>NC_133587.1:23968630-29646130 GCF_964106895.1 Numenius arquata | reverse complement strand
GTATCGACTGTGAAGCAGTAAGGGACAACATCGAAATGTTTAAGCCATTGCCCAGCCTTATCTCAAAGAACTTAGACCAGAAAGACTTGAGTCAGGGTCAGAGCACACAATTGCTGTGGCCCTTTGTGAGGGAGAGTGCTAGGCCTGTGCCTCCAACAGTGTCCAGATGAGAGCCTCAGCTTCTACAGAAGACTTGAACATATGGGAGAAGAGGGTGATGGATACATTAAATGTCATCTTGGTTTCAAGCAAAAAACCTGTTCTCTACTGGAAAATCATGGTAATGCTTGATCAAAAAGGGGGGTGGGAGGAGGTCATTAGTCTGAGATCACTGCTACCACTTGCCTTTTTCAGTGGTTAAAGGTCCAAATTAGAGACCTAAAACAGAAGCCTTGCCTTACTTGTTTAAAAATGGACTACTTGAAGTTCCTTTAATTTCCTTACAGCCCTTTCGTTGCACTGAAAAATAAAATGCATCTTTCCCTCTTATCTCCTCCCTTGAAAACAGGAGGAACAGTTGCTGCTGTTCATGGTGTGACCACAGAGCTGAAGGAGGCGAAGTCACACTGGAGAGGACCTTTCCTGGAAGGACGTATGAGGTGAAGGACAGTGGCACCAAGTTCCAGACCACTAGTCACACCTGGTGGTTAGTTGCTGTTGTCTTTTGAAAATTAAAGTTAAGGATGTGGTTGCCATCTGGGTGGTTATTTATTGCGTTGCTGAGAAGAAAATAAAAAATATGTTGAAGTTTCTAAACAGGAGAATTGGATTGCCACAGCAGAAATTCTACATCTGTGAAAAACTGAGCTAACAAATAATGCTGGCTGAAATGCGGAATTTGCATGAAAATGTAATGACTCATCGCTGGACTGTCCTAAATTTGGGGAGAGTTTTCTGAAGACTTACCTGTGAGGTGCCACCAGGTGCAGGTGGGCAAGTGGCAGAATGAACAAGTGGAGAAGTGGATTCGGGAAATACGGGTTGTCCACGGGGTATGGCTTAATACGGGTGGGTTAGTCCATACGGCAAACCCCAAAATACTACTGCCAGAGGCTGAAACGTTGCTGCTTCGGGACGAGTAGCGTTGGGAGCGGGCTGTGTGAGCTCCCAGATCGCTAAAACTCCCAATATACTTGTCTGATTAGGAGACAAGTGAGTCCGAACTGGTGAAAATGGTGCAGATAAAAATGGTGGACTTTGTGGTGCCGCTGGTTGCGTGTTCACCGGGTGTGTGAGCGCTTCCTGCTCCTGGCGTGTGAGAGCTCCCTGCGGGGGGAAGTCACAACTTGAACTTTGTTTTCCCTGAGCGTGTCTCGGGCAGTGAGTGTGCAAGGCTTGTTGGCACTTGAATAGGATTCACCAATGTGCGGCTTGTTTCAGTAGGGAAGGTGGTCACATCAAGAGCACTGATTTACTAATTTTTTTTTTTCCCAAAGGTACCAAAAAAGCAAATAAAAAAATCCCCAGGTGGGAAGAAAGAGAGAATGAGAATCTCTCTATTAGGGAAGTAATTTACAGGAAATAATTCCTTCACCAGTAATGGGAGAAGGCCAGGACTGAGTGAAGGAGCACAGGCTGCATTGATCCGTATCAGAAGGAAGAGGGAAAAGCCAGGAACAAACCTGCTTTGTTTGTTGTGTTTGGATTGTTCTATGGGCTGTAGGAGATAAAGCGAGTAGTTATTTTAAAGGGGTAAGCTTCAGTAATCTACAAGAGTGAGGCTGTAGGATAAAAATGTCCTAAGCAATTAGTGAGCCAGGCTTGTTAGTGCTGACCTGGGTCACGCAGTTCAATTCTGTAAAAAGAAATAAATTAATTAGAAATAAACAAAAAATAGTCCTAATGCCGGAAGTGCCCCAGAGCTGCAGAAGTGGAGCAGCTCCAGACGTCAGCCAGTTAGTGCGGTGGAGCAGGAAGGAGAGTTGTTCAGAGGGGTCGCTGGGAGGGGGAAGGAAAGGTTTGCTTCTCCCAGAAACCTGATGCTCATCTCGGGAGGTCTGGGCTCTCCGCGTTCCCAGCGTGGCAGCAGCTGGGAAGGGCAGGCAACCGTGGGGTGAACTGGAGTAAGGAGCGTGTTCCTCGCCGTGAGGTGGCAGTCTGAAACAACAGAAAGTAAATGCTGGCTGAGATTTTCGGGGCCGTGCTAGAAACTCTGCTGCAACTCTTCAGCATAACTGGGGCTATTTTTTCAGCAGAGATCAGCGAAAGGATGGATTTCAGCGTTAGCTGTTCTTCCTTCTCATGTCAGGTTGGTGGGATGGGCCACATCCTCTGTTTACATGTGCAACAGCAAAACCACCCACATCCAAAATTCTGTTAAAACTTTTATAGTCTCTCGTCCTGTTTTAACGCGTCTGCTGAAGGAATCCCATCCTGAAGACGTTGAAAGAAAGAGGTACGTGTTTTCCCGGTGTAGAGAGCTCCTCTGTCAGCTGGAATTATTGCCGTGGTCAGGGATGGAGGGAGCAATTTCCATTCAGGTTATAAATTGTGTTGTTACCCGAGTCTAGGTATTGGCTAGAGCTGCTGTTCAGGAAGTGGCAGGAATGAGCAAGTTGGGAAGAAGCTAAAAATCATAAAAGTGGGGCTTTGGTGAAACTACCAAATGACTACATCACTGGTTTAAAACTAGTTTTATAATTTTTTTCTGTTCCATAGTATAAGCATTTCCAAATGTTTGCGTACTGAAGTCATGCATCCCGGTCACGTACTGCTCATCCTGTCACTTTCTGCTCGTGGTGACAGGCAAGGAGTCTCGGGTCGTGCTGGAGGCTGATTATATCCGTTTCTTAAAAGGCACGTCCTCTTTAAATGTAAGTGCAGGTGACAGTGCTGCTTCCCCTGCCCTCTGGGAGATGGGACTGCAGAGGTGGCGGTGGGCTGTGAGCGCTTACCTGCCCTGGCTGAGCCCGGGCTGTCAGTAGCTGAGGAGCGCTGTTGGTGTGGCAGAACTGACGTGCTGTTTACTGGTTTTCCAATAACAGGATGCGGTGACTTAGCAGTGCTAAAAAGACACGCTTTTTCTCTAGGTTCCAGTGTAATTCCCGTTTTCCTGGTGTCTATTTAAGTGTTTCGGCAATTCAGTCCTCCGTATTCAGTCCTAGTCAGCGCTAACAGGCCTCCGCTGATCGCAGCAGAGGACAATAAGCACAAATAAAGTATTTCAGTGCCATTCGGCCAGAGACGATGCTTCATGTGTCAGGTGTTCATTTTAAATCCCCGTCTCATTTTGTTACAGCCCCGCTGTAAAAGCAGCTGTTGCTACAGCTCGATTGGCTGGTTTCACACGGCAGAGCTGTCAGTGCCATAATCAGCATTTTCTGGATTCAGTAGAAGATAGGTTTGGTGAGAGACGCGAGGCGTTTACAAGTCCTTTTTCAACAACACCTTATCTCTGGTCTTCAGGGATTATAAACCAGCGGCACTGATAGAGATAAAATCATTTTCACTGAAGTCTGTAGAGTTTCTATCCTTTCATTTGTGGTTTTCAGCGCGTTGCCAGTGTAAATCAGTCTGTGGCTACCAGTAACACTTGCCTCGTGGATGTTTCTCGTGATAGTTTCCGTTCTTGAAAGAATGTTTCATGAAGCAGGAACTATGGTGAGGCAGCCAAACCAGCTCACGGGGGCAAACGTCTGCTAATGCTCTGGCACAAAGCTGTTGACTTCTCCTGCTTCTGGGAGATGGCGCTTCCAGGGATGCCCCAATAAGGGTTTTATTCTTGAGATGCTTGGTTTTTAAGAAGCTATACTTTTCTGTGTAGTGTGTTGTAAAGATGCTTGCAAAAAACCAAACCCATATTAATGCAAACCTGTATTAAAGTATCAAAACCCCATAAAACCTTTTGGAAGTACAAGACAAAACTAAAAAAGCAGATTTTGCCTGTGGCGGCCCACAGTAAGGAAAGCAGGAGATTAGAAGCCTTTAAGTAACACAGAAAAAAACCCAGAGAGTTTACAGATTCTTCACAGGTCAGGTGCCATTGTACAGAAAATCAGTAAGGTACCGAGAATTTGGTGTCCCTTCCAGCAGTGACCTGTCACTAACTTGACACTCAACCACTGTTCCCATGAGTACGTCCTGCTCGTGGGCACCCATCAGTGAACCATCACCATTGTTGAGGTCCTTCTTTGGGACAAGAGTCACCTTCAGCACTGGAGATGCGGTGGAGGGGCTGCAGATAACAGTAGGTACAAACAACGCAAAAGCAACTTCCAGTGACTCAAGTCTTAGACAGTGTTCCCACTTTCTTACCGCTTCCCAGAGAGATGCAGACCAGTCCTGCTTCAGTGAGTTGCTTCTCTGCCCCATGTGCCCGCCAGGCCATGCCAGCTGCCTTCAGGTTCCTGAAAAGCCCATGGTGCATTTAGTATGGAGACTTTCCAAGAGTTTCCCAGTGTGTCCTTGAGTAATCCATTTGTTCCCCTCAGGAATAACATGCATAGCGTGTGTCGGATTGCTCACCATCAGCTTTAATCAAGCTTTAAGATAAAGCAACAGTTGCTTAAAACTGTAGGCTTGAAAAATGGAACGAAGTTATAACCAAAGAAGGCGAGAGCGTGCGTCGTTAGCAGTCTGATCACAGCTTCTCGGGGGCTGCTTCTGTCTTGGCTGAGTTGGCACCACGCAGCAGCCCCACAGAAACTGTCCCCAGTACAGATTTAGCCTGAAATCTTCCTAAACTTGCACTTCTCATGGCTCTACCTCGAAGCCTGACGGCTGGTGTCCCTCAGAGCAGCCGCTCTGGCCAGGCCAGGCTTCCCCCCTTTGAATTCACTTAGAACTGAAGCCAGGAGCAGCTTTCAGGAGCAAAAGCCGATCTGTGGAAGGCCCAGAAATTCCTGGCCTTGGCCTGGGAGGTCTCGCTGGTCATGGAGACAAGACAGAATTTCTAAGGAGGGACAAACCTTGCTAAATTACAGCCCCCTGTTAATTCCAGAGCTCACCCTTCAAATCAAATCAATCAAATCAAATAGCATCGTGCTGGAATATCTCTGCTTCGAGAGACCAAGGAACCACAGTCGCCTTTGAAGAGTGTGCGCACAGACTGGCTTCCAGGGGTTCTGAATGCATCTCTTTTGCATCCTGTGTCCTTCCCTCTGAGCCATGGAGGTTGCTACAGGCAGTTATGTTGTCTATAAACAAAGAAAACGGGCAACTGTCACCCTGTCTCCACTTCTTAATATTGTGACTGATCTATGAAGAACATACAGCTTGCATAAAGTAAAGAACTGGGCTGAAGTAAATGAGAGCTGTGAATAGGAGCCGGGATCTTCTGAGCTCCAGTTGAAGGCACCACAATGTTTCCCTTCATAGCGCTGGGTTGGTTTCTCACCTCTGCTGCATTTCCTCTTTCAGTGAAGTGGATGCAGTGGCATTGCTCAGGAGAGAAATAGCTGATGTTAAACCTGGGAACTGGTGTTGAAATTGGAAAGTGCTCCAGGTTTCAAGCACTAAAGATCTTATTGATTTCACCGTGTGGATACACTGTCATGAAATCACTTTTGATTTGCAGGAGTGCATTATGCTATAAAAGTAGCTTAGCAGTGAGATAACTGTAAGTGGAGCCACCCTCCCAAGCACACCGAACCCTTGGCTGGCCCCGGCAGCTGTCACCCCTCTGTGTCTCAGTGCACAATCACCCCATAAGCCATGGAGAAACCTCATCATTTTGAACTTCAAGAATGAAAGCAATCTTTATTTACAGTTACACCCAGTGGCCATTGTGCACAGGAAGAGCGTGATTATAAAAATACAGTTAGGACAAGTCTTACAAGTCTTCCCTGCCTGACCGTGGCAGGCGACATAACTGCCCTCATTGGATTAGATAAACTGCAGCGATGCCCCTGCAGAGGCGCAGAGCAGACTCTGCCTTGTTAAAGTTTAGGCAGACCAGAGCTGTCACTTGGGGACACGGTCAGGGTCTTGGCAGCTCTGATGAGCCTCTCTAGATTCTTGTAGGACCTGGAGCCTCAGGGGAGAATTCCCCTGGAAGGCAAGGCTGGCTGCCCTAAAGCGTTTCTCCTGGCACTGTATTTGCACACCTGAATCTCTTCTGCAGTGCCTGCCTGAACAGGCACTAACCACCCTCCTCCTCTCCCTGAGCCTCCCGGGGGTGCTGGCTGAGGGGGTGGAAGGCTCGGGCATCGCTCCAGCCCGCAGGGCCAGGAGAGGGGCAGGATGTGAGTGTGCCTGCGGGTGAGGTAGAAGAGGATGTGGCCTGAGAGGCTGTGATACCTGCATCACAGAGGGATGTTCATCTGCAGCCTGAGTACACGCACGGATGATACCTCCCGTGAGCTGCTGGTAAGTAACGTTTCTTTGCTCCATGGATCAGAGGAGTCTCTGCACTAACAAGTTCTTGCACCAAATTCAAACCCCTCAGTTTGGAAGCCTTGAGGCTACATTGCAGCAGACAGCTGTAAGTTCAGAACAAAAAGCACTTGGGTTTTTTGTATAAAAATATATAGAGAGTCAGCAAAAGGACAGTTCCGGATAAGATGCAAGTAGATCCAACTTGGGAGGCAGGACAGTATTTAATCATCAAAACTAGAGCAGAAGATATAATCTCACAGTGTTTCAATCAATCTGAGACCACATCAAAGGAAATGGCTGCAGTGAATCCCCCCCATTTCTGGCCAGCACTTCTGTAATGTATTTGCATTTTTCTAGTCCTTTCTCCAAAGGCAACATACATAGTTTTGCAATTTTTTTAAGTGGCACCAAGGACATAATGTTCTAGTTCCGCATCCCTGATGTATCAATTAACTTGAGTGACTTGGAAAGCTTACCTTGAAGTTGTGCACATAATGTTGACATTAAAAAAGAAAATGCTGCCAACATTTGTTGAAGTGCCAAAATGAAAGTGCTCTGTTCAGGCTCACCCCAGCCACCTCATTGTTCCCATCCTATCTCACAGGATAATCAGAAAGTGTCTGGATGATTCTCCACCCTTTCCTCATTTTCTCTGCAGGGAAGCATGAGATCAGCAGCTTTCTCCTTGTGTTCATTTTTGTCCTTTGCATGACTGCTGTTTGTTTTGATTTATTAGAATTTATTTTCTTAAAAAGGAAAAAATGTGGGGGGTATAATGCAGGGATACCTGCAGCCTAGAGAGGCTGTCTCTTGAGACCCCCTATAGCCAGGTCCACCCTACAGAATCATTTAAGACACTCAAACATTAGATTTTTGCTCTGAATTGCCCTACAGAAATTTCCTCCTGTCTGTAGAGGCAGCACAGGGAGATTAACCTGGCTGGGCTAAAGACAGCCCTTGTATACCACTGTACTGATTAGGTTTATAATTGCTACTTTGGTATTCCAGTATTTAGTGATGTTTCTGGAAGCAGGAGG
Organism: Numenius arquata; assembly: GCF_964106895.1. Taxonomy (NCBI): domain Eukaryota; kingdom Metazoa; phylum Chordata; class Aves; order Charadriiformes; family Scolopacidae; genus Numenius; species Numenius arquata. Next base: position 29,638,778 of record NC_133587.1, on the reverse strand, counting down.
TGTTACTGGTATAGAAATGCTTATGTATAGCTCCCAGCTAGCTATTAAACATTAAAAAAAGACCCAAGTCTATTAGTGCCAGGAAATAAATTCCCTGCTTATAACATACAAATGTCAGAGACACACAGAAGCAAACAAAAGCAAGAATTCTGTAGTCTGCAAGATTTAAGAGAGATTTCAACCAAATAGGAAGCACAGTCTGGATAACTACATCACTAGTTACTCACCATAACTAGTGGGACTGTTACCTGTTTTAGGGAGTTTGGTCACCGTTCCAAGTCAACTTCTTCTAATCTGTGAAGTTTCTGACAATGTCGGATAACAAACCACATATGTCTTATTTTTATTTCCTCTTGTAAAATCAGGAATGATATCTTTAGCTATCAAAACCACAAGTACTAGCCATAAAAAAACCCTTGTTGGTGCAGAATTCCTTTTGTTAAAACTTCTTGTGCTTTAGTGATGCTAATTCTGTTGTCTCTGTTATCAGTCCCTTGCTTTCCCAGCTGTACAGCAAATGGGTTAATGACATCAACTAAATGGGATAAGAGCTTCTGGCCACAAGCTAATTCACACTGTTCAAGTCAAGATAGGCCAACGAGAGAAGTGCCTGAAGTGAGGCATGGGTGGCCACTGTTCCGGTAGTTCAATGTGTGCTTTTAACTACTGGCAGAATAACAAAATGAAAGAACTTGAGGTCAAAGCCATCCCCAGCCATAAATACCAGGCATTGACTTTAACAACACTTCTTTGCTACATCTGATGGCAGAATGACAGAGGGTGATATTTCCATTATGATTAATTTTTTCAGCCACAGAGGTACCTGTCATTGCTACCCTGTATTGCTTCCTTTCATGGATTCCCATTATTTTTTATCTTATTTTCATTCATTTTCTGGAGAGTCATTTTATGATTATCTCAAAACTGCTAAGGAATATAGCCTGCATATGCAGAGTAATCTGAAGAGATTAGCAAAAACCGACAAATTTGCAATTGTTAAACTTTTTTTTTTGTGTTCATCTTTTCACCTGTACTTGGTTCTGCTGTAATGGTTGACTTCCGTTTTCCCCATCTGATACTCCTTCCTCCCCTCCCTGGCAGATAGCCACCCTCCACGTGGGGATTTAAGCAGAAAGGGAAGCAAGGCAAGGTTTCCACCCTCTGCTTGTACCAAGTATTCCTGTGATGAGCTCCCCACAGCACTGCCCAGGACTCTCTGGGTTTAGTGGATTTCAGTTGCATGCCATGAGGGATTACCCTACTCTAAAGGTACATGTAGCAGAGGTAATTCACCTTTTAATCCGTATTTAGCAAAAGCCTTTCAACACACCTTGGTAATGCAACTGAGTACCTTTAGCATTTTAGTACCAAATACTTTAGTGACTAAAGAATAGAAGTAGACTGGAGTTTAGAGCCCAGGCATTATGCACGGTACTGATTTCTGTCTGTGTGTTACTGCCCTGAATTGGGAATAGGTTACAGAGAGGAGCTGTAAGCAAAATGGTCAAGCAATAAGGAATAGTCTCTGGATGAAAGCTAATTTAGTCTGCTCTGCTTGTATCAAAACAATCTCAGAAAATAAGTCTTACTAGAGAAAAGAATGAGACATACTTTACCTCTGTGAAAATTCTCCCCAACAAATATCCAAAGGAGGCAAGGTAACATGATAAAGAACAGGAACAGATGGTAAAAAAAACAAAAAAAATCAAAGCATCAACATCTATTGCTATATGACTTCTACTGAGTCCATGGTGTGCTCTGCATGAGTTTCTGATGCATCTTCAAGTTCCTTTAGACATTTACACTATCTATTCTGAAACTAGTAGATTAGAAGCTCTGTAACCCTTCTGGTCAATATTACTTCCTTTGATTATTTTCCCATGTAAATGATTTAGAGAACATCACTCAGATGCAGACTACCTGATCGATTTGATATGCATAAATTAGTAATTATGTCAAATTAGGGCCAGATTTTCAAATTCTAGAACCAGTTTATATGTGGTTATCTAGCAAAGCAAATGAGGCCTTTATATGTCTAAGCATCTAATTTGCATGTATAATCAAATATGTAAATATTCATGGCCTCAAATGCATTTCCTTTCTCATTCTGATGATATACGGGAGACTGAATCATTCCTGGTTGAAAATTTCACCCTTCATTTTGGCCATTTAAACTCATCTGGGGCAGTTGTCGCGTACTGCAGCTTGATATTGAGCTGTTGTGTTTTAACCTTACCCAGCACTTCCAAATACGTGCTCTCCGTTCAGCTCCCTGCAACTTCGGCCATCGGGAGTGATGTTTCTCATGGTAACTGTTGTCACGGAGCACAGTTTATGAACACGTTAGCACAGCTCAGCATGTTCCCCTCAGCCAGGGACCAAAGAGCAACCGCTGTGGTCCTCACCCTAAGCTGGAGAGCAAAGGAGAGGGCTGCAGTTATCTGTGGCCTGAATCAGAAGACGTGCAGGGCACAAGGCAGCCAAGGGGTGGGATGGGATGGTTTTGTGATCAAGGCAATCGAATACCTCTCTGGAGAACTGGATCCTGTCATCACATTTGCCACATTCCTCCTTTTGCTGAGATTCGAGTCATTAAAAACAAATGTTTCAGATGTGTGGACAAGTCAATATTTCAAAGGCTAATGAATCTAGGGAGTGTCTTCCAGCAGCCTCTATGGTCAGTAGAGAAGGACAGACTTCTCCAGAGGCGATCTGAAATCTCAGGTTAGACACTGCTCTGACCAGTGTTTCTCAGTGTGGACTGTGCCACATCTAAATGTGATCTGCAAAATAAATTAAATTCATTTTTAATTCACAGATATCCTCAAATGCACGAGCATACAAACAACAGGAGGGGGCATTCAGAGTTTGGCCCCAATTTTATCAGCTGGAGGTGACAGCCAGTGCCAATGCTACATAACATGGATATTCCTGGAGAGCTAACGATGGAGGCCTCCAATTTTTGTAAAAAGTGAGAAACATTATCTATAAGAGCTCATCCATTAAGATAAAATTAACTATTATGGGTCTTTGTAACGGTATACTCTTTACTGTTTAAGTGTTTAATTTAGGACTTCAGCATCTCATCTACAGAGTTTTAAATTATTCACAACTAAACTAAGGGGAGCAGCACTTCAAATGAAATCTAAAAATCACAAAAATAAATACAAATAGTATATATTACACACAGAAAACGATATTTGATGTCAAGAACTCTTGAGAAAACATTTTTTTCAGATTGTGGCCTCCAAATTAGCAGACACTTAATTATCTCTTCACCATCTGCCCCTGGGTAACACTCATCTCTTAGGGTTTGTGACAGTGCAAATAAATTATTCCCTGTGGCTTCTCAAGCAACAAAGTGCAGTGTACAACACTTGAATGTGACTTTTGCTGATTCCCTCTTGCAGAAGGACTGGGTGAAGCATCGTGCTCTCTGCTTATTTAGAGCTGCAAATCAGCCCATTAGAAAAGGTACAGACCTAGTTAGAACTTAAAACAGTATTTCCAAAAATAAATGCAAAGAAAAGTGGAATGAGAAGAAACAAACTACAAGAAGCAAGGTGGGAGCAGGAGCAAAGTCTGAGAGGAAAATGGAGTTCAAGTCCACGAGGCTGAGGAGATTCCCATGGGCATCCACCTCCAGCCCAGCCTCGACAGCAGGGAAAGGGGGGGCAAACAAAGGGTTAACATACACACACACACACACACACACACACACACACACACACACACAGACACAAACACACACCCCCACCTTCCCCCTCCTCCCCATACACACTCTTGCTGAGCACAGGGGATAAGCACTGGTTGCTGGCACCACCATGGGAATATCAGCTCCCACAGATGCGCAGGGTGGTGCTGAGGAGCTGCTCCCTGCTCTGGAGCTGCCCACAATCAACAAGGGATGGTGCTTCCTGCCACAGCTCTCCCGGCTTCTGCAGCCTCTGTGGCCAAACGTACAATGGCCTTTGCCTTTTCTGGTGCAGACAGGATTGCATTTCTATGTCTGAAAAACAACTGATGTGACAGGGCTCACTATGAATCTCTATCAAAAGAACTGCACTCTACAATAAATTGGGGGAACTGGAAAAAATGGGCATGACTTAAACATTTCAGAGCTACGCATATAAATATAATAATAGTAACATAATCATGTTTAAATTTGGGTTATACTTTGTTCCTGTATTCAGAAGTTAAAATCTTCTTATCATTCTTAGTAATATTTGCTGCTCACTTTGGAAAAAAAAAAGCTTTCCTAACCTACCTTGCCCATTTAGCTGTCATAGTCTCCTAGTGCCTGTAATTGCAAATGTTCCTAGTCCTGAACTTGATCCATCACTGCTTTTAATTTGTCCTTGTCTCTTATCGTTTTGTGCTCAAATCACAGTTGAATAATTGGTGTCAGTACAAAGTATGAAAAACAGAATCTTAGGGAAAGCAAATTAATGCATCCATCCACCACTGCAGGTCCAGTCCACTAATTATGGACCAGAAGCTCCTGTTCTTGTAGCTAACCTTAACCGGCAAAGAACAAGGCATAAATTCTGCTTTTTATTTAGCTGAGTCTGTAGCTTTGAACAAATTACTTCCAAAACTCATTCCTTTGACTGCGAAAATGAACGGTAACTTAAAAAGCATTCAGAAAACAAGATATATTTTAATTGCCAAATTCAGAAGCTGATATTTAGTATTTTAATCTTAGTGGGGCAGACGCTGCTCTTACAGAGATCTATAAAGTTATTAAATCAATCTGGTGAAATTGAATCAGCTCAGAAACTACAAGTTTCCATACAAGTTTAGATATTTTAAAACAAAAACAAAGTTTAGAATACTAATGACGGTATAATTTCTCAGCTACTTAAACACGAGTGTGCTTTGCTTGGATGAAGACTATCTCTGTCACATGCATCTGACAGCACAATGTGTAAAGGCAATACTGACCTGACCGCTGGGTTCACTCGCATTGAAGGGGAAGCTGAGTAGGTCTCTTTAGTGGGTGACCATAAAGCACACTGAAAAACTCAGGTTCCTTTCTTCTCTCCTTTTAAGTCCTCACAAGATACACGTTAACTGTCTTAGGCAGTAACACATTCACTAGGTCTCGGTAGGTACCAGTTATGATGGGAACGGCTGTCGTACCCCCAGAAAGGGAAGGATCAACCTAGGGGCATGGCAGGCCCCACGGTGGTGGTTGGGGCTGCGGCGGGTGCAGAGAAATCAAAAGCTTCTTGGAGGGAAAAGAGGGGATTTCTCAATCACTGGATCAAACCCACTTCTGGTCACTGTCGCTGAAGCTAATTTCCTGTACTGCTTACTGCAACGTGGTTTTTACTGGAACTTCAGACGTAAGTGCCAGCGCCTATCCATCTGAGAAGCAGACCTTTGAAAACACCAGTTGTAAACAATCTTGGCAAGATTTTAAAGCAAGTTTCACTGGATATATTATCTAAAATCTTAACAGTCTGGCCCTGACTGATGCAATCGAAGACAACAACCTTTGTTAGGCAAAATTAATGCTGCACAGGGTATGAGCACAAGTTCCACGGGTCAGAACAAAATTTGGTGCCCGAGAAAGTGGTTAGGCTCCATGCAAGCCTGAGATGATGTCATACACACAAATGCACCAGGATTCTGGCTTTTTCATGGCTGTAGAGGAAATTGGTGCATTAGGTTACCACTCTCTGCAGACACCAACAACCGTCCTGCCAACCATACCCCAGCATCGCAACACAAGATATCATGGTCCAGTTTCTTGAGAGTGTATTAGAAATTGTGCTTTCTAAATTTGCCTTCTGTTTAATTCAGTTTCTGGGAAAAACTCAGTTTCTATCATCAAAGAATTTAAGTCAAAAAAAGCAACAATAGGTTTAATGTGTTTGATTGTATAATTGAGACGATGGATAAAATGGGTTCAAATCACCTAAACAAATGCACTTCCATGTTCAATATTTTCTAAGCATAAAAATGGCATCATCTTAGCAGCAATATTAGTTTTAGAGGTGTGTATTTCATAAGGCTTGAAAGTTTCCATTCTGTTTATAATTGTGCATTTCGGTGTGATAATCCTCTCTCTTAAAGTTTGCTTATACACAGGTAAAGCAAACCAGCCACTTCAAAAATCAAAATAGAGATAATATTGCCCAGTTAAATCTGAAGCTTGGCAACTCTTGTGAGTTTAAAGCTTATTTTATTCTTTTAAGTATTTAGTTTGTGGTCTATTGTTGTCACCAGTAGAGCAGGCATAACTTTCAATTTCAAAGAATGCCTAATTTAAAGCTTAAAACTTTTGGATCCTTACTATAGGTATAGCTGTTTCTTTAGCGTAGGAAGTTGCCACATAGATTTGAAAACATTGGTGTGTTTTAGTATTTTGTTGGCAAAATTTTTGTCAAAAGGAAGAACTTCAGAAGAAAAACTTCCCGAGTTTTATTTGACTTTTGACTGAAGTTTATTTGACTTTTGACTGAAGCTAATCATTTGACTGAAGTTTTGCCTGTGCCCTAGAGATAATCAGTGTCATTTGCATCTTGGAAAGTAAAGCATATGCTAAGGCTCAGGAAGGGCAATAAAGTGTGTGCCCATCAAGAAATCATATATTCCACTCTTTATTTCCATAAATAGCCTCCTTATTTGTATGAGCTGACAGGAGGGGACTAATGCACCAGCAAATGCTTCTGCATGTTTTTGTGGGTAAGCACTAGCACAGCCTTGGTGGCCACAACAACCACTGTCCCTCAGGGTCATGGCTGGCAAAGGAAAGAGTGCAGAGTCCTTTCTGCAGAGGGCTTGTGTCACTGCATGCGGGTTGGGGAGGGGGGGTAGGAGGAGAAAATTGCCCCAGGGTGAGGAGATGGATGTGGGTAAACACTCAACAAACCTTGAGAATGAAAATTACCAGCCCCAATTGCAGTTTCCCTGGCGCCGATGGTCTTCCAGCTGGAGCACAGCCTTTGGCAAGCTGCTGGGATAAGCACTTTGTGAGACTGCTTGTCTGGGTGCTTTGGAGCAATGCCTGACTGTGGCTGGTGATGGCAATCAGATGCCATCAGCCAAAACCACTTTCAGGCATTTTTGTATCTAGTACATCAAACCGTTTGTTTCTCCTTGTTTCTCTCCTGGCATAGGGTTCATAGATCTGTCCTTCCAAGCTGCTCACCAATCATTGACTCTTTTTTCCCTGCCATTCCTCTAGATTTGCCCACTGGTCCAAGTTACCTATTGTCCTTCTGCTTTACCTTGTTGTTTCTCTTGACATAGAAAAAATTGGTACAGTTAAGGTGTCTAGTTTAAAGACTTCTGAAGACTCTAAAGCATTGCAATAAGGTACAGAGACTTGCCTTGAGGACATCTGTCTGCTTGAAGCACAGGCCAGAGCTTAACAAAGGACATCTTTTAGCTGTTTGGTAGCATAAAAGTGCACAGTTGGTCTCAAGCCAGGTCCTGACAGACATGGATCATCATTATCATTAAACCAATCACCACAACTGCAATCAGTTTGGACCTCTGTAAGCAGACACATGAGGTTTGGTATGTGATACAATCTCAGTACTGAAAAAAATAACAAAAATATGTCTCAATGCTCTGCATTGAAGATTAGATTTTTAGCAGCGCCAACACAGGATGTAACACAATGGGAATCTGCGTTCTCATTTCCCATCTCAGATTTAGTGGCGCTGAAGTGATCCTGCACCTTTGCATCAAGCAGGTATAGGAAAAAAACTAAGTGTTTTACATAAGTAAAGGCACTAAAAATATGAGTTAGATGACATACTGAATCCAGATATGTAATCACCTCCTTGCTGATGGCCTCAAAAAACCTTCCCACAGAGTAAATTGAGTGATGACAAACATGATTTCTCAGGGACATAACGCCTTCTTTCATCCCTTGTAAATCAGAGTGACAAGGGAATTGTATGGAATTCTCCACAGAGAAGTTGTGGTCTCAGCAGAGATCCACAGAAAGAGGCAAGCAACAAGACCAAGCAGCAAGGAAAATAACATGCACAAAAACTCTGCCTAACATTGAAGTACCAGAAAACAAAATAACCTAATTGGAATTAAGACCCACTTTGCATATGACACTGTATGCTGAATTTGTAATGAGAACAGGAGAAATCTTGCTAACACTTGGGCACCTTACACTGCTGCCGGTGACGATGATCCCAGTGTAGACCATCCCGAAAGAATGTGAGTGTCTGTGTCAAATGTTGTACACAGAGTCATGTCTCAGCAGCAAGAACAATCGGTTGGAGGTGCTGAATGTCTTCAGATCCTGCCTTTTCTAACAAGACTTTTACATTTAACCTGGAAGTTTCAGGGAGACATCCCATAATCTGTCTTTCTATAATATATCTAGCTCTGCCAGATCAGCTGAACAAACAACCTTCAATGATGAGATTATTGCTATAAAAATGCCATTAAAATTGCACTCACTAGCATATGGAAACCTGTCAAGGCTTCATGACTTATTAGATACAGGCTATTTCAATATAAAATATGACACAATGTATGGCCTCTTTCTCAATTGCTGCAGAGTTTTGTGGATACTGGTAAAATTTACCTTTCAGTTCTGCTTGGTCTAAGAGACATTATAATGAAAATATTTGACTTGGATTAGATGCAGAAGATAACCCAGCTGGTAACTTTCCGTCTTGTCAGGAACATTAAGCCCATTCCCTGAAATAAATTGCTTGTTCAGTTTCATATGTCTGCTGGGGCTGAACAGCCTGTTACTGTAAGATGGAAAAAGACAGATTCATCAGCAACCACAGAGACCAGGCCCAGAAATAATTCGGCAGAGATTAGGCCTTGAGTTGGCACAGTGCCTGGGAGTGAATTATATCCATGCCACAGGACTTAGTGGCCTTTCTCATATGGCCTTTACTATATATTCCTACAGTGACTTAGTATCTAGCCCCATTTATTTCCTTTTTTCCTTCAAATATCTCCAAAATACCAATACCATAACTATTAGAAGATTTCTAGTGATGACATGTTTGGCACCCAGAAGACTCATCTCTCTATCTTAGTTTGGCTTCTGTGCCTGTCTTTGCTAGCCACTTTTCGATTCACTTTGCCGTTCTTTGTCCTTCCCACTCTGTTTCCTGGTACAAATTTCTGTCGATTCACTGTGAATGTGGCGGTTTGGCCAGCTCTCAGGCTTGAGACAACTTCAGTGAAAGTACAGGAAGGAGAATTCTGCTCAGAAAAGTACAGAGATTATGAGAAAAAATATTCACAACTCTGACTCTCTGCCAGAAGATTGACCTTACACTGGTTGGCAATGGACCTCCTCTGTTTGACAGCAGCTGTCACTCCATGGAAAGAAAAGGACTGCTCGTCTTCAGGAATGTATAGCAAGCCTTCATGGGTTGTCCTTCCCTGTGGAGATCCAAGGGATACCAGGACACTTTAATAGAGGAGCTATTGCATGGGGTAGCAGCATTGAACTCTGCAACTTAGTATTTGTTTGGAAAGCACAACTGTCCTGCTGGTGATAGCCAGCACTAAACTAGGCTGTTTTCAGCGCTGGTGAAGTATCTCATTTACCTTTTTTTAATTTTCAGCTTGAGGGCTTTTATTCAGGATATGGCAAATGGGACCGTTGTGACTTCAGCTTAGCTCCATCTGCTGATAAAGACATTATTTTTGGCCGTAACGTCACTGTTGCTTTAAATAATTTAGACTGAAATCCTTCAGAATGAATTTCACGAAGAGATGCCTGCAATAGAAATCATAATGTTTCCTGTTGCATCCTGCTCTGGGACAATGTCTAGAAGGAAGATGAAAACCTGAGTTGAGCTCTCCCTCCCTCCTGCATGTAAGGAAAGGCTATGCACGGCTTCTTGAGAAACTCAGCTCCTGTCTGCGATGCAGTACAGGTTTCTGAGCTGACTTCAGACTAGTTGCCTAGAACCCTACTAAAAATAAAGCTTTGGTGCATGGGTCTCAGTAGGTTGGTTTGTCCTTTCACAGCGGCCGTTCTGCTGCTGTGGTGTGAGGCACAAAGCAGTGTCAAGCTACTGAGGGCATGTACTCATGGAAGAGAAAGGCAGAGAAAGGAAGCAGGACAGGACGGAGACGCAAAGTTTACAGGAACCAGACCAGGGAGCTTTAAATCTGTTTCTTGCTTTAGTTAACTTGCAATTAACACCTTGAATCTGAAGAATACATCTTACCATATACTTCTATTGGTTCAGTCCTTAGGCTGAGCTCAAGCAATCCAAAAAAATCATGACAGGTTGAAAATGAATAAAAACCCCACAGGTTGCGCCCTTTGGCTCTGGGCCAGTAAAGCGTAGACTCGGCAAGAAAATCTCTGAAAGTAAAAATTCCCACATAACTGTCAGACTCCAAGAATCATGGGTTGGAGAAAAAAACCCTGGTGTTGCAAATCTTGCTGTAAATTGGGGGCAGCCGATAATATTCACATTGCAGGAACCCAGGGACCCGTTCAGCCTGGATTGTTTTGCTTATTTGTGCTACGGACAACGACCACTACAGGCAATGCCTAGCCCACCTCCATCCATTCAAAATACAACATGACTGCTCTTATAAGTCAGTAATGGTGGCTTTCTATGTTGGTTTATAGCTAGGTCTCTTGAAAGACAGCTGGTTTGGCTTTTGGACAACAGCCAGCGCTCACTGAAAAAACTCTACAAAGAGTTTTGTAGTGAAATGTCTTAGGAGGTTGCCCATCCTGTTCTTGGTGCACGTTGCCCTTATCACCAAATGCACGACCACATTGGCAGCGTAACTGAGTTTCAACAGAAAAAGACGGAAAGGCTATGGACACTAAATTCACATCCCACCCTTGGAAATTATTTCTGCCTAGCAAAGCTGGAAATAAGAGCTGCGAAGTGCGTTGATGAAGAGGGCTGTACAGCTGCCACCCGTATTAAACATTTCAGAGGGGGAAACGTCACTCTATAAAAGTCACTCATACCCTAAGCAGCTATGAGGAAAGAATGAGGAATTTTCACCAAAATTACTGGAGAGGAAAAAACAGCCTTGGTTAAGGCAAGGGATATATGTTTATTGGAAGTAATCCTAGATCCACTGAAATTATTTTCAAATTTTCAGTGATTTCAATAGGATGGGATCTTGATCACTTTTGATGGAGAGGAGATGAACTCCATAGGATGGCAAATCATTTAACTTTTCACATGACTTAGTGCAGGAATTTGAAGAAGGGCATCCTTTCTGGCATGCATGTAGTGATATGTAGTCACTGTTGTAGTGTTCCCAGCTTCCTTATAGCCTACAAATTAGATAGAAACCTCAGCTGCTGTCTGATCTCACATGTTGTCGTTGTATTACATGACAGAAGAATTCAAACTCATTAACAACTATAAATGAATTAACACAGATACAACTGAACATAAAACAACTGGGTTATACATTGGTCTACAAACATCTTGATGTTACATTTCAAAAATCCCAAGCGACTGTTCACAGTAACATGTCTGGAAAGCTCAGTTTTCTCTCTCACCAGTGACAGCTTACAGAGCTGGATCCTGATCCTGGGCCTGGCCACCCTTCCCAAGCCGATTTCCTCACCTACCCCACGCCTTTCTGAAGTCAGCAGCCTCCGTATGTGTATCAGCAACTGTCGTCTTGGCCTCAACTGCAAAAAGGAGCCCAAAGGAAGAAAGAAGGAAAGGGAGAAGAAAACATTTCATTTCTAAAAAACAAAATAGTCTAATCGAATATAGTGAGGAAAGGCCCTGGAGAAATGTATTTATAACACACAGGATGTTAAAACAAACAAGTCGGTGACAGAGGGAGAATGACTCGAGCAAGTTAAGTGTCCAAATAATGCATCAGGCTTTGAGTTGGCAAGAACGCTACAGAACCAGATGTAGGCTGTGAATCAGCAGCTCTGGAATGCCAGCACAGAAAGAATGGTAGTAATGATCCAAGGGGACACAGAGGCATGCAGAAACTGTTCCAAGACCATTTTAGCAAAGCACATGTTTTTAATATATATATGTATTTCCATGATGGTAAAGTAATGTCTGAAACACTTATTAGTTTAGTTCCTCAAAGCATTAATTGAGGTCAAAAAGAGTTCCTGAGATCTTGAACAGATGAAGTCTTCTGCTAACCAGACACTAAGGCAAAACTTAAAATAACACCCCCCATGCTTTAGAAAGACCTATTTCCTGGAGAGTGCAGGAAAAATGCTGAATTACTGCTGCTTAGTTTCCAAAATCCAAATTCCATAGGCTGACTTCTGCTCTGGCTGGCACTACAATGGGCTGAGGAACAAGCAGAGGGGAGTGACCCTGTGCTACCAGCGATCTGGTGCCAAGCGCAGGATTCCTTTCAGCGGGTGGGGATAAGAGACACGCTGTGGGCAAGAGCAGCACTTGTCCCCAGCTAACTTTGGCTGTTTGCTAAATAGTCTTAGGATAGACACGGGTGCAGTGGGAGGGCTTGGCATGTATCCCTACCTTCACCCTGCTGACCGCGCTCCCTCCTTGGCGATGGGGGATGCAGGATTATTGCAGTACCCAGGCTTCATTACTAAAGATCTTTTGGACTCTGTGAAAAGACACTTGTACAGGTCAGTGAGATTCCTTATGCCATTCTCTTTTTGGCAGTGTCACTCATTTCTTCACTCCTATGAGAGGTGAGGGATACCCAAACACTGGTTGGCCTCCTTGGTCCATTTGAATTCATAGACCCTGTGCACCCCTAGAGAAAAATTAGATTGGGTTCCCTAGAGAAAGCAAACAAAGTTTCTGTTTCTAGAAAGAGGAAAAGCACATGATACTGTTGGAAGAATTATCTTTCTTTCCATGAACTAAGCCATACTTCAGGAAATTTTGTGGGGGTTAAAATATAGCTACTTAACTTCAAATGTAACTTACTGGTTTTATGATTAATTTTCCTTTTCTTTCCTTTTTTATATTGAATAGGAAAAAAATTATTTATAAAATTCTAACAATAGCCTTTTCTCCAACTTTCAACCCAGGAAAAAACTTTAAAATAATTTCTCTTGATAGCCCCTATCAGCTGACTGACTGAGAGTATACCCTGCTCCGCTCGCATACAAAGAGACCATTGTCAATATTCAGAAAACACCTCAACACTTCATACAGAAATCACATGAAAGGACCTTCATGGTGACCAGATAGGTCAGTTGGCAAGAGGAGGCCTGATAGCAATGGGAAGCTTACTCTGTGTGTGTGTTTATAATTACCACACAGGCAACTGGGGATATTTTTACTTCTTTTTTATTCTGGCTCTGCTGTCTGAAAAGTCAAACATCTTTACGGCTTCTATAATCTACCTGAAGATGCTTTTTCCTTTAAATCTATTTCAGCATTGTGAGGAAGGAATCATCCTATCACCAAGGAAGCAGTAATTGTTTTCTTCTTTCAAGTAAAAATTAGTTCTAGTTTTGACTTGCTCCCCAAGTTACTTTAGTTAAGTTGAGTACAGCAATGCTGAGTTCTTTAGAAAGAGCAGGACAGTAACTCTGCTACTTATGCCTGCATTAGCAAAATCCTTGAATGTAATTTGGATGAAAATGGGAAAGATGAAGAAAAAAACCAACCCAACAAAATATAATGAGAATTTCTAGTATTTAATTCTGCTTCTCAGCTGAGAAATCCCATCCAAGGTATTAATTTACTTTAAGACAGATTGTGGTCAGGAGGAGAACGTTATTTTTAGAGGACAATTGCAAAAGCACCACTCCTTAGACTGGTGCTGTGCTGTGCTCTGAGGCACATAGTTAAATGACATTATTTTCAGTCCCGCTATGCCCAAATGAAGACTTAAGGGAAATTTAATAATAGTCTGTATGGGCCTTCTTGCACTCGTTGCAATTACAGCTGCAATTGTGTGACTGAAGGGAGCAGTAGCACAAGTTTTTTCCCACTGTTGAGGAATCTCAGTCCTAACTTGACAAGACCACTGGTAGGATGAGGAAGTTATGTCACTCTTCTGTTCATCCATCACTCGCTGCTGCCCAGGTTGCTCACAGGCGTGACAAAAATGGTAGTTTGGGTGCTGAGGGCACCTCTGTGCTGGGGACTGGCCTATTGGTCCTTGCAGAACACCAAGCAAATACCTGGCAGGAATATGCTGCTGCTGGAGGTTGACCTGAACTGTTTGTAAGAAGCATAAGGTTATATCTCCCATTGCAAAGCCACCAGGCACTTTAGAAATTTGGAAGGATTTTTTTTTTTGTACTGTTTGAGCATAAAAGCAAACTACTCGAACCTCTGCCTATTTTTTGTTTCAATCACTGAACGGGGAGCCTAATCTTCGCCTTATAATGTAAAAACAAAAGCTAGTTCCTCTTAAACACCTCTCATGATAAAAAAACTTGAAATAATGTCAATCAAAACAAATAAACCAGAATAAAGAACTGCCATGTGCATTTCACAAGCAACCAACTTGCTATGCCCTCTAAATACATACAGACAGTGTGTGATCTTCTTGCATCACTTGTTTACATGATACAGGTGTTTTGTGCTCCAAAGTGAAAGGCAAAAAAGATGAATGAAAATGAAACCAAAATGTTAAAAACCCTCAACCAACTCTATGCATAATGGCTTGTATTTGCAGATCAAATAAAGCAGAACTATTTGTAGCTGTTTCTGAAAAGCTTATGGGTTTCGATATTATCTCACTGAGCAGAAAATCACCAAGAAATGGAAAAATGAAGAAAAACTTCATTTGTAAAAGTATGAGACGTCAACAAATGGATTAAAATAAGACGATCTGTGTCTTGAACTAGAGATCAGGGGTATGGCTCTGTGTTTGATTCTTTGCCAGTTGCGCCATTGGGACTTTGTCTTTGCACTTGTAACCCAGGCAGAGAAATGGCATGCAAGGGAGAAAAGTGCTGGAAAGGCTCATTAATGCCTATGTAAATAGCAGTTCCTGCCTGCTATGGACACTGGGAGTGACTTTTTTACAAAGATTTGGTGAATACTCAAGCATCCTCAACACTGAAGGACCCTATATTGCTTTACAAACCTTACACAGACATACAAGGTAAGATTAAAATGCATCTGCAAAATAGCTGACTGATCTGCAGCTAGAATTGCTCTATTAATTAACATTTTGTTACTGAAAGGTTTTTTTACATGCATCCCAAGTTAACTGCTAGCTGTAAAAAGCCAACGCTTGGAGTCTGCTGGTGCAAAATACAGTGGATGCAGAGCAAACAGAATGATTATGAGTTTGGCTGAGTCTACATATTCTTTCTGCAATTTTACCTGGTTACATTCCCATCTTGAATCGTAAGATCATAGATGACTGATAATTTCACACTGAGAGCAAAAATACATGCCCTAAGGAAAAAAAAAACCAAACCCCAAACAGTTTGTAATTTCCAAAATGAATGAAAAAGTTTTCTCACAGTAGTTTATGCAGAATTGCTCATGGTAGATTGTCAGCAGGCACTCAGCATATTGTGAAAACAATATAATACAGTCAGTTGTATAGGCTTAATGTTTGTGATTTAAAATTATATAGGTTGCTAGGGGAAAAAATGTTTCAAGTTTTGTCAACGATACATTCGTTCCTCTGACAAAACAATTAGGCATTCAGTTGAAAAGAGTATTTTACTGCGACAACCTCAGAAATACCGAAACATTTATGATAGACATCCATTGCATTCATTTGCACAGTTGAAAGGCAAATCATCCGTCACCTGATTGATTATCTCTATGACAGCACTGAAGCTCCATTAATGGTATTTGAAAATATAACAAGTGTAATGCAGTCAAAGAGCTTGAATTTTGGCAGTGTGTCATCTTATGCATGTAAGATTGAGAGTTGATACTTATTCTTCAGTCATCAACTTGACTTATCTAAAAACACAATATGGCAAAGCAGAAAAAATCAAAAAGGAATTAATTTAATCAAAATAACTCTTTCATACTGTTATTTCAGCAAATAAAATTTCCTTTGCCTTATTAATCAACTTTCTCTCATCCCCCCACTGCCTGGACCCCCAGTTCTTTAGGAAACTGTAAACATTGCGAAGGGTTAAAACTGGACCAAATAATCATAGGCATTGTTTGAATAAGGACTATTGCATATAGATGAATCAGTCTGTGAGTACCTATTTCAGGAGTCTGGTGTTAGAATACTAAACCATTTCCTATTCTTCAAATCTTACACCTTGAATTATGTCGAATTCATTATTTTCACTTATAACTCAATTGCAACAGTGAAACCATTATCTTAAATGGAAAAATGAACTTGAAAAGATTGCAGAAATTTGCAAAATATTGACACTGCTCTTCTATTTAAATTTAATTTTGACTGCACATGCTGTGAGTTTTATGATTTTAGTCTAAATTATTGAAATACATTAAATGATAATAAGGACCATTTAATAAGCTTTCGTAAGCTGGAGCTTAATGAAAACGAACTGTGTATTTGGAGACAGAAAGAAAATAGCAAAAATGTTTCCCAACATAATGTATGGTAGCTGATTTTTCATGTAATCATTTTTATTGTCCCTTCCAAAAAAGGTGGATACCCACTTAAAACAACATATAAATTAAAAAGAAAATAGTATGCTGTGCTCTGCCAGAGAAATGTCTGATTTCAACTGTTGCAAAGCGTCTAGTAAATACATATAAGATCAATTTTTTTAATGCTGTGTGGGTAGATAATTTCAATACACAATTCTGTCCTTAGGATTTGTTTTCATTCAACTAACTCTATTCAATTTAACATGCATTCATTGATAATAATGTTCGTGTTCCCACCTGGTGGGAAAAGCGCATAATAATCCGTTATTTGCAGGCTGTTTAGTCAATCTGTAAAGGATTCCATTTTAAAGCTGATTGTTCATTACTTTTCTTTCAAATATACCACAGGCATTTGCCAAATTTGTCTCTTTGACACAAAAGTAAAATGTTTATTTAAAACATTTAAAAGGCCAGTTTCAGTTAGTTTTGTTTTGTTTTGTTTTGTTTTGTTCTGTTTTGTTTTTAATAGAGAAAGTGCAATAATAGGGCAGATAGAACAATTGAGAAGTCCTGGCAGAGCGGGAGGAGGGAGGGGATGTAGGTATGTGTGTGCCAGAAGTGCAGTTATCACAGAATCACAGAACAGCTGAGGCTCGAAGCGAGTTCTGGAGATCATCTGGTCCTACCCCCCTGCTGATGTCCTACCCTTTTCACTATGTACACAAATACAATTTGGTAGCTTCTACATGCTCATAACTCATTTCAGACTCTAATCAGCCCTTTCAGAGGGCTAATGACAGAGCTCTTATAGAAAGTACTTCAGAACAAAGTTTGAATCAATAACATTTTAATGGATTCTATTTGATCTTTTCAAAATACAGACTGAGAACGAATCTGATGCTACTTCATTTGAACACTTTCCTTCAAATGAGTGCCAAATACGCCTCTGCTTTGGAAAAACTGTTCTGAAAAATGTACTAAATATGTGCATCACATCTGAGACTATCATGTAATTAAAAAGGATGTTCTGAGATTGATGCATGGCTGCTATAGGCAGCTTTTTGGAAATCTCCTTAGGGTGGATTCAAATTTACAGATCAGAGCTCTATGAGTAAATTTAAGCATCTGAATAAAATTCCTCTACTTAAAAGGCCAACTCAGTATTCACCCTACCTAAGCTTTAGGCATCTAGAATTTGGGTGTCCAAAGCTAAGTTAGATTACTTGGGCTCTTTTAGAGTGAGCAGAAGGTACATGGGCCTCTCCAAACGATGATTTATCTGACCTATCTTACAATGACATAAGTCACCTTCTGGGGTATTTAAATTTGTCCATGGACTATAAGAGGAGACTAGGGAGACCAGACTAGATGCTAAACTAGATTCTAGATGCTTATGAAAGGTTAGGTGAAATCTGCCCTCGGTTTTAACGGTTCTGGTTGTTTAATACTCTAAGAGGCCTCCTGCCCCAGGCAAGGCCAAAAGAAGACTATAACACCTCTCTGGCAGACTGAACTTCTGCTTTCCCCAGTCAAAATGCTGAAGAGATTCTCCTGGACACCAACCAGACTACAGACCATGAATACCAAGGTTCCTATATACTATGGTATATGATGTTTCCTTAGACAATCTGTTTTCCCTTGATATTTCTCTGTAAAGATGTATTAGCAGAAGAACAGTGTTCCCACAGATAAAAGACAACTACTTTCTTAGCTGGGCTGTTTTTCCTTTGTGGGAGCAAAACAATCTGGAGAAATTAATCAATTAACCAGTTGACAGCAACTTTGAAGTTGAAGTCTTGTTTAGATGATTTTGTTTATTTTAAAGAGAAGAGATCAAAGCCATGAACACTGGTAATCTCACGGGAAGCCTGTCTGAAGCAAACCAAACCTTTGCCCCTTTTTCAGTGTTCTCATTAAGTTACATAAATACACTTGCTAGCAATGCAGGAAATTCTGTTGACCATGTATAGAAAGGAACAAAATCCAGCTTATTATCTAACACATAATTACCATGTCTAACAGGAATAAAAAACAAA
This sequence comes from Numenius arquata, assembly GCF_964106895.1. Taxonomy (NCBI): domain Eukaryota; kingdom Metazoa; phylum Chordata; class Aves; order Charadriiformes; family Scolopacidae; genus Numenius; species Numenius arquata. The sequence goes on along the minus strand of NC_133587.1, from coordinate 29,620,291 downwards.
GCAAAATTACTCTTGTCATTTGTGTGTGCAGGACAGACAAAGAAAGTGATTTGCTAAGTAAAAATTTGTCACGTTCAGGTAATTTTTTTCTCTGAACAGAAATGCTATTTAAAGTAAAAAACTTCTGTGCATCAGAACACACTGGTATGATGATTTTGCTATATTTTCATTAATCCATATGAAATTTTCTGAATAGGTTTCCTCTAAAATCATGTATATCTCATAAGGCCTTCAGTGATCTTAATAAAGATTTATACCACATTGGATTTTTTAGTTAATTCTAAAGTGATGCAACCAACATGCTAGTACTTGTCTTTGTTAAAGACCAAGTCATGCTGTTGAGCTGTGAAGCACAAGAAAGAAAGGGAATGCCCTCCTCCCAGGGAAGGAGCTGTACCACTTCCAACATCTACATGCAAATAGGAGAAAGTAAAAATGTACTTTGTACTCAGAACAAAAACCAGCTCTTGTTACACATTCGACATCTCCAAAATGTCGTGATGAGATTTCTCAAGACATCTTTTATTTGGCTGAGAAAGAAGGGTCCTAAGCAGTACAGAGTTACAAACGTCCAGCCTTCCAAGCTTACAAGCACTGCTTCTCCTTCTCTGGATTCAGATCCTAGCACAGTCTAGAATATAGCAACAGAGGAACTGAAAAAGACTACTTAGGTCACTGAATGATGTCCCAGGCAATACAAGGACCACTTCAACAGACATTTAATCTTAAAGGAGTCATACAACAACTCCATGAACCTCATAGTGCACACTGTTCTGGATTGCCTGTACACCTGAGACACACAGTAAAAGAGCAAAAGCTGTACCTCTGATGTCCTGTAAGAAGAAAGAAGGTGTGACCATTTCCCAACATCTTTACAGTAGTAAGAATTGGAAGTATATCGACCAAAAGATCCTAAGGTGCTGTGAGAGTTTCTAATGCCAGAAGTAACAGCAGTGCATCTTGTTAAGCACTAAGCCTTACACCACCTCCTACCCAACTGAAGTCCTGTAATGGGAGGCTAAAACATTGCGAACACACAGAATCTCCTCTCTAACATGCATTTGGGTACCAGGCCTACTAATAAATTGGATACAAAAGTTATCTCAAGCTTTAATTCTAACTTCAGAGTCATTCTTATCTTGTTTTGTAATCCCCATCCATAAACTTATCAAGCTCCATCTGGGCACATCTGGGACTGTTTAGTTTGAGGAAGAGGAGACTGAGGGGAGACCTCATCACTTTCTATAACTACTTGAAAGGACATTGTAGAGAGGCTGGTGCTGGTCTCTTCTCACAAGCAGAGATAGAACGAGAGGGAATGGCTTCAAGTTGCAACAGGGTAGGTTTAGACTACACATTAGGAAGAAGTTCTTCACAGTAAGAATGATCAGACACTGGAACAGGCTGCCCAGGGAGGTGGTTGAGTCACCATCCCTGAATGTGTTTAAGAGTCGTTAGATGTGGTGTTGGGGGATATGGTGTAGGGAAAAACTTTGTAGAGTAGGGAAGATGGTTGGACTCGATGATCCCAAGGGTCTTTTCCAACCTGAATGATTCTATGATCTTAAAACACTTTGAGTTTTTTATAACAATGTACCATTGTTGTCTCTTTTCCCAGGGAAATCTAGCCATGGGGAATACAACAGGAATCTAACACATTTTTTTCTATCAAAACAATGTGAACTTGTGTGTTAACCCTTGCATTATTTTGCTAAATATTATACATCTAAAATAACAGCAACCAGTGCTGCTTCCTGTGGACCAGGCTGTACCTTTGAGCAATGGAAGTAGGGCTGCTGTATCTGTATCTGTAATCAGAGTAATCTGTAATCCTGACACAGAAAGGACAGATGCTCCAGATTGTCAATTCATGCATAAAAGACTGATACAATTAACCTTGCAAATCCTAGCTTAAATGCAAAACGCACATATGAATAATTTCTTTTTGAAGCACATTAGGTCTGGTACTCACCTATGCCACTGTAAACCATGAGATGCTGATAAGGCTAGAGAGGGAAGATTTCCAGAAACTGTGAAGGGATTAAAGAATTTTTAAATTTGTCTGTATCAAGACACTCCTCCATCCCTTTAGGAGCTAATATCAACACAAGATATCAGTACTGGAAGGAAAAAAACCATGATACTCCTTATGCAAATGAAATTCTCACTGTAAGAATTTAATTTCTGAACAGGCTACAACAACAATGCTCATATGTGCTACCCTGCTCACTTTGGGTATGCACATATATATATATATGTACACACACCTCAAGTGTGTGAACAGTAGCTAACTTGGATACCTCTAGTGATCTCAGGGTGACAGCAGGAGGTCTGTGGAGACTAACTATCCTGCTGAGCCATGACCGGAGAGAGGTCCTGTGGATGAGATAAGAGGAACTAAAGGCCACACAAGGCTTCAAATCTACAGTGGCTTTAATAACCTTTTACAGGCTGATCTGCCAAGTTGCAACAGCCAACGAACCATGCACTTCAGCTTCCTTCCTCTCAGCTCCCAACCCTCTTCTTCTATCCTAACCCTCACATACTTTTCAAGGGAAACCTTTAATCCCATGTCGTTGAACGGTATTCAGAGGAGTGGAGAGATCTATCACCTGTGTGTGCTGCCTCTTACGTGCTTGGCCAGCGCAAAGGGCACATGGAAAATTCTAATTTTGCTCACATTATGCTATATAACTTCCAACTACTGCAAGGGGTACTGTTTTCCATTTTAAAGAACAAAAACCTTATTGAAAACTTTATTATGTTTCCTTCCCTTTTAGTTGGTGGTAAGTCTAATGCTTTTTGGGGATCCCAAAAACAGAGACTATAGCAACTGAGGAATCCATTTCCTCATTTTTCCATCTAAGTACAAACCCTGTCTTTACAGCTGTAACCAAGGAAGGAAGCATTCTTTGCCAGGAATGATGATACTATTGTTTCTGAAAGAGGTGCATATGGACAAATCAGAATACAAGGATTTAAGAGGCGTGGGAATTACAAAGGCAATTTCAGTCGTGCTATTCCATTTTTTCTCCTTATTTCTGGCAATGCTTTTTAATATTCTCCAAACAATTAGCAAAACCACAAGGTCATTGATGTCTAGTGGAAAGCATTGTGGCAACTTTGGGAGCAAGAGAAAAACTGTATCCTGTCATCACTACCAGAGAAAAGAGGACAGGAAAGCCATGAGCAGAGGCAAGGACAGATAAACAAAGAGCACCAAAGCCATAAAAATCATGGAACGCAAAAGCAATGATCTTCAATGCTGTGAAGGTATTTAAGGAAGAGAGAATTAAATATAATTAAAGCAAGGAGCAAGAAAAGTTATATTAGTAGCTATACTTTTTTTGAACTGCTTGAGATGCCTGCTGGACATTGGGAAAGCAACAAATATATCAGGGGAAACCATTAGAGGGCTGGACAGACAGGGTAGGGCTATATAAAAGCTGAAAACTGACCACCTACATGAATGAAATACGGATGTGATGGAAGTTTACTTAGGATGACAAAAGCGCTTTAGATGTTGCCAGAAAGTGATTAGTACCTGTCTCATCCCTCACCTGATTTTCTTTTCTTTACAGAGCCACTCCTTAATGTGCTAAATCAGCACTTTAGCATCAAACCTTCCGAATAACCAAGAACTGCTGCTTTCCCACATAGTAACTCCATGTTGTAAGATCTGGCAAATATCCAGATTAAAAAAAAAAAGACAGACTGTTACTAAACATCCTGAAAAGCTGATGAAACCTCTGTACTATATCCTGTGGACAGCATGGAGGTTGATGAAAATATGACGCTGAGGAGATGGAGAAAACGGTCTGCATTGCGCTACGACAAATACATGTGCATGCATGCACACACACACACCCCCCCCCCCACTCCCTTCACTTTTGGCAGCTCTCCAGCTAATGAAGACTCTTTAACTTCTCTGCATGCAAGGCACACATCCATTTATGGAAAGATTAGAAGTCAGGATGGTGAGTCTGCATGAGGTCAACAGGAACTTAATATGAAAGGTTGATTTTGAAGCACAGTTGTCCCACCCTCTCACCCCCTGTGAATGGTTTATTTACCCTTGCCAGAGAAATTTCTTCAGCGTACAACTTGAAAGGGTGCTTTCAGCCTAGGAATTTCAAACCGGGCTCTGAAAGTCAGCCCTGTTCTGCATATCTCATGTGCTGTCACCAACAATAAATGTCAGAAGTGAGATAATGATGTTGATAAAAGACCTAGAAAAAGGTTTGTGTTCCTCTCCTCCAGCATTATTTCTACAGAGCTTACAAAGTAGGGATTCATAAAACGTATTTTTGCCAATAGATTTCAGACATGATTTTGAGTATAAGCATGTTTCAAATTTGGTGAGTAAAAAGCTGTGCATGGTCATCTTTCTAAACAGAATGACACTGAAAAAATAGATATGGTTTTCACAATCTCTTTGTGTGTGTCTGTGTACCACACACCACCATTTCCTTCAACAGTCACAGACCCTGATGTTTTTTGATGCACGAACTGGACAAGAAGATCTAGCCAGGTATAATTTTTTGAACAATGTCGGGTGGGAGGCAAGCCTCATACATCTTAAACTGATTCTGTCTGTAATTTTCAATGGCTGATAGAAGCGTGACAAGCTTGGCCAGTTAGCTGCAAGAATTAATAAACAAGAAGGAAGACAAGACGCTAGCTCTGTTCAAGCAAGTGTTTTAGGTCCTTCCCTAAGAAATCAACTAGACCTTCCCAAATACTAGTATCTTTTGAGCTTTAGATTTGGAAGAAACATATAAAAAGATGGAGTTTGAACCGCTACATTTAGGGTTTTTTTTTTAATTCCTTTGATACCTGCAAATTCAAATTCAGAAAAACATATGAATTTAGACTTTTTTTTTTTTTTTTTTTTTTTTGCAAGTACTCTATGAACTACTCTTAATCATAGTGGAGGCAAAAGTGTCAGAGTAGACTCCATAAGCTCCATCAAAAGATTTTTGAATAACTGAACATAAGACCTTGCTGAACCACCTGCACAATCTCAGGGAAGACAGAAGCTCTCAGAAAAAAACAGACCCAGGGATTTTTGCCTCCGCACTCAAGATGTGACTTTGCATATGATTTCTGACACTCTTATCGCCAGTTATATGAGACCACTGGAGACACTGGGATGTGCTTTAAAGTACATAACATATATGACACTAATGTATTTTGACAGATAATACGTTTCATATAGATATATGATCATAATACACAGCTTGACATTTCCTTATCATTCAACCTACTTTCTGTTCTCTCTTTTCTCTGTGTCTGGGGTCTGAATGAAGACAAATAAGCCATGACCTAACCTGGATTATATTACAGTGGTGATTTTTGGCACACAGAAGCACTTAAATTAATAAAGCAAGGTGATCTGTATACCATATCAATGAGGAGCTGTGACTGACACTTTAAAGGATGCACAATCTTTGGATCTATTGTTGACTGTGAAGTTCACAATGTAACTTGTGTCCCTTAATTTTTTTTGCCATTTACAAGTAAAGAAATTAGCAGGGCTATATTTTCAAATGTAAATCTTTCATCCACACTTTTGCTACTTCCAGGAGAGGTTATTGGGATACGCTTTGTCAGAAGGGCAGCAATTCTGCAGTGGAGGAAAACAAAACTGAAACCAAACAGAAAAAAAAAAAAAAAAGCAACTCTAAAATGGGGACGAATTAAAATGTTGCATTCTGAATACACTGGTGTTACATAGTTAAGGCTGACTTCCATTTTGCACTTCAGGTAAGGATCTAGTCATTGCTTCCTATGAAATGCTAGTTTCACCACGAGCTAAGTATGTGGCAGAATGATCATCTCGGCGGGATTTCTTGTCATTTCTGGATGCAACCTGAGATGCAAAGCAATGATGTTCATAGTCATCAGTAGTTTGAAATCAGGTTGTCGTGAGACCACCGCTCCTGTCAATACTATATCTTTACAGTTGGATCAGCCAAGAACAACTTTGTGTCATTTTTAAACATTTGGATTCTAATTTTTGAAAAGCTTGTCTAATGAATAATTTTTTTGTCTTTTAAAAAGACTGGAAATTCTCTATATTACACCTAATTGGCATCAATTTTGTTCTGCAGCACCTGAGCCAAGTCTTTTCTGGAGTACCTCAGTTACCACACAGACACTCTCATGACTGCACTTAGGTCCATTGCCCCTGCCCCTTTCACTAACAAAGCATATGGTAGCTATAGGGTGGTGTCCCTCTGCGTGCGCTCTGAGCTTCACCTGCTTTGCTGAAGGGTTCTGTATCCATTTGCTGACAGTACAAAGTGAGGGATCTTAGATACCATTCTTGATGCTGAAAGAGCTCCTGCAGCAATCACAGACTTTTCTGTCTGGTTCTTTTATGTCCCCAAACTTCTGCTTTGCCTCTTCCATCCCACCTACTTTTCTCGGTTCCTTCTGTGAATAAAGCATCTTCCTTCTTGAATTCAAGGAAGCTACGCTCCTTGCCTTCAGCTCCAGCTCCCAGATCAAACAGAATGCAAAAGGAAAGCCTGCTAAACCCCTGCTGCCTAGACATGGAACAAGTTCATTTGTTCAGTGATTCATATATATACATTAGTCACAGACGGTAGCTGTGGTGGGATGGAGGTTTTACCTCTAGTAAAAGCTTCAGCAGAACTCTAAAGAATATGTTGATATAAGGTTTTTTTCCCCAAGGTCAGTCTTAGGTAGTTTTAGATAATCAAAAGCAGAGCCTACATGGGTTTCCCCACCAAATTTTGATCCTTAGGCACTCTAATATAACTCTGACATGAAATAGTTCTAAGAGTTTTCCTTTAGCAACAATGACAAACAAGGCATGTCTAATCCCACTCTTCAAAATAACTAAACCATTTTTTGCCACAACTATATAAAAATTGCTTCAGGCAGGCACCCAGCAAGCTAAGATACAATCCAGTGGTGAGTTTAGTAAGGGTTGTAAACAATGAAAAGCAACTGAGAATAGGGATTTAGGATGGGATGTTTCAGACAACAGATGCCAGATCTTTTTAATGATTAAAACTATAAACAAGGTCCAAAAGTGTGTTCCTTCTTCAAAGAGAATTCAGAGTCAATGCTTTAGGTAGTGAGCTGACAAAATGTTTGCATGAATTTGCACAAATTAGCTGAAATAAACATCTAAAAATGTGGTATTATTCCCAGAGCTTGCTTTTGCTTTTAATTAGTCTAATACTGTTGGAAATAATTAAATATGACCTTGGTGATTAGGGAGAAACTAGAGATTTTTCTGGATTTTATGCATTTCCAGTTAAAAAGTAAAAATAAAACTGATTTTTAGAATCAGTCATATTTTTGTCAAGAAGTTGTTCACGTGTATCAGCGGACGCATCCTCAAAGTATGTTTCACCCTTCTAGTTCACATAAGAGCCTAAACTTGATTGGGACAGGAGATACATTCCATATCATATTGTTTGCTGGAGTAAAAAGAAGCTTTATAATTTCATAACTGAATCAGAGCTTCAGATAATCTAGTTGGACTCCAGTAGTATCTTAGACCACTAAACTCCATCTGCCAAACTGCTAATCTTAATAATTTACTTAGTTATTGGGTTCCTCAAGCTGAGTTGACCGGTCACAGTCTGTTGGTAAAGAGACTTTAAAATGTATTTGAATAAGCTGTCTGAACCATAAAATTTTGTTACTTTTAATTATTATTTTCCGGTGTCAGGCAATGATGCTAGACTTCATAAATCATCTTAATAGCCTTTATTTAAAGAGATTGTTACAAACAACAAAGAATTTTGTTCGAGGTACACCATATCTGGCAGATTAATCACTCTTTTGTCCTATAAATTGACTTGCAAATTGAGAATAAATTTGACCTGGAATGCACCTTAAATTTTCAGAAGTCATGTGCTATATTTTTCCAGCACATTGCAAATTAAAATGAGAAGAGCACTTGTGTTTGCATTAGGAACACTGAATGTCAACAAGTACTGTCAACTGATGAATCTCAGAATTTTAATTCTTTAAAGGGCAGGAGGAAGCAGCTTTAATTTGCTTCCCCGCAAACACCTGGTTTAAAGACTTACTCAAATATGTAATATTTTTTAAAGACCAAATCAAGATCACTTTTACTCTGCTGGAACAATTTTGATGGTTAATTACATCATTATCCAGGTATAGCTTCACTGTAAGGCTCAGGTTTGCCAATTCCCTTTGGTTAACAGACTTTTATTGCTGGGAAAGACTGAAGATCTAAAGGAGCTGTAAATCATAAAAGAATTTCTAGAGGTTGATTGCACAGATCATAAATGAGAAGAAACATGGTTAGTGAACTAACAGACACAGATTTTTTAGATAAATTACCATTATCAAAACACGTTGGTCTTTACTGAGAAACTTTACCAAACTTGTTTGTCAGATAAAGAAAATGTAATTGATGTATATGGTCATCCTAGGCTTAAATACCAAACAGGAAGATTCACTGTTTATGACAACTGATAGATCATTTTTTCTCACTACATTAGATTAGTTTTAAACAGAATCTCTTAACCTAAATGACAAAAAATGTATGCTACAGATATCATTACATAACAATATAGAAGACAGTAAATATATTTCCAACTGGCAAAGAAGGAGGATTTTGTAACTGTGACAATATGGAAAACCTACCAGGATGTTTGGTCTCTGCCCTGTTTTCAAGAAAGTGACACCACATCTTTAAACACAAGTCCTCAAGGCTGCTGTTTTGACATATATTAGCACCATTAGAGATAACATACTGCCCCCTCTTTGAGCACACTGCATCCTTGTGTCAGACTTTAAGTAGGTAATGTGAAAGAACGGTTGCTGAGCATTTTGAACGGCGGATCAGAGAAGAGAAACTTCATGACAGAATACCTGAAACAGATATGAGAGCACACATTCAGTTCAGCAGACCTCATTTAGTAAGGGCTCCCACAGCCAGTATGAAGGATACCATCAGTGGGTTCTCCTATGAGTTTGCACAGAACTAACAGCTTCAAAGTGGGTAGTGTCTCCTGCATAGCTCATACATGTCGACACTTTTTGTTTCAACATAGTTAAAATGAGTAATTATCTACACATTCGTCTATGTTGTCTTTCTGGAGTGCCTGCTGTTTGGACCACTGAAAAAGTGAGCAAGCCCAAGCACCTAGTTTCTGGGGAATCATGTTGTTATGAGGTTTCTTCCTCTACTGAGATGTTCTTACATTGGGTACTGTATGTCAGCAAGTGTAGCTAGTGATAGAATCATAGAATAGTTTGGGTTGGAAGGGACCTTTTGGGTTGGAAAGGTCCCTGCAATGAGCAGGGACAATAATACATCCCCTTTGCTTATAATTAACAAGAACTAGAAGTTTCTTAAAAAGATTAGGGTAAAGGATGTCTCAGCAGCTGAAACATGTACATCTGGGAGCAATAATCATGAAGTTCATTTTGCAGCTAACATTTATTTTTCCTCATGTATGAAAGCAAATGAATTGAAAAAGCAGTAAATAATTTACACACCTTTCATGAAAGTAATAACCTTCTATCATAGGAAATCTGTGAGCAGCTGTATAAGAACATTCCTAGCCATAAGTATCTGAATAATCCCAGATGTAGTTGAGTTAGATGCATTAATGTGTCTTGCTCACTGCAATACAAATTAATAATTTCTAAATTAGCAATCAACAAGAATTGGATTTCTGATACTTAAAGGCTAATAACAATTATGTTCAAAAAATTTTACTGAAAACACAAACAGAACTGTAGACAGATGTTTCTATATATCATATGCTAGATGCTGTGGAGTTGCACTACACCCTCTAAAGACTGACTATATATCTTGGCTTTACCAGACAACTATTTCCACATCTACTGATATGTGGGGAGGTTTAGTGGTTGCTGCCCTGGATGAGACAGCACAGTCCTGAAGAATCTTTAACCACAGCGGAAAAATAAACTTGTTACAACATGAACCCAATTTAGAAGACTTAGCTTACCTCATAAGATAAACTAGGCACAAAAATATTTTTTGTATTACTGTGTGAAAAGAAGCTGTAGATGAAACCAGATAATTAGGTAATTCTTCTGTCATGTGGAATAGTTTTGAAGTGTTCATCTTGCACACCTATCCTAAGTAAAAATACACCACTGAAATCCCTAAACTGAGAAGGGGCTGGGGAGCCACTGATTTCAGATGGTCCCCATTAAAATTCACAATCTTTTCCCCTTTTTTAATAAAAGCGAGAGTACTTTTAGGGGAAGGACAGTACTATTCTGAGCCATTCTGGCCTACTAAAATTTACTAATTTAAGAGAAAGGCTCCCTCTTTTTTTTTTAACTTCAAGGCTATTTGAAAAATTTCCAGCACAAATCATGGTTTCTGTCAGGAAGCATACGTAACTTAGCCAAGCTGCAAGTTTGTACTTTGTCCCAATTTTAAAGTTCATACCTAGATACAAGAGGTACAGTCGTAAACTTGTGAGACAGTTCAGAATCTCTGATCAGAATGGCTTACCCCACATTTTTCATCTAGATACAGTAAGTTTTGATTGACTAGAATTAGAGCTCCCTGTGAAAAATAAATAAAACTTGCAATAAACTAAGCTTAAAAAAAAAATACTGTGCAGACTCTTTTTTATTTTTTTTTCCAAATGGGATGAGAAGGTGGTGAGAGACTGTCTCGGGAGGTGACCCCAGAAGCTGTGGGCTGCAGTGCACTTGGGTCCCCACTCGCCCAAAGTCTGCTTCCCAGCTCCAGAGACATGCAGGCAGCAAGGGTGCTTCAGGAAACGCTGACAGTTCCCTGACATCTGTGAACACCTCAAGAAAGTGGTTTTTTTCCCTCTTTTATCACTCCAAGTAAGGAAAAAAAACAACCCCAAAAGAAATACAGGAGCTTTCTATCTCGACCGTCTGCTTTAAGCCTTTACCTCACACCCGGCCTCTCAGTTTTCAGGCACGCTTACAGAACTGCCCTGCTCCGGCGTGCAGCTGGTGAGAAGGCCGTGTCGCGACGCCCCCCCTCAGCGCCACCAGGGCCGGCGAGCGCCCGGCACCGGCCGTTAGCCAGTCCCCCCTCTCAGGGGTGTGAGGGAGGGAGGTGTGACGGGGAGCGGCCCGGCTGCCGCCCCCACCCCGTCAGGCGAGGTCTCATCCCTGCTTTCAGCACCGCGGCCGAGGTTAAGCCCAGCCCTTGGCCGCAAACCATGCGGCGAAGGAACAGAGTGGCGGGGAACTCCGCCGGGGTCGGCTAGGAACAAGCAGCCATCACAATTGCCTCCCGCCATCCCGCCCCTGAGGGTAAGCCCCGCCCCCTCGGCAGTCCCGCCCCCTCGGCAGCTCTGCCTCCCCCCAGCAACGGCCTCGCGCCTGCGCACCAGGTCCCGGCCAGGGGGGCGGGGCTGGGCGCTGCAGAGGGTGACATCACCCCCCGCTGCCCCGCCTCCGCCCGGCGAGGGAGGGCCGGGGCTCGCCGGCTGCAGGCGCCGCCATGGCTGCCATATTGGGGAGGAAGTGAGAGCGGGAGGCGGCCGCGGCCAGGAAGGAGCCCTTCCCTTTTCCCTTCTGCTCGGGCGGACGCAGGCTTCCCGGGCAACGGCGGCTTTGTGAGACCCCCGCCCCCCCCGGAGCGAGTCGGCGGAGAGACAAGCAGCGGGTGGCGGCGGAGCTGAGTGCCCCGGAGGCGGCATTGGCCTAAGATGGCGGACCCGGCGGAGTGTAACATCAAAGTGATGTGTCGCTTCAGGCCCCTCAACGAGTCCGAAGTGACCCGCGGCGACAAATACATCGCCAAGTTTCAGGGCGAAGACACCGTCGTCATCGCGGTGAGGGGACGCCCTGGATGGGAAAGGCGGGGGCAGCGCCGGGGGGGGGGGGGTGTCAGGGGTCGGGGACCGCGGGGATGGGCGCGGTGTGAGGCGAGAGGGCAGGGCTGAGGCGAGAGGGGACGCCTCGGGAAGGGGGATGGCCTTTGAAGGGGGGAAGGGGAGGCGGGCAGGCAGAGCTCATCTGGATGCGGGCATGGCCGGGCAAAGAGCAGGGAGCCGGTGGGGGCAGAGGTCCCCGAGCAGTGGGTGTTGGGCTGTGGGGACGGGCCGGGGGGAGCGGGTCGGGAAACCTGTGAGGAAGGTTCTAGCGAAAGGCTGAGGACTCGGGGCGTGGGGTGAGGTCTCGCTGCCCAGCCCCGGCCACAGGGCACGGTGTGTCCGCGGAAAAGGCGTGGATTGCCGGGGGGAGAACAGAGGTGTGTCCCCCGGCGAGGCTGTCCCCGGCTGTGGCGTCCGTGAGCAGTTCGACCGCTAAAGACGTGCTCAAAATTCATGTGTTGGAGCTACCATCGAAGTAATTGCCTACAGAGAGTTTTTTGGGGGAAAAAAAAAAATGCAGAACAACAGTGCAGGCTCTAGTTCGTTGGTGCTTGTGATCTGTAAATCAGTCTATCGGCAGATAACTTTTTTTTTTAATTAGAATAAACAGACCATTTGGCTTATTACATGTTTGTAAATCTGTTTTAACTGAAGTCACCTTGCAAAGTATGAGGCCTGCTGTAAAACAATCTGAATGTTACAAGGGAAAAGATAATTCTTTCCTTTTTGTTCATTGTGTCATATTTAGCTACAAAGTGGAACTGCAATATAAAGTTAAAGTACAGTAGTTTATTGCCTGGCTTGGTTGGTATTGTACATTGGGAATAAAGTGTGTTTGTTTGTTTTATACTTGCTAACGTTTAATTTGTGTTTTTGTATAAATGCTTTTCTCTTTAGAGACAATACTGGTTCTGCATTGCTGAAAGTAACTTAGATGTCAGTTATTATCTGTATTCAAATTTTGGTTTTTATCCTGTTTCTTGAGGCTACCACTAATAGCTTATTCGCACAATATCTGAAGTTGAAGGAGGTGATTTAATAAAATACTTTTTTTAGTATGACTTACTAAATACTAGTGCTTTAATCTGTTAATACTCAACTGAATTTGTCAAAAAAATATGGAATTTCATGAGTCTGGAGCTACAAGAATGATAGCATGCTTGTGGAGTGAGGTAATTTGGGCTTATTTCAGCTGGCAAGTAAGTATCTTGGAGTACATCCCTTCCTGAGGCTGTACAGGTAGACTCCTCAGAGTGAGGAACCAAGCCTCAAAAAGGGAAAATTTAACTAGAACAAATGATTTCACTTTCATCAGTGTACTCAGTCATTGTGAAAGACCTATTCTGTTTAAATTCCACAATTAAGTTTAGAAATCTTGATGTTTTCTGACTTTTTAAAAATTTTTTTTCCACATATTCTTTCAGTACTCTGAAAAGAACAGAAAACTTACATTGTTTAAATACTTTTAAAGTATGCTTTTAAAATATCTAAAACGTAAATTGGGCTGAACTGCTCTGAGTAGAGCAGTCTGATGGTGTGCTCCTCAGGGATCATGTGGGGCTTTATCCTCGGGGTTAATACTTAGTGTTACAACTGTGTTGCGGTGTTCTCTGCACTGGTAAAAAATGACAACAAAAAATCCTTTAGGGGTCCTAGGGCCAGAACTTGCTGTGTCTGAGTGAGAATGCCCCCCCAAATTATGAGACTGGGGCGCAGTGACAGTATTTGAGTTCTGTTTCACACAAATAAAGGATAGATATTCTGTGACTTTGTTTTAATAATGGAGGATATATGAGAATATCATTGTTCTCAAAGTTATGACTTGATTCTCTAAAACTGTTGAGACAATTACTTGTATTTTTTTGGGTTTTTTTAACAAGCTGACTGAATTTTTACCAAGTTAAGAACGTGCCAATGTGAGGCTGTAGCCAGCCACTTCTTGTCAGTGTGTGTGTTGTGGAGTTGCCCAAGGGAGAATGGTAACAGAAACAGTCCCCCTTGAGAAACAGTTTCTAAAGACATCCTCAATAACCTCTATGTTTGGTTACTTCAGCTGTTTGATTTCTGTCTTTATTGCTACATGGCACGTTGGCTGCCTGTTGAACAGTAATTCAGCCACTTTTTTTTTTTTTTTTTATAGCTGCTTTCCTGGGCTGCCTGAAGGACTTGCACCTTCTCTGTGTGCCTGGTTCTGTGCTGAAACAGTGACGGCTTCTTTAATAATACTTGGGAGTTGCCTGTAATAGTAGAGAGGAGATGAAATCTCAGAGAGGGTGGAAGTAGAGCTTGTACCAGGCTGCAGATTTGACTCCTTTGTGGAGGAGGGTGGAGAGGGAAATCGGTGACTAGAACCAAACCCTTCTGCTTCCTTGGCTCCCCTGTCATCTCTGAGCTATCCTCCCTTCTCTTCCTAGCTCCTGTGTAATTACTGGCATGGTTGTCTTTCTGGACAAGTGAGTTGTTTTGATACGTGTTAGATAAAATACTTGTTTTAATTGTAGCTAGTGTGCAACAGCAATTTGAGGGGACATAAGGTATCAGTCTGTTTCAAAGAGCAGACTCTGAAAAATTATTGTCCTTCTACAGGATGAGACCTTTTTAACTAGTAAAGAGCTTTTAAATTATTAATTTAAGCAGGCTTCTTTCCATTTTAATATTTTATTAAATTTTTTTTATAATGGCTTTTCCTGTTAGGAAATTGTAAGGGTTTTGTTAAAACAAATAATAGGGTGACTTGTTGTGAGTATATGGCTTTTATGTTAAATATCATAAATGTGCCTATATACAAAAATTGATAGCAATTTGCTCATGGATTTCAGGATTTTGAGTAAGATGAAACGGGGGGAATAGCAAGCTTATATATGATTATGCACTTTATTTTTTCAAATGTAAAACTTCTTGCAACTGAGTAGCTTTATAGTTCTGCTTAACACATCTATACTTATTTTAAAAAAAACAATGTTTCTATACCTAGTCTTGTTCATTTTAGAACTGTCCAAAAGACAAGGCAGGTTACTGAATACAGTGACACTTCAGGATTTCGGGCTGAAGCCTAAGCTGGAAACAAGCACTGTCAAATGACTGAAGTGGCGAGTTGCTACAGGCATTCACAGAAATAAGAAGTATCTGTCTGTTGTCCAAATGTTTCTAGTAATGATCATAGTATATTCCTTATTACTATGGCTTTTAAGAAAGAATTGTGGCTACCTACCTGTATTTTCTTATTTGTTTACAGTGCTGTATTTTTGTATGTAAGATGTAACCCCTGTGATTGTGGGAAGACCTTGAGACATTTAGCTCTCTTTTTAATTTTTAAATACTTTTTAAACTAGTATTGGGTAGTAAATGAGAGCCAAGCTAGGTTTAAGTTACATTAGAATCAGATTAATGAAGATCAGTTGCTGTTACTGCAGCTTTTGGCAGCAGATTATTCAAAAGGAACATGTAATTCATACACTGCTGAAAGAAAAGCTGTGCTGGACCATATAAATGCAAGAAACAAGATGCATTCTTAAAAGAACTTTTTTTTTGGTATTATTTTGCTAGCATGAAGGAAATCACTGTTTAATTAGAAACACACTAATAAAAATGCTTAAAGACTACAGTGCAGCTCAAATATAAATCAGAAATTGCGGTCTGTAGCAGAAACAATATTCTTTCAATGTTGCTCTTTTTTTTATTTCATTCCATGAAAAAATGGTGGATAATAGAGATGTTTTTCAGATGACACCGGTATGATAATTTAACAGAAAACAAATACTCTAGCTTATGGTAACTTGTAAAGGGAAAGCTGTACTCCCTGGCTGCTGTACCACTTGCTTGGAAACACCTCGCTCATCTTGTACTTGGTGGCTGTTCTGAAATTCAGTGACAGTTTTTCTGCCAGCAATGCTTACTTTTCTCTTTAGAAGAAACTCTTTACTAAAGCAAAGCTTGGCTAAAGCTTTTGTTCCAAAACTTCTCTCCATTTTGGTGCTGGAAATTGAGTTTCCAGTCACAATTTTTTAAACATAAAATGACATGGTTTAGTGTCACAACAATAAATAACTGCTGTAAAAGTTGATACTTGAGTTGCAGTATTTGCATAGAAATAGAAAAATCGGGCAAAAAGAGCTGAGATCCACTAACTGTTCTGTGTTGGCTGCAGTTTTGGATGCATAGAGCTGGGAGAAGAAGAAAATGCCTTTTCCTTATCCTAAAAATAAAATACTGATTTGGAACAGTGCCTTTTCGCTTATTGGCAACATTGGCTCTGTTAGGTGTGTCAAAGCAGCAATACCTTAGCTTAGTAATAGGAAGGACTGAGTCAGGTATTTGACATCAGGCTTTCTAGAAATGGTTCGCTGTGGGATTTTTTTTCCATATTTTGAGCTTATGGGAAGAATGGTCTTTATTAAAGATGTGAAACTTAAGGGAGAGGTAAGCCCATGACTTCAGTCTTTTACCAAGAATAAACTAACCGTTAGTGGGTATCGTATTTCTCTAGCAGTCCATTTAGGAAAAAACAGTAAAGAGCATCTGGATATGTTGTGGCAGAAAAACACGCTACTGATTTTCAAGTAAATTTTCACTATTGACTTCGCTTCAGATACTAATGCACAGAAAATAAGGTAGTGTTATGAGTAACCAATTCTGTAGTTTACAGAAAGTTACAATGGGAAAATGAAATATATTTTAAATTATTTCAATGGGAGATAATATTCATTATTTCTAGGACTTTTAAGGTAAGATTTCAGCCTAGTTGTGATAAGATTTTTGCGTAGTCCTTGTTGAAGGTACTGAGAAAAACTTTTCTGATGAAAACTTATGCGTGCTCCAAATTGTGTAATTTTGACAGGCTGAGCAACAAGTAAGGATAACTGGTAACTAGCTTTAGGTTAACCATGGAAATGTGTACTTTAAACATAAACCCCTTATTAAGATTCAGTTTAACTACCACTAAATCATGTTGGCAGATGTACCTTTTTGAGGGCTGTGAGAGCACTTGCAAAGTTTTTGCCGTGGGACCACATCCCTTCAGTACAATCAGTTATGGGAGTTTAAGTTGTTCTGTAGTTGGTTACTGACAGAACAAATGCTCTGCAGGGAGTGAATGTAAATGTTGAATTCTCTCTACTTGGAGGGAGGAAGTCAGAAGCTCTTGCTTGTTTGCTTGATATTTTGTGTTGCTTAGAGGTTGTATGTTTTAAATTTTTATTAGGATTTGAGTAATAATTGCTGAAAATTTCTAGAGTATGTGAAAGCAGCACTATACCACAACCGTGATGCTGCTACTACCACTGTTATTAACGCTGTGTGGTAATGTTACTTGGACCTTTTGTGTTTTCAGTTCCATCATAGTATCTGATTGTTTACTACTTGAGGAAGAAAAGGCATCTGGTATAGAAAAAATATCTGATACTTTAATCTTTCTTGATTAATCTCTTAAAGGTAATGAGGAGGCTTTCTAGGGCAGGGTAATCTGTGTAATACTGTTTTAGCTTTGTTTACAGCAGAAAGTAGACTGTAGAGAGAGGTGATAAGTCATAGTATTGCAGATGTCAAAGATGTGAAACCATACGAGTGGGAGTAACTTGTATTCTTAAAACATAATTATCCTGGAACCTGCTTGGCTAAACCTACTTGGTTAGATATTGATTCAGTAATGATGGAGTAGGGGCATACCTCTAATGTGGGTTTTCACAGGTGTGATAATTGTACTGTGACCTGGCAGGGAAGGGAAATATGTAATTGGATTTTTGAGTGCTTTGAAGTTGTATTGTGGCTTCATTTAGGAACTGTAATACTGAGGACATGTAAACAAATATTCCAGTATTCCACTTTCCACCTGCAAGGGATGGGGAACTGACAAATGGTATAAACAGGACCCCTTGTGAGGATTTTTTTTTTTTTGTGAGAATTATTAAATTTTGTATGTTGGTAACAGTTGTTGAGGGAAATTGGAATTTGTCATGTGCCTAGCATCTTTCACTGTATAAATAAAGAAGATCAATTAAAGGCATTACTGTCCAAGTGAGTCCTTGCAGCTTGGTTTCCTGTTCTTACTAGTCCATGGCATTCATCCTATGTGTTATTTATTGTATTAACATTTTGTAAAACAAAAGAGACTGTAATTATATTTGGCTCTGCTCTCTTATGAAGGCATTTGAATGGCAACTGGAGAGTAGATAGCCTAAAAGTATTCTGCCTACGGATTACTGTCAAATTAGTAAAGATAATTTTTGTTTAATGTAGATGAAGAAGAATAATTCAGTCAACCTTTGCTTGGCAGAAGAATTAAAAAAAACAACAAACAAACCAGAAACAAACCAAATCCCTCTAAATGCTATTTAAAAATTTAGAGAAAGAAAGCTTTTTCAGAACCTGCTGCGAATACGTGTAGATTGCAGGGTAGTTGTGGAGTAGTGCAGGTTGTGCCTATAGTTCTTTTTAAACAAGATATCTTTCTGTACCAGAAACTAGGCTCGATACTTATATTTTTAAATTTTTTTAGTTGAATTTCTTTGAAGTAAAAAAAAAACAACAAACCTCTGTTTTTTTGTAGTAATATATAAATACACAATAATGTGTGTGTCTACATTCAAACA
Organism: Numenius arquata; assembly: GCF_964106895.1. Taxonomy (NCBI): domain Eukaryota; kingdom Metazoa; phylum Chordata; class Aves; order Charadriiformes; family Scolopacidae; genus Numenius; species Numenius arquata. The sequence continues at coordinate 29,601,843 of NC_133587.1, read as the reverse complement.
CACATACTATACAAATAATGTTTACATTCTAATACTTTTCTGTTCTCGTAGTTGTCATGCTGTATTGGGAACAGCAAAGATCAGATATGTTGGGCTCTGTGAGAAATAGTGAGTATTGTTAACACTTGCTGCATAGGCTGTCAGAAGATTGTATCCAGGAGCTTTCCTAATTCTTCTAAAATCAATTTAATTGGAATAATTGTAATCTATGTATTTTCTGGAGCAATAATTTGGAGAAGACTCTAAATCTTACAAGTGCAAACACACAAATTACTATGCTGCACGGATTGTTTGCAGTGACGTTGGATGCTGTTGCTTTTCTTATTATATCTTTCCAATGTGTAATGGTAAATACAATCCTCCAAAATGGTGTTATTTCAGTGCATACAAATATGCAGAAGTTAGGCATGAAACAGATTTGCTTAATGTTTTGTGATGTAGGTGACTTGCTGTGTAGGGCAACTGATTGATTGTGAAGTTGGAGGCTTTTTGAAACTACAGCTGCTAGTGATAAAATGTGTATCTAGTGTTATCTTTTCTACAGTGACTTAGATTTTTATATAATGTGTTCTTAGTCTTCATTTTCTTACCTTAGGGTTACTTGAGCTTGTTTGTCTTCTGGTGTATGTAATGGACTCAATTCTACCTGTACAACATACGAATTTGAGGTGCATTTGAAGCTCAAATGAGTAATCGAGGAGGCTTGTGATTTCCCTGCTGAGAAACAAATGTTCTGACAAACTTCAGCACCTTAGGGATAGTTTCTGCCTACCAAGTCTTGTGGTTTCTTGAGTGTATTTACACAGTGAATGCTGTAATTATTTTTTCCGAGAGCTCATCCACCTGACTTCAAGCCCTCTCAGCAGACAGATATGTGTTGAATCTAAAAAGCTGTGTTTGGTGTTATGCTAGATGTTATTAAAAGGAAGGTCAGACTGGGGAAGGGAATGTGGTGGGTGGGTGAAAGATGGAAGCTATTCTTGTTTCTTTGCCAGGGAGGCAGTTCCAGAATATCCTTGCGGGAGGATGATAATGAATTAAATTTAGGCAAACTGGAGTGCTTAGCAGTTACAGGGAGTTTAGCAATGGTAACTGACCTAGGTCCCCTATAAACCTTGCCTATCTGCTTGGCTTGCCTACTAAATCAAGCTCTGAAAACGCTACAAAAAATTTGAACTTTATAAGATAAGCATAATAGTTCATATCCTAATGGATTGTCGGCTGCTAAGAACTGCATTAGGAACATCTCTTCTTTAAAACAAAACAAAATCCAACATCCCTTTCAAAAAGCTGTCTCAGAGCTTTCTCTTGCAGTGTCTTCCAAAATGAGTCTTCTGTAGAAGGTTGCTGTCCTCCAAAGTGGCCTTTTGCTTCTGCTTATGGAACTTTATTTTAAGGATATCATGTGTGGGGAAATAATTCTTGTGCTGACTGTAGGTGATCCTAATGTTTCTTTTTGGTTTTTAACAAATATTACCAAGACAGATCATCTGTGTGATGTGGTATAAGCTGGTTTTAGTAATTCAGGTTCACCAGAGTAAACCTGCTACCAGAGTAGAATAGAATAAGGGGTTCTCGGATGTACAAACTGGGCACTGGTTTACATTGTAAATCAAGTAAATTGAGGTCATGTGGCAGAGTAGTTTTGAAGAACTGTTTGAAACCAAATATATTTAGTTCAAGGCCTTACTTGCAGGCAAGCATGTGAAGATTTAGGCTGATTTCCTTGCTACTGTCTTCAAGTGCTTAAAATAAAACAAAAGATTGGGCTGAGACAGTATAGGCTACTTCTAAACTATATGAACAACCACCTTCCAGTTCTACTTCCAGTGTCTGATTTTTTCAATAGCTCTTCTGTGTCCTTTTTTTTTTTTTTCCTGCAGTCCAAGCCATATATATTTGATCGTGTATTCCAGTCGAACACATCACAGGAACAAGTATACAATGACTGTGCTAAAAAGATTGTCAAAGGTAAGGTGGAACAACAACTTTAATCATAGTGAAAAGTCTCATATTCATGTGCATTTCAGTGTTGAAAACTGATACTTCTGTTGCTCCCTTTTACCTTCTGAATGTTTAATAAAAGTCAACATGGATCATAGCAGTATAAAATCATCCTGTAGTTGAGCTGATAAATTATGTTAGTGCTTAACCTGTTCTCTCAGTCCATTGCAACATTTGACAACATTTACCTCTTGTGTTTTGGTGTTTTTTTGCAGATCTTTGCAAAAGATTGTTAAAAATAATTTTTCAAAAATTAATCAAAATAATTTATGAACAGTTTAGTTTTGTTTTTTTCCCCCCCAAATTTATTGGTGAAAACATCCTACAATTTCTTTAGTTTGATTGGAGGAATAGAAGATGAAAGGAAACTTGTGAAATCATGTGTATGCTGTAGATACTTTCTAAGCTTGTTTATTTAATACACAGTTGAAGGGGGATTTTTTGTAATGTGATTTTTTTAGCCTCAGAATTAAAAGTTTAAATGTGAATTAGTGCTGTGCATGTCAGAGTATACAGTTTCTCCAAACTTGAATTGTCAGAATTGGCTTAGTAACTTCAGAAAATCCCTCAGTAAGTAGTTGTAGTAAACAATTAGCTAGTTTCCTGAAAATTGATTAATTTGTTGAGATCAGTAATAAATTCTAATTGATACAACTTTCAGAACAACTTTAACAAAGCCTTCCCCTGAAACATCAACTATTAGTGACAAGAGAAGACTGGGTAAATGTCGGGTTTTTTTGATCACTAGAAAAGTGAAGTGCTGTCAAAAATCCATGCTGCTGCAACTATTAATGAACTTTATAACTACGTTACATATAGTTAAATGTATAATAGTATATAACTATGTTATATGTAGTTAAAGGAACTCGCAGTTATATGAGCTGCTTGTGAGTTAATGAGGATTAGATCAGAAGTTTGCTCCTTAAAAATTGGAGTTAACTAAGAATTGTAATGGTGCCTCTTTCCTCCATCTAAAAATCTGATCTGTTTCTCTGTGCAGCATTTCTAGACTGTGCTACTTCATGTGGCAAATGAGCTGTAGTGGGGGTACACATGGATTACGGGTATGATGGGGTGGCAAAGACTTCCCCATTTGGAGTATCTCATGCTTGTTTTTGGAAAATAAAAGTTTGCATGCAGGAGGTGATTCTACAGTAACTGACTTGTAAACAAACCAACCCATCTGCCTCTCACCCCTTAATCTAAAACTTTGGGGTGGTTCACTCATAATTTGAAATACAAGCTTAATAGCCAAAGAGTAGGATGCTTGAAACTTACGGCATAGCCCATTCTCTTCATGATTGAACAGTTAAACTTTCCTGAAGGCAGAAAATATTAAAGTGTTCTCATGTATGGTGTTTCTTCTGATTTATCAAAGACTAGCCATTCAACCTGGCAGTTGTATTGATTTCCTTTTTGTACCTGGCTCTGAAGTCCTGATTTTTCTGGTTGACGGAACAGATGCTTCTAACACAGTAAACTTCTGAAACGCAGTGAATGATGAATGACTTAATGCATTAAAAGGGGTAGGGAGGAACACCCTCTAGCACAGAGTTCCCAAACATTGAATGATTTAACTTGCTGAACATTTTAGGAACTGCCTGCTTGCATTCTATTTCATTTTACTTTCCTTTAGAAGAAGGAAATGAACCCTAATGAAAATGCTCTTTCCCTTTAGATGTACTTGAGGGATACAATGGTACAATATTTGCTTATGGGCAAACATCGTCTGGAAAGACACACACTATGGAAGTAAGAAATCTTAAAATAATTTTCCTCTTATTGTCACTGTCATCTCTTTTCATCCCAATAGTCTTATGTCAGCTTGTTTTCATCTTGCAATTTTGATTTTCTTTCCATTACAACATTTTGATACCCAAAATGTTTTTTTTTAGGACTGAGAATGGCAGTTATTGTATTTCTTTTTTTTTTTTTCAGCCCTCAGTAGCAGGATGAGAAACACAAGAATAATATTAATAGTACATTTTCAGTTTTAGTAGTCTGGGAGATTTCTGAGATGATTCTTTTCACTCCTGGCAAATGCTGGGCCTAATGGATGGTCAAGGCTTTCCTTTGTAGGTAAAATAAGTGCATCATACCTGTTAGCATTTTAAAAATAATTTGTCTGTTAACTATTTGGCCTTTGGATACTGCTTGTGATGTTGGATTTGGTACAAAAGTTTCATTTTCTTGTATCTTTTTCCATATCTTTTTCTAATAAGGGGAAGCTTCATGACCCGGATGGAATGGGTATTATTCCAAGAATAGTGCAAGATATTTTTAATTATATTTACTCTATGGATGAGAATCTTGAGTTTCATATTAAGGTAAACTTTTCTGCATTGTTACTTATTTAATCTTTGTTAAAACTGAAAGTAGCCTATGGTTAAATGGATGTTCTATATCTGTTCCAAATGCCTGTAACTTGGAAAATCTAAACACGAGTTATTTCTGAATTAAGTGACTCTTCTTAAAGAAGAATTACATTAACACTTTAATCCTGTTTCCATTAAACATTGATGGTAGCTATCCTGATAACCTGTGGCAGTGCTGATAGTGCTTGAAGCTTTTGATCAAAATAGTTTCTTCTTAAAGGTTTATTTTAGTTCAGCCTTAAGGACTTGAGCTAGATATGGTTTTATGTGGGAGGTCATAATAAATCATGCTGGATCCATCTGATCAAAAAGCAAAGCATTTCTGGTTTCTGATGCTGTATCTTTATTCCCCTTCCCACTTCTAGGTGTCATATTTTGAAATATACTTGGATAAAATAAGGGACCTTTTGGATGGTAAGCCTTTTATTTATATTGTACATAGAAAATAAATTGTTCTGGAGAGAATATAAAAAAACAAAACCTGCAAACCTTCTCATGATACTAAGATAGGTATGCAGTATGCTAATAACCTATAAATGATAAGGATACATCAAAATAAGAAAGCATGGAGCTAATCCATATAATAATACTACAGCTGCAGTAGTGCTGGTTTCATGTATATTACATTTTTTATAAAGTATTGCTGAGTAATAACGTCTGTGACTCAGACATGCATTGTACACAGCTCATTCATTTTGCAAAGAAATCATATATACCTTAGCTTTAGAACTCTTTCTCTTCCAGTTTCAAAGACCAATCTTTCTGTTCATGAGGACAAAAATAGAGTTCCCTATGTAAAGGTGAGCATCAATCTGATATGTTTTCATCTTTCACTCCTCTAGCGTACGGCATTTACTTTTGGCTTGTTGATGTGACGGTTTTTTGCCCTTTTTTTTTTTTTTAAAGGGTTGTACAGAGCGTTTTGTATGTAGTCCAGAAGAAGTTATGGATACTATAGATGAAGGAAAGTCAAACCGACATGTAGCAGTTACAAGTAAGTATTATCTTTTGTTGTTTTATGGTGCTTTATTGCTTCTCTCCTTGTATGCCTTAGAAAGTAGGGAAGACAAAAAATAGTGAGCTAAATTCAGGTTTTTGAAAGGGTCTAGCATAAGCAGTTTCAGCGTGTCTTTCAGAAACAAGTATTTCAATTGATTTCTTGTTAGATGTTGTTACTTAGGCTTGGATTGAAAGGATCAGTGAGAACTCTGAATGGTTGGAGAAAAAGATGTCGTTCTGCATTGGGAATTGTGCAAAACCCCAGTTTGTGGCATTTGTTTTGATTAACCTATGAATCTATAATTAAGGCACTTTGGCCATTCTGTTGCACACTTTAAGAAAAGCTGGTCAGAATATATATTCAGACAAGCTGCAGATTTAAGCAGCATCCCAATGTCCCAAGGTTTTTTGGCCTGTGGCATGCAGTAGAGTTGCAAGGAGCCATTTCATAGGTCTCTAGATTCCCATAAGAAGCAGGATTAGGTATGGACAGAGGGTTAAAAAAACCAACAAGGAAAGATGTGGTGCGTGCAAAGTAATACTGCAGTTCTTAGCAACTGAAGTGACTGTCAGAAATCTTTGAGAGCCAGTTTGAGGGCGAGTTTCACAATCCTCCTGTGTCTAGTTCTTTATTCAGAAAAAGAAAGAATATACAGTCATGAAGACAATAAAAGTTTTTTCTCATTTCTTTGGTTAAGGATCAAAAATTAAAATATGATGTTCCTTTTAAGGAATGACTTAGTCTTGCACTTCTACTTCATTGCTCCTAGGTAGTAAGATTCTGAAGTAAGGACCAGATTAAGTAACGGAGAAATAGCAGAAACTTGGATAGAAGGATATTATTCTCTGTTGAACTGCTTCTCTGGCATCAATAAGCTGGTCCTTTAGGCCTCTGAGGTTTTTATGGTTAAAAGGAAGAGAAATAGGTAGACTTTCTTATTCAGGTTGCAGTCAGCTTAAATTTTGTCAATGAATTAAAAATCATTCTTTAAATTCAGGAGGTCTTGTTTACTCTGCATTTTTCTTGGAGGGAGCACTAGGGATTTAAACTGGAAAGGAGTCAAAGGTTCTGGGACATCCAGGTCAAATTTTCACAAAAGGATAAAATGGGATACATTGTAAATCTACCAAAAAAAAAAAAAAAGTTCTGGTATCAGAATGTAAATGTGCTTTCTGTTATAATGAAGTAAATTAAAAATGTGAAATCCATAGGTGACAGGCTAGCAAATCTTATCCGTGAGCTTATGTGGTATTAATAGAAGCTCAAGGGAGACTGTATCTTTGTTACTCAATTAGACGATACTATTGGGTTTGCTGCCTCTAGTTTTATTGTCTTCCAGAGATTACTCTATACAGTTTTGTTAGCTTTAAATTTGTCACTTCAATGTTTTGTGGGAAGTGGGAAGATACTGTTTTGTGAAGTTTGTTTGTTTGTACAAATATTTTTGACAATTTATATATTTTGGCTTATAGATATGAATGAACACAGCTCCCGAAGTCATAGTATTTTTCTTATTAATGTGAAACAAGAGAATACTCAAACAGAACAGAAATTAAGTGGAAAACTTTACCTTGTGGACTTGGCAGGTAGTGAAAAGGTAAATCAAATTTCTTTTTCTGCTCTGAGAAACTCTGGTTGTTCTTTACAATCAAATATTTTACATTAATGCAGTACTGATTGTTCAGTTGTCATCTCTGAAGCATTTTAATTTTGACTTTGAAATGTGGTTTCTGAATCCTAGTCTGGGTTGGTTATTAGATACTACCTCTTTAAGCTGATCTGCATTTCTGCAGTGAGGGTTTGTAAATACAGAATAGGGTGGGGAAATAGGCTAGAGTTCAGTCTCAGTATCTGTGAGAGCACAAAAGTGTACAGGTCTGTTGGGTAGCCAGGTACTGGAGTAAAAAGAGTTTTATGGATGTGAAATAGCTGTATTTTCTTATTTAGTGGTACCAAGTGTTTAAGCTGAAAATCTGATTAACATTGTTTAAAATGACAGCTTGCTTTCCTGTGTCAGTGCCTTAAAGCAAGGAAGGAACTATATATTGTTTTGGTTATTGTGTATAGACTGTAATTCAGCTTTTTAAGAGCTGGATTTTGGTTTTTATATTCAACTTTGCTTCTGGGGTAATCCCCATCTTTTTCAGTCCTTTCTGCTTGCTGTTGTCTTTCCTCGTGTCATTGTTCTGTGGCTTTATTGTTGTCTCTGATCCTGTGATTATTCTGAAATGTGTTTCTTAGTAGTGGTCTTTTTTTAATGAGAGTGAAAAGAAGCATTAAAGTGAGAGCAAAGTTAAAGAAAAAGGCTTCTTTGCAGGTCTCCTTTCTCTGTAGTTTTGTTCCTTTCAATGTTTATTTCAAACTTGGCTTTCATGCTTCTCCCAGTCTTTTTGAAGTACTTGACGTTTTTTGATGCTTTGTCTTTGGTTGCTTTAAACATCGGCAAATAGAATTGCTGAGTTGTAGTCGTGATCACAGCTTGGTGAGAAGAATAGTAAAGGGACGGTTATAGAACTATAAGTCAAATTCAGCCCTTGAGGCAGAAGAGCTAAGGTAAATTGAATGGTGTCAGGGTAGATTTTTTTATCACATTTCTGCTGATACCTGCTGAAGTTCCTAGAGCACTCATCTAGGTCAGATTCAGCCTCTAAAATCTGTTCTCACAAATTCTTGCTAGTATGGACTCTGCTGTATTTTCTGGGGGTGTGTGGTGGGAAGAGACTGGTAGTGAGTGGTTTGTTTGGTTTTTGATTGTTGTTTTGTTGCTGTCATGGGGTTTTTCTTTGGGTTTTTTTGTTGTTGCTGTTTGTTTTATAGGATTTTTTTTTTTTTGATCCTTTTACTCTAAGGATTTCAAGCTTTTTGAGAAACTTCAAAAAACTTTTTAAGTTGTTTGTTTGATAAAAATTTTGAACTATACATTTATTTTCTATGAAAAGGCATACTTTCCAGGGAAAATAATCAATTTAAAAAATCAGATATGTCTTAAAACACTGAGTTTTGAATGAAAAATTGATGGTGAATCAGAGAGAGTCTGAGGAGGAGTTTGCTTTCTCTAATTCAGCTTACTTATGTGTACCTCATAAAGTTGGGGAGACTGACTTAAAAGCAGAAAAATTAACTCAAGTTTTATATTAAATGTGGAAGGTGTTTCTTTGAAGATGCTTTTAGTAATTTACTGAAATATTGTATAGGTTAGTAAAACTGGAGCAGAAGGTGCTGTGCTGGATGAGGCTAAGAACATCAACAAGTCTTTGTCTGCTCTTGGAAACGTCATCTCGGCTTTGGCTGAAAGTAGTGTAAGTGTCCTGTTCTGTATTTTTATACTTCAGGGTTGAAGGATTGCATCTCTGAGCATGATACTATGCAGAAATTCTTTACTGGCCTCAGTGATGTGTGTGGAGTCTTTTAATCCAGTTGCACCAATGCATTGCAAATTGCCCTTATACTGTGTTAACACTGATGATTAATTACATACATTAAATGTAACTTTAATCATCAGTGTAATGTTGAGGGTCCTAAGCATTGTACTGATGGTTTTCTTGTACTGTAGAAGTTACCAAACGTAGAAGTACAATTTTATGTCATCCCATGCATGTTCAGTCTTAGGTTTTATGAATTGAAGTAGAATTTAATGTCTTTCTAATGAAGTTATACCTAGCAAAAGCCTAACTCCAATGAATTAAATAACATGCCTGAAAAATTGTGACTGATTCATTTAACTGTTTTCTTCGTAGACTTATGTTCCATATCGTGATAGTAAAATGACCAGAATCCTTCAAGATTCACTAGGGGGTAATTGCAGAACCACTATTGTTATTTGCTGTTCTCCGTCTTCATACAACGAGTCTGAAACTAAATCTACTCTTCTGTTTGGCCAAAGGTGAGTAAACAGCTTAATGTTTTGCTCTTACTATGCTCGGATATAAATGCAGAATGAGAAATAAATGTTACTCCATTAAGATTCCTGAACCAAGCTAATTAGAATGTTTACCTCCTGTAATTCTTCAGTGCACACATGGCTAAGTGTGGTCATCTATCTTATCTATATAACAATCCTTAAATTGGGCAGGGTCCTGAAGATGTGTGTATTTCCAGGAAGACAGTGTATTGTTTGATTCAAAATGCAGTTTAATGTGTAGTCTTGGAGGGTAATTCATACTCTTTCTTTTTTTTTTTTATGTGGGAGGGAGGAATCATTTTTTTTTCCCCTATTAAGTTGAATCCTTTTTGCTGGGAGAGCCTGTCCTCTGCCAGCCTTTCCTTGATGGAGTACTGAATTACGTAGTTTGGTCTGTTTCCTGTATCTAGCATTCCAGTAACACTTGAGTTAATACTTCTAAATTCCTGTGTCATTTGTAATTGAATTCATAAATATCCATTTCAGATTTAGTATTCTGTTAGGTATCTCTTCTTTACTGCTCTGTTATTAATGCTTCATTGTAATACTCTAGTTCCTGACTGCTAGATTTAATCACTATTTACTGGAGCACACTACAAAAGCTGTCAGCATTTCACTTAGTTCATCTGGTCTTCTGTTAGCCTACCTCTTCCACTTTAATTCAACAAGATAGTTTTCTACTAGTCTTTTCAGACAAGATTTTTATTATGGAAAGTAAACTAAAATACTTCAGAACTTCTTAAAACCTTGGCAGAATATGGGTGGTTGGTGGGTGTGGAGTAATGACTGCATTCTGCAGCAGTGGAGGTGGTTTTGGTCTCTTTTTGGAATCTAGGTGGTCTTTTCCTTTCATATTAGTACTTGAATGAGCTATTGGGAAGTGTCCTCCGGCTGTAGCTCCAGTTTCATTGCCTCATGCTCTTGTCGTCTTCAGGAGTTAATAGATTATGCTTTTATCTTGGGTACCATGGTTAGTCTGGTATATTAATTCAGCCTTCTAGAGGTGTTAAATTTCTGCTGAAACCCGCAGCTATAGTATCTAGAAGGCTAGATAAATATCTAGAAGGCTAGATAAATATCACATAACTTAGAAGGAAATTATGTGCCTTTTGGTAGTAATCAGTCCCAGTAAGACCTTGCAGAAAGATGCTTATAGGAGTCATATTATGGAGGGGGGCAGAAATTTTTAACTACCATTAAACTTCTTTCCTGTTCTCATCTTTGAGGGGGGGTTGGTATTTGGTAGTAGGAGACTATACAGAAGAATTACTGAGGTCAACGAGGTGTGGCACTAAAGTAAAAACTATACATTAACTTTTACAAAGATATATTATTAGTGCCAGTTATTGTAGTTTCATCTCCAAAGTTAATGTGTTCAGATGAGATTTGCATGACTGAATGTAGACAGTCAATCTGAACTTTATAGCTTGGACACCATTTTGGGTAATGGAGATCCAACAATTGGATTTTTAGGTTGGAACGAGCTGTTTCTTAAATAAGCTTGATGGTTTACACCCTCAAAGTATTATGCTCTCTGTTAGAGAGATTTTTGCGAGATGTGGTGGATGCTGCCCTTTGTTCAAAGCTGCGCACTGTCCTGATTTAAATTCTTTCAGGTGAAAGTACGCAGCTGAATTTTTCTAAATCAACCAGCTTGAGATTTTTCAACCTTCCCAAAGCTTATTGTATTGCTCTGTCCATTAACAGTTGTATCAATCCAGTGGAAAGAATAGTAAGTTGGCAGGGAGAGAAGTAAGCTTTTTGGAAGAGGTAGGAATTATTTACAATTTCACCAGTGATACATAGGAATTTTATTTAAGAGTCTTTAATTCTTTTCTTTAAAAAAAAAAAGTTTCAGAGTTTTTTGCTGTTTCTGTATAGAGCAAAGACCATTAAGAACACAGTCTGTGTCAACGTGGAGCTCACTGCAGAACAATGGAAGAAAAAGTATGAGAAGGAAAAAGAGAAAAACAAGACTCTGCGTAACACCATACAGTGGCTGGAAAATGAACTCAACAGATGGCGTAATGGTGAGAAGCAGTTATATTTTTGTTCTGCAAACTTTAGGGAAGATGATAGATGCTGAATTAGTATTCAGGATACCAAAAATAACTAAGAGCACTATGCAAGACAGTGGTAGGAATATTAAAGCTAGGATAATAAGTTGACATAGGAATTTCATATTTTTCACTGTATTACAACTGGAACATCTAATAATCACGTAATGGGAAAAATGTTTGGCAATATATTGGTATTAGGTTCTTCAACGCTTAGTTTACTACAGAACTAGAGTTACATTCTAAAAATTTATTTTGGGGGAGAAACAATGATATTAATTGTAAATGCAGAAATTATAAATGATTAAAATTTCCTCTGGTTTGGTTTTCAAATTCAAATCAATATCACAAGATCTTATCTTTGTTTAAAACTCAAACATGTTAATAGGCATAAAACCAACCCCAAACCCAAAATTGCTGACAGTACAGAATGTGTGCCTATCTTTTCTTCCTGAATAATTGACAACTTATCTTTAAAACGTCTGGCAAAATGCAAGTTAAAAATGAAGTCTTAAATTCAAGAATGGAAGAACATAGGTCATACTTACAGATGCATTCTGGAGTTTGGCAGCTACAGAAGACGATTTTGCAATCTTGTAAACAACTGCACCACAACCTGGTGCAAATCTCAGAGAAGTGGGCTCACTTAAGTTTAGTGGGATGTGATGTGTTTTTAATTTTTTTATTTTTTAATCTCTTATAGAGATGGTATGAGGCCACACCTGAAATGTTAAGTATAGCTCTTCCAGAATATTGACACAAGGTACTGGAGTGTTGGCAAGAGTCCATACCATCCAAGGGCTGCAGAAAATGTTTTGTAATAAGGTGCTAAGGAATTTTTTTTAGTTTACCAGAGAAGTGCCTTGATTAGCGTATGTGGTATTTTTTCTATGCAAAGTTAGTAAAGTGCTCTCATCAGAAGAGGCTTAATGAATATAAAAGGATAGAAGTGTAACTGAACAAATATTTTAAATTAGAATCAAAGCAATTTAAAAGTAAATATGGCTACATAGCAAGACAGACTGCCAAGGGAAAAGAGGATTTTCTGTCTTCAGGGCAAGTTAGGTGCCTTTCTGGAAGATACAGTTTGATGTGAGATTTGGAGCTCATAGCAGAGTAAGTGGGTGAAATACAACGTTCTGAGGTAAGCAGGAGATAGTTTGGATGATCCAGTGGTCATTTTTTTACCATGTAATCACGTGAACTTGATGGCTTACTAACTGTAAGTTAGGAGTATGGATAGTAGGGAGTATGTAATACTTCTCAAGGCTAATTTTGTGCAAAATACTTAGTGGCTGACTACTAAACCCAAGTGTATTCTTTTCTTTAGGGGAGACTGTACCAGTTGATGAGCAGTTTGACAAGGAGAAGGCCAACTTAGAAGCTTTTGCAGTGGACAAGGATATTACTGTTATTAATGATAAACCAGCTACCACAATTGGAGTAACTGGCAATTTCACTGATGCTGAGAGAAGAAAATGTGAGGAAGAAATTGCCAAACTATACAAACAACTGGATGACAAGGTTTGCCATTCTTATTTAATGTAAGACCTCTTGGAAATATATCTTGAGCTATATTATGTAATGTTTAATTTGCCAGTCTTCATTTGTTAGTACAGCTCGCTTCAATATTTGCTGAAAGTGCCTACTCTAATTCTGAAGCTCTGATTAAGAGAGATCAAAAATGCCTTATCTGGTTCTAAGTGAGCATCCTTTCTTAGTTACTCTCCCTCCTTTGCTGAAACTAATAAAAAATGTCCTGAAAACTAAAGTATCACTACATAGAAAACAAGATAAAAATGAAAGCTAGGAAGGAAAAGTTAATGAGAATCTTGAACAGTATTTCTACTTTCTGGGTGTAGAACATTCCTAGTTAATTGTTTGTAATAATAGTGTACCAGAAATAAGAAGATAATGAGAAAGCAGGAAAATGAGTAATTTGAAGACAGCAGTTTTTACCTTCCATGTTGTGCATATTTTATTTGAACATAATTTTAAATTTAAGCAGTAGTACTACATTTGGAGAGGAGAAAAATATTTTAATTAAGTTCTCGTTGTTTCTAACTTCGAAGTTAGAACAACTTCGAGAAGACAGGCTAAGAGCCTAGTGAATCACCCAGTGAAATCAAAGAGATTATTTTTTTACTTTTATTGCTTTCTGTTGTATAATTGTCTGAGAATATGGAAAAGTTAGATGCCTAACATCTCCTGTCTCTTAGATTATTTTTCCTGAGTGAGATTTGTCAGTTTATTTAACACAGTCTTACTTCAACTGCAGGATGAAGAAATTAATCAGCAGAGTCAACTAGTAGAAAAACTGAAAACGCAAATGTTGGATCAGGAAGAGGTGAGTTTTGCTTCTGCATCTTTATTCCATTTTTTTTTTCTTTCCTTTAGAGAAATTTGTGATGTTCTGAATAGGTCACAGTTTGTGACCAGGGAGTAGAATCACATTTTACTACTGTATAATAGTTCTATTCCTTATGTTAATGCCCTGCCTATTCATTCCCCTCCCACTGACACTGAGCTAATGGCTGAACTTAAACCAGTTTACCTGAACCTTATGTATCCATGAAGATTGAAGGAATGGAAACGTTTTATGCAGAGACATAGACAGTTTTCCCCTTGTAAAGTTAGCAGTTTGTCAAAAATGAAGATACCTTGATTTAATGTAAGAAATCTAGTTTTAAGGCTTTTGATCAGTTGCTGTACAGAGAGAGAAGGGGGAGGAGGGAAATGTAATGGCCCATAATGAAAAAGGAAGTATCTGTGGGTTACTGCAGAGTATATTTGCTAGAATATTCAAATGATTTTATACACGTGTTGCCAGTGGTGTAACTTAATTAAATGGGGAAAATAGCTATTAATAATGAAATGGTTATTTTCATTTAGGCAAGATACTAGAGGAAATAATTCTATATAGCACAAAGACGGAAAAAATTGTAATCTTTGTGTACATGGCAAGAAGGAAATGGGTTGAGGACTCAGGAAGCTGGAGCTACTGTTTGATGTTATTTCAATAAATAAATCTGCCTCTTTAGCACCTGTTCACTTTGTCTAGTTATTCTTCAGCAACTAATAGTGTGAAAATGCTGGAAGCTTAGTCCCTAGCCCGTTGACAATTTCAGACTCATGAGTAGTGTTCAGTGGCTTTTTTGAGAACTTGCAATATTCCATGTGCATTTCCAGTTGCTGTCCTTATGCATCTTGATTTGTAATCACTTCCATTTTAAAAATATGTTAAAAGCTAAAGAACTATGGATATAGATGATAAATGTAATTATTTGTTACACTTTCATTCTACCTGTCCTCTGCACCCTTCTTGCATGATACTAGACACTAAAAATGTAGATATAAGCTATTGCAGTAGCTAAAGCTTTAATAAGATTCAACTTATGCAAGGAATTTTCTTGATGTTTATTTGTTGTAATTTTCAATAAATCTCTTATTGATGTTGCAGCTTCTAGCATCAACCAGACGGGACCAAGACAACCTGCAAGCAGAGTTGAATCGCCTTCAGGCTGAAAATGATGCCTCTAAAGAGGAAGTGAAAGAGGTGCTACAAGCCCTTGAAGAATTAGCTGTCAATTATGACCAGAAGTCTCAGGAAGTAGAAGATAAGGCAAAAGAATATGAACTGCTTAGTGATGAACTCAATCAAAAATCGGTACGAAATTGGGATAAAAAAATTACTGAGATTCTTCAATGTAACTTTTCTTGCCTTACTGCTATTTCTTGCTTGAAGTCATTTAAAGGTTTTTTATAAGGGAAAATGGGAGCTTAAGTCTAAAATTTTTTTAGCTTTTAGCAAAGGATGATTTCCTAAAACCAGTAAGCTTTAGAAAAATGTACAGTGAATGTTGACCTTGATAGCGCTCATCTTTTTAATACCTGTGGCATTTTACTACCTGAAGAGTATTCAGAGAAATCCTAGGTATTAGAAGCTAACACTTTCGTTACCTGCTGGTGATCTCACTCAGTTTTGTTTGTCTTTCTGGTGCAGTTGAGGTAGTCTTCACTTAAGAATTGCTCCTTCCAATCCTGAAATTGCAGTGAGCTTTTCTTGAAAGGAATGTGTATTTGCATGGTGTATTTATGGCATGTAAAATACAACTTATCTTGATGCCTTCAAAACAGGCAGTTGATTTTACTTTCTGAAAGGAGTAGTCCTGAACACTGAGGACATAGTCCAAAAGATGGCCCTGGTTAAACTACAGATGCAGCATCAGTCCTGCAGGATGAATACCATACACCTCCTCAGGTGCCTGCATAGTTTCTGAATTGACTGATAGTTTTGGTAGCCAATTATTTGACAGACTTCAGTCAGTTTTAAACAGTTAATACTCTACCCATTATCCAAAACTTCTAAGTACTCAAAAGGACCAGCTTGTTTGCTGGCATTGCAGGCAGAATATGTGATGGTTCAAGTCTCATTCATCTCTATTCTTGAAGATGAAAATTCAGTGGGTCTGGGTCTTCTGGTGAATGTGGCTTTCAATTTTCAGTTAGTAAAACTTGACTAGATGTGAACATCAATTTAAATGCCAGTGTTGCAAGATCACGAAACCTATCTTTAAACTTCTAAGTATTCTGAGCTGAGTAGTCTTTATTGGTAACTTACATCACTTTAAGGTCAGCTGAAAGTCAGGTGACCTCTGGTCTTCCTATTATGAGCAGCATTTAAAATTTGGTGGAATAGGTGTATGTGTGTATGATTCTGAAGTGTACGGTTTGGGTTTTTGGTTGGGTGTTTTTTCGTTTTGTTGTTTATATGTAGTTTAGAATCACTTGATTATCTACAATCTAATATAGATGTTGTAACTTAAAGTCCATTAAGTGTCATGAATAATTCAATCCATGAGAAAGCAACAACTCTTCTGAGATGTAATAACATTAAGACATTTCAGTGTTCTCAGTCTGTCACAGCTAACCCATGCAGTAACCATCCTTTGGCGTCACTGGCTGAAATTTTCCTGCTGTAAAACTTCTGGCACCTGTTTTTAAAACTGGAGACCAGAGAGCAGACAACTTCTGAGAATGCAGGCTGCTGAGATGCAGCCAGTACAACCACAGCAAGTGTTTGACTTGTTGTCTATGTATCTTTTTCCTATAAACGCAATCCTCTGCAATATTTAACTGTATATAACTCTGCTGTTTAGCAATGTTGATGTGAATTTTGTTGCGGAGCTGTAAGATTATATTTTGTGGGCTGAAGCCTCTCTCCCCAGTACTTTACATTTTTTTCGGAAGCAATATTGTCACTGTAGGACTTCCAAATTCTTTACTGTATGGTGTAGTCACATAGGTTGACACCAGTCTGGTTTTAGACATAAAAATGGGACATTTCAGTAGGCAACTACATGTTGCTGTATTTAAATAAATAATATGAAAGTAGCTCTAAAACAAAGAGTGTGTTCTGTTCATTAAAGCGTGACTTCTTTTACTGTAGGTCACTCTAGCCAGTATAGATGCTGAACTTCAAAAACTTAAAGAAATGACCAACCATCAGAAGAAACGAGCGACGGAGATGATGGCCTCCTTACTAAAAGATCTTGCAGAGATAGGAATTGCAGTAGGAAATAATGATGTCAAGGTAAGAATTAGTGCATTTTTTAATGCCATGTATTACTCACATACATTGTGGATAGGTGGGGTCAGTTTTCTTAGTACAGTAAAAATAACCACCATAGAAAGCCTCATGTATATTGATAATTTGGGCATAAGCTTATCCCTTGCTTATGCTGTGACTTGTCAGGTCCCAAACAGAATTTGATTGTGCAAGGATAAGGAAGAGTAGGTATGATTTATTTTTTTCTGAAGTAGTGTTTTCATTCATACTGTTAAACTGCTATATGAAACGGTCATAATCAGCAGCATCATCATCTTGGAAATCTAATGCTGACCTACAGTGGCAATCAAGATGTTACTTACTAAAAATGGAATGAGGAACTGAAATGAAAGGGAAATCTGGAAGATCACTGTAGGACAAGAATGTGAGCAGTGTTAGAAATCTATAGTGAACTATATTTTCCTCTTCCAGTGACTCATTACCTTTGTGCAAACTTCTAAATAATCAGTCAGAAAACTTAACAGTTATGTTTTGGTGTGCAAATGCTCTCAGTATCAGTCGAGGCAGGGGATGTGTGCTGGGCACTAAATTTTGCTCCAGCTCATATTTAATTCTGTTTTGTTATCTGAGCGTTCTGAATGTGTCACTCCATGCTTTTCAGCAGCCTGAGGGAACTGGCATGATAGATGAAGAATTCACGGTTGCGAGACTGTACATTAGTAAAATGAAATCAGAAGTAAAAACAATGGTGAAACGTTGCAAACAGTTAGAAGGCACACAAGCAGAAAGCAATAAAAAAATGGAAGAAAATGAAAAGGAGTTGGCTGCCTGCCAGCTCCGTATCTCACAGGTAAATCTTTCTTTACACTGTACTTCTTAAATGTTCTTTTGAATTCATTAACCTGCTGGGGGGGGGGGGGGGGAATTGCAATTTCTTCTTGGCACCTAACAAAGTACATTGTGATTGAACAGCCACAAGACTCAGCTGTATCCTCAATCATCTTTGCAGTTTGGATGCTTCTGAGTAGTTGTGTGACAGGATGTCAGAATTTCTGTAATATGTCTCTAGCCTGATATGGCTTTTGTAATGTTTGTATTATGTACTGGGGTCCATATGTTCTCTATCACAGGATCCTTTACAAATACAAGTCTTACAGAAGCAGTGGGTAGTGAGCACTCTGCCTACTAATGCAGCAAGTTGGAAGTGGGAGAGGTAGTAACGGCACAGTAATAGGCTGCACAGCAGGTTAAATTTAACCTCTAGTGTGAAAGGCCATTTTAACGTGATTGCTAGCAAAGATCAGTAATGTGACTTCTAAAACTCTGAAAATTGTGATCTACGTATGCAATTTAGTTTTTCTAGATTTTGTTTTATATACAGATGGCAATCTTTATATCAGGAGATGCATATTTCAGTGCAGTCTTCTAAATACAGTGGGACTCTCTTGCCTCTGATGGTATTTAACATTCAAAACATTTCTTCTCCCAGCCAAAAATGTATTTAATTCCAATCTAGAATAAAGGCGTTGTCTTACAGGCTATATTACAATATAGTTGAGTGGTCATATTCTTCTTAAAGTTTAGTTGACACCATTTTTATTTTGAGATAGGTTACTTGTTTAAAAATAAGTATAAACTGTTTATGCAGATGTAATTCTGTGATATCTAGTTCCAAAGTAAATGAATCTCTCCTTTCTACAAGCATGAAGCCAAGATCAAGTCATTGACTGAATATCTTCAGAATGTGGAACAGAAAAAAAGGCAACTGGAAGAGTCTGTAGATTCCCTTAATGAAGAATTAGTTCAACTCCGAGCACAGGGTAGGAATTGCCTCCCTACACCCTGACCACCACCACCACCATTTTACATATATAGTGATAAATAGGAAATTGTTCTGTTCTATTAAATTGAAGGGAAGAGCTATAGAATGGCTTTTTGCTACTGAACATGTAGAGTTGGTCAACAGGAAAACATATTTGCTGTTTGAAAGAACTGCTTCTGATAGGATTAAATTTAAGATGTTACTGATTTAATTGACCTTAGTGGCGAGAGGAGACTTTCCAAATTTTAAGGTGTTGGGGAGGGAAGGGGGAATTAACACCATCTTCCCTGTAGTTGCCCAGTTACCTGGCTGAAATGTGTTTTCTTTTCTCTCCTCTATCCTTACTAGAAAAAGTCCACGAGATGGAGAAAGAGCACTTAAATAAGGTTCAAACTGCAAATGAAGTCAAGGTAAGTTAATTTCATTGCTTTTGTTTTTTTAAAACCAAAGTGAAATATGGCAACTTCTTAAAGCATATCATACATACTGTTTTTTCTAATAGCAAGCTGTGGAACAGCAAATTCAGAGTCATCGTGAGACACATCAGAAACAAATCAGTAGCCTAAGAGATGAAGTTGATGCAAAGGAGAAACTTATCACTGAACTTCAAGAGTAAGCAATTGTCATTATTTTGTTAGTGCCTAATGTCTCTGGACTGTGTGAGCACAGAGCACAGTGTGGTGGGCAGGAAGCCGGCAAGGGTTTCCTCAAGCAGTGTCTTTCGAACTTGTGTTGCTTTACTGAATATAATTTCTGAGAGGTTCGGTTGATGTAATATTTACTTTCTGTGTTTAGCCAAAACCAGAAGATGATGCTTGAACAGGAACGTCTTAGAGTTGAGCATGAGAAGTTGAAAGCAACTGATCAGGAAAAAAGTAGAAAACTGCATGAACTTACGTAAGTGATAATCGGCCATAAAAGAGATCTGTGTGGGAACACTTCCCTCTAAAAAAAACTAGTGACCTAATATGATGAAGTGGCTCTTACTGTGCGATACGCTTATTAAAGTGTGAGGCTTCAGAGCCTTCTTGAACTTAACTTTTTTGAAAGTGTCTTAACTGCCTTAATATTTTAAGGTGGAAGTAAAATGGTGAAAGATACTAAGGCCACAACTTTTTCTTTGTTAATATGCTATAGGTTGGAGTAATTAACTTTCCAATTTGCAGCTAAGTACTGAATGCTTTAAGACTGGAAGAGGCTTGTAACAGTTCTCTTTTTTTTTGGCTCCTTCTGTTCCCTTACTGTTTTTGTTTTTTGTGTGATTTAACTAGTTAAGTGGTTCTGATTTGGCTTATTCTTGAGATTAAACAGTTGCATGCTTCATTGAGTAGCTAAATAACAATGTATTAATGAGTTAGAGACTGAAAAGTTAATGCAGTAACTAGAATTGAGTTCTGCTTGCAGGTAAGTATTCAAGGGTCAAGCTGAAAAATAATTCTCAACTTCTAAAAATCTGACCATAATCACCTGGAAATGTTTCTAGAGTATCAGTAGCAACCCCTTTCTGGCATGTTTGAATTTCTTTACAGAAAAACTTTACAGTTAAAACTACATTATCCTTAAAACATTTTCAAAAGTGCATGCTTTTTGGCCATGTTTAAAAACACACAGTGGCTTTCAGGTTTTTATCATAGAACTTGAAATAATCAGAGGGACCTGATTGGTCTGTACTGATAACCAATAAGCAACGCTTTTCTTTTTAGCCTTACTGTGAAACATAGTGCTGGTTTAACTGACTAAAATTTTAACAGTACTCTGGTCTTGTGAATCCATCTTGTTCTGATTTATTTATATGCCACAATGATTACAAAAGTTACATTAGTTACAGTAGGTTTTCTTTTCTTGCAACGCTTGATATCCATAGCACATTATTTGCTTCTTATTTCAGTTTGCAGGCTAAAGTGTGTATAACATTTATCCCTTAAAGGTACTTGCTATATTAGAAACTTTCCTTTTCAAAATACTTGCAAAGAAATATTAAAAATTAGTTCAGTGTTCTGTGTCCTCCCCCAACTTTTTTGAATCCAGTTATTTTTCATTGTATGTCATAAATGTGCATGACAAATGACAGGCCAGAAACAGTGCAGTTTATTCATGTTAGATTTTTTTTTTTCTGATGTAGAGTTACCTAAGATGCCTGAAACTGCTTTTTCAGTGAGGCCTGGAAAATGGATAGGATGCTGAGATATTCTTTAGAATATTTTGCTACCTCAAATGTTTAATCATTTAGCAAGTCCAAATTCCTTTCCTGTATCCTGCCACCTTAGTAATTGCACTTCCTTATAATTCTGAGAGATAACATTAGCAATGCAGTAAATGCTTTCAGGTTAAATAGAAAGGCAGAAGCTCTGTAAAGTGATAATTGTTAGGCTATATTCCTGTGAACTGTGATTGTTTTTTATGATGCTAGCTTTGGCAGATGTGTTGGGGGTGGGGTGGTAGAACAAAACAAAAAATCCTTAATCTGTCAGGTGATACTTGTCATCTCAGCTGGTCAGAGCTAAGAACATTTGTAGGAGATCATCTCCCCGAGTATTCTTAATGAACCTGACTTTGAGAGCCTTTCTTCAGGGACATGGTTTAGTGGTGGACTTGGCAGTGCTAGATTAATGGCTGGACTTGATGATCTTAAAGGTCTTTTCCAACCTAAATGATTCTATTCTAGAAACTTATGAGTTATACATCCAAATTTACTTGTTTGTATTCCTTCAATATTAAAAGTACTTCCATCTTTTTCTCCTGCAATTCCCCCGCTCCTACCCCACCCCATGTGAATTTCTGAGTGTGGTTTTGCCTTTGGTTACGTCCTCAATTGCGGACTTTACGAAAAACACTTTTCGTTTGTACCATATAGTGTTTATCACTCTAGTCTCCTAAAAGCTTGATATTTTAAATTTTGGTCAGATATTTCAGCATGAACTTACTCTGTTTTAGGGTTATGCAGGACAGACGGGAACAAGCGAGGCAAGATTTAAAGGGTTTGGAAGAGACTGTGGTAAGATAGTCACAATATGTTCCAAAGCGAATGTCAGTACTTGCTAGCTTCCCTCCCTGCCCTTCAGAGTTTGGTTTGGTTTGGTTTTTTGTTTGTGTTCTGGTTTTTTTTTTTTTTGTTTTTAATTCCTTGTCCCTAACTGTAGGCAAAAGAACTTCAGACTCTTCACAATCTTCGGAAGCTGTTTGTTCAAGATCTGGCTACTAGAGTGAAAAAGGTAACGTGGTACTGTAGTGAAACTTGGCATTTCTGAGACCACTACATAAATTTCAGTTTAGAACTAAATTAGGAATTGATCTTTACGCAGTGTAACTTTTCTGGCTTGATCTTAATATGCAAGTTCGGATTTGTACTCAGCCTTCTCTCTCCCTCCCCATGCCTGTGTCACTGCAGAGTGCTGAGATTGACTCGGATGATACAGGAGGCAGCGCTGCACAAAAACAGAAGATTTCCTTCCTTGAGAATAATCTTGAACAGCTTACAAAGGTTCACAAGCAGGTACAATGTGGCTTAATTTCAAGTTTTATTTAAATATTTTATTTACTTAAAGTGCATTATTACAGAAGGGACTGAATGCATATTGGTCAGAAAGTAACTGTTTTATAATTTAATACTTCTACATCTTGAGTGTGTCTCTTAATACAAACCAATAGACTAAAGTTTTCCTATAAGGTAAATTAATAGCTTTTTTAAGTGCATGTGAGTATGTAACAAAATAGCTGCATTTAAACTGAAGAACGTCCAAGTTAGTGTTTAGAGTTAATATATCAGTCTGGGGGATGCTCGCCTGTCTATGACTGAAAAACAATGTAGACTTTAAGTGTCTATGCTGGGTAGCATGTTCTTCCACAGTAACTGATTTTCAAATTACAACCTTACTGATGAACTATTAGATTTACTAAAAGCTTCAGCAAAGATAATACAGTAGCCCTACTGCTTTGCTTGTTGAGGAGTGGGAAGGTGTTTGGTTGGCCCTCCCCATGAAGAGAGATACCAAGACAATAATCGATTCTGGTTTTGTAGCTGGTACGTGATAATGCAGATCTTCGCTGTGAACTTCCTAAACTGGAGAAGCGACTTAGAGCTACAGCTGAAAGAGTTAAAGCTTTGGAGTCTGCACTGAAGGAAGCCAAAGAGAATGCTTCTCGTGATCGCAAACGGTATCAGCAAGAAGTAGATCGTATAAAGGAAGCTGTAAGATCCAAGAATATGGCCAGAAGAGGACATTCTGCGCAAATTGGTTAGTAAAGAATCCCTTGACCTGTAAAGCTTCATCTGACTCCTGATTTTTTTCCTGATCTCTGTGCATGTATGCATCTTCCAACCCTAGCTGGAACAGCGTGGGTGAACATGGTGCATTTTCTACCATGAGTTATATTTTGGTTAATAGACTGTAAGTGTGTGTGGCTGTTGGTGTATGGTTGGCTGGGGTTTTTTTATTTCTTTTAAATGGGTCTTTTCCTGGTAGCTGGGTTTTTGTACATGCTGGGAAAGACTTGCCACCCTACAGTTCTAGTCTGAATGTTTGTTTCATTTCCTAGAACAAAACAATACATTGAGCATGAGTCTTAGAAGTTCTTATGGAATCATGTTAAATACCTGAGACTAAGTAGGTATTCCAAAGTAAGGAGAGAGATTAAGCTATCGCCTTAAACAACAAACACAAAATTGTCTTGCTGTTTCTTGATCTTGTGGGAGAGGGGCAGACAGAAACCCACAACTGGTGTCATAAGATCCCTAATTGCCTTTTTGGTTCTTTGTTCCAAAACGTATATCATTCCATAGCCCTCCCTAGGGGAAAAGAATGGAAAATCCAGAAGTCTGGAGTAGCTACTAGTGTTCTTACTGTGTGGTGGGAGGGCAGTCATGTTCCCTTGGTCCTCCACCTGCCATCGCGCTGTAAAGTGCTGAGGCCCAAGAGGGTGTGTGACCTATGGAGGACTTAACTGTGCCTATTACATTGGTGTTGTAGAAGTAACTGTGTTCCAGCCTTTTTGTTGTCCTGTGTCAGGACTTCAGTAATGAATACACTTCTGTTAAATGTGAGCACAGCTGAAACGAGCATTGCAGTTAAACTTCACTCGCATTCTGTAGGTCTGCAAAGAGCTGTTGCAGAATAAAGTCAATTTTTTTTTCTTGGTCGATTCAAGTGGTGGTCTGAAGAGAGGTGCTTTCCTGTCTTGTCTTTGTCTCAAGTGGGCACCAAGAAGACAAACCAGAATTCTCTAGTGAGCTTACCACAAATGTAAAGCCTCTTGTACTTAAATGTCTAGTTGAACTATAGACGTGTCTTACTGGAGATCAGCTTCCTATAAGGCAGAACTTGAAGTGTTTCTCTGATGCAGTTGCTGCTTGTAGGTACTTTATATCCACTCTTACCTGCTGAAACTTTAAATGCTTCTGTTTAATATTACAGAACTCTGTAAAGTCTTACTGTTGTGCATGTCCTGGTAAGAGCTAGTGCAAAACTGATTGAAAATACAGTTTGTTTATCAAAGTGCATGCAGCTTGTGAATTACGTGTCAAAACTACTGTTTTTGAATTCAGTAATAGAGCAAGTTTTATTTTTATATGGTGGTAAGAAGTTGACGAAACAATGGTGCCTGTAGAGTAAGCAGTACACAAAGCCATGTGCAGAGCTGAGTAACTAGCGGCTTATCAATCAAGTAGGTGTGGGAAACACAGCAGGGTATAACGATTCCTTACAGGAACATAACCCTCATGAAACTTTGTCTATTGATGTGTCTTATTTGAGTTTTTATTGCCAAGAAATAGGACTCTTATAGGGAAATGCACTAGGTGGGGCAGATAATACATGTGAAGATAATAATTATCAAAAGCTTTGCTTGCTTTAATTCTGATAGGGACAATAAAAGCAAAACCTTGTCTGTTTTTCAGGGCTTGTTATAATTGATACTAATCTGTTAGGTTTTCAGAATACCATCTCCTGAACTTGTTTTCTTATTTTATGTGCTTTCAATTTTGATTATTACATCTGGGATTCTGTAAAATAAAGCATTAGTTAATTTGAATAATCAAAGGTGAAATTGTGATGTATATATTTGTAAGTCATGTTTCTTTTCATGCAGCTAAGCCTATCCGTCCTGGCCAGCATCCAGCAGCTTCTCCAACTCATCCAAGTGCAATTCGTGGTGGAGGCGCGTTCACTCAGAACAGCCAGCCAGTTGCACTGCGCGGAGGCGGAGGACGGCAAGACAAAGTGTAAGTTTGTCTTGTAGGATTTTTAAATGTATGATTAAACCACTTGGTATTAGTTTTATTACAGTTCATTCTGGGACATAAAATCACTCAAGTAATCAGATTAACTTTTTTTTTTTGCAGAATTTTATAGTTAGAGGAACAGTATATGTGTACATCTGACTAATGCTGCTGCTGTTTTTGTTACAAATCTGGTGTTGAAAACTGGTAGTTCTGGAGTTGTTCTGCTGGAGTAGAACAAAATGTGAAAACAGTCGATTGGAGGTAGTTACTGGTCACAGCCAATAGCCACTGTTTGGGAAAGGAGTGGGCAGTTTAAATTTTTGGGTTGCTAGTATCGTCTTAAATATGGTTTTCTTCAGAAAACATTCAGTGATGAAATTTAAAATGACCGTATTCTTATATGTTGGTTATTTGCTGTTCTTACTACAGTGGCACACTGCTTCATGTGTAAGTAATTTGAAAGTATTTAACAGAATTCATGTCTTCATCTGGTAAATTTAAAATGTTAGCCTAGTTAAAATACAGTTACAGTAATTGAAATTAATATGTGCACTTACTTGAAAATGTCTCTAATTTCCTAAGTAGTCATCTGTAGTCTGGTACTTAATAGGCTTAAGTTGCTCACAGAATCTTGTCTGGTTTTTAATTAACATCTGCATTATAGTTGGTCTGTTGGTCACCTAACAGAAGTGTTCGGCTGCATTCTTTGTCATCTTCACTTTTAAGCATTCATAGAACTGTCTTCTAGGCATTCCCTTAGTTAAGGTTATCTGCATGTTCAGTTCAAAAATACTCTTAAAATGCGTGTGTGGTGCTTGATTCCTGGGTGCTTCTCTTTTTAAGGGCTCCAGAGCAGCTTAGGTTAATCTTGTTTCCATTTGTTTCTTTTTATTAACTGACTGACTTTTCAAAGCTTTCTCTCCAATTTAGAGCAAATCAGACTGTTGTACTAGTTAGGGTACCTGGTAATGTTTGGTAGTGTCCCTTAGTAAATAAGCGGTTGAAGTGATAGGTACTTTATCTCTGAATAACATCTACCTTGAATGAGCAAGGACCTGGCAATTCATGGATTCTTGATTAAGTTGCTTTGGTGAAATTAATCTTCAGATAAATTGCCTTTGTAGTCCACGTAGCTCTCTCAGCTGTCCGATGCAGAGACATTTCAAAGTATGATTGACTCTATTTTAGATGCCTACTTTAGCATGAGCTTGCACATGCTCTGGTGTTGCCTAGAATTCTAACTGAAGAGAGCTTATTTAATCTTATACTTCTTTAAGAGTACTTATAACAGTTGATTAGCAATAAATAAGTAAATTTTGAGCCTACATCTTGCTTTGGAGAAGAGCTTTCACTGTTGCTTCTGGGGAATTTAAACGGGAGACCACTTTGACTTTTGGACTATTTGTAGATAAATGATGGAGTGGAAAATTACTACATATTGGCTAGAACACCTTTTTAACAAACAAATCAAAAACTCCCATGTAATATGGTTACAGAATCCCTTAAGCAGTTGTAAAGCTTTCATATAATTCTAACGTCAGCATGATACACATTGCTGTAGAACCAAGCAGAGTTTAGCACTCAAAGTCATAACTTATTCCAACTCTCCTATCTTGTTTTTGGAAGAAGCTGTCCCTTATGGAAGTAAAGGAACAAAACTTTCTTGAACTTTATTTTACTATTAAATATCAATTTGTTATGAGCTAGGTGATATCCTGGCAGTTCTCCCTGGCCTGGAAAAGTAGCAACAGTCATGGGAAATGGAGCTGAGTTATAATTGGTTTGTGTTTGTAATGTTTACTTGGTTAAGGCAATTAAGATTGGATACCCAGTCAGTTTATTGTGCTGTAAATTTGTTGGTACCAGACAGCATTCCTTAAATGCTTTGTGTTGAGTAATTTCTTATTCTAAAGCAAATGTTTTATTAGCACTTACCTGAGTGGTCTAAGAATTGGACTCTTAAAGGCTACGTAAATACTGACTATGGTCTACTGTAAATGTAAATAACTTGACTTTTTTTGGCTTATGAGGTACAAGCACTTAACTCTGTTATTTTTCTCGTTTACAGTTGCTGAAAAGTAAATGCAGCGTGAGGAGGATTGGATATCATGTAGAGGGAGTCATTCCATGACAATAATCTCTCCCTTTGGGGACTGTAGGATTATTTTTTGAAAATGTATAAATTATACCTGGCCTGTACAGCTCTTCCCCCTTCTACAAATTCTGCTAACTGATTCCCAAAAAAAAAAAAAAACTAGAGTGCAATTTTGGCGTCTTGAAAAATGACATGTTACTTAAAATGTAGCTCTGCTCATTACACAGTTTGTCTTTCATGTCTTAAATTTAGTCTGCACTGTGCCAAGCTGAATGTACGTTGAGAAAACCTTAGTTTGAATTTTCTAGTTTAATTTGTGTACATCTTATTGTCTTAGGGAATGTGCGACAGTGTTTAAGTATACTTTCATTTTTATCACTTCACATAACACTACGTGTCCCATTGAATTAGAACAGCACTCTACATTACAGTTTTCTTTTGGAATGCTACTTAGAGCATTGGAACTAAATTTATTTGTACAGTGTAAGAATACAGAAGTGTGCTTACGACAACTGCCATGAGGCACTGCGATCGCTACACCACAGAACTAAAGAGTTCAATATGAACAAGGCTGTTTAACTGTTATCTGATTAAATGCCCGTTTATTGGGTAACTTAGAATTAAATATTGTACAGTAATAAGAGTAAACCTAAGTTTACAAAAAAGACTTTGGCAATGGATTATGCTATCTGTCCTGTTCTTGGTTCTACACACAGTACAGTCTGGTGGAGTGAAAACATTCTGCTTCATTCTGATGAGCCTGTCTGTCCATTTGTCTGTATCTGTGATGGTTCACTTTTGCTATCTTATAATAGTGAAAGGAACACAATCTAAAATCTAACTTGATATTCCACTGCATATACAGTACTGGAATTTTTGGGCTAAAATTTTAACTTTAAATTAAAATGCTTTTTTCAACAACTGGCCAATGAATTCAGATACACTATTAAAGGATACAACTTTTTAAAACTGATATATCTGGAAATTCCAGAGACGTGTTTAAAAAACAATAAAACAAATAAAGTGCTACCCTGAATTGTATTTGTAATCCGTTTGTAAGTAGGTATATGAAATGTCCACAGTAGTAGTTGTTGGAATATTTTTCTTCTCTTTGCAATAAAGTCCTTTAAAGTGGCTAACAAAATGAAACTGGTTTTTTTTTTTTTGGTTTTTGAGCTCCAGTGCTCCCACTGAGCTGAATCTGGGTTTTAAAATTTTATAGTATAATTTGCCTAACTTATTCATAGGGTTTAGCCACTGTAATTTTTAGAACAGCTGCCTTCTGGGTAGAAATTAGTTACCAGGTCTTTGAGAAAGAAGGAACTTAATCTTCCTGAAAGAATTCAGTTACCTTTCCAGACTCGGTTGGTACCACTTTGTGTGCTGGCTTGAATTTTTTGCTGGGTATTCATCAATTATTGTGGAAACAGTAGGGAATCTGTGACTGTTCAGACAGAAAATCACTTTCAACTTTTATATTATAAATAGACAAAATATTTATATTAGGATGGAGTGTAGTCAGATTTTAGACCTTGAACCACTTTTTTCTATATCTACAGTAGTCTGAATTTTTAATAGTTTGATTTTTTTTTTTTGAAAGGTTGAGTGTATCAGTCAGAAATCTCACTATTTTGGAGTTTCCAGCCTTTAAGACTGTTTTGTTCATTAAGGCTGCCAAGCACTCCAAACTTTGCAGTTGTTTTAGAGCACGATTAAAGACAGCACATTGAGGAAAGAAAAGGATCAGCAAACTATTTTGAATGAAATTTCTCCTAATGGAAACAGCACTGTCCATTTTCTTTCTCCATGTTAACTACAGGTTTTCAGACCGTCATTTTAATATGCAATCATAAAACAAAAAAACCCCAAGTTTCCTTAAAGTACATTCAAATGAAGCAGGATTTTTTTCTCATGCCTGTGAATGGGGGTTTCATTCCTGTAGGTAATTATCATGGGTTTTGGTGCTGAAAATTGCTGTGTTTAAAGAACAATTAAAAAATAGATTAAATAACTAGTCTGTAGCTCAGTGTACATCACCTTTTTATATTTAAACTTTTTTTTTATTTTAAACCTTTTATGAAGTTTACCAAGAATTGCCTCTTAATGTAAAAAAGGAAACAAAAAACAACCAACCTTTTTGTTTTCTGGTCTGGCTGCTATAGGTCAGCCAGACAGGACAATTACTGTTTTTTGTAAATTAAAATATTCAGTCTATATGGGGAATGTTCAACACTGCTGTTTCAACTTGCAGTCTTTGAATGGTTCTTATTTTTATGTTCCTCTAGATCATATTTTTTAAAAGATGGTTTAGGATAGGAACTTGGTGAAATAATATTTATTTCTGGTGAACGACTAAATTATTTACATAACTTAAATGCTGACTCACTACTGTGCGTAACTCTAAATTTGACATGAGAGGACAAGTCTACCTGTGGAATATGATTTAACTTCAGTACACTTAAGATGCATTAAAACAATTGGTTTGGGGAAGACGCCATATAGTTTTAACTTACCTGCATGCTGTAAATGTATTTGTGTTTAAATAAAGAGAAGAAAAATCTTTGAACTTTGTGCATTTATTCAGCCTCTATGCCTGTTTGTTAAATTGTCTCCATATAATGGTTTTCAGTTGATAGCGATAACTGGCCATGAAACCTATGTAAATCATGGTCTGTGATGTCTCTAACCTCTTATTCCTGTGTTTGTTAATACAAGTAAGCTTTCCCACATGCAAATATGAATGTTTAAGTCTGTACTCAAAAGATTGTTTGTTATAGGAAAAAAACCACACTAACAAAAAAAAAAAAAAACCAAACCAACCAAAAGAACAAAAAAACCCACCCCAATTGTTGATGTCTGTAGAAATGTTCAGAAATCGATTACAGGCACGGTGTATCAGAATTAGAACCCCTTCTGTCTGGGATTACTTTGACCTCTCCCAAAGGCATACTCTGTATGTAGTTCATAAATATGCCTATTTAATATCCACTTTAATGGTTTCTCTTGGTTATATGTTTTGGTTTTCTAAACATCAACTTCCACTTTTATCTTTGATATGGAAAGAATTCTCCCTTATGGGTGTAGATGTGGGTGTTCTGTCTCTCAAAGGAGAGATTTCCTCTTTTGGTTGAAGCTGCTGGTTTGTCTCCAGTGCACTGATGTTTTAGTGTTCAACTGCTTTTCAAAAACAGACCTGAAAAACAAACCTCCAGACTCAACCCTCTTCTCCTTGAGGTGTATCTACAGGTAGTTATTTCTTAGTTGTAATTGGAAGTTAGATATGGATTTTTTTTTTTTTTTCTTAAATGATAGCATTCTAGAGTAAGTTGGAGGCGGGTTAGAGACAACTCTACTTCCTTCTTTTCAGGAGCAGAAGGAAATTTAAGAACTGGAGGAGACTGCCTTAATTCAGGCCTCCTGGCAATCAGGGAACCACAGACACTCTTTACAGTCCATACTTAACTCTTTAAAATGAAACTTTGAAATTAAACAATGTAGAAGCTGGTTGAGGATTTGGCCACCTGATGTGCATTTGATACAGTTTCTGAGCACCTTAGAAGTCCAATTGTAAAGATTTTTTTAAGATGACAATACACTTTATCCGCTTTGGGATGCGCAAAGAACGGGTGCCCGCTGGCAGCGGTTCAGCCTGCAGATTACAAACTCTGAAAACTGCCAGTTCACCTGCAGCACCTGATGCCTAGTCTATTTTCAGCTTGAGCTGTAGCTGCCAGCGAAGGAGGGAAGTGACATGGAGATCTCTTCTGCCAGTCTGACAGACCAAGTGGCTGGTTTGGGTCAGACCGAGAGCCTGTGTAGCTAAATCTGTCCCCAGAGATGCCAGATATATGGGTTGCCCAAAAAATCAGTCAAATGTGATGATTCCTCTCAATAGTCTTCTCTAGACGAGTTACCTCAGGGGCTTTAGTGAGTGTGGTGTGAGTTGTCTGTGTGGTGACGCTCAAAGTTTTCATTTTATCCACAGGCTCGGACAGTCGTCTGGAATCCATGTGAATTTGTTTGGTTTCAGTGGAAGGGAATTCACATGAGTTACTGCTTGCTTCATGAACCCCTCTTGCTTTTTGAACTTGGATTCTGCTGATTTGGTGACCCCTTGTTCTTGTTTCGGAGTGATTAATCCCTTTCCAATATTTCTGTGCCACCTGGACTTTTGTAGACCTCTCTCTCTTTCTGAAGGCTCGTTTTCCTTTCCCAGTGATCTGTAACAGTTGATTCTGCTTTTCCTGTGTGCTGTCAAACTGGTGGTTTTTATGGAGCAATCTAGTTATGTGAGGCTGCAGTCATCTTCTGGATAATTTTCTCAAAGATTTAGCTAAATTTGTAGAGTTTTGATAAATATACATATATATAAAAAGGCATAAAGGAGGCCTAGATTTGTCTGCCAGTACAGTTATGTAAAATAAAAGATCTCAGGAGGAAGAAATTGCACCTTTAAAACTGCTCAATAACGGCCTGATACTATAAAATATTTCATAGTGCTTGCTGTTAACAGAAGATGGCTCAGTCACACTGGTGACGTGCTCACATTTGGATAGATCTGTGTCTCCACTAGGGGATGACCAGCTCAAACCCTTTTAATTGCGAATAAGGACTAAGGGATGTTCAAAAAGGAAAATAAACCTCCTCTCACTCTGAAGTTTCCTATGGAGCAATGGAATAATCTGAAATTACTTCTGAAATGAAGAATGAAATATTATTACATCTCTGACAAGGAAAAAGTGCGGTTACCTGCTCTGATAACCCACAAACTGCTAAGGAATTAATTGACAGAACAAGTTTCTGGCTTGGGGTGACTTCCCTTTGGAATGGATTAAGAAATTTTAACACCAATTTAGGAAGTGTCAAAATGCATCACCATATTTAACATGTGCTATGTGTAAAACTATCTCGAGTCACTTAAGTACAGAATAGAACCTCATAAAATGACACAGAAAATGCCTGGAAGATGATTACTGAAGACTGATGGGTATGTCAGAATTTTTTGCCTGTGGAGTTTTGAGCTGATGAATCTTTCTGAAGTCCCTACAGGACCGTTCATCATTTTATCTGTAGCCAGTGCGTGCTGGGAGGAATGACAAGTGAAGTGGGACTGGGTAGGGAGAGTAATTTGAGCTGCTGACTCTTAGTGTTTCATTATGAAAGCTGAATGTGCAGAGGGCATCAGTCAGCTAGGCTAGCCAGTGTAATGGGGAGAGCAAGAGTTACCCGAAGAAGAAAAATATAATGCAAAAGAAAAGAAGAACAAAAATACGTGCCAGTGGGAATATTGTAATAGAGCATATTCGGCCTATTTACTTTGGAAAGGAAAACAAGAGGTTAATGATTATAAAGGGAAGGAAAGGGGTGTTGCGTAGCATGGTGTGGCATACCTGCACCCTGGAAACCTTGTGGGTGTATGTTTCAGCAGAATACTCGCTGAAGGGTCTGTTGTGCTCTACGCAGCGTAGGCATGCTGGTATTGCTGGTGGGTGCATCGGCTGTCTTCTCCACCTATAGTACCAAGGGAAGCGTTGATACGTACCTCCAGCAAGTCAGGAGAGCAGCATAACATTCTCCACATTCCTGAACCCACACAACTGGGTGTGGAAATGACTCCGAGGTGCCCCCGGGTGTGTTTTCAGAGAGCTACTTCGCCTGCCATGAGTAAGGAGTACCTGCAAGGCCTTGTCCTGTTCTGAAAGTCAGCTCAAATTGTCTTCTGCAACCAGAGACGTATATGCTCCACAGCTGACACCACCGTGTTGGAGATGGTTGTGAAGCCACCTGCTGTCCAGTGGGTGCTTGATTTGGCTTTTGTCAGCAGCAGCATTAAAAGGTATGTTAAAAAGTAAATTAGGTCAGCAAAATGTCAGTGTCAGTGTTACCCCGTCTGCTTATCACCCCCATCGTCAGGTCTGGTTCTGATCAGCCTGGGGTGTTCTACACCATCATTCAGCGTCCTATTAACGAGCAGGTATTTGCAGATTATTTGGTGCGGCTCTTCTACTGAGAGGGCGTAAATCATTCTTTAAATGCTTTTATTGGAAGAAACACCCTACAGCAGAAACCATGCCGGATCTCAGCCTGCTGCCCAGGAGCGCTGGTTCCACCACAGCTTACTGCGAGGCCTTTCTGTTTGTGGCGACAGCGGGGCCGGCACGGGGTGACCCCCTTCCCGCTGCCGAGGGGGGAGGGAAGCTCCTTTGGGAGAGGGTTTCCTCTCTTTTAAGCTCTCAGAACTCTGCCCTGTCGGTTTTCCTCGCTTTGTGGGTTATTTCACAGAGGCGGCGTGGCTCCCATTGCTCACGAGTGGCCAGGCAGGAGTCTCGGTCCTGCCACCGACGGCCCCGGCCCCCGCTGCCTCCGCTCCCCTTGAGGCTGGGGGGTTCCCTCCGGCCGCCCTGGGACCCTGGCCTCAGGGACTGTCCCTGTGCCCGGGGAGGGAGGACCTGCCTGCTTCTCCTGGAGGAAATTGTGTTCCTGCTCCTACGGGTCTCCGTTTTCCCCGTGGGACCACTGCCGCTCCCCCGCCGCGCCGGGCGGCCCGGCCCTGGGCCTGCTCCCAGCCGAGCGGCGGGGCGGGCCGGCCGCGGGCGGGCGCCGCCAGGGGGCGCCAGGGCCCGCCGGGGCCGGCAGGCGGCGGCGCTGAGGGGAAGCCGGCGGTTGCGGGCCCGGGTCGCCGCAAAGGGCGGCGCAGGTCGTGTGCGTTTGGCAGCGCGGGGCTCCCCGTGCCTCACCGCCCGATCGTCTGCCTCCCTCTCACCCCACAAAGCTGCCTTGTCTCGCATAGACTTGCCGGCAGACGGGCAGCAGCCAGGCCGCAGTGCGGCTCTCTGGCCGGAGAGCTGACACTTTACTAGCTTTCTCCAAGTTGCCGAGTGTTTCTCTCCCTTTAAACGCGTTTGTATTTTGTACGGCTCCTTCCCGTCCCACAAACCCCCTCCCCATCTCTGATTTCAGAGGGGACGTTTCACCAGGTCGCAGAAAAACTGCCGTCGGCCTCCTCAGCGCTGAGCACACCCAAATTGTGTGAGCCCCGACCGCCTGCCCCTGGCTCTCCCGCTGTCGCTCAGCAGCCAGGTTGCCTTTTCCATGCCTTGTTGGCCCATACAGAGCCTCGTGTTCCCCAGAATCCCAATGTCCTTTGCCACATGGCTGCCCCTCAGCCACTTGGTTCCCAGCCCATCCTGATGCATCCACCTACCTGTGAGGAGAAACCCTGCAGACCTCCTTCAGGCCTTCTCTCTAAAGTCGCTTAAACAAACCCTGCAGAACTCATACTTGTGCTAAAAACCCAACTTGCCTTACTGCTGTCATGCAGAACGAGGGCCATTTGTCACAAAGAAACACCCTGGGAGCAGATCCTATGTGTGTCTTTCTGTATCATGATATATAAAGCGGTGACTGTAAAACTCTTCTGTCCCACAGAGCCGCATACAAGTGAATCTTGACATTAAAATATTGTGAAAATCTGCATATTGTGTTTCTTAATAAGTTTCTTAATAAGAATATCCTCCTAGGCATTTCCCACTTTTTATTTAAACAATTTTCTTTTGGCAGGAAGATACTTGGAAATGTCACAAAATTTATTTGAACTGCAAAATAGTGATATAAGATGCAGAAAGTCAGACCTGTGCAGTGGGTGAGTCATTATCAAATCCACTCATAGGTGAAGCTTTGAGTCATTTTTGTATTTTTCTGTCATTTCCAGCTGACTTGTCTCGATTGATCCATAGACACATGAGCAGCATGAGAGAGGTGGGAAGAGTCATTCCTGATGAGAAATGGATTTTTTCCCCCCATGCTCATTATTGTAGAGGACTGTCAGTTTCCCTTGGCAGCCCATACAATGGGCTTGCTCTCTAATAAAGGCAGATAGCATTAAATTAATGTTTCATTCCCATGGTGACAAACAGTGGCATCCAGTTCCAGAGCAGGATAATTCAATGACAATATGGCAGCAAACAAATACCTCGCCTGTTATGGGCTAATCAGTGATGCGGAGTGTTCGAATTGGACTCAAAGCATCCGTGTAGCTTTGAGTGAGTTTATTAACCTGGAGACACACTGGTGAAAATGAGCTGGGAACTGGGAAATGAGAGAATGTGCAAAAAAAAAAAAGAGCCAAAGCACAGTTAAAAATAAGCATTAAAGCATGGTCAGTTTTAATAAACATTTTCATTTTCCTTTTCATCCAGCTGTCGCCAGAACCTGTGCAGGAGCTGTCAGGGGAGGAGAACTGTACCCACACCCGAGTGCGGAGGGTAAGTATGTGTGGAGATGAAGAAGAGGATCCATGGTTCATATGCTTGGCTGATGAAGCTGGTAGAGATCAGGCTGGCAGCCTGGCAAATGGTGGAGTTTGGCTTTGTCATGTTCTTTGGTTGGAGTTTGGAAACCTAGGATAAGGCTCGGCTGTAGAGAACGAGACTCAGAGGTGTTTGGAAACTGTTGCATGAAGGAGCTCCATCAGACAAGAGCAGATATCCACAGCAGAGAGACTAAGGGCCGTTGAAGCCTGAAGGGTGACTTGAGCCCTTCAGCACCCTGCTGTGCTGCTGGGCAGGGTGCTGCTGGTCCTCGGGCAAGACCTGCCTCTGAGGCTCCTCTCTCGGCTTCTCCTCAGCTGCTTTTGTCCCCTCCTGCTGGATGCATAGCTGGTGCCTTCATTAGGCCCAAAAGTGAATGCATCTTTCTTTTGAATTTATAACACATATGGGTAGATACTCTAAAGGGAACAAGGCACTGAGATCTTGACACAACTTGCAAAGAAGGAGACATTTTTGCAAGGACAGGGAATTCAGCCTTTGTTATTACAACTTGCCCCAGGGTTTTGTTCTACGCATCAGCAGTTCTGCAGGAGGGGAAGGAACAGTGGCAGCCTCTTCAAACAGAGGGTTCCCCTTTCGCTTGCGCTCAGCTGTACGTGCTGCGTGTTTCTGAAAGGCTGTTTTGCTGCGTGTAGTCTCGGTAAGAGCAATGCTCCAGTTAGTGCTAGGGATAAAATCTTATGCGTGCTAGTTGCTTTTTTCTTTTCATCAGATTAGTTATTTAAAAGCATCTCATTCGTGTCCCCTAGAATTATTCTAAAGATTCTCATCACACTTTCATTTTTTTTTTTTTTTCATTAATGAAAACTCTTGGAGCCACATCTGGCACGTTTTATTGATCATAATCTCATGGCTGGAAGCTCATCTTGGTAGCTATAGCAACAGAACTTTTTTTTTTTTTTTCAAATGTCAACATAACTTCACAAAAGATGGAGTAAGGGGGAGCAGGTCATTTAAATTACTAAGCGACTAGTAACTCTTTCTTCTGCATTCAATTCTGAATTTTCTAATTTGGTACAGTAAATAATGCATAGGAACAAAATCTTCTGACAGCTACATCTACTGTGGAAGCTCGTGAAAGAGAATAACATGGATGCACATGGTGTCTTGAGAGTCCTTTCTGCTGGTCCCACGTTGCTCCTATCCTCCGCTGGGCTGCAGGCACCACGGGCGGGCTGAGGGCACGGACCCCAGATGAGCAGCGCCACGGAGCATGTATTTGCAGCCTTCCCTCTGCTACCCAGCCAGGCAGGGCTCTCAAACGCTTCCCACGGCAGCAGGGCTTGCTCCAGCTCTCAGGGGCAAGAGACACTCCCAAAATGTGCCTAAGGGTTAAGGTGAAATGATAGACTGGAATTATAACTTTCTGTAAGTGCACTCTGATGCCTGAAGACCCTGTGAGGTTGGCACCACCAGGTTGTTCTTATCGTGGATTTTCTCAGGTATGTCTACTCAGGCAGAAGTCACCTCTGAAGCAGGGGACCCACAGGTAACCTGGCCTGCGTTGCGGGATGACTCTTCCCTCGGCTTCCAGCTCTGATGTCTGGCTCTGAGAGCATTCGGAGCAGTGTTTCTTCATCCTGCCCAATAGCAGCATCCTGCTAGCACTTGGAAATGGTGGTGCTGGAACAGTCAAATGAAGTGGTGGGTGGATGCTGTTGCCTCCCTTACTCTCCCTTAGGGCTTTCCAGCAAGGCAAGCGGAGAACCGCCCTCAGCCTCCAGCCAGAGCAGAAAGTCAGATCCAGCTGTGGCTGCCTGCCTTTGTCAAGTCTGCAAGAAACTACACATGGGTATAAGTGATATTTCTAAAAAATGTTTAGAGATTCAACCCTTGACGTCATCTTTTCAGCAGCTGAAAGAAACAGTCTTTTGGAAGTGCTGAAGAGCACAACCCTGAGACAATTGCAGAGGGCAAAGGGAAGGCTCCTTCCCTGGGCCCCTGGCCCCCGCTCCCCAGGTACGGGTTGGAAAATGTTCCCATCAGCTCCCTGGTTGGTGATCACTGCAAAACGCTTCGGTGGCATCAATGTGTTCCCACAATTGGCACTTGCTTTCCCCAGCTCCCCCTCCGGTGTGGGAGGTCTCCCTGGGGTGTGCAGCCTCGGGCTGGGCTGAGGTTCTTGGCAGCACCCCACAAAGGGCCTATATTTATTATTATTATTGAAATCAAGCTTGCGGCTGGTGGGCAAGTCCTCCGGGTGCTCTGCCACTCTAACTATCACCGAATTGACCCCCACTTCTGTGCAGTCCTCTTCCCCGCAGCCACACCAGCAACGGGGTGCAAGGCTTTCCCTGCAGATGGCCTTTCCACCCAAGAAGCTCCATATATCAGCCTCTTCTTTTCATCTTGCTCAAAAAGCAGGGTGGGTTAGGGGTTTTTGCTTTGCAACGTCTTTCCTGGGGTATGTTAAATCTCCTCCCATCCCAGCAGAAGGCTGTGGTTGGGCATGAGTTGCCGGGGCAGAGGCAGCCTCCTTTTCCCTGGCCACTCATGCCCGGCCGCAGCCCCGGCATTTTTTCCCCCGTGCAGATGGCGCAGCCGCTCACGCGTGTTAATCCCAGCACAAGGTCACTGAGCGGGAACAAGGCGAGGATTGTTCCCCCAGAGCCCGGGGGAAAGCGGGAACACAAGGCACAGGGAGGGGAGAGGAGAGAGGCGCCTCCCCATCCCAGACAGTGGCAGGGTGTGAATTGTGTCTCCATTTCGCTCTGGGCAACACCAAGGGCCGGTTGCTGGAGGACATGCTGGAAGAGATGCTAACACCTTGTTGCTGCTGTATAAAAGGGTGAGTTGGCGCAGGTTGGTGCTGACTTGGTGAAACATGTTTCCCCTGTGCTGCACCCACAAAGCACCCCAGGGAAGGAGATAACTATCGGGAAAATATGTAGCTACGGCACTGCTAGGGATTTGACGCAGCAAAATACTTCTGCCGTTATCGGTTTCTGCTGGTTGAAGCGCACCTCCCTGCCGGGGCAGGTCCCTCGCTGCTTTAATGCTTAGATATTCGGTGAGGTGAGGTGGTGGGTACAACATCAGCGAGAAGGACCAGTCTGCCACAGGGCTAAGGATGGGCTTCATGATGCTCTGCTTTGAGTTCAGCCAGTCGAGTGCATTGCTGTAAGAAGTTTGCAATTGTGTCTGGTGAGAGAAGAAATGGAAGAGTGAAGTATGCCCATAAGAGTAAACAAAGAAATGTGGCTGGAGAGAATTTAAATAGAGAAAATAGCTCACGTGGCTGGGGGAAAGTCAAGGGCACTTCTTCAGAGAAGCGGTTGTTGTGTTGGTCTGGAAAGGACTGAAGGTTTATAGAGCTTTTCTTCCCTTAATTTCATTTCTTCCCCTGTCCCCATGTTTCCTGAATGCTATCCCAGGAAAAGCCTTTCACCTTAAGCAAATATTTTATTGTATTAGCTTGGTTTAGGGCCTTTAACAGAGCAGAGCTGCAAGATTTTGCCCGCTGCTGCTACTGGCAGTGGGCAGCATCATTGGCAGGATCATCAACACAAAATCCAGTCTCCATGGGGAAGTTTTGGACTCCTATAGACCTCAGATATTTTAGGAAAAGATTAATGAGACCACCTCTTATTTTCATTCCTGTCGTCTCTTTACATCAGTGCAGATTACACGTCACTGAACACGTCTAAAACAAGCCTGAGACAACTTCATAACCCAACATTGAGGTGTACTCACAGCAACCTGCCCTAATCCTGTAAACATCTAGTTCTGTTACCTCCTCCTGCAATCCCGAAGTGATTGAAGGCCCTGCCTCTTTGTAGCCACAGTAGCGTGGCTCCCCAGCGCTCATGGGTGAAGTCTGGTGCCTCCTCACGGCCTGTGCCAGTCATGGGGTGTAGGGACACATCTGACAGGTTGTCTCACAGCTGGAGCTTCCCAGGCCACTGCAGCCAGGGAGAGGGGCGGTGTTGACCTCTCTTACACAATTTGGAACTCTTAGTGGCAAGGAACGTGCTGCAGGGAACGTTTCGGTGTTTGGTATTCAATAATTATAGGAGCGAGAATGAGAAAGGGCTTTTCCACCTCTGCTGATGAGTGGTGACCTCCAGACCAGAGACTCACGCTGACTTGACCCAATAAATATTTATGGTCTCTGTACAAAAAAGGGAGAGCTTCGGCAGGTGGAGCTGAGAGGGCAGCGAGAGCCTGCAACTGCCCTTGGGTGGAGGAAGGGGCTGGACCAGGGTTTCCCACATCTTGGCTGACTGTTTTAACCACTACACCAGTGGGTGGAAGTAGCAGCAATGAAAACCAAACCCAGCACCTAAACGAACAAAAACAGAAAGTCATGATTCATGTACGGGCATACAGAGAGGATTCCCTGCTCCACCTCCTTTATACCTTCAAAGAGCTGAAAAACCTCCCCTCTCTTTTTTTTGAAAGATGGGATTAGAAAGAATACTTACAAAGTGGTGTTTAAACCCTCATGGGGACTGGGGCTGGGCTCTCCCCACCCTCCTCAGCAGCTGTTCCAGCGGCTGCCTGGGGCCACTGCACTCACTGCGCTGCCTTTTCATCTTGCGGGTACCGACCTACCTCTTCCCTGCCCACTGTGCAGTCGGGACACTATGAATGCTAGCCAAAAAGTTAAATATCGCAGGGTGCTACTGCAGCCTAAACTATCCCTGTGACTCGCGTCCGTGTTTGCAGCTGGTTGGGTGTGATGATTGTAGCAGGATTGTTTTCTAGGCTTGAAGCCCAAAAGTGCCAGATAAAGGAGAGCAGGGCAGTGCATTTAGCAGAGGAGTTAGGTTTGTGTTCTATATATATTACTGATACAAGCATTTATATTTGACTCAGCATTCATTAACAAATACTCATTAAAGTCAGATAGAAGCTGGCTGCTGTCTAATACCCCAAATACCTCAAGCTACTCACAACACTACAAAATGTATACAGTATTTACCCAGGAATATATACAAATTTTATTTAATTATTAATTAATTATCTATAAAAATATATAAATATAGAGACATATACAAATAAATACGTATGTATATCCACATACATATGTATGGCTGTAGGCATGCATATCTATGTTTGGATTTCTTATTCCTGGAGACAGCTCTGTTCTGCTGCCCCTGTGGTACAGAGGCAGGCTTGCCGATGCTCTCTGGTTGAAATGACCTAATTCAGTTTACGCCAGGAGCGTGGGGTGAGGCTGGGCCGCTCTCCGCTGCACACGCAGCCCCAGCCCACGCAGCCTGGAGTCACCGGCAGCCCCACCAGTGCCCGGGGAGGCTACAGCCGGAGATCCTGCCGCTCCAGGGAGCAGAGCAGCCATGGCCCAGCATCCCCCCTACCAAGGCAAGCTGAGTTGGCAATAGTCCTGCATTGCGGGAGCATTCACTAAGGAGCACACAACGCCCCGAAAGCACAGTGTGTCATCCTAACGCTGAGGCTGGTCATACTGCCATTGCTGGTGGCAGCCACGCACCAGCTGCTCGTGCTGGGGCAGGACGAGGGGGCAGCTGGCAATTCCGGCACCTGGCTGTCAGGGAGCATCGGTGGCTGCTGTCACTTCTGTGCTGGGGAGGTGGTGGTAGGAAGTTGCTCGCTGCCACCTCTCTTTCTGCACAAGCATCCCCAGAGCATCAGTGAGGTGGATGATCTTGTCCTGTACTCTGATTTACTTGGAAAAAGATATGTCACTAAATATTGACTCACTGTGCAATGAGACTCATACTTTCCAAACAGCTGCAGGTCTCTCCTACCCTCTGAAATATTCATGTGGGGGAGTGACGTGGAATATGTTCCCCTCTAAAATGTTATTTTCATCTGATGTGTGCACTAATGCATGTGCAATACCATCACTGAGATTACCCCGGACTGTCACGTGTTGGAGACTCTGTACAGTTTGTTTCTATAACGGCACTTCTTACTGCTAAACATTTTAATCTATTTTTTAAAAATGAAAAACAGACAAACAAATATTGGGAAAGATTTGCTTGAGAAGGGGAAAACAGCTCCTGGGGGAAAACCATTTTTATTGCCCTTAGTTTATGAAACACTTCACAGAGGTCAGACTTCTTTTCCATGTAAAGATCGCACATGATTTTCTGAAAGTCTCATAG
Source organism: Numenius arquata (assembly GCF_964106895.1). Lineage (NCBI taxonomy): Eukaryota > Metazoa > Chordata > Aves > Charadriiformes > Scolopacidae > Numenius > Numenius arquata. The sequence continues at coordinate 29,560,381 of NC_133587.1, read as the reverse complement.
TATGTTAGTAGCAGAGCTAGAATATCTGTTATTGATTAGGCATTAAATAATTAATGTTAATAACAACGATGCTGATGGAGGGGATGGGGTGGTAGGGCTGTGTTCAGACCAAAGCACCGTGCTCTTCGCCTGCCTCTTAAACTGCTCTGAAGTGGATTTACGCAACAGCTTGCCTCTGCCTGTAGGATTCATCTGTGCAAGCTGAGCTGTGTCCTGGCCTTCCCTGTCTCCCCTTGCAAAGCAGGGCAGGCCTTTGCCCATAGGGAAGGGAATTTAAAAGAAAAACAAAAGCCAATCCCCAAGCCCCGAGAAAGGGCACTGTGCTTTGAAGGGAGCCAGCCCGCTCACTCGCTCCTGGTGACTCACATCCTCGGTGGCTGTGAGTGGCCGCCACAGCATGAACCTGAACCAGGATGTCGGTGGATGCCACAGGCAGCCGTGGGCACGTTGCGGCCGGACGGGAGGTTGGGGTCTCAGGTGGCAGGGCCCTGGCACACATTGCCATTCCTGTCGCAGAACAGGCACCTATCAGACTCCACACCAGTGGCGCTTGGGTCACTGTGTCTGGGGACACTTTTTGAGCACTCCTAGCTGTTTGCGACAGTGTCTGGGGTGTCACCTGTGCCAGAGCCACAACTCCAGTTGCCTGCTGGTTCGGTAGCTCCAGAGGTGCCGGAGGCGAGTGCAGGAGGAGCTGCTGGCACCGGGGTGCTATGGGGAGCGGTGACTCAGCGGAGCGTGCTGCCGGCCCTGGGGCGCCCGGCCACCACCCGGCTGTGCCGCGGCAGGCTTGGGCACGCGTCCGCTGCCACGCGACCTCCTTCTGCTGCCCTTCCTCTTTAAAAATGATGAAACTAGGTTGTTCGGAGGAGTATTATTCACAGTCGTATTTCACTAGATAAACGTAGAAGTTGGGTGCGATGCCAGGAAAGGCGCGAGGGTTAACAAGTCAGGGAGTCAAAATCTGCTCTTCCTACTTGAGGAAAGCATGTATGAATTTCACTCTCACATCATGACATGGGTACATATCTCCAGCTGGCCCTCTGCCTCTTGCTGGCACTACTTGCCTAAGATTCATTGTCAGTTTATACTTCTTGAATGACTGGCTTGGATGGATAGATCAAATCTTTGATGTATTCCTACCAACCCTGTGTGCGAACAGGAGGACGTATAGAAGCACTTGTCAGGACAACAGTAATTAGTTGCAACTTCCGAATTGAAATGCACAATTAATGCTGTGTCACATGCTGAGTATCAGTCATGCAATGAGAAGGTTGTGACGGCAATTAGGAATTCCAGAGATTTAAGGCAATTGTTGTGCCAAAAATCCCGCCCAGCTTGTACAAATTGTCCTGGGCAGTATTAATCCATTGTGCAGCATCAGGCAGAGGGACTGTCTGCAACTCCCAGCAACTCTCTTGCAACCTGATCTCCAGAGAGATGACAGTCCCTCTGTCCTGGAGCACGTCTCTAGGTGATAAAGTAACTCTGAGCCCAGATGAGAGCCAGCTCCCTCCCAGCAAAAACCAGTCAGTGAATACTGGAGGGCATCCTGCTCGCCTTTCCTTGCTTGAAGTCTCCTCCTGTGCAACCTCCAAGAGCCCCCTCCCTCCCTCTTGAGCTTCTCCCCTTCCATGGAGAGTGGGAAGCAGACATGCAACAGGAGTCTAAGGGATCCAGCCCACTGACACATCAAAGAGGAAGAGGACAGCGGTGGCAGCGGCCAAGAAGCACTTCCCCCTGCCGCAGTCACCACCAGGCTATGTGAGTATTGCACACACTGTAGGTGAGTGTCTCTCCCTTACAGGACGTGGGAAAAGACATCCTCACCTGTTCTTCAAACACGGAGCATGGAGAGCCCTGCAGGTCCTGTGCTCTCCTCTGCCCGAGGGGCTCGAGGCCTGAGAGCTTCACAAAATCATGTTTTCTTGCTCTTGGAGTCAAATATGGCCAGGTTTACAAATGCCAGCAGCCCTTACCTGACACCTACCAGTTTGTGGAACAGATCTCAGACTTGCCTGTACCATTGGAGATGTGTGAACAAAACTGATCAGTGCCTGCTTTGGCGTCTGCGGCTCAGTGATGCTGTCCACTGAAACGACCGGGTCACTCAGTTTGTCCATGGGTATCCTACCTCCATTATTGCACATCTAAAATACCTGTCCCAGATCTGAAGCGCCTTTCATAGGATCATAGAATGGTTTAGGTTGGAAGGGACCTTTATTATCATCAAGTCCAGCCATCAACCTAACACTGACAAAACCACCACTAAACCATGTCCCTAAGCACCACATCTTTTGAATACCTCCAGGGATGGCCATTCCACCACTTCCCTGGGCAGCCTGTTTCAATGTTTGACAACCCTTTCAGTGAAGAAATTTTTCCTAATATCCAATCTGAACTTCCCCTGGCACAACTTGAGGCCATTTCCTCTTGTCCTGTCTTGCTTCTTGGGAAAAGAGATTGACCCTCACCTCACTACAACCTCCTTTCAGGTAGCTGTAAAGAGCAATAAGGTCTCCCCTCAGCCTCCTTTTCTTCAGGTTAAACAACCCCAGCTCCCTCAGCTGCTCCTCATAAGACTTGTGCTCAAGACCCCTCACCAGCTTTCTTGCCCTTCCCTGGACACGCTCCAGGACCTCAATGTCTTTTTTGTGGTAAGGGGCCCAAAACTGGACACAGTACTTGAGGTGGGGCCTCACCAGTGCCAAGTACAGGGGAACCATCACCTCTCGAGTCGTACTCGCCATGCTGTTCCTGATACAGGCCAGGATGCTGTTGGTCTTCTTGGCCACCTGGGCACATGCCGGCTCATGTTCACCCGGCTGTCGACCAACACCCCCAGGTCCTTTTCTGCCAGGCAGCTCCAGCCACTCTGCCCCAAGCCTGTAGCGCTGCCTGGGGTTGTTGTGACCCAAGTGCAGGACCCGGCACTTGGCCTTCCTGAACCTGATACCGTTGGCCTTGGCCCATTGATCCAGCCTGTCCAGGTCCCTCTGTAGAGCCTTCCTACCCTCAGGCAGATCAACACTCCCCCCGCAACTTGGTGTCATCTGCAAACTGACTGAGGGTGCTCTCATGGTCACCTCTGAATGCAGGGAAAGGCTGGACTAGCTGCCTACTGAACAAGGGGCAGACAAAAAAATGGTGTCCTCACTGAAGCTAAAGTTTAAAATCCTGCTTCTTTTAATATGCTAAGGCACTTAATAAAAGAGGGAGCTTGGTGTGGGTGGAATGGCACAGTGCTGCGGTCCTGTCAGAGGGAGCAGAGGGAGGGGGACCATGAGCTTCTCAGTTTCCCCATTAGCACTGCTCTTTTTGATTTTCAAGAAAAAGCAAACGTGTTTTTTTCACCAAATGCCTCCTGCCTCTATACCCCAAACTCCTCATGGCCTCTTACTGGTTTTCTTACGCATTTTGAAGTGAATACTGCTTTCAAACCTGCCCCCAAGCCCTGCTGGTACTGCTGGATCAGCTTTTTTAACCTTTCGCCTGTAACGGTCCTCTTACGATGTTTACTGCTCCCACTTTGAATAGTGGAAGATTAATTTAATTCTGCATCTTTTTCACATAGTAATTGTATTAAATCTCTGAATCCTGATGCAGTATTATCAAGCAGCTTCTACAGCGGTAGAGCCTGATCCACACACCACTGATTTCTTGTGGTTTGTGGGTCGTACAGAACTCAAGAATAACCAAATATTATTTTCACTGCAGACCTTCCACAGGTCACTAAACCGACACCTGCAAGTGCCATTATTATTCTGAACAGGGAGGCAGCCCCATCCCAGCGTTATGAACTGGCTTGAGAAAATTACTGATTTTTTTTTTTTTCAGCTGCTGAACCAAAATGTTAATAAAAGAAACAAAGAAACAAAGATCAGAGAGAGCAGTATGTAAAATTTGAAGGTGTTTCTTTTAGGTTAAAAAAAGCTTTGTCCGCATAAAACATCCCATCTGACTCAAAGCAAAACATTTTCTTTCTTTGCATTTATAAAAACAAAAATGAGGAGAGGCTCCATACACAGATCTGTTCCTACACACCCAAGTTTGTCCCTCACCAATAGTAGCTCATACAGCAGGTGGAAAAGTCAGCAAAATAAGGGAAATTTAAACCCACATCTGCCATTTAGTGTCAGTGGAGGCTTCCTTGGAGCGGGCTGGCCCAGAGGGGTTGGGGACAGCCATGTATTTGGGGGCCAAATGCCTTGGGAGAGACAGTCCAGCTCTTCTCCCCCCCTCCCCCCCCCAGCAGGTTTCCAGGAAATCATATGAATAAAAGCCTTTGTAAGGAGAAAGGAGAGAGGGTCATGGAGACAAGCTGGAGAGGACGACGGGAGCCAGTGCCACACTGACACGTCCTCCCTCAGGAAGCAGCTGTTTCCCCATTGTGCTGGGTGAATGACAAGGCTCTGCCAGGATGTCACGCTGACCCAAAGCGTTGCCGCTGTGTCCAATCGACCAATAAATCATGTCTTGTTCGGGGATGCTCTCCTGAATAGCAGGGTAATCGCTGCTCCCTAATGGGTGAGGTTTCATTTGGAGTAGATGCGAGTCTCCCATGCCTAGGGGTGAGTGTTTTTCAGTGGTGCAAACTGGAAGAGCCTCCAAGCAGGGGCCAAGAGCATCCTGCAGCATCCCCCCTCTGTAGTGGGGAGAATTGTCACCAATTAATCATGTTTTTGTTTGTTTGTTTGTTTTCCTATAAATAACTATTTAGGTCAAATTTATGAACTGTTTTGGGATGACTGAATTACTTTTGGGGGAGAATTTGCCGTTTCCTTCTAAGAAACTGCTGAGATCTCCCTCTTAATTACTATTAGCAGCTCTGAGGATCCTTTGGGCAGGTGGAGACCATGTAGAAGAGACAGAAGTGAGACAGAACATTTTCCAAGCAAAGATATAATTAGGGATTACAGAGACTGATCCTACTGCATAGTATAATTAGGAGATTATGGCGTGGCATTGGCCTGGATTAGTCTTGACAGAAAAATCTCTACCCTGCTATATAAAACCTTCCAGGTTTTGAAATGGAAACCTGTAAACAAAAGGTCTTCACTGTCCTAAACCCGTGTCCTACAGCAGCCTGATGCTGCTAAGGCATGTTGAGGAGTGAATGGAAACTTGTGTGTCTCCTAGGTTAGAGGTAGAGAAACCTCTGCCGGGAGGTGACCACCACCTCTGTCTGCTGCTTCCCCTTCCCTGCAGGGGAACTGGTCCCAGCTGAGCCTCCTTTGGTGTCCCCAGCCCTCCTCGGCCAAGCCTTTCTCTGAGCCCCTCCCAGGTGTCTGCAGCACAGGGCAGTGGGCTTGAGGACCCCCTGTTCTGGCTTGTGGGCGGGTTCCTGCTGGGATCTTCCCCAGGGTCTGGGAAGAGGCTTGAAGGGCACCTGCCACCCCCCCAGCCCTGGGCATCACGTGGGAGGACAGAACCACTCCCTTACACAGTAAATGGGGCCAAGGATGGCACCCCGTGGGCCAGTGGCAGGGAGAGAGGGAGACACCAACCTGCGCACAGCCCTGGTATCACAGAGCTCTGCATCAGCCAAGCCAGCCCCTAAATCAAATGAACACAAAATTGTGAGAATGAGGTACATCCCCTCACTTCCTACACTAAAACATTTCTAAAATCAATAACTTGCCCCAAAAAATGAAATCATACCTCTAAATGGACCACCAGCAGGTTAGGCATGGTGTGCTCTTGGTACATTAGTTGATTAATTCTGGCTAAAAGTCAATGAAACACTCCAGTGAAGCATGCCCCAAATCAAGCAGGAAGACCAATGATGCTATTCAACCACAGCATTTTTTGGGGTGCCCAGAACTGTAGATTCCCTGAGGAGAAGAGGGGAACAGAGAAGTGCAGTGCCCTCACGCAGCTCCGAGCACTTCACCAGGGGTTTCTTTGTCACGCAATAGGGTTGCAGCAGCAAGGCTGCCCAGTGCCCACAGCATCTTCTTCTCTCCTCATACCACTTTTTTCTTTTATCTAGTATTAATTCTTCAGCACAGAAGCCACATTTTTCCTATGCTTTATTTATTACTTGTTCAGCATAGATTGTAAATGCGAACAACTGAGCACTTCTCTTGTTATATACTTTCCAGCACACAGGTGGATAATAAAATAATAATATGCATTTTATGGCCAATTAACAAAAATAGATTTGTGGACGAAACTCATGTGACAAAAGCCCAATGTGAGATGGCCCTGCAGCCTCTGCAGAACCATTTCCTGCTTCTCTTTCTGATGCTCAAAAATCAATGTATAGTAAAGTTTCAACAGCCTTCGCATGTAACTGCCGGATAATAAGAGGTGATCTTGACCAAATCAAAGGCTTCTTTTTCTTTTGGGAGCATTGATTTTAACAAGGTCATTTGTCTTTCTCCTGCTGTGCAATCATGGAATGAAAAATTGCAGAATTTACAGAAAATAGATAGTCATCAGCACATCATCTTGTCAGACTATGATTTGTCTGGAGATGAATAACTGTCAGATTTCCTCAGCCTGGGAAGCTAAGCTGAACACTGCCCGTGGTCTAGCAGTGTTGCTAAACTTCCCAGCACTCACACCAAGCCAAATATTCAGGATACTAAAATGAAGATATTTAAACATTTGATTTTAATTAAAAATCATTCCAGACCAAGTGTTTGGATTCTCAGATCCACCCTTTTTAAAGGTATTATTTGGAATTTTTTTTTTTGCAATTTTATCTATAATCTAAGTCTTTTTTGCAATTTTATCTACAATTCTATCTAAGCCTTTGTGACACACCATAGGCTAGTTAGTAAACGTAATTGTCTCTCCTCTACATTGTATTTTCCTTGGGCAGGATTATTAACACCTTGAGTACCTTACTTAGCCTTTTGCTATCTGACAAGTCAATTAAAAAGTTATTTGAAGTTGTAATTAATGAAGGAAGATTTAGAACTATAAAAAGTAATCTGTATACTTCTATAAAAGCAGCTATCTGGGGGATATTAAATGACTGCAATGTACAGTCAAGAATAAAAGGTAACACAGAAAATTGGAGCTGTCATTTCATCTCCCATTAAGAGATTAATTAATTTTCCTTTGACAGCAATAGCAATTGAGCTTCAACATAACGACACATGATACAAAAGCATAAAAGCTTCTTTTAGAAGTGCATATTGATAGTCATTTGCCTGGGATCCTACAAAGTACAGTAGATCTTTTTCCCCCCACATTTCGTCCAGCAGGACAATTAGATGGTTCGTCAGAGGCTGCAGAAAGGCTCAGGAGCGCCTGGAATCGGAGTGTATCCCTATTTCCAGAGTGTTTTTTTGTTGTTGTAAGATGTTGCAGATCTTACTTTTCCTAAAATACCTGCTTCCTTAGGGGAATTTGAAATGTGAGTCTTCTCACTTGTGTTTGGGATTAATTAAACCCTGGGAGAAAAAGTCTTTCTGTATATCTAACAAAATGACCTGAAAAGATCTGTATTTAAAAGAAAGCCTACTAACTGTGTGACGACCTTGTTCTGCTTAATAATCCTGTCTTTGCTGCACAGTAGTTACTTTGGGGTTCACCCAGAGCCCCGGTGACCCCAAAGATGCCACTTGTGCTGCAGCAAGCCCCAACCCACAGCTCAGTCACCCAATTTAAGGGACCTGACTTGACTTCCAGGAACTGGGATGAGCGTCTCTGGCAGTCCACTCTGGTTTTCCAGCAGATGGCAATAACCCATAATGGGTGAGCGGGAGGAGCGGGGGCTTGCACACCAGTGGGGCAGGAGCCTCCCCAGAAGCCCTGCCAAATCCCGGCGGCATGGAGGGAGAGGAAAAGCAGGGAAGAGAGAGCAAGCCAATGAATAATAGATTACTAAGATCTATCCAGCTAGAAAGTGCATACACAGGAGAGGGGAAGAGTGCATAATTCATCTATAATTGCTTGGGGGGGATTTTAAATAAGGAAGAGAGATGGGTTGCACATTCCCTTTGTTTCTTTTTTAAGTTTTCCAGCAGTGGGAGTGTGCTCTTGTTCATCCTTGTGGGCCTTACAGCTCAAAGGTGACCCAGCGACCGTCCTGCCATCTGTCAGGTGATGAGGCTGGTCACACACGGGATGCCAAGGCGTGACTGAAGCATGACCTAAAAATGACTGTTACCTGCAGTAATGCAGGCAAAAAGTGGTGAGCTTTAAAAAGACAGGGACAAAATCCTGGTACTATCCTGTCAATAGCTACTTCATAGCTCCTGAAAATACTCTGGAGGAATTTCTGTCTTGTGATTCACAGTAAATCATCCTGCTTACTTTCACTTTGCAAACTGTGGGTTTTATGTGAGGTTGGCTTTTGTCACAACAAAGGGAAACTTGTTTAACTTTCTTGTGTTTCTCCAGAATAAACAGGGGAACGGGAGAGAACAACACAGGCTGGCTAACCTGGAGTCTATAAAGAGTGTTTCCTTGGGAATAAAGCGTGTTTGTGTCTAGAAGTGATGATTTCATGTGATAAACTTACAGCCTGCATTTGTCAAGATTAAAGGCCTCAAAATTCTTACTGGTGTTACAGAAAGCAACACAGATATAGACCCACGCTCTCAGCTCAGAGGTCTGTTTGTGCCAATATCCCACCTCTAAAAGTCTAAAAAATCAAGCTCTTCTGGAGGAATAGCAAATGAGACGTGCCCTGGTTTTCTCTTCACGGTGGGAGGTACAAAAGGCTGGTCTGTGCTGTAAAACTTGGGCATTTATAACCACTGTTGTTCCACAGCTACCTGCGTAAAGCTCCTTTTGTTTTCTCATCTCGCTACGCTCTCGGCCTCAGTGAAAGGCTTTGGCAGCAAGTATCATGTTCTAGTTTGTGTGAAAAACTTTCTCACTTTCTACTTTGTAACATTTCTATATTAGGGAATGTTCCCTTCTTTTTTTCCTTTTCTTTTTATGGAAAAGCGCAATTAGAAACTTTTGATCTGCGTTCTCCTTACCGTGATGTTACATTGTTGCTATCGCGTTTCCAAAAAAAAAGTCTTCAATCTCTTAAACAAAGGCATAATAAAATGAGAAGAACAGGCAATGCCCACTCATAAAACATGCAGAAAAATACTGAGCTGCTCTGATAAGAAAAGGCAATTCTTCCATTTTTATGTCTCCCTTACCCTCTTCCAAGAAGCAAATTAAAAGGGCTGAGGGAGATAATTGTTTTGGGTGGGTATGTGATTGAGATCTTAATAGTAATGTAATTGAAAGAGCACTAGTTGAAGACCTACATCTATTAAAAAATAGTGACTTTTTATTATTTACCCACCACTGCATCAGCAGAACTGTTTTAACTTCTGCTGGTGTGACAGCTTCTCAGCCTCCACAGCAACAACCTGCTTCATGATTATTTTTGAATTACTGTGTGTTCAGCACCTAATGAGATACCGCATGGAGGATGTGGTCCAGATTGCCAGCACTGCCTTTAGTTTACTCTTCTGTTGCAATGAAGCTGATGCAGGTAGGGGAATGCCTATCATTCTGTGCCAGATGGACTGGCACAGAAAACTGCAGTTTGAGAGACCTGCTCTTGCGCTTTATTTTCTGACCAAGAGACAAGATGCCTATAAATACTGTGTTTATTTGATGATAACTTATGGCTATTAGGGCACGAAACAATTTCCATTAAACAAGTAAAGAGTAGGAATGGGTGATATATTTCCCAGTGAATAGTGAAATCACAACAAATACAGTCTCATTCATTCAAAACCTTCATAGGTTCGATCTGAATTCATTTGAACGCTGCTGCCTAGGGAGAGCAAAGGAAAAGCAATGTCACTGTATTCCCATCACGGAGCTGGGGGAGGGGGGCCGCCTCTCTTTGAACATTCGCTCTCAGACTGAAAGAGGCAGGTTCAGTGTCTGCTGGAGAGGATTTAAGCCCCCTCCGCCACTTCCTTCTTAGTCCTTCATCGCTAACTGCCGTGCCACTAAATATTCTGGGGTGCTTGCAATCCTGTTGCTGCTGTTCCACTTAGCATTAATAATTAAATCTTCACTGGCAGAGGGACTAAGCTTCAGATATCTTCCATCCTCCAGGAGGGCTCCGGGCTGGGAAGCATTCACGTCCTTTGTTGAAATGACTGGTCATGTATTTTTCACACCCCAGAACGGTGCCAGCCAGAAGGACCAAAGGTGCCCCACTTTAGGGTGACTGTCTCACAGTTAGGATGCTAATCTGGAGGAGATGGTAAACATGATTTTAAAACCAGTTTCTGCTTCATTTGAACTGAACTGCAAGGTCTTTGTTTTGCCATTAAAACTCTCACATTTAAATTTGTTTTGACCCAAGTCAGGGCCTGTTTTTAATTTTGTTTTCCTCCTTAGTTTTTTTGTCTCAGCAGGAAGCCTGAGAACTCTCCCTCCCTTTTCATTAATTGCAAACGTAATGATAACAAAACTCTGAGCCAGCGAACACCTCTCACTTGGCTTTGGAGTTTATTCATCCCTAAGGTATAGCTATTATTTCGTAATTGGAAGCACCTTCTAGGTATCCTTTTATCAGCAGCATAATAGATACTTACAGCTCTGCTATTACTTCCTTGTGAACCTGCCTCAGTGTTAATAGCTTTTATCTTGGCTCAGCTGTTTGCAGCGGCTCTGGGGCTCCTCCCTTCCAGGACATAGTTTCATCCCGACCGAAACCAGCATCCTACACAGCGTCGCTCTGTCCTTCGGGCAGACAGGTGCTGCGTTGCATTTCTTCCCACTCTGCAGGAAGAGACCATGACCTCAGTTATGTAAAACAGCAGATGGAGCTTACATATTATGTACTGCTAAAGTCATAACCAAGATGCACGAGGCTCCTAGCCTTTCTAATTAGGAACTGAGCTAATTACAGCTGGCTAAAATGTCCATATATTGAACATGTTTTTATTTCATGGGCTTCAAAGGAGATACAAGCCTCTCCCCCTCCCAAAAATGTTTATATTTGCCATCAACATTTTAACTAAAAGACATATTTATTTTTTATTTATTAATTTCTTTTATTAAATTGAAACACAACTTTTCAAATGAAGTCTGTGATTACATGAATCACATTACATGAATTACATGATTACATGAAAAATAAGAGAATTTGGGGATTGGCTTAATGACAGCGATACAGGTAAGAAGTTTTCACGAATGCTTTAGGGAATGCCAGCACAGTGAAGGACTGAGCCTGGGGGAAAAGGCATTAGACAACAGCTATGGTGAAGAGGTGCGATGCAGTGCCACAGCTAACATGGTCTTTCTTTTCCCCCTTTCTTTATCACAGAGCAATTGTAAAGTCAAGCTATGATCTACTCAAAATGTTCCAGGGCATCCTTCATGCCATCTTGGGGTGTAAACCTATGCTGGGCAGCCAAAATACTACAAATTTCCATTCTTTCTAATGATAAATCAATTTTACTATTTAAAAAACACATACAAATAATGAAACCCCAGCCAATCCCTTTTTATGAGTTTCTCCCATGGTTTGCTCTCTAGTGAAAAACCTGAATGACTCATTTCTGGCTAGAAGCAGCTGAGACAACAGAACTAACGGCGGCATTGGCTGTGTCACCTACAGCGTTATTGCTATGCCAGCCTTAGAGCAATGAAATACTTTGTAGGGGTTTCTTTTCCTTCTTCAATGGAAAACAATTGGGCAAACAGAAAGAGCAAGGAAAATCAGCACAGAAACCTGCAGGAAAGTAAACATAAACCAAAATGGAGGTTTGGATTCCTGAAGATATCTCTGTTTGAAGAAGGAGTGACAGGATTGGAAAGAGTTTGGTCCCTGAACTCCAGTGACTCCTTGGGAATGGCTATGATACGCTGAAATTACAAAGAACTCTGAGCCAGCACATAGTTTCCTTCATACCAGCCCACTCAGGGACTTGAAATAACTTTTTTGTCAGAAGCAAAACACAGAACTAAAAGAAAGAAACACAGCGTGTCATGGAAATGTCATAACCTTCTACCTGACTCCTTCTGCAGTAGCTATTGGCACAGAAGGTTTGTTTTCTCTCTGAGGAAGCAGAATTAAATAGAGAAGAGCATGTGCAGGGGCTATAATGGAACAGAGGAACTGGAGAAGGAAGAATAAAAGGTGGCACCTGTACTAGTAAATTAAACATGGTCACAGGCACTGGAACTTGATCATCTATACTGTGAAATTGTTAGAACAGTCCTTCCCATGGTTTTGGTCAGAGGCTAGCTTGCCCTCTCCCACACACGTCCTGCCATGAGACCTTTTCCAATAGGTAGCTTAGATGCAAACACCAGATTTTGAAGAGTAAGAGCATTTAACAGTATGGCTGCGGGCCCTCTGGGCTGGTTTGGCCTCACTGTCTGAGAGATGCTCAGGCCTGTTTAACTCACTGGTGTGGGCACAGCCACAGAGAATTCAGGGACCTTCACGTCCTTCTTCCTTTGATATAAGCAACAGTCACATCTTGTCTCTAAATGTATCTAACAGCATCTCGAAACGAGTTAGATTTTTCCTGATGCTAGTGCTCTGTCTGAAGCCGTTCAAAATCTCCACCCTCCTGATGGCAAAAAGCCTTAACCAAAAACAAAAAACAAGGCCAATTTGCATCCATTTTGCTTAGAGGGAAAAGCTCTGTTGGTGTTTCCCCTGATATATTTACAGAGAGGGATCAAAATCCCTCTTCGCCTTTGTTATGTTCAACAAAATGTGAAATATGGAAATGGTTAGGGACCTTGCGGAACGTGGAATGCACCGCTCACATTATTACAAATAGTGTCTTCCATGCTGAATGTTTAAAAAAAGGATATTTTACCTTTGCTGCTACTGGTTCTTCCGATTCTTTTTTCTGTTATGGTTAGAAAGCACCTCCTAATTTCCAGCTCACACCTATTCACAGCTCCGATAGGAGACTCACCCTGCACGTACAGTATTTCCTGCAACAGCAGCTTGCCCGGTCACACAGCCGGCCCTGGCCACTAAAGCTGTGCCTGTGCTAGTAAATAAGACAGGCCAAGGCTGTCCTCTGGCTCTGGGGAACCGGCAGCATCCGTCAGCTAAACTCTTCCACCCTCAAACCCAGAGTGGATGCATCCAAAGTGCCTAATGGCAACAGTCTCTGGTCCATGCTAATTCTCAAACTGCTTGAACGTGGAGAGATTCAGTTTGGCCAAAACCACGTGCCAAACCCATGCCAGGGAGCGTGTGAACAGTGTAACATGGTGGGTGGCCCCGTTTGTTTCCAGCGCAGCCATAGCCTCAGACTGTGACTTGCAAAAATGTTTACTGAGTCAAATACCACAGTTACCAGATGAAATATTTTTCTGAATCACTGGGATCCATAGAGTGAAACCTCTTCCATCAGGATTGCTCTCTGCCTCTGTTGTCTTCAAGACCAACCCCATTGTGACCAAGCAACATCTTTAAGAGAAAATATCATGCTTATAGAACAGAAAATTTCATAGAAAAACACAAATATAACACATGCATGTCTATTCTTCTGAGGATAGGTAGGATTAAATTCACTTTGGGCAGCTGAAAATTAAAATTCTAATTATCTTAATTTTTTCCCATTAATTTGTCTGATTCTTTTGAATATGGAATTTTTGGCATTCACCAATCCCAGTAGCAATGATTTCCATCCTTAACTACATCAACAGACTCTAGAGTGCAATTGTTCTGATCACATACGGGCGCCTTCTTTAAGATGAGATGAATTACTCTCCAGACTCCTTTGACTGTAACAAATACAATTCCACTGATTCTCCAGGGAGCTTAGACATCTACCTTTCATGTACATACATGTTAATAGACACCCAAAAAACTCGGACAGGACCTTGGGCAGGATGAATCGCTCCCCTGACTTTTAGCTTTATGTGTTAAGCTGAGATGAATCCCACCCACTCTATCAGTTTCTGCTGTTCCTCAAAAATAGCATTCAGTATAAACTGGACAACCTCACGTAACTTCACTGTGACTGTCCCATGGGAACTTTATTGGACCTTGAGAAGCCTCTGGGGTTGCACGGGATTAGCATCGCGCAGTACGAGTTTGAACTTCCAGTTTCAGAGGGCCCAGAAGCGAGCACGTCGGGCCCTTGCACTGGAGCGAATCCTGAACTTGTGTGATTTGGGGAACCAGAAACTCCCTCGTGCATCTTCTCTAAAACTCCCTCGTGCATCTCTTCCTAGCCTGAATTTTGTGCAGTATAATAAAATGATCTTAAATATGAATAAAACATTTAACGTACAAGGTTTTATTTCATTCTTTTTGCACAGCTATGTAATTTCTTTATATTTCTTTCAATTATCCTTATCAGTGGTTCATAAACCAAATTCCTTCCTTTTTGTTAGACAAAAAATAAGCTATTTAGAAATTAAAGACACTGGTGCAGGATCTTCCTTGATTCTCCAAGGTGTAAATGGACATTTACACTGTGCTTTTTGAATATCAATACCTTTCATTATAAGCTTATCCCAGGAAAGGGGTATTGTTATTTAAGAGATTAACTGTGCCTTTTGTATGTTCTGTCTGTTAGCTCAAACCATGGTTAGATAAAGACATGACTGAGTTGTGCAGAGCTAAGGTTTAGCTTAGGCAAAGGTCTTAAATTCAAGGTAGCACAAAGAAATGTCCTCCCTCACCTATTGTCTGCTTTAGCGATTCTGTCAGAAAATCATTTGGTATCTTTCTCCACTGTTAATTCTGTGCTGTGACTCAGAGGTGTCTTTTCATGCTCAACACAGATGTGACACAGTTTGGAATACAATGCTCAAGAGAAAAGAGATGAACAATTTAACTTTGCAGGTAACTAGTGAGCCTGGTCTTGGCAAGAGCAGAATTAAAGGGTCTGTTTGACCAAAACAAGCATTACTTTGTTCTTTGGTAATGCTTACAATCAGATAGATGCAAAAAATTGTTCTCTACTTGCAAACGGAGACTGCTCTTACAAACAATAGGCACATTTGAATTTTTGTCACAGCTTCCACTGGATGATCTCAGAGATACAAATACTGAACACCACAGTGACCATGTGGTCAATGAACAGAACAAAGTTAAAAAGCATGTGTTGACCACAGTCCATTCTGGCTAATGCGATTTACAAAAAATAATCTGCGGGCAAGATGGAAAAATCTTACAAATTCCTCCCCGATTTTTCACAGTAAACCAAATTATCTTCTCTGAACTGTGGATAAAAGTTCCTCCTTAAGGCAGAGAACATTCCTCTGTAGTGTCATGGTGAAAGAAGTTCTTCACTGAACTTCTGAGAAATCTGAGTTCCTTTTTCTATATTCTTTACTTTCTTTGTTCCCTTTTCAATTGATTTTCCTTATAATGCGCAGTTATATAAATAAAAATTGCTCATCTGTTAGTTGAGTCAGGAGATAGAGAGTAAATTGACAAGTTCATGCAAAAAGCCCACAGTTTCTGCACTTTGTTAAAAAGTGCTTTTGTAGTAGTGAGAAAGAACAGAAAGGAGGACTTGATTGTATGTATATGTGTAGGTGGTAAAAGTATTTTTAGATAGAGGTGAGAGGCTAGAAGCTGTCAAGAAACTGAGAGTAGGAGCAGAGTAGACAGGAGATGCCCCAGGTAATGTACTTTATATCAGGCAAGCTGAACCATTTTATAAAATACACTTGTAAGTAGGATTTGAAGTAAAATGAAAACATTCTCTATTTATATCAGAACTGTTTGCTTCATTAAGTGCATTTATTTGTCTAAATTCAAAATGGTTTCTCTAGCGCATATCACTTCTGAGGTTATAAGACCAAACACAGAGAACAAGTCTCTGAAAAAAGGAGTCAAAACCCAAGGAGACAGCAAAATGAGCAAGGTGGATATCTGCAGTATCTGCCTGTTACATGTGAGAAAGCTTTTTGTATTTGCCTTTTCAGTCATTTCCGAAAGAAGGAATCAACATAGTTCATAATGAGATTAGTCTGTTTGGTAAGGGGGGGTGGCAAACGCTGAATAAACAACCCAGATTTAATACTGATCATGTTTAAAGCAGCACATTTTTGCTGGTTACCTAACATCAGCCCTGGCATTATGAGTAACAGGACAGCAACATCCAATCTCAGATACGCAGCTCAAATTAATTAAAACATGACACACATCTAGGATTACTGCGATTGAGGCATGAAACAAAGGACAGCTGAATTCGTAGAAACTGGAAACAGAGAACTCAGAAGAAAAAAAAATAGCAAAAAAGTAAAATGGGATTTCAAATTTAATAGGCTCAGACTATTATACACACGACCCTGGTATTTCAAAACTTTGAATCTAAGGAGAGAAAGCTTGCTTTCTATATCTACATTGGAACACCAAAAATGGATTTTTCCAAGACTGGATTTTCAGAACTATGAAACTTGTTTTCTATGGATTTGTGGCTTATGGTAGATTGTAAGTATCAGGTGAACTTTTTCTCCACAATTGAGGCATTTATAATGTCACTTTTTTACATGGCTTCTCCTGCACCTCTATATGGCTGCCGGCTTTCACAAAACGTGTAGGAGCTTAATTACCTTTGAGACAACTCCCTTTTGGCAAACATAGTTAAATTTGGACAAAGGTTGTGAAAGTCTGGTGTAACAGGACAGACAGACACCATTCAAACACTGACTTTTCATAAGGAATCAGTTTACAAAGAGAGAGGTGGATGTCTTTGTGTGTGTTACGATATAAAACATTCAGAACACAATAGATGCATGAATTAAGATTCCTGTAGTTTCTACCATAGCTCACATAAACTACGTAAAGCAATTGCGGTTGGCAATTCTTTCAACCTGAGATTCGTGAGGTCACTACGTGTATTGGATCTTTCCACCTAACATGTGCATACAGCCCCATCTGAGGTGTCACTATGACAGCCATCCTACATCTCCAGCAAAAACAAGTCACGGTGAGTGAAGGTTGCGAACTCTAGCTCTTTCTGCTCCAGTGAAATGACAGAGAAACCCTTCATAGGCAGAATACGCAAGAGATGCTAAAATTGGAACTTGGGCTGGACAGTTTATTTGTAATGTGGAATCTTTCATGACTGTACTTGGGCAGGGACTCAAAATTACATATCTTCTGGCACCTTGGGCTCTATTATGCATGTTGATATTATGTGGGACCATTGGTTCAATACTGACTCAGAGGGAAGAGTTCCTCAGACTGAATCACTAATGCCATATCCTGCAGCACTCCAGCAAAGCCTTGGCGGTAAGGAAGGATAATTACAATGTGGTTACTATGACTGATTTTTGAGATGCTTTTATGTATACCTCAGGCATGTCAGTAGCTAAAATGCAGTCAGCTTGCTCAGAAATACCCAAGGGTCCTAAGTATACTATATTCCACCACAAAACCGGGCATAGAGAGAGAACGCTATTAGACAAAAACATCCCACTGAGCACCATACCCTCAATTACTCTGTATCTTTTCACATATATATAATTTATAAAAGAAAAAGTATGAATACAAGACTACTGTCCTTTTCCATGTTTCTTTTGCCTTATCATGATAAATAATAGACATTTATATGCAAGATGTTATTTCCCTTACAATGGAAATGCTAGTCTCTAGTCTGTTTTTCCAGAGTCTGTGAACAGCTGCTGAACGCGTAGTTGTGATGGCAGTACCAGCCTTACAACATCAAGAGAATTTTTAATAATGACGTTTTGTGGACAGACAGGCCAAAGTCAAATGATCCTTGGTGTCAAGGGGGCATTTTCACAAGTATTCAGGCTAAGTCACACAGAAGCAAAGCTTTAAACTATTTGCAGTGTTTACTACTTGTCTTGCATGTTGTCACTTACCACCTGATACAAGACATCAAAGAAATATCGATATTGGAAATACCATTTAATATGAAAATGTGTCCACATGTTTGGTTATACCTATTGATGTTATTTTTATCTTTTCCTCAAACAGAATCTTTGTTTCTCCTTTCTCTTGCTTGCTCTCCTCAGGTCCCTTCCCGTTGCCTTTTTTCCCTTCAGCAAACCTGTTCTTCCCACCTTTTGAGGATTTTTCTGTCTCCTTCCTTCTTCCGTGTGTTAAAATAATCAAAGAAAAAGTTAGGGCCAACATTAGCCTTGATTAGAGGAACAGGGCGCAGAGAGTTTACCCGTCTCAGTGCCTTTGTTTCAGGATGTTTGCAGATCCAGTCAGATACCACTCTATCAGCTACAGTCAGTTTGTGCTTTCAAGGTTATCTTTGCAACCATGAGGACTAGACACCATTTTCTAAAAAAGAAAGATAAGATTAGTTACTATGTGAAAATGCTGTGAAGGCCACATAAATATTCCCAAACTGGATGTCGGACAACTTTTACTAATATCATAAGAGATACTATGCAAGTTAACTCGGAATAACTGAATAGGGTTATTTATTATCACAAATACAAAGATGACTGAGGATTAGAGCACCTCCCTTATGAGGAAAGGCTGAGAGAGCTGGGGCTCTTTAGCCTGGAGAAGAGAAGGCTGAGGGGAGACCTTATTAATGCTTACAAGTATCTAAAGGGTGGGTTGAAGGATGGTGGAGCCGGACTCTTTTCAGTGGTTCCCAGTGACAGGATGAGGGGTAACAGGCACAAGCTGGGACATGGGAAGTTCCATTCAAATATGAGGAAAAACTTCTTTACGGTGAGGGTGACAGAGCCCTGGCACAGGCTGCCCAGGGAGGTCGTGGAGCCCCCTTCTCTGGAGATTTTCAAGACCCGCCTGGATGCAGTCCTGAGTAACGTGCTCTTTTTGGTCAGACTGTTTAAAAACTGTGGTTTCGTCAGTTACCAACCACGGAAACACTCAGCCAGACCCCTGGTCGCAGCGGGGCAGGGGTGTAGGTTTTGTTTTCCACCGGTTCCCTCTCTCACGGAGGGAGAGGGCGGGGGGGTTTGATACCACCACGCCAATTAAAGACGATCCCCTCCCTCCGGCCGTGGCCCCCCGTCACTCCATCAGCCCGTCGCGGAGCCGGGCGCCAGCGCGGACGGACCACCCTGTGCGCTCACCGGAGTCAAACCGGCAGCAGCATCCCCTCCGGAGGCCGCCCGCCCCGACGCTCCTCAGGGCCAGGCCCAGGCCCAGGCCCAGGCCCAGGCCCGAGCGCCACCGCCGGGCTGGCCGGACCGAACCGGATCGGATCGGATCGGAGTGGCGGGAACGCTCCCGCTCTGCTCCCTCCCGCCACACCCCCTCCCCACCTCCGCCTGGCCCCGCCCCTCGCGCCCCGCCCCCGGCACGTGACGGGGGAGCGGTGACGCCGCCGTGCCCCGGAGCTGACACTCGGCGCGGGGC
Source organism: Numenius arquata (assembly GCF_964106895.1). Lineage (NCBI taxonomy): Eukaryota > Metazoa > Chordata > Aves > Charadriiformes > Scolopacidae > Numenius > Numenius arquata. Next base: position 29,541,141 of record NC_133587.1, on the reverse strand, counting down.
GGGCGGGCGCAGGGGCCGCGGCCGGGGAGCCGTGACGGGGAGCAGCCGCCGCTGCCGTCACCGGAGCGGGGCCCGGGCCCCGGACCCGACCGCGCCGCCGAGGCAGGTGAGTGGAAGGAGGAGGGGGAGGAGCGCGGCGCCGCCGCCGCCGCCGGGACAATCGGGCAGGGCAGGGTGGCCCTGCGGCGGGCGGAGGGCACGTCTGGGCCGGGGCCGGCTCACGGCGCCGCCCGCCTGCCCTCCCTCCCTCCCTCCCTTCCGCGGGGCGCCGCTGGGGAGCGCCTCCCGTGCCTGGCGGCCGGTGGGGGGTCTGGGCGGCGCCGCCCCGCCGTGCCCCCGTTGGCGGCGGCTTCGTTCCCCGGGCGCCGCCGGGAGCGCCGGGTTGGCGGCGGTGGAGGAGGAGGCAGCCCCGCACCTGGGCGCTGCCGGTGGGCTCCGCGGTGGCGGCGCGGGGGGCGGGCAGGGCCGCCCGACCTGTCGTCTGCCAGCGCCGCTCACCTGCTGGGGCCGCGGCCGGCGGCAAACAAAGGGAGGCGGCGGGCAGCGGCGGCGTGGCGGCCGTTCCCGGGCCCCCCCCGAGCTGGTGCGGGGGGTCGGGAGGTGGGTGTGTGCGTGTGCGTGTGTGTGTGTGGTGGATTTTGCCGCCGTTGTGTTAACTTGAGCGCGGCAGCTCCGGGCGGTTTGGCCGGGGTGAGTCGGTGCGGGTTTGCGGCGCTTATTTATTTATAGCCGGTCGTTGGAGTCACGACAACTTAACAAAAGCCCGCAGCGAGGGGCGAGTGGGGCGGCGATGGGCTGGGGGCGCGCTGAGGTGCGGGGGGCTGCGGTGTGGCTTGAAAAGTTGTCCTGACAGTTGTTTAAAAGGTATCGCTGGCTCAGTACTCTGAGTCATAGGTAATTATTATATGGTTACTTATATTATACCTTTTAGTTTTTAAGGAAGTGTGAGCTCTGGGAAGCTAGCTCACTTGGGAGCAGTGCTCGATTTCTAACCTGAGACAGCAAAGGATTAAGCTTGTTTTCATAAAGCTTCTAAGTTGTCTGTCTTTTGTCTATATTTGTTGTTTGCATTTGCATCTTTGCCTCTATTTTTGTACAACTTTTGCATGCTCTAGATGCACGCTTTGCAGATGGTGGTTTTTACAGGCACTGGTGAGGAGGGCTGTTTGCCTGCATGAAAATACCAGCTGAGGAGTTAGTTGAGCCCCTTGGGAAGAAAGGTACGAATAAAGCTGAATTCTGACAAGGTTGTTGTGGGTCCTGCCTCCCAAGCAGTGGTCGTGCAGTGTGGCTTGAACTCCTAAGAAAGCTGCCCAGGGAGAAGCAGAATCATAGAATCCAGTGAGCTGTAGCCAGGGTATCTCATCTGTCTTGAACTAATAAGAATTTATCCTCATTTAGCTTCAGTAATTGAGTTTATTTCTGTATCAGCACTGCGGAAGGGTTCGTTTCAGTAGCGGGTGAAGTTCGATGCTGAAAATGGAAAAAGATTACACAAGTCAACTGCTGCTGCTTTGTAGGACACCGTGAACAAGGTCACACGAGGAATTTTAAGGCAATTGGTTAATATCCTCAGTGGCATTCTTAATAACTTATCATCCCTTTCTGTTATAAAGTAAGTAACAATTCCATAGCCATGGTGAGTAAGGTTTTTTCGAAGAGGAAAATAAATAGCAAAAAGTCCTTTTAGTATATCTCACACTTCAATTGCGTGGTTCTAGAAGATCAGAAGGAAGGAAATATTCTGTGCCTGATAATTTCAAAAGAGAGGTATGAAACACCTCCTTGATTTTTATACTTTTTATGGTCTTTAGTTCTAGGATAATGCTGAAGTTAGGGGGGATCATACCTTATATGATCATATTGTATACACCTCGTATATGACTATACCTGTGTGGATGTGCCTGTGTGTGTTAGGACCAAGCTCCTTTTAAGACCATTTGCATGTGCCTCAAGATGAGTGTAGTGAGCATCATTGTGGGGTTAAGACTGGGAGCTGTGAGGAGGTGACCACCTTGCTGTAGGGTTGAAGTTGCCCCAGGGAGGGGGGGCTGAAGCTCTCCAAACCCAGCCCTTCTTGACGGTGGCTGAAGCTGTCACCGCAGTTACTGGGGTCTGAAAAGGTCCCGGTGTGTGTGGATGCACATGAAATCCAGCCGGAGGCAGGTGTGTGCATGCAAACTCACTGATGCCGCCTTTGCATCCCCTCCCCACCCACACAACCCCCCCCCTCCCCGCCCCACACACACCTTGGGGGGAGGCTGCGGAGGGGCGCGGTGCGGGCCCGGGCCCGGAGGGGACCGGAGCGGGCCGTCCCCCCGGGGCAGGAGCGGGGAGGAGCGGAGCGGGCCGTGCCGTGCCGCCCGGGGCAGGGGCGCGGCGGAGAGCGGGGCGGGAGGGGGGAAGGGAGGAGCTGACCTCTGCAACCACGGAGGGTTGCCAGCCTTACTCAGCCTTGGCTGAGTCAGAGGTGGGAACGGTTCCCATGGGAAGTCGGAGCCCGAGAAGATGGGCACCGGGCGGAGGATCCCCTCGCCGCTGGCTTCCCCAGCGCGGGGGGGTGCGGGGCTGCTGCACCCAGGGCCCTGTGTGCCACCGCGAATGTCCTCTCTCTCCAGGGCTGCACGAATGCTCTGTGGAAGGGTGGAATGTATTTCCACGCGGGGATGTGGCCCACCTTGAGTTAGTTACCCTGTGGCATTCGGGTTTCACTTTACCGGAAGAAAAGTTTGGCCTGAGTCTGTTTCTTGGTATTCATGAATAAGTTTTCTTAAGCCTTTGTTGTCAGTGGGGCCATTCATTGTTATTAATCTCTTAATAAGGCATTGAGGCTTTATTTAAGGTATTAAAGCTTACGGATGTCCTCTGTGGAAGTAAATAATTTTTCATGCTTATCATCTTCTAATTAGAGTTCTTCAACCTTCTTTACCAAAGTGGGTGCCACCCAGCATTAATGGTAATGGTGAAGAAAAAAATAATAATACAGTGAGGTTACGAGGTCTGAGCTGCTGTATGGCTTCCGTTGTTGACTAGTAGCACAATGAAGTCAGTGCTCCAAATGCCGATATTGTGCATTCACAGCTGAATTATTCTAAGCCCCTTAGAGCAGAGGTTTGGCCAAGGCTTCCACGGCTCTTCAGCCTGAGTTCTACGAGACAGATTCATGGACCCTTGAAAGGACATTACAGTTAGCTGTCATCTGGGCTGCACATAGGGTACAGGCAGTCTACCTTCTGTGGCACAACGGCTGTGTTAAAAAAAAAAAAAAACCACAAAATTTCAAACAAAATAAAACTTAATGCATTTGGATCTGTGAAATCAAGGCCATGGTAGTTGTTTGCAGACCTATGGGATTGATGTTGATATTTGTTAAGCTCACTGAGAAAGATTTCCCACCTCTACCGCAGGTATCTCTTGCTTCTCTCTGGGGTGGAGGAATAGAGCCTTGCTTGATCCTGATGATGTGATCTGTTTATAAAACTGTGTTAGTGTTCTGGCCAAACACAGAACACAGCCTGTCTCTTTTTTGATCGTATGTTCAACATTACCAAATGTTTGCTATTGACTTGATAATTGTGCAGCTTGGATGAAAGAACAAAAAAATTGTGCTGCTTATTTTTGTTGTTTATTTTTTCTGTTTTTTTGGAAGGGGATGAGGCTGCAAAATTGACTTCAAAAGTGGATAAAGCTATTTTTGTAGCTACTGCATTTTATTTAACTTGTATTTCTCAAAATTCTGTTTTTTTTAAAGCATAAAATGCAATTTATTGAGCCTATCTGCCTTGGAAAAATTGTCAAACATGCATTCTCAATAAATCGTTATATGGAATTGGCAAAATAGAAATGAAAAATCCAAGCTTTTAGACACTTGGTAGCCCTGTGGGAAATGTTCTCTTTTTGGTTTTTGTATGGGAGAAAGCAAAATAGTGTGAATGGGTCCTTGTTCTATGTTTTAACTTCCAAGGTAGAAGACCTGAGAGGTAGACTGTAACTTGGAAGCACTTGCATTTTTCTGCTGTGTGACCTTGAAGCCATGACGGGTTGGTAGCAGCTTTGAAGAAGGAGGAGTCAGGTTTAGTAACAAGGAAAAAATAGCATTTTTATGGCAGAGCTTCCAAAACTAGGAAGAGAATGGGAATGGCTGCAATTTGTTCGTGTTTACCTTCTGTTATGGTTGCTAAACAACTGTAGAGCAGCGCTTAAAAATACCTATTTATGTAGAACAGCAGGTAAGCAAGTTATTTTGTACGGAGGCTGTAAATAGACTAAAATGCTGTGAATTTCAATGTACCTCGAGAGTAAACACCAGAATCCTAGCATTCTTTTCTACCGCTTTGTGTTCCTACTGTCAGCTTTGTTGAATGTGGTACCATCGTTCCTTCTGCCAAGTCCTCAATAAAATTGTAAGTCTGACCTTGTGATTCCATTTGGAGTTTTGTAAACAATGGCAGCTTTCAAGTTAATGGTAGGAAACTCTTCCTGGAAGTAAAAGAGATGGGCTGTGGGACACAGTTTAAAGATGGGCACTTCTGCTTGGCATCGTACTTGAGCTTTTTAGCTTCTTTTTCTACCAAGTTATGTGGGAATCTTTTTTTTTTTTTTTTCCTCTTTTTTCCCCCCAAGGCTCAGACCAAATAGGAGAAATAGTGAAAGAAAAGTTGAGAACTGTTAGGGGTTTCTGCTTCACCTCTCCCCAGAAGTCTTTTTTTGCTGTTTTCTGTCCTTAGTTCTGTTTAGGGGTAGCCGAGTTCACTTTGCGTGTGTGTGCCTGCCTGGAATAGCATTAGTTCCACTCTGTGGCAGGGTAAATGCTACAAATCTCATCACTAAGTCTTAACTTGCAGAGCTGCAAGTTTCTACAAAATTATTTTCACTCATAAAGTATGCATTTTTTAAAAAGACTTACTTGTTAATCTTTAAAAGACTAAATGTGCCAGCGTGTTACTTGAATTCTCCTACGTTCCATTTGAATGCTAGAGATCTTCCCCTTTACTTACATGCTTTTTTCCAGATTAGGAAATCATACCTTTCATGTTAATTTACTATGTTCAATGTAAGTTGGCACGACTGTTGCTTATCTGCTCATGAATTGTGACATTGATGCTACATGATTAAATAGAGAGAACTTGTAGTTCATGGGTGCAGATACAGCGGTGGTTGTCTGGACTATAAAATAGTAAAAATCCTTTTCAAAATTTTCATGTATTACCCTGTCATTTATTATCTGGTTTTGGTTCATAAACCTGTTTCATTATTGTTGGGGTTTTTGTTTGTGTTCTTTTTTAGCCCTTAAACTTTTGGTTAGATTGGGTTTTTTGTAAGGTAAATACCACAAAAAGCTCTCTTAACAGCTAAGTAAACATGCAGAACTCAAACCACTGAAACCAAAGTATCTTGGAAATGTTAAATACTCTTATTTAATACTACCATGGCTATAGATGAAATTCTGTGTTGCAGTTATACTAGCAATTTAAAGAAATAAATAAAAAAGTGATTATATACCACTTCTTTTAAAGACAACAGCCAGTTGTGGAGACAACATGATCTGCAGCCTCAGCCCCTGTGGGTTGCTGAGCTCCCCAGTCGTTGGCTCCTTCTCCAGTGAGGTGGTGGTCAGCAGGCTCCGCAGAGCGTGCGGTGCACGGGGGGTGAGGATTGCCAGCCCATGTTGAACCTGAGTGTAGACGGAGTGTAGCATTGGAGGAAGATTTAAGGGATTTTGTAAGGATTCTTGAGCACTCTGAAGGAACTATGGAACTGAAAGAGGAATCAAAATAAGCAAATAATATTCCATGAAGCAATTAAGCCTATGTGTAAGCAAGAGATTGACTGACTATTCCCCCCACCAAGCCCCTGGTGATCATCGTTGTTCAGTAATAGAAACAACAGGCTTAATGAGCAACTTGATAGCAGGAGGCTTGTGTGAATAGGAGAGTTAAATCGGGGACTAAGTTGTTCTACTGACTTTCTGACTGAGAGAGGTATCTGAACGTCTTGCATCAATTTGTCTGAGGTTGACATAATTTCAAAAAAACCTTGCCTATTCAGTTTATCTTCCTCTGAAGTGCTCTTGGACAATTACTATATTACATATAGGTGTGTTTTTTTTTTTTCTTACAGCTCTGATTATTAACAGGAAAGTAACACTTCTGAAACAGAATGTGGCTTACCTTTTGCCTGAAAAGGTGAAATCTTCTCAAATAGAAATGGCTGATAAAGGTGGGAAGATCCTTCCAGGACAATTGTACATTGAAGTGGAGTACGACTATGAGTATGAGGCCAAGGACAAGAAAATTGTGATTAAGCAAGGGGAGAAATACATCTTAGTGAAAAAGACTAACGATGACTGGTGGCAAGTTAAAAGAGATGAAAATTCCAAACCCTTTTATGTGCCAGCACAGTATGTGAAGGAAATACCACGGAAAGCACTGATGCCACCTGTTAAACAAGCAAGCATGCTGCCAAATAATGCTTTGAAGTTGACACATGGATTACAGAGATCAACTGAAAATGTGAATAAGTCACCAGAGCTTTCTAGTTTTGGAAAATCTTCTCCACTTCAAGTGTCTTGCTTAGTTCGAGATGCCAATCAAAATCTGGGACCAAACAGTAGCCCTGGTCAAACTCTTGGTTTGAGTCTGGACCTTACTCAAAACAACGGAAAACTTAACAATGAGTTGCAATCTCCCAAGGTTTCCAATCAGTGTAGAACCATCTCCATGGGTCATTTCCCATGTCCAGAGTTCTTGGAAATAGAGAAAACCAGCTTTTTGCATGAACAATCTTGTGACTCAGCAGGAGAAGGCTCAGAAAAAATTCACCAAGATTCAGAGTCTGGAGATGAACTCAGTAGTAGCTCCACAGAACAAGTGCAGGTAAGGTAAAAATTGGTCCTTGTAGATTTGTGTGTGGGTCTTTTTTTTTCCCTTTCATTTCCTTATTGCCATAATTGCTTAGTAGTGTTTTGAGTTTTATTCCTGATAAATTCAGATTGTTCAAGTGAAAAAGTTTTGTCTCGGCATGAACTGGTTATTGAAGTCCAAACAGTTGATCTATATAGCTCTATTCCTTACAGAAGTACTTTGCTTTGGGGATTAATTCCATTTACGTTATCCTGTGATTGAATGTTACAGAAACACTGTTGTTCTTTCTTTATTAAGATTCTTTTGAGATGGCACTCAAAAGTGCCAGATATATGTTCTTCTATAGGAAGGGAAACTACTGTAGTAACTCCTCTTCTTGGCTTGTTGAAATGATAGTGCTACTTACTGTCATTTTTTTCCAAGTATATGTATAGATAGTTTAAGAGCTGTAAATGGATGTATTAGTGGGTTTAATAGTTTAAAAATGGTACACTAAAGATTTATATGGAGTTTAATTTCTGGCTTGATTATTTTATTTGTAGACTCTTCTTGTAATGAGTCAGTCTTGCCATTCTGCTTCTCACATCTTTACTCTGGATTAAAACTCAAAACATGTGAGTTTGTTAATTAGTATGGAAGAATCTCAGGAATTATATACTCCCACTTCAGGCTAAAACTGAGCATGGATGGCCTTTTTTTCTTAGTAAAGTGGTTTCTCTCACTTCTTAATTTTATTTTTATTTTTTCTTTTAACAGGCCTCCTCCACCCCCAACAAAAGATTAGCACTCTGACTTAGGTAATCAGGTCACTTATGGTACGGGTAGCCAAGCTAATTAGCCTATTGTAATTCCAGGTTTGTTCTTGAACCAATGATTTATGTGTACATACATATATTTATGTGTGTGTGTGTATATAGATAGTTTCCCCACCTTATCCCCCATCTTTCTGTAGGGACATGTTAGATAATTTTAAAATTCTAAGGTTAAGAGCTCCCTACCCTTGAACTTTCTTACTCTGTAATGTGAAACTGCTGCTTGGGTACAAACTGATCATTATAGTAAACCCCGCTTGCCAGAATGTATTCAAATGACCAAAGGAACTCTTGAGTGAGTGTGGTATCCGAGTGTGGTATTCGGATAGAAATTGATGCTAACTTTAGAAATAAAAATCTTATCATGGAGAGCTGTGAATCAGTATGTCGCTAATAGAACACCATTACGACAAAGCTGCTTAGTTAATGAGTGAGTGTGGGCAGATCTTAAAGATACAGGATTGATTGGGTGATTTCTGTAGTCTTGAATTGTGTGAGCTCATACATATTTATTGAAATACTCAGAATCGGTAGTTTTTCAGTATCCTACTCTTGGCCTTATTCTTTAAATTCAGAATTTCTCTAGTTATGGGACTTCATGCCTCTGGCTTGTATCTTTTATGACAATTTTATTTTAACTCCCCCTGCGCTCCCACTCCCTCCCCCTGAAATAAGGAATAATTAGGATTACTGAATTTAATTTCTTTTTTTAGTGATTTCTTGCTTATGCAATGTGAAGATTGATCAGTTTTCTTGCACTTTATTTATACTAGTGTCCTAGCTCACTGTAGTTGATATGAGCAAGTTAGAATTTAGAAGGATAGAATAATTATTAGATGTTTATTTTAGAAGCATGTGTGATAGCCCATCTACTTCTGTAGTAATCAATTGCCAAACAATTATGAAAATACTAAGGAATGTTTAGAAAGTGTATCCTACTTCAAATCATTTAGCAGACTGAAGTTTATACCGTATGTTAAGACAGTTCCTTCTACTGTGCTGACTATAGTCTGATGCATCTCCATGTCTAAAGTGGATGAAATTAATGTTACATCGGTGTCTCTTGTCAAACAGTAAGAAATACATGGCTTGCTGCTCAGTTTCCACTGGACTTTGTGACTGTTGATGCAGTGACATTTAGTCTTTCCACCTTTCTCTCCCCCTTCCCACGTCCCCAAATACACTTGACTCAGTGCTACAACCTATTTATAAGTTTGGATTTGAGTGGGGCATCTATGCACGTATTTGTAGACTTCACTAGGTTGTAGAAGGTCAGAAGATGGGCGTTTTCACAGGGCTTTAAACGTTACAAATCCTAAAAATGCGACATTTCGGCTGTGGGAAAAGCATGGCAGTTTCTGACTGGTGTTACTGAAGAATTTGCCATTATTGTGGTCTTAGGTGACAAGAGTGCGGGTGCTCACTGTGCCTTGCAGTTGTCTTATTTTAAAACTGTGAATTAATTTAATCTCATCGTGCGCAATCACAGGCTCTTTAAATACAATGAAAATATTTGACATTTAGTAGCCATGGGGATTAAAGCAGTAGTAGCGCTGATGTCACCGTTAGCTCAGTCTAGATATTCAGAGTGCCAGCCTTCTCACTGGAACAGCCCCGTGGTTTTTTTAGAGTTCTTTCAATAATGAGCATTGTTTGGTAGAAATCAGCTGTGCAGAAATTAATGGCTCAGAAAGCTGTTTTTATTGCTCTTAGTCTGTAGTGAGAACATCAAGTTCCCAGCTTTCACGGACAAACAGGATTTCAGTTCACAAGACTGACTGTGGGTCTCCCTCCCCTGCTTGCTGTGGAGTTCAGTTTTATGCAGTCTGCATTATAATAAACTCTAGGCTACAGGTGGTTTCTCCTAAATTTGTAAGATGAGAAGTGAGAACGACCTTAATTATAATACCTTTGCGTAGATGATTTTCTGAGGGGATTGAGGTGATGGTATTCAGCCATAGCCCAGCCTTCAGTGTGTTTTCAGTATCCTGAATACAAATGTATGAGATGCAGAGGAATGCTGCTGTTATGAGATTCTTCTAAGAGGTGGTTACGTTATTCTTTGAAGATTATCCTCCTTCTCCTTTCCAGTAATGAAGTGTAGGTTCTGCATCTGTACAGTCCCCAGCTCACAGGCTTGCTGGCTGTGGAAATACTGGAAGATCCAGAGTCTCCAAAGTCCTGCATAAAGAAAGGATTGATTTTTTTTTTTTTTTTTTAGCAGCTGAAATATTATATGAAGTGGAGGATAGAGAGGTGGCAGTGTGAGCAGAAGAATTTGCTAATGAAGATGTAAGCAAATGATCTGCTCAAGAGAAAGATCAGGACTGGGAAATGAATGTTCTTGACGTTTTATGCAAAGAAATTCTAACTGTTGGGTGCAACACTGGTGCATAAGGCATTGTAAAATGGGATGTTAGTTTACAGACTTGAACTGTAGGAGGGCTGGAGGTAATTCGAGGAAGTAGGGCTTGAGAGGAAACAAGCTCCAACGTAACCAGATTTAAATCTCTGTTGGAGACGGTAACTGCAAGTAGGATTGGAATTGAATGAAGTGGTTCAGGAGCGCACAGCTGGGCATAAGAATCACTGACACAGTGATGGTGCTTGAAGCCATGAGAATCAGTGAAATTCAGTAAAATTTTAGGAAAATGGTGTCAGGTGTGATGTCCTGATCCCACAGGAGGGGCAGAAGATACTCCTCAGAGAGGCCAGGGATGGGGGGAAAAGGGAAACTTTGCAAGAGGAGAATTCTGCAGCAGGAGACAGATGATAGTTTGAAGAAGCAGATGGGAGGTGCCAGCAGTAAGCAGCAGAGCCCCAAGTAATTGTTTTGAAGAAAGAAACGTACATGTTTAGGCATGCCTAAACAGGAAAGAAAAGTTGAGACAAAAGTGGAAGACTTTAGAAGTGGCCTTGAAAAGGAGCTTTGGGCAGTGTTTGCAGGTAAAATCTACTAAAGACTTGAGAGAGAAGGCATGGAGACAGGGAAAGTGTTGGGTAGATTCAGAGATCATGTCAAGAATGGTTAGGTGTTATCTTTATGAAGATGATACATTGGAATAAAACTGCTACAGACAGAAATTAAAATCTGCCTTCAGCAATGCTAATGCATAACCTATGTGGATAACTTCGTTTCTTACGAGTGTTACCTCCTTTTCTATCACAGGAGACGTAGAATATACTTAAGAGTAAAATACATTCACTGTCTTAATGTTACTTTTTATGCTCATTAAAAGTTGCTTTTAGTAGCAGGCTGGGTTTAATCATTATAAATATAGACAGTGACCTATTTGCAAAGATTGTTCTGTCTTTCATCCTCTTTAGTAATTGACTATTGCATAAACTGTGAAGCACTAAAGGGGATTATCACTAGGATGGCTGTTTTGCTTTGATTAATTCTGAGCAGTAAAGGTCTTGCAAAGAGACCTTTTTGTCTTACCTCTGCAAGTTCTGTGGGTTTGCTGTAACTTTTTTTTTTTTTAATAAAGAAAACAAATTTTTTTGTGTTTACATAGAAGATGTCAGAGTGTGTCTTCTGGAGATCTTGGCATTCTTGATTTTGTCACTTAGTTCAAAGACTGGTGGCAAATCATTAGTGTTAGACTACGTTGTTGGTCAAACATTAAACCTCTAAGAATAATGGCTTTGACTGGTTTCGTGGGGCCTAGAATTAATTTGCTTCTATTATAAGAAATTTCATGGTATTTTTTGTTTCGTTCATTTGCCCGAGGAATAGATAATTTGACAGTATGAAGGAAGCACGCTATAAACAAGAGGTTTTTTTCCTAATAAAACTGAACATGTTTGCAGATTCATGGTGGCATGTGTAATGTAATACTTTGAATTATGTTTTAAGTACTATCTTCTTAATCTCTTATCTCCTTAAAATCAGCATTTGTTATTCTAATGATGTTAAATGCTGAAATATGCCCATTATAATGAGGTGAAGAATAACTTTAAATGACAAGGAACTCAAAGCTTTGTAATTTAAGGAATTTTGTAAAACACTAAAACAATTTTTTTGGTAATTCCAATTACTGCTGCTAGAACTTTGTAACCAGCCTGAAATGTTTCCTAAGTTACATCCATAACTCTGAATCTCTGAATGCTGTCTGTCTGGAGCCTTTAAGGAACACTTTTCCTGTCTTTTTTTTTTTTTTTTCCCTACTCAGTGACAGCAGGTCTGGATAGTTTCACTTTACAGTGGTGCTGTTTGTGATCAGCTCTCTCTGTCTTTTTAATATGTAACTATTGTGTAAGTCAGCCGGCAGGCAGTTACCCCTCTTGGTCTGAATGAGTAATTCTGGATTTAGGTGCCCTGGAAGGAGAAGGCACTGTGTCCCACTAATCCGGCCTACAGCCCCTGTGCTCCTCTGAACTTCCCTGCTGCAAATCAGATTGACTTTTTTTACTTTTTTTTTTCTTTTATTTTAAAAAAAGTGTCATCTGTGTGAGACAATTCTGGAAGAATCATAACCGGGGAGACAAGTTGGCTTGTTCCAATACTGGCATCTGAATGCTCAGCTGTGTAAGATCCAGGTCTACTTGGTACCTGCATTTTTGTGTTGTGCTCTCAGAATTGAAACAAAGACCTAGAGCCCTGCTAAAATTCTGCAAGTGTCAACAGTCTTCCAAATTTCCACCCCTATTTATCTTAATTTTATGCAGAAAATGATAAAGTAAGGTTCCAAGGTATCAACTTGTACTCATAAACCTGTGCCTTTAATCCTAGTAGAACTTCTTACTAGCTCAAATGAAGGTCAAGCTACGGTGCTTAAGAAATAACAGTCCTAATACAGAATTAGGTTTTCTGTTTTTTTTGTCTTCTAGAACAGTGTGATTTCTAGTGTCCAGTATGAGCTTTGGTGCCTGCTGTCCCACCTGCCTTTTCTTTTGAAGTAGTGCAAAATCCCACCCTCGGCAGGGGTGAGAGCAGAATCTCTATGGATGGCTCAGTAAAGGCTTTAAAGAAAGACCGCCTGAGGAAGAGGAGCGGGTGTTTTGTCTGTCTGCTGCCCGTACTGAAATCAACTGGAGATACCAGGGACTTGCTTGTTCTTTGTTGGCAGCCCTTCTGGTGCTTTTAAGTTGGGAACCTCCAGACACAGAACAAACTCTATTTTTTTTTTTTTTTGTAATAAACAAAAACCCCTTTGAAAATATTTGATCATATCTTGTTCTTGCACATAACTGAGTATAAACAATTGCATTTGGTATGTCTTTACCTAGTTACTATCTAGGTAGTTTTTAATATCACAGTGCTTTTGCCAATGAAATAAATGTGCTGTTATTTTGTAGAATTCTAAAGAGAGTATCATTTGTTTCACAGCAGTGTGACAAAACAGTAGGGAACGTATGACTCGGTAGAATAAAATGCAGAACACTTTTTTCTTTTTTTTTTTTAGGCAGCTCTCTCTGGAATAGTAGACATTTGTGCTTAAAAAAAAGGAAAGTAAAATCTATGTGTATCTAGTACCCAAACAGCTGATATTTCTCTGACGTGCCTTGCCAGATATGTTTGGTTTTAAAACGGAGAGGAACAGGTTTTGCTCTTATGTGGAGTTTGTTCTAATGTTAAAGGACAGTATTTTTGGATAAAACAACTTTTCAGGATAGTAAGAATTGCAGATTTTTGAGGAGTTTTGTGATGGTGAGTAATGGGGCAACATAGTGTTAGATTACATTTATCAATTTTGAATTTAGTCTGTCTTAATATGGCTTCTGAGTTAGTTCTTGGGAAAGATAGTAACTTTTTAGGAGATTGTTTTATGGAAGTGTAGGTTAATGCAGGGAGCAATCAAACAAGTGTAGAGAATGTCACTAGTAGGAAACATAACAAAATAAAAATTCAGAACTCTTAATTCCGTGGCACTTCTGTATTTTAAATAGTGTGCAATTGCCAGCTGCTCTCGTCTTGAAAAGCATGTAATAGAGCTGAAAATAGCATAGACAAGATGAAAAGTCCGAGCAAAAATGTGGAGTAGCTCCTGTGTGAAGGCTTTGCAAAAACCTTGTATGCCAGTGGGTGCACATTTGGTACTGCGTGTAGAGGACTCTTGCTTTTTAAGTTGGTATTGTAATTATTGGTGCTAAAACGACCGAGAGATTGAGAAGTAAAACAACCTTAATTTTGGTATTCTTTTTCTCTTTTTCAACATTTTATCTGCTTGTCCCATCTTTTCTTTTGTAAACTATGTTGACAGTGACTTTGAGCATGTGTACAGTGATGCTTTGAAGACTGGCATAGTTGTTTGGAGTCTATATTTCAATCAATTCTAGTTCTCTGTCTGATAAAACAGTTTTGTAAATGAAAGCTAAAAGTCGAGGAGCTGTCTGAATGGACTGAACTTATTGCTTATGTTGGGTTTTGATGTTACATTATCTGGCTTCAACTTCTGCTGGTAATCAAGTTCATGATTAGAACTTACCGGCTCCTGTCTTAGATCTGGAATTACATCTTACATTTTGAATTTAATTAACATAGTTTTAATTGTTCCCTCTTTAAATGGTTTGCCTGGGGCTTCTGGATGATCTTCACATCATCCAGTTAAACAGAACACAGGGAAGTTACTTAATTTAAATGCAGTGCTCAAGAGCAGAGTTTTATCTGTGTTTTCTGGTGGTGCCTGGCATCTGCGGTTGCTATCTTTCTCTTGCTTTCGTGGATAATCGTTCAGTGGAATCACTTTGCTGCTCCAGTCACCACCTGACTCTACAAACATTTATTGCAAGGTCAGCACCGAGATGGAGTGATGCTGGCTTAAGCCATGTTGTGATCAAGTATGTCATCAGTCCATACATACTCCTTTATTGCAACTTGAATAATCATAGATAGGGTAGTGCGAAGCCTGCAGATCTGATGGACTGGACACACTTGCCTTTTTAGTCTCACTGATGTGATGGGACTTCTGCAACAAATGTGCTAATGTAAAGAAATACTCTAAAATACTATGCCTGATAAAAACAAAAATACTGTTAACACTTTCTGGACTCTCAACTGGTTGTTCAATGTATCTAATGATGTTGTATACACATTTTTTTTTTTCTAGACAGCTTGACAGATTGCCAGGATATTGTTTAGAAATGATTCATGCTAAAACAGAAGTTTTATACTGTGTTGCACGTAACCATTGTTTGTTCTTGAAGTATTTAGAAGAAGCTTTATCCTGTGGTAAAGTGTTGTAACACTAAATACGAGGTTCTTAAGCAACTTTGATTTGACTGTTTTTCCTGTTGAAACTGAATAAAGGTGCTTTCGCTCCCGATGATGATCTGTCAACATACTTGGCACTATCTGTATTAATTTCTGGTTATCTGCATCCATTTCACAGAGCTAATAGATGGCTGTCATGCATAACTGCATTGTGCTTTAGGCACGTGTGTATGTATGTATATATGTATATTTTCTGTATATAATTATATATAGAAAGATAAAAAATCAGGGGCCACTGTTCCATTTCTTGATAGCACTTTGATCTTGATTTGCACCTCATCTAGAGCAGCTACCAACTTTAAACTCCTTCACAAAAACCTCATGAGATGTAAGTATTGTTCGGGGTGTGGTGGTTTTTTTTGTTTGTTTGTTTTTTTAATCTGCCAAATAAGTCATTTCGCCATTATCCTCCCTCCCAGGTGCTGCACTCTAACTTTTAATGACATCTTCATGCTACCCTAAGACTCTGTACTTTTCATACCATGACCTGTGTTACTCCTTACTACACATGCCCACAAGCCCTGCTGGAGGACTTCATCGCTTCCTCCCAGGCATGCTTTTCACAGCCTTGCTTTAGAAGGGAGCTGGAGCCTGAGCTCCTTGGAGAAGAGGCGGTGCGGCCCTGCCACTGGCCCAGCTGTCACCCAGCCTGGTCCTTCCAGCCCTTTGCTCATTGCTCGCTCACTCACTGAGCTCAGCTGCTCTCCCCTGTGCCTGTGGTGGGTCCTACTGGGTTGTCCACTGCAGCCTTGGCAGTAACAAGCTTCAGCCTTCAGCTTCGCTTGCTTTCCTTCCTCTTGCCTTTTCCAGCTTGAAAGGTTATGTTCTTCATGTGACTGCCTGAGAAGAGAGGACATCTAGAGTGAGAGAAGTAAAACTTCAGAGATATTTTTTTTTCTTGTATTTCTTCCATGTTCTTCTCACGTGGAGAGTCCTGTCTCAGTTCCTTCTCTTTCCAAGTTGGAGAGCACTTGCTCCTGTAGCAGGATGTGGGTTGTGATACACCAAGGTGTAAACTTTCCTTTAAGTTTGTCTACTTTTCAGTTAACTGTGTGTATAAAAAACAAAACCAAATAAAACCCACCAAAAAACCCCACCCCAAAACCAACAAAAAACCCCCAAAACACCCCACAAACCTGTATTGCATCCCCTTTTTGCTTTTTTCTAGTTTATAATTTGATATTGTAACCATCAGTTGAGCAAAAACTGGATACGTGCTTGTGCTTTTTTTTTTTAAACGGAAAACCAGAAAACCCCAAATCCCAAGTGCTTTGCTAAAATCTAGCTCTAAGCTCTTTTATTCTTCTTTTCTTGCTTTGTAAATTTCTAAGGCCTGAGCAGATTTTGTCCGAACTTATGGTGTGATGATACTCCATACAGCATTTATGAGGGCTGCAAGACAGTGCTTTCTAGCCGCTGTATGTCTTTGGTATGCTGTTTATTAAAACAAAGAGAATGTTGTGGGCTAAGATGATGTTACACAATTTCTTTGTTTGCAGCTAATTTCTGAAGAAAGTTTTTTGACTGTACCTTAAAGGGCTGTATTTAAATACTGTGTCTAGAGGTGGTCTCGGGAATTCCATACACTTCTGCTCTGACATCGTCATCTCCCAGGGTCTACTTACTGTCTGTCCAGAAACTGCTACTACTTTGCTTCACTATGTGGTATGTTGCAAACTGTGGTATGAGGAGCAGGCTTCTGGGTTGTCCTTGGTATGGTTGGATCTGAGTTTTAGTGCAGCCTTAGAATGGTTGTAAAGTAAATAAAATTTCACAAATACTAAATCTTTTTATGTTGTCTTAACTGTCATCTGAAAAAAAATAATGCTGGTTTAATATCTACTTTTATTGAAGTAGCAGTTGCAGACTTACTTTGTTTTAACATCTGTTTTAATGTTGAAACACAATTAAGTGACAAAGGTACTTAGTCTGGGTACTGAATTGCAGAAATAGCTGTTCTTAAAAATGAAACAAATTCTTGCTAGTGTAAGGAAAATAAAGGGGAAGAAAGTGCGGAAATGCATGGCTGAGTTTCATGCTTTCTGCCTTGAAACTGGGTGCCAACCTCTCTGCAAATAGAGAGAAACAGACTAAGAAATACAGCCAAAGGACAAATATGTATATTTTTAGTTGTTGTATGGGGAAAAAAAGGATGCGACCTAGTTGCGATACCTATGAGAGAATTTTATTGCTCTGCTTACTTCTGCTGTAAGCAGTGTGTATAGCCTGTTGCTGAGCTTTTCTGGGAATTTGAGATAGTAAAACTGTGTACTTGCCTTTTAGCACTTAAAAAAAACCCAACCCAAAACCTCAAAAGTGATCTTAAAAAAAAATCTCTAACTTCAAGAAGTTATACATGGTGGCTCGGATGTATTTCTAAAAGTATTCATCCTACTATTTCATACACTTTTGCTAAATGGAATCACAATGTTAAAATTAGTGAATGTAGCCTATCTTAGCTCAGTTGAGAATTGAGAATGAAAAAATATTGTAGAAGCACCATGGCATAATTACTTACAGGCATTTTTGTGTAGTCTTAAACAGCTACTAAAGGAAGTATTTTTACTTTGCTCAAATTTTGAAGTAACTCATAAATGTGCCACCTACTAACATTTTGTTTGTCCTATTATGTCTTTTAAGGCAGAATTTTAAACTGAAGTCTTGACTTAAACTGTTGTGTGTGTATGTCTTGCCTGGTGTGAGACTTGGCTTCTACGTTATCCTTCATTGCCAGAAGAAAATGTTATGCATGATGTAAGAGTAGATGCTCTTTGTCTTAAGTCACTAAAATGCACGAGGTTGAACATGAGTTCAAGCAGCGCTAAAAAAACCTAGAAGTTTTGATTGTGCTGGAGCAGGTGTATTGTGGAGGCAGCGCTGTCTGAATGTAGGAGGACTTGGGACGTTTTGTCTTAATTTTTCGTATTATTAATCACGGAATTGTCGGAGTTGGAAGGGACCTCTAGAGATCATCTGGTCCAACTCCCCTGCTAAAGCAGGGTTGCCCAGAGCACATCAATCAGTATCTTTTGCTCCCCACCCCCCACTCCAGTGATGGATGCTAATATATGTGGAATTTTTATGGTTTATTTGAAACTTTACCATGCAAAATAAAAAGCTGATAGGTATGTATAATGGAGGTGACAATACATAAATACCCAGCTTCTGGTCCTGTAAAAAGCCTGACTTGTAATGGGAATTTAATTTTAAAGTGCTTTTCCAGTGGAGGTGTGAACTTCATTTCCATAAGTGCCAAAATCAGAAGCATTTTTCCTGGCCAGAGGGTGTTTTAAGCACAAAACACATCTAAAGTATTGGAAAAACAAAAAATATATTCATTTTAATGCCGAACATTTTTCCTTTTTCTTTTTTTTTTTTTTCTTTTCGCCTTAAGGTTTGTTTGCTTCAGGCAGGCTGGTGAACGTCCCTTTCCAGGGTTCTGGGGGACAGTAAGGATGTAAAAGAAACGCAGTCTCCTAAAATACCAAAGACTCCTATAGAAATCAAATTGCAGTCTCTGCTCTAAGTTGTTGTACATTGACTTTATCCTGCACTTTCTACAAAATCTTGCTGTCTGTCATGGAACTCACCAATTCCATTCAGTGATACACAGTAAATGTGAAAGAATACTGGATCCGAATGCAGCTTTAGTACAGGATGATCCAGTACAGGGACTGGTGGATTTTAAAGACAGGAAAATCTAACCTGTTTGCTGTTAGTTGAAATCTGCCAGGTGAAAATTAGTTTTGATGTTAAAATAATGAAATTTTAGGTAATCTATTTTAATAATGACCTGAATGATGAAGTGTGAGGTTAACATCTAATTTTAATGTAACCATTTAAAAGATTACTTGTTAGTTGAAAGTATGTTTATGTATGTGAAGAATGATGAAGAGTGTGTGAAAATGTGTGTGGGTTTTTTTTTTTTGTATAATCTGTAAAATTCAGTGATACTTGAGGAAAAGTTTAGGTGGAGAAAGAAGCTATCAAAAACACATTGGGCAGCTTCTTGTTCTAAATCCTTTTCAAGTTGGGGGATCTTTTCATATCAAGTTGCTATGCTAAGCATCTCGATAAAGGCATGCTTTATGACAAGAGTGACTTTTTAGTGGATATTTATAATATCTTGATGCTACTGGATCCATTTTTTTATGGTATGGCAGTATGGCCAAAAGCTCTCTACTGCTTTGGTGAAAGGTGGCATAAAACTGGAGTTTCTGCTCGATATAGATGATTCCTTGTGCTAAAATGTAAAGTATACACATGTGTTCTTAGCAGAATTTAGCAGTTTGACATCTTCCTGTAACTCTTATCCTGTGTTCCCCTAGAGGAAAGTTGGCTGCAAGGCTTATCCTGCCTTGGGGCTTTGTTGTAGGTTTTGCTGTGGTTGCTGGATGGTTTGTGCCAGACTGTTTTCCCATCTTCTAGTCCCCCATTTCAATGCCATTTAAAAGGCACAGCTATTAATACTTCCAGTAAGCGTTACTTAGAAGATATATCTAATCACTCTATATACTCAGATTACTGCTCTTGTGAAGACAAAAGCATTTGGAGTCATGTTAGCCTGAAACCTATTCAGGTACTTAAAGTTTCTCAATAAGCTGTATATTTTTAATATAGCACTTGTACTAGATGTGACTGAACAGGAGAGTCTGAAGTCATCAAGCCAAACAAGCTGGATTTATTGACGGCAGCGCTGCAGAAGGCTCTGGGATGCTGGCTGGGCAGCTGCTGCTTTACAGACCCTCATGGGAGCTGGAACCAGGAGCTCCTCTAATGCCTGTGGTTGCATGTAATTCACCTTTTTAGAGGAACTCAATGTAAACGTCTCTAGAAAACAGCATAGAAATCAATGGCAAAGTATTCTTGTATACAGTAATTTTAAATAGGCTTGGTTTTCTGTCTGCTTCATTCATGGCAAACTACTGTTTTTTTTTCTAGAAACAGTAATGCTTTAACTACCACTTGTTTGTGATACTCTGCTGTAGCTAAATCATCAAACAAATGCAACAGACTTCTGAAGGTGCATCATTTACCAGTGACCGTAGTAGAAAAATAACATGCCCTTTACCCTAGTATATATTTTTCTTGGAGACTCCCAGAAAATTCCACTTGCATCCAACCTGTGCTTTCTGCAGCTGAAGAGCTGCTTTTCAGCAGCTGCAAGAACAGCTTTATGTGCTGAGCTTCGCTCTAGGCTTCAGCCTAGAGTTTTTTTAATGCATACATGTCCTTAGAAACATTTTTTTTTCCCAACAGCTTGGCAGATAGTACTGCAATACTTTATTATGCTTGTAGTCTCAATGAGAATGTTCTCCAAAGGCTGGTGGCTCCAGCTGATCCGCTGGCTGCTGAGCACGGGGTTGGAATTGAGCAGCCCGGGGGCCGCGGCTGGGCACCGCTTACTGCGTGTTGCTTCATCAGCATGAAACTATTAGCAAATTCTTGCCATCTCAGCTATAATGTACTGCTAATAGGTTTGCTTTATTGCATAGGGTAATCAAAAAAGCCTGGAATGTTTTAGTAATTTTAAGTAGCATAACATTCCTCTTAATGAAGTTTGACAGCATTTTCTAAACTCCCTCACATTGTATATAACAAGAATACCATAAATGCATTCCTGTGTACCAAGTGCTGGTAACTTATTTGTCCTTTCCTAATGAAAGTTTTCTTACATGAAGGCTTTTGACATAATTCTAGTGTATTCTATAAAATCGATTCCTGGCAACAAAAGCATGTGTATAATTAGTCCATCTTAGTGTACTCTCTTAATTTTGTCAAAGTTTTACATTTGTCGGAAGACTTCGTACTTCAGTCAAAAAAACCACAGAACTTTTGTGAGTAGTTTTTTTTTTTTGTTGGTTTTTTTTTTTAAATTACCTTCCAGTATTTTAGGTCCCGCTTTGTAAGCGGGGTTGCGCGATGTGCGGGGGCTTAGGGTGGCCTCTTTCACTTAGACCATCAGAAGTACGTTGCAGAGAGGGCTAGTGCCAGATACTTGAATCTGACTTTTTCTTTTTCCTCTCTACCTTTTGCTTTAGAGGCAGTTTTAGTCTATTTTTTTTAGAGGCAGTTTAAGAACTTCTTCATTTTACTGACTAATTGGAATGGATCTCTGATATCTAGGGATTGGGACAATTTTCATTTTTAGTTGTCAGCTGTGAAAAATGGTGTTCCATGGCAGAAAGCCAATATGGTTATGTCAGTTTATTTTACTGCTTCTAATAATTTGTGAAACTGGTCACAGTCTTGTAATCGTGGGAGAAGCAGGAAGGGTCCCTGTGTTTCCCCGTTTCCCACCTTGATACCAGGCAGGCTGCTGGGGTGGTGGGCAGGGAAGTGGTGAAGAACACATCTTCATATTTTTATTGCAGGGTCTGGTTCACTTACAGCTGCGTTCACTCATTTCTATCGCATCTGAGGGTCTTATCTCGCTCCTGGAGCCAGACTTCAGGAGAGGTTTTTTTACAGTCTTAATCCAGCAGTGCTGCTCATAGTTGGGATGGCTCTAGTTTGAATGCAGTACCATACGTGGGAAAAGCAGATGTCATCTTTATGATCAGTGCATCTTTAGCAGACCCTGTCTGGGTTAATCTAACTGTGACAGCAGGCCTTTGGAGATGGAGCCTTTATTGAAATATCGAAATACTTGATTCCTCTCCCCCTTGTTTCTGGCAGGCCGTACTTCTTTGTTTCAGCCCTTCATAACAGGCCTTTCATCCTACGAAAACTTTGAGAAGGACCTGCAAACAAGCAGGGGGACTTCTGCTAAACATTTAATTATGATTAGTTGTTGATACTTTCCTTCATTCTGAAGGAATGAAATCAGTACAGAAAGCCGGAATAAGTGTGGATTTTTTTTTTTAACTTTTGTGTCCTATTATTTACACAGTTGGATTCTACAGCAAACACAGCATTTTATCTTGAACAGATAGTTCCAAGCCTATAAGTGAGAAATTTCGACTTAGTATGCCAAATGTTAGGTAGCAGGCTAATTTTTTTTTTTTTTTCCTGAGTTATCCAAGAACTCAAAGTTACAACAGTCAGGGGTAATTGTCTTCGTAGTCTAATTTATACTGAAAACTGTAGAAAAAGTTACAGTGAAACAGAGGAAATATTTCTGTTGACCATGTTAATGGTCAGTCCAATCTATAAATGTTTTCTCTTCAACATACCTCTCTAAAACGGGTGCCTAAAAGAAATAATCCTCAAGTCTGTTATAAGGAATTTGGCTGGCATCTGTGCTGTTTAACCTTCCTTTATTTCAGTTTTCGTACCAGTGTACAGTTGGAAGTACTTGAAGTGGTGGTACGTCCTATCTGAGGAGTCAGAAAATAAAACATGTATTTTAATTTAATTACTGAAATCTTGATGACATGCTAATTCTCAAAGGATTTAATTTCTTATTTAAAATTTGGTAGCTTTTCTATGGAGTGAGCCTGTAACCTCTTGATTCTCATGGTGCTTGACCACTAAAATCCATATGGCTGCCCTTTCACCAGTAGTCATACTACCCTGGCAGTGGAGATACTTTCAGTGGTTTTCTTAGTTTTTTTTCCTTTGTCATAATTTTCAGTTGAGTGTTAAAGTTTGATTTATTTTTATTTTTTTAACTTGAATTGCTCAATTGTTCATGTAGGACATAAGGGACCAATAGAACCTGTTCTGACATCTCTTTTGTAACATGTACCAGTGAACATAATACAGTAATTTTCTGTGTGAAACCTGTAACATATGTTTAAGGAAGATTGTTGGAGGAGGAGAGATACTTCGATTTAGTTTTGGCTTTTGACGGTGGATGGCTGTGCTGAGTTTCTGGAGATAGGCTTAATCTGTTGTTGAGGACACCATTTGTTATTATTCAAAGAATATTTTAATAAAGAAAAAGTAAGTTTCTAGCCCATGTGACACTGCCTTAGTTCCTTCACCAATTCTTTGATTTAAGATACGATAGACATACTATAGGCCATATGCACTGATGCTATTTTGTGGTTCTTTCTCAATTACTGTAGCATGTAGTCCACAGAATTTTGTTTTTTATCCTAATGGCCACACTGAAATTACATTTCAACTGCAAAAATGAGAACTAACTGCTTCTGAAGAGATAAATACTGAAGTTTAGATTGCACTACAGTTACCCAGAAGCTTAAAATGCCCTAAAGCCGAGTTCACTTAGTTTGCAAGTCCTCTATTTTGTATTACAAAATGCAACTCGTTTCATCATTTGCTTATTTGCAACTTCTTAGGGAAGAGAAGTGACTTGAAGTTTCCTGTCAGTGCTGCAGCTGTGAAAGTGAACCAGGGGGACACGGCCACACGTTGCAGCAAAACTGCTCTTAGTTAAACATGTGGGGTTTGCCATCCAACTCATCATATTTGGGGGATTTTTCTTGCAAATTGTACCTGGGAATTGGCTTACCAGCTCCATTTCTGAGGGCTGTGAAGTCATAATTCATAGTCAAGGAAGAATAACTGGAGCACAAGCATTTCTAGTTGTCTGGCATGTTTCAGGATATTGCTTCAGGTGACTTAAATTCCGTGCTGGAAAGCTTTTTAGTATAGAGATGATTTCACTGTTGTTGTGGTCATCTCTGAACACAGAAGGGGGTTGGTCCATTGTTGAACTTACCTGCTCTGATAAATGTATATATTAATCCCAGGAAGTATGGTGTTGTGTATATTTTCCTGCCTGGTTTGGTTATTATCTGTTTATTATTTGGTTATTATCTTATTAATATTTCAGGTTAGCCACTGCAGTGAGCAGGACAGGAGTTACTACAGGATTGATGTGACTGAGTGAATGGGGGCATGTCCTTATTTTTCTGAAATCTGAGAAGCTCCATTCTCTAAAACTCATCTCTTGGATCTCTGGGAGTGTCTGAAATCAGAAGCAAGACTAGATCCAGTGGAAACTTCTTGCTTTTATCAGTGTCAGTTTTGTTACAGGTTGAAGAAAATTGTCCTCAGCTGTTATATTGGGGGGGGGAATCTCCCCTTTTCTTACTGGTGTGTTTCTGAATGTTTTATAACTCTTCTGGGTTCTAATTTATTTTAAGTATTGATATACCCTGGAGGTTTGCAGAGGACAGGAAAATATAGCATCTTTTCTTGCTTAAATTGATCAAGATATTCCCACCATACCTGACCCAGGTTTTTCTACTACAAATTAATATTAATAATATGTTTTTTTCTTGATGTTTGCAAGAGTAACTATAAGCACTTTGAACAGTGTACTGTTTCTATTTTTCTGAAAGAAAATAAAATAAAAATTGACAGACATAACAGTCCAACATAGCTAAGACTTTGTAGCGAGGCAAAGGACTAATATACTTTCTGTTCCATCTCATTTGATGACAACTGTGGCAAAAGTATCCCTTTTCTTTCTAATTCTGTAAGGTAATATATTTGATGCAGAGTGATAGGCATTTTTTTCGTGCTTGTCCATGCAGACTGGTAGAAGGCCTTTAGCTTTGCCAGAATTGGTGAATGCCTTACTGCTAAGTCTGTGCAACAGCTGAGTTCCCCAGATGTGCTTGTTTTGGCAGTTACCTTGGTTTACCTGTTGCCCGAGAGAGTCATTAAGAGTAAAGTTGTCATCAGGTTTTATCTTGTAGGTGCATCAGCCACCAGCATGATACCCTTTTTCCTGTGGTTGGAAGGGGTTGGGTGGCTGTAAGAAAAATATTTTATTCTATGTTGCATCTGTAAAGTATTGCATGCATTTTATTTTATGTTAAAATAGTTTTTCTCAACATACCAACAAAAATACTTTCTTCAGAGGTGAGTTTTTTAACTCCAATAGGAGCTAGTGAGCAAAACTGTATTTCTCTCTTTGCTCAGTCATACTTCTGGTGTGTTCTGTACTCTGACGTGATGGGAACAGCTGTCCTTATTCATCTTAAAAAAAAAAAAAAAACAACTTTGTTATTCTTTGACTGAGGTACTTGGAGTACTTCTTTCTTCCTTTGATGGCATGAGGCATCTGCTACTTCAGGTACGTCCTTTAATGCTCTGATCACTGTGGTACTATAGTTTGTCCTTACAGGCTGTTGATTTTTCTTAGGAAAAAACGACTTAAGCCCAACATTTTAGCTGTGTATACTCGTACAATAAAACGGCTTCTTACTGTACATTTTTTAATAGCTTGCTCTATTTGTTTCTAACCTCAGATGTGAATGTGTTGCCTTTCAGGATGAGGGATGCGAATATGTGAAGCTATACAGAACCTTCCGAGAGTAATAAAAATAGAGAAGAACCCCAATGTGATTCTTTCTCGCTGCATAGGGACAGAAGCAGGAATACGAAAAGAGCTATTGAAAGTTGTTGACTAACCTGCCCTTAAACCTTCAAGGAAAGTTCCCTGTTTTCCTAATAAGGCTGTTGCAAGGTTTCATTCCTTGTACTTTGCCTCTCTCCATGTGTAAGTAACTCTTTTAATTTAGCCAGGTTTTTTTTCTTGTCTGTGGCAGAAATAGACAAGTCTTTACTTATTATTGTCTCTGATTCCATTTTAGATGTTTGAAGATAATTCCTTCTCCCAGCCGCCTTTGGGCTGGGATGATGCAGCTAAACCTCCCTCAGAGCTAACAGGTTCTGAAAGAGAAGGTCCTGCTCTCCTGTCTCCTCGGTCAGAGACTTCAAAGGCATCTCTGACTGAGCTTGCAGTGACCTGCAAACACCTGAAGGGTCTAAATATGGGGTGCTTTTTTGTTTGTTTTGTTTTTTTGTTTTGTTTTTAAAGTCTTGATGGGGTTAATTTACTGCCATTCTAGTTTCTTCCATCAGCTTGCTGCAAGGTCACATCAGGATGAGGGGGGAGTGGAGGGGAAGGAAGGTGGGGTTGCTCCTGTTGGTAGTGGGTGGCCAGTAGACTGGCTTAGCTATTTCTTAAAACTGTATCAGTAGTCTTTTTTTGAAATACATAAATTTGTGCTTTTTCTTGTTTTCTAAACAAGTTGTTGGCTCAATCCTTTGAACTGTGTGCTTTATTAATTTGGTGATTTGAACTGGATTAGCAAAAGCATTTGTTGGTTGTGGTCAGTTCACCACACATTATCTCTTACTGCTCTTTCCTTCTCGGGGAGGGGGGTGCTCCTCACACTCTTCCCCTGCTCCAGCATGAGGTCCCTCCCATGGGAGACAGTTTCCTGGGGACTTCTCAAACCTGAGTCCTTCCCAACTGAGCTGTGGTTCTCAGTGATCTGCTCCAGCATGGGTCCCCTTACTCGGGGTTGCAGTCCTTCAGGAACAGACTGCTCCAGCATGGGCTCCTCTCTAAAGGTCCACAGGTCCTGCCAGGAGCCTGCTGCAGCTGGGCTTCCCATGGGATCACAGCCTTCTTCAGGCACATCCATCTGCTCCAACATAGGGTCCTCCATGGGCTGCAGGTGGATATCTGCTCCACTGTTAACATCTCCATGGGCTGCAGGGGCACAGCCTGCCTCGCCATGGTCTTCACCACAGGCTGCAGGGGAATCTCTGCTCTGAAGCACCTACTCCCTTTCCTTCTTCACTGACCTTGGTGTCTGCAGGGTTGTCGTTCTCGCATGCTCTCACTCCTCTCTCTTGCTGCAGTTGTGCAGGTTTGGGGTTCCTCCCCACCCCCCCTGTTTCTTAAAAATGTTATCCCAGAGGTGTTACCACCATTGTGGGCAGGCTCGGCCTTGGCCCGTGGTGGGTCTGTCCTGAAGCCGGCTGGCATTGGCCCTATCAGATGTAGGGGAAGCTTCTAGCAGCTTTTCACAGAAGCCACCCCTGTAGTCCCCCTACTACCAAAACCTTGCCATGCGAACTCAATACATTCCTTAACCTAGGTCTGTTTTATGTTAGAGTATGAATAAAATACTTGATGGACAGGTTTTGTCATAATTTTTCTAGACTTTGGGTGTTTAATTTGATTTTTGGTTTGTAGAGGTATAGAGCTAGCATGATACTATGTAAAAAGTAGTTCTTCAAATCATGTATTTTGGAATTGTAAGGCAAGCGAGGATCTCTAGAACATACTTTACGGATGTTACTCTCAGTTTATAAATTAGGCAGTACTGAAACTTGTTTCTCGGGCTTTTAATATAATGTTTATGGAAGTTAATGTAAATAGCTACACTGGCTGTTTTCTGAAGGGATTGTCTGTTCCTTCCCAAGTGGTACATTCTAATCAAGGAAACTGCCCGCTGGAGATTTGGGGCACGTGAGTAGCACAGGACGTTGGGAATAGTAGTTGCAAATAATAAACTCGGGGAAAGCTCCAAGAAGCAGATGAGGAGGGTGGCAGCTGCCCATTAAACTGTGTAAAGTGCAGCTGCCTGGCTGCTCAGGAAAGGATAGAGCCTACCAGTTACACAACAGAATATATTCTTGTTAATATATTTAGTAAGGCAAGTCAACAGAAATCATTCTAATATCTGATTTCATACCATACCATGGTTGTTTCCTAGGCCGGTTAGCTCTGTTATTTACTGGGGTTTGTCGTCTCAGTTTATTCCCATAACATGTTTCCAGTATACCAGTAAGTGTACTGATACATTAGCATTTCTCATACTGTTTGAATACTGGTGAAATCCTGCAGCTGCATATGTTATTAAAAACTTGTAAACGTTGCAGTTCATAAGCTCAAGAAGATATTTTGAAGTTATTCTAACACCTAACAAAGAAATACTAGCATGACAAATGTTTACAGAATTTGCTGCCACAAGCAACATTTAGTGAAGCAGAGTTTCACACAAGTGAAATCTGCTTTTACAGCAGAGTAAAAGGACAACAGCTGTAAATTGTGTGGGAGTTCTGTGTTTTCTTGTCAAGTATTTGGAATTAAATACCCTTTCTGACAACACAGATTTGATGACTGCTATGTTATAGAACTGTCTCTTGCAAGTTATTCTTTTGTTTATTTAAAAAAAAATTAATATGTGGAAGGAGCCATTACTATACATGTATATAGTTTTTAAATTCTTAATGGCTCTGGCTTTTTCCTTTTCTTTTAAATATTAGAATAAGTTTTGTTCTGAGTCATGGGGTTTCAGTAACTTGCATGGGAATAGTTATATTTCATTCTGTTTGATCAAATGGTACTCAGGCTATCTTTTAGGCTTAGTAATACACTTCAGTAACTTTTGAGTAACTTGGGAATCTTATTGGAGGTGACGTTTACTTTCCCATCTTTACTTTATGTGGAGGCCCAGCTTTACATGGCTTTGTGTAAGCACTGAACACTCAAAAGTACACTTCGATGCTATGGGATCTGTATTTTTGAAAATGTAAAGTGTAGAAAATGTAAAATGTAGAAATGTAAAGTGTAGAAATGAAGTGACTTTAATGGAAACTTTTTCTTGGCTGTTCAGGTATTGCGAGTTCAAATAACACCATTCCAACCCCACAATTATGTATCATAGGAGCTAACTTTTTAGATGTCCTATAGTACTGTAATGGTGATGACACAGAAGTATTCCATGAGTATGTTAATAATCTGTCTTAAAAATTACTTTAACCTCTGTGAGGCAAATGAGATGTACAGCTAAAGATTAAATAAGTTAAAAAAGCAAATGGCTGGTTAAGTGAGGGTTTTCCAGTACTCCTGAAGGAGTAACTCTAAGGTTATTCTGCTGTAACACTAAAACTAACTAAAACAACTGAAGAACTTCTGCTCTTGTGATACTGCCCTTCCAAAAAGCAGTGGCTGTTGGCCATATTACAGGACAGTTTTCCGCTGGAGAGAAGTTGTTAGTTTTTTCTGGTGTTACTGTACTTAGTTTTTATAAAAACAATAATCCTTGAGATACATCACAAATGATTCCTAACAGCTTTATTCTTCAAAAATCTGCATTCACACATGTACTGCAGGTTCCCCAGAGGTCAAGAATTGACAGCAGTTAAACTGAAATGCCAGAATAAACTTGGTGTTTCTACTAGTATTGTTGATACCAATTTGATACCACTTTCATGAAGGTGGGAGGAAAAAAAAAAGCGTAAATCTACTACTGTATGGCGTGTCCAGGTTGTTCATGATGGTGGTTAAATTTCTGAAATAGGTTACAGATACTATATTATGTCTGTTAGAAGTATCAGTGCTTTATATGGTGGACAGAGTAAAAAAGGAGTTAAGGAAATTTACTGGCTGACTATTCAACATGATAAATTTGGCGACTCTTTCCTAATTGGGATAAGCTTTCTGTGTAAGCATATATAAGTAAAGTGTTTCATATGGTATTTAAATTTCCTACTATAGGAAAACCAGCTTTGTCTATATCCTTGGACAAAAGCTTTTTTATGGAATGGAGAATCTAGATTGTGCAAGTGGCGAAGTACAAGTAGGGTAAACACTGTCATCTTTGTGTGTGTTTTACAAAGGATCCCATTGTAAGATCTTACTTCCATTTTTTAAAATATTTGACATCACTGTTGCAATCCTTCAATTATATACTTTCTTTTATTGCTGTAAACTTCCTAAGTTCATATGTAATAATTTTGCTCACTGAGATGGTCATAAGCACTACAGAAATGTGAATGGGAAATCTGTAGAGTGTGCAGGAAAAAAAGGTTTTCCATCAGTTTTCATTGATCGGTCCATTATAATAGATGGTCTGGGAGGGTTGTCTCTGGAACTCAGAGCCACAGCCATCTGCTCCCCTCCACCGCAGCCCAGGGTGTACCAGAGAGCCCTCCTGCTGCAGCCGATCTCTGCTCCTCTTCAGAATTCCTTGTGCATGTGACAGAACCAGCTACCTCTTGGCTTTCTGTGTTGCAGGATTTTTGCAGTACCATTTAATGAATTATTGTCTTGAGGAGTATGAAAATAATTTAAGTCACTTCTTTTGGGCTACCAAGAAAAGGGAATGTATTTAGGTTGAGGCTTTTTGCTACACATCTAGATTTGTTTTTTTTTTTTAATTGATAAGGCATTACAATATCACCAGAAAGATTTATATTTTCATCAACTTTGCGAATCTTTTTCCAGTGTTTATGGGAAAGCTAAAGCAGAAGGGAACTTAAATGGCTTAAATAACACAAGCGCTTTCTGGCAGAACACAATGTCCTATGTACTAAGACTCTTTGTTCCATAATCTAGTTTCATAAAGCAAAATATTAATAGATGTATTTATATTACAATGAGTTGTATGTAAATATCTCCAGAAATAGAAGAAAGTAATAGCTCAGCCTGTAATTCAGTGTAAGTAAAATGCAAAATTGACCAAAAGATAGAATTGGTGAAAGTAAATCAGTTGCTGATTTTTACTCTTTTCAATCTGATGGAAAGTTACTGGCTGGCCATTTAAAAAAATTACTTTGAGTGTATCTGCTTAATTTTTAAATGGGACATTTAAAGCATTTAACTGTTGAATGACCTTTACTAGAAGAATATATTTGAAAGATTTATATGGGATTATTTTAGTTCTGCATTGCTTTGCAATGTGATTTATTTTTTTCTTATCACTTTATAATAGCTGATTCAACTGAACATGAGAGCTTCAATGTAGTTAAATAATACTTACACTACTATAGCTTGTCCAAAATTCATAGTCAACTATTAACAGGCTTATAACATCTACTGTCTTCTTTTTACGTGTTCCTTAGACTTACAGAGTGAATTATCTAGCTAAGTGTTAGGTTGGAGAAGGTTAGTGCATAACAAATTGCTTGGGTTCCCATTTCAACTTGGCTTGTTAAATTGGTTCTCCATCTTCATCTCTGAGGCAGTAGAGGACTTGCTGAAAAATACCCCTCATGGTTTTTTGGGTATTACAGTAAGTTTTAAATGTGCCTGAATATGTTAGAAAGAAAGTATGATCCAAAACGTGTTTGTAAAAATAGAAGCCAAGACAGAAGGAGGAGATGAGCTAATTATTCCAGTTGAAGCTGTCACTTTGTGAAAATGAAACTGTAGAGGTTTTGAGATTTCTTTTATATAATTCCTGTTGAATAAAGCTGGTATTGAAGTCCCAGGCCTTCCTAAAAGGACAGTGGCAATTCCTTGGCAAGAAGCTTGGTTGTTGAGGGAACTGGGATGCTTCGTTCCCTGTCTCGGGCTGCTGTGGGATGTGCCTGTTCTCCTTTCTTCAGCTTACTGCTGCAAAGAGCTGGTATTCCCTCATTTTCCTTCATTGTAGTGCTGCTCTTTTGCACGAGTATGGACAATCTGTTGCTTGTAACCTCATAACAGCTTTAAGATGAGATTTGCTTTTCTATTATTTTTTTCTTTTTCATTTTTTGAAGCTAGTGTCAGAATGCTGCTGAAACGTAAGCTTTTAATTTCAGGTTAGTAACACTAAGAAAAGGTGTTCTTTGTCACCTTTGTCACCTGACTCAAACAGAGGCGTGACAATTAAAGCAACTTATTTATAAAGGAGGAAAGATGGTGTGGTAGGTCATGTTTGGCAGGCTAGCATTGCAGTTGTTCTTTAAGCAGTTGTTATGTTCTAGAAGTTTTTGTCTTGGATTTGAGTGCTGTAAAAGGAAAAAGGTAATTGCCAGTTTCAAGGAAACTTTGCTGTCTTTTAATTGCTGGCATCATCTATGCAATATGTTCTCATTGCATGAAAATAAACCAAAAGCATTTTAGGTGGTGGATAGGGAAGAGATCTGTAGTCCTTTTTCTCCCAGAACTGCATTCTTACCTGTTGGAGTGCACTGAACATTTTTTTTTCTAAGTTTGCTTTAATTTTGTATACTTAAACAAATACTGCCATCTGAAACAAGCCGTTTGTATAAGGTAATGTTAAAATTTAAGGTATCCTCTGAGAAGGCGATATGCATTTTGGTAATGAAAAGTACCTTGTGAAGTATAGTAAGTTTGCTTTTCGTTGCATGGAGTTCAAGTGTTCAGAGGCCCGATAGCATATCTGTGGCCTTTGTTGAAAATGTTGACTCTTCGTTCATGAATGATTAACAGGTTGTTTTATTTAAAGGCGCGTATCTGCTTCCTCCAGTGTCTGTATAAAAACTATGTTCTGAAAAAGCTGTGTGTACAGTCCCTATTTGAAGAATGTTGTGTCCTGCCTGCGTGAAACTCTCTTCCTTATCAGTATGCAAGGATTTACTGCTAGCAGACTTTTCTGTGAGATAGAACTTAAATATGGCAGACTTCTGAAGTATTAACATACAGAGCATTACTGAGCTGAGGGAGAGCTCAGTAATATTCATAAAGTTGCCATAGTGCTTAATGGGCTGTACAATTTTCATTCAAGTGGTAGCGTCATGGAAGTATTTATGCTTTCTAATTTTTATCACTTTTCTAGCAAGAGCCCTTCACTGTTCTTAGCAGGAGAAAGCAACGTGAGCAAGTCTGAAAGGCACACCAAATAGCAAATGAATGCTGAAATGTTTTGAGTAGAGGCGTTTTGTGTGTGCGTGCACGGGCGTGTTGAAGGACATGTTCATGTGATTCTGATAGTGAGAAGACAAGGAGTCTCTTTGGGTAGATTTAATTCCACGTTCATGAACATTCAGAGCTTGTTAGTGTAAAAATGAAGCTCGGGGTGAAGTTCTAGCTGGAAGTCCTCATGTACATACAGAGCTCTTTAGTGTTAAGGATATATTTGAGTTTCCCTTAGCTGTGTATGTCTGGGTTTATAGGGAAACAGTCAGGGAAGTGGTCAGAAACCGTTTTGGTCTCGGTTATGCTGTCTCTGTTCTGATTTATCCATTGGTAATGAGTAATGGGTTTGGTAAATGAAAGGAATACAGTTAAACTAATATGAGTTTTGGCTTGAAAACATGAAAAGTTTTTGCAGAACACAGTCTTGAACTTAGAACAGTCACCTTAAAGAAAGTGGCGGGGTCTGTGGTGGAGGGCCCGGGAGCTCCCCAGGGACACCTAGTGGGCCCTATGTCTCGGAGGACTCTCCTTCCCGAGGACGGGGGGGATTGACCCTTCTGCCAATGCTGAGGTAGGAAGTACACCAAAGTCAATTTCAGGAAACTTTGAGCTTTCTAAAAGCTGGGGTTTTTTTCCCTCATCAATAAATGAGAAGTTCTTCACAAAATTAGCCTTGATAAGGTTGGGTGCTGTTGAACTGAGCATTATTGTAGACGCAGCAGCATACCTCGTTGTGTGGCTCGAGGAATGAGGAAGTATTGTTGTATGCTATGTGGTTATTTAAAATAGCTCCTGATAAGAAAGATGTATCCCTCAAAGGCGTGCTTAGGAGCTAAGCTGCGTGTTGTAGTTTGATGGCTTGCATTTTTTTTTTTTATGCTTCGCTGAAAGCAGTAACTTACAGGTGCCTTTCAAAAATGCTGCGTTTCTCCCTGAAAAGATCTGTCAGAAGAGAGAGCACCAGGGAGTGAAAGTAGCTGGAGGCTTGCTTGGCAGAACAGCTGTCTTGTTTGTTTTTCAGGACAACAGTTCTGGCTTTCTCTTGAAAACCAGAGATTGGTATGTTGAATTTGGAAGTACTAAGCATTTAGAAGAAACCTCCTCATTACGCTTTCCTACCATGTTACTGTTTTAAACTTAACTAGTACATTGCCTGAGTTATGTGGCAGCGCGTTGGCTGTGAGCTTCCAGTATTGGCTCAGCACATATGTGTCCTGCAGTTTCATCTGGAGTTGTTCTGGTTATAATGCTGAAACCCTTGAAAACCTCAGTGTGAAACCTCTGAGCCATATTCCTATGTGGTGCTTGAGAAAATGTTTTGAAACCTATACCAAGCATTCTGTGTCATAGGGTTTCTATTTGGGAAACGCTTGTATTAATACGCAGAACTGTTCTTTTAATAATGGCACTTCATGGTCTGAATTAAAACAAAAAAGCAACTGGCAAATGCAGGCCAGACAGCAAAGCCTCCTTATTGTCTTGTGTGGAAGAACGATTTTAGGAGGATGCGAGTGTTGTGCAAGCCCCCCGCCTCCGGCCGCAGCGCGCGACAGGGCTGCTTTTGCCACTTCCT
The DNA here is from genome assembly GCF_964106895.1 of Numenius arquata. NCBI lineage: Eukaryota > Metazoa > Chordata > Aves > Charadriiformes > Scolopacidae > Numenius > Numenius arquata. Next base: position 29,507,369 of record NC_133587.1, on the reverse strand, counting down.
TGAAATAGAGGAAGAATCTGAAGGTTTGTGCATTCCCCGGTGCAGGTGTGTGTTGTTGCTTCAAATGACAAGCTATTAAAAAAAAAAAAACCCAACCAAAAAACCCCTGCACTCTTGAATGAGGAGACCTCGGAGAGGCTTTGAGCAGCCCCTGGAAGTTGATCAAGGTTATTCTCCTACCATCCTGGGGAATCAAGGCTCATCCCTGAGGACAGAGGGGTGATGCTTTGGTCACAGTAGAGTGCTTTATGCTGTTAGTGTTCTCAAGAGAACTCTACCAAAGCCAGCCATTTGAACCCTCTCCAAAAAGAGAAAAAGAAAAAAAAGGGTGGGGGGACACTTAGATAGTAGAAAAATAATCTTTTACTGTTCATCAAGCTTTGTAACAGATTTTTTTTTTTGCTGCAATTTTTTTTTTCCACCCCTTGTGGTTTGCCTTAAACATCCTGTACTTGCTATATCTAGTAATCTGTGTTTTCTCTTTTAAAGGCTCACAAAACAAGTCCATGCCCATTTTAATCTCATTAAGTTCCTCTCTAGCTGTTTCCCCTTTTGGTTGTGGATATTGCCCGTATTTGGTTCTAGCTATGGTGCAATCAGTTTATATCTGATTGTGTGGTACAATATGCTGTCTTGCCTGAGCAAACTCCAATAATTTATGATTAGATGTGGCTTAGATTAGCAGCCTATGATTTTAATGTTTAAAAGTACATTATAAAAGATCTTTTATGTAATGCAATATTTTTTTTTTCCTGTGAAAGATGCAACAAGAGGCAAAGGGACTTGCCTGCAGCAAAGCTTCTGAATTAAAACCAAGGAGGGGGAAGGGATGGTATAAATTATATAGTTCCTTCCTTTAGAATGCCTAAATAATGTGCCCTAAAATACAGAGATGGCAGTGCATTACCAGGAAACTACTACATTTGGTTTAATAACCAGCTGCTTTCACAATCTCATCATCACAGCTCTCATGAAAACAGATGCTCTTACATTCTGCATGGTGTGTTTTGTATACTTTTACTATACTTTAAAAATTGAACACCTGAAAGTGTATTTCTCTCCTAAACACATTAGTGGCTTATTTGAAAGTACTCATGGTTTCAGTGAGTGCCATGGACTTGTAACCATGCTTTCTGCTGGCCTTCATGTTAGCAAGCTATTTATTAATGAGGAATTGTCATTAGTGTCTTGTTTTCTTGTAGATACTTGTTTTACTTGTGTTTGTGTATATGAATAAAATTAGGTGGATAAGAATATCCACTTAATTTCTATAAGAAGGGTGTGGTAATCGGAACATTTGGTGATATTGCCTAAAATATTTTTAAATAAGCATCTGTTTGGAAAGGCATACAGGTAAACCGTCCAGGTGTTTTCCAGAGTTTCTTAGTCAGAACACTGTGCTCGTCTTTCCAACTGAACTGTCTAGATCTCACTGAGAAGATAAAAGCGCTGCTTTACATTCACCATCATCTGTATTAGCAGGGAGGGGGAAAGGTTGGAGAACCATCTTTGCCTAATAAGTGGCATCTCAGAAGTGCTATGTTTTGTCTTGAACGAGATCACATTTCTTACAGTTCCTGAGCAATACTTGAACTGTAAAGCTGAAGTTTTTCAACAAGACAAGCATGTAATTATTATTATGATGATGATACCAGTGTATTTAAAATTCACTGTAAGACATAATTATCAGCTGTCATCTGGAGAAATGCTAAAAAATTGTTTCAGTGTTAAATATAGCTTGTTATATTTACCTTATAGTTAACAATCTATTGTTTTCTTGCCCCAGCATCTTGTGGCTGTCCTTTGTGCTTTTGTACTTAACAACAAAGGGAGTTTGTTGGTTTGTTTTCCTACTGTAATATATTCTGATTTGTAAGGGAGCATTCTAAAATTCATTTGCTCTTTAACGATACATTTCTTCTCTTAATAGCCAACTACTCCACCAAGCCAAGGGAGGCCTGATTCACCAGTTTATGCTAATTTACAAGAACTGAAAATATCTCAGTCTGCACTTCCACCACTACCTACAAGTGCTCCAGTCCAAATAAATGGGGAATGGGAAACCCATAAAGATACGACAGGACGCTGTTATTACTACAACAGAGGATCACAGGAACGAACCTGGAAGCCTCCGCGGTGGGCCCGAGATGCAAGCATTAATAAAGGGGATTCCCAGAGCCATGCAGATCATGAGGTAGTTCCTTCTGAGATCACAAGCAATGAGACTGTAATGCATATGAATGCTGTTTTGCAATGGAATTTGGTATTGCTGAGTTTTGAGGTGTCAAGGAGTGTCTTCATTTGTCTCTTTGGTCATGTGTCTTGGTATGAAGCAGTAAACAATTTAGCTCTTCAATTGCTTTTGTGTATAAGAATGCATACAGGAACTGTGTATGAGAGTAGTGAGTTGTAAAAATGCCTTACTGTCCCTCAGCAGGTATTGCAGCTTTTCCTTTAAAGGTAAAGGAAAATGAAGATATTTTGCAACTAATAGGACTATAAATGACAGTAGAATAAGACAAGCATTGTGACTTCTCTGACATGGAGTACATTCTCTTTCTCAGTGTATTTGGCATATTTTTGGGGGAGACAGGGAAGGCGGGGAGAGTGTGATGGTCCTTCTAGAAATGGGATTTATGGGGATGCGTTGAAAAAGGCCATGGGAATTATTTTTATTAGTATCACTTAAATACACAGTAAAAGAAAGGCAGAAGATATATAGGTGTTTGCTACTGCTTGGTTAATGCTGTGACAGTAAATTTAAATATGAGATGTTTTTCTTATAGAGGAAAATATTTTCATAGAGTGGAATTAAGATGGATTTACATACTGAGATGGATGTAGAGAACTCCAGAGTTCTGGAGTCAAAACCAGACCTAATAGAGTTCCACAGCACTTTCTACCTGCATCAAAAATAGTGACATAATTGAAACTTCCATCAAATTAAAATATATTTTTTTTGTACTTAGATTTATACAGACTATCAATAATTCTATATGTTCTATGATGCTTTTGAAATGTATATATATATTTTTTTTTAGAAAGGGGCATATGTGGCTTCAAGCTTAAATAAAATTCAATTAATGAATTCTTAAAGAGGTGGAATAATCATAGCGAATATAAAAAGCAAGTTTAGCTAGATAACTTGTTGCAGCATTTTATTTAACCATTTGCTTAGGAGATTTGAATTTACACACTTGTGAATGATTTCTGTGTGGAGCCTTGGATAGCTGTAGAGCAAACTAGGAAAAAGGACAATTAAGAGCAGTATTTTGTTACCGAATTGTGTTAATTTCAAGAAAATCCTTTTCTTCATTCTGTGAGTGATATTCTAGAGAACAGGAGATGAGAACATTAAAATTGCCATGCTAGAAGATCTGCCTAGCCAAGTGTGTAGGTCCACGGGTAGCAAATGCTGATGGGAGGAGGAAATCCACCCCAGCTTTTGGCAATTGGCCGTATGAGCTTTTGAATATATTGCAATTAGGCCATAAACACATTCTGTAGATTTACCAATGGATTTTTTTCATTATGCAAACCTTTTGCTTTTGCAAAACCTTTTGGCAAAGCTTTGCTGCAGATCTTGCTTAAGAGATTTGAAGCTTTCCGTGAAGTTCTTTATGTTAAAAGATGATTTGAGACAATATTTGAGGTGTGGATATATTCCGTGCAGCTGGTTGCTAGGGAGAGCCAGACAGTGGTGTGTGTTTATCTGAACTGCTGTGGTTCAGATAAAGCAAAGGGATAGCTGGGAGATGGATATTACTGTTTAAATATTCTTAAAATGCTGCTCTGGTGTTCAAACAGTACTTAACTTAATCAGTTTCCTGATTGAAAGAAAAAAGCAAACATTTTCAAGAAATCTTCCACATATTTCACTTTTATACACCCTTTTCAAATATGTGTAGTTTAGGTGGATTTCCTCCTGAGCTACTACATTATTTAGTTTTAATTGTGGACTGCACAGAAATTTTAGATTGCTGGAGGCCCTGTCGTGGAAGTCTACCTCTAGGATGTTAGTAGCAGAAACAGGAGAGAAAGGCAATCAAAGGGTACTTTTTTCCTTCGGCAGTGGCCTTCATGTCAGCTGTGAAGTCTGCAAGCATTTAAACGGCCAAATTTTCTTGTCACAGGCTGGTGGCAGCAACAGGTAAACTGGTGAAATGCTTGGGGCTGTTGCTTTGGTTGCTCTGATGATGGTCTATTAATTTCGTACTTGCTGTGCTTTTGCTGGATAGGACTCTGGTTTTAGTCTGGATAAGGTGATTGCGTTTTTTCAGTAATAACTCTCCTTGTAGTAAGTGTAACTGTTTTTCTGTTTTCATCATTCTTCCTTCTTTGGAAGAAAGTTCTTCCTTCTTCTTCCAATAATTCTTTCTCCCTCCCCACTTGCAAATGATCCCTCTGACTCTCACTCATACCTCTATACCATGACTTCAGCATATGGTTGCGTGATCAAAAAGCTTGATTTTTTTTTTTTATTTTATTGCCCGTAACTTATTTCAGCTCAGCTCTTCTGTTTATTTGTGATGCTTGAGGTATCACAGGTTGGCCTTCAGACAGTTACATCTATCAAGTTTTAGTCTTTGTAAACCAATGGATGATGCATGGTTTGATTAATTTTTGACTAGATGCAATTTTATATTTACAGTAGCACAAGTTCCTTAAGTAATTTATATCGTCTCTGACTGGGTTATCAAAATTTAAGTTTAGGGAAATATATGTTGCAAGGTCATGTAAATCCACTTCCCAGCAGTCCCATGTTGATTTTGAAGCTGGTTTTTTTTTTTTTTTTTTCTTCTGCTCTGCATTTGGGAGTGTACTTCAGATTCCACTGTTCATGTTCACCCTTTTTTTTTATGACCTTTGAGTACTTAAATGAAAATAGTTACAGTAAAGGTTGAGACTTGAGGCTAAGCTACAGTAAAATATAGGACATCCCAAATTTTATCTTATTATGATGACTTAGAGCAAATATTTCTTAATTAGTAAAAGCAGATTTAATTTATTGTAATGAAGTTAAGTTGGCTTTTACACACTAGTCTGAGTTACGCTGATTCCCTTCAGTTTTAGTAACGGAAGAGCATATACAGGCAGGTTAAATGCTAGTTGTCTCTCTACTGGAGGAGTTTGTATCATATTAGGTACCAAAATGGCAAGATGACATAAAAATGGCAACTGTGATCATATATTCTAATATGTAAGTAATATACTAGAAAATGCAATAGCTTATGGTTGGTCCTAGAACTTTGTGATTAGGAAATTGAATTTTATTGGATAGTTAAAAACAGGCCAAATTGTACTTAATTTGTCAGAGATGTTGGTAACAGATACGGCACAAAGCAGTTGTAGGTTATGGCAGTTACTTGGATGGGGTGGGGGGAAACAATGAAGTCCTATCGACAGGGCCTCTAGGAACCTGTACAAGATTGTGGAATTACGGATAAATTTTATCAGAGGTAGTGACTTTCTAATGTACTTAGGGAAGTGCTTAACGGTAACTGGGAGAAAGCTGTTAGACAAGACTGCAAAAGGAATGAGGTGTTATCATATCTGAGAAAGGCAAAGCTCTTAATACCTCACTAGGAGAACATACTATGAATTAGAGACCAACAAATTAACCAGCAAGCTGTAGAAAAGCAACAGGATTTAATTTAAATTGAAAGCTACATTTAAAATGTGGCCAAGATGCAGTTTCATTCCCTGTTTTTTGTTTCACAATAAACAAAGGGTTTTAAAAGCATGCTAGCCTCTTTAATTACTCAGTATTTTTTCTTATTATTTTGATTTTTAGAAGTAGTAGTAGCTTTCAAAACTAGTCTGGTTAAGAGATAAAAGAAAGACCGTAACTGTTGTGTGGTTTTTTTTTTTTTATTAAATGCCTGGTGATGAACTAGTCTCTGCCCTCAAGAATTTTCCATGTAAATGGAAAAAAGCCAAGAAAGTGATATCGGGGACCTTTTCTGTAACTCAGTTTTACGTCACAACAAGTTCTTAGAAGGTCTAAGGCTGGACAGCTGTCTACTTTAGATGGCTTTATTTAAACATGGCATAGTATAACTGCGGATGGGACTCTGAGAGAAAGCATGGATGATACGTAAAAAGCCTACAGGCAGTTAATACAGGAAAAAGTGTTGAAAGTTAAATTGACAGTTGCTGAATGTGGTTTGGCTGCTGTTCCCTAACCCCTGTTGATGCAGCTTTAGCAGTTGTTGATACTAGCTGAGGGTTAAGGAATGCCTTGCCTTGGTACACTTTGTAACAACTCAGGAATTTCATTTAAATTTAGGTCTGCAAAGGCTAAATTCCTACATTGTGTGGTATCTGAGATTAGTTAAGCCTTGAAGCATCAAGATGCCGGCTGAATATGAGCCAGCATGTACCCAGGTCGCCAAAAAGGCCAACAGCATCCTGGCTTGTATCAGAAACAGTGTGTCCAGCAGGACTAGGGAGGTGATGGTCCCCCTGTACTCAGCATTGGTGATGTCCCATCTCAAATATTGTGTTCAGTTTTGGGCGCCTCATTACAAAAAGACATTGAGGTGCTGGAGTGTGTCCAGAAAAGGGCAATGAAGCTGATGAAGGGTCTGGAGAACAAGTCTTATGAGGAGTGGCTGAAGGAGCTGGGGACGCTAAGCCTGGAGAAAAGGTGGCTGAGGGGAGACCTTATCACTCTCTACAACTACCTGAAAGGTTGTAGCGAGGTGGGAGTCAGTCTCTTCTCCCAAATAGCAAGTGATGGGATGAGAAGAAACTGCGTCAAGTTGTGCCAGGGAAGGTTTAGGTTGGATATTAGGAAAAATTTCTTCACTGAAAGGGTTATTAAGCATTGGCACAGGCTGCCCAGGGAAGTGGTTAAGTCATCATCCTGGAGGTGTTTAAAAGACGTGTAGACATGGTGCTGAGGGGCATGGTTTAATGGTTACTTGGCAGTGTTAGATTTGTGGTTGGACTCAATCTTAAAGGTCTTTTCCAACCTAAATGATTGTATGATGTGACTATTATTATACGTGTGCCTTACAGATAGACACATTAACAGTCATTTTTATTGAACAACAATGGTTTTCCAGGAGTTATTCAGTCATAATTCCTGTTAATACTAATAATAACAATATCCAAAGTCTACTACTTTGAACACATATCAATGCATTTAATATTTAACCATTAAAACATAATGAAAACTTAAATATGTGTATACAGTTAGCTATCTTATATAACAGTAGTTCAAGTGGGACCGATGGCACTCTTATCAGCTCCTCAGTCATAACTCTTCAAGTGTAAAAATGGGACTGAAGACTTTTTTTTTTTGCCCCACTGGTTAGAAACTGACACTTCAGAACTTTGTGTTACCTCATGTGCAGGAGAAGTGGCATTGTTTAATCCATATTTTAGATGCCCACATTCTCTAGGGTGTAGAGGATACTTATATTTTTCGTGTTATTAATGACACAAAAATTTCCACGGGTGTTTCTGTGCTTGGTAAGCTGGCTCATGTCAGTGCAAGGAGTTTCTGTTCCACAAGCAGTGAGGTACTTAGAAAGGTAACACCAAAACCTGGTGTGCTAGTAATTTTGAAATGTCACTAAACACATAGGCTCTAAAAACACTGAATTTTTAAAACTGGTGAGTTTTGGATCCATGGATTTTTTTTGGGGTAATATTTAAGCTTTTCAGGAGAGTTTTTTCGTAATTTAGAATTGAAATTTTGCCTTTCTCCTGCTTTATAGATTTCTTCAAAACCCTTTTACTTGTGTTATTGAACCTTTAGCCAATATTTAACTGTCATCATTTCTGAATAGCAGGATGTGTTCCCTCGTAAGTGTTATGCGTCCTACTAGCTGAGGATCCAAGATAGTGTGAAAGAATATCTGCGCTGAATTCCTCGGGAGGCTTGGGGTTAGAGATATTGTTGTGAGAGAGGTATGCAGGGAGATTTGGTTGGTTGTTTTTTTTTGACCCATGGAATGGATGCTTTGAATAATAACTACAATATGTTAGCAAGGAGATGAACAAGGTGTATGAGGGAACAGAAATTTTTTGATGTGTGTGTGCAAAATCTTTTTTTCTACTTTACATGTCAAACTTGTTCCTTACATTATAATTCACTTTTACTTGCAGAAAATCATCTTACACCTTGGCTACCTGTGCCTGGTGGAAAGCCTTTGCTCATTGTCACATGCATCAGAGTTGAAAGGAGGAGAGTGGAAATTCCTAATATTTTAGGATGCATTGCACAAGTACTATAAAGTGCTGGGACCTACTGAGGTGCAACTGGAGTTCCAAGTTGTCCTAATGATTACTGTGTTTCCAGATACTGTTTGGGAAGGGAAGAAAAGGATTTAGGTGTGAAAGTTGGGATGTTGCCAGGAAACCAAGATAGTAGGTCTCCCAAGTTTTTTGAGGCAATGCAGATTACTAAAACTCACTCTCTTCTTCATTCAATAATGTAAATTTGTGGGAATAAAATTTAGATCAGCCAAAAAAATTGGAGTTCAAATTCAAGTAGCCGAAATCTGGTATAGTAGAATTAAAAAAAGTATCAGTATAAACCAGTTGTTCTGAAAAGACTTTGAATTGTCTAGCAAATATAAAATATTTCTGTACTGTAAAAATGCATCTCTTATTCTTCAGTGTAAGATAAAAATGTGAACTCCCTGAATTTATTATTATTCTCTTTCTAGTAAAATAATCTTTGATCTTTCAGATTTCAAAGTGCTTTCATTCTCAAAACTGCCTTGTATCTTTCTGACTACTTGTAGCATCTTTCATCAGAAGAAAACGACCACAGTTCTTGTTACAGCCAGTCAGATAGTCAGTATGGTTCTCCTCCAAAGGGTTGGTCAGAAGAGTTGGATGAACATGGTCAAACCTTATATACCAATGACTATACTAATGAAAAGGTACTTTTTCCTTCTTCTCATCACTTATCCTAGATCTTTTCCACTAATTCACTGTTAGAAATACAGATTTTGTTTCTAGAAGTGAAAAGCATACTGCAGCAGTATCTCCTTTTGTTTTTTAAACATACTTTAAACATACATTTTTAAACAATACTTTAGCAACTGAACTGACTTATTTTTTTCCATTTCTTTACTATCAGAAAGTTTTCTTGTTTCTAGTTGAGTATCAGATTACATTAAATGAACATATCATGTATCATTTTTTTTTTAATTCCTGCCCTCCCCCATCCCCTTGATTACACTTCAGGAATGAACTTCATACCAATGTAATGTTTTTCTCACTGTCTTCTAAGAGCTGTTCTTGCCTACATAGGCCTTCCAGATAGGATGGTTTCGAACTGAAAATAATGCTGCTTTATCACTTTCATCCTTTACTTTACTAGAGATTTTCAATACTGCTTTCAGATGTAGACAAACTTCTTAAAGTACATCTGTATCAGCAGATTTATCTTCTATTCTAATTATGTAATTGTTACTGACAATTTACTGTGATTCTGGGCACCATAAATATTTCTCCCATGTAGGGTAAATGACAATATTTGTTTATATTTGTAAAGCAGTGCATTTCTCTAATTGTTCACTAAAGTTACATTTTGTTTCTTTTTAACTTCAAAAAGCTCATTGAAACAGTAGTTTACCGTATTATAGCACCACCTCTTTTCCACTATATGAGGTGATATATACGAGGTTTATTTGAAAGAAATTTTTAAATAAGTTTTATGTCAGTTTTGGAATTCTATCGTGGTTATCCTATTTTTGCTGAACATCTGTTGAGTACATACCTATGTTTTGGCAAACTTTTTTTTTAATTGCACTGGGATTTATAGAAAACAGTTTTCCTGTCATAAACAGTATATTGGAAGGCAGTCTTGTGAAACCTGCTTGACCTAAGAGCCTTGCTGTGTTTCCATGCATATTTTTGTGCAATCTTCTTGTAGACTTTTGCTCATTACATTTCTTTTCTTTCTGCATAACTAGTCACAGTTGTCATAGTTTTACCTCCTTGATTGTGGGAGTTGCTTATAGAGGTTGCAGAAATTATATTATCATCTTCATGATTTGTTTAGGAACTGCATCTCATTTTCCTGATGCTGAACAACTCCGTTTTTAAAACAAGTGCAATTATCTCTTAAATTATCAACAGTTGCTGGTTGAGCTTCTTGTAATTCTGTAGTTTTATGTAGAAAATCCTTACACAGATGTGATGCAAAAATTGTGCTATGTTAAACTGACAGTGTAATGTTGATAAGAGTGAGATATGCCATCTTCAAAAAACATCTGTTTATCACAATCTCTCATGTGATATTGCAGGACTGCTTTCTGAGTAGTTACAGGAGGAAAAAAATATTAGTGAACCCAGTTCAGGAAGATGAAAACTGTGTTGCTGTCAATGCTAACTAACCGTGGTTAAGTTAATGGAGATTGCGCATTAGATGCTGCTGAAGTGGATATCGTTTTATTAAAAATTAACTTTAAATCCCAACTATCAGAGATTTACTATGTTACGACTGTCACTCTGATTACATTTCCTATCATCCCATTTCTTTCTACAGTGGATAAAACATGCAGATGAACAAGGTAGACCTTACTACTACAGCGCTGATGGTTCCCGATCAGAATGGGAGTTACCGAAGGTGAGTGACCTAAAAAAGAAACTGACAACTTGGGGGCTTTCCCCTCCTCCTCAATAAATGTTCTATGGGGTCTTTGATGGGAATTACTTGCAACAAGAGGACTTACATATTGCACTTGGTTATTTCCTGCGTTTTTGTGGAATTTTTCACTGTGAAAAGAAAAAAATATACTCAAGGACATGGAAAGTGGATGTATCTAACTATTCAGATGTCAGAGAAAATCTTGTATCTTTGCTGAACTGAGCTTTTCATGCAAAGCTGCAGAATAATTTCTGTGATTTTGCTGTGATAAAGAAAACCTCTATAGGAAAAAAGAAATTTTTTTTTACTACAAAACATTCCTGGGAAACTAGTCTATTTTTAGTATCCTCCAAAATGCTTGTACAGACAGGTATAGAAAAATAGAAGCTTCAGCAGAGTTTTGTGGTATATTTGAGGATGACACAGTTTCACCAGAAGTGTGTTCTGGTATATATTAATTTTGTAATGAAAATAGGAATTTGTAGGACAGCAACAGAGCCAGAGACACTTGGTAGTCTGAGGATGTACCTAATACTATTTAATTCTCATTTTCACTTTGAAAAAATATAGGACATTTGTCATAATACTTCATTCTATGACTTCTGCAATGCAGAAAGTTTTGACTGTGAAGAAGTTGCTTTCCAGTAAAATAGATTGAGTTTGGATTTGAACTAAATAGCAAATTAAGTTAGCTTTAATCCAACGACAATAGGTCACAAAGATAATCCAGAAGTGTTACCTGAGGCACACTAGCATAGAGGATTGGGGTGTAGTATTTGTGTGTTAGCGCATGATATTCTAGTGGTTCTAAACAGACATCTGCGTTCCGTTGTATTAATAGCCACCTACAGAACAAAATGTAGCCTCTGTTTCGGAGTTTGTGATCTGATATGCTTTAGTTCTTGTTTATATGAAAATTATCGCATATTACTGTTAGAAATTTTCTTTGAAAATTATTTCACATGAGCCATTTGGGCAGAACGTACTCTTTAATTGCTTCTTGAAGCTAGGAAATCTTGGGTGGCAGCAAATATAAGGTTAACAGAAGTAAATGAGCAATTGACTCTTGGGGTCACAGTCCCAGAGCCTATGTATTTCCAGAAATCCTTAGCTTTTGCCTTTAAAAGCTGTGGAATAGATTAAATATTCCAGCAAAAGATTTAGCTAGTTTCTGTAATGATATATCTGAAGAAGATACAGCAGAGATTTTACACTTGTAATTGAAGTGTGATTGAAGATTAGTCTCTCAAAAATCTTACTGAAGCTGGTTCCAAAAGTGCTTAGGAACAAATGAATTGGAAAGACAACGTAGACCACAGAACTTCTTTTGAAGAAAAATAATCTAGACTGAAAACTCATAAATGGTGAGAAAATCGTAGAAAGACTTCAGCATTGTAATTCTTGCTTAAATGAAAATAAAGTTACTAGGGAAAAAACCCTACTCTTGGTCCATTTTCCCCCTGTGTATTTAGTTCAAATATTGCCTCCCAAAATTTGTTGGGAAACAAAGCGATGGAATAGCATGGTCATGCAGAGCTGTTAAACCAGAAAAAGAAGATAATCTGGACTTCATTAGAACTAAAAATCATCTGGAGGTTTCTGGAAATAGCACATTAGCTGAGCTAGTACTGTAACACTAAAAATCTTCTCTGTTATACCGTAAATGTGAACATGCTTGGGAATAACACTTCCAGTATTCTTGTAAGTATGTTAAAAATTGTGAGGGTAGATGTTGGGAGAGCGGGGGGCAGTTACAAAGTAAATTACTTTAGACAGTCTCATAGAAAGCCCTCCAGTCATGTATATTTAAATAAGATCTAGAAATAGCTGAATGCCTCTGGCTAAAAATGATGTCTTGGATAGAGTAGCTTTGACAACTGCTGAAAAGTCCATTAAAGCGCACAATGAGTGTGACCCAGCTTTTTGCAGTGAATGAGGAGAACATACTGAATATTCTTTAAAATGGATGATAATCTTTAACCATAATTTGCACTACATCTTGCAAGAGACTTTGAGTTTTCTCCTATGCTTATGCATTCTGCTGCATTCAGTTGTTGGTTCTTTCCAATTATTTAAAAAAACAACCAACCAACCAAAAAACCCCAGCAAATAGAAGTTCATTCCTCCATAGATCACTGTGATAAAATGTTTATTTCATTTGTAGTGAATGAATAGTATCTAAATTGTGTTGAGAAAGGCTACAAGCCTATTCCAGAAACCTAGTTTTCTAAAAAGTTTTATAATTTAAGCAAATGAGAAATTGTATTAAGGGGAGGAAAAAGTTAAATTGATCTCAGGAATGAGAACTCTCTAATTTCTAAAGTTTAAAAATGCTAATCTATCAAAATGACAAAAAAGTGAGGAAAACTATATAATAAATATTGAATAAGTAGCTTAAAGGGGAGGTAGAGAGGACAACCCAATAAAAATTAGAGATTAACGGTGTCTCAGATTTTCAAAATGCACTTAGGCTGATATCTGGTTTAACAGCGTGATGCTTGACCATCCTCGGACTGACCTCTCTGATCCAGCAGTAGACTTTGAAAGAAAATGTGTATGCTATAAGCCTCTGGAGTGAACTCATAGTTTCGGTGTTAATATTTAGAGACTCTGATACTGCAATTACACTTTCTCTTCTCAGAACTTCCTGCAGCATTAGCTCCCCTCGCTGTATCCCCAGAGGAAGCGCTAGGTAGAGGAGCTTCATTTTTTGGCAATTTTAATAGACCAGCAGGCTGTTAATTCATTCTCTGTGCACTGTCAGCATTGAGTATGAGCTCAGGGGCCTCAATTTGGATACTCAGGTGAACGATTTCTCCAGTCTCCTGCTGGAGATGTAAATGCTGTCAAACAGAGCATGCTATCTGAAAAATTACAATAAAACACAATATGGGTAATACCAGGAAGATAAGCAATCAAATGGTGAAAGAAAATGATGAGAACATGTAAAAAAGGCCTGGTTGTCTTATGGTAAATTTGTCTTGTTCTGAGCTGTGCTACTTGATTTGAGGTAACGTACCGTGTGCGTTGGCATTTGTATCTGCTGTAAGTTAATGCACTAAGCAGTACATTAGCAATAGTGAATCATCTTCACATTCTTGTTATAAAATTTGGGATTGCTTGTTGAAAGTTGAGATAGTTTTAGCTGATGTGAGGATCTAGATGGATTTTAAGGACAACAAAGCAACTGATATGACAGACCTGAGATAAGTATGAGAAGGCAGTAATTTTTTTTTGCTTTCTCTTTAATGTGTATATTTGTATTCAAGAGGCATGATCTCGTCTTCCTCATTTGTCCTGGTGTTTTGTGGTTCCCACCCCTCTCCCCTCCTCCCAGATAAGATGGGCAGGGGGAAGGTGCCCCCAGCTTTTGCTTGGGCAAGCAGCAGGACATGTGGCAGTCAGTGATGACTTGGAGTTCTTCAAAGATCAGCAGTCTTAGTGATCCGGGGGGTTAGAAGGTGAAGGAATGGACATCCAAGGTAGCAAAGTGCATAAAGTGGGTTATCCAGAGGTGTCTTTCAGTCATTTGTATATTTGGGATAGAGCTGCTTGTCCCAGTGGTTTCCTCGTTCTGCGTAGGTTGTGTTCCTCCAGCTGCTGCCACCCAGCTGTCCTGTGGCAGAGAATGAAGATTCTTATTTCCCTAGAGGAAGAAAGGGAATAAAGTCCTTAAAAAGATGAAAATTCTTTTTAAAATGTAGGTTTAAGAAAAATATGGTACTGATTTAGTTGGTAAGAAAAGCAAAAGCTGTAACATAAGTATTATGTCCATTGCAGCACGAAAAAAGTTTATTCAAAGTCAATGACAGTAGTAGCACTAAAGAGTGGTTTTGTTCTGAGGCAACGTTTAAAATTAAAAAAAAAAAAAAATTAAAAATTTCAGACAGTTTATTGGGACAACTGCAAATAATATGGTAGAGTATATAAGATGCTAAAGGGTACTGGATATCAGAACACTTTTAAATGCTGCTGTTTTGATCTCTGATTGCAGGAAGGTAAAATGCTTAACTTTGGGTCCTTACTAACTTTTACTGTCTTGTTTTCCACTTTTTTCTCCCTTCACCCACCCAGTTCCTTTCGTCTGACTGAGGATGTTGTTAACGCAAACCAAGAAAAATCTTTTTTTCTCAAAGCTGACAGATCTGTGTCATCTCCATAAGAATGGGGACAACTGCTACAAATAACTTGGATGTGTTACATTTATTTCAGTCACAATTAGGCTGGGACATGGCCTTGAGCCATGCCACCAATTGGGGTAAAATGATATATGAATCACTTGGCCAGTTGAGAGAGTTAGAAAATTTTATTCTGAGGCAAAGGAAGCCTTTAAATAGCTGGTGAAGGCATTGAACAAATTCAGCAATGAAAATAACCCCGTGTGATCTAAATTTACACTGCTAGTGTCCTTACCCTACACCAAGAGCTGTTGTAACAAGAATTCTGTGTTACCTGGTGCCTGCGGTCAGAGGATGAACAGCTCTCCTGTCCTCCTTTCTTGATAGGAGGTTACCCCAAGGAAATGGGAAGCAAATGGAGGTCATGTGCCGGAAGGGTTAATGTAATGGGGCAAAACAGGACAAAAGTTTGTGGAGGATTTTCAAGGAGCAGCAGCGTGTATATTCGGAGCTGTGTGCTGCATTATCAAAAGCTTTAGATGTAAGAAAATAGCATTGCACTCTAAGAAGATGCTACTAAGGCACATTGTGTAGCAGATATCGACCTACCAGGCAGTGTGTAGTCGTGAATGGGTCAGGTTTATTGCAATATATGGCCTTTGCCTGATCTCTGTCTTCAAGATTACACCAAGGCTTAGGCATAGAAAGCCTGCTTAGAGTTATGTAAAAATAAGATTTTGTGGGAGGCAAGGAGAGCCCAACCTAGTTGCTTGTCATTGCTGTTAACAGTGAGAAATATCATTGCAAAGGCTGTAGGAGAGACAACAGCTCTGCAGGTGAGACTATAGAGTGTCCAAAAGTGAACCTGCCCCAAAACTGTACTGCAAGGCTTTTTGCAGTAGGAGGGTTGGGGGGAGAGGGTGGTGCTGGTGGGGCAGACCAAGGGGTAGCAGGGGTGTAGGCATCTGACCTGGCCACTGAAAGCTCTGGCTGCTACTCTCAAACCAGTGCGCTCGACCCAATCTAGAGCATGGCTAATATGGCTGGATAATGCAGTCTGAAACTGTATCTGTATCTCACTGTGATTGTCTTCTCTTTGGGCATCACAGATCAATCCATTTATTTTAAAAGTAGAAGATTGTCCTGAGCCCAGAAGTACACAAGCTTTCTCTTTTTTCCCCTTAGTAGTGTGTTCTACTATTTGTAATGAATTAAACAAACAACCCCCCCAAAAAAACCCCAAACGCTTCAGCAAAAAATGTTTACTTGACACCTCTGTTGTGAGAAAATGGGGTAAACATGTCAAATGTTCCTTTTAAGGACTTATTAGTTTACTAACGCTGTTTATATCACCAATGCAAATAATTTAAGCTGCGAAGATACATGGCTCAGTGTCCCGAGTTGTTAACAGTGCTTTGTTAATGAACCCCACATACTGTTGCTTTGCTTTCTTGTTAAATGATTTGTAAAACTAGAATTTCATATTACTTTACAGGCCCTTTCTCCTTCAAGATGGGGCTGTCTGTTGGCTGAGTTGACTCCTGGTGGCTTGTGATGGTATCAAAGGCAGCTATTAAATATAGTTCACCTGTAATTAGGCTTGTGCCTATTTGCTGACTCAATATAGATTTAAATTTAAGGAAAATTACCGTAAAATAAGTCTTTGACTGTTTAAACTTAAATTCTTGAGTTACTCAAATGGAAAGTACATGGAGGATTTCCATAAATAATATTCACCAGTGTCACTGAAATGTGCATATATTTCTGAAATAAATGTTTCTGTTTCTGAACTGCTCACTTAAATGCTTTAGAACTGCAGCAAGGAATGCAGTTTGTGGCAATGTTCTGCTATTTAGACATAGTTTAATTGAAAATTGTTTAGATTTTATTCGTAATACAGGTAATTTTGCTGCATATTGCTTAGTTTGCTGATGCAGGTTGAGTTGTAGGAACATCTGCTGAGTGGCAATACAGTAATAGCAATACAGTACGCTGGTATTAGACTGCAGCATGAATGATGGTTCTGTTTTGATTTAACAAGGGAACAGAGTTGCTTAAACCTCACCATTGTAAGGAAGCAGTTTTCCTGTGAGTGTAAATGTGCTGAACCCAGCACAGAGTCAGTGCGATCTCAGAAGTGAATCTCTACAGTGACAACTAATTCATTTCTGTCTGCGCATGAACTACCAAATTTTATTTTCAGTTCTGCAAGATCCATTTACTTGGAAGTGTTTAACTACTGTTGCGGATATTGAAATAATTTAATGAAACACTAAAGTTATAATTTACCTTTTAAGTATCTATTGACTTAGTGGAGCGTGAACTCTGTTCATAGTAAAATACAAAGCTAACGCAAGCATAGTGACTGCCGTGGGAGTAGTAGTGCTGGTTCTTAATTTGGGCAATAACTGTAAATGCATTATACAACTTAGCTCAAATTCAGCATTTATATTGTTTAGGTTAAATCTTGCCATGCTTTGTTAGAATAACCTATACCTACACACACTGTTTTTGAAGACCTGAGGCTCTGTGCTTACAGTAGGAATTGGTAGCAGAAATACAGAATTCAGTGTGCTTGCAAAAGATTATTACTTTAGGCTTTTTAAATAAAAAGGGCACTTGACTTTCCTTTGTTACTTCTTACCCAGTGGATTCTAGTCATTTACGTGACTCTACAAATGCTGCCTTATGTTTCTTTCAGTCTTCTGACACTTAATAGAAATAAAGAGGTTTTTAGTGACTTTAAAAAAACCCATACATTGATGTTGTCTTTTCTTGCTTGTATTTTCAGTATTAAACTTCATTTGAAATAGTTTCATAATTCTTTATAATGCTACCTTAGTGTTGCTGGTGATGACTTAAAATGGCAGTGCTAGTAATGATAAGTATGCTGCAATGCTAAGATCTAATTAAATGCTGGGTCTTTCTCATGGCCTTCACATTTTCTCAGCCTCTGCATCTTTGGATGCTCTTAAGTTATTAGAAGACCTCTGTCCTGATAAATCCATTCTCTCCTTGACTATTACAGCTCTGCTGAGTCTTAAAACTATTTTCTGCTAAGTATTTATTTTCTGTGCTTATGTATATTTCACACCATCAAATCCTTTCATAAGTAATTTGATGTGATTATTTTGAAAAAGCAAGTCCTAAATTCCGTGTCTCCTCTCCTAGGCTTCCTAAACCTTTGGGTCAAAAAGAATGGTAGCCAGACAATCATAACACTTAATCTAAAAATGCCTTACTGCGGGATAATAGGGTCTTCGTTTGCTTGTACAAGAGCTGGACAGGCAGTATAGTACTGTCAGGGCAACATGATGAGTTAATGTTTAAAACCTGTATTTATTCTAATTCCTTGATGGTTCTCAATATGTTGGTTGGTTGCAAAATCAGCAGTAAGCTGCTGCACAAGAAATCAAACATCTCTCTGCCGATGGAGAGTATTATTCCAACAGGCCAGTCTTAGGTACTGCCTTGGAGAGGACTATAGCAGAAAGGACAGTTCTGAAAACTAAATGCAAAATAAAGCCATGGGTATTTTCACTCCCTGGGTGACATCAGAAATCTGAAAGTTTGCACTGTGAAGGTGTGTGAATGGTGTGTCCAAGTCTTGTTTGCATGGATTAGATTCTACTTACAGTTTGATTTTTCTCTTCTTTAGTATAATGCTTCACCACAGCAGCAGAGAGATATAATAAAGAGTAGGAGTCTGGACAGGAGGCTACAAGAACCAATAGTTTTAACAAAATGGAGGCACAGCACAATTGTGTTGGACACCAACGATAAGGTAGGAGCAAGTTAAACAGCATGTGCTGGAATACCAACTGTTTCTGATGCGTAAAGCAATTAATCTAGCAGAGATGAGTATGCATGAATTTCTGAAATCTTTTTCTTATGTTCTATTGTATCATTGTGTATAACATTTGATGAAACCAAGGGCTGTTTGGTAACTTTACTACTGTTTGTGAGTAGTAGCTCTTTTCTTGTTATCCTTGAAGTATTTTAACTAGTGTTAGTTGAGGGTTTGATGTGTACAGCCATTTTACTTACAATTCAGAGTCTCCAAATTCACTTAAGGCTATGGAGTGTAATTAAGATTTGAATTCAAGAACTATGCATGTGGGTGAGGTTCTCATGCAAGGTATAGTGATATTTCACACCTGAATGTTTTAATTTTAGGAAACACCAAGTAAGAATACACTTGAAAGATTGCAGATGAGCAATTGAAATATTAATAGAATTGAAATGAAAGCTGCACTTGCTAAAGTGAAAACTATGCCTTAAAGCTGGAAATAGTAGTATTATATAGGGGATTTATCCCTTTAATGACTGTTCCGTTGATCTCCACTGTAATATCTCAAGGAAAGAGGAAAAGCTGTGTGTGGTTACAGCAGGGTTGTGGGACTGTTATATGGACAGAGGACAGAACTGAGAGTGCTGAAACGCTTGGTTTTGATCCTGTCTAGAGCCGAGTTGGGTGTTTAGTCTGAAAAGAGCTGTGGGTCAGTAACAACAAAAGCTGTCTTCTGCCCCTTCTTAGGGCATGTTCTTGATAGTCTGTTTTGGGCTGTACAGTAACAGATGCTGTTTAGGCCACTAAGGAGACAGAGACTCTCCCTTGCTCTCCCTTCAGTTTGATTTTTGTCCCAGCCGTTACTGCTTGTGCTGGGATGCTCTGCCCATGGGTGAGGAGAGCTGACGTGAGCTGAGCTGGGAGGGACTGGAACGGACGTTGTAGGGTGGTGACTTGCTGGTTTCTGTAACTTTACAGCAGCCCATCCCAAGATTCGTGGAAGTGGAAATACTTTGTAATGCTGAAATCTCAGCATGAGATACCAGGAAGCGGCACTGTAAGCTCCCTTCTTCTAAAGATACAGGGAAAAATGACATGAATATAGATTTGGGAGTTTGGAGAAGAGCCTGTAAGTGGGCCTGTGTAATTGCAAATGTCAAAGACAAACTTAAATGGACAAAATGCAGTAGTTGTAATTAAAATGGATCTGATGCCCAGAATGTTACTTGCTTGACCTGTTGTTTCCGGTATGTTTTAATAGCTTCCCTTGTTGAAATGGAGTATAGGAGAGTGGGTTGTCATGAGTTGACTTAGTTCCTCAGAGTAGGATTTATTGGATTTGATCTTAAGCTTTTGAGCTGTCAGTTTAGAATATATCACACGTGGTGCTGAGGAGGCAGTGGACCGTGCTCAGCTGGAGACTTTGCACCTGCAGGCATTAGTTTAGCTCGAGCGATTCCGAGGTCCCTCTACTGCTGCTTTCCCCTCCCTGCTCCTCCGTACACATCCTGCTGTACCGAGTGCTCTGTGGCACAGCGTGAGGACAGCCTACACGGAGTCCTGGTAAATCAAAGCTGAGCAGGCGCTTCTAGCCTCATGTGCAGTTTACACTTCACAGGTATGAACAGTTCTGCTGGAGATAGCTTAAAGTTTTGGCCTCGATTTTAAAGGAAGAATTATCTTATTTTTTGGCATAAGATACACTTCTGTTTTGGAACGACCTTTATGTCATGCTGCAGTGAATGAAGAAGCTCTTGTAAAACACTGAATAAGTGGAGTTGTTTACTTTCCTTCAAGACCTTCAAGAGCTTCAACTTAGTGAAGCAAATGTGAAAGTGTAGAAATACTTAGTGTAATAACTAAAAGAAACTGTATATGTGAGCCACATTTGTAAAGTCTAAGTCAGTAGTGTCAATTTCCTTTAACAGCTTCAAAACATGGAGACAACATGTATTTTTTTAATGGTGAGAAGGCTATATAGTTCATATAAAGCACAATGTTAATGATTTGGGAAAATCAAAATGTGGAGCAATAAACTAGCACTTTGTGGAAAGACAAAATTTGTTTAGTAAATTGATGCACCCATTCTATTACCAGTGACAAGTACACTGTTACTAATTTAAAGCAGAATATATATGTGGAAAGGGAATAGTTCATGACTGGGTTTCTTGTTCCAGAATTGCTTACTGTATGAAAGCTATCTCAAATTCAGAATGAAATAGGCAGAAGACCAACTGGTATTACCTGGATAGGCACATCAACCTCAAGTTAGCTGTTTAACTGACTCCTGGGGAAGCTATTTTCTTTTTATTTTCCTTATTTGTTTTTCCTGGAAAAACAACACAACTCAATTCTGTGAAAAAAGCCAGTCAAAAGAGTGCTTGAAATGTGTCAGAGTGAAAGTGGGGGTTGCCATGGCTGACAGAATTTTATGATATCAGATGTATTTGTTAACTGTTTATTGGCTGTTGCACATACCTCTATGTAGCTATCATCTGAAAAAAAATGGTAAGCAGAGGAAAAAATACCTTCCTGGGAGGAGCAAAGTTGAAATCAACTTTTTCTTTCCCCCCCTACAGACATCTGAAAATACGGAACTCTTAGGCTGTTCTTAGGATTGCTAATGTTCTCTGTTATTGTGCTACTAAAAGAACTAGTAGGCCACTTCTGTAGGTAGATTTACGAGTGAATTTTAAAGCACGGGTGTGCAGAGTGTTATGCAATGCTGGAAAAGCAAACTGAGTTTGGGAGAGCTACCAAGGGACTTAAGGAGAGGGAGGAGGAGAAGCGTGTTAACAGTAACAGAACAAGTGACGTTTTTCTTCTGTTTTAAATTCTTTTTCTTCAAGTGGCATATTTGTGCAAAGCAATCATTAGTTCAGAAGAAACGCACATGCCTTTTTTGTTCCAGACTGGCAATTTTTCTAGTTTTCAGAGATTTAGTACTTTCATTTGGTTCATAGTTAACATCTAGTTTAAAACAAAAAACCAAAAGCCTGAATCTTTAGAAATTTTCAGTGCTTGATTATAAGGAAACTAATGATCATGACTCACAAAAATTAATAGAGCTGGCATATGCTTTTCTATATGTATAACAGTTGATTGTACTAATCTTATATTTACTAACCACACAGGAACATCACCTGTTCTTTAAAATCTTGATTTTTATTTTATGGTGCCCTGTAATAAGTTACTGTTATAAATGTGCTTCATAAATTAATAGCAATGTCATACAAAAAATCTGCCCCTTAATAAGGATGGAAACTTTGCTTTAAGCTGATACAGTAAGTATTAACATTTTTTTTCAAATGGATATGTGCTAATTAACCCAGTTTCATTGTTCTCTGTAAATCTTGTAAGATCACTGATTAGTAAGTATGTTTATAATATAACTATCTGAGAATATCATACCAGGTTAAAAATACATATTTTTTTTTTGGTAATGTGTGAGCATGTATAAAGAGAGAGAGAGTATCCTTAGGGCTAAAAAAAAATGAAAGGAATTGTAAGAAAGATAATAACTTATGTTGCCTATTTGAATTTTATAGGAATCATCAACTGCTTCTAAGGCCAGTTTTCCTGAAAACGAGTCCTCTCCTTCTTCACCAAAGCATCAAGCCACAGTCAGTATGCAAAGTGTTTTAATAGATAAGTAGATGTTGTAGAAACTGGGCTATTCATGATTAGAGAATTGAGGGTAAGCCTACTTGTTATTGAGAAAAATAATGGGATAAAACTATTTGAAGGCTTTACGTTTTAAAAGGAATGCATTGCGTCCAACTGTGCTTTCAGAAAAAATGTAAATATCTTTGGTTTATATACAGCTTGGTGATAGGAGATTAACTTTATTCCACAGTAATTTTTTTTAACTTACGTCAATTTATATAGAACTCGGGTTATTTCCTCCAACAATCATTTCTTCTCACCTAGCAACTTGGAAGGTAAAAGCAGAAACAAACTCCTCCACTCCACAGAATCTCTCACTGTCAGTGGTCAGAAATAGTTAGGAGTATTTGATATCTTTTATTTTTTTAGTTGTGTTTCAGTCTCCTTGAAAAGACATAAATAAACTGTGTCTTTTTGATTTAGAGGAGTAACTGCTGGGAGGAAAACTTAAGCTTGTTAAAGTCATGAATGTTAAACTGATACAAAAAATCTGTTAATATTTTAAATGTGATTGTTGCTTTTTAAACAGTGGGAAATAAAAAAATTAAGTTTTTATATTTAAAAAAAATTGGAACTGTACTACAGCAGTATTGGAACATGTGCCTTGATCAATTTTAGCAGCCCTTTAGTAGGTAGCTCAGGGCATTAAAGGCACAACTTCTCCTATTTCATTCTTACTTTGCACGCAGAGGAATGGTTCTGTGGCTTATTCATGCTGATCCATTCTTACAACTCTTCAGACAGTTTTCCACAATAAAATAAACATTGTTTATTAAGCAAGCATAGTTTATAGTCTTACAAGCAATTATTGCTGCATGTGTTCTAATTTGTTTAAATATGGCTCAGATCTTGAATTATTAAAATTGTATTTTGTAGAAGAACTTGCTGCTGCTTTAGATAATAGAAAAAAATAATCTGTATTTTCTTTAGCTGTCGCATGGGATTTAATCTTACAAAGAAAGCTGGTTAACTTTTGTGTATTTTGATTCTTAACTTGCTTTCTACTTCCTTTTCCCTGATTACATTAATTTTCCCATTAGTACCCCCTAGTGTTGCTGCTAAGTAGGGCATTGTGATACTGCTTCTGAATAACTCTCCTTTGGACTATTCCCACCTGTTCTACCATGAGTAGTTTATTAAAACCATAATTTATTTGAGAAAGTGGTCATGGGTTGCTCAGTCACTGTGAAAGATGGCAACAGGCCACTTACTAAAGCCAAAGCTTTTTTAGGAGAGGGCAATGCATAGGGCTGTTAGTGGTGCTCTGCATGGATCACAAAGTGAGCTAAAAAATGGGCTATTTTTTTTTTTTTGAGGGTGAGTGAGGTAAGTGCCTCATTTCTTCTATGAAAATATTAGTTTTGGAAAATAATGTATATATCACTGGCTTGGGAAGGTATTCCAGCCCAATGGAGATACTAGACTGAGTAGGAGTAGCAGTTAACCATTGGACTGAAATAACATCTAAACCGCTGGCTAAACACTAGCCTTGAAAACATGTCATTTTTGTATTTTATGTGCTGTGCTTGAAACATGTAGGTAAAATTTTTAAGATTGATGATAAATAGATCTATTTGTTTCATAAGTGTTGTCACAGTATTCCAGCAAAAAGTTTCTCTTCAATAGTGTATTCTGCAATTATGGTCCACTTAAGCTTGAGACTTAGAGGAGAATGCTGAAGAGGGTATATATTCCGTTTTCTTTGGAACTAGAATTGAGGACGTTTTTGTTACGATAAAGCTAATTTGGATCCTTTCCCTGGTTGATTGTTTCAACTAATGGCTTAGTTCTTAAATTAGGAACTGTTGGAAGCTGTTCATGAAAAGGAATTGATTAAAAAAAAAAATTTAACTTTCCTTTAGCACCATTGACTGGTAGGATAAGGCTGGGGTGACAGGAGAAAATGCCCATCTTCAGAGTCACAGAGGGTATAAATCAATGGTTTTCCTTTTTAGCCTAGAATATTCTTCCAAACATTTGTGGCTTTGTTTTTGCTCGTTTGTTTTTTTTTTTTCATAGAAACTAGAAATAGTCACTCCAAATATTTGAAACTTGCAAATAACCTTGTTTACCGGTGTTCTTTTTCCACTGTTGCTGACTGATCTCCAAATTTGTACAGAGGCATGCCAGTATAAATTATTTTCATCAACAAGACATAACTAAATAGTTTAAAATTCTAATATTTTGCTTGGGGATAGGAAAAAATAGGACATCAGTGTTTCACTCGTCTGTTTTTGAAATGAATATGTTAATATTTTTATGCATTTCAATCATGTTTTAATTAAAATATGCAATTATTTTAAAATAACTTGGAAGATTTTTGTCAGAGAATTTGGGCTGTTTGTTTGTCAGCCATCTCCTTTTTTAGTAAAAGACACAAACACAAACATGCTGTTACACAAATCATTATAACTTACGTTTAAAATTTCTACTAACTAGTACCACAAATGAACCTAAAGAACGTAGGCCTTGAAGAAAGAAAGCTTTTTATCCTCTGAATGGTAATGAGTACTTCCCCAGAGGAATTATGATTTTGCTGATCTCTGTGTAGCTTCTTGAAGTTATAACATGGGCAAAGATGGCTCATTACCAGAAATTGATTATTTGGGGGATTGAATTCAGTGTCATGATGGCAATAGAAGCAGATTTTCCTATATATTTGTCTTACTCTATCTTACAGGGTCAAGAGAAGTATGGATTATTGAATGTGACAAAAATTACAGAAAATGGGAAGAAAGTTCGGTAAGTCTTGGAGTTCTAGAAGTACATGTGCGTAAGGGTTTGTGTAAGGCATCTGACTTTTATATTAGGACAGCATTCTTTTTGGCTGAATTTGCCTTAGAGGTTTTCAGGAGAACACAGTGTTTCCTTATCCCAAAGTATGTGTTCCTTCCAGTGAGCTAAAGATAGTGGACTTCAGAGAGCCAGAGGCTCATGTATGCCAGGGCTCCACACAGGGCAGTGATTTCATGAAGGTGGGCTGATGAGAGACAGCTTTTAAAAATGGGATTGATTTATTTAAGAGAAAATCTGTATAGGTTATAACCTGTCTTGTTCTTTGGATAGAATCAGTGTAAGAGGGACTTTCAGACTTTCACTTCATCTCCTTTAATTTCCAAGAAACGTGCATGTTGTGCGTTCCCTAATTCTTCCTTCACTCTGCTTGTGAAGGGTTTGAAGCAGAATGTGTCGCTGAGTATTGGTCTCCCTGTAGGTGATGAATGACCTAATTTCTAACTTCCTTTCTTTGCCTTACAGGCAGGCATTTACATTATAAATCATAATGTATAATCAAGTAATGCTGTCTAAGTTACAGTTTGGGTGTTTTGCAAAGAATCGGTGTTAAATACTGCAGAAATATGGCACATCCTCAGATTTAATTTAGATTTACTTTTTACTTTTTAACTTTTAATTTTTTTTAATGTAATCATTTAGGTCTAATACTGTGTTATCTAAATCAGTGTTTCCCAGACTTCTGATACATGAAGCATGCTTTTCTTGAGGATTAAATAGTCAGCACCCAGCTGATCTTCCAGAGCCACCCTGACTTAGTCGAGTGCAGCTGGGCAGCACATCTGACCCCCAGTTTGGTTCTTCGGATCCATTCCTAAGAGCTTGGTAGGAAAGGGTGGACAGTGGCTCATGTGAGCTGCTACTGGTACAGTAGACTCTCACCACTTAGGTTGCATCTGTTGGAATCATTGGTCTGTACTACTGGGCTGCTACACAGGAAGATGCGACGTGGCCATCCTGTCACTTTGAGAGCTGTTGAATAATAATTAATATTTGGGAAATGGAAATAGATTGTCAGGGCTTGTCAAGATTTTTGTTTTTTTTAACCTCAGGAGGACAGGTACTCAGGCATAAAAGCAAATAGTCAGACAGCTGGAACAACTCATTTTGTTCTTTTACTGCGTTCTTTAGATGTGTAGCAAATATTTTATTGCCAATGTAAATGAGCTTATTACATAAGCACGGGACACTTGCAACCCAGTTAGATATGATCAATCACTTTCAGAATTA
Organism: Numenius arquata; assembly: GCF_964106895.1. NCBI lineage: Eukaryota > Metazoa > Chordata > Aves > Charadriiformes > Scolopacidae > Numenius > Numenius arquata. The sequence continues at coordinate 29,481,157 of NC_133587.1, read as the reverse complement.
TGCAGTACTTTGGCATAGTCTACAAGTACACAGTAGGCTGAGTGTTCCAGATTAGCCCCTTTGAAATTATAATTGTATGGTGTTTCTCCTGGTGAACTGCTTCCACTACTAATTAGCTTTATTTGATTTAGACTTTGATGGTCAGGCTGGGACTGTTAACATATGTTCCTTTCTACAAATATGATAGCAATTAAGACTTACTGATGGCAATAATGACTGTATATATGGTTAAGTGTATTAACATACAGGTCAGCTGGGTAGCAATGATCGGCAGTTTAAATATCTACCATCAAAGACAATTTATCTTGTGTTTGTTTACAAATATTTACAGAAAGAATTGGATGTCATCCTGGGCAGTGTTACAAGGTTCGTCACTGCTGTTCACTAAAACCCAAGGAAGTGGAACTGGCTGGGTAAGCTCAAGAACAACCCCCACCCTCATTTTGCTGTTAATCACATAAAGCACAGTAATAAAAGCCGTCTTATCAGTATTTAAGTCCTACAAATATGCATGCATAATTTAGAAAAAAAAGTGTGTGTAAGTTATAAAGAAAATAGTTTAATGTAACAATTATGATATAGAATGAGAAGAAAACCAATTTTACTTTCTTATATTTCAGAAACATTTTTATATTTGATAAGTAAGAGCCTGACAAAAAGGTATTCAGGTGCCCTGTAAGCTTGAAGTTTCTGCTTGAGGCCAAATATTTGTGTTCCTTACTGTGTTTGTCTAAACAGTTTGTTTTACTGTCCTTGGATATTTTTCCTTAAACCAGGTAATTTGGAATGTGATACATGTAATAGAGAAAATAGTCTGGCACTTGGCTATTTGAATAATGTAGTATTGTTGTTTTATCATTTAGTCTTTGCCTTGCTGGATTCCATATTTTGTTTTTTATCTGCATAGTGCGTGACAGGTATTTATATCTATTTTGATACCTGATGAAGACCTAAAGAGAAACGTCGCACTGAAGATGATGATTATTCAATTTTTTTATCACCTCTAGTTTAATAGCACTATAATTAAATTGGCTATATTTATCCAGCTGCATTCCCACATTAATAGGTATAGAAATGGTTCTTTTATCTACGATTTACTTTTGGAGGTCTGACATTAAACTGTGTCAGTCTCCTAGAGTATCTAAAGAGATGTCAGACTCAGTATTCATTATTCCAGTGTATTATCATGCGAATTTCAGCAGAATTGCATCTTACAGATATATACTATCTTGCTGTGCTTTGCTGATCTTTCTACTTGGCTCACTCTTTCCTGCTGCGCTTCTTTTTGAGTAGTGAATTGGTATTGACAATTCTTTTCTAAAGGATTTTAGAGTTCATTTCAGAGCTGGAAACATCATTTTTTTTGTCCTTCTGTTGCTATAGAAAGGGTGTTTGGGGTGGGGGGAAGGGGGATGAGGATGGATAAATAACATTTGGGGTAGAAGAGAATGGAAAGAGTAAAGTTGGGTAAGATGGTTAAACAGAAGGAAACGAGAAAGGAAGGAAAAAGAATAAAGAGGCATGAGATAAGGTAAATTATACTGTCTGGTAGGAAGTGGATTTGGTGACCTACGGGATCTGCCCACAGCATGTGTGTGTGGGCGAAGGGAACGTGGTGTGTACCTGAGACAAAGCACAGAACAAGGCATAGAAACACGTATATATCTGAAAGTTGCTGACTTTCCCACCTGTAAACTTTGAGACACTAGGTAAATAAAATTGCCATTATTCATCAGTGAGAAAAATACTGCCATAAGAAAAGGAACAGAACTTGTGAATTTTTTTTTAATGTAACTTTTATAACAAAATATGTTGAAGAAATATTGAAGAACCTTAAAAAGTGAGCTTTGAAGCAGGAAGTACTGGGTTTTGGAAGGTTTTAAAACTCATTCCTTTACTTTCCTTCATGCCCTTTAGTCATTGTCTATTGTTTAGTCAAGTTCCGTTTCATCACCCTACTTCATAAAATGAAAATTCCTTGCCATTCCGAAGTGAGCTTTGATATTTAGTCTCAAAGCACAAAGAATACTGCTATTTTTCTGGCATGCTAATATTAATGATGGAAACTGATAACTTCTGCAATTTACTTTTATAGCTAAGGATCCAAAAAGTACTTTAGTTTTGTAGGTATAAATATGAATGTTTGGAAAGTAAAACATTTCACCTGAGTAACTAGTCAAGTTCCAAAAACTATATTACAGCTATTAATATTGTTAATCCAAATGTAGCTGTAGATCAAAACCCCATTATTTTAACTGTGTGTTAATATCATTAAAAGACACAGTGCTAAACTGAGATACTCTTTATGAATGTATGATCCTGTTATGAATGAATGTGTGCCCAAATGAATTATCTGTAAAAGATAATCATGCAACTCTGCTTATTGCTTAGGGATACTAGTGTGAGTTGTGTTTATACCTTCCAAATACAGTTATTTGGTAGCGGGGGGAAAAAGGCATAAATTCTTTTGATAGTTTAAGTGTAGCAAAAGTATCATAGTCACAGTATTTCTGTGTGACACGGTCAGGTATGTGTACTGTCAAGTACTGGAGTAGGGTCACCAAGACAAATATCAACAGTATGAACAGAATAAAGTGAAGCTGGAAATATTAAGGGAGAATCTCTTTCAAAGACCTTATGTTATATACCTGAATACTCACAGTTGGCTTTGTAAATATGTTATTAAATATTCAGCACACACTCTTTTTGCTCTCTGAAATTTTTTTGGGGTGTTAAAAATTTCACCTCTCAAACTTTGATCTGTGTTAGTATTTTAATAAAATGAAGTCAAGTCTAACAGTTTGACACATCGTTAAGAATTACATTTCTTCGTCTTATGAGAAGAATATTTGTTTAGCGTTCATCTAGTGATTGATATAACCATATCTTCTTTTCTGTGCATTGTTTTGTGACTTCATCACTTTTCTTCCTTTTTCTCATCAAGTCATTTTGCCAAGGGGGCTCAATTCCTGAGCTCCTGCTCTCGCTGCTTTCTTCTTGGAAAAATGCTCTCAGTCGTCGACCTGCTGTCACCTATGTAAACTCTGACCAAGTTTCAGCTATCACTGTATGTGTTCTTGTTGCATGCCTCTTGTCACAGTAAGGCTATCTGCCACTAATCTTGAAAGTAAATTTGAATTTTTCCAAGGTTTAAGTTTTGTCACTTCATATAACACCTTGTGTATCCTGTTTGCAGAAGGTCACCCAGGGTGCAAATTAACACAAGTTTATTGCAATAATCCTGTAATTTTTCTAATGAACAAAGTAAAAAGAGTATCTGGTTCATCAGTGCCAGAATTATAATCCCAAATTTTTGGACTATTTGGACCACTAGTGTCTTGACTAATAAACAGCATGATATGGTCAGTTTTTTAACAGATATTTTGTGTCTAATTCTTTCTAACATAACTAATTTAGGATGTTAGTAAAGTGCCTATGATGCCTTTGATACAATGATGTACATGTTTTTGGTTAATTCTAGCTATAATTGGAATACCCCAAAATGTAAATGTTATGCATAAAAAGCTGCAAGGAAAAGAGCTCAAGGATGTATATACCACATACAGAAAGCTGATGTAAATTTGTATGGATCTTTATATATAATTTAAGCATCAGTAGTTAGTTGTGTTTTGAAGTGCAGATGCCAAGCACAGAACTGCTGTTTATCAGAAACTGATAAAGTGTTGGTAACTAATATGGAAGCTTGTTGCTAAAGGTGAGTGAGGAGGCATTTAGATAATGGTTCTACTATTAGAAGAAACAAACAAGCTTGTCTGGTTGCTTTATTGGTTTTTAATATTGCTTTCTCAGCACTCTTATCAGAATCAAACTAAACCTTTCTTGAAAAAAAATCATATGCTGAAGGCATTAAAAGCAATGTTTCAATAATTTGACTTCTTCAAGATTTTGAAATGTTTAAAATTATTTTGGTATCCTGGCTTGTAGTTCCTGAAGAGTGGAGAGAGAGCGCTGTATGTTTTGAGTTTGGTTAAGATTCCTGAGACTTCTAGAATGACTGTTTTGATGACCAGTACCTTAAGTTTTAGATTTTTCCTGTAAGGGGGAGTAACTGTAGGTTTGTTCTTATTAACCTTGTGCTAAAAATTATGCAACTAGCTTTTCTTTGTCAAATTCATTGCTATGTATGTGGAAGACTGGAACAGATAATTTATACACAGTTTGGTATTCTTTAAAATGCTACTTTCTACAAGGTAATCTGTGGATTTTTTAATATGTCTTTTCACAGAAATTTAAATTTCAACTATTAGAAGAAGGTGTGTGTCAACTTTTGGTGTGAATGAGTAGTAATAGCTATTGCCGAATTTTAGCAGTGAGGCTCATAAAACACAGCAAATGGTAACTGCTTAGAAGGATTCATCTGTCAACCTTCTGTAATGGGTGCATGTCCTCAGTAGCAGAGGTTATCAGTGGTGGTTAACCAAAAGTGGGTAAGCTTCTCAAACATCAAGGAAATAAATGCTCTCAAGGTTTCATCTGGGTGCAAAATCTTGTTTACTGTGTTATACCACTGTGTCTATGGCCAAGGATGTTACGTGCATGTTACTACAGTTCATTAGTATTGCACAGCTGATTCTACAGGAGCTCAGTTGATTATCATGAAAACTATTTGGAATGCAAATACTCCTGTCAGAGACTGGTTTCAAAAAACTTCCATCATGTTACTGTGTCTATATAGAATATCTTCATATTTTTCTTTTTTTTTTTTTTTTTGTTAAAGCAGTAAGTTCTGGAGCTCCCTTACCAGCCACAAGGGAGCATCTGTCTCCTCAGCTCTGCACAGTCCATCTGCGGAAGACTTGGAATTAAAACATTCTATACAACGCTCATTAGAAACAGAATTACAAGAATGACAGGTGTCCCTTGTACATCCAAAGTCTTCCCATAAATAACATTCAGTTCTGTTTCCAAAGAATGCTGGAATATATTATGGTATGGACTGCGTGGCATGTCCTGTGGAAGCTTCCAGAACTTGGAGAGAACTCCTGAAAAGATTGAAAAGGCTTTCTATTTATTGATGTAGGACACATCTTCAAGGCAATCCTTCAGCTACACAGCATCTACTATGTCTAAAGCAAAAAAAACCTCAAACCTATTCTTTCGAAAAAGTAGAAGTTCTCTCTGCTGTATAACTACCATAAGCACATCCCATGACTAGGCTTTTTTCCTAGGGAGAGCTGTCAGACTTTGACTGTATTTCAGCTGTGTGACTCTAGGACAGATTCATATCTAGGACAACTGGCAGCACCATGCTTCTGAGCATCATCTGGGCAACGTTTTTAGTGAATCCTTCCCTGATCCTGCAGAGGACTTTGGCATTCGGCTCCTGCTCTCTCCAGTGCCAAACTCTATAAATTGATTTATCTTTTTTTCCAACACACAGCAAGATTGATCTAGGCTGTCAGGAAGTGTGTGGCTGGGGCACTTTGGTTGTATGCGAAACAGTTATGTGAATCCCTCTCAAACAGGCAGCTGCTGCGTAGCCACCCACAGCCGCGAGAGCCGTAATGGCCCAGAGATTGTTCCTGTGGAACAGCAGAGAGCTGGGCCTCTCTCAAAAGCTCTGCTCTAATTAATAAGAAATGTTCTTGGAAGGGGTCTTCGACAATTAAGTTAGAAAGCGGAAGGTGGTTTTTTTTTTTTTCCAAGTGCTATTTGGCATTGGGTAAATTAGAAATATTCTGATATTTCACGGGTAAAATAAAGAAGTTAAGATGCTACTTTCCATTCAACACTTAATTGCCCTCAGGACTCAAAGCAGGGAGTTTTTCCAGTGGTAAACAGCCTTTCTGAAACACAATTAGCATTAATTAACATCCATGCTGGGAATTTAATCAGAAGCAGCAGATTAGTTCTGTTTTCTGAACCGTTTCTTCTCCCCTTGGATATGGCTGCTGTTGTTCAGGCTGGAAACTTGTGCTCGCAGCAAGGAGCTTGTCCTGGGGCTTAACATCCGCCAGAGCTGTCACACGAACAGCTTCACACATCAAAGGCTTCTTAAAGAAATAGAAAAGAACCTTTCTGATGAATCAGATGCTACAAGCTTTCCCTAGAACTACAGCATTACATTTCTGTGCCACAACCAAGCGACTTAGCAGCTTTCCCTTATTTTACTCACAATTAGAGCTTTCTGTTTGTATGGGTCACTGAATTGGTTTCCTTGAGGAATGGTATTTCAAAGCTATGTGGTGTAGGTTGAAACCCTAGTAAAAGTACTTGATTTTTAAAAATTGTGATACCTAATCTAAATGTGAAAATGGCTTCCTGATATTTTCTTCCAAATTGTTTGAAGGGTACTTGTGGGTTAAATGTGGTTGTTGTGGTTTTTTTTATCACTTCATTTATTTTCTGTTTGTTTAGTAGCTAGACAGTGAAATTGAGTTCTGTTTACTTGCTAGGATATGCTCCAGTATTTCAATAGAAGCTCTACAGAAAATTGTAAAATAAAGTGAAAAGCATTGTTGGAAAAAAATAATATATACACTATATATACATATAAATGAAAACGTAAAAACTGAAAGTGCTCTTTAAGTGCAGGAGGGATGTGATTCCTGTCTAGCAAACCTACTATATGTGGTTTGATTTTTGGCCTTAAATACAACCGTTGACTAACTGACAAGTTTTGTTGTTGTTGTTCAGTTACTTGTTAGCCGGTTTTGTTTAAAGTTAGTGACTGTCTTGACTAAAATCAAGCTACAATCAACTGCTGTGTGAACTTCTACCATTTGTGAATGGGGAAAAAAAGCTCTGCTGGAATCTGGTTGGCGTTTGAAGTTAGGGAATGTTAAGGGCTTTAGAGCAGCTTTTAATAGGCATGCTTAAAGGGTGTTTTCTGTGTGGTTTTTGTTTTCCTGATATCTTGCCTGTTGATTTGTGGCAAAGTACTCTATTTGGGTTAAATTGTATAGACTGTAAATAATATATAGTATATTTGGAGGATTGCAAGACTCTGTACCTGTTAGGAGTTTCTTTGTTTTTAAATTTGTCATCATTGTTCCTTTTTTTCCAGAAGTTTGGTGTCAATCAGTCTAAGCCAGAATTTACGGTGGATCTCAAAGGTGCATTGATTGACTGGGCCTCAAAGGACAAATCCAGCAAAAAGAATGTTATTGAGGTGAATGATTTTATTTAAATACAGAATTTTATGTACTTTAATGACTTAAGATTTTTTTTCTCTAAACTAAAAATCAAAAACTTAGTTTTCTACATTTCTTCCTGCTCAAATGTAGATATATCTTAATACTTGCAAGAAATGTCCATTTTTAATAAGTCTGTATGGGATATGCTTTTAAATTTTAAGCAGACTCTTACTAAGTTTTTACTGGTAAGTGTTCTTGAGCGGCTATATATTATCTAAAAGTTATACTAGGGAGAAGTTTAATTTGATTTATAATTTCACTTTTGAATTCTAGTGTATTTACCAATTCTGATGATACCTGTTCTTATTTCTTTAAAGCTAAAAACCCGTCAAGGAACTGAGCTCTTAATTCAATCTGACAATGACAGCTTTATTAATGAATGGTATAAAGTTCTTAACTATACCATCAACAATCAGGTATGTGTTTGAATAGTGAAGGCTCTATTTTCAAGTCAATGTTATTCAACTCCTAGTGCTTCATGTACATCTTCGTTTCCTGATTTTCTTGAGTGTAGGCAGGAGTTCGAGGATATGGCAGTTTGTGGTTGGTCCACTGGATTAAGAACCAGGAGATGTGGGCTGACCTCCAGCTCAGAAATGAGCTTCCTTCTGTGGCCAAGTACTTGTTCTGTTTCAGTGACCTGAAAGGTTTGGATAGAGAGGGAGTGAAGGAGGGAGGACAGCCAAAGGAGTGACGGCGTACATTAATCAGCATTTGATACTGCTATTCACTTAATAAGGCTGCACTTAAAAGTGCAAATTAAAAGACCTGGCAAAATACCATATTATCTTTTTATCAGACAGCTTAGTGCCAACTATTTAATCAACAGAAAAGCGATCAAGCATTTGTTATTGGTATTGCCAAACAAGATTTACTGTCTTTGAATTCAGAAGAAGTTGGAGGAGATCTTGGAGAAAATATTCCTCTACTCTTGTATCAAGTTGACTTCATGCATATTCTTAATTTTTATAGTTAACAGGCCTGGGTGCCATTTATGTTGCTTTTGATGTCAGTTAGTGGCATTCATTTCTCTTAGCTCTGATAGTGTTTTCCACATATGGCTGTTTTTCACCTAAACGCAGCAGGTTAACATGAATGGCTTAGTTTCTTTCTGAGCGCTCATGGTTTAGGCTCCTAATCTTCTGCTCTCTCCTGGTATGAAAATGTCCTGACCCTTCATAACCAGGCAAGGCAGTCACTCAGCAATACCCTTCTCCTGTCTGCCCCCTGTAATGCAACTGAGGCCATTTCTTCCCTGCTTAAATGTAAACGAAGATGGGAAAGCTGAGATATACTGAGATGACAGTGAGGTATTACATGTTAGGTTGAGGTAGTGAATGGTGGAATGGGGAGAGTTTATCAGCATTCTGGAGGAAATGGTGATGTATTTGCTGCTGGGAGCCAGGAGACCTAAGATTACAAGGGAAATTTTCAAAAAGTACATTATTAGACTACCTGATAATTTGGAGCACTGAAACTTTGGGTACAAAAATCCATAAGATCTGAAGCAAACTTCTAATTTTGGGAACTTAATGGTATAGTAGCTGTGAATCTCTTTCCCAGGACAGAGATGCTAGTTCTAGTGTGACGAGATCTTCCTCAAAAGAAGGTACAGATTAGATTCTGGTCTCTTTGCTCCTTCAGGCTACTGTTATGTCAATATGCTGTACAAGAGGGATAGCTAAGGATATGGCTGCTTTTTTACACATACAGAAATTTCAAAGTTATTAAGTTAGACTTGATCCATAATGCAAACTTAGATTCCAGGTGATTTTTTTTTTTTCCAAAACTGTTAATGGTTTTAAAATTTATCATTCCTAAAAAAAAAAACGTTGAGGCCTCTTGAAGAGAGCACTGTCCAAATGGACATCCCTCAGTGGCAGAGGGATCCTTAGCGGGGACGTTAATTGGGCAGTTGAATATATTCAATCTTTGATGTGTAAAAAGGCTATCCGAAACTTTTGAAAAGCAACAGGGGATGAGGGTATTTAAGGCTAACATCTACCCTTCAAGTTAAAGTGCAACTTAGTCGGTAAAGTCATGCTTCCGCTCTTTCAGTGCTCTGGAGCACACAACCTTGCCTTATTTTTAAAATGTCCTTCCTTGTAACAACAGACACTGTGCAGGCAGATTCTTGTAACTGTGTAGAAGTCAAGTTCACTTTGGTAGAAGCAGGAAATAGGCGGTTTTGGAAGAAAGTATGTTGCATTGACAGCAGAGGAAGTTTCTTTTCCTATTTTCTGATATGTCTGCAGTCATGTGTGTGGCACAGGTATGAGGTTGGAGGTGGGCAGTTTAACAGACTCTGGTATCTGCCTCCACGCTACAACATGAGCTACATTTCACTTGACTGTGTTTAATGAGAATATGCTGAGAGAGCAATAACACAGGGCAAGAATTTTAGGCATTGGCATATTTACTTTTTCAGAGTGAGTCCAGTGTATCTTTTGACAGTGGTGTAATTTTCCAACTAGTAGTTCCATTTTCTTCTAAGAAAATTTTAATTAAAGACATCAGAAATAGGGTAGATGCTCTAGAAATGTTTCTTAGGCTCTACCAATCAGATCCTTCTGTAGCAGACCATGAAATAGCTGATGTTTGTCTACTGGATTTGAAAAAAAACCAACAACCCACATTTCTGTCGTCAATTAGTTGATGTAATGAAGCGTTATCATGAAAGACGGGTTGTACTTTGTCCAGTGTCCAACAAAACTTCTTTATTGGGTCTTATGATCAAATAGTGTTTCTCAAAGTTATTCACTCTGCCAGTGAGAGTGGCGTCATCTCTGAAGATATTTTTAGCATCTAGAGTTCAGGAAAGAACCGACTGAATATCATTATAGGGAAAGAAATGCATATTGTAGAACTGTCTGCAGGAAATGTATTTGTTAACGCTTTATTCTACGAATTTGCAAACTGATCACTGTATGTCTTAAATCTAATAGGTAGTAGAGTCTGATGAAGCGTTAGAAGATGATATACCAGATTCCCCTGGGGTGGAAAAACAAGACAAAGAAAAAGAGAAAGAGAATAAAGACTTTAAGAAACTTCGTTGTGAGTTGAAAATTTTCCATTAATTGATTTTTAGCAATGCCAGTTTCTATTTCTTGCATCTTCAGTATTATGTGTAAATAGAGAAGAAGTCAAAAGGACAGCGAGGAAAGAAACTACTCAAGTTTGGCAAAAGGCTTTGATATAGTTCATTCTACATCTTGGTGCCAGATAGGAGATTTTCTTCCTTGTTTCATTAGTCATAATTGAAAAAAAAAAAGTACAGTACCAAATGTGTTCAGCTCCTGCTGTGTGACAAATAAAAAATAGGAGAAAATAGGCAGTGGTGAAATGGATTATTTTCAAGGTGTTGTCAAATGCACAGAAGTAATTAGACACTTGTTTTCTCTGACTTTGATAAATTATTTTTAATAAGAATACTTTTGTCCTTTTACATGTTCAAAACTAATTAAACTGTTTTACTTGGGTTTTGTCTGTAGTACAGCATCTGTAAATATTTGCACTATTAACTTAAACTGCAATTTTGCTAATCTGCTAATGATGTTATATTGGCTTATTTAGGAAATCTAAACATTTTTAATAACATCTTCAGAATTCTGGAGCTAAATTTCTTTTAGCCACAGAAATTTCTTCCTATGCACACAAATATATTAATCAGGCAGACTATTTTCTCTCGTACTTCTGTGCTTTATATGTAATTTGCAAGAAAGTAATTATTTCTTTCAAAATAGTTAACTTAATGAAAGTTAGTACCAGTTTTGAAAAATAGCTATATTTTTGAAATTACATATCAATTCCATATTAAACTTCCATTTAGTTAGCTTCACAGGTAGCATTTGGTTTTACAAATTTTTTGTGACAGGGCTGTCTCTTGGTGCCTTGAAAAATGGATGCTATTTACGAGGAGTTCCAGAAAGTTAAGGAAAAAAATGTAGATAAATTGCAAGTTTTAATAGGTTTTTTATGTTTTTGAGTTTTTTTGTTTTTTTAAGGTGTTGGTTCCTTGGCAGATAAATGCAGTGTTGGGTCTGTGGATATTCAAGCCAAATGCGTTTCTCTTTTCAGCAGTGAAAACACCTAGCAATATAGATTCCACAGATCAGAAAAAGACCAAAACGAAGCTCAAGAAGTTTCTTACACGGCGCCCTACATTACAAGCTGTCCGTGAAAAAGGCTACATTAAGGGTAAATGAACCTTTTTAACAAAGGAAATAATTCGAAAATCTGACTTTAATAGTTCATGTGTAAAATGGGGTTAAAATGGTCTAGTTTTAGAGTAAAACACATGTATATAGTTCTTCTAACAAAATTGTTGAATGTGTAGTGGAAGTGGTGATTGATTGTTATTCTTCTGAGCAGTGCTACTTGCCACTAAACTTCACGGAGGATGTCCTCTCCTTCTGCTCATTACTGGCAGAACTGCAGTGAAAATTCAGGGCTCAAGAGCCTGTTTGGACTTGGAGTGGTTCTTAGCTAGAGAATCCATTTGGTTTGCTGTTCTGAGCTGGAAACTTCAGACAGCTGATAACCATTTGTGCGTACAAGGGGAAGAAGTCCTTTGGGCACAGAGCTGAATGCATGTGCTCATCTCTTTCGTGAGGGTATTTTAGTCTGAGTGGAACCAGACAATCATGCCATCTCGTAAGGAATGAAATATTTAAGCAAACCAGGATGAGGCTAAAGGAATCTTAACTTAAACATCTTTTTCCCTAACCTTTTTTGAATGTATACATTTTTTAAACTGTTTCACAAACAATGAGTCTTAAAGATATTCTTGAATCAAACTTACAAAAGAATTGATAATTTAATATATATTTCCATTTGTGACACTTGTAGAAACTGTGAGAGAACAGTATTTGAACAAGTTGAAGTTAATGTGTTTGTGTAAATTATTGACTTGGTACTCACTGTAAAACTTTATTTATTTGTGTGCTTTAGCAGGACTTGTTAGGTGGTGCTTTACTAGGGTGAAAATAGCATATGGGTAGGCAAATATCAGACCAAATCCTTCTGTGATTTGCCTAACTACATACTTTAACAGATGTGCTTCTGTTGCATGTGGCATTTGATATATTTGTGTATCTGCAAATATAATTTAACTGTAAATGATGGAATTTTTGTTTGGAATAATGAGGCATTATTCCCAGAATTTGACGTTTTGCTCTGCTTTACGGCTTAGTATTCATGTCATGGCTCAGTGACGTAACTTCTGACATTAGCAACAGTGAACGCTAAGCCAAGTTTAATTTGTACACATGCGTGCTGATGATTGGATTTTTAATAAAGACATTAAGGAATGGAGAGTTTGTTTTTATTTAAAAGCATGGTGTAAACTTTTAAAGTTGGATCTGCACTCTACAGATTTACATTTACTGTATGAATGAAAAATACAGAAGTCTTTATTTAAAAGCCCAGTGTACTTTCGTCGGTGCTACAGAACAAGCTTAGTAAATGGAAAACTCGGCAAACGCAGTATGAGCAGAAAAAAACCCAAAAACTTCTAGAAAAAAAACCCCAAACCACTCAAAACAGCATGCACTAAGCAGAGAAGTAACTGCTAAATTTTTGTTTTGTGGAAAAACAAAATTACAAAAGTTACTTTAAGATTTGAGGGAAAAATATTATTGTTGTGTATGTGGAAATTATTAAAGTCAGAGGCATTTGTAGCAAATCAGTTTGTTATACACTAGTATTCTCTTCTGCTACCTGCTCTGCATTCTTTACCTGCTACAGCTGCATTCTTGCCTGGCTTTCTACTGCGTGGGCTTTTTCAGTCCCTTGCTACTGATTCTGCTTGTACAGCTGGCTGCCTGAGTAGCAGCACCAGGACTGAGGTGTTTCGGGGCACTGGCCATATACGCACACAGCTAATAATACCTTTACATGCCAGTTTTCATACTGTGTAATTGGTTTGGTGTGCTGTTTGGATTTCCCAAAGAGCTAGTCATATGCAAATGCTGTTAAAGAATCTGCTTAAATTACTAAATGTGAAAAATGGGCTAGATGCTATGGATGATGCAAATGCAAGAGTGTTTTCTCTCTTGTGTAAGCTCTGAAGTAAGATCTACTACATGCTGCAAAGATGGCCACTTACATACCTTCTTTAACATGTTAAAAAAAAAAAAAAAAAAAAAAAAACAAAACACCAAACAACCAACTTCTGTCCCTTTAAGAGTGTGAGCTTTGCCTCTCTATCTCAAGACCCTATTTCAGTCTCACGCATCTGAACAGGGGAGGCCATCTATTATTAGGGCATCTTTGGTGAAAACCACAGAAATGGGTCTGAGAGATTTTGGTGGTAACATAACCTGAACAAGAGGATTTAACATGTTGCTGGAATACACTAAGACACTGCAAAAACCTGGTCTCTGCCCAAGCTGATTTTCATTTTTTTCAGTTCAGGATAGGAAACACTCCCCCTGGATTGTGTAGTTTTGAAAACAAGACTCAAAATAACCTTTGCCCATAAGTATCTGTATTTAGATTCCAACCTTGCAGCCAGGTTGCGTATGTGTAGTCATATTTACACCCATTCAGAGCTCTGTGATATAAAGGTCTGTCATTTACAAACCCATGTCAGAACTTAAAACTGTTAGAAGTTAAAGATGCTACATTAAAGTAAATCAATACGTAATGCTGGGTTAAACAGTAGGTGCAATGAAAGATGAAATTTTACAGGGTTTTTCCCCAAGCAATGCCAAAAGCTTTCATTTTGGCTAGTTTAGATTTTTTTTTAACAAAGATTACAGTACATGTATTTTGAACTTGGAACAGGAATAGAGTGTAACAGGACATTCGAATCCATTACACTTCTCATTACAATAATGATTATGAGACTTACCACATTATGTCCTGATGGATTAAAATGATTTCACTAGCAAAATTCCTTACTTGCACACTCATGTTTGTGTAACTGCTGCTACGCTTTCTCACCGGGAGCTTTTTCTTGCTGGGAGCTGCTGAGGGCTCTTTCCAAAACTTTCCTATTTTCACTCTAATACTACGACAATTGTATCCAGTAGTCTTTGCCCTTTAAAAGGTTTGTTTTAACCTGAACTAGTTCTGTCACTTGAGTCCTGTTCCACTGTAAATCAGTCTCTTTACTTGGTTCCAGATCAAGTGTTTGGTTCCAATCTCACCAGCTTGTGTCAAAGAGAAAACAGCACGGTGCCAAAGTTCGTGAAGCTGTGCATTGAGCATGTTGAGGAACATGGTATGGTTGATGTTTTTTGTTTCTGAATCTCTCTTCCTCACCACACTACCTAATTTTGAACGTTTTGATCCTTAAAATGCTTAGACTTAATGTAGACTTAGAATGTAGGCTTAAAATGTAGACTTATTTTGGGGAAAATAATTTGAAACTTGTATCTGTCGTTAGCAATGAGTTTTCAGGAGTGGGAGGTAAGTGGGATCCAAAATGGGGAGAAGGGAGGTATCTTATGTCTGAGAAATCGATCTGCTTCAGTGTATTGCAAGCTGGAGGAGAAGGCAGGACAGGCTCCTGGCAGCAACACTCTAATGAAAGAAGTAATTTTTATTGCAAGAAGTAATAAAAGAGCTCAGCCCATCGAGTTTTTTTTCCAGATGGAAAAAGAGAGACTGTCAAAGCACAGCCATTCATTTTTGGAAGGTTTAAGCATGCTAACAATCATTTATATTAAAACTTCCTTGAAACAAACTTCTAGGAAAACGTTGTATTCCTGCTCTGTATATGCGTTAACTGCCGGAAGGCAAGTCTATTGGTTTGGTGCCCTGCAGCCAGTTACACAGATGGTTATGTGAAGTTTTATGCAATTCTGGAGACTATCAGTGTCCACGTATGACTCAATTTTTGTTTGCTGTCATTGAAAATAAGTCTAATAACAGAAAATCATGTTTAAAAGCTACATATGACATTCTGGGTTGTCTGATGTAAAGGACATCTTCACTTTTTTGTTGAAAATATGTTGGCTGTGACTTCTGACTTGGCTGTAGAATGTGTGGGTTTTCTTGCTTGTGTCTTGCTGTTGTGATTGCCCTATCTCTTGGAAAAGATGACTGAGAGCGGATTATGGAATCTCCATAATCATCATTCAGATATATACCAGTCTGTTAATCTGAGAACATTCTCTTGAGAATCAGGGTAAGTGTTACAGGGGAATACTATGTGTGAATTTTAAGGCATTTCTTTGGGAACTTCATTTAGGATTTTATTGCAGCCTGTAGTCCTCTTTTTCAACGCTGCTATCTTATGGCCTGGGAGGGGAAAAACAACTGCTTCCATTGCCTTATTCCTGTTCAACAAACTGCCACCTTGCTTGTAACAGCAGGCTTTATTCCATTTGTGATCTGCAGTTTGTGAGAAAGGGGTTATTTTGCTTTGTTCTTTTTTTTTTTTTTATTTTAAAGACAGGACTGCAGTGAAGATAGTGGTGAAGTTTTCCTTTTTTAAATACCTGAGGGGAACCTAACAGAAATGAACAGCTTTTTTTCCCCACTTCTCCAACTCTCCTTCCTACTGCCAATACACTTCAAATCAGTTCTTTCTATAAAGGAATGACTAGTGGATTATGGGGAAAAGGGATATGTCAGATGGTGCTGGTAACTGTGCTGTGTTGCATCAGACAACTCCTTGAGGAGCTACAGGGACCTGCAGGTATTCTGGCAACACTCACCCTTCTCAGTGGCACTGACTCACATGCTGCATTTAGTTGGCGTTTCAATTAAATTCTTTACCTCCTAATCACTTCTGAGTAACTGCAGTAGCAACCACAGAGACGCAGTTTTCTTCTTTTCTGGTTGAGTGTGCAGTACTGTAAAGGCAAGGGCTACCCATTTTAGTTTTGTAGGTGGTTGGGTAGTGATGAGTGTGCATGCACATCATTCCTTCTCCATGCAAACCTGGTCACTTGGCAACTTTGAGATGCTCTCTATGCATGACTTGATTTGATTTTTTTCTTAACCATACATTAAAAAATTGAACATCCACAAAATACTTGATTCTTGCATGCTGGACTCCCGTATACCCCCTGCCCACCCACCAACAGCATCTTAGATGAGACACCTAGTCTCATTGGGGAAACTTGGAGCTACTGCCTCATTACTGCTGGTCTACTATGTAGGAAGTTTTGGAGGTTATTGTGAGCTTGACACTAGCAAACCTGTGTCAGCAAACCAAAGCTCTTCTGATATGCCCTGCCCATCAAAAAAGCTAGTTTAACTTCTTTTGTTGCTGTTGGGTTTTTTTGTTGAACCAAGTGTTCTTTGCTACAAAGTGGGTTTCTTTTCTTTTTGCTGAGTAGGCATATAAAGAGGCAGCCCTAATGATTGCAGAATTCATACATGTGTAAGGTATTAAAATGGATTTATCCCTTTGTTTTAGGATTAGATGTTGACGGCTTATACCGAGTTAGTGGCAATCTTGCAGTGATACAGAAGCTAAGATTTGCAGTCAATCATGGTAAGCTTCCTTCAACTTTATTACAGTTGCATATATTTTCAAATTGTTGAAGTTCACTCAAAGCTTCAGAAAAAAAAAAATTAATGTATAACTGCAGTCTTTCGTGTGAAATTGTCATCTTTGAAGTAAAATTACTTCAAAATTGCAGAATCTTTGTGTATAATGGACATCATTTGAAAACCCTCGTATCCTGGAGGTGTTTGGTCTTATGTAGAATGTAGAGACTGCTAGAACATAATTCTAAAGAAAGGTGGCAATAGAATTTGGGGGGGGTGGGGAGGATTATTTCAAACAAAAGAACTTCGTATCTTGTGGAAAAACAGTAAGCATATTAAACTAGCATTAAAATTATAAGTTAATGCTTTTTAGTGAGATTTGCTACTGCCTTTTAGTATGTGGGTGCTTGGCTCCTCTTTGCCATACTCTGTGTGTAAACCCCTTTCACGTGGCTCTATCTCAGTGTTTTGTTCAGTGGGAATCAGCTTGTAACCAGGAAGAGGACAGTAGCCCATCTACAGTCTGACCTCTCATTTCCTGAGTGACAGGGTCTAACAGTGAATTTTGTGTTATGTCAGCAGCTCCTGTTCCCCTCTGGAAAAAGCCCTTGGTGTGGGGGAGCTGCGTGTAGTGCAGCAGGGAGAGTTTGGCCATCTCTGTAGTGGTTGAGCTTCTGTATCCCCCTTTACTGCTGCAGCTCCGTATCCCAGCAGAGAGTCTTTGCTGCTTTAAAAGCAATAAATACAGAAGAGTAGTTAAGTTCATTTTTTTTTAAAAAAAAAAGAAAAGCTTTAATAGTTAAAATGTTAACATTAATTATTCATTTTTCTCTCTCAGATGAGAAACTAGACTTGAATGACAGTAAATGGGAAGATATTCATGTCATCACAGGAGCTCTAAAGATGTTTTTCAGAGAATTGCCAGAGCCGCTGTTCACTTATAATCACTTCAATGACTTTGTCAATGCAATAAGTAAGTCTGGAAAACACACCTGTGCTTTTTGTATAAGCTCTGCTCAATGTGTACAGTTTGTGTCATTGTTTTGGAAATTGCCTGTCAGTAATGCAAGGTCTGGTCAGGAGGTGGCAGTATTTTATCTCATATTATATTAGCACTTCAAAACATTTGCTTTTATTCCCAGTCTGTTAAATTTTATGCTAAAGTTTTAAACAAAAATACTGAATTTTTGTTTCTACACCTCATCCTTTTGCAGAACAAGAACCGAGGCAGCGTGTCCATGCTGTTAAAGATTTAATCAAACAGTTGCCAAAACCAAATCAGGACACTATGCAGGTACTCTTCAGACACCTGAAGAGGTAAGTAGCAGATAGAAGGAATGGCTTTGTATGGCTGATCCTTCCTTGAAGCTAAATAATCCAATTAAAAGTACTAAGTGACTGTTCCAAATTGCATTTTTCTTGCCTATATTGGACTTGATGAAAGCAATCTATCAGCCTGTATTTATACAAGCTTGCAGAGCACCAAACAGACTTTAGACAGTCTGTGTCCTAGTTGTGATGTTTACTGCCAAGCCCTTACGGTCGAGGGATTGTGAGAGGATCAGGAATAGCATTTGAAAACAAAACTTTTTTGTAGAGAGGGGAATCACAGCAGCTGTATGTCCTAAAAATGAGACTACTCATTAAATATTATGTGAATAGTCATTTGCTTTGGACTGTGTCTTTTTCCTGTCATCCTATTACTCTAACACTGATAAGTCTCTTTTTGTGTATTTTCTTCTCTTTCAGAGTTGTAGAAAATGGAGAAAAGAACCGAATGACCTATCAAAGTGTAGCAATAGTTTTTGGTCCAACATTATTAAAACCAGAGAAAGAGAGTGGTAACATAGCAGTCCACACAGTATACCAGAATCAGATTGTAGAATTAATTCTACTGGAATTGAATTCCATCTTTGGACGCTGACATTTTTCTTGGAGTAGAAACTGGAAGTGATGGGCTGGCAGCAGTGCTCCATCAGAAGGAATATATGTGATGGATTATGTTTGTGGACCAAGCAGCAACTTGTTTTTTGCACTTTTGGGGAGGGGAGAAACAGGAGAAATGTTTGACCACTTTAATGCGAATTAAAGACAACACTTTGGATTTCTTTGAAAAGTTCAATGTAAAAAGTGAATTGAAAAGTTTATAGTTTGCCTTTTTTTAAGTAGTATTGGAAAAATGTAATATAGGTTCATACACTGGATTTCTTGGAGAGTAAAGCTATTAATCTCAAACTGGATAATCTGGAATTTAATCTTAAAATTCTTCCACTCGATAGGGAAAACCAACTGATATGGAAAAATTCAATGAAGTTACATTTTAAGCTTGTGTATTACAGCCTACTCGGATCAGTATGACACTCTTCCAAGGGGTTTCTGCATGCAGTGACTGTCTTAACCTTGTGCTAACAGTTTGGTTTAGTTACTCAGATCTAATTCCTCACTTGGTACCTCCTCTTCCCCCCCCCCCCCCCTTTTTTCCTTTTCTTTCTTTCTTTTTCTTTCCCCCAGCAACCATTCTGGAATTTCTTAGTTGCTTTATAGAACAGCACACTATTTCAAACACTGAACCTGTAAGAATATCCAGCAACGGATATTTGTCTTGTGGCATAATAGAAGTCATATTTAATAAACATATTCATTTTTTCAGGGTATTTCCAGAGCTAAGTTTTGTGTTATACTGATTTAAAGCTAAAATCCTAAGTAAATACCAACTGTAACGCTGTATCGACTACTTGGTATAATGTTGTGGTAGTGGAAGTTTCTTGATGTAAATATAGGCTGTCCTTTTGATTCTTGTATATAATTCAGTTCCTGTATAGTTAAGAACACTTCAGTCACACATTTCTAATCCTGGGCAGATTAGCTACAGTAGCATAATGTTTCCAGTGGACATCTGGGTTTCAGCAGGGAAACAGGTTATGGGGAGGGAGGGGGGACCTAACTGTGTGCACTTTTAGATGTTAATTACATTTGCAGGCAAATAACTGTAATGCAAATGGTACTGGAGAAATACTGAGTGTGCTTGCTAAATTGTTAATGCACTACAAGAGGAGCCTTTTAGGTTATTTAATATGTACAGGATACATTAGAGAAATGTATTATGAATTCTAACATCAACAAATAGTGAAACTCATGTTTTGATAGATAGATGTTTGATGGAATCCATAATGCTAAGTTTAAGATTTTCTTTTTACATTAATGTAGAATAATTTGTAAAATTGGTTTTGAAAGATTTTGTTACAGGGAGCATGGTCTGCTGAAGATTTTTTTAAATGTATTTTTCTAGACTAACTGCTGTATCTGACATATTTGTTATGTCTAACCTGAATAAAGAAAACTGTTAGTTCTTTTAGAGTTTGCCATTCCCGCTCCAGACAACGTGAACCCCCTTTAAACAGTAAGACAGATGTATCTTACCGCTTAGCATGGATACTACTTGTGGCAAAGAGTTGTCACGCTGGATTAAAAGATGAATGCTTACTTTATAACCTGACAGTTTTAGGAACTTTCCCAGTCCCTTTCTTTAACAACTTGAGTTTTAACATAAGGTTCAGAGAGGGCAGAAGTAATTTATGGGTATAAATTTGTGGTCTTTAAAACATACCCCAATTTACTTGGAACCTACTTTACGGAAAGCAGATACATCGGGGAAATATCTGCATTTCACCTTTCATCTGTTGTCCACATTTCCCAGCCCAGCTCTGGCTCACAGCAAAGGGGACGTGTGGTGAAGTGCTGAGGTGTAATCGGATGAACGGTACGAGAATTTCATGAGTGTAGGGCTTGCATGAAGAGTCTTTGGAGATAAAAGAGAAGATGAGTTACCTTGTGGCTTTCTCACTGTCTTCTTGTGGTAATGGTGTAGTCTTGTGGTTTGCAAAGCGACCTGGGTAAGAATTGTGAAAGCTCCCTCTCGGCGTTGTGCTCTCAGCCTCCTGGTAGGCTGTCAAAGCGGAGCGGTGCCGAGTGGCAGCTGTGTCCCAAGCTGCTAGAAAATATCAACGAAGTTGGAATCGGTTGCTATAGATTATTCAAATCCCAACTTCAGCTGTAAAATAAAGAAGAATTCCCACTGCTAAATGAGAGGGCTTATCTGCAGGTCACCTTTTCTGTACGTATTATGTTTTTCAATGAAAGAATGCCTTTTTAAAACAATTTGATAATGAGGATGTCACACTTCTCCTTGTATTCCCACAAAATAAAGCATTTTGTTATTACAATATATAGTATGGTTTTGTGCAGCGACATTGTCACATTTTAATGTTCTCATTTTTAGTTTGGGGAGGGTGTTCTTTTTATATGAAAGAGGTGTCACTAAACACTTGAAGCGTTCAGGAAGAGGAGGCTGTCCAAGCTGATGCTGTGCTTGTGACCGACTTGAAACTGTGTCAGCACATCGGGTTTCTTCACTGCTTTAAATGCCTTGTCTTGTTCCTGCAGTTAGCTTTCTTTTAAAAAAAAAAAAAAAATCAAAACCAGATTTTTGCACAAACACAGCAAGGGAAAGCTATTTCTATTGCATGAAACATAATTAAATTTATATATTCCTCAGTTTGGGCTTTAAATCAGATTTGGTTGTGGTTTAAAATCAATTTAAAGACTGAATATAAATTTTGCAACCATAACCTCTCAAAGCTACTCGAGGTCCAGTATTATGTATCGGTGCCAGCTGAAATTTTGTTCCAGCACTGGAGCTGTGTTCAGCTCTCTAGTTCAGCTACGCAGCATTAGCACCAAGCGACTCTCAGATGTGCTTGATCTGTACCAGCTACGGGCTTCTTCACTTTCAAACTGGAGAGAAAAGTGGACACACAAAAAGATAAGGTAAATACACACAGTCATTTCATATACACTAATTTTTTAAAACCAGAGTTGCATATAAATAAAGCTTCCTGCATGCAAGTGGATGGGTGATGCTCACTGCCCAGGCCCAGACTCTCCTCCCCATCTTCCCAGAAGCCAGGATAAATTCCCTTTGTGCTGAACCCATTGTATTCCAGCAAGTGCATCCTCAACGCGCAGCGTGGGAGAGAAGGGAGTTTGTAGGTAATGCAGTATCAGTTTATTCCTATTTGGAGCCCTGACTTTTTCCCCTTAAAGGGAACAGCTTTATTTAGCCCCAAAGTAATGATATTTTCAGAATCAATTGGTTAATTCATAAGCCATAATGTAAACCAAGCACAGTGGGGCATTCTGCTGGGCGAAGGGGGAGGTACAGCATGTCTAATGAGGCCTCCTGCAACTGCCGGCGAGAGGAGAGCTCCTCTGAAGAATCTTAATTAGCCTCCACAATTGCAAAGTTTTGTGGGCAAGCAGCTGGTAGGATTGGATCAGACCTTTACAAAAGTAGCCCTATGTCATTGTGGGACTTAAATGAACATTTTTCCCCCCCCACCATAGCATTCTTGTAAACAGAGCACTTGTAAAACAAGATCACACTGTGTAACAAACCAACATGAAAGACATTCAGAGGCGACTTGGCCCCTCGGTCCTTTTTATTGCCTTGAGAATTAAACAGCAGCTCTAATATTAGAGTTTCCTCCACCTTCCCCAAATGGATTTGAGTTTGTCAAGGTGCTTAGCTACTGCTGCTTGCTTTCAAAAGAAGAAATCTGTGTTGCAGTGACCAAACTCGGAACCACAACGTGGAACAAGCAGGGATAGTACCAGGTTTATTTCTGGTATAATCTGGTCTTGCAGCCTATTGCACTGAAATGCAGTGGGCAAGGGGAGGGGAGAGCAGATCCTTGGTGTGGGAATAAGTAAATGCAAAACACTGAAGGCAGCCAGCCAAGGCAGGTGTGATGGACAAGCAAGATAGCAAAGAAACAGTCACTTAGAAAATCTGCCGGAACGTAGGCCAGAGACCTGGGACAAAGCCAGGCCACCAAGAGTGTGCTTTGGTTTTTTAAACTTCTTTGCTCTTTTTCTTCTTATCTTCTTTTTCCACTTCATACAATACAGATGAAGGCCTGGCTATGTTTTGTAAAGGTGAATTGCTCTGTAAACAGGTGGAGTTAAGCGATGCTGCAAGATGGCAGTGCCCATCTTTCTCTGGGCTTTTCCAGAGCAGCTTCTATGTGTCAGCTCCTCAGTGAAGAGCTTGTGGCCAGGTTCACTTGACGCAAACACCTGAGTGCTAATGAGAGGCAAGAACTATGTTCCTTCAATATAACCCTGAATACACAACCAGCACCTGTGCAATACAAAAATAAACTTGTTCTCAGTTTGGCAGCATTGCCCCGGTGGCACCGAGTGCCCCATCTGAGGTCCGAACCTTGTGGCACCGGATCCTGAAGAGCACATGTAGCCCTGTCATAATCTCAGCACACCAAAAGGAAGAAATGTATGAAGCTGGAAAGTGGGAGTATGCAGAAAAAAATAAAACTCCGAGCTAAACTACCTTCGCAACCAGTTCAGATTTACATGTATGTACAAATCTGCTCAGAATAGTTTGTTAACTCATAGTGTGAAAGAAACAGCTGTCCTCTAAAAAATTAAATACTGTAATTAAAAGCTGTCATTTTTTACATCAGGCATTGGAAGATAAATGTTAAGCATTGGCCAGCTTGTCTAGTGCTGCAGCCAAATGGCTGGAATAAACCTCTGGCCACTGATGTGCCAGTGCTCTCTGCCTTTTCTTTACCAAGAGGGTGATGCTGAGCTGGGGGTGGCTGGATGGCTTTCTGCACACGAGTGTCCTGCCTAGCTACTCGTTTCAGCAAAAGGAGGTACCTAACCTAGAAACAGAACTGCAAAACACCTTTTTCCAAGAAAAACTTTCCTATCAGCCTGGGCTGGGCAGCAAAAAAGGCTCTTCTGCTGGGCAGTCCCAGCACGGAGCTCGCCTGCCTGCTGCAGGGATGCTTACCCCAGGACCGAGCCAGAGCATCGTCTGTGGGCACCGGTCATGGCAAGGCCTCTGCCAACACATGTGCGTGACCTGCTCAACTTCACAGCTTTCTTCTGTGAAGAAAAATGGAAACATGGTTGTGCAAGAGGTAGAGCCTCTCTGGCACTCCCTTAAAGCATCTTGTACAATGAAGGATACCACTGTATTTCCCACTATGAAATAGCTGTTTCATAGCTGAACTGTGGTTCTCGCAGATACACTGGTCCTGCTCTAAGTTTTCTCTTTGAAGTTTTAAAGATAAGACTTTTCCTATTAATCTCGCCTTTTTCTGCATCCACCCACCTGCTATTCCTGCTGCACTGAAAGTCAATCCAGCTTGGACCATTTGCTTCCTTATTTGTACAAGAGCCTGGAGCCCGAGGGCTGGAATGTGCTGTGCTCTGCCCAGAGCACTGCTTCGCCTGCGGAGGCTGAGGCACAGCCACTCAGCCATAGACACTTCATTAAAAGGCAGTCATCAGCATTAATGCTAAATGGTAACATAAAGGGGGGAAAAAAAAAAAAAAGGAAAAAAAAGCTCAGACTAGAAGAATTAAAAAATGGTCCTTTCCAGGTAATAGTTAATGCAGGCTGCGTGCTGCTCCCCTGTTTCCCAGAGTGCCTGTTCTTCTCCTGTATTGCAGAAATGTACATAAACTCAGCAATTAGCTATTATAATTGGCACAAGTCAGAGGGACAGCAATGTAATTCCATACAACCATTGAATCACCATCCGTATCGCTTGTGTAGGCTGAGCTGTGAGCCAGCTGTCAAGAGGACTGCACAACCTTCAGGTTTGCATTAAAACACTGGGGCTATAGGCCAGGATCATAATTGTATGGGGTTTTTTTTTGTTTCTGTTTTTGTTTTTGTTCCTGAGCTTCCCAGTCTACCCCATTCAAATGCATAAAAATAAATAACTTTCTGTCTACCTTTCCTATTCATGGAGTAGAGCAGCTCTGTGCAGCAAGCCAAGTGCTCATAGGTACAGCTTCTTCCCCTGTATATACACAATTTAGTTAAGAGGGGGAGAAGACAGTTTATTATAAACATTGAACAGTGGGCAGCATCATTAGCTCTTAAAAATCATAACTAACTCCCCAGGTGGTTGTCCTAATGCGTTCTGGGCTTTCTTTGCATCCCTGAGATAAAAAGAAAGCCTGAGCACGTGAGGGCAGGATGCAGCGCAATGAAGCAATGCCTGTGCTGTATGAGCCAGAGGTGGGACTAGCGCCTTTCCTTCCTTCCTGCTGCCTTTCTAATTTGCTGGGTCATGAGCTAAGGCTTGTTGCATGCTGCAGGCCAGACAGCACGATTATAATGGTCCTCGCTGGTTTTAAAGAATCTCTGAATGAAGTTGGCATGTTGCCTTCTATTTAGCCATTGGCTTCCTTGTTTCCACTTGGCCATTCATGCCCTATATCAAAAGAAAGCTCTTCTCCTGGCCAAAGCTTCATCCTCTTTTCTCTCCTAAAGTAGCGCTGCTCCATTGAGCAACCCTGTCTTGTCACCCACAGCAGCACTCACAGCCCTGCTCTGCTGGAACGTTCCTGGGGACTGGGATGGCCGTGATGGTACCTTGTACTGCCACTGTCCCCTCTACTGACCACGCGTTCAATAAAGCCCTCTTAAAGTTACTCTTTCTCCACTGCAGCCTGAAATAGAAGAGTTGGGTGCTTGCAGCCACAAAGACTTCCCTCCTTAAAATGCTTCACACCAGGTACAAAGAAATCCTCAAAGCCATGAGCCGCTGCCAGGTGGTGTAAATGCTCTGTTTGGTGTGTAAATGGTGTAAATGCAGAGCCAGGCACGAATGAGCCCCACTGGCACGGTCCTGCCATGGGACGTGGCACTCAGCACAGCAGCCTCTCCCCCAGCCCGGTAAGGGAAGCCTTTCTAGGAAAAAACAGGCAAAAGGAGCCATCAGGCAGCCTGCCAGGGCCCCTGCCTGTCCCTGCCCAGACACAGCCCACCTGCAGCACTCCCGGGCCGTAGCCAGGGGCACGGAACGCAACTGCAGGCACAGAAGCCAGGGCTGGGAGACAGAGCCGTGTTTCTCCCAGGCCCAGCAGCAGTCTGGGCTGCTCTTAAAGACCTCCACTGATAGAGAGGGTAGAGTCTCCCGGACAGTCTTACCTAGCTCATAATTCTCATCCCACTCAGAAAGTTTTTCTTTTTGCACATCTAAGTAGCCCTTGCTGCGGTTCGCTTTCATCTTTTTCCTTGCTCTGTCCTTATCCATTGTTTTTATCCCATTCTGCAATGTATACATGGAGCTATTTTTCCCTGCATCTCTATGCACACAATAGCAGCCCATGAAACTCTAAAAGGTTACTGCGTCTCATTTCTCCCTTCTCTAGACTAAGCAAACTCAATCCTCTTAATCTTTCCTTGGATGTCACACAGCCGGCTGGTTCGAGCACGGGACAGGGAAGTGTGAGTACACATCCCCTCAAGGAGATGCCTTTAGCACTCACCTATTAAACAAAAATAAGCTGCAGAATATTCTTCACTTCCTCTTCACCTTTTGATACCCACCCTCCAGGCCATGCCCAGCCTTTGCTTTATGGGCTTGTCCGACCCCAGTGGCGTGTCCTGGAAACTCCCACTGTCAGCAGACACAGAAGCTCTGGTCTGGGTGTCCCTGAATCCATCCCTGAATCCCTGATTTCCAGCCACTTGTGGGACTAGAGACCTTATGACCCCTGGAGCTATGCAGCAATCAAGGCACATTTTGCTTCCTGAAGCAATTAGCCAGCACTTAGTCACCTATGCCCTGTTTTACATACAGCAGAGCGGCTTAAAGCAAGTGCTGTAGCTACTGTGCCGGAGCACTCGCTGCAGGCTGGAGCTCCCTGCCTGCCCTGGAGGGTTCTGAGGGAGAAAGGTGTGCAAATCAGTCTGCTTGACATCCCTATGGACACATCCTTGGAAGGAGCAAAAGCTCAGATTAAGAGCTGATATATCAAAGCACTCCAAAATTTACATATCTACTTAGAAGTGTTGGCAAGGAAAACTGGCATTAATTAAATAACAGGGAGGAAAGTGAAAACGATCATGGGCGGCTGCACTAGGGCTGTGCGGCTGAGGTGTTTACTCTTATTCCTTTCCAGAACGACAGGTTTGGGAGATATCAACAGCCAGGTAACTGCAGCTCCTGCTGTCCATGTGAACACAAGATTTGCAGAAGCATCAGGGACCAGAGCACTGGTGGAAAGAGCTACTCCCAGGGCTGGGCTGGGGGTGAGGGCTGGTGTAGCCTGAAGCAGCACTAGCAAGCTGCCTCCCCAGCTGTCAGCAGGGCACTGCAGAGGGATGCACCGAACCCCAAAATACAGACTTGGAGAGGGAAGAGGAAGAATCGCTTTCAGAAGCTGTCACCAAAAGCAGCAGCCCCAGCACAACCTGCTGCTCTCTCCCTGGGGCGCATTGCAAAGCCTCGCAAACATCCCAGGTAGGGCCAGTGCTACAAACTGGGGGAGACCCTGGGGTTCACCTCCCCTGCTTGCTGCCTGTAGTGCATCCCTCTGTGGCTCCCACAGAGGCTCCGTGGTGGTACCCACCTTGTCGTGCCGTAACCTGTACCTTCTGTGAATGAGGCTGTCTGGGGGAGAGCTGCACCGCCAGCTGTGCACCACGGAGGCAAGGAAAAGCTGGAAGTACATTTCTACTCACAGCATGAAAGCCAATACTTGAAGGACAGTGTGGTTAGCTATGTTGTGGCAGCTGAAAGAGGTTTTTGGAGACAGAAACACCAAACATATTTAGCTTGATTATAATTTTCAAGACAAAGCTTGTTGTGACAACGAATTATTTAACTTGGAGAGGTTCTCAGCATCTTATAATTACGTACAAAAAGTCAAGGCTCTGAACATTAAGAACCAAGATTAAAATAAAAATAAGGTACTAGCAGATTTGGCCTAGTCTAGCAGATTTTTCTGACAAATGAAAAGTACGTACCTCGGTATTACTGTTTCACCTGAGCTGCTGATCTGCACTACACCTGCATCACTGGGAGGAACGTGGCAAAGCCTGAATTTCCTTTCATTTTCAGGCACCCATGCAAAGGCTGCACACTACTGAAAAGCTGCAATCTAAACTCTGAAAAGAAAATATTGTAAAGCCCTGCAGTGGCAGCCTCAGGGCTAGTAGTGATTTCCCCCCAGCGCACTGCTGTGTAGAAGATGTGCCTGAGTCTCCTTCCTGACAGATAGCTCAAGATCTGCAAAGCAGAGCCTCCAATTCCCTTTTTATTCACACGAAGTGTTCTCCAATCAAGCCACAAAACTCTGGGTGAAGTTGGAAGAGATGGAAATTGCAACCCAGGGCAGAGCAGATGGCGGAGTCACAGTGATTGAGTTACTGCTCCTTTGATGCCACCATCTGGGCCCTCTCCCACCTGCCCTGCAAACAAACCCTGGCAAAGTTTGCCATCCTCCCCCAAAGCCCAGTTCCCCACCGAGCTGGCCAACAGCATCTTGAACTATTGCAGTCACTTTTTATAGTTAAAGCACTTAAAAGAGAGGGAACACATAATTAGGAGGACTCTAGTTCCCTTTTTGCAACCTTAACCCTGCTCCTCTTCAGGCCAGCAGAACAGCACTGTCACCTTCTCTCGGGATAATGAACTGGGTCTGTCAGACTCCTTCCTAGGGAGGTGAAATATCTAGCAAATTCTGGCCCCTGTTACCCATTAAGCACAAATCGCTTCAGAATTGCCTTGACCCGATCACATCGGTCGTCCTTGGTCCTGGTCATTGTCCTCATTAGCTCTCCTCTGCAGAGCACACTCAGGAACGCTACCAGGCTACAAAAATCCCCCCTCTCATCCCACTCCTTGAGTCGTACACCAGACGCAGCTCCGTGTGGGCAGGAGGGCCCCGGCTCCTCACCGAGCCAGCCACGACAACCTGCGGCAAGGCTCCTGGGGTGGCCGTGGCTCGCACTACAGGGGTCCACTCTGGAGGCAACAGCCTGGGCCAAGGGGTGGTCTGGATCCTCTGGCTGAAGAGTGCCATGGAGAAGACAGGCGATGCTCGCCAGCCCACAGACAGGTGACTTTTCCAGGGAAATTTTGGCCAAGTCCTCACCTTGCCTGAGACCTCACACTCCTTTCCTGTCTGTTCAACTGTCTTGCAGGGCTTGGCTACCAGCAGAATTAAGATCTCAGCTTTGTCTGTTAAGAATACCCATCAAATTATCTGTTGGGCCATGCCTGTCCTTTATTTTCCTGGCTGCAAGTCGCCCTGGAAGGCACAGGACGGTTCACCTCAATGAAGCCAGCCAGTCTGGGCATATGGTCTTTTTATTCTTCCCCACTTTCTCCTAAAAAGTGACGTGCAAGGGCTCTGGTCTCCCTTTTAGAGGGGTCTCGTAGCCTTCCCTTTGAGAGTGCAGTGAGGTCTCCGCCATGCGGCAATGTGTTCACAGCATAATTATTCTCCGTTAAGGCCTCAGAGACTGCAAGGCTCCTGACATTTTTCATTGCCTGGAGAGGGGTAATTTTTCATTGCTTTCCTGAGGACTCTTGCGCTTCGCAACAGTAATGGAGCATCCAGCTACACTGAGCTGCAGCCTACAGTTTATTTTTATCTCTTGATGGACGTAAACTGAAGGACTTCCAGCTAAGATCGGGAAAATTATTAATTTAATATATAAAATATATTAATAATTATAATTAATTAATAATTATAATATAATATAATAATTAATAATTATTAATTATAAAAATATCGGGAAAAAGCTATTAAGTGAATTATTGCAGAAGTTCATAGCAAACCACAGAGTCTTTCATGGTGGATGTAACATGATTTTGAAATTGTACAACAACAAGATGCACTTTACCATATACTAAGTGACAAGTAAAAAGCAGCAGGAGAGAAGGGATCTCCTGTTACACTAAAATAAATCAACTCTCGAATACAGTCAGCAATATTGTACATGTCTCTAACTTTATCTGGCTCCAGCTACAGATCTAGAGGCCAGATCCCCACTGCAGCTGGTATGTGATTGTGTCAGCTGAGCTGCTGATGGAAGAAAGACATCACTTCATCTCTGGGATACACACTAAGAAAAACAGAGCCTAGAAACCTTACTTTGGCAGGATCTGCATATCTCCAGCTAGTTATTGCATTTTTTTCACGTAGTCTGTTTAAAAGAAAGTAATTGTAACAGAAACTGCTCTTGCAAGCAGCTGGTAAACAAACAAAACAGAAAGGGTTGAAATTTTAGTTTGGATTAGAAATGCTGCTGCATGCAAGAAGTGTTTTCAAATACTTCTGAAATCTAACATCTAATCAAAACATCAACCAAAACTTAGATGAGCAACAACCTACAAGCCTGAAAAATAAAAACATCTGAGTTTTACCAAACCTTCCCAGTGATTTGTGAAAGTATTTTAGTTTCAAGCTCTTAAAGGGAATTAGCTCTGCGAATGAAACTGTAAGGCAGAAAATAAATTCTCTTTTCATTTATTTTTCTGGTAGCATTCCCAGTGGTGCTGAAGAAACGCAGGCAGGCTAGGCTGCCTTCTCCCCCTTACAAAGAGTACAGGGGGGCTGAGGGGCACACACAGGGCTAGGGGACACTGCCCTGGGTAGGGTAAATCCCTGCTCCCCAGTCAACCAAACGCTTTTCTGTCCTGCAGTTACTTCTCCCTTATATTAGACAAACCACACTTAGGTCACAGGGTAGAAGTCAGTTGATTTTCTTCAGTGCAGTCTAGGGCAAAAATGAGTACGATGCTGCTTTGCTCCAGACAGGGGGCTTTTTTTTTTTCTTTTTAAACCCAACCCTAAAATTCAAATTAGCCTCCAGCTCAAAGCCTTTACCACCAGGGCATGAATGCTAAATAGGCTGTTCCCAGTCCAATCTGTTCACTGCCTGGCTAATGATTATTCTCCATAGAAACCCTACCAGAGTCAGTTATTATTCTCTCCTCATGCACTTGTATCTCTCTTGTATTTATATAAGATTAAGTAGCCCTGTTAGGTTTTTACCTCTCTGATTGGAGCTTATTTTAACCTCAATTAAGCCATCAGCCCAGCTTTCTGAAGGCAGAGCAATAGCTTAGCCATTATCATTCTCTCCACCTTTTGTATGAAAATGATGTTGAGGATTGGTTGCTTTGGGGATTGCTCTGTGGCAGGTAACCAACGCCGAGAGTCAGGGAGGATAAATGGTGCCAGACTCCCAGAGGTGCTGTGGCACTGTGTAATTATTGTTCCAGACAGCTGAAAGCAGCAGGGTTTCTGGTTCCCCTGCTTAGTTTCAGTCTGCCATGATTGCTGGCACAGAAAGATGCTGATTATAAGTAAACATTAATTATGCCCTGCTACCCCACTGCTAGCATCGCTGGGCTTGCAAGCAACAGAAGACAGCGTTGCGCTTGGCTCCCACTACTGAAAAATCATCTATACAGATTTCAAAGTCCAGATTTTCATCTCGCCTGATCAGAGGACCTTGCTCCTAAACACCATACTCACGCATAGCTAGAGTTATGGTGCTTTTTGTACCACTGTTTATGTGCTGTACTTCAATGTTGTTGCTGAAACAATGACTAATATATT
The DNA here is from genome assembly GCF_964106895.1 of Numenius arquata. Taxonomy (NCBI): domain Eukaryota; kingdom Metazoa; phylum Chordata; class Aves; order Charadriiformes; family Scolopacidae; genus Numenius; species Numenius arquata. The sequence goes on along the minus strand of NC_133587.1, from coordinate 29,450,090 downwards.
TATTCTTTGAAGAAGGTGAGCTCAGGTGATGCAGCAAGCTGTTCTGTTATCTGTTTCAGAGCAGAGGAATCACTTTAGTGTCTTTAAAGGAAAAAAAAAAACCCAAGGCAAATAAAACTTATCAATCATCTTATATGTCAAAGTAATTTTTTTCAGATGCTGTGCCTTTTTTTAAATGGCAGCCTATTCCTTCTTTTTGATGTGGCTTTGAGATTTCTTTTTTTCTTTTCTAAAGGAGGCTTAAAAATGCAGAGCCCACAACGTCGCAGACGGTAAACACTGCTTCTGGAGTCGCGTGGACAGTTACAAAGTGATTTCCGTGGCATTTGAAATGCAGCCTCCAATGCTGATGGAATTTCACTGCGCCGTGATTGCGCCGCACTGCAGTGAAATAGGTTCAATTTGATTATCTGGCTATTCCATTTCGCCTATATTTACAACCTGCCTGACCTCTGGGGGAAGGGGAAGACAGGCAGCCAATCATGCTGGAGACATTTCAAAAGGTCAAAGCAATACAGCGTTTACCACTATAATTCACAGGCTCTACAATTCGGAGACTGTGCTCTCATGACAAAAATTGGCAGAAGAACATAGTTAATGTGAAATATTTGTCCATTCCCAGAGCAAACACAGAAAATGGAGAATGTTTTAAGAATTCACCCCTTTCTCCTTTTGGCACATGGTGATGTGCAAGTGCATAAAAGCAGCACATGGACAACACCACATTTTCTAAAAGTTACCTTGGCTGGTGGCAAAATGTTTGTGTTGGACTGGCTACGCAGGAGCTGCCCGTCTCGTATGCAGCCTCAGCTCTGATGTTAACACTTTTACAGCCCCTCGGGGTTGCTTTTGAGTGTGCTGCTGCCACTGCTGCTCCCAGAGAGGTGTTCCCCTCCACACCTTGTCCCCACCATCCCCGTTCAGCAGCAAGGCCCCGCTATCCGTCCTACATTGCACCGGTGGCTTGGGTGGCTCAGGGGCAGAAAACGCTTTGCAGATTTTAATTAAGCTTCGCGTGCAGTCCTCCCATTCTGAAGTACAGATTCATTAAGGTCATAAGCAACCACTACCCACTTCAACTGGTTAAGCTAATAAAATAACGTGATGACTCCAAAGCATTATTTTAAAAATCTTGTAACTTAAAAGGCCCCAGAAGTCAGGAGGGAAGAAAAGCAGTCTCAGGCTCATGCAAGTCAGTGCAGCTGCCCAGTTCTGAGTTTTCCGTCCCTTCCAAGCCCAGGTCCTGGGTCTGCATGGCCACACAATCTGCATCAACATTTTGCACCTCTTGTGTATTTGTATTAAGACTGTTTAGTCTTATATCTCCACTGAAGTTAGGCTTGCCAGAGCTCCTGGGGCCAGAGGCGCTGTGAGTTATAACAGTTTCATTTTGAAAACTGCACTGGTTTTTGTTTGTTTTAAAGTGAACACTTTGTATGACATCTCTTGAGAACTCCCGTCTATCATCTTACATGTTATTGGATTAATACAGTAGAGAGTGGAGTCTGAAGGGCAGCTGTAAGACCTACTTCTTAGCATCTTTTATCTTTGTTGGGAAGATCTATTTGAAAGGCAGCCTAACAGAGCAGACCTGCTTGAAATAAGGTACTCCATCAGCTCCACGAGTCAGCACAGATCAAAATGCGAAATGGTTCTTATAGGGAGGCATTTCATTTAGATGCTGCATCAAGTTGGACAAGGATCACTTGGGGCTCACGCTACCTTTCCCCATAGCTGCCATGAGCTCCTGGTCCTCTGGTCCTGGTGACAGCCTGCCACTGTGCAGAACTGAGAAGATGAGGTTTCTGTTCAGGCCAGGGGCAAGCACTGGCTTGACTAGTGATACTTGGACTGTTTCAGGCAGAAAATACTTTGCTCCTGCAGCTCCCACAGCTCCAGTCAGCAACACACCGCACCACCACCTTCTGCCCAGTCTAAGCAGGGGTATTTGATGAGAAACCAGAACAATAGCAGCTTGCCGGGAGGGAAAGAAGAGCAAATAAGACCTGTGTGCCATTGGACATGGTAAGCCAAAAGAGCAAGGAAGAAAAAAGGAGTGTGCTGGAGACACGGACCATGCTTGTGAAGTATGCTCGAGTCTCACACACCAAGCATCTTCCCTGCATCCCAGCTCAGACTCACAGAAGAAGGTGTCCAGCTCAGGCCAAGGAGCAGCTATCTGGCTAGAAGGTGGTTGAAAGCAGCTTAAAATGAGCTTTGCACCAGAGGAAGTAAATACTGCTTTAACATCGCAGCACCTGACAACAGCTGGTTGCTGCAGGACCAGGGAGCGGGACGTGGTTAGGTGAGGTGTTTGGGGGCGTTTCAGCCAAGCCCAACCATTGGCACAGGTTTGGGTTTTTTCATACATGGAAAAGGCTACAATTTGCCTTCACCTTTAGTTCTTTTTAATCATTCTCATATTCTCCCATCTCCTTCTATTTCTTTTTCCTCACTCTTCATTTTGTGTTTCCCATCCTTCAGCAAGAATCACTCACCTCCCCCCATCCCTTTCTTGTAACATCTCAGTGTTTAGAACTATAAACACTTCAGGCTGTCCAAAATCCTTTAATACGAGACCATTTTCCAGTGGATTATAAACCATCATAACTGGAAAACTTTGGCAAGGTTTCCCGTGTGGGATTTCTGCCTTGGTTTGTAATCTTTGAGAGGAGCCATCAGAAAACCTGTCCAGAGAAGCCTCAGAAGGAGCTCAGGGGAAGGCCCTGAGGTGACAGACCCTTCGTTAGGGAGCATTAGCAGATCTATTGTTTGAGGCAGAAATTTAGAAACCTGCTGAGAGATCACCCCCGTGTTAGTGATGGGCCTTTGCCATCTCCATGCAGCCTGACCAAATTTGGCCAATTTTTGAGTCTCTGAAAACTCTCGAACTGCACACAGGCAATAAAAGCTGGCTGGAGTTTGTCAGCTAAAATTTCTCTGCACTAAATGTGCTCCAGCTGAGGGGCAGCAAGAAAGTAACTGAGCTTCCCACACCTCCCCTCATGGGGCACAAGCAGTGGGGAGCAAAAGCTGGGGTGCCAGCCCTGGGAAGGGGGACACAGGGCAGGGGTGGCAGCAATGACACGGAGCCCTGGGGATGAAACTATGTGCTCAAAAGCATCTTCATTTGTCAGTTCTGTTTGCTGATGAATGGGTGATTGTAGAAAAGAGGAATTACCGTGCAGTTACTAAGACTGGATTTGTCAGTAAGGGACCAAATTAAAGTTGTTTTAGCAACCTTAATTTTAGAGTTCCTTTTCCTTTAGTGCTCAACAACCCTACTCGAACCCTACTCTTTGAAGACAAAGATTCCCTTTGTAACTGGGCCACTGGAGAAGTTAATATTCACTGTGTTTAAAGTATGCAAAAATTAAGGCTTCTGTGAGAAATATGCTCATGGCATCAAAAATGTCAGAGGTGTATCTCTATTGTTCATCAAAATAATTGTTTAATTATTTATAACTCCACGCTGCATTGCTGAGATTTACACACCTGTTCAAATCACAGAATTGCTTAAAAGCGCAAGATGATGTGTTTATGGGAAAAGCTTGTGTAATTGGCATAACCTCATCTTGGCTGGGCTTTATAATAGATTGTCTATAATATTAAATTATGGGGATACAGAGTTAAAAGGAGATAAACCCAGCAGGCTAAGGCTGGGGGTGGGGAATGCCGAGAAGGGTGGGAGACAGCATCTGCAGAAGCAAGCTTCTCCCCAAGAGCTGTCTGGAAACAGGGCTCAGCAAAACTCTTTGTAAAAGTGAAGCAAGGGATAAAAATAGCAAGGCAAAAAAAAAAAAAAAAAAACGAAAACAAAACAAAAATACCCACACCAGGAAACGAATGTATCTCCAATGCAGGATGAGAGAGTAACTCAGGAAATGTTTCTGCAGATAAGGCAGCTCAGTAAAAAACCCCAACCCATGCATGGGTCACGAGAGGATTGCGTTTACCGTGCCGTCAGCCGCAGCTAACCACGGTGAAGGAAGGGCGCTGTGTTGCTTTTACAGCCTACAGAGACCACGGCTGCAGCAGAAATTGGCCTGCAAAAAAGGGTCAAAATGCATAAAGCTCTGCCAAAGTCATTATCTTAAGTGCCAGACACAAGCACATTGAGCAGAGCTGGCAAAAGGCAGCCAGGGGGCAACTGGCTGAGGTGGAGGCGGCCGGGAGCTGGCTGGGACGGGTAAAGAAATGCCTGTAACCAACACAATGAAATGTTATACAATTAACACAAGGTAACTTAGAGAAAGCCTACTGTCATGGTTTTGGCTGACAAAAATATCCTGTTGTGCTTCTTGCTAGCAAGACTCTTTTCCTAATTTGTTTCTATTTAATTCCAAGAGTGAGAAAAAGCAAAAGCTTTAAGAAGAAAGAGGAGAAACCTCTCACCCAGCGTAGAGTCCTCTAGGCTGTTTACAGCCCTCCAAACAACTACAGCTACACAGCCTTGACATTCCTGATTTTTTGCAACAAACTGGGCATTGAAACAAGGTTTTCCATATTTGCTTTCTTCATATTACAAAAATTAGAAAGGAACAAAAAATTACAGGCTGCACTGAATCACATAGATCCAGAGGGACATTCCTGAGTGTCCGCCCTGCATCTAACCCGAGGCTGGCGTGTTTAATTTGAGCTGGAAACACCAGCCACACTGACAGCCATCATGAAGCTTTCCTGCCATGGCTGTAATGCCAGCAGCAGGTCACTGAAGAACCATGGATGCATTACAGGAGCCCAGTGGTCCAAATGGGCAGTCAGTGCTACCATCCCTTGGACACACCAGCATCCATGGCTTTAGAGTCCCTGGAGCATTGCTCTGCTGGAAACAGAGTCAGAAGCACACAGAATCAAAGAAGGGTTGAGGTTGGAAGGGGCTTCTGGAGGTCATCTGGTCAACCCACCTGCTCAAGCAGGGACACCTAAAGCAGGCTGCCCAGGATGTCTTTTGAATATCTCCAAGGATGGATACTCTACCACCTCCCTGGGCAACCTGTGCCAGTACTTGGTCACCCTCACAGTGAAAAATATTTCCTGATGTTCAGAGGGAATCTCCTGTGTTTCAGTCTGTGCCCATTGCTTCTGGTCCTGCCACTGGACACTGAAAAGAGCCTGGCTCCATCCTCTTTTCTCACTCCTTTCATGAATTCCTAAGCATTGACAAGATTCCCCCTGAGCCTTCTCTTCTCCAGGCTGAATAGTCCCAGCTTTCTCAGTCTTTCCTCATGGGGGAGAAGGTCCAGTTCCTTAATCATCTTTGTGGCCCTTCATTGGACTCTCTCCAACATGTCCATATCTGTCTGGTACTGGGGAGCCCAGAACTAGATACAACACTCCCTGAGTAGAGGGGAAGGATCACATCTCTCAGCCTGCTGACAATACTTTGTCTTATGCAGCCTAGGTTACCATTGCCTTTGCGACAAGAGCGTACTGCTGGTTCACGTTCAACTTGGTGATGACCAGTTTCTGGTGCTGGTTTCCAACAAGCTGCTTTCCAGCTGGATGGCCCCAGCATATACTGATGCATGGAGCCATTCCTGCCCAGGTGCAGGATTTTGCACTTCTCCTTCTTGAACTTCATGACACCTCAGGCTGGCCTGAACCAAACTTGTAGCCTTAGATAACCTGACCTGAAGACCCAAATCTGGCTTTCCTCCTCTCCACCTGCTGCTCCTCAGAAATGTGATCTAGGAGGGTTGCTCTATACACAGTTCAGACCCTACGGAAAACACATCAGTGTTTAAAAGTCCCTTTCCCTGCACTTCATGGCAGTATTAGTACTGCTGGTACCTCCCTTTTCTTTCCTCCAGCTTCACCATCAGAGCACCCATGCAGCATGGACGAGCCCAGCGTTCGGGTCCTTACCTGGCTCAGAAGGTACCAGAGGCCCCCACGCTGTGGATGCTCTTCACTCACTGATCATGTGGTGGCCACAGACACAGGGACAGTGCTCATCCTCTATCACAGGCCACACAGCCCAACATCTCTGCTCACTCCTTGTCCCTCCTCTAGATAACCATGGGGCTCTTCCTCTGGCATTGGGGCAACTTGACAGGACAGCACAGCCACACTGCTGGCCTGGTATGGACCAGAGCTCAGGGGAGCAACAGCGACCACCCACGACAGGGGAAATTATTATTCAAACCCCACTACTTCTTCAAGTGGTACCACTCCTAGCAGGAGCATGGCACTGGAGCCATCCTGTCTTCCTCCGGTCAGGTCTGGAAAGAAAAGCCTTTTTTCTCAGCCCATCCTCGGTGATTGCTTCAGGAAAAAGTCCATGCAATGATCCCCCCAAATGGCAGGACCCATGGCTCAAAGCAGTATACCTCCTGGGTGTCAGGTCATGCATCCCCCCTATGGAGACCATATGCCCATCACAGGGAAAGCAGAGCTGAACAAGGGTTTTACATTACAGATGGCCAGGGATCAGGTGCTGCAAGGAATGGCATTGCAGCACCCAGAACTTTATGAGCACTTCGGCTTTAGGTTCTTGCAAAGAAGCAGCAGCAGAAGAGGATAAAACCCAACCTACCAGGGCTTCCTCCATGGCTGCCAGGCAGTGGGTCTCCAGCCTCCTCCCTTCCCATCACAGGTTTATTGACTACTGGAATCATGGCTGTACCCACTGCCAAAACAAAATGAACATTCGTGCCCAAATTGTTAACAGATGTTGGGAACAGCTCAGAAAATACATAAAGCCCTAAATTGGTCTTTCACTGAGAGATTAATATTATAATGTCATCCTGGTGCAGTGCCGCTCACAGTAATCTGCCAAACCAAAGAAAGTAATTAACAAAGTTAAGATTGTGCTGTAAGTCCAAATAAGGGAAGAGGAAAATGGAAGTTTATCTTAAGCTATCCTTAGCTCACCTTACTGTGTCTAGACGTGGTAGGTTTTCAGAGAGCTGTCTAAGTGCCTTGGGAGTGGGTATGCAGCAGACCAAGTTCTTCAGCTCCCAGCCGAGCAAGACGTGACTGATGCTTGCAGATTGGAGCTCACAGAGAATGTCGGCAAAGCACGGTCAGATTTTAAGCCTGCATTTTTCAGTCTCCTGGTGTATCGAGGCACAGGGTGAATTTGGAAACAAAACCAACATAACAAGTCCTATGCAGAAATGTGTGAGACTTTTGCCACTCTCCCACTGCCTCTTCTGGGCATTTCAGAAGGGTCTGAAGAACATATCGCTAGGGAGACCTTCACAGAGCATCCTGCCTCCCGTTAGCTGATTTATATAAGGAAGACAGTTAACCGTCAGCGTAAGGGCAATACAAGACTCATGAAATTTTGCACTGGCTGTGATCTGTCACTGCAAACCCCCTTACACATACACAAAACCCACCCTCAACGAGGGAAGATCACATTCAGCGAGAGGGGGAAGATGGGTTGTGTATTCAACAATTTTGATAGAAAATGAACCTATCCAAAGAAAAGGGCTACTAACATTGAACCATTCACTCTACTGCCTAGTTAAGAAGAATTTTGTCTTCTATGTGCTGGTGCTCTTTGAAACTACATTCGTGCAAAACAATTCGCTTGAGACACTGGATTTTAAATAAAGGCTTTACCATGTTTTGCCTCAGAAATCAGTACCTAAGATGCAGCAATAGAAGGAGATCAAGGTGGGCTAGAGTTGGTCACAAAGTAGGGAAAAGGCAAAAGCCAAATGGAGCTGGGAAGGGTCAATAAGTGAGAGGAGAGAGAAGCAGACTATAGCAATTACATCATCATTTTGCTCTTATTCCAGTACTGTATTTTGAAAACACAGTGTTTTTCTGTTCCCTGCGGCATAACCCACAAAGTTGCAGGCTTGCTGTGCCAAAAGCCTTCAAGTTAATGTGCTGTATATTTATATCATTAAAGAAATAAGAGCCCACTTCATTCATGGTATTTAAGCCTATATATTTCAGGATCTAAACAGGTTTTGAGTAACAAGGCTTAGTAAGGTTATTCCGTAATTACCTACATGGAATTCCTCTAAAGCTTCTGACTGACTGACTGCTGCTACAGACACATACTGGAATAGCCAGACCTCTCAGTACGGCAAATTCACCCACCTGCAAGCCTTGTATTTGCACACATCCTTACGCTCACCTCATCCCTATCTGAGATCAAAGATGACGCCGTGTCCTGGTTCACAGCATGGCAGGAGCTGAAACTGCAAGTGACATGTTTAGACAGTGGCCATTTAGCAGTAGCACAGGCTTCATGAGTTTCCACTCCCCTTGATATTAAACAGGTGTTAAACAGTAGGCAATTTTATAAGTTTCTTTTTACTGGAAACTGTCTTGAAAGCAACAAAAACCTCACAGAGGAGGTTTTGTGAAATGTCAGAAGGAAACATCTGTTATTCGAAAACCTAATAGGAGGAAAGCACTCCAGTTAGAAATTTCTCTTTTGCACATTTTTCCCATGCTGGGAAGTGCTCCTCTGGGACTCTCACTCTCGCCTGCCTGCAGCTTTGCTTGTTGAAGGTTTGCTTGCGAGAGCGGTAGCATGTAGAGCTGCTAGTGATTCAGTTAGTACCCAAACCACCAGAGAGCAGCCAGGGTGAGGCAGCTCAGCATCACACAACCCTTTCCAGGCACGTGAGGCCATGCAACGGCTTAGTACCCTTTTACCTCTTTAGTTTGCTGCACTTCCAGCAGAACCCGACTTTTAAGCACTGTTGGTATTGATCAAATTGTGTTGCTTAGCAGAAAAAAAGATGGTTTCAGGGCCTGTCCTTTAACTGAAGTTTACTGAGGACACCAAGAAAGACTCCAAATACAGGGAATAACAGGTAGGAATGAATGATGAGTGCTTAAAATATAGACAGATTCATCGTATTCCTCCTCTCAGCAACTACTATTGACCAGTAGCCATAGGCAACTCAGGGATTATCCTGAGGGATAAATTTGAGATGGCTTCTGAAAAGCCACCGTTTCAGTTGCCGGTGCAGCCCAGGCTGCTCTGTTGGGGCTCAGGCAGGGAAAACAATACTTTTCAGAGCATTATGGAACTGGTGTTTCAGCCCCCCCGACATCTTCTCCTTAGCTGCCCCAGCCTCAGGCACAAGGATGCTGTGGGTCCCCAGTTTTTCACAACCTCAGAAACCTCTGACAGGAGCAGTTCGGTGGTGATGCAGTGGGTCCTAGAGAGAGCAAAGGGGTTGCTTTTCTATCTAGATCTGGGGCTCAGGGTATGACCTGAGTCTGATGACACCTCGATATCATTCATATGCAAAACTGATCTGAAGTAGATCAGCAAGACAAGACATACTCAGATTCTTGTTTCTACAGTCATTTCTTTATTCTTCAACTCAGCCTGAGGACAACAGGGGTTGAAACGCTCCCACGTAAGGGGAGAGAGGTTAGCAAGAGGAACCACAGTTTTTCCTCTCTGTCCCATGAACAGGTGACGGCCAAGGCAGAAAACAAACCTGGTCGTGGGGGACACTTGTTAGCTCCATTCAGCTCAGGGCAAACTCTCAGAGCCAAAGACACTGGCTGTTTACTGTTGCACTGTCAGCTTTAAACTGCTCAGTGTGACTGTTTTGGGCAGAATAAATAGCTTTTGTTTCACTCCACTGTCTTTTGCTCCTGCCTGTACTGGTTTATTGGATTAAAGCACACAGATTAAGGGGATAAGCTAATCAACAAACAGGCATCGAACTTTGCAAGGCTGGAGCAGATGGTGGTGTAGTGCATACTGCCAGCTCAGCCTTGACACCTGGGAGCATCTGTCCTCCCAGTGCACACCAGTGTTGGTGTAGAGACAGGGACATCACATTCATGGGTGAGCAGCGCTGCACGCACCCAGATGAGAAGTCACATCCATATCCTATTCACCTAGACTCACCACCTTCTAGGTTTGTGTGGTCCCCTTTGGCCCGTGTCTGCACCTGTGTTGAGATCTGCTGGCATAATTTTAGACCCTGACCAAGTACTTGCAGTGTCTGTCCTGGCAAAAGCCTCAGGCGAACTCAGCCCAGGGCCTGTGACACAAAAACCTATAAATAGGACACGTAGGCATTTGTTAGTCACACATTTTCATGGGGCCCTATTTAGCCAACAACAGACGACTGGCGCAGGACGGAGCTTACGTATGAGGCGAACCCTTACCAGGCATCCCTGCACTGATTTACTCAGGCATGAAGACCATGTGCTAGCACGTGGGCTACTGGCAGGATCAGAGGTGCTGGCTGACGCTCTTTTTAATAACTCTCCAACCTTTAAACAACCCCCCACTCCCAACAAAAAAACCCCACCCCATACCAACACTTGTTTTTTTTGGGAAGGGAAAGAGTGACACACATATACACAAAGGCACTTTCTTGTCCAGATGTGGGTTCAACCAGATACGGTCTTTTTTCAATTTCTCTGAGTAATGCCTGGACATACCACACTTGTATTGTCCCTGCTCTTCTCACAGGCTGTTTGTTGCTGTGTTACATCCCCACGGTGTTTGATATAAACTAGGCTCCTAAAGGGCTTCATGTGAAGTTCCTTTTAAGAAAGTTATTTGACATTCACCTGCTGCTCAGTTACAGGGAATGTTACCTTGGATAGGCTGCAAAGTTATGATGTAAATACATGTAGCTTTACATTTAAGACCTAACTCAACCCACCACTGAGCATGCAGGGAAAACCCAGCAAACACCTCTGCAACCCTCCTGCAAAGCATTTTGTCCTCCCCGGCAGAAGCAAGACTGCTGTTTTGGCAGACCATCAAACCTCGTGCCTCACGCTTCACAGCCAGTGCAGTGACACAGCCACCTCCTTGCTGCCAGATGCACGATTGCAGCCATCCTGACTACCTTTTCATGTGGCTGTTGCAGTCACCCTCTCCTCCCTTCCTCTCCACCTGCTGCTCTTATTTCCATGTCGTCCCCTGAACTGCTATGGTTAATGATGCCATTGTACATCCATCTGTAATCTCTCTGAGTGCTGATTGTAAAAGAAACACTTCTGCTGCACAGCCATCAGGTCACAAGGCAGGCAGTAGCCTCAAGCACAGTGGGTTAACTTCATGAGTTACAAAATAAGAATAACCATCCCATTTTCATTATTATTCTAAAAAATCAGAGTAGAGCAGGAAACCTGGCCTCCCTAATTGCCTCCTCCTCCAAGGCAGAAATCATATGAAAAAAAAAAGGAGCCAGCTTCTAACCCAAAGGCACACTTTTAACCTCCTACGAACACATGAAGGTGATGCAATTGCCCGTATTTTATCTGCAGAATCAGCCCCTGTATTGGGCTGAGACCGTACAGGCTGACCCAGGTGGGTATGGGTTCTAAAGGCAAATAATGTGTCCTGAAACACTATTTCAGCACGTGTTCTTCTTAGAAATATGTCCAAACAAAACTTCTAGGTACACTGATGGACAACTGCTTCACCTCTAAGGGAAGTCAAGACTGCACTTTCCAGAGCCACAGCTGCTGACTGCTGCACAAACTTAAAATCCCCAACACATTCCTAACCTGTGTTGTGCCAGCCACTTTCTCCAGCCTCTGCCCCATTTTTCTCCTATCTATTGCCTTGATTTTGTGGACTGAAACATATGGACTCTTACTGCAGAAGCCTTTTACCTTACAAAAACTCCAAGTCTTGAGAGAAGTCATGAGCTTTGTGTGAATGGCTTAACCTTTACTAATTAGGAGCCCTCTTTTTAAGGATATATTTTTTAGGCTATACTGACATCTGCAGGTGCACAATAATGGATTTTGGAAATTAGACATGCTATGGTTGAAAAATCAGCCTCCAGGTTTGCAAAGAAAATGATGATTGCCCTGCTCTGTCTGAAGGGAGTAGAGGAGCAGTGCAAGTTCCCACGAGAGGGTGCTGTGCATTTCAGTGGCCAAGCTCTGCTCCCAAACCCATGCTGATGCTGTAGGAGCAGACTTAATTACTCCTTGCTCATGAAGTTGTTCTCAGGCCAGTAAATCACAACAGGCCAACACAGAAAAGCACCTGCAAGCTGCAGGTCCTTAGGATTAGCAGGGAGTTGCATTCAAATATATTTTTGCTGGTATTCAAACCTATGTTGACCAATGTTGGCCTTAATTTATGGTTAAACTAAAGTCAGATAAATCTACTCTTGGAAGAGTGCAGAAGATTTTAGGTGAGAATGAGGATCAAATTAACTTAGGTCATTGTTATTTAAACACCTATCGAAATTTTATTCAGCCAGAATACAATGTGCTATACAAATGTTCCCAATTTTCTACAGTTCTGCTCTTATCGTGAAAAGTATTACATTTCTGCTTGCTTACAAAACTGCAGCAAGATGTCATATGTTCTTCAAAATCGAGAAGGATTCAGTCTCTTGCCTTTAATGAAACTGTACACAAAATACCTCTGAGAGATGCAACTTGAAGCAGTTGAAAGATAGAGTGAAGCCCAGGCACCAAGACAGACGGGCATTTCTGCAGCCTAATGCATGCCTGGAAGTTGCAGAACTGAAACAAATTGGCTGAAGCTTAACTACCCACAGCAGTAGTATAGTATAACAGTTTTGCAAAGGTGAGTTGCCCCTAGATAATTTCTTCATAAAGTAAACACACACAGAGAATTATCCTCGTTTTCCTCCCAAAGACTTTTCTGGCTTCTAAAACTATTTTGTTACCAATACAAGACTTTCTACTCTATCTCATCCTCAAAGTATTTCAAGGTCTGAGGACTTGGACAGCCACTGAGTTACTTCTAGATGTTCTTGAAGTATTAAAAAAGAATAAATCCATGAAAACAACACAGAGTCCTTTCAGTTTAAACAGAGAAACTTCCAGTATCCAAGCTGCGATTCGTTTGTCTCACATTGGATTAAAATTCAGGCTCTTTGCCCACTGCCCAATGGGCCTCAGAGACACCCAGGCACACCTGAGCGCAGGAGCCCCAAAGGAGAGGGCTGCAGGGAGACAATCTGCACCTTCTCCCCCGCAAACCATCCATGCTCAGGACCTGATCTACTGGACACCTTGCAACTCATGCCAGAGGCAGCAGGGACTGATCCTGGAAGCTGTTACTTTTTAAGATGAGATTGACATGGTTTAGCACCCAGTTATAAGAGGAATTATGTGCCAGGCAAACGAACCTCATCAGCTGACACACAGAACAGCAGGAGAAAGCTGGGGATTAAGACACCCCTCTCTCTTACGTCAAAGGCCAGACTGTGCTCACTTTGCCTTTCCAGGTACTCCCACTGAAGTCAAAGAAGCAACTGGAGCAAGTGTAGAGAAGAGAGTTGGACTGTGGGTGTGTTAATGTTAGGAAATCTTTCCCCCTCCCCAACCAAGACACTACATCTGAGTATTGGCTCAGTGACGGTGCTGGTGCGGAGTTGCCTTTGACTGCACTGTCACTGAGACCTGATCCATCCGTTGGGGGCACAGAGCAGACGAGGTACTGTCTCTCCTGTGAGCAGAACCAGGAAGGACTTGCCTCGTCTTGTGCTGGGGACTAAGTGCCGCAGTCACAGTGTACAAGAGGAGGCAAGTCAAGTAGCACAGCTGTCCTCTGCACCGTGCCTGGAGGGAGCATGCCCGAGTCAGACTGATGCCTTGGAATAGACCTCAAAAAATTGCAGTAGAGCTTAAAAATGACCCCAGTGTGGTGTGCGTTAGTACAGAGTGCTAACTGGCCACGGATCAGGAGCATGCAAGCATGAGCAATGAATTCCTACCAACACAATGCACTCCATACTCATCTCTCAGGGCTAGATCCACAAAAAAGGGTTTTTAAATAAGTGTCAACTAGTACCCATCGCCCTGAGTGACGTGCCTAAGCTCTCTGAACACTGTACGACTGCTGGGAGTCAAGCACCTATGAATAAGGAGTGATGAAAACCAAGCTGCAGGGTGAGGACTTACCCTGCACAGCAATTTGGAAACACTCAGGATGGGTCTGTCTTGTGTGCCTCTCTCCATACCCAGAATAAGATATGGAAGACCTGCAGTAACAGCAGTGGCCTATCTCCAGCTGAGGTTCACAGCCTTGGAACTACAGTCTATATCCTTCCAAGGAGAGATATCTGCACCCTTTTATAATAGCTCATTCTCCAATAAGGCAGGAGGCAGATGTACAGCTCTCCTCTGCCCCAATGGCTTTGGGCTGCCCCCTCCCAGCCCTTGCTGTTCTCGCAGCGAGAGTCCTAGGTGGAGGCAATGTGGCTTTTCTACCCTCTCTAGCAGGAATCACTCCTTCTTCAGCACAAGAACAGGACAAGGCTGGAGAGCTGGAGCCAAAGTGGATCAAAGAGAAAGAGAAAGAGAAAGAGAAAGAGAAAGAGAAAGAGAAAGAGAAAGAGAAAGAGAAAGAGAAACTCTCTGCAAGTCAGGTACGCCAGTTCTGTGGAGGCTGCACTAAGTGTGAACTGAGCTTCTTTTCCCTCTCCATTTAACCACCACAATGAACTGTCTCATCTGAGGAAAAGCTAGTCCTTCTGACTTACCTGTGCTGGGAGAAAGGCTTTCAAACATTCTGTAGAGGAGATGGAGGCTGAAATCACTTGAATATCAACAGATCTTCATTGCTTTCTCTCAGTTTATGTTGGGCATCCAGACAGACAGAGATCTTGCCCTAAGTGTGAGTTGTGGAGCAGCTCAGCAGCCCACAGGACAAGTTCCAGAAGTCCTCAGCAGTACAACGTCTCCCAGGAGTTCATCACTTGGCCGTAGCTTTGCTGTGTGGATGCTCACATCCTTGTGGTCAAATTCAACAAACAAGCATACCCTCATACCAAGCAAACTAGCCATGTGCCCATAATTTCTGTCATAGCTTTATATATCTAGAGAGAAAAAAAATCTCCCCATCTCTTCAGTTCTATAAGAGAAACCCTGGGACAGGTAAGCCTTGCAATACACCTGTCATACATTGTGTGCCGAACAGCCGATAGCCGTGAACACAAGACAGCCATGAAACAGATGAGGAGGAGAGGATGGGTCCAATTCTTATCCTGCAATCCCAGCAATAGTAAAGATCTTGGAAAGTGATCTACAGGAGAAGGATACAAGGGCCAACTACTTACTTCTCTGTAACAAGAGGGCTGTAGTACAAATCACCTAACAGATGGAAGCAGGGTCATAAAAGCCATGACCATAAAAGCCAGGCTGAGCCTTCCTCTTCTTCTGATATGAAGATTGGACATTTAATAGAACAGGAAAAAATTCACTGCATGCAAGACCCACTGAAGTCCCTGTGCTGAGGACATTGCTCGCTTACTGGCATGACACAGCTTTCTTTCAGCAAAAAGCAACGTGACAGCAGATAAAATCCTCATTCAAGCCCTACTTGCTGAAAGTGATGAGGAGAGGAGAAAGAAAAACAAACCTGATTCAGGACCCAGAATGTATGTTTTGTTTTGTGTTTTGTGATGTTCTGAATCTGAAGTCTGATCTGAGAGCTTCTGAAATGCAAGGAATTCAAATTCAGGTCCAGACTTCATACCTGAACCCATTCCAAGTAAAACCAAAAAGGGTGAAGTCTTCTGCTGTCTAAAGATTAGATACCTTTAGAGTATCTTCAGAGGCCACTCTCTATCATATTTGAAAAGTCATGGAGAACAGGAGAGGTGCCAGAAGACTGGAGGAAGGCCAACATCACACCAGTCTTCAAAAAAGGCAAGAAGGAGGACCCTGGGAACTACAGACCAGTTAGTCTCACCTCCGTCCCTGGAAAGGTAATGGAGAGACTCATTCTAGATGTCATCTCCAAACAAGTTGAAGAGCAGGGGGTTATTGGAAGTGGGCAACATGGGTTTACCAAGGGTAAATCATGCTTGACCAATCTGATAGCTTTCTATGATGCCATAACTGGTTGGCTGGATGAGGGGAGGGCAGCAGATGTCATCTACCTTGACTTCAGCAAGGCTTTTGACACTGTCTCCCATAACATCCTCATTGGAAAACTAAGGAAGTGTGGGCTGGATGAGGGGACAGTGAGGTGGATTGAGAACTGGCTATGTGACAGGACCCAAAGGGTAATGGTTAATGGAACAGGTTCAAGCTGGAGGCCTGTAACCAGCGGTGTCCCCCAGGGGTCAATACTTGGTCCAGTCCTGTTCAACATATTCATCAGTGACCTGGACGAGGGGACAGAGTGTATCCTCAGCAAGTTTGCTGATGATACCAAGTTGGGTGGGGTGGCTGACACCCCAGAGGGCCGTGCTGCCATCCAGAGAGACCTGGACAGGCTGGAGAGCTGGGCAAGGAAGAACCTCATGAGGTTCAACAGGGAAAAGTGTAAGGTGCTACACCTGGGCAAGAAGAATGTCAGGCACCAATACAGGTTAGGCGTGGACCTGCTGGAGCCAAGCTCCGAAGAGAAAGATCTGGGAGTCCTGGTAGACAGCAAAATGACAATGAGCAAGCAATGTGCTCTTGTGGCCAGGAAGGCCAACGGAATCCTGGGCTGCATAGGGAAGAGTGTGGCTAGTAGGTCGAGGGAAGTCATTCTCCCCCTCTACTCTGCACTGGTGAGGCCACAACCGGAATACTGCATCCAGTTCTGGGCTCCCCAGTTCAAGAGGGATAGGGAACTACTGGAAAGAGTCCAGCGAAGGGCAACAAAGATGATTAAGGGATTGGAGCATCTCCCTTATGAAGAAAGGCTGAGAGAGCTGGGACTCTTTAGCCTGGAGAAGAGAAGGCTGAGGGGAGACCTTATTAATGCCTATAAGTATCTCAAGGGTGGGTTGAAGGAGGAGGGAGCCAGACTCTTTTCAGTGGTTGCCAGTGACAGGACGAGGGGCAACGGGCACAAGCTGGAACATAAGAGGTTCCACTCGAACATGAGAAAGAATTTCTTCACGGTGAGGGTGACAGAGCCCTGGAACAGGCTGCCCAGGGAGGTTGTGGAGTCCCCTTCTTTGGAGATTTTCAAGACCCGCCTGGATGCAGTCCTGAGTAGCATTCTCTAAGCAATCCTGCTTCAGCAGGGGAGTTGGACTAGATGATCTATACGGTCCCTTCCAACTCTAAAAAAATTCAGTGAAATTCAGTGAAATTTATCTGCCAAAATGTCTGTTAACAAGCATGAGTTTAGCACAATTAAAAAAAAAAATAATAAAAGAGAAGGTAGTGGACTGCATTTATCTGATTTTTAAGCAGCAATTAAATAGTCTATAACTGAAAATGCCACCTATGAGGAAATGAGGCATTAGCCCAGCTCTGAAGCTGGGAGTTTTCCAAACTATTAAAAAAACATGTAACACATTGTCAAAACAAGCTACAGCTAAACAAGCATACAACAGGTGAAAAATGTGACTGCAAGGGGTGTGATGACAGTTCTGTTTGCACAATACATTAATTTCAAGGTACTTGAGCATCTGTTATATATTTAGTTCCTTTCTGCTAAAGACAATAAAGCAGGTGAGCATCACTTACATCTAAGAGACCATATGTTTGTGAGATGCTGGGAGATGCACTCAGCAGAGAGAGAAATGTTTTCACTTCAGGGGAGAGCAAAGCAGACTGAATTTCTTCTTTGCACAAACTGCTTTTTATTTTCATAAAGTTATTAATGCAAGTGATTTAAAATCAGGTACACAGAATACAGCACCTGGGCTAAAAGCCTCCTCTTCCTTGCTCCCAAGACATTAAAAAAGAGTCCTGCTTTGGCTTTTGTGGACAAACGAAATATAGAAAGGAAAGTTAAAAGTGGCTGCTTTCTTCTATCCTCTTTACTCCATCCTCTCCTAAATTGTCAAGAGGGGAAACTGGAAATGAAAAGGTGGCTCCCAGGCAGGTTGCTGCTACTAAGGAGAAAGCCGCCAGTGGGGACTCCACTTTATTCAGCATGTGTGAGGCCAGACTGGCAGTACTGTGTCTAGTTTTGTACTCTCAAGTACAAGCTAGACGTTCATATACTGGATCATGCCCAACCAAGATGGTTGGTGCCTGATGCACATGATGCACCAGGAGAGGCTGAGAGGGCTGGGCTTGCCCAGCCTCCTGAGGTACGGCTGTCAGGGCTCCTACAACTACTGAGTGGGAGGAAACAGAGAAGATGGAGCCAGAGTTCTTGGTGGTGCACAGCAAGAGGCAATGAATGCAAGCTGGAACATGAGAAATTTCAGTTAGCTAGTAAGCTGAAAGTTATCTTCAAGCTTCAGGTTTTGATGGGAAAGGCAAAGAAAGGAAGAGAATCCATATGAAATGAAGATGCATTTTTATTTGACTACATGGCTTCCAGGACAATTCAGCAGGAAGGGTCCAAGTAAAGAAATTCCCCCACTTGTAGCTGCAGCAATGTGTGCCCAAAGGGTGAATGTGTCCACTCTTTATTGACCACTGAACATATGAGCCAGTCAGGCCTCAGCCTGAAGAGAGGTTATAAATGTAGAAATTAAATTTAGCTGTGTACTAACTGGCCAAATGATTTGGTATTAGTGTAGGTGCAACAGCAGAGCTTCAGAGGAGTTTCACTGCAGCTGAGGAGGCTGGTCAAGTCATGACAGCAAAATATTGCTATCTGTGAAGATCCCCAAACTGCTTGCTGAAAGCGTTTTGAAAACAAGGAAGATGATGCTTTTCTTTTCCAAGTCTAAGGGATTCAGGTGCTACACTACAAATCATGGTTATGCTACAAAGACAGAAAAATTATCTCTGAAAGACATTGAGAGGGGACTGTGTTTATATGTGTCTACTGAAGTACAGAAGTGCAAGTGTTATGGTGTAACCCTGCATAATAAGTATGTGTAATGGTAACAAAGGGGAAATTCTGTATGAAAAACACCAATGGATTTACTGCTCGAATGGATTTTGTTTAAAAGTAAAATGTTGGTATTCCAAATAGCACTTAAACTCTCATTGATGCTGGTGGGGACTATTGACATCTTCAGCCAATAACTAAAATCTAGGTAATGTTTTCTGGAAGGACAGAATTGAAGCCTGTGTTTCAGGAAAGGGTTAAACAGAGATCTCCAGTAAAGGAGAGCTGGATGGTTACCCATTAAGCAAACCTGCCAGAGTTTTAGGGCTAGTGATTTAAGAGTGTCCTTTTAGCTTCCCCAGGCCACCGGGGACAAGAAGTGGCCAGACCTAGAGCCATTTCTCTGGGCCAAGGGGCTTGTCCCTGCCTGGGCTTCTTGTTTTCCCCTGTACCAGTGCTCCCAGCAAGGCAGCACTGGTGGCAGTTGAGCAGCCCCAGGGGGATGCATGGCCACCGGGCTGCTGGAACAACATATTTTGTTGGCCTGGGGCATTTGGTGGGCAGCAACTGAGCTGTACGAACCCCCCAGTGGAAAGCCAATGCTGTACCCTCACTCTCCTGCCATCTCCTCCTCAGGGCCTTCAGCAGCCCAGAGCCCCCTCTGCCTGACATTTATTTCTCTTGTAAAGATGAGCCCAGAGCGTTTTGCCTTTCATCTCCTCCTGCACCCTCGAGGGAGGAGGTAATGGAAGACCTGGCAGGAGACACACACGCTCATCAGCCTTGGGGTCCCCCCACCGCTTTTGGAGAACTCCTGGGCAGGAGGCTCCAGCCCCTGGGAGGAGACCACACTGGCATCAATAAACATTTACCAGTGCTGCCATCATTAATCCATATGCTTTTTTAAATAAAGAGTATGAACCTAAATAAAGCCAGGGAAAGCACATATATATATATAAATAGGAGGAAACACTGGAGACTTGGAGTACCATCTTTCCTATACTGAGGGGTTTCCTTCTGCATAAAAACAATAATAAATAACAAGCGCTTCAACCAATAGCTATAAATAGCATCTCATGCGCACACTCAGATGATTTACATGCTTGCTCTGGAGTGATTGGGATGGAATGAGTTGCAGCCTGTTCCTCTTCCTACGGGGCAGGAATTCTCCCATTACCTAAGTTTCATTGTTTTTACACTTTTTATTCAGGGCTTCACGCATGGCTTGTTTGCTGCTCAGTTCCTTCCCGTGTCCAGCTTCCCTCCTCGCCAGCATTTCCAGGCATGGAGATGACACCTGATGGTGAGCTGATCAATGGCTAGTTTCCTTCCTCTGAACTCACCCCGTCCCACACACACCACAGCCCATCAGCTTCCCAGATGTTCCCACTTGTTTTGTTTTCTTAGTATATTTGAAAACATTTCAAATCCACCAACGGCTGGATGAAAATAATCCAGGCCTTGAGCAACTGTGCTGACTTTAATCATATGTGTCCTGTTGAAGTGGGGACACAAATACACACGTTCTGTACTCACTCTTTTCACACATGTGCAGTCTATATGTTTTCCGATGCAAAGAACGTGTTTCTTCTAATGGTTACTCTTGGTATGAAACAGTATCTTTTGAGACAGAAAATACCACATAGCACCGACAAAAAAGTTTGTATTATTTGGATTGTTATGGCAAAGTCAGTAATGGAACTTTCCCTTGGGAAAATACATAGCACCTGAGATTTCTCCTTACATTCATGAACATACATAAAAGAGTCTTAATTGCATGAGTTGCTAATTGTGAAGATTCGGTATAGCTTCCCTTGCTGTCCCGAGTTCATAGCTGTAGAATTGCGTTTGCCTTCATTAAAGCTTTCCTGCCACCTCAACTAAACAGAGCCCAGAAAAAGAGAACTACCTTAGTAAAATACACCACTGTCCCAGAACAGGGGCTCGTAATCTTTTTATCTCATGTGCCAACTCTCAGCCTTTTGAACGACAGCTCCACAGCTGAATGCCATCTCCTCTGCAACCCACATGTTGCTGGAGGTGGTTCAAAGACATACAGAGAGTGAGAACCTGTGACAAGGAGAAGACAGCACTGGTTCTGCTGAAGGCAGGAAACAAGCCAATTGAGTGCTTGCGATGTACAGATGAAGTCAAGGCTGTCCTCACTTAGCCCACTGCTCTGTCAGCCTTGGCAACTTCCACAGGCAACCGCAGAGTCACAGCCATTAACTGAGAACTATTGGCCCAGGAGAAGTCATCTTCTGCTTTGATATTTGTTGTAGGGAGATACAGAGGCAATCCTCCTGGTTTATCCCAGCCCTGTGAACATTCACACTCCTCAAGGAGCAGTAACAACTGCAAAGAGGATGTGCCTGCGCTGAGGCTCGACACAGCTGCAGAAGGGCTGGAGGCACTCCCACTCACCAGGATTCTTTGCCTGCAGCTGGATTATGCACGTGTTTGCTTCCAATGTCCACAAAAGGTTGAAGAATGCAGAGAAAACAGCTCAGACAATTGTTTATTTGTGTTAAAAAAGGAAAAGAAAGAGACTTTCTCAGTGGAGAGCATCAATTCATGGCCAAGCACATGTCTTTGGGACTGGAATAAGAAGTGGTGCCTCCACCAAAGGAGATGAAAGCTGATATATTCTGCCAGGCTGGGTCATGAAACCACCTCGTGTTTCTGTCTCACCACAAGTGACAGGACAGCCTCTCCGAGAGTCAAGTTCAGCAGAATTAGGGTCTCAATCCCTTTGTGCATCTGTCAGTAGAGGGCAATGTAGTAACAAACAACTGACCTGCTCCAAGTCCCCACCCAGCAGAAGGCATAGACCTTACCTAGTATTTTATATTGCCATGTGTGACCTAACAGTGTATCCTGCTGTTATGTGCCGTGTTTAACATACCAGTAACACTATGTCATGCAGCTGATACTAGAATTAAGGTCTAGGGTATTTGTTTATGAAGGCAGGTTCCCTTGCGATCACTGCTATTTGTGGCAGGGGGAAAGGAGGGGACACAGCACTGGAATGGGTTTCCAGTGGGCGTTTGTTTACTGTACTTTCGATGCACTGGTTTATCAGACCAGGGAATAAGTTATAGCTTCCCAGCCTGCCTGTCTGGTTACAAATTCCAGTCTGTTCCTCCAAGCTGAATATAGAGAGCAGCTGGCTGAAGCTAAATGAATAATACTGCTTCACAAAACAATAGTGCTGGGCTCAACATGTTGCACAGACATCTATTTTGAGTTTGGATATTTAAAGACTAAGGAGGCATGACAGGCACATTTATGGGGCAGCAATTACCAGCAGCCTGCAGACTGTGCCTTGGATATGAAGAGATTAACACCTTCCTCTCTCTGTGTGTCAAATACTCTAGTAAAGAGTTCACCTCTACAAAGGGAGTGCCTCTGAAGAGTTGACAAGTCCTTCCACTTGTACATGCAGCACTTGCACGCTGGTTAACCTAAAGCAGGAAGTTTCTGTGCTACAATCAATCCTGTCTAGAATAAAGCAATGAAATGTAATGCTGTTATTTTACTCCATCCTGTACCTTCTATCAGTGGAAGAGGTAGAAAGATCTAACAGGCCTTTATGGTTTATCATTTCCTAATTTCAGGCAAACTCTTTTCTCTGGAAGCACTGCTAAGAATATGCTTAGTATATAAGGTGCCTCACTTAACTGCAATTATTGCTCTTCAAATGGACAAGGGAGGTTATTTTCTGTTTTTCTGTTTTTCAAGGCAATCAGAGCTAGGATATAAACAGATATATAGGTTGCTTCTGCAGATACTTCATCTCTTTCTATTCCATTAGCTGATTATAACTGTGAATTCCTGCATATACCTATATTCCAGAAGGAGACTGCATTCCTATTTTGGGCAGAACCTGCTGGCCTCTATCCATTTCAGACAAAGCTGACCATGTGCAGGAGAGCAATTTGTGTAACTTTGTGCCCTGAGCCTGAAAATACGTACTGAAAAGCATGGTTCTCAGGACAGTGTCATGACAGACTGAACCACTCTCACGCAGGGCAGTGCTAGGAAAAGGCCTTAAAATGTATTTGTTTTACAACTCAGTGTCATAAAACCGGATACAAGCAGTCATAGGAACTTGCCAGAGCTTTTATAAGCTCATGGTAGCTTCAGGTGGTTGAAAGCTACAAACTTGGACTATTATCTTCAGCAGGAAGGAAAAAATACTCGTTTAAATGGTGCTTAAGGGAAAAATTCAGTCTTTCTTAACAAGCTCGCTGGTCAGTGACCCTGGGGTTAGAAAAAGTCCTGATCATAGTCGGAAGTGGCACTATAACCCAGGTTTAGGGGCTGAGATATAAATGAACATAGGCTAAGAAGGTTCCTGGTCCAGGCTTCAGCTGATTAGCAATGTGGACTGGCCCGCAGATACCTTGTGCACTCATGCATTAGTAGTTTCATGACAAGTAATTCAAAATGCCTAATAAAAGAAATTGAAATAGGTTAAAAAAAGAAAGCTAGGAAATCCAAAACAGATATTCATGCCAGCATTTGCTGTCTTTTTCTTTAATTTTGAAGCCTGCACAATTCTCACATCTCATCATGTAGTTCTGCGTGCAGCAAACAACTAGGACAATGAAAACAGGCAGCGGACAGAAAATCCCAGTGACAAGTATAGTGTGCCGCACTTCTGACTTTAATCTAAAGATGGCACATGATAAAAAATGCTTTGGTCTCTTCAAACGTCCATATTAATGAAGCTGAGCATGTGACTAATTAGTTTTGCAATACTAATGGTATTTAGCTGAGGCTTTTAGAAAGCTAAAGAAAGAAGTATATAATCATTTTGTAAGAAACAAAAAGATTCAGGTTCAGGTTATGATTTCCAGAAAAAGTAGAACTAGCGTTGCAGCAGAAGTAAACATTCACAGCTGTATTTGTGTCACAAGGTTTACAGCAGATAATTAAGGAGCATATTCCCACAATCCAATACTGCACACCTATTTACCTGGCTAATCTCTCTAAGGTCTCCATAAAGAGTGAAAGCCTTCTTTAGTGGGCAAATCAAAGAACCTAACCTAGAACTGTGCCCTGGAGCACAGGCTTGCGGAGACCAACTGACCAGTTTAGCCTGGACAATGCCTTAGAGCCATAGACTAATTTAGGTTGGAAGGGACCTCTGGAGGTCATCTTGCCAACCTGCTACTCACAAAAGGGTCAACTACAGCAATTTGCTCAGGGTTTTGACTAGTTGGGCTTTGAATATCTACAAGGATGGCGACTGTATAACTTCCCTAGAAAACTTGTTGCAGTGTCAGAACCTTCCCATCCCTCTGATGAAAAAGGTTTGCCCACTGTCTAATTGGAATTTCCCATGTTCCAGTTGGTGTCTGTTGACTATTGCTGTGCACCACTGAAGAGCCTGGCTCCGCCTACCCTTTTGGGGAACCCTCTTCTGAAGCCTTCCCTTCCCCATGTTGAACAAACCCAGTTCTCAGCCTCTCCTTGCACATCATCTGATCCAACGCCCTCACCATTTCTGTGGCCTCCTCTGGAGTCATTCCAGTTTGTTGATGTAGAGTCCAAAAGAGGTGTCCTGTGCCAGTGTGTGCACTGTGTCAGTGCTTCAGAGGCAGTCTCGTATCCCTCAGCCCGGCCTCCTGCCTCCACTCATGCTCGTACAGCTCAGTGTGGAGCTGACTGCCTTCACATGGGCACACTGCTGCTTTATGCCCCATGTGTGGTCCACCAGGACTTCCAGCTTTTTCTGCCAACCTGTTGTCTGTCCGCTTGGAGCCAGCCTGTCCTGCTGCCCAGGGTTGTTCCATCCCAGGTGCAGGACTTTGTGTTTTTCTTTGTAGAGTTTCGCTCTGCCCTCCAGCATACCAGTTATCCTCTCCATTTCAGTATCAGCTGTAAACTTGCAGAGGATAGACAAATATAAGAAATAATTAGTGGGACAAAGTGCATCCACACGCTCCAAACAAGCTGTGCTTCAGGTCTCTGCACAAAACACTATGGCAGCAGTCATGCACAGCCCTGCTGAGAGCCAGCTTCAGGGACAAACGCTCGTCACTTGGCAGCGCTGGGTCTGCTGGTCCAAACTGTCCTGCTGCTTGCAGAGTGTCTCTCTAGGTGCCTGTCGTGTTTCAGATAGTCAGAAGTGTAGGTCTGAAGTGATTGAATGTCTAGGGTATGTGTCCTGCGCTATCTGGAGGATTTATTGTTGCAATAACGCAATATTAGGCCAGTAAGGAGGAGACAAAATGTCATTATGTTTACTATCAATCCTTTTGCCATCAGCCTGCACTGCTACATTTTTAACAACCAAGACCATGGGAAGTAACTGAGAATCTCTAATTGAGCCAACAGATTTCAGGCAATTCCCTATCCCGCTTTTCACCCTGATTTTAGAGTGCTTTTGCTGGGACCAGCTCTGTCCTCCACTGACAAGGCTGCAGCTGGTCCAAATCCGACGGGCTACATGCTTTGTTCCTATCTCTGACAATGTTTTACTGCTCTGGAAACTTTGCCAGAGCCATGTCTCCAATTTGAATTTGATCTAATAGAAGTCACAGTGTCTAGACGGTGAAGCAAACTGTGTGGGGAACGCGCCGAGCCTGACCTCCGCTCACCACGGCCGCCGCGACGCAGTGCGGTGCTGCACGGCTCCTCGCCGTGGCCTCCTGCCCGGGCGCTTGGAAATGGCTCTTTGTGTCCGGTGGAAGATACCAAACCCTTTTCTGTACCAGGGAGAGCCCTCAAGCAAGAACAAACCACTTCTCCTTACCTCATGCAAATGTTATTTTGGCACAAAAGGCTACGCCGTTTCCCAGGGATGCGATTACAAAGCCAAGGAAACACGCTTGCGCTGCCTATTAATAAACGTTTGGTTAGTTAGACAACTTAAATCTCCTCTCTATACGCTGAGTTCTGGCAGTGCTGGCCACGCAGGGCTCCCCGCTTCGCCCTGCAGTGTGCACAGCGCTCCCCGACTCCACCCTGAACACACTCCCACCTGCTGCAAGACCCAAGGAACTTGGCGTTGCTTACTTATAAATGGCGCACACCTAATCTGAGTGCTAAATTAAATTAGACCTAAAATATTCACACAGTCTACACCTGGTTCCCTGCTGATGGCAGCTAACAGCTACATTAGTACACGCTCTTTTTCTCTGCCACAGCTCTGCCCTCGGAGGCAGCTCTGGCAGAGCTGCTCAGCCCAGGCGGGCAAGGCTGGGGTGAGGGATGCCATCCGCCTCTGCCCCTCGCTGCTGCCAAGTCTGCCGTCCAAGGGGGCCACCCCTGGAACCCGCTGCCAATTTTTCCCTTTCAGAGAGTTCCTAAGGTTGCTATTTTTGCATCAGGCACAAAGTACAGCTACTTTTAATTTTAAATATTTAAAAAAAAAGAGAGAAAAGCAGACACATCTTGCGTTTTCAGAGATGCTGAAAGAGTGCATACTGGGCATCTCTGAAAACACAAACCAGTATTTATTCAAGGTGTCTAATAGGTCTTTACCCAAAATCTTTCATTTTCTCAGTGACACACTGAATACAGAGATTGATGACGTGGTCTTATGGTTTAAGGATTGCTGCATACTTGTTTCCATATAATAATACGATAAAAGGTGCTGTATTTTTAGCACCTAACTTTGGCCTAGAAGGCAGCTTTCCCTGCTAGACTTCCAAGGAACTGCTGCAGGAGAAAACAGCCACTGCGGTACAAGCGGTTCAATAAGCTGAGCCTGTATCTGACCAAGTTATGCCTAGCCCAGCTCTGGCCACTGTGGCAGCCTTTACTGAGCTGGATGGTCCTGAAATTTGCAGGGGAATCAAATCTGTCAGCGTGTGTGAACAGTAAACTGCCTGGGCCAAAGCCCAACAAAAACTGTCTCCCCAGAACAGGAAGAAAACTTTGTAACTTCTGGGTAATTCGTTTTCATATTTTAAAAAAAGGAAACACTTTTCATTTTTATTTTAACCTTGACATGCTTATCAGAATGGTAAGGACAGGTAGTGCAGAAAAAAACCATCTTTCTCTCTGGCCCAAGGAAAATATTTTGGGGGTCGCTCTTTTGTAACAGTTTTGGCTGCCAGATAAAAAAATTTCCATTATTCGTACACCTGTATTCAGGATCTCTCAGCCTACGTGTCCCATATGGCAGGGTTTAGGCTTTAAAAAGTAGCAAATATAAAATATTTGATGCAATTTTGAGGTGGGAGGAGGAGAGAAAAGCTAAGGAAATGTTTATAATTCAGGTTCTGTTTAACCCATGTTAAAAAATAGTCTTTGAAAGCCACTGTGTAGGCAGCGTTTAATGTGTTTAACTCAGGACTATATCTCCTGGCAAACTGGAACTGAGAGAGAGGCATTAAAAACAGCCTTCATGAGCTCTATAAAGCCCTTGTACAGTTCCTTTCTGCTTGTAGTTATAAGCCTTGTTCTTAGTGGTGTGGAAGCTGTGCCAAAAACTGTATCCCTGCAAATAGGACTTCTGACTTGATCACTCTGGAAATGATAAAATAGCAGTAACACTCAGGGCACCCAAATAAACGACAGGCAGAGTTATGAATAACAGGTATAAAATATTAATCATTTGCAAAGTGGCTATTATTTACTGAGTATTGTGTAAAAATAGAGACACTGCCTGTTCTGCCGAGCGTATGGACCTTGGTTTTTAACCAGTAGTATGCAGCCAGACTGCTGTGGTTGAAGGTCGAACCACTGCTTTCATGTGCACTTTTTTCACCAGCAGAAGCTGCTGCCTAAACAGCAGAGCCACCCAGTAGGAAGGATGAAAGGGAAACAAGGACTTTGAAAATGGCCTTTCTATTCCCTGCTTTACCTCAGAGACTGTGGGCAAGCCAAAGGCTCATGCTCCCCATCTTTAAAAGACTGGTGACAGCTACCCTGCTAGGATGGTGAAGATATGTACATTTAAAACTGTGAGACTCTCTGGCACTAAAAAGAGCGAAGTGTCCTAGACAGATTCAGAGTAGACAGGCTGCCCTGGAAAGCCCCGAGTGAGGAATGTGGCTTGGTATTTGCAAATTATAGTTGACACTTTTTTTAGGACTTAGAATTTTCTGGCAAGGATAACACTCTCAAAGGAACAGACCCATAGTCTCTTGCAAATCATGCACTAGAGCAGATGTCATATTTCTGATTCTTCGGTCCATTACATATATTTTTGGAACTCTAAAAACTCCTTAATCCTCCAAATGTAGATTGAACACCCTGTCTGTGTTGTAACATAAATATGCATAGCTGAAACCCTGGTTATGACTGTCAATACTAACTAGAAAGCCCTAATGTGCTTAAATTTAAGCCCACTTAATTTGCAGAAAGCTATTCAGGTGCTGTCAATCAAGCTGGGAATTTGAAGAATATTTAAGTTGTTGATTAAGTACTTAACATTACAGGTTAATGCAAAATTGTCTGTCCTACTTTTCCTGTGGTTATGTGATGACCTGTATATACACTGGAGTTCCACCTCATTCCTTCCACTGCAATCAGATCTACATCACCCCAAATCAGATAGAGGAGGTGCAAAGTTGCATTCCCATGTCAGGCTGCCCAATAGCAACTTCCTTGTGCTGCTCATTTGCTCTCACCAATGAGAGCAGCTGTTCACTAGTTGAAAATGTGAGACCCAAATAAGTCAGGAGGAAGAAGTAGAAAGCCCACAGAGCTGTTCCTCGTTCCAGACCTGTAGTGAGGTCTCCTTGTATGAGAAAGGAGAAGGACAGTGCCAGCGAAGGCAAGGATGGGAGCAGGCA
Organism: Numenius arquata; assembly: GCF_964106895.1. Classification (NCBI taxonomy): domain Eukaryota; kingdom Metazoa; phylum Chordata; class Aves; order Charadriiformes; family Scolopacidae; genus Numenius; species Numenius arquata. The sequence continues at coordinate 29,421,704 of NC_133587.1, read as the reverse complement.
TGCTCTTCCAAGAGCCAGGCTTTTATTAGAGCTCCAAAGTGCTATGAGTCAAGGTGAAACTGGCAACACTGGTTCCCTCTCTGCCCAAAACAACTTCTGTCTGAGAAAATCCTGACCCTGTCATCATTTTGCACGTGAAAGTGGGAAGGTGAAGCTCTGTCCCCTCTAGAGGCTGGGGATTTGTGTGCAGGACAGCAGGTCAACATCACAGAGCAGAATAGAACATTTGTACCGCCAGTGCCAGAGCTTTCATGGTGATGCTTTGATTTCTTTTCTCTTGAAGTGATAGACTCTGCAACAAGGGTTTACAGGATGCTTTCAGCATAAAACAAACAAAAATACACACAAAATTCTCCACCAGCTTTCTAACCCTTCTTCTTAAAGAGAAATGCCAGAAAAGATGATCAAATGCAATGTAAAAGGCTTAAAATTCAGAAGGTCTCCTATCCTTCTTGTGGGCTATAGTAAAATCTTGCAATTTAAGGCAGATGGATATGCTGAAAGTTGAGGCTGCCAGCTTTGCTTTGTTGAGCACGACATAGGCCAGGGCTGTATTTCTGGACTTAGAAGTGGAACTGGCTCAGACAACCAAGCAGAACTAAAATAAACCCCTTACTGTGAATAATGCATGGCCCCTGGTACTCCAGAAGACCAAATCTATCCTTCCAGCCACTGTGTTAACAGTGCTGTGCTACAAAGCTCCTGTGTAGGTGTTTTTCTTTCTTGTGAACCTCATTTAGGGAAGAGGAAGCTGAAGACCTTAGATGCCCTCTGTCCTCATAAGTCTTGCTGCATGTGTTTGAGGCCAGGAACAGTTCACATTTACCTGCCCATGAAGTTGTTTCAAGAGCTGAAAACATCCAGTGTGGGGGTTGAAACTCATTAACTTGTTGGAGCAGAGATCACCCAGTGGCAATGTCCTCCACCTCCGCATACGGTCGCAGACCCCACCTCATGTCCTTCAGCTACTGACATGCCATCCCCAAAGCTGCTGCAATTACTTACTCTTCTGTGTGACACCAGGGAAAAGTATCATTGATTTATTCCTTGCTTTAATGGAGTTTAGCAGCTAGAAGGAAGTTAGAACAATGCTGCATCATCAGCCAGTTCCCACAGATAAGCACCAAGTGGTCCTCAAACCGTAACTGGGAAAGCCGCTGATAAAGATGACATGTACTGACAAACACATGGACTCAGAGTTATGGAGGAGTTCCTGGTACTATTCAAGGATTAGGATTTTTGGTATTAGCTACACAAAGCTATGTATTTCCTGAGTCATATTCTCTGCAGCTAAGGAAATCAGAATATCACTTGCCTATCTGACTACTGGATTGTAAGGACACAGTGGGTCATTAAAATAATGTATTCTTACAAGATGACACACACACTTATAAAAGGCCTAGAAATCTAGGTTTTGTAACCATGACACATGGAGTATGTGCCTTTGGGTTGGTTTAGCCCTAAGTGAAGTGAATCAATATGTTGTTTAGTTCACTGTTAAAGAAAAATACTTGTGACTTACTTTTAAGTGTTTATTCTAGTATGTGTTCATTTCCCTGGGAGTTGGTTTTTTAACTGTAATCCCAGGGTAGTCAGGATGTTGGTAAATATTCATTGGCAAAAACATCCCCACATGACTGGAATTCACTCCCACCAGGCATGAAATTGGAACAGAGGAACAAAGGATATGCCAGACTTGATCAGACCACTGGTCTGTCAAGCCTGGTACCCTGCCTCTGGCAGTGGCCCATTCTTTACGCTTCAGACAAAAGCAAAAAAAAATCCAGAAATAATAATAATACACCTGTCTGGAAATACATTGCAGATACTTAACTCAGACTTACTACCTCACCTTAAGTAGCTGGGACTGGAGTTACAGAGAATTACTTTATACAGTATTGCAGGGAATGATTGTATTCACTTAATTTTTGCTGTGCTTTATTGATTGTCTAATTAGGAGAGAGCTTACTTTAATATTTATGCAGCTTCTGAGTTTCCCTGACACTGTTGAAAATGAGCTGTGGCTTCTCAGGGGTAATTTTGGTGGGATGAGTGTCCCAGAAGTCAGTCGGATTTCACTCTGGCAGTTTGACACACAAAACCTGCCTTTCACTTAGAGCTCAACAGCCTGAGTCCAGGGGAGCTGGGCAGTGCCCTGAAATCAGCACTTCAGATGGCCTTTGCAGAAATTGTTTGATTCCGACAACTAGGTTATGCTATTACTATCATTAAGGTTTCTTCAGGCCATCCTGCCCAGGACCCGCTGTGGTGGCCCATACACAAGCTTGTCTCAGATCTGACACCCCCTGCACTCAAAGTCTTTATGGTCCAGAAGAGAAACTGTGCAAGTGAATGAAACAGGGAAGATGGAAGGCAGACTAGTATATTCGTCAGGATAAAATTAACAGGTTTCTCCCACACTGGTACAATGACAGATCTGATCTGCTCATTGAGTGTGTGGTTTTATTGTCAGTGTCAGCAGAGAAGCTGAGGTTTCATTGACACAGAAACTGAGTGAGGGCAGGTATGTTGCCCTTTGGAGCTGGTCTGGGCCATGGTGATGAAGAAGGTGCTTAGCACCCAGGCTTGTGTGGCAAATAAAGGCTCTTAGAGAACTTTAGAGGCCTCCAACGCTATATTCTTTGTGAGTAACACATGAAAAATACAAGTATGCCGTATCTCTGCCTGCACATGTGCAGGTCAAATTTCTTCAGGTCTGTGAGCAAGCAGAGCACCTTTTTTTTCCAGGGGAGGAAAAAGGGTCTTTAGACATACTTTCTTCAGATTTCCGATTCCCCTGCCTCAGACCAGCATCGAGCACTTCAGCTGAGAAACCTTCAGTCCCCACCGCTCTATATTACACAAGGGATGTGTCATGAAGTCCTTGCTTTTGACCCTAATAAATTGTAACCATGTATGTCGTGTGCCAGTGCTGTGTGAAGCCAGTGTGTGTGAAAAGTGATGCTCACAGAAGACGGGTGCAGTGAACGCCACTGACAATAAATGGCTGAATGCCAGGGAAGGCAGGCATGGTAAAAGGGACCAGTGCTTTGACCTTAAAAGCTGTTCTGAGCACGTCCAGTCTGTATGGAAAACTCAGTCAGGAACGGACATCTGTGTTTTCGGTCTGTTAACTTGTATTTGACAGCTTGGGTTTTGGCAGCCTGAAAAGATTAAAAAAAAAAATGCAGCCCAGCCATGGTTACCCTTGCACTAAAGCAGATAGCTGCGAGGGGATTAGAGAGAGAAGGGAGGCTGAGACGCCAGGCACAGCAGTAGTGGTGGACCCAAAGCTCTGTGAACAGACATGGTGCCCACTTTTTCTCAGCTGGTAGCCATTTCTTTGAGGATCTGAGCTGCCTGGCCGCTGGGCAAGGGTTTGCAAAGTGCCTGCATGGAAAACATTTCCATCTACGTTTCTGCAGGCAGCTGCCGGAGGAGAAGAGCATGGCCCAGGAGTTCAGCCACGCTCTGCATGCCCCATCTCCCTCAGGCATGCCCTGGGCCGAGCAGCTTTACTGCTGGCTTCAGGCTCTTCCCAGTGCTTTTAGAGCTGGTAGAGCTCTTCCACTGCCTCTAGGGAGTGTTTGCTTGCTGAAGATAATTAAAAAGAGGAGCTCACATATCTGACTGCCATGGGGTATAAAACGATGAGAAGAAAAAATGTTGAGCTTTCAATAGCTAACATAAATGTCTGAGTCTGTACCCATGGTCTTATTTGCTGGTAAAGTTTTTTTGTTTCATTGCCTTAAGATAGGAATCAAGATTTTTGCCTGATTGAGCCCATAATAGGACAGCAGATTTAGAGAAAGGCACTTGTCAACTTTTTTGCTGCTAGGAGGCTGAATGCCAAGAGAGATAGATGCATGCAATACTCATGCCAAGACATCTATTAACCCTTGCCACTGTGTCCGACCAAAATACCCTTCATCACACTGAAACATCTAATGGTCATACGTTGATGATAATGATATGCTAATGACAAAAGATTTTGCAGGGCTTCTCCTTCCCCCAGCAGCAAGAACCAAGAAGCTGAGACTCTGTGTTGACTGTAGAAATGGATGTATCATGGTAAAGAGGTACTTGTGTGTTCTGAGATAGGAGCTCAGAGTACTGCCGAATGTCGTTCTGAAAAATGTCAATTTGGTAGAGGGGGCAACTGTTGTAACACCCAGCAGTGTTGCCTTCTGCCGGTGCTATGAAGGCAGGCAGGAGCCAGCTGGAAGGCAAAGGTCTGTAGGCTGCGCTGCTCCGGAAACTCACCCCATAGCTGAGCGGCAGCACTAGCTGAACCTTCCAGAGCTCCAAGACCCTGTGACCATTGCAGCTCAGGGTCATTTATCAATAACGCCTGACAGAGAGGGCGTTTCTTACAAGCTAACATGTGACTGCAGATGTTTTGAGGCTGAAAAATAATCCAGTCAGTAAAGAGCAATAGGAAATGCCGACCTGGTTGGTCATTGCAAGTAAACCATTTGTTTAAAGTTGTGACTGTTAAGAGGGCAGGATTACATTCCCAAAATCTGTAATGGTTATAATGAAGTAAGGGATAGAAAAATACCATAAAATCCCAGTTCTTTTCTCCGGCAAGGACAGAAACACTGAACATTTGGAATTATTTTTGATTACTCCTCTAGAACAGCATGCACAGCCCTTATGGAGTGTCCAAGCTGCCATGTGGCTTGTTCGGGGGAGTCGCGAGTGTCTGAGCAGACATATGGTGAGGTGAAGAACCAGCCGGTGCAGGTTGACACAGACACTGCCAACTCACTTTCTGCTGCTGCTGGGCAATTAAGCACATCAGGAACCCACTGATTTTTTTTTTTTCTGCTCTCCATGTTTGTAAGTGAAAAGACATTAAATGTCTGCAGGGCTCACACACACTTTCCCTGTTATTGTCTTCATCTCCGTGACCCCCTTCAGCAGTCATCAAAAAGTAAGACAAAAATAACTCTGTTTGAGCTGAATGTATCTCTGTGCAGAGGGGATCATGTTATGCCCTCTGCAGTATTCAAACCTTGCCTTGGGACTGCATACGGCTCATGGGTGAAGCAGCCGCACAAAGGGGGCTGTTGTATTGAATAAGTTCCTTCAGCACAATAAAAGTCTCTGCTATAAGAATAAAGCTCCTTTGTGCAGGCAGTGGAGCATTTCCAGTGTGTGGTGGTGGAAGGAACACCCCTGGAGACTGGGCAGCACCAGGCACCCGCCATCATCCTTTCCCAGCGCAAGGCTTCTTTCTCTGACATAGCCTTCTTGCAGCGAAACACACAGCGGGCATTGATCTCAAAGATACAAGCTACCGAAAGAGGCCTTCTCCTGCGCCCGCCTCTCCCTCCAGGCCATGGACCAGCTGAGCAAGGCCCGTGGTAGTCACGCTGTGGCGGGATGGAGCTCGGAGGATGCAGGGCTGAGGCCTTGCTGCTGCACGGCTGTCTCTGAAAGAGAAAGGGTGAAGGGGCTGGGAACTGCTGCTGTTGCACATCCAGAAGGTCCTGGGACCTCCTGGCAAGGATGCTGAGCATGGCCAGAACACCAGGAGCTTGTAACCCCTTCTTCTGAGGTCTGCATGGCCAGGCTTGCAGTTCACATGATGGCTGGAGAGCCAGAAAGCCCCAGACAAGTGCTTACACTCTATGCAGAGATGGCTGTGCTTAAATGCTCTTCTGACGCTGGTCCAGACCCAGCCCGTGAGCTGAGGGATCCCTTGCTGCTCCTCCTTCCCAAATGAAAAGCACTCTGTAAAGGTAGGAGCACTTGTGAGGCCTGTGCTCGAAACCACATCTGAAAACAGACCATGTCAACAGAATATCAAACCAGACATCGTCTACCTCTAAAACCACATGCAAGGCCTGGCTTTAAGCTGAATCTGCCAAATGCACATGGCAAAATGGCTGGTGTGTGACCACGTTTCCTGCTGTCCCCAGCCCTGGGGCGCGGTGGTGCCATGAAGCAGTGCATTCATCCCCGGCAGTGCTGGCAGGGGGACGGAGCGGCCTCAGGCACCTGGGTACAGATACTCCCATGGCTGCCAGTGCTCCCTGTGGAAGGGAGTCTGGCTGTCCAAGCGCTCCAATGCTGAGCTGAGAAGGGCACAAGACCTGACTCCACCTGCTGTTGCCAGCACAGGGCACTTTCCTGGCTCGTGAGGTGGGAGGTGGAAAGGGGTGGTCCCAGGTGAGCAGGGTCTGCAGAGAAGCAGGAGCTGTTGGGTGGCTAGTGGCAGCAGGCTCTGTGGGCACCTTGGCATCTCGTTGAGCAGTACAGAAAACATTTTCGTCTGGGCCTAGTTACAGCAGGACCTGGGTAGGAGGTGGTGGGTAGAAGGACCTTTCACAGGAGCTCGGGGGATGCAGGCAGAAGCTGCAAGTAGAAGGAAACATTTCTGGATTTCAGGCTTCTCCTTGGTTTGGGAAAGGGATGTTGGTAGTGGGAAAGCCAAAGCCAGGCTGAAGAGAGCTCTTGACCTGCTGCAATTGCTCCTGCTGATACAGCATGAGACACAGCCCGGTCTCGTCTCCTAGGATGAGGGAAAGGCTGCCGGCTCCTGCGTAACTCCGGTGGTGACTGTCAGGGCTTTGTCTGTGAGCGGTGGCTGCTCCACACTGCTGGAATGCCTGGGGAATTTCTACCTTAAAACCCACCCTGGCTCCAGAGCAACCAAGTGGCGGGACAAGAGGGACCAATTAGAGGGACCCATGGAGAGCGAGATATACTATCTCGCTATTCACTCGCTGTCACTTCAAAAAGGTTTTCTTTTCTGTATGTTTAATATGCAAATATTTAATGGGGTGTATTAGAGCATAACAGCCATAACTCGAGACCTTTCAGTCAAGATTAAACAGGTGCCGAGTCTTTCTTTTCAAGGCCTGGCACAGCTGCGAGCCTGCCCTCCCCGGTACGTGATTACGGGATGCTGCTGGGGCCTTTTCCACGTCCCTCCCCCATGATGCCTCGCCTGCTCCTGCAAAGACTCTTTTTTTGTCTTTCTGCAAGAGACTGTCCTCGCTGTTCAAAAGGAGCAGGAAAAAAGAATGGTGATTTATTAGCTCTGGCATAGAGGGCAAGGTTTTGACCTCAGGTGTGAATCTGAGAAAAATATTATTTTCCTGACAGCCAGCCCTCTCGGAGTGAATTAAAACTGCTATTGTGAGGAAATGGATTAAAGCCATTTCAGCTTTTATGACAATATCAAGGCGGTTACTTTATAGAACGTCTAGGATGTAGAGTCGCCTCAAGGTGCTTTATAATCATCGGTTTAAAGGGAGAGAATTTGCCTGCAGAGATGAATCAATGGGTATATTTTATGAAACATTAATGACTGCTTTTGTAGATGTAAATTTGGGGGTATGCGCCTGCATCTCTCCATGCTGTCCTGCAGCTGCAACTTAAGCTCTTTTACTGTTAGTGAGGATCATAATCCAGCAGCACAGTTTTGCTGGAGGAGCTTTACATCATCTTCTAATGTAAACAATATTGTAAGAGAGCCCGACAGCCCCACAGGATTTTCATTGAGCGATGATTGATGTGGAAAGGGATGGAACTGCAGTGATTCTGCATCAGTCACAGCTCTCGCTTGGCTCTAAAACTGACCCTGTTAGCACAGTCTGACTTGGATCATTTGTCTCAGAAGTACCAAGGGATTTTAAAACAGCTGTGGATTCAACCATTTCAAATGGGAACATATTTTTGGTTTGTGGTAAGAACAACATAAACCGTATGTGTTTCAGAACTCGGGCCTCAGCATTCCTGGCTTGTTTTGTCAGCGCGTCTTTGCTCTCCTCGGCAGCATTAACACATGCAGTTCTACAGCAGCTTTTTTTTTGGTTTTGTTTTTCCATTTCAGGTCTTCCTCCCTTTTTTTCCCTCCTGTCCGCAAAGAAAGACAGAAAGAAAGAAAATGCATCACCTTTGCTTTTTACAGCTAGGCAAGGCTTAAACTGTGGGAATGCTTAAGCAAAGGAAGTATTACTTTTTCAACCTTTCATGTATCCCCCATCTGATGTGTTTTCTCCTAAATGCTGTTGATCGTACAAGTGCCAACCGGTAAAAGCAAGTACCAGACGTCATGGCAGAGCCCTGTGCAGTAACTGTGTGCTGCCAGCCCTCTCTCTGTGTCCAGATGGGTATCCCATTTCACTAATGCAAAATTACTCTGATTTTCTGCTCCTCTCCCCAGCCCTTTCCATCACTCCTCCCCTTCTCCTTCAGCAGGTTCCTTCCCCACTGACATCTGTTCCGAGGAATGATGAACTGAGCTTTGGAGCAATTACCTCAGTTTGCATTTACGGAACCAGCTTGCAGTGTGTGTATTAAAAACAGCAGCACTAAAAGTCAACAGGGTGTAAAAGGTAACAGAGTCTCCCACCTCAAAGCTAATGATGTTTTGCTGTGTGAACAAGAGCTGTGGATCTTAATTTGCTGGCTCCTTTCTCATTTGTACAATTTTCAGCCATTGCTTAATGAAGCCCTCCTGGTTCCCATGATGTGATATTATATTATCACAATGCTCATGTTAAATGCCTTATATTTCACCCCAAGCACCTGTGGCTGCTCAGCAAGGAGGAAAGTCCAACTTGGATTCAGATTTTGCAGCAGGAAAAGCCTGATTTTGGAAATGTTCTTCCGTCTTCCTTGTGGCCGAGGCCAGCAGGGGCTGGGGAGCCGGTGGGCTGCTCGAGGTGCCTGCTCTGTGCTACAGCCAGCGGCTGGGGATTAATATCACAGAGAGAGTGAGCGCCGAGTTATTTCCGCAATCCCTTCACATAATGGATGTGAATGTCAAGATGCCGCCATCTGAAGTATGAGCACCTTGGAACAAAACAAAAAATTACTGGCGGTGTCAGCTTTCAGGAATGCTTTTCAGAGGTGGTGGAAAGCTGCACACACAGCACCGACTTTCTTCAGCATCTTCCTTTCTGAATAAAAGGTGACCTCAGGCCCTCTCCTCTTCCTCCACCGGCAGTCACACACAGATCTGTTACAAACTAAACCCTGTGCACACTTACTACAATGTGTGCAGGTTTTCAGCAGGCAGTTGCTTGGGCAGGAACCCTGTTTGGGGTGGATTTGTGGCTCCAGTCTGTGTGGACTCTGCCAAAGGGCTGTGAACAGGCCAGAGCATCTACAAACCCTGTCTGAGGTTTTATCCCCCTCTTCACTGCAGACTGCCCGGAGCTTGTGTCGGACGTGAGACGTGGGCTGTTTTGGCAGTGTCCCCTGTACAAACACCGCCTCTGGACCTGGAGCTCCAAGACCAAAGCAAAACTGGAGCAGGGTTTCGTGCTAACCAGGAGATGGCTGTAATCACCCTGGTACCGAGTTCTGCTCATAAGCTTCCTGGCTGGAGGTTTAAGTACTGTCCACATCATCACCATTACCACAGTTGGTCAGAATAACTTACCCTGACTGTGAGCTGTGATTCCACTGAAGAGCTGTCTGCTCTCTAGCTGTTAAAATACTTCTCTCTCGATCTGGGGGCACAGTCAAAGAAAGCTGCATTGCTCACATCTTAGCCTTGGATGCCCATTGAACCTCAGCCCCCAGGGCTGTAGCACTGCTATATGGTATTTTGAGTTGTATTTTCCCTAGAAAAATGCTACTGACACTGCAGTGGGTCAGCGTGTGGGAGAGTGCAGCTCCCCATTTTGAAGGATCCCAGCCCAAACCCTATAAGAGCTTTGTAATACGGTCATGGAGACCAAAAAGGGAGTTTTCCCAAGAGTTCCTATATTTGATGCCTAAACTGCACAGTGACTGATGTCTTGGAAATGAAAAAGCCTGGCTGTTACATCAAAATAGCTGTGAAAATGATAATTTTCTCCCAAATAGGCATTCCTGCCCAAAAGTGCCGCCCAAAAATTTTGCTAGTAGAGAGCCCTCAAATCTTGGGTATCACTTGTTCTCTGCCTTAAGTCAGCTGCAAGGAGATCACCGCTATCAGAACTATTAGATGTAAAATAAGTATTAGATCCTTGGATCAGACCGCACCCATGGTCTGTCAGGGTACTTCAAGGGCTGAACAGTATTTTCGGTCTCCTGCCCCATGTCACCAACTTTCCCATCATGTAATGAAGTTTCATTTCTAGGAGAATGAGAGTAGCCTGGCATTCAGACCTGATGGCCTGATTTGAATTTAGATTATTCCATCAAGGTAATAACAAGATCTGGGATCACAATCTGCTGGAATAATTTAGTGAGCCATGTGAGGTCACTATTGCTTCTTACAAATATGGCTTAGACATAATTTACCTGGCAGTAACTTGACCTGGAAGAGAGAGGTTTATCTTCTTGGCATGCTGTGTCTGGGTAGCTTGACAATCTCTACATAAATTTGAGATCTTTCATTCTCCAGCTGGTTGTTATTACTTATAATCTCTTAATGCAAAAAGTATTCCTTCTAGAGGCCCCTTTCCTTGCCTTTCTTACTTTTTTTTTTTTTTTTAAAAAAAAAGAATTTATTGCATGTTGTTTTGTTTTAGGATCTTGGGCCCATGCCCTTGCAGCCATTATAATTTGGTCATTGCACCAAAAACCTTTGTTGTGTTTTAGGTGCCTCTTCACTTCTAAATGTTATGCTATATGATAACATACGATTTTCAGGAAACATTGATTAAAGGACCTATGTTGAAAACCTTTCCTTGTGGATGTATCCCATAGCATTGCTTAGAATCCCTTTTGTGGGGAGATTACAAGCAGAACAGGGGAATTACAGGATTATAGTAGAAATGGGGGAAAGTTGCTGCAGGGATTCCTGAGGGAGGCCTGATTCTGGCCTCTCTTGGGGTAGTTACTGTGCAGCTCTCACACATCCCGCTCCATCCCTCTCTGGGTGTCTGAGGCTGGAAGTGGGTTGGTGTCTGCCTGCACTGTGCAGGTGCTCTGCCCTTGTCTGTGTCTTGGGACACCCTCCCTATACCTTGTCCCCTTGGTGCCAGCAGGCACTAAGCGGCTCCTCATCACCGCCTCAGCTGCCGCCATCTGTTTTCTTCTGATGTCTGCAGTGGTGCCCCTTCTTCCACACCTCTGCTGCTGTTGGCTGAAGCACCAGGGGATTTCTGCTGCCCTTTGAACCTCTCTGGCTGCTGGAGCATGAAACACCCCCTCAGCATTTCCATGTTCTAGAAAGGGCAGTTTCACTTCTCTTTTGGGTTTTGGGGTTTTTGAACCCCAGAAGGGCAGCCCACTGCAGGCTCTGCTTCCTGCTCCTTTACCAGAAAAAAAGCCAACAGCAAAGAGCTGCCCCATCCTCATGACCAAGCGCTGTGGAAAGCCCTTCACCACCATAAGTGGAGCAAGGGAGAGACAAAGCCCAGTTGGAAGTGAGTTGTGCCTCTGGTGTCTGCCCATCGCTGGCACGACTCACTGTGTGAACTGACTTGGTGTGTCCAACTCTCTTGGTCACTGATGGTCGCATGAGCACGTGGTGGCTGCCCCTGTCTGCGCAGTGGGGCTTCCCTGGGGGAATCCTGGAGGCATGGCTCCATGGCCAGGGCACATAAAGGGTGATTCCTGAGGGACCGGGATGCTGGGAAGCACTGCAGGGTCAGCCTGTCCTGCTGCACAGACACAGCCCTTGAGAGCTGGAAGGCAGAAGACCCTTGGTGTCGAGGTTCAGCTTCACTTGAGGGTCAGTGCCTTGACCTGTCCAGCACTAGCACTGGGCTTAGAGGACAGTCACCAAAAGGCAGTCACCCTAGAAATCAAAAAGAAGCTCTCTGGAAATGGTACTGTTTGTTTGGCAGAACATATTGACCTTCAATGAAATATATTGCAATGCAAACATCCAGTTGGATACAGCCATTATAGTTGTTGTCTGGGTCTATGCAGTTTCTCTCAATATTCTTTTGCCTTTTCCACTGTGATTATTATTAATTACTTAACCCAGTAATTATCAGTGCCTCCTTCCTAATATTGTTGTACCGCATTTTAGTAAAGTGACAAACAGCGGCAGCCTCAGAAATGCCAGCTTTGAAGAGTGACTAAACCCTCACCCACACTTTTAAATTGGGACAGCTGAGAAAGAGCTTTTATGTAAGATGATGCAGAGCATTACAGCCATCCTCAATCAGGTTGGGGGTTTTTTTGGTTTTTTTTTTTTCCTTCTCTCTCGCCTCAAGACGTTGCAATTTTAGCTTGTATTTGCTTTTTTTCCAGCTCATGACTCCACTTCTGACTGGAAGGCACAGCCTCTGAACAGAGTTCTGATGATGTCTGTAACATTAGCGCAAGGCTGTCAGGGAACAGACGGCATGTGATCAGGGGAGGCTAAACTGGGACGCTGTGATTCAGATAACCAACTTCCCAATTTCTGGCTCTGCTTTGAGGTCCAGTTTCTGCTGCTCCTCAACTTGAAGGTGGGCGTGCAGGGCCACCACAGCCCACCACAGCCAGCAGCCAGTGCCCAGGATCACATAGAATAAGCATGTGCATGAAGCAGGGCATCAGCTATGGAAGAGGAACCAGTAAGGGGAGTGGGCTGGAAATACTCTAAGGAACAAACATTTTTACTCGTCCCATTGCAGAAGCTGAACAATATCCTGCTTCTCCAGCGGTGAGGAACGTTTGGCCCTGTGCGAGGGAGCTGCTCCGTCCCCTCTGGCTCCTCTCCCACTGCTTTTGCTTTTGCTGTGTGTTTCTCAGCAACTCTCCCAGCAGACTGTCATCCCTAGCTCTTCCTCCCGCCGCTCAGTCAAGTGCCTGTGACAGAATGGAGTTGGAGGGGGGGTGCTCCTGGCAGATTTATCCAGCAACCTTCGAACTACACAGAAGTGCACAACTTCAGCAAAATTTTAATCTGCCCCTGAAAATTGTAGGTTATTTTTTATTGAGAGAGAGTTTTAATTGAAAATTCAGGGCTATGTCTCCTGTTGGGCTATTACTTATGATGAGTGTAATCACTTAAAGTGAATTTTACTTTTAAATTATGGGGCAATGTCATAGGAAAGGAGCATAATTTCATTCCCGTAAGAAGAGAGTTGCCCACACACATCTGAGAGAGATGCTCTTCCTGCGCAGCCTGCCAGAGGCCGGCACCTGAAGTGCATAAACCTACAAGAGGCAGAAAGCAGAAATGAAACTGTTGCTCACCAATCTGCACTGCACAAACTGCTAAGAAAAAAAGGTTGCTCAACACAAAACACCTATTTAAGTGTCATCTGCCATTGCAAATATTGCCAAAACACCTATTTAAGGCCGTTCTTCCATTGCATCATGGGTGATGACAAAAAGGAGTGGGATTAAAGCTACTCTCTTTTGATGTTCAGTAGGTGGTTCTGGAAGAAGCAGCTGCTGCTCCATTCCCACAGGTACATTGTAAAAGCTCTAATGGGGCAACAAACAGTGACAGCCCCGTGCCATGATGAGGGTTGCAGGTGGCCTCTCCCTGACCCAGCCTGCAAGCCCACAGTGCTGGCAGACTGTCAGGGTAGATCTGCCTGAACTTTGCAGCTTCTTTAGCCCAAACTCTCAGCCTAAAGCCTGTGCTCAAAGACCACCCCAGCTCTGTTTCTCTTCCCAGTCCTCTCTCCCCATTGACCTCAGCCTGCTCCTGGCACAGGACTAGTTCCTTTTTTCCCCCTATTCTTCACAATTTCTGTCTTGTCTTTTCTGTCTCCCGTGCATTTCTCTTGCTGTTTGTGCCTTGCCTGAGGTGTCTTCCATCAGCTCTGCCCAACTTCTGTTGATTCTTCCCTCTCATACCTCCCTGTGACCTTCTGCATTGAAGATCAGCCCCACCACTGCCTCTCTGTATCTGCGTTTGCTTCAGCAAATCTTCCTGCTTCCTGGAGGCAGTATTAGACTCAAGATGACCCAAAAAGTGGAGATTTGGGTATCCCTTCTCTGTGAGCAGATGAGAAGAAGCTTCTTAGCTTGACCTGGAAGGACTCCTCTATTGCCTTCACCATGGATGTTTGCCCTAGCAGAAATAGCTTTCTCTCCTGATTGCTTCTCCCTCCCACTCTTTTCAGCTGTGCTCTTTCCCCGTGGCTTCTCATATTCTTCCCCACCATCCCTTTGCCCAGCAGCCCTTTCCCGACCAACAGCCTCCATGGACCACCGTTATGGTTTGACTGTTACAGCACCAATTGCACCACCACCTCTCAGTCACAGTCACGCTGTGCCATGTGTCCTCTGCACCTGCCCAGCATCACCCCATGCCTGATACACACACGTTTGCCTCCTGCTGTTGCTCTTTGACTCAGACCAGCCACCCATCAAGGTGGCAGGATACTGCCAGGAAAACAGGGGGAAGGGGCTTACCCTCGGTCCCCACCTGGCCTTCTCTTTGCTGGGCTTCCCTTTTTCCCCACTCCGTCACAGATTTTGTGTGTTAACGTGCTCTATTTTGATTTTTCAGTCCACTCTGAGAGGTAGCAGTTCAGTCCTCTTCTTCATCTAGACTGACTTTATTTTCTTAGGAATTTTTGCTATCTTTTTAGAAACCTTTCTAGCTCTCTCCAGCGCGTGCTTTTCGGTCTTCCCCTGCCACTGCCTCTCAATGGACTCCTGCCATTTTTTTTCCTCCTTCTTGCTCAAAGACATATTTAAATTAGAAGAACTGGAGAAACTTGTGCTTTCTAAGTTTCAGAAATGCTCTGGTCTTGGCAGATTTGAGTGGTGTTGTAATGGACTAATCTATTGCCTGGGAAACCAAAGCACCACACCTGTGTCCTGCCCTGCCCTTGGTGGTGACACGTACTTGGACTTGGCCGGGTTTGATGTAATTGTTCATTCAATATGTCTCTCTGGGCTTATTATTTATCCCATGTAAGATCCACTCTTACCTTTTTGTTTCTGACACTAACCACATCTCTCCTGCCATGACCTCTCCCTTACCCCTGCGTCAGCAGATCATTCCAGTTCATTTCTTAGCAAAAATTATGTGTCTTCATAAGTCTCTAGCATTGTGCTTCTCTTTCCAGTCAAAAGAAAACAGAGGTGAAATGAAACTGAATTATTTTGGGTGTTTTCCTCTGTGCGTTTGTAATCTCATCCTGAGAAGCACTTCAAAAAAGTTACAGAAGAGCTTGTGCTGACTAATACAAGGCAGTCAGGCAATTGGCACCATACTCACTTAATACTCTGTTTTAGGAAAGGAACTGGCATTATATCAAGAAAATTTACCAAAACTCCCAGAACACTAACCATCTCGACCTCAAGATATCAGTTGATCTTCTCTCTTCAGTCACTCGCTGCTACATAACCTGGGTTATATGCAGCAAGTCTGCATGTGTGGGCCCTTTTTGTCTCCAGAAGTAATGGTTTGCCACACCATTCATGAAGAACAACCCAGTCCGGGAGCTATTCTCCAGCCATATTTGATGTTGGAAGTTTCAGAGGAACAACTAAGCTTTGTTTGCATGAAATAAGGCAAATTTTTCCTGCCCCTGGCTGGTAATAAAGTTAGCTACATGCTTAAGGAGAAAGATTGCCTCTTGTGTAGTTTTGCAGTCTCTAGCATAAATACAGGTACAAATCTTATTGTTACCAGTACATGGATTCTGTGGTTTTGGTTTGAATGTTGAAAAAAAACCACACTAAAGCCTTATCTGAGTGGAAAGCTTTCCCTTGTCCCTGCAGTTTTGGGTACTGTCTGTCTTTCGTCTTACTCCATTTTCCCGTGCAGTGCAAGCTGGGGGTGAGCCGGGCACGCTCTGTGGTGTCTGCAGCACAGAAAAAACATTTTTAATTCATCTTTCACCAGCACAGTGGTGAGGAGTCAGCTGAAGCTGCATCGGGAATCACAGCGATTTTATATGCCGTGACTCCAGAGGAGAAACACATGCTGCAGCAAGTACAGGGTCTAAAATAATAGACACTAGGGGGAAATAAAAGCATGTCAGTGGGTGGACTGTTAAGCCCACACAGCCAAATCCTGAGAGGTCCTAAGCCCTCACAAGTAACTCCTGTTGGTTTCAGAGGACTTCAGGTGCTCATCTCCCCTCAGGATCTGTCCACAGGTACTTTACTTGATAAAAAGGTCTCCACTGACTGGGTGGAGAGCGAAAGGTTTTTGAACACAATGAAACTATTTTTCTCGATTTGTGGAGTAGGCAGCATGGATCAGAGTCTGTAACAGCAGTACCTGTTCCCCTGGAAATGGTGGTCATGACTTCTGGTGCTGGGAATACCTTGTTGCTTCTGGACTTGCTACAGCAAAACAGTGCTTAAAATGGGGAACAAAAAGAGCCGCTGTCAGAAAGGCTCATAGGTAGCAGATCCTTCTCTGGAGGGAGAAAAATCTCTTAATTCAGATGGCTTTGGTCTCCTGACTCTTCAACAAATTGCATATTGTACAAAAAAACCCCCTTATATTTAAACAAAAGAGACTTCTTTTTTTTCCACATGGCTTGGAGGGGTTCCCGTATGATTCTTCCCAGGGATGCAAAGCCATTGCTAATAAAACAGCATTTTAGTGCTTGCGCATCCCACAAAGGGCAAATCTTTACCCTGAGACTGTCTTAATATTATTGTTATAATTTAAAGACACTGAACAGAATTGCACTAACTTGGAGGATTATTTTCAGTAGTTCCAACAATGTCTGCAGCACACCTGCTCTCCGTGGTCATTTTAAGCCAGCTCCTGCTCTGTTGTTATTGGCTCCATACCAAGAGCCAGCAAAGCAAAAAATTTTCACTTAAGCCCAAACTTACTGTTCTCCTGTCAGCTTCCCTGTAATGTATTACTTCACCATGTCCTTTGACCTCTCTCATTTCTTTGTAGAGAAATATAATTAATTGTGAACCACAGCTTAGCTCTGGGGGTTCAAAACAGTTTCACGTGTTTACTCAAAACATTAACTTTTTTCCTTCTTTTTTAATTTCCAGGCAGAAAAGGTGATGAGGGTTAAACAAAGCATCGCTCCTTCCAAGAGCTCCAAACCCCAACAGGGCTGCAACGAGCTGATGGGAGCAAGGAGGGTGAGAGGGATGGACAAGGGGGGTTCTCAGCCAGACCCCCCACAGCCAGAGCTGTGCCTGGGAACTCAGGTACAGGAAGGAAACAAGGACATCTTTACTGCACGAATAGCCTCAGTCTCAGAACAATACAAAGGAAAAGAAGATAATGTTCTAGAAAAAAACACAAACCAAACTATTGTCATCTAGTATGTAAGTACCTAGACTCTTAAATGGATATGGGTACAATGCTGCAGCCCTGCAGGAAGCTCTCACCATGCAGGATGGACTGTGTGGTCCCAGATTCCACCCAGAGAGCCATGGGGGACCGGCCAATGTGTGCAGGGCCAGGCAGACCCGGGAGCTCAAGGTTCAGGTGTATGGCAGCAGCAAACATTTCACCTGGGGTTCAGCGCACAGCTTTTGTCTTCTGGCTCCAGATGGTTGCGAGCAGGAGACCCACGATCAAGCTTGCAATACCAATAACCATAAGTTTATACTGTGCAGTTAGGCTGTAAACATCATCATGGATTTCTGTGCTGACCTGGGGAGCTGGCAGCTGAGGGTTGGGGCAGCTGAGGGCTAGGATAAGGCTGCTGCATCTGAGCTGCTGATTTTCCTTCTTTTAGCACCATGAGGGTGTAGGTGATAGTGGATTTCTGCAGATCTTTCTGTGTTTTGAGGGAATATAATAAGCTGCCGCTGCCAACAGCAGCATCACCACTAGCCCTTCTCCTGTGGGCTCCGTCATGGGGAGAACTCAGTTAATACAGTGACATGTCCTAGGTAGCCAGGCAACACCAGTATCTTTGCTTCTCACTGAGAAATCAGGACACAGAGGAGGTGTTAAAGTGACCTGCCACTTTCCTTATTCACACATTAATTCATGAGGATTTGTCACACAAATGATGACAAACCTTGTCACTGGAGGAAGGTCTTATTTACTCATCATACCAATAACACCTCTGTAGCAACCTTACAATACTATAGAAATCCTGCTTCATGTGCGGATTATTTTCCGAAGACCCAAAGTGTTTCTACAAGCCCTGAAGGACCCAGTTAAGTCACTTTTTTCCATCCTCTTCCTGCTGCAGAATCATTTCCTATGTTACAGGACATGCTCGCGGCCCATCTGAGGGCAGCTGCTGCAAATCCAACACGTGGGCGCTGTTAATCCCACAGGAATTTTCTTAGGAAATGGAGGGGGAAGGGAAGTTGTGTATAGATACAGGAATAAACCAAAAAAACCCTCATAAAACTTCAGCACATTTCTATTTTTCAGGCACCCAGAGCCATCCAGCACCATAAGCAACTAACAAATGAAGAGAGAGATACTCAGTAATAATGAGAGATGCACTTGGGGTTATACTTTCAATTCTAATCCTTATGAATTTAACAGTAGTCTCCTAGCTGATACTCCACAGAAAGCCCTGATAACCCCTTGCAAGCCCAGTCAGCACCTTTGAAGTCAATAGCAACGCTGCTGCAGTAATAACTCCAAAGAGCTATGTTGGCTCTTACATTGCTGAAAGACCATCTAATTTGTACCACTCAGGTTCTTCGAACTAACACCACTCCCCAGCCTTACAGCACCTGACACGTCTACTATCAAGCTTCTTTGCTTCTTTCTTACTGCTTTTCCCAAGAAACCTCTCTTATAACTTCATTTTTTTATTGCTTTTAATATTAAAAAAGCCAAGTTCCATAGTAAACTCAATGTCTAACTTTGCAGGGATGTTATACAAACAGCCTTTCTGGGACTGAATCAGCAACCAATCACTGGAGATCCATGTTTCTACATTCTCTCACTTGCATTCCTTTTCCTCAATGCAGTACATTGCATGGAAACTAGCAGAAAAACGGTCTAGGTTTAATATCAAGAAAGGTGCAAAACTTGTTGGAAAATGGACTGTGAGTTGTTTTTAAAAAAGAATCAACATTTCATTGTCAAATTGGGAGGATTAAGTAATGTCCCAACAATGTCACAAATCAGGCGTAGAGTAGACAAAGGCAGCGGCCAAACTCCACTATAAAAGCCAAAGCTGGCATGTAATATTGTGCATCAGCTAAGAAAACATGAAATCTCAAGGCACAACTCTGATCTAATCGTGATACATTTGACAGCTGGGTGCCAGAAAGTTCTTTGCAGCTTACCTAATGGCATGATGGAGTACCAAAAGGGCAGGGTGACATCCCGCCCAGGCCTGGCAAGGTGCACTCAGCCTTGAGTCTATGGCATGAACCAAACGTTCAGTGTTAATTCATCACACTTCCCACAAGGAGGATGTAGTAGCCTGTATGAGATTGTGTGCCCAAGGGTGATCTTGCCCTAGCTCATTTTCTATGCAAATAACGAGAAGCAGAGTGCTCGGTCCTGGGCACTAGACGAGATCCCACTGCACCTTGGCTGCTGCTCACCACCCACCATACTGTCCCAGCAACCTGAATGGCAAACCCAGTACCGAACCGAGCGTCAAGGCCACATCACATCTGGTCCTTAACAGGAGCGGAATAAAAACCAGTTCTGGAGTAAGTGATTGTAGCCAGGCATCGGGAGGAGCAGCTCGGGAGGCAGCAAACAACCTGTACAATTTCTTTTATCCAAGAATTGTCTGCTACACATCCAGATCATTACAATATCTAATAAGGAGGGGAAACCAATAGTAATTTAGCTGAACTGTTATGATTTTTTGGGTAAATTAATTCTCCCTGCCTCTCAGGCACAAGTCTATACAGCCAATGTAGATTGGCTACTCTTTTAGTACCCAAACTAAGATAAATTATCAACTTGTCCATGACTCATCTAGACCATTTCCCATAGGAAGACAAGGTTTGAATTCAAATTTATCCTGAAAAGCACAAAGGAATGGCAAGAAATCAAATAGATGACAGTAAAAAACACTTAAGAGGGAAATGTCAAATGCAAAAGTCCCCAACAAACAAGCCCAACCTGTGGCACCTGCCAGGCAGCCGCATGCAGAGAGGGACCCACAGCCTTTAGAGATCCAGAAACTTTGGAGTTCTTGGTCTTGTCTGCCCACTACACAAGGAAAGGCAAATGTCATCCTGGGACACACCTGCAAGAGTGTTTTATGTAAGACACAGAAGAAATTATTGTGCTCTACTTGGCACCAGTGTGGTCTCAGCTGGAGTTTGGTGTCCAGTTCTCAGCACCATGCTTTAAGGAAAATGGAAGCTGGATAAGGTCCAAAAGGAGCTCATATGAAAGACAAAAGGTTTAGAAAACGCAGCCTGATACAAAAGGCTGATGGAATGGGTGTCTTCTGTGTGGAAATGGGAAGATGATGGAAACCTAACAACACTTAACTGTCAGGCAGAAACCTGACTTCTCTGCCCGTTATAAACTGGTGATATGAAGTGTGATGTCTTCTCTCTGCTTTCATTTGGTGAGTATGGTACAGCAGGGAGGCTTTTGCCGTGCAAATTTAGATCACCTGTTAGAGCATTTTCAGACTTTTAATATGTCCTTGGAGGAACCAGACCTTCCTCAGATCAAACTCCCTCAAGATTCCCCTCAGGATCCAATTATGTGGCTGGCATTCGTCACGACCAACTGCTTTTGAACACATCCAGTTGCCTGGGAGGTTGTATGGCTTAGTCCTGCCTTAGTCCTATGATTAAGCTGAGACAAGCTCTGTGACACAATGGTTCTTACTGCGCAGCATCAGTAAATAGTGAATTCTTGCTCTAGGAAGCACAACCTGGACACACAGGGCTTGAGCCATTTCCAGCAGAGGCATCTCCAGTGGTGCACCTGCCAGGGCTGGCAGGTACAACACAGGACCTACAGAAGACCTGCATGTTTCTGGACAAGCAGTTGGACTCAGGTGGCACTTCCTAGGGAAAAATGGCAACTAGCCTATGCTCAAGCAGCTGAACTGTGCCCTCATCGGAACAGTAGTGTGTATTTTAAATCACATATGTCAGGGGCACCCAGTGCATGGGTAAAGAATTACACCATGCTGCAGTGACACTACTGGGTGGGAGATGATGTTTCTGTCTGTCCTACAATAGAGGCTCCCAAACTGAAGCCTGGGCCATCCACAAGCACAACTTGTCCAAGGACCAATGCTGCAATGCAGCACCCAGTGGGGCTGGCAGCGTGGTGGACATGTGAAAGCCAAGGAAGGCAGTAGGACAGGGGGACCGTCTAGGATAGGGGCTATTTCCCGAGCACGTTACTGCAGCCACATATTCCTACAGGCACTGCCTTCCCTTCCCTCAGTGGAACTGTTAATCCCAAACCCTCTGCTTACCCAGGGTGTGGAGCTGGCACAAACCCCCATCGACCCCAGATCCTGTTTCTGGGCCACACTGACCAAGAGTGCAATCATGCACACTTCCGTCCACATTTATGCAAAAAGCATCCACCCCACATGTACTTCCACTGTATTTGAGGCCTTGTGTAATCTTGGCAGAAGTGGATGGATTTTGCCCAGAATACACAATTTAGTGCTAATTATCTCTTCCTGCTGGGCTTTAGAGCACAGAGCTTTCAGTTCAAGAACAACAACTACAAGAGCTAATGGATTGCTCTGTTACCAGGAAGAAAACCCTTTGCAGAGCACAGAGGATCCTGCCCCACTGCAGGTCCCAGGGAAAGCTCAGCTCTGCAACAATAGGAGGACGGAATTTGTTAACTCTTCAGGGAAGGGCAGAGCATCGCCAGTGTTGTAATTGCCTTCCGCTGGTGCTGCTGGGGGGAACACCCCAACACAAAAGAGCATCTCACTCCTCCCAAGGCATAGGAAATTGTGTGTAAGAGAAGAAAAATCCCCTCGTTGGGTCAGTGAGAGGGTGTGGAAGAGAAAAGGAAGGAAAAACTGTGGCTGAGACTCATTCCCTTCCATATCATGTACAGCAAAAGTCCGTATTTTCTGTTCTCATTTGGGGTGAGTGTAAAGGATGTGGATTAAACTGTTGCTTTCCAAACCCCACTTCTCATGTGCATTTATCCCACCTCTAGGTTGGCCTATGGGCTCCTCTGCTAGGGCTCCACTAACAAACTACTTCTCTTTTGGTGATACTCCCTGAGATGAGAAAGAGCTTTGCACCACTCTGCTGGCAATTCAGCTGCAGGTAATGAATTAACAGCATATGGGAGTCACACTTGGAGCCAATAATAATTTAATTCACCTGCACTGGCACTTAACCATCCAGCAATAACTGTTGCAGAACTGCTCTCTGCACAGCTAATTTAAGAGCTTTATAGACCTACATGTGGTGATCATTTGATTCTAATGCTGACATGTTACCTGAAGGAGAGTCCAAAGTACCTCCTAGCACAGCGAGTGTTTTGGCTCGTGGTGACCACATCTTAGCTTCTCTTTCAAATGCAGTCTTTTAGGTGTAGATGCTCACCTACTTGAATATCCTTACAAGTGTAAGAAATAAAATACTGAAATATAGAGCAGATGCTTCAGTACCTTGGACTAAGTCCATTATTGACGCAGGACCAACATTACACCCTTCTCAAAGACACTTTCTCACTTGCTCATATGGTGCACAGATGTAGGCTGCTGGCAGCCTCTAAGGCAATGCGGGCAACTTCCAGATTCTCAGCTACCCTTTGTCTCCATTTCTTGTGCAGGACTCCGGACAGTTTCTTCTCATTTGTGCCTCTGTAGTTATCACACAAAAATATCTTAGTTATTGCTGTATTTTGTATCCCTCTTGAAAACAGGGTAAGGGAAACACCACTGGATGAACGGAACAACAGCCAGCACTGGAGGTGAGGGATGGTGACTGTCCCCGACAGCATTACTGCAGGCCAGTCAGATAATCCCGTGACCTGCCTGCCAACGTGCAGAGGCTTCTCTTTTAGAGAGCTTGTTATTACCAGTGGAAAAGGCCTTTATGGCTTGGAATCACAGCTACCAGCACTGAAAAGTAAAAGGCTGTAAGGAGTGAGACTCCTTCTTCCTGAATCAGTTGAGGAAACAGCTGTACAAAGCTGATGCCCCTTTGCCAAGATGGTCACGAGCATCCTCCATCACATCCAGACGCAGACTTAAATAATGCTGAAGTATGACTGCCTCCAGTTTTATCTGGTTATAATGTTTCACCTTAGCTTGGTGCATCCCAGAGAAGGTTGGTTATGAAGAATAAAAGCAATTCAGGGCTGCAGGCTGCTTGCACACAAACCCTTCTCACCCGGCCGCAGTAACAAGCACGTGAAGTACATATTGAAGTCATTCTTCATCATGTTTTGTCTCATAACATTTGGAATTGAAGTAAGCTTTTTACTTTTGCAAATAAATACTGAGATAATTGCATTAATAAATATAAATCAAAACTGTGTATTTTGGCGAGTAAAAGGCAGAATGTACTGTTCCTATCCCGCATGTGGACAGCCCCGGTTTCCAGCATGAGCAGGTCCGTGGGGGACCAGCGCGGGCAGCTGCCGTGGGGGGAAATCAAAGCGACTAGACACCTTGTCCCCAAGCCCCCAGCAGCCCCCGCCTGATCAAGCAGGGTGGCCAGTCTATAAACGCTCGGCAGGCCCAGGGAGGTACGTCTGCTTCTGTGACATCTCTTCAAGCCCAGTGTCCTGGCTGTGCTGCAACCATGGCAGAGTTGCATCTCACATATGGGATTTAACGTGTTGCAGCAAAAATGCAGGGAAGCCTTGGCCCATCCTCCCTTCAGATGAGACTTGGGGTTTGAGCGGTAAGTACAGGACAGCCCATATTGCACAGGGCATCTGGTGACTGAATGCCAGGCGACCTCCGTACCGCAGGTGATGCTCCAACCCCATCTGCACAGCTACAGCTTTGCTCTCCTAGAGCTCCTACGCTTCACCGGCTAGGCATTACTGAAATCAGATCCCACAGCATGCCTGTGGATAATGATTTATACTTATCTTTCCTCTAAAGATAGGGAAACTAGAGCAGAGACAGGGATTTTTTTCCTACTGTAGAGACATTTCAATTGTTTTCATCCTTGAATCTGACGTTTGTGATCCAGGATTTCTGCCTCCCACCCCACTTATTCCTGCACTGGGGTAGGATGCAGGCACCTGGCTTTCCCCTGTGGGCAGCTCTGCTGCATGGCTTTGACAGAAAGGGCCAACATAAGGCAGGAAGGCTCCCCTCAGACCCCTACAAAAAGTATGTTGGGTTTTTTATTCAGCAGGGCAGCGCACTGCTTTCTGAGAGGGGAATTTTTTGGAAGTCTTGCCGACTGTCAGCCAGATAACTATCAAAACACTTATGTGGGTTCAGGTCTGAAAACACTTCAAGGCCATCCAGATTTTGTACAGAGACTGGTGGAAAACCAGCGAGGCAACAGACATTGATGCATTTCTTTTTCATTGTCACGGCTGGTAGAAAGAGCTGGTTTATGTATTTGCTGATATGACACAGATACCAAAAGCTAGATCTAATATAAGTGCCTGTAATAGACTTTTGCCCCTCTGGCAGGCACCTAGAGGTCCCTGCTGCCCAGGCATCCAGGAGCCCCACAGTGCCAGTGGGCAACTGTGCCAGTTCCTGCCCAAGGCAACAAGGTGAAGGATGCGTAGTTTTTGGGAGATCCCAAAATCTCCCATGGAGCCTGACCTGCCAGCTGTGCCCAGAGTCCATCTCTCTGTTGATTTCTGCCCTTTGTGAAACACAGACACAGCCAATATTTTTTTCTAAAGCTTGGGTGGAGGAGGGGCCTGTCCCTTATGCAGCAGCTTGTAGTGAAAGCACTGACCAAGGATGCTGTGTGGTGCTCAGGGTGGTGCTTGTAATCTCCTACTCTGTCATGGTAGCTGAATGTGTATGGACTGGTCCTTGGGACACAGTGATCAGAACAGGGGCATCTTCTCTCCCAAGGGACTGCTTTTCCCATGAGATCAGAGACAGGTTCCCTCTGGTGCCTGTGCTTGTTTGTATGACTCTTGTCTTCTCCTTTCCCCATCTCCTTTCACTCAGGTCCTGAAATACAGTCTGAAGAGGAAAACATCCTCAGTGAAAGGAAAGGCAGTGCCCCAGCCCTGCTCTGAAATAGCCTGTGTTCACTGGGTTACAGTTTTCAGTCACTGAGGTGATGATGGGTGGATTAAATAGGATACTGGGTTCCTCCTCCTGACATGAATAATTGTACCTTTTGGATGTGGGCAGGAGTGGGGTTTGAAGGAGTGCAGCAAACCCTGCCCAGCACAGGTGTGGGAAAATGCAGACTCTCAGGGAGAAACCTGTTTTGGAGCATGCATGGACAGAAGGACCCGAATGCATCCCTGAACCAAGGCAGTACCAGCTGATTTGCATCACATTTTGGTGCACCCAGTTTTCCCTTTGAACTCTGTAGTTTCCCAACAGAGACCCCTGGACTTTATTCGGGGGTCAGGCCCTCAAGTCCTTTCTTATGTCTAGCCTGCAGTCTCAGCGTGATGACATCCTGCTGCCAGTGGCTCATTTGTAAGCAAGGGAAAACCCAGCCCATTCTAATTTTGAATATGCTAAATGACTAATAGAGCTAATTGTGGCCTCTGCTCTTGTAACAGCCTGAAAGTGAAAAAGAGATGTTGATGCAATAGGGCAAAGGACATTTTCTAGCTCTGACAATAACTCAGCAGCCTGGACTAGAGCAGCCCTGTGCCTTTGTAGAGAAGACACCGCGCTGCCAGCAGCTCACTCTCACCAAGGTCTTGCTTGCCTTTGTAATTTACTTCACTTTTTGGTCACCAGTATATCATTGCTCTTGGCTTCACTCTGGTACCTACCAGAACATACAGAAACCCTGTGATGGACAAAGCAGACTCAGAAGAGTAGAATACCCATAATCCAGCCCCTACTCACTATTTTTACCAAAAGCAGCAGCATGCAGAGCACAGACATAGGAGTGGGAGAGTGGGGAAGCACTATTTTAAGTCAAACAGCGCAGGAGGTGGTTCTTAGCTCAAAATCAAAATGACTTGCTTGCATCATAAAGTAAATGAAGTTTTTAGCAGTAGCTGGAAGCCTATGCAGCCACGTATACAGGGAACAGAGAAGTTCGTTTACACAACATTGGTTACACTGCATTTCAGAGTGATAAATGTTAGTGCAGCACTAAGAGCTGAGCAAACCCAGTAGTTTCAGTTTAACTGTGACCTGTTACTGCTACAGACTGCAATGAGAGACTCTTTCCTAAATTGTTTCCCGCCACTGACACTGGGGCACGTGTCTTGGCCAAATCCACTGTATGGGTTGTTGCTCTTTGGCAAATCAGCTTTAAATTTAAGGGGAGAATATTTCAGAAGGACAAAATCAAAGGAAAATAGAAGTTGATGAATCTTACCAGCAAGCATAAAACAGCTTTAAAAAGCATTTCAGCTAGATGCACTACCAGGATCAACCTGCTCCATCGGAGTTAATTCTTTCTTTCAGCAGCTGTATCCCACACGGCAGCCCCCAGCAGCATCAGCCAGGCGCGGGGTCTGCGGAGGGCAGGGATGCCCTGGGCAGCCCAGCCTGTAGCTAAGCACACGCTCAGTGTCTGCTTTATGCCAGGGTAAAAGGACCAACCCCATGCCCCAACCTTACTATCTCTTGCGTCTGCAAAAGTTTTTGTGTTACTCAGCTGAAAATAACCCAGGAAAAAACAACTGGTTACGTGTTAACTGGATTGGTCCTGCTGGGGCTGTACCAGCCTGGGAGGGGGCGGACTCCTTCCAGCAGCAGCAGCACTTGCTAATACTGACTGCAACGGTTGTTGAATTGCAAGTTCAATGTTTGGAAATATAGTTCTCAGGAAATTTAAACATCTGCTTCTAGCATTCCCAGAAGTCCTCCCGCATCAACATGCTGACTAATCCATCAGAGCCTGCAGACCATCTCTTCCTTCTCCTGTATTGCTCGGGGAGCATGGTGAAACAGGCTTAAACCCACTTAAACC
This sequence comes from Numenius arquata, assembly GCF_964106895.1. Lineage (NCBI taxonomy): Eukaryota > Metazoa > Chordata > Aves > Charadriiformes > Scolopacidae > Numenius > Numenius arquata. The sequence continues at coordinate 29,394,920 of NC_133587.1, read as the reverse complement.
ATTTGGACTGAGCAGCACACTAGTGTGGGAATAACAGGATAATCCATGATTATGTCCTTGTTACAGCACTCGTGAGGGATATATGAAACTTGTGCTCGGTTTTTCCATCTACACGAGGAGGTTGAAAGGCAGCACTCTCAGTTCTGGCCCTCCTGGAAGACAAAGGCTCTGTTACTGGGTTACTTCTACTTTGCATGGCAGAATTTCATATTTGTTTGGCTGGAAAGGGAACAAATAAATGTGATTCTTAACCTGTGATGGAAACAAACATGTCAGACCTGTTGGCAATGTCCCATGTGAATAATGGCCAGACACCATAGTTAGTACCATAATTCAAGTCTCCTTTTTAAAGAGAGTGCAACAGTCAACTGCTAATTAGAATTTCATACTTGCTTTCATGTATTTTTTCTTTTCTCTTTTGTCCTCTCAAGTAACAGCATTAACAAGAGAGCAACTGAACTAATGACACCCTCTGTCACCTTCCCTAACTTTCTCGGCGGGACTAGCAGTGGCACATGCCGGGAGTGGTTCAGAACTGCACTTACCATAGTGAGGGATTGAATAATACTGAATAATACCTGCCTTTGCCTAACAAGAACATTAGTTTGGTCCTCTGCCCTAGGCAGCCAAGTTTCACAAGTCATGCAAGTACTTCACATCTTTGACACATCACCTTTTCTCTCAAAGATGGCCAGGAATAATCATCAGGTCAAAACATATTGTAAAATGAGAGAAGGGAACACGCAGCACATGCTCACAAATACCATTGCTTAGGAGACCAAGGCCAAAACCAAGGTGGGTGGTTACAAGGTATATGCAAGGATACTTAATTTATTGCTGCCATTTTTTTTGACTGAGAAATACGTTATTATCACAAATTTAGAAGACCCCAGTGATTATACAGCAGCATTCTTCCACACCTTACCACCGCTAGTCATTCAGCAGAGCATCTGTGTGTGCTGCAGGACGCTGCCGGGTAGCATGCACCTTTTGGGGCAGCAAAGGCTCTGCTTCCCACAAGAACTGGGTAACAGCATGCACTCAGCAGACTCCACATCAGGAACCACCACACGTCTAAAGACCTAAGTAGAAAGGTGAGCAAAATGCACTTCAGAAGCTACAGAGACAGCTCATTTAGGAGAATTACAGGAAAAGCTAATTTGTGGAGCAGAAGATGGACTTGAACAGTGCTGTTCAACATGCAGCTCAAAAAATCACGAAACAAATGTTCTTTGACCTACACATGGCCCTGGTCATGAAATATTTGCATTTTTTGGCATCAGATTCTCCAGCTATTTTCAATTAGTTTTAGATACAGCGATCTGAACAGATTCAGATTTCAGTGAAGCAAATACATTTCCACTCTCAGAGAGTATGCAATGCTGTACTACCCTTCTCAGAGATGGTGGGGTGAGAGTTAGGAACGAGATCAAATAATAAACTACAGTAAAGCAGGGATTATGTTTTTGTTTTCCTTAACATTAAAAAAAAATCAGAATATTTTAGCTGCAAAGGAGAAAAAACAAATTCTACAATGGCTTTACTTACATAGGTTATCATGAGTTGAGCAATTTCTATAAAGAAGGATTATTCATACATGGAACAATTTGCTGCACTGAGGTGCTTTTGCCCCTCCACTCCTCCTCTCTGGGGGTTACAGCTGGAGCCCCACCTGGGGAGCCATCAGGACCCAGACAACATGACCCTGATGGGTGGCCTTCACAAAAGAACCTACAAGGAACAAGATGATGTATTAGGCCAGCAGGAGCCATAGAGAATCAGCAAAGCTTTCAGTCTTTCCCCTCCATAAGAGTCAGAGGCAGAACCCGAACTCCCCCGAGATGGAGAGCACACTCACCACTCCTCTGAGAGCAGCGATCCCAGCATCAGCCCGGGCAGGGAGCAACAGGGCACAAACATTGCTGGTTTCTGGAAACAGTTCTGGAAGTAAGCTGCTAGCAGCAACCTGCCACCTAGACAAATGTTCCACCAGCCCTTTTTTTGGCATCTGCTGTCCCTGAATAAGATGGTCTTGTTTTATACAAAGTCTGAGTCTTTGCTGCTTGAGCTGAAAACCCGGCCTCCTGACTGCAGAGTAAGAGGGTAAGTTCGTCAAGCAGCGTAGCTGCTAAAGGGTGAGATCCACTGTGCCACTGAAAATCACAGAAACTCTCCATTTGCCATACTCCTTCAGAACAAACTGCATGCTGAAGTAAAAGGCAGATGGCTTGCCGATGTTGAAGACCTCAGTTCTGTGCCCAATTCTGTCTCAATAACTCTGTCTGTGCAAGCTCTATTATGATTCCTCAGTTATTTCTTTTTATCTGATTTTTTTTCCCCTAAGAGAGGAAAACTGGACTTATAATCAGGGTTGGAAAAGATACAGAAATTGTGATAACACTCATCACAAGTGCAAATGCTGAAATTCCTTGTTCCTTGGTTTACAGAGCGCCCCTCACTAAGCTTCAGGACCTTTCAAGAGCACTTGACACAACAGATTGTCTTGGAGACCAGAATGCCAATAAGAAGAAGCCTGATTAAAAAGAGATGCTAAAGACAATGCCACATTTTGGGGAACATGAGTCACTACTCTCTCAAGAATTTGTAATTTACAGACTGAGGGGTGGCTCTTCTACTGCCTTGGGCGATGCAGGCCAGCACCTCCTCCAAAGCATGGTTGCTGGCTCCTGCCAGCAGGCGTTCGTTGGAGCTGTCTAAATGGGAGAAAAAGCTGACTCGAGGTCAACTTAGTCAGCTTGTCTTGATTGGAGCCCCTGTTATCTCTGCAGCCACAGCTGAGACCATTTGACCTGGTCAGGCTGTAACCATGACCACTTCAAACACTCCCCGGCCGGTAGCAGCAGCAGCTCGTGGAAAGGTGCTGCTGGCAGGACAACCAGCTCCAATTGTCAGAAAGGTTAAACCTTCCTCCCCCTCACTCTGACACTGTTCACAAGGACTCAAAATGAAGAATGTAAAAATCAGATAGCTGTTTGGAGGAGACCAGTGGCAGCATTACGTTCAGCCTGAGCAAAAGAAATCGAGGACTGCTGTCCACAGAAAGGTTTTCCCATTATCAGGTTGCTTTGATTGAGGAGGAGGGGGAATTCCAAGTACCCTTTTTGTGTATAGCGATACAGCCTTTCAACGCTGTTGGAAGCCCTCGTCATTTTCAGATTTTTGCAGGATTTTCCGATTAACTTATATCTTGAATGATCTGGTGCAGCCTTGAAAAGTTCGTTCCAACAGATTTTATTCTTGCACACTGAAAGAGCAAAATGCTCCCTCAACACCTCTGCATCAGCTTACCTGTCACTAAAAATTTAGAAAGTTTCACAGAATTCAAGTCTTCATTAACACTCGTGTGGGATTTGGCCTAAAGAGAGAGCTCCTGAACAGCCAGGGATGGAAACAGGACCCAGCCATCCGAAGGGCTGTCAGACTTGTGGTCTGTCTTCGGGCGCAGGGTGTGCTAACTGCCAGCAGACCTTCCAGGCAGAAGAGGAACAGAAACTCATGAGAAATGACACAAAGTTAGTGTAGGTGTGTTTCAGGTTCTTTAGAGTTTAATTCATTTATCCCCTTAATTCCTGAATTAACACACAATGCAAATCTTGTGATTATTACACAAACCCTAGTTTACACAAAGATGAGCAAAACCCAAGGACGGTCCCCAATACAGAAATGTTAAAATCTAAAAGCAGAATCAGAGAATTTGAGATTCACCAGAAAACCAAAGGAAAGACAAAAAAGGCATTCTCAATATATTTATTTTAAAGATTACTTCCTATTGTCCTCATAATTTTAAAAAGTCTTTTAGGGGATCTACTAGTGTGGAGGTAAGGCCTTGGAGAACTTTAACTAGTTGTAGATTAATATTACGTGACTGTCACATTTGGGAAGCTACTGGGACAAACTTTGCCATGGAAGTACTCCTGACATCAGCACATTTCATGTTTAATCCCAACTCTAAATTTATTTTCTAATTACGGTTTAAAAGAAGAGCAGATTTTATTTTTTTTTGTGAAGCAAGGAAATATATCATAATATATTGCTTCCCTAGAGACAACATATATACAATGTATTTGATAAGCATAATACACACAATTAAGAACTCTGTGACAGATTAGTGACCAGAGGTCATGAAAGAGCAGAGGGATAAAACAATAGTTGTAAATATTTGATCACTTTTAAGAGTTAACTTGATCATCATAACCCTTTCCTATTTATTTGTTTGTGAAAATCAGACTGTGCAAATATTAGAACAACTGCATGACCAATACATGACCAATAAATAATAAACGTGACCAATAAATAATAAAATACAGACTGGAAAGATACTCTAATACTGAATTACCATTATGAAATTTAGCGATTATTCTAGTGACAATTAAACAATCTATTCTGCCACAGAAAAAGAACAAAAATACTTTTGTGTTTAAGTACCAGAATGTGAATTGCAAAACATACAACGAAACCTCTATCCAAGCAAAGAATTCTGTGTGGATTTATACACTGGTAGTAAATAAATTAGAAAGAACACACTTTCAAGAGGTGCTCAGGACAGCACAGATTAAGCTCCTTCCTCTCTCCTCCTCTGCCCAAAAGCCATCTTCTACCTTCACTACAGCTTCCATGACCAAAATGGACTTTTCTCATTCTCAAATCATTACCCTCACCTCTAATGGTCTTCTTTACACTAGAAAGTATTTTCATTTCTCCGCTGTAGACTTACTGTGTTGGTTTGGAGTGCGATCTGATCTTTCATTGCTTTGATGATAAAAGCCCCAATATAGCATTTTGCTGTGGCAAAAAACTGTAATTTTAGTAGTGTCATATTTTGTCTCTTGTAAATGGCTTTGCTTTCAAATTGCCACTCAGGCTTGTGGCCACCACCATCCCAGGCACACTTGGCCAGCACAATCATCAGTGAAGTGCTACTTGCATAGACACTGACTGTGGGTTTACCAGCAATAATTGCATTAGAATAATTTTACTCAAGAGTGCAAACACAACACTTGCAGCCAGCCTGAGCAATTTTTACTCAATCTGCCTGAAGAATAATGCCTTTTAGGGTAACTATATCGCCTTCTGGGTTCATATGCCACGGTGCCTTCTTTTTCTACTAAAATTTAAAATACCTGTTGAAACACACTGGCATTCGGGAGATTAGCCAAACTAACAAAATTTCCCAATTTCTTCTTTTAGTATTCATTAACTTATCTGATTATTTGTAATTCAGTACAATTTTTTTAAAAACCCCAAACTTTAAAGCTCATGCATAGGGCAGAGCATCGCTGAGCATTGCTGTGTTACACACACATAGATATATATCCACATATAGAATTATCCACATATAATTCCACATATAGATAGACTACTCCAGATAACTGGCAAGTAGACAGCAACATGGCTATGGAGAATTTGAGAATGCCACCAGAATCACAGCTGGGATGCTGTACAAATACTACTTAGCTTAGCTAAGATAAGCATGAGGAAGAAGCAGGCACAGGCAACAGCCTGGGCACACAGGGCGACACTCTTCTGACCAAAGAAGAAGTCACAGGACAGTGAAATTTTATGAAAACTACATTCCATTTTTACTGCTCTTTTCAACTTTTATTTATCTTTAAAGGACAAAATACAAAGACTTTACACTTTTGCTTTCACTTTTATTTCATGTGTGAAACTGATTATCCTTGAAACTGCTTTGCCATTAACTTACAGAGAAGGTCCACATGGCTGCAGCCGCACTGCTTCTGGTGCCTCGGTGGACTCCTCCCCAGCTGCCTGGGCTGCCTCTACACTGCAGGCATCTCACTGATGGGGCTGGAAATAAAGCCTGCGTCTCCTAAGCACCTCTTTGTTCCAGCTGAGTTTACTCTGCTAAGTGAAGATGCATCAGTTTTTGTGTCTTTCAAATGGAAAACAAATGATGTTATAAGGTCACAAACAACAGAGGCATCTCTGAACTCAACAGATGAAAAATTCAATACACCAATCCATTTTGAAAATAAAAATAGTAACAACGGCTTCATAGTCTAAGTAATGAGTATAAATTTTCTCCCCCAAACTGATGACATTTCCTGAATCAAAATTGCTTGAACTTTGCTCTCGATCAAAGCATAGTTTTTTCTTGATTCATTTAAGGTTCTAGAAATGAAAGTTGCTGGCCTTACATGTGGAGCTGTCACTTATACGAGTAACCTTGGATTTATTAAAATTCTTCGTTCTATTACTAAAGACAGCACAATATTATTTCTATCCCATTTCCAACAAATGTTTCACGGGGTTTATTACTATAGACAAGTAAGATGTTCCTGAAATGTGAAAATTCTTAAAATAGTTTCAAAAAATGTGTGTTTCATTACCTAGAACAGAGCGGAGTCAGTTTTACCAGTGAGAAACTGATCAATTCTGTTACGATAATAATTAAAAGGCAACATTATTCATGTAATATAAATAGTTATTTTTTCAAAACAGCTTTCTCACATTTACCTCAATGATACTACCAAGTCAGGAGCTTACTCCACTTAAAAGTGCAATATTTGGTACACTGTACAGCAAAGTACAAAGTAAAACAATTAATATATGGCACAAATCTTTTGTATGTATTAATGTTGAGATAATGAGATTGAGAATTATTCAAAACTTAGATATGTGGATATAAAATAACTTACATGATATTCACGTAAAAACACCCCAAAATTAACACCTGAAATCCCCTTTTAGGAATCATTAAATAATAGAACTTTGCCTAAAGAACAGTCTCTAAACCTTGCTTAAACTGCAAAACATTGTAAACGTGCATATGTAATATAACTTTCAAGCCTTCATACTTACATCACTAAAATTATATATATCCATAACGCTGGTGCCGTATCTTTGGAAAGTTCAACAGCAATATGTATTTATCAACCTTTGCACTAGGCTATTGCTAAATCAAAACAGTTACAGACTTACTTCCTTTAAAAACACTCTTATTGAAAGAGAGCATTAAGCTGTATATTAGATACAAGAGAAAAATAAATCACAAAACCACATGGTTTGTTTTGAAAATGCAGTTGTTCTACTAACATTTGTAGAATCAATAAACTCACGTAGCGATCCCTTTGCCTGCACAGTCAACCCTTTCTTTCACTCATGTGCTCCCTACGTACGATTGAAACTGGGTGTCGACACTGAAGTGGGAACCGTGCCTGAGTGACATCTATAGCAATAATTTAAAACAATTTTCTAAATTACCAGAATAATGACAGTAAGTCAGACTTGTTGACGCATTTTATTGTGAGATGGGGAGTCTGGTAAAAAACTAGAAAATGACCATGATGTAACAAGGAACTTAAAAATTAAGTTTCAGATTTGTAACATACATACATGAATACAGGAACAAATTGGCACAAAAATGTTAAACATTGTTCCCAACACTGTTTATAAGATTATTCTAATTTGGCTTACTAAGGAAATGAGAGTTTTATGGTTAGACTAATCTCTTAATAAAACTGCAGAGCATCATGCTATTAGTCACACAGTGAATTTCAAAATTTAAGAGCTTTATATTAAAAACTGGGTAAAGGTAAAATGAATTGATTGCAATTGTAAAATTAATACATTCCCATTTTAATTCTTCTGTTCTACAGTCCAAGGCAAGTATAAATGTTAACATAACACTGTTAAATCAAATCTCAATGCAAGAGAACCGATTGCATCTCTACTTTAAATCTTATCAACTTTCCAAATTTTCATACTAAAATATATTATTGTATTAATACAAACTACAGTATTATACACTACACTGTGTAATAAATAAAGAAATATAAAAATAAGACACATAAATATAAAAGTTTTCTAAAACTAAAAAGGTACATATGTCAGTAAGAAGGGTATTAATACTGCCAGGTTTGAAGACATACAGTACAAAATGTTGCACAGATCTATAAACTAAAAGAAATAAAATAATACTGATAGGTAAAAATCAGCTAACATTGTTAATAAATGGGGTCCATAATAACTAACATTTGAAAATACTTATGAGCCAGATAACATGTCATGTATGTGTCTGAAATTAAAGTAAACCAATAAAGCAATAAAGCAGATTAGAAAATTTCCCTTGTAATTATTGTAGAGAAATTCTGCAAGTCAGGTATTAACCCAAAATACCACCAAATAATTAAATAATGAAATATACCAGTGTTCTTACTTCTCTGATGGCTAAGTGTTTTTTTCCCCATGATTAGTTTAGAAGTTTGATACAAATCAACAAATGCTAGTTATTGTAGGCCACACATTGGATAAAGGCTGCTCCGAGCCTTTATAATACTGATAAATGGCACTTACAGCACACAGGTCTTGCATAAGGCCAAAGGAGATACAAAGCTTCATATCATATCCTTCATATTGTTACTACATACTCAAAACACAATTACAAACACTGATTTTGACGACTTTGCTGTCCTTACCAGTATTAACACTGTTAGTCCCTGCAATCAGAACTCAACGACAATCTTTTCAACTACATTTTTAATCACATGAGTAAGAAACTTCAGTTCTTCTATCATCTGCTTTCTTAAGGCTAACAATACACTTTAAATGATAATATGCTCTACTACAACATCTAATGTCATAAATCGCTACCTTCTAGGTCGAATTTACAAAGGTAGCCAAGCACTGTTTGCAACTGCATTACAGGTTTCTGCAAAAGGGAATTTTGTAGTGCAGAAGTTCTCACATTTTAAAACATAAGAAAATACTGATGCGGATTTAGGAAATGTTTTACCATAAAAAAAAAAAAAAAAAATCATATAAATCTCTCCCAATTGTACAGCTTAAAAATTAATCAACTTAAAAACGAAAATTAATACTGATAAAACAAACAATGCCAGATGCTTGTCTAATAAATCAGGTTTCCTACAACCCGTTAAATCTTTGCTTCCAGAGTCACTGTATTTTTCTAATCTGCTTCATGTTATAAACTTGTTCCTAACTTTGAAAACTGTGTGAAAAATTACTAAGTTTGAGGTTCAGGCACACCTGGATTTCTTTTTTTTTTTCTTTTTCTTTTTTTTATATATATATTTTTTTACACAGTAGTGAACAGAAATCACAGTATGCAGGCTACTGCGTTTCCATGAAAAGCATGTATAATATAGAACGAACTTCATTACCAATTTTTTTTCCTTATAGAAAAAACTATCATTTAAGCTTTAGTCGTTTTTTTCTTCTGACACCTGCCCATTATTCTGTGTAGCTTCTGGTTCTGCATTGCTTGCTTGATTTACAGCTTCATCATTCTTGTTACCTTCAGTTTTGCCTTCTTCTTCTTCTTCTTCTTCTTCATCCTCTACTTCTTGTAGTTTTCTACATTCTTTTTCTTCCTGAAGTCCTTCAACCTCTTTTTCTTCCTCCTCCTCTTCCTCTTTTTCACTGTCTTCCTCTTCTTCCCTGGTTAGACTCTCTCTCTCATCCGAGTCGATCTGCGATGGAGATGCCCTGGCACCAGGATGCTCGTTATTGAGGACCTCCTGGCCCGCCTCCTCCTGTTCCGTGCTGTCACGCTCTTCTGCCTCTCTTTTGCAGTAGGAGTAGCGATGATTCATGTGTTGAGAGTAAGACCCCGAGTGTGAAAAACGCTTTCCACATTTGTCACATTGGTAGGGTTTTTCTCCAGAATGCAGTCGCATGTGTTCAATCAAATGGTGTTTGTGTTTAAATGCTTTTTTACAGATTCCACACTCGTGAGGTCTTTTACCTAGAAAATAAAGCACAAACAATTGGAGATCTTGTAACTGAAGTTGTAAAAATGTATACTGTTGCTTTCAACATAAAATGCTGTTGGTTAACCATTTTAGCTTTCTATATTGATGGAAATTTTAATTCAACTAAGCTTCTGAGTTTTTTGTGTACCAAGTCCTTCTTCCATGTTATAGGGAAAAAGAAAATAATTCTAAAATCTGGGTTTGCCCAAGTAAGTGCCTTATGTACAAAACTTGCTGACTACACTATATTAACTAGAAAAATCTGCTTTGTTTCACTTAGTTCTTTCTGTTCTGTTTTCTGGCTTTCTACTTTCTTGCCTTGTTTTTAGTCTCTTATAAACACAGCATGAGCTTAGTAATGTTATTTTGATTTCAACACTCAAAGTGGTTACACAAAACAACTTTGCACAGTCTTAGCCCTGCCATAAAAGATACAGACAATAAGATAGCAGTTTTCTGGTCACACTATACCAATGATCAACATCAACACCTCTGTGACAACTTCTGCCAAACAAGGAGCGAGGTAGGGCTTGGTCTCTTCTCCCAAGTAACAAACCACAGGACAAGAGGAAACGGCCTCAAGTTGCCCCAGGGGAGGTTTAGCATGGATAGTAGGAAAAATTTCGTCACCAAAAAGGTTGTCACCAAAAGCATTGGAACAGGCTGCCCAGGGAAGCGGTTGAGTCACCATCCCTGGAGTTATTTAAAAGATGTGCAGACGTGGTGCTGAGGGACATGGTTTAGTGGTGGGCTTGGCAGTGCTAGGTTTATGGTTGGACTCAATCATCTGAAGGGTCTTTTCCAACCTAAATGATTCTATGATTCTGAACACTGCAGTTAATTTAGAAGTAGAATGGAAAGAACAATTGTATTACGAAAAAGAGGAGTTAAAAGAGTCTAAGGACAGGAAAGGTATCAAAATAGATAGTCTTAATAAATACAACTTGAGAAACTTTATCAAGTGGTAAAGAAAAAAAGGAATTTTTAATCTGTTCAATTCTATACCTGAGATGAAATTAAAACATTAAGATGCAGAATAACTAAAAAAATTTCATTTTTTTAAAAAACATTTCAGAAGAAATGAGACCAACGCTTATTAAAAAAAAGACTAAAGATACCAGAAATGGAGCCAAAAGGAATAACTATGAGATTTTATTAAAAAAAAAAATTGAAGACAAAAGGGTGTTTTTTGGTGTTAGATTCCATGTGACATAATCCATCCATCCATAATGAATGGTTGTTAACTTCAGGTAATTACAAATGTGGCTCAATTTGAAAATCCGTCATGTTCGATAGATACACTGCCTTTCATGTAAAGAAAGTACCATACACATACATGATCCTTTTTTCTTAATTTATAATTTTAATTTTAAATTTTGCTTAATTTATAACCAGGCAAGGTAAATTAGAAGTAATAAATTTCACTGAATTTCACTGAATTTTTTAGAGTTGGAAGGGACCATAGAGATCATCTAGTCTAACTCCCCTGCCAAAGCAGGATTGCCTAGAGCATGTTAGAGCATGTTACTCAGGACTGCATCCAGGCGCGTCTTGAAAATCTCCAAAGAAGGGGACTCCACCACCTCCCTGGGCAGCCTGTTCCAGGGCTCTGTCACCCTCACCGTGAAGAAGTTTTTTCTCATATTTGAGTGGAACCTCCTATGTTCCAACCTGTGCCCGTTGCCCCTCTTCCATAATCCCTGATTACAGGCTGCAGCTCGCAGATGATTGTCCATGACCCAGATGGAAGAAACTCTTCTTTTTCTATTCGGGGTTTAGGTCTTACAAATTTAAAGAAACATAGAATTGCAGTTCTGTCAAACAAATATACACAACATATGTTTCTAAAGAGAACTGAGCATAGATGATAAGAAGGACTATTACTCCTCCCTACACTTTCTGAGAACTGGATTCCAGTTGAGAATTACACAGTTACATACTACCAATGAAATAACGATCGGAAACTGCTTTTCCTAGTACATACCTGTGTGTTCGTACTTATGTCTCAATAATGAGCTGCTCTTCTGAAATATTTTGTCACATAAATCACATGCATACATCCCGTTTTCTGTCTTTCTCATCTTTTTCTTTGGGGGTGTTGAATCAGAATCATTTTGATCTTCTACATTCGATACTCCTTCTGAGCTAGTGTCTTGCCTTTCATCCTTAAGAAAAATTATGAAAAAGGTTGAGTTCAAGAAAAAATGCACTGATGCAGCACAGTTTATAAAAGCTGAAGCTGCACTGTTATTTTTGTTCAGTTCCATAAACAGCCAAACAAAATTGTTTAGACTTACAGAGTCAAAAAAATCTTCCACTGCATCGCTCTGCTTTGCAGTCCCTGCCACTATACAGATGCAGAATTCTCACTGGGACTGACTTTAATCATATCCAAATTTGACTGTTGGCCAGGTCTAAGCTACCCTGACACATCATGTTTTAGGGCCCGTAAAATAAATGCAATGTTACAAAGGAAAAGAAGATTACAGACCTATAATGTACCTCAGTAAGTTGGAAGAGAAAATTCTGTATCTAACTGCATTTTTCAACTAATGTTTGCCACCCACATTATGCTACCTCATGGATTTTATGGAAGATAAGACTGTATTTTCTGATGAAGTTTTCACAAAAAGCTATTTAAGTTATCGTTTGAATATGCATATTTGACAACCCTCTTCCTCATAAAACTACCACAAATACTACCTAACTCAAAATTTGGGAGATTCCAAATGTTTTATTAATAAAAGTGTTTAAAAATTGTAACTGCAGTCTATTTCTAAGCATTTCAAGCCCTGAAGCTCACCTGTAAGCAGCACAGTGTTTTCTACTGATATCAGCAGCATCCCTACACATAGAATTATTTTTATCATATATTATCAAATATGAATATAAAAATGTATGTGTTACCTACCTCAAATGTTATCTGTCTGATGAACTTTAACATATAAGTAACCTTGTAACTCTTCAAGACTCCTAATTCCCTGACTATACAGAAGCCTGCATAAAATGCTGAACTGCCAACTTCTAAGATTTAATTAGAAACGCCAAGTCTTTACAGGACCTGCTTGTCTGTTCTGCTCTGTCCCTACCTCAACATGCACAGGTGTTTCTCAGCAGGACTGACTTTGATTAGATCACATCTGGATGTACCCAGGGAGGAACAGAGCAGGATACAGGAGTGGCAGATGAAGATAAATACCTGCCCAACTTTCAATTGAGAATACATCTGAATTTTTTTTAAAATGACTTTTATGATGTAGGATGAATTCAGCTACTCCAGAAGCCAAGAAAGCAGAGCAGCATGAAGGGAGTAGCCAGAAGTTCCAAATAGTCTATTTTCTGGATGTGGGGGAAGAGGAGGCACAGAGCCAGCAAGAAACACAAGCCATGGCCCCACTTTTCTATTTGATCAGGAGAATTAAACTTTCTTTAAAATATTGAGCACAAATGTCCTAAAAGACACTTCTGAACGACCGAACATAATGGAAAAACTGACATATCCATGCACAGAACTGTATAGTTTCTGGCAGCCTGGACTCAAGCTGGCCAAGCTAGTTAGCTTTGCAGAGGAGTTTACAGTAACATCTATTACCTGTTAACAATCAAGCTGAATGAACCTTATAGCTTATATTTACATTTTACTTAATTTATCTTGACAGATTTTTGTTAGTTCAGTATGGATAAAGAATAAACATGTCGTACACAACATATGGGAACACCGGGACAGAAGTACCTGATTTCCATTGGCTTGGGTCTGTTTTGGTGGTGTTTCTTGAACTGCAGGACTAACTGTAGTAGAGTATGTATAAGCCACCTGTGGAATCAAAATGGTTTGCTTATTGGCAGCAAGAGCTCTCAAGCATGGAACACTGTTCTGGTCAGCAATGGCAACAATTGTAGGTAACTGGGCAGTGACTGTAGGTATAGCAATATTTATGGGATTGGCACTTGGTGGGATTACATTTACAATAGGATCAGAGTCTGAAATACTGTTGTCCTTTTGTGGTTCTTTTTTTGCACAAGTTAAGTTCAAAGGTTCTTCTTGGACAGAATAAACACTGTTCTGGTAAACACTAGTTATGGTAGATCTTTCCAACAGTTCTCCATGTTGCTTTGGTAGCGAAAGGTCAAGAGGTTCAATTTGTGGCTCTTCTTGTACACCCTCTGCTGTGTACGTATAACCCTGTGAATTTCTTGATGAAGAAAGGTTTAGTGGCGATGGGGATGGCGTGCTACTGCGTGAACCATTCAGAGTTGATCCCCCTGGTAAAGTCTGGGGTTTTGTTGTATTGACAGGATTTTGTGAATTATTTGTGCTGTTCTGGGGTTCGCTCACATTTGTAGTTGCTGCTTGATCATCGTTATCTGTGGGACTGGTTAATTTAACTTGTTCAGGAGAAGATGGTCCAGAAGATTGCACAGATATTTGTCCAGCTTGCATTTTTTCGAACCACTTTTTTACCACATCTAGTGGTAGGTTTACTGAATCAGCTATTTTTGAAAGCTCTTCTGCACTTGGTTGTGCATTTAATGCATAATACGCTTTTAAGAGTGATAAAAGGTTCTTTAAAGGTGGCTGACCAGGAGATAAGTTGTTCTCCCCAGTTTCTGATGGGACAGGGGAGTCGGGCTTCTCAGCTTCTGTTCCACTGGGCTGAGGAAGCTGAGGAGGATTTTTTGTATCATAGTGCTTTAATTCTTGAAGTGCATTAAGATCTCCTGGACAGTCATCACAAAGAAGACAAGTGCTATCATTGGTCTCTCCTTCAGAGTTCTTATCTTTCTCAGACTTCACTGTAAGATCTTCTGGTAATTTTTCATTTTTGCAACTATTGGTAGGAACAGGGTTTTCTTTTTTTAGATTTTGTGGAACAACCTGAAGTTGACTTGGTTGCTCCAAGCTGTAGTTGATGATAATTTTGGTTGTCCCATCTTGGTCAACCAAAGGAAGACTGATAGCTGAAATGAGGGAATGGCCAGCTTGTTGTATAGATGCATTGCTGATTGTTTCTTGTTCTTTGGATGCAAGATTAGCATGATTGTTTTCCAATACTTGCCTTATTACATTACCATCCACTGCCACTTTAAGCACATTTTGAATGTCACTTAAGTTGATGCTTATGGGAGACACCAGACCTACTGTTGGTAGAACAACAGCTTGCACCACACCCTGAGGAGAACTGGTTGCCTGCAATGGGCTACCACCACTAAAAACCCCATTCTGCAAAGGGGTCGAACAATTAATTCCTGAAGCAACCACTATGGGCTTGAATTCATAATCCACAGGTTCAGTTTTAATTTGGTTAACAGGAAGTTGCTCTTGCAAGGGTTTATTTTCTATCTTTTGTCGTATCTGTGGTCTTGCTGGGCTACCTGGTGATGCAGAAAGGGAAGGGGAGGAGCACTGAGACGTCTTGAGCCCTGACCGAGCTCGACCATTCACGGGCATCAAACCAATACACTTCTTACTGCTTATGTGTGAACTGTATGAACCAGAATGGGAAAAACGTTTCTTGCAGTTTGGGCATTCATATGGCTTCTCTCCTAAGGATAAAAAAAAGAAGAAAAAAGGCATATGCAACAGTTTGCTGGGTTACGGCGTAATAGTAACTAGAAAAGAATACATCAAAATGACCTGTCAAAAGAGTCCTAGGGAAAAAAAGTCTTACACAGTGAACTGAACAGTAAGAGTAATTATGTGATCTATAGCTTGGATCCTAGGGTCCTTTAATAAGTTTGTGATCCAGTAGTAGATACAGGATGGAGCCAACATGATCATGATACCTTTCAGTATTTCCCAGTAACTGTCTCCATATCACACAAATGAGTCTATATGATACCTGCAGATTTCATTAAACTGCATTCAAGTAGTACCACTACTAACTTCAGAAATTGCATAAACTACTTCAGAATGGAAAAAAATAGAATACAATTACCAAAGAAAAAACATAAATGCCATAAATGCAAGTCATAATTATATAAGGAGCTATGCATATTTTATTTCAGCAAACTCAAATACAATATATCCAGTACTCATCAGCTAAATAAAAACAGGCAAAGTTTAAGTAAAGGGAAACGAGACACTGGCAGAAGACAGGTACGTTTGCCTTCAGAGATGAACCTCAGGTTAAATTGCCAGAAAGATGCACACAACTATGCAGTTGTTACACCCACAGCCAGAGTTGGATATTCAGAGAATCTGTGCTACAGGGGGAAAGGACAGAGCCGAAATACATGACTTGCTTCCAATCGAAAAGTGCATTGACTGAGGCTTTCTCACTCACTAGGTACGGTGCCGCTCCCCTCTGCAGATAAAATTATGTTTGCTGAAGGAGGACTTCTAAGTGACGTGCTCTTAATTGCTGTTATCATGGCTGAGCAACTGATAAGAAAGGAAAAGACGGCCTAACACCTTGTTTTCAGACTTTCTGTGAATGGGTAAACTTGAGTTAAAGAGAGAAATTGAGAATCTCTTTTGAGTGACCACGTTACTCATTATTATCTATTAATATACAATATTATATATTAAACTTCTTACAAATTGGAACTTTTCTTATAAACTGAAACTTTTGTGACAGTGTATCACAATTCCAGACCTGTGTCCTGAGGCTATTTTAATATGCTATTTTAATAAAATCACAGACACAGACAGTAGGAAGCACAGTTACTATGTCCTGATCATTATCAATTAAAATTTTCTAGCATGGCTCCTAACATGCTGAGTGGTCTGCAAACACTGAGAAAAAACAGACAAGTCAAAAAGGACCAGAAGGATGTCCCATTTCTTCTGCCACAAGTGAAGTTTTCCTTAACTGTCAGAGCTTAAGCTGTAACTGTAAATCCTCTTGACTTATCCTACGTATTTCCTGCACACAGCTGAAGGCTGCAGTCAGCGCTTACAGAGTCCCAGAGGAAGAAAAAGGAAAACACTACTATTTTAAACTTAGACTTACAAGACTGATATCACATCAAAGTTACAAAGAGTAGAAATGGAAACGTTAGTACATAATTCAATGCTTGGTTTATTTACCACTGTGGATTCGTAGGTGCTCCTTTAGGTGATGCTTATATTTAAAAGCTTTTCCACATTCAGTGCACTTGAATTTTCGATTACCACTGGACTGCGTCACATGTCTCTGTAAGAAAGATTTGTAATCATTGCATAGGACAGCATGTTGGAAAAACACCTTGTATTTTCACACTGTAGCAGAGAAAATGCAAGACAAAACTGAAAAGAATCAATCATAATTTTAAGAGACTGAAGGTGGTATGCGTTATGCATGAAAAAGAAACAAATTAGAAGTCAGGTTAAAACTGAGCCACGTGTGTCTTCTGAATAAATCCGGTACAGTAAAAAGAAAAATACAAACAAACCCAAAATGCATTTGCCCCTTTCTCCTAACTTCAGGTGAAGCTTGCACTGACATGTTATGTGAGTAAGAAGTTCCAGGATGCATGCTAATTCTAGTTGTGAAAGCGAAAAACCCAAGAAAAACCCTGAGCCCACCACCCACAGAATATGTCAGGCAGGACAGAGAAACATCAAAGCATATAAAAGGCTGTTTAAAGTTTAATCAGTTGACTTGATTTTTCCATTTACATGCTTCCAGCTCTTACTGTTGGCCTTGGATTCCTCTATGTAATGATGCCACAGGATTGCTCAAGAGAAGATGGCTCAGTGACAACAAAGACACTCTCAACCACAATTAATTCTCAAAATAAATGCAAAAAACTAAATTAAAACAAATAACACTATGGAGGGATTTCCCAAGTACACTTCTTCACTATTTCTCTGTGGTTATTTTTGTTATATTTTGCCTTGTGAGAGTATTTTTTTTTTTTGTGGTTGGACTCGATGATCTCAAAGGTCCCTTCCAACCATGAAGATTCCGTGATTCTGTGATTTATTGTTAAGCTCCAAATTATTTTTAAAGGATCTTTATTTTTATACTAGTTTAAAAAAAGCAAAAGCTAAGAAAGACAAGTAAATATATGTAGTATATATTTGATATGTATATGCAAGATATATAATTTTATTACAAATTGTGTAAACCTATGAAAGCGTATTTTTAAAGACAAAAATTACATGCATTTTAAGGTTGAAGCAGCTTAACTACCACCATGAAATGGAGGAGTAAGAGATTTTTCTGTTCAAACTAATTGTTTATTATAAAAGCAGCTGCTCCTTTTTAGGTAGAGCTCACTTTGCAAAAAGATACTCTACTACTATTTGGTTGCAGCTGCAGATTTTTGGTAACCGGGGCAAGTACTTTCACACACTCATTAATAGAGCTATTCACATAGTCTGGGGAGGCAGCTCCCACGAATCGGCTGATGTGCATTGACTGCCTCTGGTGTCAAACGGCGGTGGGGAGTTCCTACACCAGGTTCTGGTCTGCCGTGGTGGGCAGCGCTGGGAGCAGAGATCTGCGCTGGAGAAGCGGGGATGAATAAAAAGGCAAGATGATGCTCCTGTTCTGATTTATGCCTTTAGATCTGAAGAAGCCACAGCCGTGCCGTTTGCTGGATCTGAGCACTCTGCTATGAGATATATGCTGTCCAAATTATCAGCCCTCCCTGTTCTATACCCTGTCCTCCTTTATTCAATACAGATGCTAACAGAAGACAAATTGAAACAAGATAATCTAAATTGCTTCCAAGTACTCTAATTCGACAGTTCCCTTGGGATAAGCATTTGGTTAAGCTGCAGTTTTCACCTCTCAGCAGATACTGCTCCCACCCTCCTCGGGGTGGGCTCCTTCCCGTCTCCTACCAGGCTCCGCAGTGAGGTCTCCGCTCTGACTTATCCCGATTAGCACTTGACCCTTATTCCCGGGTTTGTCAGCTGTTTTCTGCCAGTCCACACAGCTTTTCAGCTTTGTTCAACTAAGTCCCTTGAAGATGATGTTCTAGATGATTGTGCCTGACTCACTGCATTTCACTTTTAACGATCCAACTTCACTGAGTCTAAAGGACTGTGTCAGGATTTACTTAAGCCTGCAGAGAATCAGTTACTACTGTTTGACTTGAGATTATACAAGTTAAAGGCTCTCAGCATATATACAGCTACTGCAGATGCTGGACTACATAAATATTCATACTAAATATTACTGCATGTATTCAATCTGTCAGAAAGGTTTCTGCTCCAGCCTTTAACATGCAATGTTCTGCTTCCATGCCTTGGAAGCCCACACTTCTCTTACAAATTTTTTAATGAGTTTTCCTGGTCATAGCTGCCTTGAACTTTCCATCTATTTTGCCTTACCTTCTTATATTTGTAATTCTTTATTCAGTTTTCTTGCTGTCTGTCCTATACTTTTTGTGTGTATGTGTGTGTAAGTCTGGGACATCCTCAGAGTTACTCTCCAGGATCATCTTTAAAACTAACTGAGAAATCATAACTCTTCTCTAAAGTACCACCTTTGATACCTTTTCACCTTCATTTTCTCAGATTGAAATGGCTTTCCCCCTTTCAGTACTGTTAAATCCACTTTTTTTGTGTCTCTGATGTGTGATATATTTTTAATGCACTGTACATAACTGCTGTTTTCCACTTATTAAAGAATTAACCACAGATTCGAAGAATGCTCTTCTGCATTACTTTTAGGAGTGAAACAAGAAACATTAAGGTCTGTAACTAGCCACTAATACATCCCAGCATCAAATATTTACTGTGCTTAGGACTAAAGTCCACTCTTTTCATAACAGAGAACTGAAACTAATTAATGGAAATCCTCAAAAGTTATTTGGAGAACAGGAATTACAGGTACATCAGTGATTCTTCACAACTGGTTTGACCTTGGTCTTCAAGAACCGCCATTTCTCATGGTGTCAATGGCAATACGAAATTTTAGCAGACGACCTACAGGTGCTGTGTAAATTGTTGAGAAGAAAAATAAAACAAATATAAGAAACACTTATTGGTACCAACATCTTTTTTGGTGCTTCACATGCGAAAGCAGACAACACGTATGTAGCATTGCCTCCTACCAACTGTTAGTGGTGTAGGAGCAGCCAAGGGAGCCGTGAGGGATGCCGGGGATGGGGAGGACAGGGGGATGAAGGAGAAGGTACCGGGATGGCTCTCAGCTCTCTGCTCTCCACTAGAGCAGAAGTAGCCACGGTTTGGCATATTTCCCCCTTTCTCAGGGGCAGGAACAGCATGCACATACCTCTTCCATTGTCTTCGCTACACTAGGAATTATCTTTGCTCACTGTTTCCTTGTACAGAACAATTATAAAATCGTCACATGCTGGCCATTTACTAGCTAACAAAGTTAAGCAAATCTACTTCCAGGTGAAGTCCTTTAAGACATTAAGTTTTGAAGATGCAGCTGTTTAAGATCCACAGCCAGGAGGTCTACACTTCACTATGGAAAAAACTTAATTTTCCATTACACAAATGATGTAATCATTTACATGCACATGAAGCCAATTTTGAAGACATGGCAACTTTGTGACAGTAACATAAACAAATACACATTTCAGATTTACCAAATTTCTAACCTATTGTAGTTTTGATTCTGGCTATGGCTCTAGAGAAAAATCACACTTAAACGGGTATAATATTGAGTTTCAGATACTTCATAGCAAAAACATTTATCAAATGCAATTGTGCCTTCAAAAGTATAAGCCCATTAAAATATATCTGCAGGAATACAATTTGAGTTTCCCTTTGTAGCAATTCTTCTGAGATTGTTTACTCGCTTTGTATTTTTCCTCTTTTCATTCAAACTTCATGCAAATATGGGAAAGGCTTCTAGCCCTTCCAACTACTTTATTCTTCTGCTTTTAGGTTTCTAGCTGGAAAAAATGAAAATAAATGTGGTAGCTCACAAAAAAGCATTATACAGAAAGCATTCACAGATTTTAGAGCTAGAAATATAAGATGTATATAAGACGGCAGTAACTTTAAAGTGGAAGTCAAGCCAATAAGAAAGCAAGACAGAAATGAATTGTTCATGGGAAATATATTTGAATAAAAAAGAACTGCCAATGCCAGAATACACTGGCAAGGTTATTCCAAACCCTGTGATACAGTAAAATCTTTCCAGCAGGATGGCTGATATTTCTTGTAACAATTTTTCTTATTTAATTTACCCATGAATGTAAACACTCAGGTGAAAAAAAAAAAAAAAAACTTTTTTAAGCCTGTTAAATTCTTGGACTTAGTGATACTTTATAGAATGGAAGTTAATATGCAATGTGTAAAAAAAGCATCTCTTTTACTCTGCGTTACCGTCTTTCAGCTTACTGAAAGTTCTGTTGGTTTGCTGGAAGAAACACTGAAGCACCTTTCCCTTTGCATTCTTTTCACTAGTCATTGTTCTGCATCTTTCTGTCATGTTTCTCTCCTGTTTCCTCTCTGAAGCATATTAATCTTTTTAATCTGTCCTCAGAAGGGAACATCTCCAAGTCCCCCTCTCTCTAACCTGGTGGTGAAAAATCTTTTTCCTTGGATAATTCGTGACTGTTTCTTCCTGAGCCTCAGAGTGCCTCTGGTAAGCTATGGAAGCATGTAATTGGGGATGGATGATTGGAAACTGTGGGGAAAAAGAAAAGAAAAAGAGGGAGAAGGAAACAGAATCTCAGAACCTTCCATAGTGATGAGACGGCTAACTCATGGAAGACATTTAAAGGAACCATGACCTCAGGACATCCCACGGACCACTGAAAACAAGTTCAGCACATATTTAGCTCTTTTTATTGCTTCATTTAGTATCGAAACATAGTATTTTATGCACAAATTATTTGTATGTTGTCTTACAGCATGGATTGCATTTAAGAACTCCTATCTCACAGTTCAACCAAATGAATCAACACAATGGTTTATTTCTTAAGGGCAAAAATGGGTACAGGAAATTTTGAATTAGCCAAACAGAATTTATGAAAGAAAAATTTAAGTGTCACAATTTTTATGTAATGTTAACCAATGAACAGAAAAAGAATCTAATTACCTGTAAATGCAATAAAGCACTTCTGAAAACTAAAATGTAAACCCAGCCACACTACCTAGATAAATGAAAGCACAGGAATTCAGATCTCAACCTTTGACAGCTATGGAAAAAGTCTAACTTCAGCAGCAAGTTAAAGCGCATGCTTCAGGACCGGGACTTCAGCATGTAGATAACCTGATCTGAGCAGCTTGCTTGCTCTGTACATTTTTGCTCACATAACAAATCACAACTTGTTACAGAGGACAATAAATCCTTAATTCAAATACCACTTACTTGATCTCTTCCTGATTTGTGTGATGTCATGTGGCGGTCAAGCTGCGTTCTGTACGCAAATGTGTAACTGCACAAGGAGCAACTAAAGTTATCTTCATTTTTTTCATGGCGATACTTGATGTGTTCCTTTAGAGAGGTAAAACGCTTGTACCCTCGATCACAATACGGGCAAGTAAGCAGTTGGGAAAATGCATCGGGTGTTCCTACACAGGAGAGACAATACACGATATTTAAATAAATGTAAGCTCCTGTTGTGGTTTAATCCCAGTCGGCAGCTAGAACCACACAGCCGCTTGCTCACTCCCTCTCCCCCAGCTCCCCACTTCAGATGGGGGAGAGAATCAGAAGAATAAAAGTGAGAAAAAACTTGTGGGTTGAGATAAAGACAGTTTAACAGATAGAATAAAAGTCGCACATGCAAGCAAAGCAAAACAAGGAATTCATTCACTGCCTCCCATCAGCAAGTGTTCAGCCATCTCCAGGAAAGCAGGGCTCCAACACACATATTGGTTACTTGGGAAGACAGATGTCATAGTTCTAAACATCCCCCCCTTCCTACTTCTTCCCCAGCTTTATATACTGAGCATGACATCACACGGTATGGAATAGCCCTTTGGTCCAGCTGGGGTCAGCTGTCCCGGCTGTGTCCTCTCCCAGCTTTTTGTGCCCTTCCAGTCCTCACTGGTGGGTAGTGTGAGGAGCAGAAAAATCCTTGAGAGCTTAGCAACAACTAAAACCACTGGTGTGCTATCAACACCATTTCTCATCCCAAATCCAAAACATAGCACTACACCAGCTGCTAATAAAAAAGTTAACTCTATCCCAGCTGAAACTACGACAGCTCACAAACTCACTAACATCAAGAAACATGCTTTAGATTCACATGTATTACTGTAGGGAAACATGCAGCTGCTAGAAGCTCCATTTGTTTTAGGAAAGGAATAATGATAATTTATTTTTTCTTCCCCCACAGGTATTATGTTACTAACTAGAGTATGGTATGGCTGCCCTGGTGTACAGTGGAGACAGTCAGCATAATATGATTACCCAAAACCACACCTCTTACAGTGAGTCTGTTGGACTTCCCAATACAGCACTAGAGCTTTTATATATATATATTTCTGTTTAAAAAGTGGACTGAAAATTGTGAGACATATTTTAAGATCTAGTAGTCTTTGTAGATCTTGTTAGCTCAACCACAGACAATCTTCAAAACCTGTTTACAAATTTAAGTCTATTACTGAAACGTTTAATGGTCATCCTGTTTTCAGCTTCTAAGAAATAAATACTGCAGAGAATATTTTTCTTCCTCTGTACTTAACACAGAATTGTAAGAGGAAAAAGAACTGGAAAAAAAATATTAGAAACGTGGTTTACAATTCTTCTATCTGGACCTGTTGGAACGGGTCCAGAGGAGGGCCACTGTTCTTGCAAGAGCGGAAAAGTCAGACCAGTTTTCATTATTACTAAAAAATAACACCTTCTCCGTCACACAGGTTCTCTTACGCTCATTATGGTAACAGGCAACGTAATGTTCATATTGCACTGGCTGCCCTACTGTTCCAACCCTTTCTGCTTTTCCTGGACTAGCCAGCTTGTTCAAAAATGAACCCATCCCCACAGGTGTAGATACAGTATGCTGCCCTTCAATTCTTTTTTCCACCTACAATTCAATTCACCTGACATAAAGAATACTCCATTTCAGCACAAATACAACTCAATGGAAATGTCAAAAGCACGTTAAGTTACATTCTGTTTCCATTGGAGTAAATGGCTTCACAATGGTTTCCCAAAGCCACTGAAAACTCTAATTCTCTGTTACTTCTCTTGTCCAATCCCCCAGTTTGGAAGCATGTTTCTTTAGTAAATATCACTGTATTTTTGGTATTTTCTGTTCCAAATGATAAAAACACTGAACATTATTGTTCAGTATCAGTATCGTGATTTTCAGAATACTTCCCTGTGAAATTACTGGGCTAGGTCCAATTTAAATTATTAATACAAATGTGTATTTTTAATGATTACATGGAAATCATATTGCAAGACTGTAAAACTAAGTTGACAATCTGTGCCACAGCAACCACAGATTAAAATCTTTAATTAATTAAATTGTGAAGTGTAGGATGCTACTGTTGAGCATATCTTACTTGAATTTTGCAAAAATTGTTAAGTAAATCAAAAAATATTAGTAATTCAGGACCTATTTCTGTGTATAAATTGGCAGAGTTTAGATTTCTCAAATATTTTATGTATTTTTTTTGATAAAATCTCTAATAACATAAAATCTCTGGAAAGCAGAACAAAATTGTTAGTGTTATCCTTTCACTGCTCTCCCTTAGTCTCCAGTACAGTAATACAGCTACATGACATTTTTTGTTCAATTATGTACGTTTTTTTAAATGACTGGAACACAACATCTCCTAACCCTTTATATAGGAAGTTAATTTCTTTTGAAAAATCTTAAATACACCAATAAAGGAACACAATCTGTTTGAAATGCAGTTTTCACAGGTTATGAAAGCTGAACACTTTGGAAAGGGTAGAATGCAAAACCAATCTGAACAGGTTTTGCCTTCAAATATTTCATGATGAAGATGCCTTCAATGTTTCATGATGAAGAAATGAGCAAAGTATGACTTCTCATCTCACTCAGAACATCTTAAGCCTGAAATTTCCCTAGAGAAAAAAAAGGCGTCTACTTAAAAGTAACAACAGGCCATTATTTTTTCACATAAACATTTTCATATAAACAATGTTTCTTTTTTCTCCACTGCTGTCTTTTCAGGAAAGAAAAAAGAAGCTCGTCGTAGGCTGGCTACCTAGTAAAAGAACTCCTATCTAATAGATCCTTTTGGGGTTTTTATTTAGAAATATAAAAAGAAAACAAACACGTTATAACTCTCCCTAAGTTACTCTTACATAAACCCACACTATCTTTCTTCATTCCCTTTATATTCAATAAATGTTTGTTCTGTTGATTTCATATAATGCTACTGAATGGATTTGAGAGCTTGAATTTTTATTTCCAGTTACTTGGGGTTTATCATTTAGGTACCCCTAACCTGAACCCTGTGCATATCTTGTTTCACAAAATCAAGTAGTAATATTTTTTACATGATGATTCCATCCCTTCATAATTATTTAACTAAGATTTTAGTATTTTTTTTTTTTCCAAAGCTACACGCATATGCATTGTTATCTTCTAAGCTACAATGGAACTTTTGGGTCAAGTCGTTAGTTACAATTTATTTCATTAGAACTGAATTGGTCGCAGATTTACCATTTTCATCCTGACCACTAGCTTCTGGCGTGCCTTGTCTCTGGTCCTCCTCAGGTGCTTCAGGGTAAATGACAGCTGTATCTTCTTGTTGAAGGAATTCTTCAACATTAGGGTCATGGTTTTGTTCATTTTCTGCATCAGAATCACATTCATCTTCTTTTACTAAGAGTGAAAAACAAGATACAAGATATGAAATGAAGAGTTTAAGAAAAACATCAATGAGATTCAGGAATCCACACAGCCAAATCACCCTCTATCCAAGGATTTCAAAACTCTTTATCAATACTAGTATAGGTCAAGCCCTTTAAGATGCAGGAATATGCCAAGTTTTAAAACAAAGAACCAGTGGCGTAACGACATATGAAAATTTGACTAAAACCACAGTTTGCCACTTTAACTCAGTTCATTTTTATAATTTTAGATTTATCTGTTCCCCTCAACTTTATGCAACATTAATTATGATTTTGCCCTTGTAGTTTGAAGTCCACTTACAGTCTTGGCTCCTATGTTTGCAAAAATCAATTTGTTGCTTTCAAGACATTTTTAAACGTTATTTAGGACCTGTTCATTAGCGCAAACCCAGAAGATGTTTAAACTCGGAATAACAAGTTGGCTGGCTGAAATGCAGTAAACTTGAACTTTGAGCGGCTTGCTCACTGGCATCAGAAATGGGTATCAAAAAGGTTTCAGATCTAGCTAACATCTTCAACATTTTCCAGTTTAAAACTTAAGAAAACAATCAACGAACAACTGTATTTAGATGTTAACAAACAATAAATTAAATATTTTACTTAATGTTTGTACGATAAATATTTGCTACCAACTATTTGCTTAAAGACATAGAGTTTACTTTCACCGTGGTGGAACATTCTGTGACAGCTCTGCCTCCGGCACATTAATCATGACAGATCTCCTCCGCTATTAATAATGTGAGGTATATTTTTAATAGGAAGGAGAATTTTTACGATTCATCTTCCAGTGTGAAGTCACATACTCAATTCACAATTTGACACCGTCTTTTTGCGACATGAGACAGTCTTTCTCATATATAGGCTGTAATTACTACATTACTATTACATTATGTAATGTAATACATAATGTAGTTCCTCCTACTTGCTTGAGCAGACCTGACTTCATAGCAACTAAAAAGAATGCGTGAATCTACAGTTTTAAACGTACCAATGTTTAGTTTGTTTTTTGGTTTTCTGGGGGTTTTTGTTTGTTTGTTTGTTTTGTTTTGTTTTTTAAATAAGGCTTACCCTGGTAATAACTATTTAGCATTAAGGGCATTAGAAAAAAAAAAGTATAAAAGTCTTCAGAGACTTAAGAAAGCTGTATGGGTTACATGTTACATTTTTTGTCAACCAGTGAAATAACAAAATAACAAAGCATCTGTTTTGGTTTGAGTCTGAAACCAAAGAAACATGTTTTATTTTGTCTTCTGCATAATCACTACAGAGGAGCTGATAAGATACAGTATTAGCTTAAGTTTATTTTAGTATATTCATTATTAGTTTTAAACACTATCTATTGATCTATACGTGTACTCTATACAACTACACATAAGATCAGTGCTATGCCTCGTTTTGCTTCTGTTCCTGAGGTCATTAGGAGACGTGGTGCTGCGGTGGCACTGCGGTCAGCCCTGGTGGGAGGGGACCGCTCTGGATCACCGGCCAGCCACACTCCAGACCTAGCACACCCGAAAGGAGCCCAGACGGCTCTTCCTCAGCTAAAGCACTGCTTACAGTATAAGATCTCTCGCGTGGAAGAGGAAAGTGGTTTATATAAGTGGTTAAATAGAGGTGGGAGAACTTCAAAGATTTCAGGATACTCACCTAGCCAAAATTCAATAGCACTTTATGAATAAGGGACTCAGATCAACAAAGAAATACCTGTACATCCAACTTCATCTGTCTGAGCTTCAGGCCCCAGGATTTCCTTCGTTTCTTTTCCACCTGAAATAGTAAATTTCACAAAAAGAATATTAAAAAAAAACAAAAACAAGCCACACACACACCACCAACAACTTAATATATTTATTTCTTCAGCAATTTTTTCCATTTCTGTATTGTTTAGAGGAACTGCATTTAAACACGATGTTCTTCCAAAAATATGAATTCTATATTATTTCAGCAGTGTGTAATCAGTTGAACCACAAAGCTACTCCATGGTTAAAGAAACGAAATCTTAAACAGAAGCAATACTAAACACTATCTATTATTTGCAGAGA
Source organism: Numenius arquata (assembly GCF_964106895.1). Taxonomy (NCBI): domain Eukaryota; kingdom Metazoa; phylum Chordata; class Aves; order Charadriiformes; family Scolopacidae; genus Numenius; species Numenius arquata. Next base: position 29,367,422 of record NC_133587.1, on the reverse strand, counting down.
GAGAAAGACAAGGACGGTGTGTTCCTCCAGCAAATACAGAGTAAGCTACTTAAATAACTATCTACAAATGCAGCTATCTGATATATAGGAATATTATTTCTGGAAACCAGAGTATCATAAACCAAATACGTTTACATGATTCTCCAACTGGCAGTTTTCGGAAATGATTGATGATTTTCTGGTAATGTCTGCAAACAATTACCTAATGCCCTCTCTTTCTTGTAAATCGTCTACAAACCACTTACAGGCTGCGATTGCTTAAACAAACAAGGGTATTAAATACACGCTCCCCACTTCAGATCGACTCTGCACTACAAAAATGCTTCATGTACCACTTCCAATACCCAGTATGGGTTTGCAGGTACCAGACGTCTGTAGAACTAGCGCCGTGGAGCCCACCTGCCTCCGAAGCTCCACCAGCTCCTGCTGAGCTGCAGTGGTTCAAGGATGCAGCGTGGAACTCGCTACAGGTTGTTGGTTCAAATCAATAAACGGCCCAAGTTGTTCCCAATTTACATACGTTGGGGAGCCTCGACTGGAAAGTTCCTATTGGAAAGGCCACTGCTGCCACTTCTGTAAGTAAGTAGCTTAGACCAGGGGTGTGTAGGAAGTCTGTGTTGCTTTTTTCACTCCTTTATCAGTAGTATACTATGCTAATATATGTGAAATTAAAGCATTATGTCATAGTTTTATTATGGAAACCTTAGATGTTTCAGAGCTATACTGCAGAAAAAGACCCTTACATGATACAGGAGGTTCGACTACACACAACTGCTATGACCTGAAACAGCAAATGTTATACTTTTATTTACCTTACTTCACTCTACTTTATTGCAGGGAAAAGTCCTTTGCTTTGGCTAGTCAAAACCCCAGAACATTCCAGCTTTTTAATTACATGAGAAGCCAATTTCTCCTTTATATGGAAGATGATAAATTCTAGGACCACTTCAAGTTCTCAGATAAAAATGGCTTCCTCAAAGGAAAAGACTGCTAATTCTGTTTACCTTGATAAAATCCCACATACCCATATAAGTGGAAGCTGTATCTGCACATAGTCACAAACAAGAAATATGCTTAAAAGGAAACTGTAACACTTAAATCTTACTTGGATTTTAATTGCCACCTAAAAAGCTCTCCAAAACAGTCAATATGTTATTGGTCAATACTGGATTGTGAACAAATTATATTTTTGGCTCATAATACCAGAGACTTGGTTCAGAATTTTTAAGATGGATGACTGCATACAATGCAAATTTAAATACAACATTTAATTTCTTAAAAACAATCATGATGCAAAAACATTATTTTTCTTTAAAAAGGGTTTGTGATTTTTTTTCATTATGAAATAAGCTGTAGGGAAATATCAGTAAGTTATTACGCATAGAAATTTAAATTATAGTGTCTCTAGCAAATTCCATTGCCTTCAGTACAAATAAAAGATATACTTCCCAAGGGAATGTCAAGGAATTGATGGCATTATAGATTAATCTCAGTGAAGTTAAAAACCCTCTCAGTTCTAGTAATCATAAAAGTGGGGTATAAGACAGGGAGGAGCCTTTTTCCACAGGGGTGATCTTCCTTAATACTGCAGGAATAATTAATGATTTGAAAAAAGTTAAGTCATAATGTTAGCTATGACCGGTCAGCATAGGAAGGCGACTTTGCAATTGTGCCCTCAGAAGCCCAATTACCATGCTGCAAATACAACTGCTGGGAAGCAACGGGAACGGACGTGATGATGGGGGAACAGATCTTAAGACACTGTTAACACCACGGAGAAATCACAGCTCTGAATTCCTGAAGAAATTTGAGCTACCTGCTGAATGACTGCTTAAACACAGGTCTCCAAGAATAGCATTTAGGGCATCAATATCCATCTTGGCATTATATCTGGACATAACAGATAATTGTAAAACGTGTTCTTGGACTTCTGTATCTCATCATTGCTTATGAGTAGCTGCTTAGAGATATGGGGGGACTTCCTTGGGTTAAATGCTAATGATTTTCAGACCACAGGCAACAGTGTGTACTGGCAGTGAACATGCACGACACAATCGCTGTGCCATGGGCTGGCTGTAGAGATCTCTGCACAGGTAAGATAACTGATCAAATTTAAACCACTAGCAAAACGGAAAATTTGGTTGTAGCAAAAAGACAAACTTCACTGAAATTTCCACTGCAGTGTTATCTTCAGAGAAGGGAATAAATTCCAACTCACATCAAAAGAGTTTCTAATTTAATTTCTTTAGAGCTAATTTTCTGATATACTACTTGCATTTAGCAAGCACTATTTACAGCTTATAGTATTGCCTTGTTGATCAAAAAGATGATACACTTCTTTAGCCTTCCTCCCAAATGAAACTAATACAAAATAGCACAGCAACCTTCCTCATTAACTTGCCACACTGAAAGAACACAATCCATCTTACAGCACTCAAGCTCAAACTAAAATTTTATGAGTTAAAGGTATTTTTGAGTTCCAGGAGGAGTTAAACATAAAACATGACTTCATTAATTTTTAAAAGTTATTTCAAGGTCTGGACAATTATTTCTAAATCTGAGACCTCTAGATTTGCTAAATACTTATAATACATAATAATGCTTTTTAAGTGTATTCATATAATATTTCAATAAGTTTAACCTTTGATTTTACATTTTTTCTTTTTAAATTGTAGTGTGGGTTTTACTTTAAAGCAAAAAAAATTTAAAATCATATTACAGAGTCATTGCACACATGAATGCTGGCCCATTGCCAACAACTTGTGCAGGATACACGTGGTTCACTTTTTCAAACCCCTATGACTGTTTCAGTTAAACCTCTTGAGATGCACACCTTATATTTAAAACACCTGTTCTGAAGGTCTTTTAGAAATTCAGTTAGAATGACTGGAAACGGAAGGAAACTAATCTGATAAAGAAATGTTACATGTGTTGTTTCTATTCTTGTGCATTCGTGTACAGAATAAATATGTAAAAAACTAATTCTGTCAAATTCAACTAAAACCAGAAACTTTCAGTACTACTCTACTGATGAAACACAACGTACTGAAACTGCTGTAGTGTATGTTTTCTAAAAATAATCACCAGTCCTGAAGATGGTATTAGTGTTGCACAGACACCGACCCCAGTACCTTTCCCTGTATGAGAGATCATGTATTCAGTACCCCTTTCTTTAGATTTCTAATGTGTAACCAAGACCAGTGATATGACTTTCATCTCACACCCTTCCTTCTAGGGAAGCTATAAAAAAGTAAATAGTACTTTATCATAGCAAATCAAAGCTCCATAAAACCTAATGTAGCCTTCATTTTTCTCATGTAGTCATCACCAGAAATTCAAACAATTTATTTAAAAAACACTATCAAATGAAAAACCCTCCAGACTGCTGCAAAAGAGGCTTCTGAATACATAATTTTTACAGAATAAATTTATGGCACCTTGAGCAAGCCTGTATGGCAATTGTTTAATCTTTTCTCTAAGCACAGATGAAAGCCTGTCTTCATCACCAATGACCAAGGCAGAGAAGATATTGTCTACATTGTGATTCTACAATCACAGTAGAATTTTGTTCACATGCTTCATTTTAGCAAACAAATTTTTAAAGGTTAAAAATGGTACGTTTGAAATGAGTTAAAAAAGATGTCATCACATGTCTAGAACTCCGAAAAACCGCAGAAGGTTGTCTGAGGCAAGATGGTGTATCATGACTACCTGTAGGTGCATCTCCAGGGAATGGTCTGTTCAAAGGGTCTTGACCAAGCACCTCTGTGAGCCAGTGCTCCTCTTCAATCCATATTACAGGTTTCCTACACCTATGCTTGAAGGGTTCAAAACTAGTCTACACACAGCCCATTTTTATGTAACCGCAGTTCCTGATAGATATGGCCTGCAGTAAAGCAAAGATATTATAGGAGAACTAAGAAAATTACCTACCTAATAATTTACCTCCAAAATACTCATTTCCCTGCACAGCATCCCTTGGCAATAGCAGCTATGTAAAAACAGGCTGAGTTGATGCTATTCTTTGAACTCTCAGCTGCTCTCTCTCAGCTGGATTGCAGTTAGGGACCATATGACTGCTTTCTGTTTATTTATATGTGAGGTCATGCAATTTGTCTTAAACCACCAGTTTTACCAAGGTGGATGCTAAAGAATTGCAGCTGCAGTTCAGACACAAACAGGGATATGCCGGAAAATATTCTGTATCTTTCAGAGGATTAAGGCCAAATTCCGCAATAAATTCCACTAATTTATGCATTTATCCCAATTTGGCTCAAATATGAGCATGCTGTGTGAGATTATGAAGCTCAGTATCTGATTCCACAGTAAAAAAGACCATTTCCTGATTGCTTCGAATTTTCAGCTTTTCTAAAGCTGCTGCGCAATATGCACAACATTTACCTCCTTCCAGTGTTTTCAAAATACAGATTCGTTATGAGTAAGACAGCCAATTCTAAAACTAATAATCTAAACATTATTTTTTCTGGCTATATTTTACAAGGGAAAAGGCAGAAGCAGCTAAAAGGCAGAAATTTACACCGGAATATTAATTTGTTTCATGTTTCTGGCTGACTGCTTGCTCCCCAAGCTGACTAAGCCCTGAACCTTACTGGGAGCTATGACAGAGACCTGCAATGCAAAAAGACTTGGAAAAACTAAAAGCAAGTAACTAGTCTCTGATAATGCCATGTCCATATACTTGAAGTCCTGTTTAACAATGCAAGTGGAATGAATGCACCTCCAAATCTGCCTCAAATATTAAATAAAGAACATAAAGTATTTTATGATATATTACAATAAATACATTAGAAAACCTCTTTTTTGATTGTGAATATTACATGTTATTTCAGTAACAAAGTGACCAAAAAAAGTTCCATTGAGTTTTTGCTTTAGAAACCTTTCTCTACATAGCATCATCAGTGAAAATGAACATACCTTCATCTTCCCAGCAACTGTTTGTACTCCCTTCTCTTTCACTGTTTTCTGGTAATACTGTATGGTCTGTTGGCAAGTCATCTTCTGGCACACTAGCATCACAGTCTGCTGCATCAGTTACACTTTCTTCTTCCACTATATGCAATTTATCTTCATCGTCTGAATCTGAGTTTGCTTCTACCACGTTGTTATAATTGGTGACTGTGGACAGACAAAAAGCAAAATACTGATCAATATATTCTTCATTTACAGCATGGAGGTTCAAAGCTTTCAAGTACTGTGGCGAGCTGGTTTATCTGGGGCATCTCTATGGAGTCACATTATTATTTCTGCTTTCTGCAAGGAGATGGCAGTGGCTTGTGAGCAACTTGGACGTGACGGCGGCACACAAGGAGACATCTGACAGCTGCTGGGCTTCCACCACTGCTAGGAACCACGAAACCTCTCACTTCTGCACACCCAGTGTAAGGCTGCACAAGAAAAGACAGCAGACAACTCCAGAGTTGTGTTCTGGGCCATAATGAAGCATCAGGCTTCACTCCAATTTGGGTATTAGCATTACTGTATGTTTCCTTTAAGAGTATCATGGCCCAGTCAACAGTCTGTGAAACAGTTAATGCTCATAAACAACACTTTCTTAGGGACAGATGTGTATGCTGAGGATGGGCTGTACGTATATTGCAGTCAGCGGGGTGCAGCAGGAACGAAACTGCAGGGAAACCACTGGCACTGCGGATCTGGCGGCCGCAGGGTGAGCACACCCCAGAGAGGGTGGCCCAGCTGCAATGCTCTGGTCCCACAGAATGAGCCCCATCACGCTGGCTCTGCCACCCACATCACCCTCTCGCTGGCTTTTCCTGTAGCAAATGATACCCCCACACGCTAGGTATGTGAATCAAGGAGCAATAAACGGGAATGATAATGAGATTTGATTCAGAAGGGCTAAAGTCCTCCTGACCCAAGCTATAATGTTCTTGTAGTTACACCCAAAGATCACACTAAAGACTCAACAGGTGACTTAGAAAGGAAATCTCGCATAACATCTTCCCCAGCTACCATGAAAAAGTAACAACTCTACTTTTTCAGCCTGGAGATCATATTGTGAGAATCTTGTGGACAAAGGATTACATGACAATATATGTTTCTGTTATACAGGAGCAGATTATTATTAAACAGTCTTAATTTGTAAGCACAAAAGATCAGTTACAGCCATTTAAATTTCAACTGTAAGGATTATGTATTAAGAAAAAAATTACTTTCACAACCTGTTGAGATATCTTGTTAGTCATACTGAAGTTAAACTATTAAACATTTATGGAAGATCAATATGTGTATTACTGCTTTATTGCCAAGTTTGAACTTCTTACCGAAATGCTTCAAAATACAGTTTAAGAAAAAGAATAAATTTACCAGTGCATAAACTAACATGACTTGTCTTGGCCACGGTACTCCTTCAGTGGATATCAGAATTACTCCTGGAAGGCACATAAACATGCTACTTTATGATACCTGCACCCTGTCACTGTTAGCACGTGAGAAGCCAGACTGATTCTTTCATGTGAAATCCTGCCTATTAAGGTAGATAGATAGCAAACTAGACTCCCGCTCTTCTGAAGTTAGCTTTTTTTTTTTTTTTTTTAAAGCAGATATTCCAGGCATTTAAAAACAGATTTAAGCAGGGAAAGTGAGTAACATTATGAACTGTCAAGGTACTATCTTATTTCCTCCCAATTCAGGAGAAAAATGTTTCATCTATACCATGCAGAAGCATGACAAAAGAGGTTTGAGAATTTAAAACAATGACTCCATGTTTCCATATTTTATACATATAGCATTGTTTGAAAAATGTAGTACACCCCACTAATGGCATCAATATCTTCTAAGACAACAAATTTAGGCAACTTGCCTAAATAGTAGGTCCATTTCATTTGATAAATTGATATTCACTTTATATTCTGTAACTGATTTTGCGAAGTAAAAGAGGTACTGAAAGGGATGCTGTAACATTGGGTGAAAAAGAAGACATATGTACTCCCTCACCAAAGCAGAATGGATCTATGGATTTATTTGCCTGAGCAACAGTAAATGTAGAGGTTAAAAAAGTTTAAGAACAGACACAAAACAGGAGGAAGTGGAAAAATTACTTCAGTCTGTTATCTTTGCTGGGTTTTATTGTGACACTTAGACGTAGAAGATTATTAATATAAAACAACAATGTATTTACCTTTGACACAGGCAAAGGAGATCAGTAAGAGCAGGGATCAAAATTTAACCACTATATATATGTAGGCATAAGTTCAGAATTCAGTAACTTAGATAATTAATACTGATTTTTTAAAAACGAATTTCCTGTTTAGCTTGGGAAATTAAGTGGTATCCCTTGTATTAGATTCAAAGTAGTTTTTTATGGAAAATGAAAAAATAATCAGAAAGTTTATACTGCAGAATTACACTTACAGAGAAAACCTGCCTCTTCTTTTCCTCATCATAAATTTTTAAATTTTAAATATAATCTACTCATTATGGCTCTATTTTATTCTTACATTCTCACTACACTGACTCATGTGCTAACTCAGCAAAATTAAAAAACTCCTCGTCCTCCATAAGAAGCGAGGAAAAAATGTTCTTTGGGATTTTGCTTCCTTCCACTGAAGAACAGTTGCCAACAAGGCAACACAATAAAATCAGCAAGAAATCTGGCTCTAACATTCCTGTTTTCCTCTTGTGGAGGGCTTTGGGTAATCTGGGGAAAATAAACTGCCAAACCTGCATCTAAATGGGCTCGGCACGTTTAGGATGGCCAGGCAACCCACACACCAAATGCAGCAGAAAGCCAAGCACTTAAAATGATGGAAACATCCATATATCTATACGCAACTCTAACTAGATGATTACATGCTGTTTTCCCTCTACAGGATCCATGCATCATCTAGCGCAGTGACGGCAAATATGCAGGGAATGCTCAGTTTTTTGGAGTGAACTGAGTATTTGTAGGATCCTGCCTCATTTTTTCAGTCTGCAAAATGATTACATGTTCTTTTTATCCTCATCAGCCAGCAGTGCTCCCAAAACCTCATTTATAGGATGTTAGCCAAAATGGGACTCCTCATTATATATCATATGAGATATTATATATATTTATATAAAATATATTATAACTATATATTATACAATACATGTGATCATATATATAAAATATATAATTTCTTGACATGGCATTCAGCAGGAATGCTTCAAAACATATAATTAACTGTAGTAGGGAGATGGTATCTCCATTTTACAGAGAAGAAACTTGCTACTTAAAAACCAGAGGATTCTTTTGGCAATCCTGGCATCGCCACGTCAGTGTAAGGCATATTGGGCCTTACTTTTCAGAGGACTTTGCATTTTTGCAGCATTTTATATATTCGAAGCACGCTTGTGTTCATTCCCAATGCAGCTGTGCTCAGAGCCCAGGTACCTGGGCCTGTGTGCCACAGCAACTCGAAACACAGAGATCAACTCCGAAATAAGTGACCTTCCAGAATCACATAAAAACGCCTTGAAAGAGAGGGAATAAAATCCAGTCTTTCAGAGGAGCTTTCAAATGCCTTAGAGAGCGTGCTTTTGATTCTTGCAGCTCTCTACTTAAATTACTACGCTTTCCAGCAATTAAGGAAAGGGTTCTGGAGGCAACAGCTGCCTTTAATAAACACCCCTGATTCATTCTCTGGGCACCATTCCTCCTGCGAAAAAATTATGTGATCACATAATTAAAGATCTTATCATTATGCATACATGCAAGGGACAAATTAAAACAGTTTGAACAATCTTCATTATGACATTTTCCAACTTTTTTTGAATGCTTGACTTTCAAAGTCAAGTGTTTGATTTCAAAGGATATATTAATATTCTTTAATAGAAACGATGGTTAAAAAACAATCAAACCCTGTAATTTGCTGTATTTTTAGCTAATTAAAATTAAATCCCATTACATGGTACCATACTGGTGCCTGCATGGCTGCAAAGCTTAGCTTTAGCAATGTAGATCTGCTCCTGGTGCCCTACGAGACTAAGCCGTGGTAGTAGCAGGCTGCTATCGTCCTTTGCTTCAGACACATTTTGGCTACACGTTTCACAGCTCTTTGAAGACATTAAAGAAGCCCTGGAACTACAGCACTACACCCAACTTCAGAGGTAACCGTCCTGCCCCCTCCATTCCCCAGTTCAATAGTAGAGCCAAATTTAGACCTTCCCTATCTGTACATCATTTGGGTGTTTTCTCCTCTCATCCTTGGTAAGTCCACCACAGAAAGAAGAGGATAACAAGCTGACGTGCCTTGCTTGACGCCTGGCACCACAGTAACTGCTGAAGTTGGGAGAAATAAATTTAATTAAATCTTTTTGGATAGAAACTGAAATATACTTAATACAAAAGCAATATGTAGAGACTACTGCTTACAAACTCTGAAAGAAATTAAATTGAATATACATAAATGATGCCTTCAAGGGGCCTGTAATTTGGTCAAATATTCCATGCAGAAAAAAACCCCACATGTAAAACTTTGCTTAGAAGAACAGTTACAGCTTTCTAATGAAGTAACTGCAAATATTTCAAACTTCAGTAATATTTACTTTTAGTTAATGTCATTTAAAAGTAGCAACTACCTAAACAAAATAATTCAGCCCGGATCACAGAAAACTGCCGCAAACAGTGATCAATGTCTCCACGACGAGACACTGCTCCGTGAAAAGCAAGGATGAGTAGAGAGGTCATGTCACCCTCAGCCACCACCGCTCCAGGGATGGCCAAAAGCAGCAGGGGAGAAGAAGCAGACCACTGGAGGGAATCTTATCTTCAACTGTTAAAGCTAAGTGACTCAGATCATGAACCATGGCTGTAAGCCTCTGAAAACAAGTCACCAGACAAGCACATACGATGTATAACAGACATACAGGCCTATTCTGTTCAGCATATAGTATGCAACCTTAGCATAAAAAGGTACATTATTACATTAAAGTTTCATTACTAATTTCAGCTTTACTTTCACAGATGACTAGAAAAGGCGGTCCCATTTTCAACATATGCATTACAAATGACACTGAAGACTAAATATTTATTAAATAAAAATATTTTTTAATATCATTACTATGTATCTTCTGAAATAAAGATGAAATATTAATTAAAAACAATACATAAAAATATATCTTATGGACCACAATTACTTCTTTTCCTGTTGATCATTTTCTTGCTACAGTATCCTGTTTCTTAAAGAATAAATGAATATCTGTAGTTGAAGCTTTCGTTAAGAGTAAATGACTGCCAAATGAATTGCAGAAAATGAGCTTTGCTTTCTGGATTTTTATAGTCCTAAATGCAGAGAAGATGTATGATGCTGAGCAATTCTAATTAAAAAAGAAATATGTTCAAATGGAATTAGAAATTAAACAGCTAAAACAGAGAAATATATTATTTTGCTGGTTGAATACAGCTACAAAACCACAATACATATGTCTAGTCAAATTCAAACATGGTAATTAAAGGAAAGGAATCTTTCGTTCTCTGATTTAAAACCAATGAACTCAGGAAATTTAAGGCAAACACTGCTCTTGCTGTGATGAAAGTCCACAGGACTCACTGTTTCCATAGACTATACTATAACGGGAGAATCCCCCAAAAGGCGAGTGACCTGGGTGGTGATAGAAGGAAAGCTTCTCAAAAAGCTGGCAGCAGGTACCCGCTCACCGCTTCCCTGTCCAGATCTGCCCTCTGATTCATTAGATGACATGAAAGATGACATTCCCAGCACGAAGAATGACCCAATCAAATTCATATCACCCAAATTCTGTCAGGAATTTACTCAACAAGAAACACGTGGTGGCATATCTTTTGGAATAATTTGAGATCGGGCGGCAACAGCACAGAACTGCACTAGAAAGAGGGCAGGCTTCAACAGAACTAATCTGTAATCCCTAGTACGTATTACCAGGATCTGGAAGTGTACAGAGGGAAGGATACTTTGAACTTGATCTGTTACAACCTTTTCTTCAATACTTGCCAGTGGCTAGTGCCTTTTATGTAGACATAACTCCCTAACAACAACATTCTAACAACAACATTCTAACTACCTGTCTCTTTCATACCTCTCCATACTTAACCCAAAATCCTACCTACTTCCATCAAAAAAAACCCAAAAACTTTTAGGAATTTGTGAATTAACACAAACACCCTTGAATTTTTCAAGATGTTGGACACATGTAACCAACACATTTGAGTTGTGTGGGCTCAGTATCTCAACACTGAAAAGGCTGGAGACCTAGAACAGGTGTGAGGGATTCTGATCTTTTAGAAATCCTACTTCTAAAAACTCTTCCAAGTTCTAATAAAAAAAAAAAATAGAGAAAAAAAAAAAAAAGAGCCTATTCATGAATACTGTTGAAAAGAAACCTTGGATTCTACAAACTGGAACAACTCCTGTGCTCTGTGAAGTGCATTCTTGGTTCATGGATTTCTGCTCTGACAGCCTATAATCGTCTCTTCAAAACCATTTATTCTCTGTCAGCTCAACTGAAAAACTGCATCTATATATTAATTTGCTTTAGTCTTAAAAATATTTTAAGCAAAATATATTGCAAAGGCAGAAACCTGATAATTTAACATTCAGTATTTTATATTTAGATTTTAGGGTATACTGTTAATGTTATTACTACTCCTGAATGGAATGCCATACTTCTGCCTCTCCACTGATAAGATGCCCTGTATCCTTAACAAAGTTAGACCTTTTTGTTCTTTTCATATTTTTCCTCTCAGTTTAATACATACACTTGAAATTAATAAGTACTTTCCATGCAACATTATATACATGTTATCATCTGAAGTAGAAACACAGGGAAGAGTTTAAGTAAAGGGAAGGCATATGTGGATGTTTCTCCTAAAATTCTTGGCCTGTTTTAAGTAATTTTTTTGTTTCCTGGAATTCCTAAATGAGACGTCTTGTCTTCATACCTAATAAGACTCATTCTCTGTGAAATTGTCTGGTTACTTTTGAATTAATGAAAATGTTAGCATCAAATTATTCTGAAGCAGTTTCACAGCTCTGTGTTGTGGGAAGAATAAATTTCTTTTGTTGATTTTGAACCTGCTGTGTGCTAGATGCAGTGGGTGTCCCCTAAATCCTCCCCACTTGTCCTCTACGGTCTTCATGACTTTTTACACTTTGTTGCGCAGCCCTCCCTTCCAATGTGAAGAGTCCTTGTACATTGTTACTCATACAGAAGTTGTTCCACTGATCCTTTTTGCTGCACTTCTCTGGACCTTCTTCTGTTCTGCCGCATGACTATATTCAGAGGGGGGAGAGATGACAACCTAGAACTGCACCCAGCATTCAGAATGTACATGCATCATGGATTACAATAGTAGCATAACAACGTGACGTTTTCTTCTCCATCCCTTTTCTAATAATGCAAGTCATATTCTCACGGGACCCTGCTCCTCCCTCCACGTACATTGCTTCACTTTTATCTACCTAGCATTTTATCTGCATGACTACTGCTTGGCTGTTCGGAAACACTGTCATTATTTCCCAAACAAGTACAAGCAACCCCTAGTGAAAAATATTCGCTGCTTCCCGATCACGTCATAGCCTCCATCAGGCAGCAGAGCGACTTCCCATAGCATGGGACAACCAGCAACACTACAGAGGGAGGGGAAGCAGCAGAACACATTACCTAAGGCAGCTTGTTGAACTCCGTAAAAATACACTACAATGAGATCTCGTTACGTGGAAGGTGTGAGGAAACTGTATTATACTCTTAATTAAATCATTCAAGAAAAAAACCCACCACCTTGCTAGAGATTAGTTTCTGAAATAATCCATTTTAAATTTAATTTAAAAACACACATGTCATTTTCAGAAAAGTAATTCTGCTTTTAAGAACAGTACATGTGCTATAACTGGAGAATAGAACTATATTTTATAAATAAAAGGCTGACTCACTGTTTATTTAGACACACACACAGGTGAGTGTGCTCACACAGGAGAAGGGGAACTAGATTTGGTCCTTCCTCTGCCTGAAGGGATCAAACTTACATCTCCCACGTGTAGTTATATAAATACATGAATAGTTGTAAAAATGTAAGTCTAAATATTTACACATACTGAGCACGTTTATGATAATTTTGTTTAACTAACAAAAATCTCTTTCAAAATGTTTTTACACCTCTTAACTGAATACTAATGTCCAGTCAAATGCAGCTTGATACACATTTGATTGAATATTCTGAGACAATAAAACCCATAAAATTCAATGACCTTAATACACACGAAAGTATATAAATCATCTCAATACACACTGGATTATTTGGTCTTCTGATCAACTCAAAGAAATCGAGTTTAAAATAAATGCTTTGAAAGTGGACTGCACAAGAAAATGTGCTCTAAATGCTGTACCAAAAGTGAGACAATGTTTGGCTTGGCTTACACAACACACATTAAAATCAATGGTGTAAATACAAATTTTCTGCTTGTCAATTTTAAATCACGGTTTTAAAATCAATCAGTATTTGACATTAAAAGCAAACTGACCCTCAGTGTTGAATTTTTCTATTGATATGGCCAAGTCTGGAGCAAAGCCTGATGATCTAAGCCAGGGCCAGTTCCCCAGCATCAGGGTAATGGCTACAGCTCTGGCACTAGACTCTGAGATGACATAAGCGATACTTGGAGCAAATCTGGCAAATATTTCGGCCCCAGTGATTAAATTGTTTGCTGCTTGCCTTTGCTCATCTGATCACGAGTTTGATTTAGGGTTAATTTATTCCCATATGCACAATTCTATTGGTAAAGGACAATTCGGTAGTGTACGATTCAGAAGCCCAGAAGCAGCTCCAGGTTTCCCAACGGGGCAGATACGGTGGAGTTTCTGCCACAAAGGCACAAAATTTATAGAACTTAACAAGGGTGGGAAACAACTTTAAAATCAACTCCAGCGCTCATATGAGAATTCATTTGCATGTAGAATTGACATGAGTTCAGAGGTAAGAAGTACAGAGTACACAGACAATATTTTAAGTATTCAGCCTTGGTCCAGTAATAATTTTGAAATACAGGAAAACATATGTTTATGTATTCATACATACACATGCATACATACATACATACATATTTTCAGGTATGATAACCTAAAAATAGATTTGGAAATGTATACCTATACTAACATACAAAAATAATCTGGTTGTGAAATATTTCTCTTATTAGGGCTGCTTCAGAAAAGCAACTTAAGAAATGTAATTTTCAGCATGCTGCTTTGAGACTTTTCATTACTCTGCAGCTCTTCTGTGCTAAAAATGGAAGCTTTATAGCTTTGCAAAACGAAGGCTTTCAGTCTCTCAGTGAGACAGAGGGACTTGCAGGGGCAATTTCTCTATTGGATTTGCAAATGATGGTCATTTTTGTAATGAAAAAGCTAACTATTTTCTGAATATTCTCTCATTCTAGTGTCTAGATGGATGTAAATTCTACACGGAAATACGAAAATTCTCAATGGCAGCATAATTTGAAAAATGGTATTATTACAAGGTACTTATAGGTTCGGAAATACTAAAAATGGCCCCATAAGAAAAAAATTAACATTCAGAAACAAGGCAGCCGAAGGTATATGAGAAAATTAACTGTACCCTTTGCCTGTTATCACCATTATACAAGCCAAGGTTGCAGAGCTTTCTACAAATGAGAATTTAACTCCATCTGTGTAATCCCATGTCAACTGCTTCTGTCAAGAGAAGTTTTACAAAACCTTAAAGTAAGTTTAATACTTTAAGGAAGTATTTAAAAAACCTTAAAGTAGTGAACAGGAAGAACCATATTCCCTCCCAGCATTTTTTTTTTATCTACTGGAAAAAAATTACTTCAGTAATTTCACTGCAGCTTTAAACATTCATCAGGGAAGAAGCCATACCTTGGTTCATTTTTCTCTCTTGCAGCTCTTCCATTTTATATGCTGTCCCTCAGGCAGCCTCATAAAATACAGAAAATTGTTCACTCGTTATAGGTGACAAAACCTCTCCTATGCAACATGGAAGTTTTTACAAGTATTTATATTTGTGAACGCATGTGGACAAAACGGATATCAAATAGAAGGTGGGGATAGCCATGTAACGTACAGGCAGGAACTTTTGACTAGATCTCCTGCTCTCTGCCCATTTTTCTCTTTCTAAAGAACACACATAATTTCTCCATAAAATTACACTGACATAAATATCAAATAGATAAAATCTTGATGTTTATGATTTTTTAAAAAATCTGAATCTTCAAAGAATATACTGTGGGGAACAATTCTGGGCAGGCAGCAATGATCTAGCCATTCTCTGCTCCAAATTAAAGAGGTAAAAAGTAGCAACCTTTCCCTTGTGCCCTATTTCATCCCACGTAAGTTTGCATTTCTGTCACCAGTATTAGTTTTATAGTCTATCATTTTACTCAGAAGACTGGAAAAACCAATCTACACATCCGTCCCTCACAGCCAAGTACAGTCTGACAGGCACAATGGTTTAGTGCCTCTGAGACAACTGAGCGTGCTGATCATTAAAATTAAGCATGAGATGTACAAATATCTGAGAAGCCTTCATCTTTTAGTACCTCCAATTACTGAACAACTAGAAATAGTAAACTAAACTGAGAAGAGGTTGAGAGGAAGAGGTGTATTTCCATGGGTTACAGTCTGTTATACTCTTCAAAAGTTACCTGTCCATTGGTGACTGTACCACTCTGTCCTGTGTTCAAAATGCTCTATTTATAAGACAACCACATTGTTTCTACACATTCTACTCCAAATGCTTGACAATTTTTTTCCTTTATAAAACTTCTCACATATAAAAAAAATTAGCTGAGACGTATTTAAAGGCAAGATTTCACTGAATTTTTAGAGTTGGAAGGGACCATAAAGATCATCTAGTCCAACTGCCCTGCCGAAGCAGGATTGCCCAGAGCATGTCAGAGCATGTTACTCAGGACTGCATCCAGGCGGGTCTTGAAAATCTCCAAAGAAGGGGACTCCACCACCTCCCTGGGCAGCCTGTTTCAGGGCTCTGTCACACTCACCATAAAGAAGTTTCTTCTCATATTTGAGTGGAACCTCCTATGTTCCAGCTTGTGCCCGTTGCCCCTCGTCCTCTCACTGGCAACCACTGAAAAGAGTCTGGCTCCCTCCTCCTTCAACCCACCCTTCAGATACTTATAGGCATTAATAAGGTCTCCCCTCAGCCTTCTCTTCTCCAGACTAAAGAGTCCCAGCTCTCTCAGCCTTTCTTCATAAGGGAGATGCTCCAATCCTTGAATCATCCTCGTTGCCCTTCGCTGGACTCTTTCCAGTAGTTCCCTATCCCTCTTGAACTGGGGAGCCCAGAACTGGATGCAGTATTCCGGTTGTGGCCTCACCAGTGCAGAGTAGAGGGGGAGAATGACTTCCCTCGACCTACTAGCCACACTCTTCCCTATGCAGCCCAGGATTCCGTTGGCCTTCCTGGCCACAAGAGCACATTGCTTGCTCATTGTCATTTTGCTGTCTACCAGGACCCCCAGATCTTTCTCTTCAGAACTTGACTCCAGCAGGCCCATGCCTAACCTGTATTGGTGCCTAACATTCTTCTTCCCCAGGTGCAGGACCCTACACTTTTCCCTATTGAACCTCATGAGGTTCTTCCTTGCCCAGCTCTCCAGCCTGATCATGAACTACTTTCTCAGAAACACATTTTTAAAAATACATGATTTATTACTACAGTAAAAATCAACTCTTGGACACAGATAAAAGTCACCAAGTTTAAGATGAGCCACAGAAAATTGTCTCATTATTAATTGCTACTAGGTACCAATGGGTATTGGTACTAGGTACCGGAGAGTACCAATCATTTGGGTGAATGTGGTCAGTTACAGGAATTTATTTGATTGCAGCAAGATCTCTTTGTAAGAGATATACAGACATAGAACACAGACACATACCATAGTAACAGGCTTCAAAATTACATGCAAGTAATCATTCATACTGACCAGCTTGCTTAAAGAGTGCAATACCCTATTTCTGTCCACAACTAGCATAAATTGAATACAACTGTAATATAGTTGCTTTAGATTTATCCTCATTAAAGACTTAATGTGAACTACAGTTTGATAATTACCTTAATGCATACTCAAAAACTTGACAGGCGTGTTTTAGCATTATACTTAAAAACTCAAGTTAGTACAAATTATCACTTGTAACCAAAATCACTCCACGATGCTAACTCAATCACTGTGTGAAATAATTCTACTCCAGTGGCACTCTTGCATGGGTATCAGTTGCAGAACATCAACTCATGCCTGAACCTTGTGCCATTTATTCAGGTATCACGAGGCCAGGTTAATTCTTCAGGAAGACACAAGTGACAGGTTTATAAAAATCTATATTGTATATTTCATAATACTGGTGATTTTATATAACACTGTTACCTAGGTTTATATACAGTATATATTTATTTCACAGGTAATTAAAAGACGGTAATACAGGAGTACCAGTTTGGCTTGTAAATTTTTGAGATCCTCTTAGGTAAAAGGCAGAAGAACAATACTCCAAGTGCCACATTTTATACAGAAGAATAGCCTATTAGAGCAATTCTTTCTTGCCCCCCAAGTTTTATGACTATGATGAGGTGCCATTAGAAAAGTCTTCAGCATTTAGAAAATTATATACATGGTAGAGATACCACCATAAAGAATCACATGTCTTAGGAAGCCTTGACATTTTTCTTTACTCATTGAGAACAATAAATTATGCAACTTCGAAAAGCCATTGCATAAATATAATCTAAATTAATAAATTATCAAAATAAATTTAATTAGCCAGTATTTTATTTTCATTTCATATCTCACACTTTTTCATAATGTCTACAAAATTTCTTAAATATACTTCTTGAAAGAGAGCTAGTTTGTCAAATGCATAATGGTCAGTTATTTATTCTGACTATAGGTTTAAATAGTCCAGCATTCAAGTCACTCCCCTGGCTGTCCCCTGCTTAAGGGACTTTTTTTTTTAATATTTATTCTAAATTTGTCTTTTAAATTGACAAGCTACATTTTGGCTTCACTCTGATTTCACACAGTAACAGAAGAGCATTTTTAACGGTTTTGTAGGTTTCAGTTTTCAAAATATGGGTCCTGACTTTTCGATTCAGAGTAACTACTTTGTAGAGATTACACATTATTATCACAACAGATTATTGTATCAAACATTCAAAATTCACTTTTCCTGAACATAAAGATTACAAAGAGATGTTATAATACCAAAAATGTAGATAAGCACAGTTTTAGTATGTAATGTGGAGGATCTGGTTTGCTTCATGTACCTTTGCATCTTGAATAACATGAGTTTATTACGCATATTCATACATGACATGCACATAATTTTTTGCATTTATATTCACAGCTAATCAGCCAAAACATCGGCAGTAGAAAATTACTGTCTGGGAGTGGCATGACAAGTTCCAAGTCTCAGCAATTTTTAATTAGCTGCTATATTTTTACAATACTCATTTTTATATTACAGATTTTTCACAGTACTGATTTTCAATTCTTTTACAATATTGAATCACTGACCATTTATATAATTTATTTGTGTGAAGTGGGAAATAAAGCACCATCTAAATTCTAAGTGTAGCTTCATTTTGCAAGATAATGAACAGCTATCATTCCCAGAAACCTACCGCAGTATATGAGCATGGATAAAGAGACAGTCAAAAAATATGCAACGGATTTGCAGTTTTTTACTGGATTTCAAGGGTAGACATTCCCTGGTGTTCTACTTAAACAGGTGGATATATGAGATTATGAAAGGTCTCGTCCTTTTTAAATGGAAACACAAAGCTTAAGGAAAAGTTTAATTTTCAAAAGATGCACTCCATAGGATAACACACGTTGCTAAAATGACAATGGGAAATTATACACTAGTGAATTTTTACACATTTAAATAAAACTTTGTATATTTATACAAATCAGACTGAAACCTAATGGATATTTCTGACATTAAATTAAGGAAATAAACACGTTTTGCCATACTAACCTCTTTGCTTCAAAAGACTATATATGTAGTCCACAGCACACTTCAGCAAGACCTTATTTTTCTCTGAAGATCAAGTAATTTATGATAGATGCTTCCAAGGGCAGGGTTTTTAACTTCTTTAAAACTGTATTCTGGATTTGCATTGTTCCATTTCTGTACACAAATTGGCTGTCAAGAGGAAGGGGCCAGTCTTTTTTCAGTGGTGCCCAGTGACAGGACAAGAGGAAATGGGCACAAACTTGAACATAAGAAGTTCCATCTAAACATAAGGAGGAACTTCTTCACTTTGAGGGTGGCAGAGCACTGGAACAGGCTGCCCAGAGAGGTGGTGGAGTCTCCTTCTCTGGAAATGTTCAAAACCCACCTGGACAAGTTCCTGTGCAACCTGCTCTAGGTGGACCTGCTTTGGCAGGGGGGTTGGACTAGATGATCTCCAGAGGTCCCTTCCAACCCCATATCATTCTGTGATTCTGTGAATCTCCCTGCGAAGGCAATTATACCCAGATTTTTGGACCAAGAACTGAACAAACCAGCTCTTGAGCCCCTGTGTTGAAGAATAACCCTCATCTAGCCACTACAATATTTCACAGACATATTTCACACACATGCTTCCAAAGAAGTCAGGTTCACAAAGAAGGTATGAGAAGAGAATGCCATGAGTTCCTAGGATTGCACGGCCATGCTGACTGCGACACTTCAGCAGCTCCCCAGCAGAGAGAGAGGAAGGTTCAAACCCATGTTGAGAAAGTGCTGCATGAATGAGGAGAACATACAAGACCCTCTTGTTGGAATACAGACTCATGGATGCACTCTAACACAAAGGAAGGCTAAATTTAGGCACTAGCCTAAATTAAAAAAAACCCTCATTCACTTCTCAATAGAACTGTTTAGACAAACTAACAAACTAACAGATGTACTAGAAAACTATTTCAGACTGTTTTCCTTAAGAAGTGGAATAACATCCTGAGAAACCAGCACAGTTGAAGAACCTTGAAGAATGATAGTCTATCTCTCCAAAACAGTCTTAATGAATAAGAAAATATCTTGCAAAACCAGGAACTTCAGAGCAAACATAACATGATGACATGATATTATCTGTCTGAATTACTTACGTAGCAGAAAATGCTATTATTAAGGAAAAAAGGACCTTACAATCTTAAAACTATTTGAGCAGTGAAAATATTGAGTATATACACGTTCCCTAGTAAAGCATTTTTTTAAACCACTGAATTCAACACACATATACTGAAAAAAGCATGCCACAGAAGAGCACACAATTCTACTCAAATACTGCTAATGCTTTAGTCCTACCTGGACTCCTCATCACCGCTTCTTGCAGCCAAGCCATGCATAACCCTTCCCCTCCTAACAACTATACACTTCTACAGATAGTGTAAAACACATTTTCACATAGACTTTGATGATTTGTCAATGAATATAAGCTGGAAATCTGACAAGTTCAATTCTTTAAGCCTAAGGACTATACGAATGAACTGAAGAACAAAGGGAGCTGGCCCAGAAGGCCATTGCCCACCTGCTCCACAGCCCTGACTGCCGGTGGCACGCACCAGGTAAGGCTCCCCCTCTTCTCTGCTTCCCTTCCCTAGCATTAAGCCACTTTCCAAATAGCAAACCTTGCCTTTAAGCCTTAAAGCCTTAAGCCATTGGCATGAGGGCAAGGATTTCAAACATTTTTATCTAATTTTACCTAATTTAAAGAATTTATCTAGTTTAAAGAAGCAATAGCCAAGAATGTATTTTCCAATCAAAAGAGAAATAGCTTTCCTTACCTAACAAAAATACAGTAATTGTCTCTGTAACGTGACAGAGTTTCTGAAAAAGCCATTCTGTCCATTGTCCTCTGCTGGGCCTCTGGAGAAGCTCCCTCAGCCCCTTTGTTTCATTCATCCTCACATCTGTTTCTTTATAAACTCCAAACTGAATTATTCTTTAAATGATTTTCCTGTCACAAAAAAACCCCAGCCTAACAAACCAGGCAAAATATTTCTAATCTTTCATTATTTTGTGGTGGCCTTTTTTTTTTTTTTTTTTAATTAAGAGAAACTGAAAATTACCTATAATAATAATTTGGAGGGGCAAATGAAGTGTGGGCACAACACAGCAGAAGTGAGAAACAAGAGCTTTTTAGATGGGGCTTTGAGCAACCTGGTCTAGTGGGAGGTGTCCCTGCCCCTGGCAGGGGGGTTGGAACTCAATCTTTAAGGTCCCTTCCAAGCCAAACCATTCTATGACATTCTTAGAATCACAGAATCATAGAACGGTTAGAGTTGGAAGGGACCTTAAAGATCATCAAGTTCCAACCCCCCTGACATGGGCAGGGACACCTCCCTCAGTTCGTGTAACATTACTGTAATATGAGCTGAATGAAGAGTAGCTAATATGCTAATGCTAAAACCTTTCTTAGATATTTGTAATTACTTTTTATAGTATGCAGCTACATGATACACTGAATTTCCAAGAAAGCACATACTCATGTTTGTACAGGATCAACACACGGCACAGTAAAGCTTGTAAAAGATTCCCAACAAATAAATACTTTAAAAAAGAGTCTAGCAAATGAAGATGATTTAGAGTATTAGTCCATAAAAGACAAATGTGAGATTTTAACTATGATACTGGAATTTACTGTACCGCAGGTATGTTCCAAGACTTGTTAACAGTGATGAATAACTGTATTCAACTTAGTCCAACACCTCCGAATTCCCACTGTCTACACAAGGATGAACTTAAACATTTTGAGACTTTAATTTAAAAGAGCTTATCTGTTCCATTTGACATTGAAATTCATTGTAAGGTGAATGAACAGCGATAAAGAAGAATCTAACAAAGGATCAACTATGGGGTAGCTTAAATAAAGAGACCAGTTTCTAAAAAAAAGGAGAAAATATCCAACTCAATATTTATTCATGTAAATGACCTGACATGCATTATAGGCATTCTTAAACTTAATTTTGTCAGCCTTTTGTAAATGAATGGAAAAGACAGTAAGAAAGTAACAAAGACATGCCTGACTTCCAATGAATACTGAGGAGGACAGTAAGAAACATCTGTCCGTCTCTTCAAGACAGAGAATTTATGTAAAGGCTGCTACAAAAACAGCTGAGTGCTAACAAAACACAATGGGAATGCTTGGCTTAAAAATAAAAATATTTTGTTGAGGAGGTAAATGATTTTCAAGCTTACTGTATCTGGTCTCTTATGAAGAGACAGAACATCTAAAAAGGGAGAAAACCTTTCAAATGCCTCACAAATTGTTCCGTACTGCTTCACAAACAGTATCTTAGAAATTTCTCAAGAGCTACCTGGTTAAAATTACAAGCCAGAGAGATACTGAAGATAGCAAAAGCATAGTGCTACCTCTAGCTATTTTAGCGTATGTAATCCTTTGATTTTATATACAGTATTTCTATAGGAGATTTTGGTTTTTAAGAATCTTACTTACTCTCTCAGATCAGTCCAACTGCAATTCACTGATACGCTAAAGAAAGTAATAAAAGCAATAACAATAATGCTAATAAATATAAAAAAATTTAACCAGTTACTCCATTTGTGAATCTTAATAATGGATAGTTGGCTGTTAATATCTCAGATATTAAACATCTCTAGGCTTACAACCATTTACTTCCTAAGGGAAAAAGAACAAGGAAACACGGAATTTGAAGAAGAATGAAGAAATAAATTATGATCAGATTTGGATCTTCTGAAATGAGAAATACGTTTTCCAATCCTACAATATTTCCAAAAAGATACCCAGACCCATTTTTAAGATCTATCTAATCTTCCGTTTCTCCTAAAAATATTTGAGACATCTTTATGGTTACAAGTCTAACTAAAATGATCATGATCTCCTAAAATAATCAGTATCAGGGAAGGGTATAGGTCAACCCCTGGTTACTTTTGGAAGGGAATTGAGCTTTTTGAAAGCTGTGATACCACTAGAGAAGGGGAGGTGTAGGGAAGTGTACTGAGGATTATGACACAAGCACAGTCAGTGAGCAGAAGGCTACTGAGATGTCACTGAATAGGAAATCAATATGCCCATGAGAGACACATGCCCCAAATGAAGGTGCAAGGATGGGATAATCAATATTTAAAAAGAAAAAAAAAAACCCAACTCTGCAAGGTAGCCTGACAGAAATAGCACTTCTGGGAAAGGCAGGTGCACTGGGAAAAAGATCCGTTTCCACCGTGCTGAGGATCATATGGAAAGACTCCGAGTCTAACAGTTGTCTTAACTTTCCTCCCCAGCAGAGAGTACAACACTCAAAGGTGTTACAGCCAGTACGAAGCGCTGTCTGGTAAAAAGTCTAATGAAATAGTTGAAAATATGAGAGTATATACCAGTAATAGCCAAGTACATCCATGCTGCTCTTGGGATCCAAATTCAGATCCATAGCTTTTCTCAACTCCAAGACTGTTAAGAAAGAGAAATATTAGGATGCACGTTTGTGGTTAAAGACACTGTATAGAAGCTTGAGATGTCTGGTGTGGAAAGGTAAAAACTGAGAGACACACCTATGAAATCTCTTCCCACAATTTTATTTTTTTTTAAGCCCAATATAAGATGTGAGGTGAAATAAATAATCCTCCCTGAAAATATGAGTCAGTAAATTCACCCTTGCCTTCAGAACAACCATCTTTTTGCAAGTTGATATAAATGACAAATTGGTTCTTTTTGGAGGATGAGAAAACTAGAGAGACAAAGAGCAAAAAATTAAGAACAGACTCACAAGGCTTCACATTACAGTTTAAATACTACATGACTTCAAAAACTCTTCAGTGTAAAAGTGAAAATCAACTTTGTTTTACCAGCTAAATTTAGATCAATAGGAAGCAACTAGTTTTGGCCACTGCAGGTAATCACTGTACTCCGGAAACCAGCAGCTGTAAAAGGTACTGTAACAATACATCATCTGGCTCACTTATGAGGTCTGTTGATTAACAAACTCAAGGCCACACAAGTATTCAGTAAGGAAAGAAAAAAAAAACACCATAAAGAGGGAGTGGGTAATTAAACTTTTCCAACCTCAATGTTAACTACACAGTGCATAGAAACACATGTGAACATTCCCCACATTGGCTTCAGTCCAGGTTCCTTCTCTGACTTATTACAATGTTGTACTACCACTTCCATCAACTTCAAGCCATTAAAAACTGTAAAAGGAAACAAACTTCCTTAACACAAAAATGATTTAAACTCTCTCTGACTAGGAGTTTTGAACAACGACAGGTGACTTTAGACATAAAACTTTCAGGCTGGCCAGGACTATGAAGAATTTAAGATAACTCCACTCAAGAGTTGGTGAAATCATAATGTGCCTGCTGACCATCAATAAATAGTGTACTGAAAGGACAGCAGTATGGCATTCCCAAGTAACACAGAAATGAGGTTAAACATATAAGAGGAGGTCAGAAAAGTTAGGAACCTCGAAGAAATAAAAAAATAAGACATGACTATATATTAAAGCCTATCCTATGATGTTCAGTTCAACAGCAAGTTCAGGTAATATTTTTTTAGGTGAAAAAGTACAATGTTAGGGTATTTTTATGAGAATAAGCCATAATAAACAATATAAATCCAATAAAAAGCATTTTAAGTACTTAGAAAAACTTACATGGTTCCAGAATTTTGTTATTCCAATTTTTAACTTTTTTAAAAATGAAATTCAATCTGTTTTGCAAAGCTATATACTCTTTTCTTCAGATATTCAGATTCCTTTCTCCAGGAGAATTCCCACGGATTTCGACTGACTACCTAGAATGGAAACACTCAGCGCTACAAACCAGACAACTCCCGAGTGGAACATCACATTCATTTTGGGCCCGCTAAAGCAGAACAGCATTTTGAAGAAGCTGAGTGAAAAGTGGGTTTATCAACTAGAACGGCTGAAAGAATTAATGTA
This sequence comes from Numenius arquata, assembly GCF_964106895.1. Taxonomy (NCBI): domain Eukaryota; kingdom Metazoa; phylum Chordata; class Aves; order Charadriiformes; family Scolopacidae; genus Numenius; species Numenius arquata. Next base: position 29,342,496 of record NC_133587.1, on the reverse strand, counting down.
ATTTGAAAACACTTATGAAACAGCATCCTTGTTCTGTATAAAGCACAATCTAGTTCTTAAGAACAGAAGTAATGCAGTTTAATTTTACAATGTATTTATTTAAACAATATCTATATCTTATAGTAGTGCATTAACTCGATGTACTTGGAATACCGGTTCTGCACTCTCTCATTTTACTGCCTTATGGGGTAAAACCTGTGAAATTATAAGCTAACACTTAGGGACAGATATCCTGTTTGATAGCATTTTGTTAGTAACCACTTATTCTATTAAGAATTTTTAAAGGATCTAGCAATATTATAAATTATTTCTATAATCCTACTGTGATTTGTACCATTAAGCATGACAGTGCAGTAATATCAGTAATATGTTCTTAGTAATAAACCAATATGAAAATATGAAGCAATGAATTTCTGCACCACTTATTAAGCACTTTGAATAAACAGTTCTGGTGTGCACAGCAAGGTTTAAAGTATGTTCAGGTCACTGCTAAAAGAAAACACTGTAGTGAAGAAAAATGATTACCAATTTTTGGTTGCAAGAAACTCAATATGCACATGAAAGTCTTTGCAAATTTCTGACACACCCTCTCCAAAGTAATTTTAAATGTCCTACGTTTTACGCTGTCACCATGGGGTGTACAGACCTACAAGGAACTACTTCTTCCCATAAGCCAAGACACAAGAGTGAACAGGGGCTTTAATTACTGTTCACCTCTAAAATGGGTCTACTAGGTCAAATGAGATAGTAGTAACAGCAGAGTGTAAGCTGACAAGTTATTTGTGCTTATCAGCTGTATGCATAAACACTGGCTATTATCTGATTATCAATCTTATCTACAAGCTCATTGGTATCTATGTATGTTGTTATAAAAAACTGAATTACTTCAATGTGATTTGCAACTAAGTAAGTCACAGTCCTTTTTTCCTTCGTTCTTATTTTTGAATGGGAATAAAAAAAAGGTACTCGATCGCCTTCCTGGAGTTAGAGATGTTTAGAATCCTAATGTAAGATCAAAAACATCAGAGACCGGTCTTACTCTCATCAGAAAGACAGATGTCTGACTGCTTGATCAAATTCGTTTGGAGCTACTATTTCTATTTGAGAAGAAGAACATCTGATTTTTTCCAAGTAAAAATGGATTTTTTCACTCTTATTTTAATAATACACTATAGGGAGATCATTAGACACAGGGTAAGCGATTAATTACCCTTATGCAATTAAATAAATAAAAATAAAGTATTTTTTTAATAATAAAAATGTCAGCCACATATACCTGTTCTATGCACTTTTCAAAATGCAGCTTCCCCTCAGAAAAATGAGGTACAACTGAGCAGCATAAACGTTCTAACAGCAGTTTAGTAAACAAGGAGCTGTCAACTTCCAATAAGCTATTATTCACACCTCTTTAATCACTGCCACAGAGTCGATTATAAATAGCCTCATACATTTTTAAATAAGGTCATTCTGAAATGAAACAACAAAGAGGGTAGTAAATATTCCAGTACATAAGCAATTTAAATTCTACAGCATAACAGAACTGTGCATTCTCAAATATTCAGTTTAAAGAAAGCCAACAAAACCGTTTATTAACTGGTGCAAAGTGTCAGATGCGTAATCTCTGTGAGATCAATAAACCAGCCCAATTATGTGATAGTTTGCAAACAGATCTGAAAGAAATGAAACTATTAAGACTTGCTCATAAAATCCAGCTCCAACAGCATTATTTACAAATACACAGTAATACAAATTAAGTTAATACAATACATGCATTGCATGAGTAAATCTACTATGCAGAGATTTTACACGAATATGAAACAGCTCCTCTGTGCCTTCCCAGAAGTTGAACACAAATAAACAACTTATGGAGAACCCTAGTTCATAGGAGACCCTGTTTTCTACTCTTCTTTTTAAGATTTTAAATAGAGATTATTTTTAAGATTTTAAATAATTAGAAATTAATACATAAAGAAAAACAAGAAAAGAACTGTACAAGAAGGAGTGAGTTCTTGTTTTTTCCCTCTTCCAGTTTTTCTCAGATTACTTGATTAACGATTACTTGATAAAAGGATATTTCAAAATAACACTAATGTAAAATCTTTATTAATTTGCTTAGGGAAAAAATCCATAAAAAATAGAAATATTTATAATAATGCAGATTTTTTTCTCAGAAACATTATAATAATTGCAGATGTTAAGTTGAGATCTATTTAAAGAGGTTAATTTAGCACTACCAGAAAAAGAAAGAATTAGAAAAAAAAATAACCAAATAGTTCCCATCTTACTGAACCCTTACTGAGTTGTTACTGTGGTAAGTACTGGAAAGCTCCTTCCTATTACAGGTTTTGTTTTTCTAACCTGACACTCATCTTTGTAGAGAGACACTTACCTGCATTTTTTCAAAATCACAAAAGAAATGCCTATTGATACATTGTGCTGTATTCTCCTGAATAGCAATAGTCCTTATTGCTCCACTGTGGGCAGTTCATTCCAGAAAACGGGCTCCATGAGTAGGGGACCTCAATACACCTCCCTCCGCTCCCCGATCCCCTTCTGAGGTATTAACAATTTAAGCCTCACTTACTTCTTAGACTTAGCTGAAAGGCATTTTGAGCGTGAGGTGAAACTTCTTTAGGTCACAGGCTGCTGTGTACCTGATTCTTAAAAAACTAACATTAGACATGAGCGGCAAACACACCTAAATCTTCCTGCCTATAAACATACCTTAATATTATACGTGACAATGTCATGTTTAGGCATTTGTGCACCTGGACAGACACAGGAGGCATGAGTTTGTTCTGCCTGTACTCCAAGTTGGCCGTGCCCCGAAGTTGTATTCCCAACAGCCCAGCTGTGTCTTCTTGCCTTTTCATGTTCTCACCATAAAGCGAGAGTGACCTCCCAGGGAAAGGGCATTCAAATCAGTTAAGAACCTCATAATTATTAAAGCCTTTATCTACATCCATAAACACTCTAGAAATCAGTGTAAAGGATCCACCAATGGTTTGTTCTCAGTCTTCTCCCACAATAGGGCAGCACTGCTATTCTACACAGCTATACTTTCTAACTGGATTCCCATGTTCTAAATAAAGCATATTATAGCAGTTTGCGCAGTGAAGTGGTAAAATTGCAGCAGTCCACAGCAAGATCTACATAAAAGCAAGGCATGACTTCAAGGAGCAAACTTTACTATTTCAGTTCCCTGAAAATACAGAAGTAGAAAAGGTTCATATGTCAATGGGCATCTTAGAATATGTTCATTTCCAGAGCAGGCATGTTACTTTTTCCTCTGTTCAGTGTCATCTCCTTCACAACAGCCCCTACTGAACACTTCAAAAAAGAAAGAGACCAACAAGAAGTTGGGAAATAGCTTACACAAAGAAACACTCCTTCTCAACCTTAATACAAAGTCTGGTTTGTGGCCCAAAGCTTGAAAACTGTTTTCTTAGGTGTATGCCCTCCATCTTCCTTGAGTTCTGTAATTTGTTTCTAATAGCTAGGACAGTATGCCAAATAGCTGTTAAGTTTTATTAATTGCTTTTTTTTTTTTTTAAACCTATGTCAGGGAAATGGATGAAAGACTGAATAGAAACTCCTTTTTTTTCTCCCCTCCAAAAATATGCATTATCTTACACGTTTTAAGTGCATCATCTTCCGTTGTTCTAAATTCATTGATAAACCACCCATGATTTTTCCATTCGTTCTGTAGAAGACAATTTTTCTATATTCCTATCCTAACAACTTTTGGTAATGACAAAGTCTCTTACATGCTGTTTACACTATCTTCACAACCAGAGTTTTCTGGAAGAAACACAGAGTCAACTATACACGATGTCTTACTTGCAGGAGCATTTTAGGAGGGGAGGTTTCAAGCTCTTTCTAATATTGAGAGGACAACTTCATTGAACTGTCTGCAATAAAACAGAAACCTTTCTTGTCATTCAATACAGAACTAGGTTTATAACGTGACAATTTTGAGAAGTCTAGTGTATAGCAGTTTCACTGGTTGCTCCGAGTCTCACGATAGTTTACTTTCAGCTGCTTCACAACCTTGGAGAAGCCACAGAGGAATATTAAGTTCTGATGAACAAAAGACAGAATTGACACATTTCCCGCCACAGTGAGAAGAGTGTCGTTTGGATCCACAAAGCACAACGAATTGGAGAAGCGACGAGTCCGAAATGTGAAGATCTTTCAGGACAAAGCTACTCAGCACCACCATCAGAGATCAAGAAAGTTGCAGTCCCACAGTGACACTCCACAAGAAAGTATGAAAGGATCACGCAAATGACATTGGTCAAGTCCCATGATCTTTGGGTACCAATAACGATGCTATATATTCCCAGTACCAACAAAAGCAAGTGCACCCCGGAGTACAAAAGGGCCTAGAGCAAGATGAGCCCCAAAATTAATGAAAAGCAGCAAAGACGTAAGAGATAATAAAACTATACCTGTTATTTGTATTCATTAGTATCAGAAGTAACCTCTATGAAGAGTATAAAAGAAACATAAGATTTGAGTTTTATAAAATAAAGAATACACATGTATATTTACACACACATATATACATATAAATAACTACAATTAATTATGAAGTGTCTAATATCCTTGAAAAGCACTGCGACCTATGTGACAGTCAGCTAACCTACAGGGTACACAAAATTTTTGAAATCCTGCAAGGAGGACCCTGCTCCTTGCTGTGTTTATAACTCTAACCATCTGAGCTGAGAACAGAAGCAGGAATGGGAAAGAGAACAATAACAGAAAAGATACAACTCAGCTAAGAACCAAAAGAGTTAAAAAGAAACCCAACTCTCATGTGATAGAAGAATATTACTCAATATGTTAGGAACACGACACAGTAAGTGGAAAAGAATGTGATACATATGCACAGATGAAAGTAGCACAATGGCTACGCCTATATGAACTGTAAATGAGAATGAAAACTAATACTTACACAGCAAAAACTTCAAAAGCTAGCAGGTGGGCAGCCTGCATGGGACAAAATCTCTTCTAACTCAATTCAAGTTTAGAGATAACATTCCAAAGGCACACATGAACAGGAATCTGCACGCGAACATGAGTTCACTGCAACAGGAACACTTCCCAAAAGCACAGCCCACCTTTTATCATTTATAATAAAATCAATGTTACTAAATTACCCTAACCTATTCAAGATAAACTTAAAAACCACATGAGGTGGTCTGCTGACCTGCTTATGAAAAGCCCTGCTTCAGTTCTCACTTCTGACTCTCCTTGCTTCAAACACTTCCCAGTCATCTTACCTGCTGATAGCACAGTTTAAGCCAAGCTGCTATCATCAATAACATATAATTATGCCTTGCTAAATACCTACCTACGTTATTATAACTCATTTGGTACAGTTTTGTGGAAATACTAATGCAAATTACATGGAATTAAATAGTTCAAGGACAGGTATATGTCTCCCAGTCATGATGCAATGCCTGGATTGAGAAACTATGTTATCATTTACACCTTAACATACTCATGCTCCACTGGATGCAACATCAGAAGAATTAGTAGTAAGCAACACCTAGAATTATGCTTTGTTGTTTTATTTTCCTCTTCAGTGCCTATGCAAACAAAGAATCTCACACTTTTTAAAATAAAATATATTTGGTGCTTCCAATCAATGCCTGGTGTACTCTGACAGCCATCCGCCACAGGAGAGGTGGGCTGCCCTGTAGAAGTGCTTATTTCTCATCCAAGACAAAGCGGAATGAACGTAGCAGGACTAGCTCAGATTCCAGCATCTAAAATGCTGACAGCTAATTACCACAGGTGACTCTTGCCCAGTATGATAAGGTACCTAAGGAAGAACATACGTGGTAGAAGATACCTCACAATCACCTGAAAGGAAACAGACACTTTTAGGGTTAAGGTGTACTTGAACCTCCACCCCAGAGTTAGGAGATAAACAACGTGTACTAGCAAACTGAGATAACTTCCCTTGCAAAAAATCTGTTTGGCTTTCAGTTATACCCCTGGATTTCTCTAACATTCCAATTTAAATACGTTTGGGAAGAGATGTCTGAACTTCCCTAATCGTGCAGAAATTGTGAGTCCCACTTGCAGAAACTATGAGGGGGGACAGCATCACAGCAGAGTAATCTTGGCCAAGTTTAATTCATTAGGAGCTACTTCCATCACTGAACTAGCCTCGCAGAAAACCACAGCATGCTATAGACTGCACAGAAGGGCCTACACCTTTGCATACAGACTCTTCTGCAAGGAGAAGCAAGCTCCACCTGCCCATGTTCCACCCTGGCCTGACAGAAGCCAGCATCAAACCAAAGCCCTCCTAGGTGTCACAGCACTGTGCCAAGCCCAAGCAAACCCATCCTGCCATTTATCAGTGCGTGCTGCCACAGAGCCCTAGAGATCACCTATTTCAAACTAATTCAGAGCAATAGTGCAGGAAAACTGGAATCCAAAAAGTAACATGTAACTAAGAATAAGCTTTAGGGGAAAAAAAGAAGGCGGCAGTGAGATCAGCTAGGAGTTCCCAAAGCTTGCAAACGGCAGCCACTCTCTTGCTGCAGGTGCCGTACCCAGGGCAGAGAACTCTCTTGGCAAATCAAGCTTTGCCACTCCAAACCCTCTTCAGACAAATTTACAGTCTTGAAAGAGATGAAACCACTGTCAAGGGAGTATTCAACCTAATTTCTTTCAAAAAGCCATTGCCAGTTTAGGAGGAAGCTTAATTTTGTTCAGCGTTTCTACCCCTATCATCCTTCATGTGTATATTAATGCTTGGGTCCCTAATCCAGTCATGAACCGTTAGAAAAAAAAACAGTGGGAGAAGCAACATAAGCTCTAAAACATACTTAAAATTGAAAGAAGGTTTGAGCATCCTAACATGAGTGCAATACACGACACCATTTTTCTCATGTTTCTTGGCTGCTGTTGTGGAACTAGGAATAAACATTTTAAAAGAAAATTTTTATTTAGAAATTATGACAGTGGTCAGAAATAACATTTTATAAAGCCATTTTCCTCAATTTGACGGATCATACAGATATGAGTTTTACAATCCCACTATACTTACTCAAACTCTAAAGGTGTTCTTCGAAAACACAGGCCTTGTTTTTAATTTCTAGCTAGAGTAAAAGCAGAAAATAGATATTTGGAAGTTTTAATTTAGATGAGCCTTTTGTCCAGGTATGATCTGCAAGATCTGTGCTAAACAGACTTGCATAGACCTGCGACCATTACTTAGTTTTTAATTTAATTTAATTTAAGTTTTTCCCACACATGTAAAATGTTTTCTTCATGACTTCTTGCCGCACATTTCTCTTCAGGAAGCCTGTAGTGCTTTCTTACTGCATTTTGCATCAGCGACTGCAGAAGTCCCTGTACATAGTGACAGCTGCCGATGTGTCCAAACAGAAATACATGGTGCAATATAGCTGAAGAACTAACTAGTGCAGCACCAAGGGAAAGGGATCCTTCTTAAGCTCAAAATATCACCTTAATCATAATTTTTTGTTTTCTAAAGTTTAATTTGCTTGCTTTTAGTGTTCCCAACTGCAAGTAATTAAGTGCTCAAATTCCTTCTGGATTTAGAGTATCCTGCTTCCTTTGCTTTTGTGCCTACGTCTACACTACTTATGTCAGATGACATACCAAGTACAATGGATGCTTTATCAAATCCCTGGAGAAACGAATCAGGATAACCAAATGACACATTTATTTTATGACTTTAACTTGCCGCTAGGTACAACAAAACAAAAAGGTGGCACCTAATCTTCAGTTCTGAACTTTGCTCTTCTACCCTGAGCACAGGCTAATCTGGGCTGCTCAGAAGCCATCCTGCACGACCGGCTGCGTTGTGGACATGTCAGCCCACGTTCAGCTGTCCTGTCACACGGAGTACGTCTTCTCTCAGCTTACCAGCGGGGAATTTCCAAGAGAATTTGTAGTTTACCCTGCTGAGCAAAGGAATTAGAACGATGAAAAAAGGATCAGTGACAGAATGGCTTAATGTGGTTCTTGCCAATAATCTGAAAAGATGAGCCAGTTGTCAGAAAGTATCTATGGGAAGGTACATTTTGCTTCTAAAGTCATTCTGAATTAGCTACACACTGCTGCAGCTGGTAGGTCTCTAAAGAGAAAATATGACAGGACAATTTTTTCCTACTCTATATCTTAAAAGTTATGTATACCCAGATCCATATTTCAATTACCCTCACTGCCTAAGATGCAAATACATCAAAGGGTGATTTCTATACTTATTTTAACTTTTTAAACTCATTATTACCTCATACACTGAAGACAGACTACAAAAAGCTTATTATTAGTAGGAAAATGTCAGTGAACTAATACAACACTCTTGAATTTAACGTACAGCTTCCTGGAGAAAAACTGAACACCCTCAGCAAGTGTTTTAGGCTCCATACAACCTGATTGTACAAGGAACATAAAACATTCCACTGTCACAAACAAAAAAAGCACTACAATATTGACAGCAGTTCCTTTAGATAAAGGTTCAACTCTACACCTATCCCACAGATTCAACTAAGCTATCCAAAAATATTTCTGTTCATTAAACCTAATAAAATTTTTCAGACAGCAAATGTGATCACAACTTTTAACTAATCAACTACATTTGAAATTACTACATATGAGTAGAATTTCCCAGGTTCCCTCCGTGTTAGGCTACCAAGGCATAATGATAAGCTGCATTTATTTTCAGAACGTAGAAAAGCATGTTTCAGAGAAAGACAACTTTTTCCATCTTTGTTTTCATTTGCAATTATTCTAACATATATAAGCAGTCTCCTTTGACGACAAAGGAAAGCATACATTTACAGGATAACCAGTAATGAGTTTCTAACCTCTCCTCCCAGCTGAAGGGGAGGTGAAGGGTGCCAAGACAGAACATGAAGTTCCCCAGACCTCTGCCAGCTTTGTGCAAGGTGAGAGCCTGGGGCTCCAGCTTCCCAGAGCTCCTGGCCTCCTGCTGACCACACGAGAGCAAGAAGCGAGAGAGAGAGGAGGCAGTTTTCTCAATTAATTGAGGAGCTTGAGAAATCCTAGGACAGGTGGAGATGGCAGTGTCAGACAGGCTTATGTGGAAAAAAAAAAGCCTGGAAGCCATGTCTGCAGATGTGTATTTTCATTTAATTTACTAATTAGCATCTCAGAGTCTGTTTTGTACACATTTGGTAGCACTTAAGACTAAAAGTTTTTCTTAAGACTATCCTTTTACTTCCTCTGGTGGAATTTATTCTGGAAGTACTTACATGGGAACTCCTCCTTGCCCAGGTTAGTTAACATTGGTGTACAGAAAAACCTCATTTAAAATGTTCTCTAAAAGCAAATTTGAAATAGTTACATTTAAGCAAATGACAAAGAGACAGGTTTGAAAGTGAGAAAAAAATTCTCATAACACAAAGTCAGTTTTAAACTTGAAACTAAGAATTGATCTTAGAGATCAGAAAAGAGGAAGTGGAAAGGTAAAGGGAAAGTTACTTTTGCATGGTGCCATGTAAATTTAGAGGTTTTATTTAAGAAATGCTTACACATTAACTTCAGCTCTTAAAAAAATAATTTTCTAACTTAACTTCAGAAACTTTCTAAAAATAGATTAATGATAAAAAATGCCACCAAATAAATTCTTTCTCCAGAATCAGTGACAAGCAGTTAACAGATCAGCAGCCAGAAGTGTGCCATCTGCAAGCTGTGCCAATTAGATTATTTCCAGTAACATAATATCCTCTATACCCCAATCATTAGATCTTTCTTACTTCATCTAACTTTGAATAGTGTCTCAATAACACATCACAGTCACAAATCAGCATCAACTCCGTGATTCAGAGCAGCTCTGCAGGACTGGCTGAGCGCTGGGACACTGCACACCCTCTCCTTGCCGTGCTACCCACCTAGTGAGGACACAACACGTGTGCATGCATCTGCCCGTAAATTTAGAAAACAAATCATGATAGCACTTACAATTTTGAAAGCACAGGTAAGAGACCACAAGAAATATTTAAATTTTCAATAGTAAGGACAATAAACCTCTCCACAATACCGCTCTTTAGATGTGACAGCTATTTCAAAGCAAAAAGGGAATCATGACTGTTGCTTCAAGAGATGAAGTCTTTACAGCACTTGCTAGGAGCAACTGTGCATTCCCTAACACAGAAGCCATCTGAAAAAAAAATAATTCTGTGATGAGTAAAGGAGAAGCAAAAATGGTAAAGTATTAGCATATGCATGACTAAAATAAGAAAATTCAACATTTTGTCAAGGACGTGTTTAAGCTTCAAGCAGAACAGGAAAGTGACCAGGTATTTTTACTTGCACATATCTTCAAAAACACAGTATTGATATGAAAGTCTTCTAATGCTCACCATTTTTAGTTACCTTAGAAAACTCATTCATGAGCTGCAAAGAAATGCATGTTACAGAAACCTTACACCTTCTGTTCCAATGTTTAACTGTGAGAGACATTTTGTTAATGTACAGACTAATTGCAGCTGTCCCACCACATCTGAACACGTTGTCCTTAAGAGGATTTCATGATATAATCTGATATTGAGTGGGAGGGGAAAAAAAAAAGTATACACTTGCATATTGAAACCCTGAGACTTAGCTCATTGACTGTCCTTCTTGGAGATGTTTGGTATGAACATACTGAAATAGCGTGCGGCTCTTGATGTGACAGTACAACCTCACATCAGCATTTTTGGGAAAAATTAAGGCTTCAACCGTATTATTTGATTACAACAGGTCTAATAGCTGCAGTCGTCAGCAGTTAAGGTTTTCACTGAACGGAGAGTTAAATTGGATCTAATGAAGTTAAACAGTAAACACATTGGCTGATTGTAGGTCCTACCCTCTGTATGCACATCTTTATGACAGCAAACCGTAGGAGACTTGAGAAACCCTTTTAAAGCAATAGTTTCTTCTACCACTTTTGTTTAATATCTTAAGGCTAAACTATAAAGCACCACGGAACCTACTTGAGAAATAACGTTGCATTAAAGGGAAACTGTTCAATAACCCAACTGATCACATTGCAAAGCACCAAATGATGGAGTTTGTTGGAGTGATGGTGGACATTCACCAGACGGCAAGAACAGAAGAGGTTTTCCTGCAGCGCTGCTCTGCCAGTTCCCTCCTCCATGGGTCTGCCAGTCTCCTACCTCTGACAGCAAAAGACTCTTCCTCTCAAACCTTCAAAGTTTAGGGTCTTATTTGTTGCTAGGTTTTGCTACGAGAATAGGAAATTGTTGCAGCCTGAGCGAAGTCTGAGACAAGTCACTCTCCTTCAAAGCAGAATAAAATAGAGACTATAAGGCAAGAAGTAGCTGGACAAGCTCCCCTGATTATGGAGCAGGCAATATGCTAGGATGAGAGGAGTAAAATGCTCTTTACTTCTGCTTCTTTCAGGCATCTGGCCAACTGAATATCTTCTCCAAGACTCTTAAGTGGCTCTCAGCAGCAAGATGGGTATCAACTTCAAATGCAAGCAGCTTTTCCAGTGTTTCACTATTCATACAATGAAATTTATGCTGTCCTGCCCACTGATACTCTGTCCAATTTCTAGGTTTTTAATTCAATTAAAAATTACTTTCAGAATCTACTACATTCAAAAAAACATGTTCAATAGCCTTTGCTGATCCAACGAAATAGCTATAAATACATGAGTTCTCATCTTTGGAATGAAGAGAGAACTCCACGTCAGAACAAAGAAGAAACTGCATGCCAGCTCCAAGGAGCGGCCGACAGAAATGCTCCTGGAGTTTTCAACATTATTAATATCCTGTTTTCAAAACAGCAAGACATAATTCTTATGTTGTACCTGTACAAAGCTATTTTAACATTTCCTGGTTTATTATAGCAATGCATTAATGTTCTAGATACTTATCAAAAGCAAAATCCTGTAACCACTTGCTATGCCGTAGCCATTGGGTGAGCAAGTGATACCTCAGAAGGACATGAAGCGGTCTGAAATTTCAGAAGCTCAAAATAGTTGGCAGCTTAAAGCAAAACCAAAGTTAATGGTATTGAACAATTTTTAGCGTGTGAAGAAAAAACTGTCATATCTGGAAACATGTTTTCTAATTTTGATACTGTACTAAATTCCAAGTTTTAAAAGACGTGACCAGGCATAACTGCTGGCTTTGAGATGAAAAGCAGAAAATCACGCACATGAAAGGAAAAGAAATTTCAAGCAAATCTTAAGTTTTGGGTTTGTTTTTTTTAAGACTCAAAAATCTATCTTCAGTAATTTTTCTTCAGCTGTAGTTAATGTGCCTTTAGAAGTTAATTTTTGGAGCTTTTCTGCAGGACAGATTAAACTACTTTTTTCAATAAAACAAAACTATGTTGCTACAAGTGTACTATTTCTGGGGTGTATAGGATGGAAACAGGACAATCAGAAGAAATACTTTTAAGAACCCTGCTAACAGTATTTAGGAAAATGTATTAATGAACTTGAATTCATAATAGAGTCATCTGTATTGTCCTCAGAACAGTTTTACGATCCACAAACCGAATGTTGAAAGCCACTGGCAGATACTGTCTGATACATCAACGTTCTGACTAATACACAGTTACTAATACACATCTGAAAAGCATCGAGACTTGCAGAAGAGATAACACTGGACTCAGCATATAAAAATAACTCAGCAGAGATTACAAAAAAACCATAATCAGAAGTTAAGTAAAGAAGAGCTTTACAGCTGAGGGGAAAATAACGGCTCTTTCCGTAACTTGAGGTTGAGTCCCTGAGACAGTTTCCTACAGAGGTTTCATTTACATGACCACCTGCTATCTTTCCAACGCGACTTCTGTCTCATTCAGTGTACAGGATAGGCCACGCTCTCTCGCTAGGCAGGCAGTCAGGTTTAATTTGCACAGATATCACCGAGTCATCACTCAACCCAAAATTTCTTGCCTTCCTTCTTTGCATCCAGGTACTTAAACATTTTCAGAACATCCCTCTGACAATAGGAAGAATCGGCTCCACTTGACAGAGAAAATAAAACCAGATTTAAAAATTAAAAAAAAACAACACAAAAACAACCACAAAACAAAGTGCTCGATAATTTGAAAGTTCAATTTGAAGTACTTAAGTCCAAATTTTAAAAAAGTGTTTGTCATTTTGACAGCCACGTACATGTGCAGATGAGAATTTCAACAGAGTGCAGCTGCTTCTGTGAACACCAAGTGCTTCTACTGAAGTGACCTGAGCGGCAGCTACGCAGTCAGAGCAACCTCTATTCACTGACCGCTGAAGGAGAAACGGATGTGATGGAAAGTACACAGCTATAATTAAAGACCATGGTAACCACTACTGTTCCAAGTATGGAGAGGCCACGCTTCACATTTTACGTATGCTCTTCTCCTTCAGCGGGTGACTGGGCTGATCTCTTGGATCTTGGCTGCTCTGAGTAACGACTGCAGTAACACCGCTCTCAGGCTGGATCCCAGACTTGCACCTTTCCTTTCTTCTCAACACTGCAAGTAATCCTGGCAATTCTATTGTGGCTCTCAAGAGTTTCCAATCAGAAATCTGAAATAACCTTGCACTGAAATCTTCAAAAGATACTATTAATTAAATCCTCAAGAGAGATGTGAATGAAAGCAAAAGTTTGAAAGAAGCAGCTTTACCTGTACAGGATTCTCTGGTACCTTACAACCCTCTGCATTTATGCTCCTCCTGTCCACCCAGGCTTGGCCGATACGAGCCCTGGCAAGGAGCCGCAGCCTGCTCTGTGATTGTTTCCTTACAGTCTTCTCTTCCCCATCAGTTAGTTTGCAGTTTCCTCTGTACAGTTCCTTTTCATTTTAACCCACAGAATTCAAACAGCTTAACGTAATATCAAAGTTATGAGAGGTACACAGAGTTTAACGTTCAATTAAAAAATACTATGCCAAGCCTTTTCTCAAGTGCATGCATCATTGGGCTGAATTAAGGTTTTGCAGGTAGTTTTTCCACAATTTTTAAAACCTTTATTGTTGTATTATTTTTCTTTTTAGATGATATCGCAAGATTATAAGCAGTTAAGGAAATTATGTTAAATTGAACCATACTCATCTCTGAGGGTCATCAGCAAAACCTTGCTGAGTAGAGTGGTTTTCAGCTATGGATTCAATTTGAGAGATACTAAGGACACCTAAAAATGATTATTTTGGGGACTCTGGAAATTATAAGAGCTATTATGATTAGTAGCAAAAAATTTGTATCATTTAACTCTTTAAAATGGAACATACCTTATTAAGCAACTCTCTGATGATAACTAAATCTTAACAACGTACATGTTTATAAACTTAAGGACTCCGAATTTCAAATACAGCCTCACCAAGGGTACATTACCAGCCATATTAGAACTTTCCTTACTGACCCTGAATCTGACATCCTTTTGTAACATATAGATACCTTTTTTTCAGTTAAAAAGCAAATGAAAATCCTTAATCAGAACTTACAGAACGCTACATTCAGAGCTTAAGACAAATAACTTGCTCAAATTTCACTTCATCAAACTTTGCAAAGTTGTTCCACTGCAAAAAGGAATTTTAAATAGAGACATGCACCCTGGGGTGGAAATGTAGCACAAACTCCAGTGCGAATACTGAAGTTTTTGCAAAGCAATAAGCAACAACAACAACAAAAAAATCTTATTTTTACAAGGTAAAGTGTTACCCAGGCACTGCATATATTTAATACATATTTTAAAATATTAGTCAGATGTTGGTTCTAAGATTAAATCTCAGAGTCTGGAACTGCTGTTATGAAGAAAAGCTGGTGAAGCAGATGTTTAAGAATTGAAAGGAAAAGAACAGATGAGGGCAGTATAGATTTTTGTCAATTAATACTTTAGAAGATAAGGAAATATTTACAGCTATTTTTAGCCACTGCTTCCTGCTTTTTTGCAGACTTAAAAGTTTTGAAATCAAAGAGCCACTTGCAGGGTAAAGCTGCAACTATGACAACTTTCACAAGCTGAAGCTGTTCCAAGAAAAGGGAAAAAAAAAAAAAGAAAAGAAAAAAAATAGCCCAAACAGGATCCTTCTAACTCCTCTTGCCTAAGTGAGCTGTGCCACATCAGCCTATGTTAGCCACGAAGGATGTCAAAGGGTTTTTAGTGCTGTTAACGTAGAACTAAACACTGAAAAACAGGGGAAATTATACAGGTTAAAGAAGAGCAAACAAAAAGGAAGAAATAAGCAGTGTTAAGAAAAAAATTAATTAGCAAAATTTCCAAGCAGAACAGATTAAGTTGACTAGTCACACCCTACTCAGTTAGAAATGCTCTGTACTTTGTCTGAGGAAGTGCACTGAAATATATTCTGTTTCAGTTTTACAGGTGTACCTAATTTAAAACAGCATGAAACTGATAAATAGGCAAAATCAAATAATCAATTTCGTCAAGACTGTTTGTTACTCCAGTTGTCACATCCAATTCCAGCTCATGTGTCATGCTAGGAAATCCCGAGATACTACCATCAAGACAAGGGATTTTTTTATTCCTGGATTAATTCAAACCAGAAATTTTTTTAAGACTTTTTTTTTTTAATGTCTTAAGAAAGAAGCAGAGAAATCCAGAAAAGGAACAATTCTTAAATTATCAAAGGCAGAAGATACAAAGTTTCACCAAAGCACTTTTTATGTAATGGCACGTTACTTCTTTTTTCCTCTCTGTCACAGAAGGATGGTTTTACTTACCAAAATTAGGTATTTAAAGAGCCATAATTATAAAAAAATTACACACACACATAAATAATTGTGCATCTGTGTGTTTAAGGGAATAACACTAAAAATCAGTGCACTGAAATGCTAAACTAGTTCTACACATAGTGAAACCTGGGTAAAACAAGTGTAATTCAAATAAAGTTATATAGAAACAACCACATCAAATGCCTTTCGAGTACTGCTATGGGCTGTGAGTAAAAAGCAAAACTATGTTAATGAAGTTTCTAAAACAAAACGTTAAACATGGAAATCAATTTTCATACACCCACATTAAAATAGAAAATGAAAACCTTTGCAAGCATCCACATATTCAGTGCTTAATTCACTGAGAATGTTTTCACTGCACTTCGTAATAGCTGTTTCACGTTTACAGAGCCCTAACTCAAAACAGATGTAAAAAATCACTGCTTATTTTAACACATTAAACAAATCAATTACGAAGTGTGTGACAGTTCAGGTAGAAATATCAGTTGTTATCCATTAAAAACAAAGTAAGTGGCATTTCGGGTAATTTACTACTGTACGAAATAGCTGTTATTACTGTTGGTTTGCCACTACAAAATCTCTCCCTGTGAGCAAAACCCAACAATTTGGAAAAAGCAGAGGGAAATGCAGAGAGAAATCCAGAAGATCTAAATAGAAATGCAACACCTTTACAGAGGGATGATGAGAAAACTTCATAGAGTGACATAATACAGCATAATAGATCATACAGAGGACATTCCATAGAGCAGAGATATATAAATCCTTCTAGCTTGGCTTTTAATATATGCAGAGATTTTGATTCAGGAAGTTACTGGAGCCACATGCTGCTGAATTTGGATGATTTGCTGTTCTCCTCTTTTCATGCTGTTCCCTTAGCATCTGCTATTAGTCACTATCTTTCATGTTTTTCTCCATTTATGGTTAGGTATTAGCCTCACCCTAGCAAAATCAAACAGCCCAACTCTTGTAGAGGAACAATAAATTCAGTAATTGACAGGGTTTGGAGGCTGAAAGATGAACTGGAAGGAGACACCAAGCAGAGCAGCCCTGCCTACACCCACTGATCCTTGAAGGTGTCCAAGGAGATGGTGGATGATACCCAGTGATGCTCTTCCCAGAAATGTGAGTCCAGGAGGACTTGCCTGAGATAGAAGATTGCAAGATATAAGGCAGCTCTCAACTTCTGCAGCAGAGGGAGATGCAGTGGGTGGGCTAGATAAGCAGCAAGCCATTCACCAAGGCTAGCTAACTATAGTCCATGAGCTCTCTACCCTTGGTGCTACCTACCAGAAAAAGCACTTTCAGGCCTGCATGCAGGGATGGAGATTGTGCAACAGGTTCTCAGCAAGGTTTCTCCCCACTCTCTCGATGACCAAAGGGGATCTAGTTCTGAGAAACTTTCAGTTTCTAGAGTGGTTTTGGTGGAAGACTGGCAGCTCAGAATGGTCTTGAAAAAGATCTTTTGATAAGAGGATAAAGAGCTGATGGTCATACTGGAGCTCTCAGACATGACAAAGGAAAGCCCATGCCAGAATGCTCCACACAGGAAAGCCTCCACCACACAGGAATCTCTGTGGAGCCTGCAAGCAGAAGGTGTGAACCTGAATGCAGATGCAGACCAGGTCCTGTTCCCACCCTCCATTCAGAAGGGACCTGGAAAAACATACACCCACATCCACACACAACCAGTGCAGGATACTCACTAGGTCCTTAGTCCGACTCAGTGGAGGCAGCCCTTATAATCAGATTTGATGACGGAGTTGCAGAAAAAGAGGCAACAGTTTTGATGAGCAATTTTTATCCTAGAAGACACTAGAAATCTGAGTCCTAGACCAGACTTTACTAGTTTGGCTCTGATTGAATTGCACTTTCTCACCACTATGGGCGCAAGAGCAAAGGGACAGTTGAGGTCAAGAGGCAGAAGAGAGGCTTTAATTATCTTGTCATCATGGTTGAGCAATAGTTCCCTCTTCTAACAGACCAGCAGGGAACCAAGGCATTTGTTGTTATTCCAAGAGAACTGGTTAAAATAGTGCAGCTTAAGATTGCTCAAAACTCTAGTTGCTATTAGAATACTGTATTTTCACTTGCTTATAAAAGTAACATCAGCCCACTTTGTTATAGTTTTGACATATAATCTCATTTGAAGCAAATACTCAACATGGAGATTATCTGTCATAAACCAGCTCCAATCATTTCAAGAAACTTGGATACAGGAAAAATTTTAAAACCTGAGCAAAATGCACATGGACACACACACAGAAACCTCATCTTTGAGCATGGTGGCAACTCTACATTTAGTAGAAGGAACTTGATATGTTTAACAAAGTGCAATTTATAGGGTAGGAATTTGCCTTTTACTGTTTTTGTCCCCCAGAGTTGGCCTATAAAACATGTTCAAGAAATTTGTGGGAATAGGAAATTTGTACATACTAATGACATAAAAAGCTGGGATCCACAGCACACCATAGCAAGTCTCAGTAGGTTTTTTCACCTTTATCAGCTAAGATTTCTAAAAACTGTGGACACCCTGCAATATTGTCAGGGGTGTCCATGCTCCATTTTCCCTAGAGAAAAAGCTTCCAATTTACAGCACCCAAATGGCATTATGTAGTACACAGACACAGCCTCAACAACTGAGTATCTTTTGTGCACTGACATTATCTGGAAGAGTACTGCCACAGTGGCACTAGAAAAAGTTTTGGAACTTTACCAAGAAAAAGTTTTACAATCTATCTTTAACAAACATGACCTCAAGGATAAAGTTTGTCTTTTCAAAAAAGGATTTTCCCCACAGTTTTAGCCCTTTGGCTAGGTAAGCCAGAAAATTTCTCCTATGCTTTCAGCTACTCTGTGCTGACACCTAGGCAACATAGAAAGGAAAATGTGACTAGAATGCAAAGGGCATGAATGAAGTGAGGAAAAGGAAAAAAGTAGATTGTAACAGATCTGGTGAGTGGGAAGCTGCAGGAAGCTGGCAAGGGAGGATTTGAGCCTACTTGGCAAGGCCAGTGGGAACTGGAGGGAGGGTCAGTGGAAAGCCAAATCATTTGGGCAAAGAGGATGGAAGACAGAGGAGGCGATTGACTAAAAGTCAATAAGAAAAATGGTAGATAAAGGACTAACAAGCAGTTGGATGAAGAGTGAGAAAGGGGACGCTGAGAAGGTGGGAAAATTCTGGGAACAGAAGGAAAGTCACAAGCAGGGACAATCACCAGAGCTGGGAAACTCTAGGATTGCGAGGAAAGGGACATGGGGACGCTATCGCTGGTGCTAAAAAGCAACAGCAAGATGACAGATTCATGTAGCTCTTTTCCAATTCTCCTGACAGACACAGGTGAAGTGGGGGCACAATGAAAAGGAACAGATCAAAAAGGGGGGAAAAGTTTATAAAGAAAAAAAAAAGGAGCTCCAAGGAATGAAATAAAGAGTGGCAGTCAGGAAAAGGGAGAAGGGAACCAGCTATGCTTTCATGAAGATACTGATACAGGCTGAAGAAAGAGACTGTGATTGATACAGGAACTCTGAATAATTCAGTTGGGTATCATGAAGAAGACTAAGACAAGCACTCAAAGATGGAACAGGGATGGGCGGGGATGAAAGCAAGATAGAGAGGAAAAGTTTTCATGCTCAGAGCTGTAGGAGAAGAAGCAGAAGCATCTATGCTTTCTAGAAAGCCTTCTCCAAAGCTTCTACTGGAACACATAACTTAAGTGTTATCTTTCTTCTCTCTCAGCAAACACTATACAGCTTGCTAACAAAACATGCCTTCGCCCACTCCAGGGTGGTCACTGTATATAGTAGCAATAGCCCAAGTGGTGTCATTTCTTGTGGAATTTAAGGGTTCACAGCCGTGAAATGATCAACTGTGTACAGCCTGATAGAATGAAACCAAAAGTGAAAAGGTGTCAGCTGAGGCTGTTAAACTCCACTTCTCCCACCCCACGTGAAAATAAAGTAATATGAAACCATTATTTATGTGGCCCTTCCCACCAAAATTGTATTTTACTACTCAGTGTAGAGGATGCACCTCCACTGGGAAAGAACGAGGAACAGTATGTGACTTTAGCATCTTTGGCTTATTTACTGCAGAATTTGCAAAGTTGTGAATGACACAAGAATTGCAGAAAGACAGTCTCTTAGATGATATAACTGTGTGCTATTCCCGTCTTTGCTACAGAGTCTCTGTTAATGCCAAGCAGGCCATTCAAATAGAATTTCTTACACCTTATTAGTTATGCTACTTTCTCCACTTTTCTGATATCTAACAATTTGCTTCTAAAGCAAACAGCTACTAAATCATCAGCTGAGGCTACAGCCAGCAGGAGCTGTTCTTGGTATCACACAGTACTTGTGTCCTTAAGTCACAAGTTAAACAGGTTTAAGCCCTGAAGTATTTAGGAATGCAAAAAGTCACCCAAAGTTGATGGAAAACCCTCCCCTTACAATCCCATCTCAAAGAAGTACTGTGAAAAGAGACAACAATTGTCAAGTCTTACAAATACTCATTTAGAAGTGATTTTTGTTTCAGAATAGCATTGAACATTATACTGTAAGACACAAAGCAACACATGGAACAATATGGTTGAAAACCATTGTGACTAGCTTTTGATTAAATATATACCACACGTCTGCATTGAAACTGGAGCTCTCTGGAAAAAAATGCAAGTGATTGGGAAATTAACCGCAATTATCCATACACATACATGCATACACATTCACTGCAGAACAGGTGTATCTGTATTTGGAGGAGAAAGACAAAACAGAGGGGAAAAATAGTGAGGTACAAATTAATAGTGTAGTTTGCCATTTTTTAACCTCTGAATGCTCACTTAAAGCCACAAAAATGTTTAAGATGTAAGAGCATGTAGATCAAGAAGGATGGGAATTTAGAGGGGTCTCGCTTCAAGAGTTCTTTTTTCTTTTTAATAGAACATGGCTCTCAACTCATAGGATACAATCTCCAGGTACTCCATTTGCTGCCGTGCTTCTTTCAAAGCAAATTACATTTGACAAGATTTGGATATCAACAATTAATTAAGCCCAAAGTGGTAAATTATGTTCACAACCCACTTAAAACATTAAAAGCTTCTTTTGATGCTAAAGTTTAATAAGTAAAATTACCAGGAAAAAGCCACCGATTTTTAAAAGTAATCCTTTTCTGGTCTGATGCAAGCGTTTGTTTCTTGGTTAGAATATCCACAGATCTGCCAAAGGCTGAGAAGAAACTAATGCTACACAGGGAATAGGACATCTCCTCTACCTCTACACTGTGAATAAAGAACGGGTGATAGTGACTCACTTTATATGCATATCAGCGGCATGAGTAAGGATGAATCTCCCTGCAAAATATAGTAACCCTTTGTCCAAAATAAACTTCAACAACTGTCAATCACTTCTAGGGAATAAATATAAATTAACAGAATTGCTGACACGTTCTCTCCTTTGCTACATGCATTCTCTTGAGCTGTATTGAAAAAGCTTGGTCTTAAACGTTTGACCTAGGGTAAAAAAGAAACCCAGAGAAAGATTGGAATCCAACATGTAGTGCATATTTAAAATGGGTGTGCTTCATTTGAAACACGTATTTCTATTCCTGCAGTTGAAGACTGAACAGAAAATATGTTTGAAAAGAAGTGTTCTCATATACGATGCAACAAAAAAGGGAATGTTGAAGAACGATATGCCTTGTACTGGTCTTGAGAAAGAAAGAAATTACCGCAACTCGATGGACTCTCTGGAGTCTGCAGCACTTTTTGGTTCAAATGAAGAGTCGCTAAAAATCCACTGTTCCCATTTTTAATGTTATGTGTAGTCTCAAGGGGAAAATTTGATTTGACAGTGAATTAATCTGTTCTTTTGGTTGTTCTTACAAGAGAAGTACTTCTGTGGTAGCAGCAACTGTGTAAAGCAACTATATTGCAGGATTTTTCTTCCTTCTTACATTACGCTTGCCTCTAAGATTGTAATTTTCCTTTTATTGTTCTTTCCCTTCTGTACTGGTTTTTGTATCATACTCATTTTAAATTAGATTATGCTGGCTAAAGACTTGATGAAATGTTGATGATATTTTTCCTTTATGTAATTTGGTAAATACGATAATCTGATATATAATGAACTATATAAACCCTTTCAGTGTGCCAGTATCATGGTATCCAGTTCAGTTTCATGGTGTGTTATGGTATCCTCGGAGATGGAGACTAATCACAACTGTAGTAATCAGAGCCATTTGCCCCAAATAAATGCTTAAAACATAAGTCACGACTCTAAGAGAAGTCAGGAGCTTTCCTACCAGAATTTCTACCATGTTGCACGCCAGTTCCCTCTCTCTAACTCTCACTTTCTATGCTTACGAAAATTTTCTTAACACTGGCAACAGCTATACAGTTTATGTCAGCTGATTTTGTACTTATGACAAATGGATTTTACATACTTGATCTCATAATCAGCTGTTACAATGAAATAATATTTAGTTCCAAAACTTAGAGCAAAACCCAACTTTGATGAAATGGCAATTTTTCTTGGGTCTAAGTCCAACTGTTTTCCAATTCTGCTTTCTAGTTTTGTCTGTAACTATGCTCTATTTGCCATTTTGAATTTTCAGATTGTCATTCCACCTCTTTTGAACTGCGATTCTGCTTTCCATACACTTAAAACAGTGCTTAATTTGTAAAAAGAAAAAAAAATCCCCACATTTTTAATAGTACTACATTTAATATTTATTTTCTTGATGTAGCTGCTACAGCACTTCACTGTTTTTATTTCATGAATGTCTGTTGAGAAATATGTTATTTATCATGTTAGATTTTAGTCTCTCTGAAAGATGAGACAACTACCTCTTCTTTTGATGCATGTATTTGGAATCACAGACCAGCTACTTGTCCTTTATATAGGACAAATACTCTGCTTCAGTATTAGATTTTTTAAATACACTGAATTTCATTTGTCCTTTTGGCCATTCTGGCATGAAATCTGTCTGCAACTCCATGTCACCCTTGTTTCTATGACCCTGAATAATGATACATCATTAGCAGAAGCTACTCTTTTTACTGTCCGCTCACTTTTCCAGATCGTTTATAACATTAGCAGTGTATTGAACAGCACAGATTCCAGAAGGGACACTCACACAAATGCAGAAAACTATTTTATCACCACTCCCTTTTTTCTGGTACCCTCAATTTTAAATGAATTTCTCCATCCAAAGACCTTCCTTATCTTACTGAAGACTAGGATTTAAGAACGGTTTAACAAGGGTTTTGGGTGACTATGTCAACTGCATCCCCTTTGCCCACCTGCTCTGTGACTTCTTTGGAGAAAGCAGGAGTTTGCCATCAAGCCTACTGGTCTGGAGCTCTCTGGACTGTACCCTCCTCCCCAGCTGCCCCATACTGAAACAGTCGTGGGAAATACGTTCTATGTTGCAGATATCTCAGCCATTTGAGTTGAGTTGAGGCCCCATCCCTGGAGGTGTTCAAGGCCATGCTGGATAGGGCTTTGAGCAACCTGGTCTGGTGGGAGATGTCCCTGCCCATGGCAGGGGGGGCTGGAACTACATGATCTTTAAGGTCTCTTCCAACCTAAACCATTCTATGATTTCATTTACATGTCATTCATGGGGAAGACTACATTTGATCTGGGGGGTTTTTTTGTTCATTTTACTCACTCCCCCCACCTCCAAACTCTTAACAACCTGTTCTAAGGCAGTTTCCTTTTGCAAGGGACCAGAGCTGACTGAAGTGAACTCGCTCAACCTCCTACACTGTGAACACAGTTACCTAAAAGCATCTTTTTTTTTTTTTCTGTGACCATATTTTCTTCGAGTGCCACTTCTATACATTAATCAGTTTCTTGTATTACAGCAAGCTTCTTGTTTCTGATGCTTGAAAAACAGGCTTTAATAGTTTTTGGGCACCTTGTAAATCGTTCCCCAAACTCTTCTTTTGGCCTTCTCTTTGGTGTTCTTAGATTAAGCCTACCAGAACCTAACATAGTTTCTATCCCCTATGCTGAGCACCATTTCAACTTTATGAGAGAAGGTTATCCTTCCTCTTTCTGTAGTTCCACTTACTGCACCATCTAATCATACAAACTCTTGATCATTCACAAAAGTCAACTACTTGCAGGTTACGTGGTGATTTCAAGACTTCAAGAAAAGTCACATTCTTGCACCTGCCCTTTTTCATTTCTTTTTAGGGTTAAGGAATATTCTTTTAGACTTCCTAGTTGGGGAGGCTTCAACACAACTACAAAAGATTTGTTTTGGACAGCTGCAACATCCCTGTAGGAACAAACTACAGTCTGATCACTCTTAGAAAATTCCTCACCAGCAGCATTTCCAGTATCTTAACTTGGGTTCAGCACATAGTTTAGAACAAGTCAAAACCAGTTTTCCTTGCAAGCTCCCCAACAATCTGGTGTACGATATTTTTGCTGTCTGATGAAAGTGTCAAATTGTGTACTGGGATATTGGCAACTTCTTGCACAAACTTACCATCCTCTCTAAACAGAAGACCAAGGGTGTCTATAGTCTTTTTGGAATCTGACAGTCTAACAACGTAATTTAAAAGGCAGCTCTAGATCCTTCAAATTATATTATATCTACAAATAAAATCACTGTGGGCAATGATTTTATTGTGACCTTGAGGGGACAATAAAGTTCAACTGGGGACGATATTATTGTGTGTATGTGCATATATTTACATATTAATGCCAGCACATGACACCAGCCTGAACTGAAAGCTCTATCACCCCCCTTCAGCAATCACAGCTTTTATTTTTGCACTTCTGCAGCTCACTCGTGTGCTGTATTCTCCACTGTAAGTACCTAATTGAATACGTAATAATTTTTTCCCACTGTATACTGTGCTAAAAGATTTTTCAATTTGTGAGAACTCAGCAATGTTTACAACCAAATTAAACATTCCTTCTGAAAACATTGTTTTGGGTTAAGTTTGGGCATTAATAAAATTAATTTATTCTTTTATTTAATAAAATCACAGAAAATATATGAATGAGATGACTCAGGTGTCTTAATGCTGCATTTGCTTTTTTGTTTTTAAAAAATCACGTCTCCTATTGAGATATGCAGCTAGAATTACCTTTCATATTAGAATTATCTATGGGAAGGTCCATCTGCATTCAATATTACCCCGTTCAGTACTGACTAGTGGGAAGTCACGATTGAAACAGAATTTTTGGAAGTAATATGCTCCTTATACCAACAACACTTAGTATTATCATATACATAACTAAGTGATTTCAAGATCAATACACTGCAAACATGTTTAACCTTAATCCTACAAGTGTCAGGCTGCACTGTCAAAAGAAGTTTAAGGTCATGTCACCTAGCAGATATGATACCCAAGTCTCCATTTACACATGAAAAAAATTCCATAGGGACAGCTGTATAGAAAAATAATCCTTACCAATAGCCATAGTCCCATAGTCATAAAACAAGAATTACTTTTATGCATCTCAATAGTGCTCACTGAAATTAAACTGTAACTAAAATAGCCTGCCAGCTTTTCTTAAAAAAAAAGTTTAAAGAGTAAGTGAAAAAAATTATTATATACTGTAATTTTTACATAACTTCATTTTCAGACTTTGTTATTCATATGCATTTAATCTTTTCCTTCAGTTTCTTCAAGCCATGAGGTAAAACTTGAAGGGATTATTTGCATGCAAAAAACAAAACAAAAAAACACTCACTGAAATCAAATCGATTTTAAGGCAAATCGACACTAAAATGAAAACTATTCACAGCCAAATATTGAAGTTTGTTATACACCAAAGGTAATAAATATACAAATATTTCATATAGTTTTTGAGAGGATATCCTGAAGCTGAAGAAACTCTGAATTTCACATTTTCAAATATCTGAATCATCAAAGCTTGAATATTATACTGAACCCTCAGAGAGGTATAAATATTTTCAGTACCTGTATGAATGTATAAATATGAAGAACTATGTTCATTAAACCCCATAATCCTTATCATAACTACTATTCAACAATTCCATATTAGCAGCAGGAAATGTTTGCTACACAGAAAATTCTACTATGATTTCCAAATGAAGAAAAATATTTTCTTGATTAACTAGTAAACAAGTCAGAAGACCATTATTCCATTAGATTTTTCAAGTTGCCTTGATACTACCAAGTTGCACTGCTTTTTTCCTTGCACTTCTGAAGTGCATATTTTCATTTAGGGCATTTCTAAACTTCATATTTATTAAAAGAGAATTCCATTAGACTTACAGCTAAGTCACTAAATAAGGAAGCCGATTCTGCTTGATGATAAACACTGGTAATTATATCAGCTTTAATGGAAATTATAGATGCTTTCCAGTCTTAAAAAGTAGAGAGCAGCTTTAGAGACAAAAAAAGGTTAAAAAAAAAAAAAGTTTGAAAGCTGAGCAAAGTTTATCTATTCTATTGCATATCTTTATTTGCTTTTGAAGGATCTTGCTGCTAACACATCTTTTCTTTTCCTATCAGGATAAGGATTTTTTTTTTTTTCGTTTTGGACCAATGTTTTAATCTAAGTTTACCATGCATTCTTCAAACATAACATACAAGGGTTCACCAACTACTGCAGTGAGGAAACAGAAAGGTTGCCAAAGGCTGGTTCACTGGAAATTACTAAACATCAGGCAGGGGGGCGGGAATGGGAAGGACAGGAGATCCATCTGCGATGGGGTAGAAGTCTCAGTGCCTAGTTAGTAGGGGCAAAGTTGTTGCAGAGCATAGACCAGTGGGTGCATTGTTCTGACACAGCAAAGCAACATCAGAACAATAAGACAGCAGAGAACATTTGGCCAAGTCCAAGGTCTTGCCACAAGTCCTATACAAAACCATCCTCTGGTCTTTCGGCACAAGTAATCAGGATCCCAACTCTGAGGTTTTGAATGTATGCCATGGGACATTTGATACGGTACTAAGAATAGCTGAAACTATTTATTACACACACCCCCTCAAAAACCAAACCACAAAAAACCCGAACCTCCCAAAACTACAAGACTGTAGCTGATCCATGCATGCAAGTGAGTTTAGTTAGATCTTGTAGTTTGGGACAGAAGAATGAAAGCCTGCTGTTAAGTTCTGACAGGCTTAAATACTGAATTTAGTACTAGTAAAGAACAGAAATAGACAAGAACATGAACTGAAATTTAGCATACAGGAGTAAACATCACAGGCAGCTTATGTTAACTTCACTCTGTTTCAGGGGTTAAACAACCAGGAGACAGTGGAAAGGTAGGACAAAAAGAGATTTTCTGTTGACAAAAAGTCAGAACTCCTCTGACTCACAAATAGGCAACAAATATGTATTTTACCATATAATCATTCCAACTGATTAATATCGCACAATCATACTCTATTACCTTGCTTTTTTCAATATAAAATATCCTAAATAGTTTGGCACTGAATCTTTGCTCATGCAGAGATTCTTATTCACAGATGCTTCAAACTTTCCTTGAAACTTTAGTCTCCAAGTTCAGAGTAACAGGTCAGTTCTTTTTCCTTTTTTTTTAAACTACATTTGGACTTTTGTTATTTATTCTTCCTCCCCATTTACATTTCATTTTCATTTACTAGCCACAACTGCATACAATCATACCATCAGAAAATTCATGTAATACATGCCTCAGTTCTATTGCACTGTTCGTTACTATTCATTATAGTATATGTTTTGATACCTATATCTAACCATTTAAATAGATAGAGACATATTTAGTAATAATTCTTTACCTACTGCCAAGAACACTTAGTCTCTTTGATAATGGTTCCTTGAATGCCGCTGGTTCCTATCTAAATACCTGGAAGCCATCAATATACCATAGCTGTGCAAAATTACGTTTCATCTTTAATCTGAAAGCCAGAAGGAAATAAAACCACTGATGTTAAAAATCAAAATTGTTAGTTCCCAGGATTGGGTCTAGATTAATTCAAAGCAGGAGATGGAGAAAAAAATGATCCTTTTTCAGGGATTGGGTTTTTTCTCTTTCAGCTTGCATGGAAGGAATATAGCAATCTTTTGCAGTATCAAAAGTAGTAACTGGACATTTCATAGAACCATTTTATGAAGATTTAAAACCAAGTTAATAATAGAAAAGTATGTTACAACAAGAGGTTAGGAACAGTTTCATAAAGGGCACAAGAGGGAGGGAAAAGGGTAGGATATAAAAAATGCTTTAAAAAATGCATTTGATTAAGGGACAAAAAAACATCTGGATGCTACAGTGGATTCTGCATCTTCATAAGTGTGTAACATGACTTTTGACAGGCCAGCATTCTTTACCTATAAAGCATGGTAAGTCCTTTCTTCTACCTGACCTTTCTGATTTCCTTTGAACTGCCTTATTTAACTTTCTACAGCTTCTGCACAAACGTGCGTGTGGAGGAAGTATGTAGGTCACAAAACATACTGATGTGTAACTCCAGTACTCAAACACTGAAGTACCTGAAGTACTTTAAAGTACTGAATTTTTTTTCCTTGTCTTTAAGAATAGAAATGTAGGACAATACTTAATTAGAATAAAATCTGTTCATCTTACACACAGGTATCGACAATTAAAATATGAGTACTATGCATATAAAAGCTTTTCTCCTAAAGGACCACTTATTTGATATCTGTAACACAAACCAAGTAAGTATTCATAGGAAAAACAGAATACACAAAGTATTTTAAAGCAAATGGTGTCTAGAGTTCTACATGCAGAATCCAAAATTGCAATATTTATAAGTTTTATAGTAATTCAGAGAAAACATATAGCTATCACCTGTGACTTCCCAGTTATAACATGGCAATTACTACTCATGGCAGTAGAATGTCTGCATACCACCCAGTTATTTATACATATATATTTATATAAGGTGCATTTACATTAGGTATTGGCCTCAATAGCTTAGCTCTTGAAATTACATTATACAAGCAACGTCATGTGCATTTTCAGAGGCTGAACTCTTAAAACCAAAAAGAAGGCTTTTTATTTTTAATATTTTAATATTAAAGCTCACCCAGGGCCTGATGAACTTAAATGCTTTTCCAATGTGATTATTACAGGTTGCTTAATTACCTAGGATAAACAACATCTGCTTAAAGAATTGCCTTACTTACATTTAATAAATACTACTGCTGCTTAAGTTTATAATTTCCAGTTCTTAAGCATTTCACACTGCTCACATACTCAAAGCTGTAAAACAGTCCCATCACTGAAGTTCTCAAAGTAACAACCAGCATAAAGGATCCAGACTACTAGTTTAAAGAGATGAGACAAGTATTTACTTCTAAATCTCATCCTATTTTTAGGAAGAAAATCAACAAAACTTAAAAGAATTTGCTCAGCATGCAATTAAAGGGCCAACATGAGAAGGAGACCTTTTCAAGGGTGACATTAGAGTCCCAGAAAGCAGTGCCCCGATACAGCTACAAGCACATACAATGACAAAGTTTGCTGTATCTCTGCATAGGCTGAGGAAAGACTTGCATAAATATTTCCATACAATTCTCTAAGTAGGTCAAGACAGTGGTTACATGCAATTACTCTTTGAAATAGCTTGAAACTTCCTGAAGAATCAGAATTGAGTTTTTTAAGCACCTTAAAACAATGAACAGAACTTGCACGCAAACCAAATTTAAAAAAATATAAATCTGAAAGTAAGCTACAAAACGTTTAAGATCTTTACATACAAGTAAGCTCTTGACTAACAAATTCCCAAAAGTCATACAAGCACCAGAACATCTCCATCAGTGTAAGATCAGGACGTGGACAACTCTACAGCCCTGAATCTCATCAAAAGAGCTAAGTTATCACTCCCAGGGCCTTTATCCTGTACTTTACTAATGACTTATTGTAAAGATAAATGGAAAGACTAAAGCATTTGAAGGTTAAAAAAACTGTTTACCAAAAACCTCCTCCACCTGAGAACTGATGTAGGTGATATTCCTGCAACACTTTCAGGGACAAAGCTTTCATCCTTGCAGATATGGTTTAGGCATGTAGTAGTACAAATTTTAAACCTGTCCTTGAAAAACAGTTTTCTAACATCCCCCCCGTCCCCCAAAAGCATAATCCATGCAGATCAGTCAACATGCAAAAATGAAGATCTATAAGGTTTGTCTGTGATTGAGTGTGTGGTTGAGGGGGAGGGAGGGGGAAGGACTGGGGAGGAGGGGAGCACAAGAGATGTTATTTTAACAATCAATCTGGAGAATACTATGTCAGACTCAAATCAGGAAAAAAAAGATCTAAACATCAGTAAAAAGAACAACATCAGTCTTCCCTTAAAACAGATTCAGTAGAGAACCAGTGTCAGACTTCAGATGTTCTTAGGTTGCAAGGGATGTTGCTTAGTGTTTATTCCAGTTTCAATTATTCCTCCCAAGCCCTGCGTAAAGGGGTTATTCCCTGGTTCAAGTTTGTTGCCATCAATCATCACTTGTAAGAAAATGGATTATGAAGCTGTAGAGACTTTTATCTGTGGAATAAAATAAAAACAAACTAGGATTTTCTCACAGATAAAAAGACTTTAAACACTAGATACCACAACAACTAATGGGGTGAGGGACAAGTGGTAATGAACCTGTTCTGAGTAAAGGACAGATTCTTGTCACAGAATCCTTCTCTTATTCGAAAATAAAGATGCTCATCATACAAAGTTAAGACTGGCAAAGCACTACATGTCCATTTAAATTACATCCCAAAACATTATTCCTTCACACAAGTTTATCCCTCAGTAATTTTCATATCTCAGGGAGCACAGAGAACATCAAGAACTAAGCTCTCTGTTCAGCTCCAGGAGAAACTCTGGTTCACAGTCACCAAAAGCTTAGCTTTGCACTGAATGCCAATGCCATCAGCTTCTTACCACACCTACTTACTGCTGAAACTTAGTTAATAGTAGGACATCCTAAAATGACAAGTTTTCTGAGTTTTATTTTATTGACTCAAGCTTAGACGTCTTTTATTAAAAAAGAATAAAGAGTAGCAAAAAGACTTTTTTTTTTTTTTAAATGGGTAAGTGTATGTGTGTGTGGGATTAAATAAATAAATCCATGCAGTGCAACCTGCATCAGTACAAATGGCAAATCATAGGTTCTCTATCTCCTAACGCACCTCATAAGAAACATGCTTTCAGTAGGCTTCCTCCTACTGACTGATGGCAGGGAGGAGACTTCCAAAAAAGTGATTCTGCCTGTACCTGTTCATTCAAGCACCACTGAAAGCCTCCCTGCATATTTCTTCTATAAAATGCCAGGTCGGATTGTATTGATTTATGATACTTATGTCCAGAAATCATAAGAGCATAACACTTAAGCTAAATAGCATAAAATTGATAATTTTGGGAACACTGCTAAGATTTCTCGTTATAAAATTGTCTTCAGTTTGTAATATTAAAATACCAAGCATAAAGATTCAAGACTTGTACTTTGTTGGGTTTTTAGTATAGACTTTTCAGTTTACTTTGGTTCTCACAGTCACGGAGACAGACAACAGCTGTGGGGAAAAGCCTGTGGGTAGCATATCTTGTTTTCGCCTTATGCCAACAAGATGCCCACAGGCTCCAGAGCTGGTAACTCATATATTAAACCTACACACAGAGTAGACACAAAACTCCTTCACAAGGAAGCTGTATCCAGAAAGAGAGGGCAGAAAGTTAATGCTTTAGAGCTTCTTTTCAGACAGTTGTGTATTATGAAATAGTATATAGGGAAACCTGATATTCCCTTACAAGACGTTACGGATGAAGTGACCAAAAGGGAGAAACATGAAGTAATTAAAAAAAATTTACACTGACAGTTTGGAGCAGAAAGATGTCCCCTGACTCTCTGAGAAGTTTATGATCTCCGAGAGGCCAATCCAGGCAAAACCAGAGCTCTCTTAATCAGAAAATCAGGAAAGAAACTGATTTGCACTGGTGGCTCACAGTCCTGTCCCATACTGTGTCCCATCCCATCATATTCCCCCCACCCCCCATCTTCTGGCTTAATTGACACATGCAGCCTTCTGGCAATTCTGTTTATTACATTTGTAAATATGCTTTATAAATTTGAAACCTTCTCCTGTTCAGTAATATCACTCTATCCATGCATTTGCCTACTTTTTTCTCTCCTACAGAGGATAAAAGCCCGTCTCCCAAACACTAAACCTGTTTAAGACATATAAGAAATTTCTTCAAGCAGTTTCATCTGAAGTTTTCTTACAAATACATTAGCCTTTTTAAGAGCATATCTATACATACACACATATATGTATTTTTAAACCAGCAAGCGTACAGAGCTCTTGTTTAGGTTGCAAGTTATTCTGTGAGATATAGCCAAATGACTTATTGCACACACTTTGCACTATGATCCAAAACTGCAGACGTAATACAATGCTCATCTGGGTTTTTTTACCTCTTCAGTGCAGCAGTAGAACGCTAGGAGACAAGAGAGAAGGTGCGAGCCCATCATTTAGAAGTTACACACGTTCTCCAAAACAGAACCTTTGCTGAAACAGGTATATCACTCCACATGTTTATGGAATAACTATTGCTGTCTACACAATCAGAATACACTTAAATGTTTAGTGTTCTTAGGGAAAGCTGCATGGCTTACTGGCAGTAACATAAGAGAAGGTCCATCTTCCACTGACTAAGGCACTGCTGCCACTGACATGCTCCCCCTAGCCCAGAAACATTTATTTGGAGTTGGACGACGTAGCTAGAACACCACAAATAGGCAGGAAAAGGAGGAAGAAAGTGCAGAACTTGTATCATCTAACAGTGATACTAGTCTTTTTTCTGTTTATTCTCCCTAGCCAAATCATCCAGAATTTTAATCTGAAATTATCCTGGTTCCAAGCTTTTTATAAACCCATAAAATTACCAATTAAGGATGCCAGGAGCTGGGGGGAAAGGAAAGCCTTCACAACAATGCTAATATGAAAAATACTCATGGAATTACGGTTTTAAATGTAACCTGCTTGTCTTAAATTGTTCAACATGCAATATGAAGAGCCATCAGGGTCATAAAACATGGAGGTTATCTTTCTGACCCACTTCTGTGTAACTTTGCATGACATAATGGCATGAGGGCAACAAAAGGAGTCAAGCCGTCTCTTTGACAAGGACTCAGGCTCATTTCGTGTTTGTTAGCAGGCTCAGTCAATATCTAAAACAGGACTGGAGAGCTATGCTAACAGTCTGACATTCTTCCCCACCCTTCTGTCCCTCCCAAACAGAGGAGATTGGCAGGGTTTATTGTTGTTCTGCGTTCTGCACAGTAGAGTAATAGGAATTAATGTCATCATTGCACTGGACTTGGAACAACTTTATTTCAACATACTTTTTAACATCAGTACGACAACAGCATTGCAGAGTCTCTTCACTTAGTGTACAAAACTTCAGCCAAATATTCTCATTTATTACAATCGGTTATTTTCAACTATGAACCATTAAAGCCACAGATATACAATATAAACTTTTGCCTCTCTATTAACACTGGATTTAGAACATACTACAAGATTATGTATTTTAAATATTTCTACCCACGAAACACGAATGCAGTAACTGCACCCAAGCCTGTTTCATAGAATGAATGGTTTGCTACATTCGTTCACAAGTTCAATTCAAAATATGTAGATTATAAAAACTCACTATGTTGGCGCCAGTCTGAATTTGAGATCATCTAGAGTAACGTGTGTTCAAGCTGTACATTTGATCCATTCCCAGACAACGGCAACAAATTGCATACAAACAGAATTCCACAAGCAGAAAAGCATCAACCTTCTCCTGTGGAAGTCCTGCAGCAACTGGCAGATTACAAAGCAAAACCTGTGAGCTGCTGTGCCAGGTTGTGCGGGGCAGAGAGCATGATGCAGCAGTTTCCACTAGCACCAACGCTTGCACACATCTTGAAAGAGCGGAGCCTCTTTAAATAGTTTACAAGGACATTCTGTAACTTGTTCAGCAACTGAGATACCTCCAGCTTCTCTTCCTCTTCCTTCCTACTGCTGTTTTATATGCTGTTTTATATCATCTCTCTGATGAGAGAGATGCAGGCAAAAAAATGGAAGCTAGTACCAGGGATAGTAGTTTACACTGAGAAATACAGTTCATAGTCTGAAAGGATTTTTTTGAAGTCCCTCATAGTACCAAACTGACAGTGAATATACATAGTGCAGACTTACATTGTTAAGTCAGAGCACTATTCAGCTGTAGTCTTCAAGTGTGTTCCATAAGGAGGGAAGATGTTTATGAAAGTCAGAGAGAAAAACATTTTAATTTGGCCCAGTAGCTTTACATTTTACACACTACGCATTTGTACTAGTAATAAACTGAAGAGAAAAAACACACAACATTTAAACCTACGTTAGACTGTTACAATAGATAACTGTTTGTGCCCCTGAAAATGAAGCATGGGAAGTCATATACAAGCAGAACAAGTGCCATTTTTGTAATTTTCTATCAATTTCTTCTTCATTCTTAACCAAATCTTTCTCTTTCTTTTTAAGCTATTTTAATTGTAAGCACTTTTTCTTCGTTAAACTTCTCTTTTATGTGTACTTCTAAAAATCTGTTTTGTTTAGTGCAGCTGCTAATTAGTAACTAGACAGTGTCTGGAAATGTTACAAGTGAGCAGTAACTTAGTTGAAAGAAGCACAAAGATAGGGAGAGGAAAGACTACAACAAGAGACAGCTGAAGAGTAAAGAGGGAGAATGACTTAAAATTTGCAAGAACAAAAGAAACCAAAACCCACCAAAACCAAACCCCATGAATCTTACCACTAGAGTTCCTTCACAAGGCATGGGACTGCAAACTATTATACTAACATGAAATGCTTGTAAAGCTTAAATATCTACTTCGTGCTGTGCGTTATCACCCATCAATCTGCTCCATTGAAAATAAAACATGTAAAATTAAAGATCTAGTCAAACTGCAACAGTTTATGTTTTTCTGTTATGGTGGGAGATACTCATGCTTTTTTACAAATAGTTTTGAATAATTTCAACTTCTCCATTCAAGAGAAGTGCAACAGCACTTGCTTGTGTGCAGCAAGTACAAGTGCTCAGGAAGGATACTGAAATGTCTGTTTTGCACTGCTTTTTAAGTTTTTCTCTGAAATATAATCACTTTTTTTTTTTTTTTAGCTTGTGATACATTCTTCAGAAACTTGATTTGCAACTGTTACCTGAGATAATATGTAGTTCTACACTTCTCTCTCCAAAGACAACCACCTTTTTAAGAGAGAAAATTCCTGCAGCAGGCTACAGGAGACACGCTGTTCTCATCATGATGCTCTTAACTTTAAATGACTGCAGAAAGACACTTAATAGTAGCACTTTTCAAGAGGATAAATGGAAAAAGCTAAATAGTTAGAGATAGAAGTGTAGGTTACCTAAGCCAAGAAGATGTGCAGTTAGATGACGAAAGACAACAAGCATTACATAGATAAGCCTGTAATAAAACACTTCCCCCTGCCCCCATGCCATGAACAGCCTCCCAAATAGACTATATATTTAGCTTTGTTCAACACATTCAGAAATTTAGACACCAACTGCCAATAAATACCATGAACTTGAAAACCAAAATCCCATTCTGAATTGACTAGGATTGATTGTTGAAAGGATCATCTTTTATCCTGTTAATTCCCAAATCCCCTGTAAACAATGCAACTTAGTTAAATACAAAGGTGGGCATACCAGGTTAAACACTAATGCCCATGTATACTAACAGAAGTATCGTAGACTGTATTTGACAAATATGAACTGATATGAGGATATTTTTAAAGAGAATCCAGCATCAGTTTTATGGAAATGTCCTCCCTTTCCAACTTTAAAAAAAATAAATGCCCCAAAACCCCAAAACACCACCACAAAACTAACGTTAACATTGAGGTCAATATGTTTCAACTTTAAGAGAGACAAATGGAAGACTGGAGTTTAAAAAAAGAAAAAAAAAAAAAGAAAGGTCAAATATCAGTCTGAATTTCAGTATCTAAATTTAAGTATTAACCTTCATTCTACCCTCTCATTCCTGTATCTCATCTAAATTAGGAGACACAGATCATCACTATTTAAAATGGAGCTACCAAGTCCAAAACCAGTTAATTATTTCAGACTGCAAAACACATGCTCTTCTGTGCTAACTAAATACCAGAAGGACTCTTTTATTGGCATTTACACACAATTCTATCAGTTACCAGACCTCTCAGTTGAGCCCCCAGGACAATGCAGTTGCAGATCAAGGCCATCTCCACATGTTACAACAGTGGTCCAACACCATTACACTTCTGCACCTCATATTTGAAACTTCTCTCAGTTTCACTGTGCTGTAAATACACACCACTCTGCCAATGAGGGTCTAGGGTCATTATAAATGAAACATTTTCAGCAAAAAGGGCTGTTATGAATGCCCTTGGATCACTGGAAGGATAAGCCAGGCTAAGGGGAGGCAGCATTAGTCTTGCTGGGAGGCTTTTTCCTCCACAGAATCCCTGCAACAGAATGGCAGTCTTTTCAATAATGCCTAAAGTCAGGCCCTTCCTCTCTTCAAACTTTCCTTAAGGAACATCACAAGACATAGAGGAATGCTATTTTAACTTTAATAGGGGGCCCATCTCCCCAGAACACAAAGATCCCCTAATATATTAGGACTAGTGTAATTAGCTCAGCAATCTCCTTTCCCTCTCAGAATACGGGACATGCCTAATTTGTCCTGCTTCCCAGCTCCACTCCCATCTTAGATGGGTAATCACTTACATGCTCTTTCTGCTTCTTCAGTTAATAAGACAACCCCTTACACTGTTTGGCTGCTTTTCACCCAGGAGTTCAGAAGCAGGCTCCCAAGGACAACTGCAACTTCAGTGAACAGAAGACCAGCTGGTAGAAAAAACACAAATTACAGTTTCAAACCTTCCTTTGAGGACTGCTAGCATTAACTTAATTCATGAGCTGGAGTGTTAAGGACAAGCAGAAAGTGGTGGAGGAGACAAGGCTTGAGGAATCTCTGCAGGCATGGGTGCTAGCAGTACCTCAAGTGAGCACAGTTCTGCTGTAAGACTATTAGTCTCTTGTAGAAGCACTTTTCTTTCATGAATTGAAGTGCTTTGGGTTGGTACTTGAAAGCTTGACAAACACAAACTATTATAGCTTCAAGAACTTGGATAAGCTGAGTATTTCTTTTAACTTTCTGAACAACTACACCGCCTAGCTTTCAGTGACCTTTACATGCACTAAAAGCTTTAGAGCGGACAGATCTGATAGCACAAGTATCTCAAGTTATTCATCATTATTATTATTTTAATAATTTGTCTGTTTGGGCATTTGTCATCCTGCACAGTGTGAGAAGAGGTTATTAATACAAACACAGACACAAAAAAAGGTTCCTACATTTCTGTATGTGTCTATTTTCTTATTGCTCAGCCAGAGCATTTCTGGATGTGGTCTCACTACAAAGGTCTAGATTTAAAATCTCGACAGGTATCATTTAGATATACTAATACCATAAAAGCCTTAATTATACTGACAAAAGCTGCCTTTCAAATTTACTTTGCTCAGGAAATACTGTAACGTACTACCATAAATTATTATGTTGCTAATACAAACTGAATTTAATTTAAAAGCAAGCATCTGCACTTATTAGTAACACCACTTCTAGTTATGCCCCCAGTGTACAGTTGTTCTCCATGAAGAGTATTACTCCGAGTTACCCAGTACTTCGCCAAACATCTGCAAAACATTCAGAGGAATTCAATCCAGCTCAGTATTTACTGAAACCATGAACGTGAGTTGTTTTGACTTCTCTTCTGAAACTGCATTCACAGGGTTACTTGATGTGTGTTCTGATAACTTGTGTCCTTGTTATATCAGGCATCTCTAGAATGTCACAGCTGCATTTAACACCAATAAAAACTATCATTCAAATTCTTATTTTGCATTTCATTTGGTAAATAATGTGGTTCAAGTGCTTTAACCTTAATTTTTTAGTTAAACAAAATAAACTAGGAACAGTCTTGGCAAAAAGCTTAAAATAATTATAATCAATTTTCAAAATGGCTGTGCTTGAGGGACTGCTCCCAATGGCTCAAGTCCATCACTACCCTTAGGTAAACAGCAAAGTTTAATTTCCTCATCACTTTATGGCAGCTTGAGTTGAACTTAACAGTACATTTACTGTGTGCAGTTAGCATTTTCTCTACAGCCTGGGAAGATTTTATCATCTCTTGCATATGCTTCCTTGAGTAGACTAAAGCTATAACACGTCCTACAACTTTCCTCTGAACTTTCAACAAGGATATCCGTACACTGAGAAGGAATCAGGGTAGCCTAGGAAACGCCATTCACCAAAACCAAGTTTTAACTCCTGATCTTGTATTTACCTAAAAGGAATCTGAACTGAAGTCAGAAATGAAGATTCTCCAAAATTGTTAGAAACTTCTTTGCAGTATTTAGATTCTGATGCCTTTTTTACTTTCTGACTTAGACATATGGAACTTCCTCAGTCATCTACCCTACTGCAAGAAGCTGGCAACTACCTTTCTTTACCAACAAAACAATCAGATGATTCCCTATTAGCCTACCTGGTACTTTCAAAGATTATATAAAAATGTCAGTCAAAAGCAGCAAGTAATATCCTAAACATTAGATAGGTATGTTTTTGATAAGTACAGGATGCAGATGATCATTATTGTACAGAATTTTCCATAGTAACTGAATGCCTAACAGCCAAATTCTGTAAGGGGTTGGATGTTGCTGACAACACTCGGGCTGCAAACTACCTAAATGGCTCTAAGTTACAGAGTTATATCCAAAGGCACAAGTGGGAGATGCTCTACATGGTGTCGGTCAAAGTAAAAAAAAAAAAAAAAAAAAAAAAACACACACCAAAAAAACCCCCCACAAACAAACAAAACCCCCAACCAAACACACACTCTTCATTTACCATCTTCATCTACCATTATCCTGGAAAATTATTCATTCAGAAGAGGAAGACTGATTACCAGAGCTAGGTAGCACCAAAACCTGAACACAACTACTCCATTTGAATCTGGTGACAGGAAAGTAGTCAAGGACACAAGGGAAAATTGAAGATGAGATTTCATTTTTCCTCCATAGGGTGGATAGATTCTTCCTCACTCCTGTTCTTTCAGGGTAGCAAGGACAAGCAAGTGTGTAATTTGTGAGGAAACAGTGAGTGTCTATTATGAGGATGACACACCCCAAACCTCCAAATCTCTCAAACCAGACAATTCCAGCAAGGTTAAAAAGTCACCTGTTTCACTTTGTCAGCAACTTCTTCACCCACACTCTCACACTAGCAGAGAAAGAAGGGAAAAAAGGGTGGAAAAATGACTAACAGAAACAGTAGTGAGATTCAGTGTGGAAATATTGAAAAGGTTAGCTAGAAAAATCCAGGCTTCCTTACAGCTAAATTGAGCTCAACTTCTGCACCTTGTGAAATTTCTTGAAGAAGTGTGTAATGCGAGATAGGCATTTATTTCTTCGATCGGGTAGATAAAGGTTATTAAAGATAGGTTGGTTACAATTACTTTAAAAGAATGCTTAACCTTCAGTACCCACACTTACTTTTCAACACCCTGTGACAGGATTATACAAGAAAAGAAAAACCCCTACTCCTCATGATTTGACCACACATTACATTTGATGCTTTCACAAAACTCTGGCCGTGGTATGCTTCATCCTTTAACTTATCAGTTTTCATTGTTCAATGTTAGGTAAGCCATGAGTCATCCTTTGTCAACATCAAAAATATTCACATACAATCCATGGGGAGTTGGACTAGATGATCTCTAGAGGACCCTTCCAACTCTGAAAATTCCGTGATTCCGTGAACCCCCACTTG
Organism: Numenius arquata; assembly: GCF_964106895.1. Taxonomy (NCBI): domain Eukaryota; kingdom Metazoa; phylum Chordata; class Aves; order Charadriiformes; family Scolopacidae; genus Numenius; species Numenius arquata. The sequence goes on along the minus strand of NC_133587.1, from coordinate 29,302,940 downwards.
CAGGCCCATACATTAAGACGGACAACATAAAAACCCTTCAGGCTACAATTATTCAGTCCCAGAAGCACCTGATGGACACAGCAGTATGTGAGGAACACCACCAGGAGCTCCAGGAAAATAATATTAAGTCTCATTTTAGACACACCAGATTGAGTTCTTCAGTGCATCTTTATAAACAGGCTTAAAGCCGCTTTAACAAGTATTCAATCTTACATCTTGTGCAATGAAAGTCACAAACAGAATATGTATTTCAATTATTTACTCAAAGCCTCTGTCTAATGCAAAGGTTCAGTTAAGCCATACTGCATGAGTAGTTTGCCTGATTGCTTAAAATGTTTTACAACTTCCACAGTTATGCAGAAGTTCTGGACAGACGGAAGCAGTGCATCTGTGCCCCTGTAATTCCACAGCAAAACCCATTCAACATATACACATACACTGCACAGGGAATTCCCGTTCTCAATACACATTTGTGTATCTGCAAAATTTGTGTGTACACGCTACCTCATGTTGTATAGAAAACAGATAGAAAACTATGTTCTAGTTTTCTAAACTCAGTCCTGAAACTTACAGATCCAGAACCTCAAGTTCAGTATTTAAGTGAAGAGAAAAAAGACTATTAGGTTAAATTTTGTAGTTGGTGCAGGAAGAGGTATCTAGATAAAACACCGTGTATCTCATATTGAAATATAGAGCTTATGGTTAAACACAGATGGGGTTTTAGATTCAGAAGAAAACATTATCAGCTTTCTTCTGCTGAGAAATAGAAAATAAAGTAGAAAAAAAAAAACAAACAAGAAAACGTAACTCCGATTGTCTGAAGATGCTGTTCTCCATCCACCAGACAAAAGTTCCTAAGCTAAACTTCTTCCTCCAGTGAGTTCATTTAAATAAATTTTGTGGGATGAAGATGTAGTTAATATGCAAAAAGACAATATTTTAATTGCTTCCAGATTCCCAATTCACGACCTCCTGTGAAACTTTAAACAAGGCCATTTCTTCAGGAAATAGTGAAACAACTCAACGTGCAGAAGTGGTTCTGGACACATCCCATCCCCTTCAAAGGCATCACTGTTCTAAAGTGAAAAGTTTTCAGCAAGGTGTGAGTAGTCAGTGATCCCACTAAAGGCTTCTAACAGAAAATGGATACAGCAGTGGCAGCCAAAAAAGCCTAAAATAGCCTCACAAATCTCACTTTTATATAAAGCCAGAAATACTCTGGGACTTTACTACCCCCTTTTTTTTTCCTCTATCGTAATCAGAGAACACTCTCCACTTCTTGTAAGTCTGTGTCATAGTTTCTAGATCTTATGTGATAAAAACTTATACTTAAACCCATATATTAAAGGAACAAGTCTCAACTTCCTCCAGATGTGATGCTATCTTCAGTTTACCTTTTTAACCTGAGGACAGTAATCTTCAAAGTCTAAAACACAGTGAGGGCAGGGGGAAAAACCACACTTTAAAAAAGTTTCCTACTATTCTCTTGGGGTAACCCAAATAACAGGCTGATGTCTAGCAGAAATTACCTCCTTGTAATGATATTTAAACAGTCTGATAAATAGTTTCCTCCAGCACCCCTTGCTTCCAAATTCTTAGATGCTTTGCATGTTTTTTTTCACAGAGATACAAAAGAGATGTTACTCCCCAGCATACATGAAGAAAAATACTCTTCTGAAGTCTGGACCTCTAGGCTTCTAGATCTTGTGTGCTTTACTCTAAGATGCAAGATGAGGCCTTGCACTGTTCTCTGAGAGAGAGAACAAAGGCTTCAAAACATGAAGCCTGTCACAAGCTGAACACAAGGATTACAATAGTGAAGAGTCACAAGGGATACAAATATCCCATATACTTAATTTTCGCATCATGATTTGTTTTGCTATACAAGGATCCTCAGTGTAACGGAAAATACAAAAGTCCTTTGTGCAAAGGGCAAGTGTAGCTGAAACAGTGCCAAGAAGACTGACATGCTTTTTGCTCCATCTGCCTGCTAAAGACCACACGAGCAATCAGCCAGCTGTCTCCACTGTTGATCTCTAATATACAAAAGTTCCTGAAAGACACACAAAAGTCCCCAAACCCCTACCCACATGCAAAACCACAGCAAAGAAAACAAAATACTGTTCTCCAGAAAAGACTGGAAAATGGAGGAATCTATGGGAAGACTGCAAGGAACTCCAAGCAACTATTATTTTTCTCTAGCGAGGATGAGAGGGAGCCTTACATCACGCCACAGCAGTAAGTAACGGTCGGAGCAGTAACTCAGTGTTTGACTGGTAGTGGCAGTAGTCTTACAGTCAAGGAGACTCAGCATAACTCTAGCATGACATTAAGAAAACGATACATGCAAGTCACTGTTTAAAAAGGCAATTATCCTATGGGCTTTTCGTAAATGCTGCCACTTTATCAGCAAACCCTAAAACAAACAAACAAAAAAAGACAGAGAGTTGGGAGGGGGGGGAAAGATCTCCACAACAAAAGTGCTACTGCCCCCTTTTCCTTTTGCAATACAACAGGGCACTAAATAGGATAAAGCCTAAACAGACATTTATGTAAAAGAGACTTACAAATGTATTTAGTCCCACCTCTATAAAACCATATTAGTCCACACTGCTTTATTCTGCATAAGTGAGAGATATACTTAGCCACTGGAAGGCTCTTAAATCTGAAGATGTACATGTTGGTGCTCTCCCCAAGTATTTTTTACATACCTTTTCAGACTTGAAAAGCATGAACTGTGACCCTTCAGCATTTAGTTAATATTACACTTTGATCTCAAACTTAGGTACAATCTTTGCTTTAAAATTAATATTACCCCCTACCCCCAAAAAAATTTCACATAGTTGTATGTCACAGTTCTTTTAATAAGAACTTTATGGGTTCTTTTAATAAGATAGGAGTAGAAGAGTGATCCAGGGTGCTGAATGTTCATGAAGCTGGAATTATTTCTCAAGACTTGGGGAAAAAAATAGCTTTGCTTTTTCCAAACTTAATACATTCAGTTTTTGTCAGAAGAACATTGAAAAAAGAATACCAACGCGTAACTCAGACTGTTTTCTTCATCCCCTCAGGTTCTTTATTTTTTAGCTGTAGTGGGTTCAGACTCTCTCTTTGCCACCCACTTACTGGAAAACAGATTTCTTCTTGGTGGTATGTGCCACAATTGCATGTTCCAACACATAAGGCAGTGCAAGCTTGCCCATTATACTAGTGATTAGAACTGACTCTCCAATATTTAATAAAGACAGATAGCTTGTGAAAGCCTCACAACAAGCTTGATTTTAAATTACATGTTCTAATCAGACATTGAGACAAGGGAAAGAAGACTGAAGACATCCTTGATGTTGATATTAAAAGTAATTTTCAGGCATGCATAGGCAAAGGATTGCCCAAAAGGAAAGAAAGACATTTTTAGATAAAGAAACTGAAGGTATCTATTTTTATACTGCTCCTGAAATGTAATGCATGACTTGCAAAAATGATCAGTATAAGAAATAAGAAGCTAACATACAAGATAAAAAAAACAACACACCAAAACAAACAAGCAAAAAAATAGAACCCCATCAACTGTGATTTCAAGTTTGATAGCAATACTTCATTTCCTTTTTGCTACAAATTAGATTTCTTTATACCACCAAATGTGATTAAAATCTTCTCTCAACTAAAGAACAGCATACCCCAATACATATCATGATTTAAAGTACTCTATACTTTTTTCCTCCTCTTGTCTAAGTTCTCTGCTTAACAACAGGGTTTTTCTTCTTTGGAGGGGGACACTCAATTAGGATCCACCTACCAAATAATTTAGAATTCTGAAGATAAAAATCTTCAGAAGACTTAACTTCCATAGGAGAGTTATTCAACAGTTAAAGAGGTAATTTCTAATCATATGTTTAAATGACTCAAGTGCCACTTTTTCAGATTCATGACTTTGGAACAAGCATGGGTAACGTTATTAATGCAGAAGTATGGAAAGTCTATATTTGAGTTGTTTACAGTTTAAGCCTTACAACTTTAGAGTATGAATGAGAAATTTATTTGGACATGAATTATGAAGCAGCACTGTATATGCTTCTGCCCTGAACCTTAGAATCATAAAATAGTTTGGATTGGAAGGGACCTTTTAAAGGTGAAACTTCCACATGTGCTGTTATTGCCATCCCTCACATGGTAGAAGGTAATAAAGTATTTTATTGTGACTGGCTGCAACTGAGAAAAAAGGATGAATAAAATAAGAGACAAAAGTAGAGGGTGTTGGTTTGCTACTTCTAAAGCAGCAGAAAGTTTTTTGAAGTGGACTAGAGTCTAACCAAAGAGTTTAGTTCTTGCTGAAGTTTTTTTTTGTTCAAAGTCAAAACTCACAAGTTGCTTCCAGCAAGCGTGGTGTGTTAATTAGTTTTAAACAGGTCATAAAAGAGTCATAGTTCACATACAAAGTAATTTAACCATTCACTAAAATCCTATTCAACAGGCAATGAAGCTTAACAAACTGCTTCTTCCAGAGGTCTAGCAAAGACAAGTTCCAAACACTCCTGAAGTGAAAAATGTACATATTGACCTTTGTTAGCAAAACATATCCAACATGGAACTCGCAGCCAAACTGATTTCCCCTCTTTGGCCTCCTCCCTCCCCCAGCAAATGGGGCATTAAAAATCACTGTCAGAAAACTTAAATGAATTTTTTCACAAGTTGCCCAATCATAAAATGTATTTTCAGGAGAAGAAGGAAACCATCACTAACAGTTAACTTTAACAAAAAGTTACTGCAAATCTATGTGTATTAAGCCACTCTCAAATCCATAAAAGTCATGTCACACATCCCTCCCCAAAAATGGGGAAGCAAATGGATGGAAGACAAAAGAACGGGACTACAGAAGACACACAGGGAGAGACTGCCTTGAACATCACAGCCAGTTCTTATATTTTTGAGTCATACAAATCCAGTTGCTTTAATACAGCTGACTATGACAAGTGTTAGCTGTGTTAAATCTTAAATTTGTCTGCTTGCTGAAAATCACATATTAATATTTTATTCTGTTACATAATGCTTCCTTCACACAAAGGTAAGTTCCAGAATCGTATACCTTTATGTAATACAGAGCTTACAACCCCCCTCCAGAAGCTTCCCCCACATTTCATATTAAATGAAGATGAAACCACTGCACCTCATCCCACAGGATGTCTGCCATGTCCCCTTTCATGCCTGCTTCCCTGTGCACCCCTCTCACTTGCAGCCCACCTCCCTAGAAGGGGTGCTACAGCTCTGAAACACAACCCAAGGCCACTCCTGGCTGAATCTACCCCAAAGACTGGAAAATATTCCCACTTTTCTCCTTCACCCACAGCATGATACAGAAGGAGGTAAGCAGTTGAGAAGGCCTACTGTGGATGGTAGGGGATGAACTTACAACAAACCAACAGTTGCATAGAAACATCTTCAGCCCAGGTAAGTGCAAGGAAAATGGTTGTAAAATGGACACAGTAAATGTTTTAGAGAACATGGTTCCTTCTTCTAGTGCTTTCTGGTCACATCCTAATAAAGTCATTCCGTTCGCTGCTCTTCGAGTAGCACGATGACAAACAAGGCTGTCAGAGGAACACCAAGACTTCAATAAAGCCTACAGCCTCTCATGACAGTGTTTATTGACAGTTGCATATATACTTCTCTTCAGGGTTTTTGTGTTGCCATAATGCCTGGGATCATTTCTTCAATGCATCATGGAGGTAGAAGGTCTTTACGAGAGACTTAAGAGCATGGATCTGCTTGGCTTGAATTCATCTTACTGTTAGCTGAAAACAAATGACAGTATTCAAATATCAAACTGTGAGGTTTACTAGGGAAAAATACAAAACCAAGTTTGGCCAAGAAGCAGAAAACATCTTATTCCAACACCTTCAGTTCTCACTCAGGATTGCTCTTCCACATTCAGGCTAAACCCTGTATGTTCAAACACATTATGAGCCCCTCCAATTGTATGGGAGTGTTTTCATTCTGCTTTTATCAGTTACTACTCCCTCAGAAAAAGCACCACACCAACCACCTGTACTTAAAGTATGATTTCTGGTCATTCTTCCTGTTTTTCTTAAGCTCCTTTTAAAAAACCTTAGAACTGATTTTCTCCCCTTGAATTAAAGCACAGCCTTAGGTCACGTCAACTCTCCTGCAACAAGGCTGGTTCCCAGAAGACTGAAGCTTCAGGCCTGCACCATCTCAACTCCACAAACTCTCTTATACTAGCTGTGCTGCCAGCTGCTCTTCTCTTTTCAGATATAAAATAATCTTTAAGCAGCATATGGCCTTGGCTATGCGTGTACATTCTGGCAGGTTCAGGCTAACAGGGTTATGGGCCATTTGTCAAGCCCTATCACATTTCCTCCACACCCTTCCTCTCGTGAGTAACCCAACGCCGCACACAGCCACAGCTAGATGCAGAACCGCGGCCACAACTGAGTGAAGGCTATTATTTGAACCAAGCAAAATATGTTATAGTGAATCATGGCTATTAAAATAAAGGGCATGACGCTGCAGAAGTTAAATTGATGAGACATTAACAGTTAATCAGGCTTGAGGAGAAAAGTCTGGTTCTCCAAAATTGCAGTTTTATTGGGGCACAGCCCTCCGTTCTTGCATACGGCCAGTGGGTTAGACAGCCACTGGAGCTGCTGTACTCCAGCACCAAAGGGACGGCACACTACAGCATCCTTCAGACCCACGGACAGGGAAGGCCACGCTCTATGGGCTCAAGAATCCTGTTCCACTCCATGCAGTGTAAGATTTATAATTGAAAGGTTTTGCCAGTATAATACAACTGGCCAAGTGATGACCTGCCCAGTCCACTTTAAAAAAGGACAGTTCTAAAAACATTTACTGGCTTATCTTAGTAACTCCAAATGCGTTACAGGAAAATCAGAGTTTACTCAATGTAAACTCCTATGTGATTTAGGGAGCTTTTACCGCCATAGCTGTATCACTGGCACACATCCTACCAACACCGCTGAAACCACTGTAACCAGGATGAGTTTTCAGTACACTGCTGTCTTGGCTTTGGTGTCCTACTTTCGCTGAAGTACAGTAGTGCTTTGGGATGAGGTACCAACGGATGGCTTCAACATCAACTTCATTTCCCCCTGTCCACAGCTTCACAGACAAGTCTTCTGTACTTCACAATTAAATCCATCTACTGAGCTAAACTTTTTCCATTCTAAATAGTGCATTTAAAGTGAGTTAATTGCATGTAACAGCAGAAATCTCTTTTCTTATTCAAAACAAACACAATAAATCTTTATATTAACACAACAGGGATGATTATGAGAGATCACACTGAAAGCTTTACCAAGAGAATCATTCTGTTTCACATAGGTCAGCAAACAAGTACTTTAAAATAAATACTTCAGTATCAGGATAAGGACTTTTTCCACCTCTAGGCCAGACACTTCTGGAGAAAAACAATAAGCAACTTTTTAGTATATTTAATTATGGTTGAGGAAAGTCTGTGGATGCTTCCATACTGGGGAAAAAACCAGTAAGTTTCAGAACTTGAAATGTACAGGTATTGCAACACTACAGGAATGAGGAAATCCATCTTGTTTACTTAATGGCTCTGAATTTGATCATTCCTACATGACCTACAGGAACATTGACTGAATCTAAGCTCACCATAGCTATTAGGTACTAGAAAGACACACTGTAAGAATACACTGTATAAATCTGCTTAGATATCTACATGGGTAAATATGAAATAACTGGTTCCATAAAGCAACTTGGGAACAGGTAGCTGTGTTTCAAAGCTTTTTGTCCAAATACTATGGTGGCCTAATGCTTATGAAATAGCCAAAACCCTTCTGTTTTGAAAACCTTCAGAACACACACCTATTTGAAACCATCCAGCATACGGCCATATACATGCTGAAAAGGAGACATATCAGCATGCAGCAGCAGATTCTGGGTTTACAACCTATTCTACCAACTGTATCCTTATTTCTTATTCCAAGTGACTACCTAACAGTACTCGGACAATGAGAATATACCACAGTGTCTACTTTCCTGATCTTGCTGAAAGTTATTTCTGAGATTCCCTAAAAGAGGGGGTTCCTCCCCTGACACAAGACCAAGCACTTATCTGTAGAAAATATGCTCACCTTGGGATTAGCTATTTTTGAAATTGCTTACCCTTTATCTAATGGAAAGGTTTGAGACTAAATAACAGAAGCAAATTACAAAACTTGGCTTCTGAAGATATTTCTGTGCAGAAAGTTTGTCATGAATTGTTAAGTATGCCATTAAAAGCATTCAGAGCACAATAAAAGAACCACAGGAATGCCCACTCAAGATAAGGCTAAGTATCATTCCTACACCTCAAGAAGTTAAGAGTTCAACAGCTAGAACAGACATAACTTCTCCTCCTTGTGGTCCTCTCTCTCCTCCCTCCACTAACATTCACAAAAGTGGAGTAAGTTGGGGGAAGAGCAGAAAACATCTAAGAAGCCACCTATGTCCAGATTAGTATTGTCTGGATAATACAGTCCTTGGGTGACTTTTGTGTATGCCGAAAAGGCATCCATACAAATACTACAGAAGTGCCAAAACATAACCAGTTCAGCTTCTCAGGGCTGCAATTAGCACTGCAGTAGTCCTCTCTACTGAAACTATTGATGGCACAGTATCATAGAAGACAATTACTGATTTTGCCTGTCTTACTCCAAGGGTAGACTGGAAGGAAGGGATGGAGGCAGTACCACATATATTTATAGTGCAATATTGGTCATTTTAAACATTTTTTTTTTTTAACAAGCTGCACTACAATCCCCAAAAAGCTGCTGACTCAACAAGGTAACAGCTTTCAGGTTTGAATCACTGAAAGTACAGTAGCAAAGTTGTGTTCTCCAGTTGAAAACACAAGTTGAGCTGTTCATTTACAGCTCACCTCCATGGATAACAGCTAAAGCCTTTAATAGTGCCTCTTGCCATACCTAATATATTTTGTTGGCTGTGCTACTTATTAATATAACAATAGCATGTGGCAACCTGGAATCAGAAATAGCAAAACTAACACCAGTGACATTTATTTCTAAATGTGAATACCTAGATTCTGAAACCCTGAATTACTGAATTGGAGTCTGAACAGCTTCTTGCCACCAACTAAATGCCACACATTTTGCCTGGAAGTGAGCTGCAAAACAGACTGTCAGACATCTTTGCACTAGTTTGCTTCGTGGTTTGTTTCATCTATCCCAACCATATTTTAAATTGGGTTGGGTTTGTTTCTCTTTTTTTGAAGCTCAAAGCTATAGAAATACTCCTTATGGGACTTTTTCCCAAACTTCTACAAATTGTAAGCTTGGGGCAAAACCTGCATTTGTTCCACACTTCTCATACTGGTTACACAGGGGCTGGATCTGTGGTAGTGCTAACAGTTTTAGGATAAGAAATACTCATCTGAATAGAATTTTTTCCTCTCCCTTAACATTCATTAACTTTCCAAACCATGCCTAACAGTTGCCTGCTTTCTATACTGAAAGTTATTCCTCATGAAATTCTTCAAACCTACCCAAAAACCGTTTGACACATTCAAAGATGCTTCACTTGGCTAAACAGCTTTACTAAAATAAGTGCAGATCATACAGGTCTTAAACAGTCATTCATCATGTAACTCTGCTTTGGTGATTCAAAATAGCCACTGGAAAATAGTGACCATTTTTCCAGACTTCAGTAGACACCACAACAGGCATCTTTACTAAAAATTGCTTGATATATCTCAAAGGAAATCACTGACAGATATGATAATGTCGTTAGCAATTAATCCAGTCACAGGACAAGAGACGCCTATCAGTTACAAAGACTGTCGTTATTTAATTTTTTATCTTGATTCCACGGCAACAGGAACTTGTCACTGTTACTTGGCAGCAAGGAAACTACTAAAATACTGAAGCTGTAAGCAACAGGTTTGCTTTTTACTTTAAAAACAACATACATTTTCCTGACCTGTTCAAAATAACGAGAAGGTACTTAATTAATTCAAATAAACCCCCATTACAACAAACAATTATTTAATACAGATGTCCCTGACCCTAGCCCTACACACACAAATACAATACAATTCTATATGATTATTACAGGACTGTTCTGGGTCATTACTGACCTTACTGAAAATGTTACAAGTTTAACTCATGAGCACCATCCTAAAACAAAACCAAGGCTGAATTTCATATTTGTGTATCTGGTATATTCACCACAAATAGCAATTTGTACTGATCTACACGTGCATAGCTAACAGAAGCTTCTTCTTACTTCACCAGAAATTAGGTTTAGACCACTGCTAGAGCTGAACATCCCAGTTAAGCTGGATGAGGGCTGGGGGGAGAAGGGAAGACTGGGAGAAGAAGAAAGAAAGGGAAAAAAACCCACACAGTTCCAGAACCAGTTAGGTCCCCTTGGGCCTCAAACCCAAAAAGCATCCACTTGTCATTATCTTTGCAATATAATAAAAAAAAAAAAAAAAAAAATCAGTGAAAAAGCACAGCAGGAATGCAAGAACTGGGAGAACAGAAAAAAACAAACAAAAAGACACAAGGAAATATTTAGTTAACTCAAGAGAAAGCTTGGGATGAAATGGACACAGTGTAGTCTAAACTTGAGTTGAGTTCTAGCATAGATCATGGATTTTTTTTTCCCCATGCTCCTGATCAAAACCTCAATGCTGGAGTTACACCATCAGAAACTGCTAGCCTTGATTCAGTTCAACTACTGTTACACACTACCACAACAAGAATACAACAGATCACATCCTCCAAAAGAAGGAATAAGTCTAACCAATTTACAAAAGCCAAATTTTGCTCATGTATGGCCCTCCACATGGGACAGAACAAATACATTAAAATCCCTACAACATCCAGAACTTGACGATATTTTTGGTTTATACTGTTGAAAAGCACAAATTTTTAGCTGAGAAGGTAAAAGAACACTCTCCCAAAACTAACAAAAATATAATAAACTCAAGTAGGATATACTTCCTACGGAGATTCCAACTTAAACAAGATGCAGTTGTGGAAAGCCAATGGTGTGTATTGTGTGCGCTAGACTAGACCTGAAGTAAATCTGTTCTTTTCAAGAGTTTATCAAGTTAGGAAAGAAGCAGATTTCCTGAACCAAAGTAACCGTAACTGTTGCTTGCGGCAAAGTAATTTGTAGGGGTGCAACCAGTGATTGAGATTAACTTTTCACTGACTTCAGCAAAGAGCTACATTCTACATTGAACAGAATTGCACTGCATGTGGATATTCCTCATCAGATAAGTCTTCCTCCCAAAAAACTCTGTTTTCTTTCATTTACAGGAGGATGTTATAAAGTAAAGTTATGAAGTATTACTTGTTCATATCCAGTAAAGCAGACTTTGTTTGACCTGTGGGGAGTAATCTCATACAGCATTACTGTCACCAAGTAGAGTCCCCCAGACGACAACTGCACAATACAGAAAGCAGACAGGCTCCTGGGGCTGGCAGCGTTTCAAAGCTGATCCTGGCCAATACCAGTGCCATTTGCCAGCTGTGCGGTTAAGGGTCAGCTTGGGCTGTGCTTCCAGAAGGCCAGGCACCTTAGGTATGCTGAAGCATAGAGTATGTAACCAAAGAGCATACACATTCAGCAGAAAACCAGCTCAGAGGAAAACAAACATGTTGGATCCGCTGCGCTGCAGGTTACGTCCATTATATACTGGCTACCAACTGCACTAGCAAGAGCTCATAGAAGAGTGCATTCAAGAGAGGAATGGGAAAAAGATGACAATTTCACATCATTATCATCATCACTTTGCAAAATAACCGGCAACTGCAGAGTTGCAGAGATGCTGGCTACCAGCATAGTTCCTTTCTGCTTACCAATCCATTTGAAGCACAGCAACTGCTTTTCCTCCCTTCTGGAAGATGCAATATCTAGCTCATGGGACAGACACACACACAGGGGACACGTTGGTGGTGTTTGCTTTACAATCTAGTATTAGGTCTGCACAGTGCTATAAAGAGCGAAATTGCAGCCTTTCCTGGTAATGGCAGAGGTTTCAGGTGCATCGGCACATGAGCAAGGATTAAACAATCACCTTCATCAGTTATTCCACTCAATAAACAGCAGAAAAGATCTTCAGTATTAGCAATGCATGCTTTCCCCTTCTGCCCCAGTCAACAGCATGTCATGTTTAAAGCTTTAAAAAAAAATACTCAAACATCTGGGGGAAAAAAAATAGTCTTGTAACAGAGGGATGTTAACAGTGCGCTCCTTGCTGAGTGTTCAGCAGCCAACAGCAACTAATACATTGTACAGTGGGACTATTCATTTTTCTTCCCCCTACAACAATCTGGTTGAAAGAAATCTGGGATACCAGGTGTAGACCAAGACCATCTCCAGCTTACTGCAGGCAGTCTGCTGCACATGCGACTGAGAAAGTGAGTCTGGCAGCATCTAGCCCCTAGAGAAAGTACAGCCAGGTGCATTATGCAAAAATTCAGAGGTTTGATATTTGAACAGATAAATAATGCAAATAACCTGTAGTTCTACCTGAGTAGAAGTTTTACTTGCTGTTCTCCTGATATAAACCCAAGAATCCAGATAACCTTCTTCAACCCTTTAGACAACACACACAACACAATAATGAAAGCGGTGTAAGAATCAGCTATTAAGTCACTTCCCAATTTGCCTGTTGGGGCAAATAACAACCCTCTAACATCTCCCAGATTTCCTCAGTACTATCTGTGGAAACCCATGACAGACACCAATGCTACTCACCAACTCTTTCACAGCAATGCACTTTCGCCATGGAAGAAGGGTCCAGGCATACTCATTTTAAGCAAAGACATAGTATAGAACACATACAGTCAAGTTATCCTCTAACAGAATATTTAAGAAAAAGGCTGCGTATACTCTCCAAACTTTGAGATATATTGCATGCATGTTATTTTAACTACACTGCATCTGAGTAAGTTTTTATTAACTTTTCTTGAGTAACCAGTATTTGGAAAAGTTTCTCAGAACATAAATACTGGAAATTTCGAATCTAGACTGTAATTAATTCACAAACATGTAAAGAACTGTGTCCCCCCCATCCCTGGTTAAAAAACAGATACCAGCATGATAATCTAGTCTTGTATCTTGAGTAGCACAGATCACAGAAGTTTCAGCCACCAACTCAAGAAGTCTGCAGTTTCTGGTTAATCTGGAACCTACTATTTAGAAAGGCTTTTTTTTTTTAAGCCCTTTCAAGAAATTCACTTAGAAATTTGCAAGCCAACTTTTGGTAAATTCCCCAATTGTAACTGTCTTTTAAGATCTGGCATGTAGCAGAAGCTATGCTAAAATAACTACTGAGAAGCAACATACATCTACCTTTGCCTGCTAGAACTACCAAACTTCAGCTTTCACATCTTCCTTCAAGCTGCAAGACTTACCACAAAACTTCCTACCCCTCTTTTGGGTAAGCTCAAACTATGCTTCTTTATTCTTAGCACTAAGAGTTTTACTGCATTTTTTATTTAAGTTTTTTGTTGTTGGTGGTGGTTTTTTTTTTATTATTATTATTTTTTTATTTGGTTGCTTTTGTTTTTATTATGAACACAGACACAATCTTTCCTACATATCATGCTACGCTGGCAACCATTCTGAAGAGCTGGCACAAGAAGCAGGCATGATATCATATCTCTGGTCTTCACTAGTGACACATACATCTGCAGTGCCACTTCCTTAGCATTTTCCTGCAAACAAGGAGCCACTTCTGAGAATCCTGGGAGCTCACAATCAGCTGGCCACCACGAATCTCAACACCTTTCAGGACCACCCTTTGGAAGGTACACACACATTAACAGCAGGGAGCAACTACGGTGTGAAGGACTTTCTAGTATTTTCTGTACTTACACTCTAGCTGAAGCCAGCTATTCAAGACTAAAATCCTCAAAAAGCCAGTATGAAATGTTAGCAAGCGAAGATTCCTTCTGAGCAGATAGCCTCACTTACTGCTAAATACCGGACAAATTATTTTCAGGCCACCAGTCTCTTTTATATTACATTTCATAAATTTAGCTATCAAACATGTAGATTTGAATTCTTCAAAAGCACACTTGGAACAGCTAAAAATATGTTTTTGAAAAAAAGAAAGGCATTTCCTGAAGACTTCTTAAAATTTACACTAAGTTAAGAGGATCAAAAGAGAACATTGCATAGACTATTTTCACTCAAACATCACATTTTCTGACTATTGAAGGAATGTGGTGACTTTTAACAGATCTTGTATAACTTTAAGAGATTTTGATTTCTACAGAAAGAGATTAATATAATGGTTAGTCCATGAAATTAAACTAATTCTTTTCAATGGCAATTTGGAGAAATTAGTGTAAAATGTCTAATATAGTTGTGCAGATGGACTTAGCTCCTCTGGAATTTAAAATCACCTGACAATTCTCAAGCAAAAGCCACAACAGAAGAAACAGGAAAAAAATCACTGTTTCAAAGTAGACAGATACTTCTCTGATACAGTTACAGGAAGGAAGAGAAGGAAGCACAAGGATACTCGGCAGGCTGCACGAATTTGTATCTACTGGAAAAAAACTCAGCATGAAGTTTGAGAGAGAAGGGAGTTACAGTCCCCTCTTAGTCTCCTTTTGAGAAATCTACACCTGAAGGGATGGTTCAAACAATCCCATCACTTGACCTTAGAATCTGAGATTTTACAAGAGACGGTTACAAACGGAACTCCTACAGGATACCTACTGTGTGTACTGAATTACTGCAATGGTGCAAACCTACTCCTGTTCTAACGTAAGTCTCTTCATCTCCATAAATAAAGTCAAAAAGACTGTAAAAACCCACTGTACAGTACAAACATTAAAAGATGGAAGAATTTCAGCTAGAGCTTTGCACAAAACTAAAGCCATCTATTTGTTTGAGCACCATTCTTCAGGTTCTTGTCTGTGTTCTTGCCCCCCATCACTTCACTAATTAGGTACAGACTACATCCTGTGGTTAGTGAGCACTCTCAATATTGAGGACATAACAAAATCCAAGCTGTCTGCATATCCAGAGAGACGCCCTCTGGCTATGAAGAAACCTTTAAAAATTAAGTATTAATATAATAGGAAGAACGAACAATGGAGTAAGAAAAGACACTTTTGTGTCCAAGATGCTCAGTTAGACAATTGACTCTTCCTTGATCTGAAACAACTAGAAATCACTCTAACCACATTGAACTCAATGCAATTGCACTGAAAAATTCACTGCTATTTAAAAAAAAAAAAAATCTTAGTTCTTCAGTGAGATCTCACACTTCAAGCAGCTTTTTGCATTACCAAACCTCTCCACTCCAATGCCCCACACATCAGTTTCACTTGTCATCATCAATTCAGTACAAAATCACTATTTAAGTAACCAACAGAAGTTAACATTTTAAGTTAAAAACTAGTTGTGACCAACTCTGATAGCACATGCAACTGAGTAGGAGAAAACAAAACAATTTCACTACTATTTCCTAGCAAGACTTCAAGATAGCATACTGATTGCAAGAAGCTCATTCGTTTCCCATTATGAGACAGCAGAAACCTCACTTGAGTCAGATGGGTCAGCTACAGCTCAACACCAAGATGTTCTGAAGGGAGGTGCATGGGGCAAGGGGAAGGAGGATGCCTGCTTCCCAGCTGAACCGAGATACCAGCCTATGCATCCCAGAGAACTGAAAGATACCCAAGATCAGACTGTCAGAGAAGGCATTGAATAGGTATCATCTTCAAGACATAGCTTTTAGCTCTCAGGAATTTCAACCACGGCTATAATTTTCAAAAGAAAGTAACACAGGAGAGAACTCGTAAGGGGAGTTTTAATAGCAAAAAGAACATCAAACAATTCTTCAGCTGTTAGAAATAAAAAAAGCATTAGGGTGAGATACAGATCACAGATAACAAAACCTAGATTTAGGTATTTATACATCAACTAGCTGCCTAAGTTCCTCCTATAATCAATGGTATCTAAAGAACTGTTCTGCTCAAGGGCAGACACCTATGTTCAGTCAGCTGAACAGCTCTTCAGGTTCACTGACTAGGTCTCTGCAGACTATAATGGGAGCACAGGCAATGAGCTCACACACTGGCATCTAAATTTAGGTGCTCTAGTCTGCGAGCCAACCCTACAGTTTATACAGCCAAAGTACATGGGCATGCTGATAGGCCAAACATACACATGCTGTAAGCAACTGCTGAGAGAATGGTCCTTTAAAAAAAACCTTTTCTGAACAAGGACTCTCATGAGAAAAATGCAACTCGGTATAAGAAGAAAGCCTGCTAACACAGCACGAGTTGAGTTCCTGAACTACGTTCCATACAAGTTTCAGTCTGCATGAAAAGCAAATGGTTTCTAGATATACATAAGGAGGGAGAGATTCTGCCCTACAAAAGTTGTCTTCAAAAATAGCAACACATCTGAATGTTTTCCAGCGCACAAATGGTCAGGGAAAATATCCCTCATTCATGAACTGCATGAGCAGGGAAGGGCTGACAAGGATTTCTCTTTTTAATAAGCAAGCATTATAGTTGTGCCACATTTTTCACCAGCTGCTATATATATGTAGGTAGCTCTGGACTTAGAAACTAGAAAACTAAATACATAAAGGTTGAGCGAAAGAAAATAATCTTTTTTTTTTAAAGAAAAAAACCCAAACCATACACTACAGAAGCCAAGAGAAATTGAGTTAGGGCATACTCAGATGCCACAATATGACAACAAAGTAGCACTTCCCTGAATTGCTGTAAATTGACCACTTGTTCTTAATCTGTCCCAATTGCGAGATAAAATAAATACAGAGGATAATCTCTGCATCCTATGCCTTCCATAGATCCACTTGTTGACAGAGCCAAGGATCACATCAATTGTTTACCCACAGAATAATGCTGTGAGCACATGCTCGACAGATATGCAGGCTAACATCCTTCTCTCTGTCCCTCAATATCACACAGTTGCAGAAAAGGACAGAAGAGCAAAAGCACAGACTACGTTCTTGACCCTTGAGATGCCAACCGTTGGCCTACTGAGGTGCTCATCTGCACCCAGCTTTCTTGGTGACCACGATTCTCCAGGGTAGAGGATGACTGACACCTCTCTCTACAATTGATTAGTTCTTCCTCCTTTAGGTTGCCTGGCAGCTTGACCAGGAATAATTTTCAGTCAACGACCAGGATGTAAAAGCATAGATTCATGCAGCAGGTACAGGGAGATTTGAATGAAATATTGCTGTAAAGAAAGTGACATTGATTCTGCATTGTTCTGTCTTCTTGAAGACTCACAAAAGCTGCTATTTCCACACTTTTACTAAGATTTCATCAGGACCACCAGAGCTAATGCTTTCCCTAAACATTTGCTTATCGGAATTTTATTTCCTTCATCTAATACTTTGTCAAGTCATTCCCAGTAGCAACCTTTCTGTTACTTCACCTGAGCACATAAATTTGTAATTATTTTGATTGCCCTGTATTCCCTCTTAGCTACTGGGACGGGATTGGCTCCGAGGAAAAAATAAAATGAACCAACAAATAAAACCCCCAGAAAACAGTTCCACAGTACTAGCAATGCAGAGCTGTCAGCTCGTTTAACTCTTTAGTGCTTGCTACTTAAATAGGATCAAAGTCAGTTTTAAATGAACAGGTGAGGTAACTTGTAGTTTTCCTTTCACAATGAAGTATTCTACAACA
Organism: Numenius arquata; assembly: GCF_964106895.1. NCBI lineage: Eukaryota > Metazoa > Chordata > Aves > Charadriiformes > Scolopacidae > Numenius > Numenius arquata. Next base: position 29,285,229 of record NC_133587.1, on the reverse strand, counting down.
TAACCAAATGATAATATTTAGCTAAAGCTCAAAGTAAGAGCAAAAACCTTGGGGCTGTCAGTAGCCAGGTATGCTGGAGTGCTCAACTCCACTGTCCCCAGGCAGAGGGAAACCACTTCTTTCATGTTTTCAGATGAGGCTGTTCACATGTTCAACACACTTATATTCTTTAAGAGCTCAAAGCTATAGCGGTGCACAGTGTCAATACTGCAAATATAGATTTCAGCCCAGTTTGAAGGAATGCTGCACACCAGTGGGCTCCCGGCCTCAGAAGACAGGCTTTGCAAATTAGCATGAAGATTCTGCAGCGTGGTAAGTTGCAGGGGCAGATGAGCTGAAGGACCCCCACATGGCAGGCTTCTGGTCAGCTATTCCGCCAGGAACGGTGGCTTTGAACACACTTTTGCCCGTGCTTTTATGGTCTAAGCTATTCCAAATTAGAGAGCCTTTAAGACACATTAGTTTTCATCTATTCCCCCAGGCACTTGTGTTTAGGACAGTAAGAGAAATGTAAGATCAGACATGTCAAGTTTACATTCCTGGATTGTCAACTGTTGGTATTACTGAAGAATATAGCTGCCTCTTTAAACTAAACTGCATTTGTGATCAATTGTGAAGTTAGAGCAGCAGCACACAGATTGTTTTGCTTTTTCTGTGATGGATTTTTAACATTGTATAATTTCTAAAAACAAGAGTGCTGTTGCCTCTTTAATATTCATATCACTTAAGAAATGCTGCTTAATAGCAGGTTTGATCACCTGTTGCCTGTTCTGCCACTAATTTACTCTCTTGCTTCATATCTCTCTATTGCCTGTCTTCCCACCTGAAGCTGGCAGAAGGAGAACAGTTATTTTAACCTTCTTGGAAGACACTAAGAGCAACTAGGAGATGTACTACTTTGCAACTAGGTACCAAACAGCAGGTTTGTTTCCTTCGGCATTGCTCCTCCAGTTCCACCTTTTCACTTCACAGCTGGTAGAGCTGCTTCTCCAAATCCCACCTTCACACCAGTAAAAGTTAAAAAAAAACAACCAAGAGAACACAGCAGATTTTGCAGCCAATAGACTAGCCATGGAAGTATTAGTTACTAGAAAACCTCCGTTAACATCTCAAGACTGAAACAGTCTTGAAAAGGAGAACATAAAGAAAATAGAAACTCTTACACAGCATGTAGTTTCATAGCCTGACAGAAGAGGAGGGAGGCAGAAATAAGAGAAGAAAAGCTGCCATTATATAACAATATAAGTGGCATTTTAAGAAACTGAGGTTTGATTTACCAATTAAAAAAAACTTGATATTGCAAAAGTGAACATTTGACTGTTGCCTTTTAGTTCTGATTAATATAAGCAAAAGATTTTCTGGTATTATTTACAAGTACCCAGGATTAGTAGATGAGAGCCCATAAACAGCTCTGAAAAACATGTATCAGTTTCACTCAACTATGGTGGAATTGTTCAGAGTTTTGCTGCACTGTGAAAGAGTAAACATTGTGGCATATATTTGTAGGTGGATGTTCTAGATGTAACTTACTCATTTACAGCCTGCAAGAGTAAGGGAGTTTTAAGATGCGAGTTCTTGCTGCCATTTATGTTACACAATTAAATTAAGCATGCAAAGAAGACACTACAGTTGGGTATGTAGGCTTCTGGATGCAGGTTGGTGACACTCAGGTATGTAAGTGCAACATCCAAAGAAGCAGAGTACAGCAGGTTGCGATAGGAAAGGGGAGGGTGAGCAAACCGAGGCAGGGGAACCCATACAAAAGAGCACACCATGCTCCTCAGGCTGTCTGAGATTCTGAGCAAAACTATCTTGGCAGCATTGAACAAAGGCTCTAAACTTATTCCTTAAAGCAGCAAGGGATGACGATGACAGTAGGTTCCCCAGAATTACTCTTCTAGACGAGCTTTTGGTAGCACTACGCTGGAGGCTGAAAATGTCTCTCTCCAATGAAAAACTTGAAAGGATGCAGCTAACAAGGAATGAAAGCCATTACTGAAACCCTATCAGACTGCTTCCTAACCCCAAATACCTCTTCTGCCCTCCTGCCGGTGGCTACTGCCTCCATAGCACAGACAGCTAACGCGGGCAAAGGTCCAGGCCTCCGCTACTTCATTTTAAAATTACTCTTCTGGGCTGGAGCCTGTTAGTTCCAGCTTATGTGCTGGGCTGTGACCTGTGGGGCTGAGCACTCCTTCTGTTCCTTCTGCGATGGAAGCAGGACCCTGCTCTGGGTGTTCATGTCCAGCAGCGGAGCAGTCGCTCCTCTCCAGCCACCCTGCTCTCCCCAGAGCACTCCTTCTCCTCTCTTCCAAGGTGGACTGAAATAACTCAATTCTCCTTTAAAAAACACAAATCCAGAAACCATCCAGCTCATCAGCAAGTCTTTGTGTGAAAGTGTTTTACACCTGAAAATTGGGTGCTGAGTGAAGCACATTTGTTTTCAAGGAGAATGAACAGGCTTTTAAGCACTTATCCACTAAGCTATGAAAAGAGAAAGTAAACGGTGAAATGTGTGGAAGAAGCTGCAGATTTAACAGAGAGAACATCAAGTTTCAAAGTTTGGTTTGAAAAATAAAAAAGCTCAGTTGCGCTTTCAAAATGATTCTAAGTTTAAAAAAAAAAAAAGGAAAGAGATCTTCTTGTTGCTTAATGTTGATTTTAATCTCTAAAGTTAATGAGGGCAAGTTATAGTCTAGTTTGGAAGTCCTTAAAAGCCAGCAAAACTCCCTCTTTACTTAAAAATAAACTTTGCAACCTTTGATTAAAAAGTAAACAGAAAAAAAAACCCCAAACAAGTGCACACGTGAGGTGGAAAATACTGGCCGAAGTGTCAGATTAGGAAGCGCTCACCTCGCGAGGTGCGGGGGCTTCAGAGCCGCGCTAAGCCCTTTCGGGCAAAGCCTCAGAAGGCACAGGGTAAATCTACACAAGCTGAAAACCCACAAGTCGGAGAGAAATTTCCCACAAGCCTCGTGTGAAAGACTGCCTCCTTATACTCAAGTCTTTGAATAGTGCTTTTCTTCTGAAACAAAGTGTATGAGGTACAGCGAACAAACTGTAAAGGTAACTAGGCCTTTTGTCATATAGTTCCTCCACCCACTTGTACTTTACCACACAATAGCTCGTTTACAGATTCAGACCTCTCCAGCTCCACATAGAAACAATCCTGTATTGTGAAGTGAATCCACCACAGGAGTAAAATCTAAAAATACTGCAAAAAGTCTATAACAATCATTTAGTAGAACTCTACGGTTCTTCCCTTAGAGACAAAGGCTTTCCCAATTTGAATGGGTAATAACAGACTTAGTCATACTCAAGTAAGGAGTGACTAACAGCATGCAAAAGCAAACAATACATACGTACCATACAGTATATTAAGCTGCTGATCTCTTAAAATAAGATGATGATTTGCACTGCAGCAAAAGTAGCTGTAGTATTAAAATCCGTGTTATTTCCTGTCCCATCTCCACTGGGGAGAACAAAGCACTGTGTAACACAGACCCATTTCTGTGTGTGCTACTCAAGACAAGCTGTATGTGTTTGTTTACGTCAGTGGATAGGTGTAGCAGCTACAAAATAGCTACGGGTAGAACAAATAGCATATCACATGGATCAACCAGCAATCCGCCTAGTCAGCCATACATTAATTCAAGTAAATCATGGGAGACCAGCTAGGTTGTTGGGAAAGTCTGGAAGAAAAGACGGATAGCCTACCTACACTCTACTTGCACTTTCACCTCATAGAGAATAGTTACTCCATCCCCCACAAGCCACTATAATAGAATAAAGATAAACGCAGGGATTATGCCAAGTTGACCCCAGGCTTTGTTCTTTCCCTCCAAGCACATTCAGTGAAAAGGTCTAAACACACATCTGATTTGACAAGCATTCAGATTCACAAAGAACGTGGTGAAAGTGAAATCATACTTGGGGCATTCACGGGTCCCTATGTCAAAGGTCATTCAGCAGCGTTTCAGCTGCTGCTTGCTAAGATTTAAAATAAACTAGTTTAAACCTCCATCACCACAGACACCGACATATAGTTTGTGCCAGCCAAGAATGTTTTATAGCATGTTTATCAACATTTATCTCAGAGATAATATAATGTCTGGACAAACATTTAATCCTCACAACTGGCACCATCTCATCTGGAAAAGACTCATAATTTTCCTTTTTAGCCAGATTCTTGATGTCAACTCGCATAACTCATCTGCAGAATACTGAATTATTATTAGAAAGAAGGGCTGAAGAAGCATTCATATGCCTACCCCCTTTAAAAAAAACCTCCACAGATTTTTCTACCTAACTAAGGGTTGATCAGTTGATTCAAGCAGGAAAAAAAAAAAAAGTCCCATTTAAATCACTTAGCTATACCAGAGAACTCAAAAAGCTTTACTAAATAACTTTTCATTGATTTTCTCATTTTATCAAATATTACTCGAGTCTCCCAACTTTCATTAAGGATGTTTAAAGAAGGTGCATTAGAAACTAACTTGAAACAGGAGCAGTCTGGGTAGCTTCAGGGCTATGAAAAGTAGGGGAGCAGCAACTGAAAACCTGCTGAGAAATAACAACAGTGCAGGAAAACAAACGTATTCTTCCAAAGCCTTTGTGAAGCACGCTCTCTCAGCTACTGCCAGCACAGTGGTAAGCCCAGCTGCCGATTCAGCAAGCTGCAAGACTGTCACTCCAAAACAGGTCACAGTTCAGCAAACAAGTTGTTATTTGTTTTTACTGCTGATGAAGAGGTCTACTTGCTAAAAAGCTGTATTTCTGAAGCAATGTTTTTCTAGGAATGACTATACGCCTTCATGTATTACATATAATATAGCATGTTGCCACCAGTAAACATCAGGAGACTTCGTTACTGGAGAAAATCTCAAATTTCACTTTATTACAGGAGGTGGTTTCACATAAGGATGCTGGTTTGCCATAACTGGCATAACAGGTTTCTGTCTCTTTGTTCACAATCCAGACTTCCCCAAAGTTGAGTGATAGGGCATCGACATCTCCTACCACCACCTCTAGCTCCTGTGCCGAGGCATTTTGAGAGCATCTGCCAAAAAGCAGCCTCTGTTCCTTGGGGTTTCCATCAAAGGCACACAATTTGGTAATGAAAGACACAGGGCCCACAACTGGCTGCTTCTCAAGGAAAGAGAAGGAAAGTACAAGACAGCCCATGTTTAGTGGGATTCGTGCCATTAGCGAACAGGAATTACATTACATTGCATTGCATGCGTTGCATTGCATACGTTGCATTACATGCTCTCATCTCACACACTCAGGCATCAATTTAAATAACCTTTGGGCAGAAGACAGCCTTTATCCTTTTGACAAATGGGGGAAAAAAAAAACCTCTCAAAGAAGCACAAAACGTGCTTGTTCTTTTTGGCTAAGGAAATGGGCCCTCTCAAACCTCCAGATGCCCAACAGGACTTCTTCATCCGCACCCTTCCCCCATGAATAACTAAGAATCCAATTTAAATAGAAGATTGACATAATCTCAAAGACTGAATATTTTGTTCCAGAGCTCTCATGCCTAAATGGAAACCTGCATGTAACAGGCTTTCCATGAGTGACCTGCTTGCAGAACTGGAGAAAAACATCAAAAAATAAGGACACACTTCTAAAGGGTTTGGGACAGGAGAGACGACTAAAAAAAACTTTGTTCTTCCTCACGTGATATTATGAGGATGACAACACAGACATAACAGGGCAAGGCAGGCCTCACTTCTCTCCAGATCCCTTCTGTCCCCCAGTGGGAACAAAGCACATTGCTTTCCTAATGACTGTCAGGTCACGTTTGGGATAACAGAAAACCCTCCTATTCCATCATGCTGCATTAAGCCAACAGATTTGTCATATTGGTGCAACTGCTTACTAGTTTTAGAATATTCTGAATTTTCTGGATAGCTGTGATGGCTACCAGATAGTTTAGGAATCTGTGAGGTACAGAGGAGTAAGATTCAATTAAAAAAACCAACCAACCACACGTCAGAGGTATTGATTAGATAGCAGCAGCAGCGTCCAAAGCAGTAATATTAACATGTTTCTGGCTGTGTGGTTTTCCAGAACACCCTTATGAATCAAGAGGAAATCTAAGGGCAAGCACACATGAATGAATCTGATTTTGAACACATAACTTCCTCCAAAACAGAGCTTGACACTCCTTCTTGTCATACACTACAGGCTGATCTGCTGCAAGTCCTTGCAATTTACCCAAATCAAAGAGTTCCTGACTATAACTGACAGCGTCCACTGAAGTACTCTGCAATGATCACACAGACTTTGCAAAATTGCTCCATGAAACTTAAACCACCTGTTATTACAGCAGAGATAATCATAAGCCTTATTTAAGCTCAAAAACATTGATTTGGCTTTTTTTGGTGGGTTTGGGGTTTTAGTAGCAGTTTCTTCCCTTCTCTAAAATAGTCTTGCTTGGAAGAAGAGGAGGGGGAAGAAAGGAGATGAAAATACACTGTAGCTCTGCATATCTTAAAATCTTGAAGTTCTTGGATAGCTGAATGAGATAGCATGACAGAGTTCACTACCTCTTCCAGGAGGGAAAGCAACATCGTAATGATGCCTTTAACTTCCCATAAGACCTACATGATTTTAAGATAAGGAAAAAACATGAGGCTTTTTAACATCTGTCTCTGAAGCATATCTAAGAGACTCTTTCTTCCTATTCACAGAAGAGTAATCCCACAAAACCAGAGTCACCAGGATTCACACAGGGTCTACAACACATAGAAAAGACGGAAATAAACAGTATCTCGGTCAGGTAATAAAACCACATACTCTATTCTTCTACTGCAGAAACACATCTGTTCTACCTATGGAAAACAGCAGACAAATAAAACAGAGGTAAGTACATGGTTCTGGCCTGAACTAGGGAACAGCAGCAAATCACTGTTTTACAAGTTTCCACATATTAGCAGCACTAACTATCTGCCAAAAGAATAATTTTTCTCTATTATCTAAATGCCTTTAAGACAACAAAAACTCTATTTCCTACATTTCCTTCCAGTTAAATGAAGTCAAATTTTCAACTGTTTTACCACTTTGTCTTTGGTATTCTGCAACTTCCCAAATCTGTCCTGAAAACCAGCCATGGCACACCACTGTAGTCAGCAATACCTTTCTCGGTATGATGTATGATTACAAAAATCACGTAAGAGACACGAATAGTTCTAGATTTTTTTATTCATTCATGTGCAACATACTGCTTTCAGTAGTGCCAATTAAGTTAGATGTTGAAAGAACTGTAAAATGTGTAGCTACCTCCTTCCCCAATAAAAGAGTTCACTTTCTTATTTTTACTCAAACGTCTTTGCATTACCTACCAGTGACTACCTTCCTTTCCACCTGTGATTGCTGTGATTTATAGTAGAAAGTCACTAGTTTCTGCAATCACATGGGGCAAGGAAAGAGGAGGAAAAACCCCACAGATCCTCTCTTAACAAACTAGCCTTGAACATATTTTAGTTGTCACCATCTACAGACTAGCCACCATCAGAGATAGTTAACTAAGCTTTTATCGCCAGTTTCCTTCGTAAGCAGCTACGGTCTTCAGCACCACAAAGAGCTCAAATGATCACAGGAACAATTCTGAACTGCAAAACAAAAATGCATGTGAAGTGAATTAATACTGCTGTCAAATGATCTGTGGAGCTCCAGTCTGAAAAATCACTCTCAGTTGTTTCCTTTTTCTTGGGGGTGGAAGGGAGAGAAAGTAGTACGCATTTTGAGGAAGGGTTTCCCTTAAGGAAAATCAATCTGAGAGACTGGGAAAGACTTAAGTGTGTGAAGTGCAGCTAACAGGAGATCTTCAAGGGAAATGGTCCATATGGATTATACATCCAGAGTGGCCACAATGAGACCTGGCAGCAGTTGACAGAATGAGAAAAAAAACACGCAGCTTACTCAAACAGTATTCCCATTTTATTTATTACAAGTTGTAATTTGTACATTTTGTTGCTAATGTACAGATTTCCAGAGTCCACTTAGGTTATATCCACAGTGACATATTGAACAGACTCCAACAAGTGAAACAGACTAGAACAAATAATTTTCAAGAAATCTCGACTGATAAGCATTTTAGGACAAGTTTTCCGTGTTTTAATAATTCCTCCATATTCTATATACCAAACTGTTTATGCTGACTTGCCAGTTAGTTTGGAAGCCCACGTTTATCAGCAGCTGTCTTCATTTCCCGAGCAGATGCAATCCAGGAAGATCCTCCATTTAGCATAAATGAAAAGAACACACTTTTGGTGGGGGAGAGCACTTTTTAGAGCTTGTATGCCATAAAACAAATAAAAGAATCTTTTTGAAAGCTGCAACTCGAAGTTAGGACTGCAAAAGCAGTCGCTATTGCTTATACAGTAAACTGTAGACAATTGAGAGGGTTGGTTGTTTTGGTTTTTTTAAAACACCAGATTCTTACAGTGGGTAAGTATAGCTGTCAAAGCCTTGATAGGAATCCTAGCTATTTTTCCTGCTACTGCTTCTGCACAGACTCGTGCCTCTGCTTGATCCAACTCACTACAGCTTTATATTTTACATCCTCCTCTAACATCTGGATTCCCTCTGTCTGTCAGCCATGTTTCTGGCCCAATTTCCTCCAAATCTGTATTAGCACATCTTCCAAAAGACTTAATAAACCCAACACGCTTCTGCAGGGCAGATTATGTAATCCTGTAACTAATCAAAACATGAGGAAAAAAAAAATTGAAACAAAAGAAAAAATACACCTGCATGGTGAAAATGAAACTGAGCCATCATGCTATTACTCCCTTCCTTCCCCCATAAATATATAGCAAGCAGGAACAGCAAGTAGTAGTACATCATCCATTTAGCTCATCTGTATTTTTCTGCTAGAAGCATCTTCAGCACTACTCTGCAAAGCACCTAGGAATACTTTTGACAGTTGAAAAAAAATTAAGTTTATTTTACACCCATTAACGTGATCATAAACCAAAGGCTACTCTCTCCATCTCCCCAATACAGATATCCTCCATGGCAGGCTTGTCATTTTTTGCTTTATAATGGAGTAATTTTATTGTATGCAAGAAGCCTCGGGCATTTTGTGCAGCCCATTACTCTTTGCTGCCCACATTCAGATGGCTAATCTGCTATCAGCCAGAAGCTTGACAGACAAAAGGAAAAGGCAGGAAAACAGCACACATGGTTGCGCGTGCGCACACACACTTCAGCTATAAAGTGCTTCGACAGTAGACCCAAGAACCAACAAGACACATTTGATTGCAGTCCTACTTAATGCTTCTATGGCTAAAGGAAGACATAACATACAAGTTCTTTAAAGGTAGATAGGGCAGGGAAAACATTTAAAAAAAAAAAAATGAAAAAAAGAAGCTCAAGTAGGATGCCTATTAAGAAACATTAAGGCACAAATCTGGAAGGCTTTACTAAGTAAGTGAGCATCTTGGAACTTGAAAGGTCACAAACATCTTTCTATTCTGAAGACCTTCAAAATGCTTCAAAAATACTGGCAAAAGTTAGAAAGATGAAATACAGGCTAAATATAAGCAGTTGTAAACTATTAGAACAAGAGATTTGGCAAGTTTTCAATTTTTTTGTTTTCTTACCTGCTTAGAAAAGAACACTGAGTTTTTTAGGAAGATGTATATTCTTTCCTGTATCCCAAACTATTGTGATAACATACATATGCAAAACTGCATTTGTTTTTGTGTATCATACTGTAAAACAAGAAGCTTTTAAATTATTTTTTTAAAGAGTTTGGGGTAATTAAATGGAGAAGGTTTGCCACTTCATACCAAATAAAGAAAAGAACTTCAGCAAATATGGGAATAAACTACCTTACTTATTTTGTTTCTGAAGGAAAGCATCGCACCAGACTCAGAGGCAGTACTGGTAAAAATATTTTGAGAGCCAGATCTACAGGCAACAGTTTACATCAAATATCTTGTAAGAATTTTCTGTCAGGATTGTAAACCTCTGTTGTGTGTCCCGATTTTTATTCAACTAAGTCTATTTGTATCCTTTGCAGCTGGAAAGCTAAAATTGTCCCTCTTGTTTGAGATGGCTTAGGTCACAGAAACAGAAAGTCTGCCGCTAGTTTTAGTCCCTCACACGCCAAGGTACAAACCTGGCTCATCAATTTAAGAAGTCCTTCTCCATCATGCAACTACCACATCAGCTATGCAGGCTGATCCCTGAGGGCATGATTAATCACGTGGTGAAATACAGAGAACTGTGGCATGTTATACTGCGTTATGTGTCATTGCAACTATTTCCCTTTTCCTGTGCTGCAACTACCAATTCAATTTCGCTTCTCATTTCTATTTAAGTTATTATTCCACTTCTGTGTGGAGAGAGCCTCCCAGCATTTTGACTGCAATACAGAACTGATTATATCTTACTTCCACTATTTGTTGTAAGATATATTTAGGATTTCAGGAATATAGCATGTCAGTCAATTTAAAATCAGGAAAAAGTACAAGGTAAGTCTTACCATGAAGAGCAGAAGTTGTCAGAATAGTCTTTTCCATAGAATTAGTCTCTGTGGTTTTAGTATCATTACAACACTGTTATGAACAACAGAAGTTTACCTTTTGTTACTGCAGGGAGAATTCAAGATAGCTTAATAGATTAAATTACTGGATGTATAACTATACATATCTATGTCTACAAAACAAATTCTTACTGGAAATGCAAATCCACACTCAGTATCTAGAAAGTATCAAAATAGGTTATTATAACAAGTCGTCCAACAATCTGCTCCTATCTAAAGTTTAAAGTTGGCAAGAACAGCATTTTCTTGTTGCCTTTGAGTCACGGAAGTTCTGAAATCCCCCGTGAGTCTTGTCCTGCAGGATGAGTACTTCTCTCCTTCTGTGGCCATCTGCAGCACCTCCTCAACAGCAGCACCATCCCTGGCGGTACTCTGCAACCTTATCTTTCTCTCCCACATGTACAAGGTAAGAGAGGAAAAAAAATACTGCATTTGCATATGTAGTTATGGTGTAGCTCAGCAGTGAGCAAAAAATTACTGGAAGTTGAAAACAGATATGCCCAATGACCACACCTTAGTTTTTCAAATGAAAATGCTTTGCAAGGAAGGGGAAGGGACAGCAGCAGGGAAGGAAGCCAGTCATTACAGCTCCAAATCTGCTTCAAAGTCCTTATTCAACACCTCATGCTCTTTGCGGGGCCAACTGTACCTAGGTCATTCCTGTGAACAATAACATAAGAATGAACCCAGTAGTATGTGACTGGTTCTATTTGCTTGAATTTACCAGATAGCTGTACCAGGAATACTAGGAAAAAAAGGAAAGGCTCTGGAAAGACACAAACAAAGCAAGACAGAAGAATAAACAGGTTACAGATTCTGAATAGTACCTCCTTTTCCAATCTAGAACTTCACACGACTTACAGTAGATAGCATACAGCAACTTCAGATAAATAATAAAATGGACTAGAATGTGGGAAGAAGGAAGATCTGATGCATACCTGAAAGGACGCAAGACAGAAATTCCTCAAATCATTCAGGAAAACTGTTTAAAAGCAAGTGTATACAGGAAAAAAGGACAACTCATCTTCCTCATGTTTTTGGGCGTTAAGAAAAATTATGTTAGATCGGGGGAAGGAGGAGGTGTTCGGAAACAAACAAAAAACCCGATCTGCTTCTTTAGGTCAAATCTACTAGTTTAGCAAAAAGTAACTTAATCCCTGTAATTAAACTCTGATTTTTCTGTTCTTCAGTTTGCACTTTTTCAGATGGAATAGATTTCCCCAGGCCTTTTTCAATCATGCCGTATTTGTGATGTTTTGTAATTTCATTTTGCTTTCTCCCATACACGCTCCATGGACAGATGTCTCTACAAAATGGAACAGAAGACTGCCCTCAGTGTCTGTCAGTTGTCTGACAGAATTTGAAAAGGGATGTTTGCTGAAATAATGAAAACATTTCACATCACAATAACTGAAGGTGCTCCCTAGCGTCACTGGCCCAAGTAGCATTTGATCTTAACAAGGACAGGCACACTAGTTCATAGGTAAAAATACTCTACCACATCAGACTCTTTTAACCCCTTTATTTCAAGTGTCATCTATGAAAGTCACTCTCAGGATCACAGTGCAAGGCCAGGTTAATAATCCATTTATCTCCATGCTCTTGCCAGCTCCTCCAATGTTCCTAATCTACTGCTTGACTTGTGAGAAGCTAAAAAAACAGAAGAGCTTGTAGAAAGACAAAGGATATCTGCATCAAATCCAAAAACATACTTAAAAGTCATACATAAAAGATAGTTAAGGACGAGTTCTTTTCCTACACTCCAATATCATATGGGGTTATTAGCATTTAAAGAAGTAATTTTACACGTCCTTTCACTCAAGAAGGACTGCTACTTGTACTTACAGATCCTAATTGGATAGGATGGAATGTAATCTCAGCACAGGATAGAATTTCTTTTTTACTTTCTGTCCTCAGTCATAATCGAGCCCCCTAACACATCCGGAAGAATACACTCATCATTAGACATGTTCATTTGTTTTACATAGTTCCCCAAAAATAGACATATTGGAACAAATGGAACACATTGAAGGCAGAGCAACAAGGGAGATGCTACCAAACAGAAAGCAAACATTTGTAAGGGAAGCAACAAAGGATGCCAGTTTTCAGGTTTTAACCTTTGGGTGACAGCAGTTGTTAACGAAACTGCTTTGCAACAACAGGGGTAAAGTCCTCACATCAAGGAGATTGTGACAGCTGGGAATGACAGCTGAAAAGGAGAGAACTGAAACAGGCTGCTTTCAAACAGTACTGACTTCTCAAAGATGAGAAAGCATATTTTTAGTTAACTTCTGTTGCTCTGAAAAAGCATGTTAAAATAAAAGATACAGTTACATTACAATAATGGCATCAGAAACAAGCACAGAGCGAGGCAAAGTAAAAAAGCCTCCTTTCTTTCCTATTTAAGGTTCCTTTAGGGATAAATGTACAAGCCTAAAGAACCCTGGTTAATATGTTCAGCACCAACCAACTGAAACATTTGAATCATTGCCCAGCTGCTCCACATGTAAAGATACAAAATTAACAAGTTTCTTCTTTCTGCTCTACCATCACCTATCCTAACATGTGAACGTAAGCTGCTGGGTACTCACACAGGAATCAGATATACAGGACCAGATATAGGAAAAGAAGACTCAGGACATATATTTTTACTGCCTGAAAGGTCCTTACATACCGTAGTGATGGGGGTAGTATTTCTCAGGACTACTGAAATAGATTTATAAAGCTATGCTGCATTTAACTGTAATCAGTATTTTATCCACCCAACTCTCACTCTTCTTGACTGGGCTTCCCATTTTCCTCAGCTGCCACACAGGAATTCTACTTACCTATGCAAGAAAGGGACAAACAGATCATTTAATAAACAAACTGAGGCTCAGCACAAAAGGAAAACTGAAAATAACGCTAGTCCTTCCTTGAAAGAGAAGGGCAAGCAAAGATTAAAAAGCTACAACTGTGAACAGTTTTTAAAAACATCAAACTTCTGTTACTCTTTCCAATAACTTAAAAATAAGACCTTTGGAATTAGACAGCCAGAAAAGCAAACCAAGACTGTGAGAAATATCCCTGTACTTGACAATTAGCTCAAGAAATTGACTCGATCAGCGTATTGAAGACAATGGCTTATTGAGAGGTTTAAAAAACAGGCTAACATAAAGCAATACAGAAAGCTATGCACACAAAACTCCTTATAGAATCCCCCAACAATTCCAGTACATCAAGGCATCGCCTAGTCAACGGAGATCAAAGCTATTTCCCACTGTGATCTTCTCATGCACCCAACCAGGGACCAGATTCATCGCTCCCTGGAGGGCCACCAAGGTGCATAAGGCATCACACCTTCAGTAAGAAGCAGACTCCTCCCTTCCCTATCCCGTCCTCCCTCCTTCCCACACACTCTCTTTGCCTCACCCATGCACCCTGCCCACCCATACATACATCCCTCTGCTCTCCATGGTGTGCTTAGGTTTCTGGTTGATTTTTTTTTGTTACTGTTATTTCAAACAGCATTTCTTTCAGCAAGAAAGAGTCCCTATCATAACTGCTCTATCGCATCATCTCTTGACTAGAGCTAACCACACATCTTCACTAATGAAGAGACCAGACTGTTCTCCACACCCACCATACCTCTCGCTGCCCAGGCTCCCCAGGCAGGAGCAGCACCCTCCTGCAGCCGTGGCCACTTCCCACATGGCTCCTCCTCAGCAGTGGCAGCCCACTGTGACAAATGGTGGTGGAGGTAAAACCTAGACTTGGCATGTGTTTGCCCCAGTCGACTTCCCAGGCCCAACATTTATTTACGTGCTTCTGGTGAATTTTTGCTTTAAGGAGGACTTAGGCTTTGTAATTTACCTAGAAATCATTTTCGAATATTAGAAATACCAGCCACATGCTAAGACTCTTCTTTAGTCATTACTGTTCCAACAAAATCATTATCTAAACACCCCACACATCGTGGATGGGATGTTGATGTTAACAGTGTAGGTCTTAAGCCAATTCCCTCCGGTTGTGTTCTATGTTTGTCTACCTACAAATCGCTGAACTTAAGACTTAGGAATACAAAAACACCAGAAGACAAAATCCTACTTCTCCAGCACATCATTACATCAACATTGACTATGCAGACAGGAAACATCACCACTGAAGATACTATCTTAATATCATCTAAAAATGACTAAAGATAAAATCGAGTTTTGCATATTGCCACTTGTTTGTTGAAAGTAGAAGTATTCCAAGACAATAAACATGAAAGAGTTTAAATACTTAAACTGAAGGAATAGTAACTGCTACATGATAAATGTGTTCTTTCTCTTTAAGGCTCTAGATCAAGCCAAATGCAAGGGTGGTCCCAAGAATTAAAAATGGATTACGCCTCAGTCTTGCTATGGACTTCCTGTGTGACCTCGGGTGAGTTACTTGAGAATTTAGTTCTCAAAAATAACAGGCCTATTACAGCTGCCAGAATGAAGCACCCAAAGTTTCTGAGACCACAGATGTAAGCCAGGTCCTGCTTGCTTACCCATAATGGACGAGAAGATCCTACCTGGTGAACTTTTTTGAAAAATGTACAGAAGTATGACCAGAACTTCAGAAATACTGATAATAAAGCACCTGAAAGTTCATCTGGAACTGTTCTTTAAAAATTGGTATGAAAGCCTACATAAAACCAGAATTATTTCCGTTTTTCAAGCTCTTGTTTTGTGTATTTGTGTGAAACATATCACAAGTAGAATCTTTATCATCTCCAGAGATGCAGTATGTGCTGTTAAATATTGGATTTACAGTCAACAAAGCACACCATATTCTAATCAGCTTGCAATATCAATTAGTTAGAATTTTTGAAATGACTACAAACAGCTAATGAGTTGAAAGCAATGAGCTTATATTTTAGGTAAATAATAATGACTGGATTTAGAAGTAGGGATTCTTATGAGCCATTTGGCTAGATACTGTAGTTCCAACAGTTTCCCTGCAACAGAGTGCAGTTGCTCAAAAATCAGTGAAAAAACAAACAAGCAAAAAACCCACAACCCAGGCTTCACAGAAGTTGGTTTTACTTCTTTAACATAGTAATAGAGTCCCATGCACAATAAAAATGTCTGCCATCCCTCACTGGTATTGTAAACCCTATTAAAACAGGTGTTTCCACATGAAAAACATTGCACTGATATTTTTTACTTTAGTTTACTCCAGCCTCTCCCCCCACTGTAAAACTTCTATAAGAAGTGACAGGTTAATACCCACACCCCAGTCCCAGTGGAGAAGGCGGCAGAGGATGGCTGTGGAGCCCCTTCCCCCTGCACCGCCGACCGAGGAGCTCACTTGCTGAGCGCAAGGGCCTAACGGAAGTCTGCAACGCTGCTATTAACAGGACCTGTAATAAATCCCAAAGTTGACAGAAAGACCCAATGGTGAGGGATATCTGGTATAACAGAAAACGTTTAACAGAAAATTTGGGCTGAGTTCACAAAAGTCAAATCCTCAGACTTTTAACTAAAAAAATTTAAACTGAGTGACTTCTATGACAGGGAAGCCCACCTCAGAGAAAGAGTCTCATCTACTCGCTACTTTTCATCAACTGTTTCAGCAGCCAGTTTACCAGATTCCCGCAGGCAAGGAAAACTGTTTCAGGCTCATCATCTTAGAAAACTCTACCTCAGATAGCTAATTACTTTAACACACCCTATTTTACAACTGTTAAAATAACAAGCACTGATTACTGAGAAAAAAAATGAAGGGATAGGGATAATGACATTTTAAAATGTATTCCCATAATATTTCAGTAGTTAACATGAAAACAGAAGTATTACTTCTTTACATAAGAGAAGATTTCCCTGGACTCAAACAGTTAATTTAGTTGTCCATGTTCACTGTGCCTGGAATCTAAACTTGGGAAACATTCCTCAATTCCCAAATTGCAAATTTAAATTAATGCTGGAGTGAAAACATGATACCTAGTGAAAAAGAAAGGGAGGGGAGCAAGAGAAGAAAGGCACAACAAGGAATGTTGTATCCCCAGCGTCACTAACACCTGACATCCTGCCAGTAGTTCACACCTTGGAGATAACAGAAATACGCCATGCTTTTGCCGTATTGAAAGGCACTTCTGATCTTCTTGCAGCCCTTAGCTTTGTAACAAAACTTTATATGAAATGATTATCTAATACAAAGAGAGGAAATCCAACTGTAAAGCAACTGAAACAGCACCCTAACAAGTGAATCTATATAACCTTTTACTCACTGTTACTAGGGGCTAAAAACAAACAAACAAACAAACAGGCTGTCTCATATATACCCAATAGCATGCAGAATTTACTCAGTTTCATACATTCTTCTTTTTACCCTTAAATATGCATACGAAGAACAGAAGGCATACTTAAGTTATTTTCAGAACATCAATATAAAAGGCTGGTATCTTTTTAACCCTCAAGTAAGGGAAGTTTTAAATATCTTGCTCATTTTACTTGTCTCACAGCATTGCTGAAGAACAAGATGTGTTACTTTTAGTTTTGCTAATTAATAAGAATTAAGACAATCCTGTAATATATATGAGAGATGCTAAGAAAGCAACTAAGCCTGATCCCACAAGCCAACTCAGAATAAGAAAGCCTTTGCTGATACTGAATCTATTTAAAGTCCACACAGGATTCGCATAGTATGGCAATGCAGATGACTGGCAAAATCACATCCCTCTTTTCTGCTTCCTACTTCTCTATCAAAAGAGGGGGAGAAAGGGAAAAGAGAGATAGAAAGAGAGACTCCACCAAGTGCTACATTCCTGCTTTATCGGAACAGTGCTATTGTCCCAACACTTTGCTAACTCTTTTGCCGTAGCTGATGTTTTTGTGTACTGGACAGAAGTAAGGACAATGACACTGGACAGTTTTCTTCAGGTATGAAGTCACAGATTTTCTTGTAAGTGGAGGCTTTAATGGCAGCACCAATCAGCTCTTTTGCTGATCTCCTGTAGGGACCAATAAACAAAGTAGAAAAGGAACCAGCTCTAGAGTTAAGAAGATAAGACTGTCTTTCCAGCTACAGTTAATGCATCAGAATAGCAGCTGTAAGTTCTGGCTCCCAAACGGGGGGGAGGGGGAAACGAGTTTACAGTACAAGAATAGCTATGTTAAAGTTTATCAACAAATAAACAGAAGGAAGTTTACAGTATAGTAACTAAATGCCATAACCCAGTATTATTAAGTGGCATACTGGATGCCAAGTGCAATAGAATCATAGAATCATTTTGGCTGGAAGAGACCTTTAAGATCACCAAGTCCAATCTCTCCCTAATAAACTCATATTCGGTGGGAAAGGGGAGAAAAAAGGCAACCAGAAGAGCATAAAATTGGTTTAGTGTACACTATGAACAAGCCAGCTGCTGAAGCATCTCCTGTATGATGATGTCTCGTTAACAGATGATACTCGTCTGCAAGAGCAAGGTGCATTTAGAGATTTAGAAAAAAAAGTCTCATACTATTTATTGTAAAGGTTAAAGGGTTAACATTTTTCTGGCCATGTTCTTTAGTAAACATTTGCAAGTCAAACATACACCCACTGCTGAGAAATCTCTATTATCCAGAATCTATTATCTAACCATTCCTGATGCTTCAAGGCACAATGACTTAAGTTGGTTTTAATTCCTCAAAAAAGGAATCAAAACCAGCCTAAAACAAGACATACTACAATTCTACCTTGCAGAACTAGTTAATAGAGACTCAGAGGCTTTTTGTAATAAAATGAGTGCAGCGATAAGGTCCAAAAGTGATGAAGATGAAAGATACCTGGAATGATACCAAGTCTTATACACCTTTTGTTTTCTGCGAGTGATACACGCTGCAGACAAAACGTTTTGTGCTAAACAGCCTCAAATCTGGTTTTCTAATATTAAGCACAAAGGAAAAACACTGACAGCAAGCTTGGTAAATAAATCCCTCCCTTGAGAACGAAAGCAGCAGACAGGAGGGGGCTGACATGCATGCAGGAGAAAACTAAACACCATCTTTTTTTTTTTCTACCTGCACAAGTTGCCATTTGCTGCAGCGATCAAGAATCTCTTTTCCCCGTTGATTTCAAAAGCTAGGCTTAAAGAAAATTTCTCTCTCCAGTCATCTGTTGATATGCCCTAAGAGTATGATATTCACATCACCGGATCTTTAAGAGAAAAATCCATTTTCTTTCCTGTTCAGGTAAACATGTTTACAGCTCCTGCACAGACGCTGGGTGGTTCAGGCTCACATGTCACACACATGTCGTCAGCAACAAGAAAAGCCCCTTTCTCTGATCATCAACATTTTTAATAAGGTAAAGAGAAAAGCACTTTCCAAACTTACCTTTAGCACAGCCAAATCACGAGCTAAATATAAATATTTACACTAGTACAAGGAATTAATAACGTGAGCATGCAAACAAAAATACTTGCTAGAAAACGCACACAGCAAAAATAAGAAAACCCTCCTAAGTTCAAAGCAATCAAATCAACTCGTTAGCCCCTGGAAAGGCCGTTATTTATCACCACGTTACGCCGGCAACAGCCAGGATTAGAGAGGAGAAGCACCGATCGTGACTCTGATCTATTTCGGAGAGAGCGTTCACTGCGTATGAAAACATCTCGGATCACGGGCGAAAGCCTTCCTATCTGTGACCCTGCACAGGAAATGCCACATAAAACCTAAAATTGCCAAGGAAGGTTACAAAATCTCCTGCTTTACATCCTACTGCGAAGAGTCGCTACGAGGACCGAACTACTTCTCCATTTTCCAGAAAACAAGTAGCGAGTGGGTGTTACGAGCGTTTATTCCCCCCGCCGTGTACCTTCCGAATGCATCTTAAAGTAACACACGTACCAAAGGGGGAGAGAAAAAAAAAAAAAAAAAACAACCAACCACCACACAACCCAACCCCACAGCTGCCCTTAAGTCTGAAATGTAAATGTAATTCCTTATATAGACTGCAGCAGTTGGTCACACACGCACGGAGAGCGGAGCGGGGGCCCCCGGCCAAACCGTTACCACCCATTATTATACAAACAGGTACCTCCAAAGCCAGAGGGAAGGGAAGAAACTTCGCCGCCCGGCAGCAGCCCTCCCTCCCTCCCTTCCCCACCGGGACCCGGGGCGGGGAGGCGGCGCGGCCGCGGGGCGCCGCCGGGGACCAACTCTCGGCGGGGAAGAGGAGGAGGCGGCGAAAAGCGGCGAGCGAGCGAGCAGCGGGGGCGCCGGTCCCCCCCCCCCCCCGCCGGCCCGGGGCGGCCGCGCCGCGCTGCCCCCGCTGCGGCGACGGTGCCACCCCCGCCGCCGGCAGCCGGCTGTGCTCCCCCCTCTTCCGTCCCCCCCCTCCCGGTGACGGCTGCTGTCCCCAACTGCCGCCCCCCGAAAGGCGAACGCCAGCCCGCCCCGCGGCGTCGGCCGGGGGCGAGGAGCCGGCCCGCTACCGGGCGAGCGAGAGGAACTCCGGCGGGCAGGCGGCGGGGGGGATCCCGCCCGCGGGGCCGGGGGGGGCGCGGGGGGGAGGGAAGCGGGCGGGGAGGCCCCGCTCCGCCGGGGCGCGCAGGTAACAAGTTTCGGAGTTGGGGCTGCCGAAGCTGGCCGGGCGGCGGAGCCTCCCCCGTCGCTCCCCGCGGGGCTCGGCGTCCCCCGCCCGGGGCTGGAGGGCGGCGGCGCGGCCGGGGGGGGCCCCCCGATCCCGCTCCCCGGCGGGGCGGTCGCGGAGCGTGTGGGGGAAGGCAGCGTGTAACGGTCCCGGACAGGCGGCGGAGTGCGGCGGCACCGCTAGGCGGAGGAGGGAGGCGGGCGGCGAGGCGAGGGAGGCACCAGGTAGCGGATATAACGGTGCGGAGGGAGCCGGGCTCCCGGCGAGGAGCGGCGGGGGAATTACTTTCGCGCCCGCCCCAACCTCCCCCCTCCGCGCTCGGGACGGCTCTGCCCGGCCCCCGCCCCGGCCCCGACCGTCGCCCCGGCGCGGCCCGGCCGCTGCCCCGCGGGCTGACTGACCGTTATTGCGCCTCGGGTTCGCCTGCTTCCTGCGCTTACACCTGGGGCCATCCGCCATGATCCTCTCGCTTGTGTCTAAATGCTCCAGTCACCTCCTCCCCCGCCCTCCCCCCTCCCTCCCCTCCCCTCCCCCCCGGACCTGGTTTACGACACTGGGTGGTTTTACTTTTACATCACCTTCCTACACCTAGTGCTCGGCCGGAACCTTGTTGCCAGGGGAGACGGGCGCTTTACGGCAGGACGTTTGAACGGCGGCGGGGGAAAAGTTGCGGCCGCAGGTATCGGGAGCGGCGGCCGCGGCCGGGGGGGTCTTGGCGGCGCGGCCGCGGCGCCGCCCGGGGACCCCCGATCCTACGGGGGGGTCCCCCGTCCCTCCGCCGGCGGCAGCAGGGGGGGATCCCCGTGGGGCGGGGCGGGGCGGGCCGAGGGGGCGGGAGCCCGGGAGGGGAGGCGGTGGTCGCCGGCCGGCGGGGCGGTGAAGGGGGATCCCCGGCGTCGGCGCGGCCCGCGGGGGAGTTCCGCCCGCCCCGCATCGCCGCGCTGAGGGACCGGCCCGCCGCCAGCCTCCCCGCCCCGCTGCCAGGTGCCTCCCGCCCCTCTGTCCTGCGGCCTGCTCGGCGCGAGGCCCCAGGTACGGCGGGGGCGGGCGGGCCCGGCGGGGCGAGCCTGTGGCGGCCCCGCTTCCCCTCGCCCCCGCTGCCAGGCACCTGCCTTAGGGCAGCGGTGAGCTCTGTCCCCCCGCCCCTGCATCCTGGACCCCCGCGGGCTGCCTTACCGTCAGCCGGCCGGGGGAGGGAGGGCAGCGCCGCCGCGCTGGGGCGGGGGCGGGTTCACGTCGTGACGGTCATCTTGCCTTACAGGTCTGGTGGAGACACAAACAGCTGGACGAGAGCGATGCTCTGCCCACCGTGTGTGAAGTCTGTCGCTCTTGGGCTTTCCTTAATCAGGCTTCCCGCTTTTACGAAGAGGAGAAGAGGTAGAAAATTCTATGCCCTAAAAATAAAAAGGGAAGGGAGCCATTTTTTTCACGGATAATTAATAAGTAGCCTCATTTGGGCTTAATAAACATATTCAATGTATTAAAAATGAAAGCATTACCATCAAACACTCGTATTATTTATTTACTCTTGCTTTCCAATTCAGGCAATAAAATAATTTAATAAGTTTCCATTTGTTTCTAGGCTCTCTTATTTCCTTTTTTTTGTTTGGTTTTTTTTTTTTTTCCTTATCCTGAGATGATTCTGTAGAATTTATAGTTCTGTTCTACTGGGGAATTCTTTTATCCAAACAAATTAAATTTCAGTTAACGGGATACTTTTATTAAGTAATTGATACACTACTAAATTTGAGGCCTTTAGCTATTCTACATTGTCTCCACATGCTATATGTTCACATGCTGTAACATATCACCTCATCTTATGGAAGCAGCATAGCACGTCTCTAGAAAATGAGCTATTGAACACTGCAGTTTGCAAAAGTACCTTGTATCTGAAGCTTCCCCAGAAGTCAGTACAATCAGAAATGCTTAGAAAAGCAGTATAGGGCTAAAAAGCATGCAGAATTTGGTAAAGACTCTCAGAAAGGTACATGAGTTGTGGATTTGGGTACTCGCACGAGAACAGTTGTTGCCCTTCTTTACAGATACAAACCATTTGGCTAATATCTCACAAAAAATGGTAAATTTAGGTGTAGTGTTTTTACATATGTATCTTCAGCCACTGTGAATTGGCTGCTGACTCAACAATTTAATGGGCATCTACCTAAAAAGAAGGGTAATGAATCAAACAGTACAAAGTGTTTGATGGGCTAATAGAAGTAATTTAAAAGCATTAGATTTGGCGTTAGCTGGGAGTACTGAACCCCAAATACAAAGGTAGCTATGAACCGCAACATGAAACCAACTACAAGATAAAAATTAAACTTGTCAGCAAAATTTTGAGTGAGTGAATTGCAAAGTTTAAGGCAGAACCTCGTTTTTGTCCTGCTTTAATAGTTCAACATCCTTGCTTGTCAAGTTTTTCTACAGAAGATACCTGTGGCTGTGAAGCTGCTTGCACACGGGGGCTTAAGGTGTTTTGGAATTCTCGGATGTTTTTATCATTCTGTGGATTAATTTAACCAGAATATTGTGTACAGATTTTCATGCTAAGTTTTCAGTTCCTTAAAATTTGTCGTGTTTAGTTGCAAAAATAAAAACAATAAGGTATCTGTTAATGTATTTGTAGATTTGTAACAATATTCCACTGCGTGCCCACACAAAATTCCAGGCCTCTCTAAGCAACATTCAGGTAGCTTGTTTTCATCGAGTTTTGTCACTTTTAATCTCTGGATAAGAATTCTTGTCTCTTCATTTTGAGCAATTTATGTTTCCTAACAAAATGAGGAGAGAAACAGTCTCCTGGTGTTTGTTACTGCTTTTTTTTTTCAAATAGCCTCAGTGTCTGTTTGATCATTGGTCTCCTGAGATTTCCAAGCAGCCAGGAGAAACCGGTGACAGCTCTTGCTGCCCATTAGTTTCTGAAGAGCAGAACTGAAACTGGCAGGAGCATTGCTAGCTCTATACTGCTATCGTTTCGATAAATGAGAAGAGAAAACCAAAGCAATCTTTGTATATGTTGCCTTTGATACCAAGGAGGTCTAGAAACTAAAAAAGCAGAGGACAGTATTTTGCATCAAGTTATTGATTATCCCAATCACTTTACATTGTGAAAAGCATCTCATTCACAACTTGCAAAGATATGTGGATGGGTTGGTTTTTTGGGTTTTGTTTTTTAAACTTTGATATTTTTGGTCCAAGCAGCTGGGCACTTCACACCTTTGTATACAAAGTTCCCATTATTTACTGTGGTAAAAAGCATCACAATTAAGGATGCAGCCACTGTTAAAGTGTTTTGACCTAATACATTCTTCTAATCCTGGATGCAAACCCATTAGTTAGAATTCCTGCTGTCTTTGTAGTGTTCTGCAATATATGAGCACATTGTATATGTAATTTAAACTGGTTTGTGCTGCAAGAATGAAAAATCTCGGTTTTCTTTATGGTGCATAGCTTTCAATCTGACTTTTCAGTCAAGGATGCAGGAATTAATTAATGTACTAATTTGCAAAATCTTGGCAAAGCAGTATATTTTCTGTATCCTCCTAAGTGTGGCAGGCTTGAGAATATGTTTCTTTAAAGAAGGAATTCTAAGACAGTGGTCATCCATAACAATTAGTTTGTCTCTAGTGACGCAATTTGTGTGGGAATTTAGGCAACCTAAATAGGCATAATGTAGTTGAAATGTCAGATTGCATAGCTGCTGTACTTCACCTTTTTTGAAATTTATTTCCATTGTTTGAAGATAGGAATTAAAATACTTCAGTAGTCACACTGGAGTACGGATGTTCGAAAACCAGCTAATGATTATTACAGACAGTTTTTGCTGTTTTAAAAATAGTCATGTATGTTGTATTATGGTTTATGATCATAAAACCATAAATCATGTTACGGTTTATGAGTATGTGTTATTAAATAAAAGCATTCAGTCCTCTGTTTGTGTGCTTACTCCTTATTCATGTTTATGAAATGAAGTTTCACGTCCTATCTTGAGTATTCTGGATTTAATGGTGTTCATTTAGTTGAATGAATTTAGAATTACAGTGGAAAATGACACAGTGAATTGTTTCTTGTTTCCTTTCTGGTTTGTGGAGAGTCTTTTTTTTCTGATTTCCATTAATGAAACTTTATTTTCACTTCCATGTATTTTCTTGGAATGTCAGTTCCTAAAATTTACTTTTCAATTGATGGTTTCTTTTTTGTAAATATGCTTTTGCTCCTCTATAGAAATTGTAGTTGAAAGATTTACTAGGAGAACAATGACCCAGAAATACACAGCTTGGGTGCAGCTAGCTGAGGAACTAATCTTGAATAAAATGTGGATTTTAGAGATATAAACATACGGTTTTAGTGCCCTTCCAGATGGTCTTTCAATTTCTATTTTTGCTTCCAAGTGAATCTAATAAGCTTTGAAGGTGTACCCTGGGATGTTGTACAGTCTCAAAAAATGGTAAAGCTGCTTGAAATTTGCACATTCACTTAGAGCGGAGTTTGTAAATATTTATCAAGAGAAATTACACTTTTTCACTTTCCTCAGCTTATTTTTTTTTTGTTTCTGTACTTTACCATGAATTTATTTGTTCATGTAAAGCTTGAAGCTATGATTCCTAATAAACTGTCGTGTCTTGCATGACTTGAGATGACAAAGAGATTTAAGTATAAGGATGTAAACTGCCATAAAGCATAAATGTGTACATAGCTATATATAGGTATAATGACTTGCATACGTGCAATTAACTTTTCAAAAATCTTCCTTGTTAAGAAAAAGTGTTGTGAAGATCACAAAGGCCTTCAAAACCATTTTGTTTCTCTTGCTCTCCTTTTGCCCTACTTGTTGCATATTGTTTTTCCCTTGAAAGCAATTAACCTGTGCTGATACCTCTGTCAGGTTGCTATGCTGTGTAAAATAAATGTACGAAAACATAACCAGGACCTACAGTTCCATTCTTATGCTAATTTTAACTTTAGATGTGTTCTCTGTTTCAGAGCCTTCACACAAGGAAAAAATTATTTTAGAAAAGGAAAAAATTTGAAAAGGTCATTCCACATTCTTCATGCAAAAGGCAAGTCTTGCCTGTTCAAAATAGAATTGGAATGCGAATTTGGGTACAAGTTGGATTGTGAACAGTTACGATTTTTTTGTTTGTTTTCACAGTACCTGGAACTTGAGTTGAGAATGTCTACTTCAATGCTTTATTTTCTACTACTAGATGCAGTAGCAAAATACTGTATCAAAATATTATTTTTTGTTTTAAATTACATCTGAACTTGTGACTGATCAAATTACAGTTGTAGTGCAGTTAGATTTCCCGGTTTTATTGGTAGCACATTTTCCATTCATCTTTGTTTATGATGACTCTGCACAAGTGTCCTTATCCATTATATTATCTAATTAAACACTAATGTATTGTGAATATTTTCCCATATGGTTCATGTTTGTTTCCTTCTGTAACTTACACTCTGCTTCTGATTTAGTTCTACTCCCCAGCCCTCTTGCTGTTTGCTGTCTCACAGTTTTGTGCAATTGCTCATTTGGCTCTCGTTTGGAGTTCTCTTTGTTATGATATCTGCACAGCTGGCTCACTCAGCTCTTTAAATCCCAACTTAAAATTGATTTCTTAATGATTTCATTGCATATTTTTCTCATTTATACTTGGGGGTTTTAATTGCTGGAACACAGTCTAATGTCAGATGCTATTCATTTGTTATCTCTCATTTGTCTTTTTTTTTTTTTTTCTTCACTGCAAAGTGCATAATGCTTCTGCAGGAAATGTTTGTTCATACATAAAGGAAAGCTGTTGTTTTGGAGCTGGTGTAGTTTTGGAGCTTGCAATGAGTATTCCGAATATGTAGAATTAACATAAAGAAAACCAGAGAAAAAGAATGAGAGTCTACCAAGACAAAGAAATGAATGCAAAAGTCTAAATTTGCTTAAGAGACCTCAACAAATCATCAGCCAATGCCATAAGGAGAAAAACAGGTACTGTAATGATTATTTTCTGAGATGTGAACGGAAGCTTTGGTGTACTAGGCATAGTAGGTCTGATTCTCCTATTTGGCAAGGCAAGCGTCTGTCTGGTAGATACAAACATATGGTTTTAAAATGGACAATAGTATGTTTGGAACTCAGATGCAGAGACCAAGTTTGTTGGCACTATAGAGCTGTGTAAAATCTAATGTAATTATATCTTGAGTTTAGTTTACTGGAGCAAAGCAGTTCAGTGCAAGAATGATCATGTGTTGATAAAGAATTGGAAAGGGATTATGATTCTCATGTGAGGCTATGCATATCAGGAATTTTTGGTTGCAAGATCAAACAAGGAAAGCCTAGTTTGGATCCATCCAAACAATAAATGTTTCTTTTTTCCCTTGTGGAAATAAAAGCCTAAGAAGGCTTTATATGGGATCAAATAGAAAATGTCTTTTTTTTTTTTCACTCAAGTATTAAAAGCTTGCATTAGAGCAATTGTTACAAGCAGAGCAGGTGCTCCAGGGGTTCCCATGGACCAAATTATTTGAAAATTCCCTTTATTAGATTCCCTCTTCTTACTGGGGAGGTTTGAACAGAGATGTGTATGGTGGCTTTAGATATTCTGAAGAACTCTCATTTTCTCTTATTGATGCTGACTGTGTAAGTACTGGAAGCAGGGCAAAAGCTCCTGTGTCATCTTTAGAGAAGTACTTTGAAATATTCTTTACTCCTCTCACCACTTAGATAAATGTTCTGGCTGTTAAATTATAGTCTTTAGTTCAATTACTATTTTAAGTATTTTATAGAAACAGAAACCATTCATCAGTACAGATAAAGACCATCCAAGTTGTTGTTGTCTTTAGGAAGGTGAATTGGCATCATTGGTGAATGATGATGGTTCAGATTTCTTTGAGGAGAGGAGAGAATCGAACCTTGGCTTTTAATATCCTGGAGGAACTCAGTGACTACTGGGATTTCATATTAAAGACGGATTACACCCAACATTTCATGCACACAGGGCATGTTGTAGGTGGGCCAAATCAGTTTCTGCAGAGCAGCAAGGTAGAGAAAAGCCGAGCTTGAAGAGCTGCAGGTTGTTAGGTAGAGTGAAGAGCTTGGCAACTGTAGGGATGACCAGAAGCAGATCTTCACATGCATGGAGAATTTAACTCAAAAATCCTGAATAACTAGGATTAGCTAGAAGCTGAAAGCAGTAACAGAGAGCTTTGTTCATATTTAGATGCCTGCAGGATCTGTTTTGCAAATACAAAAGCTACCTGGAGTAATAAAAATAAAATTTGATGTGTTTTAGGTAATTTTATTCCTATTTAAAAGATTCATTACCTATTTCAGTAGCTGTTGGTAGGCATTCATTGAAGCAGTTGATTTCTTGCAGGCGATGACTAATTCATGTTTGGTAACTGTAGTAGGTGAGCATGCGTGGGACTTCGCTGCCTTACGTAGAGTTTTACGTCTGGGCTAGTCCCTCCAGGCTGCCTTTGTAGTTAGTGGGGATCTAGGCAGAAGAGCCTGGTATACCTCACAGGCATCTGAAGGTAAGAGAGATGGATCCCCACCCCGCCCCCCTTCTCTTGACATCAGTCCAGCCAGTGAGATATGTTTTCCTGTCATGAGGTTGTGGGGTTTATGGAGATGACTTCATCTCTCTGCTCTGAATTTTACTCACAGTTTTGTAGGGTGAAAAGTCCTAGAATTTGTTTCCTCACCTGCAAATAAATGTTTATAAAACATTTGGACCATCTTAGCATAGAGAGGATAACTGTGAAAACCTTATTCTGCAAAGACGTGTAATTCAAAAGCTCCAAGTTTGTTCCTGCAGCCAGGTGTGCTTGTGCTTTGATTCATCATTGCAGCATCTTGAAGAAGAGAGAAGAAATTTGCTTAATTGTTATTAATAATAGTACTTTGGTGCCATGTCATTTATTCTAAATAATGTAAAGAACTTCATGGGATTCATTGCTAATTTTAGGGGTAAGCTTAATTTGCAAAACGGAAAAGCTCCTCACTGCAACAGCATTCTTCACTGTGAATCCAAGACTATACTTACTTGCATGCTTCACCTTTAGACTGCTTTATCTTTAGTTGGTGATTGCTTCATAAACACTGCTCCTAAATAGTATTTATAGGTTCTGCAATGTTTTTATCTTAACATTGTTGCTCGCTTAAATGTTTATTCCAGAAGGTCTGAAAAATTATGTTTGCAACTCCTGTTAATTTCCCCTATGAAAGGTAGCTTGTGCACAACTATTTTTCAGAGTCTGTTTCAAGACATTTTAAACGACAGTCTAGTCTTAATCTGAGTCAGACTAAATCAGTCACATTTTCTCTTGAATAGTAATGTACTACGTTGGTTTTGCAGCCTCTGAAACTGCATTTTAAGGACATATGCATTGCTTTGGTCTCCGTTCTCCTCGAAGTGATGCATACTGATATGAATCCTAAGCAAACGGTTTTGGTGCTCTTTTCCCAGCCTGCTTTTCCTGTGGTGTAGTGATGGATAACCTTTTCTGTTGACTTGGGCAAGACTGAAGAAAAAAAAAGCAAACAGACAGCTCTGTCCATTGCTGTGACTACCTAAACTGAAATGCCAACCTCAGCAAACAGAGCATTCTTCATGCATAGAAGAAAATGCTGGACAGAGTGTCCAGCCCGCCAGGGTTCAGCAACTGTACCAGAGCAATACCCATGGCTAAACTGAAACAGAAACATTTTATGTAAATTCATCTGTGTGTTCTTTTTCTTGCTTGCTCCTTGATGCTGTCTCTCATGTTCTACTGCACGAGAGCTCAGGGTGCCTTTCTTCACTAGCTTTGCTTACCTTCAGAATATTAAAAAATATGCAAAACAATTTTAGATAACATTTATGGTGTGTATCTGTTACTACACTGCATCTGTTTGTACACACACATGCATAAAGCTATTTTTAAAGATTAGGAAGGTCACAAAGTCATGGGCTTGGCCTAGATTTGTGATCCCTTGGTTATACCCACATCTGCCGGCTCTATCCCTCACCAAGAGATTACCACCACCACAGCCGAGGCTGCCGTTCCCCGTGTACACAAATCCCCGTGTGTTAGGAAACTGAAAACAGCAATAGTTCAAATTAAAAGTACCGTGCTGGACCAGCAGCTGCAGACTCAGTCTTTCTCCCATTTATTTGAAGTAGCTGAAGAGGTTACCATTTCCAGTTGTATGATCAATGTTGTTTTCAGCTGCTCCAGCTATATCCAGCATGGATGGCTACATTACAGAATAGAAATATTAATGCTTCTCTTTTCAGTCATAGAGTTTTAATTTTTATCCAATATTATGTTAGCTACATTACCCCGTCTCTTCCTGCACCTTGAGAAGATGTGTCACTTGGCAATGTATTAATAAATCTTTCTTCCTTGTTGAAAATAGTTCTCAAATCCTAATCATGCAGGTTATGCAAATCTCACTCTGAAGACAATCTTGGAATTTCCATGGAATACGGTTCTAGGCAGATGCTTACATTTGATTTTGACTTATATGATGTGCAATATATGGAAGGTCATACATCATGTCAGGCACGTTTCATGCATCAGAGTTGGCTTCCCAAAAGCTTTGAGAAACTAGCCAAAGTCACAACATGGGAAGTTCCTTAACCAAGAAGAGTGAGGATTTGTTTGGACTTTCTTGTTCCAACAGCATCTACTATGATGCTACCAGCTAGGCGTCTCTGCATCTCTGTGGTGGACTAGCATAGGGGAGCAGGTAGCAGAAAAGCTCCAAGTACCTTTTATTCCCCATTCCTGCTGGGAAAAGATTCAGATTTCTCCAAACCTTTTACTCTTCCCCATCAGAATCTCAACAAATTCATCAGGAAGCTCCTTGTTCCTCAATTAAAAGAATGTCAAAACCACTTCATTTCCCTTTTGCAGTCCTCCTTGGATCTAAATATGCATTTGACATTTCATGCTACGCCCAGTTCCAACAGATGTAGGCTCTGTGGCCTTACAATTAGGCACTGTGTTAAGTGATATCTAATTTTAGGAGATGCCATATGGCTTTCCCTGTATTTTCCCAGATAGTTTCTGGAAGGTAATCACGCTGTTTCATTACAGAGATCCATCACTTCCTGAAGTCATGCGAAAGCTCATGCTTCCTCAAGAGGATCCAGTGCTCCTTGGACTGCCATCCATCACCAGACTATGTAGAGCCCTTCCTACCTCCTAGTTACAGATATGATCTCAAAAATAAAACATAGGCATTCATTAATATCAGGACATTGATCTGGAGCCTGAGAATATAAGTTTCAGGATGATGATGTAACAGTAATTTTTCTATCTTTGCCATTAGAAGATGCCATTTGATTTTAGGGACTAGTATTCTCCAATTTTTAAGTTACTGTTCATTTCAGTGTAAGAGACCGCTCTTCTGTTATCTGACCATCTGGTATCTTTTCATAAGAAAAACATCATTCCAGTATTAGAAAGAATATTTCAGCTTGCCATATTTAATCGGAACATATTGAAGCAAGATGCAAAGCAGCATCAGATGAAAGCTAAACTTCTCATTAGATGCTAAGTGGGTATAACCTTCTTGTCTAAAGACAGTCAAAGAGTTTAAGAAACTACTGTGTGTTACGCAGAAAATAATAAGGAGCAGTCATTTAATAATAATAATGACATAGTTAAACATTTTTATAATAATAAAACACACAAAGATTTAAGATATGTTGATTATGATATATGTTAAGACAACTTAGGTGTTAAGATACATATTGAAGAGAGTGTCAGGTTTGTCTCTGCACCTCTCCCATTAGGGATTAGATCACATTCCGCAAAGCTAAAGGTAATCTCCTTGTTACCATTTTCCATTATGAAATTTTCAGTGCTGTTCTGTCAAGCTCTAACTGCGTGTTTCCTAAACAGACCCCACCTGACCAGTTGTCAGCCTCTCTGCTTGCTGGTGGCGCATCCATCTCTGGGAGCATGTTCCCTCCTCACCTGACAGGGCTGCTTGTCCAACCGTTCCGGACTGGGAGTCTACAGAAGGCACTTACAAAGAGTTCCCCGGAAAGCAGCGCCCTTTGAGATGAACACAAGGAGGTTTTTTGCTGGTGCCTCACCACGTTCTGCTGAGTCAAGTCAGCATTAAGTGAATACAGATTCTCCCTTGGGAGTCTTAAGTATGGTTGGGGATCTCAGGAAGTTACGGAAGCAAACATGAGGGCTGGAGTGCTTTCATAGCCTCTTCTTTTGAATATCCAGGAAGAATACAAGGAGGGACTCATGACCCGTGGCACTCAAGAACTGCAATTGCAGGTCATACCCAGCTTCACCCCTATTGATTTCATCTGCAGGACTCCTATAGGAGAAGGATTTTTGGCGTGACCGTCTAATCAGTAGCAAGTCCTTACAGAGCTGTCTGTAGTGGGCATTACTATAAGGTTTGCCAGCATCAGTGCTGTATCTTTTATACACAGAGTTGCTGGTGCTTAGTGTCTATTTTTCCTTGCTTAAATTGATGTACATGGTATCTGATTATCTTTTTAGCGTATTTAGTATTTTGTAAAAATTTGTAAGAATATGAGAGTGTTTCAATGCAACTTGTTGGGAGTAAGCACCTTGTAGTTGCCCTTCATTCGTCTAAGGGCAGTAAAAGGTAGAAGCAGTTATGGTCCTTCCTTGGAGTGACACAGCTGAAATGACTCCATCGCCCAAAACATAACTGTAGGCAATATTGTCTTAAGTCAGCCATGCAGATGGAAGGAGGGATGGGTGGAAGTGGGTGTCACTGGCATACAGCCTGCAAAGCTGCTCATGAAAAGGCAGAGAGAAGCACAAAGAGGAGAAGTAAAATGTGCTTTGGGGAGAAAGTCCAGCAAAAGAAATTTTTTGGCAAAGTGGTGGCTAAAAGCAGGCTTGGAATGGCAAGCAAAGAAACTGCCTTCTGGCGGTTAATTCCTGCTTGGTTAGAGGAGCCATAAATCAAAGGTTTCTGAAAACTCTTTTGATTTGCATTTGGCAGCCAACAGCTTCAAGGCACCCCTCTGTCCCCCTGCCCTGCAGCCTGGGGAAAGCACACATCAGCGCCTCGTCCAGCAGAACAAAGCGGCAAGATCAGGTTGGAACACCTCCTAAAGCACCAGCCGGCAATTAAGGATCCTCAATTAGGAAGAGCCTTGAGGCAGGATAATGACCTATGTCTGGGAACAAAAGGTGGGGCTTTAAGTCAATGTCAGTAGCTTGAGAGGGTTTTGTATGGGTTCGGTTTTTTTTGATTTTGGAGGGGTTTTTTGGTTGGCTGGTTATTTTGTTTGGTTTGGGTTGGATTTTGGGTTGGATTTTGGGTTGGATTTTTTTTGGGGTGGTGGAGGTGTCTCTGTATGTGTGTGTTTTATTTTGTTTTCTCGCTCATTTTAAATATCCTTACTTTATATTTCTAAGTATTTTAGAATGAAGTGCTCCAAAATAGCTAAGTAGAGATAAAGAACAAGAGAATTTCCAAATATTTGAACGAGTAATCATCCCCAATATTTTGAATACGATTTTTTTATACACAGTGTTACAAAAAAATAAGAAAGCTACCTGTAGTGGGACATCAGGGAGACCTCCCACAAAATTCTCTGGAAATGAGCAGTGTCTCGAATCTATCAAAGTGGAGGCCCAATAGAGTATGATCGTCATTTTCTGGCACACGCTGCCTTGCTTTCAGCCATTTTTTACACTTCATTTTTGTCCATCCACTCTCAGATGTAACTAATCTCCCCTAGGTGAGGATTCCAGTATTGCTGCAGAAAACGTCCCATTGCACATTCCGTCATAAAAAAAATACGCCACAACAGGTTATATTTAACAAAGAAAAGAGGAATAGAAAGCGGTACATCTGCACAATGAATATAACATAGCATTGACTTGAAATTTCCTGACTTCAGCAGTCCCTCCAAAATAATAATGCATTAATAGAATTACACTTAGCTTTCTGCTTTTAAAAGGAAAATATTTGAAAGCAAAAATCTTTTCATCTTCCAAGTTCTTCTGGCTCTGCATGTGAGATAGTGGAAATAACACAGGACTGTGTAACCACAGCAAACAAGTGGGGTGGGAATTCTGTAGCTGCTCAACTGGCCTGAAGCAGAGTGGTAGTGAAGGAGCAGCCTGGATTTTGGATTTAATAGGTAGAATTTTTCCCCCCCTGAACTCCATTCATTTCTATGGATGAAAATAAAATTATTCTGTCGTAGGCAGAACTGGTGGTGACCTACAGTTAAGGATGCCTGACATTTCCATTATGAGAGGCAGGTTTTAGTTGGCTATAATTTTAGCTGTTGGTTGATTTAAATTTTAACTGATTAGGCAGGAGTTTCCTTTTCAGGGTATGTCCTGCAATATGACTTTTTTCAGAGGGATGCGATAGAGAAAGAGTGAAAAGTTCAGCAAATTTTTCATCAGTATCTATAAAACAATTAAGCAAAATTACATTATTTTGACCATATAGAGAAGCTCTAAACATCTTGCTTAAAATTTGGCAAAGATGTTATCCTCTTGTTGGAAAGTCTTTTCTGCTTTCTGTGGAAAATCTCAGCTGATACATAGGCAGTAAAAAATGGTTCAAATTTAGCACATGGATGTGCAAAAAGAAAAATAAATACATCTAGCCTGAGCATACTCCAAAGCAGGGACAGAATTAGCTCACTGAGGAACACTTGATTGATCCACCAGTAAAAATGCTGAAAGGCAGCAGAAATATGTACATATTTAACCTCCCAGCAATTTTAACTTTAGTGGGGTTTAGCTGGTGGAATGTATAAAGTTATTTTGCTTCCCTGTTCTACCAGTAAAGTTCCCTAATATAGACAAAATTTCAGAAGCATAGTCTTTATTCTCTTTCTTATAAATGAATTTTGTCTTTAGCATTGCTGTAAAACCAAAACCGTGACCCTCTGACTCACTGACTTCTTCCTAGGTGTTTTTCTAGAAGGCATTAACAAATGCTCTTTGGGTACCAGCATTTTTAACCATATCGATAAAAATATCTATGATGTGTAAAGATGACATAATTTGGGGATCTTGGTCAGCGAGGATCAATCGACATTGTCTTTATATAGCTCTATGTCTTAGCTCCATTCTCCATTAAATCTGGTTTTAGTATCCAGCCCCTTGCTACCAAACAGGGATATTATTGATGTGCTGTAGTCAGAGGCTCTGGTTCTGAAGTTTCATCAGTGCTCTAACAAAGTAAAAATTCCTTCTGCTCTTCATTGTCCATGTATCCTCCCCCTATTAGTTTTTCTCTGTCATCAATAAAATAATCTAAGAAATAAAAAGGCAGGGAACCTGCATTACTACTGGTAAAAAAACGGCCTTAGTATTGTTTACAGAGGCAGTGCCAATCTTTTGTTTTCATTATAAGAGAGCATATGTGTTTGTTTTCCTTCGCAGGTTACACCGTATGTCAATAATTTAAGATATTGGGTTTTGACACTTCACTGTTTTCCCTTGGGATTGTTTGGAGATAAGTCCACACACCAACAGGTTTTAAGTGAGACATATTGCTCCTGGTTTGGAAACAGCTCTTAGAGCTGGGTGTACCGTACATCGAACGCCAAGGGGCCTGACCCTCGGGCTAATGCCATCATTGCCAAGACTCCTCGAGATGCTGGTGGATACTGGGTCAGGCCCTAGAGATTATCTGTCTTCTTCCATTTAACTGCAGGCTTAGAGCAAGCCTGAGCAGCTTTTCCTGCAGTGAGCTTAAGCGTGGGATCAGTGCAAACACATATGTTCTTGTGGCTTCGTTGGACCTAGAAAACCCGGTGGGAGTATGTATACAACTTAGTCGTGATTGCTGCAAGCTGTGAGCATGACCAGGGACACTGCAGAGCTTCAAAACCTTGTTGAAGACTATGTTAAAGTTAATTACGTTGGATATACAACTGATTTATGGCATGCTGAAAGCATCCCTCCTATAGAAGATACAGAAGAGTAAACAATCAGAACTGGGACTTTTTTGATGTTCAAGTTTAACACGTTGCTTCATCCTAAAATAATCCAGGAAGTTTTGTTTGTTTTGCGTTTTTTTTTTTTTCCCCTAGACTAAAGACATAATACTGATTTTCAGTAATTAAAAGTCACAATGTGTATGACGTTTACAAGTTCTAGACACTAAATCAAGGTTTTGTCTACCACTTATGTGGTATCTACCAATGCATGTCCTATTATTTAGCTTAAGGGGAAAAAATGTGCTGGCATTATTTTTTTCCATCTGTTCTATAACCTCTGATACTGAGCTTCTAAAAAGCTCAAAGCAGACTAAACAGGTCACAGTCAAAACAGTAAGGTTGCTTTTCATGCATTCTTTAAATCAGATGTTTTAATTACAGTTTTTTCATTTGTTTTCTAATTAGAAAACAGGTCCACAATGTGGTATCTATCTTCTTCCATTTGAATCAATAAACAGAGAAGTCATGAGAAAGGGACCTCTTCCCTTCAGGGAGTCTTTTCTTGTTAATGTTGACTCAGGTTGTTAGTGCTTATTCTTGTGTTCTTTCCTCTTCTGCCTACTTCCCAGTCTTTGCTCTTTCAGTTCCTCCTCTTGTTTCCCAATGTGGTGTCTGTTGCCTCGCACATGGCATGTATATGCATTTGTCCTTTGTATTTACCTGCTGTGTCACAAGCGTGCTGTGTTTTTCAGTCTGCATTGTGAAAGTAAGCTCTTTCACCGGGCTGCATGATGCTTCTTAAGCCTATAAAAATTTCAAACATGAGCTTCATTGAAAGTGAAACAAGAGAAATACTTCAGCTATAAACAATGGGTATGCACTTTTAAATAACTTGTGAGACCTGTTTGGAATTATCACGAAGGTTTGCCTCCCACCTGAAAATCTCAGTGCTGGTGGAAAAGCGAGTACTTCATGTTCTTGCAGCTTGATTAAATTGAGATAAGTTACTAAGTGGTCTCACTTCTTTGGTTTGCTCTGTGCTTTGGACAGCATAGTCAGATTTTATACCTTCTCTTTTATGGTTAGGTGAGTCCGATTCCTGCAACAACTTTACATGTATATTTAACTTTATTTTGGTTAACTGTCTGTGTAAAGACTTTTTAGATTTGGGACCCTGATTAGTTTCTTCCTTGCTGAAAAGACCACTGTAAATTTCAATAGGGAAACAGAAAAGTCCCCTAACAATTTTTAAGGAAGCTTTTAAAACAATCATTTGAGGATGTACACTTTAAAGTGAATTGCATCAGATACCGGGTTACTTTGAAATAAAAAATATCCGAATAACAGTGACCTGCTTTTTGTATGTACAGGCTTGCTACTGCACATGAGGAAATTCAGAAACTCTTTGCGAAAGAGCAAATAATCATAAATTCAAGTGTAACTAAATGCTGTGGGGTCTGAGGGCTGCAGTTCCCACTTGTTTATCCGTGAGTGAAGCATATATTGGGTCCCTGCAGACTCTAGACAGACCTTGCTTGTGCTCCGTGTTGCTCCTGTGTGTCAGCTCTGAAGGGCTTCTCCTGTGATCTAGAAACAAAGAAAGGTCAGTTAAAACAAATACCATAAAAGGACACGGTAGAATTTTTCAAATTTTAGAGACATTATCTATCTTCAAATCCCCTCACTAGACCTACATTAAAATAATGATCGTGACCCAAATATAGAACATTTGAACTGTCCTTTTCCAGGCCAGATGTGCTATGTTACGTAATGTCATTTTAGGGTGATTGCTGGAGCTTGGAGTAAAAGGAAAACAAACACACTGTAGTTATTGTTCCAAAGACCAATCATCATAAAAAATGTTATAAAACTCAAGGCCTTGAGCAAAAAATTCTAGCAAACACAAGTTCTACACAGAGCTTTGCCTACATACAGGCTGAAATCTCCAGCAAGGTGCAATCCAGCCACAGGCCCCAGAGGTTACGATAAAACGACAGCCCAAATACCCATCCCTGCAGCAGCACACTGTACCCAGACACAAAAGCATTGTAACTCCTAAAAGCTTATTCCTCCAGGCACAGCACATTTCTAAGTTAAATGCACCACAGCAGAAATTTTCTCCATATGCTTTTCAAAACCCTATTAAATAAGAACCATCCAAGCAAGTAGTTGTTGATACGTATGTGCAACAGGCTTCCCAGAAATTCTTTGTAAATAGAGCATCAGTGTTTTCCACTGTTCGCAGGGAGGAAATTTGCTGAGTTCAGACCACTGTAATCAAATCCACATTGCAAAGTCACAAATAGAGACACAAAGGACAATCACTGTCCATTTTTTGCACTGCAGATGCATTAATCAGACTCCATTTTCTTCACTGCTTTGGATTGCGTTCTCAGGGTGATGTGCCAGCCTCCTGTCTCCGTCAGTTACGTAGCTGTCCCCTCCGTCACTGCAGCCAGAGCTGGGACGGCACACTTGCCACTTGAACCGTTTCATGGTTGTGATCCTAAGCAGATGACCAATGTCTGCACAGCGCATGAGAGAGGCAGATTTACCAGGAGGAAGGCTCGGAGCATCTACATTAAGTGTCTAAACACGTATAGGGAGCATATCATGAGAGTGACTGAGCTCAGTTGACTCAGGGAACATTTCTTCTCTTTCAAATCTCTTTTCGCAGTGAAGAAAATTTTCTTCCTTTTCAGGCATTCTGCAGCAAGAGCAAAAATAGGAACCCAATTACGCCTGGCCTCTCTGCAGGGAGGTGAGAGCGGGTGAGGACAGAGGGTGCTGTGCCGCCGTTACACCCAGGGCGCAACCTGTGCAGGAACTCGCTGTCCCCGAGGAGAAACGTGACCTTTCGCGACTCATTTGTTCTCGGAGGGGACGGCAGAGCAGAGCAGCTACGCTTGGCAAGAGCAGCAGGGGAGGCTGTATCTGAGCTCTGCTCCCTGAAGGGCTAAGCCTTGGGGTGTTTGTCTTTTAGGCACCCTTTACCTCCTCCTCATCGACTCGTGAGGCAAGAAAGGATAAATAGTCTTTCCCAGGGCTAAGAGAAGCCTGCTTCCTGCTGGGAGAGGGACTCCGCAGTAAACGGGCAGCGCTTGTAGACTGCTAAAGAACCCCTATGAATTCACACCCTTTGTAAGACTGACTAATAGGAATAGGCAGAAATGGGTAGGTAGTTGGGGCACAGCAGATACTGGTCATCTGCCAGCTCTTTCTGCCACACGCTTTGTCTCTGGACACAGGTAACTGGGCCTGTCTGTGCCCGGTCAGAGAACCCTGAGTTGGCTCTGGGAAGGCTTCTGTGCCTGCGCAGCCCTCCAGCATTGTTCAGAAAAGCCAGTGTGAGGTTTCAAACCCATTTCATTCTGCAAATATGTTGCTTTGCTACAGTATTTCTAGATCTGTGCCCTTTTTTCCCTTTAGCATCAATAACATTAGAGAGTCATAGAATCATAGAATAGTTTGGGTTGGAAGGGACCTAAAGACAGCAACCATATCTCCTCTCTGGCTTTATTTAGCAGGTATTTTGGTCTCATAAGGTAGTTTACTTGTAAAATAAACAGCTTAACCTTGTAACCTTCCTCTGTACCTATCCCAACTTGACTTTGTCTCTTCTGAATGTGAGCAACCCAGGTATTCAGAAGGTTTCAGGAGAGGTGTTACCAACGCTTTGGACAAGAACCTGAATTCTCCTTATGCCCTACCAACACTTACGTGTATCTTTTTATATATTTTGCATCCTATGATCACGTTTGTCATTTCTCAGGACCGCACTGGCTGGTAGGCAAGGGTAATCCTGTGATCAACCAGCACTGTCATATTTATCTCCCTTCTCTGTGGTTTCCATTTCATTCTTCTTGTTAGTTGAAACTCTTGATCTCACACTTTCTGCTTTTAAGTTCCAGCTCATTTCTATTACCTCACTGCCCCTTTCTGACTCTTTCAGAAAAAACATATACTATATTCATGATGCCACTTTATCCTCATTATTATTTATTAGTTTTCTTCAAAGCACTAGTATTTTATGAAAAATAATAATGTAAAACTTGAAGTAGGAGAATGAGGAGACCTTGTGGGTTTTTTTTTTAGTTGCATCAATTCAGATAATCTTAGACACTGTGTGCCTGCCTGCTGCACAGGAAAGCAAGTGGAAAGCAAGTGTTGCAGTAGCTGGCAATACACACAGTCTGCAGCTCACAGGGAATCACCAAAAGGTTTTTTGCAATTGATTAAATGATGTTGTGCGCAGTCATCAAAAATGGAGCTTCACAATATGTGTAATGATGCACTTTGTTCTAATCTTTGTCTGCATAATATCAGAGGAACGTCTATTTCCAGATAAAATAAATGTAAATGAATATAACCAAGCCTGACAAAGTTATCAGACTTTCCAATAGCTGGAGGTAAACTGAGAGAATACAATTTCCCCATCCTGTTCCCTATAAAATATTTTTAAAAAGCACAGGTGGAGGATTTGCTGCTTTAGGGGGCCAGTACAGCAGGTCTCCAAGTGGTCTTGCAGCAGAAAAGGAATGAGCTGCGCGTCCTGCAAATGTGGGTTTGATGAAGCAGTAGAGATTTTATAGTAGCTGTAATATAAATAAAGGAGAAAGGCAAATGTCTGAGGATGAGTCAGCCAAGAGGTGAATGCATTTTCTCATAAGTGGGCTGTTTTGTAGATCACACCAAGACTTAGAAACCAAGATAAGGCTGCAGAGTCAGTGCTTGAACTTTTTAGAAATTTTTGATTAATTGCTAGAGGATGACGTCTAAAATGTCCCTGCTCCTTTCCTTCTTTCTTTTTATTCAGCTCCTATTTCTTTAGCTTTCTGTTCTCTTGCCTTTTGCTTTTTCTCTTTAATTTTTTTCTCTAATTAAATATAAATCAAAAGGACTATATGTTCTCTGCTGTCACTTACAATACATAACTTCTTACCAGCATTCCTAGACTCAGTAGTGATTTTAATTGACAGTTTGTAATTAAATAAAGATAGAAGGTTTATAGGTTTCAACTGCATATCTGCATTTCTTGACTTCTGGGTAATTTTTACAGACTTAGGAGTGTGTAAATCCAGACTTTTTTACATGTGTACATGTATAAATATTTCTGCTTTTATATCTGATCAGATTAGTATTATTTAGGTCACCTCTAGTCAAGAAAGCTGTGCTGGTGTAGCAATATCAGCTAGGGGAGTGATTGAGTTGTGGGTTTTTTTTTTCCTTTCTGACTGGAGAAAATCTGAGTTTAACATGCAGTGAAACTAGAAGAATCCCCACAAGGATATAACAAAAAATCATGCTTTTTCTGGGATATCTTTTTTTCCTTTGGGTAAAGCTCTACAGGTAAGATTACTCTCTTTTTTTCTTTTTCTTTCCTTTTTCTCCCCCTTTCCAATCGTCTTTACGCTGCTTCTAACTGTGGGGAGGCTGCCAGCATGGCTGCGGCACCCTGGCTCTGTCAGAAAACTTCCTGCCGGAGCCAGAGACGAGGCTCCTCCGGTGCAGTGCTGCCGCAGCTTGGACTTTCGGTACGAGCCGCATCCTTCCACTGCTGCTCGGGCTGGGAGCAGTGGGTCAGCCGGGGGTTAGAGGAGGAGGAGGAGGAGTGGCAGGAGCCAGCTCTTCATGCCTAGGGAGGCTCGGCCACCTCCGGCAGCAGTCCCGACTCCTTGGCGGCCGCCGAGGCGATGTGTTTCCCCGTGTCCTGCCAGCTCCAGGCAGACAGACCGGCTGCGAGAAGAGCTGCGGAGCAGGAAGCCGACCCAGAAAGAGCCGAGAACTGATTTTGAGCAGCAGCGGTGTGGACGGAGGATGCCTGACGCAGCTCTGCTCCCTCGACCGTGGAACAGATTCCCAGTGGGATGGTGCATGCACCACGATGGCAGCATATAGCCCTCCTGCAGGAACGTCTCTGCGAAATGTCAGGAAGCAAACCTGAGTGCATTCACCTGCACTCAAACAGGCGAAAAACCTCTGGGCACCTTGCGTCATTTTAAAAAATCTAATACTGTAATTTTCACAATAGAAAATTCAATGATCTGAGGGTGAAATTATTTTCAACTTTAGCCTTGTAGGGAGTTGGCTTTCGGAGGAGAGGCCTTTGCTTTTATTGCCATTCTTCAGTGAGACAGCTGAGATTTCTTTGTGGAGGTGATCTGCATTGCCTCCTTGGGAGACCTGAAACAGTCCCCCCAAGTTCTGCTTGGAAAGCCATGCCATGAGACAATCGCAGCTCTAGATACACTTTCCACGGAAGAGGATGCTGTGAAACGAGAAAATTCCTTCCATCCTGGGTCCTATTCACATCTAACTTGGCAATCCCCCTTCACATTAGCAGAAGTACTAAAGACTGCGAAAACTTCGTTTATGCTGTCCTGCTACAGAGCCCACTGGCAGCCTTCTTATTTTGTCTGTATTTACTCCCTTTTAGTATCAGTACTGCTCACTGGGAATTCGTTATGAAGCCTTAAACGCAAACTACTTCCCAGGCCAGTAAGAAATATTTAAACACTTCAGGCATTCAGTCTGTGATTCAGAGATTTATTTATAAAACTGTTGATTTTGGGACACTAAACCATTGCATTTAAACTGCAGAAGTGAGTCATATTTGTGGGAGGTAATTACTACCAGAAAGTACAACTAACTTTTGTAGGTTTCTCTGTAAAATGTCCACTTATGATCCGCAACTACTAAAAATAACATGCTTTGTTGAATTTCAGCACAAGTTATCTTTACAGAATTATGTGGCTTTATATTCTTATTCTGTTTTCCTGACATATGATAAAATAAATGACTCGCATGCCTGAGAATTTATTTGGGTGTTTTATGTGGACTGTCCTGACCAGGTAACTTGTTCAGCTTATGTACTTTTCATGAAAACCAAAGACTTTGTGGTAACTACTAGAGAAAAGCCATTTAGCATGGGAACAATGATTGTAGCTAGCACTTACAAACAGTGTTTGTTCATCAGAAAGGTCTCTTGATTTCTTGTATCATCCAAAAACACAATAATCTACTCAATCTGTTCTCTTCTCTGTCGTTAATAGATCTTGGGAGCTGAGGAAATTCCAGATGTCCAACACCTGCAGAAGCTACTTGCAGAGCAGGGGGAAACTTTCCTCATTATCCCTCAGTCATGACTGAGGAATTCAAGTTTATTTAACTTGTGGTCACTTAGCAGCACTCCCTACCAGCGGATGAGTCAGATGCTATGCCACCTATCCCAAGAGGATAGCCTGCAACTGGGTTCAGAAAAACAATGTCATCCATCCTGGCATACTAAGCTTTGAACAGTTTTTCCCATGTCAATCAGGGAGAACTTAAGGTGCACCATAAAACCAAGCAGGCTTTCATTGCTAGCAGACCAAAAATAGAGTTGCTGTCTAGAATTTAAATCACAGCCCTCTGAATATCTTCTTCCCTTTCAAAATGTGCACTTATAGAAGAGGCCTTCCTTTACAAACTGCAATTACTTGTGCCTGTGATTTGCCAGGAATCAGGTAATCTTTGCTAGAGTTCCTGGGGAATTTCATAACCAGATCATGTTCTCCCTGCTCCTCCAAGGTGAATCCAGCTCCCACCAACTGCATAGCCTCCGTGAGTTGGTTGGGGTCAGAGATGGAGAGGATAGGACCTGCACTTGCCTTTCCATGGCTTTCTAAGGAAGAGAACTAAGTATTATCATCCTTAACTATGCCTCTTTGAGCACCTCCACCCTATTCTACCCATGGTTCTTGGACAAACGCTTTATTTTTCCTGGCTTTTTTTTTTTCTGTCTTTCCTCAGATCAGATTTTAATTACCAGTCAGCTCTGAGCCAATTGCTGTACTTGGCCATGCCCTTTGGTTGTCCTCCCTTTCAGTGGGGCTGGCTGGCAGAGGGTTTG
Organism: Numenius arquata; assembly: GCF_964106895.1. Taxonomy (NCBI): domain Eukaryota; kingdom Metazoa; phylum Chordata; class Aves; order Charadriiformes; family Scolopacidae; genus Numenius; species Numenius arquata. The sequence goes on along the minus strand of NC_133587.1, from coordinate 29,242,292 downwards.
TCCACGCTAAGGGAGTTCCCCATGCTGCTGGGATGCCACTCTGATGTGCCCACCCAGGTGGAGGGCTGGGTGAGGGCTAACCTATGCTTTGAGACACTATGCATAGTGGCATGTCAGCTGGTGGTCAGGGAAGGTCAGGACTGTGTCTCATCAGCATTCAAGTGGACTTGGGTACATTTTACATTAAGTTATAAATTGCATCCTTAAGGATCAGGATCAGGGTCAGTACTTAACTTGCTATAGCAGAGTAGGGTTGGAAGGCAAATTTCCTTTTCCCTTGAGTTCACTCTACAGTAAAGTAGGACTTATGATTTCAGTCTGATTAATGGCCTACTCACTCTAGCCTCTTCAGCCAAGGAGCACGAGTCACCAAGGCTTCAGAGAAAGACATAACACCTGGTAATAAATATTTATATAATAAAATGCTTTTTAGGCAAAATTCTCCCGAATAACAAAGTTACTTTTGCATGAGAGATTCATGAAAAATAAACAAAAATCTCTTCTTCTGATGCTGCCTTTGGTGGCTTTAAAAAAGGAAACAGTTGCATCCCAAACAAAATGCAGCAATGGTCTTGAAATCAGAAAAATATTTGACAAGACAGCCATATGTTATGGGTATTATTTCACAGGATCGTCACTATCAAAATGGGCCAAAGTCAGAGCTAAGCATAAGTTTTTTTGTTTCCACAGATATTTTAGAATTTTCAGTGTTTATATTGGATGGAGAACCAGATGGTCCTTACCATACAATTAGCAAAGCAGTTTAATGGCTGTGAGCCTTTAGCAACTAAAGCATTAGGGATACAGTGGTCACAGGTAATGAAGTTAAACACACCTGCACTGAAATTAAGCATTTTTCATATGTAACTTAATTTCATAATCTCAAATCAGATAGTTTTTGTCAATAATTTTTAAACTTCCTGGTTTGAGAAGTTAAGCCTGACCGTACATCTTGCATATGCTGAGTAAGAGGTCTCTGTTAATTCCTCAGCACTCCCTCAAGCCTTTCGGAAACCCTCCAAATGGCTGCGGGCTTTTAGGAAAGCCACCGATCACCACTGAGCATTGGGCTGTACTGAGCTGAATGCTTTGAGGTAGGCTCTGTATTTGTTAAAGTGCATCTACTTTTATGAGTCATAATTTTTCCTGCAGCAGTGGAAGAGCAGCATATTCTGCTTCGCTTATGCATTTGCCCAGCAATTGCCTAGAGCCAAGTTCCCATATTTGCAAGATACTGTTTTCCCTGCACTGGATCCCGACGGGTGTTTGCCTGGAAGAGCCGTGTCCCAGTCACATATCCTGTAATGCTCCTGCACCATATTGTCAGATTTTGGCTGTTTTTTCATGGGAGGAAGCAATATGGGGGAAGAGAATCATATTAAAATTGTTTGTACTTCTTGAGACTAATGCACATCCCTTAAAATACATTTCTTTATTATTATTTCTCAGTCCCCTTCAAGATATCACCGTTGCTTCAAAACAAATGAGCCGGGGTGGAAACATTGCTGAGACTGTGCTGCTAGTCCTCGATCACCAGGAGAGATTTACTACGTGCCTTCTGGCTTCTCTGCCCTTCTGACTTTGGTAAAGACTCTCCACTTTGTAGCTTCTGCTGAGAGACTTTTGCCTGATATGGAGAAACGTCAGAAAGGCTGCCTGCAGATAGACAGACAGACAGAATGATAACTGTGCTTTGGTACAGAGCTTGGGCTCTGCAGTCTCTGGTTTAAGTGTCTGTAAAGGGAGTCAGCAGCATTTTCAAGCCACTCGCTTCCAGTGATTCACCTTCAGGGGACCTAGAAGTGCAGAGGGGATTGCAGGGATAAAGACTGGTCGTAGATTACTCATAAAAAGCAAGAAATTTTAGTAGAACAATTTAAATGTTAGCTGACAATCTGTTTGCCAAGTTTTAGTTCAGTAGAGTTGAAATGGCCAAGTTTTTAATGCCAACAATTGAGGTTTGTAAAGGAAATACCAAACCAACCTTGGCGGAAAAAGAGGCGGACATTAAATTATAGAGTGCATTTGCTTTGTAGGTGGAGAAAAAAACAAGTTACAAAAAAGAAAATCAGTTTGAGTTTTTCAGTTTTAGTCCCATGCCTAAGCAAAAAGGGGCTGAGGCAGAAAAATGCAGGATTTACCAGTAGCGGTCGAGCTCATGCAAACGCTCAGCAAGCTGTACGGAATCGCTGCCGAGGGGAGCAGGGAAGGGGACCGACACAGGGAAGTGCTGCAAAAATGCTCAGAAATTGTTACTTGGTCTCATCATATAAAGATTTAAAAAGAGCCCAGACCACAAATTCTTGACTGTTCTTATTTCAGCAAGTGCCAAAAAGACACATTCTTTAATGTATGCAGTGGGTTTTTCTTGGATACAGTGTCGACAATATACACTTGTCATTGGACATTTGTGTAATTTTTCCTGTATAATGTGCAACAGCGTGCCCATGAATTCCTGTAGCAGCAGCAGGCCAGCTACATTCACCATGAGCCCTATCTTCCATCCAAGAGGCATTCCACTGAAGTTGGAGAAAGTATTCACGGCGTGGGGACTGCCAAGGCACACTGCAGCAAGGATAGAAAAACCTTCTCCTGAAATAGTATTTCAGTCGTTTCAGTTTTGTAAAGGACAAAAGAAAACATTACACATTGCATGGGTAGTCTTATTTGTCCAGTCTACAAGGTTGAATGTATTTCATCCAGAAGTGACAGTGGTGCCTGAAAAACCAGTTCTCAGAATTAGTAGGTTTATTTTGCAGCGTAGCTTGCCAAGCCCAGGTTTCCAGACCCAGTAATGGACATCAGAGAGGTCACAGTACAGAAATACCAAAGCATAAACACTGGTTCTTGTACAAGACTAACCTAGAGGTTCTTGTACAAGACTAACCAAGAGAGAACTTGATTGAGCAAATTCTGCACCATGTACATCCCTGGCAGACGTGCTGTATGTGTGTTAGTGGCAGAGACTGGCAGTCAGTGGCCATCATTTCCAGACGCTTTCTTCAGATTCCCTATGACTGACCATCCTCCTGTTTTTAACTTGCTAGCTCAACGCGATGCTTTCCTGTTCAATTAAGCAGATGCCACACTACAGCAGAGTATTTCTGGGGTTTCTGCTGTAAATTATTCATACTAGAAAAAAAGAAACATCACCAGCTAATATTTGGGTACTCAATCACACACAGCAGTCACCTATATGTCCCTTTTGTAATGGTTGTAGTAATTAGCAATAAGCTGCTGCAGTTTTGCTTACTCTGTGCTATGTTCTTCTGTTCTTTCTGAATTGTCCTTTTCTGTAAAATAGCGCTTAATAAATTTGAAGTAGATGTGGGAGTGCTTTATCACATGCAAATTTGTAAACCTTGTGATGCATAGGAATATACAGACTACATGCTACGCTTCTTAATCAATGCATGAACTTTGTAGTTTTAACCTACCAAATAAAATCAGAGATCAGTTTTACTGATGAAATGATCTGTAGCAGCAGGAATACATTATTTAGTTTTCTGTATATGCTTCTTGCTCGAGGTAAATGAGATATCATTGCAATACCGTTCACTCTGTTATAGCTCTGGCTGTGTCAGCATTTACATTATAAACCTCTTCTTCCAGGGGTTTACAACTCAGCCATAAAATGCACTCCAGTCTGAAAGTTGGCACACAAGGTCTCAGTCTGGCAATGAATTTGTCTTACAAAAAGTGAGAACAATGCAATATCTGTTTGGCTGTATGCAAGTTAATATTGTTTAGATTCTTAGTGGCAGAGTGGGCTTACATAGAGAAGCCCACAACATACCTGCCTGCCCGATACATCGCTCCAGCCTCGCCTTTTTGAGGTCACCATAAAATCCAAGTGTGTCAAAGCCTAAAATGTTCCACGAAGTTTTGCACACTGTAGTGAGTTTAACTCCAAAGGTGAAGTTTCAGAAGTGTCAGGCATTGCACTTCTCCAGGTAGCCCTCCCACTGCTCCCACTGCGAGCAGAGCCCAGCGCAGCTGCCGGGCGGCTGGCCATGGGCTCATAACCCAACCCCAGACCTGCTCTGATGGTGAGAAATGGTGCCTGTTTCACTTACACTTGTATCTTCAGTTCCCAGAGCGTGAGTGTTGCCTCTCATGGCCCTTGCCAGGGCCTGGCTCTTCTCTCCCCTTCGCTTCTCACACCACAGCTGAAACCCGGGCATCCCTGCAGATGCTGGTCCCTGCAGCCTGGGATCAGGCAGAGGGTCGGGCTGCCTTCTACTGGGAGGTCCCACAGCCATGCCTGGCCTTTGATTTCCTATCAGTCACGTAGGAAAAGGTCCCATAAACAGCAGAGCTGTTAAAGTCATCGGGTTTCACGTTCAGAGACAGGATTTGCCATGCCCTCCCCTTGGGCTCATTGGGAATTTATAGTGTTATGGTCCCCGAAGCCAGGTGTCCTTCCTCAGCCACAGCCCTCGGCGGGCGATGGGGAAGCAGTGCCTCCCCCGCTCAGCCACAAACCTCCTTCTCCGCGGTGGTTACTTACCCAAAGCCCCCACCCAAAGTTTCCAGGAGACCTCCTGGAGTTATCACAAGGCTTTCTTCTCCTAGTCTCCTACTGGAACATAACTTCTGTGAGTTTACATCCTTGGATTTTCCACAAAATTACGATTTCCAAAGATGTTACTGTGCTAAAAGGTGAATACTATTAGAAGAGCAGGCAGAGCACCTTGTTATGAAGCACATCTACTCCCTGCTCTTGCTCCATGCTGCACCTCAGGCTTTCTCCTCCGGTTTCAAGAACATGTTTTGTCTCTCTTTTCATCCCCAGCCAAGCTGAGGAAATGAGTGAGCACGAGCCAAGTTTGCCAGGTTTGATAAATACGCACCAATTGGCAATTATAAAAACCATTTAGATCATATAACATATAATAACATAGATTCTGAGTGATATTGTTATTAACCATTGAAGAACGTGCTTGATTTCAATAAAAATAGAAAGGCTGATGAGACTTTATCTAGAATCCATCTTTAAGGCAAAGATATGAGGTGCAATTTCCAAAGATTAATTCACTCTCATCTTGTGTTATTTCCTTTTGGAATTAAAAAGCCCCAACCCTCCAGGTTCTCTCCGTTCCTGCACTGCAGATGGTGGAAAATCATGATATTGATTGCATGTGTTTAAAAATGAGCTGTTTGCTCCTGTATCTTTAATCCAAGTAATATAAGACCATGCTTAGGAAAAAAATAATCATGGATGTGGCTTTGAGCATATACATACAAAAGGAGATTATTAATAATGCCTTCATCTTAAAGTAAAACTCAGATAGACACCTAATATTCTATAAAAATCAATTTAAATAAAAACAGACATGGTGTTCTGCCTTGTTTAAGCCAAAGTTTGCATTGGATGTACATTCAGGGCATACTTTGCCTGTATTGTTCAACTATTTGGAAGGAGATCATTTTTAGTCTCCAGCAATGTAAGTGATCTTCCAAATTCACTGACAATCTGTATCACAGAATTAGAATACCAGCAATTAGGTGATTAAGTCACTGACACAACCAATTCAATTAAATATTTGGACTCCGTTTTAAAATTTATGATAACTGATAGCCAAGCTCTTTCGCTGTCTCTGGGGAACTTTAAGAAATGGGAAGGAAATATATATTAATAATCAAATATGCAAGCTGTCATAAGAAGGGTTTAGAGAGAAAAACAGGCAAATAAATAAATGTGATTCAAATTCTTAAAAAATGAGCCAAACTGTACATTGCACACTGACAGAACTCAGCAAAGTTACAGTGATGTACAACCACCCTCCTGAGTGCAGGAAAAGACTTTCTTTCATTATTTTTTTCTGGCCAGGGAAGGCATACACATTTTGGGAGGCTAGTAAAGACATACGTTAAGCAAGTATGTTCACCCTTACATTGGAAAAGCAGGGCAAATTTTTCTAAAGTTGTCCCTTTTATAAAAAAAAGCCCACAGATAGCTAAAGTGCCTATTGTCACTAACTTCCACTCCTGAAAGAAAAAGATAGCAGAAGCATCCACCTAGCAGGTAGTGTCTGAAATGCAACATTAGCAGAAATGTTGAACCTGTGAATCTAAATAAGAAAATACTTTCGTGGCAGCAGAACCAAATCACTCAGAAATCTTATAAAAGATTTGGTCTTATAAGTTGTTACACTGAGTCTGAAATTGGAAGAGGTATCTCCTTTGTTGTAATGTTATTTGTTTGTGGTTATGGAGACAAGATGTTTTTCACTGTGCTGAAACCCTTGAAATGACTGGCAAAATTCAAAGAATGAAAATATAGGTCTCAAGTGACAAATTGTATAAAAATATCTCATCAGCTTTCTTGGAAATTTTTCTTTGAATGTATGAGTTCAGGAAATAGTCTGACATTTTGAAGAAAACAGATTGGACAATATTTCTTTTTCTACCCAAGACTTTCCCCACATTGGACTTAGTGATCACGCAAAACTGATCTGGATTTTTCTGCCCATCCACTGAGCAGCTGCAGTGGGGGCCCAGCCTTTTCCTCCCTGTCCCACAAGCACTGCATCAGCTCCAGACTGAAAAACCAGTGTAATCAGGATAAAGCCTTGTGGCTTTTCAGGCCTAATAAATTGTTGGTTTCATCCAGACACCTGAAGGAAAGCCATCTGGGTTGCAATTTTCGTATGCCATTAAATGAGCACAGCCATCAGCTGAGAACAGCTTTTGATTGCTACCAGTCCTCAATATGTAAAAGCTTTTCTCTTTCCTTAACAGTTCCTCATGTCATGTCAAGTCATTCAATCCTTCTACTTTGTCTTTGGCCCTGTTTAGGACTGGTGTATGTAAACCAGATTAATTTATCTTGCAGTGGTTGGCTCTCTCCATAACATCTGAAGACCCAGATTAAACACCTTGAAAATCACGTTGGCTAACTCATGTTGAGTGCCTCTACCAGGATTGAAAGTTATCACAGTTTGGCAACACACTTCATCCATCACCTACCTATGACCTCTCATTTGCTTTCTGGTCCGTGATTTCCAGGAGGTTTATTCATCACAGAACTGTGACATTATCTGAGCTGTGGTTTGACCTGAGCTAAAGACATCACTGGTTTACAAGTGATTTTAAGCATCAAAACCAAACATGGTTCAGGGAAGGGTAAAGAGCTTCCAATTGTTATTTTCAAATTTGACAAACAGTTTTGAAGTCTAAGTGGACAGTTTTTATTTTAAAGGCAGTCTTAGATAAAGATTGTTTCATGGCAATGTTTGGTGAAACAAACTTAAGCAGATGCATTGTGGTATGGATCATGCAAATCATTGGCACACTCTTTGAAAAAGTTTGGGTCATCAGCCAGGTGAAGGTAATAAGTATATACCCAAAAGATGTCATAATCACAGTTTAGACAAGAGTGAATTAAGATGAGTTTGAACCCAAACACCCTGTGAAGCGTAGTGTTCACATCCCCAGCAATCAGGCCTGGTGGTGTGTGGGGACCAGTTGTGGGCACAGGCCAGACCTCCTCTCCCTCCAAGCTCCTTCTTCAGACTTCCAAGCTCACAATGACTGTAGTTTGTCTGTTCACATTTTAACCATCAAGATGTTCACATGGTTCCATACTGAGTAACCACCTGCCTGTAACTCTCTTAAGAATATGAAAACTAGCAAATTGGATCAGACTAATTCCTTTCAGTCCCAGTCTTGTTCCTAGTGTGTTTATGAGCTGTGTTAGAGCCCCGTATAGAAAGGGGCAACTACAGAATGAGCCACCTTGGTACCCTCCCAGTTTATAAAAGTATTTTAAGGAACTTTACAGTAGGAAGTTCAGTCTGGAGCACTGGGCTCATCACCCATAGACCGACATAACCTCTATGATAGCATTTAATTACAAACCACAAATCACGTTTTTGCACTCAGCTATACTTTCAACTATATCCTGTGACAATAATATTCAGAGACTAATTATTAATTGCAGGAAAAAGGACTTATTTTTGATTGTTTTAAACTAACTGTTGGAAAAACACATTGGCAACCCCCAATCCTATTGTGACAGCTGGTATCTAATTGTCTTCTTTTGTTTCTACAAACCATTCATAATTTCATAGATTTCCATTACAACCCTCTACAAGAGGAGTCATCTCATACCTGACTTTGAAAGTCCCAGCCACTGAAGGTTCCCTGTACAAACACAGTTCCATACTACTGATCCTCATCATACACCCTTTATTCTTTGCAATTCCACTGTACACTGTCTGAAAAGAGACAACCGGACCCCCATGCAGCATTTAAGAAGCAGGAGCACTGAGGACTGATGCGGTGACACATTGGTTTCTGGTCAGCTTTCTCTCCTAATAACCTTTACAGGCTGCTTGTCTTTTTGGCATTAAAGCTGGTGTGTTCAGACTCTGCCGTCCCAGAAACATCCCTGGTTTTGAGAGACATGGGCCTTTTCTTTCAGACAATGGAGAGCTTTCTGCTTGTGGGTCTGCCCATAAACTTACCCTGCTAATTTCAACCAAAAAGCATGAGGCTTACTCGGCAGCCAATATATGGCTGCAGATATAGCTCTCCTTTACTGTATTGAGAATAAGAGCAGGCTTCTTGCTAATTTACTGGTAGGTGAAATGCAGAGCTGTCACAATTAATCCCTGTGCACTAGCAGGTAGCTCTGAGCTCCTGGCTGGGACAGGAGAGAAGGATGCCAAAGGAAGAGTCCATTTAAAATTTTTATTTCAGTTTTGCTGTAAAGCAAGTGCATTCTGGTTCTTACTTACTTTAATAAGTAAACGTGTTTTCTGGGAGAAATTTCTTCAGATTACAGTGAGAATTTGAGCCTATGAAAACATTTTATTTATTTGTTAGAGAGCTTAGGAAAGGTGATGGAGCCTGTATTCTTGACCGAATCAGTGTATCATTAGCCAAATTTAACCCTTCACCCCAGTAAAAAAGAAAGGGTAATGTAAATATTGCTTAGTCTCATTTTCCATATTCCCAGTGTTATTATTTCAGTGTCACATGGGCCCTCCACATATATTTAAAGTGCATATGCTGAGAGGAGCCCTTTGACTCTGCCCTTTTTGTTATTTCAATGTCCAGGAATGAAATACACTGTTTATGTGACTCCAGGCTTTGCACTTGTTCATATGCTGTGTATACTGTTCATAAACTGGGTTTATAAAATGGAATGACCTCAGCCACCTAGTTTTCAAGCCCCACGTCCAGATGTTGACACAAATCCTTCAGTCTGAAGTTCATTTCTTTCTTTATGTTATTGATAGTTTTTATTTTAATTTTACATTTTTTTCTTGCTACTTAGAAACATACATAATTAAAATTAAAGAATTGCAGTATCCAGCCTTCTTCTCCGCTGAAAATTTAAAACTTCCTTAGAGGCCACAGCTTCTTCCTTCCTTATTTATTTACTTTTCCAAAATATGGTTCTAAGAAGTTGTTTTCTCCTCATAGCAGAAGACAGACAGAACTCTGTTAGTTCAAGATACCAGCCAGATTCTTTCCTAAGACAAGACATGAATACATTTGGAGAGGGACCTGCAAGCAAGACCTGTATTGCCTAGATGGAGCAAAGAGAAGAGCCTAGCAAAAGTAACTTTTACTCTATAAAATGCTTTATATTTACAAGGTTCAAATGTCATGATGTCCCAGAACTCCCTTCGTACTCCCTCACACCCCCACCCCCGACAAGGAACTGTTATCCTTATTTTATATTAAAACTATTATGTTATGACATGTTCTCTTAGCTTGGGATGAACTAGAAATCAGAAATGTCTGACTTTCTAATCTGTCATTGCACCAGACCATCTAGAGCCTTCTCTTCTCTGCTCTCATACCATTTTATAGGAATAAAATATTCTTTGCCTCTTCCTTGTCACTTGCTTTTATTCAAATACACTTCCTTCTTCTTTTTTTTTTTTTTTTCTCTGAGAAAAGAGTTGAACTTCTGGAATTTTTGCTTCCCTTTTTGTGAAATAGACCCAGACTACCTTGGAGGAATGTTTTAATAAAATGAGTGATTTCAAGGTAGGAGGTCATGCTGGTAGGAGGTCTCGAGCTAGACTCTGGATATATGAACCTGCACGGAAGCTGGGGGAGGAAAACAGCCTGCAAGGCAGAGTATTTTGGAGAAGGCAGTAAAAGGTCAATCCGAATGCACATGGCTCGGTGTTTTCCACAGGTGCAACATCTTTGCATATTTACTTTATTTTCCCATCTTTTGCCCCAACACTCGATACGTGCTGTTAGCAGGTTTTGGGATTAACAAACAGACTCCAGGAGTAGATAAAGCAGCATAAATTGGCAGAATGAGAGTCAGGACATAACAGTGCTGGATTTCCAGGCAAAAGATACTTTGAGTAGGGGGCAAGTAAGAACAAAATCTGAATGCTTGTACAGAGCCATGGCCATAGTCATGAAAATAAGAAATTGAAGGTAGAGATTTTTAATTTGTTTCCTTTCTCTTTCTCTCAACACGCATGAAATTGCAAGGTGTGAGTGAGATTTCAGCAAAAAATGATGCCCAGAAGACAAAGAGAGTGTTTTGTGTTATAACACAACAGTGATGGATGAATAGCCTATTCAAAGACTGCCTAAGAGGAAAATAGAGACTTATACTATGAGAAACATAGAAATCTGTCATCCTCTATGAATTTGGAGATGTTAGAGATTCCCCAGTTAATGATGGGAGTCATTTATGAGACGTGCTTCCAGCTTGCAGGAGGGGTTGGTGAAAGAAGCAGTTGCGAAACACAGATAAATGCCTCAAAATAGTGAGGACCACTAAACCATACTAGGAAAAAACCTGAAGACATGAGGGCAGAACAGATATGGGACACCAGAGAAAGCTTTCTGTTCTCTCCTGCACTGTCAGAAAAAACATCAGTTCTGGTTGTGGGTGCAGCCAGGTGAACGGGGCACTGCTGAGCAGCAGGGTTAGGTGGAGAAAAGCCACCACAAACCCATTCTGTGGCCAGTAAGGAGATGCAGGTGGCTCTTGAGACACCTAAAACCAGAGCTGTTGTGACCAGGACCACCCACTGCTTCTGCTGGAGGAGAGAGGCTGGGTGGATTGCTGGGCATTATTGAAACCATCCTTCTGGGAGGAAGCACCTGGGACATCGCAGCCTCTGAGAGCCCAAGACGTGGCTGAGGCTAGAAATAGTCTCCCCAGTCCTGTTCCACAGGGTGCACCCGTGACTGCCAAGCTGCAGACCATTTGTGTTGGTGAGACAGGGACATAGGACAGGCAGGCCTGCAAGAACAGGCATCGTTCATCCTCTAATCCCAGCACAGAGTGGGTCTGCCTGTGGCTGGGAGAAAACCGTCAGGTAACCAAAGCGTCTGCACCAGCCGAAAGCAGTTAAACTGAATATTGAAAGGAATTATTTATGGCTGAGGAAATGCTACCTAATAGCGCGTGGAATAGCGTGCACCACTTGCGGCACAGTAACGGGTCCTGGCTTTCCGAGACAGATGAGCCATTCAGCCACCTACCAAGGCCGGACACAGCTCCTGGCAAGTAAAGCTTGGCAGAAAAGCCCCTGGGCATCAGGCCAGGAGCAGGGGTGCTGCGGCACGAACTGACCTGTACCAGCGACTCCCAGGCATGGCGGGGGTATTGCAGACGCAGCCGTGTGCCAGAGGAAGCAGGCAGGAATGTGTCGCTGCTCTCTACAACCTCAGCACAAAGGTCAGAAGGAGAATATTAAGGTAAAATTAGCCCAATGTTAATCGTCTACATATGAGATCTGTTGCTTTCTGAAGAACATTGACTGACAAGCCTCAACCAAAAGAAGAAATCTGGCCATTTGTGCAGACAGGCGCCTGTCATTCCTCGCTCTGAAAAGCCCGAGAACAGGCATGGGGAGACCTTGGGGGCCTCCTCAGGGAGCCACCAGCTTCAGTTCCTAGGAGACAACCAGAGCTCCAGCCTGCTGCCCCAGGAGGACAACTGTGAACAAGGCAGAGCAAAATCCAGCAGCCCTGGGCACTTGCTAGCCAGAGTCCCAGCATACGCAATGCGAGAGCAAGACTGAGAGAAGAGTTCTGCTCCTCTATTTTCTTTGGATCCATTAGTTTAGCTTTGAGTTTTTGATTGTTACTAGTATCGCAGAGAGGTCCTGATGACACATGTAATTACACCAGGCAATTACATGGATTTTTTTTTTAGTACTACAGTGGAAAATAAGGTACTGCCCTTACAACAACATCCAAACTGCATTTCTCTGAGGAAAGTAAATAGTATTTAACACACAATGACACTGTTTTGGGAATGTTTAGGCATCTAACAAAGCATTGAAGAACTCCGGGTCTGTAGAGAGTAAGGCAGTTCATTGCCACTTGTAAGGAGATAGTGCCAAAGAAACTACCTCTGCTGCTTGGTAAGAGACCATCCGTGACCTCGGCAATAGGCGGAGCAGTAGTCCTAGCAGACTGTTGCCAGGAGATGGACATGCAGGCAAGCCAGTGAGTATCTCTGACGGCCAGACTGGGATGCTCAGCTGATGTACATCAAACACTGCAAGCAGTGTGAGCATTGAGTGATCAGGCCAGGAAAATACCAGCCCTAAAACAGAGTCAGAACTGATTTGTTCCATTTTAAAGACAGGAACTACATGGCCATACAAAATTGTTACTTCTCTTTCTAAAAAATGGTCTATGTGGAGGGCATTCAACCAAGAACTGAGATCATGAAAGGCAAGGTATATTTTCTCAGACAGTAGGTTGCAATGCACTCCAGCAAAATTCAAATGATTTGGTACCATGGGAATCTGAGCACAAGACCTCTTCCCCTGGGTATCTACAAAACAAGTGAAAGGCAGGAATGACATTAAAGAGCCAGGAGCAAAAACTGCACAGACAAGAAGGGATGTCTACTTGGAAATGCTGTGCTTTTGCAGCAACCCTCCCAGGGACTAAACACCAGCTCAGCAAGACACCGATGAGTAGGAAAATCAAGACCCCAGGGTAAGCCGACAGACGGGCTGACAGCAGCCACAGGCACGATGACACTGGGATAGACCAGTAGCTTGCAACAATAAACAGAGCCGAGGATAAAGCCACTGTAGGACAGTGAATGAGTGGAAGATCGACCACCAGGCAAAAGGCAACAGCGTGATCTGCAGCTAGACATGGGACATAGCTGGTACCCAGGGCAGCAGTGGAGATAAATCTGAAGACAGATCAACAGAAGGCAGGTGGCAAGCACACAGGAGAGCAAGGAAGACATAGCAAGATCTCAGGAATGAACTGATTTGACACAGGAGTGCTGGGGAAATGAGTGTCCCAGGAAGCCAGAGGAGCAGCAGAGCACCAGCCAGCAGGACTCAAGGAGCCAAAGAGGCTTGTAAAGCCCCATCAATGGCAGTAACTCAAACAAGATGTGGAAGGCTGGACTGAAGGGGAGCACACTTGAAAGTCAACAAGGCTCGAGGTACTGCTGGGCAGTAGCAGTAAAACCCAGAGGCTGGTTCAGGCAATGCAGAGGTAACTACGCACTCAGCAATAGCTGCCAACATGGCGACAATAAACAGCTAAGAGGACAGTTTAATGACCTTCACAGGTCTTGGAAGGAGCATGTGTGGCCATAGTGAGAGGCTTGGAGGGGGCACCAGGAACAGCATCTGTGTTTGCTTGACTTGAATGGCTGCGGTGGTTCAAGTTTTACAAGTGTGGAGTCCTTTCATGTTGTTGTCCAGCGCCCGGAACATGAAACACTTGAGGTGAAATCCTGCCCCAACTGAAGTTAATGGGAGTTTTGCCTTGAGTCTGTTTTCTCTCTGCTCACACTATCTTGTATAAGGAGAGACAGATCTCACCTCAGGAGAGTGGGAGGAGGAAAAAAAGGAGGCAAAGAAAAGCATTAGTGCAAATTTGCTGGTGAGCACGTGCCAGGAGCAGGGGGACAGGACCATGTCCCTTACTGCTGGGGACTGAGTCAGGCTCAGGGCTTGCTGAGCTGAACAGAGACAGGGAGCAGGGCTGAGAGGGCAGGAAAACCCTCAGCACAGAGGGAAGGAGATGAAGTTGGGGTGAGGAGGGTGGGAGGAGAACAAAAGAGCAAACTCAATTAAAAGCTGCAGCAAGGAGCTCCCAAAACGGCAAGGTGAGACCATCCCCATAGGGCAGGAGAGCAGGCAGGAGCCGGCCACCAAAAAGGCACCTCAGCAGCACCAGTAAAAACACATCAGATATGGGAAAAGCACGGGGACGGGTTTCCCTCAATGCCTTGCTGGTGTCATAGTTTTGCTGCTGCATCAGCAAGGCAGAGCACACTCTGGCTGTACTGCTGGGGTGGGCAACTTCCAGGCTTTGAAAAATGAGAAATGGGTAAGTTTATTTCTTTGTGGTCATCGTATGGGGAAGGCAACAACATTACCATCAGGTCTCTGTGTATTTCAGCAGGAGACCTGAATCTTATGGGTCAGTAAAAAGCAAGTGGCAGAAGCAAGAAGATAGGAAGATCATGCGCAAGTATACCTCAGTAAGTGGAAGTTGTATAAGACGCCACTAGAGGAAAAATAGCTGCTGCACGCATCTGAGCTGTGCCAATTCCTTTGACTCAAGCAAGTAGTTTTCATTATATCTTTGGAAGAGAGACTATGCAAGACACAATGAAAGACCTTGCAGAAGAGGTCCTTTCCTTTAGCTGAAGGCTACAATTGTGATACATACAATTCCTGATTGTCACAGAGCTGAAAGTGCTACCAAAAAATCAGTGAGAAAGGAAATTCCCACAGTAGAGCTCCCAGTGACAGATGAAAGCAGTGCTGAGAAAGGTAGAAAAAGAGCCAGAGCAAGAGAAGTCTGTGAGCAGACCTGCTTTGGGCTTTTTTTTTCCCCTTTGGCTGGAATGTTTTCTGACGGGAAATACCCACTTGACAATATCGACATTTCCCTTTTTCATTTCCTTCAAGAATGCTTGTCTGAAGCTGGTTGATGGCCTAGAAGCCTCTTGACTCTCTCCAGCCAAAATGGACATGAATTTCCCAGGAGGCCGCAATGATGGAGTCCAACATCTTCCCTGCAAGACCTGGCAGCAGTGTCAGGGTCCCTGTCCCACCAACCGCAGTACCAACACTGGGACAAGGGGCTGGGCTTGGCCACCATGAGCTCTTGGCAGAGGGAGTGGGCAGCCATTGAGGAAGCAGAAACCTGTCAGTTTTCACTGTCCTTGTTCACGTGGAAAGTAATTTCTGGGGAAAAGACTGTGGTTTCTACGCTCTTTCCTCCTGGACATAAGGGGGACCATGCTCGGTGCGGACCCAGGTCCCAGCACCTCATGGTCACTGGGCTATTGGATGTCCAGCTGGCAGCCTGAGCCCTGTCTGTCTCTACACAGCCTCAGCTCATTCCTCTGCACCACCGCAAAGAGTTGTTCCCAGCTCGTCAGGCTGTTGTGAGGCCTAATTACTGAGTGTTTATGAAGAACCTCATTCATTAGAGGAGCTTGAGCTATATAAGTGCATATTATCACTTAGGATACTTCAAGATGAAAGGCACTTAAGTGCTTGACAAACTGAGAAAGCAAAGGTATACAGGAATCACGCCATTTGCCTCTGAAACGAAGCATCTGGGCTGAGACGTAGCAACTGCTTCAGGCAGAAACGAGAGGCGAGAACGGCAAACCCCTGAGGTTCAGCTAAATGTCCCAAAGCAGCAGCAATGCCACTGCTCGGGGGACTGGTTGGAGTGGGGGGGCTGCCGGAGGGACCCTGGCACTAGGGATGGTGTCCCCACTCAGGGAGTCTGAGCTGAGGAGTGGGATGGCTCCAGCCAGGTGCTGCTGGGCCACTGGGCCCCCGCTGGGGGCCCGCACATCTCAAAGGATACGGCCAGCAGGTTTGCAGCTGAAAGCTTCTCCTCATGGTTCTTTCCCTGGGAGAAGAGGAGAAGGAAGGACAGGGATGGGACAGGTCGTGGGCCACGCGTCTGCACCAGAGAAGGTCATCTGGGAGGTGCAGAGCAAGTTCAGGGCAGGAAAGATTCATCGAGCCACGCTTTTTATGGCTATTTTGCATGCATAACTTCGAGCTGAAATAAATACCAGTGGGTGATTTAAATCCCTTCCAACAGGCCCTGTAGCCTTTCAGAGGTATTAGCAGTGTGCCTCCAATAAGGAGTGCTCTGTTTTTCTGTGATAAATCCGTGCTACACCATGCCTCCCACGTACACAAGTACTCGATTTCTGCAGCAAGTGGAGATAGCAATGAAGAGGCCTGGAAGGAAACCAGAAAGTAGATTACTGAGTACTATAGAACATTTGAGACACATGCTGTAGTGAGAATGAAGGTTTTTAAAGTGTGTTCATGAGCTACATCCTTGGTTTTGCTCTGGCCAAGCTAGGAGTCTTGAAAAGTATATATTCAATAGCATTTTTGCCAAGCTCTTAAATAGCATAGGATTAGTACATATTACTAAATTTCTTTTTTTGGTTCATTTTCTTAAACTGTGTATAAAACTGATAACAAAGTAGTGAAAAATATAGTGGACTTTATTTTGAAGACTCATTGGGGAAAAAATAGCTGAAGGAAGACTTCTTAGGTACTAAGTTGCTGAGCCCTAAAGTATATGTGGCAGTACACAAAGGCTGAACCAAAGGGCTCCACTCAGCTGACTTGTATATTGTTTTTTAAGATATGGGACAAACTGTTCCATATTTGTCACCTAATAATCACAGGGATCTTTATTTCCCAAATGTCAGTTCTCCAATTAATGTTCTAATTCTGAGGTCATACATTTTTCTCTTACTAATTGCACTGACAGAGGAGATCTTATCATTTGCACTGTCCACCTGTGCATGACTGCTCGTTTTTTTGCATCCTCTGCTCTGCTCTCCTCTCCCCTCCTATTGACCTCTTGGCTGGAGTCATATTATTACCAGAACTTCTAAGAACATGTATGGCCAAATACAAAAACATTTATAGGCCATTAGAGGCTATAATGTATTTTGGACCGTGTCTCTATTTTACTTTTTTTCACTAAATCTTTTATCTCATTACAAAAGCAGATGTAAGTTATTCAAAAGATTTGGTAGGATCTCAATCAATTCTTTTTGGTTTGGGAGTTATAAACAATCAAATGCTGCTGACAACACTTTGTAAGTCAGTAGAGCTTCATGACCTTGGAAAGGATCATTTAACAAATCTTTTAACAAACCCCAAGCTGTGTGAGTGCTACACGGTGTAACCCATGCTGAGCTGAGTCTAGGGCTGTGGAAGGGGAGACCAGAGGGATCACACTCCGCCATGCAGGAAAGCCGGGGGTCTCCTCCAAGCTCCTGCCATGGACCAACAGGCTTTGGTCTTTAGGCCGTTGTGTCCCACACTTTTATCATCCCTGTGGCCTCTGGTGCCTCTGACATGCTCTCACCACCCATTGCTTTTATCTCTCCCTATAGATGTAGAACAGAGGGACTCTGTTTCTGCTTTGTGCACGCAGGGGCCGGGGCCGTTAGTTATCTACAGGACCATACATGAGCAAGACAGCAGTTATCGGCAGGTCGCCTTGCAGCTCGCCAGCCAAACTGAACTTAAGCCTAAAACAATAGTTAATATTTGCTAGCATCTGTAGTCTACCTACATCCATCTGTCTTGAAAGAGACCCTCAACTGGGAGTCTGGAGAGTCTTAAAACTTCCTGAGTCCTTGTACTGCTGGACATCTCCACTCTGGGAGACTCCCAGGAGAGGTGTTTTGCTCTCCGTGCCTCTAAAAATGAAACTTTTTTTACTCTTATTGTTGCATTTGTGACCAAAAGTGTTGGTCTGTGCTGATAAAAGACACACTGAGCTGTTCCAATACTGACATGACAATATATATGACAATAAGAAATCAATATTACTGAGTCCCACTTTTACACGAATTTAAGGTTGCAGAAAAAGTAAATAAACTTTATGCTGTGCTGTATAAAACCAGACTGTTATTTTAAATGAAAGTCTAGCACAACACAAGGAGGCGGAGTATTGTCTGACTTGTGCAAGCATATGGATGTTTCTTTTGTATTTTATTCATATTTTCTTACTAAAAAGCAGTGATTTAGAAGATCTCTAATAGAAAGGATCCTGTGATGCAACTGGTACCTTCAGCTCCCTGGGGCAGAACTGCAGCCTCTCTCCCAGCAATGCCCTACACAGGCAGGGACTTGTTCTGAAGAAGACTGAGCTCCCTCCAGCATCACTGACACTGAGTTTTATTCAGCAGGATTCTCAGATAGAGTTAAACCTCAGCGGTGTAGGAATTCTTGCAGCCCCAGGCTGAGGCTTTTGAGAACTTCACCATCACGTAGAACAGTTCCTGAATATGTACAAGGTGGACATAGATGAAGTGTGATGTCCCCCTCAAACACTAGCAAGCAGATGAACAAAGAAGAAAGTAGAGGAAGAAAGGATGGGAGGAAAAACAGACAAAAGACAAACCCCAGGCAAGATAATAGGGCCAAAGTAAATTCACAATTAGCGTATGATGCAGTATTGAACCGCTAAAGCTCTATAAAGTCCGGAACATCTAAAAGTATACAGCTGAAGGCACAGGCTGCGTGGACTCTTGTTAGCACTGCTGAAGCTGGAAGATATCTGACTCAGCCTTTAAATGTTGACTATTCTGAATGGAGATATGAGAAACATACTTTATCTAACACAGAGCTTGATCTGGTGTGCCAACTTCAAAAGAGCAGCTGCTGCAAGTGTTTCCCAAGGGCTGATTAAACACTGGAAGGAAATTTCCAGAGTCAGAATCTACATTGTGGAGAAGTATCTTTAAAACTAAAACACAGCCTAAGTTTAACAGACTTTTTCTGTACCGGCTGCTTCAGGAAACAGTCACTCCAATGCAGAAAATATTTCTTAATAACATGCTGTGTTGTTGCATAAGAACAGGAGAGGGATATTAAGTAGGCAGGAAGTCAAAATGAAGTATTCTTTCTTCCTTTACCCAACTTCACAAATACACAGGAGGGGAACAAAGAACAAAAATTCCTAATGAGTGACTGAAATGTTAAAAGTTTTTTTCAGTGGTAATAAAATAAATATTATTACATGCTTGTCATAGGGGCAGGAGTAAGGAAGGATCAAGAAGGAAGGGGGTGAGTATAAAAACCATTCTATATCCCTCAGGGAAACCAAAGAAAACCAGAAGTGACAATGGGGCTAGGTCTGCTAGAGAGGGCAGGGAGGTGGTCATGTCATGGTGAGGGAAGGGATGGAGAAGGGTCTTCATCCTGCTGCGCACTCTAAGGCTTCCCTCCTTTGCTAGGACCGAGACTAGTAAGACAAATTCAAGTATAAGTTGGTGAAAGCCACATCTTTTTTGTGTTTCCTTCAATCCACCTTCATTTACCTCTTTTTGCATGGTTTTAAATGTGGATATGTCTTACATGTTGTAGTGGTTTGCAAATGCTCACTCAAGGGAGAAGACGGAGAAAAGTGGGGGAAATGAAAAAAACTTGTGGGTTGAGACAAAGACAGTTTAAGAGAACGATATCAGGAAAGGAAAAAAACCCTAATAATAAAAAAAAAACCCTAATAATAAGTTATAACAACAATAACACCAGACACTGTCACTGCCTGGTGAATTGGCACCATCCTGAGCAGTGATTGAGGATTCAATTCCCCAGTTAACCCCAACTTATATACAGAGCATGGCATCTATGGTATAGAATATTTCATTGGCTGTTCCATCCTTCTATTTATTCTTCTATGGGGAGCTGAAAAAAGGTCCTTGAATAATGTAAACATCACTTAGCAACAACTAAAAACAACAGGTATTATTGACATTCCTTTCACAGCAATCACTAGAAAGAGAAATTAACTCTTTCCCAGCTGAATTCAGGACACATGTCAAGAGGCAGAAAAATGGTACAAGCCAAAGCAGCATGTAAATCACAGCAGTTCATTTTCTTTTTGTCAGGTGAGCCCAAGAAGTAAAGAGGAGTCTAATTTAATTTAATGGGGAGTCTAATTTAATTTAATGGGGTCTAGGCTTTGCTGCTATCAGACAGACACAGTCTAATCCTGTCCAATGTTTCTCCAATAAGTGCCAGACAAGCACTCCTTGGGCATCTCCCCTCAGCATGACCAAGGCTGATAGGTCTTAAAAGTAACAGAAAGGGACACTTTTCCTAAAGAAAAGGATTTTTAACTTTTACTGCAAAATCTGCTCCAGTGCATTGCATTAGAAAATCTGTGAAAATATTCAGTGAAAACAAGAGCTAGGAACCAGCCTCCCTTTAACCTGAATGAGACCCTTTTCTAATAGATTATCAGAGGAGTTTGCCTTTCTACCACAGGGTCAGAGCTTGTCAACTCATTTATAAAGTGACTCCAGGAAGGTAGACCTTCCTGCCTCACACACACAGAGATTTGGAAAAAAAAAACAAAAAGGAAAAGAAAAAACCCAAACATTTGTCAGGCTGTGCTTACGGGCAGGCACATTTCTGTGCTGCAGCATCCTTCTGCACTGTAAACCACGGCAGAGGAGTCAGAGGCTCCTGACGGTAGGAAAGGGACTGGCTGAACTTGCTCTTCCCCTCCTAGGGAGAAAGAGAGACTTCGCCAGGGACAGTCTGTGGGCAGGGCGAGCCATGTCCACTCACTGGAAAGAGGTCCGTGCTGTGTTTCCATCCAAGGCAGTTCCATCTTCCACTGGCTGTGTACCCGCTGAGTACCAGGGCCCTGCTCCGGGCCACCGAGCCCTCTGGCTGGAGCCCACCCACCACTGCGGGAAGCCGGCGTGGGCTGCAGGTGGGATGTGGAAGTACTTTAGCAGCTGTCCCTGAGGCAGACAGCAAATTTTAATTGTCTGGAGTCCATCAGCAGAGCCCCTTCTACAGTACACAGGAAACAGCCGAAATAGAAAGAGTTTGCAAAGTTAAGTTTGCAGCTTAGTGGGTTCAGCCTTGGTTTGTGCAGCTGAGAAGATGCGTGGGATTTTCTGTGCAGCCAGGAGAAGCTCAGTGATACCGGGTGGAAAGCCACACTGGGGTGTTTCCCAAGTTTTCTTAAAATTTACACGGTGAATAAAGCCATTATGGTGGTAGAAAGGGTTATAGTCATAATATAAATCACTCCTTCAGGAAGACACTGAGAATTTTCCTGCATGTTCTGGGAAGAATTGTAGGGTCTGTGTTGAAGCCCTCATATATCAAGTCCATCCCTTTGGTTTTATTATGAAACGAAAAATCCCTCCGAGTCCATAACTGCAGCCGGAGGGCACTAGGAATATTTACCACGCAGGAGACACCCTTAGCATCTCAGGTAATTAGGTTCAAATATTGCAGATCTCTCAAAGATTAATAAAAAGCTTTGCACTCTATTCTTTTCACACTTAGTTTGAGTGTGAAGAAAAAAAAACTTCATTAAAGTCAGTGAATTACAATAATTACCAGTATGGGAGGAGAATGGCTTCTCTGGATAGAGTCCAGGGTTTCATCATAGGGGTTTGCAGTCTGTTTTCTCACTATGATCCCTTTTTTGTTATTTTGTCAAGTCAGGCTGAAAGAGATTAAATCCCAGCTCCAATAACTGTTCAATAGTTTAAGGTCTATAAAAAAGTATTTATGCACTCAGCAGTTTGCTTCTGCATAATAACTTTCAAAAGTTGATAATGTCCTATCTCTGAGGTTTTCAACTGATGGCGTTAACTTTTAACATGCACTTATTTACTGCCCCTAATGCCTTCCTTCTCTTTGGCTGCCTCCAGCCTGGCAGAGGGAGGTGGAAAGTGAGATGAGGAAGGGGCTCAGGAGGAACGTGTGGCCAAAGGGAGCCTTTCCTGCTTCTGTCACTTGGGTCACTAATAAGCTGGAATCCTGGGACCAGCCTAACCTGAAATGCTGTGGATGAGGGGTCTGCTGCCGGGAGGACAGCAATCCACCTGCCACAGGAGGTGGGCACCAGCTCTGGCAAGGCTGTGTGAGATTTTCCTTTCACTTGACAAACCTCCTGCCCCCGCAGTTTCAGAATCCCCCCCTGGCTCTCCTTTCACATGAGGGAACAAATCAGCATCGCATACGGGTACAAAACATGGTCAGGAAAAGAAGAGAACCCCTATTTTGAGAGAAATGAACAAACAATGGGCTCAGCAAGTCGTTTGTGGTCTGCTTGGCAGGACCCAGATTGCTTTTCTTCCCCGGCTCCGCGCGGTGATAGAAGCAGGGCTGCAGCACTTAAGGTCTTGGCACCGTCATCTCGATTGGGATTTGGAGTTACTCCAGGAGGCCCAAGAAACCCACACCTCAGGCCAAAAACTGGAGGCTGGGAGTACGCGAGGCTGGATGATTTAAGGTAGATAGCAGCAGTTTGAAAACGCCCATTGCCTGGCTACTCCTTTGGTCTGTGAAAATGTTTGTGGCTGGCTCCAAGGTTTCAGCTGCTGCAACAGTGTGCTTACTCCTCCTTAGGAGCCTTGTTTTCCCCAGGAAACATTGCCACTTGCAAAAAGCTCAAAGGGAAAAATCAGTAAATTCAAAGGAAAATCTGCAGAGACATTTGACCCTCTCAGTTAAAGAAGGAGCATGAAAGCTCCTCGCTCAGATCATTTCTTCTGAGAAATTCATTGTATTGGTTATTTCCCAATTTCATGTTGGGATAATGACAAGATCAATAAAGGACAGGAATGCCTTTGACCCATTTCCAGGAACAAAGCGTATAAAGTTCAGCTATGTCCTTGGACTCACACAGTATCATCTCTCATTTGTCACAGTGTTTTCATGATCATGACAGGGTTGTCTGGATGAGGTTCAAGCAAAGTATTTAACCTCAGGTGGCTACTAGCGAAACTGCTGTTCTTAAGGTGTTTACCCATTCTGATTACTCAGTCTTGGGTTGTTTATTCCCAGAATACGAATCATTATGGGTCATTGCATTCTGTACATTCACTTTTAGAATAGACGGTTAGTTTTTGAAGAATGGAGGTGTAGAGCCACATCCTCCTGGTGGGTTCTATGGGAATACCACCACACTAACAGATGTATTCCTCAAACAATGAGTAAATTCACCTGCCTGAACAACATTTTCACATACAAAATTCCCACTGCTGCTATAACTTTCAAATAATCACCAGTATTTGGAAGACTAAAGGAAAATCTTCACGATTAAGGGAGCCATTACTTTGCATGTGAAACTGGAACTCTGGAAGCTGTAGAGTTCTGCTTGCAAGTCACAGAGTCACAGTGTCTTGAATGCCCACCTTCCCCATATGGCAAAAGCAAGGCAGATATCCCAAGGTATTCCCTGTCCTATTCTGATAGATTCTGCTGAAGCTGATTCTGAAAAGCTCAAATCTGATGTCTGCCATACAGACATGTTGGTCTTAAATTAAATTCTTAAGAAAATACATTATGGAAATATAGAATGTGTTTGTATTCCCCTGATGGACAAGGACATTTTAAAACCACCACACGCCCATGCATTATTGATGTTTGAAGACAGAAAGGAGAGGTAATGAAGACATGGTGTAAAGGGAAGGTATGGGATGTGGTGGGAGCTACGGCATCAAGGCTGCAGTGCTCTCAGGCTTACAGTGAAGATCTTGATGTCTGGATCAGCTGGTTTAGTCCATAGCATTTAGCATCAGCTCTTCTGCCTGCAATCATACATTCCAGGTAAATCCTGGATTGTCAGTCCTTTGAAAATATTACACTGAGGGCTTCAACTGTGAGATATATGTGATCTTCAGACAGAAAATATGGCATTATACTAATGGAGTTGCCAGGAAGGGAAAGAGTTAAGCGTGATGGCTAGTAGCACTAGCACTGACACTGTCAATGTGCAGTTCTGGTACTAGGAGGAGGAGATCTATGCCTCAGCCCAAATGGCTTTGGGGATATCTGTTATCTGGGATATTTTCAATTACAGTGAGTGAGAGTCCACTAAAGAGACTGCCAGTCTCTTATTGCAAGCTCCATGTCCATCTTCTTCCACTGTGGCACTCATGGTCATTGCTCAGCAAATCAGAAGCTTTTCCTGCCTATTTTCAGTCCAACATTTTTATAGTTCTGGGCAATTTCTGAACTCTCAGTTATGGTACTGTAATTTTCTTGACATTCACTATAAATGTGTGTGCATGAGAAATGGAAAGAGAACAGGGAATGTTTCTCTTCTGGCAACACTGTTATGCCACTCCCCGACAAAAAAAAAGGGAAAATACATGATGTTTATGAGTCATGGATGTTGTAAATGTCCTATTTTATGTACCATGTAAAAAAAATAAATCTTAATTTATATTATTTCAATAATAACATACCTACTTAATTAAAAGGTGCAAACTCATGCCCAAAATAGGAAGATCTTCTGCAGGTCTTGTGGATAAATGGAAAGAAAAACAGTGTTCAGGATAACACTCTAACATGTAATCGAAAAATAATTGTCTTTAGAGAATTTCTTCAATAATTTCAGGATTAGCATTTGAACAAGCTGCCGATGTTCAGAAAACCCCTCTTTAGAACAAGACTATGCGTCAGTGGAAAATGTGCTCCACTCCTACGGGGACAAGGCAAACATATGTTCATCCAGAGCAATGACTGTACCCACTTCAGAGAGGTTTGCTTCAAGTGACTGTCATGACTCTCAGTGAATTGTGCTTTTCAGATCCTACCAGGTCCTTCTACCAAGGCGACAGAAAATAGCAGGGATGCCACTGGTCTCTTGGAGTTATGGAGAAATCTGGTTTTAGATGCTGTCATTGCCTGAAGGGGTTCTGGCCACCATCTCCTCCTTTGAAGCACACCCAGTTGACTAACTTAAGATGATGGCTTACAGGGAATATCAGGGAGGCTGCAGAGTAGAGGTGGGGTGCAGAGCACTCCAGTGGCCACACTCCACTGTGGATTTACCCCTCAACCACAAGGGATCAGAGCCTTGGTTTAGGGAAGGTTGTTGAAAATGTTTTTCTCTCAAACCTATCAGAAGTTAGCAGAATTATTCCTCTCGTTGTATGGGTTTGAACAACATGGGAATTTGGCCTTCTGGCAGTGAGAGATTGTTCCCTGCAGGATACATTCTGGAACTAATGCAATTTTCCTGCATGTTTGAATGAGATGCTATTAATACGTATTGACTGCTCACTTAGCAATAATTGTATCTACTTCATTACTAATGACAGTAATGTTGCCATTTAGAAATTTTATAAAAAATTTGCAGCCAAGAGGGGATCCTGGTTTAAATACTGGGTTCCTATTAACAGAGCATAGATCAGAGACAGCCTCTTTAATGGTACTTGAATGCAATGGAGGAAGTTGGATTCTTGCAAATCATTAAAATTCAAAAAACCCATCCGAGCTGCTTTAATGATTGATCTATCCAGCAATGAAAAGAGCTAGAGTAAAGGTGAAACTCTTTTAGTAATCCTGTGTATTGGCTTTGCTGCTCCACAGAGCTCCATCTAAACTGCAGGATCAAGGGCACTTCATACCTCTCATGTCTAGCTACACAGCCTGTTGACATGCTAAAACCACACAGGGGTGAGACCTGGATGCTCTCATTGCCTGCTGCGGTTTCCCAAGAAGTGAAAAAGTAAAAGGAAACTAGTTCTCATTGCTCTGGGTGATAGGTCATGAATGCACCAGGGTGTATGCCTGCTGAGTCTAGATGCAGTTGGCCAAGCCTGCAGCTGCTGAGCTCTGCAGGTATGTGTCCAACCTTGTAAGTGAGAGATCAAACTGTTAGTCTGCTCCTCTTCATACTCCTCCAGAGCTACGGTCAAGTGTGCCTTGCAGGTGTGATCACAAGAAATAAAACACCTTAAGCCCTTCCAGAATATTCTTTGGAAATTAAGATATCTTTTCTTATCTGGTTCTTTTTTTGATGAGTTTTGCTACAGGGTTCATTGGCCAAAGCAACAGGAAGATGCTGCTCACTGTCTGAATGGCCCTTTCCACAAAAGGTGATCATTCCCAACTCAATTTTTGTGGCCCTCCACCTTCAAATAGCATCTACACTCCTGCTAATAACAGCCTTCCTCTAGCTGACAGAGCCTCACAATGTGCTCTGAAATTTTAACTAACATCTCACATGCCTATTAATCTCTTGATAAATCAAATAAATTAATGGTGAAATGAAATCTTGTGCCATAAGTGGATGGGCCTTGTAAGGCTTAACTCAGCAAAAATACGTTGAGATGTCATTCAGGCAGGCACTGCCAGGATAATAGGGGACTTTCTAATAGGATTTCTCTCCCTCTTCAGAGTTTTCTCCAACACTGGAGTAAGCATTTTATTGGTCTTGCTGACTCACACCTTTAATTAGGAAAGAGCAATGTTTTCTGTTCTCTGAATAATATGCTTAAATAAAATGTTACAAGTACTCAAACGTATTAAAATATTAAACAAAATATTCCATAATTTAATGTCATATATATTTCTTGGCAGCAGCGAACTCCAAGAGCCTGAAGCTGTAATTGAACAATAAATTTAAACCATGACTTCAGCCCATGTATTATAGATGTGTTTGGGGTCTTTACCAAGCTCCTTGCTGATACCATGTCATCAGAATTCCTGCTCTTCAGACAAACTCTTTCTGTGCATTTTTTATAGACAGTCCTGGTATTACAGCAGTAATGCCTGCAAAGTCATATTTGACTGTAATTTTTAGGTCTTAACATGTGGAAATTGGATGAAGCTATGACACCCTTTCCTTCAAAGCTGAAAAGCAGCCACTAAATTTATTTTTCTGACCTGGGAGATTTTTGGGTGGGTTATTTGCTGGCTTTTTACAAATACCTTAATAGTTTATTCACATACAGAGCTGGCCCTCTGCACACCTTGCTAGAACTTGATATTTAGAATATTTACCTTTTCAGTCCTTCAGAGACCTTTATCCACTGCTTATAGAATCAGATTTAATCATTACAGATGCCCTGTAAAGATTATTGAAAACACTATTCAGCAGCTATTCAGCAAGCTAAAAGAGGGCTCCTTTTCCTCTAGCCTACTGTGTATGAACACCCAAATTTTGGCTTTGTGCTGGATCTATGGCCAAAATAATCCAAATTGCCTCCATTCAGTTTATGCAAAGTATCTCTAGCTCTGGGAAATGCATTTGTTATTTTGCAAACACGTATGCTAATATCTGGATTCAATTGCTTGCCTCTGTGGTGACAGAGCAATACGGCAATGAAACAAATTCAGAGTCTGCTTCTGCTTGCATTTTGGCTGGTGCTTCTCCTTGAGGCTTTGCAGGGCCCCAAGAGAAACTGCTCTGTGAAGAGTCATCTGTGCCCATGCCCTCCATGGCACATGAAAACTGACAAAAAAGAAAGTGCCAAGCAACGAAGGGGAAACGAAGAAATCAGGGGGAAAAAGTAGCTACTGCTATTTCATTCTGAGGGATCTGGGAGTGCTCTGCTCCAAAACCTGTCCCTTGAGGTTGACCATCTGTTGTTACTGAACCTGCTCCAAACCCCCTGTTCCTGAGCGTGACTGTCGAGAAACTTGTGGTAAGAGAGTCCTTGCAGTTTGGACACCTTCAAGTCTCCCGTGACCCCACACTGCCTGGTGCCCAGCCGGTGAGTGGTGACAGACTGTCCTATTTGAGTAGTCAGTAGCCAGTAGCTGGGTACCTGCCAGCACCCGGAGCTCCAGTGGCCATACCAGTCCTATGTTTGAGGCTGTGATTCACAGGAGATTTTTATGAAGGTGCTGCTGATGGGTGCCCCGTTCATCCTGGAGCAGAGTAAAACATTATCTTTTCTTTCTTTGCCATGCAATGTGAATTTTACCCAGGAAAAAGACTGGTATTTGATGTCTATCTGCTTTATGTTTCACAATGTAAGAGTGTTTTGGAGACTCCTTCCCACTCCAGTCAATGAGAATTAGATAACTCTTGACTTAGGCTGGTGTGACAGAGCAAATTCCTTAGTTTGAAGCTAGCACTGGGTCTGTATGAAGACCTTTTGTTCCCAAGCGCATGAGCTCATTTTTGGTACTATAGGATTTCATCCCTTTCCTTTACTCCAGCCCCGAGGGCCATCTACTTCTTTTTGTACGGTATTCTGCTGTTCCTCTGCATTCATGATGTTCCTTAACGTTAGGTCACCAGCTAATTTATCAGCACAGTTCTAATGGTTTTGACAAGGTCATTATCAAAATATTAAGACTTTGGAGTCTCGCCTAGTAACCTCCCTCCAGCCACATACTTCTTGCAGGATTACTCATTGCCTCCTTTTCCTTCCATACTCCTATCTCTAAGCCAGCTTCTTACTCACCTTTCACTTTCTCAATTGACCCCAGCTTTTCCAGTTTAAAGAAAAGATTTCCATATGACCTGCAGCAAAATATCCTACTGAAGTCCAGAGAGTTTGACTGGTACACTTTCTTTATTAGATAAATTTAACGTGTTATCAAAGGTAATCTGGCAGAAGCTACCTTAAAATCACTCCTGTTGTGTTTTATCACATTTTCCCTTCACATTCATGTCTTTAATTATGATTTTCTTCAGAATCTGTTTTAAACCCTGAATACCGCTGAGACAGACTAATGAGTCTAGACTTGATCTGCACACTTTGTTTTCCTTCTGAAGCACCCATCTTGCCATTTTTTGTGCCAGTTTTTTTTCTGAATGCAGGGATGAGATCATCCAGTTTCTCTGAACCAAGTGCATTAAACTCCTTGAGTTTTTTTTCCACCATGATTTCCAGCTCTTGTTCCCATCATCTGTCTTTTCCTCTCATGATTGAGCTCATCAATCTTGTGGGAAACTGAGGCAAAATATGGATTCCTAGTGCCTCACTTCTATTTTCCTTGTGTTTTCTGCTGCTGAAGAACTTTTGCTCTTTTGCCTCAAGCTTCATGAAATCAATCTCAGTTTTCCTTTGGCAGTACTAAGATTAACTCTGTTCCTCTCTTTTTGTATATTGGTCCTCTTTCCAATCTTTGTACAGATTTATTCTCTTTCTTACGGCTCTCCTTCCAGTCCAGCCTGAAGTGGAAATCTGTCTTCTCGCATTTTACCCTGTTTGGGATCTAGATTTCTGATCCAATTTTTTACATGCTTGTCCTGAAAGTATTTCCTTCACATCCATGTTCAGGACTCAGCCTTAAAGCCCAGCCCACTGGACTGCTGGAGGATGCAGGATGCAGCTGCAGCAGACAGTGGTGTGTGTTTCAGCTCTCCTGAGTACCCAGATTTCTCTGTTTGGGTTGCAAGCTGCAGGCTGGAGGATCTTGGGCAATAGCTGGAGAGTGAGGCAATTGGTGCAGGTGCCTGCTGGAGGAATCAGCCCTTTGCTGTGATCCTGACATGTCCACAGGAGCATACGCACTATCCCAGTCAGTCCTTGGCTTTGAAATGAAGACTGAAGCTCTGGCAGAGTATTTTCTCAGCCATTGGTGCTCTGTGTTTGGACATGGCAGAAAGTGAGAACTGGGTAGAGAACACAAGGTTCACCTAGTTGTGGAGTGGGCACGAGACACAAAATAGTCATGAACCAGGCTTTTAAACCCTCATTGTCAGCAAGGATTTTTGCAGATGATCATCTTAAGCTTCCCGACAGGGAAAACAGCATGAGTTCATGCCAAACCAGCACTCCATAGGCTGCAGGACAAAGCTCATCAATGGCCAAGGTGCATCCAGGGTAGTTCAGGATGAGGAGGAAAATAATGGACTGGTGCCATTCTTGATGTATGTAAAAGTAATCCTGAGACTGTCTTACTGGTGCTTTGAATGTCCAAAGGCCTGCGGCAGGGGCAGGACATTGAAAGGATTATAAATACATTCTCAAGACCTTTTTTCCTTACTCATCATCCCTGTTTTGGGACTGGAAAGAGAGATAGTGAAAAAGCAGCTTTTACTACTAAATGACTCCCTTACTGCAGGGAGCCCTGGGGAGACTAAAGACAGGTTTCCCCCAGTAAAGCAGCACAAAGTATCCCATCAGTGTGATGAATCTGATCCTTTCCAGGATTTTTGTTCCAGTATTTGAGCCATTTATGCCACAGCTGAGGGCTGGGATGACTTTAATTCTGGGGTTTTGGTCTGTCTAGCATTGTATGGCAAATGAATGGAGGTGGGACCCGGGTGTGTTGCCACGGTGGCAGGCACCCAGTGCTGCGCTGGGCTCAGGCGCTCTGCAGTCAGCGCCTGCCATTCCCTCAATGCAGCCCTTGTTAGTTTGGAAATGAAAGATAATTTCCCATTGAAGCAGTGACGCTTAAGCACTCAGGAGCTTCTGCAGAACCACCGGCTGCATCACTTGGTGTAAGCACAGTTTTACCAGGTCTCACGTGTTGCTGGGTCGTTCTTGTGCTACAGAGAGGGTTGCAGTAGGTGCAGGTCCATGTGCCCTGGTCCTGCATTGTTGGTCCCAGATGGTGTGCCCTGGTCCTGAGCACCCACAGAAGAGCTGCACCTGAGTGAGCACAGGGAAAATGCATCTGCAGGGAGCCAAGCATGAGTGTTAGATACTCTCAGGTAAGTGAGGCTTGAGAAAG
Source organism: Numenius arquata (assembly GCF_964106895.1). Taxonomy (NCBI): domain Eukaryota; kingdom Metazoa; phylum Chordata; class Aves; order Charadriiformes; family Scolopacidae; genus Numenius; species Numenius arquata. Next base: position 29,211,888 of record NC_133587.1, on the reverse strand, counting down.
CAAAACTACTATAAATTGAAAGAGGGGAGATTTAGATTAGACACCAGAAAGAAATTCTTTACTGTAAGGGTGGTGAGACACTGGAACAGATTGCCCAGGGAAGCTGTGGATACCCCATCCCTGGAAATGTTTAAGGCCAGGCTGGATGGGGCTTTGAGCAACCTGTTCTAGAGGGACGTGTCCCTGCCCATGGCAGGGGGGTTGGAACTTGATGATCTTTAAGGTCCTTTCCAATTCTAACCATTCTATGATTCTATACTAGGTCTATGCAGCCCTGCAGTGGTTTTTCTGTCAGTGGTCACTGCAGTAGCCAAACAGGGGGAAACAGCTGTTCTGTAGGCAACATGTTTGTGTTTCAGCATAAGGCACCTTGGAAACATTCATGTACTCAATAAAACTAAAAGTATTTCTAATCTGTAACCCTCTGTACAGTACAGAGACTTCATTGAAGTCATGAAAGCTGAAATCCCAACTGATATGAGCTGGCACTGAAGTCAGTGGGGCCATGCTGACCTATCCCAGGTGAGGGTCTTATTCTAAAGCCTTTAAAACATACGACAGCATCTATACCTGGGAGCTGGGCAGCACTGAGCACTTCTTTCTTTGTATCTATTTTTTGGGGGAAAAGGCATCTTTCTACAAAGCCAGTATTGGCAAAAGGAATAAAAAAGTACAGCATGTCATTCTTCACCAGGAAAATCTTACACTGAGCTCTTAAAATGTTTCTGTGTCTTCTGTGATCTTTGAATGCATATTTACTGATAGGGTAATTCCCAGACCATTGCTGCTCTGATGGGAAGTGGATTTCTTTTATTAAAGCATCTGTGTTTTTATTTCAGCAAATGAAACTTTATGTGTGCCATTGTTATGTTTTGATCACAGAATCATTTTTGTAACACAGTGGAAAGTCTGAGATTTTCTAATGTCAAAAAAAAAAATCTCAAAGAATGAATGATAAAATGATTTTTAAAAGTACTTTATATAAAGACAGAAAACATAAACCCCACAGCAGTGTCTTATATAAAGTAGCAGCAGGAAATTCCATGACAGTTTCCCTGGGAGGGGGAAGTGAAAAAAATCCAGTTGCATAAAACTGTTTTGCTGTTTATTAGGTTATTATTTCTTTGTCTAGTGCAATACCAGGCCCTGTTTGATAACTAACAGAGACTGAGAGCTGTGACAATGACAGAGTTTAAATTCTCTGAAATAAAAAAAAAAACCAAACAAATACAATTCTTTAGTTATTCAGAGCCATTGGACTAGAACATCATAGTACAGAATATTACATTCTATCACAATTTATCTACCTGTTAAGCAAATTTATTGTTCTGTTTATAAAAAACCCCAAGTCCTCTACTTGTCATATTTGATCATACACTGTATTCTTTAATGCCAAGTGCGTCGCTGTGAGTGCCTGTAATTTGCCATCATCCCTGAAGATGTTCTTGAAAATGAGATGTTTCATCTCAGTGGTCATACCCTGCTGACATTTTTAAAATAAATAAATTATCGGTTCTGTAGTACTGTTGTCAAGGTTTAAGAGGAATTTACATAGAATACTGTGCTTCTGTAAGAATTGTCAAATCTTAATCTTCCAGTAAGCTACAAAACTATTATTAACATATCTCTAGGTAATGTTGTTTAGTGTTAATATTCAGTGGAATATACTTTTCATTAAAATATGAAAGCAGTCCAAATATGTTTTACCCTCAGGCACAACATTAGCTATGCTGTTTCTTGGAATGACTGCAATATAGAAATTAATCTAGTCTTACTTCAAATGACTTCTGTGTCACTGTACAAAATCTGGATTCTTTTCTGGGTGGCAAGATGGGTCAAGATGGGAGAAAAAAAGCCTGGCAAGTGAAGCCAATAAAAATGTATATTAAAGCCAGAAGTTTCAAAGCCATGAGGTCTTCCCAGTGATGTGCAAAGCAGCTCCTCTGCTCTTTATGGCACATTTCATCTGATCTAGACTTGCTCTCTTACACACTCTGTTTGGTGAATGTTTATCTCAGCCTCATCACATGAATGAGTGATGAGAGTATAAATATGAATCTCAAGTTGGCCCTGGGACACGGCAGGGTGAATCCCACTGTGAGAAGAGCAGGCACCGTATTTGGCAGAGTACAAACACGCAGTCCAGGGCTGGGTCCCTGCAGCTCCCTCTGCCAGATGGCTAAGCAGAAAGACTGAACAGGTTGTTGAAGCCATCCAGGTAGCCTTTAGAAAATGGAAATCTCTCCTTTGTGCATCTACAAGAAGAAATAGAAACAGTCTCATATTAAAAAATACAGTAAATATGAAATGATTATAGGGTGTGTTTGCATCTAAAGTAGCCCTAGAAAGAACAATAATAATAAAAAAACATAGATAAAAGAAGAGAAAAGGTTGTGGTTTTTTTTCCAGCATGTTGGCAACAGGCTGCCTTCAAGGGATTCATTGAATTCATTGGGAAGTGAATAGGGTAGCTTACTACCGTGTGGATAGGGAAGGGATAAATTACAGTATAATGCCACTTTAAGTTAGGAAAAGTTTCCTTTTAGCTAACAGTTTTATCAGTGCAAAACTGGTGTGTGTGAATTCAGCCTAATCAAAAATAACAAATGGGAGTAAATGGTTAATTTTCACCTGGGAAAAAATTTAACTGCTGAGTTAAATCAAAATAGTGTTTTAAAAAAGGGACAATTAAAATGTGCATTAATGGTGTGATTGGAGAGATGGCAAGAAGTAAAAGGCAGGCAAGATGCAAGTGAGATTGCAAGCAACTTGAAACATCTCAAGACAGTTCAGGGGCAGCCCTACAGAGGAGGAAAGTTGTTCCAAATAAACCCAAGGCCAATCAGTGTTAACAACAGACTCAGTGCTAGACTCTAAAAGCATCATAACCAGTCAGAAGATAAAACTTGGAGTGAGGGAGAAACCAGTTAAATCTTGGTAGGAAGGCTAAATTTACATGGAAATGTGGTTTTGAATGTCCTGAGACTATTTGTGAGTTCAGCTCGAGGCACTCAAATAGATTCTTTTTTTTTTTTTTTCCACAAGAAGGTAGAGGGAAGGAAGGAAGGAAGGAAGGAAGGAAGGAAGGAAGGAAGGAGCCAGAAGGCGAGGTGTCCTTTCTTCTACCTCACCTTCGCCTTTGTCTGGGACATGGGAAATCCAACTCTAAATCCTTTCTCCTTCTGAAAGGATTCACCTTGCAGAAATGCCCAAAGAGATGGCCATAAAGTACTCAAGGGGACTCTCAGCTTCTTGCATTGAAAGTTTAGTGAGGCTGAGCCCTCAGGAAGGTGTCTAGTGGGTCCTCCTCACACTGTCTGCAATGATTTAAACTTTTGCATAAAGCAGAGCTTTTTCATCAGCAGAGGAGCCCTGGAGAAGGTTACAGCCACAAGGAAGGAGATTTCCTGTAGATCAGGCCATTAGCTGAGCTGAGGCATGTCTTCCTTCTCTCCTGTGATTCCTCTGCTCCCAGGCAATGGCTAGGGCAGGATGGTCTTGCACCCCCAGATTAGTACTTTCACTCTGCACAAAACACACAAACGACCTTGTCTCATGGTGGGAGGACACACCAGTGTCCATCAGCTTCCAGCAAAATCTTACTTATGCATGATGGGAAACCATGCAAACTACATTGCTCCTCTTTTGTAAACTGCAGATGGAGCAGTTTATGGGACCTGGGACCAGGGCTCAGTGTCGGGACCATTTCTGTTTAACATCTTCATTGACGATCTTGATAATGACATAGAGTGTATCATCTGTAAGTTCGCAGATGACACCAAGTTAAGTGGGAGTGTTGATCTGCATGAGGACAGGGAGGCTCTACAGAGAGACCTAGATAGGTTGGATCGATGGGCCAACATTAATGGTATGAACTTCAACAAGACCAAGTGCCAGGTCCTGCACTTGGGCCACAACAACCCCATGCATCAGTACAGGCTTGGGGAAGTGTGGCTGGAAAGCTGCCTGGAGGAAAAGGACTTGGGGGTTCTAATTGACAAGCGGCTGAATATGAGCCAGCAGTGTGCCCAGGTGGCCAAGAAAGACAATGGCATCCTGGCTTGTATTAGAAATAGTGTGACCAGCAGAAGTAGGGAGGTGATTGTCCCCCCGTACTCAGCACTGGTGAGGCCACACCTGGAGTATTGTGTCCAGTTTTGGGCACCTCAATACAAAAGAGATATCGAGGTGCTGGAGCGGGTACAGAGGAGGGCAACGAAGCTGGTGAAGGGCCTGGAGAATAAGTTGTACAAAGAACGATTGAGGGAGCTGGGACTGTTTAGTTTGAGGAAGAGGAGGCTGAGGGGTGACCTCATCACTCTCTACAACTACTTGAAAGGATGTTGTAGAGAGGTTGGTGCTGGTCTCTTCTCACAAGCAAATAGCGATAGAACAAGAGGGAATGGATTCAAGTTGCAACAGGTTAGGTTTAGACTGGGCATTAGGAAGAAATTCTTCACGGTAAGAGTGATCAGACACTGGAACAGGCTTCCCAGGGAGGTGGTTGAGTCACCATCCTTGGATGAGTTTAAGAGTCATTTAGATGTGGTGTTGGGGGATATGGTGTAGGGAAAAACTTCGTAGAGTAGGGAAGATGGTTGGACTCGATGATCCCAAGGGTATTTTCCAACCTAGATGATTCTATGATTCTATGATTCTAAGTAATAAATAAAGTCTTTGAGCAGCTCCAGAAAGAGAACCAGGATGGCCAGGGTGATCACTCTGAGGAATGCGCAACCAGAAGTGACCAGATGTTGCCTGGAGGGAGTACCTGAGGCTTGGGGTCAGGATAACTCTGAGTCCTCTGTACCATCTTCTCTGCCCAGAGCCAGCCGGGGCACGGCGGTGCTGTTGGGCACCCTTCTAGGCAGTGGGAACTCAGACCTCAGGTGAGGTTCAGGACTACCCAGCAATTGCCTTGGCACTGCCTGACTGTGGCATTCCTGGAGGTTTGATAAAAAATGGCTTTGTGTTGTGTGGGATAAAAGTGAGGGAGAGGGTCCATTTCTGCAGAGAAGAAAAAATTAAAAGTTTTGTGTCTGAGGGTTAATTTATATTCTAGCCTCTCAAAGGTGCAGTTTCTCACATGGACTGTTTTTTATCATAGTCTTTGGGAAGAAGATCGCTATCCTCACATGTTGATCGATATCTTTCCGAAACTAACCTAAAAGACAAATTAAATATTTGACAAAAGAATATGCCAGACTTCCTTTTTCCTTATTTCTCCTCCACTGCTCCGAGTGAACACTTTCTGCTTTTCTTTTTAAATCTCACAGTCTACAGCATGCAGTCATAGCTCATTCATTATTCAAGTTACTGTTTCTGTAACTGGGTTAATAATAGTCCTCATAGCTAAGTACAGTAGTCTAGATGGTAGAGTTGAAGTTCCCACAGAGCTTTTGTTTTCCTCAGTTTGCAACAGTATTCCCAATAAAGCCATTCATGAAAATGACTGTGCCACAGCAGCTTGTGCATAACACCCAGTGAATTATTATAACAAGATTTGTTAAAACTGTGGAGGACATTTGGAGTAATATACTTATCCATAAATGATCTTTTAAAAAAAATTGTCGAGAGCTTTCATTTTAAGCTATGCTGCTTTCTCTGCTGCAGTCAATTCCAAGAGCTGACCAGGTTACTGTAATATCTGAAGGTAGTTTGCGATTAAAAAGCTTAGAAATTTTCCCTCACATGAAGCAGAAGCTGAGGCACAAATACAAGTAGAAGCGCTCAATATGGAGCCCACATTTAAAAGGGGAGCTAAGGATAATTTTTGAATCAAATACCTCAGTGCACAGAAAATTGAGAAAATCATTAGAGTAATAAAGCACAAGGATTTATAATTTGATGAGGATATATCAGCGTGACATACATAGAAGTAAATTATTCTTCTCCTAAACTCCTAGAATTCTCTGAGTTGAAAAAAATAGTACATTAAGGCAAGATGATGGATATAATTTATTTAGAGTGGTGAAAAGCTTTCAATAGGACTCTACCCGTGAGACTATGAAAGAAGTCCGGTAAGAAGAAGGTGAGGTAAAATCTTGTCCTGGATTAACAACTGCTGAAGAGACAAGCTGGCAGTGGGAATAAATGTCTGAAGCCTGAGGTTGAAAAATATTAAGAGTGAAGTGCCCTAAGGATGTCTATAAGGACTGCTTTTTATCCATCCATGTGTGGGTGACTATGTTGTACATATATTACACTAATTTCCTTCAGCTCCTATGAGGATCTTTTTACAACAGATAGGAGACAAATATGGACTTTCAGATAAGAATTGTACCCATTAGGTTCTTTAGAGATTTTTAGAATTATTTCCTATGTCTTAAGACTGTGATCATAGTTTCAGTGGATTTGCTAAGTACTGCATTTCCTAATAACACTAAGAATTAGATGCACAATGAAATGTCAAAATATGCTGCTGATAAAAGCTTGATCAGAAAGGAAAAGCTGCAAAGGATTGTTTGAAACACCAGACAACTCTAATACCACCAGTGGTTGTCCTAACATGATGGCAGATGAACTTGAACTAAAAGGTAATGCATTTGAAAGAAATAATTTAAACTACTCTGACACACTGATGGCTTCTGAATTAACTGTAATCTCTGGGGAAAAGAACTGAGCATTATTGCGAACAGCTCAGTGAAGATACTAAGCAGCAAAAGCAAAAAAATGTGTCTGAGACGCTGAAGTGGGGGGATGCATTAAGAAGAGAATAAGAACGTACCTACCCTAGTGTGCAGATGTGCCCGCACGTGTAGCCCCATGATCACACAGAGGGGTGGGTTATCAGCCTCATTACCACATGCGACTTTAGATGTCACATGTGAAATGTGAACTTGATATAGGAGTATTTGAATAATTCACATTTCCCAGGTGAGTAGATGGGCTGAAGGATGACGAAGTTGGTCACTTGCATCTAGGGCCCAACCAGTCCCTCTGGCAACGCACCAAAAATTGGGAGCCTGGAAAGATTCGGGTTGGCATAAGGGGTGTCTGAGCACTCAGACTCCTCATTAGCATTGGCTCTGCTGCTCCTTTTCAGGATATTTCCAACTGCTTCTGCCAAAGTTTCCCCCTCTGTCATTTTCCAACCAGGATCATGGCCTATGTTACCTCTCATTTTTATTAGTTATGGTCATATTTATGGTCTGGGTTCATAAAGCCACATGGAAAAGTGAAACGGTGTCAGCCAGGACTCATGAAGAAACAGTGCAAGGAAGGGCTGAGGGACAAAGCTGGAGGAGAGCGATGCCAGTGAGCAATAAGGAGCAGAGGCAGCAGGAGATGGCAGAACCTCCCTCCAGGCTGGACCAACCTCTCAGTCAGCCTCTCTTCAGCAAAGTTTTTCTCTCTCTCCAGCTCTCTGATGCACCAACATCCCTGAGGTACCGTTTTACAGTTAGGTCCCTTTTGAGATAAATAGAGGAAGCTCATAACTCTGTGGTTTAGTTGCAGTTTCTCTGGCTTTGACACAAGAAGATAACCTCCTCAAAACGTATATTGAAGCATGGTTATCTTTGCAACCAGAAGGGCTAAACACTTCATAAGCTTTTTAAATGAAAGCTTAGGTTCTGGAGAATGCAGTCAAATCTGCAGGCAGGGCCTAATTCCTCCCACATTTTCATGAGCACAGAGGATCAACAGCTTTGCCAGTCAGACGCTCTTGTTCTGCCTGCCCCAGAAAACAAGGAAAAGGGGATGCTTGCGTTTACGAGGCGATACATTTAAGGGAGATAAAGAGAACTATGAATAAGTTAGGCAGAGGAAACCTGTAGAATTCACTGATGAGAGTTTTTAATGAATTCTGCAGGATTAGAAAAGCACCATTTATACAAATGATGTTTGCAGCCGCACTAGCTACAGTGGCTGCAAATGATGAGGGCAAAAATGGAATACTGTGTCCAGTTCTGGGCTCCGCAGTTCAAGAGAGACAGGGAACTACTGGAGAGAGTCCAACATAGGGCAACTAAGATGATTAAGGGATTAGAGCACCTCCCTTACGAGGAAAGGCTGAGAGAGCTGGGGCTCTTTAGCCTGGAGGAGAGAAGGCTGAGGGGAGATCTTATCTATGTTTACAAGTACCTAAAGGGTGGGTTGAAGGATGATGGAGCCGGACTCTTTTCAGTGGTTACCAGCGATAGGATGAGGGGCAACGGGCACAAGCTGGAACATAGGAAGCACCTTAAAAATATGAGGAAAAACTTCTTTATGGTGCGGGTGACAGAGCCCTGGAACAGGCTGCCCAGGGAGGTGGTGGAGTTCCCTTCTCTGGAGATTTTCAAGACATGCCTTGATGCAGTCTTGAGTAATGTTTTTTCATTATTGGTGTGACAGGAGAATGTTGGAGACAGTGTGTTAGATTAGAGGGACCCATGTTCTCATGGATCATCAACAAGAATATCTAAGACCTTTGAAATCTGAAACATCATATTTCAGGAGCTGGATGTGTCCTTTCCTATTAAAGCAAGTGAGGACCAAGGGGAAAATGCTTGCTTTCTCCTTTAAGTTCTTCTGGAAAAAGCTAATGAGGAATTGACATAGGACCCCATTTTGAAGCATAACTCAGATAAAACCCTGTAATTGAAACTGAATCAATGGGAAATGTCATGCTGGCTTTCGTAATGCAAACCATGCACCTGTCTCTTATAATGCCATACCCCATCAGAAGATACAGTGGTGGAGTCTGATAATGAGCCAACATCACACAGCCATGTTGCTGCTGGATGTACCGCACAAGGTGTCAGCATCCTGCCAGACTTATTCCCTGAATAGGCATGGCTGATGTTTCCAGGAGCTGTAAGACATCTAGGAGAATCGCCAACGTGGAGCAAAACCAATGCTGCCAGTAGCAGGATGGGATAGTGCCAAATTAGTACAGAAGTTCCTGTATGTGCCAAATAGCTTTCTAATTACATTGCGATCAGCAAGACAAAACTGTGTCTCTTTAAAAACATATGTCTGTATTCACAGCGGATCTTCAATGCAGAAGGGGAATTCGGAGGCAAAATGGCAGATAAGAAAGGCTTGTTTGTTTTCAGATGTGTCTGGGCTTCCCGGATCCCAGTCCATAGGACTGACCCCCTCCACTCCAGGGAGAGGAAATGAGAGGACAAAGAGGAGGTGGGATCTAGCAGATTAGAAAGTGGCGGTATTGATTCAGTGTATGAGCACACATTGAAACATATGTGACTCTGGCAGGTACCTCCTCACTTAACATCAAACAAAAACATTTGGGGTTCTGTTCAGTTGAATAGCTTCTTATTCCAAACACAGCACTGGGCCACCAGGCCCAGTTCTTTTTGTGCTTTTGATTTCAGTGTCATTTTTTTCCCAAATGAATGTAGAACATATTTCTAAGAGTTGGGTTGCAACAACCCGAACTTGAATAAGCTGGTCCAAATTACAAGGATGCATCTGATACTCATTAAAAAGAGGATGCAACAGCTTTTGGAACAGATAGTAGACTCCTAGGAGTACATCATGGAGGAATTTACAAAGAATGAAAAGGGAATCATTTTGCTGTAGAAATAATTATTCAAATATGTGGTAAGTAAAATTTCATCTGGATCCTTTGTATTCTCTCAGACCTTCCTTGAGCTCCTCTAACTGGTAATGTAGCCACCATGCAACAGAGTGATGATGGGGTTGATGTGCACAAGAGCTTAAGCATCTGCGTCTTCTCCAGGCCATTACCCTCAGGGGCCAAGTACGTTTTGTATCTAGCATAAAAAACTGAAAAGAGGGGAACATATGAAAATATTGTCTGTTCTGTTGATTTGATGAGTGGCTATACTGTTTTTGACTCAGGGATGTGAAGGCACAGTGAGCTATGGTATAGTTCTACGCTACAGTAGCTACACAAACTCCCTTTCCAGACTCCTGGAAGTCACACTAAGGCAGAATAGCTTTCTCCACTTCCAGTGCCCCATAAATTCATATAGGACAGGCCTAACCAGAGCTGTAACATGGTCAGAGAAGCACAGCTGAGTAGCTGCTCCTGCCCTGGGTTTTTGGGCAGTACTTGCCAGCTGGGTTACAGTACATGGGCACTGCCCTGAGATGATCATGCAGGTTCCCTCTGTGAATGTGAGTCTTTTGAGAATCAGCAGTACCTAACTGTGCTGGAGCTTCAGCCTTTTCCCACTTCCCCCCACATTCTTGGTTGAAGTGACCTGTCTCCCCTTATCATGTGAAATGACTACATTACTGCCTCCCCAAAACCTCATTCCGAGCAGGGCTGTGTTTGCCCTGAAATGTAGAGACACGGTCCTTACAGGCAGAGGTATCAAACACCCAAGTGTAGAATGCACAACAGTGGATTTTGTAAAGATAAAACAATAACCGTGCATTTAGAAATAACAGTAATATATGTATTCAGTATGGCCATTGCTGTCTCTGGGCACATAGGGTTTGTGCAGGACTGCTCGGGTGTAAGTATCGTTTATCATACTCAAAGCAACAGCCCGCCAGTTCCCAGCCTGCTCTTTATTCTGCAAGGCATCTGTGTAGATCCAGCACCTTGCAGCAGATCCATGAATACAAAATAGAAGACAGTTTATTTTATTTTATTTACTTTTTGTGGGTTTTGTCAAATTTATCACTAACAGCTAGTACGAACCTGCAGTACAAAGTACTGGGTCCTCCATAATTAGGGAGGGCTAAGGCTAATTCAGCGGGCCGTTACTCCCCAGACCCAACCCCAGACTCTGACGACCTGTTTTCTTTGAGATTTCAGTCATTCCAATATTTCGGGCCATTTATTGTAGAAGTCTCCTGGCTTCTGTTCGAGAAAAAAAACAATTTACTCCAACAGGAGGTAGTCCCTTATGAGATACATCCAGCTGGCCACAGCGGGGGCCGGCCTCGTCGTCTTTACAAGCAGGATATGTTCACATGCCAAAGTCAGCAGAAACAAAATAGATGACACATCCACAGTCTGAAGGTTTGTATTCCCAACAAACCCAAGCAGAAATAAGACAGGATGGGGAGCCAGATCCAAACCAAGCATTTAGTTCAAACATTTACATGTCTGAGATCAAACTCCTGGATTATGGATTAAATCCATAAAATGTGTAGGAAGGAGGGAGCTGCCTGTGAGTTGTCTCTTAGACATGTCTGGGGACGTTCTGTGACATCTGTTGTACAAGCTTGGGTTTGTAAAACCCACATGCAAAACAGTGGGTTTAGACCAAACTGCTGATGTCTGAAATTTTCACTCTGCTTGATACAAGATACTGCCAAATCTCCAGCAGTATCTGTGTCTGAGGATCTTTCTCCTCTCATCCCACACACCTTGAGCTGATTGTTACTTGTACAACCTCTTGCTTTTGTTACTTTGGGAGCCGTATATCAAGGACAGACCTGTTTGGGAGAAGAGAACAGGGATTCTGACTGTTCTCTAATCCTTAATGCAGTTTTCAGCTTGAGGTAATTTAAGTCTTTCTGTTCAAAAGCTATGACATCAGTCACGCACTCTCAGCCATATGAGGTTACTCAAGATTTACAACTTTCTGTTGTGTGACCATTCAAGTTGGAATAGTTTTATTACGATGATGTTTGCTGTCGTGATTTGAGGACACCTTTGGCTCACCCTTGTTCTTAGGATTTGTTGTCCCAGCATCCCTGCTCGGAAAGCAGAAGAGCAATGTAGCTCAATAGCACTTTGCAGAACATGCTCCTGGGACCTGTTACAGAGCCCCAGACCACCTTGTCCGTCTTCTCCTGGGTTCTTCTGGTCAGGAACATGCTCCTCACAGGTAATTTCAGAATTTCTACTAAAGTTTCTTGCAACTTTGTGGAGTGAAGCCCCAAGCACTGACCAGAGAAAGCCCTCATGATGCTCATGCTGACTGATGGGTGTGTGACTAGGGCATGTCTCAACCCTTCTTCTGGCCCCCACACAGCTCTAGAGTGACAGCCCTGAGGATATGAAACTGCATATTGCTGGAAGGAGAGAGCTGCTTTCAGTGGCACCTGGAGGAGTCAAAGGTATCTGCAGATCACTGCTAAGGGCACTTTGTTCTTTCTATTTTGAACTAACCGGAGCAGACTTTCTCTTTTACCACACAGCTGGGTTTGAGAAGCCAGTGTCAGCAGCCGTCTGTCACTGAGAGACGCTAGCGCCAGATCAGGGCCTAAAATGGACCTCTGTGCAGACCTGGCATTTCGTCTCTGAATTCAGCGGGGAACAATTTGGGGCTTCCATACACTGTGAAATACAGCATGAGAGAAGGTGTCCTAGCCCAGGCGACTTCGTGTGTCTATCTCATTTGAAAACTGGCTAACAGGGGTTTGATAACTTTTAGAGCAGTTACACACCTTTGGGAAATCTTGTATAATATTAAAGTCCAGAGGGAAGAAACTATTATATTGTTATTGCTGGAGGACTGGGGTAAGGCTGCTTGTGACAGTCATGAAAGACCATGCTGTGCTGCTACAGACAGTTCCCTTGCCACATAAACTCTCTGAAAACAAGGGAACTTGAGGCTAGGAGGGGCAGAGCTCCATGAACATCAGTTTCATTGCTTGGAAATAAAAAGAGTGTTGATTAAAGTGACCTATTTTATATGTTTTTGACAGGTTGAACTCCTCCTTTTTTCCGTGCTTGCTATTTTTTTAACCTTTACTACATATACTCCAAGTTATTTGTTAACACTTTTTCCTTTGGATTAGCTAACAATAAAACCTCTTCTCTGAATTTCTCCCAAAATCCATGTAGTTGCATTCATCCTTGACTTGATAGAGCTCCAAGACACCATTCCACAGATAACTTGCCATGCAACACCTGGCTGTGTGCATATAAATGTATATATGTAGTGTATGTGGCATCCTCTATAAAGGCAGGACTGTATATATTAGAGCTGTTTACCATCAGTATGAACTTGGGCAAAAGAGGTTTTTTACATTCAGTTTTCTCCCTCCTCTCTTCACTAGAAGGAGACTAAGTAGAAACTACTCATCTGAGCAAGGTTCATCCCTGTTGGATCAAATCTTTACTCTAGGGGTGCCTGAACTGCAAGTGATAGCTCAGACCTGAGGTTGCTGCATTTGTGTAAATTAGACAACATATGCAAGACAACCAAAGTCCCAGGCCAGCAGATCTGGGTGGTGAGCCCTGGTAGAAGCAGAGAAAGTTGGCTGAGGCTGTACATGGAACTGTACTGGCAGTATCGGTGGCTGAACGCTGCCTGGCAGGGTGAACTACAGCAAGGAGCACGCAGGAGTGCCCCACCAACACTCAGCAATGGGTGGAGGAGTGGTGCGACGTCTGCCTACGGGCGTGAGAGCAGGCAGCATCCTCCCCCAGGCGGGATGAGGCTGCCTGGTGCCCATGGGGAGGTACAGCTCTGCAATGCCTCCCCTGCAACTTGGGGCTCACAAGCACCAAGAGGAATTTGCACCTAAGAAGTCTTTTCCTTCCAGTTAACAAAATGCAGCCATTAGTGAATCGAGTGAAGGGTGAATTCTCAATGTACACATCTCACATCTAACTGTTATTCAAAGGCTTATAGCTATTTGTTCCCAGCCCTGTTACTGCTTTCTGTTTCCAATCTCTGAAAGTTTCTCCCGACTTCACAGCAGAGCGAAGCAGCCAGCTCCAGCGTCTGCTCCGTGGTCACCCAGTGGCGTGCGTGGCCAGGGCTGAGCTAAAATCCCAGGCTCAGCTGAGCTGCACAGAGCTGGCTCAGCTGGCTCAGGCCCGGGATGCAGCTTATCTGCCAACAGAGAAGCCACCCATGGATAATGGAAAGTGGCTGTAGCAATGGAATGTGTTACAAAACTTCTATTGACTTCATGGGAGCCGGCCGACAGAAATCACTGTGTACTTACACTAAGGAAGTAATCTGGGACAGTAAATTAATCTCAGCAGTCCTAGCTTCAGGGGTTCTTGAAGCTATTTTGTGCAATTTTAGTTTGCATGGATTTGTTCCCTATTAAATTTATGAGGATGCAGCCAAACTTCTCTCAAACTGCTGAGCTGTGCTTTGTTTTGGGATTTTCAGAAAAACAGACAAAGCCAGAGCTTTGTCTGACTCCCACCTGGAAGCAGAAATTGGTCCACGTCTGCTGAAAGGCTTGTGACTCCCTGCAAACTTGAGTCAAACTTGGCCTGGGATCCATATCTGTATCCACCTGGCTTCATGTCTCATTACAGAAGATCCACCCGGATGTAGCTCAGGGGTAGAAGTCGTCAAGCTTCATGTCTGAGCGGGACCACCCGTGATATTGGTTGAGTCAAAGGGCAAAAATAATAGCCATAATCACAGAAAATAGTGGAACTTCTGTTTTCCTCTTTAATAAGAGATGTGTGAAATTCAGCAGGGGGGAAGAGTAGTATGTCCACATGATGTAGGGAACACATATTTACTCATTTTACTCTTTGCAGTTAAAAATGGGCCCAGCCCAAACATCTCCAGGGAAGATCAGATTTGCGTCCAGACCCATGTTGGTATTCCATTTTTTAATGTCAGTGGAACACAAAACAATGTTTTCCTTTTAAAGTCGAATTTCCAGCTGTGGTGCTGTAAGGAGCAACTCTGTGGTGAGCAAGAGAAGAGAGAGGAAATCTCTGGAGTTGCTGTGGATTATCATGCAGCACAGGGAGGAAGCGGATGAATGCTCTCTTTATAAAGGTGCCTGGGCACAGGGGAAATGGCTTCCCCTCTGTGGGTTCAGGGGCTGTCTTGACTGCAGCATTAGCTGGGCTGCTTCTTCAGAGTTGCCCCTCACCTCCTTCCTGCCTACCCACACAAACCTCTCACCTGGGGCGACCTCTAGCTCGACAGAGAGTATGGGCTGGAGAGAAGATGCTGTTCTCCCTCTAACCTGCCTGCTGTATGGAGCAGCGCAGGCCCTCACAGTGCAGTGACCAGTAGAAGATGCTCCTAGAAATGCAGGTGGCAGAGATGAGGAGCATGGCCACGGTAGGAACACCATCAGCCAGGTGGGATGCTGCTGGAGCAGCTTCAAGTCACCTGAAATAATTCTGCTCTGGAGTTGCAGGTTGGTGGACACAGCCCTACCTGCAAGAACCACCAAGGCATCAGCACCACCACCACAGGGAACAGGATCCCCATCATTGCCACTTGTGTGAGCCCTTGAGAAGCAAGCCCATGCAGTCTTTCTTCCTCTGCTCCAACTGACCCCTCTGTGCTGCCAGCCTGGACACTGCCCAGCTCCCTCGGGGTCACCGAGAGCCCTCCGACTTTCAGGAGCAAGCTGTTGAGTGACCTGACAGAGAAACAACAAATTTGTTATGCCTGTTTTATATTTTTATTTGCAATAGAAACTCTGTGACAGGAGAAAGGGAAGGTCATACCTTTTAAGAGACTGAGAAGTGAAGGACATACTCATATATAAGTCGGCCACAAGAAAGGTCCTCACTCGCTATGTAGCAACCCTGTAATTTGTAGAGGAAGCAAAATGCAATCTGCTAGAAACTCCTGTTTGCTTTCACTTGAGAACCAGCAGAAGGCAAAGATCACACTCTGCCAGGTCTGCTTTTGCCTGTGGTCTGCTTTTGCCTTGGTACAGGCAAAAGCTTTATTGCTTGTAGAATTACATACCGGTTTCAGATCACTTTTCTTAAAGTAGTCTCTTCCCCTCCTACCTTCTCAGCTGCTCTTAGAACGGTGCTGCAGGTCAGATGTTGACATTGCAATGAGGTTTGTAACTTTCTGTGAGCTGATACACTTTTTTTTCCCTTCAAAGGTTCCCACAGTTGATGCTTGGTGGCTTCCCCTCTGTATTCCTGCACCAGTGAGTCATTTCCCTGTATACCTTCTGCCTACACAGAGTCCAGGCACTGACAGCCTCACTGGGATGCTGAGCATGAAACCAAAGTGATTTGATGAATCAAGATTACTTTAAAGTATTTCCTTTTTGTTAACTTTTTCAAAGATTTCCCATATTTTTTATTTTTTTCCCTCTCTCTTATTGTAGTTATCATAGCTACAAATTAGCTTGGTCTGCAGACTCTGTTCATTTTCCATTGATGGCCAGATCAGAGAGGTGCTTTCAAATAGGTTTTTTTCCCCTCTCCACAGTGTGAGAGTGATGTCAGCTGGGGACCAGGAGGACTATATTCAAACTGGTGAAGGGAAGGAGCTCATTTAATCAGGTCTGCAAGAGGTTATCAAAAGACAAGGTTTGGAAACACACCGTTGTGAAGTCTGTGCACTTAAATGGAGGATTCAAAGGAACCATGACAGTAAGGTCCAAACTTGAATACCTTGGTGCATCTACATCAGTGTCTTAGTTTGGACCAGGAGACAACTTCCAAAGTCAGTCTCCCAGTTGTCCCCACTTACTGTGCTTCCTTTTGACCTGTGGAGCGGATCTGGAAGAGACGGACTTGATGCCTTTCAGATGAAACACACACTTGAAAACATGCTCTGGGAGCTCTCCTGGTGCACTCCATGTACAAACACATTCAGTCCATGCCATGCTTCAGGTAGCACGTCATTCCCACAAGGTGGCTGCCGAGGGGTCTGAATTTTAGGCTTAGAATAATAAAAAATCAAACCTTCAACAGGAACAAAGGAACTGTGGCCCCTGCTCATACACAGAAAATCTAATTATATTTGGGAATAAGACCATCTATGGCCAATAACTTTGTTTAGAAAAACATTTGTGAAGTGACAGATCACTCACGAGATACTTATCAGTAGAGAGTCATCTAGAAGATGCTACATATCTTGCATATGAAGACCTTCTACACATTTTAGAAACCTTTTAGTCTCCCTGAAAATAAATATATTAATATGCATGCAATATATAGATAATAAGTACTTTTTTATAGATATGTATATATACAAATAAAATAGTCTCCATGCATATATTGTGATTTTCAACACAGTGGATATATTCTTCACTCACGTTAATTTCTGTAAGGGAATGCAAAGGTTCTTTAACATGCTGTTTTGCCCCAGTCCTTCCTTTGTATACAGAAACTCTGTAAAATTATTGATGTACAACCTGAAAGCAAATAAATCTTAATATCTGAAACATAAACTTTGCTGCCGCTGCTGTATCTTGCTCTACAGGATACAAAGATCATGGAAAGCAGTTACAGTAGTGAAAGCTTAATTACTCTTTACTAATTACTGGCTGAAATAAAAGTCAAGGGCATCTGTAGTAAAAAATGACATCATGTATGATATAATTAAATACACAAAACTATGTTTAAATAGCTGTAACTGTCGGGCTAACCCAAATCAACCAAAATATTTAAAGACAATATTGACAAAGGCCTTTACATCACATCATTGTGAATAAAAGTTTATCACAGAAATCGTGTTAGTTTTAATTACAAATTTTCTGGTAGATTAAGGTTTATTTTGTATTTTTACGATTATTCATTTTTATTTTGATGGTAATAAAAGCCAATGAGAATGTTATAGTGAATAGTTGGCATATTTGAGAGGGGGGATTAGAGTGAGTCAATAAATGTATAATATCACCTATCACCTGTCATCTATATCTAGATATAGATATAGAAAATTACCTAGAGGCTCTGGGAAAAGCTATCTAAATCTGCAGTGTGACTGCTACTACATTTTGTGTCTTCAGCAATTTTGACCTCATGTGATCACAACAAAATATTTTAAACTGGATGTTCCTGATGTCAGCATGACTTGAAAATGTTCGTGCAGTCTGACCGAGGCATACGAAAGCCTGCGGCAGAGCAGGAATTTGTGCTGGCTCCAGGGATAAGTTTGATGATCAGCTGGGGATTCTCCCTTCCTGCAGCTTCGGAGAGCCTCAGCATTGCTCTTGCTGCCGGCTTTTATCCCAGGTTTCAGGATGAAGCAGGCATTACTGACACTCGAAGAGGAACTTATATAGTGCAAAGGCTGTCAGAGACCAAACAGGAGCAGCAGGAGTGGTTACTGTAATGAAAATCCTTTAAAAAAGTGTTATAACCCTACATCATTTAATACCACAAACCTCAATTAGCCATTGTCACACTTAATTTTTAATGTCAGGTGCTCTCAGCTGATTTGAGATGAGGAAGCTCAGCCAGCCCAGCTCTTTGGCCGAGGTGGCGGCGGCGGAGAGGCGGCGGTGCCGGCGCGTCGGGTGGCACTGGGGCAGCAGGCTGCTGGCCACTGATCTTTGTTCCTTTGTTCCCCCCGGCCCCGTTTCCCCACCCAGACCAACCTCCCCGCAGCCTGGCCATGCCTTTGCTTTTTTCTTTTTCCCCCCCTTCCTCACCTGCAGTCTCTGTTCATATTGTTTTATGGTACTTTAGACAACGGGTTTTAACAGCTAAACATAAAAGCCACTGAGAGCATAAACAGGAAACTTGTGTTTAGGTGGGAGTGCCTAGGAATTTTATACTGCTGACCACAGAGGCCATGGGAGAAAGGAAATAGGAAAAACACTGTAAATACCTGGGTGACTAATGACTTGTGCTGCTCATCTGGCTTTTCAGAACGTGAAAAGTTCAGCCTCTTCCAGGCAAAACAGCACAGGGCAGGCATGGTTGCTCAGGACGATACTCTCTGTGCCCCTCTGCTGCCTGTTTCCCAACTCCACTCCCACCACAGAAAGTGCCTCATTCCTATAAAGTCAAATAAACCCACAATAAATTGTTGCCTGGCCCTCAAGGCTGTGCGCGTTGATGGCAGCAAGAGGGAGTGTGACACGCGAGAGTGTGCACCCACTCTCTGTGTTTGCACCGCTTAAGAGGATTTAGATGTGAGAAACCAAATTTGCAACTCTGGTTTTGTGCTGAGGCAGCAGCTGGAGTTTGGGGACAGTGTGTGCTTTTGTCCAGCCTTCCATCGCTGGCTCCCAAAAGGATTGCCATTGTTCCCAAGGGGCCTCTGCGGGGCTGCTCCCATGCCCGCTCCCTTTTATCACCAGCCGTGAGGCTTGCGAGAGGTTTTGTCTTCTGCTGACGGCAGCAGATTTGGCCGATCGGCATGTCCCCTGCGAGGGCGCTGGGGCGGGATTTCCAAGTTGGCCATCTGCACAGGGCGGGCTGGCAGAGTGGGGCGTCGCGGTGGCCTGGCGATTCCCCTGCCAGGGCTGGCGCGGCTGGTGAAACCGTGACATCTGGTCACCTTCACCGGGAGCACAGGGTCCGATTTCACTCGAACGCCGGGGCGGTTTCTCATGCTGAGGTTGTGACCTGGCAGAGAAGGGGTGAAAGCAGATGAGGATGCCCCCCGAGTGTCACGTTTCTTGTGGAGGGGGAGCAGAAGCCCCGTGGGAAGGCACCAAGGCCAGGCCCTTCAGCTGTGGCAGGGGGTGCCGGCGTAGCCCCTGGGGGACCGCAGGAGCCCACCTGTAGCTCTGGCCGATGGACACCCCAGCTACAGCGGGAGCAGTGCCCAGAGGTGAGAGCTGCAGGCAGGGCAGGGTGCTGTGGGCTCCAGCGGCAGGATGGAGGGAGCCCCTTTGGGGTCCCTCATTCATTCCTCGCTGCTTCTAATTCCCACAGCACAAAATCTGACACAGAATAACCAGTCTGCTTCTCATCAAGCTCCCGTACAAGTGCCGTACTGCAAGTAGTACTGGTGTACCCAGGCTACTTCAGAGAAGGACCAGCATGGCCAGGGGTGGGGGTCCTGATTCAGCAGCTGGGTCTTGCCGAAATCAAGTGTGTCACTAAACAGGGGTGGGATTTCACTCATGGAAAGTTAAGCTCATCGGCAAGCATTTTTCTAAATCCAGGCTGGAGCTTCATCTTGTTTGACTGCTGAAGCAATACAATAAGCTACGGCAATGCTTGGCAGGGAGCTGGGGAGAGCAGCTCTGATCGTCTCCAGGCAGCAACACTTCCAGACTGTGCAAACACCAAAGTTTTATTGGTGCAGATGCAGATGTACGCTTGTATGTATATGTTACTCGTATGTATACGTTACTTTTATGTATACTTGTATCTATAGGTTATGTAGATACAGGTGTAGATACAAATTGACTCAGTCTATGAGACCCACTCAGACTGTCTTCTCAGCAAGCAGTGCCTCATCTGAAGCAAGCACGCAACCTCACCGCTGTTGAAGGAAATAGCTAAGCGCTTGTCAGGCAGATGAAAAACGACATTGCTAAGTGGCAGCCCCAATGCAAAAGTCACAGAGGGACTCAGCAGCGTTGCGGTGGTGAAGTTTTAGCTCCCCGCCGCAGCCTGTGCAATGTGGGTGCCTCGCTTTCCTCGCACGGCACCTGGAGGGGATCGCAGTGCTCGGTGGCCAGTGAAGCACGCATGGCACTGCCCATGCCGGCCGTGTGATATGCACTGCATGGCTAATTTGGGGTGGGAAGGACATCGCTCCTTCCACTCAGCTCAGTACCTAGCCAGCTCTCACACACCGACCCCGAAGCGGTGTCCAGAGGAGCGTAGAGGCCGAAGCACTTCTCAGGGTTTTACTTCTAAATCCTTTCTTCTGCATAATACTGAAAAGGGGCTCCGACCCAAGACTCCCTGGTTAAATACCCGAGCTGTCAAGCTACAGATTTCAGGGATTCCTTTTGAAACTCTTCCACTTTATACAAAGCAATTAAATATTCATTGGCACGGAGACTAGGAGCCGGCCTCCTGGATGAGCACCCCCACCCCAAGCCGCAGAGCCCTTTTCACTCCCATCCTCTGAATATTTAATCAGCTCATACAAAGCGGAGAGGTTTCAGCAGGGGAGCCTGGGAGAGATCGGGCAGTGAGACCCACTGATCACGGTAGGCAGCAGAAGGACCCGACCCTGGGCCCCTGCTCCAAAGCTGGCAGATGAAGGATTCAAGATTCGGCTCAGCACAGCTGCGAGCGTGTTAGCTATTCACAACGAAGGATGTGACACTTCCTTTCTCTTCTCTCCCCCACCCCGTCTTTCATGCTGGTTCGATGTGGTTTAACCACCTCGGAGTCCGGCAGGAAGACAGGTTGAGGAATGCTTCATTTGTATCCTGAAAACTGTACAAAATGAATGGATGAAAATTTGATGAGAAGTTTTTCAGCCATTCAAGCACCTCTCTTAATAATTCAGATGTTTGATTTTCTTCTTCAGTATGCAGTAAGGATTAATGCACTTTGGAGATGATATAAAAACTTTACTTTTCAGAAAAGAAAAAAAGCCTCTGATTTAAAAAGGAAATCCCACATAGGAGTATGACACTGTTATGTGAGCTTCTGTCCTCCTGTTTCTCTTAACTGGTAACTGGCACAGGCTTTGTGCTGAAATTTCAGCACAGAGAGATCTTTTGCAGCCAACCTCTAATAAACAAAGTTCACAGCGGAAAAGCTGACAGGCTGTGATCAAAGCAGCACCCTCAGGTGTTGCTGTGATATACTGCTTGCTTACTAAAACACAACAGTTCAAACAGCCTGGCTGTACTTAATTGGGATATACAGTATTTTCAACTTGGAAAGCTCAACACGAAAGAGGGTTTCTCTTAGATCTTTCACTCTGCCATTGTTCTGCTATTTGCTCAGAAGAAAGACATTTAGAACACCAAGTCTTGGTGCTTCATCTTGAACAAGGACTCTAGGACTGTCCATAGCATTGCCTTGAACTTTATAGGAGGCTGCCCTGTGAGCATTCATCTGCTGTTTCCACTCAGACCATGCTCTCCTCTTCACAGCTGCATGGAGTAGCTCTTCCCCAGTGGTGGCTGAACATCTTTACTTCAGTCACATCAACTGCATACGTAAAAAAAAATGACACTAACAGTACACCATAATGCAGTTTTGGTGTCTTTAAAGTATTACAACAGAAAAGGAGAAAACTATCCGGATGATGAATTCTTGGAATTACCAACACAGCCTCTACCAGTTACCATTCAGGACTCGCTAGAGCCTGGAGCAGTGCTTGGCTCCATACAACTCATTGTCTGACATTCAGATGTGTGTCTAAAACTTCGGCCTTACCTGACTGTTGGAGATACAAGCTACGTGTCAAGGATGCCAACTGGATCTGAATTCCCCTAACCCTCAACCCAGGATCAGAGCTAAGAGATTTCTTCAGGTAGACGACTCCTTTCAAGAATTGTCTAACATTGCAGCAGTTAGAGAGAATGGAAGGGAAGTCTTTCAGGCAGTAGAATCTGCTCCCTCCTCAGGGAAAGCAAAGGAAACCTTGCCTGCTAAATGCTACGTACTAATCATGGTGCATCCAGGTTTGGGGTGAAGTCAACTCATTTGGAGTATGGTCATCTCTACTCTCAGCACCATGCCCTTGGATGCTGCACATGGAGCAGAGTTCATAAGATGGGTAGGGCACAAACCAAATGCAGGACCATGGATCAGCAGGGTTCTCTCCATACTCTTTCACCTTTGAGTAGGAGCAGGGAACAGTTTAGACATCTGAAAGGAAAGTCTTGGGTAAGATGACAGTGATGTTGCATGAGGGAAATGTCAGAGAGAAGAAAGCACTTCTCAAGAAAGAATATTTGTTTCTTGCCCAGTTCTCTCACAACACCTACCACAATATCCTGGCCCTCAGCTTCAGTCTTCTTAACCGAGCAGTCCAGATCCCGCCACTGTCACCTCCCTCCATCTTTTTTAAGTGAATTCCCATTCCTAACCAGTTTCTACTTCTTGGTCCGACCATCTATTTGTGTCTTCCCTTTAGTCAAGTTTTTGTCTCCTTTCCAGTTGCTCTGAAGAATTCCTTGTTTACACTGCATCAATGCTGGCAAGGACATTTCTGAGAGCTCCCACCCCTGACTTTTACCTGGAGCAACTATTACTGGAGAAATGCGCTTTCTTTGACTTTGGGTGGAGGACATTCAGCCCAGGGTGAAGATGGTGCACATATTGGCAGGAGCTGCAAGGGGACAGAACACGTGCAGTTACTCTCTGTGGACAAACAGCATCTTCTCTGCTTCACTCCAGCAGCCCTGAGAAACCTGCACATGCACCTTAAAGGTGTCTTGCATGGAGTTATTAGTTTCTAAAATAAAAAAAAGTTCCTAAAATAAAAAATTAGCATGGGCAACGTAGGTGTTATTTCAAAAGTTACTAACTGCACCTAAATGAGAGACTTCCATAGAAACAGCAATGGGCATTTCACAACTGAAAAGACCACTTTGCCTTCACTCCTGCATTTTGAGTCACTGCTAAAAACCCCTAAGAAATTAGACCTTTCTGAAAAGCAGTTTCTTAGCATTTTTTTTTAATATGAGAAAAACAAAATGTTTTCTCAGTTCCTGTTCCCAGAATCCACTACACTGTTTTGACAAAAAATTTTCCAAAATTTCAGCCTTAGGCATATACCTGTAATATAAAATATCAGCCTAAATGGTTAAAATTTGACAAAGTCTCAAAATGTGGTTTTATAATAGGAAATATTGGGAAACTTCATATTATGAGCTATTAGCCCCGCCTATTAAAAATATTTCCTTATGTGTAGCACAGAGCTTTATACAAACTATCATTTGCAGATGTAGTCACTATTTCCTAGTGTGCAATACCTCAGTAATTTTGACTTTTGCAAAATTACCAAGTGCAACAAGACAACATTAATGGAATAATCCCTTGATGAATTTATTCTTTTAAATAAAAGCTTGCTTTGAATTATGTGGAAGAAAAATGCATCCTTAAATCAACTAATTTCCATTTAATTACATGGATATTAGTTAAAAACAGCTGAACGGACTTTTTATTTTTTCAATTGTGAAAATTCTCTCCCAGGCTGAACTCTTCTATGCCAAGTTTCTGTGCCGAGCACATTTTTACGGTCTAGTTATAAACCCTAGAAAAACAACGTTTATAGGAAATGTTGACACAACCTTAACTAAAGTGGTGCTAGCTGACACCTCTATATTTTCAATTTGGGGATTTCTACTGGGAAAATATAAACGCTAATGCAGTAAAGGAAGCCAACTATAATAAAACCCTCATAGTCTTCCTGTTCACCCCATGAAGACCTACTTCAAAAAGCACCAACTCAGACTGGAGATGAGTTGAAGTTAACTGCATTCCTCTGAGGGTACTAAAAATTACCTGCAGGTAGTTCAGCCTTACAGTTACTTGCAAGACTTCAGTTTGGTCAAAGCCACGTGAATATCCATTAAAAAATCCTGAAAAGAAAATGAGAATGTGCATAAGCTTAAAAAAGGGTGCTAGTCCATTTATATCCTTCCTAACACAACATAAAAAGAGGAAAAAAGACTTTATAGATTCTAGTGAAACAAATGTAAGTACACACAGGGGAAAAATACAAAGATGGAAAGTGAAAAGTGAATTTAGCTTTCCTACCTGTATCTTTTAAATTTGGCTCACCTAAAGTGAATTAATAAAGGAAGGGCTGGGGCCTCTGCTTAGCTTTCTTTTTCAAGGTGTTTGCAGAGACTCATGAGCCAAGTAAGATCAGGATGATTGTCAGGACACCTTCTGAGTCTTGGTGTCAGGGTTCAGGCTGGGCTGGCCACTAAAAGAGTGACAGATGTTTTCTTAACCTGTCTCCCTTCCCAGAAGGAGAAGGGAGAGAGAACAAGGGAGAGAGAGAGACTTACGGGTTGAAAAAAAATATCTAAAACAGCTTTAATGAAATATTAACAATAAAAAAAATAATAACATTAATAAGAAAATAATGAAATATATACAAATATATACAAAACCAATATTGAGCTCCCAGGATGATGATCACATTACTGGCCAGCACTTGGACTGGACTCAGTATCAGACAGGAACTGGATTTAAAAAATGGATTCAGAAATACACGGGATCAAAGGCAGAAGAATGGACAGAGTCCTCCTTGGATGCTGGCCATTGAAGAAGAGAGTTAATCCCTTTGACCCCTCAGCTTTATATTGAGCATGGGGGAGATGGAATGGAATACCCTGTTGGTCAGTTTTGGGTCACCTGCCCTGTCCACTCCTCCCCACAGGTTTGACCCCTTAACATTCTTCTGCCTCTGGCCCTCCAACTTGGAACATAAAAAAGTTTGCTGACCTTGGTTGTTATAGGAATAAATAGGAGCAAGAGCTTGTCTGCATACCAATCCTTAGTATTAACTATAAACATCAGACATTATCTGTTAGAAGCAGACACTGTCTGAAAAACATACCGTTAATTTCACAGAGTGCAGTCAGCTAGAAGAGACTTCGCTGAAAAGTAGAATTACTAAAAAGAAAATTGGTTTTATTCTATCTCAATCCAGGACACTTGGTGAAAGAGATCTGACAGTGATAACTGTCTTTACAGCTACTCAAACCTCAGCTAGACAAGTTAACCCTGCTTTGACGAGCACATTGGGCAAGGTGATCTCTAGAAGACCTTTCCAACCTGAATGGTTCTGTTTCTATTTGCTATTTAGAAACCGTCCTGACCTGCCCATTCAAGAGCTGGGTGGGGAAACCAAGACTTTCCAATGTCACTTCTGGTATTTACTTGCTCAGCAGAAAAGGAGCAAGTGGGGTGGTGGCACTCTGAGCAGCAGCTGCTGGGTTTCAGATGCTTTTCAAATTCCTCCTTTAGACAAGCGGGCTGCTGATG
Organism: Numenius arquata; assembly: GCF_964106895.1. Taxonomy (NCBI): domain Eukaryota; kingdom Metazoa; phylum Chordata; class Aves; order Charadriiformes; family Scolopacidae; genus Numenius; species Numenius arquata. The sequence goes on along the minus strand of NC_133587.1, from coordinate 29,186,444 downwards.
GAGCTGGATACTGGCCTGCTTCTGGGAGCCCAGCCTTCTCTGTTTTTAAAGAAAGGCATGCCGAACTCTCTAGCAACATTAGAAAGTATTGGTCTGACTTTTTCTTTAGTTGATATCATACCTAACCTTCACCTCTTCAGAGGTGAACGTTAAAAAGTTATGTAAAAAGCCAAACTGAATCATCCTGGTAAACAAGCACAAAACACATTGACCTTGTCTTAGACCTGTAATGACCTACCCTTATATAGCTGTAATCCACTCCATTTCATGCAGTTAACAAACTGTAGTCCTTTGATTCAGTGAGACACTTGCTGCTTTTACCATTACTTTTGTGTTAAGTCTAATTGTCTATTAAGAAGGTAATTTGGGTTACACCCCAATTAAAGTCAGACATACCTAACCTTCTGCAGCTCCCAAGAGAACTTTCACTAAGGTATCTCTATGAGCAGAAGATCTTTGGATGATGTTTTTTTTAACCTTGCTAACATTTCAGCCGTGCTGGCAGCAATTCATACAGTTTCTGCCTCCTCCTTCTGTTTTCCTCAAAAGGTTTCACAAGATATCACAGTAACCTTGGCAAAAAATGCAAAGTCTACTTTAAGGTTAATACTAAACTTCTGTAGTACATTATTTTGAGGTTTAAAAGAAAGATAGTAAGTTCCAGTATGTACCTGTCAGTACTAAATGATTGTTCATTTCCTGTGAATTGGGAATAAAGTAATAACATACATCTGGCGAGCTAAGACATGTTGCTTATTTCTTTTTCTTCTCTGAGCCATATCCTTTACCAGCTGTGAGACATCACCATGCAGAATCTCCAAATACCTCTGAGGAAAATTAAAACAAAGGAACAGAGGGCTGGAAGGGACCCCCTGTGTCTCTGAGCTCAGTCCCCCGCTAGCCCCAGGCCACATCACACAATGCCTTTCATCAGCTGTTCGCACTCCATCTTACAACCCCTCTTGTGCCCCTATACTTGCGTTGGAAGTCTGCTCTCTCCAGCGTTGATTGCTCAACTGACTAGATAACGTCTTTCAGTTTCCAGTTAAAATGCATTCATGGGCAGTTTATGCCCATTTGTTCTTGTGCCAACACTGTACTTTATCTTCAAAAGATCTTTTCCTTCCTTGATGTTTAACCTCCTGGTGTATTTATAGAGAGCACTGAAATTCCATATCAGCTTTTGTTTTGCTACACTAAATAAGTCAAGCTCTTCTGGCCTCCTTATGCAAAGTAGGCTTTCCATTCCCTATCACCACAGCACCTATTTGCTGCCCTTGCTCCCAGGTCATCTTTGGCCCAGGGGGCTGTTGCTGGACACAGTGTTCCAGATAAGGTTTCACCAACTTATTTTATTAGTTGCTGACCATTTTCTCATGTGAATCATGCCAGAAGATGACATGCTAAAAGGATATACATCAACAAGTCTACAAAATACATTGAGAAAAATCCAATTATAAGCCTCCTTCCCTTCTTTAATGTAATATTTCTAAATGTTAGGTGCTTGTGGGCTTTGCAAGTCAGTGGAGTTCTGATGACGAATCCTGAAGTACACATTAGAGCCTAGAAAAGGAGTTTAAGGTATGAAAACAACTGCCATTGAAACGCGGTGACCAGAATGAAAAAAGTCCAAAGGAGAGGTGAAGTAGGGTTTATTACTGCACTGCAATGGATGATAAAAGAGGTGATTAGAAATTAATTGTCACACTCAATTCTTTATACTCTCCTGGCATGATAAACACTTGAAACATAACAATACCTATTTGCGTGAATAAAAATCTCAGCCTGTGGCATTTTCACAACATCTTCCGTTTGAAAGCATAAAAGATGGCAAGTGAAATTATTTTATGCTATAATACAGTTTGCTTCCTGCGTATCTCCAAGTCAGAACAATAGTAAAATGTAACCCACATGATTAAGTGGAGAAAAGAAGATCCTTTGCATTTTTCTCCACATGCATTCAGTCTACTCAGCTCTCGAGTAACTTAATGTAAAAGTTTAAATTTTATGTTCTCATTGTTCTTTTCCGAGGTGTGACTTGAATAAAATCCTTGGGGAAAAAAAAAAAAACACAAAACAAAAGTTTTTATTGATTGATTGTTAGCATATGATCTTTTATGGAATAAAATTTAAATGTATATATTGTTTATTATGATACTAAAATAATAAGTTCCTTCATTCTTATAGAGCAGTTCCAGAAATTAAGAGTCTCTCATGATTCTGGCCAGCACTGAGCTATGCCCCAGTAGAATAATTTTCTTTAGTATCATACACTTCATAAATATCATAGTTTTTTCTGATGGTAATGAATCTTAGAGGCAAATAGTTCTTTTTCCAGTCCTTTTATATTATATTCATAAAGGTATGAGGGCAGCTTGAATCATTAAACAGTAAGCTGAAGGCAGCATTCGGAAGAGACCTGAATGGGGACCTCCCCGCTGGATTAAATGTAATGTTCTCCTTGTAGAAAATAGCTAACTCGGCTGCACGCAGGAGGCAAGCTCAACTGCCCTGTTAGTTCCCAGAGAGAAGAAATTGTGGTTTGTGCAATTTTGCTTTATGTAAGAAGCAGATTCCCAGTCATTGTTCAGAGGCAGTTGCATTAGGCAAAGTCTTTGTACCTCTTCTGCCCTTTGTGATTCTCTAGACATGAGGGTTGTCCTTCTACATGTAAATCTCTGTGTGTTTTGAAGATATTTTTGCTCTGTGACCTGCCTATTGGACTGGCTAAGGCTCAGATTACAGGGTTTTTCAATGGACATTAAGCACATGCTGGTACTTTTTCAGGCAGGAATGACCTCTTGAATTCAGAGCTGTAAAATGCAGCTACTGTGTTTACTCAGTTGAGGGACAAATCGTGTTCCACAGGTCTCATATTCTCAGGTTGGTTGTAAACCTTTTTGTTTTGCTTATACTATGTTCTGGGACTCAAATTTCTCACCCTCCTGGGGTCGCTGCCTATGGGAGACTTTTTTGAAAAAAACAAGTGATTCAGTGCTAGTGCTGTGTCAGTCACACATCCAAATCCCTCTGTCAGCTGAAGCGTAACGCCCGATAATGGAGAACACTCAGCTGCAGTGAAGCAAAGTTGGTACATGATACCGCCTTTTTTATTCTAATATCTTCAAATGAGGCTATTTCAGGAATTGAGAATAATTCCCTTGGAGCAACAAAGTTTATATAGCCAACATAAACAAGCCTACGCCTGCTTCATGCCAGGGGAAGAGAGAGGGGGTGATATTTCTTTTGCTACCAACATAGGCTCTTTTGCTTGAATAGTATTTTTGGCAGATGCTACCATATTTAACTTCCCACAATGGCACTGTTTATTTAAGGCCAATATAAAACATCCCTGGCCCTTCTCTTAGATTTTTCAGTCCCTTGGTTGACTTTCACGTATCCTTTTAAGCACATTTTTTGTGGTGCGTTTGGAATCGCTACCCGGTGCTTTTAAACGAAATACTTCCAGACAATGAGAACTCCATCTTTGTAGGGCAAGGAAAAAGGCTGTACCAGCTACACCACTGCTCATGAATGTCACTACTTTCTGTACACCCTGTTCTCACGAGTAGTTCAGCGGAACGAAATAGCTGCCAGACCAGAGGTCTACCTAGCCAAGTACCTTGTCACCAACAATGATCAGTTGTGATTACTTAGAGAAGAGTGTAAAAATTATAGTGGTGCTCTGCCTAATATGTACTTGATGATCTGGCGATCATTTTGCCGAAGGCTGCACTGTTTTGTTTTATCAGACGGACCTAGGAGAAATTTACTTCTGGATTTGCTCTCTGCATTTTTGTGGTATAGAAAATGTATTTGCAGCTATAAATCTTTCCCAGCTTTGCATTTGATTTTAAATCAGATATCTGTAGCTGTAAAAATAAGTTTCAAATCCTTATAGGAAGTTTACTAAGTCCTTGCAGATAATGGTTTATGGTCAGCAAACACAGCCTCAGCTTTCTACAGAACATCGTTAGTTTTCACCCACGATTTCAGGCTGAAGCCTCCTTCTCTGTCTGAGTGCAGTGACATCATTTCTATTCATACTGTTATGTGCCAGTTGCTGGTCTCTGGCTCCAACCAAACCACTGCTCTGCAAGCTGCCACAACTGCTGATAAGCCACCATGGGCTGCCCCCTGTGTGTCACTGTGACCACAGTCATAGGACATCCCTGCCGAGGGGCACCTTGCGTGTTTGGGGTTGGACAGTTTGAGCAGCCAGTGCTTCCCCTGCCTGCCAGGGACAGCTGGGGAATGCACTCTGTACCCTTCTCATCTACTGAAGCAAATGTGTCAGGCATGGCCTCATAGTGGCCTGTCTGCATCCCACCTAATGTTTTTCTCAGATGTGTTATTTCTGCTAAACAGTATTTACTGTTGGTATTTTGGTAAAGCTCTGGGTGCTCAGAACTTCTGGTCATGCTCTTCTACTGTTTTCCACAGGTGAACATATCATCGATTACTTTAGTACCCTCACCACCACCATTGCTTTTTTTCTGTGTTGTCCTATGAAATACTGTGGGTGCCAAACACAACCCAAACAGCCATCTGCAGAAACAGTGTCTCCCAGAGGAGGTGCAGAATGTGCACAAACATGTGTTCTGTTTTCCTAAGGACACCTGCCAGAATCCTGCTGATGCATCAAGCATAGGAAAATATTTGGCACAAGCCACGTCTCCAAAGATTTCTCTCCTTGTAGGTAGTGGAAAATATTCCTTTTTTAACATACTTATTTAATTTTTTTGGTTCTCTCTATATAAGTGAATGCTTCTGTCTTTCCCTGCAGCAGTGTCCAATAATCACAGCCACTCGTGGTTTCTCAGATCTCTCAGAGCACTTATCCAGTCCCATTTTAGCTCCTGCCTCAAGGTGAGTGGTATGAACTGTTGTCATGCTGCACTCTCTTTGCTCTGTCCTGTGCTTCTGAGAGTTTCCTTTTTCCCCAGAAGACTTCCCCTAATTATTTTTCAGTTTTTTAAGTCCTTGGACTTTCCAACAAATGCATCTTCTTAATGGCACTAAGATTTTTTTAACCCATTAATGGGTACTGCTTTCACTGGTATACTCACAAATTGTGCTGAGGTGGTGGCATGACTAGAATATTAATTAACAAAGCATTAGTTTTCTCAGGAAGGACAGGCAAGATTAGACAGAATGAGATATACTGCTCTGCATTCAAGGGTACACATGTGCTGGGAGATCCAGAACGCGGAGGAAGTTACAGTCTCTGAGAAGGTAAAAGGTGAAAAGAATATGAGGGCTCTGATTGTGGGGATTGCAAAATATCAAGCAAGGAAGACCAGAGGCTTTTTGTGTCCAAAAAGCAGAATCACCCAAAGGACAGGGTTTTATATTAATGAAGGACTTTAACAATCCAGATATTCATTGGTGAAAGAATGCAACAAAACATCGATGTCCAGTGAGTTCCTGGTGTTACTGGCAATGTTGTTCAAAAAAGTGGAGGAAGGAGTCAGAAAGCAGACTTTTCCAGGTTTGATGCTAAGCAGTTATGCAAGAGCGTGAAGGTGAAAGATAACGTGTAAGAGCAACCTTGGAGTCACAGGGTATATGATTCTTGGAAAGGAAATGAAGAAGAGCAAAAAAAGGTGATGGACTAGAAGTACAGAGGCTTCAATAAACTACTAGATAGCTGGTAGCTAAGTGAACATGAGCATTAAAGACAGCAGGAAATTCCTCAAAGAGCTGTTTCTAAGGACAGTAGTATAGATTATTCAACATCAGAGAAACTATAGACAGTGTAAAAAGAGACCAAACTGGTTAAGCTATGATCATTCATAATGTATACCCAAAGGAAGTAAAATGAAACCAAGTCAGATTACTCAGGGCACTGAAAAAAGTAGTCTGATCATGTAGGACCAAAATCTGTGTTTTGTCTTTTCTGATTCTGTTTTTTTCTGATCCAAAATTAGATGCAAAGAGCAAGAGACATAAGGCCAACAAGTTCAGCAGTAATGAGGGTGAATCTGAGGAAAGTGGTTGTTTCTACTTAAAAATGAAGGAAAGCCATAAAGCCAAGCAGGCTGAAGTAGATCATTTTGCATCAGTTTTTGACTCAAATGGTCAGCTCTAACCAGCTGTCTAGCACAGTTAAGACTGATGATTGCAGGTCTTAGAAAGGGAATAGGTTAAGGAATTCTTAGACAAGGTTAGGTGCTTTCAGATCAATTGCACCTGCTTGATAAACTCCATCTGTGGATGGCACAAAACCTTGGTTAGAAAACAGTATCCAGAAAAAAAAATATCTATCAGTAGTTCTCTGTCAGAGTACAGGTATATTTCTGGAGGACTTCCACGGGAATCTGTTCTGGCTCATTTTCTGCTTGATGTCTTTCCTGAGGACCTGAATAATGCAATATATTTAATAAGTTTGCAGATGACATGTAGCTGGAGGGACTGCAGATGGACTGCACAACGGGATTAGAATTCAAAATCACCTTGAAGAAATTTATTGAAGAAATAACCTGCAAAAAACAGAATGAAAACAAAGAAGGACAAGTTTAAAGCACTACACCTGTGCAAGAATGATCACCTGAACCAATATGGCTTGCAGGGGCACCTGGCTACCTGTCAGCTCTTCAAAAAGAAGTCTGGAGTTGCAGTGGGTCTTGAGCTGAGGAGGACTCCAAACAGCCACGCTGTTTGAAAAAGGCACACTCGATACTGGACTGTGGAAGCAGAGGTGTAAGTTAGAAGGCCCAGGAAGGTTTTCACCTGTTCTAGTGAGCATTGCTAGGCCATCAGCTGGAGCATCATACCCAGTTTTAACCAATGCCCACCAAAAAGCATGGAAATTAGTTCAGAACAATCCAACGGAGGCCAACGCAGATGATTAGCAGCAGGAAACATGACCTGGGAGGAAAGCACAACCTAAACAACACAGAGGGAAGATAGAGGGAAAAGGAGCTATACGTGTATCCTGGTTTGGGGTGGAGCAGAGCCACCATCCTGTTCAGAGAGAGAAGCTCTTGCTTATACTTGTCGCTGTGGCAACCAGGGTCAGCTGACTTGGCTGTTTACCTCATGGGGGGGCCACACCCGTGGGGAGGCGTGGACAGGTCAGGTGACCCAAACTGACCAATAGGGTATTCCATCCCCTCTGCCACGCCCGGTATAAATGCTGAGGGAGCAAAGGGTGAGGTGTTTGTTCAGTGCTTCAGTTTGTTAATGGATCTCTTCCTTCAGTGACTGATGCCTGGGGGTGACTTTGTCAGTTTGTCTGTTTTTGATCCTGATCTGTGGGTTCTGGAATCCAGTTCCCATTCATCACTGAGTCCGGTCTGGAACTTCCCCAGTGCCTGCCAGTGACATCTCCCTGGGAACTTGATATGGTTTTGTATATATTGTATCTATTTCATTGTTTTCTTTTTTATTTTATTATTAGGATTTCATTAAAGTAGTTTAGTTTTTTCCTAAACTCATAAATCTCTTTATCTCTCTTTTTCCTCTCCTTGGAGTGAGAGGTGGGGAAGAGCATGTGTTGTCTTGTCATTGGCCAAACTATTGGCCAAACTATTAAGAATGATAACTATTCTTAAATAGATAAAAGGTTCCATAAAAAAATAAGCAATTATTTTTTTTCCAAAGTAATAAGTTTGGATTATAGCAAATTTTTTAATTTCAGTGTTAGGTAAAACTTTCTAGTGGTAAAGTAGTAGAGAACTTGATTAGATTTTTTTTCTGAGTAGGGAAATCACAGAATTTCTATCACTGGAGGTTTTTAGGAACAGGCAAGACGGAACTGTCAAAAATTCATCTGGAAATAGTTTTTCCTATTTGTGGTTAAAGTGGTGGGCTACATGATCTCCTGACTATCTTTCTAGCCATGTATTCAGATACATGGAACTGTGCTCCATTTATCATTCAATTTTGCAGTTTGTTCGCGTGGTCTCTTTGGGCAGAGTTCATTACATAGAGGCCTAAATCTTATTTATTGCTTCCTTTCTGTGGATATTTTAGTGTTAATATTCATGATGGTCCTGCTTTGGCTAGTATACCTCTATCCTCAAAGTATGAAACTGTCCCACTTGCTTTTGTGTTTATAGTCCCTGCATTTTTGATGGCAACATTTTCCAGTGATCCTACAAAAAAATTCCTCTGAACTGAAAGTTCTGCTATTGGCCTTTTCATTTCTGCTGGGAATGATTTGCTGTCACTTGGAAACTCTTACATATTGATGCTGTCCTTCAGGTCTTGCAGCTTATTCCATGGATCAGCATTATTTTCCTTATGTTGTCTGCATAGAACCCAGCTCCATAGACTATTTTGAGGGACACTAATTCTTAGTATCAGTTGAGACTATGTAACTCCTTTTATATGGTCAAACTTATTCTAACTGGTAAATAATACTAGGGGGGGGAACTGGATCACTGCTTCTATCCTTATCTATGCTATTATTCCTAGATAGATGATATTGAACAGGTACTTTAAAAAAAAAAAAAAGTATTTTGAGACTAGATTAATGGTAAGAACATTCAAAATCTTAAGGTGATGGGTGTTTGTTCTTCAAAATATAAATAGGAGAATGATCAGAAGAATGAATGGTAGTGACAGGAACATATGACTTGAATATAAATTCATGGTACAGGGACTGACTTTATTCATCTTTAAGATCTTCACTGGAGAAAGCTGCAAGATAAGAAAGAATCAGGAGGACCTGGTGACTGAGGCCACCTCCTCCTATTTTCCTTAACCCCATTCTTCTTAGCAATTCATTCTTAGGGGTTTTGACTTGTGCTCAATTTTCCTAGCAGCAGAGTTCATATGTACTTGATTACTTACACAGGAGACAATTTAACCATGAAAATCTCATATGTGAGGGATTAGCTGAGGGCAAAGTAGGGCTCTTAAACTCTTAACGTGAGTATAGTCATGACAGCACAGTTTGATTAAATTGAAACATTTCACTTAGCAAAGTATAGATTTCATTCTAATAATTTCAAAGGTGTCAAAAAGGAAGGGGTACTCATTTCACTCAGCGCATACTGTCTGCACATCTCTGTCCCTGAGGGGAACAACGAACAAACCCTACTTGGAAAAAAAAAAAAACAATTACCTTTCTTGTATGTCATTCATCTTCTGGTACTTGCAATTGTTATGGACACATCTGCATGATTTCTACAAATCCTACTGCACCTCATATAGAGGAATGAAGTTAGTGATACAAAGTTTTATTTGAGAGGCAGAAAATGCTGTTTGTCTATATTAAGATAAAATATGCTTATAAAAGTGTTACAAGTTCTCTCTTTTATTTTCTGCACATATAAAAAATAACTTATTTGTAATGTCATACAAATGTTCTTCAAGATGCTACTGCCATCTTTTTCACATTGTAATAGTTTCTTCACTGACCGCGGTTTTCATGCTTAATTTTTATGCTTACCATCAGTCAAGCAATTCCAATTGACATATGATTTGATTTTTCTGCTACATAAACCAATTTTACATCAGCGTAGTTCCAGTAACTGGGGCTACTCACGCCATAAGAAAAGCACCAAGCCCTTTTTTATTTCCTTTAGTTTTTCTTTCCTGAAGTTCTTGGGTCAGATTCTTAGCTGATTTAATTTTTCTCTGTTGTCTTCCACGTGGCTCTGCTGACTTACTCTATTGGCCAAATTTGCCCTTCATTGTTACACATTAACTTTGAAATAAGTCAGTTAGAATTTCTGCTGTTCTGTTTTACTGAAATCTTTCCTCTGGGTTGAATGTTTTGAGCTCTCTTCCTGCCCTTATGGGCACCCATGTGATTTGCTAAAATAATTCCTGTGAAATTGGTGGCCCAACTTGCAAGATAGATGCCTAAAAATAACCACCTTGAAATCAATGGCCAGTCTTAAGAAACCTGATCTATACATTTTAAGTGATATGATAAATTACTGCTCCACTGTATTAAGAGTTTATACTGAGAGTGACTCAGGTGGATGGTATGCACTGCTTTATCCACCAGCTAAAAATCTGTTTGATTCTGCCTTGTAGAGATGGGGGGGAAAAAAAGCAAAGTAGATTCCTGACTGGTTTGGACTTTAGTAACACAGCAAACATCCCCCAAGTGTGTGTGAAGACTGAGAAAGTGTGCAGCCGTCACCCTTTTCCTATTGCTCACAATTTAAAAGCCAGTCAGCAGCAGGAACAGGAAGAGAAAAGGTCACAAGAGGACAGTGTCCGTGGCCAGCATCAAGTTTCAGAGTAGGGACCATAAAGGAGAAAATGAAAAACATTTGGTTTTAATTAAGGCACTAATCTGGAAAAATAAGGAACAGTGGAAAGCTGCAGAGTTGGGGCATTGTACAAACTTCTTTTCTTGATTGCAAAGTAACCTTGCAGTAGCTTCTGCTACTGAGAATAAGGAAGGAAGAGGTTGGTAGAAACTGCGGCTCCAAGGTCTACCCTAGGGCACTGTTTTTTGTAGTGCAGTAGCATCAATAAAGGCAGAGAAGGGAGTACAACAGGAAAGGGGAGAAAATGACATAGATTGCTTAGAGCTTTGCTCCTCAGTGGATAGCGCTTTCACATCTCTGAAAATATGTATTTCTCCTAGAAGTAGCTTTTCAGTTGTCATCTTAAATTTTCTGCTAGGAAATTCTCCTTGTGCTTATATATAGCAGGTAAATCTTGAGTTACATAAAATAACATTGTGGATAACATAACATGCACATATATTTGCTTATATTTATCTCAAAAGAAACGGTGGTGAGGACAGCTGCAGAAAATGAGATGAGAGAAGACAAGATGCTGGAGTTCCTTCTACCCTTTACAAAGCCTATCTACATGACAGCTCTGCTTAGCTAAAGGTATCCGACTTGGTTCCAGTACTCTGTTAGTCACTAGTTTGGATTAGGGGACTTTCTTACCCTCAGTAGCCTGCTCATACTTCAACATGAAAATCACATTAGAAAAACTGTACTTCTGGGCACCCCGTACAGGCAGACACTGAAAATGCTCGACCTCAAGGCCTGTCCTTTCAACTGCTGTAAACTGGCATAGCTATTCATCCGAGTAATGCCGTGCTGCTCCGTATGGCAGTGGTATAAATTTACCCATTAGAAGCGTATGCACATGTGTGAGGTTATTGAACAAGTAGGGATTCCAGTTAGATGAGGGTCAAAATGGATGTTGTATGTCTAAATGCATAATTTCTTTTTTTTTTTTTTAATGGTCAAAACAAAGACTAAAGAAGAAGTATGTTGTTCATGTGCAGAGACTAAGGCAAATTTTCTACAAGACCGAGTAAGCATGTCTTATACAAAACTTTCTATGGAAAGACAGATTTCTAGCCCAGGATTCAGGAGAAGTCTGCTCATGAGAAGGAAAAAAGTGACACAGCAATTATTATTTTACATCAGCTGTCTTATACCTTTCAGAATCACATTTAATGAAAGGAGACAATTAATTTTCAGTATAATCAAATTAAAAGTTGGACATCAAACTCTTTTGCCTGTTCTAGTTTCCAGCTGCAATTTCTCAGCTTTACCAGTTTCAGGACCCCTATGGCCAGATCCTTACCTACAGAAAACTGGCTCCATTAAGAACAGAATGATGACTTATACCATATAGACATACGGCCCTGAGTCCAGGTATGTCTTCAGTTGAGTGTGGGACCCCGATGCTCCCATGCATTGCTTTGTATGCAGTTGTCTGGGCAAACCAGTAGCAAACTGTGCACAGAAAGCTGCTCAAGTACCTGATAGTAGCCTGCATCTATTCTGCAAGATAAGTATAATACATAAAGACAAGGTAAAGCAGAATCAAAGCAACCTCTTGTTCCCTCCCATAGCATACAGGAAAAGGATGGAGTGCTGATGTCTACTGAGGTAAAGAATTATGTAATAACTTGATATTAAGTTATTTTTTAAGTTAAGTAATTTTTTTAAGTTATTTTTTTAAGGTTTTTTTTTTTTTGGATAGAAATATGCACTATTTGATAAAGAGATGTAGAAGTTTGTGGGTCTCGCATAAAAGCTCTTTTAAAATTGCATTTTGTGGCAATTCTTTCTAAAAATGGCTGCGGTATGCAGTAAATAGTACAGTTGTTGCTTTGAAGAAGTCTGTGTCTGCAGTGGTATGAAAATAAAATCCCACATCAAAGAGTACAGTACAAGTTAGCCCTGACCCACAGACAAAGGATATTTATGCAAGGATGTGTGGGGTTTTTTTTCTAAGCAATGCTTTTCCATTTTGTTCTTTCTGAATTGCAAATATTTTTTCCTCTCTCTTGTTTTCCCATCACTGGTGAGATATGTAAATATGTTCCCTTTCAACCTCAGCAGAGCCCTGGGCAGGTATACTGTAAGCCCCAAACCTGCAAATTAAGGGATGCTCGCATGGTTCACTACAAGCTGGCAGAACTTATTCTGGTATCATTTAAGCCATATTTATGCTGATGGAACACCTCTGGGTGAAATCCACATCTTTTTGAACTCAGGGTAAAGACTGACTCCAAGGACAGCCAAATGAAATCACCTTACAGAGAAACCATTGGAAATACCTTTGTTATTTATACATTTGACTTAAATCAAGTGACCTAACTGTTGATGAATTTCAGTAATGTAAATCCCAACTGATGCCATCAAAGTCAACCAAGTTATTCTTGTTTTGCATATGTGGGATTGGGATCTAGATTTATATAAAATTTTTTTTTCATTAATTTAAGGGGAAGAAGTGAAACTGACGGTTCTTATTTACAGCTGAATAACGATGTAAAAACAGGAGTAGATGTGAGGAGAAAGGAGGATTACAGTGAAGTTCTCTAAAGTGTCCAGCCTAATAGGGAGTAGCTTCTGTTGCCACTGCCAGCCTGTATAGTTACATGCCATCCTTATGTTTCTTTTCCAAGAGCTTCATCAAGGAAGTTTCTGCCTTTTCTTATGCTACCTTGCTCACCTCAAACATCACCAAGCAGGTTTTCTATCCCTATTTAGCTCTTGAGAGGGTTGGCAGCATTTTAATATCTGTAAGTGGCATCTCTGTAAGACATTCTTTTTTTTTTTTTTTTTACTCTCTACTGCTGTCTGAGGCAAACCATGGGTGCCAGGCAGTAATCACTAATGCCTTACCTTGCATGTGTGTAGACTGCAGCAGAGGTCCTGGGCTCAGTCCTGCCCTTGAGAAGTGGTACATTTAGTTCCATGTAGGAGTCACTGAACGTGAACAACTAGAAGGCACTGTTAGAGCAAATGAAGCAGAAAAGGTGCTCCCAAATATCAGTGGACACAAATATCTCCCCTCTGCTTTCTGAAGAGATGCCAGTTCCTCCTGTGTATACACCTGGTAGAGCAGCACTACTCAAAGAAACATCTCAATCTTCCATGGCAGCAAGCCCAGAAGCTGATCTGCCAGCCCCAACCTGGTTATTACTAGCAGGCAGTAAGTGGGGACAGCTTGCTTCCCAAAGAGCAAGAGTGACCTATTTCTTCTGCGTTGTGGACAACTTCCACACTGCTGCTCTGGAGCTGCAACTCTTTGGTGACTTTTAGGACACACAGTTCTAGGAAATTCCCTCTGTCTTTCTGACAATCTGCTATGACCACCAGTCATCTGAGTTTTGCTTCAGTGCCTATCCCAGGAGACCTGCTAGCTGGCTGAGTCCACGAGCATTTCTCGTATCATGTGCAGTGATTCCAGAAAAAATAGCTCTTGAGTCTTTTGAGTCTTCGTCTTCTTGCTCCTTCTTCCTTAAGCATGTTCCCATGCCCTTAGAAGCCCTATGAAACTACACTGCCAAACACCTCTGCCTGCATGCCTGCCAATGCAGGTATTCCCAGAGGTATGCTCGTGGCACACAGCAGCATCCCCTGCACTGCCTGTCAGCAGGTCAAAAGCGGCATAGGCAAAACCATTAGATACCAGCAGAAGAATCATGGGAGTTGTTAGTTTTAAGTCCAGTCTCCAAATTCCTGCAGTTTCTGGTAAGCATCCTAGAATTCACCATCAGTAAAACCACTATGGAATAGCTTTATGGGATACTGAAAGATTTATTCATATAGATGTAGAGCTGTGGAGAATGTATGACTAACAAGAAAAGCACCTTGACTGCGGACAAAAGAAAGTGGAATGGGTGCGCTTGTGTTTAATACAGTTTAATTACTGCACTTTTGAATGAATAAACTATTCCAATGGAACAACCCCAAATAGACTTATCCAGGAATTTCTCACTGACGTGCCCCATGGCATACCCACTCTGCATCTTTCCTGTCCATTGTTTAGTAAAAAGGACTTCTAATTTTGTACACTTCATTCTTCTGCATGTTCCCATTAGGAGTAACCCTACAATAACTTTGTTTCATTCTCTCTTCTGCAGAGAGAAACACTTTTATGATAAAAATCCCAACAGCCCTTCTCCCATATTCTGGTTTTGTATTGTGTATATTTTGATGTCCTGAATTTTACCAGTGCACATTCAGAGACATAATCTCTCTGCATGGGGGAAAGATGTATTTATTTAGATGTAACATAGAACATGATTTGGTATGTGTTCCTAACTAAAATAAAAAAGATAACTACCAACTCAACATCTCCTGAAAAATTAACATTCTCAAATCAGTGACATTTTTCATTGTGCGCCTTCATTGGGCTTAGTACGTTATGCATGAAAGCATCAGACGTAGAATCATTAGTGACAGTAACTAAACTTCAGCTTTTATCTCCTGTTCCTAGTTTTATGTGTTTGGGGTTTTTTTTATTTCATCATAATTCTGACTACATTTTCAAGACTAAAGCATATAATTCATAAAAATATTGAGCCATTCACACACACTAGAACCTTTGTTTTCTCAGATTCAGCCATTTAATATATCTAGGACTACACTTCTGTCTAAAAAGCTTGAAAATTTTGTACTGAGTATAAGTTTCAATTAGTGATGCTTTAAATAACCTTTTTGTGTGACATTTGGGAAAAATCTGGTGGTAGCAAAACTTCTGTGTTCTCCTTCTTCTTTCCAGGTGTAAATCAAACTTTGACTCCCTCATACTCAGCCTCTCTTTCAGCTGTGTAATATATCCATTACATTTCATCTCTAAATATGGTCCTCTGACTCTGTTTCATGTAACTTAAATTATGCAATATGCATGCTCATGGATTAAAAGACTTGTTGCTTTTTTAGAGGAAATAAACAGCAGGGTATATGTTATCATCATTATCAAAGAGAGCTTTACGGAATTATTCCTTTGACTATAGTATGAAACATTCAACTTTAAATCTCAGTAACTCAAGTATGAACAAATGGACTAATAAACACTTTTCTGACCTAAGTTTCATCTATTCCGGTATCCTATCTCCTAGAAGATGCATAGGGCAGAGTATTACAAGAAAAGCATATTTCAGTACTTCTGTGGAATACTCTCCCACAGAGTATCCTCCAGCCCTGGGGCTACCTAACCCAGTGCTCATTTTCTTGCACGTACTAGCCCGCCGTGGATTTTTCTAACAAGAATTTTTCCACTTGCTCTTTGAAGCCAGGTAAACATCTAAATGCATCTGAAAGTATAATCAATAGAAGGCACACAGTGAGCCAGATGAACTGGCAGCCCATTGAATGCTGTCAGTAAGATTGTTTTACATGTTGATTGTAGTTCTTAACTGATGCTGCTTCTCTGCACTTCTCCCTTGCACGCTAGCTGAAGGAAGGTTGCTGCTATATTCCTTATGGTTGAAATACATCAGCTTTTGGATCTGCTCAGTACTCCATTCTTGTCCATTTCTCATACTCCTTATGTTTCTACAGATAAATTTAGCTGCAGTTAATATATTTATAATTATAGTATTCTTGTATATGTTAATGAACTATTATTAGAATACAATAATATATTATGTACTATATATTATATATCGTATACTTGTCATTATTAGAGTCTGTTACTGGAGTCAAGTTCTGAAGAGAAAGATCTGGGGCTCCTGGTAGACAGCAAAATGACAATGAGCAAGCAGTGTGCTCTTGTGGCCAGGAAGGCCAATGGAATCCTGGGCTGCATAGGGAAGAGTGTGGCTAGTAGGTCGAGGGAAGTCATTCTCCCCCTCTACTCTGCACTGGTGAGGCCACAACTGGAATACTGCATCCAGTTCTGGGCTCCCCAATTCAAGAGAGATAGGGAACTACTGGAAAGAGTCCAGTGAAGGGCAACGAGGATGATTCAAGGATTGGAGCATCTCCCTTATGAAGAAAGGCTGAGAGAGCTGGGACTCTTTAGCCTGGAGAAGAGAAGGCTGAGGGGAGACCTTATTAATGCCTATAAGTATCTGAAGGGTGGGTTGAAGGAGGAGGGAGCCAGACTCTTTTCAGTGGTTGCCAGTGAGAGGACGAGGGGCAACGGGCACAAGCTGGAACATAGGAGGTTCCACTCAAATATGAGAAGAAACTTCTTTACGGTGGGGGTGACAGAGCCCTGGAACAGGCTGCCCAGGGAGGTTGTGGAGTCCCCTTCTTTGGAGATTTTCAAGACCCGCCTGGATGCAGTCCTGAGTAACATGCTCTGACATGCTCTGGGCAATCCTGCTTCGGCAGGGGAGTTGGACTAGATGATCTTTATGGTCCCTTCCAACTCTAAAAATTCAGTGAAATTCAGTGAAATTAGGCTAACACCTTTCTTTAGCTTTAGTCCACCAGCTGGAAATTCTAGCTAGATTGCTTGTGCCAAAGAAAAGCACCCTCCTCACTTTTTTTTTCCCCTACTGGCCCTGCTGCTCTGGAACCTGGCATGGTGGGAAGCAGCCGTGGGAGACTTCAGGTCCCAACAAGCCCCTGGTATGGAAAAAATCCCAATAGCTTTCAATCCGAACGGATCCCTCTCACGCCTCTGGTGCATCTGTCACAGAATGACCAGGATCTGTCTTACTCCTTACTTACAAGCTTCCTCTGACCAGGCATCTCATCTCTCTTACATCTGCTAAGTAATTCAGTAAGTATATTAAATCGTCCTTCATTTGTGTTCTTGTTACTATGTGGACTATAATTGGTAGGAATTCCCTAGGATATCCTGCATCCTTCTTGTGACATATTTTGCCCTTAACCCAGGAGACAAATTACCCAAACGGTTCCATTTCTTTCTATTCAGGACACAGATGTCTTGGCACAGGATTTGCATTGAAGAACCACAGCTCAGTATTACTGGTCTTTTCCTTCCTCTCACTGCTAGACTGCTCATGGCCAAGAGCTGGACTGTCACAGGATTTATAAGCTTCTTTTCTTAACCTGGCTGCTTAAGGAAATGAGACATTTGCAATACTGCTTTTCACATGGCTTTTTTGGGGTGTCTGTCATGCCCTGGTAGTAACACAGGAATACACTGAGAAACTTCGTCTACGTATGAAAGAGATAGAGTCTGAAAAGAGAACTATGTTCTTACTGGTTTTGTGGCAATAAGCAGGTAGGGGAGAGCAGTGAGCTAAAATAGTGGCCATCTGGGGGATTACTGGACATAAATTGTGACATATTTTAGATGGCAGTGGTTGGCTGATGTGCCAGCAAGCTCAGACTGTCCTAGCTGTAGTAGCGGTGCCCCTTGCAAAACTGTAAGCATCAGGATGGTCCTGAATGGGACTGAGGTGGACAAATGTATAGGAAATCAAGGTTCAGGATTTTTAAGACTATTGGAATGGCCTCTTGCCTTATGCTATCCTTTTAAGAACATACTGTTCATGGTTTTAAAGCTAACATCAGCTTTGGTGTTAGTATAACTCTTCTATTTCAGGATCCCAATGTACTATATGAGCACTAGATCATTTTCCCATGCACACTTTCTGAAATTAGGGCTGTATTAATAAGTAAAACATGTAACCTGGCTTTGCTCATTTAAAGTACAGCTCGAGCTTTTTCTTGGTGGACCTTATTCACTAATACCTTTTAAATATACCTATGTACAAATAATACGTATAAAAAAATAGTAAATGTGTCAACTATGTCAAATACTCAGATAATAAACGATAAAGATTATTAGGCTTCTTCACCATTGATTAAAAATTGTAATAGTTGGTTTCATATATATGTATGACATTAATCCTGAAAAGAGCAAGTATAAGGAATAAATTCTGAATGCTTTTAAACATACTGATTTTCTGGGGGTTTCAGAGGACAGGCTTTTGTTTAATCGTGTTTCTGGGCCGTTGCCAGGCTGTCAGTATTCCCTAGAGCTGAATCTCCGGACATTAGAGGTTCTCCCCTGGAGCTGCATCTATAGACATTAAAGATTCAGAGTCGTTACATACCTTAAGCTAGGAGAGACAGGGGACTAGGTCCTAATTACAGCTTATGCTCATTTAAGGTTCTTTAAGCTTAATGCAGAAGCCTTGATGCAAATGAAAATCAGCTCTTCAGTCACTTCAAATGTACTCACAAAAAAGGTTAAAATTCTGTTTAATTTCCTTTTCTTATCAAAGTCTTGGAAAAAGAGAGCCTTTTCACAACCACTGAGGCCCTGCATGTTTTATCTGAAGTCTGCCGTTTAAAAAGGGTGATTGATTTTTCCACATTAAGGGCAAAATAGCAGGAGATCTGTGCCTCACTAACTCTTACACACATACCTGCTAGCAACAGAGAAGCTCACCATTCTAATCAAACCAGGATTTCTGGGTTTTAACTGTAGGACTTGCAGGGTTTAATTCCTTCGGCCTTGTCTTAATTTAAGAGCCAGAAATTATTTCCCCATGAGACTGCAAGTCAGATCTTTGCCAAGGCCATGGGTCACTTGATTGCATCCAGAAGTTTACTCTAAACTTAGCTGGTGATGTGTCGATGTGATGAGGTCTCAGCACATGATACTTCATAGTGACCGAAGCTGGTTCCCATGATTTTTTAATTCAGTTGGGGAATAGGAGTACATAAAATCTGAGTATAATTTTCAGGGTTTTATTCCATGTTATATTTTTCCAGAAATGCAAGCATTTATGAGGACCTTTGATTTCTCACTTCTATTTGCAGGCCATAACGTTATTCATGGTAACGAAAAATAAAACTGCCATGTAGATGCACTGCTGTGAAAAAAAATATTACCAATTAAATATGGAGTAAGTGACTATGATAAAACTTCTTGGTAATACGCCTGGCCACTGTGGGACAAGAGGTCACGCTTCACATGCCAAGAATGACAGCATGATGCTACAGGGGTTTGAGAACCAGCCGGAGAGTCAGTTCTCTAGTTCAGTGACCTCACTTCAGTGGGAACTGTATAAACACAGAAGTTGACCAAATAAATTTAGATGTATTTATAACTTTCTTGTGTAGCGAAGTACACTGAAGACAAGGGATATAGAAATTACAGATTGCCAGTAATGGTAAATGAAAACAACAACAAACACAACTTTAAATATATATTATATAGAACAAACAGGAAAAAAAAACACCCCAAACTTTCCAGAGAAGACTGCCAATAGCTCGGTGACACTCAGCTTTTCCATACCAGGATCCTTTTCCTATCTGGTTTGCCTCTGAGAGGAGCCTCCATCTTATTTAACAGTCTGGGCAGAACAGATTGGCTGGAGTCCTCCGAGAAACCTTGCAATAACATTAAGGCTTCCTCGCCTTGGTGCCTCACCGGAAAAGGAGAATATCGTTTTCTTGCTCGTTGGGTATCGTACAGAGAAAGTATTTGAATTATTTCTTTAAAATGAAAGAAAGGAAATAATAAGCAAGAACTGCTTTAAGAGGTATTAAAGAACTATTTTAAATTTCTTGAGGTTAAAATGAAGAAAATTCTTCGCAGTCCAGTCTCCCACACATCCCGTTCCCACACCTATAGGACGATGTAACACAAGTCCCAGAGCAACACA
This sequence comes from Numenius arquata, assembly GCF_964106895.1. Lineage (NCBI taxonomy): Eukaryota > Metazoa > Chordata > Aves > Charadriiformes > Scolopacidae > Numenius > Numenius arquata. The sequence goes on along the minus strand of NC_133587.1, from coordinate 29,166,670 downwards.
GAAGACTGCAACTTTCATTAAAACCATTGGTTTATCTTGTGATTCAAGAGAAATTCTTTCATCCTCAGCTCTGCATTCCTGCTAGATGGTGCTGCATGTTTGCCACTTTTGCACTCCCAGTATGTCCCGTGCAAACTGTATTCTGGGACAATCATCGGCAAGATGTGAAGACCTAACGAGCAAGCCTTCTGCATTATAGAACTGAAAGAGAGACACACATCCTTGCATTAGAGCACAGACATATTGCAAAAAACATGTGCAAATGAAGATTTTTATGAGAACGTGTAATAAACCATCCAGAAAGCTAGTGGCGTATCACCTCCATAGATCCTCAGGTGAGGGCTCTCTGTGCAGGATTCCTGCTCCAGTCCCTGCTTTGCAGGGTTTCTCTGTGAGCCGTAATCGTCATTCAAAGGTTTATTTTTATGAAGCATCTCTTCATCGTCAGCGTAACGGCTTCATGAACTAACTCAAAATTCTAAGCAAAAATAATTTAATCCTTCAGTCTCTGAAGCACACCATCATCTATTACTATACTGCATTTCTAGAATAGTATATGTAGTGGTAAAATATTATTTCCTGGATTGCAGTTACAAAAGGCATTCCACATTTTCTTTGGAAAAAGAGGACATATTTTAATTTTTTTGGTCTTCTAGTATTTGTCCTTCTTTTCAGGCTTCATTGACAGTGCTACAGGAAGTTTTGTAGCAAATACCTTGTATCCCCTAGGATGCGTAGCAGCTGGGCTGGCTGACGGACTTACAACTCTGCACATTTTTCAAATGTTTCCTTAACTGCTTTTTAGGAACAGCTATTTTTATAAACCTTTTGTTACTTCTAAGTTGTCCAACCTTTATGGAAATTTCTTTCCACATGAATACAAAACAATCTCTTCACTACTTCTGAATCATGCATTTCTGTCCTTCCCATTCAAACTTGCACTTATTTTCAGTATCCCTTTCCCCCTCTTTATTCTGTTCGCAAAAGCTTATTTATCACATATTTTTAAGTATCATTTCATTTTTTCTATCCTCCCATTAAAAAAATATTTTTATTTATGTACTTATATCTCTTATCTTTCCATTTCCAAAGTGTTCTGCTTTTTTTTTGCTTCCCATTGCTATAGTTCTTTGTAGAGGCTTTTTAGTCCACAACAGTAGTAAAAAATATCTTGTGATGCTGAGAAAAGTGAGTTTACTTCTTCCTGCTTGCAAGCCTGCAGCTTTCCTCTCCGTCATGTGGGCTTCCTTGGCTTCTCATTAAGAAAAACAAAACAAGAGAAAAGAACTATGTGTTCTTGGCTTGTCATGGTATTTTATTACCTTGAAGGACAGAGATCAACTTGTTGGGCATTAAACGAAAACTTTAAAACACGCAGCTTGTTGTTTTTTTTTTTTTAATAATTTTTATTTGGCATCACCAGTCAAACCTTTCATGTTGCTGAAATCTATTGCTGTCTTTGAAAAATCAGTCATCCTAAGCTGGTACAAAATCAGTTCAAAGAGAGATTTTTCTTACTTTATGATTTCTTACAAGCTTTTGAAAGTGTCACCTCAAAAGAAGGATAATAAATACTTAAATACTTATGTTCCTACTCTCTTCTATGAAGCAATAAGAATGGATATAAATTCTGGTCTTCCACATATCACAACACAAAAGCTACGCTGAAAGAATATTAGGAGGTTGAGAAATCACATCCTGAGAAGTTAGGAAATGCCAACCAGTGTTATTTTGACTTTTGTGCGCTTATGCATGATGATACAGTTCTTAGTTATGTGTCCACCTTTTTTTAAAAAAAACAGAACAAAAGTTTCACTAGGTGAGCAATTACCATGTGTTTGCTTTCTCTTTATGGCTAGGCGGGTGATCCACCATACAGACCTCTGGCTACTGGGCTAACTACTAGCGATGATGGATTCTCATCTTCTGTGCAAATGAAGTCATGTAGTTTTGACCTTCAGTCTGCAAATATATGTTATTGTAAGGGGAAATACGAACTCAGCACTTTGTATCCATTCCAGGATTTGGAATGGGATGTGTTCTTGTGTGCAACATTATTCTGCTTGTTGTCCCTGAGTTTGATCCTTCCTCCTTCTACCTACTCTTGCAAGTCTATTTTCTCCCACTTCAGCAGACTGAAGTCTATCGTCCACCTCACTCATGGACTTCTGCTCAGTCTGTGTCTTCTTGCACAGACAGTTTTAAGATTAGATCAAAACTGTTATCTGAAAACCTTCATTCAGCCATCCTCTAATGCTGGATGTACCTGAACTCTGAAGAGGTGCGATTAATCTATTTGAGGTAGTTGCCGTAGGCTCCTCTTGGTCAGAGAAGAAACAGGAACTTATAGGTCACCATTGATACTTTTGAGACTTTTGGAGATAAATTGCTTCCCAGACTTCTCTGACACATTAACACTCATGAAATCTGAATTTTATGCAAAGGTGTTTCTTAGTAACACACTAACTGTCCTTCCAGTTGCTGGCACCATTTGTTTGAGATTTTATTCTCATTTTTCTGAGTTGTAGCTTTTCAGATCTGCTCTGTTCCTTGGATTTTTTCTCCGTATTTATTTTACTTGCTTGTTCTGCTTAGTTGATCTGGATCTTGGCTTCTTTATTATCTTAATTGGCATTTCTGCTCTTTTTTTCCCAAGAACACTGTTTCAGCATTTAAAGGTTTGACAGGTTAATGATGACAAAAAGGAATATACTTAAACCTCATTATATTTTTCAACTTCAAAGAGTTTTCCTCATATTTATTAATGTATCTTCACAATATTTAAGTCAGAATTATCACTGCTGTTTCAAAGCTAGGGGAACGGAGGTGCAGACATTAAAGTCTAACCGTCTTATATATTTAACAGGTACAAATAGCCAGCAGGAGGCCTAATCTGTGGGAAGCAGGAGAAGTCTGGTACTTAGAGGTTTTTTAAAGCTTGTGTTTGGTGTTTTCAAAGTTCCTCAAACTCTTCAAGTCTGTGCTCTAGTGCATTGAATTTAAATACCTTAATCATCTTTAAAAACACATAGGCTGCTGTAGTACTCCAAACTTCGCTATCTAAACCAAAACTAACCTAAACAATTCTCCACCTGGTTGAATCCAAACTTGTACTATGCAGTAATACCCTACTGCATGTGGGCGGATTGTCTCTAAATGTGATGTAAAATTCCTCCATGTAGTGCAAGAGAAAACAGCAGACTAAAAAACTTCACGAATTATGGGAGGGAAGGAAGAATTACAGTTGTCTGTTCAAGCTGCTCTCCCCATAAAGGCTTCAGTTCAAAGCACCATGTAAGACTGGTTCTTCCCTTTATTACAATGTATTGGCACTTCCACTTGTGCTGATATATGGCAAAAGCACTACTGTGCAAACATCTCTATTGATTTAACTCCAAAAATATACTACATTGCTAAATATGAAAAAATTAACGTGGGCTTTAAGACTATGAAATATTTTTAGCCAGTTTATTACCCCAAAATAATAATACTCTTGTAAATAGTGCATGTAAGTACTGTACATCATAAAATTCTTAATCATGTAGGTATACTCTTCAGTTTATTCTATGTGATAGTCCACTACCACTATTATAATTTACAGATGATGGAGGAAGAATGTTCTCTACGTAATATGTATTCTAAATCATTGCCAATGCAATCTTTGAAACAGTATCTCTTTGTCCATTGTAGGCTGTAAAAAGAGAAAATAATATCTTCATCAGGTAGCATAGCTTGCTTTTTTTTCTATTGTATTGATTGTTCATTGGTTACTAAGTTCTGTTTACTTTCTATGAGGAATGTTTACTTTACTTTATGTTTACTTTTTATGAGGAAAACTCATTCACAAAAGCCTGTAAAATAGAATTGAGATCACTGATACACTTTTCCATAAAGAATTCAAGAAACTACTTCAGCATATCACCACCTAAGATGTTGATGTGCTACTCCACACAAAATATTATCTTCAACAAGTTACAATGAATTATTTTTCCCAGTATTGTTTTAAAACTTGATATTCCAGATTTACATTTCATTTCAGCTGCTACAGTTTCTATAGTTTATTGTGAATGAGGTTTGAGGAAAATTAATATACTCTCTATTAGAAATAACTGATCTTTTCTGTGAATACTGAAAACAGTCTATAATGGAAGTTCATACTGTCATCAGATCTCTTTCCTTTTTCACTTGCAACAGATAAATCCATCATAGTATTTTATTATATTTTAAAATGAAAACTAATAGCTGGTAAAGGCACAAACACATTTGCACATCAGAATGAATATTTTGTGTCTCTCCAAGTGGCATGTAATATATCAAGAACCATTGTATGCTAATTATGCCTCATTTGTGGTTCAGAAAGGCAGTACACATACTGAATATAGTAATGGTTTTGCTTAAGCAACAGCTAAGACTTGTGTGACTTCAAAAGGCATTGTAATCTAAGAACACTTGGAGGATTCACCTCCCAATTCATTGTATTTTATAGGTTCTGTAACTGCAAAACGCTTCAGCTTTAACAGGCACAAAAAGACGAAGAATAAGTATGTTTATTTTTAAACTTCAGTGCCTGCTGAAATTGTAAATGACTTTTAAATGAAGTATTCTGAAGCACGGGAACAGTTATTTCAGTTACAGGGCCTCCAAGTGGAACACGCGACTGAAGGACAGCACTGTTGTCATAAACGTACCTTGGTTCTGAAATGACTTTGAGCCAGTCTGCCTGTTCTATCACCTCATGTTTCATTTGCCAAGATGAAGTTACTGTATTCATAAGATTGTGTTTATGTTCAAAATAACTGATTCTAATTCACATATATTTTCATGAAATCTGAGTTTAAAAAGAGCCTAAACTTTTAATTCCTTTTTATTTTTTGGCTACACGGGAAAAAATAGTTTTCAGGGCCAAAGACTCAGGGTATCTGCTTCCGTAGCTGTCACTTTGCAGCGAGCTGCAGAAACAGATTTTCAGAAAACTGCACATATATTTTAAACATATTTCTAATTGTTAGCATACTCTGTAAGCCTACACAGTTGAGATTTCAGCTTTAGGTACCTGTAGAGAAATACGGATATTTGGAAGGCATTCTATGTTCCTTCTGTCTTCTCCCACACTGACCTGGGGTGTGTGGGGGGTTGTGTTTGCCATTTTTGGTGCTTTTGCACTTAATACTTCATTCCTGGCGGTATTTAAGAAACGTGTAATCGTGACACTTCAGGGCATGCTCTAGTGCCTGAGATTGTTGGTTTGTGTCTGTTTCTTTGGTGGGTTTTTTGGGTTTGGGTTTTTGGGTTTTTTTTGTGGTTGGACTCGATGACCTCAAAGGTCCCTTCCAACCATGAAGATTCTGTGATTCTGTAATACCACAGCAGCAGCATGATTCTAAGCACACGACAGCAAAAGACATCAGAATTAAACACTTAGCCTAACCTCATTTCCCCTCTTTCCCTTGCTCCCACCTCCCAGGAGCTGTGCCAATGCTACTTCACAGATTCTTTGTTCCAGCAGAGGCTGGAGGTTCTCTGTTGTCTCCTTTTCCCAGCAAAGGGCTATGGTACAACAGAACAGCTGTGCTGAGCGTGGGCTTAAAGGACATGGGGGCGTCCTGGCAAAGCACAGGCGAGAGATGAAGTTGTGAAGATGCAGGCAGTCCTGCATCACAGGATGATACCGGAACAGGATGTGGCCCCAGTGCCCATTAATCTTTGAAGTCCTGCAGGGAGAAGTCTTTTCCTTCCCCACAAGGATCATCTTTGTTGAAGAACGGATGGTTAGAAGGAAAAAAAAAGGGTTTTTTTTTCTTGAATGTTATGGTTCCCTTCTCTTTTCTCACCTATGTATTCTACACTTCCCTTCTTCTGCACCTTCTCACCTCCCTCCTTCCCAATGTGCTTCTCCATTCAGCCTTCCCTTAAATCCCGTATTACTCTATTTCTGTCAAATTTTAATTTTTCCTCTTTCATAGAATCATTTAGGTTGGAAAAGACCCTCAAGGTCATCAAGTCCAACCGTTAACCTAGCACTGCCAAATCCACCACTAAACCACGTCCCTCAGCACGTCTACACACCTTTTAAACACCTCCAGGGATGGTGACTCAACCACTTCCCTGGGCAGCCTTTTCCAATGCTTGACAACCCTTGCAGTGAAGGTATTTTTCCTAATATCCAACCTAAAACTCCCCTGGCACAACTTGAGGCTGTTTCCTCTCATCCCATCACTTGTTATCTGGGAGAAGAGACCAACTCCCACCTCGCTACAACCTCCTTTCAGGTAGTTGTAGAGAGTGATAAGGTCTCCCCTCCACCTCCTTTTCTCCAGGCTGAACACCCCCAGCTCCCTCAGCTGCTTCTCATTAGACTTGTGCCCCAGACCCCTCACCAGCTTTCCTGCCCTTCTCTGGACACACTCCAGCAGCTCAATGTCTTTCTTACAGTGAGGGGCCCAAAACTGGACACAGTATTTGAGGTGGGGCCTCACCAGTGCTGAGTACAGGGGGACCACCACCTCCCTAGTCCTGCTGGACAAACTGTTCCTGATACAGGCCAGGACGCTGATGGCCTCCTTGGCCACCCAGGAACATGCTGCCTCACGGTCAGCCGGTCGTGCTCCCCTCTGACCCGCTGCTTGCAGGTCCCTTATCCCCACTTCCCAGAGCAACTCCTGTGCTTTCCAAACTCCTTTTTCCAACCAGCCCCCCTTGAAATCCCGGGCGCTGCCCACCACCCACACCACCCGCGACCCGGCGGCGGCGGCGCTGCGCCTGCGCACTGCGGTGGGGAGGGGGGGAAGGCCGCCCACACGCAACACGGACTTCCCGCGGGGTGTGACGCCACACCGCGCCGTCGCCGTGACGTAGCGGAGGTGTGACGCAGGCACGCAGAGGGGCGCGCGTGTAAGTTCCCTTCCCCCCGCGGCGGTGGGGGCCGCGGCCCGGGGTTGGTGGTGGGGGCGGGCAGGCGGCGCCGGGGACGGCTGCGGGGCGCGGCTGCGCCCGCTCCCTCCCCCCGGGCCAGCAGCCGGGCGGCGGCCGGGAAGGAAGAGGAAGGCGGCGGCGGGGCAGCGGCTCCCGGCGGCAGCGCCGCGCGGAGGTGGGCGCCTTCCCCGGCCCGGCGAGCCCCAGGAGTCCTTTGCCGGGCCTTCGAGGCCCTTGACTCGCTCAGTCGGGGGAAAGCGGGTCCGGAGCCCGTGGTTCAGCCGTGCCTCCGGAGGGAGGGCCCGGCCCCGCTGGCAGCGCGCCCGCCGGCCGCCGGGGTGGCTGCGGGGCCCGCCGGCGGCCCGGCGCCGGAGGCCGGGAGTGCGCGGCCTGTGGGGCGGCAGCAGCGCTGGGCCCGGGAGGCCGCGGGGGCCCTGCCTGGCGCTGGGGGAGCTGCCGGCTAACGCGGCCACCCGGGACGGCGCTTCGAGGGGATGTCCGCCCCCCGCTGACACAGAAGGAGCGAGTGGGTGTCACTCTAGTTGTCAGGTGTGGAGTTACAATAAAGATCTGTAGAGAGGTGTCTACAAGTCGCAAAAGTTACTTCCACAGTTCGCTTACACTTTTTCTTTTTTTTTTTTTTTTTTTTTTTTTAAGTACACGTGGCTCTATAGCGTTGCACGTACCAGGGATGGCAGTAGGTGTCCTCAGGTTTTGCGAGGCTGGGTCGTGGAAGCGTTGGGCTGGTCTGAGCTGCCCCTGCCAGCCTGAGTCGGGGCTGCGCATAGAGCTCTCCGCTCTTAGACCTGAGCGTTGTTTCATAAACCTTCCAGCTGCTGCCGTAAAAGTACAAATGCTACGCGTGGTCCTCTCGAGCTCATCAGGGTTTGGAAGGATCCGGAGAGCCGAAGGGTTTTCATGTGCTCTGGGGCTGCAGAAATAAATGCAGTAAGTGGGTGTAGTGTTTGTGCATAACTGGTGCTGAGGCCTGCTGGCTTATGCATCCGTTAGAAAGTCTTATATTGGTAATAATGAAAAAAATAATACGTCCCAAGTTCTAAGTAGTCTGATGTGGCTGGCATTGGCAAAATAAGGAGGGAAATGTTTGAAAGCAGCCTGTAAGAGTTTAGGAAGGACTGCAGTAATGTCTGCAGTATGGCAGATTTGAAACAATAAGAGGCATTGGCTTGTTTAAATTTTTTATGTTCAAAAGTCATGCTTTGTTAAAAGACTTACCTAGTTCTATGCCTGGATTAAAATTGATGTGATAGGTCTTACCTTTTATTGGCAGTCTTTTGCTCTTCAGCTCATACTGCCTTGTGCTCAGTTCCTTCCTTTTTCTCCATGTTAGCTATCTCGTTGAAGCTTTTTAATGTGTGTTAAACTCTCAGTGAGCAGTCTGGCCCTGTGTAGTTTAGCTGCCTTAGTTTAGAAATTAGTCTTGAATTTGCTTGCACTGATTTATTTGAACATGTAACATGCCATTAAAAATGGTCTTTCATATTATTACTCCATAATAAAAAGGAAAGAGGAGGATAACATAAGGTAAATGCACAGCTGTCTTGGATCACAGTAGTTTCTGTGTGCGGATTTTGTTCGCAGGACTATTCAGCAAACAGCACTGATCTGCTTTTTTGTGTGTGTGTGTCTAACCTTATTGTAGCTAGGTTTTTTTTTTAAAAAGTTATTTTTATGCAAAGCAAAATATGTATTTCAGGGATTAGTGCATATTTTTTTCTGCTTCAGTAGGTAGAAGAATTTTTTTTCAAATTTAAAGTTTATCAAAAATAGAAAAGGAAGGAAAAAGCTTATGACAGTTATGGTGTACGTTTAAAATATTTTTGTGGTAACCTGATACAATGTTCTTAGTGTTTAAAAAATATTGGGTATTAATAACTTGAGAATCAGAAGAAAATAAGGACTATTATGGTATGGTTCAAATTTTTTTTGACTTCTGGGCAGACTGTTAAAGTAATAGATTTTAGGGCAACTAAAATGTTTTTCAAAGCATTCATGAAGGAAATATAAGTTTCCTGTGTACCTTCTACACCTCATTTGTGAGACTATCAGAACTAGCAATGATAGTGACAATATATGATGAGGTATTTCTGACCTTCTCACATGGAACTTTACATATATGTAGTGATTGTTATTCATATATATTTTTCATGTATAGGTTCAATGATTATGCTGCATTAGACAGAAGGAGTGCTCTTCATCTGTGTCTTGGGGTGTTTTGAGGATGTTTACATGCAGAGGTAATACATTATTTAAGGAAGTGGCTTAATGTTTTAAATGTCTATATGAGACTGGTGATAGTTTAGTTTACTTATTTGCACCTAATGAGGTAGATGTTGTCAGGTCAAAGTGAAATGGTCAAGTGGTGAAAGTACAAATTTGATCTGAAGTTGGCTGACAATATTATTGCAGTTAAAATCATAAAAGTGTACAGAATTTTAAAAGTGCATGGTCAAATCAGGAATGTGTGAACTTTATCAGTTATTTTAGCAATACTTATTCAAGTAGTTATTATTACAATTTCTAATCTGAAATAGTGTATAGTAAGCCTCAGAGGAGATGCCATTGTATTTGATCTTTTGAGAGCAAACATGGTTTAGTAGAATTCTTGTTTATTTACCAGTTTCTGAAATTTATTCCTCTGTTTTTTATTTAATATGATTTCTGTCTTTTGTTAAATACATTTCCTGAGATATTGGGACTTTCTGTTTTTTTATTTTCCTTGAAACAGGCATTAAGATGGATGAAATATTTCATTGGCCGTAGCAGCAGCAGGATGTATAAGGTGGGTATGTTGAAAGAATATGGTTAATGTTCTTGCAGAATATTTTAATTTTTGATTCTATGTCTGGCTGAACACAAAGAAATGGCACATGGTAAGCTTAGGGTTCTTTCCAGTAGTAAATGTAGGTAGCTTACCTGCTTTTGATTGTGGTAAGCTGCTGCATGTTTAGCACAGGTTACATGAGTAGATGCAGACAGCCTTAAGTATCTGATGCATTTCAATTTTTGCATCCTTTAATGGAAATTTTTCAATGTGTCCTTTCCCTGGAGTTTATATGCTTTTTCTGAGAAAATACCACAGTGTTTTGGAATCTGCTTTTCAGAGTTCTGGTTAAATGTGATCAATGAAGAAAAAGATTCAGTTGCAATCTGTGTACTTTCCTTCTTACGTAGACAGGCTTTACTTCTATGTTTGAGTTGCTGTTGGTTTATTTTAAAATTCTTTAACGTCATTGAGAGTGTATTCCAGTGGGAGTGCACTCCAATGAAACTAATTGTTTTCAGGATTTCCATAAAAAAAATTAGTGATTTAGCAACAGTAAAAGATGTTTTGATGTTCATCCTCATTGCAGTCAAGTTAAGATTTTGTCCTTATTTGCTTAGATTTAATGCTTAGTGTTTATCATTATAATTCACTTACAGAGATCCAGAACATGTTTTTACTTAAAAAGACTTTTTATAACAAAACTTAAACCATAACATGTATTTCTACAAGAATAACATTGACAAATAAAAGAACAGAAGTTCTTGTATAATAGTTGAGCACTTTCCCATGAAGTGTATTTACATGTTGTTGTTATCAAAGTTGAATAAAATGCTAACTTCCTCACAGTGTAAGAGTTAAAAATAATATGTGGTAGGACTTTAATGATTTTTGTTATTGTTTTGAAAACAAAAAACTGTGATAATTTTTTTATTCCCTGCTTTCTCTTACTGGTGTAACAAACAGGTTCTTACTGTCAGCTTAAAATGGCATTAGGAGAATGCTGTCGTCTTTGTGATATATTTGCTCTGCATCACTATTGGTCTTGTCACCCTTCATGGAAACACACGGAACAACTGGGTAGAAATCATGCTGTTCTTCATGTGATGCTTTTTAATTGTGTCTTTGACTTATTATAGTACTATATTTGCAGGTATTGGTTTGTCCTTAATACACTGATTAAACCCAGTGCAACTAATATTGAAGCATTATTTTTTTAAAGGACTTAAGCCATGGGTATTTATAGCCTAATTAAATACTGTAGGAAATGTTATCATGGTTTGTGGAGCAACACATCTTAATCACAGAATGGTCGGGGTTGGAAGGGACCTTCGGAGATCATCTAGTCCAGCCGCCCTGCCGAAGCAAGTTCAGCTAGAGCAGGTTAGACAGGAACACATCTAGGGGGTTTTTGAATATCTCCAGAGAAGGAGACTCCACAACCTCTCTGGACAGCCTGTTCCAGGGCTCTGCCACCCTTAAAGTAAAGAAGTTTTTCCTTATGTTCAGATGGAATTTCCTGTGTTCCAGTTTGTGCCCGTTGCCTCTTGTCACTGGGCACCACTGAAAAGAGTCTGGCCCCATCCTCTTGACACCCGCCCTTTAGATACTTATATGGACTGATGAGATCCCCTCTCAGTCTTCTCTTCTCCAGGCTAAACAGACCCAGGTCTCTCAGCCTTTCCTCATGAGAGGTGCTCCAGTCCGTGGATCATCTTTGTAGCCCTCTGCTGGACTCTCTCCAGTAGTTCCCTGTCTTTCTTGAACTGGGGAGCCCAGAACTGGACACAGTACTCCAGATGGGGCCTCACCAGGGCAGAGTAGAGGGGGAGGATAACTTGCCTCAACCTCCTGCACCCCAGGAGACCATTGGCCTTGGCCACAAGAGCACATTGCTGCCTCCTGGTCAGCTTGTCCACCAGGACTCCCAGGTCTCTCTCTGCAGAGCTTTCTGGCAGGTCAGCCCCTAGCCTGTGCTGGTGCATGGGGTTATTCCTCCCTAGGTGCAGGACCCTACACTTGCCCTTGTTGAACTTCATTAGGTTCCTCTCTGCCCAACTCTCCAGCCTGTCCAGGTCTCACTGTATGACAGCACAGCCTTCTGGTGTGTCAGCCACTCCTCCCAGTTTTGTATCGTTGGCAAACTTGCTGAGGGTACGCTCTGTCCCCTCATCCAGGTCACTGATGAATATGTTGAATAAGACTGGAGCCAGTACTGACCCCTGGGCAATGCTACTAATTTGATAATTCTTCCTAATTAATATCAAAAATGTAATCAAAACACCATAAACCTAACTGTGGTAGAACTGTTCTGTGTATTAAACAAAGATGCAAAAGTGCATAAATTAAGGAAAGACTCTCTTTGGTTTGTCACTTCAGTCTTTTACCGTTCTAGGAAAGAACTATTTCCTCACCTAAACCGTGAACTATTCTTTCTAGCATTGGTTCCTCCTTGCATCTTTTTGAAGGGCGTGCAGTACTGAAAGCCTTGCCTGAAGGGAGGCTACCTGGTGTCCTCATAGCAGAACAGGCTTAGTACTGAGCCGTCAGTATACTGTCAACTATTGCACACATGAAAAGGAAAGAATGTAGTATGTAGCTCAGTGCATCTCTCAGAGCTGTAATGCATTGTGATCACTTCATTTGTGGTTAAGCTTTTTTTTTTGAAAAAAAAAAGAAAAGTTTTATTTTTTTTGCAGAATGATGAGGTTTGGTTTTTTCATGGGATCACATAAAGAATAAAATTATGCAGTATTAAGTAATGAATGTATATATTTTTTAAAGTGGGACTTAGTTCTAGAGGCTGCTATAGGATATTAATTTCTGTGTATGCATCCGGTGGTTATATTCTGTGGCTTAGCCCTTTATTGTTTTTCAGAAAGTCTAAGCCCACGATTGCTGGCTTAGAAAAGTATCATGAGTAATGCCAAGAAGAGGTCATGTGCTGAGATGAACTTCAGAGCTTGGCTGTCCTGGCCCTGATGAAATACCTCTGTCACAGCAGGTCCCTGGGGAGGCATGGAGGTGGGATTATTCTTCTGGCTTGCTTGGGTATTTCCCAGGAGAGGCAGGTGCAAAAGAGAAGGAAAAACGGCTCGGAAAACTTGTTTGATAGGTCTAGGAATTGTGGGAGAAAGGTCCTAGTAAGTCTGCCAGGAGCGGTTTCTATCAGTGAAATTGGTTTGGGATATTAGGTGGCTTCTAAGTTACAGTTTCAAGGAAAATTTTTGTTGTTTATTTGAGTTTGGCTGACAGATCACTCAGAGCAGTGTTTCCATGCTCAGTCTTCCACATGAAACCCTGTGTTATCATAGGCCGAAATGTCTGTAGGAAGTATTTAGTGGTTTTTAGTGGTTTTTACCTGACCCAAAAGCAGAAACGAAATCAAACGCACGCTTAAAGGTGTGTTATCTTACTTTATGGTGCATTACTCATCTGTTGTAAGGACAATTGCAAGGGACTTTTTCTTCAAGGGACAACGTTCTGAAAATGGTGCGTGGTGACAAATTACAACTTAGACTGATGTAATTTCTGTTGTATCCATGCTTCTTTGCCACTTTATTTTTCTTACATATGTGTTTGTGGTTCTTTTGGATGAACCATAGAAAATTGGGATGTTTCTGCTACTGATTTGTGTAGTTTTGAGCATGCTTCAGTCTTCTGCATGTCATTGGTTTTAAATAGTAATGATACAAAACTGAATTTTGGTAGGATTTTTGGCCATCCTTGACTGGTTAGCCTCCCTAAGGGAGGTTACAGTCTGCCAGTTTTCTGTGAATGCCTGTAATCTCAGATTTGTATCAGGCTGCTGTTTCAATGAAGTAGCGTAATGCTACACACACCAAGATGTGAGCTTCTGACAGTTCTCGGTCTTGCTCAGCTCAGTTAAAACAGAACAAGTGGTGAAGAAATAAGGTAGATCTATGGTTTTTTAGGAAGCAAGTTAGTAAAGTTTAAATATCGGCATTCAGTCCAACACCAGTCAATGCTGTTGATATGCACTGTCCTAAAGGTAAAAGTATGTGAATCCCCAAAATACTGTTAGGGAATCAAAAAGGATCAGTCTATAAAAAGCTGCATAGTTCTGCTGTGTCTATGTGAGTGCTCTGTGTATGATGAATCAAGCACTTTTAAGTTGTCAGTCTACTAGTAAAATGTCCTAAATTTAATAATATGGATGTTCAGTGGGTTTTATTGCTTTTGTCATCAACACATTTTGAGGCATTACTGAAGAAGGAAAACAAATTGGTAATGGATTAGAAAGAAGGGACTGTTCTGTATTACAGGTCTGAAACTGAGACCACCCAAATGCTTTCAGCTGGTTTTTGTTATTTTCACAAATAGTTTGTTCTTTTAGCAGTGTGTTTAAGAACAGAGAGTTGGGTCAATCACTCTATGTTTTTCCCTAAATGGCAATATTAAAGAAACTTTACAATACTGTTCATGATTGAGGAAAAAAAATCTTAGACTTTTGATTCTCTTGGTTTGGTGTGGGTGTGTGTGTGGTTTTTTTTTTCCCACTTCCAGAAGGCAGAAGTGATTTCAGAACTTCAAATACACCTTTTTCCTGGAAACTTCTGTCTAGTTTTGGCTGGATATGTACCCCTTAAGGGTCAATATATTATCTATCATATTTTATGATCTTTTAGTAAGTTAATTCAGGGATGATATCTTTTCCGTAGTTTTTGTAGGGTGAGGTGTAGAATGATCTTGTCTTCCATGTATATATGTGTTATGTTTTCTATTAAAGTCTCAATTTTTCAAAGGGCAGGTCTGTATTACATCACAGACTTGTTGCGCGGAAGGATACTTGGTGCCTTGTTGAAGGCGTAAAGGTGGAATGTCCATATGTCTGCAGTTTAGGGCAGTTGCCTTTACTTAGTCTGTGCTTATGGTCTATTGTAAGCCAGTGATTTTCTTTCTGGGAAGATATCCTGATGGGCGCACATCACAAAGATTTGTGGACTGTAATGGGTGAAATATGAGGAGGAAATTATGCTGAAGGATAAAAAAACAAAGACTACTTGTCCTGAAAAGATAAGTCTTCACATGTTCATAGTGTCACATATTCAAAGTAGGAGGCTGTGTGTTAAGAATCTTGTTTCTGAGAGCTCTGTTAACTTCTGATATCTGTGTTTGTACTTTCAATCAGAGTAAACAAAGTGTGATGGAGAATAGCATGGGTAATAAAATGCTAAAGTAAAAATCAATATCTTACTGTCATATAGCATGTCATCGCAGTGTATGTTGTGCTGGATGCCTCCTCCAAAGAGGAAGGTGTAGAGGAGAAGGGATTCAGAAGAAAAGCAAACTTCCATCCCTGTAGATCGCTCTGTTAGCCTATGTGAAGAGAAATTGGGAAAAAAAAAAAGAAAAGATTGTTTTGCCTTTGAAAGGCAATGAGTACGATGAATTATAACACAAGTGCACAGAATGATGAATGGTTTGAGAAAAGTAATTCAAGAGCTTTTGTTCTGCTGGTTCATGCTATTGAGAAAGGCAGCTTGAGAAAGCATTTTTTTTTTTTTTTATTAAATTGATAAGACAGTGAGCTTTGCAGTCTAGGCGTAATCTGAATTTAGGAAAATTCTAATAGAAATAAAATAATTTAGAGTGCAAGAATATTTGCATAGGCTCAGGTTACCTTTCTTTCCTGAAAGAATATAACCTCTCATCTTTTTGTCATTTATAAGATTATTTTAACCATTATGATTTTTTCTAAAGCTCATCTGAAACCTATGTATTGATGGTGGGAGTAAAGGCATTATGTTTGTTTACAAGATAAATGGTTATAGCATCTCACTAACTTGTTTGCTCCCTATCCCCATGTGAGATTATATCTAGGTGCAATGCCCACTAGGTACTATGTCTAGTTCTCGTGGGAGTATCCACTGATTTGCTTTGGTTTTCTTGTAAGTGGGGACATTGAGGAAGAAGTTGTAGGGAGTAACATCTGGTTCTTCACAAATCTTAAGAGAAATTATATAGGGCAGTTGTTTTTGTGACTTGCCACTCATGAGACACTGTTTTGTTCAGCTTCGATTTTTCTGTTGCCTGAGCTGATGCATTACGTAGGTGTTCCTGCAGTAATTTAATCCAAGTCAGTACACAAGTTTGTTCTGTACCTAAAGCGATGGAATATTTAGAGAGGGTCAGATGAGCTAACGCTGGCCTTCTGCGTGATCCAGCCAACTGCCAGCAAGTATGTAAAAAGTCATAAAAAATAGCAGTGGGGGTATCTTAATTAACTGAGTATGCTTGTTGCTCTGCCAGTCTTTTTTTCTCTTGGCATGGTTCGAGTCCTAGAAACTATGTTTGCTTTCAGTCTCTATCAAACTCAAATACAAAACTCCGTGATAAAAGCGTCCAAAGCAGTGTTCAGCAGGAAAAGACTACAGATCAGCTTTTGCTCCTTCCTACTGAAATGTCCTTTTCACTCCGTTTAATGGAGGCTGCAGTTTTTACTTTTGGTGTGTTTAGCAACAGATTGACTTAAATTTGTTGTATTTGGCTCTAGAGCAGCAAAGAGCAGATGTCAGGGAGGTGCCGTGACAGGAATAAAAAGATTCAGAAGGCTTGTGGGAATGTTGGGGGGTGAGGGGGAAATCTTCCTCCTATTTTTTTCCTTGCTAGAATCCATATTATAACATTTAGAATTGGCATCCAGTTCAAAACTTGCCGTTCTGCAAGGGTTGGTACATTGACGCAGGCATTCTTTCCCACAGCTCAAATTGTGGAAACAGAGTTTATTTATAAAATAAAATATGCCTGTGAAATTATAATTGATACCTTAATTATGGAGAACCCGCCTGAAAGATGGTAGCTTAGTGACCTGTGGGACATTTTCCTGGCTTAGAATACCCACGATTTATACCAAAACACTTTCTCTGTATGAATCTTAAAAATGGAATTCCCCTGTTAAGGAAGAAAAGCTTCAGTAACTGAGAGGTACTCTCTCGGGGATGATAAGCCTAAAATAATGGTTAAGTTTTAAACATTATTTACAGTTGGAACATCTAAATAGTAAACTTTGCGATTTGGGGATTGTTGCTATTTCAAAAATATGCATTTTAAAGCCACCACTACATGTTGCCAGTCTTTGCATAAGCAGGTGGGTGCCAGATGTGTGTGGGATCCTGCAAAAGTTTGTTGCTTTGGTTATTTCTCTTCACTTTTGTAATGAGCAGAATGCTTCAAAAGTTAGTGGGTGCTTTTTAGTTGGTTTGTTTGGTTTTTGTTTTTGGTTTTTTTTTTTTTTTTTTAAGGCTGGAAGCATTTTATATTTGCCTTGATTAAGAGGGACGTTTCTGAAAACACTGTGTAATTTGTTAGTAGAATGGTTGTTTGTTTATATTTCTCACATCTCTTTTTTCACTCATCATCTACCTACACTTCAGGAGTATATATTGCCAGAATATAGTTTATAGATTATAAAAACGTAAATGTGATGTAATTTGCAATAATTTTGATTGCAGGTTGCTATATTTGAAAGTTGTGCCAATTCTCTGTTGTCTTATATGTACAGTGATGTATTTAATACTTTGTGGAGCCTGAGGAGTATTTTTTCATGTTGCCTCCTGCTTTGGGTCTTCATATTCTAGTGGTGATTGTAGTAGCTCTTATCATTCTTTGCAGAGACAGAATTTGAAACAGAAGGAATGTATCTTATTGTGTACTTAATCTGAATATAATGAAAAAGTCTGATTTTTTTTTTTTTTTTTTTAAAAAGCAGTTATTATAGTGGGCTGAGTTGTCAAAAGCATCATATGTTCCTGCTCTGTTCTTCTTGGGACTTACAAAGTCGTGATTGGAGTATGGTGTTCATATTTGAGAACAAATCTTCCTGTATTTTTTGCTGATGAACAATTCAAATGCACTGCTTGCCTGTTAGCTGTGGCATGTTGAGATTCTTGGTTCAGTAGCTAATTTCAGCAGCTTGAAAGTATCAAGCCTGGAAATAATTGTGGTCAAAGCTGCTACAAGAGGATTGAGTGAAGCCTTTTTGATTTCCTAAATGTAAAGAAAGTCAGGTTTGATCAACAGCTGCTGTGAGGGTTATTCAGACAGTAAGTCCCTCCCAGTGCAGGATTTAGCACTTCTGACCAGTTTAGAGCATCTTCTTTTGCTTTAGGTGAGGTGGTGAAACTGTAACAGAGTTTGGTGTTTGATTAGCATCATTTATGTTTGTCCTGTACTTAATTTTTTCCAGGTATTTTTCACCTGACTGTCAAATACCTTTGCTTACTGCATTGTCTGAAAGACTTTGTGACCACATTAAAAATGTTAGAAAAACTGATAAATTATGGATTCTATATTTAAAGACTTTATTCTAGATCATTTAACCGTAAGTATTTGTAAAGTTTCTTTTAAATGGTAAAATTTCACTTTAACAGAAGCATGAAACTGTAGATTTCATTTAGGCTAGATCAAGATGTGCAAGGATCATGCTAATTTTATTTATTTTTTCACAATTTCATGCAAGTATTAAGCCTGCATTTATGTACTAGCATGAGGTGAAAATAGCTGTGTATTGCAAGGAGAGCTGGTTTGAGATATTATCAAGGTATAATGAATCTATTTCACTGTAAAAGTTTTGAAACCTTTTTGAAGGTTGTTTTGCATCTAAAAATCTTCAACCACTTGGTATATAATATTGATGTTTGTTGGAAAGTTAATTTTCAATTGTTAGACACAAAAGCTTATTTTCATGTTCAAGACTAAAGTAGAGCGAACTTTCATTTTTCTTTTTTTTTTAATTTTGAAATCAAACTGCACTTACAGTAATGTATATATCCTTGAAAGATTTAGCTGATGAACTTTTGAGAAGCAGAAAAATTCCTTAGACTACGCATACTCCTAACTAAGTTGGTGGAAACTCCTGACGATAGAATTGGTTTGTTCTGCATGTGTGTCTTCCTGTTTCAGGAAGCTGCTCATTTTGGAAAATAGGCAAAAAAAAATTTAAAAAAGTGAAGAACTATAAAATGTTGATTACATAACTTGTGGAGTAATAGACTTTAATTGGACTGTCAAAATTGCAAGCCAAGGAAACAGTAATGTCTTGATGGCGATTTCTAATAATTTGCAAAGCATCTTCGCCTTATAAAACAAAAAGTGAAAAAAGAATCATCATTTGAATAGTGGACTGTACCTATATACTATTGGAACTGCCCTGTGTTATGAGGGGAATAGGACAGGTTAAGTATCCCAGGTCTTCTTTACCCTGGGAGATTTTGGTGATGGGAGAAATAATCATCTTGGGCAGTATGAGCCTTTTTTTATCTAAGTGGAATTATGTTTTAAAGTGTGTGCTGTTCAATAATGAAAACAGTTTCCTTGAATTGTCACTTTACAACATTTCATACATGAAACACTAGAAAGACCATTTCCAAAGTATTTATTAATAATTAAAAGTTAATAGATAAACTTCAGAAATGTGTATTGGCTCGTACTGATTGGCACAGAATAGCCGTGTGTGTTTTCTTCGAGAATATTTACAAATAAGAATTTCTGGCTTTCTTAGCAGCCTCTCTCCCCAATACTCATCTGTGAATAGTTATCTGATAATTCAGTCTTTGACAATTATATTTAGAAAGCTGCTTTATATTGGGAAGGAGAAAATGTTTAGCATATATATTTGCAGTTACGAAGACTGGGTAGGAATATTAACACACATGTTCAGTTTACTGACTGTAGATACCCTCAAAGAGGAAGTTTTAAATTTCTGTTGGAATCCAGTTGTATTACAAATAATTTTATTTAGAAGCTGCTTAATTTCCAAAACTAGTATCTTTGGAATTCACTTTTTCATTATAAAGTGGGTTCACAGGCTCAGAATATGACATTCTTTACTTTCAGGTTTTTAAAGTTAATTGTATTTCTTTTTGGAACTAAGATGAATGCTAGTAACCTCTCCATTAAAAAAAAAACCAACCATAACTAGTACTGGTACACTACTAGTTTTCAGATCTAAATTCTAAGGAGGCTCTGTGAAGAGCCGACGTGGTCAGGTGGAAAATGTTGTTGATGTGCATGTTTGTTGTTGCAAAGGAATCTTACATTATTGGTGCACACTGTTGTGAGCCACAGTGCTCCTTCAGGGTCCAGAAGATGAATCGGTTACAAATGTATGTATTGAAAGGAATGCTCAGCTCCTGACATGTTGCCTATACTTGGGAGGCTCAGGAAACACTGCCCAGTGCTGTTGCCATCAATTCATTTGCATGGCAAGAGTCCTGGTAGTGAGCTGGTGGCTTCTGACAGACTTCAGACCTTTTTTTGGAAAGAAAGGCTGTGGGTTTGTGCACACCGGAACTGTTGTAGCTCACTGAAAAAGCAATTGCAAGATCACTGGAAGTATTTTTGCTTTACATGTACAAGTGTTTTGAAGGCGGAATATCTTGCAACAATATGGAAATGTTTTTCTGACTGATGAACAAACAGTGTTATGTGCTGTGGATGGATTTGGGTTGAGTTTATAGCCACCGAAAATTTAGTGGCTCATCTACTATTGCAGTTTTTTTGGCTAACATCTTGTATGGATATCGTACTGCTGAATATTTGATCTGCTGTGGAGACAGACAAATTTAGGAGAAGTGATTTTAATCTCAGAGGAACGTGTATTGACTGGGAGAGTTAGTTCAGTTTGTTTTTGCAAATCACCAACCCTTAGAAGTGGGATTAAGTTTAGCGCAGGAGAAAATGGAACTTTCCCTTTGTCTCCAGAATGAGGTCACCGTGCCTGTCTCTTTTCAGCCTCCCTCTCAGTAAAATAATAGAAAATGTAATTGTTTCATATTTCAGTTTTATCTCCTGAAGAATGGGAGTTACAGTTACTTGTGCAGGCCATAATGTCAGCAATGACTTTTTAACCTTCTTGATTGTTACTTCTTTACTGCACCATATCCATCCTGTTTGCATGCCCATGCTTGAAATTCTCATGTGCTTCTTTGATATTTTAATTTCTTTTTTTTTTTTATTTTTTCCCTCCATTTTATTTATTTAGCGATTCCACTGAGCAGGTAGCTGAGTAGACTTCAGTCATGCAGGAGTTGGTTGTGCATGTGGCGTTAGTGATGGCAAAGGCCCACCTTCGATGTGAAGGCAAGGCAAAGGAAAGAAATGTAATCCAACAGAAGACATGAAAAAATAAAGACTTTGGTAGTAAAGGAGGGTAGAGAGGAATAGCTGATGACAAGGTGTCCTGATTCCAGTGGGGATAGGGTTAATTTTCCCTAGGCTCTGGCAGGGACACAGGTATTCCATACCAGGTGATGCCATGCCCAATCTGTAGCCCAGAGCTGGCCAGAGGAGGGGGCATCCTGGTCTGGTGGTTATTTCTGTTGTTCTCTTGTTCCCTTTGCTGTTCTGTTAAACTGCCTTTGTCTCCACTCACGACTCATGAGTTTTGCCTTTCTTCCGATTCTCCCCCTATAGGAGTGTGGGGGGGTGAGAGAGGGGTGGGTGGTTCTTTGTCTGGGGCTAAACCCCCACACAAGGTGGGGAAAAAAGAATCTAAAGTGCTGGTATGGAGGTGCACTGCAAATGCAATGTGTGATGACGCTGTTCTGATTTGTAATTTTAACAACAACTAAAGAAGTGTGTTGTTTAAATAAGATAATCTATTGGTTTTTAAAAAATAATAAAATATCTTTGTTTCATTTTTGGGTAGATCAGATATATGCTAATACTTATTTTAGGCAAGCTTATTTTTGTTACTGTAATGAGAATATATTTGTCACAGTTTTAATCAACAACTTAATAAAGATGCTAGTGTTTGGCTGCTTTGTTGTTCATCTCTTGTCTGATCAGGGTTATGTGCTAATACTTTGCAGCATTATCTGTTGGTGAATTAAAGGAATACAATTTTCCTTAGCAGGGAGCTTGAAAAAAGTCTCTTGCTTCATTGAAATGGTTCCCAGGTCTGTGTGAAGGGCATGCTTGTATGATCACTGCTCACTTTCCAAAATGGCACTGGAAGGCTTTGTAACTGAATTGAACTACAGTCAGGTTACTCAGATTCCCTCATGTTCGTAGATAAAAGGAATTTCTTCACCAACAAATGCATAGGGCAGCTTGTGCCCATTCTGTTGAGCTATGGGGTTTATTTCAGAATTTGGGAGATTCATTTTTCTGGAATAGATAACTGAGAGAGTTAGCATTCTTGCTTGGATAATGTACTATTTATTTTGGAAGGAAGTTTCCCATGAATAAATAGGAACAAGATGTTTGACCACCTTCTAGGGAGGAGACTGTTTGGTCAGCATAAAATTAAAAGAAAAAAAATCAGAAGAGACAACCTACCATTCTTACGTGGTGTTTGAAATGTTTTCATGTTTCTTTTGGGCTTCAATTATACTGCATATACATGGCAAGAAGAAAGACCAGAGGTTTTGTTTTTTTCTTGGAAGTATAGCTTTATCACATCGTTGGGAATTTATAGTCTAGTAATATATAGTGTTTTTTCCATTCCTGCATTTTGCAATTGGTTTGTACAGCCTCATAGTTTGGCAGCTGAGAGCTCACTTTTTCATGATTTTTTTGGCATGAAAGGGTTACTGTTCACATTTCCTGTGTAATTCCTTCTGATCTTTCTGGGCTGTAATTACTTTCTTGATGTTAAACATTCCCAGGCTCCTATAACCTTCTAGCCTGCTTGCACTGGCCAAGTTTGTCCCAGGTGATCATGTGGGCGAACCTCCTGTTTTTAAGGATAAAAATCTCTCCTTCCTGTGTAAGATAGGCTACATACTCATTCCTCTGCTGTGCAATCCCAAGAGAAATCTTTTTAAAAATAATAATAAGGTAACACATCACTCTGAAAGAGTCAGATTTAGCAGCCAAATAGATGACAAATCAAGTGTGTGGGTTTAGAATTTGCTGAATCTTGGTTGAATGACTGTGAGTTCACATTAAAGATTATTTTTTCTTAATACATTTGGAAAATAGGTTATGGTATAAAAAAGACAGATTTTGACTGTAGCTTCTTACTGTTGACCATATAATTGGCAAATCACGTTAAGCTTGCTTGAATGTAGAACTACTTAGTTGAGCCCTCAGGATTTTTTTTTCTTTTGAATTCTTTGCAGTAGCTGCATATCTTACAAAAAGCGAGAGGATATTACTCAGTTCTGTCTTTCCCATGTAGTTCAATAATCCTGTATTTCTTCTGATTTTCAGTTTGTGGTATGAGCAGTAAACACAAGGTATTATTTTGTTTTTAAATAGAAGTGACTGCATACTGCTGAAAAGCGTTGGCTTCAGAGGTGTGGGAACTGAAGTGTTCTGTTCTGCAAAGGCACTGAAAGGTCCTTCCTGCCACCACTCAGCTGCTCTTCAGCTTTAATCTGGAGGAGCCACCTGTAAGAATGTGAGTGAAGTTTGCTTTCCATGACCTTTATGCCATTTTCTCACAGTGCCAAGAAAGATGCAAGATGGTGATGGCAGGTTTGGGTTTTTTTAGGGTGTGAGGAATTGTAATGTGCTGATACATTGACATCAGTGTGTGTTTTTTTGTTACTGACAATGTCAGAGAAAGTAGCTGGAGGTTCTGTTCACCATTCGTTCAAGAAGTAGCCCAAATTTTGATGCTTCTTTCAAGAGCCATCTCATTAGCTTATTATTCTGAACAGATTATTTCTTGTTGTCATAATCCTAGTGTTATTACCTCAAGTATTTAATTGGCTTCTGTGTGAAATTCTCAGTCTGCAAGTAATTCTATTTTGTTTAGCTGTGGTATTGTGCTTGCAATTCAGATACTCAGAAGCTTTCCCGGTGACTGACTGACTGAAGTCTTGTGAATGCATAACTGTGTGTGAGCTCAGTGGGATTAGGCTTGGAAGAAAACGTTATGTAGGTAGTAAACTGTAGCAGTTCAAGCCCTTTTCTTAGTTTAATTCTCATGCATACCAATGCCTGTGCTTTACTATATAAATAGAAGTTAGAGCAGTTGGTGTACATGTTGTTAACTCTGCTGCTATGCTAGTGAAGGATAAGAATAATATATTTTAATGAAAATGTCTTTTTAATTTTTATCAGGAAGTCGTCTTGAATTTGATGGCTTAGTTATAATTGGAATGCAGTCAGTATGCTGCCCAGTTCTTAATTGCATACTCTATCATATAATTGGGAACATGGCTGTCAGATATACCTATTTTTGTTGTTGAACCCAGGTGTTCTTCCTGGCATATTATTCAACACACAGGAAATCAGTCTTGGCATAAAGTTTTTATACAGTAGTCATGCGAAAAAAACCCAAAAACAACCCCCATGAAGCACCAAGTGAGTATGACTGAACAGACAGAAGAAGATATTGCTGGTATCTTGAAATTAGACTGTTATGTTGTCATTTTATCATGGCCTGCATGTGATCTCCAGGTACCTGTGAAATTTTGTAGGAAACTTCATATGAAGAGGGCTTACCTAAACGCATCCACTTGGGGTTAAACATGTTGCAAGCATTGTGGGCTTCCTGTGCAATGAAGTGCAGCAGGGTAGTGCTTTGGTTAAAGCTTTTTTCAAAACAGCTTATATTATGAAAACTTTATATTATGAAAAAAACGATGAATTTAGAGTTAGTTGACGGTGAGTACAGCTGTATTGAAGCCTGCTTTCTGTCTAATAGGATGTATAGATTGCCTTTCCTTTCTCTTTTCCTGTTTAATTTTGCTCCTGCTCAGATGAAGACAGTGAGGAATTACACGTTATATTGTAATTTAAGGTAACCTGTTTTGAATTCACTTTGTGGAGTGCTTAGAATGTAACTGACCTGACTCTCCATAAGTTTCACCTTTGCAGTGGAAGATACCCTGAGTGGTAATGAATTTTCTTCTATGAAAAATATGTGGTTTCAGAGTCCTATGCAAATTACTTCCTGCTTTTTGTGTAGAAGACAGGTTAAAGGTTGTAAGCTGGTGCTGTTGATCTTGTGTGTGTGCATGTTGTTTGATCTTCTAGTGGTTTAACTTAAAACTCCTTTGGATTTAGGTGTCTCTAATGTACTGGAGGCAAGGTGATGTGTGTACCTGTGATGCAGGGAAGAACTGGACCTAATCTTAAGTGTATTTAGGGCAGAGAAAGAAGCTCTTTGGTTCTAACAAGCTACTATATAATTAAGGAATAATTTGAATTAGGGGAGCTTTTAAGCTTTCAGACAATGTAGTCAACTGTATTTTTATATTCAGAGTTCTACAAGTTCTCTCCTTGAGAAGACATGTAAATTACTGTTATGACAAAACGCATAAATATGTCTAGGATTTGATAGTAATTAATTCATTTCGCTTATCTAAGGCAAGATTAAGTACTTCAGTTTGTAACTGGCTATAAAAAGTAACATGTAAACAAATTTAACACGCATCAGGTGTAATAGCACATTTCATAGAACTGCAGACACTTTGTTTTTAAATGCAGTGGTTTCTCACTTTTACTGTTCACAAACTGAAGTTTAGTCACAGAGTGCCTCTTGACTGGATTTTTGAGGGCAGTTTTTATGTCCTTGGCTTTCTTGAATGACTTGAACTAATATATACCGAAGTGTTAAGTACTATTAAAATGTTGATTAGCACTCTGATAGAATCATGTTATTTACCACTGGTGTGCAAAAAGAATGATTGACTTGAGTTTTCTTGGATTTGTCCTGGTTCAGAAGATGATGTGTATCCACTGATGGGAGTCTCAGAACATGTGCTCTTTGAGGATCTTTTTTTCTAGATGCTGGATTTGGTGGGCTACTTAAATGAGAGTTCCACAACATTGACTTCAAAATAGGTTTGTGTTGCACATCAGCTTTTTTGTGGTCTACATTTCATCTTTGGTTCTTTGTATTTACAAGCACATTATGTACATATATGTAAATTTATTAACACTGATTTTTAAGAGGAATTGGCTATAGTCTTCATTCTTAGATAACTACTAAGCATGCATAAGATCTTTAAATTATGGCAGTCCTTTGTACACTGACTATGTACTGCATTTTAATTCCATCTTTCTGCTTCCTGTGTATTTAATAATGTTTACTTACTCAATGCACGTATTTTTGCTGTTATTTATTCTTTAATTTCTTTACATATTTTCATTCCTGGAGTTCTATATTGATGCTTTAGGGACAAAGATGTGAAACACGGAGCAGAGATCCCAGTGACAAAGGGTGAGAAGGTGTGGGGATACACTGGTTAGCACAGTAAGAGGTTTTAGAAATCAGTAATATCAAAGTTAATTTGAATCGTCATTTATTTTGAAAGGTTCATTATTTAACAGGCATATGTTGGAAAGCAAAGCTAGCAAATTGAAAAAGGATGTGCCAAAATTTATGTGGTCTTGTGGGTACACATTATGGAATAATAGAAAAATTTATTTTGGATAGGACCACTGGAGGTCATCCACTCAAATGCCCAGCTCAGAACAGGGCTACCTTCGTAGTCAGGTGCTGTTGTCCAAGGTCTTGTTTAGTTGAGTCTGGATCATCTCTATGGATGGATACTACACAGCCTCTGGACACCCTTTGCCAGTGTTTAACTACTTTCACTGCAAATTTGTTTTCTAATGTCTTGATTTCCCCCATGGCAACTTGTCTGTAGCCTCCTGTCCTTCTCTTGTGCAGCCTGAAAGACAGTCTGCCCTCATCTTCCAAACACCCTCCTATTTTTAGGTAGGTGAATACAGCGGTAAGATTCCTACCTTAGCTTTCTCTTCCTACAGCTGAACTCAGGTATGTCTGTGGGGAACCCAAACATGAGCACAGCCCTGTAAATGCAGAATGAACAGGAGTATTCAGTTCCCTCAGCTTTGCTTTTGTATATGTATGGAAGCCTTTCTTGACCTTTCACATCCCTTGCTAGTTGCAATTCCAAATGATCTTTGGTTTGCTAATTCTGTGAACGCCTCCTCAGGCAGTGTTTCTGTATTCTTCGTGTTAGCTTCTTCCTCTTCTACCTTGTGTTTGCTTCTTTTGGCTTGAAGCTTGGCTTCTTCCACACCTGCTGCATGTCAGAATGCTGGACTATTCTTGTACTTTGAAGAGGTTGACCTTCAGTATCAGCCAGTTCTCCCAGGCTTCTTTATGTTTCAGGGTAGCCCTTTCATAGAGGTCATACCAACTAGCTTTCTGAACACACAGAAATGTTTCCTCAAGTGCAGGACTGCAATTTTGCTATTAGTCTTGATTGCTTTTCTCAGGATCATAAGATTCACCATCTCCTACGGCTAAAGCTGCCATTGACATTCACATTCCTGACCAGTTCTTTCTTTAGCTTCACCTTGTAACTTTGGAACACTGTGTTAAACCATCACCGTATTTTCCTCCTAAAAAGATTAAGCCTTATAAAGTACTGGCAGCATATAGTAGGATAGAATGTTGGAAAGTTAGGCAATGAAGCTACAGTTTCCTGTTCTTGGTAGGAAATAGGGTTTTTACGACCCAAATGTTAGAAGAATTAAATACTCTCCTATCTGTTGTTGCCTGAAAATGAAAATGTTTGGCATAAAAACTTGAAAATGTTCTTGAAATTGTAATGGAAACAAATTTCTTAGTTTGTTAAAAATGTGTATGAGGAAGAAAAGAGGAACAAAACAGTTTGTCAGACTGTATAGTTGCTACTTGCGACTAAAATCTCTCTTCTGTTGCATGCCCACTCAGAAGTTCTTGGTTTGAACACTGCTTATAAGGAGAAAAATGAGGTATCCTGGGTAAAACTGCCATCTTTCATTTAGAACCTGAAATGAGCATAATTTCTGTAACTTAAAATTAGATAATATTCAA
Organism: Numenius arquata; assembly: GCF_964106895.1. NCBI lineage: Eukaryota > Metazoa > Chordata > Aves > Charadriiformes > Scolopacidae > Numenius > Numenius arquata. Next base: position 29,139,218 of record NC_133587.1, on the reverse strand, counting down.
TTGACAACAGCAACTGTGCATTGAACACTTGGCACTGAAAATAGTAATTTCAGATTAGATGAGAGTCTCTCTACCGGTAAATTAGATGGTGGACTATTGTGTCAGACCTGGTTTTCTGCACAAACTCTTTTGGTTTCTGAATCATACCCATTGAGAAAAAAGTAATTTGTTGTTTATCTGAAATAGTTGAAACCAGTGCATATGTTCGTATTTCTTAATGAATTTCAGGTGGCATTGTTTGTTCTGGAATGGGAAACAAAAAGATTGGAGTACTGGGGTGATAATTTTCCCACTTACACCTAACATTTAACAGATTTTTTTGTTTGTTCCTTTCTGGACCATTCATATATTTTTGAAAGTACCTCTTTTCAAAGTTCACAAAGCATTGCATCCAACTCATGCTCATTCACTGTATTTTTACTAAATAAAATAGGCAGTGATTTTTGAAGGGAAAAAAACCTTTAAACACCTTTGCTTTCTGCAATTTATTGATGTTTACGGTAGTGTAACAAGCAAGATCCCAGGTGGCTGTTATTTCTGACCATTTACAGAAAGCATGCAAGTTCACTGATGGTGATACCTTATTTGCAGCTTTTACTGACGAGTTAAAACTTTTCTGTCCCCTGTACATAAATATGGACCAAAAGAAGCCTGATAGACTAATTAGCTAATGTTAAGTTTTACTGCTTGGTTTACCACATTTAGAGACTACTATTTAGCAAATGATGAAAATTGGATTAAGTGTAGTGATAGCAATGCTGGCATCTTTTTTCAGTGCCAAGAGAAAATGAAGCATCGTGACATTTTTGACATTTGAGATGAAGTACTCCTCTGAATTCTTTGAAGTTCTGTCTGTATCTTTAAGCCTTTTCAATTGTTTGGTTTTAGGTGAACAGTCATGAAAATAGAGAACTTTAAAAGATATTTTGCAATTTGAAAAAGGTTAGGAAAAAAAAAATATATTGCATCTTTATTATACGTGTGTTTCTCCTGTGTAGAAAGAGTTCTATTCTTGCCATCTGGTTGGATGCCCAAAGTAGCTGTGTGCTTTCTGTATGATCTGTTAAATGTACATATATTGTCTAAATTTGTTACTTATTGGATACTTCTTTTAAAAGTCTTATCCAAAACTTTGCATTTCAGAAACTTAAAGCTCATTCTTCAATCTGTATAAAATGCATTTGGTTTCCGGTCTGTGGATTTTCATCATCTTGAAATACAGTAGGTGTTACAGCTATTGCAGTGGACAGTTTTGCAAATACTTGCAAATTATGTATGTGTGTAGCCTGAAATATTGAAAAAGTGAGTCACCTATTTATCTTTAAAAATAACTGTCATCAACAGAAATACCTATTTTTTTAGATTAATCGAAGGACTGTTGGTTTGAAGTGAACTCTTTGTCATTGCATGTTTCTTTTTTAAGGTTAATTCAGTTCAAACTTGTAGCATGATCATTGACATTTACATGCTATGGATCATGAGGCCTGCACGCAGTAAAGGAATTCACACAGATCAGAAATATCTATAGAAGAAAAGTAGGAAATGTCTTGGGCAGTTATCACCATTATTTTTCTTTCCCCTCCTGCCTTCCAGTGCTCCAAAAGAAAGTGGTTGGGCTGGATGGATGAATGTTTGATGCAGAAGATGCAGGTTATTGGCACGTGCCCAGTACACATGTGAAAAATAGGAAGTTTGCAACACAAACCTCAACCAGGACACAGACCTTAAGTTATTTCACTATTAGTGAATGGCGAATCAACTTTGCAGAGAGAAAGTGAACGTGATAGAAATAATATGCAGGGCTTTCTCTTTTGCTGCAAGGGAAGTGCTGATTTTTATTTTTACAGAAATACATTCACTAATGTTCTTCCCTTATTAAAACTCTTATCTAAGTCTTTACGAGATATCGTGGTCTCTGTCCAGACTTGTATATTTCTGTTATTTAGTGCTATTTTTTTTTGAGATAAACCAAAATAAAAAATTTTAAAAAATATATCTCAGCTTTGTAATGAAAGTGATAGTGGACCCAAATAACTTGTATGAAGACATTTTTAATGAGCATTTACTGGAGAACCTCTGTAAAAGCTAAAATATCACAACAAAGCCTTACAGACTTTTCTGTGGTCTTGTATATTAAATATCTTGTTGCCTACTTTAACAGTTCTCACAATTCAGAATGCAGGTAGAGTGGTACTGTGCCAGTGTTTTAACTGACAAAATTTATTGGAGGCTTTTTATAAATGTGATTCAGATACTAGAAACATGAGTAGTTCCTTATAACTCATTCTGTGTTGAATGAAGGAAAATTAGAAGAATTCAGCCTGTTGCACGTATGGAGAGTTCGTGCTGATAAATCAAGTGGCCAACGATCAATTTCTGAAGCTTTTAAAATACTTGTTCATATATACATACACGACAGTTTTCTAACAAATAAAAGCGGTATTATTCTAGTTAATTTTGTACAGGTTTTCTGATGCATGTAGAATAGATAATGCAAATGTATTAGGAACTGTGACCTAACTTTGTGTGTTAGGAGCCAAGAACAAATTCTGCATGCACGTATCTCCTATTTTAATCTTTAAAACGAGCAAACTTTAAAAGCAAGGAATACGCTTGAGCATAAGAATCTGACTAACTTGACAATTGCTTGCTCATTAGATACTCACAGAGTTCTGCTCTTGGGAAACATGATTTGTTTGGTTAGAGCAAGGTAAGTAGGGGAGTGAAGTTAGAAATACAGTTTAAAGAATGGGGAGCTGGTGATGGCAAGCGCTACATGACTTGGAGACGGTTAAGGAGGTAAAGATATTAATAAAAATCTGTGGGCAGTAAAGTACAATAGAGCTCTTTAAATATAGAGGGTATTCTTGAAGGATACAAAAGCTTAGTAATGATAGAAGCCCAGTAATGGGCAAGGATGATAAATTTCTGCTGTGCAGAAAAAGGCATAAATATTCAATAAATATTATGTTCTGTATTCAGAAAGAGGCTGGATTATGCTTTTACATCTCACCTCCTCCATCATTAGTGATGGAAAGAATGTATTATCACTGTACCAGCAACTATTAATGTTAAATGTTTTTAAATCTGCACTGACACCTACAGATTCTAAAAAAAAAAAAAAAACCTCACAAAAAAAAGCTTAGAAGCTATATGAATTATTAATTTTGAATTTTAACAAATCATGGAACAGTGGAGGAATTCTAGAAGGCTGGAGGGGAAGTAATGTACCCAAATTTAGAAAGTATAATATGAGCACCTTGAAAAGACATAGCATGCCATCAGTGTAGATTCAAAGAAGAATTGCATAATTAATACTGGTCAGAATGGGCAAGTCAGCCCCTACCTTGTAGTGCTGCATGGGGCTACTCCATGGGAAGGAACTTGCATTTGCCTTCACCCTTGTTGAATTTCACAGATTCCTGATAGCTCTTTCCTCCAGCCTGTCTAGGTCTTTCTGAATAGAGTCTCTGCCCTGCAGGTCCCAACTTCCTCAGTCGCACACATGCAAGGAGTGCACTCTATTGCATTATTGAGGTTGTTAAAAAAGATGTTAGTGCAGGTTCCAGGGTTGATCCCAGAGGCATACCATTGGTAAGTGGTTGCCAGCTGAACTTCATACCACTGATTCCCCCCACCCTTTTGCCTGGCAGTCCAGCCAGTTTTCCATGCACCTTATCATCTACTTTCCAATACTTATCAATTTGGCTGTGAGGAAGCCGTGGGAGACCATGTCAAAGACCTTCATAAAGTCAAGATGAACAACACTCACTGCCCTCACTTTATCCACAGGACTAGTCGTCTCATTGCAGAAAGTAGCTAGGTTAGTTGGGTGTGATTTATCTTTGGTAAATCTGCTGGCTGTCCCCTCCTCCCTGTCCCTCACATGGCTGAAAATGCCTTCAAGGAGGCTTTGCTCCATAACTTTTCTGTGGACAGAGATTAGGCCGACTGGCCTGTGGTTCCCCAGATCCTCTTTCTTGCCTATCTTGAAGATAGGTGTGCTATGTGCCACTTTCCAGTCTTTAGGAATCTCCCTTGATGCCATGACTTTTAAAAGATGATAGAGTGCATCCTTGCAGTGATGTCGTTCAGCTCCCTCAGTGCTCTTGGATACATCCTTCTGATCCTATGTGTATATAGGATTTGTATATGTCCAGTTGTATTCTCTTACTGATCTGCATCTTCAACTGCTGTTGGTAACATGTTACTACTGCAGCCTTTTCCACGCCTGCTGTCACCTGGTCCCCTTCTCCATCAAGCGTTAGGCCTGCATATTCCTTAGCCTTTCTTTTGTTGCCAGTGTACCTGCAGCAGTCTTGTCACCTTTCCCATCCCTTGCCAGTTGCAGCTCCAGGTGAGCTGTGCCTTTCCTAACTAGCTCTGTGCATGCTTGAGCAGTGTCTCAAATAGTTAAAACTACTGAAATTTAGAGACACTGAATATGACTACCAAAGTTTGGCTTTGTACAATCCTTAATGTAGGAATTAGTACCACTATTGAAAAAAATAGGTTTCTGGTTATTTAATTACGCTAAGCGAGCAGAGCCTCAGTGTTAGAATTCGAAGACTTGACATGACTCAAGAGTATGGGTGTCCCACAGCATGGTTTTCATGGGAAATTAATGAAAAGGTGCTGTGTGTCAAACCACAAAAGCCTAGTTGCTTTAAAAGCTTGGTCATGCTTAATTGTTTTTCTCTTGAAGTACTAATTCAGTTTGGTCTTGCTTAGTTTGAGATTTAACTGAATGAATTAGGAATACAAATATCCTTAGGAACAGAAGGCAAAGCTGGAGGCCCAAAGAGAAAGAAGAATGTTCCCAGGGTTAGCATAGTGTGTGCACCACAGCTGGTTGCTGGACAGTGGCCAGGAATAATTTTGACATGTTTATTTCACATTTTTTCTCCACGAACATGTTTTGAGGACACTTCATTATGTCTGATAGTCTTTGAAGCTCTGTGCTTTTCACGTTTTTCAAGCAACAATCAGGGTGGTGGATACAAAAACGAAAATTATATTGGCGAGGAGTATTTGCACACTGAAAACAATGCAAAATGAGTGAGTGAAGACAGTGAACTAGGAGAGGTTAGATTTTGATTTATTCTTTTTTGTATATTTGTGTGAAGGTTTTTGTAATGAGAAGGTATATTTCATCAGTAACATTGTGAGGACAGACAGTAATAAATCCTGTGAAAAAGAGATCATTTAAGTAAATCATAGAATATGGATATCCACTTTGTCTTGCTAATGTTGTCCTGTGTGCTGCATGGTGAATGGTGTACCAGTTTGAACAACAGCCACTGGTGTATATTGCTTCTGGATGCTAATCAATCAATCAATCAATGTTACCAAATCTAGATAAGTCTGTGGAATATTTTTGTCTATCTAAATTTTATGATTGGTATTCAGAAATGTGTTTATACCACATTGACTACAAAATACACTGTTATGTTTTGATTGTTCTTAAAATAAATGATATATCAGTCACTTCGGCCCATCGGTTGCTTTGTCAGTTGGGTCAGATCTTGGGGAGCTCCCAGCTGGGGAATTGGGGCGTTCCATGCAGGAGAATCCATTGAAGCGGGGGAACAGTCCTTTCTCAGAAAAGGAGAGGGATATGACTGTTTGAGCAAAGAATGTGGGCGAGCAGCTGAACTTCTCTGCCGGGGTCTGTATGAAATAGTTTGGGCGCAGCAGCAGCAGGGAGGGAGGATGCTGCACCCTCTGCGTGTGCTCAGCACGCAGCTGGGCGATCCCTTCTCTGCCTGCAGCTTTCACAAGGGTTCTACAGCTGTAGCCCACTTCTGCTGTGAAAGTTGAACTGCCCTTAATTTTGCAAGATAATTTTGACTAAATTAGTTGTGTGATGGCAATTTTTTTATCTACAACTATGAAATTTATGCAATATTCTTTAACACTTAAGGTACTTACTGTCACAGAACTTACATAAAATGTGACCTTTTAATTTTTGCACTAAACTCGGAACACTTGAGTTTTATGAGGTTGTTTCAGTGAGATGATGTCCTAATTTGTAAACTTAATATTTGATGCTTCTTCTGCTGTAGAGCAGTTTACTATATGCTTAGGAAGCACTAAAGGTGGAAGTCATATAGAATTTAAGTTGCTTATGCAAGTCATTATATTTTTATGAGCTTTTTAAGTGTGATCTGTTAAGTACATATTCCTTTCTGGTGAGTAGGATCACATTTGGGAAACATAGGGTATAATTAATAGTTGGGCAATGTTTTTAATGTTCAGCATCATTAAGAAAATCCAACTATTATATTTACATAACTGGTTTTAAAAGTATATGTGTTCTGTTGGGCCCTCAGCTAAAAAGGTCCTTAGCCCTGAAACACAGTCCAGGTTAGCAGTGTTAGAGCCAAAGTTTGGGGGTAGAATCAGTGTGGTACAAAACCAGTCAAAACAGTTCTTAATACAGCATCTGATTAGTTATCTGATATGTTTTTCAGAACAGGGCAAGGACCAGCTGTGCCTCACAATAGTAAACATATTCTCAAGTGAATTCTTCTTCTGTAGAATTTGGAAGTTAAGTTTTTGAGTTCAGCTGAAGAAAATAGGCCCTTTCATTCAATGTAAGAAACCAAATATTTCAGTGTATAATTCTTATTAAGAGCTTTTTTCGTTGAGAGAAATTATGCTTTAGAATCTGGTATGCTTTTGATTCGTCTTAGGCATTGGGCAATGTTACTTTTTAATTTTTTTGGCTCTTAATACCATTTTTCTTGTTTCTTTAATTTCTGCCTTACAAATGTGTGTGCAATAGGTGAACCCTTTTGAGGGGGGGGACAATGGACTTTCTCTTTAAAGTCATTAGTTGATAGGCAATTTGAATTTTAACATCCTGGAAATGCGTACCATCTTTGCCAAGCTCATTTATTGCTTGATCAGACATGGTCATAATCTCACTTTGTCGTCTGCGGCATGTAGTTGCAAGATCCTTTTATTTTTTGTATTTTTTTTTTCCAGTTCTTGAATGCTTGTTTTGATTGAGACTATGAATAAGACACATTGAAGTAACTTTTTTAAATGCAGTGTATTTTTTGTATGGAGGATATTGCTGCACACACATTATAAATGTAGTTTTCTGACTGAAAGCTGTCTAGCTGACTTTTTAAAAAACTCCGTAACGGAAATTCTTATAAAAACAACTATAGATGATGCTCACTTTACTTATTTAGTAAAATGGCAAAATTTAGTACTATGCTCCAGTTTGCAGCTGTAAAGTCAGAAATAATTCCATTATTTGAGTCAGAATTGCAAAGGCAATTCATATTGCAAATTTTAGAGTGGTTTTTTGCTTTTTGTCAGCTGTTGGTTACCTTTCTTCTAAGTAGAACTTTAACAACATGTTCAGACTTTATTAAAATAGCAAAAACCTTGGACAAAATTTTTCCTATGAGATAAGCTTTATCTCATTTTTGTCTCCTGTGGGATTCAGATTAGTGTCCAAATAACCCAAAATACCATAGTCAAAGTAGAAGAAGTGATTAGGGATTGATTGTTTCTTTTTTAGCCTTTACATAATTCAAGGGCCAGCTGGGATTCTGCAGAGACTTTAGTCCCATGTTTCCAAAGTCAGTCAGTCAGATTGTGCATGTGAATGTTTTGTACTCTTGTGTTAATCCTTACATTATTAATGGAATTTTTAGGGCTGTGTTATCTGAGCCATTCAAATACTTTTTGACTATTTGTAAGTTCTGAGGTATTAAATATCTCTAAAATATATAAGAACTACCAAATTTAGAAAACGGAACAGTTACTCTCCTTTCAGTATTGCAGTCCTGGCTGATTATTTCTGTAGTCTAAATTGATAATTAACAGAATCCTAAAACTTCATTTTCACCAGAAAATTGTTGTTATGCTACCAGTAATAGCTTATTCCTCAAATATCAAAGTTGAGGAGAATATAAAAAGAAGTTAAAAAAAAAAGGCAAGTAAAATACAAGTAATGTTTTCTTTGTTTTTCCTTTAGTCATCTTTAATTATTTTGGTTGGTACCTTTGTCTGTCATAGGTTAACCTCATTCTAGTCTTTGAAATAACTTGTTTATATGTAGTCTAAGAGCAAGTAAAAAAGTATATATGGCGATTTATTATAAAATATCTTTGTTCTGTGACACTCAGTCAAATTCTGTAAGCCTTCAGCATAGCATGAAATACAGGAAGGGGTTTTTTTGAGTACCTTTTTAGCTAATTTTGAAGTGTTGTAAGAGTATTGCAGCAGGAATTGCTGGAACAATCTGCCCTTATATACATAGACCCAATGTTACTGTGATTTTCAGCCTATCCTTTGTTGTCAAGGGGTGAGTATAATTTGATTTCTGAAAGGCATTTGTTGAGGTTGAAGGTTTTCAAGTTCCATCTGGACAAAGCCCTAAGCCCAGTGTTGACCCTGCTTTAAGCGGGAGGTTGGACAGGATGACCTAGCGTGATCCCTGCCAACCTGAATGATTATGTGAAGTACCTGTGTGCACAGTTGCAGACGTTTGTCTAATGCTATGTAAGTTTTATTATAACTGCAATGAACTCGATGTTTAGTATTTGTGATATTGTTTATCCGAAAAGAAAGCTAATGTACTGCAGCAGACACATAATGAAAGATAAATCATGTATTCTGTCCCTATTAGGCCAAAACAGTCATTAATTGTGAACAACAGCAAAGTCAAAAAGTATCAAAATTTAATCAGGCATTGCAAACTGAAAACCATAATGGTGTACTGCAATTCCACTGTGAATGACAGATTTCTAACCAAGTTGTAAGATATGTAGGTTCTATCTTATGAAACTGAGTTGTTGAGAATCCTGGCAAAACTTCCTAGCAGTTTGGACCCGAGCAATAAATTAATGCTTAATTTAGGACAAGGATAATGTAGAGGGGCAAGAGTAGAAGGAATTGTAGAGTTTGAATTTTAAAGTAAATTCTAGAGTAGTCATTGCCAAGTAAGAGAGCTAGATGTGGGGTTTTTATTGATTTATTACAAATATTAAATTAAGTTGAACTTATATTGTAAGAACTATTGGCAGCATAGATTTCACAGTGTCTTATAAAACCAAAATAACTACTTTATATTTTCCATAACTATTGTTTCTAGGTGCCCTCAGAATCAAGAACAAAGTGTAGCAATTTGTACTGGTTCATCATTTCACAGTTACTTTCACAACCCTAAGATCCAAGGCTGTATTTTAAAATCAGAAGCTTTGACCTTTTAATATACAATAATGGCAAAGTTGTCTAATACAGGACTCCAGTTCATGGCATTCAAAGCAGTACTACTGAGAATGTCTTTTTATGTTTTCCTTAGTAAATACTATCTGTCACTTTAAATTGGAAATTTGGAAAAAAAATTATTATTTTTTGGTATTTATGAGTTGTCTAATATTAGGCATAAGAGCAACTGTGCTGCTGTTTGCTCTTCTTTTTTAGTTTTTCAGAATAGGTTTGTTTTCTCAAATGGAAAATAGTTGAGGCTATTTACAGTTGTAAAAACTGTTCAACTACAATTTAATACACATACATTTCATAAAATGAAGAATCGATATTGCTTCTTTTTTAGCCTTTTCTTGTCCCAGGCATCCTTTTGAGAAACTCAGCTTTTATAAATTTTGTCTCAGGTCCTTGAATTTGCTCTCTTGGAGATAGTTATAGTTGTAAAATAAGAATTACTGAGACTGTATGCTGGGCTGCAATAGTAAAAAATGTGTGGAATATCCTCATTTCTTGCAGTGTATGTGCTAGTCTTTATTCATACAATTGAAAAACCTTAGAAGCTGATGTCAAAAGATTTGTCTCCTCGAGAAACAATCACTTTTTATTTGCTTTTTATTTTAAGCCAAACGCTGAAGCCGCCCTATGTTGTTTCATAAATAAGCTTTTATCATCAGCAACATGTTATTGAAAGTAGCATAGAACCTGTCGTGTAGGCACAGTTCCACTCTGACAGATGGGCATGGTGTAGGCTTTGCCAGCCAACCATTCTATACATCACCTAACAGAGGATGAAGGAAAAATTTTTGTCCAGGATTGCCACTGTGGCATTCAGTGCTTTTGAGGCTTGAAGTTCAGGAAATGTGCTCAGACTCATCCGTCTCGTAGCATGATCAAAAATTTTAAAATAGCCTGGGTTTTAGGTTCTGCTGGGTTTGTACTGGGAAAAGTGACCAGTTGCTGTGAGGCTTCTGTTTCTTTTTGGCTGTCTGCTGAAGTCACCTAATGGGCTCAGCCAGAAGGAATTCTGCCACGGAGACACATTTCTCCCAGATTAATTACCTAAGTATGGAAGCATAAGCAGTGTGTAATTTCTCTTGTAAGAAAGCTGTTGTTTGTGACTACGTGCGTATCTCTTTGGATATAGAATAGGAGGGTGAGGATCTACTGATCTAGGATGAAATCCTAGAGCGAAGATATGACTTAAAATAAAAAATTTTGAATAAGAATAAATCAGACTTCCACGTCTGAAGATTTGTATAGTGAAATGCAGAATATTTTTGCAGGTCTTCAAAAATGCAAATCAACTATTGCTTGATTATTGGGGTTTGGGGTTTTGGAGGTTTTTTTTTTTAAATTTTTTAAAAAATTGGCTTAATGCCTTGTGCTTGATTTTATAAAGTAGCCAAACACTGCAGGCTTTTGGCAAGTGTACTTGCTTGAACAAATGCCTTTGTGTGTTACGCTAGTCAATCTTTGTCATTTTTAGCTTCCTCAGTATTTTTGCATAGCTTCAATGTTTTAATCATTTATTTGACGTCTAACTCGGCCTTTAAATACCAATGGATTTTGCTAACTTTCCTGGAAGCTATGCTGACATGATTCATTCATGCTTTTTGGAGAACTTTGGTTTCTGTTGAAAAGTTCCTAGATTTTGGGAAAGAATGGTTGCGTGGCACTGTCATTTACAAGATGGCACAGTATGTGAAAGAACAGGTGTGAAAAATGAAGTGAATAAAATTGCTTTTGAAATAAAAATTGACATTTCATGGGCTTCTGTTAGAACGTCTTTTCTAAACTGTACTGTTTAATTTTTCTTCTTAGCTGAGTGTTTTCCTTCTGAAATGAAATTACATAATATTTAAGTAACACTTCTTTACATGCCTAGTTTTAAATTAAAATTCATAATTAAGCTTAATATGAAATTATAAGATTTGATTTAATGCTTTTTTCCAGTACCTGAACTAATATTCACTGCATTAGAAGGTGCAGTTGTCATTGAGAAGCTTTGTTCTTTTAACAAAAGGTACCAAAAATAAATTCAGTTAGGGTCATACTGGTTTAGTTTAATACTGTTATGATAATGAATACTGTAATTACTTTCAGATAGTTCTTCCTTCCCAGAGGATGAGGTTTTTAGTTTTGATGCCTGCTTAAAGCATGAGAATGACAGTAAAATTAATGTCATAACCTTTACAGCCTATTTATCGTTTTCTGTGTAGTATCCTAAAGGATTTTATGTAACATCTAAAATAAATGTCTTAGTATGGACAAGCATCAAATTAGGTTAATTGGGTTCACCTGATATTCAGATTCAGTCTGTCTGTCAGGACACCAATATCATATAAAAGACCTGTGGGTATTTTTCTGTGAAAATTGCTTTTAAATTATTACATGTGTATGTTCCGGTTCCTTTGATTGGTAAAGACCAATTTACAGTGTAGTTTTTTTCCAGTTTATTTGATATTTTTGCTGCTTCTGGTTGAAAATTCGTTTATCCTTTCATTCTGTGGTAACATAAGGAGTAGTATAGGCATGATAGAGCTTATTTTATGGTATTAAGATAAATTCTACTTTTTAATTCTGTCCAACCTCAACTCCACTTCACTTGTAATAATTTTCTTTTCAACTATTTAACCAGTCAGCAGCAGATTTCAAGAGAACTGTTTTGAGTTCTGGAGTACTGTGACTTGACTGATTTTATTTATTGTCCTATGGTAGAATTACAAACTGAGCAAAACAGATTTTAAGATTATATAGCATTTTAAAAGTTTTATCTTTTGGAGAGGCTATCAGGTGAAGAAAATTTGTTGATAATGCCAGATAGAAATAATCTATATAATCTTCTGTATTTGGAAAGAACCGGTATTGGACTCAACTATAATGAAGGAACACTGTAAGAACGTTTGCCGCCTCAGTGTTCAATGAAAACAACGGGACATCCTGAATTATTAGTGGTGTCCAATGTAAAATTTGTTCTGGATGTGAGAGTGTAAAACAGGTACAAAATTTAGTTAGTTTTATTCATAAGGTTGGTCATGAACATCAATATCAACATTTTTGAATGTCAGCATTTTTGGAGGGGGAAGTAGTCATGCCAAGCCAGATTTATAGTCAAATGAAAAAAAAAAAAAATTCTGCTGAGGGCGGGTATAGTAGCTATATGGATGTTACATCCTTTAACTTCTATACTGTGCATTAATTAACTCAGAATTTCAGAACTTTTTGATAAGACTGCAGTTTATGTTTAGGACGTGCATCACGTATATGTAGATATTAAGTATCTGGTAAATGTATTAGAAATAGGCTGAAGGACATCAGAAACTTTCAGTGAGAAAGGAACATGAATCATTGTACTTGTAGTAAAGTTGTGGTGGGACTGGTTCCAAGACTAGCGCTAGGCAGTGATCAGAAAGACAGTATCACTGCTGATAAATTTGAAAATAGTGTAGAGCGTAGACAGGACAGACATACAAAGTTATGTAGTTTGCTTTGGCATTGGTATTCAAAGACGACATGAAAACATGCTTTAATACAGCCATACATATAGCAATGGATAGAAAAATTTGAAGGGATGGTAAGCAACAGCTTGCCCTGACTTCAAAATCTTGAGCTATTCAGCTTTTCCAAAAAGGAAGGTTACTCGATCAAATATCTGCAAAAGTAAATGGCAGTGAAAGGTTCTTCAGTGTAACAACAATCAAAAATATTCATGAATGGCTAGAAGATGAAAAGTTAATTTGAGAATTATTTTTTTTTATTGACAGTAGCTGATCAGTGTACTAGTCTGTCAAATAAGCACTGGATTTTCTAGATTAAGACCATTATCTTACTGCAGTTAGAGTTGAATTCAAATCAAAGATACCTGTACAAAATGTTTGGATTTTTATGGTCCAGTTTTCTGTCCTAGTGCTACGGTTTGTGAATGCTTGGAAGAAGATGTGGAGCTTGTGATTCCACATGGTATTCTAAGAATTATTGTTCTATATCCTGAAGTCTGGTTTGTTTGCTATAATTCTAAGAGGAAGTAGTAACCAGAAGTGAGGAACCCTTTAAAACTTATTTAATAATTCCTACAACTGGGAGGGACCATGAAAACCTATAAAAATATAATTTCAAAATAATAATTTTGAAAACCATCATTTGAACGTCATTTCTTGCTTTTTTTTTTTTTTTTACAAGAATGTGCATTGCTGTAACTTCCTCAGTATGTTTTCAAGACTTGGAAATCCCAAAGTGGAAGAAAAACTTCTGACTTTGTTTCTGTAAAAAGAACTTGTTGAGCAACACGGCCTTAAAAAAGGATGTCTTACAACTGTGGGTGACAAGTTGAAAAGGTTCCTTGAAGTGTTTTGCCATTCCAAAATCACATCAATGTGGTCTGTTCCATTCTTGTAGGTTAAGAGCGAGTTGTCTATATGTTACCATGATGTGAAACTAGGTTTAGATGAGCCGACATATGTTTGTGTCCTGGGTCTGACAGACCAGAGGTTGACAGCGTAAGCACCACGGACAGAGGCTCTTGGAGGCAGCCTGGGATCTGCTGATCGGCGCCGGCAAACCTGTGCCAGCAGGTGCTGGTTGACATACAAGAGCTTCTCATTACCCATGGCTCAGCACATCACCTATTTGCTGTATGAGAGGTGTCTCCTCACAGCAGCACCACTACATTTTCCTTTATGCTTTGCTATTGAACTTCCTGGAAATGGAATTGGTTTTGCCTCTCTTATACTTCACTGCTGCCCACATAACCATCTCCTTCCTGGAACCTCTCCATACCTTTTTTGAGAGTCAGTTGCATCATATAAGGAAATATATTCCAGACTTATTTTTGTGATTGGTAATTACATCAGAATTTGTCCTAACTATTTTTGTATTTATCCAAACCCAGTCTTTTGGTACTTCCTGTGCTCAGAAGGGTGCTCTTGAGTGCATGTCTGGAATGTTCCTTATGTCAGATCCTACCAGCTGTTAAATTGGCCAGGAAAGTAAGAAAACTCCGCATCCGCACAGCTGGCTCTGCTCATGGGAAATGTTATACCAGATATGCACTGGTGTGTAAGCCTAGATCCAAGTAACCCCCCAAGTAGTTGGAGTTCCATCTGTGTCAGTCAATGGGCTTGTCTGTTACCTTCCCAAAGCCTGCATCAGGAGAACAAGAGATTACATACCCTCTGTGACTGTTAACATGTTAATGGTGTTCAGCTGAACCAAGCCATTACACGGTCGTTCCAAAAGTTAGACTATTTTATGATAAAGAAAATCTGTGGCTAATAACACAATTTTATTTTGTCATTGTATTATACTATGTCTTTCTTACTTGACTGCTGAATCACACTTAAACAAAGCTTAAGCAACACACTGACTGCACTGGAGAGAAATAATCCACTCTTAAGTTACTGGTTAGCCATTTGATGTAATGGTATTTTATGTCAAGCACTAAGCATCAAATTTTGTGATAAGTACCAACATGAAATTCAGGAGAGGTCACGGTGTGATGTTTGCTTCACAAATGCAAGCTAATATCTTCATTGTAGCATCCATGGAAGATTCTGCTTGTCAGTCAGTTATATGGTATCCATGCAGTTCAGATGTTTGAAGGTAAACCCTACATTGTCTGTGATTCTTCAGCATGCATTGGAATTCATGACAAGTCCTCTTTTCTGGCTTTAACGGGGGTTTTCAGTTACAAGAAGCCTAAGGTAGTTGTACTCAGTGTTGAAATATGGAGAGTGAGTATTAGGGTATGCATGATCCAGAGAAACACTTGGTTTAAAACTCCATTGGTGTTTTGCATGAGGTATGGGTATACTGGGATCCATTCTGAAATATAGTTTTGGAAAACTATTGCCATTATCCTATACTTTTCTTAGTTGATGAAAAATTATCAGAATTTCTAAGTATCTGTGTTTCTTCTTTCCAGGAACATTGTCGTAACTATTAAAGGGCATAATGCAGAATCCTTTAACTTTTTCTGCAGGTATAGTATACTTTCTATACTTTTTTTGAGAAATTAGAGGCTTGTGATTCAAAATGTGGAAGAATATCCTCGTTAATAAATCACTGTATTATTTGTGTCTACTATTCTACTCTAATAGGATTTTTTTTTTAAAAAAAGAAGCTATTGTACTGCAGCATTTATCACTTCAAACAATGAAAATGGCTAAGCTTGTTTTCTTCTTTAAGACATTGCTAATTACTGTTACAACCTGTAGTTGAAACGTGAAATATGTAAATCTGCTTCTTGTCTGATTGAGCAGAATTAAGTGTTCAGGGTTTATTCCAATTTTTTTAATACTCTTATATTTGAAAATCATTGTCATATTTGACCGCCATATAATTGGGGGTCAAATCTATTTGCAATTTATGCTGCAAGACTACCAAAAAACAACAAAATAAATGTTTAGGAAGATATATTAGGAAGAAATTCTTTACTCTGCGGGTGGTGAGACACTGGAACAGGTTTCCCAGAGAAGTTGTAGAGGGCCCATCGCTGGAAGTGTTCAAGGCCAGGCTGGATGGGGCTTTGAGCAGCCTGGTCTAGTAGGAGGCGGCCCTGCCCATGGCAGGGGGGCTGGAACTAGGTGGTCTTCAAGGTCCCTTCCAAGTCTTAACCATTCTATGAGTCTATGGTTTTCTAAATATAAACTTATATATTTTTTAGTGCCTTTTCTCCAGCATTGTTATCCTTATCAATTTTTTTTGTGTTTAACTATCTTTCTTTTGTGTTTTGTCTCTTCAAAAGTCATCTTTTGTTGATTTATTTTTCAGTAGGGTTAGTGTCTTAAATTTTTCCCTCTGTTGTTAGTTAGGGTATTTGTGCTGCAACTGTATATTCCTAAGCTTCTAGATGTGCAACCGTAACTTTAATTTCCTTTCCCTTTTGATCTGTGTCACAATGGTAATGTTTAAATATGATTGTTAACTTGAATGTCATTTTTAACGATACTTCTTAAATGTGAATGAATGGTTGATAGATATGACATAAGCTCTAATGGACCTCTCGGAACCCTTGCATGCTGTCAGTTAAGTTTCCATTGTTAGTACTTATGTTAATTAAGAAAAGCACTATATATTACTTAACTTGAAGCCTTGAGCTTTTACTGTCATGTAAGTTTATACTTTACCTGTTTTGTGAGGAGTATTTTTATGATACTGTAATAATTCTGAGGAAGCTATTCCAGGAGGATGTCATGCAAATTGATCTTAGTTGATGAGTTCTGTGTCTAATGGGACTATTCTTTCAAGGAAGACAGTACTCACTGTTGTGTAAAGCTATCCACCCTGCAGTGTGCTCTACATCTGCATGCTTATGACTGGAATACTTAATTCTAATACTTAAAACCCTTAATTTAATTTTTCCTTTAAACAACAGGAATTTGACCACTGTTGTACTCGAATGTGTTATCTTTATGTTAAAGCCATTTCTAAATAACAGGAAGATAATATAGACTGTGAAACTGTTTGCAAACTTGAAACTGATGAATCATTTGCTTTGAGATTTTTTTTTTAAGACATTTTTTTTTTCTAAACAAAAATCTATGCCAGTCAATATCCTGTTATCAACTTCCACCCAGTGAATTTTAAGAGCCATGTTGTAAACCTTGGAAGTGAGGGTTCATGTTAGAGATCATAACCAGACCCTGGCCAAGAGCTATACCAGTGTGCAGTCATTATATTGTACAAATATACTAGTCTCAGTATATTTTTTTGTATTCTTTTACTATCACTCTTTTTTTGTCCTCGTATCACCCATCACTTTTGTTTTTTAAATGTGTTGTGGCACTTTGAAAATGTTGAGGCTATTAGCAATTTATAATGATTTATGTACAACTATAACATTGGAACATTTCTTACAAATAAAAGGTTTGAAAAGAAACGGTATTGGAAGTAGAACCTATCCATCAATTACATTCAGTATAGCATTTTTGTTAGTCTTTCTGTGCTTCGAAAGTGCTTGTTATTTTTCAGTTGAGTATGGAAGTATTGGTTAGTGCAAGTTCTTTGAGTGAGAACAAAAACCCTTCACTGCTACCATTTGTCATGTAATAGCAGAAGTTCTGTAATTTGATACGGACTTCTTCAGGGCATCTGTATTTTTCTCGATTTAAAGTATGTGATAAGAAAGGTGAGTATCATTTACATAACAAGCAATCGTAACTCCATGTTCAAACAGATGCACTTGTCTGAATAATTATAAATATTTAACTTTTAAGATTTTAATTTTTTTCCTAGGAATTATGAAATTATCATTGAGGCATCATATTCTATCATTCACACCCATGTTCATATTTGCTGTTGAGCAAGTGCTGAGTTTTTTTTATAGTGCTCCATAATGACATAAAATACCAGTGTGCCTTAGAGAACCGGAATACCTTTGGATGAGTGGCGCTGTCAGATTTAATAAAATGTTTTTGTTAAATGACACAAACGTGAAAAAATTGTGTCTTATGCAATTACTGTGCAAAATATAAGACTGTCCTAGTTTATCTAGGAATTTATTTAATACTTTTTTGTCTTTTTAAAATATACATTGGAAAAGTATATCACAGGCTGAAATCATAGTTTTGCTTCTTGGGTGTATTTATTTTAATTTTTCAAAAAGTCTAGTTTTCTTAAAAAGCCATTGTGTAGTTTAATACATTTTGTATCCATGTTAGTATGGTCATTTGGTGCTGGGAGATCTCAAACTTCAATTAGCCATGTAAATGTGTTTCTTAGCATCAACTCTCACTTTGCTGGAACCCCTGCTGCCTTTATATCATTAACATAAATGCAGGTGCAAATAGCATTTATGTACTTTGATAGAAAGCAGTTGGAGACATTTCACTGTGGGACACGACACTTTCAGATTGTGTACATCTGTTCAAATAATGTATCCAAGCCAGTGACATGAACGCAAGGATAAAAACATCTGCCCCTGAGACCGTTTGCCATACAGCAGATGCTTACATCTTTATTTATGCAGATGGTTTGTGTGATGAGCTGAGCAATGATGAAAGCAAGGAAGTTTGACAAAGATTTCAGGGTATTGCTTGGGATGGGAAAATATGTTGGTAACAGGGCTTCGTTTTCAGATGTCAACCAAAAGAAGAACATCTGTTATGAACACTGATGTTTTTAGTAACGTGGATGTGTTATTTTGGATGTTAACTAGGTTAACACAAAATCAGTAAAGGATTATTTTTTTTTAAAAAAAACAAATCTCTTGCACGAAAAGGTGTTCTCGAGTTTATACAAAACATTGGATTGACTGAAGAGTTTGCAAAGGTAGAATATTTTGAAAGGATAACATAACCTGTGAATTTGTTCAGAGGTTGTGTGCGGTGCTGTAAGAGAATTGATGACTTTGGGGATTTTTCACTTTGAGTTGTATTTAGTGTTATGAAATTATTAAGACAAGTAGTTTAGCCTTTCTGTTGGTCAAAGATGACTGTAGGGTAGTCGGCTTGAGTCTCAGGTCTAAATAGATCTGGAACTTAAAAGAAGGCACAGCCAGTGTGCCTCTCCCAGCCACAGCCAGGCTGGCCCAGCTCCAGTGGCGGCTGGAGGCAGCGGTGACGGGCGCCCGACTCCCCCTGCTGGACTCTGCACCAAGGGCCTCCTTTGTCTGCCAGCACAGGCCAGATACACATGATTTTAATTAGAAATCTGCTGATATTTCTGCACACGGCAGGTTAAGGATATCATCTTTGGCCTACATTCCTGTGGACTGCATTCCTGTTTTCATTCCCTCGTATGCTGGCACCCGTTACAAGTGTTCGCTGATATATTATCACTTACCAGCAGTATCTTCTATCAATTCCTTTACAGCACATCCAGTAACCTCTTGTGAGAACCGGGGCTTTGTTTAAACAATACAGTGGCGAGCATGGGCAAGCTTAACAATGTCAATAAGCATTGCAAATAATTGTAATTATGCACTGGGGAAAGACAAGCATTCAGATACTGCAATTTAAAGTATTTTCTGCTACATCCTGCTGCCAGAGAGGCCTAGCTACGTTCAGATTCAGCAGCAAGTGATGATTTTTTATATGTTCTGAAAATTAATGTATTCCTAGCCAGGGCCATAGTCTTTCTGAAGATGTTTTAGTTTTCCGGTGCTTTATAGGGCTGTGTCCGTCTTTAAAAAAGTATACATTTCTACTTGAAGTACTGTGGAGATCCTCTAATCTTTATTTTTGTTTTAATCCTTAGTGGAATTGACTACAGGTGGCAATGCTTTGCGTATCTCAGCCAGAGCTATATAGCCTTTTTCTGAAGAAATTTGGGTCATGAAGAAAGGAGAGGGGGCAGCTAGAGCAAACAGAGCTCCTGCCTAGAGATTCACCATTCAAAAGTTAGATCACTTAGGTAATTTTCAAAAGAAATGAGCTATTTACGAAATTGCTCAGAAGATACTCTCCAACAATCATCTAAGTTTAAGGATGCGTTCTGGCCCTTTCTTTGGGGAATGATAAACCCTGTGTATAGTTCATACTGGAAGACACAAAATAGACCAGGCCAGGCCTGACAGTTTTCTGATCTTTGCTTCATCTTTAATGAGGGAGCGCTTTCCGAGGTTTGTAGCACAGAACTCACCATGAAGGTGCTTTTAATGCCTCAAGTAAAAGATAATTTGTCTGTTGAGCCAAAGTGGTGAATCAATTGCTTGTTTCCTCTCGCATGGGGGATCTGTGCAGCACTGTGTACTCTGGTCATCACAAAAAAGCGATACTCTCTAACATGAAAGAAATGTTGCTCTTCTGTTGTGCTCTCTCACTGGTATTGGCAAAAAATAAATTTTGGATGTAAGAGGCATAATTCCCTTACTGCAATCAGACTTATGTCCCTTTCTGTCCCGTGGAGGGACGGGTGGACGGTTGAACTCTCAGTAAGATGAAGATAGATTAGGCTCTCAGCTTATTTGAGAGGGGAGCAAGAGTCTAGTCAGAAAATACTTCATGATTTATTCATAAAATGGTCCTACTTGACCTTTTTGTGCTGCATAGTTTCTGAAGAATTCTGTCTTCGATTCTGTAGCAGACCTGATCATTATTGTTTCCTGCACTTAAGGAAAAAATAAGTCTATTAATTACCACTTATATTAGGCATATCAAGATTTTGTCCAGGTTGATGTGATCTTGATAGACCTTTTAAAAAGGACTTTACATTGACATTGACTTTACAGTGAATTAATTACTGTTTAGGTCCATATCTTTATTGAAGCTCACTAAAAGAAATTTCAACTGGCAGGTGTCCCAGAAAACAATTTTTAAAAATCCAATTACAGTCTTTTCTTTTGAATCTTCTGTTTGTCCCCACCTTCTAGAGTACCTAATTCACATTCGCAATGCCATTGAAGTTTTATGAATTATGAGTTTATGACCAGTGCTAGCATCACCTCCCATCAGTTATTTTCTGAACAATTAGTTCCCCCAAGTGGCTGCGTCACTGAAGCCTTGCCTTGCAAATCTCCAGGGATGGTATCCTCTGTGGAACAGAGTGACTGGGCAAAACTGACAAAGATAAACCCCTGGATTTGCAGCGATACAAAAATTTCCTTTCTACGCAACTGAATCCTGTTGGAGCAATGTGGTCTCTAGATAATGCCCACTTGAAGTTTGACATGGGTGGTCGCTGAAACTAGCAGAGGCAGAGCAGAAGCTGAAACACACTGTCTTTGATGATGTATCTAATAGTCTTTCTCAGACACAAGTTCCGTGTTTCAACAGAAAAGAACCCATGTTTTCATCTTTAATAGTGATTTGTGTGGTTGCAGAGGCCAGGCACCATCTTTAGCCCATAGATTTATCTGCATAAACCTTATTCCCAAGTTCTTATATTGCCATAGTGAGAAAAGTCTGTATGTGACTTCTTCAGCTGTAAAGGTGGAAAAAGTTATTAATAATTACAGATGCTTTATGTCTAGTGCTCTTTATGTCAGTTTTCATTTCTTGATATGAAAATGTTTTGATCTGCTTAAAACCTATTAATTATGTAAACCTTAATGTGAAATGAGTAGCTTATAACTTGAAAGACTGTGCCTTCAAAAAAATGGAAAGCTTTTAAAGTTTAAAAACACTGCATGAGAGGTGTTAAGAAAACATGTGGATCTGCTAGTAAATGTATTTTACATTCATTGCAAAAGAATGTTTAAAAACCTCTTATGTTATGTTCTGACTTTTAGGAAAGACTTCCAAGACTTTCTTCCTTTATACAGTAGCACAGAAATGGCTTTTTTTTTACAAGAGGTTGTTTGAAGCCTCGCATTGCCCACATTTTATATAAGGTGTTGCTTTTGAATATTGATTTACCCACATGTGGCCAATACATATGATATTAGAGCTCAAAAAGGTTACCTCGAAGCTGTTGGCTACTTGTTGTACCCTATAGAAATAGGATTTCCTACGTATTTAAAATGTTACTTATGCTGGAACATTACAGAGAGGTAAATGTTCAGTACTGCTACAGAGTTTACTTAAAATCTATGATGAGAAATCTAAATCTATGAGAAATCCAAAATGTTGTCTTATTATTGGCATATATCAATGTACGGTCAATAGTGAAACAAGGATGTTTCAGGAAAATAGGACTGAATTAGGTAGGAAACTGAAGAACTTCCCTAAGTATGAACTATGTACCCATGTTCTTGGATTACTGTATGAGTTATCTCTCCAAAGTGACTGTTTATGCCAAAAATAGTTTTAGCTTATTCCCACACTGAAAAACGTCACTAGAAATTTTAAGGTTGGACGTCTGTTTTAATGGAGTCCAGTTAATTCAAAAAACCATTTTTATTGTGTAGCTTTGTTGTTGTTCTTCGGCTAGAAAGAGTCTTTTGGAGACTATTTAAGGAATCCAGGAAGTATCCCACTGCTCACAGATTTTCTTGAAAGGGACTATCATCCTAATTCCTTAAGATAATAAACTTGCAAAGACGACCTGTCTAAATGATAAAATGCTTTGTGTACAACTAGCAAATCACATTGATGCTCAAATCAGAATTGATTATATATAGCTTTAAAGAGGTCTAGTTTTTCCTTTTAGAATTTAAATAAACTATTTTGATCTTGTTCCACCCATAGTATACTAGAACACGTTTTCTAAGCCTATTTGTACATTCTGTATCTTAGCATTTTTGTGAATGATGTACTGTGGTTTTCCAATCTTGCATTAGAACACTTATTTTTTATTTTTCTAATCTATTTTAAATTGCACAAAAGGACTCCTATGTAGACATAATTATATTATTCTTAAAAAAAACCCAAGTACTGAAAGGGTAAGAAATGCAAGATATGGGATTATCCCTGTGGCTTACATTGCTTCTGCTTTCCAAATCACATGTAATAGTAATGCTTGCTACCCATCTTAAGTCTGCGTTTAATTCCCATACCCCACCCTGACTCTTTGGCCTGGATACTTTCCGAGTCGCATTTCTAGTTCTCTTGTCCTTTTCCTGCTTGCCCTGGATGTATCCTAGTTTCTCTTCCACACTCTCGGCTCGGCAGCATAGAGATAAGGAGAGCCTTTTCCTTGTTCCAGTTTGGGTGTTTGGACCTAAGGCTATAGGTTTAGGAAAAATCCAGCTCCCTGAAGCAGGAGCATGTTCAATAGAATGTAATCATTGGAAAAATTAGCTGCTTAAAGTGTCTATTGAACACCTGCCAAGAGCTTACAACTTTGCCAGATTTGGGCAGCTTTTCACAGGCAAAAGAGACATTGCTGTGTCAAAACTCAAGGTCCTTGTCTAGTGCATAGATGTGTTACTAGATTATTCTTTTTTTTTTTTTTAATTTATTTTTTAAATACAGACATACCTGGGGATGACCACCACTTTCTGTTGAAATTAATTTTAGAAAATTGTCTGAAGCAAATACACCAAACAGAACATTCTGCCCAAATAGTTATTATTAGGCAAAGATAGGAACAACTGCAAATTAATGTTTATAATGTATAGAGATGGGCATTCCTGATTTGTAGGCTTTATTACCAACCTTACTTCATATAGGTGTGTGGCAAAAGTAGTTTTAAACATAGAAGGCCGAATTCTGTTTTCTAGAATAGTTTCACTGGTCTACATGGGATTATAGAAAATATAAATCAGCATAGAATTTAGCCCCTGTATTTAAAAGCCTCACTGAAGCTACTGAACCTTCATTTTTCTGAGCTTTTTGTTTTGGTGCTGTTGACTGTCTGCCATGACACTGAAGCTAAAGCATCCCATCTGTTTACCATATTAACCAGCTATCACTTTGCATTTGGCATGTAATATATTAGATTTTAAAGCGTTCCTTGAGGAGAGAAAAATGGCAAACAGCAAGAAGCAGTAGCTTTCTTAATGCATTAACTGGAAGTTAACGTTTTGTATTGTAGTTTTATATTGTCTTTTTCTGGGTTTTGTTGGTTTTGGGGGTTGTTTGGGTTGGTTTTTTTGGTCCTGGGGTCTATTTATAACTGATTGAAGCACTTTTGCAGGTGGTGTTTTTTTGCATGCTAATCCTGCAGAGAAACATTGTGTCCAACAAAGTATGCTGGATCAGCAAAAACAAGAAACTTGTGCTGGAAAGACAGTATCCACAGGTACTTAGTGTGTATGCAGATTTGGTAAAATGAATCGTTAACTATCATTGACAGAAATAAATCTAGTATTGTCTGTTAGATGTTGTGCTTTTTTTTTTTCTTTCCCAACAAACAGATATTCTTCTTCTCAAAGTCAGCAAAAGACTTGGCAACATAAACATACATTTAATAAAATATTTCATTAATCTTTTTCATCTGTATTCTGGCTTTCCCTTCCAACCAAGGTGATCCTTTTTTTTTTGGTATTATGTACTGTCACTTTTCCAGTCATATACAAATTAAATACATACCTACACAAGTGAGGTGGTCCTGGAAGGATTATTTTAAAAGCTGACACACAGTGGTTTCTCACATTTTGGTGGTTTATTTTAATGTTCAAAACAGACCAGATTAGTGTGGAAAATTAAATTTCTTCTGATGCTTTCTACAGTGTCTGAGTCAGAGACTTTCATGCATTATTGATTTTTTATTTTTTTTTTATTGGTGTATCACTGTCCAATCCTATAGTATTTTAAGGTTATTTAGAAGGGGTGAAAGCTTATGACATCGTGCAAAGTTCTGAGTGATTTGATACTTGCAAGTACTAGCATGGTAACCATTAATCTTTTAACAGACTTTTAAAGTAAATGGATTGAATTGCATTTGATTTAACCTTGTGCTTAATTATTTAAATGTGTCTACCTGTTGCCCCAACTCCATGCCTGTTTGAAAGACTGAGAACACAAAGTTAAAAATGAGCTTCACGTCATTCAGATACTAAATGTAATGTTTTCATTCATTTCCTTTATTCTTTATGAAAATTTTAGAGAAAGTGTAAAAATTGTTCCCTTCCAGTGAAGGACCCGTAGACTGACATGTAGAAAGAACGCCTAAAATCAAGGGCCATCCTCAAAAATGCCATTGCTAATCCTCCCTTAACTGAAAATTCCCCTTCTTAGATGGAAGACTTCATGGATTTACGTAGGCATGAAGGCTTTTCCTCAGGTCACAACTGACAAGCCAAAAAAGAGTGCTTTGAATCAGAGACAGAAATAGTTTGGAAGAAGGTATGGAATAGAAGCGGAATGTCCCTGAAAGATGCATATTAAGTTTCCAAGTGGCCCTCTGGTAGCCAGACAGCCAGAGCTTATTCAAGACCTTCAGTGTCAGGGTGGCAAGGATGTGAATTACTGTAGTGATCTCTGTGTACAAAGGAAATTGTTGAACCTTTTCACCAAGTATAAATGGAAAACAATAGCTTTGGTCGCTGATGCTGCTTGCACACTCTGGGTGGGGTCAGTAGGACCTCCAGTCTGTGAAGTGACTGGTTGCTTTTTCTGGATCTGAGATGCTAAACAGTTGTTCACCAGTTCTTCCAATTAGCTTTCCCAGTCCACAAGCGAAATCTTAACCAAGTCTGGAGGATCATCAGACAGCTAGTCTGCATCTAGCCCATCTCTATATTTAGACACTGGCTGAGCTGCTTAACTGTAGCAGCTGTGTTGGATGAGAGGGAAATACAGAGTTGAGTTTCCTTTGCTTACCAGAGGTGCTGCAATGAATATTTCTGCGCTAAACTGTCTAATGTAAAGCTGGGTGGGGAGAAGAAAAAAAAAAAAGTTGTACTAAAGGCTGATACCTAACATAGCTTGCCTGGAAGACGTATTTATGATAAAATCATGCTAGTAGGAAAAAGAGCATTTGTATAAAAATTCCTTCTCAAACAGTTATATCAATGTTTAGTATTGTGTTAACTGCATAAGAAGGATATTGATCTAAACAGACTGTTTCAAAGAGCATTTTGTCATTAATATTCATGAAGGTCTTGGCTTCTAGAATGATACTTTCTTGTGGAACGCTGAGAGAATATGCGGAGGGACTTTCTTTAAAGAGAGAGAAGTGATTTTACTGCCTAATTTTGCAATAGGCAAGTCAACGTGTTTGAGAAGCATACGCTTATGTTTAAAGCTAGTGTCATGCGTTATTTCTACAAATGCTTCCTCCTAATCTCAAATTTACCTCTCTTTTGTGGTGCTTTGGCTGCTGTTTCGGCACTTTGTAGAGGTGGCATGTCCACAGCAAAACTTCCATCTTTTCCTGAGCTCGCATCATTTGCTGCCATTGGTTGGGGAGCGGTGCCTTATAACTGGGAGTGTAACAGGGAGCAGTCTGCTGGAGTGCTGGCTTTCCTAAACATCTTCCGCAAATCAATGAATGAGATTTTGAAATAAAAAGGGAGAGGTACAAGCCAAATGTGAAGAGAGAATGGAAACTGCTTTGTGTTGAATATTGTGGCAAGCTGAATAACTGCTGATTTGGAAAAAGTCTTTAATGTCAGTAGTATATGGCAAGCATAATCTGGAAAATAATAGCAGACTCTGGCCCCTAAAAGAAAACTACGCTTGTTCTGTCATCTGCCGTATTTAAGCTGTATAATTTGACCTGTAACTAGCACTGAAGTTCAGGGCTAGTCTGGTTAATGATTACAATATTTTACATCATTTTATTGTACTTCTCAGAAGCTCTTTAAAATGTTTCCTCAAAAGCAGCAACAAGAAGATACCATGTAGGAAAGAAAAAAATAATCTGAGTATTATTAGCAATTAAGAACATAAAGGATTCTGTATAGGTAGTGGTGGTTGTTTGGCAAAAATGGAAGTTCTTAGTGAGAAATAGTACAAGCTCCTACCTTTTGGAGAATGGAAAGGGCTGTAGGGAAACAGAATTTTAAAGTTAACCATGTTTCTGCTTTTTCCAGGTTGCACAAACTTTGGGGCCCTGGACTTATTCCTGTGTATAGGAATCTTTTTTTATTTTGGGGCAGGATTTCTGTATGTACACTAGTCTACTCTGCACAAAATGTCTAGAAATTCTGGACATCTCTACAGACATTGAGCAGAAAGAAAGTTAGGGTGGTGCCCAGTAGTTTCACTTAATTGGGGGGTCAGGGAGGTGCATAATAGACTTCGGGTTTGGTGCTTTAGATAGAAATAAAAGGTTTAAAGTTTTATGCTCAGGTTAGTTCCTCTATGATAGTGTCCTCTTGAGAAGCATGAGACCAACTGTGTATGAACTGTACAGTTTATATGTGATTGCTCAGTGCATCTAGCATGTCCTGAAGGCAGTAGATTTACTGCACATGTGCATACCATAAGTATGTACATACAGCTGTCCAGGAGTTCTGGTTGTGAAATGTGATAGCTCTGTAATTTACAGTGTGTTGCAAAGTGTGTAACATCTGAAAAGAACATCCAGGATTAAGATAAACTTACTAGAGTTTCCAGAGTTGGTAGTAATTCACAGCTACCTCTTTTAAGTCTGTAACTGTGTATAAACACATTTATAATACAAGGCTTTAAAATAGTAAGGAGTGGAAACTTCCCCATGGAATTACCTTATTGCAGTATTTCAGGGTCCCAGCATTTATTTTTACATATTCTATTCAAATGTGGTTCCTCTCTCAAAATGAATTTTTATTACATTGTCTTTCCAAATCGCCTTTCTTCCTGGTATCTTTGTAGTGTGGTTGAGAATTTTCAGTGGTTGAGATTTTTAGGAAATATTTTTTTTTTTCTTCAGAAAACCTATCCCAGTTTTTGAGAACTGGAAGCATCCGTGGTTGAATTTGAGAGTGGATAATGGGGCTGTTATATGAAGCAGTAGTGGTACAATTAACTATATGTCAAATCCTTTTTTATGGAATGTCTGAAAGGTCAGCATATATCTCTGCTGCTTAATGCAGATTGTATCTTACACATTTTACCTTTTTCCTTTTATTTGTTTTACTTAATTATCCTCACATTCTTCTTTACTAAAAATGTTTGTGACATTTACCAACACAAGTAGAAACAGGTAGGAACTGTGATACAACCTTGATAAATCACATCTTTCAGGAAAATATTTGAATAACTTACTACAGTAATTCTACTGTGCATTAAAGGCACATAAGCAATGTGTGTGATTAGGTATTTAATAATGGTACTTTTTCCTCTTGAGTCCTCTTTGATTTTATTACACATTATTTACATGTTTTATAGCAGTAATTTTTTTTAAGACTTCATCAGGTAAGCTTTGGTCTGTATCTGATAAACTCCCCAAATTCTAAATGTTACAGAAACTCTGGAAGATAGTATGACTTTGAGAGATACGATCAGAGCATCTGCTCAGAAAAGTTCTGCATCATAGAGTTTAAATCCTGCCCCTGGTAGTTCTTCCAGCTGAATATTGGCAGCGTGCTAGTGCTGCTTTTCCAGGGCAGAAAGGGCTTATAAGTGTATTTGTTCTTAAATGCCATGTAGATTCTAACCTAGAATGAAGCATCCATTTAAGATTAGATTAGAAGGTTTTTTTTTTTAACGTTTATATTCAAGCACATTGTTTCAGGGAGTATTTTTGTTTTCTCCATGATACTTTTGCAATTCTGAACTTAATTTAGTGGTCGTTTAAATACCTTAATATTTTGAATAAGTTGTGTGTAATAGTAGCCATCGTATGAAGTTTTATTTTCAATACATTATTTTTTTAAAGAGAAATGCTATATATTATATTACATCTTTGTTATGTTATTATTACAGGTAAACAAAAATCTCCTTCGGATATAATACAAAGTTTTCAAAAGAAAAGTCAATTCAGGACCATTGCTCCAAAAATGGTACCAAAAATTTTAACATCTGGAGTGGTTTCTTGTCTTCAGTCATCTTTGCCTGAGCAAAATACACCAATTTCAGCTGCAGGTTCTAAACCACTGGTGGTACCAACTCAAAACTATGCTGTCATGCAGGTGGCTGGTCACGAGGGGACTTTTTCTCTGTTGGCCTTGCCTTATGTTGCCCCTGCCCTAACACAGCAAGTCCAGCAGTCAAATGTGGCCCCTTCTGAAAACCTAAAGCTGCCCATCCCTAGGTACCAACCTGTAAGAAGTAAATTGCTGAGTGACAAAAAACCGTCACAAATCTCTGTTTTGGGTACACATAACAAGATACCTACCAGAGCATCAATCTCATCACGGACTTCCCCCATGACTACTTTAACTGAAGACTGTGCTGAAACTCATTCTAGTTCAGATTCAACGGAGCAAGTGATGCTAACAGACCATGACTCAGCTGAAATTACAGTTGCCACATTAGTAAATAAGAGCAATTGTGTGGAATCAGGATCTCCTTTAGTGATCAAAACTGAAATTGCTAATGGTGATGTCTCTGGACCATCTCTAGTTAAAGACTCTTTATCCAAGCTGGCAAATACAATCAGTCCCGTGAAACTAAGTCTACACTCTGTGAAGACAGCATCTGAAACCACAAGAGAGCCATTCATAACATCTGAGAAACTAAAGGAAAAACCGACAAATTCTACAAATTCTGTTGCTGTCCTGTCACCGGCAGTTTTTGGCAGTACAATACAGATGACTCCATCAGCACCAAAAGGAAAACTTCCTATTTTGCCTTACTCAAGGATGAAAAATTCAGTGTTCTGTAAATCTAAGCAGAATACTAATGTTACAGATGTATCTGGTCCTTCACTGAGATCTGAATGCGAAAAGATACCAGCTTTGGCAAAACCCTTTCATGTTCCTTCTAACGCGTCTGATAAGCGATCAGCTGCATCATTTACACAAGTCCCCAGACAAACCATTCAAGAAAATACCCTCTCTCCATCCAATAAAGCGGATGTCGACAGTCTTAAGAAATTGAACAGTGCAGCCTCTAAAAGAAGAGGCAGGAAAAGAAGAGCCACAGATGATTTATTGGCTTTTCAGGCCAAGCGAAGGAAATGCATCATTAATAAGTTTAGAGAAGGGAGAGAGAGGGCAAAAGTTGATCTTCAGCCACCTGAAGACAAAAAAGCAGTAGCAGTGAAAAAATACCGTAGCATTAGACCAAAACCGGTGGTGGTTGTGCAGGATCTTGCACCACTGACTTCTGCAGCAGTGGTAGAGACACCATCTCCTGACCATTTAGACCGAGATAAATATTTGTTAGGAAGTGAACTATTTGAAAAAGTAAGTTACAAGCGTAGTGATGCTACATCAGCTAAATCAGGTGATTTAAGTAGAAATACGTGTTCAACCCTACCTAAGCTGTCGTATAAATGTTATGTTTGTAACCATATCTTCCAGTTTAAACACCATCTTCAGGACCATATAAACACACACACAAACAAACGGCCTTACAGCTGCCGAATCTGCCGGAAAGCGTACATTCACTCTGGAAACCTGAGCACACATATGAAACTTCATCACAATGAAGGCAAACCGAAAAAGCTTGTGTGTTGTGAATTCTGTGCTAAAGTTTTTGGCCATGCAAAAGTGTATTTTGGTCACCTAAGAGAAGTGCACAGGGTTGTGATCAGCACAGAGCCCTCCACGAGCGAGCAACATCTGCAAGATGCTTTAAAGAAGAGAGACAGCAATATAAAAGAAGCAGAAGAAGCAACGGAGAGGTGAGTGTTTTCACTCATTAAATGCTAATGAAAACGGGATTTCAGATTGTCAGTGGAAGTTCATAAATATCACTGTTATGAAAATTTTTGCTTTTTCCTCATCTTTTTTTCCTGCGAAGTGACATTCCTAGTGGTTTAAATATTTTGTTAAGGAATCTAGTCAATCCATTAGACCATCTGGTATATTTTAGCTGATTTATTTAATATAAATTATTACTGACACTTGAATATACAAAGTAATTTTGTGTATATTCTAATAATACCTAATGTCCTTCCAGCAGATCTATTTTGATCAGTTGATTTCTCACAGCTAACGCTTTTCTGTTTACCTGCGCTGTCTTCTGTGCTCTACCCATTTTGGGTTTTCCCCAGAAGATAAATAAACCAACTGCAATAAGTGCAAAGCAATTCATATTTCAGTATTAGCTTGTAGTTTGTTTACCCTATTAAATATCATTATCCCATTTCCTTCTCTGGAGCGCTCTGAGCTAATCTGTCTTGTGTGTTGATTACTGCTGCTCTTGCGATCACTTAGACAAGTAGACAAGTTAACATTTACCATATTAAGATGCATAGAACGTTCTTTTTTCCTCTGCATTATGATTTTGAGGTGAAATTTCTTGACACAGTATAAACGTTGGCTTTTTTTTTTTGCTTTTTCTTGTTCCACTCTGCATTTACTTTCATTGGAGTATACTTTAAAAAGCTCAGGGCCCTGACCTGATGCCTCACTATGACACTTTAATTTTATACGTTTTGCTTTTCATAGCTCCACTCCCTGGGGCATCAGTTAGAAATTTTTAAGGTATTGAACCTAAGAAACACCAGTGCTTTTCTTTCAGCCTTACTAGCCTTACTACAACAAATCATTTAGTTTATCTATTTTGTTGAGTGATGTGTCTAAACGTGTATTACGTGGTCCTTTTCGTAGTCATAGTGAGAAGGTTTCTGTGGAGGTCTTCTTTTGATTGGCCTAACTTAAACCAGGGACTTGCTAGCTCTGTGTGTGTATCTTTATACTGCAGAGCTGTCCTAAATCAGTGAGAGGGACTGTCCAATTGTAAATTAGGTATTTAAACTGTTTAAATTGTCTTGCAAACTTTTAGGGAAAAAACTTTGAAGTTTCATTGTTTCCGTCTTGGAGTGGGAGGTAGGACATGGTTTTTTCTTAAATTGACCTTAGATCACTCAGTGTAAACAAGTTACTTTCTTTTAGTAATATGCTACATGTAATACTCATTTTCACTTTTTTAGCACAGAGCTAGAAGTATTTGGATTGACCTCACTAAGTCAGGAACTTAAAAAAATGGTATTAACTTTTTATTAAAAGGTTAGTGTTGTTAAAAGATTATTTCTACCAAGGCTAATTTTGGAGGCAATTCTTAAACTCAGTAGTGTTGAGTAACATTTGGTTTTAGTTGTTTTCTAATCAGCCTGATTATTATTTTATTTCTCTTTTTTTTTTTTTCCTGTTCCAAATAAATTAGATACTGTAGCAACGGTGCCTGTTTTTAATTAAAAGAACGTTTCATGAATGTCAGCTCTTCTTGGAACTTATAAAGACACAAATTGCCATCTCTATTCTGCACATGGTTAATCCTGAAATAGTTCTTATGTTCTTTTTTTAACAGGGGAAATAAGTGCAATCTTGAGGACCTATTCCACAACCCAGGAGAAGTGAAATTACAGATCAAATGTGGTCGATGCCAGTTTATTGCACAGTCTTTTGGTGAAATGAAGTTTCACTTACTGTGCTCTCATGGAGAAGAGATCCAGGGAAGGGTAAAGGAAGGAAACAGAGGAGCTAAGGGGGAACTGATCAAACACACAACCCACTTGTGGAAACAGTGCAATGAGAAAAGACATTCAGCAAAATGCAGTGCCCATGAGGAGTTTTATACTTTTCCAAAACTGAAAAGACAGATACACTTTCACCATCAAAATAACGTCGATGTGTTATCTAAAAGTGAACTGACTCAGTCAGGAAGCAGTGAAGCAGCCAAGATGCAAAATCTAGGTTTTGGTACACCAAGCAAAAAAATAGAAATTTGGTCTAAATCAGGCTATAACTGCATTTTATGCAAACAGTTATTTGAAAGAAAAGAGGATCTTTGTAGTCATTGGCAGAATCATCATAACTGTGAAGACCCTTCCATTTTATGGACAATTTTTAGTTTGTTATCAAAACAAGGAATTATTGAACTTTCTAATAATGGTGAATATTGAAGCCGTACTCTACAACAGTATGAAAAACTTAAACTACCAAATTGTTTATGTTTTTTTGCTGTGTTGCTAAACTAACTCAAGAGATGTATCACTTCAGAGGTTTGTTTGGTGAGTTTGGGGGTTTTTTAAGTTATGCTAACCTTTATTTTGTTAAATAGAAAATGTATATATCCAGTAACCTTCCAGATGGGTACATGCAAGCCCATTATGAAACACTGTAATTAAAATTCATGCTTAAGGAACTTAGCAGCAGCAAATAATACTAATGGTTAACACAAAGGAAAAAGATTCTCAAATTATACTATATGCAAAGAAATAAATCAGTTTATATGAAATAATCTCAATCTTGAATAAAATAAAAAAACAGACTCAAGTGTAATTTCAGTCCCAAATGGATTTCCAGATTTTATGGTAAATATGTATTTCCATGCAGTTCTCTGAATCATTTGAATGTGCATACATGCAGCCAGCATTCAGGAGCTTTATAATCTATAATTAAAGAGCTTCTAATTCTTATTTTCTTGATTTCAGTGTCTTCAGCCATGTTCGTTGCTTGCAGGTTTGTTATTGGCAGGTCTTTTAGGTGTTACATTCTTTCCTGGTAACAGCAAAAGTGAAAAATCTACATGTATTTTTTTGCCTGTACTCTCTGCGTTGAAGACGAGTTAGTTGCCACCCATGAAGGTGGAACCATCAAAGCTTGACTGCTCTATGAAAAAAAAAAAAAAAGTTTATTTTAAAAATAGTAGTTGAGTTGGTTACTCCTGGGAAGCTTGACATTCCGCAATAGACTGCATGATTCACAGTGAACTTTTAGCATGTTCCTTGCACCTCCTGTGACAGCAGCAGTACTGCTGCCAGCACTGTTAGCACTCTGCCTCTAACAGTCTTGGTAAATAGCTTTTGTACCTCTGCAGTTGACCCAGTGTGTGTCTTTAAAGGGAAATTGTTCCTGCATTATGGTACACATAATGAGTTTTTTTTCACTTGTGTTGCCAGATTTACTGCACTAGAGGAATTGCATGCGGCACCTTAGCCTTCCAATGTCAGGAGCCAGTAACAGTTGCCTTACCAGGATGCAAAGCTGTAGCAGCCTGTAGTGCAGAAAATAGTCTGTGTTGTGTCCCCTGCTGCAGAGCAGGCATGGGAAGTCACCATTTCAGCACATCTCCGAGGAGGCAAGTCAGTTCAGGCTATCAGGAGATGGAGTTCTAGAGCTCAGATTTGATGAAGAGGTCATTGAACCGTCAAATCTAGTTTGAAATTGTTGTTAAACTGCTGTTACTTAAAGCCTTATGTACCTCTGAACTATTTTGGGAGCAATAATGGAGACAGTGTAAGAAGCTGCAATATCACTATTCAACAGAAGTCGGAGCACATCAGAGGGCAAACGGAAAAATACACCAGTACAGTCTCTACAGTACTACTCTGTTCATTTCTTCTTGTGGTCAAGCTGTAACTGAGGGATTGCAATGATGAAAGAGTCATTCCTAAAATGCCCTGTGTGGCCTCTCACTGTTTTGCACAAATTGTGGTGATGAGAATATGAAGAGAGATCTAAAAATGTTGGGTTTTCTGAGTGGGATTCCAGAAGCTGTTGCAATATTTGTGTATGTATTTTGTTTTTAAATATTAAAGGCAGTTTTGATGAGCTAATAGTTTTCACTGTCATTTCTTCTTGTATGGTGCTTTGCCTTGGAGTCGAACTATAAGACTGGAGCCAAGAAAAACGAAAGACAAAAGGAAAATGCTCACAGAACTGTACAGGTGCTTGGTAAGGTGGAAGAATCCCTGTGGATTTTCACAACTTCCTTTCTACTTTCTGTGGCTATAAATAATACATATTTTGTGGTTGTTGCTTTGCTTTCATATATTACTTTTGTATGCTGAGCTACTTTAAAAATTCTACTTATTCTTGGGTATGACACACCCATCTTTTAATGCCTACAATATATATGTATTTATTTTCATTGGGTAGATGGAGAAGAATGTATGGCATATTTGGAAAGGTATAGCTAATTTTAAAGTCAGTGTTTCATATCAAACTGAGACTATATTTAACTTAGTAGAGTATGTTTGCATTTAGAAGCATTTTTTTCCCCCCAACTTAATCCTTTAACTTTCAAAATCAAACAGCTTGGTGTTTTCTCTGAAACAGAAATGTGAGAACAATCCCTCCTTCACATAGTTATATCAAAGGGAAGTTCATTCCCAGCATAAAGCACACATTTTAAGTGTTGGGCAAAAAAAAAATTAAAAGGTTTGATCATGTTCATTATTTAGAAAAGATATTAAATCACCTTTTTTGCAAAATCACCCATCTCTTGGTATAGTTTAAAATGAACGCGGCTCTGAGACGGAGTCCCTCCTGTTTGGGAACAGCACCAATGACGGCAGAGTTGTCCTTTGAAAATATTTTCAAACAGTATTTGTTAAAAATGGTGGTGCATCAGAGCTAGTGATGTAGATGAGTTGTTTGATGGTGTTTATCAGGCAAGAAGAGTCACTCCCGTTCATTTTTTGTAAAAAGGGGGGGGGGAGTTTCAGTCATGGGAGGAAGGAGGTTTGGGACGAGGGAGTGGGTTGCATTTTTTTTTTTAATGGAATTTTTCATGTACAGTCTTTTCATCATATTTTTGTGCTTCTCTCCCTTTCTCTAGTCCAGGCCAAATGGGTAAAGAGGTCTCAGCTTTCAGCAATTTAAAGCCTGAAAACATATTTTAAAGCATGGTTCTAAGTCACTTCTCAGTGTCCTCGTAAATGTTTAAAATTAGAAGCCTTTTTTTTCTGAGGCTGAAAGCATTCTTATGTTTCAGGCTATTACGATTATGGTAGATTACGAAAGGTTGGGATTTTTGAAAATAGCTTTGCATTAAATACAGATGTGTCCTTTGTTTGAAATATGTTTGTTCTGCATTTGTGTTCATTTTGATAACATTCGGAGGTATGAAGTGAGCTTTATTTACAGCAACATTAAATAGTGTGTGTTTGCTGTTCAGCAGAAGGGTTGTTATGAATAGAGTTTGCTGTTTACCTTGAAGCTGGACAAGTTAACATCTGGCTTTGCACATAAATTATATTTTTAAATTGTTAAAACGAATGTTACTGTTGTTGTAGCTGTAGTTTTGTTCCCCTCTGATTTTTCATTAAGTCTCTGTTTCAGCTTCACTATTCAACTTTAAAGGTGTTCCTCACATGGAAAGTTGTTCCTTCATCATCACACCATAAATAATCAAAGCTGGAGGAGTTCCATCACTCCTCTGGCTTGCAGAATATTGCCCTTCTCCAGCTGCAGAGCTACAGTTTCCTATGGCTAACTTGACATAGTTGCTGGCAGTAAAAGTTTTACTTCATTTATTTATTAGAATTTAGATCTCTGCTGTTTAGCCCCATCAGAGTTTCTGTCATACCTCATTAGATACTTATTTTATCTACTATTCACTGAGCTCTTTAGAGAAAGTGTCATAAGAAGGATGAACAGGTATTTAGGAGAGCAGATTTCAACCCTAACTTTGTGCAGATGATGCTGACGTTTGAGAATCACCAGCTTATCTAGGCTCAGCCTTGTAGTATATTATATTTCTACAACACATCCACCTACATGCGCATCTATTTTGGAACAAAATGTGTACTTCAAATTCAGCTGTCAGTTATTATTATCAAACCTGTACAATGTGAGTTTGTGATTATTATGCATAAAGATGAAAATGCTATTAACTGTATTAGGTTTACTTGTCAAATTCCTTACAGCTCTGAAAAATGAAAATCTGCATGCTGAGTATGACACAGAAAAAAAATGGGGTCTCATGAAGAAAATTCTGATGGCTTAAAGGTTGTCCTCATTTCAGTGTGTGCTTTTGTAGCTTATCTGTCACATTGTAGGATTTTCTCCATGCTTTATTAAATTGCCATAATTTTTCTTGGCTAGGAATACTGAAGAAGACCTGAGCTTGCAAGCAAGTTTTGGGAAATAATGTCTTTACTTCCTTTCCCTGTAAAGGCAGACACGTCTGTGAAATCAAAATAGTCTTGGTGGCCTTACATATACATGCACAATGTGGGGCAACGTGCAAGGTTTGGACTTCAGTGTGTGACTTTATGTGGCTGCCCGTTCTTCAGCTCCAAAGTAGAAACCGCAAATCTGAGTGTAAAAATAACTTCGTTTTCAGACTTGAGTGAATTTCTAATACTTCATTGACAAACCTTCAAGAAATCCTGAAAAATGACAATAGCATACTTCTCCACTTGTGCTTTGTTTAACAACTTTATTGACGTACCGGGAGTGTTCTAAAGTATGGTAGGTCTCATGCTATCAAGTACAAAGGAGACTTTCTCCCTTCCATTTTTTTTTTTTTTTTTTCACATTTCATGGACTTCTCTGTGTAAGCATTAGAAATGATGGGATGAATTATGATTTCTGCTGCCCAGGAACATTATTCTGAAGTTATTTTGCAGAAGTTTCCAATTTAATCTAGAATAACAGATGAAAGCCGTGAAAAGGAAATTCTGTTGGAAAGAGATATGTAAGCAAACTGTCCCATATGTGGATTTCTCTGCACAATTACACCACTTTAGATGAAATTTATAGGTGATAGGTCTGGTAGGTACAAACAGTTTGTTCTTATCCAGAGTTATTTAGAGTGGTCAAGAGAAGTAAGAATTAAAGATGTCCATACCTTCTCTTTGACTTGAATTTTGTTAAATGTTTGTTAAATTTTGTTAAATGCTATGGCAGTCCAGATCATGGTCCGAGGCATATAGGTACTCAGACACTTCATAGGGCACTTGCAGCTTAATTCAGTGGAGGAAAGGGGAAGAAATATGTCAAAGAAATAGTGGTGATGAAGGTTGGCACAACGTATATAAGGTCATGCTGCAGTGTGACTAGCCTTTGATGGTCTGTAAATGTGGAAGTGTCCTGTAGTCTTAGTCTGAACTTCTTCCTTCCATGCCCTGTGGTTACATGGTTCCAGAGTCTGCCCCCACCTGGGGTAAGTCAGTCTGGAGCATCCTCAGCTTCCTTGGGCACGAGCTCTTCCAAATGGCAATAGCTGACTTTGTGAATGTCCTCTTCTTGTGGTGTCTCAGTTACACACTTGTAGTTAGGTGAGACACATGCTGGCTGCTGAGACCAGCTGCTTGAAATGTAGTCTTTAAGTTTACTATGGAAAGCATCTTTTAGCTTTACTCCATAAAAGTGAAATCAAATGCTGCATCAGTTCTTGGCAAAATAAGAAAATGGCTCACTCCGTTTCCTGCATATACAGCACTGATAAGTAGTAGGGAAAAAAAGTAAATGGTTGCTATAAGAAAAAGAAGCTGTTAAATGTGATTTGGGGTCTTTATGTGCTGTTGGAAAAGACTAGAATGTCCCATCGCCAAGTCAGAATCATAAACTGCAATCAGGGAAGTTCCATAGAAGCATCTCATGCAGAGCTGGTGGTGTAGAGCAGCAATTTGGAGACACTGTGGCTGAGATGTTTTCCATCTTTTCCCTCTTGTCCTTTTCTCCCTTCTCTTCCTTCTTTCCCCTCTCTTTCTCCCTTTTCTTCCTTCTCACCCTTTTCTTCTCTCTTTTCCCTTCCCATTCTGCTTTTTTTGCTTTTTCAATTTTGTTTCCCTAGCCCCCCTACCTTTTCAACATTTCTGTGAGCTGTTCTGGCCGAACGCAATTTGTAAATGTCTGATTTGACAAAGTCAGCATTGTGTCTGGCGTCTTTGCTACTAGCCAAAAGCCTGGAATTGAGTAGTTGTGAACGCTATTTCACAGAATGTTTCACAAAAACACTGGCTGGAGGGGACCCCGCCGGTCAGCCGGGCCAGCTCCCGCCCTGAGCAGGGCTTAGCACCAGCCCGGGAGCAGAGCAGAGCTTGGCCTTTTGGAAACCCTTTCGGTTGCCGTTCCCACTGGTTCTGTCTCCAGTGGTGGAGTCACGAGCGTAAACAAGGCTTCAGTAGGGGGGGCTGATACTTCAAGCACTGTCATAGTGCTTAAAGTGCGGGGGTTGGTCTCTTCTCCCAAGTCACAGGCGACAGGACAAGAAGAAACGGCCTCAAGTTGTGCCAGGGGAGGTTCAGATTGGACATTAGGAAAAATTTTTACACTGAAAGGGTTATTAAGCACTGGAATGGGCTGCCCAGGGAAGTGTTTGAGGCACCATCCGTGGAGGTGTTCAAAAGACGGGTTGACATAGTGCTTAGAGACATGGTTTAGTGATGCGTTGTGGGGTTTTTTCTTTCTTTGGTTTGGTTTGTTTCTGTTTGATTGGGTTTTTTGGTTTGGTTTTTTTGGGGTTTTTTGTTTTTTTGTTTTTTTTTTTAATCAGAGTTAGGCTGATGGTTGGACTAGATGATCTTAAAGGTCCCTTCCAACCTAGACAATTCAGTTCTACTCTGTAAGCAATTCTGTGAGATTTGTAAAGAAAGCACAAACCTTGGGACAAAAAAGTGCCCCCCAAGTCAAATAAAGTTACAGTTTCAGCTGATGGTCCTTCAGCAGTGAGAACTTCTTTTGGCACAAAACCCTGTTGGTTTTGTTGTTGTAGACCATGGCCAAGCCTCTTGTCTACCTGTGTGGAGCAGCTTATGCTCCTTTGGCTACTCTGCTCTTCCTAGGCCTTTCAGCATTTGTGCCTTTCACATGCAATGAATATACTACTTTTTTCTACAGTTGATTTAGGACAAAAATAAAGCGTTTTATTTCCTGTATGCGAAGTAATTTTGTGCAGCTTCAGCTTTAATCTGACTTTTGAACATAGACCCGATCAAGGAGATCCATATACCTTCCCATTGCTAGAAGCAATAAATGACACGGTGAGGGAGGAAAGCAATAAATATCCCTGCCACCATACCTTTGAAGCGGTGCAGTTGCTTTCCACTGGAAGTTTAATTTCTTCATGTTTTTAGTTAAAAGCTTTTATTAATTTTAACTGAAGTATATGCACTGCTCTACTTCACTATTCAAATAAATCCTTTTTCAGCTCTTGAGTCCTTGGAGCTTGAATCCTGTCCAGCCATTTTCTGCTATCTGCCAGTTCCTTGCTAAGTGCGGACCTGACACTCTTGCCAATGAGTCCACCTTCGTGCCATTTAAAGTCATCTGCCGCCTCTTCTCTCCAGCTAATGAAAGTTTGCAAGAAGACGGTTTTTAAAGGGAACCAGCTCTAGAAGCCGGGCCATTTAAATCACACAAGTTAATTAAAAGCAATTGCAGTGAACTATAAAATAGAGAAGCGGTACAGATTGTTTCAAAGCTCACTTATTTTTATTCTCTTTCGTGAATAATTGGAGAGGAAGTTTTCCGGGGAAGAATTTGCTTTTTTCATGCTGTTTTATGTGCTGCTCTCCTTATCCACTTTTCCAACTCTCCTGAGTACAGCAGAGCAGAGCAGAGCCCAGCCGTGCTTCCTAAGTCGATTGCATCCTGTTAAACTCACAGCACCGTTTTATTTTTACCTGGTGAGACAGCTGGGCTGATAAATGGATGGGATACTGGCACTCCAGGAGACAGCCACAGCGTCTGCACCGGTTAATAGTCTCATGTCTTTCAAAAGCAGCATTTCCAGTGTCTTTATGCACCCCCACACACACGATCACACACAAAATTATAAATGGATTAAGTCTGTGGAACATTTTTAACTTGTGTGCTAGTGTCACACTGTACAGTGTATTCCAGTAATTTTTCTTTTATTAAAATGCAGGAGCAGTGTCATTATTGTATTGCTATATAATAATACATGATAATGCATCTAGGGCTGATCTGAACCCTGAAATACACAGTGCCCACCTGCGTTCTTCCAGGAAATTGGATTAATTGTTGAATTGTTGGAATTTCTTTTAAAAAGCGTGCTACTCCTGCTGGTTAACACCACATGTAGGGTTGAAACGATATTTCTGAGAGTGATTTATTGGTCCGGCAGAAAAGCCTGGTGCTAAACCTTTCCAGTGGGATTTGCTTACATTAGGAAGCAATGCAGGTGGCAGTCTATTTCAACACGGAATGGATTTTTACCCCTTTCTTCCTGATAAATGAAGTGCTTATGTAAGGTGAGAGATTGAAAAAAATGAGAAGCCTGAAGCCCTTAGAGGATCCGCCTGAAAGCTCTGCACGTGGGCAGAGGAACGTGGAGTAAATCTGATGTGGTTTCCGTCCCTGCTGGCCTCAAGCGTGGTGGGAACCTGCTGGCTGCGCTCAGCCGTCCTGGGGACGCTGCTCAGGAAAAGCTCCTCCCGGCAGCCCAGAGGTCCCATTTGGAAACATTCAGCATCATTTCGTCCGTCACTTGATAATAAATCATTCCCATACCTTCATGCCAGGCATCCTTTATTCGTTGAGCTTTTGTCTCGTGTTTTCGTTTTGTGCATAATAGACAGGATCTGGGCTTGAATTAGTGCTCAACAAATTGTCTGCTCTGAAGCTGCATTGTATGCGAGGCCGCTCCCTTTGGCTACCGCTGATACGTATCGTCTTTCTCCCAACTGATTCATTCAGTGTCGTTTAATGACAAACATTTGATAGTTTTTATTGTCAAATATTATATGTAAATCTCTTAACAGTGTCACATTCTTAAATTATTGTAGCGCTTGATTAAATTAGCCCTTTTAAAAGGGATGCAGGTTCACTAATAGTGTTTCCTGCAATGCGCATCTCTAGAGAAAACCAAGATCTGACTTTTACAGTCAGAACCAATTAGGCTCATCCTTTTTCCCCCCCCTTCTCTCTGCAGCGTTCAGATGAATCGCATTTTTCAGGCACAGTTCAAGCAGACTGTCAGGTCTCTGGGGCTCTCTGCCTCCTGGGCTCCACATTCCCACTGTCAGCTGTGAAAAATAATTCCCCTTTTGCAGTTGTGTCCAAGGAAAGTAAGATGATAAATCCACAAGTTAGATTTAAGAGGGGGGAAGTGCATTATTGTTTACTCAGCATTGAATAAGGTTTTGTTTTAGGAGATACGGCTGCTGTGAGGCATGGGAAAGCGTTCTCAGGTTTAAAGCATTCTAGCTCATGAAGTCGTTAGGATTCATTCACAGTTAAAAGAAAATTCTGGGTTTTTTTCTCAGTCGCAATCCTTTTGGAGTACCTAAAACGTGGTTTTGAAAAATACCAGCCTGGGAAAAAAAAGGAAAAAAAACCCAGTAAATACAGCATAACAAAGCCTCAAGAAAAAAACAACGAAAAAATCCCCCACGTGTGCAGGCTATCTGAGTGTAACTTATTTCAGATAAAATTCATGACAAAGTAGACTCGCTGTTCAACTGCTCTGAGGAAACTGCAATATAATTAAGAACTCCTTTCAAACCAGAAGAAAACAGTAGATCTTTTAGCTTTGGAGGAGTGAGAAGGTAACTTCTCCCTGCAGTAGGAGAAAGGTGCAGGTACAAAGTTTGTCACTTCGAATTGCTGCTCAGCTCTCTGTGCAGCATTTGTTTGCAATATTCTTTTCCTTGCCTTAATGCCATAATAGTGCTTTGCTGTAGAGAATAGATGCTAGAACTTTAAACACTGCTAAGTCTGCAAAGCGATTAAATCTTCAGTTTACAGTGACAGAACTCTCCAGTTTAAAAGAAAAAAATAATAGAAAAAAAAAAAAAGAGCCATTATAATGAAGCTTTAAGTCTCTTGGCATTCACCTTTCCGCCTTTCAAGTTTCC
The DNA here is from genome assembly GCF_964106895.1 of Numenius arquata. NCBI lineage: Eukaryota > Metazoa > Chordata > Aves > Charadriiformes > Scolopacidae > Numenius > Numenius arquata. The sequence goes on along the minus strand of NC_133587.1, from coordinate 29,097,134 downwards.
TGGCCCTCGTTATATCAGTGTTAGATTTAATACACATCAGTATCAATTCAACACAGCCATCCAGTGTCCTTGCTCTGTACAGGCAAAGCCCTTTCACTAATAAACCTTTAAATGTATCCAAATCCTTCTCAAGGCTTTAAGACCACACAGCAAATAGTGCTTTGCTCACTGTCAAATTGAAGTGATTAGTTTATTTCTAAATGCCAAGCTTCTGAGAAATAAAGCAGCATGGTAAATGCAGCCACCTTCCTTTTTTAACTTGGTTTTAATAGCTCACTGTACTAATGGTCAGAACTGTAATGGGGTGGGAGAACTTTGAGCTGCTCCATATTTCAGCTGGTGGAATATTAATATTATCTACTGGAAACATTTTCGTAGACCGCAAAAGGCTAATGTGTCTCAGGAGCAAGATTCATTCAGGAGGGGCCAAGGTCGCCATGCCTCTGGGCTTGCCCACTCCCAGGTAAGCCACATGCAGAGCCCGGTGTGCGGAGCCCTGTGCCTGGGGGTCCCCTGTCCCAGCCCCTGCGGTTCCCCTGGGGCAGGGTGCTGTGGCTGCACAGGGCTGGATTTTCTGGGCTCTTCAGCCGGTGCCGGGTCGCAGCGCGGTGCTGCCTCCAGCCAGGGACCCTCTGGGAGGAGCTGCCCACGGAGGGGAGCGCTGCAGGGGGTGACTAGAGCAGATCCTGCAAAGACTTCATTTTTACAGGCACTTTGGGTATTTCTGTGGCAGTCAGTAGTAGTCTTATTGCAAGCCTCTGCAGGACTGATGGCCGTGATGTGACATCTGCAGCACCTGGCCCCTTCTGGTGTGTGGTGGTTGCCCATTAGCCAACAGCTGTGCCACTGGGCAACTGCATGCAAGCATGGGATAAAAAGGGAGAATTAATTTGAATTATGGAGCAGTGTATCTTATCTATTCTAATTAATTCATGAGAAAATTGTGTGTGTAACAAGAAGAATCCTGTTCCTTTTGCTGATTAGAGTGATCCGAACAACAGATCAAGAAATCCCAGTGCAAGAACCTTACTTGGACTTCAGTGAATGTCCTCACAGGTAGGTTATTTTCCTGTGAGTGTTAGTAATTATGGGATCAAGAGTGAGGTTTTTAAAGAAGCCTAAACTGAGACAGAGGAAAACCAAGGAGTAGTCTTACTTATGTAGTTACAAAGAAAGGTTGATTGCTGTATACAGTTATGATACAAATTAGAATAAATTGGTCTAAACTCACCAGATTTCAGTTTGCAGAAAGTACCGAACCAGGGCAATAAAAGCCAGAGAGGAATTGGAGAAATTCAAAAGTATTTCCGGAGTGGGATATTTGGTAAGAATGAAGGCAAATAAAGATAACTGAAAAAGTATTTTTTTTTTTTTATATCTGCCAAAGTCACTGCAAGAGATTAAAAAGAATGAGTATTTGGTGCCTCATCCTGGGCTAAAGTCACTGGGGAGCTTTTCCTCCCCTCCTGTTTGCTCTGTCGCATGTGGTTGTACCCCACGTGCAAAGACTCTGCAGGGGTACGCAATGCACAGGCTCATCTGACTGCCACGGGGGGGGAGAGGGGGTGGCTGCTTTAGGTAGAGAGCAGAAAAAATCCCTTATTATAATTTTCTTTACTGTAGCCTGTAAAAAATAGTCTCTGCAAAGAATAGTAGTACCTAATGCTAAGTAGAAACTACTGATTGAAGAATGACTGGCCACGGATGGCCACAGACTGATTTCTTTCTCATGGACTTAAAAAATACATTGTTTACTTTAGATTTTTCTCCCTTTCGGAGTTTTCCTACCTGTAGCATTGGTTGTTGACTGATGTTTTATAGATGGTCTGGGAAAAGTAATGAAGACAAGCAGGTCTGGAAGTATTTTCAGGGTTTTCAAATAGAGAAAGATTGGAATACACTTGGAGAAACAGCCTTGAAAATGTAATAGCAGCTTGGTTTTCAGATGTGCTGTGGCAAACAGTATTTTGTTGTCCTTCTAGCTGTATCCCCCTCCCGTCTGCATGCAGCAGCCCTTTCCAGAAAAATCCCTTCTAGTCATTCAATGCATAAGAAACTCTGGGGGAAAATATTACAAATGAACAAACAAAAATCCTGGCTTTTTTTTTTTTTACCAGATGGTAAAGCTGAGCATCAAAGTTGCCTGGAGTGTGCCCATGGGCATGTACTGGAATCCCTTTTCTTTTGGAGAGCTGTGTGTCCAAGGAAAGGGAGAGGTATGAACACACCAGACCTGTGGCTGTTACTTCACCGTTTTCCATCGGTGCTGAGCCGCAGCCTGCCCAGCCCCGGGGTTACCACTGGAACTGTTTGCAGGATCCATCAGTGTCCAAATAAGAAAAACGTGGCTCATTGCTGGGAACAGAATCCTTTTTATCCCGTATGAAATGCTTTGCTAGTGAAATCTGATACAGGCTTCATGTTAAAATAATTGATGTGAAGTTCAGTTTGCTGCACTTTGATACTTCAGCACTGGAAGCGCTGTGGTTAATGAGCGGGAGCGGGGAGCACACAGCCCTCTCCTGAGCCCCTGAGCCCCGGGGTGCCAGTGGCAAAGGTGGGGAGGATTTTGGAGCCGGTGGCAGGTTGGGAAGAGCAGCCCATGACTTTCACTGCCACGCTGTGCGGATGGCTTACAGACTCAGCCAAGCTTCGGGACTGTCCAAGTGCTCATGGGGTTTTATTTTGTTGTCTCTCATTCTCCACATTGTCTCGTTCTCACGAGCGAGTGGCCTGATCTGGAGCTCGAGGAGAGACCGGCTCCCTCTGCAAACAGCCCTGGGAGCTCTGCTGCTGCCAGACGGGGATTTATGGCAGCTCCCACAAGCGCTGCAGGCAGTGGGGAAAAATAGGGCTATTTCAGCACTAGTAGAAGAAAGCCTGAGTGATCGTGGGTGAAGTTCACAGCAATAGGAATAAACTTCTTAAGTCATAAAGTCTGATCTCCTTCCTTACTGCCTCATTGCTCTAGTAGCTCATAATCATCTTGTGAGCTAACAGTCCTCCTCTTTCACTGTCAAAGCCAAATAACAAGTCCCCATGTGAAAGCTACAGTTCCACTTAGGTGTCTCCAGATGCATGATGTGGAGTTGGTGCAATCAAATTTAATACATTTCTAATATTCCAACCCACAAAGTCATCTATGTCTCATACACAATATTCTGGTATTCCCATCACCCATACAGTACCAATTAACTCTGCCAAATCCACAGATTTCATTACAATTCTCTTACCTAGTTAATAAAAAATGTTAAATAAAATAACTTGAAATGCTTAGCCTACAAAAATGATGGTACCCATCTTTACCTTATGGCTTCCATCTCAGCACAGCCCATGGTCATCTTGCTCTTGGCCAGCTTCTGCTCATGGCAAAAGTACTTGGTTAAATAACCCGTTTCTGTACGGCACCTCCTAACGGAGGTGCAGGCAGCTCACAGCCAGTGCACCCCACTGAGCAAAGGGTCGCCCATCATGGAGAATGGTGGGAGATTGGGTTGAGGGTAGACAGACTTGGGGAGTATATACAGACCTTCATGTCTTTCATTATCTTTTGACTTCATAAATGTTTCCAAATCATAGTTCAATATTGAGGATGGACTAAAGTGGCTACAGTTGTTGCGATTGCTTGGTTTTCCCTTTTTATGATGTACTTTTGGCTCACTTATTGATGCTCTTTGTTTGATAGATGTTTTGCATGAGAGACAGGCTGGCCATTCCCAGTTTTTGTGCAATAAAATCTTTTTCAGGTGGGATATGGGCACTTCCAGTTTTACATTCACATCCCAATTTAATTTCCTTTGCAGTGTCTAACTGGGTTTATCCACATCCCTGCACCTTCTTACCTGTAAGAGTTAACATTGCTTTGCTGGCAAGTTTTGTTTTCAGTAACTCATTCAGAGCTTACTCCTGCTACCCACTCTGAGGTGGCAGGGTAAGGCATCTTCCTTACAAGCTTTTTCTCCTTCTTTGGGATGCTGGTTTTTAAATAGCATTTTTATGTTTATGGAGAGAAAGGTCATGCTTGTTCCACACTCGAATTCTTCAGTTCAGCTGATTTCATCAACCTGTTTCACTGATTTCTTAAATCTTGACATTAGAAATTGAAAATCTAACTCAAATAATGGTGCTTTTTCCCCTTTAAATTTAAAATAAATCAAGTCATAAGGAAGCATGTCTTACCTAGACGGACATCAGCTAAGGCAATTTAGCTCAATTCCGTAATGGGTTTTGGCATATGGAGCAATACTCGGCCAGGCTCAGTATCAGGTTGGTGCAGAGATCCCCACCGTGGGCAGGGAAACCGCAGAGCAGAAGGAAAACATTAAGTGTTTTGAAACAGTTGTGAGCGGCTCTGCAGAATTTATGGCCTCTGGGGGCCCATGAGAAATTTATGAGGCCGGAAGGTTTCTGGGGAGCACTTTTGTGTGGGCTTTTGCAGGTGGCTCCCCGAGATCCTACGTCTCCGTTTGCTGGAATCGCCTCATTGCTCGGACTGGTGCTGCAGATGTGAAGGCACCAGAAGGAGCATGAGGTATCTTTCAGGGTGGTGTGTCTGTGCTTCCTCTGAAAGGCTCCTCAGCTGTGCTTTGTCTTTCTGAACTGCTAGTCACGTCTTTCTGGGGGAAATGGGCAATTTTGCGTTCTCGGATCCTCTGCATCACCGGGAGGACGAGCAGGCTCCTGGCATGTAGCATCGTATCAGTAACTGGTGAAGATCGATATACTGTTCCGAAAAACAATTCTTTGTAAAATGTCTGTGCAAGGCCAGAAGGAAAAAAAAGCCTTTCAGTCAGGTCAGCCTTAACTGAACAAACGTATTCCTCCAGGTGGTTTTATTGTTCAGTGAAACTTTTTGCAACAATATAGAAGACAGCGAGTGATGTGCTACAAAAATCTAGTTTTATGTATATCCTCTTTGACTTTTAATCAGAGGTTTATTAGATGTTTTCTGATGATGAATTGTTATAATCCTGTTAAATCGCAGCAGCATAATTGTAAGTGGTTTATTTAGTGTAACGCACAGAGATTGTAATGAGCCAGAGACCTCTTCAGGAACGGTGGCCACGTCAGCGCTTCCTTTCCTGAGATTTCCTTTCTGGTCATTAGGAGCCTGCTAAAGCTATGGAGCACAGCTGGAAACAGGTGTCCTTGCCAATATTTCATATGCTTTTCATCCATTGACCAAAAAGGCTTGATTTGCCCATCCACCCCCACTCACTCTGTGGCTCTGGTAGGAAGAAAGCACATGAGTTTGCAGCTCCGCGCTTGCTGTCCACAGGTGCCTGCAGGGTCCCTACTGTGGGTGACCTGGGCAACACGGGGGAAATTGCAGCCATGCAGGTACGTGGGTGATGTTACTAATTCATGACAAATTAATTCTTCTCACAGACTGCTGGGTCTCCCCCTCGCAGGCTTTGAGGCAATGCTTCCAGTGAGAGTGAAGTCCAGGGCTTCTCCACCCAGCCTGGCTTGGCCTGGGCAGGTCCCAGTGCTGTGTCCCAGCCCATGCTGGAGAAGTTGGGAAACTCCCACTCCCATCCTAGAGGATGAAGGTTACTTCAATTTCCCCAGGCGTGCCTCAGTGGCCACCCCTGCCTACCAGACACATTGGTGTTCTCCTGCCTTGCTTGTCCGTATTTAACATCTTTTGGCTTAAATCGCATTTCTTGCGGCTTTGGCTGGAGAGGAGAATGATGGAGAGGGAGGCTTCTGCCACGTGCTGGTACCTCGAGGCTGCATGGGGGTTCCCCAATGTTTCCCAGGCTGGAGCATGTCCTATTGCGTGTCCCACCTGCAAGCTGCATGCTGGTGAGGAGAGCTCAAGCATTTACTCAGCTTCCAAAAAAATTCCCTGCGGGGGCTGAGAGTCAGGAGCATTGATAGTATTTCACTGAAGCCTTTATTTATGTAACTGGTACAAGTATCATGGAAAGATTACTGCAGAGGGGTCGATGGGGGTTGTTTAAAGTGGATTTCAGAAAGAATACAGGAATTGATAATTCAGTTTTATCAATCATAAAACCGAGCAGTTAAAACTTGGACAAGAAGCTATTTGGTAACTTGTAGCATAACCAGCCCACCATATAAAGGTATTATCCATCCTTGAAGAGGTTGCTTTAGCTGTATGTTAAGGGATATGCCTGAATGTAGTTATTTCTCTTGGGTTTTCCTCTCCCGTATGGCTACCAGCTGGAAAGCATGCTTTCTGATCATATTTTGGTCTTATTTTTAATTCATTTCCCCCACCTTAAAGTATTCATCAGCTGCTGTAACCTGTTGTTTCAGACAGCTGCTAGATCCTGGCTGATGGAGTTTATTGATTTCTGACTCTGATCTTGCAAATCTTATTTCAAATTCATCACCTGCCAGTGCTGTACTGGGAGCCTGAGCTGAACCACAGTGTATTACGGATGAGAGAGCTCTCTCGTGAGCTTCCTAGTGCCATCAGCTGCAAAAGCCCTCTGCGTCCCCTGCAGCCCACCCTGATGTTCTGAGGGGTCTCAGAGCAAACCCTGACCCCTTTCCTGCCCGTAGCCCCCTGCACGGCAACACCTCGGCATGCCAGCACTGGCTGTGCCATGCCGTTCTGCACCGCAGGAGAGGGGAGACAAGGAGCTGTGCACAGCAGGCGTCAGGCAGCGGCGTGGTGGCCCCAGCTTGGCGGGTGGCAAACCCCCTGTCCCAGCCCACCCCCAGCCCAACACGAATTATGGTCCCCGTCCTTTCCACTGCAACATAAAGGCTGAAAACCTGAACCAGATGCGTGGTTTCACCTGAGTTTACAGACAGCCTGGAAGCAATAACTCTGGGAGGTATAAAGTGCTCCTTTCATCGTAATAAGATGTTAACGGGAGGAAAGCCCTGCTGCTCCAGGCGGTCCTCTACTGACGCTGCTGCAGCAGCTGGGAAAGGGGGATCTGCTGGATCAGTTTCCGCAAGGCTCACCCCCATACATCCCCTTCTGCCCGTGGCTCGGGGTCTCCAACTCACACATCTCCCCCTCAGTGTGGTCCCACTCCCAGAGGCGGAGGGTGCCTGGCTATTCCCCCTGCCTAGCTCAGGGTCCCTGGGGTCCTGGGGTCTTTGGTGAGGGCTGTGGCAGCAGCACACCCTGCTTCTCAGAGAGCCCTGGCTGCCACTGAACAAAACATCTGTTTGCCATCGCTTTGGGTTGTTTATAGCATTTCGATGCTCTCTTCTGCAACATTATATTTTAAGGAGCCTGGTGATATTTCCATGCAGAGTGCGACAGAAGTGCAGCTTGCTCCTGGTTTATGTATTTCAGCTAAGGTTGCCTAAAAATTCGTGAAGTTCACAGAGTACACGTCTCTCTGATGCAAGGCCAGACACGAACATCGTTCCCAGCTCTCTCACTGCCAGCTGCGTGCCGTGCTGCTCCGCTCCCCATCCTTGCTTTCTGTGGGAAGGGATGTTTGGGCAAAACCAAACTGGCCCTTCTTTGACTGGGTGTAAAAAATGACATTATAGCTTTGGAAGCCAGGCTGCGATTTCTCGTCATGCAGCATGGGATTGGAGGAGCAAAACCAGCCAGTGCCCCCCTCTGCAGTGCTCTGTACGTTTGCTCTTCTATCGTGGAAAGTCCATACATATGGTACATGGCTCGGGCAGCGCTAAGGTAAGGAGGAACAGAGAGGTAATATGTTTTCTGCTGGGCAACCTTATCTGCTCTGATTGTGTGGGATTTTCAGCTAAGTGTGACTGTGAAGGATAATTACCATCGTGTGTTACCTGAGATTACAGGGTTGCTTTCCAAGTAATGACACCAGGAGAACCAAGCAGTTGTTAATATTTAATCAGACTCTTGGCTTAACAATTGGATAAATGAGGTGTGTAATTACACAATTATAGAAGACATTTCAGATAGAAACTGCGCTGTTATTAATAGTGAAGGTGAAAGCTGGTGAACATACATTGTTCGGTCCCATCAAGCACGTCATTAAAAAAGATCTCCAGCATGAGAGTCTAACAGCATGTCCTATGAGATGGTAAACAAAGGTTTCAGCTGCTTTTGAGATAAGAATTCCTGCTTGGCCAAGAGGTTTCAAAGTAAGAAAAATACCAGACCAGATGTTTTGTTGATGTGGTAAGCTGTAATCAGGGGTAACTAGGGAACATTTAAATACATACACAGAGTATACCACACGTTTATGGCTGTGCTTTATGTATCATTTCTCAGCAGTCAGGCAATTATTTTCCCTAGGTTATTCATTTAAAATTTTATAGGAAACAGAGAGGTACCTTTTAATTCAGTGTAATACTTACCTGCCCAGTGGAACTTTTCTTTAAAATCAATGTTTGTTGTATGGCACATGCAAGGTGTTGTGGTTGATCACTAAGTACCAGCCAGAATGAAAATGGAGATGCTGTCTAATAATTTCATTAGTCTGTTCTTTTAATCCTGTGCTTTATCTCAGCTCCTTAAAAATGTTTTATTTTTTCAAGTGATCTTGGTTTGAAAAGATTGCAATAGTTGCAGTTCTTCAGTGCTCCACTACAGTGAGCACTAACTGTAATTCTCTCGAGAGTTAATTAGTAGGATACTACAAAGTTAACATCAAAATCAAAGAACTTACTGAGCAGCACAATTGCAGGTTAGTGATATGAATCCGAGTAATGCATGAAATTAAATCTTAGAAATGCTTTGCACAATGCAATGAGGCAGCATTCAGGTGTTAATGTGGTTTCTTAAATTAGAGGTTGTAAAACCAAGAAGCACATTTGTTGGCAGATGCTATGGGCAATAGCGTCCTCCTCTTCCCAGCTAGCATCCCTGAGAAGTTTGCGATGATCTAGATCTGGATGCACAGACATTGTTGAATTTCTCAGTGCCCAGTTCTGATTGTGACTAGATGTCTCTGGAGTGTGCTTTGAGATCAGGGGAAAAAATGTCCTGTCAAAGTCACATTAATGTTTTTCTTCTAGTGATATTTATATTAAGAAATCATGTAATCAGATAAATGCCTTGCATGCTCACTGCTCAGCTGAGTGCTGGGTTTGTGCCAGTGGCTGAGCTGCACCATGAGCTGTCAGTTCCTCCTCCTGGCATGTGCTTGCACATCGGTTCCTCTTTAACAATTTGTGTTTGGTGTTGAGCTCATGCTGTGAAAAGAGCAGAACCCTTCAATTATAGTGATGCAGAGCCAACAGAGATAATTAGGAAAATCAGCTCTCAGCTGCAGTGAAGTTAAGATTTACCTATATAACATTGGCATAGAATTGTAAAGGAGATATAAAGAAGTGCACAACCAGAATAATTTCCTATGGCATATTACCTTGTGATCCAGTTCAGTGTAACCTGTTTCTCCAGCCTCTTTCTTCTCTGACTCACCTTGAGCCTCCCAATTCTGTCTTACCCAAACTGGACCAATGAAATAATTTTCCTCTGTTCTGACTTTGTCATCCACGTTCCTCAGCCTGCATCTCCCAGCCTCACTTTTGAGTTCTGTGCAACCATGGATTGTGCCTTCCAACCTCCTTGGCAAACGTCTCTTACTCATATGTGATACCCACCTCCTTGTGCTCCCCATTCCTCCTAGTACTTTCATTAGGTTGCCACCAAGAACATCTGATAAATTAGAGACTTGCCGCTCTCTTTCCTTTTCAAGATGTGATTCTTCTGTTTTGCTTTCCCCATGGGCTACCTCCAGATTCCTGGATGAAATATAGTTTAGAAAACAAGGAACCTTGGAGCTGTAACATTGAACATCGCCCAAGCAACCTAAATATATTGAAGCTGTTTGGTTAAAACTCATCTTTCCTTTCCTGCTAAGAACCCACCCTCATGGCAACTCCACCCATGAATTGTCCAGACTGTACATTCCCCAAGGAAGGACCACCTATGACACTTAGTCTGTGAAACACTTCATGTCTTTATATCCCTGCGTAAACAGATTGAGGACAGTGAAATAAACAGCACGCAAGACTTTCCCCTCCCACCCTACCGACCCACGCTACCCTGCCCTCCGAGGGGCGAGTGTCAAAGTGGTGAAATCTCTTTTGGCCCATTCAACACACAATTTTTCAGTCAGCAGCAGGGAAACCATTGTTGGCTGGTGGGTTTGTGGTGGGATGAAGAGAGAGCTGCCTACAAGGTCCTGCCTGCTGGGAGCATGGGCAGGGTGATACATAATTTCCTGTAATGGAGTCCTGCCTCCTCTCAATGCACTACTTTTAAGAGGTGGTTTCATTCTCTCTAAAGCTTTTTATTGCATCACATCCCGTTAGTGAAGACATGATCTGTGCCCAGTGCTACCCCAGCAGTTATGATAAAGGCCTTTGCTGTCAGCTTTTGGGGGAAAGTCCAGGACTGACAGAGGGACTTTTCTAGCTAAGGCAAGCAAGATTTTTAATTAACATTTGTGGCACCTTGAAAACAGAAAATGCTGTGTATATTCTTAACTTATTTTTCTAATTCCAAAGTGGTTTGCATTTAAATCTTTTGAAGCTCTAGTGACTTGGTCTGTGAATTCCTGATCTACTCTATCTGCAAATTTAAAAATAAAACAGGAAGATATTGAGTTCTGGCATCTGAAGAGGACTCCTCCCATGTGTAGGGTATTCCCTTTTGTGTCTCTTGGAGGTTTTAAGTTCAGAAGACTGCAGAGTCAGTGACCATAAAGTACTTAACGGCATGAATACATATAACATGTATTTAACTAAAAAGTTAAAATATGTAGAATATTTCAAGGATGCTGCTTTGTAGACTTCTTCAGATTGGGCACATCAGTAATTTAAGCATGATGGGACTTTGCATGTTGTGCTGGGCTACTTACTCTTGTCCTCAACTGAAACACGTACCCTAGCAGCCCTGCCACTCTGTGCACTACCCTGGTGAGACAGGACGCTTTGCAAAGGGAACACGCAGTGACAAATGCCATCTCATGAACATTTGAAGCAGTGCACACACAGATACACACGGACAAGCAATTCTCAAAGACAGACCAGTCGCTGTTATTGTGGAGTCTGGGAGTAAATTTAGCTTTCTGTCAAACCACTACCTCCATTTCTTTAGTTGTGATTTGCAAGGGCAGCTTTCACGGGTTTCATAAAATCAGTTTGTTTCTGTCTTTTCCTCTGAAGAAAGTCAGTGTCACCCAGACCTCACAGACTTCTCAGCTGGACGCGCATGTTGGCTGCCCTGTTTGATCCCCACTGAGCTAAATATGTTTGTTTGCATTTAACCTCCTTTGAAGGGACTGAGAATTCAGCAATATGTCATCTCTCTGTGCCAAGCCAGGGCAATCCTTCCATGGGTTTATCCTACAGCCCCAAAGAGGTGGTATTCAGGGCACTTTATGATAACTTAGAGACACCAGCTATTCCTCTATGTAATAACTCCCGAAAGAAAGAAATAAAAAGAGGTTGCACAGAGTGTGGATAAACTTCAGGGCACATCTTACCTTTTAATGAAACTCTAAATATCAAAAGTAAATCTGGTACTGTGGGTGATGCTAGCCAATGGAGAGTAATCAAAAGGCTTACTGAACTTGCTTTGAAGGTTTGAATAAAGAAGGCTTTCTTTCGGTGCTTCAAATTCTGGTCAATGGGCATGTTAAGCCAAATGCAGTCAGTGAAGTGCAGAGATGCAGAATGGCTGGGGAAGCCCAGAGAGAGGGAAGATAAGCAAAGAGCTTGTATTTTGGCAGGAAGGTGACTGCAAGCCTGAACTCACTTCAGCACATAGAGACAAGTGAAATAAGGCAGCATAGGGTTCTGCAGGACCCACTTATCTTTTATCTGTAGATTTTAATTTCTATTTGTAAGAGCACGGACGGATGTTATGCAACATTTTTCTAATACAGCTGCGGAAAACAAACCACATCTGGCACATAAAATAACAATGAAATTATCTGAAAGCTGTACTGTTCTTAAAAGCAGCTACAAGTACGTGTTCAAATAACTTGCTGGAACAGAATAGATCCAATTTGTCAGATGATAATGCAAAAGCTTAGAAGAAGGGAAAAATTAAGCCAAGAGAAATATTGCGCTTCAGAGAGTTCAAATAAAGAAGAGGTTCCTTTCCACCAAACTTCTGTGGGCTTGCATGGCATAAATTACACAAACAGCATTTGAAAACAGGAATGCAAAATTCAAAGAGTGAAATTAAAAGCTCTGTTCGTGTTCCAGCCATGCAACAAGTGTGCAGCAGATGTCAGAGGCCTGCAGTTAAGAAATCCCCTGGTCTGGAGGCACAATTTCCAGCGTGTCCTGTCGGCACGCATCTGAAGGTAGGTTTGTAACAAACACACTGTCAGCTATGGAAAATACACAGTCGGTGAGAAGAGGAAATACTGCAGATCTGAGCATGACGCTTTCCCTTGCGTGTTCTCTAACAAAGCGTTTCCGAACGAGGAGGCACCGGTGGCCCGAGAGCTGCCACACTCCATCTTGGTGAAGACCCACCTCCTTTCCCGGTTCCTCTCTCGCGCTCCTGCTGAGGTTTCCAGTGAAGCATGAGGTAACTTGCTGCCTCTTAGAACGGAGCAGTTCACCTTAACTGCAGCTGACGTTTGGTTTTGGAGGTTGCATCCCTCTTTCATGGTCCATTATGCCCTATTTGAGTGAAAGGGCCTGCGCTGCCCTGTGTGGCCATCCTCCCCAGGTCCCAAAGGCAGAAAGGAGCAATAAAAGTGAAAATAGCATATTGAAAGAGTTTAGCTGAGGGAGATTGTCAAAGGACTGTTGATTTGTTTATTTGTTTTTATGTTTAAGGTGATTTCTAAAGCTGCAGTTTGATAATCTTCTTAAAATACGTCAGGCTTGACACATTAAGTGGTAGAAAAATACCATGCCTCCTATGCTTACAGCAGCGGGAGAAGCGTGTTGGGATGACTATATAAAGCCCTTCCTGCAACTGAGTTGTTCTTCATTTAAATGTTTTGTATCTACCAAACAATAATAAAACATCAGTCACTACCACACACAGATCCCAGATGAATGCAAGACTGAATGCAAATTAAAGGCTTTGCAGACAGCCGGAACACGCGGGCTTTCACGCGGGTCTGCGGGTTTAACATTAAGGATCGGGTTCTTGTTTAAACAAACTCCCCTTTACCTCACCTCCACAGTTGCAATGGACCTTACTGTGGGAGTAAATTGCACGCCCGCTTAATCTGAGAGGGTTTAGATTAAATGCGAAGTGTCACCCCGGGGGTGGAGGGGCTGGGCTGCCTGGGGAGAGGGAGGTGGCAGGGGGAGATGCTGCATACGAGCCTGATGGGAAATCAAATTAACTAATGCTGCTTTGTGTACATTTTATCCCTCAGAATAATTGCGAGTCTGAGCTGAATCCTGCGATAGGAAATGCTGATTGTCCACACCTTCTCCCCCCTATTACTGAAAAGATTAGGAAAAAGTATGTTCACATACATGCTTCTGATATATTTATTAATATCAGAAATATACCTTTTTGGAGTCCAACACTGCAAAAGCAAAGCATGGGAAGGCAGGTGTAAAATGTACTGTTTCATGTCGGTGGCAGCTGCAGTTTAATTTCTGTGGTGGAGTGATAAATGACAGGAATTCACAATTTTCTCCCCACTCCCTTGGAAGATGTATTCTATAGAATGAAAATAGAAGCACTGAATTATTAAGAATCATCCCCTTTACATATGAAAATGGTACGGTGTCATGTTAAATACACCGTATTAAGAGGTCAATTAGAGACCTATTTTGAGTTAATGGAATTAGTTCTTTTTTTTATTTTACATTTTAAATGCGATCTTTCAAGGTGTACTGGAGATTGAAGGAGTAGAAAATACAGTAATCCAGTTAAAGGCAGCTAATGCTTGCAGAATGCCTGAGAGCAGTGCTGGTGGGTGAGGGGGTGCGATGGGGTAAGGGCTGGGCCCTTTTCTTCCCATCTACATCAACTGCCCTGTGCGTATGAGTGAGAAATGATGTATTTTTTTAGTACATTCCCTATATCTGAATAGACGATAAAACGAGAGAAAATTTGCTTGGGCCCTGGCTGCCAAGCGCAGCCCTCATTTCACTAAATCTTACAGCGCTTTCTTGAAATCCTATTTGGTTCAGTGAAAATAGAGTATATACAGAAGTCCTGAGTGCAATATTGCAACTGGTCGAGGTACAATTGTTGCATTAGTCACTGGACAGTTGTTCAGCTGCCGATTTGCGTTGGCATCCGCTCCAAAGGGAAATATCTAGAGCGATTTTCTCTACTCTTCAAAGGATTTGCTGCTCCCGTGATGCCCCTGGAATATTAATGCACGTGGAAATTGCCCCCCACCCCCTATGTTACAAGAGAGGAGATGGCTGCAAGAGGGAAAGCCTCTGGACCAAAGAATAAATCAATAAATGAGGCACTAGGAGTATTTTGACATCCAAGGACAGTCCTGCCCACACATTCCTGGGTCCCTTGCTAACCCTCTCTGTCCACCCTGTCCAAGCACAAGTCCATTTGTGCACTTGCACTGGGGACCTGCAAAGGGGGGGATGGATTCAGCTGGAAAATGAACCTGAGGAAAGAAAAAAAAAAGCTGATTTTCTTCCAGCTGACCTATTCTTGCCCATGTGGGATAAGTGCGAAAGCAAATACGTATTTACACCCTCATTTTGTCTAGCCTCTAGGCAAGGTGCACACAGCACTTTCATATTCGGAACATTGTTTACGGTGTAGACATGCAGGATAGCAATTTCTGTCTTAGAGTTACTGCTTTGCTATAGAAGCAGTACTTACAGTGCATGAAAGGGGACACATTTGTGCTGCACAGAAGAGCCTGACAATAGTGTAGCTCACACTCGTCCCTGTGCACGCACACTGCTGCTGCAGTATCTGCACTGAAGAGACTCGACCGCGCTCCAAACAGTACTGCTGTGTCCCCATGGCTCCGTGATTCATCTTGTCCAGTCACAGTTCAGGCTTCCAAAACATTTTGGGCCAAGGGTTCCTTTTATTTTGGTGATTTGCTCCCTGAGGAGCTGACTATTGGTACCTAACAAAGAAATCCACCAAATCCTAAGTAACTCCAATGCTCATATAATGGTAATTCAAAAACTATATTGGGTGTAAGATTCAGAATCTTGCATTTCCAGTTGGTTGAACTGGGCAAGGATCTTCTTTCTGCAGCTGCTGGGCCTAAAGGGTGGGTGCCGATGTTAACGTTAGGAGACTTGTCATCCAGGGCTTTGCTGCAGAGCCGGCATCACTCAGTCCGCACGTCCCAGCAGTGGCCAGCTCAGCACTGTGCGTCGCTGCCTCCCGCTACTGCTGCAGCCAGATCCTGCACCGGAGAGATGCTGGCAACCAAGCCAGCCCTCCTGGCTTGGGAATATGAGCCACTTACTTTCCTGTAAGCTGGGCCACAGCGACACTCATTTCCTGGCACTTTCTGACTCTTGTTCTTATTCCACCGATTTTTCCTTTACAAACAACAGGGGAAAAGCTGGGAAAGCTGTGGAAAATAGAAAGGAGAAATAGGTCACACTAGAAATTCTGAAACCTCAGCAAAGCTCTTGTTTAAAGTGATTAATTCAGTGACCTCTGACCACAAGACAGACCTTCAATTTGCCAGCAGAGGATAAAAGAGTCAAGATCTGAATGAGTAAAGAAGGGATGAAGGGTGAGTTAATCCAGTAACTGTGAAGGAACATTGGAAATAAAAATATTCAACACATATTCTGCTTCCTTTTAGTCCTTCTATCGCATGTGGTTTATTTCTGGATATGCTGGAATATCAGGTACATTTATATTCTTTTTGATCTCCAGTGTTTGATCCAGATCCAGCCAGCAGAGCAGACTGATGCTCTTAATGCTATTAAGTAGCACAGTCTGCATTTATTTATTTTTTAGAAAGGGAACTAAAAAAGTGCTTGCAAAATGGTCCAGTGTTAAAAGAAAATTAGGTACTCCATCAGCTTGTAAAATGTCCATCTTTATTTGTTGAGGTTTCTCATCCTAAAATACCCTTTTTTTTTGTGTGATGGAAAGTGACAAACTGGTTAGTGACATTGAACACTTTTGCCTGAGTTGCCTGCAAAACTCCCATGCAGAATATAATCTTTCATCTATAGTTATAAGCCTTTAAGCTGCTTATACTATTTTTACTCTAAAGTCACTTTTCATTTGGTTAGTCTCCAGCAATTCAGACTTACACTTGGAAGGTCCCCAGTAACTTCCAGTTAACACCATTAAAAACTGAAAAAGGAGTCTTGAAATAAATTGACTCAGTAGTGCACATATTTTAGCTGCAGGACAGTAAGCAGATACTTCATTTGTAGTGTCTGATGCCCTTCATATGATAGCTTTGATCATACCATTTTCTCCCAAGTAGAAAAGAAGACTTGTGGGAAACCCACTTTGAAAATGCTACTGTCCAACAATGTTAATGGGGTGAAGACTTCTCTGTGCTTGTTTATGCCAGTAGCACTTTAAAATGGAGAAAGACATCTCGGAGTAACGTAAAACATCTGATCGGTGCCTCCTGTAGTCCATTACTTAGTTAAGGTTCAATCACTAGAGGTTCACATCTTACTTGAACAATTTTCCACTTTCATGGGTTGTTTAGGTTACATTTTACAGTAGCAAAATATCAGGCTATTATTGATTATTTGATTTTACAGTAAGGAATAAATGAAGAAGTGAAGATAAAATGCATAATAAAAACCTTGTCTTCACAACATCATTAATGTTTTAAGATTCAACCAATAATGTATTAGACTTCAATCCTTTCCTCAAATAGAAAAACACTTCTTAAAAGTGTGTATTAATTCTTATTTTTTAAGTATGGTATATTTTTTATGGTTCTTAAAAAGGAATCCTGAGAGAACCAATAACTCTGTTTATGTCTGCACAGCCAAACTACCATTTGAGTTGTCTTTGATTAAATCATTATCGTCTTTCTTCTGCTTTATTCCCTCTGGAGACGTAAGACGACATTAGTAGCAGAGATCAAGCTGTTGAGAGTCCAAGAAACAAAAATGGGAAATTATTTATATTCAGCTGTCCGGTAAAAGATTGAAAAACTGAGTAATTATTTTATAATATTATAGTAAAAGATGAGGTAGTTTTGGCTTTTGACAGGTATGATGTGATAAAACCAGAATTGCCTATAATTAATATTTATTGTTATCATTTACTGAGCTCAAGTGTGTACTGATTTGCAGGGAAATATACAGATAAAATCCCCCAGACAGGAACTTTATGTAATACAATAAATTGCAACAGAACTGACGAGGACAAGGAGGGTCCTTACGCTTCCCTCCCTTCCCGTGGAAGAGCCCTGCAAGCTCCTTGGAGGGGAAAAGTTTCTCACCCTGTGTTAATTAAGCCCTTTACTGATTTAATGTTTAGTACGCTACATATGGATCACCGCCTAAATTTAAACGCTACTGCATCATAGTTGCAAGGAATATTCTGCTTAAATCCAGACAAGAATGCCAATATTCGGTGTCATATAGAACATCCTCTGAACACGGTAGCAGGGATCAGAGTGACGATAGCCGCGAGTGACAGAAAAACATTGACACTATCAATCACAACAGAGCCTCAGCAGCCATTAAGATTTATGATGTCAACCCTATAATATAGAGCTGTTAATGAAAATAGAAGATTGAAACAATATTGATTTATTGGGTCAGGCACATGAAGGCTTTAGTGAGAGCATCCTTCCATTGAATGGCTACTTCGGGCTGTCCCAGTATTGCAGGACCCATGGTAGTTACAGTCCTTACATATTGCCAGCACTAGAATTTTAAATGGAATTTTGAAAAGTTCAGGTTTTCCTCAAAAAAAGGACTGTGAATATGAGGCTGCTGATCTTCAAATATTTGCCTTCAGATGAATAACTTTTTGAAAAAAAACCCTCAAAATTCCTGAACAAATTTTCTCAGCATAATCTGATACTCTGAGAAGCTGTTTTTTTAATCTGAACTACTATTTGCCTAGTGTCAAAGTCTGGTAAATAGGGAAGACACATCCTGGTTTTCAGTGTCTATTCATAAGTAGTGATAAATAAACATACCTCTCTGTTTATTAGGTAGAATATATCTCCACATAGGCAAACAACTTCACAAAATAAGACTCTTAATAATCCATGTCTACCTAATTTTGCATTCTCTCCAAGGTCACATAGGCATGTACTGGATACACTGCTATAGCTAAGCATACATGCGCATGTCTACGAGTAGAGACATCGAAAGTGGAGCCCACACTTAAGACATAAAAATTCATCAATTGTGAGTGCTGTGATCCAACTCAGTAAAATGTTGTTAGTAGCATTAAGATGAAACATTTCTGAAGACTTAATGTATTGCGAAAGAATTGGACATGCTCCATTAGTTTTGGATAACTCCAGTTTGTGAAAGGTGCACTTTTCTGCTAGTTCAGGGTAAGGAGGAATGTTATCCTTGGTGGTTCTTGCTCCCATCAGATGGCTGTGTTAACCTTCAGGCCCCTGTCTCTGTAAAGCAGCAGTTCGGGTGTTGCTGGCACCAGCCAGGGCTCTTCCCCTGCTTTGGTGGGGGCAGATGCACTGGGCTCAGGTTTATGCAGCTCAGCAGGGGTTAGTGCCTTGTGATCATGGGGGCTCCTGTGCTTGTTGGTAGCATCTCCATTTAGCTGGATTTCCCCCCAGCTGGGCAGGACAGTCCTGGTCCTGCTTCTGCTGCTGGCCAATAGACTAGACAGCAGCTGGGCTTTCTTCAAGCAGAGGTGACCCCCTGCCTTCCTGTGTTTAAGAGTTTCACCAAGTTTTGCCTCTGCTGTTGGCTCCAGGAAGGCTTTGTCCTGTCCCTGTCACCCAAGTTGCCCATCAGAAAGACAAAGGCTCACTGCCTTTGTCACCAGCGACCGGCTGACCTGCACCCTGCCGGGGAGAGCCCACATCTCACCAGGCGTGTGTTGATCAGGCAAGAATTGCTCACAAACATCAGGTTTCCTCATCCCTACAGCTTCATGCTGAGTGGCAGACAGCTTTGGGCTCCCCACACAGCTCCCCAGTGCGCCATGGCCCCAGCTCACCTTACAGCCCTGGCTCGGAGGAGTGTTGCTCCGGGGAGCTGTGGTGCCAGGAGAAAGGTTTTAGTGCTAAGATGTAACTATTTTCAAGGATAATATATAAACCCATGCCAACAGGATTAAACGATGATTTAAAGCAGGAGGAACTGTACTTGCTCTCCTCCTGCAGATCAGCATCATGAGGAGACAGATGTCTCAGGCCACAGGTCCAGGGTCCAGAGAAGTATAGGAAAGTGGAGCCGCTGGCAGGAACAGACCCTTTCCCCTCTGTTCCTCTGTCAGCAGTTTACCACTTGTCCTTGCCTGCACTAGTGTCACTAATGTCTGTCATTGGCATGGATGCCCCATCCCCTTCTTTAGCCTTAATGAAGGAACAGAAGTCACTGGAGGCCACAGTACGCAAATGTCTATCTTCTTCCTTAAAATCTGTCCCTGCTCTGATACCTCCAGGAAGCTCATGAGCTGTGAAGACCACTGCCTGTCATGTAGATCACTGTTTCCTGGCCATCTCCCAGACTGGCCTTTCAAGTCGAAGAATGGCTCCTGGCCAGCACACGCTTTGGTGCACCAGGTACCCCTCAGCCACCGCCAAGGACCGAGGAACAGCCTGCAGGATGGGGCTGGCAGTGGTTAGAGGGTATTGCACATGCCCAAGCCTTGTGCTTGAAAGATGATTTTTTTGAAGGAAACCCTCTCTGGATCAAGGTGAGGACTGAAATATTTCCTTATTCCTCCCATGTCCCTGTGGACACAGCAGCGGCATGCAGCAGACTGGACACTGATATGCTTGGCACCCTGCACATAAATAAGAGAGATGTTCCTTGTGCACCCACCCCCTGGTCCCCAGCTCAGGTTTGAAGTATTTCTTCATGACTACTTTCCTGCTTTGAGGTGTGTGGCGGTTAATCCCACAGCATTTTTGGGTGTTGGCTGAAACTGCATTTGAAATGTGATGCCAACCTTGTGAGTAGATACAACACGGTTAATGACTCCTTGCGAAACTGGTGTGATATGCAGGCATCAATGATACTATCTGCATTTAACAGCTACAAAGGCCAAAGCTACAAAGGAGGCTGCAAAGACTTGTGTAAAGGACACAGAGAAACATGTTGCTGGGATCAGACTTCAGGAATTCCTTCTTTACCAGCCACCTTATTAATTGTTGGACGAAGCCCTACTCTCCAACATGGCTTTTACATGCTTCGTAAACACATGAATTTTCCTATTGATCAGCCAATAATTTGTTCTCTAAAATTTGTGCACAAGTCAAGTCAGCATGACTTGGGGATTGAGGCGGATTGATTCCTCTTCGTCAGCAGTATTTACAAAACTGACTTCAGTTTCAAGACACATGCCTAGTAACAGCAAAGTCAAAGGGTGGTCATGGCTAAGAAAAAAGTGTTTGACATTTCGCTGCCGTAAGTTCTTCTATTTTAGTTATAGCTTAGTTTGTTTTTTCAAATTCTCTTTATGTTAATATAAAAAGGAATTCAACCTGAAATAGTTACCATCTGTCTGAAAGAGGACAGGAAAACGTGGTTAGAAAAGAATGTCTAAAGTGTGGAGCAAAATACAGTCCTGCTAATGGTAACATTTCTGTCATTAACATTAAAGATTAAAGCCTATAATATACAGGAAAATATATTGCATGGCTTATCACATTTTTAATGAAGGGTTCAGTGTTACAGCAGGCAAGCGCTGAGAAGAAAAATGTACCTCTTGGATTTTATTTGCTCTCTTGGGAAACTACCCTATCATGATTGTAGCCTGTACGATCAGCCAAATGAACACCAGGCAGTAAGTGAGCAGTCCCCAAAAGGTTAACAGAGCTTCTTCCTAATGTTACAGCAATGATTAAAAAAATTAGCTCACATTAACCTTTCACCTTTCAGTGGATGGTTCAAATCTAGAGTGTGTTGGTAGTGATTGAGAATGGTTACTATAAGTTTAATGTTTTTTTGGTGGCTTACGCAATGCGAGCGGGTGGTCTCTTGCTGCTTCCCAGGGGAGGCGTGTCTGCCCGACTAAAACCCCAAAATAACTTGCCTCAATTGGTGCTAATTGGAAACCTCCCTGGTAGTTTCAGTAGAGACCCCTGGGTGGGCACAGGCGTCGCACAAGCTGCTACAGACCATGGCTACAGCAAAGGACACCCTCAGACACTCTGCCTTCCCAGCGAGGTTTTGAAGTCCTGAATTTTTAATTAAGGCAGGTTTGCCCATCCTTGGTGCTGAGCCTCCCCAGGGCCCTGCTCTAGCTTTAGCCCCTTCTCCCTCCCTCTTCCCCACATTCCCCAGGTCCTCCCAAGGGTGCTCCCTAATTCCTCATCCCCACATGCAAGTTAGACCAGACCTTCACACATGGGTCTCACTGGACAAAGTATGGGAAGAAGGCCTGGCCATGTAAGATTAGGGGTCTGCTCTCTTCAGCTATTGTAATTTTGCGGAGCTGACTTTTGCCCTGGCAAAGAATGCAGCTGCAGCAACCCATTTACCTCCTGCATTTGTGTACTTCATCCATCTCCAGCCCCGGCCCCTTGCTCACTCCCCCAAACCAAGATCCACAGTGTAAGCATATCCATAAGGTGAGAGACTGCAAGCATTTGCCATAAGGTAACAGGCACAGTCTGGCCCAAGAGCATGGAACTCTGGCCCGATGATGTGGACTCAGAAACACAAGGTCCAATGCACTCCCCAAGGTTCGCCATGATGACTGAGGCAACATTAGCACAACCCCAGTACGCCCTGGTTCCCTGTGTGCCTTCAAATCTTGGACCAATTGTAAACACTTAATCAATGACACATGCACAAACACAAGCTCTGTGCAAATCCTGCTTGTTTTCTGTAGAAAATCCTTTACCTGCTCTAACAAACGACTCCCCTGCCTCTTCTGTTGTATTTTGCAGCTAGAAAAAATTATCAGGCTCTGGCCGTGTGTATTTCTTGCTTCTTGGGTGAGAAAGAAAGCAATCAGCACTCAGGTTTCTTTTTTTTCTTGGGTAAATAGTTCTTGTTAAACCAACCTAAGTAAGGTGATTTGCAGTATAGATTTTTCCCATCTAGGTTATCAGAATAAGTTCAGTCAGCACATTCAACCCTAGTCTCTAGTGGTACATAAATTTAATGCAACACTCAACTCTCCTTCAGTATTTTTGGTGTATACTCGAGTTTTTCTTGGCACAGAGAGAAGTGGCAGGTGGAGTGATCAGAGACTTTTTTCCTTCAAAGTGAGATTAGGGTTTTTTTAGGTTCCTTTGTTCTGTAAAAGCCTTGGTCTAATTTCCTACAAGCTATCTAGGACTGAGAATGCCATTTCTTTACTAATTTATATATTTGATTTAAAGCTGTACACTGATCTCAGTGGAGTTTCTCTATTTTCAGAATCCTGCTAAGAATTTTTAAGCAAAGGGATTTATGCACAAGAAGGGCAGGTTTTGTTGGGATTTCTTTATTTTGCATTGCGCTATCAAAGGCAAATAGTTTCCTCTTTCTTCCCCCTGCTAACTTCTTATCTCAGCAAGAGAAAGTGGGACATCCAGGCTAGCTCAAGGCAATGGAAACCCACCAGCATCTGTTCAGGATGACATTGGTTGAGTTGAGCCCAGGCTGAGCTGGGTATCTTAAAGTTAAAAGCCCCCAGTGCGCGTGAGGAAGTGTGCTTGGGAAGGAGAAATATGAGAAGGAGAAATAGGATTTGCAATGAGCTGTCTTCTCCAGGAATATACTAAATAGAATTCACCTGGCAAAGAAAATTGGAGGATGCACGCAGATTTCTTGGCAGGTGCAGAGAAGGCCTTTGACATGATTTAATGGTATTTTAAAAGGCAAGCACTAGAAACAAATGGGAGTGTGCTGGGATGAATTAGATGGATTAAGATTCAATGCGATAACCTAACAACCTCAGGAATAACTAATGACCTACCCTAACAGAAATGTCTGCTGGGTAGGGAACAAGGCAAAGCTGTTCACTTTAATGATTTTGCTGGCACTGAAGCCTCTCATTTGGGATGTTCAGCAAGAACAGCTTATAACAAGTATTGGCTGAAGTCCTCCATTTGTGTAAATTGTCTCGGTTCCTTTGGCATCGGACGTGTGACCCTCTGCCCCACCGGAGCATCTGCCTTATCCTGCTACCAAGACAGAAATCAATGCAGGCCTAAAAGTGAATGATATATTGACAGCTGAAATACTCTTGTTTATAGAAATGCTTTCATAATACCAGGAACAGGATAGTCTAGAATTTAACATCCAGAGGTGGCAGGGACTGCCCCAAATGTTTTATGTGTGAAGAAGTGACAGCAACGGTTAAAACATCAGAAAGGGTGACTGTGGTGTACAGGCACTGGTGTGACACCCAGCAAGACTCCTTTCCGTAGTAAGAGTGACGCTTCGCTCCTGTGACATTTGAAATAAGAAATGAATGATAATGCACCCAAGAACTGTCCTTAGAACAAGTACTTTGCCACAACCTCTTTTCAGTTTGGTAATTATTCACTGCATCAGTTCAAAAGGAAAATTATCATGACCTTGGCTGAACAAACTAAAAAAATCTCCTAGCATATCAATTAACAAATTGTATAAGAGCATTGCAATTAATTTGTTTAATCGAAGTCCCTATTTCTTAGCAGTGCCAGGCTGATTTACTGCCTTGAAGGACACAGATACTCTGCAGAAATGAAGAGAATGCGCTAGTCACAGGAATGAAAATCCCCTTTCTGCAGTCATTTACGGGATGAGAACACTGGGACAAGTGTCCATAAATCTCAGCTTGGCCACTTGACTTGCCAGCAGTCAGAGCTACAGAAAATCCACCTGAAAGGCAGAGGGCTGTTAACTATGCAGAGCATTCATCCCAGCTATGAGGGGCTGTGGGTGCTCTCTGTCAAGGGACCGATGGGGAAACCATGGAGATCTCCTGCACGTTCAGACTGCATGGTGCATATCACAGTAGCATGCAACATGGCTTCAGTCTCTCCCACAGCTTTCCATGGGATTAGAGCAGCCCTCAGGCTCTAAGTAGCAGTAGACAGCACCACTGCCAAAGGACCAAGCATATATTCCAAATTCTGGTGGGATGGGCTGAGATCAGTTCCTCTCTTTTCCTATGTTCTTGTAATGTATATGGTCTGTACCAGCAGTGGCTCATATTCCCTTGCACAACTCTTTCTTTCTTATTACAAAAACCGTGTTACTGAGCAATGAAGAGCTGCGCAGCCATTAGGCCCTTGATGGTAAAACAGCATGTACACCTGCAGATGTGGGTGTGTGGGCAGCTAATTGCAAACCGTGACAGTGTATGGCACACGCAATTTAATACAGTTGGTAGTTCAGAGCCTGACCTTCACAAAGGCTACATAAAAATACTTCCCTTGATCAACCTCAGCTCATGATTTCAGCTGTGGCACCTCTGAGGCACTGCCCTGGGTGTGGAAGATGTCTCTGTCCTGCAGCGGGGCCCTGGGTGACGTTGTGCTCTATCAGTTATTATCAGCTCCTTTAATTACTAACAGGTATGTTAGAAAGCATCCAAATTGTAATCAGACTGAAATGGAGTTATAATGATATCTGATCTGGGAATTTAGTCCAAAGCTTTCCTTTTCCATGATGGTTTTCATTTCCTGTAATTTAGAGCTGGAAGCATTTATGGAATATCACATGGTTTTAGTTTACACAGGAAATCAGCTGCAGTTGCGGGAAGATACTGACTTACGGGTTTTAGGGTTTGTTTTGTTGTGGGTTTTTTTTAAGAAACAAAAATTGCTTCAGAGGAAAACATTGCGGAGTTCTACCTCTGCTGTTTGAAGCCTGCGTTCTGCAAAGGGATCCGTGATTATATAGGAACAAGCAGTTTATTTCTGTTACATGATAATCACTTAATGTGAATGAAGCAATAAATGCCTTTCCTTTTTACAGTGAAGAGATAAACCAAGTGCAGGAAAAGATGTGGAGGAGGGTGAGGGGAAGGGATGCTGGGCAGCTGCAGCAAGAAAAACCTCTGAAGCAGGAAGTATCAAATACAGTCTGCATGAAAAGCCTGAGATGGCCAAATCAGATTAAAATGGGAAAAGGTGGTTATGTTTCTTGAGTCACAGCCTGCCATTTTAATTACTCTCCTAGGGAGGGGGTGGGGTACGTCAGGACTAACACTGCATCATGCTGCACCACCCAGACCACACCACAAAAGCCTTCTCCATTCTCAGGGGTGAAAAGCTGGTTCTCCCAGTGGGGGCCAGGCACATTTCTCTTTGGAACTGGGGTGCAAATGCTGAAGTTTTAGTCTTGGGGAGGAAAAAGCACTTTTGAACTGCACTCCCACAGGTAACATTTCTTCTCAACAAATTACTCTTCCGAAAGTGCCAGCAGAGCAGCTCGGTGCGTTCTAACTGGAAGGCCAGGGCAGGGCAGGCTGGCATCCCTCGGGATGTGAAATGCCAGTCGGGAGATATCAAAGAGCAAGAAAGATAGCAGGAAAGGGGGTGGAAGCCAGCAAACTGCAATAAAAATTCACCTCTTCCCAAAGGCAGCCCTGCCCACGCCATGGTCTCTTTGGTGCCAGAGCAGAGGGAGATGGCAGGCTGCGAGAAGAAAGAGATGGACCGCATAAGTCAATAGCGACTAATGAACCGTGTTGGAAACACCGTCAAAAGCAAAGGGCTGGGTTTGCAGGACGGTGAGAGCAGAGGAGTGCTGGCTGCTCGCTTTCTGCACACAGAGGTACATTATGATTTTAAATGAATCCAGAACAGCTGAGGCATTTGTGGACTAAAAGCCAACATAACCATGACCATCTTAATCATCCCCTTGTAAAATGAGCAGCCATATGCGTGAAATCAGCCCATACATTTTATGGAATATCTGTTGTATGCTGGACAAGAACTTGGACTGAGGTTTATTTTCTCAGGACTTCAACTCCTGAAATATAAACCATGTAACCTTTCTCGTCATAAAACCAGAATTTAGAGAGGGGAGGGGGAATCCAAGCTTTGCACTGCGTGGCTTTGCCTCTCACATGGTGCTGCACTTGACAAAGTCTGGTGCTATAGTGGACCCTATAAACAATGATTCCTTTACCACCCTGCATGAACAGCCCGTGTCACGATGGGGAAGAGCGTTTAAACAAAGGTGGCATGGCTTATAATATTTGTTAGCAAGATATCAAAATATTTATGTGCACAGTACTTCTTTGCTATACTTCTTGAAAGGCTGAGGTTAATCAAAAGGAGCCTGTTCCTTGTCTTAAAATCTTGTCCTAAGTCACCTGCTCCTTAATTCCCAGAAAGCAATATCATATTTCCATACTGGTTGCTTCTCAGCTAATTGATTCAGTATCAGAGGCAGTGTTACTCTGCATTAGGATTTCTCAGGGTGGGAGAGTTTCTCCGTGACCATACCTCTCCTGGGCTCTGGCTCCGCAAGGTTTTGTGCATGTGTTCAACCATCTGCTCTGGAGTAAGAATCCAGGCTCCATCTCCTCAGGCCTCAGCAGGACCACTCATGGGCACCGTTACACATATGCATGGGTCTGTGCAGGACCGTGGTCTGATTGTATTTTATGTTGTACCATATCCTGTAATATATCCCATTGTCACTGGCTTATATGTCACAAGTTCCTTCAGCTCCCGGAGCAACCTGTTGGAAGTGTGGTGGTTCACAACAGCCAGAGAGCGCTCCTTGCACTCATGGTCTCGTCTTGGGCTTTCCGCTTGCTCCACTTTCATCTTGTTCCATTCTGGTTCTTCAGCATTTCTGAAGACTTCAGGCTCATTTTTCCCTCTCCTCTCTTACTGAGGTCCATCTAAAACCACCAAGGTTTTATATAGCCATAGCCTGTCCAACTATGTCCTGGTTGCTGTGTTTCTACTACCTGGCAACAAAAGCAGCCTACACCATCCCCTGAATAGTACTAGAAGCGAAATGTGTCCAGAGGAGAAGACCATACTGCCTGCATGGGAGAAGATGATGGGGTTTAGCACCCTTTATATGCAGAAAAAGTTGTTTTTGTTAGGGAAGGTGTGAGCAAGTATCTACATGGGAACAGGGCTAAGGGGAGCAGACTGATTTAGGAGAACAGGTACTGACTTTGGAAATGGGAAGAATGATTTTGCCTGGGCAGTGCTTGTGGACAGTGAAAGGGTGCAGCCAGGGGGGTGAGGAAGCCACTGATGGACCCTCCCATTCCAGAGAGGAGATCTTTCTTCTTAGGGCTGTCAGCAAAAAAATCCTGCTGAAACAAAGATTTGCTTTTGAGAAACAAGCTGAGAATTCTTTGAGCAAGAGAGAAGAGCTGATGCAGAAGATACCATGCAACTTACCTGCTGGGAGAGGATGTTGGGACCTTCAGAGCATCACTCACTGTCCTCACGTGCTGGACACGAGCTTATGGTACTGTGGTGCTCCTGCCCTGCATCAGCCCAGGGGCAGAACCTGGGGGCAGAGGCTCCTGCCTGGACACAAACATTGAATGATGGGGAACAGGCTGTGGACCTGGGATGAAGATCAGTATTATTTCATGGTTGATCTCAGTTTCAGGTTTTCTTCTTCTAATGGAGACTTCCTGGATGCTGCAAAAGAAGATAGACTCGCGGGAAGTTTAATCACAACTTCTTAAAATGTGAATTAGGCTCCCCTTTGCTCCCTCCCTTCCCCTCCTCTGGGGATCAACCTCAAAGCTGGAGCCAGGAGTCCAGGCAGGACCGCTGTGCTCCTGTCTTTCTCCAAGCCCTGTCGAAGCGCCTTATCTTTAAGTAGTCTCCATGCAAACAGTGTCTGTTGGAACACGATGAATTTGTGCAGATGTATTTACCATCCTGAACTAGATTTTAAACAAATTGACATTTTAATATGCATTTATTCCTGTCGCATTTAAAAAAACCTGCTGGTATTATGCCAGAATGCGATATATAATGATGTTGTTTAGCGGCAACTCTGTCATTTGGTGTTGTTGACAGTAAAATAAATTAACATAATAAACATAATTTGTTCAAAAACAGCTAAGTAAAAACAGATGGTTAAAATATTTTGGCAGGACCCGTTAGCCCAGGTTTACATGTGTGTTTAGACATTAGTTCTGTTTGCAACATATGTTACATATTTTCTTGATCCCATTTAATATGCAAATACACACCCTCTTCCACAGTTGTATAAACAGGTCCTTTACAGCGTGAGCGATGGGGAGGGTGGGGGGAAATGGGATTTTTTTCTTACTTTTCTGAGTCAGGACCAGTTCTCGGCTGCATAAATGAGAGACGAAAGTAGCCATAGTACTGTAAGAAACAAATAGGACAGAAGGTGGAGCATAACAACATATTTGTGTACTGACACAATGGATCTATTACTGGCTGCTGATACCTACTTGTGCAAGGCTCTGGTTTGTTGCTCGCTCTCCCGACCACGCCAGAACGTGCTGTCCCCATCAGGCTCCACAGCCTCCCGCTTACCTAATTCTCACCGCACTGGCCTGAGCCCCAACAGGATTAATGGTCACATCTCGTCTCGTCCCTCCCTCCCTCCTGTTTGTGAGGGCTAATGTGAAAAAAAAAAAAAAAAGGAGGGGAGAAAGCAAGCTGCTTTTTTAAGAGAACCTGACATTGGAAGGGAAGAAGCTGGGATTAAGTTCTTCTTTTTAACTCTTTCGAAGCTGCAGCTGGACTTATGCAATCATGTGAATACTATGAAATTTTTGTTAATGTTTAAAGGTTATGTGTCTGTCAGTCATTTTCAAGGCATAGGGACATGGTTTAGTGGTGGACTTGGCAGTGTTAGGTTAATGGTTGGACTCCATGATCTTAAAGATCTTTTCCAACCTAAATGATTCCATGATTCTATAGCAGATGAAAGTAAACTTTGTGCATCGTACCTGGGCATATTTTAAACAAGCTGTATATTTTATATAAATCATATATACATGTATACATGTACACAACATGTACATAAGATGCAGCTTGTAAACCATAGCTCCAGAACAGAAGGAGCATGGACACATGGATATCACATGGGCCATCGGTGCCTTTCAGCGTGCATCTGCTTCTGGAGAGCTTTGAGCCAGAAAGCAAAGGTGATCTTCAGTGCCTTCCTGAGAGAGCCCAGGATGTACTCATACCAGGCTGCACCATCCACACAGGGTGAGGCTTGTTGATATGTGGACTGGAGAAAAAAATGTTTTGATGGGTAGTGCCAGTGGTGTGAGCTCTTTTCCATGAGTCAGTAGTAAACTGTGCACACTTCAAGGTTTCCAACTTTCAGGTAAACTGTACAAACTTCAGTACTAGGTGGCCTCAGGTTGTCCCTCTGCCCAACTTTGCAACCCTCTTTCTCACTCACCTCACGCTTGCAGAGGGAGAAGGGCTGTTCATATCCCTTCTCCACTCATCCTCCACAAAAACTTCTTCACCTCCCTTGGAGATCTTCCCCTGCCTGAACCCTCCAAATGCCAGCAAATGTCACTGCCCATTTATCTCTCCCCACACTGGTGGCTCCCCACTCCCACCCCATGTCTCTTCCTGCCCCAGCACCTCCCAGCAGCCTGGAGGGCAATGCTGGGGAAGGGTCTGGGAGACATTTCTGCCTCTGGAGCAGAAAGAGATGAGGGAGAGAGGGGACAACAACATTACCTTCCATGCTGGTCCTTAAAACAGTGACTGACAGCATCCACACCACGAGCGGCTAGGGCATCATCTGGCCAGGAGGGCCCTGGATGCCCCAAAAGTGTGGGCTGCTCTCTGGGGAGGTACACAGTCCGACGATGCAGAAATATGTGGCACAAGGGAGCGTTTTCAGAGGTTCCTCAAAATGTCACTGTCCCTTCCTTGCATGGCCCTGCGACATATCTAATATAAAATATTATTTGTGAAACTTCCTTTTAATTGCTGTTTAATGGCTTCTAATATATTTCAAATAGGCATCTGCAAGTTCATTTTGACATTTATTAGAAGCCATTAGATACCAATTTAATGGTGATTTTATGACAAATGTCTGACATCATTAAAAATGTGATGGTTGATAAATTATAATGTGATGTGCTTTTGAGCATCAGGGAATTAGACTGTTTCCAAATGTGACTTGTTTTGATGTTGTAAATTAAATTTTATTTCTAATTGATTTATGTTTGTGGGCTCTCAAAGTGGAGAATATCAGAAGTTGAAGAGGAAGTAGGTTCTGAAGAGGGCAAACGTAGTCAACTAAATCAGCATAGGTTCTGATGGTTTGATTTGGGTGAAGGAAGAAGGTATTTGGAATAACTTGCTTTCTAGAGGAATTGCTTGATCTCTCCTACCAGTGTTCCATCAAGTACATTCCCCTGTATTAGTCTGATTATTTGTTTACCGCTTTTATTATTGTATAGCAGATGGATGGTCATTCTGGACCATCTTCCCTTTGTGCCAAAGAAAGGACAAGTGTTGGTCCTGCCCAGGCAGTTTACAGTATAGGCTGGCTCGGGGCTGAGGGAACAGGGAGACAGAATTAGTGTCATAAATAGCAAACACTGGTCTTTAGAGAGCTTTTCATAGATAGCATGCAGAAGAGAGGTTTAGAGATAATTGGCAAATGTTTATAGGAAGTTCCTTGTGAGCGCAAGAGGATAAATGGTAGAGGAGAGAGCTGTGCAAACTGAAAAGGGGTGACAGAGGCTGCCAAGGGATCCCTAAGCTACAGGGTTCAGGCAGATCATGGATGCAGTTACCAAAGGAAATCTCCATCTCAAGTTGCATGGAAATCCCACACTCACATTAACGTGCACAAAGCAATGGAACAGAACCGTAAGTATATCTCAGATTTCAAAGTGAGTATGAGACCTGCAGATGTGGGAAAAGATGCTTTCTCACAGAAGGCCCTTGGCTTTATGGAGAACAAATTGCTAAGGCCACTGTGTCTGCCTAGATGGAAAACAGGACTTCTTGGAGACAAAGGTACAAGTCAAATGACATGGTGTCACGAAGGCAAGGCCATCTAGGTGTCCAGAGGCAATCATGGTTCAACAGCTTGGCTGTCTGGCAGGACTGGCACAAGCAGGCATGCCTAAGCAAGCAAAAATGCTGATGGCATGGCAGCATCTGGTTTGACATATGTGCCTGACCCACTAGGGATGCTGGGTATGAGCCTGGGTAGCTTGATCTTACTGATGGCCATAGCATCATTGGTGCCTCTATCCATGCCTGCTAGATCAAGGCTGTCTTTTCACAATCCCACCATGGTACCACGGTCTGTCTGAGAGCTCTGCATGGAACATGGCACAGCCTCCATTGAGACGTCAGCCATACCTTCTTCATTTAATTCCTCATGTGTGGCTGAAGTCAGTGGAAGGAAGCAGGAGGAAGAGGGGGGTGTCAGGCACACTGTAGCATGGACAGTATGCTACCTGCTCCTCCACAGTCTCACCACTGGCTGGAGGACGCAGTGCTGCAGCCAGTTTGGGTGAGGAGGCCCACTGGGTTCTTCTCCACACTACTGAGGCAGTCTTTGTCTTCCAAGCCTGGGCTGTGAGCCTTGCTCAGCTACCGTACAGCACAGTACACAATGTACATGCATTTTAGTGATTCTTACACAGGCCTGGAGTCAAAAACAGTGTCCGCAGTAAAACTGTGCATCTTCCCGACTCTAATATTGAGCCATGTGGCTTTCTGAAAATGAAGATTTTTGTTAAACAAGATGCCCTTTTTTTAGCTGCAAGGGTAAACTGGAAGAGTTCCTCAAAGTAGTTATACAGTGTCAAAAGCTCTGTTAAAGAAAGAAAATCTTTTTCAAATCCTTCTGGGAGGTGTTTGCCTAACACATTGAAGAGTCTATTTTGGCTCCATTAACTTATTTTCTTGTCTATTTTTCAAGTCTTTGAAGGTTTTTTTCTTTTTCCTTTGGGTAAATGTTGTTTTACCACTGCATAGTTAAGTGTGGGGGTCCTACAGACATGTCATGATGGAACAATAAAGGTTTGACAAAAGAATACTTTGCATTTCTATCACTGCTGTGTATCTGAGGGTCTTCAGTTTTGATGAAGCTGAGCTTTGCTCGTCTTGACTAAGGGCTTACCTCTGCTAGGAACACTGCACACAGTACTAAGGGAGGACTTCACAGCACATTCATCACAGAATCATAGAATCATTTATGTTGGAAAAGGCCCTTGAGATCATTGAGTTCAACCGTAAACCTAGCACTGCCAAATCCACCACTAAACCATGTTCCTCAGCACCACGTCTACACACCTTTTAAACACCTCCAGGGATGGTGACTCAACCACTTCCCTGGGCAGCCTGTCCCAGCGCTTGATGACCCTTTCAGTGAGGAAATTTTTCCTGCTATAAAATCTAAACCTCCCCTCGTGCAACTTGAGGCTGTTTCCTCTTGCCCTGTTGCTTGTTACTTGGGAAACTGACCCCCACCTCGCTACAACCTCCTTTCAGGTAGTTGTACAGAGTGATAAGGTCTCCCCTCCGCCTCCTTTTCTCCAGGCTGAACATCCCCAGCTCCCTCAGCTGCTTCTCATTAGACTTGTGCTCCAGACCCCTCACGAGCTTTCCTGCCCTTCTCTGGACACACTCCAGCACTTCAATGTCTTTCTTACAGTGAGGGGCCCAAAACTGGACACAGTATTTGAGGTGGGGCCTCACCAGTGCCGAGTACAGGGGGACCACTACCTCCCTAGTCCTGCTGGACACACTGTTTCTGATACAGGCCAGGATGCTGTCGGCCTTCATGGCCACCTGGGAACATGCTGGCTCACGTTCAGCTGACAGTTGACCAACACACCCAGGTCCTTTTGCTCTGGGCAGCTCTCCAGCCACTCTGCCCCAAGCCTGTAGCGTTGCATGGGGTTGTTGTGACCCAAGTGCAGGACCCGACACTTGGCCTTGTTGGACCTCGCACCATTGGCCTCAGCCCATCAATCCAGCCTGTCCAGATCCCTCTGTAGAGCCTTCCTACCCTCAAGCAGATCGACACTCCCACTCTACTTGGTGTCACCTGCAAACCTGTTGTATGCCAGTAGTTTGAGCACAGTACCATGGGCATGCGTGTCATGATGTGTGCCCATGGTACTGTGCACAAAATGCCTGCCTGCAAGATGTCTAAGAATGCCTTTGGGAGCAGACAATGCCTTAGGGTAAACAAACCCCAGAGTATTAAATGGCTTATTCCAGGATATGGGGAAAAATAGAAGCAGCTCCCGGGCTGAGCCTGAATTCCCTGATGCCGAGCCCTGGTACCCTGCTGCTGGCTGAAGCCCAGCCCCACGCTGCTGACTTGCCGGTCTGCCCATGGCTCCCCCAGGCACAGAGCACCTCGCAGTCCTCCGCACACTCGTGTGCGTCTGCCTCGCCTTGTATGGAGGTCCTCAGCACAACGATAATTGTTTTGGTTGTGCTTCTCTGGCCTTTTTCTCCCTCTCTCCCTCTGACTTTTCGAGAGAGAGAGAGGTGCTGGCCAAAGCCGAACACACCATTCCAGGAGAGGAAATACCATTATACTGGCATCATGAAGGAGAGGGATCCTAGTGCTGTATTTAAAGCAAAGCATGAGCCCTGGGTACATCTGGGTTCTGTTCTCAGTCGTGCTCCAGGTTTTCTCTGAAGTTTGCCCTACTTACTCCGAGTCTCTATGCCACAGCCTCTCTCCCTGTGAAAACAGGGCTGTAATATTTTTCCTGCATCTTAAAAGTATTGGGATTGTGAAAGACTCAGATACTTGAGTGGAGATGTAATTAAAAATGCAAGATAGGGTGGATTAATTATACCCCAGGCCTCTCGTAACAGAAGCCAAATGTCTTGTTCTGTGGTTTTATAAGGAAGAAATATGTGTTTGGACCATGTATGGGGGTTGAAGCAGAGCTGGGAGCTGGGAAAGCCGTGGTGGGGAGAGCAGGGACAGGAGCTCCCCCCAGACCTGCAGTGGGGTTCCTGGTGCTGCTGCTGGGATTTACTTAAGCACAGAGAGGGCTTGATTAGGCAAGTTGCTGAATACACCTGGAGCTGCTGAGCGAGAGGGGCACTGAACCCAGCCTGGCTTTACAACCACCTCAGCACCAAACAGCCCCGTGGTGGTGTATGGGGCAGGCTTGGGGATTTTTTTTTTTATATGGCCATGCACAGCCATTGTGCTGCTTTGCCTCCTCTGTGTGTGTGTGTGCACAACTGCAGCATGCACGCCCTTCTTGCCCAATATGCCTGGTGGTAAAAGATGAACCTGACCGCAGATTCGGCATGCCGGGGTTAACCTCCGACCCGCTGGCAGCCGATGCAGCTCCAGCCCTGTTTCTTGTTTTGAGAAAAGGGAGGAAAAAAACCAGCTCTGTTTGACTTGTTCCTGTAATAGCAGCTGATCTGGACTGGATTTTGTCCAAGTCTTTATGTGATTATACGGCCCAATCCCCACAGTATGTACACAAAGCTATTAAAAAAAGATGAGACATTATAAAATACAGTCAGGCTTTAAAAAGGCCTGCTTAAATTGTAAGGAATACTGAACTTCTGCCAGGGATTTTGATATTTGGTTGAAAATTGAAATCCCCTTACAAGATTTGTTACATTATTGAGCAATAAGTATCCCTAGTTAAATAATGAAAAAAACCTCCAGTTTTACTGGTGTTCTGCTAGTGAGTTGTCAAGCGAAAATAAAACAAAATATGCCAGTGTATGAGCACTGAAGCAGAGTTCCTGCAGGAGGGGAAAAGCAGATTGATGGCCGTGGTGCGTCTCTCTCTTGTAGAAACATGACAACGTAGAGAAAAGAGAGGACGGGGGAGCTCACTTGTGGTGCGTGTAAGAATTGGCTGAGCAGCAAAGCCCTTATTTTCTCTGGATAATTTTTTCCTAAGTGAGCAAATGCCTGCTATAGAAATGGCAAACATTTTCCGAGCAAGGTTCCAGGTAGAGAGTGTTGACTTGCGTATCTGAGAAATCACTTAAACTGCAAACTTCATGAGCAGATGTCAGTGTTTTGAAGCCGTTTGACATTATTAAAGATGCAGGTGGTACGTTGGCACTACTGACTCAGCTCTGGGCAACGATGGGCATTGCCTGGGAGACGCAGTATCACATCACATCACATCACTCTTCCCGAAACTCCGGTCACGCTCAATGAGGAAAGCCAGGCTAAGATGAACCATAAATCTCAAAATACACATTTTTAGTAAAAATTACGTGTGAAGTCCAATTTTAAAATATTATAATAATATTGATGTTACTGGTGTGTATGCCATTTTTCACGTGTAACGGGAAACACACCAGATCTTTCATGTCAGCTTAGGCCAAACCTAGTAGACTGTGAAATTCTAGAGAAGAAAGGGATTTAAAAATTGCAGTTTTGTCTCCAACCTCCTGTTTTCTTGCTGCTCCCAGATTTCCCCAGGTGCCTTCTCATTTTCATCAGCTCCCAGCAGCCAGAACCTTGTCATCTAATATGTTTTTAGCGTGTATTGATGAGTCCAAATGACCAGTACTCAATGACCAAAACATGCCTGGTCAAGGCTGCCTTTCAGGGTCTTGTCTCTCTGCCCGGCCTGATCCTGCAGTGTGCCCAGCTCCCTCAGCTCCCTCCTCGCTGGCACTCTGCTGCCGGTGGCTCTTAGAATCATGTTGGGTTGGAAGGGACCTTTGAAGATCATCTAGTTCCAACCCCCTGCCATGGGCAGGGACACCTCCCACTAGATCAGGTTGCTCAAAGCCCCATCCAGCCTGGCTTTTAACACTTTCAGGGGTGGGGCAGCCACAGCTCCTCTGGGCAACCTGGGCCAGGGTCTCACCACACCCATCGCCAAAAAATTTGATCCCTATGTCCAGTCTAAACCTAGCCTTTTTCCATTTAAAACCATTGCCCCTTGTCCTGTCACTACAGGTTCCTCTTCTCCACTGACAGCAGCATTTCTTTTGGTTGCCTCTCCACAATAACGGGGAAGGGAGCGTGGCAGGGACATAATGCCCAAAGGAGTATTAATTCCCTCCCCACGGGGCCCCAGAGCACCTACCAGCGAGGCTGTGCTCCTGCTGCTCCTAACCAGTGATGGTCTAACCCAGAGAGCAGCACTTTGCAATTCCTAGACCTGTGGTTCAAACGTTGATGCTACTCCTTACACTTAAGAGGACACAGAGTATCTCTAAAATAGAACTTGGGCGGGGGGTTCATTGGTTTGGTTTTTTTGGGGTTTTTTTTCGGGTTTTTTTTTTTAAGTGTGAGCATTTTATGTCCCAGGTACAAATGTTTGCAGGGCAACAGAGGCTGCAGTGGGACCATGCCTGTTTCTAACCAACGCCGGGTGAGATACCTGCTTGCCTTCTGCTGCCTGCGCAGGACATTGCTGCTTGGCCCTCCAGTGAAGATGGCCCAAACATGACAAATGAGTGTGTGTGTGTGTGTGCGTGCTGAGCCAGCTTCGTGCCAGGTGACAGCTAAGGACTGGGACTGAGGCATATTCCTTAGGATCTTTTGTGTCAGGCCCTTGGGCTGATGGAGCTGGAAGGGATTGCTAGAGGAAGAACGCAAGGTGAAAGCTCTGGAAAGCACAGTAAGGTCCCATAGGTTTAATCTGAACCTTCTTAAACCATGTGAATTTGGCAAGTTGAGTTTCCAAGTTCATCTGGCTGAGACACCGTGGAATCAAAGAGAAAGAAATCTCCTTTTCACTTGGTTCCAGGTGGAGCAAGATAACTTGTTCTGGCTACCTTTCAGTGTCCCAGAAATGTGTAATGATGTATGGCAAAGTGTGTGCCCCTACCCTCTGGGGGAGAGTTCAGCATCTGCAATAAACTTGCAGAGCCTAAACCATGCCCAGAACAAGAGGATGCTTTTCAAAAGGAGCTGGCGAGTTCTCACCATCGCCTTCAGCAGTCACAGTTTAGCCAGCTGATTTAATAAGAGACTTCAATGTATGTTCTTCTTCCAAAAAAACAGATTCCCCTTATTATTCAAAAGGCAACAATCGACCTAGGAAAAAAAAAAGTTTGCAAATATGATTGTTTCCTTCAGCCTGTGAGTTATGCTGCTTTCCTGCTCAGCTGGCACTGTTTTGAGGCGTACATTTGAGTATTTAACATGCTAATTAAATGCCTTGCGCCACACAGGCACTGGCCCCTTTTAGTATTTACTTGAAAATTCCCTGAGGAGCGGGTGCTGTGCCCGCGCTGGAGCAGCAGAGCTGCCCATCGCCGCCTCGCACCAGGACCGAACCTCCGGGACACACGCACCCAGACCAAGACGCAGCCATTGCCAGGTCCCCTCTGCGTCCATAAGAAACGTCTGGTGCAGCAGAAAATGGGAACTGAAGCAGAAGCATTAACTCTTTGCTTTCCTTTGGGGAAAACCCATGGAAAAAATTATTCCTCGGTAATATGCTGGAAGAGTAGTTCACGTATGGGATGTTTAGCAGTGCTGAGAATCACCTACGCTTTCATACACGATAAAATATTATGATGATTTATTACATGAGAAACCTTCTGATTAGATTTAATGAGGTTCCACTGTATTGGTTTATTAGAAGGGAGACAGTGCTCATTAAAATAATTTCCAGAGTTAAACTGGAAACATTATTAGACATATTTGGGTACATGAGAGTCCCATCTATAGGAAAGACATGTATTTATCTGAATGTGAAAGCAAAGGGATCCTTTTAAATGTGAGGAAGGTGACAGACAGCAATAGTTCAGTTTTCCAAACTGAAATTTTAGCTCTGGTCAATGCTTATTTTCAGGTTCTGCATTATATCCGCGCAGCCTTGTCTTCCCACTAAGAAATATGTTAGATAAGGTTTGCAAGAAAAAGATCTGTGTTACAACTAGATAAAGAACAACTGAGTCTGTGGTAGCTGCTAACTCAATTCTGCAGTCTGAAAATAAGGGATGGAAGGGTTTTGTCCCGGAGAAGCGGAGTGACAGCTTTGTGCTTTCAGAGCACCTCAGGCTTCTCTCAGAATGATTTATTTTTCACTTTACTCTGTATTTATTAAACCGTTTGTGCAATGTATTATAAAAGCTGGAAACACAGCAGAAAAAATCCATTTTCCTCATGTACTGCCGATCACCAGTGACATGAAAGCCTTGGCACAGCCCGTCACCAGAGCATGGGTGAGTGTCAGACACACGTTTCTTTCCTGAGTCACACAAGAAGGGAAAACTTATTGAAATTTTGTGTTTGCATTGGACTGGACAGCCTGAAAACTCTGCTTAATGACACGAGAGGAGTTTAACGTAATTTAAAGCTAGTCTGATCACTAATCTCATCATAAATAAAGTCGTGGGCTTTTTCTACTTCCCCAGCTCCCACCAACTTCATTGTCCGTTGATGTCAATAGGAATGAGCGCCCTGGGTCTGCAGTGGTGTCTGACATTTTAATGAGCCACACTACAGGATCTGAGCAGCACTGAATACCCTGGCCTCTATAGATTACACAGATTTAGGAGACTGGGAGAGGAAGAGAGAGGCCGAGATGAAAAAGAAACCTCTTTTTTGCCTAGCTTTACACCGACCAGAGCGGAGAGAGCCATCAGCAGGTGATAGGATTGGATCCAAGTCTTGAATCTTTCCTTCAAAATGCCAGAGCCTGCAAAGGGTCTGAATAAAACATGAGGTGAAAATTTGTGTCTCACTTCTACTGTGAAGAAAAATTAGCAGTGGAACAGGAGCGCCCCTTCCCTGGTTTGACTGTAGCTGCAATCCCAGGAATTAATTACAACTTGCCCACTGGGTATCTGGCCAACAAACACTTGTATTGTATGGAAAATTTATTTCTAGATTTGTTTAATTGTCTCACAACTTTTTTTCCTAATAAAAGATCTGTTCCACTTAAATCACAGAATGCCTGGCCATTGGCTTTATTTGGAAAATACACAAAGACAGTGGATGTTTG
This sequence comes from Numenius arquata, assembly GCF_964106895.1. Classification (NCBI taxonomy): domain Eukaryota; kingdom Metazoa; phylum Chordata; class Aves; order Charadriiformes; family Scolopacidae; genus Numenius; species Numenius arquata. The sequence goes on along the minus strand of NC_133587.1, from coordinate 29,058,313 downwards.
TACTATATTTGTTAGACAGTCACGCTGCAGTACAGCTCAGGGCACCTGAAGTTGAGCACCTGAGTTGCCTGTGTGGTCACAGGGACCACAAATGACACCCAAAGGTTGATCCAAGACATCCAAGACAGATGTTGAAAGGCAGGAGGTGTGACTTCAACTTCTGTGTCCATTCAAGTGGGAGGTGAAAGGATCTATGCTCCTTTCATAAGCCATCTCACCGTTTGTAAGATGAAGCAAGTCTCTCTAATCTCTCTGAAATTAATTTTTTTATTTTAATTTTTTTTTTACTTTTTTTATTTCTCTTTTTCTTCACGGTGATGGCCAGAGCTGACCTGCCACTGTTGGGGCCTGCAGTGCTAGGACATCCTCATCTGACAGCACAGTGCAAAGTGGGCTGACAGCCATGTGGGATGGACCTCTCAATAGAGCAGTGCATGTGCCTGCTACCTTTCTAAAATTGTCCAGCCACTGCTGGGAAAAGCTTCAGTATGAGGATCTCTTCCCCTGCATGAATGGAAAGGAGTCCAACCAGACCTTGCTCTCTGTTGAGACCAGGAACAGGACTGAAAACTCAATTTTTATGCCACTGACCCCAGCATGGAAGTTCTTTCTGAAAATGTACAAAGCCTATTCACCTCATTTCTCAGAGGGTAATCAGCTGCCACGGGACAGGAGAAACATTTTGTCACTATCACCCTGACTTAATTTGAATTTCATTTCCAGGAAGAATGCAGTGTGTGATGAAATCACCTCACCACTGCTGGTGTGCTGCCAGTGACGCAGGTGACAGCTGGCTGCAGCTAACTGTCCCTTTTTATGTCCCATCCTCAGTAAAACCCACATAAAACAGGACATCACACCTCCTTCGTTGTACAGGCAGGGAAAGTTCCAGGTTATGATGAGCAATGTCCGTCACTAACCTGGGAAAAGAGTCTTGTCACCTACTTTTGTACTCAGCTTGCTTCAGGTGGGAATTCTAAACAAGGCAATGAATATAAGCTTTTCTTTTCTACAGAAAAGCAAGCCTCACAGTAAAAGACCTGAAGGTAGAGGAACTACCTCATCTACTTCTCCTATGCTGGTCTGCCCATGGCCTTCTTTATTTTTCATATCCAGAGTAGTTTTGTATACACCAAGGGGACTTCCACCTCTACTTTGGAAAACTCCACCAACTTCTGTTACTTTGTACCTGTGTCCTTGCATGAAACATTTCTTCCTGTCTGTAAATTCATCCCATTACATCTAATCTTATCCCAAATGAGCCAGCCTTGGTGTTTATAGCCTTCGAATACTTGCAAAGGGTTATCATATCCTCCTCCTTTAGTCATCATTTGGAAAACTTGTTTATGCTGAATTCTTTCAGGCTTTCCTCATCCAGCCGTTCCCTCCCACCTCTCATCCGCGGTAGTGCTCTTGGAAAGCCCTCCAGCCTGTCTGCATCACCCAGGGCCAGGTCTGAGGTGCACAGCATTGATTGCAGCAGCCTTGGTGCAGAGCCCTCCTGCAGCCCCAGCACCTCCTCACCCTGTGATGTGATGCCCCAGTGGGCAGCCCCAAATCACACAGGCTTGTCCTGTCCCAAGTTGCAGCAGCGGCTGCTCACTGACGTGCCTGCTTTCTGGGTTCCTCTGTACTATTGACTAGCAGTGTTTCAGATTATTTCCCCCAAATGTATTAACTTCAGTTTTCCCAAGCTAATTTGGTTATTTCCTGCTCATATTTCTAACCTCTCCAGCTTCATTTGCTTTCGACTGTTTGGGCCAAATTACAGAGAAAGCAGAGATGAGCCAGGATGTGTATCCAGGCTCTCCGCCAGCCATTTTTGCAAAGAAATCACCCAGGCCACAAGATCCCACCTCTCGCAAGTCGCAGTGACAGACTGAGTTAGTGAATGGCCTTTCTTTTTGCAGCCTACCTGCTTATGTGGGCAGGATTGGTACTGGGCACCAGCCGACCTGCGTGGTCACAGGGACCTGAAGGTTTCCAGCTCCTACAATGACTTGCAAGGTACTCCTGAGTCCTCAGGGGAGATCGTCAGGTATTATTTCCAAGCAGTTATTTGAGGTTAGACAGAAAATTGAACGTGTCCTGATTTTCAGATGCCAAGTGCTTGTAGTTTCCATCAGTGATTTTGGCCATCGTGCTACCTAAAGAATGGAGCTCTGGGTGCGATTTGACTGAGAGCAGAAAAGTTCACCACCTTTGCATTTCACCTCTGAAATTGTTTTTGTGTAGGTGAATGAATTTCAGCAATTTTGGAATTGTTTGCCCGCCTGTGTTGGATGTGTGTGTGTTCTGGGTTTGGAACCAGAGACCAGGCAGAGGGACATCAGTACTCCTCGAAAGCACAGGGACTGAAGGGGTGATGACAAGGGCCACTGGAAGTCTGTGGCCTTGCTTGGGAGTGGGGTGGCCTGTGCTTTAGCCAGCAAGCTGTTGCATATTTTCCGTCTTCATAAATAGCCAGAATCCCCTCACACCTACATAAGCTGCTTTCCAGGAGGTGACCTGCTTTCCTGAGACCAACCATTTAATCAAACTGGGCTTTATTTTTGGTTTAGTTCTTTGTGTAAAGTTACTCCTGGTTCATGAACACTTTCAGCAGCTGTTCATGGCCTTTCATCATTGCACCTCTCACTTCCTTGCGGCTTTTTCTCGCTTGGCAACTGAGGCATCACATCTGCTGACGCAAAGTGAGCGTTCCTAATTTCACTGCCTTCAGCTTTTAGAAAAATGGCTCTTTAGTAGAAAACAGCTTAAATTTCACTGGACTGCAAATGGTCTTACAAACTAATATTTACTAAGTTGGACTCAACCAGTGGCTCGTTCCCGGTACCTGGCTGGAGGCACTAGGGCAAGCAGGGCCAGCTCCACAGAGTGGCTTATGTGGTGTGGCCCCCAGGCCCTTAACAGCCTTAATGACACAGAGTCATCACCTGTGTGAGCCCCCCCTGCGTGAGCTCGGTCCCCTCTGCTCCCTCCCTGCCCCAGCAGGCTGACATCAGATGGGCAGGAAGATGACCTCCAGCCCCTCAGGCCAGACATCAAATCCAAATCCCTCAACAGCTCTAACTACAGCGTTATGGGTTAAAGGCGAGCTAGTGCTGCCTCTGCCAGCCCAGCAGCAGCCAGGGCTGGTGTGCCTTGTGCAGACATCATTAGTGGAGACCCCTGTGCCTTGGAGTCCCACAGGGAGGGGAGGAAGAGCCTGAGCTCCTGCATAGCTCTAGGTGAGAAGGTGAGGAGTCCTGCTGCAAAGGCAAGGGCTCAGGGCAGACCTCCAGCTAAGAGCCCTGGGTTACTGGGAAAACTTAAGCACCTCCAGTCCCCACTGGGGGGAGAACCCGACTCCCACAGTGACTCCCACAGTGGGATTCCTCTCTCCTCACTCTACAGTGGAGCCATACACCCCAGTGTATGGGAGTGGGAGAGCCCTTTATAGGCAGTGGGGAGAAGGAAAGCCCTTTTGGGTACAATTCACCTGATTTGATATACCCATCTGCTTTTGGATGAGGTGACTCCAATCCTAGAATTCAGCAACTGAACCAAGTTGACCTCTGCTGACTATAGAACTGAGAGGTGGTGGTGGCTTCCCCAAAACCTCCTCTTAGCCCCTGTGTGGAGCCATGAGGTGGATTCAGGTACAAGATGCTCTGCAAGCCTGAAGGCTGAAAATGGACAAAAGGAAGAGTGGGTAGGCAGGGCATTGCAACGGTCACAGTGAAAAAGCCATTTATAGCTGCTGCCATGGCCTCCCTTAGCTTTACCCATCCCTGGCCATCCCCTTTTGTATTCAGGAGCAAAAGCTGAGGAACTATTGGGCCTTCAGCTGTGGTGAGTAAGTGTCGTAAAAAGTGAGAAAGGGAGGCTTTGAATGATGTAGCTGTCCTGGCGCTCAAGTTGTCTGTGGTTACCCAGAATCAGGGGAAAGAGCCCAGAGGTATCCTGGTTGGTGGGCTGGGAGCCAGCGCAGGTCCCCTGATGTCAGCGCAGTGCTGTGCCCAAGCTAACAAACCTGAGGCTTATTAGCTCAGGTGCAATGGCAGGCGAATGCGTCAGTGCTGCTGTCAGACCCACTGCTACGGGTGCAACACCAGGCTGCACCTTGTGTTGTTACCAGCTCTCTGTGCGTGGGCAGCCCTGGGCTGGTTTGGAGCGTATGGGGCTCATAACCACTACTGCTTCAGGCCACATATGCAAGGCCCACCTCCTTCCCCTTCTATATATACAGTAATAAACTCCATGAAAAAGTCATAGCAAGTGAGAGAGAAGAACGTCCAAGCCTGGTTTTGGTCACCCATTTTGGATCTATGCCTTGGAAAGCAGCAAACTGCCAATGACCTTCTGGCATGAGTAGTTTAACCTCACTCTGTTAGTTCCCTTGTCCTGGACAAACGTCCCTTCATTTCTTACTTGATGTTAGAGACCCCTGTCTCCTCCTAGATATTAAAATGTGTCTTACAGGTTGAAATTGTTGAGGTCCCAAAATGCTTTCTAGAGATGTGATGTACGCGGGTGACTACACATTGTCAGCAATGACCAGCAAGACTGCTGTTGGTTAGCACATTTAGCCCTTCCTAACAGAGCTCCCACTGCAAGGTGAAAAAAACTTAAGTATTCAGCACATGACGTGTTTAAAATGTGCAGGGTGCGGGGGTGGTTTCTCTGCAAACCCCCGCTCTGTGGTCTGGCTGAATATTTCAGGAGTGGAATAAAAGCCCCTCTCCAACTCGTCTGCCCCCGAACACCCAAATAAGGGTGTATGTATTCAGCACAGCACTGCTCTCAACCCAAGCCCCAAACGCCAGCAGGTGCTTCTCCCTCTCTTTTCATCATCTGAGCGTAGCTGATGTCTCCTGCCAATTTCAAAGGCGAGCAAACACAATGGTGATGGAGGGCGAAGCAGCTGGGGAGGCGGCATGGAGGGGGCACGGAGGGGGCCCTGCTTGGCAAGGTGAGTGGTGCCCACCGGGCCAGCGGCCAGCCCTGCCAGCTCTCTTTGTGCAGCTCTGGGAGAGAAGGGGGGAAGGAAGAGACGACAGCAAGAGAGTGAATTCACAGTGAAGCGCCTGGGGCCAGCGAGCCGTGGCTGATCTGTGCCAGCTGCGAGCCACTGCTCCTCTCCTCAATGTGCCAATTATTTTGCTGGAGTAGGGGAAGAAAAAGCCACCAGACGTGTGCATTTGTGGGCAACGGGGCTGGAGGAGGGCGGTATGGATCTATGGCAGGACTTTAACTGCACCCCACTGACCCACAGCCATCACAAATCCTTTAATGCCTGGCATTTGGGGTATGCTCCATGCCCAGCCGCAGCCTGGCCAGCCCCAACTCCCGGGTCCTGAGGGAAGGGGCAGCCATGGTCCCCATGCCTATCCCAGAGAAGGGAATGCCACAAAACCAAGCCTGGGTCTGCCAGGGAGCCATTCCCTGAGCTGCCGCAGGGATGGGACCTCAGCACTGGCTTGCTCAGATCGGCTTCCAGATAATCAGCTGGCAGGGAAAATGACCCTAAAACTGCCCCTGCTGAGCTACTGGTGTCAGCATGGAGGGCAGTCCCCTCTGCTATTCTCTGTCTCCTCTGTCCCACAGTCCCCCCAGGGGATGGCCAAAGGATGTTTTTGCCCCTTTTGTGCGATCCTGCATGGAAGAGTGTTGTTCACCTCAACCACAGCCACTGTCCCTGAGCTGGGATTAGCACCACCTGCGTGGGAAGCGGGTTGGGTCAGGACAGCTCTAACACCCACGGTGGGATGCTGGGGCTGGGGAGATGGCACGGCTGCGGCTGCCAAGGGCTTTTGAGGAAGGACTCGTGCAGCGTGGCAATGCCGTTCTGTAGAGAAGCACCACGGGCTGGCGTCGGGCAGGGGGACTCTCTGTAGCCCCTCCAGCACAGGGGTGTCAGCCAGGCACCACAGCCATGTGGGCCCCTTGGGAAGGCAGCAGCGGCTGGTGGCCCCGGGAGCATTTTCTGGGCACTCGACTTTTTGTACCCTGAGTTCTTGAGGCCCGGCCTGCGGCAGAGCACCCCAGCTCACCACCCGCTGTGCCGCCCTGCCACAAGCCCTCCCTGACTGCAACAAACTCTTCTGACGCCGTACAGCGAAGCGTTACGGCCTTCGCTGGGCGAACGGGTCACCAGCCCTGCCTGCCCCCGCTACCCTGGGCCGAGGAAAGCCGGCGCCAGAAGCGCGGTCGCCCCCCGCCGGCGGCAGCCCTGCCCCGGGCCCGCCAGGCCGCGGCCGCGCTGGGCCGGCAGCCCGGGCCCCGCGGGCGGCGGCGCGGCGGCGGTGCCACCTACCGGCGGCGGGGCTCCACGGCCGGGAGGGAGCGGCCGGGCCCTCCGGCTGGGCGGGCCGAGGGTTCACCCCCAGGGTGGCGACTGAGGCGGGCTTTCGGGGCGCCGAGCGCCGCCTACCGCTGCAGGGCTGGCCGCTGAGGGGAAGGCCCGGCCGGAGGGCTGGGTGACGCCAGGCGAAGCGCCCCAGGCCCGCGGCCCCGGCACCAGGCAGCGGCGGGTTAACAGGAGAGGAACCACAGAACCGTTTGGGTTGGAAGGGACCTTTAAAGGTCATCCAGTCCAACCCCCTTGCAATGAGCAGGGACATCTTCAACTAGATCAGGTTGCTCAGAGCCTGGTCCAACCTGGCCTTGAATGTTTCCAGGGGTGGGGCATCCACCACCTCTCTGGGCAACCTGGGCCAGTGTTGCACCACCCTCATTGTAAAAAATGTCTTCCTTATATCTAGTCTAAATCTTCCCTCTTTTAGTTTAAAGCCATTACCCCTTGTCCTATCGCAACAGGCCTGGCTAGAAAGTCTGTCCCATCTTTCTTAAAAGCCCCCTGTAAGTACTGAAAGGCCACAATAAGGTCTCCCCGGAGCCTTCTCCTCTCCAGGCTGAACAACCCCAACTTACTCAGCCTGTCCTCACAGGACAGGTGGTCCATCCCTCTGATCATTTTTGTGGCCCTCCTCTGGACCTGCTCCAACAGGTCCATGTCTTTCCTGTGCTGAGGACTCCAGAGCTGGGTGCAGCACTCCAGGTGGGGTCTTTCCAGAGCAGAGTAGAGGGCCCAAATCACCTCCCTCTCCTTGCTGGCCACGCTTCTCTTGATGCAGCCCAAGATACAGTTGGCTTTCTGGGCTGTGAGTGCACATTGCCACCTCATGTCCATCCAGCTTTTCATCCACCAGCACCCCCAAGTCCTTCTTGGCAGAGCTACTCTCAGGCCCTTCAAGTATGGCTTCAAAGCGGCATGAGGGCAGGAGAGGTGACAGCTGGGCAGTGAGGCTCCCTTGGTCTGTGTCCCACAGGCGCTCTCTCCTGTGGCCATAGCTTAATGCTTGCATGGCAATTAATTACAGGCATCGCGGGCCAGCCACGGAGGGAAATGCAGGCTGTCAGCGCTGAGCCTGAGCAAGCGGCTGCTCAGCCCTGCAAACACTGACCCCTCGGCACTGCGGTGAGAGGCACTCGGTCTGCCCCAGGGATGGGCAGCTCTTGTGTCCCCTGCCTCACCTCTCACCCTGGGACATTTAAACCTTCACTAGGTGAATACAATCGCATGTGTCTAGCTCAGGTTTAGCCAGAGGAAGGACGTGAGCCTCTATGGGGATGATGTCCTCATGGTAAGCAAGGGGCATGAAGCCGGTCTGTCCATCCCAGTTAGCAGCGGTGGTTGCAGGGCAGGAGCACAGCGATGTGCCTGTGTTACAGACGCTACTCATGGCAAACAGCAGGCACAGTGTTCACCAGCCGTATTTTGTGTAGTGCAGTAGGCAGTCATCTGCCCAGCCATCTGCCCTTGCTAGGCCCTGTGGCCGTGGCTTACATGATGCGATGTGAACATGGAAAAAGGACAAGCCGCTATTAAACTCAAACAAGGCTGGCAGCCTTCAGCCACTTCTTAAAATAAAACAAAAAGACATCTTAATCACTCCATGCTGGCATTTTCCCAACAGTTTTTCCTCATCTCTTCCTTTCCAAGAAGGCTCAATCATTATCCCATCTACCAGGGGCGCCTTCTCATTAGCAAACATCCTCTGCCTGCCTTCACTGAGCTCTGCCTGCCTCCACACACACAGCTCAGTCCCTTCTTTGGAAAATCCTGCTTTAAGGGTTTTCTAACTTTTCTTAATGAGTTTGGCTAAGAAAGGGGAACATTTGGTGTGTATCCTTTGGGAAGTAACAAACCCATAAGAGATCCCTCAGAGGACAGAGTGAGGAGACTGCATGTGCAAGTGCGTTTCCAGAAGCTCCACTTTTGCACTCGTTTGTGTCTGATGAGGGACATCTCACCCTAGAGAGATAACCTGGAAGCAAATCTGCTGCTACCAGGCTCTCACAGACCATTGCCTGTTCTATGTCATCAGAAATGAGGCAGTTGCGGTAAGTTCCCCAAATACAAAAGCATATATCCTTCTAGCACTTGGTCTTACAGTGTATGAACATCAACAAGTGAGGTGTGTTGGGAAAGGTGGTATCTTACTTGACCAACCAATACATGCTTCTCATAAACCTCACCTTATGGAGTCTTTGTGCGTATTTTAAGGACAAACTGTAGATTTTCTTCTGTGGTATCTATTCTGTCCAAACTGGTACTAAGAACAATGGTGGTTCCAGAGGATCTCATCTTCACAGGTCATTCTTGAAGGGCTCTGACTTGTCCCCCTGTCTGCCCAGTCTGAGTCTGTTGCTCAGACTCTGGGATTCCAAAGTTCATTCCTGTTGGTGTCCTGGGTAATTTTGGCCAGTCCTTCTGTGCCTCACGTCACTCCCAACCTTGAGTGCTCCATCTGCTTCTGCAAAGTCTGTCTTGCAAGTCTTCGCTCATCTAGTTGTCATGTGTTGGCAGAACGCATGGCTCTATCTACATCAAAAAGCATTGCAAAAATTAAGTCTGTTTTGCTGGAAATTTTGATACTAAAGTAAACCAGAGGCTTCTGGATAAAGTCAAAACCTCAGACTATTTTTGGTAGTTTTCTTTTTGTGAAGTGCACTATGTTCCTTAGTATTTATTCCACTGGTGTGGTGTGGTACGGTGTGGTACGGTTCCACCTCTGGTCTGCAGCCAAATTTTGAAAATCTTTTCTGAAATAGAGAATCATCTTTCCCAGATCACTTATAAACCACTTGGAAAGAACTGGGGGGAAAGATTCCACCCCCCACAACTGTGCAGTAAGGCACCAGCAATTGTATTCCTGAAATACAAGTGTTAGAATTGTTTAAAAAAACTACCCCACATATTTAAATTGCAAGACTTCATTGAAATGAAGGTAGCAGTCAGAGTTGGAGAAAGAAAAAACATTAGAACTAACTGAGATTTTACTTGAACTACTTACAAAAATGACTTAAGTTCAAAAAAAGCTATAGAAGTGAAATGACAAAATATTGCCTGGGCCCCCACAAATCAGTTACTTTTTTGTCTATAAGTCATGAGCAATTTATAAAACATAGAATGAACAATGATTCCTGTGAGAACAGAGGCACTTTAATAATGAAGCGTTACCACTTCAACAACATTATTATATACAGCATCCAATTTCTGGAGCTGCGAGGCAGGTGCCTTTCTTCACAGCAAGTCACCATTATCAAGGAGTGATTGTATTTAGGTTACTTTATGTTTACTAGCTGCATAAAGGCAATTAATAGCCCCACAAGTAAACAGTTACCAGTTCGTGCAGCATATTTCTAAATTAAAGGGATTAAATATCAGAGCGCTGCTGTCAAGCAGAAGTGGCTCAGCAATTGCCTCTGGAAACCGAATGTGCTGGTTAGCACAGCCTGGAGCCTGCAGGCAGCAGAGGGGCAGCCTGAGCAAACACCACCCTTTTGGGGGGGTAAAATTGAAGCTGAACAGGTATCAGCTAGTAATATGGAAAACGGGGACACTACATGTTGCTTCCTTTTGCCTCCTCTTGCTCCTCTAGCAGTGCATGTGCTCTAGGACTTTTGTCTGGTTCAGTAACTTGGTGGGTAGTTCCAAGGACAGGGCCCTGCAGAGGCGAGAGCAGAAGTTTGGGATGGTTTAGGTCCTGATTGCAGCCATGGTGTCGATGACCAGGATAGACAACCCCTCAAGGCAGCTTGATTGGACTGGTAGAGCCACAAGAGTAGAAATGCATAACTGCAAGGGTTTGCCAGCACAGGGCCTGGACTGTGTGTGTGCAGAGACGTGCATTCAGTAGCTTTTACCATGAATCTCTACAATCAACTTCACCTTCTGTTTGAAAAGATAAAGTTTTCTTCAAATGCCCCGGTTGCTTATTGTGATGACAGAGCAGAAAACAGAGCTGTTTTGTTTTGTGTAAATATTGTATCTTTTAGCAACAGGAGCTAAGAAATTTGTCCAGAGTCTGGTACTTGCTGTGAAAATATATTCCTGCACTAGACAGAGAGTCACACTGTGCAGGAGTGACTTACAAAACTTTGTACAAGTGGTACTTTATTGTGTTGCCAAGAGAGCAACTGGTGATTTCCCCTGTGTCAGTGCACCGGACTGCATGTGGACCTCAAGTCATGGGGCTGCCCTCACTTATGACTGTGGCTGTAGAAACAGGATGGGGCCATCTTTGCCACTTGGGCTGCACATTGTTACGGAGGGCACAAGATTTGGCATGAAAGAGTGTGAAGATGCAGTCCCTGTTGCAGATCTTGTGTGCCTGCTGCCTTGGCACTTGGGCACATCGCATTGATTCTCTGAGGAATAAAGGACAGGTCCCCGGGCTGCCAAATGGGGAGTTTAAGACCACGCTGCGAGTCACAGAGAAGGTGAGGTGCCTTGCAGCCAGCACCTCTGCTAGACTGAGAGATGCTGATTTTGAAGGGGAGAAGAATCACGCTGTGGCAGGTACCACATGTGTGAGCAGCGGATTCCCTCACAGGTGGCTGACCAGCAGGGTCCCTGGGGTGCCCTCCTGCCTGCTGGCAGGAAGAGCTACTGCTTCATCCTTTTCTTTCTGGGACCGGCCGTACTTACTGCTGGGGTGTTTGGGCCGTGCCTCTGTCCATGGAGAGGTTTTGCACTTGTTTACCTACAAGTTCAGAAGTCAGCGCCCAGAAAAATACTGCTAGCAAGAAGCCAGTACAGCTCACATGCTGTAAGGCTTGCTGTGAAGGGAAAAATATTATGAAAATATTTTAGCTGGGTTTTTGTATTATTATTATAGGACCAGGGTAGTTGGATTAGGTAGAGAAAAACAAACACTGTGACAACCCTACCCCACAGTCACAGGTTTTAACAAAACTTGGCCACAGATCCAGCATGAATCAGGAAACTGCACTGACTCTCCAGACTGTTCTCTGGGCAGTTTTGGCTACCAGCGCCCCAGGAGAGCAGTGTGTCGTGGTGTAACCCCCACCACGCAGCTGCTTGCTCATCCCCCTGCCCCGCAAAGGGAGAAGAGAGAGAAAAGGAGGGGAAAGGAAAAAAACACGTGGGTTGAGATAAAGACAGTTTAATAGAACAATATCCGAAAAAGAAAAATAACACTAATGATAATAACAATTATAACACCAGACACTCTCACTGCCTGGTGACTTGGCACCATCCTGAGCAGTGATCGCAGATTCCCTCCCTCCCCTGGCAGCTAATCCCCATTTATATACTGAGCATAGCCTCTGTGGCATGGAATGTGTCATTGGCCATTCCATCCTTCTGCCTATTCTTCTATGGGAAGCTGAAAAAAAGTCCTTGAATAATGTAAACATCACTTAGCAACAACTAAAACCAACAGGTATTACTGACATTCCTTTCACAGCAATCACTAGAAAGAGAAATTAACTCTTTCCCAGCTGAAACCGCGACACAGCAGAAAGAGGAGTTACTCACAGTGAGCTGTTCTTCCAGGTGCTCATCTTACTCCAGCGATCAAATCACAGGAAAACAACATAGAATCAGCGTTAACCTTACAGGGCATATAAATACGAGACCAGAGGAGGGAGAACCAACCTGGCAATTCCCACACCGCACCACAACCTCTTTCATCCCCATCAAAGATCAATTCCCACATTCAGTCTCAGGAGGAAGGTTAAAAACGTTCCTCTACCCATGGCAGCATCTCAGGCTTGTGTGATCAACCTCCTGCTTGCTGCCCTTTGAGAAGGCAAGGGGACTGCCAGAGCCAGTACTGACTGGCTGAGCACCGTCCTTACCCTGTGCCCAAAAGGAATTTCCTTGCAGCATCAGCTCCCAGCAACATACTGGGAGAGTGCATCAGGTGTAAAGGGGCCTTGAGTGTTTGGGCAGCGACTCGGGCGTACAGGCTGCTTTCTCCTGCTTCTGGATGGCCGTGACCTATTATTGCAAGCCTGCCTTAGTTTCCAGACACAGGGATGCGGAAAGCAGGCACACCGGATGATGTTATTATTTGAGCTATTTCTCCTCATCTGCTACTTTATCTGAAAGGCAAAAGGGAAATTTGGACTGAGAGTTGGCAGCAGAGACCGGTCCCAGAGGGCTCTCCAGTACACAGACTCCACCACACCAGCCTCGGAGCCCCACTGCACAGGGGGTTACTCTGCATCTGCCACTGCCCCCTCCCACGACAGCACCAGGGGCTTTCAGAGAAGCTCGGAAGCTTTCACCCCTTGTGCACGTGTCCACAACTCCTGCCCAGCCAAGTACCCATCTGGGAGACTGTTGAGATGGTGGTGGATAGAAACTAGCCCTCCCAAACTGTTACAGATTAGTTTTGTTTTTTCTCACCCTGCTTACCTTCCATTTCCCCTCCTCTTCTGGCTGAAGCACACAGGCTGCACATTCTTCAGACACAATGTTTTATTTGCTGCTTTGGCATAGTAATGTGTTCATGTTTCCAGCCCATTTCACTGCTAACAAATCCTTACATGTGCAGGAATGTTCGTGTAATCAAAGAGCAATATTTTTAAGAGTCAGGATTGAGCAGTTTAAAACCATAGCAGATAAGAGTCAGGGCTCGAGGCCTGGAAGCTGCGAGAGTGGCAGAGAATGCCGAATGCCACGTTCAAGGTACTGCCTTTTTCATATACAGAGTCCCTGTACCAGATACTCTGCCTTTGACTCCACCCAAGACATTAAGAGCGTTCTTGGGGATCTATTTGAGACAGGCAAACATTAGATAAAATCCAAGTGAGCAAACAACCCCTCTGCCCATAGCCCTGCCCAGACAAACCCTGTTTCAGCTGTATTTCCCGCGCAGGGCTGTAGAAACAGTTCAAGAATGTTTTAAAGGCCCTTTCCAATTTCCAACCATAAATGGCATCTCCACCATGAAGAGGTGCAGAAAATTACAACACAACCCACAGTTCTGCCTGAGGCCTTACACTGATTTTGCTTTCTGTTGTCAGCTTCACATTTGAGGAAAGCATTTTGATAAATAACAAGTATATTAAGGACAAAACAAATGCTTTATTTTCTGCAGAACCTTGAAGCTTTCCTAGGTAACATTAGGAGCAAAGCACTGAAGTGGGAAGTTGGGTTCTGGGTTCCGGTTCCTGGAACTGAGACTCAAGATACCATAATTTTCACACAATTTGGTAACTCCAAGAGCTGACAGCACTGAATTATGGTTCACTGCCTGCAGGTCCCCGTGCCGGCTTGGCTTGTCTTTTAGCTAAGATTCTAAAGGCTTTAAGGGTGAGTGGATGTTGCCCTTCAGCAGCACTTGGAGGACTGATGGTGTTTTAAAAAAACAAAAGCGAATGATACTACCCTGCCAGAGGGAAAAACAAGGTCAATCATGCTATGCAAATTAGCTCTCTGTTGGAGAGAAAAATCAAAACAGAGGAACCTGCTACCCCCACTGTACAGATTGAACATGAATAAACAAAACTTAATTCCTGCTTGATTTTATCACCAGAGAAGGTGAAACAGGAAAATATATGGGTGCAAAAATACTTAGATGAATACAGCAGTGACTTTGGAAACCTCTCAGTGCTTGAAAAATAAACTTGTTGCCATAAAGCTCTGCATTTTCAAACCGAGAGTGTCGCCCAAGCAGAAGACACAGCTAAGGACCTCCGAGAACTATCAGACATTGAAACAACCTGCTTTTTGCTGGGGGCTACGTAAGAAGTATCCTCACTCTGAATACTGTTGCTACCCTTTTTGTGGGTAATTTATTTTCAGTTCTTGAAAGAAATCAGTCCTGAAAGGAAATACACCAGTGCTGAAAATTCACCTGTAGTATCTCAAGTCAGGTGGATAGTACTTGTGTATTTCTAGACTTTTGGTTTATTTATTTAAAGGCTAGCTTACAACTTATTAACCCATCCGTCAAAACAAGACTAATTTTAACTATGGAGCAATATTTACTGCAGATCCTACTGAAATACACCTCCCACATCCAAAGATCCTGCTTCCTTTCGCTGGGCCTAAGAGAATGACAGAAGCAGCAAGAGGCACCACTGCAGGTCATTGCTTTTTACCGAGGCAGGAGCAGCCCCGAACTGCAGAAGGAAAGTTATGCTGGCAGGAATGAAACTCTGAAATCCACCAGGCTACTAGAGGGGAACCACACATGTTGCTACAGAAATGCCAAATGCCTGAAAAACATTTCAAACAATAACACATTTCTACTTGATTATTCTAGTCAATATTTTAATTAGCTGAATGAAAATTATTTCGACTCCGGTATACTTATTGAAAGAATGGACACGATGCCATGCTCATTTTCAGTTCAAGTTTTACTCTCAACTGCATAAAGGTTGAAAAGATTTTTTTCAAAGTTTGAAAATCAGCATAATAATTTTGGTTTCACATATAAAACAGGGCAACCCAAGGGATACAGGAGCTGTGTGGCTGTTCCAATGTTCAGCATTAAAGTGTCGCACAACCTAATTTTATCTCGTACATTGATTTTTTTGTACATTATCTGCTTCTCAATTTATAACTCTGTACAACACCCGCAGATACCTAAGGTTAAAATATTTTGATAGAATACCGTGTTATGGAAGATTCCAATGACTTAGTAGAGATTATAGTACAAAATAATGACAAGTCAGAGCATTGCTAAGAGTTTATTCAGAAGCTTTTACTTTCAGTTCTTATATCACAAAAGACATGTTTAATGTTTACAACAAGTATTAGAAACTGAGATGTTTTTATTTCTACTATTATAAAAGTAACATAGGAGACCGTTCTAAGCCATCTTCAAAATGCAGACCAATCTGTTTTTGTATATAAACTGTACACAAAAAACAAGGCACTATACATTTTTGGATAATAAAGTATAAAGGTTGATTCGCATAGTTTCTCAGGAAATCCATGCTATAAATACAAACGCTTTGTTCAGTTTAGCACCTGAAGCAGCACTGAGAACAATTCATTACCTATTGCAAAGAGAAACTTTTCAGAATGCGTAAGAGATACATATTGGTGGTACAGCTAATTCAGTACAAGCAACTGCCATCCAGCTACTTTTCTGTAGTTTTGACATGAAAGTCTTGAAAGTGAATTATATATTGCATTGTTAAATACATACTTGTTCTATGTGTTTATATAAATATAAATTCTTTGTAATCCACAAACTAACAAAATAACACTTTACAAAGAGAACTTCTTCAAAACAAAAATGGCAAGTATTGTGTATAGCCAAAGGACACCTGCTCCAGTAGCTCCAGAAACTACTGTTTAAGTGCATAGGAGAGCAGAGCTTAAACACATTGCCTTTAAGAGTCAAAACTAAATTCCATTTCCAAAGAGTTCTCTTGGCCGTTTATAATATTACACACCTCCAGATAGGTAGTCGCTAATAACTTCAGATTATTTCTATTTATTTTGTAAATGTGGGGTACAATTCTTCTAAAGGGCATAGAAAGTGAAAACAGACATCCCTTTAGTGCTCACTCCAATAAACACAACTTAGAAAAGTCCTTTCGCCTTCTTCAGATTAACCTGCTTCCAAGATGGCAGTGCATTGTACTCTTCTCTCGTCATCTCTAATGCAACCTGTGTTGAAAATGAGAGGATATGTCATTAGTAAAAACACTTATAAAGTAGCAAAACTGTCAAATGACTTCACAGTATGGTTAGACACGCATGCAGAGAGTAACAGTGCGCCCATTCTCTCCTTACCTCAAAGTCCTCATCTGAAAGATAAATTTCAAGCTTCAGTGGATCAACTCCCTCAGGCAGAGGTCTAGCTAAGAGATCTGCCAGCGGATACACTGTTTTACACAGCTTGGCCAGCACGTCCTCTACAAGGATTATCTGATTAGAAACATCAGCATCCTGTCGGGAGAAAAAGAGAACAGAGAACCTGGGATCACAAAGCTGAAACCACCAGCTGCTCCCACTGCGGATGGCAGGGGATCAGCGGGCACTGCCTCGTTCATGGAGCACAAAGCTATACATTGAGTTCCTCTCACAGGCGAACAGCCCTGCCCTACAGCAACTTCACAGCTAAAAAAAGGTCTGCACTTTGCAGAAGGACATCCCGTACTCTCAGAATCTCAAGTTTAAGGCTGAATTCTGTGTTTAGCCACAAAGCCAGCATTTTCTACTAAGGATGGCTGCAGACGACTCACAAAGCAGAAAATACCGCTGGCCTTGAGATGCCCCTTCACTGAAGGCTTTTAAAGCAGTCACATGTAATTAAACTGTGACTCCGCTTCCCAGGTGGGGAAGGCAATGCTGGAGCTCCTGGAGCCAGCTGATCTTTTGTGGGGAATTTTGCTCCCCTGCACTTTGAGGCTGGAGGATGGGCCATGAACTCTTGCTGCCTCTTTCACACAATTGAAACAGTTGTTCTACCAAACCCTAGCAGATATCCTTTAACAGATGATTCAGGTAACACTTTCCTCCTGTTTTTAACAAAAAAGAATACGAGAAAACAACCAGGAATGCCCGTGATATCCATGCTCCTAGTCAGAATTTAGCTGTGTTGTTATTTTTTTCCTGTGCAGACTCCTGAACTGTACTTTGTAAGTTCATCCTCTGGATTTTGGGTCTTGACAACACAAACAAGCAATGTTACTGGAAAGAGTCTGTGCAATGAAGATTTACCATTTCTGTGATCTCTGCGATGTCTTCCCTGTGTTCCCAACTTGGGAACATATTAGTGAAGGTCAGAGGCTCTAGACCGGCATGAATTAGGTAGGATTTTGGGGGCTTCTTTACATTTTTTCCTAAAACCAGTCAAAATACAACAACAAAAAAAAGAGAAATTACGAACAGTACCATATTTTGCAATGCCACCCACTAGCCAAAGCTAACTCCTTAGCATGTTTAATTGATTCTTTCCTAAAAAGCGGAAGAAATTTAAGGCAGTAGAAATAAATTTCACTGGAATTTTTTTTAACGTAGTATAGCATCTTTTAACATGTTTTTCAGTATTCTTAAATCTGCCTTTTACTCTATCTGACCACAAAGATCAAACCATGTATGCTGAAAAACCCTCACAGTTACTTCCTTAACCCGATATATTTCTTATCTTACAAAAATAGAGTTGGAATAGAGTAAGCAGAGTGTGACGGTCTTAAATTAGCCAAATTCAGGTAAATGAACCCTTCTGGTATGCTCAGCAGAAGCGTCCTGCCAGCAGCAAATAAAGCTTAAGCTTGGAGGCTTAAGTGAGAATGTTCGGACTGTTCTTAACTTGGGATACTGAGGTCTAACACAATCACTTTGTTATTACAAATTCAAGGGAATGGGATCTGAAAGTTAACAGAGGTATTGCAATAGCTGCATGGTAATTACTGACTTTCAAAGACAGTCCCGCTTCTTTAAAACACATATGTGTGCACACTACATCGGACATGGATGTAACCCTGCCTTGGAGTGATGCCGTATCAGATTAAGAGGTTAAAGTGATTATACCAAGTACTGGTGAAAAAAGACCCTATTGGTTGAATGATTTAATTCCACAAGTATTCAAAAACACTGATAAACTCCAAATATTATTAGAAAGAGGTAGACAAGCAGTCAGGGACTGGGAGGAGCTATCATTCAAAAAAATATTGTACCTTCATCTTACTTAGATTCAAATAACTCACTCTAATCAAATCTTACTTCTAGATAGGCAGTGGAAAAGCTGAAGATGTTGCAAAGTCCAAAATCAGGTGAAACTAACAGAGCAACATGACACCACCTCACTTCAGAGGGCTGCAGCTTCCCTAAAAACTGCTTCTTGCAAAGTTCTGTTATTCCCTACATTCAATCTCAGAGCATCTTTAACACACTGAGATTTCTTCCATGGCATATAAATCCATTACACAGAAGACCCTGTTTCTTACTGTAGTCCCTACCTGCACTTCGTGCATGTGGGCTGTCAGGCAGGAGGGTCTAAAAGAAAGCAGCCCCCTCCTCCCCATTGCCAAGGAGCACCCCAGGGAACCTGTGCTGACTGCAGATGGAGAGCCTGGCTGGACACCACTGTTCCATTCCGTTTGCAAAAGCTGAACATTAGAGGTTTGGCTTTACATCAGATGTTGGGAGCAAACTGATTAGAGAGAGTATGTTCACATGAAACTCTGAATAGCAGAGGTAAAAGCCCTTTGGATTAGTCTAACAAACGTATTAGAATGGGAGTGCTTTAACTGTATGATTTATACAGGAGACTTATCATTTGAACACTTGATTTTAAGCCCTTTCTTCCACATATTTTCACTGTGATTTATTTGTTTGTTCTACCATGAATGAAAAATTTTGCATTTAACAAGTATGTGTGAATCTGCTCTAGTCGCACTGCTCCACTCACAGTAATTCAGCCAAGAGATCAAGGAGAGTGGTGTTTGCTAATGTCCTCGTACAGGTAAGATGATTTTGTATGTAAGTGGAGAAACATTTTCATTGCATGAACTCTGCCCTCAGCAAAAGATGCTCTCCTCATTAAGAACCACTGAAGGGTAAATCAGATTCTTCCCTCTCCTAGCGGTCTGCAGCTCAGCTCTCCAGACTGCTGATTTAGCAGATAAAACCACAGAAAAACTTCCAAGACATTTTGACAAGTTAAATAAGATTTATGCACAAGGAGAACTGCTAGGTATATTCAAGGGATATTCAGAGTTGCTAATCAATCTCTCTTATACCATCATGTAGTTAAATGCTGCAAGCCAGGAAAAGAAAAAACAAATTGGGGGGGGAGAAGGGGGAGAGAGAGAGACAGATGAGGAAAGCCATAAAAACAAGAGAAAAGCTTTTTAATGCTTCTGATCACTCAACTGTATTCTGGTAGTCAAAATAATTGCAGCAGCATTGGTATCTCCTGAAATTCAATTTCTCCACCTTGATAAGTAACAACACATAAGAGCTAGTCAGCCCTGACAGCTCGATGCAATGAAATTTTGAAGTGGTTGACAGAATCCCAGATCACAAAAGTGATAGACCACCAGAACAGCATAGTGTAAACAGTAAAATACTGCTAAAGAAGTTCACATCAGCTTTAGCACAGAAATAGTCCAAGTAGAATCAGTCTTTAAGAGTAACAAACTTGCTCTGTACCTATTCAACCACACAGCCCAAAGCTTTTAAGAACTACTCCATGGCAAAGAGGATAAAGCCACAAATGCTGCAAAATCATGGCCAGTGGTAAAGAACTGAGCACCCAACAAAAAACTTGTGCTATGATGCATATGTTAAACTTCAGACCCATGAGGAGTCACTGAAGAGCTTTCCATTGTGCATCAAACTCAGATGCAGCAAATCCAATCCAGTGCAGAAGGTAGTAATCCCTTTTCCCATCATCAAACTTGATGAAGTTAAAGAAATCTGGAAAAGTATCCAAACCTCAGCGTGTATATCTGATTCCATCTCTGCAGGGGCCAGAAAACATGATTTTCATTACCACAAGATTACAGCACTGCACCAGGAACACTGAGACCAGGATCTTACTTCTATCTCTCTCACTAGCCTGCTGAGCAACTCTGGGCACTCATTTGCTAAGAATGAGTGGAGAATGCATCTTCAAATGCACTGATACCACTCCCATTGGGGAAGCACCTTGAGTACCTTTCAGCTGGGGACAGTAAGGCATGGAAAGGTACGACGCACTCAGAACAGCCAGCACAACCTTCTGTTACCTTTGCAGTACTGGAGCACTGTCTCCATGGCGCACTTCCTGTCTGTAGCCCACCTGATTCGAGCTGATCCAGCGATTTTGTTTTCCACAGGCCACCAGCCTTGCCACAGGTACACTTCGTGGTGATTGTCAACAAGGAACAGTGCTACACAGCCAAAAAGTAACAGACCCATCATCAGCTGCTTATTAGTTCTCAGAATCCCCTAAACAACCCCAGTCTTACATGCTTGTCAGCATCAAAACAGGATCATTTCAAAGCTTTTTGTTATTCACCCAGCTGAGTCTCAGCTAAACTCAGATTCTCTGATATAAACAATGTATTTCTATAGCAAGCTTTCGGGATCCACGTATGTTTGATTAGTTCTCAGCATCTTTATCACAGGAAAATTACTGTTATTGCTCAATGCTGTATAAGCATCACATACACACATTTTCCTGTGATAAATCAAGTTAAAAGTCATTACAGTTACTGAATCATTGCCCAATGCAGGATAGAGTTGTCTGTTTTCTTGTTACTTAAGTATTTACCTGGCTGTGGAGCAGTGTAAAGATCCTCTTGCAAGAATGGCATGGAATTGATGACCGCAGGGTCTCTTGAAGGGTAAACGTACTCAGTGGCTGAGAATTCTCCTGATGAACTACTGAGGCTGAACAGGCGGGGTGTGAAATTAAACTTTCCAGGATCTTTAAAGAACAAAAATTAAGAAGATTTCCTATAGAAAATGTCAGAGATTAATGTAAAAAATAAAAACAAAAAATCAACTTTTAGAGTGACTATAAATTCTCTGATTTTTGAAAAATCAGGGGACGTCCAGATGTCTTGGGGGACTAGCAACAGCTGTGAAGAACTTGAGCTAAAAGGCTGGCTGCCATCAGTTTGAATCTGATCCTGGCTAGTTACTATCAGCCGTTTCATAACTGGCTGTTTTGCAGCTTAAGTGAAGCAAGCCCATCTCAGAGTTTACTTTTTAGCTGAAAAATTTTCCACTTGGTAAATCAATCCCCCTGCTACCTTTGTTGGCAGCTTCAAAGCAAAGACGGGACAAGAATGTGTGCAGGACTGCCTCCTAAATCCCTTCAGGAGAGAAGAAAAATGTGTTGGTAACAGCGTTTACTGTTGCTCTGTGCTGCATGAATACAGAGGGGCTGCAGAAGCGGGGGGAGAACAAAATGAAACACTTTGTTTTCCAGCCCTTTCCTTCTAGAACAGTATTACTTAACTCAGTAGATTTTTGGAAGCATCTCTCTCGAAGGGATCATCTCAACTACCAAGTTCTTCAAAAGCTTTACATTAAATCTCACAGTACCATAGACTAGTAAAGTAAAATGTGATGCCAAATCCAGGAATGCAGGTCTACCTTGCAACATGCAATCATAGGCCTTTCGATCTCTCCTTCCTAATGCGTCCCAGAATCCCAAGGGCTCTGACCCTTCATCACATTCGTGTATTGTCACCTTGCTGCTGCTGTGCAGCCCTGCCTCCAGCGGACACCTACAAGACACAAAGAAAGAGGGTGAACCCAGCTTTCCTGCCCCAAACACAGCTAACACAAACCTGCTGGCCACTCCCATTATTAGAACCCAAAAGCACCCTATAGGCTTGTTGCACAGTTTGTGTCAACATAGGCTTTTTGAAAATTATGTAAAAAAACATCAATAAACAAGATATGGAATTTCAGCAATCATTCTCATACCATTTCTGATCACATACGCAGGGTGGAGGAGATGCTCGCATGAGCTCTCAAGTAGGGATTCTCACTGCCTGTTTTTGTAACTACTGCTGTTCTCCTTGGATGCTTTCCCAAATTCATTTCCTCTTTCTTATTCACAAGGCTTGATTCTAATCCTCCTATCAACTGGGATTTAGTTTGCTATTCAGATATTGAGCATCTCCCTCCAAATGGAAAAAGACTGGGTTTTTTGCAACTGTAATTAGTACATTAGGAAGAATAAGTGCATTTCACCTTAAGTCAAAGTGATTACAGAACATGTGTTTTCCCCACTCCACCAAATGAACTATCTGTCATTCCTCCTCCTTATCAAGCATACACCTATTGCAGTTGTACTCATAGGACAGCTTTATTTAATTTAACTTTTCTTTGAGACAGGCTATTTTAAATAAATTGGTAGCCTGTAAAAACATCTCTAAAATACAGGTCAGAAACTCACTGTTCTTTTATTTTATTGGCTGCTGTTCTTCCTACGTCCTTGGTGTGAGATTGTGCTTTGCAGCCATGCCACAGGTAGATAAGAGCTTTATTTATATTGAGGACAATCATGGATGTCCGGGAACGCAAGCTGCTGCAGTGACATGCTACTTCAAGCAAGTTTCCTTCATTGGGAACTTCTCCTCGCACACAATATAGCCTCCAGTCACCTGCAGCAAACAGGAAGAGCGCAGCAGTATTATACAGTCGTACGGGATCGAAAATTCAACACCTCTGCTCTGGGAACAGCTGTTCTCTTCCTGGATGATTTTCATATATTGCATGCCTATAATGTCACAGATTAAACTAGCTAAGCATCAGGTGTGGCTAACTACTTGAGAAACCCCATTGCGGAAAAAATGCCTTATGAAACCTTGCTTCAAGAGTGACGTGAAGAGCAAGGTCTACTGTGTTAAGAGCTGAAGAACTTAACAGAGCAGAAGAGTCAAGTTTCTGCTGTTTCATGCAGGAAAAAATATGGAAACAAACACAGTAGTCCTTCTATTCAGCTCCTCTTCCCTTGTGCACCTTAGGTACAGGAGGTCACATTCAGATGTGAACTGGGACATTTCCAAGTTACACCTGCACTGAAATTCTCCCACCTCAACTGCAGCATTCAAGGAATATGTTGCAAGAAGCAATGAATGGGTAACAAAAGCTTAGAGTTCTCCTTGGAGCAGATCTGTTCATAAAAATACTCTTTTGTCCAGACTATGTAGAAAAGAACATATTTTAAAGCAAACAGGCACTTTGCTTAATTAAAAAGCCAACTAGAACAATTTATATGTGTATCAATACAATAAAGTCAGCTTGCTCTAGGGCGACAAAATCCATTCTAAGCTCAAAGAAGAAACAAACTACCTCGAAACAAAGCATTGCAAAGCTGTCTCATGGGTTTCGTGGCATTCATTTCCCTTTTTTTACAGAGTATGGTAGTTGAGGCTGAACTCAAAGTGCTTCACAATAGTTAATAAAGGAGTTTGGGGCAGAAGCTCTAAACTAACAGTAATTTACTTTGCGCATTTTCTTCTTCCTCTTCCCTTCTTCCAGCATGCACGATCATCCCTCCTTGGAAGCACTGCAGGAAGCATGGTGGTTCTTTCCCTTGAAGCACTTGTACCTGGAAATTGAAAGAACCACTCTTCATTAAAAAAATGAAGAAAGTATACAGACTCAGGAAAGCTAGTCTCTATGGATTATTAAAAATTATATAGTTATGGCCACCCACAAAGTTACGGCTTTCCTTGTACTTTACAACTGCTGACTATTGGTTAAATTACCATATGTATCAGCATACAATGGGTTTCATATGTGAGCTGCATATTAAAAGAAACGTCTAGTTGAAATCCAACAATCAAGAGTTCCACAGGATAAGGAACACCAATTAAACTTTAATTTAAATTATTTTAAACTAACCATTTTTTGAATTCTTTACAGGACTGGACCATCTTGCCTGATATTCTCTGAAACTATTTGAGATATCGTAGGAAATGAAGTAGGTTCACAATTTTCTGTACACTGGGTTATGTGACAACATGCATGTTCTTTGCTCGTTAAACATTGAATTTTGATTCAGAAACCGATACAGTCAATTGTTAAATCAGCTGTGTTGCACAGCTTCCCACACCCTGGGTCAAGTGTATTTGTGTGTCTCCTCTGTGCACTCCTGTCTTACTGGTCATGTCTATGCTGCTGTTAAAAAACTAATTACAGCATTATCAAGGTTCTTGTGTGCTGGTAATGGAAAAGCCACAGCAAAGCCTAAGTCAACCTAAAGACAAAGCAAGCTAGCCTGTCCCCTGTTTGAGCTTCAAACTAGCTATATCTACAGTTGCTAGGCTCTCTGCAAAACAACACGATCTACTTCAGAATTACAGAGTAAACAAATTGAAAATTTCAAGTCTATTTTCATGCCTTGGCCTGGCAGAAAGTGCTTCTCCTGTTCTCAGCACTAGGAAGACAGTCCTGTTGTCTGAATATGTATGGAAGGGAAGGCACAAATTTGTTTAACTGTGCTTCACCTACTCCTGCAGGGAGAGGAGAGAAGACATTCTTCTTCAACCATTCTCAGAAATGCCCTCTTTAGAAGGGGGATTTGGGAATGAAAATCCATAAAGGAGTTTATGTGTCTCTGGAAGTTGGAATAAAGGGAAAAGTAATTTTGAGGTTTGGCTATTTGCACTGGCAAGCACACCTTTACAGAAAGAAAGGAGGCAAAAAAGATAATCCGCATTTACGGTTAGTGGCTACTTGGGCAGGCAAGTCTTACCAAGACTGCCACCTAGGTCTGCAGGAAGCTCACCTGTGCTCCTCTCTCTTCATCAAGTTCCACTGTCATCAGTGCCGATGTCCCTTTCTCACTCACTGTGGAGTGCCTTCCTTGCCAAAAGAAATACACGCATTTCTCCTTTCCAACAGCCCTTACTTGTTGCTCTCCTTTTTGCCTGCTTCCAACTGCAAAACAGAAAGCACATGCTGAAGATTAAGTAGTCTGGCTATAGGTTTTAACAGCACGTGGTTTAATCTCATCTGCCAGCTCAGCACTATCCTGTCCAGAACAGGAAAGATAAAATGTCCAATTGGAGGAACATTAGGTCTCCAAGCCAGTATGTCCCCATGCAAAGTTGGCACTGTCTCATCTGGTGGATGTAAGCCCACAGGCAGAGGTGCCTGCGTTGGCCAGAGAAAGAGATGTAGAAAGAACTGGTACTATCTGGAGAAAAATAACTGACATCACTTGAGCCAATTTGCATGTGAAATGGTATGTCCAGTCATGTTACCAGAAGAGCGCATTATGGCTCATTTTCCACATTACACACTGTTCTTTGGCAGCAGGAGAGATGCTGGCTGCTGAGCGATACTGGAAACAGCAACAGTTGGAAAAGCTACAGGCATAAAAGAAAAATGTTTCTTGGTAAAGTGGTATTAGAAAGGAAAACTACATAACAAAAGAACACCAAAGCAGTGTTTTGCAGTCCCAAAAAGTTAGGATTAGGTAAGTTTTATTGATTTATTTTTTAAAATTAACTCAGTATTTCATGTTGGTCTGGAAAGTGCCTTAGCAGCAACTCTTTTTTTTTTTTTTTTTTTTTTTTTTTTAAGGTTCAGTATTTAGTTGGTACAATAAGCAAATAATGTTTACAGCAACAGAAGTTCAACAATACAACCAGTTATGGAATATTTTACTCTTTCCAGTGAATACTGAATAATCTGAAATAATTAAATCAAAGATTGAAAAAAAACCCAAGAGCTTTAAACCAGATTCTTAAAAAAAAAAAATAATATTAGAACTTCTGCCTTGATTTCAGCAGCGCTGAGCAGCATCCAACCAAAATACTTAGAAGAAAGCATCCTGTTTTTTTCCAGCTGAGAATATTCAAACCACTAGTCACTTCTAAATTTTATGGTTTTCACTCTTACCTGTACATTCAGCCCACAGAAGTACTGCTTCCTACATAACAATCGATTCTGTTTTGGAGTGATAGCAAACATTTTCATCCATTGGGATTAGGAGTCTGTTTACGGTTCAGTATTAGTGTTACCCACTTCTCCCAAGCCTTACAAGCTTTTGTATTTTTCTTGGATTTGCCAGTATCTGAACTCTATGATCCTGAATAAAGCCTATCTATATTTTTTTTTGCTAAAAGCCTGAAGCTGTCTGGCTGTTATACTGCTTTCAACCAGTTTTAATATTTTCCCATTTGGAACAATTACTTTTAGACTATTTCTACTTTACTTGCCACAAAAGCCACCTATTCTTATTTTGGTGCTAGAAGGGAGAGTTCCAGTGAGCATACTGAGCTGACTGATTTTCAACATTTACCTGCTGCTCTCAGGCTCTTTGTCAGAACACTGCTCGAGTTTTCCGCTTCAGACTGAAACCCATCCCAAAGTGTTCCCAGAAACAGCAAAAAGGACAGCAAGGGCAAAGAGCTGGCAAGAGCTTTTCCTGTCATTGTTACTGTTTTCCATTATACAGCAAAGGTTTTCCTTGTGGCTAAGCCTACCTCTCTTGCAAGATGTTCAGACTACTGTCATTAGTCCAGCTGCCTAGTTATTTTGGTGTTAAGCTGTGGGCACAATTCTGGCATAATAAGCTGTCCTGTGAAGATGTGCAACGCCACTTTTGGGTAAAAGGAGAGATGGACAGTATTACATTTGACGTATGAAAAATAAATTACAGCTTTTTTTTTTTTTAATGCTTTCTTTTAAACAAAATAAAATAATAAGCTCTGCTGCTTAATGGCCTAGGAAGGTTAAATTACCATTTCTAACCTTTAAAACACATCCAGGGAAGTCTAGGTCTGGATCTCACCACTAACAGAAGCAGTTTTAGCTGCTCCTCTCCAAGTTTCAACAGGATGAAATGGAATTGTTCACTAACCTGTAGTGCTCACCATGTACTTCCACTTCACCACATATGTGTCTCCCTCATGGAACTGCCCGATGCTTTGCTTAGGCAGTCTACTGTAATCAAATTCCAGGATATGCCAGACATCCACAGAAGCAGTGATAATTTCAAACTGCCTCCCGTCTTCTCCTTCTACAAGTCCATAGCCCCGGCCAATATTCATTCCATCCAAGACAGTGCCTACAGTTGTTTGGGGCACAGCTACCATTAGCATGACATCATATGGTTTAGTCTCAGATCTGGATTCTTCCTGTCAAAAAACACAGAAGAGTATTCTTTGAGCATAGTTTTTTTGTTTTTTTTTTTTTTACTCCACAGATCCACTCAAACAGTTTGACTCTCGCATATTTCAGTACTTTGGTATCTTGTCATCATTTGATGCCTTGTCAAAGCCACCTTGGCAGTATTCATTGAGCTGCGTAGCACTAATATAAAGCAACTCTGTGCATTCACTGTAGGTGGTGATGTTCCGACCCCTAGGTCAAAGCACACAAGACAAAGAAAATGCTCTGAATCCTTGAGAACAAGCTTCTCTGGCTTTCATCCCAGCTAGGTCATCTAGTTTGAAATACCTAGCATGCTTATATGCACCTTCTGGTGAAGAGACTCATTAGAATTCTTCTCATTGAGTTTCTTCAGCTCTGTCCAATCAAGAAATTTTTCTTTGAACAGTATGGTCTCATTGTGTTCTGTGAGTCTGCCAAACACAGCCCAGTCTGGGCGTCCTTGTCCCTTTCTGTACAAGGGAACAAAAGAAATAGAATCAAATTAAACACTGTGAAATAAGGGCAAGAAAACTAAGTTTCTGCAATGAGACTAAACTCGAGTTTTGATACCTGGGTATGAGGGGATTGCATTCCCCTGGGTCCAGAGGATTTATGTCACAATTGGAGTAGTCAAAGGTGCCATTCCACAGGTGTTTTGCCAGCTGGAATGCCACTTTTCTTTGTGCTAAAGTAACTTCCTTTCCATGCCATACATATACTTCACTGCCAAAATCAAACACCAGCACCTAAAAACCAAACCAAAACAGAAAAAAACAACCTACCATTAGGATAGGTGATACCCTGATCCTCCAGTTTCCTAGTGCTGCAAGCTGGCAGCGTGTTGAGCACAAACTCCTCCAAATATCTGAGTTTCTGCAGCGGCACTAACAACTAGCACTGCAACGCAATTAAGGCCAGGGCAGTAGTCTTCACTGTGATGTCTAACTGTTGAGGATGACTGGAAGCAAGGATGGGGAATGCTATGAGGTGTATCTTTAGGTGGTAGCTAAGTCACTCGCAGATTAGAGAGCTCTTATCACTGAACACCTGATTCTGTTGCATGACTGACTGCTGTCCAGTTACAGCAGCTTCACTGGCATTTAGACCTAAGCTTTGTCCTGCAGCTGTGGAAGGCTGACAGAAGATACAGCGTGGGTAACTGCCTCAGCAAACAGGCAGCAACTGGAATACTTTCAAAAAGAAGGAACGTGTCTTTATTTTGGAAATCTGCTCTCATTCCTACTTAGATGGGTGAAATAGTTGTTTGAAAGGGAAGAGTCTGCTAAGCCTAGAAATAAAAATGCTTGAAAGGGAAACTTTTTTTTTTTTTTCCAAAGTGCTACCTGTTTTGCACTTCATGACTTTGGAGTGAGCCACTGTTCACAAAAAGATTTACACTTACTGAAATAGTATTTTACTTTAAAGATAACATCATCTAATTTCTTGAGATCTGCAGCACACTTTAGACAGCAAAGTGTTCAGAAGCTTTTCAGAAACACAGAGGACCCAATTTTCAGCAGTATGTTCCTCGCTTACCACAGGAGCAGTAAGTGGCACGCTACCTCTTTTGGTTGTAGCAGGGTACATTTTGGCACCTTTCCCCAGTAGTCATCCTCAGGAATGAGTTTATCTTCTACGAGACGGTAAATGCAATTTGTTTCTATTATTGCAGCTTCATACATTTCGTCTTCTTCAGGACTTCCAGCAGCTAAAGGAAAAGATTGTCAAAAATAATAAAAAATTGTAACATCCAACTATCTTTACTAAAGAGAACTGACTCAACTATTTTACTGTCATAAAACAACAGATACTGTAACTGTAAGAATGCTTACACTGGTAATTTGTCTGTCCACCAAGGAGCTTCCAGAAGTCTTTGGCTGCATGGGTATGGGTATTTATTCCTTCTTCTATAGTCTGTATATAAGAAGCTCTACAACCAAGTTCCCTCTTTGTCTGAATTAAAGTTGCAAGTTCTGAAGCCTAAGAGATTAACAGTTATCTGAACAGGATTGCTTAAGTCTTTGGAATACTTGTGCATATCTTGTTCAGGGAAAAGGCAGAAGATAGGATATAATAAAGCAAATAGCAGGAGAAATGGTTATTATTTGTTGCACTAAATAAACAGACGCTAGCGAAAATGTTACAGAAATACTTTAATTCTTTCATTTGCCTTAAAACAAGACTTGATCTTCATGAACATGGGAATAAAAAGGACATCCTGCAATTCAGACTATTTTTTGTTTGAGTGCAAATCTGTTTCCTGAGGATATCCTCTTTTCTCTTGCAGCTTCACAAACTGCACACTCCTATGTCATTCACTGCACAGGCTAAAACATATTTACAGGAATCCTACAGATCTACCTGTCAGTTACATGCCACTTTTCAAGAAAACTGGCACCAAAGCTCAATTACATCAAAGAGACCTATGCAGTGGCAGTTCTAAAAATAAATAATAAAAAACCAACTAGTACTAACCTTTGCTTTTTCTATGACATTTGCAAACTCTCCTACCCATAAGAAACATAAATGTGGAGTTAATAACAGGAAACAGTCTCCGCTGTTCAGTGACGAGGCCCTGGGTTCAACTAATCTTGTTTGAACATGTCTTCTTCCTAAGGAGAAAACAAAGCTAATTATATTCCTTTGATTACTGCTATCAAATGCCAAGATCTAATTTGTTTTGAATGAAATACAAACAATCCCAGCACATTTAGCAAAATATATGGAAACAGACTGTTAAAGAAGAATTAAAAAGACTACTACTGTGGAAAAAGGGTTTACTCACAGGAAGCAAAAGACTCGTTGCCTCCTTTCAACTAATATTTCTATTATTTACTGTTCTTGCTTTAACAACTTTTTGTCCTTCTGGAAACAAATGAATTAAGTAAATGGCAGACAACAGTCAAATTCCAGAATCCTTTACATTTGCTTAAGTGAAGCTATTGTACAGTTTCTGTAGGCAGTAAAAAGTTTTAAGAATTTTACTTTGAAAAAAAAAAAAAAGCTATTATTTTGCAGAATCAGATGCATTACTATTCACTGTAAGGGAAAGTGAAGTAAAAACAGTGGCATGTCACTTCCAAGTTATACTGAGCACTGGAAGAATGGAACAGTTCAAAAGTTTCCACAGGAGATGGATAGAACTTGTGAAATAATCTGTTTTCTCCTTGGAAAACACACACCAGTGGCCACAATGCAAATCTGTTTGTAAGGTTTTGCATTTGTCACACAGTTCTCACTTATTCTTTTAGGTTTTCGACATAAGTTTTTGGACATAGATCTAGAACAAGGTAAGCATCCAACTGTGGTAGAAACTCCCATATGTTACAATCAGCCTATTATGTATGGAAAGTAAAAGCAATTCCAGCATACCTTTAACTTGTAGCAGCATTAGCTTCTTGTATGGCACAGCACTGTTGTTAGAGTTTTGCTCTGTTAGATTAACACTCCGCAGGCTCACGTTGCTGAAGTTCTCTTTGCTGGCCAAGCCAGCAAGTGCTACTTCTGAGAAATTTGAGTTTGTGGACACTTGTACGTAAGAAGTAGTAGGAGAAAAAAACACACAAAAAAAAAAGCAAAGAAAGGACAAAATTATAAAAAAATAATTGGTTGTTGCATTAAAAAAAATGCCCCCATTATTTCCAGTTTTTCTCCTTCTCAGGAGCAACAGTAAACCAGGTTGAACTCAGATTAACTACTAGCCCGAAAGCTTTGTGGGTTTAGCAGTACCTAAGTTTCTAGATATCATCCAAGAGTAAACTGTCAGTGTGAGAATTATGTTATTTGGCAGAAATACCAACTTTGCTAGGAAACATGTCTTACCCAATGTTTTTTGAAGTAATGTGTGGATTTTCAATGCCTTATAATTGATTAATGATAAAAGACAGCAGAGTAGCCAAGTCTAATTAACTGAAATTCCCTTCAAATTTGTCTCAGCCAGTGTGATGCAACAGTCATTTATATTTCAAAGTATTAGTCATGTTTTACTGTAAACTTAAAGCCTAAATTCTTGGCAAATTTTGCTTATTTCTCAACCAAAGACAAAGCACTTTATGAATTTATAACTCAGGGAAATGGTTCTCATCAAATGACAACAAAGTATTTACACATATAATTAGCATTTGCATCAATACAAGCAACGTTTAAAGCTGATCTCCCTTTATTCAAATATTAATAAGGAAAATTTGTACCCAAAATGGTAAAATTGACTTGAAAAACCTTTGAATAAATTTTACAATAACATCTCTTGCTGTCCATCTGGTTGTCAGGAGAAAGCAATGTCACAAGTAAAACACAAAGCCCTGCCACAGAGCACTAATCCTTTATGGAAATTAATTTTGGAGTCAAGGCTAACCCCAGTTTCCTACAGAAAACTAGGACCCAAAATTGAGGCCAGTGTACCTGAACAAAAGTTTATTCTTGTCAGCTCTCCCCTCCAGCATAACATAGTGCTAGATCTGCTTTCCTTGTTCCCCTGTCCTCACCCTGCAGGTGCAGTGGCACTCTCTCTCTGCACAAGGTGATTGTGCTAAATATAAATAATTAAACCTATGCACAGGAGGCAGCCGTAGGTAGCTCTCCTTGAAGAATTCACACACGCCCTTCCCTCCAGACCTCCTAACCAGTCTACATTCAACCTTACACCTCAATCAATATATTGCCACTTAGAGAAAACATTCCATTCCTTCAGTTGTGGTTTTGCGTTGGAATTTTTTGTTTTGTTTTGAATTGAAATAGCAAGACAGTGTCTTGTGCAAATCATACATTTAGCTTACTTTTTTCTACTTTCATTCGTTTTGACTCCATGAAGGCAACATTCAGTCTTTGTTCAGTATATTCGTGAAGAATATCTTCTCTCGCTGCCAGCATTTTCAAGGGGTTTCTTGAGGACTGGACTCTGCGCGTAGGTCTAACTGCACGTTTGTGCTCTGCTACAGAAGATATTAACCTGAAAAACAAGCAGTGTTAATAATCACCAGTTAATTTTTCTAGCCAGAATCATCTAATGACAAGAGATTTGCTTTGATTTTGGGTGTGACATTTGTTAGGAAATCAGGATCAGTTCCTTGATTCAGGCAGAAGAGTGATTTCAGAGATGTGTAGAAGAAATGGACATGCCCAGTACTAAGATATCTACAAGATGACTTAAAGCTGAGCATTTTGACTACCACTCCTACATGGAAAACCAATGGGGGAAAAAAAAAAGTTCTTACTTTGGTGCATAAGGATCAAAGATGGCATCAAAGTCCTCATCAAGGTCCAAAGGCACTGAGGAGGAAGGGAAATCCACATGGCGATAAAATTTGGAAAACGTTTCATCATCATCCAGCTTCATCACCTCTTTTACAGATTTTCCTGTAACTGTCAGCACTGTCTCTTGCATCCCAGCAACTGCAAGAAAAAAACAAACAACACACCACCTCACTCAATAAATAATACTAGAGATTGTAACTCTAGAACGCATAAACTTGGCTTGCTTGGTAGTTGCTGGGGGTTTTTTTGGGATGGTGGTTTTTTGGTTTTTGTTGTTTGTTTGTTGTTTTTTAAAATGACATTTGAAGGAGAGATGGTAGAAAAGTCTGTTGGAAAAGAATGATAAAAACAGACTGTAACTGCTACTCATATGCAATAATCTTTATTACAAAATGGTTAGGAAGTATGGCTAACTAAAAAGTTAGGCACTATCAAAAATGAGTTGTTCTGATAGGGTGATATAAGCTTTTTATGGTTTTGTATATTCTGTCTTGCCTCCAACCACAAAATTCCTTCCTTTGAAAAGATCTACTAGAACTACAAGTGGAAAAGTCACTACTTCACACTAGTGAATATGGCACAATCATCATCCTGTGCTAGTGCCCCCTCTGCTGAAATGCGAATAAGTTTCTTTATGGTATTTGACACTATGAATTACAAAAGGATTTTTACCTTACAAAAGGAGGACAGACACGTGAGAGGGAAACACCAGAGAACTCTAGACAGCTTTGTAAGTAGCCAACAAGCTGTACAAGGAAGCTGCATGAGCTGCTACAGAGAGTGTTTTCAAAAAAGCAGGGAGGTAAATGAAGTGTGCTTGGGGCAGCTTAGTGTCCTATCTTGATCTTAATGATCTTAAACTACATTTAAAGCTGTTTCACTGTATATGGCAATATTATTCAGACTGGCTGTGTGGTTTTGAGAAATTTTCCTCTTGAGAAGAATGTGTACATCACGTGTAGAGAAAGAAGAAAGTTATTTTGGCATTTGCGGTTTATTCTATTATACTTTCATAATACAATAGCATAAGATTTTTTTATTAAAATTTAGCAAAGACTGAATCACAGAAATAAACAGTGTGATCAATAAATGCATTCTGAACAAACAAATACTCAGTTTCTGTTACCAGATATTTTCACTAAGAGCTACTTTAAGCAATTTGCTGAAGTTGGAGAGCGGATACATTGCCACCTTTGGTAACTTCACCAACCTTTGTTATTCAGCCTTCCCAAGAATGACTCCAGCTTGTCAAGCTTCATATCTGATTCCAATTGCATATCAGGCCTGGCTTCAATTTCTAAGCAAACCAGAAAGTAAAACTTGTTAATTGACAGGAAGTGAACAAGCCTGAATGTATTTCAGCCATTTTTATTCCTTACCTTCCAAGGGCTTTGTAACTGGGGTGGTAGACTTCTGCCGGTTACTGAAAGGGGATGCTACTGGGGTTAGCGCACTTGGAGAAGCCAGGCCTGCATAAGAACAGTCAACATAGAAAATGCAGTCCTGGGTCAGCCCACGTTTCCAACAATGATGACAGGGGAAGCTATGTAGGGAAAGCAGATAAGCCTGGCCGCTTCCTACAGTCCCTCATGCTTCCCCAGCCTCCACAACTGTCGCATTAGGGATGGCAAAGTGTACTGCCTTGCGTGCTCCTTAAATCAACAGCAGAAACTGTCCCATTCACAAGAACAAAGCTTTGTTTCCATTTGCCTGTAAGCAAGCTACTAACAAGATACATGCTTTCTCTTGAACACAGTCATTTTGGTTGTTTTCAAGGTAGCAGCAGTTCACTTGGTCTGCATTTTGGACTCCAATTCTACCACAAGCCACATTTTAAAAACATGCAACTGTTCTGAACGAAAAGATAAAGTTAGCAGGAAAACTATCAAGATCTTGCTTGGCATCTTCACAATCACCACCACCTCGCCCCCCTTTTTAAATTTAAACTCCTTTCTATTCATACACATAGAAGGATGCATCTGACTTCTGAATGCTATCCCTGGATTAAGGAGTAATTCTTGGGCGCTGTTGCATTTTTAAGAACCAGCAGAAATGGAAGTAGAAACGGAAGTCACAG
The DNA here is from genome assembly GCF_964106895.1 of Numenius arquata. Taxonomy (NCBI): domain Eukaryota; kingdom Metazoa; phylum Chordata; class Aves; order Charadriiformes; family Scolopacidae; genus Numenius; species Numenius arquata. The sequence continues at coordinate 29,024,102 of NC_133587.1, read as the reverse complement.
TTCCCACCACGTCAAGCACTATCCCTCCCCTTTTGTTGTACTCTCCTTCCTCCTTTTCACTAGCTATCATAAAGCAATTAATTCTGGACCCAGTGGATCAAATAAGATTATTTTTGTTTAGTTCTTTTCATGTGAATCTAAATTGCTCCAGTAAGATAAATGGCACTCTATAGGTTTCACGTTTTTTATTAGGCAGAAAAGCACACCGAAGCAAAGGATTGCATCTACTACCTCTTGTTGCCTAGATTTTCAGTAAATGGAGAAACTGTCATTTAAACTTTCCTCTAATATCTATTTTTCACTTAGCCATAGTGTACTAATTACTGAGCCACATAAATTTAAGCCCTTAGTTATTTTGATCAGATTAAACTAATATTGTGCTGGGAGAAGATATACTAACCACATTTCCACTATATCTTTACTGCAACTCCTAGCAAGTAATAATTGTCAAACACCAAGATAGATTTAGAATATAATCTAGTAGCTTTTCCACTAACATTTTTTTCCCTGTTACTTAAGAGACTCAAAATTCCAGCAGGTTTTAAGTCAACTGGTAAAGCCTTCATCAAGACGTATTTGAGAGGACACAGCTCTTAAGCAGCTCTCCTAGGACTTAATCCACAAGACCACATTGACAACCGCTTCAGATGTTAGTAAAGGATCATCTTCCAATTAGGACTGAAAATTTTTCAGCCATAAGAAGCAATTAAAATACAGCATCTGTGCACATGTATATAACAAGGATTTAATTTTACATTGCTTTCTCATCATCTCTTAAATTAAAAACTCATCATGGTAATTTATTCTTTTAGGCAACAAAAATAGCACACATCTGAATAAAATCCCACTTGGACTATTTTTATTGATGCCACTGTCACTGGATTACCTTGCTTCTCCAAAAGAATGATTGCAACACCTAAAAAGATCCTTTTAAGGTATTTTTCTTTTCCCACTAAGAAGAGCAAATGCTATCACCTTCTATTCCTTTCCAAAGACCAGTCTATTTAGCCAAAAAAAAAAAAAAAATCTCAAAAAGCAGTCTGTGGACAACTGAACACTTCTTTTTGGCAATCCTCCAAAATAGCTTAGTCTTTAAACACTAACCACTGTCATTTCTAACAGCAAAACAATATAAGCAGCAGCTGAAATCTGTTACTGATAGGTGTCATTTGTAATACCCTGTATCTGTTTATCTGCCAACAGAATGTGGCATGGATTGCTAATGGAGTTACTTCCTGTTGAAATACTGCCCTCACCCCACACTGATTTTTTTTTGGGTGGTTGCCATGTAATTCAAGGTTCATTGTTGTGTTCTTGTAACAAAACAAAATTTAGTATTCATTAACCACAAGAGATCAGTTTAGCTGCCTTCCTCCCAAAGCTGTTATCATCCCAGGCGCACTGCGGGAACACCTGTATTTCTACCATGTACAGCCTTCAGAAACTCCTGTCCACTTCAGAAGAATGATTGCGCCTGGAAACACTGACTGAATTCAAGAGATCCCAAAAATGTCAACATTGCTCCCTTGTCATTACTACTCACAGAAATCTGCTCAGTGATTTCTTCAGCCAAACACAACACTTCAAGTTGTTGTCCAAAACAGCATCCATAAAAATAACACGTGTTTGCTAAATATTCCCAGTGATCCTAAGAGTGGGGGAAGCGCCAGCAATAGCAACAACTAGATTTCACAACTTTTCTCTAGACAGTGCACCTGGCTTTTCAAAGGAAGAATAAATAAGAAAGAATAATCCAACTGTGCCCTCTGGGTTGTATTAGAAGGAAAAATGAAGACTGTTGAAGTGATTGACTACCACCAGTTGGACAGAGTCCAGTAATAACTGGATGGTAGTGCAACAGTGCAGAACAAAATGGATCAGTACCAATGGCCACAAGAAGTTAAAGTGAACAGTCTCATGACACGATATTCAGTTGAAAATAAACAGTCCTCCTCTTGCTAAACATGGATACTGCTTCTGCATAGCTTTAGCTTGACTTTATTTTGACTAGACAGATAAGCAGTGGCTTATTTATACAGGGATCATTTCATCACTGACCTTTCTTTACCATTCGGCCAGCTACAGTGAACTGTGTGGAGTCATTGGCTGCTCCTTTACCCTTGGACTTCCAGGCTTCTTCTCGAGCTGTGATCAGGTGTTTCCTTTCTTCAATGGTCATCTGACTCTCCTGGTTATCTGCCACCCTCTGCTTTTTGGGAGGAAGAGACAGACATGTTTAGAAATAGATAAACTGACCAGGATATAGCAAAAGACTGGCTGAACATTTCAACTGCCAGCTGCGGAGGGAAGAGAACAGGAGAAAAAGCTACTGAAGTAAAGTCACAGACACAGCTTAGTGACCCTGACCTTGAGAAGCTCCGTTGTCTTGCTACCCCATTACACTGTGAAGATAAGATTTTGGTCTATGCTCTTTGACCTTTTTTGACACTACCAGCCAAGGCAAATGGCATCCCTCTAAGCAAAGCAAACCACTTACTCTGTGTATGATACAATTATCCAGGCTTTGTTCTTTTGAAGCATGACTTGCTACACTAGTGAGACCACTAAACTGACTTTCAGCAGATGTTTTCAAGTGTGCAAATCTGCAGGTGGCACAGGGAATAACAATGAAGAAGTGTAACTTCAGTTGGTGTTTTCTGAATCAGTCTCTCAGAGTAACTCAATTCTCCAGGCAGGATTAGCAGCTTTATATCTCCAGAGGCTGCTCACTTTTGTTCCTATGTCAGCTTGCTCTACTGAATATTTTCCAGTGACTTTGATCATCTCTCCCACTCCCTCTCACCTCTGCTCTTTTTCCCTTTTAGGTCACTCTCAGCTTTCTTCAGTTGCTGTAGATGGTAGCAGCCAACAGACTGAGTGACCAGAAGCAGCTAGGAGCACTACCTTAGTGCCCTCCTAACACAAAGGATTGATGATGGTGCATTAAACAGGAAAGAAACTAAAGTTACATACTCCGCTGTAGTAGGTCAAGCCAAAGAAATATTGCTTCAATGCACTTATCTTAAAAAAAGTAGCAACATTTCAGGGATGATACCACATAGAAATCAAGCATGAAAGTATTTTTAGCACATGGGACTGTCAACTCTAGAATTACTTCCAAATTGTGTGCTATTTGGCATTTTTCTTCACAACTTAGCTGCTAGAATTGAAAAACCACATGAAAATCTAAAGCTTTAGCACAGCTCTAGCTCATAAAACCACAAAGGGGAAATGAAAACGTATGCAAAGACTTATGAGCATAAAGTAAACACACTCCTTTCAAGAAACAAGGAAGAGATATAAGCCCAGATATTCTTATTTATTATTTTCTTAAAATCAAACAGACTAAATAAATCAGTGGCTTTGCATAAAAGCAATTGTGACTGCAGGGAACGCACTGAAATAAGAGATTTTGTAGCTTTCAGCATTTACTAGAAGCAGTATCCATCAGCCAGAAGAGTAAAGACAAGCCAAGAAATGGCTGTACAAGGACTAGGACACGAGAGCCGTCCACTCCTTCCCTCTGGTTCCCTTCTGCAGTAATGCTTGCTCTCAGTTTATTAGGAAAGACAGCTGGGCAGCCAGACACTATGACTGCAAGTCATGATAATCAAGATAAAAACCCCTGATTTTTCCCTTGAACTCCAAAATGTTCAATAGAAATAATAAGATTCCTCATCTGTAAAAGCCTCTGAATGCTTTAAAGAAAAACACTGGTAGTAATTTCTGTTCACTTCCCCCAATCTCTACCCATTCCAATGCCAGCACAGCCACCTCTGGGATGAACAGCTGGTAGAAAAAAACCCACAGCAACATACTAAAGCAGATCTGGGCAGGAAATTAATAAATACCTAATGAAACCACAAGTGAAACTTCATTCACAAAACAAATACTTTTAACTTAGTGAGGATGCTGACTTCCATTGCAACACAAGGGGAAGTGAGGGAGAGGTGGGAAGTAGTGTCATACGGATTCTTTCATATGTTTTGGTTGGTTGGTTTTTTTTGTTTGTTTTGTTTTTTTAAGTGACAGGGGATTAATTTTGAATTTTGTCTCCAGTGAATACCTGAAGCCTCAGAGTCTGCAGAGCTACTGGAAATTCTGAAGACACAGACCTGGAAAGAGTGTGTGTTAATAACTACACACGTAAACTATAAGAAAGACCATAAGTAATTCTGGAGCTGTGTCAAAGGAAAAAAGAGAGTAGCTGTCTAACAACAGAAACAAACATTATTTTTTTTTTAATGGAAGATTTCAAGCTGCTCCATTGGGCAGAACACCTTTGGAGTTCCTAAAAAAAATAAATAAATCAGAGTGGATGTGTATGTTAAAAAACTCAGAGAAATTCCATGTTAGATCTCTTCCTAATGCATGACGACTCACGTGATGATTAAAAGAAAGAATAATTTTCTATAGCTGGAAAACTAACATAAGCCAACACATTAGTCAAAAGAAGTTTCAGAAAAAAATACACCTGGAAATCAGGAATAGTTTAGAAAGCTTTTGCAATTGCCAAATGGCAGCATTTATGGGGGAATTAGTTGGGCAAAGCACATTCTGCCTGGGAGAAAATATGGCAAGAAAGGTGAAACTCAACAAGCATTTAAGTGCAAATTTATTTCCAAGTGAAAAAAAAAAAAAAGATATAAAAGAAGAATAAATCTCAAATTTGTTAACTGTGACATTTTGATAAGGGGAGCTAAAGACTCCAATAAAAAGCCAAAAAAAGAATTAGTTGTGGATGCCCCATCACTGGAAATGCTCAAGACCAGGCTGGATGATGCTTTGAGCAACCTGGTCTAGTGGAGTTGTCCCTGCCCGTGGCAGGGGGTTGGAACTCGATGATCTTTAAGGTCCCTTCCAACCCAAACAATTTTATGATTCTATGATTCTAAATAACTGGGATAGGAGATGCCCCAAACACAAGCAGTGAATTAAAAAGGCCGCCTTTGAAAATGGGAAATATATAAGACTGATAAAAACTCAGATGAGGGACGATATTTAGAAGAAGCAAAACTAAAGCATACAGACACAGGTCACACAAGCTACGTGTTCTAAGAGACGCTCATGGGAAGACTGCTGTAAGACAATCAACGAAGAATCAAAGCACAGGCACATAATTAATGCCATTCCACATGGCATTATGGAAAACAGGTTTAATCAAAATGGTAAGTTTGATGAGATCAAGTATGATTAAATATGTTAACACAGTTATCTCTGATTTCTTTAATATATTTGACTTAATCATGGATGACATTCTAAGGGTTTTTTTGAGCAATATAAAAATATCAGCTCATCTTACAGGCTGCAAACTAGTTAACTGACTGAAAAATTATTTCCAAATGGAAAAGAGCCATGGAGTGATCTGATTCATCCCAACTTTGATCACAATGTTTTCACGCACATGGAAACAAGATACAGTTCTGCTGAGACAACCCTCAGGATGACATCAACATACAGAATAGTGATGAAGATAAAGAAGAAATAATCGCGTAGATGGGTAAAAAAAGTTTATCAGAAAAATCTGGTAAATGAGGCTTTTAAAAGAAATGTTATTTGAAAAGGGAAACAAGCAAAACCCAGACAGAAAAAGATGAGAAAAATTCCCATAGAACAGTTGTTCTGAAGAGATAATCTGTACTGCAACAGCTAATCCATTTCCACACTTCCATCTTGGATGCTGACAATTTTGAAGTGTTTCAGGAAAGAGCTAAAATATTTTTTCAAGATTTGAAAAAAAATCTACCTCAGAGTAAATCAGATGAATACCTATTTTTACTGAAGAGAAGGTTAAGAGTTAAGTTTTACCCAGTGAGAATAATTACATATGAAAAATTACTTGATATTGCAGTGAACTTTCTGTCTGTTGACAGTTCAGAATAAAGACAGCATATTTTTCTAAAAGATCTGCTTTAAGTCTGAGAAGGAGTTATAGACTCAATGCAGGAAGAGTTAGAAACAGGGCTTACTTTTCTCCCACTGCTTGGCTAGGTTGGATGACAACATTGGTTTTTTCTAGCACTGCAACACATTTCTTGAGGGTATGCACAAGGACTTCACTGTTTTTGCAGCATCATTTCCTGCTAAGGAAGGGCCCAGATGTAGGCAATGCTCCATTTTGTACCCTACAATCTTCCAGTCCAACCAGTGTCCCCTTCAGGTCACAAGCACACAACTGAGAGTGGTCTGTTAGCTGCTGGTTTGTTGCTTGGGGGTTCATTTTGTTTTTTAATGCAAGAAATAAGTGAATTAATGGTTTTCTATGTTGAATATCAAGACTGCCCCTACTGGGGGTGTCCAAACCAAGCACAAACACAAAAAACCTATTTTTCAAAAGGGGAAGCCATTTAAAACCAATGTTACAAATTACATAAAAGAATAATCCAAAAAGTACCTATTTACTTCTTAATACAAGTAACTTCTCTAGTTTAGGCTCCTAAGACAAAAAGGCATGAGAAGAATCCAACAATTGTACAAGTATGGAAAAGTTTCTGCATTGTTTTCCTCTGCAACTTCAAATGGGTCTTGTTATAAGGAGAAAACTCAAATGGAAATGCACAGCTTCCTGTTCAAAAATGGTTTGAGCAAAGTAGAACATACTCAATTCATGTCTTGTGCAAACAACAAAACAATTGTGTCAGAAAAAAACCCAAACAAATCTGTATGCACCTTGATACTATGCTAGAAGGAAGCAGGTTTCTAGGAGGGCAGGATGCAGCTCACCATGGTCAATAGAAAGATGAACACCTTTTGGGTGTTCCCCTTTTAAGATAGATGGGATGATCAGCCCATTGAAGAACCTCCTCTCACTACTGGGGGGATATTGTTATTAAGTCAGACTATGCATTTGCCTTCTAGTTACATAGAGCTGGTGAACTCTGTTACAACAACATGAATAGGTTATCTGAAGTAAATAGCAATAAAGCTATATTAAAACCAGACTTACAGAGAATAGGTAATACTAATACATTTTAGTTACTAGCCCCAAATTTAATTTTTACTTAAAAAAAAAAAAAAAATCAAAGTAAAAGATCATCCTAACAGTTACGAAAATGAATGTAGACATGGTAAATATCAGTATTCAAAATGTTTGTCATAGTTCCAGGACCGTCTGGCATAATCATCATCCTCTGTTCTAGCAGTGAATATCTGCCCCTTGGATTCACTGCCATTACACATGCTGGCCAGAATGCTCCCCATGTGCAACATGCGCTGCATTTTGTGTGAAAATGAAGAATCCAGTGGTTTCCCTGTAGTACTACAGCCACAGATCTGAGCTGGGAGGCAAGGGACAAGGAGGTGTAATAAAGCAGAATTAGACTTGCATAGACCTATTGAGACTTTCCAGAGAACTGTCCTGGTTTTCTCATGTTTTTCTTCAACTTGTTTTTTCGCCCGCTCCTGCCTTTGCCTTTTTTTTTTTTTTTTTGTTACCTCTGATCATTTGAAACTGACACTGTTTGCTCAGATCAAGATCCAGTATTCTACTTCTGCTCAAAGACAACTTTGTTACGTAGCTCTAGCTGAAGAGTTTATATTTCTCATTATCTATTAATTCTTCATAAGTAAGCTCTTCAAATTTTTTATAATGGAACTGCAGAGGTATGGACGTGATTTTGAGGACGAAGTCACATGAATCACACTTCTCTAACATTTACTGGAACAGCAGCAGAACTCTATTCCCAAGCAAACACAAAGTTAACTCTGTTGCTACAAGTTGCTTTGGGAATATGCATCTTAGATCTGAATGTAATTTTCTGTCTTACTCCTCCCTCCAATAATTAAATAGGAAGTTTGTACAGCATTTCACCTTCCATCTCCAAGGATGGTGTTCATCAGAAATCAGAGAGCTTGATTCTTTCAAACTAGTACTACAGACCTTAAAGGAAGAAAGAGAGAAGCGGGAAGATGGGACAGTCAGAGAATAGAAGCAGAATGTACCAAGGCAAAAACCCTTTAGACAGGGACTAGGGAAAAGCACTATAGGAAAGTCACCTCTGAACAAAAGGAGCTTGTTTGTTACAGTCAATAAATTAGATGATTTTATGTATTACATTGTATATGCGCATTACTTAACAGAGAAGTCACGCTATACAGCATTTTATTCTAAAATAAATGCTGTGCAGTTACATATTGCTCCTTTTATACACTCCTTTTAACAACTTGCAAGTTTTCAGTGTTACAATGAATGCAATAATGTCTCCTTCACTTACTTTCTCACCTATATAGTCTAACAGATACAGAATTTTTAGGAAAGCAATGAGAAGAGAAACACTAGCAGAATGTATATTGAAGAAAAGTACACAGTATAGTGGCATAATACGATGTTTCTTTAAAGCAGCATTTATTAAACTGGTTAATCAGTTAAGAGGATTATTAATTTCCTATGTAAAAAAACCTGTTAAAATGTGCTTACTTCAAATTGTCGAGCATTTAAATTGTGCAGACTTTTGCTCACCTGATTAATAGGTAGAAAAGGATGAAATTTATGGAGAGCGGGTATAACGGGAGAGTAAGTAGAAGCATATACAGGTTCCTATGACAAGGACAGAAGCAAAGCAAAGGAATTAGAAAAGAACTGGACTATCAGAAATGGAGATCGGGGGGCGGAAATAACTCATCTTCCCCTAACTTCTTAAAATGAAGTAAATCTGAATCTTTTAATCTTCTAAAAATGTTTTCCCTATTGAAAAGCTAGAGATCAAAAATATTGTCATAATACAACAGCATGTTTACCAAAGCCATTCCATGCAAGAACTAAACAAGTTAGTAACAATATCACTACAACTCAACATGAAACAAACCAGCACAGCCAGAAGATACACTATTCATATGCTGATAATTTTTATGTCTCTGTTTTCATGCACCATTAAATAGATGAACCATGTCAACCGCAATGTGAATAATTCTGCTGCAAGTTTAATCAGACCTGGCTAAATAACAAGCCATCTATTTTCTGGATGAAAGGAAAGAATGCTTACTAAAACTGGGATACTCAAAAGCCATCTGGAGGGAATTGCTAAGCTCAGAGCACTCAGTGAAGGTGAGTTCACCATTCTAAACAAAGCCTACAAATAACCCCTGCCTCAGAGCTGGGCTTACCCAAAGCTGATTAGACATGGCTTCATCATCTATAATTCTTCCTCCTTTCTATAGGTTAAAGCAAATGTGGAACATTGCACAGAATATAGGTAAACACTGGTCGAGTGGCTCAAAATGAAGCCTAATCATTAGAGTTTCAGTTTTTATTAGAACTGGATATGAGCACTTGATGGATGCCATATATGAAATGGATAAAACTATTACCACAGCAGGAGAGTAATATTTTGCCTAAAAGTAACTTTTTAAGGGTTTACCCCCTTTCAGATTTTCATACACTTCATCTCTGAGTAATTCTGAATTGACTGTTCAGCCCTAGCCTTTAACACCAGTGCTGAGCTGCAGTTTGAACTTGGTATAAGAATTAAGTGCATTTCAAATGTCATTCACTGCTTTAATGTGAATGTGGCGGCACTGCAGCCGGTAATCACATTAATCAGGGACTCCATTAAAAATGGCTGACTATAAAATAGTATCAAAATAGCAAGATTTACTGGAATGAAAATTCCTAGGGAAAGATTTTAAAGTTAGTTAACTTTTCTACCCATGAAAAAACCCAACAAACTGGAAGTCTTCCATCCAACTGAAGATGATGAATACAAATATACTAAATCAGAAATATTTTTCCCAAATAAAAGGGATTTTTTTTTTCCAGTAAGACATTACTCAATGTACAATTGTTCCCCTGATGTTAGAGCTATTTTTTGAATTGTCCAAGTATGTTTTACCATACATATAAATAATTTAAGAAGTCTCACAGCTTCCAACAAATTGTCCTCCTATGTGCAGCAATCATCAAACCAGATGCTAGACCTCCAAGTAAATCTCAACGTCCCCACACATCCATATCTCCTTGATTTAATTCTTTATTCCCTTTTTTTCCCCATTTGAGGTTGCTCTGTCAGCTTTTCCATGAATTTTATTGTTTTTCTACAGTTTAGCTTACATATAAATGACTATAACACATTTGGAGAAATATCCCACTGTGCAGACAACTGTGCAGAAGCATTTTGAGTAGAAGTGATCAAACAACACTATTTAATGTAACTTTTATTAAAAGTATGTCTTTCAGCTTTTGCTGTCTATAGGAAAGCTAAATGTACTCTAGTAACTTTCTATTTTACATGGCTATGCTTCAATAATTAAGATTCCAGAACAAGTTAGATAACCTCTTAAAAGACACACCCATACACAAAAGAAAATGTAAAAAGGTGTCTGACTACATGAAAAGGAGTGACATACTGCAACTAAAAATGTCAGGCATTATTTTGAACCAGCAGGGCATGACAGTTTACACACCTTTGCTGTTGATGCATGACTGCCATGTGTGGAAATTGTATTTTAACTAGCTCAAAACACAGGAATCAATACAATCCCTGCATTTTACTGGAATCTAGCAGCTGAAAGCACAAAGATTCTTAAGTATGTTGCAGTCGCAAAGCTCTTCTACAAATAGAGACTTCAGTGGCACACTGCTTCATGGTCCTCAAAGGATAATAGCCACCACATTGATTACTTATCAAAAATAGTATTTCCAGTTATAAGGGCAGTTGACATGATGTTTTATAAGCAGTGTGGTCAAATTAGTGTAAGCTTTACATCAACATTGCAAATATCCATACAGTTCTGGGAGTTGTTAAGATTTTTTCTTATACATCCAAGACTTCACCCCATTGGCAGCCATGCAAATCCTTTGATTTAGGCTCTAAATAGCCAAGAGCTAACATGAACCAACAGAGTGGGTGACCCAGTGTCACAGAACTCCCACTGCTAGCATTGTCACATCAAAGCTTGTACCCTTCAAGCACGTCATGCTCGCTTACTTGCTTTAAAAGCCTAACTTGTGCTATGCTGAGTGAAGCTGCTGCATATGGTAACACAGCAGGGAGGATACGGGTGCTGGGGAGTTAGAAGAGAGAACAAAGGTTTTGCCTCTGCCTGAATCTTGGCAACTGCTTAAAGCTTTTTCTCAACTCCATTGTCTTTAGCTGGAGTACATTTGTTATCTGATCTCAACAGTTGTCATTTTGGAGACTAGCCTGTTAAAAATGTGACCACAATTTTGCTTTCCTTGCTGAAACTATTTTTGCTTTGGGACATCTTTCAGACTAGCAACTGGATTTTTGAGCAAGTCCACAGGGCTAAACCAAAACAAAACCCATAACCCAAACTACAAAAATCAGCTTCCTTGGTTTTCTGTCCAGTTAACACACAACCATTGATGAGTCACATGTTCAGGCACAGATTATCCTCAATAATGACAGACTGTGTAACAACTCCTTACTTGTAATATACTTATGGAAGACTTTTTGTTCTTGTTTACCTAAACTATTTAATAGAAGCAGCATTTTCACAACTAAATGATCGGATCCAAAGATTACTGTCCCCACTATTAAAATTTATCAGACAAATTTTATCTTCATTTGTCCTCTGTGAAAATACTCCTTCGAAAATAAAAGGCTTTTGAAACAGCCTTTTTTATCTGACACTCATTTGCAAAATACTAGACTCAGAAGAGATGCAAGTCTGCATTACTCCTGTAGTTTGAACCAGCAGTCCATTTTGAAGCAAGTCTCCCAGTCATCCTCACTTTTTGTGCTTTGGTTCACATCGCAGAATGCACAGACTTTTGGATGAAAGTAAGCCCTGAAGCGCACTCCTGGATTCCCAGAAACACCACAGTTGCTAACAGGCAGAGGCTACAGGAGCACACTAAGCTTAGCTTGAAGCAAAACAAGCAAGCATGGCATGGATAGCAGGTCCTCATCAGTAATCGCTGTGCTCTACAGATCCACTCCTGCTGAGCCACATAACTTATTCATGTATAGACATTGTCAGAGCGTGCTAACAATATGAACTTCCCTTTCCTCTACACCTTTTTACTCATCTCCCACTCTATTCACTAACACTGCCAAGACAGATAATATTCTTGTCCAGATGGTTTTGGCTATCTGCAAACACTAAAGATCATGCAAGATAACCAAAAGACAAACGGCTCATGAATACTCTGGTACCTGCATTTTCTCAGTGTTTCTAGGATTCAAAATTACTGCTCAAAAAAACCTATACGCACAGAGACAACACAGCTTTAGGTATCTGAAATTTTTACAAGCTCACCCATCCTAAAGAAAACACCTGAACTTAAAGTCTTAAGCTAATTTCACTGGGGGAAAAAGGCTTAAAAGACACTGTAAAGACACTGTAACCGATATTACATGTCCCAAGACAATGAACACATTCTCGTTTAAAGAGCTCTCATGTTGGGAGAACTGCGTTTTAAACAAGCCTGACAACAAGAGGAATAGCAGGAGGTAGTAGCTAATATTAGGCATGCCTGTTTAGTTGGATGCATCTTCAAAACGCTGAACCATTTCAAGCAAGATGTTTTTTCCAAACAAGGATAGAGTTACCTTCTTCAACAGCTGCTCTACTTCTTGCATCTGTGTGCTACGATCAGTGACAGACACTTTTGCGTACTCCTGCTTTTTGCTGAGCCTGCTCTTCCAATCTTCTTCACCACTCTTCTTCAGCAATGCCAACCTAGAAGAAAAACCATGCGAAGAGGTAACTTTAAACCCTTTACTTCCCGTTATCCTCAAAAGCTACTCTTATTGTTTTGCTATGCTGCATTCAAGAGAATATGAAATTAAGTTTTATAACATTAACTACAGTTAATTACATTTCATACACATATACAAAGCTCACAAATGAACACCAAGCCTTTACTGAACATGTTGAATGGGAATCATCTGTCAAAACACAAACATCTAGATCTCAGACAGGCACTCCAGTAGGGTAGGGGAAGTCACCTAGGAATGACGTCTACACAGGCATGATCTTCAGCTTACCTTTCTCAGAAATTAATATTTGTATGAATTTTCTAGCTTTCAGAAATCATTCTTAGTAATCCATAAAAATGTAGATCTGCAATACTTGTGCAAACAGTTGCATTGGTCCACTAAATAGTTTTTATTTTAGTTGGATTAAGTATTCCTACATAACTTTCTTCAATTTAGGGCATTTCAGTAAGGATTATACAAAACCCTTAACCCTATTAATATTTGAACATGTTCAGTAGTTAAAGTGTTGGCAACTTATTTTGACCACAAGATATGGAGATTCCTTTTTAGAGATGCGATTACTGTTACCCTCATAGTAAGTCTTGAAACTCTGAGGAGAAGGAAAGGGTAGGACCGAATAGGTCTAGCCAGAAGCCAAGTTTCAGGTAGCTGCTTCCTGCAAAAATCCAGGGGGTGCAACCATGCTACTGACCAATTCAAGGATGACCAATTGGTCCTAAGCAGTCATTTGAGAAAAACCGAGAATGCAGAAAACAGTAAATCCACAGAATACAATGGCAGTAAGAATGTTAGTATTCAAGAAAGCAGTTATTTCCTCTCTTCCTGCCCAGACAGGCAGCGCTGGCAGGCTTCACATCGCCTGGTTGCTTCATACCTCACAGCACGGGATGAGTAGGGGTGAGAAGGACTCACAATAAGGAGTTGAGGCCATGGTCATTGATTCCAGAACGTATACAAGATTTCACTGCCCAGAACTAATCTTCTAGATTGCATCCATGCATGTGTGAAACTGTGAAGGAGACCAAGATGGGACTTGAATTGCCACCACGCAGTTGAATTATCTTCAACAGTCATGTTCTCTCAGGTCAGCTTTGCTTAGAAATGATCTGTGATAATTGAAGCTGGAAGGAGTTTTGGTCAGCTTTGGCCTTAAGATGGGTTTGTTTTTAGAAATGGCTATAGCGGCTCAGCATAGCAAGCAGAATTTTTTTTTTTTAACCTGACATTTGCCCTAGACCTTTGCCCCAAATGGATTGGTTAATCAGGAAGGGAAAATCCATCATTTTAAGACACTTTCTGTTTCTCTGGAGACTTTGTTTTCTCCTCTGTCATAAGGAAGGATTCATACCAGCCCTCCACTCTTCAGTTTTATGTAATGAAACAACTCATTCCTAAAGCAAGAACACACTTTTGTCTGTTTTGAGGAATGAAATCACCACTTAATAAACATGATTGCTCTGTATGCCATTGAAAACTTCACTGCTGTGTAAAACCTAAAGCCATGTATTTGTTTCGAATGATAGAAACAGCAATAAACTCAGACTGCCCTGACTCAGCAACAACTGGAGAGCACCCTTTTGTATTAATAAAGACAGAAGAACTACCAAACTGGTTCACACAAGCAAGTGCACCAGCTCAGTAGCTTAACTCAAAGTAGACAGCAGTTGATTCTTTGGAAATTCTGCAAAAATAAGGCAGTTATTTGGTGTAATCCTTGGATTTGTTTAGGGTCTACCAGATTCATTGCATACCTCTATTTTGATAAGTAATGAATAATCTTTCATTATTCACTTCCACAGTTCTATTCATACTGCTTTTGCCTCAAAAAGTTCCTTTTCCAATCTGAAAAAAATCAGTTTTACTCTTTTATTGAAAGAAAAAAACCTTATATATCTGCCCTTCTTTGACAGCTTGCTCTGCATCCTTCTTTCACCTACTACTGAGAGTATCTGCCATCACGATGGAATGATCATCATAGCAGAGGTGTCAGGAAGAGTTCAACGCAAAAGCTTTCACAGCTGAAGGTAAAATGTTGGATTAATACTGAAGGGAAATAGACAGAAGATTTGAACAATGGTTTCGCCTAAACAAGGAGCATTGTCTGAAAAGCCTGGGCAAAAGTCCTGGCAAAAAATGTCAGAAATGACACATCTTCTGTGGCAACATTTTAGTATCTTAGCTGCTAGTGTTATCCTTGAGTCAGACTAAACTGGACACAGGCTTGGCTTTCACATGTACTCCATTGGCTGCACTTGACCAGTTCTTTTCAGCTAAATCATAAATCCTGGAAGCCAACATGAGATAAGCAACTACAAAAAGGAAGCCAACTGTTAAAGTGTGCATAAATTCACTATAGTGGCAACTAGTTACATAGGAAAGTCTTGTTCTGGTGTCCATACATCAAAAAAGGTTGAAAATTAAGTTTAGGCTGGGGTCTTCCTGAGAAGGAATGCATGATGGTAAGAGGTCCCACAGAAATTAATTATCTGTAGTTTTTTTTTAAATGACGATCATGGCACGCAGCTGATTTCTAAAGTGGAGCTTATACGGTGGCCTTCTAGCAACTTTGGTCTCCACAAAGATAGGTAGTTAGACACAACTGATGCTCCATTCGAAGTCCTCCAAGACATTCCTCTTCCTGAAGGCAAGACAATTATAAAAATGTTTCCACTGCTCATATATAACACATCAGTGGATTGGCCTCAGCTGCCTAAAACAAAACATACTCAAAGATATGACCTTTGCTGCCTCTCACCTTCAAGCTGCTTGTTTGCAGAAGAGAGAATGGGTGTCTTTTCTTCCTTGAAAAAACATGATTTTCACTCTTGCATATAATCTAGGTAATTCTGAAAATGCCAGGTATGCACTCACTCCACAAGGATAATATTAGTTCAGTGAAGTAAGTCTTTGTGGAAAATCACTTTCATCCAGACCAGCATGAATACATCCTGAAGAATATCATTACATCTGTGGAAAAGCTGTTCTTCCATAAGGTGAAAGAATGTCTGACACAGCCAGAAAAATCCATTGGATGGGAAGATGAAGTTAGTGAATGTAAAAGGAAAAAAGAATCCAAAGCTTAATAGTTAATCTTTAGCAGAAATGTTCTTTGAGGTTTATGAATACTTGGCATCAGCTATAGCCAAGCAAAAGAAAATGACTGGTTGTAGCTTTTTAATTCTGGGCCAAGAATTAGATTACTGTGGTATTCTAGAAGGCTAAAACGTTTTGATACCAGCTCTGCCGTGTACAGATGTTTGTGGAAGTAGAATATACAAATTCCTGACAAGACAGCAGGTATTTTGTTTTGTCAGCTTTGGGACTGACTAGACAGTCTTGGAGGCCTAACAAAAGCGATTCCAGATTGTGGGTGTGACTGACAGTCTTTAACATCAGTTCCTCAAGAGATCAACTCAACTGAAGCATTAAATTTAGGACTGAAACAGCTGCTAATACTTGGATCTTCCCTTCCCTCCAACCTCCTCTTTTTCCTTACCAGGATCAGGGAAGGCAGGTCATTTACCACCTATAAAGCAGAAGTTATTGGTCTTAAACCTTATCTGCCCCAACAATCGACATATTTACAGAAGATGGACGGGAGGGATGAAGGTTGCTTTAAACAAAACAACAGTAAACTGGAAAAGGTAAGTACATCCTTTAGAAGGGGGACTAAGACTGTACAGCTGTTTTAGCTATCCCTGCACCCCCTCTTTATGTCAAGAGGATAACAAGGAGTGGGGCCAGGTCTACAAATGAGGATGACTCACATACAACCCAGAAATACATGAATTTAGGAAGCACGCTTTGGAATCACGTTTAAGAAAAAAATGGTTAGGAGTTCCTAATATCCCACCCACCTCACCAAGTGAGGGAATACTTTTAGACAGTGAAAGTTTAATCAAATGGCTATTTTTATTTATTGTTTCTGCCTCCACAGCAAAAGAAAATAGAGTAAAACCAGGACTATTTGTCAACATGAAGCAAACAATTGTGATTTTACTCACTGGACTGCTACCAGATCCTTTTACAGTTCGGGGCTGAGTTTATACTCTCAAGTTTTAACTAAATTAGAGTGACTTTTACAAATACTACAGCAGCTATTGGAGCTCTAGCCATGAACTCTTAATGTCCGCACAAGAGCAGAACACAACATTTAGTTTCAGATCAGAATGATCTTGGGTTGGAAAAAATATTTCTAATACTCCCACAAACCTGTCCAACTTATTACCATTTTAAAATCCCTACAGTAAGTTTTCAAAAGTCAAAATGGCAACCATGTATTTCTGAAGCAGAGAGTCACAGAGTCTATCCCTGACTCCCTGTATTCAGCTTATTTAAGGGAGACTCCCATAGACAAACAGAAAACTGGCTTTAAAAAAAAAATAATCACATTATATCTGTTGTAATCGAAAGCAGAACCTGAGGAAGTATACTGAGTATATCAGTATAACTAGAACATCTATTTTTTACAACTTTCATTTTCTGAACTACTTATTGATTATTCAGGTGGCTCTTTCAAAATCAGATTATCATGTTCTCTTGAACAGTAATTCTCATTCACCACCATCTGCTTTATAAGCATGTCAGGCAGATTAGCTGCATGTTTCTGCCATTAGCATTTGACATCTAATAAAGCCTAATAATCACTGCTTAGCTTTTTCAGAAACAGATTTAAAGCTTCTTTTTATACTATCAATCTAATAACTGTATTTCTAGAGATCATTTTTAAAAAGTGAAATTTAAGTACCTTTCCTTAATTGACATCGTTTTGCTGGAATTATCAAGGACATCCTCAGCTGTTTGTGCTTTGCTCTCTCCAACAGAAAACATCTCACAGGAATTCTTATAAAATTTGCCTTCCAGTTGTTCAGAGAGCTCCTGCAGTCTACAGGATGCTGCAGCTGCAGTTTGTGAAACTGTCCTCATTGCTGATGTGCTGGTGAGTTCAGAAGTAGGTTCAGTGTGATCTGCCCATTCAAAAGAGAAGAGTGAATTAGAGTTAGTGCTACACTCAAACATATTTTATATTACTAATACCAAAGCAGCAAATCTGGTTTTTAACATTCAAATCACATGCTATTCTAACAGAGAAGGAATTTCTGGCTGAGCTAGAGTACAAAGATTAATCATTAATCATTTGTGACTGAAGTTCCTGTGAAGCCACAGAATACCATGTTCTGAACTTCATATGGATGAGGCACAAACTGCTGCTCATGTCATCACATCAACAGGAAAACAAATGGACAGATGAAAGTGAGAGGGGAACAAAGAGTGGCTGAAGAGAAGCACACAAAATTTAAATAAGAAATTAACTTACTGGTAAAGCAGTTTAATACATAAGTAGCATGCTAGGAGGGCATTTAATAGCTTAATAAAGGTACTATTTTCTAGGAGAGTGTTGGGGGCTTTTTTTTGGTTTCGTTTTTGCAAGCAGAAATTGAACCATGGGAAAAACTGCCTTGATGAAAGATAAATGTACCAGTACAGTTATCCTTAAGGAAATATAAGTGATCTTCATTTTTCTTTTTGACTGGCCTTCTTTGACTTCCCATTTACCTTGCATGTGCGTATCAATTTCTTTCTGTTCAAGAGGCTGAAAAAGTGCTTGTGAACTAAACAGTTCCATGCTGCCCTTCCTCAGGAAGCTGTATGTTGTCTCTTTGTGGTAGTCTCCTGTTTTTTCAGGAACAGGATGTGTGGTTGTTTCCTCAAAGGAGCTGTACTTTGTAATATCATTAGTTTCACGTGCTAGAAACCTCTTTCTCTCTTCCTCGTGCTTCTTTGATGCTCTGTTGCTTTCTAGTGTTTCCATTGAGGGCTGCCATTGTTCTGACTTCTGTGTGCGTTTTCCTGAAGAGTCTGAGTTTTCTGCTGAAGAGTGGAATCTCAAATCAGCTCTAGCGGCAGCGCTCACACTCCCATCACTCGCTGGTTTTGTGTGCAGGTCTCCAGCATAGAGCTGGGAAGTGGTAGATGCCATTGTTGAAACTGATGTTGCAACTGAAGTTGATAGGGGAGTAATTTTTCCACTTTCATTTTGTACCTATGAACACAAAAAAAAGAGACTTAAAAGCTCTGAAATCATCAGTTCCTGAAATCACATCAGTTCTTCAGGGGTGTGCTTCCATATGAATATAGTGTTCTATAAATATAGACCAGAAACTGATAAGGAGAGCAACAACACCCCCATAAATTGTCTGCAGGTGGATTACTCCACCCAGGGAAGAAAGGACTGCATGTCGACAGCAACATCTTTAGTAATAAAGGGTGTCGGTGTAGCATGCAACATGACGTGTCAGAGCTCCACGAAAAGTTTCATACTAACATGGTGATGTGCAGCACTGGGGAAAAAAATTAGTTCAGGTTCCAGACACCGGATGACATGCCATGTGCCCAGCCTAATCAACTCTGCATCTCAGCAGGGCTAATTAGCTTTGGCACAGCTCTGCTCTGATACGGTTATGCAGCTTCCAGCTCAGGATCTAGCTCAGCGCCAGAGACTGCTCTGTGCTGTTCTACACAGGGAAGACATTCCTGATGCTTCTGCCACATAAATCACCTTCGTGCAGGACTGTTAGTCTAAGACTTTTTCAAATATCAAACATTGGCTGTCATGTACACCCCTCTGAGCAAAGTTATTTGAATCTAAGAAGCATATTAAAAAACCCTCCAAATTTGCTCTGCCAGCCTCTACAGTGGAACAGTTATCTTTTTTACTCCTCTAACATAATAATTTTATAAAGTTTTCCTAGAGACAGTTAGGATGCAAAATTTTTTCTGAAATGCAGAGCTTGGTTTTGTCTTCTCCAAAGGAGATAAAAGCTATGAAAAACTGACAAATACGCTTTTGTTCAGCTTTTTTTGTTGTTTTCTTAAACTGCAGTGCTAGTGAACAGCATGCTAAAGGAATAGACAAAAATCACACCAGTAGGAGGAAATCAACTGAAAACTTAAAACGCACATGCAAATTCCATAAAGCATGGACAACACAATCATTCATTAGAAAAACGGAAAGCAGAGCAGAAAATACTACGCTGGCTCAAAGATTCCAAAAAAAGATTAAGAAAATAGTTACCAGTTTACTCTTTTTCCATTGCATCTATCAGAATTAGAAATTTAGAGGAGATCAGCAAAGGGATTTCAGCTTTAATTACAAGATATTTACATTTGCAATTATGTATTTTGGTAACATATGCTCTAGTTATCAGGTTTGATACTTTCCTTTTGTTTCTTCCTAGAAAAACTGTAACTACACCCCAAAACATCCCAACACTCCAAATGAACAGTTCACTATAGAAAGCCTTTTTGAAAATAGACTCCCACTGAACTTGGTTCACAGTCAACTCCGGTTTCTTTGGCTATGGTCAGAAAGAGATGACTAAACATGTTTCCTCTGCATTCCCTTGCCTGAAAAGCAAGTTTGTTCTGTAAAAGTCTGACAAACTACTGAGACTGTCCCTGGCTTCTTTCCCATCTGCTTCTGCCCACTGCTGTTGAACACCTTCTGGCCCCCAAACAGGTTAGTGACACAATCATTAGAGAGGCCAGGCAGTGACAGTGGGTGGCATGTGAAAAATGAATGGAAAGAGGACTATGTAAGGTCTGGAAATCTTGCTAAAATTAATTTTTTCTAAATATTTTCCTATTACGTCATGCCTAATTAAAGTAGGCATAAAGTATTATTATATATCTGTACAGCTTTGCACCAATATGGTTAGAGAAATCCTGCCTTCTCACTATTCCATTAATTTAATATGGAAAATGTATAATCATGAATGAAGCATACAGAAAGAAAAATGGTAGGAACTTTCTAATTCTCAGATTGATCCAAATCCCTAGAAATAAGACATGCATTGGAGTTGAGCTTCACTGTTAAAGTGATTTCTTTTAAAGCTGTAATACTAAGGACTGATGTTTATGCTATTGTGAACATGAGCTCTGAAAGACCACTGCTGGAACATCTTATGCTCAAATTTCACTAAAAAGGTATTCCTTTGCAGTTCCAACTATATGAAGGATTCCAGAACAGGAAGCCCAATTCCCCTGCAGATATTAAATCATTTTATTTTGACCATGACTTTCTGAATTCCAAAGTATTCTGCTTTTAGGGAAAAAATATAAAAATAAAAATCAATCCCCCCTCCCAGAGGAAAATGACAGATTATGTCCTGACTAGTGATGGAAATATATAGTGCTTTCAAGAAAGAGTCTGAAAGTTGCACGTGACAATGCTCCAAAATTCCCTGAAAATACATCTAAAGCACAATGATACCTGTCACAATTTTTACCCCTTTTGTATATACTTTTAAAATGAATACACTTTTAGAAGATATGTAAAGTTTTACCAGAAAAGACAGACACTGTGAAAGGTACAGCATGCACTAATAAGGAGGATGATATACTCTTGAATTACTACAAAAAGAAAAATGCGCCAATGAAGTCGGACATTTTAGAGGATGTTGTTCCTCAATGTCAGAGGACTGCTTCCTGACAAGCTTTTTCCTGTGAATATGTCATGACCCCAGTCTGTAGCTCAGAACAAAGAAAAGGCCGTCTGTTGCGGCATCTTACACTGAAGCAGTTTTCTCCAATAAAAAGAAACAAACAGAAAAGAGTTAAGACGGCACTTACCTGTTCAACTTCTCCAAGAGTGACTGGCTGCGTCTGGTAACGAGCATTCATTCTCCTGTGCCTAATATCTCCTCGACTCCTTGTGGAGATGGCCCTGGATACTGGTTGAGACAGTTTGTTAAACAAAGCCATCTTTTCTGCCAAACTTAAGGTGGAAGAATCTGGTTCATCAGACTGATCTTGCCCCATCGCCTCTTTGGCTGCTCTTATCTCCTCTTTAGCTAAAATTTTTTGGTGTGCTGATGCCTGCAAACTGAAGAAACAGAACTGGAAATGAGTTTTGAAGAAGCCATTATGAAGTTTTAAGATCTGAACCTGATAGAAGCAGAAGAACTGCACATGAAGCACAATAGCCAATGTAATATAGCAGCCTGAGTGATTATGCAGTGGTTCAACATTGGCATGATGAATTCTAATTCAACAGCTAAAGATTTAAAAAAGTTAAATTTTCATTCATAAATTCATTTGATTAGGACACAATGATTTTTTTAAAGGGGAACTCAAGTTGGTCTGAAAATATTTCTCTTCAAATCTCTTTATACAGCATACAGAGATAAGGAGAGACACTTAAGATGCCTGCTGTAGAACAAACACATGTCCTACAGGGCAATTTATGTAAAATTCAATTTGATTAGAAATAATTTGTGGAGCATATATGACGAAAACATTTAAAAGACGGATTTAAATTCCAAGTTAGTGCTGGTACATTAGCATAAATTTTAATGCCTTTTAATTTGAAGTGGAACAGAATTCAGACTGTCTTTTGTTTTGGCTTATCTGGGGTAACTCAACAACAAAAAATAGTTTTGAAATATTGTTTTAAAATATTGAATTAATTTTGAAGATTGTTTCACCAATGCTGAAGGCAGACACATTCATTCATAAAAGCCGTAACTGCATTTGTCTCTACAATCATATATTTTATTCACCTCTAGCTAGATTCAGCCACATTTATGGAATTATAGTAGTATTCTTTCTTTTTTTTTTTTTTCTGTCGTGGTCTCTGCTAAAATTCTCTCATTCAGAACAGTAAACAGTATTCTGCAATTTTACCTATAGGTGGCGCAATTTCTTATCTTTCCTTTAATTTTGTAAGCTAAAAAAAAAAATATATGTAGAGACAGACAAAGAGGATATGTACTGCTTGTGAAATCAAGCACCCAGCTTTTGTATATTCATCTCAAGATGACATTACTGTATAAAAACCATACAAGAGCAAAGAGGTTCTGCTAGGTTTGCTCACATGCAAAATAATTTCTTTCACAAAGAAGAGTATGTTTCCAGAATAGGTAAGTGTGGTTAGAAACATCCTGAAAACAGATGCTTGACCAAAAAAAAAAAAAAAAAAGCTGCATTGTTTTACCATGCAAACATAAATGAAGCTGACGAATGTTTTAAATTTTCTTGAAACGAGTATTGACTTGACACATTGAAAAGGCATTCAAGACTTTAAAGATGCATCTGCTATTGAGGAATCTTGTGCTCCATGTAACATGCATGTTTATCCCCCCCAGTACCTGATAGGTTGTACAGTGCTCTTAACTACAGTGGGGCTAGGTACTCTTGTCACTACTGTGTGGGTATTCACAGAACGTGAAGCAGGGGTAGATTCACTTTAAAGAATTGCCAAGGAGGGAAAATTCACAGGGAGAGAGAAGAAAAAAGCATTAAGAAAAGCAATACATTAAGTGTTAACTACAGAAAAGACCAAAACCAAACAAAACAAAACAGAAAAAAACAAACAGCAATGATTTTTAATTAACTGAGTTATCTGCTGCAACCTTTGCAAAATAACTTCAAATACTTTGAAAGAACTAAAAAACCTAGAGAAGCAAACGGGTTGTCTCTTGAAGTTACTCATTACCCATAACACAAGATATCTTTTAGTAGATCATTAGGTGAATGTTCATTCACCTTTGTTTAATTTTCCCCCCAAATGACTTCCCTTTTTTTCAGGAAAATTTCATGATGTATGACCGGAGTGCAAGAAACACGTTTCCAAAAAGTACGTTTGAGATTTCAGAGTGCAAAAGGTTTTCCCCAGTACAAATAGATTCTATAAGAAATTGTGCAGATTTCCCTCAGGGCAAAGTATCTTTTTCATCTGAGTTACAAACCAATGCTGTGATTAATCCTGTTTACCTAATCTACAGGTTCAAATGCTTTCCGCCAAGTTACAGTTCATACAAGTTATGCTTCACTAGTCCCTCTACTTCTAAAAAGGAATTTCAACACAGCTTCCCCTGCGGTTCTCAAGGAAGTCAGCCCTTAATGACAAATGTTTTCCTTGCTACAAAGTTGTAAACACCACGTATATGGAACTCATTCCCAGATCTAAAAGCAGGAACCAAAGCTAGAGTCAAGGTATGTACAAGACTTACGTAGCTGCAATGACCACTTCCTCACTGGTAATTGGTTGTGTGTGCGATCTATCCTGCAAACGCCGCAGTCTTCTCTCTACTGCTGAACTTCTCGTAGGTGGCTTAGGAATATTTTTCATTTCAAATGATTTTTCCATTTCCTAGAGGGACATATGTCATAATCAAAACCATGGAAGAAAAATTCTAAAATAGTACTTTCTTTTAGCCTTCTTGCGTGCAAAGTAGCAAATTTCCCAAATGCCCATCTTCGAATTAGAAGCAGGATGTAATTGCACAGTGGGTGTCACAGAGTTAAAACTCACTACACGTCTCTCTAAATGACGTTCTTAAAGAAGGCTTTAGAGCAACAGGTCTACTGTGTAGGTAGGCCAGATGAAGTAAAAAAAAAAAAAAAAAAGTTATGTAGCTTGGACTTTGTTAACTGCATTACACAATTCTAATGCATTTTGGGCTCTTCAGCATCTCGTATATGAAATGTTTAACTCAGCCTTCTATTCAGAAAATGTAAAAACTTACTCTAAAAAGCAGCCTCTTCGCAGCTACGCTTAGTTTGGCTCGGTCATCCAATTTTTCTTCGTCTACACAAAGGCAAAAAAAAAAAAAAAAAGGAGACAAGGTAATGAATCAAGCTCATATTAGGTGCAAGGCTTTTTTGACTATATGATTTCTGAACTCAAAAATTGTATTTTACTATGACGAGAACAGCACCAGCAAAAGACTTATCATGAACCAAATTGCATAAAATTTTCCTGTATTTATATGCATTGCATCGAGGAAAATTCTTAACAGGATTTGAGAACAAGAGACTTGTCTTCAGGACAGTTCATTGCTTTCGAGTTATCCAAACAACCTTTTATGAATAATCAGACTTACTGTATTAGTCTATGACAACACATAGACTAAGAAAATAACTAGACTGAAAGATTGTCTTAAGGCTCAGTATTCATCCTGCTGTATAGAACAGCCATTTTCTACTAGTTGACCATACAAGGTGGTCTCTCCTGGAAGCTGGTCATTCTGATTACCACCTTGCACCCCCATATTTCAGAGGTTCAACCAGTATCCTTAGGAGCTGAAATCAGCATTCTCCAGATCCAAGACCCATCATCTCAAAGCTGCAGAGAATATCAGCTTTGAAATAGCGTAAGGCATTAAATCTAAATTTAGCTACTCATGACATTATATACTTAATTTGTGCCAGACTTGCCAAGAGTGACAAGAGGGAAAGAGAAGCAAGATGGCAGCCTGAATTATGTAATTTATAATAACAAGCATCTTGCTACTTCCTTAGCTAGTAAACGTTACCAGTATCTGTGTCACACTATAGTAAAGGCTTTTTTAGTTATTAGTCCTAGACCACCGATTACAATGTGTAATTTTTCCCTCACCAACTAGCTTATTTTGTGTCTAAATCAGAAAAAAGGCCCACAACTATGTTGAAAAGTGTCGAGCCATTCCACCCCTGGCCTCCCATACAAAGTTAAGTATCCACAGACAGACCTTAAATGAATTTGAAATCAAGTCTGTAGTAGACAAGGCCCAAGGAAAAGTGGTACTTCAAACGTATGATAGGTAACGATAGTTATTTTCAAGTGGACTTTGTTTGCATTATCAAACAGTTCTTCAGTTAAACCAAAACCAAACCAAACCCTTTTACTCCCATTTCTTCCTTGGAAAATAGTGTAGTAACTTACCTTCAGCAGTTGGTATTTCTGCACTCAAAATTGACCTAGTGAAAAATTATCAAACAGAAAGAAGTTAGTTGGAAACAAGAAATCAAAAATTAAATCCAGACTCCACCTGAAGTAGCAGGACCTCAAAAGTCTTAAGAGTAGGAAAACTTTATCTATTTTTCAAGTTTCACCAGCTTCCACTTTGACATCCTTTAATAAAGCAGAAAGGCAAGCAATTGCAGCCAAACTTAAATATACTAAAGGAAAAAGATTTCCAGTTCATCTTGCAGAAGATAAAAGACTAAGATTTACTGCCAGCTCTTTTAACATAAAATATGTAGCTTTGGTTGTTTAAAAAGAAAAAAAAGTAAATGATAAAGCAGAGTAGATTGAAAGGAAACTCTTTATATAAAAACAGACAAAAGCATTTATCACTAGACAGAACCCAACAGCTACAATACTTTATAATGATTCACTGTTCACCATTTTATGTGGGGGGGGGATTTGCAACAAATTGGTTTTGCCGGCGGTGTTTTTGTTTTTATTTTATAAGAAGCTATAACAAATATTTGTTTGTTTTTAAAGAGAAGCAACAACCTTGCAAGATGTTTATGCTAATAAACCAACAAAGTCTCTTCACAAGCTTGTTCATGTTTACCTGCACCAGAATGCTACACAGAGCTACGTACGTGCCTACCTATCTGTCTCCTTTCGTTCTGCTGACGTTATAGGTTGAGTTTTAAATCTCTCAGAAGTCTTTCTATTTTCACCAGGAGAAAAATAGCGCCTCGGCCTTCGTGGCCCTCTTTCACGGTCACCATTGGCAGACAAAGTGCTACCTGCCGTTGACATCTCAAACCGAGATTCACTTTTAAACCGCATGATAGAAAGCACATAGGAAAGAAAATAGAAGAGAGAAGTAAAGCATAGATGTAAGCATCTCAGCAATTCACTAGAGATCACTCTGCATGCTCCTCCGGTAACATGCGCAGACATACACATTCCAGCTACTCCACATCACAACTTGCACTAGCAAGCAGAAGCATAAAAGCGGGATTCAAACCATCTCAGCCTCCAATACACACTGGTGAGAGCTAAGCTGTGTGCTTTAAGTGCTGAACACAACTGATGTTGAGTGTGTGAAATTTTTGCCAAGGACGTGCAAGTTTCACACGAAAATACGTCTGAAATGTCACCTACAGTTCCGTTTTCTTGTTGGCATTAGCAGTCTCCAGAAAGACATTGCGGAGCTGGGCAACAGAGACTTTTGTGTCAACTGTGCCAATCTCACCGTTCGGTGCGTTTGCTTCCATGCTCTCCTTACTTTTAAAAGCTTCTAACTTAGGAGCCACAGTGTAGTCAGACATTGAGCGAGTCAGGACTTTATGCTTTGCTGTCGACACTTTCCAAACAGGAGCTTTTGCCTTGGGAGGCTGCGATACAGACCCACTCTGTATGTACATAACGGCTTCACTCCTCTCTATGTTCTCAGGGGTCTTAAACTGCTGCTCAGGAGCCTGCCTCTTATTGCACTCCAGCTCTTTCTGAACTTCAGAGTTAACTGTTTTCAGCTTGCTTGTGAAAGAGGAACTCCCCGCAGGGGTATCCGATTCTCCTCCTCCAAAGAGGCCTTCATGGTTCTTCCCTTGCTTGCGAATCTCAGATGGTAAAATCGGTCTTCTGCCTTTGGAAGCCTGTTCACCCTCCAAGGACTCTTCTTCATCGGGCTTTGCTCCATAACTAAGTGCCTCTTCCTTTTCACTCTCTGATGCAGCGGCTGCTGACGATTTTGTTAAGAGGCTAGCACTGTCTGGGAGGAGGCTGCCAACAGAGATGTTTGCTGGTTCTTCTGTTGCCATCAGCTGAGCTGTGTGAGCAATGCCAGCAGGCTGAATATAGCCATGTATTG
The DNA here is from genome assembly GCF_964106895.1 of Numenius arquata. NCBI lineage: Eukaryota > Metazoa > Chordata > Aves > Charadriiformes > Scolopacidae > Numenius > Numenius arquata. The sequence continues at coordinate 28,996,828 of NC_133587.1, read as the reverse complement.
GTTGGCGGACTGAACTGACAGGCTGATTTATAACCCTATCAAAGGCAGACGTTTCTGTCTGAAGAGGCATGTAGTGGGCTGGCACTGGATGGGATTTTCTCTGAGATACTGTGTCTGTGACAAGTTCAGGGCTTCCACGAGCACTTTCCTCTTTCACCAGTTTCTCTCTAACTTTTACTCTTTAAGAAAGAAAAAGGATTAGAGCTGTGAACAGCAATACCCAATCTGGGAAGGAACACAGACACCTACTGTGGGTACAGACAGCAACATCGTATTCAAATAAAAAGCAATCAATACATAGAAGAAAGCAATCTTATGATGCAACCCCCTTCCCCTCACCCCCGAATCTTAGCAGTAACGTTGCTCAAATACATTCACGTGACTCATAGCCCTCGAACACGCATGACTCCTGAGAAGGTAACTGAGCAAGCTCTGAAAACGTAGTACAGCATGTTCCCATGAGGTCACAACTGCGTTTGTCAAACAGCACATACCCATAGTCTCAAACAAACAAGATGATCAAATCTGCTTTTTATATTATCAAAGTGTTGGGCTCAGCCTGAAATTGCAAATTCTATTTGCAATCATGTATATATAGTCAGATTTTTGAAGGCAGCCTATGTTATATGAAGATGCTTTTGCATTGGGGAAAGGGACGAAAAACCACGTTGTTGCCTCCACCAACGCATTCAGGTGTTTGGCCAGAGAATTTTTTTACTTGTGCTTTTGTGTATCACATAAGACATATAAAATGTCACATGTAGCATAACTCATTTCAGTAAGGGAGAAAAAATGTTGACAGTGTAAGCCTTAAAGCCCAAAATGAAACTATGGCATGGCTGTTGCTCTTCAGAGGGCTTGCAGGGGAGGAAAGGATTAAAAAAACCCCAACAACCCCAAACAAAAAAAAAACCACAACCAAACCCAACCAAACAAATAAACAAACAAACAAAAAAAACCCCAGCACCAAAACAAGCATTCTGTTTTAAAATGTTTCACATTACATTCTAACATGCACAACTTAAAGGAATGTTCCCCAAAGTTACCTTACTTCAGTGTATTTTCCAGAAACACCTCTAGACTTGTGTAACATCCGTGCAAAACAGAGTTGCATTCTACTTTTAGACACTCGATGCAACTCCAGTAGGGGCAGGCAGGCACGTGCAGCCGGAGGCAGCCTTTGCTCTATGACTACAGCTGCAGGTAAGCTCCCCAACAGTTTTACAGCCACGTTGAGTGTTTGGATAGCTTACAGGGCAAGGGTTTGTAAACATCATATACGCGGCACTAAAAACAAAAGCCCTGTACTTCCTGCCCTCCCAAAGGGGTATAAAACATTATTTTAATTCTGAAGAAGGAGAGAAACTCAAGTACGATAGGAGACTAGCTCTTTACTCGAAACTAAGTAATCCAGCTCAAAGTATGTGCAATTCCAGGCTTGCTACCAAAGGACTTCTTGGAGTTTTCATTATTTAAAAAACCCAACAAAATAAGATTTAGAAAAAAAGGCAAATGAATACCTGAGAGACTAATAACCAAAGTTATCTGAAACACCAACCTTTCTAATATTTTGGTATTTCTTATCTCTGAGGATAGGTGCAGTTATCAGGGGAACTTCTTGAAGTTACTTAAGCACAGAAAGTGTGCTCAGTCTGAAAAAATGGTTCTTTAAACTACATGTACCAAGCATTCTCCAGAACATCCACACTGATGTTAGTACTGGGTTATAAGAATTACTTTAATCACGAACATGGAAAAGAGTCTTCCGTGCAATGCTTCTCATGGTGGGCTAACTGTACATATTACCAAATGGGGAGAAAGCAGCTGCTTTTAGCTCTGACCAAGATCTTGCTTTACTTTTCAATATTTTATTATTTTTTTACTTCTCTTCTACCATCTCCTTTGGAATTCAACAAATTAATTGTAGGGAATGCTAAGATGGATTCCTGTGTGGTATAAAAATCTGCTGATTTGTAGAGTACAAAACGGGATAAAATAAGAAGTTATAGTGACATGGTTTAGTTATGGGTTGTGGGTTGTGTTTTGTTTTGGTTTTTTTTTAATCAGAGTTAGGTTGATGGTTGGACTAGATGATCTTAAAGGTCCTTTCCAACCAGACAATTCTATGATTCTATAAAAATTATTGGAAGCCAGAATCATAGTAGCTGTGGAAGAAGCTAGAGGCATTTGTACTTCTTCATCAAAATACAACTGGTCGTAAGTTACAATAAAAGCAGATGCTTCAGAAAAGTTTCAGTAGCTGTTTATCCACAAGAAATAACACTTTCTAACTCGCTGCTGTTAAAGGAAAATGAAAGGCAAGTGTTAAATGGAGAGAGAGAAAAGAGAAAGAAAGGGGAGGTTTGTAGTCTGATTGTTAGCCACACAGCTACATTTTATGATACCTGGAGGGCCAGCTGATAAGTGAAGGTGTGTCCCCTTCTGAATCTTTCTGAAGAAACCACTCAGGTTTTGCTTTCCCTGCACTACTATAGAAAACAGAACTTCAGGTAACTTTTGAGAACTCAACACATGTTCCCGTTCTTTCTCCCAATCTTCCCTCCCAACCACTTTTTTTGTTTTCTAATTACTTAATTACAGAAGACTGTTCATGAAAATAAAAGCACAGCACATTAATCAAATTGAACGTTGATAAAATGTGAAAAAAACTGACATATTAATTCCACAAACATCTAAAAAGTGTTCTGAATGTTAAATATTACACAAAGGTAACTTTACCAAGTGTACATTGTCCAGAATTTGAGAAGTGAAAGCAACTACACAATCTTATTTTTGTCATTTGCCGTTGCAGGTGAGTTTGACAGGTTTATGTGAGGACACCTGGAAAAGTTGCTAAACCCATTCCTTTGATTCGTAGTTTGAAGCGGTAAAGACCTCTGGGTCCAAAACTAAGTAGTAATATGAATTTAATGACGTTAGAAATTCAGGTGGCCATATCATACTTCCTAAGAGTTTCTTAGGAGCTGCTGGAATCCCTCTCTCCTCTTGTAGCCCTGTATCACAAAAACTTCGGAAATGCAAACCCAGTTAGCTCAAGTCAAACATGCTGTGTGGGGAAAAGAAAAGCTTAAGAAACAAAGCAACCCTCCATTTGATCTTGTCTTGACTTTATTCTGTTTTCATTTTGGAGTTGAAAGCATAAACAGAAACGTGAGCATTGCAAACTTAAGAGCCCTACAGGAAAGGGTGTTTGCAGACTACCTAAGTACAGTTTCTCAAATACTTTCCTAATGCCCATCTTTTATCTACAGTCCCTCAGCAACAGTACATCACATCAAATACTTTTAACTTGCATTGCAGTAGAGTCATTTGGGATGAAAATCCCAAATTAAGCTCTAGGCCATCTACTTCGATTTTTATTAGCTGGTCTTTTAATAGAAATATAGGAAAAAAAGCAAAATCAATGACTGCTCTTAAGATAAAGGTGCATTTACTGCAAATAAGTTTAAATTTGAGAACTCACCTACAGTTGTCACCTTATCCAAACCAAGCTTAGAACAAAGTCAAACACCAACTGTTAAAACATCTTTTGTTTTTCCAAAGGGTTTTGAATTCCTAAAGAAACTGACCAAATAGAAGGTAAAAAACCTTCCACAGGAGCTGACCCGGTAGCTGGAATTGCTTTGAGGCAAGCAAACTTCCTTCTCCTCTCTTAATGTGTACTTTGGCACATTTTTATAGTGGGCATGGCTCAAGTAGCAATTATTTGTACTTGATCATTCATCCTTTGAAGAGGGCAGTCAGAAGAACGCAAGCCATGTTTTGCGTTTAGAGTTCATCTGCCACCTCAGCAGCCATATGAAGACAATGTTGAATGATACCTTCTCAGCGCTTTGTTGTCTTCAGTGATGGATATAGGATTAATTATTAAATCATCTTAGGACTGAAGGCACAAAGCTTTTGTATGTATTCCAAAGCAAGCTGCATTTATTTTGCAATTTGAACTCAGCAAATTTGAATTTAACAAAAACAATTTTGCAACTTATATAATGTGGAACTGACTTCAAAACAGCAGACACCTGGAAAGCTGGTGTTAGCCCTTATTTTGCTTGTGCAACTGGCCTTACAGGAGACTACCACATAGTAATGTAGCGACTTCTTTACGGCTCAGAAACAGGGACAAGAGTTTCTCCGAGGTTATTCTTAAATCTCTGAATATCACACCGGTGAGTACACACTGGCACTGGAAGTTGTCAGGGGTATTAAAAAAAAAATGTGCTCTTGGCAATTCAGCAGTTAAAATACCACTTCCTGCCTACGCATATGTACAAACAGGAGTCCAAATCCTAAGTTTAAACTCTTGGCTGCTGTAAGAGCTACACCACATCTTGCCGGGTGCAGATGATTTCCTTCAAAAGATAAGACAGACAGTTAATTGTGGGGAACCTGTTTTATTCAAATACTGAACCCAAGCCTTGTCCTGAAAGAATCTGAAATGAATGATAATGCAGACAGCAATTTGTATTAAGTTATGACTTATTCCTGCTGCTTTTGCCCCAGTCTCTCATTTGTTATTATGGCACTACTGCAGAGCAGAGATGTGAAAACCACCATACCACAAATGGGATGGAGTTTAAACTCTGGAATTGTCCTAACTTCAGAACCCATCTGAAAATGCATCCTACCATTTCATTATCTAGAAACAGAGAACAACTAAGTCTCAAAAAAAGGAAGACATTTCAGAATGGGCTCGTCTCCAGTGCTTGCCAAACACAGCTGATGCCTCAGCGTTTCACACAGCGTTAGATCTCATAGGGACCTATAACTTTTAACAAATGAAAAAGTATGCCCCCCATTAAAAACATTGTTTCCTAAGTTATTTTTCCTTTGCCCAACTTTTGCAGCATCTTTTATTATAAAAAATAGGTAATGCCAGAAGTGGTAGATTTAAAAAGAAACAGCTCGAATTTGTGAATGATTTGATAATGCCTTCAGCTTACTCAGTCTGAATTTATAACTGGTTTATAGAGCTGCATTAGAAACACACTTGCTAGCTGAAAATGAAAGAGCTTTATAAGGAAACCTGATTTCTCCACATTAAAGGCTAATCTGTGAATGAGCAGATTCAGGTGTCTCTCTATAGCCAGCACGCTGTTTCACCAGGGCAGCTGCCATCCCACCAATGCTGCACGCAGCACCGCTTCTTCTGAGTTGGAAGAAATAACCTAAGGCGTTTCATTGTTGAGTGTTTCATCCGTTTCCCCTCAGAGAAACAGGGACTAGGATTCCTTTATAAGACTAAAGAAAATAAACCCTCTTTTTACACTGCAGCAGACACATTCTTGGCTATACAGCTTGATGGGCTATTCTCTTTGCTTTCCTAAGGCTGAAAACTTCATCCCTTCCTTCATCTTATAAAACAAAGAAAACAAGCTGCCAAAAGTCCTTTGCTCCAATATACCTTCCTATCAGTAATTGGATTAGCAAAGAGATTTATCTCAAACTGACCCTTTGAAGACAAGGGATAATATTTTGTAGTATTTGAGTTGAGACTGCTTCAGAGAAGTTTTTTGGAGCCTGGAATAACCTAGTCAGCTTAAGGAGTTTCAGTACAACTCTAGTCTCAATTGTATGGATGACCCTACAATGACTATTTTCCTTACTGTAGTAGCAGAACTGTAAGCTTAGAACAGAAACTAAATATAAGATAGTACTTCCTAAGTACATTGTCTTACTTTCCCACTGATGTCTTTTTTGAAATTACAATATTCCTGTAAAATTTTGGCTTAATTGGGAGAGTCCAATAATAGCTCATATAGCCACATATCCATGCAAAAGAAGGTGAGCAGGATTAGAAGTCACCTGAATAACAAAAAGCTATGAAAAACATATGAAGAGACTATTACTGGAGTGTGTCCTGTGCAAGAAAGTGAAACAAAAAAGAAGGCTAAGTATATTTGAGCGGTTTATAAGCACTGTAAATAGATGACTTAATCAATCCAACAGGCGGTTAACTTTTGACGTAGAAGATTGCTTCCTCATTCAAACTTTAAGGTATGCTGATGACAGTTAACAAAAAAAGCCACAACATAGGATAAAGAAAAGGATAAAGAAGTCCAGTCAAGGTAGCTTGTTTCTGGACCTACTGCAAAAAATGCCAAAAAGTGTAAATGGTTCAGTTTATGCCAGTTCATTCCAGTTTTTTAAGAACAGTCCGCACTGCTCAACATGATACAAATGTGTTTATGATTAAATTCTCATTACAATTTACATCATTTTTTAGCTGCAACATTTTAGCTTATGTTATTACAGTTATTATTTTCCATCTATCCACCTACCTAGAAATTGAAGAATCACAATTAGAGAAAGCCATGCTTTAAAAAAATTCTTAGTCACACATTGTTCTCAGTCACCATAACACTTTGACAGTCTGTTTTTGCACTAGAGTATGAAACTACAATGTGAAATTATTGAAAATTATTTTTTTTTTCCTTCTGGTAGAGTCTGGTTACCCTATTACTGGTGTAAATTTGTCAAATCTTAAGTAATTCAGCATACCATGAGGGAGGCTACATTTTCCAAATCCAGCATAAAATTTTAACTCTCCCTTCTGCCCTTTCGCACACATAGCCCAATATTATCTGAAAGGTTACCTATCACAATTCAAAAGAGTTTTTACACTTTCACAGCAGGAAAAAAAATGAACTATTATTTCAACTTTCAGCTTTTAACTTGGAGACCTGTTTTATTTTGGCAAAAGCCGTCATGAAACTACTCAAATCTTCATTGAGAAACATCTTGCCTTCACTTGGAAACCCCCACTCAAACAATTACAGGATACAGAGGAAAAAAGTTAAAAGGCTTGCTCTGCTCTAACAAGTTATGAAAAAAAAAGAAAAAAAAGAGCCAATTTAGAACCATAACTGCTTCAATTTCTAGTTTGTGTAAATACCTTAAATATCAATTATTTCACTCCCCCTGCAAATGACCTAATTTTGGCATAAATTCTATAAATATAAAGTGAAACCAAGGATATATCTAATCATAGAAATAGATACCCACTTCCTTGCATCAGAAACACAATGTGATTCAATAAACCCAACCAATCCAGCCTGAGACATCCAAAGGCACCAAATAAATTCTTCAAGGGTAATAGATACATTCATACTGTAGACACTGCTGCAGAAGTTGATTAAGATAAAGGAATGTGCTGTATAAACAAACAAAAATCATGCTTACCTTTGCCTGATGTTACTGTGCAAGGGCTGGTCATTCTGCAAATGGATTGGTGACGCTGCCCGCTTTGGTGAAGAAAGGGACTCTCTGGGGGTTTGCTTTGGTGATATTGGCACTTCATTATAGGAGGAAGATTCTCGTCCAGAAAGTGTAAGGGAGACAGAACTATCCAAGGTTGCTGAAGGGTCAGAAGCCTGTCTAATGGCACTGTCATCATCTGCTTTTCTATCACTCTTTTCATTTGAGAGGTCTTCTTTATCTGGAACACCATCTTTTTCACGGCTGGAGTACTCTTTGGATTCAGAAATCACACTCTTTGACTCCTTCGTCTCAGTCCTGGACAAATATAGAGAGCCACAGTCCTTGTTTTCATCATCTTGCCTTTCACTTTTCACTCCCTTTCTTTCCACGCTGTCGGGATCTTTCCTTGCCCGCGTATATCTGGATGAGTAGTCAGAATCCAAATCAGAATCAAGAGATAATCCGTATTTTTCTGCCAGCTGGCGTCGCCTCTCTGCCTTGTACCTAGCTATTCTTTCTGCTTTTGACTCCAGTTCCTGGACATCCATGTTGCCTGTACTATACAAGGGCTCTGTATTACCTCCTGTGATTTCTGCTCGGTATCTGGATGATCTGGGCTGTTTTTCTACAGAAGAATCTGAAGTTTCCTCCTCTTCATTTGATCTTCCTGTCAAAAGTACAACATATATGAGCAAGTCCATCCCAGAACTCCGAGCACCCTACCCACAGTTCACATCGAGTTAACTAAAAGCTTTCTGTTTTCTTACAAATCAAAGTGTACTAGTGATTGCACAGACACATTACATGTTTGCACTTGTGTCTCCAAAAGCACGTACAAATGATTCAGAAATGTGCATTAGTTATAATTCTTTAAGAGTCTCATATCAAATTATTGTTGTTCTAAAACAATATGGATAATCAACCTTTTTCAAATAAAACAACTGGAGAATTAAAAGGCAAGTTAAAAAAACCCTGACCACAGCTCTCCTAAAAACTCTTCTCCATGTAGTACTGAACAAATGATAGGGTAGTAAACATGAAGTAACTCAGAAATGCAAGATTGTCTGATATATACTACTTACCCAAGTGGGGACTGTATGGATCAGTTGCACGCATATATCTTGGTGTATCTTCCTCTAGTAAGCGGTGTGTGACTGATCCTGGGCAGTTTTGTAGAAGCATGGGTTGTGTATCATTTTCAATTCCCTCCAAGCGTCTAGCTATTCTCTCTTTTCTGAAAAAGATGTGAAAAACGTGAAATCAGGCATCTTTGAAGATTTGAGGGGAGAGTTTCTATGAGGAAGAAACAAAACAAGCTGTGTGTTTTGTTTTACAGGCCGAAGACTTTTTTTTTTTTACCTTTTCATTTCCAAAAAATCTTGGTTGTTTGGTTCAAACAGTTTTCTTAATTCTGAAACTGAGACAACAAAAGATTATACAGTTTATAAGCTACTAAACTCACAGAAACTTGCTAAAATGCTTTATAATAAGAAGAAACAGTCAAATAAAGCTAAGAAGTTTGATATAACTTTTGTCGAGGAACAAGCATTTTCCTCATTTTCCTCATTTATTAAGCTTATGTTGTCAAAAGTGCATTAGGTACATAGGTGTAAACCTCAAGGAGTCCTCCCATACAAGCACTTCCAGGCTAAGCTAGAATCTGCTATGCCGTCCTAGCAGTTTTCAAGATCTACTATAAACTGGGCAAGTTGTATTTTGAATAGGTGAGGTCAAGCTTACATGCTATAGTAACCTGTTTCAAAGTTGGGTAGTACGGAATTACTGCTTAGCCTGTCTACACAAAAGTTGGGAACTGACTATGTTTAAAGAGAAAGAGTGCCCCCTATTCCTTACTTTCCTCCACTCTCTTATATTGAGCAGATTCCAAGAATCCCAGTGACTCATGGTTGGAGTGAAAATCGCCATGTACCCTTATGATATTCCTGCATGGTTAATCACTTTATACTTTGCTACTTTTCCCTTGTAGTTTTAATTGGACATACTTCCCTTCTCTCCCCCTAAACTGTTTGGTGGTGTTATGTGCTAGTAGACAGCTGTCACAGTTCACAACAGCAGGCATGACAGATGAAGCAATCTCTATATATACACATATGTGCACAGTTAGCAGTGATGTTTGCAAACCACACTGGAGCACCGAGTGCTACATAAACAAGTGTGGCAAAACTTCTTACCACCAGAAAGAGAAACCATCCGGGTTACCAGAGCGGGGGGAGGCGGTGTGTGCCTAACAACCCCCTTACCCACATACACCCTCATATCATTGCCTTGGCAAAGATGTGGTGCTAAAAGCTGTGTGCACCTATTCTGATGCAATGCACCTCTGGGGTTCCGATCCTGTTGACCCAGGGTTCAAAAGTTAAAGTAAGCTATAGCCTACAGCCTGTGAAATCAGCCCTAGATCGCCATCACAAAAGCCCGATGCGTCAGGAGTGTCTGGTAGACACTGTTCCACACCACCGCAGATGTAAATCTATCACCTTTTTTTCCCTACCAGACTTCATCATTCTAGATACTTAGAGGATAAACATTATTGAAACACCACCCTTTTATACGTCAGATGCACCTTCTCTCCCTTTCCTCTACTGCAAGAGCCTACATGTACAGCTCAGTCAGAGTTTCAGATTTGCTGAGAAATAGCCAGGAAGTTTGCTGTAGTCAATACCAGTGCTCCTACCTCTTAGATACAGATAGCTACTATTGACGTTGGCCGTCATATCAACCTTACATGCTGAAAAGCCACTAGGACTCCAGGTAAAATGTTTTGGATCAGCAAGAATGAATGTATTCTGATCATGACTACTCAGAGAAGCAAATGAATGAGCTATGAATATAGTGTCTGAGGCTACAAATGAGTGCCTACTGAGAATGTGTGACTAACAAGGGGAAGAAATCAACTGGGCCGCTCTCCAAAACAACTCCTTCAGTCTACATTTTTACAGAAAGCAGACTAAAGCTATACACTTCAATTTCTCAAGCCAGGTTAGCTCAGATTGTGATCATGCCACAGAAAAAAATCTAATACACACACATTTGATTCAACTAGCAGGGCAGAGTAGCTAAGTATGCAGCTACTTCACAGTGCTAATCCATAGGACACCTCTTCCATGCCTAGTTTCAGCATCTGCAGCAAAGAAGATTGAAGCTTTTGTTGTTCATGAAGTTGACAGTGCAAGAGACCCACTGAAAGTCAGCAAGCTCCAGGCACAGATCTCTGGAGCTGGATTGGAACTGGACTTGGGCAATGCAAAATTTGCATCTTGAACCAACACCAAAGCAAGGATGAGCCCTTACATTGTGTTTTCATTGACTTTTCTCTCAATGCATAAGCAGTTTCTGCTGCTGTCCTGCCTCCTCAAGCTGTGCTAGCAGTGGAACTGTATTAAACAGAGAACTCCACATGAAACCAGTTTTAAACTCACATTCACACTAAAGGAAATGATTTCTCATAAATACTTTGCTCTCACCTCTGCCAAATCTACTTCTGTTTAAGACTGTTCCTCTGGCTATTGAAGTTTTTCTGTTCTATCTGTCAGCTATACATACATAAAATGGTCAAAACAAACCCCATAATTTTTCTGCCACTTCAGAGAAGTCAAAGGCCTCCACAGCTCACAGTTAATAAAACCACATTCCATCGAAATCCTGATCATTTTTCTCCCTAGTCACCAATTTACACAGTCCCTAAAACCATCATCAGACAACAGGTCTTTCACACAGCTTTAGTAAAGCTCTAAAGCATAGCTTCATATACTAAAGTCTTTTCCTTTTTTCCCCCCAAAAAGGAAACTTGACTATAAGACGTCCACATACAAAAAATGTGGAACATCCAAAGAACTCCCAGCAGCATTAGCTTAACATCCCTTGCTACGTGTTAGCTGAAGTTCCAGAGATTCTACTACCGCTTTGCAGTCCTAAAAAGAGCACTGGCCTCATGAAGCATCTCTCCAACACCTTCCCAAACAAGATGAGACAAAAATAGCATAGGACTACTCTATGCCGCCTTACACTTTTTCCACACTTGAGATTCCAGACAGTAATTTCAGCTAGGTTGGCCAACATCTGCAGAGCTTTTTTGTGAAAGCAGTTTCAGCCATATTCTTCTTCTGGAGAGGTGGGGAAAGGAAGTGCAAGAAAGCACACAAAAAAAATAAAAAAAATAAATAAAAAAAATGCAGGAAGTCTTCTACTCCACTGATTTCTTTTTGCTGGATAAAATATTTGACTTCAAAACAAGAAAGTCAATTGAAGAAATTTCACTCCCAAGGACACTGGTTGGCCCTTGCAAGCTTAGGTGATTGGGTTTCTCTTTCTCAGTTTGCAATTTGAATATATTGGTGCCAATTTCCCATCTGTTCATGGGATGTTCTTCCACATGACCATTAGAAACTATACCATTTCAAAGACACCCATGACAGCATTAAAGAATAACACTTCAACCTAAAAGGCAGCACAAACATCTGATTCAGCACACAAGAAAAGACTAAGAAGCTTAAAATAATTAATTTCACAGTAAAAGCTCCTTATCTTAGCTACTTCATGCCAACATACTTTGTAAGCACTGCTGGTCAGTATAGTTAAGGGCAACAGGAAGAACAGCCACAGTTCAGGAACAGCCCTGAACTTCAGGTTATTTCAGGATGTTGAGTAGGATGCTATGGTAGGATACCCTGTAAGGTAGACTGTCAAGAGGCATCTTAATTTTGGTAACTGTAGACCTTCTGAACAGAATTTACCCTACAATAACAGCATTTAGCAAAAGCAGTATTCTTTTGTGTCTCATCCCAGAATAAAACCCCAAAAGTAGATTTGGAGTGCGCTTCATAAAAAGGTTTAAAAATATCCTCAAATTAAGGCAAAATTCTTATAAAATTTAGAAATCTTGCAGAAACTTTTGTTACAGAATGCAAACATGCTTTTGCTGAAAGCCCTCTTTGGTAACAGCAGAGGGAATACGTGTGGATAAAGTTACAGGCATGTGACAGCAGTTTTATTTTTAAAATACAGAAGCTGTAAAAACTAAATCAAGCCTTCCAGAAGTCCCTAGCAGAGAGTGAGCACATACATTTGTGAAGCCTGAATAGATGTGAATCAAAAGTTTAGTGACAGAGGTGTAACTTCTCAGAGATGGTAAATAACCATCGCAATGCAGGAATATACATTCTCATTTTGAGGAAATGTATATTTAACACAATAATGAAGCTTACCAGCCTCTTTCCTACCTCCTCCTCTCACCTGGAAAGATGATGGTCTACAAAACCGGCTGGAGAAGCATTTATCTTGTGTTTATGCTAGCAGAGGCATACTAACATGTTCAATGCTTAACTGCAGGCAGCAATATGCGGGACCTCAGCTAGACTCCTTGAACCTCAGATCAGTCTGTATCAGTTGAAAATTAAATGTATTCCTCTGATTTTCCAACATGAGCAAAGCAGGATCAAAGTTAAGGCCCTAGGTGGAACAAATCACCTGGATTTTCAGAAAGTGTTGGGCCTCAAGTAGTCCCCTCAGAACGTAACCATCAGCTCCCACTGCTAACTTTTTCTTGAAGTCTGGTACACACCAAATCTGATGTCTTCACTACAAAAATAATTTCTTAGGAAACACAGATATCTTGGAATAGCAATTAGTTCACTAAGAAGCAACTTACAGAGAAGGTTTCTCAAGTGAAGGCACTCACAATTAACTTGTTGGCCAGCATGATTGTAGGGTGAATTATATGGAATAATGAGGGACTATGTATTTTTATTGACTAGTGCTCTCAGGAAGTCTGTATTGTATAAATGCATATCACTCTTTTCCATCATGTCAATGAAGTCTCTTTCTGAGCATCTGTAATGATTATAAAAGCATCTGTAATGATTATATTATAAAAGCAAGCATAGCACTTAAAGGTTATGCTGGAAGAAGGGCTTCTTTCTAAAGGATCTGTGCAACAAATGACATCAAAAGAGCAAGACAGTTCCTTTATGTTGGAATTAGTGCATCTAACCTTGTAGTTTGTCTGAAAAGGGTAAAAATACCATCAGAACAGACACACATACAATTTTAATCGAAGTTCTGAGATCTACAGCATCCCTGAGTGAAGGGAACATCTTTATGTCAGTTACATGTAGTTCTTCAGTCAAATGTCACACTTTACTGGTCAAGAACTATTTCCAAGCAGATTGTGATTTCCTCTAAATAATTAAAGAGAATTAATTCTCACGTCTACCTCAACTGTGTCAAAAGGTAAAGATGGAACTGCTGTTTTCTTCCTAAGTTATTCAGACTAAGACAGAAATTTAAAAAAACCCCCAAACCCCATAGGTACTGCAGGTCCTTCAGCATACAAGACTAAAATTCAGTGTGTAGTCAGCAGGTGATGCAAGAACAGTGATTCTACCAACCACTGAAAGGGACTGTAAAGAGCTATGACTACAAGCCAAGTCAATACCTTTGAATTCAGTATTAATCTAACTGTACAATGAAACCTCTCAATTTTTGAATTTCAACTATTTCTTAAGCTATTGAAAACTAGGTAAACAAAGCTGAAGTTTAGGAAGCAGGGATGTAACAAAGGCCTTGTAGAAGAGCACTGTGGTTCACCCTCTATGCATAATTCACAGGGAAAAGAAAACTCATTTACAAAACATCTGTGCCTAAGTGATTTTAATTGTGCCTTGCACTTGCATAGACTAAATTTCACATGCTGTTAAATTACCACTTGGGTTCATAATATGTCTCCCTTACATACCTTTTGGAAGTACTGCTAAGAGATTAGCATCAATATCCTTTGTGCTGTTTGCAAGTTCTTCCTTATCTTCAAATGAGAACTCCTTCTGAAAACTGAAAGCAACATCTGGTTTACAGAACTGTGGATGTTTCTGCTACAAATCAAATAAAGTCAAGATGTAACCAATTTACTGCAAGATAGTCTAACAGAGATATCAAATAAAATATTTTCCATAAGAACAAAATAAGAAATAACCCCAAGAAACTCACAAAGTCAAACCTAACATAATTTTAAACTTGTTTGGAACTGACTGTGACACATTTTTGCATTAAATTACTGACCAGAGACTAGCTTCAAAATGCTGTAGTAACAATTACATTTGAAATAATCTATATGGAATGATTCTCCATAAATATTAAAACATATTTCATCAAATGAAGCACTGTATATACACTCCACCTAGAAGCCTCCTGTATGACTGCCCTATTGTTACTGCACTGATCTCTGGATCTTATATGGCTTATAATACACTAATATGAGCAGCAGACCATTTAGTTTTATACCTTGTCTTTTCAAAAAAGCAGAAGTGCCCATTTAGATGAGATAAAATATTTCTTTAAATATGTTCATTAAATATACAAATTTTAACTGTAAAATGTAGCTGTCATAATGGTATACAGTGGATACTGTCGACAGAGACTTTTTGGAGGAAATGTTCCTCCTTATTGGTAAACAAAGTGAGAAGATTTTTCTCTCCAATTATTAAAAATAGAGAGAACTGCTGTATTCTGCCATTGTGACTTCTAAACTACCCCAAACACGCATAAGAAAATTTATACCAGTCTTAAAACCTTTAGTAAATTGTGTAGACAGGTGTAACAGATACAAATCCCCACAGTGATCCCAGGCTCTTCATTTTGCCACGGTAGTGAAGTGCCGTAAGATTTATGGTCATTCTGATAAGACAAACTGCACAGCCTTAGTGTTGGAAAATCCTTTCTTAGGACAGGTTTCAAATGGCTTTTTAAATAATTGAATACCCTTTCAGAAAGTGTATTTGGTTAGAAAAGAAAAAATAGTAAAAAAATATAGTAATATTCTGTACTCACTATTCCAAAAGAACATTTCTCATTGAGAAGAGTTTTAAAATATAATGGCTAATAGCATTTTACATGAACTCCAAGAAGTATTTGCTTCTTTATAATTTATAAATAATATTCCTTTGTAAGAAGACATTGAGGAGAGAATAAAACCTGTGAAATGACAATAAAGAAACTGGGCTGTGTCACACTCAGGCACCATGCCACCTGCTGCAAATCGTCTCCAATGACTGCACTTACTGAAATTATTCCAGGTGCTGCCAAGAAAAGCAATGTCAGTCACTACAGAAAATAGCAAATAGAAGAAGAAGAGCTGCAATAAGCTCTCCATTACAGAAAACTGTGTATCCTTACAGGACAAAACCAATTTAATGGAACTAAACAAACAACAAAATAAAATTAAAAAACAGCACACAGCAGCCACAAGCAAATAGGTGCATGTGCCATCTGAGACTGGACAGACTCAGAAGGTTAATTGCCTATTTCTATATGCCTAATTCCACATTGCAAACACTTATGATTCTTCTTAGCCTCACAAGATGTTATTTTCTTAAAAGACACAGCTTCTGGAGAACCCCAAGGGGGACAGATTCCCAGTTTCCATCTGAAAGCAGTTCCTACTCCTTTTGGCTGAAGATGAGTTTGAAAAATGTGAATAATATTGGTCTAAGGCTATAAATCAACCCCCAAATTTATTTTGTCAAATCAATTTGATTACTTAAGACTTGTCTCAAAAGCATTGAGGGACTGAGCTCATGACTTTTGAAAACATGGGCTTTATTTAGCAGCATCTCCAATTGCTTCCATAACGCTTGTGACAGTGCAGCACCTTAAGTTTCTCTGGGGGGAAGAAACCTAACAGTGGGACTCTGAACAGAAGAGCATTCACTCATACAGAAAAATCCTGTTTAAATTAACTACGCACTAACATCCACAACTATGCCTCAGTCCCAGATGAATTTCCAAGGGTAAAATCATACAAAATTAGATTTGGCACTAGCAGGTTCTGAAAATAATTGTATTATTGGATTGCTTGTGGATCATCAACAAACTTTTAAATACTGTAAACTAGTTAGGTTCATTCCTGCCCCTTCTTCCAAACTCCAGGGAGTTCCAGGGACTCCAAAGCCAGAGACCATCTAAACCCAGTCGAAACTTCTTCAACTGGGTTTTCATCCATTTGTTCCTGTGCCGGTGTTGTTGGTTACCTTACTTCTTTTTCTTCACAGAAGTTTTCCACACCTACTCAGCTTCCTCAAGACAGGCTCTCAGTTTCACTGTTTATATGTAAAAATACTCTCTATCTGTTCCAGTTTTAAGTAAAATCCTTTTTATATATGGTGTCCAGAATTGGACAGTCTTTATTCCAGATCTGGGCCTTAGCAGTCTTATAAAAACAGGAATTTTAATAGAGAAAGCATTATTATATGACCAGCCAGATGAATACCGAGATCTACCACACATTTGCCTTTTTATAACTACACTATATTGGTTGCTCAATCCTGCATGAGAAACTAATATGCCAAGGCTTTGCTTTCATCAGTTGCAAGTGACAGAAAAATTTATCAGCCCCCAATGCACAACTGTGCACTTAGTATTATTACATTACATCCCTTTTCTATTACTCCTCAAGGTCATCCAGTTCTTCCTGTATGTGAGCTCCCTCCTCCTTTGTACTGAGGGTGGCTTCCAGCCTTTGCTCACTGGCAGATTTCATTAAAATTCTTTTAATAACCACAAACTTCTTAAGCTTGACCCTTGTTGGACTACATGGCATCACAGGTTATCTGCTTTGGAAAAGTCCCTTCACAGTTCCCCCAATGCCCTCATCTTCCATTTCTCTCTGGACAGACTGTCAACTTTTATTTACTTATCTATTTTTAAATGATTAACTATTTTCATGTACTATTTCATCCACAATGGAGGAGTTTTCCCTCTCCAGAGGCATTTTTGTTCCCTCTCACGAATCTGCAGGTTGCATTGCTTGTCTTAAATATTTGCACATTACATACACAAAATGTTTTAAACTGATGTATCAATTACATTGCTTTCACTTGCACAGAGAATTCAGAGCACTACTCTGAAGATGATACAGTCCGGCCAAACAATTGGGTATTTATAGAGACATATATAAAATTAGTTCTAAAAATGACAGTAGGCATATTTAGGCCATCTCACAGTATGCAGTAAGAACATTCATTAGGAATCTAAATTGAGTTGGAACGATGTTAAAGCAATTCCAAATAGTGTGAAAAAAAAAATAATCATAAGTTTGCAAGAATTCTTTCTTCTTAAAGCCCCTGTTAAATCTGGATACTGAAAGAGGAACGTCTCCTCCTTTGCTTGCCTGAAATATAGCCTGTGATCATGGTTCATGAAATGCAATCAACAATATGAGGTCCCACAAGTTTGTTTCACACAGGATTTGTGTGTGGTTTGGCCTCAGGTTCCCTACAAACTCATTATTCTCTCCAATGTTCAGGAATTCATATGATTCCTATTAAAATACAGGCAACAATATTTCACAACCTCAAAAGTTTTTCTTTAAAAACAATCTATAACGTGGCATTTGTAGAGTATTTGACCGTCTCAGTAGTTATACTGCTCTTGCAACTTACAAAGTGTGGGCTGCTTCTATACATCAGGGATTCCAGGCTGAAAACTTCATCTACTGCAGCAGCATACGGTTTCTAAATAGCTGTCCCACTAACCTAGTTACATGCCCAGAAGCAAAGAGAAGTTTTATCCAAATGCCACTGGTAATGCTGCCCTGCCATCTGGATTAGAGCTATGGGATGTACGGAGATTGTGTTATTGAAACATGTGCATGAAAATCCACTTGTATACCTGCCAGCTAGGTGTTTGGAGTTCATTTTTCTTCTCTTTCTCTGCCTCCAGGAGAATACCCTTCTCTGGACTCTTAAGTAAAAGGTCCATTCTACAGTCACATCCTTCTCTACTACCCTCATTTCTACTTTCCCCTACCTGCCTTCCATAACACAACACGTCTAGTACACATATTCCCTCCATATCTCTACGGTACATAAGAAACAACATGGCAGGGAATCAGATGCCCTCCAGAAGGTGTGCATGACTGAAAAGATGCTTGCAAACAGGAGCCTGGGTGCCTAAGGCTGGTGGATTCTTGTGCAACTGAGCCAACAAAACAGCTGGTTGCTGGGGCAAGAGTCAGTTTCCGATGCCCTGACCTCCTCTCTGCGCTGTTATCAATGGAGTCCAGCGAGCACAAAGGTGGACACCAAAAGCAGTCAGAGTGAGGATGGAAACAGAGAGGGAATGTGACCTGCCACCTTGCTTAACTGTGAACTGTATCCCCATACTCAGCTTTGTGGAACCATCTCCTAAGATTGCAGGCACAAGGCAGCATGGCCCTGCAAGAAAGCAGCAACATTACTTCTCCATTCATCTCTGCAGTGTCCCCCTCCCATGTGCTGACAAAGCTCTCTGCACGGCACGGCTGTATAGTTAATTCACCCACTTCAGCCACTTTCTTTTTCAGACAGATCAGTTTTCCAAGCTGGTTCACTAAATGTCTGCACTGTGTCCGTGCCATGGAAGGAAACACAGACATTGCAGTGGCAGGAGGCTCAGTGCAGAGTGAGACTCTTCCCTTAGCAATGCCAGCTATACATTTTCACATTCTTTAGGAGGCAGTTGGTGGTTTTAATACCTGTTCAGAGCATCTGCTTTATGCCACAGCTTGGTCCTGCAAGAGGACCAATAATCATTTTCCCTGACAAAAGAATAAACACAGATTCAAGCAATGACTGCAAGTTACAATTGTGCAACCCAGTCATCTTCACTGGGCAAGAAAAACTTGACCTTACCTTAACGCTCTCTTCCTATGGAGCAATCGTGAAGGTTTAAATCTGACTGAGTTTTCTTTGTCAAAATCTGTGAAATGAAAAAAGCACACCATAGTGAAGATCCTTTAATAAATGGGAACTTTTAGGAAACTAGGTTACAGTCTCCAGTCGTAGCCCTTTCCCACTGGAAAAGACTGTACAAAGGCCTTGCCTCTAGTCAAAGGAGCATAAGGTGGTATGTCCACGACGGTGATAAACCAAAGCCTTGCAAAAATGAGTACAGACAGTAAACATATCAAAAGCGTCAACCCTTTATGGAACTGCCATGCTCAAATCCCAGTATTCATAATGCAGCACTGCAGCCTGGGACTATAATTTGAACTCCTTGACTCAGTTTCCCAGCTTATAAAATGGGTGGTAGACATGTTTGTGAATCAAACTGCAAATGAGAAATGCTGCAAGCAGCAAGAGCCTTTTTGGCTGAGCCTAGCAATACTATAAAAACTGCATATTCACTGCAGAAGTCGGAGATGCCCAGCTGAGGATCTGTTGCAACAACAGTATTACACTATCCATAACATAAATATTTCTGAAGGTTGTCTACTGTTTGGAAGCTCTCATTTTTTTCTGAATAGCCTTAGAACACGCTTACTTTCAGAAAGGAACAGGTGTTTACACTGAGAGCAAAACTGTGTCACATGCAGCCTTATATTCAAAAAGTACGTATCATAAAGCAACTAGTTCCCAATCCTTTGTGAACCATAACAAGCAATCAGCAATCTCCCCTCTCTCCCCCATAGATTTAACGTTTTCATTTCTCCAGTCAAGAGCATCATTACAGGGTCTAATCAATGACCAGTGGCAACGGGGACCAGTGCTCCAAGTACTGGCTCCCTCCATTCAACAATGAGGATGCTATTAAGAGACCTTAGAGAACTGCTAGCCAGGGAGCAGGGGAGCACCTGGTCTGGGACTGCTGTCGAAAAACACATGAAGCTACTAATAATTTACTCCCAATGAGAAAATTGCCTTCTGTCCCAATCCACATTAAGTCAACTACCCCAAGTCCCTAAATTAATAAACAGTTGTTCACTGACACAGTGTTCACTTTATTTTTTCAGAGATAGACCTGAATATTACACAACCTGGACTTTAGAACAATTCAAAAGCAGCAACATCCCTTTTACTCTATCTCAGAACTGAGATTCAACTATTTCAAAAACGAGCTAAGCAGAAAAAAAATATTTTCTGCTTATACAAAATATTTTAAAATCTAGGTGGGATGTTTCTTATTTTTGCAGAAATAGTTTAATGAAACTTATAGCTGACAACAGATTTAGAGAATATATCCTTTGTCTATGCCTTTCAAAACTTTTCACCCTCCTCCTCTCTTCCACTTCTTTCTGCTACCTCTCCAGGTAAACAGATTTTAAATAAAAGAAAAAGCAAAAGAAAAACTACCATTTTAACAGCTTGATAAAGCTGCTTAAAATGTGCAAAAAGGCATTTTTTTAGGCATCTGCTACAAGCCACTGCAGATTTCAAGCAGCTTTGCTAATAGCATTCTTCAACTTTAATAGCCAACTTTTTCCTGTTTTTGTTAACATTCATTTTCTCTCTCCAAGAAAATGGAGAATAAAGCACACATTACACAGAAACATCTTGTTAGACCAAAACAGAATATTTTAAGAAAAACAGGATAAATGCTACATAAATCATTATATTTTACACTACAACATTAAAATAATAGTCCATGCTGTAAGTATCCTCTAAAATGGCCAGATTTACATTACTGTGAGAAGAGTATGCAGTAACTTAAAAAGCCCAGCTCAGTATCAGCTTAGCTAATCAGAACCAGGCATATCTTAAATTTATAGCTGTTCTAAAGGGATATAACCCATCCTACAGTTTTTGGCACTAAAACAGCTGTCCACCATGAAAACCACAAGTAGACCACAGAGAAATTCTCCCTACCCTAGCCAAAACTGGAGAGGGGATATGAGAAGGGAAGAAAGTAGCTTTTATTGCTTCGCTGGGAGAAGGGAGGGAGAAGGGCTACTAAGAGGGGGCACGCAAGCCGGTCTGACTCTTCCTACTCATTGCATACATTCAGTAACATAACGCATCTAAAATGCCTCAAAAACATCTTAAAACTTTGCTATATTTCACAGGGGCAAACTCCTCTTCCCCATCCCCCAAGCACAGAAAACCCAAACAGATAATTATATTCTGTTACACAGTTTTGATATTTTATGTATTTCCTCCTGTTCAAATTAAACCCCATGTGGGAGGATTAAAGTCCAATAAAACTTACTTACTACAATATGGAAGTCTTAAAATTAAATACAAACACAGCAGAAAAAGTAAAACAACTCTGCTTCAAAAGAAAATAAATATATCCACAAGATAAACAGTTTAACACAGTCCTAATTCAATGGTTAATTTAAAGGAAAAAAACCTAGCCTCACAGTACTGATATGCAGAAGGAAAATCTCTGCAACAGCATTTTGTTCCTTCTTTCACTGAAGAATTCTAAACATGCTCATAACCACGTTAAAACAATTTTAAATATTTGTATTGAAAATTAAGAGTATATTTACCAAAGTGTAAATCAAACTTGCTCACAAGTTTAACCATTTGTTCAGTCTAGTCCCTCTCCCTCTTAGGTACAAACTATCCGATAAAACCACTATCCATAGTTTAATACTTAAGAAATTAAAAATGCTGAATATATATTAAAAAAAGAAAGAGATGCAACCTTTCAGTGTTACTTAGTATATTTAAAGGCCCTAAGTCGGTGGCAAGCTAAGCTAATTAAAAGATCCATCTAATCGGATCTTTCAAAAGTGTCCTTTAGGAAATAATGAAATAGCCTAGGTGACTAACTGCATACTGATTGCTAAAGTAGCTAATGTAGCTGCAGAAGATCCAGTCAAACAATATTTACACATGCATACATATACACAAGAGAGATTAAACACACACAAATAAACTGCATTTTCTTCTATCTACGTGGAACTCTTACCTTGCTCCTCAGAGTATTTAACATTTCCCAAATAGCTGGAGATCCAAGGATTTCTGAACATGGTTGCACAAACAAAGGATTCGGCAAAGAGAAACTACAATAGCAGCTAATTCTCAACCAGCCACAGCCCTAGGCCTGTCTTAGCAATATCGTGTAGAGATTTTTCATAGCACAGGACTGGAGCTGTCAGGCTATCGCGTCCCAGGGAGTACAGTAAATGCATAGCAATAGGCTGCAAGCTGGAGCAGCTCAAGCCAGTAATCAGATTACAAACAGAAATTAGGCACATGAATGCTAAAACAGATTGGGCAATAGTGATTGGGAGATTTATAATATTACCACTTCAAAGATCCAGCCAAATCACATATTATATTCCTGCAAAATGAATATGAACGCCCTAAATCCTCATATAAAAGAAAAAAAAAAAAAAAAAAAAGAAAAAAACTCCAAGAGGAGGAATAATTCCTTCCTATCTCTAATCAGGATAAACTGCAATGCTTGCTTAAGAAAAAGAGCATCCAGGCTGCCAAAAAAACGGACTCTGTTAATCATATCATTATGCTAAACGTTTTGCCTAACTATTAGTTGGAATGTTTAATACAGACAAGATTTATGGATAACATATGAGCAAAATTACTGGTGGGGGTGGGGATTTAAGAACAAGACACCACAGCTCCAAATATTTTAATTTGAGACAGAAGGTGTAAAACTGCAGAAAAGTACTGTCTAGCTACCATATTTTATTAAACAGATTTGATGGATTTTGGATTGAAGAGTGGGACGTCTTTATAGTTCATTTTGAAAGCCTACAAGTATTTGTTCGAAATGGTGCAATAGCCCTGGCTCAGTGTTCCACAATGAACTACCTGATGATCTAACACACACATGCGCACAAAAAGAAGCTTTAAATACGTGACTGAATGAAGTCCATGCACTTAACCCCATGCAACCGAAGGCAGTAACTGCCTACTAGCTTCCCTCCAACAAACTTCTTCCTGTCGAAAAGATTTCAAGTAGTATCAGTAGAAAACTCACCACAAGGCTGGGGCTGCCAGGACCACAGAAAGAGAGCGTAGAAACACAAGACTGAAGCTCTTGACTTTTCTTGCCTGTTTTTATGATACCTGGTACAACAGGACCCTGATCCATGGCGGGAACCTCTACGTACAGGCAAAATACAAGCAATGATGCTGTGAAAGAGACTGCTTAATCACAAGTGAAAAATATAATCTGCCAAAAAGCTATGAATTTCTGTTGGCTCACCATGAACTTGTATTTAGTCTGTCTAGGTCATCAACACACTGCTTTTCATGCTAGCAAGTTCTTGCAATGGATAGAAGAATATGCACTCCATCTTGTCCAGTGCCCTTGCTATTTGTATTCTCTTATTTATTTTTAACCACGAATAATGTTGGAGTCTCCTTAACCGAACCCCCTTTTATTAGCTGATCTTTCAACAGTACAGAGCACCCTGGAACAAGAGTCACCCAGCACATGGAAGACGGCATTGAAGCCTCTGACCAACCGAGTAATATCCTCGGTTCAGAAATATCTGATGGTGTCTACTACATTTTTTTCTTTGCTTGTAACCTTACTGGCTCTCGTGTTTAATTCTACCCACTTCACAGCACTACCCATAGAACACAAACTGAACACTGTGCTGGCTCTCTTGACCAGCTGTGAAAGCCTCCATGTACTCAAGCCTAGTAAATACAAAAGCAGTAACAAAAAATGGATTCTATCAACACTGGTCCAAACTTGCCATTAACCTGAAAATCCACTTTAAGGCCTAGGCATAAGTGCAGGTGTGCTCAAAACACAAAAACAAAGCAGTGCAGAAATAATAAAGAAGCTGCTGGTAACAGCTAACAGGGACATTCTGGACTAGTGTCTGTGTAGGTGTATCAATAAAAGATACACCCAGTTCTGAAAAGGTCCCTTCCTTCCAAACACTGCTTGTGTGAAGACTGCTTACTTGATCTTGTGAATAGAGGTGTTATTACCTGGAGCATTTTTAAGCACCTGTAACTCATCTGGTACACAGTAAGGGAATTGTTTCTCATAAAGTGCAGATAAATAACAGTCATTTGATAAATCTTGTGTCTGCAGCCTTTAGCAAGGTTGAAGGAGAAGTCAGACTTGACAGCCGAGTTGATGCAATAGCTTGCGGCTGCCAAAAAAGACGATCCTACCTGTTTCTGTAGGACCTCTGCTCCCCTAGTGACCCAGTCAGATGACTAAACTGGTAGTAAACATTCCCTTTTAGTTTTGCTGGGTATGCTTTTCAGGAGGTGCCAGAACAAACAAAACGGCACAGGATCTTATAATCAGGAAATGGATCAACCCTTCCGGCTAACAAAAGAGGCGAGCTCAGCTTGATTGTCATCACTGTGTCTGGTGATATCCCGTATGACAGAGAAGGAGAGGTGTGTGTGTATTTGTGGAGGTGTGTGTGTATTTGTGGAGGGAGAAGACAGGCCCAAAGTTCCCACATTCCTCTGCTGTACATCATCTCCAACATCATTTTGTCCTCAGCACCCCTCTGGTGAACAAGGTACAGAAGGTAAAGCACACAGAGCTGCAGAAAAACTCTAGAGTACCGTTCACAAACGTGTATACTTTAAATAGGTTCTTGTGCTGTTCAAATTCTACTCACACAACACAGTAAGAAGCCAGTTTCTCCAACAGCTCTAGTTTCCACCTGGGAAGGAATACCTGTAGACAGGCTTTGGTGCAAATAGGACTCCTTTATCTACTACTTACGTCTGGCAGGTCAAGAATACAGGGGCCATCTCATGGGACCAAAAAGAATTATTATAAAGGAAAGTAAAATATCCAATAAAATGAACATCTATATATCAAGATCTTAAAAATAAAACCAAAACAACCTCACCCATAGTCTAGAGTTTGGCTTCAAGCTCTATTCATGTTAGGTTGGAAGGTGATCACCAGTCATTGCTCTGCATGTGGTATCTACGAATCCACATTAATGTCACTGCTGTTAATACTGAAACTCTGCTACTGTGCAGAATCTGTGACCCCAGAGTTTCTTGAGCTTCAAGACAAGGGGTATGCTTCCAATATTAAAACTCTTAATGCCAAGAGATGCTGGAGCCTTAGGATATTACACCAATGCTATGCACTTCACACAGATCATTGGGACAACTTTCCTCCCTCCTTTCCATCAGAAAGGGACCACCTATTGCAAGACAGGTCTCTGCACTGTCCCTTAACCCACATTGGCAGTGGAGAAGACATCTTGGGAAAAACAGTAAGTCAGCAGGGTCAAGCAATTGTATAAAGAAAACGAGTCTTAGATTTAGCGTTTTTGCTGCTTGTTTGGAAACAGCAAGTTTAAGAGCAAGTCTTTCACAGAACAAAAGAAATTCATCTCCAAATACTTGATGAGGGAAGGAGGAAGAGTATTTTGACCTTCAAAGAGAGCTCCAGGACCTAGAAGTATGCTCAGCCAAACTATGTTATCAAGGCTGTGAGGCTGTGTTACAAATTGGTAGTAATGTTCTTGTCCTGCTCTGCCATCAGTAATTCTTGAGTATTAGCAGCCTCCAACATAAGCAAACAAAGAG
The DNA here is from genome assembly GCF_964106895.1 of Numenius arquata. Lineage (NCBI taxonomy): Eukaryota > Metazoa > Chordata > Aves > Charadriiformes > Scolopacidae > Numenius > Numenius arquata. The sequence continues at coordinate 28,971,338 of NC_133587.1, read as the reverse complement.
AGAACAACAGTTCAGCCATTAGAAAGGGGGGCAAGCCCAGCTGGAAGTTGCGTTTGCAGTCATCTGGGCAAAGAGCTAGAGGTTAAGCATGCGTACACTTCAAATCTGAGACTGCTCACGAAAGACCAGCTGGCAGCTAAATGTTGTTCTGAAGCTTCCCACAGGAAGAGAAGGAAAATATATTCTTTTTGTCTGGCAAAACTAATCGCTGTAATCAAAGCTGGAGTTTAAATGGCTTGCAAAACTGTTCCCAACTTACAGGACTGTCAACCCCAAAGCACTGAAGAGTTACGAATCAGGTCCCACCAAGATCAAGTCTTTTTTCTTTCTGAATTTTGATTGCTTGTGAATTTATATTTAGAATTGCTCCTCTGTGATAAGGAGAACTAGATACTTCATGTGACTTGCAGTTATCTTAAAAACAAAAATCAAAGAAGGCCATGACAGCTGTTTGGAGAAAGCCTAAAAATAATTATATAAAAAAATAATCAAGACTGCAGAGGAAAGAAAACCCACAGTGACTACAAAGAAACTTTCGGCAAATATGCTAGTTAGGTAAACAGAAGTCTGTCCAGCATGGAAAACTGAGATGATCTGTATAAACAAGATGATGAAATCATATTTTCATCCACACTTCATGGGTAGAGGTCTAAAGGAGCTCATGAATTTTATTCCACTACTCTTCTGGACAACAAGAGTGCCCTTGGAATAGCAAGTCAAAGTGAACTGTGCCAAGATCTGAGATGCTGTGGATGATCACAGGAATGAATGTCAGAAGAGAGTGCTAAACCGGACCACTCCCTTCCATCACTCCATCTGACCTTCCCCCCCAGGCTCCAGGCTACTCGCCCACCCCAAGCCACGCTGTCAGTTTCTGGCATGTAGGCATGTGTTTGTGAAGATAAGTGACAAGGCACTAGAAGAGCCTCCCTTTTTTTCAAAATTATTTTCTATTCAATTTTTGTTTCGTTTTTTCAAAACAGAAGGTTATTTCAGTAGCATAATCACTTAACAGAAAGGTATCATCTCTAGTCCCATTCAAGCATCCTCGTTTGCAAACAAACTACGTATTCTGGGTTGGCAATGCCAGTTAGTTTTCTCTTATCCACCCAAACCAACTTGCCACTGGGCAGGCGATATTCTCATTTCCTAAATGGAAGCCATGTGTACAGACTTTTAAACTAGAATAATTTCCTGATATGGTATCGACCCTCCAGGGGGAAGTAAGTTTAATCCTCTTCACTTTGGGGTTTTTTTCCCCCCCATTTCTGCTGTGCCACAGTTTTTGATAGCAAAGATCAAGAAGCAAGAAGATTTCTGCTTTTTGGCTAGTGATTATGTTTTGGACAAGTCTTCAGGCGATGCAGTGCTGAAGTTTATATATGTGGTGTACTTTAAGATGTACAAAGAGATGAAAAAAGCTGATTAGTAAGGGTTATAAAGGGGACTAAGTTTTTTAGGACAATCTGACAGTTGTGTTAAAAGAATATAAATGGTCTTTCTGTACTGCATAATTACATGCTCTGGGAAAAGAGAGAGCAACAGGTATTTTTCCACACAAACTCTAAAAAAACCTTTTTGTCTCTGGATTACTATTTCAGATTTGAAGAAATCTCACTAAAGTTATTAGTTTTAGCACTCAAAAATCTCTGAAAAGGAGATTTTGGTACCTTTCAATCTTGTAACACATTTTCAGAATAAGGAACATGAAGATAATGTCCCCTGACATTCCTACATCTCATATCACTATTCACAAAACCGTATGGCAAGACTGTAGTGTAATTAAGGATCTTCAATGTTTTCCTCTTTAGGAGTAGGATCAGTCTAGACTAGCTCCTGAAAGGAAGTTCAAAGGCCACACACCCCTCTCACATGTGGTAATTAGATATACCAGTGAGGCATGTTATCCAAATTGAGTCAGACCTGTTTGTCTGTGGGCCTGAAATGGTAACAGAAGACGTCAGGCGTGCACAGGGCCAGGGTTAGGCATGGACTAAGCACATGGCTGGAAACAAGGGATAAGCCAGAAACTCCTGTCCCAGCACTACATACAATTTAAATGATTAAACAGCCCAAGGACTTTGAAGAGACATGGGTTTTTACCTAGCAAAACAACATCTGAGAGCATTTCACACCATGGCTCACTGTAAAGCAGCTGCAGTTCAGATTGTGAAGGCATAGGGTTAGCCACAGCTCTGTGGACATCCTTCACTCAAGCCAAGACACAAGCAGCAGCTTCGTCTTTACTACTGCAGTGCATGAGAGCTTTGCTGCTGCAATGACCAAGGGCTTAAATCGCTGTTGGATGACTATCTGCAAAACTCCTGTCCTCCAAATAAGCAGCCAGGGTTTCTAGGATAGGACACTAGTTTTGTAGGACACTACACTTGGTAGTCTCTTCAGTCTCCAGAACACCTTCTGCCACAGTGCAATAGAACCAGCACAAGGCTGTCTCCTTGCCTGGAGTGGCAAGTGGACTCGTGCAGTTAGGTGACACAAAAAGCACAGCCACACTACTGAAGTTTTCTCCCAGTTGGTCTTGAACACCTCTGCACTGTTATCTCTGCACGCATGTAAAAGCCCAATAAGGGAGCAGAGAGAGGCATGCATACCACAAGGAAGAATTTATAACAAAGTTCTTTGGCTCTTTATAATAGTCATCTAAGGAAAACATCCATTTTGTTTACCACTGTGATGTGACATTTCACAGGCCACAACATATCCCTGCATACTTACCTTGAAATATAACTGTCATTTTCAAGCCTCAGGCAGACAGCAACATTGCAGACAACAAATCCATGACCCCAGCTCCCATCCTGTTCATAGCATGTTGCAATACTTTCTCAGAAAATTAAATATTTAGTAAAAGAAATAAAGAAAAAGCATCTGCTTTATTCAAGGGCTGATGGTCAAGGTAGGGACAGCTCAACAACAAGTACTGTCACTGAAAATAATGTCACTATGAAAAAGCTCATGTACCAGGCTCCATTTGCATCCAGCATGGCTAAGCAAAAATTCACAAGGAAAGAAAATCTGGTTAGCACAGTGATGCTGCAGTTCCGGATCCTGTTCTCTAGAGAGCAGGTTTAAATTCATAGCAGCCACGGCCTTTTCTCTTTATTGCCCTCATACACTCTCAAGGCCCCCGGAAAAATCATAAATGTGCCTGGTGCTCAGGAGAGTACCAGTCACTTAGAGCGAGTTAATCACAAGTCAAATCTGAAGAGCTTTCACAGAGCTGCCCAGGAAAGCTTGCACAGCACCTGCCTGTACTGTACTTGTCTAAATCTATGGGTATTTTACTAAAGGAAAAACACAAAGACTTTTTCTTTTTTTTTTAAACCCTTCTTCCATGTGAAAGACAGTTTTTATGTGGTGGGTATGAAGCAGCCTAGTCGAGTCCTGGTCTGCACACAGGCAGCGGGTGCCAATATTTCCCTTCTCCTGGGAGCAGAATCATTGCTTCAGCCAGTAAAAGTCTTCCAATAAAGGGCATAAAGCCACACAAGAAACAAATCCTGAAGTCATTCCTCTTAGTTCAGGTGTATCTCTGAAATGAAAACAGGAATGAAAACACGCTTCTTAGCAAAAGCCACCACAAAGTGTTCCAGTATATGCAATGATGGGGTCAAACGGCGTCCTAAGGTTATAACCAAGCATGTGAAAAATACGTCAGGAAAGAGAACTACGGCTATTAATATCTACACAAAAGGATTTTATTTTTTTAGAGCCACCAATAGCATAATTCTTGATATGTGCCAAGCAGATTTGGGTCTCTGACAGCTGGGCTCAGACAGCAGCAGCTCCCTGGCAGCAGGCTGCCAGTGCTGCAGTACTGGGTCGTATCTCCCGGGGTCTGGGCTGGATCTGTTCTGGGCTGTGCGTTCCCCGCCGCCATCCAGCATGTTCTGTCCCCAGACGCCGCCGCCGCAGCTTGCCTAATAAGGCCACACGCGAGTTGACTGGCTGGCTTATAGGTCACCCAGTGTTTACCTTGCAAGCCAGCAGCGCAGCAGCGGCCGGAGCATACCTACCCCTTGAGCAGGCGGCGGGGGCTCAGCCAGCCCCCCCTCCACAGCTGTGCCACCGCTCTGCCATCCCTGCACTTCCAGAGCCCTGGGAATCTCAGTGGATCAACTCTGGTCAGGAGCTCTCGCTGCTCTTATGCCAGAGGTTAAGCTCAGCCAACAGCTCACAGCTGAGGGAGAGACACTTCAGTTTTACCGCCAGCAGCGTGAAAACCGCAGCGAGTTCGGGTGCAGTTTTCACCACAGCACGTTTTAGGACCACTAGACGGAAAAAATAATCAGGTTTTTCACTGCATGAATTGCTTGAAAGTAGGCCAGCAGCATGGATATAAACAGCCACCTTCACAGCTCCAGGACAGCAGACAGATTCTTGTCAAACACCAGAATCAAGTAAACTAGATGAAAGCAAGGTACAGATACTCATTTGAACACTACTATTTAATTATTTAATACTCTTGATCAGTTATGGTGAGACTCACTGCAATTCAGACAGATGGCTTCAAAAGTAATGACTTACTCTCCCCAAAATAGCTGTCTGGCAAAAAAACCCTGCTTCCGCTGCTCACTGCCTCTCTTGTGATTCAGACTAGTTTTTCCTTTATACCTCTCCCAAGGTAATTTCAAGATGCTAGATTTGGACACCATCCTATCCTCTTTCCCAGCATAGAGTCTGCAAGCAAAGCCAGGAGACCGCTCTGTGGTCAGTCAGCAGACAGAGGAGAGCAGCACCAGTCACCTCCCGCAGCCCTGTCCAAGGGGCTGTTCAGAGTGGCTTCTACCCCATGGGATGGCACAGACAGCGTACTCTCCTTCGTTTCCCCCATGTCTGGCGCTGAACAGTAAAATATCAGGACAGTTCAGATGTTATTTGTACCCTGATATTTCCAATCTTCTAAGCACTTTGCTGCCTTGAATGAAGCATCCCCAGCGAGCGCGCTGCTGGAGGGCTGGCAGAGACTGTCCCCGGTCAGCAGGGACGGGCACAGAGAGCACAAGTCTACGGGAGGGCACTGGAGAGCAGACTAAGGATCCTGCCCACTGCCCTGGAAACTTTTAGCTTTTGCATTTTATAAACTCTGTATCACAGCTCCTTAGTACTAGATAAATGACACCACCCTGTAAGGCCTAAATACCTACCTAGTACTACTAGATGTAATGATAAATTTACCAAATGGTTCTCATTGCTAAAAAAAATCTCTAACACAGAGGGAGTAAAACTAAACCATGACTAGCACCCCACTAAAACCGAACTACAACAGTTATGTCCTGTTCCTGCAACAAACCTAGGGTTCACACTATTATAATTAAAAGTGATAGCATATACAGCCAACTTACTCTTTAAATAGTACATGTTAAAAAATGCAGCCTGGAATCATGCTGACAGTTTATAAGCTTAGCCATTATCATTCTGGGCTGAAGCTGTGCCCAGATACATAGAGATCTTGGCTCAGAACTGCTGATTTTCTACTAAAAGTCTATTCTCACCCAGTATGTGCTTCACTAACACAAAGAAATAGGGCACACACATTCAAAAAAGGGCCAGCCAGACACGATTACACACAACTAGTCCTAAAAAAAGATAATTCACTTTGTGTCCAATTTGCTTAGATCAGCAGCACAGTATGCTCTTATGAGTATCTAATCTCAATAATGAATGCTGTAGGAAACTGAACAACACACTAGGAATGAGACGGACTGGAGTGTGGGCAACAGCCCTGTTAACAGAGTTTCAGGAAGAAGTCAGGATACCCTTGAACTATGGAAGTCAGTCACACTTCCCAGGAGAATCTCAATAAACTCAGGCATATCCAGAAAAAAAACAGCGATACCCTCACAGGTGACTGCTTATTTGACACCAATTAACTTAGTGCCATTTTTGTAACTACACACAAGAAAATGCTTTCAAATGCTTTTACACTTTTGCAGTTTTAATTTTAAATGGGGGGTAAATGAACAGTTGACTTTTCTCCATTCTAATATTCCCATTTTTCACCTTTGTTCACAGACATTAAAAATTTCAAAAGACAGGTTTCAGGGAGGAATTTTTGGGACAGTTTAAAAATACAGCAATATTTCCCCCACTGTGCAAAAGATGGGAAAAAATGGAAAAAACAAAACAAAACAAAACAAACAACCACTCAACCCATTTTTAAATCTGTATGCTGAATATGGTAAATGCACAAGGACACCAAAGTGGTAGAGAAGTCACCCTCATGACAAAGTATGGCTTTTTCTTTGTTCAGGACAAAGCACAGTTATTGTACTCGGTTATACCTGACTGGTACAGAGTTGAAGTTCTCATTGAATTCTTCAAGAACAGGGTAGAATAATAATTTCAGCAAAATCAAAGGTGATGCTGAAATAACAGAGTAATGGCTCACATAATACCTTTACTTTAAATCAAAGCTGAGGAATTTTTTCCACACACGCTCCTCCAAACAGGCCACTTCCTCCAGCGACCTTACAAGAGTCAGCTGCCACCCCAGGCCTCAGTCACAGGAGAAGAAACATCTACCACGAATCAACAATTACGTGCTGCAGGCACACATTCACTGAGAAGACAGATGGAGGTTCAGTGAGGTAACAGGGAGGTGTTCTTCCCCTGGTGTACAGATCACGCTCAAAAGCAAAACATTGTGGCTTTGTTCAAATGAAATGTAGTGAGCAGAGAAGACAGCCTACAAATGAAAGAGCAAGGGCAGCTGCTTGGGGAGACAAGAGGTTTGTTACAGTCCAGCCTCCCTGAGCCACCTCAGGAAGGTACAGAGGACGGTCCCCAAGGGTGGTGCAACCTTGATGCCTGTGTGATGGCTGGAACGGAGTGCTCTGCCACACCACGGCTTTTACTGCCACACGGGAGGAGCTCAGCTCCACTTGTCCTTGATGTTCACACATCTTTCCGAGACTAGAACTGCCATTCCCAACTCTACTCCTTTTAGTCTCCTAGCTCTCATCTTTGCCAATCTATCTCTTCTGATTTTATTTCTGCTGCCTTCTGCATATCTCCACCTTCCTCCTGTACCCCATCCTATGGGTAATCCCACTGCAGTTGTATTCTTCAGTATTTCCAAATCTACTTCCACTTCGCCAGCTCCCACTGCAGACTCTCTCATTAGAGACCCAGTCCCACCTCAGAAGCTCTCTTCACCCACCCCGCTGCACTCTCTCCCCAAACCAGGCCACCTTCTTGAGCAGGGTTTTGTTTTCCTTCTCCAGGAAGTTTCAGTAAAGGGCTGTCCAAACTAGCAGACTTGATCCTTACCCTCCCCTTTACTGAGCGAGATCTGCGCATGGGAAGCTAAGGATGTGCACTCGTGAGAGCTGAATCAACCCAGAGCACACAAAACTTAATTTCAGCAGCACACTACAGAGTAGGCCAACGGGTTGGGAGTAGGCCAACATGCCTTGGACGCTTCTTTTGCAGGTAAACTCCCTTCATCAGTCACCTTATTTGTCCCATGAATAGCACCAAAGGAATGCTGTGCTGTTTGAAGAGAGGCACTGAGCATGTGTAATGGAAAAAAGAGACATCCTTTAAAAGAGAAAGGACAGGCAGCTTGAACAAATTAGAATTGGAAAGAATGAAGGACTCCCTGGATGTCTTTATGGTCATTGGTTATTATAGTAGTACACTAACAGCCAGTTACAGAAAGGGTGCTGGACTAGGTCCTTGCAAGGCAAGCCTTACAACCCAGGTTTTGAAAATATACCTACAGTAGTAGCCCAGTGCTGAGCTAAGTGTTCAGCTTGCTCAGACAAGGCAGCAGCAACACGTTCAGGTGCTGTGGGAGGACAGAGCTTAGGATGGGCTGCCAAACCCAGCTGGGAAACAGGGAACGTTCTACAGCGACCCACACCACACTCTCTCCAAATCAAGGACCTGGCACTCCCCAGGAGCAATGAAATGTCACAAGCCTTGGGGAATTTTAGGGTGCATGGACCCTGAGAAGCTTCATTCTTAAAATGCCCCATCGTCATCACAGGCCCCAAATCCACAGCTAAGGCTGGACCCACAGTTTGTGATCCAAGCAATACATGACAGTTGTACATGAGCTTCAGCACCTTATCAGAGCAGGTACGGGACATTTACACAAGAAATTAACTGAAATGCACCTATTGTCAGCATAGTACACTGCTCATGGAGTCTGCAGAAAGGTACTCCTATGGCATGAAAATAGCCCTTCTTCCTACAGTAGGGAGCCTCTGGAAGGCATCTGCGAACTTTATTTCGGTACCCCAGCATGACTGGCACATTTACTATTAAGTTATAAATCAACACTCCACACAAAGGATTTTGAAGTCCAAGCAAGATGCTTGTTTTCCTCACTGCCCTTCTACACTTGGCCTGATTTTTGTAAGTGCTAATAAATAAAATAAAGCCGTAAAAGAGGTAGGTAATCCCGCAGCTTCCCTAAATAAATGATTTAACAATTTGTATTGCACTACAGCATACAAACACCTTGCTTTGACTTAAAAAAATCAAGGTCTGAAATCATCAAGTAAGCAGAAAAAAGCTCGGTCAAGGCTACAATTCAAGACATTTAGACTATCTTGTAAGTGTATTTCTTGCCAATGGCTTTAAGTCAAACTACAGCAGTATTTTAAACTCCCATGGAAAGTATGCCTGCACTAAAACTCAGCACAAGAAACTTAAACATCCTGACAGCATGTGGCCATGCATGAGATCACTGTGAAAAGCTGCAGCATTTTCTTCAGCTCTTTATTTGCGTTTTCTGGGAAGTTTGAAACCATAATCAGCAGCTTATACCCAAAGTCTAGATGTCAAGACAGCACAGACTGGAGTAAGTCCAGGAGTTGCATTAGCTCACAATATGCAGTAAAATAACAAAATCCTATCCAAGAAGATCCGGAGCACTAGGATGCTATTTAATGAAGGTTGAACAAAACTAGAGGATTGCTCCTAGAGAGGACAATATACAGGAATTTCACTTGGAAAGCATAATTTCATTTTTATAGTTAAATTTCACTTTTTTTCTCCTCAAGGGGTGTGTGTGTGAAAGCATTCTATTAAACAGTTTGGCATATGTAAGGTCTCAACTAGTTGCTTTTTTAGGAGCTTTTTGTTTGCCAAGAATTATCTGTATTACTTGCAAGTCATTATGAGGAACAGTGTGAGAGCATCCAGCTTCTGATATTTCAAGGGTCTGAGGGTGTGTAAAAACCATCTACATAGAAACTGGGTTTTACAAAGGTTTCAGGGGAAAAAGGTTTGGTTGGTTGAAGTTCTTTTAAAGCTTTTTTTCATCTATTGATTAAAAGAAAAATTTCTGTTAGAATAAGCACGCAACTCTTGATTGAAAGAGTCTTATTCACCTATCCTATCTTTTTGTCCTGTAATAGGGAAGCACAAAGAAGCAGAAGGCAGGCAGCTTGGTAAATAACCTTGAAAAATTACTTCCAAACATAGAAACGTAGGGAAGAGAAAGGAGGAGACTAGGGGATGCCAAGGTGAATCAGCATCAGGAACGCCAGAAATCTACATCAGTGGAGACCACTGCCTTGTTTTATTTAAAAAGTTTAGCAGTTGTTTCTCTGTGTTAGTGATAAACTGTTAGTAGTGGTGCTTTTTTTCTAATGGGTGAAGCATGCCACTGAGGGTGTTCACTACTTTGTGGCAAATATCTTAAAAGGAACATCCAGTAACACACATAGTTAAACACTGCAACAAATTTATTCCCCCCCCCCCCCCCCCCCCCGAAAAATAAAACTTACATTTTATTTCTTTCTTTAAATAAAGGGCTAACTGCTCCTGTTCATAGACATTCTTAATTTTTTCCCCTTAACAGCTGAGATTGTGAAGAAAAACAAGTGTGGGCTTCATACAGGATACTTCAGTTTTCAAGTTTAGAGACTACAGCAGGACTTTGACTTCCTTTCAGTTATCCTTACTAAGGGATAGGGTTTGGCAAATAAGATGGTAAGAAGAATTAAGAACAGATACTGGGTCCCATTATGTTGGAATAATACATAGTTATGCACATCTCCATCTACTGGAATTGCTACAAATAGCTTTTTTCCCATCCCCGTTTTTAATCCCATCAAGTGTTCTGCCAGTTTATTCTCCTTCCAAGCACTGGTAGTATTAACGCATCAGGATGGGGTCCTATAAATACTCATATTCCAACTTTATAGAGCATCCTGGCTACCTTTGCCATAAATAAAAGCTATTTATACAATATACATCTAATATACAAACAAAGCCCATACCTGTTACAACTGAGCCACCACACTCCATTAAACCCCAGTTAGATTACAGTTCTTCTGTAACTTGTTCCACAACAAAAATTATTTGCATGCCTAATGCTGCTACTCCTTTTTGGTCAAATATTTCAACAATATATTAGTTTTATCTTCTAATATTAGGTTCCCTGTGAACCTGCTACACAGAGGCCGTACTCAGGCCATCTAAGCCTCAAGCTTAGGGTTACTCGGTGTCCAGCCTGGATTTTCAGGAAATCTCCTGAGGTGTAAAAGCCAGGTTACTAAAGCAGTGGTACTGCTACTAAAGTGGCAGTGGTGGAGGGCATTCACAACTAATCACAGGTAGTTTCTGGAAAAATATGAGAGCAAAACACAACCACCTTGGCTTCAATGCTAGCCACGTGACTGATGACTTGTATGACTGAAGCATCACGTGAAAGGGATATTTTAACATACCTTAATCTTTGAAAGTTTCTGTAAAACAGCCTTCAAGGAAGTCGAGACACAGATATGCCATATCCTACACCACCAAGGATCATAGAAGACGCTGCAGTCTCTCCCTCAGTATATCCTATTGCTGTTAAACCGCTCCAAATACATGACATCTTTTTCAGATTGTTGGTTCAGCAGGTTGGAAGAAGCTGGCTTCTAGCAGAGAAAGACAAATGCTAGCGCAGCTACACCCCTCTCCTGGCAAGTAATTTATCTAAATTAGATTAAGCTTTTCTGACCTCCTCCACCTACCCACAGACTGGGTTAAATGCAAGGGTTACCTATCCAGTCCTTTCAGTACTAACAGGACACAGCTGAGTAAACAGCTCTCCCCTCTGAACATACAGCAGTGGGACTCAGGAGAAAAAAAAAAAAAAAAAAAAGGCAAAAAACCAGGCTGGTTCCCAGGCCTCCCGACACCAGACAAAAAGCATCAATCATTTTGAGTGTTATAATTGATATTGAAAGTCAGTTTTGCATGATAAAGCCAGATACCATAACTTTAAAAGCAACTGTTGATATACACAGAGGTTAATCTAGAGGGCATTTGTACAGACAACCCATTAAAAAGAGGTAAGAAGTAAGATGAGCAAGTTAGAAGATAATAACTTCTACTTTAATATGTGTATTTTGACATTGCTTTAACTACAGTATTAATCACTTTAGGATACCACACTATAGAAAAATAGTCAACAGCTTTAGAAAAAGAGCACCAAATGGTTTTCCTCTGCTCTCCACAGTGTACAAGTCCAATATACATTGGCAGTGCATCATCCAATGTGTATCAGAACAACCACCTTGATAAAACATCCTAATTCTAAGCTTAAAACCAGCACATTGCCAACTTTATTAGCAGCACAAGTGAAACATCTCTTGTTCTGCAAAGCATTGAAATTGTTTTTCAATATTTCATCTCCGAATTTTGTTTCTGCTTCAGGAAAATTGTAGATTTAAAAAAAAAAACCCACTAGCATTTGAGGCTTCTTGCTAGAATGGATTTGATCTGATTTTGGAAGTAAATACTTCAGGCTTTTTAAAAAAAGAATAAACAATAGAGATGCTTTTGTTCTTTCTGCTATTACCTTTACAACTACGAATTGACTACTAGGTAACTTCTTAAGTTAGCAGCGTAGGCTACTGATGGAAACCAGTTGACAAAGAATGCCTGAAACTAGATTTGCCTGATAAAGTTCCTTTACATAAACCTGATTATTTGTCTAAAAATGACTGCTCTTGCAATCTTGATTCTCAAAAAAAATCTACAAAAATAAAGCCTTCCAAAGAGAAGACAAACAACTAAAATTTCCTAATTCCCCTAGATACTGAGAAAAACAATTACCTTCTCACTATCCCCCTTCCACTGCAGGAATATCATACCAGCAAGCTCTTCTTTGACACTTCAACGCATGTCTGATTGAACTGAGTAGTTTTTTGTAACTTCTGTTTAACCTTGAAATCTGCTGCTTCTATTTCAGACCTGATGAAGTGCTGGTGTGCCTGTAAGCTTGTCTCATTTTTTCCCCCCATACCAGCTGGTCTAATAAATTACCTCTTCCTAACAACCTCATGTTAGCTATGTCCTTAGATCATACACAGCAAAACACCATTATGTCACTTCAAACTTGTATTAAAGCCTGATAAAGAGTACTTCTGTCTTAAGAAATAATAAAAAACAAAGCCAACCAAACTACTACCTTGCATTATAAAGGTAGCCATTTAGCTTCTCCGCTCATGACATAGATCAGACTTTATATGCAAGGAAAGGCTCACTTATTAAGGCTCATGTTCCAGGAATAGGAGCATTTTCTGTTTAAACTGCTCTAAATGTTAAAAAAAAAAAAAAAAAAAGTTTGAGGTGATTCTTGGGCTGATGGTTAGATTCCTAAACTGTCTGCTACAGAGCATGAGTGTAAAACAACCAGTTTGCATGATTTAAATTTAAAAGCAACTTTGTCACTTAATTAGAGAAAGCGAAGGGGGGGAAGGGGAGGGAACAATTTGTTGTAGATAAATTGCCTCTTTTCAATCCATGGGTAAAAGGTCCTTTTTTTTTTTTTTTTTTTTTTTTGTTAAGGTCGGGCAGTTGGAGGCTTAACTCCCCTTTCAGACATGCCTTTATTTGGAAACAATGCAGGAGCAGGCAGGGCAGGGCTTTTTCATAAATGCTGCCTGGCCACATGCAAACTAACAACAACTTGGCAAAATGAGTGGCAGCTCTGCAGGATCAATGCAGCCATATGCTCCTCTAACTGTCCCTGTACAAAAAAACAAATGTGGAGTTTACAGTTTGAAAAAGCAAACAAACAAGAAACCCCCTTTGTAATTACTTATTAATCATTAAAGAGGAGAATTTTAGTGTCTGCTTTTAAGCAGAGACCAGGGCTCCATATAAATCCTGCAAAGCTTGAAGCTCACACAACTATCCTACTGCCGGTATCACAGTGCTATCTTCAGGATTGCAGCGTATTTGCTCTTGAGAGCAAGGACTGGTTTAGATAAGAAGGCACAGTCATGTGAAATGTAGAGTCAGCATTGGCTATGAATGAGAGCTAAGTGAAGTGCCGACAAATGACTGGACATAAAGCTTCAAACCGAGCACCATCAATGTAGCAAAATGCAGGAGTAAGACACAGCTCAGACGTTGGCCTTAACGCTCATCTGTTCACTGCAGTACCTGCGAGATGGTTCCTTGAGATCACATCCCCCTTCTTCCCACAGACAGGTAGAAGAGACTATTTTTGCACAGCCACTGACGAGCCCACTTTGACAAAAATAAACATAAGTAAAACTTGAGGCAAGCCATCTTCGTAATACTCCTATCTCCCAGGAGTCTCAGGAACATTAGTGGCAGAGGAGACCCCAGGAATTTGAAGTTATAACCTGACCTCAAGTGCAACATCAGGATCTGTTTGCATTTCCTTTCTGAACCCTGCTTTCTCTCACACCAAGAAATGCTCCCAGTTAGGAAAGTAATTGTATCTTCAGCAATTTTTCTTTTTTCTTTTGAAAAAAAAAAAAAAAAAGAAAAAAGCCCCGATCAAGTTCCATGCAGGCTTTCTTCCCCATCTTCTTCCTCTCAGATATGGCCAAGGTCAGATACAGGAACCATACAAAAAGGCATTAAAGGAAAAAAGAAAGAGGAGTTATCTATTTAAAAGTATTTTCATCTTCCTCAGAAAAAGAACTTTTGTTCCAGAAGTTAAAGTTCACATTCTGCACAATCTTCAGCTTGGATTATCCCCTATGCTCCTCCTGGAGTACTGGCTCAGTGCTGCTAATTGAGTAAAAAATGCCCACTTCATTGCAGATGCCTAGCACTGCTGTGGGTGGACCATCACCACTAAGCCAGTCTCTCACTTCCAACCTTTCTAGACCAGTGTTCACAGAAACACCTGGCTTCGATGACAGAAACCGTTTGCAACCATCTTTTGATGGATGGTTGATTTGATTATATCCGTCCTCAGGCCTGTGGATCCTGCTCACCTTGGGAGGATACCCAAAGAATCTCTTGAACCAGACACGGTCTGCATCTGCATGAAAATGCCTCATCTAGAAAGTCTGAACAGTGGGAAAAGGGGAAATACCTACTAAAAAACTTAATTTGCTAAGGCAAAGCCTGGACTTCAAACAAACAAGGCTTTTCTTCCCAGAAGACAGCCTTGTGATGAAGATTTGGCATCTGTTCAGTTCTCCTTCCATGGCAAGTAGCCTTGTTGTCTCCTGCACAGATGCAATCAACACAGCTTTACCTGCCTGCAAGTTATATTCAAAAGGCTCTCGTCCAGAACAGTCTTGAACTTTGTCTTCCATCATGAAACACATCTTGCAAATGTCTATTTTTATTTTTCCTGCTTGATCTCATGTAGAGAGGCCACACAGTTAAAGCATCTTTGGAAAGCTTAAAGCAGGAAGAGGTGGATGAGGGAAAGGTAGTTTCTGTGGCACAAGTCCCTTTGTAGTAAAAGAACTCGTCTGAGCAATAAGTGTGGAAGTATTCATGCTTACTTAATCACACAAACCGCAAGATTAGGTAAGTGATAAATATGTTTTACTCTCAGAGGACTCCTAAGGCCTCTGCCAAAAAGGCAGCCTGTATTTTACACCCAAAAGTAGACACTGCCTCTTTAGTCACCCTCTTTAGTCACTCTTTAGTCACAAGGGATGCTGAAAGCTGAGTTTAAGTGATTTTCCTTCTCTCAAAATTGCAGCACATCTCACTAGACATTAGTGATTTCCTGTTGCACTCTCCCAGCTGATGAGAGCTTTTAGGAGCATTATTTCTGATAAAGTATATTTCAAAATTTAAGACCTTTTGCATTGTTACGGCCATATAGCATCTCTATTAGATTTACTGACCGCTGAAGAGTTACATCTTAAGAAAAAAGATTTCATTTCCAAACACATTGGAACGATTTTCTAAATCCTCCCAAACCTTCAGAATCCTATTTAGCACGTTTTGAGATTTGCAGTTGTTTTCAGGATTTTGCTGGGATTTAAGAACTCCCTCATCTATGTTGTCATCTATGACAGTTGGGGTTGTTCAGCCTGGAGAAGAGGAGGCTGCAGGGAGACCTCATTGTGGCCTTTCAGTACTTAAAGGGGGCCTAGAGGAAAGATGGGGACAGACTTTTTAGCAGGGCCTGTTGTGATAGGACAAGGGGTAATGGCTTTAAACTAAAAGAGGGAAGATTTAGATTAGATATAAGGAAGACATTTTTTACGCTGAGGGTGGTGAAACACTGAAACAGGTTGCCCACAGAGGTGGTTGATGCTCCATCCCTAGGAACATCCAAGGTCAAGCTGGACTGGGCTCTGAGCAACCTGATCTAGTTGAAGATGTCCCTGCTCATTGCAGGGGAGGTTGGACTGGATGACCTTTAAAGGTGCCTTCCAGACCAAACTATTCTATGATTCTATGTTTATAGTGTTTACTGTTCCTTGTTCTGGCAAAAGAAAGGGGGTGATCAGCTGTTTCAGTTCCTTGACAAAAACAAATTACTAGTTTGTTTTGGTTTAGATTTTAACTTCACACCACATCTAAAAAAACTTCCAAATATTACTGTGTTCCTCTTCCTCCTACAGGTTGCGCTGTTAAAAGGGTCCTGTGTTACAGATCTTGATTCAAGAAACGCAGTATCATGTTCTTTCTTTTCACCCTTTCTATTTAAGAAATGAAGCACGTACTATTTGAAGTGGAACGGTAACATTAATTTCAGTAAGGTCCTAAAATTTAGGACTTTACCTACCCTGATTCCACGTTAGCTAGAATCCTGTTCAGCATTTTTTTTGCCCATCATACCAGGAAACATACGAGGGATTTGCTTTGGCATTTCTTCTAAAGTTTCAATCAATGCTGTGGAAAAAAATGCAATGGGAAAAATAAGAGTAGCCTGACCACCAACAAAAGTTGGAGATTTTTCAATTTGCTTCTGCCAAATGGGACTAGAACTGTGACCTCTGTATCTCTCTCCAACCCCTCTGCACTTCTGAAAGCATTATAAAACATTGCTTTCCTACAAAACATAAATCAGATATTTTCCATAACTCTTTTGAGAGGAAGTCTCTTAAAACAAAGCAACAATCCTTAAAACTGATTGCTACCTTGAGTAGGTAAAGTTACTGTAGTATTAGTATCCGCTGTAAATACTAGTGAACACTACAGATTGCATTTAACAACAGGCAATTTTCAAGAGCTTCCCAGCTCCCAGCAGGATACTTTATGGCAGGCAAGCCAGAAATTGTGACCAATTCAGTAACAAAAATAAGCACAAAAGAAAGGATCGGCAACTCAACTACTTGAAGCTGATTTATTTCCACAGTAGCTGGATGTAAATACTTCCTCTTCTCTACACTGGTAGACTTTCAGTTCAGGGAATATATTAAGAGATTCAGAACCTACATCCAATGCTGTGGCTCCCTCTGATTGTTGTATTGTGTAAAAACTATTGTAAGAGCATGTTCAGCTAAGTTAGCCAAGAATTTTTCCATTTCTATAATTAACTGGAGTCTGACATCATCCCCCCTCAAGGTTCTCTTAAAATTTTAATAGCCTGGTTTATGAATATTCATTTGCCAGCATTACACTTGAACGGATTTATGAAAACCCAATGGCATGTCAGTTCTCAAATAGGTTCCACTATTCCTGCTGCTTCCTTAGCATATTTACTACAAGCCAATTTTATGCTGTCAGAAAGTGCATCAAGCCCACAGTTGGTCCAACCTGGACCAACCAGGTCGTTTCATAGAGATTAATAGACACACAAGACATGTGAGAGCTACTGCTAAGGACGCCTATTAATCTCTCTGCTGCACATGATGCTTCTTCACAGTCCTCATCGGTTCTAGGGTATAAAACCTGTTTCTCCCTTATCTCCTACTGTTTCTCTCCTACATTTGGAATTGCAAGCCAAGCACACGACAACCAGCCCTTCAAAGGTTGCTCCTATGGGAGAGAACAGTCACCCAAACCACAAAGGGTTTATGAGATGTGTACAGACAACTATTTCACACAGTCAGCTTGCTTCAGGAAGTCAGATGAAACTGTCACCCTGTAACCACTAAATAAAGTTTGTGACACATTATTCCATTACCAAGAGGCATAAACAGTTCTTTTGTACCAAAACGTATAATTTGTTTGACAGATGTTTACTTTTTTTTCAGAACTGTGACAGTGCTGCAGTTTTAAACCACTGGATTGGACATTACTGTATTTCACAGACGTATAACCCAACCATCTCCAGATGTAAAGCACCTCCTGTTCTGAAAGGAGAGCTCAATAAAAGTTCATAGTGTGGGTAGATGGAAAGCTGTTGTGAACCTGAATCGGGCAACAAATGTTTAGAGCACAGTTTGTAAGGCATGCGAAATTTAAGGCTACATTAAATGTATTAAGCCAGGTGTATTTTTGGTCAATTTTTTAGAAGCTTCCTCCTAATATTCCTACAAACTGGAAAGCAAAACTAGAAAGCCAAATAGTATTTGTCATTTCTTTTATCTATTCCTTGACTATGCTCCTCCTTTGTCAGCAGAGAGGCAGCTCAAGAAAGCTCAGAACTACTTTTGTCATTTCCTAACAAAATGAATTTAAATAGATCTTTCTGAAGGAATCGTCAAACCTTACCTAAGTACAATGGATGCAATTTATGCGCTTTTCCCCTCACCATCACCACTTCAGAACAAACACAGTAAGAGGTTTGATCTGTCATAAACAAGCATTCAAAGTTTCTGCTTTCTGTTTCTGCTCCAAATATTTACAAAGCAATGGAAAGCTCTCAATTTGGAAGAGTAATTTCCAATAGTGTCATTTGGCAAATGCAGCATTTAAAGGTGTCTCCAAACGAAACCTGTAGACTACTCAAAGTGGAGAAAAAGGCAGAGAAATGCAGATAAAGAATAACTTAAGTAATAAAAAAGGGTATAATCCTTGAAGGGAAAGGGAGGGGAAATTAGAGACCAGTAACTCAGACAGTAAAGAAGAAAGGTCAGAAGTCCTGAAGGATGTAATCATCATCCTGTTTTAAAAAGGGAAAGGCTAAAATTGTGACTGATACAATGGCCTATTGGCCAGTCCAGAGAGTCTGAGGTACCATAAATGAAATGGCTTTACAGAACATCATCACTTGCAATTTTTCACTTGATGCTTCCTCTAGCTTCCAGGGCACAGCATTGGCCAGAGACTGATGTTTGGGAATAGAATTGTAAATTCTTACCAAAACCTGGTGAAAAGCTTTGTGCTACAGGCAGTTCTAGACACTGGTCAGGGTACAGTAAGCACAGCATCACTGTGGTTGAATTACAGTATTTCTTGTTTGCTTCTGTAGAGAAACCAGGCTATTTGGTCTTGTTTTTTCTTTCCCAGTCTTCTTCAGGGAGGGGAGGGAATAATTTATGTTATGTCTTCAGAACACAAAGAACTATTGTCAAAGTCACAAGCTGCCTGTTTGCCCTAACAGGGATAAATGGTTTGTGGTGGAGGGGGAAGGGGAATCTTTCATTTGTAAGATTTCTCCTTTAGAAACAGAATAGGCTTTTTGACATTATTGTTTTTTTAAAAAACAACAGAAGGTTAAAATAATTTACTTCAAGAACCTCTGAGCTAAAAGCTCAATTTTTTGATTTTCTAAGAGCTCCAGAAGGAGGGGAAAAAACCCAAACCAAGTCTGACTTGCAAAACTTTGCCCACCCCACCCCCTCCCATTTATTTATTTTTAATTACTTGCAAGCTAAATCTCTAGCTTACAACAAAACCAGGTTTGGGTAGCTGTCAAACCTTAAAGCTAAACAGCTACAACACTTGGCAGGTGGCTGTAGGAAGGACTTTTAGCTACAAGGGAAAACATGATCAGCTGGGTAAAGCTGAATGCCCAATTTTTTTTGGCATGTGATACTCTTGTAGGATATGCAGCCATGTTGGCCAAGGTCTGGGTCCTGAATTATGTAAATATTTCCAAACATTTAGAGCTTGTCTGCCTTGCAAGACCACCCACAGGGAGTACAGCTTGATGGCCATGAGAACAGTACCACCAACTACATTGGTTTTTACTGTACTCTACTGAATACACTTAACCCCCAGTGAACTGACAAAATTACTTCTCTGTGTCACGAAGATTCCCACACATCTGCCCAGCAGGAGCTGTAGTAAAGCATCCCTTTGCAGGCAGAGGGATGCATCTCAGCTGCATCGGTTTTCATGGTTAGGTTTCAGCCTTCCAGGCTTGGAATATGCAATGGCTGCTCTTAAATTTTGCTTCCCTGCTAACAGGGGGGACAAAAAAATACAGGTTCGTGAAAGCAATGCACACACCAGTAAACTACTTGGTAATTCAACTAATTGTCACATGCTGCAAGAGAAAAGCGTTATATTAGTGTTAATCAATCCAGAGTTGATTTCAACTCAAACAATTTGTTACATTCTGCAGTCGAGCAGCAGGTTGCATTTCACAGCCACTGAATCAAAGATACGAACACAGAATAAAATATCCCGAGGTACCAAACAAGGCATTGTCAGGTTACGTGACACGTAACTGAAGTCATGTTGAGAACTAGTCATTTACACCTCCTAGGGTGTAATCTCATGATGCAATACTCAGATTAAATCTTAGACTATTATCCCAGTATATCAACCCTGTCTGTTCCCAGCAGAGAGGTGACCCGAAGATCCTGTTTAAACTAGCCCATTTATCCAATCAAGACAGTAAAAACAAAAGCATGAGAGCTCCTCTTCTCTTGGTTCTCCTTGAAACTAACTCTAGGTTTCAGTCTCAAAGCCTGTTCCCTAATCCTCAATTTCTCTCACCTCCTGCTTTCACTCCTCTCTCTCTGTCCCTCCAAAGTCTTGCATTGGGAGCAAGTCGCCTGCTGCGGAAGGTGCCTTGGCATGCCAAGAAGACAAGCCAGGGCAACTAAGCCTAATAGTTCTTGATTTATCTGAAGTGTTTGCCAAAAGGAATGTGTGTGGAGTCACTTTTTTTCCTGACAATTACTTCCACAGGGTTGTGTTGTCATGACATTTCATTGTCTGCATTCAGTCTCGCATCATCACAGGCAATTGCAAGTCACTCTTAAAAGTCTACTCAATTACTGGCCCTAGGTTTAATTCAGAAACACTCATCCGTTTAACATATCACTATATACTAGCTACTTCTGTGTTGGCTTCAATCAAGCTGTAAAGTTCCTGTGATATCAAACATAAGTCTTTTGTATCTGCACTTCAAAATTACTTCATAGCACCTACTTTTACTTAAGTCCAAACAATCCAGCCCAGGCAGTATATAAACATGTACTTACATCTGAAATGAAAGGTTCAGAACTAACTAATTTCAAGTAGAAGTCTGTTCAGACTTAAGGCTCCACAACAGTCTTTCAGAAGCAAGTATATAACTGGGCAATTTTAACACCAGGCTAGAAGAAACAGCAGTAGGCTTGGTCCAAGAACAAATATGGTGTCTCAAAGTAAGAGAGAAGTTCTCTTTGGCATAAGAATATTAGCACAACACTCGCACAACACATTGTCCTACCTGCCTTACTACGGTTTGTTTAAGCCTCTAAATCAAGCAAACTGAGGCTATCGTGAACACAGTATGACAGACCTCGAGTTCCAAACATTAAATGCTGACATTCTACCTGATGGGGTAAAAGCAATGCAAAGCACTGAGGTACCTCACAGCTCATAAGGCCTACAGTTTTTGTCCCTTCTCCTGCCATCTAACCAGAGTCAAGACAGTGTTCCCTACTCACCCATCCTTCATTCTCACTCCCACATTGAGTAGCTCTTTTCTAACCCTGACTCCTCTCACTCCCCGTAAATCAGCACCTGCGCTGGCACAGCCATGGTGAGTGGAACTGGGGAACCCATGGGGCTAAAGGGGAAGGGGAAAAATGTTCTCAGATAGAGCAGTTCCCTGATCTGTGCACCCATACAGCCAGCTGACACGCATGGAGAGTGTGGTTCAGGAGCAAACTGGGAATGAGGGCGAGTGAGAGGCATAATTAAACTGGAATTTTAAAGCAAGGTTACCACTTCCACTATTTCCATCCAGTAATCCAAACCATCAGCTGCCTAAAGCAGTCAGAAGAACTTGGTATCCCTAGCCTTAAATATTTGCAGGAACAGGATCCAGTAGGTGTGCTTGAGTGTCTAAGATAGATGAACAACCATCATTCCTGACAGTAGTAGAAAAGAATGTGAGTGGCCTCATCAAATGGTGTCCAAATAATTATTTCCAAAAGAAATGGGGAGACCTCAATTTGAAACAGACCAGCCTGAAGCCCAAACCCACTTCAAGACAGCCCTAAACATCAGCCTACAAAGAAGAGAACAGCAAGGCTGCACTTGCCCTCCCTTGTTTAAAGCAGGGCAGCTGTGAAGAACATAGTCTTATCGATGATGTTATGCTTTTCTGCAATTACTAATTGCTATAAATCCTCCTAGTTAATACATCTGACATACATTATTAGCTCAGAGAACAAGATGTTGGACTGAAACATGTTGATGCTGTTTTCTCCTTTGACTCAACCATCACAAATCCTTAGAACCAGCAAGTGTACATAATCCAAACAGCCAGAAACATGATTAACACTGGAAAAACTAAGCCTTTATGGCTCTGAGTGGGTGCCAGGATGGATCGTTTTTCCTGTGCCCACCTAAACAGAACCCTTACACATAAAGGATTGTGACTTCATCTAATGACTGATCAGCAAAGCTTCCAGCCTCTGGTCAGAAGAGAAATGCTGACCATTTGCATGTATGGGAGCTTTTTTAACTTCACAATTCTTTAAGTTACCAGAGTTCCTCTGACCTGAATGCTTATTTCTCTTACCTGGCACAATATGCTACATGTGAGCATATGATCATCAAATCTCTTCTTTTGAGCTCTGAGATACTTCAAGACAACCAAATCTGTGCTACTCTTACAAAGAACCTAACCTAACCAGGTTTTCTACAGCTTAAATATTCCATCTCCATCTCTGTGAGGTCTCTGGCTGGACAGGTCACTCTTCAAATACGCACGGCAATCAGTAGCTAGATGAAGACTCCGTGTAGATTCCTACGTGCCAATGATTAGTTCAGATAGTCTTTCTTGCTCTGAACAAGCCAAAAGAGCCTTATGCTTTCTAGAAATTTCAAAAAGGAAAAAAATGTTGAAGTTGTCTGCACACCAAATGCAAACAATTTTTGCAAACAGAATACATTTCTTCCAGAAGTGTTCTGGTTCACTAGTGTGTTGGGTACAAAATAACTGTAACCAGTTGAAGCACAATTCTAGATTGTTGCTATATAAGCAGAACTGACCACAAACAAAACTTCCAATGTTTTTTGTTCATTCTCAGTACAGTTGGTTAAGGTTGACTGAAAGTGCAGTGTTTTTGATTTTTTGCAGAGGTACAGGAACATTTTTGTGTTAACTGCTCAGTTCAGTTTTAAATGGCTGAGTGGCAGGACTCACCCCACCCCAAATACTAACAAAACAGTTATTTAAACATCCATAACTCCAATATTTGCATGTATAAACTGACAAATGCATCTTGACGATATCAAAATTGTGTCTGCCACAATTACATTTGTAGCATACCTTTAGATATCTGTCTACTGATAATCAGAATATTTTAGTATGTGAGAGCTCTATAACCAAAATGCATTCCATGCTATTTTATAAGGTATAAGGTGGGGTTTTTCCTCCTGTTTCCCCACTGATAATTTAATAAGAAATGGACGTAAGAAAACATGAGAAACTTCAACATGAGAATTTGGTATTTAAACCTGTAACTGTAATGTAGTCTTTAAAGATTTGAGTTCATTTTACAGCTATAAAATTAAGTTTCCCATTCTGAAACACAACCTCCAGCTATGAACATAAAGATTCCTTGCTTGCAAAGACAACCCTTACTATCTGATCAGAATGAAAGGATGGGGGTTGAGCTATGTTTTCAAAGTCAGCTTGTATAAGTTACACAGGTTTCACTGAGTGCAACTTCAGGGAGTTCATGTATGTTTTTTGTTTGAAGTAGATTTAGTATAAACCAACTCTAGTTAGGGTTTTTAAGGCATGCAGTAAGCT
Source organism: Numenius arquata (assembly GCF_964106895.1). Lineage (NCBI taxonomy): Eukaryota > Metazoa > Chordata > Aves > Charadriiformes > Scolopacidae > Numenius > Numenius arquata. Next base: position 28,948,039 of record NC_133587.1, on the reverse strand, counting down.
TCATTTCCCTCAGCTTTAATAGTTTATCCTGTTGCTTAGAATTACCAACATTGAATCCTTGAGTCTGTTTCTTTCAAATGAGCTATGTGCTCTGGATGGTTTGACTACAATAAGAAACGTATCATCCAAGGTTAGCTTCACTCACTGCAAAATAGCTGTTTGTCTTCACAATAAAGAGAAAGAAAAAGTCAAATCCAATGCTGCTGGAGCAACTGCCTCGGTTGTTCAGCTCCAGTTGCCTGTGTTAACAAATCAGGCAAGTTTCTTTTACTGGAAACTGAAGGGAGGCAGGTGTTATGATGACTGACATCAAAGCCAAGTGAACCCAGGTCTTTCAACTCCCAGCGCTAACTCGTGGCTACAGGGTTAGCATTACCAACCCCTTGTCACCACTGGAGTGCCAACAACTACCTGACATGTTGCTTCCAGTAGGATCTCGCCTTGTTTTCGGGGCCAGTTGGCACTTAATGGAAAATAACATTGAAATACTGACTGTTTTTCACTCTAATACAAACAGTTAGGGCAATTATTTGCTAGGAGTTAAAGAGTTATTGTAGCTGTCTCTGAGGCCTAACTGGGCTTCTTGTCAGGTAGGGTAAGATTGAAAAAGTCACAGGTGAAGCACATACAACCTGCATATTCCCTAGATCATTTGGTGCAACTGTTTTGAAATATTAATCCACACTCCTTCCTCCTTCTGCAGCGAGCTAATAGGAGACAGTGCTAGCTTTGGTTTATTTTAGAGAACAGACAGTAATTTTGTCTAAATCTAAGGCTGATATGATGGAATGAGAATGAAATCCTGCAGATCTTTGCTGACTGCCAAGAGTTTTACAGGTACAAGCCATGAGGAGCACATTTGTCAGTCATTAACTCCATGGAAGCGTTATTAACTTCTCACAGTACTTTGGCGCGCAATTTCTCGGCTAACACCTGAATCCAGTTCCTTTGTAACAGACCACTGATAACAGCATGGCAGCTTTCGGTGTCAAACGACTCAGTTCTGTCAGAAAATCACACACTTCCTGTATAATGGTCTGATGGAGCCTTTAGAAGCGTAGCTGGCCTTAGTTATTACAACACATGATGCTTCTTGTCCAAGTTCATCATAATGCTCTTTTGTATACCTGAAGAGAGACAGCCCCAGAAATCTGAATAATTTTAATCTGTCTTTGAAGTCTTACTTTACAGATTTTTATTATTATGATTTTTTTTTAACTCTGAAAACTAGCATCATTAGAGTAAAGAGAGACCATTCCATCAACTAAATGCAAATAAATCAGCAAAGGCTTAATGCATAATTGCTCTACCCTGTCTACTGAAAGACTCCCTTCAACACGCCACCACGTGAGTAAATGACATCAGAAGCATTTTTATCTCCAGTTACCCAACGCATTCTTATCTGCTTAAGGCAGATTCCAACTAGGACATGTTTTGCTCATTAAAAATCACGACCTTCCAATGTGCTTGTTAACTCTAAACTGCCTAGTTGTGAAAGTTGCAAAACCAGTGAATTAATTAATTAGTGGAGAGGATTTCCTGTGAGAGCAGAGCACACTATTCCCCTGCATTATGCCAAATGGATGCTTCTCTGTGGAGAAACAGAAGCCTATGCATTCAGCAAATAAACCGTGATGCCTCTGCAAAGTGAATAATCTCAGCCAACCTGTTGCTGCAAACTATTACAGAGCTTTTGCCTCTTGAAAATTGTAGTGCAATTGGCATGCACAACAGACAACACACTAAGGAACAAACGTGAACTCTGACAATGGTAATTTAAACTAAATAAACTTGTGCAATTTTCACCCATGTTCATTATACGAAAGGCTTTATAGCTAAGAATCCATCTCGTGAACAGGTTCTAAGCAAGGAAAATGACAATGTTGAATTTAAAAAAACCAAACCCACAAACTCTACATATTCTTAATAATGTTTTGCATAAACAAATGTACTGAGACTATGAAAAGCTTTCATACCACTTCATCAACACAAATCTAAACAAGAGAGAAACCTCAGCTCCTCATGTGTTACGATGAGTGCAGGGTAATGCACGTACCCTTTCCACACAGAAAACTGGCAAAAGACTCCTCTGACCTGTCTGGAAATCTCTTGGTCAAAAATGGCTCAACTCCACCATCTGAGTCTACCTTGACTCACTGTGAAGAAGAAAACGCGCACTGTCATTTCACTTTTCCTCAACTATATAGTTTTGGGGAGCTCTGTGTACAAATACTGTCTTCTCTGTATAAGAAGTAAAATCAGCCTGTCCCCACTACCTTGACCTCACATAAACTATCAAATATAAGGAATTTAGCAAAGAAATGCCAAGTACAAAGCTACAGTCCTTCTGAATAAAGTTCCTAGAAATCTGAAATCCTCCTTCCAACTGGAAATTTTTGCCAAGAATATAATTTAGCAATGCAATCAAGACAAAACATCATTGGAAGAGGTAGAATTAACGCTTAAATTGACTAACTAATACCCCAGAGATAGCATGGAAGAAAGTTTACCTGTTCCAACAAGTTCAAGCATCTGCTGCACAAAGAGGAGCTGATATTGTTATTTCTCATCAATCGAAATATTTCCTGCATTACACCCTTAGTGCATTTGAGCCTGAAACTCAAGAGCTCTAAGAGTGTCTTCCTGCTCTTGTGCAGACTCTGGGGTACCCAACTTCCGTACCTTATCCATATGTCTTGGTGGTCTTTTTTAAGGCATTGACATCTTCTAACAGTTTTACAGGAGCACAACACAGGCACACTGAAACAGTGGAGCAATTTACGTTGACTTGCATTTTAAAATGCAAGTACCAAAGAAGGCAAAACAGATCATATAAAAAAAGATGCCAATTAAAAATACTAATTTTACTGGAAACAATATAAAAACATTTTAAAGTCAGGTATCAAACTGAAATACACATCTGTTAATCCAAGACAAAAATTAAGAGGCTATCTGAAGAAGGATATTGGCTGGGCAGTTTCCTCTGAAGCCTCACTGCCTCTGACGGCAGTAGGATTCAATCTCCTATAAAATATGCAGAGAGAGACGAGTATTTTAATGTATATCTAACAAGATCTGTGTGAGAAAGATTAAATGTACGGGGTCTTTTATTCCAATAAAATATTCCTATTCCTGAAGTGATAAAGTAGTTTTTAAACAGTAACTCTCCAGACATGTTCTGTATTCTGGTATTCTCCAGGCTAAAACACAGGTTTATATAATTCAGAATAAAAATTCTAGATCCATTTGACAGAGAAACACAGATTTGTAATCCAAAGAAAATGGAAGACAGTCTTAAATTGCTAGTTCCTGAAATTTAAACTGAAAACCATAAAATTTATTTCCTTGGCAAAGACACTATTCTTGTGTTTCTGGAGATTAAAATACAACACCTAGAACATCTTTAAAGCAAGGAACCTCCTCTTCCCAACCTCCTAACCCTTATGCTCCCCCTGTTTAACAGCTGATACTGCTGCAGGAAGGGAAGGTACAACAGTGCCGGTAACTTCCACCCTTTGTGTCATAGTAATGTTTAAAAATAAGACCATGGAAAGTTGGAGGAAGCTTTCTTCAGAACACTCCAAGTCTCAAAATACAACTGTTACCCAACGCAACAGTATTCACATGCATAACAGTATTCACATGCAAGAACTTCTTAAACACAAGAGAAAAGTACTACTGAAAAATTTTGGTTTTATAGAAGTGTTCCTACAGATGCTTGTAGCACTATGGCTAAGGTTAATGCATTAAAACTGAAAAAGAAAAGAGACACCTCAATACACAAACCAACCAGCGACAAGACTTTCCATTCATAGCAGAATGAACTCATCCTCTAAGCAAAACCACGAGAATAAAAACACAAAATGCCTTAAGGAAGGCTGAATGACTGGCATGCACAGGCTGCAATAAACCCACTCACATTTCAACCTGACAAAGCTGCAAACATTCTCAAACAACTGTCTTGAGCGACTGCGTGCAAGCTCTCCAAATGAGGTGCTACTTACTTCAGAATCCTGTAAAAAAATCCACTTGTCTGCCTTTACACAAGGGAGGAAAGAAAGAAGGTACAGATGCAGCAGGAGGGGTCAAAGTCTTCTCAAAATAGTTACTGATAATGCCTGAAGCTCTCTTTAGAGAGGAATTTCATAATTCTTGTTTTAGAGAAGTTTCTCACTTCAGCTAAGTCTCCTTTCCAAAGGACCTAACACTCACCCGCTAAGAAAACAGAAAACTGACTTCACAAAAGTTACCAAATATCAACATGCAAGGCTGGCAAGTACATGTGCAGTCAAGATGATTCAGATAAGTCAGATAAATTTAGAACAGCGCTTTCCTAAAAGCATGCGTTCACCAAATGCAGTAAATATGCAGGAGCTATATCCAAGTGCTGATTCCAAACATTAGTGCAAAAAATTTATTAGTGAAAATCTCCTTTTAAGAGTCCGCTCCCATCTGAAGTCCTCAAAAATGTTATTCCTTGATCTGCCTTTAGTATTTGCATCCATCACTGGATTTATCCACATAAAAAGCTATAGGCTCTCCAACCTCGGAGGACTAAGCCAAATGCAGTGTGGCAACTTCACATAGGACCAACCTTTTATGGTTGGAACAGTAGAGCTTTGAGACAGCTAATCTACCATAAATAGCTCTTGAAACTCAGAAGGATCAAATCAGCTGTTGCAACAGTCCCAGCCTGTAGCTGCTTCAAATCCAATTATGCTGTCAGCTCTATCTTGCAGCTCTCCTTTTTACTCCCCCCATCTAAAACTTTTTTAGTCTTGCTCCTGCGAAATTATAAGCTGCAAAGACAAATGCAGCAGAACACAATACATTTAATCAAAAATGAAACAAGTGGACAGGTATTCCGAGAATTATCTTAAGGAACAGAAGGTTTGTTCTGTTAAAAAACAGCTTAAAAATGTGATGCCTGATAAAAATAAAAAATTATCAGCCCTGATTTGTAATGCAAACATACGATTTGAAATAAGCAAATAGTTGCAAGAACAGCAAGCTCAGCTTTAAAAGGTGGGCACAACCAAGACAGATAAACTATCTGTGCACCAGATTAAGGCATAAGGCACTGAATTGCTTGCATATTTTTTCTGTAACTTAAATAGACTTGAGAAGTACTAGAACTCACTGTTATAAATCCCTGTACTGCAATGTTTCCTTTCAGGTAGTTAGAACCATTTTCCCCCAAAGAAGCTGAGAACTATGATTTAAGAATTCTTAAGGAACTGGGAGCTTCCAAAAATGTATGTTTACAAACCGTACAAGTCAACAAGAGCACCATGGGATAAAACCCTGAGGGAAGAGGGGTCCAAGAAAGCTGGCTAATATTCAAAGATCACCTCCTCCAAGCTCAGGAGCGATGCATCCCAACAAAGAAGAAGTTGGGCAAAAATGGCAGGAGGTCTGAATGGATGAGCAAGGAGCTTCTGGACAGTCTCAAACAGATAAAGGAAGCCTACAGAGGGTGGAAGCAAGGACAGGTAGCCTGGAAGAAATACAGAGAAATTGTCTGAGCAGCCAGGGATCAGATTAGGAAAGCTAAAGCCCAGATAGAGTTAAATCTGGCCAGGGACATCAAGGACAACAAGAAAAGCTTCTACAGGTACATTAGTGATAAAAAGAAGACTAAGGAAGATGTAGGTGCTCTTTGGAAAGAAGCAGGAAACCTGTTTACCCAGGATATGGAGAAGGCTGAGGTACTCAATGACTTTTTTGCCTCAGTCTTCACCAGCAAGGGCTCTAGCCACACTGCCCATGTAGCAGAAGGCAAAGGCAGGGACTGGAAGAATGAAGAACCGCACACTATAGGAGAAGATCAGGTTTGAGACCATCTAAGGAACCTGAAGGTGCACAAATCCGTGGTACCTGATGAGATACATCTGTGGGTCCTGAGGGAACTGGCAGATGAAGTTGCCAAGTCACTATCCATCATATTTGAGAAGTGATAGCAGTCCAGTGAAATTCCCACCACCTGGAAAAGGGGAAACATAATCCCCATTTCTAAAAACAGAAAAAAGAAAGACCCAGGGAACTACAGGCCAGCCAGTCTCACCTCTGTGCCCAGCAAGATCATTGAGCAGATCCTCCTGGAAACTATACTAAGGACCATGTAAAATAAGGAGGTGATCATTGACAGCCAACATGGCTTCACTGAAGGTAAATCATGTCTGTCAAATTTGGTGGCCTTCTATGACGGGGTTAAAGCATTGGTGGATAAGGGAAGAGCAACTGACATCATCTATCTGGATTTGTGTAAACCATTTAACAGGTAAACCTGCATGACATCCTTGTCTCTAAAGTGGAGAGACATGGATTTGACAGATGGACCACTGATTGAATACGGAATTGGCTGGTTGGTGGCACTCAAAGAGCTGCAGTCAACAGCTCGATGTCCAAGTGGAGACCAGTAACGAGTGGCATTCCTCAGGGGTCGGTATTGGTACCAGTGCTGTTTAACATTTTTGTTGGAAACATGGACAGTAGGATTGAGTGCACCCTCAGCAAGTTTGCTGATGATACATGGTGTGGAGCAGTTGACATGTTGGAGGGGAGGGATACCATCCAGAGGGACTCTGACAGGCTTGAGAGGTGGGCCCATACGAACCTCGTGAAGTTCAACAAGGCCAAGTGCGAGGTCCTGCACATGGGTTGGGGCAATCCCAAGCACAAATCCAGGCTGGATGGAGAATGGCTTGAGAACAACCCTGAGGAGAAGGACTTGGGGCTGTTGGTTGATGAGAAGTTCAACATGAGCTGGCAATGTGCGCTGGCAGTCCAGAAAGCCAACTGCATCCTGGGCTGCATCAAAAGCAGTATGGCCAGCAGGTCAAGGGAGGTGATTCTGCCCCTCTACTCTGCTCTGGTGAGATCCCACCTGCAGTACTGTGTCCATTCTGCCCCTCTACTCTGCTCTGGTGAGATCCCACCTGCAGTACTGTGTCCAGCTCTGGGGCCCCCAACATAAGAAGGACACAGACCTGTTGGAGAAAGTAAGGAGGAGGGCCGCAAAGATGGTCAGAGGGCTGCAGCACCTCTCCTATGAGGAAAGGCTAAGAGAGTTGGGGTTGTTCAGCCTGGAGAACAGAAGAGAAGACTCCAGGGAGACCTTATAGCAGCCTTCCAGTACCTAAAGGGGGCCTACAGGAGAGATGAGGAGGGACTCTTTATCAGGGAAGGTAGCAATAGGATGAGGGGTAACAATTTTAAACTGAAAGAGGAGAGATTTAGGTTAGATATCAGGAAGAAATTCTTTACTATGAGGGTGGTGAGACACTGGAACAGGTTGCCCAGGGAAGTTGTGGATGCCCCATCCCTGGAGGTGTTCAAGGCCAGGCTGGATGGGGCTTTGAGCAACCTGCTCTAGAGGAAGGTGTCCCTGCCCATGGGTTGGGGGTTGGAACTAGATCATCTTTAAGGTCCCTTCCAGCCCAAACCATTCTATGATTCTAGGAACATAACTCTCAAAATTACCACTGGGACTACTAGAACACAGCAATTCCTGAGAGACTAGTGCAGTGACAATGTTCTGGAAAGAGATACATGTTTGGATACAGTGAAACAGGTGAGCAGCATTATCTTTCTGGTTCACCTCACAGTGCAAAGAAAACACACAACACAAGTACATAAGCATAAGTTAATGAAAGATTTTTTTTAAAAACCATGTATTATTAACATCTCCACGGTCTTTCCAAAACAAAGAGATAAATTACTCTAGTGCAGCACAGGAACTGGTTAAAAAGGGAAAGAAGTGCCTTGTGGGCAAAGCCTGGATCTGTATCTCCCACAAGCACATAGATCCTGAACATTGCCAGGTCATCCTCCTATAATACTGGGCATGACATCCACCATCTAGGCATCAGTCCTTCTTGTATAAGCGGGGAAAAAAGAGCATTGCTAATTCTTAATCTTCAAATTGCTTTAAGAAGGGCCTGAAATTTAGCTCCTCTAGAAACAACGTTAATGAGAGGGTCAAAATACAAAAGATCGTTATACTCCATCTAATGTAAAACTGTCAGCCATATGCCATTCTACTCCCATCTGAGCTTGCATTATATTTTATCATCTCCATTAAAGGGTCTGGGTTTCAACTGATTTGCAAAGCATGTAACACACAAAAAGAGTCACTGGTTTCCATCTTGCCTACACAGATGATGACAAAGCAACTTCAATTAAGTGTGGGTGGGTTAAATGAAGTGGTTTGCTATATCCTCCAAATCGTGCATGAAGAACCCAGCTGGGTCACCTTCTGGAAGCCTCAGAGAAGTCAAAGAGGTGGAAGAAGGCACAGAAAGTTTTCCCTTTAGCCTCTAGCAAACGCCTAACTGAATCAATTCAGATGCACAGGGGACAGCGCGCTTTTTATTAGCACGGAATAAACTCAGCATGTGACAAGCAGATAAAACAGAACAGCAAGATCTGCCCGAATAAGTTTATCACTTTCAACAAGGCTTGTAAAACTTGTGACATTATGCTTCTGCACTGTGGTGAAAAAAACATAGCTGAACCAACTGCTGACAAAAGTTCAACAGCACTCTTAAAAATGCAGCAGGCATGCTTGCAACTGGTACGAGAAAGAGCAGCCGTGAGCGTGCTGCCAGAGCACAACCACTGGTGCTTTATGCCCTATCCATAACCGTTTAAAATCCAAGGTCTTTTTATTACTGTGGAATTTGAAAGATGTGAGTTATGACATGGAAACACACCCCCTCTCAAGAAGCAGGGCTGAGAACGCTTGTTTCTTTTATAGAAACAACTCTACATCTTACTGTTTGCATTCACTCTCCCTATCACACAGGGAAGTATGTTGAAGACGTCACTTTCACATCTAATTTGAAAAAAAAAAAAAAAAATCCTGTGTGTGCTCTTTTCACATAGACTTCCTTTGTTATAAACACACAAAGCAGAACTGACTACCACAGAAAGGAAGTAGTTTCTCCCTCTCCCTCCCCATTACAAAATTTCTGCAAACAGAGTAGAGGAAGCCACAGCCAACACATTGGTTCACCACTAGCTCTTTACAGCCAGCATAAGATCTAGCGTGTATCTTCCAGAGACTATCAACTCTACTATCAAAGAGAGTGAGGCATCATGCACTCCTCAGACAACAAGTTCTGTCCCAGTGAAGGCAGAAGTACAAATTAACAGACGCACTTTTGATACCAAGGTCTTGCATTGCAAGAGACGATATGTGCTTCAATGAGTAACAGTCAAGAAATAACACCAGTGTAACACACAGTAAAGTGCACGCAGCTCGGGAAGTCTGGAGTAAGCATATATTCAATTTAACAATTCAGCTTCCCAGTTTATAGATATGTTCTTTTCAGCTGGGCTGAGGCGGGGCGGGGAGGGGAAGGAGAGACTTCCGAGAAAAAAAAAAAAAAAAAAGACAGACAAATTTAATAAAAAGTGGCTTACCAGAATCCATTGTTAGAATCATGACCCCACTTCTGTGTCCCAGGAAGCAGGAAGCCTTACCCATCCAGTGTATGCGAATGACTCAGAAGGACAGCATGGCTTTGTTTCAGCTTATATCTTCTAGCTCATTCACCCCTCCTCCCTCCCGTGGGATAAAAGTGTTGCCTGTGCCTGGCCATCCCTATTGGCTCAGCGAGGCAACACCACTCATTTAGCATATTCAAGTTTCTGTGAGAGCCTAAAATGATCCACAGAGGATTTTTTATTTCTCTTAAGAATAAATAAATAAATAAAAAACCAAAAGCCAACACAAACACTTTTTGTCTTTCTGGGAAAACAATCCGTTCATTCTTTCACTATCAGATGCATATTACGGTTGGTGTTATTGCCACAGGGCCAAACAATTCCCTAGGCTGTGAATTGATGAGAAGGTAGCAAGTCAGGGAGGACAGTCCCACGGACTTCAGTAATCCCCAGTTTGGCTGCACTGTCTGTCTATGGGAATAAAGCCACACATTTTGTGTCAAAGCCTATGCCCTCTAACCCATCTTATCTTCAATGCAAACTGCATATTCCCCCAAAACTGAGGATCTCCTAGTTTGTCTGGGAAGATTTGCTCTTCCATTTTATTTTTAAACAGACAGAACAGTAAAAGATTGCTGTCTTACTGAAGACACACACACAGACTCTACAGGTTAAACTCTGCAGTGAGGAAAAAGTAATTTTTTTTCTTAACCTGTAGCATTCTCTAAATGCAATGAGTGGTATAATTAGGCTCTGCCTGAAGAATTTATAAAGATGTTACAATCTACTTGTGAACCACCACTCCCAGTGAGATAACAGAGCGATCAAAAAATCACCACAATGTAAGTGAAAAATCTCTCTGATCAAGAAATATCACACCCCTTTGTTAACTTTGATCAAACCATAGGACAGCCTAAAAAGTACACTTGGAAGGAGAAAAGGTGGAGGGGGAGAGGAGTTTGTTTCTTTCTGTACTGCAAAATCCTTAAGCACTTGCAGCCAGATCCTGAAAGCCGAGTTTCTGTATCGTGCAGTATGAACTGCTGACAGACTTGGTATCTGCACTCAGGGATTCAGCAAGCACAGTGAATGAAACACTGGTGTTCCTTGTCTCCGATAAGAACTACCTTTTCTAAATAAAGCACAGACATATTAGGCTACTGTCTCACCATGTTAGTCACCACTAGATAACCTAAGATTCATAACTCTGAGATACAACCACAAGTGTATTTTGGAAGTGTTGCTTGTGGTTGTTGAAATAAACCAAGTACTCCCTCTCCTCCCTCTGTTTTTAGAAAACATATCAGTTGCAAGTCTCCAACACCAGGGTTTATAGAGCCACTAATGAAGCTAGAATCCACAAGTCAAAGAAATTACTAAAAGCAATACAACTGAGTCATCACTTCTCAAATTTCTTGACCTTCTCTTGCTTTGCATGGCTTCACACCAACACTCTTGAGTCATTACAGTTTGAAGGAAACAACATATTCCTAAAGATGAAAATTTATGACACGTAGTAGAACACTGGAATAAAAGCTTTGGAAAGAGGCATGAGTAATTCATATCCTACAAACAAATCTGAAATCTTTCACTGAATGGAAATTAGGAAGAAATGACCCAGGTGGACAGGCTGCTCCTCAAAAGCCTTACTACAGAAAGAAGCACACAGTGTCAGAAGGGATGTCAGATTGAGTGGATTAGTGGTTTCATCCAAAGTTTACAACTCTCAAATACCCAGGATGCTGTTTTGTTGACCATAATAAATGGCTAAGGACATTTGGCAGCAGCCCAGGCCAAGCACGTGTTAAACTTCTGGGAGTGACATAACTTCCTTTCTTGCCAATAATTATCAGAGTTTGGAGAGAGATGCATCAGTAAAGAAGATGCTTTTGCCCTGTTCCTAACTCACTCTTTCTCACCTGGCTACATCTTTACTAAAAATTCCCAATGCTCTAAATAAACAAACAAAAAAATCCATGACAACAACAACAAAAAACCATCAAAGTTTTGAGTATGCCTTTAAGTAGAGCAATCCCAAAGCCTGAGAGGAACTGCATGGAGAAAATAGCAAAAGACCAGTTCTTACCAACAAGGTAAAAGGTGAAGTGCTGGTACACTCCTAAGGATAACTGAGGACATCTACTCTTTACACAACATGCCAGGCTAATTCAACAGTAACACTTCCATCCTCAGGCACACTGAGCATGGGTAATATTGCCAGAGAACACTGGGCACAACATGTCCTACGCCAAACACATTTTAACAAAAGCATTCTCATACATTGTATAAGAGCAAACCACTTTCAATAGGATGACATTCCCTGTAAGCTTGGCTTTTGCAAGACATCTAGTAGTATGGTTCTGTAGTAGTAAAGCATAAAAGTTCAAACAAATTTTTCTCAAAACAGCAAAACAAATAATTTCTGGGTCAGCAAGAGATTGTGAGGTACTGCATGGCATTATTTTTTTAAAAAGGTGCAAGCATTAATAATTCAGCTTACAAAGTATTCAGAAAGGTAGTTCAATTGAAACCACAGTAGAGGGGAACAGTCTTATTGACATCTGACAAAATAAATAGGAAATAAATGTTTTTGCCTTTATCCTCAATAGGAAAGAATCTAGTTTCCAGGTAGGTTACATAGAACGCAGCACAGGTGTTCAACATGTGACATTGACCTGAAGGATATTCCTGCACTGACAGGGGATTTATAAAATCTGGACATCCCCAGCGTTTCAATTCTAACCTAGACAGCAGAAATGAAACCATTCACTGTTTTTCAAGCCACATTAGACAGCAAGAGTTGGCTGAAATCTCTGTAATCAAAAATAAACCAGTAAACACTGCATGTTTCTTCATATATAAGCAGGGCTGCTAAAGCAACCAGCAAGACAGCACATGAACTTGCGCATGGCTTTGCTGTCTTCTGTGGAAGTTACAAAATACAGGTAGTACATGATAAATGGTATGCTGCTAGCAAAGCCAACAAACTGCAAATTAAAAACAAACTAAATCCACAAAAAACCAAAATATATGTTCATAAATGGCGTTTACTGGAACGATATGAAAAGAGAGTATAGGAGACTCATCTGATCATGCCCTGCACACTTCCCAGTCTCTGAAGTCAACCGGACAGTCCTACCCAGATGCAATTCTAGCAACAAAATAGAAAGCTAGGTCATGACCTCCAGAGATCACCAACTTTCTTCTACGATTTTACAGTCCTATAACCTAGATTCTATGTAATTGCTTACTGAATATATATGTTATAAGCCAGTTATGGGCACAGGAAATACTGCATAGTATTTCAAGATACTGTGGAAAAACTTAGACATGTTCATCTAAAGATTACATATCCAAATAGCCTGTGGTTTAGTTACCAGACCTTCTCAAGCTATGTCTTATCTTAATCAAATTGTCTGTAAATTCTGTAGTGTTAACAATCTCTGATTGTTTAAATTGTCTACTAAAATAATCCTCCTGTATTTTAGTTGTTGATGTATTATTTTTTTTTAAAATAGAGAGAGAATACCCATCCACATGGTCTGACAGCATTATCTTCTGAAGGTTACAACCATTTTATGGTAGTATATACATAGAAGCAAACTCAGCAAGAAATTCTCTGGAGGCTTGACTTACTTGAGTCTTTGCTGGAAGGAGTTATTTAAGTACATACTATCCTTAAAAACCTAAATTCACAAGACTGTTCACATAATTTTCAGTACATGCTTTAGTCTTGCAAGAACAGGCTACTTCTGCTCACCATTAAATTATTCACTGCACAGAAAGTACACAGCTAATAACTGTGATGTGAATATGCTTTCTCTAAGCATTTTTGAGGAGATTTTATACAAATGCTTTATTTTATACATTTTATACATTTATTTTATAAATTTTATAGAAATTCAGAATTGTTGAGATTCGGTCCCTTTTTTCCATGACCATGCTCCAACCCCAAATCTTTGGGAATCAAAGTTAGGTTTTGCTTTTCTACTGCAAGCCCTTCCAACTTTTCGAGCTCTCTAGCACGTGTAAGAGTAAGCACTGTCCCCAGTCCCCCACTTTTTTTTTTTTTTTAAATAAAAAGTTAAAACCAGCCCAATAAGCTTTTATTCAAATTTCTACTCTTTACACTGTGTTCCCTTAACCTTCAAAAGCTATGGAAAGTTGCAAGGAAAACAGTTCTCACATAATTTTGGAGCAACAACTGAAGCAGTGCCTACCACACCTCTGAGAAAAAAAAATAATTAAAACCCAACAACCCATAGTTCATGGTTCACACCTACAGCCATTTTTCAGCACAGGCTCACCTTAAATCTCAACCATCCAGGTCTGACCCTCTAGGTAGATCTGCATCACCATGTCCAAGTGGCTCACAATCCAAAAGGCAGTCCTCCTCCTATAAGAATTAAACAGAAAAAAGTATGGGTAAGAAGCACAAATGCACATCACAGGACATGAAAACAACTTCAGAACTACTAGGCAGTTGCACAAAGGGGATGAGTCCTGATTGACTACAAGAAATGAAGCAGTTTAAAGTATATTCCTACCTTGCCCATTCATATAGAAAAGATCATCACCACAAGCGACAGCACTTTTCAAAGCCCAGCTATTGATAGACTGTATCTATAGTCACAGGGAAAGTGAGGTCTTGGAAATTTGATAGGAACCCTGAGGAACTTGGCCCTTCAGTTACTACAGTCTTAGTCTTTAACATTAGATACATTCTTGAACTACCAATTTCTCTAGAAATGCTGAGCTTTCACGTAACCACTTCACAGAAAGTAGTCTGGATTAGACCTTCAGTAAGGTCAAGCAGCACTGAAGACAGCAACAAAACAGCAGCATCTACCAAAAGACTATTATGCTCACTATTACCACCACATGATTCTTAGTTTCTGAATTCCTTCTTGCTACTTAACTGTAGGGCTGTCTCATCACTTCTACTGTTCCTGTCTTCTTCCTCTTTATATATTAACCTTTTAAAAAGACAGAAAAGGAAGGATTTGAAAACAGCTACAGTTTTGGTCAACTACTTCATGGGTTTCCTGAAAGCCACTATGATGTTGGAAGAGGTGACATTTATAATGCACAGCACACGTTAAACCTGGTGTGCGCTGCCACTATCCCACTAGCATATTCCATTATTTCTTCTTTTTTGGCAAATTTGTGTATTGGCTACATTTGTGTATTGGAACAAGAGGGAGATGACTGTAGCGCTGCAGTTTTGAAGGCCCGCAGCTTTGAAGCCTGTCAAAGTCTAGACTTGTAAAGGAACCTTGAGTATCTGGTGCGAGTGGAACTATCTTGACAGAGTCGTTCTGGGTTTCTTCATATTTGCCTATGCCACTATATTGTACAGTTAGTGTCAGAAGGCTTACAAGAAGCTTTGGCAAGAACACACGATGAGATAAATACAAGGCCTAAGAAACACAGAGCACCTACCAGGAAACATTTGAGATTGAAATCAAAATGCAAGAGCTGACAATTGAATTCCAACCTTTTAAAGACTGACCGTGGCTGCAATTTTTTGCACTCTCTCTACAGTTCATCCAAGAAGTGTGTGGCAAGCCACTTGAACTGTTTATCTGATAACTCACACATTTTGAGAGTTTAGAACAAAAGCAGGAAAAGACACTCCAAATATTAATTTTTGCCTTTTTGATAGACTCTGCTTTATTACACAATAGATAGATCCTGGAATCAGTCAGGACATCACGAAGGAAAGACAAACCTCAAAACACCATTTGGATACTTGATATTATAAACTAGAAAGAGAGGCTAGTAGGTAATAACTTTTGCTTAGCCACAAAGATCCATCATTTTTGATCCAGGAGAATAATCAAACTTAGAGTTTTTCTAGGTAAATATTCTTCTGGATGCAAATAACATCAATATTTGGATTAATTTAACATCTGACAGCTGAACCAGGAAAGACTGTCACTACGTGCACAGCGGACAGAAATACAGCTGTTCTGCAAGAATCTGCAGTGGCCCATCAGGTTATTCACTAGGCTGGCTACAGTACAGCTACAACAGTTTCTCTTCTTTCAGATAAGGCTCATAGTTTGTAGAGCTCTTACAGGCAGAACAGACTTTAAAGAGTTTCACTGAAACAAATTAAGGCTGTGTTCCTCCAATGTCAAATGGACAGAAAGGGACAAAAATTTTTAGGATGTTTTCTTTGTTGCTTAATGACTTATATCACATCAGTTCTGCAAAGCCATCATCTTCTCAGGCTTTTCAATACCAACCTAATGAAGCCTGACACCACAAAACCATTCTGCACAGCCTTAGTACACCTTCATTTCTTACAGAGAATAAAAAAAAACGCAGCCTGGAAAAACCTGGGAAAGGGGTGGAGAAGTGTAACAACTTTCTTGTGGAGTCAGAAGTCCTCACAGAGAGTTCAATTAAACCAGAGCCTAACACCTCCTTCACACTATCTCAAACTGAGGTGTCATTCTTCTTAATGCTCCAGAGGCATGTAACAAAACATACTGGGCAGCAGCCAAGTGCAAAGGAGATTTTCAGACTGCTGGTTATGCTTTTACAGTGTTCCCTCCCCCTTCCAGCCCACCAAAGAGAAAGGCCACAAAGACTTTCATTGGTCCAGGTCTCTCTTGAACATTCAGAAAATCACTTAGAACAGCAAAATTCTGCTCCTAGCCTGTAAACTCTTAACATCTAATTTCTTATTTTTCTTGTTTTCCAGGCATTTCAGAAGAACCCTACACAAGACTAACAGGATGTAGGCACTTTTGTTTGTAGTCAGTTCTCTTAGAAAACACATTCAAGAGTTCAAATCCATCCTGCTGTTATTTTTTTCCTATCCCACCATCTTAATTAAATTGTAATTTGTGATGTAATCTGCTCTAGTCAGCAGGACTCTCCTTCAGCACGTTTCTCTCCCATTTGACCTCACATAACACTGTTGTAGTTTGACCATCTGTTCGAGTCCCCCTGCCCAATGATGTTTTCAGAAACAATCTGCTTTTGCACATTTCAGATGTTTAAAGAAATTACTTTTCTGCAGAACTGAAGAAGACCTGCTGAGGAGACAGTCTCTACAAGTATCATGATAGAATCGTGCCTGACTATGCTTCCCTCAACACGCAAAAGCGAAGCCCTTCACCTGAAAGTTACCAGCTCGGTGCCCAGGAAGTCGACATCTACACTAAGAATAGTAGGTACACTACAATTCTCCCACCATGTCCCTAATCAGTGCAGTGCACAAGTTAAGGATGACTCCTATAAATAGCATGGCATATAAATATATCTGAACCAAAAAGCCATGTTATTGCAATGCAAGATTAATGTTTGAGGTGCACATTGGAACAATTGTGTGTGCGTATTCATGCTTCCCACATTAAAGCGCTGTTATTGATACTCGCCAAATACTCCTTAAGCAAGGAGAATTAAAAGCAGGAAGCTCAAAAAAGCCCTTTAGCCAAGAAAGTCATAAGACATGTTAATATGAAGGTTTTTTCCACAGTGGTAGGCTACATTTTCTCTTAGAATCTGGTTTCAAATTTGATGAAATAGGATTCTGCAAGAAACTCTATACCACCTCACAGAAGCTCCCGTCATACACTGACCTCTAGTGTAATAAAAACTCAAAGACATTAGATGTCTCTTCAAAGCCTTAGAAAAATTATCAAATTATTTTCCTAACACTCTGAAGGACATTTTCATGCCATAAAACAAACTGAAGTCAGAAGGGCCTCAAAGGATTACCCCCAATTTTTTAACAAAACTGGAGCACAGGTAGAAGAAGCTACATTACTTAAATTGTTCTAAGGATGTGAAGATACTGCTGTGCCTACATAAAGTAATTTACACAAAAGCTACATTTAACTACTTTGAACACCAACTTAATTTAACACTTAAACATTCTGGGTATACAGAATTTTTTCCTAACTACAGTTTTGCAAACCTCAGTTGAGAAACATTTCAAATAGAAACACTCTGCTTGGACAAGTCCTGTACCCAACAGATCAGTCCATGTTCTGTACCAGACTTTCAGGGGGCGTGTGGACAGAGCTGCCAACTCTGTATTTACTGTAGCCAGCACTCAAGACAAGAAGCCTGCTGGAAATGTGATATAAGAATTCTCATGGATCCTCACTCACGAAAGACAGAGGGCTCACAGAGTCAGCTGGGGGCTGGATTCTTAGAGAGCCCAGGCAGACTGGGGTGGGAGACTGGCTGGTTGGTTCTGATCAACAGCTTTTGAAAAGAAAACCAAAAACGAAACCAAAATTATATTAGTTTCAAAATTATCAACTTAAAACCTGAACAAAAACGTGTGTGTTCCCCCAACTTTAATTATTAAAGAATGTGAGTTTTGTTATAAGCTAACTATAGTTTTATGATAAAAACTACTTAATGAAAGCGTAGAAAACTTTAAGACAGCATTTATGAACAGGACAATTAAAATGGATGCCCAAATTATTTAGGGCTTGTATACCACTTCTGTCCACTCCCTAAGCACCTATCCTAAATACCTGACCCTAGACAACAAACCCCAGAGATGTTCCCTTTACCTCAGACCATTTCTTATGCCTCCTTTAAAAGCAGGGCATCATTCAGAAGCTGTTTCCAAGTGAAGTGACATTTTCAAAGCATCCAAGATTTCCAATGGCTGTACAATGCCTCTGAAACGCAGGCCTACATGGATATTTTGGAGCAAGAGCTTTTACGTGAGCTCCAGAGCAGAAGCTCTTATAAACTGAAATCTCATTTGAACAAGGTATTAAAAGCTTCACAAATACTAAGTTCAAAAAGAGTTCAGCACACTGTGAAAACAGCCATCATAATTTCAACATATGAAGGAAGTGCTCAAGAATCATTTCAAAGATAGATGTTTGAAACTAAGTTCAGATCAACTAAAGGAGTTTTTTGTTTGTACTCCCAGGCTCAAGTCTGTGAACATAGCCTAGAAAGTAAAGGCTGAGTTTTTAAGACTCGTTCCTAGCTGAGTACCAGAATTCAATAAATCCTTATCTGTAATGACAACATCTGAAAGAATAGCTTTGCCTTACTTAAAAAAAAAAAACCAACCCCAACCTACTTAATGATGCGTTCAAACCTAAACATTTAAGTTTCAGACCACTTCCGAAATACTAATAGTTGTCTTCCTAATGACTTGCATGTATCTACCACACTTATATCTGCACAGCAGTGAGGTTCTTGCCACCCTAACAATGAATTCCACATCAATATAAGGTGTGACCTACATCCTGAAGTCTGTTTTTTGGATGTACTGTATCCTGCAATCAACACCTGGCAGCCTCTCTCATCAGATCAAGGTGATAGCACCAAGTACAGCAGTTGTTATGAAGTATGGCACCTTTCATGCAATTTGGTAAGCAGTCTAGAATAAATGGGATTCCTAGCTACTGGTCCAGAATGCTAGAGGTCAAATCTTACGTCTAAGAATTGCTTTTCTTTTCTACATCACAGTCATTTTACAGCCAAAAACTCTTACTCCAGTTATAGCACGGAGTCAAACAGTAGCAGTCAGGATTTACCAGGCTATCCGTTGCTAAGTAAGGTCATTTCAGGCAGAGTTATGAATAAGATTCATGTTTTTATATAAGAGATCCTGGTCAAAGCCACTCAGCCATACTTCATTTCCAATTCAATTATACCATCACAGCCAGCTACTTATCTTACATACAGCCCGTGCATCCTTCAGGCAAGGAACTATATTGAGAAATCCCTTATGCTAAACTATAATTTCTACCCAGAAAATAGTTTGCCACTGACTAGGAAAGCACGATACCACTCTCCCAGTCCAAAGGGGGCAACAGTTAATGCATAGAGCACATCAGACAGACCTCTGAATAAGAAGTGCACGGAGAAGTGCGTGAGCGAGCTCGGTGGCTTGCACAACAGATCCTTGCCATTGTTTTTGACAGAATGTATTCTTCCATCTATTTTTTCCCTAAATTCTTGTATTTAATTCAATGCATGTGGTGGTGGGAATGATTTTTAGAACAGTGATGTGCATCAGTACACAGATGTTCCACATTTGTCATGTCACATGAACCTTGTGGCTAACACCCAACCGTTAAAAGTCTAAAAATCCTCCTACATAAAAATCCACATGATGCATTTGTTCCTAGAAGAACATCAGACAATATATTAGATTGCTGGAAACAGATTTCTCCAATATTGTCCTTTTTTTTTTTTTTAACTGCAACAAGCTTTCTTTGGTTTCAAGACATAAAAGTAAAAAAAAAAAAAAATCCACAGAAATTAAGTCAAATGGTAGCTTGACAAAATTTGCCAGAGCTAGGAGAAAGCCCTTCAAATTCAACTAACTGTAGTGCATTGTGTAAAGAAAATGCACACGTTACATATAATCATGGCTAGATTTTTTTTTGGATATTCCTTTTTCTAAGGAAACTGTAAAAACACAGGAGTGAAGCAGACAGCTTCATAACCAGCACAGACCTCTAAACTCTTCACTCAAAGAAATTTCCTAGTTTATTTCTTCCCAAATAAAAAATAAGGCACAGAAACTGATGCCAGAACACATGACCTAAGCTCTGCCCTCGGGCCCTTACATTCAGCACTGCCTTAATGATAAGGAACATAACTCAAAATGCCATATCTAATAAGAAATTTGTGTGTCCAGGATCAGTGAAATACTCCATTCTAAATTTTGTATTAGACCATTGATAAAGCGTCACGCTGCAGACTGTGCAAGTTATCAGGCAACTGTGTACTGACTGATTTTTTACTGAGTTTGCAATATAATACCATGGAAGGATTTGTTTCAGATACTAATTCCTGAGTTACCTTTATTAAAAGGCAGTAGCCCTTAAGCACAAATGTGCCATATTCAACAGATCACTGTGTATCCAAAAATTAAATTTCTAAGGGAAAGTTACCTGAAGTTAACTACGTATGATTCATGGAATGCACCCAGCTTACATGTGAAGATCTACAGTTATGACTTCTTTGGAGATTTTCAAGACCCGCCTGGACGCAGTCCTGAGTAAAATGCTCTGACATGCTCTGGGCAATCCTGCTTCGGCAGGGGAGTTGGACTAGATGATCTTTATGGTCCCTTCCAACTCTAAAAAATTCAGTGAAAAATTCAGTGAAATACGTTGGGATTTTGGCATAAACTAAAAAGCACCTATTAATTCATATATCAGTATTTGTAAGCAAACAAATTCAAGTAGAATAAATCTAAAGCCACTTCCTAACAGTTATTGCACGTGACAGACCTGTGGTAAGCATCCTATAACACGAGAGATGGTTTCAATTTCTTGCTGACAGAAGCTTGTGTGACCTTGGAGAAGTCACCGGGGTTTGTCCATAGCTCCACAGCAATCTCAGCCAGCTGCTGGCTGCCAGATTCCCACTCCTCTCCCCGGCTGCGTGAGTCTATCCCTTCCTTGCTCCACAACATGTTTGACCCTGCACTGACTCATTTCAGACCAGCAACCATAAAAATAATTCAATTGCTTCCTTACACATTAAACACAGATGACTCAGCAGAGGGTCAGAAAAGCAGAGGGGTGCAAAGGGGGAAGCTGGTACATGTAGGTGAGAACAGGGTAACTGTGAAACTAATAGTTTCACAGGGTCTGGCGAGGATGAGTAACTGAGGGTTAAAAGGGTACAGAGATTCATGTTAACTCACTGGAGTAATTTTTTAGATTATGTGCCTAAGGAAGGGAATTTTTTCCACAGAATACCCATTTTGGACAAGCCTATGGCTCCCATCACCCAAA
The DNA here is from genome assembly GCF_964106895.1 of Numenius arquata. Classification (NCBI taxonomy): domain Eukaryota; kingdom Metazoa; phylum Chordata; class Aves; order Charadriiformes; family Scolopacidae; genus Numenius; species Numenius arquata. The sequence goes on along the minus strand of NC_133587.1, from coordinate 28,926,839 downwards.
TTTCTAAGTTCTCCAGGGACTTCAAGTCAGGGACTTATGGAAGCTTACAGAGGGATCCATGCTGAGGCAGGAGACTCCAGTACAAGCCTCAGTTTTTTAGGAAGCTCCAGTACAAGGGAGGTAACAGAGAACAGGCACAGAAGGGGCCTTCCCTTCTACAAGTCTGCACGCTCAACAAGATCACCACTTGCTGCTGTTTCTGTGATTCCTTCTGCATTTGGGTGTGGGGCGCCACAGAGCAGATTTATCTGAACAAGTGCAAATTCCTGTATCTGAAGTACGCATGCTGCTTTATCTCAATTAGAAAATGCTTAGCCATAAAAAAGGAAAAAGCAAGACATAGTCTTCAGGAGGTTTCCTAGATAAGATGTCCCCAAAAGCTTGATCTCATTTCTCCTCTCTCAAGAAAGGGAGAAGGCCCAATCCATCCTTAAAGCAATCCAAAGGGATGCTACAGCTTCCTACAATCTTCAGTGTGGTGGCTGTGCCTCTGTTGCTGTTTGGGGCTGGCTACCTCAAAGGCCAGGAAAGACAATCCATTAAGAAGTCCACCAACTCTTGTGGCTGAACACATCTTCTCAGCTCTCTCTCCTCTAACACCCGTGTTTTGGCGCACATTTTTTTTTTTTCTAGACTGCTGCAAGTGTTGATTTCTTCCCAGTTTTTCTATTGGTACAGCTGTCTTAGGCGGCAGAATTAGATAGGATGTTTGGGATAAGATAGTACCAAAGCAGAACCACAAGTGTCACAGCAAACGTTCATTTTATTAGCACAATTAGAACACAGCAGACAGAAAATTGTTAGCAACATGTATTATCTAGCAGAATAAGTAGCAAAAACCTTACTCAACATTTAAAGGCTATTTTGAACAGAAAATTAATAAAGTGGCCTGTCGGAACTACAACTACGTTGGTAAAGAAATTCAGCACATCTCTAATGGTAAGTTTCTTAGGCATTCTTTCTACAACTGCCATGTACCTCCTCACACACACTTTAAACAATTAAGTAGTATCCATTAACCCATCTGCAAAACCTTAAGTAGCCTCTGGAGCCTTTAGTCTCCTTGTTTGTTTTATGACATCAGATCACAAACAATCCAGTCTTATTCATGAGTTAAACTTTTTAATAGCAGAAACAGTTATCAAGCCACTATGTAAATCCCACAGGGCTAGATAATCTCTACCATTATTATGTAGTCCACTAAATGAGTAAAATTTCCAAAGCTTATGTTGCTTATAGTTTATTTATAGACTTAGGTTCTTTTATTTTAAGGTAGCAGTCTCAAATTATAACTGAAGTCTAAGATCAGAGCAATTTTGTGGTATACTTCATTATAGCAAATAGCAGCCACATTAGTCAGTAATCCAGACGTGAATAGTATATGTAGAATACAACAGTCTGAAATTAATGGAAGCAACATCATTACCACTCGATTTGCCAGTTTTGCATAAATCTGTTCAGAAGATATCCATGCCGTTTGGTAGACTATTGAATAAACAGTGGAGGGAAAAAAAGCAAGCATGATATACAGCTCTTGTTGTAGAGGAAAGTTAATAAGTTTATTACAACACAAAAAGCACCTGTGATAAGATTTTACATTTTCAGAGTGAAGTAGACTGTCTATACTGACAAATTCAGTTTCAAAAATGGAAGCAAGTACCATAAGCCAGAACACCAGTAACGCTGGAAAAGCCATAGTTTGATTGCTTTGCATGTCATTATCTGCTAGAGGCAAGAAGCTTCCAACAGAACAAGTGACAGAAGTACATCCTTGCCTCATGTAACTCCTGGGAAAGCAGGGCTGTGATTCTCACAGCATGTTTACTGTGATCACCACCTGGAGGCCTTATCATTGCTGGCAAGCTCAGCCAGTGCTCCTCTCCTCCTGCCTGGCAGCTGGGGAAGACATCTGAACAAGAGCAGACCTCCCTGCTTCCGACACTTGAGAAACCGCAGTGCGGAGACACCAGCTTGGTCCTGCCCTGCACAGGGGTGTGCCCTCTCTTTTTTCCCCAACTCCATACAAATTCATAACATACCTGCCTAGGGCAGATGTTCAGTTTGCCAAGTAGCCAGCAGCAGGTGACTGCATCTTATGAAACATACACTAAGGGCTACAAGATAAACAGTAAATTTGATTTCTTGTTTTAATTGAGTTTTAGACTGCCATGTTTCACTTTAAATGACTGAGAGTGAGGAGGTTTTTTTAGGCTGGTAACAAGCTTCTGAAAAGCTAGACACTAGAAAGGCAAGGTAACATCTCAGCTAAATAACCCTCTATGCTGAATGTGGAAGGGTAAGAACCTCAATGAACGCAAAATTACTATTTGCATCATCTTTGAATTTCATCTAAGTTCAAGGGAATTTCCCTACCTATAGGCTAAAAAAAGCAGGAAAAACCCCATCAACAGCACAATACAACAAAGAGATTAAAACTGGGTTTACAGCAAGACTAGGAATCAACTATTGGTTTTGATCTCTTCCTTGCAGTTTAGAGAGTATGTGCTGTAAAACACCCACTTCATGTATCAGCCAACTGGCAGACCCAAGTGTTCTGGATTTATGTTATCTGAGTGACTTCTAACCTGCACTTGCACAGGTCTGCTCAGCCAGACCTCCGTTATAAATCAAGACTGTGCATATTTGCAATGTGCACTCTTATTGAGAGAGTTACCTCTGACATGTGCGAGTGTGCAAGGAACAGGGGTGGGAATCTCTTCTGACGGAGTTCTCCAGGGCAAAAACAGTGGCCAGAAACATGTACTATAGTTAGAGCTTCAGGCATGAGTTCAGAGGGCAAATCCCATCGCTTGAGCTCTCTTAGGTACACTCACTCAATCTTCAGCTTGAATTCCTTCCTCATCTTTTACATATCAATCAGATATACCAAAATAAAAGCCAAGTACTAGCTGCATAAATGAGTTCATGCCCAAATCCAATTTAAAAACAATGAAGTGCAGCGACTGCCACATGCTCTAGGCAGTACGAGTGTTGGGTATCCCAATGACAAATAGTCAGGACCCTGACAGGACCCTGTGCACAGGTTTCACTGACTGTACATTCAAATAACTTCAGCAACTTTGACTAAGATACCCCTGGCAAACAGAAGATTCCTTTCATATTTGCAAACTAGCTGCCATTGATTCAAGTCACAGTAGCCCATCTTGAACTCATATCCTAACACAGGAAAACACCAATGTCTAATGAGACTTGCAGTAAATTGCCATGCTCAACCATGTATCTAAGCAAGAACATTTTCAACTTTCAGAATTTTCTCATAAAACCCCTAGAAATAGAGCACACCTGTAATTAAATAAATGCCAATCTTAGCCAAAATAAAATATGAACTTAAATTTAAAGGTTTCACTACTTATTAAGTTCCTATACAACTAAAATGGGACATCAGAGGTGGTTGCATTACAGTGTTTCTCTTAGCTCATTTGGCAGGCCTATCTTCTGAAAGTGCTGCAAATTATTTAGGCCTATCTTCTGAAAGTGCTGCAAAACCAAATTATAATGTTCTTAGACTTGTTGAGTAGCAACACCTATGAAAAATATTTTATCAGCATGTAAACCAATGACTTCTGCTGACTTAATAAGTACTATGGAGCAGATTTCCACATATGCTTATTAGATTGTCTTACAAGTTCTCAAAATGAATTTTTTGAAACATTTATTCAGGCTCAGAGACATCTGCATGTTCTGATTTCGTAATAATAGCATTTTTTCCCTTCAGAAGACACATTTAATTATGCTGCAGATTACAGTTCTGAACTACCTCCTCAAAAAAAACCCCATAAATTTAAGACATTACCACAAGATAACTTTTATTTGATTTGCGAAGTTTCTCTCACTTTTCCAACTCTTTTTGCTACCGTTTTACCTTCTTATGGTAACTTAAGTCTATGGCATTCACAGGATGTGAAGTTTCAGTGTTAATACCAATCACCAAGGTCTAGAGAATCATTCCTTCAAGCCAGAGTGCATTCCCGTTCTCCAAAACAAATCAGCTTTTACCTTCTTCCAGCAATTTAAATACTTTGCTGCCTCCCTCAGCACTTAAATATAGGAGAAATACTGAAAATCAGATGCATCAGTCATCTCTAAAGAGGGTTTACAAACAGGATCTTGAGCACATTTTAAGTGAGGAACTGCTCAGTTTCCATTTAATTTAGTTAGTCCAAAGCCATTAGTAGCATAACGTATTCACTGCTTTAAAGATGCTGAACTTCTTATATGCTAAGAAGTGGCAGTTATCACAACTGTTTACCACGGGACGGACCGCAGAGGAACAGACTTGCTGCATCAAGCACAGGAAACAGCAGGTCAGGAGCCAAACGCGGTGTCACTGCTGGAATTCCAGCACATCACAAGCAACACTTGCAGTTTTGAACTTGCCAGCACCAGCACTGTCAAAATTGATAAGAGAAACAGGCGCCCATCACTACACTTCCAGAATTAAAAAAAAAAAAAAAAAGGAAAAAAAAAGGAGAAATGTTTAAAAAAGACAGTTCTACATGTAATAATTGTCCAAATCAGTCTGCAAGAGCTTTTTTTTTTTTTGGCCCTCATTGGGCCTTACCTATAGAGACAAAAAAATGATGAGACAATACCATTTATATAATTTATGCCCTCCTTCCAAACTCACACCACTGCCCCACTCTTGCAAAATTATTCAGCAGTGCACAAACCAAAATATGTAATACAAATAAGATACACATGCTTTCCTTTGGCCAGAAAAGATACTGCAAATATGGCTAAAGGAGAAGATTTGGTGGAGGTCAGGCAAAAGTAGAAGTGCTAGATTGGTCGGCAATTCCAAGTGCTTGGCCAGCCAAGGTGGAAGTGGTAAGTCCAGGAATGTCCTACATGAATAAAAGGTGGGAGGGTGAGGGAAGGACAAACTGCATTTGAAGTCTCTGCGGAATAAAAGCCTTCTTACTTGAATTGGGCAATTAGGGTTGATTTCAAAGTCTTCAGCAGAACAATAGACCGAGTTTCCATTAAATTGGTCTTCATGTGATCCATCACGTAGCACACACTATAAAAATCTGGCAGGTAGCTCTGATCTTCAGTTACATTCAGCTTTACTGTAAGATTTGCTTTGCACAGGAGTGTTAGCACATGCTCCTTTTACATCTCTACAAAGAAGGAATCAAATTTGGGTTTGGCAGAGATGGTAGTGATACATTGGCATTTCCTGCCCAAGCTAGACTAGCAATTACTGCAACTCTGAACCAAAATGGCATCATTCAGTGGGTCAGCACAGCAACAGCAAAATTGCTTTGTGTATCTAGATAAAACCAAGAACAGCAGAGTAATCACAAAAGTTTCAAATGAGAATTAAAACTATGCAGCTCTTGAGAGACCCATAACAGAAAAACAATCCCTTAAAAGTATACCTGCTTTCCAGCAGCTCTTCCCATAAAGCTAGCAAGAGGTCACCTAATTCACAATCCAATTTTTGTCTTCTTTTTTCCACAGTCATCTCTTTTGTCAGGTTATTATGCATCATACTAAAATGCACAAGCATATCATCCAACTCCAACAGAATGCAAGATACCTTGGCTGTTGGGACTATGCAGATCAAGTGGACGTGGCCTGAGTGTCTAGCAATGAAGTCTTCATAGCAAGTTAGGGAGGAACACACAGCCAAACAAACCAAAGAAAACCTCCAAAACACCCAAGAACAGACTAATGACAGAAACAGACCAGAAAATCCAAAGTAGAAATTGTTGGATATCCTACCAAAGATAATAGTCACAACTAATTGCAGTCTCCAGAAAGACCAGATTCAGAAATGTAAGGAGTGTTAAACATTTAGTTCTCTCAGAGAAGGCAGAAGGGCATGACTAATGCTGCATGGTCATTAACCAGTAGGTCCTGCACTGGCCTATTCAGATTATCTCTTAACAATGTATTCAAGACACATTCCCTGTGTTTAGATTTATCTCCTGGGCTTAATCATCTTGTGACAGCATGACTGAAAACATCACCCTCATTAATGAAATTGGTTTCATTAAACATAAATTCAATACATGTAAGAATTTATAAAGTTTAAAAAAAAATATTTTTCTAACAAAACAACATAGGTAGAGACATACTGGATTCATGTAGCCTATTGCACACTTCTGTTCATTTATGCGAATTTTCAAAATTGCTCAATCTGTTAGTGATGACATTATTAACACTGGAGAACAGAGTTCTTACAGAACTATAATCGTCTTCTGATCTCCAACACCTCAAAGCATCTCAGCTTCCTCAGCAACAATTGAGGTAGCTCTCTTCACTGAGCAATTACAGAACAAGACTAAAGACTTACTTATACATGAGACTAAGACCTGTAGTAAAAAACCCTTCCCCAAGGTTTTGCAAATGGATAATGCCACACAAGAAAGAAAAAGAAATGAAGCAGTAGACAAGATGAAGCAAGACTCTCAAGTGCCTAAGACAACTGTAACATAAGAGTGATTCTTGCAAATCAGGTGCAAACACAGAAATACATGGTTGTTCTAAACAACATCACTCAATACAGAAGCTATCAAGTAACACAACAATCAAATAATATCAGATCTTCTGCTCAAAGTAGGTTTGGTTTCTTCCCCTTCCTTTAACTTGAGCACACTATTTAAATGGAATGAATCAAATAGATGGTGCAATTAAATCTGGAGAAAATACAAAGTAATATTTGCGAGCATAATCCAAACAGCCCCAACTACGTTCCAGCAACACATTTCAGGATAAGGGTCCTTCATGTCACATCTATTAAGTTAAATATGTCAGTACTGTGAGATGTCAAAAATAGCACTTGAACGACTAGAGTGCTGTAAGCAGTGCTCAGCTACAAACTTTGCAGCTCAGCTCAGCACCGGGGGCACCTCTGTTAACAATTAACGCTGCAACATCTCTGAACAACATGGACTTTGCTACAGAGATACTACCTTGACTCTACATCTCAGATCTGAATTATGTAATATTCTAGACAATAAGATCACCAAACAATAATGTATAAAAATTAATGAGAATATTTTCAGGACACTTCTCAAAATGAAACGTGCGACTGAGGTCTGTTTATACAAGTAAAGTTCAAGGCAGTCAAGCAGTAATGCTCTGGTCATTGCCAGATGGCTCTGAAATTGATTTCATCCACCTGTAATGCAGAACACCCTCCCACGTCTGGAGCTTAACACAACTGTCAGTCTCCCCTTTGCACAGTGGAATATACCACAATGAAGCGAGAAATCAAGTAGTTTTGTTTGTTAGGTTTTTTTTTTTTTGCTTTAACTCAAATACTTCAATTTACTCTATAGCAAGCAAAAGTTTTGTTAAGATGTGAAAGAAGATAGAGCCTTTTTTAAGCACAGCCTTCTCTAAAACACTGAGGCAATTCAACACCTGCAGCGGCCAATAGAGCCAGCTCAGATGTCCTTTGTAAACAAAGCCTAGCAGTAATCCGGAGATCTTGGTTTGAAAGATGATGTCTTAGGACACAAGACTCCTGTACCGTGAGGTAGGTGTGCAGGACCAGTCACTGCCAGTCAACTTACCAAGCTGCACCAGCGATGCTACAAAGTCAGCAGGCAGAAGCAACAGTTCTGTTAAACTCAGCTGGCAGCTCCTAGGAAGCCAGCACACTTGGAACTGACAATCCACCAAGCTGTCCTGTTCAATCCAATTACTTTGTTTCAAGCCAATATTTATAAATTACCAGCTTTTACTCTACATACAAGTGTTTTTGAGATACTCAAAAAAACCTGGAGTTTATGCAGGTTGTCATAACTCTTTGGTTGCCAAATATGCATTGGTGGCACTATTGAGCAGTTACAGAAAAGGCTTGCAATCAGATCATTGCTGGGAATGTTTCCAACCAGACACTTGTATTCTGCTAACTCAAACAAGACACTTGTCTCCTTTGTGCCAAAGCAAATCCCCAATTGCAAAACTAGGTGAAAAAGCAGACCTTCACTGATGATAGAAGCCAAAGCTATCAGGTTCAATAGCACATACTACTCTCTAGTAAACTTTTAAGTACTCAGCCCTAGTTTAATAAAGCTTCCCAAAACTTCTTATGTTGTTTGTATTGATCTGACTATAGTTATTTCAAAACTCCTTTCTCCCTAGCATTCCTCATTCTCTTTAATTTACTCTCCAGTACGGAAGAGATATGCTGTAACTCCAGCATGTATTTTGTAACTCCAAAATACAGCAGCTCATATCGTCTTTAAAATACGCTACATGCTCTCAGGTCTTTGTAATCTGATGAACAAGTAGAGGATAGAACCATAGAGTCATAGAAATGTCTAGGTTGGAATGGACCTTTCAGATCATCAAGTCCAACCACCAACCTAACACTGACAAAAACCATCACTAAATCATGTTGCTAAGCACCATGTCTACCAGTCTTCTAAATACCTCCAGGGATGACGATTCTACCACTTCCTTGGGCAGCCTGTTCCAATGCTTGATAATCTGTCCTAATATACAATTTAAACCTCCCTTGGTGCAACTTGAGACCATTTCCTCTTGTCCTATCGCTTGTTACTTGGGAGAAGAGACCAACAAATAATTCAGCTCCACCAAAATCTGCAATTTTTGATTACTAACAGACATACACAGTCACAGTCCAACAGAGCTAAGCAACACTATACAACTGCAACAGTTTCTGGCCTTTCCCAGCTGTGATCTTCCTTGAAAAGTGTAAAGTTTCCTTTAAACAAAATTTTTTTTTTTTTTAAATAGGATGGAAAAGGAGCTACAAACACAAAGGAAAAAAAATAAAATCAAAATCCAGCATTTTAAGCTTCAAATAAACACTACTTCAGCATTCAGTTTGAAAGTTTTTAATTTGTCAAATCACAGCTGAGGTGCAATGGGAAAACCCATGTTCATACATGGCTCCATGCTAGTTGAAGTGAGCTGTGAAGAGCACGTATTTTTAGTCTGGTCTGACTCTGACCCACCTTGCCCCACCAGCATGAACACCAAGGCTCTAAGTTCAGGACCTGATCAAGGGGCCTTCTGCCACTAGCACTCACTGCCTTCTCCGTCCTCACTCCCGGCTGGACTGATCCCCACTGCACCAGCTCCCATGCACACTGGAGGTCTGAGAGCTTCCTTGGTTCACTAAAGCAGCGTAACACTGATGTGCTGACCCAGCAACCAAAACCAGAAATAAAGCAGCTTACAAAGTTGAAGGAGTGGTCTAGAGCCGCCCCAGAATAATCAGCACAGGCACACAGCTGGGAGCAGGAAGGAAAGAGGGAAATGGGAGGAGTAAGGAGCTGTTACACTCATAAAATTTCATCCCCAAAATGGTATATTGCAAAGCCACACACACATAAAGAGTTGGCCTGAAAACTGCAATACAGGTTTCAAAGCTCATTATAATTGCCTCGAAAACAAAGTTTTGGGAGTAGAGTTTCAGTGGGAGAAGGGAAATAATTCCTCTGGATTATCCTGTGAAGTCTGCCCCTTCTAGAAATGGGTTCTGAGGCTCCACAGAGTAACCTCACTATCCTGTGCAGGGAATATTCAATAATACTGTAATAATATGGTAAAGAGCATTTACATTAAAAGTGTGCAAACTGAACAGCTGTTGGGACGTAAACCACAACTGAGAGGGCAGCCAACACTGAGGCTACCGCAAGGGAAAAGTCTCAAAGCCCAAGGAAGTCGGTGTGCAAGCCATGATTTCCAGAAGCAAGGGAGCAAGCCGAGGGTAGCACACCAACAGGATGCTGCTAGGGCTGGATCCCAGGATCCTTGGTGTGTGCAACACGAGACACTGTTAACACCATTTGCGAGAAGCATGAATTTATTTTGCACACACCCTTCGAAGTACAGAAAGTTATGCCTGAACAGAAAGGAAAGTTAATTTGGCCTAGTTTAGCAAATTCTTAAAATTCTGCCAAAGCATTGTCCAGACAACACAAGACATAGCTACTGGCAAGTTCCTGCTCTCAGAAATCACAAACTTTCAAAGAGCCATGTAACCTCTCTGTAGCTTTATTTATTTGCAGTATTTTTAGGTTGTAGAAAGAGCAACAGCTACATAGGTATAGTATAAAGGCGAGAATTGTTCAGGCTTGGGGAAATCAGACTCTAGACACATCATGACAGATGTCCTGCCTTAAATAGCAGCAGTAACGTTCCAGTACTTGAGAGCCCAGCTAACACTCCAAAATAGCAGAAAGTATAAAACATTAAAGAAATTGATGTGATAAATCTATTTCAAACAAGTATCCTGCTCTGAAAAGAAAAAAAAAAATCCCTTTTATCACTGCTAGCTTAGGTAGCTTGCTACATCTCCACCCATTGTTCTTTCTCGTTTCATTAAAAAGAAAAACAAGAAGAATGTGCTGTGTAACTTGAGTTATACTCTGATCATGTATTTGAAAGGATGAAATTCAGTTAAGAAAGAGAGGTTTACCTTAGGTGAAGTCTGAAAAACTGATCATTTGAAATCCAGAATAGCAATTAAAAAAAAAATAAATTGAGAAGACCGGGTCATAAAGAAAGAGACCGGCATAAAGAAAAAGAGGGAAGTTCAGTATAGTCTCAGCGAAGTGATACAAGTAATTTTTCAAGTCACCTGAAGCTCCCAGCCTGTAGTACACATAACACACACTGGTGGTGTGCAAGTCACATGTACATTGCACACAAGTGCTGGCCCAGTGTTGCCAAGGAGCACACACAAGCACACATACCTATGTATGTGTGTGTGGACACATGTGCACGCATCCATGTGTGCGCTGATCCAGGAGCTACTCAACCTCCATGGGCAGTTTCAAATATAACAATTTTAGAAACCCCAACAAAGCAACTCATTAAACACATTGCTGTTTTTAAGACAGAGATCATGTTCGGTTGCTGCAACTATCATACTTAGAAACTTGCGGGGGTAAAACTAATTGAGGAATAAAGATGGTTTCAGGCTTGTAGGTATTTGACAAGTATCCAAGCCCCAGCAGCACACACAGAAAATACAAGTGACTAGAAACATCAGAGCAAGTGATCTTCCGTTTGTCAGAAGAGCAGCGTTTCTTACAGCAGCTCTCTACAGGCCACACTAAAAAAACCTAGAACAATTCTGAACAACTTTAATACAAAAAACTAATGACTGTTTTACAAGAGTTACAAGTTTTCCACAATAAGAATTTGTGGTTTCCTGTGCAAGAAAGAATGCCAATTCATACCAACATGTTCATGGAAAAAATTTTTTTCAGCACTTCCTTAAGAAACTAGCCTCTGTAACACCAAGATTACTTGCTTTGTTTCAGCAGAAACTGGCATAATTATAAGATTTCATGTCAGTCTTTGCATAAGAAACATTTAATTAAGTAGCATTTGTTTTATTAGAAGGACACTGTCTACTATTGCGTCATGAAAGTACATTTCTAAGTTACTCTAGGAATTTCACGGGCCTATAGCACGGCGAGCTGCGGGCAATCCAGGAGAACTCCTGGAGTGCACGGAAGATAATGACTTCCTAAGCCAGGTAACAGACAGTCCCACCAGAGGACAGCTCACACAAGTGAGCTAATTGGTGACATCAAGATTGGAAACAGGCTGGACTGCAGTGACCATGCACTGGTGGTGGGAGGTGCATCTGGAGCTGAACTTGGCAAGGCACACAAAGAATAATAATAAGGGCTTCTACAGGTATGTCAGCCAGAAAAGGAAGGTCACAGAAAGCATACCTCCCTTGATGAGCAAGACTGGCAAACTGGTAACAACATACAAGGAGAAAGCCAAGGTACTTAACAACTTTTTTTGCCTCAGTTTTCACTGGCAACCTCTCTCCCCACACCTCGGATGGACTGCAAGGCAGGGACTGAGAGAAGTCCCTCCCACTGTAAGAGAACATCAGGTCCGTGACCACCTAAGGAACCTGAACATACAGAAATCTATGGGACCTCACGAGATGCATCCCAGAGTCCTGAGGGAATTGGCTGATGTAGTTGCCAAGCCACACTCCATGGTATTTGAAAAGCCCCGGCAGTCAGGTGAAGTCCCCAATGACTGGAAAGGGGAAACATTGCACTCACTTTTAAAAGAGTAGAAAGGAGGACCCCGGGAACTACCAACCTGTCAGTCTCACATCTGTGCCTGGGAAGATCATGGAAGAGATCCTCCTGGAAGCTATGCTAAGGCACATGGAGGACAGGGAGGTGACTTGAGGCAGCCAGCATGACTTCACCAAGGGCAAGTACCTCAGCGGATAAGGGAAGAGCTACAGATGCTATCTGGACTTCTGTAAGGCTTTTTGACACGGTCCCTCACAACATCCTGCTCTCTAAATTGGAGAGACATGGATTTGATGGGTGTACCGTTCAGTGGCTGAGGAATTGGTTGGATGGTCACATCCAAAGGATAGCAGTCAACTGCTCAATGTCCAGATGGAGACTGGTGACAAGTGGTGCCTCTCAGGGGTCCATACCGGGACCAGTACTGTTCAATATCTTCATCAATGACACAGACAGTGGGATTGAGTGCATTCTCAGCAAGTTTGCAAACAACACCAAGCTAAGTGGTGTGGTTGACATGTCTGAGGCATGGGATGTCATCCAGAGGGACCTGGACAGGCTTGAGAAGTGGGCCCATGTGATTCTGCCCTTTGACTCCATTCCAGAGAGACCTTCTTGAAGACAGCATTTAAGGTGTTCCTCTGTTTATTGCATTTGGAAAGATCTTTTGTCTCAGCTGAAGTTCTGCACAAAATCACTCTGATCCTCAGCTTCCTTTCTTCATGCACATATATGGGCCTTTTGGGGTTTTGTTTTTGATTTCAGCAGCTTGTTCCTGGCAAGCACCTCCTGGAAGCCCAGAAAAATCATATCCAACCAAACACTGCTTTAAAGATTTCTTTTAAAAGGCTACTTTGCCCAGAGAAGCTGTGGATGCCCCATCCCTGGAAGTGTTCAAGGCCAGGCTGGATGGGGCTTTGAGCAACCTGGTCTAGTAGGAGGTGTCCCTGCCCATGTCAGGGGGGTTGGAACTCGATCTTTAAGGTCCCTTCCAACCCAAACCATTCTATGATTCTACTAGGTCAAAACTCCAACAGTAGGTCAGGTGAAACAAAATCACTGTTAACTTTTTCGCAGCTCCCAGCTCCCTACTAGAAGACAGATTAGGTTCTCAAATTTATATCTCACCTGAAGTGTTTCATCTGCCATCTCCCTGCCCACACAAATCCCTTCAAGTTGTCTATGACTGTACTATCCCAGCAGGGTATGCTTCACAGCGAATTTCAGACATGAAGTTTATTACCGAAGTACTAGCTGAGCATTCTCCTCTTAAACCACAAGTTTTAAGAACCTAAAATGCATACCTAGCAGTAGTTAGTTATGCTATAGTTATCTTTTATTAATCTAAGTCCTAGGATGTTAGCTGGCTTCAGTGTCACTTAAATTCAAAGTTCATTTTATTTAACATAATTTAATTTCAAGCTAGAATAATTAAACTTGCATTCCATACCAGGAATCCATATAAACAACTTATTTCCATACTCCAGGCTTTTGCTTGCAGTAAGAAGCCAGAACAACTTGTTGCCAACCCACAAAAACAATACAAAAATAGGCATTTGCATGGAAGTTGTAAACTCAAGCATGCACCAAATATTATGGAAACAAGATAAACAAGTGTATTTAAGGAAAAACAAATCCTTTATCTATCAACTGTTGACAGAAAGGAAGAGGACAGGCACTGGGGAGAGCATCCAGGAGAGGTCTGGTGCAATCCCACCATCAGGGTGTTTATAGAGTTCTAGGGAGTCCTTACTCTCTCCGCTTTGCCAGGATCAAGTTTTGAGCAAACTCCTTTGAAGTAATATTTGTCACACTACATGCTTTAAACCACAAATGACAGAACACTTTTAGCTAAAGTAATTTAAGCCTAAAACCAACAGTGTGATCTGATCAGGAGTACATAAGCTAAGCAGTCCTGCAGAATAAGGTAGAAGAGGAAACAGTTACTAAGTGCTGATTACAGATGAGAGCGCAGCCTCACATGCAGCACACAAACAAGACAAAGCATCCAGAGCACAAGTTACTATAACAGGCAACTCTTAACATCAACAACCTAACTAAGCCAGATTCTTACTGATAGATATTGCCTCAGCAAATACACTTTGTTTTCTTTGTATAATTGTGTTCATTATTGCAACTTTTGCTTAAGCAAGCTTCTTTCAAACCCTTGAATCTTTCCAGTGATAGAGACTATTGTGTGTAAGTAGGTTCTGGGGTGGCATACGTATAGCCGATCAACTATATACATGGCAGAGTCATAATCTGCACAACCTGGGAGATAACAGGCACCCAAGCTTGCCAGTGTGCAGGACAACCCACGGTAAGAGCTGCAATGACCAACCTGGAAAGAAGCAACTTAAATTGCCAAAGTTAGAGAAGACAACTCTCATCACGTATCAACCTGCAGCTTGGAGAAGCAGCTCTACCTGCTGCTGCCCTATTTCTGTTTTTAAATTAACATATATTGTAATTTTTAGTTTCAGAGAGCAGTGGAAGAGTCATGGAAGTGAGGCAGGCAAAGCAGCACTTACCACTAGCTGTGCAAAGGAAATCATTAACAACAGCAAAAGCAAACAAAAGTTGAAGGGATTAATTCAAGTTACATTTTCAGAACAGCAATTTTCCTGCTGCTGGAAATGCTGCTCTTCTGGGCAATCCACAGGGTCTTCTCCTCTTCCTCCACTAAGCTTTACAGTTGTCAGTTTTCCTGGAGCTGGAAAGCACTACATAGACAGACATGTCTTTAAATTGCCTGGGAAGCCAATTTAAGTTCAGAGGAAACTTTAAAATAAATATTTTCCCCTGCAGGGGATGGAGCAAATTTAAGCCAAGTTAACAACATTGGCAGAACCTTTCATTTAAAAGAAAGGGGAAAAATAACCCCACAAACTAACAAAAAAAGCTTTCTCCAATGCTCTATTTTTATGCCTTTCCAGAACTTCCACCAATTTAATTAAGAACAGTTTTTGGAGGTTGGTGAGGGCGTAACCCCTTCTTTTTCCCCCATTGCTTTTAAACATGTTTAGAGATTTACTGCCATTTAAAGTCTTATCACTTGGCTTAAGGACCTTCAAAGGTCCTTTCCAGTCCAAACTGCTCTATGATTCCCACCGCCTTCCATGAGAAATATTTGTTTCTCCTAAAGCCTTTAATAATTGAACACCTCTTATTAATCCTCCTCTGCTCAACTGAGGACAAACCAACACCTCCTTACTTTCATACTTCTCAAATTCCACTCCTCCCAATCTCCTCTATATCCATTCCCTAGACTCCCTCCAAAGGGGTTTATGAATAAATTGGCAGCCCTTAAAATAAATAAATAAATAAATAAATAAAGATGCACTTCCTAACCTTCTCTGGGACAGATGTTTCCTCTCCATTCCCCACTGATCTTTCCCTCCCCTCAGTATCACACTCAGATGTCTCCCTCTATTTTTGAAACATGGACAGTCTGCTGTTCTGGATGAGAACTCCCGTTACCCGCTTATTGAAGAACCATTCATACATGTAGCTATTAAATCCAGAATATGCATTCATTTCTACATTTTCTCTACTAATGACACATTTTAAGCTAATATCCATGATTTTTCTAAGCTAACTATGCATCTAATATGATCATTTCAAACTATAAGCCTGTATTTCTGCTATGATTTCAGACAAATACTGATTTAGTATTCCAACACTGAGTCTGAAAGAATAATTTTCCAGAAGACAAGAGCAAGCATCTAGCCAAAGACTGTCAGAGTTTCAATTTCTTTTAAGACACTAGCATTACAATGGAAAAGTTCAAACTCTCAGCTCCGTGGAGATGTGAAAAACAGATCCTGAAATACGCTACCTTAAATCAATAGACTTCTTTTAATGTTATTGTTTTGTTTTCACAGGGCAATGCCCTATTATTAAGCCAGTCATCCTTTTATTAGTATGATTTGGGTAGTATGGATGTTAAACACAAAAGCTACAACCAGCTAGAATAGAGTAGGCCTAGTGAAAGGAAAAAAAAAAAAGGTAGGAAAAAAGAAATATGTCTACAGTCACCGGAAAATTTCCTCTCTGAATAACAGGGTTTTCCAACCAGTTACAATAGGTAACCAGGAGCCTGGGGCAGAGGCAGCCTTTTCTGCTATCAACAGCAAGATTGCACAAGTCATTCCCTTCCAGTCTCCTTCACAATGAAAAGATTCACACAGCCAGGAAAATTCAAATTTACATTCTTCAACTGCAAACTGCATTAAATATGTTTTCAAGAAAAGCCTGATTTATCCCCTTGTACGGGAGTATGGGATACTAGTTAATGAAATCAGCTCAAGCCTCTTAGAACTTAGCTCTATCATTATCTTTAACAATCTCTTCCAGCAAACAAGTATATGCTCCTCGTCACCCAAAGTTTCAAACTGACATTGTAGAACTGACTGTGTTTAGAACACCAACTTTAGCCTTTAACAGAATTATCTCCCGTTTTCAAAGGTGCTTGAATTTACTCTGTTCAAAACTTTCATTGAAGTTCACCATATGAAGATAGTCTGCCTCTTAACTTCCGTATCTCCAAGGAGATAACTATGGATATACTGCTGCAGAAAAGAGGAGCTCAGCTACACAAAACATTTTTTGGAAGTTTCCTATTCTTTTCATGGCAGGGGGAGCAGGCTGAACAGAAAAAAAAAAAACAGAAGGCAGGGCTCAGCCTATGGTCCCTCACCTGGACTGAGCTATCACTCCAGATACAAGGCATTTCAGAGCCCCTGTTCTTTCCTCAACATCTGATCCGAGCAGTGCTGCCACTGAAATAAAACTCATTTCAAGAATCAGTATATGTAAGTGTTGGCTAACAAGAGAGCAGAGGATGCCTTGTGAAACTGAACATTGTTCAGAGAAGTGGGGAAACAAAAGTCCTGTTGACATGGATTTAAGGGGCACCTTTTCGTACCCCAGTTCTTTTGAATTAGTTACTACCACAGGCTGTGGATGTACATATATAGGTAAACACAATTGTATTTCATATTTGTGAATCTAAGAAAGTAAGATTTTTTTTTTTTTTATGCAATCTGACCAATTGGTGGCAAAGAAAACTTTTGACAACGTTGATACAGTAAGAACAGTCCTCTTTTGTTTTAATCCATTAGAAGCAGGAGAGGGGCTCGCAGCACCTAGCATTTAACAAGAAGTCAATTTTATCTCTGCTAATACTTAACACCAGAGAAACAAATGCAGCTACAGTTGCCTGTATTAAGCAGCTGGCAAGCTCAGAGATGGAAAAGTCGCGGAACAGCTGGGGAATGCGAGACCCTTTTGAACAGACTGCTATGTGATCCAAAATAATGGTACATGTTTACACACAACACAATGGCAGCAACAGCCAAATGCAGGTCTGGCGAATGCACTACAGCTGCTCCTTCCCTCAGACAAGGCACCGCAAGCAGATACAAAAGAGTTCATATTCGCAAAAATATGGCTTTCATCTTAAAAGGCAGCAGTCTGATTTCCAAAATAGACAGCTGGCCCTCCAACTGGACTAAACCATACAAGATTCTGTATTAGAAGTTACCCTTTAAAACAGGTCTGGATTAGGGTCACAGAGCTTTCCAAATTGCTGCTACTTTACCACCTACAATTTCTAACAATGTTATTCAGACCAATATGTTGCCATCTAATATATATTAAAAAAAAAATGTCTCTCGTGACAGTATTTTCCAGACAGCATCAGGAAGATAGCCATATACAAACTCTTAATATAGACGCTGACTATGCAGAGGTTAGCTATCCACTGTCGAGAAAGATGTTGGGTGTGCTAGACAGGAGGGCTTGAATAAACACAGGCTATTTTACAGCTCTTTTTAAATCAGTGTTTCACATTGGTGTAGAAGTTGGCATCTGAAGACAATACCTGCCACTTCTTACACCTGAAGAGAGGGATAGTCCTTACTTGCTGCTGCTTACACAATGACTGATAGAATGTTGCAAGGAGAGGTCGCTTGTTTCACAATTGCCATCTGAAGACAACGTAATTTTGTACATGACCTTGCACAAAAATTGCATCACCTTCTTTCAAGTGATCTTCCCAGTTTCAAGTCTCAGAAAAACAGTATCAGTGGTACCATCTGTCTTGCTCAAGACAAACCATGATTAAATAGCGCTAACAAACTGGCTACTACTTTATACCGTAACCGTACACCTCCTAATTATGCTAGGCACCAAAACAAAGTTAGTAATGGAATGTTTCAACCCACTTAATCTTGATTAAAAACAGTATAACTCAAAAGAAACATTTTTTGACTGAGAGGAGAGGGCACTGAAAGATTTCCTCTTCTACTTCCTCTGTACATAGCCATTAATGTTACAATCCCCATCAAGAGCTATTCAGAATGATAGTTAAAACTGGACAAAGACAACTGTCATAGCAACACTAACATATGCAGGCACAATTTTTAACCTCCATTGCTTTTACAAAGAAAATGCCACTAATAGCCATCATAGAAAGGAGGATTTTGAAATACGGGTTGTAAGATTCTGTCTTGCAATGAATGGGACTCTGTCAATGGTAACCACGTCTCTCAGCACACCTAAGCAATAAAATTCCATGTCTGTACACTTCCATTTCAGACTTCTAATAGACTCACTAGTGAAATCCATTTGTGAATTAAGCCATATTTCTAAGAAATTCCCCTTATAAATGGAATGTATGTACTGAATAAAGAAGGAAAACAAGTAGAGCTTTCCAGAAAAGATGCTTCTGGTACCAAAATACTATTATGCTAAATGCCCTTCCCACAGGCAAAGCAGTAACAGGCATGCTACCTTCAAATCCTACCATCTGTAAAGGTAAGAGCACAGATTTCCTCTTCCAGCTGCACTGATGCTATGAGCAACTGCAAGTGCTGCCATATTGTGGCAGTGGGAGTGATGGCTTGTATCCTCAAGGGACCTCGGTATGAGCTCTGGAGCCCTACCTGCATCAGGAGCTTTTTTTCCAGATTTTTGAACCAGTTCTGCTACCCTGATTTATCCAGCTTTGAGCGCACCCCACTACTCGAATGTCTCCAAAGTCTTGTTCTCAAAATGAAAAAAGTAAGAAAGCAAGCTTAAAACAAATGCAGGGTTTCGGAATGAATTATGACATCAGTGAAGCTTAGCACAGTTCAGCAAACAGATGATTTTTAACAACTACAGGTAATGCACTGACATGAACCAGTGAGATGTCAATGACCATCCATAAGCTGCACTGAACCTCTCTCAAATTACTCTCCATATTTACCGTAATGAATTACTCTTTCAACCAAGATCACAATAATAAATTAAACAAAAAACAAACCCAAAACCAAATTAAAAACCCACAAAAACCCAAGGAACTCTAACTCCTCATGAATTAGTCTTCACTAAACTAATTACTGCTTTACAGGAGAAGGTATTTATCTTAACATTCCAATGCTGTACTTACCAGGTACAGACAAAATAAGTGTACTTGGAAACCATTCTTTGGTTCCACTCCCCTTCTTTGTAGTCAAATCCTATGTTGTAGCTTATTTTCAATTAAAAGACCTATCAGGGTATTTGTGTGCATCAATGGGAGAGCGAGTTTCCATCTTTCTGGGTTCTTTTTAACAAGCATTTTACATGTGGATACAAACTCAGCGCTTTCACAAAACAATTACTGCTGTTATTTGCCACAGAGGAACTAAGAAAACAAATCTTTTAATAGCTTATTCCAAATTTTACTATAACTGCACACAGATAAGGGTTTTTTTAAAAACTGTTAGGAGGTACATCTCCACCAAAGTTTACTTGCCATAATAAAGATTTGCCTACCATGTAGATCTCCTGACAGCCATGTCTCAACAGGCTCCAAATCGTTTATACACATACCAAGTATTGTTCAAAGCAGACTTGTTTTAAGCAAGATTAAATACCTGTTCAGTTTGAACTGTCCCAGTGCCAGGATAAACTACACTAAACTAGTTCAGACAGTTATCCCGCCAGGCACCAATGGCCTTTGAAAATCCCAGTACCCCAGAATCTGCTGCTTCTGGGAATTATGCCAGGAGCTGTGGGATAGCTCTCCACAGAGGACATTACAAATTAAATATTTTAGAAGTGTGCTTGTGTTTACATGGAGCAAGGCTGTAAACAGTTCAGCATATGAGTCAGCATGGTTTGCATCCACACAGAACTGAGCAGTGCAGTTGGGAACTATAAATTTTCTAGGGAAACAAAGAGCGTGAAATGATTCCCCCAGGGGAATACAGTCAGGCTCCACCTAGCAGGAACTAACACTCACCTGAAGACAGGAATTTTGTTCAGAACTTTACTGCTGAAAAGCCCATGATTTTCCTGTGGTGACTTCAGAACTTTCTACACAGGAAAGACACTTTGGTCCTGCCTGTATCAGAGATATGATATCACGGCCAGATAAACTTACAGGCACACACTTCCGTGCTAGGATACAGCTCTTTAGTCTTATAATTAACACTCAGCTCCTTTAAAGTGAAAGCTGAAGCATATTTCTGATCAGGACAGCAAAGAAAAATATTGAATGCTTCTCACTTGATATAGTAACATCCAACAAAGTCTTCAGACAGGTAAGCAAAGCAGAACTGAAAAAGAGCAAACTAGTGCACCTCACCATGCTGTTACCTGTGGCCAGATTAATTTAAGGACCAGGCGAACATCGTTTTATTGAGGCCTCAAGAGGCACAAGAAAATAGGGTGACATATCAAACCTCTGAACACCCCACCAGGAAAGAATTTCTTGTAGCAGGAACAGCTGTCAGGCCTGTGTTTCAAGAGCTAAGCACATTACCACTATTCCTTCCTCTTGTCTCCATACCAGGCACTGCTGTCTCGTAGAGGCTTGACGCAGACCATCAAGAAACCAGGACTGTTTCTCTGAAAACACAGGCTGGATCTCTGCCACTGCTGGTTACACAGGGCAGCACACAAAGCCAGAGGACAGCACATCCTCAGCTTGAACTGCACTTTTGGGTCAGAGGTAATGACACCTCAATGTAGTAAAACTGCACACAGTTCTGTTGTCACAAACCTCATTAGCCACGTGAATCAGTCAAGAGAGGTTTCCGTTTTCATTTTGAACACAAGCAATTAAGGTAGTTACAGGCTGAGAAAATTTTTCAGTATGATATAGTTTGGTTTACTCTTAAAGAAACACACTTGCCATGATAAAAATAACCAGAACATTTTCCATAAGCTATCAGAGAGACTATTCGCACACTCTGAAGAACTACACATCTACCAGGATAAGAGTACTACCTTTCAGCACGTGAGATGCTATCTGACCGAAGATCAGTCTATGATGACACTAATAACTGTCGAAGCCTCAGAACAGCATCAAAACTAAATGGATAATTTTCACTTCCTATTTGCTTCCCAGGCCTCATGCTGCTGCCCCCTGCCAAGTAATAAACTCAAGGACCCTCAGCCTTCGCAAGACCACTTAAGTGTCTCTTAAGAGTCATAATCCATGATCACCTGCAGACTGTAAGAAGCATTATTAGTAAAACAGCTCCAAAGGTGTCATTAAGTAGCCAGCTCTGCATACTCATTTTTTTTTTCCTATTAATCACAATACTTCATTGTTCCCTCCCCCCCCTTTCCTAAACGTAGCAATTGTTTTCTGGAGTTCGGACAGCAAGTCATGGCAAGCTGCAATCCCACCGCTGACCCATTTAGGCCGGGGAAGGTGAGCACCCAACTTCTCCAACGCGGCTCTTGGGCGCTGGGCCAAAGAGGTTTCGTGCATCAGTAAACAAGTGCCCTGTTGATTCTGCCAGCCTTTCCCCGTACCCCGCTGTGCTGGAACCAACCACCACCATAAAGTCCCTCTTTCTTTACACCACACGCGCACGCTGCTGCCGCCGATGCCTTTTTTTTTTTTTCCACAGCTGAAAGAAGAGAAAATTTCTTCCAAAATCTCTCAGCGCCGCCGCAAAGCGGCCCCTCCGCCGAGCGCGGCAATGGCAGAGCACCCTCTGCCGCGCCTCCCGCTCACTGCTCCCGCCGGCTCCCGGGATGTCCCCTCACACCGCCCCGCCGACGGACCCGGCCGCTCCCGCCCGCCCGCCCGCCACCCCCGGGACGCGGGCGAGGGCCCGGCGTTCGCTGCCGCTCGGCCGCCGCGCTTCGCCCGACGGCAGGTGCTGCGGCAGCTCGTGGTGCGGGGAGCGGCGGCGGGGACCGCCGGCCCTCCATCCCCCTCCACGTGTTGCTGCGCCGAGGAGAAAGCCCAGCGCCGGCGTGACAGCTCGGCCCCGGGCAGGAGGGGCGGCGGGGGGGAGCGGGGAAGTTCCGCGCAGCACCTTCGCCAGGGGAACCCGCTTCTCGGGCGAGCGCGGAGCCCGCGGCGCCTCCCCACAGGGCTGCTGCTGCTGCTGCTGCTGCTGCCGCCGCCGCCGCCGCCGCGCCCCGGGGGGGCAGCGCCCGCCCCGGCCCCGCGTGGGGTTCCCTCCCGCGGGGAAGAGCTCACCTCGCAGCCGGCGGCTCGGGGGCAGCCACAACCTCCGGCGGCCGCCTCCCTCGGTCCGTCCCTCCGTCCGGCGGGGCGGAGTGGGGCGGGGGGCCGGCTCCTCGGCGGGGCGGGGCGGGGCGGGGCGGCGCCCCTCGCCTCAGCGCCCCGGCAGGAGCGGACCCTGCCCGGCCCCGCCACCAACGGCCGCGCCGGCGCTGCGCGGCCCCACGCGCGGGACGCGCCCCCCTCGCGCCGGCCCGGCCCCGCCCCTCGCGCCCCCCGCCCGCCACGGGCTCGCCCCCCTTCCGCGCCCGCCTGCGGGAGGCGCTGCTCCACTCCTTAAAGGGGCCGCGCCCGGCGCGGCGGGTGGCGAGCCGGGATCCCATGGGGGGCCCCGCGCTGGCGGCGACGCGAGAGGAGCCACCTGCCGAGAGCCCCTGGCAAAGGTAACGGCCACCGGCGCCGGGCTGAGGCCCTTAAGTGGAGGCTGAGGCAGTGGCACCAGCTTGTCCCCGGGTGGCAACTGGTGGCCATAGGGGGCCGAAGCTCGACGGAGGCCTGAGGGGCGTATTGGGCCCTGCCTCAGCGGCCATCCATCTGCTCCGGTCCCGGGGCGCCTCTCCCCACGGGGAGCGGGGGATCACACAGGTGGCGGGTACCGGGGCACAGCGTCCCAGCACACCCGTACCTTGGAGGTCAAGTCGGTGGCAGATGGGCGTCAGGCTCCCAGCCCTGCGGCCGGGGAGCGTGAGGAGGCGTCCTGCTGCTGGCTTGGGAGCCCTCGGTCACACAGGTGTGAGGGCACCCAGGGCCTGAACCTGGGCCTCCCACCTCACCGAACCATGCCAGCCTCTCCAGCCAGCCTCTTGCAGTGTGGTGGGAGTTTTTTTGGGTCCCTTTCATCAGGCCCAAGGAGAGAGCTCCACTGCAGCAAAGGAGCTAGGTAGGGTCTCAGCAGCATTACTGACACCTTGGTGTTAAGTATATGGATGGCTCCTGCATTAGCAACATTTTGGGACAGTGTTTCTCTTTAGTGTACATTCAGAGACATAGGACTTTGTTCTCTTTATTCACTTGCACAACATGTTTGGTCTGTCTTGACCAAATTGCAGGCTTTTCTCCTGCTGGGCTGGAGCTGATCCTGGGACATCCCTGGGGAGAAGGCTGTCTAGAGGAACAATTCAATGAATGTCCTGCTTTCTCTTTACTACTGGGACCACATGGGGTAGAAGCTGGAGGAAGCAGAAAGTCATCACTACTTTTTATTTAGAGGGAGAAACTTTTTTTTTTATTTTCTCAGATGCGCTTGCTTGAAATTGAGGCATCGTTAGTAAGATGGAGGAAATACCATTATGGTATCTTCCTCTCACTTTAATCTTACTTTAGACAAACATTTTTCTAAGGGAATTAGGTGGAGAACCCAAACCCTGCTTCACTAGATCAGATCCTACAAAGCAACTTGAAACATGGTTACAGCACATACCACATAGAGTACAACCAAAAGGGGAATCATTTGAAGAATATGTTAGAACTGAGAACTTCGGTAGAGAACACATGGAACTGAACAGAGTAGATGCTTGTGTTTCATTCAGTCGCATAGGCAAGAGCAGAGCTATCTTCTCCATATCCGCGTGAAGTCTGTGCAGAGAAGCAGAAGAAAATCTTAAGGTGTGCAAACATGCTAAGGTGAGGCAAACCTTAAAAACTTTCGAATTGACACCCAACAAGTATTTCACAAGGTATGCTACACAATATCTTTGTCTGCAGCACTACAGCAGCTTTGTGCTCTAGATGAGTTCAGAACTGAATACTGAGGGTTTAGCTTGAAACACTGCTGGGCTTTATAAGCTTTGTGGCAGGCAGAGGTTTCTTAATTGCAGGATAATGATGTGGTGTGGGCACATGCCTTTTGCCTACTGGATATGAATTACTTTGTGCAGATACATGAAACCCACATCAAATGGAAAGCATAGATGTGTCCTTCCAGTCTGATTGAGGGATAGGAGGAAGAAAGCTAGCATGGAAAAGAGGTCAAACATAAACCAAGGTTAAACAAAATCCAAAGTTTAAAATCTTGGATTAAAAAACTGACCTTGAAAATATGGTTTATCCTGCTGCCTTTCAACACATTTTATCCTGTTGTCCAACACCCCTGTTTGAAACTATCAAAGGCTTTCCCTTTACTTAAAGAAAAAAAAAAAAAAAAGACTCAGCACCTTCTCACTAGAATTGTAAAGGTTTAGAGATGGAATTCTGATCTTGTGAAAAATGACCTATAACACAGGCCTCAGAGAATTGTCTGAGTGGAGGGGAGAAAAAAATAATTGAAATGTTAAACTTGCTTTTGTTGTAATTGACATGATGCTATCCTTATTTGTTTTCAAGTATCAGAATGGTTTCTTGATGGAACTTTTACAACTGAAAACCTGCAACCCGTTTAACAAGAACTCTGTTTTCACCCTAGTTCAGAACTGATTTGTCTGGATTTAGCTTTAGGCACAGTCCCTGCCATCTTCTGCCAGAGATTTTTCTCCTGCAAACTTAATCCGTGATCCAGATACACGATTATTTCAAATTTACATTTAAAAAGGAGTAAAAGATTGATTTGAATTCTGAGAGAGGCACAATGATGTTGTTGAATCTTTTGTTCCCAGAAGAACCAGGAAAGAATTGAGATTATTAAAGAAGTATAATTTGGGTCACACCAACCATCTTAATCCATGTCAGTTAAAAAGATGATTTTCCCTACTTTTTTAATGTGTTAGACACAAACATGTTTGATTTATGATGGGAGTCAAAAACATCTGTACTTTGGGGCACAAGCAAATGCTTGTTTAAACAATGGGGCTCCCTTGGGGGGGGATATAGGAAAGAAATGACATTCTTTTGCAAAGAATTCAGTGTTTTTTCACTCCATGAAGTATCTTGCTTTGTTTTGAAAAGTACTCTGCAGAAGACACAATGATTCAACCTATTATAGAGTCCAGCAACTTTCACCTTTATGTGACTGGTATGAATATGAACTAGGTTAGCACCGATGAAATACTGTTACTGTTTGTTCGCCTTTGAGTGACCCGCGTGAAGAGAGTTGGTCATCTCAGCCTCATTGGCATCATCCGAGTGTTCACATCTTAAAAACATTTGGAACTAGCTGGCAGTCTGAGGCCTTGTCTGCACTCAGGATTAGCTCTGATTTCAAGAATTATTTTAGCTTCTGGTACAAGCCCACTGTAGATAAAGTTGTGCGAGTTGTGATCTGTACTACCATCTGCACCATTCGGTGACTGACGTGGGGACTAGTTCTAACTGCAGCTGAGGCTGAAGGAAAGGAACCAGTTTATCCTGAATCAGCTCTCATCAAGTGCTTGAGTAGTTTATTTGAAGTTTTTTTAGGAAAAAATTGTTGAGGGTATCAGAAGATAAACATCTGTAGCGTCATTTTAAGTTCAAGCTTGTGCTAGGTGGAGATTCCGTTCTGTAACCAGATGCTGTGCTGTATATGCATTAATATGATTAGAAACAGGCTTGAAAGTAACATTCAAATTTACTAGTAAACTTCTCAGACTTCAGTAAGCCAGGTCTGTAATGAATGTTGTGCCTGCTCCTTTTAAATCCATAATCTTGAATCCAGACATCTCTACAATTAGGGGGACTTTCTTGCCAAGCTTTGGAACTGACCTCTGTAGCTCAGCACAGTCGATATACTATGACAAAGATGTGCCTCACTGTAGAGCCCAGTGTAAACTATTAATGTCAACAAAGAGGCCAGAGAAGAGAGACAGAAATATGTCTGTTCCTGCAGGGTTTCCACATATGGAGAAAGCAGAAAAAAAAAAAAAAGTAACAATCTACATTTCAGCTGCTTTTCTAAATGAACGTATTCAACAATGTGGCAGGCTAGTAGCTTTCCCTTCCTGTGTAAGGCTATGCCAAACTAGAGTGAGGAAGCTTAGGGCCTTTTAAAAGAAGGTGTGAAAAACTCTGGGGCAAGTGTAGAATTTTAGAAAAGAGCCAAAGCCTCTGTCCACCCTCAGAAGAGCAGAATGACAGAGCTCTGGCAGCCATTGCAGCCACCACCGATTTATTTACGAGTTCCTGGAGTCGGTCCAGTGTAATTATGGGCCTGAACTCCAGATCAGATTCACTTGACATTTGAGAAAGTCTATGGAAAAACAGTAATAATAAACTGATAATAACCATCCGTCTCATAAGCAACAAAAAATAAAGGGAAGAGAAAGGGCAGGTGGGGAGAGGGGACGGCAACATAATCCCCAAAAGATCTCCTGCTTGTCAGGAGATGCTTTCAATATATACTTCTATGTATTTTCTAAAAGGAGCTATGGAGAATTTTGGAGTAAGTCCTGACTCATGTCAGTACTATTGCAATTACTGCACTGGAAAAAATGAAAATGGGGGGTGCAAAGGAAGCTGGGATAAGTTGGGACAGCAGTTTCTTTTGGTGGAGCAGATAGTTTGTGGCCCACATGGCATTTATCCAAGCATGCTCGTCACCTAAATTATATTACCATGAAGCTATTGGCTTTGGAAAAAGATGTTTGAAGAAACTATGCTGTAGAGTATGATTTGTTTTCAATTTCATGGACAGTATAGAAATACACTTTTAGTACTTTACTGCTGGTCTCTGGTTCTGCTTCTTCATATCATTGGTATAACATGGATGAATATCTGGGCTAAAAATCTTTGTATTTAAAACATCTGCAGTCTTATATCAGGATTTCTACTGTTCAATCCTTTCCATTTGAATCACTCCATGTTATTTTCCATTGAATTTCTGTAAGACTCCTTTACAAACCCGATTCTCTGGGAGTTTTCCAGAAAAAAATATTTTTCAAGTAAGATAAGTTGATTAATTCTGCTGAATGGAAAAGGCATCTTCTCTGACAAGAAAAAGGGATGACATTTAGTTTACAGTTGTCTCAAGTATTTTATTTCAGGTGATGGAATTCAATTGCTAGTTGTGAGTGAATATTTAGCAAAGCAAGAATATTTAGTTACATTTTTACTACACCTAAATAGCATACTGTGAGTTTTCCTTATGTAGGTTTCAGAACATATCGCCTACATATGCTCAGGTACAAAGGAGTCCATATATGTAAATGGATTTCCTCAGAGGAAGCATTCTAAGTAGCTGCTTTCATCAAACAACAGCAACCAAATGTCAAGTGCCCTGGCAATCAATACCGAGCACAGTAACACTAGACGGTGTCTGAAGGAAAAGGAATCCCAGGTGCACGAATTGGGTTATTGGCCCAGAACATGTCGTCTTCAAGTGACCTGCTTACCATGCTCATCTAACTTCTCAGGAACTTCCTACTCACAACTGGAGTGAGTAACTCAGTTCTGAAGAAGAAAGAATACTGAAAAAGGAATGGTCACAGCTGTATGCAAAACAAATTCAGTTCTCAGATATCCATTGAACATACACTTCCTCAGGTTAAATGCATGGGAATCACACACATTGAAGTGATTTAGCTCATTCTCCCTGATCTGACAATGGTATCAGGTATTTCTGCTTAGGAGCTGTATGTAGAACTGGAGTTCTATGTTGTTTAAGTTTTGGGTGGTTTAATTTCACTTTTTATTTAACTTCATTTAACCTTATTTAACTTTATTTAACTTCTTTATTTGACATTTATTTAACACTTGTAAGTTATTGTGTTATTTCTGTATGCTTTGATACTTTAATCTATAAATATATGTCTCAGGTCTTGAGGAGGTGGCTAAGCAGTCTGAGGTGCTGGTGTAAGGTCAATAATAAAAGTGTAATATATAGGAATGGATTTTTTTTTATTTATTTATATTCTTACCTACCATACATCTGACTTTAACCAGACATGTCCTTTTTTTGTTCCTGGTAATTTTGTTGCAGCAGAATTTGAGAATGCTGACAATTGTCTAGAACAGCCTTACCAGAATAGCAACTCTGCCCGGGCTGCTGGATATCTGGAAATCCTAGACACATTCACTGTGCATTGCAGATCAGCTCCACAAAGTATGCACTACTTCCACAGGGTTAGACCTTCTGAGCATATGTTGCCCAGATGAGCTGCACAAGCCATAGTAAACGCACTTACTGTGCAAAGTCAGATTAACTATATAATTTATGCACTGTACATCTGATACTTCGACATGCTGGGCTTACAGTTCTTTTCTATTCTGCATATGCTTACTGATTCCTACTGGGTATTTCTTTGGTGCAAATCAACTGACTTTTTGTTAACTTGCTTGCGTGTCTTTCCATGATAAGACACTGTTACCTGGAAAAAAAATTATTTTTGTTTGGGATTAGTGCACAAAATTCAGCAAGACTCTGTTGTAGTTGGTCACCTGAGGTTGAATCCAAACCACTGAACCCAGTGGAATGTTGGAGCACAGGGTCACACTGAATGAAACTTTCAGCTACTGCTGGCATCTGAAGAACATCAAGAAAAAGTTGAAAGCCTCAGTAAATATCCTTCAGAAAGGAGCTGGCGCTTCCATGTGGATTTCAGCAAAGGCAGTGGGGCTCTCTGCCACAGAGTTTTCTTCATGTTATTTGGTGTAAGAGTCCTCACATGGACATCATAGTTATTACAATAAATAGGGCTTCTAGAATAATATGTGGGGTTTTGAACTCCATTCCTCAACTTTGGCTTCCAGTACCACTAACAGTCTCACAGCAGATATTAAAATGTGAAACAGTTAACATGCAAGTGGAACAATAATAATAATAATTGCGTAACAACAAGAAACATCACAATGAGCAATCCCAGTTTGCTGTTCATAAGAATTTTGAGAGTTACTGGCATCAAATATACAGAGTCTGTAGTGTCTAAAATGAACCTAATGTTGATATTCCAGAAGTATTGCCTTCCCTGGACAAGACTGGACTGCACTCAAGTGCATCCCAGTGACTTCAGAAAGGTACACATCTTCTGTGCAGACAGTGATACAGTCATTTAACTGTGATGTGACTGTTGCACAATGAAGATTATCATCTGTAACATTAACGGCTTTGAAATACAGGTATATGTAAGGGGCATAAAAGGAATTCCTTAGCCTTCCAGGCCTCAGGAGGCTATGTAACTGTGGCATGAGTTTGTAGTCTGTTGTTGTTTTCTGGAATGCCATGTGTAAGGAAGAGATGAAACAAAATCAGTGTCAGTCCAATTACATGCAGGGCTCTTCCCACATGGAAAACACTGCAGGTTCCAGTCCTTGGTTTAAGTCCTTGCACTTTTGTAATTGAGCTTACCAGTTTATTGTCTTGTCTGTATGCCCTTCCAACTTCTGTTTGCACAGAGGTGGTGTTCTGCATGGGTGTGCTTGTGTTTCCAATGATTTGAGGGTGTATTCAAGTTATAAACAATAATGTAAATAAAAATGCAAGTCCTTTCAGCAGTTCACTCACAAAGTCTTAACATACATTAGCCTTTATGAAAGTCTTGTATGGAAGCAAGGTGTTTACTTGTAAACATCTACAATTAGAGTTTTAGCTGCTTCAGTGTGCACAACATATGATTGCTTGTGTGGGCCAGTATGAGAGTAGTCTGCCCACTGGGAGACCTTTTGCTGCAAAACTTCTTGGCCGTAGGGAAAGGGTTGCTTTGCACTACTTTGGGGTGACAAGGATTTTATTCTACATAGTCAAGTCATTAAACAAGTTCCATCCAAGGGGACAAGAGTATTTGGGAACATCAATCTTATTTTCTTAATTGTTTCAGGTGAAAAAATAGCACAGGAAGAATCAGAAACATTAAATGTTTAATTCTGATATTTTAAAGTGAAATGTTTTGACTTTGGATTTGTAAATGGCAGGTCAGTTTCATATTTGGCTTCATTTTTAAAAGATCTGCAAAACTGTTAAATAAATTTAAGCATGAAACAAAACACCTTGGAAAAATCACAACTGTGAAAGTTTTTAAATTTTCTTCTCTTCCATTGTGGCTCACTGAATCAGAAATCCATGACCCACTGTCTTCATAGTCTAGCTCTGGACACTGCTCAAAGATCCAGTAATGTTCTCTGCATGAAGCTGTGTCTTGGTCTCATGAGCTGGAGCTTGAGTCATTGTGGTTGAAGACAAGAGATGGAAGTGGATGGTCCTGAATGATCCACTAGCAACAATGATTTGTCTGAGGCACTTTTGGGATTAAGCAATCACAGGCTTCCCGGGAAGACCCACAATTGCAAATACATAAAGATCTGTGAAAATAACAACCTCTTTAAAATAATCCCTCTCAAGTCTTACAGTTGCCAATGTCATAGAAACCTGCAGTATAAATCATGTTAGCACTCCCAGGAAAAGTCTGAGTTTCTTGCAACCTTTCACAAGGATCCTGCAGTTTAATAGTTTATTCGTTATTTATTTTCCCTCTTACACTGATGTGTTAGCAACAGATATGAGAGGGCCTAGAAAAAAAACAAAAAAACCCAACAAAAAAAAAACCCCAACCTACCAGAAAACAACGAAGTGAAGGCACTCCTTATAGGCAATCCACATCAAAGGATGTAAGACTGTAGAAGGTGAAACTGGAGCTTAGAGTGAAAATGTTTGTAGTCTCACTTGCCATGTTTGTAGTCAGAAAAGCTACACGGAACCCATCCTCCTCCAAGCCAGCGTGTTCACATCTCATCTGTGTGAAATAAAGATCCCATTTTTGGCTTGCCTATAGCAACTTTTCAGAGAAATAGAATAAGGTTATTTGAATAGGAAAGCCCTAATTTAAACAAGTAACACTCTGTACAACTCAGCAAACTGAATCCATGAAGGAACAAAAAGACTAAACAGAGATGTTTTGTCTCCTAATGAAACCCCCCAACCTCTTTTAGGTCTAAATAAAACTTTCAAGGCACGAATTTTATAGAAAGACAGATTTTATGAAGTAAGTTCTTGTTTACTACCAAGTGATATGGCGAGTAGTTTGGTGACCTAGCATTTATTCTTTGTTGCATGATTGTATTGTGATCTTTCATGTGAAAAACATCGTCAGTGTCAGCGTATTGTGTAATGGAAATACTGTCTTTACTATAAACTGACTTTGCTAATGCTCTTATATATTGACTGGTTGTCTGCAGCATGACTCAGATAACAAGATTAGACAGAAAACACAGCGTGGGCCATCAGCCACAAAAATGGAGGATAGGGTGTCATTCAGCTGAAAACTCAGTCCATGAATATATAGTTTGTGTGAGAACCACTGCACACATTTCCAAAGTGATCCAGAATATTGCCACTATATTGTAGGCAGTAAGGCAGAAGATACAGAAGATGTTTTACAAGATGTGCTTGTAAGTTCATTTGCAATGCTGACACAATTTCACACACATTTTCCCCAGCCCTGAAGATATTGTTGCCAAAGATTTGTGTCTGGTAGTAAGCAACAGCAAAACATGAAAACAATAATCCCAGCTCTGACGCTGTGTCAAGGGTTAATTTCTGTAACAATGATCATTTTGCAAAGATCAGAAATTATTTAGTGATAAAACACATTCTCCAAACCAACAGCGGAAGCACCTCAAATCAAGGACAACTTCTTTTCTGCCTCTAATTTGATTTGATTTATTTATTTATTTATTTATTTATTTAGGCCTCGGTTGAATGTATCGGTGAAGCATTTGAGAACTCTCAAAGAATACAGTAGTAATAGTTAGAATAGAATAGTTATAGTTGAATATTTTAAGTTAAGCATGTGCTGAAATGATTTCCCAGATTTATGCTGAGGAACGAGCTCACAACTCGCAAGCTGGGATTGATAGAGGTTTGTGGCAAAAGATGTTGGTACTTTAAGCTCTGATTTTGGTACTCATTTTCTTCAGCTATCTGAGGGCCTATCAAGTGCTATAATAGCTGGGGAAGGAAGAGGGGGAGGTGGGAAGCTGGAATACAGCAGGATCTGGCAACAAATACACCTTCATTAATGTACTTTGAAGTCTGGGTACTGAAGTTGGAGATGAGCAAGGGAGCACCTATGCTTGGGAAAATCCTTGGAGACCAGTTGCATTAACTCTGAACCCCATCATGTTGCTGTGATAGTAGGGAAGAGCCAGAGCAGAACCAGTTACACAAGAGAAGGTTTTTAAAAGCTCAGTAGGCTTAATGTCATGTGAAGGTCATGAGCAGTGAGCTGCCAAACTGCACTCTGAGACCTTTCTCCTACTGTGAACTAATGGCTACATAAGGTACAAGGCAGTGGAAAATCAGCCTCTAAAGCTATTTTTCATTAAATGCAAAATGTTTACATTTCAGCCAATTAATATATCTCAGTGTGTTCAAATAATCCGTAAATCCATGATCTTGAAGCCTGTCCAAAACCAATAAAAAAAGCCAGTACCTGCAACAAAGACGTCACAAGTCAAGGAGCGTTAAATGTGCTGCACAGGTCTATATAATGAACACATTTGGGTGGGATTGCTTGTAGGTTCACAAATTTGGCCTGGCTTGAGCAGGCTTAGCTCACTTTATTGGAAACTGCATCCTCTTAGCATCAGGGTTGGAACTTCTTCCTGTGCTTCTCTGGTTTTCTACTAAGCATAATTATCAGCTATCTTTACACCCCCGTCCAACTCCCTATATTCTTCTTAATCATTCTCACTAAAGCAAATAACCCTACCCAGTCTGATGTGAGTGTAATTATATTTCATCACTTCACATGGCCATGAAAGACACATAAAATGTTATATTTTATGCTAGAAGCAGTGAGGAAAACACTGAATAATGTTGCTTCTCGACAGTGCTGGCATCTATGAATGGATGGGGTTTGTGGTGCTGCCTGTGTGCAGATCACCAAATACAGAAGCATGAAAGGGGGAAGTTCAGATAACCTAGGAGAGACTGAACTACCATAATGAGAGTATTTCCGCAGGGTTACCAAGTTATTTTTCCCTGGTGGAAATAATGCCAAAGGTGAGAGAAAGCGTGTAGATAAACATCTCATTGGTGGGGACAATGGCTGTCTAAGTTTGTTCTTCAGACATTCACTGTTGTCACATCTCCTGCTCCTTTGTTAACGTTTGAACTTGAGTGAAAATGAGCAGTTGTGAAAGTTGGTGGGGACTTGAAGTTCTGTTTTCCACTATTGTATGACCTTTTTGTGCTGCCAAGGTGGCACAAAAAAGCACTAAGTGGGGAAGGAGCAGCCTGCTGCTAACAGCATCGCAGGTGAAGATGTTCTGTTTGGAGCCCAGGAGGTGATTTCAGGGCAGATTCTTTCCAGTCCCATGGAGGCAGGTGACCCTCAGGTGACTGTGCTGCTAGCTTACGTGCCATGTATGCTAAGTATAAGATGTGGAGAAAACTTATATAACGTTTGTGGTATTTTTCGTAAAATTTAGTAGGAAAACATAGTAACCAAGGAATACTTTGAAGCAGCTCCCCTGTCTATTCCTAGTGCTAGGCAAACATTTTCTAAATTAATGTTTTCCATTTTAAAAATGCTGATTCATCAGTGGGAATATGTCAAGGTGGATATTTCATATTGGAAATATTATTACTTAGTAAAAGGAAATTTCATTAAGGCTCATTGCAAAGTTTTTGGATGGTATATTTCTTATTTATTACTGCTCTTTCAGAAGAGCTCTTATTCTTTAAAGCAAACAAATAAACAAGCAAAAAACTAAGTGGATTTTTTGTTTATTTATTTTAACAAAGTGATATATTTCTATTGACATGACTATTTTGGAACATTTTGTTTTACAGGACTTTACAAATTCTTTGGTTTTTTTTGTCTCCAAACCTGGATATGTTTCAGAATGTCAGAATTTCCTATGAAACAGAAGTTCTGTCATAGCCCTGTCTGTGGAACCTTTAGAATGGGGAATCTTAGTTAATCTCTTTAATTACCCCAAGAAACACAAACTATCAGGAAAGACAAAAAAGTAGGGAGGAAAAAAACAACAACAACAACAAAAACGAGAGAAGAAATAACTTAGGTAGATTTTTGTAATGAACATGTCCTCAATAACTCAAGCATACATGCAATTGTCTCTGCAACAGAACTAGTTAAACTTACATACAGGAGTTTTCTAGCAATAAACCTGTGTCTGCCATTGACATTGTTGTACAAAGGAGACATCAGTGGTATGGTACAAGCCATTCTTCTAGCCACTTTTTTCAGCAGACTGGAATAAGATGGACTTTGTTTAAATCTGTGGCAAAAATAATAGCTTATAAAATTGTGGAATCTGAATGTAACCATTTGGGGCCTTTTAAAGCTGCCTTGCTTTGCTCAACTGTACTATTTCAACTCCTCATTATTGGCATACTTAAATATTCATCTACAAACTTGGAAATCCCAGTTCTCTTTCTGGACTGAGTGTCTCTAATTTATTCTACCAAAGTCTGAGACTTTTATTTCTCAAGTAAGTTTAACAAATGCTTTCTCTCTCTCTCTCAAATCCCTTTTCAGAAGATTAAAAGAGGGAATATCTAAAGAGGATATAATATCCTAAGGCATTCACCTACTTAATAAGATTGATCCTGCCTAAGACGACTATGGATAATTCAAGCCATCTGACCAAATCACTTTTCATTTCTAAAAATTCCTTGGTCAAGTTGTGTACAGTAAGATGGACAAAGGGAGAAATGTGTAGGCAATAGTAAATACAGCCAGGTAACTTCTGGTAGACTGAAGACCAGAGCGAGAAGTGCAAAGATTAGGAAGAAGGTTCTGTGCTACTGTAGCTTTTTTTTTTTTTTTTAAGTCAAAAAGGAACTAAAAGAAAGTTCATGACTTTATTTATTCCAAGAATGTGTAAATCTGGATGCACAAAGAAATAACATGCTATCTACATAAAACATTTCCATTTGCTGGCTCCTCCCATCTGGATTTACTGGATTACAGCCAAAGAGTTGTAACTGCCAAATTTTTCTCTAACAGAAAATCCATCTGAGCAGAATTTAATATTGGCAGAGGATGTTTGGAGGCATGTGTGAAAAATTAGGAACCCTTTAAGGGAAGAAGTCACCCAATTAAAAATGTGCAGAAA
Source organism: Numenius arquata (assembly GCF_964106895.1). NCBI lineage: Eukaryota > Metazoa > Chordata > Aves > Charadriiformes > Scolopacidae > Numenius > Numenius arquata. Next base: position 28,891,370 of record NC_133587.1, on the reverse strand, counting down.
ATAATCTATCATACATTCCCATCAAATCCCTTTTGATTTAAAGTACCAAAATAATGACTGGATCAGACCCCAGTTGAATCTAGAGCTGGCTGAAATGTTTGTTATGGATTTACCATTATTTTTGGAGAGAGAAAAAATCTGAATTGACCTTTTTAATGTTTTTAGTTTTGCTTTTTACGTACTTTGTGGAATACCTTGCACAAATAATTTTCAGTCTGTTGCCTCTTTGAAATGACTTCTTTTGAGCATTTCAGCCCATTTATCCATGTTGTGTGTACTTTCAAGTATTGTTTTTCCTGACTGGATGACTCTTAAATTTAAAATGGAATCATAAGTCAGGGAATAAAAATACCAAACTGTAGCATATTCTGTTTCAAGAGGATAATCACTTTTCTAAAATGTATGAAATATTTGTAACCACAGGCATTTGGAGGAAATGCTAAATAAGGCAACAGAATAATAATACTACTAATTAACAAATCACATTCTTCAGCTTATTAACATTAAGAAGGTTTTTTTTGTTTTGCTTTGTAAATACTGAGTTGACCCTACTACAATATGTGTGATACTGGACCTATGTTTTTCAATTCTGTAGAGAAAAAGAAAAACCTGCAAAATAATTCTTTGGGGTTCTTTTTTTTTTTGCCCTGAAATAGAGCTGACTGTTTAATTTTGTAATTATTATCAAAACACTTTCCTGTTTAAGGAAATAACTCCCTTTTTTTAGGGAAAAAAAAAACAACAAAACACCAAAATAATTTCCTTATGTCCAAAGTAAATATTTAATTTTCAACATTGTTGAACAAAAATGTTTTGGTGGCAATAGTTTGACCAGCTGTAACCATCACAGTCTTAAAAACATATCTGTGAATAAAGTGAATTAATATCCAGACATGCCTGTCTCTCTGAGTTGACTATAACTATGGAATAAGACAAAATGTTTATCTCAGATTTGGCTACAGATAACTATTTTCCCCCAAAACCTTTCCACCCCTCCCAAACCTATCCTTTTTTGGAGTAGGTTTGAAATTACTTCACATATGGAACTCTTACATTTGTGACTGTCAGTCCAAACCTGAATTATTCTGCATATTTGGCCCAACCTCACTTCTGAAACGTGCCCCAGAGAGAGAGAAATGATCATATAGTATTTAATTCTCCATGTTGATAAAGAGTTGAGTTCTGTTATTTCATCCCCAATTATATCTCTTTTATCATAGCTGCAGGGTGTGTTGCAGAGTTACCCTTTACTCTGCTAGTCAAGAAGAATGTGTCTATTATTCTCCACATTTCTTTCATGGAAGCAGTCACCGTTTCTGGGCGTATGCAATCAAAATGTTCACCTCACCAGACATATCACTGGAAGCCTGAACAGAAACAGCCCAGTGAATTTCCAGCCTTGCGGCTTCTGTGATTGATTAAATAAAGATCTACACATTCCAGAATGAAAGACAAACAAAAACATGTCCTTCAGGAGCATCTTCCGTAACCAGTGTGATAAAGAGCTGAGAAATTATTCTGATGTTTGGTGATGAGAAATTAGCAAAGATCTTGGCTTCACTGGGAAATTGCTGGATCTCAGGAGCCTCAGGCATAGGCTGTCACATACAGCATCCCAGACACAACTGTGAAGATAAAATAACTTTATAATAAATATAAAATTTGTAGGCTATATTAGTATATTGGCAGAACTACTTCTTGAAATAATGAAAATTAATTTAGTTTCTTTTTCCTTGTGGAAGTTTGGTATACCCGTCACCTTGTGCCTGATTTGGCAGCTAGTTACAATATTTTTCACAAAATCAAACCACAATTCAGGTTAGAAAGAGCTGCTGGAATTCATCTGGTCTAATCCCCTGCTTAAAACAGGACTAACTTCAATATTAGATCAGATTGCTCAAGGTCTCGTTCAGTTGAGTTTTGAGTATCTGCAAGAATGACGTTTCTGCATGCTCTTTGGACAACTTGTTCTGGATTTTTTTTCCCAGTTGGATCTTCCTTCTTGCAGTTTTTCTCTGTTGCCTCTTTGGCTGCTGACCTCTAAGAAGAATGTGCCTCCATCTTCTCCCCGATAGGTAGTTAAGACAGCAATTAGATCCCCACTTTTGGCCTTCTCCAGGCTGAACAAACTCAATTGCCTCAGCCTCTCCTTGTAAGTCATGTGCTCCAGCCTCTTAACCATCTTAGTGGGCCTCTACTAATATATGTTATAATTTTCACATTTTCTGCAACTTCTTAGAATTGCTACCTTAAAAAGAATCATAAGCCCTTGAAGTTAAAATGCATTTTTATTTGCATAATTGACAATGCATTTGCCGTAACCTGATCATCCCAGAAGAGAACTGCTCGAAAAATGTAACCAGCTTTTCTAGTCATCTGGTCTGTGGAAGAGTGGATTACTCCAGCAAGGCAGCCAAATTTAACAAGGAAAAGAACCAGATTTAGCAACCGTATCAAAAGCAGACATTGTTTCAAGAGACATAAGACTCATATTCCATCCAAATACCAGCCCAGGCAGATAGCACAAACAAGTTCCTAACTCCTTCTTTAAAGGTGGATGGAAAATGTATTTCTTATCTAAAACTGTTTAAAATCAAAAAACCAGTAATGAGTGTGTACATAGGGTTAAAAATTACATGTGGGTTTCTGGAGCTGTGCCAAGGAAGAGCAATGACAGTGCGATCAAAATTAGGGCACCGAACCTCTGTTCGCCAGAAAACATTAAGAGCTAATACAGAGTATAGAAGGCATGACTGGAACTGAAATACCAATTCCTCTGATTTCAGTAGAAGGGCACCGAGGTAGACTGGCAGATTTCTCTTTCAGAAGAATCCTTCACTGCATATTCAAACCAGAGAGCATCCTCTGAGCCCAGTCCTATTTCCATGTCCTTGGGAACTATTTTAAATACTGTAGCAGAAACTGGGCCTGTGCTCTTAGCTTTATCCATCTCTTGCTCTTGCACGGGGAAACCCCGGTGTTAGTGTCAATCCGAAACTTGGTGAGTTGGGCATGTTTAGTTTGGAGAAGAGGAGGCTGAGGGGGGACCTCATTGCCCTCTACAACTACCTGAAAGGAGGGTGTAGAGAGGTGGGTGTTGGCCTCTTCTCCCAAGGGAATAATGACAGGACCAGAGGAAATGGTCTGAAGTTGTGGCAGGGGAGGTTTAGATTAGATATTAGGAAGAATTACTTTACTGAGAGAGTGGTCAGGCACTGGAACAGCCTGCCCAGGGAGGTGGTGGAGTCGCCATCCCTGGAGGTATTTAAGAAACGTGTAGATGTGGCACTTCAGGGCATGCTCTAGTGGCTGAGATTGTTGGTTTGTGTCTGTTTGTGGGTGGGATGGGGTGGGGTTGTGGGCGTTTGTTTTGGTTTGGTTTTGGTGTTGGTGTTCTGGGATTTTTTGGCTGTGTTGTTTTTTTTTTTTTGCTTTTGTTTGGTTTTTTTGTTGTTGTTGGTTGGACTTGATGATCTCAAAGGTACCATCCAACCAAAAATATTCTGTGATTCTGTGTGATTCTGTGAGTTATAAACTGACGGGAGGAGGGATGCATGCACCATCCCGAGAGCTGGGGTGAGTGCCTGCTGTTCCCACCAGCCCTTCTGCAAACGGGTCGTTGGCCAATTTGTGCTCTGCGCTTGGCTGCTAGCGGGGAGTGAGTCAGCTGAGCCGTGGTAGCCCTGCACAAGCCTGCGGTCAGCGCTGAGTGCCTGCTGGTTTCCTTCTCTACATGCTTCACCCCCTCCCTGCAGCGGGGAGAAAGTTAACCACGCTTTCCAGAGAGTCCAGGGATGGGTGTTCATTTTTGAGGGACAACGGGACTGGCAGTCTCGCTGCCTGCCGGTGGCTGTTGTGCTTCTGAGAGGGAGGGCTGAGCAACTTCCCTGACCCCAAAAGCTTCAGCCATGGTCTGAGGCTGACCGGGTGCCAATACGCTTCCTGTAGCTGATACATATTTATCTCATCCTCGTAATCAGTGACACCACCAACTGCAACACCAGCTGCAGGGGAGAAGAGAACCTCTGCCAGGTATGGGGTTGTTTTTCATACGTAGCAGGATTTTGCTTGTTTATTGAAGGAAGTGGGGTTGATTAGTCGTGTCACAGGTCTCCTGCCCATTTAGGGACAAGTGGGAAAGAATCCTTTCCCATCCATTTAGACCAGGTGTAACTACTGGGGCAATAGGCACAAGGAGGAAGTCAACAACCTCTAAATCAAGCTGGCTTAGTAGTGGATTAATCTGACTACATTTCCAGGATTTCTGGATTTACGCCCAGAAAGCAAACCCAATATGTAATATAAATCATTAAGATAAATACTACTATAAAATAATATAATATGTTATAGAAATTATAATAACATCAGTTGTTATTATATTTTAGAACCTAATATGTAGGCAAATATATGTAGCTAGCTGGGCTGCAGTGTGCAGAAATTCTTCCTGTGTGCTCTGTGCAAAGGCAGGATTTTTCTCCTGCTCTGGTGAGCGTGTGGCAAGCGTAGTTATGGTTAGTATCTGCCCTACAACATGTCTTATGCTATTGAAGTGCATATGTGCAAGATGTTCATTATGTCCCAAACATTTCAGATTTACATGACCCACGCCCAAGAAAAAGACAAAGTAACTATGGCTCCAGCCATGTAGTTTATTTGGAAAAAGAGCCTCAAGGCTTTTCCTGCATGATTCTGTTAGTTCCTTGCTGTCAAGCTGGTTACATTTTTGGTCTTTCTTTCTTTGTTTCTCCCATTAGCCTTGCCACTCTGCCTGTTTTGTTTTAAAAAGTAGTTACTGCAGAGGTTTCCAAAGGATAATTATCTGGGGAAATACTTGTGTTCTCTGGAAGCCAGCGTTATTAAATACCTGTGGATTTACTTCAAAGGAGAGGAAAGTTTAAGTACAGAAACACTGGCAAATTAGCTCATTTCTATTCTTTATCTGCCAATTTTAGATTTGTAGCTACAGACAAACCTTAATGTAGGGTAAACTTTGGCTTAATGAGGCACCATTGTTTGCTATGAGACAAGGGTCAGAAACAAGCTCTGGAAACCATTTGTCAATAAAACCCTGATAAAACTAGGAAGCTATTCATGTGGTTTGTATTCACACTAAGTCTTGTAAAGCACTATTTATCGTGGTGACAGCCACCAAATAAATCTCACAGTTATAAAGGGACACTGCTGAACAGTTTCAAAACTAAAATGTTGAGTTGGAGCATCAGACACTCAGCTGAGCCCTGCCCTGGGAAGACACTAGAAATAACTCATAGCCACATAGTGAAGGAAAGCATATGGACTCATGTAAATGAACTTCATTGCACAAGAGTGATGTAGTGAGCAAAGTAACGAAGGATGCTTGCCACCTGTTCAGCATGAAAGGATACCTTGAAATGAGAGGAGGGTGAGAAAAGGAATCAGATGTTAAGGATACTTTCGCTGAAGATGGTTTGTAGTGCATTGTTGTCCCTGGAGAAGGATAGGTACATCTTACCCAGGCAGTGATCCTGCACACAAACAACAGTTGCAATGTAGCACCATGTATGCTTTTCCTGGTATGTTTAAAACATTAGGCAGCAGAGCGATGAGTTGGTCACGGGAAGATGAGAGCCAACTGTACTTGTGGCTTTGAGACAGCAGGAGCTCTGAGGCCTGGAAAGCTGACAGCAAATCTTGAGATGGGTAGTTAATGAACTAGGTAGGTAGAAAACTTTGACCATCTGGTTCTCTCTGGGGTTTTTTGATACTGAAAAGCTTTGAAAAGCTTACTCAGGCTGGCTTGGCTTTTGAGTTAGAGAAAGGCTTGGCTTCTCTGCCCAAAGGTAATGATGCCACTTGATTTTCTGCGAGAGTCTTCACCAAAAGAGTCTGCACCAGCTACTATAGCACTTTAAAGGCTGATCTTGTTCAAGGCTCTGCAGAGACTGCTCAGAGGAGGCAAGCTGCACAGTTCCCTGGCTGGTTCTTTTCCCAGGCCAGGAGAAGAGCCAGCACAGATCCCTGGTAGCAACTGTGCAAAGAAGGAAACTGGAAAGGCTGGTACCCAGCATTGTTTTAAGTAAAGATCTCTTAGACGAAATAGAAGCCATCAGTTTCCTCCTCTGTTGCTGTTGGACGAGTGAGTTCAGCTTTCCTCTTGCTTGTCTTTTGCTCCTTTGTTTTCTCTCTCCCCACATCTCAGTCAGGGTCCTGAGTGCACCAACAGGCTAGAATTGCCCCAACCTTTCCTCCTATTCCAATAGTCCCTCTCGTCTCCTATTTCAGCAATATTTTCCCCATGACATCCCCTGAATCCAGGTTTATGTAATATAAGTAAAGCAAATGAGTCAGAAAGAAATGGAGCTAACAAGCCATGCATCTATCATCACCCGCTCCCTCGATTTGTCTCTGCTATTATATCCCACAAACTTGACCATTGTTTGTCCTTTCAACTTGCAAGTTATTAAGTCCAGGAACTCCATCTTTGCCTGCATTTGGGCAGCACACTATTCAGTGGGGACCTAATTTCTGCTTGGGGCATTGCTATAATATTAATTACAGTAATTGAGAGTCTCAGGTGTGCTTTGGCTGGAGTTGAACCATAACAAAAAGCAAGCCTGTAGACTATAACCAAGGCAGAAGCTTATTCAGCCCTGACAATAGATTTTCTCATTTTTGCCAAAGACAGAATAACGGTTTATATTTTCTTTCCTGAAACAGTACAGCGGATTCCCTGTAGGAAAGCCCAGGGCTTCTAGCGCAAGGTTTTCCATAGCGAGCTGGGCACAGAGCTGAGAAGTGCCCTAGAGCACCCTCCTGGTATACCTCATTGAAAACCATCCACCAAGACCCTTCCTAACACCGTGTCCTGCTTGACCCACCTGCAGTCTGAGTATTTCTCCGTCCTGGCCTTCACCCTCCAGGCAGAGTACCTTGGCAAGTCCACGTTACACACACCAGCTCCTTCAGAGAGCTTTTAACCCCAAATAGGGGTCTTGTGATTACTTTGTATTTTCACTACACACCCAGCTACAACTGGAATTTCTGCTGATTTTAAGAGCCTTGCCTCCAAGGCAATTAGTCTGGCAGCAGTTTTTAGGCAAATAAATTCTTTTGTCCATACATGCATATGTTTTGTCAGGAGTGGTGCATCTATTGCTCTGCTAGGCAGCTATCTCAAGCCTGCACCTTGCAGACTAAGATATATTAGGTGGCATTTACATTTGTACACTAGCACTGATCATTTGTATCCATGTATATGGCAGAACTGCCTGAGCAGTGAGTGGCAGTTCCCTTTCTGTGTAATGATAGGGGAACATTTTAAGATTTGTCTAATGCTCACAATCACTGGCTTCACTCATTTTCCAGCTTCAAGACTGGGGCTGTCAAGCTGTCAAACTGTTTTAACACAGCAGTAAGTATCAAGACAGAGTGCTAAGATGATGGGAATGCACAAACAGCTACCAGGTTCATTAACTCTCTGGAAATAGGGCTGTGGACTAACCTTGAATTCAGGAGACCTGGCTTATTCCCATCTCTCTGCCGTCGCCACAGTACGTGAGCCTGGGAAAGAGGTTTCATTTCTCTGTTTTACCTCCTACCCATGTTTGTTCTGTAAATAACCAGGTCTTGTTACTCAATCCCCACGAAATTCCTGTTAGGTTAACTTATTTTTCGAATATGAAAACACACTCACAGGGAGTCTGTAAACTGGTCTTAAATGGAATGGAAATGCCATCCCCACACTCTTACCAGCCTAACTCAGCTGAGAATGGTTTCACAAGGTGACGTGACAAATCAAGTCACAGAATAGAAAGCTGGAGATTTTTGTTTCTAGACGTGTTCTTAGGAAGATCGGATCCTTGTCCTCATTCTGCTGTCATAGCTAGCATTGGCCTGGAGAAAATGGTATATTGAGAACCGGAGACAGGAGTAAAAGGAGGATCTTGCTGGCCTTGTCTGTCTCTCTTTCAGAAAAGAGAATTGGGTAAAGGGAAGGAGCTTTGTAGAATGTTTGGGAGTTTTTTAATATTTAAAACATTGTCACAAAACGAAGCTAGCATAGGGGGCATTTGCACCTTAATCACATTGTATTTTCTGCATTTGATCAATGATTCATCATATTTAGTTTCTTCTTTGACAGTGGTTAATACCAGATGTTTCAGAAAAATGTGCAAGTAACCTTGTAAGTATATAGTCTAAGGTTAGCCTGCCAAAGGCAAGCTTCTTCCTAAAGCCAGGTAGCTGGCTGGTGGCCTGGCCCATGAAGGTTTGTTTCCCCACAGTCATGGTTCTAACAAAGATGCAATAATACACTGATTCTATAGATTACCTAATCACCGCCCTGAATTATTTCTTATTCCAAAGTACAAGTTATTAGAAACAGAACAGGAAGGAATGTTTCGAACTCCCTTGGTTTCTAACCTACCCAGATGAACCAAAGCACCAGATAATGAAATGTTCATCAAAGGGTGTTGTAAAAGAGTATGAGGCTTGACAGTAGTGTCAGTTGTATCCAGCTTTGGGGCCATGCGTCTATTCTCTACATGCTCCCCCCTCAAAAGAAAACGAATAGTCAGAAAAAGGTTTGGGTAGCATTCATAGTTTTTAGAGTCAGGGTTCAGATAAGTACTGAAAGCTAATGTTTATTTAGCATTTAGTTATACCCCATATTTCAGCAGATGAGGAACCAGTAAAACATTCTCTCACATTAAAATTTCCAGCTCTTTGATTTCTGGCAGTGGCTAAAAACCCTGAAAAAACAGCTTTTCTTGTGGTATTTTGACCTTTTTGGTCCTGGTCCCAGGAGGAAATGAGAAGTATAAAAAACATCCAAAAACTTACTCATGAGGGCATTTCAGGTAGTTACAGTCTACCTCCAAAACGGTGTCCTTCTCCAGAAAAGTCCTTGGCTGATGACACTGGCAGATCCTGGGGGTATGTCTTCTGGATGGGGTAGCTCTCTGCAGCTAGTTGCTTCTACTGCTTGTGGCTGACTGAGGTCTCTCCATGCATTTGATAAAAGAGAAACATGTTAAATTTGGTTTTAAACATTTTCACAGTAATCGTTAGAGTTTATTTGCTCCTTCATAGCTTGCATCTGCCTTAAAACAGACATCAGGCATACTTGTATGTTCTTCTCCTAATTATCTTTTTCAGCCAATACGTTCCTGAAGACAGAAGAAGAAGAAAAAAAAAAACGCCCCTTCTCATGTTCTCAGTCATTCTTCCAAATTTCACAACAATAATGTCCAACGTTTTGATGCTACTGTAGCCTTTAGAGGATCATGTCTGAGGACAACACAAAATCAGTAATACCTACTGGTCAGTAGCAACAGCACAACTGGTACACCCTTGCCTGTCCACATGCTCTGGGAAGTATGGCTTGTCTGCAGTAAAGCCGTATTACTTCTCAGCTCTTCAAGGCATTTTCTATGCTTTGCCACTGTGGCAATACCCCGTCTGTCTTGTGTAAGTTCACTGTAACCTCACTGTAAGTGAACTGTATATAAGTTATTTCATGGACTGCACTTGGAGAGACAGTTGGGAAACTATTTTGCTCTCACAAGCTGGTGCAGAGGCAAACATAGCCAAGCTAGGATGAGAACTGAGCTAAAACGGTTAGCAAAGATGGCAAAGACGATTTGTAGCTACCTTTCTGCCCCTGCCCATTACCCTGTACAGAAGCTGCTGTCAGCCCACAGGCACAATATTATAGGCATTTAAGGTTCAGTGCCTTTGTAAAAGATCAAGAAATTTTGGGGGAACACCAGGATATTTAAGACAGTCAGATCAAGAACTGGTTCTAAAAGTGAATTTAAATTCATCTGGGGTGGAAGTGCATGTCTGGAAAAGCAGCGCCCAGTCTACTGGTGGCAGATCTTCAACTGCTAGATCATTTCTTTGTGAGGAGGAGATTTTTCAACACCTCCTAATTCACCAGCCAGACTGGGAGTGGAAAGGACTGGCAAATTACAAGCAAGGTGACAGGAATTTTGTTTTACTCCAGATTCTGATCAACTGCCTTGAGTTTCTCCTGCATTGAATATTTCGAAGCCTCAGCCGCCAGCTGGGAGTTGGGCAGAGGCAGAACGACAGCCACTCAAAAATTAATGAGATGCTGAGCTAGGAGGCTGATGTCCCCTGCCTAGGTAAGGCAAAGAGACCAACTCTTGCCATTACCCACAGATTTTTTAGTGTAATACAACCTTTGGGATTTATAATTCAGGCTTCTTGGGATAATGTTGTTCTGTCTTACGCTATAACGATCTCCCAGTGTGATAGAGTTACAAAGAGGGCAGTACATAATGTCATATGCATTCATGTTTTCCAGGCCAGTTAAACAAGCTTTCATTTGTTTTAGAAGGAATCTATTCAAACTTTGGCAAAGAAAATCAATAATAGTGTGTTTCCTTTCTTCCTCCCACTTGGAATCCAGTCTGGATCATGATCAGAGATGGTGCAGGGGAAGGAGAGAAAGGGACCTCCAAGAAGTGAAATGCCTCCCACTATTAATTGAAGCAAAACAATCCCATTTCAGGCACTGCTGTCCACAACAACTATATTAATGCAGCACTTCACCCTGTAACAACAAAACAGAGAGGCCATCACTCACCCTGCTGTAGTTCCAGCTCTGGCTCTTCTCTGAGATGGTTTTTTATCCATCCTACCCAGACAGACCCTCGGGCTGTGGCCCCTGGAGCAATCTGATCCCTATTTCTAGCCTTACTACTCCATCTGCTCTTTCTCTGTCATGTTTTGGGTGTCACTGGCATCCAGCTGCACATTTCACAGGACACTGGATGGTTCTGCACTTGCACCAGCAGCTCACTGGGGCTCTGCCCCATTAGCAGCACACTGAGCCACTGGTTTCTAGCACTATTTAACTGAAATGAGCTGAATCCTGAAGAAATAAAGCAGGGTGCATGTAAAACAGTGCCTACCTTTATATAAGCTTGCCAGTAGCTTCCAGTTGGTAGGTGGTGAATGGAGATGGAGGGTACAACATCTGGGAATGCAGACTCAAGGAAATGAGGGAAGTTATTGTAGGATTCTCAAAAGGCAGCAACTGTTCCCCAGACTTAAATGAAGCCTAATGATAAAATAGGTGGGCCAGAAGCTTTTTTACATGAAAACTTGGAGTTTAATCAACTACCCCTATATGACCCCTATATGGGGTTGTTCAGCCTGGAGAAGTATCCAGGGACACATTATAGCAGCCTTCCAGTACCTAAAGGGGGCCTACAGGAGAGATGGGGAGGGACTCTTTATCAGGGAGTGTAACAATAGGACGAGTGGTAATGGTTTTAAACTGAGAAGGGAGATTTAGATTAGATATTATGAGGAAATTCTTTACTGTGAGGATGGTGAGACACTGGAACAGGTTGCCCAGAGAAGTTGTGGATGTGTTCAAGGATCTCTGGAGGTGTTCAAGGCCAGGCTGGATGGGGCTTTGAGCAACCTGGTCTAGTGAGAGGTGTCCCTGCCCATGGCAGGGGGGATGGAACTCAATGATCTTTAAAGTCCCTTCTAACCTGAACCATTCTATGATTCTATGATTCTATGACAAGCAGTCCCATGCTCAGAATTCATGCGAGCTTGATTTTTGGAGGATTTGGGGAATTTGGTAGTGGCCCCTTGCTAAAACCCTGATAAAATCCTCTAAGGTAAACCTTAATTAATGGCCTAATCCTTTGTCTCATTTTGGTCATTGAATAGTCACACTTTGACTTAGTGGCAAGTTAAAAAAAGAAGTGCACTCACCTAGCTTGCACAAAGGCAGGGTAAACTGCTGTTACCCATGTAATTCTTAAAGGTTAGCATCATTGACCAAAAACCTCACCCTCAACACTGGGGAAAGAAGGCGGAAAAAAAAAAAAAAAGGAAAAAGCCCAGTAACTATCAAAGATTTACTGCACCAATTCTCTCCTAAATTTGATCTCTTGCAGGTTGGATCCTCAATCCATCTCCTTTGTCTGTTTATCCCTCAAGTGTAAACCTCTTCAGCTCACATTGTTCTGCTTTGAGAGCTAATCCCACGTGAGTCATGGTGCTGGAATGCCAATAAATATGGCTGTAACCATGCCCCAGTTTGTTGCTGCAGATCATTTTGGCACAAAATTAGGCCTGTTCTTATCATTGTTTGTGCAGCTTTTCTCAAAAAAGGAGCTTCAGGCCTGGCCGTGGCCTTTGGGTGCAAAAGCAGGAGAAAGATTTCAAAAGAACAGAAATAGTTTGTACTTTGTTGAACCAATCTACAGGCAGAGATGGGCTTTCTAGATTCTGAAACCCCCCGAAGTCCACGCTTCCCTCTATGAGGGCTACTCTCCATTTCTGCTAAGTCAGGCAAAGTATTGCCACTTGCTAATTGTGATAGGATCAGAAAAGGCCCCAGTGTGACTGATATTAGGTAGGACTCTGTTTCCCAAAATCTGTTCCAATGATGTTTGTGCAGTCAAATTTGTTTTTCATCAATTACATATGGAAATGAAAGGTGAATACTTAAAAATTCTTTCCTTCCTTCCTTCCTTCCTTCCTTCCTTCCTTCCTTCCTTCCTTCCTTCCTTCCTTCCTCCCTCCCTTCCTTCCTTCCTTCCTTCCTCCCTTCCTCCCTCCCTCCCTCCCTCCCTTCCTTCCTTCCTTCCTTCCTTCCTTCCTTCCTTCCTTCCTTCCTTCTTTCCTTTTCTCCCTCCCTCTTTTTCTTTCTCTCTCTCATTCTTTTTTTCTCTCTCTTGTTCTTTTTCTCTTTCAAGCACATCTTAAAACCGGCGGGTTTTGGCAACAATTCCCCAAGAATAAGAAGTTGTCAAAAAGTCCTTCAACTGAAGTGAAATCATGAGCAGGCCCATGACAATCCCCTTTCCTAATAAGGTTGTCCATATTGGCTGGTTAAGGCTGCCTAATGAGATCCATGTCCCTGGGGCCTGGAATGCAGTGCAGTAACTGAGGCATCTGTTTATAAGCTAGTTGAGAGATAGTTGTGTTTATCTAATATTTAATCATTTGTACAAATACAAGTTTTACAAATAAATCTGTCTCTTGGATATTGTTCTAGCATGAAAAATTTCTATCCAAAAATACAAAGCAGGAGATCACAGGCAGTGCAAAATGCAGTCAAAATGAGTTCTGTGCAGATCCCTCTGAAAATCACTTTGGTTTATATTACGTTAAAAAAGCAGGGCTGTTTGGGCTGCAGGTTTCTAGGCCTGACTAGTAGGGGTATTGCATCTCAAAATACTGTGGGGTTCTACCGTACCCTCTGCTCTGCCTTGGTTAAGGGGACTGCAGCCATTAGCATGCTGTGGAGGGGTGGCAGGTTGTTCCCAGACCCAGCACAAAGGGGATTCTGACTCCCGCACAACACCCTTGCTTTGTGGCTGTTGAGCAACACTTCTTAATGAATGAGCCATTATCTTGAAATTGCTTCGGAGTGAGTGCTGCTGGCTGGGAGCCAACACACTTTCCTCGTTTATTGAAGGGTGTTATTTTATTTGTGAACGTCCTTCTTTTTCATTTCTTTTTAATGACACCAGCTTCTTGTTTCTATCTGAAGTAACATGCAGTCCCAAGGCCAGATTTTAAGCCTGGGTCCCTAAACCTGCATTTTGTCATCTAGCAGTAGTTACATCTAGTGAGCAGCATTCAGAAATGCTTCTCAAGCTGGTCCAGGTACACACTGGCATTGCTTCCCAACTACGTTTTCCAATGATAGCTGATTGTGAGAGGTCAGCTGCAGGGCAGAGCCATCCCATCAAAATAAATGAGGACATAGATTTTTGTTTGTGTTTTCTGGGAGAAGAGAATTTCTTCAAGATTTCTACACAATGGTCACCGTTTCACTGCAAACTGCAAACTCCTTGATAAGAGTTAGGTAAAGTGAATAGATTGCATTTGTGTCTACAGCACATGATGAAGGAGCATGTATTCACGCCAGGGGATGATTCCATTAAATCTGCTTACACTGGGTTTATGCTTACGCAATGCAACGCTTATACGTTCTTCTCCAGGGCAGTGTGTTAGGGTTGTGATTGATGAGGACAGTGCCCTTGAGATCCTGCGCTGACAGAATCCCATTCCCAGCAACTTGGGTGGACTACAAAAGGCAAATTAAACAAGACTCCAAAACATGTTAATATTTTAAAGAAAATTTTTTCATCCTTCTCCTGCGAAAGCTAAGGCAAATGCAATGCAAAGAGCATTACCCAAGATACCTTTTGCACTGAACTAGTCTAGTGGGAAAAGCCTTATATAACTGCAAATATATGTAAGTATGTACTTTATATATAAAGATATATTTATTTTTAGGCATGTGCATGAATGTATTTATATATGGATATATTGTTATATGTACTGTGAAGGCACTGGAATGTCTGTCCCACAGAAAGAAAACTCTTCTTTTTTGAACATTCCCTAGAAAATCTGCCCCCGAAGTGGGACATTCCTTAGAGGGCAGCTTGTTACCAACCTCGGCTCCATTAACAGTAACCACTATCTTTCTCATCATCAACAGCAGCAGCCTAAAGGGATCTATAATTCACTGACAAGAAACAATTTAATTACCTCAACTGTTGTAACTTGCAGATCAGTCGGCACAGCGCCCCAAGATAAGCTCCATAAGGGGTTGTACCTGAGAGCTCCTTGACTCAAGCGCTTTTCCCAGATGAGCTCGGAAAGCTTTGATCTGGATCCAGGTCCCTGCCCGCACAGCACAGCCCGAGAGCCCAGCACCGAGGCTGAGGTCCTGGCTCCGGTGGCCCTTCCAGCACTGGCCTGCAGCAGCAGCCAGGTGAGGACCCAGAGGTTTTTACATCGCTCAAAGCGGAGCTCAAGACCGCTTTTGCTTGATCTCTTTCATGTGTGAAATTCCTCCTGGCACACATCCTGAGTGGCTCCAGAAACGTGATCCTTCAGTATCCCACCACCTGTCATGTGATGTATGGAGTCGCTGTAAGCCTACATTCATCGTCGGGGGAATATTTTCAGGCATCCAGGCTTTGATCTGTACTTGGATTATGCAGATGTTTCAAAATGAGTCTAAATGTAATGCTGAGCATTATAAGAACATGGGTTTTTGTTTTGTCCTGAAATGAGTTGGGCTTCTTTCTTCTTCTTGGAGCCTCCTCAGGAAAGGACCCATGCCAGATCAAAGTTTCTTACAGCACACAAGGATCCATTGTTTCAAGAACTGCTACAAATTAGCAGCTGCAGTTAAAATAAAGGGTGGAGGTATTTTTCTTAACCTCATTTAAAATTGTTTGGGTTAATTACATTGATAAAATAAAAGTCCCTTAAGGGCTACACATTGTTGTTGGATATCAGATCAGGCCATGATGATGTGTTGGAGGCAGAGTGGAGCTAAACTGCTCTAACTGCTCACCACAAGACCGCTTCTGTTGCCTCTGGCAGCTGGAATGAGCTTTAGTGGCAGCACCCAAGGATTTCTCCCAGAGTTAATGAGAAGACCTACTATATTCTCAGACAGTAGGAGGTGGGACGGGAGGCATCCCTCTGGCATGCAGATGTCTAAACTAGATCCTTCACCCCTGCCTGAACCCCTCTGTGCTTCTGGATGTAGGAAAGAGAAACCACAGATTGGGTCAGAAGGCCAAGAGGAGGTTTTTGTTGCTGTGGTGCTACTCCCCAGTCCTGCCCCCAGCCTTACTGCCACGCAGGCAGTGACAGCCAGCCCTCCTCCTCCTCCTCTTCGGTACCCCTTGGGCTGGAAATGGAGAGCGTGGTGGTGGCGGTGGGCTGAGGGGAACGGGCAAAGGTGTAGCTGCCCTCGGCTAGCAACTTGCTGAAGAAAGCCGTGTCCAGCCTGCAAGACTTGAATTCTCTCTGCGACTTCAATTGGCAAAGGTGTGATCCTGCTCCGGATGAGGATCTCTAACAACAGTGGAAATTTGTGTTGTCCAAATGAAAGTGTGTAAAGAGGACTGAAATGCAGCACAAGGGCTAGAGCAACCAGCTGGCACTACCAGTGAGCAGTGGTACCCTCTGACCAGGCTGGACACTCCTCAGGGATTTCCTTTCAGCTTGGGTTTGTGTGCTGCCTACTGCAATGGCCAGGTAGCCCACGTGTGTGCTCTGTATGGGGATTCTGCTGTTACGGATAACAGGAGAGAAAAGCGCTATGCAGAGACAAGAAAGATCTGACTCCATGGAGCTCTCACGGCTGATGCCTTCCCTTTGCTGTCCTGGAGGTCTTGAGCAAGGCTACAGAGATGGGATGTCCCCTTGCTGCAAAGCCTGGGGTGTCACTCAGAGCTCAGCTTGCCAAACCTTGGTTTTGCAGGAAATACGGGTGTCTAAAAATGTGCATTCTGAACAGTTATAAAACCAGCTATTTTCAAAATTATCTGTGGAAGGGGAAGTCAGAAGAAATCTACCTGGAAAAAGTAATTAAACATATTTTTTTTTAAATACAGTTTAAAAACAAATTATATTTTACACTTCCTTAAATGTTGCTGTTATTGTCTCATTATTTTAGGGGAAGTCACTAGTAAAACACAATGTAAAAACATAACAGTTCAAGTATTATCTTGTGGTCATCACATAATCATAGGGAAAGAGGTCACTTATGCTGTCCCGCTTCCCATTTCAGAAGTTGGGGCAGCTGCAGCTCAGCATACACAAGGGCTGCATTTTCTAGCTGAGAGTGTCTCCAGTTAAAATTGTTTGCATCCAGGTTGGCTCACGGTTTTGATCGTAATTTCTGGCACACTCTATCTCTAACCTCTCCCCTCTCCTGAGGCAAATCTCGCTCACACAGATTGAATATCATTTTCCACTAGATCTAGTTGCCCTGAAAGTGGGTGTGAAGCCAAAGTGCTGAGGGAGCAGGCTAGTGCTTCCAGCCTTCCCACGGCACCGTCCCCCAGTGTTCCTCCAGGACAGGACCCTCTCCCACACCCCATGGCTGCAGAGCCATAATGTGGCTTCACTTCTGCTGCCTGAAGGGATGGGGAATATACTCCAGGGTGTCCCAGGGACATGGGGACAGAGCACAGAGCTGGTGAAAACACAGCCATTCAACTCCATGGAGTAACCCTGGTGCCGATGAAGCTAAGAGCGGCTCTGAGATTGAGCCGTTCGACACGCAACCGGGACTTGTGCTTGGGTATCTGGGCCTGGGTCCAGGAGAGTGGGAGGGTTAGGGATACCTCACATTTCTCTATTTGTGGGAAGTGAATTAACGTGCACACAACTCCATTGCACTCACTTAACTTATTTATGAGAAAATCACACAGATTCAGCTCTGAAGGCATCCAGAGCACTCCCAGCCTTTATTCGTGGTAACGTGAAGTTTCATTCCAACCTTTGATGCACTTCCCCACTCCCTCATTATTTAAAGTGTGGTTTTACTCTAAAGATTGACTGTATAAAATTGGCATCTGCTTCCTTAGCAGATATATTCCATGTGTGAAATCAGAATACCGGTCTGGTGACTTCAATGGCAAGAATTTTTTTCACGTGCTCCATTCTCGTGTTGATGGTGCAGAGGCTAAGTTGCACTCCTGCATCTCAGGCAGCAGCAGCACTGCTCATCCCTTTTGTCCCTAAGCTTTTAGCCAAGTGAAAGAATGGTGGACTATTTTCTTTAAAAGAAAAAGTGGTGATGAAGAGGGTATTTCTTTTGATGCACCTCTGTTAATGCACTAAGGGTATGCACTGGTCACAAATCACAGGAAAAATCAGACAAAAGGGGATAATCTCTTTTCTTACACCTCTAACCCAGTCAGATGCCCTTTCTTTCTTGTATAGCTTTTTATGTTGCACTATTGGGGTGTTTTTGTTTCAAGGGCTTCTTTTATATCTTCTGCGCTAGCTCCCCTTGGCTGCTTGGCCTCTTTCTCAAACACATAAGCCTTTGTAAAAGGAGAGGCAGTAAAAGCTCTCCCCTTTCTATGCCTCGTGTGTACTTTCATCTGGGGTAGTGACACATACTTGTGTTTGATGTGGAGGTTCCTGTAGGTTTAATTATATGGTTTCTTGTGGAATGCAGTCATTTCTTCAGCTATCAAGTGGTCGTCACTGTGGCTGGCCAAAGACAGTATTAAACTTCATTAATACCTGCTCAGTCAGATTCTGAGCTCATTCATCACTCTGCAATCCCACAGAAGACAAAGACGGTCCCTGGTGTGGAGGGCTGGGGTACAAGGGCATGCACCACACAGGGGTGACACAGCATAGCCTGGTCTGCAGCCTGTTTGGGGCTGGGAATGAGACACAAGGAGGGGGACCGCAGCTTGACTTTCAGATCTGAAATGAATCTTTGCCTAACAAATCAGAAAACAGTGGTTGTTTGAGAAAGAACTTTGCCAAAAAAAATCAGAGTAATGGTATTAAATAATTCAGAGATTTCCCCATATTTCTTTGGAGGCATCTAGCCCAGGTTTTGTGGAATTTGAGGAAGATGATTGTTTTCTCTGGAAAGGTTTTTTTGGGGGCAGATAGCTTTCAGGAAAGGATAGTGAAAAGCTTTCATGGATGCTGGCTACCTGGTGTGCCTGCATACGATGCTCACTCAGCATCAGGGCACTGGGGATTCTCCAGAGTGGCAGGCTGGTCACACAAATAGCAAAATATCTGCTGGGGCCTTATTTAGAGCTAAACAAACAGAAAACACATGAAAAATACAAGACATTTTGTCTATGTAAGGACTTAAAGACCTGACAGTTACAAACCTGGGTTCAGCTCTGTGCCTATTTCCTTCTCTGTTGTAGGAGAGCATCCTGCAGGATGCTGGAACCTCCATGTAAGCCACCTCTTCCACATTAACTTGGTAGTAAAATAGATGCCCTCTCCCTGGGCTGCCCTGTACCCCACTGAGCCATTAACAGCCCCCTTACGTGGTGTGGGGCTTAGGGCAGATGGGGCTCTGACTAATACCAGCTACACTAAGTCCTCCTCTCTTATAGTCCCTTCTACTTTGTGACAGACTTTACTACTGCAGCTGTGCACTGGCCTTGTGGTTTCAATGATTTTTCCATAATACTCTCAATCCTTTCCCTGCTCATTGCTCTGGGTGATTGGTTCCTTGCCCTCATATTAAATTATGCTACATTTTTCTGCAGCAAACTGCATTATACTTTATTACAAGCTGGTATTTACCATCTGCTGGCCCAATCTCACTAACAAGCCAAACCCTTTTGAATAAAAGGCAGAGTTTGTACTGCCTCCAATGCAATACTCTCTACAGACACAAAGCACATTTATTTCATGGGGTATCCTGCAAATAGATCCAAGCAGGTGCCAGGGCATCCTACAGAATATATCTGTGGCAATGTATTTGCAGGATTTGGCTTTTCCAAGGCAGACAGGTAAGACAAGAAGTTATTGCAGTCTTTTTGCTGCCCTCTTCTAGTAATTCAAATCTCCTTTCACAAATGCACTTTTCTTCCTTCTCCTAATCTGGTTTTTGATGTTGCTTCCAGTTTGATCAGTTTTATAAATCAGTTAGCCACAGGCTTTCCCCCAGAGGGCCCTTAATTGCTGACTGCCTCAGAACCACTGGACCATTACGCTGACTGTATTTATTGGGTTTCTAAAAGATGCTCAATCCCACTGTCCAACAATTTGCTAGATCTGAACCCGCTGGAATCCTATGAACCATAACTGTCCCAAACCCAGGAGCCCCCCTGGCTCTTCCCCACTTCCCTCTGCAACACCTGGGAGAGCAAATGAGCCTCACAGGCAGGTTCCTGCATGGGAAAGGCCAGCTTCTTTCACTGCTTGGTTGCTCCACTGAATCTGTTTTAGCCTTGTTGCTTTAGTTGATCCGAATTTGAAATGTAAATTGGTCTAAACAGATAAACTTCCAGCTCAGTCTTTGGCAATGGTGGTGTGAAGGAAGGAAGGGTTGCGATGATGGTGAGAATTGACCCCAAAAGTTCAGGAAGCATCTCGTTATCCCCGGCTGAAATGATGTTGCTGTGAATTGGGGCTATGGGAGTAAATTAAGAAAGGGTAGAGGTGGCCCTAGGCTGGGAGGATATTGAGAAGGTCAAAGTGGAGTGGGAACCCCAGGCTTTGTCATGAATATACATGCAAAAACCCTATGGCAAGATACCTTAGTTTAAAAACGGCCAGCTGAAGCTAGCAACCCAGGGAATATGTGTCTGAAGCTAGGTGTGTATTATTTCTTTATGTTAACAAATGTGAATTTTCTCCCATACATGGGAATGTGTAACCCTTGAGTCTTGCTTTGCAGCTCCTTTACCAAAAGGGGTACCTCTTAATCACAGCAGTACGCGTAGCTGTGCACAGAAACATCTGTGTGAGCCCCAGACTTGGCTGCGTTGTTCTCGCCTTGATTTCTGCTCTGCTCTACACCCCTCGACTGTGCTTGCAGTGCAGATTTTTAAATGGCTTGAAGTGTTATTAAAACAGGGCTTGTAAGGATAGAAACAGCTTCCACAGACTGAGGAATAGAGTGTCAGAAAAAGAAAAACTATGTCTATCAGCAGCATAACTGTATGTGTGACATGATTTCTTATAAATATGTCTGTGCCACAAGACAAAGCACTTCCATGTTACATTTGATACATTTGAACTATTTTAGGGCTTCTGGGTTCTAGTCTAGTTTTCCCATTGGTTGGCTGAAAAAGATAAACGTACACATTTAAAGATAAAAATATCCCATCATGTGTAATAATAAAAATACTCAAAAATATTATTATATTATTATAATACTGCATTATAAGATATCGTTATATGGTGTATTATAATTATAAATATGTAAATAAAAGCATGGGCATACTTTGAATTATCCTGCATGCTTCTGTTCAAGAACAAGGGCTCGGCCTTCCCCCTTCAGCTGTGCAGAACATGGACAAAAAATAAACACAATTTTTTGCTCATCTGAGTCCCAATATCTGAGTGCGAGCGACCTGAGGGATAAGGAAATAGGGGAGAAGAGCCTGGATAGAAACTTAGGAATATGAAGACAAGACGGTTTCTAAAAGCTTGTGTGACACTGGGAAGTTTGCAAAGAAGCTGTGGCTTCACAGTAGTTTTCTTAATCATCTGCAGTTTGGGAAATTACAGGGAAATACTGGAAGCTGCAGTGACACCAAGTGTGATGACCTCTACAGAGAATGTGCAATCAGCTTCACCGACAGGAGTAAGGTGCTCTAAAGGGCTTAGAAAATATTTTCCTAAGCCTATCTCCTGGTGCGGGTAAGGCATGAAGTTGTCAGAGTCCAATATCCTCTGACCGGGTTCTTTTAGATGTTCCACACGAGCAGGGTTTGATGTTTAATATCAAATTTACTTGTTTGTAGGTACTTGATGTTGCATGGGATTCTGATTTAACAGAGCGATACAGCAAAATACTGAAATCACAATGCAAACACAATATAGCGATTGCAACGTACAGTGGGATCACACTACAAACATGATTCCCATTACCAGCTGAAGGCAGCTCAGGATCCATTTTGTTGGTTGTTTAATTTTTAGACTCTGTGTTGGGCTGAGCTGAGCCACAAATACATTTCATTTCCCCCATGCTAGTCTGGCTGGCGCAGCGAGATAATACTCCCTATTGATTATTTTAGGGAAGGACATTTATACAACCAGTTGACCCACTCAACTGGTACAGCTATTTACCTAAAACAAAGGCCACCCTTCAGTCCCTTTTCTGTTAAGTTCAGCTTCCTTTACAACAGCTGTGGTCACTTCCTACACGCTTTTCTGAGTCTCATGAGCACATCATCCTTGCCTATCTTCTTTGAGCCTTCTTCCACCGAAGGGGTGGGTAGGCTGGCCACAGAAGCCCCCCAGGCTTCAGAGCAGGCAGTAGTTGCGCTCATGAAGTGGGTAAATGAATTCATACACAAAGCATTCCTGCTAACAAAGGTCAGTATCCACACCTGTATGTTTTAGAGGCAGGATCCCACCATCTTCACCTAATTTTTAGTAGTTATTAACCAAAACACAAAGCCCAGGCTAAACTCTTACTTCTGGTGGCAACCACTGGCACCAGGGCAAAATCCAGCCTGACCACGTGCCCCGGGAGGCGAGCTGTGCTGCCTGCCAAGCCACCATGTTAAATGAGCAGACTCCGCTTCTGTAAACTGTGCCATATGCTGTGTAGCTTGAGTCCCCGCCATCAAAATAATACTGTCCAGCATTTTTTTAATGGGTGGTCATCTTTCTGGGTTTTGTAAGCCATTTTCCCTGGCTGGAGACCATACATGGCTAAGATTTATGCATATTTACTTTCGATGACCTATTTGCTAAATCTACAAGATTGTGCGTGCAACACAGGGCATCCAGAGCTCATTTATCCCAGAACGGGCGAGGAGCAGAGAAAAAGATTGAAGATTAAACAAGTGAGACCAATATTAAGAATCATTTTTTACAGCATTCTTTTGAATGAATACACTTTTACAACATATTTTTCTCCTAAATGATGTGTTCAGGCAGAGGCCCAATGTTGTAAAAAGACACATAATTGGCACTCAAACAGGTCTGAATTATTGCCTGGTTGGTGTAATTTTGCACCTGTCACTGCCCATACATTTGGAAAGAGTGAAAAAACCAGACCTGGGGTTGTTTCCCTGCTGGTTGCCTTCAGGCTGCCCTGACACGCTCGCCGAGTTTGTAGCGAGCCTTTGTGAAACGCGGTGCCTGCAGAGGTGAAGCCAAGAGCTCATCTAAGACACAGCTCGGTGGGGGTCAGCAAGTGGCCTCCGGCTGCGGACGCCGCAGGAATCACACGGCTTCTCAGGTCTGGCCCTGCTTTCCCATCTCCTTTTGCAGGAGGCAGAAGCCCTCCCCGAGGGAGGGGTACCGATCCCCATCCCCTCCTCACCGAGCATCGCTGGTGTGCAGCCGGGCAGCACGCTGAGATAGCTGCCTTCGAAGGGAAGCCGCCTTCTAAGGGAACTTTTAATAGATAATTTGTGTGCTATTTTGCTCCCTGGCATTCGCTGAAAGTACCTAGCCTGTGGCCTCAGCTGCTTGTCTTGAGCTTAAAATATACAAATATAAGAATAGAAATCCATAATCGCTGCCAGCCAAGGCTGCCCAGACGTCAGTGGCATTTATCTAGAAGAGTAACAGCACAATCCTCCTTAATTTACCTTCTGCTGGCTGGGAAGAGAAGGCTGGGCAGTACGAGTTAAAGAGCCTGTCCCCCTCCCTGCCATCATTTTTGGGTCAAGGCGAGCTGCAGCTTGCCTCAGGTTGGTGGGCTCCTCCGCCCAGAGGCAGAAACCCCACCGGGAGCTGGAGATCAGCCACTTGGCCATGGTGCTCCGGGAGGTTTCTGCAGGTGTCCTGGCCCAGGGGGGCTGGGGATGGGGGAAGCAAATCAGCTGGAAACTCAACTCATGAGCTCAGCTGCTAATCCCCTCTGCGGAAATGCTTGTCCAGGTACCTCGGGGCCCTCTGCGCTGCTTCTTAATCCTCTGCCTTCGTTTGACCCAGACAGATGATTATTTTCTTCTTCCTTTTCCAGTTAATCAGTGAGTCAGAAACAAAGCAGTTGTCTGCAGAACTCCAGCTACAACGTTCCTCAAAAGCTTTTGGATGATAGAGCTGACTCCAGCAGCTGCTGCTTGCTAATGCAAACCGGGGCAGAGCTGCCAAGGGCGGCAGGTTTGGGACGGGCAGAGCAGCCTTCCTCCCGTGCCGGGCTGCCCGGCCATCCATCGCAGCCCTCCTGCGTTTTCCAGGCAGGTTTTGGTCCCTCTCCCTCACCTCCGAGGGCTCTCCGATTCTTCGGAAGGAAGGTTCGAGCACCAGCGTGACCAGCATTGCTTTAGAGCTGTTTGCTTAGAAGATTCATTCAGCAGAAGTTGGCCAAGCTGCATTGTTAGGGTGGAAAATCAGGGTATTGTCCATTTTTAAGAGTTTTACAATGCTGCAGAAAGGCTGGCCTCTGGCTGTAGGACTGACACATCTCTGAATACAGGCTGGTCAGTCAGACCCAATCAAGTTGATTTAAAATCATGATATTTTGTAGAATAACTTACTTTGGATACTTTTTCCTTTCGATTTCTATGAGTCATTAATTACATTAATTTCCTATTTTCCATTTGTTTTCCCCCGCGGTGCTGAGAGCAAGATAATTGTGTCTTGTGAACTGACATTTGCATTTCTTGCATGTCCAGATGGTAAGTCTCTAAGGACACCTGAAATGGCAGGACCCTTGTGACAGCAGCCGGGCTGTTAGCAGGTCCCCTGCGGCCTCAGAGTAGCACTACTGAACAAGAAACAATTCTGCACATAACGTATTCTGTCCCTCCTCCGTTTAAACTTTTTAATTTCCTGTGGCCATAAGCCATAAGTCTCACTGCCCTGTTACCTAAGTCCTATATTATATTCACACCTGTGATAAATATGGAAGACATAGATCTGTATTTCAGTTTCTATCTGTAAATTCTAGCCTAGAAAAGTAGGGAGACCTGCAAGCCCAAACCACCCAAAGTCAAGAGGGGGCCTTTGAGAGGGAAAGGTTTTCTAGCACAAGCTTTCTCATTGTGAAAGGCTAAAATTATTGCTCTCCTGTGATTTATAGTGCAAAGGCCTTCGGTCTTATAGAGCACCTGGAATATTCAGCAGTAATTCAGAAACAGAGAGGCGTGTTGTTGATACAGCATATCACTGCAGAATATATAGCATCAGAGTACCTGCACACACTATACACACCAAGAGGTTATCCTGAATGTGCTACTAATGTCTGTAAATATATTTGCTATTGTTGGCATAATTCACAAGCACAAAATGAACGTGGCTACAACAAAGCCCTCTGGCTGCTCCATCAATTACTACTCATTTTCTAGCTGTGACTTGTATCTGCTTATATCTTCCCAGAAGCCATGAATGATGAGAGATGAGAATAATTTAATTTATGGCTTCACCACAAATTAAGTCTTAGGTTACAAGTATGTAACCTTTAGCATTGTAACAAAGCTACTCATGCAGCAAGAGTCTTTACTGAACAGAAAGAATCAGTGTTTACTTCTGATTTCCTGCAGCACTTCTCCCTGGTGAAGGGCTAGGCAGTCCCACGGCCCATTCCTTATACACTGCCTAGAAAAAAAAGCCTCCTGTGAGAGAGCACAGACCATCTTTCCTCTCACCCAAGTGTGTCAGCACTTTAAGCGTGCTTCTGAGCTTAGCTGTTCCTCTCCTTTCTCCCTGACCTCCAGTTCAGCCCATGGGGCATTCCTGCCTCTCGAGTCCACAAAACCAGTGCTGGGCAACATTTGCTCGCTGGTTTGAAAGAACGCCGCCATCTGCTAAAAGGGCAGACCAGCCCTGAGCCCTGCACCTCTCTGTCCCATGATAGTTTCCTTTCCTGTCTCAAATCTGCACCCTTCACCCCTCAATCTATAGCATGAATGAGGGAGTCAGCATCAATAGGATGTAAATCAATAAGAGAGATGCGGAAGTGGTGCCTGCTCTGCTCCTGGTCTACTTTAGATATGTGGACACTCTCAGACCTGCAGTTTGGATCTGGGTGCTCTGTATTGCTCTAAATCTGTCCCTTTGACCTTCAGCTCAGTCACTGGGCAAAAACTCTGACACTTTCAGGTATAGGTGGGTACCTGCAGCTCTGCTGCCCTAAGCCCCAAGAGCAATCCTGAATGCCCTGCCCTTTAAAGTGTAAGGTTAAAGCCATTCTCCGCATTCTCTGACCTCATGGCGTTGCTGGTTAAATTTCATTCTTTCAGGGACACCTAAGCACTGGAGCAAGTATTGTCAAAGCTTTTTTGAATGATTTCTAAGTATAAGTGTCATAGTTGTAATAGGAAGCAGTGGGCCACCCTTCTCACCCGTGACCTTGCAGTCGGCGGCACCTCTGCGGTTGCTGTTGTGCGTGTTTCCACACTGCCTGTTTCTGGGGTGCAGCCTTCCCTTCTGTCACTCCTCTTCCAGGAGACCTTCTCAATGCCCAGTGTACCCAGAACATGTTTCAGATACCTCTGATAATGCTCTGTGTTTTAGTTCCTCCTTTTTGCCTCTTCTTTTCTGCTGCTAAATGAGGAAACTTGTTTTACCCCAGTTACAGCTACATCTTAGTCCTGGATGGGGCGGATGGGGGATGACATTTATTGATGTATATAGACCTATGCAACAGCCCCTGCAGCTGGACACCCGATCCCTTTCCTTTAACAGAAGACATATTATGAAGATAATATGCCTTCACCAGGCTGGTGAAGGGCCTGGAGCATAAGTCGTATGAAGAACAATTGAGGGAGCTGGGACTGTTTAGTTTGAGGAAGAGGAGACTGAGGGGAGACCTCATCACTTTCTATAACTACTTGAAAGGACATTGTAGAGAGGTTGGTGCTGGTCTCTTCTCACAAGCAAATAGCGATAGAACAAGAGGGAATGGCTTCAAGTTGCAACAGGTTAGGTTTAGACTAGACACTAGGAAGAAGTTCTTCACAGTAAGAGTGATCAGACACTGGAACAGGCTGCCCAGGGAGGTGGTTGAGTCACCATCCCTGAATGTGTTTAAGAGTTGTTTAGATGTGGTGTTGGGGGATATGGTGTAGGGAAAAACTTTGTAGAGTAGGGAAGATGGTTGGACTCGATGATCCCAAGGGTCTTTTCCAACCTGAATGATTCTATGATTCTAAGATACACCAGAAAGACCACCAGAACATAACAAGAGATAAAGTCCCTATCATCAGAGCCCTTAGTGTGGCAGCCTGTGCAGAGTCGCTACCTCACGAGAAAATGCAGCTATGGCTGTAGCCATCGGAGATGGAAAGGTTAACGAGATGTACTGAATACAGCTCTGGGAGGGGCCAAGGAAGACTGGGGTTTATGTCTTTTATTCTTGACAGTCTCAAGCAGCTTCTCAGCATCATTAGTAAATACCTTGTGCTACCGCAAGAGGATTTAACATCCCAGAGCTTGCTTCTGGGAAGCGCTGCGTGCCCCTGGAGCTGGCCGGTGGCCCAGGCTGCCTGTCCCCGGCAGCGCTCGGGATGCCACAGGGCTGGGTTGGGACAGTCCATTGTAGCACGAAAGCCAAAATATGAATTTCACTGAATTTCACTGAATTTTTAGAGTTGGACGGGACCATAAAGATCATCTAGTCCAACTCCCCTGCCGAAGCAGGATTGCCCAGAGCATGTCTGAGCATGTTACTCAGGACTGCATCCAGGCGGGTCTTGAAAATCTCCAAAGAAGGGGACTCCACACCCTCCCTGGGCAGCCTGTTCCAGGGCTCTGTCACTCTCACCGTAAAGAAGTTTCTTCTCATATTTGAGTGGAACCTCCTATGTTCCAGCTTGTGCCCGTTGCCCCTCGTCCTCTCACTGGCAACCACTGAAAAGAGTCTGGCTCCCTCCTCCTTCAACCCGCCCTTCAGATACTTGTAAGCATTGATAAGGTCTCCCCTCAGCCTTCCCTTCTCCAGGCTAAAGAGTCCCAGCTCTCTCAGCCTTTCTTCATAAGGGAGATGCTCCAGTCCTTGAATCATCCTCGTTGCCCTTCGCTGGACTCTTTCCAGTAGTTCCCTATCCCTCTTGAATTGGGGAGCCCAGAACTGGATGCAGTATTCCAGTTGTGGCCTCACCAGTGCAGAGTAGAGGGGGAGAATGACTTCCCTCGACCTACTAGCCACAGTTTTCCCTATGCAGCCCAGGATTCCATTGGCCTTCCTGGCCACAAGAGCACACTGCTTGCTCATTGTCATTTTTCTGTCTACCAGGACCCCCCGATCTTTCTCTTCAGAACTTGACTCCAGCGGGTCCACACCTAACCTGTATTGGTGCCTGACATTCTTCTTCCCCAGATGAAGCTAGGGGAATGTACACAAAGGAGAAATGGCAAAACAGAGCATGTCAGGATAACTCCTGACTGAGGCCCACATAAAATGTAATCGTGACCCAGGCAATTTTGCCAGCACTGGTAGCTGGGACAAGCATTTGGTCTTGTTTTTTTTCTATCACCAAAAGAAGGCATGGAGTTCTTGCGTGGAATAATATTAAGGGCTGATTGATTGCAGATTAAGAGCCTGAATAGAAGCTTAATGACGTCAATGGAAAGATTCTCATTGGCTTGAGCCAGCCCCAAGACTGATTCAACGGTGGGTGTTTTTTTTTTTTTAAATGCAATTGTTATAATGTAAAAGATTCTGTTGGACAGAAATATCTCATAGAAACAGAATTAAAGAGAGGCCCAGAACAAAAGGACAGATTTAGCTGCTGAAGATGGCTTCTTCAGTGTGGATGTATGTTTATGTGATGTTTAACAACAATTTACCTCATTCTTTGCATGGTACAGAGGGAAAGCTGAGGTGTGCTGGGGGGCAGCTAGCATTTTGAACCTGGGAATTTCCCTGTGTGAACTAGAACAGCTCTCTCTCAGTCAGTAAAGGAAATGCTCTTTATAAAGATTTTTCTGTGCCCCTAAGGCCTGCCTGCTGTTGGGGAGATCTTTACCATCCCAGAGTGATTCTTTTCACCCCCATGTTCACATGAGCGTGTCATGCTTGGCACAGAGATGCAGGCATTGTTTGCAGGAAAGACAAGGGCCCTGTCCACTCTTGCCTGTAGCACATATCACCCATGAGAAGCACACATATAAATATATCCAACTTTATATTACATGTTATTGTCCTCTTTCTTCAAAGCTGAGGAATTTTCATGAAGTGTGTATACATCTGGTATCGGATAAATTCAAGATTATGATAAAAAGGTTATTTATAGCTCTGCATTGACATTTGTTTATTGTATAGATGACATCACCATGCCAGACTGTTGCTTTAACTCAACATTTCCCTCTTTTATTGCATTTGTGATCCTGTATATGGCCACAGAACAAATCATTAAAGAGGATTGCATGAAGGATAATGAGTACCATAATACTGTTAAGCCTTGCACACACTCTTTAGCTGGACTTAAATTCTTTTGATCTGTTGAGCAAAGTTGCAAGAAACAGAAAATAACAGACGTTGAATGACACATTTGCTTGTAATCTCAGATTTTCCAAATCCCCCTGGTGTACCTGTGTTCCCCTTTTCCTCACTAATGAATTCTGACACTGAAACAGATGTTGCCCTGTAAATTCTCTTGCATTATTTTATTTCCCAGCAATGCTGCTGCTCCAGATTCATTCGGTAAGAGGCAAATGCTCAAATATGTTGACCCCTTTGTCATGTCTTTTCTCTTGCCCTCCTCTTGCTCTTTTCCAGATCATGGTGGACTCCATCCTGCATCATGCAAGAGTGACATGGGGATGACCAGTTTTTAATATAAATCAGTGGTCAAGTTTCTATTATTTTCTACACACAAAACATTGTGTTGGGTAATTTATTAAAGCAGGCAGGAAAAAACTAAAATATTTTTACAAAAATCTATATTTCTACATTTTATTTGCAAGTTGGCTACCAAAGTATGCAGTTGGACCTGAGCCTCAGCCCTGTCACAGCTGCCAAATTGGGAAAACAGCTTTGCACTGCCAGGCTGTCCCGTTTCCTGCGAGCCCTCCAGCAGTGCCTGTCCAGCCTTGGTCTCCAAACCCACCAGGGACCACCCAGAACGGCACGGCCACCACGCTGGCTGCTGCTGGTCCAGCCATCACTGGGCTTCCCCTCCACGTCAATGTGCCATCGAGCGAGCAGCAAGCCAGAGCACCCCGTTTCGTTGTTGGGGCTGGAGTGTTGTTTTATATGACTTTACAGTTTTGCTGGTAAAAGACCTTCTTTTGGGTAGCTGTAGAAAGCAGCCTTTCTAGCAAAGGACTTGTTCTAGCCAATTTTTCTTTCAGTCTTCTAAATTTTACAGAAAAGAAAGGTTTATTTGTGCAAAGTAGGAAATGGATTGCACTGGCTCTGAAATGTTTATATAAGGCGCTTCACTGGCCCTGATTTCAGACTAATTGGCCAAATTAAGTTGCCTCAGACTTGTTTGAAGTATGGCATGAAATGCACTTGTAATTAAGGCACAAATATTATGGCACAAAATCATTTCATGCCTCTGTACAGCAGATCTGCAGTGGAGTCAGAGGCTACACAAACTAAGTGAGGATGGCCCTCCAACCTCCAGTTGGTCTGTTCAGATTTCTGAGAAAAGGCCCGTTTGCCAGATCAGGACCTGTTGATCTTTTTTTTTCTTGAATAACCTCTGTTCTTCTCCCCACTCATCACTTTGCTTTTCATTTTCCTTGTACCGCTCTCTAAATTTAAGAAGTTCCACATTTTTTATGATGTCTTGAAAGCTTAGGTTAACAAAGAGAAAAGTGAAAAAATAGGGAAAAGTGCTACCCTGTGGCCACCACTTAGTTTATTATATTTGGCAGCAAATAAGAAACTCAAAGCTAACCTACCAGAAAGTAGAAATACTTTGAAAACATTCCACAAATTGTGAAAAATGTAAAAAAATGTTTCCCTCAGACTTTGAAAAATGAAAATATTTTTTATTCCATTCTGGTTAGTTTTTATTCTGTTCTGGTTTCTTATTGCATTCACTAAAAGTCATAAAGTCGTAACTGTTTAGGCCTGAGTTGTCTCTCCCAGTGTGGCCTGCAAGAGAAAGGTTCACAAGCATCCTTGTGGTTTTGCTGGCTGGTTGTCACGTGGGAGGAGATATGTGGCTGTTTGTCTCTCTGTCCCATGGGAAAGGCCTTGGTGGCCAAAACCGGTGGTTTCCCAGGAAAATTCAGAAGGAATTCCTGGAGGTGGCCTGCCCTTTACCTCGTGGCCAGCTTTGAGTCCATGTCCTTTTCCTCTGCTCTGGTCCACCTGGCCACAGTGAAGTATGACTTCCCAGGACATGCAACAGCGGTGGCCTTCACTTGATCCATTGCCATGGCATCACGGGGAAGCGCTGAGTGAAAATTCCGTCTCACCTTGGGCTGTTGTACACGTGGAATTCATGAATGGCAGGAGATCAAGGCTCGGCACTGCCTTTGGTCCTGGTCACCCTGGGGAGTCTCTCCTGCACCCGGGGTAGGATGCCGTGCATCATGCAGTGGGGTGAGAAGGAGCACAGCCTGGTATTAGTATCTCCATCGTAAATAGGTAACACAGAGGGGCTTCTGGATTCACAGTCGTCTGCCTATAACCACTGTAAATCCAAGGTCCAAAGCTTTCACTTCCCTAAACTCAATGGGAGTTTTGCCTGAGTCAAGGATTGCCATAAAAATTGAACAAGCGTTTCAGGATCTGCCCTTCTGGCATCTTCTCATTTTGTCTTGGCTGCTGCCTACATGTGCTCAGGGGACACCTCTGGAGCTCAGCTTTTGCTGCATTTGGCTGCTAGCTGCTAGCTTTCCAGCCTAAGATCATGTGTGACTTGGCTTGGGGACACGTCACATGTAGCTTTACGTCAGAAATGGTAGTTTGCCAATTACAGGTATAATTAACAGACCGGAACAAAACCCCAAACAATAGCTTCAAGTAGCCTCAAGCCAAGTTGTGGGTAGAATATTAAATGGACTACATTTTTCAGAGTGCATAGAGAGAATTAAATCTGTGGCTGGGGAGCGGCTCCAGACAACCTGAGGGGAGCTTTGAAGAGCTCATTAGCTTGCAACGATGAGATCTAAACTTTGGATTCGTTGGGCTGTTGGAGCCCCAGGAGTATTTCCTGGGCTTTCACAATTTAGACTCAGCCTGATTGCTCCTGTACTCACTTACCTTGAGAAAGACGGAAGATGGCGATTGCTGATGTGAGGCTTATCAACGGTTCATGACAGCCCGTCCTGCCCTCAGGATTAATAGGGTAGTCGTGCACACAAGATACTCTCTGGGGATCCGGGAGATTTGGGTTCAGTTACCAGCTTTATTATGGATTTTGTGGAGTCTGGCTTCTCTTGTCTGCAAAGTGGGGATAAATAACAGTTCCCTTTCTTGCCTTGTGTCACTGAATGTAATGACTTTAAAGAAAAAAGAAACTCCTCTGGCAAAAGAGGCTGTCAGAACTTGATGCCACTTGGAACTAAGGAACACTTGTGATAGAATTCAACAGGCAGGATGGAGAACTCACTGTGCAGGATGGAGAACTCACTGTCAATCAGACAAGGAAACACAGCTTGGGATTCAGGGCAGGACAAGAACAGAATGAAAAAACAGGTAATAATAATCATTTGCGTGCATACAAAGTCACAGAAACATAGGAAAACTGAGGGGAAGATACTCCAACGATCCCTGAGCCCTTCCCAGTACTCCAAAAGTGTTTCTGTTCCCTACAGATATTTGTCTAGCCTGCTGCCAAAGATGTCCACTCCCTCCATCAACACATTTCCATCCCTTGCTTATGAAAATGGCAAGATGCAGGATTCACTGCCTGACTAAAGTCAAGACGCTTCTCCTTGCCCGCAAGGCTGGCAACCCCACCACAGGATGAAATTCACTTTATTTCATAAATTTGTCTTGATGAATCCATGCTGAGGGCTATTCATTTCCTTGCTATTGATTAAAAATTTTCCAGAGGACTAAAATTAACTACTAAATGTCAACGTCTTGCCTCTTTTTCACTAATGTAGATCACCCCAGTTAACTGGCTGCAGCAAAGTCAGATAAAAAAAAAAAAAAGTAAAATAAATTTAAGTCTGTTGCCAACAGTTGCAACTTTGCTGAGCTGTGAGGCAGGATGTTTCTTGGCATTTTTCCTTCTCTGTTTGTATCCGTCAAATGGCTTCCTCTTCCTCTAGTTGTCTCTTGGTAGCTACTACTTAATGTGTGCTGCAATCTTCTTTGTTTTCTCCTCAAGAAGGACCTGCATGTCCAACAGCTCATGCATTTTGTCAGCCATATCAGCTTATCTAATAACGATGCTACTTCTCCGTACAAACTCATTGTCCCAAAGACTGTAGGCCACCGCCCCTTGCAAAGCCACCACGGTTATACCCCCTTTCAAAATGTTCCTGTTCTGCTCTTGCCTCAGCCTTGCCTCAGCCTTGCCTCTCTTTTTCAGACTTTATGCTTAATTCACACTATATAGTTTCCACTTTTTTTGTTTCTCAGTAGAACCCAAAGCCACTGTTTTAGCCAAGCTAGTCATTACCCTAATTGGGATGTTTGTCCTTGTGCCCTTACTATCACTTCTTTGAGGAAATGCCAGCTCTCCTTGGCTTCTTGTCTTTCTTCCCTCCCCTGGAATCTGTCAAGCAGTCATTTCCTCCATTTATTTATCCTCAGATATGCAGTCCCTGTTGACGTACTGTCAGAGAAGTTCTGTGCATGTCCTGGGGGCATACTTTTTCATTACTATTCCCATAAAGAAAAAAGAATATTGAGACATGATTAGAAAATGTAAATCTTTTGCTTGTCTTCATTAGGGATTCCATATAGACTGGGTAAATTTTCAACCTCAGTCTCAGGGATGAGCAAATAAAAGAAAAGTGAAATATAAATTCAATAAATAATCAAATGTAGCTTTTCAAACCTTCTGGTGAAGTTTAATAAATCTGAGTTACTTAGACACATGTTTATCATATAACTATTTGTAGGAACATGGTATACATCAAAAAAGTAAAATTTGCTTGCATTCCTATAGGGACGTATTGTAAGGTGTGAGAAGAGTGTCCTAGTCAACAACCGCCCTTTCCTTTCAAAAGCTGAAATATGTTCTCATATAAATAAAAGAACAAGCCAGTAAGTGAAGGTTATTTCAGTGGAGGAAAGTAACAGCTAATCCAGGAGTTAGATTTTTCATTACAAAGAACATTTTACAACTTCAAAGTTTGTTTCATTCCAGAATGAATATTGCAAACGAATCCTAATTGTGAAAAAATACAAGATGGTTAAAACATCTTGTGCTAACAAAAATGAAGACTTTGATTGAAATAAGCTTTTGGGAAGAGGTTATAGTTTATAATACAAAGAAAAAGAATTATGATATCCAAATAGAAAAATGTTAAATGTTATTAAAATTATATTTCCATTTTTTTCTTCAGTTGATTTTTTTTTTAATTGGAGGCCAAAAGTATCCTCGAGACAGTGAATTGTAGTCAGCGTTTTGCAACAAAAATCTTTCCATTGGAAGACTTCCAGCCAGGTCTCCATTTCAGTTCTGTAGAACATATAATTGTTTTTTCCATCTAGTGCTAGTCTATCAAATGTATTTAAATCTCTGTTATGCTGTCTGTTTAATATGGGTGGCATATTTTATTAATTTTAAAGGATATTTTCTTGTTTCCAGTTTTCTCAGTGGAATTTTGCAGTTACTATCCACAACCGGAGATCCAGATTTTGATGCTCTTATTCTTGCTCTTGCACTGTGGCATGATCTACCTGATGCTTGTAACTACAAGTCTGCTGGGGTGACAGCATGCACATGGACTAGGAGAACTTTAATTGATTTCATCATTACTACTCTCATGTCATTCACCTGTAATAATGAATGAGAAACAAATTTTTTTATCACTGGCGGAAAGAATGATGATTGTAGTGCAGTTAGTGTGTAGATATGACTGCCGACTGCCTGAAACAGAGAAGTAAGACAGTATAAAACTGTTTTGTACACACAACTTGCTGGAGATTTCCCAAACACAAAAGTCAGTGACATTTGCTGAACTCATGAATGACAGGAAAATGTTCCTGCATGGCACCACCACAGACCGTGCTCCGGGAAACTTTTTTCCAAGACGTTACTAGCAGCAGGAATAGCAGAAGTGAACCAAGTTCCCTAATGCTGACCCAAGACTTGGGACACATACAGGATGGTGAAAAAAACCCACCAGATTGTGTTATGACATCTGGAGTAAATCTTTGAGTGACTATCTGGCTATTAGGAAGGTTAGTACTTCTTTTTAGGAAAGTTGGTGTCTGAAGATGATAGGATATTTAAAGCTTATGCAAGAAGGACCTAGCTGAAAAATCACTGCCTTGCTGTGTTTGTGCCAAGGCCCAAACCTACACACTAAGCCTTTCAAGGAGGTCTTGCTTTGCTCTAGCTGGATGCGGTCCTATGGACCAAACAGCCCCGTGCTGCTGGGTGCATGGCTGGAGCACATTCCCATTTGTTTGAAAGGGGTCCAATTTGCATCCTTCAAAACACTGTGATCCCAGTCAAAGCATGGCGCAAGGAGACATTTGCTTCAAAAGTCCCATCCTGATGTGCACTACGTGGTAAATTGAGACACAGCCAGCTCAGGAGTCTCCCACCATCTGTTCACCTGGCACAGCAGAGGCATTCAGGGAGCTGAAGGGGACAGTGAACCCCAGCTTTTGTAACCCATCTGGCAACACTTCCACAACTTCTCACAGTTGCAATACCGATGGCATAGTTTTCCAGCTTTAATGGTAACGACCCACTAAGACCAGAGATCCATGAAGTCTGGATCTTTTTATCCCTTGAGCCCTACAAGCCAACCATGACACCACAGAATATAAATTAAGGTTATTCCATGTTCTACATCCATGTAAAAACATTTATCATGAGGTGTCCCTTTGCGGAACTCAGGGGCTATCACTAAGGACCCTGAACGGAGCCAGCTGCCTGCCCCACCAGCACCTTGAGGCCCACCAGTCCCCTCATGCAGTTGAGCCATGCCAGTTGAGACCAAACAGAGTAAGCGCTAGATGGTGACTGATTAAATAGGGGTTATGGAGTATTTGAGGAGGCTGCCAAAATGCCTCATGATTAATCAAAATCTTAAAAAAATTCAGAGAATCTGAGTGCTGCAAAATCTCACTCTGTTTTTCATCTCCCAAGAAGGTAAACAAATGAGTCCACTCCACACCAGAAGTTAATGGGCTTGGAAGATCCTGGAGCCAACAAGCTTTGTAGCCATTCCACAGCATATCCCCTTCTCTATTCTAGTGACTAGTTTTTAGCTAGTGCACTCTCTTCCCAACATCTCCTGGAGCACCTCCCTCAGCCTGCCCACCCTACTCCTGGCCATCACCCACCACCTCTGTGCAGGTGGTCCTGGTCATCCTCTCCAAGAGCTCCCCCAGGAGATGCAGGGAAAAGCTCATTGGACAGGGGTGATAGATGCACAAACACCCAACGGCAGAGGGACAGGACTCCTATCACAGCATAGCTCAGGCAGGGGAGAGGATCTGTCTGGTTACAGAAGTGAGACCAGTTTGCTCAGGTCACATACATAATTCAGGAAGATCTACAACAGGTGGAATTTAGTTCTTTTTGTTCAGAGCTGCTCCTTCCCTTCTCTCAAGTGAGAGAGAAATATTCTTCCTTCTGTTGCCTGAAATGCTCCCTGATGACTCCAGTGTCCTGGGAACAGGGTAGCTGACTGCTCTGCCTTTTATTCCAAGACACTAAGACCAGAGATCCAGCAGCCAGCATGCCTCAAACATAGGGGAAGAGCAGGCAGGAGCTACCCTTAAATTAGGAACCCAAAAGCTGTAATTTTGGACAGAAAGGCGGAACTGATAATAACAGTTTTATTTGTGGTGGGATTGTCTGAAAACCATAGAGAATGTGAGGCTTGTGGTGTTGGGATCCTTGGCCTGGGGTCTGCCTGCACCCCTGACTGTTCCTCACGGTGCTTCAGGAAGCCTGCACTGTGCTGAGCAGCTTGCTAATGACTATCAACTGCTTCATTGTACGTACACCTGACCCACAATTTGCTGAATGTGTGCGTTTGCTTTCTCCCTGCCCAGTGCCAACAGTCACGGGATGGTGGAAGCAGCTGGGAAAGCAGTGTGGACACCAGCCATCATCTAGGGCCAAGGGCCTTGTGGGGTCTGCTTCTGCCCACAGCAGGCTGAAATACCCTCTGTCTGGGCCCAAAGCTGGAAGGAGCAGAGCTGTGTTGTCGTGGCATCACAGGCATTTCTGCCTTGTATTTTGTCTCCTGCGTGCTGCTTCCTGTGGTACCTTCTCAGTCACAGCTTCTGTGACCTCTCTGCTTGGGGTGCATCTTCTCCCCACAGAAACAGAAAAATGAAAGAAATTAAAACATATTCCTTGCCGAAGTTTTGTTAATCTGCAGTGGGTGCTAGACAGGAAATTTGTACATTGGTCCTCACTGACACTGCAAATAATATAAACTCCTTATTTCCTCTCCAGCTGTCTGGAAGCTTGGCCCCTTCAACACAATGAGGGGAAATGTAATTTTCTCTTTGTTGTATTGTTGGAGTTTCTCGTTTTTACAGCTGCTGTTTGACTCCCCCTGTTTCTTATAAAAGGCCCTTGCTTCTCCTCCTATACAGGTCACCTCCCAAAATATAAACCTTTGGAGGATCTGCTGCACAGTCCCCAGCTCTCGCATCCCTGCTGGCAGTGGCCATTGTGCCTGGAAATAGAAGAGCCACCAGCCTGGGGTGCACCTCACGTTCCAGTCCTCCCCGCCACTTCCCAGTGCAGCACCTGCAAGGGACTCCTCCGAAAGATGATTGAAAAAATAGCATTGATAATAGCTGATCTGGATGCGCCTCAAATATCTGGCCCATGATACAAATGCTTGTGGTTATCCCACGAACCATCCTCCAGACAAATGTTTTGAATTATCCTGTTTCCAGGAGCAAGCTGTCGGGAATGGCCAGGAGCAGCTTTCCCAAACAAGATAGTCACCTCCAGCCAGGCTCTGCCATACAGGTAAAACCCTGCCCGAGCTGCCTGTCGCCCACCTTCCCACGGGCAGGCCCAGGGCAGGGTCTCCACGTGCTGGGACGATGCAGCCGCCGGCTCCGCACAGGCGGTGGGTGGGCACTGGGCAGAGGCAGGACCTACCGGCTGGGACTGGGACACCAGAGCCAGCAGCTCTACAGTCTCTGATGGCAGCCCAAGGGACAGGCATCCTTGCAGGTCCTGACAGTCTCCCAGCTCCATTCCCGTGTTTTCCTCAGGACGCGACAGCGTCTCGGTATTGAACTTCTCCCTGTGGGAAACTTCCCACACAGAGGAGTTTGATCTGGCTCTCACAATTATCACATGTAGGCTCCAGTCTGCAGACTGTTAATAGCAGCCTGAATTAACAAAGTCTTTAGTACCTTAATAACCTTGATTAATAAAACTCAGGCCAGTATATAATCACAATAAGGCTGCTATATACACACAAAGCTGCTATATACACACAAAATTAACAAACCATTGTTGAGCCCCGGGTAAGTCAATAAAATGCAACTGATTGGAAGCCAAGACAGCAGGCAGATAATCATTAATCTGTATGTGTGATACTGAGTTTAAAAACCAGATGTTACCTGAAACCTGTGCAGATGCATGGGGGGTCCGAGAGGGCACCGCAGCCGCTGTTAACTTACACCCCTGCATGCGGAGCAGGAAGAGCTGCATTCTTTGTGATTAACCCAGCTTGAACTTTGAAATCCAAGTCCCAAATATTTGCAAGAAAATTGCAACTAAGACAAAGGATTGGGGTTTGAAAGGTCCTTTAGTTCTACAGTGCGGGACAAGCTTCCTACAGGGGTTGGGGCAAGTCCCTTCACCTCCTGGGACCTCACTTTCCCATGTTCAGAGTACCATTCTTCCACAAATGTATTTCCTTTGCATGTCTTATTTCCAGGGGGAATTACTGAAGTTTTAGAAGGGAAAAACAAGAAGGCAAAACTAAGAAATAGCAAGCCCTAAAACTAAAAGTCTGAGAGAGTTTTCACTTATTTCAAAGAACAGCAAAGCTGATGGCAAAAGTAGCAAACATTTCCAAGTTCAAAAGAAGTCTTTGCCTAAATACCTGGGTAGTGCTTTGTTACCCAGCTCATACACACAAATATTGTACAGAAGGCGCCATGTTTCCAGCAATCACAGCTTCACAGCTGTGAATTTCATACGTGGAGAAAGGTGGTCTTATACTCCAAGGGCTTTAACAGAGCTGTTTTCCCCAGCGTTGGCTGGCCAGTAAAGTACACCTCTGTCCTTTCCTCATCCCAGAGCAATCCTCAGGGTCTCCAGAGGACAGGGAGGGTGAGGGAGGCCCTGGGTGATGTGATGTCCTGACAGCAGTGTAGCATGCCCACCCTGCAGAGAGATGTGGGGAAAGTCCTGGCACAGGGGCTCCTGCAGAGTGACCCCACCAGCACCCCTCTCTTACACAAGTCGCAGCCAGAGCAGACTAGTTATTTTACCCTAGTGAAAGTGCTTTATCTTAAGAATAAAATATTGTTTTACCCTCTGCCCTGCTGCTCCGCATAACTCCAGTGTTAGCTTCCATAACTATAACAAACCTCCTTAAGCAAACAGGTTTTAAACTCTGCTTCCAAACCAGGCTGGATAAGCAGCAAGCACCTCTGCCTCTCTTCCCCCCTGGCAGGAGCATGCGGATGGGCAGCCCTGAGTGTGTCCGTCAAAGGTGGACATGCTGCTCCCAGGAAGCTCACCAGGGCGTGCGCTGGATGGGTGGTATGGGGGGGGCATCTTCTGGATGGGCAGCTAGCTGCTTTCCGAGGACGAGAGACAGGGCTTTGTCCTTCCACTTTACAGCTCAGCCTGAACTGAGTTAATGGGATATTTGTCTCCTCATTTGCATGGAGAGGGGGGATATTTTAATGGCTTGGAGCCAGCACAAAGTCTCTGCAATGTTTAAAGCTGTGGAGTTTGAGTGGATCACTTCCCCGGAGGAGGGCGAATATAGCCCTGCTGCGGCTGCAAGCAGCTGGGATGTTCCCACCTGTGTCACCAGTGTGACAAACAGGGCTGAAGAGGTTGATTTTGCAAGGTGGCAATGGCTGGTCAGACTCTTTCCAAAGTGGGGGTGAGCCTCCCCATCTTCTCTCCCGGCGGCAAGCGGAGCCGGCGGGGGGGGCAGGGAGGGGAGGGAGGTGATGGAAACTTCCCGGGGGAGGGTTATTACAGAGACTGAACAGGCTCTGGTACATCCAAGCACAAGTAAACGTAGCAGTGTCAGGCCCGAGTGCCCTGTTTTGTCTCATGACAGCACCTTCGCAAACATCTCAAACATTTGTTTTCCTTTGTGCAGCCTCACACGCCGCTACCCAGCACCAACAAACACAAGCTCCTTTCTTTTTAAGCACAGCCTTATGAGGAAATATTGTTACAATGAGCCGCTGCTCCAGCCTGGCATGAAGATAAAAATGAACACAGGAATAGCAGGGAAGTGAGAGTGTGCCCAAAGTAGAAGTTGCAAGGAAAAGCAAGGCCAGGAACAATTGCAATGGGTCCCAGGAGCCCTGCAGGGAGAAAGGGCCCTCAGATACTGAGAAATTCAGGAGATCTCTTAGAAAGAACTTGCTGTGGAGTTAGTACAATCTGGTTTATGGCTCTTTGGACTGAGACGGCCATGAAAAATGGGCAGGTTAATTTTTTTTCTGAGGTGCAGTGAACTGTGTTGCTGCTGTAGCACCACCTTCACCAAAAGGAGCTGTCGTGCCACTACAGGGTCTGTCCTGTGGGGCAGGAGCCTTGCAGAGCTCGCACGAAAGGTGGGACCAGTAACTCTGAGCCCTTGGATGTGCGTTTTCTCTGCTGGACATCTGAACGGGCCTCACTCCAGAGAACAGGTGCTTAGCATGCTCCAAAGTTCACATCTTTTGAAAGACACCCCCACTAGTCATCCCAAACCACTAATGGTTTTGCACATCATGGCCTCAGGTCTCAGTCTTCTCAACAGACCCTAGTGCCAAGGACAGCAAGGCTGGCTGAGAGAAGCAGCTGATGGGAACACCACGTAGCCCCAAAGCCATGGATTAATTGAGTTCAAGGACAGAAGATCACCAAACAGCCTGCAGGTTAGGCACTTAGCCAGTAAAGTTTTGCCTAGCTACTTGTTGCTCAAGCCCACAGGCATGAGTTAGATAAAGCTTGTGAATCCACCAGCAAAGAGCAAGATTCACCCCACTAACAGTGACACCCAGTTCCCCAGCCAAAATCTCCTGGCAAGGGAGCCAGGCAATGTCAGCCTGATGTGGGGAAAAAGAGCTTCAGTGTAGCCCCGAATTAGACCCCAGGTATGTAGACAGAGAAGACGTCAAAGCAAGGGAATTCTCTGCCTATTTCACATCCCGTCTTCTCAAGACTTGGGAGGTTTTTCCTACGCTGTGTGTCATGCTGTGGCTCCCTCCCAATATCCCTCTCAAAGTGCAGACAAGGAAATTGCATTGCACCAATCCTACCAGGGGTGTGTTGGAGAGGCAGAACTCCTTCCCTATTTCTCTTTGATGGACCTACAGGAGACCTTGGTAGGTCCAAGATTTCCTTAAGCCCCTATTTTGCTCCAGCCTGATGTTGAGCTCCTGCTAAAGCCCTGGGAACCGCTGCTGCTGGACCTCAGCCCTTCTTTAAGCCACAGCTTGCCAAGCCCATGCATGCCACCCTGGGGTTGTCATCAGTATTTATCTCCATTTCCATTTGCAAAGAGCGAGTAGTTTGAAGGAAGGGGAAGTTGAGCTGCCCATGCCATCAGTTGGACCGTCCATCTGCTGTGGGGGTCATGGTCTCATACCTGCACAGGAGCAGGGTGATTGTCCTGGGCCCGGCCACCAACGGGCACTCTCCTGGAGACCTCCCTGTGCCCCAGGCATTTCGCAGTTGCAGACTTGGCAGCTGGTGCTGGCTGGCCCCACCACACACATCTTTCCCTAAATATTATGTTTTTCAGGGTGTTGGTTTTAGCTGTTGTATTTGGCAGGTTTCCTTCATTGCCTTTAGCAGCAATGACTTACTGATAGGAAGGAAAATTTGAGGACATTAGCAGCTTATTCCAGCTCCCCTACTTTGTCTCCAACACACACAGATGCCACCCCCTTACTACCATTCCCAGAAATGGGGCCAGCTGGTGAGAACTGGTGCTCAGGGCAGTATATATCTGTATCTTCTTCCTTGCAGAACATCTCCAGGATCAGACTTTGTGCTTTGTTTTTTTGATAATATTCATCAACTTCTTGGTAGGAATGAGATGTGGTGCAGATGAAGAGGTTCAGGTTTCCCTGCTGGGAGACATGTACAGAGTTTTTGTCCTTCTTAGCACTGCAGGCTGGCATTTCAAAACTTCCTCTTCAATGCCAAAAAAGTAGCTACCATCTCATCTGAGTTCAGATCCTGTGTGCTGCCAGTCTGTAAGGACCTCAATGGATATAATAGTTGCTCCCTGCCAAATTTCGGGAAAACTTGATCTTATTTCCACACTACTTTTGAATGTTTCAGCCATACAAATACATGGTCAGAAGAAAGAGGAAATGACAGCTGGAAGGAGGTGGGAAGAAAAGGAGAGAGAAGATTCATCTCTTCTTCCTAGCACAGTTCTTTGATCTGTGAGTCTGGGTTGTTGCCCCAGCATCAGGATTCGGGCTGAAGGTTTATAGCAAGGACGTGCAAAACCTCTGCCCTATTCTAAGGAAAACATGCATAAGTGGAAATAAATACATAAATATTCAATTGAGACATCAGACACTTACCAAGGCCACCCAGTGAGTTGACTTTTATTCTAGACCATCTTTCTGTTCTGTATTTGTGCGTGTCTCTCACCACGGGGCGCTTGGCTCCAAGGGGGACTGCAACATACCACCACTATGCCAATGGCGGAGTGAGGCCTCCCTGGCTTCACGTGCTGAGCTTTGCTCCTCCAGAAACAGCTGGGAAGCTCCTCAGGGTGGAATAAGTAGGGGAGGAAAGCTCTTTGGCAGGGCTGATTTCAGAACACAGTCGATGGGTTTCATCTTATTAACACTAGCTGCTGCAAGGTAACTGTTCAGCCACTAGTCCTTCCTATTTCCATTCCCACTAGAGGAAGTGAAGAAAAATGGAAGAAGAGCCTTTTACCCTGGATCTTCATGACATGGGGCCTCCTGGGAGGTGAATTCCACTCTGAGGAGCTTTGTGGGTTTTGGTCCAGTTTGCAGAGAGCAGGAGGGCAGAGCCAGTCCCTGCCTCTCAGGTTGTTCTACAGACCTTGGCTTGCCTTTTGGGAGCTCCCAATGTAGCCAAGATCAACATCATCTCCTCAGTTTTACTATGAAAATTAGGGGGGGGGGGGGGGGGGGGGGCAGGCTGTACTCGAGGGCTAGTTGTTCCTAATTTCTAGTAGTTCAAGACCAGCTGGTGTGGTTTTACAGGAGAGGGGGGCTGAGTCCCCTCCCAGGACCGCTGCCCATTGGGCGCTGTGCATGCTCTGAAGTTCAGCCGTGGAGACATCCAGCTCCCTTGTTTATGCTGCGGCTGCCTCCCAAACACTGTTTGAGGATCCAGGCAAGACAAGAGCACTTCTTGTACTGTGTGCAGTATATACAAGTTACAGGATAACTTCTGTCTCCAGGAACTCACAGTCTAAATTAAGACAAGATTGCAGTGAGAGATGTCACGAGAACTGGCAACAGGGAGAAAGGAGGATGGGAAATAGGAACCTTGCTACAATCTCATCCTTCTTTTAGCACACTGCCTTTTTGTTTAAAGCAAACTTTTCTGTTTTCTGGAATGATCTCCCAGCCCATCCCACTTCTCTCCTGTTTATCTCTGTCAATATCTGGTGCTTATATTGTATCTCTAGATACATAATGCATCAACTTCACATATGGTATTAATAAGCTGCGGGTATCTGCACAGAGTGGTCACAAAGAGCATCTGACTGATTGCATCGCAGAAGGACGCCTGGAATTGGGGTTGTGTTCCCAGATGAATATAGGCAGGACATATCCGAGACCATTTTTTTTCTCCATTCCTTCTCATCACATACATATTTTCAGGACTCAAAGTCTGGACAAGCAGAACATCACGATGTCAACCAAGGGAAGATGTAAATCTCCCTAAGTAATTTTTAATGAAAAAAAATATTGAGTTACTCAGAGTGCCATAGTTTCTG
This sequence comes from Numenius arquata, assembly GCF_964106895.1. Lineage (NCBI taxonomy): Eukaryota > Metazoa > Chordata > Aves > Charadriiformes > Scolopacidae > Numenius > Numenius arquata. The sequence goes on along the minus strand of NC_133587.1, from coordinate 28,847,744 downwards.
GGTGGCTGGCTTTAACTTTAGCAATCCATACTTAAAGAGAAATTTTACAGTCCTAATTTATTCCAGATGCTCTCCTAGTCCCAGATGAAAGCTCTATCGTCATTTACTGTTAATATTTTTGTCAGCAGTAGAATTTTATTGTAATACCCCATCTTATTTGTAGTCAGTATTAGTCATGAGAGAAACTTCCTCTACAAGTAATCCCTGGGTCACTCCTTGAGTGTCCTGTCTCTTTCTGTTTAATTAAAAACCATTAACTGCTTGTTGTGTCCAAGACTTATCTATACAATACACATATACAATGACTTTTTACCTGATGAAAACCATTTGCTTCTAGCAGTTAGACAAAAAAAATTAAAGTTATACTCTACAGTAACAACAGTTGGCTTTATAACAGCTCTCTGGTGGAATGAAAACAAGAGATTTGCTTTGAAAATAAACCTCCATGAACTTGGATCAACAACAAGGGACACGAAGGTTTACTGCAAAAACAAGAAACGCGTTTCACGCTGTTAAACTTTGATCAGATGTTAGTTTCTCACAAGGAGAATAGTATTTACACATGGCAATTTTGATCCTTTGTAGGGACCGATGGACTGATTACAGAGGGAACGGGATTTGGGGGAACATAATAGAGCATATTGTCAAACCACAAGTCTTTTGGATGGACCACTGAGGACCTTCTTTATTCAATGAAGAGCAGCTAGAGTAAAAGAAGTCATTACATGATGGGCTCCGTATGATATCCAGTTAGTATGCAAGTTGGAAGCTGCTATGGTATTTTTTTCTCACCACTGCCTCTGATGATTAACCTGGATATTGAAAAATCAGATCTCGTTGCTCCTGCTCTTTCCTCACCACCTTCCTCACAGGGCTCTGGAGCTGCTGACAGCAGTTGAGAGGAGCTGTGGGGACACACACGCTCCCAATGCTGTAGCCAAATCTTGAGCCAGCTCCTCAGCACCAGCAGCAGGGTTCTGCTCTTTGGAAAAAAGAGCCTTCTCTGGCTAGAGCAGTGGTAGGGATTAAGTTTGCTGCATCCTGAGATGCTGTGTGGGGACTTGATGAGAATGAAACACGTCTTTTAGTCCTGAGCTGTATTATCCCCACGAACGTACTAGGCTATGAGACACACCAATAGTGATCTCTCTGACACGTGAGGCATTCCCATGTTAGATCCCATGAGGGAGATGTTTTACAACATGACAGGAGCCTGTGCAACTATACTGAAGCAGAGAAGGTGGTTGCTGGTTTTGTGCAGTCTCTGCGGGGCAGCCCAACCCCAGGCTGTGGCATTGCCACCACAGCCCTTTCTGTTTGATGGCCCAGCCTTGCAGATGCAGACGGTTATTGGTGGGGCACATGAACCAGCTGTGTCAGAGAGGTGGAATCTGGGCATGGCTGTAGGATGGTGCACAAATCTCGCACACACACTCAGATTTGGCTGAGAAAACTATTACAGAGATGTCCAAGGCTGTGTAGGCCCTACTCTTTGTTAATTCTGACAAACCCTAGTGATGATGAACCTCACCAAGACGCAGGAAGGCCCTTCCGAAAGGACTTATCTGTGCACCCTGCTGTAGTCTCCAGCAGATGAGGGTCTCCTAAGAAGGAGATGGCTGCTGGAGTCCTGCACACCAATTTGCTAACCAGTGTTTATTCAACAATTAGTGCCTTTAAGTCTTGACTAGAATCTGGTTTTGCTCAGTGATGGACAAATTTTATTGTAGAAGGATTCTACTCCAAAAACCTAAAACCAGAAGAATATCTAGAGAACCTATTAAGTACTGGGGAATATGGTCTTTGTGTTGAACCCTGTATCCAGAAATCTCACTGCAAAGTCTCACTTGCTAATTTTAAGTTGCCTCTGGAATATACTATGTGAACTGCAGCTGGGACATACACCTGTAAGAAAATTGGGATTTGTACCTCTTATTTACAGCCATGGATGAATTTATCCCTGAAAGATGCAAGACAGTGGTTGGGGGGGGGGGGGGTGGGGAGGAAATGCTGTCTACTCAAGGATGACTTGATCGAAGGGGTCGAATTGGGCTAGACCTCCCTTATTTGCTCTGCCCTCTATGTCTTATGCTTCTAGTTTTGGTGCTGAGACACCCATGCTACTGCGAAGTCCCAGGGATATGGCTAGAAACATAACAGGATTTATTAAAAAGTCTTTGTTTATACCATCTGGATGAATTTGAGCAAGTGCAGATTCCTAAAGGGATGTGAAGGCGTGTAATAAATGCCCTAGGCCTCTGTTTTTTTGGATGCTTCATCTTCCTGTGCAGTCTACTGGCACCTCAGGGTGTAATCAAAGCTTTTTTTTTTAGCCTTTTCGAAAGTTTCCTTTTAAGTTTACAAACATGCTTAGAGCAAGACTTGAAGTGCAAGCTAAAAAGATATTAGGGAGATAATTATTACCCAGAGGTGGCATTCAGGTTACAGCAATAAGGAGATAAAGGTTTGTCAGGTTTCTTCTGTCCTGCAGCTGCAGCTGTGGTTGTGTCTTCGTGAAGTGGCCAGCAGAAAAGCACTCCCTGTTCAGCCAAGCTCTTCACTGTGTGAAGCTATTCACAAGAACATAATGGAGTCACGACCGAAGAAAGGAAGAGGAGGATATTCTGCAGCTCTAGCGTGTGTAATGAGCCTTCATATCATACAGGCTTAAAGAGGTCACAGCTCATCTGAATGTCATTGAGACACTAATGTACTGTTTCTGAATTTTCCTTTGTACAGCGGTACTGTGCGCTGCTGGAAATATCGGTGAACCACATCTAATTATGGATAGTACAACTATATCTGCTGATGTTAGGCTACTGGGTGAATTTCAGAAAGACACTAATTGGAAAGGAATAGACCCCAGTAAGCGGATTGTGCCTTATACATACCCTCCTTTCACTTTGGCACCATTACTGTCACCCAGGTGTTGTTACTGTATGTGAGCACAAAATTTCCTGCAATGCCTGCACTGGGAGATGAATGCCGACTGACAACACAGAATAGGCACAGCAGCAAATTCTGAGGCAGCCCCTACTCTTTCCTGATGTTTGTGGTGAAGACGGTAATTGGAAAACCTCATCTTTGGCTACATGGAAATTGCACATCAGTGTTTACTACTGATTTAAAACCCACCAGATTAGCGAGCTGTTCTCTGACACTGAACAGATGACATCACCGCTGGGTATTATATACTGCACTGTCTTTGAACCCTTTATGGCTTGAGTCACTCTGATATTTTTGAAGAGAAGAACCTTCTAGCCAGTTGAAACCTGTTATGAAAATCTTCCTTTTCTTTGTTACTTTCTACAAGCCCCACGTCTGTAAGAGCATGATGAGAAATGGAGACCCTTGTTTTGGTTTTGCTTAGCTCTGCAATTAAAATCTGTTAAAATACTGGGATTTTCTCCCTGTTGAACTCTAACACAAAAAATCCAACTTAATCAGCAGTTGAGCAGCCTGGTGTCACCATGTGAAGTCCAGTCAGCTCTCCTTTCCACTCTCATGACCCATGCATGAAATAGATGTTCTTCAGTGTAAATATCAGGTCCACCTGCACAGATAATCATGAGCTGATCTGCCAACAGATGTTTTAAATGGAGCGGATAATTGCAGAGCACCCACTGGGGGCTTTTCCCCCACAGCAGGCACTGACCACCTGGCTCTCTGTCCTGTGTGCAGCCTCCAGGTATTTCAGGACAGGGAGGAAGAGTGTCTCTGGGACCTTCAGCCTGCTCCAACCTGGATGAATTGGCACACAAGCTGGCAAGGTGCTGGCTGGAGGAGAGGAAGGGAGTCTGACAGGCAGAGTGTGACCACACGAGCCTCGCTTCCTTTGGAAAGTAGGCTCAGCAAAAAGTGCATGGGCTTCTTTTTTTTTCTAGAGGGATTTTTTTTCTGTAGCTGCTAGAAGCATAAGGAAAAACTTCAGCCCTCTTGGACTCCTCTGACTTTACAGTTTGTGTGCTTATGTGCATATTCAAGTCTTATTCTACACACCCATGAGCGATGGGTTGAACCAGGACCTTAGGACGCAAGCATGGTCAGATGCTGCTCTGCCAGGAGAGCAGCTGTGAAGGTGTTTGCCTCTGTTGGAGCAATGGGCTCCCTCTCCGTGGGTGCAGCAGCCCATCAGTACCCTGGGGTGCCCAGGGCCCAGCCTTCCATCCTGCTCATGGAGACTGCGAGAAAGGCTGCTGCTTCTTCAGAAAACCAAAGGCTGTTGCCACAAATGCCAGGGTAATGTATACCGCTTGCAAAAGCCCCTGTCAGAAGAGCCAGGCAGAAGGGACCATGCTGAACTTTGGCTTCAAAATTTTTTTTTATTTGCATGTGAACAAGAAAGAGACAGAAATTTGCTGTTACTTTTAACCTCACTCAACTTCTAGTTGTGAAGAGTGGGTATAACCTAGGCAGCACAAAGCCTCTGGCCATACAACATGTACATAATCGAGGCTGTGGGACTGAGTTGGAGATGCAGAGAGGCAGTGACATTGCTGAAGGGGTGAGCAGGGACCCTTCATGGCCTCAGAGCCAAACGCTGCCCAACACGGCTGCAGGGATATCACATCCAAGCGGTGTGAGCAGGGCTGGGGTGGGCACCTCATCCTTCCATCCAGCTCCATCAACGTACAGCCTAGGTGGACTCTGTGGAACTTCTCTCCTTTTTCAGCTGCCCCAGAACATACATTTCATTTGTGTGCCAACCACAAACAAGAAGTGGAGTTTCAACACAGGCTCTTCGGCGAAATGAAGCCAATCACCCCAAGTTCACTGCCTGTAGTATGCTCTCCCTCCCAAAGTGGAATGCGGCTTTGGAAGGGCAGCACCTTATCATAAAACAAGCTATTGTTGTCTGTGTTTGAGTGCAAGCAGATTAATGATGAATCAGCTTTTTATGAATGCCTCTTTTTATCCCTTCCTTGTCCCTTACTCGTGTCTTGCTTTTGAGACAGATGGTGTAACTTCCTTTGTAACTTCAGTTCCCATTGCTCACTTCTCTTGCCGCTGGGGAGCACTCCCAGGTAGGGCAGCTCATAAATAAATCTTTCCTTACAATTGCTCAGTGACATGTGCAGCCAATAAACAATCCAGCAATGTTGAATAAGGAGCCAACTCAAGCTGGTGACCCTTAAGCATGAACTGAATACACTGAATAAAGACAGCTGGGTTATAGGTTTTGCTACTTTTGTAAAACATGCTTTAAATTAAAGTAAATACATTAAATGTGAACTTAGATGTGATCCAAAACAAAATCCGTGTAGAGTAGAAGTAAGAATTCCCAGATACACAAGGCTAGCAGTCGGCTGCTTAAACAGGGTGAGTAAATCAATGTAATTGTCATTTCAGGATTAAAATGCATAATAAGATGAAATCTGATGCATTATACAAGACCCTGATTCAGTCTTTGTTCTGAATTCGTTGTTCTGAAGTAGTATTTCAAAGTTTCGTTTTCTGAAAGTAAAGATGAGTGTAATTTGCAATACATTTCCACAGATGGCTTATGCAGCTCCTCAGGATTTGCATGGTTAAGGTTGCGTTAAAAAAGCCTGTATACTGCAGAGTCAGGATTTTTTACAGTATGGAGCCCTATTAAAAGACAAACATTTCTTCCCCCCCGAAGGTCATGGGAACTGTTTCCCATAGAGCTCTGCCCAGGACTTTCTAGTTAAATGGCAGCCATTTTATTAAAATGTCTGTTTTCTGTCAAGGAAACTTAACACATCTTTAACTGTCAGAAATGGCTATACAAACATGTGCTGTAGCAGAAGGCAGAGTCCATATACGTTTGCTAATAACATGCTCTGACTTCAGCGATAAAGGCAAGCTTATCAAGTCCTAGAGCTACCACTGTCATCACTAAGGAGCCTTGTGCTTGGCCACAGCTGGGCACGGAGAAGTACTGCAGGAACAATACTATCTCTGCCCTCACCTTAGGGTTAGGCTGTAGTACAGGCCACTGCATTTGTTATTACTGTCTTATTTTGAATAGTATCTGTTGTAGTAGGAAGATATGGAGTATCTTTTCTTAATTGCAAAAACCAGTCAAGTCGAGATCCCGGAGTCAGACCTTGCGGGGTCCCTTCCCACGTCAGTACAAAGTCACTGCCTCATCCTGGCAAGTCACTCAGCTACTCTGTCCTCCCTACACCGGAACTTACACACTCCATCACCACATCCGAGCACGTCTCCGTCCTGAGGTCCCTGCTGGGATTAGCTCCTCACATGCTCGCTTTCTTTTACTCTCTCTTCCAGTGTATACAATGATTTGAATTTTCTAACAACACACACGTGTTATTATACATTTAAGAGAAGGTAACATCAAAGAAGCAGAGTTTATACTGAGGGCAGAAGGTGATGAGGTATTTCCTGGGGAATTTCACACTCCTGTCTTAGAGCTCCTAAATATTGTTGTTCTGAGGAGTTAAGTCTTTGGTAACCTTAGGAGTTTATATAAGTTTATGTTATGTGTGGTGTTCTTTAACCACTGTTTAGTATGCAGTATGAGTTATTTGGCTGTGATTTGTATGGCAACCCAGTGACAAGAGAGCAGAATACAGACTGTAAATTATGGTACACAAAGGTTCCTAAAGCTCCCACTTGAAAAGGCAGTGTTCTGTGGTACGGCAGAGGCGCCCTTTGATACGTGCTGCCCCGAGGCCCTCTGCTGAACCCACTTTCTGTGGCTCTCGCTGTCAGGCCAAAGTTCATTTCCCTTTGAGTTTGTACAGCAATTCAATACAGCCTAAATACCAGTTAAGATGCTAACACAGTACAAATATTTACTGCTGTTACTGGGTTTGGGAGACAAATGTTAATTTTGTAGCTATGGATAGCTGGAACTGGAAAAAGATCTCCCGTGACTGCTGAGAGGTCCAAGAAGTGGCAGCAGAGAAGGCAGGAAAGATGGGAGAGATCCTGGACTTCAACAGATGTCGGGAGAGAAGGTCCAGCCAGGGAGATACTTGGATTGTACAGGCTATAGCAAGAGACAGGACCGGACCCGGAGGCACAGGAGACGTGAACGGGCAGGGAAAGGGAGGTCAGGTTCAAAGCATGCACAAAATCATGGAGAAAAGAGAAAGAGAAGCAGGAGTAGGCAGAAGCAAAACTGATGTGATACTGAAGCAGAGAGCACTCAACCATCATACTGTAGATGACAAGGTCCCAGGTACTGCCTTTAATATAGGATGAAGACATTTGCGAGGAGGCGCACACCGGGATATATAGCCTGAGGTAGAGTGAGAGCGTTTTAGCACCATAGCAGGGGGGCAGTTTTGTAATCCTGCAAGAAATTTAATATAAAAGAGCGATATATTCCCTTTCTTATTATTGCAAACAATGAGAGCTATCCAATAATGGTATGCTCCTACGTTGTGCTCTTTGAGGGCCACACAAGGAAATCATGAAACAGAATAAGCACTGGAAGGAGCCAGGTGGAGCTGCCTGGTTAGAGAGCAAAACAAAGGAGCCCTAAGAATAATATGAGGAAAATGCAAAAGGAAGCAGAAAGCCAGGAGGAGTTGGAGAACCGCATCCAAAACGGGATGCAGAGAGATCGGAGAGCAGGCCAGGCAGGGCACTGGAAGCTGTCATGTAGTGTAACAAGTGGGACTCATCACCAGTATGTCTGGGATACTTCCATGAAGCTTATTTCTTCTGTGGGGGACTAAGGAACCACTGGTCTGGATCACACTCCCAGTCCAGCACCTCCTGTGGAAGAAGAGCCAGAAGCCATGGCCATGGAGGAATGAAGCCTGAAGCTGACATTAGGGAAAAGATGTTTCAAGGAAAGGTTTCCCCAGGAGTGAGGTGAGGGGTTCTGCCTTATGGCCTCAAAGTTTAGAACCTTCCCGTTGTTCTTTCAGTTTTATTTGGTGTAACGATAGAATGTAAGTGGTTATTACTGGCTTTCAAAGCAACATTTAATCCTCGTATTTGAAAATCTCTTTAGAATAATATTGCATTCCCACTAATTACTGCACCAAATAAAATCTGTTCTGAAGTACAGAAACTATCAAGTATATGTATTGTTTTTTCTTCAGTGTCAGGAATTCCCACTTTTCTGCTGGTGGGTGGAAGGATGATGGAGCTGGACTCTTTTCAGTAGTTCCCAGCGATAGGACGAGGGGCAACGGGCACAAGCTGGAACATAAGAAGTTCCATTTAAATATGAGGAAAAACGTCTTTACAGTGAGGGTGACAGAGCCCTGGCACAGGCTGCCCTGGGAGGTTGTGGAGTCCCCTTCTTTGGAGATTTTCAAGACCCGCCTGGATGCAGTCCTGAGTGATGTGCTCTGGGCAATCCTGCTTTAGCAGGGGAGTTGGACTAGATGATCTCTAGAGGTCCCTTCCAACTCTGAGAATTCCGTGATTCTGTGATTCCTGTTTCAAAGTTGCATTGTTCTGACTGAAGAAGAAGTTATTTCAGGATTAGTTGTAAGGAACATCTGAGATGATCACTGATTGAGACATAACCCAGCCCTGTTTCTACAGAAGTTCCTGCTGACCTTACATGTCATGCTTTCTTTTTATTATTTAACATATTTTCTTTTTCTAGTAAGACACATACTCACCTCTTATACTGAAATTATATTTTCAGGGAGATACTTTCCTAATGCTCTGCATGGAGAATTTTTACTCTTGTCATTATCTATGAAGATTTTCATGTGAATTTATTGTTTTTGTTTCATTTGGCATCTACATTTGGGAAAGAGCCAAGGGAGGAAGTGACAAATCCATTGGCTTAGGACAGGAAACCCTGTGATTTTGGAGCTGCTCATATCGTGTTAGAAGTTGTTTTTCCCTTTGGCTATTTCATACTAACATCCTTTCATGGGATAGTTTCTGCATTCACATCACTAAAATATACCATCAAAATATTTCATTGTCAAAAACTGACTGGAATAAGTCTAATCTTGCCCATTATATACACTACCATGTTTACACAGCACCCAAGAGAGCAGACCTTAATGGGACATGGGGGCATGACTGTATATTAAACATAACATAGTAACAACAACTTTACAAAAAGAACGGATCATTTGCCTAATTGCTATCCTGCTTATAAACTATTTTGCCTGGAAGACAGCAAGGCAGTCACAAGCACCACCTTGTATGTGTATGTTCCTAACATATTTCTATAGCATCTTTCCTCCTTTGCCCATGGCACAGCGGAAACAAGCAGCAGTCACTCACTCTGCCTCCTTCCCCGTCAAAAACACTGTGTATTTCAGCATCAAATAAAGGGAGGTTTCCAATTTGTTTCTCTCAGTAGCAACTCTCAGGCTCTCGAGATGCATATTACAGTAGAAAAGGAAATGAGAATAACTGCATTGATTAAGTTGTACCTAGCACAAGTCTTGGATAGTACTTCCGAATAATAATAAAAACATTGCACAACAATATAAATACCAGTGCTATTAAAAAGCCTCCCTCTAAAGCAAACAAGTCAGAGCACACACAAGGAGAGTTACATCTAAGAGCTGCCCCGGATTGCACAATATCTAACATCTCCTGTCGGAAGCTCTCGCCATCCCTCAGAACAGCCTCAGGAAGCAGAGGGCATTTTAGTCCCCAGTCCCCGGTCCCAAGAGGGCTCGGTGTCTCCGTGTACATCCTCTAACTCCTCCTTTTGCATTGCAGCACTAGCAGGGGAACCGCGAGGATGTGGACAAACAGCGGCAAAGTTTGGAGCGAGGTTGACTGAAAGAAAAGGGAGATTAGGAAAAGGGCTGCCCTGAGCCAGAGTCAACCAGTCAAACCATGGTACTTACACAGTAAATAACTGTGATGACAACTTCACTCACCTTTCAGCACTTGCCCCTTTTAAACAATTCTGTAGTATCTTATGCCCTTACTCCTAACAACGTATCACCGTGGGTGTTGACATTTAACCTGTTTGTCAACAGATCAATTTACATCTCATTTCACTGGCACCCCATGCAAGAGGCAGTAAGCGAAGAGCATTTTAGCACAAGTGATGAAAGATGTCATTGCTGGTGCCCTTTAGCACTGCCTGCACTGCCACGAAGTATAGCTACCGCTGCTAACAGGGATTTGAGAGTACTGTATTGTTCCACCCAGCAAGGTCAAAAATTTATGATTCTGACCTTTTCTCTGTCATTTGATGTTGGACTGGGCTCAGGTCATGTTTGAAAGGAATAATGCAAAAATCAAATAGAGTTGATGCAGGTTCCGTGTGAAGTGATGCAGAGAAAGGATTCTACCTCTGCCTAATAAAAACAGACTTCAACAACTTTAATAATGAGGGCCATAAAGTTCCACAAACTTTACAGAAAAGGTTGTGAGGGGGTTAAATGTTTCAAAGGGGCACATAAGAGAATGCAGGTATTCCAAGAAGACCTGCATTTATTCTTATATTATATAATTTTCAGATTTATTTCTCAAGGTCTCAAATATACGTTTCAAGAGCAAGTTTTGTTAAGGCATAAAAGTCTGTGTTAATTGAACCAGCATAACTTTGCACTGCTGTGCTCTTAACGGGCTGTAAACTGATTTGATTCAGTTGGGGTTGGTTCACTTTGCACATGGAAGCTAGAGAGACACACAAGCCTTTGTGCTGCATTCCCTTGATTTGACCAAGTTGTCTAGCTGTCTATGCTGACAAGCCTGGGAGATTTAATGGTAACTCTTATACTTTTCCCCAACTCTTATTTTTAAGGCCAACCAGAGTTGAACTAATTGGCTGAGTCACTCTTCAGCACTGGAGTCCTCCTATGTGCACAGCTGCCCGATGGTCCCCAGCAGCTCCTCTCGCCCAGTCACCAGCCGCTCGGCACGTGAGGAGCAGGAGTGCTGCTCTCCGTGCACACCAGTGATGGAGGGCAACTGCCCAGTGACTTGGGGGAAGGGGTATTTTAGGGACTGTTGGCTCCTCTCTCACTAAGCGTGACAGACGAGAGTCACAAAGTTCAGCCAAGATCAATCCTGCTAGTGTTTAGGGCTGGGGATTAGCTCAACCCATTGCAGACGCGGTGGCTCAGTGAGAAACCATTTTCCAAATAACAAGTTGCTCTGTGGTCTCGTTATCTGGAATGGGTTTTCTTTTTTTTTTCTTTTTTTTTTTTTTTCCCCCCCCAAAGGAGGTCAATGCCATGTCCAACCGCTTAAACGCAAACATAATAACTATGCAGAGATTCCAACATATATCCTCTGTGAGGCTGTAGTACAGCTGGCATAATGCATTTAAGTTTAGTACAGTTTGGTTTACTTTTAATTTATTTTCTTACTGTTTTCAACAGGAGTGAGATATCACTTTGACAAGGGAAGATTTAGAGCAATTCTTGACACTCATAAAACACACTGATAGGAGAGATCTGCAGATATCCTGCAATTTTTTTTGTGCTGATGTTTTTTTGCTTTGTATCTGTAGATGGTCCCCCTGGCTGCAGTACCACAAGTCTAAGCAAATGTAGCCTTCCTTGAAGATAGCTTTCCCAAGGTTTCTGCTAGGATGCATAACTTCATCCATTCCCCAAGTTTTGGATCCGAGTTTGGGACTTCTGCCAGAAAATGTAGTGTATTTGCATTCAAGCTATCCGTTTTAGTGTGCATACAAGCTGTCCTCTGCTGTCAGGGACTTCAGCAAGAATCGTTGCTTAACAGTGTCTTTGGAAATATCAAGTCATACATAAGCTATGAAATAGATTGTTATTGTTATATGGATATTTTTAACACATTTGAGCATTGAGCAATTAATACAAGCACATTTTGATTCCTATTAGCTAAATCCCTTGGTTTCTAGTATGCTTCCTCTCTGGCTTTTGTACTCCAGCAGGAGATATTTGTACCAACCCACCCAGGGCAAGGCAGCAAGAAATAAGCGCTATGTTGTGTGTCTTTTTTTGCTGCCTCACACATTTATGGTGACCTTTCTCCCTGCTGTGAAACTTCATGTCCAAATTTCCTCCCTAATACCACAGGATGCTGCAAGTACTAACTAAAAGAAATGCAGGGAAAAAAAAAATGAAGAGAAAGAGAGCAGTTAAATGGCAATTAGCAAGGATAACAAGACAAATAGGAATAGCTGTTACAACAGTGGTTCTAACCCCAGCAAGACCACTATGAGAGAATATTAAATCCAGTAATGTTCCTTGTCAAACCTAATGGATTATAAGTACCTCGGCTGCTCCTTCCTTATATAGATACTTTAAATTCACTTTGTAAAACCACGAGACAGATACACTAAACACCTACCTCTGGCTCATCATCACTGCAGCTCGTGACTCGCCTTGTGTACAGCTGTGGTCCAATATGTCCGTGCTCAGCCCTTCCTTTCTGGTCAAGAACGTGGAGGCATGGAAACTCTCCTAACCATGGGGTATCTTCAGATATGGGGGTATTTCCTCTGGACCAGTGAAGGAACCTGTTGGTTTTGTTACTACAGGTGGCCAACACTTTTCCAGGCAGTCTGATTCCTCCAAGGAATATTGTATTTTTAATGCCACTCAGTTTTCACAGTGTTGGCTTTATATGGAACAAGTCAACTCCTAGAAACTACAAGAAACTGGAATCTTCAAAGTTTTGCCATTCCTAAAGTGCTGTTAGATTGATCCCTGTGCTTCTGTCCCCCTGGGTCCCCCCCAGCTCGATGAGCCCCTTGGGCTTTGGAGGCAGTGATGCCTGGGGCAGTGTGCCAGGCTTAGCCCAGCACGGGAGTTACACCCTGCAGTGGAACAGGCATGAGACATGTGAGCCACAGCACCTATCACTTACTACAGTAGTATACAGTTACTCAAATGCCTGGTTTTCAGTAAAACTAAGGATAAATTTTGGTTAGCTTTTTGTGTTTTTTTTTTTTCTCATGTAAAATATTCATTTTTAAATTATTATTTACTTCTCTCCCTGCTCACCGGATATCAGCATTTCAAATCTCACCACCACAGTAGCTGGAGAGCATTACCACTAGTACAAGAACACAACACCATGCTCAGAAAAACAATCTTTAAAGCAAGGGTTGCCCCACTGAATATTTTATGCTTTTTGTTTTGCTTTTTGCTTAGCAATTAGAAAGTGCCCTTTGTTTGTGCTGCAACAGAATTATTGTAGTAGCACACTCTACCAAAAAAGGCAAGAAAAGAGCTTTCATGCCAGTCAAGAGTTCTCTTTTTATTTTTCTAGCAATGACAGAGTCACAGAATAGGAATATTTCATATGTGGGCAATTTGGAGTTTGGTTAAACAGGAATGAAACAAAATCTACAAGTGAAAACTTGCTTTTGTAACAAAGATTACCTCAAACCCAGGAAATGTTACACAGAAAACCTCTCCTTGTTTGCATTTCAAAATAGTTGCTAAAATACCGCTTCTCGGTACTGGAAAATACCCCATGCGTGTATCCCTCTCGTGCCCTCCTCAGCAGGGCTTCAGGAGTGGATCTGCCCCGCGGACTTCTCAGCCCTGAGCTGCCATGCGAGTTTGTTGGTGGTTTCTCCTCCTTTTGGCGTGGGTCTGGAAAGAAAAGGTGGGGCAGTCGGGTGAAGGCAGCTCCATCCCACCCCCAGCCACAGCCAGCCTAGCCCTCGGCACAGGCTATTTTCTCATCCTCGCATGACTAATATAACCACAGGCACTTCAAGTGCATGGGAATTTTTCCAGCCAGTATTCAAAGGGCAGCATCAACCTTTCTGCTGAGGAGGGTCTTACGGCATATTTCCTATTTTTTTTCCTTTCAGTAGAGTTTTCTGGCACCATCGGTGCAGCAAGACAGACCCAAACCTGGCACTACTGGAAAATGACTCTTCTTGAATCCTTCATATACCTTGAATTTCACGCCACCCCAGGCCACACTGGTGACAGTGACAATCTGTGCGTTTTCTCAGGCATGTTCCCTAGTTAAGCTCTGCCAAAAATGGCTGAACTCATCATTTCATGGTTACTGCACAAGAGCTCACAAGACAGACAGTGGAGCCTTGCTAGGCTGTGGGACAAGTTCCACAGCAGCGTGTGGTAGCGGCTCAAAGGGTTGGTAAGACCCATTTTAACTCTTGCATGTGCTGACACCGCCTTTTCGGATTCTTCTCCGGTTCACCTGGAGCCTGCAAACCCCTGAGCAGTGTTAACTAGCTCCCTGCCAGGGCTCTCATTAGGAGCAGCCGAGGCATTGCTGTGTCTTCTGTGCCTCTTTTTACATCTGTTTCTATGTTTCTGAGAAGCCTTGCCAAGAATACCCCAATTTATTTAGCTCTCACATCTGATTTAATTTGAAGCTTCTCAGCCCCCTCACCCTTGGGTCTGGCCAAATCATTGGAGCAGAAGTCACAAGATTTCTTAAAAAGAAAACAACAATAAAAAAGCTGATTAGACAAAACTGTTGAAAATCTCCAAGCATTAATTTACAGACTAGATGTGGTAGCTTCACAGGATGGCATCTTTCCAACTGCAGCGTCCCTATCACTCCAGTCAATGATGGGACAGATTAGGCACTGGATTCCTGCCAGCTGATACACTGGAGCATTTTTATTTATGAGAAATGTTGCAATTTGGTAGGCTTTGACCACTACTTTGAACTTTGGATGTTCACATTGCCTGATTTTGCCGAGTTTGCACCTTGGTGAGTAGCTGTGTGCTGTTCAAAATCTACATGACCACAGCAGTGATACCTTTCATTTATAAATGTCACCCACACATACTTTGGCTACATGAGATTTGGTAAATGGAAAGTGCAATTACACTTCAGCATGAGAAGAAACACAGAGCTGGACTAGACCAGGAGGGTTAGAAGATGTTTTGCATGTTTCAATTACAATGCTGTCTGACTAAAAGCTTGATAAAAATCCTATCTCAACCACAAAAAGACTGAACAGCCAATTAATTACTAACATTGTCTCAAATGACTTTGAAAGGAGAATGTGGCTGTCTTCAAGGCTGACATTTTAGGTATGAAGCCCCAGAGATCCTCCACTCTGCTCTGCGATGAACCCTCGGCGGGGCCAGCCCGGCTGCTGGCACTCCGCCTTGCCAGCCCAGTGGGAATTCAGTTCTGCAAAAAACTCGGAATGATGCTACCAGCATCAGCCCACTGCTGATGCCTGCAAGCCAGGAGCATCACGAGTTAGTCCGTAAGAGAAACATGTCAGTGGGCCTTACAGAAACACGGAAAAGTCTTCACGGAAAAGAGAGCTGAAGCTGTGAATTCTCTATTGCAGTGACAGTGTGTGGCTAAAGTCCCAGCTACCAGTGGCTAAAAGGCACAGGCCAAAATCAGATCTTTGTACTTGTAAAATACGGGGGAATTCATATTTAAGTCTTCAGGCCTGAGTCCTGTAGACTGAAATTGCTAACTAGCTCCACAGTCTCTAGCCTACAATAAAGAAAAAAGTCTTTGCTGAACAAGGAGAAAATTTCCTGTGAGTGGCTCTCCAATTTTTGCAGAACAACTTCGGAAAATTACAGTCCTTTCCCTTGGTTTAGTTTATAACTGGATCCCTGGGATAAAAATATAGATTTGGGACCAAACTCTGCTTCTTGCAATAGAAGAGATTGTTTTGTTTGACTTGTTTCCTACAGAGGTCGAAGGAGGGCAGTTATTTTTTTCACAAATCCAAATGGGTATCGAGTGATGGTTAAAATAGGAAAATACCCCAGGAGCTATGGCCTCTCTGCTTAGGTGCAAATCTGTAATTCAGCTGAATTCATTCCAGAGCTACATTAACCTGAGTGCAGGTCATCAGCTGGCAGACAGGACACAAGGGCAGAGTGGGGCAGGAGAGGAGACTTGTTAAACCCTGAACCTGCAACCGGATCTCTGCCAGCGGCTGTTCAAAGCCTGCGGAGGCTGCAGGCAGGCTGGGGGCTGGCAGGGCTCCGCGCCGGCACAGGCGGCCGCTGAATCAGGGCCTTGTGTATTGATTTATTTCAGAAAGTCCGGGACGCAGTTACTGGACAGCCTAAATATAGCTCTATAAAAATGGAAAAACAATCTGGAATCAGCCGCGTACAATCAACAAACCTCCTCACACCTCAGGCGCCAGGACATGCCGTACAACCTGCAAAAGTCAGGTCTTTGTGGGGCAGAAGGGGAAGAAAAGTGTCAGGGGAGGGAGGATGGAGCCCGAGTGGGATCTGAGCCTCCCCTGCAGCAGGGGACATGCAAGGGGACTTCAGTCAGCGGAGCAAGCTGGCTTCTACCAGAGCAAGAAACAGCAATGCCCCAGCAGCAAAAAAAAAAAAAAAAAAAAAAAAAAAAAATCATATCTGTAGAGAAAGCAAATGGTAATTACATGTTGATAGAGCTCTGGTTCTCTAAAAACTTATCTGAAGCAAGATGTGGAGGAAATCTGGTTTTCACTTGTGCAAGCAGTCTTGGCCAAATGTCTTCTCTTCCCTCCCCCTTCACCACTTCGCTAGAAATCCCCTTCATTGCTCACACACAAACAAGGCTGTTGCCATAGAAGTCTTCTTGACTTGGTTAAAAAGTGATTCAAGAGGATCACCCGGTGGCTGAACCGGCTTATGCCGAGAGTAAGACAGCAGAAACCAGGCCCTCTCTGGTGGCTGGGGCTGCGGGGAGAGCCCCGACTCTCCTGTCAGAGCTTGCCAATCTTCATCTCTGGTTTTGCTCAGAAAGTGAAGCTGAACAGGAAATTATTGTGCTGCGTGACACAGAGCAGCGTATTATGCAGTATTAGGAGGATCATGTTTATGAAATGTTATTTTTCCACTTTAACAGTTAAACCTTTGTACTTGTTTTCTTAACATAATTTTCATTTTCTGCAGTTATTTATGTTTTAGTGCTCTCCTCCTCCAAAGGATAGGATCCCCTCCTCTTGCACTAATGCATAAACTCTGTGTCTCCACAGCAGCCCTGGGGCGAGGGAAGGGAAGGTGAGTCCTGACACATGCCAAGCGTCTGGTGGAAATCATCCCCATGTGCCTCTTTACTACCGACCGATGCCAGAACCACAAGCCAGGATGCTGGGGACACGTGTGGCTTTGGGGACAGTGAGAGGTGCAGGGGGGGGAGGCAAAAGGAAGGGGCTAAGTGAGCCCTTCCTCCAGTGGGTGGTGATGTGGTCTCACCTCCTTTATCTTTCATAAACGGTCCATAGCAAAGTGCTGGCATTGCAAGGGGCCCTGTAACCTGGAGAGTGCAGGATAAAATAATTCATCCATTTCCAAGAGTAAGGCTAAAACAAAATGTACACTGCTCAGCTCACTGTAAACATTAACAATGTTCCTTGTAGCCTTTCTGATGAGCATCCTCTAGCTCCTGCTATGTGCTGGAGCAGCAGTGTGCCATTGCCATTGCAGATATACACCCTCCCCAGAACATTCCCCAAGCTGAGGGTCCCTCTTGACTCAGAGAACTTGTACTTCTCACGTGCTTTGCTAGAGACAGAAGCTCCAGAGGCACCACAGCAGTGAGCCTGTCCCACTGCCCCAGACCTGTGCCACCGCAGTGGCCACGCTGCCACTGCAGTCACCGAGCACCACGGGCTGCCTCACGATCCCTCTGTGCCTGAGCACACGCTCCCTCCTGGGCTCCCAAATGTCCTTTGTCAACAGAGTGGCAAGATGTGGGACACGGCATCCTGCCTTTCATGGGAAGTGAAGGACGGAGAGAAACAATTAGGGTCTGCCCACAGGAAGGAGGGAAGGATGACACAAAAGAAGAAGCCAGGTTTTTTGGGGCACATGGAGGTACCTGGAGAAGGCAGGAGGACAGCCACATCCTTACCAGCTCCCTTCAGTGATGCCAACCTGCAGCTGAGCTCCAGCTGCAGGGTCTGCGAGCTGACCCTGCCCTAGGCTGGGCAGGCTGCAGTACCCAAGGCACTGGGTTACCCTCTGAGCAACAGGATGAAACCAATCTCTTGATTAGCTCTTGATTAATTAACAGTAGCCTGCTGTACCCTGGGTGAGACCAAGGTCCTAGGGGAGATGTAGCATCTGGCGGTGCAACCAGAGGCTCTGCTACTGTGCAGGACGTGAAACAAGGAGGCACAGGAGGGCAGTGGTCTCTCTTAGCTCAGAGGCTTTGTTTGGTAGCTTCAAGATTTAGTAGACATAGTTTTGTGTTATTTTATATTTCAAAATACACCCTGAAGTTCAACATAAACCACTGTCACAGGCCTGAAGTTGAAAAGCAAGACAGGGCTTATGGTGTATTGTGTGTGCATGTGGATCTAATTATCGGGGGAGCATTAACAAAATAATCTCTTTCTGCTGAGGCTTACTAGGGCTCACAAGACATCGTCTGAGAGAAGTACCTGACATCTTCAGAGCATTAAGGCTAAGGATTTTTCACATTTTTTTTAGAGCTAAACATGTGGGACGCATACAATATATTTTTACATTCTAATTAGCATTTTCATTGACTATACTGTGTCTGACCCTGATACTTCTAAGAGATGTACTGATTCCACACGCCACGAGGGCTGCCGAGGAAAACAGATACGCAAAACCAGTGTAATTATGCAGGATTTTAAGCAGCTTCCACTTAACCAGTGAGTGGTGTAATACAAGTCTAAAAGCTTCAGCTAGCCTTTGGTGTAAAATTTAACTACTGAAACAGAGAGACAGAGGAAGAGGTAGAAAGAGAAAAGAAAAAATCCCTGAACAGGCTTTGCAGTCTGGAGCTGCATAAAAACGGCTGATCAAATACTGTTTCATCAGCTGCCTGCCATGATTTGAACAGGGGAAGAGGAGAGCTGAAATCTCGGCTTGAAAGTTGTTTCCTTCCCAGATGCAAACTCAAAAGATCACCTAACCGCTTGGCATTTAATTTGCAATATTGATGTGCTAAGCTGCTCACACACACAGTAAATCAAGGAGCAAGGAGCAGAAGATAAGTGCCCATATGGACAGTGACTCGCTTCATTTATTACCCAGGGAAGTGTGTCCATTTTGCAAAGAGAAGTGGCATTTTCCTCGCTCGGCGGCACTAAGTGTCTTATTACAGCAGGACTGCCAGGGCAAGAGACTTATTGACAGCTCGGGTTAAAAGTGCCAAGTGTCCCGTGACTCTAGCTCAGCGAAAGCCAGCCTGATGCAGATGTGGCCACTCGTATCTCTTTAAAGGACACAAATACAATGCAGTAATGCCAGAAGTTCTCAGGAGTTTTTTACCTGGGAAATTATGCGCCTGAAAGGGAAAATAAAAGGATTTTGACAAGCTGCCCACGCCAAATGTGAAGTGCTTTTCTCTCTCCTGGAAGCAAGCAGGGTAAGCCTGAGGAGGTGCACCTTCCCAGGCCTGCTGAGAAGCAGCTGGGCTGTCAAACCCAGCCTTCACCTCTGTTAAAACATGCCAGAAGCTGAAGAGCTCAAGAGACGAAAAGCGAGAGATAACCTGTTCCATCACCCACAACCGTACTTCTCCACTAGCAGCTTTCAAACAGCTAATCAAAAAAGCAAGCACAGACTGGTCCAACGCTTGAAACACGCCGTTGCCTTTGCATGTCGCTGTCATCCATCCTCACGTGCTCCAAAGCCAGAGCTCTGGTTTTGAGGTGAGGCACTGAAAAACTATTGCCCGTGAGGCTGAGCAGAGCACGGGGCAGTGAAGTAGCCCTGCAGGAGAGCGCTGCCTCTCGCAGGAGCAGGCCAGAAGCTGTGCACTGAATTTGTAAGGCCTCAGAACTGAGGCTTTTGGGCTGTTCTTGGTCTGAACTTTTCCTGACCTGCTTCTAGCTTCGTTACACTTTCTTTTGCTTCGTTTGGCTGTGGCAGCAAGTTCTCTAAGTGACCATGTGTGCAAAGCTGATTTCTTTTATTTTTGCATATCTTTGCATGGTACAAGCATGCTTTTATAGAGATAGCAGTAATTCTCTGCAGAATGAGATATCTATGACTAATATAATCATGTAGTGTAGAGGAGGACAGCTCTGCTACAACAGCCATCAAGAAGTGGAGACACAGGATGAGGCGCAGAGGAGCACAGGCATGGGATGGTGGCACATGATGGGATGATACGGAGCACAGGCTGGCACTGGTGATCCCACAGCTATAAACAGCTCTCCCACAGTCACTGAAGTAAAAGTGGAGCTGGACAAAACTGCGTGTAGGGTAAAAAACAGAACAAAGAAATAGTACCCAATATATGTAAAAGGCACCACATAGAGCAAATTCCAATGAAATGTGGAGCTGCAGACCAGTGGAGAAAGAGAAAGGTGTAAAAGACCACATTAGCAAACTTAGGAAAATGATTCCAAGTGGATCCTAGATCGAGGAAAGAGACACCATCAACCTGAACATCATACTCCTCCCCGCAAAGCAGTCTGGATGCCCCCAGCTCACTGCAACGCCCCCAGCCCCACCAGAGTGAGACCATCCACCTCAGGGCTCGGAGGAGCAAGGCACAGGAAAAGGGGTAAAAATTAATTGTGTATGAAATGATTTTAAATGCATTGTTATTCTTTCTTTTTCTGTAACAATTAGGTCTAGACTAGCAGTGACTTGATTTACTGTTAAGGTTTCAGTTAGCATAAAGTGAGCTTCCTCTTCACCTGTAAGCAAGATTTTTAACATAAAAATTGCTGGAATTAATGAAATGTGGTGACATCAAATTGACGGAGAGGTCACGGATAGGAAAGTGTCTAGTGGTTCTTCTGTGGGTTTGCTCTGGCTGTCACAATTCCCATGACTGAGCCGTGGTATGGGGTGACTTCTGGAGGTCAGATGAGGCACGGCTGGGAGCTGCACAGCACAGCCTGTTCCTGGGCAAGGGACAGCTATTTCGGCAGAGAGCAGCCGCGGTGGCAAACTTTCCCCCACCACAAGGAAATTGCTGCTTCTCCCAGCAAAGGGAACACAGATGGATACCACCAAGGAAATGAGAATCCTGGGACAGATGAGCTGCAACACACATTATTTATGTTAAAATACTAAAGATCAGGCCAGAAAATGTTATAGCCAAATTGATTTGGAAAGGCCAAGCTGGATTCATGAGAAGGAGGCGAGCAGAGGACGGTATGTGTATAATCTGTAACTTAACCCAGGCTGCAGTGATATGGAGACACCAGCTGTCATACCCTTCCATGGACACATCGAAAACATTTAACATGATTTAATGGGACTATTTGGATCAAGTGATGTCGAAGTTTGTTTTTCACAAGACCTTTGCTGATAGTGTTTTCTTTATGGATATTCCCCTGCCAAACCGTGGCCAAAACTCAGCAGAATGCAATTTCTTCTCCATTTTCCCTGGGAAAAGAAAAGCACTGCAGTTCAGTGGGGCTAGACATACTAGCAGGTATTAAGTTTTCAAGAGTCTTTAATCAAGACTTTTTTTTTTTCTTCACAGATGGAGAAAGGAGTATTTGCAACTGTTATGTTAAAGCACCTGGGAAACACCAACCGCAAAAAACCCCAGAGGCTTGAGAGGCCTGGGAGGGCCAGTGTCCAACGTGCTATTGTGCAAACTGCACCACGTAGAGCACCGACTACTAGTTCTGTAATCGCAGCTTTAATGAACTCCAGGAGCTACAATGTGCTTTGAAAACCTAGTTTTTGGATGGACATATCTGGTGCCAGATCCAAGTCAGCCTAACCAGCTCAGTGGAATGAAACTTACGGATATCATCAAGCTTTGGATCAATAGAAGCTCAAGGCTCTGGCAGCTCTTCAGATGGGCCATCATTTTCAAGGGCATTGCCAATTTTGCAATACCAGATTTTTAGTCTAATTCTCAGACCTATGCCACCTGCTTTACAGATACACAGAAAAGCTGGTCTTTGCTCCAAAGACTTTACTTTCGAAACACATGGATCCCATACAGGCAAGGCTGCTAGAATTAATTGTCTACTAATCATGTTAGCTTTTACTTTTTAGCATATGCTGATGCCATATTTCTGCAGCCAAGTTATCTATAACGTGATGGATAGTTTTGTCTGCTTCTAATTTTCAAATAATAGTGGGAAAATTTTAGATTTAATCAGAAGAACCTGACATTATTCTATGGTTTTGTTCTTGGCGTTGCTTTTACAATTCAAAAACACTCCAGTGATGTGCTTTCAAACTCTTAACAGAGACGGGGGTGGGTATACCCAAAATTTCCTGTCTCCATCATTATGAGTGGGACTCACTCAAGAGGTGACGTGGTTTCCTGTTACTTGCTGCAAAGCCAGGACCACAGGCTCCAGCCCAGCAGCCATCCCATGCCTTGCCCAAGGGCCACAGGGCAGGAGAGAGGATGCTGCTGGGGAATATCCCTCCTTGAGCCTTTCTGGAAAGCAGTCAAACCACAGGACCGGCTGGTCTGCCCTACTGCCTTCCAAAGCAGCTGGTGGTGGGGAGGGCGGGCATGGTAGTTCTCCTGTACAAGCGGATGGAGGGGTCCAGAGGGTGTAGTACCCTGTGGCGCTGCCACATTCCTTGCCTGAGTTGGACCGTGGGCTGACAAAGGAAAGTGCTGGGGAATGTTTTGCTGTGGTGCGTTCCTTTTCCCATCCTGGCAAGATAGATCATAGAGCAGGGCGAGTTCATTATGTTCCATGTTTGTTGATCTAAGTGAGACAGAATGAACTAAGACTGATTTTATTTGGCTGGAAACGGCTGAACAGCAGCTAATATTAAACACCTCTCATGAAGCAGGGACATCGGTACTGAAAGAATTATAATGACTTAATGTGAACATTAATAAAGTGTTCATGAATAATACATTATAAATTATTACCTAGATATTGGCTGGCTGGAGCTCCAACCTTGGCCCATATTTCTCTGGCACTATTTAACCTCATCACTAATTTAGGGAATTAGAGGTCCTAGAAATCCTAGCTCTGGGGGAATATGGATAGACTTAATAGTATGATCCATGTCCCATTCATGTACTCCTTCTCTTTTGCTCCTATAAAAAAGGGGTAACAGATAAAATGAAGTCTATAAATGAAGTCCATAAAATGAAGTCTACGTTGAGTCTATGGCCTCTCCATACAATGAGATGGGGCTTCCACGAACCCAGGCTGTGCAGTGTCCGTAGGAGCTCATCAGAAGCGCGGGAGCTGTTTTCCTGTGAGGCAAGTATCTCTAGCAGGTCCCTGCTAGTTCCATGTGCTGTTAAGGTGGCCAATTACCGAGTTGTGTCTGATGGAGCAGACAGCAAATTCAGCCCATCTCCTTTTGATTGCGACAGTCAAGATTAGGATTCATTTGGAAAACATTCCACTAGCAAGAATTTCCCAAGCAATGGATGGAGGTGGCTTGTAAAGTGACACTTACACCGGACTTCTCTTTCCCTGTTGGTTGCTCAAGCAGCTGTATCCATTCCCAATACCCAGCACCGCACCATGTACCTCCTGCACGGCTGCTTCTCGCAGCCATGAAACCCCACCTCTAGCAAGTGTACTGGTAACACAGGGTACAGCTACTTAAATGGGTTACTCTGAATGAAGTGGAGGTGTGGATTTACAGCGTCAGTGTAGCAGCTAGTGGTAACTTCTCACAGGCAGCCTCTTGCCTCGGAGCAAATTTGCCTTTATGTTTAGGCAACTTTTCACTTACCACAGGCTGCGAATGGGACCTTGCTGTGGAAAACATGATGTGATGTAAACGCACATCCCCACAGTCACTTGTTTGCATAGCTGTACCTTTAGAAATAAGGGTTGCAACCAGAGTAGAGCTTGAAAAGAGCCCTGCTGCTGGCCAAACAATGCTTTCAAAGGACTTTCAAACACTGTTTCATGTGGGATTTGTAAATTGTTTTGCTGTACGAATCACTGCGGCACCCGAGCCCCAGCCTGGGTCTGAAGCATGGTTTATAGTTAAAAACACCATGCAGCTGTAACGCAATAACAAAGCAGTTCCTCTGACTAAAACTGGCTGCAGTCCTAGGGGCTTTTCTCTTGCTTTCTCAGTCACACCCTTCCCTTAAATCCCCTCCTGGGTCATGCAGCTGACCCCAAGTCCAGGGCCTTTAATGGTTAGTCTAAACGAGCAAAATGATTTTCCAGACCAGAACATTTAGGGTTTGATATATAGATAAAGGCTGAGCTTTAGTACTGTCTCATTTTTGACTCATGAGCAATGCCTGACCTTACTGATGTGCCCCCAGCTGGTTTTCAGAAACTGAGCTATCAGGGGAAATATTCATCCTCTAATTCCCAAGCATCATAGCTGTCATGTGGATGCCACCAGAAGGCCATGCTGAACGTACACCTACACGCCTCTCCTCTGCCAGGCCCCAAGCCCTTGTGGCCCTTGAGGAGCTTAAACATCTTCAGCCTTTCCACCACTCTTAGGTAGGTACGTAGGTGACAGCTCTTGGCTTTCCTCCAGTGGTGTGAGCACCTGGAGAAGGCAGCCAGCATGGACCTGTGCATGGCCAGGCACGGCCACCCCTCCAGCCAAGCAATGCTGTGTAGGACTATGCTTTAATTCGGGACTGAGGTAGGGCTAAGCAGTAGGGTCATTTTCTGCAGAACGTTCCTGTTTTCACCAGAATTTTTTTGAAGATTGAATTAAAGTGAGGGAATGCATAGAAATACATCTTTGTAGTAACCCAATTTGAAATTTTGAATTTTTGAATGTGGTCCTTAAAAAAAAACCCACAACCTTACAATGTTATTTGTTGTAGTAACAACCTCAAAAACCTCAAAATCTGCAGACAAATATTCCCGAAATTTCTCCAAATTTTCCTCAAAATGAATCTCCTGTCCAAGCCAGGCAGTTTCACAGGAACAAAAGCAGTAACAAGGCTGGATAATTAACATGTGTAGAAGCCCAGTTTCAGCTGATTTTGTTGGAAATGTTCATACTTTCAATACCTTTTACTCTTTACCAGTTCTAATAAACCACATAACTTAGGGAAAGGTGATACCACAACACACAAAAACCTTAGCAGTTCTCCTCAGTGCCCACCGACCTCTTTAGCAAGGTAGGTGTCTGGTTTTGACATCAATCCAGACATCACCCCACACTGCAGCCCACCTTGCAGCACACAAAAGTGCCTACGTGCTGCACAAGCTCTACTTAGACCAGCATCCACTTTCAGTGATGAAAGTCCACAGGACCAGGTGTCTCCAGGCCAAGTGTTCCAGTAAGGGAAATTTATTGTTTTAATATTCCTTTCTCCCATTTCTCCATCAAGGGAACTCCAATCACTAAATCAGCAGGACTCAGCCTACTGCTGGAAGAAAGAAAACAGGACAAGCGCAGGCTGCCTAAAAATAAAATGGAGCCAAAGAGGTCCTCTGCAGTACTGAGTTTTACCACAGCATCAAGATGACTCAAGAGAGCTGCTCTGTGAGGCCAACGGAAGAAGCAAGTAGCAACAAAAGCTTGTAATTGGTGTCAGTATGACAAGAATGGGTGAAAATCACCCTAGTCTCCACATTAAACATGGAAATCTGAGATCCTGAAGAGCAGAAGCAGGCGACCAAGTCCCTCCAGCCCAGTGCCTTTTCCATCACATTGGTCGCAGCAGAGGGCAGGAAGGTCTGAGGGTGAGCATTTGCTTTGTTGCTTTGCCCCTTTCTCTGTGCCCAAGGTCAGAAGAATAAAAGCATCTCCTATCTCAGTGCCCACTGGCAATTTCTCACTGCCAAAGAAGGGAAAATTGGGCTCCGCAACACCCTGTCTTATGGATGGCCCAAATGTACCACCCAAGGGAGAGGAGAAATAGCATCTTCAGCCTTCCCACATCAGCTGTCCAGGTGGGAGCCACCAGATATGTCCCTCCCCATAAGGGGCCCATCCAGTTCCTACAGCATACCTGGAAGTGCTCTATTTCTAATAATGCTGAAGGGGAGTAGTCTCTGATGGTACGTAGTGCACAAAACCAGGGTGAAAATATGATCCAGAGGGTTTACAATCTAATTAAAGAGTTTAATTCTTTATACACACTGTAAAACTGAAAATCCAGGGTAGGTCCTTTTGAAAACAAAGCAAACCAGATAAATGTGAGCTGTTTCACACTGGGCTATGGGTATATTTATGTGGAAGACTGAACAAATAAATTAGTGGGGTTTTTTTCCGATAATGTAAATACTCCCAAGAACACTGGAGATCCCAGCGAAGTCATCTGGACGGGGATATAATGCAGTGCAGATGTGAAAGTGCTTGAAGTGAAAGAGGGAGCGTCCAAGCCTTTCCCGAGACTCTCCTAACACCCTTCTGACAGTGATCTGCCCCAGTGTTGTTGTTGGCATGGCTCGCTCGGCAGCCGTCACAGCCCAGCTTCATAATTGAAGCTACAGGCCCAATTCATTAAAAGAAGATTTACTGGTGTTAAGAGGGTTTCGTTATAGATCTTGTTTTCATAAATGGGGCTCTATAGTGCATTATGCGTGTGATTTACAGAGGAAAGAAAAAACTTTGAATTACGGGGAGAAGTGCATGTGAGCAAGGTTCCTGGAGTGAGAATAGTTTAGTATAGAAATGAGAGACGGATCTCGGGGAGAAGGAATTCGGTCTCCTCCTATCTGCTGCTGTCCCAGGAGATGTCACAGCAAGATCCGATTGCACTGGGGCTGTTGCGGTGCTCTGTGCACCACTCTGCTCCTGCTCCCGTTCTGTATGCTCCAGAAGCTCCACGGGAGGTGGCAAAGGCATGCTAGACATCTGGGTACGGCATAATAAATAACATTTAGCAAATAGAGACCTAGTCAATATGAGCAGTGGAGTCTTGAGCATGTCACATCTCATCCTAAAACGGATGCCTAAAAAAACCATGCTCCCCAATTGCACCCCTCTATCCATCGACTACAAAGGGAACCAGGCCCCAGTCGAGGTGAAGTCCCTCCACGGGTCCTGATTTAAGCCTAATTGCAACATTCGTATCCCAGTTGCCCATGTGGCAGAATGCAAACAGCATGGCTACAGACAGTGCCATCTACAAGGCGGGAGCAACACAACGGCTGGTTCCAGATGGGGAAATCCTGAGGACAGACCAAAACTCTTCTAGTGTCCTTCCCCCTCCCCTTAAAACAGTTTATGCCTCTTAGTCTTTGTCTAGAGTGCAAAAAAATCGAGTAAAATATCCTGTTCCTTTACTGAACCCCTTAGATTTCTGTTACTAAAAGAGCAACTAAATTATTCTATCAAAAAACTGTGGCTTTTAATTTTTATGGGTTTTGTCTCTCAAAATCCATAAAAGGCAATCATGTAATCAAAAAACCTAATGAGTTATACACAGCTTAGTATCATCCCTGTAGGAGCTGCTCAAAATCCACAACACCCAGGAGTTAACAGACTTAATAGTAGTCAACAAGGGAAATTGCTGTGTGTTTTGATTTATGATATTATGTTATAGCTATTTTGCTCTTGCAATATCTGATGTGCTATAGTGACCTACAAGTGACACTCAGCTCTTCCACAGGGTGTCCTGTTCACAACCAAGCATTTCTCTGGCCAGACCTTGCACACACAAACTATTTTCTGGAAACATTCATTCACATCTTCACAAGTGATTCACGCACTATAGGGATATTATAAAGGCCAAAAAAAGTTTGTAGGCATTTTAATAAAAAGGAAGTGTGAGGTGAAGCATTTACTGCCTTTAATTTGTTCATGTTTCCCCAGCAATCAGGAGCTAGTTTCCAGAGGCCCTGCAGGTGTTCGAGTGCACATTGGATTTGACAGGGTCTATTGTTTGTGCCAAGCAGGAGTTTTTTAAGCAACATTTGGAAAAGTTCACAGAAAAAGGCAATTTTGGACTTGGACAATGGGAGTCATCATGAAAAAAACCTGAAGCTAAGTTTCACTTGCCCAATGGGAGAACAAGGAACAAAACCATCCTTGTGAGTCATGAATTCAGTCAACGCAGTAAGTGTCCAAATACTGCATGCTAGATATAGTCTGCTCCCAAATTGCTTTTGAGCAGGGAGTTATCCACTGAGTAATTCTGATTAGGAAGAAATGTTCTAAATGGTCATAACCTGCTCGTGGCCAATTCACAAAAGGAAAAAAAAAAAAAGGAGAAATCATCCAAATGCAATCTTTATTCCAAGAAGTTTATTCTGTTCTAATCACATGGCAACACTCAGGTATATGCATCCAGTAACACCCCACTGGCAAGCCATCAGCAACAGGACACCAGGAAAATCAGCCTTGATGCTTCAAACCTGGTTTTCATTTAGAAACCTCTAAAGAACCATGTAGTGGGAGAGGAAGATCCTGCATTTCAAATGCAAGCTGGCTGACAACAAGTGCTTAACTTGGACAATCCCCCCAGGGGTCCACAGATGACAGCTTAAAACCATAGTTTTAGACCAATCATATCTGACAACCTAATTTCAGGGCTGGGATTTTTCCATGTTGGAACTGTAAAGTTAGAAAGAGATTAAGAAGCCTGCCTAATAATTGGCATTCCAGCCTGTCAGAGTCATATTATCACAAATAAAACTTCTATTAGATGAACAATACAAAGGCTGCCAAGACAAGTATTCATAAGCTAGGCAATACCAGAAATAAGGTCATTACAATCTGTTTTAGCACTTTGAATGACAGCCATGTTATCCTTGTGTGGCAGTTATCACTGTAGTGTCTGTCCTCCACAGAAAATAATTATTATTTTCAAGACAGTCCGTGAGATTAGCATTTCTGTGAGTGAAGATCCCATTCCTACACCCCCCCATATAAATCCTGATAGCCAAAGTCTGCCAGAAAATTGATCGTTCTCTTTGAAGCGTCTCTCACTTGATTTTTCAGGAATTTTAAGCACGGCACCTCATCTGCCCAAAGCACAGCTCTCACTGGCCTTCAATGGCATTACCTGACTATTTGAATGGTGTGTCCTGTGTTGCCCGGGGGCAGAGGGACAGGTAGGATCCAGCTTTCTGTGGTGGTGCTGCCCTTCCTACCCTCGTGCTTCCTTGCTGCAACGTGCGCTCGCCTTCCGTCTGTGCTCAGAGAGGATGGACGGTGGGAGGTACTAAAACCAGTCTGTAAATATATCTTGAAGACTGCCCTAGTGCTTCAAAAGCTGTTCTTTTGGTCCATGCTCTGCACTATTGCCACTTCTTCAGCCCTTTCTGGAGAGCGAAATAACTGTCACCCGTCTCACCCTCACTCCTCACCCAAAAAAGGGCTCTTAAGAATTTCAGGCTATGTCAAAAAAAACATTTTTCATCCTTAACTTGGATCTTGGAAGTAGCTCAAGCTGCATATTTGGCACAGAAAATCTCCTGCCCAAACATTTTTAAGTTTGGCAAAATCACGAACAAGGCAGACTGGGGACTTATAGCAGGGAAAACTGTTCAACCCAAATAATAAGTAGAGGTTCTAGATGTCTCCAAAATAGCACTTGATATAAGAGTTTCTCCACATAGGGTTCAAAACTAATAAGCTGAGGACTGTGTTTTATAAAGACCTAGAAGGACTGCAGAAAATCCTCCTGTAGGCATTCCCTGAGATTAGACTGACACCAAGAGTTGTACTGAACTAAATCTGCAGCCAAAAAGTGATAGTGTCTCTTGGTTAATGTGAGCAGCCAATCTGCTCAGACTGAATCACTAGATTTCTAGCTTACACTAAAAATCTGTAGGACTAATTAATGGATTATAATTGATCACTTATTAAAACAAGGTGACAACAAATATTCACATAAACCAGCTTCTCTTCTCCTACAAAGGGCTTCTTCAAACACGTTATGGTTCATTTGCAGAAAGCCCTGTTCGGAAGAGAAAGGAAAAGCATTTGTTTGACGCCAGCTCTCCCTGTGTGAGCATTCATTGCCTCTCTTTACTTGCTTTTCTCTTTCTAAGGGCTAAAATGTGGGAACCAAAACATTGACTCAGAAGAGGTTCTGATTTAGAGACCTAACATGAGCTAGTTATGCTTGAATATTTATCATCCCAGGTGCTGTTTTGGGTTCTCTGCTTTATGCTCAGCTCTATTCTTTTGGATTCCGTTTTCACTGATACGTGTTTTCCCAAAAGCCTCTTGCACTGCAGGACAGAAGGGCTCCCTGAAGAGGTTTTGTGTTGATCTTTAAAATAATACCGGCTTACACATTAAAAGACAGACACAGCTGCAGTGAAGGGCACTAGGCTTTTGATCTTAAAAAAAGAAGAACCTGGGTTTAAAGAACATTCATTTTACATAAATAAATCTGTGCAGAAAAGCAGTGAAAGAGAAATGTGTGCCCTTTAGAGACCGGAGAAAGCAGCTGGCCTGGCTCAGGCAGGAGGGAGCCTGCAGGTGCTGGGATCTGGCCAGAGGGTGAGATTCTCAGCTGCCGGGCTCAAACCTGGCCTTTGCCGCAGCGGGAGCAGGAGGACATGCTTGAAGAAGCTGGGTTCTTGTGGTAGCTGTCCCCTGGAAAGATGTTCACCCCCTCCTGGCTCCAAGTGCTTGAAGGGAGTTGCTTGGCTCTTTGCATCTATCAAATGCAGGTGTCTATCAGGCTGGATGTTGTGTTTGTGTTTTCTTGTGAAATAAGATTCAATTTGAGAAATGTTCGTTCAGAGGTGGTGGCTGGCAGGCATTTCCCTGTAGGGCAGCCTGTGCTCTGACTTGGGTCGGCTCAGAAAAAAGTCAGATAAATGCTTCTAGAGAGCTGCAGAGGAGAGTCTGGTCTACTACTTACTTGAAAGAAGAAGATTTTCAAATTGCAGGACTTGAAATCTTTTCTGTTTATTTCTCATTATTTTGTCCTTCTGTCATGACTATGGGTTTTCTCCCTCTTCAGTGTCTTTGAGTGCACCCTCAGTAAGTATGCCCTATGTTCAGTTCTGGGCCCCTCACTACAGGAAGGATGTTGAGCTGTTGGAGCGTGTCCAGAGGAGAGCCACCAAGCTGGTGAGGGGTCTAGAGAATAAGTCATATGAGGAGAGGCTGAGGGAACTGGGTATGTTTAGTTTGGAGAAGAGGAGGCTGAGGGGGGACCTCATTGCCCTCTACAACTACCTGAAAGAGGTTGTAGAGAGGTGGGTGTTGGCCTCTTCTCCCAAGGGAATAATGACAGGACCAGAGGAAATGGTCTGAAGTTGTGGCAGGGGAGGATTAGATCAGATATTAGGAAGAATTACTTTACTGAGAGAGTGGTCAGGCACTGGAACAGCCTGCCCAGGGAGGTGGTGGCGTTGCCATCCCTGGAGGTATTTAAGAAACATGTAGACGTGGCACTTGAGGGCATGCTCTAGTGCCCGAGATTGTTGGTTTGTGTCTGTTTGTTTGGTGTGTGGGTTTTGGTTTTTTTTGTGGTTGGACTTGATGATCTCAAAGGTCCCTTCCAACCATGAAGATTCTGTGATTCTGTTTCATATGAGAATCCTGCCCTATCGTAGGCAGTATTAGAAGGTGATGGGAGAAAGGGAGACAAAAGGAGTGCAATTGCCATGTGTTTCTTCCCACACAGGCAGATCTGAAGTGCTTCACCTTCTCCCTCCTATAGTCTGTAACACCAAAGGGATCAGTATAGGTAAAAAATGTTATGCTGTGCTGTGTAACTTGCAAAGGGCTGGCAATTCCAAGGACTGTGTAATGAGCCGAGGTTGACACAGCACAGGGAATGTGATGGCACTGCCTGCCTTTTCTGTCACCTCAGAGGAGGACCAAGGCATTTGCCCATTTCCCAGCTAAGATGGGAAAAAGAAGATGTGTAGAGAGCTGGGAAAACAAACATTTTAAGAAAAAAAAAACAGAGGAGAAAGAATGGAAAACAAACTCATAA
Source organism: Numenius arquata (assembly GCF_964106895.1). NCBI lineage: Eukaryota > Metazoa > Chordata > Aves > Charadriiformes > Scolopacidae > Numenius > Numenius arquata. The sequence continues at coordinate 28,816,172 of NC_133587.1, read as the reverse complement.
AGATGTAGAGCTAGCACAACCTTTTCCTACCTTTGGATCTCAAAATGCTTTACCATTTTGTAGGATGGAAAGCACACAAAGCCCAATTCAAGTTCACCAAACCTGTTTACATCAGAATCAAGGGTGAAAAATTAACTTCATGCTCCTGCACTCTTGAAATGTTCCTCTTTCTTTGTTCCAACTCACCCTGTGACATGGTTCAATATAAATGTCCCATTCCCCACAACAGAGGTTCACTGAGGTTGAAGGCTGGAGGAAATCTAAAGTAAACTTGGGACTGAGATGGATTTTGGGAAAAATGGGGTTTATTTGGCAGCACCTCTTTCAAACTTTGAGAAAAATGTATAAGGAATGTGTGAGGTTATAGAGCAGCTGAACAACTGATTGTTCAGTTCAGTGGGTGTTCCCAGTCATCCTGAGACCCCAGCTCCCCATGAAAGAAATGCCAAGACACAGCTTTCCTCCTCCAGCATCCAGCTGACATGCCTAATCCCTTCCCATCTTGGCACAATCAACAATGAAAAACAAAGCCAACCTCCACAGACTTTCATTTTACTCACTACCCTCAAGCTATTTTCCATACAAGTGTGAAATGTCAAATTTGCCTATGCTGGGTCTGAAACCACAGGGCTGGGATTGGACAATTCAACTGTGGTATCCAAGTCAGATGGTATTATGGATTACATATTTGGGACTGGAGTATAGGATGGCTGGCTTGAAAAGAGCTGTGGAGCTCTGGCTGCTCTGGGTTTGGCAAGTAGGAAGAAACTGTGGTTAATCCAATTTTGAAAACAGCCTCTTATTGCTTTTCCTCCATGAGAACCATCAGTGGAATAAACCCCAGGTCTTTTGAAATATTCAATAAAAATAAAAGATTATCCCTTGTCAGAAGAGTCCAGCAGCCTGGAGTATGTAAACCCAACCTCATAATTTGGGTGTGTATCAGGCAGAGCAGAGAGTCTGGCTGCTGTACGTTGGCTTTTATTCTTTTTTGACATTCTAGGTTACGTTTTTCCTTCTAAAAGTATCCTGGTTTGTATAAATAATTTGATATACAGTAAGAGTAGGAGAAATTGTGTCTGTATAGGCCATTAGTTGGAGTAAACTGATTACTAATTACTGGCATCCCAGTCTAGAAAGAGGAATTAAAAACAGATGGTTTTGGCCAGAGTGCAAGGTGTTAATAGGAACAAGCCAGACATGACACCAAGGGCAGAGAGGAAGGATGGCTACAGGAGGAAAGCAGGATACTCTGAAGGGCTTTACTGAAGAGTCAAATGTTGATGATGACGTTTTGGCTAAAGTGGAACTAGAGGTGGCGTGTTCAGAACCAAGAGCAGATGTCAGCGAAGTAGAGAAAGATGTTTTAAAAGGTCAGTGGTAATCAGTGAATGTGGTGACACTACTGAGTAATTTCACATATGTTTTGTTGATCACTTCCTAGTCCTGGGAAATCCTCTCATAGTGCAGTTGTGGGTCCCCACACCCTTGGGGAAGTTGCTAAAGCAGAACCCACGTGTCTCAGGGGTGCTAGAAGGGCAAACTTGTTGATGGTAGTAGATGGACTGACCACCTATGAAGAGCAATGCTGAGCCATGTGCTGTAACAGGTGCCTCTACAGACATGAAAGGAGCTGCTGAGGTTAGGCATGCTCCCAGGTCACAGTGAAAGTGGTTTCAGGACAGATGTACATTGATAAATGTCTCATAGGTAAATCCACGGAAATGTGAGCTCCAGTGGAAGGTTTTCTGAATTTTTTGCCTCTTTTCGGGTCTGCCGAACAATGCCTCTAACAGTGTGTCATAGCCCCAGCTAGAGCAGCAAGCCACCACACCTAATCTACCTGGCCTCCCCACCCTCATTCACCACTGGCTCTTTCTGCCCCTTGTCCAGGCTCCAGTTTAACAGGACTTGGAGCCCACCAGCTCCCACCTATCCCATCTGCCTCCTACCCAACCCCAACCTGTCCCTGAAAGCTCCCGCTAAATCCTATTGCCCTACCACAGCCTGTTTGCATTTCAGCTGTCTCACAAGCCCCTTTAAGGTGCCTGCCCAGCACACAACGCCCTCCCTGCTGCCGTCTTCCCCCACACTGCTCAATAACCCCAGGGCTGGGGTGAAGATGAGTGGGGTGGTGAATGGCCTCCCCCTTCCAGTCCGGCCTGAGATCACTTGGGCAGGCTGGTCATGATGGGGCTGGCAGCAGCTTTTCAAGGACCACCCTTTGCCACCAAAGGAGGGCCAAGGTCTCTCCTCCGCCTGGTACCAGGTCAGCTCCCAAGGGGCCCCCAGGACTACCAGCCTTCCTGTGCCCTCTCCCTCAGCTCACTGGTGTGCCTGGGGGGGGGGAATGATCCCCAGCACCACGGTGTCCTCGCCGTCCCCAAGACCCTCGCCTGGAGCCTGCTGGCACCTCGGTGGCTGGGCACTTCTCCTTGCCCTGCCCGGGCGCCCCGGCTCGCTGTGGCCCCGCAGCCCAGAGCCGCCCCGGCTCCCGGCCCGGCCCGGCAGGTGGCGGTGTTGCAATGTCTGCCGGCAGCCCGCCCGGAGAGCCGACGGGAGGGGGGCAGCGAGCTCGGTCGGCCCGCCGCCGGCCTGGGGACGACGGGGTTCAGCGGCTCTGCCCGGCTGGGCCGCGGCGCGGTGTTTCGCACGGGTGCGAGGAAGGCCTGAATTCGCCCGTGTAAATTCCCGCTCACTGATGAAGCCCCGTGGTCTGAGGGACGCAGGGGGATCCCTGAGAGGGCTGTGCAGGGTCGGGTGCCACAGGATGGGCAGTAACCTCAAAGACTGTACAAACTATGACCTCTTTTCGTCATGCTTTCCCTTACATAAAGAACATCAATAATACAAACAACCCCCCCAAAAAACAGAGTAATTTTTCACTGACGGACTTACTCTTGTGGAAAACAACCAACAACATGGCAGCAAGCCTGAGGGCGGCCATCTCCTCAAATGTGAGACCTGCAGCCGGTGGCCACAGCCTCAGCACAAAATGGCAGCTGCCCCAGCAGCAGCTCCGGGGGTGGGAAACCCTGGTGTTTCCCCACAGATTTTGGCTGAGGGTCAGGGCACGTCTCAGTAGGGATTGGGACAGTGTTGCAGCTCTGCGCAGGGCAGTCATGGCTGCCAGCTCTGCGGGTTGCGGTGGCATGGCGGCTGCGGCCCAGCAGCTGTGGCCCAGCAGCTGTGCCTCTGAGGGGATTTGTGAGGAAGGGGCCACAGTGTCTCCTGGTCTCCGCTTGGCTTCTCTGTGTGAGGGAGAAATGGAGAAGCGAGATCTGAGTCCTGCTGAAGGGGTGCTGCGAGCTGGCTGGACAGGTGGGAAAAGGATCAACTCCCTGAGGTCCCATTGAGGCCCATGAGCAGTTGTCATGCCCTTCTGTGTAAAAACAGGGTGCACATTAAAAGAGGGAACAAGTGCTTGACACATATGACCCAAAATTAAGGGAGAGACACATCACAGCCATATTTCTTGTCTCTGCTAGTGTCTTTACTCTCTTCACTCTCATGCATGAAGAGTCCTTCAGGAGGATGTTGGGGAAGGAGGTCTGCCACTGCTTTCCCAGGCGTTTCCACTGATGAGCACAGTCAAACCCTCGTCAGAGCAAGAACTGTGGTTACTAACTGCCTGTAAAGGAGACGTGCAAGCCAGCAACCACTCCAGTGAGGTTCGTGGGCTGACAGGAGATCAGAGGTCAGCTGTAGCAGTTTTAAACAAGTGGCTCTCCTGAAAGGAGCTTGGCTTTTTTACTGCCCTGCCTGCTTGTAATTGAGTTTTTTGTTTCCCTTCTCAGCTTGATTTCTTTGCTTCGCTGCTCCAGAGCTATTATGAACTCCTTCAACTATTTATGTGGTTCAGATGTACCGACACTGCCTAAAAAAATCCTTAAGGCCGAGTTTTAGGAAATTGGTCAGAAGTCTTAGAAACTGAGTCATTGGGGATGGGTTGAACTTTGTATTTTTCTTCCAGCTGCCTGCTGTGTGTTTGTCAGATAGGGATTGAACTGAGAAAGGGTTTTGGAGTTCAAACGCCTTCCCTGCTGCAGCAAGGTGGAGCATGGCACAGGATGCAGCTTATCACAGATAACAGCTGTGTGTATCAGGGGTCTCCGCTTCCCTCTCCCATGCTGCTTGCTCGGCTCCCTGCCTCTCCCGCGCACACTGCGTGGAGGGAGGCTGTGGTAGGATATGGTTTTCAGACCCATTCACAGCTCTTCAGCCAGCTAAAGTCTGTGTCACAGGGCATACCCTGCTGATTCAGCAGTAGAAGGCAGTTCCTATCTCAGGGGAAAGGAGAATATAAGAGATAAATAAATCTCTTTCGCCTTAGGAGGCATGAGTTACACCTTTCAACCCTGTCTAGGGAAATGTGGACCCATATCACGAAACTCTACTGCTTCACTCAAATAGTTAAAGCAGTATAATTTCTCAGCAGTCAAAAAAATTGTACTGACATAAATGTAGACATCAACATCTACTGTAACTTCAGCTGGAACAGATATTCTGCTCGATAGAGCTGTGTGCATACCAGGCTTTGGTGGTTGTGGTGTGAAAGGTTGGGGGTGGGGGAAACTTGGAGGTGTAAGCAGATAAAAAAAATAATACATTACTTCGGGGGGGGGGGGGAGGGGGGAAGGGGGTTTTCAAAGAGCATTTTAGAATGTTTGAAATGTATCCACAATTGTTTCATTATTCCCACTTCCCCCAAATCCTCTTTCTAAATCTATTATCAAAAACATTATCCAGGGGTTATTAAAACACCAACACTGTAGCCAATAATCATTTTATAATGAAAATGCAAAGTACACAGCAATAAAAAGCACAATGTTCTCCATGAACTTCCCCTTAATATGAGCTGACAAGTCCATGAATTTTGTTTTTCAGTTCTTCGGGGGAATAAAGGATGATTTTTACATCAGGAATGTTTCTGTTTAAGATCTGGCCCAGGAGCTTGGTGGCCTCTGTTTGACTGTCCTGACCCATCTCCCCGCAGTGACTGTGGTTCCTGGGGGCAGGAGAAAGGGCCCTGTATTTTTGGCACGGTGCTGATATCCTTCAGGGGACCTTTGGCTGGACTGGCCAATTTGTATGAGAGCTGCTTAGGGTAAGGAAGGTGTTGCAGGAACACGGAGGTGTGTCTGCACTGAGCAAGGGAAGGAGGTGAAAAGTAATGCAGAAGGAACAAAAAAAGTTTTGTGGATACTTTTGGCACTCAAGAAGAGGCTGAGAAGGGAAGGAAATAAGAAAAGCAGCATATCACAAAGTAAAGAGCAGTGACATTTTACAGCAGCTGAAGATCTCCTCCACAGTGTTTGTACTCCTTTCATGTGGTGTTATCAGGGTTCTTTGCGAGAGTTTATTATCGTGTTCTCCCAGACAGAAAGCAGACAGCCATCCTGTGACCCACATCCTGAGTTTTACAGCCCTCCCTGTCCTCTGCCATCTGGGGTATTAATAGTGTGACCCACCACTGGGAGAGCAGAGCACTTCCTTTATACTCTAAACATTAATAATAATGAGAAACTGGGACAAACGACAAGCCTTCCTGCCCACAGAATGTCATAACCCTGCTGCTTCAAATGACGCGAGCTGGCGGGGTCACCGTGCTGTTTGCTCAGCGGGTTTCGGGTTGCTGCTGTTGTTGGTACTCCACTGAAACGGAGGCTAGTGGCTGTACCTGGGGCAGTGCACAGAAAGTAGGTCTAAGTATTCTGCAGGCTAAATGGGGTAGGGAAGGGATAAAAGGAGAAGCTGAAGCTCCCTGCTTAGGGCAGCATCTTTCCAACCAGCACTTCCCAAGGACTGGCTGTTCATTCAAGGGCAAAGCAAGATACAGCTAGCCCTTGAAGCCCACTGCTGCAGAGCAGTAGAATAACCCCTCAAAGAGATTTAAGGGCTTTTTTCTTTTTTTTTTTTTTTTTTTTTTGCAAACATTTGCCTTCATCTTGCTTATCATTTCAACAGATTTTCTTATTTTAAGGGCTAAAAGGAGGGAGTTGGCTTCCTTTCTGCATCACCCCCTGAGGTGTGACATTTCTGCAGGATGATGTTAGCACCTCACTGCATAAATGGTGCAAAGAGGCTCCCAGGGGGCTGCTTTTCTTTCCCCCAAGAGAGGGAAAATTCAAAGCAGAACGGAGAGAGATAATATAGGTTTAATTGAACCTGGACATGCATACCATTGTTACCCCGGAAAGGTCAAACATGCTGTGGGGCTGTAAGAGGTCAGTGGGAGAGATAAAGGAGATGAGGTGTGTGTAGAGTAAGATAAGAACTAAAGATCTTATACAATTAGCCAAGGGTCAGGCGTGTGCGGGCTAGTGTAGCAAAGAGTGAGTGAGCTGGTGGCCCTCCCAACTCATGCTGGAGAGGAGGTGAAGGAAAGCCCTGCAGCTGGCAGGGTTTCTGGTTGGCTTTGCAAGAAACCTGCTGAGTGAGGGCTGAGCCGCATCCACTCATCCTTAGCTGCCCCCATTTTTCACACCGACTGGCTTCGCAGGCCAGGGTGAGCCTGAGCATCTACATATTTGTCTGGAAGGAGCATAGGCTACGCTCGCCAACCCCATCCTTGTGTGATGGCAGACAGCAGAACATCTGACTGCCTGAAGCAAGTCATGGGCATACTGGCCAGGTAACATCCAAGAGCAAAAGCGAGAGATGGCTCCCTGCTGGTGTCCGCCAGCATCAGCCTTGACACAACTGCCCACCTCTTTGCAGAGAGGGTGGGTGCAAGTGGGTGGGAACAAGCACAGAGTGGTCTCTGCCCTCATGCCTTCACCTTTCCTTCTTGGCTGTGTGTGTAGGCTCCCCAAGACATGTCCAGCCCCTCACTGTGAAGCATTAGGTCTTGGGGTAACAGGACAATTTGATCTCTAGGCACTCTGGGGACTTCCTCCTGGTGTAGTTGATAGCAAACATGCCAATTCCATAGCCATTTATATGGCTCCTTCTGAAAAAAAGTAATGAACAGTATGCATGCAATGACGTAGGAATCAAAACTAAGGTGAAGAGTAGGAATTAAAAAACCCCACCCATTAGCAACTGGGAAGAACTGAATGCCTGCCTTCTCCTTCCAAATAGGAAAATTTGTTTATACATTTAAATTGGGTGGAAAATGGGATTATGCTGGACTAGAGATTTTTGTACTTCAAGAAGGTGGGGAAGGAGAGTGAGTACTGAGATCAGATTGACTGGAAGATGGAAAGAAAAAGAGAGCAAAACTGTGATTTCCATGTGCAACCTCCCCAGATCTGTCTGGTCTCTTATTGCACGGTTTTGTTGGTGACAGGTAAGGAGTACCAGGATGAATCCATTGCTTCTCCATAGCAATGCATGTGAGCATGACAGTAAGGTCTAACCTGCTTGTGAGCCAGTGAAAAAAGACAGAGCTACACATTTTAGCCATGAGCAGCCTACGTTTTTGCCTGAAAAAAAAAAAAAAAAAAAGTGTGGGTTTTTTTTATATTAACTTGATAACTTAGCTCTCTTGAAGTTCTATCAGCACAGATACAGAACATGCCTTTCTTTACTGCAACGTAGCCAAAGTAAACTCTCCCAGTGCCATATCAACTTGTGCAAAGGGAGTGGAAAGTACTCACATAGAGTGGAAAATGCTCTGAGACCGTAGGTTTACCCAGTGCAGATGGCTGGTTGCCAGGCAGTAAAGGAGGAATCGACTCTCGCACAGAGGCAGAACCTACCCTAATGGTAGTTAGCAAACAGAACACAACTTGGAAATGAGTGACATGCAGCCTCTGCTGATCTGAGAAAGTGCGGATGGGGAAAGTAATTCTTTCAAGTAAACATGATTTCTGTACCTGATGGTGTAACAGACCAATCGCAACGTCAGGTTTTGAAGCAGCAGGAGAATACTGCAGCCTTTTAACACTTCACCAATACATTTATCTTTCTGGAAGGCAATGCAAACATCAAAGTACATGGTCCATTTCTCCCCACGATAACAACATCAACACCATCCCAGAGGAGCATATCCATGCAAAATCTTTATTTGGAGAACATCTTCTCTTGAATAACAGCACCCCTCCAGTTTACATGTAAGCCCAGAAACATAGTATTTGCATTGTGCAGAAAAAAAATACAAATAAAACTCTTAAAACACATTCATCTTCTGATATCATATAAATAGTATTGTAATCGCTTACCTTTATTTCCTCTCCTTGTATCCCCTAAATTTGCCTTTGGGCTAATTAGAGCAGAGAACCATGGCAATGACATAGTATTAGTTTTGGAGCTAGGCCACAGTATCTTGAAAGTCAGCGTGTAGAATTATCTGCATTGTATAAGGACAAAGACACAAGGATGATACTGATATACTGGCTAGCACATATATATCCTTGTTTTCCTTCCAGGTTAGGAAGGGCTTTTGGAATGGTTCTGATTATTTTCTCTGCTGGTCCAGAGCTCAGAAGAAGGCTGAGATTGCTGCTGTTGAGGGTGGAAAGTTCCTCCTTCATTTTATAATCTGTATGTTATTGTGGTTTTTCTTGGCTGGGAAATGTCATTTTTATTTCTAATCTCAGCCATGTGTCGGTCAATTCTGACTTAAGTTCCCTTCACCCTCTCCCTGCTGCACGGCTCTGCAAGCCCATATTGCAAACATATTTTTCAGCATGGGTGGGAGGTAGCATTGCAGCTTTGGGCTTTGCTATTGATATCAGGATTTCCCTTTTTCTTTGAAACATTTTTTTCCTTTAAAAATAGTGTTGATGGTAAACAGCTTTCATTTAGTCCCCAGGGGGAGGTGCAGTGAACATTTTCGTACAAGTTTTAATAAGAATTAAATCACAATTTCCCAACTTTCCTAATGAATTCAATGATACAGTCATCATCTCATGAAATCTTCAGCTTGATCCTTTGTTGAGATTATGCAGAAGAATAGAAGTTTAAAATTTGTAGACTCCACTTGTAATTAAATCTCACTCCAGTAAATTAGGACGGCAGCCTCGTGGCTTATTGCCAGTGAAGGGAAATTAGGGGATCGTTTGATCCTCAACCGAGAAAATACCAATGTCCTCCAAAAGGACAGTGTTACAGAAAGCATTCAAAAGGCTGACAAGCTGTCAATCCTTTCCATTCCTTTTAACACTATTTTGTCTCTCTCTTCTTTGAGCTGATGGCTCCTGCCCAGTGAAGATTCAATTCTCACATACACTTGCCTCTACCACATCTTGAACCTGAACAAAAGTGCCCACTTTGCAATTGCAAGAAATTCTGCCATTTAAAAGGCAAGAACATTTCACATCTACTTTTCTCCCAAACGCTCCACTAGTTTTTCCTTTGAAAAGGGACAGTGAAAAAAATATCAACATTTTAAACCAAAGAGAAGGTCGAGTACTATAAAACTAACGTTCAGCTGGCTGACCATGTGGCAAAGGCAACAGAATGTTGGTCCTAGATATTAATATTGATTTATGATATTAAACAAATGGAAATAATTTACTAATTTCCAGTATTTATATGTAAATAAGCTTGATGGGACTGGTTATTTTGGAAGGGTGACATTAATTCTGTTACTTGACCACTTTAAGCATACGCTGTCCTTAATTTTTTTCAAAAGTTAGTGGATGTTTCAGTATATAGACTATTTGCTCCCAACTTCAGGAGCGGAGTCAAAGAAACTTGATGGTTTTGATAAGGGATAATTTGCTGTAAAGAGTAACCTGCCATAAAACCTATGGTGTGAAATGCAACCTGGGGGAGGTTTCATGAGTTAGTAGCTGACAAGCGATGCTCCCTTAGGAATATCGCTGGGCATTTCAGTCACCAGCGATCCTGAGTCATTCAAAGGGATTCCCCTCCTTTGCCTCCCGCATCCCACCCCGTTCAGCTGTGATGGCAGTGGGATTTGAAGCACATACTTAACAGCTCTTCTGGGACCGCACTTCTAGTTCAACATGCCAGGCGGCTGGAGTGGCGTCAAGAAACAGCGGTTCTTGGTGGAAGCAGCCTCCCCGCCGGTGCTGCGGGGAGCCGCAGGAGGGAGCGCTTTCCCCTTGGAACACCGCATCTCCCCGAACGCCCCTCCCGCACCCGCCGCTGGGCGCCACGGGGACTCGCCCGTCTTTGCCCGCGTGGGCGCGTAAAGCGGGACTTCAGTAGCCCCGAAGCTCAGGGGTGACTCTTCTGTCTCAGGCAGAAGAGAAGAGCCTGAACCTTTGGGTTCGTTGTGTATCTTCCTGGCACCTTACCTCTGCCACCAAGTGCTGGTACAGTCCTTTGCCCCTTGGGCTCACTGTCCATTCTGGAGTTCAACAGAGTAAATGGAAGGAGATGGCAGGCCCTGTTTAGCTAACCATCTCCTGGGGAGTCTCTCCATTAAACATTTTTTAAATGTATAAACAAGGCATGGTGGTTTTACATGATTTTCTGGGAATGCTCGTGAAACCTGTATCTTCCCAACCCAGCACTTTGATAACCTGCCATCCAACCCCAGCTTCCCCAGTTAGAGCAGTACAGCCACAGCACAAGCTGGATCCACAACAGCTTGTGACAACGTGATTTCTAAGGTTCTAGCTCTGCTCTTCCACCTGAGAATAAAGATGAATGCACAGTTCTTCGCTGCCGCTCTGCAGTCACTCGCCTGCATTGCAGGAGGCGCTGGAATCAGACGGCCACATCCTCTTCCTTTGCATCTGCTCAATCCTGAGCTCCTGCTGCTGCCATTACCAGTCACAGCCATTGCCATGACAGTTTTATGCACCCATTGGGACAGGCACTGGAAGTCATCATTTACTGGTTTTTAACTACATCTGGTATAAAAGGAGCTTGCCTCTGGAATGGCTTCTGGAAAGGTGTTCAGCTATGGCACCATCCAGCCCATTCCGGGAGCTGACATTTTAATTATGGCTCAGGTACTGAACAAACACTGAGCCACAACCATCCATAAAACTGTACTCTGTGTATCTTAGCTGTGTGTATTATAGTATGGAATGAAACAGCCAGTGTTAGAGGAATACACCATTTTTAAAACAGTACTAACTCTAGTCTTTCATCCTCTGTTAAGTCACATACTACCACAAAACAAAGTTTACTAACTTTCTAGGTTTTAATTTCTGATTCTTAGCCAATAAAGCCCTCCCTGCAATACTGCTGCTTCCTATTACTTTTTTTTTTTTATTTTATTTTTAAGATCTGGGCTGTTTATGTGCACTGGAAAAGTACTTACTTGGCACGACTGATGAAAGGGGGCTCTTGCAGAATCAGCCCCCTCCCTGTCAGAAAATAAAACAATCAGAAAACTCCTGTTCCACAGAGATGTGAACTGAAGGTAGCAGGACTGGTTATATGGGAAAATTTACAGTTCTCCAGAAATCAAGGATAAATAATAACTTTCAAGTTTTTTTCCTAGGCATCTCAGCTTTACTAGTAAGTGGGATGATGAGAGCTGAAGCAGTTCTTTTTAAGAACTGTTTTTTTATGGGCAGAATTGGGGCAGGGAGGAGAGGAGGGAAAAATGCATTGTAGCTATTTACTAGCCCCAAGATGTCCTAGATGGTGATGAAGAAAGGTGGATATAGTAGGAGTGATGGGAACAGTTTGTCAACAAGTATTGCTACACAGCATGCGCAAGAGTTAATAAAATAATTATACACCACATTTTCTTTTCAAACAAGCTTTAAATAGTCCATATTTAACAGAATCATGTGTTACAGACAAGAAATTCTTGCTGCCAAAACACAGGATGAGTGTTTTTCCCCATCGTTCTTTCCAAATTACAGGCTTAGGAAAAAATATCTCAAGAAATTAGAAGATTTAAAAAATAAAATTATGCTAAAAACCAGAAAAGGCCAGTAGATTAGACCAGTGAAGTACACGAACAAGTCATCAGAAGAATGTTAGTACACAGGTACTTACAAAAAAACACACAGGAGTGGACATAAAGGCTTTAAAGACACAGATACTATGCAGGCTAATTCAGAATCAAAGAGCAGAATGCATAGGCTTTATTATAAACTCTGTAATTCATGCATTTGTGTGTGCAGATAAAATATACTTAAAGCCATGTATTTAAATGCCATGAAGAAGATGCCTGAACTCCCCAGCAACATCAGTTGACTTCAGGGAAAAACTAAACCCAGTTTTGTTTATTTTTATACACTGGCCTAATCCAAATCCATAACCTGTAAAAGGGAACAAAGTAAAAGAAAGAAAGCAGGTATTTTTTTTCTGAGCCGCTCACTGACACCAGGACAAAGATCCAAACCCACTTTTTGGTAATCACTGTCACTGGAATGTAATGGCAGCAAGACCAGCCCGGACAGTTCTCAGCTGTGTTTCAGAAAGCGGCTCCAAGAAGAAGGATCCAAGGGTTGAGTGGGGAAAAACAGAATTTAACCCTGTAGTACATACATACATACATACATACATAGATGGCTCTTTTCAGAACAAAATAAGGTAGCGCTACTGAGTATGTGGCAATATGGAGTGTGCATTAAGATACACAAGTGAAATCTGCTTGGGGCACCTTCACTCAGAGGGATAAGTCTTCTTAAAATATAATAATTATAATAATAATACTTCTTTATACTTGCCACTTGTTAGCAATTGTTTACATCGTAGAAAAATAGATAGTATTCTGTAACAAGAAATATAGTTACTTTGTTAAAATGGGCTATTTTAAACCAGCTACTATTCTTTCATATAAAGAATTTCTAAACAGCAAAACAAAAATAGGTAATACTGAGTGCAAAACAGCCAGTGGTATACTTTGCATTGGTTTGAAACACTAGTTGCCAGCTACTATAATTACACGTTCTGTACACTGTACTACAAAAGTCTTCCATTTCTTAGAAGCTTTGGGGTTTTTGCTTTTCTTCTCTCTAGGTGGCAAGTAAGTATTTAATCCGAGTAAATTCAAACTCTGGAAGTCAGAAATAATTTCACCATCAGTCTTTGCTACCATTCTCTCACATTCCTTCCCCCTGTGTAGCGCAGCAGCACTTTCTGCTTATGGCCAAAAATCCCTTAAGTTAAACGAAGTTTAGACTGTAGATACTTAGAGGTTTAGTTTATAAATTCACATTCTTTTAAAAATCATTTCACTAATCTCCCACGTTTACGTTTACACCAAAGAGAAAACTCAAAAGCCTCACTTCATGCATTTCATCGTCTCTGCTGAGGACTGAAAGAGAGTTCAGATAAAAACTCTTTGCCAACAGTAGGTATTAAGTCTTAATGCTACAAAGCCAGATGGTTCCAATGTAGAAGTCAGATTTTTCTGTAGTCTCCGCAACAGTTTCACATACGAATAGCTAATTCCTAGTGGCAGTGGTAAAGGCATTATCAGTACACTATGAACACCACAAATGGAGGCAATTTCCAAGCATCAAAGAACAACAAAAAAAAAACAACAACAAAAAAAAAAAACCAAAAAAAAAAAAAAAGCACCCAGAAAAAATAATCAGTGAAACATTCTTAGTAGAGCAGAAATCTCTATTCTCCTCTCCGTTCATCTCACACCTTTTCAACTTTGGTGGGGTCATATGTATCTGAAAAAAGACAAGAAAACACTATTAATAATGTATTGTGAAATCTATTCAGTGTTGCTAGCTGTGGAAATGAGACGTCCTTTCTCTAATTTTTATTCAAAAAAGAAGCTAATACTGGATGTAAAGCCTTAAAGTTACATACTACATTCTTGACCCAAATTCTGTATTTACACCAGTGTCATTTCAGAGCAACTTGAATCAAATGCATGGAGCTATAATTTGGGAAATCTTGAGCAGGTAGGAAAAGCACACTGACTGCTAAGTGATTACTTCTAGTTTTCAGATGCTTTGTCAGGCAGAGAAAGACGTAAGATTTGCTCCCCCTTGTACTGAACACTAAGGACAAGTAAACGCTTTAAGGATTGTAGCAGGGTGTTTAAGGCTGGCTGAAAAAATGACAATGCCGTCCAGTCATCAGGGCCTTTTCATTCGATTACAAATCCTTGGTTTCAGATGAATTCAACAGAATACGGGAGAGCACAGCTGCGTTGCATCACTGTGGTTAGACTGTCTCACTTCAGTCTGCAGAACTGCAGCTCACATTTTGAACATTATTCACTAAAGCACTGGACTGGCCTACTAACATTGGTCCTCGTTTTCAGCCTGCCTCTTGCCAGTTCACAGGACAGACCATCCCTTGTTTTTCTTTTCCTGAAGCCCCAAGAACACTCTTCTATCAGAATTTTTTATTGGATTTATCCCAACATTGGCCATGAAGTGAGCAGATACGAGCCTTTTCCTTCACTCTTGTGACTCTGGGATAGGATTGCAATGAAAGGGCTTTGCCTTGTGATATCTGCCTGCCCTGTGCCATCATGCACGTCCCACCTACCCTGGGTTCCTTGGGATGCACGGTCATGGCATGTAGGAACCAGGGCTACCTATGGAAGCATCTGTAGGCACAGAGGGGCCTGGACAAACCAGCACTGCAGCCCATGCTACCATGTGCTACTTGCTGCTCTTGTGCAACCTGGATATCTGTGGTAACCTTAAACATCCCTCCCGTAGGCTGCACTCCCACAGCACTCGCCTTTAAACAGCTGAGCATGAAAATAGTTGCACACATAAATATCACACTTTGGAGTAAAATGTTCACCCTCAAGACTTTTATGTTGGTGTGAATGAATGTCTTCATTAAAACAAGCATAAAAATCCTCACAGGGAAATTTTTACTCCTGTTCGCAAGTGTCCTTCTGCAGCATCCAGACTCGTATCAAGGGGGGACTGGCTAGGAAAGAATTTCTGGATTTGGCCCCAGTGGGTGGATTCCTGCTGCAGGATCCTTTATCAATTTTCTTGCCCACTCTCCTCAAATTGCTAGGCCAGCCAAGAAAGGGGTCTGTGCCAGCAACACCTCTGTTGTCAGAACTCCTTATCAGTATTCAGACTCTTCTGGTATTTCCAAACTTCAAGAACAGACACCACATGAATGCAAAAAAATCAAGAGGAAAAATTTGAGGACTAGTGCTGCATCTTTCTAAGCTTAATGCACTGATGGTGTGGGAAGATGCCTCTAAAGCAGTAACGTTTTTTCAACTGTAAATAATTTGCCATCTAAACTGCTAGAACGTACAGAAATTCTGAACTGTTCTGTGTGAGGTTTACCTAAGAATAAAACAGATTCACATTTCAGAAGCCTGGTTTTCCTGAGGCCAGACACATTCACACCAATAGAACTCTCCACAACACGGCAGGTGCTCACTGTTTTGGGGAGTGGCGTGGGGGCAGAAGATCAGGCCACAAGACATGGAGCCTCTGCGTGGCTCAGTTTATTCCTTGAAATCTTACCCACACCCTCAGCACCTAAACCACGGACACAAAAGGGCCAGGCTGCCAGGCTACATCCCAGTTCTGGGGGGGACAAACATTGGAGTTCTGGCACTGATACAGAAATGTTTATTAGACATTTGGGTAAGCTCCTTTGAAATGCTCTCTACATAAAGAAAGCCAGAGCAGCAGCCTCATGGAAGCAGTCTTCAGAAAGCAAAGGAGAAAAGACATCCCGTGCATTTGGGAACACTTGGAGGTATTCTTCTAATGGCAGTATTTGCATAGTGAGATCGGCTTCTTGCACTGAGTTTCGGCAGAGCTCTGACTCTGGGAGATGACTGTTCATCTGCCAAGCTGCATTATACATGTGAAAACCTGTTTCTGCTGAGGCCTCTAGCCTCTGCGACAGGCCCAGTCTGCAATTATAAGACTAACATCCCCCAACCCCATTCCAAATAGAATGGCCTTTAGCAATATTTACTCTTTAAAAGCAACAAATACAATGGTTTTCCAGGATTTTCATTTTGGCTTTCAATGGCACCAGTGAGCTAGTCTGGAAGCTGGAGTGAGAGTTAACAGAGGAAGACACGTGGGAAGAAGCCAGGGGAGGAGATGCCTTCCCTCCCCGTGTGGATACGTGTTACCCTGCGGTACGGGACGTCCGCGGCAGGAAGGGACACCCACGCTATCCAGACGTGGGGAGGGCTCTTACGTCTGCAAGGGAACTGCTGCAATGGGAACACGCTGCGGAATACAAGCCTGGCATTGTCAGCAAGAGGGATAAATTTAGACCTAATTTACTGCAGAATAACTCTCCAATAAAACACACACAATCTGTTTTGATACATCCCTGAAGTTATGTCACCACAACAGCTATTTTCTTCACTCCAGCAGAAACCCCAAGGGAGGAAAGCATACGAAATGCATGTGGGGCATACTAGACCTGATGGGTACAAGGGAGCTGAATTAGCCCGTTTGGAAAATCTGGTCTAGAGAAACACAGCTCAGAGCAGAAAAAGACAGAGAGCTGTGGGATACAGAAAAAAAGACATGAAGGGAAAGGCTGCAAGACTGCAGGAGTCGATACTTAGAACTCACACAAATATTTCTCTTCAAATGGAAATACATAAATCCACTTTAAACTACGCTCCATTTAATTTCAGTCCCTCTGTACTGGAAAACTGTGAACAGATTTATATCGATGAGGTTTAATGAATAACCTGTGCAGATTTCAAGGTAGAATGTCAGCTGTTACAGAGAGGATGGTAAAAGGAAGGAGGAGATTAATATTCATTTAACAACTTTCACACCATACATTTGCTCACTCCAATTAATTTAATGGAGTAGACAGGTGGCCTGGGCGATTTATCCCTTTACACAAATCTATGGCAACAACTGATTTTCAGTTGTTCAACACAATGCTGTATGAAAACTGTTTTGGAGAGAGAACAGCTCATGTTACTCTTTGGGGATGCATATGGACTACACAAGTTTATATGCTTTTGAGAGATGAGGAATATCAAAAATAAAAAAAAAAGGTGTTCACTGAAAAAGGCAACTTTCCATTTCACCTGGGGATAACAGTTATTCTCAACATCTGATCTGGAAAATATTCATGAGAGAGAGAGAATTTTCCAGGCCCCTTAATGCAGCCATTTCCCAGAGGCTTCCCAGAAGAACATCAGATTTTTATTTTTAGTTTCTTCTGAACTCTGATATAATATGTGTCTACTTAAGTATTAGAGAGGGAAAAAATGGGTATTCAAGGAGAGGCTCTGATTAAATCACCACATGTTCCCAAACACTGGCACTAGAGTGACTATCTCTGAATTCTGCTGTTTGAAGCTGGCTGTTCCCTGAAACAATTAGACAGAGATGAGACCTCAGGGAGCGCTCCAGTCTCTGTGAATGAGTTTCAGTATCACAAGTGAGTTTTACAGTGACTTCTCCTAAAATGGGATCAGAGAACACTTACGTTATCTCTTCCACAAGGAGAGCAAAGGGGGTGGCAACCAGACAGGGGTAGTACCACCTACAGCCTGTTACTATTTGAGCAGCATTATGTGGGCATGAGCAAACCGATCATGCCTGTTACATAAGGAAAGAGTACCCATTTGGATCTCCCATCAGAGGGCCTTACCTAAAGAAAAATCTCTGTCGATCTTCTTCTTGTCCATTCCACCTAAATATCCATTTTCACTGAGAGAGATAACACGCTTGGAAA
This sequence comes from Numenius arquata, assembly GCF_964106895.1. Taxonomy (NCBI): domain Eukaryota; kingdom Metazoa; phylum Chordata; class Aves; order Charadriiformes; family Scolopacidae; genus Numenius; species Numenius arquata. The sequence continues at coordinate 28,798,667 of NC_133587.1, read as the reverse complement.
CAGCCCCTGAGCTTGCCAGTTTGCTTCCTCTCTCCTCTTGTACCCTTGACAGTTTCTCCTCATCCACCTCCTCTCCTGAGTCTGCACTCTTAATGCTCAGACGTCTCATCCGGGACACAGAGTCAACTTCTTTCATCCGCACTAAGCGATCCATGGCAGTCCGGCTCGGCGGAGAAGTGAGCTTGCCTTGGAGTGTCTCTATCACTTTCGAGGTGCTTCTCACTCTCTTTTCTGAATGCTGATATACAGCTGACTTGCAAACCAAGTTTTGGTCCTCACCTTGGCTCGGACTCGCCGGTTGTTCAAGAATTTGCTCAGTTACCGGTGTTTTAGCACTGGCTTCCTGGGGAGTGGTCTGGCATTCATCAGGGTATAAAGATCGGCCTCCTGCTCCAACAAAGAGAGCACTCTCTGTCCAGCCACACTTTCGTCTCCCTTCATATGAACCCTCTTTTTTTCCTTCTTTTTCACTTACTGTGCTCCCCACTGATGACTCAAAGTCCTGGGCACCATTTGCAGGGCTAGTGCCTGGCTGGGACCCAACATGGTCATCTGGAAGGAGAGACTCCACTGCTATATCTATACCTAAAATTCTTGCAGCTCTTGCCTGCAATGACTCATTCACAGGGATTTCCACTGCATTTGCATTTGAAGAGTGATCAGAATTGTTAGCACCAGGTCCTGGAGCTACATCAAGTCCCACTGACCTCAAATCTGGCTCAGAGCGCCCTTGGCTCCTCTTCGTTAGTGACAAGCGTACTACTGAGCCTCTCTCTAATACTGTATCATTTGTGGGAGTTGCACCTTTGCTCAGTTTAACAAAATCTAGGTAATTTTGGTCTTCACTCATCTCCTGCAAGACAGGGTTATTGAAAGGATTACTGTGACATGAACTCCTTGGGCTACTGGACAAAACTCTCTTGAGAGGGCCCACACGAACTTGCTGCTTGCTTGTTCCGCTCTTGGCTTCCCCCATCCTCATTTCTGTTATCAGACTTCCATCTGCTGGCCTGACTCCTTCACTGCTCCCTCCTGGCTGTGAGGAGCCTTGAGAGCCAACACAGCCCGGCTCGCCGCCATGCTCCGTCCCCACGCTCCAACTTTCAGACTTACTTTTAACTCTTCCTGGCTTAAATACAGGCACCTCTGGCACAACCATTTCTGATTTCCTACCGTGTTTTGGCTCCTGGTTCAACTTCTCGCTTCTGGATGCCCTCCTCTGGGTAAGGCCACCTGCCTGCGGAGAAGCCGCAACGCTTCCCATATCTTCTTCACTGCTTGTGCTCTCTTCCTGCTCTTGCAGCTCCTTGTTAAAACTTTCTAGCTCACTTATTGCATCCCAGGGACGGCGACTTACAGGCTTCAATAGGAACTGCCCAAACAGCTCTTTACTGTTGCAGGGAGCGCCTGCTTCACCCTTAACTACATCTCCCCTGGGAAAAAGGCCGGTTTCCCTCTCCTGGGCAGGCACGGGCTGGCTCTGGTTGGCTTTTGGGGAGGGGGCCTGAAGGACCGAGGTGGCAGTCCTGGAAAATGCACTGTTGCTAGACTGGCTGAGGTGCATCTGACCCTTCATGCCGTAAGAGGTCTGTCTGCAGTTTCTCTCATCAGAAGGCAACCCCACCTGTTTTGACCCTCTTGCGGATGTTGGACATCCTGGGGGCTTTGGAGACAGCGTTTTGTTACTAGTGGGTTGCTCAGGCTTTGTACCATGGAAAAATTGTGGGCTTGTAGGTTCTTCAGTGAAACTGGTCTGTGTCTGCTGGTCTTTGTACTGATCACCTGGCCAGGAGCCAGAGTATTTGAGCTCTCTGTGTTTTGCAGGCTGAATAAATCTGAGGTCATTCATTTGTTTGAACTCTTCTGGTCTCCACAACTCTTGTTTTTGTAACTCATTTTTATTGGTCATGCTTCCTGTAAGCGCTTGTAACTCCAAGTCTGTTGAAGACATACTTAAGAGACTTTGTTCTTGCAAAGCCCCATTGTTATCAAACCCATTCTTATCAGGGCTCTGGGTTATGTTGTTGTTCCTATCTGTATCTGGCAGATTGGATTCTGATTTAACTGGGATAGAGACCAAACAAAATATAGTTTCATTCATTTTTTTCTTTGAACTCTTTTTGCTCTGCATCCCCGTTCCAGGTTCAAACTTTTTCACTTTTGTAACAGTCTCACAGGTGCTGTCCATATGTGAATTTCTTACAGAAAGTTTGCCTTTTGCATACTCCGTGCTGGCTTCATTACGGGGGCTATGATTAGTTGTGCTACAACTATCTCTTTGGTCCAGCAAGGCACAATTTTCCTGATCTCGGATGGATGGTGCCAACCATCTGTTGCTATGCGTGGAGCTGTCGGAAGTTCTTTCTCCCTTTGCAGAATTGGACAAGTTTGATGCATCCAAGAAGGCACTGTTGTACTGTACTTCAAGATCTCTCTCTTGCAAAGCACCAGAATTGGGACTACATGCATTTTCAGTGTATTTAGCGTTGTCCTGCAGACCTTCCGGTGGTGTGATTTTAATATGTCGTATTCGAGGATCATCAAAGGGAATATACTGAACAGAACGCAGGTAGTCAGTGGGGCGCCGCGCATGGCTTTGCTTCCCGTGAGGAAGGTGGTTGTCTTTGCAAGGGTCACCCCCCGCTTCAAAAGTATTCGCAGCTGGTCGTTGGCAGGGGACAACCCGCTCCGCAGGACCCTGCTGATCACTGCTGGCATGCGCGTCGTTGCTAGGCACTTCATTGAGGGGACGTGGGGTCGCATTTTGGTGAGACGGGGATTTGTAAGATGGAGGAGGTACATACACTGGGGGCTCCAAAGCAGAGTCTTGGATGCAAGCATCTTGCCTTGGCTCATTAACTTTGGCTAAGTAGGGGATGGGTTCGTCTTTCTGGTAGTGGTCCTGGAAACCCATGGTTTCTGCAGGTGCCCTCGTCTGCCGCTGCAGTTCGTAGGACGGAGGCTTGAGAGGTCTCCCATACTTGGGTTTCACTAGGGGAAGGAAATGGCCTCCCGTTTCGTGGTGCTTGGCTGGTTCCACACTCAGTCTGTTTGGGGGATAGGAGGGGGTTTTAGTTACGCTGAGCGAGCTGTTACTGTTGTTCAGGGAGGGCATTTCCACGCACCTCATACTCTCTGGAGAAAGGACCCTCGGCAAGGACTGCGATTTCCCCTTGTTGTGGGTGCTCAGTACGTTATCTCCCAGCGTCAGCGAATACAACTCTTGAAGCAGCTTCTCCCTGTCGCCCTCGGACATTTGTCTCCCTACCTTTTTTGGCTGGTTCCAGCTTTCCATCCCCAGACTCTGCCATTTGCAGTCACCTGGCACTTCGCAGCTCTCCTGCAAAACGCTTCTCCTGAGGTACCCTGCGCCCGTCCCCACCTTCAGCTGACTCTCCTTGGGGTGCCGGGGTGCCCCCGGGGATGCAGCCAGGCCTTTCATTTCCACGCCACCTTTATGGGAATAGCCCAGCAGCACACTGAAGTCCTGTCCTCGTCTCCTCCAGTAGGCAAGGTCTTTATCAGTCTTGGGCTGGGAAGACCATGCTAATGAAGGCCTGTCATAAACCCTGAAAAAGAAATGCAGCGTCACCAGGCAGTTTGCACAGATGCCTGTTCTTTCCCTTATGGGTAAGGCCATTAGGAGGTCAAATGTTGAGTTATGCCAATGGGGTTTGTGCAATCTATTTGCTACCAGATGACTTTATGATTTTAATGAGAGGATTTAAAAGTCAGTAATTAATATGAGTAAAGGAAGGGACCGATGCTCTAGTGGCATGTTGTTAGCTATGCAAAGCTGTTAGAAAGAGAAACAAATCCACACAGTTACGTGCTGTGCAAACATGCACAGCCCTCCTTGATGGACACCAGAAAACCAGAAATGATTTGTGTTGAACTTATTTCTGCACTCTGCTACATCAAAATCTATAGACGTCAAGGGGACTACTGTGGTATGCAAGTTTAATAGGAATCAAAAGCTAAAAAGTAGAGGTAGGGAGAACAGGTAGGGGGCTATTTCATAAAATATATTCTGTAAGAAGCATGATTTGCATCCTAGTACAAGAGCTGAAATTAAATATGTCATTTTCACCGTTGATTTTTGTTCATCTTTCAAAGGGAATGAATTTCTTCGAAGTGCTTTGGGTGAAATGATACATGCCACAACAATGGTGATGTCTCAGCACAGTTCTGAATAAGATGAAACCAATATTTGAAATCTAAAATACCTCAAAAGAAGTATAACACTGTTAAATAAAAGATGGATTAACTCCAGCAATCTATTACTGAAATATGAAAGACATTAGACATTTTATTGGGGATTAGAAATTCAGAACACAGATTTACATGAACAGAATAGGTTCTTTGTGTGTTCTGAACAGACTGTAAACTATTTAATACATTACTGCTGAACAAAATTGGTACCTTTCTATATAAATAATTAATCTTCTACTTGAACCATGTTCTGCTGTTCTTGTACCTAAGGTGTCCAACAATATAACTGCCTTTACACTATGTAGCTGCCACCAGCATAAGACTGGAAAGAAAAATCAAAATTGACAGAAATAGGACAAGTATGTAGATAGAACCCAAGAATTTCTTTCTCTTCCCTCCACCCCAAGGTATATGAACAGTGTCATTTGGCTCTTTTTTACTGAAAAAAAAATTATCTATTCAAATAGTAGTTTGTGAAAACATAATACAATTCAAAATTCGGAATGAAAACTAAGCAATTCAGATTCACAGCAATTTTCTCACATGTATGTTAACTTCATCCTGTGACTATAAAAGTTTAAAAACTGAACTGGGATAAGGAGCATCTTGTTCATATTAATTCAAGTGGATTAAGACTTAACATCTGAATAAAATGTTCTGCCCCTGAAGCACAAAGTGCAGTTCGATCGCTGAACCCCAGGAAGTAACAGACATCTTCATTAATCAGTGAGATATAACAGGACACCTCCTATATTGGAAAGCTGATTGCTGTAACAATGAACATTTCCATACCTCCCTGCATATGGAAACATGCAGCTGAACAAATGCTGCCGCCTTCTGAAGATTATCAAATCTACCTTCTCATCTCATCCCCATGTTGCTATGGCACCATTTGTGTCTGCATTTATAAAACGAGGTGAGAAACAGGGTAGCAGGGAGGAGGGAATGGACAGATTGCTTTTTCTGTTTGGTCTTAACAATCATCGTAGAAGGGTCTAGAGAAATCGCAGGAAGTACAGAGTCATAGATTTCAAGATCAGCAGAGACTGTTATGATTATTTAGTTTGACATCTTGCTCAATGCAGGCCATCAGACTTCCCCAAAATGATTCCTGCTCCAGTGGTAGCATGTCTTTTAGAAAAACATTTAAAAATCTCGATATTCAAATTTCCAGAGATGTTGTTGCATTGCTTAATTCACCATTAAAAAAAACCAACCCCAAAGTACACCCAAATTCTTATCAACCCAAATAAAAAACCATTGTGGGAAGGAGGTATGGTAGACAATAATGCTGAGATTTGCAACAATTGCAACTAACAGCACAGGAATGGAATGGATGTTTAAAGGATGTAATAGGAAATCAGGAACATGGAAGGAAGCATTACTCGACTCTTTCCTAGGAAATGAGTAAAACAGAAGAGTTTTGGTTAGTTTGCTTTTTTAAAAACAAACCCCAAGCTCAGACACACATTAAAGTAAATTAGCCCTAAGTTAGGACAGCTTCAGTTACAGAAAGGATGTTCCTCCATTTATTAAAAGCTGTTTAAAAGATTAAATTTATTTTTAAATATTAAAAGTTTAATAACTAGGCTCCAGTAATAAATTTCTGAACATGATAGAAACCTCTGTGACCTGTACTGTGTCATCATTGCAATGAGAATGTAGTAAAGGCATTTAAAGGGAGGTTTTTACAGCATTTTAATCCTGATCTTTTCTATGATCTGCTCACAAGGTGGACAACACCAGTCTCTCCAGCTTCTGGCTCAGGCGCTAGAGGTGGTTACACAGGAAGTCTGGCCCTGCAAGCCTCTGGAGAGGATGGCACTGCACCGTGCAGTGGGAAGAGCGTGCTCCACAGTCTCCCCAAGGACCCTCCAGCTTAGCTCCAGCCTGAACACTTTTCTGCTCCGAGAGATGGAGAGTGGCTTGGGCACACGTGCAGGCAGCAGGCACTGCAGCAGGGCAGCAGAGCACAACCACACTGCCTGTGGCTGCAGCTGCGGCAGAGCGGCTCCTGCTGGGCTATATGACACTTTTGGGTCTTGCAGTCAAATGAAGTGGTGGGAAAGGGAAGCATCCAGGAGACGCTCCAAGTTCAAAATGCTCCACTACAGCCTCAGCAATGCTACCTCTCTGGATGGTGAATGCCAGTCATGCTGCGGTCTTTGCATCCTTGATTTATTATCAACGAAGAGCCTGCACGATCCCTCTTAGCAGCAGCTAGTCTCCAACCATGCCACTACACAATTCGGTCTCACTCCATGATGCGACAGTACTGATGCACGAAGAAATGCGCACCCGGATACAGCTGGGAGGGGTGCCAAGGATGGAGCAGTCCCATGGGACCAACCAGGAAGATTTAAGTGCCAGGGACAGAGTGGTCCCATGGGACCAAGGAGGTAGATTTTAAATTATGAACTCTTTTCTAACAGACCTTCTTCTAACAAATATCGCATTTGCTGTCATAAAGTGCTTTGAATTGATTCTATATAAAATTAATCCAATGAAAACCATTAAAAAAAATAATTTGCTATTGATAGCTTTCTATGAATTTTAGGCCTTTGGAAGAAACGAGACCGTCAGTCCGCCCTGCACCAGCTGCATGACTGCATTTCACTGAGCTGCCCCTCTCAGAGCAATGGGTTGAAGCCGCTCGGTTTCCCTGGGGCAATGCTGGACCAACAGGACCTTGTGCGACCCACAGAATGGGGCTAGAAGTGAAGGAGCATGGCACAGGCTGTGAATTCAAACCCCTGCAGAATGAGGCCACTGCAGGGCTATCTAGCAATACCATGGGACCTCCTGTCCCTGTTTTCTGGCTGCCATCATGCGAGCAGAAGGCGCCAGGCACCCAATAGCTCAGGGTGGGTGGGCCACAGGCACCGGGACAGACTTTGTGCCCAACGAGGAGGTGCCATTAAGAAATTTCCAGGATTTGGCAGCAAGGGGGAAAAATTTTCAGAGGGCTGCTCTGGACACTGGCAGCTTCTGTTCTATTTTGGGATCCTATCCTCACATACACTCTTCCACGCCTCAACGTTGGGAAACACCAGTACACTTTTCTAATTTTTCCAGCAGGTAATCTCATTAATGATGCTATCTATTTATCTCTAAATTTGCTAGCTACCAACATAGTTCCTCCCACACAAACAGCTAAAATTGCCTCTTCTCTTCACTCAGGAGAGAAGCAGGAGGGAGTTCTCCTTCTGTGAACCCTCTCATCTCTATCCATGGGGCCAGCTTTCCCATATTCTTCGCCTCATCTCCTCTTCGAAACCTTTACTGTGCAAACTCCTAACGCTCAGTTAAGCAAGGACAGCCAGGACAGCCCTCCCACCATCTGCTCCTACACTTCGCCTGAAGAACAATGTGATGGAGCAAAACATCAATTCCCTGCTCCGTTGGGGGGTCACTTTCCCCTTGCAAGCAGCAGCAGCGGGCGGTGTGATGTGCCCACCTGCAGTTGCTACGAAGCCTCTCTCTTCCTCCTCCTCAGCAAGGTTTGATCAGCAGAACAATCCCAATGAGTGGAGACAACAGTATCATCCCCCACCGTCATGAAACACCCTCAGCCCTGCAAACCTCTTTGTGAAGGCAGAAACAAGGTGGGCAACACCACTCACTTCTGTGGTGTTTGGAGGGCAGTTAGCTCTTCTGCATCAGTGATCTGAGCATGAGTGTGGTGTAGGTAATTCCCTAGCTGAGGAGCCTGAGTCATGGTCCAAACTGCCATGGAACTGGTCAAGGTTTGTGAAGGTAGTTGGGACACACACACTGTATCTTCTGGCCTTCTCCTGCCACTGTGCTACATTGGGAAGGCAGCGTCAGGAGATCGCTGCAGGAAGCCTGCGAAACCCAAAGAGCAGTGTCTTTGTGCTGGACCTTGCTGGGTGGTTGTCCCCTCCTCGGGCCCAAACAGTCCCCAAGTATCCACAATGTGCAGCTCTGTCCCAGCCTGAGAACTTGGAACCTATTTCCTGGGACAGTCCAGAAACCAGACAGCAAGATCCAAGTTCACTATGGCCTGCCCACAACAGGCCCAAACCCCCCAAAGTGGGCCACTACAAAACTCTTCTGTTTTAAAGCAGCTCATGTTGGCCTGGCAGCCCCACGCCTCAGATGCTTCCCCAGGGCAGGGGAGTGGGTCAGGAGGGGGATTGCCACCCTGGAGCTCAGCAACTGAAACACGGGTTCTCCAGCGCTGAAGCTGCAGAGCTTTCCTGGATCGGGCCCAGAGAGCTCGCTCCAGCAGGACAGCGGCAGTGTCGCGCGCGACACCAGAGGTCCTCTGCACACCCAGGGATGGCTGATACAAAGGTTTTACCTTGCTCGTACCTGCTAGTGCTTTGTAAGAGTTCCCAATAGGCTCACTGGGCTCTAACAATAATAGTAAGAAAATATTTCTATTTTTGTGAAAGTGTGACAAAGCCATTTCCGGGGCTGTGCTCCCTATTTTATGGGGAAAAACCACTTTTAAAAACCAAGATATAATTAACCACACTGCAGACTGACAGATCTCACCCCTTGCATTTTGAGATGTTAGAAAGAGACATTATTTTGAGTTTGGCCGACACCAGCAGTTACAGATACATCTGTCACGTCTGAGATGTGGGGCAGACATGTGAGTCCCCACAGAAGCCCCTGGTGAGGCGGAAGGCAGGGATGCAGCTTCCAGCTGTGGTCGCTTCCAGCCTTGCACAGCCATATCTTCTTCATACCAGTTTTTCTCCACGTTGTCAACTCATCTCCAAGGCCAAGTGCCACCTTCCTTGACACAGCCGCACACTCTCTTCCCCTGCTTTGAAGTCTTTCTCAGTACCTTTCCTCACTTTATTGCTATCCAGTTTACTTCACCCAAAACACACCATGAAGGATCCTCCTTATTACCTTTAAACCTGTGTCCTTCATTCTCTAGAAGGGAAGGTTCCACCTGGGGACCTTCATCATGGCTGGGACTTGCTGCCCTAGGACTGCTTTACAAGGCTGACGTGTCCTCCTGCCCGTTATCCCAGCTGGCAGCCAGCAGCCATTCCTGCTCCAGGCAAACAGGCGTGCAAGGGGAAGAGATATGAAGGGAAAGAGCAGCCAAGCCCAGCAGTCAGGGGACACGTGCCTTTGCCACATGTCACTGAAGGTCCTCGTAAGAGGACGAGCTGCCAAGGCGGCGGCGTTTTGCCCTGCTTTCAGTTTCAAGCCCGTTCGGCAGGAGGAAGGGGCTTTTCCTCCTACACCATGGTCACGCTTGGGCTGGCTTCCAGTCCTGCTCTAGCCCCTTTCCTTTGTTCCTCTGCAGCCCTCAAATAGCCGCAGAACAATGGCCGAGCGCGGTGTGTACACACAGCTCTTCCTGCCCGGCCTGCCCCAGCCCCGGCACGCACGTACCCCGCGCCCAGCCAGCCACGGCTGTACGAGCACGTTTTATGGAGTGACGATAAGAGCTTCCACTGGCTTTCAGCTGTTTTAAAAAGAAACACTCAGGCACCTTCTCATGTTTACTCCTCGAGAGCGGCCTTAGAAAAACAAGAGAGTCCTTGGTGCACATCGGAACACCCACCGAGAGATGCACACGGCTGAATCTCCAGCAAAGCCCAGGGTGTGTATAGGGCTGAAGCTGGGTTCAGTTTTTTAAAACTGAAGAAAATGAAGAGCTTTTGCCCCCTTTTTTACTGTACTTGAACTGAGCTTTTCTAAGCCCACCAGAAAGGCCTTTCTGATACAGACCATATTAGTAAATGACACTTTCCCACACTCGGCCACCTCCCATCGCCCCAATATTCCCAAGTGCCTCACTCTAGCAGAAGGCGAATGGATGCGCCGCTGTGGTGTGTGGACTTGGCAGTGCATGGAAATGGTCACTAGTATGGGAGCAGGAAAGGATCACAGGAAGATGGTGTCAAGGGTTAGGGTCATGCTTAGTTATCTGTCAGGAACAAAAGGAAGAGAAAGCAAAGCCATGGCATGATGCTGAAACTTACCCCCCTTCTGAAGTATGAAAAGTGGACAAACCCTGAAGGTCATGGTGGTAACCAGGACCTGCTTGCCTCCCTTGGCTCCCATGGCTGCTTTCAGTGCTGCTCGAGTTGGTTTTCACCAGAGGTTTCTTGCTGTATGCCCCGGCTCTCGATTCTGCCTCAAAACCATTCAGCGTTCTCTGAGCAGATCTGTTCCCCGCGATTTCATGCCGGTATCCATCGTATCTGTTCTCATATGAAACAGGGGGATTTTTTGACAATTTGTATCCATGAGAAATCAGGAGGTCCTCGACACTGAACATATTGTGCTGGTTTCCCTCACAGCTGTGCCATCAGAAAGCTCTTTCCAGCAGGATCCATCACTGGAAAACAAAACCAAAAACAAACAGAAGGCTGCTTGAAACGAGGAAAGATATCTTTGATCAGCCGGTAGGCTGCTGAAGCTCAGACCCTCATCCCCTGGCCTCAGTCTTCCACCCTTATAATAAAATAGATGAAGCAAAGTGCATACAGATGCTGATGAATCATGTGCTGACCTTCCCCAGACAATACACCTCCACGCACTCAGCCAAGCAGCAGATGCCGCGCTGCTGCTGACTCAGGCCGTTTCACTCAAGAATTCACTGGTGATTGCAGCTTTCAGATTTCACTGAGTGATCTCAAAAAAAAAAAATAAAAAATCTTAGCACCGGAGGTAAGCCCACAATCTGAGTCAGGCGTTTCCTTAAAATACAATTTTTCTCCAGTCATGGAGAGGTGTGCTCTGTACTACACTTTACGCTGCTGCGGGAGGAGGGGGCGGGTTGCAGGGCACTATGCAGAGCTGCAGGGAGAGGCATATGCCAATTAAGAAAAAATGTTCACATGAACAAGGACAAAATATGCATGAGAACAAAAGTAAATTATACAACCACATGAAAAACCCAGGTAATACCATGCAGTACCCCAGCTAACCAGCCTTTTTTACAGATTGCTTTCTTTCTTGCCTGCGTTGGCCTGCTGGAAAGCAGTAATCCTCAACTAGAATAATACAAAACCTAAGATTTCAAGTACGGGCTATTTTTACAGCACACTTCCACTGCTAAAATGACTGGAAACAACCTGAGATGCCCGTGTCTATTGTGTCTCAGTGATTTCCAAGACATGGGACAGTCAAGATTTTTCTTCCCAGTGACAGCCCTCAGTTCTGCACTGACTACAGCAAAGATCCAGCAAACTGAATTAGTTGGTTGGAAACAATCTCTATTGTCTATACCACTCTCATGGCTTATTACAGCAATTACAGGATACCCATTCTTCCAAGGCTTCAAAATGAGTGGATGGTAATGATCTGTTCTGCAGGTTGTGCACAACAGACCCAGCCTGATACGCTCCTCCATGCCTGAACTGTGTTACCAGAAGAAAGAAGTAAAAAAAAAGGTGGATAAAAAAGTGAAACACACAGAAATAGATTCATTATGTAAAATGTGAAACACTCGAGATGATTTTCCCCGCATGAAGAGTTCATTTAACATGCCTGGTGAGTAGTGTGTGTCCTTAGTAGCAGCAGGTCTACCTGAGGGACAGGAGCCCAGCACTGGCAGCTGCTCAAAAGGAGATCGTCTCTGCAAAGGTCATGAAAAGCAAGTGCATTTTCTACACCGGGCTCTAATGCTCTTCTTGCGCAAGAAGAAAGGGAAAACTTTGTTCACTGCTGTTTACAATAATTTACTTTAGAAGGAGCAACTACTGAGACGGCTGCTGCACATTTATTAGTACTAAATCTCTCAGGCTACGTACACACAGCAGTTGATGGGTTGGCTTAGAATATAAACCAATTTCTGTGGTGCAGCACTCCATATATTACGGCCACTTTGTGCCTATCCAGCGCCCCATCCATTTTCTGCTCCCGCCCTGTCTCCTGGATGCTCTGCAGCCTGCGGAGCCGGTCGGGCCGGCTGCTCTGGGCCAGCCTGGTGTGCGGCTCCCGGGCACGCAGGGACCCTCCGGCCGCCCCTGCCCTGCGCTGCCCACAGCTCGCCCCAGGACAGCCCGCAGTGTGGAAAAACAGGCACAATTTTCATGCAGAGCCACAATTTAACTGGTAAACTGGAAGGCTGCAGAAGTGGCTTTTCAGCCCGAGAGCCTGCTGAGCGCTTAAACCGGTTTGTCTCTAGAGCTTAATGAATCTCTTCCCTTTTCACACATGTAACGCTACACACCCTTTAAAAACAGAGAAATAAAGCTCTTTGCCGAAGATAATTTAGGAGTATTCCTTGCGAGAACAGGACTCCAAATTCCCAGTAAGCGCTCTGAGTAAGCGAGCCAGCAGTAAGTACAAGCAGGCAGAAAGCAGGGAGGAGCAGGACCCTTCCCTCTTGGAAGGAAGGGAAGGCTTCGTGGGTTATTTTTGAACACTGACCTAAAAGGCTGATTTTCCATCCACCCGCCACCCTGGACTGCGCAAGGGAGCCAGGTACGAGCAGAGCAAGGGGAACAGCTGGCTGCTAGAGCTGTTCAGCTTCTAACAAGAGAAAGATCCAATGTGACTACCATAAACAGCAGAAAGCCCATCAGAGTGCTTGCAGGTGCAAGGAAGAAATGTGCTTTTCCTGCTATTATTGTCAGGCTGGCTTGGAGCGCAGCTTAACCCTCTCTCTGCTGTGCACTGCAGCCATGGGGCCATCAGAGAGGCAGAGGCCAGTGGGCAAGAAACCTCCAGCCCATGGGGTTTACTCTGATCCTCCTTTTGGCACAGGTGGTGAGAGCAGCGGGGTGGAAATACACCGTGAGGAACTGGTGCAACCGTCTCCTCCTGCTCTGCAAACTTACCACATGTGGAAGGGAAAACCCCGGGGTGCTACGGGTGGTGAGAAAGCCTGGCTGGCAGCCGGGTGCTCTCGCTGTGCCCATTGCAGCTCCGCAATGGGAACAAATAAAGAGGAGAAGCCTGCAGCCCTCTACCTGCTGTGGTGCCCTCGGCACCAAACCCCCTGATGAGCTCTCCCCAGACCCACCACATGGCGAAAGGCTTTGTGCCCATGGCACAAGCTCTCAGGAGCAGGTAGCAGTGGTGGCAAGTGGCTGCTAGCCATGCTAGCAGGACATGTGCCTCGAAAGGCTGTGCAGAAGTCACGAGGAGGTACCGTCCCCCCACATGGGACCTGGCCAAGGGGCAGGGGAGCAAGAGACCCTGCCGAGCAAAGCCTGCAGGACATCAACCATGCCAGCGCCCAACGTCCGCGAGGATGCTGGCCAGCTTTCCAAACCTGGCTGCAGCGCTGGGACACTCTTCCCACCCTCCCTTAGATAAATAAATCTAAAAAAAATGAAATCAAAGGAATTGGATTGGCAGAAGTAACAAAACCGTTGCGGCAGCACTGTCTTGCAAATAATCTGTCAGACTGGGCCAAAGAGTAAAGGCTGTGCAGAGCTTCTAATTTGAGGGAAGATCAACAAGGCTGGAAAACAGTTTGTTTTTCCAGCGCTCATTTGTTTTGTTTGCCAATGACATCAGTGCTTTCTGATAGGGTTTGCTTCCTGAGGATGCCTGCTATCTTGCCAGCGTTTCCGACTTGTCCCCACCAGCCGGTGCAACTCCACATTACACTGGAAACGGGGGCCAAGCTTTTCTCTGGAAACTTCTCAGCAGTGCTCTCAGATGCAGAGAAACGAGCGCGGGCTGAGTGGCGGAAACCGGCGTCAGCCCCCCTGTAGGCGGACACAATGGGGACCCGCAGCCTCGGCGAGCGGGACACAATGGGACCACCAGATGGAAACGTCATCAGAGCACCTCGGCTCGGGGTGCTCTGCCCCAGAGCGGGGATCTCATTGCTGGCCCTGAGAAAAGCCCAAAGCACTCCTGAAAGATAGCCTGAAGAAATCTGACGCTAGAGTTCCCTCTGCGCTGCTTCTGGAGCCCATTCTCAGTGGGGGAAAAGCACTACTTTCTGTTGATGGTCTGCCTTTATCTGCAGGGTTTTTTCAGTAGCAGAGGTTCCCAAACCTTATTATTTTGGAGGGGTACCACCACCACCACCTGTAGGATGAGCAGTACCAGCAACCATGACTGCCAACACTTGCAGCAGCGGCAGAAGCAGCTCTTACCTCCACGCTCCGAAATGGCTTGCACGCTGCTGAACCCTCCTTGCATGGTGTTTCCAGCAGCCCAACGGCGTGCTCCTTCCTTCAGCCCTGGCTCCAGAGAGCATGCTGGCACAGCACCCACGTACTGGCAGAGAACTTAGCCCTGGCTGCCCTCTGTTACCTCTCTCCTGCCCTTCAAATACTTGCTACTTGAAGTGGAAGGTGGCAACCCTTAAGCTGTTTGGGTATGACCCCTGAAGTCCTTGCGCATGATTCGCCCTGCCCGCCTGGGCAGAAGTATTTGTAACATTTTTGTAAGCAGTTCTGAACAACTTTACAGAAAAGAAAACATCGAGGGAACATGATTCATAATTGCAAAACGAAGCGTACAAACATCATGAATTGCCAAAATCAAGGCACCCTGCGTGGACACACGAGTTGTTGCAGTCTGTAATTACATGACTTCAGGCTACTGAATTCTGCAGGACTCCTGCCTGGGTTGACGTGCAGGCTAGGTGATGCTAGTCTTTATCTACAGCAGCTATCCAAACACTGTTCGGAAGACAGAGTTACTAGCAGGCATCTGAATTACAAAGCATATTATCTAGATGGGTCACACATTAAGCTAGCTTATCTTCACTCACGTCTGGGTGACATTATTCCCATTTCATATCAGACGTGTGCCAGACAGAAGTATTTATGCAGACAGACTAAAGTGAAAACAACCCTCTCCATTCTAGGCGCCCGGTCTGAAGTGCCTACAGCCTGATTTTTTAAAGCACTTAGCCTTAAAAGTGAACTAGGTATGTTTAAAGCAACTGCTGCAAGAGCTTAGTGCCTCTGCACATCAACCCAAGTGTGGCAAGTCAGCTGTCCACACAATGAAGACATGGGATGAGCCAAAAAATGGGTTGCAGGGATTTGTCCACCGTGCTCTCCTCCATCCTTCTGCCCATCTAATCCAGCACCAAGACCAAGGCAGCCCCATACCCCTCCACCTCTGTTAACTCCTCACCACCATGCACCCTGCTGCCTTCATTTCCCACTTCCCACACCCACCTGTCCTTCTTGCCACCGCCCAGCACCGTTTCCCTGCCCTCCCACCTCACGGTGCCACCAGTCTGGCCACTCTTCCAGCACTCTGCCCACCGCCGTGCTAGCCAGCCCACCTCTGCCCTCCTGCACACCTTACACCTTCTCCTGACCAGTCCTCGGTTCACATCCACCACCCCAATTTCCTCCTTTCCCTCCTGATGACCAGCTTCTGCTCCGTCGACATCTCCAGCAGAGGCACCTCTGTGCCTGCTCTCTGCTCCCAGGTCTGAGACTCCATCTCACCTGGAACAAGCAGGAGCTGTCATTAGGGAGACAGCCCTTAGTTAGGAGCTTATTAGGGGGACAGCCCAGCTACGCAGGCAGGCTCTGCTCACACATTGGTTGGAGGGGTCAGGGCACGAGCACCATCCCCGCACGGGGCTGGGTCACGAGTGGGCTGCTAAGCACCAGAGGCTGGGGGGTGCTGGTGGAGGGGAGGGAAAAATCCCCCGAAAACAGAGCGGCTGGAGACAGAGACAAGTCTGTCCAGAACACGTGCGGACGTCTCCGAGCCTCGTCACCATAGATCCTGTTCCTGAATGTGATGGCACTGCAGCTCTCCATCAAACAGCTGGAGGATTTCTTTTCTTTCCCCTTTTTAATGTGGGCAAAACAACATTCCTTCTCTCCTCCCTCCTCCCCCCTAGTTTTTCTTGGAAATGGTTGAATTGGTTTAGCTGATGATATTAAAATAAATTTAGCCTGAGAGAGAGACACAACCTGAAAGGCTCAGATCAAGTGATAAAAGCCTGACAGACTACAGCAATGGAAAACAGGGTCTTGTAGGAGAAGTTTTAATATTAGATGGTACTACTCGCTCAGTAGGTTAAATATAACCCTGAGCTACGTCCCAGGAGAATATGTAAGTCTTTGGCCATTGTAATCACTCCTGTTTTCTCACTCTGGCTTTGCATGGGTACATATGACACAGCTTATCAAAAAGAAACACATTAAATGAGGCTTTTGCCTTGATCACTTCATCCTTTTTGGGACAATAAAGTCAGATGGGACTGTAAAAGACAGGCTGCTGTGCCATGCCCCTGCCCTCCACTGCGGAAACAACCACCGCCAGGCTCACTGGCTGGCAGACACACGCTCTACCGGGAAAGATAAAATCCACGTGCTTGAAAAGCCTTCAACAACAATGTCCACTATGATCAAATATGAGATATTTAATGCAAACATAGTCTAGAACACGGGAAAAAGAGATTAGAGAATATTAATGTAAGTTGGATGGATTCAACTTGGCAGGGCTTAATTAAGCATAGGCTAGGAGTAAGGAAGGAGTAGGGAACGAGCCAGGGCAGCTTCTGAGCCATGAGTAAAATACGTTCTAGAAATTCTCAAAGGATAGGCGAGGGGCAAACATATTATCTAACTTCAAACAAAGCGGGGAAGGAGACAGATCTGAGGTTCCATGGAACAAACAGCCTGGCTTTAATATCGACTCAGACAAATTATTATTCAACCCACTTGTAAATACTTATAACAGGTGTCGATTTATCGCAGAGCGGGAGGGAGGGAGTATGCGATCCAGGAGGAGCAGCGGCGTTTCCAGCTCCCTGCTTCCCGCCCCGCACTGCAGCTGCATCCACTCCCACATGATAAAGTCATGAGAAAACAGAAAACACAGACTTGTCAAGAACAAATTAAGTCTAATCAATTTAATTTTCTTCTTTGACGGTGTTGGGAGTGTAGTGACTAGGGAGGAAAAAACAGTAGAAGTCACACACTGGAACGAGGAAAGCTTTTGATGGATGCATGTGATATATGCAAACCAGGTGAATAGAATTTAGGTATAATTTACTCTAGGTGGGTATACAAGTGTTTCAAATCTGTACTCAAGGAATAGTTAGTAATTTCAATGTCAACCTGTAAAGGTCTGAGCCTGGGGTCTTGCTCTATTTGGTATTTCCATTAATGACTTGTAAATTAGAATAAAGATTACAATTACAAATCTGTAGGGAATGCCGCGAGCATTTTCAGGGATTACAATTAGAATAAAATCTTAATAAATTAGAGACCCAGTCTGAAATGAATGACTGAGATTCAATACAGGCAGGTGTAAAGCACTGTACTGAAGAAGAAGGCTGCAATGTAAAAGTGCAAACAGGAGCATTGTTGCAAAAGTGTCTCAGGGGCTAGAGCCGCAAAGAGAGAAGACACCAAGAGTAGCGCAGGGCCTGGTACACACAGGTGAATGAGCTTGGAGATACACTAAGAGGAGCATCACATCTCAGGCTCTTTGCTCCTCTCAGCCTTATATCCCATTTTGGGCCCTACCTCAAGCAAGGGGCTTCTCCCTGCCACTTGCTCACAAGAATCAAAAGTTTAGGAAGTGTGACCCCTTGAGAAGAGGGTACAAGAAGTGGGCTCGTTTAGTTGAAAGAAAAAGGAGGAGGAATGAGGGTGAGAGAATGAGAGATGATAACAAGTTTCAAATCTGTCAGGCTGCTAAAAGGCAGTGATAATCTTGTGCTGCTCCCGGCGGATGTGGAAAACTGAAGGGACTGGCTGAGCATGCAGAAAGGGAGATTTAGGTTAGATATTAGGGGGAACTGTCTAGCCATGATGATGCTTAAACACTGGTTACGCCGGGAGGCTGTGAATCTCCATCAACAGAGGTTTTCAAGAACAGGCTAAACAAAGATCTGTCAGGAATGGTGCAGATGAAGCAGATCCTGCCTCAGACTTGGGATGGAAACTAAACATTTCAACATTCTTCCTCTCCCTCCCCACAAAAAGGGCATTGTTTTGTTGGTGTGCCCCACACATTTCCAAGAAAAGCAGAACTCTTCTGTACAAGATTCCTAGTCTTATGAATAGCCACCTCACCTGAATTACAATGTGCCTCCCCGGCCCCCGCTACAACTGTCCGAAGTAGAACAACCCTTTATCACAAAATGCCACCAGTGACCTACCTGACACCCTTTGCACTGCGGGGAACAGTGAGGGGTGCCAAGGGCAGGCAGGCCTGGCAAAGGAAACTTTGCCTTTTCTCCAGGGATGGGAGGGATAGGGAGACTGAGACACAAGAGACACACTACACATTGATGGATCCCAAGCAGAGAAGAGGCAGTAGATGAGCTGAGCGGAGGTACAAGAACGGGGTCCTGACCAAAGGGCCCATATCAGATCACGGACGCGCACCAGGCAAAGCTTCAAGAAAGTTCCCATTACAGCCAACACCATACCGAGGGCTTCAAAGCTGCTAGTGCTAAATGCACAATCATCTCTGCTGACTGTATGGGAAGATGTGCCAAAGTCATTGCTGGAAGATAAGCCAACTCTACGTTGGCTCCATATGTCTTCCCAGGTCAGTCTCTCCCATTCATCTCACAGAAATTAAAAAGAAATCTGTGCATTTTTGTGTTTAACCCTCATTACCTGTGAGCAGGAGGGTTCAAATTTTTCTCTAACGCAGGGATTCACAGACAGTGAAAATTACAGCTCACATCCTCTTTGCATTCTCTGAGCAAAAAGTCCTCACTGAAATCACTGAGGAACTGTGCCAGGGAATAAATTAACGATATGACGTGTCTCCAATAAAATTAGGAAGTGGGGAGGAGAAGAGGAGTGAGTCTCGAAGAGTTTACTTAACTCTGAGAAGGTAGTTATTCCTGTCTTGTATCTCACAGAGGCAGATGCATCAGGAAACCCACTGTGGCATCAGAGAGAGCACAGAGCATCTCCTGGGGGAGACCTTAACGAGTGACAGCTGCTCTCCAGGGGTTGCCAGCCCCGTTTGTTAGGAGGTTTCAGATCATATTTCAAAGTTTGGCTTCTCAGATTTGCCAAGAAAAAGTGGTAGAGAGCTAGATTCTTTTTTTTTTTTTTTTTTAAGTAATATAGGTGTTTCAGTACTGGGTTCACACAATGACAAAATAAGTGTCTGACGGTGCATGGATGGGAGTTTGTATCTGAAATAAGGTTGATTTTTAAATTTGCCATGGACCAATCCAGCCCCGACTGAACACTGATTCGCCGAGGCTCATAAGCATCCAAATAGAAGTAAATGTGTAAAGGGAGAGAGGAAACGTCCACGCATGCACAGATACTGCTGCTCGTATTAGCTGGTTTTCAAAATGTCAACAGCTCGCTTCCACCGATGACAGAGCGGCACATTACTCCACTGAAATCGGTCCAGATTTTTTTCAGAGAAGGAGCAATTGTTAAAGAGCACTCACTGCTACTCTGTGCTCCAGATACAACCAGTCCTTCGACCAATTGGCAGCATATGGTGTATTTCCTCAAATGACAGCTTTTGTTTGTCGCAACAGGAGAACAAAATAGTACATTTATTAAACAAAGCGTAATTAGCCAACTCTTTCCCTCCCAAAAAGGAACTGCAGAAGAGGGTATTTTTTAGGACTTGGATGAATGTTTCCATGCTGTTTACGGCACTTCTGTACAGAGCAATCCACTCTGGTGGAACAAAGCACATGGAATCACATTTGTTGTTCACATCTTAAAATCAAGATGTTAAGGGTTAATCATCCCACCTAAAATACCTATGGCAAAGTGCTAATAAGCTACTCCCACACTAGGACTACATGGATCACTATTATTGTTTGCGTGTTTTTTACCAGAAAAGCTCTCCATCTGTACAAACCAAAAAAACCCCAAAACTCAATAATGACTGTATTAAATGTTTCGAAGTACAAATTTTTAATAAGGGATCCGTCACATAGTTGAACTTCTTTGAGGTGACAGTGACATGACTTATAGAGCCTAGGCTCTGTGATCAAAAGGATTACACACATTAGCATCCTACTAATCACAGCAGGACGGGCCAGCCCATCAGGCCATGGCTCACGGAGGAGAGATCCATAAACAAACACTTTCTCCCGCTCACAAACGTGGCTGGGAGCGGAGGCGCTCCAAGGTTGGTGTGGTCTTCTCCTCTTTCAAAGAGATAAGGATTGTGTCTGCTGGAGTAAATAAATTCTCAGCACAGTCTTATGCATCTGTTTGTTTACTCATTTTCAGACATTACCATCCTCTCCTGTGTTGTTATCCCTTTTATATTACCCTTGTATGTATAATCAAATGCCCTCTCTTCTGGATTGACCCTCTGCTTCTTCCTGTATTATAGATGCCTTTGATCTTTCTTTCTTGCGTCTGTGTGTCCTGCCTTGTAGTCTCAGCAGGATTTCCCCCCGACCCCTTGCACTACCAGAAAATAAATGCCAAAGTAGCATTTGTATGCATTAGCACTGAAAGAAAATAAGACACTGGAGAAGCCTACAGGCAAGAGCCGCTCTGCTGCCGAGGCACTGGGTGAGCCGGGCAGGGCTGCCTACCGATGAGGTGAGCCCAGGCTGGCAAAGGGTGGCCCAGCTCCTGAGCCCCCTGGACCATCAACACGAGCAGCTATAACCATGATGAGGGAAGAGGGACCATCTCAAAATTTCAGAAATGGCTGTTAATTTTTCCCCCTTTGTCACGCACTTGGTGACTTGCAGGGCACCCTCGCACTTTCAAAAAGCAAAACGCAGCCTTTAACTTTCATTGCTTTTTTCGACTAGCTCACATTTCAACCCCCCTTCCCTTGCCCCACCATTTGAGATGGTCCAAGCTAGGGCTGACAAATTCTATTAATATCCTAACTGTAATGCACTTGGGCGACGAAGAGGCTGCTGCTGATTTTTGTTCTCTGCAGGCACTGCCAGTACCAGCAGAGCTGAGGGTTATCTCTAGGTAGATGTGAAAAGATGCCATCAGTTCACACAGAGACCTTAACGATCGCATCAAGACTGCTGAAAGGCTGACCAACCCCTTCCTTCATAGCTGGAACTGGTGAGTAAGCTTCCCCAGCAAGCCCCAGTCCACTGGCTCTTCAAACAAAGCACAATAACAAGGTTGCAGAAAGTGAGATAACCCTTTCCACTCAAGAAGTGGAAAACAACATCTGTTAAAAACCAAATAAACCAGTGTAATGGCTTCAGCAAGAGACCCAGAGGATTTTAGGGATGCAGCTCGTGGCTTGGTCAACACATTGTGAACAGCAAATTACAAGAGAACAATTGTTTCATACCAAGCTCTCCCACCCCTGAACTCCCTCAAGGTTAATTAGGATGGCCTCCGGCCAAATTAATTAGAAGAGAAGATTTGGGCAGGACTTTGCTATGCACTCGTAACTAGTTCCAAGGTGACCAAGAAGTTCAGAAATGCCTCACCTTCC
This sequence comes from Numenius arquata, assembly GCF_964106895.1. Lineage (NCBI taxonomy): Eukaryota > Metazoa > Chordata > Aves > Charadriiformes > Scolopacidae > Numenius > Numenius arquata. The sequence continues at coordinate 28,777,139 of NC_133587.1, read as the reverse complement.
AAATAAAGCCTGCTTGGCAAAAACCAAGCTCACATGTGCCATGTCATTTCTCTGACAATTGGGAGAAACACTTAAAAAGTAACCTTTCCCTAACTAACGGCTAAGGCAGAAGAATTTTCTGCATCCTTCCCACCGAACAATATACCCTTGTTTATTTTCTGTGTGCTTTTTAGGTCATAAGAGGGCAGTGAAATTATGCATCTAAAGAACAATATACTACTGTAATATGCCACTTGATACACACAGCCCGGCAGACTCTGAAAGATCCGTCTTTTCCAAGAGCTGGCAAATACATGTTGCAGCATGAAGAAATCCTTAACGTCACCATAGGAAGGAAGGATGCAGAAGTGGGCCCGGCCTTCCAAACAACAGACTAAATTGGTATTTTAGTTGGTATTATAACATGCCCCGGTGGCACAGCTTAGGAGAGCATCCTGCCTTGAGGGTGACAGCCCTGCCCAGCTTCTCTGCCCCGCGGTGGCAACCTGCCTTGACCTCCTGCGGACTCCTGCTGCCCTCAACATCATCGGCAAAAGGAACAGCTGGCAGGATCACATTTTCTTCCTCCAAGTGGTACCACGGCGAGCAGTAGAACTGCAAGAGCGTAGTAGGGTAGGGCAGACCTAGCCTCTGTGATTACAAGCTAAGTGCTGGCACAAATTGAGGCTCTCGCAGAGGCTGCATCTCTGAACTGCAGAGCCCTTCTCTGTCGTTAATCTGATATTCTTTAGTTTGAAGCTGGAAGGTTGCTATTTTCCATGTGTCTGTTACCTCCAAACAGCAATGGCGTTTCTGGGCAGAATCAGAACTTTGAAAGTAATGAAGAGAAAACGCTTCAGCTCATGCAAAAAAGTGTAGCTGAATACTTTTCGGCAAGGACACAATTCTCATTGTCACTAGCCAAGATTTAATGTCTTGACTGTGTGGATCAGACTGACTGCTCAGAACAGTTACATTAAGTGAAAATACTTTTTCTTGTAAAGACATGGACTGGAATAACTTAACATGTAGGGTCCATGCCACAAAAAAAAGCCACTATTCTCAACTCTTGACAAAAAAGAAAGGAAAAAAAAAAAAAACCAAACCCTTAAGAGATGCAAGAGTCCTTTGGCGCAGATCCAGCAGCAGACTAAGGCCATAATTTGTAATTCTGAGGCAATTATGAAATGACATAACAGCACAGATCTCCTTCTGACATAACAGCTTTTTTTCATCTCCTTTGCAACAGCGCATGGTTTAAAACAAGCACCAGAAAGGAAATAACCCCAAAGATCTATTTGACTGCTGTGTAAATACTGGGAATAAGAATAAACACCAAGAGGGGCGGCAGCTGATGTTTCAGACATGCTGGTGGGTGTCAACGGGACCCAGCACCGAGTCGCAGCCGGTGCCCAGGTTGCGACGGGGTGGAGGGTTGGGGGGTGGAGGGGTGGGTGTTGAATAAAGGTGAGCGACACCGACTAACTTCCCCGGGACTCCTGCTCAAGGGGAGCTGAGCCCTAAAACGGGGGTGGATGGGGTGGGGGGGAAGAGAGGAACCAGCAGGTGCAAAGCGGCCGGAGGAGGGATGGGGATACCCTGGGGATGTCTCCCCGCGCCGGGTACCGCGCATCGCTGCCCGCCCTGGGACCACTCCGAGCATTACACACACACACACACCCCCCCCACAGACACATCCCGCCCTCCCCAGCTCCTCGCCAACCCCTTCCACGACCTACCGGGAAACTCACCTCTCCGGGCGACCACCGTAGGACCCTCCGGTGGCGGCTGGGGCCGCCGCGCTCAGCGGCCGCGGCAGCCGGGAGGCGCCGAGCCCGGGGCGGGGCGGGGGGGGGGGCGGGATGGGGCGGGACGGGGGGCGGGCGGGGACCCGCCCGCCCCCCGTCCCGCCCCATCCCGCCCCCCCCCGGAGGCTCCTGGACCATCCCAGTGTCGTTTAGCCCGGAGAAAAGGAGGCTAAAGGGAGACCTTATCGCTCCCTATAACTACCTGAAAGGAGGTTGTAGCGAGGTGGATGTCAGTCTCTTCTCCCAAGTAACAAGCGGCAGGACAAGAGGAAACGGCCCTCAAGTTGCGCCAGGGGAGGTTTAGGATGGATATTAGGAAAGATTTCTTCCCCAGAAGGGTCATCAAGCATTGGAACAGGCTGCCCCAGGGAAGTGGTGGAATCACCATCCCTGGAGGTATTCAAAAGACAGGTAGACGTAGCGCTGAGGGACATGGTTTAGTGGTGGTTTTGGTGGTGTTAGGTTGATGGTTGGACTTGATGATCTCAAAAGGTCCCTTCCAACCTAGACAATTCTATAGTTCTGTTGCTATAACAAGCAAGGTCAGCTAACTTTGTTATTTGCCCCATCAGAGGGTCAGAAGCGGAAAAGCGTAGAGGGGTCGCACCTGCAGGAACGAGCAGACAGGACAGGTGTCCCAAAACTGACCAACAGGGTTTTCCATCCCATCTGCATCGTGCTCAGTATAAAAGCTGAGGGACCAAAGGGTCAGCCCTATTTTGTTTTCTTCAATGACCAGCATCCAAGGAGGACTCTGTTTGTCTGCCTTTAATCCAGATCTGTGTGTTCCTGAATCCAGATACAGAATCCAGTTCCTATCCATCGCTGAGTCCAGTCTGGGACTTTCCCAGTGCCTGCTGGTGACATGGTCATCATCCTGGGAGCTCGATATGTTGTATATGTTTCATTATTTATTTTTATTTTATTATTAATATTTCATCAAAGTAATTTAGTTTCTTTTCTAAACTCATAAGTCTCTTTCTCTCCCTCCTCTCCTTGGAGAGAGAGGTGGGGGAGTGCATCTGGCCTAAATCATGACAGTCCACCAAAGAGATCTTGAGGGATCTTTTTTTTCTTGCTTTCTTTCCCAGCCCATGGCTCTGCTGGGAAAAAAGACATCAATTTTTTCAGCACAAGGAAAATCTGCAGGTGGGGTCCATTAAGGATAGACAGGGATCAGACAAGACCCTTTCAAAGCCTGCTGTGCTTGCCTGTAGCTGGCTGTGTGCCCGAAGGGCTTGTCCTCTGCATGGTTTTCACTGTGACATTGTCATGGTTTAACCACAGCCAACAACCAGGACCATGCAGCTGCTCGCTTGCTCCCCGCCGTTGCAATGGGGGAGAGAATCAGAAGAGTAAAGGTGAGGAAAAAAATCGTGGGTTGAGATAAGGACAGTTTAATAAGTAAAGCAAATGCTGTGCACACCAGCAAAGCAAAACAAGGGATTCATTCACTGCTTCCCGTCGGCAGGCAGGTGTTCAGCCGTCTCCAGGAAAGCAGGGCTCCAACATGTGCAATAGTTACTTGGGAAGACAAATGCTATAACTCCGAATGCCCCCTCCTCCGTGCTTCTTCTCCAGCTTTATACACTGAGCACGACACCACACGGTATGGAATAGCCCTTTGGTCCAGTTGGGGTCAGCTGTCCCGGCTGTGTCCCCTCCCAGCTTTTTGTGCCCTCCCAGTCTACTCGCTAGTGGGTAGTGTGAGGAGCAGAAAAGGCCTTGAGAGCTTAGGAACAACCAAAACCACCAGCGTGCTATCAACACCATTTCTCATCCCAAATCCAAAACATAGCACTACACCAGCTGCTAGAAAGAAAGTTAACTCCATCCCATCTGAAACCATGACAGACATCCTCAAGCATTTTTGAAGTGCTACTGGTTCCCTGCTTCCCCACCTCTCCCCTCATCATCATTTATTCAGCCTTTGGAAACAGGTAAATAATTTCCAAATATGTTTTGGTTTAATGACACTCTTGAAAAAGTATGTTTGTGAATCATTTACTTCAGCAATTGCTTGGGCCCATCAACTGCCTGCCATGTCTTAATTGACTTTTACCCTAGGCTATCAAAGTGCTTTACACATGTTCATAAATTGAGTCCTATTCAATATGTGCTCTAGTTAATAGCAGGAAAACAAGGGCAGTGGAGTTACGCGATGAATCCAAGGTCACGGGAGAAGTCTGCAGGAGAGCCCAAAACTGAGTACAGGTTTCCTGGTGCCCTGGTTTCATGGGGCACTGGGAGTAACTGTCATTGACCTGCTTTTCTACGGACATATCCTTTTGTCTTCCAGCAGTGAGGCTCTGAGCCTGCAACCGCTGACACATGGGGTATCCACCAAGGGCACTGCCACCGGCAGGAAGAGGATCTCCATCAGGACACCCAACACCCCGTCCCTGCAGGGTACCTGCCGAGTTCTCTGTGGCTTTGCTGGTTGGCAAACCCACATATTTTCCCACGGTAAGGCTGTGTAGCTGACACAGTCAAACAGCAGAAAGTTTAGGTTTTGTCACAGAGCAGCTTCTTGTGGGTGTGACAATAGCACAGGTTTCCATCAAGGAAGCCATGCTGGCACAAGTTACGGTTTATTATTTAAATATTTTGACTCTGACAGGCAAATTGGGAGTTGTGGTTTTTTTAAATACCTGTCTCTATTGTCTTGTATGAAAAAAATTCCAGGATGATTTTCTCATCTGCATGGCTGCAGCTCTTAGCTCTTTGCTCTACTTGTTTGTAGGAGACAGTCCTGTTCATATCCCTCCTTCCCAAGTCAGAAATCTTTTGCTCCCTGTTGGGTACTTTCAGTGAACTGTACAGAGCAGGTCCTCGCTCCTGGAGCTCTCAGCAGCAACTTTTCCTTTGGGAAAGAGTAAGTGTGCACAACTGATGGAGCATTGCTCCCCTGCAAAGCCAACGGTCCTGTGGCCACCTGGGGAGATCTCCCTCTCCTGGCTCTTTCCAGAGAAGGTGACCATAGCTGGACATTCTTCTGTTTAGAACTCTAGCCTCAAAAAGTCTGGAAGAACTGAATATGGTTGCAAGAGAAGTGTACAAATGGGGTTTTCAGAAGAGAAAAGAGCGCAAAAGCCTCTGCCCTGCCACAGTGAGCTCCTGAGATGGGCGAAAATCAGTGTGACGGGGCAAGGTGACATGATGGGGCAACAGGAGAGAACTTCTGTTGCCCCTCTGCTTTGCATGGCTTGCAGGAGGCAAGAAGAAGGGCAAAGAAACCATGAATTCAATGCCATCCATGGCTGTGTGCAGCAAAGATGGATATCTGGGCAGGAGCATGAAGGGGCTGAACGAGCCCAGCAAACGATAAGCCGTCCCCTGTGTCACAGAAATCAAGCTCAGATCAGCATCCCATGGGACAGTCAGGTCCACGTGCCTGGGCAAGCAGGGGACGCCAGGGCTCAGCTCCTCGGGAGACCAAGAGCAGCGCCTGCAAGTCTGAGTGAGTGGCCCTTACGGACAGAAATCGTGGAAAACAGAAACACACAAACACGAGAGAGACAGGCCAGATGGGGGAAATACAGATGAATTAATGCACAGGGAAAGGAAAAGGAAAAACACACAGGCATGCTGCACGCCAGCCAGCTCTTCAGCAAGAGCGCTGCTGCGTGCCATTGCTGTGATGAGTGAATGGGAAGTGCTGCTCTGCTTGGTGCAAGTTATTGCTGCTTTATGCCTTTATAATTCTCTCTGGCCTCAAAACCTCCCTGATCGGGAGTCCTCTGCTTATGTTTTATGTCCCATCATCAGCATTGCTGCTCGGGGCCAGAGCTTTCCTGCCATTCCTACAGAGCTTGTTGCAGGCTTGGAGCCTCACTTCTGGAGGTGATCCTGCATTAGTGGTTTTTACATTGAAATCAATCAGATTTCTTCATAATTTGCTGTTGTTTGAAGTGACTAGGTGCATTAATTATTCCCTGAAAGACTGTAACAGTTCTTTTCTTAGATCCAGTTGCTGGGAATGTATTTAAGAGCATACGCTGAAATCACCACATACCTGAAGTTTACTATAACTAACTAGCCACAGATGTGCTATTAAACCCATTCTTATTTTCTCCTCTTGTCCCTCCTATATGGCATGTTACAGCCATGATATATTAAACTTTCTTAGAACAGATGCTAGTCATAAACAAAACAGCTATTACCCTTTTGCAAGAAAACATGTCACATTACCCATCCCACCAGTAATCACCTGTTTATAGAACTGGCACCTCTTTTTAGTTTGGAACAGAGGAGCTTCAGATATTTTATTGCTACATCAAGGGAAACACTAAACATTATGGCGGAGAGAGGATGTTTTCATCTGACAGTTCTTTGGTGCTTCTTTAGCTGTATTTTGACCTGGTATTCAGGGATTCAATTCTTGAACTACTTTATTGCGTCCTAAGCATCCCAAAGAAGCAGATGGGATGGGTATGTATTGAATAGAGGGAAATAGTTCATGGTGCCGGGTGGTGACCATTCTGCAAGGACGATTTCATACACAGCAGTCAATGTCTGTGCAAGGTGTTGGGCCACAGGCTGCTGGGGAGGAGTAATAGTGCACTGATGGAGAATATTTTCCTTTAATGTAAGAACTCAGCTGTCATGTTTGTTAGATATACCTCAGAGTCCTAAAGTATGACACACGAATGTGTGCTGAAGGGAGGAAAAAGTGGGGAAAAAAAACCCTAAAAAAATAAAGCCTAGTTAACACAGAAGAAATGTACACCCGTGTATATACCATGTGTGTTCCTGAACATTGTGAAGGCTGCTGAAAAGGCTCAGAGGTGTGGCACACAGATTACCCTTCAGAATTTAGCTGGTTTACATTTGTGAAAATTAGGTAGTGCTTCCAAAACTTTTGAAGTGCTAAATATTTTTAAAATAATCCTTACAGCTCTTTCATTCAAGGACTTGGCTCAGGGTACTCAGCAAATATTAATGAGTTTCTCATCATAACACCCGGGAGAGATGGGAAGTTACCGCAGTAATTACCCCCGTCGCCCAGCTGAGGAACAGGACAGTTAGGCCTCATTTTTCAGGAGAGTTTCCTGACCAAAATATTTGTACAGTCATTCAGCTGGAAAGCTCTCGAGAAGGGTTAGGAGCTCCAGCTGGCCCTCCAGCAAGGTTTCGAGATTGGGGAGGGAGAGGGTCATCCCCAAAGGTGGGGGAAGATGAAAAGGGAATAGTTACACAGTAGGAAAGCATGTTGGATCTATCCTATTTTTCCTAGCTTAAAATTTGGACGCTTACTGCTCTAGAGAAGGCTGTCCCCTGCATTCGTGTAATAAAGTAATTCAGATTTGATGCGTTACGTAGAAGGGTACACAAACGGTACAATGCAGATGTTAGCGCGGCTCCATCGATCTCCACAAGGGTAGATATGGAGGCTGAGCTGTGATGGCCTCATCGTCATTCCTAATAGTGATATGAGCGTCACTTGTTAAGAAGTGAAGTCTCGGGGGCACTGGGAAGTGAGGTCATGGCTGAGAGGCGTGCAGCTGGGAACTGGTCTTTTTCCAAGCACAGGTGAGGTTTTAGCTTGATTTCTGTAATCAAAAAGAAGGGGTTAGCAAGAGCTGTGTATCCCATTAACGTCACTGTTTTCCACTAGTGGAAAACACTTTTCAAATAAGGTAAAAGAGTGGGCCCTGATTAGCTCTCATGTATTACCACAAGATGTTGATGTTCTCCAGGCAAATGCCCACTTCACCATTACTTGTGAGTGCTCAGCAGCTCCCAGCCAACACTCAGCAGCCCATCAGGTCATGCCTGATATCTGGTATAGGTCTAGTCAAGCAGTAGGATCCACCCTGTCCTCCCACCAGACTTCTAACTACCCCTTGGCACCGTCCAACTGTGGCTCCAGATTTACTATGGCAAGTTCAGATACTGACCTGTTGGAGTCACAGTGAAGGATGAGAGCAAACTCAGGTTGCCCACAGGCATTAGCTAAAAATTGCCTTTTTCATTAAACTAATTGCAAATCTACTTTGAAAAAAAAAAAAAGCAATTTCACCTTCAAAACAGCCACAAACATATTCTTAGCAATATAGATAATTTAACTTGCAAACACATAGTGTGTGCCAAGCAGCTCTTTATCTGAGAGAATAGAGAGTCAGGGCATCTGAGGGAGGAGATGCACAAGGGGCAGGGTGATAAAGGTATGTGAAGTAATGTAGAAGCAGGAGGGGTTGTTTGAGAATGTCCCCTCCTGTTCCTGAACATATATTTATAAACAATTAGCTGGAAGATGGCAAATACAGTGCTGATGAAAGGATTATTATTTATTTCCACTGACGTAGCTGTATAAATCACTGCTATGAGATACAACTGAAGCCTTGGTGTTTATAAGGAACAAATTAAAATATATACCAATGGCAAAAGAACCTATTGTTACAGTAGTAAATATCAAGAAATACAGCCTGTAGGGGTTACGCCCTTCAAAGCTTTGGGCAGACTTTAGTTATTGGGAAAATAAAGGAAACCTGCTCTGGAGAAAGTTACTCCCTTCCCCAGCCCCGGTCACTGCCATTTAGAGAGGCATGGAGGTGCAGGGGGACCTGTGCGCAGCCAGGCAGGGGCAGGCAGCGGGATGAGGAGTGGGACCAGCAGCTCTAGGCTGTGGACCAGCTGTTGGGATGATAGTCCTCCTGCTTGCCTTTAGAAGTCAGGAGGTAAGCACAGCTTCAAAACTGAGAGACCATCCTTCCTGCAGCACTTGCTGTGCTTTGAGCAGTGTGGCTTTGGGTACCAGGACTGAATCCTGAGACTCCGCAGCAAGCCCTTCCCTGGGAAGCACGGGTTCATGCTGCAGAGAAGGGAGCGTTGCTGAAATGGTGTGTTTTAATACAAAACCACAGCACACAAGAGCCTCCAGAAAGGCTCTTTTTATAAGTGCTCTGTGACATAGCTCCTATTAGTTCCATAATTGCTTGAATAATAGCTATTTAAGTTTAACTCACCAATTTCAGCTTTTAGCCGTGGTAACATTGATTTTTAAATCTTATGTTTCTAAAGGCAGCACTGTCCTTTCTGAAATACTGCCTCCCTCCTGTAGATCTACATGAGCTGTAGATCTACATTTTTATGAGATCAATGGGGGGAAAATATCTATAGGAGGTTGTTTGGGTTTTTTTGTAAGAGGAGTTGAGCACAGTAGCAAGGGCAGAGCATGACGAAAGGCTTGTCTGTAACAGGAGTACTTAAAAAGTTCAACAAGAGTTTGCAAGATCCCTTCATGCCACAAAAAGCCTCACCCAAAAAGCTGAAATTACAGTCCTTCTCTGTTAAAGAGAGAAAATGTGAGAATGGCTTGTAATTTTTGAACCAGAAAAGCTATGTTTATCTTCCAAAGAGCAGCCCCTTGAAGATGTGACTGTCATCCAGGGTTAAAGAGCAGGCAGAAAGCCCGCAGAGGAACGGGCCCTCAACAGCTCAACACCCAGCACCAGGCATCTGTCTCCTCGGGCAGGGGGATGCTCCTGTTATCTCGCTGATATATACCAGAGTGTTGCAGCTTTCCGTATCCAAACACATCTTGACACTGGAGATTACACAGATCCCGGAGCTCTGGAGTGAGGCCAGGGAGGTACACCCGCCCTGGAGCAGCTCACCGCCACAGGAGCAGGCAGAGGCAGCGGGGAGAATCACTATCAGAGAGCAACGACATGTCACGGCCGTCTCGAATGGGCCAGGGGGTCAAAGGATTATGGCTGAAATTCATTCTTCATAGCAAAAAGTCTTTTCCAAATGCCTGACTTAAAGCTATGAAGTCAGACAGGGAGTGTGTTATCTGTGGGGGTGGTACAGACCCACCTCTGCTTCAAGTGGGAGTCCAAAAAAAGAAAAAGCATAGCTGTGCAGAGCATCCCTGTCGCAGTCATGCTCGCCAAACTGCTTTCCTTCCCCCTCGCACCCGCTGGTGGACAGGTTCAGAGGAGTGAGTGGGGATGTGTCTTTAGACCCACAGTAATAAACTTGCCTTGTGCATGTATATTTTAGTCTTGAATGTAACTCTTATTTGCTCCCATATTATTTTGCAGCAGGGTATGCACTTCTGCAGATACTGCTGACATCCCCATTTCCTACCTGCTCTCCACTGGAATAGATTTTGGAGAGACCAGAGAGGAGACAATTGTTTGGAAAAATACTTTTGCCAAATACTTATCTGATCTGAGCAGCATTACGGAAACATGCTTTTGCTCGATAACCTTTAAAGTTTTAGCAACTGTGCAAAGGATTGCAGCACCAACTCCAGAATGTCAGCCTGTACCATAAAGGTTTGCAGGTCCGTAGGGATTGTATTTGGGTTTGAAAGTCATTGAAATCTATTAATTGTCTTGTAGAAGTTGATAGTGATATTACAAAGAAAACTTGGTTGGGAGCTAGAGAAATTGAAGCTTGCATACCCCAATGCTTTTCTTGTCAAGCTGAATTCTTCTATTTCCCTCCTTCTGTCCAGGACCAGAGGGAAAATGAACCAAGCACTGAAATAATAGAAGATTTTTATTAGGCAAAGCCTCATTCAGGTTAATCAGAAAGCATCCATGTGCATTTTACTAGGTCATTTTGGTCTGAGGCCACCTTCTGTACAATTTATGCAGCCCCTGATTCACCAGAGAGCTTTCAGACTCATCAGTGGAAATTACACCTCTGCCTCACCATATTTTCTGTGCTTCAGATCAGAAACAGCAACCACAGAAACCTTAATTTATCACATCTTTTCTTTCACTGGCTCAAGCTTTGGGCATATTGCAGCACTGTGATACAGAAATGTCCCACAGGCTGTTTAAAGGCTGGGGTGCTGCGGGACATTTATACTATACACACTCTTAAATCGCATCTCTGCCCTGCCCGAACCCAGTCATCCCCACTGGCAAGTCCCTACTCTTAGAGGGTCCCACATACCCCCTGCCAAGATTGGGGGGGACCTCTCAAGACCTCCCTTGACATCACAAAGACCTGAACCTTGAAGGAGATCCTTCGTTCAAGCTGGTTTGGAGCACCTTGCCTGTCCTCAGGAAGGCTCTGGGAGAAGAGCAGCCAGCCAGCCTCCAAATGAACTGCTGTTTGAGAGCAGATTAAACCCTGCCCTGCACATGCAACTTGTAGTCAGGCAGACAATGTCAGAGAAGCTGAGCTGCATCCACTCCAAGGAGAAAGTTAAAATAGAAATGAGTCTTCTTACTTCAACTGTGCCTTTTGTTGTGCCCTGCAGGCAGCGTGCACCTGCAACCGTGTATCCTCCAAAGTCAGAGTACACTTACCCAGAGTGAAAAACAGCACATGCAGTCTTACATTTAATTCCCATCATTTCTAGAAGAGCCTCTGTTCATCTTCTATTGAACACGAACTTAGTGGTCATGAGCAGCACCACAAACCGTGTAAGTACTTGACACGTCTCAGAAGAGAAGCTCAAGAGCGAGTTGGGAAGCTCAGAGTGTAGCTCAGGTCCTTACAAGTGGCCACTCCATATTTAAGGAAAGAAGCAAACAATCACCACAGAAATAAAAGTATTGCTGTAAGATGCTGTCCTCCTCTACCCCCTAGGAGGCATCTTCCTCTCTAACAAGGTCAGAGGCGCGGATGGTGGGAGATGCAAATCTATTTCTACACTGTCAGTGGTACTAACTTGACTAGTTTTCTGGAGAGCACTAGGCTGATGGTTTTGCAGTGAAGTCAGTGAGGAAAGCTCTGCTGAGGGGTGTTTCCTTGTAGAAATGATGAAGGAAACAGCTTGGGGCAATGACACCATAACCCAGTACAGCTGTTTCTGCAGTGATCATTTGTTCACATCCTAGGATGCATTAAAAGAGCAGCTTGGAGCATTTCTGTTGCTGCTTATCCTCTGACTGGGCTGTTGTTAATGCAACACTCACTCAATGAAGTGTTTGGGATGAGGTCCAAAAAAGCACTTAGGTGCCTAAATCCAAGACAGCAATTCACAGCTGCCTAAGGACTTAGGTTCTCCCTTTGTACACCCCTTCCCAGAACCTCTTAAAAAACTTGGACTCCTGCAATGGGGATGACTCTAGGTGCTGCCATCTTAGCTGGGCTTGGCCACCAGAGCCTGCCTCTTTCCGCGCTGCCATCCAGCCCTGCCATGTTCAGAGTGACTCAGATGCTCTGCAGCTGTGCCCTGGGCTCTGAATTTAGCAGCTGGAGCTGCTCTTGCTCAACCCATGGCTGGTGCTGCTCTTCCCCATTGGTATAGATGCCATGGGAGGGTGGTGCTGGCTGGCTCTTTGCAGCCAGAGAGTCATGACGAGCATGGTGACAAGGGTGACATGGGAGGAGGTTACTACTAGCCTGGCTTGGGTATGTTTTCTCCTATATAGCACTCCCCTTCTCCCACTCCCTAAGAGGCGTCCAGGATAGAAGTGACGAACATACCCACAGATATTCCCTCTTCCATTGCCCTTGCTACTGATGGCCTGACAGGGAATGGTGGAGCCAGGTGGACTCTGCAGTCTGGTGGCTGTTGCATGTGTGGGAGCTGGTTGGGTCATGGGACACCAGGCTCAAAGCCATTCACACTGCCACCCGTCAATAAAGCTGTACAAGAACTTCTTAAATTCATTCCTATCACGGTATAAAATTCCTCTATTAACCTACTACATTGCAGAGTATGTCTGTGCATTTGCCTCTTTCCTTAAGATAGATCTCAAAATAGTTACAGAAATCTGGTTATCAAACTCCTGTGACTTGCAGGACATGATAGAAAGTGTAGTTGCTCTTCTACTATAGCTTATTCACCCTGCTCCTGAAAAACAAATTACCTCCCAGGAAGCTCTCTGGGTAGACGATGAGCTGAGGCGTATATGCGGGAAATGCCTTAGTTGGGATGGCAGCACCCTTCCCCACAGCCTGAGTATCTGTCTGGATGACCTGACAGATGTCTCTCAACCACATTCACGTGTCTTGCCACGAGAGCATTAAGCTTTGCCAGGTTTCTCCTCTCATCTGATAAAGTAGTTAGGGGTCTGTGTAACAGACACTTGCACTTTTCAAATATGTCTCAGGTAGGGCTCTACACGCGCAGGCTGTTTTTCTCATTAAGCCCTTCAGTTACTGCAGTTTACCTAAATCCATGCTGGACTGTAAAAGGCTTAATCGATGTAACACGTTCACTCCTGATGATGTCAGGGAGCCACTATACCAATCTAACAGATGAGCTGATCTGATAGCCAGTAAATTAGGGATGACAAGCAAGGTTTATCATGTTAAACCAGATGCCGTCAGCACCCTTCAGCCCTGCAAAAATGCTTTAATTCTTCATAAAGCTATTACTGAGACATGCAAGGAAAACATGAGATCTGAGCTCCTTCCTGCTCCAGCCTTCTGCCACTGGATCCTCTTCCTATGATCAGGAGGAGAGCCCGATGTGGAGGCATGTTTCCAAAATTATTTCAAAGATCACATTTTGTATCTTCTCTGCCTATATATGTCCTCAGCAGGAAAACTGCAGAGCAGCAGAAGAGGGAACATGAGGGCTACTGTGGGATGGAAAATGAATCGTCTGTAGAACCTGTCCATGCATGTATATCTGGCTGGCCCTGTACTCCAGCCATGCTGTGGTCCGTATTTCAAAGGGACCATCATTGCTTCTCCAATTACTGGTGCTGGCAAAGCAGCAGAGCTGGCAAGAGAGCTTTCAGGAATGTTTTTATCCTTCACAATCCATATAAAATAGGTCCAAGTAGTAATATTCTTGGAGAGCCAGATACAGAGATTTTGCAAATGTTGGGAGCAGCAAAGCACACTATTAATAAAACAGTCACAGTGCTCTTGGTTTTGTTCTGATTGTGATAATTGTAAGCAGAAGTTTTATTTTGTCTAGGTCAAAGTCTCTGTTGCTTCAAGTTTAGAGCTGTCAGAGGCAGCTGAGCAAGAGGGCTTCATTTAATGGACAGAAGTACCCAAGCCATCAGTCTACTTTGGTGAGTTCAGTGGAAGAGCGAAGAGGAGAGCTTGTCTGAGGACCCACTTTCCCATCCACAGTTAACACTATGGCAGCTCAGAGCAACTTACCAAAGGTGTCCTGGCTTAGAGAAAAAAAAAAGGATACAAGCATATCCATGGCCATATAGAATGGTAAAAAGCTAGTATTACATCAATTTTCATATTTATTATTTTATTAATGCTGGCTTATTTTAACAGGGTACCTTCAACAGGGAGAAATAAAGGACATATTCTCAAAATACTAGGAACCAGATACAAAAAAGAAGCTGCTCATAAGTGTCTTTTTTATCCTCAATCAAATGTTCTGAAACAAAACTGGTGCCTTCGGGCAGTACGAGCCTGCTTAGGAGGGGAGATTTTGTTCTGATAGTCAGTAAATTCTCCCTATATGTTTTCAAAAGGTAGGTCTCAATAGCTACCAATAAGACTCAAAGTCTTCATTCTCAAGATGCCAAAGCACCCACCATTTCACCTCATTTTCAATTTAACAGGTTTATCATTTACACGATGGTGTCTCTTTTAAAGGAAATCCCAGTGGAATTAACCAATATTAGATTTCAGGTGCAGCAGAAAAATGTGCAGTGAAGCATATTTATGCTAGAGACAGACTTTTGTGCCTAGGTATGCTGCAGTGGATATTGCTGAAAGGGGCAGCTTTTCTGTAAAGTTCTGTTAGATCCTCTCAGCAGGAAACAATTATCTGTAATAACAATTTCCCGCAAAATTTCGCAAATCCTTCCCTACAGGGATTTCACCTTTCATTGTTTCCCCTGTGCAGGACAGAAAATCTAACTGCAGTGGTACAAAATCGGATCTGAGCCATATTTTTTTCAGCCTCTGGTGGCTGAAGGAAATAATCTCATCTTTGATTAGAAGGAGATGGACAAACAGGGTAAGGGCTGATGACCTGAGACCCACGATGACCTCTCGAGGTCCTTTCCCACTACACCCATTTCATGCCCAAAAGAAGAGGGCATCTACCCTACAGGCATTTCTACAGGGTGTGGGGAAACAAGGACTTTGGCTATGTGGTTAGGGATGCAGGTAGGATGACCCCAGGAATACAAGACAGTCCATTTTGGTGTCCCCAGTACCTGGCAGCCCAGCAGCAGCAGGACCTGGTCTGCTGGGTGACAGGTACAAATGACTGGTTAGATGTTTTAGCTTCATTTCCCACCGAGAGGGGGCCTGTGAGGTTACACTGCATGTCCATCTGCCCCTGGCAGCGTGTGGCTCTGCCAGCTGCTTTCACCCGGCCCTGGAGGTGTTTCAGGGCCATGAAGTCCCTGCAGGTTTGGGACATGCAACAAGCTGGGTCCATCCTCAGCATCGGTGACCCTTTGCCCGGGCAAGCCCTGGCCACTGGGGAGGCCAGGGGCTGGACTCTGTAGGAAACCAACCTCACAGGCTCCTAGGAGCAACTCCATGGCTGTTTGCTCCCATCCATCTCAAGCTGTTTATTAACTCCAGCCCGGGTGACCTGACATTTCAGGTAAGCTGGATCTGATTTTCTGGCTGAGGGAGCCCTCAGATCTTTACAGTTTCCAACCTGATTTGATCTTGGAAAGCACCTTGTCCTCTGAGGCCTGATCTTCAGTGCCAACAGTGGAAAGCACCAAGCGTGCCCAGCTGCTGGCAAAAGGGAACCCAGACCTTTGCTAAGCCCTCGCTGCGAAATGGGAGCAACCCTTGGACACAGCAGTGGGGGTCCAACCTGGGGTCCCCATCAGTGCCCACGGGTGACCTGGGGCGCAGCTTCTGCCCTGCATGGCTGGCACCCAGGGGATGCTCACCCCTCTCCAAAATGTAGGCTGTGCCAGGGACACATTGGTGGTGAGGTCCTGGTGCCGCTCAGGGGAACCAATTTGGCAAGGCATGCAGGAAAGGCAGGAGGCACCCAGGGACCTACGGAGGGTTTGGGGGCAAAAGAGAGAGGGAAAAACAAGGGGGAAAAAACAAACAGAAAGGACCCTCTCTGATATTTTTCAAGCTGTTAGGCCTGGTACCAGAGATGGAAAAAAGAAATCCATATTTTTCAAGGTATTTTGTTTTCAAAAACTGGAAACTTAAACTACAGGTGTTGTCATTTTTCAAACTCACTGGAAAAAAACTTGTTCAAAAGCAACATTTTCCTGCAACAAGTGACTTAAATAACCAACAAAAAAATCCCTTATTTTGGGAGGAAAGTTGAAGCAACATCCCCACTGTGGATGCCTTAACACATACCCATAGCATGTGTATGGAGCTGCAATTTGCTTTTCTTTGGAGTGTCTTCATTGTTGGCCTTGAAGCTGCAGGAGAGCTGCCTTGTTTCCCCCTCAGCAGAAGGGGAGACAAAGTACGATGCTACCATCCAAGAAGTGGGAGTACAACTGTGGAGGCACACAGACCCAGAACACTGAAATATAAAGCTATGGAGCAATCCTGCGGTGCTGTTAATATTGTTTGATTTTCATCCCTGATCATCCATTTGTATTCATGGTCTTTTTACTTGCTAGAATCCTCTAGCAATCTTTAATAAAAAAAAAATAATTCATTTCCCACTTGAGATCTCAGAGAAACAAGGTAAGAATGTAATTTGCATGATAATCAAGGTGTCCTTCAAGGAAAGTGTATGATCCGGATAAATTAGCCACAACCCAGCAAGAGTGGGAATATCCATCAAAAGTTTGCCCTCTTAATTCCAGAGTCCAGGTGATCACAAAATGTGTGTTCTGTAGAAGCCAGGAGAGCACTGGCCAAAGGGAGAAGCTTTGTTCTGGTGGGCTCTGCACACCAGAAAGCCCTGCTGAAGTGGTCACAGGGGAAAAATGAGAATAATCACGGGCTGCCCTCCCTGCCCGTGGCAGGCAGGAGGTGAAGCACGGCAATAAGGCAGTCGAGGAGGGTGGTGGGGCAGGTTGTGGGGGACTCCGAACAGGTTTGACAAGCACCGTGGGTACCATGTGGAGCTGAGACTGCCTGGGAGAGGGGGAGAAACTGGTGAGCCTCCCCAGGCTGCAGCTCTCCAAGTGGAGATGCCCTTGCCCTCACCCCAAGGAAGTCTGGGAAGGTACCAGGGCTCAGCACCTTTATAGAGGATTTCTATTTTTCAGTCTCAGTGTCTAGTTCTTATTTTAAGTTGGACATTTTTGATTCAGTTGCAGTGTAGCCTTGATGTCCCATGACATGCCACAACATTTACAAAAGTCAACAACAATCCAAGGGCAAAGAGTGACTTCATTGACTAGGAGCACTCCTGGTTATTTCCTAGTGCAATGGGAGAAGCAGAGATCCTGGCCTTCTTCCACAATATGTCCTTGAGGAGGATGTAATTACTGAATTGGGTTTTGTAGTCTTTCTGCTGGGCGCGCTCTGACTGACAGCCTGGGCCAACCCGCGCTTCACTCCTTCATAATAGTGGAAGCTTATCTGCCTGTAGTGCCAATAAAAATAAATCATCTGGTTGCCTTATGCTCTGTGCGGATGAAAACAGAGTCATCAGTGGTCTGTGTACTTCTATGCTAACTTTACTCCCACAACATTCTTTTTTTTTTAAATTGCAGGATTTTGAAGAGGCTACTATGTACTGGAGAAGAAGGGAGGGCTGAGGCCCAGTGTGTGAGAATGATGAGATTACAATACATTCATTGTTCACTTTAAATGGTTTTTCAAATTAGGTTTGCATGTATGAATGTAATGGTCTCATTGACTGGAGCGATGCACAATAGGCCACCCACAATTTGGGAGAGCGCAATGAGTTTGTCCCTCTGTGGGCAGGCAGCACTTAGTTTTCCATCCCCATTCTGTCAATATATCTTCAGCCTGGCCTTAATCGGTCCTTCTAGATAAGCTGGAAGTACATCTAGATCACATAATTTTCCATGGTGGCCTCATGTGCAGTTAAAAGATGATTTCAAGTTGTGGATGCTCAAAGCCTGGAGAGTTGAGACCTGTACCACTGATCCAAATTCCAACTTCAGCATTTTCCACTCATTCAGTGTGGGAGTAAATCAAGATTTATTCTTCTGAAGTCAGGTATTTACATCATTTTAAAGCAGGAATAAGTGAACATGCCTCGTCTGTAGCAGATTAACGTAGCAGGTTAATTTTTTTTTTACCATATACCTTGAGTCTCAACTGCTTTGCAGTAGTCTTGTCATTGTCCTTATTACCAGTCCCCCTACTTTCGTAAAAAAGTAAGCGCGCAAGCAGCCAAATATGATGCAGTTTGTGGAGGAATCACTCCCACTCAGGTCACATTGAGATAAAATTATATAACTCAAAGCCACTGAGGGCACAACCCCCGGTTGTGTTTCCATCTGGAACATATGTCCTTCCCTCAACACTTGTAGGGGAGATGCTTGGACAGGTTGTTATTTATGTCGGCGCAAACTGGTGGTACCAGGCATGTCTCTGTGGTAGTGAAGGAAAGTATTAGCACCAGCATCGTTGCGCAGCATATGTATGTGATGAGATAATAGACATCTGGCACTGAGCGGCTACTGGGGCTCTGTGAATCCCTTGTTTCGTAGTTTTGTGCAGAAAAGCTACCTCCAGCACAGTATATGACTGTGTAGTCTGGAGTAATAAATTAAAGATTGTTGTGGTCCTTACGAAGCTCTGAGCTGTGCAATGCTGATTCCAGGACCCCAATTTAGCACTTGTGCCTGGGTGCCCCCAAGGATGCTGATGCCGGAAGGACTCAAGGAGTTCTCAGGTGTCTGTGGCCTTCCTTGCAAATCCCTAAGGTTTGCATCCTAGCATATTGGCTGAGCCAAGCAGCTCAGCATCTGCCCTTGGGCTGGGTGTCTGCCACCTGAGACCCTGCACTCGACACACGCTGCTCGGCTGTGTGGCCACACCAGTGCCCTCAATCACAGCCCAGGCACCCCACATCACCTCCTGGTCCTATATCGCTGCTGGCAACTCACTGTCCAGGATGTGGGAAGTGCTCACCATTTTCTGGGCCCAAACAGACGTGAATGCCACATGTCCCACTTCTGGGACAGGAGAGATAAGCGTTCAGGTCTCTGCTCCAGGAGCAGGTTGTGCATTGCATCCCACTGCTGTTTAGGATACACACCCTAAAACCCTATGTTATTAACTCAATGTTAACATATAGTTAACTGTATTCTAAATTAAGGAGATTAGAAACGCCATTAACATTCACCATTGTTGAGAACCACGAGAGTAAACAACACATTAGAAAGCGCTGTGACTGTGGCGAACTCACTGCAGGACATTCAGCACGTTCAATTCTGTGATGGGCCGTTGCCAGCTTAAAAGCCCTTGGGATGGGTACGGGACCAAATTCAACTCTCTCTTGCCCTGCCCTACAGCTAAACTGACTTCAGTTTGCATCCCTGTGGCTTTATGTGGTAAACTGGTGGCATATTTGATCTCTAGTACCAGGAATAGGAATAAAGTGTCTGATTCCAGTGCATGATATTCTGCAAATATCTATTTGAGTAGCCAGGTCTGAGTAAAAAAAGAAATCAAATAGAGGGATGTGGAAAAAATCTCTTTATGCCTATAAAAGGATCACTTCAAAACCACAGGATTTTGTATAGGAACCTTTTTCCTTAAATAGTAGAAACAGTCGCCGGGTGCATTCCATCGGTGTAAAAAATGGGGGTTAGAGGAGAACTGCCGTGTCCGGCGGCAGTTTCCTCTCCTTCCATCTCTCCCTTTCCTCCCCCCGCAACACGTGTACCTTGTCTTAGCCCCAGAAACTGCTTGTAGGAAGCATGAAAACTGTATAATTACTATATATTGATACACATAGATATAATCAAACCCATATATATATGCTGCACAGTTAAAGAGGAACTGCACAGTGGGATTTTTGTGCATTGCTCAGGAAACACCTTTCTGTCCCATTTTCCCACCAAGATAAACAAAACCTGGCAGTGGATTTTGCTGGGTGGCTAAAACCCTGTTGCAGGCTCTTGCTGCAGGCTCACACCTGCAGCCTCCTCCTGCCCACCGCCGGCCTGGAGGCAGGGGAATAAAGCCCAAAGCTCTTCAGCAGTGCCTGTATGAGGGCAGTGGGCCAAATCCTGCCACGCAAAACCCTGCTGACATCACGGGGATTAGACGGGCTGCTAATCAGGACAGTGGGATTTGTGTCGATCTTTTACTTAGGATGCGGTGCCGAGTGCCCCAGCGGTCAGCGTGGGGTGGCTGGGGGCTGCGAAGGGACCGGGTTTCCCCAGGGGAGAGCAGCTGTGGGAGATGGCGCTGGGCTTTGGGGTGCCCTGCGTGTGCTGCTGTGGGGAGGAGCAGGAATGTGGGACTGGCTCTTCAAGGGCATTGGGACCATGGTGGCTCTCAGGGCAAGGGTCCTGCTGCTGCCCTTTCCAGCTTGGGGCTCCCAGGACAGCAGAGAAGAGGAGAGGGGAGAAGATTTCTGTGACTTTGGGGGTGAGCCCAAAGCAGCAGGTTTGTCTGAGGGTGGGATGGGGAAAGGAGTCAAAAGGTTTCCATCTTCAAACTGGAGATGGGCTCAGTCGAGACTGACACCTTTTCTGGGGGCTGTTTAGAAACCAGGGTGATGTTTTTAGTACTTTATAAGAGGAGGCTCAGGTGTTCATATTAATATGATGAAAGTGTCATGCAGAAGCGTCCTTGCGGTCTCAGGCTGGCTCCAGCCCCTCCTTCCACTCCATGCCTAGGTTAGTCCTTACATATGTCTGGATAACCTGTTCTTAAAAACATCTAAGAACAGAACCTCCACAGTCTCCTGAGACAACGTATTTCAGCATTTTACTACTCTTACTATTAGAAACATTTCTTAAATCTGTCTTAAATCTTTCTTAACTCTCTCCCAACCAGACCCAGTACACGCCCTCACTGAAATTTTAGCACGTGGCTGCTATCTATAGCAGGAACAGAGAGCAGTTTATTTACTTTCTTTTTACTCAGCCCTTTATATGCCTGAAAACCATTATTTCTCCTTTCAGACATCGGTTCTTTAACCAAACCCAGTTTCCTTAGCCTACCTTCCTGCACATACATCTTTCTTGAGGAATAGCATCCCCATCCATAAAAAAATCTCTAGGTGAAGTGTCACACTAACAGAGGGAGATGAACAGAGGGAAGTGTGTCTTGCACTCTGTGTTTCTATTTATATACTTCACAGTGGAGTTTGGGCTCTCAGCCTGTGACCCATCACAACCTGCAGGTCCTTGGAGCCGACCAGCAGCCTGGGCAGTCAGCCCCAGCCTGGCTCAGGGACACTGTGGATAGGTGTGCGTTCATCTCCCCCAGACTGCACCTTCGGGCTTCCCAATCCCTGTCTCCAGTTCGTCATTCCTGCAACCTACAGCCAGCGCAACACCCGCCGTAGCTGCAACGAGCACATTGCTCTACTTTTCCATTTCCCAAGCTGTCAATGAAAACATTGGTTAGTTCTGGGATGAAGGGAGGCCCCCAGGGTCCCATTCAAGGCACTCCCCTAGTCAACAGGGAAATATTGACACTTTCCACATACAACTTTGTAATGGCTTCACCCCCCCATGATGGTTTCTCTCCAACCCCGTTTCTGCTGCTTGCTCATGAAAGAGATGACGTCGTCAGGGCTGGTAGAAACCCAGAGGAAAAGGTGCAGGGATGACAGTGCCCCCACTTACCTGTCAGATGAAGGCTGGGGTGGCACAGCAGGTGCTTGTACCTTTTGCCAAGTCCTACCCTCTGCAGAGGGCACAGGCCTTGTGCTGCACATGCAAAAGTTTCTAGTAAAGTTGTTAGTGTAATTAGAAAAGGGTAAAAAGTACCTCTGCTGCAATTGTTCAATCTCCTCTTCAAAGAGCAACACATCATATAGCTGGAGAGACACTGCTGGAGAAAGCACACTCCATGTACTGGTCTAGCAAACACCTCCTGAACATTTTTTAATGTGACCTGGCAGCAGACCAGGGTAAATGGCATGTTCTTTTTCCAGTGCTTTGGCCTAAAGTGTGTATTTCAGAGGCTTAAAAGAACAGTCAGTCAATTAAATGTTATAAACGAGGCCATTTGTCACCAGCATTTTAGCTTTTCTTTTAAAGTATAAAACGAGATAATGAGCAGGGCTTGAAGAAATCCTTTGTGGTGTCGGAAGCCAAGGGCACATGATATACAGAACGGATTTTCTGCCTCTCCCATCATGAGAATGCGATCTGACAATACTCCCCCTCACGACACAGAAATTAGAGACAACGTTAAGAAGGAAAAAAATCACTAATGGGTGAAAAACCAGTGACATGTTGCAATGAAGATAAGAAAAGAAATGCACTTAGTTAAGGGCAAATCTACTGCCATTGCGAACTTTCCACTGTAGATGCTGGTCAATAGGAACACTAATACAGAGACAGCTGCACAGTACCTTTAGCTTACAAAAAAGCCTCAAGTAGCATAATTACCAACGCATCACCTATTCAGAAAGAAGCCAGCAGGGTATGCATCCAGGGGCAGGCAGTGCCTGATGGAAAAGGTGGCTCACACCTTCCCTTCCCCCAGCACGGGAGAGGGAACATGACTGTGATGGGCCATGTGAGCCGGGGGGTCCTGCACAGCATGGGGGTCCCAGGGCTTTGTGTCTCTGAGTGGTGGGAGGACACTCCTCCTGTAATGTCCACAGTTACACACAGCACACTGGGACACTCTGTTCACTAACAGCCACATAGGAGATGCAGTGTGTAGTCCATAAGAGTGGTGGCCCTTAGATGGTGTCCAAATTAGGGTGGGTTAGTATCCATGGCTGGAGGCTAGAGCTGGAGCTGGATCCAGAGCTGGAGTGTTTCCAGCTCTCTTTTAAAAAAAAAACACCTTTCTTTCTGGCACATTCCCTGAATGTGTTTCCCTCTGCGTACAGTCCTTCTCTATCATGTGTGTCTAGGAATTAGAAAACATTTACTCCGATGTGTGAAACCTCTCTGCACCTGTGGGATGTGAACACGTTGACTACATTAACTGCATTTCACATTGGCATGAGCGCCACCAGGTCAGTGTTGCTTCTGCACCCTTTTCCCATCTCCCCTCTGCATCTACCCATATATGCTTCTGGTGTAAGAAATTACTCCTTTTTTTTTTCTAATTTATTTTCTCAATCAATCATCAGTTTATACTGAATACACTGAGGCAGGAGTGCCAGTAAGTATGGTTGTGTACAAACCGATGAACAGAACTTGAGATGAGAACCACTGACAGTTTGTCTCTACAACCTATGTTTTATTTATGTCTGTACTGTGCTGTCTTGGCAGCATTTGATTTAGTCCTGGGATGAAAACCCTGCCTTCTTGCAAACATGGACAGCCTCACACATGCCTCTGACATTAAATAAGTAATACACAGAGTGCACAGATGCATATATTTTAAGAAAATTACCCAGATGCACCAGCAGCAGGAGGCATCAAAGCAACTCAAAAGCCAAAGAAATAAAATCTTGTTAAAGGAATTGCATGAAAGGAAGTCCCAGTGAGGTACCAAAGGAGTAAACGCCAAACATGCAGTAGAGCCAATGACTCAGCATCAGGTCAGCCTCAAGCCAATGAGTTTTCAGCTGATAACAACATCTTTGCACGGCCTTCGATGGGGTTCTGGGTGGAGAACAGCCTCCTCGGCACCTCAGCGACCCAGCAGCAGCAGCGTGCAGCTGCACCCACACCAAGGTTGCCACTCATGGTGGCTACCACGTTAGTGAGGTCTGTGCCCGAGGGGATTTTTCAGATGAGGTATCAGACGACAGGACCAGACCCTGTGCTGTATAAAACTGCTGGTAAAAGTGGTCTGTCTGTCCCTGCCTCCCCTGGAAACAGGCTCAGCCCCAGCCCATGGGTTGCTCCGGCTGAGGCTTGCTGAAAGGGTGGGATAATCCTGTCGAAGCCCTTGGTGGGCTGCCCACTTCCTCTCCTTCCGACTCACTTGCTTCCAAAACAAATTCTTGTTGCAAAGTCTCAGGACCTTTTAACTCCGCATTTCTGCTTGTAACAGGATCCCTTTTGAAAAGAAGGTGAGCTAGTACAACTCAGTGAACTCGAAAGGAAAAAGATCCCAAATAATTGTTGGAAATGATTGGAAAGAAATATCTCATAGAACAACATCCTAAACCAAACAGAGGTCTGAATGTTTCAGAAGCATTTAGCTGTGAAATGGTGTGTTTTCAAAACCACAGTGACTTACCACGGGCAGGCAATGGAAGTGTGGGAGGTGATGCCAACGCCTTTCCCTTCCTCATGCGGAAAGCCCATGGGACTGCTGCCCTGCCAGGCGCCTGCGTAAAGGCACGACCATCATCCGCCTTCACCAACAGTGGGACAGACCCACCACCGAGGCCCAAGGAGTGAATGGTCTGTTCTTTCTGCAGCAGAGGTTTGCTGGCATCCACCTCACTTGTCCGGGTTAAGCGAGGAGGACATGGAGAAGAAGGGGAAGGCTCTAACTCCTGAAAGTACAGCTTTACAGCTTCAGGAAGATAGTTTCTTTGAGAACAATTTCCATGGTTTTCTTTCTGCTGTTAGTTCTACAGAAAGTTGAGCGTCTTTAAAACTGCATTAGCTTCCCTGAGGGAGGCTTGTTTTCAGATCCATTCTCAACCCGATTTGGAGCAGGGACATCAAAGGCAAGGCAAATCTGGTCCCCTGTTAACTTGGATCCATTTGGAGCTAGTCTGGGCAGTTGGAGCTTGCTGTGGTGTTCATAGTCTTTCGAAATATTTACTTATCTGACTGACAAGAGAGTTATTTAATAAGTTATGATGTCTGCAGTTTTGTGTAAACAATTTACAGTGCCATGATTGATGCTGGTCGCTGTTTGGAGAGAGGCAAGGCTCATTGTATATATTGGGCTTCAGTTTGGAGAGTTCAGCCCCAGGACTGGGCAGTGTGGTACCTAATAAATAACAACAGTTAATCATTTGGACTTACGCTGTTTCAGCACTCATAAAGCCACACAAACATGGCTGAATTAAACCAATGCTTCTTTGAGCATACCTTGGCCATGCAAACATGAGGGACCTCTGCAGAGTGCCCGGTACAGCAGTCACAGTGCCCGGCTCTGCTCTTGCCCCATGCCTATGCTGTCCACAGCCCTCCAGCACTTACTGGGCAGAAGGAAATGGCTGGTTTTCTGGGTGAATACCTTCCATTACAGGTGTGCAGGATCATGAGGAAAGCCTATTCCTTGGTGGAAGAAGTGTTCCCACCTCCAGTGGAGCAATGCAGGAGTGTGATTGCTGCGGCTCGTGGGTGCATGCAGCCCAGCTGGTGGGCCAGAGCTACTGTAGATGAGCACAAGCCCCCCTGAGACACCAGAGCAGAAAAGAGACAGCATGGACTAAGGTTAAACTGGGAGGGAGTCAGAGGTTTTGGTTCAGTTCAAACTGGAAACAAGTTGTTTCAGTTCTGAACTGTCAAAATGTTTTGTTTCTGGAATTAAGTGACTTGGACTTGTCTGAAACAACATTTTCAGGACCATGCAGCTCCCTCAAATTTTCTGCAATTTGAGTTACTGACCTGATTGTGTTCAAAGTCAAGCGTATGACTCTCAGAAGTTCCCATGAAATGGAAACACGGGTGCCAGTGCAGCCATGTGCAATGCAGGAGCTACGCCAAGAGCTACTACTGGAAGGCACAGCTTGGAAGGAGAGGAAGAGAGAGCTCTTTCATGCTACCAAGCAGCTGTTCAGATTGACTAGTACAGGCGAGAAATTATTATTAAAAAAAAAAGATTTAAGAACTTCATTCTGGAAATACTCTTTCAGACACATTTACTGTTAAAGGTCTATGCCAGATGCTGTGAATAAAGAACAGGAGGAAATTAAAAGGAGGGAATTGACCCTGACTGACAGAAGATGGCTGGGTGAATGTGAGCTGGTTAAAGGCTCCACATACCCATGCAGAGAAAAATGTGTTTCCTTCGAACAGAGCAAAGTAATGAAGTATTGATTTGAAATTATTGAACTGTGATACTACATCCGTGTTGCTGATGATGGCCTTGTCTGATGGAGAGAAAAGTACAAAGAGGTCTTCCCAGTTCAGACTGGAAAAAGGAAAAGGATGTCTGAGGCAGACTTTCCACATATTGCATTCACCATGGGAGGAAAGTAATACTCAATGCCCTCCTGATGTTCAAAACTGTTTCTGCAATCATCCTCAGCCACCAGAAAAGGCTAATTGATCCCCCAGCTTCACCAACAGCATTCACTCTTGAAAGGATATATCTTTTCATTTAGTCTGTTCAAACTTACACTTAGAACAAGAAGGATCTTGAGCAAAATGCAGCCTGCCTCTTCCTCCCAAGAGACCCTCCACAGACGCACTGCACTTACAAAAGTAAGTAAGTGAAGGTTTCAAGGGGGACCAGAGGGACAGCAGGCTGATGGCACCACTCTTGGTCTCCATGGAAATATGCCTTGATGTAATTAATGATAAAGAACCAGCACAAGAATAAAAATGATTCAGAGAAGCTCTGGTACTTCTCCCCTGTTTAGCTCCCGTGATTAAACCCACATAGAGCCTAGAATGGGGAGATGAGGCTCAATTATAGCTAAAGAACAGAATAACAAATTATCTCCTTTGCACTTCTTTTGCTGATGAGTAATCCAATTCCTACCCAAAACCATGTTGACTATGAAGATTTTGCCAATATCTGATTCATCAAGATGTTGGAAGAGTGTGGGATTAGAAATGCAGAAGAAGGACTGTAGCTCTTCACCACTTAAACACTGATAATTTTGGGCAAACTTTTTAACAGATAACAAGAACACAAGCAAATACTTTGGTGAAAATCTACCTTTAGCTAAAATGAAATATAAACAAACGGCCTGCTAAGTTAAGAGTTTGAATCTTCTCTTGGGAGGCGTCCCTGCCCGTGACAGGAGTTGGAACTCAATGATCTTTAAGGCCCCTTCCAACTCTAACAATTCTATGATTCTATTCTATGATTCTATTCTATGATTCTATGTACAATATAAATATCTTTTTATTTTTGATGGTGAGTCCTTCTTAGATTTGAGGACTTCGACTGAATGAGCATATTTTATGTGTCTTGAAGGTCTTTTGCTCAGAAAATGCACAGAACTGCAGGTTCTGAAGTTATAACTTAAATACTATTGAAAGTTATCAGCAGCCTTAGCCTCACGCCCCTAGCCATTGAGAGCCAAGAGGGTTGGCATCCCTGTGTTTCCAGCCTCAGCCGTTGTGTGTGGGTACCAGTAGGAAGAGACGGCTCTCACCAGCTTTCCTGCACCTGAAAGGAACCTGTTCCTGGAAGTTACGGGGTTGTTGAATTCCCTGGGACAGAAACAATATGACTGGTGAAACTCTGCCTTGCAACTCTGGGAGCTGCTGGCACGACTTGAGGGCTGGGTCTGTGAGCCAGGCACTGGCTTTCTGAGCTACAGGAGCTGCCGCCCCAGCAGAAGGAGATGCTGGCCCACAGCACAGCACTGAGGCGGGAAAGTGGTTCAAATAAATTAAAAAAGAAAAAAAAAAGCTTGGTGTCCTTTGTGAAAGGCAATCTTGTACAGCAATTTATAAAGAGCTCAAGCGATGTTATTGTTTAAATAAATATTTAAGGGAGATTCTTCTCAATTTAAACAGAGCAAGCTGTAGCATGTGGAAAGCAGCAACGTTTGATTACGTACGTGCAAAGGGCTGAAGAAAACTGTTATGAACAAAGGCGGCGGCGGAGGAGAAAGCAATTTCATTTGATTCTGTTTCTCTGAGACAGGCTATTGACAGCACCGTTTCTGCTTAGTGCCAAAGTGCAGCAGGGGTACAAACTCTGGCCATCCCAGCAGCGGATACAGTGTGCAAGAAAGCCATTTGGCAAGCCCCGTTGCTGTTTTGTCAGATGAGATGGCTGGGGATAGAATTAAGTGCATGGTTTAGCTCCGTAGGTGAAACCCTGCCTGGCAGCTGGTGGCCTGACATGCAGCAGCAGGACCGTGTGCCCGAGGAGAAGGGGACAAAGGTGGGTATGGCCCATCATGCATGGCCCATCATGTGTGTTGGCCAGTCTTTGACAGGTACACAATCACAGCCTTGATACCAGAGGGCTGCGCGTTGCAGCACGGGTTCACCTTAAAACCCTGCTTGATTTTGTTGGCTGCAGAGCTGGAGTCACCTTGTGTGGTGAGCTCGGCACAGCCAAAGCTCAACGCTGTGTGCTGTCAGAGGTGTGATACAAGGAGCTGCTCTCTGCCCTGCAGGCAGAAAATGCCAAAGGCATAAACATCCAACTGGCAGTAGCAGAAAAGAAGAGAAAACAAGAGAAATGAACTGCTGAGGGACAAGACATCTGAATAAAAGTGAAAACATGCTAAAAGGCCATAAGCAGTTAAAAACCCTTCAGTGAGATTGAGGTTATTAGGAACCTGTGTGTGTCCTAAGCCTCATACATAGATTTGGACAATGAAATTCATAAATGTGCTATAAATGAATTGACGGAAAAGGACTCAGGGGAATGCATGACACTTGCCTCAGGTTGGGAAACCTGAATTTATGTCTGGGTAGGAGGTTCCCAAATGGTCTTCACCAGTACAAAAGCCTGAAATGCTCATCTTCCTCACCCTGTGATAGTCTCCTTCTTTTGAAAAAGGTAAGGTCTTTGCCTTATCAGTAATGAGTTTTTCTTCTCTGATATAAGTGTATTCACTTCCCTTATGAATTTAAGTCACAAGCCAATAGAGCACCAAATAAATCACTCTTCCAAAGTATCCCTGAAAGTGGAGGATTCTGTAAAGGTCATGCAGCCCACGTGACACATATTTCATGCACGCACCTGAAGACATGGCAGATCCCCTGTACGAAGTAGGACGTGATTTATATAGGAGAACACTGTTTGGATGATCAAGATGGTTGTTACAGGAGTGGTCAGCCAGGGCTGTATCTCGGTAGGAGAAAAAATTTGTGCACCCATTCGTGAACAAACTTCTTTGATGTTTCACCCTATCCCATGTCATTGGACAGCAGAATAAAATGAAGACAAATTTATATCAGTGGTGCAACTGCAGGAACGTAGCAAGCTTCTCTCAGGGCTGGGATCAATCTGGTTCTCTCCAGCCACGGGATCTGGGGACCTCAATGTTACTGTACAACCATCTTCAGAAACCCAAGACCCTGGTATGGCTCAGGACAGAAGACCTGGCCCACACCATCTGTGGAGACACGGAGGACTGCAGAGCAGGTCAAAGCAGATCATTTGGAAAAAAAGCATTAATTTCCAAGACAAAACAGTTCATGATTCATGACTATTTGGAAACAAATGAGAAATAAGAATTACACAAAAGCCCCGTTTTGTTCTTTGAGGAACCACAGAATTAATTGCATGTACTTTAGTTTCCAGCAAATGCTGAGTCCCAAGGCACAGTGTTGTGATTGTCAGACTAGTCATGTCATACATACTGGTTTAATTCAAACCAAAACTGTAGAAAGAGCATAATGGGATATAGCCAGTAACTAGCTGGGAATAGAGGTGGGATGGCAGCAGGGTCTTAGTCTCCAGTACATCAGGCAATTCATCAAGCCATTATGGTTCTGGGTTAGCACCCATGAGGTGACCTCACTCTTTCCTTGGGCTGTGTGCAGTGGCAGGAGCTGGCTGGACCAGCCAGGGTTGCAGATTAGGAGACAGCAACTCTTCCAGAGCTGTGTAAGAAACTTTAAGCACAGACCTGACTGCTTCATTCATGAGGTAATCTTCACTTGCAATCATCACATCGAAGTTGTAACCGCAACAGCTTCCTGGATTTATTTCTTCTGTGACAACTTCCACAAGGACATCCCCAGTAAACATCTCCAGTCCTTGGACTGTCAGTCTCCACTCCACCCATCCACTCTCATCCAGCATCAAACTTTAGGGCACCATTTGCCATAACGTCCAGGCAAGCATTTTCTTGTTTTCTTCCATGACACTTGGGGTAGCTGCCTGTAAGCATCCACCACTCACTTTCCTTTTCTGTTTCAGTTCCCCAGTGATTCCCTACTTGAAACTCCTCCTTGTGACATCCTTGACAAAGGCGAGACTGTTGGTTTGCAGTGAGTGCTGCCTGTAATGCTGTCCAACACCATCTCACAGCTTCTTAGCACTCCTTCATCTCTCACTAGCTGTTTGTAGGCAGCTCTGGTCTTCTCACGTTGTCAGCTCCTGTGGAGCAATGGCTATTCTTCTGGTCTTTATTTCTACACCATCTCGCACAGATGAGTCCTGGTGTGTGCATGGGGCTTCTGGGAGCTAATGAAGATGATGAAACTTCACTGCCCAGCTTTGTGGAAGGAGAGCCATATGGGATGATCCATAGCCCGCAGCCATAAAAGAGCTGAAGGAAACCACCTCTCCCTGCCACTCCATCAGGAGCGGAAACAAGCAGACTGCAGCACCCTACCTTTCAATGTGGAAATCACTTCAAGTGGCAAAATGGAAACCCTGACATTTCACCATCTGTCTGCAAATGCTGCATATGTATTGCATACAAAAATAGGCTGTAAGAATACTGTTAAGACTGAAAAACCCATGAGGCAAGAGATGCCAGA
Organism: Numenius arquata; assembly: GCF_964106895.1. Lineage (NCBI taxonomy): Eukaryota > Metazoa > Chordata > Aves > Charadriiformes > Scolopacidae > Numenius > Numenius arquata. Next base: position 28,746,889 of record NC_133587.1, on the reverse strand, counting down.
ATTAGGCCTCCCTTGTGCTATGTGTTATGATACACTTGTTAATTAGATGATCACACAGTATTTTGCCAGAGGTCTCAGCTTTATCCCATGGAACAGGATGGCCTGTCTTCACTGGAGAAGATGTTATATAAATTTCTTTTTCCTTAGCATTCAGTGTGGTCCTAGGCTTTATTTGCTACCCAAGTCCTCCTCTGAATAAAAATGACTGGTTTTCCCAACACTTGGAAAATTTCAGTGGCATACCTCCCTATAGTATCTGGTTAATTCACAAGTGTCTCTGAGTTCTGGTACCTCTGTGTGGTGGTGCTTTAGCCACTTGAACAAAATGAAAATGGAGGAAAAAGACAGGCATGCAAGCAACCAGCTTGATCACATCAAGCACCAATTTGTCAGGGGTCTGGCTTGGTCACTCATCCCAGCTGTCACACTCCACTGTGACCTTCCCTGTAGCAAGACCCATGCTCACATCCACCCTTGCAGGCTTCACGGGTCCCACAGGCCAGTCCTTCAAGGTCATGAGCTGAGACCAAGGGTTGGCCAACAGCCATAGCTGGGGCTGGGGCTGTGCAAGGGTGTTCAGCATCGGGCGGCAGTAGATGCTGGAGGCAGACCTCCCATTGACTCCCACCCCAGGAGAGGGCATTCGGTGCTGGGGGTCTCATGGCATGTGCAGAGAGGGGGGCACACCCCACAGCTACTGACTGCAGACTGAGGAAATCTTCACTGCGACCTGGCACAAAAGACCCTGCAGGGAGAGAGGAACTGAAGCCAGTTCTGCAAGGCAGCGCTCTTCTTCCCAAGAACGGACAGTGAATGGGGCACCTCAGGTCTCTCACCATGGCTCACACCTTGACACACATCTCTCTGCTGCTCTCTGAGCTCTCCAAGCCCCTGGCTCCTCACTTGCATCATGTTCTCCCCACCCCAGTCCCATGCCATCCTTCAGTTTTATCATCCCTTGCGTATCAGACCTTCCATTAGCCCAGCACCCCCAGGGTCCCTGGCTGCATCCTGGCTGTGCAGGGAAAGTGTCAAAAGAAGAGTGCCATTCCCTGCCTGCCTTTCTACTGCCCAACTCCTCTGCCCTGAGCAGCATTATGGGGAGAGCCCAGCCTCATCTGCAGAAGGGGACACAGGTCCCTGTAGCTGGGTCCCTGCGGAGCTGTGGGGAGGCAACAGGATCTTGGTAACACCAACTGGGTGCACAGGAGCACTGGGGTCGGCACTGGGAGCTGCCACGATGCTGGGCTGAGCTTGCTCATGCAGAAAGAAATCTCAGCAGTTTTTCATTACTCGGCCCTAGCACATCCCTAATAAGTTGCTATTTTTTCCCTTCAAAGGCTATCACTAAGCCAAATTGGAGGATATTTACAAAGTAAAAAAAAAATCACAGTCCTCACACAAATCTGCCAAACTTCAGATCTGTACTCCAAAACACAGAGGGCTGAGGACTATCCAAGGAAAGGATCACCAGGTTCCCCCTCCTGTTTCTTCTTTTCTTTTTTTTCCAGTTGGACAACAATGCCTTTTTCCCTATGCTCATTCTTGGAAATGGCTGGACAGTTTTGGCTGAAATTTTCCAGAAAAGAACTTAGCCTGAGGCAAATAATCAAGTTGGAAGAACTCAGTCTAAACGATTCAAGTCTGGCAAAGTTATAAGCAACTGCAAATGTGGTCTTATAGCAGGACACATATGAGTAACCTTAATCACAGGAGTTTCATGCAATCCCACCTTTGACGCATTCAAAGTTATAATAGCTAATGATGCTGTTCCATTCAGGCGCACCTTATCACGATTCAGATATGTCACCAGGAAGAAAGCTTTAACTCAGTCATCCCACTGAACCTTCCCACACCCCTTCCTACTCAAACAGCTCTTCCCATCTAACAACTGGTGGTACAAAAAAGCACAGTTCCCTCGCCTCCAGTATTTGCATTTGAGCTTCTGCTTCTTGGATAGAGGCAGCTGATGCTAAAATGGGATTGCTCTCTGAACTAATGTATTCAAAATTAATAAAAGAAATAAAGCAACACACTCCTCTGGCAGGTTCCCATGCATATTTTCCATAAAAGTTCATTTTTCCACATGAACAAATTGTGAGTATGTGGGGGATTTGCACTGAATCTTGATACGGAGCTTAGAATTCTTGGCAGTGCTTGGGACGTTAAAATGACATCAGCTCCACTTTCTATATTGAAATTTTATAGTTGCTGCCTGACCCCACTGCTTTGTTCTGCGTATATTCTCTCTCCTCCGAGCTGCCTCTCTGCCACGGCATGAGAGTATCATGAAAAGCTGTGTGTTTGTGTTACTTATAGCCCTGCCTGCCCCTCCCTGTGCCGGGCACTCAAGTGATAAAGCTGCATTTCTTCCTCCAGGACAAAGCAGCATTGTGGGTTCAAGAGACGAGGGCACCTTTGCCAGCCGAGAGGCTCCCCTGCAGCATGGCAGCTCTGTGCTGAGGGACCTGGCGTGCCGAGCAGGGTCTCTGGAGGAACAGAGGAGTGGAGTGCGCGCTGCTGGGGTGACAGAGCTGTGGGACAGCAGGGACCAGGGGAGGTCAGTTATTGCAGGCAGGACACTGAAACCACCCTGCCTTGCTCAGGGAAGGGAAGGAGGAGTGGAAAGAAGGGGAAGAGAAAAGGGAACATCCCTAAGTGGAAGATAGGGCTTTCTCCAGCACTGGCAAGGTAGCACCTGGAGCAGTGTTTGTTCAGCGCTACCTCGGTGGATGGAAAGCACGTGTGCCCCCCCCAACACACACACACTCCCACATGCCAAGGGAAGCAGCAGGGAGTGGCAGCATTTTTTAAAATTAAACAAAAAGCTGAGCAACGGTGTTTCTGTATCACCCAGCAGCGTGAGCCACTGTGTTTGAACACCGTGGTGCAGGAGGACTGATTTGGTACTTGGGTTCCCCCGTGCATCGCGGCGCGGGGAGAAGCAGGAACGTTGGGGCAGGGAGAGTTAACAGAGTCCCGGCACTGGGAGTACGGTTCCACAGGCATTAGCACGGACATCACACTTGTTTCCTGGATTTCAAATAAAAGAAGGTTTCAAGGAAAACATGATGCTTTCCTACATCCCCTGTGACTTGGAAAGCAATAAGAGTAAATAAAGGCAGTTAATTATCTGGCACGCCACATCCAAACATTTCTGAGAGCACCGCTCTGCCGTTACTGTAAGAGTCACGCTGGAAGAGCATTAGCATATACTCTGTAAACAGACCCAGTGCCATCCTCCAGCACAGCCCCAGCCTCCCGCACCGGGATCACAGCAGCTGGACAAACCCAGCAGGGACTACACCTGACAGTCAACAAAATGCAAATTTTGCTTTAGTCTGGCTTGATCGCAGCGGTACCTGGGTTTGTTATTTCCTACGTTGCCTACATGCGCCGCCTCTCTAATGTGTGACGGAGAATCGCTGCTGCTTGCTTCTCTGTGCAAGATTATCATTTAATCATTTCACTGTCGTATGGAAATAGTCACAAAACCAGATTAACAGTTAAAGATTGTGAAGCCCTTTGCCAAACACTTCTTCCTCTATCAGGAACAACATTTTTACAATTGCTTTTGCAATGACATTTATACTCTCCTTTACAAGCACATGCAACCACATACAGAATGCAGAAAATCTTTACCTTGTGTGCCCAAGGGAGAGAGCCTGGTTTCTTCTCATGGATTAGTAGTCAGATGAAAAAAAAGCCCGAGAAAGACCCTTGAACAGACTCATCTGCTGAGAGTTGTCTAAATCCCAAGCCTGCTCCCGCTAGCAGCTCTAAGTTTGTGCTCTGAATAGAGGCTGTGTTATTTTAACCACAGGATTTCTAGTCATGGGGGAGGAGAGATGGATTAGGTACGTTTGCAATCTAATGCTTCACATTTACCTCAACTGAAATGAACTACTTTAAGCCTGATGTAAATAAGTACTGCTAAGATATAAATTTCAAGAGCCCACTAACCAATTATGCTTAAACTAACATGCTAAATAACTGTGGAAAATTCCAGAGGAATAAGATAACATACTTTTGTGTTCTTTCCTAAATAAAAGGCATGTGTGGAATTTCATGCTAGATACTACGACAAGTGAGGGGCAGCAGATGAACTGTTCAAACTAACCTATGTAAGGTGCCATACCTCATAAAACAAAATTCCTAACACCTGTTCGCATGGATTTCAGCAGGCATCCCAGCAATTCGGGTTTTCATGGCTTGTAAAAAGTGCAGATATGAGGGATTTGAATCTAATATTTCAAAAGAGCAAATAAAGCTCTTTAAGGTAGTAAGGCAAGATTTTTAAAAGGCCACTGTAGTCTGTAGCCGCTGTAGAGGCCTGTAGCTCTGCAGGAGCACAGACATTATCCTGCTGCACAAGTGCCGTCTCCAACAGGGACATAAGCTTGATACCCTCCCTGCAGCTCAGGGATTGCTACACAGATTGTTACATGCAAGCAAAATATTGTGGCCAGGACACTGGTTTGGGTCTTTTGTTGTTTAATCCGGCTCAAACTCTGCCTTCATTTCCTGGTTTGTAACACTTTGGTGCCGCAGCTGCTGTGGTTGCAAAGCATGGCTACAGTCCAGGCTTCCAGGGCCACCTCACAGCTGATGGCAAAAAGAACTATTAACTTTGTGTGAGGTACGATTTGTAAATAAAAGGCATTAAACTTTGGGCTGAACCAAGGAAAACAATTTGGATGCAAAACACTAGAGGAAGGGGGACAAATTCCAATTTGTCTTTGACAGCAGAGGCTTCAGGAACACAAGTTTAATTCCATTTTGAATAAAACCTGGCTCTATAAATAACATTATCATCTTGCACTTACGTAACGCTCTTCATCCCAAAGCATTCCTGAGTGCTTTACAGATGTAATCATCTGGTCTGAAAACCGCCGGCGGACCTCCCGCCCCGGCGTGGAGGGCAGTGCCCCCCGGCAGCGCTGCCTGCACTGGTCAGGAGGGAGGCAGCCCAGCATCCAGCTGCAGCTCGGCCGGCTCCCATCCTTCCGCAGGACCTGGCAGCCGGCCCCAGTGTCACAGCCGGTGCCCTGCTCTTGGGGTGCTGGCCGGGAGCAGGGCTGCCAGTTTGTTGGGTCACCCAGGAACTGCTGGCTGCGGGAGAGCTGGCTCTAATGTACAGGTCTGGTGCCTTTAACGACCAGCAGTGGTTAAGAGCAGTTTTACCTGCCACACAGCTCAGCCGGCAGATTCTCAGAACAGACTGGGGCATCTCCGGAGATGTCAGCCTCAGGCGGAGCTGCCTAAGCTCCCCGCAATGGCTCAGCCTGGCTCACCCGAGCTTGGTTTTTTGCAGGGAAGACAATTGGGACCCCAAGCATCTGTGCCACCAGCCAGGCAGGGATGTGCACCTGAGCTAGAAGGAAAGTGTCTCCAAACCTCTCATCAACATGTCCCTGGCCCATGAACCGCTTTTCTCCATCCACCAATCAAGCAGTTCGTGCCAGCTCGCTTCGGCACTGCTGTAGTTGTTGTAAGACCAACCCCACTGATGTTTCCCAGCTATGGGTTCTACTTCATCCTTGTGATGGAACCCACAAGGAAAGCAGGGATGAGAAATTCTCCTGGGGGAGGGGCAGGTGCTGCTACGGCCTTCCTGGGGGAAGCTCCAGCTGGAAGAGCCCAGGTCTCCCAGTTTGCAGACATACTGGTATGACAGGCACCAGACCTGTGCACCAACATTGCAAGGAGAGGAATTTAGGAAGAAAACAACATGTCTCCTTTTCTTGTGCTCCCTGCTCCACCTGGAAGGAGGATCTCTGCATGCACAAAGGAAGTTTCTGGGCTGCAGAGGGGTATATTTTTCATTTTTGCTTAGCTGGCTCTATAGGAAACAGCAGGAGGAAGAGAGGCCAGCAGAAGTTGCTCTGCAGGTTGACCTGAAAAGAGTCTGTTTTTCCAGAGAAACTAAAAAAGAAGTGGGAAGGGATAAAGCAAAAATAATTTTGAATGAAGTGAAAGCATTTGACTCTAATGCATGGTTTGGTTTTTCTAGTTTATCTCTTAGGTCACACTGTACTCAATTTACAAAGAAACAGTACTTCAAAAACAAACATAAGGGAACTGAAGAGTTTCTTTTCTAAAATGTCAAGGCAAGACATTTCAGCATTCCGCATTGCTGCTGTTTCTTTGGGATGTGGAGTAAAAAGCAGTAAGAGAAGTATGGGTTTAGTGTTCCTTTCTTCTCCTAGACAAGTCAATAAATTGGACCCGAATTCACAAACTGGTTCTTTCAAGTCCCTATTTTTTATCCAAAAAAAACCCCCACCCAAACCCCAATCTTTCTGTCTGAAACCTTTGCCAGGTTTAGGCTCTGACACAGCAGCCAGCATTTGGAAGTCGGACACCTGCCTATTGATGAAGTTTGTTATTTTTCTCTCATGCCTTGGGGCAGCTCAGACCCGCTCCCCGCCACAGCGTGTCCTCCTGCTGCAGTGCAGACCACAAACGTGCCCGCTGCCTCCAAAACAAAGTCAGCTCCGCATAGTTTCCTAGCGCTCTTTCCCTCTTCATCCAAGCCTAACATCAGGGATCTTAGCTGGAATGGCGGCTTCCCAAGCATAAACAGCAACAAATTATTCCTGGTCTGTGCGGGGAACGTTCCCTTTCAGCACCTTCTGTGCGGTGCCGGGTATTTCTGCACCGTAATCACGCTGGGCTGGGGTCTGTAAGCTGCATTACTCACCTGCCTTCCATTAAGGCCTGCCGAATGAAACACGGCCCATGCTAGGACTATTTAGGGATTCAATTTTGCGTTTCAGCCAGAGCTTAGATGAATCAAGCAACAAATGAAAGGAAATGTGAAGCACAATGAACTGTACAATGAAGTACAATTTTTGCAGCAGCAAGAACTCCCACACTGGCCTCCCCTTCTGAGATAATGGGATGAAGAATTCATAATAGAAATTGTCGATGAAAAATTATGTGGTAAAGGAACCCGAGTAGTTGCCCTTCTATTTTGCATGTTTTCTCCCTTTTTTATAAAGTGAGCTGAGAATTAGAGATTAAAAGTTTCTATTTCTTTTGAATTAGGGAACCGCTTCTAGAAGTGATATTGCCAATCCACACAGTTGAAAAAGATCTTCCATTAGGATCTGCACAAAATCCCATGATTGATCTAGAAAACACAAGTTTCTGGGAAAAAGCCCTTTGGGAATGGTAGCAGACCACATTTTCACACTTCTGCTCTGGAGTTTTGACATCTGGTACTTACTTCTGTTCTAAAAGAAAGCAAATGTTTTCTTTAATTAAAGTACTCCAGGAGCTAAGGCCCTGAACCAGACCCTCCCAATATGAACTACCATAAGACAAAAAATTGTGATAGTTGTAAAAAATTTAAAAAATTACAAGACAAAAAGTGAATTCAAGCTGATGTGTATTGAATTATTTTCTTTCTGGATTGCAGTGCTTGTTTCTGTTCTATTTATTTCTAAAATTATGTCAATTACAACCGTTGGTGAACATAAAACACCAAATGATGTGATGAGATAAAAACGAACAAACTTACAGTTAATTGCAAGTTAACCCAGAGAATTCCACCAAAGAGTTTCCCTTGAAATGAAGTGCATGCAACACTCAGTCACAGGCCCAAAATGAAACAGGTGGGTGCCCAGTTTGGGGGATCCAGGCCCTGGCACAGGAGGAGTGCTGGCAGACATTGACTCTACCTGGTCATTGCTTCCCCTCTCCAAACACAGCAGATCTTCGTAGAATCATCGAATGGTTTAGGTTGGAAGGGACCTTAAAGGTCATCTAGTTCCAACCCCCTGCCATGGGTGGGGACACCTTCCACTAGACCTGGTTGCTTGAAGACCCATCCAGCCTGGCCCTATCATGAGGAAGTTGCACTCAAACCAGCAAGAAGTATCTCCCAGTTAATGGCATTAGGACTGTGACCTTCATTCGGGGTTATGTGGAATACCGCTCGATGCAGGCAACCCCAGGCACCTACGGGGAGGTGGGAGGTCCAGGGGACACGGAGCAGGGGTACCCCCAGCATGGCCCCAGGAGATCCAGGTCTGCTGAGCAAGAGGAGGAACGTGCTGGGGTGGGCTGAGCACTGTAGCCAGGCCCTGAAGGCTCTGTCATGATGAACAAATTCAAATCTATCTGCTTCTGGAATGAGTGGAGAAAGGTTTAAGTTTCACAGCTTACCACTGCCCCAACAATCAACTTTGTTTCATGTGGTGGAAACCTCTGAAGTTGTGTTGAATGACAGTACATGAGTACTGGGACAAAAACTAAAGTATAATGCAAACTAACTGTAATGGTGCAGGCTCTTACTCTGCAGCGGTGGATCTCGTGGAACTGCAGGACTCGGCAAAGAAGCAAAGGATTAAATGACTGAATCACCAGGCGCCAGCCATGAGCCAAGGACCTGCTAGGACTTCAGTGGAGATGGACTGCTGTGCTCAGCATGTGACAAGGAAAGCTGCGGTCACCTTCACGCCTGGGGTACCTCACAGTTGTCCCAGACAGGGTTTGGTGGCAGTGCTCAGGGCTGTATCTGCAATCACTCAGAGTAGGGTGGGAATTTGTGTTGCTTAGCAAGTTCTTTTCATTAAATTAACAAATTTAGAAATAATAAGGATAATTAACTCTTCTTCACAGATGCTTAAGAGTGTATCGTGACTGCAGCTAAGTTGGCCTCTCAGCTGGGTGTACCCCTAATTCTCCTCCCGTTGATACCAGAATGTCTGCATTTGATGATACTTCAAATCTGGGCTAACTGGCCTAGTTCAGGTATGGGCTTGAGTTCAGGGGTTGCTTTTGCAAAGGAACACCCTGCTTGCAAAGATGATGAAGCCAAAATCGTTCAGCTGTTGGTAGTCTTCCCGTATCTCCGTGCATGTCTAGGAGGTGCTGGGAAGCTTGCTGTCCCCAGTGTGCCTAGAAGGAAGTTTTTTAAATTACTTACTAGGCAGGTACTGTAGAACAGCTCATCTTCTGGCAAGGTGATGGGTTTTAGGGGACCCACACAGGTGAGGGTAGCGTTACAACAGCACAGCAAGGTTAGTAGAATGTCTGGGGTGACTGCTGACATTAAGCCAGACTTGGACCAGGAGCAGTGCTCTTGATGCTCATCACTGGCATTAGTTTTGTGATGAAGACATAACCAAACCGTCAGTTGTGTTGATCAGATTTTTGTCCTAGTTTTCTGTATATAAAATATTATTATACTGCCCTTATGGTGATTTGCTTCAGAAAGGGCTTCCTTTTGATGGGAGGATTTCAGTTAACAGATCTGATAGGAAAATTCCTGTTTAATTAGAAGTATTTTATTATAATGTTAGAGGTATTATGATCTGAATATGTCTTATGTAAGCTTGCTTAGCTTGTCTATCTATCTGCCCCTCTTCTACATCCCATCTCCCAGCCTTTTCTGGCTTGCTGTGATTATGAGACAGAATGAGAAAGTACATGCGGATCTCAGAAAAAGCATGCATTTCCTGAAGGAAGTTTTTGATGGGATAGGTGAAAACCAGGCTGTATAGACAGCTAAGTTTCTTTGGGGACTACACTGAAAGTACTGCTAGGGAAGAGCCTGTTATGCTCAGTGTGCTGGTTTTTGCTGGAATGGAGTTAATTTTCTTCCCAGTAGCTAGAATGTTTTGGATTTGTGCTGGAAACAGTGTTGATAATACAGGGATGTTTTAGTTATTTCTGAGCAGTTCTTATACAGGGTCAAGGCCTTTTCTGCTGCTCACACCACCCCACCAGGCTGGGGAGGGCACAAGAAGTTGGAGGAGACACAGGCGGGACAGCTGACCCCTACTGACCAAAGAAATATTCCATGCCGGATGACACCATGTTCAGCATAGAGAGTTGGGGGGAGAAGAAGGAAGGGGAGGAAGTTTGGAGTTATGGTGTTTTTAGTTCCCAAGCCACCATTCCGCATGATGGATCCCTGCTTTCCTGGAGATGGCTGAACACCCGCCTGCCGATGGGAAGTGCTGAATTAATTCCTTGTTTTGCTTTGCTTGTGTGCGCGGATTTTGTTTTACTTAATAAACTGTCTTTTTCTCAACCTATGAGTTTTCTCACTTTTACTCTTTTGATTCTTTCCCCCGTCCCACCAGGGGGAAGTGAGCAAGTGGCTACATGGTCCTAGCTGCTGGCTGGAGTTAAACCATGACACACAGCAACAGAGAAGTGCCAGTAGCAGTGGCCAGTGAGACCTTCCACTCTAGAAGACGTTATTTTCTCCCCGAGTCCTGCCAGATGGGCAGATGCGATTGCTACTACTGAATACAGTTTTGTTACGAAGCACCTTCTGAAGTCCTCAAGCATATTAAATCCCAATAGGCAGGTGCATCCATCAGCAGAGAGCATTTGCAATAGAAACGTGACTGCTATAAACTGGAATTTCTTCCTTGGATAACTTGTGTTATTAGAAAGCTCAGCTGTTGCAGGAGGAGCTCTTTGCATCTCCTGCAATGTTTATATACTCATCTTTATCGTGGAAAGAAAGATTACTTATTGTGACATTCATGATCAAAAATGAAGGCAATTGGGTTCTGATTTATGAGATTAAGGGTTTTCTCTGCATTAACAAAGGATTCACATTCTTGCAGTCAGGTATGTGTATCTTTAACACTGTGTTACATAACGATACCCAAACCAAAGTAGTTTTTGGGTGCAGAAGGTAGGTTTAGGAGTGTCAGCTCCTGCTTACCTTGCACCCTCTGTAGCGTGAGCTGCTCTGCACATGCAGTGAAAGCCACCAGGACAGTGTTCAGGAAGGACCAAGATGTCCCAAACTGGGACAGCTGGAGGCCCCTTCCACTCTTGTGCTCCTTTCTGAACTCCTTCACAGTATGCACTCTGTTGGGTTTTCATGGCAAGACTTTGGTAGTGGGGGGGACTACAGCTTCTCTGGGTAGCTGCTGAAAGCTTCCTCTGTGTCTGATAGAGCCTATGCCAGCAGGCTCCAAGACAGACCTGCTGATAGCCAAGGCCAAGCAGTGTTAGTGCCTCTGGGATAACATTTTAAAGAAGGGAGAGAAAAGTTGCTGCAGAACAAGAACTGCAGGGAGAGAGAGGAGTGAGAGTATGTGAGAGCAATAACCCTGCAGTTACCAAGTCAGTGAAGAAAGAGGGGGAGGAGATGCTCCAGGAGCCAGAGCAAAGATTCCCCTGTAGCCCATGGTGAAGACCATGGTGAGGCAGGCTGTCCCCCTGCAGCCTATGGAGGTTAATGGTGCACATATCCACCTGCAGCCCGTGGAGGACCCTATCTTGGAGCAGATAGATGTGACCCTGTGGGAAGCCCAGCTTGAGCAGGTTCCTGGCAGGACCTGTGGACCTTTGGAGAGGAGCCCATGGTGGAGCAGTCTGCTCCTGAAGGACTGCACCCCATGGAAGGGACCCATGCTGGAGGAGATCATGCAGAACTGTAACCCATGGGAAGGACTCACGATTTAGGATGCTGGTTGTTTATCCAGTCTTGGAGCAACATATTGCCAAGCTGTCCTTTGAATAACAAAAGCGTGAACAGAAGCAGCCCAAGAGCACAGTGTGCCTCAGGAGACCGGTGTGCAGCGCTCCTCGTGACTTAAAAGAAAAGTATGATGATAACGATGCTCCCCACAGCCCACAGACTTTCCCACAAACTTGTCCAGCTGCAAGGTGTCAGGATAAAATCCTTGGCTTAGAGGGTGCATTCAATGAGACGGGAGCAAATAACAGAGGTCCTTGTTCAGCTGGAGGTGTCAGGGGACATAGTGGAGAAAATGGAGAAACAGCAGGCTGAGAGGACAGGAACCTGGGGTTTTGAAGCAGGAACGTCAGAGGTCCTGAAAATACAGGCTGATGAGGAAAACAGAGTTAGCAGAGCTCTTTTCTGAACTTAGGAAAATGTTGATATTCAGGAAAAGTGCGTGATGGTTCCTGTTAGGTAATAACAGAGGTTTCTCTTTTCTCTCACACCTCTGCAGAAGTCCAGGGACCTTTGGCAGGTCCCTGTATCCATGTTAGTGGAAGGTGCCATCACACCGCCAATGTCTGGTGGTGGTTATGGCTTGTCACTCTCTGCTGTGAAAGCAAAATGCAGAGCCAGCCACCAGGAAGGGAGCGGATCCGGCCTGATGGCTGCTCCTCCGGGAAAAGGAGTAACTGCTGCTAATTGAAGTGAGGGTGGGTCTGACAGGAATTGGAGTCCTGTCCTGTGGCCTCTGTGGCTCCTTGGCTATTTTCATGTGACGGTTCTTGATGATTTCAGCAAGGCAGGAGGCACCCAGGCATCTGGGAGGGGAATAAGTCTCTTTTTAATGCATCCAGAACTGCAGCCTGCATCTCTAAGAAAGCCTCTGTTCCCATGCCTTGCCTTCAGCTACTTTCCTGTAATTATTGCTGTTACAATTAGCCAAGTGGCTGCCCAGGCTGCAGTGTGAAAACCTGTCTGAAGGAAATGCTAAACCTAAAGCTCCTACTGAATGAAAAGGTAGGTCAGGAATAAAACACGGGAAGCATGGCGCCACACCAGTACTTACCTCTCTCATTGCTTGCAGACCAGTGTTTAAGTTTTCCCTTCTTTTTTTTTTTTTTGCAACAAAAGTTATCCTGCATATGATATTATAAGACTTGGGGAAAGATGCTTCACCAATCTGCTTGCAGGTGTTCTCCAAGCCTTCATCATGCCTAGCAGCCCTGGAGGAATTTGTTCAAAAATCATGAAGTGTGCATGGAAGATGTGAAATCCTACTGAGCCCTGAAGAAGCCCTTTGCACTGCTCAGGGCAGGCAGGACGAGGTGGGGCTGTCTCTACCGCATCACAGTCATACAAGCCCTGAGGATATTTCCCTGTAGAGAAGTCAAGTCCTTCTCTAGAGCTCCCTGGGGAAATGTGCAAAAGGCTCCTAAGGAATTAAGGAATTGCAAGATCTGCTTCGAGCATTTTTTTTTCTTTTTTTTGGGGGTCTAAAGCAAGACAGCTAAGCCAAGGCCAAATCTTATGCTTTCCAGACAAGTAAGAGGCCTGAATAATGTACTTTGTCTCAGAGATCAGGATTTGATCCCCAGATGTATCGCAGACTCGCTGTATCACTTTGGCAAGTCACTTTGTGATGGATTTTCATACACTTGGCACTAAAGCCAAGTCGTTACAATAACTATATAAGGCAAGATCCCCAGAAGAACTCATTTCCCCTTGTCCAGAATTCTTTGGAAGAATTAGCCCATTATTTTACTTACTAAATGGGACCTCAGCTCTTCTGAAAACCTGTCCGTGCTTGGCAGCCCCGAGTTCTTAAGAAACTCTATCCCCACACCTCTCTGCCTCCATTCCCATCTGCATGCTGAAAGAAACCATCTTTCCTTAGAGCCCTTCATCTGGCTTTTCTACTCCAACTGTGAGTTCCCAGTGGTGAGACCTCTCCCATGGGAGGTGTCCCAGCCTCTCTGGCCCAGCGGGGCATGGGCCTCTGAAACCCACCAACCTGCCTCCATTACACAAATGTACACCATTGGTAACAGGACTTGAACTTCTAGAAGCAAACTGCACATAGGAAGGACACTAAAAAGGAAAATAAAGATTCCTCTTTGATGCACTATAACCTGTTTTCTCATGTAAGATCCTGGGTGTTTGGGACGAATTTCTGCTTTGTACATTTGGAGGATTAGAAGGCACATTTTCGGGGAACGGCAGCGTAAATCCTCTTTGGGTTTTTAATGATGAAGTTGAATAAGGATAAGCATGCTCTGTCCAGAGCGAGCATCAGGAGAAAAACTCTTTTTCTCCTAGGAAAAACATCCTTTTTCTAGGAATCAGGATTTCCTAGGAAGTGTAAAGAAGATGAGCTTAAGTCAGAGCAAACTGAACTTTCCTTGATTTTATAGCTGCAATAAATCTGCTTGATTTTTTTTTTTCCTGAAACTGGTGTTTAGCATAGGATCTCTCAGATGCTGGGACCGCTCCTTTGAGCTATGGAAACTTACTGACATTGAAAGATACAGAGGTGGTTGTACTCAAATTATACATTGCCCCTAGCAGATGAAAACTCATTCCCACCTGTTTGTATTCCAGAAAGCGAAGGCCCACTCTGTCGATGTGGCTCACTCACTGATTGGCAGCGCGCAAATGTTTAGAGGCGATGAAGGAAAACAAGGATATTTTTGGCGAAGTTCTGATAATCAGACTCGGATTTGCGCTAAGACCGAAGAGCTCACAGCAATCTTTCCCACCAAAAATTGCCAGAAAGCACGGTAAAATTAAAGAGAATAACAAAGAGGCTGGCAGATGAGCTCCCAGCCCCTTCACAGACAAAACTTGCAGGGTTGACAGGGTGATGTTTTTGAAATCCTGAGTGCCTTGTAGAAAGCTCTAAGTGCCAGTGGCTCTTTCTAAAGCCAGGGCATTTTGGCACTTTATGGGCCAAATCCTGCTCTGAGGGCAGCTCTGCCTGCCCTGCAGACCGTGCTGTGGATGCACCTGCACTGGCTGCTGGGCGACTTACCATGAAACAGCTGCTGATGGAGTCAGGGTCAGCCCTCTCTCATGGCCTGCCCTTTCCACCTGCCCACAGCAAGTCAGAAAACTCACAGGAGGCCAAGAGTCTTATTCTGGGCACTGGCCAGTTCAGTAGGGAGAAAGCATCCCAAAAGATTGCCAAAAGATCCCAAAAGCTGCATCTACATTTCATGTCCTCATTCAGCACCGAGCCGCACTGCTGTGCTCGCCCCCTTGCTGCCGCTTTCGGTGCTCAGTCACCACTGGAGATGTGGTCAGGGAGCACTCTTGGACAGTGACAGCGATGCAGTGAAATTTCCCACCAAATAAAAGGGTGTAGGAAGACAGGGGTGGGAACATTTACCTGAGAAAAAACAAGGTGCAGATTTCTTCGTTGCGTGCGTTATGCATCATATGGGTGCTCCTGAGTTTGAAGCTGGTTTTCTTATACTTTAAGTAACAAATGGGTGGGTCTCTTTCCTTACTACCCCCCTTACAATGTATTTCAGAACTCTGCAAAAAAGCAATGCCAGACAGCGCTGGGCTGTATGCCGGGAGTGGCCTGGATACGGAGTCTTTCACTTTTAGTTAATCTCTTCAAATCTATTTAAGACAGGAGCAGTTTGAAGCTCTTACCCTCTGCAAACTACTTGGCAGCTTAAATTAAATGAATTAGGCCAGGCTCCAGAAGATGTGACGTTGTCACAGCAGGGTTGGCAGCAACCTCAGTCAGCATCCTGATCCCAGTTTGCAGATGGAGCAAAACGAAACGCTACACCCTGTCCACAGCCACACGAGGAGATGAGTGAGATATCACAGGCGTTTTCTTCTCAGAGCACCACTGGCTCCCTGGGCACAAAGCCAGGCTGCTGTGCCCCACCGCTGCTTGGTGGCTCCCCTGCCCAGATGTGAGCAGCTGGGGCCCGAGGGCAGCAGGGGAGAGGAAGGCAAAATGGTGTGCTGCCAGAATTCGGGCCCACACAGCATTTTCCATTATTGGTCAGGTTTGTCTCCTTGATCTCATTAGAATTTTTCTTTTCCTTTTCGTTTGCATCTTCATTTGAAGGAGAATTGGTTGCTGTTGTTATCGATACTCAGCAGCAAAGTAGTTTACCAGAGATTATTCCAATGCATCCGTGTGTGTTGGTGTTCCAGAATGACAGAAAGTCTGTAAGCAGGCTTTTTCAAAGGATTCTTGTTTGAGGAAAGGCAGAAAAACAATCTTCCATTCTGGGCAAACTCATGAGATTTGAAAACGCTTAGGAAAGCTCTGCTGTGAAGAAGCAGAGGAGCCTGCCCAGTTTGCCGGCAGCAGCCCAGCTGCCCCAGGAGGGCTGCTTGGGGGAAAATGCAGGGGGGGGTCCCTGAGGCAAAACCAGCTCCTGTTCCCAGCTCTGCAACTGTGGGAGCTGCTGTGGAGATCTGGGGCCCTGGGGTGCGAAGTGGCTTTGTAGCAAGAGCCCCCATGGCAAAACTAATAGGTTTTAACTCCCCTGGCTGCTCCAATTTGACAAAATCGACACGTTACTGCCGAATATTCCTATTTTGACCAAATGGCATTTTCAAATGGAAAAAAAAAAAAAGTTCAGCTGGAAAATATCCAACCGGATCTAGTCCTCACGGTATGCTGCACTGACGTGCTATTTATGCACTGGAGGTTGGCGTAGCTTTCGTAAGGAAATGAATCCAAGAGAAGCCTCAACAATGAACCGCAGCCAGCGTTGGTATATTAAGACAGCAAAAAATCTGTGCATTAGCAAACCCAGGCGGTGACATGAATATGACTGTAGCAAGTCTACGTCAGCTGTTGTGGTAATGACATTAACTGATCAATAACTTGAAGTCCCATGGAAACCAAGCTGCCTGAAGAGAAACCTGCTCCTTCTCCTCCTATTTAGACTCAACTGCTTAGCAAATCAGCAGAGAAAAAAAAATGCGTGAATTAGATCCTCAAAGTCCCAACCTACTTTTTACTGCCCCTTCATGCCTCCTAAAGGAAAGCAACCTAGTATTGCATGCATCAATCTGCAGATAAAAATGATTTCCGAATTTAGGAAACCAAAGACCAGAGTGTTTTGTTTATCTTTGTTTCCTATGCATCTGCAGATATGAGAATAATCATAACACTGCTTTTTAATATGTCACACAAACATGAGTTTCAGGCTTTTTGAGTGAAATACTCTGCTTGCTCCATTTTACAGATAAAGAAACGGAAACATGGGATGTTAAATTGCTGGCTTTAAGACATGCTGTGGGTCACTGTCAGATGGATGACTCATAGAGCAGCTCTTGACCTGTGCTTGATTCATCTGACTCCCCTACCCCAGAAGTTCACAGCAGAATAGTTCAGACCTGGTGTTGGTGGTCTTACCAATGCCTGCTCAAAACCACTGGCAAAACAAGTTCACAGAATTTAGCATCAAACTAAAGAGAGTCCCTGCCACAGTCAGGATCCAAGCACTGTCCTTCCAGTGACCCGGCTCTTTTCACAGCGTCCCTTCTCCATCAGCTGCAGTCTTGTGCTGTTATGGTGTGTTGTCCCCCTCCTGCACTGCTCTCTCACCAGTCCCTTGAGGCTCCGAGAAAATTTGAGAGGAGCTGCTAAATTTTCAAGAAGATAACTGGATCAAAACGTTAATCTTAAAAATGAAGGATAACCCTCCCTCTGCAAAAATGTGCCTCCCATCTATCCAAGTGACAGCACTGTGGTGCTCGGGGGATTCTGTGTTCACACCTCCTGTAACAGGCTCTGGCTTTTCTTTAAAGCTCTGGTTCCCGGAATAATCTGATTGTGTGAAAACGCCTAAGTTTATTTAAGGAAAATATTAGTAGCTCTCTTGTTTGAGGAGAAAAGCTCCAAAATATGAAACTGAGGGGATCAAAATCCAGGTGGCAAATTAAGAAGCTGTTGGGTGTTTTCTTTTAGCTCAGCCCTCAGCTTGCCCTCGCTTGTGAGGTGCTCTCTCCCTTGTGAGACCTTCCTCTGCCTGTTGGGAAGTTCTCCAAGCCACAGGCCACACGCACTTCTTAAGCGAACCACAATTAACACAATACATTAATCATAAGTGAGCGTCAGGCTGCTGGACTGGCTGTGCTGGAAGGGGCATGCACAGGCTGAGCCGAGGGGAGAGTGAGGTACGAGGTGTAAGGCGTGCAGCAGAAGCACCACTTTGACCTGGACAGGAACCCACCCGGTGAGGGCGGTGGGCATGGCACAGGAGTGTGCTGAAGCACAAGCTGCCCAGGAGAGACACCGTATTGCACTAGCCCGAGTAGCCTGTGGAGATGTCTCCTGAATACCAGTCCTGCCTTAGGCACAGCCAAAGTCCCATCCTCTCACCTATGAGAGGAGTCTCTGATACGGGAGCACGTATGCTGGATCCCCTATTTCCCATTTCAGCCAGACAAAAACAAATTGTTCTTTAATTTTCCCCTGGAGCGTTTGTTTCTATGTCCTCAGCCAGCGGTCACTGTAGAGAAGAGCCAGCAGCAGATGTGGTGTAAGCAGATGTTGCCATTAATGTGGTGTTCATCTTTGGAGCAGCGTGGTGCCTATGGTGCACTGGTGGCATGTTGTGTTTCTCGTCAGGCTCCCTGCTGGGTGTCTCTGTTGAAGGGTGCCTGCTGGGCTCCCAACCGCATGAAGGCATGAAGGCAAGTCTGCCTTGTGAGCCGGTGGCCATGCTGGGGAGGCTGAGCTGTGGGCAGGGAGGGGCTCACCCATTCACACCACCAGCTCCCGCTCAGGCTTTGCTGGCGAGGGGACTTTGCTGTGTCACTCTCAGCTTCCACAGCTTCAGCATCCTCAGCAAGGCCAGTCTCATCAGCCAGCAAGAAGTACCTCACTGCAGAAAAGATGAAAACCCTTAATCATTTCCTTGCACAGATGCTTTTTTTGGGTGAAATTTCCAAGTCTGAAAGCCCTCTGCTCTGGTCCTGCAGGGGCAGGATTAGGTGACGCACAGGGCACACTGCAAGGCACTTTTACTTCCAGGGCTTTTCCTGGGGCGGTAGGGAGGGACATAACAGAAGCAATCTGCAGTGTGGCCAGCTAGGGGAACGCAGCACTAATAAGCAACACTAATTAGTTGCTGTGGGAGCACTTGAAGCTATGGATGGAGACAGCTGGTCCTATGCACTGGGGTTCTGAGCCTTCACCGTGCCTCTCCCTG
This sequence comes from Numenius arquata, assembly GCF_964106895.1. Classification (NCBI taxonomy): domain Eukaryota; kingdom Metazoa; phylum Chordata; class Aves; order Charadriiformes; family Scolopacidae; genus Numenius; species Numenius arquata. The sequence continues at coordinate 28,728,253 of NC_133587.1, read as the reverse complement.
GCCAGGCAGCTTAAATCCAGCCTCAGCATCACAGCCCCCAAGCATCTCCCACTGCTCACAGAGCTCTCGAGAGCTACCCCGGTGGTAAAAAGGCTGGAGTGAGTGCCCTGAAAGCCAGAACTGGGAACTGCCATGTCCCCTTTCAGCCTCTGTTCATTAGTACTTTTTGTTAACCCAACCTTTGAGCACTTCCTGAACACTAATGAACATGTCCTCACCATCTTGTAGGTGAGGAGCTGATGAGAGGAGACTAAATGATGGGTTCAAGGTCATGCCGGGGGACTGGATGCCTCGGGCTGGGCTCCCCGAGCCTTCACCCCGTGCATTAACTGTAAAGCTGTCCTTACTCTCTCCTGTGTACTTGGAGCACTATTGATTTAAATCCCTTAACTCCCTCATCTCCTAGAGCAGTCAATTAGCGGTGATATTGAAAAAAAAACCAACCATCCCCAGAAAGAAAAAAACCAAAAATCCCCAGAAACTGAACCCAAAAATTGTTGCCAGTTTAGAAGCTTAGAAGTAGGCATGGCAAGGCTGATCAGGCAGAGGAGGGCCTCCAGAAAACCAAGTTATCCTACTGGTTGCATTCATAGCTGATCAACAAAAGGTTGTTGGGCTTCCAAGGGGCACCCCCTCCTGTGGCCCCCCAGCCCTTCAGGGAGCGGGTCCTGGCTAACTTCTGCTGCTTCAGCCATACTGCGGGGTGGCTATTTCTGTTTGGATGGGTATTGTCCCTCATTGACGAACTAATGTGTTTCCTTAAATATTTTATTTATTGATCTTTAATAGAGAGTAATAGTTTTGAAAAATATAATTCTTCTTACCAGTATCAGCTTTTTAAACTACCAGTGTATTTCAATATATGATTGGAAAATATCAATATAATGAAAATATTGTGCTTGAAAGCTTATGACCAACATCATAACTTTGCTGAAAGAAAAGCTGGTAAATATTTTTGACCTGGCAGTTAGATTCATGGGACTGCCTTGCAAGTCTGTATCTCGGATTTGCAATATGACAGTACCTTACAGGGAAGATGCTCCTGCCAGAATGGGGAAGGGATTTACCACCATCAAACATACTTCCTACTTGCTCATATTGAAGGGCTGAAAGCAAAGCAAGAAAGATTTTCTTTTCCTTTTCTTTCTCCTCCTAATTTAAACAGGAGGAAGCCGTCTTAAAATGACTTCACTTCAATGTGAAGCTGGAAATTGTTTAAATGACTGCAGTGAGGAAAAAGAACAAAATAACAGAGAAAGGACACCAGGGGAAAATGGTGCAGAAAGCCAGCAACGTTTTCTTTTTGTTGGTGATGTAATGGCCAAATTACACATGTATGCTGTTGATAGGACTTTTGGAGATAGAAAAGCTCCATCCAAGCAGGCTGGTAATCTTACATCCTGGAGAGATGGTTTTGGAAGGAGGCTTGGTGCCACAAAAGAGGGAGATACCCATGGGAGCAGGTCACCTATTCCTTCATGTCTTGTGGAAGGGACTGCAGCAACTCCAGAAATGCGAAATGCGGGAGACACAGGAGAGGGGTTGTCTCATGTGCTTTCCAGGACTCCTCTCCACCACAAGGAGACTGTACGTCTGCCTGTCAACAGATACTCCTGTGAAAATAATGTGCTTTAATTTGTCATTACTCGTTAGCCAAAGGACAGCAGTGGACTGTAGATGCCCCTAGTGTTCCTCCATCCAGAGATACCATTGTTCTGCCGGGGGTCTAAGTCCTGCTGGCAGCAATAGGAGTGAGCAGCGGAGGCAACTGAGTGTTGTAGCTTGGTTGCTTGTAGCCCAGGCACGAGGAGGTTGGTACAGCTGGTTGTCACCATGGTCAACCTCTGCTGAAGAGAGGCAGGAGGTGCTTGATCTTGGCAGGAGAAAGCCGGTCCTACAGGATGAATGGCCATCTCCTCCTGGTGCATATCCTCCTTTGGGTGGACACTAGCCTATGCTGCAGCCTGGTTGGGTCAGAGGCAGCCCAGAAGCTGGACATTTGGTCAACTGAAATGTGCCACAAACCCCATGTCAGGGGAAGAGCCACCTGCCTTTGCTCCTTTCCTCACAAACACAAAAAGAGGGCAATACTTGTGTGCTTGCAGTAGATGGACCTGGGGTCTAAGACTAAGGTTTGGGGGCTGGCCCTGGGTTGCTCGTGTTGACCTCTGAAGAGGGGGCGCTCCTTTGGCACATGCTGGGGACCCTTCAGACTCTGAGAGGGACCCGGCATGCAAGGACTCCTTCTACATTTCAGAAGGAGATTGAAGGTTCATTTGTGAAGCATTCAGAAGACATCAGAAAGTAAAAACAACTTTGTTCATCATGTACTTTCAGTACGTCTTTCTGAACCTATCTGTTAAGAGCTGCTCTTGCTGAAAGTTTGTTTCTCGTCACACTGGTAGAGGTACCAGATGCTATAACAGAGCTGAAAGAAATGCTATTTTGGTAATTGTCTTCAGTCTGAAATAGCCTGTTTTTTCTACTTCGTAAACTTTCTCTGGAGCACAAGAGCAAGACGGGGCTTGTGTTGGGATGGAGCTCAGGGTGCCCCTGGCTGGGCTGGGTGGATTGGCCACAGTGTGCTATCCCTGGCAGCCCTGTGGGGGCTTCCCTGCCTGCCTGTACTGCAGAGACCAGTGCAGCAGCTCACTCGCAGCATGGGATTCATGCTTTCAACCAGGAATTGGGAGTTTTACTGGGATAAAGACTGAAGGGACAAGGGCCTGTTTTGACAGGGGTGGTATTTAACAGCTGTCAAGTGTAGTTACATGGAGGAGAAAAAGCTACTTATGTAAAGCCATTACAAAAATTGAAAACAATTTAGCACTAATGCCTAGATTTCACTTCTCTCTCTGCAGGGAAGATGGAGAAAAATACTCTGTGTGCTCTCAGTTTTCTGTTTAAATGGGCAGGTTTCCTTAAGAGAAGCTTTTGACCTGCTAATAGCTAAGACAGAAACACTCCACTTTCTCCCAGCTTCCTAAAGCTGTTCTTCATCTCTCCTTGCTAGTTAGATGTACAGGGAGGATTAAGGAATATCCAGCTACAAAATGGTTGCTTAAACCTGTTATATTTCAGGACACTACACCCTGGCCTGAAAGAGATTTTGCAAAAATTTAGGTTCTGACAAACAGATAGTGGGAGCTCACACATTGACAGAGAAGATGCAAGTATTATTTCACTGGAGAGTGAATTTTAAGCCTTTTTTTCTATATAAAATAATAATTTGGCTAATCAAGACTCAGAAACACAGGAAATCTCAGTTGTTAAAAAAAACAAAAAACAAAAAACAAGAAAAACCCCAGAAAAACAACAAACCTAATATACCTTTACAATTAATCAGCCTTGAATCCCTCCAGCGTAACAGGCTTCCTATGGGTCTTGCCATCCTTACTCAAACTCAACAAAACCCATAATACCCACATCAGGGAGGGTGATATTGAGTGCTCCAGAAATGGTGTGAAACGTGTCAGACAACCATTCGGCAAGCATCTCTTCTTACTCAGCACAAGTGGACGGAGCAGAATGGTTCTCATAAAGTCACTCTCCACTTATTGCTCAGGCTGAATATAAACACTAACTGGAGAGGTGTTGCAAGACGTGCACCTGAGGATACACAACAAATTCATACAATAGAGCCAGGGAAGGAGTGAAGAGGTTGCAGAAAGAAAGTGGTTCTTGAAATGCAATGGGGGGGTGTGTGTGTGTGTGTGGAATCAATGCTACCACAGCACAAGGAGCCATGAAAGAAAAAATGTATGTTGTGTTTGTGTTTGAGTAGTGGTACAGAGCACAGACAGGGAAAGGAGAAGAGAGAGAAAGAAATGAAATTCATTTCAAAATAGGAAACGTGTCCCTCAGAAGGCCTTTGAACCATCCAGAGAGCTGGGTTTGCTCTGTGTGCTGCCATAAGGGATAGTCCATCAGCTCCCCTGGAGAAAATCCTTATCTAGTAGCTGATTTTCAGTGTGACCTTGAACTCAAGTGTGTGAATCCTGGCCCAGAAGTGGTTTCTTCCAGTTTCTGGAAGTGCTGCAATGGGAAAAAGCATTGAAGCAGTCATGGACATTCAGGAAACCCCATCAGGGGACCTGGCAACTCCAGCTTGGAAAACAAGTTTATTCTCAGATCTGCCAGTAAACTGATGTGTGACATCGGGGAAGGTAATCCACCCATCTCTGCTACTCTCACCATATGTAAAATGAGAATAATCACCTTTTCTGTATTGTGCTTTCAGTTCTACCAATTAAAAGAATATATAAGAGTTTGATATTAATTATTATTAGGCAAATTATTAAATAAGCAATAGGCAATTAAATAGGCAATAATTAGAGAACAGCCCAGATCTTAAAAGCCTTAAATCAAAAATGCTTACATTCTTTCCCTAAGCTGCCTGGCATCAGTGCTGCACGTATGCAGCAGAAATCCTGCTCTCCCTGTCAGTGTGGCCACAGGGCTCATGGACCCACTGCCTGTGAGCTGGTAACCACCACCTCGAGCTGGTCACGTCAGGCATGGGGTTTCTTGGGGAATGTGCCACTGTTGGTCACTCTGGACAGAGGAAGATAAAGGCCGGTATGTAGGGAACAGACACAAGCCCTACTGAAGGGCCAGTGTCTAACGAGCTCTACCCACCCCACTGATTCCAGGGACAGAGTAATGATGTGCTCTCACACTGTCCCTGCTGATGGGATTTCTAATCCATTTAGCAGGCCATGACTACCCTTTCTCACAAATCAGCATGCATTGTCACCTACAGGCTACCTTAGATAAAATCATCTTATTTTATGAAGAATTTAGGAGGACAATCACAAACTTAAGTAATATAGCTGGCCTAACTCTGCTCTGAGTTTGGATTCAGCCTAAGGCTGCTGCATTGTATTGGCTTGGGTAATCTGAAAAGAAAATGCCATTGACAACTGGGATAGATTTGAATGGCCCTTCAATATATGCAGTTCAACGGAAAAATGAAACATTTCCTTCACCTCTGTAGACTCTGCCTTAGAGACAGGCAGAGATACTTCTTGCAGAGGAAGATTACCCATACTGGTATTTGAGGTTTGCTCTTAATTCACGTGACCCACCCTTTTCTGTCTGTGTCACTCTTTATAGCCCTCACCAAAACCATCTGCCTTGTCTCAGTGTCTTGGTGCCGGCAATGAGCCTGTTCATGCTCTGCTCCATGTATCAGAGCCAAGATGGATTTTTTTTTAATGTGTTGACTTGCAGTAGCAGCTTCACTATCAGTAGTCTCCCCAGTTATTCCAGGAGGTATGATGTCTTTATACAAACGTACATCAATGTTTATCTTTGACAAAGAGGTGCATAATAGACTTGTACATAACAATGCAATTTACTTACCAGATATTATCCTTCTTATGGACTGCTTTATATTTCAGGGTCAATGCTAATTACACACACTAGGAAATGATTGGAAGACTAAAGGCTCAAACCTACCAGATAGGTATTATGAGAAGACAACCGGGGAAATGCATTTCCCCAGACTTGTATTCAACAGCTGTTGCACTGGTGGAGCTTTCCTAAGCGAGGGAAGGAGCATCACTGGTTGGGAACCCTTCATTGCCTTCAAGAGTTTAGTCCAGTAGATTGCTTGATTTCCTTTTAGCTTTACCTCAATAAACATGTTTTTAAAACAAGTCAACCCACCTTCCCATGGATCAGTGATAAAGAATATACAGAAAAAAATAGCAACAAATAATTGCAGACAAGGTTTTATTTTCCTCTTAAGGGAATTCTCTGCTATTGGTAAACTGTGTAAAAGCAAAAGCTAAGACACAGCTGAGGGAAAGTTGGTATGGGATGAAATGGTAGTAAAACTAATGGGGAATAAGTGTCTCCTTGCCCATGTGGCATGGAAGACAGCAGGGCTACGCATGCCATGTCCCCACAGCAATGTTATGGGTCTGGAGGCTGGGCTGGGCCAACACAGACAAGGTCCCTGGTACAGCAGGTGCCCTCAGCCTGCCTTCTGCTGGGCTGCAGAGCATGAACTGGGTGTGGGTCAGGCTCAGACAAGTGCCCATTCCCCAGGGGTGGATGCTAAACCCCAGCAGTTAATAGGGCAGAAGCTGTCAATGCCAACTCATTGTCACCGCATCGTGCAGGTGAAGGGGACACTTTGGTTCCTGACTGTTTGTCACCCATCTCTCACCAGGGGTCACTTTACCTCCAGCTCAGGCAGCTAAAACATGCCCAGCTGACAGCCTGTAGCTGTACATCACGTTTTAGGTCTTTAAATGGGAAAACCTCATAGACATCAGAGGTGGGTTTTCTGAATATCAAGGGTAATGGCTGTGGTGGAGGTGAGGTCTGGAGGGGAGAGGGTTGGAGGGGACAGGGCTGAGGTTACAGGTCTGGAAGTGACAGGGCTGGAGGATACAGGACTGGCAGGGACAGGGCTGGCTTTCCAGACTCAGAAGGCAGCTATCGCTCAGCTGGATCTGCGCTGTTTGCTCTGATGCGCCTGTAGCTGCCCGGAGCACTGGAGTGTCAGCAATCTCTCCAGGTGATCTTTCCAAATATGCAAACCATCCACTTACGGAGCATTTATTGTCTTTTTTTGTGCTCCCTCCTGATCTGCACGCTGCTTAGCTGCTTTGCAGTGGTGGCAATTCCAGTCCCTCATTTAGGGGCTGCACGCTTGCATGCGGATTCAGCTCAGGTGTAGGCAGGTACTCCTGCTTTGGAGAGAAGTTTAAAACCTCTCTTCCTCCCCTTGACTTCCAGGGGAATGCCAGGCACTCTGGGGTCTGAGAGGAGACCCAGACTCAGCCCCACAGCAAGCAAGAATTGCTCTGAATTTGCAGAAGCAGCAAAATGTCCCAAGAGATGATGAGGGAAAGGAAAATGGGACCCTCTTGTTTTCGCCTCAGTTGGTCTGATTGCTTCTCATCCACAGTGTCCTGGAGAAAGGCCTGGGAGGGAACATGCATTTTTGGATGAGCTGAAAGTACACATAAATGGTGCAGATGAAGGGTGTCCAGGAAAAAGCCTCTCCAAAAGGAAGACCTGGAATAGAGTGGAGAGGGGAAAGGGCGGTCCAGGGGAGGCGGGGAGGGAGGGATGCACCACCACTGCCCAGCGGCTCCAGTGCCTGTCCCCGGGGGCAGGAGCAGCGCGGCCAGAGCCGGTGCTGGTGTTGCTGCAGCTGCAGAGCCGCCTGCCTCTGCCGTGGGGCACGGAGGAAGCCAGATGTGCACCCTCTCGGCCGGCAGGAAGACGGCGTTTTCCTGCAGCAACTGTCTTTCACACCAGTTAATCTGTGCTCAGGGCTCTCCCCGCCAAACCGAGAGGCTTTTCCTTTAGTGACTATTCTCTCTGAGAGTTGAGGAAACTCTGTTCTGGCCCTGAGTCAACAACGTCTCCCTTTCTGTTTCACGTCTACGGCGCAACACGATGTTTTGGAAGAGGCAGAGCTGTCTTGCCAGGGAAGAGAAAACACGCCATGCCCTGGGAGCAGGTCGTGCTTGTTAGGTGGCAGCCTCATTGCTAAGATGGAGCTGCTAAGTGGACCCTGGAGCTCTCCACGGAAACAGGCAAGGCAGTAAAAATAAACCCCAAAAGAATGATGACGGATGCTGCAGCCTTTTCATGGGTGGGGAGTTTACCCCCCAGCTCGGGCTGCTGTGCTCGTGGGATGTGGTGGGACCTTGTGAATCACAGTAGCAACCGCTGCAGGAAGGATTTGGGAAACTGTAAGGGTTTGAGGAAGGATGATGGGCGTAACTGGAAGGAGTGATAACTCTGCTTTGTAAAACAGTGTTTGGGACTCTCAGTGTGGTTTTGGAGTTCGTCAGAGATGAGTTCAGAGGGCTGGGATCATCACTTGCTTGGGTGGGTCTCATCTGACTAAGCACAGATATATTTAAGCTTATTCTTTAGACTCCCTTTGAAGTCAGGGCAGAAAAATAAGCACTTTTGGGGTGCAGTTCTCCTTCTGCTGAAGGAGAGGTCTAAAATAAGTGACAGACTGTATCCTTAAAGTACCTGTTTCCCTCAACTGAATATAAAGAGCCTGTGGTGACTTGCTCTGCTGGAGACATCCCCATTGCAGCTACCCAAAGGAAGGCAAGGTGAATCCCACCATAAGTGATGTTAAAAACAATAAAAATGTGTCATCATTCTGGAACACAAAATACAGCAAAATCTGGAGCTAGATGGCAGAGCCCAGGGGTTTTAGATCAAAAGGAAGGTGTTTTAGGAATGAAGTTAACCAAATACAGGAATTTTTTAGCATAGGCTGAGGTGTATTTTCAAAACCCAGAAATTTTCCTATAATATATTTTTAAACAGAAATACTCTAGTTCAAAGACAAACTAATTCAGGGAAACTCTGGCCTGAGCTGCCTGGGAAGTCAGGGTAAATGTTTATAACAGTTTCTTCTGATTCTGTATTTGGCAAATCTAAATGGCAAACCGAGGACAGGTTTTACCAGCTTTAGTACATTTTTTTTAAGGTTTGCAAGTTGCCTCACTACAGTGATGAGAACTAGATCTGATGAGAACTAGATCTGATAAGCATTAGTAATGCTGAGCTCACCACGGCTCCATTTGTCGTATCTGCCACTCCTTCACCAGGGCTGCTAGAAAGAAAAATATTTCTTTGCTTGGACTGTCCAAGGTTGCGTCAGGAAAGCAACTATTTTGAAAGGGAAATGACTGAAATCATTCAGGGTTTTGCTCCACAGAACAAAACAGGGCACAATTGAAACTGGGATGTTGTGGAAAGGCTGGAGAATGCTTATTTTCTTGACTGAGCCACCACCAACGTTTTCCCATGTAGGTAGGTAGTGCTCATTCAGACACAAGAATAGCATAGAGCTGGACTGGGAACAAGGCTGAAATCAACTTCACAGAAGGTCGGAGAAGCATTTTTTCCCAGGCCAAACACTATAGGTGCACTGGTTAGGAATCACTGAAGTGAAAAAGGTGCTTGAGGCAGGGCAGCCGTGAAGTGCAGCCTCCCCACAGCTCTGGCCACATTTGGCTAGTCTCTACCAAGGCAGGGCTCCGTGCTGTACCTCGTGCCACTGCCACATCACGTTAGTTAAGCCCTCCTAGGGAGGTTTAAAGAAACAAACTGCTGGCTCTAATGCAAGCTGTCTTCATCTCACCATTTCCTTTCTTAAAAGAAGAAAAATAGAAGGGTTTGTGGCAGCAGAGACATCCCTCTCTTTTACATTTCAATTTTAACAAATTGTGCATGAAAGATTTTTTTTTTGTGATTTTTCCCCCTTCTTCTGCCTTTTGAAATATTTTTTTGGTCTGCTTGAGAAACACATTTCAAAACTTCTCTTTTTTTTTTTTAACTTGCGTGCATCTGTATGTATAAATATACGTACCTGTGGCATAAAGTTTTTTGTTTGAATGCACTGCCTGGGGCAGGAGCGGTGGTTTTGATCCAGTGTCTAGCAGGAGGGACTCCTCAGAGTCCTTTGGGAAGACTCCTGGCCTTCATCGTAGACAGAGAGACACTACAGTAGCATAGTAGGATGGGTTGTTTGCTTGATGCCCAGCTGGGAAATATCAGGCCACCACACCTGAACGCTACACAACCCTTCCTCATGCCTACAGTCACTTTTTTCCTGCCCCTCTCCTTTAGGCTATCAGTGTTTCTCCAGCCTCATGTCCCCTCTTCCCAGGTATCTCTGGGTATCTCCCCCGGTGACACCCTCAATAGGGCACAGCTTCCCCAGACCTGTGCTCAGTCCCTGATGTCTAATCACTGAGCCTAATCTCCCACGTGCAAATTCTTCAGTCACTGTTGCTTGCATTGTTATTTTGAGTCACCGAAGCTGAATGTTAAAAAGATCTGTTTAATCTTTAAGTCTCATCCCTTTTTCATATGTAAAGATCAAATCCCTTTTGAGAGGACACACTAAATATTTAATGTTACATTAGGCTTGATCTTTGCCAAAAGCCGCTGAGAAGGCATTAGTGAAATTCCAGGCTTAATTAATAGTTGCCTTTTTTTTTTTTTTTTTTTTTTTAATTCCCTTAAGAAACAGCAAGTCAGTGTTTAAGAGGAAACAAATAAAGGGAATCACCATGGTGTATGAAGAATGGAAGACATCCTGTGGGGTATCCCCAGCATACCTGAGGTTTTGCTGTTCACCACTGTCTGGTGGGCTCTGTGATGTGGTGCCTGCTACAAGACTGGCACCTGGTGGGTGAGGGTCCCCAGCAGAGCCCCTGCCTGTGGGTGGCCACAGGACATTGAAAGGGACAGCCAGGAAACCGAAAAATCAACTAAAAAGAAACAGCAGGGTTCACCCTCAGTCTGGAAGGAAGGGCACAGATGTAGATGTGGTGGGAAAATCTCTGTCCCAGAGATGGGATACAACCACCACTGCCAGCTGGATGCTGGGAGAGGGAGTTTCATGGTAACCTCAGCCCTGTTTCTTATCTCACTGACGCCAGGACGTTCACTCCCTTGCCGAGAGATAACAGCATCCCCGCACTGCTCCTCCTTCTCCCCGTGTAAGCCTGGACGGACTGCGACGGCTCGTTTGGGATGGCAGGGAGAAGGGCTCTGCGCAGGGGCTGGAGGAAAGGCTGCCCCCTCCCTCCACACAGCCTCACCCGAGCTGGGGCAAAGGGACCTGGAAAGCATCACCGCGATTGATAGCAAGGGTGGGGTGACAGAAAAACACCCTGCAGCCCCTGTGCTATCATCACACCCATCAGTAAGAGCTTCACCGCCAACCTGTGAGAGGCGGCTCCACTGCCCAAAAGTGCAAGGAGAGACGAAATAGTAGTTCAGGGCTACGTGCATAGAGAACTGGCCTGACTAAAACCCTGATTTTGAGCAGCTTACATAAAAATAAGATGTCAACACAGGGAGAATTTTCTGTGTGAATACCACAGGTCTGATTCCAGTTTTCTTGGCTGCACCTTTCTTAGGGAACAGGGATGAGTTTGCAGCAGGAGCCTGCTTCTCCATGGACCGCAGCCCTGACCTGAGCACGAGGATAACCCTCTGGAAGACTTTGCTCTATGTTCTGTGCTGAGTGAACAAGAGCATAAAAATACTTTCTAACCGCTAATGAGAAACCCAGCAATCCCTGTAGTCAACGAACCGGGGAGGTAATAGATGAGAAAGATCAGTAAAATTAGGTCAGTTGGAGCATCCCTGTGCCAGTGCCAGAAAATCTTAAAGGGCTGGCTTAAAGCAGAACAGGCATACACAGAGGTTGTAAGGGGTCTGAGTCACCCCAGAGCATCGCAGTCCTAGTATGTGCAGTCCTGCTGAGGTCTTGCAGTGTCTTTGGTGGCAATCAGGAGCTCAGGTGACTCCATTTTTCTGCCAACATTCGCTTGACCTTGGAAAAATCATAAGGGTAAGTGACTTGCCACTCTTACCTGTAGAAGGAAGCTCATGGGAGAACCACCTTCGGCATGGCGAGATACTCCAGTCTTAGTGTTAATATAACTACCTGAGTGGTTAAGATATCTACTCTACTGACTTAGGTAGTAGCCACAGATCAGCACAGAACTAGAGCTTTGTGTGAGGCTGGCCTGGGATATGACTTCTCAAATTCTTCTGTCTTTTGGTCTTTAACTCATGGTAACTGTTGGCTGCACTGGAAAAGCTCATGCTTGGAAAAAAACCTTCAGGGATCCTCTTCTTGGTAATCCTGGGGAAGACAAGGATAGAAGGTTGTGGGCATAAGGGATACAAAGGGAACGAATCCTTCACTGTCTCTCCTGCTGTTTCACATGTCGCAGGAAGCAGGACTGGGAGTAAAACAATTTCCAGCTCACCAGCTACTTCACCTCAAACCCCAGGGATTTCAAGCCTATTAAAATCAGAAGAAAGTAGATTCCTTAATGCTCTTGCTGTTGTGACAGTCCAGTAGCCCTCCTGAAAGGCAGCAGAGAGAAGTTCAGCACGTATCAGCTGGACCTGTACAACATCAACATTCAGGAAGGTATTTCTGGGGCCCCACAGCAGCTTATTCAAACAGTGAGCATCCCAACAGGCTTTAGAGAAACAAATTCAAAAGCAGAATAGCCCCCAGATGTAGCACAACCCCAAATTGCAGTGAGGAGGCACTTTCAGCCCTGCTGATCTCCTGACTTTGATGAGCTTCAGGTGATTTTTTGAATTTTGTTTGGTTTTTTTTCAGGAAGTAAGATCCCAGGTGCTCTGAGAAATGACAAGGGAAGGAAAGGTCTGGGTGTATTATCCTTGTGCTGTTGCACCAGGCTCAGAGCCAACAGCTTCCTTGCAGCTGTCTGGTGGAGGGAGAATTGATGTTTCTGAAGATGAAAGAAGTAATTTGGATGTGCCACCTGCCTATTCATACGTACAGAGTGGTCCTTTGTTCCTTATAAGTTAAGGACACAGTGTTTAGGAGAGGAAATTTGTCCTCTTGCATGTGCACTGAAAAGAACCCAGGAAGAGAAGATTGTGCACCCTCCCTCAGACCTAAACCAGTTGTTCTTCATGGCCCCATCCTGTGAGATGCTGAAGGAGGAGCCAAGCCCAACCCGTGGCTCAGGGCATCCTTCCAGACGACACTGGCTTGGATCTTCCTCCTGCATCACTACCGGATCAGTGCATCTGGAGCAAAGCCATGAAGAGAAGTCATAGGATTTTGTTCACAGGCCCCTTTTTTTGACTTTTCCTTCTAAACTCCTTTCCTTCTTTTCCTACCTTCCTCCATGTCTCCATGTGCTAGAAAAGCCTCAGACTGGTGGTGCCCAGGATGAGGTTACCCAGGCACAGAGCAGGCAAATGCTTCTACTGATGGCAGTCCAACCTTCCTCTTCTCCCAGTGCTCTTGGGGGACCCTTTCACCATCTGCTCCCTCCCAAATATGGATTTCCACAAATACCACTGGTGCTAATGAGAAACATCAGGGTTGCACCAGCAGAAATTATAATTATCCTCTGCAGCTGGGTGATGATTTTAGTACCTTCCCAGTGGGGAAACATGTTATTGGTTACTGAAGAGCAAATCTAACAAGCAGCAGAAATAACATCAGCCAAGCCAATGTCCTCAGCTGGTAATGGGGGAGAAATGACAGATTTCCTCCCGTGTAAAGGAGGAGCTGTGTAAAGCCCATGAACAGTCCCTAGTCCTTCAGGGACAGCTTCAGAAAAGCATCCACCTGGGTGGTTGTAAGAAAAACATGCTCATGGTCCATGCCTTCCTCTGCCCAGCCGCTGTGGGGCTGCCTGCTCAGCACCCACCCCTTGGGCACACACAGCCACACTCCAAAGGACTCTGTTCTGCTGGATCTCACACACACTCAGTGAAAGGCAACAACACTGGGGTGGAGGGTGCCCGTGGGCACCTCCAGTGGGGACCAGTGGCCAGACGTAATGTTCCTACAAGCACATTGCTAGGCTCCTTTGAATGGGGGCAAGGCTGGTGTGCAAGGAGCATCCCCGAGGCTTGGTCTCTCCAGCACAGCACAAAGGTGAAAAACATGTCTCAGGCAAATAAAAGGACAGAATTTCTAGACTCAAGCCTGCTGATGTTTTCCACTCTTACGGGGGCAGAAATGTTAGTTGCATTCCAGTCTGGTGCTTAGGGGGGAAAAATCCATTTGTATTTTGGGTGACAACATCAAAAAAGCCCAAAGGAAAACAAACAGATGAAAAGAAACATGTTAGACTGTAAAGAAACATGCTGGCCTGTTTCTTCCAGACATTTAACACTTGCCCGTCACATATATTCAGATACCTGCCCAGCGTATATTTTGGATACAGCCAGTGCTCACACACCAGCAGCTCGTTTGCAGGGGAGCCAAGCCAACGTGCCTGGCCAGGTCTGCACCCTGGTTTCCCAGGGCCATGTGGTGCCCAGATGCACCGTGCAGCCTCTTGCTGCCCTGCAGGCAGGCAGCGTGCCGGGGCGGCTCCTGCCAGCCCCGCTCTCCATCACAGAGCGGTGACAGCTGGCACCCACCATCCCTGTCACCAAAAGGGCTCCAGTCACAGAGACTTGTGCCTTTTGGCTGCATAGTTGGTTGTGCCTCGTGTCTACTAAAGCAGACAGTCTTGGCTGGGTTTAGAAAAAACCTGGTACCCGTGACGGGGCTAGCAGATGCTGGATGCAATGTCCAGGTGTCCTCCGGGCAGGAGAGGCCATGAGGAAGGTCACTTCAGGGGGACAAGCATTCCCCAGCAGGCCTGGGGCTGTACACAAAGAGCAGAAGCAAGGCTGTGGCTCTGGGTCCCTCTCTGGTTTAAATTTGGCTTTACTGCCAGCCAAGAGCCCCAGGCGCAGGGTGACCACGTGGAGCTGTGGGCAGAAAACGCAGGGGCAGGTCAGCCCACCTGGTTTCTCCCATCCGTGTCACTTTGCCAGATGGCTCAGTGGAGTCCTCTGTGCCTGTTGATGGTGCAGGCACCTGCAAAGCACAGGGCTGCCATCACCAAGCATGGCCTTTGTGGTGTTAAAGGTGGGATTACTTCAGGATGCTTTGGTTAACAAAGGAAAACTAGCAGGAGGAGGCTTTTCCCAGCTGGGAGGGACCGTGGGAGGAAGCATGGTGGGTGACTCACACAATGACAGCCCAACAATCGCAGGAACTTGCTGGAGGAAATGACTAAAATAACCACGCGGGGCAGACGGCTTCACATAAATAACCAGGACATAAAAGCTGAACTGCACAAGGTGAGAGAGAGCAAGCGGGGAGGGGGGAGAGGGGAGGTCCCAGAAGAGGATGGCGGAGGGAACAGCTGCCATCCTCTATGGTGAAAGAACCTCCCTGGTGTCCGCTGGAAGGTGGGAGCAGCACTGAGGGGTGCAGGAGGACCACGGCCTTCCCTGGGCTACCTCGGGCAGGCATCGCATGTCACCTTCGGTTGCTACTGAGCTGGGACTAGGCAACTGGCCATTAGCAGCACCAAAAAAACAGCCAATAAAAGGTTTTCTTCTCCCTCTTCTCCTTTTGGAAAAACATGGCCAGAGGAGGTTGTATCAGCCTGACTACACCAGGAGGAAGGTATTTTCCATGTTGCTGCCTGAGAAGAAAGGTGCAGCCCCCATCCCATCCCCGCACGTCCGAGACCCCAGCTCCGCCTGCCGCCACACGCCTCCGCCCCGGCCTCCAGAGCACAAGTGCCTTCGTGCAAAGTACACAAGCCTTTGTGGAGTTTATATTAAAATGGTGGTTCTAATAAACAACCTCCTGCAAAACAAGCAAACAGAGGAACATCACCGCGCCAGTCTTTGTTTTCAAATGAGGTTCTCCCTGTTGGCTATCACTGAGATGAATTTGTTTCTTCATCATAGATATTCCCTATATAAAATATATAGTTTATTAGCTTTGATCTCCCCGCATGCACTACTTGAAGCTGGTTCCAAGTTTTATACAGCTAAATACTACCACATGCTTCCCAAGCTCAGTACAGCCTTTTCTATAAACTAGCATAAATCAGATTTAGAATTTCAACTGCTTCTTGCCAAAATAGAGGGTGTGCCTCTTGCCCAAGCTAAACTCTTTTCTTCATTTCTGCTCACATTTAACCTGTACTGTAGCAGCTTGGGTTTATACCATGCATCCTATACACGAACACTGCAGCCTTCCAGTGACTCTGGGAAATGCAAAAGAAATATCACAGCCAAAATCACCAACAGCCATGGAAGTCTGTCTGATCCCGGTTAATCCCTTAGCATCCTGGTTACATTTGTTTGTCAAAACACATGAAACCTTGGGAAAAAATATGAAGGGGTGGTGGTGGGGGTGGAAATCATCTGTAGGGTATACAAGACAGACAGCCTCTGGAAACTCATGAAGTGCTTCCCAGGCTCAGCATCCACAAGGCCATTTTAAGCACAGGAATATCGTTCATCCCTGCGAACACCCAGTTTGGGTCCAGAGCATCAAACACCCTCATCTTTGTGGGGAACTGCACCTTTCAGCATCTTTAGGAGGGGCTGAAGGAGAGGGCTGCTCTGGGCAGCAGGGGTTTGTTCCTCCTGAATGTGGTTAGTCTGCTAGAAATCAGATTGGAGCCAGCTTGGCCCTGAGTTACTTAAGGACATGTTCCTGAAAGACAGGGGCTATGGGTAAAGCAAACAGCACATTTCCATGAGAGCAAGGAGGGAGCAGTTAAAAAGCCCACCAGAGTGGGAGTTCCTGGGCACCCTGTGGTTCCAGGAAGATGTGTAAACATGTGAGCAATCAGAAGCCCAGACCACGGCTTTATTTTTGATGAGTCTTTATTTCTGAGTTCCAAAATGGGAGATGCTTTCCATGGTGCTCAGCTGCTGAGGATGGAGAGAGCACCAGGATCTGGTGAGTGGTACAAAGTTGTGTGTCCTGCCTCCATCCTGATACTACCATGGAGCCTGGCTAGCGTCAGGACCAGGGCACAAGGAGAATGGCTGATGTTGAAAATGGAGCAAAGCTCTTGGGAAACCCTCTTTTTCTTTGTTTTGGCTGAAGCCCACATGCTTCGGAAAGTATAGCATAGGAGCCCATACTTTCCCAGGGCAAGCATGAAACATAAACCCATTAGAAGTGAGGCATCAGTAGCTCCTGTGATCACCAAAGGGCTTGGTTTTGCATGGACTTATTTTCCCCCTGCAGCCTCCAAGGGCTGTTGAAGGGTCAGAGCCTGGTGCTGCAGTCCCTTGGTGTTGCTGACAGCAGCAAAGGCAGGACTAGGCTTTCTGGGCTGATCATGCAGTTGCATTGCCCTGCTGCACTCAGAAGGTGACCCACCAGGCTTTCCTGACATTTGTCCAGACCTGTCCCAGTTTGGGGCTGGGTACCACCATTTTGATCCACTGAGAAGTGGGTTTCTTGCCGTCCTCTCCTGCACAGAGGCCTGGAGCGCTGGAGGATCTTGTCCTCCCCCTGGACTGATGACAAGAAAAACAAGCACCTGAAGAGAGGAGGAGGACGTGGATTGATTTGTTCTCAGTCTGTGCTGCTCATACACACTGAGGGCTCTTTGGAGCAGCTTGAAAAATCCACTTGATTAAAAAATACAGAAACAATTAAGCACTTACTGCTGTTTACTTTTGCAATAGGAACAATTGATCCTTCTTCCTTCTGACTTCCACCTCTGACCCTAATTCCTCACTCTGCACACAGCCAAGCATAGTTCAGATGGGGGAAACAGTAGGAGAGATTAAGATTCTGGACTTCAATTAGAAATATAAATCAGCTTTGAAATAGTCACATTTTTTGGCCTAACCAGAGGAAGTCGTCTGTATAAATCAGGCTACCATCATGTTTTTGTTATAACTAGAAATATGCCAGCTTCCTGGCTGTTGGAAATTATCTTTTTTTGTTGGTTTTGTTCATGACACTGGGATCACGCAGCTGTAATGTTTGAAGAGAAACTTAGAGTAGAGGAAAGAAAGTGGCAACATAAAGGCAGTGCTGTGACAGTGGCTGCTGGCATGGCTGGGCACAGCACCCCTTGGTGACACACCAGAGGGACACTGAGTGAAGGACATTGCACGATGTCTCAGGCTGCAAATGGGGCGTGTTGGAAGGAAAAGGAACACAAGGAGGAACCATGAGACCCCATTGTACCTCTAGTCCCTCGGGGTATTTATTTTCATGGCTTTATTCCATATTTTGCCACACTGGTGGTAACACACTTCATAACACTGGTGCCGGTGGGTCTACTGTTGCTGGTGACCTCCAAAGTCATCCCTCGTTAGCTGGTGTGTGGGTCCCAGCATCACCTGGGACATCAGTTCGTTATGGATTTGAAGCAAAGGGGCAACCTACCACGTCGGCACAACCAGCCCTGATCCAAAGAGCTGCCTGGGGGTCCCGTCCGTCTCCAGCATGGAGCCCCCGTGCCCAGGGGCTGCACAGCTGCCGGCCACGGCTAACCCGGCGTCTCACCTCGCTTGCCAGCAGACAGTTACTTCACTTCTGTAAAATGGGTAAGAAAAGTAAACTATTCACTCTGCTTAAACATATATTAAACAGCTGCAGCTTTCCCTCTTTGGCTTGCTGTTCCTTAACCCAAATCGTTTCGCTGACATAGTTCATGCTATAGTCCAAAAAAGCAGTTGTGTTGGCACAAGTGAAGTAGACAGTAGAAATCACCATAGTCTCTGCTGGCAGAAAAAATTCAGCACCGAGCTTCCACCTCGTGTGTGACAAAGACCAAGAGAGAGCCCAGAACAGCCTTTGGGATAATAACTTCGTGTGTGAGAGGTAGATAGGAGAAAGAGTAGAGGATGA
Source organism: Numenius arquata (assembly GCF_964106895.1). Lineage (NCBI taxonomy): Eukaryota > Metazoa > Chordata > Aves > Charadriiformes > Scolopacidae > Numenius > Numenius arquata. Next base: position 28,710,057 of record NC_133587.1, on the reverse strand, counting down.
TGGGAGACAAATAATACAGCTTCTTTTTCCACTTCTACAAAATGAAGATTTAATTTAAATGTTTCAGGACTACAGCAAAATTGTGGTATAAAACACATGAAACATCTCATGGCAAAGAATAGCTGAGAAATATCCAGCAATAACAGAACTTCAGCTTCTCATCTGTTCTTAAATATGTAAAACATCTAAAACTCCACCGGGCAGTTCCCGCTGCCAGATCTGGATACGCTGTACCTTATATTAAAACTGTTTTCTCTCTGTAACCAGCTAGTGAGGTTTTAAAGCAGAACGTGCTGTCCTTCACTTTAGTTTCCCTGTGCCCTTTTGCTGCTCAGAGTCCATACGGCACCGACGCTAGATGAGAAGAGAGCATCTCCTGTAAACACGGTGCTGATACAGATCAGTGTCTTTGAAGACAGGAAAATGGTATATTTTTGTTTTTGAAGCCTGGAATACAACCACCTTCCCGCTGGCCATGTCAGTATGGCTGCCACCGACAGAGACTAAGGCTTTGTAAACAAAACCCAAAGATGTCGGGAAGCCTCCCCTCTGCTGCCAGTGCTGACACCCCCTGCGGTGGGTTACCTCAGCCCAAATACCACCGTGCTGACGGCACCGCCGGGACGCCTTCGCTCACCTCGCAGCATCCCGTGCCTGGTCCCCCGCCAGCCTTCCGGCAGCAGGCACAGGCACACACCAGCCTGCCCACAGCATCCTTCACCGACAGCTCAAACACATGTAGGCTCTTTGATTTCACAACTGCTCGCAGGCTTCTATGTTTCCATCGCATTTCTGAACGGTTTGTGATTATTTCCCGCTGGGGCCCAGGGGAACGGTGTGTGATTAAGGGTGTGATCATGATCTGTGCTGTACCATCCGGCAAGTGAAGGGATTGCACGGACACAAGATCCAGGAGGGCAGAGCTGGGGGAATGTGAGTTACCGTGAGGCAATTTGGCTCTGGTGACATTTTGGGGGGTGACACAGGTCTGAAGAGAGAGTCCATCACAGAGAGAATATTGTATTACCCAGCTCCTGGTGCAGCCAGGTAGGGTGTTCACTCCCACCTTACCTCCGCCTCCCCACAGCAAACAGCCAATCTGCCACCTCTCCTTGGAGAAATACGGATAAAAATACTGACATATGTGTCTATCGATCCACACAAATATTCCTCTTTTCCGGGCACCCTCCAATGCAATTCTTATTTCTCTACTATGGCAGCAAGGATATTGGGGGCCAAAAGCCTCCCAGAACTGGGCTGCAAGAAGTGGCACACGCCACCACATCTCTGCACTTACATCTCCCATATTCAGCACGGAAAAGGACAGCAGCGGTGCGACTGTCACCGCTCATCAGCGTCCCAGCACCAGGGAGAGCCAAAGAGCACTGGAATTTACTCTAATCATCTCTAACCATGGAGTGTGGTTGCAGAAAGTCAGACGTGATCAACCTCAGAGCCGGAGCGATTGCTGCAACACTGCTCCTTCACCACGTCAGAGGTAGAGCAGAGGCTGTGCGTGGATCCTGCCCGCTCCTCTCTGCGGAGCAGCCCTTCCCACCGCGGTGGGGCTTCCCAGCCAAGGGGTCTGCCAGGAGCAGAGACACTTGCATGGTTGGTTTGGTTTCTGCCACACTACTTTCCCTCCAAGTTAAAACTATATGCTCCAGAACATGGAATTTAATGGAAATCTTTTAAGAAGAATCTCGAACTGGCAGGGGCATGGACTTGAAATCAGAGACCTGCACTTCTGCCTGTTCAGGGGCTTCAGCCTGTCCATCATGTTAACTGTGAAATTTGCTTTAGACATCTGTTTTATGCTGAGAGCAACCTGCTCTGGGCTTGCAAACACGGTCTGTATGTATAGGAACAAGTTGATGAAGCCTGGCTCTCCATGCTCGCTGTTGATGGGTCTCCCAGGCTGGGGGTGTGAGTTACTAATTTTTCTATTTTTCTCTCTCTCTCTTTTTTTTTTTTTTTTTTTTTTTTTTTGTCCTGGAGCAGCGCCTAATGTTTTCTTGGATAGAAAATCTTTCCAGCTGGCAGTGTCCAAAATCCAACTGTCACACCATGGCTGAAACTACAGAAGGATCTGGTCTCGGTGAAAGAGCTGAGAAGGAAAAAAAGTACCAGCATGGGGCAGAGAGGCGGCTTTTGGCACCCAGAGCAGGCAGGAAGATGGGGAGCAGGCTGGGGCTGAGGTGGGTTACTGGGGTGACAGGGGCACACGTAGACAGAAACAGGGAGGGGGACTCATCCTTCCCACCAGCAGGCTGGGGGCTCTGCAGATAGCCAGGCAAAGGGCAGGCCAATATTTCTGAAAAAGCTGCAGTGGTGTATTAATGTGGAGAATGTTCTTCTGCTTGAGGAGGCAAACACAAAAGGCAGACGAGCACTTTGGAAAAACCCTGTCATTTCAGAGCACACCCGCTCTCCAGAAGCGTGAGTACCGGCACGCTTGACAGCAACCGCTGGGAACTCTGCCCTATTCCTGCCCGAGGCTCATCAGGAGCACGACCAACTCGTGCTGGGCTCACTGTGGTAGTGCAGGTGGGCTCCCATCCCATCCCATGCTATGTCATTCCATCCCAAGCACGGGGCGGACGGGGCGAGGGTCCCCAGCCTTTGCAGGGAACAGGGGAGCAGCTCAGCATCCTGTGCCATCCTCTGACAGCTAAAAGCTGCTCTCGCCTGCCATTAGCACATTTTAAAGTCATTAATCTTTCAGAAAAATCCTGCAGTATTCTAAAGTGCACCCTGGGTAGCAAGTTAAATTTATATGTTTAAACAGCACCATTTCACCTTTTCACTGCGAAGATGCAGCAATGGTACCCCTTGCTGGGCATTTGACCATATCAGCGCTGGGACTGGGATGAGGTTAATGGAAAACCTTCACCAGAGCTCTCCTCCTCTGGAAAATGAAGCTGAAATTTTGAAGTTTAAGTGTGCAACCCTTGTGCCCCTCAGAGTGGGAAAGATGAGCCCATGGACATGCTGCAAAGCCCGTCTCTTCCTGTAGGCACTGAGGAAGGAGGAGGACTTAGAAATAAGGAGCTGGAGGGGAGTAGGAGGAAAAGGGAGGGAAGGAAGGTAGATATATAGAGGTTATAATTACATTAAATTATTGCTGCTAAGGTCATTTTTTTTTTTTCTGGAGAATACCATAGAACTGCAGAGAATGAACAGAAAATTATATCCTTGCTACAGGATGCTACATGCTCCCCTGAGAACAGGGGGGAAATCTGGAGCAAGGAAGACTTAACCCTCAGTGGAAGTGGATCAGGTTAAGGAACTTTTAAATAAATTGGACATTCAGGGGCCAATGGAACCTCATGCGATGCACCCACAAGTGCTGAGGGCCTGACCATGTGATTGTGAGTCCACTCTCTATGACCTTTGAAAGGTCATGGCAATCAGAAGATATTCCTGAAGACTGGAAGAAAGCAAATGTTCCTCCTTCTTAAGGAAGGGCAATAAAAAGATTTGGGGAACACTGGCAAAGAAGACCAATGGTATCCTGGTCTGCATCAGACAAAGCATTGCCAGCAGGTCGAAGGAGGTGATCCTTCCCCTCTACTCAGCTCTGGTGAGACCAAACCTGGAGTGTTGTGTCCAGTTCTGGGCTCCCCGGTACAAGGGAGACATGAGCATCCTGGGGAGTCCACTAGAGCCATGAAGATGATTAAGGGACTGGAGCATCTCTTAAAGAGGAGAAGCTGAGAGAGCTGCGACTGTTCAGCCTGGAGAAGAGAAGAAATGCAAGAAATTCTATTTAAATACAAGAAAAAAACCTGCTTTACTGTAAGGGTGGTCAAACACTGGAGCAGGTTGCCCAGAGAGGTAGCTGAGGCTCCATCCTCGCAGACATTCAACATCAACTGGACATTCTGGACAACCTGCTCTATCTGACCCTGCTTTGAGCAGGAGGTTGGACTGGATTATCTCCAGAGGTCCCTGCCAACCTCATCCAGCCTTATCAGTCTGTGATTCCAACGTTACCCAGCTTCAAATTGTTATCTTTTTGTTAGTAAGAAGCATCTGATAAACTGGACTTTATCAGCTCTAAGCCCAAACAGAAAAGTCTATAGATCTTCACAAGGATTAAAAAATGCAGCTACTACATGTAAATAACAGGGCTCAAAAGAATTACCCTGGAATAATGAGAATTTTGTTGGAAAATGCCACAGAACAAATGATATCATTATTCTGGTTCCTCCTTACAAGAGTATGAATAAACCTTCTGGGAAGACTGTTTTTCAAATTCAGTTTTAGAGAAATGTGTGGAGGGATGGGAAAGGTTTCCCAGTTCGCTTGGGACTTCAGCAAAGCCCTTTCTAATCAATGACCGCATGCTCCAGCCTTGAGAGCAAAGGACAGGCAGGTTGGTTCAGAGCTTGCAAGGAGTCCTTTGGTGCCTTTGACGTGTGCTCCTACAGAAACAGCTAGTCAGTGTAAAAAATATGTATTTTTTGCACAGCAGCTCGCAGCCTCACACCGAGAGAAAGAAGCTGAGCCAAGGGAGGGCCGATGCCGCGAGGTCCGTGGCAGGCAGAACAGATGCATAATTTCATGCTGAAAGAAATCACCTCCTCATATGAGCTGCCTCTGCTATCCCTCCCACCACAACTGGTGGCATTTGCCTTTCTGGAAAGTGAGCCCACCACACAGAAAAAGTAATTTCTCTTCTCTTCAGAGATGTTTTTGCTGGCAGAGCCAGACACCTTCTTTGCTTTTCAAAGTTTTCTAAGCACTGTGGTGGAACGTTTCTAAACACACGCCAGTGAAGCCCATCAACACAGTTGTTGCTTGGCTGGGAGCGCACACCCCAGCAGGGAGATGTGCTCGGCTGCGGCAGCCGCTTGCACCTCAGCTGGTGCAATGCCATGTACCCGTCAGCGGGACAACCAGCACCCCGTGGCACCACGTGTAACTTCACGGAGCAGCGAGGAAGAGGCTTGGCTGTGGTTCAGCCAAGCAGCAAATGTTTTTTGACAGGGAACAGCAGTGTGAAGTTTAGTCTGCTGTGCTGGGCTGAAGTCATCCAAAATTATGATCTACAGCATCTCCCCACCCACCGACTTGCTACTCCTGGGAGGAGACCACCCAATCTGTCTTCCTCAGCTTACCACAGGCTACTGCAAGGCCAAGTCCATGTCTTGTCCCTAAGCACTACGGGATAAAGAGCTTTCCAATCCATTGCCTTTGCCATCATCAAGGACTGGTTATGGTTAAATTCCATGCAGATAATTTTTTTTTTCTAATAATACTGGGGATAAACTCAAAATCAAGACAGAAGGTGGTGTTCTGCTGTCTTCTGAGAGCTGTTTCTACCAGCTGTTGAACGTGCAGAAGAGGGTCAGCATTTGTCCAGGACATGGACTTAATACCAGAAAGGAGTAAGTGTTGCAGCAGTCCAGCACTGAATCAGCTGGCAGGTGAAAGAGAAAGTAGACAAAGGGTAGGAATTATTTATCACAATAAAGAACCCACCCAGGGCTTTTCCTGGCACAAAGGAGAGGGGAGAGTGAGGTTCAGAGGCAGGTGTGAGGAGAGGAGAGGAGGGGGGAGCCCAGACCCTGACTTGTGTGCTTTTGTCATCATGAAAAGCATGATGCAAAAGGCAGAGAAGCCCAGGGGGTCGCGGGGCAGTGCCTGCCCTGAGCTGCCGCTGGGCACCCCATTTCCTGGGAGGCACCTTCTGCAGAGCGGCTCGGAGTGGGATGCTCTGCTTCAACCACAGAGGATGCCACGGCTGCACCACCCGACCATTTGGCCTATCCAACCTCCCTGATGGACTCCCATAAAACGAGTGGTGGGTATGTATGGGGTGGTGGGGGATTGCAGGGACACGGCCAGCAGAGGCAGGATGTCACGCGGCAGCTGACACACGAGCACGGGGACTCGCTTGTGCACGCACCATGTGCACGGTACAGATGTGGCAAGTGCTTGAAACGGCACCAGTTTGTGCACACAGGGCAGAGCAGCAACGGTACAGAGGACTCTAAGGACCTCAGCCCAGGGAGGAGCGGGGCTCCAGCTTGGAAAGCACTGGTGTCTCAGATGGGTGATGGATAAATGGCCTATGTTTATCCAGTGTGGAGCTAATAACTTACAAAAATTAAGCTTCACATTTACACACCGCAATGTCACAAACCACCCCTTCAAGTCTCACGGGATCAAAAAAAGTTCCTCTCAGAAAGGCAGAGAGCATTGCCTCTTGTGGGCTACTCCACGGCACGCTCAGAAAGCAATCACTTTGCATGATGGAAAAATTTCTCCTGTTTTAAACAGAAGTGGATGACAAGAAAGTTAAATCGCTGCAACCTGTTTTGAAATCCGGGTGGTCGTAGCAAGTTGGTCCTCACCCCGAGTCCATCAGCCATGCCTGCTTTCAGGCACGTACGGAGTCACTCGTGCACTGGCAGCAACCGTCCGCCTGCCTTTGCTCGCTGGTTTTGAAATACAAACGAAATTTCTTCAAGCTGTGTAAATGCCTTAAAAGGAAGAAAACAGAATTAGCACACTTTTCATGCGGTCCGTGTAGGAAGGGACTTCTTCCTCCAGTGTTATACCAAGAGAAAACGTGCTTTGCGTTGTATCCCTAACAGGGCTGAGCAGCACGGAAACACTCTCATGGACTTTGCAGAGGAGACAGGCAAAGGAGGGAATCAGGCCCTTTCCATGTTAAGAGACTTATTCACTTCCCTGGGCCAGAATTTCCATTTCCAGGGAGAAAGGGATCGCATTAGCCCAGGGGTTTGGAATTGGAGCTAAACCCAGGAGCATCATGGCAATCAGAGTTTCCTCTCTCCCTTACTGGAAAGTTGGGGGTGATTTTCTCTGCCAAAAGAAAGCAGAGCAGCCAGCTACCCCATCCTTAGGGACTTCAGATGATTTGGGGAATACCCCTGCCCAGGAGGTGCCCCGGGGAGGGGCAGTGGGGGAGGATGCTGAGAAGATCTCTGGGAGACACAGCATGTACCCTACAACTTCCCAATAGAGCACAAGACATTTCAAAATTCCCCAACCAGAGCTGCAGCTTGTTCGAGTAGCGAAGCATAATTGCTCCCAGCTCCGAAGTCACGTTGGGTGGGGGCAGAGCTCTCCACATTACCTCTTCTCCAGCTAGAAAAGTGAAAGCTGCAAGGTCCACCCGATTGCACAAGAAGGACTCGCTTACACAGGGGGGTTTCCCAACCAGGAGCGCAGCTCGCTGAGCCCAGCCCTGCCAGAAGCTCTCTGCGTCACGGGATGCTGTGTGGGCACGAGGCATGGTACCGTGGTGGTGGGGGCGACTGCCTTGGGAATAAAGCCCACGTCAGTCTTTTTTCTAATTAAAACATAAAGAGAACATAAGTTATTAGAAACTGGTATGATATTTAGTGCTGACAGGCTGCAAGAGCTCATAAAGGCAAATGAAAACCAAGCTTGTAGCTTCCAGTGCTCATGAAACAGGCGGAGGAGCGGGGGAACTGCGGGCTTTGTCGGGGTAGGGAGGATTATCACCTTTATGGCCCCTCTTCCAGGGGTGCTGCCTGCACGGCTGCACGAATGCCCATCCCTGCACAAGAGGGCAATGCAGGAGCAGGAACTGGGTGGCAGCCACAGCTGAAAGGGGGTGCAAAACTCCCCTCAAGGGTGTGCAAAGCTTCTGCCTTCCAGCAGGAGCTCAGGAAAGCGCTGCGCGAATTTCTTTCCTGAGACAGGGGAAAATCCAAGTTTCCATGATTTTCTTGTCTTAGCCTGTGCTGAGCCACCGGAGCATGTATGTATTTGCTGTCGACAGTTTTCACTAGAGATTGAAGTGGTGTAGCCACAGTCACTCCCTGGTATTGCTAGGATTGCATGGGGTTATATTGCAGCAGAATTTAATCCAAATATTTTTACTTCTAATGATTCAGGGTAAATTCCCCTACTCAACCACCATTGATTATCTATGCCAAAAAAAGTGAGTTTGGATTTGCCTTCTGTCAGCGAGGTAAATGCACTGAAGAAAAAAAAAAGGCTTTCAGTCGACTTACAGGACTATTGTCACAGCTGATCCACATTAATAGTTTAACAGCCTTAAGCTCGCTCTTAATTCAACACCTGACTTTGCAAGGGAGGAAAGCACTGCACTCCTCCTGAGTTGTGACAGAGTGGTTTTGCAAATCTCAATATGTTTAGTGCATTATAAACAGGAGCTTGTCTCTGAAAATGGTACCAGTAGGGACAGGCTGTTATAGCCCAACAAGAAGCTTTCATGTAGATGTGCATAAAATACCTTAGAACTGTGTGGGAGGAACAAGAAAACTTCCATGAACAACCAAAAAATCCATCCTTGAACTTTGGGGGGTTTTGAGCATCTTGTCAGCTGCATCCTTAGTGCCAATGGGTGCCTTGTTCCTCTTAATTTTTATAGGAATCAGACCAAACCAAACACTTTCTAAAAGCTTTATTTAAATTGGTACATTAAAATAAATGCATATAAAAATAGCCTAATATGACAGTAATTATTACACCATCCAAATCTAAACATAATCTTTAATCCTGACAGTCAAAGTGTGTGTGTGGTAAAGTATTATCAAAAGACATTTTTTCATCCTATCATACTACTCCTTATCCTGGTGTTACACTCTAATCTTCCCATTTAAATACCTGTATCTCATGATCCATACTCCTTTTTTTCTGCTTCTTTCAGCAGCAAACAGTAGTGGCAGTGTTAAACAAAATTATAATATCTTGTTTAATTAAAAACATCACCAGTATTTGAACACTTGAAATAGTCAGCTATGCTTTTATCACAGCATCAACTGAGCTACTTGTTGGATCAGTTGGATCAAGTATCCTGACGACTTCCCATTCTTCCAGATATACACTGGCTCATTTACAGAAACAAAGACTGGACTGGGAGGGATGACTGGCTCACCAGACCTACTGACCATTCATCACAGCATGATGCTTCAACAGAAGACATGCTCCGTTTCTTCTTCCCAGCATAAACTGCTGTGTAATTGATTTTTCAGTAATTTTTCAAAGATGCCGAAAAGATTCGGGATTCAACATAGAAGCCCTTTGAAAATTCAAGTTGTATTTACATACAGATGCTCCTCTGTGTCAGAACGTGGTGTTCTGCTCTGTGTTTGCATGCATTTCACGTAAGAGTGCAGCAGCGGAAATCAAAATCCTCTTCCTTTATTATTCTTTATGCCTTGATTATGAATAAAGAACAATCAAGATCCTCAGCTAGTGACTTCTGTTGAAAGGCACTAAGCTACAGATACATATAACAACACTAGTTAGGGCTACAACTTCCCCCCTAGAAGGGAAATCGGACCTTTTGGCAGGTAGACAGAATTTCCCTGGCTTTTTTTTAAATTAAGCCTTACCACAATAAAAATATAGATTAAATCAAATTTGCATGATGAGGCTGAAATAAAGATACCAGCATTACCACCCTCTTCCCTCCTGAACTGTGTTGCAACTTAAAATCTTTGATAGCACATATTGTTATTTCAAATTTATTGTCACACGACTTGATATCTTTCCTGCATGAAACAGGTTTTTATAAGATAATTAACTGAACCTCAGAGAAAAGAATTGCTATAAATGGTTAGGTCTGATAGAAGGAGGAGAACAGTCTCAAAAAAGTCCACATTCTGCTAATAAACATGCCAAGAAAAAGTACGATCATTAGACAACATCATGGCCAGCCATCACGATTTATTTCCTTCTTTCCAGAGGAAAAAAAAAAAAGGCACATGATCTGATCTTGGAACACAGTCTCCAACTGCTTCAAAAATCTATTCAGCTCTCAAGACATGGGACAAAGAGAGTAAATTTTTTCCTTGAATGTGTGGTATGGAACCTAAAAAAGTATGGTTTTGGCTGTAACGTTTGCCATAGCACATACTTGATTGATGCTGGAAGGCAATGCACGTTCTCCCGCTGGTATGAGAAGAAGCTCAGAGTCAGTTTCAAGGAGATGCATCATTTGGGAAAGAGTTATTCTCCCCAAAATAGCAAGGCACGATATGTGCCTCAGCTTCTCCTAGCTATAAAGCACTATTAGCTGTAGTGCTGCTGTTTATGTAGATAATGTTAACAGAGGAACAGAGGGACAAACCTGGAAACTAGAACCTGAGGTGCTTGCATGGGCACATGCAGAGACACACCGTGGTCTGAAGAGCGCATGGTAACATCCAACCAACCAAACAAAAGCAGTCCCAGGTCCCTCTCTTGGAGTGCTCCCATAGGGAAAGGGGTACAAGCATAGTTCTTCACCTTCAATAACCAGAGGCTTTCCTGGAAGGAAGAGACATCAGGGGAGAGCTGGCAGACTCCCGCAAGAAGACATGTCGTCATGATGTGCAATGGGGTGTCCAATAAAATGTTGTAATACGTTACACAAAATTATGTCCCCAACAACTTCATTTGCTGCCAATTAGAAAAGCCTGTGTTGACTGAATAGACAAAACCCAAACTGACAGGTGAGCAAGTTTCTGTAGCACTATTACAGACATTAAAAGGCACAGGGCTGTAAGAAAAGTCCCGAGCTAACCAAGTCACCTGCCAATTTCCCCCGACTCCTACGTACATGAAATACCTACACGAACATAAACTGCTGTCAGGAACTCATGCTGCAACAGCATGACTGAGTATTTCTAAGGGCCTTCCCCTTGACACAGACCCAGACTTTAATCCCAGAGCTTGGGTAAAGAGTAAACGAGCTGCTAATTCTGAAAAATTAAACCTCCTCATATGCAGACAGTGTCCAGCTATGTCAGCTAGACAGCAAGTATTTGACAGCAAACTGTTTATAGCCTACTTCTGCCAGGGGAACAATTTGAGTAGTATCAGAATAGGGTTTTTCCTGTCATGCTTCCCATTCCCAGACTTCTTTGTAAAGTCTGCAAGCAGAGATGCCAACGTACCCCATTCTGACCTACAAAGCAAACAATTGGACTTGTGTTCCTGCTGCGTTATCACCGAAATGAATCATTGTCGTGACTCCTCATCAGCCTGGCAGGACGGAGAGTTTTCTGCTGGGAAGCCTCAGTTGAATCCTGCACCTACTGCTCTGATGACACCAACTGCATATTTTGAGTTTATCGCAGAAAAGAAAAACACACAGCAGAAAAAGGCCCAGCTTTAAATTTTGCTCTTTGCCAGGACAAACATGGGAGCAACTGAAGCACAACTCTGAAAGCTTTAACTTATTGAACTCCAGGGGAAAAAAAATTAAAATCATTTCATCAATCTTTTTTGAAAAACAGAATAAAGATGTTAGATAAAAATGTCCATCCCCCCAACAAAATAAATTGCACAAATCTGAGGAACAGAAATGGCCATGGTATAACATCATTGCCCACTCTTTCTGTACCTGAGAAGAATTTTAGGGTTGTGTCCTGCTATTGTGGGAATCAGGAGGAAAAAAAACTTGCTGGGAATGGGACACAGGGATGACAAACCGTCCTTTGCCTTCTCAGGTTTTACAGATCCCTGGGCTGGCTTGGCAATGAAAGGTCCCCACTGAATCAGGAAAATTAACTTCAGGGGAAGGCATCCCTACTGGGAGCAAGCAGCTGTCAGTAGTTAATATTTATAGTCTTCTGCTGCAATGGTGGGTGGGGTCTAAAAAAGTGTAGGAGATTTGGACTAGGTGTCTTTGAATCAAGCCTGTTTAACCTATGTGATCTGAAGCTTCTCTCTTACCAGCATTTGGAGCATAAAATCCTATCACTTATGCCTAACTGCCACATACTTGTAACCCTACACATGAGGGATAAAATTAAATCAAGACAAACCAAGACACCCATATTCTCCCTTTATAATTTATAAGGATAAAAGACAAGTTTTTTGCCAGGACAGGGTTCAGGAACTTTAGATATCCTGCTAGAAAAAACATCTTCTCTCTCCATTAAGAGATATCTTTCAGAGTTTGTCAGACATCCAAAATACTATTTCTCCTCTCTTCATTAGAAACCATGTTTTGCAAGTGACAGAGACGTACTCTTCACAGACCACCATTTACTTAAACAAATTATTAATCATAAAGTGATGCTGGAATGCAAGAAATGCTACATCTCCGACCACGACTCAACAGCAGTTGGTTTGACCTTTGTTTTGTTTGGAAAATTCCCAAAGCTAAAAACCTCTCTTGGGTGAATTTAAGCTGGCTGATAATCAGGTTGGCTTTCTCAGGGTTTCGTTTTCCTGCTTTTTTTTGGTGAGCTCTATAGACATAACTCCCTGGGTGCTGAGGGGTTCAGAGATCAACAGTTCAAAACCATTGCCCTACAAAATGCATCCTCATTTCAGTGTGCAACAAGCCTCTGCCATGTATGAGGAAGGGAAGTGCCAGATATCTTGTTTATCTCATCAAAGACTTCAACTGCACAATGGAACAGCAACGTACCGAACAAATACAGAGGAGATATTTTACTTTATTATTTATCCCCTAGAAGAAATAAAATTGTCTGCAAAACATTCCAAAGACTGAAAATATTGTCTACAGTAAAAAGGGAAACTAGAATCACACTTCTCCCACTTGGGCTGTATGAAAGTCTGTTGCTATCTGGAAGCATTTGCATTTTTAGGATAATTGAAAATTATAATATTCCACATTCCTGAGCCAACTGCAATGCAAACCCTCTTAAACATGAATTTTAGTGCAGAACTGTAATAGCTAAGGTCTTTAGTGTCTCAACAAAACAGATCACGGTCATCTGAAATCAGACCTTCCTTTGTAAGCTCAGGTATCAGGTAATTATAAGCAAACCCTCTTTAGATAGGTGTCCAAAGATAATTTTCAAAAGGAAGAAGTATGAATCACATAAAGATTCACAGAACAATTCTCTATATTGTATTTTTGGAGTCACAAAATCTCTGAATCTCATTTCATGATGGAGTCAGTAATGCTTCATTTTTATTTACTGCAGTGGTTAATACTCATCCTCCCATGTATTGGATACTGTAATTTCCATTTGGTATGCTTGCCCAAATCCCATCCTTTTATAAAAGTAGTGCACCACTGGGAGGATGACAGAAAATTAAGGGAGGAAAATTGCTTCAAAGAGACAAGGCAGTGTTCCTTGCTATTGCTGGATTGTTACATGCATTACTTTCCACTATACGATTATTTTTGATGATTAATCTAATAGTAATTACCATTTATCTAATTACTTGAAATATGAAGCCTTTATGGATTCTCCCAGTTCTTTCTCTCATCCTGGAAGTCTCTAGCAATAGCTCCTAGAGAAGGACTTTATAAAAACAAAGTTAATCTGTAAATATTCAGAAAGAATTTAAATAATACTGCTTTTCAACCTAACAATCCAACTTCTAACATATGTACCCTTTCTTCTGCAGGAAAGCAGAGTTTTCCCTGTGTCCAACATGAGAAAAAGCAATTCAGAATTACGGGAATTGTTCCATCCCATGGAGTCAGTAACATAAATGGAAGGTTATGCCTTAGTAATTTCTGGGGCTTTTACCTCCCCCGTCCGGCTGCGAGGATAAAACCTAGAAGACATATTCTGGGAGTTGTTCCATGCAAGATTCCTGTACAGGGCTGCACTGTTTACATTGACTACAAATCTGTATGCACAAGAGAGCTCAGCATGGGAACAAAAACTCATCTCTGAAGTCTTTCTGTAAAACAAATTGAACATAGTTTTCCCCATAACAACAGAAGAAAACAGAAACAATTTTGAAGGGTGAAGCGTCCCTCAAAAAATTTGCAGGGAATTTCTGCTTTCTAATACTGCAGACTTCCTAAAAACACATGGTTAGTATAGGTGAGGCCCATCAAGTCCAGCTAATTGATCCCCCTACAGGCTACAGAAAAGGCACTATGGAGACTCGTTCTACACAAGAAATTTAGCTGTCGAAAGAAGTCGCAATGCAATGTGAGAGCCACATTTTAAAAACTACTCATTTCTTGAACGCCAGCTGTATTCACTGTTGCTCCACAGAATACTATGGGCCAAATGAAATACTATTTTTTACAGGTCAGATCGATCAGATATGATGAAAAGACAACAGGGAGGGGGAAAAGAAGCAGGAAGGTCCTGCAATAGAAAGAGAACCAGCTCTCACTTGAAAGAAAGTACAAGAAACAAGTGTGCAAAAGCAGTGGATCAAGACTTTCAACTAAGAAGACTTATGGAGGGACAGGTATTATCTCCAGGCACAGGTTAGCCTTGTATAAATTCTAACCCTTGTTTTAAACAAACTGACTCCAGATGACCCGTGACGTTTAGAATAATTTTGTACTAGAAGAGAACCTTGGTGGTAATTTTGCAGTAAGCAAGACAAAGCGTTTGGAAGAGAGAGCCTTCCAGTGAACAGGATGATTTCACTTTGAAAAACTTCCTAATTGTTGATTCATCAGATCTCCAAAGCAGGCCAGGCTGGAAATCCTAAACTTGCTTCAGTTGAACCTGGCACGGACCTCTAACTAGTTTGTTGGCAAAATTATTTAAATAAAGGTTCTTTGTCTATCTTTCCTTTTTCCAAAGGTACAAAATTGTATCAAGTAAAAACATAGCCTGTACTGCCCAGAGACTATAAACTAAATTGAACTTAGAAATAAATTTACAAGAATGAAGACATGCTGTTGTAAGAACACTCTTCCTTAACGACCACAGACCCAGCATGAATGTGGAGTACAGCTATGCTGCAGCTGGGAACCCGACTGCTCTGGACCCAGAAGTAAGAGCATCAGTGACATGCCAAATCCAAGCTGACAAGCTCTGCTGGGCAGCAAAGTCCTCTTCCACACCCGCACAAGTGTCTCTGCATGGTGTTATCTTATGGGACCTCAAGAACAATTAAAAAGGATGACCAGATATCCACCTCAAATGTACAAATAGATACGAGGGCACCCTGGGGAACAAGCAGGAGGAACTAGAGCTTCTCATGCCGTTACTACAGCACTGTTGGAATAACAGATATGGTGGGAGAGCTCACGTGTGGTGGGAGCGCTGTGATGGATAGATGGATACAAGCTCCTCAGGAAAGACAGGGAAGGAAAAAGGGAGAGATTTGGGGGGGCTCTTTACAGGAAGGAGCAGCTTGAACGTTAGTGATGGATGGCAGTCTGATTGAGAGCGCGGGTCAGGATTGGAAAAGAAGCCAGTGGCAAGGATGCGGCAGTGTATTGCAGACCAGCCCATCAGGGTGATGAGGACAGTCAAGCACTGGAACAGGTTGTCCAGAGAGGCTGTGCTGTCTCCATCCTTGGCTTTTCAAGGCTTGACTAGATAAAGCCCTGAGGAACCTGGTCTAATCTCACAACTGATCTTGCTTGAGCAGAAAGCTCGACTAGGTCCAGAAGTCTCTCCCAACCTGCATTATACTGTGATCCAATGTCCAAAGGACAGAATCCCAGGCAGGAACTGCAGTTTTGAAACTGAGGCAGAAGAATACAGCATGTACTACCAGCCAAGAAGTGCCAATTTTGTGACTGTGTCTTACCCATGAGTATCGTGCAGAGGTGCTCACCCAGCAGCCAACTGGAGACCAAGGCTGCAGATTCCCAGGAAGCTACAGAGTAATGATGGAGCAGTAGCAGCAGAAGTCATTCCTGCAACTCTTGTGAACATCAAATATCTACAAAAAAAAAAAAAAAATCTCTGGCAACAAATGTTAACTTGAAGTTAACTCCCACAGAGTATGTTCTCAGGGCAAGGAACTTTTAAGTGTTTGCAGTTTCCCTAACCAGTTAAGAGTCAGGGAATGTGAGACTGCACTAAAATGAATTCCCAGTGAGGGGAGGGGGCAGGGGGCCAAAACGTGTTTAATTTCACTGATGTTCCTTACGTGTGTCCTCCCCAACAATCCCACTCCACAATATAGCATATCAGCGCCAAGTTTGAGAAGTAACTTAAAACTTATTGCCTCGCTCTTGCCAAGACATTGTTTACATGTTTTTGGATGAGACGAACAAGCTCTCAAGTCCAGACTGTCACCATAGGCCTTTCTTGAGAAATATCCAGCCCTTGTTTTTTCTGACAGAACCATGTTAGTTGTTTCTAACCATCCTCAATGTGATAAGGCTGGTGCACTCAAATTATAATCATACTATCCCTCTTGATTTGCAAAATATACCCCCTCAAATCTTGGTCCTCCTCTTCTGTCTGGTTCTCCTCCCACAGGTGGCTTCAGTCCCACCGGTGTCACGCAGCTCTTCTCCCAGACACAGCTGATGCTCTAGGGAAGCTCACAGTTGGCTCTCCATCCCCAGCTAGCAGTCTCCTCTAGGAAAGCTGCCAGTCAGGCTTATTTAAATCATCAATGAAGCTGCTCCTCGAAGTCTCCAGGCTTCGCTCAGCAGCTGGTCTCCGGCTCCCTGGACTTGCCAATATCTGAAACAATCACCTGCGCATTTCCACTGATACAACACTGCTTTTGGCTTCTTTCCTTTCTTTTCAGAAACTGGCCTGCAGCCACCACGAGGGTTCAGAACTATTCCCAAAAGGGACAAGGAGACTAAACAGAAAAGTGATGCTGAAAGGTTCTGCATGTGCAGTGACCACTTTCTGCCCTGCCATTTAAAGAATCTTAAGCAGCTTGAACGCTAGACACATCTACAAATGATGCACGTACTTCCGTGCGGCTCAACTGTATATATAACCAGATTACAAAGTTTACTTGTATTTGACTACAAGTGTCCAGTGTCTATATGTCAAAATTCTTATAAAATCTTTCCTATCTATGTCCGAGCGAACCACTGTGAATATAATGACACAGTTCTCTGCTGTATGCCCTGATAAGCCATTTTCTTATTATTGCACTGTGGTATTACCCATTGTGTTTAGCTGGAGAAAAGAAAAATCACAAGTACCCAAGTAGTGCCATAATCTTCAAAAAAGCTTCAAAATCTATTGCTGGGGGAACAGCAAAAAATGTACCTCTAGGTTCTGTAAAGATTAAAGTAGCAACAGAGTCCTTACAGAGTCAGTGCCAAGCTTGCTATCAAAGGCTTTGGGTCAGCACCAGGAACAAGTTACAATGAACTTCATACCAGCCTCCAAAAAGAAGTCCACACACTAGTTTTATACCTAAATACAGGTGCTAAGTTTCAAATTCAAGGCTCAGTCTTGAAGAAGTTAATTCCTGTGACCGAGATAATGACTACGTACGTCATTATTCGAGAAAACATTCATGAATTGGAAATGGACACATATGAATAATATTTTAAATTCCAAATAAACTACCACGGAATTGATCCGTAAAAGAGTCTTCCTGCCACTCAAGGGCTAACCCTTTAGTCTGCCAGCTGCTGGAAAATACTTTTCCTTGCCCAGTTTTTACAGGTTCTTTAGAACTATGCATTACTGCCCACAGTATTTCCAAGAAGTAATACCTCAGGGAAAAGAGAAAACACGCTTTTTAACTGTTCAGACTACACCACTAGGAAGAAAGTTTAAACAAAATCATACACCACTGCAACATTAAAGAATGTAAAAATACTGAAAATGAAACAATCATCAACATCGATGTTGCATCTGTATGATAATCTCAGAGTTACAGAAATTTCTTGTATGGCATTTCTGTTAAGAATAAAGACAACTGTCTGTAGAGTTGTTGTGACCACTGCCATTTAGTTTTAATGCACGTGAGGCTCTCAAAGCGGACAGGTAGAATACTCACAAATACACCTGGAAAATCTATCTGACTTCTGCCAGCTCTCCATTTCTGACTGACTTCCTTCACTACCCTCTCCCACTTCCTCTGAAAATACTTTTGTAACAGATGGACAGACAACTCAACGCTTTAAGTCACTAAGAAGCATTGACTCTCACTGGCCCAACTGATCTGGAGGGGGGACAGTCACTGTTCTGTTGAATATCTGAAAAACAGGACAAGAATGGGAACAGGACTCCAGCATTCCCTACGGACCTCTGCAAGGGACAACAGATCCCTCTGCAAGGGATAGCAAGAGGAAGGCTTGGTGGTGTTGAGTAGGCAGCAACTTTGAGGAGAGTGATGAGGCAAGAAGGGCATGCAAAAAGCCCCTACCTGAACCAGAAATACAGGTTTAAAGTGAAGTTGAAGGCAAAATGAGAAACATGAGTGTGTATACAAGTGTGGGTGGGAACCAGTCCTGTGGGTGCAGAAAACAAGAGAGAGTTGACTGAAGAAATTTGAGATCAGGTAGTAAACACAAGAGCAAAACCACCTTCCCAACACAAACCAGTTGCACTACCATTCGAGAGCAATGCTTTATGAAACGGCAAACCTTACTATCTAATACCATTCTCTTTATTTTTGTCTTGGCACTGTCTACATGAACGGAAAACAACTGCAAAAATAGATACATGCACTTTGGTTTTACTGGCTTCCAGAACACGACTGGAATGGAAGCAACGATTCTAACATTCATCTTCTTTTAAACTGTGGTTCACTGAAAGGTGGTTGTTTCTTGAGCTTTTACTTAGTGTATCATTTGTATGTTAGCCAACAGAATTCCCAAAGGCTTTTTCCCATGCTGCTCCTGTTAGTCTTTTTATTTATTTTTTTTAAAGAGTGCCCAACTGAAGGCTATTTCCAAAATGTATCTGTAAAACTTGCATTTGAATGCTCTTCGTTCATAAAACAGATGGAGAAGTGAAGAGTAAGGAGGAGAAAAATGTACAGAAAGAAAGCAGACCTGTACAAAAAGCATCACGATGGAAAAAAAGTCATTTGACTCTCCATTTCACCATAATAGAAATATTAAAAGTAACGTTCTTCAGACTGTGTGTCACATTCAATTCCTAAAACAGAATGTCAGCTACTGCATTTCTGTGCTGAAAGTCACTTTCCCACTGCTTTTTGTAGACTGTTTGCACTATTTAACTTTAAAGAGTCCAAGAGGCTTCTGATTGTTTCACTTCCCATTCCTTTTGTCCTATTCTTCATCTTGCTGGGATTACTTTTTCCAAATGGTATCAGTAGGGCTGCCAGTCCCCAAGGCTCTTTATTGATCATTTGCTGAGTTTTCTCTTCCTTCTGTAAAATCCAGGCACTTTCTCTGGCCATAGCTATGAATTTCTCCAGCTGTGGCTGATTAACATTCTTGCTGATATTAAGGTCTTGTTCAAAGGGATTCCAGATATAAAGAGGAGACGACTCAGGTTTATTTACTTCCTTTCCCTGTAGACAGTATAAAGAAAAAGCCAAAGTTGCATATATGCATTATAGGCTAAGCAAATAACAAATCACTTGAGTTATTATGTTAGCACTAAAAGCATTTTGACCTAGAAGAGAACTTTTGGGGGGTGGAAAGAAACAAGAAGTCACTATTAATCAAGTTAATTTTCCTGTTAACTTGACTGTACGACTCCTGTTCCCTGAATCCTCTTAGTGGTATTTTTCCTTGCCACAGTCAGATTTCCTTCAAGGCAAAGAACACACAACTACCGCTTAGCCTGTCTTTTTGGCCATTCTCCCATTTGCTTTGCCAAAAGTCTCAGACTTCCCTCATTGCAACCGCCTACTCCTATCTCCATTTGTGTATGGGCAGCATGAGTGTGTCATACTAACCTGCATAGCCCAGTCTGATAAACTACAAGCACTTAAACTGTTCAAACCATTGCTCTCACAGTGCTCATTAAGAGCTAGTATAACAAAATAAGACTACTCACTTTGCTGAAATTCCTCCAAGTTCAGTCTGTCTTTTAAGTGCAGAGCTATTCAGGTCATCGTCCAGTTTTGGGTACTTGGTATAGTACAAAGCAAGTTGTTGACAACTATGTAGTTCGTTATTTAAATGCACTTTAATTTCAGCGCTTATCAGTGCTCCTTAGATGACCTGGTCTGTGTTACAGAACCTCTGCAAGCCTTCCACCGCAAGCTCTAGCAGGAACCTACCAGCTAACGCTAGTCCAGGAAGCATCCATGTACATGCTACATGCTCTTTCCCCAGGGCCAAGAGGACTGACTGACTAGTTAAACAGAAAAACATCAGCAGCACAGACATTTGCCCTGACGAGCTCAGGCTCCAACATGTGTATGCTTCTACTTGACTTTTTTAGGCTTAATGACAAAGTAAAGTTCTCCAGCTTAATCAATCAGTTTCTAGGATCAGCCTGCAGTGGCAAAGAGAGCTCTCATGCATAATCCATAGTGCCCAAGTAGGAAAGAGAACACAAACAAGAGTGTCCACAAAGCAACATGGCACTGAAACCCCCCATACCAGAAGCAGCCCAGCAGGAACAGGTAGTTACATTTATATATGTTTCTATTATACATGCATGCAGCATATACACATGTATCAACAAACAGCATGACTTAAACATATAAAGTAAAGCAAAGTGATAGAGCAGACCTCTTGGCAAGCACAGAATGATCATGTAATCCATCAAGCTTACTGAGTTGTAAGTACACTTACTGTAAGCTGATGCAAACTGCAATAGGAAGCGCAAGTGCCAAAAGCCAATTTCAGAACTCAGTCGTAAGTTTTAATGCAGACACTGTTTGGGACTGGACTCCCAACTTTAAACGCAAAGCCTGTTGGTGTACAGAGTTTGTCATAGGCTTTCACTATGACATACATCATGACATTTAAAAAGCTTTCCTCTCACAGAAGCAAAATAGCTTCTACTTTTCAAAACGGCCATTTTTATTACAGGGTTGTCAAGAAAGATCATGCAGGCTTAGCATCAGAGTTTGTTCTTTCCAACGTCTCCAAGTAATGACACTGTAATATTCTTAATGATGCTCTAAGTGATAAGGCTCCGAGAGGAAAACTCTCTTCTTTAACAGAAAGAACTCAGTTTCTGGATACAACCAGTTTAAATGTACTTTGTACGTACAATTAAAAATGTCAGAAATTGTTGCTTAGCATAGGTAGTTTGTCAAACAACAGACAGAAATTCAATTGATAATGATAAGAGATTGAAATTCATTTACCTTTCGAAGATTTATGGAATTCCTTCTGAAATCAAAGTTTCCAAAATATTCAAAAAAGTCACTCAACAATACATCTAAGGCAAAGAAAAACAATATCCATCAGTAACTTTTCCTTAAAGTTTACTTTCAATATGCTCAAGACAAAAATTTCTAAAAAAAAAAGCTGATGAAGATTTACCTACCAACTGTTTCTGTATTCTTTGTAGGTTTAATCTTGCTTAAATCACTAACAAATGAGCAATCATATCCTCCAATTATATGCTTGTCTTTTTCATCTGAAACAAAAATCACATATTAAAAATCACATAATAATAAGGCATATTAAGAAGTGATAAACAATAAAACGCCATTGTATTTAGTAAAATTCAGATAACAGACATGACTGAATTCAATGAATGCTATCATATTAAGTAAATCAAATTAAGAGTTAACAAGTGAACTTTCAGGTTTAAGGTTTAACCTACTTGGTTAAAGATTTACAAGAAAAAGTCTACAGACAGGCAAAGGAACAGAAACATGAGTAAATGACATATTTTCAAAAGCTCACAGGAATGAGGTATATGACATCTTTGTATCTCTGAAGTTACTTCTTTAAAGTAACAAACTAGATAGCTCTGCATACACAGCTTTATTATATACTAAACAGCACAAATCTCTGAGGTTAATAACTACACGAGGGTTTCAAAAAAAACAAAAAAACCACACAGACCCAAAGTGCCCACTGTCTTTTTCTGGAAAACTTAAGAGAATTAGGAAAATTCTTGTAAAATTTCAGGACAGGTGTTTTAAAATTCTATAGAATTCTAATGGAAACGCTTAAACTGATTTTAAAGCAACTGAACAAAGAACTTTTTTTCCAAAGGACTCAAAGCTTCCAAGGAACCATGTCAATAAGCAGAAGGTATGAGTAAGGAATCAAGAACTTGGGGTGTCATTCTCTGTGCTTTCATTAGATTTACTGATGATAATACACCCTACAAGCTATGTATGAAACAGCTAAAATAGCTTATTTGTGAAGATGTAAGAATTATTTGCAGATGGGCTGAACAGTCTCAAGGATACTACAAATTGTGAGAGAAAAATATAAACTGTCTTTTAAATGTTTGGTTTCTATAAAACAATACACATCGTATTAATTTGCACAAAATCCTTATCAACTGTGGAGGCATTTGAGACCTTACAAGATTTCTAAAAACCAAAAAACAAAATAAAGAATAAACAGCCAGCATAGAAACACTGAGCAAATAAATGAGTTTTAATTATGTCTAGTTAGAATTTAGTATTGTATTGAAAATGAGTTTATTTTTCCCTTAAAAATGCATTATTTTCACCAAAAAAAAAAAAAAGTAAAACTTGCATATTCCCTCAAACTTAAGGCATACATAATACACATTAGTATTTGAGAGCATAAACAAATTGCTTGGGTTTATTGATCACTTTAGAGAAAACAAATGTGAAAGTCACTTCAATAAACACACGAACAGGTGTCCTTACCTGCCAGTTCTTTAAGTTGGTCTAGTGTTGGAATGATAGGTGGTGATCTCTTTTGCAGAAAAAACATGACCATCATGGTCAGAGAGAAGTTTGTAATCCAGGTACCAGGAACACTATTTGTAAGTCCATGAACACGGGCCCAACATCGTACAGTGAACACTAGTGCTCTTACACGGGAATCGAGACAGCCATAGATATACAAGAGTTCTGAACTTTTTATAGCAATGCTGAAGAAAAAATGAAAAGTAAAAGACATGTAAATGATAAGAGAATTGTGAAGTACCAGATGCAATGTTCATTGTTCAGTCCTAGGGCATCAGTTATAAGGGAAGAGGGTATCCATAAAAAAACCCCACAAACATTTCACTTTTACGCTTTTGAAAAAAAAGAAAAGAATGCCTGAAATTGTCTAGGATTAAATACCTGGTAGTTTTCCATAGTAAGGAGGATACAGTTATGGCTAAATAATAATACTGCACTTTTTTCACATCACAGTGGGAGAAAAAAAACAAATAAACAAAAACACCATGAAGTACTCAGGAGTGAAACTATGCAGAATCAAGGCGAAAAACACAAGTCAGTCATAATTGTCTTTAAGGTACATTAGATAAAATCTCTATTCCAATATATAATAAAATACAACTAGAACTTCTTTTACAAGTTTAATCTAAAAAGTAACAAAATAATGCACTGAAAAACACATGAAGTGCAAGCAAGTCAATTTGGTAATTTTTAAAAGACTAATGTTTGGTCCTGTTGAAAAAACAACTAATCTGGAAGGTTTTCAGATGGATCAGGTTTTGATCTCCTTCATCATATGGTTGTACAAACATTCACGTAGCGTACAAATGGGAGAGCAAGAAAAAGCAGGAAAAAAAAAATGGAAGCATGGTGTGACAGCAAAACTTACTTTGGGGTCAGTTTTAGTCTAAATTGCTTGCTGTACTACAGTATTGGGAGTTTTTAGTCCCAATCTTGCACTGAATTCTTCTAAAACTCCACCATGGCATTTTGGGGAAGTTCACCATGTCAATGTTTTGTAACACCTGGACTTTCAAAATTTCAACCGTGAAGTGCTGCCTTGTGTCCACAGAAGTTTGTTACTACACAAACGATAACAAGACCACACACCATGTTCCAATCAGCCAAACCACCAGCAGAGAACTATAAGGACGTTTGCACAGAACTGCATGCTGACTTTCATAGTGGCTGAATATACAAAAGCAATTTTATTGTAAGACATTCGCTTAGTACTGACTTGGCAACTCCCAAGTATTCTGAAACAGAACTTTGGATAAATCAGAAAATTCAGTCTAGGATCTGATTGTATCTGATGTCGACAAATCACAAAATCTGCACTGAAAGTTGTATCAAAAATATTCTGAAAGATAATCACTCATATTTTACTATTCCCTAACAACAATGAAAAGGGTGAGTAACTCATTTTCTATTCTGTACCCTTATGCCACGGCTACAGATGTATACTGCATTAAGGTGTGTATTTCTTAATAAAACAAACGTCAGAAAAACAAATTATATGCTCACTGTCAACCAAATGAGAGCAAGCTGGAAGAGGAAAAATAGATGCAAAGAGAGGTATTTCTAAGAAGCCTGCTCCCTCTATTGGGCACTGCTGTGAAAGGTCCTTAATGACAGTAACAGTTCAGGCTGTTTTCTGATGCAGTGAGTTAATTTAGCATTCAAGATACCTTGCCAGCAAACAGATGTATGCAGGCCCTTAAGAAGAAAAAAGGGACACCAAAGTAAGTAGAAGCCTAATCACTGAAAATTAACACAATCGAGTGCTTAAAAAAAGCAATCAAAAGGCAGCAATGCATATACCCATATACATGAAGGGAAGAAGTGACTAACAAACACTGCCTTCTTTCAATTCCTTATAAACTAACCTTATTGTATAGAGTTGTTTTCAGGTCTTTGGTTTCAGCCAGCAAGTATTTCCTATGCTGGAGAAAGATATCTTAAGCACATGAAAACCTAAGCTCTAGAAGCCAAAAATCTCCTTTTTACTTTCAGAGCCAACATTCATATTTGTTAAGAACACAGAAAGAAGTATACTAAACAGTATTCATTACAGGTTTTCAGAACATAAGTACAGTAGTATTCTTCCTATACTTTTAAAAACCAGGTCTCACCTGTTGCTCACTGACAGATCACACTGGAATCCGGTCGGTTGATGGGAAAATTTCACCAGCGGGCAGCGAGCATTGAGTATCTTCTGTACGCTCACGCACCCAGGACCAAAATTATCAAGGCAATCGCCAATCACAGAAAGAATTTTCTGAGTTGCTAATCTTTCAGATGGTAACCTTTTCATCTGATACTCCATTTCGAAAGGACCTTTTTTCTAACACAAAATTGTAAAAGTAAACTGTTAGTTTTGGAACCAAAGAGACACTTAAGAATACTTCTGAAAGACTACACCAAGGAGTCTGTACAGTGACAGACTGAAAGACAAGAATTATTCAAAGCAGCCCACAGAACTTTAAAAAGGTAAAAACATACTGCTTTCTCTTTTAAAATTCTTTTTCAGTGATTCAACTTTTCCAGGTTAACAGTGATCAACTTACTGTAAAATTACTTGTTCAGATGAGGGTGTAATACTACTACATCTCACTACTGCCTAAAGCAAGTAATTCTGGAATTTCTGAGAGAGCATATATGCTCTGACTGAAAAGAGGAGCATACAATTAAATAAAGAGAGAGCCAAAACACAACCAAACCCCAGTTAATTTCAAACCACCAGTAATTCCATTTCAAAACCTCAAAGAACAATGTGCTATTGTGAATCAAGTAGCAGTGTAAAGGAAAATGTCTTTTTCATCTAAAAAAACCCTAAATTTTAGCATGCAAATTACTTAATCCTTCAAAATGAATGTTAAGTTTCCGTAAGACTTAAAATAATCACTAAAAACTGTCAGACAGTTTTTCTGACAAATAAATAAAAGTGGAGATGTATTTTGACAACATCAGACATGAATTTTCCTGTAGGTCTTTGTATTGTGAATTGTAGTTTATACCTCAATAAAATAACTTCATACCTATTAAATCTCTGTTCTCTTTATAGTCTCTCTCTGTTTTTAAGCCTCAACTAATTTTGCTTGTTAATCCAATACTTGACACTGACTTAGCCTCCCCCCTGGAACACGTTACGGGTGAATGCATACTATACAAACAGCATTGAGCAGTGACTTAACTAGTCCTCTGAGAGACAGGTTACTTTTGTTGTCACCAAGTTAGTGCAAAGAAAACATGCACTCACAGACAGGCGAAACAATTCAGAAGCTATGGACCTTGCCACCTTTCCCACAAACTCACTTTAGGTGCTGAATTTCTGGCTCACTCTGGCAATCACTAAGGTGATCGTTGCTGCTCTCCTCTTGCCAAGTTCTCCAGCCAGCTCGTGCATTTGAACACACCGGGACAGAAGTCCCTAATCCCATTTGGCTGCGTAGCTGGATGCTACAGCAGGGCTGGCTCAAAGCCAAAGGAGGCTGTTAACTATCGGCACCAAGGTAGGCAGCATGAAAAAAAAAGCCACAGACTTGACCGACATCTAGGTCTGCTGGTGCTCGGACCTATATGTTTGTGACAAAAATCACAATGTGCCTTCCCAGACAACAGCTCAGGATTTCTCAAAAGCTGAGTGAAGACTTTCTTGTAATGATAAAACTGACACTCTTATTAATTGATAGGACCTTCAAATACAGCTTTGGTGCCAGCTGGGGAGGGATGAAGTACTGATACACTTGCCCCAACCCTGCGGTTCTCCCCCTATTCTTGCCACGTTGCTCAAAATGGAAAATGTAGATAAAGTAAACTATTACTTTGAGGTAAACAGATATAGTAGCCTAAGCAAGAAGCATAACTGTTTTAATGGAAAAACTGTTACTCTAAAAACATCACAAAACTCTGTTTTCATTCACTTATGTCCCAAACTGCCCGCATGTTAAAAATGTCTTATCTGTGGTCAAACACTGTACTGATAACCCATTCTTGGTAAAGAATGCCCCCACTTTTGCTGCTTTTTAAATTCATAATTAATCATCAGTTTTTCATAAGACTCAAAAAATGTTATGTAATGTAAATAGGTGCTGAAATGCTGGTACCTCCTGAAAGGCTGCTAAGCACAGAAATCAGAAGATACCCTTTCCACTGCTGCTGTATCATCTTATAACTACAGCTACCTCCTCTTGTCTTCACTGTTCTAAGGCAGTCAGCTTACGTATCTGGTAACACAATTTGCCAGGGAGAATATCATTATCCCTATAAATCACATTGCCAACTATATGAGACTTTTGCCGCCTTCTGTTGCCTACCACAGCAGATACAGTAGGAAAGTGAGATGTTGCGTGTATTTGGCTACTGCAGCAAGGGTGTGGTAGTCGGGGAGCTGCAGGGGTGGCTTCTGTGAGAAGACACCAGAAGCTGCTCCTCATGTTGGACAGCGACAGTTCCAGCCGGCTCCAAGACCGACCAGCTACTGGCCAAAGCTGAACCCATCAGCGATGCTGGTGGCACCTCTGTGATAACACATTTAGAAAGATTTTCCCTCTCAAAATTTAAGAGACAGCTTTACTGTTTAAACGTAAAGGGTTCCTAGATTTTAACACTTCACACACACACGATGACCCTACTCTTGAACCAATATGTTTTCTTTCCTTGTGTTCGATCACTGCAATAATACTAAAAACTATATATGTTTGAAGGGATATTTCTTTAAAAGTAATGTACAAGGTAATATACAAATTGTACAGCAAAGCTGAAGCTTTTGAAGATTGAAAATTCATTAAGCCCATTGTTTTCCTTAAAAAAAAAAAGACAAAGCTAGTTTTTCCCAAACTATCTGTCACCATACAAATAAAAAGAAAAGTTTACAAAACACCAGAATCGCTTAATTACCCATTCAGAATCCATGAAGAATACCAACATCTCCACAGGGCATTTCTGATCTAACTCTCTTTTTCCTATCCTGATTCTCATTCTCTCTCTTTCGTACTTCATTCTCCAATCTGAAAGGATATTTACACCGTCCACAGTCAAAAAACTGCAACAAGAGGTAAGGTGCTTCCAAAAATGCCTTGTCTAGTTCCTTCCCATTCTTTATGCCTACACGCACAAGGATGGAGACACAACCTACTTTAAATAACCATTATGATTTAAAGCTGTCCAAATACCAACACTAAACATGTGAACTTGGTAACACAGTGCAGATTTCAAAGTCGTAGCAGGGGTAAAGACACGATTAAGATGAAATTTAAGATGTGCATTGAAAAAGGCTGAATACTGCTTACTAGCAGTCTTGCAACCCTACAGCTTCTTGAGGTAGTGATGCAAATTCTGTATTTTGGTCAGCAAATTCAAGTAAGTGTGTTTCAATTTCAAGCCTCTACGCTTGCTTAGTAATCACCACTTGCCTTGGTGCTTACTGTTGTATTATCAATGAAGCATGCAAATAATTATAAGCCACCTTATGAAAAGCCCAACAACTGAAAAATCCGTATTATTGATGTGGCTCAGTTCCTGTTTTGCTCCTGGTTCCCAAAACACTACAGTTCACGTATACCAGCTTACGCTCAGGTTTCTTTTAAGAGTAAGCCAACTAATTCCCTTCACAACAAAAATCAGGTGCTGTTAACATGATAATTTTTTTCTGGACAGACAATGCAAATATGAACACGTGTTCTACCTGCAACTATTCATCAATACTATCCCAGGTCTTAAACTTTCACACCTCCACACACTCTTATGTGTGTGTGTATATTTATATGTATATATATATATATGCACCCCAGTACACAATTTAGTAACTTCTCTGCAGCATGAAGTCAACTCTTTAAACTAAGGAAAAGAAAATGCCAACCCTCCCAAAATGCACATGCACACACATGCACAAAATTACTATGCTTTAGAACATGGAAGACCCTAAAAATCAAAGCCAATCTTTGATTGCATGGATGAAGCCCAGCAGCTCCAGAGAAGAAAACACAGCAGTAGGACAGGAAGGATGATTTGATGCTGAATCAAATTTCGAGGATGAGGGCTGTTTTTTTCTACAGTGAGACTCGGTATTGTTAGCATGAATTTAAGTAAACACTGAATCATTTTTTTCCTATTACAAGGAATATCTCTTCCATGTCACATCCAGCTTTTGAAAGTCTCCAAATCCAAACATTCAAATAAACTTGTTCACAGTCCATGGTATAAACTTACGTAAAACCTAAGTATAAATAAACTGATTCCCGTGTGTGAAAAAGCAGATGGACTGCTCTGTTGAAGAAATCCAACAGACTGAAGATGCAGAGGATAATCTTACCATTTTTGTCACATGCTTTCGTACATCATGGAAGTCCAGAAACATGTCCACATCACATCCCAATTTGCCAAAGGTGTTGACTGAAGAGCCAAATGGCTTTACCATGCTGTCTGGAAAATATGCACGTGCAAAATCCCGAACCAGAGAACAGGCCAGATATCGGAGCTTGATATTTTCTTCTGTAAGTTGAAACTCATTCAGCAGAATGTACATTTGATTGCTTATCTAGTTAAGAAAATAAACACTGTAAAAATACAATGAGCCATCCTCCATCTATTAACACGTTTTCATCTACTTCATATCATTGCAATTAGAAGATTATTTTTTTCATCTCAAACAGGTCTATTTCATACAGAAAAAAATATTTTGACAATTAAAATTACTAATTCCATCTATTTGTTTCAACGTAGGTGAACGATTCACACAAAATTCTAACAGAGGTTACCTTTTTTTTCTTTAATAGGAATAAACAGCTTTATAAGTTGCACATGACCACTTCCAAATCTGAAATGGACATAGGCCATTTTTAACTGAGAGCTAGAATTCTCTACTTACACTGTCTGCATGACAAAGCTTTTGAATAAGCTCTTTCACTGGAATGTGAGACTGAGGAGAGAGGTGAATTGGTGTCTCTTCAGCAGCTTGACTCACTGGGGTTTTCAGCGTAAAAGTAAGAAGTCTAGATTTATATGGGACAACATGATGCTCTGCAGCACTTGGGATTCCAACAGCATCCTGCAATGAAGCTATACTGTTCTTTTCCGAAAATTCTATTAAAGCATGGATACCCTAAAACATTAAGAATGGAAATAGAAAGGGTTAGATAAATGCATACAAGCTCTGAACTGACTGCACTGATATTATTCAGGTGTTCCAGGGAGTACTGAGACAGTTTAATATGACAGTCCTGAAGCTGAATGCCAGGTTCTGTACCTCACCACTTTTTAGACACTTTTTCACAAGAGGTCAAAAATATTTAAGATATGCTATTCTTGGCAGAAAGCACTAAACATAAAAGTTCTAAAATCTATTTATCTTCACAACTGTCATGCTCAAGAAACACGTAAGAAAAGAGTTAGCTCCATTGTTAGAACAATGAACAGTACTATGTGAAAGTTTCAAAGATTCAGTGCAAAATAGGTTGTTAGCTATCCCTTAGAGGTGCTGCTTAGCTGACTTATGAACAAAAATCTACTGCTCAGCAACATGTAAACATTAACAAAGATAAAAACTAATTTAATACCCTAATTATATAGAATTAGCTTAATTTGCATGTATGAGGCCTTGACCAAATGCTGGTATTTCCTTTTGTCTAAGTCTAGATTTTAGTTTACATTGTTAATTACTTACACGATTTTCAAAAAAGAAATGACTCCTAATGTTTCCATGACTAGATAAATACTGCAATAATTTTTTTTCACTAAGTTTTGGTGGGCATTTAATTAAAACAGTCCGTTCTGCTTGCTCCAATCGTTCTGTTTGGACCTCAGTGAACGTCTTCTTTCTGGTATTGACTTCAGCATCTGTAAGAAGAAATGAGCATCAAGGCTTTTCTATATAAACAGAAACAGAAAGATTTAAAACTGATTTTAGTACCCTTAATCTCTTCCTCTGGATTGAACAAATGAACAAAGGTTTGTCCTGGCTCTCTAAGAGGGTTACAGCAAAAAAGAAAACAATCAGGAATGAATGAATGACACAAACATAAGCATATTTATCTCATGAATGCATACATTTGTAAGAGCAATGAATAGGAAATGTGGGAAGAAAACAATACTGACTTCCCTTGATGCCACAGGATGCTTGACGATACAAGGAATCTTTGCTCTTCTTTGATTTGCTGTCTACCTTCAAAAAATTCAGCACACACAGACTCTGCATACGAGTCTGGAAATACCAGCTAGGGTATGAGGCAGAGCTAGACCTTTGGCAAACTGCACTGAAAAGATAATCTCTCTCAGCTACCACAAAACCAGCACTTTCACCTTCGGAACAATTCAACACTCGCTTATTTTTACAACTCATCTCCTTCTTTTACAGTAAACTCCTACTCAAAATTTTCGTTTAATGCTACACTTTCATCTACTCTACTACAATAAACCCACAAATCAGTCATATCTCACCACACTACTGGCAATCTATATTGTTGCTGACAGCCTACAGAACTGACATGGAAACGAGACATGCTAGAACATCCAGAAACACAGAAACTTTTTTCTTGATTGCATGCAGGCAAAGGGGCCATGTCCCAAATTGGAAATCATAATCACTTCCCTGCATAGCTCTCAAACTAATCCATTGATCACATCGCATTACTGGAACTCGTGAAGCTGCTACCTGTTAATACTGCCATTCGTAATTCAGGCTGGGAAGCTGGAGAACATCCTGCTATTTCCTTGTAGCTACTATGGGCTACAGAAAGATTAAACAACGAGCTCTTTATTCTATGTTTTTGATTTTGAGGAATCCACAGGATACTGTGGCCTCAAGAAAATCTTAACTCTCATCATATTTATTACTATTTTTAAAAAACCTTTTATGTTCCAGGTTTATTGAGCTCTCACACAGGCTTGTAAGTAAGAAATAACCACAGTAGCTGTTTCAATAGCTTAATATTATATGAGCATTTTTGGTCAGAAAACCAAAGAAGCACTTTATGAAGATGATAAATATCCTATTTTCCATAGGGGCAGAGAAGTGGGCAGTAACTGAGATGCAGAAAGGACAAGGTCTGTGGATGAGTGACACAATCAGGAGATGAACCCAGATCTCACTCCCACAGCTCTCTGCATTAGGCCAGTGGCTACGTGATTCTTGCCTGCACATGCCTAGTTACTATAGCAGAAGATGTGCTCTGACATCTCTTCCCTGTTCTACTGTCATTTGCACAGTCCGAGTGTACCACACATGCAGATGATCCCACCCTGGTGGCTGTAAGCATTTTAAATGCCTGAGAGGCAGTCCACTTTGCTTCCATACAACATTTCCAATTCTTGCCAGCGTTTCACAGTTATTTTGAACAGGTACACACTGGCACTGCTGCTGGAAGAGACAGCCCCAACCTTCACATGGTGCTTGTTCTACTGCTGCCCTCTGCACGATGATGCTAATGCAAGCATTCACACAGCCGTGTAGCAAACCAGGTGAGACTAATGATCAAATTTATACACCAAAACAGGAATGATTAACTGAGATCTGGAATTGTTCCATATTTGTTAGTACAAAGATATGAACAGCAAAAGCCTGTTGGTGTTGTGAAACTGCCAAAATAGAGCCTGATCTCCTCTCTTCAAGGAAAGCTTGCTACCTCATGTTTTTCAAGCTCCGAAACACGAGCATAAGTAGAAGCACAGGGCTCGGGCTCACAAATGCATTAGCTCTAAGTTATGCAGTACGCCCAAGTTACAGCACACCAACAGTGGACAATCCTTGCTGGTTCTTGGCTTGTACTTTGCACTAAAGACATGGCACCAATCAATCCCTTCCTATGGTTTTTCAAGGAGGCCTCTCGGGAAACAGCACTGTCACTTCATTCACCTCTACCTGATGTGTACGTTTAATAACCCAAGTCCTACACGGTGGATTCTGCCCTCCCGGACTGCACCCGGGCGCTGTGGGAAAGCACAGGCCGCCCTGGCCGCCGCCGGCATCCCCCCCGGGCCCCGAGCGGCTCCTCACGCCCGGGACGCCGGCAATACCCAGCTGCCTCTCTCAGAACCGAGCCGCCCGCCGCAAACACCACAGGCGGCCGCTCCGCTCCCCACGCCCTGCCCTGAGCCCATCGCTGCCCCCGGGAGAAACAGCCCTGGGTCCCACACGGCAGCTAGGCCCGAAGGGGACCGCGGCCCGGCCCGGCCCGGCCCGGCGACCGCCTACCTTCACCCGCCTCCTCGGTGCCGGCTGCCTGCGGCGCCCTCTGCGCCGCGGCGCCGGAGGAGCTGAGGCGGGCCTGCCCGCAGCCGCCGGCCGCCGCCGGGCCAGGGAAGAGCAGGCGGCCCCGCAGCAGGAAGAGCGCCCGCCCGCCCGCCTGGTGCGCCATTGCCGGGCCGGCAGCCGCCTCTGCGCAGGCGCCCTCCGCCGCGCTCGACGGCGGCCGGCGGGGCTCAGCCTTCCTCCGTCGAGCGCGGAGCGGCTGCCGGTGCAGTGGGCTGGCCCTGGGTTACGGCCACGGGGTCTTACGGGCTGGGAAGGGCTGTTGGGGCCGCCGA
Organism: Numenius arquata; assembly: GCF_964106895.1. Lineage (NCBI taxonomy): Eukaryota > Metazoa > Chordata > Aves > Charadriiformes > Scolopacidae > Numenius > Numenius arquata. Next base: position 28,677,144 of record NC_133587.1, on the reverse strand, counting down.
GGCGTGTGAGAGGAGGCGGCTGGTGTGAGGGAGCAAACCTGGCCGGCCCAAAGCCCGTGGGTGCGGGAAGCTGCCCAGCCGGTGCGAGGGATCACCCGTCGCCCGTGCCTGGCTGGCAGGGCCTGCAGTCTGCCCGAGCCGGAGACCCACCAGGCCGGGGCAGGAGGGTAATGGTGGGTGTGGAGGTGAACCCTGAGGGGAAATAAAACGTTTGTCCAGTCCCATGGCAGGGATGCGAAAGCAGGTTGAACCATGAGAACTCTGACCTGCTGGAAAGCAGCTCTGCAGTGAGAGACCTGGGAGTCCTGGTGGACAACAAGCTGACCGTGAGGCAGCAATGTGCCCTTGTGGCCAAAAAGGCCAATGGTCTCCTGGGGTGCATTAAAAAGAGCGTGGCCAGCAGGTCGAGGGAGGTCATCCTCTGCCCTGCCCTGGTGAGGCCACGTCTGGAGTACTGTCTCCAGGGCTGGGCTCCCCAGTTCAAGAAGGAGAGGGAACTACTGGAGAGGGTACAGCGGAAGGCTACAAGGACGATCAAGGGAATGGAGCACCTCTCTTGTCAGGAAAAGCTGAGAGACCTGGGTCTGTTTAGCCTGGAGAAGAGAAGACTGAGAGGAGATCTCATCAATCCTTACAAATATCTAAAGGCTGGGTGCCAAGAGGATGGGGCCAGACTCTTTTCAGTGGTGCCCAGTGACAGGACAAGGGGCAATGGGCACAAGCTGCTACATAGGAAATTCCATCTAAACATGAGGAGAAGCTTCTTTCCTTTGAGGTTGCCGGAGCCCTGGAACAGGCTGCCCAGAGAGGCTGTGGAGTCTCCTCTGGAGATACTCTAAACCTGCCTGGATGTGTTCCTGTCCAGCCTGCTCGAGGTGACCCTGCTCTGGCAGGGGGTTGGACTAGGTGATCTCTGAAGGTCCATTCCAACCCCAACCATTCTGTGTTTCTTTACGAGGCAGCAGTATGCACATTCTGCGGGATCAGAAAGGCAGAATTGCCGGGCGCCGGTGAAATTTTTTTGGGCCTGCTGTGTGGTTCCCTGGGTGTAGAATAGAGAAGACATCTTTTTCTTTAGTATTTTTAAACAGTAATTTATGTAAAATTTGTGGGTACAGCCGTAGTGTGTATTAGGGGTCATGTGTCTACTTTGTGTGTTAGCAGGTCTTCACTGCAGAACTATGCTCCTGGTTGCCTCCAGGTAGCTCAGGATGTGTAGGTAATTACTATAACCTTATTATCTTTGTTTGGTATCCCAGGATGATCCAGGAGATGGAGAGTAGATTGCTCTTCAAATGCTACATTTCAATTTATATCCTATGTACACGTGCCATGGAGCAGAAACTTTTATTTCCTCCATCTCTCCATGGTAAATACGCAAGTTCCCTCTGGAATTCTATGACTTGTCCTTCCTAAATTCATTGATGTAGAGAAACTCCTCCTCTTTTTCCCTTTGAAGCTGGTCTAAAAAAGGAAAATTGTTTCATTAAAACTAATTGTGTGTTTATGAAAACTAATAACCCAAGCGAGTTCCTGAAAGAGGATACCTAAGGTATCCTAGCGTGAGAGCTTCTACACGTTAAGGATGTGTTACTCACCCTTAAACCTCCCACTTTCAAGGTGTTGCCAATTCCACCCTCTCCTAGGCCTGGCCTCTCTCCGTTTTACCTCTCCTGTACCTTACTCCTAAATTCCTTTTATTTCCTTCCTCTGTTTTTGCTTCCTTTAATGATCTTCAACTTTCTTGCACTTTTTTCACAGATGTTTCTTGGCAAATGCCCTGAAAAGTGCAATCGAACAAGATCAAACTCAACGAAGAAGATACGTATTCCTTTATGGAGAGTTGCCAACGTGTTATTCATCTGCATATTTTGGAGAAGGAACCGTGTGTGAAGAAAGGTTAACTCAGCTAGCAGTGTTCCACAGGAAAACAAAATCAGGTAGCGAGTCTGTCTGAGTCCCTGCACGTTTCAGAATGGCATTTGTGCCATACTTTGCACAATTTTTGAGCAAGGAGTCAGTGTGTCTGGATAACATAAACAGAAAAGGAGTTGTACGCATTGAGAATAAACACTGAAGCCTCAGGTGAGTGTTTGTCCTGAAACTATAATGGAAGTTTGGGCCGTTGACTTCAATAAGCAAATCATCGTTATAGTGCAGAGAGTTGTCAGAAAATACAGCTCGTGTCTCATGAGATCTGGAGACAGGTTCAGCTCATCAGCTCATGGCTGCGGCAACTGGTTTTGGTGATCAAGCGGTGCCACTTCTCTCCTTAAAAACTAACTGGCGAGAGAGGAGGTATTGGGTCCTGCAAGAGTTACTGCCCTTTGGATGAGAAATACAATGTGGTCCTGCCCAATTTTAGCAATTGCCAAACTCAGGCTACTGCCTCCCGGAGTATTTTAATCCTACTGCCAGTGACAAATCCTTCACATTGTTGTCCTAAATTCCACCAGAGTTTCAGCTGAAGTTTTACTCGGGTGACGCTCCAACCAAACGTGCGTAGGAGGCCGGTGGGATCACCGGGGGCCGTGGGAAGGGGTTCGCCGTTGCCACCAGGAAATGCCACCGCCAGGGAGGTGCTGGGGCACGGCGAGAGGGTGATGGCAACGCCGGGGCCGCGCTCGCTCCCGCCTTCCAGGAAACCGAAATAGAGAGGGCGGCCGGAGCCGCCCCGTTCCCCCCCCCGCCCTCGGCCGGGGGCGGGCGGCGCTACCTGCGCCCTTCCCAGCCCACGGGAGTTTCCCGCGGGAGCCGGCCGAGCGGCCCCGGCGCTGGCGGCGGGCGGGCGGACGGACGGGCGGGCGTCGCGGCCTCTCCCGGCGCCCTGCCGGTAAGCGGGGCCGGGCGGCGGGGGTGCGGGGCCGGGGGACCGGGGGCAGCGCGGCGGAGGAGCGCTGGGGAGCTCCGATGGGACGGGACGGGACGGGGCTGCGGAGGCGACTCGGCTGCCTCTCCGCTCGCCCTCCGGGTCAGCCGGCAGCAGGGACGGAGGTGCGGGGGGCCGATCGGTAGCAGGGATGGGGGTGCGGGGGGCTGTGGCTGATCGGCAGCAGGGATGGAGGTGCGGGGGGCTGTGGCTGATCGGTAGCAGGGATGGAGGTGCGGGGGGCTGTGGCTGATCGGTAGCAGGGATGGAGGTGCGGGGGGCTGTGGCTGGCCGGCAGCAGGGATGGGGTTGCGGGGGGCTGTGGCTGATCGGTAGCAGGGATGGGGTTGCGGGGGGCTGTGGCTGGCCGGTAGCAGGGATGGAGGTGCGGGGGGCTGTGGCTGATCGGTAGCAGGGATGGGGTTGCGGGGGGCTGTGGCTGGCCGGTAGCAGGGATGGAGGTGCGGGGGGCTGTGGCTGGCCGGCAGCAGCGGTGGCGATGCGGGAGGCTGGAGCCGGGCAGGTTCCTGGCTGTCCTCGGCTTCCTGAACAGCGTCGTGTTTGTCGCTGGAGTCGTTCGATCTCCAGCACCTGTGCCGTTCCCGCGGGGCTGCAGGGAAGGGGGACACTGGAACACCTCCCTGCTGGAGGGGAGGCTGCCGCCTCTGTGAGTGCTAGGAAGTTCTCTTTTCTTTTCCCCAAGTGAAAATCTGAAATGCTCTAGAAGTTGAAATTGTTGATATTTTTTGCCCTTTAAGAGCTGAACTTTTTTTTTTTTTTAAAGGGATTGTGTTTTTCAAGGTCTGACGATAATGTTTCTTAAAAGCAAATAAGGACTTATTTTTTCATGATCAGTGGACAAGTACTTGCCACTTAGGCCAGAAAATTATTCCCTAAAAGCAGGACAAGAAATCTTTATTATCGGTGTATGGTTGTGTTGTGCCAGTCTGTGCAGTTCTTGGTTAGGTTTTTTAGGCTTGGTGTTTGGTTGGGTTTTTTTAACTTTTATTGTAGGGTTTGTTTGGGTTTTGCTTTGTTGGTCCTTGACACAAAAAAAAAAATCCCACAGGAGCTCAGAAGGCTGGTATCCAGTAACTCTTATTTCAATAGGGTGGATACAAGGATGCTCTCAAGCAGCACACTTCTCAGGAAAAGGAGTTTGAGGAAAAGCTACTCATGATAAATAGAGAAATAGACTCTTGGCTTGCAAATTACTCATGTGATGATGTTGAAATAATGGCAGAACTGGAGAAAGAGTCTTGTGCTTTAGCAACTGACTAAAGTGCTTACATTTAGTTTTGTTTCTTCACTGTATGTAAAAACAGTTTTTTAACTGACAACCTAAGTAAAGCATACTTAGTGATGTAATTTGTTCATGTATCTGGATTCTATAGAATGATTTAGACCATTACTTGACATTACCAAAGGTAGTAGGATTTTAGAAATAAAAAGGAAGAATGAATTACCTATTGGCAAATGAACACTTTTTTTTTGCCAGTGGTGGAAATATAATATATAAATTGCTGCATAATTTTAAAAAATCAGTTTTATATAGTCTATACACTGCTCTCATTATGTAGATATTTAGTGTTTAGAATTTGCCAGATATAGGGAAAAACGAAGGGTCTACTGCTCTTCTCAAGCACTAAAAGCACAGAACTGAGAATACGCTAGTTATGGTCACTTTTTCTTGTTATTCAGAGCTTTTTAGATGGTAGTGAAATTGTCAAGAATGTTATTACTGTTGTGGTGTAGTTTGGGAACATTTTGAGGAACAGAGCAGAGCTGGCACTTATGGAAAGCTGCATTTGGTCTAAACTCTACAGATGCCTTATGCATGAAAACATTGTCAGAGAGTGAATTAGTTTAATCGTGGTCCATACTTGTCCTTATCCACAAAAGACTAGAGCATCTAGAGGCTCATGTTTTTCTTCAGAAAGTCCCTCAGGACTAGTTTCTAACTTCACCTGACTTAACACATACAGTCTCTTGGTTCCTTTTATGACTGTACTGTTTCTTTTCTCCCCACCCCCACTAATTCAGCACCAAAAAAAAAAGCAATGAATAAAAGTCCTGCTGTGGGGAAAAAGATACATCTGCTTTATAATAAAGAGTAAACACTTTCAGTCTTTGTAAGCAGCCTTTATCTTGGGCATAGAGCAGGAAGATGGGATGCTAGGGGTTAGAAAACACCCTGAGCATCTTTTATTTCTTGTGTAGGTTGGAAAAACCTGACCTCTCTGAGCACCCCAGATACAAAGCCTGCGTGCTCCCCGCTCAAGTAGTGCTAGTGACCACAAGGTTTCCTACCCGGCTGCCCTAATGCTGGGGGTTGACTTGAGGCTGGGTGAACTGGTGTGAAGTGCTGGTGAAAGTTGTCGTGTCCATCTCGGGGGGACGAGGAGGCACAGTGCTGCTCGGCCACTGTCATCCCAGGGGTTTGAAAAGGAGCGCGTTGCACCGCAGGCACTCCCCTTGCCTTTTCCTGCACTGCATCTGCTGAGCTGTCCTCTCCTGCCTTTTGAACTCACAGCACGTGGTCTGAGGTTCTTTGCCAAGTCAGCCGCGTCATTTTACTCGGTTTTCTTCAACGTTAGAGCTGACGTAAATGCTCTAACCCATGAGAAATATGTGCCACAAAGCTTCCACGTCCTTGTGGGGAGGGTAAGAAAGATAAAGATCATAACCAGAAACTATACCTGGGTAAGCGGCGTTGCTTCATGGCCTCAGGGGACCGAGTCTGCCGCTTCTCCATTAGAGATAAGTAGGTTGTGCGTGCTGCTTTTCTTTTTTATTTCTTTTTTTTTTTTTATATATATATATGTATCTTTTTGTCTGATTGTTATCTTTTGCCCAAAATAGATGGTTGCAGTGGATTATGAAAAAAGGAAATGAGAATTCTGTAAATAGGGCATGCTCTACTCAGTTCTAGAGGAAATGGAGATCCGTCTCTTTGCTATTAGCAAGCATGAGGCAGGGAGAATAAGACTCAGGACCTAACCGTGGAAAAACTATTTTTCGCTACTACTTGGAAATCTGGATGATTGTGCAGTACTTTGATTCTTTTTTGACCTGTCATTTTTTTCTGCAGAAAAATCCCCTGTTATCTCAGCCTTGTGATTACTAGTTTTTCTTTCCGTGAAGCTTGTGAAGCAAACGATCATATGAATATAAACCAGTCCTTCTGCTTGAGCTGGTCTGCCATGGCTTTATTTGTTTTGATTTTTTTAATAGACTGCTAGAGAACGCTGTGAAATTATCGTCGGTGGTAAATACGGGTTCAAGAAACATGACGACTTTAGGGATTATATTGAGACGTTTTTGATGGTTTTGTGTGATGTAACCAGGATAAATACAAGGTAAGTGCTCTAGACATTTATGTGTTGAAAACTATTTGTGCAAGTATTTTAATGACTGTCCACGTATACGTTTTTAACTTGAACACAGTAACTCTCTCTGGCTTAAAGTAGGAACCTGGGGTGGGAAGGGACTTTTTGGGATATTGAACCCAGTTTCTTGTAGTGAAAGTCCACTTCAGCAAAATGCTCAAGATTTATCTTAGAAAGTTGTTGTTAGGACTAGTGAGGACAGAGCAGACTGCTAGAAACTGCTTCAAAAGCTCATTGCTTTTATGCTAACTCAATTTCTGAATTTCTTCTGAAACTGGTGAAAATTTCAGTTCAAGTCCAGTTCCGATCAGTTATTTGCAGAGAACATGGTTGTCTATCTCAGGTGGTGACTTGCTTGTACTTTATGCAGTGGTACTAACAGGTGCTTATTACTGGTGGAATGGTCTTGCTCCATGAACTTCTCTTCTTTCTGGGCACATCAGAAAAAGCTTGGGGGTAAATGAATTGAGTACATTTATATATCTCTCAGTCATTAATTTCTAAATAATAAATTCCTTCATTTGTATTGAGGGTGCTTCTACATTTTTGCATGTCCAGCAAAGTGTAACTAGTTCGTGCTTCCTTACTGTACCAGTTCCTCTAACAAAAAGCTTTATCAAAGTAAATTCCAAGAATGAATGACAGGGGAGGTTTACTAATAACCTCTAAATAAAATTGCACTAGCAAAGACTTTTCCTCTGTTTCCTCTTTACCCATTCTACTAAATACGATTTTCTTCATAACACAAATTAATGATTTTAAATCTAACGATACAATAATGAGCTATCACCCTGATCACTTCTTTTCATTCTTACTTTGCTAAAATAAATTTAGGTGAAAAGTGTTTTCAGGTTTGTTTGTTTCTTTTTTTTTTTCAGGAGTGGTTTTGCAAAGTGGACAGTAATGGAGTATATGAGCACGGGTAGTGATAGCAAAGAGGAGATTGACTTGTTGCTAACTAATTTAAATATGTCTGAGGTGATAGACATCATGGAAAACCTTTATCCAGGTGGAGACCTTGCAGTCTATGAAGACAGCTTAATTACAATGTGCGAAGAGGGAAATCAAAATGAAGAACGTGCGGAATCTTTACTGTTTTGTGAAAGGGAGGTTTCTTTCATGTCCTCCGTCAAATATGGGACTGTGGAAGACCTGCTTGCTTTTGCAAATCAGGTGTCCAACACTGCAAAGCAATTTAAAGGATGCAGACAGCAAGAATCTGGAATCCTCTTGAATATGGTATGTCTCTCTTCTTTTTACTTGAAAATTAGTATACCTTAGGAGTTAGAAGTTTTTAATGAATCTAAATAAAGATCACCCGCAGTCCCTGGAGTAACAGTTAGGCTGTTGTTGCCTGTGCAAACCTGGGACTGGAGGGGATCTCTGAGGTCATCAAGTCTGGCCCCTGCAGTCTCAGGCAGCTATGGAGAAAGCTCTGTTTTCAGAAAGATCCACTCTGTGTTGCCTCTTGGTATCCCTGGAGATTAGAAAACATTTCCCAACATTGAATACAAACTAGAGACACACAGTAAAAAAGCAAAAGCCACAACTATGGTGGCTTACATGTTTGGGAGACGGTAAGCGTTTTCCAGTGCCTTGTGTTCATGCAGTAAAGACAGTTCATTATACAAAACTCCCAGATAAAGGTCTAGGATCTATTTTGTAGTGTAGTGTAGTGACAGGACAAGGGGTAATGGTTTTAAATTGGAAGAGGGGAGATTTAGATTAGATATTAGGAGGAAATTCTTTACTGTGAGGGTGGTGAAGCACTGGAACAGGTTGCCCAGGGAAGCTGTGGATTCCCCATCCCTGGAAGTGTTTAAGGCCAGGCTGGATGGGGCTTTGAGCAACCTGCTCTAGTGGAGGGGTTGGAACTCGATGATCTTTAAGGTCCCTTCCAACTCTAACCATTCTGTGATTCTATGATTTTGGTATAGTTACTGAGTTCACTCTGTCTGCACAAAATGTAGAAAGTAGAAATGTAAGGAGAAAAAACATATATAATGTCAACTGTGACTTTCATAATTACAATATTACATAGTATCACACACTGCTAAATTCAAGTATAGATGCATTGTTTTGAGATATGTTCATTTTTTCCCTAAAATGATTTGTGTTCTACAAGCATCTGTAGATATTGGTGTCACTGAACTTGTATTTAAAATCAGTTGCTCTAGAAACAGTCAGTTGTGAAATGCAAGTTTGTTCATAAATGTTTGTACCGCTGTTTTATTTTCTTAAGATGTTCTACATCTATCATCTTAAATATCTTGCATGTAATATGTTTTATATGTGAACATTGGTTGCTTGAGGCTTGCTGGTCACTCAGGTGTGAAATAGCACAGGGTATTGCTTTATTCTGATTTGGAGGGAGTATTGCAAAACAGTCACTTTTAAACCCTGTAACATTGAAATGACACTTACTAATATTAGATGTTTCCTATACTTAGGATAGACACTGTTCTACATACTCGTGGTTGTTTTGCTTGCATATTGTTTCTACAGGTGCATACAATTGGTATGAACCAACTACTATTAGGTGCACGTGATCCCATTAAGCAACTGAGGACTGGAGACAGGGCATTACCTGTACATGCATTTCAGCAGGTGCATCCACATCATTAATATCGCCAGCATTTTAGTTAGGATCAGGAGTGTTTCTGACTGCCTGGTGACCTGCACTGACTGCACCGTGGCTTGTGTCATGAAGGGTCTTGGAGCACACAAGCCGGATTGCTGCCAGTTGAAACTAAACCAGAGGATGTGTTACAGCCACAAGGGACATTCATTCCACAGTACCAGGCTAGGAACTAGTCCTGAAAGCCTCCTGAAACCATGAAACAGTGTGGTGATTGTTGCTCTCTTGCTCTGCAAACCCACTGCGCTCAGTCTGTGTGACTTTACAGGATAGGTGTAACCCGTGTGGATTAGCTAGTCTCAGCCCTTGAAATGCAGAAGCGAGCAGGGTACAAATTGCTAGAATCTTACCTTTCTCGTAAGTAGAGTGGAGGCTCATTCTGCATATCCTAAGAAAAATACTTTTTATTAGAAGGCACCTACCCCCCAACAGTTAAAAACTTATCCTCCCCAAAATTAAGAACTTCAATGAATTAACTTATTTCACGTAGATACTAGTCACAAATGACAGTTTTAGCAGTCAAGAAGATAATTTCCTAATTGAAAACCAGGAGGTACTTAAAGCACAGAAATGTTATGTGTGTTATATCTTAAAAAGAAATCTAAACCCAACACTCTTCTTATCTTAAAAAGGGTGGCTGAAGAGCTGAGTACATGAGGCCATGTGACAGACATGAAGTGATAAATATCCTTGATCTGCTTTTACATATCTTCAAGAGTCTTGATAAAGTAGCAGTAAACAGGTTAATGATATTCCAGATACTGACAGTACTGTATATCCCTAAATTAATTAGAAGCATATTCACAGGAAACATTACTAATTCTTTAGCTGGGAGAATATTAAGAGACTGAAGAAATAACATCAAACCTCAAGCAGTACAGGCTGTAGTTAGGAGTTTGCTCTCTCTCTCTCTCTCTCTCTCTCTCGTGTGCTGAGGGAGTTGTTTCAGAGAAAGATTTAGAGCAAGATACTGCCTTAGATGCTCTGAATCGCTTCCTGGAGGAGCCCTCCTCGCCTTATTAACAATATAGAGAACCAAAGCCCTCAACATTACCCACCTAAAGCAGACAGTGTGACTCCCACTTTTTTTTTTTTTTTTTGGACTACAGTATAAAACTAGAAGAAGGTGGCTGGTAAGATTGCAGCAGACTTCTTTGACCTTTTACCAAGAACCAGAAACTCTGATACAAGATGGAAAATTAAAATGTGTTCCCCTAGCAGTACATGTGATATTAGGAAATGCTGAAACTCTTGCTCACATCATATAAGATAGCCTGTGAGTAACAGGTATGTGGCATAACAAGTTAGCAGATTACAGGAAGGACAAACATGTGCAGGTAAATCTAATAACAAGAGGTGGGTAATTTCATTAACCCAGCTGCTGTTGTTGTTGTTTCAAGACAATTAATTGCAACTTACACTTTGTAAGTTAGTCACTGGAGAGAAACGTGGATGAGTGGGCTGTGAATGAATGCCACACCTCACATACTGTTCCCATTTGTGTTTCTAAATAAAGACTGCTGAACAGATCACATACATCATGCACATATAGAAGTGATTTATTTTTTTTTCCCACTACATATATAAAATTAATTTGGGTTGAAGTAGTTATAACTTCATTGTTTTGTTTTGTTTTGTTTTTTTTTTAAATTTAACTCCACAGATCACACCCAAGAACGGGCGCTATCAAATCGACTCAGATGTGCTCCTGTTTCCGTGGAAGCTGACTTACAGGAATATTGGCTCTGATTTTATTCCTCGGGGAGCTTTTGGGAAGGTGTACTTAGCCCAAGATCGAGAAACCAAGAAACGAATGGCATGCAAACTGGTATGTTAGTTCAGTAGTTTTATCTCTCAGCAAATATTGTATGACATAGTACATACAGTATATTTTCAAATATGTCTGCATGAAATTCCACTGTAAGGCTGATGATCATCTTGGTTTTCTTAGCCTACACAAGACAAGAAAAATGCACATTTTTAACTGTGAACTTGTTTCAATTTTTTGGCTCTGACACTGCAAAAGTTTCAGCACTTTGAAAGTATCTGGAAGTACGTTTATCTGCCACGTGGGCAGGCCGGCTGCAGAGCAGCAGTAGAAGAATTTCTACTTGTCCTGCTGTGCTCACGATGGTGAAATACCAGCATGAGATCACATCCCTGCTGAAGGTCATAGCAAAACACTGTTGCTGCAGATGGTTTTAGGATCTTGTCCTTAAACTGGGGTCTTCAGACATAATTTTTCTCTGCTCAGTGCCATAATGTCCCTGAGAGCTCAGCTTACATGCGACTCTCACTGTGTTTTGGGTACTGACTGATCGTAAGGTTGTGAGATGTCTCAAGGAAACTGCTGAGCACACCCCTATTTTTATATGAGCCAACGTTTTCCTTTGATTTTACCTTTCAATGTACTATTCTAAACAAAGCAGTATGTATTTAGGGCCAGTAAAAGCTCGTCTGGGACACTGCTCTATATCCCCCAGATCATTAATAAGCACCTGCATTACTTCTGTGTGTGGGAGTTGAGAAGGCTCTTGTATGTCCTTTCCTTGCAGCCAGTGTATCCACATGGGGACAGATTTAGTTTGCCACTCCTGCATAACCCGCTGCAGAATTAAAGCTTCTTAATGTTTCTGAAAATATAAACTGCATTTCTCATTTCAATAAAAATATTAGCCTCTTATTTGGTTCTCAGCCACGAGTCTGAGGGAAGGAGAACAAAACCCATGGTAGTAGCCTTTCCGTGGTTAAGCAAACACTGCTTTTTATTATCTTAGCAATCTGCCGTCAGTACTTTTTAAAGAAATACAGCGCTGCCAGGTGCTCAATTTAAAGCAAGTTTCATTTCTTGTAAGCCGTAAAACAGTGCTGATAAGGGTTGCTTTGAGGCCGGCAGTGGTCCTGAGCACGGTCAGTGCTGCCAGCACCGGTCCACGTGTCAGACAGGTGCCTGGTTCTGGGAGAGCAGAGGAGACTGCACAAAGCTGATGGCAAAGGCAGCGGGACTTTTATCTCCTTCACCAGGAAGTTTGCTTACAGCTTTTGCGTAACCACCGGATTTTGACGGGAATAACTTGCTACATTGTTTTTTCTGGAAGATTGCACTTTTTATTTGGGCATGATTCCAGAAACTCTCTCGACTTTAAACAGGATGTATCTCAACAAGTCACAGGATCAAAATAAAGCTCTGTATTTTAAAAAGTGGATAGGCGTGTTTTGTTTCCTTCTTCTATTTCAATCTATAGAATAACGTTAGTACAGATAATTTGGTTTTTGAGCTGCTTTTCTGTGGTTTTGTTTCAATATCCTAGGTCCCAGTGGAACAGTTCAAACCGTCAGATGTTGAAATACAGGCATGTTTCCGTCACGAAAACATTGCTGAATTATACGGTGCTATTTTGTGGGATGAGACGATCCATCTTTTTATGGAAGCCGGAGAGGGAGGATCTGTCATGGAGAAGCTGGAGAGTTGTGGTCCTATGAGAGAATTTGAAATCATTTGGGTGACAAAGCATATTCTGAAAGGACTTGACTTTCTCCACTCCAAGAGGATTATCCACCACGATATCAAACGTATGTGTGTGTGATTCCTTGGGGTGCTTCCTGGTCCAGGCTGGGCTGGGGCTCCAGTGGAGAGCCTGGCACTGAGCTGGGGCACACAGCCTTGCATCTCTGGGAGGGAGGGATGGGTAATGCTCAACAAATGACAGGGGCAGGTTCTGCAGATAGTCGTTATTTACACTATTTATTAATTCACTTCAGTGGAGAGGGTGATTTGAAAGTCCTAGTTCCTTTGCCTTTCTTGAGCAACTCAATTTGAAATAAAAACCTAAAGAAAGTGGGCAAAACTATCCGGCTGTGTTAAGCCAGAAGTTTCCCCCTTTCTGAGTAAATTCATCCTGAGTACTTCCATGCCAGCCTTCCATTTGCACCTTCTTTTAGGTTTTATGTTTCTGCATGGCTGTTCCTCACTTTGAGACACTTTGGAACTAAATGCATAATTTGTACTGTTTCTTTCAACAATTACTGCAAATTTTAGTATATATTTGCTTTTAAAGAGCTCTGGGTATTGACGTGTATAAATAATCAAAACACACTGATATTAAGCCTGAATTAAATATATTAAGTTGCTTTAAAATAGAATTTTAACACATTATGTTCAACTTAATATTAAATACTGTTTCTCCCAGCATCACCTCCCCTTGCACACAGATTAATTCTGCCTTTCTGGTAACAGTGCTTCCAATGAAGACGTATTTCTTCTGCGAGTTAATTTTTGCTAAACTCAAGGGTGTCAAATGGAAATACTTAAACTGAAGTGTTACAATAAATAGTTGGCAGAAGACGATTATCAAGAATTGCTAAATTTTTATCTTGGTTTTGCTTTTTTTTTTTTTTTAGTTAGTATGGGTCAGTACTTTAGATGTAAGCCTTTGAGATTTTGACAAGTATAAAACTGCTTAATTTTTCCTTAGTTGTGGTTTCTTGCTTGTAGTAAGAGTCTTTCCTATGGGTTTGCTGTAATTGGCAGTAACAATGACATTAATTAAAAGGTTTAAAAACCAAACCAGTCAAAACCCAACCCACGACATCTAGATAGTGGATAAGAGAACCAGCCCTTTGAGAATGTGGCAGATGTGGGTGCGTTTTGCTTTTCCCAGCCTTTTTCTGTGCTGCTGGGAGAGCTGGGGAAGCCGGGCCCTTAACGGCAGCCATGCCTCTGCTCCAGGGAGCCGAGGTGCATGTTTTCCCTTGCCAGGTGGAGTTAATACCAAAGGCTGTTCGATGGCAGGAGAAGATGGAGATTTTACTGAGAGAAAGACTACCCTGAGCCTGGAAGGGGAAGAGGACTTTCTTTTGGCTCTTAGGAGCAGCTCAGTGCTGCCACTCATTTCAAGCCTTTGTTGGAAAGTGGTTAAATCTAAGGTTATTTGGTGGGGGGAATTTTAGTTCAAAACCAGCCAAAGCTGGGGCTGGGTGCAGTCCCAGGCAGGCAGCAGAGCTTGCTGCGCTGTGGTGGTGTGGCTCTCTGCACCGTCCTTTGTGTGGTGTTTAAAATCCATATCTTCAAAGGTATCCCTAAAATTACATGTTTATTTACATGGTTTTGTAGCACTGGTAAGGAGGCAGATATGTGAAGGATTGCTTCAGGAGCCAGTACCGCTGAAATCAAGCCCTCCCACTGAATGATCATGGTGGGCACTGTCAAGACAGAAAATGACCCACAGTTTCCTCTGGGAGAAAATGTGTTTCTGTTGTGTAACTTGGAGGCTTCATTTGTCCATATCTTCTGAAACAGCAAACAAGAATTTCTCAAGGCTTACACATAGCACTACCTTCATAAATATTTGATCAGAAATACAACTGCAAAGAAAGCTTCTGAGTACAAAGTTGTGCCTTAGGCAGAGTTTTATGAAGGAAACCTAGATATTACTGCAATTTGGAGGGAGCTTGCAACTCTGTCTTTTGTGACTTTTGCAGACATAGTCTGCCCTCTGTCCTCATGCTGAGCTGCTCCTGCTGACCAGTGCAGGAGACCAGTGTGGCTGCTGCTTCATTTCCTCTCTACTTCTGTCTTCATTTAAATCGTTAGTGTAGAGAAACCTCTTGGTGACCCACAGTTATGTTGTTTATAGCCATACCTGCAACAGCATGCTCTTCGCCTTGGAGACCATTAAACATGTTCAGAGCAAGCCTTGCTGCTCTGAGCTGTCTACTGGACACTGGACTCCCACCTTCCTCCCTTACCCTCAGCCATTTTATTTTCTCTCTCTTTTTTTTTGTTTTTGTTTTGTTTTGTTTTTTGTTTGTTTTTGGTTTTGTTTTAAGCTAGGAAAATGTCCAAACCTTGATTCTTATTTCATATAAATCGGTCCAGTTTGATTTTTAAGATATGATTTAAAATTGGATCCAATCACTAACAGACCTGTTTTGGCTAGGAGAAGGACTGTGTTGGCTGTTTGCACTGGTTGCACTGATCTCCCTTCTCAGGCTGACATCCAAATGAAACAGGCATGTTGTAAAATAAGTGCCCAACATGCTAGAAACTTAAATGCTGTCGTTTTTGTTTTTCTTTTAGCAAGCAACATTGTTTTTATGTCAACTAAGGCTGTTCTGGTGGATTTTGGCCTTAGTGTGCAAATGACTGAAGACATTTACTATCCCAAAGACCTTAGAGGAACAGAGGTAAGAAGCTAGAGAGACAAAAGCCCTGATGTTATATTACTCCCATGATTGTGATGCTTGGGCTCAAATTTGGAGCTTGGGGGTAGAAGCTTGGGCAAAAGAGTTTCATAATAACTTATAAAAATTACAAACATTAATATCGTCTCAATTATATTTTTAATTTCAATTTACTGAAAGGAGAATCAGGTGTTACACATTGAAAGCCATGTCACCTTCGCTGCAGTCCCATTTGTTAACTATTATTAAATCTGAAGTCAAAGAGAAATTGGCGTTCACTGAAGTTAAACAAAGGAACAGTACTCTGAGAAGGGTTGTTTGCAGTGAATCAGCTGCTGGTCAGAGATGCTCCAGACTGGAATTTGGTTCTTTGCTCTGGCAAAGATTTCTTCTGAGATACCAGCTTGTGGACTGGGGTGACCTGCTCAACACAGTAGTTTGACTCCTCCCTTGAAACTGCAGAAATTATAGACCTCTGGGTTTTATCCCTTAGCATTTCTAAGCTCTGTTCCCCATCTACATGTAACCCTCTTGTTCTTTGGGGCTTATGTATGGCATGGGTGATGACTACCTGGTAAACTACTTAGGCATCATGGTGATGGAGGTGGGGGCCTTTAAATGTTCTCAGTGACTTTGACTCTGAATGTGCACAGAGGTCCTGCATGCCACTTGGGCTACCCTCATTACAAAGTGTCTCCAGGGCTGGAGCTTTAGCAAACAACCAAGCAGCAACAATTAGCTTGGATCGCTGCTGCAAATGTGGCTTTGCGTGCTTTCTGCTGGAGGAGGGTTTTTTTACAGGACACACTCCAGCTGAAATGTTGGTGCTTACCATTTTGATAGTCGTCCACAGCACAGGCATGTACTTAGAGGAGATACTTGTAAAACTGACAAAGATCATTTCAGTCTTTGGAAGGGTGGGATAAACTAAGATTTCACAGAATGTCCGGCTTGTTTGTTTATTTGTTTTTGAGATATTTGGGAAAATACTTGAATATTTGTTTTCACTGTGTTTCTAGCCAGGGGAGTTAAGAGCTTAAAATGCTTATTGTACTGTAAGCAACATGCTTTCAGGCATTTAATGTACATGCCTTGTGGGTGCTTTAATTTGGTTTGGTTTGGGTTTTTTTGTTTGTTTGGGGGTTTTTTGTGTGCTGTTAATGAGAGTAAGAAGAGTGGCAGGAATGAGTTGGAAGCCCTGGTAGGGTATTTCCCAAAGATAGACATGTGCATAAACAGGAAATTTCCAGGTTTGTGGAGTGGACTGGTGATGATCTGCTCCTGGCTGTTGGAGGATAGGTTCATGTTGGTAACAACTGCAAAAAACACTTAATTCTTCATTTAATAAGAAGAAAATTATTCTGCACTGTTGAGCAGCTACAGCCATGTCCTCAGAAAGCAGATAATCCTCACAACCCTGAAACATGGCCGTGCTTGGTGATTGCTGTCTCAGGGCAGAGGTAGCCAGTCCTCGGAACTGGCCATCCTGCCCTTCTGCCACAACATCAGGGGCCAGAAATAAGGTTGGAGAGAGAGTGCGGGGAAAGATTTTTCAAATACCAGTCAAAGACTTATAGGAAAATCACAAATGCTAGTTTATAGGTTTTTCTGCTCACGTCTACCTCTCCACAGTGCCTGTGTTCAGCCTTGTAGGGTGCCTAATCCAGTTACTCACAAACGCCCTCCATAGTCTTTGATAGCACTGGCTTTCTTGATTTTTTTATTTTTTTTTTTCAAAGTAAGATCTTGACCCTCCAAAGTCCTCCTGAGTTTTGCACCCTCTCTTATGCAGCCTGAAGAAGTGGTGCAGTTGTCCAGGAGTGCTGTGTCTGCACATAGTTGTGCAACCCTTTGTTGGGGCTCTGTCACTGCCGTGCGGCATCCTGCCTGTGAACTGGTTGGTTTCTGTCACATCTGGGATTGGCAGGGACTCAAGTCCGTGAAGCAAGTAGCAGTTGGAGTTACCATTCTCCTGGGCACGTTCTCCTCTGGGGGTTTAGGATTTTTATTCACTTCTGTAATACAGAAAGCCTAAATGCAGTGAATCTTCTTTGTGTTTATGAAAATGTATAGTTGCAGTCCTGGGCAGAATGATTGAAAGATAGCTAAATTTTGTTTAGTGGGTGTAGCATGAAAAGCCTGGGTTTTCTGAACAGTACGTGTGTGTAAGGTCCCGGTCGGATTGGTCCTTGCAGCACAACATACCATGGTTGTGATGAAACTGCTCTGCAGGAAATATTTTTTCTAGGCATTTGCTACACTTTCTGTTGTGCTTCTGTCACGTTGTTAAAATATGTAAGCTTCGGTTACAACCATTTGAGGGGAGGAAAAAGTTGTCTGATAAGGTTTATTGAATGTGGAAGGTGTGATTCATTTGCAGGAATGCTAGACTGAAACTAGCACAGCATGAAGAAAAGGACTGGGCTGTAGACGGGTTGTGTCTCTGGTCTGACTGGCAGGCAAGTGCCAGCCCAGCAGTAGGAAGGAGTGGGAATGGGGAAGGTACCTGGGGCTTGGGCTGCCTACTTTGGTGACAACAGTCTTAGGCCAGTCTAAATCAGTATGAAATCACAGCTTGGGTGTACATCTCAGTTTTGCTTTTTTGGCCCTGTGCAATCAGGGTGCCTGTCGACCATTTTCACACTTTGACTGTAACTGCAGACAGGTTCTTGTTCCAGCATCCCTTTTTCCTCAAGGAGGCAGCTGCTTTTTGTTTATATAGATTTCACTCAAGTTGCATGCTATTTGCTAATGATTTTTTTTTTACAAAAGTAGAAATTCTGTTCCTTGCTCCCTATGAGACTTAAAGATAGGGGTGCAGATGCACTTATTCTGTTTTAGCCCCGAGGAATGCAATGGATAGGAGTAAGCAGCAGCTGTAGACACTTGCTGAACCTTTGCACATGCTTCTGATCTGAAGCTCTGTTTGCAGATGCATGGTATGTGATTTACTGGGAAATATTCCTTGAAATTTGCATGAGCCCTACAGCCGTTCTCAATCTGTGGTAATAAGTAGCCAAACAATGTGGCGATGACTTAACTTCCTGCTCTTGTGTCAGTTAATGGCTTTTAATATGATTCTTTGTGGCAGGATGACAAGAACTAATTAAAGTTCTCATTGGCTCCTTTAGAGGGAAATTGGGTGAGGGAAAAGTAGAAACTAGAAGCACTTAGGGCCTCCATCTAACCTCGTGTGTTGTGGGCTGTGCCCGAGTCGTGTTGAAACCTACTCCCTGGGCCAGTGGCGGTAGCAGAGCTGTGGGGGCAGCTCCTGCCCATCCTGGGGTGTGCCTCCTGCATCCTGCCCATCTGGTTCTCCTCCAGCTGCACTCCCAGCTGCCTGGAGCTGGCAGGAGCTTCCCACCGGATCCTTCTTGACAAATCTAAACGTTCCAGTGAAATGCTTGGATGGAAACTGTATTTTGGTTTAGACAAGATTAGAATTTCTGGTTTAAAAAAAGGATGGAAGAGGGATTGCCTTAATACCTGCTCTGGGGTAACCTGGTGGAAAGGGCTCACAGCAGGCTTTTAATGTATGCCTTGCTTTAGACCTGGCTTGTTCCTTACCATCCCATTTCTTAGGATAATGCCCAAATATACATGTTATTGGATAAGGCGGGGAGAGGAGAAGAGTAACGGAGACAGGACGGTGTATATCTGTTATTTCTGTCCAGAGGAGTTGTGTAGTATCCAGTGCAACAGAGATTTGAGGAGTGGCTGGGTGGCTAGCAGCAGCATCACCTTCTCTCAGCCTAGTGCATGCCCCTGTTGTTCAAGCAGAATGGAGCAGTCCCAGCAGTGCCCGGCAAAACAAACTGGCAATTCAGGCACCTCCTTTTGCTGTGGAGGGATGAATGAAGCAGAGCCATGGCTTGAACCTCAGCCTCTCGCAGCTCAGCTAAGTCCCCTAGCCACTGAGCTGTACCTGTCTGGGGAGGGCAAACCTGGGGTGTGAATTTGTCCAGGTGCCAGGCTAGAAAATCTCTGTGATTGTGGTAATGTGCAGAGCAGAAAAATCTTATTCCCCAGATGGTCTTTAGGCTGCAGGTCCTAGTGGGCTGCAACCCTTCAGAGGGGGGTTTCTCGGATCACAAAATGTTGTGGTTTGTCTTTCCTTGTTGTTTTCCCCTACTGATTAATCTTTTTTTGACTGTTCATCACAGATTTACATGAGCCCTGAAGTTATCCTCTGCAGAGGCCACACAACAAAGGCGGACATCTACAGCATGGGAGCTACTATTATTCATATGCAGACCGGCATCCCACCGTGGGTGAACAGATATCCTCGTTCTGCATACCCTTCCTACCTCTATATTGTAAGTGTCCTTTGCAAAGCTGTAGCTCAGTTTCAGTTGGAGGGTTTCCTGTACTCTTATAGGAAAAGCTCCAGTCATATAAAAACTATCAAAATATTTGTCAGAGAGGTGATATCATCCTTTTTGCTTCAGGGGAGGGAGGGAAGAAGTGGGTTTTGATCATTTAGTGAAAGACAGAGGCTGAGCTGGAGTCATCTCTGTGGTTTGTGTTACAATTTACAGGCCTTGGGTTTACTGCAAGGACAGGGTTAGAACAGTGTGAAATTTGGTTGAAACAAGCCCATCTATGTTCTTCTTGTCTGTTTTGCTTAGAAATTGCAGATAAAATCTGGAACCTGGCAAATTTGATTCTCTGGTTCTTTCAGTGTGGTACAGAAATCTGGTGAATTTGCACTGCATGGGATTTTAGGCTTGCTTGGAGTTGCTTTGAGTTTTTAAATTTATGCTAAAACCTTATTCAAAAAAAGGTGGATTTTGTGCAGTTACTTGTTCTGTTCTAATTGATTAGCCCAGCTTAGGAAGATGATGAGTTGTAAGTGGGGAATTCCCAGACACTCATGTGGTTGTCTGTGACTTCCTCTTCCATTGTTTTTGGAATAACTGTTTCAGTAGTCTGTTTTTTTTTATTCCAACAGATACACAAGCAAGCTCCCCCCTTAGAGGACATTGCTGAAGACTGCAGCACTTCCATGAGAGAGTTGCTAGAAGCAGCTCTAGAAAGGAATCCTAATCATAGGCTGTCTGCAGCAGACTTACTGAAACATGAAGCCTTACACCCACCCCCAGAAGAGCAGCCGCGGTGCCAGAGTCTGGACTCAGCGTTGTTTGAGAGGAAAAGACTACTCGCAAGGAAGGAGCTGCAATTGCCAGAAAACATTACAGGTAATGATATGAAGCTTACTTACCTTGCACTCTGTGGACTTTACTTTCTGTCAAAACTTGATATGACTGTTTAGAAGCAAATGAAACTCAAAAAGCTTCTGGAGAGGGACCAGTAAAAATCCCAATCAGATGAGATCAGACCCAGAGCTCATTAAGTGTTATGTAAAACGCCCATGGACTTCAACAGGGGAAGAACTTAGCCTGAATTCTGCAGCTCTGGAAGGGCTGGCTCATGAAAAAACCCTGGCAGTCATTCAGGGCTCTTCTTCACTAAGGATAGGCTGCTGTCCCAAATTCACTTGTTTTGCTACAGCAGTAGAGATGTTTTATTATGATATATTATATTATGATACCAGTGATTTGTTTGTTAACCAAAAAAAAAAAAAGGTCCCAACAACCACCACCAAAAACAACACTTTTTGCCTCCTTTAAGACACAGACAAAACCATAACTGTTGCTGAGTGTCAGCAGTACAAGCCCTTTGTTTTAAAAACAAAAGTGACTGTAGGATAGAATACAGTTTCCTTGGGCATTAATAAGTGCTTTATGAAGGATAATATATGAACCAGTTAGAAAACTCAGTATGTCCTTAGACAATATCAAGTCCAAGGGAGATTTGGTACCAGCAACCTGCTATCAGGCTTCAAAACGCTTTTCTTCTACTTCTAAAATACGTCTGGAGCATCCTGACAAAAAACATTTAAAAACTGACCCCAGACAAGTGGCTTATGTGATTGTGGTAAGTATTTGAAAAGATATCTATGCAAAGTTATGGGTGCTGTAATGCATAATTATTGCAATGAATCCGCATAACATTCAAATCAATCACAGCCTTTGTATCTAGAATGGCATTGCTCCTTCTTGCTTTTGCCATGTGGGTGTATAATCCTTTGGCCAGCTCAGGCCATCTGAATCAATTCTTTTGAAGACGAAAAAATATTTGACCATTAAATGGAACTTTAGGTGCTTGAGATTCCAGGATACTCATTACACAAGTATTCAGGGGAGTTCTGCCATTGCAAAGGTTTCTTAGACCTTGATTTAAATAAAAAAAAGTTGAGACTAGTGGTCCCATATTTGTTCTATATTGTCACACCCAGCCACACAAAGAGGATGTCATCTGTTTAGATGAAAATTCCCCTGTAATTTAGGGGAATTCTCAACTGGCAGGAAGCTCGCAGAACTTTTTAGTGCACCAAACTCTCCTTTATCACTATGGCTCAGAGGATGAGGAAGTTCTGTCTAGCCATGCCAACTGATGGAGGGTTTTTTGAAAGAGTTGAACACACTTGCTGTTCTCAGGAGCAAACTGCTTACCTTTCTTTGCCCTACGGTTGTGGGTTGATTTGGTATCTTTTATTATATTTTGTATGAGGTTTATGTTATATTGTCCTTAAAAATGAAGCTTTCTAAACCACAGATAAATAAAACCAAGTATTAGGCCAATTATTCCAGTAGTGTCTGCAACTGTGAAACTGAACTAATGTAGCTATTTGTGCAATAATGACATGCTGTCTCTCTTTCCTTTTTAGATTCCTCATTGTGTACTGGGAGCATGGAAGAGTCAGACCTGCTAAAAAGGCAAAGATCACTCTACATAGATCTTGGAGCTCTAGCGGGTTACTTCAATATTGTTAGGGGACCACCAGCCTTAGAATACGACTGACTCAGTACTGTTGTATGTCGGCAGGTCAGAAATGGACCTCTACCTCTTAAAATTGGATTTTAAGACTTTATTTTCAAATTTGTACATAAAAATATTGCCCTTGTAGGCTGTAAAATGTGAATAGTGTTTAATTGCACAGATGATTAAGCTAAACCCTTAGGGGCTCTGATAAGCTGATCCCAAGCAACGGTATTTGTATGTCGGCTGGTTGACCAACAAGAAGACAGCAAAAAGACTGCTGGGAATGTCTTAATCCAGGATATCTTCCTGTGCTGGGCCTTGCACTTTTATAAAACTTGTAATATATGCTTGCAAATACTGTCATGAAAAAAAATAATAATTGAGCATGTGGGCTGTAAGATTTAGTCTATCTGAGCTGTCCTTAGAGAAAACCCTCCAAAAAAAGAAGTCTTTGATTAACCAGTCAAAGACTGGTTTGGTCTTGTTCTGTCTTTGAGACTTGGCCAGTCTCTGGTCATTCTTAATGGGAATCAGGGTCTCCCTTAAGCTGAGCTAATTTCTATCAGCTATCTCTGGAGCCAAAGCGTGGCTTGGTTAGAGATCTGTTTTAACTTTGTATCTTCCCAAGGCTGTCAGAACTAAGCGGGGCACTGTCCCCCTTCTCCTTGGGTGTAGGGAATCCTTCACTGGCTGTATTGGTTAGCTTTGGGAATAGCACAGCAAGCTGGCCCTGACAAAGCACGGCAGTGACTCCGCCAGCTGCCTGTGTTACAGCTACTGCAAGGATATCTTGGGTAGTTTTCAAGGGTAGATCAAACGTTATTTTCTATTGGTAACAGTGGGCAGGCTCCAGGCTCTTGCTTTTTAATACTTTAAAATTGTACACATATATAATTGCCGTGAGTGCTATGGTTTGGAAAGCATGTCATTAGTGACAAGCTGTGTTTATGTTCCTATGGAAATGGAGTTATATTGTTCTTGCTGTGCCTCATACATTTGAAACATGATGTTTTGGATGATAGTAAAACTATGTAAACTGCATAGTTCTGTACATCCCATGGGATGAGAAAGTAAACTTTTATAAAACTTTCTTCAATGCTTAGGATGACTCTTTATAAGCATTTGTGTTAAAATGGCATACTATGTATGTTGTACACTGAATCTTTTCTGAAGCACAGTCTCTTTTTCGTATGTCTATTATTTAATGCTGCTCCTATCTAACACATGATCCTAAACAGATGATTTCTAGTTTGATACTGATATGGTCAAATTAATAAATCCAGCTCAGTGCCTTGAGATGTGGTCACTCTGTTCTTTCATCTTTGAAAACAGTGTGGAGCTGTGACCGTGTTTGAGCCAACCTCCCCTACCATGGCCCAGGTACGCTACATGCATCATTCCACTTATTGGGGAGCTGGGTGAAAGTCATTGTTGATGGATTTTGGACTCTGGTAACAGAAATGAGCATTTCTGACAAAATCTCATTCTTAGACTACACCGTGCCTTTTGGACCACCTGAATGTTGCACAGCAGTGGTGTACAACATGCAGCGCTTCAGTCCTGATGTCAATTGCTGCAAAAAATCCTGCTGGGAATAACCCACCTGCTCCAGCACTTTGTGCAAAATCTCTAGATGACTAGCTGCTCTGAGGAGAGCTGTGCAGGGGAGCCCTCTTCATATTTATCGTGGGTCTAGTGATCAGGATACTTGGGGATCAGACTCTCAGTGTAGCTAACTTGAAGAAAACATGACCTAATGGTTTGGGTGCTCAACTTTGCCTTGAGAGACCTGGGTTCAATTTTCTGGTCTTTGACTGATGGCTTTTGATCTTTAATGAGATCCACAGAATTATTAGGAAGCAACTTTTCAAGTAACTGGAGGTGGACTTAAAATCTCTTCCCCACTTTCCCTTCTATAATAATTAAATTTTTATAAAATTTATCCCCACCAAAAAGTGGCTAAATGTTATGCAAATGCTTCTCAAGTGCCTAGATACTTCAACAATGAGATCCATGTAGGAATTATAGGCTGCTAGGGGGCTTTTACCATTGTTTGAAAAATGTTACACTGATTTTTCTTCTTCTATTTTATTCTTTAATGTCATATCCTCCTTTAATGTCCATCCATCCATCCACCCAATAAAATGATTTAGCATTGAAATCTGCATTTGGGGACAGGCTCACTGTTTAATATTTGTTCTTCATATATGGCTGTTTTATATCTTCACACTGTGCAAGTAATAAGTGACAAGGTTATCCAAAGTAATTACAGTTTATGTGTTGCCAGACACAGGTGATAAGGTTTGGCTGAGTAAACCGACAGCTCTTTATAGGCACATCCACAGGTCTAAACAGTATGAAGCTTCGTGATAAACATCACTTCAGAGGACTAGTACACAATCAACAAGTAGCTGTTCAGGTACACCGAACACCAAGCATTGCTACCACCTCTGTGAGCTTTCTAGTAGCTGAGGACTACTTTTCAGGTGAGCCTCAGCTGTGTTAAGCAGGGATTTCTCTCTGGAGCAACACATCATATCCCAAGTATATCACATCCCCCAGTGGTTGACCCCAGTGTTGTGTAGGTTCACCTGTTTGTGCTACCACCTGGGGAATGAGGTCAGGGAAATGAACTGGGTTAGAAATAACCTGGGAGGGGGAAGATTGTTTCTCTAATCTGGTTACCTGAGCAGCTGTGTACTTGGAGCAATCAAGGCTGGAGGTGAGGGGGAGGGAATGAAAAGGGATGGTGGGAAAACCCTGCTGACATGACATAAGCCCCAGGGGGGTGGCTGATCTGCACTGAGCCGTGGGATTTTGCAAATGGTTTGCCTCTGTTTGTGTTGATGTCACAGTGTGTAGTTTCATTTTCTCTTGGGGGGATACTGAGACTCATGCTAACTGCAAAGGAAAGTGTGTGGAGAAACCCACTGCTCATGGTAATGGATGAAATTGGAGAGCCCGAGGTGCCTTCTCTCCTTGTGGGCTTAGCAGGTTTCTAGTGCTCGAATCAGCCTGTGGCCGTGAGACTGAGCCCATCACCGCGCTCCTCTGCAGGGCTTCCTGGTGTGAGCAGCCTACAGCAGGTGTGAGGATCGTTTGAAGACATGTCAAGATCCCCGCTCTGTGAAGGAAGGTTGGGTTTAGGTCATGCTTTTGAAACAACGTGGGGGAAGAGAGAGAGGTCAACTCCCCTTTTTTCCCATTTTCTTGTATCTGCTGCTTCTTTGCACCCTCTTCCCCCCGCCCCTTCCCCTTTTTCCCATACCTCCTGTGAGAAGGTTTCACTTGCTGCCTGGTTTCTGCAGGTTTCTTAACACCTTCTAAAATCAGGCCCTTGATTTTCTAATCCTGCAAAAATGTTATTGGGTAGAAGAGACTTGGAGGACAAACTGGAAGAAGCAGAAATAAGGGCTTTCTTGCCTGGGGGTTTGAATGAGCTTCCCTGTTAACCCGGATGGAGGTTTGAGAGAAGCTGCAGTAGAAGTACAGAGCAGTTTGCCAGGATCTCAGGATTTGCAGTTTGTCCCCTTCCATGTGCAGTGCTGGTGAGGATGGGGAGGGAGGCCCTTGGCCAAGTGCTGGTCCCTTTATTGGGAGATTGGGGACACCAGTGTGTTGCTCTTCGGGCTAAATGGCAGAAGCAAAGAGGCAGCTGGGAAGGGACACTGGAGGTGTGACCCCTGCAGCAGCTGGGAAGACCAAACGGGTTGGTTGGGAAGGGCTGGGGTGTAGGGAGCTGCACGGTTCTGTGCGTGGACAAAACTGGGAAGGTTTGTACGTCTGGAAACAGTTTCCCTTGGGGCTTAGGCACTGCAGGCAAGGATTTTTTTTCCTATGCTTTGCTTTGCATCCCATGCCCAGGGAGGAAGGACTTTGCACATCCCCGGTAAATGAACACCAAAGCACTATTTGGATCCTGAGCATCCATTTCTTTTCCTTACGGGAAAGGCCCAGCAAGGTCCATTTCTAAAACTGTCACCGGCCAAAGCTGATCATTTGGGCAGTGGGAAAACAAGGTTTTTATACATGGTGCGTGCCGGCCAAACTCAACAACGCCCAAAAAAATCCAGCTGGACCTTGGGAGTGGCTCATTACAGTCCCGTGGGCACACTCATGCTGCTTCAGGCTGGCCACCAGAAATAACCCCGCCGACTGATACTGGGGCACGGTGACTCACCGGGGAGGAGGCGAGCTGAGCTGCTGCCACAGCCATGAGCCTTTGCTCACCTGCGCCTCACACATCCCACGCAAGGCAGCACCATGTGCCACCTGAACAGTGGGGTGTCACAGCCACAGAGTCGGTCTGAGCAGCATCCAGGAGAAGGTGGGTTTGTCTGGAGAGAGACTGATGGGAGAAGGAGAGCCAGGGATGCTCCAGAGTGAGATGTGCAAGAGAAAACAGCTGTGCATAGCGGATCCTAGTCAAAGCTTCATGCAACAGCAGATTCATGCTCACCCATAAATCTGGTCTCAAGTGTGAACCTTGTTCCGCTAGGAGAAAATTTCAGAGGAAGGATGCTACCATAGTGTCCATGCACAGAGGAACAATGCCCCACTTGCAGGCTATGGCACTAAGCATAGCTTTGCCAATGTGAAAAAGTAAAATCAATGATGGTGTTTAAAAAGCTTAAAATCCCTCCTGGTGCTCATAGAAAGTCATGTGCTGAAGCAGCACACAGCCAAAAAAGGTTGAGGGGTGGAAATGAGAGACAGGCCCGGAGGGACTTGGTGAGGTGTATAGAGAGCCCAAGAGGAGGAGGAGGCAGGAAAATGTCCATCAAACCTCTGGAGTCAAAGTGCCATGGAACCAGTGAGCAGGCTGGGGCCTGTCAAGGTTGCTGACGGTGTGAAGGGTTGCCTTCTCCTCTAACTTTCACTTAAAGTAAGCCAGAATCAACTCTTCTTCTTCCCCTCCCCCCAAATATAAAAGAAAAACACGGTTTGCCCAAAGAGGAAGTCTTCAGGAAGTCTTCAAAACTGGTGTGTTAATTCCTAGTGTCAGTCTTTTCCCTTTGTCAGCTCTTCTCTCTCCTGTCTGAACTGCAAGTGAGCAGGAGCTGCTGTGTATTGTCCTGGCACACATAAGCTCATGGTAGAGCTGACCCTGAGCAGAGCCTGTATCACACCGTCCCTGCAGATGCTGCTTCAGAAGCCTTTATCCACCAGTGGTATAAAGATCCCCTCCAGACACTGAGCTCTTGTGCCTGATTTTTGTGCCTAATGATAGACACCAAGCCAAACTTGGTATCTCCATCACCCGTGCCAGCTTCCCTCTCATTCCACAGTGTTCGTTCTCCCTCTGCAATGCTGTTTGGTCCCCACAGGTCACTGTCTGCACAGCACATCCCATGGTGCCAGCCAGCCTGGAGGCCTTGGGGCAGAGGTGCAGAGAGATACTGGAGAAGGCTGGCACCACAGCTCTGCTTTTGCACTGGGTCACTGGCTGCTTGGAGGTGACTTGATTGCCATTAGTGGCAGTAGCAGAGCTGTCTGGGGACTCCGGCTCCTTCAACAGCTGAGCACCCACCAAGGTGTATGGAGGTGGTGGGTTTCGGCTGCTGGCCTGGACTTGGCCGGGAGCTTGGACATGTCCTGGTGAAGACAGCAGCCCAGTGGCACTGTGCTCCCACTCCCAGGTGCCAGTGGCCCAGGGCCAACCTGGACCCCCAGGAGCATCTGACGGGCAAGTCCTTGCCAGGACACTAGAGCACCGTGGGGAACATGGCTGTGCTTTCTGGCATAGAGAGATGGCAACACAAGGGCACCAGGGATGCCAGCAAAGGCTCTTGCTATGGAGTGTTTCAAAAATGGTCCAAAAACCCCATGAAATGATGCCTGGTCTAACCGGCTCCCTGCTCACCCAGCAGATCCACTGCAGAGGGACACGTATGCTGCATCCATGTGGTTTTGAAAGAACAGAAAACCAAGTTTCACTGTCTCAGGCAGTTAGCCAAATGGTGTTTTCATGTACGTACTGGGTTATTTTCAGGGAAAACTGAACCATTTTCTGTGTAAACAAGGATCTTTTCAAGCAAGCGAGGAGTACCCTTTGAAGTAAGTTGGCTCTTCCACAGAAATATGAAAACATCTTTGGCTGCAACACATCAGTAACTCATCTTGCCAAAAGAGCAACATTTCTGGGAAGGAAAATGACACCCAAAAAAAGTTAAAAATGTTCAGGAAGGTCTGGCTCCCTTTCTGCACCATTTTATCCAACTACTACCTCAGTTAGGTTTTATTTTCCAGCCTTGCAGCAAGATTCCTGTATTAGCTGCAGCATCTTCTCTTAGCCTTCCCTGTAGTGCACGTGAATAAGGGCAGATTTGAGAAGTCAGACATGACCTGGAAGGAGGCGGCTCGAGGTGTGTCTCTGAGTGTGCATATCTTAAAGAAAGGCGTGGTATTTCCTCCTGCACCCCATGAAATTTGTAAACGGGGCCAGAAACATTCCTTCTTCCATGATGACTGGGGGGGGGGGTGACTTCCAGTGCTGATTTATCAGGTGGACGCTTGGGCAGCATTGCACATTCATACGCCTGAAGACAGAGTTCGCACGTGTGCCCAGCCCATGTGCCCGGCCATGGGTATCCCTGCATGACTCATGGTCTGGCATGTCAGGGGACAGGAGGGACCACCCAACAAACCCCTCCATAAGCAGGTCATGGGCAAGAGCCCACTTGCATTCACACCTCTAGACCACTTTCATCTCCAGGACATGTAGGAGACAAAACCAGCGTGGTAGGAAGTACTGCAAGGAAGTCAGTTAGCAATAGAGACCTTTCATCCCTCAGCTGCGTGGGGAAAGGGGGAAAATTCTGGAATTCAGCAAGAAAATGTGGTGCTTCTTGCAAACTTCAGACCCTTGCATACTTCATCAGACTCCTGCTGTTACAAGCTGGAATTTGCCTTCTCTTAAACGTTAACGTTTTGCATGGCCAGCCTTCATATTTCAGTAGATATTATTCATTGACGCTTCACAATAGTGATGATTACGGTACTTCATTTCACCTTGTTAATCAGAAAAGTTCGTATTTATATTTAGAGAGTGTTTTAGTGAACTGGATAGTATTGCTATGTGAAAAGCCATCACAGCAGAGTCAAGCTTCTCACAAGAGCAAATAAAACCAGAAGCCATGGAGGCAGATGATCTTCTCCAAAATGATATTGTCGGTGTTGTATTTGCAAATGTTCTCTCAGGCAACATCACCTATGCCCCTGAAAGATTATGAAATCAGGCAGAGGTTAGACACCAGGGAAACATGTCCAGCTGTTAAATATCGGCCTGTTGAGGATGACTCATCTTTCTAACACTCCCTGCTGAGTGGTCCTCTCCCAGGTCCCGTGGGTCTCTGACTAGTAAGCTGAAGTCACGCACTAGCAGCGACATAAGAGTTTCAGACCAGAGTTTTGAAAATAAGAGCAACCAACCAAGTACATAAGACTGCGACCACAATTTGAAGTCTAATTTATGAGGTCAGTTCCCTTAGGCTTGTAAATTGGTTTTTTTTACAGATACAGGGACATACTTTCAGAGCTTTAATGGGACAACCCAGACAACCAGGTGTGACTTTACAGTTGGCGCTGCATGGACCAGGGGTTGGTCTAGAGACGTCTCCTGCTCCCTGCAGACCTAATTTTTTTGGAGGAGGGCAGGCAGCAGGGGAAAGCTGAGCCACCCCATTGCCAGCTGACCCGTGTTTTGGATGGAGAGCAGAGGCTGGTGCACAAGCGAACCTCATCTCCCTTCAGCGTCCACCTGCACCCTCACCTTCGGCTGGTGTCCCAGACCCTCTGCTTGCTTACCTCACCTCCCTTCAGGTGACCACCTCACACTGCAGGTCTCAGGAATGGCTTTTATAATTTCCACTTCCCCTTGACACAGTGTCTCTTACTCCCTGCCCCTGCAGCTCTCCCAGGCTATTCCTTGTGCCTGGGGGAAACTACAGAAGGTATTCAGGCAACTTTTGATGTGCTGCAGAGCAGGGCTCTCTCCCCATGCTTCCTGCTGCTTGACTCGGTCATCTTCTGTCCCCTCTCCTCTGAGGCTGCTGGGACAGGGACTGCCAGGACCTCAGTGCCTTTCTGAGCAGAACAGACCACCTAAGCACTAGCGCTGTGATATGAGGGCTATTCTCCTCTCTCCTGCCAGCCCCTGCGAGGGAAGGTTTTGCTGGTAGAGGAGCCAAGCAGAAAGCCTGGAAGAGTCCAAGCCTTTAGCAGAGGACAAGACTTGGCATAGCTGCACTGTCACCAAAAGGTGCTGAAGAACAGAGGTGGTCCATAGACCTGCTTGCCCTGAGCCAGCAGGCTGGCGGTGCTGGGCTGGCTCAGATGTCAGGTACTTTGGGAGATGGATCATGATGGACCGCTGTGGGAAGGGGCCTTGTGCTTCCCACCAGCTGGCTGGTGCCGAGACGGCACCCAGCACATCTCCTGCGGGAGCACTGCTGTGCTGCTGTAATACAGAGCGGAAAGATTAAAGAGTGTTTCTGCTTTCCCAGCAGTGTCAGTGCCTTCACCTCACCTCCTCTCAGGACACGAGGCAGTAAATCCAAAGCCGTTCCACTCCCAACTCATGAGTCAAAGCCATAGGGTGATGCATGCACCAATAGGGCACTGGGGAGGCAGAAGCTGACCAGACACACAGGATGTAGTCTTATTAATTTGCCTAATACATTTTTCCATAACATGCACACAGGTTTCTCTTTTATATGAAGTAAGTCTCTTCCACGCCTTCACCTAAGCACACACCCTTCTGTCTTGCAGGACACTAGCTAGCAGCTTGCACTCTGCACCTCATCGAGCAGGCTGATGTTTCTGGGTTTAAATCCCTACTTTCCTCTAAGCAAAAGAACAGGCTGGTTTTTGCCTACCCTGCCCTCAGGTAGCCTAAGACACTTGCAGCTTTGCCAAGCTGATGCTTTCATGCCTCTTGCCTTGCCCCTGCCCAGGTCCCCTGCAGTCCCGTGGAGACCAGTTCCAGCCAGCAGAACAGGAAATCTGCCTGCATCCAAGGAGCCTGCTCCTGCCCCAGCCCAGCCACGGCAGCTGAGCTGCCTCCTGTCACTCAGACACTTGAGCTCTGAGCTACTTATTTATGGCAAGGTCCTTCTAATTATCCCCACCTCCTCCTCGGCAGCCGGTTGCGTACTTCCAGGCGTGCACTTCAGAAACTCCATATAGGGCACGTCTCTCCCACATCTGCCTGGGACAAGAGGCTGTCACATATACTTAAGAAGCTATGTTGCTGCTGGTGATGAGCTTCACGTAGCTTTCCATCACAGGGCGGTGCACGCAGGATTATTCACAACCTCCACAACTCCCACGGACTCACTCCTGGTGTGTAGCTGACTCCCGGTGTCACGCTGCCCACTATACGGGCACGCTGCCAGGGACAGAATATCCTCCTGCTTTTATCCCGGTTAGTAAATGGTTTCTCAGCCATGTGCGCTGGAGCCCTCGGCTTATTTCCTTGCTGTTGAGAGCCAAGCACAGTATGATGTTTATTTATTTGCACCTGAAGCTTGTCTCACCTTTCACAGGGTGTGGGAAGGAAAGGCTCGTGCCCGGAGAGCAGCGTGTCCACACGCCCCGTGCGAGGCAGAGCTCGCAGCTTGCCCCTCACTCCTGGGGAGGGAAGACATGGACACTGGGACCATGGAAGGGAATGTGGCTCCCACCATTTTGGGCTGGGCGTGTTGGCAACGGCATGCTCTCTGTCTTGTACTTTCCTCTGCTGTGGTTCCCCAGCCTTTGAGGTGCTTTCCACAGCGAGGTTTTGTGGAGTCCCTGCGGGGATGGTGGAGATGCCCCAGGGATCAGACCTCGCTGCAGACCGTCCCTCAGAGGGGAAAGCTCTAGTGTGTAGCAAAACAAACAGAGCAAACACATGAGAGAGAGAGAGGAAATGGTTCAGAAAACTTAAAACTGAAAAGGATAATTGTCGCCTTGTCTAACTTTTTGCATAGCACAAGCTAAAGGACTCCTCGCAGAAATTCCCCCAGCTCCTCTGCCCTGCCCTGCTCCCTGGAGCAGGAGGGATGGAGAGCAGTGGATGAAGTGCTTCAGAAATATGAGAAGACCAGAATGCCAGCTCTGAGGGATACCAGCTGTGAAAACTGGCCTCATGGACGTGAGCTACGTGGATTTCTGCTGCAAGTGGAGGAGTGCAGCAGGACCGCAGAGCAGGGCCAGGCAGTGTGAGCACTGTGAGCACCCCTGGGCTGGGGCGCTTCTCAGGGCTCTCTCTCATCTCTGCCAGTGGCAGTGGGAAGTGCTACGTCAGAAGGACACAGGAGCTGGCTACTGCATCTGGTCTATCCCATGCCCCCAGCATGGTGGTAGCCACCCTAAGAACCACATCCCTGCCTATGCCTTCATCTGCCACATGCAGTGTCTTCACACCTTTGCAATCTCAGACCCACTCCACTCTCATCCTTCTTCTGCACAGACCAACAAGTCTCAGGCTTTGCCCCCTTCTCTCCCAGGCTGCTGCTTGGTGCCCTGATGGTTTTTGGTGCCCTCCTGGCAGCAGGAGGGTGCTGCATGTGCTTGCTGCTGGGTGAGTCACCCTGGGAGCACCCATGGGCACTGAGGTGCTGGTATTCCCCTGCCCACCTTCCCCGTGAGTCACTCACCATGGCCCCTGACCCTCCTTGGGCACCATGAGCCCACGTAAAGGCAGGGAAAGGAAGGTCATCCCTTGGAGGGAGGCTGCTTCCATTTTGCACCCCCTTGACAACTTTCTTGGAAAAGTCTGTCCCAGGCTGATGTTTTCTTATGCGCAAGAGCAGTGCAGAAATGAGCTGGCAGTGGGGAAAATTTGCTTTAAAAACCACTTTCAGACTTCACCTGAATGCAGGAAAAGCTCTTTTTCTGTTGCATTTTCAGGTGCTTTTCTGTACTCTGATAAGTCTAAGCTAGTTCTATTTTCAGCCCTTCTAGCTTGGGGATTTCCTGAGATCTTAAATGAGGAAGATGTCTGGAGCCAGATCCTAAAAAGGACATAGGAACCAAAGTCCGGCACCTGATCAGCTGATGCCAGCCCTTAATCATGTCTAAAGGCTCTCTATTTATTTTTTCTTTATGCCTAGACTTCCTTAGAAACTGGAGGAAAGTAGAACTAAGGAAAAATACTGTCATGGAAAATGTCTGTACAATCATGCTGGTTTTTGCAACACCCAGGGTAGTGCTGCATCATGCAGCAGACCTTGCAAAAAAGAGGAAGAGTTCCTGTGGTGAGCTCTTTCTCCACTTCATTTAACCTGTATGTTGCTGTTTGTTTTGATGTCCTTTGATTCGGCTTGCCTCATGACAGCTCTCACTTTCCCCTTGCACTCTGAGACGTCCAAGGAATGACTGCTCAGTCCCTTTTCCCAACCTCTGTAAGCTCCTGCTTAAGCCTGAAACTCTTACTCAGCTACTAACTCATCCCATTAGGGATGGAGCCTTTCCATGCTTTCCTCTTTCTCCTAACAGCTTCTACGTCTTCTGCTTGGTGGAGGTTTGGATAACGTATAGCCCACAAGCTTGTCAACACTTACACCTGGACAGGGAATTGCCCTGCCAGCCCACAGCCCTGCTGCCCTGGCTAAAAAGAGCTCTGTGTTTTTTCTCTCCCTTGTGGCCTGTGTGTGCATCTGCCATGCAACCAAATAGACACCGCGGGGATGTATGACAGCTGCCCATCCCTACACCTGGGAGATGTGGGCAAGCATGCCACAGTCGCATGGCAGGCACACGTCTGGTTCTGCAGTAGGGAGGGACATCAAACGCTGGCCCTGCAGCTTGGTGCAGCAAGTCCATGAGGAAAATAACTGTGGCCTCCAAAATTGTCATTGTTACCCCCTCTCTAATAATATTTGGAGAGTGCTATCACAATACAAATTTGACCTTAAGCAATTTACAACAGATTTCTAAAACTGCCCTGTTAGCACTTCTTTATGATCACTTCAACAAAGAGAGTCTTACACAGATCAAAATTGTTTTCTTTCCCATTCCTGAAGTGAAGAAAGCTTTCCATCACCTCCCCTGACACCATTCTTTCCTGCTTGTTGTCAACCCTACAACCCCAGGGGGCATTCCCACTGCTGTTATCTCTGTACTAGCTGATTTCATGTCTTTCACTGGAAGATCAAGATACTCCTCCACCTGGGCTGCCTGCATTTGTGTAGGATTCTCTTGACTTCCTGGCTTTTTTTCTTCTTTATTTCTGTCTGACATCACCATATTTCTTAGCTGAAACAGGCACAGTTCTCTCATTTACTGTAATGTTTCCTTAATAACTGTCCTTATCAGCGTGACTACTTCCTTTTCCTTGATGCACATTCTCCTGCCCTCTAGACTTCTTGTATCTCCTACTCTATCTTACTTTTCTCTTCCTGTCTAGTAAGACTAGGCACAGCAAGCAAAGTTTTTGCAACTGTTGAAACTTGGAGCTGAATGGGAAGTTGCTTGGACGATGGGTTGCAGGTTGCAAGAACAATTCCCTGCCCAGATCTAAGTTTCAAAGGTTTCTTTTGTATCAACTAGGGTCAGCTGGGCCAGATCCAGCCCCCAAAGGTCAGTCTTTCAGCTACACGGATTTCATGCTGTGAATGTCTCCCTAAGGTCTCGTATCCCCCAATTGTCCTTACAGCATAAAATCTTGAAACTTAGTTTGTTTTCACTCTGCAGCCAGGACTTTGCACTCCTCTGTGGAAAACTCCACTGGACATCACCTAAAACTTCTTCACTTTAAGCATCTTCCATAGCCTGCGGCTGTAGCTGTGCTGACCTATTCCTGTATGAATTGCCCACGGTCATTTGGTCCAACAAGGAAAAACCCACAGGCTTTCACTGCTCCCAGATGATCTTTGCCATTTCAAATCTTCACTCGGTGTCATTGCTCTTGGCAAATATTTTTGCTCTGCAGAGAAACTTGCTGTTCTCTGTTGTAAGGGTACAGGTAGATAAAAAGATCTGGATCTCATCTCTCCATCCTGACCACATTTTTTTTTTCTGAGACCTCTCCATTCTTGTTTGGTTTCTTGGTCCAGACCTTCTCCATTGCACTGCAGCACCATGCACTCAGTGTTTATTAAAAGGAATGACAAAAATAAGAGTCTTTCTCTTGGCTTTTGTTTCAACATTTCTCATGACACCTGAGTGACTGAAGAAATCAGTGGCCATAGCAAGACCTGGTACTCCCCACTGCATCCTTGGTCCATAGCAGGAGGGCAGCTGGGAAAGGCAGGTGAACTGCTGAAGCACGGCTGCATCTCGGGTTAAGGGACTCTAGCATCATTCTCAGCTCTTCTGCTGCCTCTCTGGGTGACTAACACCAAATCTGTACAAAAGAGTGACTATGAAAAAGAGACAGTTACTACCTATAGCAAAACATGGCCACTTGCTGAAGAAAAAAGTTAAGAAATATTACCTATTTAAGGAAATAGGATAGGAGGGCTCTATCCCAGAAACAGAGCATAAGCTTGGGCAAGCAATGTAAGGCCTCATGTTCAGAAAATCTGTTGTTTCTCAACTCCTACTTTGGCAAAATTAAATTTTTGCAGTTATTTTGAGACCTTTAGACAGGAATTCTGATGGAACAGCAAAATATTATTACTCATAAAACTTTTTTGCTAGGCAAAACTGGAACTAAGCTGTGGATACTGATATCCAGTGGGTATTTCGAAGGGAGGAGGAAGTATGTGGCTGCTTCACAGGGATGGGCCAGTGTCAAAATTTGGTTTTCCTTTAGCTAAGCACAAACCAAATTATCTCATAATGCCCCTGTTTTGTTTCCAAAACCTCTTGACTTTGCTTGAACCTAAAATACCCTGAGAACAGCTTTTCTTGCTGCTTTTCGCTTCTGCTTTCGGTGGTAACTGGAAACCAGAAGCTCCAGCACACGAAAATGGTGGTGACGAGAGAAAGAGAATTTCATTTACTCCTTTGAACTACCAATGGGGGAAAAAAAAAAAAGCTAAAACTTCCCAGGTCGGTCTGTGCTTTCGGTGGAGCCTAAAGGGAGGAGGCTGATGCCACTGCAGTTGTTCCTGCCAGGGCACAGGGTGGGGGCCGGGTCATCTGCCTCCAGCCTGGCTGGGGGCTGCCCATCCAGGTGCAGCGATTAAATATGAATCGCTGACATTGGCTACGAATGACTAAAACACAGCTTTTGAGCTGGTGGGAATTTCCCTTTCCCTGTTTTCCAAGTACAGATGTCCTTCAGGGAGGAATTCCCAGGGAAATCCCTCCACCAGGATCTTGCCTTGGCTGCAGAGAGGGGGACATTTGATCC
Source organism: Numenius arquata (assembly GCF_964106895.1). Taxonomy (NCBI): domain Eukaryota; kingdom Metazoa; phylum Chordata; class Aves; order Charadriiformes; family Scolopacidae; genus Numenius; species Numenius arquata. The sequence goes on along the minus strand of NC_133587.1, from coordinate 28,640,956 downwards.
CAAGCCCCTTGTGCTGGCAGAAAACCGCTTGCTAGCTCAGCCTGAGGCCTGTCAGGGTAAGCAGGGGTTAGTGAGCGGTTTCCACTGGTAGGAGAAGCGGGTGGTGCAATCCTGACCTTCCCTTAGACAACCTCTGCAGCGGTGGGGTGTGCCTGGCAGCACCCCTGGTCCCAGCAGGAGCCCAGCCCAGCCGGTGGGTGAATTTTTGATGCATCAGCTCCTGCCTTTCAAGGGAGCCCTCTGCCCTTGCAGCTGCACCAGATGGGACCCAAGGGCTTTGACCTCCATCTCCTCAATGCCCCCCCCTCCAACAGCCCCGCGGCTCCTCTCCCGCACCCAGCCCTGTGATGCCCGTGTGGGTTGCTCCTGCCTTTCTGCTCTTGTTACCAGTCCAAGTGGTAGGACGCAATGTGGTTTCACCCTCTTTCCATAACACCACCCTAGAAACACAGAAATGTGCTTTAAATGGCTTCTGTGATGTTGCAGGATTTACACTTAACCATGTCCCAGTTAGACGCTTGGTGGGTGCTAACACGCTTGGACTGCCAAGAGAAAAGAGAAACAGCACCAGAAAAACCCATAAAATCCTCTCAAACAATCCGCCAGCATGTTTTCTGCAAGACACCTGGCTTATGAACAGTGACGGAGGGCAAGGGGAGGTGTGTGGTTTGGGTTTCCTCCTCTGGGGAAAAACAGAGCAACTCTTGGGGCTGCCACCTGCAAGCACCAGCTTTACCCGAAGCTGTGATGGCACCAACCTGGCAGTAACGGGACGTGTCAGGCTGTCAGCCCCGGCAGGGAGGATGCTCACCGATGCACTTCCCCAGGGTGCTGCAGGGCAGCGTCCTGCCCACTGAGCCTTGCAGTGGTTGAGCAGGGTTTGCAGAGCAAAAAATGTTCTCTGCTCTCAGCTCCACTGAGAAACTCCTTCTGCAGAAAATGGCTAAACTGTGACTGAAAGGGTGGCTCAGGGGCTGGGGTGGGGGTGCAGCCTTGGTGCAACTCCCTCCTCTGCTACAGGGTCCCAGGACACCGACCGGTGGCTCCTGCTCCCGATGTCTTGGTGCCCGTCTAAGTTTTCCTGCTCACAAAGCTGCTGAGAAGACGAAAACTTGGGAGGCTGTGCAGACAGACCCTCTGTCCTCTGGCTGAGAGTTAGTAGTTAGAAACCAAACGACTGTCATCTAGACTGTCATCTGGCCTCTTCTTTTTATCTGTCTCACAGGATCCAATTCAGTCCAAACCCTCACTGTGTGATGTGAGGTGTATAAAAAAGACATGGCATTTAGAGGGTGGTACAAGAATGTGAAGCCCACGGCAAAGTGCTTTTACTCTTGGTTTCACCCTGGCACCGAGAGGACTCATTTTCACACTGCAGAGAGGCCACCAGACCCTGCCCATGTCTTCATTCATCCTTGACTCCCAGAAGGAGAAGACCTGCCCTTAGCAAGGAGTGTCATTTCCTGAGTCATTGGGGACATCTGGGGCGCAGGCACATGTAAAGGCTGTCAAAGTACGTCCCTGCAAGCCCATGAGGATGGTGTTGAAGACGACATGCTATGGGGACTGGTGGAGCACGAGGCAAGCTTCAATGCCCCAACAGGTACTACTGTCCCTGCTATGAGGCAGAGGGATGCTGTCACTTTTGGGGTGCCATCTCAGCTCCCATAGCAGAGCGCAACAAGCAGCAGCAGAGCAGGGGGCAAACAGAAACACATGGAAAGCGGACGTTATTGGCCCTGGAAAATTCAGTAATACTCCAAAGTAATTTCGACTATTAACACTTTTGTAACTTTACAATTTTGCATAACGGGCCAGAAAACACCAACAATTTGCTCAATCCCTTCTTTGAATTCAGCTGGAACTGAAAGTCTGTGCAGGTTGCCTGACAACAATGAATCACGGGGGTCGTTTATACAGAAAACCAAGTTAATCGTGTTTGCAGCATATAATAAGGAGATAAGCCTCCCACAGCTTCTCCAGGGAGTAGCTTAACTCCCAGAATGGCAAACAACTTCCTTGCAAAAGACTTTTATTCTATATAAAGTTAAATTTAATTTTTCTTGATCTCTCCTTTTTTGATCTCTTCCTCCTCCTCCCCCTCCCCCTTCCCCTCCCCCCCCCCCTCCTTTCACATAGAATTAAATTAAACCTAAGCCTGAGTGCAAGATGGAGATATGCCAGGGCAGTGCTGTGGGGATGGCTGATGGTGAGGAAGCAATGTGCTGCAGCCTGGGACAGAGACCAAACACCTTTATTCCTGAATGATGTGGCAAATGCCGCCCTGGGCACCCTCGTATTATTATTGTGCTCCATTGACCAAGCTCAGGTTACTCAGCCACGCTCAGGAGCTGCAGCGGGTGCAATGAGATGTGATTATTTGCATTGCTGCTTTGGCAGACAGAGGCCCTCCAGCTGTGCAACTGCCTCTGTATCTCCAGCCTGGCATGACAGATTCTTGCCTTGAAACAAAGCTAAGTATAGTATATTGTGGCTTGTTGCCTCCCCAAGAGGGAAAGTGGGGTGATGGCTGGAGCTGCAGAGGCCCACCAGCAGCCCAAGATATAGTTTCTGCCCCATAGGGTTATGTATAGGTGGGATAGGTTAGACTACCATTTCGGCACCGTGTAGGGCAGTACTAACACAATATTTAAGCTCTTTCCTGCTCTCTCCGAGTGACGTTTTTGCAGATCAAGTGGACCCCTGGAGCAGTGCTACCAAAGTTAGCCCCGTTCCTCCTAGTGCAGAGAGCAGTTTTGGTGAGTTACAACCTGAAGCTGTCCCATACTGCTTGTGCAAACCCTAAGAAAACTCCTGCTCGGTTTGAAAACTTCTGTCGCCATCTAGTGATTTCCCTAAGAGAGACACATTTTCGGGAGCTGCACAGTGGGACTCAAAATGAGACAGGGAAAAAAGAAAGACCAGCTGAAGCTGAAAGCCCCCTCGGTGTGCTGGCAGGGTTTTCTTGCATTGCACCAACTCTCTGCTTTCCTCTGGGAGTGCCATGTGTCCAAAATGTGGCTGAGCCTGCACGCCTGGCTGGGAAGGCACGGGGGTTACACGCTACCAGTGGGTACCGTCCCTGGGCCCCACAGGCAGTGGCTGCCACCTTGTCACTCTGCTCTGCTGGCAGCCTTCAGCTGCCCTGCGGACTCAGCAGCCAGCGTTCACCTACTGAGGGAAAGGATTTCAGCAATGCTCAGTTTAAATCCCCAGGCACAGTGTGAGCCCTCTCCAGTTTCACAGGTTAAACTAGGAATACAAATAATTTGGTAATCTTGGTCACGTGGTGTTACAAGTATTTTATAGCCAGTCCAGCTGTACTGCCATGAAATATAAGATAAACCTTTAAAGTCATCAGATGCAAGAATTAATGTGATGCAGAGAAGAAACATAAACCATAGAGCACATAAATATCCTCTATAGAAAAATAAACTCTTTAAGTTGTTCATTAGAAAATGGCACACACTTGTCAAATCACTGGTGATGTAAATTTAATCCACTGTAGTTGAATTTTCTTAAACAGAAAACTTTTAAGAGATGATCTGAGGTATTTGTGCAGGAGGATGCAGACTCAAAAGATATAAAAATACAAGACATATACACAAAAAGGTTAAATAGCACCATTGCTAGCTCACTGGCTCTGCTCTTCCATGCAGCAGCCACAAGTTGTCACCTCGCCTGGTGTGGCTTGCACAGGTGGAGTCATGCAAGTGTCACCCTGCTGCAAAGCTGGACCAAGGAGCTCTTTGTCCCAGGCACTTGTTCCCATCCCTGTAGAGTATGTCTCCCTCTCGCTCCTGCTTGGGAGTGAGGATCTGACCAAGGAGCTTACCAAGGATCTCACTTTAAAAAGATCTCACAATAAAATTGAATAAATTTGGGAGTGAGCAGGCAGGGATGGGGAATCGGAGAGTTTTCTGCTGCACTGCTGGTGAACCTCCAATCTTGATGCTGCAGTCTTAGTGTGCTCTGGAAGGACACCCTGACCACATTGGCTTGCTTTCCTTTCAATTTTAAAGCCAAATTCTGCTTTCTTCTAATTCGACTCTTCTTCTGTTCCAGCCTCTTCCTTCTTCTACTTTCCCATGGGGTACCCAAGTGCAGCTGTGGGCACCCTCTCATGCTGGTGGCTGGATGGCACCAAGAAGTCTCCAGGCACGCTGGGCACATCCACGCCTCTGATCCACCACACTGCTTTGCAAATGCCACCAGCACTTTCCTCTCTCTGCGCCCCTGCTGATATGCAGCACTTCTACTTCTCCCTTCGGTTCTTGGTCTCACTTTCATTCAAATGACTTTTCCCCTTTAATAACATCACCCAGAACTTCACCAGGCGTGACTCAGCCCCGGGTTGGTTCCCGGGTTGGTTTCCTCTCTGCACGGCACAGGAGGAAGCAGATATCCTCTCTTGCAGGCTGAGATCAGACTGGACACATTACGTTTCTGGTGCCTGGGGCCCTCAGGACCGCACAGGCTTCACATCGGTGGCCTCGGTGATCTGGCTGGAGAGTTTGGGCTGGCCTTTCTGCTGTGCGTTGGACTGACCTGCTTTTGCCCGCTTTCCAGCTCTCCAGGCTGTGTCCAGCCTGTTTGTCCGTGTCTCTGCCCTCTCCCCTGCGCTCCTCACCTCAGGGGGTTCCCACCTCCTCCGACCTTACACCGTAGGGTTTTGCATATACCCATAAAACCACCCGAGGAAGAGAGGTCATACATTTGCTAGGCTTGTTTAACGAGTTTTTTAAAGAAAACTGTGTGTTTTTCGAAGAAGGGACAAGGTTGGTAAAGCAATGCAATGAATGATGCACTTTAAATGCTGGGAGAGGGGGAAATACAAAATACAATCAACATTTTACTTAATGGCTGAGGCTCAGAGGGTTTTTACTTGCACTTTACCCCAGAGCTGAAGCTGTTGCTCTTTCCTAATAGTATCAGCACTGGAAAGAACATTTATGGAATCACATTTTATAACCAAACAGGAAGTAATGGGGTTTTTTTCTTGCCTTGGGAGAATTCACAAACTTTATGTTTAGGTTTTCTTGGACTTTCCGGTGAGGTCACTTGTGGTGGAAGGCAAGGGACAAAAACATAAAAGCTGGGAATAAAATAAACAAACTGAGGAAAGTAACCTTTGAAAACAAGGGAAGATATGAAGAGATAAAGAATTGAAAAAAAAAAGTTTATTCACCATTACCAGAGCTGAACTGGTTTTATTTATTTATGTTTAAATCTTGGTCAGAATGTTAAAACAAGGTCTTTGGGATTGTTCTTAGCTTGTGTCATCACTTTGAAGTAGTATTTTAGAAAATGGGTTCACAGCTAGAAAATGCCCGATAGGTACAGGGGATTTCCAGTGCACTGCAAGCAGCAGTGCAGAAGGGTTGTAAGAAAGTAGCTTCACCCCCAAAACCCACAACCCATTTACCACCAAAATCTCTTTCTGAAATCTCTCAAAACACAAGCGTTGACCATCACTTTTTTACCCAAAGAGATCAAAAGCTTGGACATGGTGTATTCATTCTGAAATACACAGGCAAAAGCCCTGCAGACCAAAAATTATTCAGGATCCTTTCTCCAGCATTTGGCAAATAACCTCAAGATATGAGAAAATATCCTTCCCCCACCAATTAGCTGCTTCTGGAGAATTTGTGATCAGAAAAAACAAAATTTCCAAGTCCTTCTTGAGTATTGATTCAGTTCTTGTTGGTAAGGAGACAACTAGGCTGACCCCAGCTATTCCCCTCCTGGCACTGAGAAACAGTCCGATTATTCCCTCCGCTTGCAGAAGGCCTGAGCTGTGCCGGCATCTCACGGGGTTGCGCTACCTTCTTGTGCTGTGATATAACTGGTTATTTAGAGCTCATGACCTAGGAGAGGATGGAAAGGCAAAACAACAGCATAAGAAGTCAGTGTGACTCCTCTCAGTAATGGCCCACATTGCGGTTCCCGCTCTGCGCCCGTCCTGCAGCAGGGCCATGACCTGCAGCATGGGCCACCAGCCCTGCACGTGGGGGCCAGGAGGGTGGGCAGCACCCAGGGACTCTTCCTGGAGGCCCCCCACCAAAACCCTGCTGCAACCAAGCAGTTCCTCACAGGCAGAGAACACGAGGAAAAATGTTGCATCATTTGGGACTTTCGGGTTTTTCAAGACTTCTTCAGTGTTCAGTAAGGAGAAGGTTTTAAACACAGCACTTGTTCTCACTCTCAAAATTCGTTATGAAGGAAAAGTAATGTATGGCGGGCTGTGAGCAAACACAAAGACCTGCAAACTCCTATAAATGGAATTTGCTGAATGAATTAGTGTTCTGTAATGAACGCATGCCAGTAAGGATAAATTAAGTCGATACCTGTGCTTATGGCTCAGATGGAAAGATAATATGCCCAGAAGGAATCAGAACTTATCCCATCTGGTCGTTATTATCACTATCCAGCCGTATAAATATCACCTTGCTTGCACAGCCACATACAGTCTGCACAACACTCCTAACCTGTTGACACATTAAAGAGGAACTATGGGTTTCCCAGAAGCTCATATCACTTCCTTGACAACGGTGCAAGGACTTAAATATATACGCAACATATCCTGCTATCTCCCCTCTTCATCTGCAGGCAGGATCATGAAGACTGAGCGGAGCTATTTTCTGCAACCAGCTTTGCTTTTGTTGGCAAGGGGTTTCTGTTCCAGGTGAAGAGAAGTTCATGCAGTAAGGAGAAGATAGGCCACCTTCTCTCAAAAAACTTTATTAGTTTATAAAAAAATGGGCAGGCAGTTCCTCCCTGCCTGGTTATAATGAACCTTAAAATCTGTCCTTTGGCTGCTCTGCTTTGTATACACTACAGTCCTTATTAAATAACATTTGACTGAAAAGGATCTGGAAAATCAAATAGAGTTTACAACTAGTTGATAGAGAGAGAGCAAACTACATAAAGATAAGTGCTTTCATGTTTCAATAGCAACAACAAGACCTATAAAAATAAGCATCAATACACAATGCCATTTCCTTGAAGTATAAACTGCTGGTCCTGTCTGCTACAAGTCTGGAACTTGTATCTCTATAAAAGTCGTGCACAAACCACTTACTTACCACTGGCATCTTAACAAAAACTTTAGCTTGCAGTGTTTTCCAATGAAGACTCCTTAGTCACTTGCAGTTCTCTGGATTTTTTCACTATTAGTATTTTTTGTAACTATGTTGGCTTAAGGGCCAGTGTGCCTCTAAGTCTGTTACTACCAGCTGATTTTAGAAGCAGCTCTTAAATCCATGTAAGCTTTTACAAACTTTACCTTGCTGAATCTTTCAAACTGACATTTCTTGGGGTTTGGGGGAAAGTGGTCAGTTTTTTTCATAATTTGAGCAGAAACAGTTTACTTCTATTTAGGACCAAGTGAAAACCATACGTTTCTCATTAAGATTAAGGCAGTGTGCACTTGTGGCCAGGAAGGCCAACGGAATCCTGGGCTGCATAGGGAAGAGTGTGGCTAGTAGGTCGAGGGAAGTCATTCTCCCCCTCTGCTCTGCACTGGTGAGGCCACAACTGGAATACTGCATCCAGTTCTGGGCTCCCCAATTCAAGAGGGATAGGGAACTACTGGAAAGAGTCCAGCGAAGGGCAACGAAGATGATTCAAGGATTGGAGCGTCTCCCTTATGAAGAAAGGCTGAGAGAGCTGGGACTCTTTAATCTGGAGAAGAGAAGGCTGAGGGGAGACCTTATTAATGCCTATAAGTATCTCAAGGGTGGGTTGAAGGAGGAGGGAGCCAGACTCTTTTCAGTGGTTCCCAGTGACAGGACGAGGGGCAACGGGCACAAGTTGGAACATAGGAGGTTCCACTCAAATATGAGGAAGAACTTCTTTACGGTGAGGGTGACAGAGCCCTGGAACCGGCTGCCCAGGGAGGTTGTGGAGTCCCCTTCTTTGGAGATTTTCAAGACCCGCCTGGATGCAGTCCTGAGTAACATGCTCTGACATGCTCTGGGCAATCCTGCTCAGCAGGGGAGTTGGACTAGATGATCTCTATGGTCCCTTCCAACTCTAAAAATTCAGTGAAAATTTTTGTTTGGGCTTGAGGTGGGGACGAGATGGCACTGGGAGGACAGAAGGCTCTCTGGTGGTTTTTATGCTGGATCTTGTGGGAAGAGCATATTGACATTTTCTGCATAGGTGAGGTCACCATCCAGACAATCTGGGTTTGGGAATTAGTTTTGTATATTTCACTTCTGTTTATATGCATTTGCAAAACTAAACGCTGCTAATGCTTTCATTAAAAAACCCTTACAAATCTCTAACTCAAATTAATTTATTTTGGAGTTAAAATAAAACTTCATGTCTGCTGATCTAATATATATATATATCAGCAAAAAAACTTCCTGTCTTGTGTGGCTATAGAGTGAAAGTTCTCAAATAGGGAAATTACTTATTATATTTAAAGACCCTCCCCTAAAAAACTTTATACAACTTTCCTTCCTCTTTAAATAACAGTACTTCTCTATGTTTTAGCAACACTAAAGCTTGCAAATTACCCCAAATTCTGCAAGAACTTGGTTTTTTAGAGTCCCTAACACTTGGAGTCAGCAAATATTTATGAAAATTTTGCTTTTCCTTAAAAATAGCCTAGTCCCAATGCTTGCAAGGTATGTCCACTGCTGTGAAGCCTGCATGCTTTAATAACCCTATCATCCCCATACTTGTATTAGAAAACTTTGTGGTCTCTAAGATAGTTTTAGGTGTCGGAGTGAGGCAGACCTGACTCCTGGTTTTGCAGCATCTCAGCACTGGCCAGGCTGATTTCTCCATTCTGGGCACCCCACTTCCACCTGCATGTTGTGAGTGCCACCATATTAGTGTTGTCCTCCCTCTTCACACTCTGCTTGGGGATTTCTGAACACATCTCCCAGTCATGTCTCTCGCCTGGACATCATCTCCCTCTCCTTCTCTGTCACTTTTCCAGGCAGTGGTTTTGGAGGGCAGGAGAGCCTTTCCCCTCTGACTCCCAGCTTTGGCCAAGGGATCTCTCTTGCTGGGGTGAATTTGGGAGGGGTGACAGCATGCTGCCCCAGCAATGGTGCTATGATGTGGCAGTCAGAGCAACCCCGGAGGCCGCTCATGTTGTGGGATGCGCAGTGCTAATAAAGAAATTAGGGGGGGTGGGTTGTTCCCTTATGCCAGGGATGTTTCCACATCCTCTGGAGGGCATCGAGCCATGGGTGATGGCTGACCGGCTGCAGAGGTCGGTCCTGGCACAACAAAGGGGGCTGCAAACTCTGCAGCAACCCGGCCAACCACCACCACCACCCCCCCCCAACTCCGTTCCCCCCGGCCCTCCCCGGGTCCCCTCGGTCGCCCCCGGCCGCGTCCCCGCGCTGCCCGCCGCGGCGGTCGGCAGGTGGCAGCGCATCCTCTGCCTTCGGGAGACGCTGGGCCCGCACCTCCCCGCCTCCGCCCAGGCAAACCAGCCGTCCCGCTGGGGAGGGGGGATGCGGGGGGAGATGCTCTCCAGCCCTAAGGAGCTGCGGTGGCCAGGAGGATGGCTTGGCTCTGGCTGGTCTTCCTCCACGAGTGAGCACAGGGTCTGGGCAGGGAGGGGAGGCTCCGAAAATACACGGCTGGCCAAACGGAGGAGTGTTTAATGTGCTGTCTGAAATGGGCCAAGAGATATAAGTGACATATCTGATAGGACTTATGGAGAAAGGCTCCCACACAGCACCCACTCTCCTTTTTATTAGCTGCATTTGCATGGCAGGAGACAGGCAGTGTTGGCTAAAGAGCATACCAGGAGATAGGGATCTCCTGCAGCCCACAGGTTTTCTGTGAATTTGATATGTGACCTTGGGTGAGTTATTTAAGCTTCATATGTTGGCTCATTGCTGACTTATTCTGTGCACACTGGACTTTTCCATGGTAGCCTCCCACCTACATGAGCCTGAAGGCCATGGGTTGTGGCAAGCTGGGGTTCCTCAAGACTGCCTGCCATAGGAACTCACTGGGATAGGCCCTGCAAAGTCAGGTTCACTGGTTCTGCATCACCTGGAGTTAGGTTTCTTCAGTCCTTTCTTCTGCCCTTTTTCTCTCCAAGAAAGTGCCCATGGTGGCAGCATGGAACTCTTTTCATACCAAATAATCGGGACTTTATAGGAAGTAGAAGTCCCACAGCTATGGAATAATTTGACTGACTCATAAGAATTTATCATTAAAAAAAGAAAAAGGTGGGGTTTTTTCTTTCCCTCCCCCCCCCCCCCCCCCCATTCTAATGGTACATTTCTTCATATGGATCTAGTTTATCCATATCTAAGCTCCCTGGGAAACCTGATATACCCTTGGCTTCAATGAAATCATAAGGCAGTAAGTGCCAGAGATAATGTGATATAAAAACTCCTTTCTTTTGTTCATTTAAAATTATCCTTAAAAATGTAACTTTTCTGTTTCATTGAGTTACACAGTTCCAGTGTTTCCCATTGCTCTTTCTCTGCCTCTGTCATCATTTTCATTTCCTGTCTTTCAGCTCCCACTATCTCTGCATCACTTCTTGTGAAAGATTGACCAGAGCTGAACAAATTATTCTTGTCAGGGTAGACTTAGGACTTACTGAAAGTTTTCAAACACTTTTTCGTTGATTTTAAGTGAGCTATGACTATTTGGAGTATACAAGTTTTCAAACTGTGAATATCACGACATTTTCATCAGTATTGGGGTAAAATCCCAAACCCCTTGAAATCAAAGGACACTTTGCCAGTAACACAAAGAAGCTTGTGTCCGGCTTTATGGGTGCAATTCAGCTCACAGCGGAATGTAGGTGTCTTTGTGAGATGAAGCCCTGCCATATCCACGCTGCAGAGTAAGAGGCAGATTTAAGGAGGACCATAAGCACTGTGAGCATGTCATGATACTGCAGTCACCGTCGCGCTGTGAAGTGAATATAGCCAGAGCTGTAGCAAGGGCAGGTTGACAGGCATCGAGTGCAGCAAATTCATGACTTCATCCCTCTTTGCCACATACAGTGGAAGTTCAAGTCCTGCTGTCGTCGTGCTCTGTGAAGGGTGTTGACACCTGCCTTTAAAGTGCTGGCACGACTCGCAGACACAGGGTGACCGCTGCAGATGGTGGCTTGAAGGCTCAGCTCTGTGTAGCGTGGAGGGGCAGCGTCAATCAGCACTGGAAAATTGGCACAGAAGATTTCTCTGACCTGGGGGGATCCAGCTTAGCAGTGTACTTGGTCCGGACAAGTGCAGGTGTCTAGACTTTGCGCTGTGCCCTTAGGAGTTCTGCTGGATATAAGAATAATCTGGCACGTTTTTAAGGGGAGAAAATGACCAAGGCAAAGCTGTTCCTTTGACTGAAGGATATGAGAGGAGACACTTTTATAACCATCAGAGTAATCCTAAACAAATCCTGAAACTTTAATAGGAGTCATTTTAGCATATTTCCTGTAATTTGTAATATTTATTTTGATATATGTTCAGAAAGTTTATGTAATATTTTTCATGCGTGAGCTACTTTTGGCAAAATATAGAGATCTTCACATGCATAAAATTTTGCTATTATGATTGGCCAAGCTTTAATAAATGATTTGTAATAGCAAATATTGGCCATGTGTTTGGAACGGGGATGTGCCAGGACCACATTACCCAGCATGGAAATATCTGCTTATTGCAGATGACCTGACCTCAGCTGGCCTTTGTGTGACCGCTGCAGAAATCAGTCTGACCTGTGGCACTGCTTTCTACCCAGAAAGCTTTTCCAGACTATACAAGATGGCAGCTTTGGGGGATTCCTCAAGATTCCTCACTTATACCTTGTCTTATATCCCATGTCTGTCATTTTCCTAGGGCTATGTGAAAGCACTGTATTCTGGCTTTGAATATTCTCTGCACAATGTGAAAAACATTGGCAAACCGGGCTAGAAATTGAGAAATTGATCTCACTGTCAATCATATAATATCAGTGACAATCTCTTTCATCAGACAGAGTAATTCTGAATTACGGTCTGTGTCTGAATCAGCTTGTTATGTCCACTAGCAAGACTGATTCATTTCTGCAATTATTTGAAAATAGTGAAGGAAAAAAAAATTAAAGCTGGAGTTAGGTAAAAAACGTTAGAAACGGGAGTTGCTGTGGTACCTCCTTGTGTAGCCATGAGAACGCAGCGCCCTGTGTTAATTACGCATGAGTGAGAATTGCTTTGTATTAAATGCATGCTTTCCCAAAGATGAAACTTTTCAAGTGAAAATGAAACTGAAATGGTTTTATTAAAATATGAAAGAAAGCACTACAACGCTTGATGTCCTCAGTCTGCTAGGTGTTCTTCCCACATGGGTCCTGGTCACCCCTTCATTGTCTCTGCCCAGAAGGAAGATGTCTCCTCTTTCCCACCCAGTGTCTGGGGCTCTCAGGCTTCGGTGCATCACTGGCTGCTCTTCACTCAAGTGACACTCTGCTGGCCACTGCCTGTCTCAGTGCTGGTTACCCAGCCCCTGGGCAGCCACGGACATCACTCATGTCATTCACGTTCTTCATACAACAGAGTCTCCTGGTTTTCTTGGACCACAAAACGGAGAGGAAGCCCGTGTGTGAGAAGTGGGGCACGCTCAGCTGCAGAGCCCATGGGGAGGCTCCTGCCGGTGAGCGCACACCGCCGTGCCAGCCTGGGCCCTGGCAGGGCTTTCTCCTTCAGGCGGTGTTTGAAAACTTGGCTGGCTTGAATGAAAGGATTTGCTGTCTTGCTGGCTGCTGGTCTGCAGAAGGTCTCCTTGGTCATTGCTGCTGAGCCCTGTGAGCGTGCTGCTGCCTTAACCAGTGCCCACACGACCCCAGACCATGGGCAGGGGGTCAGCATGTGGCACCGCTGAGGAGCCCAAAGCCTGCACCCATGCCATGCACTGCTCATGAGGGTGCTCAGCTTGCAACAAACTGGAGGCACCGAACTACACCTGAACTAACCCCTCTCTTTTAGGTCACATCTGTACACCAAGGAGACCAAATTGACCTCAGATTAGAATAGAAAGTGGATCGGCTTCCAACTGATTTTAAACCACGCGTGTGGCACATCGCAGAGTCGTGGGTGACCCAAGCATTGCCTTCCCAGCAGGCGGTGGCCACTGCGGGCCAAGGGGCTGGCTAGCAGAGCCCCGCTCCGGGCAGTTACATTATTTTCTAGCACCATCTAGTGTTAGACAGGCCCACATGTCACCTTAGGAGAATGTTTTCCCCCTATTGCAGGTTTAAACAAACAGTTATAAAAGCTTGCACTTGACCTGCACTTCTTTTTTCCATTCATTCCTTACCAGCATTGTTTCACAAAACGATGCACTGATATAGGAACAAGCAATTCATCCCATCCCCGCAGGCACAGGGCTGCTGAAGAGCACCAGAAGATCTCAGTTTATCATCAGCCCTTCAAGGGAACTTGACTGGACAGGCTTTAAAAGAAACTGAACATTTTGCAAGAAAAAAAATATGTTTAACAAAGCTGCTACTGATCTGATTTTTAAATATGTGGGACAAGTCAGCTATAAGCAGATATGAAAAAAAAAAGAGAAAATATCAGTTTTCTATTATTTATAGTTGGGTTGTCACACACAGAAAATGTGCCAAGATTTTGTTGGCGGTTGTTTCCCCTCTTGTTTTAAAGCACACAAGTAGTAAACAGAGAACAGATAAGGCTCAGCCACGGCTGATGGGAATATGAAAAGAGGCAACAAACAGCAACACAGCCTAGAGTCCATGAGCACTCCTGTAGCTGAAACTGGGTTTATTGCCTGTGTTCAAGTCAAACAACCTTTAAGCTAAGCTTTAACACAGCTTTTGCTGTCAGTATATGTCAGAGAACCAGGCCAACAGGTGTCTTTCAGCAAAAGCTCAGGCCTGATTCTGCTCTGCTGACTCCAAACATGGATGAAGAACAAATCTGTTTTTTTCTATCCAAGGGAGGGGTGCAAATTTAGATGCTGTCTGAAGACATATAGAAAGAAATATATGAGAGAACTGTGACCTTGCTTGCTTAGTAGCACTCTTCATGGCACAGGGCTCTAACCAAAGGTGCTCCAATGCCAAACGCTGGAGGCGCTGAAGCTTTGCTCATCTTAGTAGACTTGTACCTTATTCACTCTGACTTGGAGCAGAATTTGGCCTCTGGATTTCAACGAAGTTTGGGAGAAGGCTCTCCTTTTTTGTTTGCACAGAGGGTTTTTCTGCAAAACACTTGCATTTCTGTTATAGTTGTGTATTATCATTACACAGCAAATAACTGCCTTTTTTTTTGGGTTTATATTCTTCCAGACCTGCTGGCATGCAACTTTTATGTTGACTTCTGGGGAATTACTTCCGGTTCTCACCAACTGAGAGGAGAACTCACCCACTGCATGTAAATACATATTGTAAATTGCTTGTGCAAGAACTGGTTGCAGAGCCATAAAGAACACAGTTAGAGAAGGGTATTTGGCTGGATTTGGCCTTGCACTCATCTGCCACCACTACATAGATGCTCCTTCAAATGTAAAGGCATCTGTAGGTAACGTGCAGTCAGCTCCATGCTTTCCCATCTGAGTCCCAAGGGACAAGGCTGTTAGAGATGTTTCCAGGGGGACAGAAATGGTGGGAGTCCATGTGCAAGTGACTGCTGCTCTGGGGAAGCCCTTGAGGCTATTGCAGACAGCAGAGCAAGGGCTTTCCCTGGCCAGGCTGTTGGCTTCTTTGGGTCTGCCCAAACCTCTGCTTGGAAATCCCAGAGGCTCTTATTTTCTGTACCTTATTTCAAGTTTCCTCAGGCACAGAAGATCCAGTCTCTGGGCTTCAGTTGAGTAGGGTTTTTTGTGAGCAGAACGGCACCCAGTTTGCACAGTGCTGATGTAAACATCAACCTCAAATAATTAGTGCATGTGGCCAGTTAATCATCTCGCTGGCTCCAGGTGGAAACACGCCAAGACATTTCTGTAGTAGTGAGGCCATTACATTTGCACTTTATTTGCATTGGATGTTTAAATATTTCTGTATCCCAGTCACAGTTTCCTCTACCAGTTCTTACAAGTTTTATACATGTTGTGCATGGAGCTGAGCAGAAAATGTTTTTGGTTAATATATAAATTCACAGCAGTTTTAGAGCAATTGAATCAATTTGGGTCAAGTTTGATAAATCATTTTGACAAAAAGTGGGGAGAAAGCCTGCAAAGCATCTTGACATTTTGTTTAAAAATGATATTTTCATTTTGAAATCAGCTTATATTTAAAAATGAAAAAATCAAATCAGCCCCAAATATTTCTTTCCAGCTGGCAGTTGAAAAAAAAAAAAATCTGTTTTTCACCCAATTCTGCTGGAAAGTTTAACAGTGCTTGGTGAACTGGTAAACATATCTTACTAAGAAAAGAAATACTTTTGGATTATTTCTGGTTGACTCTATAATGGCTTCCCACTTAGGACTGTTACAAAGGGTTTTGCAAGAAGGGGTCTGGTGATACACATGGTACCTCTGAAGAAACTGTCATGCAGATGACCATCCCTTCCAGATTACTTTTGAGGGCTGATAAATCACTGCAGCAAGAGGAGTATGTTTGTAAGACAAGATGCAGGATTCCTTGTAGGTAACATCTCTGACAGTTTCTTGGCCAGGAGATTTCAGTGGCAGTGCTCATCAAATGACTGATGTCGCAGCTCTCACCTCGGGCTCAATATCATCCCGATATCGACATCAAAAGGAACACTGTGAAGAAGTTTGCCTGGTCTTGCCCTTTTTTTTCACACCCAGGTGCCTTGCTGATGCATAGCCATCACGTTTTCAGTATGAGTACTGACCAAGCTCATAACGTGTTTGTACCATATGGGACAGATGAAACAAGAAGGTAAAATATAGTTGACGTAGGGGTGTTGCACTACAGGACCCATGGACAGTCATTTCCTACACTCCCATTAGCATTGCTCATTGCCATCTTATAGATGATATGCTGCTGTCAGTGGTCTGGCTTGTCTATGTTTGCACAAGACTGTGAGGTATACAAATATCTCCCCAACCTACGTACATATATATATATATTTAGTATATGATAAATATTTAATTGTGAATAAACGCTCTGATCAGTTTAATCCATCCTCTAGTCATGTTCTGGCTTCTGTTTGCTTGTTCATTATTCATAAGCATTTGCTGAATAACACAGACAAACCTTTTTCAGACTATGAGTTTTCTGGAAATCATTCACTTCAGCTATTCACTATTCATCTTTTATGGTAGAAGACTGGCTACTTAAACCACACAGCGGTTTTCCTCCAATTCCTAACTGGGTATTTATAAACAGTAAAATAAAGACGGGCAAATTGTGAATGCTTTTCTTTGATTGTGAAGATCCTTGTTTGCCTGCCTCTGTGGGCATATGTCCCAAGAGCAGCCTTGCCCGGAAACGTGTGCATCCGTACAAACAGACAGCAATTTGGGCTTTGGGGAAAGGCATATGGACATAAAGGAGCACAGCGTGCGGGAGCTGTGTTTCAGGGCATAGACTTAACCATGTATGTGTTTTGGATGGGATCTAGCAGTTCTCATGTCTGTTTTACAGCACAAAATAATGCTGCTTGTTCTCATTTTCAAGGCTTCAGTCTACCTGCTACCTTTTTGTGCATGTACACCTCTCCTAGTTGCAGGGCTGCCTGCTTGGGTGGCTCCTTCCTAGCACCTGCATCCCTGGGTAGGGCTGTGATGTCAACATTAAGTCAAAGTCAAAAAAGGGAGAGGCAGAGAGATTTTCATCATTGATGTTCATCTGGAAAAGGAAAACTGTCTCTCTCCCCACTGAGCTGAAGAAGGGGGAGGCTGTCCTCCAGCGTGCTTGTGTTTTGTCAGACGGGTCAGGATCTGTGTTTGCTTGGCTGCTGCTCCTCAACCAGGGGCTGAAAATCAGGGAGAGAAGGCAATCGGGGTGGGAGATCTCGCCACTCGTGATCTGGAGGGCCAGCACTGTCACCTAGGGACAGTCCCACAAAGAATGGTGTACATGTAATTGCTGCTCATGGAGCAGAAACTTCCTGGAATAACGTTGCAACACATCTGTGGTCTGATTCTGGAGACTATTTAGGTCCCAACGCTTGATGGTTTAGGGTGGACTCCATCTCTCCTATTGCTGGATTCCCTCCGTGCTTAGGAAGGCATGTCAGAAGGGTGACGGATCACCTCTGATGGTGCTGGTTTCCCTCTGCAGACCACAAGGATCAAGGCTCAAATGCAGACATTGACATTTTCCTATACTTTCTGTTGTTGTTGCTCTTGCAACACATGCAGTCCTTAATGGTCTGTCGGTGTCTCTTGGAGGAGATAGCTATTCACTTTGCTCAAAGAAGAGAGTGGGCACCTTTGAGAGGTTTCTATGAGGTTGGTTGTGAGAAGCCTGTCTAGTTTGATGTGATAATGAGGTGTTTTTGCTATCAGCTGGGAGTGATTCGTGGAACTAAGGAGAGATTAAGTGGATGATTGCAATGAGCTGAGCTGATTTAGCTTTTATTAGTATTTTCCAAGTAGAGATTCTAGTGGGGATCATTTATGTACTGTCACCACTAGTACTGTGCTGCCCAGTCAGACCGTACTGGCAGCCACTGGAGTGTGTGAAAACTCTGAATGTCTGGAGAATTTTAAAATAAAAATATCTTGAGTATCTATAGGTTATAGAGTAACACAGCAAGTGGCTGGGGATTTTGTGGATTGCATTTATGTATGTGCTTAAATTCTGCTTATGTGCTAGTTCTGGTGGCCATACCTTTTTTTATCTTGGACCTAGACAACAGTGATATCCTGGGGCAGAAGATGATGGACTTACTTGCTGCCAGTTAAGATATTCATTTCCTGTAATTTGTTTTGACTTGGTTCTATCTATGTATCTATTTCAGAGTTTATTGCAGAGGCCATCATCATCACAAATAAGCAGATGGAGAAAGGGGAGTTGCCATGGTGATGTGCTAAGCAAGTAGTGTTTGATCTAATCAGCTTTTATTTCGAACATTTCTAGGTCTGTAATTTAATAATAAAATAGTGAGTTGGACTGTGGATCCTGTTGAGTAGGCATTGTTAGTGTCACAGAGGGAAACCAACCCTGACCTTGGAGAAACCAGGAACTTAAACTCACTTCAGATAGCACCTTGCTCCTCCCAGAACTGCAAGTAAGTCAACAGCCATTCTTCCTCCCTTACCTGCAATGTTTTTCACTAGCATACATCAGTGTGTTTTATAAAGGTGAATATTAAAAGACAGTGATAGGGAGGCAGAGAGAGGTAAACTACTCATAAAGCATTCATTGTGCTTCCTTGTGCAATGCCCTGCACTATGTTGCACTGGAGACTGAAAGGACTTCTCCTATGCTTTGGGAGAAGCCATCACCTGAGTGCTGCAGTGGGTCAGAGCCATGATTATGAGGTTACAGTAGAACAAGGCAAGGGAGCTGTGCTTGCAGTTCCTTCTTCCAAATGGTATCAGCGCATTCGGACAGTAGAGGAGAAGGGGAAGGGCTGCTGTAGACATGAGGAAAGAGATATGAGTTGAAATGTAGTAGGTTTTACAAGATGTAACAAAGACTACCCAAACCACCAGGAAGCATCCCTAAATTGTGAGAAGATGAACCTTTACTTTCCAGGCCAAGGACTAAATCTAATACCTTTGATAAAGGGTCTCAAAGTGTGGGGATGAACACACCGGGGATGTCAGGCAATGTCTTTCTTCTTTATTGCTTGTGACTCCCAAGTTGTTCTACCACCAAGCGGAGAAGGGACAGCTTGGTCCATCGAAGTGCAGATTTTGTGCACACAGAAATCTTTCTCTGCCTTTACCAACTAAATAGAAGCTGGGACACTCAAAACCCCCAGACCTACCTAGGATGAATGTCAAAAGTTTTGAACAAGGTATGCTGATGGGCTGGGCTGCCCAAGGGCTGAGAGAGGTGAGGGAGGGGTGTGCTGTGTCTCCTCTGCAGGCTCTCATTAAGGTGGGTCCAACAACACTGTAACTCTACATCCAAAGTCTTCAGATGAGAACACTTATTCCTCTGCAAATGCATCAGTGAAAACTGACTGAGCTGGCCAGCGAGTGTGCCAGAGAGCTATACTGGATTCTAGCTGTGATGAGGCACAAGTTTCCATTTTCTCCACGCGACGTCTGTAAACCCGTGACCTTGCTAAAGAAGTAAAATAAATAAATAAAACAAGGCCTCATTTTGCGTCCATGTGAGATTACTTCAACAGTTTTCAACCACAGTCAACAAAGTACCTTATGTTTATCAAAGCACATTTTCCATTATATTTAAAGACTTTTCTTTTTTTTTTTTTTTTTTAATATGAAGGGTCATTTTGAGAACCTACAATACCGCCCTGTTACATAGGCCCAACAGAATTTGTGAAAATGTTTAATTTGTGTACTGTGTTGAAAGCTTCCTCAAACAAAGTGTGCATCATTTAATCTATTTATAGAACCCCTTGCTTCTCCTAAATATACTCTCATTATATCTCTCAGCTAAGAAAGCCTTACTTTCTTTTATTATCAGTTTTTAGTATTTTATCATGAGCATTGAGGGATAGTCAAACTTGTTCAAAGCAAAGAAGAATGTCTGAGATTTTCTGTCTTGTATCTTTAATTTTATTTTTTTATGTTAGCCTGAAAAGGCTTTCTAGAGGACTTGGAAAAACACAGCGTTTAAAAAAAAAAAAAAAAAGAAAAAAAACCTAAAAAACTAGACACACTAAACTAAAAGACCCAAAGACTCTCTCAATATACATCACTTTCAGTCTACTCTGGTAGATTACAGAGAGTGTGATCCAACAACAGCTTCAGTAGCAGCTGAGCAGCCTCCTTGAGAAGGTAGACTTGCTTAAGCTTATATGAGGGCAGAATTGGGCCCCTTGGTTTGTTCTCGGCTACAGGCTCGACTCTGCTGTGGTGAGGTCAGGCCATAAGGAGAAGTAAGGAAAGGTTGCAAAACTGGGCTCTCAACTATACTGGGTGTACTTCAAGAATTTAATTTGGCCATGGAAATATTCCCAGCACAGCAGTATTCCCCCTCATTAAAGGAGGGGATATCGCTGTAGCCCATAACCTCTGTAGGGGAGGAATTAACTTTTAAACTGAATACTGCATTTGGGTAGGAAATGAGCTTAGTAGGGTCTGCGTGCTAAGGAACACGTGTGCTTTGATACAAATACTCTTTCAAGTTTCAGCGTATGCATAGAGTAACAATGGTCAAACACAGACCAGGAGTTAGTTACTATGATGGGGTTTCCAGTTAAAAAATATCCTCATTAGTTTATCATTCCTTCTCTGGATGCTTTCTGTGTCATATAATTGTGTTGATTACTAAAATAATTACTGAAGTGAACCGTGGAGGTTATTTTTGCAGATGGGGATTGTGAGAGAGGACCTTTCAAGCTGCTTTACACTGCTCGTGAGCAGGTTCATCCACTCAAAGCCACGTTTTGACCTGCAGCCGTGCTGGTCTGCATGAACCTCCCAGTGTGGGCAATCGTACAAACAGCTGCAGCAAAGCTTCTATGGTCTTGCTGTGCAGGACTGCAGGATTTGGGGACCCTGGGGGGGCTTACATCCAGAAGTCAAGCAAGGCTCTATTTCATTCTACCTTGCCTTTGGTATCTTTTTCTTGCTTTGCTTCATGACATGAAAAATAAGATTAAAACTTGGGATTTGGTTATACCTTCAGGTTGGTTTTAATCCTAATAGAAGTACAAACAAAAAGTTGAAGTTTAAAATTTAATCTCTTTTTTGATCACTCATTCTTGCACGGTAATTTTGAAGAATATACTCCAATGCTCTAATGTTGTCAAACAAACATTCTTCTCCTGAATTATTTATTTGAGAAAACTGAAGTAACGTTTTCTGATATTTGGTCTGTAATATTGGACCTCTGTGGTGAAGGAATAAATTGGAGTCCTGAAAATATTCTTTCAGCACTCACACAGCTTGCTGGAACTGCAAGTACAGTTTCTGCCAGTTAATACGGCTGAAGCATAACATTTTTATGACATTCCCAGTCGTTTGATATGTTTTCTTTCTAACTGAAATGTAGCTCATCTCTAAATGAACCAAGAATTAGCTTAATCTTCTCTGGAGTGTTTCTAAGTCTAGATTGCTCTTCTTTTCCTGGGAGATTTCATGAACCCTAAGAAGTTCCAAATTCTCATAAGATCTTTCATAGCAAAACACGTCCAACTTTGCTTTTACGTATGTATAAAACATGAATATTTTCAATTTCTGACTGAGCATTTCCAATTACATACTTGGTTCAATTATATGAAATTTTGTGGTTTTGCTGAAGAATTTAGTCTGGATATATGTGTAAGACAGAGTGTATATCACCTTGCTTTTCTCAGCTTTTTTTCCCTGGTTTTTCACCATTGCTAGACAGGATTCAGAAAAAATAGAAGAGATGTTTGTTGTTTCAGGGTGACATTTCTAATCAAGCACCATGCATGCTCAGTTTGTTTATACTGAGGAATTCTTATTGCCATTTTAGCAGCTTTTGTGTAAGTCCAATGCCTTTAAAGGCATCGTTTTTCAGTTGAAACACCAGGTTTTGTAGTCCATGTTCTGGCAGAAATCACTGCACTCCAAGAGTTGCTGCAGCATCCCAGCTGCACACAGTCTAGTAAGATAAGTATATTTCTTTAAATTTCATTATAATTTTATAGCTAGAACCAGTCACAGTTTGTCTGGGTTATTTCCATCCTTTAGAGAAATAAGGTGTTTTACCTGTTGTGCCAGAGTTTTTTCTTCTGGCAGCATCTCTGCTGCAAGCTGCAGTTCATTGGCAGAGCCATTTTAAACTCCCTGTTTCAGCAGACATTGTCAGCTTAGTGCCTTGGTGTTGACCATGCCACCTTCTTGGACACCTTTCCCAAAGACTGAATTTTCATTTTTCTTTCTCATTTAGCTTCTTTGCTTTCCCTGACTTCTGCAGCCATTAGTTTTGCTATTTTCATCATATTTGCTCAATTTTCTGTTGGGTAATTCCAAGCATACCAAAAATTTAAAGAATCATTGAATTAAAAAAGAAACAGTTAAGCCTGTCCTTTTACTCCTCCAATATTACGGTCCATGAGCAACTTGTCTTGCAAGAATGTAGTGAACGCTCATTATGGAAAAATATTGTGTGTGCAATATATTACAACAAAATTAGACTTTCCTTCACCGCTATTCTGATATCATCCTGAATGGTGCTCGCTGAAGTGGTAACTTTATGCTTTCTGTGTTAGTGTAAGTTTGACCTCTGGCTTGCCAGAATGGAGTAAAAAATTTTGCTGTATTTTGAACCCTACAGTAATTTAAATAATCTTCCGGTGTCAGAGATGAAATCTGGGCAAGCATCCCATGAAGTAACATTATCAAGTATTACAATAGTTGACGTATTTTTGAACATGAGTGCAGAAAAGCTTGTTCTATTAAAATTCTGCACTGTAGTTTCAGTGATAATTTGCCTTTGTTGTCACACTTTATTGTCCTTATCCTGCATTTCCTTTGTACTGAAAAAAGAAAATGCTGCATACCTTGGGGGGCAATGTACCTCAGTTCAGTGCTCCCTCTGCTTCTTCTGGTTAACAAAGAGGTTCCATTTTTACACTGCTGTCTGAAAAACCCTCGCATGAGATTCTCCTGGTTTTTCTCCATCACCAAGATTCAGTTGCCTAAATGTACTGCAGAGAAAATTTAACTTCAGAAAGGGACCCAAACCAGTCATACAGCCCTGGTGAGTGTTCCCAGAAATGCATGAAGTATGGAGATGGTTTTGTAAGGTGTAGAGAGCAAATCTGAGGAGCAGGTTAGGAAAGGATCATCATGTGTCTTTACTAGCTTGTGTGAGCTGTTGAGGTGCGGGAAGAGGGCCTGTTCTCAGCTGCCCTGTCCCTGCATGGCTGAGGAAGAGGTCACTGCCGCTGAGCCAAGGTCGGTCACTCTGCAGAGCAAGTCCAGGCACTGATCAGCCAGTTACATAAAGTGCTGCACACAGGCCCTGCTTCTCCAGCCCCACCCTGCTACTTTTTCTTAGAAGTTGATTATAAAACATTGATGTATTTTATCTGGACATCCATCTCTGTACTGGTCAGGTCAGTTAAATAGGACACAATTACAATCAGATTCCACTCCAGTGCTGATAAAAGCAACAGAAACAACTCCTCAATCCCTGTTTGGTTCCTGTTTAATCCTGTTTAATTGCTTTTAGCTGCCTCAGGGCTTGGGAGGAGTACTTTCCATCCCCTACCTAGTGTTGCTCCAAAGTCAGGCCAGAGCTGCTGGAAGGTGACCCGCACAGCTGGATGAGTCTGATGTGCTTCCCCAGAGGAGAGGCGAAGTCCAACACTGAAAGCAGGGCAACTGCATGGATTGCAGCAGTGTGAGAGTCCTTGTCCTCACGCCATCCTTGCAGAAACTGGCCATCCAAGCCAAGTTGCTTAGGAAAAGAACAAGTCAGCAATGGATTTAGTTGCACTGATATCTCAGGAAGCACTAAAGAGCAAAGACACCAAACGCGCACAGGAAGCATCTCCGTCACAGTGTTTGTGCAGAGCATGTCATATTGCCAGAAAGCGAGTGCCCTATTTCTTTCTTTAAAACCATTTTACAGATTAATTTCTTATAGTTAAAAACTGATCATTCCTAATCTCACTGAACAGCTACTGCATTTTCACACTGACTGGTTGGCAAAGGCCAACTGGATGAGGACATTGCAGACACATGTTTGTCTACATGAAGTTTATTTGTGTTCCGGTTCACATGATTCATGCTTGCTCCAGCAGGGAAGCTGTAGGTGAGAAGGGATGCTAAGCTACCACGATTTTCCATGTCTTCATACAAACAAAAAAATATCTCTTCTATCCTTTTATTTATTTTTTTGCCCCATTGAGTGGTGATGTGGAGCATTGTTAGAACAATAGTCAGTTTAATCCAGACAGTCATTTCATTGTAAATCACCAGGGTGCAGATTTTACAGTTCAGGTATTATTGGTTTTGTTCTATTTCTTCACTGTTCAGGCTTAAAATTATCCAACACAAGCTTTCAGAAAATGAACCAAAAATTAAATGGCTCAGGACTGGGACACAGTTTGCCAAGTATCAGCCTGGGGAGGTGTTCTGTAACTCTGCGGTAAACCCCAATGTATATAACCACAAAGGAAAAGCTGACAGACCTTTAGCAGTAGCTTTGCAGCAATAAAGTATTGTTATTAACAGATCCTTTCATCCAGGGATCTCAAAGCTCTTTAGCAATGTTCCTTTATAGGGAAATGCACAGGGGTAAGGCATATGGTTTAATCTTCTATACTCCGTGCTGTATCAAGAGGGCACCCTCTTCTCAGCATGTGCTGCATGAGGGACTTATGCTTAGGGACACTGCCGTGACAGAAGAGTTGGGAAGGTATGATCTAGCATGAGGATAAAGGACCAGATGAGACATGCATGTGATGGAAAGTTTCTCTAGAAAATCAGCTCAATGATGAGCTTCTCACAGACCCTGACAATGTCCTAAACATCAGGAACTCGAAGCATTCAATATTTTCCCCATTTCCACAATATGCTCTATGCATTCTTATCTGTTCTGTGGGGACAGGCTGCAATGGTGCTCTTTGACTTGTGAGGGACACTGTTTCCTATGGACACATCCAACACCATGAACCTGTGGATGGGAGAGCTGCTCATTCACTGCCTCCCTCTCTATAGAGACCCAGCTAGGGGACCTGGCAACAGCAGACATTTGAAGAAAGTCCGCTAATCTTTACATGCAAAATGCTAGGAGCTTTGTTTTCCTCTTCCTGGCTGAGATTTAAAAAAATGCAATGTTTTTATTTACTGACTTAATCCCTGGCCATCCTCCAGGGAACTCTGGCTGCAAAGCCACAGGGGTTGCCTGTGCTCAGACTATTTGGGTGAGTTTAAGGGACTGGGGTCTCTGGGCAAGACCTGGGCTAGTTCAGGTCATGCTCGAGTGGCAGGAGCCTTTCTCCCACGCATCCTTTCCTTCCTTTCCCTTTTCTGCTGCACACATATACCTCTTGTGACTGTGTGCAATGCTCAAACAGCAGCCAGCAGCCAGCCCAGGGCGGCCTCAGGCAACATTTCCTTTCCTTCTCTTTGCTTACCCCTTCATTCAACAGGTTTATTTATTAGATGACATACCCGCTATGCAGCGTTTCACCATTTAGTCTAGGAAAGCTTTTATTAATTTCTGACTCCCTTCTGTCTTGCTCAGCAGCTGTCTGTTTAACATGGACTTGAAAGGCTGCACCCGCAGCTTGCTGGACAATGAAGTTAGTCTTTTAAAGGACCTGTTTGTAAAATATGGTACATCTGCTAATGAATTTAAGGCACTAAAATAAGCCTTGCAGTGAAGATGCAGGACTGATGGATCACCATGAGAAAGCACAACAGGAGGTAACACTTGCACAGCTACCTGGGCACAGGGCTCCCAACCATGGCATACGTCCCAGTGCTTCCCCTGGCTGAGGCAGGGATGGCTGTTCATGTGCTGTTAAAACTTTCATTTGCATGTCTTAGCTCCTTGAACATCTCTGATGTGCCAAAATCATCAACCTGTGGTGTGAACATACCTTAACAGAGCACAGCATTGGCCGGCTCCCATGGGCTGTTTGCCAAGGTGGCTGCCAGCCACTAAACATGTCACACGTGCCCTGGTGAGCTGGTCATAGCCACACTGTGCAATCCTGGCAGGAGAAGCACTTGGTTTGCAAGAGGACTACAAAGTGACCAAGATGGCCTTAATCTAAGAAAATACAACTGATGGCAGGGTCAGGAATTTGTATCACACTCCTGAGAATGCCACTTTCTCCATACAGCACAGATGAGCTAAGAGATCAGGTCATTCCCACAGCATCAGCTCAGCTCTGCGAAAGCGTTCACACATGGGTTTGGATCAGATTTAGTACAAACTGAACATCTGTCTGAACAGCAAAGTTCACCAGCCCCGAAGTCTCCGTGTTCCCCACCCCCTCCCCACAAATTAATCTTATTGTGGAGAAAATATATGAGCAAATAATTCATTTTGGAGTCTGTGGGTGGCCCCTGAGGTGAACTGGAGCGCTGAGTTTTACATACGCACATCCCCACACAAACTCTGTCTTTGCTTCAAATCAGCATCAGCGAGCCCACGCACACCTCTCCCGAGGCCTTTGTACAAGACCTTTATCCATCTACCAATGGGGAAGCCAAACCCCCGAGGTGAAAGACAAGTTGAAAGCTAAGATCCAAATGATTTGGCATGAATCGGAGCTATTGCAAGATTTTCCAAGATGAGCCCACTGAGGGACTGGAGAGCTCATGACGGTTTAACGGCTTAAAAAAGAGAATGGGTCTTAATCTAGACCATGTGCTGAGACAAGCTGCTGAGCATGGAGTATGGCAAACCTGCCCTGCCTACAGCAACTGCCCTCTTCACATGTGGATCACTCAGAAATGGCGTCTGTCTTCCTCCGTTCCTTGTTCTTAAAATACCGAAGTGCTGAGCCAAACTTCCTTTTGTGGTCAGACCTTCCTACACAGGGTGAGTTTGTACCCCAGGGGTGCCCAAGGGTGTGCTTGGAGACCTTTCTGGGTGGAGAGGCATTTGGGGAGTGAGGTGGGGGAAGGCAAACCCTTGCACTGCCCTTGAGCCAGGCCAGGCATGCAGGATGCTCCAGCTCTTGCAGAGGGTGGTCAGGAAAAGCACCTTGAGGCATTGCTGAAATCAGTCCTGCAAGGCAGGGCTGCAAGCAGGGCTTCAGTCCCTGAAGCTAGAGCAGAAGGAGCCTCTGTGGTGGGCTTGTTGAAGACACACAGCAGTACCGTGGTTCTGGTGATGAAGAGTCAAGTCTATCTGTTAATTGCAAAGGCTGCCAAACACCAGGAAGCAGAAAAGAGGAGGAAGAAAAGAAAAAGTACTCACAGGTAGAAAAGTAGGAACAGACCAGTAGAAGAGGACTTCTTGGGGATGTGGGACCTGGGCTCCTGCTCACCCCTGCTTTTGTCCCTATAGCTCTCTGGTCTTTCCATCCTTGCTGCCTCTGTGACCGGCCGTAGAAGTGGAAAGAAACGATTGCATGATTTTGACCCAGAAATACCTTTTAACTATCTGAGATGGAACAAGGCTCTTCTGCTTTCTCAGCATAAACACTATGAATTATGTCTGTATGCCTGGTCTGAGAGCGCTGCTTGCTCAGTCTTGCTGTGATCCAAAGTCCTCTTCTGAACCAGAGCAGGTGCAAGATGTTAGAGAGGAAACAGACCCCAGCAAGGGCCCAAGCACAGCCCAAAGGGATTGTTTGCAGGGAAAAAATGCAGCCTTGGACAACCACAATTCCTTTGCTCATACTGCTAAGAAATAAGAAATTTATTCATTTAAGGAAGTCTGCTCAGCCCTGACTGGCCAGCACTAACCTCAGTACTGCTGCAGCATGGATTTAGATGGAGGGTTACTGGGGAAGCTGGAACATCTCACAACTCATAAAATGTCTTCAACATTCTCCTTAGGACATGACATTCGCTTTTAGATAACAAAAAGTACTCTGGTTTGGTTTAGATTTTCAAGCCTCTGTAACGAGAAGCAGATCCACCTCACTGGCCTCAGGGTGCCAATGGCTGGCAAAGGGGACTGAGGCAGTTCCATCAGCCCCATTCACCATCAGTACGTGAAACAGACACAAACACAACTCCTTCTAACAGAAGTGTCTAAACGAGGTGGGTGGATGATCTCTGGAACCATCTGCTCATCTTCATTGTCACAGGAGAAGGAGCTACATCTCTGACTCTGCGGGGCTGGGTGGGATGACCCCCCCAGTGTGCTTGCATGGCACAGCCTGATCCCTCTCCTGTCACAAACACATGCTGAAGTTGGACCAGAGTCACTGCTTACAGATGGTACCAGTGGAAAATGCCGAAACCCCCCTCCAGGGACCAGGATGAACCCTGCAGTGCGAAGGAACAATGTGTTACATGCCCTGCAGCACACTCATGGGGCCAGAGCATCATGGAGGGTTGTGGGGACAAAACCATGAAGGGTAAGATTTGCAAGAATCCAAATTAGGAGAGTCAGGACCAGAAGGTGCCAAAAAAGCCTGTTGCCGCAGAGTCCCTCTCGCAGCCGTGTGGGGTGTCTGGGGCTACTGTGTCAGGGTGACTCCTGAGGCTGGAGGCCATGAGAACACTGTCTTTTCCTGCCTGAACGCATTTAACTTCTGACCTGTATCAGCTGTCAGATTAGAAGGGGTTTAGTCACATCGGTCTGAGCTGGAATTAAAGCCAAGCTCCAGGGGTGAAAGGGCAGAGCCTTAAAGGGATCACCTTAATTGACAGGGCCTCTTAATCCTCCTGTTCTTGTACATTAATCCAAACATCTCCAGTTCTTCTTCTTAACCTGTTTTCATAAAGTAAAGAGAATTATACTTAATGTAACAAAGCTGAGTGTAGGAGGAAAGCCTGACCTTAGCCCTCCTGAAGAAGGGGTTTGAGGCTGTTGTGAATGCTGCTCTTTATCCTGGTCACTCCCCAGCTCTTCCCCAGCAGTTTGGGAGCTGGAAATGATCAGGCAGCTCCTCCTTGGCCGAGCCGTGGCAGTGATGCTGTGCAGGACGGGGCTGTTGTTTGATGTTCCATTTGCAGTTTACATTTATAATGGCAGTGTTCTGATAACCCGGGTACTTGAAACGGGCCTAAGCAGAGAGGAGCCTGGAGCACACCACATCCATCACCTGATGAGCATGGTCAGCAGAGCTCTGCTGCTTGGAGCATCCCTCTCTACAGTAGTAGTCAACATGCAGGAACTGGAGGCTCTGCTGCCCACCTCTGGGGGCACATGAAGGGCTGAACAGAGCTAGATACGCCCTTTGAATCGGGGAAGTGTTGGGATTGCTTTCTTAATGCCTGATGCACCAAGGATTTCAGGCTCTTTGACCATCAGCCCAGCAGCTTTCCAGGCTATCAGCTAAAAAGTAGTTGGATTTTCAATGTTTTAATACACACAAGGAATTATGGGCAGTAGCCATTTACATCAGATCACTTTTTGGAAGCGAAGTGTTGATGTGCACAATCAGTCCTTTCTGAAATGCCTTTTTACAGTAAGCTTCTTTGGAGGCTGATCTCCAGCACAGGGGGTGTAACTGAGATCACAACACTAAATGCACTCTGTGGGCAGTGGGAAAGCTAGCTGGTAACCTGGAAAAGCTAGTTACAAGCTGTTAAACTAGGATGTTAACAGCTAAGCTATTAAACTCACAAGGGCAAAGATTGTGTAGGCTTCATATGCTATGGTAGTGCAGCTATGCACGACCAGCGGCTCTCAGCTCTACTGAGAGATAAACAGGGGGATGAAGAAGAGGTTCAGCTCTTGAACCATGGGGAGGAGGGAGAAATCCCACACTTGGTTACATGAGTGCCATGACTCTGACGTTAACAGAGTTTCAGGTGTTGGAGAGAGTGCCCATGGTGTCCACCTTGGGGACCATGTTGGCCCTGGGTGATTTCAGTGCTCATCGCTTCTCGGTGCCATGCAGACCCAGCCTAATGGGAAAAAAACATCCTGAACACTGCCCTCCTGACATCCGTGTGGATTGTGCTTTGTAGCTATGCTGGCTTGTTCTGGCAGTGAGAAACTTACCCTGCAAACTAAGTTTATTTCAAAATACATGTAAGGCATCTATTTTTCTGCTGGCATAGTGGTGAAAGCCACAGAAAATTGTGGAAAGAATGAATTTTCCAGGGGCAAATTTATTTTGTCTCATTCTCAGCCTGCTTAAAGTTCAACTCAGATGTTTCAGAAGCCAGATTTGTACTGAAGGGAAGCAGTCTAAGAAACAGTTACGGATAAAAGAAATCTGAAGGCTATTCAAAAATAAGGAGGAAAAAAAAGCTTTTGAGTGGGCTGAAGGAAAACAAACACAGATCCCAAGAGGAGGAGGAGAGAAGAAAAACTCCAATTTAAAAAAAAGAAGTGGATGGTGAAAACATGGTATCACAGAGGTCAATAATATTTTGCTGCTAGCTTTGCTGGGCCAGGGTTTTATCCACGGTTTCTAATCATGATGATGGGCTCTTCCTTCCAAAGCTGTTCTTCCATCCCGTGATTCATCACATCTCCTGTCTGGACCTGTGATAGCACAGAACTCCCATTTAGTTAGGAAAATACTCTTTTAATGGAACGAATTGCTCTTGGAAAAAAACCTAGTTTCAAATGACAGGAGGAGAAGGGGAAAGGTTCATGACCTTGATCCAATTTTTGAACCCTGTGAACATACAAAAATCATTTGAAAGGCTCATAAAACCTCAATTTCCAGCAGATTTGCCCACCCCAGACTTTGCGCTTGTCAGGCCAGAAGCCCAGATTCCTGCTCAGATCCAGCAGGCAGTGACACTGATACACTTTTTAAAAAGCCTGGACAAAAACAGAGCCCTAGAAAAGGAGCTTTTTGGGCAGCAGAAGCAAGAGAAGGGAGAGCCAGTCCCTTTGAAGTAATCAGCTAGGCAAAGCACTGGATAAGCCAGGGCCGTTTGCAATCAGATGTCTGAGAGGACTGTCAAAGAAATCTCCCCACACTTGCCTTGTCGCTGATGGTATCTCAGTGCAGATAAAATAAAAGCAGCAGTAAAAGGGAAGTCCGAGCCATTATCTACCCGCACCTGGGCTGTGAAGGGCGCCAAGCAGAGACAGCACCCAGCCGCATCTGAGGCTGGGAGGAGATTTTGGGGTGAGGAGGCTGCCTCCCGAGAGGTACAGGGGACCATTGCCCCACGGCTCTGGGGAACACAGCCTGCAGCATCGACTCCTGAGTGTGCACTGGGGCTTTGTATTTATGGTAGAGAATTTGTATTCGCAGCCTGAACTATCAGCTTCCTATGAATGCTGGTCCGAAAAGGTGTTTTCTTTCCAGGGTAATGGGGAAATACCATTACAGCTTTTTGAGGATTTGCAGGCTTTCACAAGGCTGCTCACTACATCTCTCTCTGGCCTCCCGAGTTCATGGGATGAAGCTTCACAAGCGACAGAACCAAACAAAGTCTCAGTTTTGGTGTTTCCTTTCCCTGTGCATTTCTTGGAGTTGAAGAGGTTTGAGGTTATGTAGCAGTTTTTGCTTTGAGAAGGTATTTCTAGGCTCTCTGTACCCCATGCACTTTAAATCAGCTTGCAGGAATGTGATCCCTTGAAGCTTCTTCTACTGCCAAAACTTAATTGGAATTGGCCAGCAGGCTTGAAGGCACAGATGGATAGACAAACACATAAACAAACAGTGCTATCATATTTACTCTATTTTTCTTGGAAAGCTGAGCTAGAAACTCCAGTAACTTAATCAGAGATCTAGGGTAATTCCACATAACATCGGCAACCCGTCTTAGGCCCTACTCTGCGAAGAGTGAATCATTCATGGGCGCTGTGCAAGCACTGAGAACCTGTCTACACATGGGGTAACCTCACCTGTGCCCAGAGTCACCCGAAGAGATGCATGTTTTGAAATGACCTTTGAAAATTTTGACCATGACTCTATGGCTCTTGTGACACAACAGCATAAAATGCCCAGTGGGGCTCAAAACAAGGAGCCTCTGTATTACAACTTGGTCCTTGAATGTTTGGTGTATTTTTTTTTCTCTCACAGCAGTGGAGAGGCCCTAATTCTGCTGTCTTAGAAGTCCTCTGCAGATAGTGGAAGTTCTGCTTGGTACTGGGATTTACGATTGAGTCTGTGCTGTCAAGTACACCTCTTAGGGATTTTTCTGCTCGGGCTTAGTGATGCTTTGTGCTGATGTCCTACTGGCATAGGTACTCTGTGAGCAGATCCTTCTGTGGGAAATTTGCTGAGATTTTATTGCATCCTAAACTTATTTACTCCAAGAAATCAACCATCATCCAAATTCTAGCCACCATGCAGAGACCAAGGGGGTCCATAGGATTACAGTGGTGTGAAAAGAGACCTTGACCCCTTCACTATGCTTAATATAAATCAAATGTCACAGTGGGGTTAAAACTCCATGTATATTAACCAACTTCCCATACTTATTAAACTACAGTAACTATCTCCCTGCCCTTCCCCCACTTTCTAATAGCAGTATAAATAGTCCAAAGGTCTCCTGTCAACATAGCTCCCAGACTTCTAGCTCTTTGAGGGGCAAATGTACTTTGTTTTATTACTTGTATGGCATTCCTCAAAGAAGGGGACTTTGACCTTCTTAAATTCCTCCTGGAGATTAAATACCAAAACCAGCAGTCCACAAGGGAATTAATAGACAGCTTCAATACACACAGCAGGACCTTTGGAGGGGGTCAAGTTATTAACACACTGGGAAATGTAGATTGTATCTTCCAATGCAGGATGTATCTTGCATTCTAGATCAGATAATGACAATGGGGCCTAGAAAGCTGCATTTCTGAGATGAGTTCTGCAGCTCTCAGCAGATCTTCCAATTGTGCATATTTTACTGAGGACACAAACTTTGCTGACTTTGGAAGTATTCACATAAAAAGGAATGCATAACAAACTTCTTCTTTGGAAGAAATTGTACCTTCTGTATTAACAGTGGGCACATATGGCTTTATTTTTCATTAGACAAGGAATCTTACCTGGGGGCTTAATACTTATTCAACCTCCTACCACCTCAAGCCAGACAACCCTACAAAAAATAATCGGTTAATATTTACATATTTAAGAAAATTAATGTCAGGCATTGAAAGCCATTTAAAGTTCCTTTTTGTGCACTTTTGGATAATCAAAGTTTGCAGAAACTATTTAAGCCTGATGATACCTAAATGGTCGTCAAAAACTCATTTTAGCTTTCTTGCAGTGCGTATTTGCACTGGAAACATAATTAAAAATGTTCACTTAAGGTAGCTGGGCCAAGGAACTGTGATAGAACTGGGCCAAGGATATGTGATAGAATCAACCAAAGGTTTTAGACTGATTCATCATTTCTGTAGAACTTTGATACTTGAAAAAAATAAGAAAATATGACAGTTTAATGGTCCTCCCTTGTTTTTGAACAGCTGTGCATCAGTCTGAGATTTTACCTTTGAAATTCTCAAGTAGGGGACAACATCTTACAAAATGTCTTCTTTTTTTATCCCCTCCATTTGCTTTATGTGGTTGGCCACTGCTAAATAACACAAGTTGTTGAGATGAAAGCTCTACAGTAAACGAAAATAATGAAAAAAAATCATAAATTGGAATACATTACTTGTTATGAAATATTCCTTTGGCATGAATTGCAACAAACAAACCAGCATCCATTCCAAAACAGCTGTAAACAAATCTTTACTACTCCCTGATTGCCAAAAATCTCACACCACTCAAACTGACATGCAAAAAAGCATTAATGTTAGTGAGGGATGAATTTCAGGAAGGCTGGGTTTGGTCTGGATAAGCGTATCTGACATATGCAAGCCTTCTGGGAGCCTATAAAAACAAGCTTTCTTGGGAGATTTCCTGCATTTCTGGTTGGGTTGGAAATGTCATGACAGCTGGCTTTGCTGCAGCACTTGGGCACGCCAGGTTGTCTTCCTGGCTAGAAATCAGGGAAACAAAGATGCCTGGAAAGGGAAGAAACCACATAACAACGTTTAGAGCTTCTAGAGCAATTCCCAGGCAACGTGCTCTTACATGCACTCAGAGCCACGTGATGACTGTGTGCAAGATCTGGTCTTCTCCCTCCTTACAGAAACAAACTAAGGTTGAAAAATGGTTTCCATCCCTTTTCTAGCTGCATGCAGGATGTACAAGTATGCCAGCCAACCCTTACTGTTCTACCCTCAGGGCACAGGAAACGTGCAAAGGTGAAAGCTGTCGCAAATCCATTGTACATGCCCACATTGCTGCATAATTTAACATCTCTTCCACCTTCTGTTCTCTCCCCATGAATTAATTTGATTTATAAAATCCCAATAAAAACTTTAAAGAGGTAGTCCTGCCATATGGATGCTAAGTTTGAAATGCAGAGGACCTGTTAGAGGTTTGAATCCTAACCTTGGTGGAGCTTCTAGAAAAGGCAAAATAAACTTCAGCTTTGTTGTAATCATAACATTAGGACATGTTATTTTTTGTACACCAGCCTCGTCTCATACAAACAAAAAATCATAGTGAAACTGTAAAGCCCAAAAATGTTCTGGGTGCTAAAATATTACATGGGTTCAAAAAGGCAAATAAAGAAAAGAAAAATTAGCAATGGCAACGGAAACACCTATATCATGCTCAGAAGTACCCTCGCTATGAATTGCTGGATGTCAAGGGAGTGTTCAGAGACTGTGTCAGTGCTTGCTGGTTCCGTGCTCACTCTTTTCCCTGGGCATCTGCACTGGCACTGTGTGGGCACCAGGTACTGCAGGGGCACAGGAGGACATCTCACCATAGACGATGGGCTGCTGCCCTGAACCAGGGCAGAAGAAATGCCCCTTTGTTTTCCATCCCTCATGAGGATCAGATTTTCCCTTATCTTTTGTTGGTTTTTACTGATTTGAATGGAAAAAGTAATGCTGTTGGACAAAAATCTTCTTTTAATAAGCCTTCTAGGTATATTCCAGGTGGCTTACTGCTCCTTACTGAGCTTCTCCAGCTGGAGAACTCCAGTCCAACAGATACCCAAGTGAGGCCCCACGCTGATGTCTCCTGGGGCTGTAAGCCTCACTAGGCAGTGTGCCAGCCATGGGCTGTCAGCTGGGCTGTCATAAACATCTCCTGGAAATACCTTGGTATTCTCCTTGGTATACTCCTCCTTGGTATTCTTGAAGAACACTCCCCATCCCTGCATATGACTGAAAATGGAGCCTGTTTTGCTGCCTTCTGCTAGTTTCACAGACAATTCAGAGGGAAAAGACTATTTTTCCAAGACAAACATTCACAGAAATACAGCTCCCTTGAATATACAAGGGATGATGAAAGGCAGTGTCGGGGAAGGGCTCCTGCTCTGGTCTTGATGGGATACTTTTGGACTTCCTCATGATTCCTCAGGACACTGCTTAGGTGCTGCCCTTCCCATTGGCAGTCTTCTCTGTCATATTATTGATCCTTGCATTCATTTGGCTGAAGGACTGAGGAATTAATGCTGTGCCTGCTTTGCAAAGTCATGTTACCTTTGCATAGGGTTTTTGATGTCAGGCTTCCCCACGACTGGT
Source organism: Numenius arquata (assembly GCF_964106895.1). Taxonomy (NCBI): domain Eukaryota; kingdom Metazoa; phylum Chordata; class Aves; order Charadriiformes; family Scolopacidae; genus Numenius; species Numenius arquata. The sequence goes on along the minus strand of NC_133587.1, from coordinate 28,605,859 downwards.
GTGCTAGGAGCAGCTGGGTGCTTGGGTGCTTGCCCCCTTTCAAGTGACAGGAGGGGTTAACCTGCCATCCATCTCTGTAAGGACAAGGCACAGATTTTTCAGCCTCTGTGGCTTGTAGCTGTATCTGTAAAACACAATGAAGTGTAAAATACATGTCTGGCTTTTGATCCTTGGACCAAATGCAACCCCGATGTAACCCCACTAGCTTTCCTACTGAAAGAAACTTTAATTTCCTCCACGAGGCCATTGCAGTTTCTGCAAGCTGAGTGGGCAGTGCTTTTGGCTCCCAGCCTAATTCCTCATCATCCCCCGCTCCTCCATATACATCCTGGGAAAGAAAGGTGTCATCAACATGGGCAGGAAGGAGGTGGCAAAGCAAGTCTGTCTGCACAAGGCTCAAATGCTAGATCTGTTGTTCTTCGAATAAAGAACCAGCTTAGGTTTATGAACACAAAGGTCTTTGATGTTGTTACTCGGCAAATGGTGCCTTAAAGATAATAGATGGTTTCATGGGCTGAGCCCTTGGCTGGGGGTTGGCAGCTAACACCAGGCTAGCCGTGCTCCAGCAGAGCCTCCCTGGGTGTATGTAAGCTCACCCAAGGGCAGCCATCAGAGCACCCCCACCTCTGCCAGCCATCTGGAGAGGGGGAGATAGCTGCCTCCCTCGCGGGGTCTTGCAGGGCTGCGCTGATGTTTGCAGGGTTCTTTGAAGATAACTTATTTACCAGCCTAACATTTGCTAACTTGTTCCATCCCTTCAGGTTGAGCTTTTTGTGGGCAGCGCAGGCAGCTCCAGCCTGATGTTAAACTGTGCCAGGAGGAGCTACCTTCTCCTCAGCCCCTTGGCTCTGCTTCTCAGAGGCAGACACCTCTACAAGCCGCTGGGCTCTGGGTTTTGGTGGGACTTGGCTGCTACTTGGCTCCAGCGAGGAGCTCTGACACTTTTTCTTCCTGGCAGCTAGCGTGTGGCCATGGACACAGGGATGTAGGAGAAACCCGCTTTGCAGCTGCCATGCCTCCTCCCCCAGGGGGTATACACCCTTTCTGGGGACCTGCCCCCTCCCAGGCACTGCCTAGTGTCTCCCTGTCCTTCTCCTGCAGCTCATGTCCTTCTGGCATGGTCGGGATCTCTGCCACCCCCCGCCGAATCATCTCCCAGGGCTCTGCCCCAAGAGGGCTTTGTGTCCCCTCTTGTTCCTTCCCGGCCCTTGGGAGTCACTGGCCAAGGAAGAAGGCAGCCATTTTGAAGGTGCACTTGGCACTGCCAGTAAAGGGGCTGCCGATCCCACAAGGGAGACCAAAGCATTCTGATGAGGAGAAGGCATAAATCCCTGGCAGGAACATTAATCCTCTTACTGAGCTGTCAGTTATGATTTATTGTCCAGTTTCATTTTAATGCTGTTGCATCTTCAGTGCTCTGACACTGTGCAATGACTGGGTTGTTTCCCTTGGGAGGGAATGTGTGAGGAGTGTGTGTGTGAGAGTGTGTGTGAGGGGGTGTGTGTGAGGTGTGTGTGTGCTTCAAACTGTGTAACAGGAGATGAATTCAAAGTACCTCCCCGGGACATTGTCGCTCTAGACGGGCACTTTGTTCGTCGCTGCGGTGGAGCCATCAGGCCCTCTGAGCCCCGACCAGCATCCCAACCCCAAGCGAGTCCCCTTTCAGCGGCGCTCCCCCTCCCCATGCCGGCACATAATGTTTCTATTGTGCCGATGCTGTTTTTCTGGGGAAGCGGCAGGGATTTAAATATCATAAAAGCAGAAGTTGGGCTTTGATATACTGTCAGCAAAAGCTGAATACTGTAATTTCGAGCAATTTTCTCCGAACTCCCCTTCCCACCCTCCCCCTCTGGCCCCCTCCTCTCCCTGGGCCTCCTCCCTGGTGCTTTTTTCCTGACAAGCCGCTCCGCCGCTTCTCTCGCATGATCCTCACCCGGCAAATTAATGTGCTGCTGCTGATGAGAGACAGTGGGTTACTGTGAGCGTAGGCTCTCTCGTCTCCTCTCGCTATTACACCCTGGCAACTTCAAAGGTCCAGTCATCCTGTTTCCATCTCCCTGTGGGTCTGCAGGGCCTGACTCAACGGCACGGTTCAAAAGTGCAGGCTGGCCGGGATGGCGACGGCCCCAGCCCCGCGGCCGTCCATCCACGTCCATCCATGCAGCCGTGGATGCTGCTTCCCCTTCTCCTCCTGGGATTAACTGCCGCACTAGGAGGGTGATCCTCCTTCTCCCACTTCTCTCCTTTTCATTTCCAGCTGAGGCAGTCTTTTGTAGAAAGAGCCCTTTTCCTTCTTTTTTTTTTTTTTTTTCTTTTTTTTTTTTTTCAGACAACTATTTAATCTTTTGCAATCTGCCCTTCTGGGCTGCCTGGCAGTTCCCCTGGCAGTAACCACGCTGTTTGTTTTAGCTGGTAACAAGACACTGTTTTGAAAAGTAATTCTGATTACTCTGTGAATTTAGGCTTTATTTTGTACATGCTCTTTCCGTGGCAGAGGAAGATCTTTGTGATTTCTCCCTCGGTAACAATGATTTTTGCATATGCGTGAAGGAAAGGTACATGGGGAAAGGGTTGAAGGTCTGCCTGCCTGTCTCCTGTCCTCAAAGATGTGGAGCACTGGTGAGAAATGTTACTGCATTTCAACCATTTCTGGACTTTTGCACCCCTGTGGATGAGCATGTGGTGGGATGAGGAAAGCCGCCGTTGGGAGCCGGGGCTGTACGGGTGCCACCCCGGCTGCAGAGCTCTCTCACAGGGCAAGGCTTGGTGCACTGGGCCACATGCCTCCATCTCCCTCCCCAGGCTTTGGCTCATGGGTGAGCAAAGTACCCAGAAACCCTGGCCCAGCAAGGGAAAGGCAACTCCTTCCAAAATCAGAATGCTTTGTGTCTGTAAGCCACGCTATAAACAGCACTCCTACCCCCATCCATAGGCTCTCTGCCCAAACAGCAGTCAGAGAGAAGCATAAAGGGCCCATATATTCTCCATGACATCCCCTGCCTGAATCCTTCGTGACCAGGGGCAGTAAATATTTTTTTTCTGCTCAGCTACAAAGGTCCCAGGAGGGCTGCTGGCTGTGGTGGCAGTCCCTGCTGTCCAGACAGGGGACAGCCACCTTTCAGGACCAGCAACACACACTCAGACAGGCTTCCCTGAGAAAAAGTAGATGTCCATCCCTGCACCTACAAAGACCCCTGCTACTACATACCATGGGGGCAGCATCCCAAGCTGTACCCACCCGAGGGGCAATATTGCAGCAAGCCTGTGGCTCTCGTTCCCTTGGTGTTGTATTTTGCTTAGGCAGTGGCTGACTTTTTCTCTCTCCCACTGCTGGAACAACTCGAGAGTGTTGGCCTCAGTCCGAGGACTACAGTAGCTCTTCCTCCCTGGAGAAACCAAGACAGTCTAAGAATAAGGAGTAGCTTAGAGCAGGAGAAGCCTGTATTTCGCCCAGAGGAATTGTAACTGCCTTGTGGATTTATTCACCCGAGCTGCCCCTCAGCAAGTCCCTTGGGTGACACAGACATCCACATCTTCTGCCTTACATAAAGCCTATGGAGAGCACAGATAAAATAAAAGAAGGAAGACAGATGTTCCAGCAACCAAGTGCTTTGCTGTGTAAAGCTGGGCTCACGTCCTTGCGTTGGCACACAACATATATCCATGAGTACATCTAACATCACTGCTCTTCAGTTTTTCACCTCCAAGGGAGCAGAGGGAAACACAGACTAGTTGCGGTTATGCAATGTTGAAGTCTTCTCAGACTTCTTCCTAGTTGTCCAGGTTCTGCAGAATTTACAGTATCGTAGGTTTATCAGGGATGAACTTCAGTATGAGACAAACTTTGAGTGATTCCAAAAAAAGAAAAAGCCCTTCCTTTAACGACCTGTCAGAGCATATTTTCATCTAAGGCAGGTCCTACAAAGTCTAGCAGGCTCCTACAGGGTTTTGGAGCATGTTACTGGAGGATTTGCTAAAATGTAAAAGTTTGCCAAGGTTACAATTGAATTAAAACAGGTCTGAAGCTCCCAACCATGCCACTCCCATTACCTCAACACGACTTAAGTACATTAAAGAAAGAAGGAGAACAGCAAACCCATGCAGCATAGTAGTAGTGTCTGAGTTGCTGGTATCAAGGCACTGAATTTCATCCTGACTGTTTCAATTTGAGTCAGTATTTTATGACCAAATTCCCAGATCTCAGTGGCTAAAAATCTTGCTTCAGGCATCCCTGTTGTGTTATTTTCCACATAATGACATCGTTGTGTGTAATGAGATGTTAGCAGCTCATTCACTACTTACATCTGTCTTGGAGGAGAAAATGGCAATTTCTTGACTTACACACTGATTAGCGTAAATGTAAGTTAGTCATGGCAAATTTTGAGAAGTCCAAACTTTGGAAATTATGGCAAGAATGATGAAGACCCAAAGGTATGCTTTGGGGGAACCACCTACTTTTGGAGAAGTTGGCCTCTGCATTTGATTAATTTTGTGCCGGAGGTATGTCTCTCACAAACCTGCATGCTCATTTGAAAGGACACGGCATGTTGGACAGGGAACTGATTAAGTCTGTCAGAATGCCATGAGGTTCAAACCCTTACTAAAACCCTCCTCTGGATAATTTGTAGGAAAAAAAATAGGAGAATCAAAGAGGTCCTTTGGGGGACAAAAACTAAGCAAAATCTGGGAGCAGCTCTTTGCTTTGGGGGCAACAACAGTGTTTCATTTGAGTCAACCTCGAATTCATGAATGCTCTTTTTGCAGTGGTTTGGGTTATCAACAGTATTTTTCCTGATACAGTAACCCTGGAGATTTAGTCACCCACATGCAAACAGTTAAATGTAGATGTCTGAACATCATAGCGTTAAACTCTCATTATAGTCAACGGAGATTCAGTCAATGTGGTCAACAGAGTTTGAGTCAATTGCCTAAATGTGACCAGCTAGAGCCACCAGAGACAGTTTAGGATATTGGGGTATCTGCACGGGCTGGGAGGTATTGTGCAGGACCTACTGAGAACCACACGCTCATAGACCTGCAAGCTGGAGGCCACACAGGAAACCTCCCGATATCTCCAATGTCTCTTGGTGCCTGTGTTTAAGCACTAAATTGAGTCCAAGGAGCTCTGTGTACCATTCAGCTGAACAGGAAAGAGGTAACTACTTTAGGGTGAGATGAATCCCCACTCTAAAGGCTTAACTCTGCCTAAAAGTACACAGTAGTCCACATGAAAAAGTTTAAGGCTGACACCAACGATCCCACTGCTTATCTCCTCCTCTTGAGACCCAGCCATTCTGGGCTGTGCCCCTTTACAGCAGCCTAGATCCTAGGACCAAAAAGGTGGTTTTTGTGAGCACTTTTCTATTGAATTTAGGTGGGAAATAAAATAAAACATTTAATTTCAATCTGCTTCAGAACAAGACTTTTCAAATTGTTGAATCTGTAGTGGGATGTGTGTCTAGAGTCTGCTTGATGATGACATGGATGAGGCCCCTTCCTGGGGGAGAAGATCTCTTCCAACGTTTGTGCAGCATCTCTGAGGGGGGAAGACTTTTGGGAGCTCTTTGGTCATGGCTTACATGGTAACGTGTACGCTAGTGAGGAGCCTGGCCCTCAGACAAGATCCAGGGGACAAGGAACCTGAATGGCAGGTCCTGGCAGCAGCAGCAGCAGCAACTCAAGAAGACACAATCAAATTCAGCCTTTTGGTTTGAGAATGTCAAAATATTTTGTGTTTGCAATGTCAGGAAAATGTGTTTTACACCGACATTTACCAGAACTTTCTGTTTCTTGAGAAACTTTGGCTATTCAAGCTCTTTGCTCCTGATGAAAGCAAATGGGCAATGACCACTGTTTCTCAGGGTCAGAAAGCCTGATCTCCTGCTGCCTGCTGAGCAGCAGCCTGAGTAGTACCTACAAGCAAGGGAACAGGGAAATGTTTTTGCTCTCATGTTTTTCTCTCTCTTATGTTACAGCACTCCTTGTAGCCCTGCATCGGTGAGTACAAAGTACCTCCTGGCCATGACATCATGCCACAGAAAACAGACTAATGAGGCAAAGGAAGCGAGGCTCACTTTTCTGCAGGGAGGCTGGCTCCAATCACCTGGTTATAGTTAAGACAGATCACACTGAGCTGTTCTGCTTTGTAAGAGCTGAATTTCATCCTGTGTTACTGCATGTTTATCTGATATCTTGTAAAAACTGTTGTCCATTTCTCCTGCCTTTAGATCTTTTGCTTTTCTGAAATGCTAAATCTCCAACTGTGACCCTTCAGCAAAACTAGTTCACTTCATCAAATGAATCCTGTGACTTTGATTATGTAGGAGCTTTCATTAAAGGAGTCCAAAGTAAAGCAGACAAGGAAATGTCTTTGTGATTTGCAGCAATGCATTGAGAAACAAAAGGAAATGGATGGCAGAGATAAGGAAAATAAAATAGCCACAATTTTTTAATAAGGGGAATGGAATTTCCCCCGAGGGTCTGTGTTATAATGCTCTTTAGTAAAACACAAGCAAAACTCATAGTACTGGAACTTAAATACAAAATATTGCCAACTTTGAGCAACACAATGAAATCGCTAATAGTCAGAAAATGCTGACATGAAGGCATCATCTAGAGCATTTTAAGCTCTAGATAATAGTGCTTCCAACAAACAAGTGGCTATTATGGATTTAACCATAAAACTGGAACCGCCATGTGCACTGCCACTATGATATATGCTGCAACAACGTCACATTTTGCTCTTTGCTTTCCTTATTATTTTAATTGTGGAATTCAATTATGGCACATACATTCAGATTGTTTTCTGGTTTGTCTACACTATATTTTGCAGTTTTAAAGAAAAAAATCATCCCTGGATTATGTAAATGGGGCTCGGTTTGTCTTCCACTGGACCATTATTTAACTAGTGTGCAGTGCAAGGGCAGTATGTTTACAAAGGGGTCTGGTTAGCATGCAATACCAGCATAAACTTTGTAGATTAGTGCAGAAAATCAGCCATGCTTGCTGAAAATCTCACCTGTAAATTCTTTTTACTTTTTCCCACATGGATTTTCTTGCAGCTTAACATTAAGTGATTAAGGGAATGAGGTTGATGCTTGGGTTTTTGAATATTTTTGTGGTTTGGATTATTTTATAGGAGAAATGTGTTTTGTTGTTATTCCATTTACAAACTCCTTCATGAAAATGATCCAAACAGCCATCACGGAGTTGCTGTCTTATGTAAAACCCAGTTAAACTATGCAGCAATGTTGCCTATGAGTTGAGCTTCATCTTAATTAAAAGTTAGAACAGATCCCAGACCATGGTAGATCTCATGTGGTTATTTTTTTAATTCCTTCAACCAAGCACAGTTCAAACCCTCCAAAAGGATTGCCTTACTGCTAACCTTTCAACATCATCTATTTTCTTGTAGCATTGCCAAAAGAACTGATTATCCTTTTAACAATTATAAAAGTCTATTTTACCACTCTCCCACAATTTGAAAGACGCTGAAGGGATTTTGTTCAAAGTTTCCACAAAGATTACTGCTCTAGCTAAGACCAGCATGGATGACATCAGCCCAGAACAGTTTAAAAAAAAAAATCAGCATGTGGAAAGAAGGAGTTCAGGACAGAAAGTGTCCTGCAACCTTGAGGGAGAAATGAATCTGGCACGAATCTGAAGTAATTTCCCTGAGATGGTTTGCAGCAGCCCCAGTTGCATTAGCCCCGGGGGGGCTCAGCTGGAGGGAGCCAGGACATGGTCCAGCCAAGTGGGAATCAGTGCTGGGGACAGAGGAGCGGGATGGGCTGCAGGCAGACCGGGATGATGTTCCTTGCAGGAACAGCAGCCCTTGCCCACCACTGCTGCAGAAGGGTCATGAGCAAACACACTGAGTGCCCTGGGAAACTGTGAAAGGATTCATTGACATCGGGCCAAAAGAGTCCATTAGATCATCTTTTCCTCACTGAGGGCCAAATGTGATTTTCAAATACCTTTTGAGAGCCACATGGTGGCACACCCCTTAATATTAGAAAGTCTACATTTTCAGCAAGGCACTGATACCCAGGAAAAAAGGACCAGGTTCAATTTCAAGGCTCTTGTAGTAAAACCACACTCACCCGTTATCTAATAACCTTGAAAATTCAATTACAATGTCTGAGATCTAAAGCATGAATGATACTTCTCACTGCCATGCAAGTTAGACAAAAATCCTGAACCTAGGGGCCCTTAAGACATCTCCCCTTCCAGTTGTTAGATGTCCAGGATGGGCTTTTCCCTGCTCCCCTTAGGAGTCCATGGGACCCTGTCAGCATCAGTAGGACTGACTATCTCTCCTTTCCCTGTGGATGGTGGGTAGAGGGGTCACAGAGAACAGCAAGAGCCAAAGTGACAGGCTGGTCCCCATGGGATGGTACTGGGCCCTGCTCCATGGAGGCAGGACACACACCAGGTACTGGGGAAGGGGCAATAAATTATGGGCCAGAGCTGGCAATGGCAAGCTGCTTTATCCAGAGAGGAGTGGCAAGTGTCACAAAGCCGATCTGGAGGAGAGTAACATCTGAGCCTGATCCAGCCTGAGGGTGAGCGAGTTGCCATTGCTGACACCTGACTGCAGGATTCCACCCGTGTCCCCTTTGGCAGAGCCCCAGGAGCTGCCTTCCACCATTGTAGATCCAGAAAAGCATCTGCTCTCTGTTTAGACATGTCAAGAGTTGGAGAAGACACCATTTCTTCTGCTTGTTTATTCTGTTTGTTAATCTTCTTTCACTGTTTAAAAGTTTATAACTAATTTCTCAGTTGAATTTGCCTGGAGTTAAGTCCCAGCCATCAGTTCTCGTTATGCTTTTCTCCCCTGGATTAAAGAGCTCTGTCGTGCCCAGAATTTCTACCCATGATGGCACTTACACTTTGTAATCACATCATCCCTTCATCTTTTTGATCAGGCCACCAGGCTGAGCTCCTCAGTCCCGCAGAGATCTCTTGGAGATAGCAGTGTTGAATAGAAACACTGATTTTGTGCTAGACTGGCTCCACACACAGCTGAGTGCATGGGACCAGGTTCCCCTGTTTAACATCACTGACACAGGAGCACAGTCCATGAATATGGATGAGGGTTTGGAGATTAAACCATTTGAAATGATTAAATGGATTCCCCAGTCTCTGTAACAACATATTATTTTTAGTGAAGATGGGAAAGCTACACAACTTTGTACCTTTCCAATATTTCCCCTTCTTGTGAATTATACCGGTGTTTCTTTCCTCAGCATCCTCTGCTTTACTCACCCTACTTCATCCTTATGCAAACACAACAACATTTACTGTCTTATCCTGGTGCAGATTGAATTACAGTGACGTTGCCAGCCTGTCCCTCAGGATCTGTGTAAAAACAATCGTGTTTCTTTATGTAAGCTCCAGGATCAGTAGCTGTAACAGCAGGACACCAGTGAGCACAGCCTGGAGAGGAGCTGCTCGCAGCTGATGGCAAGTACCTGCCCCCAGCCTGCACACGCAGGGGACCAGTGACGGTGGGATGTGTGTCTGGGGATATATGTGCATGTGTAAAAGAGGGATCCAGGGAGCCCAGAAGAAGACGCAGAGGAGCGGCAGGTGGGCAGCTGGCATGCCAGACCACACAGAATGGCTTTGACAGAACGAGTGATTTGGGAGGGCACCAGAAGAAATTTCATTTTGAATGGGAGGAAATAATTGTCCCCGGTTGCATGAGTCGTCCCATGCCTGGTACACACTGCATAACTCTGCAAAGAAAGAGGATTGCATTGAGGAAACAGCTACATTCATCTTCAGTTTCTTCTCCTAACAAATATAATCTGCAGGATCCAAAAATCTGGCTCCATACTCAGGTTGGGAGAAGGTAGTGGCTTTTGTCCAGTAGCAAAGTAAACAGAGAAACTGAGTTTGCAGTGGTACCTTTGGCAGGGACATATTGGTGCTCCGGGATGTCTCTTGCATTCACAGTGCAGCTGGATCTGACACCTCTGGCTTGGTTCATTGGAGTTAGGGGTGTGGGGCTGGAGATCATGGGGGAGATCATGGAAGAGAGGACCAGCTCTCCTCTCTGATCTCATGAACCTCATACCAATACTTTCAAGTCCCTATAGCAGCTACACAGATAATTTGGTCTCAAAGAGCTTTCAAGAAGATGACAGCAAAGTCCCCAGCTTCACTGTAGGGTTGGCTGGACACGCAGCTGGGTTTTGGGGTGGTACCTAGTACTGACTCCATCAGCCCCAGCTGCCTTGCTCCATCCCCATGCACACACATTGATCACCCAGCAGCTCTGGTCACACACAGCCCTGCTCTTGGTGCCATGAGCCATGGCCTGCTGTCTGTAAGTTCTCGTGGCCCACAAGTCGCACATCAGTTAAGTAACTGTCCCTGCTCTAACAGTGGCTTCCTGACTGCTGGCTGATCCTCTGGTATCATTCACCTCCCTTGCAGCTGGAACTAGTGATTGCAACATTGATAAATTAATTTATTTTGCATTTTTTTCTTTAAGAATGAGCAAATTCATTTTTTAAGATAGGGTAGTGCAAAGACAGTAAATGTTACTGCATAGAAGCGGTACACTTGAAAACATCCAAGAGCTTTTTCTCTCTCTTTTTTCCTTGTGTGTGGAAAAAATGTTAAAAAACAAATCTCCTAATTTGCTTGTAGGCTGAGATTTCTGCCAAGTGAATATTTATGTCCAAGTTTGAAAGATGGGGCGTATAATGGAAGTGTTGAAATACTCTCAAGCAATCTGGGGCTGTTTGATGACATACCCTACAAGGTCAGTCCTGTTTGCTGTTAAAATCAGTGGTAAAACTTCCTTTAAATTCACGGGGAAACGGTATCAGGCCCTTTATTTAATTTGTTTCTACCTTGGTAGGAGGTTTCTTGTTCCTCCAAAATATGCCTATAGATGATCTCATGATCCCTGTTGTCCATGTGTGCTGGCAAGGTCCTCAGGTAGTTACAGTGTTCAGACATGACAGCGTGCCAGATTACCTGCAGTCCTCATGTCACCAGGCGGGCTGCAAGCTGGGGGATACAGTTTTTTCATAAGGATTACAAAATTTTCCCTGCAAATGCTACCTCCTAGACATAAACGGAAAATTTGCTTTCATCAAGAAAAGAAGGAAAACATACTCTCTGCCCTTCTTGGGATTTCAGATGGATAGGATTGAAAGCAAGTTCCTTACTCAGTTTCCAAGCAGAAGTGAAGTTGGACATCTAGATTTTTACCTTAAGTGAAAGGGAAGAGACAGGCTACCTGTCACATCTTACAGGAGGCGGCTGCCCTGTGTCCTCAGAGCTCTGCCATGAGTCAACTAAGTATTTTGCTGAGGAAGATACAAGAGCTTCTATGGGGCGTGGTTTGACAGAACTGTGGCCGATCACATCCAGAAGTGAACACCGTTCCCTTGTGTTTTCATATCTGCTCCGGGGCTCCAGCACCAACATTCAAGTGTTTGAGATATCCACCATCTCCAGAAAACACAGAAAATGTGCAACTAAGTCACAGATTAAAATTTTGGCCTTAATTCCTGATACTGTATAGAAATTGCCCCAGATTTTCCTTAGAACGGGAATGAATATGATCTTTCAAAGATTAAAGTATATTTTCTGCTAGGATTTGGCATTTTGATTTAAATGAATTTTTTTGTGGTGAAAAGGTGATCATCACACATGTAAAGTTTTCACCTTTGACTTACATTTCTAGGCCTAGACTTGAATTTCAAAGCTCAGCAGTGTTAGAAGGTAAGATTTTGATTCAGACCCCATCTACTGACAACAAATAGGTCGCTCTGCTTTTTTTTTTTTCTTTTCTCCTTTTAAACACAGGAACAGCCACCACAACATAATAAAAGAATACTCTTTTGTATTTTTGTACTTTCCCAAACGTTCAAAGAAAACAACAGGCAGAGTTATGCTCATCTGTGGTGACAGCCACCACCACCACCACCGTTTCTCTTTAACCCTCTCTGTCCCTGCGTCAAATCCTCCCAGCTGCGAGTCACAGCCGTTCCCACACCAGACATCTTCCACTGCACTGTGGCCTTTCCACGGTGGAGGAACATGGCTGGCACAGAGCGAGCTTCTATGCACAGCTAGGGACTGCTGTAGAAATCTAGCTGCAGGACCAGCCAGCTTCGACACAAGCTGCCCCACAGGCAGGAGAGTTTGCTCACCTCCTTTGTCCTGGCAGTTGTGAAAGGGCTGTGCAGCATTTTGACTTTCCACAGGGACTGCTTACATTGCTGAGCGGATACAAGTTTTACCTAGTAAGAGGCTGTGTTTTGCTGCATTTTTATTACAAATATATAAATGAGAGGTGTTGGAAAGCTTGCAGATTTGCATCCTATTTTGAGGTCTTTCCTTTTTCAGTTTCTTTGAAAAATCCCGAGAAATCAACTGTGTCCAAGGGTATTACTATCTACTGAGCTCCTGATCCTCGCCCCCTTGCCCCATTCAAACACATACAAAAAAGCCCCTGGGGAAAATCTTTTGGGCCTGGACCCTAAATCACATGTGAAAATGGAAAGTTGAGATTGTTTTTTTAAAAAAAACATGTCATATTGTTAAAGTTATTTTATTCATTGTGGAATGCATTGGGTTTGCAAATACTAACTGAGAAGTGTTGTGCAGCAAGAGGGAAGCTCTCCCCTTGCAGGAGAGGAGAGGCAGACCCCACCAGCCGCAGCAGAGCTGAGCTGGGGACTTTCTCACAGGTCACATCCTTCTGCCCACTCAGACAGGTCTTGTCCCTTGCAGTGCATTGCCCAGCCGTCCCTGAGGACAGAGGAAAGAAAGAGAGACTATTTAGGTACTAGACTGATATAATTAGTACCCAGTATGAGCAGGCTCTGTGTTTTTTTAGGGTCCTTCCCAATAAGAGACCTCCCATCACTAGCCCTGGAGAAGGACTTGCAGACCCTCCAACTCTGGCTGTCTTGCATTGAGGAGTGCAATCATCACTGTCCCTTGATGCCACCTGAGCTCTCTCTAAGTCCTGGCCAGGAACAATGAATCGCAATGGCTGGTCCTGCCCCCTCCTGCCACTGCAAGGGTCCCTCCTCTGCTGGTACATCACAACTGAGCACAGTGTGTTGAGCATGCAGCGGACCATGCAATGGCAATGCTCACCACAGGGGCCCTGAGACTGTTTGCTTGTATGCTGCACAAATTTCTTGCCTCAACTCTACTCAGAAACACTGCTGCTTTTGCGGTGAGCCAGGCTTTGCAGCAGCCCACCACAGGAAGCAAAAATGGCTAATGAGTCCAACAGCCATGGCAGGGAGGGGACGGGGAGAATTTGAAGGCAGAATCTTGTCCCTCAACTTGGAACATATTCAGAATCCAGTGGTTAAAGCCACTATTTTTGCACAAAATGCCTTGGGACTTCAGACAACCACATATAAATATGATCATTGGAATTGTCTTCTACCCCCGCTTCTGTTTTCTCAGCCCGTTGGTTACTCTGCATTTACATGCTTCCTATGTTATAGCAGCCTGGAGTCCCAGGGATGGTTCAGGGCTGCACCAAGCAAGGGCTGTCACCTAGATTCATCAGGATATTTCAATGATTAATGTTCTCAAATGCTCTGGTAAGAATCGCTTCCATGCTAGGTGCTTCCAGCTAAGATAAGAGACAGCAAAAAGTGGGGAAAGGAGCTCTCTTTCATGGACTTTGAAAGCATAAGACAGAGACAAATCTTCAAGGGCTAACCTATTAGCTGGTGGGCTGTTTACTGACCATTTATTTTTCACTTGAGATGTTTCTTCTGAAACATTTTTTTCTCTGCTCCATCCTCCCTAGCCTCTCCTGTGAGATGCTTTGCAGAGACTGAAACTGTGCAAGTTTGTATCTCCATTCCCACCCATCTGCAAAGCCTTGAAGTTGTGGTTCCTCCTCTTTGGTGCAGCTGTGTTGCCTTTATGTGACAGTCGGGCAAAGGGCATCCATGCCCCTTCAGAAACACATACGAGCCCTGCCAAAGAAACCGTCCCCAAAGCCCCTTACCAGGAATTCATTCCTTGTGGGTTTCTCACAATTCTTTTGGCACAGATGTCATCAGTCATGTTACTTGATAGCAGATCTGCAGGGGGAGAACCAGAGCCCCATGAGCTCACTCGAGGGCAGGACACCAGCCCAGAGCAGATTTCCCTGCTGGGTGCAGGAAGGGCAGGGCACTCAAACAGCCCTGGGCACTGGTGTGAGGCTGGATGATGCTCATTCTCCCGACTGTCAAGCTGGCATCAGCTTCTGGTCCTTGAATGCTGTCAGGCAGGCACCCTCATCTGCTTCTGCATGGCCAGCAAGAACCATAAATGTATGTTTTCTCCAGCAAATGCTGGTGGGCCTGTCTCTGTAATCGCATGTGAGAGAGAGAGAAATGGAAGGAGGGGAAAAAATGGGAGGAAGACCCATCTATGCTTATGATAATTCAATCCCTTCCTGCTTGTTCTCCTGGGAAAACAAAACAAAACACTATTAGGGAGCTTTTCTGCCTGTCTGGAAAGGAGGTTTTGGTCTTAAGAGGAACGGGAGGTCCAGTCCCAGCCTCCTAGACCTTGGATTTTCTCATATAGCAGGATGTCTGCTGGTCAGATATAGCAAAACCCTTTCCATGTCTTCCTGGGTGCTCCTCGCTAGTGGTAGACCCTGAGCCAAGACCTGGATCCGCATGGCAGCACTACAGCCTCGGGTGATCACTTCCTCAATTATTGACTCCACAACTGGGGCATGCATTTATCTCGTCCAGCCCCACATCACAACCCACCCAAATCAAGACTGCCTGTCTTCCAGCTACAGACAAAACACCCAGAGAGCCCTGGAATCCCTGGTATCCCAGGAGAGGAAAGGATGGATAAGGGGAAAGGGAAAGGAGCTGGCCCATAGGTGCAAGTTGAAGCCATGGAGAAGGCCTGGAGGCAGTGATCATAGTGATGCTATGGTGCCTGGGAGAAACACCTCTGGAAATAGCCATGGCCTCTCACTCCCCAGCCTCAGGAGTCTACCCACACCCTGCACAGACTGAAAGAGGAACTGGACCCAGCCATTCATCACCCCCAGCTCCCTGCAACCACAAGCATCGAGTTGTCCAGGTTGGGCCCCAGGTGTCCCAGCAGCTCCATTTTGGCCGGGGGGTGAAGTTGGGCAGAGCAGGAGGACTCAGGCTGCTGTCTCCGCTCCTGGGGCTGGCTCTGGAGGAGAAGTGCTGTGGTACCCCTGCAAGCCATGCTGCAGTGGTTATCCGGGGGGCTGCGGTCGTGAGTGTAGCTGGCTGCTGATCTGGAAGATGCTGTAATCAGTATTGCTGTCTACTTTGATGCTCTGAGTTGCCGTGTTGAAGGTGCTCTCATAAAAGGCCATGCAGACCCTTGGGCAGGGTCAGGAGGCTTTCAGTCTTTGTCACAGCTGCCATCCATGGAGACGGCAGCAGCTGGGAAGGAAAGGCTGCTGGCACACAGGGGACCGAAACTCGCAGTTGGCAAGGCTGTAGCCCACATAGCCATCCAGCCCCTCTTCCTGGAGGCACGTAAGCCAGCTCACAGTGGCTGAACACCTTGGCTTTGGTGATCACAGTCAGCAAGGCCAGCAGCAGCAGCAGGGGAGACCTTATTCCTGCAGGGCTGCTGGTCCTCACATACTGGGATCCCGGGGGTGAAAAGGAAAAACAAGGTGTAAGCAGGCAGTAAAGCTCAGTTAGGCATCCCAGGCCAGCTCCCCAGCAGGTAGTGACACGGCTGACCCCGGGCTGCTCCCGCCTGCTGTTGGGGTGTGCACACCCATGCCTGCAGGAATGCACGTACGCAGTGGCTGTGCCGGACAGCCCGGGCCACAAACAGGTTTTATTGGTGCAGAGGTGGAAAACACAGAGCTTCAGGCACTGCCATTTTGCAGTTTTCTTATATTAGTGGTGAAAGGTCAGGTGTCCCGTGGGAGCTGGCAAGCGGACAAATGGAACCCACTGAGGGAAGGGTTACATGCTTTAGCTGCTCAGACACCTCGGCCTCTTACCCTGGTGCTGGTCAGCCTCTGAGCAGAAGCTGTGATGTGCAGTGACCTCACTGCTGTTGGGAAGTCATACCCAAACTCACTAACCCTTCGCCCCGGTTTGCACATTAGCCTTTTACACCATGACCAGCACGCACAGTGAGTCACGTCCTACAAGTCCAAGGAGTTTGTCTGAGGAAAGACTTCAAATCTTTGCTTTAACAAACAGAATTAAAATCCTTTCCTTGGGGCTATTTCTCTCTCATCCCTCCTTTCTTCCTTTCCCCCTCCCTGTGCACCCTCTTTTACCAAAGCTGCCAGGGGGTTTGCTTTCTGCCCCTGCAACCAGAGCCATTTGGCCCTGCAGAGCAAGGGGCAGAGGTGAGGGGCGCCTCCGGTGCTGCCCCTGGTTATCATTCTCTGTGGGCAATGGCAATAGGGGCTGCTTAATAAAAAAAGCATGTATATGTAGAGTAATCAGTACCTCCAGCGCCAGGCCTGGGATGAGCATCCCAGAGGGATGTCCCTTGTCAACTTGCTTGCCCTTCCAGAACCTCCTCCACCCCATCACTCGGGGAAAAAGCCCAGTGAGCCCTGCCCCATGTCATGGGAACAGGGATCCAGCACAGCCAGGGAGCATCGTAGCTGTGGCTGTGCTTTTCAGGCACAGCCCTTTGGGGTTCATTTTCTGTTTCACCTGAAAACTAATCCTGCAAGTGAGTTTACTGGCAGGGGTATATTTTATATTTTAAGCTCATATTGCAGGATATTTGCACAGACAGAGAAATATCACCTTCTCACCAAGAATAATACCAGAACTGTTTCTAATGCCTCCAGCCAGACAGAGGTGGGATCCCATGAACAAAATTCAAGTAAATTTGTGTCCAAAATGTTTTTAATTTCTACAGGGAGTTGCTCATGAATAAGTGGCAAACGAAGAATTATCACACAGATCAATCAATGAGCACAGGCAAGCAACAATTTACACACTTGTACTGAGTTAGATGCTGCAAAGACAATTAGCAAGAGCGTCTTCCAGTCAAGGCAGTAAAAAGAAATACAAACATGCCTGTTTTCCTCAGGTTTGTGCAAGGACCTGAAGAGGTCTTCTATATGCCCCAAGAGTGGTTAGTGCTTGCTCCTGGCATGTTGGCATCTCCAGCTGTCAATGAAAACCACTTCTGCCCCGCAGGCTGGTACCGCCGCACCGCTGAACACAGCAAGATGGAGGTCTTTATTCACTTTTGTCTTACTGTTCTGGTATCTCTTTGTTTTCAGCCATGAACACTAATAAACCCAATGAAAATTAGAAAATCACTTAGAAGAGGAGCAGCGGAAGGAATCTCCCCCTTATAGGAGCATTTGCTTTAATTTAAACTATCTAAAGATAATAAATAACAGGGCTCCATAATGACATAATTTGCTCATCTTCTTGGTTTCAAAGTATTTTTTAACAAGCAAAATGAGTTTTCAAACATGTCTGTGATATCTCCTCTGGATTAAATATTAATCATGATGCCAAAGCAATAAATACAGAAATCCTGCCTGGTTGTTCTGACATGCAAGTCCCTAATTGTGTGGGAAGCTGCTCAGATGAGTTTCAGTTTCAGCGGGAGATAAAATGCCACAGAGCCAGTACAGTATCTGTGTCACTACAAGATTTACAGCTCGATTCCCTGCCTGGAAACAAAGGAACAAATAGCTGCATGTCACGCACTGAACCGAAACATTATGGATTATATTATTACTCGAGTTTCTACAGGACTTCTCAGTGGGGGAAAAAAAATTCTATTAACTCTCTTTTACGACTACCAGCAGGGCAACGTGAAGAGAATAATCTCTTCCATTTATAAGGTCTGGGGGCCTTAAAACCTGAATAGCAGCCCAGGAGCTTTGTCATAAGGTCTGGCTGTTTCCTTTCCTTCATAAAATTCCTATCTCCATTAATCTGTGTTTATTTTCCTTCTGCTTTTTAATTTGCTTAATGGACTTCAGCCGAAGTCTCTCCTAGAAGTCAGAGGAAAGTAAACTCTGATAAATCCTTTGGGACTTAATAGTCACAGTTAAGCACTTCTTTGGATTATTTTGTCTGACTTTCATCTTTGCTGCTGCAGAAATGTCGGCTGCCTAGTACCACAGCCCTAACCCCATGACTTAAGAGCCTGGGAATGAACTGACAAAAGATATGCCTCTCTCTTTCTTTCTTTCTTTCTTTCTTTCTTTCTTTCTTTCTTTCTTTCTTTCTTTCTTTCTTTCTTTCTTTCTTTCTTTCTTTTTCTTTCTTTCTTTCTTTCTTTTTCTTTCTTTCTTTCTTTCTTTCTTTCTTTCTTTCTTTCTTTCTTTCTTTCTTTCTCTTTCTTTCTTTCTTTCTTTCTTTCTTTCTTTCTTTCTTTCTTTCTTTCTTCTGCAGGCATGAAAATACAACAAGACTAGGTTTAAACTCATAAAAGGCGACTGCGGTGTCCTCCGCATATTTGCCACATGCAGAATGCATGTTGGAGGCCCAATGCTTCTCAAACAGCTGGTGTCTGCTGGTCTCTCCCACCCCCAGGCTTCAGTTTCCATGGGCAGAAAGAGGAAGCGCCAGCTGGGCAGGAGCTGCTGTGTGTTGTACTGGACCCAGGCTGAGTGCTGGGGGGCACAGCCTGGTATGGGCACCTCCAGGCTCAGCTTCCTGAGGGCAGGTATTGTCACTGTACAGGAGGTACCAGCTGCTCCTCCCTCACACAGCCTGGCACCTTCTCACCTCAGCTCCCAGCACAGAACGGGTAAGGAGGGGGATGTGGATCTCAAGTCTCTTGGAAAACCTGCCCTCTGGCAGCTCATAATGGGCATCAGAACCTTCCTGCAGGGGAGGAGACCTGTGACATTTCCGTGTTCCCAGTCTTACTGGCATCATCTTTTCAATAATGTTTCATGTTATTAATCTATTATTATTTTCTTTTCAATGGGCAGGCTTTGAACAACAGCCAACATTGGTATTAGTCTGTAAATACCTTTTTGTTAGGAGTCCAAATCCTTTATGTTCTAACTCATATATTACTTTCTATGCAGCAGATTTATTTTTGCACAGCATTTATTCCTGCAGGATCCGCTTACTCAAAAATGGCATTGTATAACTAGGTCCCAACTGCCTATTTCTAATCCTGAACAAAGGTTCACTTTATTGTTCTTTTCAGCAATTCACATTTTCATTTTACTTCTTCCATATATGACAGACATAATTAATTAGGTCCCATTCCACCAACCTTTCTATTTCCTGTGTCTGATGATCAGGCTTTTAAAAAAACCCTCCATGGTTTTACGTGTTGCTGGAGCAATCTATGCATGTCCACCTGTAGTGAAAACAAGGCATGAAGCAAAGGCAGGCACCAAGAGCTGAGCTCCTCTGACTGACACACCTTGGTACAGACAAATGATGAGCCCATTGACCTGTAATTGAAATTTTATATATGTTTTGGCCCAATCTGTACAGACAGAGGGCAATTTGTTAGTAAATAAAATTTCCAGCCTCCTGACTTTTTTGACCCACTCAGTAAAGCCCATGCATTCACAGGTGAATGCATAGGCTTCTCTCTCAGAAGCAGAGATTAGGTGTCCACGGAGAAGGTAATTCTGGCCTTTTTTATGGAAACACACTGTCATGTGCCAGAAGAAAAGCTGAGCCACTGGGCAGGCCCCATACCACAGTAATATCCAGCCCTGACTACTTTGCCTTGGGTCTGTTTTTCTTTCCTTGGTATAAAAGGGCTCAGCCCCCCACATGCTAACCATAAATCTCAGCGATGCCTTCGCTACAACAGAGCATACCTTACCTGAATGTGCTTTCTTCTGGTACCAGGTGGTCAGCCACAGCGCAGCTTCAACTGGCTGTTTTGTAGCATCTTTTGACATAGAAGTAACAAGTTATTGATTAGGGGCTGGAAGTTAATATGGTGAGGGCGTGTAATTACACAGCTCTAGGATCTGAAGGCCTTATTTAAAAGAGTGATCCTGCACTTAGGGACGCCAGCAAATGGACTGTGGTAGCGTCACAAAGAAATGTGCTCCTTGGAAAGTCTGAAGGCTTTGTCAAACTGCAGTGGCTACCACCGTTGCTGTATGGAGCAGATAAACCTTGGTGTGCTTGAAACCAGGCAGCTCAGGGTGTAGGAGAAGCGTGGCTGGGAGAGCACAAAACTCTGCTGGATACAAAACCCACCCAAGAAGCTGGGTAAATACTCTGGTGGTTTGCTCTGTGGAAGTTGCTGCTGCCCACAAGCTTGCTGCTGGGCCAGCACAGGGGTGTCTGCACTGCTCTGCAGGCACAGCAGGGATTAGAGGGGCTGAGCAGTCAGTTGCACAAACTGATGTGTCTCCTGGGATCTGCTGGAGACAACTGATCAGGAGTCCTATTTTGGAGTTGCCGGTGGGGGAGCAAAGGCAGAGGCTGAGATCCCACTTCTGTGAAAACCACGCTCAGCAAGGAAAAGCTGCACAGCTTGGCCTGGGATGACAAAGAGCAGACTGGACCCTGCTCAGATGGGTTTCCACGGGTGGACAGGAACCCTTATGGCTTATTAGTCTGGCTCACTGATCCATGCTATGATGTCTGGGATCCTGCTAACAAAATTATCACATCTAGTAAGAGTCAAAGCTGCTTTGTGGGAACCATGAGTTTCCTGTCTTCTTTGAATTTGTGAAGAAAGGTTTTGTCATGTTCCCAGGGTAGAAGTCACAATTTGCATTAGGAAAATATAAACAAAATGAAAAGATCAGCCCCGTGATATAGCCAGCACAACAACAACAGATTCAGGAAAGTACTAACTAAATGCTGCACAGCAGGCAGATTTTGATTTATATTTGTAAGCCTTTTTAGTTTCAAAATACAGTATTCTTCCTCTTTCATCTCCAAAACCCAGCCAATACAGAACAGAAACATAGCTTTTGGCGGTCTTCATTTTTTAGCTAAACTTGTTTGTGTTCTCTCTTAGCGCTTGAAGCAGAGCAGTAGCAAATTACATTACTGCTTCTCAGTTTGGGACACACTTGACCATGTTTTTTCAATAAAAATGACACCACTTAACTTTGCTGGGTCAGTAATGAAGCAGCAAGAAAGATTTTGTTTGGCAAGAAAAACTAGCTAAGAATCCAGAGCTTCTTACAGCTAAAGCAAAATAAAGGATTTAGGTTAATTAGACTATTTATGAACTCTAAACTCTTCCCTTAATTTATGTAATATGATGAAATGTATCTCCGTGGCTGCTTTGAGCAGTCTTCCACACGCTATGGGAATATTTTTCCCACTCTGCAGCAGCAGCGGTGCGCAGACACTGCGGAGCAGAGCTTGTCCCTGGGGTACTGATGGGAGCCTTTGTGTCTGTCTAACTGAGGACGAGGTATGTCCCTTTGACATGAACTAGTACCGCAATCCAGCACAGAGTTCCCAACAGAGATGGCCAGCCGGCGGGAAGGCGGCAGGGATAGGCTGTCCTTTGCTTCTAGGGCCATGCCAACTTGGTGGAAATATCTCAGCTACATAACTTTTCTGAGGACTCAGACTTCAGTGCATCTCCATCACCATCCTGTTCCTAGCTGAGGATCAGCTGAATTGGTCCTGAGGACACTGGTTATGTTCTCCGAGGAAAGCCTGGAGGGTAACAGGCACTCTACCGCTTTGGGGAAGAGGAAGCTCATTTCCAGGAGTGTCAGAGATCAAGACCCAAATCTTCCTTCACATAAGCCTGCTTTCCTCTCACCTGTCCATTACTTTAATCTCATGACATCAGCATCTCTAAAGGCAGCAGCATGCTTGAAAGCACATGGCAGCAAGTCTTGCTTGCTTTGAAGCTGGCTAGGTAGTATCACAGCACACCTGATGGGGACAATAGCCTAAAATATGTATTGTGTTGTGACATTTCCAGTGGGTCATTGAAGTCAGCCAGACTAATGCCCGCATCTGATGAGACCTCCTGAAGCAGCGGCCCTGGCTTTGAAGAAGCTGCTAACTCAGCCCGGGGTGCAGGAGGGCTGGTGGAGACCTGTGCCTGTTTGCATCCCCAAGCATTCCCACAGGAGCGTGGTGCCCCCACCCAGACAGTCCTGTGCAGCCTGTGCCAAGGTGCGGATGCCATTCGCCCTCTTCCAGGGGAGATGCAGACCTATGTCAGGCAGACATGTGCCAACAGGCAGTCTGTGTTTTGGGAAGTGCCCTTCCATGTCACCTGGGAGCAGTGCATGGCACCCAGGAGCACAGGGAGCAGGGGCTGGCATCAGCCAGAGACCTGCTTGGCACCATTCTGCAATGGGGCAGCACCAAACTCTCAATGCATTTGCAAGGTACCAGCATGTAGGCAGTGAATCCCTTGCAAAAGACGTAATTGCACCCTTCACCTAGAAGTGACTTTTTTTTCTGGCCAACAACTCTCCTTCATGCACAGTAAATATCTGGGAGATGGCATTGACTTCAACAGCATATAATGTCAATGGCGCTGAACCTTGTTCCTGGGAAATGATCTATGTTGACAACCATACTTTGGCTTTGCCTTGAATTTTATTTTCTATAAATAACTTGCCATTTCATATGCAGTGTCAGGCTTTTTCCCAGTCACACACAATGGTCTGTTTCATCCATGTCCTTATCTCTTAAGAACAATGCTTTAGTTGTGGAAGGAGTGTTGGTGCTTGTCTGAACTCATACAATTTTGATGTAGGGGGTAAAGAAGGCATTTTAGTTTATTTCTGAAGGGAATTTTTTCAAGTTCATACACAGCAGGTTTTATCTCGTAAACTCATATTGCTTTACTACTACTACTACTACTACTACTGTTGTTGCTGTTATTATTATTATTATTATTACTATTTTATAACTTCCTTCAATGGAAGTTATGCAGCTAAAAAGCTTAATGTAACAAGTTGAGAACATTTGGATATATATGTATATGTATACACACACATGCACAGTCATGCATGTTCATATGCACACACATAATCTTTCTTTATTTTCAAATCAAACTGTCTCCTAATACTGAAAATGCAGGGTAAAAAGAGTTATAATATGAATTCTTTTGAATTAACGACACTTTAACATTCTCAATTGACTATTGAATCATGTTTTTCTTGAACAAAGTCACAGATCCAGTTTTGTAGTTTCTTTAACAACCTTCATGCCTGTCTAAGAAATACACTGCATGTGCTTTACTGTGACTCTTAAATTTCACCCTCAAGAGAATAATGGATATGTTATTAGCTTAGAAGGATATTTGAATTTATTTGTGGTTTGGCATCTGAGAAAATGTTTGGTGTAATTTTTGTTCCTATTTGTAAGGGAATTTAGTAATTTTGGAGACTGAATGTTTATCTATGTTTATCCATGAATACCACATGAGTTAACTGCATCAGATCTGTTAATACCACATGAAAGGTGGCAGAATGCTTTTGTACAATTTTTTTCCCCAATAGAAAGGTGAAGATAAATATTTCTGGAGTTTGTCCAATTCTGACGATTGGAAAATAACCCAGAAAGCTAATTTACAAATAAGGAAACAGATTTCCAATTAATTGTTTGGTTGTTTTTTTTTCATTTTCTTTTTCACCTCTATTTTCTCAGGTATAATATGAACAAAGAAAGGCAGTAAAACAAGCCGTGTTTTTGGGTCAGCCACAGCTGCAGCATCCCACCCTCAGTTTACACCGGTTCCAAATCTGGCCCCTGGGCACTAATCAAGAAAACCTTTGCATATACACTCCTATCAACATCTGTAAACATTAAAAGCTTTCTGGGCTACTTAGGGGTTAAAGTTGTTCTAGTGAGTGTCCCTAATAAGGAATTCAGACGGTTTCTGTTTGGTTTTAATTATGACAGCCTTTCATATAGGTTGGAGGGGCTCCTGGCTCTGTCCTGTTGAGACATTAAAGGTCCCTTTGTTTAAAAGTTCAGAGCCAGATCTGAGATCGCCTGTAGTTCACCTTTAGGATATAGAAAAGTGCTGAGACATGGCAGGGTTTGATGCTGGTAGCCCCCGCAGTGGGAGCTGCGGCACAGGGTGCTGTCAGCATCGCTCTCCCTGCTGCAGCCTGCTTGCTCCGGCTGCGATGCTATCAGCATTCCTTGCTGGAGCCTGTCTGAGTGATGGCTGATTAACGAACTGGGGCTACAGCTATCTGTGAGAAAGAAGAATTGCTTATTTCACCCATGTCACAGTCCTAATTGGGAAAGTCTGACAGCATCTGGTTTGCTCCATGTATAGACACCAGATACACAAAAGGGCTTCTTCCAAGATCGCTGTGATTTTCACTGATCTCTCCCCTGCAACACCCCTCTCCCCAGGAAATAAAACAACTGACCCTGGAATTTCTTTCTGAGGTAGAGAGAGAGGAAGGAAAAACATGACCCTCCTCCTTAATAACTTTTATGCAATGAAGCACAAAACACAAACTTGTTTCACAAGCACTTTAACATCGGAAGTCCCATGCACTGTTTCATCTGAAAAAACAATCTTGCAAGTAAATACAACAGGGATCTCTGTTCTGTTGACTGGAGAGCCCTTCTAATTTCTGATTTTACATGAGATGTCTGCCAGTCTATTTGCTTTCTCTTCACTTAGTTGGTACAACAAAATCAAAATAAAAGGCTGCAGATGCAACCCACATCACTAGCCAAGATGGACCAGCCTGTGGCAGTAACCCACATTGGCCTTCATGTGCACCAATGCAGGGGGACTCTGGACCTTCCATGTTTCCATTTCAGCCACTCTTCGTTATGCTACAGCACTTGTCAGCAAGAGAGCAGGTCTCTCAAGAAACTTGCTGGATTCACTGATGTTACTCCCCAATTTCTCTTGGCAACCAATTATTTTCTCATCCATGTTACAGTTGGCAGGACACTTAGGGTTTTCCAGATGGTAAAGCTGGCCTCCACTTTGCTGAGAGAAAATATCACTGAAGATGTAAGGCAGCAGAAGTTCAGATCTGAAATCTGAACATGGCATTAAATCTGTTCTGATGTTAAAACCCTCTGCCATCTGTGACCTGCTGCCAGGTTGAAGCATTTGAGGTATTTCAGCTATGAAGAAGACAACATTGTTTACAATTGCCTGCAAATAAAGACATAGTAGGTATCTTCCTGGATGCTTGGTTCTCTAGAAGGTCGTCTAACTAATAATTCTCATACGAGTGATTTATGAGCTGTGGATGCTGCAAATTGTGCTTGTCTGAAGGACAGTATTACATCAGTGTGTCAAGAAGACACCAAAAGCTGTCAAGAAGTCTTTTCAGTGGCTGAAACATCAACCTGCTCATTCTGTGTTGACCGTGACTGTAAGCCTTATAGGAAATGCAAGATTTCTGCCATGGTGGTGAGTCAGGACATAGGTATGCTGCCTCATCTTCTCATCCTCTGCCAAATCAATAAGTTCTTCTCAAGGATACAATTTTCAACTGCAGCACTGGGAGATACTGTGGGAGGCATAACGTAAGCTGAGCAGAGTCTTGGCTTTGCAAAACCTCCCCGTCACCCCAGAGCCACCTGCAGAGTGTGGCAGGAGCTCTGCCATTTGTGCAGGCACTGAGCCAACCTGACTCCTAGGTCCCAAATTTGCTTCTTCAAAGGAAAATCTGAGTAGGCCATGTACTTTAAGAAAAATATCTGCTTTACTAGGAAACTGTATTTTGGCGAGATGAGCATGTCCAATGAGCTCACCTTGGTGTGCTGTGCCACAGTATCTGAGACTGAATGAAAATCCATGTCTCTGGCTGTGTGGTTGTTTTATCCTGTCGTCCTTTAATGTAATGGCTGGCAGTTCAAAGGAAACCTTTGAACCTCAAGCCTGTACGCTCTCAAAACACATGCATCGTGCCAGCTTCTGGGGGTTCCTCATGGATCCCAGAGGCAAGTGAGAGACCTGATGTTAATCTCCTTCCAGATCCTGGAACTGCAATGAACTTTGCAAAGTTCAAATAACATTGGTAGTATTTCCAGGTACACTGAGACACTACAGCACCCAAGAATCAGAGACCTCTGGGCTCAGGGGCAAGGCTTTGTCTTTTGCAGTAGCCACACAGCTGCAGCTGTTCCTTCTCCTTAGGGGATGCTCCAAGGGACTTGGTGGCACTGGCTTTCTGGTTGCCCGCATACCTGCAATTTACACAGAATCTGCTTTCAGAGGCCTGGTTTCTCTCCCCTGGAGCTGTGTCATACACTCCAAGCCTGAAAAATGGAGATGCAGCAGGAGAACCAGAGGAGTATTGTCACAAAAACACCAAACAGAAAGACAAAAAGATTCAAGCTGCAGCAGTCCCTGTGCCCATGTGAGATAACTTGGCTGTAATACGCTTCCATCTTCCCAGGAGCATGCAACTTTCTTCTGTTAACCAGCACACTGCTGCATGGAAGACACAAATACTCTTAAAAGAAAGTGAAGGTATCTCCATGGCCACAGGAGAAGTAGCAGGAGCCTGGGGATGAACACTTGCACAACTGGGGACCCAGGAGGTGGAAAGGCACGATGGCATGGGAACAACAGCACCCTGGTTGCCTGCAGAGCCTTGAAGTAAACGCTGCCGCTTCCTCAGCTAGAAATGCTGGGATAGCACAGGTAGTGCTGTTACCTGCAGCACTCTCACTTCCAGTCATGGTTGTTTCTGATTTGAATAAAGCCTGAAAAGCAAAAAGAGAGTTAAACTCAGTATATTCATGAGGAAAGGAAGGAAGGGGCGAATTTGTCCCTGATTTATACCCTGTGCAGCTTTGCACATTGCATACTCGTGTTAGAACTCAATGGGGCTAAGCTTTTTCATAGGGGGAACCTGCAGAATAAAGTTAAACATCTGGATATATGTAGGAACAGCAGGTTCATTGCATACAAGGTAAAGACAGAGCAACCTGGAAATACCCACTGTGCTGAGCCCAATGCTTGCCTTGCTCAGCTTTACGTTTGAAGTCTGTGCATGGTCGGTGCTTTAGCCCATTCCAGCAATCTTCCCGCTCCTTCCCAGGCACCTCCATGAAACCTATTTGTGTGGCAGGTTTAATGCAGCCAAAGTGCACATATATCATCCGGTGTGGGCAGCCTGGTGTTAGAGATTTCAGTTGCTGGGCCTTCTCAGGGGGACTTTTAAGAAATCTTATTAACAAAGCACCTGGAGTCAGATTAGGAAAATTCTGCCCTCCTTTGAATCCATCTGCTAGATCTTCACAGGCAGTTCGGAAGCGCTCTTCCTAATGGTGCCAGGGGGACAGCTGGAGGAGGCTTCACACTGTCCACTTTTCAGTCTGATCTCAATGAACCTTTGTGGTTCCATTGATGCCAACGTGAGAACATTTCCTCTGAAGTCATTCGTGTAAACAGCCCAGGGACCAACTCAGAGCATTCAGCTTTGTTCCACAGGACAGGGACAGTAGCCTGACTGTTGATTTATTTAAAAGGAGAAAAACAACAACAAAAAATGTCTCCGGGAAGTTGCATGACTATCAGGAAACCCTCACCAAAGGGACTGTGTTAAGCAGAGTATGCAGAGCCAGCAAACAAATCCTCTATTTTATAAACTAACACTTTTTATTTGTATTTCTGACAACACATTAAACTATTCTGCCAGGGATGTCGACTCTGCTCCAAATCCCTTTTTACCTTTTTAAAACATTTTTAAGCATGGAGTATTTCTTTAGGACACATTGCAGAAAATGGCTGTAATAGGGAATTTATTTTCATGCTTATGTGTTCCCGTTTTGTCATTAACATTCTTTCCACTGCACCACGGCCAGGAATGGGTGCCAGGTCCAGGAGTTTAGAAATTATTTCTACATCATGTGGAAGCTGTGCTAATCAGCTGGTGTTCTGTGATACAGTGGGAAAGTCCAGGGATTTTAAGCTGAAGCACTTTCATACAAGCCTTCTGTGTCTTCCCATAATATTTGTGCTCCCCTTGAAGCTCTGGCTCCAAAGATTTCCTGCCCTAAAATCTCTTTCTGCCCTCAAAGAGGAGAGGTGGGAAGAATGTCTGGTAATGCCAGGAACCTGGGCATTATTCAGAGCAGGATGGAAAATGGAAAAAAAATTCACCAACGCTTTCTTCAGCAAAGAACATGTCTATTCAAGGCCAAAGCTTATATTCTATGGGTTGCATGCAGTTTTGGTTTGGTTTTCGTTGGGTTTTTTTTGGGGGTGGGGGAGTGTCTCTCAAAATAAGGTACTTTCTGGGAAGGCAAAGCCAAAACAACCCTTATAAAAATCTCACTTTCAATTGAGAGCAAAGGTGGAGTGAAAATGTTTAACTCTGCTTAACTTTGTCTCGCATAGCCATCCCCCTGGATTAGAGCAGAAGTCCCTGCTCCACTCAGTGCCCAATGCTCTTCTTTCGAGAGGGCAGCAGCCCTCGATGGAGCAGCAGCCCTCAATGACAGCCACTCATCCCCATGGCAGAACGAGACCGGCCATGGGACTGCAGTGCTGGGCCATCGGCCATACAACGAGGGCTGCGCGGTGCCAGGGCTCCAACAGCGGGTGAGGAGCTGGGCTTTGTCTTGGTGCAGCCCAGCTCAGGGCAGCCTGCTGGTGATACGTGCCAGCTCTTATCACCTTTCCCCCTGAGCTGGGGAGCTTTGGGATCATATTTAAATTGTGCCCCTGTAAACCCTATAAAAAAGAAGGGCAGAATTCCCTTTTGCCCACCCTCATTTGTGTGAGCTTTACCTCTTCTCCTGAAGAGTTTTTTTAGGGTCCAATCTGGTAAAACACCTTACTATATATTTTCTGCACTCAGAAAAGCAAGCATAAGCTTAACTAGATTCTAGAGCTTTGCTATATCAGGGTCTTTTTGGTGTGTGTTACAGTCTGGTGCCCACCCACCACTAATTGACTTGAAGGTGGGATATTGAAACCAAGACCTGGAGGAAGATCCTATTTCAATGTCTGATACAAGCCAGCATGCCACTAAGCTTCTATAAACACAGGATCCAGCCTAGATTACATCAGCACAACCAGTTCAAACTATTCATTTGAGAGCAGAATATTCCATTTCATTAAAAACTGGAACTGCAATTTCACAGCTCTAATTCCCGTAAAATAATAAAAGCAGTGAGCCAAGAATGGACTTTTTTGTTTAAAATGAGATGTATCAATAGATGAAAAATCTTGGTGGCACAAGTGATAAGATGGTGTGCACAGTAGTTTAGTACTCAAGATATTCACTAAATAGACATATTTCAGTAATGTGTGGGAGAATGTTCCCAGTACTTTAATCCAGACACTGCTTATTTACTACTGGTGCACATTTGCCCAAAGTCATGTTGCTTTAATACCTTGCTGAAATGTTCTAATTAAACATAATTTCTAAATAGGAATTCTATTATTCATTTATTGATTTGGAAATATTCTTCTTTACACAGAGCCATGGCTGCTTCTGTGCGAGCTCCACTGTCTCAGGATTGGGGATAGTAATGTGAAGACAGACCAGCACAGCATATGTCATTTGCTCCTCCTTCAACAGTCCACAAAAACCCTTGTTTCTTGCCATTAGAAAGACTCAGCAGACCCCTTCCCCAGCTCATATCATCCCAAGGTGGTGGGACAGGCTGAGGGTACCTGCCCATGAACCTGAGCTGATGGGAAGGGGTTCCTCATTCCCTTTGCTGGGGAAGTGGCAGGGGTGGTGGTAAAGGGCTGCCAGCAGGCTGCAGAGATTTGGTCAGGTTTGTGCCTGGCTACCCACAGCTGGGTGGAGACCACCAATGGGAAAGTGCATACCATGTCCCCAGCCGTAATTTTTTGGGGGTTTGGGCTAGATGACCTTTGAAGGTCCCTTCCAACCCAAACCATTCTATGAGTCTATGATAACTCTTCCTGTGACCATTCCCTCTTTGTCAGGGTAAATGCATTTTTTTTCTTCTTTTTTTTTTTTTTTCTCAGAAAATTTCCCCAAGCACATGAGTAGCCAGCAGTCTGAGGCCTGGACTTTCTGTCAAAGAACTGAAGACCGTAAAGTTCCAGCCTGTCAGTGGAGTGAACCACAGAATTTGGGATTAAAGAGACCTGGATGGCCATTTTTCTCAGTAAAAGATCTTCTGGTAGCTGGTGGATGCCATGTGGCCAAGGTAGGCCTGCCAAACCAAGTACTGCAGATTGGTCTAAACAACCGCCAGCTCTCGTTGTTGTTTAATACTTCCTCTACACCTGACACCTGCAAGTTTGGTAGTATTGACTCTCCACCCTGGTGTCGTGGTTTCGGCTGAATTTACCAAAACCGGACCGACAGATGGCCCTTCCCTCCCCCCCCCCCCCCCCCCCCAAAAGAGGAGAGAGGAGGAGAAAGAGATAAGGAGATTCAGAAGTTTAGAATGAACTAAACTACTTTAATGAAGAATTAATATTAAAATAAAAATAAAGAAGAAAATAATGAAATAGATACAATATATACAAAACCATATCAAGCTCCCAGGATGACAGTCACGTCACCAGCAGGCACTGGGGAAGTCCCAGACTGGACTCAGCAACGGATGGGAACTGGATTCCAGCTCTGGAGTCAGGAACACACGGATCGGGATCAAAGGCAGGTGGACAGACAGAGTCCTCTCTGGACGTCGGCCATCGCAGGAAGGGGGTTGACCCTTTGATCCCTCGGCTTTTATACTGAGCATGGGGCAGATGGGATGGAATACCCCAGTTGGTCAGGTTTGGGTCACCTGTCCTGTCCACTCCTCCCCACCGATGTGACCCCTCTACGTTTTTTCCGTTTCCGACCCTCTAAGGGGGCAAATAACGAAATGGGCTGACCTTGGTTGTTATGGCAATAAGTATAAGCAGGGGCCTCCCTGCATACCATTCCTTGGCATGGAGCACAAACGTTGGTCTTATCATTCTGAGAACAAGCAGTTTTCTCCACAATATGCCGTTAATTTCAGAGAGTTAGAGGAGGCCTAGCTAGGATGTAAAGTTACAGAACAGAAAATTGGTTCAGTTTTACTTCAAACTGGGACACCTGGTAATACTGCTCTCCATCCTTAAGCAGTTTCCTTTGTCTCATAGCCAGTTAGTCACTCTTTACCTTTGGGTGGAGTCTGCAGAAGGGAGAGTTTCACAAAAGGAAATTAAGAAAATCTCTTTCTAAATCCCATCTATAACCTGCTTAAATCTCCTTAGAGGGATGACTTACTCTGTGAAGCACTCCAGGAGCCTGCTCATCAGAAACACTGTAGGAAAATATGGTTCCTATGATGTTGTCTTTAGCTTCCAGGGCAAGTGATTTCCAAAGCTTCACTGGACCATCATTGCCTTGCAGAGCAGCAGAAAGGACCTCAGTGTGTGAATGCTACTGGTTAATACAGGAACTGTTTCATGTAGCTGCATGGAGTGGCATAGACCAGTCTATGTCTAGAAAAGTCTCCAGACCTTTCATGCTCTAAACCTAAAGTCTTGCACACCCTGGTGTTTTAAAATATTGTAGAGAGCAGAAGGATCCAGGTTCTTCTGAAAGAACTCTGCTCTCCAAAGATGGCAGTAGATGAGTCAAGTAAAACACTATTAGACAGAGATAAGAAATTATTTCTGGCCCTCAACACATCTCTTCAGCAAAGGACAAAGTAGACTGCTCACTGAAGCCATCCCTTTACTTTTCAGGGTCACAATCACTGCCCAAGAACTGTTGCTACCACACATCTTCAGCTTAGAGTGTAACCAGGATTGTGCTATCAAGAAAAAAATCCATGAGACTTCTTCGCCTACCTGGCCATAATAGGTGTTATGAAGACCAGAGCTTGGTAGCAGAACAGAGAGGTCAGCACTGCTTTGGATCAGAACGGAATTAAGATTACGTATAGGCTAGTAGCAAAATGAGTATCACCAGGATAAAACTCCTAGAGAGTTGCAAGTTTGGTTGGATGGAGTGTCTCCTGCTATAGAAATACAACAGCTCTGAAAATGTTACAGTTATTTAAATTGTTTATGAACCTAAAAACTGGGTTTTAAATAGGATTTCACAGGATTAGCACTGTGGAGTGTTCCCATCCTATCATCTTCAGCAAGCACCTCTCAACTGGGAGAAGCAGAGAGCTCCTGGGGTGATTTGCTGAGATGCATGGAGTAGGACAAAAGAGTAATGACGAGGCTCTAATGGTAAAGGCAAGCTCCCGTTATTAAGCAGAGGGGAGAGAGGAGAAACCCTGCCCTGCTTGCCTCCTGATACCCGTGCAAGGATGACTACTGGAGCTGCCCATCGCTGCCTGCCCAGGACCCAGCAGATGGCACTCCGGGATGGTGTTTCTCCCAGATCACAGGCAGCTTCTGCCTCCAGCTGCCTCAGCCGCCCCATCCCAGCTACCCTCCTGGGTAGAGGGCTGCAGGGCAAGGAAGGGCTGCTCCTGGGGAGGTGGGGTGAGCTCTGCTCTGCCTGCTTCATCTTAAAAACTGGTGCTTAAAGTGCCTCGGGTGCAAGGCTGGGACCATTGCCAGCATGCTGACGCAGCAGGCCAGCCTTCTCGGGGCTTGTGCTCCTC
The DNA here is from genome assembly GCF_964106895.1 of Numenius arquata. Classification (NCBI taxonomy): domain Eukaryota; kingdom Metazoa; phylum Chordata; class Aves; order Charadriiformes; family Scolopacidae; genus Numenius; species Numenius arquata. Next base: position 28,573,409 of record NC_133587.1, on the reverse strand, counting down.
TGCTCAGGGGAGAAAGCCAGGATTTGGCCTCTTTGTAACCCATTCCTGGCTTTTCCCAAGAGCTTCACTGGGTCTCCAAGGATGGAGACTCTGCAACCTCCCTGGGAAACCTGCTCTGGTGTTTCACCACTCTCACGGTAAAAAAAGTTCTCTTATATGTTTCAGTGGAATTTCCTGTATTTTGATTTGTGCCCACTGCCTCTTGTCCTGTCATTGGTCACCACTGAGAAAAGTCTGGCTCAGACTTCTTCACTATCCCCATCAGGTATTTATACCCATGGATAAAATCCCCAGCAAGCCTTTGCTGCCACCCCTTTGATATTTCTTCTTTCTTTCTTATGAAACAACATCAAAATTTAACAGGCCCTATAAGGATCCTTCTATTGAAACACAACAGCTCTGAAAAGTCAAAGTTATTAAATTGTTTATGAACTTGAAAACTGGCTCTTAAATAGGATTTCACAGGATTAGCACCACGGAGTGTTCCCAGCTCTGTCATTCTCAGCTTTATCATCCTATACAAGTAGGCAGGGTGCCACCTAGAGAGTATCTCACTAGAAGAAGCGTTTTCATATTATGTACCTAACCACAGGGCTGAGATCACAGCAAGGTGCATATCTCAGCATAGTAGGTGTTTCTTTGTTTTAGGTAGAGACAGCCAAAACCAGAATTTTGGATCAAACTATTCCCGACTTGGGGGAAAAGATTTTAAGCCTGGATCTTGGGCTCTTGAAGCTTTGCTCTTGTCAGATCCAAAACACTGAAGGCTTTTCTGGAACTGGGGTCCAGGTGCGAATGCTGTTTGACATGGAGAGCTTTTTTGCATAAGCTTTTAGAAATGTTACTTGGCTTGTTCCATCCTTGTTGGACCTTCCCACCATGATAACTAGCTCCTAATAGCAGGCTGGGTAAGGATTTTCTTCTTTTCCTTGTGTTTTCTCTTGACAAGCATTGGCTTCTTTAGACAGAGGTGTCTGTGTGCCAAGCCACGATATTCCTCCCAGCGTGATTTCATAGTGAAATCATAGTTATTTATTTATTTCTGTGCTGCATCCTGCTTGCTTGCCAGTGGAAATCTGCCTGGGGGTTTTGTTTCATGTCTCTTGCAATGGGACGTGGAAATCTGCCTTCCCAGATTTACCAAAGCTGACCAATATTAGGAGAGGATGCCAGAATATAACAGCTCCTGTACTGCATGGGAAAAGCGTCTCCCTTGCTGGCTAAAAACTTTTACTCTTTTGTGGTTCCTCCTTCCTCCTCCATCTTCTCCTCTCCTCTTTTAGAATTGATGTTAAACATTTGCTTTCCAGAAGAGGCAAAGGAGTATCTTGCAGCCCTGCCAAGGAGCTTTATCTGTGCACTATACCTGAAATTTAGATTCCTCTACAGTCATGGACCAATACTTGTCATGCCATTTCACTGATCAGCTGTGTTAGTTCCATCCCGTCAAAATTTTGCCTAGCAGAAGTCTTGAAACCTATTTTATTCATGACCACTTTCATCCTTGCTTGCCACAGAATGGAGAAAAAAGGTCTTCCCCGAATTTAATATTTAAAGCTGAGACATCACAAGGCTCTTATTGCAACTTTTGTAGCATTCAGACACAACACCGTGTTGATGAATGTGTAGGTCCATCAGAAGACTTTCATATGTTGCATGTTGAGACATGAAGACAACCTAAAAAAAGGGTCTGATGTCAATCTGACAGCCGTCACTGGAAGGTTGTAAGATGCAGAAGAAACTAGAGACGGAGACTCAAAATATCCTGAATGTTGCATTAGATTCATTGAAATAATATTGATTTTAAAAAAAAAAAGAAAAAACTTAATGAAAAAAGATAAGGAACAGTTCTACGCCCATCTCCCAGTCACATCAGACTGATCAACAGCCAAATCCGTAAAACCCTAAGCAGGTTTGTACAGCAGAGAGCTGGACACATTACAGGAAAGCACAGCTTGTCATTGGAAAAGAGCCTATTTGCCAGTCTTGCACCAGAGCCATCCAGCAGCACATCTGAGAGGCAGAGATGGCAAAACAAAGAGGCCTTGTCCTGACTGCAGCAGGCCATAAAAACGTGTAGCTTTTGTTCCATATCCCTTCCTCCCTTCTCCTGCTGGTGAACACCAGCTGTGGAGGGATGGTGAGGTAGAAATTTCCTATGGTGGGCAGGAGAGGTTGGAGAAGAGGATTAGAAATGGTTATTTGAATGCATGTGCTTTTTGATAAAGTCAGCATTAAAGATCCCCCTTCTTGTTCTTAGCACGCTCCAACCCAACCGGAGATGCAGACTCCTACCCAGAGCTTTCATCACTCAGGCTGTGCAGACCAACCAAACTCACACTTGGTGCTGCTAAACTGTAGCCCTGAGCCCTGCAGGATTGTGTGGGAGGAGAGCAAAGTACCTCCATTTCTACAGTCTTTTCCCAGGCCTTGTAAATCCAGTTGTGGCCCTGGGTGTAGCTGTGCATCCAGGCTGCAAATTAAAGCTTCAAAGGAAACTGGTGTGAGTTAGTGCCTGTCCAGTCAGGCAACTTGGAAAGCCACAGCGTAGAAACATGAGCTGGTATAACAAGTAATCAGGACACTTGGGTTTACCTGAGTCATCGCCATACCTTACTAATGAACATCTTGGGGGCTTAGCTAGGAGTAGGCAAACTCCTTTGGAAGTCAAGATCCCACAGTCTTAAATGGACTTGGGTATATATACTACTTCTTCTCAGATCCTGAGATGAGCAAATGCATGGGCAAGATCACCATCATCTTGGGGCAGGAGTACATGAAAGCACAAGGACTGATTTAATGGAACATCAGTAAGAAACCACAACTGGCAAGGAATGCAGGGGGAGGTCCTCAGAGAGGATGTTGAGGTGCCTGAAGCAAGAAACAAGCAAAATTCAGGTGGTTAAATTGAAACTCATGCTCCAGTGAACTCATTGAACGCCTGAATTTTATCTCCAGGTCTCTTGGCTTTTCATCTCATCACACAAACAGCATCAGAAACAGAGAGACAAGGTATCTCAACGATCTGACTGGCTACAGAATCAGATCTCTTGCTTGTCCTCCTCTGTCCAGTGACTCCTGTGTCCTTGGCTGTATCATGCACACCTTCAGGAGCGGGAGAAGAGCCCTGTAACAGGTTGCCCTGGACCGAGGTTATTAGTGTTTTCTCGGGAGAGATGACAACTCCTTCCACTCCAGCTTGTAAGGGACCTTGCTGCCCCAAGCGTAGTGGGTAGTGGTTCTTCCCATGCAGCCCTGAGTGAAGCACTAAATTCCTGCAGAATGATATGGAATTTGTTGCATCCCTTTGCTCAGCATTTTTATCATTTATTGACCTTGCTTGTGAATTTTTTGTAGGTTAATCTGCAAAGGTACTAAGTTTTTCCTATAGACCAGGAATTACTGTTCAGGGTCTTGCCCCTGACTCTATTGGGCACAGATCCACAAAGATAGATGGTGAGTTTTCAGGCATCTGTCGTCACATAACATCAGTGGACCTTTCTCTATTTTCAGCAGCCTTTGCCAACAGTGCCTATCTCTGTTTCCCTGAAATGGGAATAGACATTTAATTTTTTTTTTTTAGATATCACAAGTTCTAAATCAGGGGCACACAGGGCTGCAAAGCATGCAATGTGTTCAGTGATCATAGCTTCTAATGGCTGTAACAGTAAATCAGGGTTTGTTAGCTCTTTCAGGATTGAGCCTGGACGAAGTCAAACACATGTACATACACACACAGCCTATCAAGCTGGAGGCTTTAAGACACTGGGTCTAACAATATGTGTGACCCCTTCCCCCTAGCTCTTCAGCAGGCCAATGAAGACCATACATGGAGGGTCAAGTCTGGCCCATGATGTTGATTAATCACTTTAACATTATGAGACTCGCACATGTTTCTGACACAAGGATGAGCTATGGGAACACATTCCCACAAATAGGTCAGACTGAACACGTCAGCTTGGTGAAAAATAGTTCTTGTCTCAGAAAACTGAGCAGTGAGACAAGTCCTTACCTTTACGAACAACTGCCCCATAGCTCCTCATGCAGAAGACACTGTTGTGTGGTTATTTGGGAGTGGACGGACACACAGCAGCAAAATGAAAGTTTTGAAGGCAGCCACACAGTAGAGGCATGCACTTGTCTCCTCGGCACTGTGAAGTGATCCATATGTTTGACCCTCATTGCCCCATTTAGCTCCTCAGCGAGGCGTGTTTCCTTGGGCTGGGCGCTGTTATAGCAGTCACACATCTGGCAATATGCTTTGTCCCTTCCTGTGCCCTTGCATTTGCTAAGTATGTGTCCTGAGTGTCTAGAAGAGATAGAATCATAGAATCATAGAATTGTCTAGGTTGGAAGGGACCTTTAAGATCATCTAGTCCAACCATCAACCTAGACAGTGTGTTTAGTTTGCCCCCTCCATTATTCTCTGGACTCTGCATCTATATGGCTTGGTGCTCCATTCACAGCACTGTTTCTCATTGACAGTCCAGTCCAATATATGCAGCATAAAACAAGAGAGAAACAAGCAACTGTCAGACCCCACGCTTGCATTCTGGAAGCTGCATCACTTCAACGTGGCCTGTAGTAGCACTACAGAAAGCTAGTGGATGGGAGGTGGTTACCTGTCAGACTAGTTTGGTATCGCTGCACTGCATTTTACAGGATCTGGAATACAATGCAAAGATAACCTGAATGCAAAATCAACTCAAGTCCATCAGGTCGGAGCTGCTGGCACCAGCCCTGGGGTGTGGGAGTGAGGACGGTGGGTGGAGGCAGCACATGGAACCACCGTGCTGAATGTTTCATGCTCTGGGGTGTCGGAAATCCTGCTGCTCCGGCATGGAACTGCACCCGCCTGCGGAGGCAGCCTGGGCTTGGCTCCCCGTGAATTCACCCTGCAACAACCAGCTGCACGGAAGCGAAGGGTTTCTGCAGGAGCCAGCCCAGCTGGACCAAAGCCCAACCTTTGTCAAACTGTTCAGGTATCTGTGCATCATGCTTCAGGAGTTTTACATTACCAGGGGGATCCCGGCCCTGTATTTCCCCAGCTGATAGGGAGTTGACTATAAATCAATGCCTATTTTGCATGATTCAGCTTCAAAGCTCTGCATCAACGTTAGCTGACAGCTCTCTGACATAGATGCTCATTATCCAAAACAGGGAGGCGAAAGGATTTGCTTAACGTCTCCCGGTGAATCAGTGACAGCACAAGGATGTGCACTGGGAGTCCCTGGCTCCCCCACATAACTCACTGGACCTCATTGCCTCTCATGCTAATGGCTTCCATGCACAGAAAGCATTACCGAAAGCCGTGAGTGAGTGTGAGAAAGATGCCTGTAAGGAATCTTTGAAGAGCCTCATAAAGACAGGGCGTGCAGGAAATGCCTGAATGATAGTTTAACTGGCCATGCATCCTTGCACGTGAAGTTTGCTGGGTTCTCATCACGCACATTATGCTACTAATACCCTTTGAAGAGAAAGCACTTTCCTATCCATTCATGCAGCTAAGTATCTGAAATGCACTTAATCAGGTAAAGTTACTTGCCTCTATTTAGCTCTAGATCAAAAGCTGTTCTGATATCCAGGTATATTTGAATGACAATTAAACTCCTCACAGCTGCAACAGCCCTTTCCATGCTCATCCTAACACTCTGGTTTTAGGGAAGTGAGTGGGAGGTAGAAGGTGCCTGAAATATGGGCATTTTTAACAACACAAATGAGTAAGCAGTGAACCATTTTGGATTGCAGATGTTTCGGTTCAGCTTAGGGGCAGACGTTTAGGCCCTGGTGTGCTTTCCTTGGAAGTCTGAGTAACTGCAGTTCAGACGACTGCTGTTCCTATACACACACTTCCCTATCTCCTGTCCTCTCCTTCGCACACAGCAGCTGTGCATTTGTGAGAAGAACTGGTGTCAAATTAATAGTAAGTAATTGCTAAGAGCTGATGAATCTCTCAGATGAAAGGCACCATCTAATTACAAACTGTTGTCATTGTTCGTTATTATGAAGCCATCAGTTAAAGGACTATCACCCCAAGAAATCTTCTTTTTTATGTGTTTATGAGATTTTAAATGATTTCAGTTCTTGAATCTTGCTAATGTTTTAGTCTCAGGCTTTGTCTCTTTTTTTTTTTTTTTTCCTTTTTATCTAAAAGAACTTTCTACCTTTTCTTTTTGACAAAATCTCTCAACATGCTGTACAGGCTGTGCAGACAAGCTGTTTGCACACCCACATCGCCAATGCTGTCTGAAAGCCAACTCTGTATTTGCAGTCGTGCCTTAGCTGAAGATGCAGCATTTGGGCCTCATCTCTGGTTTCTTAACAATGTTTCTGTAAATTGCAGCGCTTGTTTGAGGTAGGCAGCACTTGTGAAAGAAGATGGAAAAGTTCTCAGAAGTAAAAGTTGATCAAGTCCAGCAATGATCTGGTCTGTGCATCTGTGTACGTCTGGGCATGTGTATGTGTAATTACTACAATGCCAGGCTGCAGCTTGTAAATAAGAACCACAATAACAAGGCAGATATAAAATAAACAGCTCATGAGATCAAAGAGAGAAGCGCTCAATATATGTGAAACAGAATATCAGACGTAGCGCTAAATAGGATCAGACTGGAAACTTAAACCACTTCTGTGCCAAGTCCATGGCTGGAATAACTTCATGGAGTTTAGTGGTGAACCAGGGATGAGTTTGGCATGGGGTGAACTTTTTGTTCTTGGGTAAGTTGTGACATAATGTTGAAATTATTATTACTCAAGTATGGCTGACTCAAATTAGCTGAGGCTCCAAGCAGGAGCTTGGTTGTTGTGAACGGAAACTGCATGCAAAGTTAACAGAGGCCAGTTCAGACTGATTGCTTGCAGTTGATTAAAGTAAGATAACCATCCTGCTGAAAACCATAACTGAATTTCCACAGCCATTCACTCTCAGAAGGCTTCAATTAGGCTACTGTGCATCCCTTCCTCTGCACTGTGGAAACCACAGTGCTGGTCTCTGAGCCACCTATGAACTTACACGGGATCTCTTCTCCCACTGCTGTAAAAGATGGAAACACCCATCTTCAGCTCTTGGATGTGGGGCTGAACTTTCTAAGTTTGGATCAAAATAGCTGTTCCCTCTGGTTTGCTATTACAGTTCAGTAAAGTTTCAAATAGAGGACCTAAAATCTATCTGCGTTCTTGGGATAAGAAATTTTGGCCTGCTGGGTTTACTCCTGCAGGGACCTGATCCTGAGCTGCGTGTAGGCACACCCCACAGTTTCATTGCTGTGTCTTCAACATCAATCATTAATGCTTTGTGTGTGGTGAGTGATGGATCTCAGGGCTTTCTGAGATCAGAGAAATAGTCCAAATACAGAAGTATTGATTTTGCTGAGATCTAAAATGAACAAAAAGCTTCAGGCCCTGGGAAAAATGTAATGATTCAAAATTATGTAGGAAATATAGCCCTGGACTATCCCTATTTCTTTGTAAAACAACAAAAAACTCCATTGCGTCTCTGAGTTTTGCAATTCATTCTACTCCTTTGAATCCCCACCAAAACAAGTGGTAATGATTATAAGCCCTTTTTTTAAGGTGAAAAGAAAAATTCAACTCAGTCCTAAGAGCTCACGTATGAAAGTTACTCTTAACTTGGAAGACTTGTGCAAATATACCAGGGCTGCCGTCCCACAGTGGGAACACAGTAGGGAAAGGATCTGCAATGTCTTCAGAGTCCCACCGACGCCAGATACTCCTGGTGCTTGACTGATTTATAGGCTGCCCTAAATAACTCAGTTTCCCCTTGCTGATAGCAGAAGTCTGCTTTTCTTAATCCCACTGAACAACAGAGAGTTGGTGTCATCTGCACTTCTGATGAGGATTTACTTGTGAACTTACTGATAACACCTCCTCTGAGGAAGCCAACACTGACAAAGTAATAGTTCCACTGCTGACAAAGTTATTTAAAACACAAAATAACAAGATATTATTGGATCTTATGAGAAGATGCATGAGATTTAATTTCATGGTGTATTTCAGAGACCTTATTATTTCCTTAGACTGAAGGGCTTATGTCTCAGCCATCTCCATCAGCCTCAGATGAATGCCTTGGTGTTGTCCTGGTAAAGGGCCAGGTCTCAGAGTAGGGGATGGGAGAGACGTGTCTCCAGTGCTAATTCTTGGTCTTCCAGTGAAACATAGAGTGGAAGGAGGAGCGAAGGGAGGCCAAAAAGAGGTGCAGTGTATAAATGACAGTGATGACAGAAATTAATGTTTTCAAGGCTTTCCTGGCAAAGGAAGGCTACAAGATGCTGTGTTATTGAGTTTTGTTCTTTTAGTTTTGCTACAAGACATACTGATTATACAAATGACTCCCAGCTGAATAGGGGATGGGATTTTGGCATGTTTAGCAAGAAGAGTTTTTCTCCTAACTGGGTTTGGAATTTGCCAATACTGCTAAAGAATTGCAGTGTTGTATTAAAGAATCTTTTCTTTTTTTCCCCTTTTTTCAATTGCTTCCATTGCAATCTGTTTTATTTCTTTAGTCATTCTGGTATGTCAATAGCTACTCATATTATGCTGAAAAAAAAAAAAGAGCTATGGCCCTGCATAACCAGAATGTTTTAGTCAAAAGATTTGCCTTTAAATGCTTGAACATTCAGAGCTTTTTCTTTTTTTTTTTTCCAGTAAGTCTCAAAAAGGTCAGTTTTTCTGCACTTCAGAAAGCTACATTCTGCAATTACGCTTAATCTTATTTGTCCTTATCCTGAACTATATCTTTTTGTCATCATCCAGCTGCCATCTTTTTGCTGGGAAAGGTATTTGTGGAAGAAAATCCATTGATTTTTATCCTCAGTGCCATCTAAAAAAGATATGCATGGGTTTGCTCATGTCTGATTTTAACCCAAAACGATAATTTGGAAGCCATGTATTCAGAATGTAAATGACTCATCTTTAGGTGAAACTGACCCTAATTAGATCTAGATCAGCCATCATTTGACAGAGAGAAAGAAAATTCATTTTCTCTGAAATGTGGTAATGGCTAGGAAACTAGCCCCAGAACCTTAAATTAAAAGCAGGTTTTAACATGCTGGCTCCATGCCTGCCTTCAATATCAGCCTCTGCCTGTTTCAGTTAAATAAATGGTAACAAAAGAAGACAGGCTGGGTGACATTAAATAAAGAGAAATTTAAGAGAGTAATTATAGCATTACATGGGGCCAGAGGTGAGGAACTATAAACTTTGTGGAACAAAGTGCAACATCGAGTTTTTCTCCAGAACTTTGTTTGCCAAAACCTTTTTATTCCGGGTCATGCAAAACTGTCTGTTAGCTAAGGTGCCTGTCCCCAGCCCGTGCTCCTGACATCGGTCTGGCACAGGCAAGTATGAGGAGTGGGAGGGGAGATGAAGGAGCAATGTCTCTGGGTGGCAAGGGTGGATCCTGGGGTGGTGGTCAGCAGCCCTGTTGACCAGGCATCCCCCCAAATGGCATCTCCCAGTGCTTTTCCATCTCATTTGTCATCTCATTTTCATAGCATGTGCAACTTGCTGTTCTTCCCCAAACTGACAGGCAGCTTTGGAAAAGAAAGTTTACTGGAGAACGGGCTGTATCTCCTACCTACGGGTTTTGAAGGATTTGGGTCAAGGAGGTACGATGAAGTAACATACCATCTCAGTCAGTAAGAGTCCTAAAAGAACAGTTCTAACCTCTAGTTATTTTAATGAAATCAAAGATATCCCTGCAAAACCAATTGCTCTAATAACATATGGTGGGCAAAGCTCAAAAGATTAGGGGCTTAATTCATGTAAGCACCGAAAGAGACGCACAGAAGGGGAACTGAATTTAAAAAAAATCATCTGGGTCTCACTAGTCTTTGAAATGTGATGCCCTTGTTATGAATAAGGCCATCTAGGCATCCGTGCTCTTTGTGTGTGTGAATGTGAGTGTGTGTGTGTAACGAGCCATAAGAAACACACTCATGATCAGAATAATCCCATAACCTGATGTTCTTGGGTAGTTCAGAGGACAAAAAATCAGTTTAATGCTTTTTAAATGTTCAGCTGCAGGAATTGATGTGGAAAGGAAAAAGCTTATGCGTCAGCTGGCTTTCAGGCTGGAGCAGGGTCCCGATGTGCCCATATCCCTCATCATCTCCTTGTGCCTCGCTCCAGACTTATCCCTGCTTAACAAGCTGCAGGACCCAAGCAAACCTGACTTCATGCAGCTTGCTTCTGGAGATTAAATTAAATTCTATTCTGGAGGCAAAGACTGGGATATTGGCTAGCACGGTATAGCTGTGTTTCGATGACCTAGTAAATCCTGCCAAGGGGCAGGGAAGGCATTCCCAGACAGACATTCAGAAACCTGGAGCTGCACCAAAAACTCATGAGATTTTTCGCATTGCTAACTGTCATATCGTTTGCTGTTGCCTTCTGCTTTCATACTTTTTCAACTGCAAGACTTCCAGTTTTTGGTAATTTTGAGGGTCTGAGAAAGCAAATATTCTCAATTAATTACATAAATTCAGGATCTGAGGATTTAGCCGAAAGCTACTGAGATCTCCAAGAATCTAATGCCTATTTCAGGAATGCACTGTGTAATATTAAGTTAATTTTTTGCTGGACACTGAGCATGGTAAAAAGGAAGGGGTATTTATTTCACAACATTTTTATGGAAAAAATATAATCTTTTCTTTTTATGGAAGAGTAAGTGAAAATTTTGCCAACAATTTCTGCTTTTCATGCACTCATTCACTGAATGCATTTTTTAATAATAATTTATGCAAAGATATTGACCTCAATTTAAAAATGAAATGTCAGTGAAAAAATGCTTAAAATATTATTGATCAGACTTTTAAAATCAGTTCCTCTGAAAAAAATTAAAATCAAGTACTCTGTCAGCATTTAATTGAAGATTCTTTTCATGCCCTAGAGTCTGCAATTCAGGTACCTATCAAGTAAGACATGATCAGTTTGATTCACAGATCTCTGTGAATACCTGCACCAAGGTCTCTGATGGATTCAGTTTCCCTTGTGTTTTTAAGGTAACTTTTACAAATGCAGATCATGTTGAATTTTACAGAACTCCTGCTGGTTTCTGGGTCCTGACACCTTCGGCTATCTGGACTATTTGCATCTTAAAATATTCTTAGAAAGTGGAAGAGCAAATTTTATGGCCCTAGTGCCTTCTTCATGAATTTCAAAGTGTTGTTATCAGTATTGATGCATAGGTCTGGGGAAATGTCCCTTTTCCACCACCTAGGAAAAAGGGAAAGGCAATATGCATTGGATTCTTTAGAAAAAAAAAAGAAAATAAATGTGCTTGTGCCGAGCTGATAAAGTTTCTTTGAAAGGAGAAACAACTCTATCTTCCCAAATAGCATTATCATGGTGGGAGCACTTCCCTCCTGCCTCTAAGATTTCTCAGGAAATCTATTTTTCCAGGCCATGCTGGCACTTGGAGAACACCCCAGACAGCAAGCTAAAGGATACATGTTCAGGTCACCTTGTATAAGGTTTTTAGGGGAGTGTCTTCCTGCAGTTTAAGAGGATTTTCTCAAATTGGTTGCATAACTTATTCCCACACATCTGTCACTCACCTCATCTTTGCTTTGCTCCTTTAGAGCTTGTTGTCTTGAACTCCCGAACCAGGGAAGTTCTGCTCAGCTCAGCTGCCCTGAAGCTCAGTCTTCCAGTTCCCGGAAGGTGGTCGTCACAGAGACCCGCTTTATCTTACAGGTAATGACTTGGATGTTATGCACTTGGTGCAGGGTGATATTTCCTCAATGACCATTAATCTGCTCTCCTTAAAGGTGAGGCCAGACTTTGATGTCTTAACTCACATTTTTTGCCTTTGATGGCACTATAGGATCTTTAATGGCCAAATCTGGCCATTAGTGTTCAGCTGCAAGCAAAGAGTATCTGTATCTCCAACAGCTGCTGTGTCACAGCCACTCCTGACCAGACAGTGACTCTCCTGCAGTTCGGATGGTTGCCTTGCAAGCACCCACGCAGCCCAGGCCAGCACAGACACCTCCTGCAGAGCATCTCTGCAAGCCTTGGTCTTACTAGAGCTTGTCACGTTCTCCATTGCAACTGCAGCAAGGGGTAAGAAAGCCCTCATCTGTAGAAATAGGGACTGTGTTTGATTTCTGATGTTCACAGAGGGGACTGATGCTTCGAACACAGTGTATCGGCACACAGGTAATGGAGGGCAGATGTGGTGTCAGAAGTTACCCAAATAATCAGCAGTGATCTTATCACCATCTGGATATGCTTTCAGCTTTTTAAAAGAGACACAGTTTTAAATAGAAAGTGTGTAGGGCAATGTACTGTGGACCGAAGTGAAAGGCATACAGGAAAATATAAAAATACATTCTTTAATGTCTTATCCATAGTGCTGGATCTCCAAGAGTAACAACGTGAATTTAACCTCTGGCAGCTTGGTGACGTGGGAAATGCTGTTTATGTGCTACATACCCACAGAGGACCATGGCAGAGAGAAAGGTGGATTCAGAGGGCTTGGCAGATGGCTAACGTTTCACAAATATTCCCAGTGCATGGCAGAATGGAACTCGAGCTGTGCAGGAAGGGATTATGATCTAATTTATGCTGAGAGGGATTTTCTACATGTGTGTCCTCTCCATAGCTCAACTGTAGGTGCCTGTATAGCTCTCTGGGCCCAAGCTCACATCCTGAGCTCACAGTACATGGGGCCATTAATGGGTTCATTCTGTGGCTTTCTTTGGCTTTGGGCAGGGAAACTAACCCCTCTAGCTGTGGAACAAATGCAGGGAACTGTGCCTTAGGCTCATGTCCCAGTGACACTGTTCTTCTTCCTCTGGGCTGATGTGAGGTGGGAAACCCAATCTGAATCCTGCCCCAGGTGGTGAAGCTGCCCAGTGACAGGTCCTGCCTATCATCTCATGCTCCAGGTCCTGCCTTGGCACAGCCAGGTTCATTAACCTAGTTCTTAATTCATCCCCCCAAGAGATTTTGCTGTAGCTACTCACACTTCACTCCGGGCATGCTGCTGAGCACTTTGCCAGATTAAGACTTTTACTACTCATCTAAGAACTGATTTAATTAGGAACTATCACACTTTTCTTATGTGTATTGCAAGGGCATAGAGTACAAGTTTTGCAATGTTCAATTGCAAACAACCAAGAATACAATTATCTTTAATAACAAAACCAAAAATGTTGAAAAGGCAGGACCTTGTGAGTTGGGGCAATGATCTATACGCTCGTTTACAGCAGCTTTCTTGTGCTTTTTATGCTTTTGTAGTATGCCTCTGCTGCAGAGGGTGGTGGTCTCATATAGCAAAGGGCAGGATGCTTATTAGCAGAAGCAAAAGAAATTAAGTCTCTGTTTTTTAGGTATTAAGAGTTCTCCTTGTCCACATATGCTAAGAAGGACAGCCATATCAAGGTAATCTCCTTGTTGTTGTTGCTCTATGTATGTCAGCTCTTCCATGACTAATGTGTCCCATATTCTTATCAACCAAATCTTGACATCAGATGGTTCCTTTTAGAGTGGGATATGATTAAGCATTGCAGGCACTGAGAGCCCAGAGATCAGTTTACACTCCTTACTCTGAATGGGTCTGTAACCAGCATCCTGAGAATAAAGACTTCCTGAGGAGGATGAAAATAGCACTCATATGTAATCTGAAACACCAGATCTTGAGCCTGTGGAGATCCACTTGAGGCCAGGAGGAGGAGCAAACCTTGCATGTCCCTGTGAATCCCAGCATTTCCCTTGGATTTGCAGGAGAACTAGTGCTGGGACTGCTATGCTGCCATCTGCTTACTGTCAAGGAAAACAGGGGGTCTCAGGACAGGGGTGAGCGGCCCATGCATCATGTGGAGATGGGGAAATCACAGAAGCAGTTCACGGAGCTTCAGAGACCAGCTTCCCTCAAGCACATGTCCCTGAATAAAACCTGGCATTAACCAGAACCCTCTAAAGTGACATTTGCCCCATGCCTTCCCAGTCAAGCACAACAGAAATAAAACCCCACAGCGACCACAGACTTCTTGCTTATAATCAATCATCTCCCAGGGACACTCATGGAGACTACAGTTCCACTGCTATTGAAGAGCTCTAAAGCTGAAAGCTGAGCACCAGCTTTCCCAGCCTGCCACAGCTACCGCCTCTGGTACCTCCGCAGGCAACACAGCTGCCACCGTGTCTCTGGGCATCTGCTTCCTGTACTGGGAAGAGCAGTTTTGCCCACAAGTTGCCTGGCATGGGGGAATTCACACCTTGGGCACCTCCCCAGCTACTGCTGCTGTTTGCAGCACATGTTCCCTCCTGTAGACACCTTTCCCACCTGGGCTTTCTCACAACTTTGTTGTCTCTTCTTTTATATAAACACACACACATATATATGTGTGTGTATACACACAACTGCTTTGCCATGAGTATTTTATAGGCAGGAAATCTTATTTATCATTTTTCTGTTGAACAAAATGGCAGAATGGGTTAACTAGAGTGGAGGTTCTTTTCTTTACATATAGGACATTGCTCTAAACATGAGGTTTAGAGAGTTGAAAGGTTTGATGAATTAGGATCACATAAATTAATTAAGAAGTACTTTTGTTCTTGGAGAACGTTTTTGTTCTGACACACTATGATGTACTTTAGAAGACAAGATGAAGAACTTTTTGGTTTGATATTTCAAACAGAACTTTGTTTATTCTTTTGAACAGAAACTTTTTTCATTCAAGAACTGATCTGAACTTCAAAATGAAATGCAAACAGATTTTCAGGGATTAAATACTCTGAAATGAAGTATTCCATTATTGGTTAATTCAAAAGCTTCGGGTTGAGTCTCCCTATCTTTTATCTTTTCTTGCCTCTTTTTTTTTTTTCACAAATTCTAAAACATTTCTGTGTTTGCGTGACCTAAACTTATTTTTCTCATTCTCTAGCCCAGTATTAGTGATAGTCCATTCTTGGATCACTACTGTTTAAAAAGTATGTATCTGGATCAGAGTCTGGTGTATATTTCAATAATGTCTTTGTTGGTTAGACTTTGTTTCCCATAGAAGTGATAATTGGGTGCATGCCACTAAAAAAACATCCCAGTCATTCTCAGTAAAGTGTGACCCACTGTTATACGTCAGTATATCACTACCATATCTACTGAAAGATTTGTTCTGGATATCTTCTTTTTCTACTAATCTCAGCCAAAAGTCATGAGAAATATAATCTAAAGTACATTTGTAGGGAGTGTGGGGTGATTCCATAGAAGCTTGAATGAATCTCGTGCTGTAGAGAGAAAGGATAATTATTTCTGTGGTGCTAACGTGGATGGTTTCACTTGAATTGACTGTGTATTATTTCTGTGTGGAAAAGCTTTAATATCTTCTTCAGTGCCCCTTTCCTTTGAAGTAGTATAAAATGTCTCTGGCCCTTTTCTTAGGCAAATGTTCTTCCTGGGTTCCTTTCAACATAATTTTTATATAGCACTTTAGGTATGATGGCTCTGCTGTCTTTAATTGCATTCCCATATAGCATTAATGGTCATTTTTTATCAAATGATGGTATTATCCCTTCTGCCTCTTTGTGTTAATTTTTATGCCCATCCTGTAGCTTGCTCTCCACACTATGGAGCAAGGCCACTACTGTATGCCCTGAAATGAGCCCTTGTGTTGCCACGGCTTTTCCTTCAAAGCTAGTGTCACATCTCAGCAGATGCTCCATGGCTGAGGCAGCAGTGACTGTCAAAACGACAAGGGACAGTCCAGCGTCTGAACTGTGTTCACCGTACCCAGGAAAGTTCCTCAGAGCTGCTGGGGCTGTGGTCCCCCAGCTGTGTCCTCTCTGCTGCTGATCATCTGCCTCTCCAAAGAGGTGTGTTTGCTTCAGTATTTGTCTCTTCTTCCATATTCATGGTCTTAGCTTGGATTTTCCCAGTTGTGTCAGCATGTGTGGTCCAGGTGTGACTTGGCACTTTCACATCCCTCTCCTTTGCCTTTGCTTCTTCCTTGACTGTTCAAGAAGTCCCACTTCACGCAGGGAGACCTCAGAAGAACTCCAGTCACTCCTGGACCAGTCAGCCAGGCGCACTGTGGTATGAGACTAAACATGGGGCAAGTTAGCTCTGCATCAGCTCCTGAGTCCCCCTCGGGCAGTGAGTGTCATAGAGATTTCAGAGTTGGGAATATCTGGGCAAGGTTTGGGGAATGTATTAAGAAAACAATAAGGTTGAACAATTTCACAGAGTCAGAAAACACCACGTGGGAGGTATGCATAGTCTGAGTTCAGCCCCTCCGCATCCCTGTGATGCCTGACACCCTGTAATTACAGGCTCATAGACGTGACTGGTACTTAAAAGTTTCACTTCAATCATAGATCCACAGAGACAGCATCTCTTTTTGGTGTAGCCATCCTAAATTTCTTTGACCTAAGCTTCCCAAATGTGTCTTTTGACTTCAGCTTTTAATACAATCCATTCTTTTTCTCTATTTCCCAAATAGTCTGTGGAGCCAGACTAATCGCCACTCATCAAGTGCCCATTGTGTTTCTATTTCCCTGTCCCATGGTAACAGACACTTTTATTGTGATTATTCATCTGCTGTTCTTTCATTAATGAAACATTTAGATTTCACTGCCACAAGGCCTTTTGAATGGCCTCATATTATAAATACACTTTCAAATGGAAACCTTTTCTTTGGTACCCCTAGCAGTGACACTTGAGAGTCTACTCGAGCTTCTACTTGGCCAGTGACTGTAAGAAATGGCCACTTCAGGAACCGATGTTCTCCACTCCCCCTTGTGGGGCTGGTTCTCCATTTCCTGCAGACTAAATGCCTCTGAGTAAGGAGCCATAAGGGGAAGGACCATCACTAGTTTTCAGGGTGTCTTTTCCCACACTATGAGCCCTAGTAAGAGGGTACTTGGACAAGTTTCCCATACCATTGAGATCTAACTAATTCCCTCTGCTGGTAGGTATTTGCTCTAACCTGTGCCGGATTGTGCATGTATCACTTGAAATGTCATTTAGGTAGGCCTAGTGTGTACATATGAGGAGTATGTTTATTTAGGGAATGCCCCTACTGCTGCACAGTGTCTGGGCCACCATCGCTACCAGGTCCCTGCTGTGCCTTCAGGTGAACTGGCGGTGTTATTCTGCCTAGTAGGCTGCGTGCAGATCAGCTCTCCATTCTCTTTGGCTCAGTCTACTTTTCCCTTTAATTAAGACCAATCCTGTTATCTAGAAAGAGAGAAGGAGAAAATTAAGACACGTTTAGCCTTGCATTGAGTAAGTGTGTTTATGATCATTCTTGGTAGCATAAAAATGTCTTTTCCAGAAGACTATCTCCTGGACTGCAGACTGAAAATTAGGTCTGATCCCCCTCAGAAATAAATCCCTCATTTCTACTCGTCTGTCCAGTTACAGCCATGGAAAGTGATGTTGGAGATGTCTTGCAAATCTGTCACTGACTATGCATCCACAGCTGTGAGACCCTGGCAGTCTCCCCGCTAGCTGCCTCTCCTTTCTCTGGTTCAGGCTTTTCCTCACACATCTTTTTACCAGGTCCACTTACCAGCTTGATCCATTTATTATTGTCTGTACTTCGGTCGAATGTATTTTTGCTTGGAAACCCACTGGGAAAACCCACACTGTTTTCGTTCCCCCCCCACCCCCACTACCACCTCTGCAGCCTGCGTGTGAGGTCCCGCAGCAAGGAGCCCTTCATACTGCTTCCAAGCTCATACCTGCTGAGCAGCTGCCTTGCCTGCTGAAGAGGTGAGATTCCTAAGTGTGCTTTTCTGCTCAGCCACACACTTCTCTCTTTTTCGCCCAAGTATGAGACGTCAGTGATACTGCCCACCTATCCCATCGGTCACCCTGAGCCAGTGGTGGTCTGGCACTCACATGCCATCATGAAAATCATGTACTCCCTCCTCCTGGATGACTCCTTATTTGTGTCAGGAGGTACCTTGCAAATTTTCAGGTACACTAATGCAGTTTGCTCAGGCTCCTCTAGAACCCAGGACTACTCAGAAAGGGCAGGATGGCTGTTTTCTGCTTGTAATACAGCAGCACTTCCAAGCCCCCACTGCAGATCAGGTCCCTCCAGACAAACATCTTCGCATGATGGTGCCTGCCCAAAACCACTTATAATTGGAGTGTAAGGCAAAAGACCATGAGAGAAACAACAAGTTCACAGCGCACAAGAAACTAGTGAGGTAATACTCAGGGAGTAAACTTATATAGCGAGATAATGAGGTTATGGTTACCTATAATGAGATTATTCCCCAGAGGCTTGTTTTTATAGGAACTCTAATGTGCAGTCAAAATTTTCATCATGCTGCTGCCAGCCCTGCGCCTTGCTGCTGCTGCCCTCCATGTCTGAAGGCCTGAAACAGCTCTGACTATTGCTTATGAGTTTGCAGAGGAGCAAAAGGTGTGAAAATGCTGAATCCTGGACCGGGGATTGCGTTCAGTGTTTGCAGAGGATGGTGAGAGCAGCTCCAGGGGCAGCCATGGGGAAGAGCAGATTCAGCCTGCCTGGCTCAGATGACGGAGATGCCTTTCAGAATTAAGTCTTTCAGCACAATTCTCATGTTTTAACCAGTTGACAGCCTGCTCTTTGAAAGAGCATCTGTGTGACTGTGTGAACACAGTCCTTTCAGGTGCCTTCACTATTGGGCTCTCCTCTGCGAACTCAATACACCGAGGTGGGAGTTCACACAGATCAGCGTCTTCTATACATTTCATCAGGTGTGTCATTCTCATTTTATAGCCAAGTCACCTGAATTTGACCTGAGCTGCCACAGCAAGGGAAATTTGGCAAGCTTTGAGGCTAATAGACATGTTTTCTAAAACAAATATATACTCTTTCCCTGAACCTTGAATTAGTTTGATTTGTTCCCAGAAACTGCACCTCTGGTGACACCAGCGTGGCCTGCTAAAAATCTCCAGTCCTTGACTTTTCTGTAAGCTGCTGTCTGTGCATGGGATTTATGGCCAGAGTGACTGCTCCTCATTGTCCTTCTGTGTAGAGAAGTGTCAGCCCAGAGACAACTGGGGCTTTTCTGGGATAACTCACGTGGCGCTGGTTTTGAACTGTGAATAACGCATGGGAGTGAACCGCTCCAGACCAAGCAAGAAAGTTTAAAAAATAAAGAAGTGGGGAAAAAAACAACATGAGAAAATCCTTGGTTAAGGATGAGACCGACCACCTGCACAGACTGGCACTGATACTGTGACAGTCTTAGGGGAGAGAACTCTTGCACGTCTCAAGCACATTTTTGTTAATTGCAAAAGATTACTTCAGTCTAATCAGTTGTTCATAATGAACAGACCAATACCTTATCTACATAAGAATATGCACTAGTTTAATTCAACCTGGTGCTGTGTGTTTCGTGAGTATTCTAACTTAATTTAAGAATATATTTCAATTTGTTATGAATCTGCCTTGGGTAAAACAGAAGAAGACCTGTCTCGGGAGGTTGCTGAGTTAACCACACACTTTCAGAGCAACTTGTCTCACAGGGTGCGGTTCATCTGGCAGTCTTGTAGACATCTTTATCTGCACTGGTCACCGCAATCTGAGTATCTGTAGTCAGTGCATCTGGGGCACAATTCATTCCATCCTAAAGCAGATGCATAAGTGAGATTAGTTGAATTATATTATGTGGGCACCTCCTTCCACATTGCTCTTAAATGGAGCTAAAAGAGATAAGCTCAGCTAAAGACATCTAGGCTCTGATGCTCTACACTCAGGTCATATAAATCCTACCTGTCCCGCTGCAGAGAGGTGACCTGAGCCAGGCCCACCAAGGACCCAACCCCATGGCGAGCTCCATGGGAGCGGGGTCTGCCTCTGCCCTAAGTGCTGGTGGATCTGTGTGGGGCTGCAGAATATAATGCACGAAGGATCCGATTGTTGCCACTAAAAGCAGCAATAGCAGTAGCCTCAGGAATGAGACAGAAAATGAACCTAATGCTGAAGTGAAGCGAGGCTATGAGGTGCTCAGGATGTTCACACTCAACTGCAGAAGGCATCTCTAATGGACCTTCTAGCATTTGCTAGGGAAGAGCAGGAAGGTACAGCCAGTATACTTGCAGCAGAGGAGGACAAAGACATGCATGGTCTAAATACACAAAAGAGCAGAGGCAATTGAAGATCCCCATCAGTACAGGTATGCACAGGCCAGTGGACTCTGAAATCCCCAGGAGGAGAAGTGAGGAGGAGTATGATGAATTTTAAAAATGCAATCCCTGTTCCAAAGATCAGGAAAACCTAGAAGGCAGCAGTCAGTCATCCTGAGGGACAGCTGTCCTTTCCTTTCTTCCTCCTTTCTCAAGAGTGGTGATGGGAGTGATGGAGTCTGGTGGTGTAGTCAGTGTTTGAAATGACCTGCTGATAAGAAGCCTCAGGTACCCTCTGCTGTACAGAGCACGGGGTAGCTGAAAGCCCGGACTCTGTTGAATTTCCTGTTAACTTTTCCTTGAAGTTAATATTCTGGCTTGTCAGGAGCAGCAGCTCTGCTCCTCTTGCATCCTCTCTCCAGCCTCCTCCAGGACACACAGGCAGGATAAGGACTCCTAGGGCAGAAGAAAGAAGCTGGCATGAACTGCCAACTTGGTACATCTGCATCCACAGCTCCCTCACTTCCTGGGGCGCTTCCATGAATGGTCCTACAGATACGCTGACCTTTCTTGAGTCCCATGTTTTTCAGAAGGAAATCTATGACTACAGCTGTTTGCGAAGCAGAAATTCACTTTGTGAAATATTTTCATTTAATGACATTTGGGTCCTATTTGCTCCAATTAGGAGCACCATCCTCCCTTTTTCGCAATATCCTATGCATAGAAAAGTAAAAAAGAACATTTAATTTGGGGCATCTGATGTTCAATTCACTGTTGGCTTTTAAAATTACTGAGATATTCTCCTTGTTATTCTTCCACTTAAGAAAGAGAAATGGTAACTAACCGAAACAGTTTCTTGAACTGTTACGATTTAATTGAAAAAGCATCATGTGGCATAAAATGGTGGCTATTGATTTGATTATTTTCTGACCCATTTCTCCCCACAGAGAACTGGGGGTGAATTTGGGACTAAAATCTCACAGGGCACTAACTGTTTTCATGGGACATGCTAAGCTGCTTAGTTCTGAAATGTTCATTGTTCTGATTGATTGGGTAGGAAAGCTTCTCGTTGCAGAGGCCAGGCATGGGGTTTGACAGCCGTGTCCTGTGGCTAAGCCTAGCCCAGGTGATCCAGCATGCTACAGTCCTGGAGAAGAACATACCTTCCTTGAAACGTTTGGCAAAAGATAAGATGCTGGACTTGGTGGCCTTGCCCGATAGAGGGAATCCTGTGGTTTCCACAGAATGGTGTGGACTTCAGTATGGAGGACAGCGGGTGAAGGAAACAATGATGAAGTGAGAGCCCATAGTGAAATTATTTTCCAAGTTCAATAACTAGCTCTAATTAAGTACTGGGAGAGCTTTTCAAATTCCAAAGGCTTCTGGGTGTTTAAATTTTTCTGACATCCTCTATTATCTGAGATATTAAGGTAGTTAAAGCCTGAGAAAAATGTAAGCTATGTCTGCGTATTTTGTGTGGTGATATCAGTTAATCCCAAGGCTTTCTCAAGGAATCCAGTTCTTAGTCTGGGATTTAGAAAAATGACATTAATGTTACTTTGCCTCCAACCCAACATCCATTAGATTTAAATTACAGTTTCTCCCAGCTTGATTGCTAGAAGTCATTGCTCTTGTGTCTCTTGGCACATGTTTCTCTCTCATCAGTCTGCAAAAATGCTGGTGCCCACCTTGTCCCTCTCTCTTGTTCTTACTGCACTGGCCCCACCTGAAGCCATCCTGTGATCTGCCTTCCTACCTGCCTCCCACCTAACTCCATCCTGGGCCCTTTGCAACCCTATCACTCACCCACGCTTTTGGTCTGGGTCTCCACTTCAGATCCTTCTCTTTCTTGGTCTCCTGCACGTCTTCTGAGCTGTGAGATTTTGAAGGAGACTAACTCAGAGAACAGGACAATGTGGCACATAGCTCGGACAATGACAAAAATCAGAGGTCGGGGCAGAGGCTAGGGTGCTCCTCATGGCTCAGGAAGTATTGCCTCTGCATCTTCTGCTGAACCTACCAGTGATCCAACCAGCCACCAAACAAATATGTAGCTTAACATAGGTTAACTGTCCATACAATACGTACGGACATGGCTGCATGTAATGTCAGCAGTGTTTAAGAAGGATTAGGCACTGTAAAGAATTTAAGGAGCTGCATCTCTGGGACCAGAAGCCAGTGTTGATTGTGGCAGCAAACTGGCCTCCAGCTGAGCAGGTGTTGCAAATCTAAACCCTTGACATTGGTGTCTTGGCACATGGGATGTCTGATGGAGCTGACATGATGAACTCTTGTCTCCCCAGAATTCCTTTGCCTGCCCAGCAATGCAGTTTTGGACAAAATGGTTTGGGGCTGGGGGCACCTGATCCTTCAGCTGTCAGCTCATGGGTACTCAGCTCTGGGCTCCATCGGCTCCCTGGGTAAGGGGGCCCAGAGAAACCAGCCAGACTTGACACTGTGCATTCTGCTGGGTGGGAGTGGCAGGAGAAAATGCCCCCAGTACCAAACTAATGAAAGGTGCAATAAAGACAAATGCATGAGGTAGGATCCTCCCCTTCCAATGCCTGTAGTTTCAGTCTTCACATCTGATGGGTTGAGCGCTAGGCTGTACATAAACTCTGCATCAGGGTTATTCTTCAGAGCATACGAGAGTCTTGGCCTGCCATCCTGCAGCCAGAGGGACCTGCTGGGGCTTGCCAGGCTCCCGTCTGGCCTGGATATTCTGCGCTCTTCTGCATAAAACCCACCCCACAGCAGCTGAACAGTGCACCCTGGTATGTGCCAGTGAGATGGAGGTAAACCCAGGACCCTCCCAAGAGCTACCCCCTTGTTAGTGAAGGCAATAAATGGCAGAGGAGAACATGGAGAAAAGAGGGGGAAAGAGAAAAGTGAAATACAAGAAAGTGCAGCCAAGATTAATGCCAGTAACAGGCAGAAAAGGTGCAACAGAAATGTCCTTCTAAACTCTCAGAAATGTTGTTAATAAAACAAGAAAAAAAGAAAAATAACATTATTTAGGATTTTTTGTAGTATCAAGGAGGTATTGGAGGGATCAGTTTACAGAGAAAGATTAAAAGAGCTGGAAATCCATTGCTCATTTTAAACTTAACGTGGCAACAGCTAGTAAGGGGCTCCAGGAATGGAGAGGAATTGTTTAAAGCTGACTGGAGTAACTGGGAGTCAGGAGATGAAACTGAGCATTAGATTACTCATGACTGATTCTGATTCCCTTGAGTCACTGCTTGTGTCAAGGGAAACCAAGCCTCTGAGGCTGAAGGACTGTGTTAACAGAAGTGGGCATCCTCTTCTGGGAAAGGCTGAGAGACATCACCAGACAAGGATGGTGAGTGCCTTTGGCAGGGCCTTGAGCCAACCTGCCCAGCAGATTATCGCATGCTGCCAAAATGCGCAAAACTTAAAAAACCTGTACCAGGCTCTCCTCCTCTAAAGGGCTCCCAGAGAGGAAGGGGAAAGTGTGTGTTTGCAGTGGGGAACTTCTGTCTCGTTGTCATGGCAACGCACCATGTTGATCTCTAACACTTTTCTAAAGCATTATGTAAAAACAAGGAATAATAGGATTAGCTGGCTAGTTACACTGATGAAACCTAAATGTGATTAGTAATTCAAACTCATTCTATTTCTGGGTGAAATTCTTAGACTAGAGGTCACTTTTCATGGAAGAGAGATGATGCTCATCATTTCTAGGGGCTGGTAACTCTATATGTCTAGTTTGATGCCTGCTAGTAATATCTCCTGCAATTAGAGGGGATTTCTGTGGTGGTCTCAAAGGTTGCATTTACTTACTGTTTCTTCTTTGTTGCAAATGAAGTTGCTTAATTATATGGAAAGGGCAAAATATTCAGTGTTTTATTACCACTTAGAAAGGAGAATTTTTTTTGTACATGGCAGGCTAGAATTCAACTTGATTTAGAGATCCAAAGTGATTAAATATGAGTCGCCACATTCATGCACTCTAAGCTTAGTTTAACACAGGCTTCAGTTGCACACACACAGCATTTCTGAATGCTTTGGGGAGAATGAAAAGGTAAAACGAAAACCATCTTTAAGTGATGTTTTATATAAAAAATATTGCTATTGAGGGGGCTGCTTTGGCCAGGCAGGTCACACTAATGCATTTGATGAATGCACCATGTGTAAACTTTCCTGGTATTTCCCTGTTTCAAGATATATCACAAATATGATTGTTATCTGACTGCAGCCTATCACATCAGAGAGGCAATCCAAACATATTCCTTCAGTAGTATCTTGAATTTCACTGAATTTCACTGAATTTTTCTTTTAGAGTTGGAAGGGACCGTATAGATCATCTAGTCCAACTCCCCTGCTGAAGCAGGATTGCTTAGAGAATGCTACTCAGGACTGCATCCAGGCGGGTCTTGAAAAATCTCCAAAGAAGGGGACTCCACAACCTCCCTGGGCAGCCTGTTCCAGGGCTCTGTCACCCTCACCGTAAAGAAGTTCTTCCTCATATTTGAGTGGAACCTCCTATGTTCCAACTTGTGCCCGTTGCCCCTCGTCCTGTCACTGGGAACCACTGAAAAGAGTCTGGCTCCCTCCTCCTTCAACCCACCCTTCAGATACTTATAGGCATTAATAAGGTCTCCCCTCAGCCTTCTCTTCTCCAGATTAAAGAGTCCCAGCTCTCTCAGCCTTTCTTCATAAGGGAGATGCTCCAATCCTTGAATCATCTTCATTGCCCTTCGCTGGACTCTTTCCAGTAGTTCCCTATCCCTCTTGAATTGGGGAGCCCAGAACTGGATGCAATACTCCAGTTGTGGCCTCACCAGTGCAGAGTAGAGGGGGAGAATGACTTCCCTCGACCTACTAGCCACACTCTTCCCTATGCAGCCCAGGATTCCGTTGGCCTTCCTGGCCACAAGAGCACATTGCTTGCTCATTGTCATTTTTCTGTCTACCAGGACTCCCAGATCTTTCTCTTCGGAGCTTGGCTCCAGCAGGTCCACACCTAACCTGTATTGGTGCCTGACATTCTTCTTGCCCAAGTGTAGCACCTTACACTTTTCCCTGTTGAACCTCATGAGGTTCTTCCTTGCCCAGCTCTCCAGCCTGTCCAGGTCTCTCTGGATGGCAGCACGGCCCTCCGGGGTGTCAGCCACCCCACCCAACTTGGTATCATCAGCAAACTTGCTGAGGATACACTCTGTCCCCTCGTCCAGGTCACTGATGAATATGTTGAACAGGACTGGACCAAGTATTGACCCCTGGGGGACACCACTGGTTACAGGCCTCCAGCTTGAACCTGTTCCATTAACCATTACCCTTTGGGTCCTGTCACACAGCCAGTTCTCAATCCACCTCACTGTCCCCTCATCCAGCCCACACTTCCTTAGTTTTCCAATGAGGATGTTACGGGAGACAGTGTCAAAAGCCTTGCTGAAGTCAAGGTAGATGACATCTGCTGCCCTCCCCTCATCCAGCCAACCAGTTATGGCATTATAGAAACATATTCCTTCAGTAGTATCTTGACATAAAATGCTTTTGAGAGAGACCCTCTGCCAAGGGAAAGGTATGTTGAAGGTTCTCCAATCTTTCATAAGAGAATGCAATAATGTCCATGAGGTATGTGGTCTTAGGAAAGCTGCAGTGGCCTTAGTAGTTAGAAAAGACTTAGTACTTTGAAAAAAGGTGTCACTGCAAATGAGTATAAAACCACTAGCACACTGTTTGGGATTTAGAGTGTTTGCTCGTTTATTTTATTTAATCATATTCATAGTCTCTTACAGGTCTGAAAATAGTCCTTTCCTCCTTCCAAGCCTGGGATGAAAAGCAGGGAGTGGGCACCAAGCAATCAGAGGGACAACACATGGGAGCCAGGGGAGCACAGCATCCCAGCTGCTCAGGAGCTTTCAGGAGCTGCCACAGAAGCCAGGACCACATGGGAGCAGGAGCCCAGAGCACCTCAGAGGCAGCAGGGGAGGCTTGGCCAGGTGTGTCTCACCAAAACGAATCACAAAGCTGTCCAGCCAGGGCTGGAGAGAGTACCCAAGAGATGTCACCTGCAATCAGTAGCAGCAAACAGGACAGCCCCCGTCACCCCTTGGGTCACTCTGCCACCTGCATTGATTGCATTTGTGCCTAGCACCAGGCTGCATCTTCTACCAGCCTGCAAGGCGGCCACGGGGACCCAGCACACCACGTCTCACCATGTCAACAGTACCAAGGCACATCACTTGAATTTCATCCATGGCATGCAGATTGTTTGAATAGATGAAGGAAGGTTTTCATCAGCTCTCCTAACAACAATGAAAAGAATTATGCATTTGTTTAACAATCAGTCTTGCATGAGATGTAATGATTTCCAGTTCCTGTTTCTTGTCTATCTTCCTGTTTTCAAACAGTATTCAATAAAAAGAAAATACTGCTCCAAGGAAGGATTTAATTATAACTACCTTTTTCATTGCCTTAGCTAGAGTGCATAAAACTGCATTTTATGCTGTGATGTTGATCAAATTTTTGGATACTAGTGCAGATACTTTGATATTATTCCAAAGTAAGTGGGTGGGTATTAAAGAAATTAGTTTTGGTCTATACTTCTATAGATCAGAGCAAGATTATTTCAATTAAATAATTGCATAGTTGATATAGTTGCAAAACTGCATAATCCAGAAAAAAACAGTTTTGATTAAACAAACATTTTATTTGACCTGGTATGAGACATTTCATTTGCTTTTCATGAGATAAGACCTTTTCAAAATAATTTTGCTGGCTTTCAAAATGAGTTTTTGAAAGAAAAATGCTGTTTCATTTTAATAACATCAGAACAAAAAGCTCTGACTTTTCTGATCTCTCTCTAATCTCCATTTCTGTTCCAAATTATTAATTTAATTTTAAAAATGCACTCTTTAGCAAATACATCATTATTCAGAAACATACCATCTGGCCAAATCCATGACGGATGTCTTTTTTGCTTCTGTGCCCCATTATTGTATTGACATGCCTTGCACCATGCTACTGGGGAGAAGGAGAGATGAACGAAGGCTGTACGAAACAGAGGATAATTTAATGAAGGGAATTTTTCACAGAGTCCCAGACAATATATCTAAAGACACACTAAATATAGTATCGCTACTGACTAGATCATAACAAATTCAGTTGTAGGGCTTGCTGGTGCCTCCACATCATAAACCTATGTAGAAGCTTAATTATTTTACCAAAAGTGGCAGAACGTGATACTGCAATTTTTAACAGAAATGGAAGGAGTGGCTGCCATACAGAAAGTATTTATCGTCTATATTTAGAACATACTATATCCAGGGAAATACAGCGATATTAAAGGTGAGATGTTTGCAACTTGCAGCAGCAAGATTGATACTTCTGTAATGGACCTTCCTTTATTGAGTTGTGTGGGCTAGCAATTAATTTTGTAAGAATGCAATTCCTGACATTCAAAATTTAATTAAAAGTAGCATTTCATTCTAAATCTGAGAACTGCACCTCAAAAAAAAAAAAAAATAATAGGGGTCTAAAGGACAGGTCTCCTACAAAATGAACAGATTTCCAAAATACTGGAAAGATCCTGTGATTCTTTTTAATGTTAAGTTCATAATGCACATTCCTTTTTTAAATTCAGGCTCATCACTGTGAGACTCACAGGTAGAAGTAGCACCTTAACTTTAAACTTCTGTGTTTTGACAATCCTGACCTAGCTTTGCATTGCAAACTTATAACCTTTTTGCAGGTGTTGCTGGGATACACTATGTCAGGGGAGGGGAACAGCAGAACATTTTTGAACATGTGGAGGCTTTTTGGGCCAGTGTGATGGCCGTAGGAGCTGGATATTGCTGTTAAGTATTTAATAACAGACCAACTTTCAACTTGTCTGATTACTTGGTCCTTTGGGGGATAAAGATAACTGCTCGCCTCAGAGGAACGGGATACGTGTGGACATATGCTCCCCATTTTCAGGACTGGATGCACATCCCACTTTAATTAGCACTGGGGGAGAAATGTTGGGTGATGTTTATGGCTGGAGGCAGCAGCAGGCGTGTGTGCACAGCGGCGTGCTGGATTGGGGACCTTGCACAGTGCTACGGGAGCACTGGAGGTCCTCACTTCTGCCGAGAAAGTGAGTGGCATTTGTCCCTGGTAGAGAAAGGAGGATGTTCACCCTGCTAAACCATAGACCTTTAATCCAGGAGGTTTCTGCACAGGGCATGGGGAGCTGACCTCTGCCTTCCTCAGGGAGGGGTGTGAGGGACACCTCCTCTTCCATCCCCATGGATGTTGTTGGGGCAGCAGGAAGTTGGGCTTTTAAACGCAGCACCCAAGTTACCTCCTGCAGCCAGGAGATTATTTTTTTTAAAAGCTGTGGCTTATTTATGGTGGTGTTGGTGCTTGCATAATGCTTATGGAAATTCACACCTCACCTCCTGTGGTCTCAGACAGCCAGTGCACACAGTCATTCCTGCTCTTTACCTCAGACCACAAGCACAGGAGAAGGTCCTACCTCCTACGCTCACAATCTTTGTCTTATTCCACTTTCTCTTCTCCATTCACTATGCTGTCTCTCAAACTTGTCTGATTTCCCCATAAAAATTTTCCTACAAAATCGATTCCCCCATTGCCCCACTGGTGTTACCAGCCTTTTTCCATGCTGTGCTTTTTCCACCCACCTTTAGTGCTACCCTTTCCTGGCAGCTTGCCCATGCTTCTTAGCTGCTGAACCTGGTGCTGCATCCCAGATTCTCCCATTTAGCACCAGATGGGACCATGGTTCTGGCCACTGTCATGGCAGTCGGTGATGTCTCTAATGGTAACACACATGCCTTGCACAAGACAAGGTCTTGCACTTGTCTGCAGATACACGTTGCTTTCACTCCTTCTCACAAACAGGACATTCCTCCAGTCGCCATCAAAAATCATGAAGCGTGGGAAGGGCTGCTCTACTTTACTGTTTTCTATTCTTGATGGCTACTGTACTGCTGTCATCACCACAGTACCCACAAACCAGGCTCATCTGTTCTATGTGATGTGACCAAACTCTGCCACATGCAAGTCAGCATCTTTCATCCTTTGCCTCAGAAGAAGGAAGGTGTGTGCATGTGTGTGCATGTGTCAGTGTTTCATTGGGCTACCTGTGACTCAAAGTTCATGTTAGGTCAAAGAAGTGCATCTTAACAAAAAGCAGGAGTGGGGAGGTCTGTGATGGCCTGTGAGTGCCTTTGTGAGCTTGTACTCTAAGGTTTGCTCCTGAGGAAGTTCTGCTTCTGACAGAGACATAGAGAAAGTTAACTGTGCCAAAGAAATGGTGGTATTTACCAGTCTTCAGTCAGGCTGCACCCAGGACCATACATATGGCCTGACAGCCAGCACAGAGAGAAAATAATATTTGTGCTTGAGTTTGCATTAACTCATGCTGCTTGCTGTTCATTGAAGTTTCCAAGTGGCTGAAGACTTCAGGTCCGGACATGCTGTGCTGCCACAGTGCAAATAGGAGACTTGACAAGGTCAGTCACCACTAGGTTATGATTTGTCAGCTTGATTACTCTCGGCAGATAACAGGACGACCATCCCATGCCTGAATGGAGACAGGGGAAAGCACTAGTCATGGATACTTCCATGTGAAAGCTTTGTGTGTGAAATGAACTAAAAAAAAAAACCCAAATGAAATTAAATGAACCCACAACCGGCACATGATGTGAGGACTCAAAGTGAAGACTGAAGACTCTTATCTGCCAACCCATACATTCACATTCCATTCCAAAAAAAAAACACCTTTTCCATGCCTGTGCTGATTTTGACCCAGATCGGGATCGTCTTGCTGATTATGATCCATATATGGCACTGGATTGGAAGGACGTTCTGCAATCTGCATGTTGCTGACATTTGATTCATGCCTGCTAGGGCATTTCCCCAAGAGGAAGTCTTTTGGTTAATTTCTTTTGTGATGTCTTGAGGGCATTTTCCTTTCTGTGATCTCATCAAACCTCATAACAAAACAGAGCCAAATATGTTTGGCATTTCGCTGGGAGACTTCATGAAAACCAGTAAGTGAGAATGGCGTGAAGTTCTGCCAGTGAATCAGCAGGGGTGCTCTGTGCTGGGCCCATTGGTAAGCGAGTGCACATAAATGTGCGCAAACATTTAAATGTATGCAAATGTAGAGAGAAGCCAAATTATCTTTTTGCATCTGCAGAACCCCGTGCTTACTGCCTTGCAATACTGCTGGAGAACATGCTGGATGCCTACGAGTGAGCTGGCAGGTACAGTATATGTACAGAAAGTTGGGTGATATTTGAAAAAGGTCTGGTTTCCCAGGTATAAGGTCTTCAGTCTCAACCATTATGTTGTTTTCCCAAGTCCTAGATACCAGGTTTTTTTGCAATATCATCAAAAAACTCCTGCCAGTTTGCTTGTGTGCAAACTGGGACCCTCTGGCATGTGTTGCTCAAGTCCATTGTTTGTTCGTCTGGCCCTTGTGTCCGTGCTTGGAGTAGGGCATTGGCGGAAGACATGAGAAGCCTTCAGTCTTGTCCCCACAAAACCCCACTGTCACACACAGACTAAGGAGTTAACAGATTGTGGAGCTTTCCTGTAACAGATTTAGAAAAGCAGAAACCAAGGTTATTTACTGTTCCCACATTCTGCACTTGGAGCAGTTTTAAATTGCTAGGTTAACTAGCCATTCCTGAAAGAAATTTTCTGTGCACCAATGTATTCTTTGTGGTTGAAGCAAAAATTACTTACTGAGAGTGTAATGTTTCTTGCAAAGGAAAGCTTCAGCCAGTGGAATATTTTAAAATTCATCTGTGATATCTGTTAGCTTCTTTCTGGCTGGGGGTTAATATGATCTATATCTTTTCATGCAGACAGTTAGAAGAAATGTATCACTTGCTAAGAGACATTGGCATGGAAATATAACAAAGTAGAACATATTCAAAAATAGCCCTCAGTTCTATTGTAGTTACTGCTAATGGCACTGAGATGTAGTGTAAGCACACTGCAAGCCAATTTCTAATGTCAATTACATCAGCATAAACGAGCTTAGAAATTGGCACAAGTCTATAGGTTTAAACATGACTGTCTTGAACTTTATTTTCAGGACAGATAATGTTTCGAGGAAAACAATACACTTGTTAATTTTAGCAGTTTTATCTCAGTACAGTTTGGCAACAGTTCTAATATATTCCTAGCACTTGGCTTTATTTTACTGTTTGTTATATTGCCTGAGCATCAGCACAACTCAGGCTGTCAGATGAGATATTTCAATGAACAAAATACAGGTTTGAAGGCTGGGGACTAATAATGGGAGAAATGCAAACAACTGTCATTAGGCATGGATTTCATATTTTGTGAATGACATATTTTCCTCTCTGGTAGGTCTGTACCAGATCTGCTTCTATCCCATCTGGTATTCAACACTTAGGCTGCTTATTATTAGATGTAGAAATCCATAACACATTTCAAACAGATCAATGGTATCAGAAAACTTGCCATCATGCAGGAGTAAAACAATCCAACAAGATAAGAATGAATTTATTTTGCCTGGCAGCTGTTATCTTTTTGGATACTCAAAGAACAACGTTTCTTTAACCTCTTGATTAATTGACATACTTACAGAAAAGAAACATTTGTCCTAGGTATGAAATATATGAAATATCTCAATACAAACCTGAATCTGCCCCAAGGAAAAATAGTTGGGACTGATACTATTTAGGCCAGCAAAAATCTCAGGTAACTTTTAAGCATCACTTATACTTTCCTTTTGAGACTTGGCAAGAGGTTTCTGTGCTGGCCTTTACAGGCATTATTGCTGCTGTGAATGTTACCAAGCTAACCTGAGATTCAGGCCAATGATGTGGATCTAAATGTCCTTTCCAGACAAGATGAGAGTTTGCAAAGTTCAATTTTCAAACAAAAAAAAAGCAATCAAGATGTCTGCACAGAAGATCAAGGCTCTTAAAAAACAATCTGCAAGTGTTCCAGTCTAACCCAAGTCAACTGAGAGCAAGGAACTAACCAAGGAACACAAGTATGCAGGAAAACATGTGAAAGATCTAATCACTAATGAGAAACATTTACTCCCTCACTCTCTGGATCGTGTGCTGATCTTCCATTCACTTTTTCTTTTTCTTTTTTTTTTTTTTTTTTAAAGTATTTTCTGTGCTATAATTCACAACAGCTGGAACCATTTTGTGTGTGTGTGTCTGCACGCATGTGTGTATGTGCCGGACAAAAGAACATTA
This sequence comes from Numenius arquata, assembly GCF_964106895.1. Taxonomy (NCBI): domain Eukaryota; kingdom Metazoa; phylum Chordata; class Aves; order Charadriiformes; family Scolopacidae; genus Numenius; species Numenius arquata. Next base: position 28,541,093 of record NC_133587.1, on the reverse strand, counting down.
CCAAGTTGAAAAGGAAAAGGATGGGCACTGTTTTTGGAACTTGGCTCTGAAGGGGGTGTATAACGATATGAGAAAGATTAAGTTAGTGGAGGAAGCTGGGGGATCTTCTAGCCGCAAGGCTGCTGCAACGTGGGTGGGCTCAGCAAGGGTCTCAGCACATCCTGCTCTACCAGTAATACCCTGACCCTGGTTCAGAGATTTCACAGCGCTGTGGAGCAAGAGGGTGGATACATTCACTGCAAAGCCTTCTTCGGCCAAAATCTCTTTGGGCTGAGGCCTGGCCAGTGACTGATAGCTATGTACAGTAATTTCTATTTCTTTGACACAAACATAATGAGGCGTTGTTTGTCGTAGTCCTGAAAATTTTGGGGTTGAGATATTGGTGGAAACAAACAAAGAGACACTTTGCGAGCTCCCTGAGCAGTAAATGGTTCCCCTTGGCATGTTCTGACAGGCCATTTCATTTTAGCTTTGCTGAATCAGCTTAATGGGGAAAACTCAAAACTCATTGCCAAGCTCTTATGGCAATTTCTCTTTACCACAGTGGTCATAAACAGATGTTGTTATCCTCTATACTGGGAACCAAGTATTCCTTGGGGCAAGTTTGTGTAGGATGTGCAGATTACTCCAAAATTAGGGAAAGGCTGAGGGTTAGGTGTGTACACAGTGGAAGTGAGCATTGGGTTTGTCACGTGGAACACAAAAATTCCATCAAAAACTTACACGTGTGACATCAGCCAATGCGACACCAAGCGCATCAGCACCTACGTTAAATCAAATGCAGCTCTGTGTGTGTGTCAGGGGTTCTCAGATTTTTATCTCATAAAATGTTGTAAGTGAAAGCATTATATATCAATTAACTATGTCCCTTCCACAAGACAGCTACAGCAGAATGACACAACCAGGCCATTTAGTACAAGTTGTAAGCTGACTTCCATGGAAGGAGACACATCAAGAAGTTCAAAGCTTGCACTGAGTTAGCAGGGTATCACTCACAGCAGAAGCTACTGAGAGGAGAGTTTGGCAAAGGCATGTTTCCAAAGAATTATGGCCAGAGTCCCATTCCCAGCCTCAAAGGTAGGCAGAAGCTTTACATCGTCCTTTTGCCCATGGACATAGTACCAACACAAGCGAATGTTCCTTGGGACAGATTCAGGTCTAATTTTGGTAATTCATATTGGAGGCAAACACATTTTTTCAAGCATGATGTTTTGAATTGCTTACAGATATGCCCTATTCAGTATTCAGAAGAGTGTATAATTATGTCATTTTACACATGGTAATCCTGCTAATACAATCAAACATGGTGCTTTCATTTTATGACACAACATCACATTGCTAAATGAATCAATATAAACCTCAAAACGTACAGCAACCACCATAAAACACGTGAAAAATTGGTTTTAGTGGGACTTTTCTTATGATCATACATTGAAGCCATTGGGATAAATGTCCCAAGAAACAACTATGTCCAAACTTTGGACTGGAGAAGAACGTTGGAACAAAGTTTAGGATCTCTTCCTGTCTGTTGAGCTTTGGAAAAAAAAGTCAGCAGTCTTTGGGGCACCTATTTTCTATATGCGTTTCAGTTGCAACTCTCACAGACTTGAAAATGGAGTATAGCTTACTCCAGTTGAACTTTTCCCCTCTTACTGCAGCAGGCTGCTCCTTGAACAAAATCCCAGCGTCACTGCATCCCTGACCTGCCCTGTCCTTGCCTAGAGATCAGGCAGCAAACTCTTACCCTTTGAAAGAAGTGTGGGTCAGAGACGTGCCTGAGGCACAGTCCCTAGTGAGTAAACCTGAGTCTTAAAGTATTATCTGCAACAAATAAAGTTTGAATGCCAGGACACCCACAATGCGGGGCATCTTTCCATTTGGTTCTTTTCAATCCAGGGCTTAGAACAAGTTGCAGCACAGAGGCAGCCCAGTAGCGAAAGCCAGATTTCAGTTTCCAACTGCTGGAATGGCTGAACGACACCAAACCCTGGCTGATTTTGCTGCAGCCTGTAAGGTTACTGGTTTCCCCTGGCTGTCAGCATGAAAAGACCGCTGCTCAGAAGGCTAAATGTGCCCTGACTGCGGGCCACCTTATCAAACCTGTGCAGAAAGGCTACGTCAAGGTATGAACTGGATCCTTCCAGATCTCTACTGTGTCCTTTTGTCCCACGATGTCCTTCCCAACCAGTAGCTCCCCGCACCTCCAAACAACCTTCTTTGCCGTCCATTTTGCCAGCTCTGTATCAACTGCCCCCATGTCCAGAGGAGTCGTTTCCTGCAGAGAACCCGTAATGTGGACCATGGTTTTTGATTAATAGATCCGTACATTCTTTATGCCTGAATGCATGCCATAATTTATGAGTAACAACAAGGATGTGTTCTCCAAAGAAAGTAATACTTGACTAAATTGTTCTCTTGACGTAAACCTGTAATTTAAAAATTATATATATTTAGAGTGCAAGTCAAAACAGGAAGTGCATTCCCAAAGCGGATAAAGATATTTCTGAACCTAAATATCTAGTGATACAAAATTGCCTTGAAATGTTTCTCCCTTCCCCGCCTAACAAAACCACCCTTTACCAAATAAGCCTGCTATTTATGGGAGTGCTTTGCTGTACAGACAAGTTAGTTATCGCTGTTTCTTTCAATGGTGAGACTGAGGACTTTCATAGTCACAGGCCGTCCAAAGAGGATTCTACCACTGGAAAGCAAAAGTACATCCATCAAAAGCAAAGCAAATCTGGTATTAAGAAAGCATTTATAAAAGTTCAGGTAAGGAAGAATGTATCATGGAAAATCAATACATTTCAGTAGCAGAGTGCTAAATACCCAGTGGGAGACACATCTAGCTAAATGCACATTTTTTCATCTCATCTAACACTGGCTGCTACTGGTTCCATTCATCTACCATGGAGAGCTAGTCAGCTAGTAGGCAAGTCGGACTGGGCTGTGGCACATCTCATCTTCAAATAGATTTCTAAAATAGAAAAGCCAGAAATGTGCTCAGAAGGTACCTGGTTCTCCCCATTAGCCACCTGGCATGGCTGGTTTGGCTGCAGAGAGCCACATGGCGAGTATGAGAGGTTAGGTGCTGTGATGGTACTGCAGGAGTGGATCTGCACATCAGGTGAGAAGCACTAACAGCAAAATAAAACAGGTCGTGAATGGGTCTGAGGCGGGGGGGAGATTAATGATGGCAGGTATGAGCTGATAAGAAGCAGTTGCTATGTTGTCTGACTTCTCACTTCTACTCGGGGAGCAGCAGTCTATGTGCAATCGACCCCTTCAGCAGGCAGGAACTGTGCCTGTGCAGAAGGCAACAGAAAGCTGCAGGAATTGCTCTTCTTCTTCATTAGAGAGTTGTCTGCTTGCAGCATACACCACCAAAGCAGCCTGTCTCTAAAAGCATTTGGGAATTCACAAGGTGGCAAAACCTTTATGTACACATTTAGGTCTACACACACACATATATATTTATATACTACATGTTTTATTAATAACTCAAGATTTTGCATAGGAACTGGTTGTACAGATGCTGAAGCAAGACCTCATGAAACATGTTCCAACGAGAAGAGTAAGTCTGGCATGGTAGCAACTAGATACGGCAACACCAGTTTTGCTAAATGTCAATGTAATTTCTGATTCACAATATTCAGATACGTAATAGCTGAAGTAATGACTCAGAAGAAACAGAGCTGTTTCCTTAGTGTTATTTTCATTATTTTATGAGGCACAAATTAGCATGGAACTATAACCTGTAATTAATTCCATGGCAAATTCATATTATTTTTGTACTGTTCTGTGCAGTTGCAAACCAGCAATTTTTTTTTCTGCTCTATTTCTACTAAAACCATTTACTCCAGGCATTGTTGCATGACTACAGGTTGTTCTTTGGGTAGGTAGCCTGGAGGGATCACCTCCTTTGAGACCTGAGCTCAACCTGGGCTCCCTTGATTTCCCAGCAGATCTGGACACATTTCTCCCAACAGAGACACAGTAAGGGAGATGACCTGATCCATGACCTGCCTTGGTAACTATTTCCCATAGCTTCAGAGTCATCATGCTTTGCTTTAGGCTAAAGGGATAGCATGACAAGAAAAAACAAATAATTCCTGTTGCAGTACTGCCACAGCTGGTAGATACAGGTGAAATATCCATAGGTGATCAAAAGCTGGGCAGTGCAATGCCTGCACTGAATTATAATTCTGCAGCAGCATGCTTTTTAAGTTATTTAATTTTATGTGTAGCCCTACATCTACCAAGCAGCCCCTTGGAGCCATAGGTTTTACAGTATCTCCTGTGTGTACCGATTTGGCTGTCAGAGTACACACTTGTCCATTTGATCTCCAAAGCAGCCTTGCAAGAAGTACTAAACGTCCTCATCTGTTCACAGCTGCAGAGAAGATCTCAAGGATGCCTTATGCCAACATCTGCTCCGCAGGTTGGTTGTGCTCCGGCGAAACGGGTTTGTCGAGGTGCGCTGTACCACTGTGGTCGTAGATACACAGGCGTAAAGGTGCCTTAGGCCAATCTAACGCAGTCTTCTCCTCTCTAGAGACAGCTTCATTAGTTTAATAAATGTTTAAAGAGACCAAGCTAGTGCTGTTGCCCTGCTCTATTTACACCAGCATAAGGAAAACACCACCAGCCCTGTCACCTTCTCCATGATACACGTGCCTCAGTTCACTATCTCCTTTTGATGTATATTACTATCAGAAGAATACATTGTTTTTGAAGTTTCCTGCCTTCCTAACTGATGTGACTCATCCAACTGTACATAATCATTTTCTTTTTTTCATGTAAGTGAACAGTATTTTGCTAACTGAAGTTACAGCATGTCTTCAGCATGTATTAGAAAGTAACCACTCAGGAGAATGCCAGAAAATAACAGAAAAAGACTTCAGGCACTTTATTCAGTTGGTTTTCACTTAAAAAAAGCTTACACCCTTGTCTGATGGTTTTACAGTCCATTGCACAATAACCTGTTATTATGTGATTTTTTTTACCACACTCACCTAAGGCAATATGAGCTCTTATAATTGAAGTGAAATATTGAAACAGAATTTTCTACCAACTACACCATTATGAGTGATACTGATCTCCAGCATTCTGCTTCTAGTTCATTTGTAGGGGACAATAATAAAATATTCCTACTAACTCAATTGTTTTATGTCATGAGACAGAAATGCCAAAATCAAGGTCAAGAGTATGTGAGCATTTTAATTTCCCTGGTGCTAGCCCACAGTAAAACTCCTCAGGATACAGTCTCCTGGTCTCCTGCAAGTCATTATGTATTTAATTTTCTCCCTGTAAAGTGCTTTTCTTGAATGCAAAGTCTGTGTATTCTAGAGGTAAATGCATTAAGATAAAAGCTTCAAAGAGTCTTTTTCTAAAGACGTCTTACAATGTCTTGTAAGCTTCTTTATGAAATTCCAGTGCAAACCCCAACCATACTGTCTCCAAAAGAATTCCCAGTGCATTTTCTTTATTTTCACAAAGGAAGGAAGGAAAATTAAAGGGGAGAGGGAAGGGGAAACTGCGGTCAATGTTACTGCTCTGCAGATTGCTGGAGTCAGACACTCTGGACCCTCGGTGTGAAAAAAGATCTATTAGGCAGGGCACTGCATGGGAATTTGCTTGTGTCTACTTGTCTTCGCTTCCATGGCCTTCAGAGCATCTCATGTCTCAGAGGCTACTGTACTGCCTACTCCATCACGACGCAGCAAAGCCCTAGAATATTTTCCCGCAACTTGCTGCTTCCCTCCCAGACTGTCTCCCACTACTAGGAGCCCCCATTAGAAACAGCCCTAAGCCAACCTCTCTCAAATCACTCCTTTACCAGCCACGGCTCCCCCAGAACTTACACTGGTGTGCTGAGATTACTGGCTGACATGCCGCCCAAACCTGTCTCACTGGTTTCTCTTGCCACCTCACAATCTCCTTGTTTTATCTACCCATAACTCTTGTGTTTTATAGCATGGGCTCTTTGGGGTAGGGACTGCCTTCACAGTGCTTGCACACCTCCTAAAGCCCTGGGATGGGGCACCCCAAAGTGCCCCAAAGCCCTGGATGTCCTAATAAATAATAGTCCAACCAGTAACATGGGGAAGTCTCATCTCTTTCCATTAGAGAAAGTGGTAGGAAAGATAAAGATGAGGTAGACAGAGCATACTGCAGCAACTAGCTTAACCTGCAGCTTGGCTTTATATTGTCTCTCTTCCAAGACTCCACCACAGAAATTTTGAGAGACTGCAGGCAGCTCTGCCTGCGAAGGAGTGCACCAACTGCTCTGTTCAGGTGGGCTTAATGGCTCTGTAGAGCCTAGTAAAAGGGTAAAAAAACCCCTCCTTCCTACGCTTGTGGTCTCTGTTAGGCAGTTTTCATGCTCCCAGGGGCTGACTCCATTTTCAGGTAGGCTGTGCTTCCCTTTTCCAGCACTGCCGGGTACCAGAGTTCCTGCTGAGGTCCATCATCCCTGCCTGCGATGCAGGCGTTCCTCCCCTCAGCCCAGCCCAAACATGTATTGGGGGCTCAGATGGGTCCCAGTCTTTACAATGTTGTTGTTCCCACTGCGTCTGGGCGCTTGTGAATGTGGCGGACACTTATTTGTGTTCAGCTTTTGTCTTAAGAAAATAGATCTTGCAAATTTCCAGTCTGCCTCCATGAATGACAGGCAAAGTCTGCAGTTGACAGAAAGAGCTCAGAAAATCATACCCACTCCAGAAAAAAAAAACGTTAAGCTTGCCGGCGTATGTGCTGTTTGCCTGGCCATGGCACACCTGGCTGTCCTCAAATCCTGCTGCTCCATAGCGCAGCTATGGGAAACAACTAATGTTAAACCGTCAGTCTCTGCCCAGTACCAGACTGGACCCAAACAGCTGCTATCCAGGCTCCAAAGAGATTGTTTGTGATTTGGTAAGCTAACAGGGAGGTGAAGCATGTTAGGGGTAGAAAGGGTGGTAGCCAAGTGCTCTGTAGAGACAGTGTCACACCTCTGCCTTCTTAGTGCTCCCAGCAAGTGAAGGAAAAGGGGCTTACACTACCTAAACTTAACATAACTGGGAGATTTTTGCCTTTTTCATGATTATTTAAATCTGTTCTTCCATTGAGCAAACACAGATACGATAGCTGAGGGAGAAAATTAAATCAGAGAGTGCCTTACTGAGGGACTGAAATAAACTGGACATTAACATTAGTGGACATTAGAAGGATGAACACGTTGGAGCTGTTCTTTGAGGGAAGGCAAATGGGGACAAGCAGTGTAATATCAGAGCAAGCCCACACAGAAGTCCATAACAAAGACTGGGTCCTCCTCTGAAGATACATGATCCAGCCATAGTGCATTAGTCCTGGGTGGCTCCAGTGGGGACAAGTCACGCAGGGGGAGCAACACTCATCCCAGCAGTACTGGCAACTGTTTTCCGTAACGGTGGTCGCGGAGGACACAACAGTTTTCAACGGACATGCTATTCAGACAAGTTGTCATTGCTTTTGGGGTTGCAAGAAAGAGTTGACTTTGTGCTTCCTTATCCTGCATCTGACAGCTGGTTGCTAACTTATCTTAGTGGCTAATTCGTTTGCCAACACAATCACATAGGGTTTGTGCTGGTGGTGCTTTGCAAACACAATCAGACCAGGCTTCCAGCAGCCTGTGGAGGGGATCCAAGCGCACCTCCATCAAACAGGTACAACAGCGTTTACTGGGCCTCGAGTCTCCCCTTGCCACTGAAAAACCTCTCAGAGCTGAACATTTATGTGCTCCAGACTGTGAGAAAATGACTCCAAAGCGACCTCTCTTTTACCTGCGGGTATGCTGCCCTGTGCTGTGATCTTGTCAGATCTTGTTAACTCATCAGCACTAGGGCAATCTTGGATGATAAAAGCCAAGGAAGACCTCATTGCTGAGGGAGGTTGTGCGTGTAGAATCACGAAAATAGGAACAATGAGGCACCAGCATCCTTTTTTCTGTCATTTTACAAAGAACTTTTCAGAACTCATTAACAACATATTATGGATGGCTTGTGAAGAGCCCCAGATCTAAGATCCTGCACTGGCTTAAGGATGGACTGACCTAATCCACTTTATAAAAGCTTCTGTATAGCCACTTTGCCTGTTTTTTTTTTCCCTCCCTATTTTCCTAACTTTAAAAGAAAATCACGTACACTGCACTATACAGTCTGCATTTGTTTTCTGAAACAGATTTTAGGATGCCTTATTTAATGCTGATGTTGCTGTGCCTTCACCTGGATGTTTCTCTGTCTCTACAATGGATTTCCAAGGCTGTTCAGCCACCTCCAGAGCTGCAACACCTCCAGACTTCCTACAATGAAACCCAGGGAGCAGGACGATGGTGTGCCAGGCTGCATTTTAATTCCAAAGTTAGACGATGTGCCTGGCAGCAGGAACACAGACACTCTCAAAGTATCATGATGTCTCTGTCACCTTTCAGCAATGCCATGCCCAGTCCCAGGCAGTGCAGTGGGAGTTGAGATAGGAATGCCTATCCTGCTCAAATCCATCTTAAAATGCACTGCCTGACAGCTCAGGTGCCAGGGTCTATAGGAAAATGAAAATAATTATTGCTACCAAGCACCACCTCACAGGTGCCCCAAGACAGTGACACCAAAATAAAAATTGTTCTCTACCTCCAGGTTTTTCAGGCTTTGGAAATACAGCTAAACACTACTGCTATTGTTTTACCCTATTTTGAGTCCTAGTGACAATGGAGCAGAGGGACAATGTAAATCTCTGCAGCAATGATGGCTCTGTAAATCTATCCCTGCACCCAAGGAGGAGGTTGCAGATTTGCCAGCAGAAGCAAGTCTTGAGTCTGGGACCTTACTCTGAGCTCTGCCAAGGTAAGCTGGCTGCACAGGTGTTAAGGGACGTATTTAAAATAAACTAGTGTGTGGCCAGCAGCCAGTCAGCTCCACAGAAAAATGCTTTACTACCTTTGTAGAAAAGCGGATATAACCCTAGAAGTCATGGCTAGCTACAGCAAAGAGCTCTAAGACCTCTCCCAAGATTCTAGTAAGGTGAAAAAAAATAAATAAATTCAATACAGATATATAAATCTATAAAGTAATAGCCCGTCTGTGTGATGGCAAATCACGTCTGCTTATGGAAAGAAGACCTGTTGAGATCCAACAGCCATTGTGACACAACGAGGAGGAAATCCAAGTCACCTCACTTAGTTCAGTTAATCTCCACTAACTGATGGAATAAAAGCTGAAACCCCGAGCACTGAGGTACTCCAGATTCCAGATGTTTTAAATATTATGGGTGGTTATAAAGCTACCATGATCCTTTAATACTGAATCCAAACAGTTATTTTCTACTCAAGCTTGAATATTTGGAATTCACTAGGTTAGGGTTAATTACAGAAAAATAAACGAGGAAACATTTGCGACACTGGAAAAGACACAGAAGTGGATGTAAGCCTGAAACTTCAGGTCCTGGGTCTGCTTCTGGAAATACTTGTTCAGAAACCCCCGATCCTCTGAACATCCAGGGGAAACAACCCTCCAGGTGAGCATCAGACAGCCCATCTCTGCTTCCAGTCTGCCGTCCAAGAACGCAAAAGGATGAGCTCCGAAGGGAGGGAAACCTGAGGAAAAAATGAATAATAAAGCCCAAGGAAGAGAGTCTGTAAAGGGAGCACAGAGATCACTCCCAAAAGGAAAGACAAAACCATAGTGTTAATGTGTCCCTCAGGACAGGGCAGCAGGAGTGAGTCAGTGGGTGGTGGCCAGAGAAAGAGAGCATGGATTGAATCGGTTGGATGATGTTTTGCAGATAGAGTGTCTGAAAATGAAGGTGAAAGCAGCTTATTCATGTTTGTCGTGGATCCAGGCATAAATGGGAGAAACAGCACATATGACATTATCCTTGGAAACTGGGCAGTGGTGCTGCAGTTTAAAATGCTGGAAGTGTGTCTATAAGATACCCATGTAAGATTTTCCTCAAGAAGTATTTCTAGTCAGTAGATCTCGGAAAATGAAATAATTCAGTTTGTTGATGCCATGTTGAGTTAGCTGTCATTAAAATTAGTGGTTGGTGCTGCATGGCAAGTTAGTTCCCAATTTCTCTGGGTATAAAGCCTGAGTGATGGATCAGCTCATCAAATGCTGATGTCAGCCCCAAAAGCCTGCAGAAACACAACAGCAGGGCGGGATCTGTTCCATGAGGCTTTTCTGCAATGCTCGTGAAGCTGGTTGAAATATATTGAGCTTGCCAATAAAAAATATTCGGTGCTGCTGACTCTCATCCAGCATTCAGTGCTGTTTCTCCCACTTCTATGCTGTCCTGGTGAGGTGGCTCCATGAGGTGCAGATGGTTGCAGGGTTGACATGCTCATCTCCTCCCCACTGGTCCCTGCCCTCCACTGCACGAGACACAGACCCCCTGAGTGAAGCAAATCTTCACTTACACTCAGTTTGCACAAGTAGCTACAGCAGATTTGTTGCTTAAGGGTGCAAACAGCCCATGTTTTTAACGATTGTGCAAGAAATTTTACTGAGAACAAAGCCTGAGCTTCAGAGCGTTGGGGTTTTTTTTAGGTGTAATCTGAAAAAAAAAAAAAAAAACCACCAAACTTTCCATAGCTATTTTGGATTTCCAAACCAGCCTTTCTGTTTGTAAACAGGCAGCAGAGATGCTGTGCTCCCTCCCCTCTCCCATGAGGAGCCATCTCGCCGCTTACCTCCCCCCTCTCCCAGCTGCCTGCAGGCTCTGGAAGCAGCCCTGGGAATGAGACAACATGGGCTGCATGAACAGCAGCTGAAAATGGAAAAGCAGTCCTTGATGGGCAGATGAGAAGACATTGTCTCTTCTCCCTGTCTGTGACCTCTGCACTCCTGTGTGTGGGGAGCCCTCCTGTTCAGAAAGGAAAGACAAGCTACAAGCCACCGTTCTAACTGTTGCCGATGTTTCAGCCACATTTTTCATGATTAAGTGCTTGAAACTAAAGCAGGGGGATTTTCTGTGGTACTGAGTGCTAAAGCTTGGGGTTTGTGGGTGCTCAGAGAGCCAGATAACAGCTAATCAACTGAGGCATCACTAAACGTGGCTGCAGATATATGAATTCTAGGTGTTGAGATTTCACCTTTGACCTTTCCCTCGTTAAAGTTATTCTAAGTTGGGCCAGATGCAAACACTGCTGGCACTGGCTTTGGGCACAGTGCATGTAGTTTCACGACAAGACACCCCCTGTGAGGCTGGGCAGCACTACTGTTTTGGTGCCTTCACTGCAAACCATCTCTCAGTGATTTTGCTTTTGCAGCCTGGGCTCTGCTGTGCACAGGTACTGCATGACCACCTACGAGAGCAGTGTGGCTCTAACTGCTTGATTCAGGGTAGGATGCCTTCCTGAGACAAGCTGGACCTCTCTTTTTTTCCCTTTGGTTTGTTTGTTTGGTTTTTTTTACTTTCCTTTTTTCCTCTTGCATTTTGCTTCTGTGGCTTGCACATCAAATGACAGGATCGTGTCATTGATTGCACAGTAGTGGAGGGGAGGGGAGCTGAGGGGACTCCAACTCTGCTCCTTGCCCTGCAGCAGACTGGTGCCAAACTGGCCAGACCCCAGCAGCCTCCATGATCTGTTGCTCATCAGTGGAAACTGGACAGAAAGGACAGAGGGATCCTGGGCCTCTGCAAGTGTCTCCCAGGACACAGAGCAGGCACGCAAACCAAGTCGTCACTGGGAATCACAAGGAGGAGGGTTCCATTTTGGAACGTTCCCCTCTCCCACATGGGAGGCTGTTGGATGTTGCTAGTGAAGGGTCTGGTGGGTCACGGTGACATCTTAGCTCCAGACATCCTTTCACTAGTGTGTCTCATCTGTCCTGGTCAAGAACTTCTGAGTCAAATCAGAGGAAAGAGGTTTTTCATCATGGGAGTTATACCCTTTTATTATGGCTTTTAAAAGTTTATTATTTAATCACTTATTCCTTTCAACTTTTCCCAAGACATAAAAAGTAGGACACAGCTCTAGAGACTAAAAAGTTCAAAGATGAGACTGGAGCACACAGGCATATGGAAAGCCCAAACGAAGGAAGCAGCTAAAGCTTTAATTTAGATGCATGGTTTTTTATCAGCTCCTTTTGCGGACAGTATAGGGAAACTGGGCCTTACAGAGAACCATGAACTAGAACATGTTGTCAGCTTGGTAGGCCAGGATGAGAGTAGCAGTCAGTAAATAAAGGCAATGTAGAGAAAGACAAAAAGAAAGGGAAAAGGGAGGAAAAATGGAAACAAGAGCAGCAGCCTCTATCAGGAAGGTGAAAGCAAGGAGAGAAAAGGGATTGAATCCCACACACAAACACAAAGGCATGGGATTTTCATCTGGAAAGAAGAATTTCATAGGCTTTCAGAGTCCAGGCGTCCAACTGAGGTGATTTCTTTAGGAAGCAGCATGGCATCAGAATTTTTCCCTAGGTGCCTGGCATCAAAATGCAAGCTCAAGTTAGACAGCTGAGGCTGGTAGGCAGTCCTGAGCATCCCCAGGTGAACTGACTCTGAAAAACTGGCGCTGCATATTTGGACACAACTGCAGTGACAAGGATGGCTTCAGCAGGCTCATGGGGGCTGAAAAGTCAAAATGAGAACTCAGAGCATGGAAGTGCTGACAGGATAAAGGCATCCTCACAGCGTTTGAACCCAGTCCAAGACTAACATAAGTGAAAACCTCTGGAGAAGCTGTTCTTGTTGAATTGCAAGTTGCTTTTCCCCCCTATTTAAATAAGCCAAAGTAGTTAAATTGAGATGATAAGAATCTGAACTGCTTATCTGAACCTTATCAGTGAATTCTACCTTTCAAAAATAGTTACTCAAATTCTTACTTCATCAGGCTTTAGGAGGTAATACATTTAAAGAAATAAAACATGGACAAAATCCATTTGAAGGTGCTGGCTTCATCTGCATGGCAATGAAATGTTCTCAAGAAAGACGTTTACTTTTAATTAGTAATAAAGTAAATGCAAACCACCACAGGCCACAGATGAGAAAATGCTGCAGTTCAAAGTGAGAAAAGACTTTTATTAAATGAAAGTGCTGGTGAGTACCATTAAATGAATGTCAACACGATCATTAGAGCACTCTATCAACCAGCATAAAGAAAGTATAAAATCATACAGGCAAGTTATGGGCATAATAGGAGCTTGATTGTATTTTTGCACTTCGACTCCAGGAAAGAGAGGTCTCTCCACAACAAAAAGTGATTGTCAAAAAAGCAACCCCAGCCCTAACAAGGCAGGGCTGGCTCCAACCTAGCATGTTTATGAAGATCCCCACTGCAATGACTTAGCACCATCCTCCTCACCAGTGGAGTTAATTCATGTTCTGATATGATATGCTGTACTGTCAAGCTTATAGCCCATGCCTCCATTAATGCCTACCACTATTAAATGCTGCTTATTGTGAATAAAGCCTCAGATAAGCCACATCCTTGCATCATCCAGCACTGCGCCTTCTGCTCTGTGGCCATGCTGGGGGTCCCACGGTCACTCTGCTCTTAGCTGGGCAAAGGGCCACAGTCAGGGAGGATGTCAACTTTGGAGTCAGAGGATGGGTCGCTCTTGTTTCACCCATGGATGCACACAAACCCTGCAGGTAACCAGCTGGGGTTGGAGGGGACAGGGTCACCCACGCAACAAGGTGCTGTGATCTGCTCCCAGCAGCACATAGGTGTGATTTTTTAGAGAAATAGTTGCCCTTCATTTCTATTCTCTCTTCAGTCCACTTCTTGATCTTGGAGTTATTCCTCAGGGCTGGGACTGCTTGAACAGTGGAAAACCTGTAGTACACCATGGATGCTGTTAGCAGCCAATACATACTAACTCATCATAACAACAAATTTCTGGGCCGATTTCCAACCCCACTCCCCACACAGCTAGCACCATAAAGAAAACTTTACCAGGAAAAAAACACAAAGAAAGAAAATAAGGGAGGGTGCTTGAGCACATGTCGCCCTCCAGGAGGTGCAGAGCCAACCTCTGAGGTGTGCAACCCAGCAGTGCTCAGCATGAGGGCACACAACCCCCAAAGGGCACTCCCCAGGGAAAGCTGGTGTTGCCTTTCATAAAGAAGATGCTTTTTATTTTATTTACTATTGCTTAGAAGGAGAAAGGATTGCACTGTAGTGCTGTCCATGTTTAGCTGCATCAGAGAGAGGGAATGTCGCTCAGTCTATTTTCTTGCTTTGCTCTGCTCCCCTTTCATTCGCAAGTGCCTTGAAATGATGGAAGCCACTGTCCTGGAGGAGCAGGGGGTGGTGATGCTGCAGGAGGAAGTGCTAAATATAAGAGTGGCTAAATGGGAGTTTGGTGATCTCAGCTCTGTGTGAGATAGGAAAAACAAGGACTATGTTCAGCTCCACCGAGCTCGACAGCAAGGGCATAAAATGCCTCTGAGTGGGCTAAATGGCTCCAGCTCCAGAAAAAGACAGTTGAGTCGCTGAGATTATACTTAATTGGTGTTGTGGGAAGGCAGCCTCTCTGCAAGGCGGCCTACGCTGTCCCCTTGTACAAAGCCTTTTCATGAGCTACCGGGGACACACTGCCAAACATCTCAGCAAATACCAGTGCTGTAATGTCATCTCAGGAAGCAGAGGAGCCTAAAGCCACCAGGACAGTCCGACTGCCCTCATGGTCTGTCCCTGCCACCCCTGCCCTTTCCATCCTGGGACAATTTGCCCCTGTTCCCCATGCCCTGGCACCCTGAGCAGGATGGATGGGGACCTTGTCCCGCTCTCCGTAGCAATGTCAGTAATAACATGGGAAATGTTTTCATCTTGGGAAGGACTCGGGTTTGCTCCCATGTCATTGTGTCTTTTTTAAGTATTTATTCAGAATTTGGCCCTGGCTGGGAGGATGCAGGATTACAGTTACACAAACGCCCAAAGAGCGAGACAGTGCAGATATCTTGTCCAAGACAGTTTTCCTCACAGCAATGACATACACACTTGCAGCTCTTCTCCATCATGCCAAGAAGCCAAACGTCCCACCTTGTCTGTGAGTGCATTGGGCTGGCCTGCTAGTGTCTGACAGCAGGATTTTGCCCTAAATACACTACTTCCTCTCTAGCAGTGGTCAAGCTGCTTGGAGCTCTCCTGACTAGAGGTTACATTTAAAATAGGGGGCCTGGAGTATGTTGCTGAGCTGTTGGTAGAGAGACTTGCCCACACCAGGAGTCCCAGGGAATGAGTTGACCTGTTTGTCTCTGTGTGCTTTCTCCCCTGCTAACATAAAATTTCACACAGGAAAATGAAATCTTGGACAACTTTGTCATTGATAGTTTCCACCTCTCAGTGTATGCCCCCAGGAACAACCATAATCATGTGCCATGTAGACATGGACATGACACGAGTCATGAAGGTGCTCAGGGCTTTGTGTTACACAGGGGAGATTCAGAGCAAAGTAGGACCCTCACGTTATGATGAGGTACTGAGATGGATGGTCAAGAGCATGGTCTTTTTCCCTTGTATGTATCTGCCAGTGGTTTTCTGCAGGGTTTGTTATGTGCCCCAAATGCAGAGCAGGTCACTAATATAGGCAACACTATAGCAGTGAACTAACAGCATCCTGAAATAGGCTACCTTAGAGCTCATCCGTGGATGCAATCCAGCAGGCCATGCAGGGAACGGGTCTAACTTCCCTCAAAATTTTTCACTTCCCAGATTAACTTCTCCATGGGATATTAGGAGCAAAGGCTCAGCTAGGCCTCATTCATGTGGCTGCTTATGTGAGCTTGAGGTACAAGTGTGCACAAATGCATGCATCGCCTATGTTTGTGTCCAAATGCCTGACTTATACACACAAAGCAAGTAGAAATGGACCAGAAAAAAATTAGAATAGTTTGTGGGTTGGATTTTTTGTTGTTGGGTTTTGGGGGTTTTTTTTTGGGGGGGTGGCGTTGGTTTCTTTTTTTTTTTTTTTTTAATTGGTCTTTTATGTGTTGAAGGTGTGGTCCAGTTGATTTAGCAATTTTGTTCTCCGAAGGAAGTATTTTACCATTCTTAGTTTATTTTCTTAACTTTGAAACCAGAACCTAAGCCTCTTTTTCTAACTGTGCCTTGAAAAAAAAGAACTTGGAGCCAGATGCTGAGCTGGTATATCCATAGGAACGTTTCGTTTTGTTTCCTACACGCTGCTTTTTCAGGCAGCCTGTTCTGAGGCCAGGCATAGCAGAGAAAGTTCGACCAGGCTGCTTCCAGGGGTCATCCAAGCCGAAATTTGTGGTTACGCGAACCCAGCCTAGTGGCTCCCAGCTGGTGAGACAGTGGTTCCCAAGGGAATAAACTCTGATAAAGCTGAGTACTGGAGCTGGGAGCACTGGGGAAGTGCCCAAGCAGTCCTGGGAGAGCCAGCCTGCTCCAGCCATGCCTCGTGGCCCCTGCAGCCGGATGAGTTGAGACATGGAGCTCTGCCAGGGTCCTCCTGTGAGGCCCAGCTACCGTGGGCTGGGAGAAAGATGACCCTGGGGGCTATAGCTGCTATGTATATGTTGTGAAAGAAAGGGATTACTGCATATAGTGCAAAGTACCTGGTGAGAGGTACTGCAGATGGTATGAGAAAAGGTCCCCAGAGCAGAACAGTAGAACTCTTTGCCTTGCTGTGTTGTTTTCAGCATTCCCACAACACTTTGCCTTTTGAGCTCAGCCTTACAAGCTTCAAGGCAAATCAACAAGTTCAAGCACGAACCTAATTCAAGCTCTGAATAAAACCCATGCCTGACAACTTTAATTATTAGGCTGATGCGTCATATTTACATTAATCTGAGCACTACTTAGATTCAATTACAATAATTCTCCCATATATTCATTCCAAGAGATTTCAATGACTTAGCAGATATAATATATAATCAAAGCTTAGCTAAAGAAACAGGTTTGCTTTCTACAGACAAATTGTTCCTGTACCTGGGTGCTGACTACAGCATCCTGTGCATGCGTCTGCATGGATGTGCCTAAAATGATATCAGCATTTTGAATACGGGTGAGCCAAAGGACAGGGATTGGAAAGCCCATGAGCCTTGGCCATGTTCCCAGGACCAAATTGCAGCCCCTGTGAGGGGGGCGGGATCCACTATCACCTTGGCATGTGCTTTTGTGGTCTGGAAGTACGGCTGGATTCCTCTTTTGCTACTCATTGATCACCCTGCAGCAATGCACTGCACAAAACTTTTTTCACCATCAGCTGGCCAGAAAGTTTATTCCAGGAGGGACTTGGCTCATTCTCCCTGCCTCTTTCCTTGTGCCATTTTCAGGGACTCGGCTTACATCTGTTGGATGCAGAATGTGACAACGCACTCAAGCGGAGTGCCACGCCAGCAGCTCCTTGCACCATATCACAAGCTGTTCTAGTTGTTTGATAACTCTTAGGTATAGCCTATGCTGTTTGTGACTGATAAAGTGCTAAATCATCTGCATCCCCAAAGTGGAGAACCTGTCTCCCCCTTTCCACCACCAACACACCAGGACAATAATCCCATACTCATGAGCTACAGAGTGAAGAATTAAAGCCTCTGCCCAGGTATTCTCCACCCTTGTGTTTGGGTTTCTCTCACTCACCTGGTACAATATAGGCAGTTGAGATACACGGCTAAGAACTGTTCTTTTCCCAGGTGTTAGAGATAAGGGCATACCACAGATTTTAGAATCCAAGTTCTGTTTGAAGATCTGTGTCCTCACAAAACTTCTTCTTGGGATGTTGTGGGGGAACAGCAGTGAGAAGAAAGAACCTCTCTTTGAACATGAATTTCAGTCTCAGGGTAGGGGATGAGCAAATAAATTGGGGCTACCTTAAAATCCAGTAAAAATTCTGTGATTCTATGACTATTCTACAGTTTGCAGTGGTGGGGATTAGTTTCCTAAGCAGTTTGCCTGCCTTGAGGAAGGTCCTGCTTTCAAAGGAAACAAGATCTAGCTCTGAAAGTTACTTTCATCATTTACTTCCATGCCGCTTATTCATTCCAACATATTTTTCTTCTTTGATTGAGCTAACCAAGCCGATACCGCCTGTGCGTTGGGAAGCCTCTGTCCCTGCGGAGCAGGCGGTGGCGGGGGGACAGTGTCACCGGGAGGGAGCACCCGGGTCCCCACGCAGTGCCCCGCCGGCCGCTGCAGTGGGGTGTTTGCTCCACTCGAGGGAGCTCATGCTTTTGAGTAGCTGAACTTAAACTCTCGCAGCATCTTCAGGCAAAATCCTCCGGGTGACAAACCCTGTGTTGCGGGAGGCTACACCCACGGAGGACTTCTTCCCTTCTGGAAGGCTGTGGAGATGCTTGTGCCAAAGCCTATGCTGCTCCTGGGTAAGGTAGAGCATTTTCAAGCCAGTTGTGTTTCAGCCCAGGGCTCCTGCCACCCATCCTGGCTGTTGGGTCAGCCACGACAGCCAGCACACTCCCACCTGTCTTTGTCACCGCAGCCACCATGGCCCAAGTGCTGCTGGATGAAGGTGTGCAGCACGGGGAAGTGTGGGAAGGGGCAATTTCCCGCTGTGGAGCAGACTGATAAGGCTGATAGGATCACTGAACAACTGAAAAATGTAGACTTCAGGAATAAGGCCTGCTTTGGCTATTGCTTTATAAACAATGATTTGCCTTACTGTATCCTGCACAGTGACTTGGCACAGCAGAAGTCTGCATTTTCCCAAGAAATCACTCTTCTAAGGAAGCTGACTGTATGTAAAGGGAATGACTGAGGACATAATTTCATCCCCTTCAAAAAGATAAATTAAAATCCCTTATCTCAAACATCCATGCCTCATGATATCATGACAAAAATAGTGTCTAACCAGATGCTTAGAAAGCATCTGCGCCTTTGACAGGATAGCAGAAAAGGAGCTGCTCCTCACATCCCTGGTCAACCAGAACTCCCAGAAGTGCAGATGCTTTTGGAGAAGGCCAGAGGGCAAAATCCATCCCTGGCTTCATTAGAGACAGTTAAACCTGATTCATCCTGTCTCCAGCCACTCCCTGACTTGTCTCCCGAAAGCCAGCACACACCGAGGCGTTCCCCAGCCAGGGTCAGGTGTCAGAGGCAGCTTCTCCAGCGAGCTGGTGTGAGTCAGAGCGTTTGGGAACCGCTCCAAGCTATTGGAAAAAAACAACTCCCAAATTAGCTGGGGTGGCTCCCAAGCGAATCCACCTCCGCGGGGAAGGAGGTGATCTAATGAAAGCGTGCGGTCAGAAATCAAAAGAGCCTGGAAAGCATTCCAAGCTGCATAATAAGATTTCACATTTCATATCTTCAAAGCATTAAGTGAACATTATCTAATTAATCCTCACAACACTCCTCAGAGATATTATCCCTATTTTACAGACAGAGAAACCAAGGCACAAAGTTAAGTCACTTGCCCGGGGCCAGAGCAGGGAGTGTCGGAGCTGGGATTAGAGTCCAGGAGTTCCTGGCGCCCAACTTTTTCCTCAGACTACTGGGTCATGTGTCTTCCCTGCAGGGAAGATAATAATGAGCCCATAATTACCCATACAAATTCCCAGTGACCAGGCTAACCCGTCTGTATAATGCTATTTGTAATTCCAATAAACATGCCCACGATTTAGCTGCCTCCATGAACTACCAGTACTCTCTCAGCCATAGGGAGCCAGACCTTCAAATAAGGGGTGTTCTTTGCCAGAGCGAATCCCAGCGCTGATCAGCACCAAGGGTCAGTGGAGAACATCTTCCCACTTGTAAATCCGTGGTGACCATCCATGTATGGCATGAGTACTGTGGGAGCTGTGGTGGCAAGGCAAGGTTTGCGGAGAGAGGGAGCAGAGCTGGAAAGAATGGACAAGCCCTTCGGGCACACATGCCCTTTTCCAAGCCTGACACAGAAGCAGAAGCCTTGTGCTCAGTACAGGCTGGGAGGAACTCCTCACCATCAAAGAAGAGGTTGTGTGGTCAAACGTATTGCCCTGCTCGATCTGTCAGTCTCATAAAATAAATGACCCCTTCCACATGTTCACATGGACCCCTGAACTGACCTCGAGCAGACTCACTGCAGCATCACTGGAAGACTCAGGGCATCCAAAGTGTCCTACGCCTTTGGCTCATGCCCTGTCCTGCCCAGAGGAAGAGGGGAGCAAGCTGTCATCCCCTCGCTGCTTGAGCTGCAGCGTATGTCTGGGGGAGACGGCTCTGCTCCGAGGCACCCATTGTGGCTGGTTTTTAGCCTGTTTTTCCAGTACGATGAGGCCTCTGTGATTATGACATGTGTGTGTGAGTGTGTGCACATGTGGATGTAAGTGTGCCTTTACCTCTGTGGCACTGTGTTTCCTCTTCTACCAATATCTTTAAACCCAGCTGAGCTCATCTTTCTGAGCTGAGGCTGAGGCATTGGGTGCCTAGAGCCCACCATCATGCAATGTCTGTCTGCTGACAGCTCAGCAGTGACCCCTTTCCACAAAGCCTCTATCATTCCCATTCAAATCCAAGTTATTGTTACTCCAGAGAAAAGATCACCATGAAATGCCCATGTGGGATGTGATGCACTGCTGTGATAAGCAGCACACACAATTTTAGCTGAGACTTGCATGTCTGCCCTGGCTTTTCTCCCCCACTGCGGTGTCTACTCTTGCTTGCCATGTACTTTGCCAGGGCCACCTATGGTTCTTGTCACAGGCCAGCAAAGCACCATACTAGACACTGTGAAACACAGGAATAGGCCCTCTTCCTGCCATGCCAGCCTTTGTGCTTGGGTCAGACCGCTCACAGCGATGCCAGAGATGCTGCAAGAGCTAGTAGTTAATAAAAAGTTTTCAGTGCTCAAGAGACCTATGGTGCTGCCTGGGTGTGGGGCAGCCCTTGGGATGGACAGGGATGCAGCAAGCAGTTCTGTCACCTCCACCGGGGCCAGGACTCAGATTCACTCCTCCAGAGCACTATCGTGGCAGTGATAAGGACTTATCTGGGTGCCTTTTCTCTAGGGACAGAGTCACCATTTCCTGGCCAGGCTACACCACGGGTAAGTGCCTACGGCTCCTGGACCAGTGCCAGAGATGCTCCTGCGCATCTGAAGTGCTGCTTAGTATTTCCTCTGATTCACAGTGATGTGGAGGAGCCCATCTGCTACTTTTCAGCACCTGAGGCAATATTTCAAAACCAGGCCAGGCCAGCAGCAATGCTGAGCTCCAGATAATGCTGTGCTGGCTGAAAGCTGTCTCTCGCTGGCCACACTGCATCCTTAGACCACTGGCCCATTGCCTTTTGGGGCTCTGCAGTTTAGAAGGGGCAGGGACGAAGGGACAGCCTTGGGGAGACACAGGAGGCCATGGCCTGTGTCCTCAGAGAGGGAAAAGAGAAGAGTGAGGAAGGGACGGCAATGATGAGGTTTCCTCCAAGAAGGGTTGGACACCCAAGATCTGTATGCTCTTTGTATGGTGCAATGGCACCTTGTTGCTGAGAATAGAAGAATAAAAGGGCATTTCAATGACTTAAAAAAAAAAAAAGGCCATGTCTGTCAAACTCCAGGGTGTCACATCACAACCCCAGTAGGCTGCAGGGCAGACCAGCAGCAGAGTTATAATGGAGCATTTGGGAACATGCACAACTCTTCCTGAGCCAAGAGTTGCACAGTAAAGCTGACTGCTTAGCAACAGAAGAGGGACTGCACGGCATTTAGAGACATATTTCTCAAACTTGATCAAAATCTGCTCTGGTCCCAGGCTTTTAGTGCACCCAGTTGAGGAGTCCAGTTGTAATGACTGTGCTTTCAAACTCCAGGGCCGTGGTCTCTGCTGAGGGCTAAGTGCTTCACACAGACAGCTGCTTCGGTGCCATGCTGAAATGAGAGATGTTGCTCTTTGGAAAATCTGGCTTTTCCTTTATTTTTCATTATTCCTTTGATTTTTAGAACTGCTTTTATTTGTATATCTGGAATTATCATTAAAATAAATTAAAGCCACATTTTGTTTACTAAAATACTTTGACATTATTTTTAAAAAATAATTATAGTAAATGTATACATACACATTGTATCTAGCCCTTACATTTATGAGTAGGTTTACTCTTGTGAGGAATTAAATTGCCTTTTCCTCACTTTTTTCTTCAAGGGACCAAGAGCTCCTGTGCAAGAACTTGTGTAATCAGGCTATCAAGTCATAGAGATGTTTTCGCTGCAATAATTACAACAAGTTCAGATGAGTTTTTTATTGGCTTATCTCCTACTGAGCTGTAACAATAAAACCATACAAAATATATATATTTATGTGTATATCTCTCCCCACAAACTCAAATCTTTGTATAAAATGATTGACAATAGATGCTGACAAACAGGAATTATATTATGCCAGAAATACTGCTAACCATACAATAAAACATATTTTTTTCTGTAAAGGGTATGGATTAATGACATAAAGTGATAGTAAGAGATGGCATGTTAGAGGCTTATTAAACACTGACAGCTGTAAGCATTTCAGGATGCTGTATTAAAAACATCTGCATAACGGAAAAAATAGCATTAAAAAAAGAAAGGAATGGAAAGCTGAGAATAACCTCACATCTAATTTGTTGTCTGGTAGCTGCTGAAACTGGGAGTGACCAAGACCTCCTGATTTCAATAAGCTAAATATAACAAGGGCCAGATCCTTGGGATCTGGGCACACTGTCTCTCAAGTTACACATTTTGCCTTATATTCCCCATCTTGAGGGGCACACATTTTGTGAAATGCCTTCGTATGGTTATCACATGGGAGGTGGTTCCAATAAGCAATGTAACCACTGCACCACCGATTTCTCACCAGCTGTGGTCTAGCAGAGTTTTCACTCAACATGCTCAAGACAGGTTTTAGACATGAAGAGATCCTGGCCTGCAAAGGGGGACTAAAATGTTTGCTTAGGATATTGTGCAGTCACAGGGAAATACATGTGGAGTCGATCACCCAAAATCCAGATGCAGCTACTGTTTGGCATCTGCTTCTGCTGTTTCTAATTTTGTTTTTCCTGAAGCTGAGTTGCTGTACCTTTGGTGCCCTCAGCTACCAGGTGCTGGCACGTAGACAAGGAATCCAGGAGGATGTGACCTTGTGGTACCTCTAAGCCACATAACACAAAAGGGTTTAAAAAACCCAATAAACCCTAGTCCCCCCAACCTCCAAAGCTGGAGCCATGAGCTGGTCTGATGTCCAAATAGGGGTGCTTCAGAGGCAACCCTGCTGTTCTCAGAAGGCTCTGGAGCCTCTTGGCCATTGCAGAGCAGAGAGGTGAGTCTCACTCGCAGAGGGTGGGTAGGAGGAACACTCCCAGAGAGCCTAAAAGCAAGACTTGGTGACGGATTGCAGTTTCAGTTGCTAAAGGAATGACTCTCATGGATGAAAACTATTCCTCCTATTCTGTTGGACAAAATACACCACTGCAAACTGAAACTGGAATTGTAATACTTTGTGAAATGCTGTTCTGTTTCCTAAACAGAGCTGTTAGTGTTAGAAAATGGGAAGTGTCAACAAATAGACCTGTATGTGCAACTTTTCATTTACAGAAAATTTTCAAATTCAACATTTTTCATTGCCATTTTATAAAAAAATCTTTCTGGATTTTCCAGCTAACTCTGGAAGCATAGGCATCTGATGGCTGGAAGCTGGACTGACAATAAGCATCAAAGCAGATGTTCTTCAAGCATTTCAAGTTACTTACTCCTCACAAGACAGAAAACCTGAAAGAAAAAAATGTCTCTAATGGAAACCCATTGAAATGTAGGGAGGCTGAGCAAGCAAGTTGTTCCATTGAAACAGGAGACTCTTTTTCACTCTTGATAATGGGATGAGTCTGAAACATTAAAAGCCCAGCAACATGGTCAGGTTCCTGAGACTTCAGTTGCTGAGCATCAGCTGAGCTGTACATACTCTCAAAATGCCAAGTAATGCAACTACACATAGCCTAAGAGAAAGAAGGTTTGAGAAAATCAGATTGCTTTGCATTTTCCATGGCCTAACCTGCATACACCCATGGACAATCTCTGCCTCAGCTGACATGATGACTTGGTCAGCTCTAGTAACACAACTGAGCCAGAATCACAGCTGCTGTTTATGTACTTATCTGGTCCAAAACCTGTAAGGAGCTTGTTGTGACTCTCCTTTCACTTCAGAGGATTTTGGCCCAAGCCACAACAGTTACTGAATTGTTACACCTACACGGTGCTTCTGACATGGAGACATGTTCCCCTTTGCTCTTAGTGTGATACAGGAAGAAAGCATCAACACATGAACACAACATTTTTGATATTTCTCCTTTTCAGATGTTCTCAAGCTGTTGGGAAACAAAACAAAATCTCACAAAACTTTTCACCAAACAGTTTTGCTCTTCAGCAGCAGTTTTGCCTCCAGCAGCCCATTTACCCAAAGCCATCCTTCGTCAGATATGAAGTATCCCTTCTTCTTGCCAACCCGCAGGGAATTTCATGGGCAATTACTTCCTGCCTCCATCTTGAACCAAGGACTCATAGAAAGATTTATTCTTAAGAAAACATCTGAAAACTTCTCCAGTTGTGTCTAAATATTTATGTTCATGCCTACATAGTAAAAGATTGCATCTCGTATAAAAGAAAGAGGTATAGGCAAATAAAGGAAGTCTTGGTGACAAAGGAAAGTGATGAAAACTGTCAACCAGTTTGAAGGTCAGACAAATGGCTCCCAAGATGTGAGCTACATTCCTCATAACACTGTAACTTCATTGTTAACATTGTTAAATGCAATTTTGCACAGTCTTAGGAGAGAGATTCTGTACGGTGCATCTTTCATAATTAAGAAGAAAACTATTGTCTCTTTTCCAAGTCAAATAAACCTTGTTTATCTGGAGGGGAGTAAGTGCGGTGAGCTGCTCCGAGAGACAATTTTGAAACTTTAGATCCAGCGGAGTCTGAAAGTCTGAGTTGGGGACAAAGGACTCATCTGCCGCATCGTATAAAAGGCCCTGGCACAGAAAGCTGTCAGGATCCTGGCTGTGAACAACTGGGGCATGTTGAAAGCCTGAGGACAATAGACCTGATCCAGCACCGTGGAGCCAGAGGGCAGCTCGGCAAACCCGCCGTGCGCAGCGTCAAATCCCAGTAGACACAAGCGGAAGGGATCAAAGGCAGCGTGAGCTTTCCCCACCTGCTGCCCTGCCTGCACATCGCTGCCCGCACAGGCTTTGCGCTGGCCCACGAGGGGCTCTTTGATCACGGCTATCATGGTGTTGCCTGACAGCAGCGAGAAAGCACAGACATACTGCGGGGAGGGATGGGGTTTGAAGATGGAGGAGTTTGTATTTCGAGTCTTATCTGGTGGCCACTGAGAGAGGGTCTGAGTAAAACCAATGGGCTGGCAATCCCATGGCAGGGAAGGCTCAGAAATGAGCAGGGCTAGAGTTATCTGGCTTTCTTCACTGATTCAGTTCAAAGATCTCCCCTGTGCCCTTGCTACACTGCCACACGCTGTCACTCGCTGTGCCGACCATGAACAAGAAGAAAAAAGCTCCAAGCAAACATTTTTGTTCCGAAGAAATCTTGCAATTACAAAGATTAATCTTAAATGTGGTGCTTCTAGTGATGTGCTTGATGTTGCTTCTTTCATCTGCTGGACTCCAGTAATAAAGTCAGTAATTGTGGCCACTCACACAGTAAATGTGGCAGGTTCACAATGCCAACTGAGATGTATTGTTTGCAATGAGCAGCAAGGTTTGTGGCTGGATTTAGGCTAAGTCCCTGGCAAATTCCGCTGCTGACTCCATTGGCAGGTCTTCAGAGACAGCCTCTGGGGCTGTTTTAGATTCAGGCAATTGCTGGTTTGGCCTCTCTCTCATGTCTTCTTGGACATGGCTCCCCTTTGTCTTTCTCTCCGTGACACGTATTCCCTCTGCAACAATTAGAACCTTCACAAGCTCTTTGTTTCTAACTCTGGGCAGTTTAGCACAAAGTATATTTATGTTAATTGCATACTGAAAGTGCACTCAGCTCAGCTTGGCTTTCCCTCATCAGAACTCTTAAGAAGATATTTGTCATTGCTGGGAGCAACATTGGAGGTGGCAGAGACGCAAACCTAAAGGATCTGTCCTCCTCCACTTTACCCTCTGTCCTGGAATTGGGTGTCATTGGATATTGATGTCTTGAGAGTTTTCCAGCTCTTGTTCCACTTTAAAATGTCAGTTCTACTTTAAAACTTCATGGTTCCCAACCAAGCAAGCATATCTGCTGTGAGCCTGGGTGATGTCAATCTCCACTTCAACAGAGCAGTTCTCCCCTTCAATGGAAGCTGGAAAGGAAAAAACGCACTTGTGTTCCACCTTTGGAGAAGGTGTCCCAAGGCTGAAGTGGGACGTGTCCCACAGCCACAAGGCTGTGGCTACGGTGCATGAAATGAGCCCTAGAACTGAAAACTAGCTCAGGTAATTCTACATAGCATGAAGCACATTCAGGTTTTGCACATAAGTGGCCTCCAATGGACAGAGCACTATCCTGAGCTGTCAGAAACTCTGCTTTGAGTCCCTGCTGCCCCATAGGCTCCCAAGTAAGTCATTAGGGTGCTGTTAATGCTGTAGCTATATTGCTAACCCTCCTTGTCTGTGTGCTCTTACCCTGATGCATAAGGGACCACATGGGGAGTTACGATCCAGTAGTTATGCCATACAGCTGCTCGTGAAGATAAGCCTCTAGATCCTGCTGTGCCTCAGTCTCCCACTGGGAAATTGCAAGTAACACCTTTGTCCCTTCCAGGACAGGCATGGGAGCAAATCTTCTGAAGGTCTCAGGTACCATGGTGGGATGGGCCCAGCATGTGCACGTTCCTCTGGGCCAAAGAGAGGTCTCTGCATTTTTACCACATTCAAATAATAAAAAGAGATAAAAACATATTTTTAGGAACCTTCCAGGCTGCTGCAAAGAATTTGCTGTTAAGTAATACTTAAATATCTATGAATAATGTTTGCCTTCATGCTTTCCTTCTTTCTCCCTCTTTTCTCTTTCCTGCATTTATTTAGTCCCTTCCCAGCAGTCAGCAGTCTCCAGCATTTCTACTTCCCATTGCTCTTTTCTCAGGCTCTCCTCAAGAGCAGAAACTAATGTTGTGATGCCAGCAACTAAGGAGTAATTAGAACTAAAATGTAAGATAGTTATGTGAGACAACAGCATACATCCTTGCACCCTGTCCTGCACAGTCTCTCTGATATGCCATCAGGAAGCTGATAAACCAAACAACCTTCCCAGCATGATCCACTCGGAGCCCAGTCACCAGTCCTTCAGCAAGGCACACTTGTGGATCCGGATGGAAAATTTCCATCCAGGCAAACGTCCATCTCTCCCAGTGCTTGGGATCATGTAAGGAGATTTCATGAATAAAACTGCCTCTGAACCCTGCTGTTACATTTCACAGCTCATTTTAAGTTTGCTACGTGGTAATGGCAGCAGAAGGCTGAGCGTGGTCTGCAAAAGCCAGCCCAGAAACAGGGTAAATGGCTGAGTTTCTGGCCTCTGTGACCTGCCCGCTGCTGCTGCAGTGCTGGGGAGAGCTGGTGTACCTGAGCCCCCGAGCTGTGGGACAGGAGCTAGAAAAGCTTCGTAGTCATCTCCTATCTTCAGCTCATTTCAAGGTGGAAGCAAAACCATCTGTACCTCCAACATCTGCTGCCGGAGGGACCTAATGGCCTGGGGTGGGATGGGCTGAAGGGGATACGCTGGCTGCAAGCTTAATCTAAACCAGCATCCGCAGGCCCTGACCCCACTGGCTGACGTGCTTCCTGCACTGCCGTCACTGCCAGAAGAGAGCAGAAAATGGCTGGCACCAGGATGGCCCTGTACACCCTGGGATTTCCCGTCAGCGGGCAAGTCTGCAGTTAACATGGCTTCCTGTTTGCTTTACCCCCCAAAAAGATACAGTCGGCATCCGGCCCAAATATTCTGAGGATATGACTTCAATTTGTCTTTCAGCTTAGACTATTTCAATTTCCCAAACTGCATACAGCCCCATGAAAAAAAAAAAAAGGAAAAAAAGGCACCATATAGACCGAAAGGACTCATTTGTTTAAAAAAATAAATGGCAGCGGGTGTGTGCTGCTGGATTTATGGCTGAGAAGGTAACGCACAAGCAGTGCCCTGAGCTTTGATAGCTTAGCACTTGTGTGATGTGTGAATGAAGTCCAGCAGGCCCGGGACTGTGTTAATCTCAGGGTTTTGATCTCTGTCCATAATGAGATGCCGGCAGCCTGTACTTCAAAGCCTGCACTGATACAGATAATCTTGTGAAAGGCTCTCTGCATTTCCAGCCAGCTTGTATTGGGGATTACAGCGACAACAGGAGGAGATGATGGAAAAGGAGGTACTTGTTTGATGCTCGCTTCTTCAGTTTCTTTCAAATATTTTTTGTTTTAAATTTCCGAAGGGTGGTGTGGTGTGTCCCCCCCGACCCAGCTCAGCAGGACTCATTCTGTCAGATGGACCCTGTGTGCTACAGGGCAGCCAGGGTGGTCAGGATGCTCTTCTGCCCGGGATGTTTGTGCCATTCGGCACTGAAGCGGTGGATGCTACAGCATCTTGGCTGAAATATGGGCAGGGATTGCATTAGAAACTGCACAGGCAGTTAAAGGTTACACTTCCAGACTTCTGAGGTTCTTTCTTTCTTGAAACAGTTGTAAAGGAGGAGGGGAGAGGGTAAAGATGACAGGAGACCACAGGCTAGGAGAAGCATGTTATAAAGCAAAATGAGCACTAGTTTCGCATACACAATTATGCTTTATGTTGAAAGTATATAATTTTCAAGGCGTGCCTGACCAGGAAACAGAACTGAAATATTTTTATGTTGACAAACCGTACTGATCTAAGAGAAAAACAGTGGCAAGGACATATTACAAATGTGTATCTTGACTGCTCTTTCAGCAAGAACATTTACAGAAAATAAGACCAGAAACCAGACTATAAAATTAATTGGAATAAATAGAGGTTAATATCTGGGACCCCAGTACCAGCTACATTGTTCTCAGAAACCTTGTGGAAGACTACTCAGACAAATTTAAGCGCAGTTAAACCTATATTTTCCAGGCCTAAAAAGGAATAATGTGGCACTGGGTCTGTATAACTGTCTGTCTTACAGGGACAGCAGCACTGACTGCAGTATGGTGGGGGAAATCAGAAGTTGCAAGAGCAGAAAAGTGATTGTACTGGATGAATTTAGTCAATCCCATGTGCACTGGCTCTTTGCTACATGGGGACACAAAAGTGCGGGTTAGTTTTTGGGGTGCTACCACTGACAACATCCTGGCATTACCAGGCTAGCCACTCCACAGGGGAAATCCAGCCCTGTCCTCAGCAATGTACAGGGTTGGTTTGAGATCTCATAGTGGAAATATCCCTCTGTGTTTTCACCATCACACTCTTAGATCCAGCATCCCTATTTGAGCAGCAGAGCCCCAAAACTCTTCTACAGACACGATAAAATGCAAAGAGGTAGACTGTATAAATGAGGAAACAGAAGACAGAACATAACTAAATCTTTCCTGCAATATGGAGAACGTTGGATGGTAGACTCCCACACTGGGAGTGGGGTGACATGCACAGCACCCAGCAGAAGGGGCTTAAGAAAGGGTAAGAGTCTGCTTGGCTGAATCACCAGGTGAAAGAGGTTGTCTGATTTCCAAAAGCAGCATTCAAGAAGCTTTATCCAAATGGTGATGGTACACTCCAGTGGATTAAAGGTAAATATATAATTAGGCCATAAAATAGTTTAAGGAGCAACTGCATGAAAGGAATCAAAGCTGCTGCTAAGCACTGCTTCGATACAACAGGATCAAAAAGTTTGGCAGAAGTCTTTGGGGCCAGCTGAAGCCCAAGGTCTACAAGCTGAAGCCTGAGGTCCTCAGGGAGGACAAGACCATTGCAGGGAAGCATGGTGAATTCTTGGTGCCCTTGTAGGAGAAATTGGGAGATTCCCACACAGAAGGAACCTTCTTGTGTGGGTGGACTCGTCCAGGGTGTCTCCAAAATTTGAGGGGATTTTATGGAAGAAGCCATGGCACAAATAGATGGGATGGGGCCCACAAGACTGCCAGGAGCAGGTGGCAAGAGATTCAAGACAACCTAAGGACGGCCAGATTCAATTACTGAGATAGCGTCCACCTCGCTGAATGCCTCCTTGATATGTCAGGAAGCAAATGTACCACCAAGGTTAAGAAAGATGTTAGGAGCATCTGGGGACCTAGAGGCATGTAAGCCTGAGGTCTGTACCTGCCAAAATAATAAAAGTTACAATGAAAGATCCAACTCGTGGACACCTTAAAAAAATATGATCTGGATAGATATGAGCTACTTGATAAGAGCCAACATGGCTTCTGGAAATCCTGCCTTTCCAATCTCTTGAAGTTCTTGAAAGGAGTAACAGACATATTGATAAAGCTTATCTAGTAAAGTCTCTCCCCACAGACCTTTAGGAAAACTAAGGAGCCAGGGGGAGGGCTGGCATAGAGAAATGGCTGAATGGTAGGAAACAGAGCACAGAAGAAATGGTCATTTCACTCATTAAATGGAAGTTATCAGTGGAAATTTTAGGAATCTGCACTGAGATCTGTTCTGTTCAAAATACCCATAAATAACGTGGAAAAGGTCATGAGCAGTGAAAGACAAAGGTCACATATGAGACAGCATTGTTTAAAGTAATAAGGGCAGGTTGTGACAAATTGCGGAAGCATCTTATGAGACTGTGTGAAATGTCAGGTGAAGTTTTGCGTAAATAAATAAAAGCAATAAAACACCATGAAAACCAGTCCTAGTTTCACACACCAGATTTTGGGCCTTGAGCTGACCATTTCCTTCTGTGGCGCAAGGCTTTGGGATTAGGACAGTTGACTCCATAAAGACACAACTGCAGTGCTGCAGGGCTGTGGAACAACTCCCAGAAGAATGCAAAGGGCAAAAGTCGTTTTCGTCAGATCAAGGGGACACTGGACAAGTACGTGGAAGAAAATTCATTGAAAGTCACTTGACAAATTGCAATGGGTTCAGGAAAGCCTAGTGCCTCCAACCCGCTCCTCTCCTGCCCCACAGACCAGGCTGTCTTTGAATCCCTTACCTCCGTGTTCCTCGGGGCTTATCAGGTGGGTGGAACCACAGACAGGATTAACACCTGAGAGCCTATGGGGGCTCTGAGAAGGCCAAGAGGAGACTGGGACAAGGTGGAAACGAGGCGATGGTGTCTGCATGGAGGAATGTGTATACGTAGCTGATTGATACAGAGCAACTGGGTTACTGCCTCTGTCTTATGCTACATACTTGTGGTGAAGCTGATGTTTAAGACATGGCATGTCGGGAGCTGTACCTCACAAACGGACTGGGGATTTTAAAACAATGGTATGAGATAATTACTGCTCATGAAGCCATAGGTGAGAGCAGTGGAAGAAAGACTAGATGTATCCAGTAATTATAAGAGACAGAAGGGCATACCTGTTCCCAGCGAAACTGCAGGTCTGCACTGAGAACCAGCAAAAAGGGTTTGACTGGTTTAGCTGGGAAGCAGGCAGAGGCTGACCGGCTGGGAAGAAAGTTGACTGGAGAAAATGATGAGAGTGCATTTCTCATCTGAGCAGGGTTACAGGGGACAAGAGCTAGCTCTGCACTGCAGGGAACAGGGACACAGTCACAGTCCATGGAGTAAAGCATGGGCATGAAGGCAAAAATGAGAGATACACAGGTGAGGACTGAGTTTGGTTTCAGTGATGTGTTATGGACACATCTGCTGTGTCTCATACCCAGCTATATTTTAGCTCACTCCTCCTTCACACATCAGACTCATCTTGTATGAAAACTTCTGGTAAATAGCGGAACTGGGACCTTCATTTTTTCACAAGTTGTGTAGTGTTAGTCCTCCACGGAGAAGGTGCTGCATACGTCCCTGCCCCAGCCGATTCCCCTTGGTCCCACGGGCACAAACACAACCCAACAAGCTCCAGGGCATCTCAGTTCCCAAGAAGGGTTGGAGATTCCAGTTCAGAAATCCCGGTGGGCTCAGCCTCTGTGTTTACCTTCAGGCCTGACATGGCCCCAGTGCCCCAGAAGCCTCCCAGAGAACTTCCCTAAAGGCACAGTTGGTGGAAAGGCAAAGAATATGGAGAAATGTGTTTTTCCAAGTTGGGCTGTTTCAGAAGCAGCACACCGCAGCTGTACTATCAATTATAAATTGAAAAAAATACCAGAGGAACGCTGAGATTCATAGTCTGTGATTAGGCAGAGACCTTAATTTATGCTTGCCTGTATCCAGAGGATGTCTGCTACTCAGGGCTGAGCCTACCAGCTTTTCCATGGGGAGCAAAAAAGAAGCAGATGCCATCAAAGCGATGTACTGACTTACTTCATTAAAACCAGCAGCTGCCACAAAGAAAGTTTCCTACGGGACCACTAGTTAAGCAGCATCCTTTCTCAGACAGGCTTGATGGAAAGAGGAGATAAATCCCTGTTTTTAGTGCCTCTCACTGACTCAGCTTCCTTTGGACAAACAATGCTGCGTTGAGTGCGTGAGACTGTGCATGGAGAAAGGACGGGGCATGAGGAGGAGGATGGACACAGTGTGAGGAAGCTGGAGAGGAAACTCTCCCCGTGTTTCCCAGTCCTCACGCCACCAGAGCTTTGCCATGCTGAGCATCCACACTCTGACTGCCAAGTGAGGATTGGGGGTACCCGCTCTCCCTGACAGATGCAGAGCTTCCCTTCTTCACCAGTGCAGGAGCGCAGGGTGGAAGGAAGGGTGTATAAATAAATAAATAAAATGAAGAAACTCCTTGGCTCAAGCAGCAGCTGGAGATGTTCTGCGTTTGCAGTAGCTAACCGCCCTCCTCCAAAAGACAAAACACGAACTCAAACAGCAACAAGAGATTCTTAACTATTTTTAAACCAAATTACTTAGTTTGTAAGCAAAGAAAACAGATCATCAAGACTACTGGCCTCCTCGTAGTCTGGGAATGGTCAGGAATCCTATTTCATTAATGGCAGGAGCAATGACTTCTCCTCTGTTAGGCACTTAGACGTCTCTCTGTTAAGCAGGACAAGAAAGGCAGTGAGTTAAATGAATGTCTCTTGCTTCAGAAGGCATCAAAGAACAATTTTTCATAGCACATGGTAAAGAGAGGATTTGTTTGTGTAGTGTAATATGTTATTATATTCTATTAAATATACTTTCCAAATATATATCCCTGTGCTTCCCTGTGCTTCTGCAAGATGTCTATTTATACTAATTCATACACCTCCAGAATCATAAAATGCTGCTATTCTTTTACTTCAAAGACTTTCTTGAGCATGAGCTGGAGATTTTTGTTAGGCATTTTATGTCACCTAGGTGTTATTACTTTTAAGTGTCTTCAGAATACTGAAAAAATCTCTCTCCATGCTTTTATTTGGTTGAAGCAAGCACCTGCAAGATATATGCGGAATTATTTTCCTAGGAGACAGGCTTATCATGACTTCAGCCAGAGGGAATCTGTGTTTTATCTCACCTGATGCAATAGCCCATGTTAGTCTTAATTCACACTTCACTTCTGGTAACCTCTAGGGCACCTTTAATAACTACTGGAAATCTTCTCTAGCAGGCTGTATGTTTCAGGAAGAAATCCTTTGACTGAAGTCAATGGTTTCTGGCTTCTGGAAAGGTTTTACTCCTTGTTTCC
Source organism: Numenius arquata (assembly GCF_964106895.1). NCBI lineage: Eukaryota > Metazoa > Chordata > Aves > Charadriiformes > Scolopacidae > Numenius > Numenius arquata. The sequence goes on along the minus strand of NC_133587.1, from coordinate 28,507,489 downwards.
AGCTACTACATACTTGGAAACTCTCCCAAGTGCTTCTGCCTATATAGTGGCTGTAGAAATGCAATTCCACTGCCAGAGGTGCAGCCTCAAAATCAGGCCAAAATCTCAGCAGTTCTCATTCTCTGCTGCTTTATTTGCCTCGCCTGCCATCCCATACTACTGGTACCATAAGTCATATACTTGCATGGTGAGTATAAAGTCATACCCGACATAAAACACCAGAGAATCAGTCTCAGTGGCTAGCAAACAGGGTTCCTGCCCAGAAGACAGTCTTCTGAGAGGTCCCACACTGCCAATGTTTCACAGAGAGATGTTAACGCATTCCCAGGAGGTATCAGCCAAAGGCACCTTCCAAAGTTTCCATCGGGGCAAGAGTCTCTCCTCCATTTGGAGCACTGCAAACGCATGTCTGAAGAGTCTTGAATTTCATCCACCTGTGGAAGAAGAGGAGGTACTTCTAAATAATAGCAGTACCTTTGCAGAATTATAAGATAAACATTTCAAAGCCCTCATGCCTCTGTGGCACTGCCTCTAGTTTGCAGGTGAAGGAATAGTAAAGCAAAAATTCATCGTCTGTTCTGAATCAGAGAAGATCAATGCCAGAAATGAAGTCAGTTGTTTGGACTCCCTGAGCTAAGACCATGCCTTGTTACTCTTTTAGACCAAAAGGCCGTTGTTAAGTGAGAGCCAGAGCTGTGTTACTATTGATCAGATCTTGTGGTCTTCCCAGAGCAGAGCACAGACCTTTCCATGGCAGCAGGGTCACGAAAGCAGCAATGCCCACAGCACTGTGGTACCTGCCAAGTCCAGCCAGCAGTCAGCCCTCCTGGACATCAGGGTGCGATTTATACACATTTTACTGCTATGCAAAATGTTTTTTTGGTGTGCTTCTCACCTTTACAACTGAGGCTTTATGGAACCAGTTTTGAAATGGAATCCTAGAACTAAAACTAGAAAAAAAATTTAAAAGGCTCAGAGATTCTGAGAAGGGTGAACAGACATCAAAAATGGTATTTTTGTACATAGAGAATCCACATGGAGTTTTCCTTTCATGACTAATTTGTGAAGTTGTGCTGGTAAATGAAGGAAGATATTAGAAAATAGAGGAAATAATCTGGCACATTTGGGGAAAGTGAGAGAATTTTTCCTTTGGAGACTTCTATTTTTTAAAGAAATAGGGTATATCTGTCAGCTCAGAAGATTTCTATGTCTCTGTTCTGCATCATTAAAAACCATCCCTCTTGTGACCAGGAAGGAAGGGTCAGAGTTGTTTAATTTTCAAATTTGCTACAGAAGATGGAAGAAAATAAGGAATGCTTTTCTTCTTTGGCAAGTACTGGTATAAATCTGAAAATAGGAGGTCTCCATCAGAAACTCAGTTCTTGCACGTCGTTGTCTGCTCTGAAATGTCTGTATTTTAAAAATAAACTACTGCAGCCCTCTGACATGATGAAATCTCGTCACCACATCTCTGCTGTTGCTCTGCTGCATGCTTCCTTCACGTTCAGGAGCACAGCAGAGCTCTTCACACCTCTCTCCTGCCAAATGAGAAGAGGCTTGTTCTTGGCCAGCTTGCGGGTAGCTTAATCCCACATCTTCTAACCTGAGATCTCCTTGCAGTATAAGAAAGAACGGGATAGATCACACATTTGTACAGGAAAAGGATAAAGAAATAACTTTATAACTCAGATATGCAATTGGGAAAAAAATTGTGGCAGAAGTGGCTCAATTAAGGCTGTCCTGCAAGTCTCTATTTTCATCCCAAATTTCAATTTGCTATTTTCTAATTTTCTTTCTGAACTGACTTATAGTTTTCTAGCCAGAATAATGTTGCAGACAGAGATAATTTATCTTGTTTTCTAAAATTGCCACCTAAGGAGAAAGAGATACTTCTGGTATGAAAACGGAGACTGGCACTTAGTGACTCTGAAGTGGCCCATTGCATGCCAACATACACAGTTTGCAGAGACAAGGGTCCATTGGCACTTGTACGATTTTGGCAGGTGTGACACAGATGCATGTCTTCAAATACTCGCTGCAGACCAAATCTATTACACATTTAGGTGAGTTTTCCTCGAGTGTGTGAACGAGGGAAGTTATAGCACAGCTTTCAGTCTGATAAACAGTCTTGAACTTTACCTTGCAGCTTTACCATTATAGCCAATGCAAAAATAGTTTTACGATTTATTCATACTACCAAAAGCCCCCAGTAGTCATTAGTTACTTTATATTTAAAAAATCACAGGTTCATTTGTGTAGTATTAGTGATCTAGAAAGGGGGACATTGAGAAGCAGGGATAGAACAAGTCTGGTCCAAGCTTGTAAACATGTCTGATAGTATCCGTCACACCAAAACGCAGCTATCTAAAACATAGGGTCTGGTTCGCCAGCTATAGCAAGGTTAGATCTCACTAAAGGGCCAATTGTCCTATCCTAAAACTGATGTTTATGTAGCGATTCTGGTGGAATGAACTTAGTCAAAAAGTCTATTATGACAATGCCTAAGTAGTGTATCCTCCCTCTTTTCCAGAAGATGTGATTTTAGGAATCCCATTTTTCAGAGGAAAGTTTGGCTTTCATTGAGACCCTTCAATGCATGTTAGAAACTTGGTATTTGAATTAACCCTCTGGAGATAACCTGAACTGGTCATAGCACATGAACACAAGACACTATACAACGATTTCCTCTCTCTTTTAATGTTTTAATTTATTTATGCATTATGTTTGTTTGATTTTTAATTGCAATTTAATTTTTTGTTGTTGTTTAATCAAAACCTTATGCTTTTTTCCTATGCAATGATGAAGGAATGTAAGAGTCATTGGATCAGACTTGTAGATTAAGCTTGTGCTATTCTAGCACAGACAGAAATAGAAGAAATATTTTCCATGTAAAGCCCACATTGTAAGTGTGGGAGCAAGAAAATAAACTGCATGGGAACCAAGATTTCTGAAGTTACAGCACCAAATAGAACAAAATTACACTGACAGGAATTTTTTAGAGCAGCTCGCTAAGGATGCTGGGATTTCCATGTTCTAGATTTTCTCTCTTACTTTTGGAACCATTTACTACGCAGTGTTCAATATTGTTAAAGAAGCATTTGTCCCATTCTCTAGAGCTGAATCACTGGTGGTTTCTTCTCTTCTTGACACCTCATTTCAAATCGTGCTTAGAGCAGAGGTTACTGAGCAGCTGGTGGTCTGATTTCAGTCCAAAGTAGTGCTGCAGATCTGCCTTTGCAACTCACAGGTATGCTATATACCTTCAAGGTGATATTAATACCAGTGCTACTAGAAACCACAAGAAATGATTGTGGTTTGCAGTTTCATTCCAAGGTCTCAACTCAATCCAGATGTATGTTTCAGGTCTGCACATTTTTTCAGGAAACCTGGACAAAATTCTTCAAAAATTGAGTTACTTCATGGTTTGTGACCAAAAAAAAAAAACAACCCACAAAAACAAACAAACAAAAAAAAAAAACAAAACAAAAAAAAAAAACAACAACAAAAAACCCCAAAACCAAAACAAACAAACAAAAAACAAACACAAAACCCCAAACAATGGAATTTACAAAAGAAGGAAAAACCTGGTGGCTTTAATCAATTTTCTGTACGCAATTTCTGTATGCGAAATGTACACCCTCACACAATATAAACTTTTAATACCTAGAACCAAGCATGGTGATGTTTGCAGGGAGAAATAATGTGTTTTATTAGAGCAGCTGATCTGGTTAGAAAAACCTTGGGGAATGCAAGCTCTTCACCAGCTCTAAAACAGACTGCAAACTTCAAAGCTGTCGGATTTGCGAAATGGCTTGACTCTGCCTGAGCAACAAGCACGAAACCTACCCACACAAAAGGCCCTCCAAGGCCACGCCATCAGCATCCTGCATCCTACAGCTATTCCTTCCTGGAGGCAGTACCCTTCACCCCATGCCTGACCCTGTGGAAACCACCCAGGGAAAGGGAGGAACCACCATGCAACATGGTGAACTCACACACAGGCAATGGATAGACCTCTTACCAGGAGGAGAGCTTTTCTCATGCAACAGCTGTTCTAGCCCTTCAGCTCTAGCTCTCAAGAAAGAGCTATAAATGTTTTAAACTGGTGGAAGTCAACTGGATGTTACAAATCATGTATTTAGCTGGTTATTTCATTCAATATGATTCCCCCTTCTCACTCTGGGAGTGCTCACTCTGGCTCCTGCTCTCTCTTTTTGCCTTGAGATAACCATGATACCACCTCTCCGTCTGCAGTATCCCACCCTTCTCTCCACAGGAACAAGTGATGTTTGTACATGGGTGGGTCATCCAATTACCATATCTAGTGAAACATGAACAGGTTTGCACTCAGCGTTAACAGTTACTGCCTCTATTTCAAATCTGTTTTTCAGAAGACATCAAGACACAGGAATACGTTATCTGCCTTGGAAGTTTGTTCTACAATGTGATCATAATCACACATTCAAATTTGTGTCTCTCTCTCTCTCCCCTTTATATGTCTTTCTTTGCTTTGGAAGAGCCCTTGAATATCCTATGAATGTAATTCAACAAAATGATCATGTCATCTCTGTCCTTCTTCTGAAGGAGCAGGTTAAAGTATCTCACTGGAAGGCATTGTCTCAATCTCCCAAATCTTTTTCTGGCTCTTTTCTGCACCCTGTGAAGTCACCAGAGCTGGAAAGGCCTTTGCAGAAGTGGCATAATCAGTGCTGCTATACTTAGGTTTGTAACCCCCTTTCTGATCTTTTCACTGTTCTTCCTTATATTCTTGTCATGTTAGGTCATGTTAGGTCTCCTTGCTCTACAACGTTGCTATACTGAGTTGTTTTCAACCACAGAAACCCTAAATAATTTTCATAGATATTGCTTTTAGGACATGACCTCTCCTTTTGTTGTATACTTTTGTTCCTAACTGGAAAATTCAAATTTGATCAAGTTAAACAAACTAAAAGCTCTGGATTTTTTTTGTAATTGAACCTAGCATCAGTTTTTCCATGATATGATATTCAGATTAATAGCTGTCCAACCCATCAAAATATCTTTTAAAATATCATAAAATTAACTTTCTTTGGCACTTTTGAAATTAACATGGCATTTCAAGATTCATAACAAATAAGCATCAGCAAATGAAAGATCTAACCTGCCAGCTGTTCAAAATACTTATTTCTAATAGCTGTTGTCCAACAACCTACTTAGTCTTTAGCAGACTGCAGTCATTTATCATCCTCATGTGGTAGTAGTCCATTATCTTGCTCTTCCCTGATTAGAAAACAGTGGGTTTTATTGAACATTTTTTCTATGTATTTACTATCTCTCTTTCAAGAAATGGTCCTGTATCACTTCTTCCACTTCTCTTTCTGATACAGGTAAAAATTTTTTCTTTTCAGTGTCCTTTGTTTCACTAGTCACATTGGTGGCAGTGTACCATGTCAGCAATGTTTTCATTTTCCCTCTTCAGTGTTTTCTACTACAGAACCTGCGATTTCTGTTCATCAGCAGTTGGGGGGGAATACTTGCTATTTATTTTATCTATAACTTGTTCTCAGTTCACCACTGCACTAGAATGAGTTTTTACCCAATGTTGTCTTCACTCCTGACCAACTCCCGTAGCTGTGTTTATTCTGTCCATCTAAGCAGCTTCTTTTAAAGAATACCCAGGACCCACTCACATTTTTTCTGTCCGCACTTTTCCTCACAGGATTTTCACTTGTAATGCTCCTCAGGACAACACCAGCTGGTTGGAGCATAGGATAACTCCCAGGTGGATCCACCTGGCTGACCGCTGGCCCCAGCTGCCAGCACCTACATCTCAGGGAGGTGGAAAGCTTCACCCCAATGGATGAACCTTTCCCGTGCTCTCTCTAGCACCATTTGACACACCGGAATATGGAGTTTGTCTTTCAGACACTGCACTAGATGCTTCTTCAGTGGAGGCAAAGTAAATTAAAATCCTCTTCCATTTTGTGTGATTCCTAAAGATGCTAACGTTAAGCCAGAGGAATTCATCCCATGTCCCTGGTGTGGGAAAGGTAAGGAGATGACTTAAATTTGCTGACAGACGACCCTCTGCAGGTAAAAACAGAGGTGCAAAGCATATCTGTTACAGTTGTAGCATGTAGAGTTTTAGGAATTCCTTTGAGGAATAAATAATTTTCAGTCTCAGAGGGTGCCTTATTTTTAATTTTTACTCCTCTTCTTCCTGCAGAGATCAGACACGAAAATAGTTTTTTTTCTTGGAAATTCAATTTTCCGTTAATTCACTAGAAGATGGTGGAAGATGCTCAGTCCACCCCATGGGCACAGTTGGTTTCATTTAAATGCTCATTAACGAAAGGAATTAGAGATGCAGTGCAATTCTGCGCAAAGTCCTACCAAGTGGCTGTGATCCCCTCTCCCTGCCATGGCTCCGCAATGGCTAAATGAGTGTGATCTCCTTGCAAGCAAGATATAGTAGTGCTTGTAGTGAGTTAGGAACTGTACTTGCATGTCTATAGGCAAGAAAAAGACCAGGTGATTTAGTTCCTATGTGCGATGGACTAAGAGCCTGCTACAGTGATATTTGGGATTATCCTGCAGAGAGATTCCAGCACAATTTTATGCAGAGTTATCACAACTCTGGAGTGCCTAAGCAGGAGCAAACACACAGGCTCATTAGCACAACATTACAAACCGGCAGGTCTGGGTAGGTCAAATGACTGGGTAGGAATAATTCTGTCTAGCATTTTTATGTGATCTCAGAGCACACACTCAAACTGTTCAAAATTTACTTTGTGATATAGTAAAGTCTAAACACTTCAAACATTTTTAAAGTTTCCTGTGGCTTGTCAGAGCCCTGTCCCATTTTATTGAGTAGCATGTTTATGAGTCTATCAGATGAATTCTAAAGTAAATAATATTTGAACAAGATGAAGAACATAAAGCTGCAAAATAAAAAGCTTTTTTAAAAGCACACTATTACTCTGTTCAAATACCCCAGCATTAGAGTGCTTGGAAACCTCTCAGAGGTAAGTGTGCATTTTTAAATAACGTAAGTTGTCCGGGCTGCAGTTACTGAATTCCAGCTTGACACTGAGCACTTAAAGAGTTTAGAGAACCCAGACTCTCTTATCAGCTTGCAGACAAGGGCACTAAATGTCATGTGGGCTTCCTTTTGGCTTGTAGCCACAAGCTGCACATACTATTTAATGTAGTCTCTGGTTCTTAAAGTATTAGGAAAACCTGAAAACAAAGTGCCTGCCATTAGTGAAATTCGTGCTGTCTTTTGACATTCTACAGTATGCATTTCTGGTTTGGCATGCCTCAAAACTTCCCTTAAAACGGAGGCGAGGGGGTTGCCTGTAACTTCCTCACAAGCTACAGAGAAAATTTTCAGTGGGAGTCCTGGAAGCATGTGTAACCATTTTCCATGCATGTTGATTAAATAACCCACTTTGCTATGTTTTTATATCCCATACTTTACCAGAAAATAAGATATGGATCATGTGCATTACACTAATGATTTTGGCATTTCTTCTTTACACATTTTAATTATGGAGCTAAATTCACCATAACTTATTGCTTAAACACAAAAAATAGCAAGGAAAGATGATAAAACAATTAAATCTGGGTTTAAAAATTAATTTTTTTACATCATCAAATGCATAATGTTATAGAAAGGAAAGCATTATGCTGAAGCACTAGCTGTCAAACATCAATAGGTATTTATAGAAAGATTGGCATAAAAAGCTGCAAACTGATAAAAGAAATGTTAAAAGAAAGGCGGCCAGTTTAATCTCAGTAGTAGTATTAGAATGAAGCAGTAGGAAAAACAGGTCAGAGATATTCACTAAATTATACATTATAAGAGGGGAAAAAAGCTTATTGTTCTTAGCACGACCCTAACTACAAAGACTCTTCACCAACATTGGCATTTCCAAAGGTTTTGCAAAGGTAATATTCCAGTTTGCTTCCAAGAACCTCTGTGATATTTCTGTCTCCTTTTAAGCATAGTGTTATCAGATCTAATCCACAATTTCTGTTCTCTGTTTACCCCAGACCAGATTCTCTTCCACCCAAGCTGCTTCACAGCATCCCGACCTACTCTAGCCATAGGATATCCCCTGCTCTATAATAATCTAGGTATAATCCTCATTTCTAGTCATGTTTATCTACATTCCTCCTATTTGGTCCCTTTTCAGAAATATGTGACCTTTGCCTGTACAAAAATATTCACCCACTTCTAACCAAAGGGAGCATAGATGAGGAAAAATATCTGGACTTTCATAGTGAAGTCAAAAAATGATGTGTAAATTTGGTACTGGTGGGAAGCTGGTGGGAGACCTCCAGGCATGATTTTGGGCAGCTTCCCACACCTCAGCCTATGATGCTACTGCTGTGTTGGGGTTGGCCACAAGTGAAAGGTGACTCTCCCAGAGAAACATCCTATGTGTGGCTGTAATATGCACCTCGCGTGACAAATACGTTGCATGATGTGGAGGGTCCATCCGTGAGGGACTGGAGAATATCCCTCAGGTCCCTTCCCCAGGGCTGGAATTTGGTTCCTGGACACTGATGTGAGAGCACCTGCTATGTTGCAAATAATTATGAAATTATTCAGCTTCCTATATCTTTTCATGGTGCCAGCCTGACCATCACCCAATGCTGAGAAGCTGCCTCACGGACCGAAGTGGCATGGACGCTATGTGTCTCTCTGGGTCCCTGGTCTGATATCAATGGCATCAGTGGCATCCCTAAGCCATAGTTCAGCTGCTCCAAAGCCTCCTGCTGGGCTTTAGCCTCACTTTTATGGGTCCCAAGGCATCTCAGTAGCTCCAGATGTGCAGAGTGATCCCTTGAGACTCTGGAGGGCTCAGAGTAAGTTGCCTGAGCTGTAGCCCTGTGCTGCCTCCCAGCCTGGCTGTGAGCTTGGTGCTGTGCTCGGGCACCATGTGGCTTGGCAGTCCCCAGCCCCAGTGGCCCTCTGCCACCTTCCATTGCAGCATTCCCCGCAGATGGCACTCCTCTCAGCCAACCATAGGAACCTAAACCAGCCTAGCGATTGAGGGTAAAATAAAATAACATAAAATGCGGTGAAGTTCATTGGGGAAGCAAGTTCCAGGGGTAACTCATTGCATCCTAAAAGAGGGTTCTTCCATTGCCTTTGGGAACTGAAACCCAGATGCAGCAATAGAGACTGAGCATTGTGTTTTAGCTCAATCAGAGGGTGAGCAGCTAGCCATCAGCTGTGCCTTATGCAAGAAAGTGAGTAATTGTCTGCATTTACAAAACAGGCAAATTGGTAGGAAACTTGCATGTTCTGAAGCTGATTTTGTTGAAAATCTGTATTTCCTTCCCACATATGGGTTTCTTACTTTCTTTTATGCATTTTGACATTATGTACACAAAAGGGCTTTAATTCAATTACTTCTCTCAGTATTAAATTATTCTGACATTGTTTATTCCATTACTTCTTCTACAAATTTGAGGAGGGCTGAACACTGGTTTTAATTCTGTCTGTCAGTTCCTGATTCATTACCATTGCAATGTACATCATTTGAAGTGGGAAATATTAGCAAAAGCTGGAAATTGCTCAAGGACATACTACTGGATTCACCCAGACTGACAATCTGGTGAGAGAGGGGAAAAACTGTTATTCTGGCCACAAAAACATCCTGGTTAGAAGGAGATCTGAACAGAACAACAGAAGTGAAACATTTATGTTTCAATATAAAAGGAAAGTTAACAGCAACATGTGAGGTACAAGTTGAAATTGGAGCCAACTGATAAAGTGGACAAAAGGTAAAGAAATGAATGAAAATTCAGTCATCAGTGACATTAATGATGTGGTCCACAAAATGTGTTAGGAAGAAAAAGAGCTCAAACAAAGGGTCTGTCTATATTTAATAGATGCTTTTGCCTTCAGAACAAAGTGGGAGAACTGATTTAACTCATAGAACATACATGCACTGGAAAGTTAATCAACTTTCATGAGGAGGATTCAAGCCAGAATCTACTAAAATTAAATGTTCTTAAATCAAAAGGACCAAATAACTTACCCCACAGGGTCCTAAAGGCTGGGGAATTGCTGAAATTAATACTTTAGGAGTAAACACATTGGCATTTCCCCTGGCTTTGATATGTTCTTACTTTTCCAAGACTGAAAAAGGAGGAGAGGATCTACCCAGGAACTGCTATGTTACTTCTCTACCCAAGCAAAATAATGGAACATATTCTCAAAAAAAAAAAAAAAAAAAATGATGAAAGTAATACAGAACCAGCAGAGGCGTGTACAGTTTCATGGAGCACAGATCTTGTCAAACAAACCATTTCTGTTTTGGAGAAGATGACATTTCTCGTTGATAAAGTGTGTGTGTCTGTGCCTGTGTTTGTTAGAAACACGCACGAAATCAGCTTTCAGGAGGGAAGAAATCTGCATCCTGTGCATACAGGAGGTCACATCAGGCCACCTGAGTGGTCACTTGTGGGCACCAGCTCTCTGAGTCTGTGAGTTGTCCTCCGAGTCCTCATGGCTTTTATCCCAAATGCTCTCACAGGCTGAATTGTGAGTATGAATGCACGTGGTAATGAGGTCTGAAACATTTCATGTAAAGTCCAAAAAACTAACTCAGAGTAACATACATATTCCATACAGGTTAAAAATTAATTTTTCTTTTTCAATTGGCATTTTTACTTAAATATTCAGTCTTGTGAGTTATCATAGACCTAAGAAAGATCTGTCAAAAATTAACTTTACAGGATATGTTTGTACATATACAGGAATGGTGAAATCTTTGTCACTTTCATGTTTAAATACGGTGCATTAATAGCAGAGGTTAGCCTGATGCACTCAAGACTGCATTTTTACAGTCATTTCTGTCTGTTGACATCAAATAGTTACAATGTCAGTAAAACAGGTGCTAAAAACTAGTTAAACTTGGACTAGCCATGGAAACAACATACACATTTTCACAGTTCACATACTGTTAATCTTAAAAGAATAGAAAAAGGCATGTGAACGTAGCTGAATCAAATAACACATGGCACAGAAAACAATACATGGTGCAATTTCCATGATTCTGGATTTGAAGGAACAGTTGTCCCACACACCAGGCTTCACACACCAGCCTTCACAGGCAAACATGGTAGAACAAGAATAATTTCCCATTTCCCAGGACTGCCATGTTTATTTTTTTCATTCCTACAGTAACATATAGCATTTTCAAGGACAGATTATGCCTGGACTTCTAATGCAAAAAGTACATTTTTACATACCACAGAGGAGCAAAAAATAACCTCACTACTTTTCTGCTTTGTCAGTCATCTCTAATAGCCAAAAACAGGTGGAGTGCAAGTAAGCTGATGCAGATTTCAGCTTTTGTCAGAGAGATGCATCCAGACACATACAGAGCACAAATAGCACTTAACCTTACAGCCTAAAGCAGGAATATTTTAGGTTAAAAAATTCACTAATATACAAAGGAAGTAGACATTGGAATTTGAAGAATGTGGGAGTAAGTAGGTGCCTTTTGCCATAGAGAAAAGTGGAAAAATTTATTGGGAGAGAATTTCACTCATGGGTGTTCAGTATGTTCTACCCAATTATAATTTTTAATACATTATTTCATATTGGTAGAAAAGCCAGTTCCAGTGGGCACTGTTCAAATGTTTCTGGAGTAAAATGCTTATCCTCTGTAACCTTCAGGAAAATAACATAAAACAGTGCTAGACCCAAAAAGCCAAATTACGTATGCTTGTGGTCACCACCGTGCACTCAAATAACATCACACTGCTGTCACACCCTCGATCCTGGGAATCTGCAGACCTATGGAATTGGCAGCCTGGATAATAAATAGGCCAATACACCTGCCTGATCATCAAAGTAGAGGAAAAAAAAAAGTTGCATAATTAGACAGTTTAGATTATTTATTATTTTTTCTTTATGTGTTTAATAGACTTCTGATCTCTTGTTTTGGATTTCATAAACACCTGCACTGGACCAGAAAACCTGAAATGAAGCTGTAACCAAGTCCTGGTAGTGACTGTGCATGGACAACCAAAGACATCACCGATGGCTAGCCCGGCTGGCCCATGGTGAGCCAGGTATGGTCCATGGCAGGACCTGCTCCTTGATGGGCACCTCACAGCATCCCCCCATCTGTCAATCTGTCCATCTGCTCCACCTGTGAGTGATGCACTCACCCCTGTACAAATGAGAGACAGCTGCCCTGGCAGGACAAAACAAACAGGCAAGGAGACAGTGAGACCAGCTTCTGGTCTGCTGCTGCTGGGCAGCCTGCTGTACCATCACAGGTCACAGAACTTCATCATACACTTCAGACAGTGTTTCTCCTTCCATATTTATCTTCAGTAAAATTTAAAATAGGTTTATCCTGACTATGTAGGTCAAAGAAGATTCGTTTCAGTTCCCAAAGCTTAATAAAGAACTATTAAATTCTAAATCAAGTATTGAAACCATATTTCTTGGCCAGATTTCACAGATGTATAGCATTTAATAACTTAAGAACTCTTTATTTCCTCTTATTGAATTTCTGTTTTCTTTAATTGTGGGAGTTAATTAACAAGAGCACAATAAAAGTGAAACGGTAACCATTACTTAGGCAGCATTAGCAAATCAGTCACCCTGAAGTGGCATTTAAACTGCTTCACTTTCTCCCTGTGAAGCAGGAAACAATTGTTAACAGGGCAGCTGTAACTTCATGGAAAGCTCCACTTTTAATGTACCTTTTGGTACCACTTAATTGTTTTCAGTATTAGTTGAAGACATTTAGGAAGGATAACCTTAAGGAGAAATCATATCTTTCTCACTTTACTGTCACCCAGTCTGTGTACAGAGCTGTGCAGTTTAAATTTAGATCAGTCCAAAAGATAACTGTTCCTCTAGGCTCAATTTCACATTATTTTTCAAATAGTTCATTTAATTACTCTTTTTATTATGTTCTGCCAGGGTGAGTGACCTTAGCTAATAATCAGTTATTTTTTAATAAATTTACTAACCCGTTTAATTAAATTTTTGTAATACTGTACTTGGAGCTATCGAACAGATTAACCTGCCCCAGCTGACATGTTTTCCTGCAAAGAAGAACATAAAGGAGTGTGGAATAAGCCTTATTGTCATTCTGGGCAAAAAGCTGAAGACCAATTTATCTGTCAAATCAAAGTTCAAAGTCCAATGTGGTAATACAGACTTAGTGTTTAGAGAAATAGTGTGAGCCAGTCTTGAGAGAAACAAACACCAAGCTGCTTCATTGATCTTCTCTTTGTTTGATGTAAGTTTTAATCTAAATGGGAAAGTTTTGCCGCCTTCTGTGATGTGCGGTTGGTGCGACCTCATCCCTGGAGGAGCAGAGTGAGTAATTGCCATCTGATGCCCAGAAAATGTTTATTTTATAATAAAAATAAAACAAGTTTGATAGAAGAAAACCATTCCTCCACCACCACTGCCAAACCGGCTGGGAGGATCCTCCGCAATTATCCTCTGCTCTCTCAAACCAGGCTGTGTGGCTTTTTCTCTCTTAATTCAGTTCAGCACTCAGCTTTGATTTCGGAAATCCTATCATCATCGTGGCTTGTAAAGAGAGCACAAAAGTGAGCAAAGCCTGCTTTGAATTACAGAATTACAGAGAAATGCTGCTAGTTAAGAACAATGTGAGCTTGTGATCTTTTTATCTTGGGCAGCTAGATCCCCAGCAACAGCTAAAGTATGTCCAGAGACTGGGAACAAAGGTGGTTTAACCCTTTGGAGCCATTGCCCCACCAGGGAACTGAACCCACCCTGCCAGGCAGGTCTGGCAGCCAGAGCTCACTGCAGCTCATCTGAATTGTGGGTGAGCTCCCTTCTCTGTTCAGCATGGAAAATATCTCCACTGTTCCTATCTGCAGGATTTCCAGTTGGTTTACACCTCCAAGGTAACACAAATCCTGGAGGTAAAGGCAGAAAATCTGGCCGGTTGCCTGGATTCACAGCAGGGGACCAAGGATAGCCCACCAAAATAATGCGCCGAGCTCCATCCTCAGCTTCCTGGGGCTGATCCATGGGAATCAAGAGGCAGCCAATCCATCTCATTTGAAGAGAAGGTGAATACGCAGAGCCAAGCACCATGCGTATACAGTCCTCTCTTTCACTCTTTCTTTCCATCTCCTCTCCTGTAGGAGTTCATAGGCATATGCTACTTTCAACTGACTTTTCAAAGAAAAAAGATTAAGAGAGAGCTCTGCAAGTAAAATATTCCTCACAAAGCTGGAACATCTGTAAGGTCATCCCTGCTCACCTTGCAGTCCCAAAATGCACAGAGTTGGCCAGCATGAGCACATGGCAGGAGACGAGACCCAGTCATGGGACTCTGAAACTTATTTCATTCTTGAACAGCTTCACATGAGAAATATCACCTCATAGCACCTCCCATCATGTCAGTCCAGTGTCAAGGAATACACGGACGTGGACTGTACGAGTGTCCAAAATGTTAATAAAAACCAAAATTAACCTACATTACTTTTTATCAAGATATTATATTGACAACTCCAGAAAAAAAAAAAAAAAAAAAAAAAAAAAAACCACACATTTAGTGAGATTTTTTTAATCCTCTTAGAGTTATAAAATGGGCAGACTTCAAAAAAATCTCTAAAGCAAGAGGGTTTTTTTCTATTTCACAGTTACTACCAAACAAAATCCAGAAATTATTTTCAGAGAGATTTATTTTGTAGGACTGAGCTTATATATTAGAAATTGTATTTAGGAATTCTCTGAGGGTACATGTTGTAACATAGCACGGAAATCCTGTGAGCCAGTATGGATTTGCAAAAAGTAAATCATACTTGACCAACCCAATTAACTTTTTTTGGTATAATTAATATAGAGGAGAACCAGGAGGTGTAACTGTAGCTGGATCTCTAGAAATGTATTGAAAATTTTGCATGATAAATTAGAGACCCATTTCTCTAAATAGGAATTGGAGTGAATGAAACAGGAATGAAATCGTATGTTGAAAGCAGATTTCAGAAAAACAAAATAAAATACCATGCTTTCATGAAAAGAAATTCTGGACTTTACAACACGCAAAGTCCACCTGGCATCTCTTTCACAGTTTCCTTGCTGCTGAGTCAGGCTGGGGAGCTCGCCCTCATGGACTGGTTGGACTCAAGCACTAACCCTTCCCCACAGGCCTGGTGGCCTTTCACCCCCTGCAGTGACTCCACACCATGGACAGAGGTGGAATCCCCACTTCCATACACCCAGTAATTGTCTCAATGATTTTGACCTTGCTTCTCAGCTAAACTATTTCTTATATACCAAGTTTGCCTTTTGCTACCTGTTGTGTTCCGCCCATTACAAGGCTGTGTCCCATTCAGAAAGTAATATTGATCTCTAAATCTGAAGAAAATAAACTAAAAGATTCCTAAAGAATTAACTAACCCTGCAAAACATTTATGAAGTCTGTAATCAAATTAAGCCCTAACAAATGCTTCAGAGGCACTTGAAAGCTTGCATGCATCTGACTTTTTCCCAGCTAGACCAATAAAAGAAACTTGACTATGCAGATGAAACCTTTGCACAATACCGGATTGTAAAGCTCAATCAACCCAGCCTTTTTCTATACAAAGAAATACTAAAACCCATCATCATTCAATTGTAGTGGCACTCTCCCTGACTGATGACTGCTTTTGTTGCTGAAGCTAACAATAAACATTTGCTCATCAAAGGCTGCTCAGCCCATCTGCTTCCAGACATTATTTCCAGTTAAGACATTGTCCTCAGAAAATAAGAAATTATTGTGTGTACAGTACAAAGACAAATACATGTGTATATGTGGGCTGTGGGCTGTGCAAGGTATACGTGTGTAAAGTAATAAATACAAATTTACTGACATGGTATCTGACTTCAGCCCAGGTCAAGACAGAACAGATGTTGGGTAGCACTTGGGCCACGAGCAGAATTGCTTCCCAAGGCTGCCCTGCTCTCCATAGAGACTCACGCAAATCCAATTTATATAGAGCTAATTAGGGTTGGAAATGACATCACTCTGTTTGGGGAGGCTGGCAAGAAACTTTAACAGTCATCCCAGGACCATGCGTTGCATTCAGCAGAGTTACTGTCATAGACTGAAATCTTCGCCCCTGGAAAATTGGTGGCTTGAGGCAGCCACTCACACAGTCCGCTGAGGAGCGCCAGCAGCTGCTATCCCAAACCAGAGGCTGAGACAGTCCTGGCAGTGGAGCAGCCCTATGTCCTAGGCACCGAAGGTATATGGTCCCATCTCCCTGTGTGCTCTCCGTACAGCAGCAATAACAATGGTGGCTCAGGGATGAAGCAGCAAATCTCTCAGAAGCTCTGATTTAACCTCATAGTCCCAAGAGGGCACCTGTCTCTGTTATGCTGTGTCTGCAAATCCCACATCATCTTCCTTTAGGTAACACGAAGTGCTTCTAGCAAAGGCCCCAGACAGCTTCTCTCTGACACAGGGACGCCATTTTGCCACAAGCTGGATACACGGGTTGGAGGATCATCTGGACAACCACAACCACAGCAGGATCTGTCCCATCTGCACTGCAAAGAGAGCTCTACTTTGTCACAAGCTAACAGGAAAAATCCGTCAATTTGTCCAACTTCCCCTCCCAGATCATGCTCTGGTCTCTTCCAAAGGCTCCAAAATGAACATGAGCTTGGATTCAAAAAATCAGAGTGTGAGACAGATTAATGCTTGCCCACAGGCTTGCATTTAAGCTATAACACAGATGTCCCCAGCCGTGTCCTCAAACCCAGCTGTGTCACCAGGTAAGGGTTTCACAGTTTTGAAGTCTAGAAGGGAGGGCACCCGTTTGAAACGAGAAGACTGAGGCTCATGCCCCTCTGTAATGTCTTCTAGATGTCAGCAGCATGGTGCCTACTGCATCCTTCAGGCTGTGAGATGGAGTCACCCCTCTAAATCCCTCCCTACCCCAGGATGTGGGATAGGATATGGGACATATGGGAATTCATCTGGTCTTGTGAAAGGATACCTTCAGACAGGTGAGGATCCAGGCTTAGAGTGCTGTTAGAGCTGTTATGTAGATCTACATCATCAGATACTGTTTCTCTTCTCTAACTGGTTTCCACTTTGGTTTCCATATTATTTTAAGTCACTGGTGCTGGAAAGTTTGGCTTTGTGACAAAATACTGACCTCAGTATAACAGACACTGTGTGCAAAATATCCATACTGAACAGCATCCATGACTAATGTAAGTAAAATCTCAATCTACTCATCTCCTTAAATGCTGAGTAAAATTTAGAAAGGCCATACTTCAGCAACAGCAGTGGAATTACAGTCACAGACATCTATAGACTACCTTTCTGGCCATGTCTCCAGTAACACAAGCCAAAAGTAGCTGGAGTTTGCACTTGAATTCTCCAGATGAAGAATGTCAATTTAATTAAACCCAGATGATACCAATAAGGAGAAATCCTCTCTGCTACAGTAGAGACCATTGAAAGCTGCAACCCCCAGCAGAGACAGTCTGCAGGAGATAAGGAATTCTCTTTCCTTGAACTTGGCCCATTTTCTTCCCTACTGTGATGAAATCCATGGCCAACCAACAGAGATGCAAGGAAATTTCCCTACAGCATAACAGGACTTGACAATCAAAAAAGTAACATAAACAATGAATTTCTGACTCCTGGAGATACCAGGAATGCTAAAGCAGTGACGTCTGTCTCCTTACCTTTATGGCAGTGCTGAATTACAGTGGAGAAGGAACATGCAGGGCACAGAGAAGTGGAAACATTCAGGCACTGCAACTCTCCTCTCCCAGTTCTGTTCCCAAACTCTTTCTGCCCAGTAGAGCTTCCCAACTTAGTTTTCTGGCACAAGTCAGCAGTATCATTAAATACTGGAGAACATCTGCTGGAGTGCGTGACATTAGCAGGTCATAGAGATCCAGGAAACACCAAAGCAGGTGCTTTTTTCCAGAATTGAGGAAGCATGGCACAATATTTGGGAAGACACACACCCCCTGTTCCCCCTTGCCCTGGATCTGGTTACAAGAATATCAGAATTACCAGTAGCATCCATTTCTCATGGCAAGTTTTTCAATTCTGAAGTCTTTTCCTAACCTTTGCAGTGTTCCACAGCATCCGTGAAGTTTGCTCCTCATTTGTCGCTAAGGGCATGATCCTCTCAGTGTCCAGTTCTCTCCAAGGGGATAGGATGCAAGGACAAATTCCTCTCCAACTTGTTCCATGAAACAACAGCTGTCTCAAGATCTTGATGAAAAATTGAAACTGTACTATTATGTCTCAGGTGCAACATTTCAGGTTTGAGCAGCTAGGGGATCTACACACACTACTCCAACAGTATCACACAGGGCCTGGACAGATATGATGAAGACCTGTATTAGTAGGGTTCTCTGCCCTGTATTCCCGTTGTGTGAAACTGTTATGTACCATATGTGCCACAACAGGCTGGGCTTAAGTTTCAGTTCTAGGACCTCTCATGCATTTCTCAGTATTGTTATTGGGACATATTGCAGTAAAAAGAGTACAAAAGAGTGCTGTTGCTAGTGACGCTGAAGGCCCTGTGTTGTGTCTTATTGGGTGATCTGCTACACGAGCCAGAGCACGTTTCAGGTTAAGGTTATGGTTAGTGTTAGACAACCTAAAGCAGCCAGACGAGTTAGTCTTGCTGCACCCTGTAGGCCACAGCAACACAGAACAGGACAGGGTTAGTGCAGCTTTACAGTCACCCCAGGGGCAGCGAGGGCTTGGGTTAGAAAACCTGCAGAAAACAGTCAGTTTATTTTTGCAGCATACTGAAAAGCCTGGGAAGTCAGGGATAGGACTGATGCTATGGGGGTTCCAGGGTTTGTCTTGTGAGTTAGAAGGAGAAATGACCTGGCTACACTTCATGTTGTGAATTTCAAGTGCTACAACCTAATGCACTCAAAAACTGCATTCTTGTGGTGTCTTCCAAGGCCCACGCTGTAAGACAATACTGCAGATATATGAGTTGAAGGCCTTATGCTGCCTCTGAACATTTGAATTACTGACTGGGTAAATAGGGCTAGAGATAGGATTAGCACTATCATTACTATGACTTTCTTCAAGGATGAAAAAGGAAGAGGGATTACTGGTGGCGTGAGGACCTTCTGTGGTGTCCCAGGCTATGAACTACTGTTCTTCTACATTTCATGCTAAGATTATGATTTAGTCTTACAGTTAGGACCTAAGGCAGTCAGGCAGATTATTTTCACTATATAGGTCTATGTCTAGGAAGTTGGGGACTTTTTAAGAAAGGACTAGTGAAATTCAAATTTGAAGTCGTATGTTACATTTTAAGGTAGCACTTTGTCCCATAAGAAAAAATCTCATTTTAAGGTTAGAGTTAGGGTTAGAGAAACTCATAGACTCAAAACTTATGCTCACAGAGCTGTGACGACCCAAGGATGAGTGTTAGTGGGCTAGAGGGACGAGTGAGTTTGGCCCACTGATGATCTACCAGACTGAGAGAACCTTTTGTGGCCCAGGGATTAATGTAGCTAAAAGTATTAGTATGCATCCTACAGACACTAAGGGAGAAACAGCTAATAGTAGAGTTGAAGGGCTTAGACGGACTCAGTTTCTGAACTCCTATGTGGGTGCACTTCAGGCTGGAATTAGGGTTACAGAGGCAAAATTGCCAGACAGGTTATTTTTATTGCATCCTGCAGGTGGACGAGCATCATGGGGAGGAGTGGTGTATGAGAGGTCCAGGAGCTTGTTTACAACTTCAAGTACCATTGGTTTCCTGGAGACATCTCACCTTGGGAGTATATTGTGATTTTCATAACAAAATTCCTTAAACCAAGGTGGGGGTTTTAGGATTGCATTTTTTAAAACAACAACACAGAGAAGGTCTGTTCTTCTTTTGCCTTCTTCATCCTAGAAAGATGGGGACAGGATCTAGATAACAAAAAAGCTGTCTGTCCTATACAGTAAATACCAATACAAGGACCAGAGGTCTTGTTCCCATCAATATTTTCTATGCTTTGCAGTTCTGAAGAATAATAAACTTTCTGGTTACATCTGGTTCTGTAAAGCCATTCTGTTGCCTCAGTTTTACACCAAATCCCCATCCAAACCCAGCCTGAAACACACTTAAGCAGGAGATATTTCAGACTCAAACTAAGCTTCTCAGTCCTATCAGCTGCCTCCACCTGTACTGCCTGTAACATGCAAGATGGCACTTCAAGACTTGGAACCCAAAGGCAGGTGGATGGGGAGCAGCAGTACCTTCCCCAAAATCATCACAGAAGGGCTTGGGGCTGCCAAATACCTCTTCTCACCTCATCCTTCTGAGCTCAGCATGTACAGCAAGAAAAACGTGTTTGGCTGCTTCCAGCTCCTCATCCCTACTCCCAACCAGAAGTCCCAGCCTGGGATGTACAAAGACTCTCCAGGTACATAGAGACTTGAGGGACATCTTCAGCCCATCACCAGATTTTCACCCTCTGCCTGGCCCCTACACCACCCCACAGGGAAGGCATTTGGGTCTCACAACCAATCCCTATCCATAATATGCTCAGAAATAACCAAAAGGCCATCCCTACCTGAAGTCACGGTAAAAGGATCTTACCCCTCAAATACCTCTTCTCTCCATAAAACCCTCCTAGATCTGCAGAAGGCATCAAGAATGTTTTCTTTCACTTCTCCAACTCAGATGTTAAACCTGACATTAATTTAACATATTCCCTCATTCCCAATGGGACCTTTTCTTGGAATATGAAAGGCACTGGGTCACGCACAATGACTTCAACCTCCAGAGTAGAACTCTTCTTTCCCGAAGCCTTGCTGCTGCAGAGCAACTTAAGAAAAAAGTCTCTAAATGCATTGAGGTCTGCACCCCACAACCAAGGCAGTATGTAGACAGGACCATGCCTTGCCTTATCTGAGTGTCTCTAACTTCTGTCCTTTCCTGCCTTTTTAGGAGCTGCAGGATGTAGCAAGAAGAGCCCCTCTGGCCGCTTTATGTTTTCTCCCTAGCTCTAACCACCAGCCTGACAGTAGTAAATATACTCCAAAACAGCCTCAGCTTTAAGCCTATAAACAGATGTCTCTCTTACTCCCTGTGCCCTGCATAAAAACATTGTCTAGATGCTTTATATCCCCATATCCTAATTGTAATCCCATCCCTAACATCATAACTTCCCAGAGGACCAAAAGCTACATTAAAAGCCCAGATTTCCTTCAGTATGAATCCTCTCCCTATCTTTCTGGTCTGTGCAGGATACAGCTAGTATAACTTGTTTGGCTGCCTCATTTTTTCTAACTCCAACCTGAAATGTATTGCGAAATGCAATTATATAGCAGGACATAACAGCTTTCATCCCCATAGTTTATTGCCTAAGCTTTACAGGATGCCTCAGTAAAAATTTCTTTAAATGCATTAACTTCTGCAATAAGAAATCTACCCCTAAAGTGCTATGTAGCCCATGGGGCCATCCCATTCCTGAAATCAGTTAAGTCAGAGAAGCAAAAGCAGCCAGACAGGTTATTCTTGTCACAACCTGCGGAGCCCGGAAAGGCAGCGTGAGATCTGCTTTTAATGGGGCACTGGCACTCACATCACAATTTACAGAAGTGGCTGGTCCCTGACTACGTTTGAGGTTAAGCTGTTTAGAAGTCCAGAGCCTAAAGTATTGTAGGACATCATTACTGCAGCATCCTGCAGCAGCTGGACAGGGAGATGGGATGTAAGAGGGACTGTAGCGCATCGAGCATGTCGCACATGTCTTGCTGTTTGAGCTGCTACCCAGGTACATTTCAGGTTGGGGTCAGGGTTAGGTTTAGGGTTTCAAAATCTAAAGCAGGCAGACAGGCTATTCTTGCTGTATCCGGCAGAGCACAGAAAGTCAGTGAGCAGACACTTGTTGGTAGACTAGGTCCTTATCCAGCACATCAAGATATTAGCCTAGTGATCCAAAATCTACTGTATTTCAAGTCATAATTATTTTAGTAGTTTCCGGGGACTATAAAGTAACATATAATTCTGCTGCTATGGGAGCTGGAGGCCTTTCTCAGCCCCTGACAAAGTGGCCTGGTGCCTTGTTGCACAGCTGGCGATGGCAGGGGTAGAGGTTAGTCCCCTTGCCTTTATGGTCAGGGACCGTGTTAAGGACTCCTGTCTTGAGTTAGCAGGAGTCAAAATTTGATTCTGTCGTTTATTTTAGGGACTGGTTTCTGGGTATTTCATGATGGATCCAAACAAGAGCCAAGGATTCTAAGGCATGCAGGAACTTTTTAATTGCTGAATGCCCCAGGGATATGAGAGCTAGAAAGAGACTGGGTACATGTGGGCATCAAGGCAGAATATTCTCTGTTATTGAAGGGCTTTGTTTCCTGGTTATAGGAGGGTTGAGGCTGGGGTTTGGTTTAGAATGTGGGGGTCAGTTGCTTTGAAAAAATACCTGTTTCTGATGGCCTCCCTCTTCCAAGGGGCATACTCCATAATTGTTGAATAGTTTTGTCTGTGAGCATCTTCAGGCTCTGATAGCCCTGAACAATTCGCTGAGGAGCAGCCATCCCCCTGTCACCCCAGCCTTACTGCTCCCTTTGGAGCTGGTGGGTGCTGGCAATCCCCTGAGCAGAGCAATCACAGCAGCACAGAGGAGATGGGATGGGATGTCTCCAGCCTCAGAAACTTCAGATAGCAGGTAGCAATAAATGTCTCCTTACCACAATAACCTGGTGAAGCCATGGTTTTCCTCCCCTCCACCCATGCCTGCGGCTCTCTCGGTCCATCATGGGATGCCCCTCTGGCTTTCTGCCTAGTGTGGATGACTGCTTCTGTGCTCCTCTCTCTGTATGTCTGCCTGTGGACTTGGTGATGTGTGTTAGACATCCATTTCTAATTCTTGCAGGTCAGCAGGTAACCTACATAAGTAAACGAGTATCCAAATTAAAGACAGGCGTGTTTCAACAAGGGAACTCAATCTGATTCCGAAGGTGAAAGATCAAGTTTATTAACTAAGCCACCCACCTCCCTCGGAATATTACATGAATTAAAACCAGACTTCCTGGTGTTATGTATGCAACGGCTGTCAACAGCATAAATTATGCCTGAAGAGGTTTTAGTTGCTCTTCTGAAAAATATGAAAACTTTGTCTTCTTTTGATTTAAGGGTTGCAAAGTTTTTTTAAAATTTATGCAGACAGTATCCTGCCTTCTACTTACAGACTTGGGCAGTTGCAGCAAGCTGTCCCTCAAGGGCATATCCAAAGACTTAAAACATTTGACAATGAAAAGACTTTTTTTTGTTGTTTAAATGAGAAACCCTCCTTAAACTGGCCATTCAAAATGAGATAATATGCTCCAGTTACAGTCATCTCTGAAACCTACTGATAGGATAAAAATTTTATTTAAAAAGCAAGACTTGAATTACCAGTTCCTTCATAATCATTAAGGCCGTTAGACCCAGATAGTTTATGGCACCTCTCATACAAACACTAAGTGTTAAAAGTCAAAATGAACAGCTGATCTCAAGTATAATCTGTGTTGAAAGTTACTGCAGGGGCTAGAAAGGCTGACAGTTCGTTTGCAGCACAAAGAGGAATTACCATACCATTCATGATAGACAAAGTTTGAAGTAATAAGAAAGAAATGACCTTCTCTCCAGAACTCATACTGATTAGGCGTCTTTTCACAGTACTTCCTTGAATGGAGATGAGCATTATTGACTTAATTCAGTTCAGGCTAGTGTAAATCAGGACTAATTCAATTTTAATCAGTGGTGTTAGGATAATACAAATAAGTTCCTCATTATATTTTCTCTATGATCAAATTACTGCATGTGAGCAGTAATTATTACCGCATGTAATAATTTGTTCTATGTTCCCCATCAGTGCTTAGAGTAAAAGGTCATAACAATAAATGTAAATCCTCCCACCAGAATTAAACTGGTAAGCTGCTTACTATGGCAAGGCTCATGTATACTTTGTACTTGGCATGGAGGAGAGATCACAAGATGTGTTGAAAGCTTTTTGGAGAAATAACCAACCATCAGAAGTAGTTCCCTGGTTCTTTCTTGAGAAATCTTGACAAAATTAAAAACAATAATCTACATTCTTTTAGTTTTTTATTTAGAAAGAAAATCACTGATCAACCCAACTGCAGCTGCGTGAATTGACAATTGGTCATTGAATGTGCACTTGAGAATTATCTGCAAACACAGCAAAATCCAGAAATTTATTCATTCATCAGTACTACACACTATTACTTGCAAAAACATCCTGTGAAAGAATTACTCCACTCTGGGGTGAAAATAGCCGTCCTGAGCCATAGAGACCATCTGAACAAGGGTATGTAAGAGACACAAGTGCAACACCAGCCTGGCATACTAGGTCTTTGTAAAATCATTCCGCCCTTAAATGCTGGGTAATTTTGATCCTCATATATATATATATTTCTGCACCTTTTCATTGGAATGCTACTTTGGGCCTGTTGGTGAAATGGCAGTCCTGCTGTGCTCTGTAGGCTGCCTCCCTTACAGGCCACATCCTCAGCCACTCAGTAATACCTACTCCAGCATCCACTTCGGGGGAAGTTTTCATGTATGGAGTTCTTGTCTCTGATCTTTAATTTCATTTTTAAAATGAGCCATACACAACAGAAATACACTTGCAGCCTTACCTCTGGGTGTAGAAGTGTTTTGTTTGCAGGCAGATATTGAAAATGACCCTGAGCTCCCAGTTCTCATCCTCATGGGGAACTTTCTGAAGTTCTGGTGATGCAGACTGAGTGACATCACGTGGGACCGCAGTGTGTGAGGGATGTCCGTCATACAGGCACATGCACATCTATGAGAGTCAACAGCAGAACTTTCCCACTTGCACTTTTTGGACATGGCTGTGGGACTCCATAAGAACTTCAGACCCCTCATTTTGACTTGTGCACACATACGAATGCACAACGTGGAGACACAAACGTCCTTTATCCAAACAAACTTGAGCAGTTTCCAACAAGGCCATGGTTTTCTCCTCGCTGGGTGCAGAGGGGGAGCTGGCAGCACCAAAACTCGCAGCTCCCAGTGCCACAGCCCAAACAAGCAAGAGGCACTGGGGTTACAGGACATTCGCAGCGCTGCCTGAAATCGCCGTCAAGGCAAACAAAAGGAAACTGTTGGGAAACGCCAAGCCCAGTGTCCCGGCAGAGCTGGCCGGGTCTGTCGGCGTCACGGCGGGGCTCTGTCCCCACCCACACGTCGCAGACTGGCACCACGGCGTCCCCAAGAAGAATATATCCATTTCTTAATGAGAAATTCAGTGATTTATCTGATAAGGGAGCAATTATCTGAAGACAATATCATCATTTGTGGGTAGGAAGCCGTCCTCCGTCACGCCAGGGATGTGACCAAACACAGTACATGTTTTACTTTGGACTAAGTGTTCCCTTTCATCTAGACTGTGGCTTCCTTTCACAACTGTAGCTGGCTTGCATAAAGCTACCTTTCATCTGATTTCCTAATAAATAAGTTTTTAAATTCACATGGGGTCAGTCGCTGGTGACTAGAATATTTTCTGCAAGAACGTGTCAGAGCAGGTATATAATACACCTACTACAACATGCCTTGATAAAGAATGAGCCCTACAGGAGTATATCACAACAGCACATCTCAAAGCCTGCAAATTGGCTGCGAGTGCCCTTCCTCCCAAATCACCTCAACACTGCAGAAGTGAGCTGCGGGGAGACCCCAGACATCAGATTTCTCCCATAGCTGTGCTCATTCCCTGTTTTCTCTTAGAGAATGTTTTTAAAGGTGCTTACTTCCTCTGGAGGAAAAGGGTAAAGCTCAAATTACTATAAAAATCTGCTTCTAAACTCTTGAAAGTGGGAATGGTTTCTCCTGCTGGGAAAGCGGTAGCAGCTTTAGAGCCCATTCAACTGTGTCTGCTGGAAACCTCAGCAGGCCTCCAACCAGGAGCTCATCCATCCTCCTGCAAGCCAAGGCAGATCTTTGCCTCCTTCTAGGCTGTAGGTAATGGTAGTTCTTTACATCAGTGTCTATAGGTGAGCAGAGCTTGCAGGCCCTTGGGGTGAAGGGCAACATTCACTTGTTTTAAGTTCATCATGCTTTTAAGTGATTTGCAGGACTGAAATGTCTCAGAGTCCTGCAGAACTGAGACACACCTAGTCATCATTCCACAGTTACACTTTTGGTCCCTTTATTACAATAAAGTAGCGACTCTTCTTAATGTATTTCAAACCATACAGCACATAATCCTTAAAGAACATAATACAAATCCCATTGCTTCTAATGCAGATGATGTAGTCTTTATCACAGAATATGACTATATACAGAGCTGGAATATACATGGCTTTGAAATAATCCTTAATAAATATATTTACTTGCTGCTGCTTAAGAAAAATCCCTACCATCAGATCTTAATCTCTTCCTGCAGAAAACAAAGAACAGATTTTTCAGAGTTTCGTCTGTTTCCTAGCTGCTATTACCAATGCACTGGCATTAGTTTAGAAGAAGACTGTCCTACTAAGCATGACTATCCTTTTTAAAAAATAATTGCTAGGGGCAACTTAGAACAGGCTCAAAGAGGGTAGAGGAGGTGGGGAAAGAAGAGAATTGCTTTTGTTTTGATCCATCGCCCTCACAGTCCCTCAAATCCTCTTTGATTTAGCTTCTTACACTGCTTTCACTGTCCTAAACAGACAGAATCACAACCTAATTTCTCCCGTGTCAGCAGTAATACTAAAACTGAATCACAGCAACCAGTTTTATCGTTATTGCTTTTTTTGTTTGTTTGTTATACATTACAACATAGCTGTGATTCAACCCTATAGGCTACGGCAGAACAGTTGTCCAAACTTCCCGGAAGATACTAACTCTGACGCTGGGCTTTCCCCACGTGTGATTTCCATATGTTGAAACAACGGAATATCGCAGTTTGGAGCCCCTCCTGCATCCAATGTGGATAGTTTGGAAGGTACTCTAGGTCTTAAAATATGTATTAACCCAGTGTTAAGTCTGAGATTGTATAATAGCTTAGGGGTAAAATATTACAGAAATACTATTATTAGCCCCAGACAGGCAATCCAAAACTAGGGAATTGTGATTAAACATTAAAAATAGACTGAAAACAAAAAGATACACAAAGGCACAATGAGGCACTGAATTAACCCTTTTTAGAGTAATGCTACATGAGGACTGAACAGTTATGATTAGCTCTTTGTTCGCAGTCTCTAAATTTTTGAGACATATGATTTTTTTCTTAATCATGTCACTCAACGACAAATACAAATGCTGCAAGCTTGCTGAGATGGACACATAATAGGAGAGAAATGAGGAGTAAAAATACTCCAAGTGTCTTCAGGAAGGATTAGGTCTATCCTGGAACAGCACACATGTGGGATTGCTCCATATACACAGTTTATAATCTTATTCTCAGGAAGCTGCTGAGAGACATTAGTGGGTGGGAGGGGAAGTACTTCATACTCAAGTGGCTGAATAACATTTTGCTTGTATTGAGGCACAGCCCAGAGCTGCAATTTATTCATATCAGGGCTCACAAGCCTTGGAGTTCCTTTTTCACTGTTGCATCTGTTACGCTTGTGGCAGAGACGCTGAACAGCATCGGTTCCACAAATATTAAGAAATGCACAAATGCAAAAGTAGACAAGGTCCATGTGCCCAAGATCTTACAGCTCGAGTAAATGTTAGTTTAGAAAAGCAGATTTTTAAAACTAGTGACCAAAGTATTATCTTAAATGCAAAGACCCTTGCAGCTGTTGGAATCACCATTATTACAGGGATTTTTTTTTCATGTCCTGGAGTCAGGAAAGGTAAGGCTAAAGTGGGAAAGTTGAAATGGCTCCCTTTCAGTGAAGACATACAAACACTTAATCTCTTGCCCAAGTGCTCCCTAGGCAGAAGATCAGGAATGCCAGCAGGGACATCTTCAGACTGACCCTTTTCCCTGCACCTCCTCTGCTTCCGCCAGTGCCACAGACATGAGGGGAGATGACCAAGACAGTGGTTCTACCACTGCTCATGTCCCCTGTGGGAGAAGAAGTCAACACGGGGCTGCTGCAGAGCTTGGGAAAGCCCTGACCATGACCCTGGTGCGATCACAGCATGGGAAGAGCTCTGTCTTACACCATGAACCTTCATGGTGAATGGGAAGGCAAACTGGTGCATCTAAGATCACTTTAAGTAGTTAACATACAAATTGAAAAATGTTTCAGTGTAAGGTAGAGAGGTCTGTACTCCCACCAGAGGCCTGTCCTCCATTTCACAGCTCTCCTACCAGCCCCCTTGGAAGCAAAGAAGCAGTTTATAGGATTGATGAAAATAATTGTTTTCCAGAACTTCTTGAACCACTGTTTGCATGGGTTTTTCTAACTGTGTCCACACTTCAGCTTTTGCTGGCGTTGTTATTACAGAAGGGGCTGGGAACAACAACATTTAAAGAATAAAGAAGGCTTCGGTTGCAAAAGCATTTCCCACAGCTGCCCACTTGGTACAGCACTGCCCCAGGCTGCAGTTAGGAGAGCATTTTCCGTAACAGTAAAGCTTGTTTAAGAAGGTCTTGCCCTTGGCCTGTTGTTTCTGTCCTTGTGCTATATTTCAGCATCTTTTTGCTTGCATCAGTGTAACTGTTTGTTAAACCATGCCATAATGAAGATCATGGAAATGATCTGAAGAAACCGTCCCAGAAAAAGTCATGGGCTTGTGGGAGTTGTTTTTGTCTTAAATGCATCGTTTCCATGTCTGGTTGGGAAAGCCCTGCAAACAGTAGAATGGCACGATGAAGGAGACAGTGAACTGCAGTGCAGGCAGGAAGAATGGTGGCTGGGAGCAGGGATTTTTCGAACAGCTTTGCTCCCAGAGAAACGGCGTGTGTAACTGCAGTGTGAGATCCCCAAGCACTGCGGGCTGTGCCCTGCCCTGATGTAACCCTTCTGCTCATCCATCCTCTTCTCCGGCCATTTCGCCCACTGTGGGTTCAGGAGGGCATGCTCAGATGCCATGAGCCAGTTGTCTTTCACCAGTTTCTTCAAGAGGTTTTATGATACAGAGGTTTTATGTTTTTATTTTTACCACTCAAGGTGTTCATGTAAAAGGGAAATGGAATTCACGCTTTGCTTTTTCTATTTTTTGATATTTTTCTTTTCAAACTCAAGTTCCCCAAGAGAACCTTAACTCTACCAGGCCCTCAAGCACATCCTAATCCCCTTGTAGATGATATCTATCTAATGGCCTGAAAAGGAACATCAGAAAGGTGCCAGTAAGAGCTTCTCCTCTGTCACATCAACAAATCACCCAATAAAGCCATGGAGGCATATTTGACAAGGTATTAAAAAACAACAAGACAAACACATTTTCAGACCTTCTTTACACATGGGATAAAGAAGCAACAGAATGCAAAATCAGTGTATCTGTTTCCTCCACAGGTCTTCTTTAAAACTAGTATCTTGTCAGTTAGATTAGTGATGAAAAGGAAATAGAAAGATGATACCGGCTGGATTGCAGGGACATGATAGTAAGATTCCACTACTTATTCATGATAGGTTAATTTGCAAGATTTCTCTCTGAATGGCCCTCATGATAGTCTTGTGAGAATAAGCAACAGAGTGGAGCCCATCTGGGATTTTACCAGTTAGGCTCTCTCAGGGCAAAGACTTCATATTGTGTTAAAATATTAACTTAAAAGACACAATTTGACTCTTGCAGAAACCATATCTCATGTATTAAGCTAGAATTGCATATAACATTATGTCATTTTTATCAGTTACTTCACAATTGTGTATTTTGTTCCTGCATCCAATGCATTAAAGTTCATTAATTTAATTTCATCTTATCAAGCAGCAGCTGAACAGATGCGCAGTGAAGATGAGGAGAAGAAAACAAAAAGCTTTTTCACTCTATGGGCTCTGCTGTATGTCATGGGTGCTTACATGGGCTCACAAATCACTGCTGATAAAATGGATGCCTACTGCAAACCAAAGACATCAGCCCGAGAAGAGGGAGCCAGAAAGCCTACTGTGTGTGACAGTAGCCAGAATGAACTCTAAACCAGTTGTTTGCTGTCATATAAAATCTCCATACTGGAGTCATAACTTTTATTATTTATTCATACTTGCAGAGTGGTGCTGCTACAGCAACTGCGAAACAGGACTATCATGTAGAAACACAGCAGCCGGCGCGCTGGACACCCAGGCTTACAATCCAAACACGCTTACATATTTTCACTAAACACAGAACTGCAGCATTTTCCTACACAAGCAGCAGCGATACCCTTCAAAAACAAGCTTGCTTTTTTTATGTTTTATCAACAAATAGTGAACGTGCATTTCCTGTTCATAAGAAACTGGGTATTTCTCTGCCCAAAATCCTTTTAAGAATTCCTGCCCTTGTTTTACTGGCTGCAATCTGTGCAGAGGGAGTCTTGACAGGACAACCACAATGGACTGGATATTTCTTGATATTAATATTTTCATATTATTAATATAGTTAAATATTTCAGTTAAACTATATCACCCTAAAATGACATGGCTTTTAACATTTCGAGAGATCAAAAGCACCAGCAACAGAGAAAAACAGGAAATTTTAATTCTAGGAATGAAATTCACATCAAAGGATGTTGTGCTTCCATTTCTTCATCATAGTCTAAACAAATGAGATAGATAAAACCATTCACTGCTCTACATTTCAAACAGGATTTATTGATTTTAACAAACTTGGGACATTAATAGTTTACGAAAGGTGCACCACAAGACTGTGTATTTTCTGGTTCTGTCCTTCCATGTGCATGTGCATGGAAGTTTCCAAAAAATTTTAATTCTACTTTATTACCAGGACAGACCAAATGTTCATCTTACTCCAAATTCAGGTCTCTGGCCATGGCAAGGAGCAGCTCCTTCTAAAAAGATTACAACAGGGCAAGTATAGGCCTGTTCTTCCACTAGAGAGGAGCCATAAGAAACTTCTTAGTCCAGAGGCTAACTTTATTTAAAGGCTACTGACAAGCTATGAAATCATTAATTTAGGTTGAGGGGAAGGAAAATGTAAATTTCTCTGGCTTTTGGAAAAGTATAAAACCCACCCACATCTCAGCTTTTTGAGGATTCCCCTATGATTAGGAATAAAGACTGGGGTCTCTACACAGTCTGTAACTCCTAGAGCACACCACAACTAAGCCATTGTGCATATTACTTGGCAAGAAATGCCTCAATACATCCCGGGAGTTTGGAAGGCACGCTTGCTCATCTTCAGAAATGGCATCAATATAACTTAGAAATAGCTGAGCTGGTCCAATGCCCTGTCTCTTGGCAAAGCGCTGATGCAGCCAGATGGCCGTGCCATAACAGGACAGACATGGGCTGGGCATTAGGAGACGAGCATCCTTGGGTAGCTCGGTGCTGATTCATTGTGGCCTCAAGAAGCCATTCATTTTCTCTCTGCATCACTGTTTCCAGCTGGTAAGTGGAGATAATGTTGTTTACCCATCTTCATAAAGTGGTCTGACTGATGAAGGTGGAAAAACACTCATAGACTATCATGCTGAAGATGCCAAACCTTGGGAAAATACAGAGATAAACGAGACATTATTGATAGTCTGACTGCTCTTGGAAAGATTTCTTAGAGTGATGTGATCAGATATGACAGTGGATGAAAAAGAAATAAAAAACAGAAGCTAGTAAAATATTAGGGGTGACAACAACACAAAGCAGCAACAACTAGCCTGTAGGAAAAGAAAGTTGCTGGTTGCCGATGGCTGCAAAATTGGCTAGCAAAATGCCCAAGGAAATGTTGGGTAGATGAACACTCGTTTGCCTCGAGTCCCTACAGTTCATCGATTTTAATTTAGCAACATTCACAAGAAGTCATTCTTGGTTTATTCTCCCATCAATTTATTTGAACCAGTATGTCTTTAAAGTCAACCAAATGTAATAAAAGGATATTTTCCAGCATATAGTGTTGCAACAAAGAAGAGAACAGTGAAACACATTTTTCCCAAACCATTTACTAGTCTCCAGGGAGATATAATTTCCTTTCAAACTGAACTACATTTCAATTCATAGGACATTTTTATTAGCCATTTTGGACTAAGTAATTGACTCTTTTGGAAGCAGTTCCCTCATTGTTGCAATATCAATTAGTCAACGAAATATCATAAGGTAAAGTGAGAAACTGACAAGATACGCATCTGTTCCCGCTCGGCACTTCAAATAAAGCTCTCCTTCTTTTACTCAGCTGCTTAGCTGATACTCACAACTTCATATCACCATATCTTAATGAGCAACAATTCATTTCTTTATGTGGAATTGCAGAAAATACCGCTATGTGAAAAAGTCAACAAGAGCATTCCCACCCTCAACAGCTAGGAGCATGGTGTAAAGCAGGAGACTGCTGTATGCTGTGTTAAGTGGACCTCCTCTGAAAGCAGCAGCAGTAACTCACAGTGGACCACGGAAGGGACAAATGCTTACTTCAACATGAAGCTGTGGCTCAAGGATGCCAGTATCTTGCAGGTTTTGGGGACAACACAGTAAATACCCAGTTCCCTTGAGATGCAGTACTCTGGATATTCACAGCTGCTGCTGATGCAAGGAGAAGTAATAGAAGATGAAGGTTATGGCAGACTGAGCTCTTGAGAAGAAAACGAGTGAACAAACAGAAGGTGGAGCCTCTGGACCCACCAGCTATGTACGCTGAGTCTGCTTTGTGTAACTGCAACTGCACAAAAACACCACTACACACCAGAGATTTGAGCACAGAGTGATGTATGTACACTATGCACTATGGGTTGGATGTAGTTTTCTTTCCTGCTCTCTTTTGAAAGAACTTACTACGCTGGACAGTTAAGGAGTATAGGAAAGTCCACAGTTAATGACTAGCTTTTGCGGCTTGCATTTATATTCATTTCTCTTTTGTCAAGGAAAGATCAATAGCACGTGCTCAGCAGAAAACTAAGGTAATCAACGCCATGTTTTGAAAGATTAGGCTGCCACTTTGTTGGAAAATATCAGGAAAAAAAGTCATCTGAAAACCTGAAAATACTCTTGGGCAGTGGAGTGCATAAACTATGTATTACAAAGGCCAGAAGGAAAATTATATGAAACCTTCATTATTGCAGACTGGACTGAATCACCAATATTCATATGACATGATATGACATGACATATGACTGTTACCAACTGAAATCTGATTAGCAACTTCAAGTACAGTAGCTTTTTAGAGCTGTATTCAAACAATGAGGAAGAATTAAAGATCCAGGCAAAGTTTCACAAAGCAAATAATTTCCTTTTAATTGAAACCATAAGGGCATAGTTTTGGATGCAGTGAATGCTCTGGAGCTCTTTGCTTCATTGGAACACAAGTGATTTTAAACATATTATTACATGAATATATTGTACTACATCCCTCATTTGAAAAAAAAAAGGCATGGAAAAGCAGCAGAAAAATACATTTCCCTCATCTCTCCCATTCTGAGTGTGGCATACCAGCAAGTTTTTGGCATGGCAGCATATATTAATACTACACATCTATATGGGAATCATATACCACATTTTTATGTTGCACTCTTAGCCAATATTTCCTTCTTGTAAAACATCCAATGTTTCTGCTAGAAGCTTTATTACAAAAGATGCATTGTTTCCACTGAGTTATGTACTAAGAATAATCAGGCAAAATTGTGATATTAACCCTAATGGAAACAAGACATCCCTTATTATTTGCTGTTGATGAAACTTTGTGATTTGAAGAGACCCCAAAGAACTAGGATTAGCTTCAGAAAGGTAGAGAAAATGATATTAATGTCTATGTCTTCATTTTGCAAGCTGCCTGGTCTTAAAGAGATCCTCAGAAGAAGCAGAAACACTGACAGCTGCACATCTTTGCCTGTTGGCCCCCTGCACAGGGGAAGGGATGAGAGCTGGGGAGTGGGGCAAGGCAAGTGCTGTGGTGGCATTTTGCCAGCTGGGGACATGGTAACTGATGGTCTGCAAAATACACACATATCACATGAGATTTTTGTTGTTTACAAACTTGTTGCTAAATGTCATGAAAATAAGCTTAAACAGTTTAAATAGTTTCCACACATCACTTTATCATTGCTGTGGTTACCTCAGGTATGTTCTATGATCACAGATTGAATGTTCTGGTCAGTTTTAAGTGGAAGAGCAGACAGCAGGGCTGGATCAAAAAATAAAAGTGGAAGCACTTGCATGCATGTGTGGCTGAATTCCATCGTTTTTTTTCCACTGAACCCACAGTATAATGATGTTAACGAACTTCTCACAGGAGTATGGACAGGAAAGCAACGTGACCAAGGAAAATGTGGTCATGCAACCACTACCTCTACAGAGTTGCCCAGTGGGAGATACACCCAGAAGAAGTGCTGCAGCCTGGACAGGTCAAAGTGTCACACATAGAAAGCAGAATCGCTTCTTTTCTCCCACACAGTTCATTAAAAAATGAGACTTTTGATGAGATTTCAGGTAATACATATTATCACACTCTTTGCTAGCTTAAAACAATGAAGGTACATTGCTTGTCCACATAAAACTGTTAGAATGAACTCATTTTTGCTGTCAGAGTCCAAAGCTGGCTAGGAAAGGTACCTCTCCTTGCTCAGAACTGGAGAAACTGCCATTTTGTGAGTAACTTGGGGAGTAGAATAGCAAAGAGAAGTCATTCTCTCCTTCATAAAAACTTAGGTGAAAACATGTATATGGAAATAAAGTAGCCACATAAACTATGACTTTACTCCCTGTGTCCAGCTTACCAGATCACAGTTTTAAGGAGACAGTTCCTTTGTATTCAAAGAGGAAAGGGATGTTAAATAATAATTTGGATATACCCAAATCATCTGCTATCATATTGTAAGAATTACAGCTGAGATCCAATTCAACAAGCTTTTCAACAAGTCTCTATGATGCTGTGAAGCTATCAAAAACACATAATGATTTTTGAGTACAAAGGAAATATTCGTAAGCATAAGGTTTAGCACATATATAAGCAATATGTGAATTTAATGTTTATTTTTTCTTCATTTTGCAGTATAACTTACACAACTACTTCACACCATGTAATAATGAGTTCTGACAATCCCTTCTGAGATAGTACCTGTGTCACCCATAGCACTATATGAAAATCATACAAATTATCTGAATTGTGTCAGGCTATAATTAATTAAACAGAGTATTCATTACCATAGTATACATACTTTTTAATATTTTATTCTGATGTTGCCTTTCCTGTAGAAAGTTTTTTAAAATAGGGTGATTTTAAAAAGAAAAGTACACATAGCTGAATTATGTAGTACCGAGAACTGCCAAATGTGACTTTTGGATAAAATATTTTGAGAACAGATTTTTACATGCTGAAGTGGCAGAAAAAGATGAGTTCAAAACTCTAGCTTGAAAAATCTGCGATTTTCTAAACTTAATGCACTGAACTTCACAAGTGGCAGGAAGGGCAGTGGTGAGGCAGATGCTTTCCCACCCCTTCCCATCCCCAGCCTGGTGAAGCAGGAGTTGTGCTAGGAAGATGCCTTTGAAGACATTCCCACTGCAGGGAGGGAGATTATGTTGAAACCTCCCTGCACATAGTGTGACTGTTCACCAAGGACAGAACATAATCGCCAGCAAATCCCATGACCTCTGCCCAAAGACGGAGTTATTACAAAGCCCGGCCTGATATCCTGGTGCACTCTGTGCAAATAACAAAACGACAATAAACTCAAGGCAGCTCTGAGACAGGGTTCCCAGTATGACCAAATCGAGATGCTGGTCTTAGGTTTCTTTGGGCAGCTCACGTAAGGCGTGACACTACACCGCTTCTTTTCACTTTTCAGACTGCAAAACCACTGAAATGCACCTAAAGATGGACATTACCACCTGCTTATTCTAACTTGACTAATAAGTTGGCTGAGGCATCCCTGTGTCTGGGTGGGGTGCAGGCATGTTTCAGCAGGAAAACCATTTGGGCCCTATCATGGCTTTCTCCTGCACTCCTCTGCCGCGCACAAACCAGGGCTGTTAGGGAGAGAGAAGTGGGGCAGGCAGGACTATGCAGGCACAGATGAACAATGCCTGAACAAGAACAAAAGCAATTTCAAATCCCACCAGTTTGTGAGATTACTTAAGATGTTTGACTGAATGTCAAAAATGTTTCAATGAACCGTTTCGCCACCCAGATCTTATTTCTAGGCCCTCTATTGAAAAAGAAAAAAAATAATCCTGAAACTTAGTAATTAACTACTTAATTTCAGGTTTCCACAAATATCTGTTTATAATTCCATTGTGCAAATGTGACCCAAAGCAATAAGGCTTTGAACTAGTTAACTTGAATATAGAGAAATACCATTCCAAGTCCGGTTAGGACAAAACTTAAAACCTCACATCCAGCTTCTGGAGTCTTCCTAATGCCCCTGTTCTGCCCTGACATTTTCACGGATGACTGCAGGCATGTCTCCCACACCTATTTGGTTCATGCCCAGCAGCTCCGCAGAACCGATCACCTTTCTTCCAAACGGATTTGGTCTGCTGGGCGCTGACTTAAATAAAGTGTGTGATGCCATGTGTGCCATAAAGAAGCATGACAATGTGATTCACATGCTGCTTACAGATTTTCCGCAATCTCTTTGTATTGCAGGGCTTGTACTCCTTCATATCGTTTGGAGGAACTCTTGGAATAATGATTTGGTGTGTGCAACTGTTTTTTCCATTTCTGTCGTTAAAGCTGCTTTCAGGGCCATGCTGAAATTGCAACAAAAGGCTTTCCCACATCGCAAATCACTGTAGTACTTGGTGTGCACTATATCAATAAAAAGATTAACTTACTTATAGGAAAAGGATGACAAAGTCCACAATTGTCCAAGCCATGAGAAAAATGAGGTTCTGTTTCAACTAAACCAGCTAGTAACAATGTCACATTTTAACCCTCAGATCCTCAGGTACAGTACAAGGCTCACAAGTGGATTTTATCTTATGTGCAGCATTAAATTAGTGCCATTAACCTTGTGGGTCAGCTCTTTGAAGTCAAGCAGGCATTTTGCTATTGATTTCCATGGAGCCAGGATTTCATACTTATTTCCACTGCTTATTTATTTCAAAGCATCAGGAAAATTTTCTGCTTAGAAGCCCGGAAAATAAATGTGAAACAGAAGGATGTGGGAAGAGGGATTTCTCCCTTGTTGTGAATGCAGCATCTTCCAGTACCATCCCAACTGACAGCAGACTCTGAGAAAGCCATACAGGGGCCCGCAGAAGTATTTAAAATACTTACAGAAATCAATTCTAATGGCTTTCCAGGAACGGAGAGAGAAAGTGACAGGCAGACAAACGACTCGAGAAGTTGAAGCAAACAGAAATGGGGCTAGAGGAGCGCAGAAGAGACTAGACTTAAACCTGGATTCATGCTGCACAGAAAAGATGGAGAAACTACCATACATATCCCTGCTCAAATCCAGGTTTTTAAGGTTCCTTAGAACAAAATTTGACTGAGTCAGGTAGAGGAATTTGAGAGAGGTAATTCATTTTTTTTTTCCCATACACTGGAAAAGGTAAAGCACCAGGCCCCATGATTTTATTAGTTAAACATTTTAAGGAGTGCCAAGAGTTGATAGCAAATTTCCAAAAGGCCTGGCTCCTGTCATGAGGAAATCATATTCTGTAAAAAGAGAAATAGCCAGCAATGAAAAAAAGTGTCAGGAGGGGGGAAAAGATACCTGGCCAGCAACTGGTGACAGTGAAGTGCACACTAAGGAGCTATTGGTGCAGGGTTTTTCTGGGCTGCAGAGTGGGAGAACCACAGCAAACCACAGGGCTATGGACATGATTTACCAACATGGAATAATGGGCACCGTACTGAAACGGTGCACAGCAAACACAGGACAAAACCATGGCTCATTACACTGGAGAGCTTCCGATCTAATCATACCTGTGGGTAACAATCCAAAAGACTCTAGTCAGAATGCTCAGGGGTTGGATTAGATGATCTTTAAAGGTCCCTTCCAACCCAAACCATTCTATGATTCTATGACCATACTGGAGCCCCAGCAGTCATGCTGCCCCCACCTGAGTCCTTTACAAGCGTGTCAAACAGCGGTTCCAACCAACTCAAAGTAGTTACACAAATTCTTATTTCTGAATGTAAGGGAAAGACCTGTTTCTAGTGAGCATGTAAGAGAGCCTTACAGGATGCTCAAGAGGATTTGCATATGGTCTTCTGTTCCTGCTAAAGGAAAACAATTTTACAGCCCTTTTTCTTTGGTATTTCCATAGCCCCTGGGCTCATTTTTAATTTGTAACCAAGGACTTGAATTTGCTGGGAAGGGTCAAAACAGAAATTCTTATTTCTCTGTGCATTTTCTTCCAGGCAGCCTACACAAACCCAAGTGGAATTCATTGTTTTAATGAGAAGAAAAAGAAACAGCATTTAAGCTGCCCAAGGGGGATCCTCACTGTGTAGCAAAATACACTACACGGCATCAGGCCCTCAGGTTCCTTATTTTTTGTTTAGAAATGTGAATATGATTACTTTTTTTTTAAAGGAGTAGCACCCTACTGCAGAGAGCGTGATCAGAGGAAGCCCAAGGCTCTCAGAGCAATCATGCATGTTGAAGGGGAACAGGGGGTTGTCCCTTTTCCTGGCTGCCCAATGTGATTCAGGATCTGATTTCTCGAAGTTCTCAAGTTGTCAGTCATGAACCAAGTTAATGCAAACCGTGCCTTCCATGTACCCGGTACAGTCTGATGCCAAATGCTAGAAAATCAAGGTCCTGGCATCTCAGGTAGGTGCTCCAAATTCAGCAGGTGGTCTCTGACCTCAGTGGCAGGGCATCCAGTGCTTTGCGTGAGGATGTCAGACAAATGATGAGACTGAGCAATCTTTGTTTTGTTTCTTGAGGGAAATGTGCTATAGCCCACTTGAGCTGGGGCTTGACCTCTTCTGCTCCAGGCTGCCTTTTCCCCGGCTGTCTCCTCAAGTGTCTGCTGACCACAGCCCTGCTTCCCAGGACCCAGTGCGCCCAGTTTGCAGTCCCAGCATCTCCCATCTGGGCCTCCTGTCCCCATCTCTGGTTTTCTGCCATTTCTGCTTTTATCTAGCCATCTTAACTTGTCCCTAATAATCCTTTTAAAGGCAGAGTTTAGCCCATCCCTAAAAAAACCCACAAAGCTGCCCCTGAGATGCAGAGTGGTGAAACTCAGGAAAAGAAAACAGGGGAAAGCAAATGGTTATGGGGACAACAGCAAAAATGCAGGAGGAGGGGGCAGCCCAAGTCTTTCCTCCTAAGGCAGAGGATTAGCACAACAACCCACATGAGACCAATGTCCTGAAAAAGTCCAGGTTTGGCTGTTGTCCAAGGACACAGTGTAGCAGCTCTACACACGGCAGAAGTAGAACACCCAAACAAAATAATCGCTGCGTGTCATTGCTGTCCTTTGCTGAATCCTTTCATTGTCCCAGGGACACGTCCAAGGTCTTTTCTTCTGTCCGCACTCGGCTGCCCAGCTGGACCCCGTGGCCTGTCCTGCTTTCAGAGGCCTGCTCAACAGGATGATGAGTTTGTCCCTCTGCTGAATCGTAGCTGTTTTAGTAGCAACCACATTGCATTGAATTTCTTTCCTGCTTTTGGGGGCTTCCCTGCACCAGGCAGCACCATTCTGGAGTGAGATGCTGTGAGCAGGGCAGCCTGGGGCGGCTGTGAAGGAGGATGCAAAGGTCCAGGAGGGCTGGGGACCCCTGCAGCATGGCCAGCCGGCCCACACGTGCCAGACACAGCACGGGGACACCGGAGTCACAGACAAAAAGTTACTGGTTTGGCGTTTGCTTGCTTGTTCTTTCAAGTAGCAAAGGAATACTTTTTTCCATTATTTTCTTGCTACAGGATCTGGACTGGTTTTGAAGAGACAATTCTTTTAGAGACAGCAAGCCAGCTTGAGGCAGTCACCAGCAGGGAAAATTTCTGCACGAACAGTTGAAGTTATAAGCATGAAAAACAGCCCTATAATTAGGACTAGGAGGCGTCTAAACAGGCAAGTGCCTACAGCCCCCACCCACCGTCCCAGCCTCACAGGGTTTGCTATCAGCACTGCTCTTACTACTGTTTGACTTGGGGTATTTCTTCCCCCCTGTCTCATGTCTACCTTTTTAGAGGCTTTTTAAGGGAGTTTATCAGTGGCTCTTTTGGAAAGTCAAATAAATTATGTCAATCAGTCCCTCTGCCCAGCTATTAGTGACATTTTTGAAGAATTCCATGGTAGTTTCGTTAGACATGATTACTTTTCCACCTAGGTATAATGTTCCTGTTCTGTATAAGACTGATACTTACTGATGCTATTTTACCTTTTCTGTGTTGGCAGTGTGTGAGCATGCACACTTTGGAAGGGTTGAATGCATACAGCGATGAGGGCATTGTAAATACCTAGACAAATTAATAATGTAGCACCGAAGATGAACACAAGTCAGTTAATATTAATGCTAATATCAAAAGTGTCTAGAGTAGCAGGCGATAATTTTTCTTTTTGTCAGGAATAAAGGGAGATCAGCAAGGGCCATGTACGGATTGCATAGCTTGGCTTTAAAAACACTAAATAATTTGAAAAAAGCCATTCTAGTTGCTCCTCTTTAAAGAAATTATCAATGCTAGTTCTCTCTCTGACTTAGTAAAGAAACTAGAGTTATGCCCTTAAACCAGGGCTGTCAATTTATGTTGACAGACCTTGATGAACATAATTACAACGCACCTAACCCAAGTAGCAGATGAGGGGGAGAAGTTAAAATGAAAACCTAATATTGGAAAAAATTGATCAGCCTTCTTTCCTTTTCTCTCTGGAGCCTGCTCAAAGTTCGTTTATTGGAAAGACTGATGGCAGCACGGAGACTGTGGGACTAGTCCAGGCTCACTGTGCAATGCACTTAAATGATTAGGGAATATTGGACACCTTCGCTGGAGTCGGCTGTTTGTCCTCCCGTCTGGGAGCCGCACGGCGCTGCCTGCCAGTCCTGCATCAGGGCAGCCCCGCGCGGAGCCACTTAGTGCTGCTGATGGCGCGGGAGCCCTCCCTGATCGATTGCCCCGCTCCTCCGCTGCCTCGGCTAAGAGCTGGAGAGACTAGTTGGTGCATACGTGATGACTAGAATTTAATTATATATCAGATTGATTTTCAATTACAACTTCAAGGAGCTGCTTGCCAGGATTTCAAGTTCATGAGAAAGGCCCTGCGTCTCGTTTCTGAATTCTTTTCTCCCCATATTCCTGCACTATGTGGAAAATTTTACAGACTCTCTACCTTCAGCTCTCTGTCTGGGGATAAACAGCTTCAAACTTTCCAGTAATAATGAGAAGATCAGCTCTATCTGAGACTGAACCTATTCAAAGCTGGAAGAGGAATTTTGAGATGTGGAATAAAATTAACAGGTCTAGTTATAACGGTGATTTTTTTTTTCTTTAATGTAAGTTTCCCAGTGGTGAGTTAAGAAGCAGAATCTACCTTCAAATTGATTTTTTTTGACCTTGGGCGTAGCACCAAAGGGGGCTGAATTCAATCCAGTCTCTAGAAATGGGCATGTGTGAGTAATAAAACATTCTCATTTCATAAATCCATCTAAACCTGGTCCTGGATGAAACTGGGAATATTTTTCCTACAGGAGCAACCAAGTACATCAAAATTCAAAAGTTTTCATGAAACCCTTCTAGATCAGTCTTATTTCTTTTGAGTAAGACTTTCAACAAAATGCAATCACTGTGTGAACTGTATACTGGGTAAGTACATGAAAAATTGAAGATGGAGCTGGATTTCAGGGGAAAAAAAGATCAGTTTCATTTCAGTGCTGGGCCTGATCTGCTTACTCTAAAATAGGGAGGAAAAATTTACCAGTGAACTCACACTGAAATATTTTAGAATTATATAAAGTGGAAATTTCAGAAAAAAAGAAAATACAAAATTTTGAGTGGAATTAAAAATTTATTTCATGTGGACAGAAAAAGAAAACCCTGAGCAAATGAAAAAAGAGCAGGAAAACAGTAGCAATCAAAGGACCAAGGCTTACATGTGCTGGGACTGGGGTTGTCTTTGCTTATGGTATGGGCAAATGTGTGTGACACAGCCATCTCCATGTGCACCCCTGGCTTTTCCAGTGATGGCATGTGAGCTCCATCAGGCAGCCAGGACGTGTAGTGCCGCTGATAAGAGAGCAGCAACAATGTCTGCCCCAAGGGCTGTGGGAAGGACTGCAACCCCTTTGCTGCAAGCATGGCCTCAGGCTAACACCCCTCTTGGCCAGCCATCCCATCTGCCCCATACATGCATAGTAACACCAGGTAAATGCAAAACACCTTTTAGAAGGTACATTGCTATATACATATAAATAGGTATATGCTATATACAGTAATAAATGAGTCCTGACTTCTGTTGCAAAGCCTCTGATTTTTATAGAATACAATTTTAACCTGCTATTTCCAGGAAGCTGGTCTGGAATAGGGATCTGACTTAGAGTAAGTGAAGGTGAAGCCATTCTTTAATAATCTGTAAACTGCTAAATACATGCATTGTCCAGATCCATTTGAATTGCAATATTGCTGTAATGTATTCTTACTTAGATTTTCTTCATTTTCTGAAAAACTTGCATCGAAATCTTGACAATGTGTCATGTATAAAATCCAGCCCTTTTTTCCTATCCAGTCACAAGCCAGCTGCTTTCTTGAGACATCCTATCTATAATGCAGATATGGTTCACTTTGACTTTTTGAAACTGCCACCTGGTTCTCCCTCCATGTTCTCATGATAATCATGATTTTATTTACTGTATTATACCTCCCCTTTTACCTTCTTTTGAAAAAGAATAGTCACAGCTGAATTATTGTCTCTTTTTCAAGCTTTTAATTACCCTTCTTTCCCTTCCACCTACGTTTTCTGGTTCTACACTTTTTGATCGGTAGGAGAACAGGTTTGCACATGATGTTCATGATCCAGGCACACCTTGTATTTATTCTATTTGATGTTGATAATTCCTGTTTTTTCTCTGCTCCCTTCCTAATAATTCCTAATGTTCTGTTTACTTCTTGTGATTGCTCCTATGCATGAAGTTGAAGTTTAGATAAAACTACCTCCTGGAACTAGCTTTCCTAAGGATTATAGAATAATAGAAGAGCTCAGGTTGGATTTTGGGAGCTCATGAACCCAATGGCCTGCTCAAAAGCCATGAGGTTTTGGGAGACTCCCGAAGCCATCTCTTCTCCAGGCTAGATAGGGCCTGATCTCCAGCCTCTCCTTGCAGGGCAAGTGGTCCAGCTGCCACCATCCTGGTGGCCCTCCACTGGACTCACAGCTACCAAAGCCTTTCTTATACTGAGGGCCCAAAACTGGACACGGCGTTCCAGGTGTGATCTAGTAAGTACAGGGGAAGCCTCACTTTCTTCAATCTGCTGGCTACGCTGCACTAGCTATTTATAAAGTTATTTATACAACCCGGCCTCCTGTGCATGTCTTCTCACTTGTCAGGATTACAGAATTCAACTGTCACTTTGTCATCCAGTCATTCAGCACTGAGATCCCTCTGCACCTTGCCAGTAAAGTTTGCATTCTCTAACCTGATCCCATCAGTGAAAATTGTCATCTTAGTCGCAGCCCATTTCCCCAAGTTGTTTCTGAATATATCGATGTTTATGCTTCAAGTACCATGACAATCTGATAACTGAATTTATCCTGTTTCAGCATTTTCCAGCAGAAGCATCCATGCCTTCAGCTATAAAGCAAGATTAGCCTCAGCCTTTCAAAAGCCTCAGCATCCTTCAAAGTACTTACCATATTTTCCATCCCTACTGACTGCATTTTTGTTTTGTTTTAAAGTGGGCCCAACCAGCACAGAGAGCATGCTTCTGTAGGCAGTCCCATTGCAACCACGGAGAAGCGTACAATAACCAGCATTATAGCTGGGGGTAGACACATAGAGGATGGGGTCTTCGGCGCTAAATCTTGCGGGGTTGAGTTACAGGAGCGATGCACAGCACCTGAGTTGGGGAGGCATGAATAATAAAAACACCTTGTCTGTGTCTGGGCTTCTGAACACCACCAAGATCAGGTACACAAAGTTCACCTAATCAACAGGGTCCATCTGTAGAGCCAACACATGGGGCTGTAACAGATACTGGCCTTTTATATGAAGGTGAGAAAAAGTCTCAATAGGGAGGACTCAAAGGCACTGAAGCCGGTTGGGCTGTGACTACCACCGCTTCAGAAGCCTCCGTTATCTCTTTTGCTTCTGTGTCTCAGATTTCCCTTGAAAGCTCAATTGTGTCTTTGACATGAGGATTCTTGAATGAAAATGGAAATCTCCAATGTTTAGAGGCGGAGGTCACCTGAATACTCTCAGGAACTAAATGAGACAGAAGAAAAATATAAATTAACTTTACTACGAGATTAAAAGCACTTCATGATTCAGGTTTTGTTCTTCTCCTGAGGACTAGACTCCCCCTTTCAGCCTGGATTTCCTGACATCAAGCAGTCAGGGTGTGAGAAGGGCACGGCACAGGGACTGCAGCACCAGGGAGGCAGCAT
The DNA here is from genome assembly GCF_964106895.1 of Numenius arquata. Classification (NCBI taxonomy): domain Eukaryota; kingdom Metazoa; phylum Chordata; class Aves; order Charadriiformes; family Scolopacidae; genus Numenius; species Numenius arquata. Next base: position 28,462,964 of record NC_133587.1, on the reverse strand, counting down.
CCCTCCCGAGGGAGGGTCTCATTCAGCATTTTGGTGCTCATTAGAATATTTTCTCAGACAATCATAAACCAAGGATTTAGAGAAAGGGTTTTCACAGAGAAACAAGCCCTTGACAGAGGAGGCAGCAGGATGTTTTTGTACCTTATCAAACAGAGGACAGGCCCAGGACACATCCTGAGTGCTGCTGTATTTAGTCCTCAAAACAGAGCAGCTCTGCAGCAGCAGCACCACACATGTATAAGCAGAACAAAGGTTTAGTCTTAAGGATCAAAAGGAATTAGAGGCAGGTCAAAATCAGAAACATTTGTATTTAAATCCTCACGGGCTCATGCCTGTTTGCTTCTGAGAGCCTGCCATGGTGTAAAATGTTCAGATTGCCTTTTTCTCCTTAAAGCCAGGCTTCAGAGGCTGCCTGCGCTTTGGAAACGGGGTCCTAGAGGCCACAGCTTTTCCTAGGCACCTTTTCTTCTGCCTTACCGCATGCTTCCAACAAGCATGCCTGCTGAATCTCATGTTCAGTGCAGTAAAACAAAGTGCGTTTGAGAAGACCTTGGGTTTTCCTCCAAGACAACTGCTCAATGCTCTTCAAGGCAACTGCTAGAATCTCATGTGGTGAGAGAAGATCCAATTTTAAGATGAGGACAATGCAGCCACATGTATCTAGTGAATGCCAGCTGATTTTTCTCATCTTGAGTCTCTTGAGCCTCCTTTATCTAAAATGAACTGTATCACATCCATTATGTTGTTGTGTCTAGCGAGTTGCCTGTGCTGATGTAGATGGGCTCAGATGGTGACCACGGGTGACAGGGGAGAGCATCTGTCATTCACCTCAGTGGCCAGTCCAGCCCAAACCATGACACAAGCTCTTATCATCCTCTGTATCAGAGGAGACTGGTCAATGCACTCTCTGAGTGCTGCCTGCTGAAAGCAGAACATTTTGCTCCTGTTCTGTGGTTTCCCCTGCAATGCCAAAGTCCTCCTTATTTTCCAAAATCTTAGGTTTTCTTCATCTTCTGAGCTGCCAGACACTGACATTGTACTTGTTTTTTCCAGTCCTTCTGCCCTATGTCTGTTTCCTGATCTGCTCTTTGCTTCTTTTGCTTCTTCAGATACCACCTTTCTGAACCTGAGTATCAAAATACACTTATTTCTCCCCTTATCAGAAAAAGAACTACTTCTCACTGCATGTTTTTCACTTCTACAACAGTTCACTCTCTTTGTCTTGACTCAGCCTATATTTTACCTTTGTATAATGTACACACCTTTCTCCCACTGCCCATATGAAAGTTATGTTACCCCAAATTTTTCCTGTCTACTCCACTTCTCATTGTCAAATTTTCCTCAGGATATTTATAGGGAGGATGCTATATAAAATATTTATTGCACTGTATCCTTGGGAACTGGCTGGTTTTAGTGCTATCAGTGCCATTATTAGAATGAACAATACTATATGGAGGTTTGATGGGAATTACAGAAGCTGGGTTACAGATCTACTCATATCAAAGTGAGAGACGGAGAGCTTTTAATGTGGGAAGGTATTAGATGACCACATCCTAAAAGTCTCATAAAGGACTTGTCTTTAGCCTTATGTAATCTAAAATAATAATAGGTCCTTGTAACCCAAACCTTTGTGTCCCTCCCACAGGCTAATGAAAGTTTTCATGTGCCTCTTGCCACCTTTTACATTCAGGCAACAGAATGAGTATTTCACTTTTTTCACTTTCTTTTTCCTTCGTTTGCCTGAAATCACTGTATATCCAGAAAATACAGTCCACGTGCTAATCACTACACTGAATAACATCAGGGGAAGACAATATATGGCATATGATAGGCAACATTGCAAACTAGCACTGCCAAAGCTGCGACACCAAATTCCCAAGGACAGGATAGGAAAATCAATCTGCAGTCCTCAAGCAGTGGTTGGCATAACTGAACAAAAACCTGCCTTCAGGAAGAACAAGGCAGTGGCACACTCGCTACATCTGAAAATCCGTAATTGTAATGAACTTAAGACCAGGTTCAACATTGTTCTGTGTGCATCAGATACTTGGATCTCACCTCATCTGTGCACAACGCCCTGCAGAATCCAACCCTGCGGGATCCCTTCCAAGCTGGAAAGGAATAAGATTCTCCTCCATTCCATGAAAGAAACAATCCTGTTTCATATCAACTTTGGAGACGTGGTCCCAGGTAGACCCAGCCCTGCGGTCTCTGCTCCTTGCATCCTGAGGGACTCTGAATCAGAGGTCCTCATCCGTTGGTGCCATGGCCCCAAGGCTTTCCTGCCAGCTCTGCTGACAGACTGCCAAGCTGCCAGGTGAACACCACGCAGGAAAGAAATAAGGTGTCTCCATCAGCTGTTTTCTGAGTCTTTCTACCTTTATATGTTACTTTTTTTTTACTGAGATAGGCCTAGACTCAGGAACCAAGAGCTCGATCATGTAGTAAATGTGTTGCCATCGTGGAAGACAAACAAAATTACCCTTTCTGTTTTTAAGAAGTCCTGCAATTTTTCAGCCTGATTCATGATTTTCTTGTGAGAGGCTAAATTATTTGGGAAGGAGACAGTCATACTGTCTAGCACTGGGTAGCCAATAGCCATGCTTTGAAACACTCTTGGAGAGACCACTCTTCTTTGACTGTATAGGGAAATTTGGCTGCTTAATGTGCCCTGAATCATCCTGTAATGAAATGTCTGCAATGGAGATTGCAAAAATGCATGTTATGCTGGAATATTTGTCTCTGACAAAGCTGGAAAGATCTGAGGAGCCTCTCTGCTTTAAGAAATTCACCATTCACCAGTGCACTGCTACAAATAAAGTCTACTGGTAAAGAGGCAGTGGGCATCAACTAAAGCCATTTAGCCAACAAGTAACGCGTATATGCGAAAATCAAGTGTAACAAACCAGCAAAGCACTTGCATGCATGCATAATAAAGTCTGTCTTGTGGCTTTTTTCATATAAAAATGCCTCCAAAATCAAAACCCCAGATAACACCACTGTCAGGTACAACGTGTCAAGCTTAAAACTTGAAGATGGGCGGATTGGGAATTTCATCATGTGATCCTGTTTTGCCAATAGCCTGTTGCCCAGGATCTTTTTAACTAAGAGGTTTCAGAAAAAAAAAGGATGAAAATGGCTCAAATTCTCATATCCCACAGGCTCAAATCCAGAGGGTAAACAAATCATGACAGTTTAGTGACAAGTTTTGAGGCAAGACTTGAGACTCCTTTTGTGACTGACCATTTTTTTATGTCCATTTTATATGTGGGTGCAAAGAAGTATAATTACTTGCAGAGGAGTTATGTGGCAATGCTGAGAGCTGTACCCAGGCTTTTCCAGACCCAAACCGAACCCTTCTCCACTTTTTTCTGCTTCATGGGAGACTTTTGTTTTCAGGAGTGGGTTACTTTAAATAAATTACTTAGTGGGGAAGGAGGGAAGATTGTGGGTTTGTGGGCTTGGGGGTCCCCCTAACATAAAGATACATATGTAGAGCTACAGACCAGCAATAGATACCCAGCTTCAAATCCTACCCTGAGGAAGTGGCACTAGAGACTTTCTTAGAAGATACTGTGGTCTGGTTGCAGCTGAAAGTTCCAAGGAAGGAAGGTACAAGAAGTAGAAGGAGAGATTGCATAGTGCAGCTGACGCCAGTCCTGGCGAGCAGCTTCCATGGGAGGTTGAGAAGGTTTTGCTTCCAGGGAAGAGCTGATAAAATCAACATCAGACATTTCAAAACTTTAGGATCCACCACAGCGGCAAAATATAATTTTTATTGTTTGATATTGTTCTTTACACTGATTTATGATGAGTTACCACAACGAATTCTGACCATTGAAAGGCTATTTACTTTTCATGCAAGACAAACTCCTTACAATAATGCTGGTTTTTTTAAAGCCATGTTCAGCCGTTAGCCTGAAGGAGACCATCAATGTGAATCAAATGAATTCTCTGCCCACGAGTTTCAATAAGCTTTTTTTTTTTAATCTCCCAGGGGAAAAAAAAAAGAGTTCTTGAAAAAAGTAATTTTAGGAAATAAATGCAGAATAGGTTTTCTGTACAAATGAGAGGTGAACAGTCATGGTTCATTTCTGGCTGAACTTTTCTTTTTCTTACCTTAACATTTATTTATTTTTTAGTAAAAAACAGCAAGGTAAATAACAGCACTGTCACAATCAAAGAACAGAGCTGGAAATCCAAAACTTCGTCTGCAAAGCCCAAACACCAGCCATGATTCATGTTCCACTGATGTGGCACACTCTGGAAGCTGGGATGAGCACGAGCCTCTGGCACGCAGCGGGCTGGCTGGGGGGAGAGCAGAAATGTTGTAGATGAGTAGATTCCACCAAAGCACACACACTGGAAATACAATGAAAAAAAAATGAGCTATGTGCATTAGAGCGTACAAGCTATCTTCATGCTTAGGAGCACGTGTATTGCAGAAAAGAGAAAAAGCATTGTTTATAGCAAAGCATCTTGGTTTTGTTGGGCTGTGTTATTAAGAGGTGACTGGTTTTACTCTGGTGGGCTCTGGTTCGTTAGAGCTACTTTACATGCACAAACTGGCTTTTGGGCACAAGAGAGCTGGAGAGGGAATGACTGCCTAATCTTTGTTATCCTGCATTTCTTACAGGATATTGAACACATAGAATCATAGAATCATTTAGGTTGAAAAGACCTTTAAGATCATCAGGTCCAATTGTTAACCTGGCACCTAGCACCAAGTCCACCATTAAACCATGTCCCTAAGCATCACGTCTACATATCTTTTAATTACCTCCAGGGATGGTGACTCAACCACTTCCCTGGACAGCCTGTCCCAACACTTGACAACCCTTTCAGTGAAGAATTTTTTCCTAATATCTAATCTGAACCTCCCCTGGCACAACTTGAGGCCATTTCCTCTCATCCCATCACTTGTTAACTGGGAGAAGACACCGACCCCCACCTCGCTACAACTGCCTCTCAGGTAGTTGTAGAGAGCAATAAGGTCTCCCTTCAGCCTCCTTTTCTCCAGGCTGAGCAACCCCAGCTGCCTCAGATGCTTCTTGTACAACTTCTGCTCTAGACCCTTCACCAGCTTTGTTGCCCTTCTCTGGACACGTTCCAGCACCTCAATGTCTTTCTTGTAGTGAGGGGCCCAAAACTGAATACAACATTCAAGGTGGGGCCTCACGAGTGCCGAGTACAGGGGGACCATCACTTCCCTAGTCCTGCTGGCCATACTGTTCCTGATACAGGTCAGGATGCTGTTGGCCTTCTCGGCCACCTGGGCACATGCTGGCTCATGTTCAGCTGACTGTCAGCCAACACCCCCAGGTCCTTTTCTGCCGGGCAGCTCCAGCCACTCTTCCCCAAGCCTGTAGCGTTGCATGGGGTTGGTGTGACCCAAGTGCAGGACCAGGCACTTGGCCTTGTTGGACCTCGTACCATTGGCCTTGGCCCATCAATCCAGCCTGTCCAGATCCCTCTGTAGAGCCTTCCCACCCTCAGGCAGATCAACACTCCCCCCCCAACTTGGTGTCATCTGCAAATTTACTGAGGGTGCACTCTATCCCCTTGTCCAGATTGTTGATAAAGATATTAAACAGAGCTGGCCCCAATACTGAGTCTGGGAAACACCACTAGTGAGTGGCTGCCAAACAGATTTAACTTCATTCACCATCACTCTTTGGTCCTGGACATACAGCAAGTTTTTTACATGCTATGCCACATTTTGTAGCTATACCCAGCCATGCCTATAAGGATTGCACCCCTGATCCACAAGCCCTTCCTGAGGCTACCTGGGGGTCTGAGCCCTTACATCTAGGATAAACTGGAAGGAAATGTTCCTATTTAAAACTGGAAAGGTTTTTATAAAGAGTTTTTATAAAGAGCAGCTCTATTCTTTGTGGGGAATTTCTGTGAGAAATCCTTCCTTTACACAGAAAATTTATGTGGGATTTTTTTTAATAAAAAATAAATATTTGAAAGCTCTCCTTTTCCCTAACAATATACGTCACCTCCCCACGCTTCCCTGCAATGAGGATCTCCAGCCAGATTTCATTCCTTACAATGTGTGGTGGAGAGGTTTCCCTGTGAAGCAGGATCTTGTCTTGTAAAGGAACTTTCTGCACACCCCTCACGCCCCTTTTTTCAAAACAAGCTCTCGTCCAAACTCACACCCACTGGAACAAAGTGGAACCCTGCAGGCAGACTTCAGGCTTTGAATCAAAAGCACAAAAACCACCTCACTCATTTTCCCTGGCTCGCTGACTCCCTTTCTGCACTTTCTTTTCCAAAACAGAAGGAGGGAATCCCACAGCGTGTAGCTCTTATTCGCCTTTTCCTTTCCCTCTTCTCTGCTGAGGTCAGGAAATAAAGCAGCCTGAAGGAGTGCTTGTTCCACATGAACTGATGCATCACCAAGTAGCCTGAGGCAGGGTGAGTCTCGGGGGCTCTTCCACAGTTGCCCTCCTACCAGCCCTCAAGCAGGACCAGCAGGACCCATCGCAGCAGTCACTGCTGAAGCTCTGAAACAGAAATCAGCACCACAAAGTGGCAACTTAATCACATCATAGAATCATAGAATGGTTAGAATTGGAAAAGATCACTTATCCAGCTTTTCTTCCTGCTCCAGCATCAGGAAGGGTCCTCGTAGCAGACCTCCCAGGCAGCTCTGCATCACAGAGACATTTATCTTGTGCTGATTTTCACTGTCCTCTTCAGACAGTTTGAAAGACGCTATTGCTGACATTGCTGCTGTAAGGCATCCCAGAACCCAGGATCTGCAGATTTGTAAAATACAAGAAATAAACATATATTTTTAAAGCATCAAGGACACAGAAAAGACTTCTCTATAGAAAGAAGGGAGAGTTAAAGAGACATAAAGGCTAATAGTAGCAGCTGAATACTATTTCCATGAGCCGTTTTATGCCAGGACTATATCTGTCTGTTTTAAACAAAAGGAGATAAGCAAGCATCTCTCCTGAAACTGATTATGCCTTTATTTATTGCTGCTGCATTGCTGGGGTGGGAGTCAAAGATGGGTTTAGCGGGTATTAGCCCTCGATTGCCTGCACTCAGGCCATCGTTGCTGCTCGGTGTCAGGGGCGCCGGCAGAGACGGATGCTTGGGCTCCATGACCCCAGGTACCTGTCCTGGAGAGCAGCCTGGAGGCACCTCATCATCACCCACCACAGAGCTCTGTCCTCTTTACTGTCAGAAATGGCCCTTCTTGCTCTGTGCTTGCCATTAGTCCCTCAGGGAACTTTGACAGGGCCCTGGCTTACTCCAAAAGAGATAAAAGTGAAAAGGTCACACCTCTGGGTCAGAGGCTAAAAGACAGATAAAACACCCTGCCCGCAGGAGCAAAATCTAAGGGAAATCAAACCAGCTCCCAAGAAAGGGTAGCTTGTAGGCTGAACTGCAGTGGGAGGACGCAATTGCTCTTCTTTTAGCAACTCTCCTCCAAACAAACCCCCGTCCCCCATTTTTTTTCCAACGTGGGTTAACAAAATATATTTAAGCATAAAACAAAATAAACTCAAATGAAAAAGCCAGCCTGCCTCCCCTCCAGTGGCTGATTTAATGGAGACTTTTACTCTGCAGGGTCATCTTTTAATCTCTACTTAGGGCATAGGAAAAAAATAATTTTAAGCACAGGAAAGACAAAATTTCATATTAAATGTCTTCCTTTAACTAAAAAGAGGCACAGCTATTCTTCTGACTAGTGTCTTTAGGAGGATTTGGAATAATAAATCAGGAAATGTCAGCTTTCAGTTAGGCGGGTTATTGAAGGGTATAGTGGCAAGTTGTGGGAGGGAAGGGGAAGCTGTGGAAAGCAAAAACATGGATAATACAAAACATATGTAAATGAGGATCTAAGGAACCTCTTTAGTGTATTTAGCAAGAAACTGTTAACATTCCTATAAGCAGAAAAGGCAGCTTCGAGGCATCCTAGCCAGAGTGAGCCAGATGCACCGGCACGTGGACTTTCACATATTGAGCCACTGGCTCAGAGAGAAATTTTGTTGAGATCCAAAGGGATCCAAACAAAAGAAAACAAATGTTCATGTCACTTCTCCCAGGGCAATCAGAGCCACAAGGGCGGCTGAGGTTCGTGTGTGCGCGTGTGAAGAGAGATCCTGTGGGAACTCTGCAGAGACGAGTGCGCCTGCACAGAACCTACAAATCTACATTTGCACAGACAGCCCCAGTTGCTCCAACATTAACATTATGAGATAGAACTTTTGCAGTTTCCCTTCTTTTAGTTCATATTTCTGCAGTGTGCTGCTACAAAGAGATAATTTAGAGGGATTGTATGAGAATTTGATGTTTTCTTGTGTTTACTTCTAGTTTTACATTAACCCACAATTTGTCCCTCTTCAGCTTTATGCCTACGGATCCAGGTCTCCCTCCCCATAAAAATCTATGACAGTTTTGCCATTGACTTTGTTTGATTTCCAGCACTTCTCTCCTACTTCTGTTTTTTCGTTCAGCAGAGTTTTAAATCCTCAAGCTTCTCTGCAGAAGACCAACACAAGGAAGGAATGAGGAAATTCAGTTTTCAACTGAACCAGGTCAACTGCTGAGCTATTAGAAACTCATGAGGGTTTATAAGGCCCCAGAGCACTAGAGAAAGGTTGACATGCTATCTTATGCAGAAATGGAAAATTTGGGGAACGACCAACCAATTTAACCTCAGCAAGATACTTGAACACAGTATTAAGCAACTGCCTCATAGTAAATAGGAATCACTGATAAAAAGAACTGGTTAACTTGGATTTGCGAAGAATGAAGAATGTCAAACCACAGTCTCTTCCACCAAGAGAGAAAATGTTTTACTGTCTGGCAAAGGATCCATGGGTTCAATTTTGAGTTTAATAATGTGTTTTCTGACATTTCCCTTGCTAAGGACATAAGCTTTAAACAAAAGTTCTCCAAAATGGGTGCCCAGTTGGCTGAAAAACACAGTCAAGTAATAACATTCAGGAAATCAGTATCCAGCTAGGAAGATACACCTACCAGAGCACTGCAGCTACCTCACAGGCTTTCATGTGTTACCTTCTTCTTCTAACCTGCCTGAGTGTGCCATTCACAGCTGCATCTAAGAACAATGGTTCAAGCAAGAAACTGATAAAACCACATTATCCATCTCTGCTCCCTTCAGGTCTAAAGTTTGAGGTGATGAATCACACTCCTGGCTTTTAAGGTATTTTCCATGCATCTGCACTGGGTTTCAGAGCAAATCTGGCTCCCAGGTGCCCAGCTTCCAGCTGAGCATTTCACAACATAGAGAAAACCCTTGGGGTACATACCGCCAGGCTGTGGAGAACACCCCTTTGTTTCTCCGAACTCTTGTGACAGAGAAACTTGTTCTAGGTCAGAAGGAAGACTACAAGAGAGTAGGATGTAAACCCAGGTCTCCCAAGTCACAGGCTATCCCCTAGTCGTGGGACTTGGAGGGAAAAAATATATTATTTCAGATATGAAAAAAAAAAAAAGCAGAGATGCGTGTTAAAATACACTTTGCAGCAAACTTCCTTTTTTGAGGCTGTAAGAGAAGTTTTATTTTCCATTTTATTTTCCAGGTGAAATGGACAATCATGCTTTTAACACACCTAGCATTAGCTAGCCAATAGATCCATACAGTCAAAACCTCAAAACCTGGGTATGAGTTTTGTGCCACAATGATCAAAATCAGAATCACAAGTAGAACTCCTAATCTAGTGGCTGATAACTCTGTGTAAATCATTACATTAAGCAATAAGGCCTCTGGGATCCATTTTCAGCATATGGCTGATCATTAAACCTCTTTTAGGTCTTTTAAGGTTATTCTGAAGTTAAATCAATACTTAGCTCAGCTTTGCTGCTGTTCTTCATTGAATGCATCCAAAGGACACAAGTCTTTTCTCAAACCAGGGGGAATCCTTGCTCTGGTTTTCACTAAAAGCTCTTCATTCCAATTTTTGGAATATTGGACTATTCCAGGAAAGCTCCTGAAATGAGTTCAGCAAACAGTTGCTCAACCCCCCCTTCCTTCCCTCCCCTCTAATCTCGGGTGCTGACCTGGCCATTCATTCTGTGTTTGCGGTGGTGGGCTCTGCAAACCGAGTTTCCATGGCAGCTCTAATCCGTGAATAGGTCTGGCTCCATCGGTGGTCACTTAGGACAGGCTTTGTCCTCGCGGTGTCCTGTCGCTGCCGGAATCAGAAGACAGAAAACAAGGGCCTTCGGTAAACATGACCTAATGAGATCCCCAGCTCTGTGACAGGGGCCTGGAAAGGGAACATGTGGGGACACCCACCTCTTCTGGGATTTTCCACTGAGGTGTCCCAATAGTTTCCTGCCAGTTTTTACAGACTTTTTTATTTAAACTGCATTTCTAGTCACTTTTTCATTCTTCTATTCTCTTTTTTTTTCATACAGATATAACCGAATGAGCATGGCAAAACCACGGTCTAGCTTAGCGAGAGCTGTGTCCAGCGCTCTCTCCTTTCTGCAGGTGCCAGGTTGTCCTCTCCCCACCTGCACAGTTGACCCCCTCTGTGACCACAGGACCTCCACGGCATCGAGCAGGCTTCCTCCAGGGACCAAGGGCTCCCTGCGGGGCTCCTACAGTGCTGAGAGCTGGGCCTGTGCTTTCAGCCTCCTTCGGGTGTTAAACAACAGCATGCCCATCCCCTGCTACAAACCCTTCCCCAGCTGGCGCTAGAAGCTGCCTGGAGGGCTTCTGCAAATGAATTGAAAAAAAATTAAATTCTACAAGTTCCCCAAATAGTACATAACTTCTTTCATTTTATGCTGAACAATCACAGTCAATTCATCTGGGCATTAAAATGATCGCTTGCGAAACCATCTAAGAGGATGACAGTGAAACATTTCCAGATTAGGCTTGTCAAGCTGCTAAAACATTAGGAAAAATGGTGTGATGCAAAAATATGCCTGAAATACATTGAAGCAGACAAGCTGCGTATTTTGAGTATATAGTCTATACATTCTTTAAAGTATAACTTTTACTCAGCTCTTCCAGGCTTTTTTCCTTTGCTCTGGTGCATTAAAGTCTTGCTATCCGCCGTCTTTTAACTCGTTACGTGAGGCACAGCACCAAAGGTAAATGTGCTGGGCACCATGTACACACATCTGGCCTTCACGCACTGTCAGTCACTTCTGTGGTGTTGGATGAGACTCAGCCTCTTATTTAAGGTCTGACTTCAACTGTTTGCCTAACGTAACACAGAGCAGTCGTCACAAAAATGCTGATCATTGTCTCCACGTACTGCAAACAGATTTCGGAGAATACAGAGGGTTGAGTCCTGTAGTCCTTATTTTGGGAAAACTCCCACCGCCTCCACATAGTTGATGTTTCACCCACAATTAGCAGCTACAGTCAATGTATTTATAGGAATTCCTCTGAAATCGAAAACACAGGCAGACTAATAGGATATAAAAGAAAGAGAAAGGAAGTGACTTTGGCCATGGCATGTTTCCACCCCATGCAGCCGAGGTTGGACAGCTAAAGGACCCCTGGCTGAATGCCCTGTCAATTACCTTAATCCCAACCCGAAGAGGAATGATGCTAAACACTCCACAAAAACGCTTCCAAACATTGCCACGGGAAAATGAAAAAGCCTTAACCCTCCCTTCCCAGACATGGCTTTAATAATGGACATGCTGTCTTTTACATGAAGAAACACATGAACATAAAAGACATACCCTGCACTGAAAAACTTGCACAACCTCTCAGAATGAGCAGAATTAATCGTAGGGAATAATTGCAGTTCTAAACAAGAATATTTATGACATTACATAAACACCATTAAAACAAACTGAGAAGCAATGATTTTTAGAAAGAGGAAAGGAGGAAGTGGGGCAGGGGGGATGAAAACCAATCAAAGTTTATAGTTGAAAAGATAAAAGTTCCCATGTGTCAATCATCTTGGAAATTGTTGCTTCAGCCGTCACTTGTGCCTTGTTTACTTCCCTTAATAAAACAGGGAAAGAATTTTGTTTATAAAGTTAGCCAATATTTGGCGTTTAAAGCATTTTTCTTAAAAAGGATCTTTCAAAAGCAATAAGAAATGTGTAAAATTTCTTTCCAAAATGCTTTAACTTTTCAAGAAAAAAACATTTCAAGTCATTATCATCCTAGCAATCCTCTTTTCTTCCTCCCTCCCTTTTTTCCCCTTTTCCCAAGGCAGGGAAGGACAAAGAGAAGAGGGAGTTTTCTTTCCTTGTTACTGAATGAAAAAATTAACACAACTGTGTTTTTAAATAAAAAAAAAAAGTGTTACAAAAAACATTTGGGGATTTTCTTTTGCAATACACTTCTAGCATTTTTCTAACCAATTCTAATTATTAGAGCTGGGGCAAAAGTTTCCTGATTTTTACACTCCGGATTTTATTCTGAAAAATTGGAGCTCAAAAATTGCCCTGTGCAGCGTCAGTTGGGGCTGAGCCTGCAAGGCCATTATTGACCCCAGGAGACTGAGAGCTCTAGTGCCTGGCAGTAACTGAGGGGACCTTTGCCGACCCAGGAATGGTCTGGCAGTTCCTCTTCAGGAGAGATGCTGTTTCACTCCCTTGGGTTTGGGCTAGACATGTCACTGGTGGAAGCAGTGCATACGTGTACCATGGGCACGCAGAAGTGGTTTGGAATTGCTCTGCAAAAGGGCAGCTTTTTAGTTAAAAATGCTGTTTACTTCATTTTCTGTTCAGACTTGGGCATATTGCAGCATCACGAAAAGGATGGGAACCGACAGCACTCAGATCCAGAAAACACATTTATGTCCTTTAAGATTCCCTCTTTGAAAAGCTGGCTTCTGGGAAGCGCAACCCAACCTTCTCCCATATGAGAGCAATGGCCTGAAAATGGATATGGGGTTTTCACAACCCAGGCAGGGATTTGGGGCTCTCGGTGGGCCAGATGGGTGGCTGTCGTGAGATCATGAGATGCCTGCGGATATTTCATGGCCTGGAATTCAATGTGAGTGAGCTATGAGATACAAACCTGCATTTGAAAGCTGGGTGCACCTTTGCAGCGAGAGCAAAAAGTTTTGGAAATGGAGTACCGTGGCTTAACGATGCTGCCCCCCTCCAGACGCTCCATAAAAACTCTCTCTGTTGACGGCAAGCTGTGGGATCAATATCAAGTCTGTGATTTGTACACAAATACTGCAATCTAATTGATACACATGGGCAACAGATATGCTTTTGCAAATCAGCTGCGATTACCAGGATCCCTCGCAGGACTCAATAAACAATGTCTGGCTTCGGGGCCGCAGAACACACACACGGCTACGCAAACCTCCCAAACAATTTTCCACTCTGCCACCCAGGCTCCATCAGCCAAAAGCTTGTAAAAGAGCATGCGACAACACAAACAGCTTGGGTTTAGCTGAAAGCCCGAAGTACAAAAGCTCATCTAGCCCAGTGCAGTCTGCATCCAATTCCCCATCTGCCGTAGGGAAATGTTTCACTTTCCAGGTTTGTTCTTCAGTACCCTTAGAAACAAGAAGAGAGCCACTTTCTCCCCGTAATCACACACACTCCATCCTCCCCTCCATCTCCTCAGAGCTGAAAACACTTGGGTCCCATGGCCAAGCGTGGCTGGTCAGATGGGAAATTGCCTGTTGCCCTTTCTTTCTCTGTTTTCGCTGATGCCAGGCACTTCCCCTCTACCCTGATTTACTCATCGAGGTGTCGGGGAGAGTTTGCTCCGCTAAATTCAGGAGTCAGGCAGCATTTCCTGAACCAGAATGATGGTTTAAGTAAGGTCCTTCCACTGACCTCCCCGTGACACTGTGCTCATGAATAACCAGGTCTGTCGCTGCCCCTCATGCTTAATTTTCTCTGAGGAAATCTTCTGTTAAGGGGCAACAGTTTTCCATTTCAGTGTACAGCACTACCCAGCTGCTTGTTATTTCACTTGGCTGAGCCTGACAAGCTAATGGTATGTTTGATTTGCACTACCAGTTCCTGCTTGAGACATCATAACTTTTATTACAGACGTGGTTCTTGTTAGAGACTCGGTTGTCCACAGAAGAAAAAAAAAATGCACATTTATTTCAGTCAACTTACTGGTTAACTCATTATTTGCAAGCGCAGTGCTGGCATCTAGCACACAATCTGCTGCATTTCTTTTTAGTGCATTTCACTGTTGTTTGTGCGGCAAACAGATAAATCATTCTAGCTTTTCTTTTGATATGCATTCCCTTTACTGTCCTAAATCCTTTGAGGATGATCATGTTTCTGATTGCTAGAACATTTGCTGAAAACTTTCTTAGACACTGTGCAGCTAAACTCTGACCAGCAGTTGCCACAGAGAAAAAAAATATGGTTACAGAGAGAAGATGAGCAAGAATACATTCAATTGGACATAGCTCAGCATAAATTTTCTGCCTTGTTTTTTCTGCTCAGTGTTGGTAAAGATATCAGGGTGTCTAAGGAACTTTCACATCTGCATTATCCTTACACAGCCAAAAGTACTGCACGTGCCGCAGAACGCTAACGCACTGCACTTTGCAAGAATAAAAAAAAAGCAAACCCAAAGGATTAAACTGCCACAGTCCCGCTTGTTTGCAAAACAGAGAATGGATATTTTAATGAGGAGGCTGCTTAGATTACGAAATCTGTTTCCCCATAACATTCCTCTTTGCAACGTAAGGAACCCACTCCGGACAGGGCAGTACCCTCTGCACCTTCCAGCACACTAATTCCGAGCACCTCGATGGACACGTCTGTGTCTCTCACCCTCAGCAACCCAGATGGAAGGATCCCAAACCTAAGATTGCTTATGAAAATTTTGGCTGCGCTTCCCCTCCAGCTCAGATTAGTTGCCAGTGGAAAGGGGATGGTATTCACACATATCACCACACTGCAGCCTTGTGTAAAATATGCTTGGTTGAAATACAACATATACAAGCGAAAAATAAGCAGGCTTATATTGTTGGCTTTTCCTAGGAACTGTAGTAGATTTGTTACATACAGGACTACGAGTGCAAGATATCTATTTGCAGTATTATCAGAAACTTAGTTTCTCATGCAGAATATTCTCTAATAAGGGCTCTTTAAAGCTCCTGAACTCTTGATCCTCAAAACAACCAATCTGGAGAGCGTTTCTTCCAGTCTTTGAAGTTGTAGCACTCATAAAGCTGACCAGTGCTGTTTGTGGGTTTGTTTTCTTTCCATATCTCTCCTTTTCCTTTAAGACCAGACAGAAGATGACATTATTAGCAAGCTGCTCACAAGCACCTAGTAGTTTAGGGGCAGGCTTTTTATTTCTGCTTTCAAGCAGAGATGAAAGATTGTAAAAAACTCTCTTTTTTTTTTTTTCCTTAGGGAATTACAGCTCACAAAAGTTCTTGTAACTCCTTACAGCAGCTATTTTACTACTCAGGGAGGATATTTACTGGGTCACTTTCTTCCTGCAGCAGGCCTCAGTGTTAATAAATGGTGTCTGTGAGTTACTTTATGCTCTTCATACTTTATTTTGATCTAGTTGTGTGTTTAAGGAGCTAAAGAGAGTGTGTCTTGATGAACTACTCACACCAGAACTTTGCTCTAGGCCAAAATGTAGAGAGGGCTTTTTTTCTGCCTTTTCTTAAAAGTTTTTGTAGGTACATTGAAATCTGAAAAATGGGGCGAGCTGCCAAGGTTGCTCTGCGAGTCTGTTAGCTTCTGCTCACTCAGCATTAACATCTGTCTTCACTAAAGTGTTACTGGACCCCCGGTACACTACACGCAGCAAGCTCCAGAGGCGCTTATAGAAAGCAGAGCTCAGGGAGGGGGGAGACCCATGTCCCCCAAGCCCTCAGCTAGTAGCACATTTTCAGTCGAATTAAAGCACAGCTTTACTCCAGAAGGCTCTGCCCCAGATCTGTGTGCCGGTGAGCATTCATTCAAAGGCAACTACAGGGGCAGAGATGAGGAGATTTTGCCAAGAGGAACCTGGAGCTGGATTCTTCCTCTCAGCCTTGTGCCCCATTCAGAAGGTGACATAAAATACAGCAAAGATTTCTTTCTGTCTTTCCAAACAAGAAGTCAGATGATTTTAGTGTACAGTTCAAACTCAAAGTGCAATATCCCTGGAGGCCAGTTACCCCTAAGCCCTCAAATGAGGCACACAGTCGTTACAACATCAAGCTCTGCACTAACACACCCAAAGCAAGGCAGCACCGCATGCCTCCCTGGTGAGCTTGCACAATATCTTTGTACCTAATTAACATCCAATGTATCCATCCTACAAAGGAACCAACCAATACTGCTTAAATGTAAAGTACAGGAGTCTTATCCAGTCCCTTTTAGGTTCTTTCAAGGTGGGGGTGGGAATTGCATAACCCCCTCGTAGGAACTGGTCTGATGTCTTGCACGAGACTTGTGTGAACTCACTGAGGCTGTGCTCATAGGTGACGTCCAGCAAGTCAGTGAATTTGGGAGCACATCCTTGAGGTGAGAGCAGCATCTTGCTCTGCAATGTGTGCAAAACCAAACAAGCTACCAGCACGTGGTGAGCAGCAACGTGCCTCTGAAGGCACATCTTCAGCATGTTCACCATCCCGTTTTAAGAAGTAAGGTCCAGCTTTCCATGAGCTGACAAATTTCCAGGTTTTTCTTTGTGTACTGTGTGCTTGCATGCCCGCCATACAATCAGCAGTGCCTGGATTTTTGGATTTATTGGCTGTGACCAGACACAGGCTAATTAAGTAAACAGATTAATATGTATTAACATACTGCATTCGTTCAAAGTTCAGAACTTGTGCGCACATGTGAAGGTTGTATTTATCCATAGTTCTTACCGAGGGAGCTGATTAAAAACAGGATGATGCAAAGTAAGCAGTGCAGTAAAAAGACAGCATTAAAACATTTTTTAAACTGAAATATCCAGAATAATGGTTACCCGATTTAATGGCTCATCAAACTGTAGCTCTCACATAATCTTCAAGGGTTTGGTAGTTTTATGTTGTAACTTGTAGCTGATGCTGCAAGAAGTGAGAGTTCTTATGAAATTATTTCTGCATTGTTAGCCATAGAAACCATGCCTAAGAGAAGTCATAATGCCTCATCTACGAAAGACAAAAGAAGAGAAAGGAAAATCACATTGGTGGCCTCCTAATGAAAAAGAGGTCTCAAAACAGAGACAGGGACTTACAGCATCTTTTTTTTTGAGTTCTTGGCTTGCAGTGGTGAAACCATTAGATATTTTCTATCTAAACATGGTGGGACAGTAAGTGAACTAAACTTCTATTTTATAATAGCAATAAAGAGCTCCAGGTGTGCGTTAACACTGTCAGAACTGGGAGTGTTAAGTACAGCAGTACGAGCTGCCACCTCGGCCCCCTCCCCGCAAGGCTGGTCCAGCCCCTCGGCCGGTCGGGATGGAGGGGAGCTGGGCTCACAGCCTGCTTTGCAGAGCAACACAGGGATGCACTGCCGAGACCAAAGAGGAGTTTTCTTCCAGTATTTGCCCCAAATAAAACCTTCATTTATTTTTATTACATAACTTTCAATCCAAAACACGGGATGAACCAGGAATACAACGTTTTTTACAGGAAAGGATGCAGCAGGCTGCCTGGCCCTCAGCTCTCAGTCTACCCACCATGAGCCATCACTGAAACCCCGCTGCTGAGGGAGAAGAATCAATCTTCATCAGGAAAGTGATAAAAAGGAATTTCTTGCTGAAGATGTTTATGAAAAGATCTTTCCGGCAGCTGCTTAGCCGCTCTCCCATGGAGGAGGCCAGGTGAAAGCTGGACGATCAGAGGTGCTGCCAGCCCAAGTGCTCTGGGATGTGATAATCAATTTTTTCACTTCAGGTCTTAAACAAAAGCAGCCACTTGTTTTAGCACCTAAATAGCAGCTCAGGTCACTTGATAATTTAGTGCTTAGGCTTGTACTAGGTGTGCTATGTAACACTTGCATTTCAGGAGCTGCAATTAGGCTGTCCCTGTCCCCATCAAGCAGCTTCTCAACCGGACAGTCTCTTGCCAGTGGAAATCCTCATCATTAACACAGGCATTTTAAGCAAAGCATTTGCAGACCTTTTTCTGCTCCTCTTCTCAGCCCAGACCAAACTTTGCATCTCTTTTATGGGATTTAGGCCTGCATTTTTAAGCCAGATTAATGGTCTAGGATGTTCACTGTCGGGTCTCCTGGTTATCAGAGAGCAGGAACCTCGCATCCTTTATTTCTCGCAGCCTGGATCTAACTTGACTGCAGCTTTTCCATACCATTTGAAGTATCTTTGCAACCCAGAAGTTAATCAGTGTCTCTCTCTTTCTTACAGTCCCCCAAGTTATCTCTTTCTACAACATAGAACAAAGTCAACAAAGAGATGGAGGAAAACACATCTCAGATTATCTCAAGCACTTCCCTGGGATCTGAAACCAGGTGAGAATTTAAAAGCAGGTCTCCCTTTCCCAGTACAGGTGGATACAGTACAGAGCAGCAGGCAGGCAGCCCAGTCCTGGAAATCATGCCCTTTGCTGTTTGCCATGCAAAGTCTGAGGCACCAAGCATGCTCCCAGCCTGCCAGCTGGCTCACACTTCACAAGCAAGATAGGACAGTGGCCAGGTAGGCAAAGGCTTATCTCGAGATCCCTGCAGCCTGGTGATATCTGGAGTGGGGTGGGGTGGCTGTAGACATGCTGCCAGTGGAAACGGGGATGCTATAGGGTTTCTCGGCATCTACAGGATTGGGCAAAGTTGAAAGTGGTTTTTCTGGGATCTGACTGATGAATTAGAGTACTTGAGGTGGAACTCAGGTCTTCGTGGTGGATCTAGCCTTTACAAAGCCCAAATCTTAGACCAGTGAAAATGCAGGTCAACGTAGCTTCTGACTGAAGTATCATCTGGAATTGTCATGCGGAGTTTTGTTGTGACTACATAAATAGCCTGTGACACCACTAGCACCGCTTGTCTGCCCTTTCCAATTAAGCACTTAAAGAGTTTCCCAAGGTAAATGTTAATACTTCAGAAAGGAAATACTAACATGCACAAAATCCTTTCCAACCTTTCTGCTTAAATAGCTATCATTTTTTAGTGAGGTCACAGCATCCAGTTTTCTATAATAAAAAATAAGCAGGATAAGTAGTTTTACTCCTGTCAAAACTTGAATGTAATTTTATGTTTTTCTTTGACTTACCCCATAAATATTTTTACTACAACATTCAAAGTTTATGAGATCTCTAAGACTTGTAAAGAGGTTGAGTAACTGGAAACCAAAGGCTAATACCTACCACAGGGACTTGGGGGTTTTTCTTAAGCAAGCTATTTATTAATATTAACAAAGGGTATTTTACTGATGATCTGTTTACAAAACTGAATATTATTTTACCTTTTGATTCCAGTGTAAACAAATCAATGAGGAGGGACAAACAAAGACCAGAACCACAATGCCTGACAGTGTTGTTTGAGGGATTTTTTTCTCAGGTTACAATTTTCTAACATTATCCCTTGAGCTGAGCTTTTGCAGTTGAATCGTTGCTGAGCCCAAGTGCAGCTCGGGAGCTACAAATCACAGCCTCACTGAACCAGAGGAAAGAGCAGAGTTAGCCAGTTGTTGTGGATGCCTTTGACAAGCTGTGTCCTTTTTCCTGTTCGTGACTCACTCACCAGGAGACTTTATCTTCTCTAACGCTTTTACTATCTATAATTATAGTTGCAACAGTTATCCGCCCATATAAGAAAATGTTACCGTGCCTGAACATGACCAGGAGGAGCTGTGTCACAGGCCAGGAGGCAGGAGATGATCTGCCCATATCCACCATGGCCACAGGAGAACATGCAGGTTTCAGCTCATCTGCTGGCACAGCTGAGAGCTGTGTCACTGCTTATTTGCTAGTCACTATTTTATTTCTGCTCGCAAACCATGATTTACTGACTGAAGATTAACTATTCCAAAAAGTTTGCGTAAGCAAGCAACCCAGCCTCTTGTGCAAACATTTGTGGATAGCCATTAAACGAATAACTTGGGCCCAGCTGAGCAAGGAGTCAAAATATGCACAGACTTTGACTGAGTGCAGAAGAGCAGAGCCTCCCACCTTTGGCTGCCCTCTCTCTTGACCACCTTAAGAGCCTTGGGAAGCCCATCACGCAACTGCACCCTTGAGGACAGCTGCGCACCCAGAACCACGGCTACTCCACACTGTTTCTAATCCTCCTTTCTTTACAGATTAAGGAATTAAGCCTTAATAGGGATTAAACCTTTCCCAGCGATAAAGCTCAGTAGCGGATTCATCACACAGTTACAGGTCCCTACCTACCTACATAGCTCCCAGGTAGATGGGGACCTAAACCTGATCAAACACCTGAAAAAGAAGTCAAGGTTCTTAACTGACCAAAACCCAAAAAAAAGTCCAAATTATATCCCTTTACATATATATGCAGTCGGTTCCTTATGCAGGCTTGTGCATTTGGTTTTTGTTATCATCCTCTGCTATGCATCTTCTCAGCTGGTAGGTTACTTCATCTATACACAAGACATACATCTCAGAGCTCTACTGGCATGCACTCTTGCGTGTGTAGTTTATGTTATTCATGCTTAAATAATGTACGTGGGCATTTTCTGATCTGCATGGCCTCTTGGTAGAACACACAAGTATCTTGTATAGATCTGTGTTGGCCCTTTAATGGACTACAGGCATCGAACTTAGTGTGAAATCCAGCTGCTTATCAGTCACTACCTCTGGACCTCACTACCTCAGTTGCACAGCAACCATAGCCAGGCTTCCTATTTTTCAGGCTGGGTAGCACTGCATTAGTTTACATGTGCTATTTGGAAAAAAAAAAAAAGCAGGATTGGAAGGGATTGCAAGAGGTTGTGTAATCTGTGCAATCCACTTGTCCAGTGCCTGGATCAAGTAAAAACAGAGCTTCCATGACTGACGTGGATCAAATCTGTTTATAAAACTTCCCAGTGTTGGGACTTTGCTACCCTGACCCAATGTTTCACCATCCAGATTACAGGAGAGAAGTTCTCATTGTTCAACTCTTCATTGCTAAAGCTTGTTGTGTCTTTTTCTCAACAATCATGTGAATCCAAGGCCTGCCCTTTCACCTTTGGGAGCCTAGATATGAGACAGAAAGTGGGACCTAATATTGTAAAATGAAAGAGGTTAACACCGTGTATTTTCATAGACAAAGATCATATTATTTCGATACATATTGGATCTGTTTCGGTGGCAGTCAGTGGGAAAGGACAGCCAGAACCAGAACCACTCAGAAATGGGATTTGTCACCAAGGAAAGTGTGTGTGGGACTCAGCCTTCGTGCCGTGCTCTGATCTGCTTAGCACAAATGCCATGACTGTGATAAGGGTAATGACTAATATAAGCAGAGTGATGCCTGCTCATTTGTGGCCATGCAGGCGGGTAGACTTTGGCAGCAGCTTCCTGGAGATTTTGATTACATGGCAAACTGAGGAGCCGGAGAAGGAAAGTGAACAGACCTTGATTCAGAGTGGTATTGCTCTGCGTGGCTTCCCATCCCAAGAGAAGTCTCTAACAGGGACAAGATCCTGAGCTCTCTGGATGTGCCAGTCTTTATCCAGTGGCTATATAGGGATAGTTTAAACCAACTGCTTTGAAAATAGATGGAGCCAGAGAAAATCAACCCAACCATTAATAAAATGCTAATTTTCTTCCTTCCTTTTGAGGTGGTAGTTCTGAGATTTGCTTCAGGACAGGAGGAGGCTTTGGAAACACTTCCCACTTTGTATAATCTGTGAGCAGAGCACTTTGTTGTTAGGTGGCAGCATTCAGCCAGCAAGCAATTGCCCTCACCACACTTCCCAGCTGTCCTCCTGCTCTTGCACTGTCAGCCCAGTTGCAGATCTTTGGCACACAAAGACAGTTTGGACTCCAAAAGGCAATGAGAAGGTGAGAGGAGGAGCAATACTGCTACTGAGCTGGGTGGTGTGAGCTGTGGCTCAAAGGTTTGCCCGTCATGACCCATGGCAAACTAGAGTGCTATCGTTGCATTACACTTACATCTGGTATCTTCAAATCAGCATAAAAACACTATAAAACTAATAGGATCCTGTGGTAATTGTTCTGCTACAATAAACATGCCTGACATGAAACACACTGAACTTTCTGGCTTCTCTGGTGCCCGTTTCTTGAAGGGGATCATAACAGGACGAGAGAGAGAAAGAACAGGAAATAACTCCGGAAAGAAAATTATCAAGATTATCTGGGTGACCGATGATTATGGGATTTGATGTCACAGAGAAATTAACATTTTAAAGACTGGCCAAGCAGAAAAAGAAAACTCTCAGCTCTTTCCAAAATAAGCAAGCATTTCAGTGCACGTGTCCCTCTGCAGTTGGATGGCAGAGCAGGCATATTTATTACTGTTCCCATTTGTAGGCTGCCTGGCATTTGCATGCTGGTCCCTAGACCTCAGGTACTTCCCCACCACGTTCTTCTTCCTTGACTCACTGTCAGCATCACCCTTTCCACCGACTGCCCGGAGGTGTGTTCTAGGATTTTGGTGACTCTCTTGCAGACAGGACTGAACATGCCAGTTTTGGAAGAGAGCAACCAACTCCAGGCTCTCCAAAGATGTCCATGTAGGGTTATTGTGTTGGCTGTGAATTCGCTACTTTTTTCTGATTTGGAAAGGAGCATTCCCTGGCTGCCTGCCACCATTTAAACAGACATGACATCTGGTCAAGATGACCAAGAAGCAGCGGAGGGCACCCAGGTACAAAGAGAAGCTGACAGGTATGAAGCAATGTGGTGAGGCAAGAGTGGGACACCTGCCAAAAGAAAAATAGCAATGATGTGCCCATAAACTGAAAGAAAATGTATTCCCTGCAAAGTGGAGCTATTCCTGGTGGGGAAGGTTTGTTAATTGCAAAGTAGGCCCATACCTCATTAAAAGAAGAGGGTTTTGTTTTAAGGCACCTTGTACACACCACCTTCAGTTTATCCAGTGTAGTGCTACTGGTTAGACTGGCTGTCAGGACCGCCTTGTCCTTTGCACAGGGTCACTGAGTTTGTTCTGAACCTACTGACTCTCCTCTCTTTAGAGTGTATTTTTAGAAGTCAGAAACGTGCCTGTTTTTCTCTGCATTTTAAATCCAAAAAGACTCAGGCGATTTGCCTCAAACATTCCAAAAGAAAAAATAAATCTCCTGTGGCTTCACATTACATACGAAGTGTTTCAAGCCTAACATAGATTTGGGGTTTTATGTTTGGTGGCAAAGTTAGAAAGTATTTCAGTTCAAATTTAGAATACAGTGCTCCCTATAGCCTCAACCCCAAACTCCGCAACTCCAAGTTTAGTTCCTCATGGGCTATCCACAGAATGAGCTAAATACCTAGCTGCTGCCTGAGTACTACTTTAAATGGCAAAGTCCAAAATTTAGACTCTCAAAGCCCTCACTCAGCACCACATAAGCATCCAAGAGTAAAGTGCTCTGCATGCATAAGTATGCATTTTCTGGGCATGCATTTCTGAGCATCCCAGTTTCTACTTCTCAGATTGTGCCCTTCTTATACAACAAAGGAGCAGACCTTGTCCTGAAGGAGGCTTTGGATGCCATGCTTCCTTTCCCTGTCACTGAAGTACCTTAACTGCCATTCTCGAGAGTCAAATATTGTCTTGGTCTATTTAGTTTAAGTCAAGTATCTGTAAGAGAGGGTTACCCAGGAAAACTTCCTGAGCATTTTCCCAGAAAGCATCTGAAATGGGTTCAGGTCCCTTCAGGTTGGTTTGGGGTTTGAGCCAAGGTGCCTGGCACAGCTGATGAGTGCTGACACAGCTGAACGACCAGCACTGAGGAGGCAGGGAGGAAACGGAAAGTAATGGTGGGGAGGAATACGATAAAGCAATACTCCCTCTGCTTGTTATAACATTTCTGCTTGTTCCCACTGGTCTTTCTGTGCCACCGTGCCACAGTCTGAGACCTCTTATATTACAGACATTGTAACTTAGTGAGGAAAAAACAACCTGGATTCACCTGAAGAAGGATCTTTGATCTGAAGGATAGGAAGCAAAAACAGAGATTCCTTTGTACTCCAGTAAAAAAAGTGTTCAAGCCTAGTGAAGGATTCAAGAAAGAGAAATTCATGTAGACACGTTTATTATTTTGCCTACATCTAGATATTTCCTGTTTTATCAAAGCACAGCAATATTAATTTAATTTCATAGTTTCCAGAGTTTCCTTGGATCCCTTTCATCCTCCTTAACTGTTTGTTCAGCAAAGCAGCAGCTTCTGAATTCAGATTGTCCGTAAGGCTGGCACTCCAGCAAACGGGATGTTTAAGCTATTGTCTTTACTGAGGAAAAGTAGAATAAAACCAAAACATGGCTCTACAGCTTTAGAAGAGCTTTTTCTTTCAGACTGAGCATTAGCTATATGCGCAGTCTATCATGCTTCCCCTGTTCAACAGGTAGCAGCCTTGCCTTCTCTCCAGCATGTTTCCAAGTAACAGGAAATCTAGTGCTAGTTTACAGGATTGAGACCAATTTACCCAGCTGCTTAAGGTCTCATACTGACACCCGCAGAGAGCAAGACACCAATTTGAAGCCAGAGGTAAGAAAGGCTAGTGCTAGAATCGTAATAATATTCACTGAAGTCCTCTCAGAGTCAAAAAGTAATCTATAGGGTGTATTCCTGCCAAGTTTTTAGTACTTGTATAACTCAGGCATAGCCTCCAACAGCAAATAGAACAACAGTCTCCAGAACACAAGCTTGGATTCCATTTCCAATTGATATTCAATAAAGGTCAAGTCCTGCTTCTCTTGAACTCAATGTGAAAACCCTGATTAACTTCAATAGAAAGTGGAATGGGCCCCAAAGAGTTAACAGTAGTAGGATATAAAACAGAAACAAAGCAAACTCTTAATCAAAAAATTATGGCATAAGCTAAGAGCAACCTCTCTGGGGCTGTACAGTTCAAAATAGGAGCAGAATTTCAGCCTCTAACATTCACTGATATCATTTGAGATGCAAAATTTGTAATCTTTTCAGTGCCAGAGACAACACATTCCAGTATGCGTAACATTTTGCTTACTTATCTTCTATGAGTTGCAGGTCACAACATTTTTCACTGTTTAGAAATAACTCTGCTCTGAGTCACCACTGAAAAACCCTGTTCTACATTGGATTTCCCCAATGAACCTGGACTGTCTTGCTTAATTTGAAAAGTCCAAAGAAACCACAAACCCTGCTTTACAGCCTCTGGTCTCTGTCTGCTGTCCCATGGCTATCTCGCATGGTGTGGGAGGAAAGAGCAGGTCAAGGCAACACAAGGGTGAGGGTACTCCCTGGTGGAGATGACTGCACTGCATGGGCAAAAGGTCTGGAATAGAACCGCGCTTTCAAAGCCATCGCCTTCATTCCCACCTCCCACTAGGCAGCGGCACATTTCCAGACTGAAACCCTTGTCACTGATTTCAAGGCAGTCAGACTCCCACTGACTTTCAAAAAGCTCTTACTTTATCTCCCACCATGCCAGTGCTCAGCACCACAATGCAACCTGTTATCAAGCAGGCACCAACAATGAGCAGGAGGCTTTGGGATGCAAAGCTAGGTTTCCTGGATGCTTCGTAGCCTACTACTTCAGCTAAAGGACCACCATCCAGGATTGGTTCTAAAAAAGGTTTACACAGCTTGTTTTATTATGCTTCTTATTCTAAGGGATACATGCAAATGCTTGGCTGTGAACTACGCAATCCATGTTCTTTTAATGGAGAGTATTTCTTCTAGTACAGGCAAACAGGTTTTTTCCATCACCTTGTTCACGACATTACTTTTGTGCCCACTAATGTGAAAATCTGTAGCTGCAGATTTCACACCTTCACCTGCATTATCAAGGCTCAGAAGCAAGGGAGCAATTCAACTTGCATTTGAGCCGGCACAGCATGGGGGACAGATGTGCTCTCTTTCTTCACCTTGAACATTGATGCTAAAGCAGACAGCACAACACCTGAGGGCCCCACTCCTGTGCTACTACCTTTGCAGGCAGAGGGACTGGAAAACATTGCAGGGAAGGCTTTGTACTAGCACTGCCTCCTGTGAGTCTTGAGGAAGCTGAGCTAGTTTAGGCTGCACTTGCTAAGGCATGGCTGACACCAGACAGAGGGTTCCTCCTAACATGAGGAGCTCTGTGAAAGCTCCTGCAAAGCCCTGTGGTACAGGAAGCTTTTCTGTCACAGGCCTTTCCCCTGCCCATCATTTTACTCTCACCCTCTTGAAGCAAGTAATTTCTTCTTAGTGCTCCAAACTGGAACTACAGGTCAGGCTGGGAACTGTAAATCCTTAATGTATTATACGGTTCGATGGGAAAAGAGCATCAAATACAATATTTGAGGGGGAGGTAGGAGGGAAAAAAAGAGAGACATTTAACTAATTTGCACAAGGGTAAACCCAATTCATTTTGCAAGTTTCCGAACTCAGAACTTTGTATAGCATAACTGTAAATAATATGCCAATAGAATGATTGAAGGAAAAGTATCAGGTCACATCTGTCCAATCTGAAATTTTTATTTTAAATAAGCATTGTCTAAAACTTCAAAGAAATTTACAAATCTCATTTGACAACTGAGTAGGACATAGAGTTATCAGCCACCTTAAGGAAGTGAAAGGTATTTGCACCTGCTTTTAAGAGCTGGAGATGCATGATTAAACTCTCTATTTGGTCAGTGATTTACCATCGTGCCATTGCTTCCTCTAGCACTTCACAAGAATTGCTTCTTGTTGAGAAGATTTTCTTGCACAATAATCATTCAATTCTTTAGGTTTTCTTTTTAGACTGGCAAGCCTTTTGACGGAAATTTTAAAGTTTTGCAACTTTTCAATTAATAATTCATACTTTCCCTTCATAAAACACATATTTAATGCTGAAGTTAAATAAGATCTTTTACTGTGAGAACATTGCATATCTTCAATAATGTTCAGCAGATCAAATAAACCTTCATGAATTAAAAAAGCAGCTCTGACAATGCCAGCTTGCACTGTCTCAAGTCCTCGCTTACAGTGAATCAAAATTTCTGAAAATTGTTTTATTGAGCATCAACAGAAAGGTTTTGTACTACTACACTACAGAGCATAGCTAAAAACATCTAGTAAATTTGTGGTACATCAAATTCTATTCTTCCTTTAACCGTCCCTACAGTAAAATAGTTTTTCTTTTGTAAGTGGCCTCCTGTGCTGTCACTGGGCACCACTGAACTACCCTGGCTCCATCTTCTTCATTCCCTCCCATCAGGTTTTTATATGCCTGAGTAAGACCACTCTGAGTTTTCTCTTCTCCAAGCTGAACACTCCCAGCTCTCTCAGCCTCTCTTCATATGGCAGGTGCTCCAGTCCCTTAATCATCTTCATGGCCCTTCACTGGACTCTATCCAGTATGTCCATATCTCTCTTGTACTGGGGAACCCAGAACTGGACATAGTACTCCAGACACATCTCACCAGGACTGGGGAGAGGGGAAGGATCACTTCCCCTGACCTGCTATTGATGTGCTTCCTAATGCAGCCCAGAATACCATTAGCTGCCTTTGCCACAAGGGCAATTTGGTAGTTCATGTTAAACTTGGTGTCCATCAGAACTGACACAGTCTCTTCTACAGAGCTGCTTTTGAGCTGGCTGGCCACCATCCTGCCCTGGGACATAGGGTTGTTTTTTCCTAGAAAAAGGACTTGATAATTCCATTTGTTAAACTTCATGAGGTTTATATAATCATAGAACAGTTTGGATTGGACAGGACCTTAAAGATCATCTAGCTTCATCGCCCCTGCTCTGGGCAGGGATACCTTTCACTAGACCAGGTTACTCAAAGCCCCATCCAACGTGGTCTTGAGCACTTCCAGGGATGGGGCATCCACAACTTCTCTCGGCAACCTGTTCCAGTGTCTCATCACCCTCACAGTAAAGAATTTCTTCCTAATATCTAATCTAAATCTACCCTCTTTCAGTCTAAATAGTCTAATAGGATGTTACCCCTCGTCCTATTGCTCCACTCCCTGATAGAGGCCCTCCCCAGCTTTCCTGTAGGCCCCCTTCAGGTACTGGAAGGTCACAATAAGGTCTCCCCAGAGCCTTCTCTTTCTGGGCTGAACAACCCCAACTCTCTCAACCTTTCCTCACAGCAGAGGTGCTCCAGCCCTCTGATCACCTTTGTGGCCCTTCTCTGGATGTGCTCAAGCATGTTCATGTTGTTCTTATGCTGGGGACCCCAGACCTGTACTCCAGGTGAGGTCTCACCAGAGTGGAGTAGAGGGGGAGAATCACTGCCCTTGGCCTAGTGGTTCACACTTCTTTTGATGCAGCCCAGGATGCGGGGGGCTTCCTGGGCTGCGAACGCATGTTGCCAGCTCATGTTCAGTTTTTCATCCACCAGTACCCCCAAGTCCTCCTCCGCAGGCCTGCTCTCAATTCACTCATCACCCAGTCTGTATCCATGTTTGGGATTGCCCTGACACAGGTTCTCATCAGCCCATTTCTCCAGCCTGTCAAGGTCCCTCAAATGGCCTTTCCTAACACCATCCCTGCACTGTCAGACTATGTCTCCATATCCCTTCTGGGTAACCTGACTCTATTTCCATTTCTTGTGTGCTTCCTTTTTATGCTTGAGTTTTGTCAGGAGCGCCTTGTTCATCCATACAAGCCTCCTTCTGCCTTTGATTTTCTGCACATCAGGATTAACCGTTCTTGAGTTTGGAGGAGATGACCCTTGCAAATCAATCATCTTTCCTGGACTCCTCTTCCTTATCTGTGTGCATATGCTTGGGGTGGGCTCCCCTCTATCTCGTTTATTGGCTTTGGGGTCTCTCCTGTCCACTCCACCCTGTGCCCTTTGCTTGCCACCCTGGCCTGCCACTTAACCACTTCTTTGTGAGTTCTCATCTCCCTTTTCTGCCATTGCTGGTTTGAATCTCTCCTCTCCAGGTTGGCCAGCCTGTTGGCAAAGATGTTTTGCCCTGCTTGGTTAAGTGGATCTCATCTCTTCCTAGCAGTCCCCAATTCTCAAGGAGAGGCCCATGGCTGTAAAAGTCGAATCCCTGTTGTCAACACCATCTGTGCAACCAAGTGTTGACCTGCAGGATCTGTCCAGTCCTCCTCAAGCTCTTCACCCTCCCTGAAAGGATTAAGGAGAAACTCAACCGCCCCTGGGCCCTTGGCCCTAGCCCCAGAGCCACATAATCACTCTTGTTATGCTCCACATAACCATTTAGGCCAAAACAAAAAAGGTGAAATAAATGAGTCCATTTTCTGAAGCTGTTCATATTTCAAGGGAGGTGGGAGAGACAGAGAGACGGGGACATGGATTTCATTTCCTTTCCTATACTCAAAAATTTGACATTTGCAGAATCTTTTATTAGGTTTGCAAATCTTCTCTTCTTGTAGCCCTCAAGGAAAAGGGAAAAAGAAATGTGAATCCACAATTTAAACAAAAACCATTCCCTACCATTAGCATTTCTTTGATGATCCTTTGGTTTATTGTTGTGCATTAACTTCTGTATAATCACATAATTGCTACAACATTCATATAAATAATGCATTTGGAAGAGAAAGTAAACAGTGTGTCACATTCTATTCTCCAGCGAATTCAGCGGGACCCTCTGGCTTGACTTTAGCGCAAAAGCTGCTTTTTTGCCTTGGGGTAGCTAACGCCTGTTAACGAAGTCAAAGTAAACAGGGAAAATAAAAGCACTTTCATTTTATCACGAGAAAAATTTGATGGGTCAGCCCTAAACCTCTCAGTGAATTTACCCCATGACAAAACTAATGTGTCTTCTCTTCACTGTGCTGGTACCTCAGGGGAGCTGGTGTGTATTAGCTCTCACTAGCAGAAAAGACAAACACCATTTGTGGCCCCCCTTTCCCAGGTCCTCTTGGGTTTTCCTTTTATGAAAGTTTCTGGTAAAAGCTTCTATAAATTCGCAGAACAGAGTCACCCATGTCTGCCAGCTGTTTTTTTGCACTACATGAAAATATGTCTCAAGTACAATCCTCTCTTCTCCCTCCCTTTAAAACACTTACAATTTAAAGAAGCTGAACCCTTCAATATTTGACACAGTTTCAGCTCCAAGATCTACAGCCAGTTTTGAAAACTGCAACTTATAATGAGCTAATTTTACAGTTAGAAAAAGGTCGCGACACTTTGAAAGAGACAGATACAGCTGGAATGGAGAAAACTGAATTTTGCACCAAAAGCTCTGGGATTTCGCCCAAATATTTGGACCTGAATTCACCAGGTTTTTATAAACAGGTATTTCAAAGACCTATCTTACAGATTTGGCATGTTCAGGGGATGGATCTCTTTTGGTTAGCTTTACAGCAGAATCCACAGAGACACTCAGGAAGGATCGTGTATAAGAAGAGGGCAAGCCTACATGTTTGCAGATATATGAGGTGCTTATTTTGTGGAACATGCTTATAACCTTGCCATAGACACTCTGCCTGACTCTTCACACCAGCTCCCCAAGAAATGCAAAAGGAGGAAAACATAAAGCTAGCACAGGCTATGTTCCATGCTATCCTCAACCAGCTCTTCGTTATCTAGTGAGAAATTGAGTAACTTTTAATGATAAACTAGACAAAGCTTCCTGAAGGAGAAGGATACTGCTATAACCAGCAAGCAACCCAGAAGTGAGGAAGACTCTGAGAAAGGGAAGCATTTACCACAAGGAGTGCTGGGGAAGGAGAGCCAATGTGCAGAGAGAGCCGGGATGCCGTACACAGGGGCCTGATTTTCCATACACCTCTCCTGCATCAGAGAGAGGAGAGCAGTGAAGCTGTTTGATGCTTCATTCAAGCATCCTCCCTGTCCAGGGCTATACAAAAGGGCAGATTTGGGTGGCAGCCAAGAAAAGGCAGCTCTTGCATCTCTGTGCTTCACCCCACATCCCCAGCTCATTTCTTTTACACATCCCAAACTCTGCCTTTACCAGTTTAATCACTTCACTCAGGCAGTTTCCAGCATGTCAGGATTCACTGAGGACTCTGGGCAGCAACGCTCTATCTGTTTATCCCTGGTGAGTCTGGGATGTGCAGAGGAGCTGCCTGGGTATAGGTGACAGGAGCTCTTTGGTCCTCAGGCAATTCTACAGGCCATGAGCATGCTCCCACGTGTCACGTTGTACGGGGACACCATTTCCTGGGCAACATCCCATGCATTTCAGAGCAAAAGAAAGAATTCTATGATTAATGATAATGATCTAAATGATTCTATGATTCTAATTCTCATTCTGAATGCAAAAAGTAGCCCAGTTTGCTCATCGCTGGTCTTAAGTGCTTTCCTACTGCAATGAGATCAGGATTAGCATGTATTAATCTCTAAGACTTCCTATTCCCTAAACCTATCTTTCTATCAATTCCAGCAGCAGCTTCAGTTGTTACTGCCCACAGAGTCAGAGTTTCTATGTTCCTCATGAGGCTTGCCCTAGACCAGATTAGAAATGACTAACAGTAAGATGTTAGCAGATACCTGGACTCCCTTCAACATTGCTTCTTCCACCACTACCATCAGTGGGTGGGTGGGAAACACCTAACATGACTGCCTTGTGTATAGATAGCTTGGAAAGGCATATGTGTAAATGGAGTACCTCAAAATTCCAAAGTTTCTTCAGTTTTCTACCTATCTTTGTTGTCCAACTCGCGGTATCACTAGTCTTTCTGTTCTTGTAAAAGCACAGTTGTGTCTGTCATCAACTTGGGGCGATAAGATCAGATTTTGAACTTGGATGCAAACCACATGGTAATTCCCTGCTCTATAAAGACAAGAAAGACAATAAAAAGCCCTCAGTACTGGTTTTGTTTCCTCTGAGCCTCATTAGGCACTTAGCCAGCGACTAGTCAGGTACAAAGGGGCAAGGACTCAGAAACGGGCCTCAGAGGTCCTGCCTTCCATCTGTGAGGGGTAAGTGTGAACTGTAAGCCAAATTCATTTAGTTCCTTTTACATAATTGTCAGCTTCGCTCAAAGCGGTTTCTTCTCCTTGGTTGCAAGGGAAGACAGTCAATTGTTGTTCTATTCACTTCGTCACATAAACCCATCTGACAGCCATGACAGCAACTGCTTGCTAATTATGGAGCAGAATTTGCGGTGCAAGGTTTGTTGTGCCAACGGTCCCCAGAACAATCCTGGGATTGTTTTATGAGAAGATTGGGCAGTCAGGGTTGAGCACTCTTACTTCAATTATCCCCATGTGCTGTCACGGCTTGGAGCTGCTCTAGTGGAATGAAGAGAAGAAAATAAATGAGCTCTGCTCCAGCCCTGGGAGCAGTTGCTGAACCCTGAAGAGCTTGGTTGGTTGTATCTTTGTTAGCTGCTATTACAGATATTATTGCCTGGTAGTGGCACTGAAACTGAGGGTCCATTAGCACTTCTATGCTATGTCCGGGGATTTATAGCTCCACTGCAGAGACTTACTCTGGAGTGAAACTCAGCATGTGGTCTCAGTTAAACACAGCTCTATAACTTTATTATCCACTACTTTGGGTGACCTAATAAAATGCAGATATTGCTGGTGTTGGATGTAGTTGGTTTGCTGATTTTATCAAGAAGATGAACTGATTTGGGGGTGAGGCGTAGCTAATAGAAAAGTTCATCTCACTAGGGTGGAGTTAAAAATAAAATATCAAAGAATTAATTGCTTAATGTAGGAATCCAAATAATGTGCAGACACCTAAAAAGATGATCCTAAAAGAAGAAATGCAACCAGCTGGTCATAAATCAGAATTATCCTGTCCCAGAATAATCCAAAAGAAAATTAATTCCTACTGAAGTTACTGAGCCACACATTGGCAGCATCTTACATGACCTGGGTTTGCAAAGCACCTTCATGAGCCCCAGCTGTTTACATTGCTCAAGAATTTCCTCTTTGTGACCCGGGTACACTTGTGTGGCTGTTGTTTCCAATAGAGCTTCAGTAGGAAATTGGAAAAATAAAACTTGGAGAGGGGGCTATGTTTGTTTCTTGCAGGAAGTAGGTTATTCCAGAATGTGCCATCTCTTTGCAATAAGCAAGAAGCAAGGCCACTCTGTGGCCTTTGACAGCTGTACAAGCCCTGTGTCTGGCTACCTCTAGAGAAAGCATGGGTGAGCCTTCTCCCACCACTCCTCCTCCAGCACCTACTCCTCCTGCTCTTCATGCACCTTCTGCAGCACTCACCAGGTCATGGCAGGACCAGTTCAGCTCACTAGCCCAGCAGAAAACTAATCAATTCCTTCTGCTGAGTTAGTTTTCTAGCAGATGGCACATTGCATCAGCTCACCAAGCTGTCAGACAAGCCAGAGCCACAGGGCTCTCACAACCAGGGGCAACAGTGTGAGCATGCCTTTTGTTTGCAGCAAGGTATTAGATCAGTCCCCTGAAACTTTTAACCACATCCTCTTGTCTCTACAGATTTATAGCATGAATTCGGACTGCAGCAAGGGAGGACTCACACCACAGGTCCACTAAACGTTTACCTACAGCTCTTCAGAACACTGGAGCAGCATAACTCTAGAATAGCAATAAATACTCCTCTCTGCAATAGTCTGTAAAGACTCCTGAAGGAGATATTCCTCTCTTTCATGGACATGAATCAAGTGGCACAGTACATCTTAACAGGCAGGCACGATATCCTTCCCGGTTCCACAGAGATGATTGCTGCTGCTCCAACTGGAAAGGTTTTGGGAAGATGTGAAGAACTCCAGAAAAACCTAAGATTTCACCAAGTCTGAATTTCGTAACAGGAAGCCTCTTTCTATCTGTCCCCAAACCCCCATATCCACAGATATGACCTTTTCAGAAATATCTTCCAAAGGTCTGTGGTATTGGTAGATGACAGGTGGGACAGCAGTGAAGAAAGAAATAAAGCAGTAGGTGTCCCCCTTTACCAGGTGTACCAGGACAATTCGGTACATCGCAGGGCAAGTCTGAGTCAATCTAGCACTGAAAAGCACCAGAAAAGGCCAATGAAAATCCTTCACAAAACGTCCTTGCAGCAGTTCTGCTCCTTGTAATAGCCACAGGAGTAAAAATAAGTGTTTCATGTTTTGCTTATATTCCTACAGCATCTCAGAATGTTTCTAGCTGTCCTCAAAAGAAGAATGAAGGACTATTCCTCTCCTTTCCAGAAAAGGATTTAAGAAGCCAGAGGTAGTGCAACTCATGGGCAGCCTGATTCCCACAGTGAGCTGCAGTATGCATGTTAATTCAGTTAAAGCAGGGGCTAAGATTTCTCTTTAGCTGTACTGGAAGCATGTCCTTCAACACTGCCATGCACCAAAGAAATCTGGGTTTAGCCCTGCCAAACTTGCCCAGCTCTGGCTGGGAATTGCAGAGTTTTTCCATTTCAGCTAATTTGTGTTTGGCCTGGATTTCATCCATCAGAGTGTTCATGGGAGTTTGGGGAATCTCTCAGACAGGTCCACTGAGGAACACAAGTCTGTCATCACCCTAGAGGAGTCTTCACTGCCACTGGAAGGGTCAGACAAGATTTTCAGTGCCCTCTCCTCCATACTCCTCTGGGTACTCACCTCATCTTTGCTCTTTATGCAGCTGTGTTATGAGTGAGCGGAGAACCAATCTGGCTGAGGAACAATCCTTTAGCTGTGTTCTGATCAGGTCACTGCAAGACCTACAACACCAGTGCTGAGGCACCACAGACCAACCATCAGGTCTGGAGGACAGGGAGCTCTGACTTACATTTGTCAGATTAAAGCAACCAAAGACCTGCAGGCCACATACTTAGACGAGGTTAAAAGTAAGCAGTTAATTGCTCTTTAATCTGGACATCAGAAATATGATGAAAGACAGTAGCTGGAATTTGGTTTAAATTCAAGTTGAGAGTAGGGTTAGGTTCACTGCAGTGCTATAGTATTCTGCAACGTGCAACTCATTCTCTCCCAGTTAACCATCTCTACTTTGTATGAGGTGTTGAATATTAGGGGAATTCCTAATACTTTCTTGCCCATGAATGTTTAACTGGGAAGAGTTATGGGAGCATCTCTGAAAATCCTGTGGTTAGGGCATCTCTAAGAGATCACAACTCAAAACCTCTACTCTATGTGAGGTAGGAGAGGAGCTCCAAACTGGCCTCCCACACTCCCAATGGGGACATTACTGTGCTACCGGATAGCAGGAAGGAAGAAGTGGGGTCTCCGTGTTTGTGTACGATCATGTGTTTCAAGCAACTCCAGAGACGAGGTGGGCAGGGAAATATATGGTGCACATATCTGCCAGGGCTTGGATGTGAGCCTGACCAGCCTGTTGCCTATGATATGAAGGTTCGTTCTTGTGGACCTCCTCTACCAGTAAAACCATAAGCACTGACAAGTCTAGGAAGCAATGGATCACCGCTCTGGAAGCACCAGCATGTGCAGGTCTTAAGCATGTAACTGGCACTTTGTATACTGAAGTCCCCCACAGGAATCTGGCCAAAAGTATCTTTGGTGGCTTTTGTTTTTAAACACACAAACACAGAGAGCGTACAGATGAGTATTTCAACAGCGCACCTAGAGCGGATGTGGACTGTGTGGGCTGGGGGGTCTTTCAGCAAAAGCTTGGATTCCTTTCTGAAAGGCACACTCCAGTTCAGCCAGAGGTTATAGGCTTCATACAGAAATTCCTCAGCTACGATCTGTGTTTTAATGCGGCAGGTCAAACCACCCTCATAATAGTACCTCTTGTCTTGCGTAGATTATATGACATTTAAGAGGGGAAAGGGGGCACTCGAAGCTAAATCTCAGGATACTCCAACATCTGATGGTGTACAGGTCTGGCAAATGGATTTAGACACTCTTAACAAGAATACTTCAGTTTTCAGTCAGCCTCTAACTGTTTTACTGCTGGTGTGAGGTAACTTCAGGGTTAGCTTTCCCCAAAAGCTGGCCCAAATAGGGTTTTTCCCCATACAAGTTAAAACAACTTTTAACCTACTCAACACACCCTGAGGTGCAGACCAAGATAAACAGTGGTATAAAAGCAGCACATCATCCCAGAAGACCACTGGGGTATTTCCCCACAGGGTTTCCCAAGAAAATACTGAGGTAACACAGCCCTGTCCCCGCGTAGGGGGCAGCTCTGTGGTGGGATGTTAAGGAGAATGTGGTGACATGGGACAGCTGGCTCGTGAGCCTTGCTTAGCTCTAGGAGGAAGGTGTCCTCACCAGCCTACCAGTATGGGACCTTCCTCTCAAATGTCGGTGTGGAAGGAGGATTTGAAGCAGGGGAGGAGGAGGTACTTTGTGGTTTTGCCAGGGGACCTCTGAGAGACTACCAGGGCTGGTGGGAGCATAAAAGACCGTGCATACAAAGGGTACAAAGAGAAACCAAGGTGATGGTGGTGCAAGAGTGGGGGTGGATTTGAGGATGGGAAATGGGAGCTGAAAGACAGCGTAGGGCAAAGCAGTAGATAGCCTTACAGGTACAGACATGAGGTTTGCTTTACTCCATCCACAGCTGACATCTGCACCACCATCCAGTGAAGTGGGTACTGTTTCTGAAGACAGCTGAGCTGCCTTTACATTGGTAAGCTCACATACTGCTCGTGCAGTAAAACACAGCAATGCAGAAGGAGCATGAAACGCTGAACTCAGCTGCCATCCTGAGCAATGCTCCTGCAGTTAGTTTGGCCCCCCTTGTGCAAGCTGATGAGTTCAAACCCGAGTGCACCAGCGGTGCACACACATGTGTGGTTTGCAACGCAGACAAAGCTTTAGAGGATGGTGGTAGTTAGGTGGGAGCCAAAGAGCACTTTGGAAAACAACGGCATGAGGCCATCCCTTTCTTTGTGTGCGTTTAGAGACATCGAGGCCACAGAGCTGGAAATTACAGTAATTAAGGCATGAAATGAAGCCCTGGGCAGAAGCTGAGTTGATAGCATGTCATAAGGTCCTTCTTCTGAGTTGTTTGAACAGCTTACAGTTTTCCTATAGTTATTCAAAGCTGATTGTGGAATTATTTCCATGAGTAATTCTTGGCCGCTGTATCCCTTGCGAGCAGTTCACTGTAGTCAGCTGACAGCTGAAATTCAAGACTGGTCAGTCCCTTTTGCCTGTTCATATAGGTCACTCGTTCCGGGCAGAGGAGAAACTGCTTTACGGTGGGTCATGTGCCAGGGCTGCCAGCGGCCGTGTCTCCTCGTTCACCGGGGACCAGCGCTCGCAGGCTGGGACAGTGGGACAAGCCCGTTGCTGTCCCCTGGCTGCGCAAGTGCCAGCACAGCATTTGCAAAAGTGAGATGGGGTTTTCTTGGGTATTTTCAGTAGCTGCTCCAAGCTTGCTCTTTGGATGAGTTGTCCTGCCAGTCGATGTGCCTTGGGCAGCAAGGAGAAAGGGGAGCAGCAGAGGAACCTTTGCAGGAGGGCTGAGGGCATGCGATGCCAGCGAGACCCCGAGCTGTGGCAGAGCCCAGTGTCCTTGAGCAGGCGCCGGCAGCGCTGGGCAGGCTCAGACGAGGATCCAAACTGAAGTGAAAAGTTAACCACACTGTCAAAGCGAAGCTCTGTCAGCTGCCCGTGCTGGGCAGAGTGAACAGACCCACGCGCATGAGCCGCAGCATTAATCAAAGATAACAGAGCCTTGACGTGAGACAGAGTAAAATAAGATCAATATATCCAACCAGCAGATGCTGCTTTCAGGCTCCTTTCACAAAAATCTGTTCTGTTTTAAATAACGCTTCAGACATACCTAAGTTGCTGATTACAGCCTACTGTAGGAGGAAGCAAATATAAGACCTGTGAGTTTCAGAGCAAGGACATCAGGAGGAAGAATAAATAGACTAGGTGTAGAAAATTGTCACTATTAGATGATATAAATAGTGTGTTTGTTTCTTCAGCAGCTTTTCCAGCTGCTATGCTTTGAAGTGTCTCATTTGGGGGTCTCAGTTGCACCCTGAAATTCTGAAATTAATCCAAAAGCTCTTCCATTTTAATGAACTGCAGGACTTAAAATTATAATTTTATTGCATTTCCTATCCTGGTGGGGTTAACTAGAGCCTGGAAAGTGCACACTGCCCATTAGGGATCATTAGGAAAGCATTTGAAAGTTGCACAGCCTCCTTGGACTTTTATCGTTAATAGTTCCTTTTGTGGCCATTCTGAGGAAAAGCAGGTTTTCTTAGGCAAATATAAAAATGTTTGAATAAATATACCATCCATCACAGCTCCACTAGTCCTCTAAGGATTTCCAAAGTCTTCTCTTCCCCCTGCCTTCCCACGAGTCCTTCAAAACTTTATATACAATATTATACAGGCTGTTGGTAGCTTCCTGGAAAGAGAAACTAAGACCAGTTGCAGAAGAAAGAACATGGTAGAGACTAGCAGGCGCTTGGGAAGACTGGAAATCTAGTTAACTTTGTCCCGTTATTCTGTCCCACCCGCCCTTTCTTGCTCTGCTTCTACAGCTCATTCCTCTCTCCATAGTCGGCGTATGGACTCCACGTACCACACTTTGTGCTTTGCTCTGAGGGTGCCAAGTGACCCACTGTCACTGCCTGGCAGCCTCTGCCTGTTGAATTCAGCTCCTGTTGAGAGCTGCCTTGCCAAAACCTTTTCCACACTATGATGGAAACCAAGTTAGAAATAACTCAGGAGCTGGCAAGGTTTCTCAGAGCTTTCATTTCTTGAAGTGCTTTGCTGCCAAGCTGTGTTATTCACATCTTCTTGTGGATCTGCAGGATGATTTTTTTTTAATGTATTTCCCTCTGAGGGGAAGGTGAGAGATATAAAGTCTAACACTTGTAAAATCTCTGTATTCCAATGTGAGAGTCAGCACACTAAGGAGTATGGTGATTAGGAGGTGGAGCTGTCATTCATCACGTCATGTTCATGTACCTGGGATGAGTCGGACACTTCTGGCAGGGTCGTGTTTGGAGGCCCACTTCTCTGTGGCTGCTGCATCTGGCATTTCAGATCATAAGATAAGACCAAGCTTGCGATTTGCATGTTTTTCACACAAGGTGCAGCTTTGCTGTAGGTGAACATGAGGCAAGGACCCCAGGTCTCCAATCTGGCATCCGCACTAGACAAGGAAGTTGTACAGCAGCCACATCCCCTTTGCTCTCCATGTAGATGTCCTAGAAAACAAATTCTCCAGCGCAGGGTTATGAAAGATAATCATTGGTGGTAGGGTGAGATAACACACATCCTGGGCCTTGCACTGCAAAACAAATCACAGCCTAATTGGCCTCTGTGAAATGTTTAATAGAGGAGAATCAGTGCATGAGAAGAGGGTCTGTTTCACCCAAAGGCAAGACCAGAAGTCAGTTCATGATTATGTGGCCAAAGGCGACACTTTAAAAACGAAGGGATATTTTTCCTTGAGATCAGGGAGTGCTGGAGCAGAACTGGAGCAGAACCAGAGCAGAGCCTCCAGAAATGCTTCTCTATCTGAGGGAGGCACCACCCCACACAGGCAGGAACCAGGTTGCCATCGATCCTTTTGTTGGGTTACCGCTGGCCTGGGAGGATAGAGACAGATGGACTGCTACAGATCAGAAGACAAAGCAAACTCTTCCCTGCTGCAGAACAGTTGGAAAGCTATGTTAAAAATATGTATATAAAAATCTTTGCCACTGATTGTTTATCCATTAATCCCTGGCCAAAAGCATTTTCAGCCAGAGGCTGTCAGATGAAAAAGTCATATGAAACTTGTTCTCACAGCAAGTTAAAAAAGAAATGTGTGCGCGTGTGTGTGTGTGTACAGGAAAACAAAAAAAACCTGAAAAGACAAAGTCCTCTATGCCAATGTTGTCGTGCAAAAGAAAAAAAACTAGAACAGTCCCACATACAACACATCTTCTTCCAGCACTTTGTAGCTCAGGCAGCAAAACAATATCTGCAAAAGAATCCCAGCACTGAGACCAGAATTAAGAGCATTGCTCAGATCTGCCCCTCTGGGTGCTGGTTTGGAGATGTGGTCTTCGCAATCTACAGCTACGTGTGGGCAGTGGAAAAATACTACTGAACAACTAATAACCAAAAGCATTGGGTAACAAAATCCTGATTTAAATATTTGCAGGAGGTAGACAGAAAGGTGCCAGCCTGAAGCTTGTAATTACTTTTATTTCTGGCAAGAATCAGATATACTTCTAATAATAACTATAGGCACAACATTTTTAGTTAGAAAAGCAGGGGAATTTATTCCCAGGTGCAGGGTAGACCAAAGTAGGCAGGACAAGTCCTGATGCGGGTGCACCAAGGTGGAGGGCGATGGCTGCAAGGATGGGACTTATGCAATGCCAAGGCAGCCCGGCCCACAACCCCGGGGCAGGGAAGGCTCCAGGGCACCTCTTTGCTCCTGGGGGCAGCAAGGCTGGCTGAAAACTCTCCATAAGCACTGCCTTCTTCCCACTGACCTGAGCCTGCAAAGCTTGTGATGCTGAAGAGAAAGGTGCTGTCATCCCTGAGGGATGACAGCCAGTCTGAGGATGAGAGCCAGTCTGCAG
This sequence comes from Numenius arquata, assembly GCF_964106895.1. Taxonomy (NCBI): domain Eukaryota; kingdom Metazoa; phylum Chordata; class Aves; order Charadriiformes; family Scolopacidae; genus Numenius; species Numenius arquata. Next base: position 28,422,590 of record NC_133587.1, on the reverse strand, counting down.
CTCCAGCAGTGCTGCCTAATTTTGTGGCTGGTTTGTGCCGGACGCTCACCTGGTCATCACCAAGGAGGGGCAGCAGCTACATCCCCACCACCAGCAGCTCTGCTCAGAGACAGCCTCATGTCACTGGGCTGTCCCTCCTGGGTATAGTCTTTTCCAGGCGCTCTGCTGAGCGGCTGCCGGGGCCACATTCAGCGCCTCCAGCATCCCCGTCCACCCCATCCATTGTTCGGTTGCTCTCCCAGTGATACCAATGACATTTTTTGAGTCATTCCATTTCCCAACCGCAACATTCTCCTGTCAGCTAGTTAACATGGTAATTATACAAGGAGCACACATCAAAGCAAAGCTGTCTTAGTACAGCAGTTTCCATATGCTGCTTAGCCTGCGTGTCCCGCAATCCTCCAATTTTTTCCCCTGGTGCCTTTTATTTCTGCAGCATCCGACACAGCCACTGTGTCTGTGCTCAGCGCACTAGCACATGCCATTGATGACACAGCTCACTGCCATGCTTGCGATTGGCAGAACCCTATTTGATTGCTGAGACATTAAATATGTACACTTAACAGCGGCGTATAAAATCTGTGACCACATTAGCCACACTGTCGAGTTTAGGAAAATCCAAACTGAGTTATGGTGGGGAAATGAGTTACCACATCAGTTGAAGAAAGAGTCTGAATTAATGGGAAACCTCACAGGCTTAGATTTGGTTTCCAGGGTCTTCATAGCCCAGGTCATCATCTTTATTGCATGTTTTTTCATTCTGGTTTTCTGTCCCTGCCTGTGCCTGTGTGATGCCTCTACAAGACACAAGACTGGGTCACCAGCGCATTTCAGGAGTCTGACCATCTCATTGTCTTCCACAAGCCAGGTCTGGAGTGCAGACTTCACCAACCCAAAGTGGTACTTCTTTGACTTCATTGGGACAGAGTAATTAGTCGGTAATTACCAGCAGACCCATCCACAGAGGCAGCCAAACCAAGGCATTTCACTGTTCTCGCATATTCCTTGTACCAAGACTGGGCCTTTTCATTCTTTGTTCAATTGGATGTATTTTGTGCCTCTCAAAGACCCACCTGTACAACTCCAGTTTACACACAAGTTACAAGAAGGTGAGATGCCTCACTGCTGTTTTTCCATATCCAGCTTCTCAGATAGACACAGACTTGTGCCACACTGCTGCTGCCAAAGGGATTCATATCCCACAGAAGGAAGGAAAAGAGGGAACTGCTTTGGGCTTTCCACAGTTCCTCAAGGCTCCTCACCCCACATCTGGGAAAGAATATTCCAGCTCTCCAGATCTCTCAGCAATTGGCTTTCCTGGATATGCAGCAGGTCTGGCCACCGGACCGGAACCAGCCCACTTCAGGCACAGGGTACTGATTAGCAAAAAATGCCCCAGAAGCAGAGAAGCAAAGGGAGAGTGCATCAGCCTTGCACAAGTGCAGTACGGAGCACAGGTGTGGGAACATGTGCCAGGACAACTGCAGCTCAGAACCCCGTCCATGGGATTTGGCTGCTCTGCACAGCAGAAGCTCTGCCACAGAGTCAAGCTGTCCCAAGCTTCCCTTGGAAGTGGCTGCATTAACTTTGGAAATTTTCTCAAAGCCTAAGAAACACACGAATTGCCCATTTTTGCCAGAGGTGGAGATTGTCCCTTTGTGAATACTTGTCCCACCTGAAAGAATAGCTATCAGCCACTGTGACATTGTTCAGTCTGTACACTGTGACACTGTAGGTGATGAAGTCAGATGTATAGGTTGCCTACAGGCATAGTGAGCTTATGAGCCTTGATTAGGTTCAACATCTTTAAATGAGTCTTTTATTAAGTATCATCTTGACTTATGTCATGGAAAGGCAGCTGGAGCTCGAGCACCCACAACTGCAGAAGTTTCTGGTCTCCATAAATCCTGCAGGAGAAAATGGTCTCACGGTTGCTGCAGTAATCTCCATATTTGCCTTCCAGGTCTAACAATCACATAGATATTTAATAAAAGATTAATTTAAAAAATCTGGAAACTGGGTAGGTAGAAGATAATATGGCATTTCAAGCTAGCTTTGTACCATTGCTGGTCATGAGAGAGAAAAACCTGACCCAGAATAGCAAGCTGGCAGCCTGTATTAGGAGATACAGGTCTTATGTCTTGCTGTTGTAGGGGACTGATTTAAGTCATATGTCCAGCACACAGCTGCTCTGTTTAGGTGTGTATATATAAAATCCCTCCTTTTTACCCCTTTGCAGCTCTTAGTCAAAAATCAGTTTTAATACACTCCTGCAGAGCCTGAAATTGTGGCTTTCCTTTGGTGGATAAGAGCTTAGATGTGATCAAAGGAAGTCCATGCAGCATTCCTTGTAAGTACCACTTTTCACAACCATTTCCAATCTGTGTTTCAGATTGGCTCTGGGAAATGAAAATAGAGCAGGTAAATCTGTCAAAAGACAGTGAGCTCAGGTGCCCCTTCCCAAAGTGCTGTGGTCACTTCTGAAACACTGCACAACTTGCAGACAGCCCCAGACTTCACAGTGGAAAACCCAGCAAGTCTCTTGGCTTCTCCTCAGACTTAGACACAGCCCCATTCATCAGAATCCAGCATACCTGAATTTCATCTTTACATCCCCTCACTGTTCTTCAAACACAAAGCATCTTTTACCAGGATGCATGACTGCACAGTTTACAACCACCTTTGGCATTTGTGTTGGCCTGCATGTACCATCAAAGGAAACAAGCAGCAAAGTCCCCAGTCTAATTCTTAGTGAGCTCGGATGCATGAGAGGCTTAGTATGAATGAAGAGAACACACTGTTTGAGCTTTATGGTCCTTACAATCAATAGCTTAACCTTGAAGTTACTCATTTACATGACTGCTGGCAAAAGTCTCACCAGCTTTCCAAAACCAGTCACAAATTAGATCCAGTCCTACACACAGAACATACAAAGGACAGAGGAGGAAGCAGAATTGAGAGGAGAACAAAAATTACAGTGCAATTAAACGATATAGTACAAAAGCCCTCTGCTTTCAAAGTTCACCTAAGCAGCGCAGGGACACCACTCTCTCCTCCCTCCATGTTTCAGTGGTCCTGGGGTAGACTTTGCAAACCTTTGGACAGTGACTACATTAGCACCGCATTTCGTTTACTTCAGCACCCCTTAAGAGCAAGATTGCCAGTGGGGTGTAAGTAGTTCAGCACACACAAGCAAGCTTGGGGATGATCTCATTTCTTCAAGTTACCTTGAAAAGGCCCCATTTAAAAACAACTAACTTTTCCTAAAAGTAACCTTCAGTATTTTCCCCCTAATATCTTAACATCTGACGTGCATTTGTTTAACATCAGATTCATGTCCGCTCTGAACTCCTTAGAAATCTTTGAACACATCTGCATTCACTTCATTTATTCCTTTAAAAGAACATATTGCATATTGGAAGGCTAAAACTACCTAGCACAGCACAGAGGGAAGCTCTGCACAAGTGCAATAGCAGATATTATTTCAGGCTGCTTTCTGAGCTATGTTTCTGCAATTCAAAATGTCTAATGAGCTTATTTGATTGTATCCATGCCAACAAAGAGATATAAACAGCTTTAATCACTGTTTCGCGTTGCTCTTGACCCCCTGCTTGGCTTCATTATTTTCCTTTTAGCCACATCAAGGCACAACACTCCAACTAAATCACTCGACCACTTGCTGAAGACCTGTCCACGTAATAAGATTTCTTTTTTATCATCTTGTGGTTTTTTTGCACTGCTGTTTAACAAGCAGCAGCCAAGCTGGGTGTTAGCTCAAAAGCAGCAGCTAGGAAGGGAATTAATGTCAATAGCTCTTGTTGGTTCCTTTATTTTCAGATAAATTTCTAAATTTATTACCCTAAACTGATTAATGCCCAGAGACAGGGAGCAGGTTACAGCTTCTGGTCTCCTGTTTTGTCACTAACAATGCTGGAGGGAGAACAGAACAGGGAAACAAAGGGAAAAGGAAGCGTTAACAGTTCAAGTCACAGTAAGTGTTGGCCTGCATAAACTAATAATATCAGACAATTCTCTATAGTCTAAAACACCCACAGTCCTCCTACAGAGCTCCAAGCACTCCATGATCAGTGAACCGTGTTTTAATGATACATTCTCTTGTAGAGCTTAGAGGTTTGAAATATTAAATCTTTTCTCTCATGCATGCTGACAGCAAATGAATCTGATGCCCATCCATTAATGAAGTTTGTCTGTCTCTTGATCATTGTAACGAGGACATTAGCTAACATTACTTCCCCTCCCACTTTTTTAAATACGAGAAAAAAAGAATGTCAAGGAGTACACCAAATGTGACACATAACTACAAGTTCAAAAGGTCATTGAGAATTGAGGTCAGATAGCACAGAGAAAATCTTGTGCCCTCCAAAAAAGTAGGTCATTTCTTTCAGCCCCACATGGACCTAGGAAAAATCCTGAGGCATATGTGCAACCTCTGTTCTGTAAAAGAAATAGCTTGAAGGTTGTTTCCTTTTTAAAAATACCTCTTTTTTCTTTCCTTATTCTGAAGTGGTTCTTAATGTGATATTGACGCTTTCTGGGAAAAGGATCACAGAATCATAGTATGTAATTTCTCTGACATCTAGGTCTGTCGCCTGTTAAATGCTATAAGAAGTGTCAGTGACTTCTGGAATTTTCTTTCTTCCATTTTTCTTTCTACTACTTTTTGTGCTTGATTTCATCAGAGTGGTCTGAGAGCCTGTGCTGATTTTTAAGGCTACAGGGTCAGAGCAGCATGGGGACAAAGCATCAGCCTAGCAGGGTACACGCTCAGTGCCACTGGGCTTGCTCATGAGCACTCACTGAGTCCACCCTCTGCTTCAAGGCAGGAACAACTCACACCTGACAGCCAGCTAACTTCATCATAAAGATGGCTACCATGGCTTTGAAGTTCTCCAACATCTAAGCTATCTCTTCCTTGCTGAAATTCAGGTCTGCTATATGTCTTACCTAGCACAGGCACAGAGTACAGATTATTTCCTCTTCCCATTCCCCAATTCTTCTCTTCTTGAGGCTGGACAACACTAATTGATTTAATCCTTCCTCCAGCTCATTTTTGCAGACTTCAGATCATTTTCCCTGCACTTTTCCAGATGTCCCACATTGGCACAGAGTGCTGTCGCTGAAGCTTCAGTGGTGCTGAGTGGCAGTTTGTGGCTGTTTCAAGATATATACATCAATGTATACCCTATAGCAGCATTTTCTCCCCTCCTCGCAGAAGAACATCTCCAAGCTGAGGACCCTCAGTGCCAGTTGAGGCTTTCCTGACTTACTTCCCTCTCTGAGTGGGAAAGCAGCTCCGATTCCCACCTGGCAAGTGAGACTTAGACCTTTCCACCACTTTGAGAACCTATGGAACTGCAAGATGCTACATGAACTGATGATAACTTCATCTGAACTCATCCCTTTCTACTCCCTCAGACAAAAATCTGCCAATGTATGTAAGTTATTGTTCTTAATGAATAGACATGGGACCCCAATAGCAGAGCCTGGGCACTGCATGTTTCAAGTACCATGATCATTTCAGATAGTTTCAAAATAAAATACTTTGGAACAACATGTTAATGGTATAGTTGAACTTCTAAATAGTTTTGCTGCGAGGGTTAATAAGAAATGTTTTCCCACAGCCACAAGTCTTGCAGCTGTAGTTATGATAGGATTGCAGCTGCAAAAGCCCCATTGTTGAACCTAATCTGCTGTTAAAGTGTTTAATCGAGAGATTATTAACATTTCTGATGAAATACTTAGCTAAAGTGCAAAATGTAATCTTGAGGCTTTGCTGTCTGGACTTCTAGTTAATATCACAAGCGCCACAAGCACACTAAATACCTAAACAGTGTACGGGGTTATTAGCCTAATCCAACATGAGAGCACAGGCGCTCCCTCCCTGTGCTCCCTATACATTTCATCTTAATGAAAACAGTGTAAGTATTTTGCAGCCTAGCAGCTAAGGACAGATGCATCGTCTCACGTGGCACAATAAATGCCAAAGCCGTGAGGCTGTTTCATGGCAGGGGCCTAATCCTGAGCAGTGCTGTGTATCCATCCCTCACAGTGCAGCCTGTGGTGCTGGGTGCTCACTACCACTGCGGATCGGAGCTGGTGGGCTTGCCTATGCTTCCAGAGAAGGTAGGTTGGAAAGGGGGGAAGAAGATGTGATAACAGATGAATACCAAGGGGAAAAAGCAAACTGAAGAGTGGGAACAGAACTGGCACAATTTCAAAACATTTGCAGCGTTGAAAACCTAAATAAGTCAATTCATTTCTGCTAATCTCCATTCCTACATAGAAAAGAAAGCCTTCTCTGGTGCTAGCACAATGTCATTTCTGACCAAGAAATGGCATCTGGATTGGCCATCTCACCATGCCCATAGATCATCAACAAGGCTATCAAGAGTGTGCTACCGCAGACACCTCATAGTGAAATCTTATCTTGTGTCTTGATTTTCAAAAATCTCAGGCACTGACGTGTACATCCTCCTCTTTAAAAAAAGTAATTTATTCAGGTGCACATATGCAAGACACTTGCAGATTAAGAAAATGCATTTTGGTCCTTACCTAAGTAAACCAGTTATCTAGGCTTCATCTCCAGCCAGGAAAACAGAAAGTCTCTGGAAAGTGGTTCATCCCTGCCCTTCCCAGGTGGCTATTCCAGCTGGGTGGGATTGCCTTTCAGAGGTGCCAGCCTCATTAACCTGAACATACAGGCAGTCCAGAAAGGTAGTTTGGACTGTGCTTTTAGGAGGCTAAATTAAGGTCCATCTCATCTCATTTCATCTCATCTCATCTCATCTCATCTCATCTCATCTCATCTCATCTCATCTCATCTCATCTCATCTCATCTCATCTCATCTCATCTCATCTCTGTCTCCTGAAAATCCTGCTGAGGCAAGGCACCGGCCATCTCACCCGAAATTATGCCATGCACCAGTGAAGGCCAGCATTGCATACCAAACCACGCCTTCCTGGATTTCACAGGGGTCAGAGGCAGCCTTGGCATCACGGGCCCATCCTTCATAACACTCAGTTGGGAAAGCTTTCCGTTTCTTCAGTTCAGAACTTCATAACCACAAGAGATTTTCCTAGCCTAGAACAATCATAACCTCACCATTAGAAACAATGCAGCAGTATTTCAAAATAAGCTACAAGCATCCAAATCCAGACTAAAAGATACCTCCCAGAACAATGGCTCTGCTGAACCCTGCTTGTGTTTTTTGAAAGCAGAGCTGCTTTTGAAATAATATAAAAATCAAAGCTCTGTAGCTGGGCTCTGGCTCACTCTTGCTTAGTCTCTTTCTTCAAGTCATCATTTTATTTCTAACATGTCCAGCTTAATGAAATTCTTTACCTCATCTTGTTTTGGTGTCACTTTATTATTATCGGTCACAACCAATAAATAATTTTTCTTTCTGTAACTACGGATTCATGGCAAATATGAGCCTACCCCAGGCAAAGCAAGCAGAGTAAATGGAGCCAAGTCGAACTGGAATACCATGAGAGTATTAGCTAGATTAAACATTAATAATTACTTTTCTCCTTTTGATCACTGAAGTAGCAATGAAGCAGTAGAAGGAAAGCCTAAGATGGTGACATATGTTTTTATTATCTTTAGTCTTCTTTTTTGAAGTCTTGGGAACTGGCTCCACAAATACTTCCCAGGTCAAAGGCAGAGAATTATGTTATTTATTTCAGCAGTGAGGAGACTGTGCAATTTTATTAATAAAGATAGCTTGATTTATTCTTTCAAAAATTATCAGGCAAAATATCACATAAAAACTGCAAGAAAAAAAAATAACCCAATTTTAAAAATTGCTAACTTTGAGCTAGAGCAGATTAAAGCGATTCAAAAATAAGTACCACAACAATGGAAATCCAGCTAAGCTTTATTTTCCTTACTTTTCTCATTTTTAGTCATTCCTGCCTGTTTTGGTTCTGCCAGGACTGGGTTCAGCTTCCATACAGCTTGTATGAGAAATGTTTGTTCATGTCACTTGCCTGACCAAGGGAAAAACCAAAAAATCCCACAAGAAATCCGTGTCTTCATAAGATTTCCAGCTGCATTCCCCAGACTCTAAAGGATGAAGTTTTCTAAGAAGTCCTGCACTTGTGAAATGGATCTGGAGCATATCTGAACCTTTTCAGATTGGCTTGTCATTAAGAAGTTCCGCTAAGAGATTAGCATGGAAGGGAAAGACTTACACTCAGAAAAAGTAATAATAGTAAGTTTAAAAAGGGATTAATATTAAGGAAATGTAAAAATAACAGCAATACATCACTCTCAGTTATTTTTCCCCACCTTTCCCCCCAACTAGGATTTTTTGTATTGATCTCAAAAATAATTTGGGGTGGGGAATTCTCTCCTTTTTGTTGAATTGAAAGCAATTCTACTTTTAATTGACTTTCCTATCTTGTTCCCTTGAAGCTTTGTTTTGCCAAAGCCCAAAGTTTCTGTCATTGCAGAAAAGGTAACTCAAAAGACTTTTTTCAATGACTATTCCTGGACCACTGATATACAGTTCTAATGGGAAAGTTCATGTATGGGGACAACACCTGCACCTTCTTCCTAGGTCCTAAATGAGACTGAGCGCATCAAATCCTTTCTTGTTTTGTGCTGAAAGAAAGGAAACAATGAATCTGAAGCAATTCCTAGTCTGAAACAACTTGCTGTTACGGAATCCGTAGACTACAGGAAACACTGGAGTTCACAGGAGGTGCTAATTAAACTGCCCCTGATCCATCCTAGAGTGCTTCCGTTATCCCTAAGTTTACTTGAAAAAGCCCAATTAGCAGCAGGCTTTGTCAAGAAGCACACCAATTTCTGCTTTTCTTTTCCTTCCCTCTCACATCCACATCCAAATCCCACCTCCCCCACATCTCCAACATGCCAATAAAAACCCTGGCATAAATGCCCAGCATATGAAGACTCAGACATGTCTAAAGATGCCAACTAGTAATTACGAGCACTGCGCAATCCATGCAAACAATTAAATATCAATCTGGTCATGCTGGATCCAATCATGAGGTTTTCAATTCAGCCTTTTCCTCCCTTTATATTTTCCAGTGATATATTTTAGGAAATTAATATGGTTTACTCATTCTCTGCTTTCACCCTCTGCTCAAATACATATACGTTTTTCAGGAAGAAAAGAAGATGTTTTACATTTATTTCAAACTTTGGATCTGGATTTTTACAGAGTAAGCACAGACTGTGACACAATCAGTGTCTTAAAAACTCCTGTTCCTGAGACCAGTGTGTTAGTGGAGTTGTCCAAAAGCAGTTGCAGCATCCCACCGCAAATGGGTCACTGACTCAAGGGCCGTCTTGTCAACAGCACCAGACAAACCTTGCCTTCTTAAGGCTCGCTAATACCTGCACCACCAGCAGCTCCTGAAGGAGGACTAGTGCCCGCAGCAGCAGCATTTTTGGTTCAGGTCCCGCAGGGGTCTTGCTCCAGGAAGCACTTGTAGAGGCTCTGAACTGAAGGCCAGTTCTTAAATGCTGTCTTAAGGAGACATGAACTTAACACAAGCACCTGTTTCCTCAACAGAAGCCTGGAACTTATATCAATATTAGGAGATGTTTCCTGGTGACATTTGAATTCCTGCAGGTCTCCTCTGCTGAAGAATGGATGGCAGTGAATGTCTCAGAGTCACAAAGCAGATCTGCAGAGGAGGCACAGCTCAAACCACAGTGATGCCTGCGGAGAGCTCTCATCTTTCCTCTTGGAAAGCAGAAACCTTAAAGTTTAGGGCTTGGGGTGGACCAGCAGTGTTCTTAATAAAAGATTAAGATGAAACTACTTTATGAAAGAAGCTAAAAATTAGATAATAATGACTGGCTCAGGCAATTCATAGTGATGGGAAAAAATTATATACAAAACAAAGTCTGGGCAATTGCTGAACTGAAACAGTTTTCAGTTCAGGCCATCTCCAAAGCATTCATGTTTACACAAATAAATGTTCACGGAGGAATGGTGGGAAGAAAAAGAAATGTGTTTGGTAGCATTTATCTAACCCCACATCTAAATTGCCAGGTGGAGCCAAGTGGTCATCTTATTAGTTTGATATATGCTCAGTTATCATGAAGAAGCTGTTGTTTAATACGAGTAAGCCCTGCCCAATCCATGTTTGAGGTGCTATAATGAGATAACAGGCTCTTTTGTTACATGGTCACGTATGTGAAATGCAGATGCCAGATCTGTAAAACAGCTCATGAAATAAGCTCTTTCAACCAAATTAATAACTTCTGGCATAATAAGAGGGTATATTACTTTAAACTCATGGCAAAAGAAATATTTCGTAGCTCATGTCAAAATAGGGGAAAATTTGCATGGTTTAAATTCTCTTTATTTGGTTGTCTTCACTTAAAGTGAGTATGTTCAGTAACAGTTTCAAAGGGCAAAAGTAAGGAGTAGAGCTGGTAATTGAATGCTTCTCTATAGACCTTTGTAATAACTTAGAGAAGGAAGAGGAAAATACCTCTTCAGGTGACAGTGAACTTCAGGAAAATAACCAAAGATCACAACACAGTGAGAAGGAGAAATATATATAAATAATGGAACATTAGTTTGACTCAGTAAGAAGGAAATAGAATAACATGTTTACATTTTCAAAAGAAGCATTTTTGCCTTCATAATTAAGTTAGAGTTATCTCCAATTTGATTTTCCTGTCTGACTTCCAGCAGCATTTTAACTGTAAATGTCCTGAATAAAAACACTGTGATAGGAAAAATCTGGTATTACTTTGTGAACTGAGAGTTGAGTTTTTGGGTTTTGGGTTTTTTTAAAGAATGGGCATAAATGCTTCCATGTGTTGACATGTCCCTGCTAGCAGTTAACTGTGTCCTATTGCTTCACTCCTGTGGCTGCAAAGAGTGCTGGTGGGTGAACGGGGAACTCTGCCGTCACCCAGGTGGGCAGCTTGGAGAGTGTTCCTGCTCACCGTGCTCACCTTCTCTCAGCAGACGTTCCTGGCCCCCAGCTCCACGTGTTTATGGCTGCAAAACACAGGAGCACCAGTGCCAAACCCAAGCCATCATCTTTCCAGCGAGCTCTAAAAGTTCAGACCACAATGCGCTGGCGCTGATGCGGCACTGCTCAACTGGACATCCCTCTGAGATTTGATGAAACCAAGGAACAGTAGGGGAGAGAAAGAGAGAAAGAAGTGAGGAAAGAGAGGCTAGACAGAAAACAGGGGATGTGATGCAACGTTCCTGCGCTGGTGCCGAGCCTGTCCACTGGTGTGGCTGGGGAAGGAGGCAGCAGTGACCTCTCCTGCTGCTGAGCTCCTCCAAGGTGTCCATCAGAGCTTTGGTGGATGAGCATCCGCCGGGTACAGCTGGTAGCCGGGGCAGGGGGAGGGGGGTGGGGGTGGCGAGCCCTCCCAGCCCGGCATTCCCATCATGATAAATTCTGCACCCAGAAAATGTGTCCCGCAGACTGAAATGAGAGCTCCCTGCGCGATGCCAGGATGTGGCTCTTTCATGTACCACCAAAGCTTCGGATTCAGCACAAAGGACGCAGGAAGCGTGATGACAACAATTCAAAGGCTGTTCTGAGCTTTTGCCTACAGCCATCCCTTTGAGCCTCAAATTATCTGTAGTTTCAAAGCTCTGTGTCTGAACTGCTGCATCCCAGAGGAGCCCCGACCCTTAATGATTATTGTGCCTTCTGTGTCCATATTGAATTACAATCCTGTTAACACCAAGACACCCGAAGTTCCTGGGTGTTTTGAAGCTCTCACCATTTTTCAAAATAAGCAGGGGCTTCTCCTTTCGACGCTGCCTGTTACAGTTCCTGATTCCCAGCTCTTCCTCACAGCGTGTGGGCTAGAGCTTTTCCTCCTCTCTCTGAACAGTAGGCTGGGACTCCGACTCCATCACATGGCTTACAGGGCTGGAGGCTCAAAGGAGAAGACTGGGTAATTAAAACGGAGAAAGTTGGTGTCGTTCCTCCATGAGGACAAGGCTTATTGTTTTGGAGCTGCAGAGTTGCAGACAGTGCCGGGAGCAACTCCGCTAATGCTGGCGTGTCCAAAGGGTACAGCGGCGCTGCCAGTGCCTTCCTCCAGCAGCTGCAGCCATGGGCCAGCATTGCAAGGATTGTTTGCTCAGCAAAAGCCCACATCTATTCACACAGATCTTCCTCATCATTTTTCCAGCTCCTTTCCCCTTCTGCTGCAAAGCCTGTGACCAGGTCTGGTGCACACTGCAGGGAGGTGTCCCGAGACAGCAGGGAGAGGAAGCCCTGAGGCCAGTTTCTCCCTGTGCCACGGACCCAGAGTCTGGCCACAGCAGGGCAGAACTTCTGCCTCTCTAACATGGAAAAAGGACCTATCAGCACGGAACACAGGAACAGTGTGGGTGGGGAACAGCAAAATTCAGCAGTAACTGTACAGAAAGAAAGTTTAGAAAGTTCAGAATTGACCCTGAGAAGGTCCCAAACTGGCACAAGCTCTTGCAACCGAAGGAGGTAGAAGAATTTAACATTCTACAAAAAGATATTTCTACCTGAGGGAGCCCACTAACTCCCTCCTCGCCTGCTAACCCTCTTCGCCAGTACAGGCGGCTGTTTCCCTCCCGTTGGCAGGGCTGTCTGGCCATCATGCTTCCCCTGCCCATGCTGAGGAGACCACCACTTCCCCCTCCTTCTGCCCCTCTTTGTTTCCTTCCCCTCCTTCCTTACCCTGGCACATACTATGTCCTTTTCAGGCTTTTTTGTTATCAATACTTCTTTCTTCTGCTCTTTTCATTTTGTTCACTTGTTTCTTAGTTCCTCCATAGTCTGGAAAACCTAAAGGCACACAGCCAGTTCTGCCTCCAGTATGTACTTGAGGAGCCAAAAGCATGAAATGTAAATTAGCTTTAAAAGTAAAAAATATTTCATTAAGTAACATGTCTGTCTGGCACTCAGAAATGTTCTCTTGCAACATCTTCTGGTGATCACACAGAGATGCGTGTTATTCACTTGAAAGAATTACATGACATATTTAAATAATGCCTTTTAAATATTTTTGCAAGAATAAGACACCTTAAACCATATTCTGTAACTTGAAACTGGACCAGAAAATAACCTCTGATTTGAAGCAACTTACAATACAATTTCGAGCCAAAATGAGTTTATTTTCTGAGCTCCTTTCTATCCATATCTTCTGTTTCAATATAAATTATTCTTCTAGAATTCAATTGGCATATTCAGTCTTAAAAGAGTTTTTCTTCCAAAGCATGAGGAGTACAAAAAACAAGGCACCTGTTCTTTCTAAGACTGCAAAGTACTCGGGTGTTCTTGGTAAGGGTACGGAAAGGTGCAGGTCACATGGGACCAACCTGCCAGCATGAGCTGTAACCAGCGGGACGGGCACTGCTGCACATCAGCTCCATACTGGTTATAATGGACAGCTTTGTAAGGGCTAGTTAAGCACGTATGAGATTGGCAAATAAAAAAGAGACCTTCTGCACAGTTTCTGTCCTTCTACTCAAGGTCTCACTGCTGAAAGCTGTTAAAGGAGTTGTGTGGAACAAGAAAAGAGTTTCACCCAGCAGTGCAGTGTAAACCCAGGGGGTTGTCCCCAGTGCTGCCCCAGTGAGACGTCCCTCAGGGAAGAGGCGTCCAGCTCTGCCCTAAGCACCAGCCCTTCCTCACTGTTCTGCTTTCCCCACTCACCCACAGCATCAGCCAGCTCCTGGCGCAGCCACAGCCCCCTACACCCCTGCCCACACCTCCAGCTGTGAGGCACGCAACACATCCACGGGGGTTTCGTGTCACCTGGAGTGCTGGCCGAGTCTAACCTGCGAGTCCTGCTTGGACAGGGCCTACCACTCACTCCAGGTGTGTCCCGCAAGCACAAGGATTGTCATCCCTTGGCCAGCCATTGCCTGTTGAGGCAGTGGGTGTGCATGCTTGGGGACCTGCACCTCTCATCATGGAGGCAACTCCTGCAAGCCTTCCGGCATGATTCAGAGAAACAAGCATCTTTTTTTGTGATGGTGATGTGATGTCTCCCGGGTGTATATTTAAAGGTCTGAGATGTAAACTTCATCATGGAAATCAAAACGGAAACTATGGTGATGGCTCTGCTAACCCACTTGAAAGACTTGTGTAGAGCAGGGGGAAATTTGGCCTTGTTATCACCATTTTTGGAACCACCTTTGATTTTTAATGAACTGCAAGCAATTTAAGGGTTTGCATCAACCCTCCCAAGTTTGTAGAAAGACTTGGCTGGGTGGTGGATTTGCCATGGATGAACCATAGCAATCCTATGGGTTATTTGTTAACTGTTTGCATCAACTGCTTACTCCTGGTGGTATGTGACTGCTCATTGCAGACACATGATGCTGTTATTGAACCCCAGCCAGTGCCCAAGCAGGGCTCTTACCCAGGACATGTGTGTACTTGCAGAAACAGAGGGATGACAGATGAGAAAACTCTTGTGGTTTGTTTCTCCATCTAGACAAAAACGCTTTTTCATAAACACAAGCAAAGATGCAGGGAGCTACACTGGGAAAACAAACTTAGGAAAACTACTCTTGGCTGCAAAGTTTATTCTCCTTCCCCCAAAACATTAATGAGTTGATATGTAGCACTGAGTTCTGTGCGTGCAATTAAAGCTGCACCAGAGGGGAATGTGTTTAGAGATGTCTAGAACACTTCTCACAGAGGGAGCTCTTCCAACCACCAACCGTAGATGTCTGATTAAAGTGCAGGTTAAAGCCCCTACATTTAAGATCCTGATTTCCCTTTGGAGCCAACAGAGAGAGGTTTGCGCCTCCACAGAGCACTTGTGTTAGATGTCTGAAGTTACAACACATGAACAGTCCCTCACCCATCCCCAAATTCACTTAGGACAATTCTGGAAAATAGCTGTACTTAACCCACAGCCAGCTATTACCCATGCAAGAAAACACAGGTTTGGCACGAAACCTCTGCAGAGCCAAAGGGCCTTAAAACACCCCAGCGATAGTATGGGGGAGAGAGAGAGAAACTTCAAATTAAATTTGAAATGGACAGTTCCTGGCAGTGGTTCCTGCAGTGCTGCAAAGCCTGGGTCCGTGTTCTCCAAGGCCACCTCTATGCGCAGGTACCATGTTGGAAAGCTGGAGAAAATCCTCTTCAGGCTTTTTATCCTGAGCAGGTAGAAAGCTGCCGGGGGCAGGGGGCTGCCCACCGTGGCAGCAGAGGTGGGGCTGGGGGCCATGCATGGGCAGCATTGCGGAGATGTCGCTATCTGCGTGTTTTTAGTCAGCATCCCTCAGCCTTTCTGCCCAACACAGGATGCCGGTTTTTGTTCAGGTCAATTACTCAATAGCCCTCTTATTGGGAACATATGACAGACACTTACCACATGCCCTAAATATTCTCAATAGTTAGCATTTCTGAGACTCAAGCTCCTTTTTAACACCCCAAAGCACTTAGAAAAGGTTAGACCTCCATATCGGAAGAGAAGTTTTATACCTTCCACTAACTTTTTATACAACATTTTTGTTGATTGCAACACAATCAGGGTCTCATGGGCCCCCTTGCACTTTGTAGCCTTAAAAATAGATATTTTTTGTTGAGGGATGAAAATACATATTCGAGCAATTAGGCATTTCGAGGAAAAAAAAACCCAAACAATGTTTGCAGCTGGCTCCATTTACTGATTACAGTTTCATTAACCATGGTAATAGTATTCCTGCTAGTAAATACTTGCTGAATTATTTACTTTACAATGCTAAAGTATTGCTAGAAAACAATACTCACCTTTGTTTTCTTATTCCAATAAAGTTATCGTAAGATTACAAAGGATTCTGATCCCAACCGAGGGCTACTTTGGGGTTACACGCAAAGGTATGTATACACACACACCTAGACTATCTCTATACATTATCTCATTCACATGATTAACAGCCATTCTTTAACTAACTTTCTTCTTGTTTTTACACAAACAGAAGGTCTGCCTGTATAATCTAAACATTTTCTCTACACAGTAAGTATTCCCATGTTCTAAATGGGAGGCTCAACATCTGACCCAGAACTGGAGTTAACCAATTAAGTCTTAAATAGCAGTAAGCAGTAAAGATAAAAGCTTTTGCATGGGCCGAATGAGCTCTCTGGAACAGGGAAGAGGATCCTGGCAGGACAGGACAGGAAAGGACAAGGACAGACAGCAGGCAGGGTTTTGCAAGGCTCACTGTTTCCAGCAATTTTCTTTCTTTGTCCCCTCCACCTCTCCATCTCCCTGCATGTCAGCGGGCTCTCCAAGGACAGCCCGCTCTACCATCATAGCTCCATTTCACATCAGCTAACTCAGGGCTGTCTCCTTGTTCTCTTTTGTCCTTTTGTTTTGCATCCCTGAGAAATTTGTCTACAGTTAAGAGCCATCTGTCATCTCTTAAAGACTTCTCTCTTTTGTAATTCATCTGTCACTCACATCTGCTGGGGATTGAGCAGAAATTAAACAAGGTCTGAATGTCTCAGAAGCTGGCCCTATAGGACAAGGAACTAATACAAAATCATTGCTTGGTTTCCACTGAAGCAAAAATTTAATTTGAGTTTACATCCCCCTGGCTTTCTGATGTCTCTTCCCAGGTCAGAATGGGCTGGGCTTGGGTCTATCTGCGCTTTGAAAGGAGGCTGTACATTGGAGACAATATCCCTCATCCACTGAAATGAACAAATAATTATTTACAAAGGTTATATTTTACCAGCACGTTACCTCTGCTTGACCCTACTTTTCCACAGAGAAGCCCTACTCAAACACTTTCTGCATTGATAACTGTATTTCGTATCCATCAAGGACAGGTTCAGAATTTACCATGCCATCAATGGTATCTGCAAGGATTGTTAAGTGTTTGGGCAGTTAACAGTGCTGAGGCTTTCGCTGACTGAAAATAGTCTATCTATTTTAAAATGTACCAATTTACAAAGAAAGTGCTTCATTAGGGATTTTTCTAAAAAAATGTCTTGCTGCAATTTGTACTGACAATAAACATGCACTGATGGACTGAATTAATTTCCTATGTGATCAAAACACATGATGCGCTTGATAATGGAATTACAGAACACTCTGGTCTCATAAAGACATTGCTGCAAGCAAATATTCTCTTCTGAATCTGGCACAGCTGACATGTGAGCATGCACACCAGGGGAGGAAAGGGGGAGAGTGAGATGCATTTGCCTTGGGACAGGAGGGGAGGCCAGTGAAGAAGGCAGCTGCAACCAGGGTGGCCAAGCTTGTGGGGAAGGGGTAGCCCAGTCAGATGGACAAATTAGGGGAAGAGGCAAGATGGGAGGTTTGGTGGGATTTGGCTGGCTGTTCCAGCCTTGCAGATGCCTTCTCGCCAGCAGCAGCAATCCTTATTCTGAGCACATAATGACAGACAGGCAGAGGAGGAGCCCAGCTTTCATTCTTATAGAGATAAGGTCCCTGGAAGTGTTCAAGGCCTGGATGGATGGGGCTTTGAGGAACCTAACCTAGTGGGAGGTGTCCCTGCCCATGGCAGAGGCATTGGAACTAGATGATCTTTAAGGTCCCTTCCAACCTGAACCATTCTATGATTCTATGATCTGGTGCAAGTAATAAAATTAAACGCAGCAAGAGCAGCCTGTGTTTGTAGGTACCTAGTCAAGGTGTGCATGGTGACACTGAGCTGCAGCAACTTGCTGGGCTGCCAGCAAGTCCACGTGGAACACCCCCAAGCGAGGAGCTGCTGGTTGGTGAGTGTGCCTCCACACCAGTGTGTCCTCTGGCCATGTCCAAGCTAGTGAGCAAGCTCATTCTGGGAAGCCAGGCCATGATCCAGTGCTGCCTGCCACAGCATAAAAAGAAACGTTAGACCAGCAGAGGTGTGATTTTTTGTCTTTCTCCTTCCATTTTCCCCACTGCCAGCTGAGCTGCAAGTGCAACAGACATGGAGGTTAATTTGGCGGTTGTGTCAGATGAATTCACTGGGAATTAGTGACCCCAGAGCGATTCCCAGAAGAGACAGACCTGACCATGATGTTTGGTCACTGCAGCTGTAGAGCCAAGGAACCAACAGAGCTGTATGGGACAGCAGCAGGGCAAGTACCCCAGCCTTTGGCGGTGGAGCTGGAACCCCCCAGCATTCTGCAGTCCTCTGTCCCACAGCAACATCTGTGTCCAACCCCCGCCACAGTAGCATCCCTCAGCAGCACAGCTTCATGGGCACATTGATCTTTTCCTATTGATTTTTATTGGTAAAAATAGGCAAGCCTAAAAGCTTTCCACCACCTTCTGAATTCACTGTTTTTCAGGAAACATTGACACCTACACATGGAGATGGAGAAGGCAAGGCACCATCCTTTGGCATTACCCACTGTAACTGCATTCAAACATTTTCCACCCTAAGACCAGTTAGTGATTACCCTCTCCCACAAGTAGAGAGCAGGACATGTTCCAAGAAGCCCAAGGAATGGTGAGAACAACAGCTTTGCAAAAACAACAGGAATATCTAAGGTTTCCAGCCCTTTTCAGTTTTACCCAGGTAGATTGTCTTGGGGATTGTGACAGGGACAGGTGGCGTGTTCTTTTTCTTTGAATTTTATAGCTTGTATTCATTTACCAAGCTGGACTGCTCTTAAAATGTGTATTCATCTTCCATTCATTGCATTGTGCATCACTACCTTGGGCTAAGATGCTATTTTTGTCAACGTACTATTTTTGAAAGGAGGCAGACACACACATTTTAAAAGCCCCCTTCTTGGTTAATCTCAGCCACTGACATGCCTTTGAAGCTTTGGGTTTGAAGGGATGTGGTATCAGTGATCTTGACAAACATTTCAGTTTGCCCACTGCCATCCAGGGACTGTGCACACAAGTTTGCTTTTACTAACTGCAGAAATACAAGCAAAACAGACTTACAGTAGGTATATAAACAAGAAGGTCACAAGGTTAATGTTTGACTCTAATCCTAATGACTTTTTTCAGCCACGCACAAAGCGTGACACCAGAAAGAATTCACTAACAACAAAGTAAAGATAAACAAGTACAAGAGCACAACCATCTCCTTTGTACAGCAGCTTCAGAAGTTGCACAAAAGTATTTAAAGTACAAATAAAACTACCCTAGTTTTATAGTAGACGTAACTTTATCCATTCCTCTCCATTATATGTGCAATAAGTTGCTCCAAGGTACCAATAAATATATCAGAGGAACCTACTGGTTTATAAATATTTTGAAAAAATAGAAAGTATTACTTAAATAACCACTGCATACAGAAAATAATCTCCCATGGAATCTATTAAACTGGGTTAATGAACTAGCAGGAAAAAGTTTCAAACTCATTCCCCCAACATCTAATTCAGAACAATTCTTTCAAGCTGGGTTTCAGACAAAAATAATGAGGAATGTTGTTGAATACAGGTTTGAGTGAACAGAAATTAAGTCAACTGTTTACAGAAATGTTTGTAAGCTGTGACAAATACATTCTGGATTGTTAATGTGCAAGGTGATTCGAAATACAGCAACTACATTATGGCTGTTATAAAGGCTCTGTCAAAATATAACAGTATTGCTAAGGGCTCTTGAGACACAGATAGCAGACCCAGGCCAGTAAACAAGCCCCAAAAGAAGTGCACATAGTTTACAAAAAATACAAACGCTGCCAGCAAATCTCTTCACATTTCTTTTCACAGATAAATGTAAAACCTTATCAAAAGACTGCTTCTGTGCCCAGAATATTTGTTCTGTTTCAGGACAGTTTACTTTGGCAACTTACTCAACTTAGCATCTGTAATTAAATGATGAAGATGAGACAATGTGGCTCTGGAGAGATCATAGAAAACTCCATCTTATCTATTTGCCTTTTATTTACAGAGCTCTTCATGTTTTGGCCTCCCTACTGCATTTTTCATTAAAACAGGAGGGCAAGTTTGACACACAACCTTCTCCCTCAGTGCACGCAGGAACTGTTATCCAGAGGCAAAGTCCAGCATTTTCTACCGCCTCAGCTCCTACCCCCATCATCAGTTTTTAAGTGGTTCCCTCTGCTTTGGAGAATAGACATGTCTTCTGGTGCTGCCTTGCTCCATGGTGGGAAAAGTGTTGAAGCCCACTTCTGGTTCAGAAGTAAGACCTGAGTGAGTCTCTTAGTTGGAAGTAAGTTCACATCTAATTTAATATGAACATGTACTATTTCTGGCATGGGAGTACCCTGGTGTCCAACGTTGCCTCGCTGTGGAGGACCCTGTAGACCATTGACACTGTTTTACTGACAGCCCATGAGAGGTGTCTCTGCTAATCCCCAGCTGAAGGATTTGTCCACAGCAACTCCCATGGATGGCTGGAGATGGGGCTCACCTCTCTCAAATCCCGATCAGAGGAGAGACCATGAACCCCATGCTGAGGATGGCACTGCCTTCTCCACAGGACTCTCAGGCCCAAAGAAATGGTGGGGAGTTCACATGGTGACACCTCCTAGAAGGCACAGGTGGAGCCCTGCTGGCGTGGAAATCTGTTAGCAGTAACGACTGCAGCAGTGGGAGCGTAAAAGGAATGGTGGTTGTCACCAGCCTCAGAGGAGCTGCAGCGAGAGGCACCAATCTGGCCAATGGGTCCTGTACACCTAAACCTGTACTTCTAACACCTCCAAATGCCCAGCCAGCAAAATCCCTCACTGCCCTATTGATCATTGCTGCCTGCCCTTGCCTTTGCTCTTCCAGGCTCACCAGGGCACTCCAGCAGGAAAATATTAATTCAACTCCCACAGTGAAAATGCCATGGAAAAGCAGCAAGAAGAGCATCATTTCTGGACTTCTGCTGTGTACACAAAATTTTTTCCAATTCCTGAGGGGCAATGCTCTAAGATAGGCGGAGATATGTTTGAAAACTAGCTCCTCATTAGGGACAGGAATTTAATTTCTAAAACATTCTTGTGACAAAGCAAAACAAAACAAAAAAGGAAAGGGTTTGTCTCTTTGCCATCATCTGCTAGGATGTGTCAAGAATTTGCTTCCATAAAGAAGACAACTTGGCTGAAGCATTTTTAACCTGTAGAATAAATTAACCATTTTTAAAACAAAACCTAAATTTATATCACAACTGGCAGACAATCTGTGTCAGATTGGCTCCAACCTAAAACTGAGCAAATGTCATGAGTATTCCCTCTGGGTTCAATGTGATACTGCTTCAGCCGTGTTCCTGGCTCTTTGTGTCCTCCTCTGAGTTCCCTCTGCCACACAGTCATGGAAACCTGATTTTAAACTCGTGCACTTGGATCCCCAGGCTTAACAGATTTTGTATGAAATGAGAGGCTCCTGGAGGTGCCAGGAGACAGTGTTTCTAGGCTCTTTAGCCAGAGGCAACTACATCAGACAGGATAGGTCTCTGCAAATTGTGCAATAAAAGGCCGAGAGACAAGGTTTTCTAATGTGTGTCTGAAATGATGAAGCGCAATTTAAACTTTATACTCAGTCAATATATCTCATAACTGCCTAACAGTTTCTAAGAATACAAAAGCTGGGTGTAGGTGGTTGAGAAAAGCAAATTTTAAACACTTGTTAAAAATCTTAAATCCTATTGAGTTGCTACTCTACTTCTCTCTAAATAGTTATCTTTTCCTGGCTGCTTGCAAACCTCAGGAGCATCTTTCAGCTTGTCTGGCAACTGGATAAGGGAATCAACCGTATCATCAAACACAGCACAAGTCAAGAGACAGGACAGCAGGTAAGCCAAGTCAAATGAACATACTGTTATTAAAACACAACAGAAAGGGTCTTGCCACCACTTGGGCTGTAATGTGGAGGCTCTGACCTGAGTTTCAGAGAGTAAAGGGCTGGAAAATCCTAGCCAGTGGTGTGGCCAAGTCCTGGCACTTAACAGCACCATGTGTAGGTCAGGAAAGGACAAGTATTGTCCTGAAAGGAACACCTCCCGGTTACACCAGGATTGAGAGCTCTGGAAGCCTAACTTCCCTAAACAAACCATCCAGTTAGCATCACATGCACATTTATTTTGCCCAGTTTTAGACAGAATCAAATTGACAAACATTTTCCAGAACTCTGACCTTTCCCAGTCTGCCCATCTCTGGCTTCATCTCTAATTAACAAGTGTTTTCTCCTGAAATATCTATTGTGAGTCTATTTAAGCAAAATCTAAACACACAGAGGCTGTTCCCATCCAGAGCTCACCCCAGGGAGGGACCAATGAGGACCATGAGGTCTCTGACAATGAGCAGCAGCCTGATGTCCTCTCCCATTTCCCCAAGATCGGCAGCAAAACAGAGAGTTTGCTCCTCTTGTAAACTCCCTACCTGCTGCCGAGGCAGAACATACACTTCAGTATCCAGACCTGTGACCTCAGAGAGCACAGAAAAGGAAATACAGAAAGCACTTTCAGAAGGGAGGTTTTATTTTTTTCCAGTGATGTCAAAAAGCCCTCACATCTTGCTGCATGGCATGGTCAGGAATGCTAGAAGCTCCTAAGAGGATGGAGACTTTTCCTCACCTTAGAAGAGAGAGAGTGCAGATCAGCCTGGCACAGGCTGTGGGTTCATGATGCAAAACATGCAGCAAAATCAACTCTGTGTGTTTTCCCAAATGTGGTATCCATTCCCACTTCTCGTATCCATTCCAGTACCGCATTGCACTTCCTCTGACTTTGTGCCAGCACCAGCATTCATGTGGCAAGCTCTAATGCAGATTAAGGAGCCAATCCAGCTTTAAAAATGTAAGAAAAAGTCTTTTTTCTGACTTTCTGAAGCTGGATTTGCTCTCAAATGGCTTTATAACACAGCCTCCAAAGTGGTGAGACAGCACAGATGGGGAGAACACACAGGGCAGGAATGAGTGTAAAGGATGGGGGGAAGAGGCAGAAATTCTGCAGAGCAGCATTTCCACCTGGCATTGGTGAAACCAAACCTTCTCTACAACATGATTTGTGTATGCTAAGTACAAGGAGAGCTAAGTACAAGGGAGCTCCCTATCGTGTGCCTGGGCTTGATGTGCAACCAGTGGGGCGATGAATCTAGCATGCGTGAAAATAGAAAAGGAGCTCACAAGCTATGTGATACCTCCATGACCCACTCCTTAGCCAGGCTCTCAAAGATGACACCAGAGCACCCTCAGTGCCTGTGGTCCCAGTGGGCCACTTAGATGCACCCTGGCAGAGTGGAGCTATTTACCATTTTGGAGAGCAGGACAGGATCAAATCCAGAACAAGGTGCTCAGAGCAGGAGACAGCCCAGAGACTTGGAACTGACTCTCACTCTTTTTTTCTGCAATTTAAATTTACCAGGCAATAACCAAAAAAGGGATCGAAACCATAAAACTGTCAAGCTCAAGATCAGAGTCCCCAAAGAACGGCATACAGCAGCAAGAGGGTCTAATGTCTGGGCAGTGATCTGAGTACAGTGCTAGAAGAGCAATAAGGAATTAGTTATCAGAGCAACAGATACTCCAGATACTGTCAACAAAAGGATTCAGCCTGAAAGCCAGTGGGACCATTATTCATGTAAAGCTATTTCACAAACCATAGTGTTCCCAGAAAACCTGATACAGAACAAAGTAGATAAGAAGGTGAAGAGGGTTTCCAGAGGTGATCCAAGAAAGCATGTGAAAAATGTCTGTGTGAAAAAAAAGCACATGGGAAAGGGCACAGTTTGTAACAGTACTGAGGGGAGAAAATACAAGAGCGAGATGATTTTTTTTGAACCGCAAGCTTCAACTGTTCAAGCTACATGCGAGCTAAGAGGAGATGTGCTGGCTGTAGACGTGCTCCCTCGAGCATCCGACAGCTGTCTGCCAAAGCGCCTCTTAAATGTGATGATCTGATGGACGAAGTCCTGTCAGCTCACAGACAAAATGGAGCAGGACTGCTCATGCGACTGCTGAGGATGGGATGCTGTGGAAAGGGTCTGTGAGCCAAGGGAGGCCAAGGCAGCAGATTCCCAAGCTCAGCTGGGAACCTCAGGCAGAGCCTCAATGTTTAAAGGCTTGGTGACTACATTAGCAATAGAGAACAATACTTTGCAAAGGGTATGAGGAAGCCAGTTAGTAATTAAAATATCTCAGAAAAGAGCTATCACTGAGAAACTTTTATACTGAACAGTGGAATTAGGGAAGACAATAAACCTTACTGCAGATGCCAAAAAAGTACGGGCCAAGTCAGGCCCATGTGAGTGACACTAGGAAATTGTTCCTCTGCAGCAAAGTAGGCACAGCTACGTTTAACTGGAAAGAAACTGAAATGTTCACCTCAGGCAATGCTCCTTGCTCTCCTGAGCTGTCCATGCGAATGGAATCTACATCTAAACAGAGGACTATGGATATCCTGCCTTCCTTCACTATATTATGTGCCAGAGAAGCAAACACAAGTTAGTGGAGTGGATTCAGACCATTTCAATAAGGCAGTTTTATTCCAGAGGAAGAAAACCCACAGGAGGATTGCCAGAAATGGCTACGTCACCTTAAATTCCCAACCAAAATGAACCAACACATAAATAAGGCCTTGTCTGGTACCTTCCAAAAGAAGGTCTCAAAATTTCTTGTAAGCACTGCTCCATCTCACAGTCCCTCTGTGACATACTGTGTATCTGGGAGATGAAGCTCCAAAAGGGTAACTGAATTGCATGAAGTCGGTGGTAATATTGGTAAAAGAGACAAGACACGATTTCTGGGTCCTACTTAATAAAAAAGAAGTCATCTGTCTTCTTTATTTGGAGATGTCCAGATTCCTTCTTCAATCTATATATATGGATTGATGTTTATCCTCTCTAGTGATTTCAGATTTTAGCTATTGTGGTGAGTTAAAGGAACAGTTTATATTTTTATAACTGTTTTATAGCATGCTTAAGCATACCACATAATTTACTTCATAAACATCACAATATCACAATGCAAACTTCATTAAGCTTTAGTAGAAGTAACTACATTGTCAACTAAATACATGATTAAGAAAATGGCAACCAACTTACTTCTTGGCTCACATACCTTAGAATTAGATTACTATAAATACATGCAATTGCATGAACTGCCAAATACTGTACTTCAATGTTTGTCCATAAAATGTAATTTGAAATGGATGTAGGATGGTACAGCTTTTGTAAAAGGAAGTTATTATCTGTGATAAAAGCAATTTTTGACATTAGAGATATAGACTAGAGGGTTCAGATGGGAAATTTAATAAAAACAAAACAAATGTAGAAAGGAAAAGGGAGGTTAACAATACGGCAAAGCAAAGCCAGATGTAGCAGTAAATATCTGCCCAGAGGCAAACCTGGACTGCTGCCTATCAGAGTGGCAGCACAACCAGTTTATTTTTTACACTGGACGTGTTCTATAGGCAGACAACCGGCAAGTATGCACTTTAGCTGAGAAAAGGCAAGGTTAACCATATGTTTCGCTCTGACGTGTGTTATCTTAACACAGGGAAGGGCCATTTGGTCTGGGAGCTTTTTGGTTTTTGTTTTGTGTTTTAAACAAATGCTACTACCCACGATTCTTCTTAGCAATCGTCTGAGATGCACAGGTGAGTAAGAAAGCAAGCAAGCCAGGAGCACTGAGTCAACGTGAGCTTTTCTCCAATGCCACAGGAGATGCACCAAAGCCATGTGACTCCTGCCCATGGGCCACCTCCCCCTGTGCAGGGATGGTGTGCTACTCCCAAACGAATTGTCATTTTCTCCCGCTTCAACTCCTCTCCCAGCACGCAGCATGTGCATAACAAAAAAATGCGTTGAAAACTGCCGAACAAGGCACTCTCTGTGCACCCAGCTCAAGTACACTTCCCCAGGACGAGCAGAGTTAGGGGCAAGGAGAATTTCCTTGGTGAAACTCACACTGGGAGCCAATGACCCCACTTGGAATAATAAGTAACTTTGAATAATTTAATTGTACTATATAATTATTTTTTTTCAGCTTGAAAATGTCAGGAAGAGGATGTTACAAGAGGACACAGACTAATACACAGAGCAAGCTGGCTCGCATTACTATCTTCTGGCTTTTTTTTGTTTTCTTATTTTGGTCTTGTATCCTGCAGTTGTATCACTCCATAGTAACAACCTGCTGAGTGAGAAGGGGATTTACAGTGCTTTTCTGTAGTTCTTAAAGTATTTCTGTCACTTAGCTGCTATTTCAGAGTTAAAAGAGAACTAACTACACATTTTGGACTGACCTAGCTGTTTTCTCCCTTTTTTAAAGAAAGCTTTTCAATGACAAATGTGGCAGAAAGTATGTTGCGTTGTGGGAGGGAAGCAGTGTTTGGTATCCAAGGGGTACATCTGCACTAAATTATCCTGCTCTGAAGTTTGGACTGATTTTTCAGTTAACAAACTGTTTTACCATGTTCCTTTAACTATTGGAGAAATAAGTTGTCTGTCAGTGTTTCTCTACCAAGAGTTTAAACTGACCATCAGGCTCAGTGCAAAGCTCAGCAGCACACAAGAAGGGCAGGGCAGAGGGGAGCCAGAGCCTACAACTGGGAGCAGGTACCTGCACCTCTGAAATCAAAGTGGGGAGGAATTAATATTAAAAATCGTTACCCACAAAGAACAAACATCCAAAATTCCATAGAGGATTTTCTCCCTGTGTACACGACTGCCTACTGCCACTGGAGAGCTCTCTGCAACGGGAGCTGGGCAGGTTCTATATTTAAGCCACCTTTCCAGGAGATGCAAGTAGAAATCTACAGCCCAGTTGCAAAGGTGTAGCTCGTGGGTGGACTGGGAAGGCATGGCAAGGCACGGTACTGACATGGGGCAGAGGGCGGTGCAGCAGCACGAATGTGCCCCTGCCGTGGAGGTACCTTGCTGGCCATTGCTAACGGGGATTGCACACCCAGGGAGGACACAGAGGGAGTAGGAGTGAAGTCTGGGAGTCTGAAGACACCTAAGCTTGTTTCAGGGGAAGGGAGCCAGGCATGTTTGCAATGATAACTTGGGAGGGACCGGTCTTTACACCATTATTTTCATCCCATGTAATTGGTGTGATCAGGAAGGCACCAGCTGCCGTAGTAGGTGGAGAGGGGGGACATAAGGGCAGTGACGGGACGAATGTGGCACCTTCCCTTCTGCTAACCAAATGCTCAGTGACAAGCAGAAGAGAGGAAGAGTGGCATTGAAATGGAGATGCATGTGATCATGGCACTGGCGCCTGTGAGCTGGCGCTGAGGAGATGGACAAGGAGGCGTTTGGTGGCACCTTGCACAGCTTGACTTCAGCAAACCGCTTCCAGCATGAGCCCTGAAACCCTGTTCTAAAGCTGCTTTGAGTCAGAACCAAGAGGCTTTTCCAGCTCTGCTACAAGTTCTGTTTCTCAACATGATGAGATCCTTCCTGGCTCCCTGAGCTTTCATGTGGCAGCAGGGCTGGGCTTCCAGGCCATGGCCAAAACATCTGAGTGCACAGAGAAGGAGAGGCAGCTGGAAAGTAAAGGTGGAAATAAACTTGGGGTGATATTTTCCCTCATAAGGAATTGGGACGATCTATTTTCTCCATAAATCTTTTTTGCTTAAACTATCAAGGAACTTAAATTACACTGAGCAGAAAGAAAACCCAATAAAGAATCCGTAGATGCTAGAAACTCACCTACAGGAAACAAACCGTAAGTTTTTGAGTGGTTTGCTGCTCAGTCAGCACTGGGAACTGAAATGAAGCTGCATGCAAACAGAGCAACCCACCAGCCCAGATCCAGTGCTCGCCCTCCTCCTCGAGGAGCAGAGGGTGGACAGAGCGAAGTGACAGGGATTGGCTGACAAGGTCATTCACTGAAGGAGCTGAGAAGTTATCTCATGTCTTGTGAATGCTGATCCTGTGCCCTTTACACAACTCGATGAGACCTTAAATTATACGCTGTGGAGAGTCAAGATCATAAATAAAAAGGAGGGCTTCTCAGATAATGGCATTCCAGTAGGCTTACAAATATGTCTCATTTGGGAACATATTACATTACAGTTTTGGACTTGCCAAATGATCTTCTGTTCTATTTATTACCAGCAGCCTTATATCAGACTCATATTTTAAGTCCTTAATTTGTGCAACTTTTGTTCCACCTCAAACAAAAGACTTTCTTTTGCCCCTTGATCCCCATGCTCTTACCACCCAGGAATCAGAACTGACCCAGGACCTCAGGAAAAGCCCTGACATACCCTGGCATTTTCTGTCAGGTGCCCAATTGAGATGATGCCACTAATACTGCAGCATCAAGATCACCCCCTTGGGAAGAGATTCACCTTCATTGGCACTGACCAATGCCAAGCTTCTGAGGTCAACTTGTTGGCCCCAAGAAAGGACTCGCCAAACAAAAGGGTGGCTTTACGTACAGAATTACATTAGGGACACCAAGTAAAGTGAAACAGATTCATTCTGACGGCACATGTAGAAAGGTTTGAATTATCCAGCACAAATTGGCCAACCCAGTTCCATCAAAGTGCTCTGCGGTCCTGCTCAGGATTTCAGACATGTGTTATGAGGAGCAGCTGCTGCTCCAGGAAGCATGTTTCAGTCCAGGCAGGATCAAGCCCTGTGAGTTTCTGGTGCATGTTTCAGAGAAATCAGCCTCAGCCTTAGGTATCCAAGTTGGCTGTCGTAAATATTTGTTCATTAAAGAAGTCCTTGTTTGCTTCTAGTGGAGTTTCATAGCCTTCTAAAGACTCACGAACAAGGGAAATGTATGGGCAGGGAAGGGGGGAGGAGGAATTTCCTCCCTTTCCTTATAAGTTAAAAAAAAAAAAATCACAAAACCAGCTTGCCTCATGGAGAATAAACTTGTCCAGTTTTGTATACATATGTTTACTGTACAAACTTTCAGTGACTCAGATGTGAAATGTGCCTCAGGTTTGTTATGTGTTTTGTTTAGTTTTCTAACTCTCCCTGAGAAAACATGGGACACAGTTCAGGCTGATGTCTATCCCACCCAGTAGATTGCAGGGGATGCACAATAAAACCCCAACCCTGTGAGTGTTTATGCATGCATGAATAGACCTGCATTCACTGGGCTTTTTCATGCATGTAATCGTCCGCAGGATCAGGGCCTCAGGCAGAGCGCAGAACTTGGGTTCGTACATTTACTTGTGGCTGGAATTTGTTGCATTGCTTTGACATAAACTGTTCATCACATTTCAGAATTCACTGCTTCATTCACACCAGCCTTCCTGACTAGAGAGGACTGATTTTAAGAAATGCTCTAAGAGACTACTGATCTCCTTTCCCTTTCCTGTCAGCATTGATCTCCATCAGACCCAATGTGCCTCCTTTTTAATCAGCTTGCTTCTCCCGCAGCTCTCTGATTAGGTCACATTTCAATTTGTGCCCGCAGAGTTGCTCCCATGCTAGTGGCTGGCAACGGTACAAACAGTTCTTCAGTATTCATGACGGAACCAAGTCGAAGACCCCCAGGTAACTACAGATAGTTGGAAACTATTTTATGGATTTGAGCTATTGCTGCTTCCTTTTGATGCATAGAGAAGAGCTGCGATGTGACTGACAAGGTACATTAGATTTGTTTGGATCCTCACCTGGGAACTCCTTGTCTCTCATTTTCCTTTTCTCTCATTTTGCTCGCCTGGAAAAATTTATTGTGACTTCATATGCCTTAATTGAGGGCCTGAGACTGTTGACCTTCAGCAGCAGTCCCATCTATTCCACACATCTATCAGTCACTGAGGTTAAATAGTGTGCTATTAATAAAAAAAAAAAAAAAAAAGGCCAGCCGCCAACAACAAAAAAAGCCCCATCATCTCAGCATTTGTGAGTCCAGTCCATGTCATGTAGTTCATTTCATTCAGCCAGTCACTAGGAGGGGATAGGGAGAAAGAAGACCCCCAAACCCATCTGCCATTGATCTGAGGGTCTGGGATGAGTCTCGGAAACCACAGATGAGCAGCACTAGGCAACCTGGGGGTTAAGCCTTGACTCGGATTGCCCTCACATTTTGGGGGTTCTGACCCTTTGCTTCTGAGTTTGTGATGAAAACTCCCCCTTGGTGAAATAAACCTTCACCTCATGTCCTGCATCTAGGTCAGGGCAACCCTTGATGTCAGCACAGGCTGGGGGATGAAAAGATTGAGAGCAACCCTGCAGAGAACAACTTGGAGGGTACCAGTGAATGAAAAGCTGATCATGAGCCAGCAATGTGTGCTCACAGCCCAGAAGACCAACCATATCCTGGGCTGCATCAAAAGAAGCATGGCCAGCAGGTCAAGGGAGGTGATTTTGCCCCTCTACTCCGCCCTGGTGAGACCCCACCAGGAGTACTGCACCCAGCTCTGGAGCCCTCAGCACAGGAAAGACATGGACCTGTTGGAGTGGGTCCAGAGGACGGCCACAAAAATGATCAGAGGGATGGAGCACCTCTCCTGTGAACACAGACTGAGAGAACTGGGGTTGTTCAGCCTGGAGAAGAGAAGGCTCCAGGGAGATCTCATTGCAGCTTTCAGTCCTTAAATGGGGCTTGCAAGAATGACGGGGACAGACTTTTCAGTGGGACCTGTTGCAATATGACAAGTGGTAATGATTTTAAACTAAAAGAGGGTAGATGTAGACTAGATATAAGGAACCAATTTTTTACACTGAGGGTGATGAAACACTGGCCCAGGTTGCCCAGAGAGGTGGTAGATGCCCCATCCCTGGAAACATTCAAGGTCAGGTTGGATGGGGCTCTGATCAACCTGATCTTATTGAAGATGTCCCTGCTCATTGCAAGGGGGTTGGACTAGATAGCCTTTAAAGGTCCCTTCCAACCCAAACCATTCTATGATTCTATGTTAGCTTTGTCTGGTGCTGGAAGTCATCTAAGTGAAGCTGTCAAAAATGGGGCCGCTGTCTGGAGATGGCTAAGCCAAATGGAGCAGGGACAACCTGCCCCAGGAGCAGTGTTTTGAACCCAAATAAGTCAGAGGGAGTTTCTTGCCATTCTAGCAGCATCATCAGGGAAGCTACTAATGTCAAACCCTGGGACGTGGGGAGGAGCTCCCTCTGACAGATACAAGGTTGCATTAGGACCCCCATTCCCTGTGAGTAACAAGAAGCGCAGAGATATACAACATCTCCAGGCAAACCCCACAAACAATGCTTCTACTGCACACGAACATTTCGATTACTTGCCTGTTTGGGAACAGAAATACATGAAAACTACAATCCAGTTTCATGGTCTCTTGGTAGCATGCTGTTTATTGTTCCCGGAGGAACAATAAGGATTCTTAAAAGCAGATGGACTCAGACGTTCTGATGATTTGCTGTAGAAGCAAAACAATAGGCCATATTTTTTAAAAATAGAAAATACATCCATTGCATAAGTAAACCCCACTCTCCTCTATGCACAAAGTTAGACAAGATGGACAATGTTTTGCAGCACTTTTTGCAGATGCAAATGAGTAAAGGGTTTTCCTGACACAGAAGTCATGGAAAAATCAAACATAAGCAAAGGCTTAAAAATTAATATAACCACAGAATCACATAATGGTTGAGGTTGGAAGGGGTCTCTGGAGGTTGTCTAGTCCAGGCTCCTGCTCAAGCAGAGACATCTACAGACTGTGTCCAGATAGCTTTTGTATATCTCTAAGCATGGAGACTCCACCACATCCCTGGGCAACCTGTGTCAGTTCTTGTCCACCCTCACAGTGAAAAAGTATTTCATAGGGAACCTCCTGTGTTCCAGTTTGTGCCCTTTGCCTCTGGTCTTGTCACTTGGCGAGCCTGGCTCCATCTCCTTTGCATCCTCCTTTCAGGTATTTATATACATTATTAAGATTTCCCCCCTCAGACTTCTCTTCTCCAAGTTAAACAGTCCCAGGTCCCTCATCCTTTCCTCATAGGAGAGATGTTCCAGTCCCTTAATCATCTTTGTGACCCTTCATTGGACTCTCTCCAGTATCTCCACGTCGTTCTTGTAGTGAGGATCCCGGAACTCCAGGTGTGGCCTCACCAGTGCTGGGTAGAGGGGAAGGACCACCTTCCTTGACCTGCTGGCAATACATTGTCTAATGCAGCCCAGGATGCCAGTGGATGCCTTTGCCTTAAGGGCACATTGCTGGCTCATGGTCAACTTGGTGTCCACCAGGACCAGTAGGTCCTTTTCTGCCAAATTGCTTTCCAGCTGGGTGGCCCCCAGCACATACTGGTGCCTGGGGTTGTTTCTCCCCAGGTGCAGTACTGGCACTTCCCTTTGTTGAATTTCATGAAGATCCTGTCAGCATATTTCTTCAGCCTGTCAAGGTCCCTCTGGATGGCAGAACAACCCTCTGGCATATCAACCACTCCTCCCAGTTTTGTGTCATCAGCAAGCTTCCTGAGGGTGCACTCTGCTCCATCATCTGGATCATTAATGAAGTTGTTAAACAGGACCAGATCCAGGAAGATGTTAAACAGGATTGGATCCAGTATTGACTCCTGGAGTACACCGCTAGCTACCAGCCTCCAACCAGACTACGCCACTGATCACCACCCTCAGTCCTGGCCATTCAGGCAGTTTTCCATCCAACTCACTGTCTGCTCATCCAGCCCACACATCAACAGCTTGTCTATGAGGAGACTGCGTCAAAGGCCCTACTGAAGTTCAGGTAGACAGCATCAACTACTGTCCTCTCTGTTTTACCAAGCCTGTCATTTCATTGTAGAAGTTTATCAAGTTGATCAAGCATGACCCTTGGCGAAACCATGCTAACTACTCCTAATGATTTTGTTCTCCTTAATGTGCCTGGAAGTGGTTTTCTAGGATTAGCTGCTTTATCACCTTCCCAGGGATCAAGATGAGACTGACTGACTCCTTTCCCTTCTTGAAGATGGGGTGACATTTATTTTCCTCCAGTCTTCAGGCACTTCTCCCGGTTGCCATGATCAAAAATTATAGAGTCATGCTGCAATGACTTCTGCCAGCTCCCTCAGTGCTTGTGGTGTGTCTTATCAGGGCTCATGGATTTGTGTATGTCCAGTTTGCTTAAGTATTCTCTGACCTGATCCTCTTCCACTCCTCTTCCTCTTCCTTGCTACAGCCTTTTCCCCTGGTCTTTGTGACCTAGGATTCTTGAAGACCAGTCTTCCTAAAAAGGACAGAGGCAAAGGTGGCATTCAGTACTTCAGCCTTTTCCATGTCTTGTGCAATGAGGTCTCCCATCTTGTTCAGCAATGGGTCCACATTTTCCCTAGGCTTCCTTTTGTCACCTACGTGCTTACAGAAGCCCTTCTTGTTATCTTTGATAGCCCTGGCCAGATTCAATTTGGCCAGATTTATTTGGGCTCTGGCTTTCCCAGCTTCATCCCTGGATGCTCAGACAATGTCTCCGTATTCCTCCCAGGTTATCTGTCCTTGCTACCAACCTCTGTATGCTTCCTTTGTAGTGTAGCAAAAGGAAGGTGCAGCAAAGAATATTTTCTTCACTCTGTGGAACAGTCACTGTCAAAAATGAACCTGAATAAACCTGAGCTATTACTGAGATTGAGAAAAAATAAAATCTATGAATAAGTGTCAGAAGCAAAGTATCCACATTACTTTTCCATGCTTCTTGAGAAGGCTAAAAGAGCCTTCAGATGGCCCAGCCCAACCTCCTGTAGGTCAGCATTACACCTGGATTGAAACCAATGTATATACATATACACACATCAAACACATGTATATACACATCAAACTATATAACTAAAACCAAACTATATAATATAAATATCAGGTATTATATAGCATGTATAATAAAGGCTTCTCTTTAAAGGCTACTGGTCCCTTTGCTTTGATGAGTTAACATATTTCAGAGGGTGTGTATCTGATTCATGATTAAAGCTTATATATTCCTAGCACCAGAAAAAAATTAAACCAATTTGCTGATCCTGTAGGTAGTCTGGTGTTAGAAAGAACAGTTGTTTCTTTTTACATGGTAAACTCAGTAATCATAGGTGGAGGGGAATTAACCCACATCAAAAAACAGAACCAGTTTTTCTAAATGAAATTTTGTAATGTGAAAGAAGTACTTTAAAGAAACTAATGAAACCTAAATATTGCATCATAATTTGTCCTATTAATGTTAGTATCATCACTTTAAAATTCAGGTTACTATAGATACTATATTTTTCAGATGACCAAAGTGGGGCAAACAGAGAGCACCATAAAAACCAGACAGGTTTTGAGCTGAAGCATTTTCTTGTGTTAACCCCAGGTCGTGGCATATAGTGCAACTTCTATGTTTGAAGCTGTCCAACAATTTCAAGAAGACTAATATATCCACTGTGATTTTCATGAAATTCAGAATGTAAAAGATCAAATACACTCAATAACTGATGTTAAATGCCAATGACATACCAGCAGAAAGGAATTTTTTTCCACATGAATATGGTATGAATGGAATGTGTTGGGAATAGTGTCATTGCCCACAACAACAAGCCCTTTTCTAAAGAGCACATCTCTTCTAACAAATGCTGAAAGTGGGCAACACAAGGGGCCCCTCTCCCCGTTTCCATGGTTTGCTGTGCAATCTGTACAGGTACCATCTTTAGGGCATTTGGGTTTTATTTTAGGGCTCTAACACCACAACACTTCCTTAAAAGTATGTACTAAGTGTTAGGGTTTGGTTTAGATGGTGCACAGCTCCCAGCAAGACTTGGAGAGAGATCCTAAGTGGCTCCAAAATATGTAAATTTGCCATTCCCATCTACTTATGAACCTGCGACTCATGTCTTGCCCTCCTTCCCCCTCCAGCCCATGCAGCCTACATCCAGGAAACCTTATCCCACATCACCCCACCCTAAATCCCCTGCAGGCCACCTTCACTGCGTGGGTAGATGAAGAGTCAAGATGAGGTAGAAGAAAGCTCCCTGTTGAATACTGCAAGTTGGTATCCACTCAGTAACATGTCTAAGTTAGAAGTCTATCATAGATGACAAATTTGCTGAATGTAATGGGTACATGCTTGCATTAGTGGTTAATAACTTATGACAAGGTTTTCAAATGTAGTTGGTAATTTTGCACATTGCTGTTGTTATTTGCTGTGCACAAAACACCACTGCTTTGGAAGCCTGATTTGGAGAAGAGAGGTGCAGCCTCTCTGAAAGATCAAGCTGACACCAAAACGAGTGCCTCCCAACATCCTTTTTCAAAAATTTTTGCCTGGTTTTCAAAATCTTCACAGGCCTCCTGGGCACCTGTGAAAAAAAGCTGGAACTGCCTCTTAATGGCCAGGGTGTACCTTAGCATCATTCAGCCCTGCCAATACTTGTGTTCGGAGCAACAGAAACAGGTTAATGAAGTGTGTGCATTGAGCACTGACACACCAGTGAGGTTTCTAAAAGCATTAGCAGGTGAAACCTGCAGTCTCCTACAAATGCATGAAGAAAACTAAAAGCCCAATGCCATTCACCTTCCATGAGAATTTCACCTATTTACACAGACATTTGGGTCACCTCACTTACAAAACTAAATATCTGACAATGGGCAACAAAATAAGCAGCCAGTTTTCAAAGAGAACAATTTCAAGTAAAACTTGCTGGCCAGGGTGATGATTTCTCACCCACTCAGTATTTTTGATGAGAGGAAAAGACCCATCTTCCCCAGGCTGCTGCCTCCTTAGTAATCTGCCCTGGCAGTTACAACTTGCCTCTCAAATGCTCCCATGTTTTGAATCCAAGCAAAAGCTTTGGCAGCTGTAAACCTAGCACAGGCTCGTTTTAAATGATGAGAGGAAACAGGCTGACAGCGAGCTGATTAGAAAGCTCTTAGAGCCCTCTCGGCTGAGTGGGGAGAAAAGGACAACTTTCTTCGTGTGCTGCCAGAGAAGGGACATGGGGGCACCCGGAGCCCGGCCTGCTGTCCTCGGCGATATCATGAGGATGTGGGAAAAGACCGTTTGAGGGAGGCTGAGCTGCCCTCACCAGCCTGCCCCTTCCTGACAGCCTCTGCTCTGAAGATAACAAGGGAGGAAATAATGGAACACTATGGTAAAGACTAGATGAATTCGAAGAGACAACTGCAAGCTGTTTCCTGGCCCCAGCCTTATCTGGAGTCCCAGAAAATAACCCTTTCTCTGTGGTCAATAAATAACCCGTTATGATTAGGGTGAAATATCTGGTTTAATTTCTGCTGTGGAGTGCTAGGCAGCAGGATGTGATTTCCACAAAGGGAAGGGCCAACTGTATTTCTAGCCATACTTTGGAGCAGAGAGGAAAGGCTCTCACCAGGAGTGTATGGGTTAAATAGGTGGTATTTAAATGCATCATAGAAAATGAAGATGCAGAGCTAGGATGGAAAGGTTAAAAGGATGAACTCAAAAAGCCATGAAGAGGTTACTGAATGGACAAAGCAGCAAGCATTAAAAATAATTCAGCCAAAAAATAAAAATAAATACAGGAGGAAATTACTTCATGGCAGCCCACACTGCGTTATCAGTACGAAAGCTCTGGGACCTGCTTTTCTTTCCAAAATGGCAGCTAATAGCTGATCTAAACAGAAGATCATCAGGGTACCAAGGGGACAGGAGGGAGGCTCAGGGAGGGGACAAACAGAAGATGCACCAGAGCAGCAAGGGCTTAAGGCCACAGGCAACCCCATGGCTGCACACACTGACCTGCATCACCGACCGCAAGGACAGCCAGCCCCCTTCAGTTCTCTCTGCAACGAGCCCCTAACGTCCGACTGAGCTGAAGAAGATGTGTCCTAAGCTCAGACATCTTCTCTGACCTGTTGCCCAGCAGTGCCTCTACTTACCACACTTCAAACTTCAGGGACTAAACTGCACATTCCACCAGAAGCCATCACCGGCTGCACTGCAGCAGCAGCCCAGCCATGCTCCGAGGGCAGCAGTGGTGACACCTCAGAAGGCTGTGTTTGCACAAACAGGTCAGCTGAGCAGCTTGGTTCCCACTGAAAATTTCTCACTGTTTGGGTCGGGTCTGCATTTTTGTTACGATTTTTATCCAGATGCAAGAATACAGTGAAACTTGTGTGAGAGTCCACCACGTTACACCCCTAGCTGTCTTAAAGGACCACCCCTAGGGTATCTTCAAATTCACTAGCTGCAGCTCTACTTTACCTCTGCAAGAAAACAACCTGTGTGAAGCAATCAACTTTTTGCTGGTCCCCTGAGTGGTCAAGAAGGCAATTTACACTGCTACCTTCATAAAGAAAAAAAAAAGGAAAAGAAAACCCAAAAAAAACTGCTCGCTCCCAACTGTAAAAACAGTGAGGCAAAATGCAGTTCAGCCGTATGGTGGTACCTATAAAACCAACCATCTTAGATATAAGTTTGGTTTGGGGTTGGGAAAGTTTTTTTCCAATATAGTGAAATAACTGTGAGTAATAGTCATAAAATCTTTCATTGAGCTTCCTGGGATCTGAAAGACATCTGGGAGGATTACGGGAGGAATACCGTGTGCGGTAGCTGTTCTAGGAGCAGCCCCGATTTATGGCTCCATCTGTAACTGCTGCACTTTGCCCAAAGCAGATGCTGAAACAGTCCCTGAAGTTAAGCGATGCGATATCGCAGCTCAGCAATCAAACTCCACGCCAGGTCAGGCCATAAAGAAGGTCTGCTTTACCCTTCCCCCACCCTGACAGAGCCCACCTTAACATTTCCCAACCCTTTTTTTTTTCCTTTCTGTCCCAGTCTAAGTCTGCATTGGATGGAGACAGCTGTTTCCACACCGGCCCTGATGCAGAGGGAAGCAGATAAGGAAGGAGCAGAGCAGGGCTGGGTGAAGCCCCACCAGGATGCCAGCCTCCAAGCCCCACTGTCACCTCTGTGGAATGCTGCTGGTGGCTTGATCACACTTGGCGGTGGAGGTGGCAGCAGCAAGGCACCCTGCTACCAGGGCAGTGGGCTGTACTCGCCAAGACAAGATGAGGTACCCACCAGTCCCTTTTGCAAAGTGCCACAGAGGGGGTGAGCAAGGAGGACACAGCGACACAGCTGTGCCTTACAGCAGTGATGTGCCTTTTTATCCCTTGTAACTTGGCTCTTTCCATATCACAGCCTTATGATGCTACTGGAGAAACCTTATCGCAGTTTTGTTGAAACACAGCCCTACATGAAGCAGTGATCCTGGAAAAAGTCAAAGAGGGGGAGAAGGATTCATCAGCAGAGACAGACACATTTTTGCGGAGGCAGCTGACTGGTTCTCCACAAAGCATCCGGAGCTTTCCCAGTATTCCCAATCAACCTCCATGCCTCCAGCTGACTTCCCATAAAAATGCTGAAGGATCTTTGATCTCAAGGGTACGTGTCCTTATGAGAAAGGGAGGGGTAAAATCACAGAGGTCGGGCAAACACTTGACAGTAGTTCCTGCAGCTCCTCAGACCCCAGCCAGCCTTTGAGGTCCTGTGCCAGAGATCGCAGATTTAGTTTGATCAGTCATGAGTTGAAAAGGCAGAGCAAAGCTGCTCAGGTCAAATCAGATGCTTAACTCGCCTTGCCTTTTGTGATGGGTGGGGAAGTTCAGTAAAAATTAGGATGATAAGAAAGAACACACAGAAAAAAAGACTAACAAGAAATTACATATCGAAAACATCAGCCTCCTAGGTATACATCATCTGAGTCTGGGTATCAGTTAATGGCTCCACCAGTTTCCCAACTCAGCCTTATCAAATTCCCTAGAAGTGGCAAAAAAATTAGAAGTTAAGTGTTTCATTGGAACACACTATATCCCCAACTTTCCAGCCAATACACATAACACAGCTTTCGCATTTTACAATCTATTATTTTTGCTGATGCTAGAACAGAGCTCTGACCCTGGAAGGGATAAAACTAGTCCAAATGATAACAGCTTAAATGACACTAAAAATAAACAAATGTTCAGATAGATATTCTTTACTTATGTCTCTGGCAGAAATTCCTCTGCGAGGAGAGAATTTCAGGCTGTAACGGAGGAGTCAGACCTTTACTTGTTCCTGCCTTCCCATTGACTCAATGCATACGGAGCACTCATGTAATGGGTTTTCCCCTGGGAACCCAAATTTATCCTAAATGCCATGGAATCAAAGGGACGATTCCCCTCCTGCTTATACCGCTTTCCTCTGCCAGAACAACCCCTGTGTTAACAGCTCTCTATAGACACATATAAGCAAAAGTAAAACAAACTGTCCGCTATCAAACAATCCTGACTGTATGAAAGAGAAAGAGCTTTTCTCTGCATCAGATCTTTCTATTATCTAAAACATTGGAGTTATTCTGGAAAAAGAAATCGTCTATCAAGAATCTAAACTGAGGCCTGAATAAATAATTTGAGGCTGATATGAAGGCAGGGTATGTAAACTGAGAAATGTATAGCAGAAAAAGCAGTGGTTTGGTTTCCCTCCATCAGCCCACCTCTCGGGAAGGGTTACATGCCAAAACGCTGACACCAGGTACTTTGAAATAAAAGGAGAATGCTGCAAATGGAAACCTGTAGGCAGCAGATAGTGCACAGTAGACTTTATTGTCTATTTGCTAGGAGCCAGAAGAATGAAATGTATAAATAGAAGCAATAAACTGGTAATGGGCAACACCCCAAAAGTTCAGCCCAGAGACAATATCCCAGGTTATTTGAAAAAGCTTCCTTGAAGCAGGGGTGGTCATCTCTCCCAAGAAAACAATTCTAGAAAACACAGGCCTTCCTGGGCTGGGCTCTGCAGGAGCCCTGTAGAGGAGACCTCTCCTGGCTGTCTCAATGCATCTCCTTCCATGACGAGTGCAGTCCAGGGGCTGATGCTCAGCTCTCCATACAGCCCACCCTGTGGGCAGACGGCT
This sequence comes from Numenius arquata, assembly GCF_964106895.1. Taxonomy (NCBI): domain Eukaryota; kingdom Metazoa; phylum Chordata; class Aves; order Charadriiformes; family Scolopacidae; genus Numenius; species Numenius arquata. The sequence goes on along the minus strand of NC_133587.1, from coordinate 28,382,946 downwards.
CACCATGCGATTATCTGGTAGCCCAGATGAATACGGAAGACAGGGAAAAGATACTGAGTGTCAGAAAACAGATTCATTTGCATAAGGGACAAGTAACTATTAACCCTTTTGCTTGAAAGAAGAAAGGAAGGAGTAAGCTGAGGTGGCTGGGGGCTGTGACGGAGAGGGTACAACAGAAAATTGCTGAAGATTTTATTCCCAGGTGTCTCTGCTTTACATGTCCCCATGTTGTGAGGTGTGGACATCCCAGAACTATTTGCATGAAAGAAGGAAGAAAAAGCAGACAGAAAAGCTGCCATGTTTACAAGGAGGAGTATTCCAAGACCAGTTTGTCAAATATGCTTTGCATATACATTTAGCCACAGACAAAAGGAAGTAATTCATTCACCAATTTCTGTGGTGAAAATTACTTCAAGATTTATTCCATGCCCATGTGCCGAGCACACTTCTGATACAAACCCCACAGTTACACACCCATGCACCCGCCTGGGCACACGCACCCTCACATATGGAGACATCCCATCAGTGGCACTAAATAACATATGAAAATGGTTAATTATGCTCTATCTGGAACTAAAACTAAATCTGGAGCTGAAAAGACAATCAGCAAAGCCACAATGCTGAGAATCCCGAAATAGGAAACATCTGTCTGCAGAGGAGTCAGTGCCTGCCCCGGCGGTGAGCAGCAGTGCAGGGAGGTGTGTGCCCGGGTCCCGGCTCTCTGCAGAGGGCTGGGGCACAAGGCACCTCGTCTGACTTTATATTTTCTCTTCCTTATTGCCCTGGAGTACCGTACATGCATGACAGCGCTGTACGTACTCCACCAGGAATATACATGCCCAACAGAAACAGAAAGGTGGCTGAAAAAGAGAAGGCGTGAGGTAGTTGTTTGGGAGTCCCATCAACAAAATCATTATTCAGCATTGGAAAGTGGTTTTGGTTTTTGGCTGTGGTGATGGATCGGAACTGGGTCTTCCAGGTAGGCTGCAAAGAAATCCAGGCAGCAATGAATGGTTCTTCAGTTTATTATAGGCAATAGGAGAAATGGTTCAGCTGAAATCCATAATGTCTGGAAGGCCCTCGGATGAAACTGAGGCTTTTCAGAGTATATTTTCCAGAGGTCCAAAGAACATAAAAGCAAACAAACAAAAAAAATCATGCAGAGTAGTCAAAGAACAAGAAGAAGATGTTAGAGAGTGGAGAGGGGAAAGCTTGCACAGAAGGAAATGGGCAATTTTTATTTTTGGCTGTATGTTTCATTGTAGAAAGCAAACACTGCATAACGGACACACTAGCATTCCAAAAACCACATCTCAGAGATACCGTTAGCTCAGGACATTCACAGCATATATAAGCTCAAATAGACAAACATATACTTTGTGTAATCATGGTCCGAGTAAAGACTGCAGAGACTATTACCACACCAAAAGGACAACCCAGCCAACCACAGTCTCATAGGTTATAAAATACTGCATTCAAGAAAGTCAATTAGGCTCCACAGAGCTCTTGAAATTACAGAAATGACAGGAAAGCAAAAACATTTCTGAACTGAAGGGCCAAATCTTGCCCCGCCAGTCGCACAACACAGTGTGAGCTATGCATCATTATCTGAGGACAGAAACATAAAGAACAAGAAAATAATGCTGTTTAAAGCCAGTAATTGTTTCCTATGGTTTGAGAGAGCTGTGCTGAATAAAATGCATTTGTTATATTATGACAGTGGGTCACAGAAACCATAGTAAGGGAGGAAAATGCAGGAAGATTATATGTTGCAGGAAGACATAGCTGCAGTAAAGATGAACATAAAAAGCAAAATTGAATAGAGATCTAGAATTTCTAAATTACCCTTGGCCCAAATATCTGGCTTACCACTGAAATAGTATAATTATAAAGCTGGCATAAAACAGGACATGGATCTAGTTACTAATTTCTTACTAGCAATAGCAGCAAAACTGTTTCTGCCAGTAGCGAGTCTCTTGACAAAAACCTTGTGTCTTCTACATGATGTGACCTATAGGGAAAACTGGTTTTAATCAGGCAAATCTATAAATGGTATGCAGTTGTGGTCGCTCCTCTCAGATGTCAAAAGGAACAGAGGAGAAAGTGGGGGAAAGGGAGGGGGGATCTTCGCTGAAATTTCTCATTTAACACTTCGCTTTCTCTGAAAAGTACAATGGAAGTTGTAGATTTAGGAGATTTCCTTTGTCATGCAGGTCAATGATGGCAGCAGTGTCACCTCACAAGCCAGGTGAAAACAAAAATAAAAACAAAAGCAGAAACAAAATATTGTTTTATCCCCTGTGCTCCACTTAAGTTTTGACTGCAAATACAGGGTTTTTTTCATGGCTGCAGTTCTGAACTTAGTCACTCTAATCTCTGTTTTCCAGCACACGCTTAAGCCTAAGCACATGAGCTACACTGCTAAAGTCAATGGCACAGCTCCCGTGCCAAGACGTTAAGCATGTGTTCAAGTGTCTCACTGGGACTGTCCAAAGAGCTTGGGCAGAAAATAATCCTAAATAACTTTTTTTCTCTGTGGTAGGCGTCTATGAAATGCAGCAATCAGTGGAATGGTGTCAGTGAATTAACATTTAAATGTCTTATACCTTATCATAGTCTATACACAGTTTAAGGTTCTGTGGAGATCTTTGTTTAGCCTTTTTACCAGTGAAAAATTGTCTTCAACAAAACTAGACTTTTTCTGCCATGTTTCTGCTTTCTACTGAGATGTTTGAGCTTTTGACAAAAATCTGAACCCCTGAAAATCTAATAACTTGTCTGCACTGAAAAGTATACAGAGTATGCCTAAAAGAAAGCTTCTAATCTTCTGATGAAAAGACAAAATTTTGTGCAGAGCCAAATCCCAGTCACTCAGCTGTTGAGCTGAACACATTTCCTTGGGCAACGCACAGCAATCAGATTAGTATTTGAAAAGCATAGCCCCTTTCACATCAACCAGCCCCATTTTAACCACAGTTTTGCAAGCCTGTGATCTATGCTTGGTATTTATAATGTTATTTATTTATGTGTGTGTATGTATATTGTGTATATATATTTCCCCGTTATTCTGCCTTGGGTATGTTGAGGGCCCTCCACGTGCCCAAGAGCTGCCAGGGTACTTAAGCATTTATGACCTGTGATTCAGAGTGGGTCTGAAGGTCATTAAAGGCTGGGTGAGGAAGCGGTTCACACGACAGCCAGTTTACCATGATTGATTGTTGTGCTGTAAAATATTATGAAACCTCCCCGTTAACTCTTTTTCTCCACACAGTGCCTATCAGTGGTGGTGAAAGCCATGAGGAGCAGCTGTATCAGAGCTCCAGCACAGCCAGCACTTGTCCCTCCAGCTTTTCCAAATGGTTTTCTGAGTAACGTCACAACACTGCTGCAATGTTGAAAAAGGGTCACCAAGGCTGACAGATAATGATTTTCAAAAGCAAACAAAACCCAGGAGTTGAAGAAATGCGTTTGCTCTTAAAAAAAAAAAAAAAAAGGTCCACATGCACCTCCACAGCCATGCAATAAAAGAGGGCAGTGAGCTGTGCTTCGCTGATGATGGTATCTTGCCAGGCTCACGGACAAAGGTGATCCATGACTACCTCCTCCCTCCTGCAGTGAGCAAAACAGACAGAGGGCATTGCAGAGGTCCGGCAATGATCACCCCCCATGCTGCCTGTCCCACTTTGGATAAAGTTATAATTTTGTCAGGACAGATGAATTAATTCCTTCTTGATATGATTGGCAGAGCCTTGCCCCAGTGGTGCCCATGTGCCTGCAGCCTGGGACTGTCCATTTACACAGCACCAAGACAACTGCTCACTCCATATCATCCTTCCAAAAACCCCTGGGCCTGTCCATACCATCCTTCCAAAAGCCCCCGAGACATGCATGCATAAAATAACAGCAAAAAAGTTGGTATCCCCCAGCGCTCAACACAGGTGAGAGAAAGGAATTTGCTTCCATGCTTCATCATGTGGCTGGAAGAAGCACGTCCAGTGATGGGACCTCACACACGTGGCGTGTTACATATGCATATTCTCACCATAAGACCAGAAGTGCACTGCAGTGCGATCAAGGGTGTCTGGGTTTTGGTGACACAGTAAATACAGCTGTTTGCATGACCAAGAAAAGGAGGAAGAAGGAAAGAAGTCTTTGGCATACATCTCAAGTACTTCCAAAGCCCTGCTTGGCTGTTCCTCTCTCATATCTACTCCAAAACAGAGAAACAAGCAACTCTACAATAACTCCTGAACTGGAGCACTAACAGCAGATCAAGGGCTTATTTCTCTTATATAGCATTGATCTCTTAATTCTTACTACAATTCTATATCACCAAATCCTGCCACACACCTACTGAGCAGCAGCCTAACCCTTGACTGGTCCCACTGCAAGTTACTGCCCACCATCAGGCATAGCATCAGAGGAAAGAGTGGGGTTACCCAAAGAGCAAAACAATTTGTGAATAAAAGCAGCAGAATCTAGTCTTTAATACAGATTGCCCAGATGGCATCTGCTGCTTCTCTTGAGCTCAATTCCCAAGTTTGCAGCCTGTATATAAAAGGCATCTTTTCACTCTCTCATTTGTTTGCCCAGAGATGTCATTCACGTCATCACAAAGACCAGACTGGGAGTCTTCAAAGGAAAAGGTTTATTTAAGAAAAAAAAGACATCTTTTTTTGTCTGATTCTTTCCAATAAAGCAATTGACATTTTTGGCTTCTACTTAAAAACGGAACTTCAAATCAGGAAAAAATGATTATAGAAAACAAACTGCAAATAGTCTGTTTCTAAAAGGTACTCTTTTCATTTGTTGAACAAAAGTAACTTTTTACTTTTACTCAAACCTAACATGGAGTCATTCTGTGTACCGGTAAAACCAATCAGATGAAAAAATGCTTTCTGCCAGAGCTGGAAAGTAAATTCAGTTCACCAAGAAAAGTTTGTTTCCACAGGCTTTGAGCCTTTTATAAGTTACATTCAACCTTCCCTCTCCAATTATTATAGACATAAATTACAAGGTGAGCTAAAATATGTAGTCCTTTTTTTAGAGCAAAATGCTGGGGTTAGTTCTCTTGGTCGCTGATGAAGAATAAATTGTATCATTATAGCCTTCTTCTGGGTCTTGTTATTCTGACTTTTTGACTCTCACTAGCTGCAGTCTATACAATGCACAACTGTATTTGTTCACAAGGAATGCTTTGGTTCTTTTTTACTTTTTCCTTTCCACTTCCTAATGGTTTACATGTAGAAGCAGAGCTTTTGAAAAATTACCTAACACATACTATGTTTAATGAGTACATTTAAACATGCTTTAGCTACAAATCTTATCAGCTGATTACTTAACCTTTGTGGATAGGCTAAATATTTTCTTCGATGCTTAAATAAATATGATACATGGTTCCCGTGGAAAGCCTAATGAGAAGGAAGTTGTTTTTAAACTTAAGTCAAGACTTTTCGTTTAATTTATTTTATCAGTATTTTTTTCCAAGTGATCAAAGCAAGCAGTTTGTATGGGAGACCTAAATTGCTAAAAGACAAATTAAGTACTAAAATATTAATTCTGCTGTACTTTATTCGGCAGATGAGAGTTGCATGCCATCTGGAAGGACAGTCAAGAATTTGCCATACACTATGAAGCACATGGTATGAGGCAAGAAGTCAAAATCTTGCCTTCTTTCAAAGGGGATTTAAATAATGAAAATCAAGAGGAGTGTATATCTTTCAGATTTCAGTAGCAATAAAACCTCTATATAAAATGCCTAGAGCTTGTCCTGGCTCCCCTGAATGCCTTATGAACTACGAACAAAGCCTCACTGGAGAGCATCAGCCTCCACGCATCAGTCTGTGCGCCTGGGAGTGGGCAACCAGGCTGTCAGGGTCATCTAAGAGGTACGTGCGCACCTGTGATCACACAATAGACACGGCCTCATCACTGTCAGATACTCCAGATGCTCTCCACAACATCCCTCCTGGTCCCCTGTCCCAGCCTGGAGCAGGGAGCTGCTGCTCCACAGACACATGAGATGCAGGTGCTGCAAGGTGAGGAGCTGGCTCAGGGGATGGCAGAGCTTCTCCTGCCCTGCACATGAGACTTCAGTATGACAAATCATAGAATCAAAGAATCATAGAACGGTTTAGGTTGGAAGGGACCTTAAAGATCATCCATTTCCAACACCCCCTGCCCTGGGCAGGGACACCTCCCACTAGACCAGGTTGCTCAAAGCCCCATCCAACCTGGCCTTGAACACTTCCAGGCATGGGGCATCCACAGCTTCTCTGGGCAATCTGTTCCAGTGTCTCACCACCCTCACAGTGAAACATTTCTTCTGATAATATAGAGCACCACACATATCCACCTAGTGCAACAAAACACTCCCATTAGCAGGAGAGGGGTGACCCAGGGCTAGCCAGCGCAGGCGGCTCTTTTGGGGCACATGTCCTTCAATGGGGGTTCCCAGCCCTGCTCCCCAGTGCAGCAGCACAAACTATCAAAACCATCCGGTCTTTTCTTCTTGAAACCAAAACAGAACACACATACACAGAAATCACCCAGAAAACATGCAGGAGGCAACTGGGGCTTTATTCTGGGACAGAATGAAGGAGAAAGTGAAAACTCACCGACGTCATGAAAGAAAGAAGTTGAATAGGTCAAGAAGCAGAGATGTGAGCTTAAGGAAATGGCAAGGCACACAAGAGAAGATAAGGGAGATTGTATAAATAAATAAGTACACAGAAAAGAAGCGGAGAGCACTGTGAACAAAGCCTTACTCTTGAGCTCGGGTTCGCAGTCCCTTTTCAGCCTGAGAGCCCCTAGAAGGTTTTAGAGGAGGAGTGGACCCTTTTAGAAATTTCACATAGGGACATCGTTGTGCAACACCCGCAAACTTGTTTTTCCTTTGTTGCCTTTTGCAGATGGAGCGGAAGAGGCCTGCAGGCATCCCCCCTCTCTCCCCCTGCGCACAGACCCTCGGCTGGAAGGAGTCCTACTTTCATAATTAAAAGTGAAAAGAAGCAAAACAGCAAAAAAGAAAATAAATAGTTCAAGCGAGCCTGGCTTAGCATGCCTTTTGTACCCCAATCTGTTTGGAGGAGAAAAGCAGAGAGGTAACTGAAGTAGTATTAGTTTAGTTGTTACTGGCAGCATGTGTCACCTCAGCTCAGAAGCTGAAAATTAATGAGTGTACTTACAGAGTTTTAATTACTCTTCCTAAATCCCGAGTGTAAACTTCATCTACCCACAGGGAATCTTCTCTTCACTGCTGGAGATAACTGTTAGAGGCATGTAATAATCATGGAACAGGTTTGTATCTTTTCCACCATGGTTGCTTTAATTTGCAGTGACATTTGTTAGATCATGTATTTAGAACCACAACAATTTTTACATCCTTTGTGCCAGAAGCAGATACATACATCGTACCTGAAGCTAGGAGGGTAGTGCAGGCAGATGTATCCCAGCCAGCACCAAACCCATATACTCACTGTGCTTTGTCATTACACTGAACTTGATCCAAGGATCAGGAAGTAATTTAGAAGCCAATTCATGTTTTTTATACCCATCAACTGAAAGACGCAGCAGCAGAAAAGTCAGCACAGGCTCTACAAACTCACCAGTGTCAAGTTGTGTTCATGGTTTTCTGGTCCATACGCGTGCCCCGCATCTCCTACTCCCTGCATTACCTAAAGTCTGCTCCATGGACAGTCCAAGGGAAAACAGTGTAACAGTCTAATTTGCACTACCTGACTTAGAAAGTAGAGTGAGGTGCAGAAGTGATTAGTGGGTGGTATTCTGGGCCTTGCATCACTAGTTCTTGATGTTCACCCACAGGACAACGGGTCCTTCATGTGCCCCTGGGAAGAGTTGTCAAGCTGGAAACACATAACAAAATTAATTCCGCAAGGAGCTTGCAGGCTCGGAAGGAGCAGTATGTGCTGCGTTTCAGGTATATGATAACCAGCACCATGGCCTTAGTAGTGCTGGGGCAGGACTTGGGCAGCAGATTTTTATTGCCTCTAATTCGAGACAACCTGGGTTGAAAAGCTGTACCCTTGCAGGCTGCAGAAAAGGTTATGTGTGCTATGTCTGTCTGTCTTCCAGGCTCTATGGAGTAAATCCCTGGTTTAGAAGTATGTTGAGGTAAGGAACAACTGAAAACATAGAAACAAACTGAAACTAGAACAAAATGCAACATAATCCTAACAAAGGCAGCTTCTGCCTGTCTACCAGAATACTCTTATCTGATTTTACAGACAAAGGAAGTATGGGAAGATGTCATTTATCTGGACTAGAAAAAAGCATTTGATACCCTGCCAGATGGAAACTATTAGTTCAAGTAGAGAAAGTGGGGATTAAGATAAGAATTGCAAAGTAGTTAAGGAATTGGCTAAAGGGGAGGTGACAATGGGTTGAGCTGAAAGAAAGAAAATCACTAGCAGAGTTTCGCAAGAGTCAGTGTCAATCCTATTTATTTCTTTAACAATTTTGGCACAAAAGAGTGTCTAATGAAACTTTCAGATGACTGAGGGGAGCCTTGTCTATCCTGAAAAGCAGCAGAATTTTACCTAAAAAGAGCCAAATAGTCTTCAGAAACAATAAACATGGAGGAAAATTTTATTATATAAGGTAAAAGGGTGTGCACTTAAGAAATCATAAGCAGTAGCTCGTGCCAACCCTGTATATGACTACAAGCCAGCAATGCGGCCTGACCACTGGAAAAGGTAAATGTCACCTAGAATGAAGTTAAGTATTTCTACTACAGGAAGGAAAGTATTACTGAAATCAATAAATGTCAGGCACTGGCAGGACCTCATCAAGAAGACCATGGCCAGTTTTGGTCACCAAGGCTACGTGTGTACTGCTAGAAGAAAACATGCTGGGGACTACTTTCTGGCTTGGAGGCCAAGAAGCATGGCATAGAGCATGTCTAAACCTCTAAACCCTCCCACCTTCTCAAAAGAGTCAAGCTCAAACTGCCTTTTAGGAGTGGTCCTTGGCCTTTGCTAGCTCCAAAATCTGGGCCAAGTATTGCCTGGGAGACTGCTAATTAATACAGGCAAAAACCATGCAGACAGTAAATCCTGTGCAGGTGTCTTTGGCCTAATCCCTTGCTCTGATTAGTCTTCTGGGGTGGACTTACCTCCGCATGCCCAGGATTTGTTCTGGATTAATGCATGCTGAAGAGAAAGGCTACTAGGATGAGGGGAAAACTGGAGAGTATCTTACAAGAGGAGATGAGAAGCACTTGTATCATCTAGCAACACAAAGGCTGAGAAAGTAGACGATTGGCATAAATAAGAACTAGGCGAGAAATATTTAAACCAAAAGACAACACTTGCCATGAGTAGATTAAGAGAGATGTAACAAGCATACCCATTCACCTAGCAGAGCAGAGTGCTGGAGCAGCCTGCCAAACGTAGAAAGAGGAAAGATTTTAATTGTAAGAAGGAACTTGTAAAGTTTTCTGTGACAGGTATCCACAGCGATCCAAAGGACTATAAAGATTATGAATGCTGTGTCATGATATATTACAGTCTTGCCCTGCTCCATGGTTTGAACTCTCATTGCCTCCCTCTAATTTTCATACGTGCACAAAACATGTCACCATTTACAAACCCTAGTAGGTCTCTCAGAGATTGCTGAGATGAGTGAAAGTAGATCCATATTCATTCTGCCCACTTCTGAATTTGCATCCTTGTCCCCAGCCAGTGCCATTTCTTTATCCAAACAGATAGATCATTGCAAAGAGAGATACTAGAAAACAGGTCTTTACAAGGAGATCCACAAAAGCTTTAGCTGTGCCTTGTTGGCTTTGTTCAGCTAGTCTGATTTCACTAAAGAGCAATTAAATAGAAAGGGGGCCTAGGGAAGCTTATCTTCTTCAGGAAGCATAGCACACATTTTTTATGAATCTCTCAATGGTAAGTCTAAAACCAGACAAAGATAAACAGGAGTGGGGGAAGCTGTACCTAATGGCTCACACATTAATTCCAGCTTTGTCTTGTTTCACTTATATGTAGATACAGCTGTATAATCTACTCCTCAACTAAGCTGAGCCTCTCCTTACATTTCCAGAGGTCATAACCGTGACTTATTCCCATATCATAATTTAAAGTAGCTGTAAGCCTCTTCTAGGCTAAAATTTTTAGATCATCCCCTGCTAAACTAGAAAATTGGCTCTGGGCTTCCAAATGATGCTCAATCATTCCATGTTTGAAAATACATGGAAAAATGTAAGGACTACATAATCACCCTGACTGGAAAGCCACAGTCAAAGTCCACATGGAGAGCTGGGCAGGGAGCTCTTCTCCTGCCTGGTGACATGTTTTAAGTCTCAGCAGTGTTGTGGTTCCTCAGAAAAAACAAAACTTTTTTCATTTTGGTCAGGGGCAGAGAAGGAAACTGGAGCACACTGCTTGGTCAAGCCAGGCAGACATGCACAGAGGAACACCTACATCTCAGAGCAGCCACAAATTTGAGGAAAACCCAGGTGCAGCTCCTTTCCCTTCTTCCACCTTATCCTGAATGTGTCCTCCCTCTTCAGACTTCTTCTGTGACAAGGTACTGTGTACATAATTCCAGCCTGGAGCCGAAACACCTTCTGCTGTTTCAGAAGTTCCACTGAACACAGTGTATTTCCATTAAAACAAAATGGTTTCAACAACGACAACAAGAAGGATTCAACAAAAAAAAAAAAAAATCCTCAAGCTGCCAGACTTTTTCCATTCACCTATAAAACCCATCAGGGAAAAAAGTTGTTATTTGACATTTAAATAAGAACTCTTCCCCTGTGATGCACTGTGGTGCAGTTACAAGGGTGTAGTCAGACATTTGCTAAGTAGGCTGTAGTTATAATTTTTAATTTCCTAGAGGCAACATTCCCCTTCACCTCCCCCAAACCCAAGTCTCCTATATGGCAGTGTCATGGGCTGTTGCCATGCCACCAGCCAGCCACTGATCTTTTTTGAGAACAAACATGTACTTATTATGAAGATTAAAGTGGTGACACCATTTATCCACATGCCAGACACTGAGGGTATAGCATCCCCACGCTGCTTTTGAATGACATTAATCTGACCTGGCCTGACCACACTCTTCACAACAGCACAGTTTCTCCTTAGCTAGAACTGGAGCTCGATTGAATTGTGCTTTATTCACTATAAAGCCCTCAACCTCCATCTCTCTGCACAGAATTTCTGAATATTTCCTCTAAATTTACCAAACATTTCCTTGTTCCCAAGCCACAGAGAAGCTGGTGGGGAATGGGTGTTGAGGGAATCCCTGCGGCTGCATCCTCCAGCGCTCTGTAAGGATGACTTCTCACAATGTGTGAGCCTGACTGAAAGCCTTGCCAGGCTGGGAGGTCTCCCTCGAGACCTATGGATTTTGGATCTACACCTCACAATGTTAACTGTGGAAGAGGAAAACGTTGTTTGATTAGCAGAAACAAGTGAAGCAGATAGAAGTGCCCTAACATCAGAAAACCATCATCCATAGGAGACCTGAGTAGTCTATGTGATGGAGCAGAGCAATAGTTTTGAGCAGCTGACATTCAGGACAAAGTCCCAGGGGGGGTTGAAGCTATCTTTGAAACGCAGGAGGAAAAAAATCTGATGATTTTTCAGTAGCTCTTCTTGTTCTCCCAGTCCTGTTGTCAGGTACACAAACTCCCTGCTCCTGGAGGGGAAGCACAAAATCAGAGCAGGTGCTCCACTCTCTCCTGTGCCTTCCTGCTGGATCCTATCCTCCACCTTCCCAGTGTCCAGTGTGTTTCTCCTCCCTGGCACAGGTTTTGCTGGCACCAGAACATTGCCTGCATCTGTCTCCAGTAGCCTCTTTCTCCTTTGTTAGAAGGGCTACCGGTCCGTGCCACCTCTTTCTCATCTGCAGCCCCTGGGAGCTGGGGCAGGAGGAAAAGGGAAAAGTCAACAAGCCAAGTTTCATAATGCTCAGATGCAGTTTCACATCCAGGAAATGTGAGATCCTCCAGCCACAGGACTGACAACATCGCAACCGAAGCCACGCATCCTAATACAGATGTTAGACAACGTGTTTCTGTGACCTAACTTTCCTTCAGTCTTCCCACAAAACCACAAAGAGTAGGAGCAGAAGAGTTAACACATCCTCTTCTAGGTTTCCTTTAGCAAATGTGACAATGCATCACTGACTGAGAAGCAATTAAAAGTGTGATAGATTGGTTCAAGAAAGCCAAGCCCTGTATCTGTCCTGTCTATCTAAGTCCCACAGAGCCTCTACCATGCTAAAACCTGTATGGAGAAGCATTAGCTCCCACAGACATCAATTGGGATCCTGCTAGGTGAACTGGATCTGAAACAGCAACTGTGGTCCCCAAGTCTGACACTACATGTCTGCACGAGAAATCACGGGCTGGTTCCTCCTGCCACCAGGGTAGAAAGGAAGAAAAGACATTTAGCAAAGCCCTGCAGAGAGGAACAATGTGCTGGCCTGGCTGCCCTCCATTGCCCACTCCTCGCCGGAGGAGCACGCTCGCTGCCCTCCCCACCAGTCACAGCATGGAAGGGACGAGCCGGTCCCCAAGGTCCAGCCTTGCATGCAGTATCAACCCCGGGAGTTATTTATAGTCCCTTGGGAAGTGACAGAGGACATGGATGTGACTGTGAATGGGAGGGAGATTCAGACCAGATGTCCGCGGGCCCTTTCCAAGCAAGCCCGCATAAATGTGCAGCACAGCTCGCAACCGGAGCTGCCTTGTGTCAAACCACTGTGGTTACCCGAGGACCAGTGTGATAGCGTCGAGCCAGCAATGGAGCAGGGGAAAGGATTCTTGCTCGCTAATTGAATAGGGGCCTCGACCAAAGGAGAACAATGTGCAGCGCTGGGGCGGCGGGGCTGCATTGTGAGAGCCTCTGCGAGGAGCGGCCACCGCTGCCAGTCCCATTGTTTGGCCCTATCTCCATCTGCTCGCGGGCCAGAGCTCCTTGCCCTCATCTGGGCCAGCCATACACATCCACATCCCACAGCTCCACCAACCACCTCTACCGAGGGCAACGAGTCCTCACCAGCAACGCTGCTGGACCTGGGTGCTGATGGAGGTAGGGCGCTCCTTCGAGCACGGGATGTGCTCCTTGTGTTTCCAACATCACCAGTGACTCTGAAGCTCTTACCACAGCCTTATTGTTGCTGTTACTATGAGACCAAGTTCACAATAACTGCATTTTTCCAGTGCTGGTTAGAACAGATGCACTTTGCCAGCAAAGGATTTTGGATTTTTTTTTTTAAAAAAAAAACAAAACTTTGCATGTGTTAGATTTTGTTCAATGGAATCAGAGGGAGGTCCTCAGCTGTTGAAATCAGAGTAACACCACTGAAGTCAACAGAGTGCATGCTCATTTATGCAGCTGAACCCTGGACTAGAGTTTTACCAATGGGCAGCTGATCAACATACCATTAAACCAATCCTAAACTTGAAACCAAGCGACCACTTCCTTACTAACAACAACAAAAAATAGAAGCAAAAAGTAAACCAGGGAAAGTAAAGGGAGCCAAAGGAGGGGAAAGGAGAAGCCTGCTGAAATAAGAGAACCAGGAATCACTTTCTGAAAACAACCCACAAATGATGCTAAAGAAACTGCCCTGCCATGCAGCTCTATCACTAAGCCCCTTTTCCTTTTGGTAAATCCTTACCCCTGACCCATCCCAGCTGGTGAGCATGGGCTCCTGTAGGCTGCCTGGGCTGGACTGAGGTGAGACACAAGATGAAGAGCAATTGCTCAGCTACACTGGCTCAAGACAATGAAGGACTTTATGCACCATTCAGTTACACAAAGCCAGGATCCTGGAGTCTCTTCTAAAGACCTGGCATTTAGCCCATCTGTCACACAGTTTCAGGACCTATTAGAAAGCCCAGTCCAGCACCACGATGAGACATTCTTCAGATAAAACAAGACATTTAGAAAAATGGAACTGAAAATTCAATAGAATAGGAAATGTTGCAGAGGTTTGGAAAAGTTCCATCTGCTTCATGGTTTTTTCTGAGTTTTTATACAGCTTTGCACTGCCCTGTTAGCCAGATTCAGAAGCAGAAAAACCTCCCTAAAAAGGCTGATTAATTACCAGGAATCTCACAAAGAAATCTGTTCTTTCCCAGCCAGTTTCCAGGTAGTAAAATTAAACTTCTAGATTTAGTTAGAAATTTACCCAAATTTATTGCAAGCTATGCCTAATTTTGCTTCCCCTTGGAAGAAAATAATTTCTTTCCTTAGAGTTGCACTTGCCTGTACTCAGGACTAGGCAGATAGGACAGTTTCAGCTGAGTCTTGGAATTAATTCAAAGCTGATGTGAAATACGAAAAATGTAGATAAACAGAGACTAAAAGAATTACAGAGCTAATGCTCTTTGCAAGGAAGCAACTCCACATTGCAGCCAAAGACTCTGAGGTTCCCCCATCCCTTCTGGTTATGCAATCTGGTTTGAAGAAACAGCCACAGGCTTGGAAGGAGATGGTTTAAATAAAGCAGCTCTCCACTTACAGGTGTTAGTTCTTCCCGTTCATGTTTTTCATTTCTATTACTCAGAGGAAAAGATTAATTTTCCTGCTGGAGAAAACAAAAGCCCAGGTAGTGCCAAATCCTGTCCCAGTAGGATCTGGAGGAGATGCTCTCCAGGTGAGTGAAGGATTCCTGGGTAGGGGTATCTAGGAGGAACCAGCAGGAGACCCCCCCTGCTGGGCAATAGCAAGTCAAGACCTTCACCCCTCACACACAGCTGATCGTAATCCTTAACGTAATCCTTATTCATTTCTGAGTATCCCCTGGAAAACCTAATCCATGTACCTAGCCCATGTACCCTGCTAGCTCTGCACCTCAGTAATTCCTTAGAGCAGTGAGCTCTGTGGGGCCAAGTATCGTTTTTGTACTGAAGTGTTTTCCTTGTTTGTTTTATGGTTGTTGCCCTTTAGTTTAATTGAGTGTCATTGGTCTAATGAAAAGAAGCAAAATGGGAATGAATCAAGGAGGGGTCTCAGATGGTCTTCTCTGCAAATTCAGTCTGGTCACCTTTGGCTCTTGACCACTTTTTTTCCTTTTCATTTACAAGCAGAAAAGGTAAGAGTCCACCTGTTCTTCTTTCATCTTCTACTCATGTTTAGAAATTGCACTCATCACAGTCACTTTGTGAAGTGACTATTCCCATATTCCTTTTTTTTTTTCCCCAAAACATTACTTTCTCAGAGGTACGTGATACATTCAGGGAGTTCGATTACCCTTTTCCTGACTGCCACTTGTGAACCTGAGCTGCAAAAGGGGACTCTGCAGCCCCTGAGCTTCGGTCACACGGGGAACCCAGTGAAGTGAGTGTGGGGCCAGGGCTGGACGGGCCCATCCACACCAACTCATCAGCTGGGAACAGCTGGCTGAGATGAACAAGCACTATACATTCAAAAAGTGCTGTAAGGGGAACATTTCGTCCCAGATCCCTGTTTACTGATGGTTTACTTCAATCTTTCGCTGACTTTACCTCTCTTTTACCTAGCAAATCAACTAATGCATGGACCTTTCCTGTGTGTAGCGCCATCAGCTCATTACACAGCGTATACCTCAGTTATGTTTATCCAACTTTCTCTTCCGGTCCCATTTGTACTGATACTTTCCTTCTTGGAATAACAATTATTAAACCACTTGGTGCCTTTCATGGTTAATTATTTCCTTTCTTTAACATAGCCTGCCTTCAAACTGTAGGCTAGGTCTCGAACACACCTCAGCATCCCCATTTTCATTTCCTATGGCAAATAAGGTTGAAACGTCCTTATTATTGAATTATGGAACTCTGTTGCATACATTTCTTCTGCAAAGTTTCATCATCTAGTAATTTTTAATGACCTCTATAATAACATTTTCTGTCTTTTCGATTTGACTTTCATGCATTTGACTAAGGTAAATTTCCTTGCTTTTGTTGTTTCTCACTTACAAATTAGCAGATTACTGGGCTGAGGTCCCTGCTGTATGACTGAAGCAGGTAGGAGAATCATATTAAAGAAACACCTGCTATGAAATGTATGAAATTTGCATGTGTTCTTTGGCCCACGTTTCATTATTTCATTATTTTTACATATCAGGTATTGTTAAAAACTAACCTGTTTTTACCTGCTCCCACCAAAAAAAAGATTACTCTTTCAAAAATTCTTTGCCATATACAGTTGTTCTCTACTTCAGCTCCAAATATTACAAAGGAAGAACCTAATCCTGTCTTAATTTATCTCTGTGTGATACAGGGCAACAGCACTTTCCTTAATTTAACAGAATAATATTGATAAATTCTGAGATGGTGTACCTATTTTGCAAAGTTATGCCTAGGGCTTTGTTCCATTTTAGTTAGATTAAGTGTGTTACACACTAACGTGCTTAAACCAACAGAGCCTGTTTACATTTCCAAGCTGTAGGGAAGGAACTTTAGTAGTGCAGAGCACGTTTTTATAACTGCAGTTGCATTAGTCCCAGAGACACACACAGCACACCTGAACCTAATGCAGAAACTTGTGTAGATGTGACCCAAGTGAACGGTACTGCACAAATTTTGACACCAGTCATACTCTGTGTCATAGATATAACAGGTCAATCTCTTACTCGCTGACCAGAATATAGTCCAGAATGGGAAAAGAAGACACACTTGTCAACCCATTATAGTCCAAAAGTTACACAGAAAAGGCAAAATTGGGATGGGTTTTCCAGTATTTGGAAATAAATCTAGATTCTGCTCTAAATTAGCTAGGATGATGTGCATATGTTTATTTGTCACCCTTCATCTTACCTCTTCCCCTACTGTGTGCTAACATTAGGCTTTCTTCTGCAGGAGTTTCATTTATCACATAAACCAAGAGGTAATAAGAGAGAAAAAAAAAAAATGTCCATATAGTCTATAGCCTCCTCAGTAAGACTTCAAGAGACATTATTCCTCATTACCTTTACAAAGAGGAACTTAATGGTATACTATATCCTTCCCAGGGGATAATCCCATGCCAAAGGCAAAGCTGAAGGCTGCAGAATATCACACCCACCTCTACTTCTCTGAACTGCAACCACATGTACTAACACTTTTCAAACCGGAGCTGCCTGACACTTCTCACCATTGCATTTCTTCAATTCCTTCATATCAGAATTTCCAAATACTAATTTCAGCTAAAGGCTCTCCCAATAGCTACGTCACTTGGCTCCAGGAGTTCACTTAGAAGGTGCTTAGCAGCTTTGGGTCACAGAATCCTTCTGTCCGTGGATTTTTTTCAGTTTTATTTCACAGGCCATGATGTGCTGCACAAAGGGCAATGGGACAGGTCAACACCCCAGCAGAAAATTCAGCTTACTTTCCTGAGAGCAGTGAGCTTAAAGAGGTGTCCCAGCCTGCAAGGGTCGTTGTAAAGGTAGTAGAAATCTGGCAGCCAGTGCTCGAAGTCATTCTCCACAGGCAAGGGGATGTCTGCTCTTCAAAGGAGGGAGTTGTTTGTAAAGAATCCTGTTAATGACACCTAAGATAATCAGTGCAAACAGGTCTTTCTACTTCTGGGCTCCATGCCATCTGCTCATTCAGAGGTCGGATAGCTGAAGGCAGCGCACTCAGGGCTTTGCTGTTTTGGGAGGTTCAGGTGGGAATATACCTCGGGGATGGGAGGGTTTGTGTTTAGGAAGAGTGATCCAACTTCTCATTTGAAAAGCATGAATTTAGCAAACCTGGACTCTTTGTGATACTGTATGTTAAGTAATGACTGGCTCCAACCCTGACTTTCTTAGGAAGTTTCCCCTCAGACCTCTCTCAATGAGAGCTTGCCTGTGTGATAATGAGGTGAAAACTGGATGAGGTCCACTCTGCTGATGAACTTGTAGAGGGCCAGTGCAATGGGGTCATGACCTGCTTGGTTGGTGTTACCACAATATACATTCCTAAAAACAGCACCCCTTGTCCATGTCCAGTGAGCTAGGTGCTGCTGACAGATTAGTCACCATGCTCTCAGTGGTACTGCATGGTCCTGTGTCTACAGGGACTGTATTGCCCACCGATGCTCAGAGCCACGGGCTGATATATCCTGTCACTTCATTACCACTCATCTGGCACTGTTTCTTGCTAAATGGTGTGTCTGTGTTACGGAGTTCAGGTGCTGTTGGTGGCCTCACATCCAAGCACCCTATTTGGGCACCCGAATAAAAGCTCAGAAGACTGACCTTGGATATTGGTTGTGTGACTCCTAAAC
This sequence comes from Numenius arquata, assembly GCF_964106895.1. Taxonomy (NCBI): domain Eukaryota; kingdom Metazoa; phylum Chordata; class Aves; order Charadriiformes; family Scolopacidae; genus Numenius; species Numenius arquata. Next base: position 28,364,734 of record NC_133587.1, on the reverse strand, counting down.
CTTTGATTTCAGGCTCTTCAGGCTGAGGAACTTTGTTTTCAGAATCAGTAAAGCATTTTGGAGCAAACTGGGCATAGACCGAATTCCCAATCATGGAGTATAAAGTATCCAAGGTATAGCAATATCAAGAAAAATAAAAGAATATCTTTGCTAAAATCTGGGTTTTAGGCCTGACTACCAAAATCCTTCGGGGCAGGGGGGGGGGGGTGGGGGAGGAGCCAGCATAGCTGCTCTTTGGACCTTCTGGAAGTGTTTTACTGGTGAGAGCAATTCCAGTCTCCAGGCTACATCAGAAAATCCTGGCCCTTCAACTAAGCTAATTGACTTAGTATTTTGGCAATGTGTTTACTCCCCCCTTCCCCTCTTTTACTACCTTTTCTATTTCAGTGCTGTAAAACTCAACTAACTTCTAAAAAACAAATTCACTTTTTTTTTCCAGTGTTTGTTAGACCTTCTCCACCTAGTTAATGACTGGCTGGAACAGCGGCAAGGCCAGGAATGCTTCATGCTCTGGGCACTCGCTAATTGGGTTGTTAGCAGAGTAGAGAGACAGGAGGAGATGGGGAAAAGCACTGCTATTATAAGCCAGGGAGTGTAAAGAAATAGAAAGTGAAATAAATATAGAACTGTTATGTTAGGGAAATTATGGTTCTTAACGCCCTATTTTTCTAAAAAAACAGCTCCCTCGGGACATCTTGCAAGCACTAAAAACAAAATAGACCAGAATATATAACTGGCTTTGCTTTTTATGACAGACTCAGTAAAAAAAAAGATACATTTCCTTTAGTAAACGAAATTGTCAGCCCCAACCCTCCTGCCACTTGGCGCTGGCAGGGGCTGAGGCCAAGGAGAACCGTGTGTAGTGTCCGTGCTCGGTTTGGGTTAACCAGGAACACTGACCAGTAGAACCCTTAAAGACAGAGGGCCAACATCAGGTCATCTGTACCCTCTCGCCTGTCATTCTTGGGGGCTGAGTGACACCGTGCAGGATCCAGCCTGTTATTTTTGTGCTCCGAAGACTCAGCAGGTTCTTGCAGATGAAGAAGCTGAGCTCCTGCACGCAAACCGGGGCTGCAGCAGCGTTTGCACGTGCAATTGCAGAAGAGGTTTAAGCTCTTTAGGGAAGAGTCTACAAGAGCCAGCGGAGCAACAGGAGCAGGGGACAGCTGAGAGAGATGCAGATCTGCTGTACTTGCAAGCTGCCCGCACAGCCGCTGTGAAAGCGCATCAGCCGCAAGCAGGTGCCGTGGGCTCTCTGCTGGCACTGCCGGGGACACGCCAGACGTGTGTAAAACTTCAGGAGTGAGTCAGGGGTGACAGATTACTTCATGCCACAAGAAGCACACAGCACCATGATGCTGCGGGGCCAGCACTTAGAGCCACTGAACCCCCCTGCCCACCGCACCCCATCCCCAGCCAGGGTCCTTCGCCCCGAGGGAGCCAGCCCTGGGGCAAGCAACAAATGGCCACCAAAGCAAAGGCTTCATCCTGTCCCTCTCCTCCTCATCGCCAGGGGAGCAGTGGGGATGAGGACTCATCCCATCCCATCCACTTGCCCCAGAAGAGCTGCGTGATGAGCTTTGTGCACGTGCGCCTATAGGTGAGTGTATCTATAGGCTCACATGTCTATAGGCCTGCATGTTTATTGCCAGCCCTCCCCGGCCCCTCTACGAGGTGTGAATTTCACCTCAGGTGAATTATTTCTCCGGGGATTACATAACAAAGTGATTGTGAAAATACCATCGTCTGCGTTATAGAAACTTAACAGAGCCCCTGGAGTCTTTAAATTAAAACATTGCACTCAAGTGCTTTTTGCCATGTATCTCCTCCTACACACAGCTCATTCTAGTCTGAAAAATAAAAAGGCAGGACAGCTTCCTACAGGCTTTCAAAGAGAAGATCCTACCCTAATTAACTATAATCTTGTTCAGACGGCATTTTCCTTCAAGATTCAAAGACTAGCAGGGGGCTGGGGCTAGGCAGAAAAGGAGATTATTAAAACTTTAATAACATGAGCCTTTGAACCTTCCCAAATTCTTTACAATTTTCTCACATCTCTAACCCAGATGTCTGCATTTAAAAACTGTGCCAACAAACATGAACTTTTTGTTTACGCTTTTATATCTTTCAATGAACAGTCTCTTTTAAAATGATAGGAAACATCATGCTTGCAGCTCGCAAAGCAGGATGACAAGGTTAAAGATTAAAAAAAAAAAAGGAAAAAAAGAAAGAAAAAAAAAAGACAAAGAAGGTTTCACAGGCACTGTTTCCAGAAGGTGAAGCTGTTCTGGGAGGCACAGGCAATGCCTCCACAGTGCTCCAGGCAGAGTTGGAACCAGGCAAGAAATGGTTTTCCTGTTCAGTAAACAATTTTAAGAGTTTGAAAATATTCTTATGCAGCATCAGAGCATAGCTGAGACCTTGGGAATTCTTTCCGAAAAAAATAATACACCTCTACACGCACCTGTAAAAAAAGGGGTCATAGAAGTTAGCACAGCACAACAAGGGCTCCTGTGACTGAGATGTTTCACCAGAGTCATGGTAAGCCCCGAGACATGATATGGGGGGCAAGTTTCCTTCTTTGTGAGACTTTTATTGCTTATTGAAGGAGGAACAGCTTCAACAGCAGAGCCGGGGAGAGGCACCTCCAGTGCTCCCAGCACGAAAGACCAGGACCACAGCCCTGTCCCACCAGGGAGCAATCAGACCCACCCCATCAGTGGCATTTCTGCAGAATGACTTTTGTCCAGGCTGGATATGAGATATTTCCCTGAGTAGAATTTAGTCAAAATCCAAAAGCTTCTGATACAAGGAATAAAAAACCGCTTCTGTCCAGCTCTGATTGTGGTTCAAGGGAAGGACCAGATTCTCACTGCAGCCGTAAGTTTCCAAACCTGACCTAACACTGCAATATCTCTCCAAACCTTATAACAGAAGAATAAAAATGGCAGCTGTCCTGGCAGGCACTGCACTCCCAGCTTTTCCAGAAGCCTAGGAGGGAAAAAATCCTTTCCTTTCTACAAGGATTGCCCTGGGATCCACTAGCCAACAAGTTCAAGTTATCATAATTGCTCCAGCTCTTGAAAATGAGTCGTTGTTCAAACACACATATTTGTTATGACTTGCTTCCTGATCCCACAGTAAGAGCAAGGGAATGAGCTATTCAACAGCCAAAAAATCAAGGAAGCCTCTTAACACCATTAAAGCCCTGCTGTTGGTACTACCTGCTGGTCCAGCTCCAGGTGGCCAGGGTCTGCAGGGCTTTGCTAAGAATATAGCAATTGTCTTCAAACCTGGAAAGTGCCTTTTCTTTGGGCCAGAGATGGAAAGAAGGAGTAAGGACCCTGAATTGGGCTCTAAGGACACACCAGGGTGTAAATCCTTCCTGCTTCCACATGCCCACAGTGGGATGAGCACAGATGGGCACCCTCCAAACTCCTGACTGGCCACCACACTGCTTCTTTCAGAAACATTTATTGCTTCAACTTCCACTCCTGTTTCTTGTTGTTTGCAGGGACAATGTTTTTAAAAACCAAAGGTCCCTAATGAAAGGACTCCTTGGCAGAGCACATGCCCTGCAGCCACAGCTTAAAGCCACTTTTGGCCCAGGGAGAGCTGAAAATGGCAGAACTCACCAATACTCCCAAGAACAAAACTTCAAATGGGCTTCCAAAAAGCCATGTCCACTTCCAGACAAACTGTAGGTTCATATTTCACCAGATTGATGGCTTTTAACCTTTACTCCCTAATGATCATTTCCCATTTGTCTCTCTAAACAGAAACAAAAAAGGGAAATTGATTAACTGTTTCGTTCAGAATATTATTGGTTAAAATATACCCACTGGTTACCTCCAAAAATACCCTTTCATGCTTTCTATGCCAGATAAACAAAACACAGGCTAATCAATCCATGATCAAGGAAAAAAAGGTCAAAAGTGCTAACTATGCCCTGTCTAATTTCTCTAAGCAGATATTACTGAATTGCACATGTACCAGCAACCAGCACTGCGGCAGAGTTTGAAAAAAAAAGTGTTCTAACTCATGTCTTTTTATGTTTGGACTATTTTGAGTAAAGATCCCAACACACAATGCAGTAACTCATGGGTGCCAGCTCTAATGTGGAGACACTTTTACTAAAACTGTGTCATTGCACTCGCCCAGCTACGCTCAGGATCTCCAGACCCTGCAGCTCAGCTCCTGCTTCACTGTGCTGTCCCCAAGTTCCCCTCCTCAAAGAAGGGATAATAGCACTTCTCTCCTTACAGCAGGTCTACAAGGATAAAGAAATTCAATATCCTGGTGAAGTGTCTGGTTGCCCCAGTGATGGGGCTGTATACATCCCCAAAAGATCATTCTTTCTTTCATGTACAAGACAAAATACGTTGAGAACTGCAGAACCACCCAAGAGTCAGGGCTGACAAAACAGGGCTTTATTTACCCGCTTACGGCAGGGCAGCCGGCGGTGCAGAGCCAGGTGGACAGTGAACACGAGGTGCAGGGTCTCCCAGACCCTCGTCCCGCAGGGCAGGAAGGATGGAGCTGGGCAACACCTCGCAGAGGAGTCTGAGCTAAAGCACCTTTCCATGCCCCCTCCCAGACACCAGGATCCATGCATCCACCCAGACACCAGGAGAACTGACAGGCCTTAAAGCATGTGGGTTTTGTTTTGGATTTACTGAAGGTAAGCAACTGCCCAAGAAGCATTTCTAGAAAGATGTCACTTGGCTCCTGTGGTTCTGAGGACGTTACATGTGCTTAAACAAATTCATGGCTGGCTGAGAAAGAAAGGTTTTTCTTTTTTTTTTTCTTTCTTTTCTTTCTTTTTTTTTTTTTTTTTATGTTGCTACTGGATATTACACAACTTGGTGCTGAATTCCTTACCTCTGGCTTTCACTATAAGTGACTCTTCCAGGCAACCTCCCAGAAAAAGGAAAGCTCACTTCTCAGATAAAATGCATGACCCGCTCGCACCAGCCTACCCCATTTCATACCGTATCCCCCTTAGTGAGAGACATTAAAGCAGGGACAGGCAATCCAGTCCAAGATTTATTCTGCTCTAATCAGCCCAGGCTTTAAGAATCTCCTTGTGGATTTGAGCCTGTGTTCAGTAGCTCATTGACTGCTGTTTTAATACCGAAGCCTTTCCAACCCAGCTGCAGTAATTACCCCCACGGAGCATGAGGAATCTCAGTTATAAACTAGCTGGCAATCTTGCAAGAATACGTCTCCTAGAGGACTTCAGGATATTTCTTTCTGAAGTTAACCCTGTTAAATCATTCCTAAGCTGTCTTCAAATAAATAATGAACCTTCAGAGCAACCTCTGCTTTGGTTTTACACGCTCTCTTTTCCCCGTAAAAGGCAGCTGATCTTTGGAGCCTTCAAATCTCTCAAAGCTATTTCAGTTAAATAATCTGTAATGTTCTTCCGAAATGATGCAAGCATTCAACAGGAAAGCTTAGGAGAGACATTAAGAGCTGTTAGACTCTAAGTCAAAGCTTAATGCAGCTTGTGCAGAGAATATGTCTTATTGTACTCAGCCAGGCAGGATACTTGCACTCAATTTATATCAGAGAAGCTTTATTGCACAGTAAAACTTACATCAAAGCCTGGGCCAGCAGATCCAAATTCAGGTCTTGGCATTCATGTTAGGCCAAAGTTGGTGCAGGTCTACGCCTGGGCAGAAATGGCACTGAGCTGTGGAACCTCTCTGCTTTAGCTGCATAAATCCAGTCTGGCTCAGAAGTGAGTGGCACCCATTTGATGACAACCTAGAAGTAGCTGTAGAAAGGTGTGATGCCTGAAGGACTAGCAGCCACGTGACAAAAGCCATGATACAGCTGATACCCTCATTGTCACTTGAAGGGGAGAAGGGATGGGTGGGGAGCACAAACCTGTATGATAATCTGAGTCCTGCGGTCCTGGAGGCAACTCCCTCCCAGGAAGCGCTGAAGCCCCACTGGCAACCAAGAGATGATGCCACCCAAATCTATGTTGTTCTTTCTCTGCAGAAACAAAGGTCTTGGAAGTAAACACTACTTAGAAATGTGCACCAAAGGTCAGCCGGCTGGGGGGGGATGCAGGATGTAAAAGGCAAGTAGCGCAGAACTTCCTTCAGCAGTGATTCATACTAATAAGGACATTTTTAAAGCCCCTTTTGCTTTGAACAAGTAACTAGAAGTTAAATAGTGTGTCACCTAATCCTGTTGCTGAGTCTGGTCCCTGCATGCATAAACTTGATTAGACTGGGAAAGACCCCCTAAGCAGCAGGGAGCTCCACAGCTTGACTACTTAACTCATGGAGAACCACCTCCTTGGCCTGCCTTGAGCCTGCAGCCTGCTAACACCGGTACTGGGACAGATGGGCAGCACCTGGCCCTGCTTGCTTCTCCCATGACAATTTCCCTTTTGAGAAACCCAGGAAAGCAAAAACCTGAGTGTATTGAAGAGCCTGAACATCAGATTGCAGTCCCCCAAGAGGAATACAAAGCAAAAAAGCAGTATCTGGGTTGTTGTTCAGGTTGACTTTCTCAGACTATCAGTCCAGGTCCTAGTGCTGCTCATCTCTACTGGGTGAGGGAAAACACAGAGTTTTTGTTCACACGCCTTTCCCTCTCAGAGTGTAGGGAAAATAATGCAGGTATCACAGACTATCACTGGGGGACAGGACAGCACAGGTCAGGGCCACCATATCCTGTTCGCAGGGACATTTGAAGGGCTTCATGCTTCAGTTATGACCAAGGAGAAATTTCATCATTTTAATAGAAAGTGGCGTAATAACTCTCCTCAGCTGGAACAGCACAAAGAAAAATGAAGAACAAATAATAATATATGGTTGATTGAAAAATATCCTGAAAGGTGATTAAACTCTCTTACTTTGTGGGGTGTTCAGCAGCAGTTATCAAGGCTCTGTAGCAAGCATCGCTGCTGAGACAGAACTAGGGAGATAAGTTACCAAATCAGCCCAGTTAATTATCTTGGCCCCACAGTTGCTTTTTGTCAATCAGGAAGGTTTAATTCAACATGCCCCAAACCCCTTTTTATGTCAAAGAACATCTATCCTGACCTGGAAGGATGGTAGGAAGGGGAAAGATATTTTTAAATTAAAAAAAAAAAAAACCAGCTTATAAAAAAAACCAAACTAACCCCATATACAGAAAGCAAAATACCTTCTGTGTGAATTGAGCAGTTCCTAAGAGACATTTTGGAGCAGCAAGGGAGCTGGGTAATCTTTAATAAGGGAATTCTTCAGAGACTGGAGCTTTGCTTTGGTTGCCGGCTGCCTCCTGGGGAGAGAAAATGCTACGGAAATGAAATATGACCTTGCACGGTTGTGGCAGAGTATTTCCAGTCCTTTCCCTTGCCTGTGTGAGTAACCCCTCCTTGCGAAAGGAGCCCCATTTAACAGTGCTTCATCACAGGTAACATTGCTGCACGCTTTTACCTAGCACACACAGGCCTGGAAGCTCTAACAGAACTACTTATTTTTCCTCAAAACTTGAAGGCTGTAACCAACCTACAGCGTTTGCTCAGGGCATCAGGAATCCTTGCACGTCTGAGTTTTGAGACTCCCTCTCCCATCTTGCCCACGTCCTTCCCAGCCACTCCTGCACGATGCGTCCTCCCAGAGCAAGTGCGCATGGGGAAAGGGTGTCACCCTGGCCAGCCCATGCCCACGCCGTGGACCTGACCCCAGCACTGCAGCCTGCCCCTGCCCATCTCCTGCCATGGCAGCACAGGAACCACAGCACCCAGCCCCGAGAAACAGCTCGGTGTGGACAGAACACCCCCACCCCCCCAGCACACCTCCCCATCCTTCTCCCCCCTGATGCAGGCATTTCCAGCAATCTGGTTTTCTTTCTAATCATCTTGTCTAAAATGATTAAAGGGGAAAAGCATTCCCCAAATAAAAATATCAACAATGTCTGAGCTTCCCCACTTTAATCTGCACCCCTCTGCCAGCTAGGACCCTCCTATTAGCACTGTGCTGGTGTGTGATTTTGTTAAATGAATAGCTGATTGTAGAGTAATTACAACCTTCCCTGGGCTGCCGCTTTTTTTTCCCTGTTTGTTTCAATTTCAATTTCCACAAATGGTGGGAAGCCCTTTTTTTGTTCCTGCCTTGCTCCACCATGGTCTGTTCATCCCCAATCACAGATTTTTTTTTTTCCCCCCATGAAGGGAGGGCTGGGTAACACTTGGGTGTAATTCCTGCCCCAGACATGTGTAATTTGGTATGGAATGAGTAAGCGTGCCTGTAATTTCGCCTTCGTTGCCGTGCGGCTGTCTACCATCTGGATGGCGGCACCGTGATACCGTTACCTGTTTATCTCCTGGAGGTAGAAGCACTGCTGGCAAGCCCCTGCCCATCGCTCTTTATGCGCAAGGAGTTAATACCATAGCGTTACAGTGCCCCTTGGTGAAACTATAATTAGGCAACGGTTTTATTTTACTGCTTGTGAGCACTCCCTGACAGCACAGCCACTGGGTGCTTTCCAAACTGCTAGTGTTTCAGGCCCCAACCTGAAATTCTCATTTAGAGGAAGACTTTTCCTACTGCTAATCCCTCAAGTACCTCTCCGAGGCCCTGGCTTGCACAGGGAGTGCCGGGGCACGAGGCTGGACTGGGCAGGGCTGGCAAATGCCAGGGTGAGCTTCTCAGCTTCTCTGTGTGACGGTAGGACAAGGCGCTGGGGGTACACGGTGATGCTGGTGGGCTGAGCAGGTGGAATGGGGGGTGCAGTGCCCCAGCAGCAGAGGTCCAGGCAGCCTGCTGGCCCCGGGAGCCGTGGGCGCAGAGGCTCGGTGTCCACAGCGTTGGTGGTGACGGGTAAGGGCTGTAGGAAAGGAGGAGAGGCTGAACAGCAATGCTCTTTTTGTCAGGGGAGCTATTTTAAACCATCTTCTTTGTGGGTAGCCCTTTTGGCTCCCAAGTCTGTCTCGGGCAGAGGTGTAGAAAATGTTGGAGGGCAGAACGTCAGAGCAGCACTCCAGGAGGACAAAGACGCTCTGTCTGTGCCGGAGCGCAGCCTTTCACAGGACTAAGAGGCACACTCACACCTGCTCATCTGAGACTAAGGGAACAAACTTATCCAAGGCTTCTGTAGCTACCACAGAGCTCCTGTTATTAAGGCATTTATGCGGGATTTTTCTTCTTGTTCCAACACTGGACACCCCTCTTCTTGCACAATCTCCATGCAAGCCATGAAAAGCTGCATGGACCTGGAGGATGCTGGCTCACAGGACCCTAATAAAACAGCACTGACCTCTCCAAACCACTGCTTTTAGGACTACTCAGATGTCAGAGAGATGAGCAGAGTTTAACATCTAGGGAGAAGAGTTATCATCAAGAAGAGAGTCACTAAATGTTGGCTACAGTGATAGGGAGGAGGAAAGGCAAGAGCAAGGCAGGGGCAGACCGTAACCCCTGGGACCACGGACAACCCTGTAGTCACAGGGGTTGCCTAGTCCCAGTGAAGAACCTCTGCCTCCTCACTCGGGCTCATGCCACCAGCCAGGCACCTAACGGACCCTGGCCACGGCCTGGAGGCCTCTCCTGGTTGGGATGAAAGGCAGGGAAGTTGGAGGGAAAGGGGAGACCTGAGACCTTGAGGGGTGGGAGGGCTGCAACCCCACGGCACTGCCTGGGGAGCCCAGTCTCCCTCTCCCAGGGGATGCCCACGCGGGTGGGATATCTGCTTCCCCATGGCCACACCGGGCACTGTATACACTGACACAGGGCACGGGACCTTCACACGTGTTGTAGTCCGGCTTCAGCCACAGCCAACCTCATGGCAAGCTAATTCCCAGCTTTCAAAAGCCTGCCAGATTGTGTTTCCTTTGAGCATTCACTCGTAGCAGTGACTTACATTTCTGGCATATGGGCAACATGCCTGGCTGTCCCGATAAAATATGTCTATGCCTTCCCATCTTCAGCAGAGACCGAAGGCATTTCCAGCGTAAGGCAGAGCTGCAGCAACTTCTGCCTAAACTAACATTTCATTTCCTTGCTACAGCTCACTTCTATTGTCATCACTTTCGTGCCTCTAATTAACTTGCATCTGTTTCGTGTTTGAAGTTTATAACACTTGCCCACTTTGGCTACAGTAGTTTATAACCCAATGCTAAACATATGTTTATGTTTACTGCACTCTAGCACTGAATCCTTTGACTTAGCGTTGTATCAGTTCATTATGCCATTAATGGAGAGCCTCTGAGACAGGGCTGAAGCCTTTGGTGGCGATAAGTAAGGGAGATGGTTGAAGAGAGGTGGCCAGGGAGGACATGCCTGGCCTGACGTCCAGAAGTGTTGAGCACTTGCCACCCACCCTGTAACCACTGGAATTTTTAGCACCTCTAAGCATCAAACCACAACAGCTTTCAGCAAAACTGTCACGTGGATCTCAAAGAAGAGACTTAAATCCTGTGCCATCTTGCCTCCAGAGACCCTCAATGCATTCTACCTACCTTTAAACTAAGTGCCCATTGACTTTGCATTAGGGCTAACAAGATCTTCAAAAGGGTTATAGATGGCTGGGGGGGGTGGGGGAGGGTCGTATAGCATACCATATTATATATATAACGTATACCACATTGCTAAGTAATACTTAACACCTGCCATAGCTGTAAGGTAATAGGCTGGTGTTCTGGCACCAGCTGAGGTGAACGTTAAGGTCCGGTTGGCCATTCAGACCAGTTTTACATTCATTAGCATCAGTGGAGATACTTCTGTTTTTCACCAGACATGATAAATCATGCCAACATCTGGGTGAAGTAAGCACACCGCCTCTTCATAGCCGGAGCCATTAAGGTGATGCCTAGATAAATGTGTTTATTTTTCATACAGATAACAGGATGCTCCTTAGAGCTAATAAGTATTTACTTTCTCTTGCACTGCTATTATCTCTCTCATTGGGAACTGTAATTAGCATCATTGATCATTTGTGTAGTTCACCTTCTAATTTTTTTTTGTGTGCTATGGTTGACTGAAACTGCAACGTGCATTATGTCAGTACAGGAAAAGTTATGTTTGATCTCTGCCTTTATGCTGTTTGGACTGATCTACCTGGGAGCTGTGCTTAAGCTGTTCCTGTGACACACCACAATACTTTACACTGTAAATCCAGTTGAAAAGGGACAACCATACATTGTCTATCCAACAAAAGTATCCTCCCTGCTAATATTATCACCAAACACTTGAATTAGCTGCTCCCACTTCTCTCACAGTTTCTTCATGGGGATAGATAGACAAATCCTGAGGTTCTTGCTGGGGCAAGTTTCTGTCACCAAACTAAAGGGTAGGTGGCATGCAGCTCCTGTCTGGTAACCCAGAGACAAAAGGACCTTCCCCTCGCTCTCCCTCTGCACAGGCACACCACAGGAGGTGTTTTCACACAGGACATTTTTTGCAAGCGTGTGATCTTTTGCTGCCAATTAAAAATGTCACAAGAGTCTTCCTGTTATTGACTACGTACAGCCAGGACTAAATAAAACCACAGCCATGACGCACAAGGAAATGCCCACTTGTAGAGCCTGAGATGAGCAGATTGGTGCTGTCTCGTTGAAGTTAATGCCACAAAGCTGGTTTGCAGCAACAGATATCTGACCAAGCATCTCTAGGACTGCTGTTCTTCCTGTTCGGGAGAAAGCACCAGTTTACATCCACCTACAATCATCCATTTTTTTTTCAGATAGCAAATGCTGCAGAAATAATACATTTACAATAACAAAATCACTACAGAAAACTGGCCTGGAAAGTAAAATCCTTTGCACAGCTTTCATTTTTTTCTCTGGTTTCCATATACCCACATAGGCGTGGGCACACACTGACAGAGGCGTGCTGAGAAGAGTCTCTGCTTCCCAAACAGTCCCTGCAGGGAAAAGCCATCCCCAGCGTGAGAGCCATTGCAGAAGGACCTCAGCACCCTCAGAGTGTGGCTGGGAGGAACGTCAGCTCCTTCTGCATCCCCCTGAGGGAAGGGCCATCACTAACACCAGACCAGGCCAGCCACAACATCACCTACCCAAGGACGATCCAACCCAAAGCAATTTAGCTTTGCATCCCCTCTGTACCTGGCTGTGCGTTTCTGTTAGAAGTGACCTGAAAGAGTCACTCCAGTTTTTGCCACTTCCACCTGAATTCCTTCCTAACCTATTAGAGGAATAGGGAATAGGGAATAGGGAATAGGGAAAGACTCCTTATTTCTTTTGTGTTGCTTTTCTCTCATCTTGTTGGATAGGAAATGCCCAGACTCTTCCTTATTTGGCAGAAATTCAATTCACCTAGTCTCAAACCTTCAGAGAAGAATCCATTAAGCTCACTTCCATTTGTCCTAGCAACGAATTGGTATATGGAGACATGAAGAAAATAATTTTGAATTACTTTTTCCATTATCTAGTTCTCACTTACTGCTATTTCCCATTTGCCTAGCCTGCCGCCTTTATTCTCCTTGCGTCCAACCCATACCAATTATCTCAATATCTAAGAAAAAGCATTAGGTTTTAAGATCTCAGGCTCCATTTTGACAAAGGCTTTGCAATCCAGAGACACTAAGGGGAGAGGATTAAACTTCCATCTGTTTGCCTTGAGGGGGCAAAGCAGAGAAATCAGAGAGAGGTTTCAAAAGATGCTCGTGTGATAACATTGCACACTCACTGGGCAGGAAAGTCTCAGGTAAGACATACCTGCTTGGGAGTCATCCCAGTCACCAACTGGAACAGGTTCTTAAAAATTCACTTTATAGACAGCAGGCTGGAAAGATTCCTTCATATCGCTTCCTCCAGAGTGCCTGATTGCCTCTCTAGACCCGTGCCATCTCCAGCTACAATTTTTTGGACAGGAGTGAGGAGGTGGCCCAATCCTCCGCACAGCTGAAGCACAAACTGGAACACCAGTGCGACATCACCCAGAGGGAGCAGAGAGATCCCACGGAGGAGCAATTCCGTGCCTTGGTACGGGATCCTATAGCACAGCTGAGGCAGGAAGGGTGGTAGGACCACCACATAGTCCATTGCAGCATGCCGATCCTGAGGCCACCGTCCCCAAGGAGTGGGGGTGAGGGAGGTGAGGTGAGGCCATGGTCTGGCCCCAGCACCGGGGGCTGGCACTGACCTTTCCCGGGACAGAGCTGAGTGCGGTCATGACTCATCAGCCTCCACTCCCCCACCAGTGGCTGGTGACTAATTGTATTTACTCCCATTCCTCATGTTTTGGGGAGAACAAACATAAACAGGCTTAGCAGTAATTGTTGCTATGTCTCTACTGTTTCCGCCTTCGGCCAAGTAGGGGTTTTCCCCCACACACATGGTTTTAGCGCAGCATTTTAAGTCTTTTTTCTTATTTTTAAGAAATAACGTGAATGTTTCTTGGCCAGTGGGACAAGAAGGAAGGAAATTCCAAGGAATCATCTCTGATTTGGTGCAGACTCTGGAGAAAAGTTTCTGTAACCTGTCTGCAGAGGAGGGCTGGTCCGCTCTGGACAGCAAGCATTGCCACAGCACAAAGCAAATTGCTTCCCGGTGCCCTGGATAAGTCCCCATCAGCTCTGGAAAGATCAGGTATGAGGATGACATCTCTAAGGACATGGCCAAGAAACACAGTGCCCTTGGAAATAGGTCTCCTGGTAGGAACATCAAGCATCTTGAAGGCTGGTCTGGAGAACTAGTGGCTGTCACGTGTCCTTGCCTGGGAAGCACTTATGTTTGTACATACCCACATACCTATAGTCCCTTGCACACTTGTACATATGCAGGTATCACAGCACATAGATATATTTAGTGGGAATCTGCAGCTCATATCTGGAACAGACCTGAAAAGTCCTTTCACCTTGAGAGGTGGTCTTCTCCCTACCTGGAGAACATATAGACTGGGCAGAAGAAGAAGGGAGAAGAGCAAAGGATGAGTGTGCAGTCAACTGGACAGGGTACTCGGATAAATTGGGTTCTATTGAATATATTATTAATTATATAAAAACTTTACACAGTTATGGAATAAATTATGTAGTACCAATACATTAATTACATAATTCCAGTCTCAACCAGAAGACTCAGATGACTGACATTATAAGTTTTATAAACACATATTTTTATGTGCTTTAGAATATGTATAACCCAAAGCTCAGCAGGTAGGAAGCTTCCCTGAGAGACGGGAGACCTTTGGTCAAGCTTTCACTTACAAAAAACCCAGCGGGCTGTTTAGTGACAGTCACGGCAGTGAGGATGACAGTGCCCCACCAAGGCAACCCGACTCAGGCTGGCCCTGAGCACAGGCTGCCAGCCTCAGTGGCCTGCAGTTCAGCACCTAATTCAAGGTTTAAGCTTACCTCTGTGTCCTGCCTGCAAGCTGGGGTGTTTAACAATGCTCTCACCCTCTTTACGCATCACGTCACATGGGGCTTGCTTATTACTACAGCTACAGGTGGGACTATGTTCAGGGAAGAAAATAGATTTTGCATGCTCTGATCTTCCTTTTGTGCCAAAACCTTCCACTTTGGCCCAGGTGAAAACTCGCAGTGACTTCCTCTGGCAGGACTCCCCTGTCCTGTTCGGAAACCTCGTGTTTCCTGGCAATTACTCTCCAATTACTGCTATTCAACCGTCCCAGCATTTCGGAAATCTGTTGGGGAAAAAAATCCCCAAAATCAAGAAAAAGTGGGTTTAGTATCTGTAAGTCCAGGGGGGCATCATTTACTCAAAGTAGGAAAATGGCTGGTTGTGGAGGAAATCGGTGGGATAGGATACTTAAGTAAAGATTGGAAACTGTACCTGTATGTTGTATTTCTGATTCATTTTCACTGAATCATATAGGTAGCAGATCCCTGTAATATTGCTGCTGGATGTCTGTGTCAGATGATGCTGGGACACAAATCCTCTGAAAGCATCCCCAGCTGTGATGAAGCAGACACCAGCCCGTCTGGCCTGCAGCAGCGCTTCCCTCAAGAGCAGACGACTCCGGAATCCCAACACTGGCAACTACTCACAAATTTGTCGTATGTAATGAAATACTCTGGAAACTATTTGCAAGCAACCAGTTCCCAGGGTATTTCATTACTCATTAGAAATTTGCAAATTGTTCATGACGATCAAATATTAATATGTAGGTAGGGTGCAGTATCAGAAGAGATCCCCTGTTTGGGTAAGAGATTAGCCGTGTTCAATGGGCACCCGCTCGGTGCTGTACACAGGACTGTTACGTCAGGCCCGTGGATTGCCATTTAAAAACAGGAAATGTCATTGAATATTTGGCCATGTATTGAAGATTACTGGGCCATTATAATCTGCTTGCTAAGACGCTGATAGGAGAGGGACCAATGCCTCCCGCATGCGAGGAGACGCTCTGGGAGTACAAAGAGCTCCTGAAGCCCTCGGGGCAGCCGGTTTGCTGGCTCCAGCACACACGCAGCCCCAAGGTGGAGCAGACTGTTTTTCTGATACGGTGTACATAACACTCCACCCAAGCCTCCTTATGTAAATAGAAAATAAAGTTAAATTATGCCAGTAAAGAGTGGATTGCACTGGTCACCGGGAGTGCTTGTGTATGTTCAGCCATAATCAACGATAAGGTGCTTGCCATAAAATGCCTCCTGGGGGAAGCTCTCCTGGAAGCTGTAGGATGCCAGCAGAACCACCAGCATTTCATTTCAGCCTGTGGGGACAGCAAAGGAGGGACTGAGGAACGGGTCGGAGCCACTCGGGACTGCAAAAGTCCCCAGAGCCGAGGGGGGGTCCCTCTCTCTTGCAGGAGAAAGGCAGAAGCGTTGATTGCCACCAGCAGATATAAGGGGACGAAGTTCATTTCAAAGAGGTAAACCTTTGAAAAACCTTTGAAACCTTTTTAACCTTTCTACAGACAAAACTGTCGCACAGACAGCAGAGCACAGCAGTAATCGGGACACAGATAACAGAGCGTATAATGAAGGCAGAGATTACAGAGCCCCACAACCAGCCCATCCTGCAGCAAAAAGCTGCTGTAGAGCAGTTTTAGCGCTAGCCTATAAACATAACTAGAAATGTAATGCTTTGATATAGGATGTTTTTAAGAACAATGGCAAGTTTCATTGGCATTGTGATAAATAAAAAAAAAAGTCTGAGCAGGGCCCAAATTCGGTGCATTTCTTACAAACAAAAAGAAGTATTTCTTTCTGTCACCCGCCGATGCAGCAAAAAAGTGTTCTCAGCTTCTGATATAAAAGCTATACAAAAACTCACTTCCAAGAGAGTTGGTTTTATGTGTTTTATTTATGAAGAGGAAGTCCCTGGCATTTGGACCTGCCCCATCCCAAGGTGAGGCTGCTTGTTGGCTGCTTGTCGGCGGATGCTGGCAGAGGCCGGCTCCGCTCACCCACCCAGGATCCCGTGATGGGGGGGACCACACTCCCACCTTCCCTCCCACCTGCAAGCAGTTGGGTGGAATTGGGTTTGGAGAAATACACTTGTGGCTGTCCCTTACAGTCCCTCTAGGGGAAAAAAAAAAACCATAATCAAATAAGGGAAAGGTTATTGCAGACTGATAGCAGTGCGGGAGGCTGGGCACAGTACCTGTTGCCACGGAGAGTTTGCTCCAGCGCAGGCAGGGCCCCCTGCGCCTCTGGCTGGCGGGGAGAGATTGGGGAAAGGCATCCAGGGATGGGGGGCAGCCAGAGAGGAGCACCACCGTGAGATGAGGAGCTGAGGAGAGATTGCAGCCAGCCAGGTCAGGGGCCCAGGAGGTCAGGGAGGAAGATTTGAGGAGGGGGGTTTCATGGGAAAAAACATTGCATGTGTTTATGTAATTAAAACTCTGGTCGTTGTGCATGAGGAAAGGTGAATTACCGCTTGGTAGCTTTTGAGAGCCACTCTTTTGCAGGCGTAGCACTCGTGTTGTGATTTCTCGCATGCAAAATAACAAAAGGCCACAGGTGATGGAAACTTTTTGCAGAGAGAAATGGAAAAGAGCAATCCTGCCAGCAGCGAGGCTGCAGCAGAGACATCCGCGCTTCCACCCTTGCTGCTCTATGCTGCTCTCGCTCGCACCATGAGCACACTCGGGAGAGAGCCCAGGGCTGCAGGGGTGGGAGGATGAAACACATCACCCCACTGGCTGGACATCTGTCACATAGAGCCACAGCTTGGCCTGGGGCTCACAGGCCAGTGAGGTGCCCCCCCCAGTGTAGGCACAGGGCAGGGATGGTGTGGATTTACCAGGGTGCACAGCTTTGGGTTTGGGAAGCTAAACCAGGTATGACTTCAAAACCTTGAAAACATGTCCCCTCCCGAGCACAGTCTCAGCAGGCAGCGGAGCCAGACAGCACCCCGGCAGCACAGCCGGCTGTGGGAAAACCGGCTGCAGCCCAGGACAAGGCTCCCGGGCCGGGTGAGAGGCTGCCTCTGACAAACACACATCCGTGCTAATTTGCACCCCGAATTGTGTCCAGCGTGGGCCTTTGCTCTTCCCATCACCACCCCCAGCCAGGGCATCCAGGCCACCGCCATGGGGAAAACTCCAATCCCATGGCCACCAGTGGTGTGATTGAACACTGGCTTGGCAGCATTAACTCTTAACACCCCCCCTCCCTTCCCAGGCTTTGGCAAACACCATGGTAGGAGGGACCCCCCCCCAGATCCTGCTGCAGCCCCCCAGCAATGGGCCCGCTGCAACTGCAGGTGCCCAGCGCGGATCTCAGCAAAACCCCGCCGGCCACTGTGACAAAACACCTCCCCTGGGACCAGAGTGAATTATGCACATCCTTAAGTATTTGCAGGATAGAGGCCTTAGTTCACTGGGTTAAAATACCAGAACAATATAAAACACCTCTGCCTCTGGAACCCACTGCACTTCATAAAAATCCTAGGGACCCTGCTGGAGCTAAGCCATTGTTGATAGCCATAAAAAATTGGTTAATAAATCTTCTTTCACTGATGAAATAACTACTTCACAGCCAGAACTAAACAAATTGAGCATTTCAAAGCAACCTGCTTGCCACAAGCCCTGATTTGCACACCAATACAAGCATCCCCCCCTGCCCAGCCTGGGCAGGACCCTGAGCCCGCACTGTTCGTCCCCCCCCACTGTCACAGCCAAGTGCCAGGAGGAGATTTACAGCACCAATATTTCCCTCCCGAGTGACAGGAAGGGGATTTACCTTGGCAACCCACAGACCATTGGGATGAAGCCATCCCAAAAGCAGAGACTAGCCCGGTGGCCACATTGGCTACCCACACCGGCACTGCCAGGCTGGTGGTCCCCCGCTGTCTGGAGCCTCTGTCACAGACAGATGCTAAAAGTTCATCATGATGCTGCTTTTACCTCTTTTTTCAGTTATCCTCCTTTTAAAAATGGAAATGTGGTAAAAGAAAGGCAAGTGTTCATCCCCCTGCTGCTCCACAGATGCTATCCTGAAAGTTAATTAGGTGAAAAAAGTAATTAAAGAAGAGTCTCCGTTCTTAACAAGCTGTCTCAAGTCAATACTTTTTAAATGCAGCTGATAGCCAAAGGGAGGGAAATAATACATTTCACCACCTTCTCCCAACTGCACGGCCGTTGACGTATTATAATAGTGTAATAACTAGAAAGAGAAAAGTACTTTAACATTTCAGTCTTAATAGAAACTTCTTAAAAAAGAAAGTCTCACCTTAAGTTCATGCCAGTGTCTTTTTTCACAAAGCCAGGCCTGACTTGTTCTCTTCCCTTCTGCCTACAGGCGAGAGAGCAGCACTGGGCTGTGGGGCAGGACCTGCTTCCAGGCAGAGACAGTCAGTGAAAAGTTGCACCTAAATATTGATGTTTCAACAGAACTCACTGTTTGCTTAAGTGGATGTTATATATTTGCCTAGAGAATCACACTGGGGGCGAAAAAAAGCACATTTTTAGGCCCTTTTAGCAACAATGAATCACTTGGAAACAGTGATGAGCAAATCCTAAATTTTTCGAAGCCATTTGATTTGGGGCTCAGATTTCCTGATAACTGTTAGGATTTGGGTTTCCGAGACAGGTGTTTGGCATTTCTAACTCCCTGCTCCCTTCAGGAGACATCAAACCCAGCATTAAACTCCTACGGTCTTGAAAGTTCAAGTCAAGGTGGTTTTTGTTTTGCTTTTCGCCCTGAAGGTCAGTTCAGGACTGAATCCTTTTGTCAAGGTTGGCTGGAGAGCAGAAGGCTCTGTTAATCTGCAAGCACCGCGGCTCCCTCCTGGCTTCCTTCCCTTGCAGTTTGTTTTACTTCAGGATTCACTCCCTGGGATTGTAAAGGCTGCAGACAAGGGTTAGAGGTGAAACAAAGGAAAAGAGGTTGGTTGTTTATTTAGAGGGAGCCAGAATTCATAATGCTGGAGACACTGGGCTCCCTCCCAGGAGATACTGTAATTTTACAGCACCTCTCCACAACTTTTTTTTTTTTTCTTCCCCAGAAATAGAATACAGTGATGGATCCAAAATACCATTTCCCCAAGTAACTCCTAGAACCAAAACAAGAATGAGCTTTTTCCTGCAAAGTGACCAGCCACTGGAACAAAACAAACATGCTTTCATTGATCTCCACGTGGGAAAGCATCTGAAAAAAAGAAATAAAGACAACTTTGCCCCCTTCAGAGACCACCTTCTTTTATTCACTCAAGTTGTGCCATATTATGGAGGTCTTTTTTTGACCATGGATCTTTTTTCCTCGGGAGATAATCTTCTTATCCCCCCTCCTTTTCAATGAGAAGGCCAAATTTTGCTTTCATTTTTTCGCTGTGGAACCCCGCTGACCGGTAGCTAACAGGCACACCCCATCCCACACAGGCAGCCTGGAAATACATTTGCCCTGTTCGTACCTTGTTTTGACACACACGACAGCAGCAAGGG
This sequence comes from Numenius arquata, assembly GCF_964106895.1. Taxonomy (NCBI): domain Eukaryota; kingdom Metazoa; phylum Chordata; class Aves; order Charadriiformes; family Scolopacidae; genus Numenius; species Numenius arquata. The sequence continues at coordinate 28,344,917 of NC_133587.1, read as the reverse complement.
ACGGTGCAGATGCATCCATCACACCTAAGGAAAAAACCTTGCTCTTTCCCCCAAGCTTTTCTGGGTGTTTACCCTCCAGGGCAGCATCCACTTGCAAGGGGACCGCTGGATTTACAGCGGAGCAAGGGGTTGTACAACAACAAAAACTGGATTCCAGGGTGCTGATAAGAGAAGGTAAGCCATCCTTGCGAGCAGAGCCTGGCCGCTCACCCGACCACTAATCCGGGGTGAATCTGCTGGCGTCAGTGGCTTTACGTTAAACACACACTGGGGTGAAAAATGAGAGTGGCAGCCCAGCTCCAGCACGCCGCTACCAGAAGCGGCTGCTTACTTTCAAGCTCTCCGCACAGCCTGTAATCACCCAATATTGAAACCAGATTTACAAGCTCTTTAGAGGAGGAGAAGTTTGTGATTTCCAAAGCAGACGCATTTGGTATTTCGGAAAAAGGTCAAGCCCCCTGTGGAGTAAAGGGGTTTTAATAGAATCAGTTCAGCAGGAGTTAAGAGGAGCCATACCAAGCCAGCAGCTCTCAAAGCTGGGAGAAGCAGAGACCTAAGAAAAGCCACAACTGTTATTGTTTTGAGGAAAGAACCGGGAAAAAGAGAGGCACGGGGGAAGCTAAATTACATCTTGGATGTTTGATTTCATTTATTTTGATCCGAGAGATTTTTTCAGTTAGAAATAGAGAGGGTTGTCCTTCTTACGCTGCAGGGCGTGCAGCGGTTTCAAAGAAAGGAGCGTTTGTTATTGTCTGCAGGGGAAATCCGAGAGCGCACAGCACAATGACAAATCCAGGCTCCTCAGTCAAATGCATTTTAAAAGGATAGCCATCGCTGACTGTCTCACCTCTTCGGCCTCCAGCCAGGATCTTTGGTGATTCCTGTCTCACTAGGTGACACGTGGTGGCTGGCTGGGGCTCTCTTGTTCCACGCTGCTACTGCACCCGGCAGCCCAGAAGCCTGTGGAACATCACCAAGGTCCCCCTTTGTCACAGGAATACAGGTTTTCTAACAAGTGTAGTGGACAGCTGGTGCCACTACAGAAATACTTATTAGCGATGCAGGTGGCTACTGCTCACACCGACGCCCCCCAGACTCTGCAGGCAGTAGTTTCGGTGAGAGGATGTGGGGCTCGTTCCACAACTCATATAGCTGCTGCCGGACAGTCACCAGAGCTCATAACATAGTTTCCTGAACATACGGGCTTCAAAATAAATTGGAAATCCAGATTGCATCCTTAGAAGACTCACAAGCCAGAAACTCCTAGGCCCTATCAGCTACCACACCTGACCTACAGGTGTGCCACAGCAGGTAAGAGACCAGCCCCAGGAGATGGCAGCTGCCAACCGGAGTGGCTCAACTCTATAAACTCTGGTGGCCCTGCTCCCAGGGCTGCAGGGGAAGGCAAACAATCTCTTTTCTTCTTTAAAGCATCTCCACAGCAAGGGACCAATTACAGAATCCTGGTCTTACTAGCCGTTTAATGGCAAGCATAAGTAGGCCCTTATGCATTCAAATCAGCAGCAAATGAGCTGTTAGGGCCACAGGATGCTTAAGTGACTATACAACATGCTCCCTCAGATTTCTGGAGAAAGCACTTGAAAGGTTCAGACATCAGATCTTCTAACTGGTCTAGTCATCCTAACTACTGGTGCAGCTCCATCTGACACGCACAGTTCCAGGTTTGTCTCTTCTGGCCAGTCATTCCCCAAAATAACGCACTTGGCAGAGCGGCTAACTGCCCCGGACTTTCAGATCACTGCAAAGGAAGGGCAGAGCTCTTCTAGGAAAGCAGCACTGGGAGAGGTCAGCCAGAAGACTACAGGCCAGATTCCAAGAGCAGTTGCAGCCATATAATTTCTTAAACTTTAGTAGCAGAAAAAGGAAAAAAAAAAAAAAAAGAAATCAGAGAGCATAGTTTGTGGCATTAAAAGCAACTTTTCAGGCACTTGGAGGAAATAAGAAGCATCAGCCACCTGAGCTACATAGATGAAACTAATTGTTCTGAAGTACACTTCAATGTTGCAAACATGGGCACGGTGGGACCCTGGCGTTCCCAAGGCTCTCACTGCTCTCAGCCAGCGCAAGTGTAACTGTATGGGTGAGTGTGGAGTATCAACACCTCAGTCTGCACAGCCAAGCGACCAACTTCTCCCCCACGGTCTAAGCGTACTTCCAGGAACGTAAACCTGCGACTTCCAGGGGCAGGTTTCCCTTGCTTACATCCCTTTGCCTTTCTGGCTGCACCTCCCCAAGCAGTCTACCGCAGTGAGCAGTACAAGGTCAGAGCATTGCTGCAAGGCGGTCCTAGCTCCCTTTGTGCCACCCCCCTTCCGCTGGTGGCAACAGTGGAGGCTCAACTTGACAGCCAGAAGCATTTCTAAAGCTATTTAAAACATAGATGGATACCATCTCCCACAGCAGCGTTTCAGACTTCTCTTACACCACAACATGTCATCTGCCTTTTAAGCAAGTCTACTTTAATTGCTGCAACAAAAATCTAGTAAAACAAGAAAAATAAATACAATAAAGCTCCCTTGGATAATCCAGAGGTTTCATTTGTTTTTAGCAATTAGGCACTGAATAAATGAAACAATCAAGCGAAGCCAGCTAGCTGAAGGAGTGAGAAACAACCAAGTGCACAAGTACCAGCAGGGAGGAAAAGCCACCTATGCAAGAGCAGCATAAAGGAGGAGCCAGAGATTAAAGCAAGCACACTGTTGATTCTTCAGTCCCACTGCAGCGTGTGATACTGAGTTACACTAGAAAAGAGCAGGTGTTTTCCACTGTGCCCAGAGGGGTTATCAGCAGAAAAAAAAAAAAAAAAAAATATATATATACACACACACAGCAGAATAGGCTTTGTGGTTTTGAGGTTTACCTCCTCTCCCCCCCCCAAGCTGAGTGTGAAAGGTACAAAAGAAAAAAGAGATCATAGAATACACGAATACAAGGGAGGAAAACCAGCTGTAAAGAATTTGGAGCAAATTTCTGACGTGTTTTGCACAGAGGTAGCACTTCTTCATTAACAGCAAGGAAGAAATAGTTACCACACAAAGCTGTAGAAGAATTCACTCAGGTTATGAGCAAAATACAATCGCCAAAAACTGAGGATGTGGGTTCACTCCTACTTGAGGTATTAAACAAAGCTGCCACCTTCATTCTGGAATAACCACCTCATTTCCCTCACCGAGCAGGAAAACAGACTCTGTTTTCAGACTCCAATCATTATGGACAGCATTTACCACACATACCTCCCTGATTTGTTCCCCAACAACCCCCCAAAAAAAATTGTTTTCCAAAACAAAAAGTCACAAGCAAGTTTCAGACAAAATATATATATTTTAAAAAATCTTTACAATAAGTCAGGAAACATAGGAGCTTGCATACAGTTTATTATAATAACTCAGTTCTCAGCTCCCTACAGTTCAGATAACCCTGGTGACAGTGTTTACAACTTCTAATTTTTGCTTTCATAACTTTAAAGCAAACAATACATTTGAGTGTATTTTACTCTGTGCAAATAAGACAACTTTTGGAATCCTTCAGAAGAAATATCCAAGATTGTTTGCAGAGGTCCTTTGTTTCTCAAAGATGATTTATGAGAGTTTTTGTTTTAAGATAAAGTGCTCCTGTCCAGCAGAACCCAAAGGCCTTCAAGAGTTCAGAGAGTAAGTTTAGCTCAGATTAAAAAATAATTGGTCATACAAATTCCAGCTTCCCATGTCCGCTGTACATTCCCCAGTGGACTAGCGAAAGAATTTTATCATTGCTGAGGTCTGAATGTCTCATTTTATCACAGGTCATGCAGCAGTTCTCGTGACCAGTCACAGGCACCATGCATTCCAAGTCCAATTTTGCCACCTGCCCTTTTTTCGAATGATGTCCATGAAAACTATAGTGCAAACGGGAGAGCATTTGCTGTCGTTGATCTTGCAGTCTCTTATTTTCACTCCTGAGCATCCGCAAGGCCAGCATGATAAGAAGCACCAAGATTAGCCCACCAGCTATAGGAACAGCAATTACAGCTGCCCTGAACCATAACTCTTTTGAAGAGGTCAATTCCTGCACCTTGGTGATGAGATTCCTGCTGCTATCGTGTTGGTATCTGCTCCCTTGTCCTGCAAAGGGGAAAGACATGAAGCTTAGTTCAGTATCAAGAACTGGTTTATATATAAGCAACTCCCTTGAATGCCACACTGACAAGTTTAAGGAGCCACAGCTACACACTCTGCAGTATCTACAGAAACTACTCCTGAAGTTAAAGGTGAGTTTCTAAGGCTGTTGATAACATGGAGTTTCTTACCCTGCTAGCTGATTTAACTAGGAATGCCACTGCTTCCTAGAAGCAACATTAAGTTGACAAGACAGACCTCCAATATTAATGCAGACAAAAAAACTACTCAGCTGAGATGCTCCCCTGCATCCATCCATCCGCTTCTCCCTCTGGTGTCTCTACTTACATTAACAACTAGATCAATAGCAGACACATAAAGTCTCAACTGTCACCAGCCTGACAGCCAGAAGACAGATTTCACTGAAGCTTCCTTGTCCTACCTGAAGTCTCACCCCTGGAAGGAGACAAAACATCATGCAGTCCTCTGTAATTGCACATATCTTCATGACAGCATTCCAAGGTGGACATGATGGTGGTGCCAGAGTGGTTTTGTGCTTGTTTGGCTTGGCAGATATCAGCTGTGCTTGCTATAGAGTCCAAACAGCCATGAGTAAGTGGAGAATGTGTATTCTGAGGATCAAGCAGTCTGGAGAAGCAGGCGCTAAGCTCAGATTTGCACATATAGCCAGTTGCAACACAGTGTGCAGCATCACAGTAGCATCTGATTTCACCTAAAAAAAACCCAAAAATTATGCAAGAAAGGTAAGAATTTGGTCCTTTAAGGACACCTCACTAGGTACCTTTATTTGCCACAAGCACTACACAACCAGACTCGGTGCCAGTTTTGGGGTATTCCTCTAGGCTGTAAGTCCCTGAGAGCAGGGGTTGTTTCCTTCCCATCACTGTACAGTGCCTACCTCCTTGTAACCTTAATCCCTGCAAATGCCTTGGGGCACTTGTTTTAATTACTAGTACTATAGTCCTTTGAATTAAAGCAAGAACATTTCACTAAAACAGGGACTGGGGGAGGGTGGGCGAGGAAGGTCACAGTGGCTTTTTTTTCCCCAAAGTAAATAACTAACAAGACCATTTTATAGCTACTTCCACTCGCGGTCAGCAGTTGCATTAAACCACATTTAAAATGAAATCCCAGTTTTAAAAGGAATAGGACTGAAGGCTTGTATAAGGAAGTGACATCTACGTTTTGAACCATTACCACAGGAACAGCATTCTATTTCTATAAAGGTAACGCTTCTTTTAACTGGGAATAAGCACACAACAAAAATACTAGGTTTAAATATTTGTGTGACAAATGAAGAAAAAAAAAAAATCGGAACTGCTGAATTTATTACCTCTCAATACTGTGCCAAAATTTAAAAGGTTTAACTAACACCTTATAAAGCTATTAGCTAGAACCATTACCATCTAAGTCTCCCAGTCAGGAAGGTTTTTACTGTGTGAAACTGGGCAACTATTTGTAACTTCTCCAGAAAGAAAGAAATTCTTTAAGTATCCATTCACGCAAAAAGGCTTTTTTTTAAAAAAAAAAAAAACAACACGGTATTATAAAACAGAAGTAGTGCAGTTTATAATTAATCTGTTCGCCAGAGTCAATGTCTCTCAACTCAAATGTAAAGTTATTAAATGGGGTGAAATTGCAAGGCTAAAAGCTCCCCCTTGCCCCTCCCCAATTCTGCTTGCAATCTAACATGCGGTCAAAAGGGGAAACACTTAGACTGAAAATCCTCTACTGGCTCTATGAAAAATCTCTCAGGAAACCTCAAAAATTTCTGAAGGAAGCGATAAAAAAGTTCCCTTCATAAAACTCTTCATTTTGTGCTCTCCAAACTGCTCTGGTACGAATTATATGCATCCTGCGCTGTAGGGAAAACTTACTCTTTCGAGGCAAGTTGCAACTCAAACATAATTCAATGTGCCATCAATCCAAGGTGTAGAAGGAAGCCAGATTTTGGAGCCATCCTTAAAAGAGTGGACTTAAAACTACTTCTGGTGTACCTGGTGTACTTGCCATCATAGCGGCACCACAACTTTCAAAGTCAGCTGAATTGTCCGAGGTCTTCCTTCTACAGACTGCACTCCAAAAATCAGTCTTAAGGCTTCCCTGCTGTCACCCCTTCTTATGATGCTTCCTCCCACCCCCATACCTAAGAAGTATTCTGAAAGATATTAAAAGTCATCCTAACCAAGTCAGCTTCCCCTCTTCAGCCTACCTTAATACTTTCCCCAAAATGCTACTGCAGGCTCCAGGCCTTGAAGCTCCCGCTGCTCTTAAAGAGCTCGGCTTAATAGAAGCCAAATGGAGTGTCTCACTGTCTCCAGTCCAATTCCCTTGGGCTTTTAGGCCAAGTAACCTAATTTTTCGTTAATTCACACACACTGTCATCCAGCATGCTATAAAAAAAAAGACTCAATCATTTTCTAAGCATTCTATGTGAGGTCTTCCCCCCACGCCTCTCTGAAAAAATGATTTTCATCATTTTCTCAGTGTATGAGAATTAAAAATAATATGCAAACAAGGAACATCACCAGAGCCGACGGTCGTTTCGTGAGTCTCAGCACAACACGGAAAGAAAGTGAAACAATAGACATACTTCCATTTTAACTGTTTGTACAATCCTACTTAAAAATCTACATTTTATTGACCTAAGACAATTTTATAAACAAGATCTGACAGGCTAGTCATCAGGTTAATTCAACTGCTTTTTAATTGAAGCCACGTTTTCAGTGAAACAGAATGGACTTTGTATTACTGTATTAAAACTGTATTTCTGTCAATTCATAAAGTTTCTTCCTGTGCTATGCAAAAGGCCAGAAAGGCTATTTAGTATTTTGAAACAGTGAACAATGCCCTTCTGTTCCCTCCTCTTTCTTGTTACTGTATGTAGCTATTAAAGAAAAATGTCTGCTTTTAGTCAAGATGGCTACAGGAGAGACTGCAGGCTTCTCTTAAAAGCTTTTGAAGTCAACAGCAGCCAGAAGTCTGTGATCCCCTAATTATATCATTATCAGGCACATAGTTTCAGTATCTGCGACTTCACATCACTCAGTCACTCCCTGTTCTGCCCGCTTTGATGGGGCCAGCAGGCTCCCCCCTGCACGCTGCAAGGGCTGTTATTTAGGGCTAATTACAGCCTTCCTTCCAAAATAAATAAATACCGTCGCACACCATCACCGCGCTAACTTATCCTTTACCCTCCTCCCCGGAGCACGGCGATTACAAGCCGCCAGAGGGTCGCCGCTGCCCCGGGAGGGCGCTCCCCGGGCGGCTGACAGGGCAGGGCTCGCCCGGGGCCGGGCCGCCGCCCCCGCTTTGACAACGGCAGGCTCGGACCGACCCACACCGGCGGCCAGGTGGGACGGGACAGGGCGGGGCGGGAGGGCGCAGACCCGGCGGCTCCCCGCCGCCCGCCAGGGAAGGCTCAGCGAGGGGCTCCCGCCGCGACCCGCTCCCGCCGGACTCGCCCGGGGGGGCGGCCGCGGCGCCCGCCCCGCCGCCGACCGAACGGCTCCCTCGGGCCCTGCTCCCCTCAGGTCCCCCGCGCCCTGTCTCCCTCAGGTGCCGAGTCCCCTCAGGCGGCCCGCTTCCTCAGGAGCGGCTCCCCTCAGGCCACGGGTCCCCTTTCCTCAGGAGCGGCTCCCCTCAGGCCACGGGTCACCTCAGACCCCAGGTCCCCTTTCCTCAGGAGCGGCTCCGCGCAGGAGCCCCCGGCCCCCCTTAGAGCCCGGCTCCCCTCAGGCGCCCCCGGCCCCCCTCAGAGCCCGCCGCGGCCTCACCTCTGGTGAGCAGGACGGCCATGGCGCACAGCTCCAGTTGCAGCCAGATGAAGATGTAGCTGGAATGGCGATCCATTTACCCGCCGGCGCGGCGCCGCTCGCCACAGCCCGCAGCGCAGGCACGGCTGAGACGCCGCCGCCCGCCCCTGCCTCGCCGGAACGCCGAGAAGCCGCTCGCCCGCGGGCAGAACCGTTGCGCGGCCACCGCTGCGGCGGGCGGGTGGATGAGGGACGGCTGCCGCTCTCCGCCTTCTCCTCACTCCTCCGCGACGGCCCCGTCCCGTAGCGCAGCAGAGAGTGCAGCGGCGAACACACCGCTGCCCGACGGGCGCTGCCTCACTGACACGGCGGCAGCGCCTCCCGCCCCGTAAATACCGCCGGTGCCGGGCGCTCCCCACCCCGCCCCCTTGCCCCGCCCCGCCCCATCCCATTGGCTGCACCTCTCGGAGGAGGGCGGGGTCCGCCCCGCCCCTGCCCGGCCCCGCCCCGGCGGCGGCGGCGGCGCGCTCGGCCCCGCGGCGCGACGGGCGCTCCCGCCCGCGGCGCCCCCGGGCGGCGGCGGCGGCTGCGGGCGGTCCGGCGGGGCGGGCCGTTAACCCCGCTTAATTCAATGATGGGCACTAAGTGCGCGGGCCCGGGCTCCCCGGGGCTCCGCTGTGACAGCGCTCGGTGACGGCACGGAGCGCCCTCGCTCGCCGCCTTAGTTTCGGGGCTCCCCGGGGCCGGGGCGGGGCTCCCGCGAAATAATCCCCTTCGGAGCAAGCAAATGCGACGGCTCTGGCTGCGAGCTTGGCGGAGCCGTGTTTAATGAATACATAAACCCCTCGCCTTCTGATGAAAGGCTGAGCCCCAACGAGAGGAGGCCGAGCCCTCCCCGTCTGCGCTCCCTGCCCCGCGCCCGCGGCGCTGCCACCGGGCCCCCGGCGCCCGGTTCCTGCCGGCCCTCCCCCTGCTTGTCTGCTCCCGACACTCAGGGCTACAGGAGGATGCGAAAGCGTTGCAACACCTGGCATGCCAGAAGTCTCACTGCAGCCGGGTCTCTTGGTTTTATGCCAAGGTTATGAAAAACCTACGTTTGGGCTTGATGCGGCGCAGAGGTGCCAGGGTAACACCAGGGTGCGGGTGAATCATAGAATCATAGGATGGTTAGAGTTGGAAGGGACCTTAAAAATCATCGAGTTCCAACCCCCCTGCCACGGGCAGAGACACCTCCACTAGAGCAGGTTGCTCAAAGCCCCATCCAGCCTGGCCTTAAACACTTCCAGGGATGGGGCATCCACAACTTCCCTGGGCAACCTGTTCCAGTGCTTCACCACCCTCACAGTAAAGAATTTCTTTCTGGTATCTAATCTAAATCTCCCCTCTTCCAATTTAAAACTGTTACCCCTTGTCCTGTCACTACATCTCCTGACAAAGAGTCCTTCTCCGGCTCTCCTGTAGGCTCCCTTCAGATATTGGAAGGCTGCTATGAGGTCTCCCTGGAGCCTTCTCTTCTCCAGGCTGGAGAACCCCAGCTCTCTCAGTCTGTCCTCACAGGGAAGGTGTTCCATCCCTCTGATCATCTTCGTGGCCCTCCGCTGGACCCGTTCCAACAGATCCATGTCCTTCCTGTGTACTGTGAAGTCTCCAACCCCATGGGTCCAGGCCATCCTCACAGCCCGGGATGCTCCATGGAGCTCGGGGGGCTTCTGTGCCTCCCACTCTGTCCCCCAGGGTCTTCCACGACCCACGCAGCAACAGCAGGTCCGTGGGTCAGAGCTGTTAGCAAATACACCCCGAGGTAACTGTTCTTCCAACATTTCCTTTCGAAAAACAGCTGTTGGGAGTGGAAGCACGAGGTGATGCTCCACCACCGGGCTCTGACACAGCTCCTGTGGGTCATGTTTAGCTTGAACCGTTTTTCTTCATGTCTTGGTCCTGAAAACAATGTGCCCCATAGTTAAAATTTCTTTGCTAACTTAGTTTTCTCCTTTCTTTTCTCATTACATTTTATAAGCCTTGATTTCTACAGCATTTGAACACCGACTGTTTCCCATTTATAGGCAAAATGCTTTAAATAATTTGGGTCTGCAGCTAGTATTAAAGCTGTTGGATGATGTGTAGATAATAAGTTAATAGCAAAACCGACTTTAGGATTTTAATTTGAAATGTTTTGTGAGTCTTTAAAGACGTTTTCGATTCAGGACATAATACCTTGTGACAGAGACAGTCCTCCCTGAAAGAGAAAGGAGGAAATATGAAATCTGAGATTGAGATAACGCCAGTTTACTTTGGCAGAGAGGAACAGACTGGATCTCGAGCTAATTAGTGCTGATGCCATCACAGGTTATAATGGTTTTACTGCGAGTCTTGCGATTTGCATATGTATAAGATAGATACACGTGTGCTACACCGCAGTCTTTACACTTATGTTATACATATTTGCACTCCACCACAAAGTAATTTTCTAATTCTTGTTTCTGTTTAGAAATTACAAAAACAGCGAGATCAGCCAAGCCATATCTCCCACTCTGGCACCAGCTATCAGACACTCATTTGCAAACATATGAAAATATCATTCATTATAACTTAGAATCATTACAGCAACATGTGCAATTTTGTTTCTTCTGTTCCTACCGCTGGTGACAAGCGCATTTAGCAGATCTCCTTTGTTACATGCGATACCGACAGACTGGAAATGGCTTTTATTCGTGGAGCCACATTACTGCACTAAGTAACTTGAGAGACTCCCTGAATATTATAAACATCCTGGCCGAGGGAGCATGGACAGACTAACCAGAAGGCAATGTGCTCAAGATCAGTTTTGAGCAGCAAATTTCACTGACAGCTGTCAAGTTTGAATTGTGAGTTACAATTTACTGTAAAAAAATTGCTAATTCAGTCCGCCACAGGCGTGCCTGAAGTACCACAAGTGACAGAGGGGTGGCAGGGATTTCTCCTCAGCCTTCCTTTCCTCCAAAGCAACTGCTTTAAAGACCCTTTGGGGAACCTGAGGATCAAGCCAGGGTGCCAGGAGGGTTTGACTGACTGACTGTGTCTCCTCGCTCACTGGTACTCTGCTCAGGGAGCTGCGCAAGGATTGCGTGGGGTCCTCCGACAGACCATAACATAAACAAAATAATTCAGCTTCTGCAGCGCTAATTTGCTTTTGTTTTAGAGGCAAGAGCAAACAGAGCCAGATTGGCCTGGAAAAAAAAAAAAAAGGGACAGGAGACAGATCCAGCACAAAGCAATAATAACAATATGTTCTGCAACCAGAAGGAATGTGTTATAATGACTACGAGGAACCATCAAGGAAAGCATCAGGAGCCTAAGGCTGCATGACGTGTCTCCAGCAGCCATGGGAGAGCAGCCTGGAGCCTCCACTGGTATGGACTGCACAGCCCCACAGAGCACAGGGCTGCTCCCTCCCACCAGATACGGCAAAGCCCTTTGAAACCAACACGAACAAAGGACCTGGTTGCAAAATCAGCCTCTGGGCACCTCAGGGAAAGGGACTGTTTTGGGAAGCGTCTCACAGGAGCACGTTCCCCTCTGCATCAGCTCAAGATTGTGTCACAGATGCAAAACTTTATCTTTAAGAAGATGAAATTCCCAACCAAAAGAAGAGATCCATCCAAAGAGGCTTCGCAGGCCACTCAAATGCTGGTTTACTTCATTTCACAGGGCAATAGTTGAAGTACTAAGTTTCTGCCAGGAGGACTTAAGAACTGATGAATCCTTCTTAAAGCCTAATTCAAACAAGCATCTAAGGTCCTGAACTATTCCAGGGCCAGGCTTCTCCTACCAGGCGAGCAACTGCTCAGCGCAGGGCCTGCTTTCCCCTACCATCACACTCCAGAAAAGGCCTTCTATTTTCCACCAGGAGCACATGAGCCATGCAGCCAGGCAAGAGTCTCCCTCCCAATGTTAGCTAGTGAAATCCCTCCAAAGAAATCCCAAACCACATCCACCATCTTCTCCAGAAGCTCCATGTGCTCGAGAGCCTTGGCACAAGCATGAGAGGATGACTGGCATGAGGGGTTTAGGTCTTTCCTGGATCAAGGAGGAAAATAAAACAAGCCAAGACAGAGGCCAAGCTGGCAGCACTTTCTGAATACATTACTTTGAACAAGAGAAAAGCTCCTTTCTGACTCTGGGGGAAAAAAAAAACAGCATCATCCCTTTGTATTGCTTCTTTCATATGTTCCCTTTCTCTTTTTCACATGAATTGACATCAACGCCTGTCCCTGCTGCTCTTGCCTACGATGTATGTGCCATTAGCAGCAGCGTGGCTGCAAAACTGACTAAATGGAGTTGAAACCTCAGCCTGCAGGTGCCCCTGACTTAAGCGACTACCCCTAGAAAAATGTTTTGCAGTGAAAAGTAATTCCTTCTTCTGGTAGCTTTGAACATTATCACGAATTCCTCACCCTTCTATAAACTTGCCTGGCATGCTGGCAACTGGCCACCACTTCCCCCAGATGTTTGGATGTAACCCTTCATTCTACCTCTAACAACAACCATGTTAACCCAGTATTCTCTGCCTGTTTGAACCCTTCCACCAATCTCGTTCCCCATCCAAGAAAAAAATTTAGGCAAAAGAAATGGATAACAACTGCAGACTGGAAATCCATCCAAGTTCACCTTTATAGTCAGGGCATCACAGCAGCCCTGTCCTGGGGAAACCCACATTCCTCGGGGAGCTGAGGATTTGCATACTGCTGGATTTGCATGCTCATGCTGGCATTCGCCAGTGCTGCCACATAAGATGCTGATTTCACCAGCAAGGAAAGGTTAGCACTGCTACACTGCAGTCATTTCAAATAAGTGTCAAAAGCAGTGTTTGTGCACCATATCCATTCTTTTTTTGTACCTGGCAATTAGGATTTGGCTGGGAATTTCTCATTTGGAAATGATATGAGTAAAAAAAAACATTGGGACTGTTTAAAGCTTTGGAGCAATATTAATCAGAGTAGTATTTTTTGTTAACTGCTCAACGCTACGCAACAAACAACTTTCTTTTCCCAGTTATTTTGCTAGCATTTTGGATATGATACACACAAGCTAATTCTACTGAATTACCTTTATTTATGCTGATTATTGCCTTTAAAAAATAATTAAGGCTTAAGCTAGAGTAGCTATGCTCAACATAAAGCCCAGGGGGCAGGGAGCATAATATGACTCTACGCAATTTCTTTGGCTTCCCACTTCTGGGGCTGGCCATGAATTTATTGACTCAAGTAGCCATTTCAGGAGCTAAGACTACGCGGAGCCCAAAGCCTGGCTCCTTCCCCAGCCGCTCCCCTGTGACAGACAGGCTGCAGAGCCGGTTCCCACAGGTGAATAACTCCCAGGGAGCTTTATCCCCCGTAACTGGGGCAGTTCAAAGGGGCGGATGGAGGCCAGCACGCTACACGCCCGCTCACTTTCAGCAGCAGTTAGCATGTCCCCAGTGAAACTCGGTTACCTGCAAACTGGAGGAGGGGAGCTGCGTCCCAGAGATGCTCAGTGATACCTGTTCACATAAAATAAATAGGAAACAAGGCTAGTGTCTGCTTAGCAGCATCCACCTCTCCATGCATATGTGGTATATCATCCAGATGGCACCAATCTGCATCCCCCCCCAGATACAGGGCATGATAAAGAGACACTTTTTAAGGGGCCCAGAAAGTGAAGCATTTCCTGCCATGCTCATCAGTTTACTTCTTTTTTTTTTTTTTTTTTTTCATTTAAAACTAATCCTCCCTCCCCCAAACGAGCTGCACTCCTACTCCTCCGAATCAATAGGACGATTTGCATTTATCCTCCTGGAGGCATCGCTGCTAGGACCGGGGCCAGAGCGATCCAATCGATAGGGGGAAGCTGGAGCAAGGCTGGAAAAGAAGCAGCAGAGAGATTCCCCCAGGGAGAAATGCAAAACACTGGAGAGAGGCAACAATTATTGTAATTGAAGGTAATGAGGCCGAGGCGCCAGCTCCAGCTCTGCTTAACATCATTCAATACAAAGTGAGACACACATGAAGGAGACAGCCCGGGCCCGGCTTGCCCCGCCGCAGCCCAGCCCGGCTCCCTGCCTGCAGCCCGCAACCAGCCCTGCCCTTTGCCACAGCCTTATCTCCCGGCTCCAGCCTCCTCGGCTACAGCCCCCCTCCCCCCGCGCCTGCTGCACCACGGATGCTCCCGGGACGGGGCTGTCTCCTGTGCTGATAGCTCAACAGCCCTGGAGCTGATGCATCTGGGAGAGTCACTCTAGATATGACTGGTCTTGGGGTCACGGACTCCTCCTTTTCCTTTCCGTAGGGGACTCCGGCGTCTGAAGCATCTTCAGTATATTTATAGAATCATAGAATGCTTAGAGTTGGAAGGGACCTTAAAGATCATCGCGTTCCAACCCCCCTGTCTGGGCAGGGACACCTCCACTAGAGCAGGTTGCTCAAAGCCCCATCCAGCCTGGCCTTGAACACTTCCAGGGATGGGGCATCCACAACTTCCCTGGGCAACCTGTTCCAGTGTCTCACCATCCTCACAATAAAGAATTTCCTCCTAACATCTAATCTAAATCTCCCCTCTTCCAATTTAAAACTGTTACCCTTTGTCCTGTCACTACACTTCCTGACAAAGAGTCCCTCTCCAGCTCTCCTGCAGGCTCGCTTCAGATATTGGAAGGCTGCTATGAGGTCTCCCCGGAGCCTTCTCTTCTCCAGGCTGAACAACCCCAGCTCTCTCAGTTTGTCTTCGTAGGGGAGGTGCTCCATCCCTCTGATCATTTTCATGGCCCTCCGCTGGACCCGTTCCAACAGGTCCATGTCCTTCCTGTGTTGAGGACTCCAAAGCTGGACACAGTATTCCAGGTGGGGTCTCACGAGCACAGAGGGGTAGAATCACCTCCCGCAACCTGCTGGCCACGCTTCTCTTGATGCAGCCCAGGATGTGGTTGGCTTTCTGGGCTGCCAGTGCACATTGCCGGCTCATGTTGAGCTTCTCATCCACCATTTATCCATTTACCCTCACTGTGAGCTGAAAGTTCCGCACTGAGCACCAAATCACTTGGCCAAGGACAAATGTTGTGCCTGTCCCGTGGCAGGGCAACAAATTCAGCCCCGGCCCCTTAACCTTCAGCCCTCCCCTGCACACCCCCGCTTCTGCCATCACAGTCCATCTCCTCCACAGGTTCCCCGATGGGTGAGGAGAGCTGGGGGGTGCAGGCTCACCTGGAGAGGAGAGGGACGCTGGAGAGGAGCTGCTGCTTCCCTGTGCCTTTCCCCTGTGCCTCTGCCTGGCACGGTATAGCTGTTTCTGTCTCTCTAACGCTGGACCTGTCCTGCACGTTTGCCGATGTTGGAGCAGAGCTCACACCAGCTTTTGGCAGGGTCTTGAAAGGAGACACAACTGCGCTTCACCTTTGATCCCGTACATACAGAGATCCCCCTCGCGGCTTCAGTAGCCGGAGAGGGGGCGGGGGGGGTGCAGTAAGACACCAGCACCGTGACGGGCTTATTGAACCCTCCTTTAGATTAATGCAGCCGGGGCCGAAACGGTGGCACCGGAGTCAGGCAGCCGGTAAGGCGGCAGCAGCCCCGGGGCTGGGGGGGGGCGCGGCTGCGGGCGGCGGCTCCCCGGGCCGGCGGCTCCGGGCTCACCGCGGGCACGTCTTGCCCTCTGCTGGCAAAGCCACCCCTAGCAGGGAGGTGCCGGATCCCTCTCCTACAGCGCTAAAAGGTGCTAGGTAGCGCTGTCGCTGCTTTTGGAAGAGGAGGATGCAGCTGCCGTAAGTCACCCCGTTGCCAGAGTCGCTGGAGCCGCGCAGCAGCCGGTGGCACAGCGGGGCTCACACCAGCTCCTACCCCCAGCCTCAGGAGTTAACGTCCAGGATTCAGCCATCACCTTGTGAAACACCCACGTAAAGGTGTTACACGTCAGAATTCATAAACTGTACCTAAAAAGTCAGATCTGATTTATCAGGTGTCTAGAGATAAGGTATGGCAAATATTAGGAATATTTCTTTAGATATTCACTTTAGATCCCAAGCATGAGGAACCATTAGTTATGTCCCGACACAGCATAGCATGCACGCGGGAGAGGAGAGGTAGCACTGGAGCCATGACAAGGCCAGAAAAACCTGTAAATTGAATATTGCTGTAGCAGGAGAGAACATACAGTTCAAGTAACATTTATTACAGAAAGCTATAGTTTGGGTACAGGACATCTAGTTAAACAGTCACATAGGCCAGTCAAACCAGAGCCTGTTTTGAAAAACAGAGCCTGTTGCCTTTCTAAAGAAGCATCTCGGGCTCATATTTGCACAAGCAAGACAGACTGTCCACAGGGTCTGATCACAGCTGTCAGTTCCTTGAAGGATTTATACCCAGTCAAAACCTGGGATGCTCTGCAGGGGCTGGGGGCTACACGAGGCTGTTCTCTGCTCTTGCAAATAACTGTTGTCAGCAGCCCCTCCACAATGGCAGCTCTAAAAGCTTTTGATGCAGATAAAGAAACTCTCCAGTGATATGTTACTCAGTATTAGTCAATATTTATTGCTCAACCTCTATTTTCTGAGCCACATATTTCAGAGCCAAACGCCAGAGACGAGGCAGTCAATGCAAGTCAGGAAAGCCTATACACATTATAATAGACTGGAGTCTCGGCTACTTAAGTAGGCAGCACTCTGCCAGTTTATGCCAAGCTCCAGTTCTGACAGGCATTTGCAAATGCGATAGAAAAGGCTAAAGGCAGAGCTAGATCTCAGAGCGAGGACCGGCAGCTTCAAGAAGATGGATACGTATCTTAACAAGACCTTAATAATTCAGACCCAGAAAGCTGCTGTTTGAAAAACAAGTCAGCAGGACTTCTAAGCACAGACGTGCAATAAGAATAAAACCTTAATTCTTACTTTACCATGAAAAGCAGAAGGGACGTGAGGAGCTGTGGGTCAGTAAAGGCTGTGGACTAGCTTAAATTCTAGCAGCATGTGGAGGTGTGCTCTGGGCTGGCAAGGGGGCTGTGAAGGCAGACTGTGGAGGCTTCCCTCCTCTGGCTTTAGGACAGGATCAGTAACAACATCAGAGGCGGCTTGTAATTCTGATAACTGGAGGTCAGGAAAATTGTAAAAGGGGAAAATTACAGGGCAAAAGGAGCTGCAGTGAGCTTTGGCAGATATGCGGTAGAGTGGAAGCACTGAACACCCCAGGTGCTGGGCAGGGCAGCATCTGAAGACCCAGCCAGGGAGGGTGAAGATGGTCATATCCTCAGCTTTCTGCCAGCCCTCCCTGAGGCACTCTCACCCTTGTGGCTGGAGCTACAGAAGGAATCACCCATCCCTGCCATCCGCAGCCCAGCACGGAAGCACCCACGGGAGAGGTTTGGGTGCTGTCCTGCCCACCCTCCAATGGAGTGGATAATCTCAGTGTGTATCTCAGTGGGTAATTCTCAGAGAAGGACATAACAACTGTTCCAGTAACATCTTGAGATGCCACAAGGGTTCATGTGTAGGGGCACTGCAACATCAGAGGCAGATCAGGCAGAGGAAAGGATGGGTGGAGGGAAGCGGAGTGTTGGCCGAAAGTGATACCAAGTAGAACAGAAACTCAAATTCCTCACAGTATGGGGCTGAGAGGCAGCAAGGGGGCAGGGGAGATGAGGTGAGACAGCTGGTAATCCTGGAAGGGGGAAGAAATGTGGCCCCTGTGCTTTCATAACCACTAAAGGGAAGATCACAGGACATTAGAATTACACAGGACTAAAAATTAAGCCACAGGGTAAGAAAGCAGTCCTGATCATTCTGAGGGCATCCTTTATAACGCAAAGCATTATATAGCAGAACAGGACATTAAACTGAGGTCCTCCCCACTGGTAAAGGCTTGCAAGGCAGTAGTGAAACATAAATGCGGTGGAGGCGGGGAGCAGGTGGGTGCTGCCCAGAGCCCCATAGCCAGTGCTGCCCGGCAGTCACCGTCAAGCCTTGCCCACACACAGCCTCCAGCTTCACACCTCTCTGCTGCAGAACATGCCTGGTGCTTGCCGTCTGCGGGCTGCCAGGCTGCCATTGCCTCCCTCTGCCATACATCCAACATGATGCTCTTCCACTTTCTCGTGTTCACTGTTGTCACACATTTAGGGAGGGAACAGTTTTCCTTCACTTTTTTTTCCTCCTTTTTGTTCATAGACACAACAAAGTTATAAGAAGTAGGTAGTGAAAGCAGCTCTATGGCAGTCTGAGAGCCAAAGTGAACTGGGCTGTAAGGATGAAGCTCCTACCTACAAAAAGCAGTGAAGAGGCTGAATTATGGCCTTCAGCAAATACACCAGTCTGCCATAGACTGCGAACATGCTGGCCAACTGCTTTGTCTTATCTTCATTGCCTTTGATACTGATGGCAGCACTGTGCTGCCTGCGCCTGCTGCAGCCCTGTCTGCTGCACACCCCACACTCCAGACAGGACCATGTGCTCCAAGTGGCACATCTATGACCACCAGCTTTTTAAATCAATTCAATCAGAGTCAAATTCTCATTTTTATCTTCATTATCGGAGTCCTAATGAAACAAAACTGTATCAATCACTTTAAAGACACATTCAGCCTGATACTGTGTCTCTTTAGCTCTGCTTGGAGAGCCCATCAGGAAGACTGATAACACACAGAAGAATGTCCTTTTCCCTCCCAAGTGCAGATTTTAAACTCATTTTATTCTAACCATGGGAGTAACAGAAGGGTTGGTATTAGAAGCCAAATTAAGGGAAACAGCTGCTGAACACTTAGCGACTGGCTCGTAGCGTGGCAAAAGTCAGACACAATAATCTGCATTAGTTAGGATCCCTGTTGTTAGGTCTAGATAGTTGCATTTCTAAATAAATACAGGTTATATTCATCTGAGCTGCATTTGCATAAATAAAGCTGGACTCAAGCTCTGTGCCAATGGAAGATGGATCCTGTGAGCTGCTGTTTTCAGAGCAGGGGTGGCAGAGGAGAGCGCTGGCACCAGCTCTGCCCCCTGTGCCGCCCCCAACCGGCACCATTTCATTTGACTCAATCTCTTTGCCCTTCCTGAAACCCTCAGGTCAAAACAACATCGGTTAATTCATGATGCAAGTGCCAACTGAAACACTTCTATTTCCTGTAGCGGGAGGTGCCACTTGATTCAGCCCCCAGGAGCCTGGCACCACATATCTCAGCCTGCGCGCCCGGCAGCTCTGCCTGTCCCCCTTGCTGTGGCAGAAGTGGCACTCAGATGCCCAGGGTCACCTTGCAGGCACTAGGTGACATTTTTGTACCATTAAACCGAAAGGGGAGCTCAGTAGTACAGCGAAGGAGAGACAGAAACAGGGGAGAAGGAGACGGGAAGGTCACACATGAAGATGAGACCAATGCCAGTGCCAGCTGAAGATGCTCAGGAGTTGTGGGCGGGAGGATGGGCATCCAGCCAGGTGAGCCTTCCTCAGAGCACTGCACACCTCCTCCTCCTGCTGCTCCTGGGCAGTTAGCAGACCGTTCTACATTTCCCCCCTCCCGTGTTAAGTGATTTACTGTCCAACTACTCCTTCTCCCCTGGCCTTCCAGAGAAGTTGCTACCATTGTGCCTTCACCCTACCCCTTCGCTCTCTGCCTCCAGAGAAATACATCGAAAACGTGCACTGGGACTCTTGTGCCAGCTGTGAAGCTCTGTCATGTAAAGCTGCATGTGACACCATTTCAGGCCGCTTCCCTGTCACAGCGGGGCTACCAAACACACCACCCAGCACAGGCACACTGGGCAGCAGCAGGGCTCCAGGGCTTCACATGGCTCTGGGGCTGCTCTTTGCCCAGTGCCAGCCAGTGCTTGGGGTGAGGCTGGGTTATTCTGCCCACCCTCAGCAGAGGGGCCAGGGAAAGTGCTTTAAATATTGCAGCAGTGGCAAATGGCAAGGAGCTGAGAATAAAAGTGGGTATTTTACACCAGAATCATCACTCATGGTAGGAAAGCTTTCTCAAGGACTCCAGCACGCAGTGTCCTGTGAACGGTCGCGCTGATCTCTCCTGGATGCTTTTGCTGCAAAGCTAAGTCATCCTTTTTCCTCTCTCCTGAGCTCCAGCCTGGACTTTGTGAAGACTTGGTGCCGGAGGTGCTGCCAAGCAGCTACCCAGGAAAGAGGACAGCTCACAGACTAAAAGTTGACCTCAAGTGTCATTAGGGCTCCTGCTTATTGCAGCGTTTAGAGCCCACACAGCCAGTGCTGGCTGGTCGGAATCTCAGGTGCTACACGAAGCCATCAGTTTTCCTGGCTTTGAGCTGTTTTCCATTGCAGGGCACATTGCTGTGACTGAACTACCCACCCCCTTCCCTGTGCTGGGCTCCCAGGTAAATCTCTGTTCTTCACATATGGTCAGCACTGAAAGAGCTCGGGATCATCCCTACTGACATGATCTTCAGGCCTCTCCCCAAAAAGCCAAACTCTTTTGCATCTCCTCTTGCTCACACTATTTCCCCCTGTATTTACATATGAAGCTAGAAAGTAGCAATGGGAAGATGTATTAAGTGGTTGAATGAGGCAGAGAGGAGTGAAAACAGGCCAAAATGGAGAGGGGCCTGAAGATCTAGCAGGGAGGAAGGACGAGAGATGAGCCACCAGAGTGGAAAGCAGCGAGCAGATCCGAGCGCCAATGCCGCAGTGAGAAAAGCTGGCCCCGGCACCGTGCTGAAGGAACGAGGTGAGACGTGCCAGGAAAAAGGGATGCAGTAATGAAGGCTAAGGACACCCTGACTGACAGGCACTGGCACCGCCAAACATCCACATGTGAAAAATTGTCCTCGCAGTCCTCTCTACTAACTTGAGAAGGTGAGGAGCCCAGCTGGCACTGCAGAGGTGCTGGGGAGAACCGGGGGTGAGGGGTAGGTGCAAAGAGAGCACAAAGAGGCTGAGGTGCACCTGAAGTCCAAGGAGCAGATGTTTGACAGGAGGGTAGGAGCCTTCAGGGACATCCCCTGTGCAAGACAGCGCTGTCAGGATCTGTCTCTGCAGAAAGGGGCCCTCTGCATCCTTCTTGGCAACTCTGCAACAGCACTCATACGTTCGTTCCCAAAACATGATGCCTTGCTCCAAAACCAGATCATTATTTCCAGCATGCCAAGCTTAGGATTTTTCACTGTGCCCAGAAAACAAGTCTCCCCATGACCTATTCCATCTCTGACCATCCTGGATGAAAGTTTGGACATAGCTGGTTGAGTTTTTTTCCTTTCTGATTTCAATGATGTAATTGGGAAAGCACAAATGATGTGGCTTTTTCAGAAAGCATGCTCCTTCCCTCTTTGCTGGCACATCTGGAGCAGTCCTCCACACTATGTTTGTGTCAGAGATTTACTTCATTTGTGTTGAAAGGAGGGGTTGTCAAAAATCTGGAAATGGAAACTGTGCCAGGGTCCTACCTTAATCCTTAAAACTACACAGCTGCCTCAGACTCCCTCAGCACAGATTGCTTAAAAATGCAGTGGTATGCAATGACTTCCCACCAGCAACCAGCGGGGATTGGCAGATAATATGTCAGGAGATACTCTCTGCTTATAAAGCATGTTTTTTCCAGAAGATCCCCAAAGCCTAGTACAAAAAACAGCCAAAATTATTAATTCTCATGATATTTGATTAAAAGACCTGTGCCTTCTCATCCGTGGTGCAGGTGACAATCCTGAATAGAAACGCATATGCCAACTCTGAAGGAAGTGAAATAAATGGCAATTGGTTCTCTATAAATTGTGAAACACGTAATTCTGTCACCAGCCCCCCCAGCTCTTATCACAATATTAAACTTCGCTGGACCATTACCAAGAACAATCCTACAGCTGATTCAGAAAGCACAATAACTCGTTCACGAGCTTCTCAGTTCTTCCAACCTTAACAATTAAAACTGGGATTCTTCAGGGGAATTTAGTGGCACTAAGCTCCCATTTGCCGCAGAAACGCTCTTATGTATTACCAAAAGAGCGATGGTTACAAACCAGGTCTGAACGTGGCAGATGTGGGAAGCAGAGCAAGTTGTTGGCAAAAGCCATGCGGCACCTACAGCCAGAATGAGCTGGTGAATTTGCACACCCAGCAGTAACACTCATGAAAGTATCCCCGCTGGAAAAAGTCACACTTACTTCAAGCGATTGTTTTCCCTCAGCAGAAAACAGTACACTGTGGACAGTGTTGTACTGCAGGAGTCCAGTAGATCTCAATAAACAGACCTTTCTCTTCTCCTGGCTTTCCCTTGAACAGTGCCCTTAACAGAAAAGCGTTAGCAAATACTAGCCATATTCCTATGGAAATCATTAGATACCATCTTGTTTGACCCCTTAAGAACAGTGGAACAGAACAGAAATTAACCATATTTCTCAGTTCGGCTTCAGAAAGCATTCAGTTGTACAAAGTGCTGCCCTACCCAACGCTGGATTCCTGCTCCAGTACATTAAATAACATGCAAGACCTGTTTGGCATCCAAAATTGAAGCCATCGAGTTCTACAGATGTTGGAAGTTCATTTCTAATCATCCAGAAATGACAAGGAAAGAGCTGCAGGCAGCAATAAAGTATCCTGGCATCCATGATCACTTCAGAACCAAGGAAAAATAAAAGTAATGGTTAATTAAAAAAAACCCCAACAACATATTTGGGGCAGCTCTTCCCAGCTCTTTACTTACTGTATCTCATTATAAACAGCAACCCGAGTCTTCCTTGGTGTAGACTAAGCCTCTTATTCCTTGCACTACCTGCCAAGGACACAGAACACATTTTTCTTCTCACAACAGCCCTCTATATATTTGGAGATTTGCATATTGCATGTTCCCCTCTTCCCCCCTTAGGCTTCCCCTGGTTTTTTTAGGCCTCTCTGGCAGGTCACATTTGGAGATTGTTGTCCTTGTTCTCCTCCAGACTCCTTCCAAACTGCAGCCTACAAATACGGACATCAAGCTACACCTCAAGCCCTCTTTGCAGGATTTTGTGTATCTTGCAGACTGGAATATGGTTCATACCTCTGAATTCACTGGTTTTCTCCAACAGCAACACACTGGCATGTGTCCTGAGAAGCTCTCCATAGCTGAGAAGAAGCTGATCTCCCTGCTGCAAACACAGAGGCTACTCCAGAGGGTGTTCCTGAATAGTCTTGTAGGCTCGCTATGGCAGCCCAAATTTCTTTGTAGGAGGATTCTCCTCTGGCTAGAGAGGGATTTTGGGAAGACCGGCATCACTGAGCAGGCCATGTTTGACAGATACACCATCAGTGACCACATTCAGCTCATGATACACAGGATGGACTCTCAGACAACCTGCAATACACTTTCTGCGGACTGCTCCCCCAGCAGCTGCTCCCCAGCCGTGTTCCTGCCATGGGCTCTCCCGACTGAATGTGCACATTTGTTCTTTTCACTGATGAGTTTCATCCCATGTTTTTCCAGAAACCTGTATTTCACTTTCTGTACAACTCTGACCTTGTGAAAGAAGAGATCACATTGTAGCCAGCATCCCCCCTTACTGCTTTTTCTTTCGTTCATCCATGCTAGAACCACTTCTTTTGGTATTCTCAGCACTTTTTTTATTATTATTATTTAAAGGAATTACTGGTTCTGCTTAACTCCTTTTTACTTTAGGCTTCTTCCCTAAAATTACCTACTAATTCTGATTTTACTCAAGACTTTTGTCTTTAATTTGTTCTTCTCTTACTTTGTATTCCCAAACAGCGATACATTACCTTTTATCTTCACAGTCAGCCTGGTTTGTTCTACTGGTTAGACTCAAACCTAGAATTTCTTTTTTGATTACTTTTTTTTATATATAAAGAAGGTGGGGAAAAAATCCTTTTCCATCTCATTCATATAGGTAGGACTATACACATATATGTATGAAACTCATTATGGCAACAAATGCTGGAATTTCTCGCCACTCTGCATCCCACTCATCCTTTCCCAGCAGACGTGCAGATGATTATAGCCCTCCATGACCATCATGCTCCATGCTTTGGGTGACATTGCTAGTTGCTGAAAGGCAACCTGGTCCACCTGATTTTCCTGGCATGGCAGCTGCGTGTACAGCCGCAGCACTCCTTCTTCCCCCTTTCGTCATCACCAGCAGAGCCAGTAACCCCTGGGAAAACAGTGGAGGGGCTCCCACCCTTTGCTTCCTCTTTGGTGTAATAGCCACAAATTGCACAGAGGTTAAGGTGTGTGGTGTTTCCTTCCACACCAACGACGTTTGGTCGTCACTTTGTGTTCGGGCAACAATCTAGTCCATCTTCCCTAGTAAGGAGCAGGTACAACCACCAAAGCAGTGACTGCTTTCTCCTTGCAGAGCAGCGTTTCCTCTCTTATTAGTGATATTACTGCAAACCTCCAACTTCCTAGCTTTTGCCTTTGGAGGCCTCTACACATGCCTTGTGTGAGTCTTTGGAATGATGGACCTGTCTCCATCCGACCTTTCCTCACTCTGGCAGTCTGCTTCTACAGACATTTCCCCAGCACTGCTCCCCACGCTGGAAGATGGTGTTCTCCTCACCCTCACCAGCAGAAAAAAGTGAAGCTCAGCCCTTAGTGACCCAGGCCAGGACCCAGGCTGAAGCACGGCATGTTTGTGGTGACCGTGTGGACTTGGCCCTCACAGCTGCAGGTCGAGAGGGATCTCAGCTCCAGCAGCTCTGTGTTTCATTGTTCCTGCCCCACAGGCTGTGACCCAGCCATTAGCTGCATGAAACTCCCCCTTGTTGTCCCCCATTCACTCACAGCTGCTGGGGCTGAGGGTTCACAAACCCTCTCCAAGCCTGGCTGTGTCCCGCTGTCTTATTAGGTTGCAAAAAGAGGGCAGAGATGCTACCTCTCATTAAACAGATGCAGCTGGAGAAGCAGCAGCAGATGGCTCTGGCTGGAGGCATTTTATGGCTGTGCTGGGATTCCCTATAAACTCAGCTCAATCAGAGCGGTTTTGTCATGATCTGGAAAGACTAAAAGAGAGATGGTTTTAAAGCAGGTGAAGAGGAGGAGCACCAGAGCCACAACAAACCCCCCTTCACCTGTTTCTGAACAAGGGTATTGCTTCTGGCTGCCAGTGCAGCTTGTCCCACAACAGAAAAGGGGCTAACTGCACCAATCCTAGAGATCGGCTCTTTTCACGACAAGGTTGTCTTGTCAGAAAGAGAGCTGAGACTCACCTAGGTGAGCTGCTCTCTCCTTTAAGCAGGCACCTGCATATGAGTAAGAGAAGTCCAACATTTCAGAGAGACGTTTTTGTCCTCAGCATGCACCCTGTCAGTTTTGTTAGCTGTTAGCATGTGTGTTAGGCATTAAAAACACTAACATTCAAAAGAAGGCAGGTAAAAGTTCTCATCTGTGTTATTTTAGCATTTTTTCTTATCCAGCTAAGCACATATTGTCTATTTTCAGATAATAAGGTTGGTTCTTCCTCTGTCGACAGAGACAGTATTTATGTCCCCCTGTTTCTTTACAATCTTGGCCATTTCCAAACAGTTTATCAGTTGATGCTTTAAAATCATTGCCAAAGAAACAGGAATAAATGACTCAAGATTGTATCTCAATGTCATCTCAACACTGAAAGAAGTGTTCCTACATATTTAAGTCAAGAGACTTAAGTCTCCACATTTTTTGACATCTCCAGAAACTCTTTTTTTTTTTTTTTTTTTTTTTCACTTGAGCATACCACTGAAAATATTTTGTAATGGGCATCTGCACTTCTCCATGGTATCCAACACTGCTGTTCTGGTACCTCTGCTGCAGGACCTGGGACCTCAGAAGAGCTGAGCTCTCTAAGGGTGGGATTGCTGGGGGATGGGATGGGGATAGGGAAGTGAAGGGAATTTGTAGAGGTGTCACACCAGTGGATACGTTAGATAAAGCTACACCGGTATGTGGGGTCAGCATGCTTAGATTAGGAAATCTACCCCAAAATTCATGACTTAAATGCACGTTCCTGCTGTTCCCTTGGAGGAGCAAACAATAAAGGGAATTTTAGAAAAGCTAATTCATCTAATGGGCTAAGCTTTTGCAGGTACTGGCTCAAACCGAATAATAACTGAGCTAAGATACCTGCTTATCACGGTAGCTTCCTCCTACTTTTCCCAGTACTTCTAGTGGTTGTCAGTGCATCTTGTTTTATGACAGACCAGGCTGTGCAGACTGAGGGCCATTTCCTAGTTTCTGAAATGCCCCAAATCCTTTTTGGGTCTCAGAAGTAATTATTTCCTATTCTCAACTAAAATTATGAAGACCATTCCCAAAATTCCTCCCAAGTCTACGTGTGTTTTTACTCAGCCTGAGCACTGATCAACTGTGCTCAGTCAGCATAAGCCAAAGCCACAGAAGATCCTCCTCACCCTTTCAGCTGCTACGGCATGGCTACATTTGACCCATGAATGAATAGGAAATGGGCAGGATCTCCACCCAGGAAAATGTTTTATGAATGCTAGATGTGGCTTTATGGTACAGAGGAGGTATTTTGGCAGAGTCAAACTTTTGTCTAAGCAGTTTTGGGAAGTCAAACATACAGGAGCCAAGTCTCAGTTCTCACACTAAAATCAATCAATTAGACTTCTTAATCATCTCATTGCAACACTCTGGTTGTGCTGCCAAGCTGGGCTGGTCAACATATTTTGTTTTCTCTCCAATATATAATGGGACAAGGAAAACAGGCTACAATATCCCACCTCATCTGGGAGCTGCCAGGGCCTCTTCCTTCGTGAAGACAGATAGATGCAAAATCAAGCCAGAGAGCAGAGCAAAGAGAACGGGCAGTCACAGCTTTCCCATCTTCTTGTCTAAATTTTCTGCTTCCCAAATTGCTTAGGCCTGAAATAAAATGAGCTTATGCAGCCCTATAAGAAGCAAGGGACACAGACAGAAATGCAGAGGAGAGCTGGTGTCATGGACCAACAACCAATGCTAAATGAGAAGAAACATCGAAGAAAACAGAGCCACCTAGCAAAGTCCAAGGGGACAGTCCCACTTTATACCCAGTAGGGATAGTCATCAAAAACACTTTCAAAAGCACGTATTAACCTTTCTTTGAAAAACAAGGAATCTCCACATAACTGCTCGTCTCCATGAATTGAAGTAACTTGTGAAGACATCTTTCTGGGGGTCACTCAGCCTGCAGTCCCCCTTTCTCATCAGCTTCACACTGTGAAAGCACCTCCAGCAAGTGCCAGCAGGAGCCAGGATCTCACCCTGGGAGGCTGAACGCTGCCACGCTCTACCACCGAGACTTCAATTTCTTACTCCACAGAATGCCTTTAGCACCGGCCTTTTACCAGCGTTTAAGGCATTATTGTGTGAATCGACACTGCAAGCATCAATTAAAAAAGTGAAATAAATCAGATTGCAAAATGATGCCTATAGAAGAAAAAGGAAGGAGAGGTTTTCTTTCTTAAGTGGTGTTGCTCTGAGTAGAGCTCTTATTCAAAAAACAATTGGAAGAAAGTCGCTTTGGAACCTGACGCTGCAAGGGGAACAGCATCACCTCTCCGTGAAGCTGCGCAATAAGCCACAGCACGGCTAGACTTGGCATACGGCACTGTGATCAAAGAGTACCCCTCTGTCCCTCGACACCTCCAACCCCACGGTATATCCTCCCCTGGTCAGAAACTACCAGCTTCACATCCCTGCTTTTTGGCATGGCACCTCTGTAAGGAAAGAGGTTGCGGCTGTGCCCGGCTCTTTGGCTCAGTGGAAGCAGGGGGTTAACGTGTCGGAGCAACCACAGCCCTTCGGCTTCCCCTTGCAGCCAAATGCAGAACCTGCCAAGTGCGGCGTTCCAATAAAACGCAACTCACACAATCTGTAAGTGCAGTAAAATAGCTGTTAACAATTCTGTAACTCTCTCTGTTTAAGCTTGTAAAAAGCCTGAAGGTCAGCTGGAAGTCAAGCTGCATTTCTGTGGGAGGAGGGCAGGCCAGTCCCGGGTGACGGGTCCCTGTCCTTTCACCTCTTCTCTCTGGGGTTTCTGAAGGGCAAGCTTTGTGCCTGGTGGGGTTTTTCTGCCTTACTCCCACTACAGGAGAGCAAACAGACCAGAAGGGTACCAAGGGACCGCGCTGTTTCAGAGCTGCTCAGATCTGCCTTCCATCAGCGGTGACACCAAGTGAACGTCTTCTCGGTTCGGTGGTTTGGGAGAAACTAGCTGATGGTTTCCCTTCCCTGGGGATGATGCTGAAGACTCTCAAGACCCTGAAGTGAAAAAAGAAGCAAGTTCAAACCCTGTCGCTCCAGGTAGGAGCATGGTGACCTCCAGGCTCACTGGGGCCTAGGGCTGGGTACACAAACCCAGGCACAGCGTTCCTGTGCAGTCTGTGTGTCGGAATGTAAAGCCACCAACCAAGGGAACAAAGTGGCTTTGCCACGTACAAAAGCGAGGAAGCAGGATGGATGTGGAGAGGGAGAGCAAGGGTAGGGGAGGCAAAAAAATTCATCACCATTCTCTCGTCACAAGACACTCCATTTCGAGTTTGGCAAGCCGAGTGAATTTATTTGTCATCTCCAGGGTCAAAAACCTCCTCATTTAATCACTGAGACTTGGAGGGACGGAATGTGTCAACACTTTGAGTAAAAACAACCAACATGAAAACAATGTTTTCCCCACTCGTTTCCCAATTGCATCCCCAAGTATATCCAACTCTTGAAGTCAGCAGCATCCAGACAGACCAGAGAGAGGGTCCAGCACCACTGCTGGGGCAGCCCTGATGAAATCAGAAGTCGTTGCAAAATGGCATAATACGCTCCAGTCAATTAACAGTAGTAAGAATAACGCCTACATGGCTGGCCCCTTCTATTGTTTTAGCAAATTCTATATTATTATATTTCCATTATATTTTATGTTAAAGCTCTGTTTATTTTAGCTAAGAAAGGAGAGAATCAAAGAGGCGGGGAGGGGGGAGGTGCACTAACCTGCAAAACCAACTCAAACACAGGCTTTAAGATCAAGCATCCTTTCCAGGATGATATAGGAGTATCCAAAGCCCTGCTTCTTCCTAACAGGCTTTTGCTTGCCATTATTTTACAGTAGCCGAGACCCGGGTCTCTGGGGGCAGATTAGGATGAGCACTGTGAGGAGGAAAGGTGAGGCTGAACACCAGGAGCAGGCAGAGCATCACCCTTCCCTTCAGGTGCTGCAAGCCCTTGTGGGCAGAGGAAATTCTGCAACACTCATATGCACAAAGTACTGACTTTTGAATTTTTATTTTTAAGAAGTACCCTTTAGAAATCCCATTCCCCAAAACATTTTTTTTTTTTTCAGAAAAGGTACAATGGCAGCTCAGATAACAGTAAGAAACACAAGTAGCATAAAAAAGAATGATGAAACTTTCGGTTTCTCACCCGGCCTTATGTCTTCAGTTCAGCTTTAATCAGGTAAAAGTTTGGGTTCCCTAGGGTTTTGGTTACAAGAAACCAGCAGTTTCTTGTAGAAAGAAGATGGAGCTTTTCCAGAAGGAAATGGTGGGGTTTGTGCCTGGTAATGAAAGAACTGCAGAAGTTCAAACAACTGGCCTCAAAAACAAGCTTCTGCGTGCTCTCTTCTGGGAAATACCATGGAAATACGATTAAGGTGTGGGTGGTGAAGGGAAGGGGAAACCACACAGTAGCCCAGACAACACAACACACACGCACACCCCTGTAATGTCCCAAACAAGAGCTGGCATCCTGGGGAGAGCTGCTGCCCCCCCGGCTGGGCCGGTCCCTGGGCAAGCACTGACACCCAGTGGCACCCACCGCCCTCCCCCCTGGCTTCTGCCTCACGGGGAACGTTTCTGGTGCTGCCCAAGAAGTTTTGGGTGCAAGAGCCCCAAGGGCCGGTTTCTGTCTCTGAGACCAGACGGTGTGAGGGCTGACAGTCCAGTCACTAAGGGGAGAAGGAACTTTCCTTAAAGACTACCCTACGTGCTGTCTGCTGAGCACCCAACGAGAGATTTAACCAGAGGGGGAGTAAGAGAATCGCCCTTAGACAACAGAAGGACCTTGAGACGATCTGGGAGACACTGAGCAGAGGAGGAGAAGGGCAGCAGGGAAGCAAAAATCTGCAGAGGAAGATGAGGCCTTCACAGTCAAAACTTCAGCATGAAGATTGTAAGACTGCAGTGGATGATAAAACCCTACCTGGAAGAAGAGATACTGCACAACTGAAATATCAGAGTGTGACACTTCTGGCCTGAAGAGGGGACAGGATCCATGACCAAGGATGAAGGTTCACTATGGCAGGGCACAGTAAGGATCCTAAGAGATGTAAAAGTAGGGGTGGGAAGCAAAAACAAGCCTCAATATTAAAAAGACAGAGCAACATTTCAAACAAAATGGCCTGGATGGTTCAAAATGGACAAAACTAGTGGGTTGGCTTCTCAGTTCAGGGAAGTCTCTTTAAAGCCACTGCAGCCTGCTTCTGCATTGATTAACATGCATTAATAACCTCTGAGTTTTAGATTAATATTGAAAAGCAGATTCAGTTAAAACTATTTCCCGTAATTGACAAATGTCCCGTCACTCACCCCAGGAAATTCCACACAATGAAAAAGCACACGGAAAAGATGGTGTTTAATGAGATTGAATCCAACCTCATTGAAAACTTCAAGCCTGTGCAGAGTTCAAGCGTGTTACAAAACGAACAGGCAAATCTGAGTTCATTTTTAACTTTTTCCTCCCCTCAGGAAAGTTATAGATTCTCAAAGTTTCTTCTGAATTTAGGGTTTTTAGGATACACTGTTTATTAAGACATTTCTCATTTATGTATGCTTTGCTTGATACATACAAAAAAAAATTAAGGCATTACAAAAGTACATCACAATGATGTTAGATTCCCAGGGAGGAATTCTCTCCCTTGAATAACTCTGCATAAGTTAATTAATCCCTCCCACTCTAAAGAGAAATTTTCACCACCTCTACTATGAAGAGGTACAAAATATGAGATTATATAATTATTTCTACTTGTCAGCCAGGGAAGCCATTGCTGAAAAAAATGCGTTTAACAAAATTTCCCTTGTGAAAACTCTTGCAATAATCCAAATCCCATCAGAGTTGAACAAGGCAGTTCAAAAGAATGGAATTATTAAAAAGATGAGATTTTTAAAAATGACTATTTAAGAAGTGAATGGCAGGTTTCTTTGAGGTGCTCCTCATCTAAAACTATGTATAACTGCGCAAGCCTGAAACAGGTTTAAGCCTCTCTGTGTCTCGATGTTTTCATACTAGATCCTCCCAAATCTAGTGCACGCTGGCTATGAGCCGAAGTTACTCTTGTGATACGAATAGCTTACCTAAAAATAGTAGCAGCTATTTGTGTCAATGTATGATAATGGCAACCTGTTTTCAGACTATAAAATGCTGAATAATCAATCTACAGCATGCCTGAAGCAAAGCCTCTTACTACATACTATCCAGGGATGATGTTTATCATCCCATTCTCCGCTGCACAAAATAGGTTTTGTGGAACTCAGATCACCATTACCAACGCCACGAAGATCAGTCAAGTGAAACTGCAAAAGCACATAGCAAATTCCCATTAGCCAGCTGCCAAAATGTTGCCTTCTGTTTGATAAACTATTCCAAATTATACCTCTAGTCCCAAGTAGCTTGGAACAACTGCTGCCATTTCAGATAAAAAAAAATAAATCAGCCAAAAATCTACACCTAACATATAAACTCCACTTAATCTTATGCGGGTGAAGGATGGTCACTGCAGAAACCGGGCACTAGAGAAACAACTTCAAATAGATTAACAATGAAAAGAGAAAGCCATGCCTGTTAGCTAGGAGAAAAATACAGAGATTTAGGGTCTTATACCAAAGATTATTTTAGGTGGGATAGCAGAGCCCCAAAATTGGTAACCTTTTTTTAAGTAAAAGGAACCCAGTTTCCAGAGGAACAGGGGTCTGGCCTCGCATGGCCAAATTACACCTGAGTTGGCCGTAGCAGCAGCGCTCGATGCCGTTCAGGCGAGTACTGATGCCCCACCGTGCTTTTCTGAACCCTCATTTCGGTGGGTCTCTTGCTCTGACCCTCCAGGGCTGAATCCCTCACGGGTACCAGAAAGATTCCTGCACCTTGGAGCTTCCTCAGCTGCTACAGCGCTAAAAACTCCAATTGAGTAAAAAAAGTACCAGCTGAAGCAGAGGCTTTTTACCAGGCCACGCACTGGTCTGTCTCTGCTGAGCCAGGGGCGGCTCTGGGACCAGCTCAGATGCTGTGCTGTCCCCCCGAGCAGGCACCAAACACAGCTTCAGCCACCACAGAAGCGAGGCAGATTGTCGGGAGAGAGAGAGAAAGCACACGCAGAGAAAAAGGCTGCATCTCTCCCTGTACGGGCACAAGGCCAAGGCTTGCCGAGCACCCGAGCTGCCCCAGGAACTGTGGGAGACCCCCAGGCTGGCAGGCTGCTCGGGACCCGCAGCGAGGACACGTGCTTGTTCATGGGGCTCCCGCAGGGGAGCCTGCAAAATCCTCATGGAACAACTAAGGAGTTCAGGAAACGCTCCAACCTCATCAGATGGCAGATGAGGACAGCCGAGCTGATTTTTCCTCATCCTAGAGAGAGGTTTGGTCTCTAAAGAAACCATCCAGGGTGAGAATAGCAGCTCCGTGTTGGTTTAACGGGGAGTAATAGTTGAAGAGGAGTAGCATCTCCTTGGAGACACGCCTCCATTTGTATTCCAAACCTATAGAAGATGCGGTTTGCTTTCGGATGGGTGCTTTGTTTTAAATATATTATTGAGAGTATAGTTGATAATTAGACCTTTACTCATGCTGAGCTGAAAATATGGCAATTTGGTCATTAGGTTAGGATTTTGTTCAGCTGCACAGCAGGCAAACGTTCATAGAGATGAATTTTTCAGATGAAAGCACACACGTGTCCAAACCTCAGAAAAACATACCTAACTTGGACCAGTCTCCATGCTCCAAGCCCTTCTCTCCGCACATGTAGCTTGAAATTTTAAGAGCAAGTAGTCTTTACTCTTTGAGCTTACTGCTGCCCCGAGAGTTTCTCTAACTTGCCCTACAGGAGGTGCCCACCCTGCCCTTGCTTGGCCCCTCGGTGTGAACCTCCTCAGCCTGCGAAGTCAGCAGACACGTTTACCAGGCAGCTTTCTGCTGGGGCTTTGCTCCCTGAACTTCTCCAGAGCTGGCACAAAGGACTCAGCGGGAGCAGGGAAGCAATAAGGAAGGGTCCATTCTTTTTTGCAGGGGGCTGGATGTCAGGTAAGCTCTCCCACTGGGCGAAGCCTCACCCTCACCAATTCTTTCAACGAAATCACCTTAAGAGAACTTAAAGATCTTGTCCTATCACTGTGTGTTACACAGAGCACTCTGCGCAGACCCACACCCCCACCACTTCTCTAATTGTTCAGATGAAGAGATGCCGGGGGGGGACACGAGAACAAAATATACAACTTATTTTATAACTATGAAACTGTAATGCCACCCTAGGTCAAAGTGAACTCTGAGAACTTTTATCCTGAGAAAGAATAGTATCGAGAGGGTCAGCTATCCATGCTTCTACGGGCAATGTTATTGCAAGCAGAAAGGCAGTGCTGCCAGTGGCTTAATAGCTTTCCCATTTTAAAAAAAGATAGACTTACTGTCAAATTGAATCCCTGACAAGAAGAAAAAGTTCAATTAAACTTTCAAAATGCAGAAGAAAGGAAAAGCCTTTACTCTGAGGATGCAGAGCAGCAGCTAAAGGAACCCGGATGGAGCTGACAGACATCAGAGCCCCTTCGCACCATCAATTAGTCCAGGCTTGCTGACAACACATTCACCTTCTGTAGCACCATCTGCCACAGGCTTCGGTCCCTTTGCCAAATAACTCTTCCCAGTACACAAGCTTTCTGCTGCTAATGAGGACACATCTAGCAGAAGAACAGGAACCTCAGTCAAACTCCGACAGCATCCCAATTACACTGAAAAAAAGATCCAATCACAGATTTTTGGACAGAAAAACATGTAAGATCTTGACAGCAAATCTGCCTGGCCAGGCAGGAGAAGGAAGCTGTTCAGAGCTCTGAAAGGCAAACACGCTAACAGACCTCCATGTGCCGACTTAGAAATTAGGGAGGAAGAGAGGGAGAGAATCAATTGAAGTGACCCCGTACCATTCTAGCTACTGGTGCAGATGACTCTGACAGTATTATCCATAATTAATTGGACGAATTTTCTTGTAACATACAGTAAAAGGGAAGATGAGCACAACATTCTGAACTTCACTATATTAATGCAAGTTTCACTCAACGCAAATTGTGAGATTTCAAACTGGAGTGAAGGGACCATGAGCACGACGCTGCACGCAGAAGTAGATGGCATCCCTCTGCAAATGCTCTCTGGCAGGT
The DNA here is from genome assembly GCF_964106895.1 of Numenius arquata. Classification (NCBI taxonomy): domain Eukaryota; kingdom Metazoa; phylum Chordata; class Aves; order Charadriiformes; family Scolopacidae; genus Numenius; species Numenius arquata. The sequence goes on along the minus strand of NC_133587.1, from coordinate 28,310,712 downwards.
TTGACTAACAGAAGGTGACAAAATACTGTCACGCATCTCAAGTAACTGCTGGAAAGAGAAGGTTGTTCAAGCCATGTTTGCAAACCTGGTGTGCCAAGTGTGGTATTTGGAGCCATGCAGTACAGCTGCCATACAACCCGGCTGCTCCAGGCAGGACCTGTCCAGGATCCAACAAGATTTGCCAGGTTGTTACTAGCTCCCTTGGAAGACAAAACCTGACAGTCCGTTCTCTAGGAAGTCCCTGATCAGATGGGTTAGTGTCTTTATGAGGGAGAAGAAAAGTGCTTCCTGACTTCCAGATCCTCAGCTAGCTGGAGCCCCAATTGGTAGAAAGTCTACATCAGCTCTTTTCCTCAGAGACGATCTTCAAACAAAATGCCATAGTTGGGAAATACAGAAATCTGTAGCAAGGAGCATCTTCAAGGAACAATTCCAGCTGAATTAGTACAGCAGCAGCAACACAGGCATCCAGAAAGGTCAGATGAATAGAGCTGGTGCCTGCAGCTATCAAAGACTGAATCTTTCCAAACACCTGTTGTAGCAAGACCAAAGGGATACAAGACAGAAGAACTTAACAAATATCTGAAAAGAGCAACGTGCAAATGGAATCCGTAACTGTATCACAGCCAAGAACAGTTTTCTTCGCAAAAAAAGTCAACATACATATAGATCTCAGTTGCAAAAGAAAGCTTTTGCTTGACTAACTGCAAAAGAAAACAAGTGCCAAAGAAGATAGGCTAGGCAAAGAAATGAATTCCTCTTACATCAAAAGCTCCGATTCTTATGAAATAATATAAAATAAATACGAAACCCCTACATACCATTAATCAGTAAACATGGGCAGAAGAGCAGTGCTAATGTCAATGAGATGGCACTTCAGCTCAGAGTATTCCTCTGCAGGAAACTTCCAAGTCAAGGCAGTATTTTTAAAACATCCAGAATTGCCTCATTATCATCTTACGTCTGTAAATGAGACTGGGTTTTGGTGAGGGCAGAATTTTATTCTAGGACAGCAACAGGGATGACGCATTCATAAAAACCATCCAGCTCCTAATTCCAAGAATGGACTTGAAATTTAACTATATAAACAGCAGACAAATGTTAATTGAAGGTAAGCTTAAGTGACTGCCCCTGATGCACCCCTGAGCCGGGAGTACCCCCAATGCAGCGAGAGCACCAGTACTCTTCAGGCTGGAAGAGAGACTCTTCTCTAAAACAATTAATGGTAAGAACAACAGACAGCAGACAGCCATGTAAGAAAATTCATTCAAAGCAGAGGTTTAAATAAATAATCCAAAGTCATTTTATACAGAACAAAATTAACTTGTGGAGGTCATTGATAGAGGATGTTATAGAGGGTTAATATATGAATCCGAAGGAAACAAAATAAGCTTGTGGGAAATAGGCCCAGCATGTCTATTAAGACAGAAGCAACCTCTGTCTCATCAAGTAACTGAACAGCAGAATACCACAACTAACGACAGCCACCGGTGAAAGATCCCCTGTGTGTCCATCCGTTTCACATACTATTTCCCTGCGCTTGGGCAACCTCAAGAGAAGGAGCATTACAAGAAACAGGACGTTAGGCAAATACCAGTCTCAGGAAACCTTCTGCCACTGGGCTTTGGGTCCCTAAAAATGCAGAAACAATGTTAAAATTAATTCATTCAAGATTATTCTATTCTGATTTTCTGAGCAAAACTAAACATTTGCATGATACAAAACACAACAGCACATACTGGGTTAAAAAGTAAGGAACAATTACAAGTAAATCTATCCTGATTTCTCATTTATTTTTGTTAGTTAAGGTATTTCCAACTTGCTCCATTTGCAGTATCTTGTTAGGGCAGAGCGTTCGGCTGAAAACAACTGATTTAAAACAAAAATATCAGTCTGAGCCCCCTCAACACGAGAAAAGGAAAACCAAAAATCAAGTAATGTTTCTGGTGCTGAAAGACAGTATTTTGTAGGAACAAAACATGTAGCATCACATGTTAACACCTTTATCATCAAGGTTTTTTTAATCCATCACCTACAATCTTTCTTACTGACCAGACTACTGCAGCATATCCACCTCTGCAAATATTCAACTAGTACTGCTATGGCTATTTCTGTTGTTTTTAAGCAAAGAAAAAGTCACGTTTATTTTGTAGTAGCAATAGTTTCTTTTTTATTTTTAATATACTTTAGGAAACAATATACAAAGCTGAGCTTTGCCACCATTTTCAAACGGTGGGTTGCTCCAATTACACAAATTCAGCGTTTTGTGATGGTTAAGAACAGCAGTCAGCACCAGACTTAAACAGTTAGCTACAACACAAACATCCTTCGAAATGAAATGTCATAATATCAAGACAGGTAAACCAGGAGTTAACATATGACAACTGTTGGGGAGGTGTCTTAAATCATTCTTGTTGAATTTTATATTTCATTAAATATTTTATACACATTTTCCTGTTTACAAGTTTTAAACAAAACCTCCCTTGAGGAATTATTTAAGTACAAAAATGTTCAACAAGAACAGTTCTAATAAAGAGTCCCCAAACAGACCAAATTTTAATATGTGTTGACCAAAGGAAATGAAAACCAGTGTTTCTTTGTTTTAACATGTTTATTACAACAGATACAATTCACATCTGACTAGCTTTTTTTTTTTTTAATTCTTTCCCCTCCCACAACCATGTTAACATGTTCATTGGGCTATTTCCTTATGTTTGAGCAAGTAATGTACTTTCAGCACACGTGCCCAGCAGTACTATAAGTCCATTCTTACAGGGTGCAAATGGAAATACGTTTCAATAATTTATACAAACAAGTGGGTTATGCTCAATCACTGCAATTTTAAGCTACTGTACACAGGAATGAAAAGATTATAGAAAAAGTGCCATAGCAACAGTGCCTTAAGAAAAGAGAAAATTAGAAGCATTAAAAAACTGATAAAATCAGATTTAGGATTTCACGGGGAAATGGAACACAGAAAATGAAAAACATTTCTCTGTAAAACAGAAATGGAGAAGCACTGCTCTCGATTCGGTGCAAGTGTGGAAACAGTTGTTTCATGATATTTTGTACATTACCCAAATTGTTGCAGCCTTAGACACAGATCGCCTGGCGCTTGCATTGAATTTTAGGAAATGCAAGATTTCTGAATGATAAATTAACTAAAAAAAAAAAAAAAAAGGAAAAAAAAAAAAGAAAGCTAATTTTGCAGACAGGTTTACATGTAAAAGGCTAGGTATTTAGCCACCTCAGCATTGATTAGTTTTGGATGTCTAAGCTCTGATACACATGGCTTCCCATGGCTTCACTCTACAAAACATATTTACAACGTGAAGAATACATCTACAAGAAATCTACATTTCAAGGGTTTTACAAATCATTCTTGTATCTTTCCCCTGAATTTGACTCCCTCCTGTCCCCTTCCCCATGTCAACTTTTTTTTCTGCCCAGCTCAACGGTCCAAAGTCTACTCAAATGCAGCTCAAAAGTGTTAAGACTGGGCATCAGTTTAATAGTTCCTGTACTCAAAACCATGTGCAATTGTTTACAACTTTTCACACCATGAAGGAATTCTGATTCTTTAGCTTTTCAAGTTCTTTAATTTGTTGCCTCAAAAATAGTATCCTGCAAGAGAAAAGAAATAAATCAGTATAAATATTTCCATTATAGAGATATTAAATAAGTATCTACAGAAGTACTTCTACAATTTCAACGAAAGATACCAAGCTCCTTAGCTCTATTAATAAAATTCAGACATTTTAAAATTAATTCCCAATCTGTTCAATCACCGACAAACACCGTGTGCAGATGCAGAGAGACCTGCCATGTTTGATACCTTAGTTCAGAAAATTACGTTGCTGTATTTCATTATGACTGATACACAATTATATTTAAGCCTGCTCTTCACTTGAACTTAACTCCCAGAAAAAGTGGGACACTGGAAGAGTACGTCGAGGAACTGAATATTCTGAAGAATGGTATTATGTCTGTGTCATGCTGTTTTCCAGACTGTACAACAACCCGAAGAGCTCATAAACCTTTTAAAACAAGCAAGTTTTCTTCTAGGTGCCACACGTCTTTTTCCAGTATTCGGCTCCATGGTTAGCGGTAGCCTCTAGTTACGGTGAGATCTAACCTCAAAATATTTGATCGTGAAAAGACATCTGAAGAAAAAGTTGTAACTACACCTGGCTTAGTAACAAATTATATTGCTAGCAATTCCCTTATACATTTTTTCCTTTTTCTACTGAACTGACATAACCAATTACTGTGATTCATGAACATTTGGTTTACGTAACTGCTTCCCAGAATTTTCAATGAATATTTTGAAACAACTTCTCATGATGCTAAAGTATAACACAAGCTTGTGAATGAATTAAGAAAATATTTGAGGAAAGTTGAATTTTCATATGCATATTCTGGAAAGTCTGAAGCAACTTTAATCAACACAAAAAAAGCATCCACTTCAGCAGATTTTTGTAAAACACTTTTCAAATATGTGCCCAGTTCAGTAAAAGTGAATTTTCTACTGAAAGGCAGGTGAAAAACGATTAAGATAGACACCCTGAAAAAACCCCATTAAGCTTACAAGGTGTGGGCATGTAACATATACCAGTCAATAAAAAGTGCCTTTTCATATGCCGGCAGTTATGGTTAAAACAATATAATCTCTTTGTCTAGCGATAAAGCTCCCTCTTCGAACTAATTTAAATAGTTCCGTGCAAAAGTATAGAAATAATATCATCATTCAAGTGTATTTGCTTTGATAATCCCATCCTTTGCGAACGCCTCCCCCCACCGACTTGTTACTTATGCCATGTATTCCACATCTTTGGGATTGCAGCAAAAATAAAGGTAAATGTTATCATAGATTCAAAGTCATAAGAATCATTATCCATGGATAGTTTAAGGATACACAGTGTACAAAAAACAAGGTGCTATTTAGTGAGCTGAACAATGACATGTTATTTCAGATCAAATGTGCACCTAGAGACAGAAGCGAAATCTTAAGAGATGCAACCCGTAAGAAACCAAGCAGTTTACTGAATATACTACAGAAATTGTAATTTATGCAATGAAGTTAAAAAATAATTTTTCAGAAAGAGTGGATATTTTTGATTCTTTATTAGGATTTACAAATATTTTATAGCCTACTTCTGACTAAAGGATTGTTCTACTAACTGTCAAAAAGCAAGAGCTTCTAAGATAAAACTGGCTATTTAAACAGTGTTCAAAGCTATTAAAGCCACTTAAAACAGTAAATCAGAATCACAGTACTCAAACTGTAGTGTGACTTAATGGGATAACATCACTCAAAAAGGAAACTGAATGTGAAAATAGATTCAGGATCATGACTACTGCTGAAAAGTTTCAGCACGTCTCACAAGACTAAACTTTTCAGTCTTGCACAACAGTCTTCAGCAACATAGTTGTTACGAAGCAGAAGTCTACTTTGCTTACATGCTTAAGAAGCAGAAGTCTATTTTGCTATAACCAACATCTTGCTAAAGAACCCCAAGATCTTCTCACCTAAGTACCAAACATTAATATTTCCTTAGCTTGTGATATCAAATGACACCTGTTCAAACTTGCTCTGGCTTTAGACCTAAATAATATCTTGTGCAAACTGTAGTGTTTATGACCAGTACAAACCATGCAGATGTGCACCTATGTGATCTATGCACCATGTAAGGACAGATATTTTAGAAGTATGCTGAAGCAGTGCGAGTCAATCGGTTTTTCCTAATGCAGTAATGTATCTGGGAAGTACTTCTTTTCTAAGAGAAAATACATACACAAGTTCCATATCTGGTTCTAGTCACTGGAGACTAAGAAGTATCTGTGTGGGAAACAGGTACAATAAAGACAGCTTGCAAACCTGGCAAGTATTAATATACTTACGAAGTCATCAGTAAACATGACTCATACAAAACAATGCCAGAATGGGAATACTAATACCACCTTGAAAATTACCATTTTGAAAATAAACACAAAGCACACACTTACCTTTGCTCACGCAAAGTTGCTTGAATTTCACATACTCGAACTAAAGACCTTAAATTCTTTAATTCAGTACAAATTTCTGACATATGGACACTTCCCATGTTATGGGCTTCCTCACGTAATCTTGATGCCTGAAATGGTTACATATAAAGGTTAGGATTTTGAATCATGCAATTAGTTGGAAACAATTGGCTGTAGCCTGAGGATCACTGAGTAACTGTGTCTTGGAACAGCAAAGCACTCTAACTTCAAAAGGGAACATTAAATCAGAACTATGTTAAATTCTCTACAAAAGCCCATTTAGAATCAGAAATGAACAACACTGGCTGCCCCATGCTGTGTTAGACAGGGATGTTTTAGATTTCCTTGATCCTAACAAATGTTTACCCAACCAACTTGAAAGACAGTATATGACAGGGCTCTGAGTTTCCAAAGTAATTTAATAAAGGAGTTAAAAGTCTCTGTCCACTACTTCAGTGGCAGACTTAAATTTCCCATTGAAATTAAGTATCAGTGACAAAAACAATTGAATGCCATCTTCTTTCCAGCCACCTTATACAGGAAAAGCGCCCCACTTTGCAACCCTTTTCAAGTGTTCTCTTCCAGACAAACTCCATCAGTTTAATATCCCCACTTAGTCAGGTAGAGACAAGGAGAAGCGTAAATTTAGAAGGCACAATCTATCCCCAGTTTGTGCATTTCTTCAAGTCTTGTCACTGCACTGGATATATGACTCCAGAGAACTCTTCAACAGCACCAAGGAGACTAGTATAATTACTCTGAGGTCCTGTGTATCACACTGCAATAAGGAAAGCAGATTTCTTTTAAGTGGCACACTGAAAAAAACATTTTTGAAATAGATCCTTTCCTGCAGTATTATGTTTCACAATGTTATTCTCTGCTTGGCTAGGATGGAGTTAATTTTCTTCAAAGAAGCCTATACGGCACTATGTTTTGGATCTGTGAGCAAAACAGTTGATAACACACCAATGTTTTAGGTACTGCTAAGCAGTGCTTACACAGAATCAAGGCTTTCTCCCTTTCTCACTCTGACCCTCCCACAGCAAATAGGTTGTAGGTGGACACAAGGCAGGGAGGGAATGCAGTTGTGACAGCTGACCCAAACTGACCGCAGGGATATTCCATACCATACAATGTCACACTCAGCAATAAAACTGTGGAGGGCAGTTTTCCAGGGGTTGCCATTGCTAGGGGACTGACTGGGCACTGTTAAGTGACTGCTTTTGCATCACTTCCCACCCCGTTTTACTTATTAAGCTGTCTTTATCTCAACCCACGAGTTTTCTCACTTTTGTCCTGCCAATTCTCTCCCTGATCCTACTGGGGGAAAGTGAGCGAGCGGCTGTGTGCTGCTTAGCTGCCTACTGGGGTTAATCCACAACATCTGCTTAAATACTTGTATACTTGATTTTTCCTTCCCCAAAATAATAGTATTTAGCACAGGTCTCCATCAACTTCTGGCATTTCTCCAGTTCAAAGAAGTACTCTGTGTTCCATTCCCTACATTACAAGTTTTCTTTTCTGGAGTGTGTTGACATCCAGGAGCCAGGAGTACCCTGGCTCCAGTAGGCTATCATTTCGCATGTCCTCCCTACACAACTCCAAAGCCTTGAGACAGAGTAAATTATCAATAATGACTTTCAAAGTACTTCTTTTTAAGCTGATCAGTTACTCATCTTAAAGTAATCTCCTTTAAAAGGCCTTAAAATTGTTTTTGAATACAAGATTCTTGTTAAAAGGTGTTAACAGTCTTGGTGCAAATCAGGATATAACATTCATTGCTTTCCCATACTACCAAAGCCTGCTACCAAAAGAAAAAGAAAACAACCCCAAAACATGACATAATTTCTTTCTAAAAAGTCCATACTGACTATTATCAGGGTTCTCTTCCCAGGTGTTTGTAAAATGGTAAATTCATCATTTTTCTACTTAGATATTGTTCAATACTCAAGTACCTCTACAATTACTGAGTCGAGACCACCTACAATTCCATTTCTCACATTGCTTAAAGATATTTATGTTGATTATTTTCCAATTAATCACATTACTGGATTGTTTTCCAGTTTTCCACATCAACTGCTTCTTATGAATTCTGCAAGATAACTGCTAGTGGTTCGAGAATTGTTTTAGCTACTAAGTACTGCACAGTACATTTCTTCAAGTCTGACTGCTTTAACACATACCTGTCCTGGCTCACCTGATTTATTTACTTATTTATTTTTCAGTTTAGTCTGACATGTGCTCTTATGCCCCAATTTCAATTTAAGCTATGCATCTGGTTAGAAATCTGAAGAAACCAAGGTACTGCATATTGTAGCCTCTCCACTTTCATCTAGCTTACCTTCTTCAACGTGTATTACACCTATACTTCCATCCACTTTTTCTATCAAATATCTGAGTTAAGTCCCTCACGTGTTACTCTTCAAAAGCGGTCTATAAGCAACACTGTCACATGAAATCATCTTAAATAGCAGACAGGACAACATAACATGTAACACTTGGCACAAAGGTGAAAGTATCCAACTGAGTACATGATCGCCTAGTATTAGCTGGTTTTTTTGATCTCTTTATTGCTGATAGTGAGGAAAAAATGACCTATAACTGTATAAATCTATATTTTCTGCATTAAAATATATGTCAATTCAGAACACAGTGAAAGCAATGCTATCAAAACTACAAGCCAAGGCCATAGAAAGAAGTGGTTGGTAATGTCTCAAAATTGAATTTAAAAAAATTAATGAAAAGATACAAAACAAGAACCCCAAAAGAGTCCAAATGGGCTATCAGTCTAGACTGCACTTCTAGAAGCCATCCTAAAAATTACTACCTAAAAGCCTCCGGTGTAGGCTTGAGCCAGCAAGCAACCACTCTTCAAAAGAGCAAAGTATGCTGGGCTAAGTAAGATTAATATCCCACACAGACCGCGTCAGACAGAGCTGCCTGAGAAAGGACTTGAACTAGACTCAACCAACACGGTTCCTTTGAATAATACATTCCAAGCAGCTGACGTGCATCCAAGTTTCCCTGTATTACCACAACAGGATAGGTTTCATGCAGTTAGTTATAAAATATGGATGGCAATCCTACTCCATTTCCCATTATGTAAAAATAGTCCAAATTCAGTCTGAGCCCTCTACATCATTTTAAAACTTGGGTACAACAAACAAGGCAGAGTTCCTTTTTCACTGTGTTGAACTAACAAATCAGTGACTCAAACTGTGGAGTTGTCTCAAATAGTTTCTCTCTCTCACCTAACCCATACATCACATCACAAAAATGTGTTATAAAAAGTTGTTGAAATTTACATTCTTTGTAAATTTCAACACAACTTTGAGAGTAAGAAAATAGTTATGAGGTTAGCTATTCATCTGAGAGAATTTCAAAAGCCCTGGTACTTTAAGCAAGACTAAAAACACTCAACTGCTAAATGGCAACAACAACATAAAATCTGCAGGTCTGGCCTAATCCCTCTTCTCTCTATTTTTTTCTGCCTAAGGCCAAGCACCAGAGTTTTTAAAAATACTTCTAATTCCTAGAAAAAGCAAGTTGTGTAAGAAGACCAGATTTTAAGCTATACATTTTGCACTGTTACAGGGAACAAAAGCACAAGTGTACTCACCTGCTTTTCTGCATGATCTGCAGGCCAGCCTTGAACATGCTTTATAAGATTTTCATTGAAGTGTGCTGCTAGCGTAGGTGTTAATGAACAAGTGGGTCGTACAGATGTATTTTGCGGTGCCGGTGTTGAATTTGATGCACTAGTGCTAGAGGTATGATTTGGACCTGGTGATGGGCTTCTTTGACTACTGGAAGAAAGAATTGAAAGGAAAAGTGAGCATTTAAAAACACAGATAAAACTATAGAGAAATAAACACTTAATTCATTGCTTCCAGCCACAAAAACACATAAAGCATTTAAACCACAAATAAATACTTCTGGTAGACCAAACCTGTGCCACTTTTCCACAGACCTCCTGCTTGCATGGGAACTGTTGCAGTGCTACAATATAACAGGGGTTTTTTTGTTTCTTAACTTTGATAGCTGTTCAAGACATGTAAGCTGTGTCTATATTTTTGTGTTAGATAGAGAATATATACACATATGTTGTTCCTTCAAATAATTGGAAAATCTTTGGTGTGCAGCTATGATGTATGAGATGGAGTCAAGCAGGTTTACTTAACAGAGTGTCAGCAAGCGTCACAGTAATCATTAAATACAAAGTCTGATGTCCTGATCTAAACATATAGCCATATGGGCTTTGAGGAGTACAACCATTTACCAATGCCAAAACACAAACACCTTAGTAACTCTGTGATAATGTAAATCCTCACTTAAAGCACTCAAGAGAGCAGAAGTATCACAGGAGCACTATGTTTGCAGCTACCAACTTGACTGCTTTACTGGAACATATTCACGCTGCAGTGTTTCTGGCTGGCGTGTTAACCTGTTGCTGGAGAACAGGTGCATGGAAACACATTCAGCTGATATGTGTACTCTAGATGAATCAAAATCTCTGTGCCTTGGACAAAGCCTTTGACTGTCCCCTTTCAGATCTCCATATGCAAGCAAACACAACATGTTACATTATCTGAACATTACTTCAACACACCGCTTTTCCAATTCTACTTTGCAACTATAATTCTTTGTCAAAAGCTTCTCTAATTTCTACTAAGGAACCCTCATGCTGATCTTGGCATCCACAGCGCTCAAGATTACGTTATCCACAATGTATTCTAGCCATTGCTTTAAGCAAAGTTGGTGGGGCTTTTTTAACTGCATTCCTCTAATAATTACCCTCTCACTCCACAAGACATTTTTCCTGTCTACCTTGTGATGCTCCTCATGTATGCGAGGGGCCGTCTTAAGAGTTCCTTCTTAAGAATCCTGTCTCCTCACAAAAGCCTATTCCTGCTGCAATGACTAAAAAAGGCAGTACCGCATAGGTAAATCTTTGGTAAACTGATATGACTGAGTAATCCGCAAGGACTTTTGTACTCCCAATTTGCAAATACTCACCCCTCCACCATACGCTTGGATGGTAAGCTCTGTAGGTAAAGAAGTAAAGTTTTTTGTTTCACGTTTATCACTTCTCTCAATAAAGCTATGATATGCAACCTGAACACCTAACATTAAGCCCAACAAGCTACAGAAGGTCCCCCCAAAAATATAAAAATCACTAATACTTAAATTTTCTTCCCATGTGTCCAGAAGCCCAGCTTATCAGGGCCAGCAGGAACACTACACTCTCATGTAATGTGGATCCAACCACATCTGACAAATGCCAGAGCTTCATCTACACAGTTCTGCTACATGTAAGAGTTCCTCACTGTTTTTCAGTTTCCATATTCTATCACCAATAGACAACTCTACTGCAACGTCCACTGGCATCAAAATGCCTATTTCGTATATCACCATTATCAAACAAAGGATCAGAATGTGGGGGTTTGTCTCCTCCTTGCAAGCACTGCTGTCCAGGTGATCTGATCTTCTAGGAAACCAGAACTTGCACTGGGAGGGGTATATAACCTATGGTGGGGAAGCTTAGAAGCTGACGTTTCAGCACCTGCCCTTTTCTACTCCCCCATCCCTTGCAAAAAGGCCTCTACGCTCTTTCCTTCCAGTATTCGTTCAATCACACCCATGCGCCCCACACTCACAGAAAGGGGCTCTGTTCCCTGGTTCATGTGTTTTGCTAAGAAGATGTGGGAGCAGTGCTAGTTATCCATGCGAACATGGACATGGACAGGTCAGGGTGGAAACAGTCTGCTCTGTCCTCCCACCCTTGTAAGGGAAGATGAAGCAGTAAGCTTAAGCAGGACAGAGAAACAACACTAACACCACAATTGTGACAGTATCTCACAACGTTCTGTGGCACTCTGTGTTCTCTATACTGAGAAATAGTGGTTTTAATTACGAAAGTACCTAGAAGTACCCGCCACTACTCCTAAGGTTATGTTTACAATCACTCTCCCACCAGCAGCAGCTTTTCAACACAGGAAACAGTTTCAGTCTATTTCTTAAAACTTTACATCACTTGCAGGCAAGTAGTAAGAAAGTAACATGAAGAAAAAACAAATTTGAGAGGTATCTTAATTCATCGCATAACCTACCCCCTCGAGGACTGAAAACATCCCAGCATAATGCAACTATCTTCACAGGCCAATGCCAGGCCATTTATCCTAATCATTCACACTTGCAAAGAATTACAACAGGTTTCCAAACAGCCAACAAACTAGGTACAGCACACTGCTCTGCAGGAAAGACTTTAACCTCATTCTTTTCAATAACCCCCAAACTTGTTTAAAAGCTTAGAATTTAAAAAAAAAATGTATACAGAAGGATTCTTGCAGGCAGCTTTGTTCAAGTTGTATACATAAATTTCCCTTGGTTCCAGGCACCAGAAGAGAGAATATATAGAAACATAGAATTATCTAGGTTGGAAGGGACCTTCAAGATCATCTAGTCCAACCATCAACCTAACTCTGACAAAAAAAAAAAAAAATCATCACTAAACCATGTCCCCCAGCACCATGTCAACCCGTCTTTTGAACACCTCCAGGGATGATGCCTCAACCACTTCCCTGGGCACCCCCCCATTCCAATGCTTGATAACCCTTGCAGTGTAAAAATTCTTCCTAATATCCAATCTGAACCTCCCCTGGCGCAACTTGAGGCCGTTTCCTCTAGTCCTGTCGCCTGTGACTTGGGAGAAGAGACTGACCCCCACCTGGCTACACCCTCCTTTCAGGTAGTTGTAGAGAGCAATAAGGGGCCCCCCTCAGCCTCCTTTTCTCCAGGCTGAACACCCCAGCTCCCTCAGCCTCTCCTCATAAGACTTATTCTCCAGACCCCTCACCAGCTTCGCTGCCCTTCTCTGGACCCGCTCCAGCACCTCAATGTCTTTCTTGTGGTAAGGGGCCCAAAAACTGGACACAGTACTCGAGGTGGGGCCTCACCAGTGCAGAGTACAAGGGGACGATCACCTCCCAAGTCCTGCTCACCACACTGTTCCTGATACAGGCCAAGATACTGTTGGCCTTCTTGGCCACCAGGCCACACTCCTGGCTCATGTTTAGCTGACACCAGTCGAACAACACCCCCAGATCCCTTTCTGCCAGGCAGCTCTCCAGCCACTCTGCCCCAGGCCTGTAGCGCTGCACGGGGTTGTTGTGACTCAAGTGCAGGACCCAGCACTTGGCCTTGTTGGACCTCATCCCATTGGCCTCGGCCCATCGATCCAGCCTGTCCAGATCCCTCTGCAAAGCCTTTCTACCCTCCAGCAGGTCGACACTCCCACCCAACTTGGTGTCGTCTGCGAACTTACTGAGGGTGCACCCAATCCCCTCGTCCAGATCGTTGATAAAGATGTTAAAGAGGATCGGCCCCAGTACCGAGCCCTGTGGGACACCACTCATGACCGGCCGCCAACTGGATTTAACTCCATTTACCACCACTCTCTGGGCCTGGCCTCCAGCCAGTTTTTAACCCAGTAAAGAGTACTCCCATCCAAGCCATGGGCAGCCAGTTTCTCCAGGAGGATACTGTGGGAGACTGTATCAAAGGCCTTGCTAAAGTCCAGGTAAACAACATCCACAGCCTTTCCCTCATCCACCAAGCGGGTCACTTTATCATAGAAGGAGATCAGGTTTGTCAAGCAGGACCTGCCCCTCATGAACCCATGCTGGCTGGGCCTGATCGCCTTGGGTGTCCTTCATGCGCTGCATAATGGCAATGATGTAACTGTGGTAAAAAATACTCTTTGGGTTTTGGGCTCTGTGTTCTCTTCATTAGCTGGCTCAGCTATTTCAAAACCACTTACAAATGCAAAGGCTTAACTGTAGAAATGTTCAGTTGATTAGGAAAAAAAAAGGCATTTAGATTTTGCAGCTGGAGTTGAAATTAGCCAAGAACATGAAGGGCAACAAGGGCTGTACATCAGGGGCAAATGAAAGGTTAAGGAACAGGTAGGTTGCCCCTCTACAATGCAAGGGGATCTAGAGACAAAGGACACGAAGAAGGCCAGGATAGTTAGCAACTTTTTTTTGCCTGGATTTTTCTGGGGATGGTCTACCTTCAGGCCTTCCACACACACAAGCACATCAGCAGAGTCACTGTGAGTAAAGAAATACCTACAGCAGAGAAAAAAAGTTAAGGAACAGTTAAGCTAACTGGGCATATGTCCATGCAACCAGAGGGCATGCACTCAAGGATAAACAGGGGGCTGGCCAGTGTAACTCAGATGCTGCATCATCTTGAAGCATCACGTTGAGCAGGCAAGTTTTCTGATTATGGGGAAAAAAAAAGCAAACATTAAAGCCATCTTGAAGAAGCACAAGGATGACAGCCCAGGGAACTACAGACCAGTTGACCTTAGTGTCTGGGAAAGTTATGGAGCAAGTCTTCCTGAAAGGGGTTCCAGCTACATGAAAGAATAAAAGGCACAAAAAATTTAGCATGGGGAAATTATGCCTGACCAACCTCACTGACTTCTATGATGAGATGACCAGCTTGGAGGATAAGGAGAAAGCAGCAATGTTGTTTACTTTGACTTCAGCATGTGACATCAATTTCCATTGTATTCTTGTAGCCAAACTGGTCACTTATGAAGTCCGTATTTCATGTTTAAGGTGGGTGGAAAACTGAACGAACTGCTGGGCTCAAAGGTTGCAGTCAGCAGTACAAAGACCAAACGAAAGCCAGCGAGTGCTGTTCTTGACTGATTAATACCGGGACCCACACTGTTATTAAAACCCTAGACAGTGGCACACAGCGCACCCTCAGCGAGTTTGCAGATGACACCTACTTGGGGGGAGCAGTCAATACGCTGGAGGGTAGGTTGTTATTCAGAAGGACCTAAATGGGCAGAAAAACGGCAAAGTCCTGCCCTCCAGGGTGGAATAATCCCATGCAACAACATTGCAACAATCCCACAGAGCAGCACAGGCTGAGTGGGTACAAAGCTGCTTTGCAGAAAAGGACCCGAGGATTCTGGTGGACAAGTTAAATACAAATCAGCAACGTATCCCTGTGGCAAAGCTGCCCAAGCACATGCTGGGCTGTATTAGCAAGAGTATGGCTGAAGAAAACAATTCCTCCCCTCTTTTCAGAGCTGATAAGATCCACAGTATCCAGAGAACTATGTAGAGGGAAGCCCAAAACCAGACAAGAACTAAACTGCCATACCAAAGGAATCTAGCAAAGGACCACACAGATGACTAGGGGGCTGAAGCACATGCTGCGTCAGGAGAGGCTAAAAGAACTGGGTTTATTCAGTCTGGAAAAGTCTGAAGTAAGGGGATTGAAGGATCTTCCTACTCTTTTTAACTACCTATGGGGAGAGCAGTCAGCCAGACCTTTTTTTTAGCGATGTGCAGTGATAGGAAAAGAGGCAGAGACACAAGTTGCAACAAGGGATATTGTAATTAGACATAACAAAAAAACCATTTCACCATATGGGTAGTCAAATATTAGAAGATGCTCAGAGATGTTCAAAAATCACCTAAACAACGCCCTTAGCAATTCAAGCTTGCTGGTCCTACTTTGAGTTGGGACTTGGACTAGATCACAACTAGAACTCTCTTCCAACCTAAATTATTCTATGTTTCTATGTATTCCTACAGCATCAGCATACTGATGGTGCAGAGAACATCTACATTTATTAACTAAGTAGAACTGAGGCATCACCTTCCATGCTTATTTAATCCTTAGTTCTAATAGAATCAAAGTTCCCTTATGAATTGCCTCCTCTCCATTTATCAACCTGGCTTGTCTGACTCCTACTTCATCAGTAAAAACCACATCAGAAACATTTCCAAAAAATTAAACAAAATCTGTGGGTTTCTCAAAAACAAAGTTGTATCTTAATTATGAATAAAACATACTGTCACCAAATATCCTAGCACTGCTATGTTAGCAGCAGGGGGAGCTATGCATGCAGCAATGATACACCAAACCACTGCTGTATTTTCAAATGCTTCAATAAAGCCAAATACCTGCCTTAGCTGCTGGATGAGCTAAAGACTGACTAATCACAGGTAACGGAATGCTCCCAGAGAGGTAAAGACATCTGCACAACTGTATGAAAACAGGATGGTTTTGAAATACACTACTACAAACCACAAAATCTTACAACCTACAGAAAATGAGAAGAAACACCTCCCCCTCCAGTAGTTTTGCATTTTCTAAGGTAAAGGAAAAAATATTCCCAGTCCTTTCTGGAAATAAAGAGAAACTGGCAATCTGATAAAACTATTAATTATGGAAGCACTTATTTAGTTCCATTTTTAAAGCAGCCATAATTCATGGTGTGTCTTTGGAATCATATCTTACAAAAAGACTCACTGTATGCCTACATTGCATTAATTAACTTAAATGGCTGAAATGTTCACAACTTAAAGTTATCAATAGATATTCACATATTTCTTAGCAGTGCTTCCTCCCAAACAAGTAAAAAATAATTTCAGCTCCTTTGCTTAAAACTTTTAGTAATAGTAAAAGCAAAGGAAACGTAGTTGTAATTAACTTCCACACAATGAATCTGTATTTAAGCTGTAGAAAAATGCAACCTTAATTCATAGAGCCTCTTTGTGGGTCACTGGTCCACAGTTCAAGTTGCGAAGTTGTTGTTCATTCATATAAAAAAAAGTAAAGCCCCAAGAGCAGTCCTCAATCTGCCTGACTGCTTTCACCTACAAAGGAACAATCTGTTCTTTATAAATTCAGAAATACCGCCTGGACACATGAAATCTTTTGTGGATGAGTAAATCTACATCTGAGCTGGTCCATTTCCATTCAGCTCCACCGCACTGAACAGAAGAAGATACCAGTGGCACAGTTTTTTCCAAATCACCTGCTCATTAATCACCCATTTTTTGCAAGTGAGATACTTCCCAAAAGAAACAGAAATGCACAACCTCGTGATGCACAATATACCACTCTAAGAAACGTGTAAAAATTTGAGAGATTTAGGACACTAAACAATACTAATATTGTCGCACTATCTTCGATATTTGGCTGCACGCTCTCCTCTATTTGTGCACCATCTCCTGCGCCTCCTCCTCAAACACAGACAGTGCTACTTGTATGACCCGTCTGCTTCAGCGGTACATTCCTTGGACAAACTCAGCTTCCCTTCTCCAGCAAGATGCTGATGTCAAGTGGAGCGATGGTTTGCAGAGGGCCATTAGTCCCCTACAGGGAACTCAATGTGGGTAAGGGTTATGCCAGAGTAGGGAGAGGGAGGGGGGACACCAGGTACGGTGTATGGATTAGCAGGCCAAATGCCCCCAAGTATCACTTTACATAGACTCATGGCCATGATGTTTCCAAGAATAAGACTATCTTCCTTAGCAAGATTTCCTACAGGGAAACGTGATTAGCAAAGGACAAAAGGGTCTGTGACTGAGAGCTATTCCCAAAACCCCAGTGCTCCTTATAAAAAGGTCTAGTCCTCTTATTAAAACTGTTTAGCTGGTTGCCAAGTATAATTCTAATTTTGGTACTGTAATTCAGAAAGGTTTAAGCAGCCCTATCCGTAATTACTGAGACTGGAGCTGGTACGCTATGTCTTTATTCTACCCATAGAGGAAAATAAGTTGTAGGTTAGACATCTGTCAAAGATTAGAATGAAGTGTCTGTAAGATAGCAAACATTAAAAACTTCTGACTTGCTTCTGTTTGTCCTCTCCAACTGTTCAATATCACAGTGTCTCCAGTAAAGCCAATCCCTGGGACAGCACCACCAAGCAAGCAAACAAAAAAACTCACCCCCCCAAAAAACCCAAACACAAAACAACCCCTCTCTCCTCAACAAAATAACAAAAAGCAACACAAATTTGAAAATCTAACAATAAATTATTGCATCAATGACACATAATTGAAGGTCCCTTTTATTATTAGTCTCAGAAGGGCAGATAAAAGGATCTCACTATTTTATGATGTGGAAAGCACCACCATGTAGCGTCAGGTATGCTGACAAGGAAAGTGTGCTGATTTTTTTTGTTTGTTTGTTAATGTCATACCACACACCTTATTCAACCACTCTAAAAATCTAGCTTTTAAGTGCAACACGATTTACAGGAATTCATTGCAATGATGCACTTTTTTAAAAAAGTCAACCTGCAATCTCCTCCTGTCACAGTTCTAGACCATGACTCCATCACAGAAGGAAGGATCTTATGACAAATCTTCAGTTGCAGCCCCTGGAACCAGTATGCTAACGTGCACATCCTACACAATGAGAAGCCCATCTTCCCAAAAGAACAATTTCAGACAAGATACAGATTCTAAACCCACCTTGTAAATCCATGGCTAAATGCTCCTATCATGCAACATCTGCAGAGGCTGCAATGTTGACAAAAAAGTCTGGCCAACCAGAAGTATTTGTAAAACTTACTTCATTCTTGAATGTTTTTCATTAAAGTAGCGAAATTGTCTGATAGACAAAAGTTCTTACTAATTTAAAAATCAAATTACACTACAGCAAGACACCACAAATATGTAACACTAAGCAAATCCCATAACTGCACAGAAAGAAACAAAAACTCCAGACTCAGAATTCAAAATACAAGGAATCATTTGTAAAATTCACTCTGGACTGATGGGGCAGAAATATTAATTCTATTTTGCTTCTGTGAATGGAACTCTAGTGGTAGTCCTAAAATGGAGAATCTACCACATTAGCTCTGTAAAAAAGATGTTTAGCTGCATTTTTTCAGTAGAGCAGAGCTAAATCATGTTCAGTAAATAGGTCAAAGAAGAATCCACAAATAGCAACACATACAACATACATTGGGTCCAGAGCAAAACCAGAGGATAGCACAGAGAAGTATTTCAATATACCTTGAGCGCTGAAGACTTCGTGGAGAGGCAGGTTCATGCCCTGCCTGCTTGTCAGCTATTACCGGCTGCTGAGGTGCTGCCTGTGAAGCTGGTCCTTGTTTAACACCTGGAGTAGCAACCTGGAAAGTTCAAAACTTCAATTAGATTTCCTCCACATTAATCATAAAGTGTAAAAATGAGGAAAATACAGAAATTACAAGTTACAAGACCAATGGGGTTTTTTTGATAGATGGTCTTTTGTTGACAGAATTCTTATACTCTTCACAAGGTTTGTTTTTTTGGTTTGTTTTTTGTTTTTTTAAAAATCACCTACAGTTCCACAGCTGTGCTAGATAGCAAGAGCAGAACTAGGTCATAACAGGATCATAACACCTCTATCAGATATGGAAAAACAAATCTAAAGCATGTTTATCAGTCTGCTACTCCCCCTTTTTAACTGTACTGTGAGTTCTAAAATGTATTACCAAAAAAAAAGTCACCAGTAGCTTTTTGCTGTTCATTTGTGATACATATTCGTATTTAAGATACTAAGAAACCAACAGTGAGATACTGTCTTTTTTCTGTGAATTCCTGAACTACAAAAAGATGAAAATGAAAAGTCTGGGAACACACTAGTATCTAAGTTACAGTACATGGAGTTCAAGATACATTTTTTTGCCCCATACTCTGCATACCCCTGTCCCTTTTAAAGTATGTACAAGAGAGGAAGCAGCTCCAAAACTTATCCCCCATTCTGGAAAATCAAGCTAAGAATTTTAAGAAATAAAGAGGGAAGAAAAACGGGTTCTAGGTAGCCATAAAGACAAAAAATGTAAATTGGGCAGCCTGTCTGGCATTTGCTGACATCAAGCTGGTGTAGATTACTAACTAGTGGTCATCTGAACCTCCAGAAACTTTCTCAGTTTCAGAAACAGACTCCTGCGGAACAAACTAGAGACGGCAAGTAAGACAGTATCTGCTAAAGTAAACTCAAGACATAAATTCATTTATTTAAATATACAAGAAATCTTCATGTAATCTCAAACCTACTTATATGCCAAAGAGGGAAAGCCACCTTTTAAAATTATCATTAAAAGCCAAAAAAAAAGTCTGAATAGCACCATGAAAAAGTCATGGTTCTGTAAGAACTGTAATATGACTGTAAGATCACTCAGTGTGTTGAAATGAACAGTTGAAGGTGGGTGAAATAATAGCAATTCCTAAACCGATTCATGAAAAAAAGACTACCTGATTCTTTCTATGAAATGTATGACACAAAGAACTTTGCTATCAATGCCTGAATTTTGCTCACCCTGTGAGCAGACATAACAACTATGAAGGCTGTTCAAACAGAAGAAACAATTTCAAATGCAAAGTCCATCAGAGATAATTTAATCACCTTACAGATCCAAACTGGGAAACTAACCAGCTGCTTGGCTGGTAAAAATAAAACCAAAAATGGATTGTAAAGAAAAGCTCATATTTGTGAAACAAACGAGCCACAAAAATTTTACATATTCTCTATTTTCCAAGTGTTTCAAAAACAGTAAGTGTACCAGGAACAGAAAAATAATAACGGCTAAAAAAAAAAAAGTAATTCTGTAAGCAATATTCTCACTGAGCTTGAGAGGTCTGTGTAACCTATGCTTTACACAGTTGTCTTGCAGAAATTTAGAACAGTTTCTAACCCTACAACACAGGCACAGCTCAATAGCAAAATGTGATGCCCAGGATCCTGGAGCCTGTGACACCTGAGCTGCCGTGTGCACGTAGCACACCTCCAGGCAGACATGCCAGCTTGAATTTAAAAGCAGTACAGATATGTTCATGCCGTCCTAAGCGATGGGCCCCACTGTGTAGATGGCACTACACTGTTCCCAGAGCCACCCAAGTTTCTGTGCGTCCGGCACCGGGCGCTGCTTGCATGGTGCCACTTCTGCTTCCTCTGTGCCTGCTGCACAGAAGCACCCTAAGCCAAGGAGCTTGTGCTCTGAAACCAAGTGTGTCCTGGCACAGCACCACATCTTGATTATGCACAATTTACCTCAAACTCTTAGAACTGGATAAGGTAACCTGACTGACATCCAAAGGAGTACTAAAACAGATGTGCTTACACTTGGAGCTCTTACCACCTAAATTCTCATCTCAATCCCATCTTAGGGAATTCAATTATGTGACTACAAGAACTATCAAGAAAGTTCTTTCCCTAGTGAACTGGAAAAGTTATCTGATACTGAACCAAAATGTGTTACTTGTGGGACTAACACACAAACAATTAACGTTAACATTTCAACAGCTCTGCTGTTAGCACCAGAATTGAGGAATACAAAACCCAAGAAAAGCTCCTTCTGACAAACATTACTACTAATTCTGTTTAGCTGATACCTGTGAAGCTACTCCAGGTACCTAGAAAGTATAAAGCTTTTTGATTACAATATCCCAGTGTAGTAAGAGGTGTAACTTCCTCACAGAGGGATGGGAGTGAAAACTTGCCAATGTAGATAATAACACACAGCAGTTCATCAGGATTAATGGCACTCTGAAGCAAAGACATTATAGTTTAGGAGGAGTAACTCAGAAATTTGTTACACTTAATACTTCAATTGCAAACATGTTGTAAATGCTTCAAAAATAAACCCAACATGCAATTTCACCTCATTATGGTGAAGTCTTACGGAAAGATGGGTTAAAATATAGTAATTTCAAAATGTGTCACATTATAGACATTAACACTTTCTGAAGAACTGCTATATATATATATAAATATATCAATAAAACACACAATATCCTCCTTTGAAAATACCAGAGGTGAAATCCTGCAGGCTAAGTCACTAACTATAGGCAGTCACAGAGCCCTGCATGTAAGTAGAGATTCTTACATCAGAAAAAGCATAAAGTAACCAACACCTTTTCTGTTGTTTTTTTGAGTGGCAGCCTTGCTGTAGTTATGACTTGCACTGAAGTCAGATCAATTCTTCTCAAACATGTGTTTAGCCTTGAAGTTTGTTCCTTCTACTGAAAACCTGAGGGAAGGCTTGTGTGTCCAAAAGCATATTCAATTAAGACAGATTGTGCCCACTTACAACACTTGCCCTGCCTTCACTTTCTTTTAAAGCATAGTTTATTACCACATCACCTACTTCATAGGTATAATGCTGGCCTTTATACTGGGTGAAAGGCAGCGTGTTCAAGTCTGTCTGCACAGTTCTAGGAAAACATCTGTAGCAGGATGATAAATACTACAGCAGCAAAGTTTATAGAACACGGATAAATGTTTTGTGGGGAAAATAATAAGACTGCTGAGCTGTCCTTCCTTCAAGTTTTCTTTCAGAAAACACTGTAGATAAAGATGATCCCAAAAGATAAAGCTCTTGCCATGTTTATAATGTAGCTGATAATCAGAACTTTACTTATAAAGTATATTCAGATCTCTGGGTTGCAGGGACCAGAACAGATCAACTTCCAGTTACTGACAGTAAACAATTTAAAAAGATTCTTTTTCATATTCCAAGATTTGAAAGTGCCAGACATCTCCCTTCTTTGTTTCAAGTCTGCTGTTTGATCATTTCATTACTTGTCACCTAGCTACGGGACATGACCACATAAACTCAGGATGCACTCCAAGGGCAGAAACAAGGACAACAAGCAGGATTAGCACACACATGAGGCTTTCATAATTCATTTTACCACTGTCAATCACAACAAACTCGGAGAATTGCTTAGTTTTCTTTGTACCCATGAAAAAAATTCAAATATAAGAAAATTTAGGTTAGGATGAGGAATGCAATCTGTCCTCCTGAAGATAAAAGTATTCCTTAAAGGCCTTCAAGACTTAAGAGGTTCTTTTCCAAGCAGAAAACTGAAAGATGTTTTAGCTAAGCCAGGGGTAGGAGGCAACAGGGATTTGGGGAGGGAATCAAACAAGACTCTTTAGAGGCATGCTTCTTACGTTGATAAGATGCTACATACGCTAAGCAACACACTGATAAGACTGGGTTAAAATCTGAGGGTTTCAATCTGAAAGGAAAGATCTGTAAAATGAAGAGATGGGACGAGTTCCCATTGTGTGACAACAGCAAACCTCTAAGAGAAGTCCAAATCCTCCTCAACAAACTTCCATTTCTCACAGTCAAAACAACACTTTAAACTGCTAAATTGTTGGTTTTGGGGTTTTTTTTGTGTGTTTTTTTAAAACTTGCCTAAAAGGCACAAGAGTGTTAAGCCCTCCAGCTCTACCTACCACTGAAACTATCTTGAATGTAAAAGGTTACTCTCCACCAGAGGGTGCAAATCAGTAGCTGTGCCTTCACTCTCCTTTAGTACCAAAATCCTCCTGTATAATAGGTCCTTTAACCCAGAATCTCTTTGCACCCTTGCCCTACAAGACGAATCACAAGTCTACAAGTCTTTAAACAAGGAAAAAGAAAAACCCTTAAGAAAATGGGAATTTCATCTTGAGTGTCTCTAACTACATCTACTTCCTCCCCTGTACACAGCAAAACTGAGTCTCTGATCTGCTGGACTGAGAAATTCTAGAAATAAATAATCTCATCCTAAACCGTATTTATTCCTCAGTATTGCCACTTGTAGGATATGGAATACTAAGCTCAGACTCTGCAAAAGACATTTCTCCTCTGAAGAATGACCCACCAGAGGGATTATACAAGCAAAACAAAGTAAAAAAAGACAACTTTGTTTTCTCATTTATGTTTTCTACTTCCATCCTTAGGAAGAAACTTAGGAGCCTATTTGCTAGCTTCAATTAATGTTTCCTAGTCACTGATCCCATTAAGCAATTCTGAATGAATGGGGGCGTGGGGACAGGGATGGAAATGAACATAAGGTTAATTGACTTGTAAATACCTGGAATGTTTCTAAACCAAATTTGAGACTACATGAAGTCAACTTCCCCAAGAATTTCTCTTCCATTCTAACAATCTTTTATTGGCTGAAGTCTAGAAACTGTATCACCTGTTGCCTTTGGATTAAGTTTTTGTTTCCATTTCAATGTTAATATACTGATCTCTTGGTAATATCTCCAGACAGAATTTGAAGTGAGCACAAGGTTTTCTTTAAGAACAGAAAAGTCTACTAGAATTATATGCTAGAGTTGTACCACAAAAGTACAGCCAAATAGTTGCTTCAATTTCTTTTTCTTTCTACAGGGAAAGATAACATAGATATTTTATATGTAACTGCTAGTACATGGATTTATAGCAGCAATACTTACTATTACCTATAATGGTTTCTTACTACAATATGGCATAAATCAAAAGGACCTTACCTTCTGCTGCGATGATACCGGTGGCGTAGCCATCAAAGGTTTCAGCGGAACGGTGTTAGTCTGAGGCGTGCTTATTCTTGGAGATACATATGATCTTGGCGATGAGGCATCAGATGTTAAAGACATTGGAGACTGATTAGATGGCTGAGCTGTAAAGAAAAAAAAAGATTTTTTTTTTTTTTTTTAATAAAATCATGTCCTATCATAAATGTGAATTAGTTTTTTGGGTTTTTTTTGGTACTTTGCAGTATGCTGTATTAGATAACAGACAAACACACTCAAACTTGAGACTGTTGGGGAGGTGAACAACTGGAACAATAAAACGTTCAACAACAATCCCAACTAAAGAATTGTATTTTCTCCAAACTCTCCACTTCTTTCTCCCTTCCCTCAAGTTTTAGAAGAAGCTATTATGCACTGATTTTTACACACAGAGAGACTAAATTAATTTAACTTGTGATTCCCGTTTTAGTGTGCTCAATTCTACTTAACCGAAAGAAAGCATGAACCTATTCATCCATTCTAGGTACCTATCAACAGCCCCCCGCCCATGTTTTAATTACTGGTTAAAATTAACAATAGCATGATTCTGCTTACCTACTCAATAATATGACTGCACTTACTGTTTTAAGTTTCTAGCTTTATTAAATTAGAAACCACAATGTATTGAAGTTACCCGAAAGAATACCATGCCTGAAAGACTACAAAAAAAAATCCACTCTTTTAAGAATTTAAGGCCTCCCCCAAGAGTCACCGTTGCACAGTATTACAAGAAGGGTGTTCAACCAAGGAACAGTTGTGTTTTATAATGAACATTAAGTAACGTCTAATTCAGGTTCAGAATAAATTGACATGTTTTGCATTACTCATACAGAGTTAGTTAACATACAAAGAAAATCCCAAAAGGCAAGACAGAGAAGCACATTTACGTAGTTGCTTGTCATCTTCCCGCTCCCCATGTAACAATTTCTTATCCTATCTTTGGAAAAAGAAGTCATTCAACATCCTCTATGCCAGATGGCCAAAGATAGGACAAGAGACAGCTTCTACAAGTTTCAGTTGTATCAGCCTTTATAAAATGCAACGTAACAATTTTACATAAGTGAAAAGAAGACTCTGAATACCTTGTGTAGACAGTTGTGCAGCTTGAGAAATTAGGGAAGTGATATTGAAAGATGGTCCAGCAGTAAGAATTTTATGGAGCATAGACTGCAGAGAGGCTTGTGTCACAGCTGCTGTTAGAACTAAAAACAAACATTCTGTTTTACTGGCTATTCTGGAACATCAGTTTAAACTGTTCAAACTAGCTAAATACATTTAAGCTGCATTTTCTTTCTGATTTTGATCCTACATCCACAGTACACCAAAGAGCCACCTGAACTATTTTTCAGTGACTTGAATTCAATTAACGAATGCTTGGCATGTCTAACCAAGTCCTTTATTTAGGAGTTTTCTCCAAGATGTACACTAAAAAAAAAAATATTTTAGAAAATAAAAATTTAACTCTTCAGCTTGATCTTATGCATCAATAACTCTAGTAAACATAAAGAGAACATTTATTCAATTTGTTATTGTAGTAAGCAGAATATGTTTTGGTTTGGTTTTTAACTACAATAATTTAAGAAAAAAATTAAACAGCATTATCACTTCAACTCACTAAAAGAGATAGGGTAGGGCCGGAAGACTTCCTGTTCAAGGAAAAAGATCTTTCATGTTAAAAATCCAGACACTCAAATGTTTCTTCTTTAAAATGTAATATATTTGTTCGGGGTTTAGCTGTCCCATCCCCCACTCCTCCAGTAAAAAATTAATCATTTTCAACCAACTGTTTTAAAACTGCACTCCACAGGAAGAGCATCTCGCTCTCTGAGCCAATGAGACCCAGCCTCTGAACTAATCTTTTCAGAAAGTGTCTACAGGCTCTGTGGGATACTTCCTGAACATACACTACCCATGCACAAGTCTGAAAAAACTGACTCACCAGCACAAACACAGAATAACTCTGCATCATGTGCACAGTAAGGGCAGTCCCGCTGCGCAAGCTGAAGTCACCCTGCCCACACGGGCCTGCTGGCCAGGCCCTCCTGCCATCAGAACAATATTAAACACTCTTGCTCCAAGGCAGATACAGCTGCTGCTCAGATGTGGCAAGAAAAAATGACTAGGAACTTAAATTGGCAGCTTTCTAATAAAAAACAATTGGAGTCTTGATCAGACCTTTCATTTTTTAACACAAACAAGCACAATACTCCTACTTTTTTAGCCCAACCTAGTGCACTACAGTTTTAAAATCTTCTCCCTGCACAGGAAAAAATAATTACCTACTCGCCTATCAGCACTGAATGAAGACAATGTATTTGCTGATTAAAAGGAAGTCAACTGACAGCTCTTCCTTATAAATAATCGTAACACACACAACAGTAAAATTTTACTATTTTGAATTTCAAGGTTTGTACTTTTTAAAAGTTAAAAGATAATTAACTCTGGACACTATATATAAATGTTTTGCTTCCTATTTAAATCACTGATTGTGCACAAGAAGTTCAAAGAAGCAAACAAAAAAATCCCTCGCCACTTTGCTCATCAGTAACCTGCAACATGCAGACACCACATTAGATAAAATTACATTCAACAATGCATCAACTCTACCTGTTCTTGCAGCGAAAGGCACTATAGCTAGTTCTAAACTTTCTTCTAATGAACTAGGTCACTGTGACAAAAACCTAAGGGATACACCAATTACATGCACAAAATTTAACTTGCTAGCAAAATGACTGATATGCTCTCTTTATTCAGAAAGGCTGACATGTTCTGTTAAAGAAAAAGAAGTTGTTAGGCAACAAGATTTAAGAATCCCTAGAAGTTTCAGTATTTGCAAACACATATTATTAGAATAGCAGCACAAATGACAGAAAACAAAGAACACTGCACGAAACAAAAGAACAAAAAGCTGTAACTAAATTTTGTGCAACAGATGAATGCTGATTCAGCAATTAAGTCACCAGTCTCAATTAGACTGCTAACATACATCAGCATTTATTAGCTTAACGGCCTTAAATGCTACTTGGCTAATTTAAAAGGGTTTAACAGGAAAAAACCCCACCCAAACAAAAACAATCCCCACTTTATCTAGGGATTCATTTATTCACTTTTCTTTTAAAGTAAAGCTTGCATTTACTAGAGCTTAATATCCAATAACATGCTAATGCGTGTAAACAAGAAATTACATCACCTTTAAAGATTCCTTACCTTCATTGATTTTGGATATATCTACGCTAGAATTATTAAGCTGCAAGGTGGCTTGCAGAGCAGGCAGCAGCTGTCGAAGGAGATTTGGGTCCTGAAGTAATGGAGGAATTGGTGATTGTGGGACAGGTGAGACAGGAACTGTAGGAGCAGATGAAGCAGGCGCAGAAGTTGGGTTCAGTCCAGAAGCAGAAGATGTAGAAGGAGTTGTGCAAGAATGGGATACAGACTTGTCCACAGATGCAGACTCTGAACAGGAGACAGACAGTAATTTTCATTTTCCCCAATATAACCTGACAACTTCTCACTAGTATAATATTCATATTAAATTCAGAAGATCAAATGCTTGACTATTGTTATAAGAGAAAAAAACACACCAAAAAACAAAAATTGAAGATATTTGATATCTAGTGTAATTTACACTACTGAACCTAGCATTTGTTAGGAACACATGTAAAAATTTTTCCACTTCAAGATACTGGACTGAAAGCTGCCAGTACTTCCCCTCCCCCTCCCCCTCCAATTTTTAGGACAAACGTGGGCCAAAAATTCCTTAGGGATTTTTTTATTTTACTGTGCATATACTCATATTCTATGTTTTTACTCATGGTTCCAGTACTTCTTTGGAAAATATACTATGAACCAAAACCTTACAGTCCATGGACTTCACAGATAGGTTAATATGTCAAATTTGATGGGAAGGTATAAGCCATGCTTCATTTCTTCAGAGACCAGACTACAAGAAGCTATAAAATAAAGACCGGAGTCTATCATACACAATCCAGCTACATTGCTCAGGATTCACAGACAGGATAATGAGCTGTACTAGAAATATACAACATGAGCTGTTAATGTCTCCACAGCAGAGTGGAAAAACATCTAGAGATGTATTTGGCCGTAACTGGTTTCAAATTTGTCAGCTTCTCCTGAAGCATCAAGACCTTTATTCTTATTAATTTCATTTTAGGAAATATCAACACTTATTATCCACAGAAATGGTTAGTACCTAAATTCAATTATACTGTATAGCAATTTGTTCTAATTTATGTGAGCTATTTAATTAATTTTAAATTTGACTTCCAGTTAACATGAAAGTTTCTCCTCCTTTCTAGTACTGTGAGAAATTCTTGCACTGAAAGTATTTCCACTTAAAGCGTACCATCAGTCACTTCACGTATCCTTCCTTTACGAAGTCTGGGCCCCTATATTTCAAGTTTAGCTTCTCTCATCCCCATTAAACCCATTGGAGATCTCTGCCCCCAAATTCAATCAAGACTAACACCTCTACAGCACCAAACAGGTCAGATGAAGAGTGGGAAGACAGATATGGATCCACGATCTCAGCCAGGATGCTTGCCCATAATACTGAAGACCTGCATTTTAATCCCACCTCAAACTGGGCAGAGAACATCAATCTGGACATTCCACATTTCAGGCAAAAATACAAATGAAAGCTATAGTAATTGACTGGGAAACTGTTTAAAGGCGTGTTTGGTTTATTTTCTTTGGAGAGATTATCAAGGTAAGACAAGGCTGACTTTTAGTAAAAAAAAAAACAACAAAAAGGTCTTGTTTTGTGTTACTACGTAAGAGTG
The DNA here is from genome assembly GCF_964106895.1 of Numenius arquata. Lineage (NCBI taxonomy): Eukaryota > Metazoa > Chordata > Aves > Charadriiformes > Scolopacidae > Numenius > Numenius arquata. The sequence goes on along the minus strand of NC_133587.1, from coordinate 28,281,745 downwards.
AAGTGTTGCAAAATTTCCAAAAGCTTTTGTCTTCTGACAGCCTTAATTGCAACTTTTGAGACTAATTTGTAGAACCCTAAAAAAAGACTGAAGTGAGAATCAATACGTGAAGCAAATGAGATTAGAGATCTCAGTGAAAAGGGGACTTCTGCTGTAACTGCAGTTACAGTAGAAATAGCTCATAGTAGATTGCACATACTCAAAAAACCCCTTTTCCAGTCAAGTAGCTGAGAAATCTAAACCAGAAAAAAAAATGCTGAAGAATCCAAATTTGACAGCTTGCAAGGATGCAACAGCCAGGGCACACATATGCATTTTGATGTTTCAGGCAAACTTCTGAAAAATAGGTGGCCTTATCTAATTACAAGCTCCTCAGGACAAGGGGTTGGCTTTCAATGTATCTGTGAAGGGACCTGGTCATTTGGCCAGGATCTTTCCTGAGAAGAACTTACAGAGGGACAAGAAGCGTTACAAAGACTGAAGAGGAAAAAATGTAGTTACAAAATTTTTCTATGGTTTTCAGTAACATGCGACTAGGACAGCTGAGGAGGTATTACCCTCCCCTTAAAACAGTAAGTCATTAGTACAAGTCCGTTACAAAAGTATTAGATACAAATCTTACATTATGGTGTTCATAGTAAACTTATTAAGACAACTACAAGTCCAGACATATCAAGCAAACAAGAATCTTACCATACTAAACAAAAGTATATGAAGTTTAAACTGAATTTGGATCTGTCACAGTCCACACAAGGACGAGATACACTGGCAGACAAAAGCAAGGGAATTAAGCACAATGGGGCATGTTAGTACCTTTATGTACAAGACCCCTACCCTGCAGTTTTGAGAACCTTACAGCCAAAAACATAAAAAATCCCCAACACCCTAATTTAGAAACAAACAAAACAGAAAAAAATACTAAGCAATTACCAGCACTAATTTCAAATCATATTTAATGTAGTTAGGCTTGTCTTCACAGCTGAATTATTTTAAGCAAAGAACCAAATCACTACTATATTATTAATTCACCTAAGCAATACCTGAGCTTCAAACCACACCACCATACCAAACAGCTGGAAGTATTTTTCACCCATGCTGCAGTTTTGAACACAAAATAAACTGAATCAAAGGCAAACTTGAGCTAACAATGCACTGAAGACAAAACTTAAGACCAGTTCTGGATATTTATTCATTTCTTGAATAAAAGGACTCAAAATAGGTCATACAAACCCACTGAATTCTAAGAGGTCTGCAAAAGTACTTTAGTTTGGGTGAGTTTCTCTGCTATAAAAATGCAAACTGAATTACATCAAAACAATACAGTCCAGGTAATTCTTTTAGACAATATGGAAACACTATTCTGTAGCTGTATTACTGCAGGAGTTTTAAGCATGTGTTAAAATATACCCACAACAGAGATTTTTTGTACATTCACTGAGATTAAACACCTAGAGAAAGTGATGTGAAGAAAGGATGGTGTCTAATGCTAACTTTCCCATCTTTTGAGATGGTTAACATTACAAAACCAACAGTTCAAGTGTTGTGAAAGAATAGATCTCCCTGATCATGACTATCTACATGTACATCATCTTATAACTGTGTCACTGAACATCATAGAAGATGAAGAATACAATGAATGCTCAGAACACCATAGCACTTCACAAATTAAGTAATTTAAGTTATTCATAGTGAAACAAAGGATGTAAAAACATTTCTGCCAAAAAGAAGTTGTAAAAAAGTATTTGTGGAAATACAAGTATTTCTTGTTTGCATTAAGTAGCCTGAATGGCTATTTTCTTCTCTACAAAGGGAAACTCCTTTGTGATGACAACAAACATGCTAAACAGTATAGAATACAGATTAGTTCCGTATAATCACAACTTTCATTACCTTAACTTAAACTAAACTGTCTTACTCCATGTCTTCCAGACTGGACATTTGATTTCACAGAAATAAATCCAAGAAATACTGCTGATAAAACAAAGCCTCTAAATACTTAAACATCTGTTTTTGTGTAATATAATTACAAAGGCTTAAAACTGGTTTAATTTATGATGCTATACAGAACTTGCAAGTTTCACCTTTGAAGTTAACACAACTAGTCAAAACTCCTCAAAATGAAAGAAAAATCCTCAGATATCACTCTCTGGGGTGTGTGCATTTCCCCTACTTTTTCCACAAATAGAAGCAGAAACTTCTCACTCCCTTCTTTTCCTCCTTAATTCCTCTTTTCTTCTGATCTGCTTCGAGAGACTGTTTCATCGCATATTCTGCCACACAGTTAAGTTTGCTTTCAACATTTAAACACTATTTCCTAGTTTCTAGAACATTTACTAGGATTTTAAAAAAATGCTTGGAATTATACAGTCCTGTAGTTCTTAAATGCATTTGAAGCCTCAATCATTGACTGAAATACAGTCAAAATGAACACAGCCTACTGAGAAAAGTAAAATATCTTTGCAAATCTAAGACCTTTAGTTTTACAACTCTACAGTTACAGATACACTGGTCTCTACACCTGTGTTGTACATTAACAAGCTAACTACAGTATTATTGCAAAATAAGGCTTTTGATTGCACAGCAGTCGTTCATAAACCTAATTTGAACCATTAGGTTATTTTTAAAATCATTTCTTGTGATTTTAAAAGCATGACTTTGCACCAATTTTTCCATGCTAAGCTAAGAACATTAAAGTTTCAACTTCTGGAGCTTTTAAGAAGACTTCTAAAAAAAAAAAAAATCTGTTCACTTTGTTGTAACAATATGAAAATAAAGTATGAGTTCTGACAATCACATAAACAAGCTAATTAGATACAGCCTACATACAGAACTACAATATAGAACTAAACTAGTTCTATGGAAGAAAATGAACAAAAATAAAGCCATCAGAAAAAAAAAAAGAGGAAAAGAAAGTAATCAGCAAACAAAAACAACTAGATGTGGAGATTAACGTGAAGAACTATTAATTGGTTTTACACTGAAGTGGAGCAAGAAAAAACTTTTTATAATGAAAATAATTTTGGAAGATCACAATGATTAGGAAAGAGCTTTCTATTCATCACCTACTCTGGAGGAGTACGACCTGCATCACATCTTTTGGACAAAAAGGATAGAAGCTCAAGTTCTCAGGCAGTACTCTCTATGACAAGAATGTGTATGACAAAAGCGCGCCTTTGTTGCAGGTTTCACAGGGAGATATCCCAACTGAAGTAAGCTGGAGGCTACTGTCTGCCCCAAAAACATCACGTCAAGTCAGAATGGAAACATTACACTGCACATTTCCAAGCATTGTGCATTTTTTAATAACAGGGCCAAGAAATCCTTTCAAAAAAAAAACCACCACAGATCATTTTCAGCAGTTGTGCCACAATGTTCTTCGATTACAACCTAGATACAAGAAGCCAAACCCTTCGCTTCTCAGAGTCTGAGGCGCTATATTCAAATGCCGCTGAATCTTGCTGTTACCTATCTCTGTTCCTCCCAACAAGAACCTTTGCTCCTAAGCAAACAGCTGATCCACTAGTGTATCACATTCTAAAAGGCAATTCTCAGCCTAGTATGTTACAGCTAAAGTTATTCAGACTAGGTTTAACGCAGGGAGGTGAAAAACTAAGTCTTCTGACTGTTCAGCTACTCTGTTTCAACGACAGGCTCTTGGCACCAACACTCCTGCAGCTCTGCTGTGCCTCAGCCACCCTGTTCTACCTGCCGGAGTCCTTTAAGTACCTGTTCCCAGAACTTGCTCACTCCCTTCTTCCCCACGGCGTGCCGAGTTATTCGGGCATGTTAGTGTGACAGAGAAGTGAGTGGGGAAAAAAAAGAAACAAAAAGAGGAAATGCATTTTTTTGTGCAATAACTTCCTTCACAGTCCTCCTTCTCACAACTAACATACCAGTACTCCCTACACAACGAGTAGCTTTAAAATACTATTAGATATAGCTTGCTCTTATTCTGCCACATATATGGACAGCTAATTGATTTCAACACAGATTTTTTTTAAAGACATGGGAATTACTACTGTTGACTGGATAATTCCCAAATCATCAATGTGATCCTTTGAGTGTTCCAACATCTTTTACCACTGATGTAATTTTTTTATTCCATTTAAAACAAAAACAATGCCTTCCAAGTCCTTTGGGTTCAACACTACAATATTACCCAATCACTCTATTGTGAGCTGGAGCTGTATCTTTGCTCTGCTAGCAACAGTCATGCACGTGTGCTCTCACAGTGTGCTCTCTCTGGGAGGAAAACTGCATCACAAAATTTTCAGAAATTCAATGTCTTCTTGCCCTATAAACCTCACCTCTGCTATACTAATTAAACAACTACCACCTCGAACAGCTAACTGAACTGCTTGGTTTACTGCTGATGCTTAAGAATCATAACACATTCATCTGTGCTGAAGTACTTTAGGTGTGTAGTCCACCAACTAAGTTCTCCAAGCAGCGACAGTCCCATCTACTTTTTTTGCATAGTTCAGTTGTAATCTGCTAAGGACCTTAAGCCACACCAAAATATATCAATATTTAAAAGCAATGCATTTTGTAAACACATTTGGCTAAACTAAAGTATGGCAACAACAGTAACTGAATTCTCAAATACACTCAACTTATTTAAAATACAAAAAAAAAAAAAATCAGTATTTTTCTCATTTGGATTACTCCAGCTTAAAAATTAATTTTCGTATTTTACCTCTGCTGCCAAAATAAATGTGACAGCAATGCTCAGCAAACAAGTATAAAGTACTGGAAAAAACCTCTAACAGTCTCGCTAGTGTAATTTTTTCTAACCACTGTATGAATTGAGTAATATAGTTAAAACTGCAAAACTCAGCCAAAGAAGATGCAACGATACCAGGAGCAATGTTAATAACTGACTGCTAAAGACTAACAAGTGTTACAAGTAAGAAAACCACAGGGGTGAGAAAAGGATGAAGAAGCAGCTCAGCTGTCACTGACCAACCACTTGAACCTGTCAGCCTCAGGATCACAACCCAGCCAGAACTGCACCAGGCTGGTGTGCTGAGTCTGTCAGGAAAATCTGAGAGTATCGCTGCACTAGAAACAGAAGTGCTGCCTGATGGGACTTGGAGGAAAGGTGTGAGAAGTATCCTATAGACAGACACACTGTTAAGATAAAGACAATGCAACGTTTTATTCAGTAACCGAATTAGAAATAGGAAAACGTGATGTGCCCTACAGATAAAGCAGCCAAAAAGTAGGAAAAGCAACCCCACACTTTACCTGCATAAAGCACTCACAGTGAGCACAAACAGAAGCAGCAGATTCTGACTGGAACATTCAAACCAAAGGGTAGAGGTCAAATAGTTCCCCAGGAACTCTCCACTACTGCCAGCCATTGAGGGCAGAGGGCTACTGCTAACAGCTGAGCTAGAGTTCAGCCAGGGATTTTATTCAATCTCCTTGTGGGACTACAACATACCCCTGCAGCAAAAGAGATTGAGCTGAAAAAAATGTAGTTGTTGGTTTCTGTGGTTTTTTTGTTGTTTTGTTTTTCACAACTATTATTGCATTAAAAAATACACACTAAGAACAGAACTATTAAAACAGTGGTATATATATGCTAGCATAAGGCTGCCAGCAACACACTGACAAGAAGCAAGAACTCATTTAGACAAGGACTACTATGCATACTATTCAGTCACTTGGACCAAGCTATTTATAAGGAAAAAAATACAGCTTTAACCTCTTTTTCGAAAGAGAGAGGGATGGCACAGGTAGCAAACAGAAAAAAAACCCAAAGACTGTTTGCTTTACTTGTGTAAAAATAAACCCCTCAAACTATTTTACAATTTTACAAAGACACTTTTAGAAGATTGTTTGAACTGAGTGTCTCAGGACAATTTTTAATTTTTTTCATTTTGCATAATAGCTACAAACAAATACTTTTAAACACCATATACCTATAGTACTACAGGTTCACAGTCACCTCTGGGAAAATGAGTAACAGAAGCAAGCTATCCAAAACCATCCCAGTGCACATACAGCACTGCTTCTTCCCTTCTTTTAAATTTAAATATGTAAAATGCTACAGAAATTATACTGGTCAAATTTTTTAAAAGCAAACAAAAGAAACTCCAACATTCACAGAAAAAGAAAAAAGGCAAGACTACTGAATATACTCTTTGAACGATCACTTATAATACAAGCTGCACTGAATTTTTCTGTTCCTGCAGGAAGAGAGGTATTCAAGTAACATGTGAAAACTCACATTTTCTGGAATAAGTATTTTAAGCCTAACATTCATCTATTCAAATTCTTCAATTACTTACTAACTTTCTGTAATCCACACTGTCTGAAGCTCAGGTATTATATTTGCTCACAGTGAAGTGCCATGAAACACACCGAGGCAAGAGTATTACAGAGAAGCTATCCATTTAACCACTATAGACTTAAAAAAAAACTACATAGGAATACAGAAATTAAGTGTATATTTAATACGGAACCAGCCATGGTAACACAGATTCAAAAGTAGGATTTATTGTGTCAAGAACACCCTGTGCGATCATTTTCACTATTCATACCCAATTGTATGTTCTCAAATTAATGTCATATGTAAAAAATACTAGAACTCCCTGCCAACATTTGTAGCAGTTGTCACAATGGGAAATTCCTCCACTTGCAGTAAGATTCAGTTGCTCAATGTAAGTAGAAGCAACTAATAAAGGTATGCAGTAAAGCAGGGAAAGAATACATCCAGTTTGAAGTCTGATCATACACCAAACAAGAATCAAGTACATGCCCAAACTGAGCAATAATAAGGATTTTCTTTAAGTATATTTTAAAGACAGCAATGAAAATAGAGAGGATATGCCACAGAAGAGAACACTTGACGTGGATGTTTTGTACCGTTGAGTTTAGAAGTGGATCAAACTGCAATCAAAACAGAGGCTGAACTGAAGCAGGTGACTGTGGTATTCAGCACAAGAACCATGCACAAACTAGTAGACCTTACTTCTTGTTTTACTGCGTTGAATAGAAAAAGGCTTGCTGAAAAATCTTCTGTTCCTCTGTAGTTTGTAGTCAGCGTTCATGTACCAGGTGATATAAAAATTACACAGTCTCAAGAAAAACATGCAAAACTTCTTTACATGCACAATTTTCTTATATTGCAGTATTTGCCAGTGCATGGTACTGTCTGCATGCTTTGGATGGCCAACTGCACTTATCTCTGTGTAAAAGCTGGAATTCTTTAATAAAGAAAACTGGAAGGCAGGAAAGCAAATGCAGAGTATAAGACCAGTGTGTGATGTGAGTCTTTTTGGTCTTCTTTTTAGCGCTGCACTATTCTTCTGTAACTAGACAGATTTGCAAACATCAACAGGGCAACAAGCCATCTTTCAAAAAAGAACTGTGTCATACTAATTAGACAATATTTTAAATTAAAAACAAACATGTTTATCAGAAAGTACTTTTTCCCTGCCCAAAGCCTCCAAAATAGAATTTTCTTATACAATGGTACTCTCTAGGAACTCAACTATACCAAAGTTATCACACCATCACTAATAACACACATCTCCATTCTCACAGTCTGCTTGAACTCTTCTTCCCTAATACTGAAGTAAAACCAATTAAAATGCAGACTTTTGAAGGGTCACAAACAATACGCAGTAAAGTCTTGATCTTTGCTTGATGACTCTAAATGTTTCTGGTATTGTACAGAAAAACAAACTTTCAGCACCTTTAGAACTGCAGATCCAGTATATCACAAGACACAGATCAAAACAGAAGAGCAGTTGTTACAGACATGTAACAGTAAAGAATTGCACTTGTGTTTACTGAAAAGTTTGACACTGGCATTCCAAACAGTAACAGCAGTTCATAAAATATAACGGTCCAAAATGAGTTTCAAACGGTGTAACTATGTTAAGAACTCAAATAATGGCAAAGATCCAAAACAACAGGAGGACAAAAATTAAAATATGTCCTACTAAAATACATCTTTCAAATTATCATTTGAAATTATAATTTGCAGAATAAGCCAGTAAATAGCAAATAATGCAGTGTCAAATTGAAGTTCTATAAGATACAGCAAACTTTGTTTAAGGGGAAATAAACACATTAAAACAGTAAACAGGTTCTAAGCAAACTCAATCAACAGGACAAAATACATTTAAATTCTAGAACTAACATACTTTAAACAAGCCACGCATCATCTTAAATACTAGAAGGAATTTCATTAGACATTACCTTTTCTCTCTGTTTTCTGTGCAGGGATGGAAGATGTGGATGTAGGCAGTTTTGATAAAGTAGATGCTCCATTAGCATCAAAGGATTTCTTTGGCTGGTGATCAGATTGTAGAGAAAATGGACTAGGAGGAACAGTGCTTGGGGTAGCAGTTGGATGAACCACTGGTTTGATGGGATGCTGTACTGGAGTAGAACTACTGTGAGTCTCTGCTCTTGGCAGTCTGTAGTCTCTGTCATTGTGCCTGCTCGTTTGAGATAAAATATTCTGTGGGAGCATACTACTGGCGTCACTGGAATGCTTGTCTTCCACTTTTTTCAGGATTCCCCAAGTAACGTTGCAATAAGAAAAAAAGATTAAATTAGAAACTTGTCTAAGATTGCAGTGACTTTGATTAATACAGCTGCACATCAACAACTAGATCTGATTGAACTTCTTACAATTAAAAATAGCCTCAAGTAGATCAGCATTAAAAAGGCAAAATTTAACTTTACTCACTGACAAAATGCATTTTCTCTGACCTTTGCTTGATTTAGAGTTCCGGTTAAGCACTGTGTTTTGATGAAAGGCTGCTTTATAACAAGTGTTACAGTCAAGTTAACTTTTGAAGTCTCCTAAAAGAATCTAAATCAAAATCTATTATTTCCATCTTATATTTAGCACGAAGAGATAATTCGTGCCATTTTTCTTTTGTTCATTGAAAATCCTGAACATTGAGTATAACTTAATAGTTTCAAATTCTAGCCTTCCAAGAATTCCACTTCAAGTCACTTGAGTACTACTACAAAGAATTTACTTTCAATTGAACCAACTGAAGAAGACTATATATTAAATGAGTGACTAATCTGCATTTGTCACACGACCATAGACACTAAAATATGTGTCACAGGGAAAACACCAAGCAAATTCTTTTTAGCGATTCCTAGATTTTTCAAGTGCCACAAAACAAAGTTACTGCAATATGCATTTCTGCTGTCTTTTTGTAGCATACAGCATGTTTTAGCATATGCAGTATGTTTCAGCATACACAACAAAACAGCCCTTTATACCTCTCTGCCTCATCAAGTTCTAAGGCGGGCAGGGAGGGGAAGATTAATACCTTGGCTTCTACTGCACCAGCATACAGAAAATAACCTCACAGTACAATCATTTCCCAGAAAGATTTGACAAAGATTAAAGCTAGGTATCAAGATAAAGATTTCCAAGTAACAGAAATACATAGTCCAGGAAAGGCTTTGCTAAGAGTATTGGAGTCGTAAAAATATGCTTTCAATAATGTACACAAGTCTCCGAAAACCCTGATATCATAATCCATTAAATTAGTTTATTATTTTCAGATGTGCAATCAAGGTTTTGGAAGAGACTTCTGCATCTCTATTTTTAAGTTCAGAATTATGACATTAACAGGTCTCCATGATCACGACAGTCCAACTATACCATAAACAGGGCAAGTTGTTTCAATAACAACCTATAAAGATAATTAAATTAGGCAGTAAAAGCTGCAAAAAGGAGGAGTACCATGAAAAGCATTAAGCAAGCGTTGTACTAGTAAAGGCTCAAAGTTATTTTAAGAAACAACATTTGGGAGAGCTGTATGTGCTATCTGCTTTGGCCTTTTTAAATAAAAAGGTGAGAAAAACAGCTAAGGAAAGGAATTTTTTTTTTTTTTAAGCTTGAAAAGGAAAACAGTAATGCAAACAAGGCAAGAATGTATTACTGTAAAAAACCCACATACTTCCACTGGCAAACCCACTGGCAGCTGTCGCCTGCATCACCTCTCTTCTGTAATCCCTATCTTTTGGAAAACTGTTAACTGACATTTTGCTTGCTTCTTTTTGTCTCTGCTCTCTGAAGAAAAGAAAACACAAGTTAAGTAAGAACTTACATCATCTAATAATATAACACTTTCTACAGGTGAAGTTACATGAGATGAATTAAACTATCCTAAGAGCCTGCTGCTACAGATGGTGTAGGCAAACTCCTTACATCAGTGCTTGTCGAAGCCCCCAGTATAGTAGTTCCAGCTCACTAACGTTGCAAAAAAACCCAATCAAACACTAAACAACCCACCAAAAACCAAAACAAAAACCCAAAACCAGCCCACCAAAAAACAAAAAAACCCAAACCAACCATACTCCCCCCCCCCCCCCCCACTCTGGATCATCACAGGATAAAACAGGTCCAGAGGTCACGGTAAGGGTAGGAACACAGTAGACTTGGACCACAATCTTTTATAGCAGTAATCTATTAGATAAGATCAACTGCTCTTAAATGAACTTAAGAGTATTTGCTCTTTATACAATGAAAATAGGCACACACATATACCTTTCCAGCCACTCTTTTGGTTTTTCCCATTGTGAAACTTCTGTTCGGCAGTTGTAGTAGTATTTTTTGCCTGAAGAGCTGATGTGTTCAGACCAATCATCCGCAGAATCATAAGCCTTTAAAATAGAAACAGTGTTGGACAAAAGACTACTTGAGAGTTTTAACATACAAATTTAAAAGCTTCTACCATTTTTAAAACCACACAGCATCCTCATACGCACCCATATCACTAATTTCTATTTACACCACCCTTAAATGCCTGTTTCATTTCGATAGTTTAAAGATGTGACCACTACGCTTCTGTTGCATTCTGCAACAGTTTCCTCTGGTTCATTCCCATCAACTCTGAAACAAAATCTAATAGTACATTTAGTGGGATACAGCAGTATCGATAACATTGGTCTTCTGCACCTCAAAACCTCCTCAAAAATCACTTATATTTCCAAAATTTTTCAACACTTCACAAATGTATTTATTCTGCTTTCACTGCAATTTTTATCAAGCACCATGCTAAATACTAAAACTTAGATAATAAAGTGACTAAAATTCACAATATGTAATGCATCTAAAATAAGTGAAATCATACTATCTCCTCTAGATTTACCAACAAAGTTAATGGAAAGTATTTCTCCCGATATCTACTTTATTTAAATAATCTAGTATTTTAAAATTCCAGACAGGTACCTCCAAGCTCTAATGGATATCAATTAATACAGTTTTACAACATATAATAACTGCAGCCTGGGTTTACACAGTGTTTACAAAATAATGACTGATGCTGGAAAACTCAATGAAGCAGGTAATCTACATTCTGCCTGTTTTATACAAAAATGGTGAAAATATAGTGTGTGTGAATGGGGTGACACAGGGATGAACACCGGTCACAAATACTTACTGCATCAGAAGTTTTGCTTGGATTATTGCTGGGATTAGAAGAATGTGAATTTGAACTATGAAGAGCACTGTGGTTATGTGAATTTTCTTGTGGAGAGTAACTGGTCCCTAAAGAAAAAAAAGAAAGACTGTTTACCATGTATGTTTTGAAGGAAATCAATCATTTGCATTCTAAGGTTGAAGGGGAAAAGGCAAGTTGCCCACGGTCTGGAACACAGCATAGTTCAGATGCAGAAATATTTCGGGAGACCATACACATATTTCTTTTTCACACAGCGTAAAGTTCACTATACCTTTCTAGTTACAATAATGCAGTATGTCCCTTCACTAGTCTTACTCTCAAACTTCATTCCACTAGAAACGAACAAGTTGCCTTTATATTTTCGATGGTTGAAGGAGTCCTAACATGTCAATTCAGAAATTGAGACATTTTTTCCTCAATATTAAGTCAAAAAGTTTAAATGGGTTTATGAACAGCCTACACAGTTAGATACACAAAATCAGGTTTCAAGTTCACTGGAGCAATGCTGTTTTCTTAACCCCTTTGAGACTACTTTTAACTGGTTCTAGGTAACTATTTCTATTTATACATATAGATTAATTTTCCTGCACCCCAGTCTCTGCAATATAGGTATTGACATCTAGAACACCAAAAGCAGAATCTCCCAAACCACCATCTGCTTCTGACCTCCCTAACAACTGCTTCTCAAGGTAACTCAGTCTTCTTTCTTGCCATGAAAACACTCAGACACAAAAGAACAGCTGGGCAATGCGAAGGGAGATAATTCTCAACATGTTTTATATCTGCATTTATGCCTAAGCAAAAATCACCAGTTATACCTGAACAGTTCTAATTACAATTAAACAAGGCCATTCATTAAGCCCTTAGCAATCTTATGTTAAATTTCCTGCTCTTAGGCCTCCCATTCCTTGAAAATGTCTAAGCAAGTAAAACCCTGTTCCATTCTTCTTTATATGATTTCGTTTTCCTAAGTTTAAATGTTCACATAAATCACATTGAACTAAAAAAAACATCACTTTATTACACATTTCAGGGAAAACCCTAGATATTCCAAATATAACACTCTCACTGCCTTTATTTTTCCTCTGACTATTGAAAAGTTTCTAAATACCTAGGGATGCTACATTACAAACCACTAACTTCACATACTATATAGCGATCTAAATATGAAGTCAAAGTGCCTTGCAAATGGCAAATACTGTATCTTACATGAAACTACGTTAAAGAACAGTCCACTGATAGTGGACTGATAGGTGGGAGTGAATGGAGCCATTAAAACACTTCTATTTTTTTTAAGTTTTCTGAGAGCCACATACGCAGAAGATGACTAAATGATATATCATGGTGCAGAATGAGAGAGATTATAATGCAAATGCTGAGCCTTCTATCTCTCAAGTGTTGACAAAATTACTACTTCAAACTTCTTCCTCCTTGCCTCTAACACTACAGGTTAGAAAAAAAGAGTCCATCAAAAAAGCAAGAGATACACCATGACTAATCTGTTTAGTATCCTAGCAAAGGTTAAAGGCTGATTTGCACATGCATGAGTTACTGCAACCTGAACCATCAGTGGCTCTGAACCTTTTCCTGCACTATCTTGGTTGAAACAGTATGTCTTGTCCTTAAATGCACCCTTTCAAAATCAAGACAATTAGTCCTACACCAGAAGTCTCTTGCATGCTCAGAGCCAGGTGGAATGATTTACCATGGGGGTAACTTAAGCTTGTCAAAGCAATAATCACAATCACATGCTTTTGATGCACACAAATAACAACAAAAAATTGAGCTTCTAGTGAATAATGTGACTTTACATGTTATGTACATTAGAATATTCCACATATTAGATTTTAATATATATTTATAAAAAACAGACACATTTAATTCCCCTTAATGTATGTCAGAAGCATGTTATAATTACAAGACTTTACTCCTCAATCACATCAACTGTTTTTTTTAAAACACTGATTATGGCATGAGATAGTTAATATTTTTGTAGTAATAATTTTGATAATAGTCTTTATTTATTTACTACACCCTTCCCAAACTCTACTGAGATAAAAGCACGAAAAATTCTTCACGTATTTCTGTAGGCTGCTTAAAGCAGACATAGTTCCTTTCCGCTATGTGGTAAAACAATTTCCCTTTTTAAAGGAAAAAATCAAGATGAAAATTTACCAGATGGCCTGTTTGAACAGTTTGATATTAGTCACTTCAAAACTTCAGAAAACACCAATGCAGTTTATATACTGTAATCCCGTACCATGGATGCAGTAACATTACACTTTGTTCAGAATAGTCAAGATGGAGTCAGTGGTTTTTAAATACTGTAGTGGCCTGACTACAGCACCATAGTGAATCTAATCTAACATATGTTTTCCGAACATGAATAAGAGCCAACAACATACCTATTCAATCAATAAAATCCTTTAAAGCCAATTCTATCCAACCCATAAACAAACCCCTCAAGCTCCTTGAGCAGACTTTCAGCCCCCACGCGGTCTAACAGCTCAGCAGCATCCCCCCACTGTTTCACGCCCCGGTTCCCAGCCCCAGCACTGAGTCACCAGGCACCTCGGAGCGGGTATCGGAGCGGCTGCAGCAGTCACACCCACCCACAGCTGGGACCGATAGTCAGAACACCCACTATGCGGCAGTTTCTCCATCAGGAGCCCCTGGGCCTCTCCGCGCTGAGCTGCAGTCCTCCCAGCAGGACCCCCAGGCTGCACACCCATGGGCTTGCCCTGAACCTAGGGGTCCTGCCCTACCTGAGCTGGCCTCAGGTGCGTAAAAACTGATCACGGCTGCTCTAACAACACCAACTGCCTTGGATTGCCAGGACAAGCTACGTGGGCTTGTGCAAGGGCCAACCATCAATACTCAATGGTGTCTAGGACAGTTACAGCTTCACCTCCATACCTCCATTTTATTCTAGGCCTAATACTGTTTTAAGTTTAGATCAGTACCCAAACTTCAAGGGAATAAGCAAATGAAAGGGCTGCCAAACTGATGTTTGCTGTTGGTAAGCTTTTAAGACCAAACCAAAGGATGCTCTGGAGAACAAGAGTTTTAGGCACTTCAAACAAGTTAAGGGCTTAAAGATCATACGCAAACACCAAAATTGTATCACCAAATTAACCACATAGTAAAACCTTGTTGCCTCAGTATAAAAAGGTACATACCTGCATAGCAGTCACCTAGGAACTCCGACAACCCAGGCAGGCAAGCATTGCAAGCTCAGGTTGCCAGGGAAAGTTGCTCAAGATCTTTAAAAGGCCATAGAGTATGCAGAGAGCAATCCACAAGTGGAGGTCTATTCTAAAAAGAAGGGGGGTTCCCCTTGTATGCTAGCTTTCACCATCAGCAAAGCCTAACTCCAAGCCACTTTAAGGTGGCTGTGACTTGCAATCAGCTGTGTGCCTCCCAGCTGCATGCCTGGCAAAGTAGATTATGAGAACAGGCCATATCCCAGAAACAGGCCTGATAAGGTAGACAGCACACTACTGCCCCTCAAAACGTTCCCTTACAGCACTTCTTACCCTCTCCTCTTAGAGTTAGACCTTCCTTACTAGTCCCAATTTCTTCAAGAAAAAAGGATAAAAACCTTGGTTTTACAATTCTTATTAACATACTTCACGATCTAGCAACTACAAATATACATCTTCGGTGCACCATAGGAAATTCATATTGTGTTATAAATCCTCCAATTCAGTTGCAGAATTCCCCATAGACATGCTTACTTCACCATCACTGTGACTTTCCTCAGCTTAATCATTATTTTGGAAGCAGTTAAATCTAGAAAGAGCTATTCCTAACTGGAAGATGGCCAAGAAGGGCATCAGCACTACAGTTATATAAAGCTGTAGTGATGCAACCCTGTGAGCAGGCCTTCACTATCTCTAGTGCTGAACAGGTCATAGGACAGGTCAGAGTCAAGGTTAAATTATCATGAAATCTTTCAAACAAAAAAAATCACATCTTCCTCACTGATGCATGAAAATCAGCAGAGAACACAAAAAGCATGGTTCTGTGAACCAGTTCAAAAACCAGGTTGTGACTTAATGCCTATTACAGATTTGAGATTCTGCCATGCCAAGAATCACTTTAACGCTTTTGTGAGTAGTTTCCAGATCCAAACTGTTGAACCCAAGACAGTCTGAACTGCAGTGAGGCTTCAACACTACGCTGGACTTGGAAAACAGATATAACATAGGGTTAAATAAGAATATTCCATTTTGCAACATAGTCAACTTTCTCTAGTAATGATCACATTTAATTAATGTCTCCATTAACATCACTTTAACTTTGTGAAATTAAAATAAGTTGAAATTCTGAGAGAGCTAAGGATTAGACTGCTCTAACAAAGCAACTCCCCTTCTCCCCTGCCATCTTTCAAGAGCAAGCTGAAACTCTCTCCTTTCCAAAACCTATACACCTATGCTCACAACTACAGCATGCATCTGTTAACAGCTAAGATAAATTTTCTTGCTGCTTGAAAAGCATCAAATACATCACCATGCATTCCACACCACCCTCTGGCATCCAAGTGTCTTAGCCTAATTAAAAATCTTTTTAGCTCATAACGTTATACAGTACCATAAACATAAAATCTGCAACGGAAATGCACAATGCAGAACATTGAGACACATTAGAGCTACTTTTGAAAAATAATCTACAATCCAGATTGGCAAACAGTAAAAAAATCTTTCTATTTTTCATCCTCTTCAAACAAACATACACTGAGAAATTAGACTGTAAACAAGTTCACACACCTCCACTCACACCCAAGATTTTAGCCAGGCACAAATAGTAGAATAACAGTAGTTGTAGTAGTATAGTGTTGCACTGTACAATAATTAACCTTATACAGCCCAACATAGGTAGTGCATTTATGTTTCCTTTTCAGTCAGACAAATACCTTGTTAACATCCTAACTCTCCTTTTGTCCACAATAAAAAGTGCCAGTGCAGATAACACAAAAGAAAGTTTAAAAATGCTCACCAGCTGGGCAGGAAGCACACAAAATGCTCCATAGCAATAATGAGTGCTGTAACTGGAACTCAAAGTCAGTCTTCCCCTTCACTCCCTCCAAAGGGAACAGGGATTCAGGAAGGGCTCTAATAGAGTCCTCTTTTCTGTGCCCAGAAACCAGGCATATGGAAAGAAACAATGGGCAGCAGAAAAGCAAGGAAGTTCATTCCACTTGTTTCCACTCCATACATACTGTTCCATGACTCCATGTTTCACCTCTAGCTACTACGCTATCAAATTCATTAAACTAGAGACAATATTAGAACTTGAACTTCCTCAATAGAAAAAATACTGCCCAACCGACAGACACTAATTATTTTTTGAACAGAGAAAACTTAACAGCAAGATAGTTTATGGTAGTGATATTTTATGGGGGTAACTAATTAAGGCTTGTTTAAACAGTAACAATGATAGAAACTTATCTAGGAGAAGCCTAAATTAAAATACCTAAAGTGTATTCCAACTGACATCTTTGTCACTTCAGTGCAAATCTTTATGCAGAACAATTTTCTAAAGTTCTGCATATGGGAGGAAAAAAAGTAACACAAGAAGAACACAATACACAACGTCTCAGCAGTAACTGAACAGCCTATCATGGCCATTTTTATTGGCCACATGTAAAAGTAATAAGACAAAACACAATCTTTCTTTTTTTATTGTGGCCTGCTGTATTGAAATAAAATATGGCTGCCTTCCATAGGCAACTAAAAGCATAAAAACTTGCAATTTTTCTAGCAAAGCAATGGCCTCAGAGAATACACCAACTGTGCAGTAACATTTTCCAGAATTTCATAACGTAATAACTTGAATGCACAGTGTTCTGCCAAAAGAAAGAAAATCTAGCCTGATCACTGTACTGCCCAATTACATATTAATTACGCCCCCCAAAATAAATGTTTTATACCAGTCACCAAGTAGCTCTACAAGCAAAAGAGCTTACATAGCCTCATTTCCCTCAGGACAGCAAAGTCCACGCTGTTTTGTAGTGTTTGATTCACAGGATAATCATCCCAGTAAGTTACCAACACCTTCAACACTGCTTAACATCTCTGAGGCACCTACTTTATTTGAGATCAATCAACTTGGAAAAGCAGCTTAAGCAATTTTACCCATGGAAAACATGAAAAAGTACTACAGACTTCAGCAACAGAGTCATATTCCTAACTCTCTAGCTCATGACCCCAGAAGATCTCAATGTGTTAAATAAAAAATAAACTCGCTGCTACAGCATCACTGATGACAGTCAATTTTAAAGTCTTTTTAATCTTGCAACACTTATTAACGTTATCACATTCGGATTAAGTGGAGTGGGACATTGCTCTAAAAACAACTTAGAGGTAGTTGAGAATAAAGCCAAACTATGCTTTCATTCTTGACTGTAGCTCAGAAGACATTTACATCTCTAATACAGTGTACAAGAGTGCAGAAGAGAGGTGGTTCTGTCCTTAAATAAAAGCTTCAAATAAGATCTTCATACAGGAAGAGGCTTTTTAATTATGGCACGCAACATAAGATGTGTTAAACTGACAGTTAGAATCCTTACCAGGAACTAATAATGACGTTCTCCTAATTCCAGTGTGGACCAGCACAGCATACTGACAATAGACTGAATTTCCCCCTTCCAAGTCCTCCCCAGCAACACACCACGAAACCCAAATAAACAGCCCTCCCATGAACATACTGTAATACAGTATGGTAATGGACATCTAACAGCACCACCAATGATGGACCATGCTACCTCAGGCAACAAGGCTTCCACAATACCAAACAACTCAGAGTAAGCAGAAGACTGTCTGCCACTGGTTTGTGGCTCAGACTGGTCCAATAGCTCTTCAAAAGAGAAGAACTCCACTACATAAATACAGCAAGAAAGGTGTGAACAGGATTTCAGGCCATGTCAAATAAAGTATATTAAGATTTTTAAGCTAGGCTGTAAGTAGAAACTAACTTCATAGCTAAGCACCTGATAATAAGCTGTCACCACAAAGACGGAGAAACTGCTGTAATAGAAAACAGTGTGCATAAAAGTATATTCAGTGTGCATCACAAAAGAAACATTTCACTTCTGTCAGATCCCCTGAATCTGTTTCTGCAATCACTGAGACACATTAAATGTCAGTAGATAATTGCAATTTTACCAAGCTCTTGTCTCAAAACCCAAGAAAAAGAGAAACTAGAGAACTCAATAAATTTCTAAAAAAATGTATTAGTTATCTGGAGTATTTTTAAATTATTACCAACAGGCACATGCTTAAATTCTTTCTGAAAATTAGGCTTAAGGGTTACTAAAACTAGATAAACAAATCCCTTAACATTGTGGGTGGGGGGTGTCACAATTTTTACTTTTAATTCAAGGAGCTTCCTAAAGAACATAAACAAATATATTGGAAGAAACATTGATGTTTAACACCATACACCTCAGTGACCTAAGACGGAAATTGCTTAAGGGCAGACACTTTCAAAAAATTGGGTATTACAATGTTTTAAGATTACAAACAGCACAGTAACACTATGGAAGACGGATACACCATAAACTGGTCATCACTGACAGAAGTGTGGACAAAGTCAGGGGTCGTGCAAAACAATTTCTGCTTACAAAGGAGGAAAAACAAAGCACAGTGGCCAGAACACAGCTCTGAGACTACTCCTCCATTTTCTATGTATCAACAGCACCAAATTAGTACTCCCACTCAGAAGCTCCAACCAATTAGGTAAGGTATGACAACTTAATCTCCCTGACAAAATCCTGTGAGCAAAAATAAGATTAAATAAGAATGAAGCCATGTTGTTTAGCAACTCTCAATTTTCTTTTAATGTTTTGGGGATAGTTTCTTGGGGACAAAGAACTTTAAACTGAAGATTCTGTGAATGCAGTATGTATTACTTACAAATTAACATGCAAGAAAATTTCCATTTCTCTGTCTGAAATAAGGAAGATGGAGTTGCAGCTTCTTCTGAACACAGGTAGTGCTATGCAGTGACAAACACTTGCAACCTTAATCCCAAAGTTTCCTTCATTTCAACTGAGCGTGCACCATTCAGAATCAGAAACTCCACAAGTACATGGTATTGTAGGAAGATGAGAAAAAGGAGTCGCTATTACAAAATACTCCAGCAATCCAGCAAAAAGGTTAGTCACAGACATAACTATCATACTCGTATCCTTAATAAAAAGGCTGTGGCAGAATCAATGCCTAACCACATTAAAAAAAAGGAAAACAAAAAAGACACATGGATCTTCCTCCTTAAATGTGTCTTAAAAATATTAACTGTAAGTCACATTATCTCAAATTCGTATCTCAAGATATATCAAATTTGACTTCCCTCCAAAGGCATGCAGAATTTTGTATCATTCACTTCTATTTTTATTTTGTAGACTAACACAATAAAGCCTTTTTCGTCCTCCAGTTACTTAATAACCGGATCTTACATGAACCAAACTCCACTTCAGTACAAGATCACTGCTTAGGTACTACTACTCTTTGCCAGGGGAAGAGAACTTTGCTCCTCTTCTGAGACAACAGCAATGTCCATAAAATTTTTAGTAACTGATCACAAATGAGCAAGCTAACTTGAAAATATTTAGTATTAGAGGCAGCAGTTGCTCAGTAAACTTTTACATAACTTGTGAAATGATGAGGCTTCTTTCAGTTCAGGACATACCATACCACGTATGTATTTATTACAGCATAGATATGCAACTCATATAAGGATTTTAACTTTATGCTTATTTAATCTTCAACTGGGAATTGGTTTTGAAAAGAAGAGATACTAACAGCATTCTGAAAAAAAATCAAGTCAAATCAATTTCTGCCCCATAGAAGTTCTTAATTAAAAAAAAAAACACTGGCCCAGGAACCGGGGACGCAGCAACCAAGGATCCACCTAAGAATTAATGCATACAGGTTTTAATACAACAGATTCATAGTCTTAGTTTCAGGCTGGATACTTATCTTAATAAAGGTACTGTGCAATAGGGTTTTCAAATATCTAAAGCACAGTAGGTGACAAGACAATTCTTCCCTCTTCCCAATAAATAATTCTTGAATATATACTTAAAATTCAACTGGTCTTTCCTTCAATTTCCTTACTATAGGAAAATATGCCTCTCCACAAAAAGCTAAAGTTATGTTTACAAACTGAAAATCTAGTTTATGATTGTCTGGCTGCCCAAGTGTATCATTTTATTTCCCTAGTTAAGTAAACACTCTCAAAAGGACTATATAGAGACTGCAATCATTAATAGAGGCAGTAAACGAGGTGAACTTTACGCTACTCGAATATGAAGAGGATCATATAATTTCTCATATTAAATCAAGTAGAAATAGTATTCTTTCAAAAGAAATAAGTGGTTTTGAAAAGTATGACTGTGTTAACTTGCCAACGGCAGGTGTCTGAACGAGCAAACTACTCAAACTACTTAACTAGAAGAGATGTGAACTCCCACTGATGTATTCACAGGGAACACTGGATGTGAACACACCATCATCCAGAAGAACATAATCATATGAAATAAACACAGCAGAAAAAACAGGTAAAGAGCATTACCTAGTTTGTACAGTAGAGTTTATGCACAAATGTGTATTATTTTGAATTATATGCCTTAATAAAAAAATATTCTTTGGGTTTTTCCCACATTTGGGAGTGAATAGCTATGTTTGAAAGAGAATAAATGAGATGAGCAGGGCAGATCAATAATTTCCTTTCCCCATTTTTGCTACTGATAGATATGAATAATTTATAACTCTGTGACTAACAAATTCAGTAACAAATCTACCTAGGAATCACACAGAATGGTAGGGGTTGGAAGGGACTCTCGGAGATCATCTAGTCCAATCCCCCTGCCAAAGCAGGGTCACCTAGAGCAGGCTGGACAGGAATGCATCCAGGTGGGGTTTGAATATCTCCAGAGAAGGAGACTCCACAGCCTCTCCGGGCAGCCTGTTCCAGTGCTCTGGCACCCTCAGAGTAAAGAAATTTTTCCTCATGTTGAGATGGAAATTTCTGCGTTCTAGCTTGTGTCTGCTGCCCCTTGAAGGCACTGAGGAAGACTGTCAGAGGACAGTCTTGGAGGACATAAAACAGCACACCATTTAAGAAATGTAGGAAACCAAGGCAGAGGATCTAATCTATTTTCTAATAGATTAATAATCTATTAATCTATTTCTAATAATCTAATATTTTCAGTAAATCTGACATGCCTAAATATATCCGATTTCTGTAACATGGTGAAATACAAAATGTTTCTCGTAAAAAAAAAAAAAAGCTTAAAAAAAACGTTAATCTTACTAGGGATACTGAAATTCTTACAGCTACAGATGTAGGAGGTTTGAAAAAAGGCAGGAGAGATTTTTTGGAAAGTTTAACTATGCTGAGAACTCTTCTATAAGGAAGTGCCAATAGTGGCAATTTAACACAATAACTTAGTTTGAATCTAGGAAAGTCTAATATTAACATGCCCATTACTATGTATATTTTTTCAAATTATGTTTTCTTTTAACAAAAAGGCTGATCTTCAGATTCCTGTAATAAGCAGATTAAAGAGCACTACTGTCAAAACCAAAATCACTGAAATCTCAAATCTTCTGGGACAGTTACAGCATAAATTTGAAGCTCTCACTTCACCAAAAAGAGGCCAGAAATCACTCAAGATTTTACTAAAAAAAAAAATAGAAATATTTGTTAAAATATACTTCTGTATCAGCCGATTGCATTTTGTTTCTGCAGAAATTAATGAGCATGTTCACAGTTAATCCTTTCACAAGCTTTTCTCTGGTAGGCAGCTCCTCAGACAAAACAACTGTACGGAGTAATAACAGTGCCAGTTTTGAAGCACACTCTTCAAGGGAAAATGGCAAGTAGTAGTAAATTCAAGATACATGGTATTTAAGATTAAAACACTTACAAAGATGACCCAACTAAATAAATTTTCTTCCTCTGAATTTATCAAAGTGATTCAACACCATTCCCCTTTCAAGACCCACTAGGTGGGAATGCCTATTCTATTAGCCCAGCTCTATACACAAGTAAAAGGAGATGTGCCTCCATGCTCTGTTCTTCCCCACATAAACACAGCAGCATTTGGGGTTCTAATCACCTGTCCATGAGGAGACATAGCTGAGCCATTTTCATTTACACTTTGAGTAGCTATGTCAACTCTCTAAAAGTAAGAAAAAGGTAAGAAGGAATTTCATGTTAGCAAATCAACTGAACCCACAAAAAAACAAACACCAAAAAACAAAAAACCACCAAATAAAAAAACAAACAAACAAACAACCCACACTGATTTTACAGTAGGAATTTCCTAAGCCACAAAATCATATGCCTTCAACTACTGCCTAAAACCAGGGAAGGGATGAACTGATCAAACACAAGAAGCTAACATTTTCTAACCAAATACATAAACACACAAAATGATACAATGTTTTCAGAACATACAGCTGCTTCTGCGTTTTTTAAAACAAGTATCACAAATATTTAAAAAATAGGAAAACATAATTTTACAAATTTCTTTAAAATTCCTTTATATTTTCTCCCCAGTAAGAAGCTGTACTAGTTTGACCATGATCAGGATTTTTTATTATTATTATTCAACATGTTAGTAAAATTACTGCATAAAAGGATCTGTGACCAATTTCCACTCAATATTGGCCTATTTAAGATTTAAATAAAAATGGTTTGATCTTTATATAAGCAGAAGTAACCTAGTGTATCCTGCTTCTCATCTCGTCCTGTAGCCATCTTAGTCTCTAAGCCCAGATCTGTTTCTCACATTCACAGCCAAAGCTAAAGCTAAGAACAGGAATCAGAAAAATGGACAGCAAGGAACCAGATGTCACTGTCAAGCCCTCATCCTATGTCCAATTAGCCTCTCTGCTTCCTTTATGGTCACAATGAATTACAAGATAAATATCCAGATAAGTCAGATGACTGCATATGGAGGCAAGAAAAAAAAAAAAACCAACCAAACTGACTACAGTTTCATTCAGTTAACTCATTGTGTATCTTGCCTTTATTATCTTATATATTTGAATGCAATAGTCTGCAAAGGATGCAAATGAATGCAAAAGTCTGGCAAAGACTGTTGATTATTTAAAGAAAAGCTTTATTTAATAAATGTTACGAGTTCTTTCTGCCTATGACATGCCTCTTCAAGAAGTTCTGCAAGACACAGTAACAGTTTCTGTTGAGTAAAAATACCTGTATCAGAATTCAGAAGAAAACAGATTCTAAATACGTTTTAATTCTCGATACACTTAAGCTAAAACCTTAACTGTAGTTAAGAAGATGTGGAAACAGAAACAACACAATTTGATAAACCTAAACCAGCTTTTAAATGTAATCCCATACCCTTGGGGGAGGAAAAAACTAGAATTTTAGCTGCATTATTCTCTAAATTCACTTCACATACCCTGCATAAACATGATCTACACAAGACGAGTTTTAGGAGTACAGCATTTCTCTATCCCAAAGAGAAACCTTTATCTACAGAAGCTATCACTCACTCTCCAACTTTCATATGAACAAATTTAACTTTGAAATCAAACGTATGCTGGGAGGCGATGAGGGGGAAAGGAAAAGGCCTATAAATCACTCCAAAATGCGAGACAAGCATGTCAACCTTTCTGTAACAAGTTCTTCTGTCAAAGAAAACAAGAAATTTAAGGAGAATTTTATGTTTTGTCATATGCAAATTCTGCAAATCTGAAACAGCAAAACAATTTCAAGATATTCAAGATACTGTCCAACTAGATGAAGCTGTGTAGTTACAGCCAGCAAACTAAAATCCAATCTGGTAAACATACACATCAGTGAAAAACATCAAAAGTGGATGCATTAAAGTGGAAGTGTGCAATCATCTTTGAAGAAATAGACTCTACATACTAAACAAGGTTTATTTCCACTATTAAAATGAAGTATTCTCAATGACGAAACCCAAGTATTCTCAATGTCCCAAAATCCTATAATGCAATATGAAACACATTCACAGGTTCATAATCCTCACATGCCATGAGTCAAGCCACTTGGAGGTGGTGATGGGGAAATTATCACAGGAATGCTACTTACGAAGCTAATTAACAATTTTTAATCTCTTTGAAGTCTACTAATCTACAATATTTACACTAGAACTACTCACGTTCCACTGATAGAAAAAACAGTACTTTTCTTCATGAAACAAACTTTAGAAAACTGTCTTTAAGTCATCCACTTTCAAAACTTCCACCCTTGCAAAAATTATCACAACAAGTCACTTCAATTGTTACTAATGACATTAAAAATTCTGACAAATTTCTATTTCCTGAATATTTAAGTTAAGGTAACTGGATCTTCAACCTTTGTTTGCTACATTCAACAACTCTTAAGTATGCCATTTCTTTTCCCTCTAATAATTAACCAAATAAACCCTTAATGTTTTCTTTGTAACTATATCAAGAGCTCTTCAAGTCTCTCCTTCTAATGCATGAGCTTCAATTGCAGTCATTTTCTTGCCTCTTCTCTGAAAAACTGCAGTTTTGCCTGCTTTCCGAACTGAGACTCAAAACAGAGACCATATTCCAGTAGCTGTCACATTAGCTTTAAGAGGTAATCTCTCTAGTCCTACTTGATATTCCTCTGATCATATATCCTTTCTGGGTAACACAGCACTCAATATTTACGCTCTTAATTGCGCATGAGTTTCATGTCTGTTTTAAGAGTCATAGTTCTGCACAGTATCTTTTACACTCCTTCCTGTGTAAATTTTACACAGTGGATCACTTTTACATGTTCCTGTAGATTAATTAGCATTTTCACTTTTGCATAACTTAGCTAGCTCTGTACTAGTGAACGGTTTTTATTATTTGCCATTCAGTCTTAAATTACTGATAGTGTATGCATGATCCTATGATTTCTTCCTTGTTGATAAAGAAGTGTTATTACTTACAACCAAGAGCAAAGCTATTCACATTAAAAAAAACAAACAAACAAACAAACAAACGAAACCCAGCTCATTTGATGATCACAAGTTTTGTATCTTTGGGATCTATCAGTTACCAGGTTTTGATCGATAAAACATACGATGTAAACAATGTTTTCTTACTTAAAGATCTCAAAATATTTTACTCGATAGCTAAGAATCATCTATTTCATGTCTACCCCAAAACAGCAGGTCAGAGAAGTTAGTTGAAGTGTATCAAAAAATTAATGATAAAATTTTAGACACAAAAAGGACCTCCTGGAGAGGTCTGCTACCCCTCAGACACTGGGAATTTAGCTCCGGAAAGTAATTGTTTGTATTTCCGACTTCCTTGCCCTTTTCATGAAGCACTTCAATACTGCATCACTTACTTCTCTTTTTTTTTTTTTGACTGATGACAAAAGCAGAATATTAACATTTTTATCATACCTCTGCCATAGAAACAAACTTTGACGCACTGTTCCTTTACAATTCTCATTACAGTAGTTACAACAAGGAACAGGATTGCCCCAAAATACTATGGGGCCTAATCAACAACGGTCTTTAGGCCTCGTTTTCATTTCAAACACAATATAACATTGCCTTGACTTATAAACATAAGTCAAGGCCACAAAAGCTTACCAGACATCTCTTAACCCATCTGATAATCATGAGTGAATAGTGTGGTCTCTTGTCAGTCATCTGCTCAAAAATTTAACTCCCTTTCCAGTAACGTGGGGGACAGACATTCCAACCAGACATTATTCTTCAATACTGCTCCAGGAACCTGCTTCTAGTGGGCAAGTTGGCAACCTTGCAGTGGGCAAGTACAGTCTGTGCTTTAAAACACACATCTCACTTCACAAGCTTGAAAGTAGAGAGAAAAATTAAACGCTGCCTATGAGGAGAAGGAGAGATGCAAAAGTATATGCAGGAGAATTCCAGGCTATTTCACTGTTTGGATTTGGGGGTTTTTTTGCTGTTGAAGGGCTGAGACTAACTCTGCAGCAGGAAAATCACGGAGTATCAGATTCAAAAGATGTCTTTTGAATAATTTAGAAAGTGATTAAAAACTACAGGATCAGCAATTATTTTAGAAGCTTACGCTTCAGAAATTGATGTAATTTTGGTATATATAATGCATATACTATATATTGAATGTATATTATATATAGGAATATATTATATTAATTACTGTAGATTTTCCACTTATTACAGACGAATGAATTTCAAAATACTGCTTTGCAAAGCAACACTTTCAACAAAAATTTCAATAAATAAAAATTTTAGCCTCTGGCATAATTCTAAGATTACTCCCTGTGCAGAGTAAACCACAAGGAGAAAGCTGATTTCAGAAAAGAGATAAAATATTCAGCAAAAATTTAGTAAGCCATAACTGCTCTGGTTAGTATTTTTTTTTAATAGACAAAAGTACTGAAGGGATACAGGTTCATGTTGAAATCTAGACATGAATGCCCTGGATGCTTAGGCTAGCACTTTCAAATGGAAACCCACACTACTTTAGTAAAAAAGCAAACCTGCACAAAAAGTGTAAAACAAGCAAAAGAAGCCCAGAACTAAACAGCATTCTTTTACTACTAGCAAAATATTATTGGGATAAAGGAAAAACTAGTGAACTTATATGCTTTTTCTAGGGTAGTTTTATTGTTAAAAGCTAGGAAATCTATTTAAGTCTTCAAGAAAGGAAACATCTTCTAATACTAAAGTTACAGCAGGGAATACCTGCAGTCAAGCACAAAGTTTGGTGATCCCTTCATAATTCAGTCTAACTCTACATAAAGAAATGCTTCTCTCTTCTCAAGTGCTACATCTGTGTCCAGAAAGGATTCATTTTTACACTACAACAAACTACTGACAAAGCATAAGCCTAGAAGCATCAACATTGAGAACTGCCTTTCATTGCCAGTACAAATTTTTTCTTTACTGAAGAACCATATAAAGAACAATTTCTCTGTATATTGAGAGGTCTTTCCCTATAATTGTATGAAATTGTATAAAAGCCTGACCTCATGAACAAATGTAGTTAACACTGCAAATTGGGTGCCATTAAAATACGGTTTTCCATAGCAAAGTTATTACAGCATCACCTCCTCTCTCAGCCAAAACAGAGGCAGAGCTTTCTCTTGCAAGTTCTGCATAGCTTTAATGACCCTTAGCTTACTCAATACTTTATACAGAATAGGTAGAAACAGCAGGGTAAACAAGTGTAAACTGTCAATAAAAAAAATATTTCTCTTCTTAGAAAGCAGCTGTGTACCAAACAGTGGTTAAGGAACTAACTTTAATCAGGGGCCATTAAAGAACACAGAAGAATTCCAGTAAAAAAAAGAGCCAGATAAGTTACAAATTGCTATCTTTACTATGGCCTAGCAGCAGGCAGCTCATCAGAAACTAAGGGTTTTCACTGCTTCTTTTCACCTTCAGAAAAGCAACCCAAAAGTACAAAAGGCAAAAAGCAACCCAAAAGTTTCATAGGCTGTAATTCCATTTCTGCAAAGTCAAAGGCTAGAAGCATATAATAAGAAAGCATGATGCTAAGTAAAAATCATTCCCTTATGATTAGCTTATGTACCAAAGAAAAGCAGATTTAACTGATCTTGTATATAGCCAGTATTTTCCCTTTTCCAAAACAAAATAAGCTTACATACAAAAGCTTACCAGGTCTAGCTATTAGACTGACTGACTTGAACAAATTACACTTAGAATCCAAAAACTCTATTTATGAGTTCTTAAAACACTTACAGACACATATTTCCTTAAACTGATCAAGCGCTAAAGGGAAACTCCTAAAGGACCTATTTACAGAGCTGTATTTTATATACTAGCAAACAGAAGAAAGTAAGAATAGTAAGTGAAATTCGAAGTTCCCAAGTGGCTGCAACAACAGGTTACAAACGAAAAGCGCTGCTTATTGCCATTTGCTGCAGCTTCAAGTTCAGATAGTCTCCCGTTAATACATATTTACTCTCTCAACCTACACCAAACACTTGAACTTCATGAAAAGAAACACAGAGGACTGCACCCACATAAATGCATAAAGACTTAGCACTTAATACCATCATATTAATACCACAATTCTTCCCTAATATCAGTAGGTTTTTATATCTTCCATCCTGTGCTTTTTAGAAGCAAGATTTGCAGCCACTTTTCAAAAGTAATTTTGAACACTAACATTCTAAATCTCAAAATTTAAGAAGTACATACAAAAGTTTTACCTTTACTGTGATACTATGTTCACATATGTTCCAATTTCTTTTCTATTAGAGAACATTACAGCAGAGTAACAAAAAAAAGAGAAAATAAGTTATACAACTGATCCAGCAAAAACTCACTTCAGAAACATCGCCAAATACACTAAGTAAATGTAAAGCTACATTCTACCTAAAACTTCTAAACTTTTAAAGCAAACTTAACGCCCCCCAACTGAAGGTACTAGTGAGACTTGAAAGAAAGCTTTTATAAAAATCAGAAAAAACACAGCAATCTACTTTTTCCATCTTTTTTAATTCAGAAAAAAAAAAATCTAAGAGGTGAATGGTCCTGGAAGCAATTGTATTTATCCTAAAAAACAAACAAACAAACCAACCCCCCCTCCTTTAGAGCCATCCAGCCAACATCCAAGCAAGAAGGGAGCAAATCATCTCTTTTTGCAGTTGGATGTTGAGGGAGGTTGCATGTTCAAAGCATGTTTTATGGAGAGCCTACTCTCATGTATGATCACAGACTTCTCTCACCCCAGCTTTGACCATGCAGTTACAGTGAGGAAATGGGTTTTCATAATAATGAATAATTACTTGAACATTAACAGCAGTTAATACTAACTAAATAGACGGAATCTAGTCCAGCTTCTTCCTCAACCCTTTGCTATGCTTCACTACTCTCAGACTTCCCTCTTTCCACCTACCCTGCAATTTCCCCTTTCCAGTGCACGTTGTTGCCCAGGCAGCTTCCATTCTCTTGTACCTGCCCTAATGCCCTGCTTATTTCTGACTGCTCGTCAATGATCACGCTAATTTAATCAGCAGTTAGCCTCCTGTCCCCCTCTACTGCCAGGGTTGCTAAGACAGGAAAGAAAAGCTCACGCTCTGTTTCCAGCTGTTCGCTGTCCTTTTGCTATGAGGACTCTGAACTCCTTCAGGAACCACTGGAAACAAAGCAAGCCTACACTTCATGACAGCAGCTCCCACCAGACTTCAATAAAACTAGGAAGTCCTGATTTAAAATATTCCATTCAATCTCTAATAGCAGTAGGATTTTGAATCTTAGAACTGTATTACAGTCAGTCAATATCAGTGGTCATTGACAGCATCCTTAATTGCCAATTAAAAGAAAAACGTGCAAAAGAAACATACAAAAGTTCAGTTACATTTTGGAATTTAAGTATCACAAGTTATAATCAAATTTCATGAAAATAACCTAATTAGCACAAAATCCAGAAAAAGACTTCATGCTGTGTACATTAATGCTCTCCATTTGTTATTTTGAACAATTCAGTAAGATCATGTCATGAAGCATACATTTTCAAAGTCTCTTTAATATAAATGTAGCAAAACACTTAGTATCTTCACAGTAAGAAACAACTGAGTACATGTGGCTTAACTGAACTAACTTTTTTTGTACAGAGTTCTACTATGTATCTTAATCAGTCATTCTGCTCCATATATTTAAGTAGAAACATCCTTTTCCCTTTTTTACCAAGGGTTGCATCTTGTAATTTTTACTCCTAAATAATATATATCTCTCCCTTACAGTATTTCCAAAGCTACCCTACTTATCTGACCTCTTTGTTTTCCTTCCTGCACCAGTATCACCTCATTTATGCATGTAAAGAGACGTACAAGGATCATCTATGCTCTCAGTCTGTCCACCCTCAAGAATGAGGACCCTCAAATCTTTATACCTCCCTTTTCTCTTTAATGGAAACACTTTTCCATATCTACAAGACCCTTCATAGCTCTATTCCTGTAAACAATGCTAGCTTTAAGTCCCTATTTGTTACTGTTAAGGAACTTCACACTCAAGTTGGTCTCGTAAGACCCCTTAATCTCTTCAAACTCCACACTTGCCTATAGCAGCTGACCTAGAAATAAGAGATGCACCGAGGGGGGTAGCTGTTCATTATGTTTTAAACACTTGCATACAGAGACGACGTCCCCATGCACAAAGATCTGAAAGCAAGAACAAAGTTACTACAGTTCTTTGATACGCTGGATATACAACTACTCTTTGGAAACCGGGGATGTGACAAAAACTTGCAAGTACCCTTGCAAGTCTCTCTCCAGAAAAGTCCTCATCTCTGTACAGAGTCTCATTCCACAGAAACCATGCAGTAAGCAACTCTGAAAAATGCTTTGTTTGCACTCTATCAGTATGGAGGGCTTACCCATAACACGTTTTAAAACCTTAATTGAAAGCAATTGAATTTCTTACCATGGATTACAGTTCTACAAACACAGAAGATTCTGCCATGAGTATTAGAAAAATAAGCTGTAACAACAAATACCTTTATACAGGTACCAAAAATTACAGGGGGAGGTTCTACCATTTTTGAGTTACTAATTTTCAGTCAATTTAATTACAGTTCTTTTATATGTGTACACTTAAAGCTTTAAAGGACATTTAGCCAGTTGTCTTTACCACAAAAGAAGTGATCCAATTGTAACTAAATGAGTCCCAAGTATCAGCATCTTACACCTGTGAATCTTCCTGTTTCGACAGCAAAAATCACTAAGAGATATACAGGACTGACTTTTTAAACATTGACTTGAAAGGGAGAGATTAGGTTAATTCAGTTTTACATTCAGTAGTAACACTCCAGATTTTTGTTCTGTTTTGTTTTCTAAGGAATGAGCGAAAAAGAGATTGTTTCCTTGGGACTTTAATGCAGTTTGTGGAAATAAACACTGGAGATTTGAGTTTTGTTTTGTTAATTTCAGATAGATCATAGGAAGGCAATAAGACCTTTGTAGTAGTTCCAAATCAAGCACCACTGATTTTAAAACAATGAAATGCACAGCTATTACGAAAAAAAAAAAACCAACCTTTTCCCCCCTCAGAAGAGTTAAAAAAGAACTACAGTAGCATCAATGCCAATTAACATTCTTTAGTTATATTAGGACTTCAGTGAAACATTTTAGCTATTTTCTTAACATATTTTTTCTTTTTTCCATTGTATGTCTGTAATTGCAAAACTAAGGGAAAACTGTATCAATATCAGTACCTCAATGTAATTCAACAGACAGAGAACATGGTAAATTATTAGATTATGTCTTTTGCATATTAGCAATATACAAATGTCCGCAATACCACAGCATTTCACCTATATTCTAACACCTACCTTCATTTCATACTGACAGAAAGATTCAGTAAATCAAAGACAAAGTTGCAAACCTCCTGCTCACATTGGCTCAGCTTTGGCTTACAACACGCAATACCCAGGATTTAACGCAACTTTGGTGGTTTTGAATATGTTTTAAAAAGCTGAAACTGGGGCCAAACTAACCTTACTAACAACACACACCCAAAAGATCATTTCTAATTTCAATTAAGTAGTACAAATGTTCATCTTTTAAAATTAGTGATTTCCCTCAGACTACTTTCTTCTCCCAGTTTATAAACATATGAAGTGCATAGGACCACTTTCAGATTAGAATAAAGGAAATTTTCCACTCTTAACAGCCTGGGAAAGAAGGTACAGTGTGATAGTGTTCGTTCCACTTACAAAACTACAAATAATTCATTTTTCTCCACTGTTACCGTATACATCCATGCTTCAGGTCATTCCCCAACTACTAAATCCAGGTGGACTCATTGAGATCTTCAGAATGTCTTTTCTATCTTAAAAACAATCCCAACACACGAATAAGCAAATACGCTCCCCATACAGAATCTCTTCCTCCAGATATTTTCATATAGGCATAACTCCACTAAATGTAGCTCCACTGAAGCCGAAAGAATTACCAATTGTAGCAAAACTAAGCAGAATTGCAAGAGTACGTAGGATGAGTATTTTTGAACAGGTGAACAAGAAATAAGAGAGGACATCTCTGTGTCCTGAAAAGTAGCACAGAATAGTAGCCTACAGGCCTTACAAACGCATTTCATTCCAAGATAACTATAAAGTATGATCAGATATAACGAAAATCAGTGTACTAACAAAAGATGCCTGTTTTTATAGTCCTCCTCTGCCATAATACCACATTATCAGTGGTCTACAGAGCCTCTATATTAATCCAAATAAGGAAAAACAAATAGGAATTGTAAGAACACCTGGGTACCATAAACACATTTGTAGTGTGGAACTAGTATTTCCTAAAAGGTATTTACAGGTATTTTATTTATTTTACTTTAACTATTATAACAAGTAACAGTAGCGCAGCAATAAATATATCTGTACATCACAAGTTGTTAACTTTATATGGAACAAAAAAGCACTGATTAAAAGCTCTAAGTTCTCTACTTGAATACTTCACTTTATAACTCGATACAGAGACAAAATACAGTACTTAGAAAAAAGAAAAACATGCTTCCAAATTCAGTCAGTAACAGGGATTTTCTAAACTGCAACTGCTACCATTTTTTATTAAAAGGAAAATCCTACTCTGTCCTTTTTCTAGGAAGCAGGGATAGAAAATAACATCAGTTAAAAAATACTGGGGATGTTACTACTGTCTATAATATCCTGTAAAAACACAGGAGGCTGACTTGACTGTGAACATTCTTCTCTGAGCTCCTGCCAAGAAAGGCTCTAGTAAGTGCTACCTTTGATTATCATTTTCTGATTGTTAAGAGTTCTACACAGCAGCTAAATATGAAGAAGCTTTTTTTCATTTCTTATGGGGTTTAGCCTATGAAGCACGTTAACTACACAGTACAGCACCACAATACACAGAGGTATTAAAAACGTCTTTAAAACAGCTTATATTTATTGTTAGTGAAAAATTCAGAATACTGTTTCATGTTATCAAATGTTGCAGTACGTCTAAAGTAAGTCAGACTTATAAGTAAGTCAGTTTAAAAAAAAAAAAAGTTTATTTAATCTTTGTGGTTATAAGAAAAACTACCATACCTGTAACAATAAGAAAATTAATAGGTGTTACAATGCCTAAATGATTGCTTCCAATGAAACTTGCACTTTGGTTTCACTGAAGTCTTCCAAACATGGTACAAGGCATATTTAGTGTAACAATCTCATCACCCGAGTGGCAATGGCTAAATTTTAATGAGAAATTAGTTATTACTTAAATAAAGGTTAATGAAAGATAACTCACCACCATCCCTCTCTCTAACTCTGTGAGTATGCACACTTTTTGCTTTACTGTGCCCTGTGTTGTCACCATATTTGTTTTCAGGGCTATCAGAGCGCCGCAGCATTTTATTTGGTGGTGAAGGATCTGTGGCGTCTCGCATCTTGTCATGACGGTGATCACCACCACCACCGGGGTGACTCTTGGATGAGTACTTAAGAGCCTGTAACAGATCACAAGAGAATAGGCATTTACGTTAGATGTGAACTTACAGAACTGATGTTAAAATGTTATTTCTAAATTTTAGATCTCTTTCTGAAACACTTTTTGAAGTTAATTAATTTTCATTTCCCCTTTAAACAATCAGCATAAGTCCTTCTGATTTTAATTACCTACATTAAAGCAACAAGTTCTGTAATTAGAACTCAAACCATTTTCTCCCACTATTACATCCAACATAACACTTGCTCTTAAAAAAAACCCTAATTTCTCCATCTTTTCACTGACGGACACTTTCAATAGTAAATGGGCCACAGTACTTCCACACTTCTGGGAGAAGCACAAGCCTCCACTTGGTATTAAGAAAATAAACAGAAAGTTAAAATTAATCAGTGTGAACT
Source organism: Numenius arquata (assembly GCF_964106895.1). Taxonomy (NCBI): domain Eukaryota; kingdom Metazoa; phylum Chordata; class Aves; order Charadriiformes; family Scolopacidae; genus Numenius; species Numenius arquata. The sequence goes on along the minus strand of NC_133587.1, from coordinate 28,247,442 downwards.
CTGAATATGTCCTCCATACTGTAGTCAAGGCCACTCATTTTCACCACTACCCTGAACTTCTGTAAGGCTTTTTCAGTACTAGCAACCCTGCAGCAAATGTAATAAAAAATTCCCTAGAATTCTGGGAGCCAAAAACATGTAACATGACGATTCATTTTGAAGTATTTACCAAAAACTACATGTTCTGCCTCGCTTTGACTTGCTTGATTTTACACTGTGAGCTTCTGAGTGGCAAGTGTTTACATTTATATGAACTGTCACTGACAGCTGCCTTGGACTGTCAGATTACACTACAAATACACAGAAATGTAATAAAACAGTTCAATTCTGTGCCCTAAGGAGAGCAGTACAACAATATATGGCATTCCCCAGATGCTCACCCTAAGAATTGTTTTTTTTTTTTCAGTAGACAGAGCAGAGGAATACAGTATCTACGTTACAGAAATTGAAGTTATTGTCAGCAGTTTAAGGATCTGATGGTTTCTGAACATGCCTAGCAGCTGGCAACTGCAGAAATTAAGCCTTACTGGCAACCCCAGTTATTCAGGGTCTAAAACCATGCCCCGCTCAGGTTACAGACCATAGCAGCAGTTTTGGGGAGAAGAAAGGACTTGGGGAGGGGGGTGGGGGAAGAACAAGATGCCTTTTGTTTTTAAAAGGAAAACACTCACCTCCCCCTGGATCTCCACTCCACTGCAAGTGACCCTGGCTCGCTCTCCCGCCCCTCGTACCCTCCCCGACTCCTAGGCCCAAGCCCTACACAGGTCGCACTAGGCCTCTCCTCCTCGCCCCGGTCCCGCAGGCCTCGGAAGAGCGCCGGAGCCCCGTTCCCTCCGCCTGCGGCCGTTGCCGCCCCCCTCCCTCCGCTCCCCACGGGCCCGAAACGGCGCCGAGAGTCGGGACCGGGCCGTCTGTTGCACCGCGGCCTGCGGCGGCGGCCGAAGCCTCCGCTGGAGTAGCTCCCCCCCCACTTCTCCTCCCCTGCTCCTCCTCCTGGGCCTAGCGGCCGGCGCTTGAGGTACCTGGTAGGGCTGCGAGTCCCCCCTGCGGTCGTGACAGCTAAAGAGAAAGCGAGAGAAAGAGAGAGACGTTAGCGAACAACCGTTACCGGCCGCCGGGGAAGGGGGCCCAAACATGGCGGAGGGGAGGGGGAGACCCCGCGGGGCCAGGGGCCAGAGGAGGAGGAGGAGGAAGGAGGAAGGGATTTACCCATCACTGAGTCTCTGCTGTTTCCTCGCATACATTACCATCAATGCCCGGCCTGTGTGTGTGAGTGTGAGGGGACCAGGAGGGGACGGCCGCGGCCGGGCCACAGGCGCCGAGGGGGGAGGAGGGGGAGGCAGCGCTCCGCCTCGCCGCCGACCGGGGGCAGGGAGGGGGGGAAGGGAGGGAGGGGGCGGCTCGGGCGGCTCGGCTGGGAGCGGCGCTCACGGGCCCATCTCCTCCGCGCACAGCGAGAGGGGAGACGCCACCAACTCGGCCCCGCGCACGCTGAGACACTCCGGGAGCGCCGACTCCTCCGCCGCCGCCGCCGCTGCTGCCGCCGCGGCCGCCTCCTCCCCCCGCTGCGCCCGCCGCCACCGCCGCCGCCGCCGCTCCTCCAACTACATCCGGGAAACTCGGGCGACGCCGCGCTCGGTTAACGTCGGCTCTTTTCGGCTCTTTCCGACACGCTCCGTCCCCTCTGTCCCCTTTGCTCTCGGGCGACTCTGCCTTCGGGAAACATCGGCTGCCTCCGCCGAGCCCAACGCCCTTCAATTTCTCCCTTCGGCAAACATCGGCTCGTTCCGTAACTCCCCTCCCTTCTTCCTCCTCCTCCCGTCGGCTGGCCCGCCTCGCCCTCCGCTCCCGAGCGCTACCTGGCTTCGGAAAACATCGGTTATTTCCGTAGAGATGTTGTCACGCTCCGCGCCACGTTCGGAAACGCTCGGGTATTTCCGTCACCCCTCAGCCGGGCGGCTCCTAGGCGCTGCCGGCCGGAGCAGCCGTTGGCCGGGCGCGGCCGGCTGATTGGCCGAGGGCAGCGTTCGCTAGGCCGGGCCGAGCCGAGCCGTGAGGGAGCCGGGCCGCGGCAGGTCTTTGTCGCTGGGAGCCGACAGGGCGGGAACGCCAGGCAGGTGGGGGTAATAGGGGGAATTGCGAGAGAAGTGGCGGGGCGGGGGTGAGCGGCACCCGGCCGCCAGATAGGAAAGGGAAGGTCTCCTTTTACCTACCCCCTCCTCCCCTTCCGCCCAGGGACTTGATGTATAGGCAGGAGCCATTTTGTGTGCGGCTTGTCTTCTGCGAGGAAGCGCTCGGCGGTAAAGAGGCTGTTAAAATGTCCCTGGGGAGGCGGCGGCCGGGCAGGTCGGGCCCGGCCCTTGCGGCGGCGCCGATTTGTTCGCGGCCTCTGAGGAAACTCTGCCAGGCCGCCCCCGCCGCTGAGGGAGCGAGGCGCTGGCGGCAGAACGGCCCGGGCGGCGTGAAACGGCCGCCGGGGTTGGGGGTGTGAGGGGCGCTAACGGCGGCCAACGGTAGCCTCTGGCCGTCGAGCAGCTCGTCCGCGCCTCGGTAAAATTTTCATGCCGGCGCCCGTCAGTCGGCAACAGCGCCAGGTCGGTTTGCTTCAGGTGGCCCCGGGCTCTCTGAAGTGGGTGCCTGGCGCTCAGTCTGCGAGGAGGTTCCTCTTCATCAGAGGCCGAGTGGATGCTCCCGCTGGTGATCACTGCTGAGCCGTCTCCTGGGAAAGGGTCATTTGGTTATTTCTGACCAAACCCTCCAAGTCTGAGGTACAAAGCATCGTATATTCAGATGTTGTAAAATATAATAGAACTTCTTGATACCGCAGTTGAGCATTGCTATGAGGGTATCATAGGAGAGAGTAGCTTTCAGTAAAGGTATAGTGTAGGTGCTGAATATTGTCCTGCCCCTTTCCTGCAAAAGGAAGAGATGTAGCACAACTCGGAACTAGCTTGTTAACCTTAAGCAAAGCATCTTTCGCCGTGGCTCAGTCTGTGATAGCGTAGCATTATTCATTATAACTCTCTTACAGAATTTTTCTTTCCATTTTTTTCTTTTTTTTTTTTTTTTTTTTTTTTAGAGTGCAGAAGGCTGTTGCTGAGAGGGGACTTCAGGGAGCGGTGGCAGAACTCAGGGAGGATGACTCAGCAGGGAGCTGTTCTTCAGGGTTACAATAATGAACTGGTGAAATGCATTGAAGACTTGTGTACGCAGAAAGAAGAGCTGAACAAACAAATCCAGCAAGCAGAAGAGGAAAAAAATAAACTCCAGCATGAAATCCAAGTCCTGAGTGAACAACTGGAGTGTGTATGTGAAAACCTGGCCCAAAAGGTAGCTTCGCGGAATGAGCTTGATAAAATTCTTGCTGAAACCGAAGCTGCTTACATGAAGATATTGGATAGTTCTAGAACTTTGCTTAACGTCTTGAAGAAGGAAGTGGGAAGCTTAAAGCATATGCCAGAACTGAAAACTAATGTAACATGAAACGGTCAAATGTTTGGACTCCACAGTGCTAAAATTCCACTAGGTGAGAAATGTGGTTAGCCACAGAACCTTGCAACGACAGTATAAGCAGAGAGGGATTTTCTTCCAACCTTTCTGTATGTTTTATTACTATTTTTAAATGCACTAGAAAATAGATGAAATAAAGTTGCTGTTTTGCTGTTTAAAAAAAATCTAATTACTTAAACACTACAAAACTATATTGCAGATAGGTAGTTGAGGCAGATGTGAGGCTGTCAGTTTTGATATGCTGGTGCTTCAAGGCTTTTCTGAAGATGGTGAAAAAAATCATATTTTATTGGTTGGCCTTGGATGGCTAGCAGTGAGTTCCTGTTTGATTGAAAACTAGTGGATGCAAGTGATCAGATACTACTTCACTTTACAAATGCTTAGGCTTTGCTGTTAGGGACCAAATAGAAACCAACTATTTAGCTTCCTCTAGGAGTTTGGAGTTCTGTTTGATGCATGCACAAAGACAGCCCCTGTTTACTGTCATCACTTGTCTGGAATAACGGAGGGGTAAGGTGACTATGGTTCGTGTGTCTTCTGAAGCTATACTCAAAAACCCTTGCTTAGAAAGGAGACTATGGTGAAAGACAGGTTTTGGTGCAAGTGCATGCCTCCCAGGTGCAGGGCACAGCTCTGCAGGCAGCTACACCATGTAAGCTTGGACCAACTAAGCCACTTATGCATAAGGAAAAGATGACTGTATTTCACTGGTGTCTAGAAGTCCTGAAAAAACTACTGTGGTTCAATCAGAAATACAAAGGGTTTAAATACATGGCCGAAGAAGATAATCTGAACTAAAAACCAATAATGGAACTTTTCTAGAAACCTTTTTAGTGCCCTTTAGCTCTATACTAATCTATTAAATAATTGTAATAAGATTGTAAAGAATAGTGAACAACGTGCAATCAAGAGAAATAAATACAAATGAAAGATGAAAGTAGAAAATGAGATTACAAGTAGTTTGCAGCTGTCAGGTATTCTTACAGGTGATGTTAAGGTAGAACTTAGTTTAGAAATCAGGGAGGAGGTAACAGCATGACAGAAATCCGAATTTAATCCCATTTTCTATTTCTAGTAGTTACTGAACCTCAGTGTATGTGTACATACGCATGCATTTTGTCCTGCTCATTCATGTGTTACAGCAGTAACTTTATTTTTAATCTGCATCTGATAGTCAAATCTTCATTCTATACCAATTAGCTAAATTGAAAGAAGTGCAATTGTGATCTCCTTACTTGATAACTGTGTCTCTCAGGTGCAAGTATAAAGAGTATGTAGATGTGAATAGTTTCAGTAATAGCTCTTCAGCAATAATGTGAAACAAATTTTATGTTCTTCTGGTTGTGATGCTGCATCAGGGATTAGTGTGACCGAGCTAATCAACAATTTACTTGTATAGCATTTCTGCTGACTTCCTTCGAGTAATACTGAGGTGATAAAATTTGATAATCTATGGGGTACTGCTCTCATTGTAGTACTGCAGTATTCAGGACCGCCTTGTTTATATTGAAGTGAAACACAAAAATGTTGCTATTTTTTAGTAGCAAAACCATAATTTATTTGAGTGGATGTTTCTGGCGTTTTCTCTTCCCTTAGTCTGGTAGTAGTAACTAATATACATCAAAATAGGACGAGTCAGGAAAAGGTATTAAGTAAAGAGCAAGGACTTTTTTTACATTTGCATATGTAAACCGCTGCTTTTTTTATCTGAAGGGGAACTTAAAATTGTCTATGTGGAAAAAAAAGTATCATAAAAAAGTCATTTATAGAGAACAGTATAGTTAATTTCTTGTATTTGTCTCAGACAATAATTACAGATTTGTTTGCCTTAGAATAATCATAAATAATGCCTCTTCTTGGTCTACCTAGGCTGTTAAGAAGTTTTAAGAGAAGCTTTGTAAGTCTTTGAAGAAGTCTATTTCATGACCATTATTACATCTAAGTGTAGCTATTACAGTGTCAAAACTGAAATACTGGAGACGTTTGAATTTTTTAAGTTACAAAACTAAGGGAAAATGTAACTGTCGGCTAGTATTTACACACACTAGGGCTTCCCAACTTTTTATTTGAAAGTTGAAATGTTGTTAGAGTTCCATTCAGTGGTCCCAGTCTATACAATTTCTGTTTAAATTCAGATTCACGAATGAAGAGCAATAATACTGTATCTCTAGGGCTTGCCTATTTGTAGAATAACTCCCAGGTGTGGAGTCGTTGTGAAGTGCACCTGCAGAGTTGTTACTCAATAATAGCTGTTACCATTGTATTCTGTATTAACCCTAATGAACTTACCCTGTCCTTTTACTGAAGTGGTAAACCTTTTTCACTGTTTTTTTTTTTCAGGTAGTATAAATCTTGACATAAATAGCTTTTCTTAAACAGCTTCATTGTGTTTAGAATAAAAGATACGTAGTATTGCTAGAAAAGAAGTGGTAATTTGCAGATTACAGCAGCTCTGTAGGGCTGGTCTGCAATGGAAAGTTTGCATGAAGTAAGGCAGGTTATAAACTTAAAGCATTGTACTTATTCCTGACTTAATTTTTGTATTGATTTTATATGACTCTGGGTTAGATCCAGTAATTTACTTGAGTGCTTAGAATCTAGGAGCCTTAATGACAAAAGTTCAGGTTAACAAATTGTAGTGCCAATCTAAAGTGCTGTGTTGGGTGTCTTGTAGTTCATTTGGTATGTGAGGAGACACAGTTTTTGAAACTCCTACCTGGGCTTGATTCAAAGCTCCAGTGAAATGCATCTTGAGTACTGCTCTGATTTCCTGAACTTGTGTAGTAGCACCTCACCTCGTTTCTAAATAACAGGAGGAGAGATGATGATTCCCAGCTTTTATAGCAATACTTCTTAAACATGTACCTAGCGTGTACAACTCTAGCAATCAAAAGGTTTTTCAAAACATTAGAGCGTTGACTCTGCCAAGTAAGCTAGGTTTATTATGTATAGATAGAGTTTGATGGTTAGCAAAGAAACTGCTTGTGAGTGGTATGTTTAAAGTCATTTTCTGTGTGGAGGTGGTTACATGAACCACTAGGTGAAGTCCCGTATAGAAGCAGTCATTTAAAATCCGTCACTGTCTCTGCAGAGATGCTTATCCTGCAATTCAGGTACCTTGCCACACACGCTTTCTGCTAATCACCTTACAGGAGTGGACGTGAGTAAATTGGGATGGGTCCTAATTTTTGGGGTGGAGAGCAACACAAACTGACATACTCAGCTACACAGTGGCCAGTTCCAGCAGGAGACAGTGGAATCTGAGCCTTCTGTTTGCTGGGGAAGGGTAGTGCCAGGCTCACACAGGATGCGTTGCCATTGTTTCTTACCTTGGTAGCTCTCTTGTAAATGTTAATTGGTGAACTACTTGGATTTTATAAAGAGCCCTAAGTCCTGTCAGTGTATTAGATGCACACTGTGTGTATGTCAGATTGACCTTGGAGAATTTAGGCAGAGGGATGGCAATTTTCTGGCACTTAACTCGGTGAATACAAGAGGTTTTTTTCCTTGGATTAGGAGGTCTTCAGACTAGGAAGACTAGGCATCTTCAAACACCCAAAGAATTATCAGTTCAAACAACAAAGCAAGCTGTAATCTAAACCCAGATGATTTGGTCTTGGGTTGCAATTTCAGAATTAATTATATTGGTTCCATCTAGGTCTTGTGGTATAGGTGTGTCTCACTCCAAATGGATTAAATGGATTAAGCTAAGTTGGAACAAAGTACTCAATTCTGAAATAAGAACTTTCAGAAGATTGTTAGCAAAAGGATCAAATGTCTACAGTTAACTCATCGTGTAGATGAGTCCTGCGCAGAAGACCAATATCTATTACTCCTTAGATGATCTTGCATGTTAGGAGAAATTTGAGTTAGAAGATGTACCTTGTGGTAGTTGCTGAAATTATCCTGAATTTTGATTAGATCCTGGCCTCTTGAGTTTTTATGTAAGAAGTAGATAAAAAAGTTCATTTTTTTAATATGTTTTCCCTCCTTTTCAGTAGTGAGTAAAGAAGTATCAATACATGCTTTAATGTTGATTTGGGGGTGTGTGTGTTGGTTTTTGGTTTGGTTTTGGTTTTTTTTTAACAGATAGATGAATACACAAGTTTTCCTAAAATCAGAGCAGTCATTTAGGTTTTTTTAAAATGTGTGTAGTTTTAAATATAGATGTAAATATCTCTCCCCGCTCCGCTGGGGGAAGGACGGATTGGCCTTTGGTTTAGTTTATGCACTAGGTGCTTTGTCACCCACTGTTGTTACCGGGGGCTGGGGGCAGTGGGAGTCAGGCACCGTAACTGCTTCTTGGATGACTGTTCTATATTTTTTTTTAAACAGGGGAATGAGTCTTTTTTTTGGTTTTTGCTCCTTACTGCTTTATAAATCTGTCTTTAATTTCGGTTGCCCCAGAGTAGTCCTTGATTGTTGTCTTCCTCAATTGATTTTCAGATGAAGTTTTGTTTAATATCTATCTGTAAAAAAACCAGATGTGTGCAGGTGACACAACTGACATGTTAGCTATTAATAAAACGTGATGGAGAGGTTCAGCCTTGCAGAAAAGGGAGCTATATGTTATTTGGTCATTCATAGACTTAGTTTATGGGATTTGTGTGAAAAGTAGTTCAGTGTTGTAGTTTGATTTAACAAAAATACAATGTTAGAAGACATGGGGCTAATAAAAAGCTTTAATTTTGTAGTGGTTTCAAAAGTAGTTTCACAAGATCTCATGGGGTGGAACAATCTGCATTTTTTTGTCTGTTTGTGCAAGACTAGACTATGCTGCAGTAACCACTACAGTAAATTAGAAATTCTAGTATGAGCTTGGATATCTTATTTAGCAGCGGCATTGAAAATGATGGTGTCAAATCTTTTGACTGTAGCTAGCTTGTGGCTTGCTACATCATTCAAAGTTGGTAATATTTGTACATATGCTTAATTTGAACGTCATAAATGGGAAAATGTTACTCTTGCTTGAAATAGTTTGTCGGTATTGTAGGAAAATAGGCAGCTGTAGACAGAGATCATGTTCAAGAAAAGATATTTGAGAAAAGTCAGTCTCCCTCTGGAGGTGGGATTGATTTGTGATTCTGCTGACTGCGATGGGAGCTTCAGTTTTGTTCGCACCTCACTTCAAGGCATATTAAGTTGTGTGGGATGTTCCCCTCTACTTACCACCACTCATATTTCATAAAATATACGTACTTGGCCCTGAAGGACTTTTAACAGTGTTGAGTGTTCTCATTTATTATCTTGTCAGAGGCAGACACACAGCTTTCTGCAGTGGCCAGCCTAAATCAGGAAGACAGAAGTGTTAGGTAGGGACTGTAAAACAAAATAAGAGGCTGAACAATTTTTAACACTTAATTTTAAACGTTTTTCAAAGTATGATACTGAATAGACGGATCATGGAGCATTTTAAAGTTAAGTCTTCATAGGTTCTCATGCTCCAGTGAGAGCTCTTGTAAGAAGCTTTCCATTGATACGTGGTATATGGGAACACTTTTTAAAAAATTATTTCCATCATAGTCTATGACAGATGTATAACTTTAATTTTTTTTAAAATTGCTTTGTTGATTTAGTTGAACATCGTAAAAAAAAAAAAAAAAAATAGCAAATCTCTTTCCTAAATGCTTTCAAATCTCCCTATCTTTATTCGGAATTAGATCAAATTATCACTTGTAGTATTCTCTGTTGTTGTTACATGGTTATTAACAATTGGAGACCCATTCTGATCAGGCATGGCTCATGTCTCTCGATTCCAGAGACCAAATCCTTTTTGTGTTCTGCAAGCTTTAACTTTTTTTGAAGCCTCTTTTTCTTTATACAGTAAGAACACTTTGAGTTGAAAATCAGCATGAGAGTTAATGATGCATTTTTTAAATAAAATTGGTATTCAGGGCTGAATCATATTCTGGCAGAGGTTTGAAAAAAACCTAACTAGTAGTAATTCTTCATATGCTTATGCAGCTGTTTAGTAACAGAAATCCTGCTGGAGATTTGTGCTGCTTACTGTCCAGTAGTAGGTGGGCTTACTTGCTGTAATGGACAATCCCAAGGTAAAGAAAATCATTCAATATTGGTGCTTCCTCAAGAATTGTTGCTAGTGTGAAGGGAATGGATACCAGGGTGGAGAGCAAAAGAGCAGCTGCCTTTTCAGTAGAGACCACCCACCTGTGGAAAGAGAGGAGCACCTTTGTTAGCCTGGCTCATGGTAAAGGGTTGTGAGACGATTCAAACCAAGTGATTATAGTGGTCATAGTTTACTGTTGCAAGGTCCACTTAAGCAAACTGAAAACAAGAAAACCCAGTCCCTGTTCTCAGTCACAAGGAATTTGTTACCTGATCACAATTGGGTTATCTTTAAATGCAGGAGCTCAGGTACAGCTGGAAGCAGTATAGTTGTGGCAGTACGATGCTCAGCAAGGGTTAATTTGCCCTGCCAAAAAGCAATTGCCCATGTGGACACAGTTACAAAATCTTGTGCACTCAGGAGTCACTGGACTTGCTAGAAAAGTGTAGCTTGTTTCTGTTCTTGAAACTCGGGAAATTCTGTCTTTTAGTGATGTGCAACTTTAGATGTGACTCCATGAGAAGGATATTTGTTTAAAATCGTATTCCCTTTAGGGGCTTTCCTCCAAAGCCTGAAGTGTTCTTGTTTTAGATTCAGGTTGTTCAAGTTCAAAAATCTATGGCCAAAGGAAAACATACAGATGCTCAAGTTCCACTGAAGCCCGCAAGCCAGTAAGTGGTTTGTATTCACTGTGTAGTACACCGAGTTCTTGGTCAAATGCTGTCTAATCCTTCAGTTGAGTTGCAAGTTTTGTGGCTCCTTTTAGTAGTTTAAATGATTTGGAACCAGCATTGCTTGTTCGATTTGGAATGTACTTTCGGTTTTTTGTTTGTTTGGTTTTTAATGAAGTTTTCCATTGAGGCTTCCTGTGGCACTCTGCCATACGCGCTCATGTTGTGCATGGGAATATATGGGTTTTCTTTGGGAATGTCAGAAAGAAACTACCTGTACAGCAGCAATTTAAGTGAAACAAGATTTGGGTTTATGCCATGCTGTTTATTTTAAAAAATGTTTAAAAATGCCAAGTATATACATACTTATATAGGACATAGAAACAAGTGCTTCCAATCAACAGATCACAAAGTACCATACAGAGAATGTTAATATCTTTATCCCCCTTGATAGACAGTGACACTCAGTAGTAATCTGCCCCAAATCAGGGACAGGTCTGGGGATGGTGGCTTTGCTTTTTTAGCCTCACGAATTCTCTGACTTGGGCTGCTTCCAAGGGATTCACATCCTGTTTGGCTTTTGACATAAACCAACTGGATTATGCATTTTCAACCTGCATGTTGGGGGAAGGGAAAGAAAGAACTGAGTAGATGCATATTTTCTGCTATTACTCACTTTACCAGGCATGCAGCATCATGACAATGTTTAAAAGTATTACTTATTTCTCCATGGATACCTTCATTGTGAAGTATCCCAGTTCTGGAGCAGCTATTCTTACTTTCCAGACCCGCTCTCTCCAAGCCCCTACTCACACATATTTGGGAGCTGACTGTAGGAGGCAGGTCACAGGAACAGAATGAACTTTTAATGATAGTTGCTAATTAATTACCTTTTACAAGCCTAACCTTGTTCAGATAGCTTGTCTTTACAGACCCTGGTGTTTTGTCTCACTTTCATCAGGCTTCTTATTACCTTATGCTAACCTATGTAAGACCACCAGGTATTTGTACCAACAGCCTTTAAGGGTTTTCTAGATATTGAGGCTCCTTGGTGTTTAAATGCAGTGGAGTATCTGAATTCTAGTCCATCTGGAATGGTATATAAACCACACAACAGCATTCTGACCACATGTAACAGCATCAGGCTGTGTGGTAACCATATTCCACCACAGCTCATTTTGTGTTAATGAAGTACCATGGCAAGTCAGGAATTGGAGAGCTACAGGCAGATAGGACTGTTCTGTAGGGAAAAGAAGCTGGCTGTATGAATTCTGATTAAAAAAGACCTTGATCTAGGACAGGTGACACCTGACAGCAGTATTCTTCTATTTCACGTATCATGATAAATATACACCTTAAAAAATATATAAAGTATAACTATACTGAACATTTTAACAAGTCTAGAACATTCTTGGTAGAAACCCTTGTAATATTTCAGTGCTGTCTGCCATTAGAGAGGATAATTTAAATAGCCTGGTCATTAACAACTTGCTTTAGGTTGTGTCCTCACTGCTTTTAGTAGCTCCCCCAGTCTTGCTACTACATAAGCCCTCATTTGTAGCCCTATCCTCCTCTCCCTGCTGCAACAGCTTTTGTTGTCCCTATTTCCCAGCCCCTTGCTTACCACATTTTTAGTTATCCCAAGCTGCTGACCAGGAACACGCTGCTCTTCTGCCATGTGATGGGTTAGAGATACTTCAGTATCTTCATGTTGTCCAGACGTGTTTTGGCACACTTGGAAAAATTTTTTGAAAAGATAAAGAGATTTCATTCAGATTGATAGTGCCACAAAAGTTATGGTTGGATGGGGTAAGGATATTATATAGAAGAGGCAACAACAGACACCTGATCTGAGAGGAGTTTCATCCTATGAAAAACCCATCCTAAAAAGACTTTCAGACTGAAGTAATGGGTAGATGGAATGTGATGTTCCTGATATGCTGTGGAGATGAAAGAACAGAAGTTTATTATGTTTGTCAGTGAGAATATCTTTGTCCCAGCAAATGCAGACTTTGTTTATAGCCCTCTGCAAATAAAGAAGGTCTATATGGAATGCTGTAATTTAATTAGTATTAAGGTGTGAGTTTGTTCCAGAAATGATTACACTGTGTTTGAGAAAAAACTATATTTTGATATTAAAAAGATGAAAAAGGAATATAATGCTGGAGCTTGCAGATCAGTGATCTCATTGAGGAAGCCACTATAGGTCAGCTATGTAGTTCTTCAAAGCTCTGAATATGACCTTTATTGCAAAATAATAAACACGTGCTAAGGTAGAGTGGAGTACGCTCACAGTAAGGCTACTTGTAAAAAAGTTATGTCAAGACATCATACGTATTCAGCAATTTTCTTTGTAATCCTGCTCTGTTTTACAAACTAATATATTCCCCAGTAAGGTGTGCTAGAGATAAACGTTCCAGATGCCTTCATCTGCAGGGAGAAAGGAGAGGCAATTAAGAGTCTGCATGCTGTGAAATCTCTGGATACCAACAGTGTCTGCACAGACTTCTATAGCATTTTAAGGAACAATTGGTTTTCCTGCTGTCTGGGGTGACTGAATGCAAAAGTAGTTTTTGAAAGAGGACAGTAGCTCAATTATTTTCACCCTGGCTAAAATCCTGCTGGTTTGCATAAAGGTTTCTATTTTTATTTACTGATAGCAGTGTCTTGGTGACAAACTGGCTCTTCCAGACAAAATAAGTTCTATTTTCTTTTATTAGAATGCACCATTTCAGCTGTGACAAAGAAAGGGCAGACTTCTGATAATGTAGTGAAAGAACCTGGAGCAGAGCAGTGTCTGGTACTGGCCTCCATCAAAGAGGAGGAAAAGCACAAAAGGACAAAATTGCTGGCTTTGGCCTGAATTGAACAGGGTTGCTTGCAAAAGTAGCAAGTGAGAGGACTGGTTCTTTTCTCTTTTTTTTTTTTTTTTTTTTTTTTTTTATTCGCTCCCTCCTACATCATTATTGGGCTGTGTAGGGAAAGAATTTTCTTTCTGCATAGAGGTGTGAATAATAATTAATGGGATAATTTGCTCCAAGAAAAGCGAATGGCACATGGGAGGCAGCTAAGGCTGCCCTATGGGAGCTCTATTTTTTTTCTTCAGAGAAAAATTTTCATCATGCAAATTCTAAAAGCCAGCAGCCATTTAAGGGGAAGGAGAAACAACAAAATGCTGTGTTTGCTTGTCTTTGCGGACCAATTATTCTTCCAGTAGCTGCACTCTTGTGTGCAGTTTCTTGGTTGCAAGTACCGCCTGCCCAAAACATGGGGGCTTGGCCTGTTCAGTTTAAAATATATTTTTTTATTTTAGATGAGCTTAATAAAGCAGTGCACATATTGGGGCTTATATAAGTATGAAATTTGTCTATAACTGTTAGTTAAAAGTCCTTTTCACTGGCTTAGTATGCCAGGTATTATTACACCATGTAGTATTATTACACTGATGTAGCTAGAATGAAGCTTGGTTCTTGGATGTTAAGATGACCCTTTTAACTTAGATTGTGCCTGTATGTTTTAGTTTTGGGTGTTGGTGAAGTTGGCAGCGAGGTGTAACTTGATTTCTGTGGACTTAAATCTCCCTGTATTTCTTTGCATGAACATTTTTGTTTTAAATAACTTCTGTGTTTGGTTTGGGAAAGCACAGCCAATTATTTCAAAGATATATCAAAAGTCATTTGTTTTGGCTAACACTACATTTCCTGGATAGTCTCATCCAGGAGCAATTTTAAGTGTGGTACCTGTTCAGAGTCTGGACTCCCAGAGTACGGGACAGCCTGCATTTCTCAAACCCGTAATTCCTGCCGCACAGGAACGAGCCGGTCGGTTTTGCAAGGAGCAAGGGACAAGAGACCATCCTGTGGGTGCTGGTAGAGAGCAGGGGGTTTAATAACCGAAGGCAGTACATGCTGTACAAAAACACCCCAGGCAGAAGGACTTGGGCATCTCTTCTCTGTTTCTACTCTGCATGAGGTGTAAGTAAAAGTAACTGTATGTGTGTGTGCATATGCTGCTCAAGCTACTTGATGCTACCGTTGCTACGTTGGGATTCTGTTACATTGGGAAGTTATGGTTTCATTTGTAGTTAAAATCGGCTCATAGTCATGAGCAAGGCCCCAAAAACCAACCGAAGTAAGTAGTTGCGCAGTGTAACTGGGTTTCAGAGTGTTGAGTTTCCACATCTGTCACTTCTGATTCCAGTGCTGTGTCTGTGCTGTAGCAAAGAGGGCAACAAAATGAATTTTAAAATTCTGGAATGAGTTTTAAGATAATGCTAAGGATTTAGCGGGTGCCCAAGAGGCTTTTATACCACAGGGTTTACTGAAAATGAGTGGGGTTTGTGCTCGGCTTGCTATTGCTCTGGACTTTAGGATTCAGGATTCCTGGCGCATTTCTCAAAGGCCTGGCTCTTGAAATCAAGGTATTTTCTTTGTTCTCACCCCTCCTCCCCCCCACACACTTTGAAGTTTTATTTCTGATCCTTGTAAGTAAAAGGTTGAAAACACAAAAGCAAGTAAACATGAAAGGCTGAGAAATAAAAGGCAAATGTAAATAATTCTGTATCTTTTTCATGTCTTAACAGCAGTCCCATGCTTTGTGCTTAGCCTGATGCATGTCTGTTTGAATGCTGGAAACTGGTCATGGGCAAAGTCCTATTGAAAATTTCACCCCGTGTTATACTCCAATCAAAGAAAATGCAATTACCGTGGCTTTAAGAAAAGGCACTCTTGTCATCTGCGGCTGTAGCTGCTGTAGCACACGATGTGCTTTCTTTACATGAGTATTTAAATTCCTCTCTTACTATCTCTAGCAACTTCACCCAGCTTTCTGCAGTTGCTGTGTGTTACTGAGACGTGTCAGGGCAGCTCCTTCCAGTCCAGCCTCAACCTGATCTGCAGGTGTCGTGGAGCAAGGTCTGGTTTGGAGGCTGAGCTCGAGCTCCCAGGCCAGTGGGAGCTGGAAGCCCCGTGGGATGGCGGGGAAAGGGAAGGCTGACGGCTCCTGGGAGAGACCGCATCCAGTAGTGGTACATGGCCCCTCTTCTGTCAGAGGAAACATCGGCTTAGCGTGCTGCTTCCCAAAATTGGGAATGTTAGAGGAACAAGCAATGGCGAAGCAGGGGCGTTTTGGGGCTGAAAGAAGGTCATGCAGATCTCCTAACATCACAATCTATTCAGCCCATGGAAATGAATAGAGGAAAGGGAAATGGCAAAATGAGCCGAGAGAAGGGTTTTCTGACATTTATGGAGCTTTCTTTGGAGTCTGAAAGGCCAAAAATACCATCACAGCATCTAGTTGGAGACTGAAAATGGGATTTAGAAATGGAATAATTTATCAAACTGGAGCTAAAGATAAATGTAAGTATGCTGTATAAAGGGCAGGGGAAGACATTTTAGTAAAAGTGACACTGAAAAAGAGAGGATAAACTGCTGAGAACATCCAGAGAGATCAAGAGAAAATTTCCTGAGAGGAGAATGTCACAAGAACTGCCAAAATTGTCTCATTTTTAAAATGTTTTTTATTAAAAATATATAAATACAGTATCTAACATCAAGAATAATTTATCACAATAGAAATAAATAATTAAATCCTTGGTAAAATGAAGATGAATTTTGATGCCATTCCACAACTGTTCTTAACAAACGTTTTTAATTTGACCCAGACAATAGCAAGGAGGCTTTGTGGGTGTCGTAATACGAGATCTAGACCTGAATGATTAGTTTCAGTCATCACAGCGAGGGGACAGTAAGAGGGAACATGACAAAAATATAGAAAACAATGAGTAGGACTGCACATAATTTTGGCTCTCATATTTCTGTAATAAATCTCCTGGTAGTCTGTGGTTTGCTGAAAGCTTCAGCTCCCAGATTCATGTAGTAAATAAGAATCTAAGGTTTCATCACAGAAAAACAAATTTCTAGTTCTTAACGATTGCAAGAAGACTTAAACTAATACAGAGCAAGAGAAGGAACCAAAATACATCTTTTAAGAGACAAGTTTGTACAAGTTTTCATTCAAAAACTAAAATCTACCTTCTTACTCTAAAAAAAAATCCAAAGGCATCAAGCTGAGACCGGATCCCTGCCATTAGGGCTCAGGTGGGTATTTGTGGAGTGAGAGTTACTCAGGCCGACGCTGCGAAGCCTCGTGTCCCATCCTTTTCTCACCTCGGCAACATTCTTTAAGAGCCTTGAAAACAACTTTCTTCTGCCCTCTGTCTTACTTGCTTTTTCCTTCAGCGGAGGCTGACAAGCCCAGCGGCTGATTTCAGTTCTGATCTGGAATAACTCCAGGGGCGTGCACCAAGCCATCTCCTGACAGGGTGGTGACGGAGAGTCAGGACTATTGTTCTCCCTCCCGCAGCAGCAGCCAGCATTGTTCCTTTTTATGTACTTCCCTCTCTCTGTAAACCAGCGGGGCTCATGGCAGAGGGACGCAGCTCTCCTCATTAGAATAATTAGGCTGATTTACGAGAGAGCGACAGAGTGAGGGAGAGCTCCTTCTGCAGCGTTCACCACTCGAGGCTGGGCACCCCCCCAGCTGCTGGCAGCGTGATGCTGGGCCTCCATAGAATCATAGAATCATCTAGGTTGGAAAAGACCCTTGGGATCATCGAGTCCAACCATCTACCCTACTCTACAAAGTTTTTCCCTACACCATATCCCCCAACACCACATCTAAATGACTCTTAAACTCATCCAAGGATGGTGGCTCAGCCACCTCCCTGGGCAGCCCGTTCCGATGCTTCCTCCTCTCCCACCCCCAGCTACCCAGGCAGGCTGGAGGGCCCCCAGCTCTTCCACCTTTGCGTCTCGGTGAAAATGTACAAATACATGCAAGAAATGCTTTTTTCCTTCACAGGGTGTTCTTTACAAGTTGTATGTTCTAAGGTAATACTGAAGACTTAATTAAAATAATAAAGGAAAGGGGAAAATGACATGTTGGACCCTTCCATAGCATTAGCTAAGTGGAAAGTTTGGCTTATAAACTGCTCCTCAAGTAGGTTCACTGTGTCACTGAAACAGCGGGAGCTGGCACGGCTTTGTTCCTCTCCTGCACTGTGGAAGTTTTCCATTACTTTTAGGCAAGGCTTATGTATGAGGAGTTACGGAATTTCCTTCTTCCTGGGAAAATGTTACGAGAATCCTTTGTCATCACATTTCCTTGGTATCTTCATGGCAAAAGACAGCCTGTACCTGGGAAGTTCTACTGCACGCTGGAAGACCCCTTTGAAATGCACACAGACATATTTAAAAACACGTTTAAGCTTTTGAAAATGTGTTCTACAAGAAAACAGCGATGCCGCAAAAGATCATTGGCAATTCTGCCTGTTGTGTTTCTGCCTGGTGTCAGAAGCCAACACCAAGCTTGCAAAAGCTGCCAGCTGCTTCCACTTCCCGGTGCGATGGCTGTGGCCACCTTTAGGAAAGAAACCATGCCCATCGCTTGTCTTTGCTGACAGGATGGCATTTGGAGTGCCTGAAAGGCAACTAAATCATTCTGTAAATCGCCACCCCCCCCCCCCAAGTCTGTAAGAATATTTTTTTCTTTGGGAGCGGATTGACGGTGCCGGAGTTTCAAGAGGAATTACTCCTACGCGATAGCCCTCCACATTGGAGACTCCATGAAAAGCCTCAATGAACCCAAAGAGCTCACGATGTAACCGAGCCAGAGAAGCGAAAGCAATAAAGGAATGAAGTCTATATTACAAACTTAATGTGATAAATCTTGTTGCAGTAGTAATTGCTTGTAACAAAATGCCTCGTACCAGCCATAGGAAAAAAAAAGTCAGCATCCAACATTTTCTGCCACCTTCACATTGTCCCAAATGCTCTCGAGAACATGTTCTTGGCTGGAGCATTTGCTTCCGTCTTTTGCATACAGGGAAAAGCAGCGCAAGAGCCAGTTTCGCCCACCCCGTTCCTTCACGCAAAGCCTCAGTGTGCTTTTGGCTTAGCGGGTTGGCAGTTCTGACTGGTGCAAAGTTGATCCCTGTGGAAATCCACCCTCTTTTGACAAAGTTCCATTCCAGAAAGTGAGCAAGTGGTTTTGTAAGGCGGGGGGGAGGTGGGGAGGGTCACCCCGTGACTTGGCCACCGCGCCTTGCAGCCAGAAGAAAAAAATTGGTGCTTATTGATACCTGCTTCCTCTGTGTTCACCAGAAACCAGAATGCATCTACAAACCTACCCAAACCACAGTTTTATCGTTCAGAAGCCAGCGTTTCGATGCATAAATACGCAACCTGATTTTTTCTGCCTCCAGACACAGTGATTTCACCGCTGGACACGGAGCATTCCCGTAGGAAGAGCTCGGTATTAGCGCTGTTGTGTGCAAGGGCAATCCTTGGGGAAGAGACACAGCTGTAAAATGGAGCAATGGTTAAAACACTCTGCAGTGTGCCTCTCTCCTAAACAATCGTACTGTACTTGCTTTCCCTCTCTCTCTTCTCAAAATTGCTGCCTTGGGGAGGTAAAGAATTACCATTGCCATAAACTGTAATCAAGATCAGCTGTGCAAGGGGAAAGGCCTTGCTCAGATATCAAAGGGGTCTTAAACTGCCAAAACTGACCTTCATCTTAACTGGGAAACGCGTGCTCTGGCATGGCAGTGTTCCCGTGAATGCGTGTTTTGGTTTGGTTTGTTTCGGCGGTATTGATCGAAGCTCCCGGACAATGAGCCTGGGATGAGGAATCCCATATGCATTCCAGAAACATTTTTCTGCGCTGAACTCGTCTCAGCAGTGACAGTGCCCGGCCTTGTCGTCCCCTCTGCCGCGGCGCTGCCTGCCGGGGCTCGCCTCTGTGTTTGCATCACTGCTTGCCTAAATAACTCCACGTTTTCTGCATTCTCATAACCCGGTTGTCTAGATTTGGGAGAAAAAAATGAGATAACAGCTCTTCCAGAGGATTTTCGTTGCCACGGGAGCAGCTGATGTTTGGATGAGCTCTCAATCATTCAAAGGCCGAGCGTTACAAGAAAATAGAGACGTATTAAATCTTTGCAGTCAAATATAAACCCACAGTATCACGGTGCCGCAGCCTCCCATGTGCTGCCTCCCTTTTCTACGTTTCACAGGGTAACATTTGGCTGGGGAGTCTCTACACCTCAAAAAACTTTAGTTTAAAATCTTTTTCCAAACTTATCTTTGTAATGGACCCAAACTGCACACTGAACTTTGGGGGAATTCAGATCCACGTTTCCATCTGTATTTCAGGGATCGATTCCAGCCGTAGTTTAAAACAAAGATGCTCAACTGCTGTCAGCTGAAGTCGGGTACTGTGTTCCCCTGGCTTCTCATAGGATACGCTGTATTACAGCAAATATTCATTTCCATCATCTCAGAGTTATGGTCTGAATTCTTTTTAAATAACTGTGAAACACTGATGAAAAAGCTTATTTTCTAAATTCTACCTGACATTTTACATGAACTGGAAGGAGTGGCAGTGCTTAGCAGTACAATGAAAAGAACAGATTGTCAGCAAAGCCTGTAAAGTTTTCCATTCTGAAGAAACCTCTCACCGAGACAGCAGCTATTTGTAAAACACATTTCCTGTGCCATAATCAGAAAAATATAATCTGTCATAAAAGTCACAACTCCTTCACAGTTTCCCCTCTCAGCTTCCTCTGTGAACAGCTGTCAATATGTGTATGAAGCTAACTTTACAAAAAAAAAAAAAATCAAGATAGGTTTGATGTCTGAGGCGAAACAAACTGATCTTTTAGATGGAGCTTGTTCAGGTGGAAAACCCTTAGGAGTTAATTGGATGGGACTATTTAGGTTATTTTTCATCACTGCAACATGTTGTTTTGCAACACAAAATATGTCCATTTACAGTAAATAGAGAGATGTCTGCAATAAATTAACTTCAGAGCTTTGGAAACACAGATGGTATTTCTTGCACTTTCCCAAAGGGCTACATTTGCTCTAGAAAAAGCAAAGATTTTAGCTATTCTGTTATTTTTAGGAGTTTGTTCATCCCCATCATTTCTACTTCACTAAGAAGAGATAAAATCTGATTTACAGTTTCTCTGCAATCAAGCAAGGAGATGAAACAGTTTACTTTGTCATTTGCAATATGTTGCTGCTGCCTCCAGCATTTAATTTTTAAAAAGCACATTTGTAAAAGAAATCGTGAGGATTATGTATTCTGAAAGGCAAGTCTTACCATTCAATGGACTTTGGATAGGAAAAAATACGCGTCGGTGGTGTGACATAATAACTAACATCATAACTAACAATTTGTCCCTGGAGTCCCATCCTCTTAGAGCCCCTTCTTCGGGGAAGCCCGGAGCGGGCGCCTGGCCCCTGCAGCCAGGAGG
The DNA here is from genome assembly GCF_964106895.1 of Numenius arquata. Classification (NCBI taxonomy): domain Eukaryota; kingdom Metazoa; phylum Chordata; class Aves; order Charadriiformes; family Scolopacidae; genus Numenius; species Numenius arquata. The sequence continues at coordinate 28,226,873 of NC_133587.1, read as the reverse complement.
TGGCACGATGCTCCCGCCGAGCGCGGGGATCCCGCTGCTGGGGATCCTCCCTGCTTGCAAACCACCAGCCCCTCAGCGACAGGATTTTCACAAGCAGCAGGTCGTTTCCAGTATCTCTTTTCTCTTTCTTTTCTTTTTTCTTTTCTTTTTCTTTTCTTTTCTCTTCTCTTCTTTTCTCTTCTTTTCTTTTCTCTTCTCTTTTCTTTTCTTTTCTTTTCTTTTCTTTTCTTTTTTCTTTTCTTTTCTTTTCCTTTCTTTTCTCTTTTCTTTTCTTTTTTCTTTTCTTTTCTTTTCTTTTCTTTTCTTTTCTTTTCTTTTCTTTTCTTTTCTTTTCTTTTCTTTTCTTTTCTTTTCTTTTCTTTTCTTTTCTCTTCTTTTCTCTTCTTTTCTCTTCTTTTCTCTTCTTTTCTCTTCTCCTCTTCTCTTCTCTTCTCTTCTCTTCTCTTCTCTTCTCTTCTCTTCTCTTCTCTTCTCTTCTCTTCTCTTCTCTCTTTTCTCCTTTCCTTTCCTTTCCTTTCCTTTCCTTTCCTTTCCTTTCCTTTCCTTTCCTTTCCTTTCCTTTCCTTTCCTTTCCTTTCCTTTCCTTTCCTTTCCTTTCCTTTCCTTTCCTTCCCTTTCCTTCCCTTTCCTTCCCTTTCCTTCCCTTTCCTTCCCTTTCCTTCCCTTTCCTTCCCTTTCCCTTTCTTTTCTAGATTTACTATTTCAAACAACTGAGATGGAGCTTACCCCCAGTGCTAAAGGAAAGATAGAATAGGACCAGCAGTTTTTAAAAAATCTATGCATGAGTAAGCATACCTAACATTTTGTAACAACCTTTGAGCGTATGTTCATGAGTGTCTTAAACATTTTTGGATTTTTCATCCCTCATTATATTGCAAAACATTCAATCCAGGACACTCCAGTGAGGGCAGAATCACTGTGTCTTTTAAACAGAATGGGTAATTGAAGTACACAGCCTGTAGGGCCTGCGTTCATCCCACCTAATTATAGGCATCTAAGCGTGAGGGCTGACTTAGAAGCCAGCTTGTCTTTGCTTCCCTCTAGAGTCAATGGATAGATCTGGCGCCTCCAAAGAGTGGGTCAGCACACACAGCTATCAAAAAGATCCATGCAGTTAACCCCACACTCAGGAAAAAAAAAATAAATTCAGACTCTGGGGGCAATAAAATACAACATATTTTTATATATCTGTAATTGTGATGCTTAACTCATTCGTAATGAATGCTGTAAAGTAAAAATCACTGCTCTTTCGTTAATCACGTTAAAACACACAGAAAATGGCTTATAGAAGTAACTGCCCAGTGACCACCTGTTAAGAAGTGAGAGAAATATTCTTATGGCAGAGCTGTCAGTGACTGACTGGCAAAACCTGCAAATGAACTCAGGGAGGAGTTCAGGAATTCAGAAACCTCTCAAGCTGCAAATTCTTGCTGAAAGTAGGCCAAGTTCTGCTCTCCTGAATTAATTACATATTTCATTGAACAGTGTTTGTAATAAGCAAATGGCGACTTTGAGGCAAATAGGAGGGCAGAGTGGCAACCTGCGCAAACTGCTCCTGCCTGGCAGAAGGAGCAGCACCTCCCTCTGCCGCCCTGCAGATTCCTCTGCTGTCTGGCATTCCTCTGGCCTTTCTGATTTGACACTTTCCTTGCTGTTTCTGGGATTAAAGCAAACACATTTTAAATGTTCATCTTTTACAACTCAGTTCCTGCGGTACCGTATATGCCCTTAGGATCACTCATGACCGTAATCCTACAGGTGTTCAGCGGCTTGATGAAATTGGTCCCTATTTCATGGGAACTTTAAAAAATCTTGAAGGATGCCTACCTGCACATGCAGGCACCCAAAATCCTTTCCCAATCTGGTCCTTGCTCCGGCCACTTGCTCCTTCACGCCTCCAGCTGATTGATGACGGTGTGGAAGCAGGATTAAATCTGCGGACAGCCTGACTGCGGTATCTGGTGTGTATTGCTCACAGGAGGTTCTTTTCCCACAGCTCCAGCATTTTTTTGCATTTGAGATTTTTCTACAAGTTATATTTTGTCTTTTCTTGTTCTGTCCATAAATTTGTTATTTCTCCCACTGAACAAATGAAAAGAACGTGGCTAACTTAGCATCGTCCTCAGTGACGTGTTCTCTGGCTTCCTCCAGGAGCTGTGTAGCACCCCTCAACTCCTTATCAACACCAAGTCAGGAGATGGAATGCGGTAATCTGGGTGGATAGGAGAGAGAAGGAGCTGGTCCAACAAACCAGCAGCATCTCCCACTTCCTCCCCTGCTGCAGGAAGGCACGTGGCAGTGGCTATGAGAACGGCTGCAAGACCACAACCTAACAGCTTCCAGGGGCAGATCATCAGGAGGTAAACACTGGTGAGGGGTCTGGAGCACAAGTCTTATCAGGAGCGGCTGAGGGAGCTGGGATTGTTCAGCGCAGAGAAAAGGAGGCGGAGGGGAGACCTTGTCACTCTCTACAACTGCCTGAAAGGAGGCTGTAGTGAGGTGGCAGTTAGTCTCTTCTCCCAAGTAACAAGTGATAGGACAAGAGGAAATGGCCTCAAGTTGGTGTCAGGGGAGATTTAGATTGGATGTTAGGAAAAATTTCTTCACAGAAAGGGTTGTCAACCATTGGGACAGGCTGCCCAGGGAAGTGGTTGAGTCACCGTCCTGGAGGTGTTTAAAAGACGTGTAGATGTGGTGCTGAGTGACATGGTTTAGTGGTGGTTTTAGCAGCGTGAGGTTAACGGTTGGACTCGATGATCTTAAAGGTCCCATCCAACCTAGACAATTCTATGATTCTATGAACACGATACTGATAGGGTTAAGAAATATTTCATTAGTAGAGCCTACATTGCAGGTTTAGCTACAAGTGCCACTGGGGGATCCCACCAGAGGAGAGGAAATCATGGGCAAATGGCCACTGCACAGACGCAGTCAGTCTGGACTCACGTGCAAGCCCAACATGCCCAGAATATGCCAGACTTGCCGTGTCTGTCCTCGGCACAGCCTCTGGCTAACGGGATGGTGAGTTCAGCCACTTCCATGTGGTTTCTCTCAAGGCCTGCTGAGGGTTTGTACATCAGCCTTCTTGCAGGAGCAGGCTTTCTTCCTGCAGGCGGCACAGCTCTAGGGGAAGGGGGGCTTCTGAGACGTTCTGGTGCCAGCCTCAATTCCTCAGTGCCACGGCTTGTTTGGAACCATCGCCGCTCATGCAAAACTGCACACTGCTGTCCCTGGCAGAGATGTAAATTGGAAGACATCGTTCACTTGCCAGAGGGCTGTTCCTTCGTATTTCATGTTCGGAATTGTTTTTTTCATGTTTCCTTGGTATTTTCAAGTTTCATGTTTCATGGTATAGATGTGAACGTTGAGGTGGGCGGCTTGTCTGATATTTACCTTCTTGTTAAGGGAAGCGTGTTGTACAGCACCAGAAGCAGTCACGAGAAAAGGAAAGCAGCACTTGGGCAAAATGGCAACGGGAATTCAAAGAGGAAGTGGTCGGTATTTGCTCATCACATTTACCGAACTTATTTTCTCTTAGTTCCCTAAGTCAGGAAAAACTATTACAGTAGCTAAGAAAGGGAAATATTTCTTTCTGTTTCTAAGCATGTGAAGCAGACTCCTCGCTGGCAAAAGCTGCCCAGCACATTTTGTTTGGTGGAGTGTAGAGCCTCCAGCTGTACATCGATCGCACCAGGAGCAGAAGGGGTGGAGGGGCCATGTGTTAGCTAAGCCCCATTTAGCTCCTGAACCCTTGTTTTCTTTTGGGAAAAAAAAAAAAAAAAAAAAAGGTAAATTCCACTGGCGTTTCATTTCCTTTTTTTACAAATGAGAAGTTTGAGAAGTTTGGTGTTTTGAGGATGTGGCCAGCTTCTGATGAAGAATGTTTTGACGATGAGTGCAACCATCAGGGAAATGACAAAGGTGGACAGAAAGAGGGGGACGTGTCTTCCAGTGGCAGGTTTGGTGTCATGCCCTGCACCTCTCCAGGGAAGCAGGGGGATGAGGGGCCAAACACTGACCAGAAACTGGCTTCAGTGACCTGCCAGGACTGCCCGCTTTCCTGGCTGATTATGAAGGCTCTTGCCTTCAGTGCGTAGCCATGCTGGAACAACTTTTGATGGAGATCCAGCCTGTTCATGATAAAAGAGGTCATGACAAATGTCAGCTCGTGACAAGAACAAGTCTTTAATTTACTTCTTAACTTTGAAGCCAGTGGAAAAGACCTTCAAGGGATATTAGCAATTACCAAATTGCTGTTAAAAGTGTTTTACTTCTACAGCAGCGTCTTTGAAGAAGCAACAATTGAAAGGAAGAGGGGGTTTTTTGCTCTTTTCATGGTCACTTCTGTGCAATGATAATGTTTTTTCCACTTGCATAGTTTCCAGGGAAGCTTTTGATGCCAGGAATCCCATGCAGAGGGATTGCAATTCCCATAAGGTATTTCAGATCTGTCCTTTCAGGGACAAAAGGCCTCTCTGTGTCCTTCTTCCTAGAGATTGTTCCAGGGCGAATGAATGTTTACATCTGCCTCTAAGTCTGGTGGTGGGAAATGTGGAAAGACCTGTTACCTGCACCACTATCATCAGGTGGTTACACCAGACCAGGCATCCAGCCTCAAGCTCTGGCATACAGTAGAGGACGACAGAGGAAAGTTGCAGAGAAAGGCCGTCTTACGGTGAGACCAGAACTACTCAGTTTTGTTTGTGGTGGCAGAGAGGACTCTCAGGCTCACTATCTGGAAGGCAGGACAACCTCAGTGGGAAAAATCCAAGAAAAAGCTTTACATGCCTGAAGCAAAGCCTGGGAGAATTGTGTTGCCCCAGCCCAAGAGATCAATCACAAAAAGCCCTGTTCATGTGCCTGAGTTTATGGGCAGCTGAGCATCATTTGTATCCAAACTTCTATTACCACACTTGTCCAGGGATGCAGGCATCGTGCTGAACTGAGCAGCTCATGTCTTCTTCCCATCTAAGACAGCAGCAACCACGGCCACTTTCATTTCAAAACGCACCAGGGAGTACCTTCCACTGTTTGCATGACAGCCTAGAGGTTAGGGCTCTTGCTCTGGAAGTAAGAGACCACTTGAATTGCCTTCTCAGCTGAAAAAAATTAAATCGATGGTTCCAATGAACATAAGTTAGTAGGCTACAAAATCATGTAGGAAAGGAACAAAGTCCCTCTCTCTTTTTGAAACAAGGTCAGTGCAAGCCCAAGAGTGACATGGCCAGAGGGAGAGGAAACATAATGGAGCCAGAGTCTGTAGTCCACAAGTCAGACACTTAGCTGGGAGTGTAACCTCAAAGCAAAAGAGATATGGGAACTAGTGCCATAAAAATATCTAAGGCGTTTGGTGACCAGAGTTCACAAGCCCCTGATCTAAGAGTTCATTTTTCACTGACCGTGTCCCGCTCCTGTTCCTCGTGGGCTCTGCAGCTGCAGTGCTCAGCATGTCAAATCCTCGCAGCCCATCATAACCCAGTTTCAAGAACTAATCAAAATATTAAGGTTACTAAAAGCCAAGGCTGAGGTCAGATGTAAAACAGGGAAATAGAGTTTCTGGGTCACGTTGATCTTCATTTGCAACTCTCAAATCTTAAAAATAAAATGCCTGAGAACTTATGTCCAAAAAGACTACAATTAAGGGTGAAAAATCAAAATGGCTAAATGGCTTGTTATGGGGAAAATACTTACAACCTCCTTCATGGGTCACTGTTGCATCTCCAGAATTTGGATGGTGTCATTCTTGTAAAAAACATACTTTCTCAATGAGAAAGTCTCTCCCACGCAGCAGCAGCAGCATTCTGGAGCCGCTCCATTAGTTCTCAATCATGTGCTACTGATGAGTATGGAAAAGAGAAAAGGAGGGCACGATGGGCTTTCATCTTAAGTCCCTGCCTGACTTCATAAGACTATGAGCCCTGTCAGACTTTATCCCTCCTGGGAGCCTCAGGGCACTTCTGAAAGACTTTACAACCCTCTCTCTGAACTTCTGCAACCATCCGTGCTTTCTTTTCTTTTAAAAATAGCAAGTGGGAATGAGTTGTCCTCCCATTCTGATTCCCTCCTGCCTGTTGTTTCTGAGGAAGGAGGCCCTTTTTCAGAGAGGTGCAAAGTGCTGGCTCCAAAATGCCCACTGCCTCTGACGGAGTGGAAAGGCCTGAGACCCAGGCAAGCCTTTGGACGCGCAGGGTGCTCTCTGTGAGGCTGTATAATGCAACATTCACTACTCATACTGCTCAGAATAGCAGGTCTGCTTTTCAAACGCAGGCTTCTGAAGTATGAGGTACACAGGTGCTGTAGTAATAACACTGCCTGCCTGTCATTTGCTCTGAAATTCTCAATTGCGGTTAGCACGTGTCTTGAAAAATTCATCCTAGCTGAGACTGGGGTGTCAGGTAAGGGACATGTTGCTCTGGGGCTGTGAGTCAGAGGCTCGTTTATTCTTTATCTGTGGCAGTGGGAGCACAGACAATGAAAGCTGTATCTATGACAGCTCCCTTATCGAAGTGCCAGGGTTATTGTACTGCCTGTAAAGTCATAGGAAAGAAACCCTTCAGGTTTCTTTTTCTTTTTTTCTTTTTTCTTTTTTAAAGTACAGACATGTTTGAACCAAGACATTCCTGCTTCTTGTAGCTGCCAGTTCCTGAGCATGAGATTTAATGTTTTTCTTGTACTTGCTATAAAATGCCTAAGCAAAGCCTTCCCTGCCCTGTTATAGCTGTTTCATTATTTATTATAGTAAAAGTATGAATTACTGAACTTCAGCCTTGGCAGATAAGTGAAACAGGAATGAACTTTCAGCTCTTTGCTTTCAGAAGGTGAGTAAATCTCTGGTGGAGTTTGCACACATGGTTGGAATAGTTCCCCTCGTTTACACTGGCACAGCTCCACCGGCTGCCGCTGCGCTGCCCCCATTCACACTTCCAGCAGCAGGGAGTTAGAAACTCAGGGGCCTACAGACAGCGGTAACTTTTTCATATTGTTTGTCCAGTTTACCTTTTGAAACGGAAAATTTAAAATCACACATGAAGAAAGAAAGGATTTTTCTCCTCTGGGTTATTTATGGGGGACTTGACCAGAGAGAGAGAGAGGAAGGAGCCGTAGGTGATGCACTGAGGCTGACCCTGGAAGAAGGAGAGGTTAAATAACAGAATAAATATCCATTGGCTCTTGAAGCCAGTCACACACGGCATTTCTCATATGTAATTCTTTTACATAATGCCCTGGCAATAGGGAGCTCCTTTTTAACCCAGTTTCCCTAAGGAAATGTAGCGTGTATGTTCACACCGTCTGCCTGTCACTTCTCCTCCCCAGCCTTCCTCCTGCCACCCACCATTTGTCCGCTTTCTGGCATGTGGCAGAGCAAGTCCAAAAGTGAAACCTGGTAGTTGTGTAGGGGAGAGATGGGTGCCCGGCCGGGCAGAGCAGTGGCCGCCCCACCGGCTGGAGAGGGGGCTCCGGCCACCGCAGCTGCACCAGGGCAGGAGCGGTGAGCACCTCGGGACCCCCAGCACCTGGGGATGCCACAGGAAGGACCCATGGCACCGGGATGCAGGAAGGAACTGGGAGGGAAAGCGGGACGCGGGAGAGAAATCCGTTGGAAACTGGCCTCCTTGAGCTTCACTGCACACAGGAGTTGAGCCTGACATGAGGCAGGCGCTAAACTGAAGAAAGTCCTCTAAAGAAGCAGATATGTTCTTTCCGAAGTAGCTCCTGGTAAAATAAATTAAGCCAGTTAAATTAAGCTTCCATGTCAGCATCCAGCAGTACAGCTCAGCCTGATTTACCAGTCTGCTTAACAGCGGTAGGAAATGTAAAACTAGCTTTTTAAAATTTAGGATGGCTGATTTTAGTATCGTTTGCCATACTGTACACCGGTCTCTGCTTTTAAAAACCAGGGAACACGAAGGTGTCTGCTTGACTTTGGAAAAGGAAATAAATATTAACTTATCTGCACAATGTGTGAGCGGATCTAGCCCTGTTGCAGGAAACTCATTAATCTCACATGGAAAATAAATAAACCAGGAGAGAAAAGGATGGGTGGGATTTTAACTTCCTCTGTTTCCGCAAATCATTATTTTATACGAACAAGTGCATGCCAAAGGTTTTCAAGAGGAAAATTACTGCAAAGGACAAATAAGTTTGTTGAATCTTTTAAAAGCTTTTCACTGGAGGGATAATTTAGGGTGGTGTTGGGAAAACCCACCTGTTAACTGCGGCCTGAAATTCCCACTATTAGACCACATTTTCCACTGCTGATGCCATTGTCAGCCTTACTCCACCAGGACTCACATTTTCCGTGGCAGGTGTCTGCCTAAGGCTGGATACGTGTGATGCGTGTGTGCACGTATCAAGAATTGCCTCAGACTGAGTGTGGATCAAAATTTCAGCCAAAATGATTTTGCTCTTCAACAAGTATAAGAAAAAATGTTCCGTTTCCCTCCCATTAAAAAAACATAATAAAAATGGCAACCTCTTCTTTAGACAGTCCCAAAGGCCTCATACTTTGGAGGAAAAGCTTGAAATTTGGCAGGAGGAGTGCTTAAGCCACTCGGGAAATCCACCCCAGGCTGGCTGAGTTACAAGCCTGAGCAAGATCAGTTTGGTCTTGATAGAGCTTCACAGCTTGGTGTTTCAAAGATCCTGCCTTCAGTGATTCTGTGCCAGTCTGGGGCTGACCAAGGTGATTTTCTTCAGCTAGTTTCTCCTCTGCTCCTTTGGACCCTGCTGCTGGTCTGGGGCAACCCAGAAAAAATGGTGACCCAAGGCAGGGACAGGCTGGACAGGGAGAGGCGAGAGAAGAAATGAGAGCGCTGTCTGGACAGACACCATGGGACAAGGAAGGCTGAGCTGAGAAGGCAAAGATGGTGATATAGCAGAGCTGGTGCAGGACAAGGATGCAGCAAAAGGGACCCAGGCTGGGAGAAAAAGATCAGAGAGCTTGTGGTTGCTGTACCCACAGCCAAGGACCAACATGTGGGCCACAAGATAAGACAGCAGCAGTTTTGTTTGCTGGTGGGGAAAATGTAGGTGTTCACTGACAGCCCATTCAGAATTAGACAGTTTTGAGAGTGCAGAAAGCATAGTTCAAGCTTATTTTAAGCCATGGAAAGGTTGGAATGTCAAGATACAGCCTTATTTTAAAAATGAGGAGAATTGGGAAATTGCTGACTGGCTCTTATGTTCCATAAAAATATGACTTTGTAGCTGAAAGCAGCCACTACTGATGTTCTTGCTCTTTCTTCACAGGTGGGAGATATTGTTGCTTAATGCCTTGAAAATTCAAACACTCACTGAGATGCCTTTATCTGGCTCTAAATGTTGGTCTTTCCCAAAGAGAGACATCTGTGACCAGGGTAGCCAGCACTTCCAGTGTCATCCATGTATTAGTCAATATCTTTCCAGCATTCCAGATCTGCACTTGCATAATTTGCAAAACTAGAAGCTGAGGAGAAACAGTGTAAATATCCTGCGCACCGAGTGACTACCAGTTCTCTCTCTGAGCCCAGCGGTTTATTCTCTGATCACTAAAGCAGCTTAAAACTGAGTAATTTGCATGGTGCTCACCAACCCTACCCTGCCAGGACGCAGCTCTTTCTTCAGATTAATCCATAATCTTTGGCAGTCTGGAATTTCTAGTAGTATCAATTTCTAATAGCAAAATATTGCTACAAATATTCTTCTTTCAGGTTTTATGACATCCAAACCCCATCTAAGGGCCCCAAAAGCCACTTGTTGCAATCCAGAGTTATATTTCTATAAAGTTGTAAAGCTTAGAAAAGCAAGCAGGTTTAGAATATTTACGAGAAACAGAGAAATTTTAACGTAAGGTAAGAATGAAATTAGTGAGAATGCCAATTTATGGTCATAGGATGGGTGCCCCACAAATTCAGACAAATTTTTCCCTGATAAGAATACAGGCTGGAAAAGGAAATGAGAGCAAGTGTGAAAGAGACACAGCCAGGCTTCGGGGAGTGCAGGAACACCTGCAATCACATTAAAATGGCAAATAACACATGACCACAGGACAGCTTTTTCACAGTATATTTTTAGGAGAGCAGCCATAGGGTAGTTGAATTGCTGCTTTGGATGGCAAATACATACAATTCAAATCAGATTCCATAAACTTCTGTCAGGTAAGTTGGGAGGCAGGAACGAAGTTTCACAGGTGCATCTTGGGGAATCTTGGGACAGCACGGGACAGAAAGGAAAGGAGGGCACACGCGTCATATTTAATGATCCATCTCTGCTTTCATATTGGACAAAGAAGCAGCCATAGTACAACTCCCTCTACACCGAGGATCTGTACTGTGATTCCCCCGTTTTCCATTCACGCAAAATTCTGATGGAAGCTTTTCTGATGGTTTGGGTCTGACCTGCTGCTCCCCTGAACAGACTCCCTGATGTCTAATAATAGCTGAGCTCTTGTAGCCTTTTGGTGTGGGGTCACCAGTTTTGATTTCTTTCCTGTATCAGCCACCTGCTTTCACAAATTTGAACTTACCTTTGAGTAAGTTCAAACTTACCTTTGAGACCTATATCAGCTCTGACTGAAGCTTCCGAACAAATCCAAGAAGTATTGGGAAGACACAGACATCTAAGCCTTGCTTCTTTAGAAACTAAACAAAAAGGAAAGAAACTAGACTCTAGGAAACCTTATAATATTTTGCATGGAGTGAGAAACTGAATTGGGTTAACCCGATCACATCAAAGGCTAAAAGTCATTAGGATTCCTTCAGAAGTCTCTGCAAACTCCTCCTCCTCCTCCACTCAGCTATCTCAAAGGCTTCAGCACAGTGGAGGCTCCACAGTTGCGGGGTGCAGTCGTTACACACGCTCCTGCACTCTGCAATAATTTTCTGCACGGCGATGGGAATGGAACTGCAAGAGGTAGTTTTGAAATCTGAAGTAATGCAACCAGCGAATCCTGGCTGCGATGGATCCTCTGTCTCAAAACCCCACCTCTCAGCAATTTGTAGCTGCTTGTGACACCAATGGAACATTACTAGTTTCTTCTTTGATGAAAGCTACCTACTCAAAATACCAAACTGATTGTCAGTCTAAAGTCACATGCTTGGATTTTGCAAAAATATTTGCAAAAAGGAGTCTTCTCCAAGATTATGTAAAATTATCTGGATGTAGTTTAAATTAAGTGATACGGTTTTGTTGTACCAACTATTTTGGGGTAAGGGAAGGGATAAAAAAGAGTTCCTTTCCTGATCAGTTGGATATGATTACATTGGAATTAAGTTTTCTGTCTTTAATTTAGAAGTTTAAAAATGAACTGAAGTGAACTATACTCTAATTTTTGATCTCTATCATGAGGATCTCTGTGAACAATACATGATAGATGTACAGTGTGGAGACCCACAACAGAGGAACTGGAACTTTTACTCAAGGGTGCATAACTCTTTGATTCAGGCATAAATGTTTCCTTGTTTATTAAAAGTTGGCCAGGGGAAATCAAGAATTCTGGAGAAAAAATTATACACATTTCTGATCGTGTTGATATATGTCTGAAACTACTATTCCCAAAACAAAAACGGGTAATTAAAAGTTATGCTTTGTGACTCCAGAATTTGAAAAAAAAAATAATCATATGGCATCTAATTAATGTGTATATGATTACTTTCATGTCTTTTCCCAGGGGTAAGATATTTATAGCCACATACAAAAACAAGAAAAGGGCCTAAGGGGACACAAACAAAACCCCACCACCCAGCACCTTAACTGAAGCATCTGCAAGCCAGCAATCATGGAATACTTGATGAAGTGCTTAAGGCTAGGAAGGCTGATAATGAGATTTCTTTTAAGTTTGCAGTGCTGCACATTAAACAGACACTGCCAACCTGGTTCTGAAAGGAAAAACATTACATAGCACACACAAGCTGGTTTTGTTTTCATAGAAGAGGTCCTTTCATCAGCCTTTGCTGTTGTCTGGAAAGACAAACAGGTTTAGTAAGCAGCATACTCGGTCCACAAGTTTTCCCCAGTGTTTTTGCATTTTATTTGTCTACTTCATAACTCTTCAGTTGTGATGCTGCGTCTGGCAAGTGCCCCAGAGAGGACAGTGGTTCTGAGCTCCAACCCAACCAGTGCAAAAAGCAGGAGGTCCCCAAGATAGTACCTTCAGCAGAATATACTGAAGGCCATCTGCACAGAGTGACACTGACTGCCTGCAAAGTGCTGTCACATGTACAGCATAAACAACCTGGAACCAGATGGATCCAGCTCTCTCTCTCTGATCTCTTCAATGGTAGAAACCACCACTATTTGCTGCAAGATCAGATCTAGCATTTCCAGAATTACATGTGAATTATCAAGTTGAAGATAGACTTACTTTAAGTCTACCTGTCAATCCTTTTGTTTTATAAAACCAAATAACATTTTACTAGTGCAGAAGCGTTATATAGAGGGACTATAACCTTTCTTATAAAACAGCATATGTGTAGTCTTACGCTTATCCCAACATAGCTGCTTCCAGGAGTTTCATTGCAAAAATGTCCTTTAACCCTTTCCGTTGGGCTTTCCTATTCTAAATGGAAGTGAAGTGGTAATGCTGGCAAGTTCCAGCTGCCTGCACGCACTCGTCCAAATTAACTTTCCTGTTTTTCCTATCTCCTGTATTTTTTCTCAACATCCCCTGGGATGAGAAAGAACGTGAGCTGACAAACAGGTAGAGCATATAAATATACCTGCGTTCAGAAAAAAATACATTCAAACAGTATTAATGTTGCACAGTCAACCATTAAAACTTGGCAGAGCTGATTTTGTAATTTTAACTTTTAGTATAGTTTTTACTTACAACATCGCATATTTGTTTTTCACCCTGCTGTGGGTATGAATCCATTTCTGAACCAAAAGCATCTGTTTTCTGCCAGACCCTTGTTCCCATTGTTGCTGAAACTGGAAAACGAACAGTGACTGACACAGGCGACTGCATTAAGAAAGAGGATTGCTTTACAATTAAGATAGCAGAACGCTGTCCCTGGGGGACCAGAGTCTGCTCTGCTTCTGCTATAGAGTTCCTGCAGAGGGGTCCTTATTGTGCTAGTCTTTAACTTCATATCCCTTATTTTGGGTGCAGACTCGATAACCTAGAGTTTGATTTGCAGACACACTCAGATAGCTGTAGCTGAGATATGCAGGAACTGTGCTTTGAACATACAAAATGATGTATAGCACTAGGTGCTACCAGCAAAAAGGAGATCTTAAGAATCACTAAATGAAATTAGGGAGATAATTTCAATCTATTTCAATTTTCAGGTTTGACAATGTAATGCTGTAATTGCTACAGAAACTGGAAGAGAAACATTAGTGCTGTCTGTCCATCTCCACACCTGTTTGATGCTGCAGGGCTGGATTTCCACAATACGGCAAAAAGCTACTGAAGACAAAGGTGCCACTTCAACAGCACTGCCCAGTGCTCTCCTGAGCTGCAGCCACCTCCGCCTGGAGCCAGCTTTCCTGGCAGGACGGGCACCATCCTTGGCATGCCCTGGTAAGGTCTCATGAGTGACATTTTATGGGATTTCCTGACAGAATGAAACAGCAACACAATCACATTTGCTAAGTATGTTAAAAAGGACTGTCAAGAGAAAAAGCGTAGCTGACTTCAGCTCAAAGTAACCCCTAGTACCATCTGACATACTCATCTACTGGTGAAGCCTTCAGTCATTATTCCTCAAGCAGTATCAATGGCAACTGAGGTGTTACTCTGTGGTAAAAGTTTTCATGGGGCTGTGGGCCACAAACCTACCCATGGAGCTCCAGAAGAGTGATTACCACAATGCCCTGTGCTAGCACCAGCCTTACTGAACATATTTGTTCATGGTCTACAAAACACCACGTATAAGAGATTCTTAAATGCTGATGGTACCTGGTTGATCTTAAATGGCAGTAGACTGGCTCAACCCAAATGGTGACATGTCGCTGAAGAGAGAAATGAAGACCAGCATCAGTTCACAGAATCATGGAATTGTCAGAGTTGGAAAGAACCTCTAGAGATCATCTAGTCCAACTCCCCTGCTAAAGCAGGATTGCCCAGAGCACATTACTCAGGACTGCATCCAGTTCTGCCAAAGGCTGTGTGGCTTAACGACCTTCTGCACACAGAAAACCTGGAGACAGCTGGAGTTTTTGTTAAACACAATCCAGAGTAAGAGGATCAGCCTGGCTTGAGCACTCACAGTCATGGCCATATGCATTGGTCAGAGGGGGAAGATCAGGAACTATTTCCAAAATAAGCACAAGAGTCTATCCAAGAAAGCAGTGTTAAGTATAATAATCATTATCTGCTACTCATTTGATGGGTGCTGTGGCCTGTGATACTTTTCATCCGCAGCAGATTTCACCATTTTTATCTTGACGTGATTACTATTATTGGTAGATTAAAATCAGTAAAAGCCATATTGTTACCCGAGACAGCCAAAACCTCTCCACCTAATATCTGGCGTCAGAAGGCAGCCAACAGCCCGATCACCAAGTTGTGGCAAACAGAGCGCAAGTAAAAATCACACTAAACGATCTAGAGGATCCACCCTGGGAAAGATGCACATGTAGCAGGTGACTTCATCGACTTGCCATGCCAGCGGGAACAACACTTCCAGGAACTGCCACCGTCAGCAAATCTTCCCACCGTGGGCTCCCACGTCCCTGCTGGAGCTGGTCGAGCGGGCACGGCACGGTCCCCTCTGCAAGTCTGACAGTGCCAGGAGGAGCTGCAGCAGAGAGTCCAGTGTGCGAGTGGTACGAGGGTGGATCCTGTGTTCAGGCTGGGTGGCTGCACTTGTCCCGGGCTCCCTCTTGTCTTCTCAGAGTGAATACTCACAGGCCTTGGACAATAAGAAGATAATTTGGCTGCTTTTTCTTTTGTTGCAACTGTTGCCTTGTTTGTTTTGTTCACTGACATTTATTAAAAACAACCCCTCATATTCAAAGTCCCAGCTGAACCTACAACCCCATCTCCTCGCCCAGGTTATCAGAATTCCCTCCTGACCCTTTTGTCTGGCTCTCTCTCATCTGGGACTGCTCACTCCAGCTCTACCCGCCTCTGCTGCTTTCTAGTGCCAGTCTCTTTCCTGTGACTGCTTTCTCAGTGCGCGTTCCCTCTCCATCCCAACTTCTTTACCAGTTTATTTTTTCTTGTGCCCCAGTTTCTTCAGCAACTTTTTCCTCCATCCTCCATTCGCCTCTACCATCCCTTCAGTCTACAACCCTAACATCCTTATTCTGGATCTTCAGTCTCTGCCAGTTGTCGTTTCCTTTGGTGGTTTCAAAGTAATATTCCTGTCCTACCAGTTCTGAGTATCTGCCTTCTCTGCAAGTGTCCCGGTTTGAAGTAAAACTGAACCAATTTTCTGTTCTGTAACTTTACATCGTAGCTAGGGCCTCCTCTAACTCTCTGAAATTAACGGCATATTGTGGAGAAAACTGCTCGTTCTCAGAATAAGACCAATGTTTGTGCTCCATGCCAAGGAATGGTAGACAGGGAGGCCCTTGCTTATACTTATTGCCATAACAACCAAGGTCAGCCCATTTCGTTATTTGCCCCTCAGAGGGTCGGAAACGGAAAAAACGTAGAGGGGTCACATCGGTGGGGAGGAGTGGACAGAACAGGTGACCCAAACCTGACCAACTGGGGTATTCCATCCCATCTGCCCCATGCTCAGTATAAAGGCATCAAAGGGATGGATGCCTTTGATGAGGGATCAAAGGGTCAACCCCCTTCCTGCGATGGCCGACGTCCGGAGACGACTCCGTCTGTTCATCTTCCTTTGATCCCGATCAGTGTGTTCCTGACTCCAGAGCTGGAATCCAGTTCCCATTCGTCACTGAGTCCAGTCTGGGACTTCCCCAGTGCCTGCCGGTGACGTGACTGTCATCCTGGGGGCTTGATACGGTTTTGTATATATTGTATCTATTCCATTATTTTCTTCTTTATTTTTATTTTAATATTAAATCTTCATTAAAGTAGTTTAGTTCATTCTAAACTTCTAAATCTCCTTATCTCTTTCTCTCCTCTCTCTTTTGTGGGAGGAAGAGGGGGGAAAGGGCTATCTGTCGGTCTGGTTTTGGTAAATTCGGCTGAAACCACGACAGCAAGTCCCAGTTTTCATCCCACATGCTCCTACTTCCAGCACAGCCTGCTGGTTCTCCACAGCAAGGCTCTTGCTCTGCCTGCCTCTGAATCAGACAGCTTCTTCCTTCACATTGCCTAGATGCCAGCAGAGAGGTCACTGAGAGTGCAGGAAAGTGTCCCCGCTCTCCACTTGTTGCTTGGCTCCGGCCCAGCATGTAGCAGCTGGAAACAACCATTATTGGGAAATTCTGTCTCCATCATGTAATCCTGGGCTGCAGCACGTGTAGTGGCTTTGTACGGAGCGTGCGTGCCCAGGCCAGGAGCTGAGAGGGGCTGCAGAGCTTTATTTGAGCTGCGGGAATGATGCACAAACAACAGGTCTGTAACTGTGAGAGGCATAAGCTTGCTCTGGGACAGTCTTAACCCTTAAGCAGTAGCAAATGTCTCCTTAAGCTGAGATTTAAAATACCCCAAATTTGGCCAAATTGAAGTAGATTTTCTTTAGTGCAGTGAAAAGCATCTGACAAAGGCCTACCTTGCTCAATTTCAAAGCAAACTTTCTCCATAAAAAGCTAGATTTATTTTTCCTATTGAAAAACAATATCCCCTTCCTACATTTCATTTCAGAAATGACTAAATACTTCAGTTGATATTTTCTCCAGGCAAGAAATGATGCAAACAATCAGTATAGACTGATTTTCCAGTCTGAATCCGTGTAGCCTAACACAGAGATGAAAGCTGGGTCTTGCGTCGGAAACGTCAAACCGCGTGTAGCAGGCTGCATGGGCTCTTTAAAAACTCGGCAGAGCTGCTCAGCCTACCTTGTGCATGTGTTGGGAATCAGCTGAAGGGCTGATTCCCAGCAAGCAGATTTAAATAGGTTTCCAGCTTAGGGAGAGAAATGGATGTTTGTCTCTTAGGGGAGCTGTTCCTTCCTCCCACCCCTCCCTTATATGTGCACATAAATGCAGAAAAAAAGAGCAAGATGAGGATAAAGACACTCTCCAGGCAGAAAAGACCATTCCTCTATAGAGACAGAACAGCACTTTTGGCAGATCTGAGCAGTACTAGAGTTTAAGTGAGTTGAAAATAAAAGACTGATAATGAGATTTTGCACTAGATTGGCTGGCTTGTGCTGGCAGGCAGCGAGCAGAGCCAGCCTGCTTACAATTCACCCGAGATGAGCTAACTGAAAATAGAAACCGGAGAACCACAGTGCGTTATCCAGTCTAGAGAGGTAAAACTGTTGACTTAGAAAGACCACTGCTCTCAGACAAAATGACAGAATGGAGTTGAAGCCGCTTGCCTTTCTCCCAGTCACATTAAGAAGTCACTAATCCTCAAGTCACAGAAAGCGTACAGCTCCTACTTCAGCCCTCTCTGAAGCTGTTACGAGAGGAGGGTGAGGAAGGAGGAGGAGTATGGCATTCACCAGCTCCGGTCAGACTTACAGTCCCTACTTCTGCTGATCCTGAGCGGCTCATCGTCCCATTGGGTCTAAATGGCCTTTCACAGGTAGGAGCTTGTGCCCGAGCACAGGGGAGGAGTTCTGGGAAGTCTGAGACGCAACGACTGCTCCATCGGGGAAGAAAGAACAGGTTTGCCAGTGGATTTATGCAGAAGACACCCATGACCCACTTCTTTTCTAGATGTAAGCTCCGCTGCAGCCTGAGCTCAAAACATCCCTGCTTGTACTGGGGAAGAGGTAGATAGTCTGAGACTATCACATTAATGCCCGAAAGCTGTTTGCCTGTGCTTGAGTCATCCACGTCTGATGAATGAGCAGAGGAGCTTGTGCTAAGGCATCTGGCATGTTTCACAAAGCTCTAAAGCTTGTGATGTTGCCATCCTTTGGTACAGACTAAGTGCAACATAGCTGCATGCAATCTGATTTTAAGGGTAGGCTTGACCACACCTTGCTAAGTGTAAGAGGAAGGTGTAGACCTTGCTAGTTTTTGGAGGAAAATTTGTATTAATTTCTGGTGTCTTTCCTGATTTCTGGAGGAGTACATGGCACTCAGTTTTTGTCAGGCAACTCTAGTAAACATCAGTTTAACGATTTCATAGAGAATGAGTATCCTTAATAACAACTGATAATGAGCATCTCATCAGGAATAGGTGCTCATTTTTCAGCCTAGAAAGATCCTCTCTACTACTCACTAAATGCACAAGTGCTGGTGGTACATCTCAGGTGTTATGCCTGCTGTAACACTGTTAAATTAGGGAGACATTCACTGGGCTATCTTTTGCCTGTTCTGGACTACCATCTCCCCAGTTCTGATATCCCCCAATTTGCAGCCACGTACATAACAACATTTGTGAACTGGGAAGGCCAGGTTAGCTCCAAAACAAACCTCTGTCCTCTGGAATGGACTGTTTGCTGGAGGCATTCAGCATCAGTTACCCCATTTTCCTGTTAGCATGATATCACTGATTTATTAGAGAAGTTTTAAACTCAGAACATGGCACAAGCGTATGCCAGTTTGTGAAAAAAAGACATCTGCCTCCCTCTTCTTTATTTGATGATGTGCCTTTGTGAGGTTATAGCTGTATATTTCCTGTTAATCTTGGTGTCATGTCAGTACCTGAGCAGCCACCTCTTTTCTAATGCGTTCCCTAAAGGTTACACTCGGTACTGTCAACTGTACATGATGATAACTTAAGATAGTGCCAAAGAGGGATCTGTTTTCCATTCTATAGCTAGGCGCTGCCCAAAGGGAAAGCAGCAGCGGGTTGTGCTCATTGCTTTAGCTCTGGTTTGCACAGGTGTTCTGCACTCTGACTCCCGGCTGCAAGAGGGAATTAGAAAGGGTTTAGTGGACACAATGTAGGGAAATTAGATCGGGCAATGAGACAGCAAGTTAAAATGAAATGATAGCTGTTTATCCAACCAAATTCTATTCTTCTTCATACTTCAGTCTGCTATTCAAAAACACACGTGTGACTGGTGGATCATACTCCTGAGCTTCTGACTTTGACCTCTGAGCGTCAAAGTTCTCCTTAGTCTGTAAGGAAGACTAAAATGCACGTGCAGGATCACACCCATGAAACAGCACATTCTTGGCCTGCAGCCACATCCAAATTCATTAATAATAGTAGTTTTCTGTAACGGCCAGGGAAGATAAAGAAAGCAGTGACGTTTTAACCATCTTATGATGCAAACAGTTCACCATCCCAGGAGTTCAGCAAAAAAAAAGGGGAAGCCTAATTTGGGATGATACATCCCAGATGTTGCATTCATTATGTTTTTAATTTTTTCATGACTCCTCCACAAATCCAGAAGTTGTTTTATAAGAAACTTCAACATCAGCATTTATCTCATAAGTACACCTTTGTTTAAAAGTATTGCAAACACTTGTTTTTTGTTCATAGTTTCAACTGTGTCTTTCTCCTCTCCAAGCACTGTATTAAAACTTAACATGAATACTAAGAAGCATGAAAGACGTGTCTGCTTTAGGTTCTGTGCAGTTTGGTGGAGGTAGGTGGCTTAGTTAAGCAAACCCAAACCATTAAACAAGGTTAAATACCAGTAGGTGTGCCAGGGATCAGGAGGTGGCAGCAAAACTCTGAGGAGATGTTTGATTTCTGCATGTCAGTAATGGAAGTGTTCTAACTGCAAACCAGGATTAATAAATCATTAAAGTGTGAGATTCTAGTAAGAAAAATAAAGGATGGTCAGACACTGATTATACATTGAGGAATTGTATGAAAAACTACTGAATTATATGGATTGGAGAAATGCCACCATTAAAACTTGAAATAGCATTCATAATTAATATAATTAACTATTCAGAAAAGGAAGACTCCAAGTCAGAGAAGGCTCCAACAGAACTTCTCAAGTTGGATGAACTACTATCAATGGATGCATTGTAAAGTTCAGCAAAAGGGACTGTAGTCTGACAAATTTGGACAAATTTACATATATATCTCAGTAGCATGAAATTGGATGAAAGAGCATAAAAACTTCAGAACAGCTTATCTAATACAGTTTGGAAGCAAGATCATGAAGAAGACACCCAAGAAAGAATTAAAAGTAAAACAGAATTTGAAATATCAGTCGAGCAGGTAGATTGTTGTGAGACAAATTGTTGTATTTCTGCTCAATCAACTTTACTTAGTTTCTACTTTGTAAGTGAGAAGTTGGTGGTATGAAGGGCTGGAGGGATATCGACATGGTTTGCAATATGGGAAACTGTAAGTCTGAGGAAGAAGAACAGGAGATACTTGGTGAACAGATAAAATTGAGCTTGGTTATTTATCAAAACTGTATGAATATTCAAAATAGCTTATGCACAGCAAAAACAGCCATGGCAAGCTCATTAAGCATGCAGAATAAAAAGGTCAGACATGCAGGTATCTGTCTACATCATGTATGTACCTTTATGATAGCTGGATCCTGAGGAGAAATTCTCTCATATACCAGAAAATAGTAAAGGTGCTCTAGACAGCAAAAGTTTACAAGTTGAAGGGAAAAAAACTGATGTATTTTGAGATTTTTATAAACACAACGAAAGAAGAAAGTTAAAATTACCTGAAGTGCAGCTAGAAAAATTCAGAAATTGCTAAGAGGGACTCACAGACAGATTGCTCATGAACGTCAAAATATCATAAGCCCTGTTTCCTCAGGAAAACAACCTAAACCAATGAAAACTAACGTTTAACTTATTTTAATATTTATTCATATTAATGTATCCAAGCTCCATGGGCCCCACACAGAAATATGACGGATTTCTACCATATTTCTATCAGTCAGAATTCTGGAGTCTGTAGAGCACTCCTTTGCTTTAACAAACTAGGATTTTACTACAGGTTGCATCCGTAATAGGAAGACCAGGCAAATAATGTGTACATATGAGTCTGGATGTTCTTTCAATAAAATCATTTGCATAATTCATTTACTGTACATATACTTCAGAGTTTTGCTGAACAAATTTCAGAAGGTTTTGCAATTATAATAGGAAAAAGTGAGAAAACAAAATAAATATGCTTTTAATAAATGAATATATTTTTATGTTTTTTCTAATATCCTCAATTTGCAATGACTGAAACATTATATTTTCCAGTATCCTCAGTTTGCAATGACTGAAACAGATTTTTCATGGGTTCCAGTTCCATTCAGCCAGTTCTTCCTGCTAGCCACAAGCCTGTCTGCTGGAATACTACGAAGGTGAAACAGTAACCCACGCACCCACCCCACTCCACCACCCCACTCCCCCCCCCAAAAAAAAATAGGAAGCATTTACAATGCATCAGAAAAAAAAAAAAAAGATGTCTAGGACTATTTATTTCATTTGCACCAACAATGCTGGAATTTGACACAGAAAAATGAATAAAATTTATTATACTCATATGAGACTAAAACCAAGGAAATAAAAAACTGGACTGGAGGCAGCTGTCATAAATACTTTGGGAACCATTCAAATATATGTGCTTGAAAAGAAAAAAAAAAAAGTCCTGTTCTCTAGGAAATTTTCTAAATAAGCAAGTCTGGTAAATTCCTCTGTAAATGTAATGTGACACAAGCTGCTTGCCAAAATCCAGAGAACACGGCTCGAATGCTCTGAAAAGACTGGGAGACACCTGAGATGGTTCTGTTAAATTATGCAAGAATCTCAGCTATGCACAGCAAAAGTGCCAGTGTCAGGAGGTGAAGAACACCAAAGCAGTCTCTACACACACACACACAACTAAACATATTTAAAGCAGGAGTTCTCAAATCGTCCCATAGGGCTGGCCACATTTTGAAGAAACACTGGCTCAGTTTCACTTCCCATCACTGATCATATAGCATCTTTGTGCCAGACACAGCAATTGCCTGTATGGAAAAATCATTTTATGAAAGTATTTAATATGTTTTAACTGCCTTGTAACAACAACTTAGCAACTGAAGAGAGAGGTGCCAATACCTTCTGATTGGCTAGATCTTTAGAGGCAACCAGGAAGATTCTGTGGGTTTACAGTGATCTGCAGATGTGGTACCACCTGAGATGTCTTTCTACTGCTGCATTCACCTGAGAAAGAGATGTAGGATGCTGCTTTTGCAGATTTCCCACCACATCAGTAAAACAGACGACAATCCCCCAGCCACAGCAGTCGTCTAAAGTGTTTTTGGGACTCGTGTGTCACAACAGCTTCTCCAATGTCTTATTTCTTCCCGTCCTTTTGCACCAGAGAAAGCCCTGGGAGGAAATTAAAGGGAGAAGGGCATCTAGCCTGCCTAAATGTACCTCCCTAGATACCTTTTGCTAGTCTGGCTCTTAGACTTTCAGACTCGGATTGATTTAATGGCACTGGGATGCTTAGTTCTTAACTGAAGTCATGCTGGAGAATGACCTCTGGAGATAGTTGTCTCCCTTGGGTTTGGAAAAAGCACTGACCTGGGGAAAGCTCTTCATTCTCTCCTTAGATTCATCTCATTTGCTATCACATGGGAGCGTTCAGCTTACAGGAGTTGCTTTGTTTTGGGTTTGTGGAGAATACGCCCTTTTTTCAAAACTGATGGAGAGCTCAACTCACACTTGCCAAACCCCACAATAGGAAAAGAAGGGTCATACTTGGATGGGTACAATGGCAATTCATCTTTCCGGCCAGAAGCCTTGTTTTGGAGTTTTGTTGCTTAGTGTCTGTCAGCACTTTCATCCTGGGAAATTCAAGTTTCTGCTACAACAGCCTGGCCTCAACTGAAAGTTTGCATATAAAGTATCAGAACTCAGAACTGTTTTTTTTTAATTAATTTTCCAAATGAGGTTAAGTCTTAAGATATGAAAAAGTACTTGGGTGGTACTCAGCATAAAAACAAGGAAATTATTAGCTTGGCATTTGTTTAATCTTGTGAAATATTTATTTAAAAGGAAAGTGAGATGAATATTTAAAATATGATCTCAAAAAAAATACAAAAAGTATGTCTTCATCCAGAAACTGGGCTACATTTTGAGGTGCCTAGCACCTCTAGGCATTATAATTACTCTACTGTCTTTGAGAATAATTTATTCCAAAACTAACCACATATGTTCAACCGGTTTCCTTTCAGGAATGCTTCAGCTGCTGATGGATCACAAAAGGAAGGATCACGTCCCCGGTCTTTGAAGATATGGATAAGAAGGAAGTAATTGTTAATGACTTGCTGATCTAAACAAAAAATGACTGACAACATAATGAAATCGTGTAACCCTGTAGTGTGCCAAAACCCCCATAATTTTAAATGGAGCAGGGACAAATGTCAGAGGAGGTTGAATGAGATTAGTTGCATTATACACCACACAACTATATGTGTCTACTAATAAAAGACCTGCCCCATGAAATGAGAGGAAATGGTAAGAAACTAATAGTCTTCTGGCACTGTTTATGTATTTCAATGAATTTTTGTCACAATTAAACACCTCACTCGAAATGTTACTTGAAGACAATGCAGAAAAGTCCCACTAAGTACAGGAGAATTAAAGCTGTCCAAACCCACCTGTAATCATGTATTTTGAGATTAGCCAAGCACTAATACCAGCACGGTGTGGTGTAGGCTAGGGTCGTGCCTCTGCAAGGTGGCTGTGCAGTAAATGCAAGTGCAGTAAATGCTGGGTTTTTCGGACATTACACAGCACTGCTGTTGCAAACACACGTCCTTGTAACACCAGCGTATTCCTTCACTAGGAAAAGACTGCAAGAATCCTTGGCATATTTTATTATACGAAAAACAAGCCCACTAAGAATAGTTTCATTGAATGAATAAAGTCTCATCCTTTCCCGCACAGGCAGGACTGCAGCCTGTTCTGCTGAAGCCAGGGCTCCCCTTGCCAGCTACGGAGATCATTTCCAGCCCCTACCTGAGGGCCTTACCCCTCCTGCTCCTGCTCCTGCCTCCCCCCGAGCACGCCCTCCACAGAATCACCTTCTGCCTGTGCCTTCGGCGCTCCCTAAGGCAGGAGCCCAGACCCAAACACTGGTCACCCCACCTGTGGAGGCTCCTGCTGTCCCCCGGCCACAGGCCGCGCCAGGAGGTCCCACAGCAGGGAGAGTCCACGCTGCGGGACGCCCCCCCCCGCTGCGCGGCCAGTTACCACAGCGGGAGCCGGCCGCTCTCCTTCCTCTCCGCTTCCCTGACGGGCTCCCCGCGGATTCCCCCCGCCCCGGTTTCTACAGCTCTGCCGAAATTCCCCAACCCCGAAGGGAGAAGGCAGGACCAGGCGGCCGCACCGAAGCCCCGGCACCGCCACAGCCGGGGACCCGCTCCCGCCGCGCCGCGCCCCCCGCCACCGGCTGTCACGCGACTGCCGCGGGGCGGGCCGCCGCCTTCCCCCGCGGCCAATGGGCGCTCGGCTTCGCGCCGTCCTCCCTCCCTTAGCCAATGGGGCGCGAGTCTTGCCTTGGCGTGTGGCTGTGTGTACGGCCGGGGGGGGGTCGGGGCTGGCGAGCGGCCGTTGGGCTCCGCGCGAGCCCCGCCCCAGTGGGAGGGGCCCGGCGCGCCCGGCCCGGCCCAGCCCAGCGCGGCGGCGGCGATGGGGAGCCGGGCAGCACGGCTCGGCGGGTAGAGGGAGATTGGGGTGCGTCTTTCGCTACCGGGAGGCTCGGCCGCAGGTAGGAGCCGCGGCCCCTCCTCGGGGCGAGGGTCTGCGAGGTGACGGGAGGGTGGAGTCCCGCGTTCCCCCGGTAGCGGTGTCGGGACGGGGGCTCGGAGCGGTTGGGCTGTGCCGGCGGGACCGCGGGGGGTTCGGCTGGTGTGTGTGAGGCGATGCGGCAAGTGCCGGGGTGTGGGGTGGGTGTGTGTGGGGCTCCGCACCCCCTGCCCGGGGCGCCGCTTCCAAGATGGCCCCCGACCCCCCCCCTCTCCCCCGGTCATCCGCCGTTCGGCTGAGGCCCCCCCCCGGGAACGTTGGAGGGGCTCGAGCGGCGGGGGAGCCCCCTGGGGCTGTGCCCCTTGCCCGGGTAGGGGATCCCCGCCGGCTGAGGCGGCTCCCGCCGCCGCTCGTAGCGTGAGGGGGGGTCCGGGTCGCCGAGCGCGGGAGGCAGGCCCGGAGCGGAGAGCTGCCCGCCGTGGAATCCCGGCGGTGGGCGAGAGGGCGGGGGGAGAGGTGGGTTTAATCCCGGCTGGTGCTTGGCTTTTAAAGCCCGCCGGGCTGTCGGGGCGAGTTGAGGAGAGAGCTCGTCTACAGCAAGTAGTGGATGTGGTTGAACCATTAAGTGGCATCAGACTACGCAGCTGGGCTCAGGAGACCTATTAAACTTTAATTTATAGGTTATCGGTAGCATGAGGTATTTTTATGAATTGGCTGAGAAAAACTTAATTCACCTGTGAAAACAGTGCCTAACTGATTTTGTTAATGCCTATGTTTAATCTGTGTTGGGTGATACATAGCGTTATTAATTAGGCATGTTGCATGTGAAGAATGTGAATGATGATATTTGATGTAAGAGCTCAGAAGAGCAGTAGATGTCTTTGCATGCTGCTTTTATGCTCTCACCTCTAAATTCCTAGCTTCGTTTTATTTAATCTGTATAAAAAACCCCGCCTTTCTGCATTTCCAGAGCTTTTTCTTTGAATTCATTTCCTTTCTTAAACAGCTCACAAGCCTTTGCCTTTCCTTCCCTCTAAATAAACTGTAGAAAAACTTCAGAGGCAATAGCTTTCAATGACTTCTGGAGTTCTTCCTTATGAAGAAAACTGAATAGTTCAGACAGTAGTGACCAGTATCTTTAGACCTCGTGGTCATCCTCAGTACTTGAATTCATCATTTGGGTTTTTTTTACAGTTAGATTTTTTGGATGAGGTTTGGAGTTCTTCCTTTAAGTTCATCTCTAATTCATGTGGATGATCAAATCTCTTATCTCACTCAGAATTAACATTAGGGTTTTACTAGGTATCACTGTTTTCGATTGAGTAAGTTTTTCTAAATTGAGAATGGGTGATGGCATGTAGCTTTTAAAAGGTGTCTTAAAGCAACAGTTAATTTAGGCTTTGGGATTTAATCTTGCAGAGCTAGGGAGTAAATGAATGAATGAGACTCATTAGTTTCAACTGTGCCTGTTTATTCATCAGAATGAAAAGGAGTAAAGCAGCATCCTAAATGGTGAAAAGTTGATTTAAATAATTTCAGACTTGGAATAGCTTTGGACTTTGATGTGAATGTGTTTACATTTACCTGTGTACGTTTGAAAGGAGACAGAGGAAGTCCCAGAGCTGCAGAGTGCTGTCAGCTGGCAGAGTACATCAAGGAAGGGTTGTTTATGTTTACTCTGTTCTTGTTCTTTTCTTTAGGCATCCACTAGCAGTCCTTATTAGAGACAGAAGACTGTGTTAGATGGACCTTGAACCTGAGCTAATATGACATTTTTGTGTTTGTAATAAATTGTTTTCTGTAGCATGCAATTTGGAACTTAAATTTGAAATTAGGCGGGTGTCAGAGCTGTAAGTTTTTAAGAATATGGTATAGAAGTAATACCAGTGCAGAGAAAGCAGGCTAAGGAATGCACTATTACTTTAGACGCTTATTTGTATTTTTGTTAATGTTTATAGGACATCCCAACTCCTGATAGGAAATGGTCACAAGTATGTTTTCTAAGTGGCAACTTCCAGACCTTTCCTGAGTGCCTCGTGGGAGTACTGTGCTTCTCACGAAGACGTTGTTGTTGGAATCTGCTGCAACTCCCATCTGTTCTTAAGATGTTGCAATGTTGCCTTTCACTGAAACTGCAGCCTTAGTTCTGCTTTCCTGTGCTGAATCTCTCCTTTTTATGTGGCAAGCACCTGGGCACCCCTGAGCCTTTCATCTCTAGCATATGGAAGGGAGCAGAAGGGATCTATAAAAAGTAGTTCAGTAGCATCTTCCCTCTAAACTGGTTCCTCTGTGTTAAGGTTTACTGTAGAACTTGCTATGATAATAAGTAAAAGCAGGGAATAAAAAAATCCAGTCTTGTTCCTAGCAAAGTGTCCGTCAGTTGTCTTCTAGAATATCTATTGGAAATATGTGCTGAATTAAGTAAGTTTCACCGTCTAGAACGATGTGAATTATGTGTAGGAGTCATGAAAGCTTCCCACATAGTTGTGCTAGTGCAGTTTAATCCCAGCCTGTGGTGTTTGTACTCTTCCTGACCCCATCTCCTGAAAAGTTTTCATCCTGGGTGCTACTGTTTCATGTTCATTAAGGAAAATATAGAGTATATTAACTTGTCCCTTCCTAATTTTAGTCTTAGAAATATAAAAATGTAACAGACTTCATTTATACCTGCTTTCAGTGGATCATGGTTTTTACATGACAAGTGGTATCGTACTTACCTAATACAGTGCCTTGCTCTGTATAACAGAAAGAGAGAGACAGGGAACAAACATTATTTAATACACTTCAAATAACTTTTACAGTGCACTATCCTTAACACCCCCTGACAGTTCAGACCACTAACTCTGTCCCATGCCGTATTGGCTGTATGGCAGATCTAAGAACAGCTCTGCATATTTTACAGAGCCATTTTGAGCATTACCATGAGGTATTCAGTAAAGTTCTTTGACAAGTGAGTTTCCCAAGACAGCAATAAATGATACAGGTACACTGACACGCTCTTTATTTTAGCTGTCAGTCTTGCATTTAGGGGAAAGCCAGCAGAAAGCAAAAGTAGCGCATGTCTGAAGAAGCACAAAACTTTTCTTTGGTGTTCGTTATGCTTGGCTGCCAAACAGCACAACTTAAATTTTCCCCCTGCTTTGGAAGGCCAACAAATTCCATGTGTTCTTAAGCAACAGCATTAAGCAGACTAGTTTCCAGGACTCCAGGTTTTGTCATTAAAACGATTTATCAATCTACATTATGAACCATGGGTAGAATCATCTTATCTCCCAGTTGTTAGCTCTGGAGAAAAGATGAGCCACTAATGTAAAAGGATTTCAGTATACTTAATCTGCTGGGATCACATCTTGTTACTGTGGCCAACATCCTGGGGTTTTTTGTGGCTTTTCCATTCAACTGTGAAGGCTCGCATGAGCCCACTAATGCCGTTCTTATGTTACTTATGTGAAATAACAGATCAAGTTAAAATCCAGCCTAGAGAGTACCCCCTTAAATTTTGTCATCTTTTAAAAAAATTATATTTTAATAGAAAAAAAAAATCAACCTTGGCAGTTGTTTGCTAGTTTAAAGAACAAAAATTCAAGCTTTCTTAGTTCTCAAACCATGTGCAGTGTAGTTAGGGATGTAAACCAAAAGCTCCTGAAATGAACTCATTGTTTACATCCTCAATGACATCAGTATTTAAAGACGATCATTGAACCAGTCCATAAACTGTAACTACAAACTGTATTATGAAATTGGAGATAAAGAACATTGTAGTTTGCAGCATGCAGAGGAGATTGTGACACATGGACATGGAAAGAATAGACTTGTCTTGATGTTTTCTACCCTGTTTTGGCTGTTAGATTTTTGCCATATGTGTAACAGGGTGGTAGTTCTGTTCCCAATGTGTGTTCCATGGTCTGCTGCTCCATCTCTACTCCTGCAGCTCATTGCCAAGAGGAGACATCAGGTATTTTCAGTTTGTATGAGGAGTAGGCAGTGCATAAATGTCAGGTAGAGTGTTGAAAAAGGCATTTGCTGAATGTCAGTGTGCACAGCTAGTAATGGTTTTTAGGTTATTGCTGACTTTCCAAAGCGGAGTGATTAGCTATCATGAAGCAAAGAAATGAGCATCTTTACTACAAGCATGAAGACACAAGCACTTACAGGGTTTTCAATATAGACTTATTAAGTGCGATGGGAGAAGGCTTGCACCTAAAGTTTTGCACCTGAAGTTGCATATTGTTCACCTATAAAATGTGATTATACATCTGTGAAGTCTTACCGGTATTTATATGTTAGATACAGCTTAGCGCTAGCCATTTTGAAATAATTATTTTGCTTAATTACTGCTTTAAGACCGATTTGTCTAGGACAGGCATGGAGGCAGAAGAAATTTGCATATTGAAAACCTCTCTACCTCCAGCCTAAATAAGTCTCTTCTGACTTCTCTTATTTCTGCAGAACTTCATAGAGAAACAGTTGTTGGGAAGTTAACAACTATAAACTTAAATTTTAGTTTTATTAGCTAATGTTTAGAACCCAAACATGAAAATAGGTATATTTCCAACACTGACTAGAACCAATGTCATGTTACTATTAGCCTTTCCTTTTACCTTCAGGCTTCATAGATTCTCGGCTCAACAGTCTGGAAAATGCATATCTTAAGTCGCTGCTGAAGTAAAGACGGTCATCCAGGTAGGCTTACTTTATGATTACTCTTTTGCCTACCATTTTCTGATACTGGGCTGGGCTGTCGTTTGTTTTCTATGGTCCTGAACAATGTGTGGATTAGTATGACACTAATTACAAGAGTAATTTTATATCATGCTTAGTATTAATAAAGCTGTGAAACACAGTTGTACCAATTTATGGTCTAAGTATTTTTAATTGTGTGTTGCTTTATTGTCTTGTAAAGACAGCCTCTCTTTTTTGACTAAATTTCCTTATATTATTTCATTATATATGATGGTATAAATTTTGAAAAAATAGGAGTGTATTGCTAATACAGCCAACAGTTAATGATGACTGACTACAAAATACATTGTGCTGTAGATTTTATAACAAGTTTAAGAACAGAGTAAAACTGCTTCAGAGCTACTAATTGTGTCTTGGAACTTGGGAACATGCACATCTGTTTATATAAAGAGCACAGAAAATCTTTAATATGTCCATAATGTATTCTTTGCTGGACTTTAGCAAATGAAGCTGTTCCAAAAAGAACAATGTCGTTTCAGATGTGAAATGCAGAGCTGCTGTTTCACAGACAATATGCCATGAATACTATCTAAAGAAACGGACATGACATTGCTAATTATAAATAAAAAGAGAGTGGAATATAATTATTTCACACATTACATGCGGCCATATTAGAAGCTTCAACTGGCAGATGGAGAGCGGGTTTTTTTGTGTTTTTAGAAAACACCTTGCAAGTTCAGCTGATATAAGGCCTTGCTTTTTTTTATCGCAGTCCAGAAGAGTTGCAAAAAGAACTGATCTAAAGAAACAGTCTTAAATTTCTTCTCAGAGGTTTTGACAGATACAGTAATGAAGGTTTTCAATGGCTTACCAGTTACTGTGATAGAGATTTTCAGTGAATAGCTGTTCATGAGCAGTTAATTATCTCATTGTAATCTGGGTCATTTATGAAGCTGTGAACACAGTCAACTTTTGTGCTAGGATTGCGCTGTGAGTGAAATGTGTGTGTGTGTGGAAGGGGGAACACTGAAGCTGCATCATGCTGAGACTAGCAGTGCTACAGAAGTGACCAGACCCAACTTCTAATGAGCAGCTTGCTCACTTGTTAACGTGAATAGAGGATAAGTCTAATGAGAGTATGAAGTCTCTACTCTGTAGCCCATATCTAAAAATCCTTGCTCCTCCCCTACTGTTCTCCCTCCCACCAGCTCAAGGCAAGTTACTGCTGCTCCCACCAGGACAAACAGCAGCCCTTTGTTAGCTGCCTGCCCAGGGCACACCCTGTCCTGGCTTTGCTGCTGCTCCCTTGCCATCTGTAGATCCTAGAGACCCTGAAAGGAGCCTTTTGCTGCCTAATCTCCAAGGTTGACTGATTCAGTAAGTCTGTGTTACCTCCAGTACCTGTATAGCTAACCTGTAACTTTGGTCCCACCAACTTAAGTTCTAGCATTTAATTTCCTATGGGGAAAGGAACATCCAGTCTGTACCACAGAGCTGTTGTAGGTTTCTTATTCAAAGATTGGTTACTTCTCCAAAGATCCAAATCTGTTACTTTAATAGCATCAAAATCGGATGTGCTAGGAATTCTGTCTTGGTATTAAGAAGACACTACAAGTACTCTAGCCCAGCAAATTTGAAACTGCCCTGACTGAGCTGCAGTGCATGGCTCCCTGCTTCGAAAGCTTGTCGCGTGTTTGAAATGCGATACAACACTGACTTGGACCACCTTCCAGATGCCACGACCAGTCTGAGCAAGGGTATCAAAATGGCAAACAAACCTCAGGGGATAAAACTGTGAATGGCATGCTTTGAGGTAAGTGCTGAGTGGTGCCTTTGGTCCCTCATCTGACTGCTGTGAGAGTCATGTGTCTGGGCCCTGAGACCTCGAACAGGTTGGGTGAGACACCCTGGGTGCTTCTCAGGAAAGAGTAATCCAACTTCAAGAAATCTTGGTGGTTAAAACAGAGAGGAAAAGTAATATGCAGCAGCTGAGTATTGAGGCAAGATAGAACTCAGTCATCCAGAAAACACATTTTTGGAAGGAGTGTAGGGAAGATGGTTGTTGTCCTCTCCTTAGAACCATGGCTACAGCTAGCAAATGTGGATGGTTGAAAACTGTCATAGTTTCCCCTCTGTTCATTTCTGCTTGAAGATAACTACTTCTAGTGGGTGGTGGGCATGCTAGCACCCAGACTGAAGGAGAAATTATGACTGGAAATAGCAGATTTCATGACTCCAACAGTGGAAGAAAATGTCTTCCTAGGCTATTTGATCTGGAAAGTTCTGCAGTGAGGTGCTATGAAGGGAAGGATTCACAAGGCAGTTACTGGAGGAAATGGGAGTCAAAAGAACAGTTTGACAGTTGGAACAAAGTTGAAGACACTATTGTGCCAGCTGTAACCAGCTTTTGTTTCCTAGAAGCTATGAAAAATGTTTCCTAACCCTATGTACTGTATTCAGTATTAAATATTTGAACTCCTACTTTGATAAATATGCGTTTAGTATTTAATAAAGATAATTAAGATTCATTAGGGCTTTTTACTGAACTTACAGTGATAAATGAAAACTGTTGAATACCTTAATTTCAAAAGGAAAAAAGGTTGGAGTGGGCAACAGAAGGGTGTTAGAAACCAATTCAGAAATTTGGCTGACAGGAAGTGTCTGTTGCTGACATAGCTGTGGAGGAAGAGTTTAAATATTTTAGGTACAGACGGATATTGTAGCAGAGTTGTAAAACACTTTTTTCCTAGATATGTGATTTAAAAAGTAATGCACAGATATTAATGTGAAGAATATTTGAATTTTGGAAAGAAACAGACCCACATGTTCCACATAGCTCAGGAGACTTAGGTAATACCTGTTTGGAAAGGTTTGCAAACTCTGTAACCTTTTCTCACAGTAGGACCTGGCTGATCCACTAATTATATTTAATAAGTTATAGAATACCAAGGAAACCTCAGAAAGCTTGCAAAATCGTACTTTTCTTTTCATATTTGGAGAAGTAGTAGTGGAGTGTGGCCCAAATCGTTACTGCTTGGTTATTATCACCTTAACTGCCTGAAAAAAAAGTGAAGAGAAACATAATAACTGACATCTGTAATATGAAGACAGGTAGTCTCAACCCAGTAACTCTTTATCACTGGTTCACTTCTGGCTCAGCAAACCAAAGGCAGTATTCAATTTATTTTTTTATTTATTGTTCAGAATTAAAACATCTTGTAGGAAGATAGGTTTTAGTTAAATACTCTTTTTACTGCTCTATGGAGGCAGACAGCAGCTGTAACTGTTTAATTCTGTAACTTTGTTGTGTAGGTGGAAAAAGTGTAATCAACGATGACAGTTGAGTAAATGCCACTTCATTAAGGTTGAATTTACATTTTACTCCTCAGACTTTCAGCTTTATCACATTATTTAATGAGTTCCAGCTAGTGGTTTTGGCTTCCTATGGGTGATAGCAATTAAATTTGAAAGAAAACAGGAGGCATTCTGGTTGCTTTATCCGAGTACTGAACTCACCGTTTTACATGCTTCTAGCTTACATCAGGGAATTAAATGTCCCACCTTACTAAATCGCTTATTCTGTCTTCTCTAATGCTTTCATCTAGCTTGAATAAAGCATTAATATTTAAAATGTATGTATCAGTTCAATAGACACATGCATTACTTCTCAAAACACTGCAGCTTATTAAAATAAACCTGCTGCCATCCCAAGTAAAAGTCTCTGGAATGACATGAGGTGCCAGCAGGCAAATTGTACCTTTTCATAAGTTGGTCAGCTGAGATGGTGGCGTTACTTCAGGAAGAAGCAGCACCTTCTTGAATGGAGTATCTCCAGATTCCTGAAAAGAAAACATGGCATGCACATTAATATATCCAAAGACTAACAAGCTATAGGAACAGGAAAGTATTCATTTAAGTAATTAGACTTTCTGTGGCTGTTCATTTTGTATTAAAGGTTCCCAGTATGTCAGAGCAGCTACACATGTTAATTGAGATTTCTTATATTTGCCCACATTGTGAAGATCTAAATAACAAAGTTATCCCCAGTTGCCCAAAAGCAAATTTTATCTTGTATTGTGGTACTTATGGCTAAATATTTGTTTAGCTGCTAGTTTTCAGCTCGTGTGGTTCCTCGCGTTTGGAATGAGAATTGAGTGTGTCCTTCTTCCACTGCCTGCACAGGGCATGGCCCGAGCTGCTGTGGTCTTTCTGGAGGATTCCAGCACACTCTCTTGCTCCTGGCTCCCAGTCTCAAGGACAGTGTCCTCACTACAGAGACCAGATGTCCCTTTCCTGACAGTGGGCTGCTTCTCATTCACTGGCTGGTCAAATTAAAATGCTGATTTCCCTTCTCTTTAGGTGTGCATTTGAGAGGACAGTAAGCAAAGGGCTAAACTTTCCTTTTGTGTTCTCCAGTTAGTGCTGGCTTTACGACTTATGCCCATCATACATGAATTAAAAGCATACCTTTACCCTCTTCCTTTTTTGAGCAGGGCTTAGTTTTGATTCTGTCTTAACAACCGTTAATGGCTAGCTGCTGTTGCTGCTTTCTGTCTTCTGCTGCATAATGGAAATTGTGTCCTCTTCCTCCATATCGCTTTTGCTGCCTTCAGAATGATTCTCTTCAGATTTCTCTGTAGTTCTCGGAACAGCTTTTAGAGACCTTGTATGTAATAATACACCGCTCTGAATTAGTAAGTAATGACATGACCTTTTCTTCTCCAAAACGCATTCTTGAGTAGTATGCTGAGATACTATCTCCCCACGTGAATGCTTCACTAGAGAGACGAGTTTTGATATGGGCATGCGTGACAAGCACACTTGATAGCCTCTCTTCCCCCATGGAGGAGTGAGAACATGCCACAGCCCTAGCGAAACCCTCATGTCTGGTTACTTTGTGCCAAATGTCGTGATGTTTTTTTACTATGTTATGTTTTCTTTGCTGGATACAGACTTTAATAGGAAAGTTAATCCAAAATCCAGTGTTTGCATTGCTGCAAAGCCACTTACACATTTAGAAACTGGAAGTTACAAATACATGGGAAGGTACAAATTCTTCTTATTGGTAATTAGATTCTTTTTTTTTTTCTTTCTGCAAGTTGGATGTTTTCATGCACAAACTCTTTCTCTTGTATGTACACTGCTATATACAAAAAAAAATTATTTTATAGCATTCGTACTTGAGCACAAGGCAGCCCTCACTGCAAGGAGACTGAATTTGTGTGTGCGAGCATGCCTCTACAACTGTTACTTTGAGAAATATTTGATCTGTATTTTAGATATCTGTTGCAGGGAACCTCTCTCACTAATGACTATTCCGCATTTCCTTTGACGGTGAAGTATTTCTTAGGCTGAGGAAAAACAAGCAAAAAGAATGATGAGGTGAAGGAAGGAAAATGTCAGGTGCTCACCTTTCTTTTAGCAGTATCAGCATGTTCTTCCTGAACTTCTGTTGGAAGGGAATAGAGTAGTACTACTATGTGCCCAGAAAAAGTAAAGCTAAAGGAAAAGCTCATCTAATCTACTGCATCCTACAGGAATTTTGTAACTAAAACAGGGATGGTAAAAACTTTAGATAAAGGCCTCTTTTCTAAGGAGTTAAAGATGAGCTATTCTGGTCTCCCAGTAAGAAATCAGCTTCAGCCCTAGGGTATGAGTTAATGTCATGGTACCACTGTCTAGGTCTGGTTCCCAGTCAGTAAGTTGCATTGTCATGAGACATAGTGTTTCTTCTGCTTTTTCTTTGTTAGACAATACTGAAGAGAGAATAGTTATGGTCAGGCTGTCTGTGACTTCTTATGATAGTTCTTGACTTGATGCTGAGACCTTGTCTCAATGTAACTCAACCAGGCTGTGTTCTGGCAGTCAAGATCAGGCAGATCTCTTTTTCTATTGCTCATGTCCCATCAGAGGGTCACTGATTTGATATTTTGTCATGGGAGTCTTTGGCTTATGACTTGGCATGTGATTGTACCAGCTGCCAGAATGACCTATGTAGTTCTATGAACTTGGAATTAATTATAAATGAAGAAAGGAAAAAAAAAAAAAAATCAACACCTTGCTAATAAAAATTGCAAGTTTGTGTCACTTTATTACCCCGAGACTTGACATAAACAACTGTATTTGAGATCCAGAATTTGTGTGCAGGAATTACACCAGTCCTACTTCCAAGATAAAATTTAAAAAAATTGTTTCAAAATAATATACTAAAAACCCCTATGCTACTTGGGACATGGGATTCCTTTGCTGTCATTGCAGTGGCATAGCAAAATCATTCAGGCTGCCTGGAAACTGGCCAGGGGTGAGCGTAGGAGAGTAATCGGAATATCTGATAGGGAATTCTGCAAATTGTCTGTGGGTGCAGCTTGGAAGAAGCAGAAGACAGAAAGCACGTGCATTTTGAGATAGGTGCAATTCTTAACGTCTGCCTGTTTTCTGAGTGCTCTAAGATAGTTTTGTACAGACAGCTTTTCCTTTTGTATGCTTTGCAGTGTTTACAGTATTTCTGAAGAGTTCAGTTTGCCTGTTTTTAATGCTTATCTTAAGGTAAGACCTTTTGTGATACAAAATAGTCTTTCTAACTTTATTCCAGTTTAAGATAAGTTTGTGCAAAATTGAATTACACTTCAAGGAATTTGTGTGTTTACAATTTTGCAATATTTGGAGGAATGAAAACTGGTTCAAGTAGATTTCATCCTACAATTTAGTTACTTTTGTGTCAGGCTGCTGATTGTCAACATTAAAATGTCATAATGCATGTATATTATATTGTAGTTTTGTAATTTGATATCTAATCTGATAGCAAAATAATCAAAACAGCCTATAAACAGTTAAGATAAATTTCAGTTGTCTTATTAGTATCCAGTATATCCCTTTCTGCACGTGATGGGGAGAAATGCAGTTAAAGTTGAGATGAGTCCTCTACCCACGTCCTGGTAGTAGAGAGATCAGATGGTGGATTACGAGGAGACTGTTACATAGGCCAAGGAGCAGAAATCCATTTGTTACTTCCAGATGAAAAATGATCAAAGGCTGGAGGTGGAGCTGCACCAAGGATTTGGAAGTGGTCATTTGAGCTTTGCATCTGTTACTAAGGACTAACTAGCTGAGATTAGTGGGGTAGGTCAAGTAAAATATGTCCTCTTATGCTCAGCAGGGCTAGTGGGAAGTCTTTGGTAGTATCTTCTTACAGCGTACTTTTTTTAAGCTTGTCTGAATTATACAGTCATATGTCTGGAATATACTATAAATCAGATCTGCAGGCTCTCATAGTGAATTAAAGTGTAGGCTATTTTGATGACAAGTTTAAAAAAGCATTGGTATTCTAGTATAAGCAGATGAACTAAAATGGTAGGAAAATGTTGTGGTGTGATATAAACTAACTGAAAATGGATTGTAATGCTTTCTTGCAGCTACCACGCTTTGTACTTTGCTAAGAGAATACAGCTAAGAAAATACACTTTGAGATTAATTTACATAAACTTTATTGCTCGGACACAAGTTTTACTCTTGTTCTGCAAAACTTTTCTATATGTTTAACCACAGTGGTTTTGCAAGGGATAAGGAGAGGGAAAATAACTGAAAAAAGGAAATGCCTTTGAATTCTAAATTAAAAGTGAAATTGTGTGATAATTAATGAAAAATTATATACTGTAGGTCTGTTGACGAGAATGTAAGAGGTCTTATGCTTTCCTCAGAAGTGACCAAGAGAGAATGTACAGGAAAAGAGAATAACAAAGAGCTGTAAGGCAGCCTTTGTTTTGGTGTAGCAGTCTAGCTGCTGACAAAGACTGATATCAAAACTTTTGTCTCTTACAGGCTGTGTCTGGACCATTTGTTTGACAGCAGCCAAAGAACCTGTTCTCAAAATGTGCTTTAGGTACTTATTTGAGTAATTGGGTTTTGGCTATTACAACTTAACCAGGTGTTGTATAGAAAAAAAAAATATTACCTATACTTTGCTCTTCTATGTTGCCGGATAATTTCCTTGAGTGTCCTGAGCTTGTGTGTTATGAGAAGTAGTGAATGGTCGTGTTTGGTTTGCCTTTGATACTCAACTCCTGATGAGTGCTCATACTTTCCCATCTTACACAATTCACTCAGTTGTTACATTTCAGTATGGGCCTTCAGAAGGGAACTGTAGGATGCATGATGTGATCAAGGACTCTGCAAATAAGCAGGTGGAATCTATCAGCCAAATTTTGCAGTTTGTCTTCAATTTCAGGTATGTTGCAATAATAAAACAAAGGTATAAAAAGACCCCCTAGCCAGGCCTGTACCTGTTAGCGTACAGCCTTTCCTAGCCTGAAAGACTTGGAGGGGCAGGTAATAGTCTTTGTTAGACCAACTTGTATACTTCTTTATGTTTAGATGTCAAGCAAGTTGAAAGGCTGGTGTGCCTGAAAGACTGTCTCCTCTTTCAAACCGTAAAGCTTTGTCTAATAGAATATGTTATTTCTGCAGACTGATCATGTCTAACCAATTGTCCTAAACCATTGTGGTTGCTGCAGTTTTTCTGGTTAATGATATGGGGGCAAAAGTGGTGATTGGAACCTTTCAGGAGCAAAGCAGTTGACAGCCAGTTTTGAATCATCCTGTCTGGGCTGAATGTAGTAATGACTGTAGCAAATAAAGAGCCTGTTGAGCATGTTAGATGTAATACTGTTTCGGTAAGGTGATCTGCTGCCTGTGTGCAGAATGGTAGGGGGGCAGATGATAGGACTGGCCAGTTGCGTGGAGACCACATAAGCCAAGCTCTTTCAGGTTTTGGGAGTGAGTACTGCATGAGAGGTGTGCTTTCTGCAGCTCTTGTTTGCAGAGGGAGCGAATTTTTAGCATGAGGTTACGAGGAGTGAGGTTTCGGGTCTAAGACATTTTATGAAAAGTTACTCCGTGAAGTTTATTCTGGGCAAAGTTTGTCCTGCTATGGTATTAATATCTGGTTTTACTTTCTGTGGTACAATTATTCTTGGGTATTGCCTGACAGATGGTTGTATCTTAGACTTGTATCAGAATGATGTTATTTGCTTGACAGTTATTGTTCTCTTAGGAACGCGGGACAGGAAAGGACCTCCCTATTCATCAAGTTTATTTTCATGCTCTCGTAGGCTTTATGTCATATGGTCGTGGACATATGGAGCGCTGCCTGAAAAGCAGCTGGGCTTTTTCCCCTTGCTACTTTAATTAGAAGCCTGTTCCAATGCTAAATTGCCCTAAACATGAGGAAGCTGCTTGTAATGTTCAACCTAAATTTACTCATCAGCTGTTGGTAATAACCAGTTCTTGTGCCAAGGTTGTCCTTTTATTTTAGATAGTTTTTTCTTATTATTTTATAATTATTTCAGTATGTTTATATACAGCCCTTGCTTTTCTGCTTAGCTTTACTTTTGCTAGGTTAAGGCTAAGTCCTTGCAGTCTCCCTTTAGTTCTGTTGTTGAAATGTAGAGCAAAATGGAGGTGTGGGTACTTAGAGACTTTTCAGCTTTCACTTAGCAGGTTTTTCCAGTTCCCTGGGAAGGGTGTGTCATATTCTTTGTACTATTGCTGATAAAAGAAGTGAATAGTAGCTTCCTCGTTATTGTAGTGCACCAACAGAAACACGAAGATAGAAAATTTTGTATTTTAAACTCTCTGAACATTGTCTTTGAGTGGCAAGGTTGATCAAACAGTAGGGACTTGCGGTATATCCTCTAATGTAGGAATGCAGGCAGTCCTATGAAAGTGGTGTTGAAAGGCAGGCAGATGTTTGAGTGCTTCAAGTGCATGGGTCCCACTTTGTGTTTTTTGTTTTTTTCCTCAGGCTGTTAAATGTTCAAATCATTATTCTGTGGCTGATCTGTGCACAGACAAATTCTTTTTGCATTTTGAATGAGTTACTGCAAAAGTCTGTGATCAAAGATAAGCCAGACCTATTACAAAGGAATGAAAAACTGGAATTGTGTTAAAATATTTTCCTGACTAATATTTATAGATACTTGCTCTTATAAAGGTTTTGATAAATCCAAGTACTCTTCAAAGTTTTATTTTCTTAAGATATCAATGAAAGATGTAATAGGCAGGTACATTTTGGAGAATTTAACTACAAAAATAAAAAAAAAAAAGTTTGAAAAAACTTCAGTAGGAAGACCTGACCTACTTTCTTCCCATTTAAAATCCTGAAGACTGTTGTGTTGGATAACATAAAACAAACCCGTAAGACTTAAAATGCAGTGGAAGGTTTTATATTCTAGATTTAAAAAAAGAATTTAAGCCTTCTAATGTTCAACACTGCAGCTCCTAAAGATTAGGCTCCTGGCTAAGAAAGTATGGAGGTAGACACCTAGGGACCATATAATGATGAGATTCTGATTTCCTGGCTAGAATTTGAAATCCGTGATGTGGAGCACTGGTAGAGTGAAGCTGGTTGGTAGGAAACTGGGGTATATCTTAGACATCCATATAACCCTTTTATTGATCCAAAAATAAATTCCATACCACTTTCTGCAGTTTTTCTCTTAGGAAGGTGCTTTTGATACCTATCTTATATGTAGTAGACTGGCAGTTAATTAGCTCATTTGTCCAAGGTGTAGGAGTACTTAATTCTAGGTCCTTCTCAACCCGAGGGAGCTCAAGCCCACATTTTTCTCTTCTTACAATAGTGCCATAACCCAGTCATCCGTGCTTAGGTAAATGACCTAACCACCACACTGCGGATTCAGACGTCTTGCCTACTGTCTTGCATCCATCAACTTGCATTTCTGGCTGTATTACGGTCAACTTCATCAGGAAGGATGGGGCAGTCCTGTGCAAAGTACCCTGCAGGCTGATGAGTTAAATATTCTCCTGGAACATAGATTCAATTCTGCCCTTTCCTTTCCAGGAAAGGAAATTCTACTCCTGGAGAGCAGCAGAACCTACTTCTAAATAATCTGGTTTTATTCTAATTTAATATTCTTAGCAATTGTTTGAGTACTGTTTTCTATTTAATGTTTGACTAGGAAATATTTTAACAACCTGAGATAGTGTAATAAGGAAATGGAATAATAATGGCTGTCATTGATCTTGTCGCTTCTGGGGATGAAGTTTTAAAGTTGTATCAATTCAGGGCTATTTAAAAACAAACAAACAAAAAAAAAAACCAACAAAAAAAACCCAACAAAAAACCACTTGCACATTTGGTTTTTTTTTCTAAGACATTGTGATTTAGAATCCTGATACAGGAAAACAAAAGGGAACTTATAGCTATTTCAATTAAAAATAAATAATTTTCTGTATATGCAGGCTATACTGGGAGATGCAACTATGACTCTACTTACAAGGAACTTTTTTTCTTTTTTATTCCGAAGTGGGGGCATAACACTTGTGCAAAAGATTCCTTCTCTCTTCAGATAAAAAAGACAAGATTACAGAAAATGGGAGATTTTAGGAGGGGATAACCTAGTTGGGAAACGTAGACTTCCAAAGCATTAAAAAATAAACTTGCTGTGTGTATTTCCATGTTGCTTGCTCCCTGTGTGATAGCCCTCAAAAGTTGTGCTTCTACCTGAGCAAAGTTGTAAATGAATGAAATGTAGCCGACTTTGGTTCTTAATGAGTTACTTACCTTGGCAGTGAAAAAAAATTGTGAAAAGCTCTACTTAGTGAAACAATGAAAATAATCATATTAACTGTTGCTTTTTGGGTACAGCCCACTAAATCTTCTGGGTTTCTCAGCGTGAGGCAATGGTTGCCTTCACGTGTGAATGACTTATTGAGATATACAATTCCTGGGTGCTATAAAGTAGTA
Organism: Numenius arquata; assembly: GCF_964106895.1. Classification (NCBI taxonomy): domain Eukaryota; kingdom Metazoa; phylum Chordata; class Aves; order Charadriiformes; family Scolopacidae; genus Numenius; species Numenius arquata. The sequence continues at coordinate 28,185,799 of NC_133587.1, read as the reverse complement.
GTAATGAGAAATATGTTGAAAACTGGTATGGTTGCACCCTTTTGGGGTTGGCTATAAAGCGGAAGGACAACACGTGTGCACGGAGGGCCATTGTGGGATTGGTTCTTGTGCCCTGTATTGTCTGGAATATGAAGTAAGTGCAGACCATACATCTGATCTGCAAGACATCTTACCTTAAAGTGGTTTAGTTTTCATAGTTGGCACAGTTCACTGCAAGGAGCACATGTGCAGTGTCTTAGATACCTCCACACATTAGCTTCTGCCAAATTTCACTCATGTTTCCAAATGTAATATTATGCTTATGTCCTGTCCTCTCTTTGGCACTGAATTCAAACAGCACCTGTTAATGTTAAGAATAAATGAAGTTACTGTAATGTTGAGGATAAAGAGGTTTTGGTGAAAGAAAATTGGATATGAGATTTAGATTTCCTGCCTAATTAAATATTTCAAGTGGAGGTGCTCTACTTCAGTTTCATTTAGAAGTCAGAAAGCAGTATTATAATGTTAGCACATGCCTTTTTACTAAAATCTTCTTTCGTAAGCTGTTTTTTCAGTTCAAATGCTTTTAAGTAACAACCCAAAACATGCCGGAACATCACTTTTTTTGCTGGGAGATAAGTGTTTTTTCCAGAAGCTTGTAATTCCCCTGCATGTTGGCTGATTCTCATTTGCGTTTAAATCAGCTTTAAGAGAGTTGTGTAGCTTATTGGTATTCCTCTTCAGTTTGACAGCTGAAGAATAGCAGCCATAAGTATGAACATTAGGCTAAGGCTTACATTATGTAGCCAACAATCATTTGTTCTAGTACTATGCAGTAGAAAGGTAAAACAAAGATTTCTTGCTGCTTCAACCAGTGAACATTGCTGCGTTGGCTGCTTCAGTACTGCATTTGAATGGCATTGAAACCACTAAAAGCAGCGAACATCTGTTCCATGAATGTTACTGCTGTGGGCAATGTAGGGTAATGTTACAGATGCGTAATTGTTTTTCTAACACTGTAGCTGTCTTTTAAATAATGTGTTTCCTTTAAGATTGAAGAATATCTGGGGGGAGAAAAAATACCTGTTTTGGAATCTGTAACTGAATTTCTCTAAAGAGTGGTAGGTAAACGACCATGATGATCTAAGCACTGTTCTATTTCTAAATGAAAGAAAGAAGCATGGGGTGAAGGAGATTATAGTACCCCTATTAGGATGTGGGCAAGAGATGACTGGGGAAAGGAATCCTCTGTATTACTGCTCAAAATGTATGGTGTGCAGCTCCTTGGATGGGAAAGGAGGAGTAGCTGGTTGTCAAGGACCAAGAAATCCAAAGGGATGGTAAAGAAGTTCTGTGGTGTCTACCTTGCACTGAGAAATGTGATTAACGTGACAGGTTCTCCAATAGATTAATTGTGGAGGAAGTTGTCTAGCGAGAACTGAGATCATAGAATCATAGAATGGTCCGGGCTGGAAGGGACCTCCAAAGGTCATCTAGTCCGACCTCCCCGCAGTCAGCAGGGACACCCCCAACTAGACCAGTTGTGTTCCTTAATATGACAGTTCAATACCTTCATCTCTTAGTTCCAAGTGGTTTTCATTATGGTTATTATCAGAAAAGGAGTAGGAGAACTAGTGATTTTACTTGAAGAACACTGTTTTAGAAGTTCTTGTGAATGTGCATGGCTTTCATTGGAATCAACGGAGTAGAAGAAACCTGTCTCTCCCAAATTTTATGTGATGATAGAAATACTCTTCTTGTCTTCATTGAAAACTAGGCGTACTTCAGTTTGATTTACTTGTGCCTGGTTGAGTCTTGTTCAAATGTCAGTCCTAACTTAGAAGCTACAGAGGCATCCTTCCCAATAAATCATTACTTGAAAGTAACACAGCACTAGGATATTTTTTTCTTTTTTTTTTTTTTGAAAATTGAAATGGATCATTCCAGACAGATACTATTTTAAGACTATTTTAATGGATGGGCTTTTTCCTATTTTCTCAGTTGCTCACTCATTAGAGACAATAGCAGATGAAAATATTGTGTTAGTTGATCTGTTATCTGTTGGGGTACAGAAAAAACAAGAAGGTGATGAATTCTAGTTCGATCTGAGGGAAGTTAAAAACCTTGGTTTTCATTAACCATGTTGTTGAATTCACTGAAAAGCTAAAAAAGGGTATTAGTAGTCATTTTAATTATTACTTATTTGTGCACAAAAATAAATTTAATGTAGAAAGGCTGGATTATTTGTGCGTTGTTTTCCTGGACCAACACTAGCACTTTCACCTTTTTATATGTATTCAGATGCAGATTGTGAAATAATTTGTTCAAGACTATTTTTCTAAATTGCCATCTTGCTTAAGATTAATTTTTCTGACATACAGTCACTAGCTAAAACTGTGATTATATCAATTACAAAAACATGTAAAATTTTCATTGTTTGCAATGTTTGAATATATATTGTTAACTTTAAAAAAAAAATGGTGTTACTGTTAAGTTACACTGGAAAGTGTTGTAATAGTATTAATACTTTTATTGTAAGTTTTCAAGTAAATTATTGGAAATACTTGACTTCTAATTTTAAAAAAGCACATTACTTTCTTTCTTGAATAATACAATTCATGCTATAATTTCATCACCATTTCTGAAATTCCTCTTATGTCCTGTCTTGATTTTCTGTGAATGATGCCATTATTCTGTCTCTCACTGGAGCTCATAAACAGGAAAATATTGTCCAATATCAGTATCATGTCAAGGCTACATTTAAGTCTTAGTCATTTCAAATCCTGTAATAATAGCTGTAAGATACGTTGTTTCTGATGGGTTTAAACAGTGAAAATGTCTTGGATCGCATAATCTCTTTTGTCAATTACTGCAGCATTTGCCTCTTTTCTTGTAGTACATAGCATCTAGTCATGCTTCTTGCTGCAACACAATTCTGCTGCAAAGATTTTACAAGGCTGTTGCTTGTACCATGATATTCTTCTTTTTCTTTTTTCTTTTTTTTTTTTTTTCCTGCAGAAGTCCTGTTTGTTATTCAGTTATGTACAGGGTACCAGACCTCCCTTCAAAGTCCTTTCATTGTCTACTCCTATCCTGCCTGTCATTCACTCGCCAGCAATATGATGATATATAGGGGTCCACCTCCAATCAGCCCTTAATGACTGCCTTTATATCTTCATATGAATGTCTTGAAGCTTTCTTTAGTGCTGCCTTGTGGAGTGTGTTCCTGAGATATAAGTAAAATGAATGCATTTCTTCTGATAGTACCTTTTTTTTTTTTTTCCCTTTTTACATGTGGAAAGTCCTTGATGAAGGCAAGGCAGCTACTGTTCTTAAACCAGAAGGCAAGCTTGACTTCAGCTTAATGGCAGTCTTGTGTTCTGCAGTGGAGTGCTGAGGGAAGATCTCTACATCTTTCCAAAGCATCTGTTTTGTATGGCAGTCCCGAAATTGTGTCACATAGCCCAATGGCTGCTTTCTAAGCACTCGGAGCACACAGGAATCCTGGATGGCAAGTAATGTTGCCCTATAACTTTTAGGGCACATACCTTAATTTCGTAGTTCCAGTTAAAACTCTTCTAGCTCTTCAAAGATGGGCAGCGTGTAGTTTGTTAGCCTGGAACTAGATCTTAATCACAAGTAAAATTCTGAAGGAGCTCCATTGAAACTGTTGACCAAATGCACAATGTTTTTACAATGTGTCCAACCCAAAGCTTTCACAGTCAAGGGATCTGAAGTCACAGCCTGCAGTGTTAGTTGCAGATGCTAAGGGATTAAGCATCTGAATGTTTTCTTACATAAAACGTAATTATTTTAGCAATACAACTCCCAAATTTAAATTAAATTGCTCTTTTGAAGTAGTCATAGAATAGAATCATAGAATCTTCTAGGTTGGAAGGGACCTTCAAGATCATCTAGTCCAACCATCAATTTAACTCTGACAAAAACCAAAAACCATCACTAAACCATGTCCCCCAGCACCATGTCAACTCATCTTTTGAATACCTCCAGGGATGGTGCCTCAACCACTTCCCTTGGCAGTCCATTCCAATGCTTGATAACCCTCTCAGTGTAAATAGTCAAGTTGATCAGGTAGGGGAGAAAATCCATGAAGGTATGATCATACTAGAAATTTAAGGTCCAAGAAATAAAACAAGAACCAAACCCAGGAATTCTCTATTTTGTTTTCTAACAGTAATCTAAACAGTTGGCTGGTTCTTCTTTTAGTGTGCATAAACTTCTACTAATTTAGATAGGAATTGGTCACAAATCTAACATAGTAAGTGTGTAGGACAGATGAAAGAAGATGCTTTAGAGAAAGGCAGAAGTAGTCACGTTTCTGTGCCTCTAAATATATTTGCAAAGACGAGACATTCCAGTTCAAAACAAAATGGATACAAGTGCATGTGCAGACTTCTTGTGCGTCATGATGTCTGTATATTAATAGAATTCAGAGAAAAGAAGGCAAACTTAATTTGCTAATTCCAGTGAATGGTTGTATTCAGCTTCCTATTGAGTAATCTCAGAAGGCATTTTTCATTTTAATGAGCATTCTGAATCCTTTCTGTCTTGTTTTTCTCTGTTTTCCATTAGGTATTTGCTGTCTTAAATGTGTTCCGTAGCACTTTCATCAATATTGTATTTATTTCTAGATCAATTAAGAAGTGATTGTAGTGTGTAACTTGTAATGACTGGCTTAAGGAGGTGTTGAATTTGAAGGACTTTATTATGTGATGGAAAGTTGTGGTTTAATCTGTGAATTTATTAACATCTTTCCTAAAAAGGAAAAATCTTCTCTGGCAGAAACATCTTATAGAAAGCATCAAATGGTAGCTCCAGGGTTTTAAGTTAGTTAGATATTACGTGTGTCGAAAATTAAGTTGTTTCAAAAGAACAATTTCCTTGTTATGCCATGAATAAGAAGTACTCTGGAAAGATAGCTTTTTGTAATAAATTATCTTGGTTGTTGCATTCTGGAGTGTTCACAAACTGCAGTGGGGATCTCGCGTTTTCTTTGCCGTATTCAACAGACGTGCCAGGGAAAACAGACCTAAATATCTATGCTTAAACATAATATAAAAATATTAATTTATTACATGTTTATTTCATAGCTGACGACCAATTATGACAACCTGTATGATGTTATGGTTTTTCTGATTGTGATTACTTTCATATGTAGTTTGGAGTTAACGTACTTGACACCACTATGCCATCTTTCGTACTGCTGTAAATGGTTTTGTTTCACTCTTGCCTGGGATAAGCATAGAAAAAATGTATATATGCCTATGTATTAGGCTTTATAAACATTGTTTTCTTTTAACATATATTACTATGAAAGCATATTTTTGAATTACACTATGAAGAAAAGGCCCACTTTTGAGGTTTGGGTGACAAGAAATAGCTTGGCTTAAAAAAATTAAGAGACCGGGAGGATAACTCTGCAGTGGGGTGGTGAGACTGTGGGTTCTTTCTTTCTGCCTAATCAAGAAAGACGAGGGATAACATCTTGTAATCAGAAGTAGAGCATGTGTCCCTGTTCCATCACCCAGTGCAAGTCATACGATGTGATGGGTGTTGAATTTTGTGACCCAGTTATTTCATATGGGCAGGGTTGGGCCCTGACTCCTACATACTTGCTGAAGTGCTGGGAAGTTCCTGAGCTTCTGTACAGACAGAAAGGAAATGGAAAAATCCACAGCTTGTTTCTAAGATCCTGGGCAAAATTATTTCCCCCTAAAATTTTGTGAATGCTTGAACATTTGCTTCTTTTCTGGGACTGATGTAATTCTGGATCTCCTGAGGTATTTAGCCAGTGTAATGAAAAGAGAGTTAACAGGGAGCATCAGAAATTTGACGTGGCTTCCCCGTTAAAAGAAAAAAAAAAAGGTAAATAAACTAATTTTTCTTTGGAAAAGAGGTTCTTGAAGGAAGACATGAAAGATAATTATAAATAGTGGGAGCAAATTAGTAGGAGATTATTATTCACTATTTCTGAGACTTTGGTCTCAGAATGCAAAAAAAGTGCTTTACACCTGGCATAAGTTATAGAACTTATTTTCACAAGATACTGTGAAGAGTCAAAACAAAAAAAAAAAACAGGCCTAACAAGGAACTTTAGAGATCTGTCAGTATTACTGGTGATAGTCCAGAGTCAGCCTGACTCAAACAGATGCTGTGCTGCTGGTTGCCGGGCGAGGAAATAGTTTTTATTTATGCTATCTTTAGTGTGTGCTAGATATTCTGTCATGACTCTCCTGAATATAGGATTCTGTACTACGTGGACCTTTACTCTGGCTAAGTATTGAAGAGCTTGGGGTTTTTCATAGTTATTGTTTTTATCTGCTATGAAGAGTTGGCTGAAGAGCATGAAGGTTGTGTCAGGCCTTTGCTAGCAGTGGAAGAATGAGGGTTAGTGGGCCTGGGTCATCAAACAGTCCTAGCTTATCAATGGCTTGCTTTCATGTTGAGGAAGCAAACTTTCAGGCTGTGTGCATGTTATTCTCAGGTGGATCATCAGCAAAACAGGGACAGAGTAGTGGTGGCATTACAGATAGGCTTCTATCAACCCAGAATGTAAAATAAGTGACTGAAAGTAAGTTCTAAATATCTATAATTTTATACTAAACTAAAACTCGGGTACTTTCCCAGATGTTTTACTTCTCTTAACCTCCTTTTCTATAAAGCATCACATCAAAGTATTATAAGAGTGATTGAGATGAAGCACTTCCACAGTTGACACGGAATGGACAAGTCTATTATCCCTGGGTTCCAATTTGTCCTGGTGAGACTGAAGAGGTGGCTGTAGAGTGTGCCGGCTGGTGATAAGGTTTTGCTCAGCCTTCCTACCATACACAGTCTGTGCTGGGAATCAGGACAGGCGAGTTCTTAAGAAAGATTAGTAATCGTTGTTTCATCAGTCGCAGTTCAGACTTGATGGTGACTAATGGATGCTGCCTAAACAGACCGTGTGGGTGTCTTATACTCAGTAAAATAATAATTTAAGTATTGTTATAAGAAATTTTCATTTCTACAGACCAATTATACCACCACTTATTTGTGACAAATGAACTTGGCCTGAATGATGGCTGACCCTCTGTAAACAACCAAATACTACTATGTAGATGAAAACATTTAGGAAGTGCGGAGATGTCTGGTGGGATCATTGGGTGAGGTGTATCTTTTTAAGATCTTGGTAGAACATTTTGTGGTGCTTCTATCAACTGCTAAAGCAAAGCTTGCTATATCATTACCTGAATTATGTGAAATACAGAAGATTGGGACAGCTGCTTCTAGGGTACTAAGCAAAATTATAGCCCCCAAAATACTGGAATATGCCTATGTGTTAAAGACAAATGGAGCCAAGGAGTATTTTAATGCCTGGTATAGCAGCAAGAAGGAATAAGAAAGAGTAGACTCCTTTTAAATAATTAATATTTGTATCTATTTTATAAGGGTGATTGTTCAGCATGTAAAATGTATATTTGGTTTTGGGAGTAATTGATATTGTCCTACAATAAAAACACTGTGTTGACAGAAAATCTGGTTGTCCTCATTGGGTAACCTGTCCTCAGTGCGATGTAGGAATCTTTTGCAGCTGGATTCTGAACCTCCTCATTCTGCAGACGGGTTGCCTTAGTGTGGAGACACTTTATTCATAGTAAATCGACCATCAGTACTGGATTTATTTCTGCTTCCGTTCTACTGTACTTTTAACATGAAATAAAAATGCAGCGGAGCATACGAATGTCGCTTAAGGTAGCAGCAAAAAGGAATACAGTGATTCTGTTCATGTTGGATATTTTCTGATAACTGGAAAATATTATTTTATTGTTTTCTGGGTCAAAGTGGCAAGATATTTGTCATTTTTTACCATGATTTTAGAGAATTATTTTAAACAGTGTGCTTAGGAAAAAAGCAATACATGATACAATTATTCTAGAAATTTTGTCAGTGGATTTGTAGACTTCTCTGTCCCATATTTACATAAGCAGTCTGATCCCATCTTTAGGTTGTAAACTGATCTCTTTACTTATGAAACTAGAAGTAATGCCTTCATTCCCCCTCTCCCTCCCACCCCCGTTAAGTTTGAAAACATTTTCAGAAGGTGGATAATTTCACTCTTCCTGGAGAGGCTGACAATTTTTTTTTTTTTTTTTTTTACTCAACATCAGCAATTGACTGGGAATCAAACTGTTTTCATATGCATCTTTAATGCCAGGAGTGAACAAGTGTCTTTCCTTCCTCTTTAGAGAATTCAGGTATCTGCGTCTGGTGTTAAAATATGGAAATTCTAGGTTGAATAGAAACTCAGAGCAGGTCATGATTTTGTCTCTCCATTGCAGTCTGATAATTTAAAAAATAAAAGTAAAGTATCTCTTGTTTAGATCCAGTGAACTTACTGAACACAAGAAGCTATTTTGGTCCTTAGAAGGTGCCCAGTGGGGTATTCCAAAAGCACTTAGAACCAGGGTGGTACTTAGTTTTACTTCTTTGAAGTTTCTGTTGAGAATTCCCATCCTGTGAGGGGAATGGGGACTGTAATAGGATTCCTTGGGGAGGCTCCACTTCTCTGTGTTCATTACACGGTGCCATCTGGTGAATAAAAGAGCTTTTGAAATAATAGCATAGAGCTCTGAAATACACGCAGTTTCTTAAGGTTTGCCTACATGATGCTTTCTTCGATGTGTAAATCCAGTGTTGCTCCCTCAGGTCATCATTAACTTGTTTGTGTATTTGGATTAACTAACTTGGCAGCCTCCCAGTGCCTTACTGCAGATTAATAAGACAGCAAGTTTCACGTTGGTTTTTTGGTCCTTTCATAACTTTACATGTGACTTTCTTTTTGCTGCTTGTCCATGGCTTGTTTTTTCTGATCTAGTCTTTTAAGGAAGACATGTAGTTTCTTGAATATGGGGAGAACATTGTGTGCTGACAAATAAGATAGCATATTTATGGCTGGATAAACCAGGATATATATCCAGGATAAACCTGGATATAGGTCTTCCCCTCCCTCTGGTGTTAGGCTGATTTGTGTGTTTTCTCCTGGAAATACGGGGGGGGAGAAATTTCTTTCAGTTGGGAAAGTTTATCCCTTCTAGTGCAAGGGGAGCTGTGGAGACCAAGATTTACACTAAACAAGTTTGGGAGTATCTGTGTATTGTTTAGCAGTGCGCATGGGGAATTTTGTCATGTTATGTTTCAAATTACACTGTATTTTACTATTTCTGCTAAGCTAGTTTTGCATCCGTGGCCTGCTGAATATCAATGGGCTTAGAAGGTCTTTAAATATACACAGCAGAGCCAGTGATGCCGGTTTTCCTGCGGTCCAAGTGTAGTGCCCTCTTGCTACTGGTCTCTGTAGGTGGTGGCAAATGACTGCTGCCAGTTACCATAAGCTCCAGTGGCAAATGTTTGTGCAATGTTTCAGAAAGCTCCAGTTCATTCAGCTAATGAACCATGTAGCTGTTGATGATTTGTCATGATAAAGTATGTATTTTTTGTATGAAGACTGCAGGGAACTCTATTTCTTCACAACCAAATTTGAAAGAATACCACTAAAATTGTTGTCAGGCGTGCTAAAATTGGGCAATTTTAAGACTTGTGTTTATAGCTTAGTTCTTTTTCTATAAATGTTTTGATGGTCCTACATGACACAATATGCTCTTTGAACAGATGCCTCAATCTCGGTTATTGTCAAAGTTGTAAGGCTTATAGCTATTGCAAAAGCTTGTGGGAAAGGGAAGGTCAGGTGTCGTTAAGGCAGTGGATAACTGGAACAGGGAATTACTTCATGTTCCTACCTCTGCAACAGAGTTGTTCTAGTGAGTTTAATCACGCTTTAATTAGTGTTTCTAGGTAATTTAAAACTTTTCAAGAGATGATGCTAAATAGACATACCTGAGTTTGATTTCCCAGTGTAAATCTTTGGAAAATGGCTTGCAAAAGTCCTCTCTGTCCATTCGGCAGGAGTTTAAGTTAGTTGTAACTGTGCTGTTGCACATATGTCTTTGTTAAATTGCCCTTAAATATTAGAGTGTCTCAAAAAGGGCAGTACAGATAATCATTAGTCAGATTCCTGACCTAAGCCCACTTGTGTCTTCTCTTTGAACTTGGGGATTAAGTACAGTGATGCTCTCTTGCATGAATATTTTGAAAACGTGTGGAAACTAAAACAACAGTATAGTGCAGAGAACTTATTTAAATCAAATTGTTTTGCAATAACCATATTGGATGACAATTTATGTAAGAATCTGGAAATTTGTGAGAATTAACTTTTATAATGTTTCAATATCTTGTGGTATATTGAGCAAGTGCTGTGGAAATGCAGAAGAAGGAAAAGATCATCCTGTCTTCAGAGCAGTGCTTGGAGGGTTTGCAGCGAATGAGGGAAATACATCAGACAGTAAAGACAAAGCAAATGCTCAGTGAGCATGATTTGTCCTGTACAGTGGGTGAGATGGGGTATATTTTGGGGAGTGGGAAGGGAGGGAGAATGATTACTTATAACTGTAAAATACAGGCTTGGACGTGGTGTAACTCCAATGCTAACACAGAACATGAGTTGTTTCAAGATGTACTTGCCAGGTTTTTATAGAGCAACCTTCTGCTTCCAAGCTAGATTTTATGGTTAGACTATTGGATATTGCAAGTGTCTTTAGCAAAGTTTGGAAGTAAATTTGGTAGTGAATTCACTGATCATACTTGTTTGCACCGTGTTTTCAGGACTTCTTTTAGCTCTCAGTGAGGGGCAGGACAATTCCCCCTCTCCTCTTCCCTCCTACCAATTAGCTTCATACTCTTCCCCCTTGCACACACAGAGACTTCATTTTAGCAGATTGCCTTAAACCCACAGGCAAGGGTGGGTTTATTTTGGTGTTGAAAGATAAGACAAAACCAATTAAATGTGCATAGCTGCTTATCACAGACAGATCTTACTTACCTTGATTCAGTGAAGAGGCCCTCCCCGGCCTTCAGAGTCCCTGTGTAGCCACTTTCAAGATATGGCAGGGTGACTGCTTTCTGGTATGGTATTGTCAGATAGGAGAGATGGTGGTTGGGCTGGTTGTGGTCACTGCTGGCGTTTGGCTTCAGGAATCAAGCTGCCCAGCTGATGCTGGCGGGTTGTCAAACTCCTCGGGTCTCAAAAAGCAAAGGGAGATCGGTGGCTGGCTCAAACTCAACCCATCTCCTTCTCCACCCAGTGCTGAACAGCATGTTTCGGTGCTTTTAACGGTTATGAAGAACTTATTGGATGCCTAATTGGTGTGTTTTATTCTTTTATTCAGAGTTAAAGTAACAACTGGAGGCTTTGTTATTTCTGTAGGCTTTTTTTTTTTCCTTTCTCTTTTAAGTTCCCCCTCATGCAGCAGTGGTATATTTTTCAAATACTTGTGCATTTTCACATTGGTAACTATTGCACAAGCACCTGTGACATTACTAATAACTTTGATCTTTGACATGCTGTAGATTTTATGGCTTTTGTACTAAAAGCAATAGTGTTACCACAGGGTGTTTCGTGACCCTGTTGTTACTGTTGCTTGTGACTGGGGGGGGTTAGAGGCTGGGCCATGCCCAGTGTGGTTATTCTATATTGTTCAAGCATATAAGTACAAAAGAGTTTTTTTGAAAATCCCCTATCAACCTCGTGTTTTTTGCATAGCTTTCTAAGCTAGAACTCCTAGTGCTGACTTTTTTCAGTAAGCTTGTAGTTCATGAGGGCCTGAAGAGGTTCTGCAGGTGGCCAGAAGAGGAGAGAAAAGATTAGCAAGCCTTGTTCATCCTCTTTTGTGTCAACGTGTATGATATATCTTCAACACGGAAGGATACTCTGCTGATCTTCAAAATGCACTGTTTGACTATTTACATGTACTTACCTGTACACTTTATGTGTGATTAACCCTTGGGGGTTTGTTTTTTGAATTTGATTATTATCATTTATCTGTTTGTTTTTGTTTACGCTCTCTGCTTGAAATAGTGTGATGTGCAAGAATTTAGAACGCGCTGAAAAACTCTTCCAGAGTGCTTACGTGCTTTTGTAGTTCCATTTCCTTGCCACTCCCTTGCTGATGATGGCTATATTAGTTGCAGTTGAAAGCTGGTATTTTGTTTTGTTTCAAACTAGTGGGCTACATAATGATGAAGTATCTTCTGGGATCCACTTAATAACTTTTAGGGAATTAACTTCTAGGTCCTAATGTTTGTTTAAACTAGTCTATAATGTTATGAATAACAATCACAATATTTGTGAAAATTAAGTTACATGTCAAAACCCTCTTAGTATGCTTTAATCTTACTGCCATACCTGAAATGAGCTGTGACAGTGATATTTTGGCAAATAACTATTTTTCACAGTATATTATACTCTAATATTTTTCACAGTATATTATACTCTAATATTTTCCACAAATCCGAAGCTTACCGATGAGTGAGAGAAAAGTAGTTATGAAACTGTATGAAATTTAGACTACATAATTATATTGCTGTACTGTAAAAGTTGACAGTAATGTGAAATTTGGCAGCAAATATTACTGCTGCTTTTGCCCTGCTTTTTATCTTTATGGCTTTTCTTCTTCTCCTTCACCACCCTAGTTGAAGGTCATAGCAGATGCAATGGGAGAATTCTGAGCATCATTTTTTCTCTATCATGAGGCCAAATTTCCAGATTTTGTAGAACAGACTATTGCAGTTAGACTGACTTTGTCATTGATGAGTAGAATTATGCTGTATATCAATTCTGTTTTTAAGCACAGAGCATTAGCTCAAGAATATTAAGATCATAAAATTAGAAGTTACATAGACCAGATGGCTAATTGGTTGCTGGAATATGATGATGCTAAGTTTTATTTTTCTGATTAAGTGGAGAGTTGTGTGCGAAATGCTAATACAGTCATCAGTAAGGAGCGGAAGAAATGTGCTTCATTTGCTTTGGGAAGAAACTCAGAATGTTGTTGCTTTTACCATGGGAAAATGAAACCATATATCAAGGTCCAAAGCACTCGCCTGGGAACCTGGAAGTTCCCAGCTCACCTGGAACCTGGCTGAGAATCTTGATCAAAGTAGCAGAAAGGGATGTGAAGTGGGAAATTGGAGTGCTTACCTGGAACTCAAACCACTGGAAGATGGAAATATGTGATTTCCTGTATTCACCACAAATTGCATCTTCCATCTTAGACATTTTTCGTCTTCAAACTGGCGTGTGCTTTCTATTGAGAAGTTTTCACAGATTAACTTCTTTCAATCGAAACAAATTTCTTGGACATTCTTTACTAGGCTGTTAGAAACACAAGTAAGGACTGGCTCAGTCTTGGGACATTTTCATTGAAAGAGAAACACAAGTTATCTCCAGGATTAAGCTGTATCAGTTCAGTTGCAAACCAGGTAACTCACTATGCATGTGTCCTTTGAAGAGAAGTGACTTAAAAATTCACTGTAGCGAGATCTTTTAAATATCCAATCCATTTTATTCCACGAATTTTCCCTCAACCTAGAAAATGTAACTGGTATCACAGTGATGAATCTGGTACGAGGAATGTGTTCCCATGAAGCACACTATGAAAACTTGTGTTTTGTCCCCTTTAACTTTTTTGTGGTCTACTCTAATTTTGAGTAAATACTGCCTTTACAGTAAGGAACTAGACCACAAATTCTGTGAAATACTTGTCATTATCTTTATTACAAAAGCAGAAAAATAAGCGCTTTAATAACTATTCTGGATTTAGATGTTTTAAAAAACACCACCTTCATAAAAAGATTGATTGACAAAATACAACTGCATCAATATTCTGCAGCAAAAAGTTGCAAATATTTGTTGTAATTGGCACTCCTCCAGTTTCCTAACTTTCTGAAAATTATCAAAATCCAGTTCCTCATTTCTTGTAATTCTAGAGAAGATAAGCATTCAACTTGCTCAATTTAAAGAGAGATTACAAGAACACCCCTTCACTGTTAGGAAATTCAGTAGGTTTTCATATCTATTGCGTCATTGTTTATGGATCATGTAATTTTACTTACTAAACAGTTTGCAGACAATTATTTCAGCTTTATGTTTACATCATGTGAAAATGAGCACATGATGTGAAATAATTTTAACCAATGGGTTTTTTTAATCTATATCAGTCATGTATAATTAGAGCACTATCTATCTTAACGTTTCATATTAGATTCTTCCTGTATATGTGCTCTTTAAGCAACCCGATGCAGACCTATGTGTGGCATGAGATGAAGAGAGCTGCTTTCTTGTTACAAAAGATGAAATCCATGTTGACTTACTTGAAAAGTGCAGGAGCTCCCTCTTCTGGCTTAGAGTGCTTTAAATTGAAAGTTTATGGGACTGTTCTCAATTCCTTACACTAAAAAAATCTTATTTTGAATACTTACATGCAGAAATGTGTTCCTTTTATCTTTGCAGTCACGGTAAAATTTGGTTCAGCCCTCAAACGCCCATTTGTATTCTGCTCCAAGTGCAATATCTATGTTTCCGTAGTCTTGCCTTGTACCATCATAGACAGCAGATTTCCTCTTCTGTCAGCGTGGTTTTGCTGGTATGGTCATGACAGCAGTAGTTACTGTAGGTTTAAGTTGTAATTCCAATATAATCTCTTCATTTAAGTCCCACCTGAGCTGTTCACGTCTGTTAACAGTAATGTGAGTCCTTGGTGGTCGCTTTGTACAAAGCCCTATAAATCATCATATGTTTAGAAAGGAGAAGTGGAGCCATTTAAGAACATTGACAGGGCTTTAAAGTTGATAAGATATACTGTGATCCCTTCTATCCCCTCCCCTCCTGTTCATCGGTTATTCAGTCATTCTCTTTTCATAGCTTCTTCAATGTTGCAAATCCTCAGAGAAATGTTATAGTTATGTAGATATTTAAATTTGGTAGGGCAGCACCCAAGTCTTTCATGCAACATCATTGCCAAGGAACCTGACTGGAAAAGGTGGCACTGGGGACAGATTTCTTACCTTAGCTATTAAAAAAAAAAAAAAATATCTAGTGAATTTCTTAATTCTGAGAATGCAGGATGATAAAAAAATAAGTATTCAACTGACCTCTGTCAGTGTTGTGCCTTTAAATCATCTGTCGAAACAGGAGCCAAGAGTGCCAGATGAGCCCCAGCCACTGTTCGGTTCCTTATCTCAGGGATACTGATGGAAAGAACACACATCAATACATACTTGAAGAGATGAGTTACTTTGCAGTGACTATAATTATTGTGCAATGTATGTGGTTACCTGCCATCCCGCTATTTTTTTTTTTGACTTTCTAGGTATTTTAGCTTTTGAATTCAGAGAGAAGATTGAACTGCCCCTGGTTACACCCTCTCATAGGAGTATAAGGAAGTATATGACGTGTACAGGAACAGTGCACATTCCTGTTTTAACTTCTCCAGTGCTATTAGGGAATATTCAGTGACACCATCTCAAGGAAATATTTTTACTGTAGAATATTTTTCCATTGCTTCATCAAAACTTCTCTATCCACAATATTGTATTTTTCAAAGCATCAGATTTTTTTTAAAGTATTTCTACACTTTTATTTAGCTACGCTTGCTGGAGCAGGTATACTAATTTGTATAGCATCGCCTTTGTCATTACCTAATATACTGCAAGATATGGAAGTTGGAGAGGCCACTATGAATAACAGAAAATGTCAAGGGTTCTCTATCAAAACTGCTTAGCTCTGATTTATACAGTTTCAGACAAAATAAGAAAAAATACTTTGGTACTTGTAGCAAATGCCAAAATAGAATCAATGCAGTATTGTTCACCTAGTTAGAATTGCAAAATCCAGGAAATGCAAACATTAAGTTTCCAACAGCAACACTAACTTGGACTCTTTGCATATCCTGTGTTTTCCTGGTATACATTAAGACATAAAGTAAGGTATTAAGCTGTGAGTTGAACAAGAAAAACAGAAAAAATTCTTCATGTAGGTAACGCTGCCAACTTAAGTTTTGTTACCATTTCTGTTTATTGATCCTTTATCACTATTTTCTTCATAAAGATTGAACATTAATTTTTTGGCCAAATGAAGTGAAATCTGAGACCTTGTCTCCGTTGCAGTGTGAACTTGACATACAGCTTACCCCTTGCCTTGAATTTGACTCTTCATCATCCATCAGTATCTCAGATTTGAATTAAGGGGCTTTTAAACTTGAAAATACGACTTGAATCTGATTGCAGCAGGAATGTAACAGGCTATATAGGTTGGCAAGACAGAACTTACAATTAATTCTAATTGATCTCTTTTCTACTAATTAAATTTGTAATAACTAAAATGTGCAGAGTGACTGTATTCATAGAGTAAATCAAGCTTGAAGTGTTGCAGTAAAGATGAACTCTGACCGTATCTCTTTGAATTATAATGTATAACTTTGGAAACTGTATATATGATTGGTTCCAAAATTTTTAGGGAATGTTCCAGATGTTACTGAGTGTTGATTATATATAACTTGGAACACGAGTAAGTCCTGCTCTGAGGGTGGTTCCATCCTGGAGATGATACAGAGATGCATGCAGAAAAATCTCCCCATCTGCTCTGTCCCCATCTGCGACTGCCTGTGTGTGTTATAAACTCAAGGTTTCTTGCCTGTGTGAACTTGGCTAATCCATGTTCTAGAAGAAAGGGAAGAGCCTTAAAGGAGATGTAGTAAAGGAGAGTAGTAAAGCAAGGACTTTGCTGGTCAAGAATAGATTTGGGAAGTGAATCTAGGCTTGGAAAGCAATGGTGTGAAAAACATAGAGGGCCATTAGGGCTGTGGCAGTGGTGGGACAGGAGTGGAAATGGAGACAGGAGAAAGCAAAAACTGTAAGGGAAGTGAAAACAAAGTGTCAGGAGGTGGGGTTGTTTGTAAGAGGGGTAAAAGCAAGTTTTGTTTCTGGAAGATCACAAATTCATAAAAACAGTGAGTACATAGCAGTGTCACACAGGGAAAGGGTACAATGGATATAGGTGTGAAGCAAGAAACTGCAAGGTGGAATTGGGACGACAACAGTCTGAGATGAGGGAGCTTCACTCCTAGAAAGAGGGACATGGAGAAAATTAAGATGATAAAAATAAAATTGGAAGGAAGGGTGTCCTGAGTGACAAATCACACAGTGGGCTCAATGCAACGGTGCTCCCAGAGCTTGCCAAGGAGGAAGAGGAGGAGGGAAGGGTGTGAGGCAGGAGAACTATACAGTGGTATTTGGGAGTTAGATGGAATTGGAGAAATCAAGGATGAAGAACGGCCACAGGGAGCTTAGACGGAGGAACAGAAAACTGCGAGGAGTGTCTGGTGTGCTTGATGTGCCAGCAGTGCAGAGGCTCTGGAACAGCTATTCAGCTTCATCTTTGTTTTCTTCTACAAACTGAGCATCCAACAGCAATTTGGCTTGCAAAGCCTATAAACTTCTGGAAATCAAACACACATACTTCCTCTGACTAGCTCTCTGTTTGTGTGCGGCACTTTGTTTTCACTGTGCACATGTACACGTAAGGAAGTTGTTTGTTGCTTACACTCAAGATGCAATTAACAAATTACCACTTAATAAATCAAAACCTTTTCCATAATTGAGCTAAAGGCATATACTTTTTAGATAGCTTATATTAAATTTTAAAACTTCACGATAAAGAAATCAAATTACTGTAGTGACGGTTTTTGGATAAAAACATATACTAGGAAAGTGGGGTTTATTCGGCTTTTGCTCTCAGAAAAAAGAATACGTATTGTTTCATTATTCATTCATTCATCTTTTCCCCTTACCCATCTTCTCCTCCATCCAAAAAATAAATCATCTCATTTTGACAGAAGTGGATTATGGAAAGTTACGCTAAACAACGGAGAAATGTTCAGAAGATTAGTTTATCTGAAAGAAAAGGGATGGTCAAAACTTCTGTCTTCTGTGATAAAATATGGAAGCATTTTAAAACAACTGTGCCTTATTTGGCTCTAGAGGTGTATAAAATTTTGAGTTTGAAAAATAAATCAATGAAATGTTTACTATTCTATTAAGCATGGCCTTAATCCTGTTTTGATTTCTATCAGTTGGAGATTTTTCCATCAGCTTTTGTAGATGTGGGATCAAACTGAATTATAATACTATAAAAATATGGACTATATTTCTAAAATAGGAGTTGCAGAGGCATTTGTCACACAACTTGTATAATTGTTAGGGAGCGTTGAGGTTATCAGGCAACTCAGTGCAGCAGGTTTGCTGAACTTTAACAATTGGACTTGATGATCTTAAGGGTCTTTTCCAACCTAAATGATTCTATGATTCTCATTTACAGAAATCTGTTAGTTGTCATTTTTTTTTCAGTATTCTGGGGGGCTGGTAAGGTTTATCATGTACTTTAGTTAGTTACGCTTTTCAAACAGACTGTCAAGAAACCATGCCAGAACAAAACTGTTTGTGCAAGTAATTAATGGAGAGGCTGTGGTACCTGCTGACAGGTATTTTCCAAGAAAAGGAATGGTTTGCAGCCAGGGGAAAAGTGTTAAAAGCATACCCAAACCAGTAACTCAAACCAAAAGAGCAACCTTTGATCTGAAACATAGTTTAGGTCACATTTTAATGAATAGCTTTATTAAACTAGTTTATTAAACTAATATTATTCTGTCAGTTGGTACATTTTATTTGCAGAAAATTGGATCTGTCTAAGGGTATCTGACATCTACTACAGCGATGCTGTTTTAAATTAAACTGGTAGCTTTAGTGTATGTATTTAAAGGAATGTTTTCATACATTTAAAGGAATGTGCTCAATTCCAACACTGACATTTAAAATCTGAGTCTGGACAGAGCTCATGATGGGTATTTTGCGTTAAAGACAGGGAAGGTGCAGGTTGCAAATAGTCTTGCCACTGTTGCAATTTTATCTAATGCTGCTTATTGGATGTATTTCATTTGTTTTAAGGCAGCAAAGACTTGTCTAAAACTTAATGTACAATAAATTATAATTAATATATACATTAATACTCATAATTTATCTTTTAATACAGTCCGTATTTTATTTCTCTTTTTGTTTTACATTGGATTGACTCATTATTGAAAGAAGGTACTTCACAGTTGTATTTAGAGAAGGTTCAGATAAAAGTGGTATCTAGATAAACAGGTTTTATGTTATCGTCCCTGTTTGGGCAAAGGGGAAAAACAATCTGGCTGAAATTTGGGACATCGATTTCAGTCTTGCTATTGGAGTGTTTAAGTGAGATTTTTCCAATTGACACAGGATTAAGCTCTTCAGGAGGAGGAATATATTTATCGTTGAAGTACTAAAGGAAGCAAATCCTGTGCTGCATTCTCCTTTCCGTCTCCTGCCAGTCTTCTGAGCCTTTGAACAAATTCAGTCCAGTATGACAGAAGAGAAGAGGTCTCGATGTATTAATTTCTGGTCTGTTTTTGGACGTGGGTGGTCAGGTAGTGATCGGAGTTGTCTGTCATCTGTTAATGACTCAAAGAGGGAAGGTTCTAGTGGGAGCTCATCCTTTAAGAGGAAGAGAATAAAATTATAAAGGCCCAACCATGTAGCCGAAGTCGGTGAGGTCAATGGAAATCAGCCTTGCTCTGTCCTGGTGGTGATCAAACTGTTCGTTATAGTAAGACCTGAGCACTCTCAGAAGTAACCACCACAGACTAATGGGGATTCATTTCTAATGTCTTAATGTTTTTTCAGCACATGACTTCTTCAGTGCTCTTACGTTTTAATACTGATTTTAGGTTTTATCATTTAGGTCATCTTTTTTCTCCATCTGTAAAAATTTTCCAGTAAATGGGAACTGGAGAAATCTCTTTTCTGGTTCATTTGGGCTTCACAGTTAAATTTGATCCATGGAAGTACAAGACACACTACAATACATTATGAGTTCAGAGGAATGGTTTTTCCAAACTGAGTATTTGTTAAAGATGCCCCACAAATGTATGAATTAGAAGTCAAGCAGTTTTACATTCTCAATGGATGCTTAAGAGTGTCTAAATTCTCACCTATTATTCTCAAAGCCTTTTTACTAAGCAAGGTTGTTTCTAACATCCCCGTGGGGTAAGCTAAAAAGTTACGCAAACTAAACAAAATGGAGAACACTGCTATAACACTATACAGAAAAATATTATGCAGAAGCTTTAAATTCTTCTGAAGGTTGAAGACTGATGTGATGGCAAGACCAGGAGAAAGTTAGTGAAGGCAGCTGTTTTCTTTTCAATTTGGTTGTTCTTTTCTCTATGTTGGTGTATTAGTCAATAACATTTGGTAGTTGCCATAGATATTCCTATTTTTTTATTGGACTCTATACCCACAGTCTTTTTGCCGCTCTGTTGCCGTTACACCCGCAGCTGACTGAGTCAGAGGCAGCATCTTGCTTCTGCAGTGCCTTTGAAGTCCCATCACGTTTGTGCGCCGTGTCCTTTATGCAGTAGTTCCAGTTCAAGATTTTTCTGAGGGTTCCTGCTGACATCGTGCATGTACCACCTACAAGGGTGGTTGACCAGCTTTGGAAGCCCATCAGGAGACACCAGCAGGTTCCAGCAGTCTGTTGGAGACCCTGTGATTGAGGAGGTGGAAACTTCTTCAGAAAAGATTAAGGATTCAATAGGTCTCATGTTACAACTTCCAAGAGAATAGACCACCATTTTAAATTCAGATTTTGTCTACCAAAATAGATTTACTTCTCCCAGTCTAGAAAACCTCCTCTGGCAATTTCCTGTGCTGACTAGGTTTTGGAGACTTGTATACATGTCCCCAGCCATTCAATTACTTGAGGCCCCATGATGAATACAAGACTGAATGGCTGTCAAATTTCCTGTCTCCACATGAAATATCTATCTGGTAGTTCAAATACCATTTGCAGGCATGCTGGCTTAGTTCTGGAAATCAAGGTTACAGTCTGCATAACTGTAGCATCCCTTAGAAAAACAGGTTGAGTGTTTTTATGTCCTGTCCATCCTGTCCCCCCATTTGTAACATTGCTAGGTTCATAGTTCTTCTGTTTTTACCTGTTTTAAATCAGTCAAAAGTCTTCAGCCTGCTTTTTAAATGTGAAGAAAACAAATTTATAGTCATTAAAGTGCCAAAAATATTAAGTAACTTGTAAAATAACCTTTCAGAAATAAATATGCAGTTTATTGAGGTTTGGATGGGGAGTCAAAGGTAGAACCACGTCTTAATGCACGCTGTCCCCAAGTGCATGATTTGAACCAGTTTTTCTACCTCATCCTTTGTAGAAAAATGAACTTGACTGAAAAGAAATGTGTGTGTGGCTAATGGAGTCACTTCCATTCAAAAGCAATAGAGGATGCTAGAAAGAAGCTACTAAAGCTAAAATTATGTGGAAGGCTGTTCATCTTGGCACTCTTTGACTGCCTTCAACCTTCCTGTTTTATCTGACTGCCTCTATCCGTCATGACTAGTCCTCCTGTATTGGCCTGGGTGATCAGGAACAAGATTTATCCCCTCATCCCTTGGTGAGGGGCCCCTCTTATATGTGGCATATGCAGAAAAACTGTTCCCTCGGAGAGCTGTAATTCTAGGATTTTGCAGTTTTGGAAGTCGTTCCCTGGAGGCTTCTTCCTGGAGGCTCCTGGCTATTTATAACCGGGGAGGGGGCTTGGCACCCCAGTACGTTCTGTCACCTTAATGAGCTTGGCAGTGAAACGAACTAGAACTGTGTCTGGTGTGGTGGATGTGGGGGAGCCCTCAGAAGGCGGGGAACAGTGCTGTTCCCTTACAGGCATCTAGTTTTGGGGTTCTTTAGTATCAATTTGAGCGGAAAGCCCTAGAAATAGAAATGTCGTTCATTATACAAGTAGATGCAGGCAGAAATAATTAAAATTACTTATTGTTAAATTTTAATTAGTTAATTTTATATTGAGGTGGTCAAAAGCGGAAATAGTTGACGTTGGTACTTTTCAAGGTGCTCCTCTCCACAGCTGGGCAGGCGGCCGGGCCGGGCCCCCTGAGGCGCGGCGAGTCCCCGGGGTGTAGGGCCCGGCCCCCTGAGGCGCGGCGGGTCGTGGGGAAGTCGGGCCGGGCGCCGCGAGGCCCGGGTCGGGCCCGGCCCGGCGCCCCCCGCCGCCGCCGCCGCTAGGTGTCAGGCGCCGCGCACGGCCGCGGGCCCGGTGGAAAGTGCCCGGCGTGTGAGGGGCCTGCGCGGCTCTCGCTGTTTCCAGGCGGCGGGTGCCAGCAGAACCCGATACGGTGTGATATATAGAAGCAAGGTACGGCTGGAATAATGAAATTTCAAAAATAAGCCCTTTTTAGAGGCTGGTTGTAACGGTCCTGCTGGGTATTGTAAATGCCTCAGGTGCACTTGATACTGCTGTTACGTTCCTGGCGTTGGCTTCTAATTTTTATGGAAAGATGGATTGAACTTCAATTTAAGAATATTCGGTAATCCCTCTCAGGACATACTGTAACAGCTGGTATTTCTGTGTTGCAGCAAATCGATTCCATACAGCAGTCAGCAATGCCTATGGCTGGGCTCCGGCAAAAACTTCCAAAGCATTTTAAATAGGGCAAGCCAAAGAAAATAACATCATCACTGCAAAAATGTAGCTTAATTTGCTAGTTAGAAAAAAAAAAAAATTTCCCTGTTCCATTCCAGCAAAATATTAAGCATTTTACTGGTAAGGATTTCATCAGGTCATTTATTTTTCATTAATATATATTTAGGATCTAGAGGGAATAACTTTATGCCGTGTATAAGTTTCTTAAATAATAATGAGCTTGAATTTTTTAAAAATTGAATGATTTACTGTGAAATAAATATAAAGAAATCGATCGAGTTTAAATACGTGACATGTATGTAGATCAACAAGACGTTCCTCGTTCTGCAGTGAACTTTTTAAGGAACCTGAATTTCTATTTAATAATAGTGCATCTTTAATGAGAATGCCTTGCATGTTTGGGTTGGTTTTTTTAGTAGACAAAAGTATTTTAAGCTGCATATAAATCAAAGATGTGCCATTAATAGTAAATCATTTTGTTTTAACCAGTTTCTTACACGTATGAAAACTGAAAATGCCTCTATCCTTCATACGGTTGTAGTCGTGTGCTCACGCTAGGGACTGTAAGTCAGCTTAGAACATGACTTCTCCTTTATGGCGCTTGTATGTGTTAAAAAGAAAACAAGTAGAATTAATGCAAAGTGAACATGTTCCTTCTTAATTGGTACAGCGTGTCCTTGGCTACGATGTCTCTTTTTTTTTCTTTTTTTTTTTTTTTTCTTTTAAACTGCACCCTGGCTAGCTTTGCATATAGATGTTTTACAACTTTGTCATCACAAGATGAGCTTTCACTCTGAAATACTTAACTTCCTTATCTCAGTTTTAAATTTTAAGGTAACGGACTTTGTGCTGACTTGATGAATGTCAAAATATTTTTTTGGAAGCTGATGCTTTTTTAGTGAAAACTCACTTTTTTTCTTCACCACAAATGTTTATAACTAAGAACACACCAAAACGCTAACAAAACAATCTTAACAGATAGGTCTTTAAGTTTCATTCGGTACTTTTCATCATAGAAGAAGTTATCCAGGGTGGTAAATTCTGCTGTATTTGCTGCCTTAAAAAAACTCAACAGGTTCACTGCAGTTTGAAAGCTGACACGTGAAATCTTTCTTCGGGTAAACACTTACGGGAGAAAAAAAAAGAACTTTAAAAAGTTGCCAGACTATTTAAATTATAGGCTTATGCCTAGGGACGAGTTAACAACTAGGTTATATCAAATAATTGATTTAAAACTTACTAAACAAAATCTTGTGGATGGCCCTTAATATGTTGCAATACTTTTAGCCATGTGAGGATTTTTTTTTTTTGGTGAAAAACAAAATTTTGAACAGCATACAGTGTTTACATCACCTGTATATTACTCTTCCACAAGACTGTTGCCAAGTACAAATGTGTCCAAAATATGCATTTTCAGAGCCAAGATGACTTCAAAAGTCATTCTGATTAATATGAATGTGTTTAAAAAAAAACAACAAAACCCAACAAAAACCAAACCAGCAACAGCAGCAGCGAAACTCTCTTCTATTTGTTTATTTTTTTATGCTAAAGCAGAGCTATGCTGCTTGCTTTCTTCAAGGATCCTTTTTGTTCACTGATATCTGGAGAAAACCCGTTTTCTGTTAGCTTCTACTTCTCCCTTCCTTCTGCCTGCAAACACATCAGACCCCTGCCCTGCTATTGGTAAACATTTCCAGTCTTGACTATGAATTTCTTTTCACAAGTTTGTGTTCCAGTTTCATATTTAATGTACTTGAATTTAAATACATTCCCTTATATTTGAAATTTTGTTATATATATTCTGAATTTTCCTCAATAACTTTTAAAAAGAAAGATCCAAAATTAGTATCAGTAGGCCTGTGCAATAATTAAAAAATATGTCTTAAAAAAATACTGACTTTTTAGTAATGAATTACAGAAAAATTCTTTAGGTGATCTGTATGATAATGGCTTCATCAACTCCACCAATCAAACTGCTATTTACCTTACAGAAGTGTTTGCCCTAGTCCCGTTTTTTTACAATTTCAGTTAAAATTTAGATTATATTTTCAGATTACAAATAAAAATTGCATGTTAGATCTTAAATGAACTGAAAACAATTAAAAGGGGGCTAAGTAGAAACATTGAATAAATTACCATGCGAGTAAGCACATTTTTTTTCTGGGATAAGTAGTAGTAAAATTTGAGGGACTTAAATTATTTATTGTTTTAATAGTTTTAATAAAATAACCCTAGACTTTAACTCCAACATGTTGGGTATTTTGGAAATAAAGAGTATAATTTACATGAGAGAAATGTGTTAAATTATTTTTACAGCAGAATGGGACTATAGGCTAGACTGAAGAAAACAAAACTTGTTTCACCTGGGGGAAAAAAAAAAATCTTAACAGCCATAAATAAATGCAAACCGCTTTGTTTTAAGAGTCTTAAATCAAAAGGTTATTTTGTGATAATGATTGGATTTGGTTAGCTGCAGTAATTTACAGTTTAACAATGTTCTTAATTGTAAAATTCTGTTTCTGTTCTTTCTAGGAGAAACCAGGAGATAGCATAAATCTTCGTAGACAACTTGGCTGCAAGCAGTTAAACAGAAATTTGCTTCTGCCTTCTGGCTGCAGAGCGCTAGTCTGACGTTCCTGCGTGACAGTCTGCAGACTAAATCATGCCAGCGTTATCAGCTGGATCTGGAAGTGACACAGGTACACAAGCCAAGGAGGAGTGCATGTTTCCTCCAGATCGTATTTGTTAAGTCTACGGTCTCTATTTCAAGAAATCATCAAATAAGATAATTAATTATGGTCTCAACAGATGCTTAATTTAACATTTTAAACATAACCTTTTCCCCTTAAGTTAATCTAGATATATGAAACACGTCAGGTAAAATAAATTAATTTTTAAAAGTCCCACCACCACCTCCTTCCCTTCCGTCCCCAAGCCCCAAAAAAGAACAACTCCAAGCAGATATTATATATGGATCTGAAGAATTTAGATTAGCCTCTGAGCATGGTTCCTACAATGTTAACTTGAAAAAGGAGGAGGGGAAAAATAAAAAAAGATGATATCATACATGCCTTAATATTTGCAGCAGTCTAGACTATCCCCTCTGTGAGTTACAGTTATCAGTGAAGTTATTTCTGAGCACAGACTGTTTAGTTTTGACACTTCTTTAACAAATTAGGAGAAGAAAAATACTGTCTCAAGTTCTCTTCCTTCCCTTGCCTTCCACGTCAGAGTCCAGTTCCTATCACTGACTGCAGGCAGTGGGAGTGCAGATATGTAGCTTTCCATAGTTTTCACCTTCTTTGTCACAATATTAGACTATATGGAAAGGTTAAATCTCATCTTGCTATTATGCATACATTCTCTTCCTCTGGCAATGTTTTTGTCCCTGTTTTAGGGACAACTAAAGTTAGTATTTTTTGCTCGAGAATGTTCGGTAAATAGGTGATCTGGCTGCGGTCACAATACAAAGATCCCTGCTTTCCACCCCAGTGCTTGTTATTCTAGATCACACAGTTTTGTGCACAAGGAGTTACACCAGGATTTTGAAAATGAAGACAGAGATTTCAAGTCAGAAATCCAAGAAATATGTGTATAAGGAGCTGCATTTGATTCTTATTTTAAATAGACTGTACAGTTCAGTGATTTTTTTTTTTTTTTTTTTTCCACACCTCTGGTCCATGCAAAATTTCTCTTAGGTTAAAAGATCAATTTTTAGATTGGGTATGTGTGTTTACTTATTTACTTATTCATTACCATGGGGAAGGAGGGTTGTGTTTGGTTTTGTTTGCTTTTTTTGGTCTCCCT
Source organism: Numenius arquata (assembly GCF_964106895.1). NCBI lineage: Eukaryota > Metazoa > Chordata > Aves > Charadriiformes > Scolopacidae > Numenius > Numenius arquata. The sequence continues at coordinate 28,159,535 of NC_133587.1, read as the reverse complement.
ATTCCTGTGTTTAAGGGATTTTTCTATCAGCTCGCCAAACCCTACCTCTATATACGTTTCTTTTCTTCTCCTTCCCCCATGGAAATAAGTGCAGTTGAAGCTGTTCAGTATGCTAAAGCTGAATTTTGGAAGATTTGTCAAGGTCTACTCCAGGCTGACTTTCCACTCTGGATTTTTCCTTTCTTTATCACGCAACCTTTTGTGTCCTTCCAAAAGCTGCCTTAATTTTTTTTGGTTATTATTACTTGGCCAAATGCTTTCTGACGTTTCAGAAGTCTCAGCAACATGTTGAGATGAACAGCAGGGGGATGTGTGATGACTGGTGCCTGATGCTGACAACTTTGCTTGTTTTATTGTTTAAAGAATGGTAATATGTCCAAAAATAATAGTCGTGGACATACTCACTGAATAAAGAAAGAAAAGGGCTCCAAAAAGTGGGAAAAAAATTCAATTTTAAAATTGTGTGTTAAAACATCTCTAGAAACATGTTTTACTGTGCTGTTTAATGCATAGGGGTCCCCAAATACACCCTTAATAATTCTGGTTGTGATAAAGCTCAACTATCTCCGTTCTCCCAGGAAATCTATATTAAAATGTGATATGTACCATTAATATCGTGCTGTTAAATAATACTGCTTGTTAAATCCAATATGTTTTCTGCTGCAAGTTGTAAATTGTTTCTTTAAATAAAAACTTGCATTTGGAGGGAAAAGAGAATTATTTTCTTCCAGTTTTTTTATTGTATTTCCTGATGGGGATGATAGGTATTTAAGTTTTTTTTTAATAATTACGTCAAACTGTGCTTTCTGTCCTGGTTGTAATACAGGTGGTTTCTAATCAGAGCCCTGCTTTTCTGCTATTACTGTCTCTCTTAGATTTAAAAGACTAGTTTTCCTCTTGCCCTGCCTGAATAAACTGGTGCAATGAGTTGAAACTGCTGTAGTCCAGGAGAGGACTATCGGGGGCGCTGCAGAGTTAGCAAGTCACTTAATGGGGACCTAACAAAAATGCACCTTGAGGGTTGGGAAGCAACTTCATTTACTCTGTCTGATAAGACTGTTCTATTAACACATGCAAACAAAACCCCAGCCTAGCTTATTTTTGTTGCTGTTATATCCTGGTGAAGTAAAAGCAAACCTAGATTTAAAAATGAGGGAAAGAATTCATTGAGGATTAGTAAATAGAAGTGTATCATCTGTGAATATCAGAAAGTGGCCAAGTCACGGGCTATTGGAAACTGAGACCAGTATGGAAGCACTGATGATTTTTTTTTTTTTAACATACTCTTAGGCATCAGACCAGTGTCAAAAGCAGGATAGTGTTCATGATGTACCATATTTGATCAGACTAAATGTTGACCTACTTGTGTTAATTTTACATAGCTTTTACCTTGTCAACAGGCTTTAATAGGGATGTCGCCGTGTCCTTGCAGTTGCTTTTTTCATATACTTATACCATATTTTAACCTGTATGTTCTTCTGAACGCAGACCATGCCTCTTAAATCTGTTTTGAGAGGCATTTACCAGACTTTCAACTATGATAAATCATGGTAACAATATTTGCAATCTTTTGTTTAAACCATCTGTTTTAATTAATTTAGATTCATCAAGTGACTTTGAAATTAATCTTGTACCTTGCCAGTCTGATCTGGTTTCTTCATGTTAAGACAGAGGAGGAGTTATGTGTGCACATGCTTCTTTCCCTTCCACTCTTCATGGGCCATACAGAAACCCTATTTCTATATAATAATAATAATGATGATTGTTATTATTATTTGTTTATAATGTGCATAATCCTGCTCCTCCCTTAAGTTTTATAGTCCTGTCAGTGTCAGGTCAAAGTTATCTTAAAGCAGCCACCTTGAACGGAAGGTTGAGCTCCTGCCTGAGGCTGCATCTGAAGCCCAAAATATTTTCTGTCTTGCAAAAGTCTGCTTCAACTCTGTGTGGAAGCCCATCAAATAGGAAGAGCAAGAAGACTTGCACTTTTGCAGGTAAAGCTGGTCTGCAAGATCTGGCACTCGCTTATCTGATATATTTAGGAAGATTTAAGTTTGCAGTCTGGCTTCACAATAGTTGATGACAGCTTTGTTGCTGACTTTGGTGGAGCCAAGATGACATCATTATGCTTTAAGTGTTGTTTTAGTGTGAAAAACATCGTAAAATTGTTACAGATTTCTTTCCTCTCAACCCTGTATCAACCTTGCTCAGCTGACGAGTTTAAAAATGCTTTTCTGTTTGTCCTTAAAAACTAGCACGCAAATGTGCAAAGCAGACTTTGTGTTCTTCATTCACGTATTGTCAGTGGGAAAATCACATTTACGAGCCAGGTTTGGCCACTAAGTAAAACTGTGTGAGATTGCTTAAATATAATGAAAGGCAGAAACAGTTAATTAATTTGAATATTGTAAATTATAAAAAGAAAAAATGTGCAGGGCTTATATTAGTTTCTTCTTGAGTACATATAGGAGCTAATGCTGTGCCAGATAGTGGAGTTTTTTCAGTATTATGAGCCTGTAAAACTGAATACGTGTTAGTTTTTTAAATTTAAAAAAAAAAAACACCACAACACATTTGTTACTAACCAAACTAACTTCGTGTGGCCTGTAAAATAGTCCTGGTTTTAGTGTTTTCTTCTCTGTTTTGTAATCCTACAAAACAAAGCTATGAAATTTGTTCTAAATGTTGGGGATTTTTCCAGATGACATTTTTAGTAGCGTATTCTGTGGTTCTTTAAAACTTATCTTGATCTCTGAAGCTGCATGCTCTTGATGTGGATATGCTGAATACTGGTAGAAATATTTTGGTTGAATGTTATGTTGATATCATAGCTCTGCAGTTCATACGGATTATCTCCTAGTGAAGTGAGACCACTGCAGTCAATGCAAAGTTCAAAGACAATTTTGCAATCATCTGAACACAGAAAGGTGCTATCCTTGCTTTTACTGTTTTCATACACGTGTCTTCCCTTTATTTCCTACTAACGCATTCTAATCAACTTGCCAGTTTTACCATTATTTTTTCTAAGAACGCTTGATAATGAGAAGGATAAAAAGGTGGAGAGGAAAAAAAGAAACAGTAACACGAAGAAAAAGCTGAATAGTTGGGTTGAGCTGCGAGGGGGACATCAGAAACATTTGTAGAGGCAGGAGAAATTAAGCTGAAGTGGCTAAAGATTTTAACCTTCTAAATCAGTTTTCAGAACGAGGAGGGAGAAAGAAATCAGGGAGTTCTATTTTTACAGACTGTTTAAAAAATGTAATAACATAAAATGGTGGCCAAAGATCTGGGTTCATTGTTGTGAGATGAAGAGAATGGGACTTTAGGAGGGCGATGAAGGAAAGATTTCTGAGAGTAGCTCCTCGGTGGGAGGCTGCCAGGGCAAAGGCTTGCAGGGTGATGGAACGTTGCTCCAAGCTGCCTCCGCTTCCCCGCCGACCTGCCGCAGTGGAGATGGAGCAGAGGGGAAGCCTCCGCTTACCTCCTTTGCACCATCGCTTGTCACTGAGCCATAGCGTCCCACCACAAGTGCCGTATCTAAATGCCTTTGGCTGCATCATGATTTCAAGGCTACTTAAATTTCTCACCACTCTGAAATGCACAGATATGGCTAGATTTTCATGAAAACTGATACACTAGCCGAGGCAAAAATTATACTGAATTAATAAATAGAGCCAATATTTTACCATGCATTCTTGAATTCTCCCCATCTCCAGCTGCCAGAGGCATTAAATGGCTTGTAGGCTAACGTTAATATGGAAGACTTGGGAAAAGTATGAGACGTATGGCTAGCTTTAATTGCTATCAGATTTAATTTTAAAAAATATAACTTGCTGGTGTTGGAAAGGGTATTTATTTTGGTATCAACATATTTATGGTGGCTGTTGGAAAACTTGTTCAAAGTAGAATGAAATTTCTCTAAACTGTTCTGTTTTGGGTTAATATTTTATATTATGCTAGACTGATTCAGCAGTGTGGAATCAGAAAATCTGTGCAATTATATTTACTGATGGTAAACTCTTTAAAACTTACAGTTCTTGGACACAAATTTAAATTCAAATGGTCTGGCAGCTGTAACAATTTTTAATCTCTTTTTTTTTTTTGTGAGCAACATGTAGTTTTGTGGTAAATTTGAAAGTGTGGCAGCCTATGTTGTTTTTAACTAGAGGCTTAAATGTATAGCTACGTTTGTTGAACGAAAAGCTGTAGTTACAGAAATGGTTGACAGTTCCTAGTGATGCCAGATGTCCTTTGCCGAGAGCAGACTGCTGTGCTGTACGGCACAAGCTGTACTGCCAGCATCCAGGTTAGCCAGCAAAGTATATGTATTGTGTGCGTTTATTGTGAGATGAAAGGTTCCGTGGCTTCTCAGCCCAACATCAGGTCAAATATTGGCTGATTTAATAAAACTAAAGCTGTTAATCTGAAGGAAATCTAGTACTACTAAGACGCAGTGAGAAGCTTCCTTGGCCAGCTCTTAGTTGTCTGTTGTGGAAGACAGGGGTTCAAATAGGATTTTGTTTTCAAAATAACACATTGGTTTAAAAAAAACCCACAACCAACCAACCCAAACCACCTTGATGCAGCATATTAATCTTAGGGATAAACTATGAAATATAATAATTTCAAACAGTTTAATTTTCTAAACTTACTTTCGAGGTAAGATGACAATGTACTTGACTCTTGAAACTTTTCTGTATTCCTATATAACTCTATAGACTTGTATATCAAGTGAACGTGCCTGTATGCACATATGACTGACTGGTGTAATGGCATAGCTTGTTTTGAGTGTTAAACTTTAAACTCAGTCATACAGTGAGACACAACACTAAAAGAATATACTGGCATGTTTTTGGGCATCAGTACTGCCTAGGATGGTAGGACTTTTGTTTCTACTCTCAAGACACAGTAAGACAGGTTGAGATATATGGTAATCAAGTGGTGTTTCCAGTAGTTTTAGGCACAACTGAGTTGAAAATAGTCTTGGCTTCTGTTGTTAGAAGTCTTTATTCAGTCTCTTAATGAAATATTGTGTCCTCCTTTTGCAGATGTAAAATGCCATATTTAGTATTCCTTGCCACCCCTCCCCAGTGCCAAGTCTCTTAACCTTGCAAACTGTGACTAACAAGTTAAACATGGCAAGTGTGGCCAGTGACATCCTAGTCCTGGAATGAGTTCTTTCCTGCCTGCCTGCTTGCCAGGTAATTCCTATTGCCTCCTCTAGTGTTGATGAAGATCTAGATAGAAATAGACTCACCAAGCTGATGTCTATACAAAGGACCAGTCAATTAGTCAAGGTTATTCAAGGTGTCGTAGTATGCAGGCTTTGTTGGTGGAGCCGAGTTTTAAAAAAAAATATGAACATCAGATCTTTGTATGAGCTTTCCACAAGCTGCTTATGGATTTGTGCTTGATAGGTCACTTTAAATCAGTTTTATGTATGTGTTATTCTTGCAGATAATAGGAGAGCTTTTGAATACTCATGAAAGTACATTTTATGAACTTTCAAAGTATCGTGGTTGACACAGTGTCTAGTAACTACATTGCGAGGGGTTTCAATTTTGAAGCAGCTTTGATGAGCCATATGAGCAAGAACTCTGCAGCAACAGTCTTGCTCTGGATGAATGCAAATAGGGATCGACTATTTAACTTGCATCAGAATGTAACGGTATGTAGTATGCTAAATCTGAAATACACATGTTGAGACAAATCCTAAAAGACCAATAACTGTTTCAAACAACTGCGGATTCTTTAGCTACGGGAGCCAAGTTTCAAAACTGAAGACTTTTCCATTTTGAAGGAAATAATATTATTAAAAGTGGTGGGCTTAAATGATTGCTCGCTTTCTACATTTTCTGTCATAACGTTGTTTTAAGGTGGGTTAACAAATTACTGTAGCTCAGAGGAATAAAAATTAGGTACAACTAAAGACTGTATTGCCCTTAGTGAGTAGGTAATCTTGTTCTTTGAGTACACTTACAGCAAAATTCTTGTTTTCATTAGGAAAAAAAATAGAACATTGACATTTCAGTTGCTGTACCATCAGCAAGGATTTCGGCATTTTACTTCTTTTGGGAATTAGCAAATAAATCAAAACAGATTTTTTTTTTTTTTTTTTTCCCAAAGATGCTGATCACTTGCATGTCATGATTATCTAGTTACTCAGTATCCTGTACCTTTGAAAATTAGAGTAATCTTTTTTTTTTTTTTTTAAAATGCTAAACTGCAAATTTAAAAAAAGGTACATGCTGGAATGAGTTAATCACTCTGGTCTGCAAAGAAAACTTGTTAGTCTTTAACTTTTTGCAGTGTCAGGAAGCCCATATATTCAGTGGTATTACTTAAGAGAACATAAAAAAGAACTATTTGTAGCACATAAAATTGAGCACATAGTGGTCTTTTTTACAACTGGAGTCTGATAGCACGGTGCAGTGTGTCTATCCTAATGCATATGTGTACTGCATATGTTTTTGTTTGAACCTGTGCGTAAATACTGATCTCAAACTTCAGAATGAAATAATTGTCACTATTTAGTGTTAGTGACTGATTTTATTATGCAGCAGCATGGATGTCAGAACGAGTGTTTCTACTGCAATGCTGTTTGCTTTTGTGTAAGGCAAGTGTTGTCTGAGCCTTTATAGAACTGTAAAGTGCAGTTCAAATGTGAAAAATGTCAGCTTGTTATAAATGGCAGCAAATGGTGCTGATTATTTTACCTTTGACAAAGTGGAAAATTTAAAGGTTGGTGTGTCCCATTTTATTAATACAATAAAATTTTACAGTGTTGTTTTGGGCTTAGATATATGTTCTTTAGTGTTTATTATCCCTCAGTTACTGTAAAAATTTTTGATTCAAAGTCTGGCATCATTGTTCAGAATGCTAATTCAGGAAATTAATTAACATATGAAAGCAAATGCGCATCCATTTGTCTCCGTTTCTTTTCTTACGCTAACCAAAACAAAGTTGGTGTTTTCTTGTAATATGCAAGAGTGATGGAACGCAGAGACCATATTTTTTTATCATTTAGCACTAGTTTATAGCTTCCACAGACTTGTCCTAATAATGAAGCTATGAAGGATATGACAAGAATGGTGATATTAAATTTCTCTAGACTAACAGTAAATTTTTCCATTCTGATGTCAAGAATGTAGAGCATCTGGAATTTGCAGTGTGAGTGGTTCAGTACGGGAACACTTTCATCGACTGCTTAGCCATTTATTCTCCTCCTAGGAACAAGCAGTCTTCTATAGAATATAACACTATGAAGGAAGCAATTTTCTAGAACTGGAAAAATCCTTAATGTCCCGTTGTTTCTGATTTAAAAGCTTTCCATTGCTGCTTAGTCTTAAATATTATTACATGTGCAAATTTAGCATACACATTTTAAAATTGGAATTGCCATTATTATATACTCTGCTTTTCAGATTGAATAAAGCTAAATTGTATTAATTAAGCGTAGGAAAAGCTGAAGATACTCTGAAGACAGGAACTGCTTAAGTGTGTTAAAAGAAAAAAATTGAAATTTATCCATTACCTTTTTAAGCAGGGATAGTGCTGAGTTTTCAAACATAGCTGGATTTTCCCTTGAAATTGTTTCCTTAGTCCAAGCTGGCAGAATGTTACAAGCCTTATTCTGCAGCCATTTTATCTTTCTTGCTCTTGCAACTCGTCCAAAATCTTCAGAGTGGTTTCTTTATCCATGACAAGCTGTTGTAAATTTTAGTTTTAGATTATGTATGTGTATTTAGATTATCTACATGCATATAGTTTATAAGGACTATTTCTGTAGGCAAGGTTATCTAGTGAGTGGTTTTTAATTCCCTGTGTCACTTTCCTTGGCTGAACTAAATTTCATTAAAAGTGTATTGTGTGTCCAGTATTAATTTATTATTTTTTAATGTTTTTATTCTTGAATTGGGTAGTCAGAGTTAATAGACTATATAAGCACTTTCAGACACCCCTCTCCCTATTCCACTCTTACAAGTGTTTTATAGTATTCTTATGTGCAATGCCTGTCTCCTTTTATTAATATTTCCATGCTACAGGCTTTTACTTAATTCACAAACAGTATTACATACTGTACCTAATTTATATAATGTGAATATTCTTCATATATAGCAGCATAGTAATATCTAAAACTAGGAGTGGATTACTCCATTTACCTAGAGTTGACTCCTATTACCGCTGCCTTGTTTAATCTCGAAAGGGCTTTTTCCTCCTCTGTTTCAATGGTTTGGGAAAGTCCAGGGTTGATTACATTGTGATCTGTTGTTGCAGTTGTAGGACTGACGGGGCTTACTTCCCCTCTTATAATTGTGAAATAGTCTTACATCTCTGTGTTTAACCTAATTGTTAATTTTTTATGTATGCTCAGGTCTTCTGGGATCTTTGAATAAATGATCTGCTTTTTAAAATCGAAGTAAATGAGTTTTTCTTGTGTAAGTCGTGTTTACTTTACTGGGTTTTGACACCTGAAGTATTTTGATACTAGAAAATACCAGTGGGCATATGACTCCTTTTAAATATGAAAGCTGGTTAAATTTAGGCAAACTAGACTGAAAAAAAAAAAAAATTACAAAAACCTGAGTAGAATAGAAATAGTATATAAAAAAAGAAAAAAATTTTTTGTGAGGCTCTTTACAGTGTTGTCAGCATCAGGCATTAAAAACCCAGGATTTTGGTTTTGGCTTTTCATTATTTTTTTTTAAACACAACATCTAGATACGTTTTCAAAGCGCTTTTTTTTGTTGTTGTTGTTGATTTAAATTGTGGGCATCTTTCCAAAAATGTGTGCAAAATACTTCTTTTAATAGGAGGTCCATGCATGTCTGAGACTGAGAGGGGATCTCATCAATGCTTATAAATATCTAAAGGGTGGGTGTCAAGAGGATGGGAACAGATTCTTTTCAGTGGTGCCCGCCAACAGGGCAAGGGGCATCAGGGACAAACTGGAACACAGGAAATTCCATCTCAACATAAGGAAAAACTTCTTTACTTTGCGGGTGCCAGAGCACTGGAACAGGCAGCCCAGAGAGGCTGTGGAGTCTCCTTCTCTGGAGATATTCAGACCCCACCTGGATGCGTTCTTGTCCAACCTGCTCTAGGTGACCCTGCTTTGGCAGGGGGGTTGGACTAGATGATCTCCAGAGGTCCCTTCCAACCCCTATCATTCTGTGATATGACTCAAGGAGGTGGGATGACCAAGAGCACAACTGAGGCTTGGCAGTCATGTGCTTACAATAGTAGTATTCAGCTCTGAGCTGCTGATATATATCTCATTCCATGGCTTATGCGATGACCATGCGTTTTTAATTTACAAAACAGTTCATCTGAATATAGGGGGTATAGCTATGACCTTTTTAAAATTTAATTTTTGTTTTTAGAAGTGATTGAAAGCGTTCAGTGTAGTATCAATTCAGTCTTGAGAATTGCTACTGAGAAGATTTTAAAAAAAATACCTGGTTTCAACAGCCTGGCAGTACTAAAACTGGTGAGAAACTTGCACTGATTTCAGTAGCCCTTGGCTCTGGGTTACAGAACCACCTGAGATGCTAGTTAGTTGTGCAGGAGGTTTGAGGTTGGGCTGAAGCAGTCTCTGCTGTTCAATTCAAATTACTTCTCTTGCTGCATGGCAGGATCTCTGTCCAGTGACGCCCTACAGGACTGCAGAGATTTGAGGTACCCCCCAAAGAAAGATGGATGTTGGAAAGATGAATGTGACACATTATCAGATCTGGTAATTTAAATTAGGCCGATAAGTAGTTGCCAATGTTGTGGTTTCAACTTCATTTCTAGTTAACAACAACTGGACAAGTTATTTTGTCCCTATCCCTATTACAAAAGCACTTTCTTTTAAATCCCATTTGCTAGTAAAGTCATATGCCAGCCAGAGTTTTCAATGTTTCTTCACACTGCAATGGATAAGAACAACACACTTTGTGTAACTGAGACACAAATAAAGTGCGACAGTTTAGTTGGATGGGCGCGTATGTAGAAGATCCACATACTGTTTTCCTTCATATATAAAAATCTGCATGTCCATCTGAAAGTCTTTGATTCTGTGGTATTGGGCACTGTAGAAGGAACAAGAGAAAATGAGACTGTTTCTAAAGGTAAACCTTTACAGGTGCTAGCACCTGCTGCCCTTACCTTCTGTTTGGGAAGAGGCCACAGCTGAGATCTTTGTCTTCTGCTCTCCCCAACTAAATACCCTCAGTCCTCCTTCTGCCTGATTTTCATTTGGCTCCTTGATTGAGGTTGGATTTTTTTTTTTTAAATTCCTGCCTACATAGTGCTGAGCTTCAAGAGGAGCCTGAAGAACAGGAGCATGGTGTTCTCCAGCATGCTGTATGGCGTAGTCATCAGGTTCTGCTGCTCAGAGAAGGGCAGGATTCTGATTTCCTTCTGGCTGAAAGCTCTACACGCTGGCTTGTAGGGCCAAAGCAGGGCAGCACTACAAACATAGCCCTGGAATTGGACAAAACCGGTTAGAACCTGCTTAATTTTCTCCACTTTCCCCAGGAGAGTTGCACAGATCGGGTGCATTGCTGTCGAAGCTACCAGTAGTGCACTGGGGACGCGGACACCCATTTCCCTCGAAGGGGCGATTCAGGGCTATATGAATAAGTAAAGCCCACAGACACTTTTGAGCTGGATGTGGAACCCGTAATGAGTGTAAGCACCTGCAGGGTTAGTCAGTCTTGGAGGGCCGGGTGGCGGGATTTTTCCTCTGGGAGTTCTGTGCATAAAACCCAAGTCTCATTATAGGCAGATTCAGTCTCACCCTGTGTCACTACTGTAATAGTTAATCCATCAGGAAACATGAACTTCCATTTTATTTTCACTGGGGATTTAATTATCAAAGCTTTGAGGAGCAAGTAACGAGGATAGAATAGTTTTATAGTTGATTATATGTGAAATTTGAGCAGATCCGATGTATCAAGGAAAAGAAAGCTTACTCTGTTATACATTTCTTATTTGAAGGGAGTGGGTGAAGTTAATATTTTCTTTCTTCTGAATGGCACGCGTGAATTGTTCCTGAGCAGTTATGCCCCAGTGTAAGCTTACACTGAACTCTCTATTTCATTTTCTAACAACCTTCGAGTTATTCTGAGGTAAATATATTTGCAGTAACAAAAATGGCTATGTGCAGAAATAAAAGCCTGAGTGTAAATAATTTTTTTCAATTTTCTAAATGAAAATGTTTTGAAGCATAAACTGCGTGATAAAAATAAACATTTTTTCTTAGTGCTGAAGTTCTAATAGTTGGGAAAATCAGAGCCAAGAGTCCCATTCAAACCACTGTTCTCTGGGTGTCGGCTCAATCGCTGGCTGTGTCTTGCTAGGCAAGGCTCGGTGGTCTTTTTCGCTCCGTGTGAGATTGTAGCGGTTTGAGTTGCATTCTCTTTTTGCATTATTTCTGAAGCATAAACAAGAGCAGGTTTAAATACAAGCAACATTCTAAGAGAAATGAATGTCAACCACCAAAAATGCTTGGACCACAAAAAGAATGTATCTGGAAGGAACCTTTTTTTCCCCAAATATTTTACTGAAAGGCAGTAAAAAGACAAAAATGTTAAGTGATCAGATCCCGAAGGTGCTATATGTAATTTTGAAAGGGATATGTAGTGCCTGGAAAGGTTTTGAAATTATGTTTACTAATAAGTATTCTAAATCATAAGTTTTAGGGAGATAATAGGCATAATAATGATAGGTAATCTATAACATACAACAATGTTCTTTACCAGTAGAATATCTTGTTAATCTGTCCTTGTGATGAACAGCAGCACTTACTCAGACTAAAAATAATAGCTGGACCGTGTATCTTGGATCCCAAGAGGGTATTGGTGTTTTTGTAGACAGCAGACAGGAGAAAAAAGGCATTTTGTCCTTTTTACCCCAAGTAATCCCACTGGAAAATTAAACATGTGCTATGAATTGATATCGACTCATGCCAGGTTACCTCCCTAAAGAGGGCTGCTGCAAACACTGTTGCTACATTTCTTGGACAGCAGTTTGATGGCCTGTGTGCATGATGGATATTTTATGCTGTATGCTACTGTGGAACACTGTGCTACTGTCTGCCCTTCGGAGACCGCTGGTGAGGTGTGCCACAAATAACTGGGAACAGCAATTGCTTTAACCCTACGGAGCATCTCAAATACCTGCAAATTAAAACTGTTACTGAAGTATTTCTGTGTGCGTGTGCATCTGGGAAAACTCTGTTGGTTTTGATTTTTAAGGTTTAATCCTGCAAAACAGAGAAGTTCCTTTTGTCTTGCTGTGGATTCCTACTGAACACAGGATAAAAAAAATATTAAGAAATATATTAGCAAGAAATATTTAGAGAAACCACGAACCTTTTTTTTAATGGACCACCCTATCCAGTTTCTGTTCTTTTAAGGAAGTTTTTCCTATTCATGACTCATTTCACTCTTTGGCTAACATCAAGGGAAATGGAATAACGATTAAGCAAAGGAATGTATGTTTTTTTCTGGTTTTGTCCTTTTTTCAAAACTTTTATGAATTTTCTGCATAACCTTGTGTAAATATATATGGATGTAGAAGCCTGACAACTGTGACAAGGTAAAAAGTACACTGCTAATACTTGCTTCTTAGTAATTTTTTTAAAATGCTCCTTTTGGTTCTACAAGTTAATGTTATTCTGGATACTCCAGACTCCCTATTCGGTTAAAATGACATGCTCCAGGCAGCCAATTACACAGAACTGTTAAGTGAAATTAATGAGATCACCCCCAGATTACACTTTGTGTTTTATTTTCATTTTATAGGTCTGTACGAGCTGCTGGCTGCATTGCCAGCCCAGCTGCAGCCACATGTGGACAGCCAGGAAGACCTGACCTTCCTCTGGGATATGTTTGGTGAAAAAAGCCTTCATTCACTGGTGAAGGTAAACCACATTTAAGTCAGATTCTCTTTGAGAAGAGCATATGGAAAAATGTTTTGAGCGCCATCTAGTAAACCAGTGATCAAACTGTTGCTCAGTGAAAACAAAACAGCCTTGTTTTAACTCTGTTTCTGTGAGGGGTGGAAGTTGTTAAATAAGATTCTACCAAAAATACATAGATGATTTCATTTAAGAGTGATGTTTTGGCAGTGTAATGCTAATGCAGCAAACATATGTTGTTTGCCCTTGTTTAGAAAAAAAGAGTACGAAATAGTAGCAGGAAATCTGAGACTTCTTTATGGTCAACATTCAAGACCTGGAGTTTAGCTTAAATAAATAAATGTTCACAGCAAAAATTAGAAGGAATATATTTTCTGAGGTCAAGTATGGCAACAGTTCAGTAGCCACATTAATTTAAAATAATTTCCTTTAACAAAGTCAACTGAAATTCTAGTAAGCTGTTTCTTTTATTGGCATGCCTCCATTTAAAATTGTGTTTTGCACATAAATATGTTGGACTAAAGTACAACCTAAAATAAGTTTGGAAGAATACTTGAGTAAAGTGTCCTGCTATGAAAATGATCAGCAACAAGAAATCAAAGCATGCCATGGGAGTATACAGAGCTACCCTGCTAATGGTAAAATTGCTTATAGCAGAAAAATGGGACCAATCAGCTGGTTAGAAATGTTCCACTCCTACAAAATGGTAAGTATGTCTTCAGTCTCCAGTACTGAGCTAATTCAAGCTGCAAGGAAATTCTGAGGTCTCAAACGAGTCAGTGGAGTCACCTTTTTCCATTTCTTTTAGCTATCTTATTCCAGAAAAGGATGTAAAAATGTTGATACCTGGCCAAAATGATTTTCAAATTGGCTGAGAAATTACATATAAAATAAACAGAAATACTTGCTGGTAATTGATACACAAAAGGAACAAACAGAGGAACAGTTCTTGGCAATACTCTCTTGCCTAAAGAATTTCATCAAAGTTTCTGAAGTGCGGTGATTTCCAGACTCCATACTGCTTTGCTGCAGCTGTCTGTTCAGGTGGCTGAGAAGATTACTGAAAGGGGAACCACTGGTTTTGTTCCTAATATAAGCTGACAGTGGTGTGTATCTAAGCAAAATGTTAGGTCAGTAGCTAAATCAGTTTTCTTTCTGGATTGGGAGTTAAAGAAGTCTGGCTTGAAAATAAGTGTCGATCTGCAAAACATTGACATTTTAATGTTTGCTCTAATTTTCTATTGAGGCAAAACCTAAACCTTTTCAAACTTGTTCATTTGCTCCCTTTTGCCCCTTTGCCCAAAAGACAACAATGGTAGCACAACAGCAGCTAGTTTACTCACCATAAGTGTACTCTCAGTTTGGAAAAGTTGGCTCTCCTGGTTGCATGCCCTAGTTACCATGTTGTTTGTTATTGCAGGGTGGATTGGTCTTTCTGATTTTAACAAGAAAGAAGTAATGAGAAAGCTTTCTTGAGGCAGATAGAAAGTTTTGGGGATCAGTGAATGATCACTGATTACAATTACAATAATTACAGCAATTACAAGAAGGTGGCATTGAGGTATTCCAACTATCTCTATTATTTATCTTGTTGGGTTTAGGTCCAAGTATTAAATGTAGCTCTGACCCTGGGAACAGTCCTCTTAATGTCCTGTTAAGTCTCGCGCTACGTTAAAAAAGACTTAATTCTTGAAACCATATTTCGTGTTCCCTAGTTGCAGTTCTTTAATACTCCATGCTAATTTAATTCAAAAGGCAAAGTTTTTTAATTATAAGAATTTAGACTATTAAGAGCACCTGGTCTGACCCAGTGCATATGCCAGCCTGCTGAACATTACCTTTGATTTCTGTGGTGTTCAGTTCCGGAAAGTAGGGCATGAAGATCTTCCAGAAGTTTATCTAGTTCATATCCCTACCCCAAGATGGTCTTAATTGTATTTGAAACTCATGGTGTTTGTTTGACCTTTAACACATTTTTTTAGAAGGATTATTCATTATCCTATCAAGTTTCGGAGAAGGCAGTCCATAGCCTTTTTGGAAAAGAGCTCTGAAAGCAGAAGAATGAACCCCATCTGCCATAGTTTTTCCCTGTTACAAGGCTTCAAAAGTGCCAAATCTTTCTTTCTGGGTTTTGGTGTCTTATTTGAAAGACTGTTTTTCCTAGCAATAACTTTTTAAAGTCAACTGTACTTGCAAAGACAAATGTTTTTAATTCCTCAGGCAGAGAATGATGACAGATATTTTGTAATAAAAAAAGAAAAAAAAAAGAAAAGAAAAAAGCACTAGCTTAGAGCCAAGGATGTTGCGATCCTGGTATGTGTCGCTTTTGGAAGAAAATAAGCATAGGTATAGTACTAGTTAGGCACTAATATTTCTCCATTTAAGACAGATACACTGCTTAATAAAAATTTCTAAGCTTATCTTCTTACCTTACTGTTTAATAATTTCAAATATTAGAAAAGAGCTTTTTTTCTAAGTTATAAAATGGATAAAATGCTCCGAATTGCTTGAAAGGTTTAAGTATAAGATGAACTTCCTACTTTTTCTACAGATATTCTTAGTTTTATGGGTATTTAATTATCGTAGTTTTTTCTGTATGGTTGGATACTATGGCATATGGTTTGCTATTCTGGCTCTCTCAATATTGAAAAGAAAGAAAAAAAGAAAAAAAAAAAAAGCTCCAAACCTTGTCTTAGAGTTGTCTTCGTTCAGTATTGTTGGACAGAAATCTCTTTGTGAACTTGGATCAGCCTGAGCTGTTCTAAGAAGTCAGAAATGGAAAAGTTGTATTAGATCATCCAGTCCATTTCCCTGCAAATACTGGATTGTTCCCTGCAGTACATTCCTATTGTAGTAAGTAAAAGAATCAAAAACTGATGCAACTGTTCTTGCTGTCCCTTTTCTCAATAAAGGAATCTGTTGATTAGATTTTAGTTTGCGAAGTATAGAGAAGAGGGAACCCACAACCGTTGTTGACAGTTTGGAAGAGAAAACTGGCTCTGGAGAGTTGAATGTTTAAAATTTGTCTCCGCTTCCCTCAATTTGTTACTTCCTTGTCTTATTACACGATTCTCTTAAGTTCTACCAAAAATCTTCAGCCATCTCATTACTTTTTATATAGTAGAGATCCCAGTATTCTGTAGAGATTTATAGAAAAGAAACATGAAGAGATGATCCTTCAGGGTAATTATAAGCACTAATGTAGCTGAAACCTGAAATAGTACACATGTGCTCTGCTTCAATTTTTTTTAGAGGAACGGGAGGGATAAATAAAGATCTGTTCTAACTACTCTTTTAGATTATTTTTAGAGGAGCTGCAAGAATTTCCATGTGTGTTTTCTTGCTGTTAGCACGCTGGAGACGTTTTACTGTTTGTCTGTTTAGCTCCAGGATGAAGCTTCTACTTGCGCTGTCGCCTTAGACATTTCTGGTTGTAGATGTAATCCTCAAGAATTGACTAAGCTTATCTGCTGGGCTGCGACTGAAGCATTTCTTAGCCAATTGCAGTTTACTGATTGATTTTGGCGAGCTCAGAGCATGCACAGTCCTTTAGCCAGTACTGTACTTTGCATTAAGAAGCAGCCATAGCAAGTGGTGTTGCAGTTCTCTTGATAGAAAAGAGTTTGTACATCCAAAAAGTAGTATGTGGCACTGGAAAAGAAAATAACTACTGCAGAAGTAAGGAACACCTGATGTATCTAGTCTGATTTTATTATAACTGTATAATATTTTGGTAGTTGGCCCTGCAAAACATTAATTTGTGCTAATATTCTATTAGTTTCACCTGGGTATAGTTTTGCTTGAAGTTCTGAGAAATTATTTTGTATTTGCTAATTTTTCTCCATGTCAGCGGCTAGCAGCTTTTTCTAAGTAGTCTCATCTCCAAGAATAAAATAGTTGAGCGTATCCTGATGTAATTTCTTCGGCATGGAAGTTGAAGCAAATGATTACATAGCCCAAATTTTACAATTGTTGTGGTAGAGAAGTATTGGAAATTTTCAGTGCGAAGGCTCAGGTCTTTCAATATGTAAATGTGGATGCTTTCAGCTTACTTTGGTTTCTTTGTTGGTAATGAGAAAAATAAAGAAGGAATTTACAAAAAATGAGCTGACTAGGGCAAAGCAAAAGGGATTGATTTGACACATGCTTACAGTGATAAAATCTTCAGGTGATGTGCTGAATCTGCAGTCTGCGCTGATGCAAGCCTAGTTCATATATACATTCTTATTTTTTGCCCAGAGCTTTACGCACAAACACCATGAAAAAAGCTGTTAATCTGCGGGATGAATGACTTTGCATCTACAGTGCAGAATCAAAGAATCTCAGTAAGGTTTCATGGGCTGGTTTATGTTAGAGGGTAACTCGTAACTGTCCAACCTTTCACCTGGGAAGAGCTATGCAGATTGTTCTTGCGCTCGTGGAGGGGTCGTATGGTGCAGCTTCCCCTACCCCATGATGGATCAGACGTGTGTAACCAACATCCACATATGTGCTGCGCGGATCATGTGCATTCACCTCCCGGTCATGCATCCAAATGGTGAATGCTCCTGCCTGGGCACCTGCTCAAGCATCCACACATGTGGATCTTCTTCCCAAAAGAACGTAGAGGAAACAGAGTTCAGATTATACCCAGTGTGTGATGACTAATTGTTCTGAACGTTTAATGGTGATGTCCCATAGACTGAGGGAATGATATCTGTGTCTATGTCAAAGGAGAGGGAGGGTGGTGGTTGTGGTTTGGGCTGGGTTGGCCAATGACAAGGCAACTGATGCTCTCCCCCACCTCTCGCTCCAAGGAGAGGAAGAAGAGAGATAAAGGAAATTATGAGTTTAGAAAAAACTAAACTACTTTAATGAAATATTAACAATAAAATTCAAAGAAAATAATGAAATAGGCACAATGTACATAAATATATACAAAACTACATCAAGCTCCCAGGGAGATGTCATCGGCAGGGAAAGTTGTAGACTGGGAAAGTTCCAGACCCGACTCAGCGACAGATGGGAACTGGATTCTGGAACACACTGATTGCGATCAAAGGCAGATGAACAGCCAGGGTCTGCCTCAAACATTGGTCATTGAAGAAAGAGAGCCATTGGAGAGAGCCGACCCTTTGCTCCCTCAGTATTTATACTGGGCGTGGCAGAGGGGATGGAATACCCTATTGGTCAGTTTGGGTCACCTGACCTGTCCATGCCTCCCCATGGGTGTGGCCCCCCTATGAGGTAAACAGCCAAGTCAGCTGACCCTGGTTGCCACAGCGACAAGTATAAGCAAGAGCTTCTCTCTCTGAACAGGATGGTGGCTCTGCTCCACCCCAAACCAGGACAGTGGTGGTGGCTGAGGAGAATGTGTGAGATAGGGTAAGGCCTGAGTGTGGCACACGTTATATAGAATAAAGGGTGGAGATTGTGCTGAAATGGAGTTTCTTCATGCCAGTCCACTGGTGCTAACGTTGACTGCTTTCACGTTTCAAGTTTGAAGCTACTATTGACGTATTTTTTTCTGAATATAAAGAAGTTACTTACTTTGTTCTTCATGTATGCTTTCTCTAGAAATACTGTTTATATAGTCTTCATAATTTATTGTTGGAACTGTCTGTTTCTGCAGGTCGTGAGAACTTTTATTTTTCTGTCAACTGTTACGTTATATAGAAGAGAGAGAGGGCAGGTTATGTTTTTAATGGGATTTTGGTGGCTCGTATGTTTGCACCTGTTAAAAGAATGGTGAGAGGAGTTTCTGATTTAGGGCAGACAAAATCAGCTCCCTCAGAAGGAGCTCAGAGGAGCTGTGTTACTCAAGAGCAGCAAGTCTGGAAAATGCACTAGAAGAGCAAGAGTGGGTCACTAAGTGGGATTGGGCATTGGTGGACCGTAGGTGGCACCTAACCTCAAATCAAACTGAGTGAGTGAGTTGTGGTTTCAGGAGAAAGCATTGCAGAGTTGGAGAGATGTACAGACCACCTTGGAGTGGGTGGAATTGTTGAAACTGATAGCTCATTCACTGAGAAATTGCTTTGATACTTGAGGTCCTTAGGGTTCTTTACTGCTGGGTTCTCAACCATATTTATTTTTAAAATGCTGTGCCTTCCCAGTAAATGGAATGGATTGCAGTTCTGCAAATTCGTGTGGAGGTCTGAAGTGCTGTTTGCTTTGGAGATGGGGAAAAAATGAAGAAAAAGGTGGTGTGAGTAAGCATTTACCACCTGGCCATCTGGAGGAGGAGGTGTGAGTGTGGTGGTTGGCAGCTGGTAACAATTCATGGCCAATGAAAAGTAATTGTTCTTCATGCTCTAGAGGAGAATCGGGCAAGGTTGGTTCTTATGTTATAGTTTACATCTTTCAGTCAGAGAAGGCATGCAAAACCTACTGATGGCAAGAGTAAAGTGATCACTCCTGCCATGCAGACTGTCCAAACAATGCACAGATGTGGTCCGTTGTGCTGGTTTGAAAACTCTTACTATTTCTGGCAAGGGGAGAAGGAATTTACTATAGTTGAATTCATTAATATTGAGGTGCTAGAGAACAAGTGGTGGTTGCCATTCTTTAAGTCCAGATCATCACAGATCTAGGAAATCTTAATTTTTGTAAGGATGTCCTTGTTGAAAGAGGCACGTGGTGCAGACTTGCCTCAAATCCTTTTGGCAAACACACGATACGCAATGTTTTCAGCCCTAGAGAACTACCTAACAATAAGGTATATATGGACAATACTAGGATACCAAATCTGCAAAGAAACGTGAAAGCTGTGTGGAGAAAATTTAAGGCTTTTCTCTTTCTTTTTCTCATTGTCTGAAGAGGAATCTTGATCTGCAGTTAATTTTTGAAGCTTCCTGCTTGGGTTGTATGTACAAAATACATATGGAGTATGGTGGAGTGCTAGAATTTCAGTACTCTTCTCATCCAGAATATTTGTAAGTAACGGTCTAATTCATATACTGAAATATAAACTAGCCACATGCTTTCTGCTTACCTAAGGATGAAAATTATTGAAAAAATAATACTCTGTAAAAAAGCCTCTTGATGACTGACAATAGTTTGCATTTATATTTGGAGTAATCACCACTGAAGCAATGAGTCGTTTTGCTTCCATCAAAATTACTGCATTCAAAAGAAGTGTAATGCAAGGTGTTATTCCTTATGAAATGCCACATAAATTTAAAGTGTTACTTTTGAAGCCAAGTGATTTTTTTTTGAGACTTGCTCAGTAGCCAGCGACTGAAATCTGCAAGTAAAGAGATCGTTCTTAGCTGGAGGCACTCAGCTGCCTTTAAACTTAATTTCCATGGGAACAGTGATCAGATTAATCAAAATAAGGTAATTGAAGTTTTATAGAAAATAGTACAGGATCTTTACTTTATTCAAGCTGATATTGTTTCCATGGAAACACTAGGGAAAAGGTAACTAGCAGCCAGGCATTGAGCAAACGCTTGCTTCTCTTGTTGAGATTGGGGGGGGGGGGGTTTCTGGTCGATGTGTGTGTGTTGAACCCTTTGACTTGTTTGTGCTCTTAATGTAATAACTGTGCAAGAATAAGCAAAATAAAAGTAGACTCCTGTTTGAAATCATAGCTAAAGCCCCCAACTTTCCACGTATTGTAACATGTAACAGTTTTTTGCCATATATGTTCACACATACGTACCTGTGTTTATTTGTGCCTTTAATAAAATGAAAAAATGCACCTCCAACTTATTGAAAAAGCAGTCAGGCATAGCTTTGGAGAGTGTAACCTTGTTTGTAAGAAAATCAGATGTACATTAAGGCAGTGCCAAATGGACCGGTTAATGCAGTTGTGGTGAAACACGGATCCTATGTGATGGTTCAAATAAATGCTTTTGTTATAATTGCAGCTAGTAGATAGTTTACAAGGAGACAGACAGCTAGTGGACATAAATAATCATTTTGTCCTGAAGTCTGTTGAATGGATTCTCCTGTGGTAAATACTCTTGTGTATTTCTTTCGTATGTTTTTATTTGGTACTTTTTGGTAGAGGCTTAACTGGATATCTAGTGCTATCTAGTCTAGTAACTTCTTTGTCAGAAGTTTGGACATTTGGTATCTCTAGCACCTTGCAGTTTCTACAACAGAGTTGCTAATGTGTTTAGTAATAGGCACTTATGACTTTTCATCTAGATTTTTTATATGGAAGCCCAGTTCCTATTATCAACTCCTCTTTTCGGCCCATTGTGTTAAAAATAATAAGAAGAAAACAATTCAAAGATCGGTTTCTAAAGTATCAATTAAATTGTCTTGTTGACAGTTTAGTCTCGTAAAAGCTGTAGAAGTTGGGTTGATATCAGAAGTCCCTACAGGTATGATGTACCAACAAACTTTTGAAAAGAAAAATAAAGCTTATTAAATCAGAGGTGTGAAGTGTTGGTCTATGACTATTACTTGAAACTTTTGAATAAATCAGTGCTTTGGAATGTGAAAAAACTTTGGTTTAGGTTAAAATCCAGACAGAGGCATTTTTTTGGATCAGTGGTAATTGATTTAAAGTTTCTGCCTGGGAAACCTCCAAAGAGTTTCCAGCCAAAATGTACTGGACATAAAAGAAGTAAATCAATCCTTCTAAGACAAATAGTTTGTAATTTCATTGTTACCGAGGGGGCAATGTACCAGCCTGGTGACAAAACTGGTGCAGCAATTTGAAGAGAAGTTTTAGAACCCAAATCTGTGCTCAAATCCAGATTTTTCTTGTCTTACAAAGCTTTTACAGTATTTATTTAACCACAGTGATACATTTTTTTTGTCTATGATACTGAGGCCAATGAAAGGTCTCATGAGCTGCTCAGTAATAGTAGTCTGATAAATCCAAGACATCCAAGGGTAATGTCATTTTAAACTGTTTTTCTACAGTGTTCTTTTCCCTTGGACCAGAAATTCTGTGGCAGAACATGTGAGGGAGTGCTTAAAACAACTTTTTTTGTTACAGTCTTGGACTATTCCTTTTAAGAACAGAAAGTCATAAGTAGCCAAACAAGCCTCTGCAATGCAAAAACATTGTAAGAGTTAAGAAGGATGGGATGTGATAATTATAAAATCTTTCTGAAGCATGAAAGTAATACAATAAGATACAGTAAAAGTCACTATAAGATGTAGTCAAAATGCTTGCCTGTGTTTCCTACCAGCAGGTTTTGTTACTGTTTGCATTAACTTTCCATCTTTTTTGGAAATCGTGGTTGTATCCATTCTCCTGCTAATCCTCATGAAGTTAATTTGTAGTGTTCAGTGATATGTGTAATATTACACACATCCTCTCTCCTCTTTTGTATGGAATACAGGCATACACATACAGTTTTTACTCATCGTTCCTTTTTCTGTTCCCTGTTACTTCTCTTTCTTCTGTGCCACTGTAAGCACTTTTTTTAAAAAAAAAAACTTTTTTCAGTCATTCTTCTTAAAGCTCTTTTTTTCTTTTTAAAACATGGAAGGAAGGGAGCAGCATAGTGTGCTACATGTGCACTATTCCTTTAGGCTTACAGATAGCATTGTTTGTATAGCAGTGTTGGCTCAACTTCAGGTTGTTTCTCTAATAACCGTTTCTGTGTGTCTTTGTAGAATCCAGTGCTCACTTTGCAGGTGCGATCATGTCAGTGAAAGTTCAAACACAAGTTACACGAAGTTGAGAGCTGCAGCATGTAAACGCTAAACATGCTGGTGCTGCCCATGTGATGCACAGTCACTGCAGAGTAACCAATAACGTGCTGAAGAAGTAAGATTTAAAAACATGCAACACGTAAGGCTTAATTGTCTGTGTAAAGCAAGGATGAGTAATTTACAACAGGCAATTGCTATAACTTGACTATGCCTTCAATGCAATAGCAAAACCTAAGTGTACAGATTCACTTTGGCGTAGGTTCTTCAGTTGGGTGACTTACTCTGTTTCCGTGCTACAGAGAGGAGGGTTTCATGCTTTCTTGCTCCAGCTGAACCACTCTAAGGTACCTGTGGTGAAAAAATCTTTCCTATTGCTGTAATGACAGTTTTAAAAACACTGAATGGTCTAAAGTTAGAGCTTTCTTGGATTTGTTTTCAAAAAACACTGGTGCTGCAGTGGGCCATTTAAGAGTTGCACATGTGTACATTGTGGTCACGTATTTTGCAACTGTCTTCCCTTCACCTTCATTTTTCTTTCTAAGACACAGTTTTACCCTCAGTGTGTCCTCCCATGTGTGTCTGCAGGCTTCTTCCATTTCTTGTCTACTAAATAAGGATTGGATTAATTCCTTGTCTCTTAGGGAAATTAAGACAGTACGTGTATAAGGATGAAATATTTGTATGCCGTGTTAATGTGGCCCTATAAATTCTGAGGGAAAACTTTATCACTCTCATCTAGTTTGCATGTATTTGCAAAGGCTATTTCATCACATGCAAACTAGATGAAGTATTTAATCTTTTATACTCCATCAGCGCTGGAGTTTGAAGGTGTTGTGACAGTTGCTGAGTATAGCTGACCCCAGGACCTGAGGACTCCTCTGTCTCGGCTACAGAAGCCTAGTCCGGTACACTGAGAGATGGATGCAGCTGCTGCTCTTCCCGTTTGCAGGTCCAACCAGTAGGGAGGCTGAGCGCCTAGGCCAGCTGGCCAGAAAGGCTACCGCAGGCAGAGCAGTGCCTTTACCCATGTACGCACCACCAGCAGTCATATAAACGAAAAAGCAGACCCATTTCTCCTCTCCAGCTGATCAGGACTGAAGTTCGCCACACTCTGGATTTTCAGGCAGGAACCCATTTACAGATTCCCTAAATACCAGCACGGGCTCTAAGCCCAACTAAAGTATGTATGTATGGGATAGCTTCAGTACTGCTTTACATTTAATATGGATATCATCTTCATAAAGTATCTTGAATTTTAATGTGCTTAACAGATTGAGTTTCATGGAAAAGAACAATTTTTGTTGAGATTTAGTGATTAAATAATCCGGTAATAACACTACAGACATACACAGCTTTAATCAGGATCAAACCATAAATCAGGGTACGATTTTGAATTTCCAAGTTTCAATCATTCTAGGAAAAAAAGTAACCCATGACTGTAATCTTGTTAATTGGCATCCAAAATACTAAGCTGGTCATGTTGAAGCTTGGTATGTCATTAAAGACTAGCTACAAATCATACCATAGAACATGCCAAGCAACAAAATATTTGAAGTTGTGTGCCTATGCTCTTTTGTCTTGAAACATCCAATATCTAACATTCTAATAATCTGACCAAGATTTATTATTGTCTTCTCCCAAAGGAGAAGCAATATTTTCCTCTTGTTGCATATCAGGAAACCACTGAGTAAGACCTAGGGCTTGATCACATCTTTTGGCCTGCTTCTGCTTTCTGTCTGTGTTTTCTGAATAGGTATACTGGTCTTTCAACTGATTAGAACTGGATTATTTTCTATTTATTTTTCGACTGCTAAATTAATTTTTAATGTATGAGAGACCTTTAATTCTCCTTGTGTTATGCGCATTTTATTTTTTCTGTTAACACTTTCATAACAATTCTGTCATGGCTTCTCTGTGGCAATATCGTGCTGGTTTTTACTTATTTCATCTTTTCCACTGATTTTCCACACCTTTAAGAATGTGGGTAAGAGTGACCTCTCGTATGCTGAGGCTGATCATGTGAAGATGCATATGGTTAGAGAGTACTTCAGTGTATTTCATTTGAGCTGGGGGAGCTCAACTGAGTTAAGTTGGATTAATATTTGTAATTTCTTGTTCTATTGAGAGTGTATTGACATTTTTGCATTACATAAAAGGAAATGTGTTGCCTTTTTTTTGGTTAATGTTAAAACTAAGGCATAAAAATGTAATTACCTGGTTAATGATACTTCTTCCTGATATGATTTAAATTTTTGCTTATTTCTAGTGTTGTGTATTAAAAATTTTATGTAAATCAGGCTAGGTCGTGCTGGCTAATGCTTTGGTTGCATCCCACTGGAAAAAAAGGGGCTGGGACTAGGGGGCTGTTCCTGGTTGGAAGCTCTCAGGAAATCTCTTGGCATCCCAGTAGTTGATACTTCTGTGTCGCTGGTCTGTATTTTCATAGATCCTTATTTCTCAAAGAATAAGATTTCTCTTCTTATCTCTGTATTCTTTTTTATAATCAAAGGAGTGTCCATACAGCTCCCTTATCTTTGTTACTGTTGTCTCCTCTGTCATTATGCAATTTCTGCTGCTTTCTACCAGATTTCCAAAGTATGACATGGCTGTAATTTTGTACACCTGTACAAATACATTTTTGTTACTCCTTCCAATATAAAATGAAATTAATATCTTTGCTTTGATTTGAAGCTTCCTGTAAAATGGATTTCCATGTTTGGATGATTTAGTGCAAAAGCCTGAAGTGCAGTGGTCTGAAAAGGTAGGGGGAAATGGCACTAAATCTCTCCTAAATTACTGTATTTTTTTCCCCAATATTTTGTCATTATTTTTCATACTCGTTTTTATCCTACAACACACATTCCACTTCAGCATTGATGTTTCTCTATCCTCTGCAGGGAAAGTTGAGAATTATTTGTATCAATTAACACTACTGTAGTTATCTGGTTGTATGTCTTTGGGACATTTTGCTGTTAACATACCTCTTTTTGCATCTAAATAAAATTCAGATGCTGTCTTCGTCTTTTTTTTTTTAAATTAAAACTTTAACTATAAATTTGGGGTTTGGTATGAATTAATTTATTAGAATTTCTTCCAATTAGTGGAAGGCCTGCATAGTGCCCCTGGGTGCACTGTGCAGGCCTCCGCATCTGCTGTTCTTACTGTCTGTGACCTCTGAAGTACTCACTGCAAGTTTCTGCTGCTGCCTTTTATTGATCTTAATTTTCCCCCTATATCTACATATTTTCTCCACAATTTTCTATTTTTTCTGAATTTTCACCTACAATTATTCCCAGAAACAAGAATAAAAACTGACTTTCAACTCGTGCTAAGTGTAGTAGGGAAGAACCGAAGATCACCCTTTATTGACCACCTGGAAGTGCTTTTTAATTTTGCTGTCTATTTTTTAAGATTTCACAACGTTTCATTTTCATGTTCTAGGATATCACCAGAGATGTGTTTGTCCCTCATTGCCTGAGTTCAACTTGAGTTTTTTGTGATCTGTTTGGAAAGTTATGCTAAGTGTCAGTCACCTTTTTTTAGAAACAAGGGAAGACCCAAATGCAGATCATGTCCTCGTCAGCCTTTTTTTGCTTTCATAACCATGGCTTCATTAAAGAGCTTTTAAGCAAATGCTTAATTTCACACTTGCAACTTGTCCTAATGGTCTTAAGCACTTACTTAATTTTAGTGATTAATTGTTTTCTATTTTGTTTTGCTTTGTTTTTTAAGCTGTACTGTAAGCAGGCAGAGGGAGAAGGGAACAGTAGCGTTTTTAGCTCTCTTCCCTGTTGGCAGAGGCTGGTAGAGATTTTGTGTGTTGCATTTAAGCACCCTTGTGTGCTGCTGCTTTTTCTTTGTAAATCTCTCTTGCACATGGTTGATGTATGGAGAGTCTGCTACTGTTAGCTTTTGCATTTGAAATTCTTCAGTGTTATTAATTTGCATGACTAAAGGCCCCACAATTTTTAATGTAAAACTGACTAAAATCAATTTCTAGATCTCATATTTGAGAAATGGGATGAATGAGCATGGTTAGTTCTTAGGATATGTATTTAGTGTAGGTAACCTCCCTTAAATTAATTTGAAAATTTCAGAAGTATTTCATCTGTCATTTTATTAGCATTTTGGTTTGAGATCCAGTGTTTGTGTGACTTTGATCTGTTTTTATCAAAAGTTATGTTTACACAGAATTCTGCTCTGATGATGGAGAACTTAAATAAAAGGGTTTTTTTCATTGTTTGCATGCATTAGAGTAGCTTGTTTTAGCATGGTGGATTTTTCTGGGGTGTGTGACGTGGGAACAGAAGAGTAAAACCAGAAAATAATAATTAAATTGTAATTGTGTTTTGCATGTGTATGAATGCCTAAAAGGTGGTGTTTTTTCTTCCTATCAATAAATTTTCATAAGTATGTACATGCAGCTTTCAGTGTCACTATATTTCTTAAAATGTAACATAGCAGAATAACATAATGTTATGAATTAAAATGAGAGCATTTGGGCTTTTAATTGCATCTGAATTGTATTAATTACTTGACCTGTGCTGTATCATGACACGTTACACAGGATGTAGAAAAACCTGAACAGTAAGCTGCATATTTCTCATATCGCATAAATTGTACTGACCCCACTAGATGGTGCTAATTGATAAACGTATGTCTGTATGTGTATATATATATTTAATTTTAACTCAAAGGATAGATGCCCCTGTCTGTGATTAAAGTTTGGGGTTTGAATGGGTTAATTCTGCATTGTTGAGCTGCGTAGAAACAATCCCTTCACTATTATTAGGAACTCGGGGAACCTGAATTGGATTGGATCTTGGACTAACTTGCATCGAGTAGAGATTATAAGAGTGGTGTTTACTGTACTGAGCAGGAATAAACCAAACTCTTCATGATTTAAATTTAGCCGGCTCTGCCTGAATAGCGAAAGTGAAAAAACATAAGTCTATGCTCAGGTTTCTCAGTCTGTATGCAGTGAATCCTAGTTTTTTATCTATTTTCTTTAATTAATGCGTAATTGGCATTTCTGTAAAATCTTAGTTATGTAGAGAATGGAGCTTGGTGAAAAAAAAATAATCTGTCTGACAACCAGAAGAGCAGTTCAGCCTTCATTCATGTTAGAATCCGTTTATGTGGTGGGCAGGGTTAAGAAAGGTCTTTCCTTTGGATTTATATTTTTAACAGAACAGTGGAAATCACTTGCTTTTGGAAAAATGTCTGGAAATTAGGTTGTGTATAATGATGTAAAAGTAAAAACCTCGATTCAAATTTGTGATGAGTGTTTAGAAACAGTAGTATCAGGAAAAATGAAGCTTACAAAGCAAATTGTTTACAAGTAAAACACTTGTGGGCAAATGAGAACCTTTTAATGTTTATAGAAGTTTTTGTGTTTTCTGAGGGAAAGGACAAGGCATTTATGGAGAGAAGTATTAAATCGAGGCACATATTTGTTTTGTTTCTAGCATCGAAATGAAACCTTGAGCTTAGCCTTCAAGGAAGTCTATTAGCAGTGAGTTAGAGACTACCTGCTCTCACTGTGCAGCACTTTGTTCCGTGCTTAGCATGTTTCCAAAGACACCTCTCATCTTTCAGTTCTGTCTCACTTTAAAGCTGCTTCTTCAGCTGTATTTATGTGGCAAAGCAGGACTGTACAGTTGTTCATTTAAAATATGCCCTGATAGCTTCTTCATTTGGAAAAGTATTCTTTTAATTTAATTTTTTTTTTTTTTTTTTTGAAAGTGCTATCTCCGTATTCTTAGCAAGTTACCTCTTCAGTCCTCTAATTTGGGCTCTGGGAATATTTCAACATGAATGGGTATTAGTATTGGCACAGAAAGTATTGTACATTTATGTTCGAATTCACTTTATGGCTCTTTCTTTGCTAATCAACATACCAGCATAAAGCAGTGGGAAATAATGGAACATTGGGGTTGTGGGTTTTTTTAAATGCTGAATTAGTTAATCAAACGTAATCGCAAGTCATTAAATGTTCAGGATTGCAGCTTTCCTAGATGTCTCTCAGCAATAAGATGACAGTGCTGGTATATTTTGTGCTTAGGAGGACTTCAGATAATGTTAGCTTCCAAAACCCAATCAGTCAGCTGTTGACACGATCTTAGTTCTTTACATTCTAGCTGCATCCGGTCTGTTTCTTTCATTTTCGGTTCATGTTTAGTAGTATAAATATTTTTCTCTTTTAGATAAATTTTTTTCTTTGAAATATTCAAATGTGATATTCAAGAGCAAGAATGATTATGTTTTTCTGTAGTACAGAAAGCTGACTTTTCTAAGGAAAAATCCTCCTCTCCAGTTTACCTTAAAGAACTTTAAATTTAAAGTACTGAACCCCACATGGAGAAACACTTTTCCTGTATAGAACAGTAACATTATACTTGTGCTATTTAAAAAAGTTTTGTCATAAAGCTAAAGGGACTTTTACATTTCTTAAAATCTGACCAATAGCATGACTTAAAGAAGTCTTTAATTTTTGATGTTTTGGATCAATTCTTTGGAATAACTGTTACACATAATAATAATTCAAATTAGTTAGGCATACATTTTACAAGTTTTTGTTGCATTATTTACAGGCAGAGTCACGTGATACCTAAAAAAGAAGTATCAACAGAGTTTTTTAAGTGGGAAAAAATTGAAGATTTCCTTAAAGAAAAAAAATGAAAGTTGGAATGTGGGATTGAAATACTGTAGGCATATTTATATTTTTTCTGATCAATCTAATTTCATTAACGCACTTAGTGAAATAAGTTTTTCCTCAAGTTTTGTATGCAAAACCATTGTAAAAACATCAGGCATTTGATCGTTGCAGTAAGAATTATTTCCATCTGTTTTTCAAAACTGAAGGGCTTCAGTGCAATTCCTTTCTTGCTTACATGAAGTATTCTTTAAGTAAAAGTGTATTTTAAAAAGCTAGAAAGACATGATGTTTATATGACAACTATATCAGGAAAATATTGCCATTGATTATAGGTATCTTGCTGTCTTTAGTTGACCAAAAAATTTAAGGTGACAATAGTTCTTTTCTGATTAGAAGTCATTTTAGTAGTATTGGTTTGAAAGTTAAGTACGCTTTGTGATTCGTCCATGTCTTCCTTTCAGTGATAAAGAAATTGATGCTTAGTTCCATTGTTAATGTGCTCTGAAATCTTTGGATAAAAAATGGTGTCATAATCCTGAGTATTGTTACCATTTTAAACTGTGATTGATTTGCTGTGTCTGGAGTACTACAGAGAAGTATTTCCTCAGGTCGTGTATAAAGCATGAACATAGAAACTTAAATTATGCGGAGAAAGAGTGATAAAATTTGTCATTAATAAAAATTTGGTCTATTGTTTTGTGAATATTTAATCCTTACCATATTTTTGATGAAAGGAAGAGAGACAAATAAAGACCCCAAATTCTCTTTTTCATTTAAATCTGAATGCTTTGTTCAGAAAGTGGTGTTTATTGAAGTAGTAATGCTGGGGGTGGATGGGCAGAGTGTGCCACTGAGTGGGAGTCAATAGGCAGAAAGGTGCAGAGCCATAAATTGGAAAGAGGAGTTTGTGACCTGGAATCCCGAGTTCAATATTGCACTTCTGAAATTTTTCCTCAAACTTTTACCAAATTTAAGATGGTTTTATATAGGTCAGTGGGTGCTTTTGGAAAAAAAATACTGCTATACTTTTATTTTAGCAAATTCAGGCTAGTACAAATCAGACTGGTAGTTGATGGGTTTACTGCTCAGATTTTGTTTTACTTAAAATGCATTTATGAAGGGTAGTGTATTAAAATTGTAGGGATCTTTTAGCATCCATGGACTCCAGTTTGAAGACTGCTTGTTTCAAAGGAGAAACAGTTTGATGTTGTTCTGTTCTTTCTGTTCAAGGACATCATGTCCTTAGCTCACACAAGAGAGTGGCTTCATTCAAATTTGGAATTGTTCTGACACTCCTTCCTTTGGAAATGGGGTTAAAAGTACAGAAAAACAATGTTGAAAATACTGTATACAGTAGCCATGTAGGCTGTTTGGCTCTGAAGGGGCAGGGAAATTTATTCTGGAGCAAATGCAACTTGTTTGGCTTTGGTCTGAACTTCCTCTGTCTACTTAGGGACCCTCTTCCTATAAGCAAGGTCATCAAAACCTTTTATTAGTACTGACCAAAAAAAATGTGCATTTGAATGAAGCCTGTGAAATCTCATATAATAGCAGCTTTATTTTATTGTATAAGGAACAATGAATTCAAAGTGAAAAGTGCTTCTTACAGAAAAATAAACATTTTAAGAAACTCCGCAAGGAGTAACTGGGTTTGTAGCCAGTATTTAGTCTCTTTTGCTTAACATTGCAAAAATAAAATAGCTAATACATTAGTCTTATTACCATATGCTTTCATATTCATTCAGACCAAAATATTCTTATTCTTGACTCCTTTCTCCTTTTTTTTTTGTGATATAGACAAAATAAAGTTCTGAGGTATTAAAATACAATTTTTAAAAAAAAAGCTTTTTAAAAACGAAGGGAAGCATCTCACAACGTAAGCTATAAAGAAGTTAAAATCACAAATAAGTATGTTGGAGTACTCTGCAGATGGGAATGAATAAAGAAATTAACATTTCATGTAATTGCTATTTTAGTCTTTAAACTTCTAGTAGTTTTGGGCTCCTACTTGAATAATAATTATCAACTGTGTGAAAACAAGATGGCATGCTGTGGATTATCAGCAGTTAAGGAAAAAACGTATTGATCATAGGCAGATTGCAGGCAAGACCACTAATTAAGTCGACAGTAAAAATTCCAGAAGAGAGCAGTTAGAATGATGAGAGGGCTGCAAAACATGATCCACGGGGGAAGATTGAAAGAGGTAGGTTTTAGCTTAAAAATGACTGGAGAAGTACCTAAGTTTTCGTGTTGAAGAGACCATCACAAAGACAAATCAAACAATTTGTTCTCCAGGATCAGATGGGAAGGCAGGTAACCAGTTTACAGCGCATTGCAAGCCCAGTGCGAGGCTGCTGCTTCTGTGGCTGTAGGATCTCAAACGGGCTGGGAGCCGGGTTAGAAGATGCTTCCTCGCAGGCGCTGGACCGCACTCTTGGCCAAATGAGCAATGGTTTGATTACATGTGTTATGGGAATTCCCAGCTCCTGCTGTATTGAGGTGCCCCGTCCACTCTGTGCACAGTACTTGCTCTGCTCACACCTCTGAGGAGCTGCCACCAAGAATGGTTGGCAGAATACAATTTCATGAGCAAGCCTTACCTGGAGAATTTTGTATCATTAGAAATCTACAGACCTTATCTCTGGTTCCTTGGCTGTGAGCAGAAGGGGTTGAAATTGCTGTTGCCATTGTGTATATGGCCTTTGTCAATTCGTCAAATTATTCTGTTCAGTTTCTGTATGTAGGTATAGAAAGGTTGTGTTTGTCACATTTCCACATTAAACAAAAGCTTCAGGATATGTCTGTTCCTTTCTTCCTGATGAAAATGTCTGGTCTTCATCAGCTGTCCCATCAAGTTCCACAGCACCCAAATGAATTTAAATATGTGGCACATTGTCTTCAAGGTACTTACCTGGTCTTGCTTTTAATCATGCGTTAAGCAAGGAAATGCTACTTTTCCATTTTACAAATAGAGAATGGATGGACTGTCATTCAGGAAGGTGGTGGTAAAGCAGGAAATTGGTCGCTCACCGCTTCATAGTAGGCTCATACCCTAGAACCTTTGCTTTAAAACTGGCTGAAATTCTGTACCACTAATCCCACACTTAACTGCACTCATGCCTTTCCTTTCTTATCTGTTCTTGTCTCTTCTCAAAATGGATAATACAAGCAACCTCACCAGTCCTCCCTGTCAGGTGTACTTTCTCTGCATTTAAATCTTATTGACAGGTGAGCAACTGCTTGCTTACAGTGTGCTCTCCAGATTAGGAAAACTGATTCTTTGGTGCTATCGCTGTTGCTCTGAAATGTTCCAAATGAATTTAATTTTTTAAACTTAATTTTAGTGGCTCTCTTTCTTTTGAGCTAGGGAGAAGGCATGGTATATGAGCGTAATGGAGGCATTTACTGATTTTCTTTCACATGCTTTGTGACACTGACATGAAGACAGGGAATATTGAAATGAGAAATATAAGACACATATCTGCAGGCATACCCCACTGTTCATGAAGGATGTGTTGTTAAAAGTGTCAATAGCTAGGTACTTAACAGATAGTGAAGTCCTTTTTCCAATAAAAATGTGATGGGGAGGTAGAATTTAAGTACACTGGGACACCGTGATATCAGGACAGAGAAGCAAGAGCAGCAGCATCAGGCTCATCAGTTGCTCACTTAATGCCTGTCTTGGTTTTCTCAATATAGAAAGAATGGAAGAGATGTTTTTTCATTTTACAATAAAAATCAAGAGATGGGCCCTCACAGACCTGAGACTTAGATTGGATCTCTGTAAGACAAAATCAAATCTGGCAATGCCCTCACGACCTTGTCAGACTAGTCTCAGAAGCGCTTCATCTGTGCGACTGCCTCAAATAAACCCCTGAGTGCAGGTGTTCTTCCTGAAGCAATGCATTTTCTCTGTTGTGATCATCTTCCTCAGATGCCCCCTGCTCATCAGGTCGATCAAGGGTGAAGGACAGACAGATGAGGTAACAAGGCACAGTGTTAAATGATTGAGGACGAAACTCTGAAACCACAGATTAAAAACATCCATGGAGAACAGGATTTTCCTGTGCAACTTAATGCAATGTGCACAGACAGTTTTTCTGTCTTGCAATTTCTGGCTAGAAAATAAAAACTGGTTATTTGGCTGGAATGACTAATAACCTACATGACCTGATTTTTTTAGAAAGGCTCTTTTTTGTCCTTAACAAAATCAATACATCATTTGATTTTGACAGTTGAGAAAAGCTGCCTTATTTCCCCACAAGCTTGCTTTCTTTCATTCCTAGCATGCTGTGCTTCTTTTATTGGCTTTAACAATCTAATTCATAATAATCACATGATATTTGCCATTGCTGTTAACTGGGCACTTCTGCTGTAACAGCTCTGTCACACGTATAAGAACTCTGTAACCGAGTTCTTGCTGAATCAAAGTTCAAGCAGCAAGTGCTTGTTGAGAGCGAAGTTGAAGCTGTGGCCTTTCCAGGCAATACTGCTGATTTGCATTGATAGCACCTGATTTAAAATAATGCTGCTCCGATAACTTTGTAAATCTGCAGATAACACACCACTGCATAATTTTTACAAAACATAACCTGACAAGAAAAATGCCCTTAAATACGATCTAATGTGATTCTATTACCACATTTTGTAACTTAGAAAATTACTGTAATTGTGCATAGAGTTCTGAAAAATTATTTCTGAAACCACTATGCAATTAGAAATTTCTGGAGGAGTTCTGTTTTGAATACAGGTCACAAGTGATGCAAAAGCAGTCCCTCACCACCAGCTGAGTGATGCCCATCCAGTCCCCAAGCAATGGCTGCTTTGGAAAAACGTGGCGTTCTGTGGTATGAAATATCTCTTGGGTCAGGTGTCCAAGCTGTGTCCCCTGCCAGCCCCTTGGCCACCCCCAGCCTGCTCTCTGCAGGGGGCAGAGTGGGAGCAGAGAAGGCCTTGATGCTGCACGGGCACTGCTTGGCAATAGCTAAAGCACTGCTGCCTTACAATGCTGGTTTGGTCGCAGGTCTACAGCACAGCACCATATGGGCTGCTGTGAAGAAAATGAAGTCCCTCCTAGCCAAGCCCATTGCAACAGTTTATACCAGCCAATCTGCAGGCTTTCTGATTTTTTTTTAAAGTGATTTCATGCTATAGCGATAAAGAAGCTTATGATTCTTTTATTATAGTGCAAGTTTTTAGTTCTTTTGTTAAGGTTGTCTAACATTGGTGTTCTGAGTGACTTCTGACTACTGACTCTCTACAGTTCAGGCAGAAATTGCTTTTGAATTCTTATGAACTTAATGCTTCTGCTCTTTGGAATAAGGGCTTGGAAGAGAATTGCTTATCTGTTGTGATGAAAGTTTTTGCTATGGAAAATAGCGCCAGGATCTGAATATCTGTTTTGATGTCTTCAGAGGCGTGCTTTGATACTTGTAACATTCTCTCAAAAGCCTTTCTGCGCTGTGCAATCACTTAATTTATATTTGAGGCAATTTAATGTTACTATGGGGAATGAAATTCTCTTTGCAAACTTTGAGTAGTTAGCTACGATTTATGCATCTTTATTTTGTTTGTCTTTTCTGAAATAATAATGCTAAATTCTTAGCAGTATTCTATGCCTCTAACTGCAATTCAAGTCAATTGGTCTGACTGGAATGTGATTTAAAAGTTGTATGTGTTCTAAGAGAGTCGGTTTTCAAGACGTTGCATTGGGTATTTGAAATGAGTTGGCATTTGATTTGCTGCTCAGTTTTCCTACACCTCGTGTTCATCATGCCACATTACTGCAGAGTTGTTCATACATTCAAGTTCGTTAGTGTGCCAAAGCTGTGATAAGTACATTAAGTACTATAGGAAGGTTTGGGAACAAATGAGTAGTTTTGCATTCGCTCCATATTCCTGTGAATAGGTTTACAGACACCCACTAAATGATGAAAATAAAGCAAAAAAATAGGCTATTTTTTTTGGTTCCTTTCATCTGATACAGTAGGGTTCTGCGAGTAGAAAAAGGTATTAAAAAATCAGTTACTCTTTGGCTTTCTTTTTCCATTCTCTTCATCTGTAAGAAGGTAAAGATTCTTTTAACCTATTCTATATGTAAAATTTACATTTGTGCTTGCTCAGTTGAGAGATGTGGAATCGTGATGAGTAGGTACCCACAGAATAGAGTATTCATAAGAATATAAGCATACGGGCCGCAAGGTAGTTTCTGGTGACTTAAATGTATTGATCTCTATTTAGAAAGTAGAAAAAAGACAGTGGAAGCAAGGAAGTTGAAAAAATAATTTTGAGATGGCAAAGAGGAGGGGAACAGAGGACAGAAAAGCAAAGCTGGTGTCACAATATAGAGAAGCAGGGATAGGAATGGAGAAGGTTGTAAAAACTGAAAGGCAGAAGTCTTAAGTTCTGTTTAGATCTCAAAATTATTTCTCATAAGTAGGCTTCTGTCTCTGTTTTGGAAATTTGTTTTGCTTTGACAGGACATTTGACAATCCATTCAATCTAGCAATTTTCTGTATCTTTAGTATAGCTTATTGGCATTGATGGGAAACTCTACTTTCAATTTGCTGACACTTTCAATATCTCCTTTAGAAACATTCTGTTTTATGCATGAAGCATAGGTACCTCAAGCAGTGAAAGACTATATTTCTTCAAGTTTGGAAAAAGGAGATAACATGTCGGACATACTGCATTTCTTGGATGGCATCACCTTAGGATGAAAATAGTCTGTTTTGGACTTCCATTTTAAATTTTCCAGAAACTTTGTATGTGGAGAACTTTCTAAAAGATTGCTAATAAATCTTGGACTGTAGTACCGATACAAGCTATGCTTTCTGAAGTTGTAGCTGTGTAGTATTCTTCTGTAGAGCCTTTCAGAAAAGTCTTGCTTATAATAAAATTATTCTTGTAATAAGGGCATTCCCTCCCAGAAAGAGCTGGGGTATTGGAAACTGATTATATTATTCTGTGTACATGCTTATCCCCCTCCCCTGTCTTGTTTTCAGCCGTATGATATCAGAACTCTACCTGGAAATTAAGAAATATAGAAGGAGAAATTAAGCTTATTTTGTAGGTTTCTTTGCTTAAGTTTTGTTTTTATGACTTAGAAAGCACCCTGTGGGTTTTGAAATAGTCCAGGCTTGGGACACTGCAAAAAATGTATTTCTTCTCTACTTTGTTGTAGAAAGCTTAATTCAATGTCTCTGGGAAAATACAGAAACAATTCCCCTTGCCTACAAATGTGCCCAAAATTTTATAAATTTACAAACTTTTATTTTTCCCTCTTGGGGCATATCTTCACAGTAGATTGTCAGTTTTCATAGAACCTCATAAGTATAGCCAAAGTGCCCTACAGTGAAAAGGATAGGTAGTCATAAAAAAAAAAGATTAAAATACAAAACCCCAGGAACTTAGTCATCTGTTTGGCAGAACAGCTTAATATATTTTATTTACAATACATAACTCCTCCTTTAACAGACTCAATCTCATCTGTGAAGAGATTTTCAGGGTTCAAGCTTTACACGTAAATGTCAGAAGAACTTAAAACAGATGTACCATATTTCCTATTTTTTAAGCATGATACAGTCCTATGCTATCCGTATGTTCAATAGATTTCCATTGGAGAGAAGGCAGTAGTATTAAAGTTAGTGGACGTCAGGTATAGCCACAGAATACAAGATAAATGTGCCTTTTGTATTAAATAGAATTTTTTAGAATGAAGCTCTAAGAAGTGGTTGCAAATATGAAATGTTTTATCTTGAATAGATAAATGCTCTCTCTTCTACTATTTTGAATCTGCTCTCATACTTCTCTTGAAGTGCTTCAGGATGGTTTTAATTTCTGTTACAGTTTAATTTAATTGAGTGAGATTTGCAAAGGAGTAAAGTACTTGCAGCACCTTGTCTTGTTTTGCTTTTCAATTCTGGGTTTGCGTAGCTTACACTGCCTTCATTTTCATCAATGTGGTTGCTTAATCTAGATATTTAAATTTGAAATTATACTTGTGTAAGAGTTGAATTTTTGAAATATAATGCTAGATGTGCATATAATAGCATGAATTACAAATTTTAGATTTGGGAAAATAATTAGCTGAAAGACAGCATGTGGCAAAGTGGCCAAAACGTTTGGCTGCGTGCACAGTAGTTTTTCTAAAGTTGGTAGTCATAAATGCAGTCATTAATCACACCAAAGTCTGAGAAATTCAAGGCCACCAGGTGAGTTTGCAAGTGTGCTTTGTCATCCTTGAAAGGCAATAGAGGTCACCTAGTCCCCAGTGACTAGAAAAAGGCAAGTGTTGTACCTATCTTAAAAAAAGGCTAAAAATACAATTTGGGGAACTAGAGGCGAGTCAGCCTTACTGTGATCTGTGGGGAAAATTACAGACCAAAACATCTTGGAACACATTTTTAGACACAGAGAGAAGAAGTTGCCTGAAAATGTATTTTTGCCTTACTGAAATTTTCGCTTTGTCAGTTGAATTGCACCAGATCTCCTGTCTTACTAAATTCCGGAAGCTATTGTATATATACTGCATACATTATGAATAAATTAGTTATCCAGAAGTTAGAGGTAGGCAGTAACCGTAGGAGAGCAGTAGGAAGTAGCATTTTTATGATACGTATGATATGAAAGGTGATCCGTCTGTTTTGCATTGGTTGCAGCTTTGTGCACAGACCAGTGCTTTTTTAATTTTCTTAGGTAACTCCTTTAAATTACAAAGAAAGACAGATATTGCCATATAAAGATCTGATTGAAAAAGAACAGATCCATTTAGCAAACGAGTCAAAATACTACCTATTAAATCAGATGTTTTTTGAAAAAAAACCCACAACCCAACCAAAAACATCTGTATTGCATCTCAAATGGAAGTGTGCTGAGGTTCCCGTGTCTGTTACTGTAGAACATATAATGTTTATCCCTGGAGTCACTCATTGTGCCAGTACAGTAAATTAATAAAACTTCCAACCTGATGTGGCAAAACCTAATATCTAGATGAAATGTGTGAGAATGTCTCAGCATTTCTTTTGTTTGGTTTTGGTTGGGTTTTTTTTGTTTTGTTTTGTTTTTTAAGTTTCGCTGGTAAAGACACCTGCAAGTTGTTCAGGGTAAAAACAGCTTCATCAGCAGTGGCACTGCTATTTAGTTTGAGACACTAGAAGGTAGCATACACGACTGCTTTTAACCTCAGAGCTGATGGAAGCTTGGCCTGGATAAAATCAAGATGTTGGCTAAAGCAATCAAAAAAAATGATGGATTTGAGACCTTTTGATTTATTATGCCTTTTAGTTATTCAAGTTCACAGTCTAAGTAAATCACAAATTTCTGCTGAAGTCCGGGAGCTGCAGCTCCTTGTTTTGTTTAGTTTCTGTGCTTTGTGAGCTAGAAATATGAAGTTTTCCAGTCACTTATAATTTTGGTAACATCCAATATGGATTAGTCTTACTTTGCTGAGTAAACAATGTCTATATAAGCTATGTAAAATTCAGGCTCATGTTCTGGAGATAATAATGCTTTGCATTTACTTTCCAGATGAGGTACAAATACTTGCTGCTCAGAAAAAATAATTTTACAACTTTGCATTGAGCAACTGTGTTGTTCTCATGCTTCACCCTGATGTTTCAGAACTTCAGTATCCTTTAACAAAGCACCTACAGAAGTAGTCAATTCCTTCATCATTTCTGTAATCTTAATAAGACTAAGACAGATCTTGCTATGCCACACGACATTAACAGTGTGTTGCATGGCCTTCAAAGAACCTATAGTCTAAATGAGTAAAAAGAGATGTGGACTTGGGAACTGTTATGAAGCACAGCAGAAGACAGGAAAAATGGCAAGGCCAGGTGTCATTGACATGGCATTATCTTGTTATGGGTGTGGTTTTTAGGAGTTCACGTTAAAGTCAAGAGAAGGGGCTGGGGAGAAAGCTAAGGGAGTCCTGGAGAGTGATAGGAGCGAGTGCTGCTGCTCGCTTTTACCCCAAAAGTGAGCAGAGAAAAGCAAATGTGGAAGAGGAGGGAAGGCTGGAGGAAACGGTGCATAAAAGATACAATCCAGTCAACTCCAAACATTTTCAGTGTGCAAAGACCACTGGTTTGGATGCTCTTTACAGTTGCCCGGCGTCTGTCCCGTTCCTCCCGCAGCAGTGCGCTGGGGAGGTGTAGGGTATCGTTGGGGTTCCCATACCCCAAGGATGTGAGTGGCTCCCCAGCCAAGTCCTGAGCCCTGCAGCCTCTGCCAGACCCCATGTTCCCCTCCTTGCCAAGCACAGAAGTCCCAGATTTAGCTCCTGCAACTCCCCCAACCATCTGGAGTCTGTGCCTTCTTCAGAGCAGCAGGTCTAAAGTAGAAATCTAAGAATGGGGTGTGTTTGCATCAGTGCAGACTACTCTTGTTGTCTTTTTTAAAATTTTAATTAATATTTGTACATCTGTGTATCTTCAGGAAAATAATGTAAATAAAATTGAATGTTTAATATATTATTTTATGCCATTCTGAAATAACTTTTTAAAAACTTGTTAGAAGCTTTAAAATAGGTTGGCTCTTTTAAGCTTTCACACTGGAAAAATCTAAATTTTGAAATGCATGACTTGTGGAGGAGGGAAGAAGCTGGGTATTTAAATGATGGCGTATCCTTTCCCCTTTTGAAAGAACCAAAGCACACTGCATTTTTAATGTTGGTAACTCCCCATTAAAAACTTTAAATGCTCCTAAATGATTTTAACTTGCTGAAGGACTGCCTTTTTCTTTCAGATGTGTTAGAATTCATACTAGCACTACTTTGCCCTTGTTTCTGAATTATTTTAATGACGGCAGCCGCTCCACGAAGCTGTCTGTCAAGATGTGGGTGGTAGGCTATTATTTCACTTCATAAATCATAATTTACAGGGTTTTTTATATCCATCTTGGGGATAAACACTTTATGCTTTGTGTTTTCAGCAGCAATATAAAATGTAATTGATACTTAAAGCAATATGTTAGAAATATGGACACAGAAAGCCAGGAGAGAAAAATCACAAATGTTTAGTTTTTCTGTGGGTTGGTCTACATACTGAGCATTTTTTCCATCTGATTTCATATTCTTAGCACTTCAACAGAGGATGATGATGAATTACATTTACATGATTGCTGCCTGTAGGTTACTATAAGGATGTTTCTTTAGTTACAGACACTCAACAGGTCAGTTAGCTCA
The DNA here is from genome assembly GCF_964106895.1 of Numenius arquata. Taxonomy (NCBI): domain Eukaryota; kingdom Metazoa; phylum Chordata; class Aves; order Charadriiformes; family Scolopacidae; genus Numenius; species Numenius arquata. The sequence goes on along the minus strand of NC_133587.1, from coordinate 28,119,182 downwards.
ACAGGGTCATTTTGTACTATTTCTCGTGCTGCTAAATATGCTCATCATTCTGTGCTATTGTCTTCCAGATTCATGAAAAACTGCATTATTATGAAAAACAGAACCCGGTGCCCATACTCCATGGTGCAGCAGCCTTGGCAGATGATGTAAGTGTCCCCTGCTGAGATCACTGGTACCAAGTCTCCCAAAAAACTGTCTGCAAGCAGAACTCCTCATAGTGCAAACATATGAATGTAATCCTCTGAGCTGAAATCATAAGAAGCTGCAAATGTTTCCAAAGGTGCTGTCATCACCGGGCTTGTTGCTGATATTACTTTGATTTTTTTATTCACTTGCCTGTTAGAAAAACATTGCATCTAGATAGCCTCTTGTTCTGCTTTAGTAACTACGTAATAGAAATTACAGGTTGGAACTCTACTGGGAGGGGAAAAGCTGTCAACTATTAGTGTTTTGAGAAGGTCAGAGACAAGAGGAATGCCTTGGAAAAATAAAGACAAATGAGATAGCAGCACTGCTGACAGAACATGAAAAATGACAGATAATACTACAGAAATGGAGCATATGAAATGCCTAGGAAGGAGGCTTGTTAAAAAAAAATAATCAAAAACTATTTAAGAAAATGTACAGTAGTGATTTATTGATATTGGAGCTCTCCAAATTACCTTCATAACCAAAAAATAAATTGTAAAAGTGGTCGGCATTGATGGAGTAGTTAATTTCCTGTTACTATAATTTTTATTTTAAAGAAAAAAATCCAACCTGCCATTTCTTGCTATTTGGTTAATTCTAGGATTCAGATGAATTGTGCACACACCTGTATAAACTATGACTGAACCTGAGGTAGGCCAGGATAGAGAAATGTTTAATAAACTGTGGTTTAGGTGAAATCCAGAAATCTTTGTTGCAATTGATGATCTCAGGTTGTGTTTTGGAAAAGGCGCTATGTATTAGGATCCGTTTCAAATACAACATGTTTGAAACTTCACATACTTTATAGATGATTTAAAATCTTAACTATCCTTTTATATAATTATTGGCTTTTGATTTTTACATTTTACAAGTGGTTAGATGTTGTGAATTGAGAATGGTAACATTTTAACAAAAAACTAAATTAAACATTGGAAGTCTGTTGAAAAAAGGATATAATGTAATTCATCATGCTTCAGTAGGAGGAGAGCTATATCGTGTAACATACAAAATACAATAATGCATTAGCTTTGACATCAGGCATATACTAGTAATATTTTTTTAACCTTCAAGGAGCTCTGAATAATGTTGATAGTAATTTTGAAAATTAGAAAGCTGATCAAAATTCTCTTCATTAAGTTCTTGGTGACATATTAATAATCCTTGTTAACATTTGTGTTACGGATCTCTGGGCTAAAATTCTTAATAAGAATCATTTCTTATTTTTGGATGCAAAACTTAGCTCTAGATATTTTCAGAAATGCTGAGCAATCTCATTCTTTGTTCAGCTCCATTTAAAACGTATACTTTTGGAAATCGCCAAATTAAAGTACTCTGTCACTCCTCAGTTGAGAGAGGTTGGGGTTTTAACCCTATGAATGCATTAGTATGCATATATATTGTAGTATTTTTAAAAATGTACATATGTTAGGACATGAGTGTCTCTAGACATCTGCCTTCTTTTTAAGCACAATTTCTATTTAAACAACGTCTTGCTGGTTCTTTTCTGCTTATGTGCAGCTGAACAGCTGATTTTATGAACAGCGTCGCATAGAATGAGGATGTCCGTTGTCAGCTGGAGTCAGGCTAGCACACTGCAGGATTCTCTGTGCTTCAGTAGCTATCAGCAAACTTTGAGGAAGTTAATTTACATGCAGTGGGTTTTGTCACTCCAAACCCCCTGAAGTTCCAGGATTAAAGTGCTGTTCAATTTTTGGCACGTTTGTGTAATTAGTTGTCAGCTTCAGGGATTTAAGAGCGTGTCGGTGATATAAAATACACTTTTATTTCAGAGGGCTTTAAAATAATGTTTTATTTTCCTAGTGATAGTAACTGTTCTGTAGTTAAACAAAGAAGGAGATATTAACAAGTGCATATTTCCTCTTTGATTTAAAATGCAAATTTGAGGTGCTGCTAATGTAACTAAAAGCAGTTTAAGTGTGGTTTTCTTGTGTTATTTTATAAAGCAATTTCAGAGGCAACAATTGTGGTGAGGCTTCTTTTCTAAACATTTTCATACTCCTAGCTGCCATAAGTTCTCTCTCCTCACCCCCAGTGAGCAACAGTGTCTGATGCAGGATTCTTGATTTCATGCAGATGTTCTAATCATTGCTGGCATCATAGGTATATGGCAGGTAAGCCCCCTAGGTTATTAGAAAGACTGTTCTGGCAAAAGACGTTTCAAAACTTTCTCCAGAAGCTTTACACCCCAAGGCCCTGATGCTCCTCATCTCACCAGTCTCACTCCACCTCTGCCCTTCTCCCTTGCTTTGTTTTCCCCTCTCTTGTAGCCGCAGCTCTTCATAAAGAACTTGGTGAAATGTTATGGTTCCCTCAACAGAGAATCATAGAAGAGGTTCTCAGCCAGCTTTTCCTGCAGTCTTTGGCATAGGAGGTGATCAGCACGGTTTCAGTGTGCCCAAAGTACTCCATATAGTTTGTACTGCTGCTGGCAGCTGTCACAAATCTTGGCTCTTCAACAACAGCAACTAAAAATCCAGTCCAAAACTGCTAGGAGCACAAGAAGCAGCTCTGGTGATACCTGTTTTGCTAATCTGGAAACATGGCTTTGTCTTTCTCTTCTGTTGATCTTTATCTTCCTCCTCCTCGTGAAACATGGGGTGTTACATGGTCCTTTAAGACTTTTATGGAAATGTTTGGAAAAAGCTTGTAAATTATATTAGTGAAAACAAATTTTTAATTATTTAATCTCCGAGCAAATATTTTCTAAATTATGAGACTAAAAAGCCTATTAAAGCAATAACAAAATATTCTGTTTCTCACTGTGCCTTATGTACCTGCTTTTATTTTCACATCACCAAAACGAACACCAATTCTGCTGAAGTTAATAGATGCTTGTGCACAATTCATCTGAGAAAAACACTGAAGGAGTCATTCTTACTGAGTGATTACTAGTTCTCATCAATGAGACACAAATGAATAGATTTTCTCCTCTAGTGATGAGTAGTACAAGCTAAAGAATGAACCACGGGGAACCTGTGTCATCTACCTCCTGTCATTCCTCTCATGGCTTATTTTCAGCTTGGTAGAGCTTTTCCGTAGAACATGCAGACTAGATTGCAGTCAGATTACCTCAATACTTGGCTTTATGTGCCTAAAATATTTCATTCTGACCTTTCCTACAGAGATCGTTTACTAATCTTTCGGTATTAAGACACAAATATTGTTAAGATTAGCACTGATGTATTTGATGGATGTTTTTATCTATGAATTATAGTTAAAAGGCTGTGGGACTGTAGGTGATGAAGTTTTCAGTCCTGTTACCCCTGTATTAATTTGAAGGTTAAAAAAAAAGTATCCAAACCATGTCTGATGTCTATAATTGCTCCTACAATTGTCTATTACATATAATTATGCAAAATATACTTCAATCCATTTATATTGACAATTTATACAAAATGAAAGTACAAATTTAAAATTCGGCTAGGCGAATAGAATTACTTGCTGCAAATAACCAATCTTTCTTTGAGACATTTTTATGGTTCTGATTTAATGCAAAGAAAATAAGTGATTATCTGAAATCACGTTTTGGATTATGAGCCATGTAGCTTCAGAATTTTAAACTAAAGTTCAGTGTTGTGAAATATGTTTTAGCTTTTCCTTCTTCTGGAAAAACAGTTCAAGTCTGAAATCCTGCAGTAAAATATGCCTCTTGAGTCCAAATTAGTTGAGAATGTCGTGATAAGAAAAACTCAAGACATGAGCCAAATAGCCGTGGGATTAAACGTTAGACTGCTGCCCTATTGTTCACCAAACCACAATTTTGTAGTATAACCAAACATAAATTACTGATCTTGTTGTTAGGACGTAGCTTGTGCATTTTAGGGGCTTGAATTGCTGATGACCTGTTATAAACTATATTATGATTAACCCGCTCCACGTTTAACAAGCTCCTTCCAGTGTATGTGTAAACATAATAAAAGGTTCAGATTGCTTGCGCTGTAGGGGCACTTTGCTTTCTTATCCCAGTTCTAAACAGCACAGCTACTGTGGGTTTTTGGAAGCAGTGTGGATTTCACCACCTCATTCAAAACTGTTTTTTATAGACAGTGTCAAAGTTTGATCCAGTCATTTTTACAAGCAGTCCTTTGTCTGCACGCAAAGGACCATTCACTTAAATGAAGTGCTGGGATTTGCCCCCATCGCTATAAATCAGAATGTGATCTGGCTGCACCCTTGCCAGAAATGATTACTTGTGTTAAACTGAGCCAAAAGGCCTGGCTTAAATCTGGTCCACCGAGGGCCAGAAAAAGAAGCGCGGTGATTGATGGTGTTTTTCTTCATGCTGGCTTCTGTTTGAACACGCTGGAAAGTAATAACCTTGAACAAGATAGATTCTGGGTTGTCACTGATGCACTGGGTAAAACAACGCTTTGCTAATGTTCTCTGTGTCAATTCCATCTCCCACCCAGCTGGCTGAGGAGCTGCAGAGCAAGCCACTGAGCAGCGAGATCAGAGAACTGTTGAAACTCCTCTCAAAACCCAATCTCAAGGTAAGGATGTGTTGCACCTGCACAGTGCTTTCTGCATAGGTGTCTGCATCTGCTCCCTCGGGCTGCGTGGGGGTTTGTCTGCTTTAATGGATATGTGTGGTTTTAAGAAGGGATTCAGTGTTAGTCAGAAATACCTGTTATGAAGAAACACATTTGAATACTGCCTGTAAATTATTATGCTGTTACTGATATTTGTAAATGGAATTCAGTGGAAAGCTATCGTTTATTCACAATAGATATTCCAAAAAGTAGATTCTTGATTTATTTTTTTTTGGTCTTTTGCTAACTTTTATTGCATGTACTTCATAAATGTATTAAAAATGTGGGTTTGCTAAAGGGTTTTCGGTCATACCATTGATTTAATTGCACTGTCCATAAGTAACACAACTTGGTACTTGGAACAAATTCCTGATGGATTTTTTTTTTTTTTAAAAAAGCTAATTTTGAAAATTCGTAGGGTTCTCTGTGGTGCTTTTGTCAAACTTGGCACCTTTTATCTGAGAGTAGGCTGTAGAACCATTGGATCGCTCAGGTTGGAAGGACGTTGTCTAGACCAACGTGCTGCTCAAAGCAAGGTCAACACTGAGTTCAGACCAGGTGGCTCAGGGCTTTCTGCCATCAGGTCTTGAAAGTGGCTGGGAGCAGATACTCCACAACCTTTTCTGTGCAGCCCGCTCCGGTTACTAATTACCCTCCTAGTAAAAACTGTTTCCTTATAACCAGTTAAAATCTCCTCTGTGTATCTGTATTAAGGCATACCATCAGATTACTTTGTCACTCTAAAGAGAACAAAGAACTTAGTGCTGTAGTTGTGCATTGCAATGCTAATTAAATGCAGCAGTTGATAAGTTTAGAGGAAAAACTGTGGAGTGGAAAAGAGCCCTTTTTAAGACAGTTGCTTCTTTATATTCCCTGTAAAACACTGAAGATATCGTAGTGTCTCAGATTTTGAGATCAAAGTGCTATAGAATTTTAAAGATCAATTATGCCTCCTCTTTAAAGAATTTTGCACAGTTGGTTATTCCGTAGTTTGCAAAGTGACAAGCTGCTTTTTGCTGAAGGGGTGAGCAATGCCAATGGTGGATTACAAGAGGAAATGTTGGTGCATCAAATTGCAGAGATTCTAAGCTTCACTGTAGGTATTTCCTCAGCAACTGTCCACGTGTGTTTCATACTTCTGAAGCTTTAGGGGATTGAGTCTGAAGACAGCTCGTTTGCCACAACTGCATCTCTCCCGCTTCCTTTTTGGCTTTCTCTTTCTCTTCCCCCCCCCTTACCATCTTGCTCACCCTCACTCACTCACTCTCGCTGTCTGTTCCTTGGAAGCAATTAAATGCAATGTAATAATCTTAGTGGGATTTCAGGAAAAGAAGTGCTTTACCCTCATCGTGGTTAATATGATCGAACAACTGCAGTAACTCAGCAAATGTCTTTCTTGGCTGGAGGAGATGGCCAGCAGCAGGGTACCGAGCCCTTTGCGTGGCCAGGCTGTCTAATCCTGCAGAAGGCACACGTTTCCCTGCCCTGCATAGCCCGCAGGTGTTTGTGAGAGCTAGGGGAAAGAACTAACATTATGCCTGATATTTTTGCTTATCCGTTATCTTCTCCATCCACCTTTTTGTGGCAAACATGCCTGGGAGAGACGTTATCACCACTCCCTCCTCCATCACGTTGATCAGATGACAACGTGGGACTCAGTATTTCCAGTTCCTGCCTAGAGACGCCCTCGAGTCTTCTCAGCTGTATCTGAGCTTATGCCATACATTCCATAAGATTTTCTAGCCCTTCACTATTAGGTTGATGGCTGGAGAGGGTTTCTTTTCTTCTTTCCTTCTAGATTTCTGGGGCAAAAAGATGCCGAGAACAACTTTTCCCACATGTCTGAAATTACTTGGGATAACTGATACATCTTTTCCAATGATGTGTCGGTCACAACAACCCCAGGCAATGCTACAGGCTCAGGGAGGAGTGGCTGGAAAGCTGCCCAACAGAAAAGGACCTGGGGGTGTTGGTGGACAGCTGGCTTAACATGAGCCAGCAGTGTGCCCAAGAAGGCCAACGGCATCCTGGCCTGTATCAGGAATAGCGTGGCCAGCAGGAGTAGGGAAGTGATGGTGCCTCTGTACTCGGCCCTGGTGAGGCCTCAATTCAAGTACTATGTTCAGTTCTGGGCCCCTCACTACAGGAAGGACATTGAGCTGCTGGAGCGTGTCCAGAGGAGAGCCACCAAGCTGGTGAGGGGTCTAGAGAACAAGTCCTATGAGGAGAGACTGAGGGAACTGGGCATGTTTAGTTTGGAGAAGAGGAGGCTGAGGGGGGACCTCATTGCCCTCTACAACTACCTGAAAGGAGGTTGTAGAGAGGAGGGTGTTGGCCTCTTCTCCCAAGGGAATAATGACAGGAGCAGAGGAAATCGTCTGAAGTTGTGGCAGGGGAGGATTAGATTAGATATTAGGAAGAATTACTTTACTGAGAGAGTGGTCAGGCACTGGAACAGCCTGCCCAGGGAGGTGGTGGAGTCACCATCCCTGGAGGTATTTAAGAAACATGTAGACATGGGACTTCAGGGCATGCTCTAGTGCCCGAGATTGTTGGGTTGGGGGGGGGGAGGGGGTTGGTGAGGGTTTTTTTTGTGTGTGTATGGTTGGTCGATGGATCTCAAAGGTCCCTTCCAACCATGAAGATTCTGTGTTGCAAAGGCTTTATCTAAAAACTTGTATATGGTTTAATGTGGAATGGACTTAAGCTGGCTCCATGTTATTCTGCAGGGGAAACTTTCCTCTCCTGACCTGGTTTATAGCTGCAGTGTTAGATGGAGCCAGCAGGAGAGCTTCCACTTTGCTACAGTTCTGCTCTGATGTTCACAGTACAATGAAGGATGGTTAGGATTAGTTTACTGTACCACATCCCTGCTTCCACAAGTTCAGTGGTGTAAAGGGAGAGGTCTAGGAAGATGATTATAACTTCATGGGTTTGGTTAAGATGGCAAAAAAAGCTGGCAGACGTTTCCAGCAAATGTCTGATTAGGTGAATATTTTTATATTTTCATTCTGTTTTACAAAATTGTTATGTTTAATATATTCCTGAATGTTTGCCTCTGATCAGTAAAGCTTTTACAAGTTTGTGGTATTGATGGTTTCCATTCATAGAGAAATGTTTTGAAGAAGAAAATAATTTTGCTGAGGCAGTTATAGTTATCAGACCTGAGATTTTCAAAATCTCAAAAGTCATTACAAGGTTTTGTCAGGTATATTTTCTTTTGGGAAAAAAAATAAATGGGGCATTTCTAGTCTTTCAAAAACTGTATGCAATATCCCAATACACCGAGTGGGTCTTTCTTCCCTGCTCTAAATGTGACATCCCTTACCAAAATTAAGTGAACTAATCATGGTTGTGGTTTACCTTGTCTGATTAAAACAGAGCTCTGAAAGTAGAACAGAGCATGTAGCTCTGGGACATCAAGTGGATTTGTTTAGCTGTGTGTGAGATACTGCATTTACGTTCTAGATTAAAAATATAATTGCATCCTATGGATGCAGGCCAGCCACATCTATTGTTTTTAATTTCCAATGTTGAGTAAAGACTTATAGTTTACATTCTGTAATCCTGCTATACCTTGTTAAAGTTAACAGCAAGTAGAAGAGTATTTCCATACCTTAGAACCTGAATTCAGTTGAATGCAGTATTTGATTTTTAAGCAGACCGGAAATTGTCTTTGAGGTGCATCTTGTTATCTGTCACTCAGAATTAAGTAAATGTGTATCTTCAGCTCTTTTCTCTCATAACCGCAAGTGTGTGATCAAATGTTTGCAATCAGTTGAGGAAGATAACTGTTAATAAATGCTTACACTTCAAGGATATACGTATGCAAGTTTATCAGGTCCACTGAGCTGGTTGTTAAAAAACAGCTTAAGAGTTTAACATGTCAAAGTTAGTGATGGTAAATAACCAGAACTAGATGTACTGAAACTTACATTGCTGTGCTTGTGTTTCTTAAAGCTGTGAGGGGTGTGGGGATTTTGTTTGGTTGGTTTTATTAAGTTGCAATGAAATGTATACCTTAAAGATATAAAACATAAAGCTATATAAATGCATGGTCAGGCCAGGCCAGGCTGCGGGCAGTGCTGCGTGGCTCTGGTCTGAATGGGGTTTGGACCAAAGGGAGGACATGCTCGGGTGATTTGAAACACCAGCAGATCAGGCTTGGATGTGCCTGCCGTAGCTCTCTGTGGACATGTTTTAGATTACTGAAAGTGAAATTTCGGTCTTCCCCTACTGCCTGCGTTCCCTGGGTGTTGTAGCAGCAGCACTCCCCGCATGTTTCTGCGTTGCAGTGGGAGAGGCTGTGGGCAGCCTGTGCAGTGGCAGCATCTCCAGCTCTTCCCCTCTCCTGCTCAGGTCTCACAAGGCAGGCAGGAGCTTGCTGCACCTGTACAAAACTTGCTGAGCGCACACCCTGCCTGCTGGCCACCTTCTGACGCATGTTTAGACCTTTTTTTTTTAAATCTTTCTATTTGTTCAACATAGAAGCCAGTGCTTTAAATTAATTGCTTATTAGGTAATCTGTGTAGTGCTACTACCATTTCCATTCTAAGTGTTAGGTAGTGTGGTACCTCTGTTACAACTTCACATGAATGAGAAAAGGAGGGAGGACTGCGGTGCCGTCTGGAAGATTTTATTCTGTATTATTCCGTCTAATGGGCTGCATTTGAAGGTGGTAATTCCTGGCCGATGTGGGAATGGGTGGGTACTGTACCCACACCTGGCTTTTTCCTCAGTTCCTGGAGTGGCTTTTTAAGACTTTTATAATTCCTGAGGAGTAACCATGAATTAGATTATTTTCAACCCTATTTCAAGTTTACTTTGCTTATTTTATGAAGGAAGCATTTAGAAGATGGTTTGTGTTTTCAAGATTTGAGTTTTACATTCCAATGTTGTTGATGGACTTACATTTACATTGAAGTTACATGATTTTATACATGTTTGAGTGAAACACAATGAGGAACTTATGCCCATGGAAAACAATATATTACATAAAGGAAGAAATGTCCCTTACCTTCCTTGTCTAATGACAAAATTAAAGTTACTTAATGCTTGACATAACACTAAACATCTCTCTTACAGGAGACTTAATTTGTTTTATGTTTTCTAGTATATATGTTTTCTATAGTATAATTTTCTATTTGTTATGTTTTCTATATTTTATAGAAATGTTTTCTGTAACATGACTAGAATATATAGGGTAGATATACATGGGGAGTTGGTGTTTCTGATTTCAGAGAAGATACTCCTGTGTGTGCTTTTGTAAAAAAAATTACGAATAATAGCAAAAAGAAATAAGCGTTCTCAGCTTTGATAGTTTATAATCTGGAGAAATTTAGTGAACTTATGTGACAGCAAACGGAACGTATGTGAAGAAGGAGGTTGTACAGAATTCTGAAAATTTTTAAAATTATGATGCATCAGGTAGGCACCAGTGCAATTGAGAGAGATTGTCTTTATAGAGCAATTTGGCTTTTTTATGAATCTGGAAGTATTGCTATTGCCTGAAAGGACTAAAGTTACATTATTTAGAGACAAAATACTTTATTTTTAATTGTTACACAATTGTATAAATTGGAATATGTAATTGGAAGCCCAAGATTCAAGGTGTTAACACAAAATATATATAAAATGGAATTTAATTCTGGATTTTTAATGCACATGTCACAATGAAATTAGCAAAATGGTCATACCTGTCAGTAAAGACCCAAATGGGAATGGAGGTGGACACTAGAGTTACTCTGTCAGTCACAGGGCAGAACCCCAGTGACAGACACTGTAAGAAAGGAGATGTAGTAAATATGACATATGATGAAACTAAGAATGATAGATTTTAAAGCTTCCAAATTCTCTTCCACTTTTAATTAAAAAGCTTTATTGAATAACAGCTTTTGGTTTCTTTTCTAACAAGCCGGGAAAAGCTGAGTTCTTTTGGGGACAGTGCCATAGCACAAGAGCATAATTGTTATTTATTTTTAAAATTATTTGAAATTTGAAAAACTAAAACAATTAACTGTAGGAATTAACATTTTAGGCACTTATTTTGTTGGTATGGCTGTAAACAAAAAAGACTATAAAAAGAATGCACCATCTTTTAGTCCATTGAACAATATTATCCCAATTATACTGAGTTTGAGACAGGCTCAGGATATGTTATTCATATCTGATTAGCTTTAACTTCATGATTATAATAGGAGTTACATTCTTGATCATTACTTATTGAAATGAGCAATTTACCATTTGGAGTTAATCCCTATTAGGGTAAGCTTAGTGTGTTTTTAAATTCATATAAAATATGTTCTTTGTGGTCATCAACGTAATGGGCAGAACAATAATTATTTCAAAAGCTTATGCCACTGTGCTGAAACTATTCTGAAGGATGTTTATATTTCTTATTACCCAGAGGAAATTAAGCCTCCTAAGAATGCCAGTGATGGTTCTGCCTGTTTCAGCAGAGCTTATCTTCTGTTTATGCGTGCTGAAAAGTTTGCCAGCAGCTAGTCTGAAACCTAGACCGGGTGCCTGAAGAAGGGCAGAAGGCAGGGCTGTGAGTGACCTCGGTGCATCACGGTGCACGAGAATGTAAAGTTTTGGGGTTACTTTGGGCGCTGTACCTGTAGCCGTAGAGGGGACAAGCGGTGGACATACTTGAAGTATTTTTCTTGGCTTCTCTTTCATTACTGGAGAATGAGTAGAATTTTGGAAGTAATTTTAAGATAACTTGCAGAGAGAAGGGAAAACCGCTCTTGTATGAGTGGGAATGTTTTCAGATTAAGTTATCCATGGACAACTTCAATGTGCTGTTCAGAGAAAATACAGATTCTTTAAGTTGTTTTCAGGTTTTTTTTAAGTTGCTTTCAAATGGAAAAGATCCGTTCACAAGAAAATTGTAAATAAGATTTACAGTTGCTGCTTTATTCGAAATTCATTTGAGATATACTTGACTTTCAGCTTCACAAAGCATAAACGATTTGCATTTGTAAACATTTTCATCTAATAAGTACCTCCTTGGCTTTCCTTCAGAATAGAACTATGAGTTAAACTAAATTATAACTGCGGATAATGAAGCCAGGGCACTTTGTTCTTCATATAAATGTTTCCTATATTTGTTTAGGTTTCTTTTAAAAAAGAAACAGTGCTTCTTTTACCTGGAAGCATACCTTTTCCGTTGTCCTGTGCTGTTCTGGTTTCCTTGTATTTACTGGGAAGTTTGTAAATTCTAGCCTTTATTTGATAAACAACTGCTGATACCATCATCCATGCCATCTGAGGCTTACTAGATTTGCTTAGTGGCCTAATAGAATGTTCTGATCAAAGCGCTACTTGTTCTGTTAAAAAACCAACATTTTAAGCCTTTATCAGCAGAGCCTCGTAAAGCTGCCTTACAGTCGCTGGCAAAAATTGACAATATAATTTACTGCGCAGGAAACAGCTGGCATTTTTCCACAAGAACTTTAACATACAAAGTACTCAAAATATTGGGCTATAACAACACAAAGCAAAATCTGGTTTTGCTTTGAAAAGTTCATGAAGCATTTCTTGTAACATGTAATTAAAAATATCTTAATCTAAACTTTGTCCTCTTTCCAACATTTCCATTGTAATTAGACTTGCTGAGGATTTTTCCATAAGGGCTTTTTCATTGAAATACGCGGTTTCTGCAAAGTCAGCATTTTCCACTGGAAATTGTTGGGATTTGCCTACAACTGTTCAGGTTTTGCATCTGGAAAACCCAATACAAATTTCAGGTCAGTTAACATCTGAGTTGCATTTGGGCTGTTACTGTATCTCAAGCTCTTGGAGGACCTTTTGGCCCTGTCCTTTTAGAGACCTGTCTTCCCAAATGCACCCATGTTTTGTATTTTTGCTCATGTCCTGTGAGACTCTTCTCCTCCTCTTCATGAAATATTCATGCTCATACATGGTAACACAGGTAACAATTTCTGTTCAAGAAGTGTAATTTCTCATGAGTTATAACTACTTACTCATCGATGGTCTGAGGTTTGCTAGTAGGAGTTATGCTCTTATATTAAGATGTTTTGCTGTACAAACTAGTTTAACTCCATTGATATGGTGAGCTGGAGTAGATTGTACTTCATATGTCAACTGAAAAGCTACTAACCTAATCCTCTTTTGAAAAAGCAGGTGCTATTAATTTGTAAATCTGCAAGAGCCTACTTGATTTTGGGTGGTATACTCTGAAGTATCAGCAGTGAGAGAGAAGTAGTTATTTTCCACCAAAGTAATATATGCAAATTGTCACAGCAATAAGGAAGGACCACAGCATTGATGGTTTGATATCATTAGTTGATGGGTAACATGTGGATGTTCTGAGCATACCAGCCATGAAGCTGGGGGAGAGGAGACAGTGCTGGGGAGACGTTTTGTTAGCGAGTGAGAGAGATCCTTCTGCCCAGTATTTCCTGCCTTTGAACTATTTGCCACTTTGGGAAGCCCTTCATCATGCATTTTGGCAACCTTGTAGAGGAAAAGTAGGTTTTATTCTTAACTCTTTTCAGCTTCAGACCTTGACATCCTATTTCCATTTCCACTTGCACCCATAATTCCAAGGAGTTTTTTATATAAAACTTTTTGTGGGTGGGGAGCACTGGGAGAATATGTTGCCATCTGTCTTTTTGGAATGTTCATGTGAATGGAATAGAATAAGTAAAACAAAAATGTAATAGCAAAATAGTCCTTTTTGAAGCAGCAAGAAAAGCCATGATTTGTCACATGTGACAGGCAGAGAAATTCAGAAAGCAGTTGTGGCACTCTCTTACAGAGCATACACATAACAATATACAACATATCATAACCATAGACATACAATGATATAAAGAAGGTGAATGAATACTGCGTGAATATATTTCAGTAACAACCATCATGTTACCCTGGAAGTGCTCTCAGGTCTGTCTCAAGTGATAGCTCAGCTGATGTCCAACGGACAGCTTGTCTGTCAGTCTGAGATGAATAGATATGAGAATTCTCACTAGGAGCCAACATATAATAAACAAAGTGATAGATATAATAAACCAAAGTGAAGCCAGGCAGGTTGGCGGCAGAAAATAAAAGATTTGGAAAGTAAATCAAAGAAGCTATTTGGTTATATATACAGACTTTCCCACATGAAGGAACCAACCCTAACCCGTGTAAGAATGTTGAATTGCATACGTGTAACTATAGCATTCATATATAGCACATAAAAGTTGGCAGTATTACTAAAGCTGGTAATTTAAGAGGAGGAAAAAATCACTATGGATAAGATCGTATCCCATTCAAGTAGCAATTCTATTCAGCTAGTGAAAATGGAGAAACTACACAGTATGAAGCAAATAATCCATTTTTAAGTTATCATCTTTTTGTGCTGCTTTTTCCTTCAGCAGTGCTTTTCCATTGCATTTGCCAGACCATATTCTATTTGAACTCTCCATATGCTTATTCAATGGTCTCCTCTTTTCTAATTCATTGATGAATCTGTTCAATAGTGGTCCAGTGTGCTCTCATAATTGTTATTTTTTTCCTATTTCTGCTTGTTCCTGGATTTCTAGTCAGTGGCCGGACTGATTATGTCTGATACTCATGATTATGTAACTTATAAATCTATAAGCATCTTTATCACAAATATTTTGGAAAATTGTAAGCTTTTTTCTTACACCTGCTGTTTTGCTGGCCTTTTAAAAAGAATGTTACTATTTAAGAGGCAGGATTTATTCTACTGCACCACATATATTTTAATATTTTATAATTCTTTAGTTACAACTTTATTAACTACTTGTAGAAGATTCACTTATATATAATGGTGAAGATAACACTCACTGCAGCTTTTCAGTTTTCCAGAATGAGACCTGAATTTAGTGCAATTGGTATATAGAAAAACTACTTCTAGTGTGCAATATAGGAAAAGTCCAAAGCATGCAAAAGTAATTACCTTAAAAGCTAAACTGGTTGAATATTTTTAGTTAGGTGTCCATGTACTATGAGTACTTTGTAGGTGAATTTAAGATGACCTTATCATAAAAAAATAAAAATTATTATTTTCTGGATCAGTAGATATTTTTCTTTTAAGACTTTAGATGTCATGCTGTTGTCAAATAAAAGCTGGATCATTTCTAAAAGACACTTTTTCAGAAAAAGCAACTGCAACCTCAGCTTTTACTTTAGTTTATATTTTCACTTGATTTCTTTTGGGAGCGTGTGTGTCTTCAGCTGGTTTTCAACTAAGAAAAGATGTATTCTACTACTGTAGGCACTTAATATTGTCAGGATGCTGCCACTTCTTCGGAAAAGTAATTGATTGAGGATTGCCAAGACATTGGAAGAGTTGCGCTGTCTTGGCATTTTCCACTCCGAAAACCATATTACTTGTGTTCTTGGAAGTTATTGAAATAGGGCTTAAAGCTTCAAGAATACTTTAGCTACATGAATCACATTTATGATAAAAAGAGACTTTGTTCAGATTCTTCACTACTGATTTAAAATCAGAGCTTATTCTACCATTATCCACAACTGAGGAAAAACATAGGGCTGTCATCTGGTAGAATATTAACACCTTTACCAGATGACACGGACGGGCTGTGTTTCTGTGAACACTGAGAACGGTTCGATTTCGGAAGCGTCTCCGGGGGCTGCAAACAATGAGCCAGAGGAAGCAGGAGTCTGAAGATGCAGAAAGTTCACTTTTCTCTTGGCTATTGCCGTCTGGCTGCCAGCTGCAGGTAGACCCATCAGTTCAGATTGGTGAATCTGAAATCAAAAGACTGTGTTTTCAGCCAAGGAAATTACCCTTCTGTGAAAGGAGGTTTGTATATGAATAAAACCCACCATAGTAAAGAGGAAAAAGTAATATATACTGAATATTGATCCAACTGAGATGTTGCTATGCTAAGAACATTAATACATGGTAGATATTAAGAACACAAAACCATACATGTACAGTGTGTGTTTTTAATATTTTGAATCACTACTGTGACCCGACTGCATCAAAGTCAAATTGGAAGAGAAAGGGATTTAATTGCCAGCTGGACAAGCTTGAACTAGAGGACAACTCTGGTTTAAGTACAGATGGGACAGTTGCAAGCATGGAATGTTTTTTCTCTTTTGTACGTACGTAACTGCTGTCTTCTCACACAATATATCATTTCTGGGGATTTTGTAGAGAATATATAGGAAAAATATAATATTTGAAGGATGGAAAGAAGTAAATTAACCCTGATTTTTTTTTTTTTCTTTTCCCCCACGAAGTAGTACACCCATTGGTTTCATGATTACAAACAGAAAATTATGTTTAATTTAAAGGACCTTAGTTTATTTTTCTTACCATCACTGTCAAAGGTTTTTTGCTTATGTTGGTTGAATAATGTAAATGATTTTCAGTAGCAAAAGTAAAATATGTTCATTTTTTTGGAAGTTAACTGATTTCTTTAACATTATGTACTGTGTGTATTTAAATTTGGAATTTTGTTCAGAACAGAAAATCTCAGATTTCTGTAGAAAAGGGATTACATTATTGCACCATCAGAAGGAATAATACTACTTTTCAGCCTGATAAGTGGTTATTGTAGCTTCTGCACTCTCTCACTGGTTCCACTGCCAAAAACAAAGATTCAGTTCACTGTTATCCCAGCCATGCTCCGTTCACCTCAGCAGCACTACTGAGTTTCTCCTGCCTGTAGTTTTATTGCTTGTTTCTGCTTCTAGATTCACACTTCATGCTTTAGCCAAGTTGGAGAATGTAGCTAATGTGGTTGTTCCTATCTGTCAGTTGAGATGCCTGTTCTCAGCTGCCCTCCTAGCCCTTATCTTGCAGCAGGGTTAGGGTTGCACGTACTCCCACGGCAGGCAGCATTGGTGATTAAGAGACTGTCACGTGCTGCCCTTTTCTGATGGCTGTTTCGCCACCCATGAGAGGAGAGTGGAAGTAGTGGGATGGAATTCATCAGTACATCAATCTAAAATCTAGCTTATTTACTCAAGATAGTAAGTTTAAAGACTAGTTCTCCTGTAGAAGAAGAAAGGTTGTTCTCCCTCCCCGCAATCTAAATTTTTCCTCCATTTCCCCTGTTAAGTTTATGCTGCTTACTGGTTGTTCTTGATTTTGAAACCATTTATTTTTATGGTTATATTTTTATACCTTTCTTCTCTAAACTGTTCCCAAGTCAAGTTGCTTTTCTGTGCCTAGCGTCTTGTATGCCATCACCATTATGCTTCAACTTTCTGCTGGTTTTATTCTCCTGCTTTCTAAATTCTTGCACATGTTTGGCTGTTATGACTCCTATGCTTCTCCTTCCATTCTGATGCTCTTGATGGTCTTTCCCCTCAGTGGGTTCAGTCTCCTCCCAGCTCTTTCAGCTTTTCTTCTTTGGTATCTGTTCCTGGATGACTTCACACACTTGATTTTAACTTCATGCAAGTTACTCATAAATCAGCCTTTCCAGTCTTGAATAATTTTCTCCACCAACATTTTCACCTTGTCTTTTTGTATTTCTTCTGTAACCTTATCACAAAGGAGAACACAATATGGCTAGAGCTCTCTGGAGGATGTGCTCTGCCAGGTGAGCTCAGGGGCACGTTCCTGTGGTTGCTGATGAAGTTTTCTTCTCCGGTGTAACTTCTCTGTGCCAGACTCAGTGGAAGTTACTGTCACCGTAGCGGAGCAAAGAGGTGGGAAAATGTCTCTGTCTCACCTGCTGGAGTTCAACTTGAACTGCCAGAGAAGGTGGCTGGTGCTAATGATCCAAGCTGTGGACTGGGACAGCAAAGTCATGGGCCATTTTGTTCCATTTTGCTGACTGTGCTGCCAGGGCGGCCATCGACTCCGTCAGCAAGGGAACCAGCAGCTGGGTTGGCAGGGTCACAGTCTGCTGTGGCTGCTGGCTCTCATAAAGGTTGGTTTGAGTCCCTACAAACTTTGTGTCAATAATCTTGCCTATTAATTATTTCATATTCTAATCTTTTCAAGTACCACATAGAAAAAGGCTGCTTTTGTTTCTTTGTCCATTCTGTCTTGTTTCTGTATTTAACTTACTGTTTTCTAAAATGTTTTTCTAGACTAGTAAATACAAAATATTTCTGAAAAGCTTAAATTGAGATTCTTTTTTAATTTTTTATTTAATAATGAGAATTCAAGAACATAAGGAGTTGTGTTCATGAGTCAGGAGCTACTTGAACTATTTTTACTTTTACAGATCTCAATATAAACAGAAGCAAAAAATATTATAAAATTTGTCATTGTTTTAAAGGAGCAAAAATGTAGTCAGTGTAGTTAAATGATACACATTTTTCAAAATATAGAAGTGTTTTCATTAATAACATTCTCAATTTAAATAAACATTTAAAGTTTCAAAACAGTTTAAGAAAAAGAACTTTGAATGTTTCCAATGTCAGATTTTCTTTGTGTAAGTTGATAGTGTAAAATTTCAATTTATAAACTGTGAAATGATCAGTGATAGCTTTAATGCAAAAAATACAGCACTAGTTATTAGGCATTTCAGAGGTCTGATGAAAGTATTCATTTCCAGCTAGATCACGTCTAAGAATTTAGCTGAACATCAATATTTATATTTAGGTAGTGCAGGAGTTTGAATCATACCTTCTTTCAAGTTCTAAATATGGACCATGTTTGCATTAGTGAATCATAAGCATAGAACTTAGAGCTGAAATAAAATCTTTTTCTCCAGAGGTGCTTAAATATACATGACCCTAATCTTGGATCATACGTGCATAGTTCCGAAGAGTTGTGTATTTGAAAACAAAAACAAAACATAAAAAAAAAAATTAAAATGTCATCTGTACTTCTTGCAGTTTCTTGTGGCAGGGAAAAATTGGTATTGTGGAGTATGAAACTGCCGTGAATAATAGATCACTTCTTATGTACAAAAAGGGAACATTACTACCTTTATATTGCCTTGTGCATTTGCTGCCCAGTTATTTTGTGCAAGTCTTGCTCGTGATAGGATCCAAGTTTTATTTCTTGGCGCTTGTAATTTGTGTGTTTTTTAAAAAAGTCCCAACCTTTTCTATAAAAGTCTAGTCTGATAGATAGCTTTTTGGACTAAGCATACACTATAGCAAATGCAGAGCACAAGGAAGCTGCTGAAGAAATGTCCCTTTACTCTGTGAATATGGTCTTTTTTTTGTGTGTTCAGGACATGTGGAAGTTCTCTTAAGGACAGGCTCTCATCACCTCTGGTTGAATACATTAAGTAAAATCAAAATAGCTTTATAAGTTTTGCTTGCCGATTAATTATTGGCCAATGTCTCTGCTGCTGACTATTTTAAGAGCAGCTACAGTGGACAGAGAGTAGTGTGTTAGAAGAAGCAATGATGGAAGACAAGCAGGAAAGTAATAATCTTAATATGGTCAGTGTACAGCATAAACAAGTTGTGATGACAGAAGCTCTTCTGGAAACTTGACTGAGAAAAGACACACCATTTCTGGCATTCGTACTCTTGCCTAAAGTATGCATCTTTGCACCAAGATAAAATAATACCAGAGTTTGGGTAAAAGATCTTCTACTGAAAACTGTAGTATATTGTGGTTGAACGTGTCTTTTGGGAGGAGGAGGGAAGGGGTTGATAAGTTCCAGTTGTTGTGAGTGAAGAAAAGCATCATGAACACCAGACATTGATTGGCATTGGTTTGTAATACTTGGGCTGCATCATTCATTTGTGCGCGGTGTCCAGGAGCCTAATCTGGCAGTTGGAGCAGGGAAGTATCTAATTAACACTGGTGGTGGCATAACTCACTGTAGTAGTGGACAGAATCTGTTTTGCAAGTTTCATTGTCAAGAGTAGGTTCTTTTGAATGTGTTTTAAGTTGCTACCCTTTACTGTGCAAGTGCTTTAGATTATTTTCATCTGTTTTCTCTATCTGCCTGATTGTTTTTAAACTGCAATATAGAACCTCATTAGGTTGAACCAGTCCATGAATGTTTCCTAGCTTTATGTGGAAAAATGTAATTGCAGAAGACTAGTTTTAGAAGCCTTAAGTCTAAGACTTAGAAGTCTACTGTAAGTAGCCTGAAGTAAAAGCGAACACTATTTTTGTTTTAGTATATCTTTGATATTTCACATACATCTTTAGAGAACTGCATGTGATTGCATGGCTTTTACGTTATGTAATGCTTCCTAATACACCTTTCCAGGAGGAACCGTAATTGTTAGCCTGAGGTTTTGAGCTCAGATCTAAAGTAAAGCTAATGTTTCGTGGGAGGGGAGCTGGTAATTTCTGATGGTAAATAGTAAAAATTTATAACTGTGTCTTGGGAAGAAACCCAGAAATAATTAGTTAGATTGTGTTGAAATGTTTATATCAATTTGTACAATATGCATAGAAATTAGTAGAACAATAGCAAATTCCCATGAAGCAGGCATGGTCTTCCTCTGTGTTTATATTGTTGAAGACTTCAAATTTAAACTCAGAATTTCAAGATTACTGTACGCTCTTTACCTTCTGCTTTCGACATGATAGCTTATAGCCTGGAAATTGTTTTCCGTTCTACAGTCTCCTCTGTTCAGGAAAAAAACCCACCTGGAATAGCATAATGGAAGTGTAATGTTTTTTTAAAACATTTACATTATCCTTGATAACATAGAGTTTCTGGTCATTTGTGTACTCAGTCTAACATTATCTGCCTTTTATTTAAGTAGCAAGTAAACTGGCATCAGAAAAATGTAACCCTTTCCTATTCTTCATTAAGGAGTTTCTTCTTAACCATTACTGTAATTGTTATAATAGATTCATTATTATAGTCACTGATATGATACCATCTGATATCATTCATGTCAACAACATTGATGTGTTCTGCTTTACCTTAAACATCTCAACATTTTCCAGAATGCTTTACTTTTACTGTTGGGTAGGTTATCAGTTTGCAAATTACTTCTGCTGTTGCTGTTATTCCTGCAATAATACATAGTTTTCCCTACAAAACTAAAAGCATTACTATACCATTTTTCACAAGTTTAAAAGGTATAACAAATAATGAAGACTTTTCAAAATAGAAAAGAACTTTAGGAGTTCTGTATCTAGAAAAAGCTGTGAATTTTAGGTTGTAGTTGAGATTTTTTAGAGCCTTAGGAGAATGAGTTTTCTACCTTTCTTTGACTTCCAAGGTTTTTTTTTAATTTCTGCAACTTCATAAATTATTTTATTTTTAAAATTGAACCTTTTGTCAGGCTTTATTAGGCTTTTCTTTGAAAAATCTATTGTTCAAGCTATACATGAACTGTAGAAGCAACAGAGAAAGAAAGGAAGCGAGACATGCGACAGGTGGTTGGTAAGCACCTGCCTGAGCCAGGTCATTTCAGCTATATTTTCCTCAATCTCAACCATGAATTCCCCAATAAATTAAAAATTCCTAAGATTATTTGGAGGTCCTATGGAAGGGAGCTAGTATGAAAGGGTTCCAGTAACCAGGTAAGCTTCCAGAGCCCCTCTGAAGGGAATGGTTGGGCAACAGCTTAATGTCACACATCTCGTGCTTCAACAGAAGTACTGGAAGATGCTTATTTTGCTTATTTGTTTCATAGGACTGCTCACTGGATTGAAGAAACTTTTTATATAGGACAAGTAGAATGATGGTCTTCAGGAGACTTGGATTTTCTCTTGATCATGATTCTTGTAATTTCAGGCTAATGTGCAGAGCATTCAATATTTTCATGTGTATGAAGACGTTCTGTATCCACAATTTACTAGATGTGTACATTGTGTATATAAAAACATACACTTCATGGAGTTCTTTAATCAGTTTGACGTGTTAAAATTATACACAAGAATTATATTCAATCTGTATGCATCACGCTAAAAGAGTTAGGCTATGAATAATATCCTCTGCTTTGTCTTTCATAAACTTTTCAGATGCCAAATAATATACTGACTGTTAATGTTTCCAGGCTTTGCTGGCTGTACATGATACTGTTGCTCAGAAGAACTACGATCCTGTCTTGCCCCCCATGCCTGATGATATTGATGAGGAAGAAGATTCTGTTAAAATAATCAGGCTTGTCAAAAACAGGGAACCATTGGTAAGCAGCCCTCTCTTTCCGTTTGGGTTTTTATGTTTGTGCACAGGGTGGAGAGTGTTCAGATTCTGAATACGAATGGGTGACGTTAACTTGAAACGTGGGTAGACAGACGTTACACGTTTATTCATAACATTCAATAATACACTTATGACTTCCATTTGCAGTCATTACTAGTGAAGTACACGAAATAAATAATGTGTTCATTTGTGGTGTTTGAGCAATATATATGTGGGCCAGTCTAAGCATTTAGATCAATAATATATTTGCCTTTTATCTTGAATTCCAATCATGAACTTGTTTTAAAATGAGAGAGGCAGAATGAATCCCCAAAGAAATCTTGACCTTTGTTTTCAACTGTGCCTGTTAGCATTCATGTAGAAAAAAAGTGACCTTTTGTTACACTGAAAAGAAAGCATAAAAACATACTTTAAAATACTTGAATTGAAATCTGGGCAAATTTAAGATGTCTGTTGTTGTACTTTGGATTATGAATACTAGAAAGTTAATATCTTCATGGGGATATCTGGAAAAATGAAAGGACTAAACCTAGGTTGTATTACAAGAATATTAAAATGCTTTACTGATTTGGTTATTTTTATTTGCTGTAGAGTGGGAGTCATCTTGTATAAAATTTAACTATACCCTTTTTCTCCTGCAAACCAGTAAGAGCTTTGTTTTATGTTGAACTGGATATTTGTTTTAATGGATAGCAATCCTGAAGAAATATCTGCAAAGTTACTTTGAGAAAGCCATGATTCTGTATTTGATGACAGAGGGAGAGCTATGCCTCTGTTAGGTATACAGGGATAG
Organism: Numenius arquata; assembly: GCF_964106895.1. Taxonomy (NCBI): domain Eukaryota; kingdom Metazoa; phylum Chordata; class Aves; order Charadriiformes; family Scolopacidae; genus Numenius; species Numenius arquata. The sequence continues at coordinate 28,096,605 of NC_133587.1, read as the reverse complement.
CTTGTCCCACAGTAGATATCTTGCTATCACTCTTGTTCTTGATGGCTTTCTGGCATCAATAAACAAGAACTAAGTTTTGGTATTGACTGCCTGTAGGTGCCCATGGGCATAATTAAAAGTTTGACCATATGGAAAGTTTTTACTTTGTTTTAACGTATTAAACATTTTTTCCCCAAAATATTTAAATCACAGCTTTAAGCTTTCCTGGTTTTTATCAAAGAAATTCTTTGAGGAAGAAAACAAACTTGCTTTAGGATTTAGTATCAGAAAGGGTATTAATTCTGAAAGGTGTGAAAAAATTTGAATATAGTATGAGATGAGTTCTAATTGAGTAACTTATTTTTAGTGTTAATGAAAGTACCTTTGTTGTTTTTTCTTGAATTTATGTCAGAAAAATTTTAACATCTTAAGTTATGTAGTTTCATGTTTCAAACATGGTTTGCTACTAAGACTTTTGTGAGTTAAATACTATAAGTTAATAATATCTCAAAGTGAACTGGATAAATAGCAACTTTGAAAAAAAAAAAACCACAAACAAACAAAAACAAAACAAAACAAAAAAACCACCTGAGGGATTTTCTAAACCCTGTTGAGATATATACACTGTATATCTGCTTTTGAGATTTTTAAGCTCTTTTAAAGGGACAAATAGAGTTGCCTAAGCCAAAGGTTATCCTTGGGCTGTTCCTCAGATTCCACTCTTGTCCATTCACCCCAGTGGGATGCTAAGCTCTTCCAGATACCTGTATGTCTGTTGTAGTTGAACCTCGGTAGGCAGCTCAGCCCCACGCAGCCGCTCACTTACTTTCCCCAGTGGGATGTGGGAGAGAATCAGAAGGATAAAAGCAAGAAAACCCACGAGCTGAAATAAAGATAAATAAAGGTTTAATAGGTAAAGCAAGAGCTAAAGGCAAGCAAAGCACAATGAGAAATTCATTCACTACTTCCCATTGGTGGGCAGGTGTTTAGCCATCCCCAGGACAGCAGGGCTCCATCATGCTTCATCCTGGTGATCTGGGAGGACAACACACCATCACTCCAAACATACGCTCTCTTCTCCTTCTTCCGCCAGCTTTTATTGCTGAGCATGACATCATATGGTATGGGATATCCCTCTGGTCAGTTGGGGTCAGTTGTCCTGGCTGTGTCCCCTCCCAACTTCTCACGCACCCCCAGTCTGCTCCCTGGCAGGGCAGTATGAGGAGCAGAAAACACCTTAATGCTATGCAAGCACTGCTCAGCAATGATGAAAACATCCTGTGTTATCAACACTGTTTTCATCACAAATCCAGAACATAGCACCATACAAGCTATTATGAAGAAAATTCTACCCAAGCCAAAACCAGTACAATTTCTTAAAAGGTGCATCCAACTTAGTACAACTGTTGTGCTAATGAGGTAACAAATCAGGCTTTATATTAGAACTTTCTTTTACTAGACAGAACACAGCCATGGAAAATATAAAAAAAAAAAAATAAAGAAGAAAAAGAAAAAATTAAAACTCAGTCTTCAGTTTGTCAAGACTGTTTAGTGTAATTACCAGGGTGAAAATAGCCTTCTAATGGAATCTGTGATAGACCGGTTGCTAGGAAGAGGCGAAGGGCTGGGAGCTAATTGCAGCCTACAGCCGCTTGAGAGTGCGGAGCTCACAAGGACAGTAGAGTCAAACTCTTCTCAGCAGTGAAAGATGCTGAAACACAGGGTAATGGCCACAAGTTGCAGCCAGGTTTAGACTGAGAATTTAGAAAAGTATTTCATTCACTGGGAAGTACAGCACTGGAGCAGACTGGCCAGAGATGTGGAATCTCCACCCTATTCCATAAGGCAGTGGCTGACCTGATCTGGCATTGTCAGTAGACCCAATCTGAGCAGGAGATTGGCCTAAACGACTTCCAAAAGCTTCCCTTCAACCAACACATCAAAGATTGTATGTTAACTGTAGGGGAAAAGGACTGTTTGTGGTCTCCCCAAATCCCCAGCATTTCTTGATGTTTTATTTTTGTTGGAGAACAGCTTATGGTGAGTTCTGTTTTGCATGTTACTTGTTGTCCAGGAAGACTTTGAAGAATAGTGTTCTCCTCTTCCATAACCCACCTTCAACCTGTTTTAACATTATTAATGTTAATGTCAAAGATTAATTTGTTTGTGGCAGATTTCTAGTCAATTATTCTTATGACACCAACACCACAGTACATAAACCTATTGTTTGTGTCTTTGCCTTCCCCAGATTAATGTTTTTTTTCCTTAGGTAGAGGTGAGAAGAAACATGGATGGTAATTCAGATAAGGTCCTACCATAATCTGGCACAGTAGAATAAAGAAAGACAGGTTTATGCTAGATATATTGGATGTACTGCATCTATGCTTCCTGAAGTTGTTTTACTAAAGAAAGGATATGCCATTATGTATGTTTACTAAACTATTTAAAATTTCATTTTCTATTTGTTTCCATGTCGTTTTAATTGCTTTTCCTTCAAAGTTTGTTCTAAAGTCTTGGATATTGTTACCTGGGTACAGATCAAAGAGTCTCTACTTATTCTGTTTATCTATTCACTGTTCTCCAGTCATAAATTCTGATTTCCACTTGCATAGTTATATCAGAATTCCTGCTACTGAACTTGCGATTTGGAGGTACCATACAATATTTTTATGGAATGGACATTGTCTGATTTCTTGACTTGAAGTTACTGAGCTCTTTGAACTTTTCTTTCACCCCAGATACATTCTTATTCTTTCTTTGTACGCAAACAGTAGAGACTGTTTTTCTGCAAAGCCGTAAGCTTTACATCAGCTGTACACCCTGGACGTTCTTGAATTGGATATCTCCTTTGGATGACTTTCAGCGGTACTCTCTGTGAAGTAAATTAGACGGTCTCTTAACTTCTTTGGAATATATCTAGTGACCATTTTTATATAAAGCTGCACCACGTTTCCCCTTATACTTGTTCGTGCTTTTCTCTGAGTTAAGCACCTCACCAGTTCTGAGCCGGTGTTAATCACATATTAATGAAGCCTGAATTCCCAGGAGTAATCATCTTAAAAGAGAGGGAAACACATGGTTTGTGGGAGGGCATTCTGCTTGCCAGATTTCATCAGTTCAGAAGTCAGTGCTGAACTTTCCTCCACTTTTTTGGAAGAGATGATTTAAACTTATTGTTAATCTTTCCACATTTTTTTTCCGAGTACTCTGTGAGTGAATGCCATTCTAGCAGTGTCTCACTCAAGTGAAATGAAATTTTGTGTTAGGAGGTTTTATCTGAACGAAGTAATTTGTAACATTTCTGAACCTTACGTAGAGAGAAGTAGAGACATCTCTTTTCAGAGATAATCCAGAATTAGCCTGCCTATAATTAGGCTTTTTATCAGATAGCTTAGAGAGTTTTTGCTTATGCCCACCTCTCCAGGGCTTTTTCAGCCACTGCCGCTTTCCTGGTTAGCATTCCTGATATCCGAGATGTACATCCAGGCTACCAGGAGTTTGGCTCCTGGTCTCTTACTGCTTCTAGTTCCCAAATGATATTCCAGGTTTGTTAGAGCTGTCACGCAGTTGATGTAGGATAGGATGCTTCTTTACATTAAGATGGTTGCTGCTTCATCACACAGATTCATTTCACATCAATTTAGCCAATTGAAAACTAATCTCTATGCTGCATCTCTAGTCAAGAGAAAAATAGGCAGTTCCAGAGAATAAACCATGCCATCTATTTAAGATGCCTGTCTTAATGAAAGGATGATTCATTCTCCAGAGCTGCCTATTTCTTTTCATTAACTGTAGGAGGAACCTAGACACCTAGCTTGAACTAGATACCTGATTTCCATAGCTGAACTTGGATGAAATTAATTGTGATTTAAGAGAGTCATTTACATGTTCTGCTCATGCAAATTCCACAGCTCTTCCTTGCCTCTCACCCTGAGTCCCCATGGCTCAGTTCTTATTAGTGAATCAACCCAACTATCTTATAGGTGAGATTAATTTGGGTGTAGGGACGGCGTTAAGGTGCATAGTCTACATGCGTGTAGACAAATACTCATATTTGTCTCTGCATTTTCAATACAGAATGTATTAAAATAAGGTTTATTGAAGTACTTACTTGCATTCAACATCTGCATGTGCTTTTGTTTAACAGAAAGGTATGCAAAAATATTACTGATGTTTCAAACTTATTAATAATTTATTTTACAGGCTAGTGTTTCTTTCTTTAAAAATAAAGGCTTATAATGTTTATATTCTGGAATCAGCAGATAAATGGATGAATTAACACAGCTCACATCTGTGAAACCGTGGGTGATGCTCACCAATCAGTGTTACTACATTAAAACTAAAAAAAACCCAAAACCCAAAAAACAGTGAAAGAGCCTTGCTGAAGGAGCTTGTATTATTTTTAGTGCTTTTGCATGGTGTACCTTTAAACATTTTCTCAGTCTGATCACCATATGGCTCCCAAACTCCTTATTTTTCCCTTTAAAAGTATTTTAAACTGAGCTATGCTATTACATCTGTATATGTCTCATTTAGGGTAACTTACACTTTTGGCTAGCAACACTGAAAATATTTTCCAGCTCTCAAGGTCCAGTCTAACCTTCTTCCATTTTTAAAGCTCTAAATGAGGAGCTGCACTGCACATGTAACTGAAAGTACTGGAGCTGAACATCTCATAAGGAGAAATTCTTGCCAGATTATGTATACCTCATAGTTTAAGCAGGGCTGGCAGCAACACAAGAGAAGCTGCTTTTTCAGAAAATCTGCGCTTTGGGTTTTCAGAAAGACACTTGTGTTTGATGATTTCTGTTAAAGTATCCTAAATTGAGAGTGAAGGGAAATTTAAGGACCCCCCTTTTTTCTTTGTGTACGATAGGTACAGCAAAAACACGTAGATTTAAATACAGGTCTGCCCATTCACTTTGAATTTGCCATAAAGGAGTTACTGACAGCGAGCTAACTTGGGTTAAATAATTTCCCTGTAAATTCAAACTTGTTTTTCTGCTGATAGTTCCAGGTAATTCCAAATTACTTGTTATCTCTATGGGGGCATCTTTCAGATCAGCTAATCTGTGCTGGGAATTAATTTTGTGCCCGCACATTGGTAGTGATAACCACATAAAGCATGAAGTGACCATTCCACTTGGAGAAGAGCTTTATGGTTACTTCCAGATGCCAGCTGGGTCAACATTGTCATCTTCGATCGCACACACGCTTTTTCTAGAGTCTGTCTGAAAACAAGGTGAAGTACCTGTTTTCAGACATCAGCATTAGGGCCTGCAGTAGCTGGGCGATCGCAATGGAAGGCTGTCGTCTTGCTCGCCTTTTGCATTCGGTGGCATTTAATGGTGTTGACGTCTAGGTAAAAGGCATAAAGCCTTTCCTTTCAGGGCTTTTCTCCTGATTAATTAGGAGAGCCTCTGTTTTATATGGGCAGTATAGTGGAAATGTCCTGTGTTTATATTTGGCTCTAACATCCTAATGCTGCTTTTTTTCCCCTTTTTTCTGAATATATCCATCAAAAACATGCTTTGCACTTTTAAACAGATGTAACTTTCCAGGTATTAATAATAAACTTCAAATTAATAGCTCTTGCTGCAATGTCAAAACTTAATATTGTGATATAGACTAAAGGGGTTAATGCTTTGTTTAATATTCCTAATAGTATGCAATCTGTTTTGCACAGAAGTCTAATCGGGAGTTTTTAAAGTGAGATTAGCTGCAGCTAAATCTCTATCTTTTTGAAGCTATCAGACTCATTTGAAACTGTAATACAAATAAATGCTTGCTGATATAATTACATTATAAATAACACATAAGAATAAGGCTGGCAAATTGTAGAATTACTTTGCTTATGGATAGAATGTCATACTAATAAATTTAAGATGTAAAATAAAATGCACAAACACAGCACATCAATTTTGCTGTGGAGTGCTGGCTACTGTTAAAGTTTCAGCCACAGTGAATATTGTGTGGTGACTGATTTAATTTTTCTCTATTTGTAATAAATGGAGCTTGCATATGTTAAAATATAAATTAATCTCCCATTTTTGTCTTGTGCTGTATTTCCATCTTAGAGGCAGAGGGAAAGGGAAACCAGTTTATTACCAGTTAGTAAAACTGCTAACTGTAGTAAAATGTCACCCCCATTATTTATTTGTACATATTTCAGCTTCATATCCATGAAACATTTAAAAATTGAAGTCTGGATAAACATGTTCACGTTTAATCTAAACAAATATAGAAAGCTAGCTGTAAAAGCAATTTAATTATTTAGGGAACTTTATAAAGTATTTCTGTACCTCGCTTCAAGCACAACACTTCTCTGATGTCAGGAAATTCTAACCACTGTCTTGTACTCAGAGGTGTAGTAATACTGTTCATTCACTAATCAAAAATATGGAGATTTTCAGAAAATTGACTTACCTGCCAGAGTCCTAAACATTTCAGTCGATTAACAGTTAGAGCAGTTAATCACAGTTAACTAACTACATTGACTGGCAAAGTAATTGTGTGCAGATAAAAAGCTGTTGACCAGGAGATGCTTTTTTTTTGTGGTGTGTTTTAAAAATACTGGATCGAATAATCTTTTTGAGGGTGATTATACAGTACAACTTATCTAGCTAAAATCCCCCTTGTTATTCTGTGGATTCTGCCTTCCAGAGCAGGGCCAGCATTTCCCCCTCTCTCCTTCCCATCTGCCTGGAAGGACTGACACTGCACCTTGGGCAGTGGCTCCGAGCCTCCGCTTCCCTTCCCTTCTCACTTGTCGCTGCTGCTGCTGGTGCTGCTGCTTCCCTGTCACCTTGTGTCTCTTCTCAGTGCACCCTCGCAGTTCTGGTTACAAAGGCTTTTTTCTCATCTAGACAGCTGCTCACTGGAAAGTTAACTACATGATGTCATTTTACCTAAATGCCTCACTGCTGTGTTTGTGTAATGTATGAAAACAGTCATGACTAACACAGGAAATGTTCCCCTCCTCTGCATTTCTGTCCCTCGGGGATCCCAGGTGAGCCCTGACATGCTGGGGCATTTCGCAAATTCACGTTTATTTATTGATAAAGTTGTAAAGCAAAATTATGACTAGTGGGTACACAGGCAGTTCTGAGCCTAAAGTGCAACTACTACAAATATGGATAAACTTTTTGTACCCACAGTGTGTAATGTGGCCTGTGTTAATGCAGGAAAAGCAATTTATCAATTCTTAGTAACAGTTTAGTGCAGTTTTAGCAGCAGACTCAGGTAAGGTACGTTGCAGTTACCATTTAGTCGAAAAGTAAACTTCTTGTTTCATTTGTCCAAACTGCATGAGTCAATTCTGAATGGCAAAGTTGACATATTTTAGTAGGATGGTAGTAGAGCAACATCTTTTGTACATTCTTTTCATGATCAAGTATCATTTCTGGCATACTCACACATTGATACAATGGCAACTTTTTGCACTTTTACATAGCAAATTTTTTTTTTAGTGAAGTGAATTAAAATTTTAACCCAAGATTAACCAAATAACTTTTTTTTTTTTTTTTTAAAGGGAGCTACTATTAAAAGGGATGAACATACTGGTGCAATTGTGGTGGCCAGGATAATGCGTGGAGGAGCTGCAGATAGAAGTGGTAAGGTGTTGCTGTTTCCCACTACCCATTCCAGTTCTATAATTCAGAAAAAGATGAGATAAAATGGGAGCATTTTGTACACACGAAATACATCACTATCACAAACAAAAGTATCTGGGGTTTGGTCAGCTTTCCAAAGTGGTGTTTCAATACTGGTGAAAGTATTCATGCTGAATTTTTTCTTCAATTCACTTGCAACTAGGTATCTTTGAGATGTATCATCTTTTTTTGAGATGTATCATGATTCATTTCCAGTTGAAGACATCCACTTAGAAATTATATGATATGATGTGCCAAGATTACAACCTGCTGATGGAGGAACTCAGAGCGGCTGCATTATTTTATGTTGGTACATCCATGTGGAGTTTCAGCTGGTAATTCTCAAAATACCAGCACATCCTTGCCTGCCATTCTGCAGTTTGGGATGTTCAAAGTCTGCAAGAGCTCAAGCAAGAGGTCCTGAGTTATACCCTAAAGGGCTTCTTTTCATTGAAGAGAATCTAGGACAGCTGTGTTCCACACTTAGATGGGGTAATGGAGTATGTCTAGATATATATTGTTAAATTAGGAAGCATTTGTGCCACAAATTAGCACTCACAGCCTAAGCCATCTTTGCAGTACTTGCAGCTGTGTAGCGATGAGAAAGTAGTATGAGTAGAAACAGAATTGGCACACACACTTTTCAAACATCTGCATAAAAGTCTGGAAAAGTCATAGAGAAACGGGACTAATTTTCAGCAGGAAGGAAGGGAGGTGAGTACACCAACCATCTCAAACTTATCTGTGAGGACACTAACTGTTGTTATATATTCCTGCTTGTAGGAACTTCAAGTGGATGAACAAGGGAGAAAAAAGCTGAATGTTAATGGAATTTTTTGTAAAATATGTAGCTACCTTTTAACAACTCCTCTTTGCCTTCTGTAGGTCTTATTCATGTTGGCGATGAACTGAGGGAAGTCAATGGAATTCCTGTAGATGATAAAAAACCTGAAGAAATAATACACATTTTGGTAAATACCAAACATTCTAAAATTAATTAAGGGGAGTCAAGAAAAAGTAATTAGATTTATGATTTCTGGTGTATTTTTTAGAAAAAAAGTATATATTGTATAATGCTTTTTCTTCCAGTGCCATCATTTACAAACCTCTGTTTCCTTTCTCTTAAAGAATGATTTTTCCTCGCATTACATATGTATGCAATTACAGATTACTTGTAAAGAGTTAATGATGGTAATATGGCTGAAAATATGTTGCAGACCTCAACATATAACCTGCAGTTTTAAAGGCACACCATGATCTGTTGAATTCGAACTATTTTAAATGTGTTCACTACTTACGGGTTAACTCCATGTGAAAATTAATTCATAATACACATACTTGATAGAATAAACCGACTGGTATATTAAGATTATATTTTATATTGGTTTGCAGTATATAGCCATATATATGTTTATGTTTGTACTCCTCTGAGCTGTGCAATCTCTAAAGCCAGCCTAATTACTCACTTATGGAGAGCTATTGCAAATTAAGTAATTTGGACTTTTTCAGAAATGTTTAATATTTTTTCAGCAAAGAAACCAATAAGTGTCATGACAGGTCTTTGTGTTCTTGGTGTAGGCATTTCTATATACATAAATACCTTGCTGTCCTGCTGAATTGAGTGGCTGTCTCACAGATTTGGTTCAATAACTGAGATGATTCATTTCAAATGTTAGCCTGCTGATATTCATACTTGCTTTATGGTTTTGTGTTCCCTACAGAAACATATTTTCCTGCAGAAATTAATATTTTAAAATCTCTAGAAACACAATAGCACTAGAAAAGGTGTGAACAATTTCCCCATTTACCTCCTTGAGGTGCAATATAAACATCAAAAGCTAGTTAGAGCTTGTTTCAAAAGTAACAGAAATATTGATTCCAGTCCTACGGCTGGTGAAATAAGAACTTGGCTGCTGCTTGTCAAACAGTGAGCTCTTGGATCGCAGACACGCCGGCAGAAGTATGTCTCGCTTGGTAGTGGACAGGCCTGTTTCCATTTTGCTTAAATCGTTGGCTGTCTGTTGCACTCTGCTGGTTTTATGAAACTTGTCGGCTGCATGCAATAGTAGCAGAGGCTCCAGCTGATTAGCACTTCCTTCAATAGCAAAATGTCACTGAGGCAGTGGGAATATATTGTGGTTAATATGTAAAATGCAGCCAGACACACTTTAAGTGGGATATAGGGAAAGATGAATGGATGAGGTGGTTGATGATGGCTAACTTGTTTTAAGATTTATAGTGGAGGGCTTTTTTTCCATTTAGTACACGTAGTCTATTCAAAAATGTTTTTCTTTTCTAGATTCTTAAAGTTGCCAAAAAAATAAATCCCCCAATAGTTTTATGTGATAAATATGGCACAAGCCTGTTTGATTTTTCTATCTTTTTTTTTTCTTTTTTGAAAAATGAAATGTTAGTTGGATTTTTCCAGGGGTTTCCCAACTGTGCCAGCAGTCCAGCAGTTGCTTCTAATATGCAACAGTTTAGCTGTAGCATTTGCTCCTGCTTTCAGTGCAGAAGTGGGACCTCTGAAACATGCAGGTCCCAGTTTTTAACAGTCCATCTCTTCCCACCAGTGAAGCAAATAAAAATGTTTTAAGTGGGTATTTTAAACTTTGCGATGCACGGTTTGGTAGGGTGAAGCTGTCAAACTCTATATATCATGCTTGGGAGAGGATAGATTCATTATATTTGAGTATTTTTAAATTAATTTGAATTTCTTTTCCTTTTAAGATTTCTTTGAAATGTACAGCTTGATTCTCAGTGCATTTTCTTTTCAAATGTTCACCAGGCTCAGTCTCAAGGAGCAATTACATTTAAAATTATACCAAGTGTGAAGGAAGAAATGCCAATGAAGGAAGGCAAGGTAGGCAAGACTATTTCAGAAGCTATTTCACTCACTGTTATGCTGAGGATATATATTGCTTGCTTGGATGACAGAGCTAAGAATGTGATTTATGCCTGTGGACTCAGTTTTCCTAATGTGACAACGTGTAGTGCACTGGTCGCTTCAGTACTCGTGCTGGATTTACAAGCGGGTGTAACAGGGTTCTTAAGCCCTAACTCTACAGCCATGAAGTTGACATAAGTAATCTTCAGTCTTCTGCGAGGACCTGGCTTGCTTCCAAGTACTCCTTTTCTTCCATCGTACACTGAGTAGAAGACACTTGATAGCACCTTGGTTCAAAAGTATCTTCTCTTCTGTTCCCCATATGGGCACACTATTCACCTGCAAAGTCCTATTTGCCTTGGATCATAGAGCCTTTACTACATTGGGATTGTGGTTGCAGAAGCAATGGATTTAACATTCCCATATGAACTTTTAATGTTAGACATCCGTAAGGATGTTTTACTGCAGTAAATGTTTATTGCTTTACATTATTTAGTTCAATGGTTTTGAACAGTAACAGCAAAAAAGGGAGATTTCTTTGGATTACATTTAATATTTTGATTCTACAGATAAACCATGGTTTGTTTCAGATGTTTATCAGAGCCCTATTTGACTATGATCCTAATGAGGATAAAGCAATTCCTTGTAAAGAAGCTGGACTTGCTTTCAGAAAAGGAGATATCCTTCAGATCATGAGCCAGGATGATGCAACCTGGTGGCAGGCCAAACACGAGGGTGATGCCAATCCCAGGGCAGGCTTGATCCCTTCAAAGCATTTCCAAGAGAGGTGAGCTACTGAGAAGTATAGTTTCATTATTTTTTGTAGTTAGAGAAGACACATATTTGCTAAGTTGTTAAGTTAGCATAGTTGTCATATGTAATGCTCATAGATGACATGGGTATGATAAACCTGCATTTGCAGCAAGACAACTGAACTTGGAAACCTGTTGCTGAAATACTTTGGATTTCCTTATTTGTCTGGCTAGAATTAATAATGACAAAAACTGATAGGATAACACTCATCCAGATTGAAAGAAAAAACATATGGAAAATAGCACATCAGTATCTGTATTTGCACTGATGTACTATGCAGGAATAAGAACTGCAGCAGGTTTTGGAGAGGTTACAAAAATTCAGGGCTAAGGATTTAATTTTTTAGGTTGTGAATAGATTGCACTGTTTTAAGTTAATTTCTTGTAAAATTTTCTGGATATTTTGCAATAATTTCTTGATGTTAAGTGTTTATTTTCCCAAACTGGCAGTGAAAACTGAAGATTTTGTGTCTTTCCCCTACCACCTTCATTCTATAGGAGATTTGCACTAAGAAGACCAGAAGTGCAGATTCAGCCACTGAAAATTTCCAACAGAAAATCATGTAAGTTTGCTAACCTGGAATAGAAATCATACTCCTGATCTCTAAGCTTATAAAATAGCAGTTTCTTTCAGCCTTGTGACTACAGGATGCATTTCTCCTGGGTGCAATAGCTTCTTGATCATGTTGTATTGGTAGGAAAATAAATATAAGAGCTGAAATTAAAAGCTTTAAAGGAGCTAACAATTTTTCCCAACCCTCTTTTTATTTGAAGCACCAAGCCCAATTAATGTTTTGATATATAATATTTCAAAGGTTGAAATCTGTACTATTTCCTGTTGAAATAGTACAGAATTGGCTCAACAGTTTATATAATTTGGACCGCATCAATACAGTGAAATTTATATTGAGAGTGAGATAAAAGGTCTGATAGTCTCCCCTTCTCACCCCCATATAGTTGGTGGTTTTTTGTGTCCTATGAAGCAGCACAAGTTTTTAAAAGTCAGGACATTCAATTTGACAGGCTTTCACAGAAACACTTTTTACTGTTTTTTAAACAAATTCATTTTTAATAGCCCTTGCTTTTAAATACCGTAGTTGCACAATATGAGAAAAATAAGTCCTAAGAAAGCGCATACATCGAAACAAATATTTTCTTTCCACTGGAATTTACATCAACATCTGGTTTAAGTATTATTGCATATTTTACTTGACCTGTTATTTTTTTCAGTTGTACAGAGTCATAACAAAGTGAGTACAATGTAAGAAACTATCATGCTTCAGTAGGATCTAAATCTTAAACATAAACATGTTTGTGAGTTCAACTAGAAATATTCTGAAAGTGGTCTAAAATTTCCAACCATCTTTCATTCTCTAACATTAAACAAAAAAGTATGGATTCTATGGCAAACAATGGAAGCTGGCACACTAAATACAGAACTAAATGCTTTTAGCTTTAAAACTTCTCACCAAGGTTCCTGTTGCAATTTTCTTAACTCCTTGCTATGGCTGTTCTGTTCTGAAGTTTGACAATTACTGATAGTTTTCTAATAATCTGCATTTTCTATCTTTCACTCCATTTCACGATTTGATTTTGTGCCCTAATGCTATTGTTAACTCCAAAGCTCTCGATTAGCTTTGTAATTACAATAACAGAGGATATGATTGCACTATAGCTTTTCTAATTTACATAGATCTTAGAAACAAAGTGGAGCTCCTCCAGCTTGTAGTAAATCTTTTGTCTTTCTAGGTTCTAGGTCAAGTTGCTCTGCCCCAGTTTTGGAAAAGTGTCTGATCCCAGGGTATAGCTATTTCTCTCTGTCCACTGTTCTTGAATCTGGATAATACCCTCAACAAGAGCCTTCAATTAATGTGGCACTGGTGGTTTTGAAGAGATAAATCAGCTGCTGCAACAAAACTGCATGATTCCTTTTGTAATGAACTGCATCTTTTTCGTGACCTTCAAGTGAAAGGTTTTACAAGATGCATCTCACTCTTCCTAATATGCAGCCTGATCTTGATTGGGAATTGCCAAAATTACAAGCCAAAGAAGACCCACAGTATGAGGTTTACTGTTCTTGTCTCTTATGTCTCCACTGACTTTGCCTTAACTAGGCCTTAAACAAAGGAGAAGAGTTCCTCACTTCCTCCCCTTTGTAAAGAAAAGTGACAGAGCCTTAAGGTCAAGCAGTATGCCTGTTATCATTCTCTTTCAGAATTCCTTTAAACAGAGCAAGGTCCAGCTAAATACAATCTAGAAGGTAGTGGTGCCCCAGGAAGCAGGAATGACTGCAGAGTAATGCAGGATTGTCATTTTCTCTCTTTCCCATTCCTTAGGACAGTAAGAATTGGCTACATCTGCCAGATTTCCAGGGGAATAGGGGAAGTGCTGTTCTGAGTCCATCCCTTTAAATAAAGGTCCATCCTTTATTCAAAGGCTGAACATGTTTTTAGCGCTGGGAGGGAATTCAGATCCTTCATGGAGGAGGCATTATAAGGACCAGAATTCACCTGTAGAAAAGATCTTGGGACTAGGATGTTGTTCCAGTTGCTCACAGGAAAACCTTCCACTTGCTTGGCTTTTCAAGAAGATTCCACATAAGCTGGGAAACTCTGCGCCCTCGTGATCTTTCTAAAGTTAGGCAGCTTTTTCATGTTACCAAGCAGAGCAGTGAAGCTGTGAGATGTGGAGGCCGTGTCTGTATTCATGCAGAGCAATCACCTTGCCAAAATTGGGATATGCTGGAAAATCATGCATTGCTCAGCTGAAGGAACAGCGTACTGCCAGTATGGGAAACGTGTAAGGGAAGTGACACAGAGAACAGAAAACTGGAAAGGACTGCTAGGTCTGACTTTTTTTTTAGGCCTTTTCTGTATTGTGGGGAATGGCCCACTGATTATTGTCCTCTAAAGTTTTATTTAAGAAGTTCACAGGTAAGGAGGTGGGAAATTGGTAATGCTTGATTTCATCTGATTCTTTTTTAATCCTGTACTACAGCCCTTCAACTTGATATAGGGTTCTCCAATGTTTGGAAGGGTAATTGTATGGGGAAATATGTTCTGTAGATCTTCCTGAACTAGCTGAGAGGTTGCTTGCTATTGCGGTGGATCTCATCAATCACATGACCTGAATTTCCTTAACAGTTTGGAGGGAAAGGGCAGTTTGCCAGGTGTTATTCTTATGGCTTCCCAAAGACAAAAACCTGTTGGCTTCAACAGAGCTGCTAATAAAAGTCCCTTTCCTGGCAGGACTGGGAGTTGCACTAGGGAGCTTTCTCAAGACATGGTAAGTAGCACTAGATGTCAGCCTGCTCTGTTCTGTCAACTTATTCCGCAGATCCCATGTTTTGTAAGGAGGAAGAAGCCTTTGCTTTTAATAGGGAGGATCAAGGAGAAGTATTCTATTTTCATGGGTACCAAGAAAATTTGAGTCAGCTCTAGTTTCTTAGTTGGGCTTCCACAGTAGTAGTGTCCTTCTACTTGAAAATTAATCTAAAATTAGTCAAAATTGTATAACATACAAGTATGTTATATTTGTATTGTTGTATTTATCTAGAATAGAGCTGTCTGAAACATAGTCAATAACTGTATCCACAGTAACATTAATGTCCATCAGGATTTGCTTTGATAATTAAGTATATTTCAAAACCTGCAAGGAGCTAGACTGAATTACTTTTGGGAAGCCTTCTTTCTATTTCCAATTTTGAATTTTTTATACTTTTCAGCATAGCACTGCATATCGTGTAAAGTTGTTAATCTGTACACATATTTGTGTGTCATAAATTTGGAAGCAAAAACAATGGGCTTTTTTGGTGATGCTGACCATGCTTGTTATATATACAGATGTCAAGGGAGTAGAGGATATTTTCCAAGGAACTTTTTCAGAAATAATTATTTGCACGGAAAAAAACAGAAACCCAACCCAATTCTAAACTGTTAAAGGATCAGTTTATAATGGAAATGCCAATTCATATTTCACTTTAATAGCCAAGTCAACTTGTTTCATTGTGTCTATGTGTAAAGTGAATATAAGTAAAAGGAATTACTTCAGCTTTGTGGAAGATACATAAGTACGCCTTTCCCAGAATTTAGCTATTTTCTTGGAAGAGATAAGAGAATCTTTCTTGCATTGCACTAGTCAAAGTGAAAAACCTTTAACGTGTACACCGGAGGAGGGGACAAAACAATGTACATTCCATATTGAAAGGTAAGTGAAATCACACTTCCTCACTTCAAAATGGAGAGGGTGCATAGTTTGATGGTATCTGGGAGAAAGGTGGCAGGAAATCAATAATATAGATGGACCCTACGCTGACAAGAGATGACTTTACATTGAGAGGAAGACTCAGAAAAAGGAGGAATAAAGAAATAAAGGAAAAAGCAGGGAAGTGAAATTTCATATTGAGTATGAAGAAAAGGAGAAAGTATTGCAACAAGGGTAATGGAAGAACAGATGGACAAAAGCTGCCCATGAACCCCGTTAGGCAAAAACCCACAGAGGATGGGCTTTGAAAATATTAAATTAGTGCAATTAGCAGTATTATGCAAGAGCTTTACTGTAGTCAGTATCTGCTCTATATCTTGATTCCATTTAAAGCAAACACTAACATATTTGTTTTGTTAAAGATTTTGAAATGGTGAATGTAAAAATTACTAATATAAACTCTGACAACATTTTGGTTTTTATTATTGGTAGAAAACCTCAGTAGGTTCAGCATTAATATTTGTAAGTTTTAAAGGCATGAGATAAATGGCAGTTAGATGTGCTGACCTGCTGACAAGACTGATAGTGCTACTTCTTAGGCTCTGAGTTAGTACAGAAATGATGGAGGTATACCAAACCTCTCAAGCATTTTCAGCATTTTTCTCAACACTTAACAGCAATGACTTTTCAGCAAAAAGCAGTATTGCTTGTGCATTAATACTATGGGAAAATGATACTGGGGAACAAATGATAAGAAAAAGCAGCACAGGAAAGGAAATAGGAAAATGGAATGAAAGTAGAGGCAGAGAGATGCATGAGATGGTGTGAGTAGGACTAACCGTCCGCGTGCTGCGATGGTGACCGTGCAGCGTTCCTGACGCGGGTGCGAGGGAGGGAGGTAAGGTACGTGTGCCCGGCTGCATGCAATTGGCTTTGGTGTGTCTCAGCATGTGAGCCGTGGCTGATGCCAGCTCTGCAGAAACCTGCTTACCTGGTATAATAATTAACAGCTTTCCTGCCTTTAGGAGGTCATCTTAGCTTGGGCACAACTTTGCAGCCAGAGCTGGCTCTGTGAGTTCTTCTGTCACTGCATCCCGGCTACGGGACTGCATCTAGGCTCAGTACAGGGAAGGATTCATTTGTTTTATAGTTCCCAGTCTGTTAACTTGAATACAAAGACTACTCGCGCTCTGGCTGTAATAGTCACTGCCAACAAACGTGGTCGTTCTTGCATTTGTAGCTTACTTTAATTTGTAGATAAAACACTGATTACCTCTTCTTTTAAGAAAAAAAAAAAAGTACATTTCTTTGAATAACAACCAAATAACTTACTGTTCTACAGTTATTATCTGCCAAGACATTATATTCCTTCAGCATAATTTTGCTTTCACAGTGGTTACTGTGTTTATTCTTATGTTATATATGTGTTGTCTCTGGTATGAAAATTACTTGTAACTTTATATTTTATACTAGTGTAGCCTGTAACTTCTGTTAACTTGGGCATGCATATGTGTACGTGTATATCCGTACCCTGCATGTATAGTTATATATAAATATATGTATGTGTGTAGCATATATGACAGAGCTGTTTGGAGATGTCTTTTCCTTGAAGATACGTTTGTTCTGTGTATTTAATGCTA
This sequence comes from Numenius arquata, assembly GCF_964106895.1. Classification (NCBI taxonomy): domain Eukaryota; kingdom Metazoa; phylum Chordata; class Aves; order Charadriiformes; family Scolopacidae; genus Numenius; species Numenius arquata. Next base: position 28,079,432 of record NC_133587.1, on the reverse strand, counting down.
AATGTAAATACTTACTGTGGCAAAGCCATCATCGTATAGTTTTTCTAGAGCTTAAAACCCATTTTACTTTCAATTTTGATTTACCATATGTGATTGGCATTGTATGAGCAAGAGGAAATATTTAACTGCAGCCAAATGGTGTTCATTCAAACAAGATGTAACCCAGTTTATCCATAGATGAGTGTCTTGTGAATTGAAGATCGTGTTCTGCCAACAAAAGAATTTAAACAGACTAAAAGAATGAATGCTTTGTACTACTTGTATTTGAAGACCAAAGATTTAGGATAAATGTATAATAGGAGTCTTTTGCTTGTTATAATTGCTGCACAATCTTAACTCTGCCTTTCTTCTCAGTATTTTTCCGTGTTCATATTTGAAACTTGATTGCCCACCTGCAGGTAGTTATGAGTGAAAACAAAAAATAAACCAGACTTATAGAGTTAAATTAGCACATTAGTATCTTTGTTCAGAAGTCTTCTGTCCTTACAAATATTAACTTCTGATACCACAGAGAAATTAAGGAAACCTGAAGCTGGATGACATTTGAGTCAAGGTCACATGAGACAGAAGTGGAAACGGATCTCATAAACTCTTACTCTGTCCTTCACCGCAAGACTATCCTTCTTCATTTTCCAAATTATCTTCGTAGAGATACTGTTATCTGATGATGTTGAGAGAGGGTTAAGTTAGATCACTTTAAATTTCCTATAGCATGAACGTATATGTATTGTTTGATCTACAAAACCCTATAGGATAAAAAAAACTGCAAAACAGTATAAATGTCGATTGCTATGTGGAGCCGTTCATCACTAAAAAATTAAGTGTTTAATATTCTCTGTAACGCAGATTGTTGTACATCACAGTTTCTTGCTTACCAGAGTGAAATAGAGTTTAAGGGACAATGTATCTTGCTTGTGATAAGAAACTAGAACAGAGCTGTTGGATCTAACTTTAGACTGAGAAACATTTACATAAGATTCTTTGATGGAAATATTGTTGAAAGTAAGTCAGCAAAAGTTAAAAATTTTAATCTGGTGCTGGACTGTTGTAAAGAGTTGAGGACGTTCCTGGAACAGCACTGATTTTGAGCTTCATGGGGGAGGCCCCCAAAATCAAATCTAAATATATTTACTTTAAAATACATACAAAAATACAGTGTATGTGGTACTGTTTTGTGTTGTTATAGTTTAGCATATTGGCTACGCTGAAATCTTTCTAAAATGAATAAAAACACCTACTTCCTAAGCTTCCATTGCACTTGTGTTTCCTGTTTCTTTTTCCCATTTCTCTCTTGGTACTGCTTTGTTATTGTTCGAGGAGCCTGTTCCATGACTATTTTTTTTGTAACTTCCTCTCCCTTATTATCACACAACATTTGTTTGATCGTATCTCTTCTTTTCTCAGTGTTTTATTTGCTCCACGTTGCCTTATAGTTTTTTTTCATTTTGTCACTGCTTTTATTTTCCTGCTTCCCACCAGATTCCCTCCTCTTTACTCTCTGTCCTCTTTTAGTCTCTTATTTGTTCCTTTCAGATAAGCACTTCTGTTTTCTTTCTCACTCGGCTTGAATTTAGTAAAACTACATTGGCCTGAGATCCACCCAAACTTTCCACATCTCTAAACTTTCAAAATTCAGGCATGTATTCGCACGTATCTGCTGCATGTGTACAACTGCTTCAGACGCTCAGAGCTGTAGTAGTTAGCCGTGAATCACAATACAAAGTTTCCTGGCAAACAACCTCTAGTTTTACGAAGGACAGGCAATAGCCCTGGTAAAATTGCTGGTAAAGTTCAAATTGGGACCTGCATGTTGATGACTCTTTCGTAGGTGCATGAAGCATCAAAGACCCACTGATTTACCACACCGTTTCATTATAGACCGTTTTGTTCGCCCTTAGGAGTAGCCCAAGGAAGCCAAGAGCAGTGTTAAGAAGGAATATTTTTAACAAAACACAAAAAGTTCAAAAGCCTTCGCTTTATCTCAGCATTAAACCTCAGCTTGCAGACGTTTTGGTTTGTGCTTTCTGGCATCAGCTGGCTCACTTGGGAATCTTAACATCTTTAATTTATAGCATGGATGGATGAGACCGTTTCCTTTCCTAGCAGGGGTGGCCCAGAAGCCTGCATTCCCTTCAGCTGTTCTCAGCCCTGCTGCTGTAGTTCCACCATCCCATACTTACAGGTCTCCTCCGAAGGTCTGCGGTGGTCAGGGTTGAGTGAGTGTATACCAGTGTGTACATACAGACCTCTTTTTCTCCTGGTCTTTCATGTCCATAGATGTGGACTTGTCCATTTCCAATGATAAAATACCAAACAGAATACTCTAAAATGCACAGTCACTAGTTAAGTCAAATAACTTTGTTGAATTCAGGAGACTTTTTAGGTGTATTGATGTATTTCAGGAGATATATTTGCAGCCTATTGAAAGTCATGGAAATGGAAATACAGAAAAACTTGTCATACATATCCGGAAGTGTAAAAGGTCTCTCAGCACAGAGAAAGAGAAAGAAATAGCACCTGGAAGCCAGCCTGCCATTCTGGGTCCAGCTTTAGGGTGTTTGTCACTTCAAGAATTGGGAGCTTTTAAGGTCAGGAGAGAAAAAATGTTCCAACACTTTCACTCTCAACTCACAAAACTGTCGGCACTTTCTTAAGGCACCAGATGTGGTCAACCTTAGAGGACTTTCCAGTCTACTAAAACTGTATGGTCATCTCAAGTGCAGAAATAAACTTTAAATAGGATTTAGAGAAGTCTTCCAAATTAATATTTTAAAACATAAGTCCCCAAGAAAAAAGGTACCAAGAAAAGATCTTTGTATCTGTTTCATGGCATGAAATGGGAAAAGCTCTTCCATGTAATCAGATAGGCAGGAGAGTTTTGGCATCGCCTTTGTTTGGTACATTGCTTACACATGAAAGATTGTAAAACATCTCTTGAATAATTTCTTCACATTCCGAGGGAAGACCTGTTTCATGGAAACTCTTTATAATATATTTGTATTTTAGGCATATTTATCCAGATTCCAAAGGAAATTTGAATGAGATGTAGGTTGTAAAATCTCTATATAAATCTAGACTTTAGGATGTAATATCTGTGAACAAGAATTCATTACAGATATTTTGCTTTTCTGTAAAAGCCCAAAGATGATTGTAAAACTTTGTTTTCTACTTTCAAGGAGGCAGAAATTTATTGACTTAGTATAGATAAGCAGAAAGTCTTAAGTAGATCTATTATATTAGGATAGTGTCTGACAAGAGTATAGAAATTCTTTTCAGCTACAAGTATAGACATTCAAAAAAATTCAAAAACCTCTCCAACACCCAGCTCCAAGGGCAGTAGCAGCTGTTACTGTAAGTGCAGAAAAATACTGAGATTGCGTTCATGGTAGTGATTCTTAGAAATTCTAGGTTAAGATTTATTAAGTGGAATTTATAAACTCGGCATTAAATATCAAAAAGATTTTCCATGACAACTGGGTAAGGTCATTGCTACCAAATGAATAGAGGAAGAATCTCCTATAGGGAATCTAAAGTGCACGTAATATTTCCATGTCTTTTTAGGTCCTTTTCTAACTGAGTGTAGTTAAACATGTAAGTTAACTCAGTGCTGGTATGTTGGTATATGTCTCAATATAATAGGTGCTATCAAGAGGATTTTAGAGTAGCTTACATAGCTAAATTTTTTCCTATTTATGAAGTATTAAACAATAATACTTTGTTTTTTTGGCTGTTCTAAGATGAGGAAGCGGTTGAGTGTGGTAGGTGCATTTTTCTTCTTCAATTTAACTTTTCTTTCTTAAGTTATGTTTTCACTCCATTTAATGATTTCCTTTCCTATTTTTCCTTTGTGCTTCTCAGAGGAAATTGAAGGTACATGTACAAAAGTTTCCCTGCATAGCCCAATAATTTATTTAGAGAACATGTGTTTAGAATTAAATTGAATATAGTCCAACATTTTTAAGAGATGTTGTACATATAATGCTTTTATATTGCCACCAAATACATTGAATGATTTCTTAAAATTCCAGAATATTCCTAGTTGCTTCATGTAAAGATCAGTAATTTGAACTATTGTTTTAAACTGCTTTCTCTCTCTCTCTTGAACCTTTGGAAGATACGTATAGAAAAGTAGTATCATAAAATAATATTAGCGAAACTTGGGTGGGCTGAGTTGAAAGGAGATTGTTACATGGCCATGAGAAGTCTTGCATTTCTAATTAATACTGATGAAGTATTTCTCTGAGATGGTAGAAAGTTCATCCATGTAGTATCATCCTTACTGTTTTCCCTCCGAGTGTAGCCGGTTACTGTTATGCTTGCAGCATATGTTAAAGTAATAGCAGCTGATCTCTTGTAATTTTTTTTATTTTTTTTATTTAAGAGGCCTTTGTTTATAAAGGCATTAGAAATTGTAGCTCATATTTTTGATCAAAGGGCCTCTGGCATGTAAAAATATACATTATAGCTATTTTATATCAAATGGGAGGATGTGTTTTTGATCAAAAACCTTTCTGTCTAATCCAGTGAGCCAAAACTTAAAGCTAAAGTCTGATAATGTATAATTTACGAAAAAAGCTTGATTTACATCAAATACGTTTTGCTTTCTTTTAAGTGGCATCATATTTTCTATTAACTGATAAAGTGTGAATAATACACTGTTAGAATTCTTTTTAGAATGTTTGCTGTCGTCACAATTTTTGCTTGAAAAGGTAAAAAGATCAGTGTGCATGCTGCAAAGTTCCAGAATATCTCCAGCTAAAATATAAAACAATAAATGTTGTTTTATGTTTTTAAGAAAATGGCTTATCTGAGGCTTTTTAATGCTATGCTTTGTACAGTTGTCATTTTTTAAGTAATTTCTTCTGTATTTTTTGCTGGGCTTCTAACTATTCTGCTTTATTTCTTGGCTCTTATTCTGTATGCTTTTACCCTTCGTCCAGAAGATGCTGAATGTGCTGGTCACAACAGTGGATCCTATCTAGGTGAGCAATTGGTTACAAAAGACAATTTCTTCCTTTCTTTCAGCTTCTTTTCCCTGGAACTACTGTGTCCACTTTGCTTTTGGGGGTAATCTGCATATAAATGTCCTTACTCTGCATGAGAAAAGCATGAATATTGAGGTTTTAAAAATGGCTCATTGGATTTGACATAAAGGGTTTATGTAGTATATGCCTTTATCTGGTTAAACTTAAGCTACTAAAATACTGGTTGATTTTTAAGTCAAAATATATATATACACATAAATTTGGGAATAAAGTTGACTTTTGAAGTACATTAAGGAAGCAATGTGTCTAATGAAACAAAAAGGTTACTGTATCGTGAAAAGTTTGAGTAAGTCTTTAAAGACATATTTTCAAGGTTTTATGTAAGTTTTGCTTAAACTTTCTTTGTACACATCTATCTAACAATTGGGGGAGGATTCAGTGAGAGTACGGAGCAAATTTGCAGGCAACAGTTCTTTTTCCACATTACAAAATATATCATAATAACTCAATAGCTTAAATTTAGCTTTAAAGCTAGTTTGAGCTCAATGTATCATTGTGGGGCGGGGGAAGAAGAGGGGAAGGAATCCTTTGGATTCGGCTTCCAGATCCCAAATTTCAAACAAAAGTAACATTTAAAAAAGGTGAATGTTCCATGATATGTTTCAACTTTTTAATTTGTGCCATTTTAAAAGCTATATAAAAATATTTTAGTTGAAACTGTCCAGAATTCCTGCCAGCTGAAGGCTGGCTGGAGCAGATTTTGTGGCAACCAGCCCTTTTCCCAAGGCTTTCATCCTCCTACTACAAGAGGAATGGGAAGAAACTTGTCAAAGTGCTTTAGTACGTCCAAGCCACTGGACTCACTGAAACACCCTAGACCACTACTGTAAATTAGAGATGGTTTTCATATTGCACTATGCTGTTTTAAAATGTGGTATATAAACTACACCAGGAACACAAAATCTATATAACTGAAAGAACTTTGGCCTCTTTCCAAAACCTTAGCGTGGTATAATTTCATCATGTATTTGTGGAACTAGTAGTTATCTGATCGTGCTGAAAATAAACTTCTTACCTTTGTTAGTTAATCAACTAAATTAAGGTTGAATCGTAATTGTATTGAGAGATTGAAGTATGCTTAGAAAATGATACTTTGGATGTGATTCCAGACGAACTGCATTTTCCTTATCAAATCTTCTCTTTGAAACAGAAATTACCCTTTTTCCCGCTCCTCCCCAATTTCCCCTCTTTCTGTCTGCAAATACAGATTGCATGAATTCTCCAGATCAGACTATCGTGGTTTTGCAACCGTATCAGTGGGCTGATGCTGTATTTGAGAATGAATGTGGCAAAAGAGAATCTACCTTTTCTTGGTGCTGTAGCCCTTGCAGTGAAACATTTTGGTCTGCAGTTGCCAAAAAGGTTTGATCGTCTTGGAGGGAGATGAGATGTCTTGTGGAAGAACCTACTGTTGTCCCAGGTGCAAAGAACAAAAAATCAAGATGGAATGTAGTTTACCTACGCAAAACTTTACAAAAATTATCAAAGTACAGTGCAGGCAATGGTTTATCTTGAGAGGTTCCACACGGTGGAGTGCAGCAATCAGTCCAGAGATGGTACCTTCAGCCTTCTCACGGTGGGTCTTTGCTGTTGGAAGTGAGGTGCTGGAGAGGAGAGCCAGAAGACAGAACAGGGAGAAAAAAAAGACTTGTCAAAGGTTAGGAGCAGTTTGGGGGTAAGGACACAAGTATATCCACTGGTTGTGAATAATTAGCTATTTGGTGTGGAAATTAGAGGTTCCTTGGAGCTCGTCACTAAGAATCGTTTATTAAAAATTATCTTCTCAAGATCAAGCAGGTAGGCTTTTGAAAGCTGATGTTGCCATTCTTTTGCACATGGTAACAGGACACAGTGATTTGTAATTCAAACTGTCTTACGAACTCCACTGTCGTCTTGCTTCACAAAAATCCTTTGCAGACACATTTAGGGTTGCTTTCCTCCTAAATTATTTTTCAGTTGTATTTTCTCAAGGAATAAACTACTGTGGAATAACTTTCTGGGCTGGACAAATGCCACTGCCTAACGTGTAATAATTTGAATAAAACTTGTTGACCAGCTGCAGGGAGGACACAAAACATTTACCTATGTGCTGTGCAAGATATAAAACTCAGATAATGTATAAGGTAAGAGAGTTTTAGGCAAAGACACTCTATAAACCCTGTGTTAGGTACAGGGAAGTCAATACCATATCTAACTGTTGCAGTCTACCTGGGGCCTCTTTCTTTTCCACTGGTCTGACTATATATTCCTTCAGTGAAGGCCTTCAAAGTTACTTTTATTCCCTGGCTGTTGTTTTTTTGAGAGTGGGAAAGCAAATATGTCTGATTTTTGAAAACAGCTCATTCTGGATGTCCCCCTGTGTTTTGCAGTACTGTTTTTTGGAGTGAATCCTGAGTGTCTCAATTTTTCTGAATGCGCAGATTCTTGAAAGATGACAGACATTTATGGCACCCCTTGATTACTAAGTAACTAAGAATTTCTAGGCAAGTCTCTTCATTATTGTAACACAAAGTCTTCACTAAACATAATCCACTGAAAGCAAGACCTAAAACATTGTCACTGAAGGGCTTGGGTCACACCAACAAGTTCAGGGGGTTTTAGTGACACCCAATTAAATGCCTGTTTATATGTTGTAACCTGTTACAAGAGCAAAGGAGTCTGAATTGGCTTAACCGTTGATGAAGGAGTTGACCCATTGTACCGTGCATTTACAGCAGGTTGTATTCACACATGCAAGCAGTTAGTATGAGGTAAGTTGAAGTATGATAAATAGTTTGTGTGTCTGAATTCTAGAAACATTTTTCATAGTATGGATACACTGGTTACTTCCTAAAACCAAAATGACTAAGTCATGTTTCATGCTGCTTTTGATAGTATGTAATCACATCAAGTGAACTACAATTCGAATATCAATTCATGACTTTTCAATGTATTTTATGGCTCTTTATGGGTTTAGGGCTCTGTATTTGTTGGCATTTCAATCTGTGATCCAGGATATTCTGTGAACATCTGACCCTCTCTGAAAGGGTATGTACTTCAGACACACACAAGGTGGTCGCGAAGAGCAACAGACGAGGCAGCTTTCGGAAAGCAGAATGTCTGTACTATCCGGGGCCAGATCTTTTTATGTCTGAGGTTATGCTGCTATTAATTTGAACCCTCCCCTCTAAAGTGACTCCGATAAATTTCATGATTTTTCACCGAATTCTAATATTTAAGTCACAGTATAGTATTGTATGTTTCTGCAGTAATTTCCTGAGGAATTGCTGGAGAGAACATTAGGAGTTTGCCTTTGCCAAGCTTAAATTCTAGTTACATTACTTGAACCTTTATGAACATACAGTAAATATAGATGAATATCATCTGTTTACTATTCTCAATTTTGTCTTAAAAATCCAGACATAATCTAAATTTTTATTAACCCTGTCTAAATGTGCAAGCTGGGAATCAGTCCAGAAGCAAGCAGAGTAAGAAGTCTGCTCTGTGTTTGTGCAATTCCTGTGTAACAATAGAAATACTCGGCATATGAGCCAGTATAAAAAACCCCAATATTTGAGGGGAAAGAAAAATCCAGAAATATCTACTAAAAATACTGTATTCATACAAACCTAGATAATGACTGTGGTATTAAACTTGCTTTTGTTGGTAATGTGAATACAAAAAGTACTTGCAAATGCATTTAGAAATAAACAGCATTTATTCACTATAAAATTTCTGTTCTGTAAGATTAGACTAAATTCAGCAAAGAGTATACATAATTTAAACACATACTTAAGCACTTGTTTTAATCAATGAAAATGAACAAAAGCATGTGTAAGTGCTTCATAGTAATGTGGAGCCTTACTGGTCAATATATGAAGCGTAGGTGAATTTAAATTATAATATTTCCTGTTAGTGTAATTTCTCTAAATTTGATAAATTAACTTTCTACTTTCCTGAATATATTTGGATTTAAAATCATACAACATAGTTGCAATCTTTTGTTCTCTCCTTCTTTAGAATTATATAACTAAATCTAAGTAAGTACAGCTTTTTACATCAGCATCCTTTTAAAATATTTTAGGAGAGACAGGTTGATGCATTGCCTGTTTTCAGTTTGGATTTCTGGGTGAGGTCCAAGTGGATTTCTCTGTGTAAACATAAGGATGCTGTTCCGAGATGACCAAATGTGTATTGCTAGTGGTTAAAAGAATCACGCTTTTCTGCTAGGTTTTTTTTTCATTCTTTATTTCTTAGAGATATAAGTAGGTTCTCTTGGATTGTCGTTGGGCCTTAATTAAGTTTATTAGTACCAGCCTTTGATTTTTATTTCATGTTGAGAAGTGTTATAAGGTTTGGAGACATTTGTAGTTTGGGAACATTTGTTCTTCATATTTTCTTCCCAGCGGCTGTTCTTATTTCACCAAACTGTTACATTCCAGCAGTAGTTTATGGGTTTGCATGTTCATAGGTTTCTCGTCGTGTAGCTGAACCCAGGGAGCTGGTGCAAGCTTCTCAGTGTTCAGAATTTTATGTTGCTTTAGTGACAGAATTTTCTCCTTTTATTTTATAGTCTGCATACTTGGCAACAGGTTAATCTCTGCTGATATCCATATTCCACAGACAGTATACCCTGCAGCTGCTTTCATATTCATTGAGGTTTACATTATCAAATATTCTGGGCAAGCAATGCTTTTCCCCTTTGTTTTTTATGGGAATTTACTTTCAAGCTTAATCATTTTCTAGAAACTTTATTTTTCTATTGCATATCAGTATTGGTTTTGTTTTTCCATAGTGATTTTCACTAGATTTTTAATAATGCTTTATTGTTAATTTAAATATATGAAGTTTATTTTTATCTTTCCTAAACTGTAGTATGCAAACATTAGCAGGATATTTTTGCCTGTTCATAAATGTTTTTATTCCTTGCAAGTATGATGTTCTTTCAGTTCAGCTTAATCTTTTTGCACAGTCATAGCTGCCCAACTTATAATGCAATTATAAATGCAGAGTTCAATAAAAATATTTATTAACAGTTCTTTATAAAATAGCTTCTGAAGGTAGTAAAGTTAAGCTGCATATGTAAGGATATATGATGGCAGATGTGAGAAAGGGAGAATCATGTTTCCAGGAATGCAGTAGCAGTATCATAAAAACGTTGAAAATGTTTGAAACAGTCTCATCCTTTCTCTCTGTACTGTGCGTTTCCCTTGGTTTTGAAAGCTGCTAAAAGCAAGCTTTCTGGGTTTCTCTATAGGGCTATTCAGATGTGCTTTGAGGAACAGTTAAAACAACTTTCAAATTGACAATAGTCTTAAAGTGCCAAAGCAATCGGTGTCTCACAGGTTTTTAATATTCACTAGTTTTACAGAGCGTCTTCACCAGCGCACTGCGGAGAAATCAGCCACACTGCAAATCTGCTTCGTTATCTCTGGCTCATGTGTTTCTTCTTTTTATAATAGCTTTTCTGTAATGTCTAAGTCCTGGGTGAACTTGTTATTGAACCTTCTTAATACACAGGACAAGATTACTATTTTCATTTTACCAGTGAGTTTCAGTTACAGATTATCAACTGTTTTAATTGAGAAAACCCATGTTAGCAATGGAACCGTATCAGCCAAGTCTTTGTGATGCTCTATATGCAGCGTGTAGAAGTGACAAGGGGTGAATCAACCTGAAGACAGCACTGAAAGATTTTCTCCTGTTTGATACAAAAAAAAAAAAAACAAACCCCAACCCCACACCTGTTTTTTTTCCCTCTTTTAAGAGAAGAAGGAATGAAAATTCTTAAGTAACCCACCACCGGGTAGTTTGGTAATGGAATCTTAATAAAGTGGATGGAGAAAAGAGGAACAAGTTACAAATGGTCTTACTAAAATCCAACACCAGAGATTGAATTGATATGAAGATTTTGCAGAAAGGATATTTTTCCTAAAGATTCCACACTTGGACATGTAAGCCGAGGTTAAGCAGTTGTTGGTAATGGTGCTCTGAGACAGCTATGCAGAGGCCCAGAGCTCTTGGTTTTTGTAAGGTCAGCACCAAACTGGAAAGGAGACGGTTGGTTTAGCTTCATTTGGTCGCTACCCTTACTTTTTACCTTTTCTGGATATGTGGATTCTGGTTTTTGTGACAAAGCTCTTTATTCTGTAAACCATTTAGTAGTGAATAGTGAAGAATTATTCTGTCTTTTTCTTTCTTCTCTTTTTTTTCCTCATAAAATGGTCATACATTAAAAAAATCAGAACCATTTTCAGCTTACTTTTAGGGCAACTCATGGGGGTTTATTTTAATCTGGAGCCTTTTCAATGAGGCCTCAGGAAACTTGTGAGTCACTTCATGTGTCTGTACTGCCAATGTTACTTTTAACCTTTCTTTATATAACTGTCTATACGGTCAGGTGTAGTTAAGTAGCAAGAAACCATCCTCATGTCATGGCGGACTTCACCCAAGTTCAGACAAGCTCTCCCGGGCCCTCCCTTGGGTGCGCGCGCTCACAGCTACCACCACCCCAACAGGGCTTTCCTGACTGCAGTCACTTCAGTGTTGGTGTTTTTTAAATAATAAAATAACGTAACTCAGTTTATTTCATTATGTTTTCGTATCTCACGTTTTGGTCTCTTTTCTATCTCAGCCCATGGCCTTCTCATTGGAGAATGGAAATGTCACCATCCTTTTCTGTTGTCCTGGTTTGAGGATGCAAGCTCTTCTTTTTTGTTGATTTTTATTTTACTTATTCAAATTTTGAATGTGAATGGGTCAGCATCACTGTATTCTCAAAGAAATTTTTCTTCCCTTTTTGTGTGTATGCATGTGTTGTAGATTCCTATAAGTACAGGGGCTCACATCAGTAAAATGACTTGGTTAACATCCTCCGTGATCCAGGTTCTGCAAAGGTTTATGCTAAATGGAACTCTGTGTGTGCAAAATGCTAAGCCTGTAACTAAGCCTTGTAGGATTTCACTTCAGATCTGGTTATAAATATTTGCAGAACTGAGTCTTGAATTTGCCAGATACTACCTTTGAAGAAAAAATTGTAATGTGATTACTTCTCAAACACCTAAACCTAAGTGCTTTTACAAGTTTATGAAAACATATTGCTGAAAAATCTGGGGTCACTAAAAGTTTACACGTGTTTACTGTCTTATGAAATGTTCGGGGGCGAGGAGAGGGAAGGGTGTTGGGATTTTTCCAGTATTTAAAGTGTAGTTTATGTTTTACTTTATTACCCCCAAATAATGAAATAAGCTTTGCAGTCCTTCTTTGCAGCCCTTCCTGTAGTTCCTTCTAGAAAAAAAAGTGGTGCCACAGAGATACTAGTAAAATGTAATACAATGAGGATTTATTTGAAAAACTGTAAGGTAATCGTTAACAGAGGAGTAAATTGTTTTTTAACATATACTGTAGAAGGGGGTTTTTGTGCTGTTCTGCTTGAAATTGCCTATGATTATCTCCTTCGAGAGTACTTAAAAGCTATGTGAAATTTCCAGTTTCTAGATAGGCACTGTAGATATCACACTGTTGATGCAATTGCAAATGCAAATTTAATAGGAACACTAACTTTTAATTTCATGCCAACATATCCATAATATGGGTACTGCATTGTCTAAGATGTGTCATTGTGGTTTGGAATTTAACTAACAGTGTTTGGTTTTACTTTTAAACATTTTTGGGGAAAGATTTTGTGTGCTTCCTTTATGCTACCAGCATGGAGCTAAGCAAAAAAAAATTGTTCAAGGAGTGAATTCTCATTAACCCTTTCAACACCAGATGTGTTACTACCATATGTTGTATTTGATGTCTGTGTGCCACTATGATTTAATAGAAATGCATTAAGTGTGGTATGAGAGTCCAGATTGCATGAATTTCTTGTGTATATATACTAATGTGTAAGACACTCGAATTATCTAAATATGTTAACAACTTATTATATTTTATAGCTTGTTGTTGCAACTGTTATAAATTTATTGGTAATCTTAATTTTGCAGTTTAAATAGGCACCTGATATAGTTTAAAACTGTGGGAAAATATCATTCTAATGACCTGGGTTACTAAACATATAATATATTTTTTTATTCCATGCACCAATCCCCAAATGTTTGGAAGAAACTGTTTTCAAGTACTTTGAGACGACTTATTTTCTTATTTTGAAAAAATCCTGTTCTTATTGCAGCTGGTTTTAGAAGAAGCTTTCGTCTTAGCAGAAAAGATAAAAAAACAAACAAATCTATGTATGAATGCAAGAAGAGTGATCAGTATGATACAGCAGATATCCCAACATATGAAGAAGTTGCAAAATATAGACGACAACCTAATGACAAATACAGGCTTGTTGTTTTGGTTGGTAAGTTGCTTGCTTTATTTTTGACGGGGTAAAACAGAGGACTGCTGATTAGCACAATGCTTACCATAAAATCATTTAGATTGAAAGGGATTTCAGGAGGTCACCTGGTCCAGCCTCCCACTCAGCAGGATTAACACTGAATTTAGAGCAGGTTGATGATGACAGCAACTTTGGGAACATGTTTTCCCACCATGTCTTCTCTTGTCTTCCCACCACACACCTCAGTAAAGAGGTGACCTCCATCTTCTCAATGGGCATCAGAAGGATGCTGGTGGGTCCCCCTGAAGCCATCTCTTCTCTGAGCTAGACAAGCCCAGTTCCCTCAGTTTCTCCTCACAGGTCATTGCTTTAGCTCCTGACCATCTTGGAGGCCCTCTGCTGGCTTTGCTCCAGTTTATCAACATCTACCTTGTAGTGCAAAGTGGACAGAGTATTCCTCACAGGGTCTAATGAGTGCTGAGTAAATGGGAAGAATCATTACCCTCCGTCTACAGGTTAGGCTCCTGTTGATACAGCCCAGTCTTCTGTTAGCCTTCGCCGCTGCCAGTGTGCGCTATGGACTCGTGCTCACAGCCCACCTAGACCCCCCCTAGGTCCTTTTCATCCAGGCTGCTCCCCAGCCAGTCAGTCTCCAGCCTGTACTGCCCCGAGGCTTAGTCTATCCGTGATGCAGGACTTTGTGAAATTTGATGAGGACAAATACAAAGTCCTGCCAGCCCATGCCTGTAGCATATCAAGGTCCCTCTGAATGGAAACCCGGGCCTTGAGCAAGTCACTTGCATCACCCGTTTTGGCATCTGCAAACTTGATGAGGGCCCATTCTCTGTCCTCCTCCAGGTTATTGATACAGATATTAAACAGAGTATGTTCCTCAGGGTAGACCCCTGAGGAACTCCACTTGTAACGACTCACCCAGTAAAGTATAGACCAATAACTCTTACACTTTGAAAGTGATCATTCATCCAGTTTTTCACCTATCTAGTAGTCCACCCACCTAGACAGCATGTCCCAACTTGCCTATAAGAATGCTCTAGGAGACCACGTTTAAAGCCTTGCTAAAACAAAAGGAGATGACATTAAAATATAGCTACCATGGTTACTAGTCTGCTCCTGGCAGTCAAGCTGTACTAAAACTCAAAAGAATTAGGTTGGGGTTCTGCTCTTAGAGATAAATCAATTATCTATGTGGAAAAAAAAAAAAAAAGAAGAATAAAAGAACAAAATAAATACCTGTGGTCAGCCAAGACAGCGGAAAGAAACAAAGCCGCCATCTACTGTGTTAGAATCGGTAAATAGACAATAGAGAGAAAGGTGGATGAGAGGTGGACTTCTGTAGGCCAAAACCAGATGTAAACATAGCTGCAGAAGACTCAAGATGTCATCCTTAGTCAGCTTTCTGTTCTTCTATGATCTATTGCTGCCATGGGTTCCCCACAGCATTTATTATCTAACCAAAATGCATCACACTTCAGTCTCCTAAAAAAAGAGAAAGTACATGATCTTTAATTTTTCAGAGGTAACCTTTGGGGTACCAATGACTAGTGAATAACCATTGTTGCCAATGGGTAATGTCTTATTGCTTATTGTTTCTTTTGCAGTAGAACATAGGTTGATGCTTCATTAGTAAAGTTTCCTCCGTTCTGAAAGCAGCAGAGCAGAGAAATATGACCCTCTATCAGGGACTGTTATGAACTGTTGAGTAGCTGTGTTTTTATATCACTCATATCCAAGGGAACGTTAAATTTAGTTTTTAATAAACAGTTTTGTCACTCTCGAGCACTAAAATTCAGCCACCTACTAGTGTGATCACTGTGAGATTGTGGGCTATATACAACAAGTAATAACATGGTTGAGTTGATTTTACACTTACATCAACAGAGTGCAGTGCAAAAGTGTGATAAGTAGACTTTTTATAACAAATTGCATATGGCTGATCTAAGGAATACCTAGAGATTTCATTTGATTTTTGTTGTAATAAATCAAATGAAGAAAGTGTGCTTTTTCAGTAACAAAAGCAGTTTAGAAATTTATTGCAGACTTCAGTAATTCTAGTGTTTTTCTCTGGATATTAAGAGCAGCTTAAGTCTGGCCAATACCATAAAAAATGTCTTGGGCAAAATGTGGAAAAACTAGCAGAGCTGAGCAACACAGGTATAGTAGAAGCGAACACGTTTAAAAAGCTTTTTGTGTGCCAGTAGCAGCATTCAATATAATCCCTCAAACATAATTTGGATCTTAGTACCAGGGAACAAAGGGACAGATAATTAATTTATAGCTGTAATTGGTGGGGACATTCAATGTCTGTTGTGTTTTGCTAGGCCTAAATGTATAATTTACTGTTGGAAGGGCTTTTAGGGTTTGTTTTGCCCTTTTTTAGGGGGAGGGAGTTTGACAACTTTGAAGTGGAAATTTCTTTTTGCTTCATTTTAAATTGGTCTAATCTAATTTAAAGAATGCAAATTGCATACACAGTAATTTTTAGCGCCCTGTAGTGTGATAGATACTATCACAGGTTCAGCTAGATGTATTAGTTTGTAAAGATTTTTACCTTGTCTGCAAATGTAGGCTCATGAATAAAGTCCTGCATATCCCTGGGGCTAAAATAACAGATCATCTGAAGCAGTAATCATACAGATGCTTCTGCCGTGCTTTTAGTTGTTACAAATGTGATGAGTCTGCTAAAAACAAAATTATCCAGTGTCATGTCACCAGCCGCCTTCTGGTAACTTACTGTCCAGGCTGCCAACAAATCCTTGAAGTCTTTCTTCAGAAATATTTCCTGTATCCTAAGCATGATACCTTGCAGCCCTATCAGGCAGAGTATTTTAATATGAAATTAATTACTTAGACACTAGAATTTTCATTTACATTAATGAAGTCCTGCTCACAAAGGCTTCTGCTTCAGTAACTGTGAGGGCCAGACTAGCACACATTTTGTTTCTTGAGTCAGAATGGATGTGCCACATAATATAACTTTACTCGGTGTAGTATCAGCTAACTCAGAGCTTTCTCAAGGGGCACTGCTGGGATAAAGCAAGGTCAGCAGTAACAAACCAGGAGTGTGTCCCCCAGAATGCGTGCAGGTGTGTGCGTGCGGCGTTATCACCAGGAGCACACAAAGCCTTTCGAGAGCTGCTGTCGCCCACGGTGATGTGTCTGTCCCGAGTGGGCACTGGTGGAAGGAAGGAGCAGAGGTGTGTAACCACAAAGGAGCAGTTATTATTGGTGTGTGAGACAATCGGAAAAGGCTCTCTGTCTCTGAATTAGGCTGCCAGTACTCCCCACGATGGTGTCCTTCTGGTCACCGCTGTGAAGAAAAGGAATCTAGGACTGGAAAAGTTCTCTATTGTTATATTGCTTATATTTTTTTTCAAAAATCCATCACCTCTGGTTTTGTCATGGAGGAGCTATGTGGAAGCTAGGTCTGTCTCGGAGCAGGGAGGATGAAATGGAAGTGGCTCCTAGCTTTCTACATCTCCTGACTCACCTTTAACACATGTTCAGTAGTGGCTTGCAGAGACTTAATAGATGTACAGCAGTAGTTCAAGTAATGGACTACCGTGGCCTTAATACTTCAAGTAAATCATCTGAACAATGACAAAAGAGACCTAGAATTGTTATCTTCATTAAACCTTCCTGGTCAAAGGCATTGGTTGGTCAGCATGGCTCAGGAATGCATACACAGGCTGCAACATATTGGCTAGCCTTGCCCCTGAGAACAGCAGTATAGAATCACCGATCCTGCTTCAGTGAACAGCTAATCTAGAAGTACACTCCCACTGCTAGTTGTAATTTACTGTAACACAAACATGTGAGTTTCTGCTTTCCTACCGCGTATCTCGTCAAGCTACAGTTGGACATGCGTGTGCAGTCGTTGCATTATAGTGGTCAGTTGTGCTAGAGAAGGAGTAACTGAGCCACGGAACCTCGGTCAAGCCATGTTTTATACAGGGTCTCTATGATCCCAGTGGGAATGTTGTCACCTGACTCCTTTTTTGAAAGACCACTTCTACCACTTCTTTTTTTTTTTCCTTTCAAATAGACTCCTGGGAAGTCAGTGTGTATCTATGGGTGAAGAATGGCTGGTTGGGTTAACCCTCCTGAGACGTGAACTTACATCAGTTTTTTAAGTTTTCTTCAGACATGTCTGAATGGTGCAACATTGAATGCAGGTTTTAATGATTGGTGGTTTAGTTCTGCAAGTGACCCTCAATAAAGTGAGGTAGGGAATACAGCCCATTTGTGCAAGATTTGACCATTACTTATGTGACTCAACATGCAACAGTAAGCAACATAAATGTTCCTTAAAAAAAATCAATAAGCAAAATATCTCTAAATCTGTCACTGTAACTCTAAATATTGGTGCCTGGGGTGATTTATAGTAACCCAAAACTATGCTACAGTGATGGATCCCACATACCTGGCATTTTACTATAAGAATCTGGATTGTCCTTCTCAATCCTGGTCCTTTATTCTCTTCTTGAGTTCAAATCATGTTCAGCTTCATAATTAGTAGAAACTGGCATCTTTCTCTGTTGCATCAAAATGAAAAGAATATTCAGAATAGAAGTGTACATTACACTTGGGAGATATAGTGTAAAAACCAGCATAATGGATGGCATTGCTAATTAGGAATCAGCCTTCAGCATCCATATGCTACAGTTATGAGAACTCTGTGAAGACAGAACTGAAAAAGAATCTACACCTTCCAGTAGTTAAATTTAAAGATGATTTTTAAGCAGTAATCTAAAAGGGGAGACAGAGTAATAGTAAGGTTGTGGTCTGGAAACAGATTTAATCTAAGTTTCCAAAGCATCTGTCACAGGAAGCCTGGATTCCATATATATATAAATAGAGCTAAAAGCATAATGTTGATTCGACAATGTGTAGATGGAGGAAATAACATTTGTGTAGATTTGGTGGGGGAAATCTTTTGCTTGAAAGGAAGACAATGTTTTGTGGTGGTTTTTTTTTTAATTGAATTCCACTTCAGTTTCATTCTACTTTGCTAGGATATATTGAGAATTTTAATTGTTTTTCCTATAAAAATCCATATTTGCCTTAAATAGCTATACTATTAAAAAAGGAAAAATGCTTTTAAAAAAAAATAAGAACAAAATTCATGCCATTATCTACATGACACATTGCTTTCCTCTGCAGATACGCACCAGTAGAGGCTGCTGTACACCATATTAAATAAACATTTATACATACTGATAGATTAATTTACAGGCAGGTCAGAGATGGAACTTGAAATGTAGTTGTGTATTTAACTTATGTAAACATATACAAATTATAAATGCAGAAACCCTAAGATTTTATAGAGAGACCACAGTCTGGGGCTAGTAGCAAACTAGCAAGCACTTGCTTTCCATCATTACGTGTTTCTAACTCCAGACGGGGTGAATAGTCGTTTTTACAAATAGGCACCTGAAGGTGCTGAAGCATCAGTCTCTGCTTTTTGATACCAGACTCTCACTAGTAATTAACCAGCACATCACCCTTTCATTAAAATGTTCGTTAGGTTTTGTATTTCTGATGTCTAAAATGTCTCTGTTAAAAAGCACTCCAGGCATTAATTTATCGCTTTTACTAGATGAGCAAGAATTTTCCTTAAAACCACATGTATTATCCTTGTGTATCCCTGCATTATCCTTATTATTATTTGGGATACAGTTTCAGTGACTCGCTCTGCTGTTGACCTGGCTCTGCAGAAATGAAGCCGCTGCACTGTGGCTTCTTTATATATAAGAAGCACGAGCACGCAGAGCTGAGCTCCCTCCACCCACACCCACGCGACACCATGGTCCCACCACTGAAGGGGCCGGGCAGGCTGGAGCCCTGCCCAAAGGGCTGCTGGCGACAAGCAGCGATTGCCCTGTGGTACCTTTGAGGCCTGACAGGACAGAGCAGCCTCACTGAGACCTAGAGCACCACTGGCAAATGGCTGAGAGTTAGGGACAACCTGAGAAACAAGAAGGAAGCTCAGTAGCTTCTAGGACAGCAGTAGACAAATGGAGGTGGAGGAGACGCATCAAAAAAATTCCATGCAGTCTTTGTTTCTTCCTGCCATCCTCTTTCCAAGAGTGGTCTTTTTTTGGCAGCTGCTTGAAGAAGGAAACATTTGCTTTGGACCAGTTCAGACAGCAGGCAGGAGACAAGCATAGTTTAAAAGGAAATCAACAAGAAAGAAAGAAACCCAAACATCCCAAAGGGGTTGTGACCTGGGGAGTGCCGCCCTTCCTTCCTCTCCCTGTGCCATGTCACCCTGGCCCAGTCGTAAGGTGACAGCTAGAGCCGGACGGATTCCTGCCTGCAGCCGGGCCTGGAAGGAGCCCAGTGCCCCCAGGGCATGGGGAGAAGGTGGGAGCGGGGCTCCTTGGGGGAGTCTAGCGCAGACAAGGGATGCAGCAAGTGGAGGGAGTAAGGAGAAGGCCATGGTGACACATGGAGTGCAGAGGCTTCAGAGGGACTTTGCGCTTGCCAGCTGGGGTCCTCAAGTGTGTGAGTTGGGGATGTTCCGGCAAAATGAAGAGACAAGCCAGTTTTTGTGCTGGAAAGCTGCAGGTTAGGGTGCGGGGGTCTGTAGCAGGGCTGAGGATGGAGATAGGTGCGTACTGCGGGCAGCTGCTGGAGAAAAGGAAGTTAGCTTTGCTGTCAACTCCTACACTGATTTTTCCTCAGTAGTAAAGTCAGAGCAGAATAACTGCCAACTACATCCCCTGAACTTTGTCAGCGCTGTATATTCTAGGAGAGGCTATAACCATGGGCGTTTCCAAATGACTCTGATTAAAAGCCAATATATATTATAGCTATATGCTGCGTAGTCTTACCTCGGAGAGTACTTATACCTGAGGACGAGAGAGAACTGGTTGTTGGGAAACAGCATGATTTTTTTTTTTTTGTTTCAGGTCCTGTAGGGGTTGGACTGAATGAACTTAAACGGAAATTGCTGATCAGTGACACCCAGCATTACGGGGTAACGGTGCCACGTAAGTAAAAATACACTTCCATTCTCCTAATGCTGTACCTGCATTATTATCCTTTATTATTGCATTACCTTAAGGCACTTTCAAATTCGGTTCCCTAAATGCATGCTTGGCATCCAAATGACTTTTCTAATTTTTAAAAGTGCTGCTGCAGTTGTATTTTAAATAGCATTGATTAAACAGATAGGACATTTTGGCTCAGAGGCATTGCGGTAGACTTTTAGTACAAGTTTAACGTGATTGATGTTAGTGAGGTTTAGTAAGTGAAACTCAGCTGAAGAGCACCCTGAGTTTGGCTGTAAAGCAGTGAAACGTGCTATTACCAGTGCTTGCTTTCAGCAAAATGGCCTTTCTATATTAGACAGGCTGAAAAATGAAGACTGATGATAAGCAGTTTAATCCTGTGAATAAATGAATTAAATCCCTTTGATTAGCTTTAGAAAAGTTGGAGATTTTTTTCCTCTTTCCCCCTATCTGACCAGCTGGCGTTACTTAGTATAACATTGAATAATATTGTTCTATATTAACTTCTACAATACTTTATTGGGGTTTCTTTAAGAGCTTGGCAGTTTTAGTTAGATTTTTATTCCTTGTTTTGCTTTCTACTTGTACTTGTGCCTCCTGTGAGGATCCTTCAAAAATATGTGTCCAACATTCTGCATTTGGGAAATACTGTCACAGGATTTTTGAAAGTACAAGCATTCTATAAAATACATATATGAATGAGTTTATAAGGTAGAAAAATGAATACATTTGGTTTTGGCAAGTCATTTCATTTGCACATATTTGCTTCAGCTGGGTATTGAAAACAACAACAAAATAAGCCAGATGTTCCCAAATATTTAACACACTGAAACATATGCAATCATTTGCCCAAAAATATTTCTCTAAAAATTGCCAGTATTCATCAAGCTGCCTTCTCTCTTTTCTCTTCCAAATTTGTGGTTATAATTTAAAACAAACACGTAAAGAAACCCCTCTCCCTGAAATTCAGTCAGTCAGGAGTTGGAGGGAGAACTGGGGGTTCTTGTCTTGGACGTGTTCCTCTTCATGTCAACCTAAGAGGGACATGATACCAAATGGCATTCAGGACTGTTTCTGCAGGCAGGTCGTGTACGTTCCTGTGTGATGCTGTAACATACAACTTGTATTAAAAAGGACTTTCGGATGAGTTCATTATCCATAAGTGGCCACCCCACAAAGAGGTTTTCATTTATAAACAAAACCTTTGTAGCTCGTACTTGAAGGAAAGAAGTGCAAATACTACAAGGCTACTGAAAGAAAAAGGAGTTTGTTTTTGATCACCAGAAAAGAAAAGCATTAAAACATAAAACTCGCACCCCATTTTTTTATTATCATGCTGCACATACCATAGCTACAAGTGTTGTTAATGAACATAACATTTTATAAATCAGGTTGGTGAGCTTTGTTTCCCTTTATGGTCTCGTATGCTAATAAGTTTAACAAGTGGCAAGGTTGGGGTAATTGTTATGGACTGCTGCTCCTTTTATTATTCAGCTGTCCTCGTTTTATTGGATTTTTCCACTAGTTAATAAAAATGATAATCTGATACTTGTCCAGTAGTTTTTTTCCTGCACCCTTTTAAAACTCAATCCTGTCATGTGCTTGTGTGCCGCCTACCAGATCCAGAGCAGCCTTATGTTTGTCAGAACTGAGGGAACCATTACGCTGAGTGTTGCACAAGGGCTGTGTGCTTTGCGGTGTTTCCTGAACTGGTTTGCATTATATTGTTTTGTGCATCTTTTCCTTCTGTTTTTTTTTTTTATTTATTTTTATTTAATGAAACTGCAGACACTACCCGACCAAGGAGAAGCCAGGAAAGTGACGGTGTCGAATACATTTTCATTTCCAAGCACTTGTTTGAGACAGACGTACAGAATAACAAGTATGTTGAAGAGATTTTAACTAGAGCTGCAGTTAAAACAATGGCTTTGTTATAAAATGGGGCTGTTTGTAATTTTAGATAACAAGTCAAAGTGGATATAAGTTGCAGTGATTTGAAGATGTGTTAAAATTACGTTTTGCTATCTAAGGAGTTCAAAGCAGCTGGCAAAAACACCAAGGAAAAAAAAAAAGCAGTATGTGCAAACACAACTGTTTCTGAGCTTGCAAATGTTTCCGGTACTTCAGCTCATCAAGGAGACACTGATATTGTAGGTGTTCAGGATGAGGGAGCACTCTTTTCACAGGGCATCATCTGCAATAGCAATAAAGCCTTGCAGCTCTAGGAGGGGGGGGGGCGGGGAAGTGCTGCAAACGTGCCCGAGTCAATGTTTGCGTAGTTCTGCTCTCTTTCAGGCCAGGCACTTCCTCTGCTTTTGAATTTAGAGATCTACAGTGAAGCCCCTGCCTGGAAACCTGCCAGAAATTAAACAAAAGTGGAGACAATGGTAGCATCGTGCTCTCCAGCAGCTTGTAAAATACCGTAGCTTGAAATTCTGCCCCGGTGTTTCAGAGGGCAAAAGTGTATTAGACACAAAGCTGCGGGTTTTATTGAAACTTCAAACTGTGCTTTGCTTTTTTGGCAAATAGCGCTTGTACTTTTATAGCGCGTAACCAGCCGCCTTGGTTCCATTAGCACCATCGTCGCTCCTCCTCCTCTTCTGAGACAGAGAATTTGGATACTCTGTAGTGTGCAATGAAATTTCAGTAGTTTCTATTGTTTAGCTTATCCACTGTTTTATTGCATTGCATTAGTTCAGAAAAAGAGGTGATGGAAAACATTAGTGGGCTGTTGGACTACAGTACTTTTTTCTCTTTAGCTGTAACACAAGCAGGTGTTACTGATTTGAAAGTGGTAAAGTAGAAGATTTCTTAAAATTGACATGCTGAAGTACTTGACAGCAGTTCCTTTATAAAACATGGTAAAACTCTCATGTAAAGTAAAATATTTTCGCTCCTGAATTAGATCTTACCAACCAAACCGATAAGTTTGGTTTTTTTCTGGAGAAAATGGAAATGATTCCGTTTGTTTTCACCTTCTGCCCCAGGTTTATCGAGTACGGCGAGTATAAGAACAATTACTATGGTACGAGTTTAGACTCCGTCCGATCCGTTCTAGCTAAAAACAAAGTTTGCTTGTTGGATGTGCAGCCTCATGTAAGTAAGCATGTTTTTTGGACTCTTGTAGTTCCCCACATTGCATGTTGGGATTCCAGGGAAAAAGTTGTTTCTAAAAAGGTATATTTTATTCCACGCTGAATGACTGTAGAGTGGGCTTGCCGGGTACCTTTATCACAGCAAGACTCTCTGAGAGGAGGAGGGGAAGGAAACTTCGATACACATTGGCAAGTATTCAGCTCAGTAATTAAGTGAATTGAAAGCCTGCAGCATGATACCAAAGATTTAATTACAAAATGCTCCTATATTTCCATTCATCTTTCTGCTGGTTTGGGTTAGAATTTCTCTCTGAAACTTCAGTTTCAGAACGGCTTGAGCTACCACCCAGTCCAGCAACTCTCTCACACGTTTCACCAGACCGTTCATGGAAAAGGTTTCCATGCAGGGTGGACACGAGTCAAGGAACGCACTAGATGTGTTGTTGGCTGGATAATTGTTAAGAACATTCCTCTCTAAACCATTTGTTCTTGCATTGACCTTGTCTTTCACCCCTGCTGAACAGCTCCACTGGGAATTTTTATGCTCCTAATAACCACAGCGCTTCCAGGAGCTGGACTAGTTTGTTTAAACCCAGCCAAAGTATTTCTTCTCCAAGGGTGGCCAGTCTGTGACTTCTCAACCCTGGCAGCTTGTGAACAGTTCCTGGGGCAGGTTCGGCCGTGGGGCTGTGCCCGAGGAGCAGGGCAGGGGCTGCGCGAGCAGGGGAGCAGTCGGGGAAGCCAGACCCCGCGCCAGGGGAGGAGAGGAGCTGGGAAGGAGCTCCTGGGGCTGATATCACCAGGCTGCTCTGCCAGACCACTGCCTGTCCAGCACAGCCTGTTTTCCAGGGAAGCACTAAATTCCCTCGGGGACCCAGGCTTGTGAGCTGTACTGAGACCTCACTCTCTGACACGGCGTTTTCCTGTGGGCCCTGGCAGTGTGAAGAGGACAGAAAGCTGCTGGCCATCCCATCCCTGCTTCACCCTGTGCGCAATCTGAATTGTAGACCTATCTCTAACTATCTCTATCTCTAACTCCATATGCGGCATCACTAGACTGACTCAGGAAGAGTGAACAGCAGGAGTTATGTGGTGGAGGCACAGTACTGAAGAAAAAAAAAATAATCATACCTGTTGTGGCTGAGTATCACAGACACTTTTGCCCGCTACTTTTCATGGGTACAGAAAGTGTTATTCCTGCTGAAATGTGTTGAACTTTTCCTCCCCTCCATCCTCTCACTGCCAATGGCACTGCGGTGCAAAGCCCTCCTTTGCTGGGCCAAGGGGCTTTCCCAGCAGCCGGTGTGGAAATGGAGTTTTCTTACTATTCACATGAAAATTCTCCTTAGCGAATCAATGCCGGTCACCGGGGCGGGATGGCAGTAAATGAAAGATAGCCTTCTAGAGGTGCTTTATGGGTTTATTTTGGTTAGTGGAGAGTTTCTTTTATTACGGTAAATTCCATTGTGTAAAACAAACTAATTAATTAAAACCTTTCCTCTTCCCAGACAGTGAAACACTTACGGACATATGAATTTAAACCATTTGTTATATTTATAAAGCCTCCGTCACTTGACCGTTTGAGAGAGACCAGAAAAAATGCCAAGATTATTTCAAGTAAAGATGACAAGGGAACTGCAAAACCCTTTACAGTAAGTATATATAGACACGGTAAAACATGAGAACTTGTTAAGAGTTTTGTTGTAGTGGTTTACCTTCAAAATAAAAGGTGATCACTGGATCTCATCAGCGGTACTTGTCAGGGCTTACACATAATATCTTCTTATTTCCCAACCTCTCTCACATGGCAAATTTACTATGGTGTTTTCATTGTTTATGTGCTCATGGGTGTTTACATTTCCGTGGTCCCCTGGTTTTGTGTCATTGAAGAACCCCCACAATGCAAGTATATTTTTATGAGAAATAATGCTGTGGATTTCCTTGAAAAAAATTTGCATGTGGGCTTAGATGTTTTCTATTTAAGTATAAGAATTTCCTTGTTTTATCAAGTGTATTATTTGGTCTACATTTAGAAGAAAGCCCAAATATAAAGCATGAATTAAAAAAGTAAATGCTACTTTAATAAAAGCCCATATTTGTGGACACAAGAAACAATTTTTTAAAAGTTGATAGGAAAATGGACACTGTAAGAAAGAAGGAGAAAAATTGAAGCAAGTAACAAATGCTGCTTTTTGCCAATAATCAGAAAAAAATATTGGTCAGATTACTCGACAGTAACTTATTTACTTCCTTGAAATATAATGAAATCATATTGTAATTGAAGCTGAAGCAAAGCTGATCATCATTAGACTTTTTATCTACATTTATGGTGTGTATCACCTTCCCTCATTCAGATGTTATTTAGGATTTTTTAGCTTTTGGTTCAAACTGGGTCATGGATATAGTCACAGGCTGTATCTGTGTAGAATTTGCATTTGAAATAATTTGGAAATAATGTGCTATAAAAATATGTTCTATGGTATATAAAATGTAAGAGGAGTTCATGCCCCATCCCTGGAAACATTCAAGGTCGGGTTGGACGGGGCTCTGAGCAACCTGATCTGGTTGAAGATGTTTCTGCCCATTTTGGGGGGGGGTTGGACTGGATGACCTTTAAAGATCCCTTCCCACCCAAACTAGTCTATGGTTCTGTGATTCATTCTTAAGAGCAGCCTTCAGGGCATTGCTTAGTTAGGATGGGTTTTATCTCTCAGAGTTAAGTAAACAATGAAATTCCTAAGATTTGTTCCCTCCCCAAACATGAAGAGAAATGCACTGAGCCGGGCTGAGCCGGGCATAGGAAGACAGCTCCTACCCAGCTCTTAAAAGAATAAAGGCTGCACTGTAATATATCGCATGCTAATAGCAAGCTGAGATGTAAGTAATGAAACCTTAAATGTATCATCAAAATAAACAGCTAGAAACATTTTCCACTGGTACTGCTAACGGAAAATGTCTTGGTAATTACCACGCAGTGACTAATTGTGTCACTGCAAAGGGAGAGATGAAAGAATTGCCTCTTGAGCAAAGTCTACTCATGAGAATGCTCTCTGATATCATGTGTAATGGTAGTTTCTATAATTTTTTTGAATTAAAAGTACAGATTCCGTCTCCTGATGAGATTAGAAATAAGCAAGTAGCTTTGTGTTTACCACCGAATGAGTTGATGTGATGTTGCTGTGGGCTGACTGTGCCTTGCACTGATCTGACTAGGAAGAAGATTTTCAAGAAATGATTAGATCTGCCCACGTGATGGAGAGCCAGTATGGCCACCTTTTTGATAAAGTGATAGTCAACGATGACCTTGCTACAGCTTACAGTGAGCTTAAAACAACTTTTGACACGTTGGAGACCGAGACCTTCTGGGTTCCTGTCAGCTGGCTACATTCATAACGATTTAAATGGACAAAAATCTGCTGTTGTCTCAGCATCTAAATATGGGGCACGGTTGGGCTTTACTCGATGGCTGTTTTCTTGGTAGGAGGGCTTTCTTCGCTCTGCCTGAGCAGCAGGTACACTCTACATCCACTTGGGACTGGCCTGGTTTTCCTGTGTCTTCAATCCTCCTGCCCACGATTTTGGGGCAGATCAGTCAGATTAAACCAAAGTCCTACTGTGCTCCATACCGTGAGGTAATACTAGTGTAACAGAACCACCGAGCACCTCTTTATCCTCACCTGCGTATGACCAAGGTAAGCTTTTTTAACGGAGAGTTTGCAGAAGATACTAATTAACACTGGAGATCAGCACTTTGATGGTTTTAAGCATAACTGCTCCCATAAAGAGCACATCGGCACTTGGAAGTTATTACCCCTTAAGTGCTTGAGAGAACTGAAACAGGCAAAAGCGACCAACATTTTTATGAGGAAGACATTGTAGTTTTAATTGTGTATCAAGATAAGTGTTTTTACTTTTCTAGACGTGAACCTTGTCTTATATGTACAGAGTGATTTTAGTATTCCTTTGCACTTACGTAGTCATGGAAAGAAAGACGTATTCAGTGGCTTAATTGTGAAATTCTCTGCTGTGAGCATGCACGGATTGAAAATATTTTCACGCATGCGTGAAAACTCACGGGAATGTTTATTTAAATTGGGGGAACTGTGAGTTACTGTGTATATAACTTCAAAGTCTTTGGGATTAATCTTCTGTAAAATCAGTGGCAAAGTGATATGAATAGCAACAAAGTAGAGAGTAACTTTTTTTTTTAAATTGATTTCAAACATTTTTGGCATCCTCTAGAACAGTTTTCCCATCAGAAATTTTCAAACAATTAGTGAGGAAACTTTGGAGATCTGGGAAACAGTTGCAAGAGATTCATTCTTTTTATTGTTTAGTATGTAGTAATACTTTGTAGTAGCGTAACAACTATTTTGTCTCCACCCAAAAATAAAATAATGCCGTAGACTTCACTGTAAAAAGTATCCTTGTCACTGCTCAGACACAGTTGGAGACCTCATTTTAAAATTTGATGTGGCAGCGTCAGCAGATGTATATTAGATGATGTATTTTTAATATAGATAATTTGGTATTTTTCTTTATTTACTACTGAGATGCAGGAAATGAGTACGTCTGTAAAGACCAAGTGACACCTGTGCGTTGTGTTGTGAGTGTGTCTCGTAAGTACAGAGTGTGTGTAGGAACTTGCTGACTTCAGACCATCACATCTGTGGCACTCAAACAGGAAACCCTTATTTCACGTTAATCTGTAAAGAGAATATAGCTGTCTTGTTTAAAGAAAAAAGAATTTAGTGAGACTTTATATATTTATGCAAGGGTTGAAAAGGGATGTTAAGTTTTTAAATATCTTGTCAATGTGATCATTTACTAAGGAGATTACTGCGTCTGTAATTTGAAACACTGTCTCTGTAAATGGAGCTCAACATTCCATGTAAATATTTTATTTCAGTTCGTACGCTGACAAAGCCATCAGATTTTGCAGTTTTATTCTAAATGCATATTTAATGTGTGGGTCATTGCGTTTGGCTTCGAGTCGTAGAAAATAAATGAAATGCAAGCAACAACAGAAAAATCCCAAGGAGTCTGGAAATGTTTATGCAAGAATTACAGATGTACTGGATCCCAGTACGGATACACGCTCTGCTTGAACAGCTAGAATGTAACTTTTGTCAAATTTCACCATTTTCCTGGTGGACTTAAACTCTTTTGTAACGTAAATAGAAATTTGTCGATTAAATTAATTGGAGATTATGTGAGTTGAGGAAACGTTTTCTTTTTTTTTTTTTTTAATTACTGAAAATCAAGCTATTTTTCAAGGGATCTGGAATTCAGTGGGTCTGTTTGCCTTTGCCTGTGAGACGCCGAGTGCCCTCGCCACCTCTTGCAAGCAGCCCAAACCGAGAGGGCACTCGGCACCTCTCAGGATCTGGCTGTTTCCAACAAGAAGGGCTTTAGTCCTCACTTGAAATGCTCTTAACGCTGCTGCTGACCTGGGCTGTCTCAGAACATGCGTGTTCGATAATGCTCACGTAAGGGACCTGCTTTTCTCCTTAAGAAATAGATGCTAGAATAATCTGCAAACTCCCTGTTAGAAACAGTTCTGGCTGTCCTGCAGGCTGTTTTTCCTGTCCTTTTGAAATGAGTTTAATTCCCATTCCTGGGCCCGTGTGGTCTGGGAGGACCTTCTACAACAGGTTTGCTGTGCTGGGCAGCAGCGAGCGGCGCTCGCAGAGACACTGACCCTCTGATCCCCGGCACAGTCCTGGCAGGAGTTTCCTAGACGGATGGCTGCCTGCCCCGTCTCCGAGCCAGGAGCTAATTCCTGAATTGTAACACCTGCAGAAAGAAAGGGAATCACAAAAACATAAATCCAACCAGCAGAGGAAAATGTGCGCAGTCTTTGAGGAGTGAGAAATAGTTTTAATTAAATTACTAGATTGCTCTTGAAAATCAACATTATTGCAGTGTAAGCAAAAAAAACCCAACAAAACAAAACAACTCAACTCAAAGCCAGTGGCCTCTGTGAGGCGGGCAGGGATGACAGTAGGTCAAGGCAGAAAAATATCTTAGCCCAATGGTTTCAACAGGACGGGAGCCTGCTTATCGCGATGGACGCTGAGCCCGTGTGCTGAATTGTTCTGGGATACCAAGTGGGGGGAGATTGTTCCTTTGACTCCTAAGAATTTGGGAACGAAAACGACTAAACATGTTTCCAATATTCCACATATTCAAGTTGTGCTGTGTGGGTTTTTAGAGAACTGTATGTTTTGACAGTCAAGTCCAGATGTTTTTATTGTGTTTTAGCTGTTTGCCATAGTCATACAAATGATAGTATTTTTTAATATTGTACCAAGCTCTATACTTGAATTTGCCATCAGGTCCTTGGTTGATGTCTTACCTGAAATCTGATCTTACCTTCTTATGCAAAATAATAAATTATTGATATATCACTAAAGGTGGGGGTTTTGTTTATTGTAAATTGCACCATATCGTATAGGCTTAATGACTTTAAAAGGTAAAACGCCTAAGTAATAAGTTCTTTCATAAGCGTCTCTATTAACTTTGAATCTCCAATAATCTTCAAATGGAAAAATAAAGCAACTTAGAACAAGGACTAAAATTCTTAATTTTTCATTTTTGTTGCTGAATTCTCCTTCAAAATAGATGTTTACCCTTTCCTGCAGCCCACCCCAAAATAAGCCATTTTCTTTCGGAGAGGAAAGGCTTACGTCAGTGGATCCAATGGAGACGTGAGCTCGCCGGGGCTTGCAGAGCACTTGGAGAGTTATCCGAGTTCTCGACTGGGAGTGTTTGATGGGTCACGTGCGCTCCCAGGCCACTCACGAGTCCCATGGGGGGTTGTGTGCGTTTGTAGGACTCAAAGAAAGTGATGCTTAAACTACGTTACTTTTTGCATTATATTATGTCTTTTCCAGGAAAAAAAAAAAACGGCTAACACATGGTGGGATTAGAGAGAAGACTTTTAAGCCCCTTCTGTTTTGTTTCAGTGCAGTATTCTGCATTTCCCACATGTACTTCGGTTCAGGTTTCTACTGTGCATGGAGAATTTTTTCTCCTCAGTAAAGCTCATGCTTATTTTTTGTGAGATTGTTTCAAAGGATGAATAGTTTTTTCAGAGATTTAAAGTTATAATCTGAGTCTATTTTTGCTACTGCGGTATCTACAGTCATTTCCCCACGGGATTAAGAGTTTTCTGTGTATCAATGCTTAAAATCACTCGTACTTGCAATTTGCTTAATACCCTTTTGCTCTCGAAGTCATTAAGTATTTATCATATATTACCATGATTAATGTGTGATACCAAGCATTCAACAGAAAAATGTCTGAACACAAAATTAAAGGAACACAGTGGGTGTATTTGTTGTTTAAGAATTCTGGTGCTAGATAATGGTTCAAGGTTTCAGCAGAAACATACACAAAGCCATTTGGAAACAGTTAAAGTCTGGTCTTAAATCTTGTCTTATGTTAAATGACAGTACAAATGAGAGAATTTAGAATTCTAGACAGCTGGAGACTTTTTCCCTCTTGGTATCTGTGTCTGAAATACAAGTTGGATATTTGGAAGACTGTATGGAATGATTTTACATCTCTCTAATAAAATGCTATGGTATTTTGTGTAGCTGACATCCAACATTTTAACAGAGGGTAAATCCTTGTGATTATTGAGACGTTGGGTTTGCTTCTATTTTAGTTGTACGCGTATGTCTGTTTAAACAAGTTTTTAAAGACTTAGTGGCACAAAGCTGACAGCTACACATTTCAATATATGAACGGAGAAAAACATCTTCAGGATTTCCAAAAGGGCTCGAATGGCACAAACAATATTTGAAAACTTCTTGATAAGAAATAAATAGAGAAAATTAGGTCGTAATTGCTTTGCTAACTACTTATTCTTTTCAGTAGTCACGTTAATATTCACTACTTGAATATGCTAAAAAAACCCAGAAGCTATGCTATAATTTTCCTCAAATGAAATTTAGATTTGTGGTTTAACGAAGATGTGACAAGCTTTCTATAGGGTTATACACAGACTCATGGAAACTTAGTTTTAAGGGATTCGGTACGCGTTTTAAAGGCAAAGGGTCTGTGGGTATGGCAGAGAGGGACTGAGAATCTTACAAATGAGAGCACTACCTTGGAAATGCATCTTTGGTTTTGTAAGTCACTGAACGAGGAGGTTTGCAAGTTGGCTGCGAATGCTCTGTGGTTTCTGTTCCCTCCTTGGTAAATATAAATAAGCGCCAGTAAATCTTTATTGGTAAGCAAAGCCAAAAGCGTTGGAATTATGGAGAGTTGAAATGCAGTACCCAGAAGGAGTGCTCCATATCCTGATGGTGTTGGCAAAGCTGGTGCTTTCTTCCAATTTTGTTAACTTTTACAGCAGGAGTACAGACAGCACAGCTTTAACACAAACTTGCCAAACTGGGGTTAATCATTGGCAATGTCATTCTTTTTTTTTCCTCTTGGCCCTTGCACCGCTTCAGCTCAGTGATCTCAGCCATACAAGGAGGGGAACAGGAAAATTGTATCATTTTGAAAAACAAAACCAAAAATTTGATACAGGGACATTTTTGATTTCCTTCCCAATGGACACTAGAGGTGGTGTGTTTTTTCAGAAACAAAGAGGTGAAGAGCTACCGTTTGATCCAGCTGAGGAAACGCGCGAGCAGCGTTTTGTCCCATGAAAACAGAATTGCTCTGAGAAGTCTCCGTGGCCTGTTTGATACAAGAGCAGCGCGTGAGAAAAAAGGCCGGGAGCAATTTTCGTTTTTATGCAGCCAGCGTTGGCTTCAGGACTTCCTGCTTAAGAAAATGACAGTTGGGGGCAGTTCTGCTTGGTTCGTTTGCGACCTCTGGACATTTCACGGTGTGTGTGTCCCCTTTCCTAGATAGCATTACAGGCTTATTCTTCAGAAATTATTTTCCCCTGAAATTGGGCTAGGTTTCCAAGTGCTGGCGGTAGCCACCATGTCTTATGATCAAGGCACGCATTTATGATGGGGAAATTGCAGAGGTGGAAGCATGGATTGAGACCACTCCATAGCGCATCTGGACCCTCTCATATTTTAGCCTTCCTGAGAGCTTTGCATACCGTGCCAATGGGTTATGCGTCCCCATTAAACCTACTTTGATGCAGCTTCTGGAGCCCTGCTCCCAAATACAGACTGGCTTCTGCTAGGCACCGTATGAACACGGACCAAAGGTGTCATCCCAGGTTCAGAGAAGCTCATTAGAACAGCGAGAGGGATGGCAGAGCAGCGCAGACCAGCACGAAGGTGCGCAGAGATCCAGTGAGTACGACTCTTCTTACCAACGGGCACCGGAGGCTGCGCTGGCATAACGGGGCGGTGGGGCTGGGATTCAGCATCTCGCGGGAGGATCAGGTGTTTAGGTGGCTTCTTGGCCAGGGCTTCAGCCCGTGCTGGGCAGTGCCCAGGCGCAGCTGAGGGATGGCAGAAGGTTGGTCCTGGCAGCCATGGGGCCAGCGTTGACTGCGGGAGGGAGTGTAGCTGAGCGGGTACGAGCTGTGCTCTGCCCCTCGGCCGGTCTCTGCCCCTTCTGCCGCCTGCTGCAGATGGAGGCAGTGTGTTCAAAGCGCCATCTGCGGCCCGGGCTGCTGTCGACCGTAAGGCACAAAAGGGGGTCATTTCTGTTTGGTGGGGTTTTTTGTTGTTGAAGACTGGCCTGAAAGCTTCGTTATTATTGGTGCTATCTGGATAGTATGAAAGAGCAGCCTCAGTTATTGGCCCTGCTGGGGTGTTATTCCAGATGTTTTTCTTTACGCAGCCGTTAAGCAGGAAGTAGACCCAAAACCAAAGATTGATTTGAACCATTGTTTTGTCAAAAACCAGAACTGAACCTGAATTATTGTCTTCTCTTGACTTCATTGAATTCAGATCATCACTGACCACAGCTGGATGCAACCCCAACTCAAACCAAACTGACAAAAGCACAGACTCTGACCACGCTTTGGAATAGGTGAGATCTGGAAAGCCAAGAGTCTGCGTCTTGCAATGAGTGCGGCTGATGTTACCTTTATGCCACCAGCAACTTTGTATTTATTGTGCATGTGTGGATGTGTATATATTTATGTATTTATCAAACACTGTAGTGTATACCAATTTATTGTAACAAAAAAAAAGCAGGCTTACAAACACCCAGTTGCTTAATTGGAAGATTAATGACAGATTAAAGTCTACTGATAATACCAAAGTTTTAGCAAATAGATCCATAGTTTCACTCGGGCAGGACTCTCAGACGTCTCAGGAAGCTTAGAATTTTACATTTCAAATACCCTGTTTTGCTTCTATTTTGTGAAAGTCTAAAGAGCTTGATTGAATGCAGGCTACAAACTTGTTCACTACAAACCGAGTTAAACATGAAATCTTGCTGGGATTAGCTTAATTGTTCCCTAAATGAAAAGGCTGCTTTGTACATAGGCTATAATTTTATGCCTGCCAGATAAAGAAATGTGAACCTGTCAGGAGACACAGGAATTTGTCTGTGTAGGAGTGTCACTGGGCCAACTGTCTTGCCTTTTATGCGATACTGTGGTGTAAAACACCGCTCCACTGGTTTCGTTTTACAGAAAATAGTCTCTGTGGTGGCATCCTGTGGGAACTGGAGTATCAAGTTCTATTTTCCTTTCAGAAGTCCAACTACATATGTACCCCCCTTCAGAAACTGCGCTCTCCACGACTGTCAGCCAGCCGCACGGGCTGGGGATGCTGTGGCACGGCAGGGGAGCTACAGGGGACCCATTCCAAGCAAAGCAGGAGGTGCCACCCTTTGCCACGGTGGAGACTGCCAGAGGTAACACCCCAGCGTTTGAAATGAGAGATGCTATTCGTGATAAGATTATACACTAACATAGTCGAAGAGGAAAATACAGTTTATGTGACAATTCCGATTATCAGACACTATTATTCTAACTGCAAACTCTCATATTTCTCTTTTGGCTTCCCTACTGCCTGCTTGAAAGCAAGAGTTGCTGTAATTAAAGCCTTCATGCTTTATATAAATGTAACTGTAAAAGATGTGGAGTTCCTATCTTCCAAAGACCAAGCAAAGAAAGACAAAATTTCTGCAACTGTTCTCAAGTGACCCATTCTGTTTAATCTCATTTCCTTTCTTCCTAACCAGTCTTGTCAAAAGTTTCTCCGTGTCAGGGGCCGATAGTTTAACAGGGGCGATGTGGAGCAGACAGGAGAGGCTGGCCAGGAACGGCTGGAAGGGAGAAGCTGGGGCACTGCTGGGCCCTGAACCGCGGCGAAGTCTGCAAGCCTGGCACAAAAGTGAGCAACCTATGGGGGGGAAAACAGCATGGGAAGATGATTTAAGCAGCAAGGAGACATTTACTCCCTCTTAAATACAAGAAGGAGCAGTCTCCACCCCTGTGCCCTTTACTTACAAGCATTTAGCAGGGAGCAGTTAGGTTACCCTCATCACCACATAAAGAACTTCCCACGTGCAGTTCTTAACTCCATCGTGGCAGACTGCACATGGTTTCCCGTCACAGTGTCACGGCCTTGAACATAGCTTTCGACTTTGTTGTCTCCAGAAGTCCTCTTCTCAAAAGTGCTATTAAAACTTGTCTACTCTCAGAGTCTGTTCAAGTCCAACAAGTCCTGAGAAGTGCGTGGTTGAAGTGTCTGTGTATCACTGACAGGGTGGGTGCATTCTTAATCCTGAGCCTCCTTCACGTCCACCTACTTTGTACCAGAGGGATGGTTGTATTCACTCCGCTGCTTCTGGCAAACTGCGATGCGTTTACACACTCGGTGTTTGTTATTGTCCTTGCAATCGCAGTTAAGTACCTCCAGTGAGACACTTCGCTCAGATTTTCTGCAGGAACTCCTGGGTCACTCCCAGCTGTCAGAAAATCGAAGTGGAAAACACGAGAGACCGGATTCTCTAAACGTGAGCGAGCGTTGCAGGGAGGCAGCGCCACTGCTCTGCTCCCTGCACAGCTCCTTATAGCGGTGGTTACTTGGCTCGGGTTCACTAGCGTCGTGCGAAATCCTTATGGATCCTCATGGTTCCAGTGCTCAGGATTGATGATCCTTCTCTTTTAGCATCTTGTGAATAACTTAGAATTTTTTCATGCAAATGCAGCTCCCTCTCTTCCTGGTAAATTGCCTCATTTTGTGCTGTTGGAAAGTGCTTAGTCTGGATTGCTTTGCTATTAGTACCTAACGGCTGCTGCTGCTTTCTGTATTATGCGTCTGGGAGAAGTCCGAAATCTCAGCAGAGAGCTGACACCACTGCAACCCCTACCTGAGCGATAGCAGAACTCTGCCTCTAGCCAGCCTCAAGTGACTTCCACCCGTGCCACTGCGAAACACAGTTAAACGAAGTGGCGCTGACGAGATGGCGGTGGTTAAGTACGTGGTGCTAGTGAAGTTAGCGGAACAGCTTCATTTTGATTTTAACAGTATCGGGGTTTTACCTCTTGTCTGTCTGTGCCTGGGAAATCAGGAATGCCTTTGCTCAGAAGACCTTGTAATCTAATGCCAGGTCTTGCTGACTTTTACTGTCGAGCTTTAGTGCCTCATTTCATGTGTGGTCCCTTTGACTTCAATAACACCCCTGACAATGGGGTTGGCAGCTCTTACCCTGGAACCGAGTTGATGACTTCTCTGGGCTCAGGGTCTGGCTTGGAGACGAGATGCAATCAGCAAAGATGATAAATATTTTGGTGAGTGATCAAACATGTAAGAGCTGTCTGGTTATTATCTTTGGATTAATATCTGAGATTCGTATCTGGGAGTGAATTTCAAATCAAATGCATCTAAGTCCTGTCAAGGACATGATAGTAAATACATATTGCTGATAAATCTACCGACTCCTTGTCTAAATTATTTAATGCAAATCGTAGGATTGTGTTAGGCTGGCACGGCCTTTGCTGCTCAGCTCTTCATCCAGGGTTTCAGTTCTTTTACACCTACAATGTGTTCCTGATAAATCTTCTCACACACTTTTAAGTACTTTCCCAAGTGCTCTCAAAATGGAGGCAGCAATTCATCTCTGTCCCTTTAAGCAATTATTACTGAAATCTCTAAAACAGTGTTTGAGAATAATTAACCTTAATTAACCTTAAGCCTTAAAAGATTTTCTAGTGTTGATCAGCGTGCCTGTAAGCTGCCGGTCACACATCTTGAAACTGGGAGCTGTGAAGCAGTGAGCAAACCCGTATAAAGCATGCTCTGTCTGCTTTGCTGATCTCGGCTCCAGCGAAGGCACAGCACTGTGTATTTCAACTTGTAAACTGCCTATCTTGTTTTTTCGTTATTATATTTCTGTGTAATACTTTCCAAACTCTATTTTATTGTATTCCACAGTTAAAAAGCCACCTGGATATTCCCTTCTACTCTTTTTTTTTTTTAAACTATCTCTAAGCCTTTTTGCATGTTTTTGTAATGTGTAAGACAGACTCAGACGACAGAGGTTTCAGAAGACTTGTGCAGCTGGTAGCTTTTTGATGATTTCATTTCACAATTCCTTTGGAATAAATGTGGGTACTAAGGAGAACAATGAGTAAAATGTCAGTTGTACTAAATATAAGTGATCTGTTTTAGAAAAATATTAACACTTTTGTCAGTTCAGTTACACCTGTGCATCATTCCACTATAGCAGAGTAAAAAAATAGAGTCTAACAGAAGTAAGGTAAGTCCACAAATAGGGTGAACCAAGGAAATACCATAAATCCTTTATATTAGAACATTTTGTGAATGTTTTAAAGACTACCAGATGAGAATATGTCCAGGTGTTCTTTGAACCCTGCGAGGTGATTAAAGTGAACAGTAAAAAGCTAAAGGGACAGTACTGAAATACATGAAGATACCTGCATGGGATTGGGATTTACACAAAAGTAACAGCAGGCTGATGGGACTGGCAAGGCTGCCGTGCATGGGAAATAGGGGAGACGAGTATTTCCACTTTCTTCAAGTGAGAGAACTGGTTGTGGGGAATCTCTGTAAAAATCTTCTTATACAGGAAGTAAAATTTTATTTATTTATCTGAAGTGAAACCCTCACTGCTCTCCTGAAAGAAAAATGAGAGACATGATGAGTTGCAAGAGTATAGCCAGTTATGAGCAGCGTCTTGGGTCTTCATGAAGCAGTGAAATACTGAGTGCTAGAAGAGGATAATAATTTTTATGCATTTTTAAATTACTACGAAATGCTACTCTCCCACTTTTGCTGTACAGCCTGGGTTTTAGAATGTCAAGAAAGTATTTGACATTTACAAGAGACTGCAGGCACTAATACAAATCATTTTTATCCAATTTTAACCACCACACTGAGTGAATTGTTGGCTCTGTGCAATTAGTCTCCGTGCTTCTTGACAATACAACCACAGATTATCATGAATTCTATTAATAATGCAAGGTGGAAGCTCTGTTCTCCAAGTCTGTTATTTTACTTCTAGAAAAACATCTAATTTCTTACAAACCTAACATAAATAGGCCAGCTGACAAGTATCCCAAAAGAACAGAATATGCTCAGAACAGTGAGATTTGAACTGACGTATTTTTGGCAAAAAAAAAAAGTTATACAAGCTGTATTTGTCTGAAAGTTTAAAAATAGGAGCCTTTGTCATATATGGCAGGAGAGGCTAGGTTGAGTCATGATTGATGTCACTTGAAAGAACACTTTAAGCTTAGAAAATGACATCAGAATCATCAGAATTTAGTGAGATTTAGAGCGGTTCCTGAAGCCAGGGTGCTGGGGATTCTGGAAGATACTTTGTGGATGATACACAGCGTGCTGCCAGACATCATCTGAGTGGAAGCCAGCAGCTACAGTACTTTGAGATTACATTTATAAATGATGGGTATCATTTGTTTTAATAACATTCATTTTTAGTTAAATGCATGTTTCGAACTGTTTTCAGTTTTTTAGCTTTGGCGCAACCCCCCGTTTGAGGCTGGAAGAGCCTGTCACTGCCCGACCTCTCCCCTTGCTCACTTACATGACGAGTTTCCAAGAGCAGTCAGGAGCGCTTTCCTTGTTACCACGAGTCTGCAAATACAGCGGGGTGTCTTTCCATTTACTCTTCTCCGGTTTTAGTGCTCAATTCCTGCTGACTTTACTACTGAGCGTTTATAAGTTAGACCATAACAGTACATATGTATGTTAGACGTATTTCTTTTAGATCCCAGGCTAAAACTGAACTTCGTCTGTCTGCTACTGCCCGTGTTAAAATGGAAGTAACAAAACAGAAAAGGCGCTTGGATTTCGCTTTATTAAAGATAACCAATAAATCGTGCGGAGCTGGCTGTGGTCTAGGTCACGGAGAGGCTGTGCAGAGCTTTTGCTGTGTGAAGTAGCGAACCTCTTTGGAATAGTTTCTCACATTTCTCCTTTGATTTTCCACATATAGTAATGCCTTGCTCCTTAAAGTAATTTTGATGTAAAAATGAATATATTTAATGTAAGTGCACAATGCTGCTTTTGATTCGGTCAGATCTGTTTTGCTTTTAAATAGCTTTTAAGCGTAAAGAGAAAGTAAACTGCAGATCACATTTCTAAGAGGTAGACTTGTATTTATTGCAGTTAAAAGCAGCATCTTTTGTTCCTAAAAATGATAGATGTTAGTGAAAAAATGAGTTGTACGGTTGCTCAGCTACATGCCTTTGAAAATACTTTACATATAATCAGTTTTCATAATAAAATGAGTTCCTTCCAGGAAAAGAAAAAGTTCATCACGCAAGCAACTCTGCAAGTTAATCATGCTTGTTAGCTAATAACTGCTGTTATCTGCCATTTAGATTTGCACATTGTGCTCCTTCCTGTTCTGTTTGAAGAGCTAAGCGGTGGATGAATTATTCTCGGTATTCCTGATTTTTACTTCAAGCCAATAAACACCTGTGTGCAACTGGTCTGCCGGAGCTGTTCCATGAAACATCTGGGCGTGCTCCAGCCCTGGGGCTACTGGTGTTCAAAACGTCTTCCCTGATGCTGCCGCTCATTGCTGCTGCAGTCTGGGGCCTGATTAAACCCAGGAACTGGATCAGGAATCCTGACACTCCCGTGCACCCAAGTGTCTTGGTGGTAGAAGAGGCAAAGGGACAAGGACTCTGGTGGATTATGTGAGTGGTGAGGGTGAGGGAACTGTGTGTGATTCCTTTGAAGGCACAGACAGAGAGTTTTCCATGGGTCTTCTGTGTTATGTAGGGCATAGAAAAGTCCTGTGCTGGAGGATGAATCATTGCATAGCAAAAGCGAGTGTGCTCTGTGGAATCTGTACTTTCTTTGTTGCGGCCGTTGGAAGTACGTAGTGAATGAAGCAGACAACTGTAGAGAACATGTTTTCATGATTAAGGCATTAGTGCAGACCTGGGGAACTGAATCGTATCCCTGCCTTTGCCACAGATTTCCGGTGTGATACTAGTCCCTTTGCACATGTGGTCGTTAATCGTGTTTTTCTTGGTGCTTGGTACGGCGGAGTGTAATTTGTAGAAGTGCTGAGCACTTGCAACTGCAAGCTGTAGGCAGCGGGAGCTGTGCTGTGACTGTAAGCGCTGCTGTGTAATGAATACTGAGAAATCAGGCACCGTGCATCTCAATGAGGCAGCCAGGAAAAGCAGAGGCAGGGATTACAAAGATAAATCTTCGTGAGTTCAATTTATATGGCTGGAGAACAGCTTGAAGGGGCTTGTCCTTCTTAAACTTGTCCTTCTTAAAATTGTCCTTCCTCGTACCTGAAATAAGAACAGCAAATGTCAAGCTAAATACAAATGCAATATTTGTGAACAGTTGCTGAGTTTAAGATACTTCTGCTAATCCAAAAATTAGTAAAGCTGCTGTTTAGCACTTGTCTGTCCTTCATCTGTCTTGTTTTTTTATCTTTTCAAATGGAGATGATATTGTATCAGTGAGCAGTCACTGAAAAATCCACTGATAAAACAATATCGTGAGTACACAGATGTTTTTACTGACTATATGCAAAGCAATTGTTAGGGATACAACAGCCTCTGTGTATTTTCCCAGTCTTAACATTGTACAGCAAAAAGGTAACACTTTAAAAATACTACACTGTTCTGTTGGTAAAAGTTGAAAAAGACACACAAGACACTTTGTGGGAAGATGCTTCTTGAAGTGAAGAGTTACTCTTCTGCTTACTCTCAAAATAAAACATTATGGTTTATGTAATGTGGTGTATCTTATAAATCACAAATTACATGAAAAAAAATGCATGGCACATAAATACACAGCTATCCTTATATCAAGATGGGCAAAGCAAAAAATAAGTAGCTTTCATGTGAGAAATGGAACAATGAGAACAGGAAAGCACATAACTTCACAGATTTCTGTAGCATAGATAGCTTTGTCAGCTTAAATATACTTTGTCGCTCCTTGATGCTGTGATCCAATGCCAAGGAGAATTATAATTTTTTTTTAAGTGCCTTTTTTTAGCATGTTTACCTTATTTTATTAGAAAACTCTTCTATTTCCCTATTAATTAATCACAGCTTTATAAAGCATCACAGTTGGAAGAGTCTGTTTAATGTAACTAGAAGAGGTATGCTCAGTTCTACCAGAGGTGTTAATTACATAGGTGACTAGAAAATTACAGGATTTTTTTTACTTTAGTAATCGCAAACACATACTAAAATGGAAAACCAATTATTTTCTAAATTTTGTTTATTTGAGATGTAGCCTATATTTTTGTTGGAACACAGAGCCATACACACAGGATGCACACAAAGCACCAAAAGTGGAATTCAGGCAATCCAAATCCACAAAAGCGATTCAGAAAACCTCTGCTTTACTGACTGTAAAATCTGAATTCACTTGGCTCTGTTGTTCTGGTTCTGTCAGTCTCCTAAGTGCCAAAGCTTAGGTTTCTGTGAGTACCCTGAACCCTGAACTCCCAGCTACAGCTTCTTTTAACCCCATCAGAAGACAAGTCTGCACTTGGTCCCCTGAGTTCCTGGGTTCACTTCAATCCGAGTGCCCTGGGCACACCTACCACTTACTGACACTACTGGCTGCTTCCAGGAAGGATCTCACCCGTGCCCTGGGCTCATGGCTGCTTGGTGATTGCCCATGAACTTATGGCATTGTCCAGTAAAGTGCTGAGTTACAGAGGACTCAGGTTGCTGCATGTTTCAGAGTCACTGCCGCGCTGGTTTAAGCTTCAGCCTGTTTTATAGCAGGGAAGCCCATCAAATGGGGACTGTGGCTCCATGAGGCGGCCTGGGGGAGCACCTCAGGGCCCTGTGCCCGTACAGGCACCCTCAGGCTCCCCAGAGGAGTGCAGGGGTTCAGAAACACCCCTGCGCTCGGCATTCCTGTTTGGCAGACTGAGGAGCTGAGCACAGCTTGTCTATGTGTGCATGGAGGTGTGCTCACATAATCAGCAGGCAGAAAAACGTTTTGAGATTCATTTGAATATGGTCTGCTCTTGGTTTCAAGTGCAGTACGTATAATTGTCACCAAAAGCGGAGAGGAAAAAAGTCACCAGCTCATCCTTTACTGTTATCAGTATGGCAGACAACACCGAGTATTTTTAATTATTTTAATTATACTTATGTATTTTAATTCTACTTCTATATAGAATAAAATTAAACTGAATCTAAAGTCTCATTACAGTGAGATTGCAGACAATCTCCCCCCCTGAAGATTCTATTCAATCCTTCACTATTTGGAGTATTTAATTCCAGTTTTGCTTACTTTAAGCTGAATGGAATTTTTGTACCAAATTAGGACAGCTAAGTCCTTCCACGCAGAAAACTACTGAGCTCACTGGATATTTTTCTGTCTTGGTGCCAAACCATACAGCAATCATGCTGAGGATATGGATGGAAGAAAGGTTGCTCTGCACAGTAATTCCATATAGGAATCACTATTGATTACAGAGAGGATACTTTATGGGTAGTGGTAAATTATGAGGTTTCTCTTGTAAGTGAGAACATTGATTTACATGAGTAATGCAAAGGCTCACACGTAAGCTGAACTCAAACTTTAACTGTCAGCCGTAACACATCTATTTATACCACAGATCTGTGCTTAGCCGCTTATATTTAATTATAATCAGTTGCGGTGCCTCCATTCTCTCTGTTTACTCAGAGAATCACATTTCTGAGGTCAAATACAATGACAGTTATACTGTAGTTATTTGAAGACATGGTTAGTTGTACGTTCTGCATGTATCTGAGGACAGAGTTTCTGGAGGAGAAAGGATGGGTACGATTCGTCAGTCCTTCCTTACATAAATAAAATTTCACACACATCAATTTTAGTCCGGGCGTTTCTGTGCTGCGCAACACAGTGCTGTGGAGAGATAGCCAAAGCAGCTCAAAAGGAGCCAGCCTGGGTAACTGGAAGCAGTTTAACTACATTGCTTAATGCTGCACACTGTCTAATTTATCCTGTTTTTTAGCAAAGTAAATTAGCTTTGGCAAAGCATTGCACAAGTAGGCTAGTCTGCTTCCAATCCATGGGCCAGCTTTGGCACCAATTTCTCCATCATACTTATCGTGCAGTATAGCATATCTAGCAGGAGATGCAAAGGACTGCTTGCATAAAAATTTGCAGATTTGGGTCCTCACATTTTATTCTGCACTTAATATTAATGGTACAAAACTTTTATTAACTCTTAAATATCACTACTTCAAATTTAGTGGTGCTATTGAAGCAAAATATTAAAAAAATAAAACACCATTATAAATGAATCACTAAAGCATATCATTCTGGGCTTACCATGCTTACATATGCTTGTATTCACTTGACAGCAGTAGCAAACTGCTAACTGGTAGTAGCATCTTAAGCCTAATTGCTTCCGACCCCTGGCACACAAAGACCATCCTTATTTCCAGCGTGAAAGGCTTTACCAAAATCAAAATAAATCGCAAACCTTTTACATAGAAATCTCAGCAGAAAAATG
Organism: Numenius arquata; assembly: GCF_964106895.1. NCBI lineage: Eukaryota > Metazoa > Chordata > Aves > Charadriiformes > Scolopacidae > Numenius > Numenius arquata. The sequence continues at coordinate 28,036,081 of NC_133587.1, read as the reverse complement.
TATTAATATAAGTAAATTGTGGTTTAGAATGTCATGGGTACTAGATTTTTTGAAAGAGCCTGGTAAAATCAAGTTTAACTGTTTGCTGTCTGACAGTATGGTTGATGGACCACATTTTTCCTCCCGTGAGAGCGATGACAGAAAACTATTGATGACAATTGGAGCAGATACTAAAGTCTTGCCAGGTATGATTTTCCAGGAGGGACAGAATCTCCTTCCATCTCTGAGAACTTATTTCAAACTATCCAGTAAGACAGTCTTTTGGCATCATAATCGGCAACCTTTTCAATACCAAAGCAATAAATGCTAACTTGATATTCCAGGAAAAATTATGTTCAAACTATTCAGTGTTATTCTTCCCAAATCTAAACATAGCACATGTGCATGCATTTTGAAAAAGTGGCCTGTTTCATCCCCCAAATTTTACATTCAGAGTTGAAGCCTTGCTGGAAATCAACGGCTCTTGTAATAAAATGAAATATTAATTTATGCATAAATCAAATGCAAAAAAGAATAGAGGATTTTTAAAAATAGTTTTAATCTCTACCTCTGCTTGAGCTAAAAAATAAATTAAGATATAACAGCTAGATGCAACTTTCTACAATAAAATAACTAGCTACCAAAATGTGGGAGAGCTTCAGATCATCTTGAACAACCTTAATGTTTATAAATTTCAACGAAAATGCTTGATTTTATATAGTTATTACCAGAAGATGAAATGGAAAAAATCAGAGGAAAAATGTACCCATATGGAGGACTCTAATATCTATGGCACAGATCTTGAGAATAATACCAGAAAATTGGCTGAATTAACTGTATCAGAATGTACACTATGCAAGAAGACATGTATATGTAACACGCAGTTCAGCTTCTCTCAATAAAAATAACACTGATAAAAAGGCAACTTTCCTCCCTAATTTGAAGTTCTACTGTAAATGGATTTGGAATTGAGCTATAAACCCTATTCTCATCCATGCAGGACTTTTTCATCCAAGTTGAGTGAAGATGTCAGTATCATCAAGTATATTCTGTGGACTTGAAGGAGAGTTGCTGCTTTTTTATTTTGTTGTGTTTAATAGCTCACACAGTACGATCACTATGAAACTGAAATTTAAGAAATAAATTATTTTTCTACCAGGCACTGGATTAGTGCTTGACCTTGCAACATCCAACTGTTGCTCCGTATTAATTTTACAGCCAGTTGCTCCTCAGACCCTGTAGCGATTTGGCTTTATTCTCCACTCCTCTCACAATTTCACATTTTCCCATATAATATTACCGTACCACCATAAATGATAGAAGCAGTCTCTTCAAAACCAGTTGATTGCTCCAAGGTGCTTGAATTTCTGCCTTAAAATGACCTACAAAGAAGAGAAAACGCCCTGATGTCAATCTTGGCTTTCTTTCTGATTATGTAATGGAGGAAAAACTATTTGGATTTTTTTTTTCTTATTTTTATGTTACTTTTCATGAAAACTATGCGGGAAATTGACCAGAATTACTATTGGTTATTGCCGAAGTAGTGAAATGGGACCATCATAGTAATAACTGGAAGCTGAATATCTGAAAAGAAGAGGATTTTAAATTCTCTTTAACTACGTAGTGTCTTTTGCATGTTTTGTATTAGCACCTACTGTGAGAATCCAGTCTTCAGGAAACAGCCAAACTCTCCTGATTAATATCACCGAGTTACAGTCCAAAATACTTTCCACCAATACCTCTCATTTTTCCTCTAGGAAAAGAAATCCATAAATGGAGACTGCTTACGACATTCTATTTCTAATTTTAAAACAATCTCCCTTTCACACTCCCACCTCAAAACAAACAGCCCAATCCTTTCTCCCTTTTTCCCCTTGAAAAGGAGGAAATTTTTAGAAACCATTAGGAAAGCAAAAGGCATTTGGGCGTGTCATTAGCATTCACTTGCAAAGGGTTTACGTTTGAAAGCTAAAAATGCTGTCTTCAATCCCAGTACAAGACACACTGGTCTGCAGTATTACTTTTAATATCAAGTTATTTCAAACGTCTAGCACCACAGGCTAAACATATAACTAACAATATCCGTGGCCGGCAATTTTTCTTCCTACATTTTAAAATAATTCTCCATTTTTTGTTTTACTATCCAGAAAGTCAAAATCTTTTCCAAATTGCAAAGGTGAAAAGTGATCCTGGATACCCCTGACAGAGTAAGGTGCTCTAATTTGCAGGGTTACCGCTTCGTCCATTCCGCTTGGCACATGCGATTTTGGATAAATATTCTGTTGTTTTTATTATGTTTTGTTTTGTTTTAATTGAAACTCTACTACTTTGGAGAAAAAATAACATTGTTGAAGCTCCACTAATTTTTATAATATAAATTAGAATGCCTGATTTACATTGAAGCCTTAAAAGGCTTCTGTATCTTTCTGATGGTTGTACAGAAACTGTGTTAACTTTGTAGCTATAATCCACTCATAAAACTAATTCAACCAACCAATGAGCAAGTTTTAAAAGACATTATGTAGTTTCTATGAATACTGAATTGCTACAGTATTAATGTCAGAATAATTAACTAGTTCTAGACAAAGCATTTTATATAAACATCAAAATGCATAAATATTCTTTCTCCCTGGAAGAATATAAGCAAAATATAAATGTTTTATGCAGGGAAGAATCAATCAGAAATATAATCAGCTGTTAATCCTTTCTGTGTGTAAGGGTTTGTACCAGCACATGAACTAATTAAGGTGGTTAATGGAGTCAATACTTTGGTGACTCCTCCTGTAAAAGTCAACATTTTGAAACAATTCAGAATTACATGAAGAGGAAATTGAGGTTGAAGACACAGAAAGACAATGTAGGAATTAAAAAGAAAAATCCTTGAATGTCATTATCCCCCACTAAAGTATAACAAACCAGGAAAACCAGCCTAAGTTTCACTGAAAAGATATCCCATGCCTGATAACTTGACCTATATCTTGTTCTGATGCTACAAAGAAAATATATGAATTAATTTACTGCGTCTTTCAAAATCATAGTTTTCTAACCTGGTACTCCAAATATTATTATGACACATCACAGTTATCTGGTTATTACATCATACTGATTATTTCTTCTAAATTATACTGAGAAATATTCAAAAAACCTGGGCAGTCGTAAACCAAAATGAGCAAAAGGCAATAAACAACCATCTACAAATAGAGGGAAGCACAGTCTAGTAACACAGTTCGTATTCTGAAATATTATATTCTTTATTGATAAAAATTTATTAAATCACATTCAGTCTTTGGACTGTAAACCATTAAACCATGATTCCCATCTGGAAGCCATTTCTAAAAAAGAACTGCAGAATCTCTGTTATTGTCATTGCTCGCAAAATAACTATCCAGATATTACTAATCTATAGCTTAATAACCAAAATACTGTCCTGCTTTATTTTCCTTCAAGGTTTTTGAAGTAACTGTCCCTTTGCCAGACACCCATGCACAATTTTGCATACCTCTTTGTCCCTTGTATTGAGTCCCATTGAAAAATGGTCTTTTCTGTTTTTTAATTTCTAGGGCCAAGACAGTTTATTGCACAATGTCCAATCTTTGAAAAAAAACCTCCCTTCAGATCATTTGGCATTTTTTGAAGCACATTTACTCAGAAAGAAAGAGGTAAGTAGCAGACCACAACACAAGTATCAGAGACACAATGAAAAAGTAGTCGTCATTTGCTTTCTAAGGATTAGATTTTGAACACTGTCTTCCATAAAATCATGCTTAAAGAAAAGACATCAACAGATCCATCATGTCCTCCCCCCTTTTTGCATTCTCATGTAGGTTGCCTCTTGAGCTGAAACCCTGCCTTTCCACAAAACACTACTCCCTAATTACAAAAAAAAAAACAACTACAAACTAGCAAAGGATTACAAGAATTTAAGATGCGTAACAACTCTAGGCACCAAAATATTGCACTTGTACTGATACAAAATGAAATAAATGCAGCACAACTGGATCAGCTAAAACTGCTGAAAAAACTGAGAAACTGATCAGCTAAACTGCTACTTAACAGAGGTAATAGCTGGTATTATTTATCTTAAATGGCTTTTTTATTTTATAGAAGCCTCTACAACTGTTATTTACAACTTGTATTACTGTTCTACTTTAACAGGAATAATCTGCACCCTATTCTACATTAATGTGAGGAAAACTATACAAGAAAAATTGCTTACATATTCTGGCTGCAATTTTGAGATTGTAAAAAAAATTTCCAATTGCCCTTCTCTCCATGATAACAAATTCTTCATATTCCTCATTTCTTTGTGCCAGTTACAAATGATGTCATCTTTGACTACGCTCAGGCAAGCATTTCACCTACTGTTTTATAAAATGTCATTTACATTAAAAATGTAAAAATAACTTAAACATAACATATTAATTTATAGAATTATCCAAGCATGGTGCAAATGCCATCTCTGGGTGGACCCAGTTCCTGAGAAAGCTACTTTTGAGAGTACATTATGACTTTATAGCCTGGAAGTTTTTGCATGCTGATTTTGAGTCACCAAGAGAATACTTTCATAATTCTTTAAGTGATTACTTAACCCTTTAGCTTTCAGACAAATTTTTCTAAGATATCCATTTATACTCTTGTGCTAGGAGGTATTAATAGTATTGATAAACAAAGAGTTCATGAGCAGCAAAAGCAGAGAGAGAGATTTCTTACAGAATTGTGTGCTTTTTCCCTTAATCTTCTGCTGTCCACCTTCTCTATAAAACACCCACTGGGCAAGGCTGAGGTTACTCATATTTTAATCAGCCAGCACGATAGGAACAAAATGCTTGGCTGGCTCATTGCTACAGAGTATCATCTGTGGTTCATACACCTGCCTTTACCTCAGCAAGGGCATTAATTTTCCTTTCCCCTCCATTCAACTACTTCAGCTTCTACAAAACTTGTAGGATCTTAATTATTTCCAAGACAACAACCCTCTGAAATGTTGTCCAAATTTGCTCTCAGTGTCAAAAATTACTTTGGAAAGAAGAAGAGGACGGGGACCAAAAGATAGAGACTGTGTGCTATAAATATTTTGTTGTTGTTGTTAGAAATGGAATTCAATTTTATAAGTGCAAACTACAATACTATGTGCTTAAATCCTGTAGAAAGCTACAACCTCATCAGCTGAAAATAAAAGAAATAATGGGTTAAAAATTTGTTGTATTATTCAACTGCATGGTACAACAATCCCTACCATGATCTGAAAAGCAAACGTAATCCTAGAACGTAGTAGTAAGAGAGATGAATACTATTAATGCTGTTGTAAAGGGTCCTGGTGAAATGTCCTTAGAAATAGTGTCAAATCTATTTGAAAAACAAGCTCATACTAGAACACAGGCAACTATGGGATCCTAAGATGGTAAGAGAATGAAGAACTTTCAGGCTGAGACTAGAGAAACTAAATTTATTTAGCTTAGTAAAGTGAAGTCTAAGAGAAAATATTCTAACTCGGAAACTAGGTGTAAAACCTAAGGAGGGAAAGTAGCCATTGAAAATAAAGTACAGGATCAGTGTTGGTGCAAGAACAAATAAACACAAACTCATACAAATAGAGATTAGAAATTAAATCAGATGGTTTCTAGTTTTCAGAAGACTTAGAACAATCTTCCTATGAGTACAGCTGAGCTACAAACTCAGTAGTTGCCTGCCCTAAAGAAGAAAGGGCAAAGGCACCTCCAACCTCTAGACTATCCTTAGCCCTTTAGCTTTTAATACTAGATCCCAGTAGCATTCCTCGCTGCTGGCTTGCAGAACTGTTTTGGGGTTTTTTTATTATTTTATTTTTTGACTTATCTGTCCCCCCAGGAAGTTCCACTGGTAACTAAGCCTAAGCTAGTTAGCAAAGCTCCTTTTATGGAGTTTCATGCTCTTTGGAGATGCATACTCTTTGAGGGCAAATCATGCCATTTATCTTTGCCACTGAAATATCTTTCCTTCTTGCTGTTCAGTGGAACAGAGTGATCTCATTTAGGAATTCTATTTCTTACTCCACCGACTTCTTGCTTAAAATACTCAGCTTTGTGTGAAAACTCACTGTCTTCACTCCCCACCACCCATGGTGGAGATACTTTCACTCCCTTTTACATTTTGCTGTTTGCACCTTCTGCTCACCAAATTCAACTTTTTAATGGTCATTATTTCAGTAAAAATAAGAGATTTAATCCTTTCTGGAAATACCTTCATACATGGTATTCCATCAAGAAAAGAAATTGCATTAAGTCTTTACCCAGGCTTTTTACTAAAAATGCTCTTTCATTTTCACCTCATCAAATGATTCATTTTTTATCTCCTCAAAGTTATGCAGTGAAACAAGAAAAGCCAATGCTATTCTTAAGTCATTATTGTGCAAACCGCATGTACTTATCCGTAGCTACTGCTTGAAAGTTTTAGTAAGTAAAAAGTATATGGACAATCATCTCAAGGAAAAGAATGTATTAAGCCCACACTGTTATTCTTTGCGACACATCCCACATACATTCCATGACCTTCCTCACCGTTAGAGGTTTCTTACCCAGCTGAGTTCTGAGTTGGTAAAATAACTCTTGACTATGTTAACTCTATGTTGTTGGGATAACTGGTTACTTCCATTGGGCTGTCCTTGAAAGAATCATTTTCATAAGCCTTCAGAAGAACACATACACTTGAAAGCTGAACATAGCTTCCTAACCTCAGCTCGTGTGCAACAGGTAACCATTCCTTCCTAGGTCAAATCTGAGCCTGTTTTTATCATTTAATAGGCATTGTGGCAGACCCAGATAATGAAACTGGGGGGGATTCACAGGTGGGAAGGGAAGTCAGGGAAAAGAGTTCTTATCTGCCCAGTGGTACAAAAGAGAAGACGGGAAGGTGGGAGCAGAGTAGCAGCTTTATAACTTAAAAATTTATCCGGAGTGATAGCTCATTGACATTATGGACCAAGAACATGACTGGGGAAGCAATACTAACTTCCATTCTGTGTTTGGGGTGCTTTATTTGCATGTTTAGTGCTGTCTTGCCCTCAATATATGAAAGGACTTTATTCATTGGCACTGCCCATATACATTTCCTTTACTTTTTCCAAGAAATACTAATTTCATATTACAGTTTATTTAACAAAAAGCATTTCAAGCATCACCTGTCACACTGACTGAAGAACTAAAAGTGGCTGATGTTAACCTTATTAATTAAAGTTGTTTTCTTGTAATGACTGAAAGCTAATCAATTCAAGCTAAAAATTATCATTGAATCACAGAACGGTGAGGGGTAATGGTTTTAAGCTGAAAGAGGGGAGATTTAGATTAGGTATCAGGAAGAAATTTTTTCACTATGAGGGCGGTGAGACACTGGAACAGGCTGCCCAGGGAAGTTGTGGATGCCCCACCCCTGGAAGTGTTCAAGGCCAGGCTGGATGGGGCTTTGAGCAACCTGGTCTAGTGGGAGGTGTCCCTGCCCATGGCAGGGGGGTTGGAACTCGATGATCTTTAAGGTCCCTTCCAACCTAAACCATTCTATGATTCTATGATTCTAAGCCTCCTGACCATCACCAACTGCTGCACGCCTCACCCCTGGGTTGGCTCCCAGCCTCCTTTCCCAAGCCAGAAATGAGTGTTTTCCACAGCGCAAGCCCTGTGAAGGTGCCCCTACCTCAGCACCACCGGATTTTGAGGCACACTGTGGACAGCGGTTGCGGCAGCAGCTACTCCTTCCACTCAATCCTCCTGCTCCACAGGGCTCCCCTCAGGGTACCGCCCTCCGGGCCCCCCCTCAGGCTTATGCTCCCCCGGGCTCCCCTCAGGCTTACGCTCTCCCAGGCTCCCCCTCAGGGTATCGCCCTCCGGGTCACACCTCCGCGGCCTGCACCAGCAGCCGCCACATCAGGCTGCAAGTCCACGCAGGCGGCAGCCCGGGGACAACGGCCCTGCCCCGCCGCCGGGCGCCGCTTGTGTTTACCCGCTTGCCCCGGTAACGGCTGCCGCCGGGCCCGTCCCCATAGCAACGCCGCCGGCCTCGGCCGCGGCCCGAGTGGCGATGGCGGGGTCCGGCGCAGCTCTCCCGGGGCAAGGTATGGGGGCTAGCGGTGAGGGGCGTTCATTCCCCCGGCTCCTTGCGTCCCTGGAGGGGCTCCACGCTGCCGGCGACCTCCAGGATCCCTCCCGCCTCCTACAGCAGCCCTGACCCCAGGCGCTGCCCCGTCCCGGGCTCGCCGCGGAGGGCGGGTGGGCCGGCGCCATGGCGGGCCCCGCGGGCACTCCTCAGGGGCGAGGCCTTCCGCACCCGTCTCACTTCGGGGGCTCTCGGCCCCCCCAGGCTTCACGGGCGGGTCTGACACCCCCTTTTAACGCCTTTTAAAGGAAATTTCCTGGGGGGTGTCACTGTTGGGGGGTTTATGTGTCTGTCCTCTGCACATACGAGGACAGGCAACAACTTCCCAAGGAGAAGCTGAGGGAGAGCCTTTTGTACAGCCATAACAGAGACCTAATGCTGTCAGCTCCCCGAGTTTCTAACAAAATCAGGAATTCATTAATCAAGGTGAAGAAAATGGTGTTTTCAGTAGATTTCCCTATTTCTTTAAAAAATATTTGTGAGTTCTCTTCTGCAATTCCCCCATCCCTACTTTGGGGAGTTAAAAGAATCCAATCATTCTTAGATATGTTTATTTCAAATGGCAGGATCCACAGTGTATTGCATTTATAGTTTGAGGGCTCAGTTTGATCTTTCTCTGTTTCTTTGCTAAGGTGTACATCTTTGATACTAGTTGAGACCATGGGAGCGGCATTAGCAAGAGCAGCTCAGTGGACTGCTGCTGGTTCTGGAACTGGCACACTCGAAATCACACCTTTGAACGAATCTCTTTTAAATCAAATTATTAAATTTGTGGAGGACTTCAGCAACAGACATCCTCAGGAAGCGGCGTTTGTCTTCAGAGAGCCCCTTGAGTGGGAAACACAATTGAGCTGTTCAGTATTTGGAGAGGGTTATGAGATCAGGTAAGTATGAATGGCAGTGTGTTTTGAAACATTGAAGGTGAACTATGAAGCAAAACTGTTAATTTAGCATAAAGAAAGCCTTAGTGTATTTGGGAGGCTGAAATCGATGGGCTTTTTACTGATACATATTGAAAAATTTGAGTTAAAATTTGTAGGGTTTTTTGAGAGTTTGAGATTATTTTATCTTGGTTGTGATACAGACCTGTTTAGTTAGTGATTTATACAACTTGCACTATTCCTAAGACTTTTTACAATATGCCTTTAACAGTGATTAACCCTAAGATTTCTGTTAATGTTCGGAGTGGCTCCTGTGTGGTGGGTTGACCTTGGCTGGCCACCAGGTGCCCACCAAGCCGCTCAACTGGAGAGGGGGAGAAAAATGCAATGAAAGGCTCATGGGTCAAGATAAGGAGAGGGAGATCACTCACCTATTACTGTCATGGGCAAAACAGACAACTCACAGAAATTGGTTTAATTTATTGCCAATCAAAAGTCAGAGTAGGATAGTGAGAAGTAAAAACAAATCTTAAAACACCTTCCCATCACCTCTTCCCAAGCTCAACTTCATTCCCGATTTTCTCTGCCTCCTCCCCTCCGAGGGGCACAGGAGGAAGGGGAATGAGAGTTGCATTCAGTTCATTATGTGTTGTCTCTGATGCTTATTCCTCCTCACACTCTTCCCCTGCTCCAGCGTGGGGTCCCAGCCACAGGAGACAGTGCTCCACAAACTTCTCCAACATGAGTTCTTCCCAGGGGCTGCAGTTCTTCATGAACTGCTCCAGCATGGGTCCTTTCTGTGGGATGCAGTCTTTCAGGAACAGACTGCTCCAGCGTGAATCCTCCGTCGCGTCACAAGTCCTGCCAGAAGACCTGCTCCAGTGCAGGCTCCCCGTGGGGTCACAGCCTCCTTTGGGTGCATCTATCTGCTGATTTACAGTGAATAAATTGGTCTATCTTGGAAGTTTTCTGAAATACAGTTTAAAGAAATTGTATATGTTTTATCATGTGAAGCTTGAGTAACATTCAAGATTCTTCTCTAAAATTTGCTGTTTATTTAAGTTCTTATTTTAAAAAGGTATCATTTAATTTTTCTAGTGGAGAAACTGTTCAGTCTGAAGCCAAAGGCAAAGATGGCCAACCAATACTTCTCCTCATGGCATCAACTCTCAGAGTTCGCAGTTTTGACCAGCTGTCCCGTTTGCTACAAAATGCTATGGAAAAAAAGTTAAAGGAAGCACAGGCATGCCTTGAAGGTTTCCTTTCTTTTTTTTTCAACTTTCCACTCTCTTAAAAAGTATGATGTCTTCTCCTTCAATTCATGTTTGTGAAATGTGAAGAAAAAAAGACATGCCTTCATTTTAAGTACATTAGAAGGTGTTGATTCATGAAGGTGGCTAAAGGTGCTGATCCAGAACTTAATGAAGTTTCTGTTTCTTTTTTGATTTTCACAGAAATCAATAACAGAGAAATCTGGAATCAAGTTTAAAAAGCCCCATTAAATCTCACATACAAATTCGTGTATGCTGAATAATACCCTAGCTATTGCAAAAGACAGTAGGTTTAGATTTCTCAAAAAGACTGTCTTATTGGCAGCTAGTAGTTTTTCCTGTGTTTGTAGTTTAGTCCTCTTTTAAAATGTTACATCCTTAAAAAACAGCCAAATTAAAACTTAACATGCTTAAGATTCTTTTCACAAGTTCACAGTGAGCACTTCCACGTCCTTCTCACAATGGCTTTTAAAATATAGGTAAAAGTACTTTTACTGTGTCATATTCAGGTCCTAAATTTTCAAACTGACAAGACGATCCTTGATATGCTAAGCTGGATATCCTCCTCTCATTGGAAGCGGAAGAGATCAGTAGTATTCTTTGGTAATATTAGCAGAAATTGCATCTGCAATACTAAAATATAAATGCTCATACTGGATCAAACTCAGGTCCATCTAATCCAGGGTCCTGTCACAGACAGCGATCAATCATGAATAATAGGGAAGAATTGTATGGAATGGGTATCATGCAGGGCATTCACAGATACATAGGACTTCATTTGCAGGAACAAAGCAAAATGTTTTTGTAAAACCCATTAACATGCAGTTACGTCACTGTTTACCAAAAAGAACAGCTGGCATAGCTGAGGAAGTAACGGGCCCATTGGGAATGCTGCTAGAATACTTTAAAGATGTTCTTTAACAATAAATCATATTTCCAAAATGATCAATTTTCAGTGAGTTAAACCCATTGATTTCCTGTTTTAGTGATCAGCCAGGCATATTTTCTGGAAATAGGGCTGTTGATAAAGGGAAGTGTTTAATATTCACCTCTTGATTGAATGAACTTTAATCTTAGTTTTGAAAAGCAATTTTGTTTGTTATGAAAAATTTCTTTTTGTCCTTAATGTTTTCGTAGTTTTAAAAATGCATTTCAAATTACAACAGAGGGATATGAAAGAATACATCATACAGTAATATTTGATGAATAGCTGTGCACATTATTAAAGTTCTTACTGTAAATTAATACATCAAAATTATTCAGCAATTGAGGAAAAAAGTGTCTTGCCTAATTATCTTTAACATTGTAACACATTATATGATTCTGTTTCATGTGTACAGCAAACAGAGATCCTATAGTGAAAATTCTCGGCCCTGAATATGGGACTGTTGAAGGAGAAGATCTGTCCATGTTGCATTTACTTGACAAAGTCAAAAAAGATGATGACCCTGAAACAGAGATGAAAATGAGAATCAATATTCTTCTTCATCAGCTGGATTTGCAACTGCTTAATAGTTCTTTGAAACACATTTCACAGTAAGTGCTTTTCAAATGGAAGCTAAGCATGTGAGCCAGTGCATTTTTTTGTTTTATTGTTAATCAGATTGGTTTCAACCCACAACATGTGCTTTTGGTGTGACATAAAGAAATTTATTGAAATAACTTTTACTGCTCATTAAGTTATTGAAAAAACATTTTTTTCCTGAAGATTTTGCTGTAGGTGTGGGTATGCAAGTGTGTGCCCGCAACTGTGGGTTTTTTATTGCATATGTTTTGCGTTTTGGTAGCAAATTGAAGTAATTTGTACAAACAACAAAGTTACAGTTAAATATTTTCAAGGAAATGTTTATTTCTTCATGGAAGCATATTAACTATTACATTTAGTCTGTTTCATAGTTACAAGGACTTCATATTAGCTATGGAAGTAAAATTTCACTAAACTAACAGATAAAATTAAGAAAAACAAAGGAAGATGACCCATTTCCAGATTTTTCTTGCTACTGTTAAGACTCAATGTAAAAGAAAAAGATCACATAATGTTCTCTTTTCATTTCTTTGGGTACGTCCTTTTGATGAATACATTTTAGACCATTTTCTATTAATTGCAGAGACATAAGACTAAATCCAGCTGCTGTAAATAATGAAGTGAATCTTCTCAAGAATTTATCTGGGAAAGGAGAAGATACAGTACTGGAATCACTGGAATATACATCAGGTCCCGATCCGATCATATCTCATGCTTATATATATCCTTATTAAAGTACTTGACTTCTGTGTGAAATTTGCTAAATTAATTTCAGTAATGAGTTTCAAGTGTTTATTTCTACTTTAAGTTTATAAAGTAAAATAAAATGTATTTTCAGATATGGAATGCTGTTCTTCAGCCTTTAGTTATAGAAATAATCTCCAGTCATATGAATTTCTTCCATGGAAGCAGAGGAAGTAAACTGAGTCCCTGATCCTGAAAAGTACTAAGCACAGTGCAGTTCTTAGTTGGATCAGGCTACTTGCCACAGAACTTTGCATGGTTAATTCCTAACTGAGTATGAATTCTTAAGAGTAAGGTATTATTTTGGGAATTTTATTTGCATACATGTTATATTAATAATCAAGTGTAACTATAAAAAATACTTTAAAACTGGATGAAAACACTCATGCTAATTGGTTACAGATTACGCGTTCTCTAATGGATGCCGAGCTCCTCCCTGGAGACAAGTGCATGGAGAAATTTGTTATTTAGTCGTCAAACCACATGACACTGATCCTTTGTATATCACTTGCAGCACAGCAGGAGTGTTTTTAAATGGAGTAAGTAATAATAAAGGATTCTGTGGAGCAATGAATATTTTTATGTGCTAAAATCAAAAATCCGTCAGGTTTAGAGTAGTGGTATTGAGGCTGTAAAACCTGCAGAGTTAGCTTATTGGTACAGAAGGAGAAGACACAGTAATAAATGTATACTGGTTTTCCCATATGTTTTGAGTGCTTTTTCTATAAGTTTTATACTAGGAGTGTATTCTGCACTTTTTGTTGGCAATGTTTGTTTAATCTTTGAATGTGCCCTAACTGTCCTTCACACCATTCCTGTTTAAAGGTAGTGTGGGACTAGATGCCTCATTGCTCTTGATCTGAGGTGTAATATTATTGTGTGTGGCTAATATAGCTTCTTTTTGTCTTTTTATAGATGATAAGCAGTTCTTTCTGCTTTCAGTGGAAGCTTTTTAGAAATTATTTCTCTCTTTTCTTCTACTTTTCATTTTGGCTATGTCTTTCCTTACAGATAGGTTTTATTTAGGCATAATAGTCCCTTATGAGTGTTAAGCAGTGGCCAGAGCTCGCTTTTACATTCATTTTGAAGAGAGACTTATGTCTGTCAGGCATAACTCCACAAATTGATTTCCAAAGAGTTAAAAAATCCAGGGAAATTTTGACTTAGCACGTTTTTGATGGATGAAGCTCGTGAAGCTTAGGCTAGTCGGGTCACATTATTTTTTGATCCTTTTAGACATCTGCCATACTGAACTGGAAGCTCATATTTACTTGGTTGTTTGCTAAAAGCCATAAATTCTTTTCAGTGGAACTACACACAATTAACTTATAGTAATTACTTGCAGAATTCCATATAAGATCTTGATTATCTGTTGGGATCTTTACAAAGCATTATTGAAGTTTGATGGACTCTGCTGAGTGTGAGACTTTTGTACCTATTACATTACAGTATGACCTCTGTGCTCTTTAACACTGTTTTATGATGCAGATTAAATTACCAGTGTGAGGCAATACTATTAATAATTTTAAATTTATTCTTTTTTTAAGGGTCAGCTAAAGGGTAAAGATGACATTGACTATGAAAGAAAAAGTGATGTATGTAAAGACATTGTTACATTTTTAAGGGAGAGATCACCTAAATTTGTAGAAAATATGGCTAAACAGGTATGCATTTACTGATACTGGAGTATATTTGTAGAAACATACATTGTACATTGGTAAGAATTACATTGTAAACCTGACTGAATATTTATCTTCTTTATCAAAGATAAATCTGTGATTAAATGAAGAATTTAAGGACTCTGAAATGCCTTTATTATTTTTCTTTGGATTTGTTTCAGTTTCTGCTAAAAACATTCCTTTTGTAAATAACAAATAACACATTATTTCATGTATCATTCTATCATACCTTATTCTGAGGTTTGATCCAACATGGGAGGTCAGCTTCTAATTTTGCATAAAAAGTTTTGCTTATCCTCTGGTGTTATTCTTTATGGAGCACTGGAAATGCTACAGCAGGAAAATATGATATCCTTACGGAAAAGGTCAACTTTTTATGACAATATTTTTCTGTGAACAAAACCACTTAAATTTTTATCTTCATTCTTTGTAACCCAAATAGAAACAATAGCCCAACTTTTTTACGAGAACTGCCTGATTTAAATATCAGAGCTGAGAGTTAAACTTCCAGCTTAAGCACTGTGTGTTGCTTCATCCATGGTAAAACGCAAGTGTTTGGGCTTTTATTTAGAGCTCTATATTAGCTAGAATCACACAGTGCCATTCCAATTTTAGTTGCTTCAACATTCCTGATAAAAAGTCTTTTTTCAGATTTTTAGTGTGGTTATAAGAAATTAATAACTTGGTAGTAAAATTCATTACAAGCTAAAACATGTCAAAATTTTTATTGTGGTTATTTATGTGCAATTTTAATTATTGCAAGAAGGAAATCATTAACATGGAAATTTTCTTGTCCTTTAGTTACGATTTTCTGGGATATAGGGCTGACTTTTTTTTTTGAGATAAAGATATTTGACAGTGCTGAAAGAACAGAGTATTTCAAGTTGTACAAATAAATACAGTAGCTTATATCAACAGTAATGAAATTAAACTTGGAAGTTGTTTTGTTTGAAAGTGCAATAAGTTCCAAAATGTGTTTTATTTATCCCATAGGCAATTTTTTTTAATGTTATATGTACATATTGGTTTACATTTCATAAATGTGACAATATATGAATGTTTTAGACATAACTACTGGTTTAGTATGTTTTCAAAGTGATTTGGCTTCATTTGGTGGTCATGAAAGGTAAAATATGGTAATATTTTAATAATTCTTTACAGTTCTGTTCCTAAATGTTAATATAGATTAATGTTGATATCAATGATAGAGATAATATACCTTTCTTTACTGGATTTCTGCTCTTATAAAGATAGTGTAGCTATTCAAGAAATGTGTACACTTTATTAAATAAGAGTAAATAAATTGAATTTATCCTATTTTCCTTCAATTGTTATATAAATCACTTAGTCTTCCCTGTGTAAATAAGTTTATGCTGAAGAGTATAAAATATACCATTTTAATGGTTTAGGAATATCATATTATATTGCCTTGGTGAAGACAAGAATTTAAACAAGTTGACACTGTAGAGCTGCAGAATATACGTATTTGAGGGAAAATCCTCTCTACTCTAGAACTCTGAAAAGCAGAGGAAAGCTGTATTTCCCAGGTTGCCTACATGAAATAAATTATGACTGGAAAGAGCTTTATTTTATTTTCTGAGGAGAGGAGAGCTTCAAAAAGCTCATTACTTACACATTTAGTGCAAACTCAATTAACTTTTGTAATATCTTCTTGACCTTCTTTAAGCTAACGTTTAGAATTGCTTTGTTGGCATATAGTGCTGTAGGAAACATACTTTTTAACATGTGCTTAGCTGGTCAAGCTACAACATCAATTCCCCTGTGATTTGTCTAGTTTATCACGTGTTAAACTGTCTTGTGTAGATTACATTTTCAGAATGAGAGAATTAGCATGAGTTAGTTTATGATTAGGCAGTTGGGTCAGTAAGCCTGGAACAGATGATTCACATCAGGGACTAGTCAAAACCAGACCATACTGTGACAGTCTCCTTAAAACTGTCTTGAATCAGATACTTAAAGGAATGTCTTCACCTCTCTGGTAGTGACAGCTGCAATAATAATAATAAGTAATGATCGTATGCTGTTTTTCCTGTAAAAATTGAATATGTTTCAATAGAGAATAAGAGTTGACAAGAGTCCTTTCTGTTCTGGATATTTTTGATCAGCCATGGTACTAGACACAGACAGCTGAAGGATTGGTAGGTGCCACTCATCTCTATTTTTGTATGCGATTTGTTCAACAGTGTTGTGTCCTGAGAGACACAAGATGAAAAAAATGGAATGGAATGTGTTTATAGTCTAAACTATGTCAAATTAAGTTACTTGGAACTGAAGTCTAGCAGTTTACTATAGCCTATTTTCAGGTTTATGTTCATTATTTTTTGTGGGAATTTTTTGAAAATCCTTTGTGCAGACAAATAGTTTTTAAATAAATGATCCACTGAAAACAGAATGCCTGACTTTACAATTGTAGATCTTAAAACTCATTTGGAATTAGGTTTTATAAAAGTGCATGTGTCACAAATTACTTAACATTAGAAATTAAACAACACCCAACATTCAAGTATGTTCAGGAAAATCCAAATTTAGCTAGTTCATTTATTTCAAAAACTTTATTTTGCACACACTAACAGCTCTTTTCCAGATTAATGTTTCAATCTTTCATTCTTTTAAAGGCTATCTGATTTTATCCTTAATACATACAATTTTTAAGCACAGCATCCTGAATTGTGCTTATAACTTACTGTTTTAATATGCATTATTCATACATCAATGTGACTGACAAACCATGTCTCCTCCTTTTATTAGGAATATAGTTTTTTTAAGGAACCAGCATATGAGAAGAATTATCAGCGTATGGAAGTAGTTGATACTCAGGTCTCTGGCCAGTCCCAGAATCCTCATGAAACCCCTACAGAAAAGAATGTATGTGAGAAAGTGAAAAGTTCTGCAGCAAGAAGGCGATCCATTGACAAGAAGAAATTAGAACCATTTATGAAATGGAAGAATACTGGACTTTCTGCTTCCCACAGATAAGTAGTTATATTTATGATTGAATTTTCCTATAGAACTCTAAACTGTGCTAATGATTGGACTACATGTTACAGGTTTGCATCATAATATTAAGTTAGGAGCAATAAAACAAAATTTAGTACATGCTTATTTCTAAGAAGACAGTACAGTCTACCAAAGAGATTTCTGAGTTTTCTTCTATCGTGCAACAGCTTTGATGATGAGATTATCTTGCAACCATCTACAGTACTGGTCCTCCAGGCCTGTGACATTTTCATATTTTTGGTATAAAATGCCCTTTAAAGCAAGACAGAGTAGACAATCTAATATAAACCACACTTTCTGAGGGAGGCAAAAGAGATCCAAGATGGAAAACCAGGACGACTCTTACTTATACTACCAATTTTTAATGATTTCATACTATATAAGCCACTTTTCTAGCTCTGCTTAGCAACAGTCTTCACTAATGAGATTATCTCAAAGTTTGAACACCCAAAAATATACACATATTGGATATTGTTGGATTTGTCTTCTGAAATCAGAACACAGTTCTGATTTCATGTTTCCTGATTTTGTGTTAATGGAGGAAGAATATCTGAAGGAAAGGCTTTGATTGTCATCCTACAGAAAAAAAATGTATTCTCAAGTCTGCTGATTTGACTTGTTGCAAGAAGCATTTCAAGAGATTTTGGATGTGACCTACAGTCATGACTTAAAAAAATGTGGTTTTCCAGATACAAGAACTTATATTTTTCCACAGTCATTGTTAGAGTCTAGATGTAGTGAAATTACCTTTAATTAAAGTTGATTTAAAGTTGATGAAAGTTGAGTTAAAGTAGTATTACTCAATTAATGAGCAGTATTCTCTTCTATTGTGACTGTGGTAGTATGATCAGCCCAGGCTTGAAAGGACATTTTGTTTTCACAACTTTATAAGTTAGGGACAAAAAAGCACCAGAGATTGCATCCAGCTAGGCCTAGAAGCCTTCTTGGAATACGAGGAAAGCAAAATATATTGTGTTCAGCATGATCAAAGCTATGGAACAGCTTAGTGTATGGAAGTACTAGGCAGACCAGAACTCTTCTGCCTGGAAAAAAGATGACTCGGGGGCGACAAGACAGATACAAAAAATCATGACTGGAGATGGTAAATAGGGAACAGATAGTCATGGTCCGCTCTCATACAAGAATAAAGGGCATCAAATGAAAATGAGCAGCAGTAGAATAAAGGGCGAGACTTCTTCGTACAACATATGGTTAAAATTCTTTGCCATGGGATGGTAGAGGCCATTTGTTTATGTGAGTTCAAAAAGCAACCAGACACATTCATGGAAGAAAAATCCATCCAAAACTGCTAATGCAAGGATGATTAGGAGGTCCCTGAATCACAACTTGCTGAAGAATATTCTGGAAAAAGTAATTTCCGTGTTCTTCTACTGTTACCTAGATAGCTGCTATTGATCATGGTTGGAGATGGTATCCTAGGATAAATGGACTGTGGTCTGTCTGCATATACTCATTCTTTGTTCTTGTATCACATACAGGTCAGCATAATATAATTTTTCTGATATTCTGCTATTTTATTGAAGCAAAATCAGTACTTAAGACACACGATACTTTCTGTTTAATAAGTTTATTGTGTAGGTTCATAAGCTCATATGTACTGACATAATACATATCCAACATAGCTTTTTGGTTTGATGTATATATATAATAATTTTTTTTTTTAAATAAAACCAAATATTTTAGTGACAAGGCTGCAAAAAAAGATACTGAAGAAGAAGGGAGAAATAATACCGTGTCTCGGAAAACAAAAAAGAAAGCCAGTGGCATTTCTTCTCAGTCTGTTAAAAAACAGCAATCTTCAAAACGGTATGGGTTACTTATTTTTCTTCCTTCAATTTTTTATTTTTATCTTCCATATCTACAGTAATTATTACCATACTTTGTATTTGGCAATGTCAGTTATATTTTTCTAATTCTCTTATTAGGCAGTGTTGTCATACCTGTTAAAAATGTGCTTGTTCATATTAGTTTATAGCTGTTTAAAATGGGTGATACTGTTTATTTATTTTTAGTAAAACATCAGGCAAGTTTGAAGATGTTAGTGAAAGTTCCTCAGAGACTGAGGAAGATGAAGAACAGCCTGTACGTCGTCAGGAAGGAAACACTGATTTGCCATCAGAATACTGGGGAATTCAGAAACTTGCAAAATATTTAAAGGTAAATAAGAAGTGTTGATAAATTTTATTTTAAATAAAAGCTACTCTTTACCTTCTACAGCTGAGGACACCAGACCAGCTCCTTACCTTTCTGCCTTCCATATATTTTAGAATAGCCTTGCTATGTAGTAGGTTCAAATCCTGGAACTGTGGACTTCCCTATCACACACCCATTTCTCCTGCATTTTTTTTTAATCTGCTATTTCTGGCTTATATAGAGCCTTAGATTAAACCATCTGTTCAGTGTTATTTAAAACTTAAGATGGTATAATTTCTTTATTAATTATTTGGTTTCTGGTTTGCTTTTTGGGTGAAACTTTCCAAGGTATTTCTTGATGTGGATAGTAACTTTCAAGAGTTTTTATTAAAACTGAGTACTTGCCTAAAGTCTTTCATCAACTATGATTAATGCATGACTGAAGTAATTCTAACATGGCCTTGTGTCTGGATAGATGCTGTTAGTGGACAAGAAAATGTATGATAAACAGGCATCCTCTAAAAGAACAAAAAAAGGTTTTTTACACAGACTTGTTGAAAATCTTTTGGAACATATAAATATAGATGTTTAGTATTCTGTGTATGTCTGAAACACATAAAAAAACCCAACAACCCTCTACTATTCTGGAAAACTCTAAAACTAATTATGTTTTTCCCTCAGGAGAAATTCCTTTACAAGTTTGTACTGAAATTTATGTACTATAAGTTACTAATAAAAGCACTGGTTTATTTGTTTTTTTGAATGCAGCTACAGGGTACACACATCCGACCAATAAAATGATGGTGCTGCATTTGGTACAGCAGAAATACTTGGGAGGAATAAGAAAGCTTTGGCTCCTTCCAGTCCTTTAACCATTGTAGAAGAGTAACCTAGTTTTTTGAGCAGTTTTCAGTTCATTTGCGCTGTTTGTTCTCAGTTCGTGTATGTGGGACCTATGCTACTGGTTGTAGCCAAAGAGACACAGAAAAGCATGGATAATACAAGTCTCTCTGCAGTTCTTTGCCATATATTTTCCAGGTTGGACTTCTGTATTCTTGTCATTTTGGCTATGCAAAAGTAGCCCTTGCAAGTTCAGCATGTAACTTGCTCAGCTATCAGCTAATGCTAAGCACACTATATACATTTTGCATAATACAGTTTTTTATATTTGCACAGAATTACAGTTCAAGGTGTTGCTTTCAAATCATTCAGTCTACTGATAGTTTGCTTCTGTCCGTCTTATAGACCACTTCCTTGTACTTTTCTGAGAGCTCAGAGAAGTAATTTTTTAGTAAAGACCCAGGGTTCTCCTGGAGAGGATACTTGAAATTCATTACTGTTGACGAACTCCCAGGAATCTTTTCATTGGCCTGTCTATGGACCACCCTCTTTACTGGCAAGGCTCTTCCCTCCTGGTTACATAATTCTCAAACTCCCTTTCCTCTCTCAATCCTTCATTTAGTCGTGTTTAGATTTTAGTATTGGACTTGATTGAATACTGAGGAATATTTGCACTTGCATGAAACCATTCTGAATGAAGGGTGAGAACGGCAAAAGGAAAATATATTTTTCATGCTCCTTTGTTTTAGAAATGAGTATATTTTGTTCCCATTGTCAACAAGCAAAATTACTTAATGGCTTAGAACTAGAAAAAGAAAGGAGAGCATTTTTGATCAAATTGTGAGTACCTGTTAAGAAGTGTTTATAATACAAAATTCCACTATATGAAGAAGTTTTGCTATGAAAATTCAAATGTATACTTGTTTATGTATTCATGCACACCCGAGCCTTCCTATAGTTCTCTAAGTTAGATATAAATTAAACAAAGTACTTGAAGATATACTTAAAATAGTTCTCTGTTGATTCTTAACTACGTAAAGCAAGAAATCCCTAGTGTCAGATAAAGCTGAAAAGAGATGCCTCAGTGCCATACCACAGACAGTGGTTGAAATTTTTATTGATGGAGTGCTACTTTAGCTTGCACATGGAATTCATTTTAATTCAAGTATAAATACTGCACTTCTGGCCAGACTTAGGAGATTTTTTGGCATTCTTGTTGTTCATGTAGGCAAGTGTTCATGACACACGCAACATAAGAGAAAATAAATTTATGACTGCAATATTTAAGTATCTACAAACAAATTTATATAGAAGCACAAAATTCAGAGGGCTTGTGTGTCTTCAAAGGTTGTATACATTGTTTGTACATCTTAAAAATTTAATAAAATGCCTTAAATAATAGAAGTTTGAGATACCAAGTTAGAAAATATAATAATTTGTAGGTGCAACCATTTTTTTGAATGGCTGCTAAAGTAAATGTGAATCACAGTTCAGCAAGACTCTATAAAAGATCAATTTGCAAACACAAACCTTCCATAAAACCTGAAAGATACCTAGTTTTTATACCAATGTTAGATTGCCATTAAAACTTCAGAAGGCAGTTGCTTCCTGTATAAAGCAAACTTGCCAGATCCTGTGAATTGTGTCTGTAGACTATGTTTTGTGTACCTCTTCATGGAGAGAAAATTCCAGTGCAAGGGAAATTCCCTTCTGACTTTTTGCCCTTCTCCATTCCCCCTCCTTTCTGGGAAAGAGTAGCCATGTTGGAATTGCTCCACTGGGAAGCAGCTGCTTCTGTGGTCTGGCTCCTTGTCCTACCTTCAGGCTTCCCAGGGCTGTGAAACAGAAGATATAGGATGTGTGCTCTTACCATGTCTCCCCTTCGACTTAAGAACGGGCAGCAAAGATAGATCAGTGAGCTTGGTGATGGCATTGTGTTAGGCATCTTTTGGGGCTAGATTAGATGAAATTGTAATGAAGCACTCTGTTGATGTTTGTAACAGTGAGATTCACTCAGGAGAGCCTTCTTCAGATTTAATGTTATATATTAAAGTAGTGCTTCTGAAGTATTAGATTTATAGGGGAAGGACTACATTCTACATTTGAAAATGTAGGAATAGGGTGAAGGGGTCACATTTTACAATGATCTTTTACTTGAAATGGGGAACATCAGGTAGAAATGCAGAATCTCTACAGCAGAGCTGGGGCTGTTCACTGAAAAAAAAAAGAAAAAATTGAAAAAAAGAGGTGATAGCTGGACACAATGCTTTGTGCTACCCATTGTTGAGCACTGATTATTGTCATTTTTAAGAAAAAATTGAGATGTTGAGAGATTAATTGGGGCTAGTGATTGCGCCAGGAATAACTCCAATCTACAGAATAAGGCTTTAATCCCTTGAATCCTTGTGCTGCTCAGTTTTGGTTCCCTGTAAGGGTGTGATTTATATGTACACCTATGCCAGGGTGAGCTCCGGACAGAGTTCTGCAGGACCATGTCAGTAACAGAATTCTTCGTTCAGTTTCTTACCTGGAAAGTCATTCTACTTTTGGCTATATTTCAGGGTAGGCTAGTGAAACCAGTCAAGTCTCACACCTCATGTAAAGTATCTACTAATTTCATATCTGGTTTGAATTACTCAAACAACCTCATTCCCAGAACAGCATTGTGTTTCTTTTCTACTTTGGAAACATAGGTGGACAAACCTGTTGTCTCTCCCCAGCTGTTTACATCTTGTGCCAGGTCCAGGAGCTAGAGAAAAGCTATGGTGCTGCACAGGAGCTAGGGAGGATGTGCCCTGAATATTGCCTTGAACACCAGCTCCCAGGTGCCCATGTGTGCTGGTGCTGCATTGCAGTGGATGGCTGTAAGGGAGAACATCTGCCACATGACTCAGTGAAATCTCATTGTCTGGGCAAGGAAAAGGGTGAAAGAACTGTGGGATACACTGGGTGTATTCAGGTCTGCTCCACAGCTGCATTTTGGCAGGACCTTTGGAAGAGTGTTGTGTTCAGGCAACATTTCTGGAGCTGGCAGGAAGTCCCTCTCTGTTTGGCTTATACTACATAAAGATGGCAAACAGACCAGGGAGGCAGGAATGTACAAGAATATTCCTTCTGCCCTTTGTCTCTTCCCTTTTCTTTCTCTCCATCTCCCTCTAAAATTCATCACTAATTTCTAGGCAATTGGGTCAAGGAAATGGAAATCTTAAGAGATCAAAGGTATAGATTTGGTTCTTACAGTGCATGTGTTGCAGTGAGTATTGGCGGGGCAAGATCTACTGCCCATCATTTCTGCTTCCCCTTTGTAGTGCGAGCAGAGCTGAGCCAGGAGGATGTACCGTGGCTGCTGCACCACAGGCAGAGTTTATTTCCTCTTCTCAGGAAGCTCAAATTTATTAGTTACGGAAATGCAGCTGTGCGTTGGCTTGTGGGAAGGAATACTGGATCCCCAGCTGAGCTCTTTGTACTTGGAGAGCACTAGTATTCTTGGGGAAGAAAGGTACAGGTTAGAAATAAACAAAGTCAAATAAGATGCAGGGAGGCTCTGCCAGGAGCTAAGATGCAGGATCTGAAATGAGAGGTTCATGCGATACTGTTGATAAATGGTATGGGACAGTTTTATTCCCCAGGAAATGAAAGGTGAGACTTCTGGAGGTTGGAATTTAGGGGCCTGGGGCAAACCAGGGTGTAGGAAATCTATGTATGCGTGAAAGGTAGGAATGTGAACAAGGAAGGTCCCAAATACTACAGAAACAGGGAGCCTGTTTCGGAACATTTGAGGACCAAATCTTAAATGGCAGTTGCATGTGTGAGGGGAGTTCTTTTGCGCTCTATGAGCAAGGTTTGCAAGGTGGCATTTCTCTCCTTGTAGGCAAAGAAGGAGACAGTCAAAAACTGCTTGCATTCTTCCCTACTGTGCATTAATATAGTCAGTCACAGTTTATCTCTAAGATGAGACTTGTCATATCTAAGGTCCAAGATTTTAGATATCTGAAAAGTAGATATCTTCCTCATAAAATTTTGCTCTAGAAAGCATCCAGCCTTTCAAAATAAATTATTACTTTCTTATGCAAATGGAAATTGTGTAGCAGTCTCAACCCTCCTGTGGTTTAACAGGTGGTGTACGCAGCCACTCTTTTATATGAACCAATTATAAATTCATGGCACTTGGGAAGACATTGATACGGCTTGTAGATTTTTCTCAAAATTTGTGTGAAATAGAGGATAGACACAGTATTTTTTAACTGTGAAATTGATTGTATTTTGGGATTAGCAGAAAAGTTATTCTGTTTTATTCTAAAATGCAGGACCTCAAAAGAGACATGAACATATTAGCCTAAGGAATAAAATGGGTCTTTTATTACTAATTCATTTAAAGTGAAACTACACAAAAAGTAATTTTAAATTTTGTGAGACAAGAAAAAATAGTGTTACAGTGAACCCACTGAAGTACTAATTGTTTGTTTACTTATTCTACACATTGTAATACTGCTCAAAAGTTTTGTGGTAGTCATAGAAGTCTAAAAGTCTAAGATTTGCATGAGATTATATTTTAGCTATTAAATACAAAATAAGCATATATAAGTGCATATAAAATATTTTCATATATAAAATAATTTTGCCACCATGTTTTCAGAACTGACCAACTGCAGATAATTGATCTAACCTTATTAGTAAAGTCTAACAATAAATCTTTTCCCTTATGAAAGTATATGCTGGGCTAATATGAAGGAGCTCATTCAACTGAACTGAAAGATCAAGATGAAAAGTAAATTTTGCTGTAGTTTGCCTAAGTGATAGACTGTTATTTTTCAGAAAATACGAAATGTATGAGACATAATAATTTCCCACCTGCTAGTGTTTCTAGGCACATGTTTGGCCAACCTGCCAGCCTTGGCAAGTAATCTCTTCATATCACTCTCTTCTCCACTGTTCATGAACATCTCTTGTTCCCATCTTCCACTATTAGCCAAGATTTTTTTTTTTTTAAATTCCAGTCAAGAATGTGATTACTGAAAAAAAAAGGGGATAAAAATATGGGGAAACTGCATTTTGTAGTTAAGATACGTATTTTTTAACAACCTAGCCAGTTGATCATGAAAAAGAAATCTTTTTATGATAAATTTACTGGGTAGGAAATACTGGCAAATGGTGAACTCGCAAATTATTATTATAATTGGCAACTCTGAAGCATTCACATAGCTCTCTCCTCAAAATACTGTACAAACAATCATTCCTCATCACAAGAGACATATAAAATTCATAACAGCCAGTTGATTTTTGACCATTAACACCAACTCTGATGAATTTCTGTGTAGTGGAGGTTTAGTTAATGTTCTGAGGGTCACCAATTCCAAAGAGTTTCCTAGCTGATTAGATAATTTTGCCAAAAAAGGAAAAAAAAAAAAAGGAATTCAGCAAAAAATATAAAAGAAGAGATGATATATCAAAAACTAAGGGATGAGGAAAAGAATGTGAAATAACTGATGTTTGATTCTCCTCTTTCTGCAGGATTGTATTCTATTGTAAAAGCAGGTAATGAAATAAATGAGCTATGATTTTGACACTGTAACTACTGTAACTCTAAAATAATTGTAAATTGACGCATCTGTCTCCATCTGACATACAGCTTTATAACCATGAGATAGATAATCAAATTGTTGGGTTTCCTAAAGAACATGATTGTGTCTGAAAGCTACCAAGAGTTTTAAGAAGTGAGAACAGCATTCTTCATTGGTTTTAAGTGTTCCACATTGCATCTAGGCTCAATTTAATCAGAACTTACTATACACACAGTTATTTCAGGAGCCTGTTCTTCAGCCATGTCTTCATCTATATTTGTTTTTCCTGTGCCCTTGCTAAGCTCAATTTTTAAGTTTGTTTTACTTCTCCAAAGAACATTTTTCTCTTAGTTTTTCATAAACTGTTGCTATCATTTTGTTTTTCTTGCAAAATCCGGTTTGGCTGGTTTCAAATCACTGTCTTTTCTGCCTGCTCAGTGCTTTTGAAACTTCAGCAGCGTGCTAGCTCTCCAGTAGTCTATATAGGCACAGGTCCTTCTTAGTTCAACCTCATTAAATTTTCTCCACAGATTCACTTCCACTGGTTTCCCAAATGAGTTGGATCCATAAAAATAAAATGGCTGTAATAACATTAAAGCTTTTATTCTTTTTGTGAGCCAAGAGCTAGGCAAAATCAAAATTGCTTAGGCAGGTCTGAACTGTCACACAAGGTCAGTAGTACATCTGTATTACGGGCAGCATATGTCAGATCTCCAAGGCTGTAGTCAGGATTTACAAGTATCAATGTTAAATTTTAAAATTAGTACTGTTTGTCTAGGTTTTTTTTAACTTTTAAATTTGATCCTAGACCCTCTTCTCTTTCTCATTCAATCCTCATTTCCAGCTAATTTCTGCATGTTCTTTTTAAAAATACCTATGCTTTATTTTCGACAGATGAAGTGGCCAAAGGAAAGGGAGGGGGCTGTATCCTTGTTCTAGTGCCAAGACGTAAAAGGCAGTACCTAGATTGGGATTCATCTCACCTAGCTCTAAATGTATACAGAGTAGGTGGTTGTAGCTGAGCTGGGCATTCAAGGCTACCTTTATGATCAGTGGAAAAAATAGGCCCTTTTAGGATATGATTCATCTGATACTTAAGCATCATTAGATGCTAGATTAGATCAGAGTAAGATGGATCATGTTTTCCACTTCATTGTTAACTTGATCTCAATTAACAGGAATATAGGATGGCTATAGATGACTCGATCTTAATTATCAAGAATGTAGGATGGCTGTAGATAAGTGAATTTAAACAGATGATTCCCATCCCCCCAGTCTTCTGCATTTGAAATCATCAGTGAGTGTAATGTGAAGTAATCTTTTAAGGCCTACTCTTATTCCAGATTCTTTGTGGATGGAAATAGGGGTTTGCGTGCTTCTGGCCTTTTTTCCTTGGAGTACTTTGTAAAGATCAGCCTTTTGGAAACAGCCTTAGAAACTAATTGGCAGTCCTCAGTTAATGGGATAATTAATAGATGGACATCTGCTAGATATCTATGCTCTAACTTTGGCCTAGCCAGCTTGGTGACTGTGCTTGAGATTTGTTTATGTAGACAACAGGCATGTGATCAGCATCCTATAGGTTTGTCTTGCTTCTGGTTCTTTAGAAGGGTTTCAGTAGACCAGACCTACTGGCTTGCACAGCTCTTTACCTTCTTATTACCATGTTCTGCGCTGCCTTTGGAGCTCTTCAGTGAGTGGGCTGCAAAGTATCCTCATGGTTTTAGGACAGTCCTTCTGACATGTTGGTCAACAAAGAGAGAGGCTATCTGGATTCTGGAGAAAAGCATGAGTAATGAGAGCTAGCTGTCCAAAAAAGGGCAACCTGTGGAGATTTTCTGACATCTGACTAAGACTGATGTCGGAGCCATCAGAAAAGCAGAGTAAAAAAATCCAGTAATTTCTACACAGATACAAAGGACCTTATCTGCCTTCTGATCACTAAAATATACATGTCCTTGCTTTGAGGAATCGTATGAATCCAATTTACTCACTTACTGTTCTATGAGAAATGGCATTTTTGTTCTCTTTACCCAAGAGTCACTTTTAAGTTTATATCTTGGCCTTCTGAGTTACTTTAGTCTATATTAGCCCAACTAGCTATTCTCACCTATCTGTACTGGCACATAATACATCTGAGAGCTTGTTTGCTTGTTTTTCTTGCAAAACAAATTTAGATATATTCAGCAGTTTTCCTTAAAGAACATTTTTTCTTTGTTGGTATCTTTTAGCTAGTTGGTATCTTTTGGGAGAAAGATTGCATAGGCAGCATAAAGGGCATCTTTATGGGATGGAAGGGAATTGGGAGAGAAGCTTAGCTCAAGGACACCATAAGCCCTAATTGTTTACTGCTCATGTCAAAGTGATGTTTTAAAGGCCATTGAAGGATTACTGTAGGGTAAGTTTGTCTCGAGGGTTTGTGACTCGTGCCATCACATATGACTTCAGCCAGAGGCTGAAAAGGAGGAAAGAAAGTGGATAAAGACTAACATCAGGTGGAAGCCTATATAAAAGAGTGTTTGCAGGTGACTGGGCTCAAATAGTTAGATTTAAGGAGATAGCCCATTTGCAACAGGACAGTATAGAACTGCAGCAGTTTTAGATTGATTGAAGTTGTCCTGAATGCCGTCACCTGATTCCCTTGAACTTGATAAAAGGGCTGTTTGCTGGCCTTGTAGAGGTTTTCAAGTCTGCAGCCAGCCTTGTGCAGGACACAGAGTATCCAGATACTTGTATAAAATCAATCATTTCAGGATGGAATGTCTGAATGTAACTTTCTAGTCAGCTTGCAAGAGCTTGAAGGCTTCATCTTATCAACAATACAGGTACCCTACCAGCACTGATGAGCTCTATCCCTAAAGAAGGCACTAAAGGTGAAGGCTTGGCTGTGGTGTGTATACTCTTTGTACCCTATCTTAGTGTCCGTGATCATCCTCCAGGCTCTGGGTTATTACAAAGAGGCTAGTTTTCTTATATACGTAGTTACTATCCCTTTAGAGCAGGCAGCAAGATAGAATATGAATATCTTCTTTAACCTCGCAACTGAAGATGTCTTGTCAAGCTGTGAGTGGTAGTGGCCATGTTTCTGATGCTCATCAGGCAGGCTTAGTGTACGTATGATGATGTTGCACCCTACTCTTACAGTTACTGTGGCAATGGAGTTCTCACCCTGAAATGATTTGTTACTGGATGGTAGAAGTTAGTGTCACCATTTCTAGAGGAAGGTGTCTGACCTTTTGGCCACAGATGTAGACATGCAGAAAGCTTTGCATTTCAATACCAGAGAGCATTGAATGGAACAACTCTCCCGCTGTGTGTGACTTACACACTTAGTAAGTCTCCATTCTCCAGAGCAACTTCTCCTGCAAGTGAGGAGAGGGCACGCCAGTGACTGAAATTCAGTATGTCATGATACAAATAAACAAGTGAGCAATTTTCCTTGAATTAGAGCTGAAGAAATGTGTGGCCTGTCACTTTCAAAAACATGCTCCTATCATCAAGGGTGCTGAAGTAAATCACCTGTTCAGGGACTCCATCTCTGTTGATGATGGTGGCAGCTGAAGGTAGTGTACTGCTGGAGAGGTAAGATGGTACCAGGGAGAGTGGCTTCTCTTACAAAGAATGGTGGAAGATCATGGTTTGTGCATTGAATAAAGCAATTTACATATGCTAAAAGAGCCTGTCATGGTGGGCAGAGGAAGTCTAGGATGGTTGCTGAAGCTGAGTTCATTCATAATGGAGTGTCACTGGGACACCATGATGTGAGTTTGAGAAAATCTAGGACTTTGTAAATAGAGTTACCTCAAACCACTTTACTAGATGAGCTGAAGTCTGAACTCCCATAAGGCTACCAAACGTACTACAGGTGGCCTGTGGTAAGTAAAACCTAAGCCAGAGCTAAAATTCAGAATGACCTCAGTGCTCACGTATTCTCTTGAATGATTACATTTTGCAGTAACAGTAGTTTCTGATGCATCAATTAGATTAAATCCCAAATTAACATCTGTTGCAATGACCGGATCTAGAAATCACAATGGGATTGTGTATTTGTTTTCCACATTACAATTTTTTCTTTTTTCCCCCAAATTTATCTAGGATTGAAAAGATTCTGGTCCATTGTCTTTAGAAAATTGTCCAGATGCAACTGGGGAACAAATGCTCTCCTAAACTGAAAATTTCACAAATGAGAAGAAGATGAACTTGCGCAGTTAAGATATTGTATATTACCTTGGCCAGGTTTTCTGTGGTTTTTGGGTCAGCATTTCACTTCTCTCCAAGTTTGAGGTTTGAGAAGCTACTGGGAAAAACATTCTAATATTCCTAGCCCACTGAAGTAAAATTTCATATGTTTGCACATGAACTACATTGACTCTTACCTCCTCTATGGTAGAATCCAATTACTATGAATCAGAAAAGGGAAGCTAACAGAATGGGTGTATGTCTTGGGAGAGTTTTTAAGAGGTTATCGACAGTTGCCTATCAAAACCTTCTGCTTCAATCAGAAAATAATAGACTTATTCTTTTGTTTGGAAACTCATTTCTTTTCAATTTCATAAAATACAGTGACAATTTAAATTCACTGTGTATGGGTCATAACATGTATTGTCACTTTTGCCACTGTGAAGGGTCAGAGTCTAGATATTAATCTGCAACTAAAACCGCGCAACTTCTGTGCATGGTTTTAGTCCAATTTGAATGTTTTGTGATTTTGTGATGCCTGTGAGTTTCCACTGGCTTTAGTTATATTAATCTGTATGGTTTACATACTGCCAGGCTGTAGCCAAAAAACGCCAGAAGATTCAGGAAATGGGGCAGGGAATTATTCCATAACTCAGTTATACTTGTCCATAACTCATCTCTTAACGAGTTGCAGCTTGTATGTTTTATAAACTAAAATGAAAAATTGGAACTAGGACTTAAACTAAAACAAAACTGAATGCTTAGAGGTTCACTACCCCCAAAAAATTGCCTTGCTGAATCATTATACATATTATACTGCAGTACTAAGTCTTTCATTAAGCTTTATCAAAATTTATTTAAATTTTTAAATATTTTCCAGCAGAGAATTACAAAATAGTCTGTGATTTAAGAGAGTGAAGTTCAACAGAAAATCAAAAAGTCACAAAGGAGTAAATGAAGAATACTGTTTTATACTTTACTACTTATTTTGGCTTTCTTGTTTTATGAAAATGGCAATGTTTAAATAATATTTTGGGCTAGGATTCCACTTAATGTTTTTGTTCTGGGAGTTTTTCATTCTGTTAATTATTTTTAATTAAATAATTTCTGGTATAACAATAAATATAATACAATTTGACCTACTTTCCTTTGGATATCACATAAAACTATTTTGTTTGTTCAGTATTTTCTAAAAATATCATGACTTGGCCCTTAATTTTTTCAAATATATTGTAATTTCCATTCAGATTATATATACTCATAATCAAAAGTAGGGTATTAGACACAAGAATGACAAAACTTCCCACAAAGAGCAATTTTCTGTCCTGTAATTCAGTCATACTATCATAGACACGTACATTAAGATATCTATCCAAGACTTAATTAGTACAGTAAATAAAGTGAACTTTTAACTCTGGCAAAACAATTTGCAGCCATAGGTCTAAAAACTAATCCTTGACATTGCCATGCAAAGTAAAACAATATTTCATTTTCTGGTTGCATTGTCACATTCACTCTAAATCCAAATCCAAATTAAATAAATTTAAAAATGCCAAAAAGATACCATATTTGTGAGAGAAAACCTATATATTTTAAATTTTATTTAATCTTGTTTTCTCTCGGGAAACTGAAATGCACTATAAATTGGGCAATGCATTTGGAATTGTCGTCTTTATATTCTTGTTAGTACTTTTATTACTTGTACTCCAATAATACCTTTAGGTTTCAGTTGAAATTTGGGAACAAAAATACTGAGAAAAGACATCTGGCAAGTAGCAGGCAGGAATTTTGTCAAAAGACTCAAGGACCGCGACTATCCTGAGTCCAGGAATGGTGCCTTTCTCATAAAACCGCCCCTTCTCTACTGTCAGTGGTGACAATTCTAAACTCTGATACAGGTCTTTGCTGTAGGAAAATCAGTCAAAGTGACATAAGTATGCCACATATGATGTCAGAGGGTTCAAGCAAAAGAAGAGGGTAATGTATGCCATAAAGTGAACTGTGCCAGGTTAAATGTTCCATAGGTCTCCTGTACAAACTCTTGTATGGTCTCAGCTCTCTGAAAAGCTAGCGTTTCCGCCTGCTGGCAGATCATTTCCAAAAACTTTGATGGTATTTACCCTTTCCAGAGATGACTCTAGAGGAAATTTTATATCTGTCTTTTCTAGCCTACTGAACTGAGGTCGTAGTTTGAAAAATTTAAAGCTTTGTATTCGTTAAGAAGGGTTGTAATTAGGATGGGACATGTGATAGTGAAATCTTAAGACTGTATATACTTCAATGATTAGCAGAAGTGTTTTGTCCGATGTAAGTGATCTGAAACTTTATCAAGCATTTTTCTCACTTTCCTTTTGGATGTATTTTCTCACTTGTGATTCTCTACTACACTTATGGTATCTGTTGAAGAGCATGTTCAGTTTAAAGACTGTTTTCTGTATTTGTCTTTCTGTTTAAGACATGCTGCAAAATGCAATGTTTTCATTAGACCTACTTGTTTCATATTAGCAAACATTACTCATTTTTTCAGTGTTCTGTATTTCAGTATGATGTGCACAGTTGAGCAAAATATTTTCCTCTGGAAAGGGTTGGCTCAAAGTTATTTACAGTTTCAAAAGTGTCATTTGAAAGAGGTGGGCTTGGACAGCACAGTTCCGATCTGGACGGGAGCCAAAGCTTCCCTGGAATGGAGAGGCATGTGGGAGGTGGATGCTGTAGTTTGATTTACTAGGTGCTCTAAGTTGTAACTTCCACATTAGCACCAGTTGGCATTGCTCACGCACTCCAGCTTCTGCTGCAGCTACATGGTAGCTCAGCCCTCCTCATTTCTGTGCAGCTGGATTCATACCTGATTTGATTAATGGTAAATCTATATTACAGGTCCAAAGGAATCCATTGTTATCATATGGTTTAACTTTCTGCATACCACAGGGTGTATTCTTTGAACTTTTTCTTGATTTTAATCTAGTAGCTGTGACTGAAATAGAGCTTATCTTTTAGAAAAACATCCAATCTTGACTGAAAAATTTCCACTGCTGGAAAATTTATCATCACTCTTAGTAACTTCTTCCAAAGGATAATTAACCACACAATGGAAAATTTGCACTTTACTCCTAATCTAATTTTTAGAACCCTTAATTTCAAATCATCAAATGTCTGTTCCAGAACTGTAGAGGTCTCTGTGATCACGTTCCTCTTCCTCATAGATTTGTTTATTCACTATGAATAAATCATAGCTTAATTTACTTTTTAATAAAGTGAATAGTGCTTCTCATGCGTGTCTTAATGCAACTATTTTCCAGGCTTACAGTCATTTTTATTTTTCTTCTCTGAATCATCTCCATATTTTCAATTTCCTTCCAGATCTGTAAAAAGGAAAATTAGACACAGAATTTCAGTTGTAGTTGCACAAGTGCCTAAAAAGAGATAATACCCTATGTTCCCATTCAGTACTTTCACTTATACATCCTGAAATTCATCCTTTTAATCAAATTTTACACTGTAATCTCAAATTCGTATTCAACATTCCAAGTCTTTTTATGTGTTCTGGTTTCCAACATTGAACTCCTATATTGAGCTATATCCTGTTTTCATTATTTGTAAGCGTTATGACCTTAAATTTAGACATAAAAGAAACTGTATTGGGCAGATCAAAAGACAACATATCCCAATAATCTGACAGCAACAGGAGGAGAGACACAATAATCAGGGTGGAAGTTTTCTGTGGTTAAAGCTCATCTTATGCATTCCAGATGTGCCGACCTCCAATTTCCACAACTAGACTGCAAAGCTTATAGTAGTGTGAAACTCCATTCGTATTCTACCAAGGCAGAAGAAATCCAGGACCATAAACAAATAGCCAGGGTGAAGTAAGAACAGGGCAAACACACAGCTTTCTAGCCCCCACCTGTTTTTAGCTCAGGGAGTTGAAAATTGAATGAGGTATTTACGTTTTTACTGACCTTCAATGAAATCTTTTAGCTTTCACAACTATTTCTGCTAGTCTGTTGCCTCATTTGAAAAGCCAACTCCCTTTCCTTTCCTTCTTAACCTGAATCCTGTTATACCTCATTATTAAAAGAGGTTGTATCTGTATTAAAAGAGACATTGGACAGTCAATCCCTTCCTATCCCACTCATTTCCATCCCTAACATTGTAGACTTCTATCCTGTCCTTTCAGGCATCCCTCTTCTAGGCTGAAAAACCCTTGGGTTATCTTTGCTGCTCTTCTCTGAAACTTTTCCAGTGCTATAGTAACCTTCCTGGAACAGGCAGCAGAACTGCATGATGTTTTTAAGGTGAACGTGAACCATGGATTTATACAATGCTATAGTGACATTCTCTGTTCACTATCTTTTTTCCAAATAAATCCTAATATTCCATTTGTTTTTTGATTGCCATCTACCCTAACCCAAATATATCATTTCTAAATTTTAATGTTCAGCTGAAAACCTATTGTTTCATCTATGGAGTCAGGATTGGTTTTTCTGCTGTGCATCACTTCTCATTTTCTCATTTGCTATTTTATTGCCCTCTTAGTCTTCGTAAGTTCTTTACCAGTTTGTCACAACTGACCCTGAATCATAGTATCATTAACAAACTTTATTACATAATAATTCTTTCCATTCTTCAGGGTGTTTATGAGTATGTTGAATTGCACAACTTCAACACAGATCCATGGAACGCTACTAAATCAAACCCCTTTATTGAACTGTTTGCTCTTATCTCGAGTTTCCTATCCTTTAGTCATTCTTTTCAATCCATGCAATGACCTTTCCTCTTAAACTATCATGGCTTAATTTCTTTAAAAGGTATCAGGGAGGGATTTTGTCAAAATCCTTATGGAGTCCAGTTAGACATATCAACTAGATCACCATTGCAACAAGCCTGGTAAGTTTTGTAAGGTGGGACTTCTCTTAACAGACCCGTGGTGACGATAAGTGTATCATATCATTGCAAAAATATCAGATGTCTGCTAATTCTGTTCTTTATTAAAGTCTACCAATTTGTTCAGCATAGATATTTGGCTAAAAGGCGTTGGATAACCCTTGACCTCTTTTCAAAGTTGCCATTATATTTGTTGTTTCCCAGGACATTGGTAACATGGCAGTTTGAAGCAAGAGAATACAAGCCACTTGTACTGAATCAACTATTTTACCCTATTTCCTTTATAACTCAGTTGAATACTATCTAATAATGGCAATTTTTTATTGTTCACAGTGTCAGGGTTTTTTAATAAAAACTTTAATAAAAACAGTGACTTCAGTTTCAGAAAAATCCTCTGAAATGTCCTCCATAATGGAAGATTCCAGTTGGAATCTCTTTGGTTTCTTCTGGAGTGAACACCAATGCAAAGAATGTAGATAGCTTCTCTGAAATATCTGTATCTTCACTGTGTGTTCTTTTGCTATCTGCAAACACTCATGCAGAACTCACAATACTCGACTGCCTAATCGACTAGTCCATTCCCAGCCAGCCATATTAGTAATTTGTCACCTGTACTATTCACTCTTACGTCAATCTATATGCCATTTGCAGACTTCATCAATAATTACATTTCTTACTATGTCTATGTTATTTAACAAATAATAGAATCAAAATAATCAGTTTCTTCTTTGGTAGTAGTTTTACTAGTGCTAGTAGAAGAGATTAAGTTTTATATTAAATACACTTTACACATTAATTAATTATTTGCTCTATTTTAGGGTGGTAATCCAACAGCTACTGTAATCGCATTGTGTTCAATGAGAGATTTCAATCTGGCTCAAGAAACTTGTCAGCTGGCTATCAGAGACGTTGGATGTCTTGAAGTGTTAATTAATATACTTGATACAGAAGAAATTAAATGTCAGGTAAGTAGCTTTGTCAAATAGAGCAATAAATATGCCTTTTCTATTAGAATATTTTTACAATTTTCAAAGTTATATAGTATAAAGAAAATTGATTTATTTCTTAATTTCTGTATTTTCTCAATTTCAAGGATTTTTTAGAAAAAAGTCAATTTATTTGGCTTTCGGTTTCCTTCTCTTCTTCTGATTCAATTTAAAAGATAAAATGTTTTAGATAAACCAGCATTGTAAATAATTTTTCTTTTTCTAAAAAATTTCTTAAAAATAATGTTTAACTTGTGTTATCTCCCATTATTTAGATTGGTTCATTAAAAATCCTGAAGGAAATTAGTCAAAATACGCTGATCAGACATGCAATTGCAGATCTTGGAGGCTTAGAGATCATGGTGAAAATACTGGACTCTCCAGATAAAGACCTAAAATGTTTGGCAGCTGAAACAATCGCTAATGTTGCTAGATTTAAAGAAGCACAAAGGACAGTAAGGCAGCATGGAGGAATCAAGAGACTGGTAAGCAGACGATAAAATTTGTAAAATTTGTCTTGTCATATGCATATTTTTGTCCAAAAAAAAAATGTCATATGTTGCATACGCGATTCTTGTTGTAGTGTTCACTGTCATTAAAAAGCAGTATAATATCAAATTTCCCAGTAGATAATGAAAAAAATGGTTTTTTTAGGTTGGGCTGTTGGGATGTAATTCAGTGGGATCAAGCAGTCTAACGTCATACCAAGCAAAAGATACTGAAATGGCACGCTGTGGGGCTTTGGCACTCTGGAGCTGCAGCAAAAGCACCAAAAATAAAGCAGCAATCCGTAA
This sequence comes from Numenius arquata, assembly GCF_964106895.1. Classification (NCBI taxonomy): domain Eukaryota; kingdom Metazoa; phylum Chordata; class Aves; order Charadriiformes; family Scolopacidae; genus Numenius; species Numenius arquata. The sequence continues at coordinate 27,999,462 of NC_133587.1, read as the reverse complement.
AGCTGGTGGCATTCCATTATTAGCTAAATGGCTCAAATGTTCACATGCAAACATCTTAACCCCAGTAGCGGGGACACTACAAGAATGTGCCTCAGAGGTAAGTAAACACATATAGCTAAATTACTTCTAATCATTAAAATAATTACCTACTAAAGGGAAGTACTACATTTGACTGTCACTTAAACCAGGGCAGGTATCCCATCAGGAAGTACATGCTTTGTGTGGTCAAACTGGTTTTGATGTCACAGCTTGTAATAAAGTAAACACCACGTATTTTTTTTCTTTAAAAGGCTATTTTGTGAAAGCAAATATATCGAAATGAAATCCTTAATCAATTTCATTGTTTTCTTATTTTTTTCATCATACTTGACAAATCTGGCAACTTAAGATGCTATATTCTGGTTAATCAGTACATTTAAATTCTACATAGCTAACCTGCAGATGTGCCCAAGAAAATCCAGTGCAGTGCAGGGCAGTGTGGTTTACAATGTCCTTGTGAATTGTTTACAACAGTGACTGATTGATTTCAAACAGAAAGGAATATATGTGGGTTTTCTATGTATTTCCTTGGCAAATTTCACAACTTTGAATATATTCATTTTTTAAATTTGAATACAAGTATTTTTTATTGTCACCATATAAGATGAGTGGTTATTTCTCCATTTGTGGAGTCATATTTGAAATTAAGATGCATTGTACTTAAGGTCAAAAATATACATAAGTTCTCTTTGTCAATTTTAGACATGGTAGATAAGATGATTTTTCAAAATATTTTGCATTATAAAACACTGTATTTTCAAAATTAGCTTCTTGAACTACACAGGTTTATGCATGCTCCATGAGACAGCAACCTTGCAGATTTAACTTCATTAAGTTTATATTGAGAAGGTGAAGTTTTTAAAGGTTTCTTATCTGGCCAAATTTGGAAATAACATTAAAAGTGTCTCTTCCACAGATGTTTCCCCTCTATTAATAATGGTCCTCTGTTAAAATGCCTGTAGGTTAAAATTTGGAAGAAAAGATCACTTAAATTTCCTTCTAAGAACATGTTTCTCTTCACCATGGGCTGCAGGCAAATCTGCTCTAGTGCCTAAAGAACCTCCTCCTTCTTCACTGACCTTTGTGTCTATGGAGTTGTTTTGACTCAAGTTCACACTGCAGTTTCCAGCCTGGCCAGTACAACAGCACCAAAAGCAACAGCCCTGGCCATCGCCAACCCAGGCGCATCACCATTGCTGTTATCGTTGCTGTTTCCAGGCACAGCAGGGTAAAATGATAAGCAGTAGAGCAAGCAGCAAAAGTGAGAAGCACTAAAGAGCACAAGACTCTAATTCGCAGTCTTGCAAAGGCAGGCAAACTCCAAACCCCATGGCAAACACAGGAGCCTGCCAATTAATAACAGCAACAACAGCTATAAATTTGATCTAGCACATTCTAATCAAATCTGTCATTATCTCAAACCCTTCCAGCCCCACATTGGGTGCCAAAAAGGACTGTTGTGGTTTAACCCCAGCCAGCAGCTAGGACCATGCAGCTTCTCACTTACTCCCACCAGTTGCGATGGGGGAGAGAATCAGAAGAGTAAAAGTGAGGAAAAATTTGTGGGTTGAGGTAAACACAGTTTAATAGGTTGAGCAAAAGCCACGCACACAAGCAAAGCAAAAAAAAAGTTCACTACTTCTCAACAGCAGACAGCTGTTCAGCCATTTCCAGGAAAGCATGGCTCCAACATGTTACTTGGGAAGACAAACACCATAACTCCGAATGTCCCCTTCTTCCTGAGAAGAAGGAACTTTATATACTTTATATACCCCAACTTTATATACTGAGTGTAACATCATATGGCATGGAATATCCCTTTGGTCAGTTGAGGTCAGCTGTCCTGGCTGTGTCCCCTGCCAAATTTTTGCACCCTCCCAGTCTGCTTGCTGGCGGGGCCGTACGAGGAGCAGAAAAGGCCTTGAGAGTATAGCAACAACCAAAACCACCAGTGTGCTATCAACACTATTTCTCATCCCAAATGCAAAACATAACGCTACTAACAGCTGCTAGAAAGAAAGTTAACTCCATCTCAGCTGAAACCATGACAATATTTTTCTAACCTTGTTCTAGGAATAGATCTGTTGTTTTGGCTGCTGGCTCTCAATGAAATGAGTGGGTATTTCTTGATCCCATTCTGAATTATCTTTTTCTTCCTTGGCTCTGAGCAGGGGGTCTGGACACCTTTCAGAATATTCTGAATTCTGTTTAAGCCAGGTGGCTACAAAATAGGCATTGCAGCATCTGGTTTTACAGGTGATTGGAAGAGCACTGCAGAGAATGTATGTATTTGATTAACTTTGAGAACATCAATAGTATTTTCAAGGCAATGCAGACGACTTGTGCTTAAAATGAAGTACAAGGCTTCTCAATATCAAAGCCTGTATTATTATTGTGACTAGGGTTATTAACTGGTAATATGCAAGATTTAAAAGATGCAGTTTATCTTTTTAGCCAAGTTACAGACTTGCAATAAGGACAGAAGGAATGATCGAGAACCTTGTGAAAAATCTGAGTAGCGAACATGAGGAGCTTCAGATGCATTGTGCAAATGCCATATTTAAGGTAATTGTATCATTATAATCAGTAGATCAGAGTCAGGATTAGCCCTTTGTTTTCATGTGGTTGTCAGTTTTTACTATTTCTCTAATGTGTAAGAAATTACTTTATAAAAATGTTGATGATCTTTGGCTTAGTTCTTCTGAGAATATTATATCTGCATATTTAATATTGTAGCTTAATTCATACTTGCTCTCCTTGTGTGCGAGCTCTAAATTGCACAGATAACCAATGGTGAGAGGTGGGGCATGCTGTTCAGATAGCTGCTTTGGTTTTTTTATGTTTGTTTGCCCACAAGGTGGACAGGGTGATAGTATAAGCACTGCAGTATATACAGCAGTGGTTTACTGTCAGACTTTTAGTGAGTTATTAGCATATTCAGATACTTTAGTAAGATATTTGTTTTCTTCTGTAATATTTTTTCTAGTCACAACATCATACACCTAGTTTTAGAGGCATCGTTTTACATGTTTTACATAATATATATTTTTAATTTTTTTGTATAGTGTGCGGAAGATAAAGAAACACGTGACCTGGTTAGACAGCATGGAGGTCTAGCACCATTATCTGTTCTGCTTGGTAACTCTGAAAACAAACAACTTTTAGCAGCTGTGACGGGAGCAATCTGGAAATGTGCAATCAGTAGAGAAAATGTGTCAAAGTAACAATTTAATTTTACAAACATTTATTACATTCTCTTGTTTTTATTTTATGGGCCTATATTGTTTTCAAAATTGTTATGTTATGATTCTTCAAAACCATTCTTTATAATCACTTGGGCTTTCAACTTGGGTGTTATAGTACTTAAAAAATTGCCACCTGACCTCATCAGGGTACAGTGAAAAGAGTATTAAGTTCCTAGAATCTTAAGAGTGAATGGGGACAATTGGTGCCTCTAAAGAATAGTTAAGGTATAAGATGCTGAGTCAGAAGGTGTACTACACTAAACATTTGACACGTGGGTGTATATGATATCCCCACTCCTCTCTGTAGCTTATAAACCGGAATCAATGCTGCACGGTAGAGAGAGTAGTTAGCACAAGTAGCTTTCATGTTTTACGTAAAGAGAGACAGAGAACAAATTATCTCATCCTAGAGTAGATATCTAATACATATTAGGTCCACCTACTTTTGAAATATACTGGAATCTAGGATAATTAGCCTAGATGCCTCTCTCCTTGACTACAGAAGGGGCTCAGAAAAGTAGCTTAATCTGGACACCCAGCTTCTAAATGAGTGGAATTAACGGATGAGAGTCCTACCATAGGTACCTGCAACCTTTCAGTACCAAGGTTTTGAATGATTATCTGAGAATGTGACAGCAGGAGTTATCACCCTCTACCTTTCATGGAACAGCTTAATGATTGAGAATACTCAACTCTCTCATCTAAAATTCATTTATCAGATTAATGCACTTTACCTAAAAAATAAAAAGCCTACTCCACTGGAGTATGTGCTTGGCTTCCTGCTGAAGTTATGCTGCTCTGTACAGAGGAATGTAAGATTTGTAGACTGGAAGGAGTATCAGTAAGACGTAAATTCTTCGTGCAGCCTTAATTTTAGTGTACTTTGCTGGACAAGCAGATATGATAGATAATTGCTGGATAGAGATCAGAAAGAATCCCAGTAATAAGTGTTTACAGTCTGTCTTTTTACTGTCCTAAATGAGTTCCCAAACTCTTAGTATACAGAGCCGTGGTCTTTACCTACTCTACTGCTGTCCTGCTGCTTTTTGCCTTTTTGATTGCACAGTAACCTGGCTTTTCAGGAGGGTTTATCCTTCTTTTCTGTGGGTGTTGGGTATCTGCACAGAGGCATTCTGTTTCTAGATCAATCAGTGATGAGATGGACCGAATGGCTCTCTCTATACTGGTAAACTAAACAGTGCCAAATCTTTCAAGGTTCAGGCACTATGTTATGATCATCCATACTGTTTAACTGCTAGCACAGTCCCTTACACAGTTTGGCCTGTGCCAGCAAGCGCTCTCCCAGACAATGCCCAGACACTCCTTGGGAACAGTGCAGGCAACAGATTGTTTCCATTAGGCAGAATGGGTGAGGCCACCCTGAATTGTGAGGATAAGAGATTTTAGCCATATGGATGCTATGGTGTGCTTCTTGTCCTCAGGGCTAGAGAATGAGCCATCGCCTGTTTTATTTATTAGTATAGCTGTAGCCAATAATTCTGTCCAAATGCAAACAGATTTTTGCTGGGCTACTCGCATATCTTTGGCAAGTGCTTGACGCTCCACGAAGGTTACTGGCCAGGCGCAGCTCCAGATGAGCTGAATTCATGCATTATGTAGTGCTGAGTCTGAAGCAGCAAACCCTACCCAAACTCAGGATGGGAGGGCACTACAGAACAGGGTGGGAGGATAATATGAAAACACGTAAGTAGATCTGGAGGGATGAGCTTGAGCCTGGCATGAAGCTAGAACTAACAAACTCTGCTGGTTCCTGCAGAGCCACTTAATTGTCTTCGAGCTACTCCACAGTATTTCCTATACCTGAAGTACATTACTGAGATGTTGTGCTGACTCAGCAATGAGCTGGTACAGGTGCCTGGGCCTGACTAGCTCAGCTTCGTTTGTGTTCAAGCAGCCATACTGCTTCTGGATGCAAGATGGCCTGAGCCAACAGCTCTGTCACAGTGTAGCCTGCCCATTGCAGAGCCAGCTCATATCATTCCATCTGTGAAGCAGTTGATATGCAACACAGATAAAGTAGCCAGAGAAAAACAAGGTTTTTAAAAAATTATTTGCTTGCTTTGTTGCTCTCTTTTTTTCATGCTGGTTTTGTTCTCTCTTGAAAAAAAATAGGGAAACTTCCAAATCATAGCGAACAAAGAGAGAAATATTCCTCCTTAAGCAAAGGCTTGAATCATGAAAAATAGAAGTTTCTCATTTCTCAGTTACTTTAATTGTTACACTGATAAACCAGCTTGGAAAGATTAACTTGTATTGAAACAATTCTAGTTCTGCTGCCAAAACCTAGAAAATACTATTTTTTCAATGTGTGAAAGAAAAGCCACATGTACAACTGACTCCTGGAAAATGAAGAGTCTTTGTAGCTCAAGTAGACATTTTCAGAAGCTAGGGGCCGTGGGGGAAGCATGAATGAGAATTCTGTACCCTCAGAGAAATTATCTCTTTAGGACAGGAACTATGCATGTTTACACAAAGATATAAATCAAAGCATAGTTATTGGATAATATACAGGTTAGGTCTAGCTTGATATACCAAGTGAAATTGTCAAGGTGTATCATAGAAAATGTATGAAGGGAAGATACAGTATTTGTTAAGAATCTTGTAAGTTCTGAACAAAATGAACTTAGAAGTCAACCCCAGTACTGAGGAGTAAAGTCCTGTTCTGAAAGATGACTTCAGAGGTTTAGCATGCATCTGTTTGCAGGATGGGACCTTCAGGATTTTTAAAGACATATTTTTTTTAGTAGCAAAAGTGCTGTGAAGAATGAGGGAAGTGTTAATATAGCAGTCAGCTCAAATTTCTGTCAATTACTTGATATCAAAATGGAATCTAACATAGTACAATAGAAATGTACTAGAACTATAGGTCTGACCTTAGGATAATGGACTTATTTGGCCTGAACTAAATATAAAACTGGTCAGGGCAAACTCTCTAAAGACTGACATTTAGATAAAAGTAAGGGTGATCCTTTGGTCCAGAGAGGTGGAAGAGGGTCTGATACGCTACTGTTCTAGCTATTGTTAACACGGCGGGAAAAAGTACTGAAAGTTAGGATGCTACGGTACTTGCCAGTCTTCCAGAATGTTTTCAGCTGTTTATAGATGTTGCATCTGCGTGTCAAGTTTTAAAAACCCCTCAAACCGCTCTGCAGATTCCTAGATAGCTTAATTAAAGAAATGTATTTAAAAAGGTAGAGTAAGAAATTATGCTGTATATTACACTATCAAGAACTGAAGTTTTACCTATGTTGTGATTTCTTCAACATGATACTTTACATGCAGAAATTAAACTTTATACTCTAATTATAATTATACTTTAATTATAAAAGTAAACTTATAACAGTAACATACTCAAAATAACAACTTTGGGTTTATTTCTGTATTTTAGATTTCGGGAATGTAAAGCCGTAGAAGCTTTGGTAGGACTGCTCACTGACCAGCCTGAGGAAGTTCTTGTAAATACCGTTGGAGCACTGGGAGAATGTTGCCAAGAGCCCATAAATCGAACTACTATCCGTAAATGTGGTGGAATACCAACTCTAGTGAAGTTACTTACTGGAACTGATCAGGCACTACTTGTGAATGTCACCAAAGCAGTGGGGGCTTGTGCAACAGAACGCGAAAATATGATGTAAGCTATTCATATTCATAGCATTTTAAATATTGAAAAGAAACTTTTTTTAGTAATTCTGGCACAAATATAGTCAAGTCTAATCTGACTTAAAGGGATATTTTACTTCTTGTTTTCCACAGGGCTGTGTGGGTTAGTTGTATCCTACTGTAAAATGTGCTATATATATATAAAAAAGTTTCATTAAGGAATTATATAGAAGCTTTTGCCTTTTGGGGAAAATTAGATAAAACTTTAGTAAATTGGTTTTCATTAAAGTTAAAATTCAAAGTTACAGAGCACCATTTTGAAGGGCTATGTGACAGGTACCTGTTTTGCCGCCTCCTTTTACATCTGGTCTCAAATCATAAATAATAGCCTCAATTAGAGAAAGTAATTCCAAGAGGAAATGTGCAATGTCATGAAAAACAATTTTAAAATTTTTGGAGTATTATTTATATTTTATCCGCTTTGTCACTCTCCATCATTTCTTTTATGAACTCAGACTTATTTTTGACCCTTTTCTTCCCTCTTATTCATTTGCAAAACCAAAGAAAAACACTCTTTGGTTTTGTGATGTAGATTTGTACAGCTTAAAAAGATCCTTGAATTTTATGATTAAGTGTTCCAGTTAAACATTGAGGTCGGCATTTACTGTGCTTACTGTTCCCTTACAGGGATATTTACCTCAAGATTCTCAGCATATTTCCCTCCTTATACACAAGGAAGGTCAGAAAGAGAGTTTTATTAAACTCCTCCTGCTCTGATTTGCATAATTCACTTGATATTCATATAGCAGTGCAGGGAATTCTTTTCCTGAATAGGGCTTTTGTTTTCATGCTTTGGCTGTCACCCAGTGGCAAAAGGCTAGATGGTACACAACTGTAAACATGGGTTGTATGAACAGTTAGCTGTGCAGCATAAAATTATACATAAATGAAATCACGTTCACAACGTATCTCACTGAAAATCAGCCATTAAAATAATGTATAAACATAACAGAATTAATATTGTAAATCAACTGAGTTAAATGCCAATGAATATAAATTTATATTTATAAAACCTCAGACATGCTCCAGGACTATCACTTGTAGTATCCAGTATGGATAACTTCATACTGGAATGTGGTCAGTATAAGCACCAAAAATAACACAAGTTGCTACTAAAATGGTGATGAACAAAGTCCATCTTGTTTTTAAGAAGAAGAAAGTACAGGGTTTTTTGCACCAAAATTTAGTAGAGTTTGCAAAGAGTGGACAAAGAAATCAAATGTCGATTTTGGTTCATATGAAAAATTGTCTATTGAAGGTTCTCAACTTTTAAAATGTTTTTCAAAATATTTTAAAACATTAACAAGTAAGCAAGACCTTAGATCAAGAATATAGTTTTTACTATTACAAAAAAAAAATTACTCAGAAATTATTATTATTGGCGAGACTGTGAGAGATACCTGTTGTATTGTGCTGTTTAAGCTTGTAGTACTAGAAGAGATAAGGCTGCTCTCTTTTCCCAAGGAGTGATTCATCCAGGTGTGGAAAAGTTTGGTACCAATCCAGCAAAATATTTAAAAACAATGATTAGTTAAAACATTGACACCAGTGCAACTACTCACATGTTTAAATGATTTGTTTGGTTGAGTTCTCTGCCTCTCACAGGTTTAAGATATTAGATTCCCCACCCCACCAAAAAGAACCCCAAACAACGGGATATCCATTCCTTTCCCTTCTCCTCTCAGATCAGCAGAGCAGGAATTGAAATTGTAGCTCCTCATCCAAGCTGATCTCCTCCTTTTTGGGAAGAGTAAGTCACCAAAGACATAAAGGATATATAGTCTGTAGTGTCACTTTCTTGTATTTGCAGAATTTGGGACTAAACCAGTAAGTAGTCTTGTTAGAAACTACTGTGGAGTTTATTCTCTTTCTATAAACATTTTCTGAAGTTCTTAACCAAAAGGACACATCTTAAGAAGAATGTGGAGATGCTAAGACTGTCTTCTAGAAAGAAGCAAAGCCAAGCCGCTTGTAGCCTTTAAGTATATACAAGTGATGAGAACTTCCTGTTGCAGTTTGATACTTAGATGTTTCTGGTCTTCCTGGTTCATCTGGATGGATCCCTATTACATTCCTTATTTCATAATCACTCCTCAGAATGGCTTGGCAGGTTCCAGGAGATCAGTTGTTGTATACTGTTAGTTTTTCTCCAGGCAAATTTGAATGGCAGGTCTTAAGGTTTGTTTTCTTTGTCATCTGATACAGACAAGCACTGTTTAAAGAGGCTACAGAAATTGGCCTTACAGAAATTATGAAAACTATGATGATTTTTCTGGATTCTACTGTCATTGACTTTCATATGTACTAGAAACCCAGAACAAAGCAGGGAAATTTAAAACTAGTATCAAGACCTCATAAGGATTGAGAATTTTCAAATGTATTCTTACATTTCATTAACTGTGTGTGTTTAACAAATTGTGGATTACAGACTAAATATTCACTTGAGCAGTCTTCTATTTCAAATGTGCCTATACAGTAGGTATGTGGAAACCATACAGACCAAGAGTGGAGTGCAGGTAGTTTCTGTGAATGAGTCAAGGACGTGTAACGAAGAAGATGAGATTAGTATAAGAAATAAAAAACTGAGTGTTGCGTCAAACAGTGCGGTTAGTTTCTGAGGGAAATACTGTACATTCATCATATGTTCCATGATGAAAGCTTGCACTGGCAAAGAGAAGACTAGCAGATCAGCATAGATGAATCTACAGCTTCTATATGTCTTTTATATATTATGTCTCTGTCATGTTTCCTAGTTGACACTTTAACATCCACAACTACTGAGTGGAAGTTACTGGTGCATTTACTTTTCTGCACCAAACCTTTACTTTAAGGCAACTTAAAGCAATGAAGTGATTCTTATTGACCCTGTTGAGCTATGTAAAATAAAGAACAGGAGCCAGATTCTCTCACAGCAAAAAATAAGTTGATTTTTCTTAAAAAAAACATAACTATATGACTGAACTTCCTTACTATTATGTGGACAGCTTGAAGCTGTTCTCCATACTCTCTCTGCTGCACCGCTACTGACAGAGATGCCACTGCCTGTCTTTTATAAAAGTTTGTCTTTTTGAGGAACTTTTTACAAGTTATTCTTTTTCTCTTAGTAAAAACAGAGGACTATTGCATATTCTTTAATTGCACTAGATTTTCATTTGCTCTTTTTGTTTGAAAACCTATAGACTTTATCTCTAGCATTCAAAACTGAGGGTTTAGAATCTTATAAACTAAAACATACAATTATTTTAGCCAAACAGATGGAGTTTGAGTCATTGGTATATAATACTATTTATCAAAGCAGCCCACAGCAACTAGTGAAACTTTTAAGAAACATGCTAAATTGTGGTTTCAAAAAAGACAAGATTACAATATGCCAGAATTAAACCCTGTAATCTTACCAGTGAGCACAATACAGAGTCAGTATAACTTTGTTTATTTACATTTGATTTTGTGGTCTAAATCAGCAGGCAATTAAACTAGATTTCTCAAAAGCAAATAACACTGTAACAGAAAAAGATGATAGATATGACAAACAGATGTCTAGGCTGTGTATATGCATGTGTGTTTAAGCAATACATATTGAAGTTTCTACTGGAAATGTTCAATATTAAGTTTGAATTTGAAAGAGAAGTACTATTTCAGATTAACTCTTTGCTAGTTTCAGATGTATAAAAAAACAAAGTAGATTTCTAGAATGGTAACTCATGTCTGGCACAGATATCTCATGATGTTCAATGATGTCATGATATATATCATGGTTCTTAAATGAAATAATGTGAAGTCTTTATCAAACAACTGTTGACTGTAAACAGCCAACAAAAGTAATTAAAAAAAATTATTTTATTAAACTATCTGCACTGGTCAAATAGCAAATTCACTGTAACCTGAGATTTCCCAGAGGCTGTCCTAGACACTCTGGTAATCTTTGAATAGGTTTAATGGCATTAAAATTATATGCTCATAAGACATATTATGTATATACCACACGTCAACTGTTCTGTGTGGAAACCAGGAAGATGTTTTGCTCATACACCTTGCAGTTGCCTCTTTGTAGGAGTGATGTCAGCTGCATACCCCCTCATCTCTGCTCTAATCATGTCTGGCCAGCACAGGAGGGTATGGTAGAAGCGCCTCTTCACTCCACCTATTTCTAACTGCCTATACAACTATTTTTGGTTATTTTGAGGAGCAGAATAATTTACAGCTTGTTCTGAATTATATCATTGACCAAATAAGAACAGTCTATGACAAGGCATAGAGCTTTGAATCAGAAGAGGTGGCCATCATGGTCCGGGTCCAGCAGATGTCTCTGCTATGTTAAGGTATAGAGCAATGATAGTTCAGAATCTGGGCTCTTCCTTCTGAACTCTGCATATTTATATATTGTTATATACTTATGGTAAATAACACCAGATGACAATTACCTATAATAAAGTTTACATTTGTACTTTGAGTGACTTTCATGATTTGAAAACTTCTCAAGCTTGTGACTATTAATAGTGTTCTATACATTAGATACATTACATACATGTAGTCAGCTATTCTATAAAGTAGTTAAATATTTGAACTTTAAAATATTAAATATTAAGATTTTTTTATATCAACTAAATAGCATATTATTTCAGCTTTTATGAGATTCCCTTCAGTTTTCAAAGGAAATGTTCTGCATCTTTATTAGAAGAACTGTCCTTTAACAGTCCTATGAGTGGTTGCCTAATACAGATTTAACTGTAGTTTAATTTTATCATCATGATGTCAACAAATAGTTATAATATATATCATTTAAAGTGACTGTAACCACAGAGTGACTAATGTACTAGCTACGGATGAATACAGAATTGAATGCCAACCAAAGTAAATTTCTAGATATGTTTGCTTGTGTTTATTGTGGTAAGTAGCTTTATTACAGCATCCTGCTAATAATGTTAAAATAAATTTTGGGAAGAAAATTAGATACAAAAGCTATATACAAAAGCAAATCAGAATATTGTTTAGTGTAATGCCATCAGAGCTTAAATTTTCAAGATTACAGGTCTATTTTCCCATCTCTTTCTTTGTTTATTTGTAAAGAAACCCAAATGTGGTTTTTTTTCCACTTCAAAAGGAATTTTCACATAGGAAAGAAGCTAATGTCTAAGCACTTTTATAGAGTTTTTATAACATTTTTCAGGGCCATTTTATAACATTTTTCAGGGCCATTTATTTTAGTGTTCCCTTTGCTTTTATAGCAGATATGCTCATTTAACACCCAGTTTCTTCATCTGCTACATTGTGCAGTGCAACCGTAGAAAGATGAGAAATTGAACCGAGGAAGGACTAGTCACTTGTTTAGTAATGCTTTCTTTAATTGGCAAATATATGTTCTTAGCAAAATGAAAATAATAAGGTTTGTGCTTGTATGGTGATTACACAATGATTATTCTTCCAGTATGAGAATTTAAGAGCATCATTCTTGTACATAAAGTTCTCTTCATTTGAGTTGATCTGGTGTAACTGAAGGAAAGCAGTAATCGGGAATGAGCAATGTACTTTGGAGGTTTGTCTGGTTTGTCCATACTGTTTTTTAGTTTGATTTTATACGTGTTGAATGGACTGAGGACTATACTTTCTGAGTTGTTCTGTTGGGTGTAAGACAACTGGTCTTTCTGGTCTTCAAGCAAAAGGCAAAACTCTTCTTTAGAAAATGAACTATAGAGTGAGGTTGGTTTACCGTGAAAAGCCGAAGACAAGAAAACTGAAAAGAAGATGAAAGTAAACTTTAAATTGAAAAGGAAGCTTTCGAAAAAATAGAAAGGAAAAATAAATCAGCCTAGAGGTTGTTTTTTTAAGTGTGGTGGAAAAAGGTGAGCTCAGTGTTTGGCTTCTATCTCTTGATTTTTATATACTGGTTGGAGCTGGGTCATTTATATTTAGTCCCTCTTGGGAGGAAGTACCTCATGTTGGTAAATGGTCAGTACTCCGCTTGACTAGAAGAAAGATTCATGGGTTCTTTTTTAATTAATTCCAATATAGGAAAAAGTTCCTTGTGCTTTCTGAAATGACAGGAAAGTAATGTTAAAAGTGCTTAAAAGTGTTGGGAGTTTGGAGGGATTTAAAAGCTTTTTTTGAAGCTTTTACTTAAATCATCCTTACTATGTTGAACATATCTGTGTTATTATGTAGGTTGTGATCATGCTGTTTTACTTTGATGCTTTAAGATTTCTGAATTTGTCCTTTGAATGATGATTTTCTTGCAATTGATTCGGAGCTGAGTATGTAAAATAAGCTGTATTAAAATTAGCAGATCTTAAATAACTTATAGTATCTCAACCCTAGCTTTGTGCAAAAAAGTATTATTTTGGAAAATATCATTGTTTAACCAGTTTGCGTCCTTGGTTATTTTAGACAGAGTTCATGTCCTTAATTATTTTTTCTGCTTCAAATGAAGGTGGGATTACATACAAAGCTGATTTTATAAATAGTTTAAAAATTTCCTGAACACAAGTGAGATGGTTTATGTGATGTTTTTAAGCACAATCTATATTTAAATTTCTCTTGTATTTACAATCAAAGATGTAGACTAATTTTATACAATTGAACTTTTACTTTTGAGGTTAGAAAATGAAGGTATATTTGCTTTTTTTTTAATCTTCAGCTCATCTGCTTTGGGTTTAACATAACTTTTTGAAAAAAAGGCATGTTTGTAAAGGCTATTAAATTTTGTTTGACCTTCCTTTCCATTGAAGGTATTCAGTGGACCCTAATGTGAAGTTATGATCCCCAAGCCTGATTGATATGTAAACATAACACAGATGGTGTAGAGATGATTCTGATGATAATTCATTTTTCAGCTAGTTACGAAGATAGTTTGATTACAGTGTGTTTAAGTAATTATAACATAGTGTTCAGTGTTAGTCTTGTTGGGAAGGAACACATGGGAAACAAGTTACACGTTATTCGTGCCCAACAAAGGATGCACTGTGGTGTGACCATTTTAATTTCTAATGCTAGATTAGAAACATAGTATTTTAAAATATGTCATAGAGTAAGGTAAATACATTAAGCATAGACTGAATAAAAAGTTAAGTACATAGTTTTGGGCATAAATATTTGTTTTGGAAAGTATTTGTTACTATATGAAAGAAGCCAGTATGCTTGAATTCAGATTTCACTTTGCATGCAGATCATTAAAAAGTCACACGCTTGTTTTCACATTTATGAGTTCTGGTTATAATGTAGTTTACTTTATCTTCTATAAGCATTTTGAATGACAGTGCTGAGAAAAAAGTAAACAGCATTAGTGAGACTTAGTTAGAAAACATATTCTCTCTTTACATCGTGTGTTCACACCCGTCTGCTATAGTAAGCATGTTTACAGGCTATGTTGATGGCAATTAACTGACAATAAAACACAAGCACTTACGTAAAACTAAACAGTATGTTAAAGGAAATCGTACCAGTATCTATTAAATCAGTGTTCCAAACAAATGGATATGGTTTAAAATTTAACATTGTCTACTCCATAATTAATGATCTCTTTTTTGGGTCTGTTTCTGCAATAGGATAATTGACCGTCTAGATGGAGTTCGTTTGTTATGGTCATTGTTGAAAAATCCTAATCCAGATGTTCAAGCAAGTGCAGCTTGGGCTATTTGTCCTTGCATTGAAAATGCTAAGGTAAGACTGTATTTAAAGTAATAGTTTTGTTATATATATGCTCACATATAATTTTTATATTTGGATCATTTCCAGCAATGCTTTGCTGTTTGCTACTTACAATCTCTTTATTTCATTCTGTTAACTGCTTAAAAAAATGCATGTGTTCATTTTTCAAAAGTGAATAGTTCTCCATCTAGCACTTATTATAGCATTCTGTTTTGCCTTTACAGTTCTCGCTGTATTTGGAAAATATATTTTAATAACTTATCAGGACCTAAACTTATTGTTCCCAAATAAAGCATGCTGAAAATCTGACAATGCTGAAAACAGAAAGCTTCTACTCACAGGCTATGAATAGCACAGGTAGTTGTAGTTGATCACCACTATGAGGTACTTCAGCTATGTTCTCAAGAGACCATCATTTGGTTTCAGAGCATATTTCAGACTCAGTGCCAATGTAATCCTTAGATTTTCTGCTCAGACTGCCAACAAAAAGTGCCAGTTGTGAATAGTGGTTGTTGTGCAGGTCAGTTGTACACAGAAGACTGAGCTATTCATTTATTTCATGTCGGTTTCCAAATAGAGATAAAATGGTGAATATAAACTGCAAGTCATCTTCGGTGAATTCTTACCACTGACCTGTGGTAAAATAAATGGTGAAGGTTTTGTTTCCCATTAGAAGTTCCTGGAATACTAAGTAGACTTTTTTCCTTAATCCTTGTACGGTAATATTTACTGTTTGTAATTTGCCTCCACATTTAATGCATTTTTTGCACCTTCTCTCTACTGTACTACAAATACATACCCTTCTACTTATCATTCGAGATCCTGAATGTGTAAAGAATGGAAATTCCTTTGAAGTGCTAGATATCCTTAGCATCCTTTGTGGGAAGTGTTTCCTGTTTGAAACCGAGCACTGTCTGGTTGCTATTAATTTATATAGATGGATAGATGTAGATACGTTGTAAGAACATTTGGTCTTGATTTTTATAACTTAAGCATTTTCTATTTCTTCACAATGATTTCTACGATGGCAGCTTGCCTGCCATTTTTCAAGCATGCTGGTTATCCTGAATTATCTTTCCATCTTTTTAAAAAATATATACACTCTAGTATAATAAAGTTTTTTTTGTTACCTGATGGTGGGGTGTATACGTCTCATCTGTCAAGATATGACTATACCTGCCTCTCTCTTGAACAATATTGCTATAACTGAATGTTAAAATATTCCTTTATCTCAGAACTGAGGTAATACTTATTACGTGTAAGACTTTGCAACCTTTAGTGCCAGAACAGAACTCCACATTCTAGATCTTCCACTAAAATCACCTTTTCGGAAGCTAAGGGGATAGAGGACAGCTACTGAAATTATAGACTACATGGGGTTTTTTTCTTGTTTTTTTCCACTGGGTATTCGATGAGTGTAAGCTATGTATATCCTTAGTGTAGCCATCCTCCTTTCATCTCTCTTGGCTGCCTGCCCAAATGCTAATCTGTGACCCCACAAAGAGTTCTTTGTGTGAGACTGAGGCAGAGTGGCACACTGAAACAAACCTACTAATAATACCCTTTCCTCTGACACTGAATGGAAAGAAATATGTATAAAGCAGCGATTATAGCTACACTGGGGAAGTGCAGTAACTCTTTCTATCTAAAGAAAATATTGATTTTTGTTATTATTATTCAAATTTAATAATATTCAACAACTTACACAATCTTCCAAGGAGCACAATTTGGTTTAAGCAGTGTTTGATACAAAAGCAGTGATAAGCATATGACTTCAAAAGGATTATGTGCATTCTGGCTTTTCCAAGCCTGTGCTTGGGACTGCAAACCATGTGTCATATAGCTGTGAGCTTGGAATCTGGATTTGTTTTCTTTTTGTGTTCTTTTGTGGAAGCTGTAGTGATCCTTTTCTGTAGCATGGAGATTCACAAATGAAATAGAACTTGTTAATAGTATCAGAAATAATGTAGTGCAGCATCCATTTTTCTGTATGGACATTTTCTGTAAATACAACTTAAAGGTTATTTTATATGATATTTATAAAATCTTAGAAGCTAATCTATCTTACTGATAGAGCTGTTATTGTTACAGAATATGAGTACGTGATTATATCTCATGCTCTTACTGTAACCATAATCTGTTTAAGATCAGAAGGTCTATCATTTCTATTTTACCATTAGAAGGGTAAAAGTCACAAAATGCCAAGACTTGAAATCTCAAGATGTTTAGGTGCTAGGCAGATTTAAGCTTTTGGGTCTAATTAGTTTGCCTGCTGTTGGACAGGAAGTTAATTGCAAAGGGAGCAGAATCTAAGTTCCTGAAACCCTAGATTATATATATTGACAGTTACATTGTGGTAAATGATTCAGAGTACTTCCCATAGAATAGATTTGTATCCATATCATATTTTGTTATAGCAATATGATACAGGTCAGTGATATTTGGTGCATGAGAGATCTAAGACTTTTTAAATAGAGGATATAAATTGTATGCTGTAGTACCTAAACTGTTACAGCTCTGACAGCCGTAATACTGGTTTGGTATCAGTCTTCACTTCTGAATGCCAGCATTAGTTCTAAATATTTTTAGCCTTAAGAATTTCTTGTAGAATGAAGGTCTCACAGGTGGGCTGGCAGTAATATAATTTGGGTGGTAGAACTCTGCTGAGAAAATTTGCACAGCACCTGTGAGTGCTACTTGTGAGCCTTAGACAAATATCTCATGATTTTGGATAAATTAGTTCATACATTTCTTTAAAATATGAGACATAAAAAGATGAGAATGTAATTTATTCAAAGGAATAAATTTAATAGAAGCAGATTCTTATTAATTAGTTCCTTACTTCCAAAAGGAAAAGTTACTACTGCAGGCACATTGGTAATGACAAAGTGTAAGCGCACTGTCCAAGAAACACAAATGATTATGAAAAATGGCTAAGAAAAGTCTACTCAACTCTGTTGATGTTGGAATGGCAATGTTTGGTTATGATGCTTCTTTGAAAAACAGTATTTATAGTGTTCTCCCAACGTACGTGAGCCCAAACAGAAAAATTTAGAGAAACTCTACAAAGATGTTATTTGGGCTATTATAAAATTCACCCAAAGGCATTGTGCCAATACGAGGAACACCGCCAGCTTGAGTTTGTATGAAAATACCTATTTCCTCACAGAGTAACCTTTAAATAGTATCTCTTGGGAAAAAGAAAAAAAAATTTTAGAGGTTATTTTCCGTGCTTGTATTTAGTGGAGTTTTGGGTACAAACATGGGATGGTAAAACCAGGCCTCATCCTTTCGTCTGTTCTCTGTCTGTGCTTGCATATCAGCTTTCAACA
The DNA here is from genome assembly GCF_964106895.1 of Numenius arquata. Classification (NCBI taxonomy): domain Eukaryota; kingdom Metazoa; phylum Chordata; class Aves; order Charadriiformes; family Scolopacidae; genus Numenius; species Numenius arquata. The sequence goes on along the minus strand of NC_133587.1, from coordinate 27,981,524 downwards.
TACAAAATTCCACTTTGTTATAACTACAATTATAAAGGCTTTCTTAAAAAGCTTTAGGAAGCCTGATACATACAAAGTCTGTCAAAATAATTTAAGTAAACAGTCTGACACTGGGGATTTGAGGGAAGAGAGAGGGACAGTCTATTTTCTTAAAATGTACTTATAAAATGACATCTCACACTTCCCTGATAAAGCGTGATTTCCCTCCTCTACTCCCGCCAAGTTACTGCATCCCTTTCAGCTCTGCAGTGGAATTTAATGGGTTTGATGAAGGTTGATCAGCCATCTAAAGTTGTCTACGTATTTCCTACATACAGGGAAAGAGAATGTCCATGCTGACACAAAAAAACTCAAAATCAAAACCGAACCAGGTTTAAGAGGGAAGGGTCATGAGATGGGTATGTGTGAAGGTCAAGTAGCCTTCATTCTTGCAAAAGTATTATATTCTGAGGAATTGACTTCTACCGGAGCCAGCAATCTGGAGTTAACCTGTGGGTGGAAAGTATGCTGCTGATGACCCATGCTATTTAGGATTCTTACATAGATCTCCCTTGTTACGGAAATTTCAACGTAACCATATGTGTAAAAACACAGAGAACATTTCTTCACTAAAAGTAACAAAGAAAGGTAGTTGAGCTTGGAAATTCTTCTGATATTTAACAAATTAAATTATTTGTTGTTTTAAATGAATTAAGATGCTTTGTTTACACATTTTACTAATTTAAAACTGTAGTGTATAAAGAGCAGTCATGCCCTGTAATGCACACTGTTGTTCATTTGTTTTATATCTTAAAAGTTTTACTTAAGTAGTACCAATACATTTTTGTTTACTTACCATTCTTTGGTTGAGTCTATAATGTCACAATTCGCTGCTTGAATATGTACAGCATTTTCCAGTTTCTTTGTTTTCCTTGCTGTGCTGCTTGCAATTCTATTCAGAAACCTTGGCAGTTTAAACTTAGTGCTCTTTCTGCTCTCTTTCCATTTTCCTATTTGTTTTCTCTAGACATTATCATTTTTAGCATAAATCACACATACTTCTCTATATTTTATCTCATTTTTATGCAGTTTTAAATCCCTGATATCTGGATGTAGACTTTCCAACTTGTAAGTATTTGTTATGAACTAAATTTCAAAAGAGTACTATAAGAGAGACAAAAAGGAATTTTTGGCTTGCCCTGCAGGCCTTCCAGAGCACTGGGATCCTTGGAGATTTAAGAAGCCCAGCAAGTTAAACCTGACTTGGTGAATCCACAGCTGGCTGCCATGCTTGCCAGGGTACGTGCAAAACCAGCCTGTCCAATGATTCTTGACACAGGCTGCCTAGAAGTTTAGTGAACCAACTATCATGAGGAGTTTGGGCCTCCTATAGGTATGTTGCCCTGGAGATATTGAATGGACTGCCATAAATTGTCCTGAGGTCCTCAGTGTCTACAAATATAGGAGCCCAGTTCCAATAAAACACATAACCTGAAAGCTGGAAAGCAAAGAGAAACTTAAGAGCATAACCCATATCTCCCTCATTGGGGAGCCTCAGGTCCTAAGTTCCATGCAAAGCAGCTGCCTGAGAGCTTGGAGACCATAAGAAGCCAAAAAGCTTAGGAGCTCCTGGAGACCTGGCTTTCCAGCTGTTTGGCAGCCCATCAGGCAAAAAGTCAGGGATTCTGTGAAAACCAGAAGCCAAGCAGCCTGGCAGGCTACTCACCAGCCATCTGGCTGACAAGAGAAAAGATGAAGAGGCACGTTGGTAATTTAGCCTGCCTTTCTGCCTGGTTTCTGTCAAAACTTTTCAAGAAGTCGTTGTGTTCTTATGGAAGGTTTTGGTTCCATTCCATTAGCATTTTCTGATGGAATACTGTTCCACTGGAAAATATTTGACCAGCTTTCCTTGTAACTTAGTTTATAATAGCTGCACGTGCTAGTCAACAGCTTGTCATGTAGCTTCTGTACTTTTAAATTAGACTTGCTAATTGGATTTTGAAAATCTATAAAAAGTTTAAACCCTGTCCTCCTCACATTTTTCTTTTTCATCTCCTCTTTGGTTTTTCTTCTTGTCCATCTCACTTTTTTCCTCTCTTTACCCTCTCACTTACCACATGGGACTTCCACAGATTTTAAGGCAAGAAAAGAGCATAGAGATCATTGTGTCTGATTTGCTGCGTAATATAAACCAGAAAATTCCAAGCAATCATTTTATCTATGCAGAAGCTTTTGATTGAAGTATAACATATTTTATACTTCATGCTTGTTGTTCAGATTCTCAGTGGTCTGTAATGGTAAGTGGTACAATATGGTATGATTGCCTTCTCATATACCACTCTAATTTATGGAATCATGCCAGAATTGCAAAGACACAAACAATAATTATTAACAATTTATTAGGTTGTGTTGTCACTGCATTGATTGTTCACCTAGGCTGTTCTCAGAACATTCCAATATTGCTGTCTTGCATTTGTACAATATTAAACTACATATTAATGATGACTATCTCATAAAAATATTAATAATTACAAGAAATTTGCTTAGACACTTATTTGGATTCAATTCAATCCAAAACCAATGGAAAAAATGTTTAGTTTTTCCAGTTACTCAATGTTATCTGTTTCTTATACTTCCATTATTAAAATGCTTTTCAAAATAATCTAAAGCAAATCATGATGTTTTCTCTACTGTGGCCTCAAAGGACTTCACTATTACTAGTTTCATTGCTTCTGTGAAAAAAATTAAGATTTTGGCTTTTACTCAGGACTGAACTTCAGTGAGACTTGTGAGGAGGGGGAGGAAGAGTAGGTGTAGTCAGCCAGACTGAAAAGTAAGGAAAACAATAGACAAAAGGACTACTAGAAGTTGCACGAGTGACTACGTAGACTTTTTTTTTTCCCCTGCCAACTTCTAGAGAACATGCATTGCGCGCTTTCTTGAGCTGTAAGCTTGGCTAATGGACTTTCCTTTGGTTTCTTGAAACTATCAATAGCGATAGACTTGCCAAGTATTTAACTGTGCGATCGATCGATGATCAAATCTCTGAAGAGCCAGGAGTAAGGAATTCTTCTCTTCCAGGCTACACAGTAGCGTTAGAGCCATGTTAAAGCTACTTTGCTGCTTTGGTTTTAGCTGCTTCAGTGGGTTGAAGAGAATAGGAAAATCCATGTTGGTTGTCTGCCGTTGTTTTCCCAACGCATTGCATTTTCTCAGAAGAGAAGACTTGTGAAATGTAGTGAAGCGGTCTCATTTTACAAGGTATTTCTTCATCAGTTCTGCTATAGTGGAAGTCTCCACAGCTGTATAGACAGTAACGAAATTAGCCTTTAAATATTAAGTAATTTGATTAATAATATCATTGAGTTGTTTAAGAAGAAAAATGAATAGAAACTTCATTATATCAAGTGTGTGTTTTCCTATTTCACTGAACAGCTATAATACAGAAATTTACCCGTTGCATTTCTTTATTTTGAATTTTAAATTGTATTGTGCATTAAGATGATAAGTTTCTCAGTTGGCAACACGGGATGGAAATGGACAGCTTTCTGCACTCAAGGTAGTTTAAAGATGATTCTTGATAACTAAAGTTTATTTACACAGCCATACCATCACTTCTTTTGGGCAAAAGCAATTCAATTTGACAAATTAGCTTTGACACCTTAAGCTTTTAAAGATGTTCTAAGAGTGAAATACTACTTGTTTTTAGTGGAGAAACTTTTATCTTTCAAGTGGAGTATTTTTTAAAGATAAACACAATGTGTTTTTGTAATTCGGTGTTTAGCTTTAAATCTTTCAAATAAAGAAACCAGTATTCACTTTGGAAGAAATAAGAAAGGAATTCAGTTACAAAAGAATTCAGTAGTTCTTTTACAAGAACTTAATGTCTCAAGGCTGATGAACTTTATTTACTTAATGAAAATAACCACAAAAAACATATAATGTGATGACAAGAGAACTCAAAAATCCCAAATGTTCTCCTTATATAAATACTGCAAAGATGAAGTGATTTGTCCAGATCTGTCTTTCTGCAAATATCGTAATGCTTTCTGCTCCTAATTAAAAAAAATATGTGTAAAGCTGATCTATCTCACAGTATTTCTGCTTTTGGCAGAAGCCGATGTAGAAATAAGTGAAAAGGGAAGTTAACTAAATTTTGTTAATAGTCATGCAGTTCAACAGGATGAAAATATGTGATTAAAGAGTAGCAGGATAAGGCTTTTATTAGCTCAGCAGGTAACTCTGCTGGCCTCAGCATCTCTGCCGGATAGGGATTTTTGTACTGCTTGAGATTGCAAACTCCTCCCTTTGAATCCAATTTTGAAATAATATATATGGTACTTTCTGAAGATAAAAACTTTGCTGCCAACTAGTTAGAATATGTGGTCATGTGAAGTCACGAAAAATCCCATTACTTTTTCCCGTCGTCTTCAGCCACTTAAAGTGTAGTTTAACAATCTATATTTCTTCATATCTGTCACCTCAGGTTAAATATTACATTAAAAGTTATAATAATTATGTAGATTTAAAATGAACATATTACCTGTTAATACAGTAAAACGTGCTTGCTCCTCTCACCCCAATGTTTTTAAACATTTTTATTGCTTCTCAAAATGTCTTTGTGTTTGGCCTCTTTGTTCAGCTCAGGAAATATTATTGTTAAAATAGAAGCATTAAACCTATCATTAACATGTATACTCAGATGTATGCAATTTATCTATGTTATTGTTTATCAGTGGGAGTGATTTTATCAATATTTTTATCTATGAAGGCTTTTTCTTAGGCTTTATTCTTAGCATACCATTTTTTCCACTGCCTAACTTGAACTGAGTAGCCTTCTTAGGACAACGAAGAAGGTTTTGTCACAATGGATGAGGGAGGGGGGAGTAAATTACCTAAATTTACTTAAATGGATTCTTTTTTTTCAAGTTGTTTTTTGTATAGTTGTATCCTAAGATGTTCTCTAAGCTTTTCAATATACTTGACGTTTGTTGAATAACATCATATGTAACATTAAAGAATTAAATGTAGTTTAATGGCTATATTAATAGATTAGAGTTTGCAGTATGTAAATACTGAAGTGTAAATGTAGTCTTGGGCTGGAAATGGAACACTTTCTACTTCAAGTTCAATATCAAAATCACATTATTTCCCAATAATAAACAACCCAGACTTTGATACAATGACATTTACATTTTTACAGTGAAGTTTAAGGGCTACGGGTAAGTATGAAAGCTTATCACACACTAATAGCAGGAAATGACAAACCCTTTGGGTTAGGTCAGACAAAAATTGTGTGTTAATTTAGAAGGTGGAATTTAAAGATAATTTTTTTCTATGTGAAACAAAAAGTGCAAAAAAGGTTTCCAAAGACATGTTTTATATGATTTTTCTTCTGTTACAAAAATATGTATAAATGAAAATGTCCAAGAGTATTTGGAAAGTAAAATCACAGAAATTACTTTAGACTTTATAGTATGAACAGCTATCTGATCATTAATACAAGTATACTCAAAGAACATAGATTCAAAAGAATTAAATCCAGACCTCTGCAATTACAAACACAACTTCATTTAATTCCTTCTTTAAATATCTTTAAGGTATGGCAATTGTATATAATAAATACACATCTTTCAGTTAAAAAAAACACACACAAAAAAAACCCCACCCATCCCCAGAAAAGTAGAAATTTACTGTATAAAGCAAGTATGTGGTTTTGCTAAATAATACCAAAAAGATTGCATTTGTTGTTTAAATTTCTTTGGAAAAAAAAATAATCTTGTAATCTTGTAAGTAACATAACAGATTTTAAAGCTCTCATTTTCGTCCTTCTTTTCTGCTCATTGTTCTTCAAATTTCTTGCTTCTTTACTTTTCTCTTTGTCTTGCACAGACCACCAGACTACACCCACAATCACATTTGGGAAACTTTCCTGACATGTGGTTTCTGCAGTTTCCCTCTGCTTTTCATCACTGGTAGAAAGTTCTGTCCTTGTGTTTAGCTGTTTTCACAGACGATTATTAAAACTCTTTTCTTTTACTTACTGCTGGATTGTTTATATATTATCCCATCAGTTTAATTGAACCATCCTCCTTTACAAAATGTGGAAAGAATAAGCTTGTCGGAAGAGAAATTTAGCCAGTAGGGTTATAAACACCTGGAAAGAAAATATGTACAGGTAGGGAAATGTAAAATGTACATATTAGTTCATTAAGATGGGATACAGATTATCTTATGTCTTCGTGAAACATCATTCAGGAGCATGAATAATAATAATACACAGATATTTGAACCATGCAGAAAAGCAGAATGTTCTTCATGTATAGCAGGGCCCTTTCAAATCTTAGACACTTTACTGTAGAGTTTACTTGTTAACAGAAGCCTTTCTCATTTGTTGAGCCAATATTTAGACACAAGGTAATGCACACTTCTGTATTAAGTTTCAAGGAATTGAAGTAACTGTAAAATACCTCATTTTCTCTCCTTCTTTTATGTCCGCTCACTTAGCGGTCTAGCCCTGTAATATGTATAGGTTAGAAATTTCTCTGTAGAAATCTTTCTCTGTAACCCATTATCTACCCACTTTTGGTCAAATTTTAAAATTTCAAGACAGACATAAAAACTGATAGAAATATTGTTTTTATTCAGGTGATTGTCTGTAGATGCATTTACATTGTGGTATGTACACACTAGCAGTGACAGAGAAACTTTTATGCTTGCATATCCATGGGAATCATGCTGTAACCCTCCTCCCTTTACATGCAGCTCATATGGTAGTATAAGTGGTAGAGCACTGCCCTTCCTTCTCTGGTTCTCTCAGCTGCTTTTCTGAGTCACAAACCTTTATTGTCCTTCATCTGCATAAATATTTAGCTCCTCTTTTAATTTCTGTAAGGACCTCTGTTATTTGTTCATTCTGGGCTCTTTAGGACTTCAGCACAAAGTTTGCTCTTGGATACTACACTTTTCCACATGCTGTGGCTTCTGGTTTTGACCCTCACACTATATGGCTTTAACCTCTCCCTTCCAGTCTCAAGAATTGCACTGCTTGTGGTGGCAAATGTTTCATTACTGATGGGCCTGCCCACCACTTTTGCTTCTGTGAGAAGGAAACATCACAGCGAAGAGTTCTGTTTGGCATTTGGACCCAGAACTAAAAAAGATGAACCGTAGCATCTTCTGGAATTTTTATTTACCAAGTCCATGAGCAATTTGATGGATTTGTTCAGCAAAGCTAACACAATAGAATTGGACCCTACTCTGTTCATAAATCAGCCCCCAAAAAGAAATAAATATAATCAAAACCATGCTTGGTCTTAGGGTCACTCCCTAGCCCTAGGAAAGTTCATGCTATCCATGTTTCCACTTTCATGAAGTCCTAAGACCTTTCAGTCCAAAAGGGTTTCAGGACAGTGTCTGGTAGTTTTTATTCAAAATTCTCCTATTGACTTCTTAAAGGAAGCAAATGAAAGAAATTCCACTTGCAGACCTTTCTTTCCGTCTCTGCACGTTTGCCATCGCTGAGGTGCATAGGCTAAAATTTCTTCTACAAAGTTACTGCTGACCATTTGGCCAGTCACTTTTACTCTCTTTCCAGTGTAATACCAGTTCGACACCAGGCCATCCAGTGCCACCTGCAGATGTGCCACCACGATGTCACCAAGAATCTCCTCTGACCTATTTTCAGTTCCTATGTTCAGTGCCCATTGTGAAGAGTATGATTTGGGCACTAATGGCATACTTTTAGTAAATAGTTCCATAAAAATTAGATGACCATCAAAAAACACCTGAAGTTCTTGCCCACAGTGGTTTCTGACTTGTATCTATTTAATAATCAATAGTTCTTTTGCTTATATTTCTACAGAAATCCCTGTTAGCCATAATTAAGTCATTCACTAGTTTCTATATTCATTGGACAAAGAACTTTAAGACAACTACTCATCTTTCCACATCCACATCTGAAAGGTTGAAAATCTAACAAAAAATCAGATTATAGATTATATAAAGAAGTCCTGAAACACAAATAGCTAAGTTTAGTACAGAGGCCCGATCAACTAAAGTAACCGATGGGCCCATTCTAGTAGAAATGGTGATTTCTCCAGATCATATTGCAATACTTGATACCCTCAGGTTAGGCTCCATCCTAATGGACATTCCATCTACGCCTTTGCTAATTATTATATTTATAATGGGGTTTCTGAAAATACTGCTGGATTTTGCAGTGTTGTCTTTAAGGCTCTTTGTAACTGGGCATCCTGAAAACCCCTTTCTGGTGATTGTTGGCAAAATGTTGCTTAGAGTTACCCACAGATTGAATGATTTTTTACATGTTTATTCAAAGAAGTAGATGTTTTTCTATTCTGGCATTGTTTCTGTCCACAAGGAAACTGAAAAGAGGTTGTCTAAAATAATGTAATCTTACATGGTAGAACATCTGGCCAAAGAAAGAGATACATTTGTTTTCAAGCATCTCAGTTTAACAGAGTGCAATGAGTCGTGGTGTACAGCATTGGTCAGTGACTATTAAGCACAAATTCTTATTTGATTAAGTTACAAACTTAGATGTATACCCTGTGTGCCTTTAAGGGTATATGAAGTATTGTATGCTGCATGTTGCTTTTTCAGATACTGTCAGTTCCTCTTTGCTTGAGACAGCCAAATGAATTCCATACCCGTTAGTTCAGTCTCACAGTGCCCAAACTGCTGTTTTTCTCTTTTTTACACATTGACATGTAAACATGTGCTTAATAATTTGACAAATTTAGACAAATAATAATTTGTCTAATAAACACAAGAGTGTGAGAACAGCCAATCCTGTGTCAGACCAAAGGTTCACTGACTCAGTATTCTCTTTCTCATACTAGCCCACAGAGGATGCCTAAGGAAAGGTAGAAGAACAGGGCAAACTTGTAGCCATGGTTCCCCTCCCCAGAATGCTCTCCCACCTTCAAGAAATCTGTGGCTCAGGAACTTTCTAAATCAGAGGGAATGCTTTTATATTTAATAACCCTTAATGGATGTTTTTTTGTGACTTTGTCCAGTTAGTATTTAGCATGTAAACTTCTAACAGCCACTCATTGCTGCTCCAAGGACTTCAACATCTTAGCTGTGCTTTGTTTGAAAACAACTTCATTTTATTCTGAACATGCCACCTGCTAATTTCATCTGATGCTCCCAGGTCTTTTCCTAGAAGAGAGATCCCTGTGTGCCCTTTCTATTCTACTTAAGATTCTATACACCTCTATCATACTGCTCCTAGTTTTTGTCTTTTATAGCCTTGAGCGTCCTCGTTGTTTAGTCATTCCTTCTACAGAGCAGTTCCCTACCTTCGATTATTCTTGTAGTCTTTCTCTAAACCTTTTCTAATTTTGGTATAACTTTTTCAAGGTAGAAAAAGTGGACCAGATACGCATACTGTATTCAAGATCAAGGCTTAGTTCTCTCTTTCCATTTCTTTTCTGTTTCTTTTTCTTTTTCTATTCCTGTTTAGTTTTCTATTTCTTTTCTAAGAGCATTCTTAGACATTTTTCCAGAGTTATGTTTGTGTCCTTTAGTCACATTTTATATTGATTGTTCATACTCTGAGGGGCACTATGGTGCTCCCACAGTTGCTGTCATGACTTGTGTAACCTCCTCTCTTAAGAATTCTTGAATACTCATTTGCATTGATACAAGAAAATAATATAACCACTCCTTTGGTTTAGCTGTCAGTCTTACTGTAGGAAATAGAAGATGCTATGAGAGCCTAAACAGGGGTGTCTATTGCTGTTTTAAATGCCCTAAGGTATGTGATGCCCCCACCTGGCAAATATGATACAGCAGATAAGGGAGACTTGCACCCTTCTGGAGTGGCAGCTTGAGGCCATAAAGAATACCCTGTGGTATCTAAAATGACACTAGATACCTTTATTTAGACATTGAATTTCTGCCTAGATGGTGGTATGTGAAACAGTCTTAACTCTCGTGTGTCAATCAAGTTTCAGAGTTCTTAGCCGTATTTCTTGATGAAGGCAACACAGCAATAATTGCAGTTCTGAAAAATTACGTCTTGCCAGTCTCTTTTTTTAACGTTTGCTTGTAAATACAGGTTGAATATTTAAAAACAACGCTTCTTTTTTTTTTCATTTAGGATGCTGGGGAAATGGTTCGATCCTTTGTTGGTGGCTTGGAACTGATAGTCAATTTGCTAAAATCAAAGAATAAAGAAGTTTTAGCAAGTGTATGTGCAGCCATTACAAATATAGCTAAAGATGAAGAAAATTTAGCTGTTATAACAGATCATGGAGTTGTCCCTCTGTTGTCCAAACTAGCAAACACAGTAAGTAACCTCTAAACATACTATCCTAAGTATCTGAGTTTCTTATGTCACACTCCATTATACCCAACCAAAAGGCTATGACAAAAACAGTATGTTTTGCAGCAGCTACAGTGAAGAGCTGTAGAATCCTTCCTCTACCAGATATATATTGGACATGAAAACAGTCTGTGGCTGGTACTAAAATTGCTTTGGAAGATAAGCTTCATTTGAATAGTCACTGTTGCTGAACATTGCTTTCGACAGATGCAGCTGCTGTGTGAAAAAAGCACAAAGGATTGAGAGAGCAATAACTCTGAACCATGCAGAGAATCTCAATGATAGGGCTATATGTTACATTTTAATGCTAATCTTATCTAATTTCCAATCAGTCTAAAAGCATCTTTGAAATAATATAAAGATTCACAGCACTTCCTACAAAGAGAATGATAAGGGACTACCAGCTCCATGCCTTACAGCTCTCTCCAGTTTTTAATTGTACTGCAGATAAATTAGGGTGGCTTTAAGATGTTTGAAAATACAATTCTACTTTCCTATGAAATTCTTATTTTATTATGTTGTCTTTAATTTATTATGTTTTTACCTTCTTCAGAACAATGACAAATTAAGACGTCACTTAGCAGAGGCCATTTCCAACTGTTGCATGTGGGGGAGCAATAGAGTTACCTTCGGAGAGACCAAGGCTGTAGGTCCTTTAGTTTGTTACTTGAAGTCAAATGATCCATCAGTTCATAGAGCTACAGCTCAGGCTTTATATCAACTTTCAGAGGATCCCAACAACTGTATCACCATGCATGAAAATGGAGTGGTGAAGGTGAGGTGGAAGTTTTTTCTTATTTGGAGTTCAAATTGTTGAAGGGGTTTAGCACTGTCAAAAGAAGAGATCATTCATTTTAAATAGTTCTTGAATGCTGCTCTGTGCCTCAAATTTTCTGAACTTTATCCTAAAAATGTTTGATTACGTAGTGAATTAAGGAACAGTATTACAGTGCTAAAGATATTACAGGTAGGTGGTTCTTAGGCATGGAAATATGACGTGGACGTTCACCTCTAGAGTACTTGAGGTGACTGACCTAGGTTGGTAGTGCTGTCACATCAGCATTTTGTCTTTCTCAAGTGACTTTTGCAAAAGAAGTTGCGTTATCTTAAAGAATATTTGCCTAGCACAGCAGAAAGTCACCTAGGAACTGAGTGTAACTGGATTTGGGGACAAATTAAGAATAATACAAAAGCTTAGTTTACCTGGAGCTGTTTCAGTGAATTTGGCATTTACTTATAAAAAAATCTTAATTTAGGGATTAAATAGGAACACATTCTGCAAAAACCTTACTCTAGAAAGACTTTTTCTCTCAAAGAGATTTTTCTAGCAAAGTTTTATCTCTTTAGCAAAGAGTTATTCCTTTGGCACAGGAGAGAGAAGGATTACAGCCTTAGAGATGGAAACTGTAGGAACTCTCAATTTTCATAACTTTTCTGAAAGATTCACTGTTTGCAGACTTTTCATTTTACTTCATGTTCAGGTAAATGTATTGAAAGTAAGAGTTGAATTATGATGTAGTGTTACTATTAATGTTGAATTATACATATATCTGTAGTTGACTATATCTGTAGTTGGGTAAAAAAGATCCACTGGTCAAAAATGTTTAAAGACTCAGTTTAAATGCCATTACTTGAACTGACTCAGATCTAAGTTGCCCTTTCAGTGCTGGAATGTAACATCTTCCCATCACAGTTGCATTATACTGGGCTACATAGCACTGGAGAATATATACTGTATTACAGCTTAATTTGGAACTAGTGTCTGATGACTTTAGTGTTGCTTATCTTTCCATTCAACTGACGCAACCCATTTTCTGCCCTCCTGTCATCTGTTGTTTTCATTCATTTAATTATGCAGGTTTTAGGTTTCATAAGTTGTAGCACACTGAATGTACTGTATAAAGCCAATACTGATGATATACTTCTGTAATAATTCCATCTTGGTCTAGGTTCATCGTTATTTTTCACTCCTAGTTAAAATATTTGACTAATTAAAAACATTTATTTGCACTTGCAGATAAATAGGGATGTACAGAAAAATATCACAGGTGTTTAATTTTTTTATTATTCACAACATTCTGGAATTACTATAATATATTAAGGGAGAGAAAAGAGAACTGATAAAAGGAAGAGCAAAACTGCAAAATAATGGAACTTATGTTTGTTGCATCTAAACTTTTTTTCCAGGGTGCACTTCTCTTCTTGCGTACAAGAAACTTGTGGTTTTGTAATGCAGTGGATGAGTGTTTGAATGTGGGTTTGTATCCGGGTCCATCACAGAACTGAAGTGGAGGTGCCTTTTATCTCATAACTGGCAGATGGCCTGAACGTATGAGAGGATATATGACCAATTGTCATCATGTGTGCCGGCACACACATGTATTCGTATCACATAAGCAGATTTTCATTAGTAATATGACAGGAAGCATCCACATTTGGTCCATGTTGAGACTAATGGCCAGGGTAGCAGTTCCGCTGAAAAGGACCTGGAGAGTAGGTTGAGCAAGCTGAACGCAAGCCAATAGGGACCGCTGGGAGTGATGAAGGTTAGCAGGATCCTGGGCTGTGTTAGCAAGAACATAGGCGGTAGCCAGGGGTGGTGACTCACAGGAGTACTGTGTTCAGTTTGGGCTCCAAGTCCAGTGGAGGGTTACAAAGATGGTTGGGGACTGAAGCACTTGGCTTGTGAGGGAACTGAGCTTGTCTAGCTTTGAGAAAGAAGGCCTTTGGGCAGCAGTGCCTAATAGCAGCCTGCCAGTATCTAAGGGAAATTTATCGAGGCAGCAAAGGCAGGCATGGTAGGAGAACAAGAGACAATGGTCATAAACTGAATCTGATGGGTTCCATCTGGTTATAAGGAAAAAAATTCTATCTTGAGGGTAATGAAGCACTGGAACAGTCCCCAGAGAGGCTATAGAATCTCCATCCAAGGGAATTTAGACCTGACTTGACAAAGCCATCAGCAACCTGGTTTGAATTCAGTGTTGGCCCTACTTTGACCATGAGGTTGGAATAGATGACATCCTGAGATACCTTGCAACGCAAATCATTCTTTGATTCTGATCATCTGATCACTATCAAATGGAAAATATGAAAATAGTAGGAAATATGGAAAATGATGATTGATCTTTGCACTTCTTCACTATATTTTGATAATTAAGCAGTATTCTCTACCTTCTCTGGAATCTCTTCATAGCCAGGAGGTGTCTGTGAACCAAATACATAGCCAGGAAAAGAAATACTATGATTCCTTACTGCTTATTTTTCATACTGGCAGTAAAAAATGAAATATCCTTGGAAAACACGGGTTTACCTGAAGGATTAGTTCTTGATAGTCCCCTAAAAAGCAAAAATAATGGAAGTTTGACAGAGTGCGTTTTCAGATAAACTGAATCAAACTACTCAGATGGTTGATGTCATCCTGCCAAAGACTGTCAGCCAATGCACAGTCAAATGTACTGATGAAGTATAAATATCTTAAGAGATCTGTCCAGCTCTTCAAGTAAATTGTCTTCTGTTCAGTGTCCTACTGAAGTCAGTGTGTATAGCATAGAATCTGAAGTCCTAGTGTCACCCAGCAAATGTGTACCAATGAGGTATAACAATTTACAATTGTAAATTGAGCCTTGAAAACAAGTTTGATAATTTTAAAATTAGAAGATATTAATTATTTTAAGAAATCCATCCAGCTGAAGAAAATCTTTAAACAGCTCCCATAATTACTGCTAAGAGCTACAAATAAAGTAGGTAAGCTACATGAAAATATCTTATTCAACACCTACATATTTTTTCTGTGTGTTTGTTTTCAATTAGATTCAAGTGAACATTCATGGAAGTGCTTAATTCCAAATCCTGAAGAAATCTAGTATGGAGAATATGAAAGTAATTATATCTAAACAAACAAAACCATTCTTAATTAATAATATTTCTGTACTTTTAATTATCCAGATATTTTAAAATAGCATTTTTGCTAATATAATAAGTATAAATAGAGCTGTAATTAAAGCTTTATGCCTTTAAGTCTTTAAGAAATCCCTAACACAAGGCAAATTGATAAAATGCCTAAGCCTAGACAGTAGGACCTGGAGCAGTTCCGAGCTCTTATGTCCAAGTACCTAGCCTGGCTACATACTGATTGCACATTAGGACTAAACCTGGATGCGTGCATTCTGGTCGGTGTCAAAAAAAAAAATTCAGGTGCAGAACCGGAACCACAATATATATGAACAATTGGGAACCAGGACTGCAAGGTATAGAGCAAAAAGCATTTGCCTTTGAACTAGGATATAGCCAGAGAGAATCCAATACCGGTGTATGTGTTGAAGTTAACATGGCTCCAAAATCCATGTTAATAAATTGTGAAAACCCTGTTCTTCCTAGGCCATAAAGTGACAAAAGTGCAGTGAGAGTTCATCAGAGCTAGCTGTCTTGAGCTATCTTGAGCTTTCTTACCTATCTAGCTTTGGTAGCATGGAGCTCAGAGTCAGATGATTTGCCTTATTCTAGTACGATGACTGCAGTATAGGCATACCCATTTTTTAAAAAGCGTAGTTTGGTTTTGCCCCTATTTTTCAGAGAATAGAATTATCCCAGCCACAAGAGGACAATAACTATGATCATCTAGAGTTTCTAACCCTAAATAAAGCCTGGTTTAATTAGCAATTATCCTGCTGTGATGTTCCCAACCACTTCCTAATGCTTATGTGTTGTGTTATACCTAGAATGGCAAAGCAGCAAAGCAAAGTGAAGCAACAGGACATATATCAGACCAGTGAGACATAGTGGTTCCTGTCCGGTGAGAATGCCCATATAATAAGTGTCGTGAGCAACCTGAGAAAATATGTTCTGTTGGACCTATAATAGTTTCTCCAGATGTTCTAGTCCAAGCGCATTTGTTCTGAGTTGCCAGAGCTGAGCAGATCATGAAGCAGATAAACACGTACCATGACAGCTCAGGGCATAGTTGGCCAATCCACCAGTGCTCATGACCTTGACTTCTATGCTGACACTGTTGGAAGTACCATCAAGAATCAATTACTGGAGTTTCAGAAAGGCTAAAGAGGCATTCCCAGATGGCAAGGAGAGTGGGTGTAGGAGATTTAGTTGCTCAAATGTGAGAATCAGTACAGTGCTGAATCTTGCCTGGTCTATTCAGTTGGTCTGCCCAGCACAGGTGAGGCAGTAGTTGCAGCTCTGTATCTGTGCTATTGGGTATCTTTGCACCACGCTTCTCAGTGATGACATAATGTCCGGATGTTTTCATTCTTCTAGGTTCTCCAGTGAGTAGTTGACTGAAAGCATACTTTGTATTTATGTAGGGGTTTTTATTTACAGATCTTTCCAGGACCAATCATATTTTTTGCTTCTGGAAAATTTGTCTGGATTCCTTTGTTATTCTTTCATCCTTTTACCAGATATGTAGTGTTTCAGTAATCATGCCCATTGGATTAATGGCACAGCTGCTGTAGTTCTGACTAGGTTGCAGTACATGTATAATCCCAGATGTTCTTCAGCACGTGTTCATGTGCTATGTTCACATGCACAGAAAGTCTGATGCTTCAGGGAAGCATTTACTCTGCATGAATGACACAGTTGCTTAGTGCTTGAAGCTGGTCAGAGACATTCTCAAAGCATCAGACTTTCTGACCATTCACTACACAATGTGTATATACATGTTTTTGTCCAGGAAACCAGGAATAAAAATAAATAGGGAAAGTAATTTCAACCAGATTCTCATATTTCACATTTTGCCACTGCTTCAAACAGTATTTACTGATTACAAAACAAGAATTATATGTGAGAGAAAACCAGTTTTGAGAGAAAATCAAGTTTTCACCTATTTGTAACTGCACCCAAAATATCTTAACTTTTCTCAAGGCAGGCTATATGACAAAAAGATTGGGAAATACTGGTGTACATCAGCTGCCATGTGAAATTCTGAGTAGACAAGCAGGGTGATTTTGGAGGAAGTTTAGAAAGACAGTTTATGAAATTTTTATGTTCAGTTCCATACTCAGTATTCTTATGACTGGGAATGCAACAATGGTTATGACCTGTGACAGATGAATCAATGCTTTCTTTCTACCAAACACCAGAAAATATTTCCTCTTTCTGAAGTAAAAATTCATGGCTGTGCTGGAAAAGAGATTTGTATTTTCAAAGACCCATAACATGTGAGACGCTAGAAAGCAGGAGAAATTTTTAGACATCAGACTAAGGAACAGGCATCAACCTGAATTCAAGATTGGAGGTAGATGTCCACAAACCAAGGGAGGAGAGAAATCCAGTGGGGTGGTGGTTAGCCAAGACAAGCAGGAGTATAAGGCAACATTCTTTATACTTGGAGTCTGTCACAATTAGAGGGAAGAGAAATAGGAAAAGTCACAGAAAACTGGAAGTATCCAGCCATCACCACATTCTTCATGGAAACAGCAGAAAATCTCCCTTAAAATGTAGCTGTTGCAAAGGAACAAAGGTGTCTACCTATAGTTGACTGCTGCTGAAACCTTAGAAAAATCAAGCTTGTTCATGAGAAAAATCAGGCTTGTCCAACTGTCCACTAAAGAGTAGGGATGCTCTTTTAAGATGAATTGTAGAAAGACTGTTCTGCAAGACACAGGCAGATTGAGGAAGTGCAACTACTTTAGTAGTGAAAAGTTGATTCTAAACATGTTTTAAAGGAAGAATACAAGTCATCTGAAGATCCTGAAAGAATATTTAAATCATTGACCTAGAGACCATGTCACCATGTCAAATTAATACAATGCTCCTCTGTGTTACAGTCACACTATTTCTTCATTATGTTGGCAAGCTGTAGATTGGGATGTTCTTCAGAGGAGGATGATGGTGTTCAAATGCTTCAAGTGAGGATGGTGGTGTGTATACGCGCTTATGAAACTGCTCATAATATATTTTCTAAAAATCTTCTAATATTTCAAAAGATTCAAAGTATATACAAGTGAAAAGGGACGAGGGAAGCTGTGGGTCCCCTCCGGAAGGAAACGGGAGACCTGGTCACCCAGGATGTGGATAAGGCTGAGCTACTGAATGACTTCTTTGCCTCAGTCTTCACTGGCAAGGGCCCTAACCACACTGCCCAAGTCACGGAGGGCAAGAACAGGGGCTCTGGGAATGAAGAAGCACCCACAGTACAAGAAGACGAGGTTCGAGACCTCTTAAAGAACCTGAAGGTGCATAAGTCCATGGGACCTGATGAAATCCATCCACGGGTCCTGAGAGAACTGGCGGACGAAGTTGCTAAGCCCCTCTCCATCATATTTGAGAAATCGTGGCAGTCTGGTGAAGTTCCCACTGACTGGAAAAAAGGGAACATAACTCCAATATTCAAAAAAGGAAACAAAGAAGACCCGGGAAACTACAGGCCGGTCAGTCTCACCTCTGTGCCTGGCAAGATCATGGAGCAGATCCTCCTGAAATCCTTGCTAAGGCACATGGAGAATAAAGAAGTGATTGGAAACAGCCAACATGGCTTCACCAAGGGCAAATCGTGCCTGACAAATTTGGTGGCCTTTTACAATACTGCCACAGACTTGGTAGACAAGGGCAGAGCGACTGACGTCATTTACCTGGACTTATGCAAAGCATTTGACACTGTCCCGCACGACATCCTGGTCTCAAAATTGGAAACTCATGGATTCGATGGATGGACCACTCAGTGGATAGGAAACTGGCTGGATGGCCGCATCCAAAGGGTTACAATCAATGGCTCAATGTCCAGGTGGCGGCCAGTAACGAGTGGTGTTCCGCAGGGGTCGGTACTGGGACCAGTACTGTTTAACATCTTTGTCGGTGACATGGACAGTGGGATAGAGTGCACCCTCAGCAAGTTTGCTGATGACACCAAGCTCGGTGGCGCAGTTGACACGCTGGAGGGAAGGGATGCCATCCAGAGGGACCTAGACAGGCTGGAGAGGTGGGCTCGTGCAAATTGCATGAAGTTCAACCAAGCCAAGTGCAGGGTCCTGCACCTGGGACGTGGCAACCCCAGGCACAAATACAAGTTGGGTGGAGAATGGCTGGAGAGCAGCCCCGAGGAGAAGGACTTGGGAGTGCTTATGGATGAGAAGCTCAACATGAGCAGGCAGTGTGCACTGGCAGCCCAGAGAGCCAACCGTGTCCTGGGCTGCATCAGGAGAAGTGTGGCCAGCAGGTCTCGCGAGGTGATTCTGCCCCTCTACTCTGCGCTCGTGAGACCCCTCCTGGAGTACTGTGTCCAGCTTTGGAGTCCTCAACACAGAAAGGACATGGACCTGTTGGAACGGGTCCAGCGGAGGGCCACGAGGATGATCAGAGGGATGGAGCACCTCTCCTATGAAGACAGACTGAGAGAGCTGGGGTTGTTCAGCCTGGAGAAGAGAAGGCTCCGGGGAGACCTTATAACAGCCTATCAATACCTGAAGGGAGCCTACAGAAGAGCTGAAGAGGGACTCTTTGTCAGGAAGAGTGGTGACAGGACAAGGGGCAATGGTTTTAAATTGGAAGAGAAGAGATTTAGATTAGATATAAGGAAGAAATTCTTTACAGTGAGGGTGGTGAGGCACTGGAACAGGTTGCCCAGGGAAGTTGTGGGTGCCCCATCCCTGGAAGTGTTCAAGGCCAGGCTGGATGGGGCTTTAAGCAACCTGCTCTAGTGAGAGGTGTCCCTGCCCATGGCAGGGGGGTTGGAACTAGATGATCTTTAAGGTCCTTTCCAACTCTAGCCATTCTATGATTCTATGATTCTATGAAAAACATGTAACTGATTATTCCTGGTCATTCTTTCTTTGCAAATGAAGAAAGACAAAATGTATATTTGTGTATTGTGAAAATTAATTTATGTTATTGTGGAAGTTAATTTCTGACTTTGTAAGTGATATAAAGGATTTTTTTTTTTTTGGTGTAATATCATTATTATTTCTGTATAAAGAAGGCAGCCTAGGAAGTTTAAACGGCCTCATCACCTACAGAGTTGAGGCCAGTTTTTAATGATGAGGCTAATGAGGCCTCCGAGGAGATTATTAAGGTAGTGAAAAAAACTAAGAACAAGGTAAAATAAGCACCAAAAATCAGGCTGTAGAAGAACAAAATTAATCAAAGTCATCATTCATCTTAAATTTAAGTGTTTACATTGTGGACATGCCCATCTGAAATAGTCACCCAATTTCTTATAATAGTCAAGGAACAGGAACAGATTCTTTATTGTGTTTCATCTCTTCTAATTTAGACATTTATGCAAGGATAAAGTACCTCAGTCCTTACCGGCAGTATTTTCTGGTCTCCTTTGACTATAATGGGAGTGCAGGTTCAAAGTTCAGATCTGCACATCTACACTGTAGGTATCTATGTTTAATGGGGTGAATCCCATCCCAAGACAGTGAGGAACTTGTTTAAATGGCTGTACAGTCCAGTTCATTATTAGATAGGAATGACAGAATTCTGAATAATAGTGCAATAAGAAAGACCTATTAAAAAAATTAATTTATTCTCTTCCTAGAAAAGTACAGATGAGAGGCATTTATATGCTATGATGGTGATGAAATGCTATCTGCCCAGAAGTAACTGAAACGCACTTTGAACATGATCTAAGAACCCATATGTTTTAAATCAGTGGATCTAACTAACATGAATCCAGGGATTTTGGAAAAGATCTTCGGAATAATAAGGATGGATTCCTTACATCTAACTTTGGCCACTTCTAGCTATGGAGTTTGAAGTAGTCTAAACTAAGACACCTTCTGCAGTCAATGGAAAGAGAGAGAGGCACCTGCAGACTTGTGCTAGCTGAAAATAGATGCCCAAGATTTCTGGAAGGAATAGACTCATGAAAGTGCCTAGTTTTCTTCACTGAATATAGAAGAGACCTAGGATACTAGCTCAGACTAAACAGCTAGCTTTCAGACAGCTGAATTTGAATTAATATCCTCCTGAATGTTGATTTTCAACAAGCCTTGCGGTACAGGGGAAGTTGCAGGGCTGGAAGGAAGGTAATGTGCCAATATTTAAAAAGCCTAAATAAGATTATAGTCCTGTAAACTGGACACTATTCTCATGTTAAATAGTTATAGGTACATATATTATAATACTAGAAGAGATCATTTTAACGATCTAGTCTGAGTAGCTTTGCTCATACAAACCAGAGACATGGCTTCGATTTATTTCTGTTTGGAATAGAGTATATCTTTTAGAAAAACACTGACTCTTTACTTAAAAAATTCCAGCGATGGAAAATCCACTAGAGCCATCATAACTTGTTCCAGTAGTTAAATACCTTCCCCATAAAAACACTTGCACCTTATTTGTAGCCTGAGGTTTGTCTAGCTTTATCTTAAGCAATTACACGTATGATACTGTTGTTTGGTAAGCTGAAAAGCCCTACATAACTTCTGTTCTTATACACATTCTTTTTGAGTAAGAACAAATTATTGTCACATTGTCATATTTTTAATTAGCTAAGCAAGTGTAACCTCTGATGGAATTTCTGTCTTTTTAATTCTTTAATGATATTGGTGTGTCAGCTCTGAATTTTTTATTTTTGAACTTCCCTTTGGGAGTGCATTTCAACACACTTCAGAACAGAATTCAGTATTCCAGTAATATCTGTATGAATACTTAAAACAGGTAAAATAACTTTCCTGTTTCTATATAAACTCTGTTTGAACATCAGAGATTTTCATTATTCTGTTTGGCCACAGTGTTGCCCTCAAAGTTCATATTCAGCCAGTTTTCTACTTTGATTCCTATGTCTTTTTGGAAACTGTTCCCCGGGTTAGACCTTTGCATGCTATAATGTTGGCCTTCATGCACAGGAGTCAAAATTAAGTAATACTGTTCATGTAACTCACCAGTGAATTTAAACCTTGTGATATAATTTGATTATTTTTTTTTCAGGAGACTAAATCTGGTTTGAATTTTTGTCAATATACTTTAAAAATGTCAGAGTTAGCTCTCAATTTTGTAAGAATAATCAACAATTTAAAAGCAGCCACAAAATATATTCAAGCATTTTATTGTTTTAGAGAGGAAAATTTTAAGAGACCAAGACACTGACTCTTCATGTAATGCCTTTAAAACAAAATACTGCCTTTTCACAATGGAAGATTCCAGGTTTGGCAGAGATATTATTAATTAGAAAACTGAAGGAGTTCACTGGCTGAGAAGGTGGTAAATACTTTTGAATTATGTAGACACAAATGGATTAAGGTCTGTGGAAAGAAGAGCAGTGGCTTTGATTGTAAAGTACGAAGCTAAAAAATGCCTATTCTGCTAGCCAATGAAATTCTAAATTTGCAAGTACCTGATCAGGCGGTATTCTGAAACATTTAGGGAAATCTTTGCAGTGAGGTAATTTCCAGTATCTCATATGAGGATTTCTTGATGTTTTGACTTAAAGTTTGAGCTTGAATTCAGAACTAATTAAATAACAAATAGTAAAGGGATTACTTTTTATTCATGAATATCTGTGTACCTAAAACCATTGATCACAGTTAAGTAGTTCATTTTGCTAGGTAGTGATGTATACCTACATAAGAAGAAGACCCCAGAAAATTTCAGTTTAAATGTAACACACAACAAGGTGGAGGCAATCAAACAGATAGGAATAGAGTGGCAGAAAAAAAATCTATAAAAATATTTGTACTGACCATATTTGATAGTTCAAGCAAACCAAGATACAATTACTGCTAATTCATAGCTGCAACTCAATCATTGTAAGTAAAACATAAATACCAAATACTGACTGTAAGCTTCTTGTGAAAACTGAGGAAATAGGACCACTGGATAGTAGCCATTCACCCAGACTTTAAGGCACTTATGCCATATGGGAACCATAACTGGTGCTGTTGGCAGTTTTTTGTATGTGTGTGTCTGTGCTGAAGGCTACACCAAGTTAGAATAAATTAGCCTGTGTTGAGCTCTGCATTGTTCTGAGCTGCTTTTATTATCCAAATAAGTTTGTTTAAAGATAGTATTGCTGTGCTGCACTATGAACAAGCCCATTTTCTCCTGTTCTTATTCCATTGTACATATAGAACTAATTAATTTTGGGCTAGAGGAACCCTTAACTTAATGATTACATTACATATCTGAAATGCAGAAGATTATGTAACGTAATGACTTTCCATTCATGTTCTGGCATTTTTTAATATTGAAAGCTTCTATCCAACCTACCAGTGCATAGAACTGATCTTTAGCCTTACTCTGTGGTCTGGTTTATAGAATTATTTGCACAACATGGAAATACTCCATTTTCTTAATATTAAAAAATATTAATATATGCCTCCTAGAATATCAATTACTGTAGCTTTTAGGAACTTCACCAGAGATGCTGAAACCTAATTTCAAGTGCTTGGAACAATAGGGCAGGCAAAGCAGAGACTCATGCTCCTAAGAGTGGGACTTGATTTGTATATTCATACATTTGAACACATATTTTTTAATTAATCCATAAGATTTGTTCCTGTCTTCTCACCAGGCTATAGCCTGAAGAGATGCATGGGGTTTTTTTTTGTTTGTTAACTTTTTTTTTTTTTTTTTTGGCAAAGAAGTTGTAACAGCTATAATGTATTTACATAAGAGGTGTTTGTGCTTTTTGGGTTCTATTCTTAATGGTAGAAAGGTTAATCACACATAGGTTCTTCCATCCCCTTGTAATCGTCTAAGATATATAAACAATTTAATAATGATTTATGAAAGTTATTGTGAAATGTAGATTTAATATTTGGAGAGTTCTTTTATACTTTGTTATAATGACTTTATTAAAAAATACACTTTGTGTATTTTATTATGCAGAACTTCCAGAATATTGGTCATTGTTTGCTAAAGTCATAAATCCCTACAAGAAGTTTTGGCTAACCATTTTATGTGAAAAGACTTTGACAAGACTATCTTTGTGAAATAAATAGATGTGAATTACAAAATATGGAAGACAATTACTAGTAATTTCTACTGAAACACTCTAAAAACAACTTTTTGCCACAAACCATATATATCTGAAGTTTAGAAAATGAAATGTAAAAGCATTGGCACCTACTTCTTTAGGAGTATTTGGCTGTTGTGTTGGTTGTTTTTTGTGGGGGACCTTTGTTGAGGACACTGAATACAGAATGTAGAGTTTTACGTTATTAAGCAAGGTTTAAGATAAGATATTTATAAATCAATCAAAAATATTTAATATAATATCTACACAATAATATTATTTGGTACAGTATGTATGTGCATATTTACATATTTAAAGTTTTATTTTAACTTTAGAAGAACCCCCCATTTAACTATCATGGTTGGCTCTATTCAGGCTCCACAGTTCAGGCTGGAGATACAGCGTGTTTGGCACATAGTCCAAGCTAATGCCTATTGCTTTTTATAAATCACTTGTTACAGTTCTTGCACATCAAGAAAGAGGGCACTAGATGGCCAAACTTCTGCATGTCTGTTGGCTACAGAAAGTACACCCAATTCCTTTGCCCACAAACGTATTGATCACACCACACTCTAAAACTTCAGATATAGGAGGTTGTATAAGCTAAGTCCAATACTGGCATATTTTGTTTCATTTCAGAAGGATTAATGAGAATTGACAATGTTACGCCACTGCAATTTTTACTGTGTTAGCAACTACCAGGTGTGAACATTTTCTTTACAGTTTCAGCTCCAGGAAATAGAAAGCAGTAAGTCTTTACCTTCATAATAAGCAAAATTTCACCATTCATAAAGTAGGGGCATTTACATGTAAAACACTGCTTTTGCACTATTGCCAAAGGTAATGAAGTTTGGCTTCAGCGTAGATTAAGCCTCAGACTTCAGATGATTTTTCAAAATTTCACATTACTAAAGTTTATGATACGTAGCAAGTGTTCTGTTAAAATCTGGCTGATCTCAGATGGGAAAAACCAGCAGCCTAAAGGAGATCAGCTTATCTTTGCCCAAACTGTGCTTCAGGAGACCTCTAATTGAGTAACGTTTGGATAGCAAACCTAGAGGCTGGCATAAAGCTCCTCTTGGCACATTTTAAACATCTTTTAGTCTTATAAAAAGAAGCTTGTCCCACTAAGCTGTAGGTTTGTTGGAGCTGTTTAGCAGTAGCTGTGCCCTGCAGCTCTTTTAGTGATAAATGAGCCGCTTCAAATAAGTGCAATTGCAGCCAACCGTGCAGAAGGAATCATTAAAAAAAATTTAAATAGACATTTTTGAACCTTAAAAATGTACAAACAAAATATGTTAAACCAAAATATAGGCTGCTTCTTTTAATGGAAATGATTGCTACTGGCTAAGTCTGCCAGCTTCAATAGGTGTGCCAAAAAGCCAAGGAATCTGGCAGAGTCCATAGATAGCAGTTCCATCTTTCATCTATATTTCTTTTCTGTATTTATCTTGCTTTAGAAAATGCAGAGAATGTCTTTTCCTTCCGTCTTGGCATGTTTTCCAAACCACAGAAATACACAGAGCAGCTTCTTGCAATTGTTTAGCTCCCTGCACCAGTCTTATCCTTGTGACTATGTGAAATGTTTCTTTGTAATTTGGCAATAATAAGAAAGAAGAATATTAAAATATTTTTATGTTTATGGAATAATATCCTATCTAAATTGTCAGATACTAAAATTAGTTTTCTTAATTGAGAGATACTGGCTTAATGTACAAGGGCAGAATGCCAGGTAATTATTTTTGGCATTCAGCTGATCAAAAATAGTTTCCTTGTATGTAAGGAGCTATTCAAAGAAGCTGAACATAACAAATGCAAAGAATAATATGCATATGTGTACACACATATGTACATAGAGGCTGAATTGTCACTCAGGATCCTTAACGTGCTGAATTATGCATTCATTGTTGTCATTTTTGAAAACTTTTTTTTTGTTTTTTTTTCTTCTTCCTGTAGAATCACACTCAGTTCAAATTGGCTTCAAGCCCCAGTCATTGTAACCTCTCTTATGTTGCCATTTCGAAGAGTACTCTGCAGTGTCTTTTAAGTAATATGGCACATCTTATTGCTGCCACTTTCAAGGTATAGATGCTAAGGAAAAGTCCTTTTGCAATGTGTAGATTATGGGATGGGCTCTAGTGTTAATGTTCCTCATCAGTGTTCTGTACTTTGGCATAAAGCCAGGGGACAGAAGGCTGATGAGAATTCTGTCACTGACTTCAGTGAGGGCTGGATCAGGTTAGGATGCAATGGGGATTATATAACAATCAATTGTATGTAAATGCTAAACTATATCTTCTCCTAGATGATGAGTGAAGGTCTATACAATTTCATTTTATTGGAGATTTTATTTTATTTCATTTTGCATGTATCTCCAAGGGTGATAATTGGCTGTATTTACCAGCTGCTAATCAGTACAGGATTTCTTGATAATTTTTAATCTCTGGAAGTTTTGAAGAAAGAGTTGATGTTAACGAATATTGGTCCGTATTGCTATTTAATTACCAAAGGAGTCTGATACACTGCAAATTATATACTGTCTTTGGATCTGTGGAAACTGGAAAGCTTTCGCTACAAAAAAGACACTGAGGTGCTGGAGTGTGTCTAAAGAAGAACATTGAAGCTGGTGAAGGGTCTGGAGCACAAGTCTTCTGAGGAGCAGCTGAGGGAACTGAGGGTGTTTATCCTGGAGAAAAGGAGGCGGAGGAGAGACCTTATCGCTTTTTACCTACTACCTGAAAGGAGGGTGTAGCGCTGTGGGAATTGGTCTCTTTTCCCAA
This sequence comes from Numenius arquata, assembly GCF_964106895.1. NCBI lineage: Eukaryota > Metazoa > Chordata > Aves > Charadriiformes > Scolopacidae > Numenius > Numenius arquata. The sequence goes on along the minus strand of NC_133587.1, from coordinate 27,955,498 downwards.
GTAACAAGTGATAGGACAAGAGGAAGTGGCCTCAAGTTGCACCAGGGGAGGTTTAGATTGGATATTAGGAAGAAATTCTTCACTGAAAGGGTTGTCAAGCATTGGAACAGGCTGCCAACGGAAGTGGTTGAGTCACCATCCCTGGGGGTACTGAAAAGACGGGTAGACATGGTGCTGAGGGACGTGGTTTAGTGGTGGGATTGGCAGTGTTAGGCTTATGGTTGGACTTGATGATCTTAAAGGTATTTTCCAACCTAAATGATTCTATTCTAGATAGAAAGTGAATTTAAATTGTATCTAGTCTACTCATTGCATTTGTGTTAAAGGTAAAAATAAAAAAAACCCTGTCCATGATATAGGACTGAGAAAGCAGGCACTCAAAGGTGCTTCCATACTGCCATACAGATGTGACAGTTCCAAGTACTGGATTCAGGCTAAGTTACATAAACTGGGGCTCTGTGGCACTGTAGAAAGTTTAAAAATCTCCAGAAGTTATATAGAACACCTAAAATCGGAATTGTCCTCTGGGGATCCTGTCCTTCAGCAATTCTTGCCTATTGTTTATGTTGTCCACAGGTATGTGGAATGAATCCAGGTTTATTTGCCCTTTTTGTATCTGTACATTGTATCCGTGCAATCTGCACAAGTCCAGCAGTTGTTAGACTGGAGTAGGTCCTTCACAGAATTCCAAAGAGAGGTAATTGCTGGACTCCAGAGACATTGTAGGCTAATGGAGCATGTGTATTATCTAAAGAAGGTCTGTCATTCTTTTGCGCTGGATTTGCTGGACATTCAATGTATAGAAAATACTTTATTAGTCTTTTGCTTCTCAAAGCATTTTGTCTTATCATCAGTTGTATAGTCTATTCACATGCAATAGTGTTGTTGATATTTCAAAGTGTTGAATTTACCACGCTTGGATTTTTAGAAGAGCATTGATCAGCAGTCTTCACCACAAACTCTTAACGAAGTTAAACTGCCATGCAATGAGAAGACAAAGTCCTAGAAAGGATACATAGTTGGTTAAAAATGAGGAATCAAAATGTAGGAATTAGGATCAAGTTTTACAGCCAAGTATATTTCAGTTATTTCCTAAATGGTAATGGGAAGGGTGGTGAAAGGTGAGGTTGCAAACCTTGCTGACAATGCTGAGTTCTTCATGGTAGTGGAGACGAGAGCCAATTGCAAACTACCGTTCCCAGAGCTGAGCCATGGAGGTCACATCTCCTATGCAAGTACATCACAGCTCAGCGCAAAGGTTTTACCTTTCATGAAAGCACTGGATTTACTACACTGGGCAGTATGGCACACTACACGTGCAGCAGATGCAAGGGGACTGCCAGTATCTATCTGTTAGAACTGAAAAGATGTCCATACATTTTGGCAAGGCAATAAAGTCCTCACAAACATTTGGACAGAAAAATTTTCAATGTAACATACAGCTAGGGACACCCTGAAGCCTTAACCTGGATCTTGGACTTGCATCTGATTGATCAGGCTGTTTTTGTTAACCTTTCTGCTATTCTCATAATCCAAGAATTCTCATAAAATTTGCAACTAAATGTAAGAGTTATTTATCTTTAAATTTGTGTTGACTTCCTGGGAAGGGGCGGGGGGAGGAGCAGAATTGATGTTCTGTTTAATCCTTCAGCATCACAAATGCATGGGAGAGAACAGTATTTTGAGAAGCTACTCTTTGAGAAATCCCAATATTCTGTGTAAATATGCTCCTGTTCAAGAAAGCACGTTAAGTTCCTTAATTTTATCATAATTCAAGCATATGATGCAATGTTTTAATGAAAAAGTAGACTCTTTGAGTTGGGAACTGATGAAAAAGAGAGTACATTCCCCATGTAGGAATAGTGCTTTGTCTTACACCAGCTTCCCCGTATTGTTATAATTGGGTGGCAGTGTGCCACAAGTATACTCACCCAAGAATGTCCAACATGCTGTTAATAATGTTCTTGTGCTAGCAATGGTGTTGTGAAATAATGTTTTGGGTAGCTAGTTAGCTAACCTTTCCAACCATTTCATCTTACCTGAGATACAAAGGAATCACCATACCGAGTTTAGAGTTTTAATCATGATTCTTTTTACCTTTTGCAGTGGTGGCATTCAGCTAGAAGACCCACATGAATTTTTTCTTTCTATATTAAAGCATAGACTTGCATGGTTTTACAAAATTAATTTTCACATCTACCCCCACATGCTTTAACCAGCTTTAGAGCTTTTATACATGTTACAACCTTCACTTGCCCAAGCATGACTATAACTTTCTTTTTATAAAACTAAAAAGCCCAAGCAAATGAATAAGCCAAAAACATCCCCAAAACTTGAAGCTTGGAATTTTTGTTGAACAATTACTCAGGAAAAATTTTGAGGAACAGACCTTGGCTCTAATCAGAGGAAATTTTTAGATTTAACTTATATTAGTGAATTTTTCATTCCCTACTTCATAGTTACATCTTTAGAGATGGAAGGAAGCAGATCAAGGTCTCTAGTATTTCCTGGCTGACATACACAAGTCAGGCAGGCATGTATTATTGCTTGCTTGCAGACTACAGTGTCTTTAAAAATCTCTGATCTCACAAAGCTTCCAAAATCCAACAGCCACTCAAACAGTTTGTGGTTGGAGTGAGTCCTTGAGTGGTTCTGGGGAGATATTTTACTTCTTTTTAAAAAAATATCTGTCTAACTCCACTCTAGAGAACTATAAGCAAATCACAAATACCTTGGTTGAATATGACCTGAATAGAATGCTAATTCAAGCCACCCCTTACATTTTAATCACCAAAACCCAAAGCATTTAGCTGCCACAATAAGTGTTCATGGTAGTGTTTTTCCACAGCACAGACTTTAGGAAACCACATACATTTCCAGCACTAGTAAATATATTTTATGATAACTACATCACAGTCTGTTCATAAAGCAATGCTCAGGTGACTCAGAAATTTGAGTTGATTATAGGAAGTTGACTCCTCAGTACAAAATAATTTGTTCCTTGTGTTTTTCTCTAATAATAAAAAAGAAACAGTTTGACAATCTTGAAAAGTAACTTCCACTTCATGTTCGTCATTGCTTTCATTTTTTTCTGATATCATACATTTAAAGCTACAGCTGTGAATGACTGTGTGAACTATACATGGACCTTTGCCCACGAACAGCTCCAGCTCATTTCTTGCTTCATCACATTTAGTTTCGTATTTGTATGAATAAAGCTGAGTTGTGTTCATACCATCTATACATTTATTTATGCTGTGTTCTAATTGAACATTTTCTAGTACATTTACTAACATAAAAACAGACTATAAGTTGAAGAATATCACTCATCTTCCAGTTTATGTAAATATATGCACTGTTGCCACCCACACATCTAAAAACATGAGATTATAGATCAGTCTTCTTGCGTGCCACAAAAAAAAAACAGCTTTAAAATACCCTGGGTCATTACTTGAAATAAACACTATTGTATGGATCTACAGTGAGAACATCCTCCTTTTATCCCCAGACTTTGATATGTAACCCCACTGGTTTTGATTATAGTGATCGCATATAGGCAGAGAGACAGACACTTAGGCCATTGTACCTAAAGCTATATTAACTTCAGAGATCAAAATCAGTACTTGGAATTGAATGCAGAAGAGAGTTTGAAGTCAGTTCATGCATACCAGTAGATGTAACATACTTTTAAAATCCTCATATGGTCAGATTTTGTACCCTGTTCCCAGGATAAGATGCAACTTGAGAGACGTTGCAAAATTTGTCACTCTTCTGGAACATTGCAAAATTTGTCACTACTCTGGAAACTGTGGTGTCTCTTTGCTGCAGTTCAATGTTGTCTTCAGAGACACGGTAGTTATAGTGCACTTCGGGAATATCAAACGAGAAAAAAACTGCACCATGTTTTCAGGGTATTGCTGAGAAGTCAGGCAGAACCTTTCAGTATGTGAGGGTAAATGGACAGCTTAAATCTCCTTTTTTTTCCTCTGACTAGCTGCTGATAGTTTATTTGCAGCTGCCCCTTCTTAACTTTTGTATAATCTTCATATGACTCCTGCAGATAGACAGACAAAATGACAGTATTCATGTTGATAGCAGTGTTAACAAATTTGGAAAACCAAAACTGAATTACCAGTTCTTTCTCAATTTCCTATATTACCTCCTCAGTAATACTTGGGAAGGAAAGACAAGGTAAAAGTCATGCTCCTGTAAAATGAAAAAGAAAGCAAAGTGTGAAAAAGCAGGTAAGTATGAAAAAGGAGCAGGATATACAAAGAAGAAAGATTGATCAGGCTAGTGGCAACATAAGGGAAGGATAGTTCCCAACATGTTGCTGAGCTAAATTATGAAAGGAAAAGGACATCCATGGCATAGTTTACTATTTTGAATGTCCATTACATGTAGTAGGTAAGCAGGCTCCTGTTTTAATAAAATTAATTTCCAGTGAATTGAAAAAAGCTTTAAAAAAATGTCACTCTATTGAGATTAGAAAAAAATTCTTTATTCTATCTCACCGAAATCCTTTTATATGTTAATCTTCTCTTGAAAACTACAATGAAATAAAAATAAAATAGAGAAAGTGTTTCAAATAAAAATATGCTGTAAGATCCTGGGCTTCATCACTTCTGGATTATCAGATCTGCCTATTGCTTTTTGTGGGATGAATTTCATATCCCATAAGACTCCTTGTACATTGGAATGTTCATGATGATTGAATTCTTTCTTAATATTGCACCAAACTTCTTACAGCTGAATGTAGATTCAAACTATCTGTCCTTAAGGACTCCAGTTGGTTATGTATAATCGTACCTTTTAAACAAAGATTAAAAATAATTTTTATTACTAGTTTTATTTAGCTACATTACTTCTGCATGGTATGTTTATATTTAGTTAGAATTACGTCTGAAATTGTTGGAAATATTGTTGGAAATTCTTTCTCCCTTGTTTCCCAGCATTTTGTGGGATTCAGCTTATCAACAGCTATTTTGTCACAGGCAGTCACACAGGAAAAAGTCACAACTTGCAGACGACAAGTCAGTTGTTGTGAGTCCTGAGATAGGTGAAATGGTTTAATATCTGGAAGTGCACCACAAGCTGCAGACAAGTTTGTTCTCATCCTGCACCCGTTTGCAGAAAGTGCCCAGGTTTGCCTGCCCCTGTACTCATTCACCAGTTTTCTGAGGGAGGAGGGAAAGATGAGAAAGAAGAGACAGTTCCTGCCCAGCCTGCTGACCACCAGCACATTCAGGTGTACCTTAGCCCAAGCTGCATCCTTTGGACCTCCTTATCCCCCCAGCCATGCTTGAGTGACTCCCAAAGTTTGTTATCCAGAATGGAGATGTGTTTCATGGGGGAGAGAAGATGAAAGAGATGAATGAGAAGAAGGGGAAAAAAGCTAGGTGCAATCTTCCTAGGATTTCTCCCACCCCAGCCAGAGAGCTTCCGTTCCCATCTCTTTACATTCAAAGTGAGCGAATGAGGCTACACCAGGGGCTGCTCTGACATTAGTTCCAGAGAGCAGAGACCTTATACGAGAGGGAATCAGCACAGTAGGTGTCGGCCCTGTCCGTCTTTCGCTTTTACTGGAGTTTCTTGTTACTGGATTTTGTATGTCTGCTAGCTCAGAGTGTTCCCTGGCACACAGAACTTTACGTCTGAAATCTATCACCTTTGTTGCACCAGAGCAAAATGTAACAGAAAATTAAAAGAAAACGCTGCAGAACTTAGAGGAGCATCTTCTTCTTAGGAGGCCTTGCATGGTGCATGTTGTCTTACCCTTTCACTTGGCTGAAAGAGGAAATCAGGAAATAGGCCTGAATTTTAGTTTAGAAACAGTGACTTAGCTTAACCTTCATTATGCTTTGATTGTGGAGTATGTTTTATTATTTATAATTTAATTTTATGAGAAGTATTTTCATAGGAATATATGTAACATAACACTCAAACTAGGTGCTTTAATATTTTCCAGTGTGCAATATGGTGTTGAAAGTTAGCAAAATGCTGGCTGGATCTAGAATGATACTTTCTTGGATAAGCTTCTACCATATGCTTTTATTTAAAGTATTTTTTCTTTTAGGTTAGATTTATAAAAAGCATGTGAGAAATGTCTTTTTTGGAAGTGTTACGCAATTAGAAAATCACAGTGCTAGAAATTTAGCATCCTTTAGGAAATGTTTCATGTGAAAGAAGGCAGATACTAAATCAATTTTTTTTTAAAAAAAGGCAAGTCCTACCACCAACTGGAAATGCTATGTCAGTCTACAAGATGTCATCACCAGCACAGCAGATAGAAGCAGCGGTTGTATTGAAGTAAAAGTCTTTCTTTAGTTCCAGGAATGTTAAGCTCTATGTGAACTCTGACTAGCTTCCCAGTACAGATATGAATCTTGTTGAAGGAGTTTGTCCATATTTCCTTCTGATTAGAAAAAAATCAAATAAAATTTGTTTTACAGGGCAGAAAACTTAAAGAAGCCAGAAAAAGAAGGGCATTAGATATTCTTTTTATAGTTATTCTTTATTCATTGTTTGCATTCATGTTCACAAGACTCCAGAGTATTGAATAGGCTGATCTTTTATCTGTTTTATATGAGCAAGGGAATACTCTGGAATGTTTCCAGAGTATTGTTCTACACTTTCCACTGTTTTGGAAAACTTGTTGTAGAAACATCACATGGCAAACCCCTTATTTAAAGATTAATACATGCAAAACTGTATTCTTTCTGAATACCACTTCCTACGTTTCCTGCTTCCCGCCTCTGAGCCTGGAAGCTGCAGTGACTGTGACCAAAGGAAATTGAGTACTTATAAATTATTGTACCCATACATGGAGCATCACTAACACCTGAGATTTTGTCAGATTCGGGATTTATTGTTGCAAAACTTGTCTACGCTTTTTCTGCTTTAAAATCCCCTCGAGCTACTTCTTTTATAGAAGTGAAAAATTCTAGGAAGACATCTTCATAGAAAAGAGAATTACTAGCCCATTTTTATTACTGTCTTGCTCATCCAGGGATCCATACCCATTTTGTATTGACACTTTTACAACTTCTTATGTTGATGCTTATGTTATCTTGTTGGAAATGATAATTTTCCAATTGGTTATTTTGTGATTGTAGAGATAGTTTTTTAAGGAAGCCGTGCTATCAGACAGTGGAAGGTGGCATCATTCATGATGCATGAATATCCAGGCAAATATTATGGCTTACCCTCTTACCTCTTACTATTGCCCTGAGGAACAAAAGACTTTCTATTTTTGTTAAACCTTTGGTATGCCAGAAAGCATAAATCCCAACAATGAGAGTCTGCAAAGCATGTCTTCAGAGCAACAATTCCTCCTCCCAGTCTGGGGCAGTACAGACTGGCCAGCCTCGTGTTGGTCTCTTGGGGAATTATGGAGAGAGCCCTCTTGGAACACATTTCTGGGCACAAGAAGGAGAAGATGATTTGGAATAGTCGACATAGATTTACGAAAGGTAAACCTGCTTGCCTTCTACGTGTCTAAGTTTGTAGAGGTGAGGAGAGCAGTAGATGTCATTTACCTTGGCTTTAGGAAGGTTTTCAACACTTTCCCACAGCATACTTCTGTCCAAGTTAGGATATATTACATTCTAGATGTGTGAACAACCAAATGGATTAAAAATGGTTGGATGATCCAGTTCAGACGGTAGTAGTTAATAAGCCTAATACTAGTTAATAATAATAAGTAGTTAATAATATTCAGCCTCCTCTACCTGGAGGCTGATGACAAGGGGAGTGCTGAAGGGCTCTCTCTCTCTTAGGACCTGTCCCATGTAATGTTTGTCAGTGACCTGGGGAGGGACACAGACTGCTTGCTCATAAAGTTTGCAGTGACACCAAATCACCAGTTGGGGCAGGGGGCATGGTTTCGATAAAGTCAAAGGAAGGGCTGCCATTCAGAGATACCTGGGCAGGGCTGGAGCCGGCCAACAGGAATGTTAGAAAATTCAGCAAGGACAAATATTAAGTCCTGCACCTGCGAAGGGCTTGCACAGGCTGGGACTGACTGGCTGAGGAGCAGTTCTACTGAAAAGGGCATAGAGATTTTGGTAGGGAGCAAGCAGAACATTAGCCAGCAGCGTGTCCTGACAGCAAAGAAGACACGATACTGGGCTGTATGAGCAGGAGCACAGCCAGGAGATTGAGGGAAGTGGTTGTTCCCCATAATACTCATTCACCACACCTAGAATACTGCACCTTCCTCCAGTATAGTAAAGACATAGATAAACTATAATAAGTTCTGCAGAGGACCACCAGAACTGGAGCGCTTGCCCTTTGAGGAGAAACTAAGGTAATTGTGCTTTTTCAGCCTGGGAAAGAGAAAGCTTCAAGCAGACTTAATAGCAGCCTTCCAGTACCTAGGAGGTCAGTCATCCAAAAGATGGAGCTAGGCTTTTCAAAGTGCTGCATGGCAAGGAGATGAGAGACAACAAATATAAACTGAAACCAGTGACTGAACGTAGGGAAAACTTTTTTTCTCTAAGAGACCAGTCAAACACTGCAATAGGGTGCCCAAAGAGGTTGTGCCATCTCCATCACTGGAGGCTTTCAAGATCAGGCTAGATAAAACCCTGAGAACCTGGTCTAACCTTGTAGCTGCCACTGCTTTGAGCATGACATTGGACTAAAGACCTCCTGAGATCCTTTCTATTTTGAATTATTCTATGACTCTGCAATCCTAATATAGTAACACAATTCTGTGCTATTTTAAAGCTGGGATAGTAATAGCAAAATCTTCTTAATTGTTCCGAATATTTAAATGATTTGGCTGTGCATTGCTCTTGCTTTTGGAACCCAGAAATGCTACATATGCTCTGTACATTCTCCAAACAGCTTGCATTTGTGCTTATTTGCTGGTATGACGTGCTAACTGTGCAAAAAATTTTGGACTCTTGCCGTAGAATATAGATACCTGCCAACAGAAAATGAAGGCTACATAGCACTGCAAATGCTTTCTCTGTCTATGGAAAGTGACTCTTATGTGCCAGAAAGAAGCATTTATACCACATGCTTTTTTACTGCTTCTCACATCTGTTAACATTTACATGTGTCAGAAAACAATACCTGAACAGTAAAGGGAAGGGATACATGAAGTTCAGGGGCATTGCATCAGGAAAAAGGACATTATATTGCACTGGTGCATTGGAATAAAAAAAAGATTTCTTGGACTTGTCAAATATATCTAATATGTAGGTATGGTCTGTGTATACTATCTACGAATACATTTCCATACCTGAATTGGACAACCCGAGTTGCCAGTAAATTGAACTGAACCCATGAAGGGGTCAAGGAGTGGCAGTCAGGAAGTGAAAGAATTACAACTGTCTCGGTACATATAAAAAGAATAAAGTTTTATTTCATTTAAGGCAGTATTTATTTAAAAATCTTCAAAGTTGGATTCCTAAATATGGACCTACTTATATTGAAATATTTTGCATTTTCGATAATCTTCTCTTCAGCTGGCTTTTTGTTAGCACAAAAGGAGTAGGTTGACTGACAAATATTGCTGTGTAGCCTCAATCCTCAGAGGCAGCTACTGTATTAGACTGTGTTTCCAAGAATATTTCTTTGAAGTTGTACTGTGAAAATCCTGAGCCATGGTGTAGCACAGGATTTTGTATGACGTGGCATTTCTTATGGATGTTACCACTGGCAAGTGATTTGGAAGAAAAACGAATTAGAGAGGAACTTATCCTTGATCTCCCAAACTCAGAAGGAAAAAAGTCAGTATTTCATACCTCTAAAAAAACTGCTGTTTGCATTGGTTCCATTCATACCACTAATTCTTAAGACATCTAGTTGGGTACTTTTAACCAGTGTCATATAGTAGGCTCTTCTTGATACCTAACCCTGATTTTCCAAAATGCATCTGCAATAAAAAGCACAGTTTCCCCCCAGCACACACACACACTATTTTTATTGCTTAATACTGAGTTTGCGTGGAAAATGACAGAAAAATATCTATTTTCCCAAGTTTTCTGAGCCTAGAAAGAAGTGTTGGCTAAAATAAATAAATAATCTTGAATTGAGTCCCACCTAATGTAGTCATAATAAAGGCAAAGATCTTTTTTTGATTTTTGCTGTAATTTCTACTAAATAATGTCTCCAAAACGTTATTTTTGTGCTGAAGTTCTGCTCTTAAAAACTGATAACAAGTCTTAGGCTGAAATTATTATGAAAGTTTGAGTTCCACACTCACTATGCTGAAGAAGCCTTCCACTAAGTCTGTGAAGATGCAGTGAATAATCACATAAGGCATATAGTTTCTTTACCCCCAAATTTGAAACTTATGGCTTTACCAAAACCACTGTATGAACGGTATGTGCATACATATTTGGGGGTTTGAGTCAAGGATATGAAGGATCTATACAAGTTTTCCACTGTAAGTTAGACAAGAAAGTTGAGAGGCACCCGAAGAAACACTTTAGAGTTTAAACTGATGAGAAGTCAGCTGGTGGAAAATAGCAAGGAGGAAAGATCTTCATCCAGCAATATTTCTGAAGAATAAAATAAGGAAGTTAAGCGTTTGATGAGACTTGCATTCTGGCCTTTGTGCTTTGTAGAGCACCTTCATCACTACACAGAGTTGTGCTGCTTGGTCTTTCTGCCAGTTGAAGTCAGTGGTGCAACTTCTCTGGCCCAACAGTTGCCTCGAGTTTAAGAACGTAAAGCTTTCTCATATTATTTCTTCTCATGTCATTTTAGCTCTGGCATATCTCTTTAGGAGTGTTCACACTTTAAGAATTCTTATCTAGCTATTTGTACATAGACATCTGACTATATTAATGGAAATTATAGGAAAACTTGCTAGAATAAATTATTATTGATGCTTAATTTACATAATACTCTTTTCGACATATTCATGCCCATCACAGCCACCTTTACAAGTTACATGTAGGGGTCAAAGGGTGAAAGGTGACTGGCAAGATGCTTGTTTTGTACATTTGGCTAACACAAATACTTCCTCAAGTATAAAATGCTTTGATCTCTATAAGCAAATGCCATATGTGTGCAGCTGTGGCCCATGCCTCATGAGTGCTGGAAGGTTAGAAAAAGGTAGCATACGAATTTGATGTCTGCATTCAATTTATGCTTTTATATTTAGCAGTTCATAATTTTGTGTAATATTTTAGCTGTATGAAAAATATGCACTGGAGTTGAGTGATAACAGATTTCTCTGTGGTTTGACTCAACATTGTTTGGGTGAACACAGAATCCTAAGTATTGCAGACTGAAAATACAGGTTTTAATTAGAGCTGTCTGAGCTTCAAAATACCTGAACGCACATTAAGCTTGGCAGATTTTCAGAAATCTGGGGATTGCGTGGAGCTGATTTAATCTAAGCAGGAGCCTTCTGTTTTCCAGCTTAGATTGCATTTGCAGTTGCATCACTGACTCGCAACACACTGAGGAAGTGAGATCTAAAACCATTATTAATGGTTTTCTGATATGTAAAAATGTTTTGTCATGAAGGCTTGTCTTACGTCATACTTGTGTTGAACAACACCTTACTCCAAGGGAATTTCCACTGAAAAAATTGAATGACTTCCAGAGTATAGGATCTACTCCACGTGACTGAAAAGCTGAATCAGCTCCAAAAGTTTGGCACCCATTTTGAGCTTTTGTTTTTTACTTTTACATGCAAATGGTTAAGAATGATATGCCCAGATCTGTATCCCTCAAGCAGTTTAACGTGCGTGGTGTGCTGTGACAATAAAAAAACCTGCTGCAGTCAATGGGACAGGAGGGTCCATTCACATGGATCGAGTTTCACGATCAAGGCCAAAAAAAAATAGTATGGCTTTGTTTATTAAAAATCTTGAGCATGTACAAGTAAACTAGTGTACCTGGGGAGGAAACGATGATTTCAATTAAAGCATATGCAGTTTCTTCTTACAAGGAAAAATCCATGTCAAAACCAATAAACAGGCGTGGTACAATAAACAGAAAATCAGACATGAAAATGTCAAATTACAGGTACAAATATGATAAAATATAAAGCAGCATGCTCTATGTGTATGTTAGTACATATAGGTATACAAAAGTATACATATCTAGGTATACATACATCTATAATATGGTGTTGTTAATATGATTGCTAGTATTTTATTTATTATGTGTGAGTAAATTCATTCAATTGTTCTAGATATGATTTGAATATTATTTAAATAATACCATACTTATTTGTTTTTCTTACGCTGTTTCTCTTTTGTATTTTTGCTAGCTCCTACTGGCTATGGTAGGCTCTACAGATGAAACTCTGCAGGAAGCAGCAGCTGGTTGCATAGCAAACATTCGCAGATTGGCTCTAGCAACAGAAAAAGCTAAGTATGGCTGATGCTTTAGCAGCTTTTACCAACACACTTATTTTGCAATATAGCTACATTTGAATACATGCTTACTCCTAGCATCTCTATTTCATAGCAGAGCTCATTTATATGAGGATAATTTAACAACAAAAATAAATCTGTGGAAAATTATGTTTGTTTTTACATTATTGGTTTGTCATGTCTGGGTTTTATAAAACACTCACACCTAGTTTGGTGTGTCTTTAAGTATTACATCTTTCAAAAGACTATCCGTTAAGATATGTCAAAGACTTTTTCTACAATTAATACGCTTGTATTTGAAATCCATTTTAGATATAAGTGGTTGTGCATATCTGTGACATTACAATAAATTTTCTTTCACTGCGTGTGTGGTTGTGCAGTGATTTATGAATGTCTTGAACAATTCCCTTTGTGCTAAACTTGTCCAATCATCCTGTCATTATGTTTTTGCCTGTTTGATCACTTGCAATTCACAGGAGAGGACAAAATACAGATACATCAATCTCACATCTGGCGTTACATAAGGACTGCAAACAGCTGTAGCAGTAGACATCACTCCAAATTTCCTGTTTCTACCAACATCAAACAAAATAGTGCTTAATTTTATAAGTAGCTGGTGAAATGTGTTTTAATTAATGTGTTTAGCTCAAATTTAAATCTACCAGCTGTAAAGAAAAAGTGGAGAATTACATTTACGTTTACACATTATCTTACTGTGGTTTTTTTTTGGTTTTAAACTGAGGGCAACATTGTATTGATGTAGTTACTTTGTTTTTCTGCATAAAATTATATTCAGAATTAGAGTTACTGTCAATAACCACATAAACAATGTTTGATGTTATAGATTACAGACTAACTGTATGTACCGTGCTCAACAAATGATACTAAAGTATTTCCCTCAGAACAGTAATGTCTTAATTACAAGCACAGACTGCTGACAAAACTGAAAAAGCCCAAATGTTTAAATAACTTGTGTTTGTCAATTACTGACTTCTGAATGATTTTTTTTTTTACTGCCCTTAATTTTATTGCTTTGGAAGTAGTTCGTAATGTCATTATTTTTCTTCTAACCAGCATGGCTACTTGAGGCAGCTAATTTTACTGCTAACAGAAGCTTCTAAGGAACACATACTGCAAACCCAACTTTTTATTTATGTTTTCTCTGAAGCAGACATGAAGGCTTAGTTAAAATTTCGTTTTAGAATGATGCGATTCTGAAAAAAGAGGATTGCATTGAGTCTTTACAGAAGGTGTAGAGAGTATTTGAAAAGAAACAAACTACGGGCAGGTGCTGACAGTGTGGAGATCAAAATATTAATCCAAGTAGTATTTTTTGATCAAGGCAAACATCAACATAGTCATGGGGTCATCAGAAGTTCCATCAGCAACCAGTGACCAAGCAGATACTGTTTTAGGTATTTTCCAGCTCTTCCCGATATGGCTGGCATGTTATTTTGAATAAATATATCCCTGTTATTATACTAATGTCACAGCTCTAGTAGTATCATGTGCTTCATCACTATACCCAAAAATACTTCTACAATAAATGCTAATTGCCAAATTCATTTGGAAGAGGAGAGGCTTGGTTTTATTTTTGTCTTTTCTGTGAGAGAAGCCGCAGATCCAAATAGTTCATCACAGTCTTGCTTATGAAAAATATGTAAAAAATAGTGGCTTATTTTTCTAACTGTTGAGGGGAAAAAAACTCCCTGACAATAACTGTTGTCCTTAACATGACCTCCCAAGGCACTCCAGATTATTTAGCGTGGATTTCAAATGGAATAAGTTCTAATGTAAACTTAATTTTATGACACAGGCATCAGGACAATAAATGTCATGTTCCTGACAGTGAAATGGCCTCAGCTTGCCACTCTCACTCATGCCGGTAGCCCTTATGCCTCCGAGTTGTTGATCTGAAGCCTTTATTTTAAGGCCTCAGACAGTTAATCCCAGACTTAAGCTGACTTATTTGTCCTGTTTTCTTTTCCTTTCCCATGCCTGCAGTTTTTCAGTTCTGTACAAGGAGAAGAAATGCTGAAATTGATATAGATCACCACATAGGCAAAGGATCAGTATTAAAAAAAATACATCTCTTTTGGCCCAAACTGGTGGATTCCATGTAATTGATACAAAGAGATTTAGTTGTTGGAAAATCAATAAATGAATGTGATCCCTGCCCTCTTTGAGCGGCGCAGTACAGCGTGTACATTTGAAAAGCTTCCACTTTCTCCACAGGGTTGTGTTGAGTTTCACAGCACTGCAGCCTTCTGAAAAGGGATCCTCACAAAGCTGGGTCCCACTTTGCTGCTCACACACACCTCCTGGCAGCCCCCGCCATCCTATTCAAGCCCTGGCGCCGGCTGGAGCAGCCTCAGCTGCTTGGTCCCGGCATTCCCACCGCGTATAACCGGGCACCAGCCAGCTCCCGCTCCCCGGCTCCTGCGCCTGGAAGGGAAATGCCTCCACTCCTTTCTCTTTCCACCAGCTGCTACTTGTCCACATAAACCTGTAGCCTCTTAGGAAGTACGGTTACACCGAGCACTGGAGCTCAATATTACATTCCGTGCAGAGCAATTTGATGTGCAAATTCAATGTGGAGTCCTATTTTAGTTGCAAAACCAAAGTGACTTAAAAAGGGGGGATCGGCCTCTGTTCTGTTCACTTGCCGTTGCCTGCTCAGTCTGCTCCCTCCTTGTTTTCACTATGTGATTTCTGTATCTTCACAGTCTTGTGATAGTTTCAGTTTATTTGCAGTGAAGCTACCATCAGCAGAGAGTATCTGTCACTTTTCACAATTTTGGGAGCCAGTTCCCAGCTCTGCATGGAGCACCACGCTCCGGTTTACAGCCATAAAGCCAGGCCCGCTCTGCACCAGCTGCTCATTTTCAGCTTCGTTCCTCCTTTTCATTAAAATGTCAGAAAACAGAGGTCAATTAAGAAAAGTTGTCAAGAGAAAGTGTTGGTTTGAGTATGGAAATACCATAGTTGATGAGAAAAAAAGCAAGAGAAGAAATCTTTCACCTTTACGCAATTATTTCTGGAAGCTTAAAGGCCCACCACATCTTTCAGTCTACGCGTCTGTCAGCAGCAAGATAGCTTTTCTTCTACCACTCTGTGACTTTATGATTTATTGCTTGGTGACAGATAACCATTATCAATAATTTAATTGTCCCAGGATGTTCAAACTACACATTTGAATCTGGGATTTATGTTCATTTCCTCTTAATGCTCATGCTAATGACAAGTGCATGTGTTCTGACACACAATATTGTCTCCAAGTTGTTAGGGAAATATAAACTTCACGGCCTGGGTGCAATGGATCTGCGATATATTAGGGGCTTTGTTATTCTGCTCTGTCACTGAAACTTTTCTTTGGCGAGTAAACGAGCTTGAGATTCACAGGGCTGTCTTGAGAATTGACTCACTAATTAGCTTTAGGCTAACTGATCGCTTTGTGCGAGAGCACGGTACCTCTTTCATCCCACGTCTCCTAAAATGAGTCAAATGAGCTGCTGACGCCGGGGGTCAGATGTGAATTGTCCCAGGAGGCTGAACTAGATAATATGTTAGTTTAAGAATTTCGTCTCATAATAAATTAAATGGTTGTTCCTTGCACATTTCCACCACCATCGTTGTTTTACACATGACAGCAGGATGACAGCCATGGAAACATGTAGCGTGTTTCTTCAGCAGGATTATTCACGTTTCCATGCAGGCTGCTTGCAGAGTTTATTTCCAGAGTCAGAAGCTAGCTGCTCGCCCACGGTAAATTGTGGTTTGTCTCTTCTTTAGCCACTTAAGCTTTGCCACACGCTGCTCAGGATCCAGAACAACAGAAGGAAGCAATGCTGCATCTTGGCCACTTCCCAGTTCAGACAACCTGATCTTCTGCTGCTCGGTGACCTGGCACATGCCAGGACCAGCCTGTCTGCAGCCTCAGCCATTGCAGTGGGAAGTTGCACTGCCCCCTTTCTGAAGGAATTAATTTTACTAATTATTGTTCCCTCCCTTGCTTAAACAGAGATGTCCCTCAATGCTCAGTATTTTGCTGCTTTGGCTATTTAAACCAGTCAAAAGCCATCCATTTTCGTGAATCTTTTACTTGAGTGCAGTTTTACATTGAAACGTGTGCTTTTCATCCTACTGCCTAGTTATCAGTTCAGTAATAGTCACGACTTGCTGGGAAGGATTTCCATGGACAGCATCACCATGGCTTGCGTTTATCCTCTTGACTTGTTTCTGTGCTATCTGCCAGACACCAGGCAGTTGGCAAGTTCCTCTCTCTTTTCCCGTTGTTGTCATTGGCAAATTATGTGTTTTATCCTAGTCTACATGGAGCAGGGTACCCTTCAGCTGCTTGATCTTTCTTCTACGACAGCTGTCATCAATTCTGCTTTGAACACAAATGTTTTCTTTCCGAAAGGTTCATATACTCATATAAGGAAGCTTTGACTTGAGCTACCAAATTATATGGTATGGCCTAATTCTATCACTTTTTCAGTTCTCCAATGGCACAAAAGCATCTTAACTAATTTCATGTGTTTTCTTCCATCATTTGGGAATCCTGACATAGTGACGAGATAGTAGTTGGCCAGTCAAAACCTTTGCTTGTTGTCATTTTGAGTGTGTATTGGAGAAAGGCCAGAAGAATGTCTTTATACCAATGCTGAACCGTGAAACAATAGGTCGTAAACCAGCAGTTTTCAGTCAACTCCACATTGCATCAGGATCCTGGAGTGCCTTTAAAGCTTCTCCACTCTTCATTAGGTGGCAATCTGCCTAGAACATTGGGGGAGGGAGCCAAAATTGTTCATTACAGTCTTGGTGGTAAGGTTTCGTCCAGCCATGCTGTGACCCACTCCACTTCTCCAAGGGGCTTGGTGAAGGCAGGGCAGCAGCACAGAGCACCTGTGATTCAGTGGGGGCCTCTGACAGCAGAATTTTGTTCCAATGGCCGAGCCTTGAACTGCACCTTCTAATACCCAGATTAAATAACTAGGGATTTGTGTACTGCTTCTGGAAAAAAAAAAAAAAAAAAGGCTTTAGTAAAAACAGTAATTAAAAAGTTACAGATGCTGATAAAATTAAAAACATATGATACGGAATTGAAATGATTTAGTGTTGAAAAATGTTGGTTGATTCAGTAGTAGTTAAATTTCCAAATAGCTTGTCTTGAACAAGCAAATAGTTTTAAGCATTTGGCTACGTGTCTTCTTTTAAAAAAAATGCGAACACAGATCATGTTGCTGGTTCCCTCTACCACAGACTGGTAAAGGCTGCGCTATAGAATTAGTGCAGTAAACCACTCATCTTTCCAGTTGCCGCATTCTCTTCTCCAATTGACAGCCTTTGGGGGCCTCCTTGGCTCCTCAGCAAAAAGCACCAAGTGCAGTTCTGTTGCTCTAATGAAAAAATAACAACAACGTCTGGGAAGCCATAGAATGATGCAATAACTGTGCTGCTCTGCTTCCTTTAATGTGATGAAGCTTGCATATTTGCCTGGCCCCAGTGTTTTACTCCTGCCAGTATTGTACTGTAAAGAGACTTGGCAGAACACGTTCAAAGGCTGTTCGTGGTTTTTCACTCAGCATTAAACCTTCCAATGACGGAAGGGTGGGGGAACCCATACTGGGACAAACAGATACTCAAAAAGTTAAAAAGAAAGAGGAGAAGGAGGCTGGTGGTAGATTTCAGCAGTTTTAGTAAACCTTGGTTATGGGACTGGGGTTGACCAGGGCCAACCTGAGACCCGCTGGAGGACAATACAATGTATTAAACCGCTGGATCTTCTCTGCCTAATTTCCAGAGTGCAACCAGCCCAAAGGAAAAACAGCTCCTAATGTTCTGAGGGAAGAGACTGGTGTTGCTTCAGTCTGATACCCAAAGTCACACCATCCTTGATAACTGTGCTTGGTCAGAAGGGGTGTGATAGTGCGGAGGCTCTAGGATTGCCACTTTTTGTGCTGTGTTTGCCCACTATATGGAAAATTCCTGTCCCTGTGGCTTCCAGTCTTGCTCTACAGACCTTCGTGGAACTCACTTATAGCTGATTTTCTTTTTTAATTAGACCATTTGGAAAGCAGACTACCTAGTCCTTACCCCTGCGTGAGGTTAGGCAGGAAAATATTCAAAGTGGAGCTGGAGCAACTCTTGGAGAGAAATATGCCATGTGCACTTGCAGATGAGGGGCAAAATATGTTCAGAAGCAGAAGTTATGGTCAGATTGATGCCTCCTTCCAACCCGTTCCACAACTGTCTGTGGTGGGGTGTCATGTAAAAGGAAAAATATTTGGAAAAGCGGACATCTGTGGGCCAGCCTTGGTATGCTTCCCAGAATGTAATGACTAGGTGAATGTTTTTCAGCGCAGCAACTAAGAAATATAGGTAACTGCCAAGCACTGGATCTGATGTGGCGTGAAGAGGTACAAAACAAAGAGGAGTGATTTCTCTGAAGGAACTGAGGCCTAATTCTTTCCAAACTCAACATTAAAAAAAAACCAACCCAAACCCAGAACCAAAACAGACTCTTTTCAGTCTCTCCATGTTGCTTTTCTGATTTTTGCATATCTTTAGGACGTTTCTATTGCATGGACATGCTCGTTTTCACCAGTCTTAGGGCTCTACAAGTACCAGTGTAGACACATTATTGTCGACGCTTCTGAATCAACACAGTTACTGAGATCTGTGTTATGATTTTAGTTCCACTGTCAATTACTGATATCTAATTACCACTTAATCTGTTCTGAACTTTGTAGGAATGTGTAATAGAAACCACGTTAACTTTTGCTAGAACTGAACTTGAATCATGTGTCTCCTCTCCTACATGACTGCCACATCCACACCCACCACCCTAAAGAATGGGAATATATTTCAGCTTTAAGAGGAAAATACTCTGTACTCTACTATGTGCATCCTTGCTCTCTGTGGGAGGTGGGAAATGCAGGCTCAAGTGCCCCACAGCACCCTCAGACGCTCTGCAGGTCTCAGAGAGTCTCCATCAGAGAAAGCCAAAGAGAAAGAGGACCCTCGTGGCCTGGGAACAGCTATTCTGTATCATGGACAACCATTACAACTAGGGCAAAATGCAGCTGTGTTGCTGGAGCCTCAGAGAGTGCCGGCAAAAGTGCTCAACTCCAGAAGCAGCTTTAGGGCTGTGAAGCATCTCTTTGCGATCTAAAGTAAGTGTCTGTGTCCCTGAGAGGCTGAGATTTAGCACGGAGCTTCTCCACGGGGTTTCGCAGTGCCATGAGCCCCGCTGGGGCTGTGTATACATCCTGCAGTGCCAGGCAGGGGCTTGGTAAGCAGCCTGGGCTCAGGGCTTCCACTGTGCATCTGGCGGGGTGTGCACTGGACGCAGAGAGGCAGATATTTTCATAGCAAATCTAAGTGGCAGTTTAAAAAGGCTGACCCAGCCAAAGAAAACCCTGGAAAACCCCGCAGAATGAAACAATAAAACTGTCTAAGAATTTAATCCAATGCGAAAGTTAGTAATTGTCACAAATCCACCAGATTTAGTTTTCTAAAATGAAACTGGCCAACGGAGTAACTAGTTGTGCTTCTATAATCAACTGGTAGCAGTTTTACAAAGTAATGAGAATGCGGAGGGAATTCAGTTACAAAAAGTGGCTGCCACCTGCAGGTACTCCTTCAATGTTTCAATCAATAAGGTATGAGGAAAAATAGGTGAAATCTCACTTTGCTGGGGCAGGTAGCATTTTGTGTTGGCCGGTAGCAAGTGTGATTTGGGCAAATACATCTTGCATAACTGCAAACAAAGTGATGGCAAAAGAGCTGAGTGAGATCTAAAGGGGGCTGCAGGCTGCCTCTGGAGAGCTCCCGAGAGCTGAGGATGTGCTGCAAACCCATCCTGCCATGACCAGGAACACTTAGTTCATTTGGGCAGCTCTGGGCGACAGGTAACAGCACGAAAATCCAAAGAGAGATTGTAGGGTATCACTCCCGCCCAAGGAAAAACTAAAGGAAGGGATGCAGGAATTACTTCCAGTGATTCCCGCGTCTGCCACTGGTGTGCAGGTCCCCGATGTGCTCCAGCCCCTGGAGCACCGGGGCAGCACAACTGCACTCACACGCTCTGTTTCTCACCGTGGTCTTTGCTGGGACCATTGTGCTGCTCAGTCACATCACTGTGTGGAGCAAAGTGAGGTGGAAAGAAAGATTTACTAAGGAAGGACTTTGTTAAGAAGCAAAGAAAGATGTTTTAGTTTTTTAGCTTGATAAATGCGGATTTTGGGATGCTGTGTGCTGGCATGGCAACCCAGACTGTCAGGATCCAAAGGCAACCTCTCTTTTGGGGAATCATTCCAGCCAACAAGGCGTATGAAACAGGGCTGCTTCTACTCAGGAAAAGGGCATGTGCCCTATACACCATATACTACCCTCATGCTGCTTCCATAAAGACTTGAAAGTATATAGCAATAGAGATTACTCTCCTCCCTCTGCTATGAGAAGGGAGCTCCAAAAAAACTTACAGAAATTTTTCTTGCAGTGAAGGATCCCAACACAATCTACGAGTCAAATGCCCTCCTCGTGGCACGACATTCCCTGGAGTTCATGGGCATGTAACCTCAGGAGGGCATCCCTCCAGCCTGTCCAGACAGGCTGCCCTGACAAGCAGCTGAGCCACAGGGGAAGCAAGAGGACTTGCAAAATGAAAATGTGCATTTAGCTACATGGGCTGCCTTGCTTCCAGCTCAGACGATTTCCTTCTGTCTCAGTCTGATAACTGTGCAGTCTCCCAAAACCTTCTCAGATGGCTGCTGTCCTGCAGATCCCAACAGAAGCAGGGTGAAAGAAAGCTTACAAAAGGCTTGATATCTCTCGGAGCAGTCTCAGTCTCTGGTAGATTAGCAATGCAAACAAATGAAGGCTTCTTGGAACTAGCCGGAGACTTTTGGCAAACCCATGTGTTTGTGACTACTACCTTCATTGGAGACGATTGACACGACTGTGTCCTTTCCAGGCATTTTCAGCATTTCTGTATTATCAGCCACCTGGTCCAGGGCTGCGGAGCCCATCCAAGGGAGGACCGAGGCATGAGGAGTGCTTGACGCAGCTCCATGGTTAAGAACCTTAAAAAGCTGGATCTTTTGTGCAAGAAATCATATTCCTTGGCTGGTTTGTAAATGTTCATTGCAAACTATCTAGTGCTGTTGCCAGACAGAATTACCTTAACTGGGACCTTATGGCTCAATTCATGGAGAGTCTCCTACATAAACACAGGCATGAATCGAAGAGCCTTTTTTTGGAGAGAGAGCTCCAAGCAGGCGCAGGCACCTCAGTTACAGCCTTTTACGGGACAGTGGCTGTGACAACACTGAAAAAGGTCTCACAGTTGAGTTTGCTGAACTACAGGAGGCCCAGCAGCTATTGAGATTGTCTTCCTCAAGGGCTTCTTAAATAAAATCAGCAGTGTCACCTGTACACTGCAAAAGGCCATCTGCTCCTCCCCAGATATCTGCATCCCAGCCCACAGAGGCAGATATTAATAGGTCCCTGAAGCAGGGTCAACAAATACTGAGAAGGTGGTCAATTTTCAACTCCAATAGTTTGTACCCAGATCATTTTAGCCTCGTTATTGTCTGGAAAAAGGCAAACAGCAAAACCGTCTACTAGTATTCGGCTGTTCCTGAAGTTCCCTCTTGATCTGAGATCCTGGGATTCATAATGTTCATGGCTTGCCAGGCAGCCGTTTTCACGCTCTGATTCACCCATGTGGACTAAGACGCTGATACCTCAGCTGTCCTCAGGGAGAGTCTCAGCACAAAAGTAGAGGTCTCCTCTCTATGTGTAACCATGGCTTGACCCACTCCACCCAGGACCTGACAGGGTGACAGCTTTCCAAAGAAGACCAAGTGCTTGAGCCAACCACCTGGTGATACGTGGTGATCTGCGGTGAGCAGAATAGTTAGTGAGTAGATCAGTTCAGAAGATCTGGGCTTTCACTGCTGTCCTGGGCAGTCCAAAGTGCTGTTCACTTTCCCTCTGGTTGGAGAACCTAGTTTATGGGTGAGGTGCCTGGCTCCTCATCAGGAAAAGCCTGCCAGTGGCAGCAAGGTACCCCTGCAGGTGCTGTGTGACCAAGCTGCTCAGCATGTCCCCATGTTTCTTTCTTTACTGAACTGGGGAAGAGGAAACATTGGCAAGCAAGGGTGGCTCTGGTCTATTAAAACAGGCTTCCTTACTTCAAACTGATGGAGAAGGTAAAGTCCAATAAGGTTTCTCTGACTTCCTCTGTGTCCTGGGAAGTACCCATGTTCAGAGATCTGGAAAGCCTTGCTCTGCAGAGAGGACCAGAACCCTGGCTGATGCCACCATGACTCCGGTGCAGGTGGAGAGCCTCCCTCCAGCAGGGGCCAAGCCGCTGTCTGGGCAGAGCATGTGTCCAGACTATTGCTCTGAAAAGAGGCGGGAGCACTTCACGAGAGTGCCATAAGTACCAGGACGGGGCAGGCACGGCACCACAGTCGGCCCCAGCCCTGCCAGGGCCTCCTGCCCCGGGCACATCCCGCACCAGAGAGACACAGGGGAGCAGGCTGCGACCCTGCTTTGGGCTCACACTTATTCCCAGTATTTACCCTGGCAGCTGAAGCAGGTAACTTTATACCGTTTTGCTACTTTGTGGAAACACTGTGAGGTGACGGGCACCTGAATTTGTTGACAGCTTTGAAGGAAACAATTTAATTATGCAAACCTGAAACTGATTCCATCCCTATGCCCTGGGGCACATCCCCACTGATGGCAGCTGCAGTCCTGCCCCGGGCATCTGAGGGCAGCTTCTGTCCCAATCCAGCAAAAGCTTACTGGATGCTTAATATTACACAAACGAGGAATGCTTGCAAAGCCAATGGGATCGCCAGCGGGATAGCCAACATTTACGCGTACAATCAAATGTGCAATTTGGCTCCGAGCACTTTGTCATATTCTTGGCCTGTGTTTAAAAAAAAAAAAAAAAGAAGGAAAAAGATGAAAACCCACAAATCACATTTAAACTAGCAGAATGATTTATTAAGAAAAAACACTGACGGATTTTTGAAGTACTGAAAGGGTTGAAATAGTCTGAATAGAATAAAAGTTGACACAAATTTTTACCACAATGCAAAAGGAACTTGAACTATTCTAATAAGAGTTTGCTTTAATGTTCATGCATGTCTTCACATCCTGCTTTTGGCAATGGCCAGGAAAGAACTACCGAAATACTGTGAGAAAAGCTTTTCTCATGTTATTTCTGGCCCTGCTGTAATGCATGAAATCAGGACATCTCATGAGAGAGACTGATATTCAAGATTTTCAGTCTATTTTTCAGACAAAAAATGGTCTGAATATATATCTAAACTTCTGGGTTTAGTCATGGCTAGATCTCAAACCAACAAGAAAAGTATCACTGAGGTCACAAGTCAAATACTCACAATACAGAAGAAAAGATAATAGTTATATTCAAATAACTTGGAGCAAAAAAAAACCCTGCAAAGCCAATTTTCACTTGACATGCTAAGGTGGATGCTCCTCAGTCTCAAAATAACCCTTAATGCCACTGGGGAATTTCTGAAGCTTATTTAAAGGGTGGATGGGGGTTATGATTAAACCTAAAGTGCTTGAAGACACCAGCAAGTGTTGTAGGACTGGTACCATGTATGTGTGTGGCTCTAATCTGTCTAAAAGTCATTTTTGATAAACACCTTCAGGATCCAAAGAAACGAGGGCTTTATGAACTATATGGTTTCTGGTGCCCCTGCCAACTCTGAATAAATACACTGTGTGTGTAGCCAAGGTCTTGGAGAATTATTTCCTGAAAACTACTTTAGAACCAGAAGGAATTAATGAAGATGTGCCAGCTATTTCCTTCGCTGGCTTGCATGCCTCAGCCTCACCAATAACAAATAGTAGCGGTTTGTACATGAGTTATGCTGCTGCACCTCATGTTTTGCGCCCTGCAGAGCCCATCTATTCTGTACATAAGGAGGAAAACACAGACAGAGTATGAGTTTGTTGCCTCTCCTTGGGTATTGGCATTCAAGGCTGGCAATAGCTACGAAAGCCAAACTGCATTTTGAGTCTTTGGCTTTAGCCTCTGCTAGGGTAGCATTTGTGTATTTTAAAACTATTTACAGAACTTTAACTTCAGATCTGCTACAAAGGAGATAATACAGCTATCAGCAGTTAATACAGCGGTTAAACAGATTAATATGATCTAATCTGCTTGAATAAACATTTATATTATTATTGGAAAACTTTAAGAAATCTTCTAAGTCATTAGAGATTTATAAATTATCAATTATGTAAAAGCTAGAGCAACTAGGGAGAAGTTTTTATATGACTGCAAGCAATAAGGAAGGAGATTTTCAAACTCAGGCCAAAAACATTAATCACAAGTCCTCTTTAGAAAATCTTTCCGCAACCTTCTTTTATCCTCAGTCTTTCTCAGGCTTCCTCTGCAGGAAAACAACTCACTACCGGGTGGCTCCTGAGCAGAGAGGAGAGGTTGGGATCCTGAGTCCCAGAGGGAGCTCTCCCCGGGCAGCTCCGGGTGCCCAATCTCGTACAGCTTTTATAGAACCTGGCATTAACTTCGGGGTTTTCCTTCGAGACACAAAATCCCCTCACTTACATCCCTGTTGCCGAGGCAACATGCTTCAACTCTGCCTGTCCTCTCCAGGACCTGACATCTACCAGAGGAGCTTCTAGACAGAAAATCATCGAAACCCTGACTCAACCGCACAAGGTTTTACGCTGTGCGAGCAGCCAAGAGGCTGAGGATATTCGGGAGGTTTTTTTATGCAATAACTGGAGGGCCATCAAACTGAAGCATGTTATGACTACTTCTCCCTGTTTAAAATCCTAAAAGTCAGTCTGAATCTTGTATCCTCTCTGTCTTGTCTCCGGAAAACGCTTCAGATTTGGGGTTGAAAGTGAATACGCTCTGGGCCGATGTGTTGGGAGCTGCTACCCCGTGCAGAGCTTTGTCAGTGCAAAGGAAAGAGGAAACGTTTCTGCTGGTATTATTAACATGTCAGTAGCACTGATAGATTCCAACTGAGATCAAGCCCTCTTGTATTAGCCGTGTGCCAAGAGCAGAGTAGGAAGCAGAGAAAGGGGAGGAAGCGTTATTATTCCTGTGTTACAGCTGCAGAAGAAAGGCACAGGGATTGTGAAATCCTCGAGGTCACACAAAACCGCGTGTGGCTCGAGTGGGGAATGGAGTCAGCCCCTCACATCTGCCCCTTCCCGCCCCCTCAGCACACGCACCTCTCACCGCCCCCTCTCTTGCCGGGTTGGTTCACATTTTCGGGTAATTGGGGATGCTCAAGAGTCAGGGCTGGTAGAGTGAGTCTCAGGGGATGGGTCTCAGGCAGATGCCACGTGAACCGTGGTGACCCCGCACATCACTGCACCACCTTTGCTCACGCACACACCCCCTCATCTCTCCCTGCCCAGAAAAGGCAGACTTGAGCAAAAATTTCCATTCTCCAGAAAATTATTTAAAATGATGGATTGGCCTCTATAACTGAAGAATACTGAAGAATATTGGTGGTAAAAATGTCCAACTTTATGCTTTCCAGTGGTGCTAGGTGGGAAAACAGGAATAAATAGTAGGGAATTCAGTAACACAGCGGACGGTGTTTATTCTTGCACAGGTGGCTGAAGAAAATTAAAATTATTATTGTTATAAACTGTTCAATGTTTATCCTTAACTTTTCAAAGCAGTGATTTCTGCAATATGACCTACAACCATTAATGTTAAATCCAAACAAATCCACATTTCCACATTCATTTTTTTAAACGTAGAGCAGACATCAGCCATCTGAGACACTACAGTAAGTGGAAATGAGTCGTTCCCTGACTGGTAAAAGCACCAAAGACATGAATTTCCTTAGAGAATATTAAAGACATTTTAAAACTCAGTTGAAAGAAACATGGTTATGAAAAGAATAAAATACGTAACACAGCAAAATTACCGAATTTTCATTATATTGATACATTACACATAATTAAGAAAATCAGCCTCTTTTGGAATGGTCCAACTCCTGCTTGTACAGAAACAAGGGCTCAGGTATGTATTTAAGGCTTGAGTCTCTGGCTTTGTATTCCTTGGGGTTAAGTGAAAATGAGCAGCAGAGGAGGGATGGTGTGGACTGGAGCAACCCACACAGCTTGACTCCATGGGGGGCAGAGAACTGAAGAAACCAGGTGGGCTATAAGAGCCACGAGTGGGGTCTCCTGTGGGGCAGACACAGATCCCACCTGGGTCCTAAGAGCAAGAAATGGAGAACGGCTCAGGCATGTGGATGAAGCTTTGAAACCAAGAGGCCCGATCTTGAGGCACTATGTCCCAGACCAAATTGCAGAGCTTCTCCTGCTAACCACATTTCCCCCTAATTAACACAGCGTTACACAGCATTGTGGTACCCAGGAAAAGCATCTGGCACCTGTTGGGGCACCTGTCAGGAGCCCTTTTGCCTTCGTGGCTGCTCACAGAGCCCCAACAGAGCTGGGAAAACACAGCTCCTGCAAACGCCACAGCCTTCCTCCTCCTCCCCGTGTCCGCTGCACGCAGCAGCTGAAGTGCAGCAGAGGCCCGATGGAAGGTGCTTTGTTTTACATGGCCCAGGGGATGGAAATCTAAAAATGCAATAAAAAATGGACATGAAACAGAGTGGTGAGAAAAAATAAAGCCCCTGAGAAGCAGTCAGGAGCTTGTTTTTCTAACTCTTTGGGGGGGTTCGTGCGGAAGTAGAAAGAACCGGGATCTAGTCCTTCTTTGGAGATCCTGTTACATTTTTGTTTATTAATTATTAGGACAAAACACATCAAGAAAATGCAGAACAGAACTGAGTCCTCCAGTTGCTTCCTAGATGAAGCAACAGCTGTGGGTTGGGTTGGGGTGGGGTTTTTTGGTCTGCGATTTGTCTGGGGACTTTGCTGCCACTAACCCCAGTGCTTTTCCCAGAGTTTTAGGGTGTCACCAGAGACACCACCCCACAGGGCCCCCGCTTCTTAGCAGGAACAGGGAACAGCACTGCCTGCTGCAGCTCCCAAAGAGACTCCTGTCCCCTCCCCATGTTTGCAAGCCCAGCTCCCTGCCTCCCGAGGGGCCTCAGGCCCCCCACGCCTGGCAGTCATGTGTAAGGCCGGGTTGAAGGATTGCACATGGTTGACCTCTACCTGCGCCATGCCACAGCCCAGGTTCTGGGATTCATCACTGAGCTAAGCTAGAAGCCAGATGACAAAATACTATGTGTCATAGCATGTAAGAGCTGCTATGTAGAGCATTGTAGCATGGTCTACAACCCAACCTGTGCCTTCAGTCTAGCCTTTTCTAAACACAAACTGCATGCAGCCCTTCCTGTAGTTTTGTGGATGACAAGAACTGGACCTTCACACGAAGTCCTCTCCCACATTTGCACAGTCTGGTGCAGTTCTGTTCTGTGCAGTCTCTGTTCCACCTTTCTGCAGCATTCAATGGCCTGCAGACAGCAGACCAGCTCCCTTCATAAACAGTTTTTCCTGGGTGTAAATGATAAAGAAATATTTGAGTTACGCTGAGTGCTACATTGGAGCTACAGTCTGTAATTTTGTCTCAGTCGACTCTTGCTGGATGTGGAAGTGAAACCAGGGTTTGGTTAATGGCCGTATCTGCCAGGTTTCATGATGTCCTCTTGACAACCTGCACATTTGGTCATCTTGCTGTTGTTGCCTGCCCTGCTCCCCACAGTCTTCGGCCCTGCGGTTTGACAGTATTACCCACCGCAGCACCACCGGCAAAGCTGCTTTAGGGATGGTCACACATGATGTTGGTGTGTTTGCTTCCTGTGTACATGCTTCCATTTCAGCACACCCTTTTACCAATTCCAAACTAAATACATATAAAAAAGAGAAATAAGCATACATTTTATCTTTCAGGTGCATCTTCACTGCTGTTGAAAAACCTCCCAAAGCTCATTCCTCCACAGCTATTTGTATGCAAAAAGGCCTGTGATTAGGTGGCAACTTGAGAGCCTATCTTTACTTTCTAGTAGACCAACATAATTACCTCCCCCTTAGATGTAGTATGCCCAGTATGATGACCCCATTGCTCCCAAGGATGGATGCACCCTCCCAGCAGGGCACTGAGCCCTCCTTGCTCTAAACCAGGGGCTATTCTAGGCATTGGTCCTGAGAAATCTCCAAAGGATAGTTCAGCTTCTTTCCTTAGGATCAAATTTAGCAAAACTCTATGTTATGAGATTTTACTTCACCCCAATTTTATTTTACCCCGGTGCTTTGGGGGCTGCCAGGCTGAGCAGAAAGACCCCCTGGTAAGGCTGAGGCTCTGCCAGGCTCTGGTTGCCTGCAGAAGCAGAGAAAACCCCTTGAGGCACCATTTCAGCCAACTTGGTCAAGCAGATCCAACATTCTCTACATCTGCCTCGGGACTTCACTCAGCGCTGACCCGGCTACTGCTATGGATGGCAACAAGTCTCCACAGCTGCTCTCCCTTGCAAGTGTGGCTATTTTGCAGTGTCGATAACACCTCATTTTGCATAATCCTAAACAATTTCTCACCTATCCAACTTCTCAGGCCCTTCGATATACATGGCCATAGATATTTAGCCACCTAGCATGCCGTAGCGCAGAGTGTACCAGGGACGTGAGGAAATTCTTTGAATTTCAAACGTATATGTTTACTGTGAAGGAATCCGCAGCTGGAGGGGGGAGCTGTGAGAATCCAATGCCAAGGAAATGTTTGCTGAAAGCATTTAAAAAATAACCAGAGCACGAAGCAAGGGACAAAAGTAACATTTTGCCGGGAGTGCAAACCAGGAATGAGAACTGCATTTAGGAGTGTAGACAGGGCTCTATCAAACTGGTTTTGGATTTCCCTCTGCTCCTGGCTGGGGAAGGGTGAGTGGCCAGAGCAGTGCTCCAGCCTGTCGCATCACTTGCAGCATCAGGAGAAAATTCTCCTCTCAGTTTGACAGCATGATCGATTTTTTTCCTGGCTCCTCTAGTGAGATAAATTAGGCCCCAGAGCACCACTTTTAGGCTCTTTCTGCACAATATCCCTTGGAAAGGTGCCTTGTTGCCACTTTCTGGCACGCCAGCCTAGCCTGCTGGCTGCCTGAGGCTGGAAATGCTGGGAGAGGGGTGTTGCTGGGAGAGGGCTGGGAGAGCAGTGTTGCAAGGACCAGCGAGGAGCTTCTTGCAGCTCCAGCCCCGAGTGGCCCAAACTCACCCTGCACCCCAGACCCCTGCCCCACTGTGAGATGCATGGGACCCCCAGTACTCCCATCAGCTGGCACTGCACCATCCTCAGGGGAGCCGGCTGCGGGCCGCGGTATGTGGCCAGCAGCTATTGACTTACTTTTCCGTGCACGGCCGGGTAAGTAACCTTAATTAAAAACATGAAGCCCACAGTTTGTATCACATTCGCGATGTTAAACAAGCTCTGGAAATAGAAACCCTGTTTTCATTTAAGCTTTTCAACTGTGATCTAAGTAATAAAATATGGAGGGGGCGGGCGTGTGTGAGATTTACATGTGATGATTTGGGAGATCTCGCTGCTTCAGAGGCTTGTAAGGCGCCGCGGTGCCAACTGCTCCTGCCGCTGCCTCACCGCGCTTGGCAGCGCCTGCCCCACACAGACTTTTGGTTTTTTCCAGAGCCGCTTTCCAAATGCTGATTTCTGCCCTCAGCTCTTGTTGCTGTGATTTATTCTGGGTGTGGGTGAGGGATCTGCCAGGCCCTCAGCAACCTGCTGCCCTGGCTGCCTGTGCCCTGCCCAGCTCTAGACAGGCAGTGTGCACTCCCACCACTCCTGGGGACCACCGATGTCCTTGACGACAGCCATCCTGCAAGCGCAGACGATCGTCCCTCGAGCCTATGCTCAAGTGGCACCATCATCAGGAGATGTGGGGGAAGATTATCGTTGCCTTCCTGGTTCCTCCTGAGCCACTATGCAGGGAATGAGTGTCCATCCCACCACGCTGGGCAGACATGAGGGGAAGGTTTTCCGAGGGCACCTGCTCTGTACCCTGCCAGTGCAGGGGCTGACCCTGCTCCTGTGGGCCTGCAGGACCCACAGAAACCTGCTGTGCCCCATCCATGCCTCCCCTTCGGTGCTGGGGGCCAGAGCCTGTGCCTGCCCTATTAGAGGGGATCACCCCTGCAGTGCCAGAGGAGCTGGGAAGGAATTGGGAAGGCAACAGGGCAAATACTTTATGAGGCTGCAAATGGTTGGGATCGCCTTCCCGTTTCTCTGGAGTGAACAGGAGCCGTCAGGAGCTTGTTTTTGATCAAGCCTGTCACTTTCTCAGCTTCTTTTGCTGTAACGTAATTATAACAATACTTCCCAGGTCATAAACAGTTCAGCTGGGCATGGTAATAATTGGACCTGCGTGTTTTGCAGCAAGCCGCTAGTAAGCACACTAGCAGAGAGACATTCGCCCCACGGTGTCCCTGTATGCCCCCTCCTCTACCCCCGCCCCCCCCCCAGCTGTTTCTGAGTGCTCAGCCCTGGGCATGTACTGGGGGGGAACCTCAACCAGGGCTTTGCCGAAAGGCCTGTGGAAGCGCAGGGTGCGTGGGCTGCGCACGAGCACTCCTGTGGTCATTTACACCCATTTCTAGCCTTTGCTTTCTTCGCCGGGGACTGGCAGCAAGTTGTTCCTGTTTTTTTTCCCCCACCCTGGGATCAGCGATTTTCCTCTCTCAACCATGGAGCACCTTCAGCGCGTTGCCATTCCCCAACTTCCCTCCAGGCACAACCGGAGAAACCACAAGCGGGTCGGTGACCCCCGACTCCAGGGTGCTCCACTTCCAGAAAGCCTCTTCCCCAACGCGTGTGGCTGTGTGACGTCGCAGGCAGCGGCCGTGACGTCACGCGGCCGTAACGGAGGGGCTCAGGGAGGGGGGGAGGTCACAGAAAGCACCCCACAGCGGGCCGGAAACGGTGCGGCAGGGCC
Source organism: Numenius arquata (assembly GCF_964106895.1). Taxonomy (NCBI): domain Eukaryota; kingdom Metazoa; phylum Chordata; class Aves; order Charadriiformes; family Scolopacidae; genus Numenius; species Numenius arquata. The sequence goes on along the minus strand of NC_133587.1, from coordinate 27,924,192 downwards.
CGGGAAGGGGAGGCGGGGGTGCCCGGGGACAGAAGCCGCCGCCGTGCCCCGCCGCGGACGGAGCGGCCGCTCCCGCAGCAGGTACCTGCCCCCGCCGGACAACCGCGTAGCCCCTCTGCGGTGGCCCCACTGGCCTGGGAGGACGGGACGGGACGAGGCCGGGGTGGCGGAAAGGGGAAAGGATAAAGGCGGTAACGGCTCCGCAGGGTCAGGTCCTTTGGGGTCACGCTTGCGGGGACAAGGACAGGAAGCCCACGGGGTGCCGTGGAGGGCGGGGGATGCGCGCACAGGGGGTCCGCGCCGCGCACGTCCCGCCGGGCCCGCGGGCGCAGACGGCTGCTCCCCGTTCACCCGCGGCGGTCAAATAACGTCTGAATTACATCCTTGTAAATATTGACTGTGGCCATCTTCTTCGTTTCTGCGCACAGTAACCGAAATGTTAAGCCCGGTGGAGCCGGGGCCGGGCTGGCTGCCCCGCAGGGCGGCGGAGGGTGTGGAGCGGCGGGGCTGGGGGAGCCGGGGCACATCCGTGGGAGCGAGCGGGGGCACCCGCAGACCTCGCCGGCGACTGAGCATCGCCCTTCCGGGAGAGCGCACCGGCCGCGCCGAGGATGCTAAAAGGAGCGGGCTGTCTGCCGGCTTGCGCTGCGGTCTAATTTATAACCCGTGTGAGGGAAGCGGGAGACACAGGAGGAGACGGAGAAGGGTGGGGGGAGATGTTTCTAGGTCCGGCTTCATTAAACGCCGGCGTTAATGAGCGACGCAGGGCTGCGGCTGCCAGCACGGCCGCCGCTGTGCCCCGCGCCCCCGACGGGGGTCTTTCCCGCTGGCAGCGTGACCCTCACTGTGTCCTTAGCCGCCTTCCCCGAGGGAACCCCCCCCGTGCACAACGGGGACTGCCCAGCCGTGCGCTGCCGTCCCCTCGGCTGCCTCTCGCCGGGCTCCTACCGCCCCTCCACGCACCGCCCCCCGACGCCGCGCCACCCGGGCGGGGCCCGTGCCCTCGCCGGGGCTGCCGGGGTCCCCTCGCCGGCGGTGTCCACCCCCCCGGGGGATGAGGAGCGGCGGTGCCGACAGCGTGAGTGGCTGCGCGGCGGCTGTGCCTCCGAGCGCCGGCTCTGCGCATTTGATGGTCGTTAAAAACAATTTGTTTCCCTCCCCGTTTGGGGAGGGGGAAGGGGAGAATAATTCCGGGGGAGGGGAGGGGAAGGGGAAAAAAAAAAAGAGAGAGTGAGAGAGAGAAAGACCAAACCCAACAGAAACCCCGCGCTCCGAACTATTGCGACACGGAGCGAGGAGCGCGGCGGGGACTGGCGGCGAGGTGCGAGTGGGAGCGGGCCGGGCCGTGGGAGCGGGCCGGGCCGAGGGGGCCGTGGGAGCGGGCCGAGCCGCGGGAGCGGACCGGGCTTGGGTGGGGGGGCCGTGGGAGCGGGCCGGGCCGTGGGAGGGGCGGGCTGACCCCCTCTAGCCCCCCCCCCCGTGGGTGGGCAGGCGGCGCACGGTGCCTCCGCGCTGCCCCCCCCCACTACCCCCCCCCGCCGGTCGCGCCGGGCGGGTCTCGGCCGTTCGTCGCGGCTGCCCGGTGACCGCTGCCGCCTCCCCGCAGCGCAGAGCGAGCCCCCGCACCTCGGAGCCGGCGGCCAGCCCGACGGCGGCCCCCAGCCCCCCACCATGAACACCATCGTCTTCAGCAAGCTCAGCGGCCAGGTGCTTTTCGAGGAGGACGCCAAGGAGCGGGAGCGGAGCGGCCGGCCCTACGTGGGGGTAGTGGAGGGCCCGCACCACGCCGAGGTGCTGCTCCCCGACAGCCCGTCCATCAAGGAGAGCCTCAGCCTGCGCAACCGGCGGACGGGGTATGCCGTGCGCTCGTCTCCGCGCCGCGCACCAGCTCCGCGGGGCGGCCTTTCCGCGTTTGGGGTTGCGAGATGGGTTTCTAGCTGAGTCCTCCCCCACGGCCCCGGGTCCGTACTCTCTGGGACTCTCATTCCACAGCTACGGTGGGAAATTCCGGTAATAGGTGATGCCGAGGCGTCCGATTGGGCTGGAATGTGCCAGACAGAGCGCTCCTGTCCTGCGGTGTTTGACCTCCCCCTCTCTGCCTCCAAACAAAAACAAACCGGGGAAACCGGGGCTCGTCCGGTTTGGTCGAGCGCTTCGTGAAATTAAAGCCCCGCAAAACAGAGGCGCAAGGCGGAACGTGTGAAACCTGCGGGACGGGGCGGCCGCGGGGCCGGTCCCCGCCGGCGGTGCCGGGGCAGCCGGTCCGCGGGCGGGCACTGCGCGGCCTCCAGCGCCTGTTCCGCCGTGCCGGCTGGTTCGCAGCGCGCAAAGCGAGCGGACGGGAAGGAGCTGCATTGTCGGTGCGTTCCCCGGCATGGGATTTAAAAGGGACTAGGTCGCTGCCAGTCAAGGGTGATGTTAAAATCAGTTTTGCTAAAAACGCAGCTGAGGCTGAGCCGTCTGCTGCTGATGTGTGTGTGTGTGTGTGTGTGTGTGTGTGTGTGTGTGCTGGAACAGGTGAAATAGGAGGCGATGAGAGGACGTGTTAGCTCCGGCGGGTTGTCAGCCGCAGCTCGGGGGGTTGAACTGGCGAGCGCGGCCCAGGGATTTCGGGTCATCTTTACAAAGTAAAAACTAAGGAGCACGGTCAGGAGGCACCGAAACCCAGAAACCCCAAGGAGCTTTTTTTACTGCCGGATTTCCACCTTAACGATTGCATCAGCTCGTACTTTTAACGGCGGCGCTGGTTGGTGGGACGCAGGTTGTGTTTCACCGACACGTTATTAGCAGCCGAGCGCGGCGGAGCTGGGACTCGGCCCCGCACGGCTCTGCACGGCTCGGCCCGGCCCCGCACGGCTCTGCACGGCTCGGCCCGGCCCCGCACGGCGCCGTGGCGCCCCCTGCCGCCGCCACCGGGAGCCGCCGCCGCCCGGAGCCTCCGCACCGCCCCGCGCAGCGCTGCCCGCTGTCCCCAGCCCGCCTCTGGCGCTTCCTTCCCATTCCCCCGTTTTTTTTCACTGGCTTTTTATTATTTTTATTTATTTTTTTTTTACAAACAAACACTTTTCCTGTTTTTTTTGTTGTTGTTATTTTGTGGGGGTTTTTGTTGTTGGGTTTTTTTGTTTTTAACGGGAGCTGCGTTTGGTTCCCACCGGTTCCACCTTTCCTCCCGGCAGGCGTGAGGTTTCGGGGGCTGCTTCGCGTCGCTGACCGGCGGCGTTGGGGAGCGACACGCCTGCCCCCCCCCCCCCCCTCCCTGAGAGCACTCCTGCTCCGAGTAGGGAAATCACCCGGGAGTTGCTCGATGCCGCGGGTTTCTCTGAATTTAATGGGCAAATAAATTCAGGCGGGGGGCAGGCTCGCTTGGCCCTGGGGCCGGCCCGCACCGCGCTGGGTTGTGCGGCCGGGGCCGTGCGGGGCGGGCTCTGCCCCGCCGGAAAGCCCCTCTGTAAACAGCGCGACCACACGCCTGGCAGATGCCGAGCACCGAAAGCCTGGGGACACTCAAACCCGGCACCGGCGGAGCCCTGACCCCGCTGAAAGCCCTGCGGTGGAGCTGCCCGGGCCCCGCAGCATCATTTTGGCCAGCGGCCGCGGCGGGCGAAGCCGGCCCCGAGCCCTCCCCTCTCGGTCCGCACCCCCTGACCCTCGACCGGGGAGTTCGGGGGAGCTGCGGGCATCGCCTTCTCCTGAGCGGCCGGCCCGGGGCGAGTGTCGCGGCCCTGGAAAGTCTTTAAGCACCCCGCGGGGACGGGGCTCGGCGCCTCTCGGGCAGGGACAGACCCGGGGTCGGGGAGGCTCCCCCCCAGGCAGGGCGCTGCGCGGGCGGGTGTGCATCCCTGCGCGCTTCCCGCACCCGTGGCGGCGGCCGCGCAGGGGAGCTCGGCGCCGTGCCCGGGGCCGGTGGGGGGCCAGGCAGGTGCCCGCAGCCCCGGCCGCGGTCCTGAGCGCCCCTTCTCCGCGGCAGGGCGCGGCAGAGCGGCGGAAAGGTGCGGCACAAGCGGCAGGCGCTGCAGGACATGGCGCGGCCGCTCAAGCAGTGGCTCTACAAGCACCGCGACAATCCCTATCCGACCAAGACCGAGAAGATCCTGCTGGCCCTCGGCTCCCAGATGACCCTGGTGCAGGTAAGGGACCTCCCTACCCCCGCCTCCGGCGGCTGCGTTGGGGCATTTCACGGACGGGAGGGATGGGGGCAGCATCAGCCGAAGCCCCCCGTGTGAGTTGAGCATCAGGGGAGGCATCCATGGAGCCAACAAGGCCCGGGGTCTCTGATCATCCTTCCCTTCGCCCTCCTTAGCCCCCCCCCCTCCTCCAGCAGGACTCTATTCCCCAAACAGGAATTCCCACCTGTGGGCGATCCTGGCCGGGAAGTGCTAAAGGCAGTCGGCAAAAGGTGTGTGCTTTCCCTCCGATGAAAAGAGGCCCTCTGCCTTTAATCTCATTCATAAATACAGCAGAAATATTTTTGCTTAGTCTTTAAAAGTCTTCGGGTAAAAAGAAAATCAGTAATGGGAGATTTCATCACAGAGTATGAATTGTTGAGGAAGTTGTAGGGAGCTCTCTTTCCCTTTTGAAAATGGGCTAGAATGGAAACAGTTACATTGTTCTGATAATAGTCATCACCTGTTGCACAGACGTTGGTGTTACCATCCCCACTGTGTGCAGTGACTGCTTCACAGTCTTGCAGGAATTATCATTATAGTGTAATTAGACATGGGGTGTAATTGTTTTGCTCTCAGGTAAAACTCCCCTGAAACGTCTGGCAGTTGTGTTGCAGTAAGAGGTATAAAGTTGGCTGCAAATGTTTATAAATCCCACTTCTTTGTTCTGTTTGCCATCTGGCACTCTATTAAAACATGTGGTTAAATGCTATCGGTTGCTGAGTGATGCTATCTCAGGTCTGGATGCTGCAAAGATTTATGCATTGTGAATAATCTAATTTCCTCACTGGGAGCTACTGCTAGGTGCTTAAGATGAAACACATGTGTTTGCAGGATCGGGCCCTCAGTGCTCTGCCTCGCACATTATGTGTCGCTTTGCAAAGGACACGAAAATATCAAAATAACATGAAGTATTAGAAAAAGGAGGTGGTAATTCGGCATTGTTATTTTGAGTACTTCTTCAAAAAACCAGTGCTATGAACTTCAATCCTAATAACAGCAAAATGGGAAACTTACACTTTAGTACCTCGCTGTGAAACTACTGCACTAGAAAAAACACTATAGCTTTGACAAAAATAATATTAATGTCTCAGAAAATGCCAGTTATAACTGGAAGATACAGTTAAAACAACTTCCCTTGCTTTTAAAAAATATACATGAAAGGTTTGCTCAGACTTTTAAAAATACAATTACATAAACACTATCCATTCAATGCCACAATTCAATAGGAGTAGTTTATTGGACTATGGCTTTTAGAAAGTTCCTGTCTTTTTACATGAGATTTAAAACATACATCCAGAATATACATTGGGAGACTTTCACAGTAATGACATCTTGAGGAGTTCTTCTCCTGTTCTTTTATAAATGCCACGGAATGAACAGACAAGGGAGAAAAATGGGGGGATTTTGCACTTTTTCTCTCGTGGCAGCTTTAATAAATCCTGATGGGGATATGCTGTGTTAGCCTCTGTAAAAGCATCAAGTGAGCCATGGCCACTACTCTGCAGAGTTTTACGATCTATGTGAGGTGTAGAATAAAATTAAAAAGAACCATGGATGGCTACGTTTATCTCTGTCAGACCCCCAATGCCTCCAGTGGATTTACGTTGAAGCTGAATTTGACCAGCCTTATTTCTATGAACTGTAATATTTGAAAGAGCTGTGCAAACCAGCACATCTATCTCCATTTACAGAAGCACACCACCAAAAAGAAACCCCAGATGTTTCTTCCATCATTTGGGTGCAATGCTCTTTTAATCCAGGAATATGATAGCATCTGTACGAGAGGTAAATACATATGTCTGGCACCAGCAGTAATTCCTCAGCCTGGAAGAAGAAAACAACACACGCCCTACATCTACTTTTCAGATGCCCAGAAAGAACAAGACTGTAATCCAGATCAAAATTCTTGTTCTCTGAGAGAGAGAGAGAGAGAAAGCGCCAGGCTGTGATCTCAGTCACGCTGGGTACCTCTGAAATTGCTTCCCTGAAGGCTGTGCTCTTTCAGCTGAGTGGTATAAGCAAGAGCAGGCTCGGGACTGGGCTTCGGTACCTGCTGAAAAGCTTTGCTTCTCTCCCAGAGGGGCACTTTGCAAAAGCATCAACCAGGGGCCCCTGTGATTGCTTTTCTACTCTAGTAACACCAGACGTTGTTGGAGAGCCTGGAATCAGTGCATGATGTTTTTTCCGGGTTACGTGCCCTCCCGTTCGCTGACCTGTCTTCTATTTCCTACTCTTCTTCCGTTTCTCAGTGCTGTCCCGTGGCGTTTGCTCTTGGTGGGAATGTACGCTTGCCCCCACAGTTTTCCATTCCTGTGGAGGCTGTTGTCTGCTGACAGCTATTACCTTGTCCCAGCATCCCTCGTGTGCTGACACCTTGTCGTTGGAAGCTCTAGGGAGGACAAAAGAAACTGTTGAAAATCCCTTTGATTTTCTGCCAAAATGCAGTTTAGGGAATGAACGATTGGGGTTTTTTGATTTTCACCTGACTGCTGACCTTGGAAAAGGTCTTCACCAGCTGGCTGGAACATGATGTTGGTCATAGTAATATTGATAATATAGCTGTAACTCTTCTTCATGTGCTTTTCTTTCATCTAATGACCCTTACTCCAGTATGTACCATCCTTTTTCAGGACTATGGTATATCTAAAACCAATCCTTTTGTGAGAAAAGGAGGTGAACATCCAGCCCTGTTTTCTACTGTTATTATTAGGACAGTATCTGCATGTCAGATCTTCCACAATTTTATTTTCATTAGTTTTGTTATCAGCCAGTTGGTTGATTTTAAATTAATTTATTCTACCTCACTATTACTTTGGCTTAGCCCCCTGTTCCTGGGTGCAGTGGGACAGCAAGGGGGCTGTTACAGCTGTGTCCGACAGTGCTGCAGAAGGAAAGACAAACTCTTTTAAGGAGGTAGGATTTTGCAGGAATCATAAATCATCTTGTTTCTTAATAAGCAGTAGCAAAACCTGGGGCAAATTCTGGGCTGACTTATTCCTGAGCAGGCCAACACGGTCTTCGGGAGTCCTCAAGGCAAATGTTATTGCAGCTTTCAGTCCAACAGCCCAAAGTTTTCTACTTCTCCAACTGCCAAAGCAGGAAACCAAAAAAGCAATATAGTTTGAAAAGGCATTTTATGTTTTACTCCAATTAGATTCCAATTCAGAATCCAATAATTTGTCCTATTAATATGCTACATTTTCATTTGTGTTATTACCACAGTGCTTGATTTATTTTATTTTAAATTTTGGTTTAGATGTTCTTGTGAAATAAAAAAGAAAAATGGCTGTATATTCCTTCCAGAAAGAAATATGAATGGCCGTATTGTTGAAGAAAAGTTTTTTGCAATACTAGGATTAATATATTGGTCATGTGCTGCTATGGATTTAATCGTATTCAGACTCATAAAGGCATATCTGGATTACTGGAGGAGGAGAATCGCTTGATTTCTGTTCCCTTTCTGAAACTTTGGCCACTCTTAAGCAGTGAAGCAGAACAAATTGCAATAAAATTGAAAAGTCTCCTCAGAAGTAAAGCCAGAGGGTCAATATTTCATGATGCTGATATAAGTACCTGATGCTCTTTGGGAATGACTGAGCTGCTGTAAAATATAAATGCTGGAAAGCACATCTATTATCGTTCTCCTTGGGTTTTGTCTTTTTACTTCTTGAAGAACTACATGTTTGTTACTTTACAAGAACAGTGAGTTTCATCATGCATTTTTTTCAACATACTTCATTCTTTGGGAGGATTCTGAGACAAAGATTTTCCTGCTGGCTTGTATGTAAATTGTTGTTTTGGGTTTTTTCGTTATTTTTGGAGGTCACAGTAGTGTAACTTGGGATCATGGTAAAGGGTTGCCGGCTTTTGGCAGCTTTGGTTGTTTCTTTTTGTAATAGCTTAAGTAAGTGTGGTGCAAACAGGCACTTGTAGTGAGTGGGACCTACAGCAGTAGGCATGCAACTTTTTTAAGACCACATTTGGGACATTTGGGTCGAAATTAGTGACAAAACTGCCCTTGGCTTTAATGGAGCCAGGAACAGCCTGTAATAACCCGGGCGGTGGCTGGGGTTCAGGGTGAGCTGGTACAGCTTGTGGCCGTGCAGCCTTTTCCAGTCCACACACCTGGAGGTTGTCCGGGACTGAAGAATGGGAAAGATGTTGAATCTCTTGATGTTTTAGAGATCAGGATTTTCCAGCAACATACACCAGTGCCCAACAGCAGGAAATCACCCTGAGATAGATACCACACCATAGGTCTAGCCTAAAAATTTCTTAAGTGGATTTGCCTAACTTTCCTTCAGCTCTAATGAGCCCTGTTGTAATTGCATTTGGGGTGAGAGTTTCTGGAGTGAGTTTGTTGCTTTGTGCTTTAGCTTAAAGCTCCTCTTGTAAATGCTGACTTCAGGTTCTTTCATAATGATCAAATACTACTATTTCCTCCTCTCATAGCAGAAGACTTAAAATATGACTCATCTTCTCATATTGATATGCAGAAAGTGAAGCCCTGGCATGGGAAGAATGAGCTCAAAATAAACCAAGAGTACCATGCAAAAATCACTCCTGCTAAATTTAATTGCTTTTATGTATGAGTCATGCTAATACTACCCTATCTTTCTCTTCTGTGCATGGCACTTCACTGATGAAATATTTCCATATGTAATGAAATGGAGCATAATGAACCCCTTCCTAGTGAGATGTTAGAAAGCTGTCAGCTTTGTAAGATGCTGCAGTAACTGCTGTAATATTCAGTGGGACTCTGGACTGATCCATCTCTATCGTTACATACTTGATTTCAGATTTATACTAAATCATGGAGCAGCCAGGTGACTGCTGCTTCAGCTGAGCAGTCTGGAGAGTTTGTTAACAGCATTAGAAAGTGGATGGATTCCAGCCCACCCTTTCTGGTTTACTGTAATGATTGCTGTGTCAATATGATGAATATAAACAAGTAGCCTTGGAAGAGAATGAAGATTACTTACAGCCAGCTACAGTTTTGGTCTTCTAACCTGTCATAGTAAACTACATGGTTTGTAAAGTTATGTGTTTGGCATCTGAGGGCTGATCCAGGGCTCGCTGTGTTTTCGGTGGAACCCTGTTTCATGTGAACATGATCTTAAGTAAAATCGAAGTGACAGGCTTAAGGTAGCGCTGCTAAGTTCTGTGTGGGACTCTGAACTGAAGTTTTATTTTTCCTTTAAGCACCTTTTTTTTAATAGTGTTTATTTTTCTCGTGATCACCCTACAAGAGATTATCAATGCAGAATAATTAGCCAAATACTTGTATGCAATTTATACAACCTTAGCTACAATAGACATGAGAAAACCAGGGCCAAAATCCAATGCAACAGTTTGGCTCCCTAGCAGGTAGGGTAGAATGTATTGATAAAACGTGTTAACTTGCTTTGCAGGTTAATACAAGTTAAATGGTATGATCATTCCCAGGTCAGAATATGACTGCAATGGTCTTGGTTTCCTCTGTGTGCACTTTGACAACACAAAGATGTGAGCAGGGCTATAGACTCTCCCAACATTCTTTACATTCCCCTTTGCAAGCAATGCTACTCTGCCTCCTTCTTGCAGAGGTCATGTCAAAATACACTCGTTCCTGCAAGGAGTAAACAGCATTTTTAAGACCTGATTTATCATTAAATAAATATTGTTAGAGTGTAGGTAGCTTGCCTCTGCTCTTGCTCGTAGTAAGGTTATGGTAAGGTCACTCTGTCGGTATCACTATTTCCTGTTTTCTGTGTTTTTAATGTACAGTAGAATCAAGGCCAGCATTTTCTCAGGTATGCTGTCATGCAATGTCACTGCAAGTACACACATCCCATTTGACGGTTTGATTAGCACTGCTGGCACAGAAGACTACACCCAGCCCTTTTGTTCCTTTTGTACCTAAAGCAGTGTGAAATCCTTGTGTTAGAGCCTGACTTTGTGGTGACCCTGCATGGTGGAAGGATACTAACGTGTATCTATTTTGTAATGTCAAACTTTAGAAAATGCTCTGAGAAGGAAGAAAAGCCAGTCTCTTAGGGCTACAAAGATGATGAGGGGCCTGGAGCATCTCCCTTATGAGGAAAGGCTGAGGGACTTTGGTTTTTTTAGTCTAGAGAAGAGAAGACTGAGGGGGAATCTGATCAATGCTTATAAATACTTAAAGAGAGGGTGTCAAGAGGATGGGGCTGGTCTTTTTCTCAGTGGTGCCCAGTGACAGGACAAGAGGAAATGGGCACAAACCTGAATATAAGAAGTTCCATCTAAACATGAGGAGGAACTTCTTTACTTTGAGGGTGGCAGAGCACTGGAATAGGTTGCCCAGGGAGGTGGTGGAGTCTCCATCTCTGGAGACATTCAAAAACCCACCTGGATATGTCTCATGTTTAGTAGTCACTGTGTGAGGAATCTGCATCCTCACTGCTTTTTAGGGTTTCCATAACAGAAAGAGTTCATAAAAGCTGCTGCTCTGTAGAGCAAGTAGTTGATTTCCGCAGTGACTCAAAGCAGGTTATATTCTATGTAAGACTTTCCTGATACCCACTAGCTGTCAGAGTACTGATAAGGCACGAGGGAGAAATTGGGCTTTTATATAACCAAATTCAGAATGGGTTTTTCTGTTCAGCAGCCTTATTGTAGCCTACGTAAATGTCAAAGGCAAATTACCGAACATTAGCAAGTTGTTTTAATTTAGGATGTTAATAATATATCAAAGGTTTGTATTGAAACCTTGGGGCATTATCTTTAAAAAAAAAAAAAAAAAGATGAATATAAAATGAGTATTTTGGCACACCTTAATTAAGACCTTGTTAATAATGAGGGTTTGCTGACACTTGGGAAGGGTGGAAAGCCTGAACCTGCCTTGTCTGAGGTCCCTGCTTTGTTCAGTAATGGTTTCATTGACTCTGTTCATGTTTCCCTTGTTCGCTGTTTTCTTAGTGCGTACATAGAACCTATGAAAACTATGGGTTAGATTTATTTATTTGCATTGTTTTCAAGAGAAACTAAAACACTCGTTTGTCTGCAGGTATCAAACTGGTTTGCCAATGCAAGACGCCGCCTGAAGAATACTGTCAGGCAACCAGATCTTAGCTGGGCTTTACGAATAAAACTGTACAACAAGTATGTTCAAGGCAATGCTGAACGACTCAGCGTGAGCAGCGATGACTCATGCTCTGAAGGTGTGTTGACGCTCTTTTTATGAATTTTAAACCGATTGAAATAGGTTTAGAAAGTATCAGATACCCTAAGTTAGCTCTGATTTCTCACAAAATGCCCTCAGTGGATCCACCTTTACTTTTTGTGAATTAGGTGCCATTTTCGGCTCCCAACTATTCTGCAGCCTTGCGAAGTGGGATTGTGTAGGTTAATTGGGGTGACAGTCTGGTTGCATGTTATGTCCCTGTTTCATACAGCATTGTTACTAGAAAGATAATTGTTAGTTCATTAGATTCAACAAACCTGTTGCTTTAATCTTCATTAAAGGAAAAAATTGATTGCATTTGTTGGTTTAAGGAAATGAGAAATCTCTTGACTGTTACTTTCCTTGATGGAAGGGCTATAGCAATATCATGTCATTAACAAGAGAATTTGGTTAAAAAGAGAATCTGATTAACATCAGTGGGACTTATTATACGGTAAACTGACTATTACTATATTGATTTCATGTATTTTACCAGCAAACATCTTCCTTAAAAGGTGCACTGAAATTCTCTTTCTTATGCAAATTAACAAATGTAGGGTTTTGTCAATAAGCACCCTATATTTTTTAATAGAATATTTGTATTAATTATGTCTGTGGGTGCTTTTTTCAGTTGGTTGTGACATGGTGATACACTGACAGGAAAAAATGCTGCAGAACATTATCAGAAATGTGTAGGTGAATTTTTAGAATAATACGTTTCAATTTGTATTCAGTTTCAATCCTCTTTGTTCCAACTTCAGTTTGTACTCACATTTCTTTAGTTTGCACTTCCCTTTAAAAGATTGCTCGCAGGACAATTAAAAGAGTACAGTTTAAGCAAATATGCTTAAATATGTCATAGTACTCAGAAGAAACAAATTTCAAACTGTGATAGTAAGAATTCAGCTTATTCACCCAGATTTTGAAATGTTTTTCATTGATTTAGGGCACTTCTCAGTTTTTTTCTACCTGACTTGTGTTGCTCATGAACAAATTAGAGCCAGACACTGTTTTCTACAGTTAATTAACTTGGAATAGCTGGAACATCTGAGAACGCTGGGAACTACAGTGAGCAATGTGTGAACAGAAGAAAATGAAAATAGTTTTCTAATGCTGAAGTCTAAAATTCTTTTGTCTAGTTTTAGTTATATTTATAGCAATTCAAAATATGTAAAGAAAGCCTCTAGATAAATATTAGGTATTTGATGCATTACTGTGTCTTTCCTCCTTTGTTTTCAGATGGAGAAAATCCTCCAAGAAACCATATAAATGAAGGGGGATATAACAAACCAGTTCATCACACTGTGATTAAAACTGAAAGTTCAGTAATAAAAACAGGAGTGAGACCAGAAACAAGTGCCAATGAGGATTACGTGTCACCCCCCAAATACAAAAGCAGCTTATTGAATCGTTACCTAAATGACTCATTGAGACATGTCATGGCTACTAACGCAGCTATGATGGAAAAAACAAGGCAAAGGAATCACTCTGGTTCATTTAGTTCCAATGAATTTGAGGAGGAATTGGTGTCTCCGTCATCATCAGAGACAGAAGGCAATTTTGTCTACCGGACAGGTAAGGGATTCTTTCTGCATAATTTCCAATACAACCAACCTTGTTGGATGGCATCATCTGGAATGAGTGTCACCTGATGGTGCCTTTTATGAGAGTGGGTAACTCCTGTCCATCCTCTTGTATGAGAGAGGATCAGTCCTGTCCATCCCTTCATTCACTGGAGAAGTTTATCAACAGTATTGAAGTTAAATGCTGTTATTGACCACTAATGACGCTGCTTTGCTTTTTGAATGGAGCTATGGGGCTGATTTTTTGAAATGACACTTACAGGCCAGTTTTGTCAGCACTAAGACAAGCCTAAAGAAGGAGAAAACTCTAAAGTGTTCTGTTACAATAAGGGAGGACTAGGGGGCTGAAGTGCTCCATGGCTCCAGCTGGAAGGAAGTGGTTGTGACACTTACATGAGCTACATGCCCCCCAATAGAGTGCACGGAGCATCTTCCCCTGCTGTACAGCATCTTTTCTTAGATGCTTCTTCATAGATCCTTCTCCGTTGCACGGCCCTTTGGTGCTCAGGCATCTCTTAGGAATGCATGGATTAGTTTAGACTGATTTCTGCATCGCTCTCCAGGCACAGTGCACTGAACTAAGGGGCCACAGACTTGGCCATTAAATATCTTTATGTTCTATGTATCTAAATATTCTAAATATCTTTATATTCTATATATCTATATAAATATCTATAATGTTTTTGAAGGGTTACACATGATTTATTATTTTAATCTTATCAATAAAAATATAAAAGCATGATTTATATCATCTCCTGTGTTAACCAGTCAGAAGGCGGCACATGGGATTGCTTGGTTCATGCCAGTAAATTGTTGTAAATCAGGGCAAGATCAGGACCTGCTCAGGTGCCTGTGGGGCAGGGAGTGCTGCAAGGCTCCTCTTGTGAAGCTTGTTCTGTATTTCTTTGGGGATGTAAGGCAAAGGCTGCTGCTGTCCCTTTATCTTTGAAAAAAATTGAATCTTGCGTCCCAAGCTCTGGATGTCTCTGCCAGCGTCTCAGGGTTTCCACCCATCGCAGCAGCCCTTCGCGTTGTCCCGGGGCCTTTCTTGGGGAGTTATTCTGCCAGGGACCACCCTGCAGGCAGGATCATTTTTGGGATGGGTGAAAATTGATGAAAAGGACTGGAGGGCTTTGCACTAAAATGAATATAGATTTAGATGATGTACTTGGTTCCCCTTGGCTTCCCTGGCAGGCAGGTTTGGGTGCCCCTTGCCTTTGCGACCTCTCACATTTGCAGCCTTTGCCCTTGTTTTCCTGGCCCGTTTCATGTGATGGGGCCACAAGGATTTCAGGAGGCTGTATGCTTTGGTGGGCGTAGGAGGGCCTTGGTGCATGCAGGTTGTCAGGGGATGACCAAGGTGGGAGTGGGGGCCCTGTAGAGAAATGGGATCTCATTGGGAGCAAGACCAGTACATGCACAATGAGTAAGTTTCAAAATTAACTCTCTCTGTTCATTTAGCTGCTTTTTTTTCAACATACCAAATGCATTTGTTCTGCATTATGGACGTATTTTCTGCCAAGTTTTATTTTTAAGTTAAAAGTTACTCAAGAACAGATGCAGCAGCTCAGATATGTAAACTTCTGTTTTTCTGTACTTTTATACCATAACTTAAAAATGGACACAATGACTTTTTAAAAATTGTAATAAATTTGCTACTGGATTGAGTTCTTCTTGCCAAGTTCCAAGCTGTACTGAAAAATATGGTCTTTAATGAGAAGGCCGAGACAGGCACGCTGTAACTGTGTGAGTTCACAAGCTGGGCTGGAATGAATAAAACCTGGTATATTTGTCCTTAAAGTTCACAACTGACATTCCTGAAACTTGTCTTGAGATTGTAGTTAAGTCAGTTCTTAAATATCTTTGTTAAAATTTTGAAGTCCTATGGCCTTTGATGAGACCAGCAGCTCTCAGGATATAGTTTTATTCTTTTTACACTTTCAAAGCAATAGCCTGCTGATAGAAAGAAAAACATCATGTGCACACACTATATTGTTTGTTATACCCTTCCTATATATGCGTGCACATTCAGGAAAAAACAGGTAAAAATAGGCTTTTTTTCAGATAAAATGCTACAGTCCCATTAGGGATTTTCTGATGATGGTATAACTTGCAGAAATTGAGCCCTTCACGAACAAAGCAGATATTTTCAAGTTATCATCCATTAATGAAGTCTATTTAAAAATAGATGAAATTATCCAAATTATTTTTAGATAGGAAGAGATAAATAAGGGTGGGGGGTTTATGTCTTTTCTCTTTAATTTGAATACCTGGGATGGCAGTTCTCAGTGCAGTCTTGTAGCAGACCTGTATCTCTGTTCTCAAAAATAGCTGCAATCCATTTTGGTTAAGCAAAATAGCAGGGTATGTCTGACTGTACCACTCATACCTTCCTGAAACCAGCAGTGTATTTTTAAGTGAGATATCCCCAGTTACAAAGAGCTCCCCGCTGCATTTTTTTTGTTAAATGAAACAGCTAATTTTTAACACAAAAGGGTTGAAGCAGAATTGTGAAGTCCCTACTAGATGTTTTAGTTTATGGAGACATTTTGCATAGTATTTCAAAAAGCAGAGAGTGAAAAACTGATTGACGTTATATTTTTGAGAAACGTTTGGCAAGGTTGCTATACTCCTAAGAGCAGGCAGTCATTGGTGTAGGAGCAAATTCTTTATGGTGTTTCCTTGGAAAAGCAACTTTTTGTGAGTAAGAAGCTTACTCCCCGTGTCTGTTTCATGTTATGGGCCAGACCCTGATTTCAGGTGGCCCACGTCAGTGTGTCCGGAGCGACTCCGCTCGCAGGGTGCCCAGGGTCAGTGTGGCCACGTGTGTCTCAAGAACCTGCGCCGAATTAACAGGGCAGGAGCGCAGCGTCCAGTGACAAAAAAAAAGAAATTGCAGTTTGAAGTTTATATAAGGAAAAATGGGTTGTACAGTTTCCCTTTTCAGTCATTAACATGCTTATAAACACGGGACCATATGCTGCTCGAGCTTCAGGCAACTGGGAAATCCTGTATGGAGATCAAGGACGGGCTGTCTAACCCACTGGCAGCCTCGCTTTTTACCCCTGCACGAGTATTAAGAGCCGCTGGGAAGTGGCTTTAGTGGTGGGGTGGGAGCAGAAGACCCCGGTCCCAGGTCCCTCGTGGGTACGGTGCCCACGCTGCTCCGTCCCGCTCCGGCTGCGTGGCCCGGGAGCTGGGGAGCTGCCGCAGGAGGCGGCGTGGGGAGCACGGAGCAGCTGGGGGAGAGTGCAGCCGTACTCGGCTATGTCACATATGTGAGCGTTTCTGTCGTAAGCTGTTATACTTATGTATATAACATGACATACGCAAATGTGTTCACTTAAGGCTGAAAATTTCAGTTTGGATTAATTCTAGTGCAGGTATAATACATAAATATATATAATTGGTCAAATATGTGTCTTAAACTGACCACTGAAAGGCTTGGTTCAGTGTTTTTGTTTAGTTAAAAACCCATGTTGGAGAACAAGTTTTCATTAACTCCTTGGCATGCTGTCATTCACAGCAGGTTCTCCGTGTGACAGGAATAACTAAAACCAGACTTGCCTATCTGTATTTGTTGTACAAACGCACACAGAAACAACAGTCCGACTGCAACAAGCACTCCAGAAATCTATAAGGAAAAGTTCTAATAATGTTTCTAGTGAGGCTGGACGTAAATCTGAAGTGGCAACGTCAGTCTTTGGTTTACGGATCACTAAAATGCTGACTTTTTCTGTAATCATGCTGCAGTGCTCTGCGAGTACCCTCTCGCTGGTCACCTGTGGGAACAAAATGTTCCGCATGGTTATAGCGCAAGGAAATGAAAAATCCCAACTTTCTGGGATATCGCTGTCTGGTGAGCTGCGTTTGGTGAACAAAAGCAAAAATTAAAATGAGAGAAAGAGGGATGAAATGGCAGGACAGGGAGTTTTCTAACTTCTCTGTAGGCAGATTTTCATTGATTTCACTTTATATGTTACTTAGCACAGTAGAAAAGCCAGAACAAATAAAAATAGTGAGGAAACGAAAGACTTGCAGGCCTGGAAAGGATGGTGGCTTTTAAAAAAACCTCTTGAATGACTGGTTGATTTTTGAAGATGTTTGATCTCTATTTTTAGACGTTTATACTCAGGAGTGTGCTCTGTTTCTGATGTTTTCATTACTACTGCCTTTTTCTTTCCTCTCCCCTTCCTTTCTTTCTTTCATTTGGATCCTGCAAAGTTTGTGATTTATAAAGCATGATCCTGGGTCGTTTATTGCAGCACACTGAGCACCTCCGATGAGACCCTCAGCACACCGCAGGATCAGGCCCACATTCATACTGAGCACTTAAATGTAAGGGTATAGCCAGCACATAAGTGCTATAGAGAGACAGACACAAGCTGCAGAACAGTGCTGTGATTTTGTGTGGTCCTTGCCAACTTTTCCTCGCAATTTAACATTTTTAGAAATTAACATGTAATTTAAAAATGAGCTATAAAATTTAAAAGCATAATATGAACACAATGGAACCTGTTTTCAGAAACAACTCAAGGGACCCGCAAAAAACGCTAGTACCAGCGACTTTTGCAAGTTTGATCTAAACGGTGCTGGAGACCTTGGGGATACTTTAAAATAAATGGTAACCTGGGAGAGCTGAAGGAGGTCCTTGTTGCAGATCCTAATGTCATCCAGAAGTGAAATGGAAAAGGGGAATGTCAAGTACAGTATTAAATGCACACAGCAGCATAACTGCAATTGAAGGTTACACAGTTAAGATCGTATTTCTGCAGGAATTTTATTATTACATGACCTGATTCGTCAACACTGAAATAGCATGGAATTGAGAATTGAGGAGAGGATTGTGTTTAATTTGCTGTTCTGTTGTTTTTTCTAAAGAAAGATTAAAAGGAAACGGCTTTACTACAGGGACAGTGTCAGGTTTAATAGACCAGATGTGATAGCCCAAACTTGAGAATTTTAAAGATCCTGCCTGCTCCCCGCTAGTTAAGTTGGTTATTCACTTTTTGCATTTCTTTCAGTTTGAACAGCAAAAATCAAATAAACTGGTTTTTAATTCCCTTTAGTTTCTCAGTTTCTCCGTTTTTGAGCTGCAAGGAGAGTGGGTCAGGATTATTTGGACATGACCCTGGAAAACAGTGCTCCATCAAAACTGACAACTTTTTTTTTTGTGTGTGTGTGTGTGGAAATGGAGCAGTTTCAACCTCTCTCAGGTGGGGGAACGGGGGAAGAGAGCGCTGGGTGGGCTGGGACCATCGACAGCGCCGGGGGAAGAGCACCCTCCCAAAAGCCTGGGCTCACAGGGGCTGCCTGCGGGCAGGGGGGAGCTTTGCCTGGAGCCAGCCCCGCCAGGAGGGAAGCGGCGCTCCTGGCAGTGTTAGCTTTTCTGAGCCATTTCTCTCCACTCCCTGCTTTTAATGGTCAGTTTTGTGGGAAAAGAGAGTACTTGTTTCCTCACAGGTGCTGGGTGCAAACACTGTGCATCCTTGTTTTATCTGTTTGTTTTCAGATGCAAATGGCTGTGAATGTTTTGGGCTTTTTTTTTTTTTAAACCAAAATATTAAAGATTCTGGAGATTGGGCTATGGGCAGGTCAGATGTGCTTCTAATAGCAGCTGTTCATGGATATAATATAATTTGGGTATAATTGCTGTGGAGACCCCACAGAGCAGAGGAGGTGTGTGTGCTCCTCTGCTGGTTTTGGTTCTGTTGATGTCATGGCAAATTTTCCCCGTACTTCAGTAAAAACTAGCTTGAGCCAGTTGCTTGGCCGCAGAGGATTTTCTTCAAGTCGGCTTGCTTCAGGGCAGCACGTCTCAGGACTCCTGACAGCTTTATCATCGCAGAGAATGAGATGTTCTTGCATGAATGATTTGAAATGGAAAAGATGACAACATCTGACCAAAACATCAGAGAGAACAAAAAAATCGGGGGATCAGCCATGTTTCCATGGCCGCAGGTTGCTGCTGCCCGTGCCGGTACAGCAGCCCGCCTCTGTTTCTCTGAGACCATTAAAATTTCTCCAATGCAAATATTTGCAGCAGCGGCCAAAAAAGCAGCAGACCCCTGTGCTTGCCCAAGACCTCTCTCAGACACAGCAGGAAAAATGTATGGTGCTGTCACCAATCTCTAACATCTATATATTTTAATACTTCTCTTTAGAGTTAGCCAATGCTCCAGGCTTCAGCAAGGGCCATTCCCTGGCAAGCCGCGGGCCTCATTCATTTAGTGAAGGTGCGTTTTCAAAGAGAGAGAAATATTTATCCCCATTTTTCCCATTGTTCAAAATGTCTTCAGAATTATGCTTGGTCTTAAAACCTGGGGCCAGCCCAAATGCGAATGTTTCAGGAAATTATGTGCATGGAAAAGCACGTGGTCATAAATCAGACTGTTTTCCAGTTTTAGCTGTAGACTGCATGGCTAATAATGAATATAATAGGGAAATTAGTAAGAAAATTAGCAGTTAATTTAAGGAGTATTTAAAGAGTGTGTGAAACTACAGCTTGGGACAACTGATTTAGTGGAATGGATGTGATTCCTTCTCTTCTTGCACTGCCTGAGGCAGGATTTTTCCTGGTAGCCAAATTTGTGGCTGTGCAGATCACATAGGGCAGAAACATTGGGCTTCCATGCTGCCTTGCAGCGCATCGGCTGGACTGGCTTTTGTTCCCATTCAGGACACCCTCAGCCTTGCAAACACCGTGCGGCTGCAGCCACTGCCGCTGCGAGCGGTTGCATGCGTTGCAAAAGGAAGCGCGACTCAAATGAGGAAGGCAAAGGGGGGGGTTCAGGGGGAGAAAACGAGAGGAGATAACGGGGAACTGCACCAGCTGGAGCACAGCAGCCTTGGCGCAGCAGCCGGGGACGGAGCTGTGCGGCATCAGATGGGATGTAGGCCAATGAACATGAAAAAACATGGCACAATTTTAAATCGAAAAGAGAAAAAGAGGAAGAAACCGTTGAGTGCTTGCAGACAGAAACGCAGAGATGTGTGCTGCCACCCGCTCAGGAGTGGTTTTGAAATCACACACTTAACTTTATATATCACTGATTGGAAAGTGCTTTTGAGTGCAAAGCTGTGGCTGGAGGCAGATCACCCCGGGGCTGGGCTGCGGGCGAGACTTGTGCAGGCTCCAATGCTGAAATGTGCCCATTCTGCTCCTCGGGGCTCACGTCGCCAGCTGGCTCTGCCCCTACACCCAGACATCTGCCTGTGGCACCTGCGTGGAGAAGAAAGAGAAATTACAGGGACAAAACCCTTCCTTTCTGCCCAGTGAATTACTTTTACTTATGAAAACTATCATCTCCTTCACGAGTAACCACTGTCTTTAATGGCACTTATTAACACAGTAATCTATGTGCAGTGCAGCAAAGTGTAACCAGGAGGGGACAGGGTGGAGGAAAGTCGGGTGCAGGTGGGACAGGGCGGTGGCAGGAGCTGGGATGAGGGCTGGGCTTTTCACATACTGGAGCAGTAAATTTAAAGGAATGGCGAGCCCATAAAAGTTTCACTTCTTTCTGGAAAAACGTCTGAATTGAAACTTCATACCTGGCGTGGGGTTCCTGCGTTTCCCAGCCTCCTTCCGCTGCTGGGGAGAAATAGCGCGACTTTGGGTAACATCCTGGTAGACTGTGCTTGTAGCGTGGACTGTCCCCTGCGCGGTGTTACAGCGCTGCTGTTCATGTTGCTGTAGTTAAGGCTGTATCTGTGTTTCCATTAGAACCCTTTTAATCTGCAAATTTATGACCCAGCTGTAAAAATTCAATCCAGACTGAAACTTGGCATGGGCAGTGTTCGTTCTCCCATCTGTGGAAGGGATTTAAGCAGGTACATCCCAGTAATAACCATCCGAGTTGGGCTTGTAAATTTGGAGCATGATGACTGCTGAATAAAACCGTGAGCTTCTCAGTAGTCCTGGAGTTTGAAATATTTTATGCCCGTGGTGAGACTAGCGGAAAGCAGCCTGTTTGTATTCAGTCATATAGCTGTAAATAAAGAAAATGTTTGGGGGTTTTCTGCATTTGCTTACATGAACAAGCTCATGCATTTTCCTTACCATGGCTATATTTTGATCTGGGGGGCAAACGCTTGAAACAATGCACGGTCCTGCTCCAAAGCAGGGTTTGATCACTCCCAGGTAGCGTAAGAAATTGTATTCATGCTGGTGTGAACAGTAGAATTTATGTATTGATCGTAATAGAAAAAATAGGGAAATAAAAAGACCAGATTATTTTCTTTTGAGTGGGATTTTTGATTGGATTCTTCTTAAAATGTCTTCAGAACTGATTCAGTATTGAACTGCAAAATTAGTTTTATTCGTCATCACTTCCATTTTAATTTTCTTTTCTAAAAAGCTATACACTCAATGTCCCTGACCAGATAGACCAGTAATCTTATCTGATCCAGCAAATCCTATTTCCCTTTGCAGGTTTGTGGTTTTTGAAAGTCATTCTGTAACTTAAAAAAACTCCTTTATGTGTTTAACTGAAATTTTTTAGGTCATTTGTCCATAATGTGAATACCAGAAACGTAATGATGAAAGCAGTTTAGCGAGACCAGACTTCTGATCTTCCATGTGTATTCACAGAGAAGCTTTTGGGAGGGTTTTGGCACAATTTGAGAAGTGGATTGGAGGGATCTCTACGTGGACTAATGTTAGGCTGTGGATGAGTTTATACCCGACCACTCGGAAAACTCCTTGACTGTATTTGAAAAAATGTGGGGAACCTGTGGGTATTGTTTGTGTATGAGATTTTTGCCATCCTGATGGAGGAAGGGGAGTGCTCATGAAAATGCCTGATCCAGAAAAACATCCCTCCTCTTCATCTGTAGAGTAACATTTGTAATTATCCCAAACCATAAAAGCAGAGTTGGATTCAGTTTTGTTTAATCCACTTCGTTCCAAACTTAAAAATTTGGGTATGAGATACAAGCGGTAGATGTGGAAATTACTAGTGATTACTAAAGACCATTTGAGGTCTTTTATGCTTTGTGGCATTA
Source organism: Numenius arquata (assembly GCF_964106895.1). Classification (NCBI taxonomy): domain Eukaryota; kingdom Metazoa; phylum Chordata; class Aves; order Charadriiformes; family Scolopacidae; genus Numenius; species Numenius arquata. The sequence goes on along the minus strand of NC_133587.1, from coordinate 27,902,260 downwards.
AATTGGCATCAGATAGCGACTTCAGATCTGTTAAAGGAGAAATATATCCTAACAGACAAAGTATGCAGAAGGCTTTTATAATATAAGTGAGTTTTATTGAGGTACAAAAAAAAAAAAAAAAAAAAAAAAAAAGGAGCAGGAGTTTAAAGCAGGAAAGTAAGTTGGAGAAGTAAACTGCATTGTAGAAAATCTGGAAAAAGTAAAAACAATTCAAACAGAAAGAGATCAGATAAACAGCTAGAGCTGGAACAGCTGAAAAGAAACACACAAAAATAGGTAAAGCAAAATTCCAACGAGCCTTGAAATGTGTTTTCCTTAATTTTTCACAGTGGCCTTGAAACCTGATGTTGGAGACTCTATCTCTCTTCTTTCACTGATGGCCAGGAGTTGAGGTTAGGATGACCAGATTGTTTGGTATGGCACTGACATTTCAAGTTAACAGGGATTGCCAAGACTCTCAGTTATGACACTAAAATATACCGCTATTTCTAGGGCCAATTTTCAGTCCCTCCCTCATGCCTCCACATTGATTTAGGCAACAGATGCATGAAAAGCAAAGCAACATTCAAAATAATCCCTTAGCTGAAGCTGAGGGAAGGCTGGCTAGTGGGCTGTAGCCAAAATTCCTTAAATGTTACAATGTTTTACATTTCTAAATGTAAAAACTTTCTTTCCAATGTGAGGTACCAGCCAAATGTCTTAGTTACAGTATCTCAGAGTGAAAACTGGCATATGGCCTTGTGGTCATTTGTGGGTATTGACAGATTTACACCATCGAAGATCAAGTTAAATGTTGTCGGTTTCTCCATCTCCCTTTTACTTCGTCAGGCTTGCTTTTTTTTTTTTTTTTTTTTTTTTTTTTTTTTCAGTTACTATTTGTCAACCTAAATCCAGTTTGCTGGAAAAATGAAGGCTCTTCACGACCTGGCTCTTCAGGAGTGAATTGCCTCAAATTCTTTCTTCTAGCCAAGGTATTTTGTAATGCATTGCAAAACAGCAGCAGGATGGCTCTCCTTGCACTAGATGTACTTTGTGGGCTAGACACTGTGGGCAGTTTTAATGAGATCTTGGTGTGCTGGAGAATTTGTCTCGGCCATTGACTTCACGGAGACTTTCATCCCAAGACTCTGCTCTTCTAATTGCCGTTCCCACCCCAAGGAGCGGGCCCTGGCTTTGCCCTGTTATGGGCTAAGCTGTGGGGAGCCTGGACCAGCGGAGCTGGTGTGCAAATCACACAGTCTGCTCCCCACTATTTCTTACAGCTTTGCACAGGAGGGGTGGTGGATTGCCCCTTACATGGACTCGCTAAAGCTCATTGTCCCGCTTTTCTCCCTCTCCTGTTGTTTAGCTGATGTAGCTGTTGGTTACTGCATCCCTAATTCATTTATCCTGGATCGTCTTCAAATAGGAGCTTCCCCCAGAAGGCAATGGCCTCTGTTTCTTTAGCAGGGAAATCTCTGGGTGGCTGTAGCACTGTTTGTGCCGGCAGCGAAAGCAGTGTCAGTAGGAGCTCGGTATAACCTGTGAGACTAAAGGCAGCTGGGAGAAGCTAATGGTGCTGGGGGAAGCTGAGGCCCTTTCCCTGTCTGCAATATCAGAACTGCAATTGTTACAGGCTTCCCAGTTATTGAATCTCAGTAGTACCAGATGTTTAGAGACACTTTCTGAAGTGGGGAGAACCCAAAAAAGCTGTCCTGCTCCGGTCAGCTCCAGAGACTGTAGTGGTGTTTGTAAACCACACAATCTTTCATACACACACACACACATATTTCCTCAGTGCTCTATTATGATGATGATACCTGTGGAATTCACGCCTACTGCCTTGCTGGTTTGCTGTGCTTTCTCCTTCAGCTCAGAGCTGGGCAGTAGTTCACCATGGTAGTGAACTTTGCAAATACAGAGGAAAAAAGGCTCCCAACTGTATTATCCACAAATGAGAAGATCTCTCCCTTCGAAATCCCATACCGCACTGAGGTGCTTACTCCAGCTTGCCCAGCAAAGCCCTGCTCATGGAGGTCAGCAGAAAAGACGAGGCTGACCTGCAGGTATTGATCCCAGTGATTCTTTGTTTTATGCAAAGATCTTTTTTGGCTGAACCAAAGTAAAGAACTGCTTGCTTAAGCATTTTAAATTAATAAAAATGGCAGGCATTTTTATAAGCCTGTTTTCCTTTTAGTACTGTCTCCCAGCATTTCTGCTGGTTTTCACTCCTTGTGTAATGAGACTGTGAGTGATAATAATTTCTCCTGGCTACAAGGACACATAAGCATTAATTTGAGTTTGTTACATTTGTTGTGGATCTATATAGACAAAAGGTCATTAATATTTCTCAGTCCTTTGTACCTCATTCAGTTCACAGACTCACATCCCTGATTCTCTGCCTTCTTATTTCAAAAGGGGCTAATAATTACATCTGATGTCCTACTCAAAGTGCCTTTAGCTTCACCCGATAATGGATGGACAGGCACTCAAATGTTTTCAAACCAAGTCTTTGGAAGTGCTTTATGTTGGACAAAGAAGAAATCCAGTGCGCCAAGATCTGGTCTGGTTTTTGAGTGTTTTGGCCCAAAGCACGCTACATGGTTTGACACACAACGTTCATGCATTTGCAAAGCTTTCCGAACTTCATTTGGTGAACTCCAGCTGCTTTCAGTGGGATCTTTGCTCACAGATCAAAGACTGTGACCCTCGGAGAATGTAAGTGCTCATATTTGGGTACTGCTCCTCCTTCATTCCTTGCACAAAATAGGAAAAATGAAGGCTGTGTTCAGCCCCATGGTACTGCTGCACTTGCAGAGGTTTGAGGAGCGCTGTCATCTCTCTGCGGGTGTTGTGGCTGCTCGGAGACACCCCTTTCCTTCCGAAAGCAGCCGCAATACCCACCCTGATGTGAGCCCACCAAAACCCTCTCCTGCCTTGTGGCCATATCCTCTCTCTATCCCATCCCAACAGCCTCCAGGCAGCAGCTCCATGCTCCCCCCGGGACCAAAAATCCTGTAATGGGTGGTGTGGGACATGGCTCTGCTGGGGCGAACTCGGCTTGAGCTGCTGGTTCCTGTCTGCCCTCACCCATGGAAAGGCTGTGTCCCACCATGCACCACCTCCTGTGTGTGATAAACCAGCCCGCAGCCCCAGCTGGGAACAGGAGTTCTCAGAAAAAAGCCAGGTCTGGGTGAGCTGGGCGAAGGGCAGCAGAGGAGGGTTGGAGCAAGGTGTGTCTGAAGGGGGTAGTGGGGAGAGGTGGGTTTCTGCTGCCCCTCGGGGTTATCCAGTAACAGGGCTCACCTTCGTCCTTGGCGAGCTCTGCTCCATCCGAGGATTTTGCTCCCTTGGCCCCTGTGTATCTTTACAGCTGGATTATGGGTTTAGGAAAGTCAAATGCCCTGAGATCACAGATACAGGGTAACTGTTTATAGAGGAGAGGAGGAGGGCAAAAATCAACAAATTCCTATGATATATTGTATGTCATTGGTACGTGACACTCCAAGACCTTCAAATGCTTAAACTAAAGACCTAAATATAATTTAGTTAGTAAAAATATACCTTAGTTATAATAAAATGATAATAGTGGAACTTGGCAACAGAGCAGCTAATAAATACTACACTTTTGAAATGTGCCTGGGATCCAAGTACATACTCTTTTACTGTGTAGTTAAAGCATGTGGCAGGACATGCTAGACCAAGATTTTCTTTTTGTCTTTCCAGTGGAAAACTAAAGTTCTTTGTTTAAGTGAAGCCCATTGGGAATTTTTCTTAAGTAAAACAAGGAGCTAAAGAATTCCATTCCCTTTTGCCAACTTTTTTCCTCCTTCAAGCCAAATTATCGATTAATGGGGCATTAAGTATTAAATACTGTCTAGTTATATTCATACCTTTTTTTATTTAGGCTCCTTCAATACTTCCTCATTGGTGCTTCAAACACAGCTGAATTAAAAGATGAGATACTTTATTGGGAAAAGACTAGCCCTTCTAAAACTTTTTGGCCTTACAAAAGTAAAGGTCAGTAATCTGAAAGTCACTAAATTTGCATACTTAACCCTATTTCTGATTTTTTGAAAGAAAAAAATATCTGTACTCCTTTAAGATCTTCTTCCTGAGCTTCATTCTTTGCCTTCTTCATTAGCTGTCTCCATTTCGGTACCCTATCGTTTTGCCAGCAGAGCAGCCAAGTGAATGCTTGACCATATTTTTGTCTGGCTCTAGCGAAACCGTGATCTGACAATAGAATACTTTTCTCTGGGTTTTCCTTCTTCCCCCGGGGAACCATACTTCAAGGGCAACCTGCTTGTCCAGCATATGAACATGTGGAAAATCCACTGCTATGCACTAATGATTTTCAGATGGGCAATTGTTGCTGAAAATCATCCCAAGAGCAGCAGCTTCTCCATTGTAGCACCTAACCGCTTTGGGATCGCGTTGCTCCTAGCTGAATAAACCCTTTGCATTTATGTATAAGGTGGTGACATCTGCTGCATCACACATGTAGTAACAAAATTTAGGGGGAATGGAGGTAAAAGTTACAGTTGTGGTTCCTTTTTGGCTATTGTAATGCGCATCAAAATCACTTATTTATGATCAAAATCACACTTATTTTAGCTTGAAAACATAAATGTAGGAAAAAGTCGAGCTATGCCAAAGATCCATGACAGCAAGGCAGAAGCACCCTAAATATTGACCACAGATTAATTGCTTTCAAACTTTTGTTTTAAATATTTACAAGGAGACATCACATGCTGGGAGAGAGAAGAACGAGATTTAAATTTTATATAATTTCTATTACTGTTCTTCTCAGAACTGCATTCTTTTTAAACAACTTTCACTTTTAATCTGTAATTAAAGCCAAAGTTTTCTTTTAATTTTAAAAGCTTGTCCTTGGACTAAAATAACATGGAACTTTTTTAAACATTGATCCAAGCTGCCGTAGATACATTTTATTTTAACCACAGAGCCTGCAGTTGGATTCTTCGCTTTGCCAGATCGGCTATGACCTGTGAGTGTGGCAGTAATGACTGTGGAGTCCTGGATGCTGTGCTACCAGCGAGGAGGGTTGTTTTTCTGGAGTTGTTCCTCCCTTTGGGCCCTATTCATGAATGACTTAATCTCTGCGTATGATCAAATGTCGTGCAAGTTACTGTGCACAGAAAAATCAAGGAATGCTTCTCTTCCCTGCGTTCCTTACATGGAATTGCTTTGCCTGCCCAGCAAGCAGTTGGAGGGTGGTAAGGGTGGGAATCGAGCAGCAGCAAAAACACACATAAAAAACAACCAGAAGCAGTATAAAAAGAGGGAGACAAAGAAAACAGAGAAAACTTTGAAGGATTGGATGTGCAAGTTGGGATGGGCCGTGCATAGAGAGCTCTAGCTTGCCCAGTCAGCACCAGCTGGAGGGGGTGTTACAGGGGCGATACATTCACCATGAAAAACAAAAGTGTTCCCCAATATTTTCTCTGGAGCATTGAGCATAAAGCTGATTTCTAGTGCATGTTTCTATTAGGTTGTTTTGTCTTGGAAAGCAAACAATTATTGTTTTGATGGGCAGATCTCAAGAAGTTCAGGGAATCAATGCGTCTTAGTCTTTTTATCCTCTTGACCTAATTGCTTGTGTGGTGTAATTCTGTTCTTTCACAGGATGTTAAATCACTTCACTTGAAACCAGGACAGATACTTTCATTAGTTGTGATATTAATTACACGATGTATACCATAGGAGGAACTTTTCTTGTGATGTTTTGGTATTTTCTTAGATATCCAGCAGAATACAGGGGGTGAAGTTGTGCATAGCTGTCTCAATGCTTATACAGACCTCTTCCTAATTCTTTTAGGTTTCAGCAAAATTTTAGCTTACGTTAGGCGCCGTTCTCAGTTACAAGTGAAGAAAGGACTCATATTATCTGAGTTGTTTTTCTCATCACCAACACCCTGCAGCCTCTGCAAGAAATTGTCTGTCTCTCTGTGCCCTGGTGTGGGGACGTATTGCTATAGCAGGACTCCCATGCCAAACAGAGACTGGTGGCAAATGGGGAATAGCTTGATTCAGGTGCTGAACTCCTCCAGCTGTCAATGGAAGCTACGCTTGTTTGTCCAGGGCAGTGACTGGAATAGTCATTTACCTCTTTTTGAGACACTTTCCATCCTTTTAGTACTGACAATGGACTTAAAAGATGTACCTCGCCTTTCAGGTAGGTTATGGCTGAAGTATCATTTTAGCTGTAAGAGGCAAAAAATAGAAGAAAGGGTGGGGATGAAGGGAAAAAGGAAAACTCACAGCCAGGAAATAAATACGAGTGGGAAAATAAAGGACAGAATCAAGATTGTAGAGAAAGGAGAGTGCTGAGAGAGAACAAGGAAAGGGAAATGCAAAATTGCGGACAAGAACAAAAAGGAAGAGGAAAGGGGAGAGCAATGGAGGGGAAGGAAGAGGAAAGAAAAGAGATCAAAGGGATGAAGCTAAGAAGATAAAATACTGGGGAAGCAGATATGGTGGAAATACTGGTAGGAATCTGGAGTGTAACTGAGAAGGACTGTAGGACATATTAGGGAAGCATAGGAGATATTGGCATTTTTCACAATTCAAAATGAGAAGTTTGACATTTCTCCCTTTCAAAGTGTTTGACAAATAAGGGTAGATAAGCATTCAAGAAACATATTGTACCACTCTTCTTGGAAGGCACCTTTGAATCTAATTGCTTGGCATTTTTTTCCATGTTACACAGGCTAAGAGCAGATACACTTCCAGAAAAGGGTATGACCTTGCTTAGAATACAAAGCAAATTAATCCAAACTGTTGCTCACAACTCAGGGAAAAAACAGAACATAGCCTGAGAATGGGAAATACTGTAGTTGTGGTGGTGGTGGTGGTGTGTCTGTTTGTATGGGGTGTGTGGTTATTAATTTCCCAGTTTCTTGATGCATCCACAATCCCTGACTAAGCTGGACACAAAAGTATAGAAAGGGTTTCATACTTGGGCTTAATCATACCCAATCCAGAGTTTGGTGAATCCCACCAAGACCTATTTTGAAAACTGTAACTAGTTTTGAGGCTACTGTAATGCAGTTTGGCCAAATGTGGAGGGTTCTGTGACCCAGCGTTGCTGAAAGTTTGAACTTCTCCCAGGTCTACTGCTTTCTTTATATTTTGCAGATCAGATCTCCTGTTTGAAAATTTTTCAAGTTGTAAGTCTGTAAGTTGGAGGCAGAAAATCTTCTTAACCTATTGCATAGTTGGCTGAGGGCAATGTCTTTGTGCTCCTCTGAGATGAGCATCAGTCAGTAGCACAGAGAGGACATTACCTGGGATGGACCGATAGTCTGATCCTGTATGGCAAATCATGCATTCCTATATAGTTCATGTTATATATGAACCTAAAATATGTCATGCCAAATCAGATTATGGATATAATTTTCAAGTTCAACAAAGGGTTTTGTTTCTTTTTCCCCCATCATTTTTTAAAGAAACAGAATTTATCTGAATTAAAAACATGATTGGTGATGACGAGTGGGTGGTTCTGTTTACCCTGCCACATTATATAGTACCACTTTTACTCCTTGTTTGGATAGCAGTCACAAGACCCAGATATCAAGCTGTGAAAGTATTTTTCTTGCAGCAGCCTTTCTTTTTTTGGCAGGCAGTGGCTTTGGAGATGCCTCGCGTTTTGTCATGTGATTGGACTGCTGATGAGGTTTCTGTGCTGCCTCATTTTCTTGGATTCCATCTGAATTAACTCTTCTTTGGGTCACTATTGTTAGGACAGTTCTGAATGAGTGGGGTTTTGCATCATAGTGTAACGAGCTCCTAATACTTAGTCTCTGTAAGAAAACAGCCCATAAAGAAGGAATTTGCTGCATTTGTTCCACGTGACTGAAATCTGTTTTCTGTACCTCCAGCTGTCCACATCGAAAACACATTCCTTCTTCACAGTCATATTCGTTCCTGAAACAAGAGAAAATAAGGGGAAATGACTAGTATATAATCGTTCCATCTAAAAACATTCAGTTTAGTCTTGTAAACACATAAACTAGTTCTTTGTAAACAAATGTCTTAATTTTCTTTAAACTGAATATTTAGATGTGAAAGATAGAGAAGCTGGATATGTCAAACACATATGGTTCCTATTGCATCAGAGGCTTTCTTAATTTTGGTATTCTAATTGAAAAGACATTTTTGAAAGCATGCTAACTTTACAGAAACTAATCTATCTGACCCTCTGTCTGGTTGAGGTTTTATTCTTTCATCTATCAACACACTCCCGAAACATTTCTTAAAGGGGGCCTACAGGAAAGGTGGGGAAGGACTATTTATCAGGGAGTGTAGTGATAAAATAAGGGGTAATGGTTTTAAACTGAAAGAGTGGAGATTTAAATTAGATAGGACATGGAGCAAGTTGGAGGAGGGCCAAGAAGATGATCAGAGGGCTGGAGCACCTCTCCTGTGAAGACAGAGTGAGAGAGTTGGGGTTGTTCAGCCTGAAGAAGAGAAGGCTCCAGGGAGACCTTATAGCGACCTTCCAGTACTTAGAGGGGGCCTACAGGAGAGATGGGGAGGGGCTCTTTATCAGGGAATGTAGTGATAAAATAAGGGGTAACGGTTTTAAACTCAAAGAGGGGAGATTTCGATTAGATATTAGGAAGAAATTCTTTACTGTCAGGGTGGTGAGACACGAACAGGTTGTGGCTGCCCCATCCCTGGAAGTGTTCAAGGCCAGGCTGGATGGGGCTTTGAGCAACCTGCTGTAGTGGGGGCGCGGGTTGTAACTGGATGATCTTGAAGGTCCCTTCCAACTCTAACCATTCTATGATTCCATTAACCTCTTCCACTTCAAATGTACAGGAGTAACAATATCCTCCATGGACTTTGAATTGCCCTCAGTATTTCCAGTGCTTAACATGGAAGTGCTGTTTGGGGTAGCTGATGTTGGGGAGCTGGCAGGGGCTTAAAGGGGAGAGCATTAGGAAGTAGGAAGGCAGTGGGAAGTGAGTAGGGACTATAATTTATTCATAAGTTTTCACTTTATTCCTGGATAATTTATAACACAAAATACCTTAGGCTAAGTAATATCTTTAACTGGTCAAAATTTCTGTCCACATCAGAGAAATGCTGCAGGTCTGCTTTAAAATATAAGCTATTTTATAAATGTTATGAAACAACTAACTGCCTTGGATAAGGCAAAATTTCAGTTTGGCATCCAATATGTATTCATTTTTCCTCCTACAAGTAATAGGCAGAAAACTATTAAGTTTACATCTGAAATAGGTACATTTGAAATAAAAAACACATTTGTATTTCAGGCACTGCCATTAGGTTCTCTGCTAGGGTGGGCTTTAACTGCAGGTGCATGCTCTGCAGAGAGCTGAGCAGTAGACTTTGCTTGCAGGTTGCGATGGGGTGGGATGTCTTCTGGGGGTGAGTTAGAGCCCCCTCTCCAGCAGCACTCGGAGCCCTTTGCAGTGCAGGTGCTGGGCTCTGACCTGCTGCAGTGAGTACACCAGATGTGCCACTGGCTTTGGTCTTAATTATGTATAAAACCACCTTGCTTAAGCATACAGAGTATTTAACAATAAATTGCCTTTTTTTAATACACTAACATATACAATATAAAGTCCACAAAGGTCATGGAGGTCAATTTATTTAGTAAATGGAAATACTTGTGTCCAAAAAACATTATGAATCATTTTGGTGTTTTAACTTCAGGATGCAGAGTAAATTATTCCAAAAATAATAGTAGCCAAATGTCATTCCCTCCAAACGTTTGTGTAATATCTATTTATCTGTGGGCAGATGACTGTTATGTATAATCAGAGGCAGACTTTTGTCAAATTGAGACTAAGTAAACACAGCTGAACACAAGCAAGTTGGACTACAACTTTTTTGAGTTTTGCCAGCACTGTTATGACCTTGAAAATCAGCATTTCTTCAGAAAATCTGCTTTCAATATGGGAGAACTTTTAGTGTTTCAAATTAACAAGTGTTGATTAGAAATTTGTTCTGTTTAATTTTTTAGTTTTTTTGTCCAAATAAATGAAAAGTTTGCATTTGCCCAAAGGAGGGCATCCTTTCTGCTGCTTAGAAAGTAGGAATGTTTTGTAAAGGAACATTTCTTCCACGTATCAATAAGAACAAGAACAGCGGTTAGAGAAACTCGGCTGAGGCTTCATTATATAATCAGAGAAATTTTCTACTCCTTCCGTGAAATAGAAAATTTTTTAATGTCCCATGCAAGTAAACATTACATTTAGGCAGTAGATTTTAAACCACTACATATATAGATGCTGTTTTCATTGCCCTTGAAAAAGTAGTACTTCCATTTATAAATTTTGCCAATTTTTCTACAACTTAGTGTCCTACTAAACATTTTCTACAGATCCTGTTTTTCTCTGTGACACAAAAAGAAATAAGACTGATTTTATTGACAAACAGGAGTACAATCTAAACCTTAGTTCTGATACACAAATTTTCTGCTCCTACATTACCAATCATTTGAGCAGAAAGCATTTTGCTCTCTTGATTTTAAAAGCCACAGCATTTGGAATCTTGAGGAGGCTTTGGACAGAAGTCACATAGGAGTCTTGCTCAAAAATTTGTTTTTCAGTAATTACAGCAAGTGAGTCTCATCCATTGCCAATATCTCTGTTTCAAGGCACTTCTTTCAAAGGGATATTTTTTCATTTTAAGTGCTGTATACCAACCAGCTTGCACACCAGATTTAGGGGTAGGACACGTGCACAGCATTGTGGCCAGGGGAAACTTTCCCAAGGTCCTTGTGTCCCGTATCCATAAGCCCATACTTCCCAATCTGCCTGTTTTGGGGGGCAGCAATTACCGTTTTCAAATTTCTAACAGGTTCTTACAGCAACAATAATTTAGTGCCAGCAGCCAAGCGTACATTGATTACTGTAGCAATCAAGCGCCTTGTACTTGATTGCTACAGTATGGGTTGCTACAGTACAGCTTTGACTTTTCAAGCCAAGTGCCGTTCCAGCAGATAGTCTTGGATGTTTTTTTGAAAGAGCTGCAGCAGAAGTCTCATCTTGCCTGAGCTTTGTCTTCCCCTGTCATTGTAGCAAAAATAAAATGATGATGTAGTTGGATTTGGGGGGTAGATGGAAGAGGAAGAAGATGACGGAAAAGAGGACAACATAACTAAGAAGCTATTTTAATTGAGAATTGCAAACAGTGTATATGCCTATACATTCCTATGCTTTGTACCGAAATGCGGATTTCAGAGAAAAAAGCAGAAAACCCTGCTCCCAGGCCTGGCTGAGCAATGCACCTTCTTAACATTAACCAAAATAATCTGGAAAAGGCCTTAATGACATGGGTTTTAGACAGTTGTTTCCTCTGGGCAACTCGTCTTTTGGGGCTAAGGGTACAGACACTCACAGTGTTGGCATCCTGGTTCTTATTCTGGGATTTCTGCTTTCCCACAAAGGCTAATAAGGCTTATAAAAATGAAAATAAAACCAGAATGTGCCAGGTGTCACCTAAGCCCATGGAGCAGGCCTCTGGGTGTTTGGAGGGTGCAAAGCAGGTACTAATTGCAAAGCTTAGGGCCATTGGGCAGGACTTGCCTTGAGTTCCAGCAGCTTGTGGCAGCCGGCCATGTTCAAGAGGAGAGCCTTGCTGCCCATGGGGGCTATGGGTGGTCAACAGCCTTCAGGGTGCCTTGAGCAGCCCTCAAGATGCTCGTACATGAGATGGTAGTTGCCTAGGAAGTGCTGGCAGGAGAATATTTTAAAAGGGTATACTTAGCTTTGAGTTGCATTTGGGGTTGGTGGTTTATGTCAGCGCCAGCAGAGCCCTGCCTGTGGGTGAGCCAGTCTCTCAGCGGTGCTCTGAGGGGCTGGTTTTGCCAACACTTTGCTAGTTTGTTCACTAGATATAGAAGAGTTGTTGGCAGCCAACTAGGTAGATTGTGTGGGTGCTTTGTGTGCCCTGATGAATCTGTACCCTCAAATACAACTTTTGCTGGTGGTGCTGGTGGTGCCCACTGTTGCAGAAGGAGGGTGGGGAGGAAAGCAGGCATTGTCTGCAGAGGGGATTTGCTGCGTCTGCTTTGCAGACCCTTTGCAGGTCTCAATAAACTTAGCAAACGGTGATGTATAGGCTATTGCTCTACGGGAAAGCTTTGGCTCATGGGCAAAGGTAAAAAGTAACAAGGCTTGCAAAATGAAAGAAAAAGCTTTTATTGTTTTAAAAGTGGGAACAGAAGTACTACTAATAATAGCAGCAAGTTAATTAGAGAACATGAAACATTTCAGTTCACAGAGCTTAAAGCCTTGGTGTTGTAGCTGCCCGGCTTGCTTGGCAGCTTGGAGTCCTCCTCTCATCCTCCGTCCAAAGGCTGAAAGCCTGGAATTGGACTGTGTTGGAGAGATCAAAGGACCTCATTTTTTTTCACCAGTTATTCCCTAAAAAATATGAACGTTCTTCATGTCTGGAACCATGGCTTCATGCCTTGTTGCTTTACTCTATAGAAGTGGAAACTCGGGATCTTAAATGTGAGATGAGGATGCAAGACTATCTGTACAAATACACGATTGTTGCTTACGCTGCTCGCCCTTAGCAAAGCATCTAAGCAGGTCAGGGAAGACACAGAAGCAAATTGCAGAAATGTGAGTTACTCTGAGGTAAAGTTAATTTGGTTGCTCCTTGAGCAAAAAGTCCACAGTAATTTCCAGTTGCATCCATGATGAATTGCATTCCATGAATGCACATATTTTCTGTATTTTTATGCATATATATGTAGCCCAGTTGCTCCTGATTGCAAACCCTGCTGAGTGAAGGGGTTTTTTTGATTTATGGTGACAGGAGGGAAGACTAGTTATTTATACATACTGATAAAACTTCTGAGTTGTTTTTGATCTACAGATCTTTCAAATTATTCAAAATTCATATTTTTTGAAGTATGTCAGTTGGTTTAACCATAAATACCATATGGCTTTACTATAAATATGTATGTGTGTTTTAAATCTGATATAGCAAACTGCTGCAGGAGAGAATTCCCTAAAAGAAATCTCCTGACTTCCAGGAAAACATGCATAAGCGAATGTAAAACAAATATTACTGCCTTCTGCACCTGTCATGTATTTTTGAAGCACCTTATGTTTGCATCAACCTGACATTTTTAAACAAAGAGTGTTCACTCTATTTGGGGGAAAAATGTTATGAGGGGCTGCTTTAGATAACATTGTCTTTGATCTTGGAGGCTGACAGCCAGCAATTCAGTTAGGTTTTAAAGGAGGCTATTGGATTTAAAGGTTGTTAGATCATGTCCACTATTGTGAATTGGGATACCCTGGTCTAAGTAATCAGTGACTTTTGGGGAGAGATATGTTTAATAGTTCTGGATAATACATTTTTCCCCTGTGGTAATAGTACATTGTGATTCAATAATTTCTCATTTTATTAGTACAAAGGCATGAATTACTTTTTATCACTTGTTATTTAACAGATATATGTTATTACTGTCACAATTACGATTACTGCTCCTCTGGTGTAGTTGCTATTTAGGTGTAGTTTCCAGTGGCCAGTGTAGCTTTTTCAGGTAAGAGCTGTTTGCAGTGATCTCAGAGAATTGGCATCTTCACTCCGAGAAACAGCCTGGGCATGTTGCCCGTGGTTCAGATACTCTCTATTTGAAAGCAAATCTGTTTGGCTTGAAATATTGTGGCTTAGGGTCCTCTACAGCTCAGCAATTGCATCTCTGAGAGCTGCTCTTCCTGGGATCAATGGCAGAGGGTTTGAATGCGCCTCGTTGTTGTGCTGCATGCCCTACAGTTAGAGGAGCCGAATGGAACAGTAATAATCTCTGCAGCATCGCGGAGTAAGTTTTATAGAGGCCCCAGAATTCATGCAATTGTGCTATAGCAAGAACTGCAAGCAGTATATCGGGGTCCGGATGAGCTAGTAAGCCCTGTCTCTCCACAGCAGTCTTAGCCCATGAATGTGGCAGAGCGTTGCCGTCAGGGCTCAGGCAGCGTGCCGTGCCGTGCCACGTGGACAGACGCTGCCCCGCTCCGTGGGGCACGTTTACTCAGGCGTGCCTCAGCATCTGAGGCCCCGAGTGCTGAGAAGTCTGAATTCAGTCCCGTGTCGTTATCAGTCGACGACGCTTCCCCGCTGGTTTCTTGAAACTCACTGTCTCCAAAAGCAGCAGTGTGTGCTGAATAACAAACCCCTTCACATTCAGACTCTTCAGGTTTGGGAATGGAGCCAACATTCTTGAAGAATGATTTAGTGGCCAATAAACATCTGCAAAGTCTGTAAGACTGTCAGAAGCAGTAACATAGAAAGTAAAGATCATATCAGTAGCAATTCCCCTGTCCTGACAAGGCACTCACTGCAAATATTTGTTCAGTCATCCTTGCTCTCATTCCTGTTATCACAGACAGTTTCACATGTTTTGCCAAAAGAGCAATTCCATCTTCTTCCACAAAGCTGTTCACATCCAAGGCCTTTGCAATGTTAAATACCGGCCTACTGCTGTTTCAGGACCTCCCACACGTGCTCCTTTGGAGTGCAGGAGACTCATCTGTCTTACGCAAAGACTCCGCTGTGAAGGGTTCTTACAACTTCCAGTTACGGAGCATCTGCAGTGTTAAGGTTGTCCTGCTCCTTGAGGATCCAAGCTCAGTCTGGCTGATTTATTAGACTGCACCAATCTTCCTGATAACCAGGATAGTCTTTGAGATCTATGTACGATTCTCCTGCTGAGCCCTTGAAATTGCACTGCGCTAGGAGTCAAACCATTTGTAAATACAAGATGATGTTTGGAGAAGAAGGAGGTGTTTCTCCTTCCTCAAAACCTTATAGCAAATGTGTACCTCTTCCTGAATAATTCTGGGCAGGCAATTCTCCTGCTACAAGAGCCTTCCCCCTTTTGCCTGGTTAGCTGCACTCTCACTTGCCTGGTGAATAGGAAAACTGAAAACACAGCCCTTCTTGAGATACCTCCCAGTTTACTAGAATCTCTGAGGGCCTGTTCAGAAGGTGTCTGGGAATATTTAGGTTTTGGGAAGAAATCCTGTAATGGAAATAATAACAGTGCAAGTTGTGGTGAGCAGGATCATGAAGACTGCAGTAGCTTCACAAGGGAAAGCAAAGGGAGCAGAACTTAAAACTTGACTCAAAATAAATGCAATCAAACACTGAAATAATTTCTGTGCAGTTGGAGGCGAGAATATTCCACAGGCAACCGTTCCCCCTGTGACTCACTCAGCAACGTTTCTTTCTGCTGGCCATTCTGCATACAGTCGGGGAGATGTATGACAACAGCTTTCTGTGTAGGTTCCTGTAATTCCTCAAGATGCTAAATAAAGGGGTTCCCATCGCATTTCTAGCTACATGAGGAAAGAGATACTTTTCTGACATACGTGAGCTGGCTCAATTTGAAAGAAGCCTCAAAACCCAGCTCACTTCTCTACCAGCAAAACACTAACCTGAACGCAGCTGAGCATCTCTGAGAACAGGATGATTAACTTCATGATGTGCTGTTCAGTGCCATTTGGTACTCTCCATCTGGTCGTTCACAAACTTCAATAAAGTTGTTCTCATAAGATGTCTGTAGGATTTTGCAAATGGGGAACTGAGGCACTGAACAATTACAATTTGAAGTCATTTTAGATACCTAAGACTTTGTTGGATGCTCATGATTTTGTGGCTCTTTATACATTCAAAGCGCAGCTCTTGTTGACCCCATTTGCATCTGCAAGTGCTCAGCACTGCTGAAGATGAGAGCCCTGGCTCTCAAGTCGGAGTCCAGAGACTAGGGAATGTATGGTGGCATCTGTGAAAAGGTCGGTTAGAACAGCTTGTCCAGGCCCACACAAATGTGTAGCACAAGCAGAGAGACTGTGCATCACTAACTTGATTTACTTGGCGTCGTTAAATCCATCTATTTTTTACCTTCTTGCATTCTCCTCCTGCAACCGCCTCGGAGCTGCTGTGCTATGGTGCTGAGGTTGTGTGGGGCAAGGTCTCACCAGTGCTCTGTGTTTGGCCCTGGAGCAGGTCCGTCCTGCGCCTTCGGGGAGGCAGCGACCACAGAAAATGCCACATGTGATTGTACTGCAGTATTTCAAGTACGCTTAGTGGGAAGGCAAACTGCACAGGCATTCCCAGCAGATACAGTTATATACATATGAATATATCTGTATCTCCTTATAGATATAAGTAATTTTTAAAATTTCATAAGTAATCCCTTGATTTGTAGGATCTGTGTGCAACAGTTGGCTGGGGTTACCACGAGGCTCTTTAGCAGCCTACAAACATTTTTGCGGTTGTTTGATTGTTGGAGCCCTGTTTGTGCTTATGCATTTCCTTACAACCTGCTTGAATTTTTATGCTTGTTATCGCACAGAGAACGCCAAGTTCGGAACATAACTTAGGCACCTGGGTTTTAGTATTAGGACATAAGTGTGCATCCTGGTACCGCATGCATTGGATGGAAGTAGTTATGTTTGAAAAGACCATATTCGTCAGTCTCTTCTTTATCTTACAGGCAAGTGAAAGGAACAGTGAATTTCCTCTCCCTGACAGACTTAGCCATTCTTTACTCCATGCTGCTGGCTAAACACACCCTGGAAATCAGTTCTGGCATTCACTGAGACGTTCCTCCACTTGCCTGAAAATACAGCACCTTGTAATTTAAATTGCCTTTGAGCAACACATGCCATGTCTGAGCCCCGTTGGCTCCCAGGGGCAGGAGAGGAGCTGGCTTCTGCGAGCAGGGCCATGGGAACGGGGGGCACGTTTCTCTGAATTCTGCAGGAGGCTTCTGAAAATATCCTGTGTGTATGCATTCATATCATAACGTTACACCACATATGTAGGGTCTGCTCCCAAACCCACAGCCAACTAGCATAACAAAATCGGATTTTACTGCTGTAGTGTCAGCCTAGGGTTGAAATATGGCTTTGAAACCCTCCCTTTCACCCCGCTTTTTTAATGAAAAACAATCGGGCTGGAGTGTAATAGTGCTTACCCTGGCTGTATTTGACTTCAGCTTTTTACTTTTAAAGCCTTATTTTAGGCTTTAAGAGCTCCCAATTAAACTTTTTAGATCCAGAGTGAAAGCCTGAACGTGCCTGCCTGCACAACAGTGAGATTCCTGGGTGGGAAAAGGATATTTTCATATTAAAAATGAAGAAAAAGAACACAGTGATATGTTTTCTCCTTTCATACTCCTTACTCTTATTTTCCCTAATGAATCCTCATTTGTCATTTTCTTATTTCCGTTTTTTAAACATCTCCCATGCCCTTTCCTTTATTTCTTGTTTTTTCTTCCTCTTCTACTTTTTCCTCTTTTCTTTATTTCACCCTTCCCCTTCCCTGCTGCCTAACTTGGTTTATACTGTTAACCCATAATGGTTTGCAATAGGAGGGCTAACTACTTCTTCCTTCCAGTCAGCACAGCACATGCTGTAAATCCCTTTCTAAACACCCCCAAAAAAAAAGAAAGCCTAGTTCAGATATTTGTTTATCCGTTATGAAATGCATGTGGGAGACTATCACCAAGGAATCCGACAACATTACACTATTAATTACATGCCAACTCAATGAGGAAAGATTTGATTTCAGTCAGCTTTGCAGCAAACTTGAAAAGAACATAATACCATATAACCGCCAGTTCGTTAACAACTCGCCTCCAACACTACAGAGCCCCGACTCCCATTATAAGCTCTGCTAAAGCCTGGCTAAGAAAACAAGTCTCATGCAGTGCCCTGCATCTCACCAAGGAGAACACACTGTCACTGGTCATGGGAAATTTAGAGCCAGCCGTGACAGCCCGAACAATGAAGTGATTTACACCAGGTTTGTATCTAGTTTGCTAACTCATAAATTCTTACATGCAGGTGCATAGCCCAAGACCGTAAGGCCATTTGCACCATGCCTACTATTATGTGGGGCTTTCAGTGCACTTATTAATGCAAATGTTAATATAGACCTGCAAACTCAATTCTCTTTTATGGTTTATAAAATACACCTATCCCAGTCTCTCTGGGCATGTATGCTCATTTTATAAAAATCACATGTATTAAAATGTAACTAGATGCCTACTCCCACTTCAGCAGGCTCCAGGCTGCACAGGGAAAAAAAAAGTCTTCAAGTTCCCAGGTACTCAGGAAAAAAACTTGAGTGGTACCAGTCCCTCACAGTTAAAGCTTATACCTGATATTTTGGTCCAAGAAGGAAATTTCAAAGAAAGATTTCCCTGAAAACACTTGATCTGAGGCATGAGGGCAAAGGGTATTTCCAACATTCGCAAGACCCGGTCTATGGGTCTTAACAGAAGAGGTCAGACCAGGACTAAAGCTGTTCCTGGAAAAAAAACAGTGGGAGAACAAGGGGAAATAGTCAGGGTAGCTGTCACTGTGAACGTAAATTGTCATAATGCAGTTTGTTCATCTGAAAGGACGTAACAGCTGATGACAGGTCAGTTGTTATACTTGGTGTCACTGTGAAGCCAAAGGAGTGAGGTAACAGGGTTGTGGGGGTGACTTCATTACAAGCTGCTCCATAACCTCCTCCTGGAAGAAAGAGAAAGCAGTGGTAAATGAAAGCTTTGCTGAAAAGGAGTTTTCTCTAGAGCCTGGGCCCAGACCTTGTTCCTGCGAGTTTCTGACAGCTTTCCTCCTCCCACCCAACAAAAGGACATGGTAATAAATCTTTGTCAGTAGAAATCCAGTACCCCCCTGAGATCAGACCAGCTGTGGTTGGTATCCAACACACTCCCAGGTCACAGTGCCTCTCTGTGTCTGCAGCCACAGGTCATCTGAAACTTGAACAGGGACTTTTGTCCCTTCACCAAAAGGTTCTGTTACATGAGCACTGCCAGCCCTGACCAGGCGGTGTCATGTGGACCTGCCCAGTCCAGGACCTGCTCTGGGCAGGAGTGGCTTCACAAGGGACAACGCAGAGTGGATCCCATGTGGAGGTGGCCTGAGGTCTGCAGAAGATCAGCCATCGGGGCGATTTTGGAGAATGTTTCTGTAGGAGACTCTGTGGTTTGGAGTCTCTTCCAGCATGATCTTTCCTGTCTGTGCTTCTCTGTAATTCATCTTTAATAGGTCAATGTCCCCAAGGAAGCCTGGGGGGATAGTGCAAAAGGAAAAAGGTTTTAAGAGTTGCTATGCTGGATCGGATGAGTCCTGTCTATGTCTAGAAAGCCTTTGGTAGTGTGGATCTCTGGCTGAGCAGTATCCGCGTTCAGAAACTCATTTGTCTGTTCATATCAGGTTCAAAATGGGAGCACTGCAAATGTAAGCATGGGAAGGCCAGGTCCTGCCTCCTCCAGTTCAAACTAGAGGAGCCTGAGGTTTGCTGTGCTTGGGTTTTTCAAAAGGTCTTTGTACCAAGATTAAATGACATTTCTTGCATGAGGAAAGGTCCTGGCCTGGTGCTCTGGGCTACAATTCCCCCTCCCTTGCACTGCTGAGCAGCCTGTGCTAAGCCACCTTCCCGCCACGGATGTGGGTAAACGTTAGTGATGTTGTGTGATTCATGGTTTAGTTTGGGATCCTTCGCGAGGAAAGGAGCTGTGTCAATGCAGAAGAGTACAGGAATATTAATTCAGGTTAACCCGGTTTTGTTCTTGGAGAACCAGAGATCTGAAAGTCGTATGTGCTCTGAAATTGCGGTTTGGAAAATACTACAGTCAAGGTGTGTGTGTGTGTGACCTGCAGAAATACCTCATCTCACCACTGATTTACTCACACATGTAAACTTCATTTTTCATTCAGCTGCCCCGATTTATTTCCTGTTCCTCCCTCTTTTTCCTCCTCTTGCTTGTTTTGAAAATGCTGGTCAACACATGTTAAGCCAGAGTCTCCAAAACCAACAAAAGAAAGTTCAGGAGAGGCAGAGAGAGAAACAGCTGAATAACGCTGCCAATTTTAAAATGAAGATAAGTTATATGGGACCTTTTACTGAACCAACAAATATTTTATAGTGTTCACCATTTGGGGCCAGCAGTTCTTTTTTCCCCCTCCATTTTGAGCTAGAATAGAAGGTGTGTAATTCATCAGGAATCTGTACACGTTTAAGTAGCTTCAAGAAGTATCACAGTCATGCAGGACTGACCTACTGTGTCTTGACTTCCATATCCATTTTTTCCCCACTACATAATGTTCTGTACCCTTTCCTCTCTGTCCTGTTCCCTCATTCACACGTTCTTTCCCCTGTTGGTTTCAAGCCATCTTTGCTTTGTCAGTGTTACCTGATAACACAAAGCAGGATTTTAAGCCAGTTGTTGCTGTTTGGCTTGAGCTGTATGTAACACCGAGCGGGGGAGCACCGGGGACGCTTCTTGGTCCGACGTAAGTGGTCGGTCTTTCCTTTGCTGTTCCCGGCAGGGCCTTTAGGTAAAGTCAGTTCATCACCACACACGTGTGATATTCTTAGGTCAGAATTCTTAGATCCAAAGAATAAAACATAACTGTAATTAACATTATTTAGCACACCCCTGAAGTCATCCAAGCATATAAAAGTTATTAGTCTGGACTCGGCAAACAGTAAGGGTCTGAATTGTTCTGAAATATTTGAATGTGCCACGTAGCCAGAGTCTTTGTATGTTGTAAATTGGAGTAGACATACGTGCTACGGCTTTTATGCTCTGGCTTTCTTCTCTAATACTGGATGCAGTATGTAAAAGGACATTGTGTATGTACTTAGATGTATATCTTCTTGTGAAATATTTGTATATTATTTTGACAACAGTCAGGTGTAATGGCAGTGTACTGGAGGTAAGTGATGCGGTTGTCCAGTTTAAGGATGGTTTGCCTGCAAGAACCCTGGGGTTTATTTTCTTCAAGTGGGCCTTTCTGACAGCAGAAGAACAAAAGAAAACATTTTAAATATAGGAGAATGCTGGAAAATTCTGCTCTTAAGTGTTTTCAAAATGGTCAAAGTATTGCCTAGGTATGTTGTCTTTGGACTTCTGAGACTCATTTCCATCTCTACTAAAACGGGACTGCGAGCTACCTTCTGAGAGAGTTGTCACGATCAGCCAGTGAGTATTTATGAAGAAATTTCGTGGCAAAAAAAAATAATAAATGCTACATATATTATTAATAATTATGTGAGTCCTGAAAAATACCATACTATATCACAAAGCTGGTATTGTCCAGTGACTACGCTCTTGGCACTGCGTGCTACAGTAAACTGTATACTGAAAACTCATACTAATGGAAAGGTATACAGGATTCCATTGGTAAGTGATTTATAGTGACTTCCTATTATAAACAAGAAGGAACAAATATCCTGCCTTGCTGGTTTCTTTGGGCGGATGGTGAGAGCAGAATGAGACATTCCTGGCCTGGCAAAAGCTGATTCTCTGGATGCTTGCAACTGGGAGCAGTATGAAGCACCAGAAAGTGAGGTACAAATGACAATCCCTAATTATAAATGATTGAGTTTCCTTTTTCATAGTGCTTAAAACTTTCCAGTTGTAGAGCAAAAAACCACTGTTTTAAGTGATTTCCAAACTTGTAGCAAAAAGATGTTTCTGATGCTTAATATTAAATAGATTTAGTATAGGACCTCAATGTATGCTGAAAACCTACAAACATCATTTCACAAGCAGCACATTGCTTTCTGAGACAGAACCACCTTCAGCAGCAGCTCCTTTTTGGGCTTCAATTAATAAATATGCTATTGAGCACAACTGTAGTTTGTTTAGGAAAGTTATTTGTGCTGGCCAGTGGTATGCTGTTGATAAACTTCAGTGTGCACCCTATCAAATAAGTCTTGGGAACAGTGTGGAATATAAAAATACATCAACATTGGCTTTCTCTGGAGTCACTTGCCTTGATCTAAGCTTGACAAGTCTGTAGGGGTTGAAATTTGTGTCAGAGCCTGCTTTGATCCAACTAGTGAGAGGACCACACTTTTTCAGGAGAGACCAGAGGTGGCTGTCACCTAGGGCGTGTTAAAGTTAACCCCAGCGCTTGGAGAGGGCAGCTATGGGGCATCCTTGGTACTTTGTATAAAGTGCTACCTCTCATGTAGTGAGAGAGGGCTCATGGGTGAAGTGAGAGGTCTGCCCATGAGCACTTGCTCTGGGGTGAGTCCTGAGCTGAGGCTGCTCGGTGAGATTCAGTTATGCTGCATCATTTTTACATTCCTTCCGTCACCATTTCCAGAGATGTTACCCAGTCCCAGTGCCATTTCCTCATTGCCTGAGAGAAGAAATCTAGGAACGTGTTATGCGATGGTCATGAAACTGAACGCTTTCCATGTTGAGAATGCTGTTCTTCGGTTATACTCATGAAGCAGTCTCACCAAATGTTGCTTTTACAGTTGAAATATGCTTTGCAATTTTTGTGCAGGTATGTCAAATATAAAAAGCTTTAATTATCAAAAGCTTTAATTAGTAGCAGGGGGTATAGCAGGTAGATTGCAAAAGATGAAGAAAAAGCAAAACGTCAAGCAAGAGTCGCCTTTTATTTTTTAAACTTCATAAAATTTTGTCATCTATGTTCCCTTTCTTGTCAGTGAAGGGCCAGACGTGACCAGACTGCGATTCTTTTGGGCTGCGCTAAGCAGTTAAGGCTGTAGTTACACCAGGTGTTTAATCTCCAAAGGATGGAGTCCTCCCCTCATCCAGCTCACAGCATTTCCACGTGGATGATAATGCTGCCCAAAGGGAAACAGTGGGAGGAGGTGGCCATGGAAGAGGGCTTCGCAATCTGATTTTGCAGCAGCACCCAGGGATGTTGGACTGTGGCATTAGATAGGTGGGCTGAAACCCCTTCTTGGAGGACATCTGTTGTTTGTGAATGGAGTCTGGACAACTAACCTGGATAAGTACATTACTTGGATGGCAGGTTCATGGCAAAGCAAGGTGAACCCTGCTCTTCCTTTTGAGCTGGATCAAGTTAGTTTCATCAGCAATATGTCAAGGAGAGCGTGGCAAATGGTCTTTGGTGGTTATCTCCATCCAAAAAGATGGTAGTAATACTTATTTCCTTCACTAAGGGCTGTTCAGACAGATGTGAGCTGCTTGGATGCTATGATAGTGCAAACTGAGATATGTCAGAGGTTGGTATAGCAGAAAAGGATTTTTGGCAAGAAAAACAGGGCCTGTGCTTTTAAATGATGGATTTTCAGACTTCATTGTACTAACATGCTTTTACAGCAGTTATTAAGAAGAGCTTTGCAAATTATCAATGATGGTTTTATTGTAACCCAGTTTCGAGTTTCTTTGACAAATTATTTGTTCGAAAATCTGAATGGAATAAAAAAAGACTTGTAATTCAGGAAAAATCTTCAGCAAAGCTAAAGAACGGGTAACTCTTTGCTTGTGGATTGTGTATTTTAGCTTTTATATACCATGGGCAAGCCACTTTCTTTTAGAGTTGGCAAAACACCAGTAAAAAATATTTGCAAATACTCCTTCAAATAAACGCTGGAATTGGAATGTGTGTCACCATTCACACCTACTTTCCTCAGAAGTTTGTACAAGCAATTTTTTTGTTCATAGGAAATATTTTCCACAGCAAAAGAAGCTGACAGATGCTTGAGAGAGGTGTATTTATATCCAGGTTTGCTCTGGCAACGACATTCTCTATTACTTGCCATTTCCATTTCTATACCTACTGACCTATTCAGTCCTAAACCTCCTCTTTAAAATTGTCTCTATTAAAAAAAAATTAAGCAGGGCTAAAAAATTATTTGTAGCCAAGTACAGCATGAAGAAGGAGACTTTTGGTGTCATGCAATACCTCTCTCTGGATCAAATGGTTTCTTTTTTCGTTGGTTCCCTCTCCTCTGCATAGGTTGAACTTCCCCCTCTTGAATCCCATTCAAGCATTGATCTAGGAGAGCTTAAGAGATACTGATTTAAGATGTGCTCTTTTGGAACAAAATGTAAACCTTGGTCACTTTTGGGCATGTATTTATAAAGTTGTTTTGCAAAAGGATGGAGGCCTGCTAAATCAAACAGCTTGGCAAACATCTGACCTCTGAAATTACAGCTGGTCTCCCTGCATTTCTATGGTGAGACTGTGGTCTTCAGTGGTCACCTCTGAGGGCTGGGGAGTGCAGCTGGGCTGAGTTGTTCAATGCGGGTTGGCTGTGTGAGAAAACGGGCTGCTGGTTAGTGGTGGGCAAAGTCATTGGTAAGTGGAGAGCCACCAAGGGTTGCAATGTGCTTTGAGACCACTGGAAGCTCAGTGCAAAGAAAAGATCAACTTTTAATTAATAATCTGATGGAAATCTAGCAGTAAGGTTGATACTTAGTTGGGAATCTAGCCTCATAAAGAGGGGCATTACTTTATGAGAATTGTGGTGCGTTTAGGAGCTTTTTGAGTCCTGTGGCCGTTAGTGCTCATGCCATTGCTGTTTCTTTTGACTTGTTCTCCATAGGCATGGCAGTCGGGCATGGCTTCTCACTCCTCTGTAATATATTTCTGTGTCAGGATAGCAAGCCCACTGAATAAAGCTTATACATTTCTGCCTGGTAAATATTTCTGGCTTCTCAGAGACGTGAGGACTTATGAATGAACAAATGTAACTCTTGATGGGAAAGTGTAGCCAATGCCTGTGATGCAATTTCATCTTTGAAGGCTGTTAACCAGGTGTGCTTGTTACTTGTACCCTTCTCAGCCTGCCTCTGTGACTGAGTCACTCCCTGGGCAAGGGCCGCATTAAAAACCACACACATCATGTGTGTATGGGTGAAAGTCCTATTTTTAGAGCATACAAGGAGGCATTCACTGAAGGGCAGTGAAGCTGATTTTTATTTTTAGGTTTTGCGATTCCGTATGTCCTTGGGATTTATGTTTTGAAAAACTAGCTCTATCACTCCGCAAAATGTAGGTGGACCTCCAAAACCGGCGTTATTCTCACTATTGCCAAAATAACCAAAATACTTTTTCCCAGACAGCGCTGGTGTGGAGTGCACTGGGCAGGGTTCAGCACCGATTCTCCCAGTGTGATTCTGGTGAGGCTCAGTGATCATATCTATAAGATCATGTCTTGGGAATGTCCCCACAGTGGAAATATCCTAACAAAAATTTTATTTGGAAATCTGTTATCAATTTTTGAATTAATCTTGGGTTATTTTCCCATGCGCCCATTCCACGAACTTGCTTGTTTGAAAAACTATTAAAAGAAGAGAGGCATCATTTTTTTTTTCTGTTTTCAGAAACTCTGGAGAATGGACCAAATAAGTGTGAAAGGTGAGTAAGGGACTTCACAATTTTCCAAGGTAATAATTCTTACAGTTTTCCTGACATCAGGTAGCTGTGTAAGCTGTACGTGTAAATATTTGTTATTGCTTGAATCTAGCGCAGCTAACAGAAAAGGAACCAGCAAAGATGAAACGTACTGGAAGGAGATCAACGCAGCTATGGCCCTAACGAACCTTGCCCAGGGGAAGGATAAACTGCAGGGAACTACCAGCTGCATCATTCAGAAATCATCACATATATCAGAAGTAAAGACTGTTAAAGTGCCATTAGTTCAGCAGTTTTAAGAGATGGGTCCTTTTTCTTTTTCCTGTCAAACAGACATTTTCCTCACAGGATTGGTTTTCCGCAAAATCAGATTCACGGATATGAGGCAAATGTGGAAAATAGGCCCTCTTTTACAGTATGCTCAGTTTAAAAAATAACGTTCCTTCTGACTCAGACGTTTTCATTGTATTAAATGAAATGTTCAATTGCTTCTATAAAAGGCATGTAAATTATAAAAAAAACTGTTTTTATCAAAACATTAACTTATTTTATGTTAATCAAAGTGCGCATAAGACGTTTGCATTGCTATTACAGTAAGTGCCTTGCTTTCAAAAAATAAGCTATAACGTGGGCATAGTACAACAGTATTATGCCTCAAAATGACAATGCCATAATGCTTAAACTTTGTATATTATTCCAAGTGGGCTTAAGCAGCCTAGGGCTAAACACATTACTGCTGGAGGCCCTGGAGAATTGTGCTTATTTGACTTGTACAAATTGACGAGTCTTAATGAAATTGTTACATCATTTTCTCTCTTTTTTTTAATCAACAGTGTTATAAAAACTGTACAGTATGTTTTGTCAAAGTGACAATGAGGTTGTTATGCATGTTTCTTACCTGTATATGCAGTATATTAAAATACCAAAATCATTCCTTTGAAAAGTGCAATACTCTAGAACACACAAATTTAGGAAATAAGTTAATTGTTCAGATTATTTTGAACTTACACGTATGCTCCCAGCTGTGTTGCTCATTAAAGATTTCTAGATGCGAAGGTTCTAGCCAGACTAGCTGTAAATTCAAGTTGAATTTCTATAATTTGCTAGTGACTTCCTGAAGTTTTGATAGCAGTAAAATTGATTTCTTCATGTACAAAACAAAATCTATAGTGCCATTTATTATTTGCAATGGAGCTCAAAAAAGTTTCCATGGTGGAACTCACTACTTTAATGTGGTTTAAACATTTTTATTTTGTAGGTACTGCATAAATGAAGAGAGTTGATAGACAGTTCACATTTCAGTGAGAAAAAGCTATAATATAAACTATCAAAGCCCAAACTAGAAACGCAAATGGGAAATGAAACATTGAAAAATCTCAGCATTTAAGGTGGGAGGGTTTTAAGTAGATACTAAACCATGTATTAAATGTCATGTCTCTAAACTTGACTGCTATTGAGTGTAATGACTAGCATAAAACCAGGTATATTTTTAAGTTTATAGGGAGGTGTACAAGTTATTCTGAAGTCATATAACAATAGTCTAATGAGGTTTACAGTGCTTGAATAAACAGTGGCAAAGTCAAAAACAATTTATACTGAATCAGTTATAGAAAACTGGAAAAGAGCTGATTGTTGCTAGGATTTGGATTTTTTCCTGTGGGTATCCTGTCAGTTTCTTTCCTACTTATCCCTTTCCTTGTTTCTCGTTTTGGTGAGCCATCAATGAACAAGACAAGACTTTAGTCCTGCTCCCACTGAGTTTAATGGCAGAACTCCCACTTCAGTGGAGGCAGGACTGTGCTAATGATGACACTAATTGCAAGTAGAGGCTGTCCCAGTTGCACTAAAATAGTCAAGATGCATTGCAAATATCAGCCTTGGTGTGACTTCACAGGAAACTTCTTGATGTAACATAACATGTTGTTGGGTTTATTTAGTGTACAATGAAAATGATTTGATATGAAAATATTTTGTACATATATATTTTTACTTTGTTTTCTAAATTGCTGATTTGCATTGACTTAAAGTGCCAAGCAAGAAATGTATGTCTTGACTGTATGAACAGTTGAAGTATATGTTTTACTGACTTGCATCATTATATGTCTAAGATTCCATAACATTAATTTTTGATACTTTACTGGATTTTGACATAATAATGTGAGTTTATAACTAATAGCAGAGAGTTAATACTTCACTTTTGTTCATACTATTGTAAGTTATTCTGGTATTAAATATTTTGTGACAATAAATTGATTGTTTTGACAAACTTTTCTGTTAGAAATATTCACAGTGTTTTTGTCTGTATAAAAGACAACAAAACTTGTCATGTAAAAAAGGTACTTTTTGGGGACTTCTCTGGAGTAAAACTGGAGAAGGCAAGCCATTGTATAAACAACTTGTTCATGGTTCTTTTTTTAAATGATCAAAGCACAAAGAATAATCTGTAAAACACATCAAGTGGGTTTTAAATTTAAGAAATACTTGGCATAATTTCTTGTTACCATTTCCTTTAATTTATTTTTTTTTCTACTGCTGCTTTAGAGTTTTCTGAAAACACAAATTCTAATGAATTATGTGTGTCTTTTTTTAAATAACAAAAATCATGATCAGTGCTGAGCCAACAGCTAATGAAGACTCAATAATTATTTATGATATTGGAAAAACAAACATTATTACTATTGCTCTTCTTTGTTTCAACATATGTAACCATTTTAGTAAAATAAATAACTGCAAACAACATCTTGTTGGTTTGAATTAAATATTCGTTTATCATTCTCATTATTCAATGTCCTTAGGCATTTGCGTTTCTGGTTTCCTCTTACAATCAGGGTTTCTCTATACTGGGATACAAGCATGTGATAGGCAAAGACAAAACAGGAATGCTAGTCTTTTGGTTAACACACCTTGTGGTGCACAGTTATGTGAAGTAGCTTAGCACATCCCTGATTAAAATGACTGTTTGGCAAGTTTAGGCTAATGACTGCTAATGACAATGTGGTATGATGCTTATAAATCTTCCACACTGGAGGAGTGCAGCGGGAAGCCATAGCTAGCCACTGTCCTCAGTCACTGGTGAAGGTTGATGAGCTGTGAAAGACTTTGGTCGTTTAGGGGGTTTTTTGATTATAGGCTACATTTGTCTACAGTACCATGTATGGATACAGTTTGGTTGTGGAACCTTGGTGGAGAATGAGATGCAGTCAGCCCATCTAGAAGTTCAGTGCTCATACTTAAGACAGCCCAGTGCTGCTTTTTATCCCAGTTGGACATGAAGAAAACAACTTATTCTGCTCCCATCTACTCTGTCACATCATTTGCAAGAGCCGAGCCCTCCTGGCCTTTTATAAACCATTGAGAGTAAGGGGAGGCACAGTTTTGCCAGGTTACTCAGTATTTAGAATATACGTTTGGATCAGGACTACAGTCTCCTCTTCCAGCAACATACAAAAGCTACAACCACTGAGCTGTATTTCTCACTTTGTGGCCTCATGTTCTCAGTTGGTGGCCTAATGTATGAAGCAGTTTCACTAGGGAGACCAAGAGCAAGTCCCGGGACAACACATAGACCATTTTGAGGACATTTGATAACTTGGTGCCCTAAGTTTTAATGTGGAGTTTGGCAAAAGATGACAGCTAGACTTGGATGCCCACATACACGTGCATGAAGAAACCACTGCACTGTGGGTTAGAAGGGAAAGATGGGGAAGGGGGGTTGATAGCACCTCTGTATTGTGCAAGGAAGAATAGATTTAGCTTAGGCTAGGGGAAAGGCTATGTGGGCTTAAACCTTCTTCATTATCGCTTTACTCGGCTAGCTTTTCATTTCGAGCCCTGGCTTTGATGAATGATGTTTTTATCCACCTAAACTATCCATCAGTGGAGATCCACGACACCAAATGTGAGATGCTATTACAGGAAGAAATCTTGATTATAAAAGTGAGTGGGATCTCTGATAATCATGAGCTTCCAGAACTCACCATACTCTTAATGCCCAGAAAGTCCTTCTTTGTACTGCCTGTGGTATCCCCAGCAGTGGGAGACAGCGTGGGAATCATTCTGCATTAGTCAAAAAGGGACCTGCACCAGGGAAGGGAGTTTGTGACTGCCCTGGGGATGCTCTGGAGTACCAGCAAACTGCCTTCTTTCCCTGCTTCACCACAGTGAGTGAATACTGGTGTGAGGAATCACTCAGGGCCAGTCAGGGCTAGAGGGTATCATGCCAGTGGGGCACACCACACCCTGCTTACCGAGGCACTGCCGAGCAGCGGTGCTGCAGCCACCAAGAACAAACCCTCTTCAGGAATCCTTCCAGGGGTTTTCAGCCTCAGCGGTACCTCTGTTTCTTTTGATCTTGAGGAAGGCCTGTGCCATATTCTCCTGCATGGCTTCCAAGGGCTGGAGGACATGGGTATATCTGCTGGTAAGTCCCCCGTATGGGGTGGAAGATGAGACTAAGCGTGACTAGTCATCCAACATCCCAAAGCTGCAACAAAGCTCCTATAAATTGAGCTCCACCAGGGCTACACAAGTCTTATTCATAATCTCTGCATTCAAAAGAGCACTGGGGACCTCAGAGTGGCCCTGGTAGAGCCAGGATCCCAGTACTGCCAGGAGAGAAAAGCAACTACAACAGCAAAGCTTGTCACTGCTCCTTGGACTGGATACTGCCTCAGATGTCCACTTGCTAGGTGGCAAAGGGAAGGGTGCAGCTGTCTTCTATTAATGGCTGACTTTCTCACATACACCAACATTTTTTTTTCTGTGAAATCTCATTTTCTGTTATGAAGCCTTCAACTCATGTCGTGTTTCCACTCAGTTCTTAGTGTGGCTACACTTTCTTAAACTCTGGCCTGTTACTTGCAGGAAAATGGAGCCTGTACTTAGCACAGACTGAGGACACCAGAACCTCCAGTACTCCACAAGCAGCTCTAAAGTCCAGTGGACACCAATTCAGTGGTCACAGTGACAGCTTCAAACATGACAGACCCCTGATTTATTCCTCTGTTACTATGAACAATCTATGAGACTCATGGAGAATCAGAAAAAACTTCAAAGGGATCCAGGCTCCTAACCTAACAAATCCAAGCATTTCTGAAGGTCTGAGGGCCACGGCATGTTTTCATGGCCAAGTGCAGACAGTTGCATGCCTGCTGTGAGCCAGCTGGACAGAAACATGGTCTAGTTAGGAACTGGGTAACCAAGTTTGGCATCAAGCCTGAGCTGCTACATCAAGTTTCCCAGCAGAGCATGCACTGGACTCAGCATGGTGTGAATATGTCTGTGCAGCTTTTGGAGCGTTGCTTGTTCTGTGCTTGTTCTGTGCTTGTTCTGTGCCTTCACTTGTCCACATCAATGTCCACAATTTTCTCTGTGCTTTGATGCAGCATTTCAAAGAGGACAATAATACTGCTCTGTGGCTGAGCTGTTGTGTGTAGAAGTACACTAATAGTTGGGAGCTGCTCTGGTGAAATACCTAGTTAGGTAGGGCAGAAAAGTGAGATGAAGCATGATCATAGAATCATAGAATGGTTTGGGTTGGAAAGGGTGTTAAAAATCATCTAGTTCCAACCACCCTGCCATGAGCGGAGACACCTCCCACTAGACCAGGTTGCTCAAAGGCCTATCCAGCCTGGCCTTGAACGCTTCAAGGGATGGGGCATCAACAGCTTCTCTGGGCAAACTGGAGTCTCACCACCCTCATACTAAAAAATTTATTACTAATATCTAATTTGAATCTCCTCTCTTTCAGTTTAAAACCATTACCCCTCGTCCTATTGCTACATTCCCTGATAAAGAGTCCTTTCCCATCTCTCCTGTAGGCCCCCTCCAAGTACTGAAAAGCTGCTATAAGGTCTCCCCAGAGTCTTCTCTTCTCCAGGCTGAACAATCCCAACTCTCTCACTCTGTCTTCACAGGAGAGGCACTCCAGCCCTCTGATCATCTTCTTGGCCCTCCTCTGGACTTGCTCCAACAGGTCCATGACTCTCTTATGCTGGTTGCCTGAGAGCACTGCTTTGACACACTGCAAGGTAGGCTACAGGAATCCAGCCTGGATGTGAGTTCATGTTGTACAAGCCAGTTTGCCATTGTGTAGGTGTGTTCAATCCCCATTAGCAGCAGAATTGACACCCAAACCCATGGCTTTCACAGTGCTGGGTTGCTGAGCCATTATTTAGTTTTGGGCCCCATCTTGAAACTCTTCTTGTTTAACAAGAAGGGAGGAGGTTGGCTAAAACACAAGTACCTTGTGAAAAAAAGAAGAAGAAAAAAAAAGAAGTGGAAAAGAGACATGAATGCCTAATGCAACAGAAAAAAAAAAAAAACGAAACCTCCTTAATGTTGCTGTTATGTCAGCTTGGGTTATTGGCAGTGGAAGTGGTTATTGGCAGCGGAAGTTAGACCTGGCTCGAGGCTAATATAACTCGCGCACCTGACTTTTTAAAAGGAGCTGAGATCTGGTTTCTTTATGGATGGGCTTTTTTTCATTTGACACGTTGGTCCCTTCTTCAGATTTCCTTAACCTTCTTTTCAGCCTGTTTTGGACTTGTTTCTTCTTCTATCTTTCTTCCTGCCTGAAAAGTTTCCTATTACATGCAGCAATAGGATCCTTCACACCAAAGTTCATTCTTCTGGCTTTGCAGTTTCCAAGGCCATATAGGTGAAGGATGTATGATTCAATAAGCTGGTGTTCAGTGACAAAGTCTGGTATCTCCCATCTCCCAGCCCAGGGCCAGTGGACATATAAAGTCTCAAGAGTGTGCAATAGAGGCTCTTCAACCAACAAGCTCCACCATCTATCACTGCACTCCTAACTACTACTGCTTTTGGCTATCTTAACTCCCAAAAGGACTGTCAATTTAACCATAACTACCTAAGAACTGCCAAGTCTCATTTTATGAGCTGCTGTTGAGAGTTTAGCTATTTAAGGCTGATTTTAAACAATTTTTATTGGTACTTCGTGGCATGTGCCTGATTTACAGTGCTGTAAATAACCACAAATTAGGGACATTTCTTTCTTTACAGTAAAGGCACATTATCTTGAGCATAAGAAAGATAGTTTGTTGGTGAAGAACTGGAGTGCAGGCCCTTTTCTGCCACAGGCTTCCTGTGTGAGCACAGGCAAGCCTTGTCCTGGGTTTGATCCATGCAGAGGAGCTGTCTCTCTCCCCTGGGGATGCTCTGAGCACCAGGGAATGTGGGATGCGGATCCCATCTGAGATGTCCCTCACTGCTTACCCTGCTGCTATGAGGCTCTGAAGGCAGGAAAGAGGAGTGCTGTTTTGTAAGTGGCACACTCAGTTTGATGCACTTAAGGACCTGTAAGTATTTGACATTAAGCGTAATTTAAAATTGCATCTCAGGCACACGTCCCAGCAGGCATCACCTTCTGCAGCACTTCCACCTCTTCACTGACTGCAGCAGGAGAACAAGCTGCTAACAGACCACATAACCAAACCTGACACAGATAAAGTCAGGGAAGACAAAACACACTCTGGAGAAATAAGACATTAGGTCCCACACCATGAAGAGGCCTGGTGGGCTCAGGCCACCACTACCTACCTTCATTTGCAACATCAACTGAGGAGCACACTGAAGCACCTGAAAAACCTCATTCTAGGAAGGGGAAAATGTGTCTTTCCAGCTTTAAAAAGATTTCTTGCAGTCTAGGAATTTGTGGATGTAGAAGTTCAGGTGTAAGATAAGAAGTTGTACTCATGACCATCCCTATGACTTGGGGATGTTCAGCAAAGCTGTCCAATCTTCCTCCTATTAACCAGTGTGGGGATGAGCATCTTCACTGTCAGAGGTTTAAGCTCCTTTTCCACACCCTTTGAAGAAATTGTCAGCCAGA
Source organism: Numenius arquata (assembly GCF_964106895.1). Taxonomy (NCBI): domain Eukaryota; kingdom Metazoa; phylum Chordata; class Aves; order Charadriiformes; family Scolopacidae; genus Numenius; species Numenius arquata. Next base: position 27,869,236 of record NC_133587.1, on the reverse strand, counting down.
CTTGAAAACTGTGGAATGTGCTCGTCACATTCAGAAGAAATCCAGAAGTCACGCAGCAAATGACAACCCTGGCCTGTGCTGTGACGGCAGGAGAGGGCAGCAGACCCATAGACACCACTCTGGGGGCTTCGGTGTCTTCACTGCACTGCACAGATGGGTTCTTCTTCAACAGTACATTTCCCATCCATGCTTGCTGTCTTCACATACAGAGAAAAATGAAGCCCACCTTCTCTTCGCAGGAAGGCATGAAGGTGTGTAACTGAAACACATGGCTAAATGCTTTGGGCAGCAGTTAATATGTGAATCTAACTTTGGGGAGCTTATGAGATGGCCACAAAATATATGACTGGATTTTAAAATGTTCCAAGTACTCAACGCCAGCCAGTGTAGTCGTGACAAGTGGTCAGCAGTATTACAGCTAGATCTTTGCGAATTTAACACAAGGTCAGCAAAATGGAAACATTTTGTGGAACAGGACAACTGTGTTTAATTTCTTTGGATTTCTTTTAAGAAAGCTTGGAGATGATGAAATCCCCAAATTTCTTTCATTTTTTAAATGAAAAAGTCTAGTTTTCCAGATTAATTTTTTTTTCTTTAAATGTAAGATAATTATAGCAAAGAAGGTCGAAATCAAGGCCAAGATAGAAATCATTGAAACTTATCAAAATATTGAGGTTACCACATTATGTTTACTGACTTTTAAAACATTTCTTTCAATTATTAATATTAATTTGTTTATATATTTACAATTTACAACCTAATTTAAAAGGAGAATGTTTTAACATCTCATAAATTTCCACAGGATGGAAAAATACATCCCCAAAGTTGCATGCAAGAAGTTTTAACGCCTAGTGTTTTGAAAATGAGAGCAGTTTTGTGTGGTAATCTGTGGATATTAGAAGTCTATATCATGGTACTTAATTTTGAGAGTACTAGTTTTTGTGCTGAATCATTTCAACAAGCACAATGCGGCTTTTGCTGTAGATCACCCTGTACTGGCGTCCTGTTGCCTTCAAAAAAGTAGGGTTTAAGCAAAACTGTGAAACTTTTTCTGTCTTCTGGAATGATGAAAAGAATTTGCATTTGGCCAGAAAATGAAGACAGAGGGCATAGCATTTGCTGGTACTCCTCATCCTTGGAGAGCAGACACCTGGTGTGATAATGGAAGAAGCTATGCAATGCTAGTTCATGTCTGCTAATTACAAATAGTAAAGAAAGCAAGAGAAAGCAGAAGCGTTGGACTAAAAATGGCACCCCCCATCACTTAAAGAGGGACTGAAACAGCAATAATAAGTACGTTTCTCAGATGGCATTGAAGAGTGTAATGGCAAGCAGAAAACTCAAAGCGGTCCAAGATTTGCTGCAGCAATTCACTGGCAGTGAAACAACACACAAAAAAAATGCATCAAAAAAAAAAGAATAAACAGCCAACAGTGACTCTCCAGATTTTAAGATGCAGAGCAAAGAAGATCTTAGTAATTTCTGTCCTTTAACACCCTGAGTATACGCCTGAAGCTGACATCTGCTGAGCAGGGTGCTTGTAGGTGAGCAGCAGAAAAAGGTCTTCTTGAGAGTAGCCTGCCCAGGCTTGTGTAACCCCACCAGACCATGCCCAGGGCCAAATTGGAGTGGACTCTGGCTGGAAAGTCTGGTTCTTTTGCCACTTCAAAGTGTGTAAAGTGGTATACAGACACAAGTTACATTTACCCACTCTCCCTCACTTTTTAAATAAAAGCTTTCTTTTATGGTCTTAGTTCCTAGCAAAACACTGTTACTGCTATCTCAAACACGGCTACTTGCAATAAAAGTGTTTACTATGAAAGCAACTATATATGCATCCCTATATAGTACAGTCAATATCAAACATCTTCTAAGAAGCATCAATCAGATGCCCTTTCAGGAACAAAAATACAAGAAGGTTGCAATCTTCTTGCAATTTCCTAATGGGCAGCTGAGGTGGGAACTCAATACCCTATTTATAATATGAAATATTCCTTATATCTGTTTCACAAGGATATATACCTGCATGAGAGTGGGATTTGGTGGAACCTGGATTTACAACTGGAAATTAAATACAGGCATGTGGAAACATTATTATGTAAACTAATACTTAGCTGCTTCTTGCTGCATTCCCTCAACAGCAACAAAATGGTAGCATGGAAACCAAATGCTAAGTGTAATTTTTTTAACCTGTTCTATGAGGATGAAAAGAAAAACAGTCCCAAGTAGAAACAGGAGGACTCATTACTTTTTCATCTGAGAAGTCTTAAATGTCACAGAATTCTCCTTTCATCAAAACCAAAGGAGCTTTGATATTGGTTTCTCCTTGAGCATGAAAGACACCAGAGATTACAGTTTTCACCTTTTACTGAGAATCCTGGCAACATACTTTGATGTTTTGCTTTCAGTAGTTTGTTTTGGTGGCTCCCATTGCTCAGGAGGGAAGTACACTTCAGAGAGGCTGTAGCTCAGAGACATGCAGAGCAGCAAGCCCTTGGGTGCTGGTGATTCTAGCCTGAAGTACTGCTGCACCAACCCAGAGAGTAGGGCAGATTGTAGACAAAGTGCTCTAAGATGTGGACAAGTCCCCTTCGTCTGTGTTTCACCTACTTCTCCAGTCCCTGCAGATCAACCAGGAAACCACCAGAACAAACACTTGAGACTCGCCTGCACCTTCTTTGCAATGCATGTAGCAGGGTAGTAAGAGATGTAGCTGCTCTTGATCCAGTAGAGCAGGATAAGTAGCCCCATATTTGGCTGTTTGCACTGTACGAGGTTGTCCACTGCTTCTCCAAAACCATCTGCATAAGGGACAAACTGAAGAAGTCCAGAGAGTTGTCCGACGTCTCAGGGAAGTGCAGGAAGAGCCAGTCAAGCTGTGCATAAGCACCCAGAGGACAGCAAAGTGCTAGAAGTAACACTCAGCATGGCTTTCTCATAAACATATCTCGTCAAGCCAATTTGGTTTCCTTCTGTGACAGTAGAGCAAACTGTGTGTATGGAAGATTTGCAGTAGATCAGACAACTGATGGCACTCTAGTTAGACTTTTGGCAACACCTTACATGACATTCCCATAAATAAGCTGAGGAAATATCATGGAGCTGTAATTACCATTGAGAGTGTATAAAGCAAGTTGAAAACATACTCAGAGAAGTTATCAGGGACTCATTGTCAAAATGGAAGTACGCATCAAGGACTCTCACAGAGGTCTGTCCTTGGCTGTTTGTGTTCAGTATTTTCATCAATAGCTTAGCTAAAGGAATAAAGCAGAGGTTCACCAGCTGTGGGATATGTGTTATTAGTTTTATACATATAGCCCAGAAAAAGCCTCTGGCTGCTGCTGCTGCCAGGGCATGCTGCCTCTGCTTCTGCTGTTCTTCATGTTGGCCTTGAGCACAAAAAAGTGGAGCTGTTGCAATGCAGAACCTTGTTACATTTTTTGTTGTCAACTTGCTGCTCGTTTTAAGTGCACCACAAGCCAGGGTTAGAATTCAAAATACCTTGATACATTGGAGAAGTGGCCTGAAAAATGATATATTTAATCAACTGCATTGCAAGGACCTGTGAACAAAAGTGGTGAACTGCACAGAGCATGGGTATCTGGAAGGAAAGACTGATTGATCTAGGGTTATTAAGCGTAGAGAAGACAACAATCTTCAGGTACATGTGGCCAGAAGTGAGAAGAAGGAAATAATCTATTTTTTGTACCATAGTACAGTCAAGTAATAATGGATTTTAATTGCAGCAAAGGAGCTGCTGGTGAGCTACTGGGCAGAACACAACAACACAAGAAGGGAGGTCAGATGGGGAAGCACTGGAGTATGTTGCCTGCGTGGGTGGTAGACTTTCCATCACTGAAGAATTTTTAAGAACAAGTTAGAGACATATTAATCAGGAATTAAATAGGCATCATTGATCCTACTTTGGGGCAGGATGGCCCTTCAAGGTCGCCTCCCCACCCTTATTTTCCATTTCAGCAGTCTGCCTTATAAACATGGCATGGAGGTCTGTTGCTCAATAGATGGTTAAAAGAGTGAATAGCAGCTGGTTTATTCCTCTGTTTTTGGGAGGTGTGTTTACATTCCAGGCGTAAGAGTGGAGGGGAAGGACAGCAAGTTCTGATCCCACCAGCCAGCCAGCGGAGGAGACCGGGCAGCCATCCATAGGAGGCTGTTTAACTTTCCCAGCCTTTCAGGGCCTAACATAAAGGACAAAGGTGACTCCCAGATGGAAGACAACAGACTTGAAAAACATGGACGCTGACAGAGAGGGATGTACATTTAACATGAAAGTTTAAAATGCCAGAAGAAGAAAGCAAGGAAATTTCCAGTTAGGTGCAATGGAACAACTCCTGAAGGATCTGTAAGTACTTTTGGCCTCCATAAAAAATACTTGGGCAGAAACCCTCCAGAAGGTATGTTTGTTTTGAGCGGAACCTGGAGTTCCTGCACCGAGCTTTCTGAAGGCTGTATTGCAGGATTAGCCTATATTCTCTCTACTCAGTGTCATGGGAGACTGAACGTTTTCACTGTGTTCTGGAGCCTGACACAGGCAGACAGACCACAAAGAAAAATATGGGAACAGATCCTATAAGCTGCTTCAAATAACACTTGCTCCAGAGGCTCTGGTGATCGCTGAGAAATTCTAGTTTCACAGAAGATGCCAACAGGGGAAGAAATTATTTCACAGTTTGCCTCAAGCTTCAAAAGGGGATGCTGAACATGTTAACCGACACCGCTTTTGACAGACTGGTTTGCGGTCAATGCCACTAACTAACAGGAAAACAAATGCCTGTAGTCTGAGTAGGGAATCGCACTCTGCGCCACAAAGCCAAGGAAATTGCTGCCGGAGAATCCCCAGAGCTGCTCTGCGAGAGTTCGCAGGCCAGCAGGATGTGTGAAAAAACATCAGGAATGTTCCTTATGTGACAAGATGGATCATTCAGAAGGAAGGCTCTGCTGGGTATGAAAAGACTTGGCATACTGACTCAAAGGGACACTTTGAATCTGTTTCTAGGTATAAGCAGCCCACTTCAGAAAGAAACTGCTGGATAGGGAAATGGGGAGGCAGGAGTAGGAGGCAAAGCAAAGTCAAGCTATGTGCAAAGATGGAGATTGAGCCAAAAATTGAAAGGGGGAAAGTAAATCAGAATTTAAGTCTTGCATATATTCATTACAATAAGACTTTTTTTTTTTTTTTTTGCAAGCACTGGCAATTCCATTAGCCAAAGAGATAAACAATCATTTTTGATACCAAAGAGACAAGAATTTTATTACCATTGTATCAGATCCAGTGACTATAGCAAATTCAATCCCCTTCCTTTTGCCAGCTACATGATTCACAAGGTGTTCACTGCAAAGATTGACAATCCAACTGTTTGTGTGCGCCGAATGAGCTACTTTTGATGTGAAGGATGCGCATAAGTGGTCAAAATGTTCAGGAGGATGATGAAACCTGAAACGGATCCAAGTGCAGAAACCTGAAACGGATCCAAGCATGATAGAAATAGGCTTTGCCTCTTAAGGTAGGAAAGAGGAATATCACAGATACTGCTAAAGCGAGCTGGTTATTAAACTAAACTACCAAAAACTGGAGGATGGAAACCAGTCAAACGTCCTAGATGTGGAAGATCTGACCAACATGGGACATTACCTGTTAGTGAGACATCATGGATTCCTCCTTCCACCACCACCTGGTGCCAGGGATTAAAGAGACGCTGATTGTGACTTGCCAATATTTCAGTGAGACTACAAGTCTCGTTCTTTATTTAGACCAACATCCATTTGCTTCTGTTAAGATTCTGCTCCTTTAACAAGAGTTGCAAAAACCAACTTGTGAAAACATACCTACCTATGGAAATGGCAGAAATGTCTCTTGAGATCCTTGCAGGAACAATGCATAATACTGAGACTGTTGTCTGTCTCCTGGCACCAGCTTTTTATCAAATGGCTTTTGAGAGGTCTGCCTAGAGAATATAGAATTAAATCCATAGTCAGAATGAAAGACAGTGAAATGTCAAGAATCTGGAACCAGTCTTTTAAGAAATTATAGTCTGGGCATTTGTAATGACAATTTCTTTTCCTCTATTTCTTACCGTTGCTGGACTACCTATTTTTCAAATTACCAGCAAAAGCAACATAGCAGTGGATGTTCCAGTTCCTGTCAATCATTATTATTGTTAATTATTTAATTACTTTCTTAGAACTACTGAATGAAAGTGCAGACTTCATTCCTTGGTTAATTACAAGTCTGAATTCACTCTGCCTTCGAGACCAAGGAAAAATGTAAAGCCCTAAACCATCGCAATACATTTATCTGCAACTTTTCTCCCTTCCCCCTCGCACCTCCCAAAACATGTTTGCTACTTTGGAGAGGAATATTTTCAGGGATGGATTGACTTTTAAAGAGCCTGGCTCAATAGGGCACAGGACTAAATCGTAACTTCTTGGTGGCAATGTTTGCTACTAAAGAAGAAAAAGATAATAAATTAGGATAATCTCATAGGATTTAAGCACACTTTGATATTGATTTACCAAGGCACTGACTGTGCCATACATTTCCATTGAGTGGAATCTGTATTTTATGATGATGGAAAGGGAAAGCTTCAAAGGTATGAACACATGGATAAGAAGATTTGTATTTTGAGTGCTGCTGAATATTTGTGCAGACAAAAAGATGGTGTTTTTGAGATAACACTGGCGCTGCACAGAGGGTCTGAAAACATAAAACCCAACAGTGAATGGAGCCTTGAAACATGAATCCAAACCCACAACCAGCATTCACGATCCAGCCGAGAAAGGCTTGTTATTTACTTTTCCATGCCATTGAGTGCAACAATTCATTTACTCCCAATATATAAATACATACACACACGACACTAAGTAATATCCTGCTGATCCGAAATGCTCCCCAGGCCTCACGCCCTCCCCAGCAATTCCCCTCCCAGCCAGCTCGCTTCCGCTCTGCAACGGCACGGCCCTGGGGTACGTAACTGAGAAATCTCTGCTTCAGACAAGGGAGAAAGCTTCATGAATCACCGAACAACACTTCTCAGGTGGGAAAAGCACATTCTTTGTTCCTCTACATGGAATTAGAAAAATATGTGTAGAAGTAAAGCCCTGAAAGCCCCAGGAGAGCAATTGCTCTCTTTCTCTTTCTTTTTCGGTTTTGTTGAACTTGTGAGTTTTTGGGGTGATTTAATTAAAGGTCTTAAAATTCTTTAACACTAACATTCAAAAGTTTCATATTTTTCCCTCAGACTTGCAGAGTTTCCGTCCTCCTCTTCTCTCTCTTGTGTCACTTCTACTCTGCCATAAAACAATTGAATCACACACTGGTACATAAATATTGGCAGATTTTTAGGTTTGCTGTTTTTTTCGCTCAGCCTATTGGGCAAACAGCCTAGAAAGGCTAAGTTATTTGCCAGAGTTTGAACTTCTGGCAAACAGTGCAGATCCAGTACAAATCTCAAATCATATTTCAGGAATGCCGTGCTTCTACCGCACCTTTCCAACTCTTCTCTCTGTGCACTAATGACTATTATGGGGAAATGCGTTCCAGAAATGTGAAAATCAATGTAGTGGGAAATGTACCAAAACCACCTTTCCACTTATACAATCTCAGTTGTCCAAGAAACACAATTAATTAGCGTTATTGAGCTGTTTAGCTCCCCAATAAAAGCTTTTTGAGTGATTATATGAAAAACCATTGGTACTGGAGGCTTCATACTGAAGTAATTAATGGAAGTTGATTATATTCTGACAAGTTAAACACAGGTTTGTTTGATATTACACACACATGGAAAACACATGCGCTATTGAGCTCAGTACCTAGGAGTTTAGATTAATGGTGTTGATGAATTATGTGGAGATTATATACTTTGCAGACACATCATGGACCTGATTTTGAAAAGCAGGCTCTCATTTTGCTCCTGCAATTTTGAGGGTGTGAATAATTGCAGGTGATTTCTAGCAGCTAGACATCTCACTGCCTGGTTGAATTCCTTCGGGCAGAGGTCATGCCTGGTTTCGTACGAGGCACCAAAAGGCACTAGGAGTGTGTGTGCAGACAGTGAACAAACCTACACTAGTACTGCATGCTGGGACCACGGTGGCCAGTGAGGACAACTGGTCTCATGCATAGCTGTGGCAGATGAGTTGGGACTTTAAAGAAAAGCCTTCTCTTTCTAAGTTCAGGGGCATGTTGTGAACCTGAGGCTCAATCCCAAAAGGGGAAGGAGATGCTGTCGCTCAGCTTTCGCCTGCTGCCAGGCAGAGGCTGGTGGCAGACCTGACACTTAGCCCTAAGACCAGCTGCTGAAGCAGTGTCTGTGGGACATTACCTAGGTTCAGCCTAATATCTAAGCCTACCACTCGGCATCTTTCTCTTGAAGCTCTGTCTAAAGGCAACTGAATGTCATTGGGATGAGAACACAGGTAGCAACTGATGTCAGGATTTAAGGCTTGCAGGAGACAGCCAGGAGGTAGAAGGCCAGGTTCAGATGAGTGGCTTGATTCAGGCAGGAAAAGGACTTATATTTTGGTCTTAGCTGCACTAGCCTGCCATGTAGAGCAGCCTGTGCAGAACAGTCAAGCCCAGACCTGATGCCTTCCCATATTGTTTTCCTACAGGATCATGTAGGGGTGCCCCTGCGATGCCACAGGTGGTATTACAGGGTATTTACTGAGTGCTTAGAGCACCATCTGGGCACACTCTCTCAGGCTTTTCCTAGGAACGTGCCCAGAAAGAGCTGGGACTGCAGACACCCCAGATCCAAGCTACAAAGGCAGGATTGACTGCAAGCTGCAGATAGCAGCCTGGCTTTTGCAGCACTCCTGGGATTGGCTTCTAGGTCCATGAGCCAGCCCAGGGCTGGATGAGCATCTGCTCCTGAGAGTAGATCCTGATGAGCCCCTCCAAGCATAAGTGAGTTCAAGACACCAAAACTGGGTGTCAAAATGGAGGTTTCCATGTGAGCCAGCCACTTAAACTCCCATCAATGTGATGGACATCTCACTGAAACTGCCAGCACAGCATGCAGACAGATTCTGCCCCCACAAAAAATTTCATGCTCAGCTGCTTACACTTCCTCTTTACCTCAGACATGAGTGGACACCTACCTTCAGACCCCGCTGTTTAGGTGTCGGTCACCAAGTGAAACGCTGTCCTTAGAGATGTGTAACAGCTACAGCGCAGTGGCAGCAGGCTGTTTCCAGCCCCACTGTGATCACGGACACACATTGGCTGCTCTGCCCAGCTCTCTCCTGTCCCCTGGACAGAATATGCCCAGTGCCCTGCAAGAGCTGATCACCAGCACTGCCCAGATTGAACCAACAAGGAGAAGCAGCTCTCTGAGGAGTGCTGGCTGCAGAAGCAAGGGATAATACTAGCAGCCAGGGCAGGGCAGGAAGGAGCAGCCAGCCTTCCTCCTGGAACTAGCACACCTTCCTCAAGGTTTTGGTGTGTTCAGGGCTAGGAAGTGTTTACAGCTCAGCTGTTTCAGATCACCTTGGCTGAGAAATGAGTTAAGAAGATGCATCAAACTCCATATTCAGTGAATGCAACCAGAGACTTCTTCTAGGCTATAGATCAAGGTACATTACATGGAGAGAGAAAGGGGAAAGATATACAGACCTCTTCTGGCTTGGATATTAAAGTCATTTGAGGAACAAATATGACATGTTAACATGTGCCTACAGAAGCAAAGTGGAAAGCGGAGGGTCACACAGCTCCTCTCCTCTACACTTGCAGTCTCTGAATCCAGCACTTGACTCAGATCACAAACCTAAGCCCCCCAATTTGAGATCACAAATATAAACCCCAAAAGAGGCCTGTGGCCCTCAGGTACTTAAACTCCAGGTCCATCTGAGGTAGCTTATGTTGGCATGTACCCTAAGCAATGAGACAAGCTGCATGGCTGGCAAACCACTACAGGTGGCTCTCCAGTCTTCAATGGAGATTTCAACATCCTCTCCACCTTGCCTGATCCTGGGAATTCCCAGGGTATGGGCACAGTGGGGTAAGCAGGGCACAGAGGGACAGCAAGGGGTAGTGGGGAGTTAGTGAGAGGTGACCACTGACAATGCCCAGAGATATCAAAAGGTCTTGTGGTTTGTGGTACCTTATGGATGCCCTGGACGGTGCAGATGTGGTGGAGGAACTGAGCCCCAGATGCCATAGTCAAGGACAAGCTACTCTTGCTTTGTCCCTCCACATGAAAGTAGAAGACCTAACACAACAGCACTGGTGTGGGTGCTGGCTGGACCAGTTTATATGGCTGTATAAATACCTAAGCCTTTCCTGAGACTGCTGCTGCTTTGATCACTCACCTAGCTGTAACTCTACAAGAAAGATAGAATTAGGGCCTAATTCTGCAATTATTTGCTGCCTCCAGGAAAGAGCAGCCGTTGATGGGAAAGGGCTTTTAACTCACCGCCCATGCTGGCTGCCTGCTGGAGGCAGTGGATAATCCCAGAAGAAAGCCCCAAATCTTGCCGTGCCGGCAGATAGGAAGCTGTCCTTTCCGAGGAAAGGGAAAGATCTGGCTTCAGCTGTTGCTTCTTAATTAGCTGCTGCAGGTGGAGAGCTGTGCAAGTCCCTCACATTGCTTTTATAACTATCACATCTTTATGTGGCTGAACTGTTTTTTTCCACTGTAACTTGGCCATTTTTGGAAGAGAAATATTTTGGGTCACATTATCAATTTTCCCCCCATGGAAAGCTTATAAAAATTAATCTATAAGCAAATTGATGTGAGGAAAAAAGTTAGCAGAAATGTTTTCAAATGGACAACCTTCAAAGGATTTGAGCTCATTCCATTTGAATTACAAAGTCAGAGCTCCAGTCCAGCCACTCTTTGGTTCCCTACCTCTCTTCCCCACCCATGCTGCCTTGCATCACACTTGAACAGGTCCCCAGTGAGTGCTTTTTTTCTTAGTGATTGAATTTAGCATTGGCAGAAGTACCTTGATAGGCTGTTCTTGAGGTTGAAGAATCCATTTGCTGTCCACAGCAGACACACGAAGCTGCTGAGCTGCCTTTCTGATGGCAATGTGTTAATCCGTCTCAGACAGACAGAGGAAGGTACTCCTTCCCCCAGACTTACTTATTACTATGACTTTCTGTTAATGGTCCCAAGGTAGTTCTCAGCTAGGGAAGCAATTTGTCTGCAGAAATCAATCTAACTGGACTAGACTAAGGCCACCATGAAGACACCTGACTTCATAGTAATCTCGTACCCTTTTACTTAATGGTAAAGGAAATTAGTGGCACTGAGGCTATATGGCTGATATAACCTACAAAACCATAGCCCTACCTTTTCTTTAATGTGAGATGCCAATTGTATGACCAGGCAAGCACTGAGATTGTCCTCAGAGGAGTCAAGGAGGACTATAACCACCACTGTCCCTTTGGGCTAAACACAGGAAACAAAATCTTTCAAGATCCTTTGTGGAATCAGAAAAAAATAGAGCAGCTTCCACACAGAGACAGGCATTCCTGCATAAATAATATAAAGAAATTATCTCTACTTACAGGTGTCTCATATTTCAATGGTTATTGTTTTTGTGTGCTTATGGAAAGAAGGCAGAGCAGATCAGAGAAGCCAAGGGCATGGCCTAAACATTAGAATTATGGCTCCAAGAACAGAGAGAGAGAGATTTTGGCTGAGCTGATTAAAAGACAATTGTAACATGAAAAAACAGCTCCTAATTCCTCCTGTGCTTGGAGATACCACACATTGCACATTCCTAGTAAACAGAGGACTGTAGTAAAGAAGCCCGACTCTATCATAACTTTCATTTCCTAATCAACACATCACCTAGCACTCTGAATTTTGGTGAGCGACCTGGAGTGAAGCATTACTGTGTCTGTCAGGAGCAAGAGCCAGGCTCCAGGGGGAGAGATTGGGGAGCTGTACGCGCACAGGCTCAAGAGAGACATTGTAATGGAGATGCCACCAAAATGAACCATGCTGGGAAAAAAATCTGAAAGTCAAGCGCGAAGCATGTGGCTCACAGGCTACATCCAATCTGCAGCTGCATCTCGTGGAGCCTGTGGGCAACCAAAGTCCCTGCTCTACCTCCATCCCTCCTCCATCTCACCCGCTGCAGCGCTCTTGTCTCCTCCTTTCCCCAGTGTTCCTCTTCCCAGCCACCCTCAAATCCTCTTGACTTCACGGTGCCCAGCGGGGGGGGACAACAGAGCTGTCCCACGTCAGCCACGTGGCTGTCAATGTGACCTGCGTTGCTGGTGTGGTGCTGGGAATGGGTTGGGACAACCCCCAGCACATTTGAGCTCATTCAAGTTCCCCGAGTAAAAAAGTCTCACTTGAATTACAGCCAGTAGCATGAGGTGTCATTAAAGGAGAAAGCACCAAGCTAAGAAGGAAGAAGAATCCAGAAGTCTCTTAAAAATGGTGGAGAGATGACTTATAGGTGGAGACAAAATTGCTTTTGGAGCAAGAGCTATACAGTGTCTAGCCACACTGGGAAGCCCCATAGCTGGGAGCAGAGACCTGTCTGCTCTGAAGGAGCAGGATTTCCATGGAGCCAGGGAGACTCAAAGGTGTCTTGACAACCCAAAATGTGCTAATAGACATGAGTAGCAGCAAGGAATGGCAGATCTCAGAAACTGTGTTGAGAAAGCAATGAAAGGGGCAGAGGTCAGAGCAGACCTCACTCAGCCACCTGGCTGCACAAGTGGGTTAGCCAAATGACCTCAGTAAAACTATTTTCTACTCCGTTTGTAACCCTCAGAGGCCAATCAGGGAGACGAGAGATTGTCCAGTTCAAATAATGCAAAACTTGATTTCTTTGAGGGAAAACTCCCTGACAGGCTTCTTGGCTCTGCTCAGCGTCTCACCCAAGCGAGTGGCTAGGAAGAGGAATAGGAGAGGTTTCCAGCAGCCAGCCCATGCACGCCAGCTCCGTCCGTGCTACAGAGCAGCCCATGACAGACGACTGAGCGCTCCAAGTTTGCAGGAGCTGTTGAGATGTGGCGCACAGGCAGCCATCAGGCAGAGAGAGCCAGATCAGAGAATAAGCAGCAAGGGGAAAGCTGAATCCTCTGGCCTGGCTGAGGACCAGGCAAGACCTGTTCTTGGCATAATCCGGTGCAAACAAGGACTCCCAGGATAAATGGGCAGTGGAACAACTTAGACACATTTAGCTGGACTTCAGCTCGCAGGTCCAGATCGGCGAAAGGAAATCAGACACCCCAAGGGCTTGGGGAATTTGCCCCACCATTTGAGTTTTTCTCTGCAGCAGCCAACCAGGAAAGGAAGCAGCTGCTAGCGAGAAAGATGGACATTAATTGCCGTGAGCCCCGTAAGCACAGATATGTCAAATGGAAAAGGTGACTCCAGTCTGGTCTGTGGCATTTTTGAACAATTAGAAAAAGTGATAGATTTGGTTTGTAAAACAAGAGAAGTTGGCAATAATGCAAAAACTAAAGAAAGCAGTTAAGTGCTGGTACAGTGAAAAAGTTTGCTATAAAACGTCAACTTGTTATAATAGGAGGCTGGGCCAGAACAAAACATCACAGGAGCCTAGTAAAAAGATTCTTTCCCAGTCCGAGAGTTGCAAGGACACCATGTTACGTCAGTGAAGCCCAGAGGCACACAAATGAGGCCCCAGGTTTTTGTTTAGATCCTTACAGTTGAACAACAGCAGGAGGAGACTGGCTAGAAATCATCTGCTGATATCTGTGAAATGCATGGAAAAAGTGGACACTGCCGCTAGAATAACCATTAACAGAGTAGACATGCTAAAAACAGTAAGGCATAGACTGTCCAAAAGTGAACCAACTAATTGGTCTCAAATGGAGACAGTGACAGTGCATTCGTCCAACAGTTGGGAAAGTTGGGTTTGCAAATTGGACATCTGGAATTTGAGCTAGATTTCTGGATGGCCAAGATAGTGGATGAGCTAATAAACAGTTTGGATTTCATTATGCCTAATAGCTGAGTAAGTGCCAGGAACCCATGTCTTACAGACCCTGCCTGTGAAAATTCTTTATAAATATGTGGCACAGGTGAGCAAAAGGATTTGTAGACAACTGGTTTTCAGAGAATGGGGAACGGCACTGTTATAAGTGACATGCCATGGGAGCTTTCCAGACAAAGAAACCACTTCCCAGAGGCTGAAACCTGTTTTGAGACCTAGGACCCCGAAGGGATTTTAGCTGCTTAAGTGTGGGTATATTGGAAGCAGGCATCTGTTCCCCCTGTGTGCAGGGGAACAAGGGAAAAAGGACTGAAGGCCAGAAAGCACGATGAAGTAAACAGATGTAGTAAATATACAGTTGAAAACTAGCAGGGAATGAAGAGTAGAGATAAATGCAAGGAGCTTAGTATTTGGTGCTGAGGATGGCTTACAAACCTTTGCTGATGAGGTTCCTAGAGTTGTCTTCCCTCTCATTGACAAAGCAGCACAGGACCGAAATATAGGAAGGTGGCCACGGAGCAGCCACTTCACTGCTTAACTGGAGCCAAGTGCAGGAGATATTCTGGGCAGCTGGGAATTTCAGGAACACCAGTCTGAGCTCTCACATCGCCTTGGGCTTCACTGGTTGTTCAAAGGAAGAAGGGCAGCCCCACATCCTGTTCAAGGCTGGAAGGACCACTGCAGCTACGTTTTCCAGTCTGGATCTAACAAACAGCTGTTGACCTTGGTAGAAAGATCTGCTTCACAGTGGCAGAATGAAGCCCTCAGTGTCTACTGAATATGGCTGCTTACCCCTTGCTGTGGGGCAAGGGGTTATACCTCAAGCACAGCCCTGCAGAGACACAGTCAAACTGCTTTTAAGCATCTCCACATGACACTGGTGCATCAATCTTGTGGATCTTGTGCTCACCCTGGGAGCAGTGATGTGCCCTGAGGGAGCCATCTCCTCTGGCTCCTCAGTGGGGCAGTTCTGCTGTACACATCAAAATCAAATGCCCCTACCTGGTGGGTATACAGATGGTCCAAGACAAGCTAAAGTCTTCCAGACTGCAATAAAACTCCAAAGACAGAGAGTATTTCCTAATAAAAAATCAGTTTGCTTTGGGCAGATGGGGAGTGAAGGAGGAGCTTCTGACAGTGGAGCTGCCCAGAAACAGCTGCTCCTCCTGGGTGTGCAGGATTGAGAAGAACTTCATTTCCTAACAAGAGTTCTACTTCTAAGCTTGCCTAAGCTTCTGTCTAGAACATGCTCTTTATACTACAACTATTGTAGACTCATGACATTTGTGACAATGAAGTAAAGGTGCTTTTTATGGATAAACTGTAGCTTCTACCTTTCAACTGAAAAGAGCAAAGTCCTTTTTTGGATCTCAACATCAACAGCCTCCATATGAAACATGGACATCGCTACAGATGCATATATGGAAAGACAAGTATCTCGTGGTCTTCCTTTGTGAGACTTGGGTGTCTGAAGTAGGGACAGAATGGAACAGAAGAACAAGAAATTAAGAATCTTGATCCAACAAGTTTGGTGAAAAGCTCAAAGAAAGGAAATTCTTTGGCCAAGTGTCCTGCAAAAGAGACAAGAAACTATGAACAGAATTGCTGACCCCTTGCTGTTCAATTCCTCCTGTGTTGAGGAGAAAAAACTTTGGATGATCACTGGGAATAAAGAGTCTAACCTCAAAACCATATTATTTAGTGAGCAATTTTTCTCCCTAACAGAACCTGCCTATAGGACTATAAGTTGTGATCAGTCAGGTCAAAAAAGTAATACTTTTATTTTTTCTCAAACCTTTTGAAAGCAGCATTAATATACATGAACTTTGCATTTAAGTATTGAGCACAATCATTTATAACATTGTCTTTGAAAGACCCTCTTCACCTGTGTAACTCAATGTCAGATTCCCTAAAATCAATTAAGCTACATTATAAAATCAACTGATTGCTGATAGAATTACCACTCACTTTTTTTCCCATTAAAAAGAACTATCAAACCCTGTTTTCTGTAGCACTAACAGAGGCAAGGCAGGAACCAGTCTTTTTCCAAAATGAGATTACATGCATCTGTGTGCTAACAGTAACTGTGCTACCTAGGAATTCTTTCAAGACATTGACATTCTTTCAATAAACTCTTTTAGTCATATTTTATTCACAGCTTCATCTCCATTCCCCTGTAACAAAACACCAAATTGCTTTAAAAAAAAATCATGTATAAAGTTACATATTACCATTGCGCCTTTGAGAACTATAGTTGTGTGCTGTAAGATGTGGCAAGCTCATACTAAAACAAAAGGACTCTCTCTCCATGGCATATTCATTATTCTCCCCTACTGAGTAATTCTATCACCTGCCCTCTACGTAATTTTTATGCTTCGAGATGCAATTTCTGGCCAGAGCAGCTTCAATACAGAGTCTTAGCTTCCATGGGTGTGTAATCATTTACACCTGTGCAAAGTAGATGTAAACTCACTTTGCACTCACTTTACATAGGTGCAAATGACTGCACAAGGTGAGAAGCAACGGAGAATCAAGCCCATAATGACTGCAAAGCACTTAAGCAGGGTATGACGGAGACCAACGGAGGCACATGGGACACAGCGATCAGGAGGCAAGTGAATGTCGGGAGCAGTTTGGGAGTGTATTCTCTATTCTGAGCAAGCTGCGTCTATTATTAGCAATGGAAGTCATGCATGTGTGCCCAGAGGATAATAAACCAGCTGCCGTGTGAATGCTGCAGGGCTGCCTGCTCCAGCCTCTCTGGCACTGCTGTAAGGGTCAGGCTGCAGCAGGAAACCTGTGTTGCCACCCGGGCTGGAAGATGCCAGGTGGCTGTGTGGTTGTGACATCAGTTTATGTGGAGAATCAGGCTAAACCTAGGGGCTCTGACTTGGTTTAGGGCGTTTCTTGTTGCGAGTCAAACAGGTTATCCAAAAACCTGGCTCAATCGCTGCTGAAATAGTACAGGTGCTCCTAGCCTTTTTTGTTATATTGCCTCCTAAAACTGCCCAAGAGCTGGGGAGTGCAAGAGCTTTTAAAGGAAACTTTACTTTTTATGAGCTGTTGGTTAGGACAGAGTAGATAGATCCAAAATTAATCTGCTGCCCTTTGTCAGAGCTCTCCGACCGTGAGGTGACAAGCAGTAATTACCACAATGGGCTATTTGGAAGAGGTTGGAGGAGAAGGGAGAGAAATTTTTTCATGCTGACTTTTTTAGCCTGAAGATTAGGGTTTATATAACTTTGCTTGGTAGTCTGAAAAAGACCTTCTGAAATGTGCTCCTCTTAGTCTTACACCTGCCAGCTTTCTTCACTCTTCTTTCCCTAGCCTACTAATAGTGATGGTAAATGCATCCAGAGAAATACGGTTACTATAAAGTACTGAAGTTTCTGTGTAGCGTGACATAAAATTATTGAATCTGAAATAAAGTATGTGTGTCATTTTTCCAAGGGACTTTTAAAATGTGCCTCTGGATATATGTGAAAATATAAAATACTACTCACAAAAAAATTAAAGCAGAAAGCATACGCTCATGAAGGAAAACTGCTTCATTTGTTACAGCTATCTTTTCAAGGCAAAGCAGTCACACCCTGTGCATGGCAGGCTGGAAATCTACGTGTCCCTGCTGATTTTGCTGTGTTTGCAGTACCTGGTGTGGGAGAGGGCTGGCCATCAGTGCAGAAGTGTTTTCTCATGGCTACAAAGATCTGCAGAGCCGGTGTTGAAGTCAAGCCCAACATTCATTCACATCCCACAATAGTCGGGCTAAATCTGATTCACAAGCAAGATGATGACAGCTAGGACAAGAGATCATTTTTAGTTGTAAAACAAGAAATTTTGAGCACATGATTGCGGCAAATAATCCAAACAGTTTCTTATTTAATGAAAGCACTTACCAATGACAGCATCAAAGACTTGGTGTCGAGGGAGGGTGGGTGAAGCCTGGTGCTGACCCATTGCGGGTCTCTGTGGGCTGGGAAAAATCAGACTTAAGAAAGGGAGAACTGTTTCAATACTTACACTAACAATAGAGTGAAAGAAGTCTTTATTTTCAGTAACAAGCCTTAAGCAAAGGAATTTTACCTTCTATTCCTGTTTTCCCTATAAGTTATGAAAGGTTTATTTACCCCACAGCAAGTACCCCCAGTGGCTTCCTCTGTAATGGGCTTTTAGGTGTCTTTTCAGCGTGAGCTACAGTTAAAAAAAAATAAGATGTTCTCTGCAGGTAGATCAGGAGCATAAGGGCTGTCCTGGGACCTCTGTCCTTCAAGTGACCGCAGTGCCAGGCAGCGCCGCCTGAGCTGGCTTTTCAGTGGGGTAGCACATGGGGCCAACCTGGCCAACCAGGCCACCCTGCCCTGGTACAGGCTCCTTGAGCCTGCCAGCAGGATCCCGCTCTGCCACGTCTCCCATGGGCATTGCACACACTGCAGCCAAAGTCATAGATATGCTACAATGGCAGGAGGATGGAGCAGAGCAGGCTTGGCTTCCCCATGGCCGTTCCGATGTGCTGTAGGATGCGGCTGGTATCTGTGGTGTGATGCAAAGCCACCACTCAAGGGTAAAGCTGCTGCTCAGAGGGTGGCTGCAAAGAGCTGAAGTTCCTTTAGCTGCTCTTCTTGCCCCATCTTCTTCTTCTTTGCCTGCAGTCCCAGATGTAGCTTACCTCAAAATTGCCATAAGCATGTGGTTCTCTGTAGTATAGGAACAACAGTGAAACTTCTGTACCTGTTTGTGTTGAAATGCATGGAGGCAGCTGAGATAGATAGGATGTGGGCTACTTCATCATACTTGGCGCTTGTGGTGAGATCCCTTCATCAACTTCTTAGTTGCAGCCGGCCTCTCGTACCCGCTGTAGTGTCCTACCAGTCATGGTCAATGGCGTGCACACTCTTCAGCTCCTGTAAAGGACAGTGAAATAGTGTGACTAGATCATTGTAGATTTATTCATCTCACAGGTCTACTCAAAATGCCACAAATTATAAAGGCAGGTTTACAGCAGTCTGGTATCAGCAGCATCTTCTACCGCTGCTCCCGTGAAACCATTTTCTTCTTTTGCCATGAAATTAATTTGATATTACTGAAGGTGTATTTAAGGTACTAAATACACTTCATTTTAAGTGTTTGGGTGTTTTTCCACCAGAACACTTATCTAGAGCTGTGGTGGATTCTTTATTACTGTACATTTTTAAAGTCTAGAACCAGAAAAGATTTAAATACCTAAATCTGAAACAGACTCTCTTGAAAACAGTTCCTTATTAAGAGGTGACCCTCATAGTGCTTAAGTCCCGTCTTCAGGCCCCACATTTTTTTGGTACCCCAAGGAACATATGTTTTGAACCACCTTAGGCCAGCAGTCCTGGCTTATACCTAAAACTACTTGGAATCTGGGGCTTGAGGTTTTTCTTTTCCTCAGTCCCCAGAAGATTCAGTTTGCTTTCAGAACACACATACATCCTAGATCATGCTTTAGTAGAAAATTATGAAAATTCCTTTCCTTAAAATGTGTCCAGAGATACAATCCCTGATGCTCCTACCTAACCCAGTGGTTAGAGCATTTTGCTGGGGACTACAGGACCTGACTTCAGTGCTGTCGCTGGCTGGGGAGGATTAGACACAGTATCTCCCAAGCATGCAGGGTTATCTAGCAGCACTGTGTGGTCACCCTGCTGGGAACGTTGTTCTGCTCCTTTAGCTGAAATGGAGCAACTCTTGTGAGAGGAAGGTAGGGATGGGGGTCTGGGAAAGAGAGATGGAGAAAGGGAAGAGTGAATGGGAGCAGGAGACAAGGAGAAGTTCTGGGAGAAGGAGGATCAGGTCCTGTCCCTGGCAGCTCCTTGCAAAGGAAGGGTGGGAAGCTCATGTGCCATCCTCTCAGCAGTGTCCCAACAAGTGCCAATAGCCCGCTCTTTCCCTGGGGAACAACAAATGTTGCAGAGACGATGTGCCAGCTGCAGAGCCCCGTGTGGTTTCTCGTGCCCAGGCTATCCAACAGCCTCTTCTGAGCTCCCCACACTGCTGGGAAGCTGTTCACTGCAACTGCCTTCTGCAGTGCAATGTCATTATTTACTTTATCGTTCATGCGCTTGTGTACATTCCTCACATTTTAACTATGGAAGCAGAATAAATTGAGCATGTTAACCTTCCTTCCCTCCCTCCTGTCATCCAGTTTGCTTCTACAGGTTTTTTCCCCTGCTCTTGAAGGCTGCTATAGCGCGTATAACAGATCAGCCTTCAAGTGTTTCCACTTACATCTTGTTTTCCTTCAGTTACAGACTTAGCAATCTATAGGGTAAGCATCCAGCATGCCTTAAAAAAAAACCAGAATATAGCAGAGAGCATTGCTTCTATGACCAACTCCTGTGTAAGAACAGATCTGCTTAGTCTGGAGTCATCAACACTGATTGCAAGCCCAGCACACACAAGCTACCACATACCTTTGCTGTCTATGCCTGCAAAATTCAGGGGATACCTATCTAAGATTTTGTATTGCTCCATCACGCTGCCTGTCCTCCTTCACTCTGCTCTGGAGTCACTGAGCATGAACAAACAGCCTTTTCTTTCTTGATGGGTTCCTTGTGTCTGTGTGCCAATGCCACGTTTCCAGATTACAACTTCTGAAACGCCTTCATAAGCCTGAAACTGAGCAGATCAAATGGACACCATTAAACTCTAATATATCTATCAGCCAAAAGGGCACCTCTTTTTCACCAGTCTCTTCCCTGTCTTAAAATATGTTTTTACAAATGCGTGCATACAAGTATGCGTGAGTGCAAAGGCAAGTATGCAGCCTGAGACAAATCAGCACATCTGGTCCTCAGCTTGGCTGCCCCACCATCTGGTCACACTTGCACTGCCTAGTTCTGGTCCTGCCTGTGGCTCAGGCAGGTCTGAAAATGCTGCCCTTAATTTTTTTTTTTTACCAAAACTACTGCTATAGTCCAGCAATCACTGACATCCAGTGGTGGCCGAGGATAATTACAAATGCTTATTTTCTGAGAGTCTTGTTTGTTACCTGGGGAAACCCAAGTTAAGATGAAGGCTTGCTTTTGAGCTCTACAAAAGGAGGACAAATCGATTGAAACACAATATTGTTCTTGTTAGACAGGAGATGGCAGGTACCTGAGAACCCATATTGAAAAGCATTTCTGTGTTCCCTGCGTGAAGGGGCTCCAAATCCGACTGTGCTGCTATATAGTTTGGGAGTAGCCCCAGATGAGAAATCGAGTTCTGCCTTTCGGAAACTGCCATGAGACCAGACCTCAAGTTTCCTGCCCCAGGCAGTTTGGAGTGGGATAAAATTAAGACTTGAGCAACAGTGACCCCACTATGTTGGTCTAACAAAAACACTGTGCCACAGGGTGAGCCTTTCAGCCTCCCCCAGTAAGGCTCAAATATCAATTAAATTCTCTGGTGGGTGATCCTGTCTGAAAACAACATCAAAGTTTCAGTTTTGGCTTAATTCCATTCAGCACAGATAATTTACAATTTCTTTATGGTTGGAGGGGTGGGGTAAGAGGGCATTACATACCTTTTTTATCCCAGTGCAAATACTACTTGTTCCTAAATGCTTGTATAGTCTTATCTTTCTTCTGTATGAAACTGTATTGGCTATGGTGCAACTTCTGAGAGAGTTATCTAGTGTTATTATTTATGTTTTCCATGCAGTCACTCTCTACAGTGTCTGACTGCATTTAGCAAATGCTTAGGAATAAACTTTAAGGAAAAAGGGTCAGATCCCCATAAAAATCATGGAGATAAAGTCTCTGGATGGCATAGCCTGTTGTAATTACTACAGGAAATGTAACTTTCTCAGTGAAAGTAAAATTATGATATTGAAGCACTTTTCAGGACATCTTTGATTTTTTCCCCCTTTTTGTGGGGTAAAGAGAGGTGAACCCAAAAGAAAAAAGTCGTCTTTTATTTCTGAAGTTCTTTCAGGATTATTGGAGCAGGAGGAGAATTTTGACAAACATAAAATACTTCCAGTGCAGCAAACTTTAATGGTTGCTGACACCACCATAATTTAAACCTTGGGCCTTTGTAAACAATTTGCGCAGAATGCCCTGTAAGCAATCTGAGCTCATTGCAAGGGCTCCAGCACTTTCTGAATATGAGACTTCATCTGTCTCTTCCCCTTCAGCAGCCAGTCCTTTCTGTACTGCTTCCAACCCTTCTGATACCCCTTGCAGAGAGAATATTCCTTCTTCCAACTTGTTTGCCAGCCACCATGGGCCCCTTAACATTGACGTGTATTACAGTATCTTAAAGCTTTGGCCATAAACAACACCCCATTATAGGGCATTAGCCATATAAGAGATGCCCTCTACTGCAAAGGATTCAGAGGTGAAGGATGTCCCCAGCAAAATGGGGACTCATAGCTTGTGCTAAGGTCTGGCTGGGATTTGAAGCCCCTTTCATTTGAATGTCCTGCTTTACATGAGATGCTGCCGTTAGCAGCAGAGAAAGCTGGAAGGGTAGAAACAGCAGCACATCTTAAAGTGGTGGATTTAAATGTAATGAAAATGAGGAATTTCACTTTCCTCCTTGCCTTGAGTTTCATAGATTTTGTTTTGTGCCTTCTGCCCATATGGGCAGGGATAGTTTTCTGTTCTGCACTGTTTGTAGGGCCAAACAGAAGAGCCATGGCTGAAAAAGTGGGAGAAAGGAGTGACAGCCCCTCCCTTGCAATGCACAAGACCACCCTCCCTGGATCATCTTGGTGGACAGTGCTGGGATGCGAGCAAGGGCTCTTGCCTTCTCCTGCTCTGCCTCGCAGACAGCGAGAGACATTTCACACTCATGGGGAGCATTAGGAGAAAATGACAATGAACCAGGACATGCTCAAAAAGCTGAAGGAGCTGAGCTTGCTCCGAGGCTCATACAAGTCCCCACACAGCGTCACTAATGAAGGATTGCTCTACCCATAACTGGGGAGAAAGCCAGAATCTCTTTTCTGATACTGAAATAAAGCAGCCCCCTTTCAGACCACTCAGGAAAGTAATTGTTCATTCCTCAGGTCGAGCAGCACATATGCAACCTCTTTGTTAAGTAGCTTTCTAAATTTTTTGCTGCTTGGCTCTTGCAGTCGCAGCCTGTGTGATTGCCAGCCCCAAACACCGGCCAGGAAACCCCACTCCCAACCCAGAAGGGGCTAACACAGTGCACGGCACTTACAACTCAGACAGAGCTATAAACCGACTGCTGGTTACAGCCACTGGAGAAGAAGCAGGGGGAGAGCCCGCTCTTCCCAAAATTCTTCTAAAATTCTAAAGCACAGCTTCTAAAATTCAGCACAGGTCCTCTGGTTATAGAGCACGCAGAAACTTAATTATAAGAGAAGACCTGTATGTGGAAGAGGAAGGGGAGCCTTGGTGGCTACTGCTGGCAAAGGTAGAGACGAGATGGATGAGCTGGAGAACACTTTTTCTTACAAAATAACTTTCAGCCACAATGTCAGCATGCTTTAGGTAAATATGCCCAGGCAAAAAGCCCAGCAGTGAGAAAGAACAGGATAACTAGTTCAGATAGAAGGGAATTAAATTTGTGGCAAGCTAAAACCAAAGCCAGATCTCTTTGTGGTATTGAAATAACTTAGCTACTGCCTTGAACACCAATCTTCACAGTAGAAAGACTGGAGCATGCTGTGGGGGAGACTGGGTAACAGACGTCTTACAGATACCTGTTCCTCTTCTACATGGCCATATCTGCAAGGTGGTAGTCTTTCCTAGTACATGGAAGTGTTGCTTAGGTTACCAAAATCCAGTTTCTACCTAACTTACACCTTGCAAAGGCACCATCTATCTGTGCTATTTTGCTATAAAACACCACTATGCCAGCAAAATAGCATTTTATGCTGGTTTGTACAGGCATAAGGGCTTCATGGACTTAGGCTGAGAAGAAGAGAGAGATAATAAGTCCTTCTGCCATATCATTATCAGTTTGTCGAGAGTCCTGGACTGGAAGCAAGCAAGCAGCATTACTCAATTCATTTCCATTAGAAAATCAATGTGCTTTCACATTCCTGGACAGCAAATGACAGGAGGCATTGGCTCATAAGGAACTAGTCTGAGATTTTACCGTGACTGGCTGAAGGACTTGGAAATAAGAAGTGTTTTTCCACATGGGCCCTACTGAAACGTGAGCCTGGAAGCTCGTCCAGCCAACAGCCGTGGTTCACACCTTTCTTTCTGTACCTGTATTTCTTGGTCCCTCCAAGGGTGGGTATTATCTGCCTGCTTGACAGTGTTAAGGCTGGAGAAAGCCTTGGCTGAGCTGAGGGAATCTGCCTGAAAGCAAATCATAATACTGGTGTTAAGAAACAAGGCAACCCAGGCCATTGGCTAAGGTACCAGGCCGCTAGGCATCACATTCAAGACCGGCAAAAGGGGACAGAGATAACTTTTCTACACGATTCTTCTTCCTAACAAAATGTATGACCAGTTCCTATCTTCTGTGACCTCAAAAGTTCCTGCTCTGGTTCCCAGCCTATATTACTTTGAGAAGATCTAAAAAGATCTTCCTCAGAATGAAACAAAGTTTTTTTCAACTTTTATGTAGAATTGAAAAAAGTGACCCTGCAAGATCCCTGATCTAGAACACCAGTTCTGAGGCTGTTTACCTACCCTGGGGAAGACATGCATTCAAGTCCCTCTTCTTTCTCAAATGAAGGGTTTTGAAGTCTTTGCCTCCCGAGCAAGATGAGCTGCTTGCTGGCTAGTGACTGTTGTGAATGGATCCATGGACAGACACTCAGCTTGCAGCTCAGTGGTTGCATTTTAATCTTTATTCTGTTTAATCCTTACACAAAGAAGAACAGCTCTAATGACAGATGATGAACATGAGAGTGAGTGAACCCCAGGATTCCTGGCAGCCAGGTTCTTGTTTGGGACTTGCTGTGCAGATGAGCAATTTGAACTTTCTTCCTCCATGTGCTAAACAAATATTAGACCCTGCTGGGCTCTTCTGAAATACAGCTGCCTCTCTCTGACCAGAAGTTTTGTCATGGCTCTGAGAAGATATCCCATGCAGTCGGTATTTTCCTCTTGTTTTGTCCCAGCACTGCTGGTCTGGATGAGCGGTGTTAGCACATCAGGACTCAGTAGCGGAGAACATTCCATTCCTGCTGTCCTTGTCAGGACCACAAAACCGAAATGATAATTAAAAAAATTGCTTTGGCTCAGACCCAAAGTTTCAATAGTTCTTGAATTTTCAGCAAACTAGGAACCCTGCCCCTGCCTGAATGGGTCATCCTGTTTCCCTATGTGTTTTTTCAAAATGCACCATTGATTCGCCAACGGATCCATGCACCCTTCACAGCGTAGGGGATGGTATCTCTCCTGCACCAGCCTCCAGAGCAGAAGCCAGGGGGCTTTTGTGGGGAGAAGAGGTTGGATTTTACATCCCTATGCTTAACTCAGAACAGGGTTTCCATCCAAAGCAGGTCAGTGCACAGTGCACCCCAGCCATGTCCTGTAGGACCAGTGGGGGTAGAGCACTTCCAGTGGCCCCCCCTTGTATTTTACATATATCATTACATATCTGTTGGAGGAGGAACAAGAAGTTGGGTTTGCCATTCCCAGGCTCTTAGGTTGTTGTTTCGTGGGACCAACCAGCACACCATCTCGCACACCTCTGATGTTCTCAGTTCTTTCTGGATGAAATTTACCTTGGAAAAGTAAAAAAATGGTTTCATCACTTCCAAAATTTTCACTCCATATTGCTAATTCTTTTGGGTTGACAAAAACTGCTGTGTTGCTGTTTCTCTTTTTTTTCTCTCTTCTTTTGGGCAAGTAAATGAGGTGTGGGGAGAAATTCCTCAGCCCACTATTTATGACTTCACACACAAGGCTAGGGTAAGATTTGGAGGACAAGCAGTGAGAAAGACCATCTCCACTGACACACATTAATGGAGCGTGCGCATACATATGACTGAAGGCAGACTTTCTGTTTTATTATTTTCTTTCTGACTCAACTCAGTGCTTTATATTAAGCTGTGCTTGTGAGGAGGGAAAAGAAAACAAAAGGATGCTCAGTCTAAGGTTTGGGGTTGGGAAGCAGCTTGGAGGTTCTGCGGGCTTGAGCTCCATGGGGTGACTGGGGTCGCCTTCAAGAGGTCTTGGTGGCTTTGCATGCTCAACTTCTTCAGCATACTAACCTGCGTCCACTGGCTAGTCTTTATGAAGCATTTAATTCTGTAGTTTTAGAGCTGTTGAAAAAGCAAAGGGAAGATTTATAACAACATTTGCTAACTCTAGGCCAACTGGTTTGGCACAGGAAAGAACTATGTTTTTCAGAACAGCTTTTCAACATTCCACTGTTAGCTAAAATGTATGAAAATTACAGTTTTGAAATGACCAGATGTTTTTGCCGAGAAAGAAATAGATGACCTGAAAGGGGAAGATGAGGCTTGAACTCGGGCTTCTATGCTACAACTGTCAACTTTTCAGCTAATGGATGACCTACTACCATCTAAAACTACTAAATTTGTGTGATTAATGCTGCTAAATTGCAGCCACAGTATATTTATAATTTTCTCCGTCAGCCTGATACCATTTGTGCAGCATCACTATAAAAGGTGAAGGAGAGAAAAGGCGATTAATCTGGTGTCCTTGTACAGAACAATATGGCATAGCTCTCCTCAAAGCAGAAGCTTTCAAGGGAAATAAACTAATGGTTTCATCTGTTTCATTTCCAGCTCTATTTTTTTAAATCAAGAGCAGCAGATCCTTTCCATGTTGTCTGCTTTTCTAGACAGAAACTGAGACTAGAAACTTTCTTGCTTTCAGCTTCAAATTGCTCACTACAACATGACCATCCTTTATTCATGTGACTTATCAAGAGCATGGGGATCTTATTTTGGCCACCCATAATAGTCTAATTGGACTGGCCTGTGTTAAAAATCAGTGTTGGCTTGATGGGATGCTTCAAATGCTTTTCTTATTACTCTGTTGAGCTGCGACCAGTCAAATGAGATTAAGAACAAAGAGAAGGACTCTGGAGAGAGATGTGATGGTGTTGGGTTGCTATCCTCCTCCTCTACTTTATAGCCATTGTTTAAAGTGTCCCCCAAAAATCCCGTAATAGAAAAGCTATTTTTTTTCCTCTTCTCCTTCAAAGCAGACATCTGTTAAGGGGGGAATTAAAGGAGGCTGAAGAAGGTGGAGAATTATCGAAACTATAATTACTACAGTGCAATGTCATTCTCCAGTAAAAAGGATCCAGTTCCTTCACAAGGCCCATCTGGCTGCCTCTATGCCCAGTTACTGGGGGTTCCTGTGTTGTCACCGTTGCACTATAGGTGAGGGTAGGAGCACCTGGGACCTTCCTTGCCACCCCCCCTGAGAGGTCCTGGTCCCACAAGGCACAGCTCATCTCATTCCAGGCAATGGTAGGAGAAGCCAGGGGCAGTCAGCACCTTGGGGATCAAGCCCAGAAAGCCACTGCTTCTGCTCCTGAAAAAGTATCATCAGCTGGCTCTGCTCCTCTTCCAAGAGAGCTGACAAAAAAGCTATTTAAAAATCTGTTTAAAATTACGTATTCTCTGCTTTAGGGTTTGCTAAGCTCATTATAGAAGTGGAATGAAATTCCACAGCACGTTTAACATTTTTATTGTTCTTATTTTCTGAGCTTTTCCAACCTAATAGAGAATGACTGATCCCACTGGTGATCCAAGGGGGATGAGGTGCAGGAATCACAGCAGCCTGAGCACCATAGCAATACTGTGACTACCAGTTTGGCTACTTCATTGTGCAGGCTGATCCAAGGAGGGATTAAGAGGATTTTGTTTTCCATTTTTTAAGTTGAATGGGCTGGGACGAAAGCCTTTTACTGCATTTCTGAACAAGTCAGGGTATTTAGAAAAGCAGTAAAAATGGACTTCACCAGAGTTGGACTTTGAGCAATATAAAATCATTTACCACAGGAGATTGACTGTATGAAACCACCCAACTTCCCCCTTTTTGATGCTTTAGTGGTCACTGATGACCTCCTGTCTTTCTCTGTTCCTTACAGCCTTCTGCAGGGAGCTACCCAGCCGCTGTCTAGAAAGTAATGGGAAAACGCAGCGCTGGAACATCTGATTGCCAGGATGTATTAAAGTCTGAGGAGTGTGTGGTGGCTCAGATCAAATAGGAATCAAATATAAGCCACAGCTTAAATTCAAGTTGACCTTCACCTTCTGACAGGTTTGAAAATGATTGATTGTTTTTCATTTGCTTCCCCCTTGCTTCTCCCCACAGATTCCTCATTAAGGGCAGAAGCAAAGGGAACAACTAATTGTTATCACCAGTTTGGATTTCCAGACTAAGAAACTTCAGTTCAGGGAAATGTAGTCCAAATGTTATGCTAAACAGACCCACGGCCAGGAATTTTCAACACTGCATTCATTGCTAATCTATATGATCAAATCCTGCACATTTTTCCCTTTTAGCACCTACCACTCGTGCCTGAGGACCATTCAGCTCTTTGACAAAAGCTTCTGCTGAAGAGGCAGTGTTCGCCTTTTCCACCAGCAAAGGGAGCACCAGTGAGGAGGGATTAAGCCTTGTGTTTAATGAATGATACCTCATTTTGGATGACCTGTAGTACCTGCCACACAGCTAGCTGGAGACTTTGTTGACATTTTTGCATAACCGAAGTCTCACTACCTCCAAGGTATCAGCTTTTGTGACCCTCTGAAGGCTATTGCTACTTTATTTAGATAATTTCACCCATATAGCTGCTGTTTGATACTTACTTGTTCTGTGCAATTAAAGCAATGTAACTACAAAACTCTTTATCAGCACAGGTTTACAGAAACTGAGTAGCAAGGCTGTACAAATGGCTGGTTGTTCCAATCACACTTTTGGCTAAGCAGACGCTCAACTGAGCAGATTGAAAGGGGAAAAAAAACCCACTTGATTTGGATCAAGCAAAACAACATCCAATTTGTGATTAAACATCTATTGCAATCCCCAGCAGTTTATATGGTAGCATGGGCACAGCGTGGAAGAGAAGGTTCATCTACCGGCTCCCAGGAGGGAGGAGAAGGTAGGTTTGTCTTCTCTCCCTTCCTTCCCCTGTCTAGCCCAGCAGTCAGCTCAGCTGGCTTATGTTATAAAAGACCCAACTTCAAATCTTGCCTGTCTGATTTGGAGGGCTCCAGAGGGCTACTCCAGCTTTTAGCTTCGCTCACAAGGAATACCAGACATCTATACCAAGCAATTATTTTATACAGCCTCCCTTTAGGCCATCTTGCAGCAGGCTGTTCCTCCTGCCTGTGGCCCACCCTGGGAATCACTCCAGTCCTAGCACGCGGGGACTCTCAACAGGCCAACACACTGAAGCAGTGTTTCTGCTTTAGGCACTAGCAGCAACAACCTGGGCCAATAAACCTTCTATCCTTTACAGATGTAAAATAGCACAGAAAAAGCTGTACAAAATCTTATCTCAAAGTAGGTCACTGCTAGGTTGATGATCAGATGTATTAAAGACCATTTTTGCGCTTAATTGTATCCATCAGAAATCTACCGGATTAAAAAAAAAAATATCATGGAAAGTTCTTTTTAATGTGCAGATGGGAAAGGTGTCAGAAAGACAATAGATACTGCCAGCAATCACATGTAATAATTTGGAAGCACATTACACCTCATATTAGCATTCAGACACGTAACAGTGTCTGAGTTTATAATTAAAGACCATAAATCATTATGTAGCCAAAGTAATAAAGTACATGCAGGCTACTAATCTAGAGACAGCAGGATTATACTAGCCCTAATTGTCAGGTATGCAAAATTTTAGAAACAAAGA
The DNA here is from genome assembly GCF_964106895.1 of Numenius arquata. Classification (NCBI taxonomy): domain Eukaryota; kingdom Metazoa; phylum Chordata; class Aves; order Charadriiformes; family Scolopacidae; genus Numenius; species Numenius arquata. Next base: position 27,839,503 of record NC_133587.1, on the reverse strand, counting down.
GTGTGAAAACTCGTTATCCACAAGTAGCAGAAATTTCTTCTACTGGCTGAGATCAAGCATATAGTGAGTCCCATATGTGTATTTGCATATATATACACACACAAAAAACCCCATTTATATGGATATACATGCATGTGTACATATGTATAAATCCTAAGACCACCAAAGATATTTTTTAGTTTTGACACTTTCTAAAGCTAATTTAAGTTTTTCTATAACTGGTGTAATGAGTGAGAAGAAAGGCAGTTTAAATCATTATCAGGACAGTCCATTACCATTCAAAGTTTTGAATACTAGCTATAGTTTTAAAAAACATTTTGCAAATTATGACTGAAACACATTCAGCCTATTGTTCAGTACATCTGGAAGCTAACATTTAGTAAAACTGATATCATACAAATGAATTACAAAGGAAGATTTAGCGTAGTTAGATTACTCTATGGGAATGAGATTATATTTATAAAAACTCATATGTATAACATATATAGTTAAAAGACTAATATACAAAAATAAATCTCAATAAAATGTGTCAAAATCTGATTTTTTTTCATGTATTCTTTGGAAAAACCCATACGAACTTCAGCTGTGGGCTTGATCACAGCCAATAGAAGAGATTTGTTAATAATGTAAACTACTCTAGGGTAGCCAGTTTTCACAGTTCTTATTTCCAAACTCCTTCGAAGTAATAAATCACACCCGACAATTACTACTCATTTGCTGTATTTCAGAATTACTTTCTTCAAAAATCCCATTAAGCTTGTGAAGTGATAACAACAGTACCTTGTCATTAGTCCAGATCACAGTTTTCATGGAGGACATTTCCATTTGGGCGGTTTGGGGGGTTGCTGTTTTGTAACTGTATTCATGATAAGTAAAATTTCCCAGATCCACACCTTGCTGTGATTCTCCTGAAGACAGAAGAGCTTCCTCCACCAGCCATGGGAAAGTCCAGGATATTTCTGAGTAGACAGTGTAAAGCTGATTATAACCTTGGAGGTAATTCCCTAACATTTAAGTTGGGTTCTGTAAAACATGCAATAATTTTTCCCATCCTCAGTATCAGTTTTGATCCTTTAGAATACTTTTTAAATACGCATATGCACGTTCATTGGTTTCAGTTTCCCTTGTTTTGTATTTGAAGTCTTTGGATGATATTTTGAGGAGAAAGATTCATCCCCATCACCTACTGGGTTCTTTTTTCATAACCAACAGACAAAATTCCCATCCCTCTCAAATCACTGAAGGTTTGACTTCTAGGCCAGAATCTTTGGAGCAGCCTGTTTGCTGTTGATGACTTTCTCTTGGGTCTTTGTGTTGCTTTGGTTTCAGTTGCAGGCAAGGGGACAGCAATAAATCAAAGCCTGCCCTGGTGCTGTCCAAGGTAACGACACCCTCCCACAGCTCCCCCGCACCCAGGGCTGTTCCACGATGCGACACGATGGGACACGGGTGTATGCTACACTGCCAACACAGCCAGGGAGAGCATTACTTCATCAACAAAACCCCCAGTGTTTTGGGGACTTAAGTATCAAAGTCATGACTGGACCTATTCCTTAGTTCTAAAGGCAAGATGACGCGCATGAATCAAAGCACCTTCTTCTGAACCTCTCTAAATCTTAACAGGCCCCCTTAAAAAAACCCAAACCAAACAAAGGTTAATATCTTTGTTTGAAAAACTGCGCAATTTTGGCCATTGTCTAATTACAGTAAGTTAAAATGCATTCTACTTTAAGTGTCTTTAAACTTCCCAGAAACATACTTCTTTGCCGCCTCAGTAAACCTGGCAGGTTTGAAAGCAAAGTCAAAATTACAGGGACACAAAAGTTGCATTTTTAACAGAGACTGCATACAGCCACAAAGATCTATTTGGCAGGGAAGGAGAAAAAGAGATCTGTGTGTATGCTCGCATACACCTTCACTGTTTCAGGCAACGTATAGTAATTTCCCTTGTGAATAGCTATAAAGTTATTGTAGCATTAAAACTGGATAGACCTACAGTAATGGTATTTCCTGACATTTTCAAATGTTAAAAGGTCAACAAAAACACTACGTATGGAAACAATCTCTTGTCATTACATTCTGTAGCACGAATTAAATAAACATTTCCTCTTTTTTCTCTCTTCTCCTGTCATTCAATGTAAAAATCTAAACTATGACACCAAAACAGCATGAAACCAGTAAGAGCTTTAATTAAAGAAGAATTCAATAAAAGCAATCTATTCTGTTTCTTCTTCCACATTTTCTTCACTTACTGAGGAGTTAATAAAATTCCTGCAGTAACCACTGACACAAATGCGAATCTGTCCAGAGAAAGTCTTCCTCAAAAGGAAGTTTCTAATAGCAAAAGCCACCCATCCCTAACCGGTACACAAACTGGTGTCCCCCAAGGCCCTATTTACTGCCTTTGCTTTACATGTTGTGCAAGAGCACAGCTCCCAGTGAGGCAGTATGTTCAGCTACTGCCTTGCACACGCCAACAAGCACATCAACACATCACACTAGGATCCAGCTACTCCGAACATCAGCCTTAATCTGTATAGGTCACATATTAATAGACAGCTCAGCACTGGGGTGCTCAGTGTAGCTGGGCACTGCCCATGAGCAGTGTCACAGCCTGCTTAACTGGCCCAGGAGAGAAATGCAACTATTTTTGCAGCATGGATCCGAGACTTCAGCTCTACACAGTGGTTGCCTTTTCTTAATAGCTTCTTCTATTGACAGACAGCATGGATTATTGTTTTCAGCATTTACAGCTTAACACACTATTTCATGTAAAATCTTGGTGGGCACAGCGATGATCTACCAGACCACAATTGTGCTAAAACTGCAAAGGTGTGACTGCAAAGGTCAATTGGGCTAAAATGGCAAAGGTCTCCCTCTGGAGAGCAGTCTATTCAATACTGAAATTCTACTTTGATCTCATGTTTTGTGGGAGTGTGACAATAATTCCTCTTGTGGCTCTCCGCTTTCACCATTACTGCTGCTTCTCTTGTCCCACATCTGAAACAGGGTCTGTAAATGGTACTCCTCCTAAACAGAAATTATTTGCTACACTGGCTCTGGCACTTTTTGGCCTTCTAGGTACCTAATCAGTTATTTTCAAATTGTTTTCCATACACAGAAAATGCACAAACCCATGCAGCTGCATTGTGCAGTGTTATCTCTGTCACTCTCTCTGTTCGAGGATATTTTTTTTCCTCTGGAGGATGAATTACCCTTGCAAACATCTGGAATAAGGCACTCTTACTACTTAGACTTGCTCCTTTAGGCTGCACAGTAGCACACACCTAATCTATGTGCCGATGATGACACTTCCCCACCTTTCACCAGACACGTAGCCTCACACACATTATGGAAAAAGGCAAGAGTCTGGTAACGTAACAGTGCAGAGCATAAACTGCTAGTTAGATCCTCAAACACACCCAATACTCCTCGGTTTAGAGGAAGATGCATGAGACTCTGAGGACAGATTAGGGTCAACTACAGGAAGTTCCATCCCAAATGTTCTTTCCAGGACCTGGACCCAGAAAGAATACGGTAGGAAAAGCCTCCCTAATAAGTCAAACTCTTTCTTCTTTCACTAAATAAAACAAACATTTTTCTAACCTGTATTGTTTCTGGCTCTGCTCACTGCTCAGCCCCTTACTACAGCTTACTTCAAAATTCCTTACTGGGTGTTTGGCGGAGCGAGTATGATCTATAGCGTAACCTTGCAATTCAGTGCACCGCTGTCATTCTGTATAATGCACTGTAAAGCATAGCTTTTATTGGAAATGAAACTGCATAAATAAACACTCTTACTTTAATGTGAAGTAAAACATTTTGCATTACACATGTGCAGATTCAGGTCGGGAGGAATTAGTTACGAGAGAGCCAAAAATCAAGCAGCGATGTGCCTATATTATTTTGCTCCTTTTAAAATGTAGCCAGTGTCCAATAAATTCTGTTTCAGTTTTGTAGCCTTTCATTAGTGGGGAGATTTGTCTGCATACTGTAGAGAGCTGAATGGGATTAAACACTTGTCTGGGGCTCTCTGTCCATGGGAGCTCCACACCTCTGCTCCACCCCAATGGCTATAAAGAGCCACTGGTTGCATCAAGCAAGGGAAAAGCACAGTGGATCCAGTTTTGCAAACTTGATCAAAGATGAGTTGGCCTTTAGTTATTTAAGTGGAAACTCTTTGTTTCTACTTTTCTTACATGTACTGTCTGACAGCTTGTTGAAAAACCATCTAGCTAATGCATGCACTCTAACACATGCTTTAATTTTGCACTTTTTCAGTCCATTATTAATTGAGCCATCACTATTTGTTCAGAATTCAAGGCTGACTGCCTCCAGTGCTCTTAAAAAGCATACAGGCAAAATTCATAGGCATCAGCCTTGCATACCATACAGCATGAGAGGTGACAGTAACAATTATTTGTCTGGAAGGAGACGCCCCAACCAGGCTACAGACAGTCAGCCAATATTATTCTAACGTGTCATTTTGAGAGAGGATAAACCTGTCCTGGTCATCAGCTATGTAAAATGCTTGGATCATTAGGCTAACTCTGGCAGTATCTTGCTGGTAGTGTTAGTTTTTCGGTAATATACTCACAGTGGTTCAGTCAAATATTTATGCCAGAACTTTCACCCACAGAAAAGGCTGCTCCTCCCTTCTGTGCACCCTGGTGCTCTGCTTAACAGGTTGCAGTGTCACAACTGACACCCTTTAGAAAGCCAGCACCAGGCACTCAACCTGTTCTCTGCAGCAGACCAGCCCCAGGGAGGTTGTTTGCTCCAGAAAATATACCCCAAACAAAAATAAGAAAGAACATAATGAAAAACACAGAGCTGCAGGATAGCAAATACAGCTGCTTTTTCCTTCCTCCATTACTCTGAGGCCATCCCTGCAATATGGATTTCATTAATGGCTCAGAGACAACATTGCAGAATTACAAGTTCAAGATGTTATTGGAAAAGCCACCCCATGACTCTCTTTATGTTGTTTTTTTTTTTTTAAATATCATCTTTAAAACCAACTTTTAAAAAGTGATTATTTGGTGCACTGTAACACTGCCAGCGATTGGGCTGGAAGTGAGTATATGCACACACTGAGAGCATAACCAACAGCAAAGACTTTCTGTGCAGCTTTCCCCAAAATAGAAGAAAGAAAGGCAAAAGTATGATACGGAAGCTGGGTTTGAGAGGCAACAGAGTACAGCTCTTGAATCCTCTCAACTGGAAGATCTCTGGATCGGGGTGAGTTGCTTCATCCGGGCTTATATGCAGATTGATGAAGCCCCAATCCTCTATTCATAGTTTACTACTAAATCACGCATACAATTTTTTCACAGTGCCACCATATTTGAAAGTCATCTACTATAAGAATAAACCATAATGCTGCCAGGCAGCCTGATTTTAGTGAACTATTGAAACACCACCTTTTCATTGAGAAATATACAGATTTCACCTTAAAGAAAGTTTTCAACTCGGCCACTTATCAAAGTTTCAAGTACATAAAGCAGTTACACGAAACCAGAGTGGACACAAGACAATGCAGTTCTGAAACAAGCTCTAAGACACTAATTAATACTTGACGCTGCAGTACAGCCAGTCTCATCACTGACCCTGCAGCTCAAATAACTGCTGCACTCATCACAGCCGAGGCTGGGCCGTGGTGGCAGAGGTGGGTCTTCAGCACGGCACCAGTGCCAGGCTCAACCTCCCCCTTTGATCACACAGCCCTAACTGTCACTGCGCCCCACTGCACACCTAGTGCTCAAAGACAACCAGATCTCCACAATTCAAACAGGCAGGGTTTTTTTTCATGACTGGCAAAATAAAATAATTTTACAAAGCTTGAATTTGCTAGTCCCAAAGAAAACTCCCCTGTGTGTAGCAGAACAGCATGTCCTCAGCCAGGCACAGCCTGCTTCAGCCTTCAGCCTTGCTGAGGCTACCCAGCTTCTCTCATGGAGCATGGAGAAAAGCACAACGGGGCTGGCTGTACCTAATAGGCCCCTAAAGAGCTTTTGTCCAGGACAAAATGACATCCCATGTTTCACCTGCTGAGACGGGAGAGGACCTGCCTGACCAATGCAGGCTGTCCAATTTCCTGCATTGCATGTAGAAAGCTACAAAAGACAGCTAAGAGACCTCTACTCTAAAGTATATTTATATATAAATACTCTAGACTTTGTATACTCTCTATATACATGCCATAACAGGTTTCCTTCTTCACTTGTGATGAGTTGTCCTCAGCCGTTCTGGTACTGCCTATTAAAGAAAACACTGAATATTTAAAGACTGCTTAGGTCTTCTCACACCACTGGTGTAAGAATATGAAAACCATCCTTCAGTCTTGTATTATATATTCTTTGCCAGAATATTTTTTAATTGTTTTTGTGTGTGCACACAAATCCCAAGGCATATGTGCAAAATAGGATTCCTGTCCCATGCCAATCTGGGCACACGCCTCGTTTGCATGCTCATTTAAAAATGTGAGTCTTGTCATTTCAATCTGCTACAGTAATTTAGTTCTAATGTGGAACTGGTGCCAGGGTTTTGAAGGGTTATTTTTCCTCTCCGTGGACAAACTGCTATACTGGAGTGGTTACATTCCTACTTAATGGCATGAAGCCACTTAAAAGAGTTAACCTTCTCTATGCAAATGTTAACAATTTTATGGTAATTCTACTTAAAATAAAATAGAAAATCAACTGCTGCTGTTTCAGAAATACGCAGGTACTCTGAACCACGGCATGATGGCACAGAGTGCTCTTCAGCTCGCATCTATGTCACAGAAAAACACTGGGGATAAGCTCTGAAATAACCAGATTGCTCTGGATACGCCTGCAAGTAAAATGAGCTTACTGTTAGCCCCCTGTAATTGTCTCTCACAGCATTCCCCATTCTTTTCCCTTTGCATGGTATTACAGACAGCAACACAGGAATCCAGTGCTGAGCACCATGGCTAGAAGAGCATCAGCAGCATTCTCGGAGACAGGTAGACAGCTCTGAGGCGAAAGCAGAGGCCCAAAGCATACCAGAGGGTAAGAAATGTGCTGGCAACCGGGTGCCACGTCTGGAAGATGTATAACTTCATCTTGCAGATGCTGAGCTGAGTGGCCAGAGCAGTTGTCTTCAATTATGGTAAGAGCCAAAGGGTGGAGAGAAACAAAGAGGGTAACAAGAACTTGATGCTGTTCCGCCAGCTCCTGAAAGATTATATGTTTATTCATTTAGTTAGTTACCAAAACACCAAGCTTTTTCAAGAGAAATCTAGACTTTGTATATGTCTGTATGCAATACAACTGCACAAACTAATCTGCATCCAAGATGGTAGTTATCTACAGTGGATGGCAATGATACTGATGTTTATTATTTATAATACCCTCTTGGTCCAAATCCAGGAATCTGACTGTAACTGAGGCATTCTGAATTTCCCGAAAATTATCATCATGAGTAACTCAGAGATTATTATCTGCAGAGCACCCAAATATGTGGTCTGTAGCACACACTGTCCTTGTTCTAAATGCTAATATTCCTGTTCTAAATGTCACTCATCAGGGGAGAGGCCATCTGGGCAGGGAAAGGTTTAGGGTCAGAAATGACATGATTTATAGCAGAAAGATCATAATTCTGCTCAGTAGACATTGGCACCTCTTCAGGAAATATTGATTAGATGGTGAAAAGCTTAGCTTTCTTCTTTGTGGAACAATTCACTCTAGCTGGGCTCTTCACACTGAAATATATTGTATATGAAGCAAATGACAAGCAGAGAACATGATTCAGACTTGGAGGAGACTGTTAATTCACCCACGTCCTCACCATCTCCTGCTTTCAGCATTGCCTTAACCCATGCAAAACTTCCCTTTGAGGCATAGGCAGAGCAGCTACAAATAAAAAAATTAGACCAGTTTTAGCTCTGGCCCTGCTAATCTCTGCATCCGATGCCATTCACAGCTGCCCTTTCTGCCCTGCCTCAGCTGTAAGCACAACTTATTGCCAAGACTGTGCCTCTCCCCATTGGTAGATCTTCTGTCACAGGGCATCATCCCTTCCCCCTTCCTTCTGTCCATCACCTGGTTTGGGTCTGAGCCACCCTCCCAGAGATGTTCTGCCACCACCTTCTTCCGTGCAGCACTAGCAGAAGGCCAGCTAGTACTCAAGGCATTCTGAGGAGTCAGACCAAAGCAAAGCTGTATCAGCCCAGCCTGATTTGTCTTACCACACAAGGGCAAGTTCCACTGCTGGCACTCAAGCACCTTGTGATTAATGTTCTTCCCTTTACTGTATCGGGTCTGGTTTAAGTTGTAGATGTTAATAGTTGACAGTGCCCTTTTACTTATACTCTAAGCCACCTTGAAAACTCTGGGTGGCATTAAATAACAAAGTAAGTATGCACAATCAAATAAATGTATTGTATATACTAGTAGGATAACATTCTTTAAATGGCTGGAATCCCAAATGAAGCATGAATAAGAAGCAGCATAACACCTTTGGAGAGAACAAATATGAACCAGCCAAACTATGGGTTCTTGGCTTTTCAGCATGTAAGAAATCAGTAATTTTATTTGTCATAACTTAGAGCAGGCTTTGAATGTTTTTCTCCTTCCTTGACTAAAATAATAAATCAGAGAAATTCATGGTGTTGCATGCAAATGGAGATACTATCAGTCCAAAACAGAGGGAATACAGCTTAAGACCTGGCTCTCTGAAACTTTAAATTTTTAAATACAGAAAAAAGGACTATTATTATTAATTTTGCTACCAGTTCCAGCAAAAAATGGATGCAATAAATTACATCAAAGAGAAATCTATGGAGCTTATACCTGGATATCCATCAAATGCTGTAAGCAGGAGCACTGCAAACTGTGCCCATAAGATCACACTCTTCTGGTGGATTGAGGGTCTCTTGTTAAGCCTTCAAAGTTTCAAAACGTGCTGTTCTGAAGTCCACAGCCTTTTGAATCAATGGCTTGTGAAAATAATTCACCAACACACACAATGGTTCAAACACTATGGTATATAACACAGAGTACAGGCTTGCATCAGTCATGTTCTTGGTGTTGAGGACACTGTGGGTTTAATACAAATTGTTTACCAAGGAGAACATTACCTGGAAAGAAAACAGGTTGCATAGATCAAAGTTTTTCTTCCAGATCAATGAATGCCTTACCTTTGAAGGTTACTACTACCACCAAATTATTCACATGTGCAAGGCTACTTTATAAAAATGACACCATTGGAGTTCAAGAGGTATTAAAAAAAGCAACAGGCAAAATCCTAGCCAAAAACCTATTTTAACCTTTGTAGACAAAACTTGGTAAATTGTTTCACATTTTCCTCAATCAATTTCAACTGCTGATTGAATATGCAGATGACAAAAAACACAACAAATTGGTCGAAAAACATCTGTCAAACATTCTTACTTTTCTGCAAACATAAATATAGCTGGTGATTTGGCAAATGAGCACAACGTTCTTATGTTTTTATGGTTAATTTTTCTATCTCTGACCATGATGAGAACTTTGAACAATCAATACATAATTTATACCTGCTTAATGCAGGGGCCATTTGCTAGAACTAGAACTGTTAACTAGAAGCAGTATTTATTTCTCCCTCTAGCTCCATCCTATCCTATTTACAATCTGATAATCTGGTTTAGAATAGTTAGCTTATAGACTTATAAGAGTCATATGTGGTCAAACAAAGAACGCACCCTTTAAAATATATATTTGAAGTATTGTCCCAAAATAATAAGTTATGTTTATTTACCTAAAATCTGTCTCACACATGCAAAGTATCAAGAGTCATTTGAAACTTAAAGATCCATAATAAAGTTCTGAACAAGAAAAATAGAGGCTATGAACGTACGCTTACAACCACTCTATAATTATCAACAAGGCTTTCTTTATGAAACTCTTGTTTCTCTTAGTTGCTGCTTTAGTTAAATCCACACAGGGCTACAGAAAGGGAAACATCTTGGTTCCTGTATAAAATACAATCTTCTCCCTCGATGGCAAGAAGAAAATCATGATGCATAAGAATTCTTTAATATATTTGCCTTTAGAGTTTATTGACTTTAGTTCTACTGGTATTTTACCAAGTAGGAATAACATTTTGTTACCAAAACTGAATCCTTGCTGACTTAAAAACCCATCCATTCAACTGCATTTTTGAACAAGCTGTATTAATTTAAGCAGCATGAAGCTAGCTAGGCAGAGAGAGCTAGGTCAACCAGCTACATTTTAAAGGTTTTCTTTCTTAAAAAAAAAAAAAAAAAGCAAAACAAACATGTACCATAAATCAGGATTCAGTGATGGAAAGGTGGAGCAAACATCCTTCTGGGATAATAAATCACATTAGTACTTGAATTTGTATCATCTTCGAATATCTTTCAAATTTATTTATTAGGTAGCTGAATGATTTTATCTTATCCATGTGTAGCCACCTAGTTCTGCCTGTATCAAGCTGTTCCAGACTGCATCTCTCTGAGCAGTAGCCTGTGCCGTGTTGGAAAGAGGCTACCATTGATGAATATGGTTTTGATTTTGGAAAAGTGAGCTGTCTGTCTTTATCATGGATTAAGGTATCATTTGGAGGTACACAGTACGCTCGGCTCGGAGCGGGCCAAGGTAGTCTCCATCCCCGCCAGCCCTCCAGCCAGGCTCTCCATCTGGTTCTCATAACGCTCCCCAGCTACATTTCATCTCGTAAGCTGAAGAGACGATGCTAGATTAAAAGCAGGCCCAGCAGCGAGAGGTTTCAGGAGTCGGGACAGGTATTCTAATTATGTAACACATGTAGTCATTTCTGGTACATAAATTGTCTTCTTACCGGTATGTATTTTATTGGTACCGGTTTCTCCAAGAACGGGCACTTTAAGGTAAACAGCATCAGCCTGTACCAATGAACCAGGGTAAGGAAAACTTCTGTTTGCATTTGTCTCTTTACTCCACTTTTAACTATCTTTTAACTAAATACCAGAAGACTAGTAAATAGCAAGCTGCTTAAACCCTTGCAGCCATAAAGACATCATTCCCTGGGCAGGAGATGCTGCAAGAGGAGTCACATTTTCTGAACTCTACCTTGTCACTGCATTTGCAACAACACAGCCTCCACTTTGCAACACAATTCACCCCAGCACAGATCCTCAAGCTCACAGGAAGGCCCCCGGAGTTCAGTGGGATTCAGGGGCTGTGAGCTTCCTAACTGGCAGATCCTATTGCAGCACTGGGGACAACTGTAACAAAAAATCTGATTTACAGTTGCCATAGGTACTATTTCAAGAGCAGCATACAAAGCCATATAGCAAGCATTACACTTGCTGAGCGATATCCTTCTGAGTATTAGTTGAAGTTACTTCCATTGTTTTTGAAATAAAAATGATTTATTTAGGCCCGTGTTCAGGAAAGCATTCAAATATAAGTTTAAATAAAATAAACTAGAAGTAGAATAAAATAAATCATCTAAAGTACACTGAAATATCTGGCATGGAAATTTTCTGAACCCTTTTTAGTAGGTTTCTGACATACTTAGAACAGAATTAATGAACACCCTAATGCAAGGAATCACATGGTTTCTCCAGTGAATAAATGGTAAATAGCTTCTCTGAGTTGAAAACTGACAATTTTAAAACACAATCACCTCAAAAATCAAAACAAAGTCAGTTTGCTAAAAGTGGTGCAAGTCAGGGGTGACTATGTAATCTATTTCTCTACCCTAGTGAGATAAGCCTCAACCCCTTATAAATCCATCAGATAACTGGGCTTATCAAGTGAAACATTGAATTTCTATTGATTTGGCTGTAATGCAAGACAGCAGTAGTGCTAGTGGCACGTCAGGATCTTGCCACAGCAACACCCTTGTACCAAGTGTCAGCTCTGGCATATACCAGTGCAGGCCAACCTGTTCAAAAGCTATTGATCAGCTCCACAACTTCATTTCTCCACCAGCCCTTGAACACCCAGTGAACTAGAAAACTGTTTTGATACACAGCAAACTTGAAAACTCCCCAAGTTACCTCCACCTAATAGAGAGATTTTAGCAGATTTCTTGGATTTCTCACTCTTACTTAAACCAGTGTCTCAGTAAACAGAATACCTTCATGCTTGGTCTGAATCTCATATTTCTCCTGAAGTGTCCTGGAATCCTGAACTTCCACCTGTCCTACATGAAAGGAGCATTTCACAGAATTTACTGTTTAGTGGAATTTGCTCTACAGGATGCCCTTTTTTTCTTATCCCACAGGAGGGTAAAAGCTCCAAAACTGCTGAAAAAGTTCAGCGGGGGACAGCATTATACAACCTCTGCGTGCATTGTAGCCCTATATTTAAGAACACATTTAGTTACAATTTATTTCCATGGCCTGTTTTCTTTCTCAGCAGCCTGTGTGAATTCTTTCAGGATGACATTAAATCATTCAGCTGCACCCATTGTGTTGGATTCAATATAGAGCGGACCAAAGAACATATAGGCTGAATGCCACTCTGTCTCTTAGGAATTACATGCTTGCTAGAAGTAAATTATGGTGTATTATAATACAAAAATATTGTCATGAGTTATTTGTGGCTAAACACCAAAACAAAGTAATATGTGGCAACATCTGATACACAATTGACTTAAAGCCGTTTGCTCCAAGGAATTAGTTACTAACCAAAATTATTGCTATTAACTTGTTCCGTAACAAAACTTTGCACAAAAGAAAAACAAAAGCACTTTATGTGGCCGTGGAAAGCGCCATCCTTAGGCTAACAGCTAGATGCTGGGCCATCCTTCTCAGTCTCATCCATTCCACCTAAACTGGATTAACTGGGCCCTTTAGTTCGAACTTGGTCCTCCCCATCCAGGGTCCAGCTCTGCGTTGATCTATTCCCGCGCTCAGTGCTACAAGCCAGCTTTGCACCCCCCGTGTTCCCAAATGCTCTGAACTGCTCTCATTTACTTTTCCTTTTCATTTCACCCACTTTGTTTCCCCAAGCCCTCTGGAGTCATCCTGACCAGAGTCTCTGGATGCTATCACAATACAAATAATTTGAGGTGAAAAAGGCTCCATGGAAGAAAGTGGGCTTTTGGAAACAATGTGAACCTTTCTAGAATAAATAAAACATTTAAAATATGTTATTCAAATAACTTCCTTTCATCTCTCTCTTATTTCTTTAAAGTTAATTGGAAAAAAAGAAAGAAAGAAAGAAGTCACCAGGACATACATTCCAGGAGTCTCCTTGGTATAAATCAGGCAGCGCAGACACTGCACACCAGTAACAATGAAATGACCCCTTAAAATACTGCACTTCTTGCCAAGCATAACTTCTCCGAAGACTTTAAACTTCACCACTGGCCAAAATTTGAGAGCTGAAAGTCCTTCTTTTCCTAGTTCAAGTTGGGGCGCAAGTCAGAGAAAGGAAAGGGGCTAAAGTAACCCATCTGAGCTGCTGTTTTCAGTAGAAAACCAGGTCCAATAGTTAAGAAAGAGATGTTCTCAGCCTCTAAACCCCCAAATTCTCCTCTGGGATGAAAACTATCAGAGTCCTGTCACCTGTAATTTGGGTGCATCTCTTTCCCAGCATGCCTGTGAAAACTACTCACACTTGCTGTGTTTGACCCATTCACTTCCAGACAAGGTACAGCTCTGGGGTCCTCACCAAGCTGGAGTCTGAATTAGAGGATAGAGGAGCAACATCACAAGCAGCTTGTGACAGATCCCATTTGGGCTGTACTGTAATGGCCCGACAACATGCAGAAATCAGAATCACGGAAGTTGAACAGCTTCATTTAAAAACAAACGGAAGGCAAATACCACAGAGTCTTATTCCTTCCACTCTTCAAGTTTACAGCTTTGTTACTGTGACTCCTGTGCACTTGATAGATTGGATACTAATGGGCCACAGGAAACAAAAACAGATGACTAACATTAGCCAGTAAGAGTAAGCACCAGGGACAGCCAAAAATAGGCTGCTTTTAGCTCCTCCCATGTTACCCAGCTATTCAGAATAAGCACAAACACTGAGAAAACGATTCATAATTTGCACTTGAATAGAATCTCCTATTAGAGGGTACCACAGCAGTTTATGACTTAAATATTTGGTACTAACAAGATAAGCGTCTGACACTCATCTGCAGAGAAAAATGCATCAAAGAATAGGAGACAGTCAAACTGCATAATGTGCTGCACACGCCGCTGCGGGTGTCACTGAAAATATGGAAAACATTTAGAAGGGAAAGTGAAAATAGCTGAAGTATAAAAATCCTTTGTGCCATGAAACTTCAGAAAACAGTTCCTCTCAAATGTTTTCCTTCCACTGCTCTGTTAGGAGAGAAAAAAAAAAATAGTAAACCCTTCTCTCCACAATCTCCCTCTTCAAAAGAGAATGAGTGTTTGATTCTACTGAAACAACAGTGGAATGAAACAGATCTCCATTTTTTTTTGAGAAGAGAAAATCCCAACTGTTTTTCTACCTCTTCTGATCACAGAACTCAAAAGTTGTTTTGGACACTTATTAACAAAATAACCACATAAAGTGAAACATTTAAAAAAAATATCCAAAATAGGCCAAACAACCCTGTCACTCTCCCTTCATCCTGCACCCTCAACTCCTGCAAATGCAAAAGTGGAATTCAATACTGACAGCTCCCTTGCGGAGTTTGCCTCTCAGCATCCCTGCCTGCATTCAGAAAAAATAAAATAAAATCACCACTGTACCAAACAACAGAAAATGGTTTAGCACATAAAGTAAGGCTCCCAACTGATCTATATTGGAACCATTATTAGGGATGCGTATCAAGCAAATAGAGATAAAGCCTATGAAGACTGAATGCCTATTTTGTAGGGCTTTCAGCAGATACCCTTTCACATCAGCCTTCCAGTCCAGTTCACAAAATAAGCTGCTGCCATCTCATGGAAGAGACCTTGAAAAGCATTTGGTCCAAAAACTATTCTGCTCTTCCTCCTTTGCTGCATTTCTTCATCTCTCTTGGTTTACTCTGTGATTAATAACTGTTTTTTTAAATAACTTTGTGGCTTTGCAAAGATCTGCCTATTGTGCTAAGTTATTCTTTGTGGAAGTTGCTTTCTCACCTATGATTTTACAGTAATTTTCAGAGCATCCAGGAAGTGAGACGGAGCACTGTACTGAGAAAGGGAACAAACCAGGCTGTTAATCCTGACACCCCCACAGACAGAGGTTTCTTGTACGATACAACAAAAGCCAGCTGGAGCCATTCAGCCACTACAGGATAAAGTCATCATTTTTGCCCAGTCTTAAGGCAATCATTCTTTGTGCTCTGTCTCTGGCCCTCTCCACGTGGCCAGCCTGAACCAGTTTAATTAAAGGTGTGATTTTTAACGTGTTTACTAAGATAGATGAAAATATGCCAGTTTAAGACTGAAGCCAGGGTTCAATTTCTCCATCTGTAAGGCACAAAGAGCTTCATTTGCAGAACATCAGAGAGCTTTGCTGAGAGATTTTGCCTTTGATCTGAAACGGAAATCCCTCCACAAGCTTCCCTGTTACCGTACGATAGAAATGCAAGATTTTAGACAAGGACTGCCCGTGAGAGGAGAGGGGTCAGTAAGGCTAAGACACTGTTACTTGTGCGAATGTAGGACTCCCACAAGTTCACAACTCTTGTTGTGACCCAGAACACAATATTCCACTTGAATATTTAAATCAAAACCATTTTTGAAGGGAGTATGATCAGCATGAGAATCTGGATAAAAGCATGAGAGAAGCCAAGTGTCCTCCTCAGCAGCTAACACTGACCTGCTACTGGCAACGAAAGCTCCTCAGCCCTTCTGGGGCTACGCCCAAGGGGTAAAATACAATCACCTCCTTTTATCTAACCTGACCTCAGGTCTTCATTTTCTCATCCCCATGAAAGAGTTTCCAATCCACTGATAATTAGGAAGAACATTAAAGAATTCTTACTGAGAATAAACAGCTCTTAGTACATAGATTTTTTTAAGTGATATTAGCTAGATTTAGGTAACTTGTACCCGAGAATCCAAGAAGAGCTAACTGAGGAAATGTCTAGTCATTTGATACCTATGCCTAATAAATACTGAATTCCACTGAAATTCCACGACATAGAGAAGTTATGGTGCTGTATCAGTATCCAAAAAGGCAGGTAGGAAGATCTGGAGCTATACAGACATTAATCACAGACAATGCAGTAGAGAGATAATACAGTATGTCATTAATAAAGAATGAAAGTGTATTTTAATCACAGTGCTGCTAGAAGGCACAAACCAGAGAGCAGAACTACACATGGACTGAAAATATTGTTAAGGGCTTTTACATCTTCTTGAGCTGCATGTAATTACAGAAAACAGGTTGGGTGTGGGAAAAATGGCAACATGAGACAAGTCAAGACAATAAGTCTTTAAATGAGATTGGCCAGAGGGTGGGATATCCGGCAAAATTAAACATTTTTAGACACCATTTGTTGGAAATGGATCTCATCAGGGCAAACTTTCTTTGGGGCAAACATAAAGTAAGCGGTGAGAAGAATGACACAGTTTTTAGGAGATTGACACCTTGTGATCAGATATCCTAAAGAAAAAGCCCACACTACATGGTATCCGTAAGCCCCATGCTCAATAGATTAAATTGACATTACTTGCAAGGTAAATGCCAGCCAGGAACCTCAGACAGTAACACAGGCATAACACTGCAGGCACTCCATTTTCATTAAGAGCTTGTAAAAATTGTATGTCACTGCTAGTAACAGTCAAAAAAAAATAAAATACAAACTTCGACAGACTGCTGAGATGAAGGGCAAAGAAACCCTACAGAGACATCAGGATCATTCAGTAAGATGAGCCCACTGAAAGAGCACATACAACCAGCACATCTCTCTACATTATCCTTTCCAAGAGCAAAACTGTAACTGAAATCTGCTCTAATGCAGAGGAAGCATCCTTTCTCTTACACAAAGCCACAGCATTAGAGCAACAGCACACAGCCAGCCTGGGTCGGGCCATAATGCCTACTTCCCCATACTCCCAGTGCAACTAAACGAAGCTTATATAGAGCATCCCTGAGCTACCATGGGGAAGTTACCACTGCTGTAGTAGGGGAAAAGAACTGGTTGGCATCAACGACACTAGATGGAAACTCAGGCATGTTAGTTCAAGCTGTGTGTTTCTGTCTCCTTCTGGGATTTTACGCAAATAATTTGTACCCCGCTACTCAAAGGGAGTTTGCCACCTAAATGCTTCTACAGAAATGAAGACCCATCTTGCAGCGACTCAGCAAGCCCCTCTCAAAGCACTACAGAGGGCTAATGACTGCGGTGATGGTAATGGAGAGCTGCAGGTGCCCAAGACAAATATACTCTCTTCTTTCTCTCATATCAGCTTGTGAAGTCCTGTTTAACAGCACTTCTTAGTTAAGACTGCAACTATCTTATTATAACATTCACATTGGTCTTTAAATAAAAATTCCAGCACTTTCATGGCCCCTTACTAACTGAGAGATATAAAATTTCAGTAAGGAAAGAGGTTGCGGTTTCAAGGGTCCGCTTAGTTTCTAATCAGAGCATAAAAGAAGACTTTTTTAAAACATACATTTAAGATATGAGAAACACATTGCCTTTTGTCTTTTTTTTTTTCCCCTTTTACTTTTTTTACTTTCCTAACAGGCTCCTCCAAACAGCTTCATTTAAAATGGTCTTTCTATAGCACCTGATGTTTTCTTTGGCAAATTTGGAGAACTAGGTTTTGGGATAACAGTAAATTGCACCAAAAGACCAAACTGGGATTAGGAGACTTGACAGGACTTCATAAAAATCAGTTGTGCATGGGCAAAGGGGGAATTTTTCAATAGGTCATTTTAAAGATATAAGCTCCGGAGGAAAAAGTTCTGCTTGGTGGCAAACTCCTCTAACCCTTGCAAAGCCTACAGGAGAGTCTGTAAGGGAGGCAGAGGTTACAGAGCACAAGAACACACACAAACTCTCACATCTTAAAGTTATTTTACACATGATTAGCTATAATTTTTCATACAATGCACACATGCACTTGAGCAATGGCATACGCCTAAAGACAGACCTTTGTGTCAATCTGTCTTGCAAGCAGTTTGGGGCTGAGGGAGGCAGAAAGCTCAGAAATTTCTAACCACTGCAGGAGGAGACAGCGCAGTCTTTCATCACAGTGCACATTTCTAGAGCATGATTTGAGAAGCAAAATGTTCAGAAGGTACATAACCCCTTGCTAACAGATACCAACTGCTTTATTTAATAGTTCCCCTACTAGGAATATCAAAGTAAAGCTTCTTGCAATGCAGACAGTGAGTGTTTACAAGTAATTGCAAAATACCCTGGTATTCTAAGCTGCCATGTTGCTGTCTAAGCGCCATGTAATTTCTTTCCTTTCCATTTTCAGCCATGCCTGTAAGACTGAACATCACTAAAATATTTCCAATCTCATCTGCTTTTATTACTAAGTTAACATTAGGCCTAGAACTTTCCATTAAGTATAGGGAAGCCACACTAATGCTAATCACTTACATGTGATTGTGAACATATTAATAGCAGCCACTCTAAAAGATTCCAGCCGCACAGTGCTGCCAGGGCTAAGCGCGGCTGGGCTAAAGCATGTGGAGGTGTCAAGCACAGGCCTGGGTCAAGACAGAAGAGAATATGTGAATTTGAATAACTGAACTGAAACAATTCTCAATTATATGATTTACTTAGATTTATGATAGAAAAAACACTCAAACACCATCTGCCAGAAAAATTAGGGACTCTTCAGCATTTGTTTTCCCTTAACATTTTTTCATGCGTTTCCAAGTCTGCTGACTTGATTCCTGCCGCACTGCAGCAGGACGCAAGCGGGGCTGATCATCCCCAAGGATTTGCTTCGGCTCAGGAGTGGCTACTAACAATATCACAGCTTTTTAGGACTCAGCTAGGAGACAAAACTCCAAGTAGACATTCTGAAATATGTGGACTACCACAAGGTTATTAAACCAAACAGGTTTCAGTGAACAAAGAAAAAAAGCCTTAGAGGTGTTTTCCTGTATATAAAAATGAGAGACACACAGCAGTTAAGCTGCTCTCCTCTGAGCCACACTGAGGGCTAAGGCTATTACTAGGTTTAAGCTTTTGGATATAGTTCATTTCCACAGACACTGATGCATTAAAAAAAAAAAAAAAAAAAAAAAAAAGAGGTACAGGCTCAGAGAGAGATTACATTATTAGTTCTGTATTGTATTACAAAAAAAGAAAAGGCATCACTTTACAACAAGCAGCTTTCCTGTCCAGCAGGAAATGCAACTGCTTCTGTATTTCACATGTCATAAATGAAACAATCTTCAGCTTGGTTCCATTAGGCACGTAGGCATCACCTGGCAAACACAGGTTTCAGCAGAAGCCCTGGCTAAGGGAAAATGCTCTCATTACAGTAAAGGAAATAAAGGTTAAACAGAAGGACAAGTTTTCAATTATTAAGGTTCCAAAAACAGTGGAAGAGTTTGTCTGTGGAGGCAATAAAATCTTCATTGTTGGTTTCTTGTAAGAATATTTTAAATACATGAATGGCTTGAGTGTACTTGATCCTTTCTTAGGGCAGAGAGAAAGACTACCGTGGTGTCTTAAAGTCCTTTCCTGCTCCATTTTCCCAGCCTAGGTCTGCAAACAAAGGATGCATTCAGACTTCAAGCTAGTACGATAATATGTTCCAATCTGTATACTGTCAAATAATTTTGACTTCTCTGGAGGGCATGGCAAATACATTTCAAGGCTTTTATTGCTTCTGATTACTACTGTGAAATACACAGCAAATAATTTCCACTAAGCTCAGAAGACTGCTAATCGTATTTTGAGGAGCACAAGAGAAAGGAAGCGTATCACTGCAGGCCTTCAGGTATCAGTGCCGTCTGCAACTTACAGGGCAAACTTCACTGCACTTCTTTTTGATTGCTCCAGCCTCACAGTTTGCCTCTCCTCTCTAGGCAAAAGGAAATTACAAGACCAAAAGATGGCTTTTTCTTACTGTCTAAAGGAAGAACAGAAGTAGGCAGGATATTCCCACCGTTAAACTCACCTGCTGGCTCAGTCCACAGAAATCTGTAAGCCTGCCCCATCATATTTCATCACGTTTGCCTGTGAAGCGACAGAAGTTTCCTTGATTCCATTTGCTACCTAGCATGCAACCCTAGGAGAAAGAAACAGTGTAGTAGGAAGGTGCTCCTGCCCCTGGAGCAAGATCAGACAGTCAAACCTCACAGCCAGAGCAGGTCCATTCCCAAATACACTCCCTGTGGCACCAAACCAGACAAGACCCAGGGAGCAGCCTCAGTTCTGGAGGAGTACATTCAACTATTGAGCTCTGTGTTGCTTCAGCCTGATGTCCCACATCTGTGCCACACTAACAGTCCATCGATGCTTTTCACACCCTCACTCATTCACCATCTTTCTACCTGGATTGCTACATAGGCAGAGGGAGGCACAGGCATTCAGACCTGACACAAAAGGGTATTCGTTACGTCTTCTGGTTCACACCAAGAAACAGCACTATGCTGTGATAATAGCATTATTGCAGTCATTTCACAGACCTGAAAAAGGACCTCTGTGCCTTAACACTTGTCTCTTCCAACTAGATCTGCTAATTCAACAAAACAAACAACAAAAAAAGGCTAAGATATCAAAAGACAGTTTCCTTCTGTCAGGAAACCAGACATAACCAGGCACAGATTCACCATCTGAACAGAACTCGGCTCCTGTCACATCACTCAGAATTTCATACTCTTTGATCGATACACAAGGGGCATATGGAGTGAAAGGTTCCATCTCTTCCTGGCTTCTGAAGGACAGTGAAGGACATCCACTATGAATTGAAGCTATCAGTGGTTCCTCTGAGGTAGTCCACCTGTGAAACTCCAAAAAAATAAAAACACAAGTTTCACCATGAAGTCTTTACTGTTGATTAAGACCTGCCCTAGAGGGGCATCATCTCCAACCCCCAGCTCCCAGACACAACGAGAACTCTGCAGTCAGCATCTCAGATGGCTCTCAATCCATGTTCTGAAGTTTACCCATGTTTAGCTTTAATTGCATTAACATTCACAGCCATACAGGTTTTTGGACTTCTTACAGCCATGCCCGTGGGCACAAAAACCCCATGGGTACTGCAAGGTCTTTCTGTAGCTTTGGCTAGAGAAACAGTGCCCTTAACCCACCTGTGAAGTACTAGCAGATGGCCCAGCATGACATGACCCCAAGCCCGCCTCTACTGAGGGAGATAAGTGGTGAGGAACAACTACTTCAAATCAAAAGCATCTCATCTTTCACACCCCCCAGGAGGTTACAGCATTTCTTCCTCCCCATCTCTTGCAATACTGGGACACAATAACACATGAGGTTTGTGTCAGCAACGTGCCAGCAGTGCCGGTCTGCACTGTCCAACACACAGCCACCACCATCAGCAGTTCTCAAACGCGATTAGAAATTCAGTTCTTCTGAATAAAAATAGCACACATCAGTCTCTGTGGCGCAATCGGTGAGCGCGTTCGGCTGTTAACCGAAAGGTTGGTGGTTCGAGCCCACCCAGGGACGAGCTCCCTTTTAAAGGCTGACAGGAACCTCATGAAGGCCAACAAGAGGAAGGGTCAAGTCCTGCCCCAGTAGATGAACACACCCCCACCCCCCACCAGGCACCAGTAGATGCTAGGGGTCACCCCACTAGAAAGCAGCTTAGCAGAAGAGGACCTGGGGGTGCGGGTGCACACCAAGCGAACATGAGCCAGCAAGGTGCCCTTGTAGCAAAGGCAGCCAACAGTCTCCTGGGCTGCAGTAGGAGGAGCGCTGCCAGCAGGTCCAGGGAGGTGATCTTTGCACCCTCCTCAGCACTAGTGAGACCACACTGGAGTCTAGTTCTGGGCTCCCCCATACAAGAGAGACATAGACATACTCAAGAGTCCAATGAAGGGCCATGAAGATGATTAAGTGACAGGAGCATCCCTCCTATTGAGGAAAGGCTGGAGCTGTTCAGCCTGGAGAAAAGGAAACTGAGGGAGGATCTTATTAATGTATAGAAACACCTGAAGGGAGAGTGCAAAGAGGACAGAGCCAGGCTCTTTTCAGTGGTGCCCAGCGAAAGGACCAGAGGCAATGGGCACAGACTGACACACAGGAGGTTCCAGCTGAACACCAGGAAACACTTTTTTTTTTTTTACTGTACGGGTGAGTAAGCACTGGAACAGGTTTCCCAAGGAGGTTGTGGAGTCTCCTTCCCTGAAGACATTCAAAAGCTGTCTGGACATAGTCCTGGGCAACCAGCTCTAGTGTCCTGGCTTGAGCACTGAGGTTGCAGCACACGACCTCCAGAGGCCCCTTCCAACCTCAACCATTCTGTGACTCATAACACTGTTCAGGAGAAAAAACCAAGTCAAATCACATCTCGGCAGATGTGATTTCTGACCTCCGGCACCCTGAGTACCCAATTAATCTATAACTTCAGCTTTGACTTCATACCAAACTCAGGCATTACCAGTATATAAAGCCCAACTATTACTTCCATAGGCATCCTTTCTTCTGTTCTTCTGGATAACACCTGTCCACACGCTTTGTATCTTTGTCATACATACCCTGAATTAAAGTAATTCATTATGTTTGAAGCTGAAGTTCAATGATTATACATAATCTCTAACCAACTTAAATATATACATTTCTATATTGCCTTAGATATTTAAAGTATATTAATTATAACAAAATGTGTTTATTAATTATGACATAGTCTGTTTACTATATGTAAACAGTCTGTTACTATATGGCATATTATACAATATTTATTATAATTATATTATTATGTATATAATGTATTATACATTAAATGTATTATATTCTACTAAACTGCTTTCATAGTTAGGGCAGCTACTACTGCTCTTCCCTGAACCCCAATTTAGAGCTTTGCTCCTAATCCTTAATCATGAAGTAGCTCCAGATGGAGCTATGTTAAAGAACAAGATTTATGCTGTCATTAACATCTTGAGAGCCACACTCCTCAGATCAGAAAGTCCAGCCTGACAAGCATCAAGAACTGGGAACCAATCGCTCCTGTCAAAAGGATTCAACCAGAAGACTTGTCCCAGAACCAAGTACATCCAGAGATGATCACACATAGAAAACACTAGAAAAAGTTTCCTTCCAATCATGATTTGATACTTTTTATTTTAAGCCTCCTTCTGGTTTTTTGGAGCTTCTAAAATAAAGAACTAGAGCCCAAGAGTTGTAGAACTTCACTAGGAATTTTGCTATCATTGTAGTTAAAATGTGCATAGATGCTACAACAACTAGTAGCATGAGAAAAAAAAAATCCTCAGTAGTTAATCACCATGACATTTTAACTCCAACAGATGTTACTCAGGTACAAGGAGAAAACTTCTTACTCTTGCATAAAAATCAGCCACAGAATGTAAGGATGCAGTAGTACAGTTCTTTGCCTGTATAACCCTTCATCAATTTTTAATTAAGGTGCCACAGGTACTCAAGAGCAAGGTATGTGGAAACCTTACAAAACTTGAAACAGTTTTAATGGACAGCTTCTTCTATTTTTCCCAAAAGCTAACGCTGTTGGAAAGTGACCAGGAAAAACACCTTGTATTTTGCCCTTGAAAGCTCAACGAGTTCTGAAAACCAAACAGTTATTTGTCTGGCAACATGAAAAAGCCCTGCTCAACTAATGTTGCTTCTTGACACCTTCCTGAAGGGCAGCACGACACTGAAAACTACTAGAGGAGCTTTGAGCAAGAAGCAAATACGGGCTGGATGCAGCACCTCCAACATTTCTATCCATCCTCCAGCAGCTAAACAGCAGTAACTTGTGCTGATCATAACAGAGGCTGCCCACGTTTGGCAAGTGTTTGAAAAAAAAAAAAACAAACGCATCTAGTTCAGCCGCAAAACACAGAACACTAAACTATGGGGCATGATTAGAAGGATTCTTGTAGTTCACTATATATCCTTCAGGTTACTGGCAAACAAAGCGACTAAAAAAAAAAATGAAGCGGACAGAGTGGTTCCCACTGCGGTATGTGATGGCAGCAAGACCACCGTTTCCTGAAGTTCTGCCAAGGCTGATGAGACAATCATCAGTATTGTTTGGGGACTTACTGAACTCACGTTTCCATTTTGTTAAGACTTACTTTGAGCCAGATGTTGATCTCATTAGTCCAGTAGGAGAACAGGAAAAGTGATGCTGTAGTTTGGATAAAAGCCCCACTAGCAATAAAAAAAATTAAAAAAAAAAAAAAAAGGCATTTTGAAATATCCAACCACAAACCTGTCCCACCTCCTTTTTTAGAACAGTGGAAGAAACAATCCAAAACAAAACCATAACAACACTTAGTAGTACTCTCTAGTGTAAGTTCAAGAAGATCCAACTGCTGTGCCATATTCTTCCAGGCTACTGTAAAGGCTACAGAAAACCTCTGCCAGTACTTAACTGCCAGTCAGTATTTTTAATATTGACTAGAGAGTAAATGCACTGGAAACAACTTCAGTTTTAACTGTCATTTGTTATCATGTAAGATTTCTCAGTTATCTCATTCTGGTTTGGTATTTCCTTATAACTATCTGCCATGGAAATGGACACATTCTCATTACTTGATGAAGAACAAACAGCTAACCCCAGTATCCCTCAGCTTCCTACTGAAAGCTGAAGGATCTCTTGTGCACACTTCTCCAACCGCAATCCTCAAGATTTCACAGAGACATCGGCGTAAATCAGCAGTAAGCAGAGGTTATGGTACAGCTTGTGGTAGTTTCAGATATGCTTGCATGACAGCTACAACAGTGAAAGTGCACTTAAAGATAATGGTGATACAATTCTGACCTGCAAAGAGGAAAAACAACCTTGAAAGTAGGGGGACAGTCTTATTTTAAAGATGACAGCTTCCCTTCTGCTTTGCCCCCCCCCCCCCAAAAAAAAAAAAGAAAAGGAGAGAAAAGAGGAAGGATTTAAAAGAAATGTAGCAGAATGGGAGTAATTGACACTAAATTTGTTCTAACAAATACTGGAAGCACAGGGACCCACCCCTCCAGTACACAGCTTCTTGACAGAGCAATGAAGAAAGGAGGTGAGACTCTTGGGAAAGCAATTCCTCAGGGTCATAACTGAACATGCTTTAAAGATGAAGACGACAGAAAAGCTAGTTGCAAGTCAATTAGAAAACATCTGCTTTGGGAAAAAAAAAAAAAAAAAAAGCTGTCTCAGCTTCACTAAATATGCTGTTTCAGAATACTTCTCCAACCCCCAAAAAAATTTGGGAGGGAAAGAGGGAGCAAATGACTTCATTCTTTTGCAGAACAATACCCGCTATTCAGAGTACCCTGCAGCTCCTTCCTTTGACAAGAGCTGTCAAATCCGGCAAAGGCAGAATGAAAGATGAATCCAGGTCCTGTGATAAAAGGACCTTTTGTGAGAAACTGAAAATTAAGTCTCTTCTCAACATAGGGATGCACCCAGACTACAAAGAAAATAGGCATAGAAACACCTATACAGGCACCTGCCAGCATTATGATACTTGCACAATATTACTGAAATAACACTAAAATAATTAAGGTATTCAGAGTTTCAATGCTCCTCCAAGTTTCCTCTACCACTAGCCTACCAAAACCAGAAATCCTTTGATCTCAATGCTACCAAACAAGATTTGCTCAGCCCATATATTCTGCATGAGAAAGTTATACAAATCTAGTATTTTAATACAATATGTATGTATATTTAATATTACATTTACATATTTAAATTATCCTACTACATTAACAATACTATAGATACAATATTTTGTAAAAACAACTAGCATGGGTAAGTCTTCAAATGTTGGTATCATTTTCTAGCAAGTGTAAAACAGAATAGAAAACAAAGTTTCTGCATGAAGAATAAAGTGTATTGTAACAGAAGCAGCCAAGACCTGCTGCAAAATACAGATCATGTATGCTGACATTTACACAAAACCTTGCAGTAATAAAAGGCTGTCATTCACTTTATTTACAAGAAACTGCTCAATAGTTCATTTACGGATTGTACTATAGTGATTATTAAAAAAAAAAAAACCAACCCACAACAGCATCCTTGTTTTGTCCTTCAGAAATCAGAAATAATTTGTCTGTAAGAAGTGACCTTGTTTAAACTGTATGTGCTAGGAAATATACAATTCTACAATAGGAAGAGGTTAGAAAAGTTGAATACTGTGGAAAAAAAATTTATTAGTCTATACAAGTCTTCTGAAACAAACCATTGGCTTTGATACAGTAAATTCAAGTGAATACTCATTGCAATAGTCTTTTTCCATACAGAAATCAAGAGGCCCTATGGCTTCCCATTTAGTGTCTGTGACAGGAAGTTTTATTTCTGAACAAGTAGCCACACAAAGCAGACGTGATAGAGATCTTCACAGCCACAGTGAGCTACAGTTTGAGATAAAGTTATATTACAAACATTTAGGAAAATTAGACATCTGTACTGAAGTGTGGCAAACTGATTCACAATGAAAGAACAAAGATGTCATTCAGACCCCTTGCCAAAAATGAAGACTTTCTACAGCAAGTCTAGAGTAGACCACATCATAAAAACCTAGAGTGCAAGAGTACCACAAATTTAGTATATAAATATCACAGGATTAAAACTCCAGTTAAGCCATCAACTGAAGTGATGATTAAAAAGAAAAAAGGGTGTCCCCCAGCTTAGCAAAGGAAGGTTTCAAAGCATCTCTTCAAGAAGGTACTGATGCTAGCTATGGCCTGTGCCAATTTGTATTTTAGACAGCTCTGCTGAAAGACAAAAATTTAGCAGATTTGTCAAAGAACTGTATAATCTTGCTGGTTTTAATACCATAAAAAAGCATTTACTAGAGGAGATGAAATGTAACATTTACAGCTCACACTGTTTTCAAGATCTGTGCACACTATATAGTTCTATAATTTCAAGAGTATTTAAAAATAAGACAAAGAGCAGACAATGCAGTAATGTGTTTCTGTTAGATGGATTTGCTTAAAATAGTTACATGATAAATGTATACAGTTGTAAAATTTTTTAGTGCATTTGTTCTTGCACATTATTTATGCTACTTATAAAAACCTGAAGATTGCAAATTGGGCATGCTTACCATAACATTTTCAAACTGGGAAAGCTGCAGAACATTTTTCCTACAAGTGTTCACTGCCATGATACAAAACAAATATGTGCAAACTGCAAGGTCCCTAAAAATAGCATTTAACGAATTTATGTACAGAAAGATGTCACTATCTGTTTAAATATGCAAAGAATAAGCTTCCCAAAGTTTATAACATAGAGCAATATCCACCACACGCTCCTCCTCCTCCATATCCTTCTTCCTTGTTTGATAACTTTACACCTCTGTTTTGGCTCTCACTCTCCCACAGTCCAGGAGTCTGAATGATTTTTTCAACAAGTTCTTCAAAGGCACACTGTACACCATCACATGTTTTTGCACTTGCCTCTGGAGAAGGGACACAAGAAGTCAAGTGTTAGCATAGCTTCCAATAACTTGTTTAGTAATTCTCTTTTCATTAAATCCCAGCCTACAACCTAGACTTACAACTTCCACAATAACAGTGTAGCAGTGCTAAAATTAGCAGGTATGCAGATTTCTGACACCACATAAGGCAGCACCTCAAAAGACTCTTACTAGAAAAGCTACCAAGCTGAACATCACTAAAATATATGGAGATAGCTAGAGCTTAGCTTTATTTTTCTGCGGAAAGCACTTCAGTAAGAAGAAAGGACAGTTCAACTAAGTTAAGGTGTCCAATAAACCTGGTTGCTGTTCTGTATTTCAGTTCTGTACATCAGTCAGAACTGCAGTACCACCGTATTGTAAAAAGCAAGAATCTATACTGCAGGATTCTCGGTCAGCCTCCATGATAGAACTCATCTGATGAAAAGCAATAAGGGATGTAATTTCTTCTGCAGTTAGGAGAATTCCAGGTAATTTCACTGAGGAGCCTTACCTTGGCTAAGCCCCAGAAATTTGCTCACAGGGTATATTACGAGCGCAACACATACCATCCAAAACTGTACAGTCCCACTAGGGCTCGCCCCACTCTTCTACACAGCCATGCACATATTTATGTAGCATGGAGATACGTATACTTAGTTGTAGTTTAATTTTCATGTTTCTTTTCATGCTCCTGCACTTAACAGCTTGTGCCTTAACCTTGAACTTCTATTTCCACATCTGACAATGTAGCCAAAAAGAAACAGCAAGTTACTAGACAAAGATATGTCACCAGTCAAGAGATGAGGAACATAACTCCAAGTACAGGATAGGTCAATGCACTGCTTTGCTACTGGAGTTATCCTATAAAGTAATCCCTGCTGATCTCTAAATGAAACATGTAATAAACTTATGCATAAAGAATTACTTCATCACCTACTTTAATTTATCATTACAAGGCTTTGCCTACAAGAACCATCTCTTTTTGCAGCACGATGAGACCAACGCATTTGTTCCAGTCATGATTATGTCATTATTCAATCCCACCCACCATTTATAAGTTAATTATATTCCCACCTCTTTTTACATCCCAGTTCTAATACAGACTTCTGTCAAGTACCAGGTCTTTTGCTGTACTGAAAGCTGTCCACTAGTACCAGTTTTCCCTCTTTCATTTTGCTTCTGTTATTAATTTAGCAAGTAGGCTGAGAAAAGAAATCAGACAAAACCCCAAACCTAAAACAAGTTCTGTCAGACTACAGTCTGTATCCTACCCTTAATCATTACGCATTTCAGTATACTCGTCCACAGTTAGTGCACATATCTGGACATATTCGGGGGCAATTTAAAGAAAATAGGAATACCTATTATCCCTGTGTCTACTGCAGCTGAGGAATATCATTAATTGCACTGTATGTAAAGAGACGATCATTCCTACGGAAGTGGTACTTTTCATTATCTAACGAAAATCAAGTAAGAGCTCTGCAAATATCTATAACATACCTATGAACAACATGGAATGTTTTCTTGCAAATTTGAGACCTTCATTTCTGTCAACTTCACGGTTTTCCTATAATAAGACATAGCATTAATATGCATTATTAACAAATCACACCAACAGATTACTTACTGCAGTTGAATTCAGTTTACCTTATCAATCTTGTTTCCAACTAGCATTTTCACTATGTCATTCCTCGTGCAGTACGTTTCCAGTTCATTTAACCAGTTATCCAGCTTGATAAAAGTATCTCTTCTCGTGACATCATAAACTGAAAAATATTAGCAATATTATTTCCACAACAGTTTTCCAAGAAATACAGTTAAGTTACAGAGGAGCAAAAATTATGGCTTTTTGAATTAAAAAACTGAAGGAGCCCCAAGGATTCTATTTACTTATTACAAAGACAACAATTGCAAAAAAGCTGAATATCCACCAGTTTCAAACTATTTAGCATTTGCGTGGGACATAAGTAATAAGCCACGCTAGGAGCAAGAAGGGCAGACAAAAAGCAGACTCTATGTTAAACCTAAAATCCACTACCCAGCAACTATCTAACAGCTACCATTTCAAGCTATGAAAGTATTTTTCGCCTTCATTCTCACTTTCCATGTGCAGACAGGCATAAACAGTTGGTTTCAATCAAATCTATAGCTTGGCTTGCATGAATGAACTTATTTTTAGGAAGCACTTTAACAAAGAAATAGTCAAGAGAAGATTATTAAATAAAGTGAGCGCACAAATCTCAACAGCAGAACTTTCCAGCTTCCAAACAGTGCTTGTTTACTTTTACAGCTTTCAACACTGAGTGCAGGTTTGGTGCCAGCAATTAAGTGACTTGACAAGACATGCCTTGACAGCATCTTCCTATACCAGGAAGATAATGCATCTCAGACTTGGGAAACAGAACATACAAAACAAAACCTACCAGGAAGTCTCATGACAAAGGTTATTTCAAGTTAAATAACTTAACTGGACACAATAACTTACTAAGAATCTCTCAAGTCAGACATCAAAAAAAATTAAACGTACTTCCCTGCCCTTACTTAAGTTAGCTCCTCACTTGTAGCAGTGCAGAAGCAGAACTTCAGAGCTCAGTGCCTAGTTAACAGGTTTCAATATACAAAAGAAAAGCAAAAGAGACTTCACTGTGAAGTTGCAATTACGGAGTTTGGCCTGCGTTTTTCTCACACAGATTGATGCTTTTTATGCTCCCAGCTAGTCTTTTCTAAGTGATTCTGACTGTGTAACATCCCATCAGTATGGGGACACAAATAGCAAAACATCCCAGCCAGACTCCACAGTGTTTATATTAATTTCATTAGGAAAAAGGAACAGCAGAAGAAAAAGAGAAAGCTGTATACATACTGAAACAGAAAGGATACACTGAGGAGAAGAGAAAAAAAAATATTTGTTTTTGACTCTGACCTCAGGAAGGACAGACATAAAACAAAAGCAGTAAGTAAAAGGCAAATTCCTGGCAGTACAGGGACAGCTCCAAGATATCCTTTCAAATAGCATTAGCTTTTTATGTCATGTAAAAATCCATGGTTCTCAGGTCAGTGTGACTCACTACATGAGAAAGAGGTCAGGCATCAAACTCAAGATCCT
This sequence comes from Numenius arquata, assembly GCF_964106895.1. Lineage (NCBI taxonomy): Eukaryota > Metazoa > Chordata > Aves > Charadriiformes > Scolopacidae > Numenius > Numenius arquata. Next base: position 27,808,948 of record NC_133587.1, on the reverse strand, counting down.
TTAATATACAAGTTGTTCAAGACAAACACAATGATTTTTAATATTAATTAGACATTATAGACAGGTTATATGAGTTTGTATAACTCCAATGCATGAGAAAACCACAAACTTATTCAAAATAGTGTACAAAGCTATACTTACCTAGGATAACACCTTGTGCACCTCTATAGTAACTGGGCGTTAATGTTCTGAACCGCTCCTGGCCTGCAGTATCCTAAAAAGCCATTCAGAAAGTTCCATTATTAATTTGAGCAGAATCTAGTCTAGTTCTCAGCTATTCTGCTTCTAATGCACATACAAAATAAGATTCAAAGTACATTCAACTACCAGATTAACTGAGTTTATACCCTCCCCTGCTGTTTTACTGCACACTAACTTTGAGATTTTACAAAGTCTGTCCTGGGAAACACCTTTAAACTGTTAGGTGTACTAAATAACTGGACTACATAGCAATAAAATAGCCATTTCTACAGAAGCATTTGCTCTACAGCTAGAACGGCTGCAACCGGCATGAAAGAAGCACAGCTGCAGTACTAAGATACTGTAACAAGCATCAAAACCCATCGCAACAAAACTAGCTCCCTCACTTCAACCACCTTGGTCCAATTAAATTTGATTCAGTGCCAGGGTAAAAGCATTTAACAGGCTATGACAGAAAAGCAGAAATAAGTCAAAGGTTTTCCTGTTTTTAAGTAAAGTTTAATTTACAAGTTTAATTTAAAGTGTCAACAACTCTGCAAAAAAAAATATTAGAATGCTGTTTTCTTATCAGAGATTACATTACAGTGCACACTCATTGCAGACTTTATGCATAGAAGATTTAAGTAACTTCATCCAAGTTACCCCGCATTAGAAGCAACACATGAAACACTGTGGATTCAAAATGGTTCACTGCCAAAGAGCCTGGAAAACTGAACTCTACTTCCAACATTCTACACATCACTCAATGAATCCCACACATCTCAAACCGGTTTTGTATCATCATCCACCTTTACAAGCTTTTCTTCTACAGTTTACCTCAGAATTATTTATTATTATTATTATGAAAGAAGATAAACCCTGAATTAATCCTATGTAATATTTTCCAACCCATGATCACTTATCATTCTGCTATCAGTCTAGTTTTCCTCCTATATGTCTATTTGTCTGTCAGGTTGTTGCAGCTCTTTTCCTTGCCAAACCCATTTATTTTAGTGATGATTACTATTGTCTCACTAAGACATAAGTCCTGTTTGTTAGTCCAGATATGAAACACCCTCAAAGCAACAGAAGTATTGCATCATACATTTCATGTTCCACTACTACTTCCCAAGGAAGGAAAGGTCAGGTATCTTGCTTATATGAGAAACAAGGTTTTATTCTTGCTTGCTGCAAGAAGTCACAACTGAGTCCGAATATTCAAAAGGTGCTTCAAGTCACACAAGTGTGGAGGCTAGTTTGCAGAATGGAGGAAGTTTAAAAAAGCTTGGAAATACTCTTTCTTTCTTCACTTGACATGAGTTTAGAAGTTCGACTTGTAACCAGAGTAGATGTTGATCACTATAACTAAGATGACAAACACTGCCTCTCTCTCTTTCAGCTCTATCTGCTACAAATAACATTGACCTTGAGCCTATAAAAGCCATTGTCTGAGGGCTATGAAGTTTTCAGGCTAAAAATTCTTTTGAGAGATAACATTTGAGCATAAATTGAGCATGCAACAGTAATTCTTAACCTATTAATACACTACTAAGTTTTGCCTAAAACGTTTTAGGTTAAGAAGTGCATCCTTTTGAAACCTGTCAAGTACAGACAAGAATGATGCATACAGTGAAGTCTCAGATTAGTGAGGGCTAACTCTTTAGAAGTTAAACAATGAATTACTCCTTAAAAAAAATAATCTAGGAATGGTCACGTTCACTGTTTTAAAGTCCAATTGATTTAGTACTATTTTATTCCTCTTTTTCTCTACTCCTATCCCAACCAGACCTGGAATCGGTGCTGCAGAAGCAGCTCATAGGCAACAGAATCGTCCCTTAAGCCAGTTGTCCCACAGCTCGTTTCACCTTCTGAATGGTTCATTATTAACCTCACACTCCTCCAAATCACCTCCATATAAAATAGAAAAGGATTCTACACAAACTGTATATTAGACAGGCCATCACTACTCCTAAAGCAAAGCAATACATCAAGAACTTAGGACAGACTTACCCATATTGCCAGTTTAGCTTTGTTTCCATCAACTGAAATAGTTTTCACCTTGAAGTCCACACCTAGAGGAGGAAAAGTATTTTAGTTCTTCAAACACACTGCAAACATTTTTGAGAGACCAAGTAAAGAGCAAAGAAAAAAAAACCAAACCCAGAAAACAAGCTGTGTTTTGACAGGAGCAGAAAAAGTAAGTTTCGTCAGCTACTTATGAACCTTGCTTAAAACTCAAGGTTTTGTTGCTGACAGGCTTTTGCAAAAGCCTGAGGGCCTTTTCAGCCATTGACTCAAAATATTTTATGAAATAAGGCAAATACTACATTTCCTGTATTAAAGCACATATTCCAGGACAAATATTCAAGTTTATAATTGAAACGGATTAACTTCCTATTCATTACTTGTACATGTGTTCTTGAGTATGTCTGTGGTCTTGAGGAACAACATACTTTCAAAATAAAGAAGGAAGCTGCAGTAATGTAGCTATTTGCTGTTTCCCTATCTCAAACTATCTGACCAAATCCCATCAAGGTGATCATGCGGAGGTAAATTGATATAGACAGAGACTCATCTACTACATGATTGCTGTCCTGTGAGAAATAATGTTAGATGACAGTAATTCCTCTAAAACCCATGTCAAATAAGCTTCTGATGATTCAAACAGTATATCTCTTACAGGGATTCCAGCAACATCAAGGACTCACCAATACCACACTCAGTGACCAAGGGAAAAAAAAAAAAAAAACAAAAAAAACCAGACAACGTGCTGTTGATAAGTCATCTACCTCAACATCTGATAATTCCCCTCCACCACCTTTTTTTTTTTTCTTTTTAAATACACAGGAACTAGCAGCCTATCACTTGCTGAAGGACAAGCTGCACAAAACTCAAGCCAAAGAGGACAAGATGCTATTGACTGTGCAAATTTAAAGGATACAGCAATACACATCAGTTTGAAAGGCTGAGTACAGTTATGATCCATTTTTCTGTAATTTAATCCTTCGGTTACCAATAGCAAGTAACTGGAAGTATGTTTCAATTATTTTGGAGTGACTCTCACTCCCCACCAGACAGCAGCCATGAAATGAAGTAGTAGTTTGGAAAGTTGATACTTTTGTATGAACAACTTTCAAGCGTAACGGCAAACTTCCCTCACTTTGACTTAAAATGGTAGTTATTTTACTTGTTACAATAAGAATTTCTGTTTTAACTATTCTAACACAAATTGTTTAAGTAGGGCCTCATGATAAGTGTGCTGCACTTATATTCCCAAGGCCACACAGATTACAAACAAGTACAAACAGCTGCCAAAATGCATTCAACTTACAAAGTCACAAAGGGTATACAGGATGCTTAAGAAACTGCGCATTGCAAGCAGATTTATGACTTCACAGCAACAGAGGTTTAAAAGAGCTTTATTAAAAAAAAAAAAAAAATACACACAATTTTTATTCCACTGTTTCACAGTTCAGCTCACTACTGTTCCCTGAAGCGTTGAGTAATTTTCAGACTACATTCTTCACTGGAAAAAGCTCATATTCTTTATCTAAAGCAAAATTTTGCCAAAGTACATTAACTTTTGCAGTAACTGAACAGAACTCCATTTTTTCAGGGACTAAAACTCTTAGTCCCTAACTTAGCAGTAGTATAATGCTCCATGCCATGCATAAGGATGGTACGCTATTCTAGAGTTATGTTCACAGAAAAGAACAGTCACTATTAACTTCATTTTAAACACCACTTCTTAGAGCATTACCTAGTTCATAGAAGACTCCTATGCTAGCAAGTGGATTCAAATTGATCATAGAATGGTTTGGATTAGAAGGGACCTTAATGATCAAGTTCCAACCCCTCTGCCATGGGCAGGGACACCTCCCACTAGACCAGGTTGATCCTAAAGAACATCCTGTCCTGCCAATTTTACAGCACTCGGCAGCAACTTTTAGACTAATAGAATCTCTTCTTCCACTCTAATTGCATATTATTTTCCCTAAACTGTAAAAATCACCATTGCTCAGCCAGAATGTCCAAGAACTCAAAGTGCATTCTTTTATCCATTAGTCTGACATCAAAACTCGTAACTTTAGATATTTTAAGTCTATCAGATACTTAACATAAAAAAAACCAAAATTATGTCATAGTAGTGTCATGAAGGAAAACTTTTTTCCTTAGGATAAATGTATTAGGTGTATTTTGAAGCCACAGTATCCTTCTCCCATTCAGTAAACAGATTCAGTATCTTGTGTCTGCACAGTTCTGCAATTTTCATTTAATGGAAAGTGCATATACACCTTTATGTCAGCCTTGCTGCTGGCTTAAAATTAAAAGATAATGCTTTAAATTCTGCAAGAGCAATGCAAGTAAACTAAGAAATTGTAACAGTGAATAAACCCCACGTGTTATAGACTGATTACTGAAAAATAAAAGTATGAAAATGAATGAATAGCACACAAAAATATACCCTTTAAAGTGGTCAAGGCATGGCAAATACAATTCTCTAACATCAAGGAGCACAACACATAAAAAAGCCTGTTAACAAAAACAAATCTTGTAAGTAACTGGTTTTGATTATCAATCTGCCATAAGAGGACAAGTAGAAAAAATGCAGGGCTCGAGTATCTTGTTAAATTGAACAAACAGGGTAGTTATGTTCCCTAAATACTTCAGTGAAATACAGACATGTTTATGTGACAGGTGTCAGATCTGAGCTTGCAAGAGTGATGTTTCTACCCTTGACAACAGAAAGCTGACTGCTTTCCACAGAAGCAAGGCAGTACTACTAGACTGTACTCCTGTGTTGACACCTACTGCCTCGGCACTACACACTAACATACTACGGGCTTACAGTCTGCAAGGAATAGCTCTGTCACCTCCACACTGCTCTTGCATTTAGGCCAGTATGCCATGCTGGATTTACAGGGAGCGTAAAATCAGCTCGATTGTATTATTTGTGTTGTAGGTAACCAACAAGTTGGACAGCTTAGAGTTGGAGGACTCTAAGTGCAACAAAGGCTACAAAATTAAGATAAATCAGATCTGTGCAACACGTTACTTCACTTATGAAATAGGAATTGCACTAAACACTTATCTAGACTCTCTCATACAAAGAGCAAGCAAGTAACGACAAGCATGAGCAGTAGGGACAACAGAAAATACTGGGGTATATATAGTTTGATAAGATCCATGTGATAAAGCCTGGTGAACAAGTTAGCCTCAAGAGAAAGCAAGGAGGACCGGCGATCTGCTAGGTTGAATAAAATATGGTTAATCCAACTGAAGTTAAAATATTTGCTCAAGGTAGCTTATTCTTCTGAGAACACCACAGAATTTACAAAATTCTGAAACAGAAAACCCACACAAAACAATAGTTTAGGGTATCATTTCAATTGCACGCTGAAGGTTTATGCAAGATACAAAGATAAAGTACATCTCAACAGGTCATTACAACGTACCAGTTGTGCTGCAGCCAAGGCTTTCAGTCAATCCATTCATTTTGGAAAAGCATCATACTTTGTAGTTTCAACAGGAAAGCCTTAACACTATTTAAAAACCTCTTCCATCTCTAAACTCAAAACAAAAAAGGGTTTAATCAGAGCAAAAAGAAATCCAGGTCGAGGTTCACAAAGCGTTTTGGCTTTTCACCATATTGCGAGTACCTGAATTCGGCATCTTCATGCAGCAGGAAACAGTTAACTCCAACAATTCACTCCAAGTACTTTACCTACACGAACAACAAATCCTGCCCTGAATTTAAAGCTGACACATTGCTTCTTAGTAATACATTCACCAGAAAAATGGCAATGCTACCACCTCGTAATTTTTAAAAAAGGATAAAAGAAAACAAATAAGAACAACCAAGATTCTGTTCCCCTTCCAGTTAAGTGGGGAAAAAAAAAAAAAAAGAAAGAAAAGAATCTGCTATCCCACATGAGTGCTCCACACACCATGCTATAGGACTTTCACAGCTAAGGTCACAGGAGCTCTACTGCACAATACTACTATGAACACCAGCCAGAAGGGCCTAACAGCTAGGGCAACCTAGGCCAGCATTTTCTCAGTCTCTAGAAACTTCCTTTTCCTGTCAAATAATCATATTCATTCCAGATTAGTATATTTGTTTCAGAACTCAATTTGAAGTAATGCTCACATTGAGTACTCTTCCTCCTCTTCTGCCTCAGAAACAGAGCAGAGTAGGACCTGCTACTGGCAGGGTACCATCTACCAGTAGTAAACCGTGAGTTGTTGCTATTTAACAGCCAACATTAGCTACCACACATGCTATTGTGCATTTTGACAAATTCCAAAGAGGAAGAATTACTTCAGGAAATAAATCCTTAGTTTCTCAAACAGTGCACTGATGTCAGTTTTTGACACTGATAAAGAGTATTATGGATGAACGGCAGAATGAAAAAAAACCACACAATTAAGGAAAAAAAAACCAAAAACATACAAAACCAGTAAGGCTGCCCACACCAAGACCAAACTAGTCTACTGGTATCCAAAACCTCACAAAAGCTAAAGTAGCTTTTCTGCACTGACTCCCTGGCCCACATGGCTGACATATCAAGAAAGACACATGATTTGAAGTATCTACAGTGCCAAAAGTATTTAGATTAGAATACAGGATTGCCATCTTCACCACCTGGTCTGTTCCAGTCCTGCCTGCTTCCTTCCATGCTATCCTCCCTCATGAACTGAGGTAGGGCTACTTGCACAAGTTTTTACAAGCAGTGAAATGAACAAAACTAGGCCATGTTCCTCCCCTCAGCTGCTCAGTGCTATACGTGAAACAGTACTCCTGTATCTTATTAACATTAAGGAAAAATAGATCAATTTATTGACTTCTTAACCAATTAGAGCTGGCTTTGTTTACCAACAGCTGAACTCAAGGCAAAAATTTGATACAAGTCCTTAGCCAGAACTTTTCCTATAGAGAAAGTAAAAAATGCAATTGAAATGCACCATGTGGAAAAGTCATCTCTACTTTTCCTTACTTCAGTTATTAATTTGGCATAGAGCTGCATCACATTCTTAGAAGTTTCATCTTGCTTCCTTTGACAACCATCTACATAGTATATCCTGCATTCTGGGTCACTCTCCTCCAGTACAACTGACTTCACTGTTGGTAGGTATATCAACATCGCAACAACACATCATTGCTTTTTTCCCAGCAGCTCTAGAGTCTTGGCTCTCTCCCATTTTTCTCAAGAGTCTAGCTGCCAAGGAACTGATCACTATGTAGGAGAGAAAAAGACACACTGTTATTTCCTCCCTGTAGAGGAAAAGCCAGGGAGCCCAGTACACACAAATATTGTCAGAAGTTGCAAGAGCAAACATCCCCTACTAAAGAGAGTCACAAGTTTTCATAAGATAGCTAACAAGTATCATATTACAGAGAACACAAGTTCTGGACAGTAATATTATCATGCAAACAACTTGATAGCTATCTTACACAGATAAGTCAGTAGAAGACATAACAGTAGCTCTTATATTTCCATTTTAGCCTTAAATGCTGGCAATCAGTGAACTGCAGGTTGTTCCACTAAAGCTTTTTACTGCCCATACCTATGACTTGCATACTCATGGTGAAGGGTGGGTGATATTTATACCTGTTTTCCTAGCCAAAGATATATTTTTACATAAAGGGGAAAACCAGAGGCCAGTACAGTCAGTGCTCTGCACCAATAAGCACTGCATGCTGCAACTGTGTCCACATCATTCTTTCCTTACAGAGAAGCCGACACATCTGAACTTCGCTACCGGTTAGGCAAGTCTGAACAAACTACAATTTTGTACTGAACTTGGTATAAATTTTTCTAAGGTAGCATCAGCACATACTTACCAATTGTTGCTGCAAGTTCCGGGTCAAACGTATCATCCGTGAACCGCAGCAGAAGGCTGATAGAGAGCAAAGAAAAGTAAGAGTTACTATTATTGCAGCATATCTATAGCTTGCCAGAAGCCTATAAATTACAAGTCTAAAAGTAACAGCAGGACCACATAGCTAAATAAAAATACATCTCATTTTTCCATAATTTTTCTCCTAAAAAAAAAGACGGGAACATGAAATAATACAGTAGACACGCTTTGCTAGAAAAGCCCTGGCCTTTTCTCTGCATCTATTACCAAATATGTCTCCCTGAAAACAAAGTACCACAAAAGTTGTCAAATCAGTTGCCTAAACAGTCACATGGTCTGCTTCTCAAAGCATTTTACTTCTATCTTATTCTATTTTTGTTCTCCCAGAATTCAGTATAAAGGTGATTTTTTTTGTTTCATATTGCCTCATACAGTGTTTCTGTAAGCTTAAGACAAAAATTCCAAGTCAGCTTTTCATCCCAGAAATAACTCCTTGAACTGAGCACACGCTGGAACACTATTGACTACACCCATCAGAAATGAAATTTACGAGTAGAATCATCTCCCCATTGTTTTATGATTTTGATTCTTTTTGCATATAAGGACTTTCACACACACAACATTTCCCCCTATCCTGATGCGTATGTTTGCTACCAATACAACTAAGATTTACCAGCACATCACACCATAGTAGTTGGGTACCTAGAAGAAGTGCCCATAATACCACCATACTTAATAAAAAATAATATGTAAATATTTTGGCAAAAGACAAAGATTCTCAGCATACAGTTATTTAAATCACTGGTCTTATGCATCTGTGGCAAGTGTATATTAACATGTGGCAGACAGCAGTCTGCTGTAACTGACAGCTTCTATTCATTTCCAGGCTAGAGAAACAAAACAAAGCCCTATTTATTTTTCTGTCTTCTCTCCCCTATGCTTTTTCACTCCTCTTCTCTTTTTGGATGTGAATTTAGCAGTCAACTCCTTAGCATTTGGACACAGTCCCGCATTGACAGAAAAGTGACTACTGAATTTCCTTCACTTTAATAAGGCTGGGTGACAAACTCAGAAGTTAACCATAGACCAACCTTTTTTTCTCTACTCCAGAAGTCCAAAACCAAATGGCAGCTTTATTTATCAAAGAATATTAATTTTTTTAAAAAATTGATAGTACATAGGTTTTTACTGGTACCTTCAGACGGTTTATCAGGATGCTATTTAAGAGCAGCTATTTTCAGTTAAAACCAAAACTAGTTTAACTCAAAACAGACAAAATATGTAACCCTCATAGTGCCACTAGACTAAAAACATCAGTTTACAAGTCTTGAGTGCTAAGCCCAGCCAACTCCTACTTTCCCCACCTTCCAGCTGCAGATATCATCTTCTACAAAGCACAGCACACTCACAGGGACCAGGTTTAAGACAGTACTTGGTTCAGAAGTCAGGATTCCAACCACTTACTACACCATGCTAATACAAGTTTAACATCTGACCCTACCTGGTCAAGTAATAGGTAAGTAACACAAATTCAGGAATAGTTCAATATTAAGACCCTGTACCTGAATAACTGTAGTGTTATCATTTCAGAGCTATTTTATTTCCTCTACACAAAGTCTCTTCCAACAATATGAAGAAAAAAGCACATAAGTAGGTACACAAAAGCATTGTGCATACTACCTGTTTCAGGAAAGATTCTTCCACATGGCCACATATAAAACAGATGACCTCAACTAAAAGAAATTTGCTCAGATCATGTCTGTCACCAGAGGCCTACTGTATTACATTATCAATTCAGCAGCTAACTCAAAAGGAGTGACTGACAGATTTTTAACAAACAAGGTGGGTTTTCTTCTAATTAGCAACTCATATGTTACTTAGGCTCATGGTATAATACATAGATTACTTCCATAAAAACATCAAATCTGACACGACTAGTGTGGTACATTCCCAGATGCCCTCCCGCATCTATATCCCCCTTCCTTTATTAAGAACTATGGCACTAACAAAAAAAGTTAAAGCAAAAAAAATACTAAAAGACAAAAAAGGTAGCTTAGACAAAAGCCATGAAAAGGGCAGGGGGTAAAGGGGAGTGGAGGAAAGCAGCCTCGAAATACTTGAGAAAGAGTATAATCAGCCAGCAGAAGAATCAGTGGTAGAACTACTTCACTGCCTACCTTATATCCCCCTGTGTCCCTCCCCCTTACACTCAGTACGTGACTTGTGACTTTACGTGTACATATTATGGATCAGATTAACGCCAAAGTGCTATGGGGCTGTAAAAGCACATCCATCTTCACACGACATAAGGCTGCGCTGGACACAGGGAGGCCCAGATCCCCCTGGCCAGGCCGGCAGAGCTCTGCTCCGTCTCAGTTTCCAACTGGGTCACCAGCTCTCCCCTCCCCGCCGCGGGGCCGCCGGCTGGGGGAGGGCTGCGGAAGAGGCCGACAGCCCCGAGCAGGGGCAGCCCCCCGCCTGTAGGAGGGCTGACCGAGAAGGAGCGAGGAAGCTCCCCCCCCCGCGGGGCCTAGCCCTCCTCAGGGCAGGCCGCGCCCAGGCCGAGGTGGGGTCGTCCAACGCGGCGCCACGGGAGACAGGGCCGGGCCCGCCCGGTGCCCCGCGTCGTGGCAGGAGAGGCCGGGGGAGGCGGGCGCCCCCTCACCTGGACTTGCCGACGCCACTTTCGCCGATGATGAGGATCTTGAGGGTAGTCAGCACGTCCTCGTCCATCCCGTCAGCGCGCCCAGCCCAGCCCAGCCCCGGCCCAGCCCGACCCGACCCCAACCGACGCTCCCTGCGCAGGCTGCGGCGGCACCGCCTGCGCCTGCGCACCCCGCCGCCGCCTTGTCACTCGCCCCCTCGGCCGCGGCCCCGCGCATGCGCCGCGGGCGCCTCAGGTGTGCGGGGGGGAGCGAGAGGAAAACACCCCCCGCCCCTGCGGGCGGCGCATGCGCAGCGGGGTGGGGGCCGCCGCCCGGTGTTTGTGTACGGCGGGCGGTGCGTGCGCGCCTGCGCGCTGGGGGTGCCGCCTGCGCGCGCCTGCGCGGCGGGGCACAGGGGGGTGGAGGGTTCGGGCCTGAGGGGACGCCATCAGTTGTGTCAAGGGCGAGCCGCGGGCCGGAGCGTCCTCGGGGGAGGGGAGCGCTCCGAGGAGGCTGCCCTTGGAGTTTTCAGCTTCTGTTGCCGTCAGGATCGGTGGGGAAGGGAGAGGGCTTGAGCCGCAGGATGGCAGCGAGCCAGCTCCCTGTGCCGAGGCAGGGCGGGCAGCCGCTGCTCCGGGTGGAGAACAGCTGGTCAGGAACCCACCACCAAAAAAAAAAATAATGACTATAAGCCCCCCAAGTGTCCAGCAGTGTCGGCCAGTTGGTGCTGTACACTTCGACCAGAAAAATTCTCCCTCCATTAGGAGCCCTAAATGTTCTTCTAAAACTTGATTCCAGTGAGAAAGCCTCCTAATAACCCATTTGGCTAACCTATTATGGCTCAAAACCTACCTCAGACCATGTGGAAGAAAGTGCGACTCTGAAATTTAATCAAGCATATGGCTGATGTGGGTGTGAAACTGCCCTTGGCCTGTGCTGTAGTCCTCGGGCCAGCGAGGCAGCAGCTCTTCATCCCCAGGGGCTGACTCACCAGCGCGCGTCAACGGCCCTGGGCTCTTCTGTAGTCACAGAAAGATCTGGCCTGAAAGATCAGGCCACGCCAGCGGTTTGCACAGGGCAGATGCCCTGGTGAGACTGTGGTGGTTTTCGTCAGAATGCTGGCTGCAGAGGGCACAGTTCTTCTAGCAAAGTCCTGCCTTCGCTGGGCAGTCTCCTTCAGTTGAGATATAGGGTCAACACCGTAACCGTTTTTTGGTGGTTGTGTGGTCAACCTCTCTGGTGCCTTGCTCGTTCCGCTTTCAGGATCTGCTCTTCTGCCTCTTTTACCTCAGAAAACTAACTCCCAGGAGAAGTACAATAACAGTAATTATCTTATTAAATTATGGTGCTATATGCTTTAATTAAACGTGCGAATGGCTGGCTGTGTTTATACCAGGACTGTGCCTGTTTATTAGTAATAATCTGAGGTTTGTTGAAGGTGTGACTTAGTTCTGGGTTGGATTGTGCTTTGCAGTCATACAAGAAAGCAGTATGTCTGTACTCTGTAGTTTTTGTTGAAGTGGATAGGAGCTGTAGGGTATTAGCATGGAACAGGATGAGAATCTGAATTTGGAAGGTGCACCCAAACAGCGAAGTATTCTGCCAAAGATACTGAATCCCTTGAAGACAGAAAGTATTTGTATACTGGAATTTTATTTTTTTCTGTCGTAGCCATAGTATCAAACTGTTCAATATGGATATTAGTCCTGATTCAGATTATAACTCTATACCTCACTCAGAATGAAGGGTTGGCAAGGATGGCATTCAGATCCTTGACCTTAATGATGAGCAGATGCAAGAAACCTGCCCTAAATGAGCAGTCCCATAGCTCATGCTTATGGATGCGGTGCTTTAGACCTTCCTGAGCACGGCCTTTGAGAATAGGTGTTTCTCCGTGTTGTCCTCCTCCAGGTGGAACGATGTAGTCCTCTCGCTCCAAGATTGGATCTGGCTGCTGCAGTCAGTCTGTTTGCTGCCTGTGGACAGGCAACTCTGGAACTTTAACTCCGGAAAACCAGGCCATGTTGTGCTTTTTTCATCCCTATTACAGGAGCCAGCGGTAGTGGACAATTAAAGTAGCTCAGACCTATCTCCTTCAAAATAGGAGTATTATTTATTCACTGAAAGATGTACAATAATCAGGGCAAAATATGTACTCATTTTCTTATCAAGCTTTTGTAGGGTTTCTTCAGTGAAGCCATCTCCAGGTTGGGAGGACATCGAGCTTGCTGTACTTCATGGGTGTCTGACTATTTTCTTGCATGCTTTTCACTACCCATCAGGAGCCCTCAATTACTTGTGACAAGTTACCCGATCCCTTTATTTAATAGGGCTGGAGGGTTTTTTTTCTTTTTATTGTTTACTATTCCATTGATTCTGACCTCAGATGTGGGAGGGTCAAGCTGTAACAGCTTGGTTAGCCCTCCCTGACAATTGGTCTTCCTAGAAGAACACTGGAGATATTTTGACTGCATTTTTTTTACGCTATTCTGTTTCCTCTTGATTTCTTCTCGGTGATCTCTTTGAATTTCTGGCAGAATAGCACCAAGCAGATCAACTTGTCTGCATATAATATTTGTAAATAATTATTTGTATACTTTCCTCATTCTTCATACGCTGCTAAGGGAAGTGCTCTGATGGTAGAAAACTAGCATAACTGGTTCCAAGACAGCTCCCTGCCACATATGGAGATGTATATATAGAGAGATGAAATTTGTACTTCAGAGTTTCCCCTTATGCCTCTACAGTCTTGCATGAGGGCTGCCTGGTTCCTGGCCTGATACAGGGCTCAGAGAAGTAGAAAAATGTTAGCTCCATCTCAGCTAGCGCAAATATATGTGATCAGTGTTCCTGAGGTTTTGATTACTTCAGAGATGTGATAAAAAAGGGAAAACATCCTAACAACAATAGCTCCTATAACCAGGTTTTCAGCATCAAAATCTCCTGTCCACTGTGTTACGGACTTGGCTATATCCTTGACCATGAAAACAGGTCATTGGGACTGAGTAACTGTGATTACCTTTCTAAAATATGGGGAATTATTTACAGTCCTGCCCATAGGTCTGGGATTTATAATAAAAGGGCCATTACACTTCATGTGTCCTCTGGGGATCCTAGGGGACCAGTTGCATAGCACCGTGCCCCTAGGTAGCCACCAAGAGCAAATAAAGGCTAGAAGGACCTCCATCCACTTTGTTCCTGCTGAACTAGCTGCAGCGTAACCGTAGCAACAGAGATGAGTGTGTCAGTAATGAGTCAGTAACAACGTGGAATAAACAACAAAGGGCTCCCTCAGTCTCCTTCAGTGTCTGAAAGTAAGACACAGACTTCTGTGCCTTTGGTAAGCTCACTGCCATGGCTTCCACAGCTTAAACATGGGGATAATGGTATCTGGTATAGAAGTCTGCAGGAGCAGGAAGGGCTGATATGCCGAGGGAGCTAAAGGTTTGTGTTTTCCCTGCCAGCACTGCGCAGTTTAGCATGAGCTGTAAAATTCATGATGGGAGAGTGGGTACATAACTGCATGGCTGTCCTCCTCTCCGTCCCTTCACCAGTGCCATCACAAGTAAAACCAGGCCTTGAAATGTATAGGTTCTGTTTAGGTTGTTTTAAGTACACAAAAGTCTCAGGAGGATGCTCATCTCCAGGTGTCAAAGTCCTTAATTCATTGGTACTTTCAAAGATTTTCTTGGTTACGCCAACTCTGCACAGCGTCCAGCAGAAGCTGAGAAGCTCAGCCACTTCAGAGGGAGATTGAGAGCAATCTGCAGGTCTCCTGTTGCAACGACTAATCCTGCTGTCCCATTTCCAGATTGGGAGGTTGACCCATATGTTGTCATGGCAGTGAGTCAGGAGTTATGATTCACAGCGAAACAAGCATTATTGCTAAGCTCACCAGTCCCTGCTAGCAGAAATGACGCACATAAACATGCTCATTCTTTTTTTCTTCTTCATGCAGTAATTTGCAAAGTTTGTAAAGGTGACTGTCAGCACGTGTGTCAGATTCAGGGAGGTTCCTTTTCTCTGTGACATCCTTGACCACAGTCGGCACATCCATATGTTTTCACATTCAGCAAATAGTAGCAAGGAGTGAAAGCGCTGCAGCAGTCCCAGAACTCTGGGCAGGATTTCTCTGGAGACCACACTGCAATGTAAATGATACTGCTGTGGCTGGCCACTCCTTTTCTAAAGAATCTAGCCTATTTTTATGAAGCAACTACATAATAATATTTCTCTCCCCCTCTCCAACAGCAGCCAGAGGTGGGCACTTCCATCTGTGGATCCTGTTAGTGCCTGCTCGCTTTCTGTGAACAGTAAGGGGGATTTAAGGCTATAAGCCCATTAGCTCTGGGCAATTAAAATACACTGCTTATAGTCAACATAGTTTAAAAAAGTGGATTACATACAGCATTGGGGTTGTAACAGACAGGAGTCAGCTATTTGGGGAAGAACAACAAGAAAAATAGTGTTTCAGCCACTGAAGAAGCTATGGTTGTATATGAAAGTGATATACCAGTATTTTTCAGAGAAAACCAACATGTATTTTGAAGATCATTAACTGAGTCTTGCATAATGATCATGAGTAGATTCCTGATTTCATGGTAGAATACTTTGCTTGCTGAAGAGAATATGAAAAACTTAGTTGCATGCTTTGAAATGTTATTTTGCTAGATACAAGGTGTAACACTCAAGAGACACCACATCTTCTCTCCTGGAAAAGGGTTAGCCACCTCCTACTTACATTGAATTTTGTTCAGATAAATTGATTTAATCCCAACTAATGCAAGCAGTAGTCTTAAAAATGACAGCTTATCTTCTGCATCGTGTCACGAACATTTAAACCAAGGACAGCTTTTAAGACTGGATGACCTAAATATTCTTTTATAAATGTCTCTAAAGCAATCATTGAAATATGTAAATAATAATGATACAGAAGTAGATTCCTGTTTAGGATTGTCAGAGTCCTTGCAAAACACTAATTAAATTTTAAATAAGCTTTGATATTTGAAGTACATCTATCATCTACTGCCCATCAACAATGAAAAGGGCGAGACAACAGTTTTCAAAGGGCACAGTAAGAACAACAAAGTTTGGATGTTGGATTTTTCCCACGGTTGCAACTTCATGTGCACTTCACGAACATAATGAACAGCGGGAGCTGTGAATTGTTCTTTTTTCAAGTATACTTGTATCCAGTGCAGCACAATATATAAATGTATTTACCACTGAGATCAGAAGACAGAAGAAAAACCCCACAGACTATTTGACAGATCAGGTTGATATGAAGAGTTTCCTCTGGGTCTTAATGAAATAAGAGGTAGTAATACATTTCCAAAGCTTACTATTTCCACATTGGTTCCTCAGTTTTTCAAAGGCCACGTTAAGATTTGCTTTGGACTTCCTATGTTGGTGGGAAAGGTAAAGATGCTTTTTATGAATATAGTAAACTTGCTAAAGGAGACACAGTAGGCATGCATCTGTGTGCAGTACCTTTCTGCTTAAACAAAATCTCTATTTCTCACAACCAAAGCAAGTCAGGTTCCTTCTCAGAAAGCAGCTATTCTGAGAGAACTCTTCCCATTTTCCATGAGGGTATATTTTAAATGATCATTTCAAGGGGCGAAAATCAGGAATGGAGTGACTTTCCATTTAATGAAGAACACACTCATTTCTCCTTCTCCAGTTGCTTTCAGTACTTATGGTTAATGGTAAGGTGGGGAGGGAAAGGATAACCCCTTCCCTGCTGTGCAGCCATCTTATCCATAATCCCCTCTAGGGATTACATACCTCATCCAGCCTTAGGTCACATGTGCCTGCAGGATTAGCTGTTAGAATGGGACGGAGTGGATTAAGTAACCACTGTCATCAGCATCTCGCCCTTGCACAACATTGTGTGAAGCAATCCTGATAAATCAGAGGATCTGGTGGGCAAAGGACAGAGACGCAGCATCAAGGCAGGGATTGCCAAGTAAGCCAAATAACAGTCTGTATTCAAGGTATAACGATCATTGGAAGAAATGCACACAGAAATGTAAATTCAAATGGGGGCAAATCAAGGCCTACTATGGCAACCAGTTTACCAGATCAGAGCAAAGTCCATCTGTCACCAGTGACGGTGAGTAGGTTTGCCCAGGCAACAACATATGAATAGGACAAGCATGTCATGATACTTGCCCAGAATGTGACTGGAGACTTCAGCAGTTTGTAACCCTGGGCTTTTTGAGCCCATAGTGATGGTGTCTTCATATATAATAGCAGTATTTCTCTTAAATAATAGCAGTATTTCTCTCATCACAGAATCATAGACTAGTTTAGGTTGGAAGGGACTTTTAAAGGTCATCTAGTGCAATGAGCAGGGATATCTTCAACTAGATCAGGTTGCTCAGAGCCCCATCCAACCTGACCTTGAATGTTTCCAGGGGTGGGGCATCTACCACCCCTCTGGGCAACCTGTGCCAGTGTTGCACCACCCTCATTGTAAAAAATGTCTTTCTTGTTTTAGGAAGTCTAAATCTTCCCTCTTTTTGTTTAAAGCCATTACCCCTTGTCCTATCGCTACAGGCCCTACTGAAAATTCTGTCCCCAGACTTCTTTTCACAGAAGAGAATTTCTGATCCATGTATTTTGAACCCAAAATAACATATAGAGCCTCCTGTGGCAGAGAGTTGCACAGGTTAACTACATATACATCCATGGGTTTGTTTTATACTTTCCACCTGCTGCCTTCATTATATTTCCCTTCTCAGATTAGGTGTGACTGTGAGCAACTGTCTGTTTGCTTACTCTAAGCCACATCTGATTTTGTAGATCTCCTTGGTATCCTCCCATAGTTTTGTTTGTTTCAGCCAGAGGAATCATGACCTGTTTAATCATTCCTCATATGGAAGCCATTACAATTTTAATTATCCTATTTTCACTTTGATATACAGTTGCCTTCCTGCTGTATCCTTTTTCAGATGAGAAGACTAGAACTAGACAAAGTACAAAAAAAATTAGTGCCCCTAGGGCTGAGAATGGGGTTTTTTCTGCTTTATTCTGAGTGTTTTCTAATATTTTCTAATAGTCTATTTGTTTTATTGGCCACCAATTAGCCCTGAGCTGATCTTTTCATGGACCTTTTTATTATAATTTTTTTCTGTTTCCTTTCTTTGGCTATTCATTCCTGTCCTTTTACTCCTACATTTTAAACAGTAGTTATCTGTTTGATATTCTGCCCTCATTCATTCTGGAGTGGTAACAGCCAGGTCAGAGCTCTTCATTACAAATGTACTTTTAGGATATTTTTTAAACAGAATCACAGAATGGAAGGACATAATTTCTTGCATTTTCATTTGTGCTCATTGCCACTTGTCCTGTCACTGGGCACTGCTGAGAAGAGTCTGACTCCATCTTCTTTACTCACTCCCATCAGGTATTGATACACACTGATAAGATCTACCCTGAGCTTTCTCTTCTCCAGGCTAAACAATCCTAGCTCTCTCAGTTTCTCTTCATGTGACAGTTTCTCCCAGGATGAATTGCTTTTCACTTACATATGCTGAATTTTATCTTGCCATTTTGTCTCCCGGTGTCTCAGTAGTACAAGATCCCTGCAACGCTTCTTCAGTCCTCAGCTTCACTCTCATGAACAATTCTGCAGCAGCAGAATCAAACTCTGTCACCTTCTGTTGTCCTCCTCATTCAGAAAGGTACATAGTACATCGCAGGCCTCAGCATACATCTTCCTTCGCAGATGCCACTTGTGAATCCCCGCCTGCTAAAACTCCTTTCCTTCGCTTTCAATCTTTTAACAAGTTACTTGTCCATATGGCAATCTTCTCTCTTTTTCTATGGCAGCTTAGTTTCTTTATGATCTTTGATGAAGGCTCTTGTTGAACACTTATGGAATGCAAAGTAGTATGCATCCACTGGGTATGGTATTGGCTTCTCAAAGAACTCTGATGTGTTTGTGCAGAATTAACTTTACAGAAGCCATTACTGTAGCATGAATGTGGCAAAGGGAGACAGTGGAAATGAGACTCTAACTTTCCGAAGAATCATAGAAACAATGTTGAAAGGGATCTTTGGAGATCATCTACTCCCCTGTTAAAGCAGAGTCAGGTAGAACAGGTTGCCCAGGTCCATGTCCAGGCAGTTTTTTAATATCTCCAACGATGGAGATTCCACAACCACTCTGGGCAATGTATTCCAGTGTTTGACCACCCTCACAGTAAAAAAAAAAAAAAAAAAGTGTTTCCCTGTGTTCAC
The DNA here is from genome assembly GCF_964106895.1 of Numenius arquata. Classification (NCBI taxonomy): domain Eukaryota; kingdom Metazoa; phylum Chordata; class Aves; order Charadriiformes; family Scolopacidae; genus Numenius; species Numenius arquata. The sequence continues at coordinate 27,790,013 of NC_133587.1, read as the reverse complement.
ATGGAATTTAATGTAGTTTAGTTTGTGCCCATTGCCTCTTGTCCTGTCCCTGGGCACCATGAAGTAGAGCCTGACTCCTTCTTCTCCACTCCCCCCCATCAGATATTTATACACGTTGATAAGATCCTCCTGAGCGTTCTCTTCTCCAGGCTAAAGAGTCCCAGGTCTTCTAATCTCTGCTCGTATGAAAGATGCTCCAGTCCCTTCATTACGGCCCTTCAGTGAACTGGCTTCATTAAGTAAGTGTTCTGATGGACTGGACCCAAGACTCCAGTGTGGCCTCTACCCGAGTAGAGGAGAAGGATCACCTTCCTTGACCTGTTGGCAATGTTTTTCCTAATACAGCCCAGGAAGCTGCTGGCCTTCTTTGCCATGAGGGATGCCTCCATGTCATTGTCCCTGTGATCGCCTTGGTCAGGCAGCCCGTTGCACACTCCCAATCCTACATTGTTGTTTGCCTGTTAAGTAATCGGTTTCCAATCAGGAAAAGCCTTAATACTAATAGTTATAATAACCATGTGGCTCAAAGGTTGCCCCAACACACAAGCCAGCTGATAAGATAGGAACATAAAAATGTATGAGAGAAGCCATGTAGCAGTTCCTTTATGGTAGCATGAACGTGGCAAAGGGAGGCAGTGGAAATGGGCATTGTCAGAGAATGGGCCATCTGTCTCTGGCAATACCTCCAGCAGATGGAGTACCTTCGAAGTTTGGACATCACTGTGAATACGTGGACATTAAAAAGAAATACAGTGCAAAGAATGTGACGTCCTCCTCTCCTTCAAGAGCACAGCTTATTTTATCCACCAACATACTCAGCAAAGGACCTTTGTTTCTGTGTCCAACAGAGGACTTATGCCAAGGTTAGTGTAACTGTGCCGTCTTTATTCGACTTTCTCTTAAGCACGTTCCTCACTGGGTGGCCATGGCAGCATAATAACAAACATTGTGCATCATTAGATCTTCCCTTATAAAAACTGCAGCACATCAGGGTTTTGGAAGTATTTGCATTAGTGTGGTTGAGTAACTCTTTTGTACTTTCATCACAATTTTCTTGCACTTAGAATATGCTATTATTGTGAAACTTTCTATTGAGGCATGCTGATAACCTGTTGCAACATCCTTTTAAGAAGAGGTGTAGGTAGTCAGTATTTCTTGTTACCAAGTCTATCATATAATATTATAATAATTTTCTAATATATTTGTACAATCCCTTTCTCCTGCATGTTATCTGTAAACTTTGTAGGAGACTCTTTAACAGCTACTTCACCTCAGTTTAACAACTGAAGTACAGCTCCTTGAGGTAAAAGCCAGAAACTGTGTAACACTTCAACCTTGAAGACCAATTTAGAAGAGAAAGCAAGGCAAAATATGATCTCCATTTGAAACTGAAGCCAAAATATAGATGGACACAGTCAAAATGTAATGATGCTAATAGTACCCTTATACTGTTGCAAAAATTGCAATAGGAATCTACAGCTCATGTTCATAATCTTTTTCCTTACTTCTCATTTGATACGAAACAGTGCCAGTAAATGAGCAAGCCTCCTTAATACTAAGCTGAGGTACTGATTTCCTATTATTTCTGTATTTCCACTGCACAAATGCCTGGAGACCTTCATTAGAACAGGGTCCAACTGTATTCATTTCTGCAAAATCACAGGGCTTCTTAAATTGTTGAAAGAGAAAACTAGCCCTGCTTACGCAGGCAAGAATTTTCCCTATAACACATTGAGTTTTTCTTGGTGGTATCTGTCTCCAAATAGTGATCAGACTTTATGTCCTGGATGGCAACCTTAGGTACAATCTGCTGTCATCTCCTCATGACAAAATGTAAGCCAAAACACTTGCAAACAAACCAAAATATTTTCTTCTGGATCAGGAGTTTGAATTAGATGACTGAATTTTCCTGGCATGAGAGAATTATTCCTTGTCTTTCACCTAATCCTCCTGTTATACAATATATACAGTTACACATAGTTTTTTTGTTTCCCATGGGTTTGAAAAGATTACTTTTCCACTGGGTTTCCTGCATCACTGTAATACTTCCCCTTGATTCTCTGGTTTCGTCTGCTCAACTCTCTGTTTATAGTGTGTCCGGTAACCTGAATGAAGTTACAGTTTTTAGATCTGTCGTTTAGTCTTTGGATATACTACTAGAGTCCCCAGGGTCTTGTATTCAACCTGTAAGATCTTTTGTTCCATCATCCATTGTGTCGAAGTAGTTTTTCCCGCAAGCGTTTCAATTACGAATTGATAGTATTTGCTAAGAACTTTAAAGCCTTTGGTTTCCATTTGTCACTTGAGCTTTCCACCTTAGGTCCTAGAAGCACACTGAGCTTTAGAAGCACTTTTGCAGATCTTCTTCTATACTTGATCCTTTGATCTTATGTATCCTTTGCATTCACAGTTGTTTTAACAAGATAATACAGGTTTAAATCATCTCCGTTACAATTTGAGCTGATGAGGCACAGTATGTTCACCCCTGTAAGTGGCAGGAGATTTTGAAGTCCTGCTATCTGAGTCATTTCCTGTTTTCTGGGAGCTTTTAATAATCTATGCACCTTCCTCAAACAAAATATTTTTTCAAGGTGCAATACCTGTGTCTCTGTCTTGACTAATATTTGACAATGCATTTACACCTATTGCTATTGCATTTCAGTAAACGTATTATTTGGATTTTCCATGGGCAGTCAGAGGTTCTTGGCTTCTGTTGGGTTTTTGAGTTTGTTTGGCTGTTATTTTTTTCCATAATTTCAGGTCCTTAGTGTTATTCAACCATTAGTAGATAATACAGTGGTGCATTTTCATCTTTGTTACTGAATACAAAGAGTTACAATCACTTCACATTTTGGCTTTATTTCAACTCCTGTTAAGATCAGTGAAATTAATCTCTTCTTGACTGAAATGTCAGCACAGCAAAGTTCATATAAAGTTTTTTACTTGCAGATCACTTCTGAAGTTTACAGTCTGTTTCAATACATTTACATGCAACTCTAGTTTGTGAAATTAGAGAAATTCTTCACATAGTATTAAGAAATTATTAGATTTTTTTTTGACAGGGAAAAAAAATGCTTGATGTTAAATTGTCTTCCAGGAACCTACCAACTTTTTCTAGAGCTATTGAATCGTGAGCTTTTGTTATTTTGAATCTGTATATGTTGTATCTAAATGCACACACTGAGCACGAGAAGATGTAAAGTGTTAGCAGTCCAGTACCAGACCTCTTGTTTTCATTCACTACCCACTTGTACAGGGTTTGGTCCTGCTCGTGGGGAACTACTAATAGATCTCAGAGTGGCTTCTGTGTAAGCAGAACTAAGTCATAATGGTTTCCTCTCATATATCATGTACCCCGTTTCCTTCACGCTCTGCAGTGATTCCTTGCACGTAATTCCTGGTTTTTACAGTCTTCTGTTGGTTTTGTTTCTTTTTTTTTTTTTTAATTTGGACTCAACTGTGGTTTCTTGGTGCATCACCTTATATTGCTTAGTGGTTTAAGACTCTGTCAACCAGCAATTGCAAGCATATATTTTCAGTAAGTTTTTGTTCATTTAATCTGATTCAGTGTGTTTTGTCAAATGTATAACAGGCAATGTGATACACAAGGAAGTATTTTTACATAATGTTTTCCTACTGAGGATGTACTCATAGCTTGTATAGGCAGAAATGGCCTGCAGTTTCTCTTTATTTTCAAAAACAGCTGGAGACTAATTTATTAATTATAACCAACAGTCACCATCTTGAGCTATTTGAGAGACTGTAGTATTTCCCTGTACTTCTCTAGGAAGGATGATGTCATTTATCAGAAAATGTTGGCTTCTTAGTACAAAGGAACATGAATGTAGGAAAGAATTAGAGTAGAGGTGTTCTCGGGGAAGTCTTGGCAGAGCTCATCTAGCTGGAGGGATCTTGGAAATGGTGAGAGCTGTGGCCTGAAGTCAGGATACAAGGGTGACAGTGGAGAACAATTTGCAGAGGGGAGATAATGCCAAGAAGGGTGGTTAGGAAACCAGAGGAGGCTTTTCAACCAAATAGAAGGGTCTGAACAGATCAGAAACTCCCCCTGCCTTGAAGTCTAAGCAACAATCTAATTTGTAGTTAAATAAACAAGCACAGGTTCTATAACAGTACATTTTCTTAAATACATGTGCAAGTCTACAGCTCTTAAAATTGCTTACAGCCTCTTATTATTTTACCCTTTCTGTTTAAAATAAATAATCTCTCCCTGAGCATGGCTACAGGATGTTTCATGAGATACGACTTCCCATACAAACAATAGCTATACCACTCTGGTTAAGTACACACAGGGAAGGCTCTGTTATGTAGCAGCTAGATCACACCATGGGGATTTGGTGGCCAGGGTTCAGTTTTGAGGCAGTTGGCTGGGTAACCTATAAAAATGACATTACATATTTATATTATTGTTACCCTCCTTTCTTTATCTGTAAATTTGGAACAAGAAAATAAGCTCCTTTACAGAACATTTCTAGTGATGGAAAGCATCATGAAAGTGCTAGACTTTGCTATAGGGCCATACTGTGAGGGAGAAATAGCGTGAAACTTTAGCTCTGTATGCTGGATTGTGTCTTACAAACAGTACAAAAGCAAAGAAAGTTGATATTAGAAAACTTCCTTTTGACCTTTAGACACCATAAGCTTTCTGCTCACAGGGCACGTTGGCAGGTGGCTACTATCTGACATGTGACATCTGACAGACTTAAGTAATACTGGCTACTTCTTCATAGCTTCCTTTTATTCTAAAGTTGCATTGTCTGCTAAGATCATATTCTAGTCAAACTCAATCAGATCCTACCTCTTCCTCAATACAGGCTGACAGCATGGCCCTGCTGTGTTGCCCATGACACCTGAGGAACAGCAAAAGGAGATTGTACATCATCTCTATGCTTTGGGAGCAGACAGTGCAGTGGCACACTCTGCCAGATCTTATTACTACTAGGAGAACAGGGCAGCCCAGATCTGCCAGCCATTCCCTCGCTAACTCCATGGAGTTGCAATAGATTAGCTGCACAAGCTAATGTAGCCCTGAGACTGTATTAGCAACTTAGAAAAGCTTCGGTTTTTCCCCACAGCTCCCATGGAAAGGTCCTTCCACCAGTTTGAATAATCAGGCTTAGTGCAGGTTCCAGGATTTACCCTTTCAAGAAATAAAATTGGAGGAGTTTTTCTTCCTTGCATAAAAATGTGCTAAATTAAGATGTGTGGCTGTTAGTAAAAAATATCCTATCAATTCAAGTAGTATAAACAAAATAAGCTTCATCCTGTTGTGTGATTCAGATATTCATATGTATCACGAAAGGAGCAGGTAAGCTTTGCCTAGATGTTACAGGGAACTGCAGGCTTTAAAGGGTTATAGACTCTTAAGCAAAAACTGAAGCATGGCTTAACTATTAACTTGTACAAGAGACTGAATAGGTCCAGGGCAAAAGTTGAGATTATAACCATCTATATTTTGGGAAGCATGTCATATTATTATTCTCTCGCCTCTCAAAATGAAGGCTTCCTTCCTAATCCATTATTCTTCAGCTGAGCTTTTCAGGAGAAAAATATACTTGCCAATACAACAAATGAGGTACACTATTCAAGTGCTATGACATGAAGAAAAGAGTTTGTGCAGCTCCTAAAATCTTGTTTTGACTAAAGCTAAGGGGTGATTTTATTAGCTGCCCAAACAGTCTTAATATATCCTCCACAGCACAGGCACTCGGAGAGCCCTCCATAGGGTGCAAGGAGCCTCTCCGAAACCATACTGCTGCCAAAAGCAGGGACTTTATCTTTATTCCCACTCAGCTACATACTCCCACGGCCGCCTGGGAGCTACATACTTCCATGGTCGCAGTGGGAAAGCTCCGATTCCTGATTGAAAACAAACCTTGCAGAAAGCAGGTTTCTGTCGGATCAGCAAGTCGGTCTCACTCTGCCACGGCTGCACCGTATGGGCAGAGCTGGTGCAGGTGAAGTGGCAGGAGCACATATCCAAAGGGGGTGAGAGGGTCTCCCCACTCTCAGTGGCAGCTCAGCCTTAGGTCTGCTTGAGCCATTCCTGCAGTCCTCACTCAGTATGAATTCAGACCATCGCAGGTTATGCAGGCAACAGGAAACTGGTAAGCTTTATGTCAACAGGAAAACACCTTTATTTCCATAGCAGTCTACTATTAGAGTAGCTCGCACTTCTCTGTCTTAATTATGTAAATGAAGCAGAAAAAAAGACTTTTTATCTCTACCAATATTCTTCCATTTTTAGTTTTGCTCTATTTCTGGGAAAAATTGTGCAAATATTTATATGAGCAATTACCACCAAGATCTATCTTGATTCATAAATAGAATCTGTAAGTCAGAATCTCTGTTTTGTGACAGAGCATAGCCATCTGCTTGGAGAACTGGTGGTTTAGATTCTGCAGACAAGTGATAAAAACAGCCTCTTTTAATGGGACTGATTAATTCAACCACGCAAAGGTAATTTCAGCCTAGGGATTCCACCCACCAAAACTACGGAAACAGGATACAAAATTGCAAACATTACATCATCAAAATTATATCGCCTAATAATACCCTTGTGTACACAAAACAGGAACCAGCAGCTTTGGGCAGAGGATGACATCTCCTCTAGACATCACATACACTGCTGGGCTCATTGCAGCGTCCTGGGAGTTCATAGCAAGCAGATCGTATATCCACAGGTAATATTATCTTCCTTTGTTTTTAAATTACTTCGGGGGTATATACAACTCCAAGCTTGTTGTCTAGTTTAATTTTTCTGGGCTGGTGATGTGGAGACTGATACAATCTAAGTTTGTTTAAGGAAAGAAAGAAAAGTTTTTATGAAAATTGTTCAAAGACTGATGAAATCTGACGACTTGTTAAGAACACAGATGCTTCTCACCGCTGTGTATTAGATAATTAACTATTGTTTTACTAACAGATGTCAGAGGAAGAATTTCACATTGACTGTTTAAATATTTCATGTTTAGCAGGCGTGCAGAATTCAAAAACTCTGAACTAATAAGCCTCCATAAAGGATTCCAGATTATTTTCTGCTGCATGAGAACCCAAAAAGTATTCAAAGTATAGACTTTGCTTAAACTTTTGGAACTCTTGAGGGGTAAAATGAGGAATGAATAACAAGTAAAGTAAAAATTGTCATCTTCTGGTAGTGTGATGTTTTATTTAGTGTTCCTACAGCTTTTGGACTTTGCACTTTCCTTCCAAAGCTGGTTCAACATGCATATTGATCGAGCCACAGAATACATCTTTGATTGGCCTGGATATATTATAATTGTGTGTGTCTGAATAATGACAGAAAAGTACATTTACTGAGATGAGACATAGGTCTGTATATAAATTCTATCATCTTCTAAGTAAGCAATCAAGGGCTGGATGAACCACTTTCTGTAGTTCCTCTAGTTTCATTGTAGATGAACTCAAATACAAAATATTTCAGTAAAAATATATGGGCTTTTCCTCCTAATTCTGTAAAATCTATGCTACTTCCTTTTTTCCGAAGTATTATAATGTGGGGTTTTCTACCCTATCTTTCAAAAGTGTGAGTGCCTAGTCCTAGCTCAGTAAACCTTTCACTGTATAACCAGTACCATCCTTACTTTTTTTTTCTTTGTCCTTTACCTTTGCACGACTTAAATCCGGCTGCTTGGCGCAACACCTTCCATCACAGCGAGCGGTATGTATGCATGTGTTGGTGAAGAAACCTGACCACGTACCGTGTGTGTACTCAGCATTCAGTCTAGTGAAAACCAGGACATGATAGGTTCATAAATTGTTTCCTGTGATCGAAACTGATCTCTCTAAAGTCTACTCTTTGTGATGGTTTAATAATTGCTGTCTGGAAGCTTCTTTCCTGTTTGCTTCCTCCTCAGCCCTGGCATGAGCCCCATCTCCTGACAAGTGTCCCCCCAGCAGAAAAACATTGAAGGGTCTTTCACTTTTTGCTCTCAACTTCATGCTGAGCACAGAAGGTTGGAGGAGGCTGCTGAGGAGAAACAGGAGCCCTTTCTTCTCCCCGATTGTGTCCTGTCCCTGCAGTGCTCCCACTGGCTGGCATCTGGGAAAAATCAATGCCTCTGCTGTGCATCATGACACACTGGTGCAAATATTGACATGCAGCTATGTGAGTCTAATCCTGTGTGATTTAGCCCATCTTCTGTCGCTTTTCTCTGCAAATCAAGCTAGACTCGGCAGACTCGGCACGCTCATAGTGTAAGTATATATAACCTCTGGACTCAGTTGCCAGAACCTGTGCCTGGTTTCACACTGGCAGAAGCCTAGAGTCATTTTACTGAAGCTAGAGTTACTAAACAGCAGCTAAAGAGGCTACTGGGGCCGCCACAGGTCCTATCTGCTCATGTGTGGAGGGTACAGTTATCTGCACTACACTGGGGCTTACCAGACAACCTGTAATCACAGAATCACAGAATCTTCTAAGTTGGAAGGGACCTTCAAGATCATCTTGTCCAACCATCAACCTAACTGACAAAAATAAACACCCACAAAACAACAAAATGCAACACCATCACTAAACCATGTCTCCCAGCACCACGTCAGCCTGTCTTTTGAACACTTCCAGGGATGGTGCCTCAACCACCTCCCTGGGCAGCCCATTCCAATGTCTGATAACCCTTTCAGTGAAAAAATTTTTCCTAATATCCAGCCTGAACCTCCCCTGGAGCAACTTGAGGCTGTTTCCTCTAGTCCTGTCGCCCATGACTTGGGAGAAGAGACCGACCCCCACCTCTCTACACCCTCCTTTCAGGTAGTTGTAGAGAGCAATAAGGTCTCCCCTCAGCCTCCTTTTCTCCAGGCTGAATAACCCTAGTTCCCTCAGCCTCTCCTCATAAGACGTGCTCCAGACCCCTCACCAGCCTTGTTGCTCTTCTCTGGACCCGCTCCAGCACCTCGATGTCCTTTTTGTGGTAGGGGGCCCAAAACTGGACACAGTACTCGAGGTGGGGCCTCACCAGTGCCAAGTACAGGGGGACGATCACCTCCCGAGTCCTACTCGCCACACTGTTCCTGATACAGGCCACGATGCTGTTGGCCTTCTTGGCCACCTGGGCACACTGCTGGCTCATGTTCAGCCGGCTGTCCACCAACACCCCCAGGTCCTTTTCTGCCAGGCAGCTCTCCAGACACTCTGCCCCAAGCCTGTAGCGCTGCCTGGGGTTGTTGTGACCCAAGTGGAGGACCCAGCACTTCGCCTTGTTGAACCTCATCCTGTTGGTCTCGGCCCAATACCTGAGTCCAGATGGCTAATTGTCCCCTACTTCAATCTCAGCCTGTATTTTCATAGATCAACATTTTTCTCGATGTTAAGCATTCAGCCCTATGGGCAAAAATTCCAAAAGTTCTTTCTGCATGTGCTGGGCCCTCTGCCTTACGGAAATTCATGATGCATTATGAAATTACTAGTGGAAACCATCCAGAATCAACAGGAATGACAGGTGACACTCACAATTTGCCTTGTTTTACAGCTCCCTTACAGAATCACAGAATCACAGAATATTTTTGGTTGGATGGGACCTTTGAGATCATCATGTCCAACCAACAAAAAAACAAACAAAAAAAACCCCCAAAAAAACCACCACACCCAAAAAATCCCAGAACACCAACACCAAAACCAAACCACCACAACCACACCCCACCCACAAACAGACACAACCCAACAAACTTGGGCACTAGAGCATGCCCTGAAGTGCCACGTCTACACGTTTCTTAAATACCTCCAGGGATGGCGACTCCACCACCTCCCTGGGCAGGCTGTTCCAGTACCTGACCACTCTCTCAGTAAAGTAATTCTTCCTAATACCTAACCTAAACCTCCCCTGCCGCAACTTCAGACCATTTCCTCTGGTCCTGCCATTATTCCCTTGGGAGAAGAGGCCAACACCCACCTCTCTGCAACCTCCTTTGATATCTCCTTACTTTCATGATTAGCACTGTTATTGATCTCTTGCTGGGTAGCATAGGGAAAATGCTATTGGAGCTGGCAGTTTCTAGCGATCTGACAGTCTGCCAGAAGCTTTGCAATAGAACAAACCTACCAGGTTTTGGGTTTGTAGTGTGTTTTTCAGTGGTACTAGCTCATATCCCATCAATGGTGTTAACAGTAGGAAAACAGTAACAGTGATACTAGGAAAGAGCACATGGGCTAGACACTAGCATGGGAATCATTTTTAGGTCACTTGCCTTTTCTGAAATCCTGCTTTTGAGGTCCTCAGCTGGTAGCAAAGGGCTCTGCTGCCAACCTGGTAGCAGCAGCGTTGCTGCCTTCAGAACACCCTGATGACAGTGAAGCCCTGGAGCTCAGCAGCAGTGGGTGCAGAGCTCACCTCTGCAGCACCCACTGGGTGGGCCCACCTCACTGCTCCCATAAATCTGGCTACCAGCTGAAACTTCGCCACCAAGTTCTTCCTACAATAAGGAGCTAACCAATTTGGGGAGTGTGCACTGACTTTCACCCCAGGTTTTCCTTCCTGCCATCCTTCTGGTAATTCAAAAAGTGAAATGCCAAAGCTTAAGCCCTTTTGTAGGATTGGAAGTTCAAAGGTCTATTCCCAGAAGTCTCTGTTCTCCAAACTCCATAATCTGCGTGGGAAGAAGCTGCTCATAGCACCTACACTCTGTGCAGGCTGTAAAGCAAGTGCCATGAATGCAGCAAGGTGCTGTCAGAGCATGTTTTCAGGCAAGGCTGTTTGCCTCCTCATGATTCCCAAGACCTAACTCAGTATCTCCCATTTCTTTCCTACATTCACCTGGGCCCCAGAGGAAGTCTTTGCTGGGTCAGCTGTGAGATCAGGATGAGGTTTTTACACTCAGTTCCCTGTCCTTCTCTGTTGAGAAGCAGGACACTAGTCCAACTCTTAAGAAAGCTGAAATTATGTCTCATTATTGCAATCCTCAGTGTATTTTCAGTATAAGGTAATATTATTGAAGTTGGTGCACTGAAGAAAAGAGGAATATATGTGCCATTTTGTGTCATCCAATGCAAACTGAGAGAGAGAGACATGTGGCTGCATGATTGACAACTTTTGCTTTCTTACAGCAGTGGTGTCTTAAACAGCTTGTTCCCCCACAACCACTCCTGGTCCACTTCCCCAGCTACATTTTGGTGGTATGAGTTTGTCATGGCTGACAGAAAGAAAGGAGGAGAGGTCTGTGGAAAGGAAAAGCCAGACAGCATTTTCACAACGCTGGATACCTCCCTTATAGATTTTCAACATTGGAAATGCTATTTAGTGGCCCAAACCTGCCCAAAACGGCAACATCCAGCTAGCATACACACAAAAAAAAAGAGTTTTAGCCATAAACACCAATTATATATTTTAATATTTAACATCATATATCATCATCATACCTCTTAGGAGCTTATAAATAGAAAAGTCAAGCAGCAGCATAGACACCCTTTTACCACAGTAACAGGAAAATTGTTAATAGATGTGTGCTCCAGGGGGGTCTGCAGACCATCTGCCCCACTGTGTGATACAAGAACAGTACTTACCAGAGGAGGCTTCTCCATCAGGGTGGCCAGGTGAGGGGTTAGTGTTGATTTCTGTTCCTCTGCTGGAGACTAGCTATCAAAGGCATTATGGTATAGAAGGAGGTCCTGCTGTTATCAGTCAGTCCAGTGCCCTTGATAGCTTTGATAGCTCGCTGATGTCATGTAGGATGAGGGTTACTCTGCAAATTGTCCAGCCTGTTCCAAGACAAACAGGTGGCTTCAAAGCAGCCAGAGGTCTGGTTTTGTCCTCGGCCCTCTCATAGCATGAGAGAACCTTCATGAGATATTCTTCACGTGGCACAGATTTGTGTACCAGTGGTTCCTCACAAAGACATCCTGAATATCCATTTTTTCCAGAAGGCACAATTTGCCAGGCCTCTGCATTGCTGTCAGTAGAGATAAGTGGCATGGCAGTCCGTCACGGTGTTTACTGAGAGGTTAGAGTGTGCTCTAATATGACCCTAAGAGCATGCCACTGCAAACAGACTGATCCTACCCATGCACCAGCATTTAAGTAGGGAGCTGTCATCCTGTCAACCTCACCTCAGTGCAGTCTTGGGCACACAGGGTGAACATATGGGGCAGTCTTTCTGCAATACTGGCAGGGCCAAGCAGCAGCTGGAAACGCATCTCCTGAGCCAGGAAAGCTGCCATGGCCTTAATGTGCTTTGAAAGAGCAACATTAAACACCTACTGCCTTGCCAGCTCATGGCACCGTAGCACTCTCGGGTCGTTTCAACACAGCAGAACTAAGCTGAGTAAACCCTCTGCCACCCACGTAGGAGAGCTGAGGTCGGCTTTTGAGGTTCGCCCTGTAGAAGCAGTAAAAAAATGCATCTGTGGAAAATTTACTGATGATCAACCTTTTTTGATGTAGTAAAAATTTGCATGAGTTTTTATATTGTAGCAGGTACTAGTCAAGCCCTATGTCTCACAGATTGTTGCAGACTTTGTAGTCAGCTTGTAGAAATAGCCAGCTCTGTAGCCTTGGTTTTCCTCAGGCAACATATGGAATTACAACAAAGAGAACATCACTGATAAAATCTAAGCCATGATCAACATCCAACTATGTAAATGTTTGCAGATAGAAATATATTAATCTGCAGCAGTAAAACACTGATCTTTACTGCTTAATATTTATTTTTTTTAAATAGGAATAAAAGCAGGATTGATACACGGAGAAAAATTACACTTATGTCTTTGGAAGTATCATGAAAGTTAAATCTGGCTTTCCTCGGCTTTTTTTTTTTACAAAAAAAAACCAAACCAAACCAAAACAAAAAAAAAAACTCCAACATTTTTATCCTTTAAGTAGATCTTGATATTAAACCACAGAAGACAAAGAGATCAAGACATTATTACCTGGTGAATCGATTCTGTACAGATTTTTTTCTCCTGTTGCATATAATTAGTTTCCTTTTCATAGAAGCTACTTATATCTCTCCTTGTGGGGCTTATTTGGTTTTTTTTCAGTATTTCAGCTCCCTTACAAACTAACTTTATTTGCCCAGTAACACTGATATTCTGCTAGTTTTGCAGTTGGCCATAGTGTCTTTCAGGAATAGCAGGACACTGCAGAATTCTATTTTGGATGCAAAATTATGCAGAAAAGGTCTAAACTCAGTGACACCTTTTCCTTTTATTTTATTGTCTGGCCATAGCTCCTATAGTTACCATACATTTTGGATCTTGCAAGAAACAGCTCATGCAATAACCTCTAACAAAGTTAAAAGGGGAAAATGTTGATGCAGCCTGACTCTTAGAAAAGAAGCTGTGAAAATTTTCCTGAAATTGTACACAGTGTTAAGGTATTTGTTGTTTTCCAAGTGTGAACCATATGTAAGATGCAATAAATGTTCTTTCAGTCTCTGAATGAATCTGAATTTTATCTGTAACAATTGAACAGATGTCTTATCATGATGTCTTTCATGATACATCAAAAGAAGCATGGCCAGCAGGTTGAGGGAGATGATTCTGCCCCTCTGCTCTCGTGAGACCCCACCTGGAGTACTGTGTCCAGCTTCGGAGTTCTCAACACAGGAAGGACATGGACCTGTTGGAATGGGTCCAGTGGAGGGCCATGATGATGATCAGAGGGCTGGAGCACCTCTTCTATGAGGACAGGCTGAGAGAATTGGGGTTGTTCAGCCTGGAGAAGAGTAGGCTCTGGGGAGACCTTATTGCAGCCTTTCAGTACCTGAAGGGGGCCTACAGGAGAGCTGGGGGGGGACTCTTTATCAGGGGATGTAGTGATAGGATGAGGGGTAATGGTTTTAAATTAGAAGAGGGGAGATTTAGGTTAGATACTAGAAAGAAATTCTTTACTGTGAAGGTGGTGAGACACTGGAACAGGTTGCCAGAGAAGCTGTGGATGCTCCGTCCCTGGAAGTGTTCAAGGCCAGGCCGGATGGGGCTTTGAGCAACCTGGTCTAGTGAGAGGTGTCCCTGCCCATGGCAGGGGGTTGGAAGTCGATGATCTTTAAGGTCCCTTCCAACTCTAACCATTCCATGATTCTATTCTATGATTCTATGTCTACAGAAGGAGAATAACTCAATTTTCTGACATTGTAAGACAATATTCACAAGCCTTTAGGATAATAGGAAGAGATTAGTTTCAAGAAGGACCTTTTAAATCCTAGAAATTCAGAGAGCCTTGAAGTAGAAAGATCTGGGCACCAGATCAGAATTCATCCTGTCAGTACAGTCAATTAATCCAGTGCCATAAAAGCTATTTCTTTCTAGTGACATTAAAGGATGACCAGCACAAATATAGGCATCCACACCATAGACATTAAATCAACTGCATCCCCGCTGCACTCACTGTTTGGCCAAAGAGGGCCAAGAACAGCCACGGGGCATGAACTGCGCCGAACCACCACCTGTGCCAGCAATTCCCAATCTGAGGCTGCGACCCAAAGTGGGGCTGCAGCAGCCTTTGAGTGGAGTCCCAAGCCTGACAGAAATGCAGTTGTTCCTGCCGATATTTTGTGATTCTGAACCTGACAGATGTGGAGCTGCAGGTGGAAAAGCCGAGTACTGCGGATCCAGTCCCAAAATAGCCGGTCACCCTGATAAAACACACATGCTTCAACTAGAATAGAAATTTTGTGGCTATCTTAGAAAACACAGAACCCACATTAGATTTCATTGTTGTCCACTTTCTTTCTGAATTCTTTTGTGGTCATATATTAAATGGAAAGAAGAAAACAGTGGCAGCAAGATGTTGAAGGGAGTTGCTGTATGAAGTAAAATGTCTCCTCTCTAAAATACTAACACAAAGAAAGGGGAGGGAGGCATTTGAAAGCACCCAGGATACACTGTACATAGAATAATGGGACATAAATGGAAAAACGAAAAGCTAAAGCTATTAAATTATGTTTTGTCTGTCCTTGATGTTGAAAATTGTTATTATTCAGCAGAGTCCAGTCCGTATTTGTTTTGTTTTAATGTCTGGAATACTTTGCATTTCACCCTAATAATCCACTCTGTTCTAAATGTTTATACAGCATGATTTACTACAATATGGATGTGTAATTATAGCAATGATTAGACAAAACATCTTTGACAAGAAAGGAAAACAGTAGTTAATAATGTTTTCCATCTGTTTGGTAAAACCTCACTTAAACAGAAAGAGCCCCTTAGCATATAGCAGGGTCCAAGGCAACACCTATGTGAGTACATGACAGCAGTATAAATGCCTAATGAATTCATTCTGATCATTGCTCACACATTTTTGAAAGCACTACCATCTGTTTTATAGATAAATATTACAGTAATTAATGTCAGCACATGTTTATATTATATCATTTCCAGAGTCTGACTTCAGAGTTAAGACCTTTTTCTTTTCAGGGAGAATAACGGCATATTTTAAGCTATTGGCAGGAAATGCAATGTTATTAGGATAAAATGAGTGAATTTCAGTAATGGCTCACTTCTTTATTGGAAAACTTTAGAGCATTTAATGCTTCTGTTCTTCATTAAAGGCCAAATACTGGGACAGTGCCTACTCATGGAAAGCCCAAAAGAAACTTAAGCACTGCCGAATGAGGTAAAACTATAGCAGAAAATACCATGAAACTTCTGAGCTCCTGAAATTGGTATTTTAAGTCCCTGTGGCACCCTCCTGATGACTGGGCATTGAGGGGTTTCTAATGTCTGGCACTGGGCACTCTGCCTCTGGATTGGCAAATGATCCAGAGATAATCCACAGGTTATCTCTAGTAGAGTCACATCTCTAGGGCTCTATCACTTCTTGCTGTTTATGAGGCCCTGGCATTGCTGGCTTTGTCACTAACAATGCATTTGCCTCACGTGCATTGCAAGAAAGTAAAATATTTTCAAAAAAATTTTGCTGCTTCCCCATCCAAAATGCTAGAAAGGTGTCCACAACAGTGCAAGCCAAAAAAATTAATCTGATTCTCATTTAAACTTCTGCTTATATGATGTGCCAGTCAAACCCTTGGTGAAAAACCCACCAAAGTCAATTTAAAGACTTCTGTTGACTTCTTTGGGCTTCAAATGAGGATTTATCTCTACTTGTGCTCCAAGAAAAATATGTTCCAGATGCACAAAAACGTGGATGACAGTCCTGAAACATAACTGTTTTCATTGTGTTCATTATATCAATAACTTTCTCTCCCTCACAGTGAAATTGAGTCACAGTTGAACTTTTCTTGTTCTGTTGCCAATACTCTGTGCACCTGTACAAGGACCTGCTATTGAAAAATCTTTGCCTAATGACTGACACAGGTGAAATTTGTTTCTGATATGGTTTCAGTAACATCTCTTGTTCCCTTTCTGGATTCCATGCTGCCAGTTCCACTTTTCACGTGAGTATTGATATTTCACTTTAGCATGGTTTATTAGTATCTTATATTTATTTTACTTTTATATTATTTTAATTTTTATTTTATTTTTTAGCAAGAGCTGCAGCAGATGCTGCAGTTGCTGAATCTCGCTGAGATTTAAGCATCTCTGGAGAGACTTAAATCTTCTAACACTACTCGGTACACTCTGAGCCGCCAATAGATTTTCCTGGATGTCTTCCACCATGGATTCCACTTAAGCAAGGTTCCTAAGTATCCATCTAAGTTTCCAACCAAGTAATTGCTGCTAAGATGTCTTGCAAAGAAAGCTACTCCATGCTTATTTCCATTAGAAATAAAGAAATAACTGGAAAGGGCAAAAGAATTGGAGACTAAAAGGGGAATAAGAAATAAATAGGAGCCCTATCCACTTGTTTCCCCTGAATATCAGTTACGTGCTAGCTAAAACTTCACTAATTGCTGGGTGCTTGGAAGAGCTTTCTGTGGGACTATGTCCCCCTGGAGGACAGCGTCCCTTTCATTAAGTTCATTAATATATGGTTGAAATAGACAGAACTCAATGCACTCAGTGGGAAAATACCCACAAGCATCCAGTCTTCTCTTCATGAAAAATCCAAAAAGTTACCATAATTTGGAAAACAAAACAAAACAAAACAAAACAAACAAAAAACCAAAACAGAAAACTGGCTGCACTTTGCCAAAGGCCACTGAACTAGCATGTTACTCTCAGCCCTCTCCCATCCAGTAAGTAAAAAAAAACCCAGCTACCAGCTTTCTGTCCCACTCTTTCTCTTCATTTCCATAGTGGTGATGGTGACTTTGGAAGAATAAACTCCAAAAGGACTGGAAAGCCAGTCTAAGGTTAGGAGGGCATTTGCTGTAGAGGTACAAAGAAGAAACAAAAACTATTTTGAAGATCAGTTTGTAGTGGGACTGGATTCTGTGACCTAGGAATCACCTTCTTTTATTAGTCCTATATTCCCATGGAAAAAGACCAAACCACAAACCTCACACTCATACCTAGAGCTGACCTATTTTATCCTCTGAGGGAAGGGGAGGGAAAATGTCAATGTTTCAGAAAATTCACTTGTATCACAGCTGTGAGTCTCCTGCAAAATTCTGCTCAAGGTTTAAAGTGCTGTCAGCCACAAGAGACATTCAGCTCTGGAGTCACAGAGCAAGCTTTGCAATCCACATACATTCACGTACCCCTTCTGGCCTTCTTCCTTCAGAGGGTGTTGAAGGATGAAATATTAAATGTTATACAGTAGCCCCGAGAGTTAGGGACTCCCACCCCAAGAGTCAGAGCAGTAGCTCCTTAACAATGAAGGATTTTCAAAATGACCTTAAAGTCGGAAGTAGAGAAAGGTAACGTATACCACTGAAACAGCTGGGGGATGTCGGTAGGTGGAAAGCAATGACATTGATGGCTTCTGGCCAAACTATTGGTGTTGATGCTACAAAAGTAGTTTAAGCTTTCTGATGACCAAAAGCAGCGAGGGCCTTGATTTTACGTCTTATCTAAAATACGGTGAGTGCCTTCCTCAGAACAGGCCTTCTCAGTATAGGCCTGGGATGGTCATTCGGTCTGCTCTGATGGTAGAGCACAACATATCAAATCACCCCTGCCATTTCCTAAACTTGTTCTCTAGAGATTTTCCAGTCACGTAGTAACTCAGATTAATCCTACCTATTGAAAGGGCTACTTAGAAACTGCATGTAAGGTTCCTCGGTTACAAAGGAAGTATATCTATTCCCTTGCTGATATCAAACAATGCGCATGCAAAATGTATTACAGGGATCAGTAAAAATTAATGGCCATGTTTTGCAAACAATGTGTGCAAATGGAACAACTGTTACAACCTTTGGTGCTCCTATGTTACACACATAAACAGGTTAGCTTTTCTGACTGTATGATTTTGAGCATCCCTAATACGTGAAAAACAGAAGAGAAAAAGCAGACAAAACAGTGATGTACTCAAAATGTACAGAATAAAGGGTTATTTATATAAGTCTATACAATCATATTAGTCAGGAAAGCATAGTCTGGAGTAGAAAATCCAACATTACACTTAAAAACCCAGGAGAGCTACCAATTGTTTTACCTGCTCGCTTCTATGTCAACATTCTATTACTCTATCACTTGAATAAAATAAAAAGAGTTGGGGTTTGACTCCTAGGTCAAAACCCCTACTTAACAGAAAAGTCTGAACTATGAAAAACACCAAATTCAGCGCAAAGGAGATGTTTTCTTGTTATTTCATTTCTCAAGTTAAAGAATGACAAGGAGAATGATCCAGCAATTTCAAGGTTAGCATTACCAGCTCTTCCTGTATCACAGCTGCTCTCTGTTATTTTCTGAATAGGGTATGACTGTGTGCTCTTTACTGGTGTATTTCTGTATAAATCTATTGATTTAGTTTAACAGGACACTGGAAAAATAAGTAGGACAGATGACAGTGGCTGAAGACTGCAAATCTAACACCATTGATAGAAAGGGTATTAACTTAGATGTTTTACCTTTAAACAACTGCTGAACTCACTGGAATAGGGTTTTTTGTGAACACAGTGGAAAGAGATCAGCAAATTTGTGAACACAGCAAATTAAAAAGACATACGCTGTAAGCAGGTGAGAGACTGTTAAAAGTAAGGCAGGCACACAGAGCCAGAAGAGCAGGGGAGAAGCCCACAGTCGTTAGGAAACTGAAGTCTGCTTGAGGTCAGGATGGCAGGTACACACATATGGGATACAACCTCTACTTAAAATCTTAACCGCTACTTAAAATCCTTTTATCTTTGGTGTTATTATGCTGCTATTGTTAATATAAAACAATGCTTCAATTAAAGAAAGCAGCCCACTCCCTCTATTCCTCACAGTTCCTGCATGACTGAGCGGGAGAACTGAAACCAAAGGCGCTGCACCCTAAGCCAAGAGTGGGAGAAGTGCAGAAATCCCTCCCCAGTACACAGTGGAGTCCCCTCCCCAGTGTACAGTCTCCTGAGCCCAAGCCACCCGATGCTTCACACTGTGTAGATGTTGGCAGGGTGGTCTGGAGCAAACCAGGAGGTTCTCCAGGCAGGGAAAGGCAGGCACAGAGTAGGGAATGCTTCAACTTTAATCTGATCGATTGAGTTCAAGTCTCTTGAACTCTGACATCTTAAACATACTTACCAAGGGATGGCTGAAGACACCAAGAAGGCAATGGAGTTGTTTCTGATCTTACACATATTGCACTTATTCCTCACAAAATGTGGTATGTGCCTGACTAAATTCATGCTGTCCCTAGCTCAGCTGTCACAGGCCTACTCTCTGTTGTAAAAGAACATAAACTCATTCAATCTTGTTACTCTTAACTTCCCTAATGCAAGGGGACATTCAGTCCTCAGCAAGCCCTAGTATGCTTGTAGTACTTTAACTGGACCAAATGGCACAGGCAACAGCTATCTCACAACCTACATGGGTGTTTTTGTCAGCAGTTTGATCCAAAGGATAAGAAAGCCAAAAAACAAACAAAAAAAGCCTTCTTCAGAGGAGGCATGGAACAGGCATGTCCTAAAGACTGGAACAAGCATTTCTGGAGCCTCAGAAGGATGGATAGTAAATCATTTAAGCCATCAAGGGAAGAGCTGAGCCAACTAAATCAGTCTGGCTGGTAATACTCATACTAGCGAGCAGCCAAGAAACTATAGAAGATTGTGATTAACCACTTGATGAGTAATTTTGCATCCTTCATTGTAAAAACAGACTTTTGAAATGGGGCTTTTCAAAACTTGTGTTTTCTAGTAAATTATTTTTAGACTGTACCCCCTAAATTTTCATACATTTTCAGGCTGTTCCTTCTCCATCAGTGGAGATATCTCATCAGCAGAACACACATTCTCTTAATTCTCGGTATTAGAGCGTCCAGAAGATTTAGATTGCCAATATTAGCAGTTGATGTATTTTTTTTCCTCTTATACATTTTCCACTGGTTTTCATAAAAGCAGTTGTATTCTTCTACTCAGATCCTTTTATTCTGCTGAGAGGGTGAGATTTAAGATTAAAAGGCCTTAGTGTGTTTTCATTTTCTGCAAATCACTTCTTTAAAAAGACTTGACTTTGACACATGACTTTAAACTGCATGGAGGCATTCAAGTAATTTGTAGGAATTATAATCAGAGATATACATGAGCTTCAAGATGAAAACGTGCATTATAAATACTCAGTCTTGGTTCAATGGTGTTCTGAGCATCCAGAAATAGCAGGGAGAGCTTTGTACCCTGTGAGTTATGCAAACACCATGTACCTGTTCTGACCTCAGACAAAGCATACAATACCCTATTCAAAAAGTGACTAATATTATTTAAAATAAAAATATGGCTTTTGAACAGATTAAGAGTATTAATGCTATCATTTTTTAACTAAGTGGTTGTTTTGTTTGATTTTCCATTATTTTTACAGGACTTTTTCCAATAAATCACTAGAAATAAAAAAGAGGCACACTAGAAACCATACTACTAAGCATCTATTTTGCCACTGTGTAGCAAATAGGTATAATCCATCATCTCCGGTACTCCTTTCAATAGTATCCATCATATTTCAAATAATTTAATAGTCCAAGTGACAGTCTAATTCTTTCCTTTGATAGTCAAGATGTTTTTAAAAGTAAGTTTTTTTCCCTAGTAGCACTTTCTGGTTTCTCTACTAAAATAGTCTTTAGATGCAAAATGCCTTCCCTTTTTTGGCCAACTTGAGGAATGTTGGAAAGATCTGGAAAAGACATTTTCATTTTTCAGGTCTCTCCCAAAAATCTTCACAATCTTCCTGTCATTTCTATTCCTTTTCCAATCCATCTGATACTGGATCCTCATCAAATGCCTGAAAATATTTAGGTTAAATGTTTTGTCAATGGCAACTTCAAGACAGTAGATTGTGGGCTGATTCTTCTCTTCCCTTCTGTCAGGATCCATTAATGGAAAAAGAGAGTATGTTTGCTAGCAATGGGCCATGTATGGCTTATTTGACAGAGCTGGGTGCCATCATCCTCAGTGGAAAGAGCATTGAATGACCTGAGTGTATGACTGCATGTTTTGAGTAGTGTCAGGACTTCTGTATCGCAAAGTCTCCCTGCTAGTTTGTACAAATAACACAAACCCCATTGCTTAGTACAATGAAAAGAAACAGAGAAAAGCAAAAATAATTTAGCAATGGAGTATAATTTACTCACTCAACACCACAGTTTGTGTCATCACTTCAGTTCTCTCCTAGATTATGCCTGTAAATTGACCTACTTGAAGCCGCCTGAACAGGTCTACGCCAAGGAGAAAAACTGGCCCTGAATCTATTGTTTTTAGTTTCTTTTCATAGTGTAGGATGGTTTAATCAAGTGTGTTTGTAATTGTGCTAACAGTGTGATTGCTTTGAAATGTTATATGCAGCTAACTTTCATGTTCAACACTGAAACCCAGGGGATGTATAATGCTAAATACTTGTCATTCTCTAAAGGAAAAGCAGGCAAATTCAGGACAGTATGTGCTTCCCATCTGTGCTATGGAGTAAAGTTGTTTTTCTCTCTCAGTCATCAGCTTTCCTATGCCTGATAATCCAATCCATTTTGCTGTTCTTCACTTAAGCATGGTGATGATTGCAGCAAGCAAGAATTCAGTAAGAGAGATTCACATTTGCTGCTGTGGCACTTTACGTAGCTCGCCTTTATCTCTGTAGTGCTGCTGCCTAACGGGGATTTCACGTGGCAGCTCTTTCTAAATACTGTACTGGAAAAATCCTACACATCTTATTTGTCAAGACCATTTCCCTTCTGCAGCTGTATGGCATTGGTGATCCAACTGCAGCAATTATTGTTGATACAGCAGCACAGTGTATTGTATTTATATAATATCTGTTCAGTCCAAGAATCCAGATGCTTCTCACAAAGAGGCACCAAAAGGAAAGCACTGGGAATTGGTTTTGAAGTTTAAGTGGTCTGACAAAAACTTCACTGAATAAATAGCCCCTTTCAAGAAGGATGAGCATGTAGTGCTTCTTGTATCAGAAAGCAAAGCATTCAAGAGGGCAAGAAGTTCAGCAGCACCAGAAAGAAACATCTGAAAAGAAAAACAGGAATGGAAAACACTGCTGGTTGCCATGTGGAATAGTATTACTATGAAGACTGTCACTTTTTCACCTCTCACTTGTAAGCTAGCAGCTTTAGATTTAATCTTCGATTTTCCATTTTGAATTCTGCACTTTCAGTAAAAAAGGAAAAAAAATACTTCTTCCCTCAAAACAAAACTTTATGCTGTAGGAACTCAGGGTCCTCATAACTCCTCCACAGTTATTGTAATACTCTTCTAATATTTGTGTACTATCATCCATTCGTTCATGTCATCATCAACGAGGTTATTAACTATTACACTTTACACATTGCCTGAGCAAGAGCTTCACAACAGGATCTGCACAAGGTTTTATACCACCCTTAGCAAAAAATTGCTGAACTTCTAACCAGTCATAGCAAGGAGCTCCCCAGAGTCCAGTCATTTCCCAAAACCACCCTCAATATTGTAGGTGCCTGCGATACAGCCCTTGAAATGGCCACTTCAGCTTTCAGTGCCACAGGTCTCCTGAGAGGCAGCGAAATGTGTTCCCAACACCATCAGCACCGATTGTTTTCCTCAGCTTCCTCCACATTCAGCTTAGCGAACATCCTCCTCTCTGCTCTCGCTGCCCCCCCGCACCTCTTGGCTAGCGGTATTTTGGAGAAATTTGGAGGTGTAAATTCAGAATGTCCCCCAGAGCCGGCCCGAGCCTGGCTCTGCCTCCCGGGGTCACTGCTGGGAGGTTGGTGCCACCTCCTGGACTTTTTTGATATTGCAGCTCTCCCGGGCAGATGCAGGTCTGCTCCGGAAGGTCCCTGCTGGAAAGAAGGGCTGTGATTTCTCTTGGCGGTCGGGCACGGTTCCAGGCGATTGTTATTAGAAATAGCCTTCCATCTTTTGAATCAACAAATTTCACCGTTAAAGGACACTACATCCAGGGTAACACTGAACCACCCACAGACTTTTTGGAATAGATGAGTGTTCAAAGGCCTGATTTGAAACCTGGTTTCCCATTTATTATGCCAGCATCACCAGCAACAATATTAAAAATTGTTCTTGAAAATTTTGCCTTCTGACATTTGTTTCAACCTTCGAGCTTTCAATAACAAGCACTAGAAAATTGTTATATCGTAAAAATTTAAATTCTCAGACATCCTTTACAATTCAAGAAACTCAAGCCCATAAGAAAAAAAAAAAAAAAAAAAAGAAAACCAAATGAAATGTTGTGATATTTGTGACAAAAGCATGAAAAAGGAATGACTACCTGAAGTTCAAAACTAATGGTAGTTATTACATGTGTCATGTAGATATTGCAGCACATACTTGCACATTCAAAAATCAGTATCAGATTTGGGAAGTTCTATTAATGAGAACATATTTTAAGTGCCTAAAGGAAATACAAAGATATAAAACATTATCCACCTCATGCTCTTTCCTTCCCTGTCCTCCAACTGGCTTCTATTTTCAGAATTAAATATGAGCAAAATACATTTTGAAATACAAATATTGAAATACAAATATTGAAATTTCATACAATATGAAATTTCCCAATAAGGACACCTCCCTGCGCCGGAAAGAGAGACAACAGATCCAACTCCATTCTGTTCCACACCATTCCTACCACCTCCTCCCAAGTGATCCTGCTGCTGTCATCATTAATGGCCACTCAGAAAGCACGTGATGGACTTGTTGGAGATGTCTGAAGCAGAGGGAGGTTCCAGTTTTCAGAATTTCAAACCTTTGGGTGACACCAAGAATTCCCTGAAAATTGCAATATTGCAATGAAAAAGCACCTTAGGCCTTCCAACTTTTAACTTTGGTGACTAGTTTAATCCCAAGAGGTTGCTCCACAATTCAGCTAACTGGAAGATGGTAGGGAAAGGTGAGAAAGAAATATCCTTTCGAGTTTGAGAGGAGGCATGAATCATAAGGGAGAGCCAAGAAATTATGAGAAGAGGAGCTGAGGAAGATTGCTTACAACAGAAAAAGGGCATGCAGGTAATCTGAGAAGAAACAATCATCTAACGTCATCTTCCACAAAGACAGGTTTTTAAATGAAAAGAAATACATGATTTTCAACTAGCACTTTTCTCTAAGTGCTGCCAAACAACAGACAACCAGTTTCTCCTGTATGAGGACTGGGAGAACTTTTCCTCAAACAGCTAAAAAGAAGCCAGAAAATTTGCCATTGATAATGTCTTAATGTTTAGTCACTTTAAAATAGTCCGTAGTCATTATTTCAGGGGATACTTTATATGTGAGTTTTGTTGCAGCTTCTGCACAGGTATTTAGAGACCAAGATTGACACATTTTAATAATTTTAAACAAATATATAAAAAATGTCACCAAGTGTTACGGACAGAGGGAGTAAATTCATCTCATAGGGACTTAGCAAAGGGCTTTAATCTTGTTGCGGAAGCTGATGGTTGTTTCTGCAGAGAGCTGAAACATGCTTTTACAAATGAACTTGTGGCAGCCCCACAGACAAGTCCTCCAGGAAATAGCAGGATGTTCTAAAGAGATTTAGGGGTCTGGTGTCAGACTTCGGACTTCACAAAATTGTCTCAGACACTGGTGGAATCTGGAAACTTTTCTGAAAAGAACGCTGAAAAAAGCAACTGACTCACCAAATTGAGCCTTTGCATGGGGCCCATTTCCGCAGTGTTGATGGGCCATATCGACGTAGCCCTGTACCCTGCCAGTTGCCACATTGCGCCCCCAGCAAGAGTACAGTCCTCACCCAGGGGTTGCTCATCCACACGCAGTGTGAATGTACGGCAGTGGACAGCTCTGATTATAGGAAAGATTTACCCCTCCAAGAAATGCATTCTTGCCATGTGCATTTAGGGCCATTGCCTACTAGACTCTTCCCCTGTTCCCCAATACCAAACAACATCTTTCCCAAATTCTGGGAATTTTCCCTTCTTTCTGTTGCTTCTCTCCAGCCATTCTCTCTGCCTCCTGTCTCCTTGCAGACTGCCATTGCTTCCCTGACCTTGGAATAACTTTGGACTTTTTTGAAGGAGAGTGGAGATGACAAAGACTTTGCCATGGCAGGGTGAAGCCAGGGTAAGGAGCAGTGGACTTGCTGGATGAAGGGAAGGAGGTCGTCTGCAGAGCCAGCCGGGAAGAGAGGGAAGCACCCACCGCAGGCAGGGCTGGCACCATTCAGCCTCCTATTCATTCATCTTGGAACAGGGACATTTCTCTTTGGGTTTGAGAGGTTTTCTTTACTATAACTGCCAAGGTGACTAGCCTCAAGCAGGTCAGGCAGTTTAATTCAAAAATTCACAAACAGTGAAGGAGGGAAAATGATACAGGGAGATGAAGTGGGAACGGGCAGTTCTCTGCTTCCAGATCCTGGTGCTTTGCTAAATTATAGAGTATTTATAAGATGGCATGTGTTTTTCTGTAAGTATTATAACTCTGCTGTTGAAGACAACAGCCAAAGGAACCTCCATATTAATCATGACGATAAATTATTTATATTTTTTCATGGGGGTTAAAGTGAAGGGTCACCTTTCCATTTTCCTATCTTCCCTGTGCCTTCATTGTATGCTACTCATTACCCTTATCAGCACATAGACTTGAAAGTGATTCCCCCACCAGAGATTAATATTTAGCTTATTTGCTTGCTTCTTTTCTACCAGATACCCTAACGAGCAGGCATCTCAAAATGGCTTGCATTTCTGTGTGCGCTCACAATGGCAATTTATAAGGGCCAACTTTATAGGTACAAGTCGTATATCTGTTCACATGGTGTTCCAGGAGCAAACCCGGGAATATCTGCTACTGTAAATGCAAATGTAGACATATGTGACCAGTATGATGATTTTTAAATTCTGGACTGAGGAAGCTGGCCCCTCAGACTTCTCTCTCTTTCCTTTGGAGCCCACCACAGAAAAACTCCTCCTGGTAGTTTAGTAAATACTACTTGCAGCATTTCTCCAGGACTTTTGCTGTCTTTACGGAGGCTTATGTATGGGACACCATGCTTTTTGACTAAGAGTTAGATTGTCTTTGTTTCTGTGTAGAAGAATGAGCAGTCAATGGGCTGAGAAATGACAGCTCTCTGTGTACAGAAGCAGCTAGCAGAGAAAGCACAATACCTTACTTGATGTGTCCTCACAGACACTTTGTAAGCATCACCAATTCGACTTTTATAATTATTTTCTGATGAATTGTTATGGCAAGAAGCCAAGCATTGCCATGACCTCTACTCAAACTGTGAATTCTCCCTGACCTCAGGAAGCACTCATGTGGATTTGGGCCAAGTTCTGTGATGGGATTTGTGCCTGAAGTTAAATAAGCCATTTCCTATTTTACTCACAGGCCACGGCAAGCTGTTTATGGATTCTGTCGTCCAACCGTGCTGCTGTGGCTTAGGCCTTGAAGTGCTTCGTTGCGACTGCTGACAAGAGATACATTGCAAAATCCTCAGATGATCAGTTCACAGGAGCGTTTCCTCAGCACACACGCTGGAACTGAATTGATTACATCTGGTCTAATTCACGCTTCCAGCAACTCTGGTACAAAGCTATGTGAGGACAAAATTAAGAGGCTTGACTTAATTTAAGGAGATTTATTTTTTTTAAGTAACTTTAATTACGTCAAGATAGGAAATTCTTACTCCTAAGTGAGTGTTCGCACATAAACTTACACTGAAGTATGTGCAGCTGTGAAGGAAAACAGATTCAGTTACTCTTAGAAAATAGCTCAAGACATTGTTAGAAGCCCACTTCTTGCATCTTTGCTAAAAATCCCCCTGCACCTTGCTTTCCTAGTGAGGGAGCACATTGTGGGGACTTCAGGTGCCTGGGAGGAGATATTTGAAGACAGGGGAGCTGAGCCCTTTCTCCAGCTGCTGGGAGCGTGGAGACATGCTGGTCTCAGCATCCCCCACCACCCAGCTGAACCTCTCCGCATTGGCCCCGGGGCTGCCACAGGCACCGGCTTTGTGGTGCCATCGACTCACGGAGCAGCAGCCACGGACCCGGTTTGCCTTATCTCAGCTGCCGCCTGGAGCTCCTGCACCAAATCAGCCGGGATGCCTGCAGGAAACGTTTCCTGACAGACATTGTCCTGCCAGTCGGCTGGATTATCTGAGAAATATCTCCTTAGTTGGCAGGAAAGTGCATACATTTCATCAGCTTAGTGCGATCAGAATCTGTCAGCTCTGGGAGATTTGCTCTGTAAATAAATGACTTAGGCACCAGGAATTAAGAGGGGGAAAGCCAGAAGTCATGGTCCCAAAACATTTGCTCCTCTCACTGTAAATCTCATAGAGAATGAAATGTTTCTGTGTGGGAGAGATGGATGTGTGTGTATTTCTAACATCACTCTTGCAGCTTGACTACTGCCATGCATGCAAGGAAACTCAACAGCAGTAAAAGAAGGATGAACTGAGGAAGTTTTGTATGGATGTCTCCTTGTCTCTTGCCCTTTGGCATGTAGAAGTACAGACAGACACCGAGTGAGGCTGAGTGAAGCAAGGCACAAATGCTTTTGTCAGTACAAATGTACATCTCTAAGTCAATTCTGGCTTAGGGCCCCAAGTCACTTTGGCATGACTGAAAACATTACTCAAAGATTTACCACTGTATTTGGAAAGCTGAGGGTTGGGAAGCTTTTGAGCAGTATTGGCACAGTGCTTCATACAGCAGAGCCCTCAGCTGTGATGCAGTCCCTTAGCAATATGGCAGGATTAGTACTGACAATAACAAGAAGCAGAAAGAACACACAGCCCAGAGGCTTACGTGCTGAAAATTTTAAGTAGCAAGTGGTTACAAGTGTTGCTTACAAAGTCATTGCAAAGCCTGGAGGATGAGACAAAATGGATGTTTCCTCTCTGTGCCTGACCTGCAAGCAGCAGCAGCCTGTCGGAGATAGCGGCATATTTGTTCCTTGTTTGAACTGATGTGGAAAGTCTTCTGATTTCTGTTTAAGCTGGCAGTGGTTTAGGTCCTGTCCTTTAAAGCAGAAGCATCAGAGCCACTTACTGTACATCTAAGGTCATGATGCACTCCTCTCCTATCTGAAACTAGGACTTCTATCTTCACCATACACAATTGCCAAGTATTTCCATGTCCATCAGAAAGTAGGATATTTAGAATTTTTCCGTGCATATCTTCTGTTTTGCTTTTGTAAGCCAGCTGCAGGGAACAGAACCAGTGTTCTCTCTTTTTTTCACATGTAATGCCAAAGGCAGTGTTGTTGCTCTGCTTTTTAGAAAAAAATTAAATTCTAAAAATTTCACTTTGCTGTTGGGGAAAAGAAGACATGTCCTCTCCCACCTCATACTTTATTTTTTTTGTATCCACAGCACAGTGAAAAGAATTTGATTTCTGTTGCTTTTGCTCGTTGTGCAGTAAGTGTATTTGCTACTTCTTTGAAACGTCGGGATGAACATCTGGTTTTTGTGCTCACCACTCTGCCAAGTCGGGAAGCTTTGAATATTTTGCCAAACCATTTACCCAGCCCTGAATTTATAACTAATATCAGGAAAATCACTAGGGGGAAAATGTAAGCAACTGCGGACTGTGTAACAGCCAAGGTCAATTCTTAAAGGGTAATTTTTACTGTCTTAATTTTATCAACGTGGTTCACAGACAGCTGCCTCTGATTCACAGCAGTATATTCATATCAATGAGCAGCTTTGAAAATATGTAACCCAAATAGTTTCATAATGAATGTGTGTTGGTGAAATAATTTTGGGAAATAAAAATGGATTTTGGAACTGAGTCATCAGCAAGCAATAGATACGAAACAAAACAAGTTGCCTCGATGTTTTAAGAAACCAGATATAGAGCTTCAAAGCCTCAGAAGAGCCACATAAATAAAGAACAAAATTATGCCATGGAAACAGAATTACAGCAAGGAGGGAAGTATGAAGAAGCAGCACAATGCATTAGGAAAAGTTTTCTTTACACTGAGTGTAATTAAGTGCTGAAACAGGTTACTTAAGGGTGCTGTGGAATTGCCATTGCTGGAATTTTTCAAGGATCATGCTAAACAAGTATCTGCCAAGAGTTTTCAGGAGAATACGTCCTGCTTTGGATTATCTCCTAGGACTTTTTTTTTTTTTAATTATTTTCTTCAATATCGTAAACAGAAGAAAAAAAATCCGGGAACAAATCTCTCCTACCTTCCCACGCACTGTCCAGAGCTAACTGTGCTTTTACTTAGAGGTTTTATAGCTGCTTCTCCTGTCCGCCCCCGTCAGCCGCCCATCTCGGGTTTGCTTCCCCGCTGTTGACGTTTCTGACTCCAGCCAGCCTTTCCAGGGTTTACTTTTCATCTGGCTCCTCTGCTCACGACAGTTACCTCAAACCTGAGCCATCAGATAAACTGCTGCCAAGGCTTCAGTGGCAAATAAACATCTGACTGTGAATTAGAAACAGAAAATGAGGCTTAAGTGGAGGCGGGAGGGGGGCAGGAAACGGCCCAGCGCGGCCCAGCGCGGCCTGAGGCCCTGTCCCGCCGGCACCGGCACCGGGCCCTGCCCGACAGCGCCCCCTGCCGGCCGCGGGGGGGGGGGGCACCGCCGGGGAAGGCGGGCGGGCCCCGGGCGGGCTCGGCAAAGCGGGTCGCGGGGAGGGGTCCCCGGTGAGGCTGAGGTGCCCTCTCGGCACTGACGGGGTGCCCCAGCTGCAGGCAAAGCTCGGCCCCTGCGGTCTGGCATCACCCTCCCCTCGCTGCCAGGAGGATTAAAATCCTTCAATTTCCTACACCTGAGGGTATTTATTGGTCCACATTGACTAAATATGAGCCAGCAGGGTGGCCAAGAAGGCCAACAGCATCCTGGCTTCTATCAGAACTAGTGTGGCCAGCAGGACTAGGGCAGCGATGGTCCCCCTGTACTCGGCACTGCTGAGACCCCACCTCAAGTACTGTGTTCAGTTTTGGGCCCCTCGCTACAAGAAATAGAAAACACAGCTGGGCAGCTGAATGCAGGAAATCAGTTGTTCTCTCTGGACTTGCCAAGGTACTTGCCCGTAAAAATGCCAAGTTTGCTGGCACTTTTCAGAAATAATTGGTTTTAGCACTCACCAGAAGAAACGTCTGTCTGTGTCTTTTAAATGTCCCAGTTGTGTTCCACAGCTTGAAGCCAGCACTAGAAATCACGACCCAAAAAAATTTAAAGGAAAAAGAAAACAAAGAATTTAAACCAACAGAAGTGGATTCAACACTGCCCTGGATGGCTGCTTCTGCAGAGGAGGTCACTGAGCAATGCACGAAAAGCTTGAGGTTTTGTTGCTTTCAGACAAGCAATGGCACACAAATAGGAGAAAACCCAAGAGTTCGTAGAAACACGTCCTCAAAGATTCTCCTCCTTGTGCGCTAACACTGAACATCACAAGTCTATTTGCCTTGGGATGTAACCCTGACGGGCACCCCATCCCTGCATCGTTTGCTCTTTACCTGAGTCATTTATGAGAGTGTCCCAGTGGCTGTTCCACAGTACCCGTTTGATCACAAGAAAGTCGTGGCCTGTCTGGACATTTCTGCTGCTGAGAAGTACGGACTCTTGAACTGTCAAAGGCTCTTTCTTTGCTAGCTCTGGACTTCAAAGCCAGAGGCTGCAGTGGCAAAAATACAAAAAGCTAAATAAAAAAATGGCATTTGCTCAACTTAAATTCCATTACTACATTTGTGAAATCAAGAGGAAGAACAGGTGCAGGACATCCAAGTGCTAAAATAAAACTTGTTGAACAGTTCCGTTTGCTTTTATGGAACAGAGTGGAAACCTGACAATAGTGACTACTGCCAGTAACTGCAGCGTCGCCTACATCTCTCTCCTGAAATGTTTATTTGCCCCTGGAATTTTTGCAGTGTTCACAAAACAATGCGGCTGGACTTGATGGACACGACAACATGAACAAGTGCTGCCAAGAAGCTGGGTTCGGCCAAGGGTTAACTTGGTGTGCCAGGGTCAGCACTATGAAACTCCAGGGACACAACTCTGCCAGGCATGGTGGGGGCCCACGAGAGCTGGAAGCAGTGGAGGCATCACTTCTCTTCCAGTCAGTACAATGAGGAGTGGGCTGTAGCTTCCTTTGTATTTCAGGCATTTCTGTGGAAGAGCAGAACGAGGAAGTGGGTTTTGCTTTTACTCTAAAGGCAGCAAGCTTCCCCCTCCCTTTCACTGGGGAGCTCCCACTCCCAGAGCCATTTCTCAGGAACAGCTCCTCCTGCACGTGAGCTCTTCCTGGAGGCTGACAGACCCCTGCTGCAAAGCTGTGCAGGGCGGATCCCTGTAGGAAGCCCTCTGCCCACCCTGTCCTGTCTCCAGGGCTGGATGCAGTGTCTTGTTTCCACTGACCTCATGGGGTCCACGCAGTACTGCAGTGGTGTGCTTTCTCAAAGCCTTTGAACCCTCAGAGTCTTTACTCCTGGCCCCATGGGTGCCCCCAAGACCAATCTGTCCCGACTCTCCTCAGGCGTTCCACCCTTCTCCCTGAGAGCTGAGAAATGGGCTGCAGGAGGCAAAGACAAATCCCTCAGATAAAACGTATTTAGTCATGCAGGTTCATTCTTAACTCAATACTTGGTCACAAGTAATTAAAAAAGCTCCGGCACCATTTTATATGCCTCTAGGCATATAGTGCAGCACAGAAACAGTCATCTGAGGCAATGGAAACTTCTGCTTCCTTCCATCACAGCGTTACACCAGTGTGGACATTTATAGCAACGGCTGTTCACTCTGGTTATTTCTCCGGTTCACACATCAGTCAGAGCAATTCTTGTGACTAATGGCTGTGTTTGAATTAACAGCAACTGGCCTTGGCATCACACTTTCCAAGGTGCATCCCTCAAGCCGTCAGCCAGCCAGGGACTGATGTGCTGAAGTGTCTTCCAGCCTCTGTATCATAGTTACAAACATACCTTCAACCTACTCCTGCACGAAGCAGTCCCTTGGGTTACTGCTTTGACCTCACCATCAATGCTGCGAGGTGCTTGTGCTTCTGCACAGGACACAGCACAGACAAGAAGTGAAATAAACATGCGAGTTTCTCTGCTTTGTGTGTTGCCTGGTTATTGGTCAGGTTCTGCAGCACCAGAACCACTCTGGATTTAAAATCTTCCCTCTGCATTTCCATGCATGCGTATGTGTATGTATAGGTATACATACAGAGTTACTTACTCCTCGCTTCATTACCATGCTTCCCTCCAAAATGTTTGGGCAAGGCCACAGGGACCTCTGGCCGTACAGAACCATAACTCAGAATGATTCAGGCTGTAAGGAACATGAATGAAGAAGTGGTTGGGAACAATCAGCATGGATTTTCCCAAGGCAGATGGTGCCTGACCAGCCTGATTACCTTGAAGAATGAAAAGACAGGCTCTGTGGATGAGGAGAGAGAATGTTATTCACCTTGACTCCATCAAGGTTTTCAGCACAGTCTCCTAATGCATTTTTGCAGCCAAATTGATGTGAGATAGATTGAAAAAGAGGACTATAAGCTGGGTGGTGTATTTACTGGCCCGTTAGGCTCAAAGGGTGATGACATCAGCAGTGCAAAGTCCACCTGGCAGCGAGTTACTAGCAGCATCCCACAGGCTCTTTGGTAGCAGCCTAGGCAACGGGACAGAATCCACCCTAAGCAAGTTGATGGAGGACACCAAGTTAGGTGAGAGCATTTGGCACATTGAAGGGGAGGGCTGTGAGACACACTAAGCCCCACAACCTTATGAGCTGGGGACTGACTGGCTGGGGGTCCTGATGGGCAGTGGACTAAGCC
Source organism: Numenius arquata (assembly GCF_964106895.1). Lineage (NCBI taxonomy): Eukaryota > Metazoa > Chordata > Aves > Charadriiformes > Scolopacidae > Numenius > Numenius arquata. Next base: position 27,756,837 of record NC_133587.1, on the reverse strand, counting down.
TGAGTCACACACTGGCGGCAATGAAGGTTAACAGCCGACTGGGCTGTATCGACACGAGCATAGCCTGCAGATGGAGCCAAGTGATTCTTCACCTTTATTCATTATATCACAATGGTGGTGTAATTACATCACCAGTTCACCACACTTTACTCATTACACCTGTCATGGTTTGAGAGAACCCATAACAATCTATTGTCATTAGACAATTATTCTATCACCCGATGACCCCTCCCCACTCGGAAAGGGGAATCGAGGAACACAGAGAAACACAAGGGTTGAAATATAAATAGATTTAATAAACTAAGACTAAAAATTAACACTAATACTAAAGAACCAGTATTAATCCCGATACTGATGTAAGATATACAGGAATTATACTCAGCCAATTCTATCAGTAGGAAGCTGTGCACTCCCAGCAGGGGACAGCAAATGTCGGACACTGGGAGCGCAATGGCTTCAGGAGGAAGGGAAGGCCTCAGGGTTTCGGCACCAGGGCAAGGAGTTGTCTGCACGGCCACCATCAGGGAGAGAGCCCGCTATGCAGCAAACCTTTCTAATTTATATTGAATCTGACGTTCGCGGTATGAAATAATCCTGTTGGCCAGCCTGGGTCAAATGCCCAGGCCTTGCTCCTCCTTATCCCTGCCCCTGGCAAGGCTTGAAAACACTAACCTTAAATCCTACAGAGCCTGGCTGGCTATAAAGTAAATATTTTCACCAATTCAGACACTAGAGTCTTCTAAAAGTGCAATTTTCCCCAGCATTAGAAGAAAGGTTACTCCTGTGTCTCTCAACCCAGGACAACACCACATCTGGAACCCTGGTCCAGTTGTGGGGCCGCCAGTATAAGAAAGATATAGATAAGCTTGAGTAAGATCAGCAGAAAATAATTTTTAATATTTTTGCAGACATAAGGAAAAAATTAAGCTTAAATTTTTGAGAAGAAACCTAGAAGTCTTTCAAAATGTCACCCGTATTGATACACATTTGATAATATTCAAAAAAAGAATAATACATTAAGAACATAATAATGACAAAACCGCTGATAAACCTACGCTGCTTTACATGTACATTCATCATTAGGAAGTGCAAATACATCACTTTCATCAAGACTTTGATAAAGCCTAAAAAATGCAAATGTGCTTTGAACATGAAAATTTACCAGTTGAAATTGTATATGTATTAACCTATCTATTTCCAGTTTAAAAAATTGAAAAATGAAGGTAAAAGTATTGAAAGTAAGAAGTTAAACAATGGCAGAAGAACCTGGTGGGGGGTTTTCTGGGTCAACGCAGAAGAATACATTCGGCATCCCCAGATGCCCTGTCTGCAATGACATATTCTGAGATACGACAAAGGGTCCATCCGGGTGTCTTCAAAGTTACACAGCTCCTCAATAAGAAGAGTCCTATAGCCAGCTCCCATTTTCTGCACTTTCATCCGCAGCCTTTTTTTCCTCAACTTTCCCATTTGCATGGCTTGATTCTTCTAAAACTAGTACTAAATTTGACAGAGTTGTGTGAGGATCAAGCAGCTTCAGAAGAGGTATGTCCACCTTTCTCTCTCGAAAGACACGGTTCTGAATTGTCATAGCTAACATAGAGTCCATGCCCAATGATGAAAGCGGTGTATTCATGGTTAGTTCATCTGGGTTCAACCTGGTGAGGTCACTCACCAGTGAGGTGATATAGTCTTCAGATTTGATTAAGGCAGTATCCTGGACTTGAGTTTCCTCAGAAGTTTCAAGCTTATTCCTTAATTCTTCTGACATAAGTGATACAAAGCGGCTTTTAAGTGAAATAATTCGAGTAAAAACATGAGTCGATAAAGTCTGAAAGTTTAATTTGACGACAGCTTGCTGTGGCTTATTCAGAAGTAAGCTCTTCCTGAGATACTCGTGAATTTCATCCACTTGCAGAATGTCTATGCCCTTGGATTCCAGAACGTTCTGAATATGGGTTTGATTGAGCAGTATGCCAAGGTTCAAAGCACCCCAGTTAATGGCTTGACCTGCAAGCCCACAGTTCCTCCTGTAGAGGCAGAAGACATCCAAGAAAGAGTTTGCAGCCGCGTAGTTTGCCTGGGTGGAATTTCCCAGAAAGGAAGTTACAGAGGAATAGCACACAAAGTAGTCAAGCTTCTGGCCTCTGGTAGCCCAATGAAGATTTAGGGTCCCTGCTACTTTGGGGCTCAGCACTTTCTGAAAGTCAGCCAAGGTCAGAGCTTCAACATGGCCATCGTGTAAAACAACAGCACTTTGAAATACTCCTTTGACTGGACTCCCTGCAAAGATGTTTGCAATGGACTGGAAAGCTTTCTCTGCATCACTGGTTGAAGTAACATCACACTGCACAAACACTACTTTGCTCCCTTTATACCGCTGCTCCAAAGCCTTCATCTCGTCTTGCTTCTCTTTACTTGGACTTTTCCTGGAGAGTATTGCAATACACCCTCCTCCATTCTCGGCAACGAATTTCACTGTTTCAAAGCCAAGTCCAGTGAGACCTCCCACCACTACGTAAACACCATTCTGCTTAAACAACTTCTGGGATTCATACAACGGTATATCTGAAAGCATAGTGATGTCCTTCTGCCTTCTCAGTACAGCAAGTGGGACAGATTTGCAGGTAAAATAAGACGTTACAGAGTTTATCCTTTCAAAGTTCTCGGTCTGCTGAAAAACAGAACCTGACAGACGCCTGAACCGTTTCATGTCCATGGAACTGATCCACGCATGCACAGTCTTTTGCAATTCCTTTAGAGATGCCTTCTGGAAAATGCTGGCAAGTGTAAGGATATGAAAGCTGACGTTTTCATCATCAATTCCAGTGACATTCTGGATACATTCGGACTGTCGATTGCCACACACTATCACCACATCTTTAAGAAAGGACATGTGGGCCAGATCCTCCTGGGACAGTCTGTTTAGTGGAGGAAGAACAACAAGGGCATTGCATGAGCTTATATACTGAAACTTATCAGGAGTAGGCCTCGCAAGAACTGTTCTCCAACCCATCTCTTCTGCTGCTGCAGAAAGAACATGGCACAAAACTGATGATGGCTCTGTAGAAATAATACCCAATGTTCTGCCATTTTTCCCCTTGGGTAACTTCTGATTGAAGATTTCCCATGCAAGGACAAAGTATGACATACAGGGGACGCTCTGAAAGCATGGGAACTTCTTTACATTGAAACAAGCTGTTCCTGGAATGCGAACTCTGGATGACGCAGCAGCTGGATAACATGAAACCACGTGATCTCCCACTTTAACTTTCTTCACATCATTGCCTGTTGCGGTTACTGTGCCACTGAAATCAAGAGCTAAAAGTCTGTGTTTGTCTACTGCTTGTGAATTCCAATAGAGCGTGTTACCAAAGTTACGACTAGACACACTAATGGGAAAATAATCTTCTGAGTGGAGACATATTTTATCCACTTGAATTTCAACGCTCTGTTTGTCAAGCTGAGTAGCAGTGCTGGTGGATAATTCAGCAGACAAGTCTTTTGCTGCGTACGGATCAGAAGTGTACAAAGTGAATTTTCCTGACTTCTGGAGAGATTTTACAGGTTGGCCATAATCTGCATCTACAAAAGGCGTGCGTCTGATTTCAGCCACATAAGTTCTTCCTTGGCTGATGCGAACTTCTGGATAGTCCACACTTTTGTGTTTCACAAGAACATCTGCTAGCGCTGAGACGTCCAGGGAACTGGAAGAGATGAGGTCAATAATCTGAAATGTGATTTCTGGAACTTCAGCGGCACAAGTTCTGGTCATGCCATGCAACGCAAACCCGCAGTTAATATGGTCTACATCTCTTTCTGTTGTTCTGTAGGTGATAACTCTGACTGAACAGCGGGACATTTTCTCTCTTAATGCCACAATAACTTGGCGATAGGCTTCACAACACTTTGCCAATTGGTCCACCACCTTCCTTGGGAAGTCTTCATTCAACTTCTGAATTCCCCACAGGAACAGAACTTCATCATAATCCTTAACCTCTGCTCTCATTTTATTCTGTGCGCCCCCTTCCAAAAGGGCTTCCCAGTCTTCATACATAACGTATCTCGAATCAGGATGCAAGTATTTTTTGAGCTGCTCAGCTATCCCAAATTTGTCAGCAAGCACTAGGACTCTGGGAATAGTTCCCAGATATCCAGTCATCTGTGAGACAGAGACTTCTTTCCACTTGTTTTCAAACATGAACTCATTGTCTCTGGAAGATGCTTGCTTCATGAAAGTGATGGCAACACGCTTGAGTTCAGCCAAAACAGAGCCGTGTTTGTCCATAAAGCACCCACAGACCTCTAGGCAATTCCCAATGGATTTGCTTGTTCTCATATATATCATCATTTCTTCCTCCAGCGGTCGGAGCACCACCAGGCTGCCTATCCCTGAAGGAAAGCCTGCTCTGGACTGGAACGTCCTTGAGGTCATGACAGCGGTCATCTGCAGAAAACAGTCGAGCAGCACGGGGTGGATGCAGTACTGGTGCATCTCTCTGACAGTCTCCTTGTTCACCTTTATGGTTGTAATAGCTTCCTTTAGTTCCTGGCAATAATGCACATCACTGACCTGCCTGAATATGGAACCATACTGAAAGCCAATCTGAGACAGTGCTTCATAAACCTCCTCTCTGCTAACCACTGACTTGCATCTGCGATAGATGTCTTCGAAGCAGATGGTGCTTTCTTCCACCGCAGCTTCAGGCCCTTTTGCAATGTGGCCTGCAGCATAAACTGCATTGGAGGAAGAGAGTATCTCGAAGGCTGTCACTGCTTTTTGTGGACTCAGTTTGATACTCAAGACTTGGGAACTCTGTGTGAGAACACATGGTGCAGAAAAACTGATACTCATCTGGCAATTACTCAGAGGCACTCGAGGTCTTGAGCTGTTCATCACAGAAGCCAGACCAAGTTCCACATAAAAAGCACCAGGGACTAAAGCCACACCATTGTTCTTGTGCTCATATAAGTACGATGTCGTGTCCTGAGACAGCAGGCAACCAAACTCCATGTTGTCACTGTTTATGCCATAAATCAAAGGATGACTGGAGCTGACATCTCTTTGATTTGCTTGTTGATGGATATCCAGACGGGCCATGAGTTTTTTGCGATCAAATTGATACCGCGGAATGGCCACTGGAATGCTTTGATACCCATTATAAAAACGCTGCCAGTTGGGATTATATCCCAGTTCAAACAGATTTCCTACCAGGGTGAAGAGTGTCTGATACTCTGCATCAGTTTGCAAAGAAGAGAACACCTTTGTGCCTTCTCCTAGAGTTTCCTTTATGCTTCGCTGCAATGCTCGGTGAGGACTTATTTCCACAAACACCACGTTTTCCCTGTCTCTAGCTGCAGTTTTGATGGCTTGAGTGAAAGCAACAGGCTCACGAATATGCCGGGCCCAGAAATTACCCTCAGCAAAGTCATTTTCAGAAGCAGCCGCCCCAGTCAGCGTTGAAATCACTTCAATTTCCCCTTTTTGTTTTTCTAAAGGTTTTATGCTCTCTTCCAACTCCCCAAGTATCATATCCATGCTGGGGCTGTGGTACGCAGCTGGGACATTTAAAACGTGAAGGAAGATGTTTCTCTGGCTGAAGGTTTGAGCTAAATCTCTCTGGGCAGCATCCACAGAGTCTGAATTCCCAGACAAGGTGCAGGACACTGGGCTGTTGAAGGCTGCAATGCACACCTTTCCTGAGTAGCGACGCAGACATTCAGCAATCTCTTGAACAGGGATGTTTCCAACCACCAACATTCTGCCTCCGGTAGGCTTTGCCTGCAGCCGGCTCCGGTGATAAATCACTTTGACCGCATCTGCCAGGGAAAGGTACCCAGCAAAATGCGCAGCAGCAACTTCCCCTACCGAGTGGCCAACAGCAGTGACTGGTTTAATGCCCCAGTGTTTCAGAAGGGAAGCTGTGGCAACCTGCAGGGTAAAAAGCAAGGGCTGGGAAAGCTCTGGATTCAACAAATCCTTTGGGCTATGACCTCTTGCTGGCAGGAGGCTGATGGGAGCGTGTTTCTGAAAAAGTGCTTCTATTTCCTTACACTTCTCTCTGAACACCGGCTCTGAGCTCAGCAGTACCTCACTGAACTCCTTCAGCGTTACGCCGTTGCCACAGAACACAAACACCAGCTCTGGTTCCACCTTTGACGTGGCAAGTTCAGCGCTCGCTGCTGACATAACCTCTTGCTGCAAGTGTTGGAGAGAATTTGTGACAAATGCTTTCCGGTACCTATAGTTGGCGTGGCTTCTTCTGCAGGCAGACGTATAGGCCAGGCTTGGGAGAGTTACAGAGTTTCTTGTGCTCAGCTGGTCGGCTGTGTCGGCCATTGTCATCTGAAGGGACTTACTTGAGGCTGCCGACAGCAGAACTAATTCAAGGGGCCTCTTAAAGGCAGGAAGAGGCTCTACCTGCTTCATCTGCCTGACTACAACGTGAGCATTGGTTCCTCCAAATCCAAAGCAGTTGATGCCAGCTACTCTTCCATACTCACTGGATTCTTCCCAGGGCTCTACAGTTGTGGGAATTGCAAGGTTTAATTTCTCTGTGTCGATGCTGCTCATCTCCTTTGAGTAATGCAAGGAGGGAACAATCTTTCCATGGTGCATCATGAGAAGCACTTTGATTAACCCTGCTGCTCCAGCAGCTGATTCAGTGTGGCCAATATTTCCTTTCACTGAGCCCACTTTCAAAATGGAAACTCGTGAAGACCTGTTTTTACAAATGACACTACTTAGGCTTTCAGCTTCAGTAGGATCTCCAGCGGCAGTTCCTGTGCCGTGTGCTTCAATGTACTGCACAACTGAGGGATCAACACGAGTTTCATAAATGCTGCGCAGTAACTTCTCTTGCTCTATTCGGGACGGTCTTGTGATCGGAGTAATGGACCTACCGTTCTGATTTACTGCACTGATGTTTATAACACCCCAAATTTTGCTGTAGTCTTCCTTTGCCTGTTTCATAAAAAGGCAAAATTATCTTTAATAATCTCATGCTTTCTCTGCATAGCAAAAAACACAACAAAACAACAAAACGAAGAACAGACCGAGTATAATACTAACTTTTAAATGTGTGATCCCTTCCCCACTGTAGGGGAAGTGCATAAATGCCTAATGCTTAATAAGTGCTTCACTGATCTTAAGCTTGAATTGGAAAATCTTTTCTGGAGTAATTACGAGAACTGGAGATACAAAATTCAGGAAAACAACCAGTCTTACTTTAGTCTGCTTCACAAGCAGTCTTACCTTTCTCAGTGGCTTGAGGAAAACAACCCCACAGCCTTCTCCTCTTCCATAGCCGTCTGCCTTTTTGGAGAAGGGTTTGCTCATTCCCTCGGGAGAGATCATTCTTGCTTTACTGAGAGATACAAAGGTGCTGGGTTCTATTATGCAGTTCACTCCACCACAGATTGCTGCCTCACAATCTCCTGGAGTAAAATGGAAACATACTCATGTTGAGATGTCCAAAATGATAGACAGAAACAGTAGCAATCCTCATTTCATTGTCCAGCTTCTCTTCAGTCCCATTACCTGATTTAATTGCTTGCAAGGCGTAGTGCAGAGCAAAAAGAAAAGATGAACACGCAGTGTCAATCGTCAGTGATGGTCCAGTCAGATTAAATGTAAATGAGACCCTGTTAGCAGCAATGCTCATTGCTGCTCCAGTACCATCGTAATGATTTATTTCATTCACTGATTTGCTTGTTACAATTTCATAGTCTCGATTCATAAGACCTGCAAAAATATCAAACACGTGTCACATTAACCCAAGCAAACAAAAGGCATGTACAGCTTTAAACCTGATGGCATGTTTTGGGTTTCTATTTTAATAGAACAGAACAGAATAGTTCAGTTGGAAGGGAGCTACAATGATCCTCTTGTCCAACTGCCTGACCAATTCAGGGCTCACCAAAAGTTAAAGCCTGTTCTTAAGGGCATTGTCCAAATGCCTCTTACACACTGACAGGCTTGGGGCCTCCCTCATGGGAGCCTGTTCCAGTGTTTGATCACTCTCTCTATAAATAAATGCTTCCTAACACCAAGTCTGAACACAGCTTTGAACCATTTCCATACACCTTGTCACAGGATACCAGGGAGAAAAGCTCAGCACCTCCCTCTCCACTTCCCCTCCTCAGGAAGCTGTAGAGGGCAGTCTGCCCCTCAGTCTCCTCTTCTCCAAACTAGGCAGACCCAGAATCCTTTGACCTCCTCATAGGACATGCCTTCCAGCCCTTTCACCAGTTTAAGTGTCTCCTGATTTGGCTTCAGTGCCGGAAGACACTAAGAGGAGCACCTAAATTAGATACGTGAATTGTATCATGAACTTCTAGAGCAGCCTACTAATCCATACCAAAAATAACCAGTAGTGTCATGGCACAGTAGCCTTAGATCTCCAGTGCTAGATATGGATGTAAAGTTTATGAAGGGGTGCTCCAATTTTTGCGAAGTTCAAACATACTTTCTTTACCATGAAATTTTCACCTTACCAATAAAAACACCTGTTTTGGTGCCACTGATAGCTTCTACGGGGACTCCTGCATCCTCCAGTGCTTTGTATGTGCATTCCATCAATAACTTCTGTTGCGGATCCATGCGTTCAGCTTCCATATCATTAATCCCAAACAGGTGGTTGTCAAATGAATTAAATCTAAAATACACAGACCAGAAAATGGTACAATACTTCAAGACTCAAAGTACACATTTTTTGCAATTTCATGGAAAGCAAAGCAGTAACTGCTGTTTAGGCCACAGTTCCCATTTAGGAAATTCAGAAGAAAATGTTCATAGGCCAAAGATGTTTTATGTCCCACCACAAATATGTATTTTGATCAACAATTCTGCATTTCAGAGTTACGAGCCCACTCCTAGAAATTTTTATTCACGTGGTTATCCCACTAGTACCAACAGGACTCCTCAGATTATGAAAATTTACAGAATGAGGCTCCCTCTGCTGTAAGGTGATATTAGCCAACAAGTTTTAAACATATTGTCTTCTAAATTACTTAAGACAATACAGACAGATGCTTTACTATTTAAAACCAGTAAGTAGAGGATCATCTCAGATGTTTCCAAGAGATACCCATACTTCTCTAGTAATAAAGTCAAAATATTTCATATGTGTATGTGTGTGTTTATCTTTAAAAAGTCTCGAAAGTAGGCCCACGCTTACAAAGAACCAATCCCAGGCTTAATCTTGTATCCCAAGATCAGATTTGTATTGGCCTTCTATCCTTTCTTGATTTCAGTGGGGAATTCAGTATCTAACATTATTTGCTCATCGGTGTCACACACGACAAATTCCTGCAGTTTGACAACCGCATGTTCATCATGTGAGATAGAAGAAAACCGGTTCCCAGGTCCCATTTACAAGCTCTCCCTGTGCCTTGCACCCTCTGAAAGGCTGGAGGCGTTAGTCTAAATGCCAGAAAAATCAGTGGCACCCCATAGTAACAGACTCACTCTTTGAGAAGAGCAGCTCGCGTTGTACATATTTTTCCTGGCTTGTTATCATCTGGATCATACCACTCTTCGGCATCGAATCTCTCAGGAGGGATATCTACTGTGCAGTTTATGCCTTCCTCCAGGACTTTCCAGAAATTGTCAATTCCATCACCTGTTGTACAAACGTTTTGAAGTAGATTAAATTATGTGCTCCCCCTCCCCATGCACACTCAGTTACAAGGAACTCCCACGAATACATCTAGGTTGCTCAAGTAGAATCACCAGAGAAAGAAATGGTCATTCTTTGGTGAGAGGAAAACGGAACGGCATGACAGACCCCTTCACTGCTTGCCTAAAAGCAAAGGAACCCCACAAAATCCTTAACTTTCTGCTGTCCCCATTTCCCTACCGTGTCACTGCATCTACTATATACGTGCATCATGTCCTTAATGACCACACGGGTACGATGAGGTCTTTCTGTATCTGTGCAGCACCACTCTCAGGCAGCTCCACTGCCAGCAAAAGGTCATCTCTGGACATTAGCTCTTTGAAGACAGACTGAGTCTACAAATACCAGGAAAATGCCAGAGGCGTTATCCTGTCTCCCTAACACTAGAAGGCACCTAAATCAAACATAAAAGTATGTGTTGTGCATATTCAATGCTGACAGTGCCAAAGACCTCACTACTGGATTCTGAGGAACCCTGTCCTCCCTGGTTGAGATCCAGAGATTCAGCTCCAGGCACTGACGTGTCTAGGTCCTCTTCTTAGCCCTGAAAGCAATGAGCATGGCATCCACACAGTGGCCCACCTCTCTCCTCCTCCCAGCTTCCACTTCACCCAAGCAGCAGCAGCCCCACTCACTCTGGAAACAGTCCCTTGCTAAACTAGTACTTAATGGTTAGGCCAGAGACCGCTGCTGTGTATTTACTGCACTTGTCTAGATTCAGAACCACACATGTAATTACTGATGGACCATATACACCTATTGAATCTTGTACAAAATGAAGCCAGGAACTGAAATGTGCTGAGGCCCAAGAATCCCTTTAGGGTTGAACTTCAGCTTGCAAGGACAGAACTGTATTCCACTCCCTAGGTTATTTCTGGATTTTTAAAATCTGGATCTATCTAATGTAAAGAGCACGGAGAGTTCCACAGCAGCAGCCAGAACCTAGAAATCTCTCACAGCGATCTGAACTTCTCCACCCATCTAATCTCAGTCAAGCATCTAACCTCAGAATAAAAAGTCATCTGTCACTGTCATAGGGCCTGAGTGTATCTAAGATTGTGAATATGAGACTCCTGTAATACAGGCTACCGTCTTTTATTACAGTAGGTAATGTCAGTCCTTATCTGAATTCAGCTTCCCATCTTGTACAAGAGGCAGTATTTAGGTTTGTATTTGTAAGAGGCACAACCTGACTAGAGACAGAGCTGTGCTTATCTAGCTCTGCTCTCTTCTCACACCTTTCCAAGTGAATACTCTAATATAAAGGAGGAAGCTTTCTTTTAGGGAGAGCCAGCCTACTCATAAAACAGGCAGAGCTGGTGATATTGTCAGCCCTCGATCTGTCCTGTCCCCATGGACGCATAGTCCTGCAACAGCGCACAGCCATCCAGCCAGTGCACGTGCAGACAGCTCAGATCATCCCACACCCATCCACTTCACGTAGATCAGTTTCACGTGTGCAGCTCAATGCCCTGCTCACAGACAGCACTGCAGGTCTCTCCATCAGAGGACAAATTTGAAACAATTTGTTTCCACCACAGCGTGACCTTTTAAAAAGATCCTACAAATAGCAAAGCAATGAAATCCACAAAAGTAAGGGAGGAACATGTTGTTTTCCTCCATTTCAACATTAATAAATGATAATAAATCAATGACCACTGGGCAGCCTGCTTTGCTTTTACCCAAAACTTACCTCCAGGAAAGTTGCATCCTATTCCCACAATAGCAATTTCATCCGCAGTCTCCATCTCCATCTCCTGGGCTGTACAATACAGGTAGAAGTGTCAGCCAGCTCAAACAATTACGCATTTAGCATTAAATAAATATTAGGTTAAAAGGTGAACTTCCCACAAACGCATATACTTGTTCAGAGCTTGATTAATCTTGAATGATCTACTTCTGGTTGGGATGAGAAATGACACTCCTCACAGGTGACCAGAGCTGTGTGCTATTTTTCTTTTCGCCTCTACTTTAGAGGAAAATCTCCGACTAATTCCCCAGACTCCCTCATTCACAGACACTTCCATTTTTTTCTGTTAACCTCTGCTACTCCTGCCACCAGCTGATCTGCGCTTGAGCCTCTCCCAAGATCAGTCCTGCTTTGCTTCTCCTGTACAGAAGTGAATTGTGCATTGACCAAGGCACACTTTCAGCTCTGTCTTCTCTATCCATAAAGCAGACCTCCCAAACAGAGTTTGCAAATTACCTGTAAACAGGCAACAGACAATCAAGTAACTGAAGGAACAAAAGAAGTGTCTTTCACAGGCTGGGGAAGTGCCTGGAAAGAAAAACCTTATTCAAAGCTCTGCTTTGCTGGATCCCAAGGCTGCTTAGCTTTTGTCTAAATCAGAGGTTAACCCTCACACACCGCGCTCAAAGCCACCAAAAAGCTACAAGATCTCTGTCTTCCTGACAGCGTGCAGTCTCCAGACAGCCCCACTACAGCCATACAAATAACTGGCCATTCACCTCATTGGAGCTTCACAGGGAAAGTTTTTTGTTGTGAAGCAACTCAGAAAAAAACCAACTTCATTTTTTCAACAAATCAGATCGCAGAACAAGTAATTGTTTGGGATGAAATTAAATACCTCAGTACAGAATTTAAAGCTGATTTTTTTCTCTTTAATTCTAGGAAGGGAACTGGTGAGACAAAAACCAGTTCAATTCAATTAGTTGAAACCCACTAGGATGCCCACCTCAGAACCCTCCAGTCCTCCTGGACTTGCTTCAACCCACAGAGGAGAAGATTCATGTTGAAAGGGGTTTTGGGGATTCTTGGCACTGGTGACAGATTCTCATCTCAGTGATATCACAGCAGGTCCCAAAGAGCCCTTCTCAGTTATTGACTGATGGCAGTTAAGCAGAGATGAGGCTGTTTTGCAGCCCCACACATCATTCATAGTTACCATTTCTTGGAGGTTTGCTTTGAAACGTGAAACTAAAAACGACTGCTCAGATTCACACGTTGAAAAATTTACTTCGCGGTTCCATTAACTAAGATAGAGAAAGTTAAAAAATAGGCAGACCAGCAAAAATAAGGAGACCAGAATCTGGCTTTCTAGGAATAAAGTCTATTTTACCAATAATATAAATTCAAAAATGCTATAAAAATTGATTTCTTTCAGTTCTTTCAAAGTTGTCTATGATTTCTATGTTTTCTTTCTATTTCATGTTTTAATTTCTTGATATCCTAAAACTGCAAAGCCCAGCATAGATACTCTTATCACAAAGGTACTTTTAAGCATTGTTCCTAAGTTAGCACTTAAATAGCATATGATAGAAATATAACGATCTTCCAATTATAACATAAAACACATCTTTGGCTTCTATAGAGTTATCTGGTGAGCTATGTAACTCTTACCTTATACCATCCCAGTGGGGTGTACTAATAGGCTGAGTGTTTGGAAGTTGTTTATATAGGATTCCGTGAGGTTTCTTACTCAAATACGCATGCTAAAACATGACGAAAACATTAACCCCTTTCAAAGAGCAGAAAACAAATGAGTCATGTGATAAGTCAGTGACCCTAATAAAATTCAAAAGTACTTCCCTGAAGTAGTGAATTCTGATGAGATCAGGTCTTACACCAGGACAAGATTAAAATCTCTGTCTTATCTAACTTAGTACAGTTAGCAAATCAATAAATTAGAGACATAGAGTCATTTATGTTGGAAAAGACCTTTAAGATCATCAAGTCCAACCATGAACCTCGCACTGCCAAGTATGCCAATAAACCATGTCCCTAGGTACCTCGTCCTCCCGTCTTTGAAATACCCGCAGTGATGTTGACTCAATGATGTCCTTGGGCAGCTTGTCCCAATGCTTGAAAACCCTGTCAGGGAGGATTTTTTTCCTAATATCCAATCTAATCCTCCCATGACACAACTTGAGGCTCTTTCCTCTTCTCATAGAAACATGGAATCATATCACTTGCTACTTGGGAGAAGAGACCGAGCCCTACCTTGCTACAACCTCCTTTCAGGCGGTTGTAGAGAGCCATAAGGTCTCCCCTCAGCCTCCTTTTCTCCAGGCTGAACAACCCCAGTTCCCTCAGCTGCTCCTCATAAGACTTGTGCTCCAGACCCCTCGCCAGCTTCATTGCCCTTCTCTGGACACGCTCCAGCATCTCAATGTCTTTCGTGTAGTGAGGGGCCCAAAACTGGACATGGTGTTTGAGGGGGAGCCTCACCAGTGCTGAGTACAGGGGCATGATCACTTCCCTAGTCCTGCTGGCCACACTAGTTCTGATACAAGGCAGGATGCTATTGGCCTTCTTGGCCACCTGGGCACCCTGCTGGCTCATAGTCAGCTGGCTGTTGACCAACACCTCCAGGTCTTTTTACATGGGGCAGCCCTTCAGCCACTCTGCCCCAAGCCTGCATCGCTGCATGGGGATGTTGTGACCCAAGTGCAGGACCCGGCACTTGGCCTTGTTGAACCTCATACCACTGGCCTTGCCCCATCGATCCGGCCTGTCCAGCTCCCTCTGCAGAGCCTTCCCACCCTCAGGCAGATCAACACTGCCCCCCCAACTTGGTGTCGGCTGCAAAATGACTGAGGGTTGTCCTGGGTCTGGCGGGGATAGGGTTAATTCTCCCCAGGACCTAGCAGGGACACAGGTATTCCATCCCATGTGAGCCATGCCCAAGGGGTAACAGGAGCTAGCCGGGGAAGGGAAGGGGCAGGAAGTCGGGGAGGCGGAAGAGGAAGTCATCCCCCGAGGGAGCAGAGCGGTCGGGGGGCATCCCGGGTGCGGTCGGCAAGCGGTGGTATCGTACTCGTGGTTGTATATTCCTCTGTCGGTGTTATTATTGTTGTTGTTTCTTGCTCCCCTTGCTGTTCTGTTAAATTGCCTTTGTCTCAACCCACGAGTTTTTGCCTTTTTCTTCCGATTCTCCCCTCCTGGCTGCGCTGGCGGTGGGGGCCCAATATGAGCGAGCGGCTGCCAGGTGGTCCTTTGTTGCCGTCTGAGGCTAAACCACGACAGGGTGCACTCTACTCCTTGTCCCGATCAGTGCTAAAGATATTGAACAGAACTGGCCCCAATACAGAGCCCTGGGGAACGTCACTTGTGAGTGGCCTCCAACTGGATTTAACTCCATTCACAAATCTTTGGGACCGGTCACGCAGCCAGTTTTTTACCCAGCAAAGAGTACGCCCATCCAAGCCATGGGCAGCCTGTTTCTCCAGGAGAATGCTGTGGGAAACGGTGTCAAAGGCCTTACTAAACTCCGGGTAGGCAACACCAACAGCCTTTCCCTCATCCACTAAGTGGGTCACCTTGTCGTAGAAGGAGATCAGGTTAGTTAAGCAGGACCTGCCTTTCATAAACACGTGCTCCTTGATCACCTAGTTGTCCTGTATGTGCCACTTGATGGCACTCAAAACGGTCTGCTCCATAACCTTCCCCGGCACCGAGATCAGACTGACAGGCCTGTAATTCTCCAGATCCTCCTTCCAGCCCTTCTTGTAGACGGGCATCATATTTGCTAACCTCCAGTCAACTGGGACCCCACCAGTTACTCAGGACTGCTGATAAATGATGGAAAGTGGCTTGGTGAGCACTTCTGCCAGCTCCCTCAGTACCCCTGGGTGGATCCCACCCGGTCCCCAGACTTGTGCGTGTCTAAATGGTGTAGCAGGTTGCTAACCATTTCCCTTGGATTATGGGGGCTTCATTCTGCTCCTCGCCCCTGTCTACTAGTTCAGGGGCCTGGGTACCTGGAGAACAACTGGTCTTAGTATTAGAGACTGAGGCAAAGGCAGCATTAAAGTACCTCAGCCTTTTCCTCATCCTTTGTACTATGTTTCCCCCTGCATGCAATAAAGGAGGAACAAGGCCAGAGCAGGAGGAGGAACAGGAAAAAAGACCAGGCTGGAGCGGGAGGGAGGGAAGAGAGAAGACCATGCCTGGGCCAGGGCTAGAGCCAAGGAGCTGCTTGGCAGGAGCTGAGAGGTTCAGCCCGAAAGAGGCTGCTGCAGGTGAAGGAATCACCATGGACGACCTGGCCCCAGTCTCCTGCACCACCCGCAGCCCCACTAAAGGGGCTGAGCATGGCTGTGGCGAGGGAACTGAAGAGCAAAAAGGGCAGGAGAAGAGGTGTCTGGAGGGAAGCAGGGCTATTTTTCCTAAGGCTTGGTGGATTGTTTTCAGTCTTCCTTGATCTCAGAATCAGTAATTAATAGATCATTAACTGGGAAACAAATTACATACATGGAAATTCCTTGAATGAGTAAACAGTTTTTCCCCATGGCTTTTACCCTTACTGGAATTTTTCTTGAAACAACTTGTGACTCTTGGTCACACATTGCACTTTCAAACTCTCAGACCAGAGATGGCCTATTCCTGCCCCTCAGGACAGACGGGCATTTCTGTGTCCAGGCTGCCCATGGAAAGTGCTTTGCCAATTGTGTGAGATGCGCTGGACCCTGGAATAAAAAAAGTGGCATCAAGAAGTCTTTTATCCCATTCCTTCCACCATAATGAAGCACCAGGTACGGCTGTGCCATTTCTGAAGGAAATTTGACTAACCTGTTCTTTACAGTGCCCACCGTAGTACCCGACAGACAATGACAGGGAAGTTGTCTCCTCTCCTATCCTGTCCTGCCTTTTCCTTTCCCTCCATGTGGATGAGGCAGGAATGCTCTGTGGGCTGCCTAGCTACTACACCTCTCTGTATACATGCCTGGGTGGAACAAGAGGACTTTGCTACCTGTGCTAGGGAGTGACAGCCTGCGGCCCTGAGGTTACATGACTGCAGATGACATGGGAAATGCATCGCTTCAAACCCCTGTATCGCAAGCAAGCAGTCTGATTGTAAAACTGTGGGCTATCAGTTGGGAGATGTGTGCCCAGTGTGCAGTGAAGAATCATGTTTCAGGAACGTGCCCGCAAAGAAATGATATGGGGTGGCCTTGTGATGAGGAGAGCCAGATGGGAGGTGAATTCCTGCTTTCCCCCGGGGGGGGTTATCTGTTCAGAACATATGATTCCAAAGAAAAGTGAGCATTTATTGTGGCACCAAGTCCCGGAACTAACAGGTGCTTGTTGATATTGAAGATCTTCTCTTCCTCACTTTGGGAGTTCATGGTGACTGTGAAATTGCCGTCTTGAGGAACAGTACGTGCATGTTATTTATGGGGAAAAACTGCAGACGAGAACTGCAGCGCCTCTCTCTTACTCTTGCTTTGATCAGCCAATGTCTGTTTGGGCTTTGTATGTAGGTTTTTTAGGGTTTTGAAACACTAACTTATTATTTTGAATATTTATGTATCAGAGAATACTGATCTGAGCACAAACTAGACTTTGATTCAGCAGGGCTCAGATAGACAACAAAGATATCAAAAGGGCTAACTTGAGCATTTATTCCATTACCTATGGAAGGGATGACCTTTCGTACGTCCCCTCACCTCATTTATGGGAAGGTAATTTTTTACTTCCCTGAGCTGGAAAATTTCTGCCGACCACACAACCAATGTAATCATTGCCCTTCTGCACCAGTGTTTCTGTGCCAACAAGATGTTTGGGAAGGTATCTCCTTCTCACATCAATCCAGGCTCTCTTGGAAATAACCGTCTCACAGGAGCATTTGAAACAGTTAATATTAACAGTAATATTAACAGGTAATATTTTTAACGGTAGCTAAAGTTCCTGTTGTAAAGAAAAGTTCCTGTTCTACTCTTTAACTGACTTGAAGTAAGAAAGAAAAGCTGAAGCTAAGCTAACATCAAGAAGCAGCCAGAAATGTCCTGCTGTCACCTCCTATGGGAAGTCACATGAACAACTAAACAAAAGCTGATGAGGAGATTTGTACTCCACCTGAAGCATAAGTCCCAGAGACAGCAAGGCCAGGAACTTCTCCAAAGCCACACCAGGTTGAAACCTTAGCCCTTGTGCAGATTTTGAGTGAGAGATATAACCATGAGGAAAGAGTCTGTATGGCCCCGAGTGAGCCCACCAGAGGTTTAGCTGCCAGAGCCTCAGGCAAACAGCACGATGGCACAGCTGAGGGCAACCCCATTCCTCGGGGAGGAGGGGAAAGGCTCCCAGAGGGGTTATGTGGAGGCCGTGGCCAGAACCCACCCCCAGACTGTGGAAACTGCCTCCACCTGGCCATGGCTCCTTATCTGCATCCAGACCTGGACAAGCTAACAGCCAAACCCTGAGTCAACAAGGTGTTAAGAGAAGCAGGCTCCTTCTCATCATGTCAGTCCAGGATCTGCTGGCATTTGTCTTTATTAATTGTGGGTGGCCCTATCTGTCAGAGCCATGTTATTATTTTAATGCTGATTCACACATAAATGCATGAAGTCTGCTTGCTGGGATCTATCTGTCTATCTATGTTTTTATCTACATGTGGATTTAAACTTTTGTGGGGAGCCAGAATGTTTGCAGAAATATCAGAACCAGGGTAACCTGCTTTACATGCAATATACCAGAAACCTGTAGAGATTTGCAGCTTCTTGAAGTCCTGTCAGCTTTGGAATGCATTCCCTAGAACGTTGACATGTCATACAGAGACTGCGAGTCCTTGGGAAAAGACCTCATTGGTCCCTGAGTAGTGAAAGCCATGTTAGATATTTTCACAGATGAGCCAGAGTGCATCCTGATACCACCTTGTTCTTCCCCTGGTAGCTTCATTTTTCTTCAGCCTTCTCTTTTTCTTCACTGGTCACCTACTGGAATATTGTTCAGGGAAATCATTGCTGTTCGCTTAGCAAGCTTTTCAGACTACTAATTGTAAGACACAAATGTAATCCTGGTCTTCTTCCTTTCCATTTCCCTTTCTTGGATAGGAATTATCCTCTAACTGAAAGAGTCCTTTGCCTTCCTTTCCCAGGCCATTCCTCAAGAGCTTGTTGCTTCCGCTTGGAGTGGGAGTGCCATGACCACCTGCATTGGTCAAACGGCCAACTCTCTGCAACGCGCCACTGCCCTTGCTGACCAGACCTCCATAAACTGTAAGAGGCACGTAGACGCTCATCTCCAGTGTAAGTAGATGCTGACGCTGTCACCATCTAGAGTGGGTGGGCAATTCTAGGTAAAGATTTATGTGCTACATTTAGCATTTAAATCTGCAGCAGACTCCCCCCTCACGGTTCATATGCCTGTCTGCCATTTCCATAAAGTCTGTTTAGAGGAATAATTTCTTATAAAGGACTGTTCTGACAGCAAAGCAAAAGTTAGGCTGTCCACATTCTTCCGGCTCGTTTTAAGATTAGAGGATTACAGAAACAAGTTTTGAGGAAGAGACAAATCGCCACATCCGGTGAGCAGTGGTCAACAGTTCAATGGATGGAGATCAGTGACCAGTGCTGTTTGTCAGGGTTCCATACTAGGACCAGGTACTGTTTAATGTCTTCTTCACTGACATAGGCAGTGGGATCGAGTGCACCCTCAGCACATTTGCAGATGACACCAAGAGATCCTGCACCTGGATCGGGGCAATCCCCAGTATCAATAAAGGCTGGGGGATGAAGGGATTGGGAGTAACCCTGCGGAGAAGGCCTTGGGGGTACTGGTGGATGAAAACCAACGTGAGCCAGCAATGTGTGTTTGCAACCCAGAAAGCCAACCGTATCCTGGGCTGAGTCAAAAGCAGCGTGGCCCGCAGGTTGAGGGAGGTGATTCTGCCCCTCTGCTCCGCTCTGGTGAGACCCTGCCTGGAGTACTGCATCCAGCTCTGGAGTCCTCAGCACCAAAAAGACATGGATCTGCTGGAGCAGGTCCAGAGAAGGGCCACAAAGATGATCAGAGGGATGGACCACCTGTCCTGTGAGGACAGGCTGAGAGAGTTGGGGTTGTTCAGCCTGGAGAAGAGAAGGCTCCAGGGAAACACTATTGCAGCCTTTCAGTACTTAAAGGGGGCTTACAAGAAAGATGGGGACAGGCTTTTTAGCAGGGACTGTAGCAATAGGATGACGGGTAGTGGTTTTAAACTAAAAGAGGGTAGATTTAGACTGGAAGAAAGACAATTTTTACAATGAGGGTGATGAAACAGTGCAACAGGTTGCCCACAGAGGTTGTAGATGCCCCCTCCCTGGAAACATTCAAGGTCAGGTTGGACGGAGGTCTGAGCAACCTGATCTAGTTGAAGATGTCCCTGCTTGTTGCAGAGGGGTTGGACTAGATGACTTTTGAAGGTTCCCTCCAACTCAAACCATTCTATGATTCTATTTCTAATCACTTTGAGGTCTGGTGCATTATTGTTAATGGGGCGAATTAAAAAAAAAAAATAAAAAAAAAAAAGACCAACAACTCATTCTTTACTGGGGAGAACTGTATATTGATGTGGAACAGAACCTCAAGAGGGAAGCAGAGCAAAGGAGTGATTACTTTTGGCACAGCAGTACATCATTTTTCCTCTCCCAAGGTCTCCTTGAAGATCTGTAATTACCCATCCTCTTTTCTCAGCTTTGTGATTGCCCTCTTAGAGAGTCCTTGCCATGCAATATATGCAAGGTAAAATAACCCTGGTGGGCAGTGCCCTGCTGAGGGATAAGCAAGGTAATTCACCCTTATGAGAAAATTGGGTCAGGTATGCATCATCTTCTTCATACTTTCATTTGGAACAACATGCTTTGCCAATTGTGTGAGATGCGCTGGACCCTGGAATAAAAAAAGTGGCATCAAGAAGTCTTTTATCCCATTCCTTCCACCATAATGAAGCACCAGGTACGGCTGTGCCATTTCTGAAGGAAATTTGACTAACCTGTTCTTTACAGTGCCCACCATAGTACCCGACAGACAATGACAGGGAAGTTGTCTCCTCTCCTATCCTGTCCTGCCTTTTCCTTTCCCTCCATGTGGATGAGGCAGGAATGCTCTGTGGGCTGCCTAGCTACTACACCTCTCTGTATACATGCCTGGGTGGAACAAGAGGACTTTGCTACCTGTGCTAGGGAGTGACAGCCTGCGGCCCTGAGGTTACATGACTGCAGATGACATGGGAAATGCATCGCTTCAAACCCCTGTATTGCAAGCAAGCAGTCTGATTGTAAAACTGTGGGCTATCAGTTGGGAGATGTGTGCCCAGTGTGCAGTGAAGAATCATGTTTCAGGAACGTGCCCGCGAAGAAATGATATGGGGTGGCCTTGTGATGAGGAGAGCCAGATGGGAGGTGAATTTCTGCTTTCCCCCAGGGGGTGTTATCTGTTCAGAACATATGATTCCAAAGAAAAGTGAGAAGTTATTTTGGCACCAGGTCCCGGAACTAACAGGTGCTTATTCATATTGAAGATCTTCTCTTCCTCACTTTGGGAGTTCATGGTGACTGTGAAATTGCCATCTGCTGAGAGCTGGCAGGATGAGTGGCTGCTGCTCCTCTGCTTGATGATGAGACTGGTATTTGCTGTGAATATGGTACCCTTAGGCATTATGTAGGAAGGGACAACATCGACACAGGGGCAGCTGTTGTGCAGAAAGCTGTCCACTACCTTGCATGATGTCTCTGAGCTGTCAGAATGTGTGAGGCATGTTCTGAGGCCATCTTGGTGTGAGGCTCTTCAGGAATTTCTATGCTCATTTGAGTATCCTTTCTTATTTTTAGGAAGAATTAAGTTGCCTAAGTGTTTTAGCTGTCTGGGTGATATGCTGTTTCTGTTGTCCTTTATAGTGATGGACAGAATTTCAGCTTATCAGTATAGGTACAGATAGGAATATATGTATATATAGGTATATATGGGTATATCTATACCTATATAGGTATAGATGCCAGAAAGGCAAGATGAACTGCCAGATTTTATACTTTAGCTCTGGCAATATTCCTTTTTAAGCTGACATAAAGAGAAATTCCTGTCTCTAGTGTGATTTCAGAATCATGAGGTTTTCCATGAGGACTGATCTAAATTATACTTTTAAACGCTACAGTGCTTTGAGTACAATGTAACATGAGGCTACTGAAGAGCCTCGTTGACTTCGGTACTTGCACTTCCTTATAAGGGCTCCATAAAATTTCACCGTCCTTAATTAACCTTAATACTTGCCCAGCTTACTTCCATGAGAATTGTAAAAAGTTTGCCTCTTTAATCAGTGTCTTATTAATAAGGAGTATGTTATCTTTGCAGGCTGCTTTTCTTACGACATGCATGCTTATAAGCTTCCTCATAAAATGATCAGTCAGGTCTTGAAGATCTTCAGGAACAGTAGGTGCATGTTATTTATGGGGAAAAACTGCAGACGAGAACTGCAGCGCCTCTCTCTTACTCTTGCTTTGATCAGCCAATGTCTGTTTGGGCTTTGTATGTAGGTTTTTTAGGGTTTTGAAACACTAACTTATTATTTTGAATATTTATGTATCAGAGAATACTGATCTGAGCACAAACTAGACTTTGATTCAGCAGGGCTCAGATAGACAACAAAGATATCAAAAGGGCTAACTTGAGCATTTATTCCATTATCTATGGAAGGGATGACCTTTCGTACGTCCCCTCACCTCATTTATGGGAAGGTAATTTTTTACTTCCCTGAGCTGGAAAATTTCTGCCGACCACACAACCAATGTAATCATTGCCCTTCTGCACCAGTGTTTCTGTGCCAACAAGATGTTCGGGAAGGTATCTCCTTCTCACATCAATCCAGGCCCTCCTGGCGTTTATATATTATGGTTGCACGTATCAGAGTAATATCTTCTCCTGTTGCTGATGCACACATGGAATTCTGCTTGTGTTTCTCTATCTGTGTCTATGCCTATGTATTTTGATCATCATGAGGTTTTAAACTGTTTCGGGGAGCCCTCATGTATGCAGTATGTCAGTTCCCAAGTAACCTGCTTTATGTACAGTGTATCAGAAGCCTGTAGAGAATTTCAGCTTCTTGAATTCCTGTGACTGTGAGAGCACTGAGTTGAACCCCCATTTGAACTTATCCCCTGCAGCATTTATTTTCAAACTCGGGTTAAAGAAGATCCCTAGGGAGTATTGGATTTCAAACCCAAGGTCTTCTGGGGTCTCTTGTGCCCACTGCTCCTTTTTAGCCTCAATTAATATGCAGAAGAGTATTGGAAATATTGTGGTGCAGCTCTGTCTCCTGTCACAACTTGTCATAATAACTGAGTGTTGCCTATAATGTGTAGGTTATGTGTTTGGCACAAGCACAGGGTTTTCAGCTCAGCACAGTACATCAGCGGACAGAATGACCACATCGAGCACAAAGCCACTTTACAAATCTCAGCGTTTGATCTTCTGTTTGTTTTTATCTCCCTTTTTGCCAATATTTACTGCCTCCCAACCCCTAAAACCCTCCTTCTATCTAAGCAGTAACAGATACTTGTATGCTTCAAATCAAGAATTTCTGTCTGATGTGTTTTCTTTTCTCTTTAGGAGAGGAAGTACATTTTCTAGGCATATTTCAGTATCATCAACTTTGTTTTGTGTGTAAGTACGCTGTGTTGCAGCGGGAATGGACAGATTTTGTATAGTTCCTGTTTGCAAAATAACCGTCTCACAGGAGCATTTGAAACAGTTAATATTAACAGTAATATTAACAGGTAATATTTTTAACGGTAGCTAAAGTTCCTGTTGTAAAGAAAAGTTCCTGTTCTACTCTTTAACTGACTTGAAGTAAGAAAGAAAAGCTGAAGCTAAGCTAACATCAAGAAGCAGCCAGAAATGTCCTGCTGTCACCTCCTATGGGAAGTCACATGAACAACTAAACAAAAGCTGATGAGGAGATTTGTACTCCACCTGAAGCATAAGTCCCAGAGACAGCAAGGCCAGGAACTTCTCCAAAGCCACACCAGGTTGAAACCTTAGCCCTTGTGCAGATTTTGAGTGAGAGATATAACCATGAGGAAAGAGTCTGTATGGCCCCGAGTGAGCCCACCAGAGGTTTAGCTGCCAGAGCCTCAGGCAAACAGCACGATGGCACAGCTGAGGGCAACCCCATTCCTCGGGGAGGAGGGGAAAGGCTCCCAGAGGGGTTATGTGGAGGCCGTGGCCAGAACCCACCCCCAGACTGTGGAAACTGCCTCCACCTGGCCATGGCTCCTTATCTGCATCCAGACCTGGACAAGCTAACAGCCAAACCCTGAGTCAACAAGGTGTTAAGAGAAGCAGGCTCCTTCTCATCATGTCAGTCCAGGATCTGCTGGCATTTGTCTTTATTAATTGTGGGTGGCCCTATCTGTCAGAGCCATGTTATTATTTTAATGCTGATTCACACATAAATGCATGAAGTCTGCTTGCTGGGATCTATCTGTCTATCTATGTTTTTATCTACATGTGGATTTAAACTTTTGTGGGGAGCCAGAATGTTTGCAGAAATATCAGAACCAGGGTAACCTGCTTTACATGCAATATACCAGAAACCTGTAGAGATTTGCAGCTTCTTGAAGTCCTGTCAGCTTTGGAATGCATTCCCTAGAACGTTGACATGTCATACAGAGACTGCGAGTCCTTGGGAAAAGACCTCATTGGTCCCTGAGTAGTGAAAGCCATGTTAGATATTTTCACAGATGAGCCAGAGTGCATCCTGATACCACCTTGTTCTTCCCCTGGTAGCTTCATTTTTCTTCAGCCTTCTCTTTTTCTTCACTGGTCACCTACTGGAATATTGTTCAGGGAAATCATTGCTGTTCGCTTAGCAAGCTTTTCAGACTACTAATTGTAAGACACAAATGTAATCCTGGTCTTCTTCCTTTCCATTTCCCTTTCTTGGATAGGAATTATCCTCTAACTGAAAGAGTCCTTTGCCTTCCTTTCCCAGGCCATTCCTCAAGAGCTTGTTGCTTCCGCTTGGAGTGGGAGTGCCATGACCACCTGCATTGGTCAAACGGCCAACTCTCTGCAACGCGCCACTGCCCTTGCTGACCAGACCTCCATAAACTGTAAGAGGCACGTAGACGCTCATCTCCAGTGTAAGTAGATGCTGACGCTGTCACCATCTAGAGTGGGTGGGCAATTCTAGGTAAAGATTTATGTGCTACATTTAGCATTTAAATCTGCAGCAGACTCCCCCCTCACGGTTCATATGCCTGTCTGCCATTTCCATAAAGTCTGTTTAGAGGAATAATTTCTTATAAAGGACTGTTCTGACAGCAAAGCAAAAGTTAGGCTGTCCACATTCTTCCGGCTCGTTTTAAGATTAGAGGATTACAGAAACAAGTTTTGAGGAAGAGACAAATCGCCACATCCGGTGAGCAGTGGTCAACAGTTCAATGGATGGAGATCAGTGACCAGTGCTGTTTGTCAGGGTTCCATACTAGGACCAGGTACTGTTTAATGTCTTCTTCACTGACATAGGCAGTGGGATCGAGTGCACCCTCAGCACATTTGCAGATGACACCAAGAGATCCTGCACCTGGATCGGGGCAATCCCCAGTATCAATAAAGGCTGGGGGATGAAGGGATTGGGAGTAACCCTGCGGAGAAGGCCTTGGGGGTACTGGTGGATGAAAACCAACGTGAGCCAGCAATGTGTGTTTGCAACCCAGAAAGCCAACCGTATCCTGGGCTGAGTCAAAAGCAGCGTGGCCCGCAGGTTGAGGGAGGTGATTCTGCCCCTCTGCTCCGCTCTGGTGAGACCCTGCCTGGAGTACTGCATCCAGCTCTGGAGTCCTCAGCACCAAAAAGACATGGATCTGCTGGAGCAGGTCCAGAGAAGGGCCACAAAGATGATCAGAGGGATGGACCACCTGTCCTGTGAGGACAGGCTGAGAGAGTTGGGGTTGTTCAGCCTGGAGAAGAGAAGGCTCCAGGGAAACACTATTGCAGCCTTTCAGTACTTAAAGGGGGCTTACAAGAAAGATGGGGACAGGCTTTTTAGCAGGGACTGTAGCAATAGGATGACGGGTAGTGGTTTTAAACTAAAAGAGGGTAGATTTAGACTGGAAGAAAGACAATTTTTACAATGAGGGTGATGAAACAGTGCAACAGGTTGCCCACAGAGGTTGTAGATGCCCCCTCCCTGGAAACATTCAAGGTCAGGTTGGACGGAGGTCTGAGCAACCTGATCTAGTTGAAGATGTCCCTGCTTGTTGCAGAGGGGTTGGACTAGATGACTTTTGAAGGTTCCCTCCAACTCAAACCATTCTATGATTCTATTTCTAATCACTTTGAGGTCTGGTGCATTATTGTTAATGGGGCGAATTAAAAAAAAAAAATAAAAAAAAAAAAGACCAACAACTCATTCTTTACTGGGGAGAACTGTATATTGATGTGGAACAGAACCTCAAGAGGGAAGCAGAGCAAAGGAGTGATTACTTTTGGCACAGCAGTACATCATTTTTCCTCTCCCAAGGTCTCCTTGAAGATCTGTAATTACCCATCCTCTTTTCTCAGCTTTGTGATTGCCCTCTTAGAGAGTCCTTGCCATGCAATATATGCAAGGTAAAATAACCCTGGTGGGCAGTGCCCTGCTGAGGGATAAGCAAGGTAATTCACCCTTATGAGAAAATTGGGTCAGGTATGCATCATCTTCTTCATACTTTCATTTGGAACAACATGCTTTGCCAATTGTGTGAGATGCGCTGGACCCTGGAATAAAAAAAGTGGCATCAAGAAGTCTTTTATCCCATTCCTTCCACCATAATGAAGCACCAGGTACGGCTGTGCCATTTCTGAAGGAAATTTGACTAACCTGTTCTTTACAGTGCCCACCATAGTACCCGACAGACAATGACAGGGAAGTTGTCTCCTCTCCTATCCTGTCCTGCCTTTTCCTTTCCCTCCATGTGGATGAGGCAGGAATGCTCTGTGGGCTGCCTAGCTACTACACCTCTCTGTATACATGCCTGGGTGGAACAAGAGGACTTTGCTACCTGTGCTAGGGAGTGACAGCCTGCGGCCCTGAGGTTACATGACTGCAGATGACATGGGAAATGCATCGCTTCAAACCCCTGTATTGCAAGCAAGCAGTCTGATTGTAAAACTGTGGGCTATCAGTTGGGAGATGTGTGCCCAGTGTGCAGTGAAGAATCATGTTTCAGGAACGTGCCCGCGAAGAAATGATATGGGGTGGCCTTGTGATGAGGAGAGCCAGATGGGAGGTGAATTTCTGCTTTCCCCCAGGGGGTGTTATCTGTTCAGAACATATGATTCCAAAGAAAAGTGAGAAGTTATTTTGGCACCAGGTCCCGGAACTAACAGGTGCTTATTCATATTGAAGATCTTCTCTTCCTCACTTTGGGAGTTCATGGTGACTGTGAAATTGCCATCTGCTGAGAGCTGGCAGGATGAGTGGCTGCTGCTCCTCTGCTTGATGATGAGACTGGTATTTGCTGTGAATATGGTACCCTTAGGCATTATGTAGGAAGGGACAACATCGACACAGGGGCAGCTGTTGTGCAGAAAGCTGTCCACTACCTTGCATGATGTCTCTGAGCTGTCAGAATGTGTGAGGCATGTTCTGAGGCCATCTTGGTGTGAGGCTCTTCAGGAATTTCTATGCTCATTTGAGTATCCTTTCTTATTTTTAGGAAGAATTAAGTTGCCTAAGTGTTTTAGCTGTCTGGGTGATATGCTGTTTCTGTTGTCCTTTATAGTGATGGACAGAATTTCAGCTTATCAGTATAGGTACAGATAGGAATATATGTATATATAGGTATATATGGGTATATCTATACCTATATAGGTATAGATGCCAGAAAGGCAAGATGAACTGCCAGATTTTATACTTTAGCTCTGGCAATATTCCTTTTTAAGCTGACATAAAGAGAAATTCCTGTCTCTAGTGTGATTTCAGAATCATGAGGTTTTCCATGAGGACTGATCTAAATTATACTTTTAAACGCTACAGTGCTTTGAGTACAATGTAACATGAGGCTACTGAAGAGCCTCGTTGACTTCGGTACTTGCACTTCCTTATAAGGGCTCCATAAAATTTCACCGTCCTTAATTAACCTTAATACTTGCCCAGCTTACTTCCATGAGAATTGTAAAAAGTTTGCCTCTTTAATCAGTGTCTTATTAATAAGGAGTATGTTATCTTTGCAGGCTGCTTTTCTTACGACATGCATGCTTATAAGCTTCCTCATAAAATGATCAGTCAGGTCTTGAAGATCTTCAGGAACAGTAGGTGCATGTTATTTATGGGGAAAAACTGCAGACGAGAACTGCAGCGCCTCTCTCTTACTCTTGCTTTGATCAGCCAATGTCTGTTTGGGCTTTGTATGTAGGTTTTTTAGGGTTTTGAAACACTAACTTATTATTTTGAATATTTATGTATCAGAGAATACTGATCTGAGCACAAACTAGACTTTGATTCAGCAGGGCTCAGATAGACAACAAAGATATCAAAAGGGCTAACTTGAGCATTTATTCCATTATCTATGGAAGGGATGACCTTTCGTACGTCCCCTCACCTCATTTATGGGAAGGTAATTTTTTACTTCCCTGAGCTGGAAAATTTCTGCCGACCACACAACCAATGTAATCATTGCCCTTCTGCACCAGTGTTTCTGTGCCAACAAGATGTTCGGGAAGGTATCTCCTTCTCACATCAATCCAGGCCCTCCTGGCGTTTATATATTATGGTTGCACGTATCAGAGTAATATCTTCTCCTGTTGCTGATGCACACATGGAATTCTGCTTGTGTTTCTCTATCTGTGTCTATGCCTATGTATTTTGATCATCATGAGGTTTTAAACTGTTTCGGGGAGCCCTCATGTATGCAGTATGTCAGTTCCCAAGTAACCTGCTTTATGTACAGTGTATCAGAAGCCTGTAGAGAATTTCAGCTTCTTGAATTCCTGTGACTGTGAGAGCACTGAGTTGAACCCCCATTTGAACTTATCCCCTGCAGCATTTATTTTCAAACTCGGGTTAAAGAAGATCCCTAGGGAGTATTGGATTTCAAACCCAAGGTCTTCTGGGGTCTCTTGTGCCCACTGCTCCTTTTTAGCCTCAATTAATATGCAGAAGAGTATTGGAAATATTGTGGTGCAGCTCTGTCTCCTGTCACAACTTGTCATAATAACTGAGTGTTGCCTATAATGTGTAGGTTATGTGTTTGGCACAAGCACAGGGTTTTCAGCTCAGCACAGTACATCAGCGGACAGAATGACCACATCGAGCACAAAGCCACTTTACAAATCTCAGCGTTTGATCTTCTGTTTGTTTTTATCTCCCTTTTTGCCAATATTTACTGCCTCCCAACCCCTAAAACCCTCCTTCTATCTAAGCAGTAACAGATACTTGTATGCTTCAAATCAAGAATTTCTGTCTGATGTGTTTTCTTTTCTCTTTAGGAGAGGAAGTACATTTTCTAGGCATATTTCAGTATCATCAACTTTGTTTTGTGTGTAAGTACGCTGTGTTGCAGCGGGAATGGACGGATTTTGTATAGTTCCTGTTTGCAAAATAACCATCTCACAGGAGCATTTGAAACAGTTAATATTAACAGTAATATCAACAGGTAATATTTGCTTCTACATCAATGCACGGAGCATGGGCAACAAAAAGGAGGAGCTGGAAATCATTGTGCAGCAGGAAAACTAAGAGATAGTTGCATCATGGAAACATGGTGGGACAAATCCCATGACTGTATTGTGGCCATCGATGGCTACAGGCTGTTCAGAAAGGACAGGCAAGGAAGGAGAGGCGGTGGGGTAGCCCTGTATATTAGGGTGTGGTTTGATTGTCTAGAGCTTAATGAGGGTGGCTATAGGACTTACGGGTAAGAGCCAGGGGAAAGGCCAACAAGGCAGATATCATGGAGAGAGATTCTGTTATAGACAACCCAACCAGGATGAAAAGGCAGACGAAATATTCTATAAGCAGCTGGGAGAAGTCTCCCAGTCGCTAGCCCTTGTTCTCGTGCGGTACTTCAACTTACCAGGTGTCTGCTGAAAATACAATACAACAGACAACAGTCTAGGAGGTTCCTGGAATGTATGGAAGATAACTTCCTGACACAGCTGCTGAGTGAGCCTCACTGGAACTGTTATTTGTGAACAGAGAAGGACTGGATGGGTGATGTGACAGTTGGAAGCTGTCTTGGGAATAGCGACCACAAAATGATGGAGTTTTTGATTCTTGAAGAAGTAAGGAGAGAGTTCAGCAGAACTGTCCCTTTGGACATCCGGAGGGCAGATTTTGGCCTGTTCAGAAAACTGTTTGAGAGAGTTTGTTGCGAGGCAGTCAGGGCTGGACAATCTTCAAGAACGAAATCTTGAAGGCACAGGAGAAGGCCATCCCCAGGTGCCAAAAAGCAAGCCAGCGAGAAAGACCAGCCTAGCTGAACAAAGAGTTTTGGCTGGAACTTGGGGAAAAAAAGGAGAGTTTATGACTTTTGGAAGAAGAGGTAGGCAACTCAGGAGGACTACAAAGATGTCATGAGGTTATGCAGGGGAAAATTAGAAGGGCCAAAGCCCAACTAGAACCGAATCTGGCTACTGCCGTAAAAGACAATAAAAATGTAAAATGTAAAAATGCAGGGGGAAACATAGTACAAAGGATGAGGAAAAGGCTGAGGTACTTTAATGCTGCCTTTGCCTCAGTCTCTAATACTAAGACCAGTTGTTCTCCAGGTACCCAGGCCCCTGAACTAGTAGACAGGGGCGAGGAGCAGAATGAAGCCCCCATAATCCAAGGGAAATGGTTAGCAACCTGCTACACCATTTAGACACGCATAAGTCTGGGGACCGGGTGGGATCCACCCAGGGGTACTGAGGGAGCTGGCAGAAGTGCTCACCAAGCCACTTTCCATCATTTATCAGCAGTCCTGAGTAACTGGTGGGGTCCCAGTTGACTGGAGGTTAGCAAATATGATGCCCGTCTACAAGAAGGGCTGGAAGGAGGATCTGGAGAATTACAGGCCTGTCAGTCTGATCTCGGTGCCGGGGAAGGTTATGGAGCAGACCGTTTTGAGTGCCATCAAGTGGCACATACAGGACAACTAGGTGATCAAGGAGCACGTGTTTATGAAAGGCAGGTCCTGCTTAACTAACCTGATCTCCTTCTACGACAAGGTGACCCACTTAGTGGATGAGGGAAAGGCTGTTGGTGTTGCCTACCCGGAGTTTAGTAAGGCCTTTGACACCGTTTCCCACAGCATTCTCCTGGAGAAACAGGCTGCCCATGGCTTGGATGGGCGTACTCTTTGCTGGGTAAAAAACTGGCTGCGTGACCGGTCCCAAAGATTTGTGAATGGAGTTAAATCCAGTTGGAGGCCACTCACAAGTGACGTTCCCCAGGGCTCTGTATTGGGGCCAGTTCTGTTCAATATCTTTAGCACCGATCGGGACAAGAAGTAGAGTGCACCCTCAGTCAGTTTGCAGCCGACACCAAGTTGGGGGGGGGGGGGGGGGTGTTGATCTGGCTGAGGGTGGGAAGGCTCTACAGAGGGAGCTGGACAGGCCGGATCGATGGGGCAAGGCCAGTGGTATGAGGTTCAACAAGGCCAAGTGCCGGGTCCTGCACTTGAGTCACAACATCCCCATGCAGCGCTGCAGGCTTGGGGCAGAGTGGCTGAAGGGCTGCCCCATGTAAAAAGACCTGGAGGTGTTGGTCAACAGCCAGCTGACTATGAGCCAGCAGGGTGCCCAGGTGGCCAAGAAGGCCAATAGCATCCTGCCTTGTATCAGAACTAGTGTGGCCAGCAGGACTAGGGAAGTGATCATGCCCCTGTACTCAGCACTGGTGAGGCTCCCCCTCAAACACCATGTCCAGTTTTGGGCCCCTCGCTACACGAAAGACATTGAGATGCTGGAGCGTGTCCAGAGAAGGGCAACGAAGCTGGCGAGGGGTCTGGAGCACAAGTCTTATGAGGAGCAGCTGAGGGAACTGGGGTCGTTCAGCCTGGAGAAAAGGAGGCTGAGGGGAGACCTTATGGCTCTCTACAACCGCCTGAAAGGAGGTTGTAGCAAGGTAGGGCTCGGTCTCTTCTCCCAAGTAGCAAGTGATATGATTCCATGTTTCTATGAGAAGAGGAAAGAGATTCAAGTTGTGTCATGGGAGGATTAGATTGGATATTAGGAAAAAAATCCTCCCTGACAGGGTTTTCAAGCATTGGGACAAGCTGCCCAAGGACATCATTGAGTCAACGTCACTGGAGGTATTTCAGAGACAGGTAGACAGGATGCTGAGGGACATGGTTTAAGTGGCATACTTGGCAGTGCGAGGTTCATGGTTGGACTTGATGATCTTAAAGGTCTTCTCCAATGTAAATGATTCTATGATCTGTAGTGTTCCTCAGAGCCTGTCTGGCTGTTTTATGGTCACAGGTGGCAAGGCTGTCTCCTTAGGATGAGAGAGAAGAAATGCATGCAAGATTTCTTTGCAAGTAATGGCAGGAGAGGAGAGAGTTCCTTCTTTCAAAAAAGGGCAAGAAGAATTGCCTGTCTGTAACGCATTAGCTAACTGACTAGATGACACCGAGTGTAAAATATGGTTCCCTTTCTCTTAAAATAACATAGTTGCAAAGTTGTGTGATACTGTGTTCAGTTAAAGCTTTGCAATGCTATTCTAGCAAAATAAGTTACAGATTTGCTCGGATAAAGGGGAAGTGTCAAGACTCTGTGCCTCTGAGCACAATGGATAAAGAAGCTACACTAGAATAAGCTGGTTTTGTAGTATTGTGCAGACAAGAACTTTTGAAACCAAGCAAAAAGAATAAGTTGAGTTCAACCAGCAGACACGGTGAGGAAGACTGTCGATGACCACCAGAGGACCCTGAAACACCACCAAAGGACATAAATGCGCCTGCGTCAAAGGCATTTACATATATTAATGAGCTCTAAGAAAAGTATGAATATGTTAATAATTTCTCAGAAATCTAATGGATATGTATATTTTGATCACATATAATGTCTGTAAGCAAGCAATCCGGCGCGTATGCATTTGGGGGAGCGATCCCCTGTGTGCCGCAATAAAGAGTGCCTGCTTTCTGAAACTCCAAATTGAGTCTTACGGAGTTCCTATTTTGCCAACTTATGGTATCATAGACACCTCTGCAGAAGTGTCCCATCTGAGCTTAATCTTCTCCTCAGACAGAAGGCACTCAAGTCACTGTCACCAGTGTAAAGAACACCACGCTGCAGGGTGTTTTTTGGACTTGGGAAGATGCTTTCTATTGCTGTTACTGCACAAAGCTCTGGCGTACTGCACTGCTGAGATTTCTGTGGCTTGCCCATTGCAATCACTAAACCTTGTTTCAATGTCTTTCATTTCTCCAGCTCTCACTCCCGTTTTGTAAAGCTGTTTACCGAGACAGCAAGCACGGCAAGCTGTCCATCACCACTTTCTATGTTTTGCTGCCAGCCAGAAGAATAATCCTTAGTGTCAAAGTAATGATTGCAGCAGATTCAGGAAAAGCAGGAAAGAAGTAGTCTAAGTTGTCTAATCACAGGTACCAAAACTGGGAGCTGCCTGCATGCTCCTCTGTTGCCGTGAGCTCGCTGAGGTTATCCTGTGGCCAAGGGATGGTGCCGCACAGCACAGCCCAAGGGCCACCCTGGGCACACAGCACAGCACCAACTCACTGCTATGTGATCTCTTAACTCCTTGAAGGGCAGTAGTCTCCTGCTCAGGATCACTACACCTTATCCTTCACTTAATTTTGCAGCATCTTTCTTACAAAGCAGAAGCTAGGTCTGGATTTAATACTGTAACATCAGTCTAATAATTTCCACTATATACCATGGAAGTCCCTTCCCTAGGCCGGTTCTCTGTTCACATACCCAAGGATAACATTAATCTTGTTTACTACTGGGAGTTTGAGACACAAGATCCCAAATGCAAACTCCAAAATTACTTGTAATCCCAGCTCTCCACTCCACGTTAGCTTTCATGAGACACCTGTGCACATCACAGTCTTGCTGCCAGCTGTGCTCTTTCCTCCTGCCATACCTCACCCTTCCCCTTGCACAGGCCTGACACTTGCCCAACCGCCCCCCTCCCTCCCCCTGAGAGTTTGTTCAGTTCATTAGACACACAGTCACTTTCTTCTTGCAGGATTAGAGTGTTAAGGTAAACGAGGGGCCAGGCAAGTGCCTGAGCAAGAAGGAAGGGTGCAGTGAAGGCACCTGGCTGACAGGACTCCCCATCAGTGCCAGCAAGCAGCTCCAACAGCCATCAAACAACATGGCACCTACGGCAGCAGAGAGACAAAAGTGCCCGTGCTTCACGCTCTCCTGTGCAAAAGGGCACTTTGCTCGGCTTCACTGCGGATCCTTTTGCAGATCCTGGCTTTTGGTGTAGCTTCAGAGACAGCCACGGCAGCTGCCGGGAGCAGGAACTGAGGCGCAGAGGCAAGGAGGCGCATGGACGGGGAAGAGAGTGACTGAAGAGAGTGACTGGAGACACCATCACTGCAGGCTGAGCGGGCAGCGCCGCCGCCCCCGGACAGCGGAGCAGGGCTGTGCCGAGCCTGCACCCTGCCCCGGGAGCCGGCCCGCAGGACGGCGGTGCCGGGACCGGGCTTCAGTCAGCGCTCAGCTCTACGGGCGCTGTAACGGCCCCGAGGCCCCCCTCGGGTCCAAAGAGGGCGGGGGAGGCGGGGGGGCGGGAGCCTCACGTCCCCGCCTGCCCGTACCGGGGAGGCGGCGGAAACCCCGGTGAGTCAGAACGGGGGAGGGAGCTGCCGCCTGCCCCGCCGGGATGCCCCTGGCCGCGCCGCTCAGGAACGCTCATTCCCTCCGCGGCCCGGGCGGACAGAAGGCGTCTGTCATCGCGGGCAGAAAGCGGCCGCGCCACCGGGCCCCGGCGTGAGGCGCGTCCGCGGCGGGGGAGCTGCCGCCGGCAGCCCCTGCCCCCGCCTCGCCCATGGCGGAGCCGCGGCGCCCCGCGGAGGGCTGCTCCTACCGCAACACCGACTGTCTGGAGCGGCCGCTGAAGCGGCTCTTCAAGGGGCTGGGCAGCGGCGTGGCCGCCTGCCCCTGGCCCTTCGTGCTGGTGCCGCTGCTGCTGTCCGGCGGGCTGGGCGCCGGCTTCTTCTTCCTGCCGCAGCGCGAGGCGAACGACATCGAGGAGCAGTTCACGCCGACGTGGGGCCCCGCCAAGGCCGACCGCGACTTCGTGCAGCGGTACTTCCCCACCGACGACTCGGAGCGCTTCTCCGCCCAGCGGCTGCCCACCGAGGGCGCCTACGCTGCCCTCATCGCCGTGGCGGCGGGGGGGGGCTCGGTCCTGGACCCGGCGGCGCGCCGCGACCTGCAGCGGCTGGACGCGGCGGTGCGCACCGGCGACTACGACAAGCTCTGCGCCCGCAGCGGCGGCACCTGCGCCGACCCCTGCCCCGAGCCGCTGCTGCCGCTGCTGGACGATGCGGGGGCGGCCGCTGCCCTGGAGAACCTCTACTTTCCCGTCAGCAACGGCAGCTTCCTGGGGGCCGCGCTGGGCGGCGTGCGGACGGGCGCCGACGGGCGGGTGCTGTCGGCGCGGGCCCTGAAGCTGGTGTATTACCTGCGGGAGGACGGCTCCGCGGCGGCAGACAGCCGGCGGTGGCTGGAAGGGTTCCTGCAGGACATCCCGTCGAAGCTGGCGAATTTGACCGCCATTCAGGTAACGCGGGGGTGGGTACAGCCGCGGGGGGGCCGCCGAGGACCGAAATGCCCGGTCTGCCCCATCGCCTGAAAAGAAAGGAGATGGTGGGGGAAACGGCGGGGACCTCCTGGCAGGTTGCGAGGGCCACGGAGATGCGTTAGTGCCAACTTGTTGTTTAGCGTTGCCAGTGCAGGTGTATAAAGACCTGAGAAAAAGAGTAAAAGTGCTTCATCTTTTCTTTCCTTGTTCTTTTAACAACAGGTGGCTTACTTTACCTCACTGTCCAGACAACAGGAGTTTGAAGGAAACACCAACAGCGTGATCCCACTCTTCTCCGTAACGTATTTCTTGACAATAACCTTTTCAGTCGTCTCTTGCCTAAGGTAGAATGTCCTCTAAAATGTCCTCTAAGCTATGGCTCAAAGAGAAGTGAGCTCCACTCTTCTTTGCTTTGCCTAAATTGGTTTCTGCTCTTGTTGGGTGAAGTCATTCGTGAGCCTGCAGACTTCATGTCATAATGGGCAAAATGTATTTCTTTGCTGTTTCTCTCTTCCTTGTGCATATTTCCCAACTGCTTAAATGGGGTTCACGAGAAGTACCAGAAGGAATATCTGAACAAGTGTTCAGTGCAGACATGTGCATCTTGAATGCGAGTATCCATTTGTCTGTTCTCTGAAGCCATCAGTCATTTCTGTAGGCCCCACCTCATAAGAATCACTTTTGTAGATGATGGTTTTGGAACTATTTAAACAACTGAAACAACTCCCTACTCTTTCTCTTTTTAAGAGTTCTGAGGTGCTGTAGCTTTGGCACTAAAAACACTATTTTTAAAAGAGAAGCCGCTGCCCGAGCATTCACACACCACCTGAGTCTCTTAACCGGTAGGACCAAGGTCCCTTCGCAGCAGGTGACCCCAGTGGGCCAACGGGTGCCCCTTTTGACTCCTGACACACACACACATACACACACTGACTCTTGAGCACGCTCCCTCCCTCTTCAGGCTCGACCCTAGGTTTCCCACAGCAGAGTCTCAGACAGCAGATTTTATAAAAATAAGTAATTTAACTGAAAGGTACAGCTGCAAGGTCAGCCCAAGGTGGGTGCCTCTGAAAAGGGAGGGAACTCGAACAAAGAAATCCCTGGGAAATTATACCCTTGCTATCTGTACTCCCACCCCTCACATTCATGCTTCTTTTAGTCAAATGGTGATTTTTGGCCCGGGCTCTTCTAACACCTTACTGATTCTTTTTGTGTGTCCAGGCAGGATGTTGGCTGCTCTTATCTTGTTGATTTGCAGTCTCTGCTGACACTTGTAGCTTCCTTATTGTCTGGTTTACGCTTCTTGCGCACCTGTGCCCACTGGCAGAATGTGGGGAACTGAAAAGTCCCAGACTTAGGGAAAATACTACCAAAATATCAGTGTGCTGCCAACATTTTACCTGCTGCTAGGAAAATTACTAAGATAATGAACTCTATTGCAGCCTAAAGGCTTCAGCAAATCTAGCTACTCATGCTAAGTAAAGCTAAGCAAACAGCATAAATCACACCATGGTTAATGTTATAACCTTAAGTAATTTATTCTAATTAAAACTTGCTTATTTAAGCTAAACAACTAATATCTCTTAACACTGTGACAAAGTAAACCCCTTCAATTATGAAAAGGTTCTACTTTACCCTACGTAGGAAGGGCGCCAGAAGCGTGAT
Source organism: Numenius arquata (assembly GCF_964106895.1). NCBI lineage: Eukaryota > Metazoa > Chordata > Aves > Charadriiformes > Scolopacidae > Numenius > Numenius arquata. The sequence goes on along the minus strand of NC_133587.1, from coordinate 27,720,032 downwards.
CTAGCCACCCTGGCAGCAGCGGAATTCTGCACAAGCGCTTGAATAAAACTGATCATATCAACTTGGCATAACCAGTGGAGACAATCACCACAAAGATGCATAAAACTCAAACAAGAAAGTCATCCTTTGCGGGGAGGGAAGCAGTAAGTGGTGCTATTGCTAAGGTTATTCTACTGCTTTCTTGTTTAATTCGTAGCTTCTATCCACATCCAGCCCACAAGATACTAACCCTTTGTAAAGAGAAGTTAAAAAGGGGAAGGAAGCAGGGGAGGGAGGTGGAAGTATACCATGGTAAGATCTATTTGCACCTTTTTTCTGCCACTTACTCAGTTAAGATAGAGATGAGTGAGCACTAGCTTGATAGATTGCTGCAAGTCTTGCTACGACTTAAAGCATTCTGCTTGCTAGTAGGGCCTGAGCTTTACCTGCTGTCCACAGAGAACTTATCCTGCCCTTTCTTTGTGCTGGTGGAAGGTGAACCATTGAACCATTGTACCTTTGACAACCGCACAGCTGTGTTTGTGTGCTGTGCTTGAGAAATAAAGTTCTGCTTGGAGGGTGAGCTTATTGGTTTAGCGCCTGCATCAAGCATCATGCCCATTAAGCTGTACAATTTCTGGATTTCAGCTGTCTCACATCCGGTCATTTGTGAGCGCAGACAGAGCATGGGGGGTTCCAGCAACGCCCCCTTCTTGCCTTGGAAACGAGAGATTCTCTTAAAGTTCGGAAATGGTCTACAGCCTGGAAAAGATTTCTACTCAGGCAAGAGGCAACTCTCTGCCCCCTCGGTGTAGTGCAGAGTCTCCTGTTTCTTAGGGAATCCTTGAGCCAGCCCTCAGGGGCATCTTGGCAAATGGCCGGTAGCCAATCTGTCTGCTGAGAAAGCTTCTCTACACAGCACTTACTGCCTGGGAGGTGCTTCCATACTGCACTGATACGCTACACCAAGAAGCTGTGTAAAAAGGAAAGAGCTTCCTAAAATTCATCCTTTTTTGGCTCACCCTAAATATACACGCTCACTGGTATAGTTTATGTATCTTCATTTTGCCAGCTGTCTTGTTATTGATGCAAAGATCAGCACACATCTTTACTCCTAGGTATATAACTAGCTGTCCTGGGTTGAGAGACACAGGAGTAACCTTTCTTCTAATGCTGGGGAAAATTGCACTTTTAGAAGACTCTAGTGTCTGAATTGGTGAAAATATTTACTTTATAGCCAGCCAGGCTCTGTAGGATTTAAGGTTAGTGTTTTCAAGCCTTGCCAGGGGCAGGGATAAGGAGGAGCAAGGCCTGGGCATTTGACCCAGGCTGGCCAACAGGATTATTTCATACCACGAACGTCAGATTCAATATAAATTAGAAAGGTTTGCTGCGTAGCGGGCTCTCTCCCTGATGGTGGCCGTGCAGACAACTCCTTGCCCTGGTGCCGAAACCCTGAGGCCTTCCCTTCCTCCTGAAGCCATTGCGCTCCCAGTGTCCGACATTTGCTGTCCCCTGCTGGGAGTGCACAGCTTCCTACTGATAGAATTGGCTGAGTATAATTCCTGTATATCTTACATCAGTATCGGGATTAATACTGGTTCTTTAGTATTAGTGTTAATTTTTAGTCTTAGTTTATTAAATCTATTTATATTTCAACCCTTGTGTTTCTCTGTGTTCCTCGATTCCCCTTTCCGAGTGGGGGGGGGTCATCGGGTGATAGAATAATTGTCTAATGACAATAGATTGTTATGGGTCCTCTCAAACCATAACGCTAGCCCAAGTAATAATGTATTTAGCACATCCTATGTAAATTAATCTTGTCCGATGCTGGTACCTGGGAAATCTCCTAGCAAATAGCAACTTTCTTCAAGAGTTCTCTTCACAGTCAGGATACCATCGGTATCTGTGCATAATATTCACTTGTCATGCCAAACACCTTGGTGAAATATTTGAGGTGTAACTGAGAAATTCCTTACAATATTTTCAGGCTCAGCTGTATAAGAAATAATGTCTGGCTTGCATGCTGTGGCGTGGCTTCTGCCGGGTTAGCTGTATTAAGCAGCTTTGGATTGCTGCTCTTCTGTGGAGTGCCGTTTGTGGTCACTGTACTAAGTGCACCGTTTCTTATTCTAGGTAAGTAGAAAAAGCGAGTCGGATTCAGATGCAAAGACTAAAGTGGCGTTAAAACAACCTGATGGTGTTACTCTTTTATGATACGAGCATCAGACCATAGGCAGTTCTATCCTGCAGTGAGTGGAGGAGACACCTGGAGGCGCAGGCTCCTCTGAACTCCTACAGGTGGGGGAGCCGCTCAGCTCAGTGTGCCCATGCTGGGACTGGAGCTGGGCCCTGGCAAACCCAAAAAATGATGCCTGCTTTAGTTTGACTGATATGGCATGAAAACTGTAAATGAGAGGGTGGCGCGGTTAGCACTTCTGGCATTGTTCTAGCGTTCCTTGTCATTTAGCCATGCTGATTAATCATTGATTGAACCAGGGCTAATATTTGAGGTTCTGTCACCACATTTCCCTGTATTACCCCCTGCTGTTTTCCATAGACATACTACAAGCATTTACATATCTCATTAGCTCTGGATAAGTCTGTCTACCCCAAAACGTTTTGTTGTTACTGCTGTTCTATGGGACTGCTGAATTTGTCAGCAAATTAAGCACGTGCAGAGGTCTTCCCCAAGCCATCCACCTCTTGACCACCTCTTTTTGCAGTACGTTGAGAGCTCCCTACTTCTCTGCTGTTAGTCAGCCTCGAGATGGCTCAACAGCAGCACCACGGAACATGTCTGGTATGCCGCTCGTGCTGCACTAAGTGCTGACTTAATCCAGTACCTGTATTATGAGGTGAATATGGGAAGTCAGTTACTATGAGGTTTTGTATCCTATTTTCAGAGTTTAGTCTTTGGTCGGATAAAACTGGGCCTGAATACAGCTTAAGCAGTAACGTGTTTTGCTAAGATGTGAAGTTTCCTCTGCGATATAAATGACTAGGTTCAGAAGTGTCTCATTTAGCTATACAACTGAAGGGATGCACCATTCGTGCAACCAGCTCCCCCCAGAAACCCAAGGAAGTTAGTATCATTGCATCACAGTTGCACAGGCTACTTGACGGCCAATGCTGAATTCTCCAAATATCAGGAGATGACATTACTGCAAATAAATTACTGCTTTTACAATCCTTACCTGGTCTCCTATATGATAAGTTCATGGGATATTTTCTTGGTCTTGGTCTCATGCTGAGGAAAGCACATGGAACTCTCAGGTTGACAGAGGCCCTGCATCATACTAGATGTCTAATGCAAATGCTCCTTAGGACACACATTGTTTCTTTGTTTCCTTCACAAATAAAATGCATTTTGCATTTGCTTTCATTTGTTTATCAATTGCACAGGCTCTAAATTTCAAAGGGCCCCGTTCTATGCCTGGGGAAGGGCTTAAGCCAGTCTCTTCAGATCTTTATAAATAACATGCAAACTTTTGTCTTCCTCGCATTAAGCAAACAAATTATGCATACATTATATTAATTGCTTTGAAGCCTGCCGGTTTTCTAGAAGCAGCCTGGCTCGCTGCCATCCCATAGTACCTTTTGACTTGCTGCTTAATTCATCTTTGCATGTCTACTGGCAATTGCCTGTTCAGGCAGCAGATAGTGATTTCACCTATTCTTTTATGCTTAGCTATATCACCTATGCTTGCCCCTCTGTTCATGAGGTCTTGCTTCCCTTTTTGTGTGATTAATTTTCAGGGAATAGAAGAGCCTTTGATGTAGTAACAGTGGCAAAATACTGAAAGGTCTGTGATTAAAATCTGGAGAGTTAGCAGAGCCGAGAGAAGCACATTGGCTTTTCCTTTTCAAACTTGTGCTCATTTATTCTTGTGTCTTAGCAAAAACTCTAGCCCAGGACCCAGTCTTCCTGGCAGGGTTTCCCAGGACTCTGGTGGGTCTATGCAGGCACATCAGTATAAATGTGAAGATAATTGAGTAATACATCATGGATAAATGCTTGAAGGTAAACTGGAGAGAAAACCAGTGGAGAGCAAAGAGCATTAAGAAGTGAACCCCCAGAGAACTGGGACCACCGTTCTCCCATGGGGTAGCAACTGCTCTCCCAGTCTGCTGAAGACAGAGCAAGAAATCACTGGTCTAATTTGCTGCAGTGATGAAGAAGAGATTCCAGAGGTAATAGGGGACGCTCCAAGGGATAAGGATAGTTGAGCATTAGAATAAGTGATGTACTTGAATCTGTGTGATCTACATCACTGGACACCTGGGCAGCAGCTACAACACACTTGTGGGAGATGGACTAGGTGTGCTCTGTCCTTCAGCAGAGTAGGGTGAGGGATCAACAACCCATCAGGTCACCCGGCGTTCCTGAAATGTAATAAGCTCAGCTACACACAAAGGATCTGTTTTCCTGTATCTGTTTAACTTGCATCAGCATGAAAGCAAGGTTACTGCCTAACTTTCTTTTTCAAAATTTTATGCAGACTTAAATGCGATTCATTTTGTGCTTTTGTTGGGTGTTAGTGGGAGCTGCCATTTGCAATGCAGCATTAACTTTTTCCCCTCTTGCAGGTGTTGGTGTTGATGACATGTTCATCATGATTGCTGCTTGGGAACAAAGTGCAGGAAAAAAAGACAAATCCGATGTTAAGTCTCGGTTGGCCGAGACTTATGCAGAAGCAGCACTTTCTGTGACCATCACCACTCTCACTGATGTTTTGGCCTTCTTCATTGGCACCTGGACTGCCTTTCCATCCGTGAGATCATTTTGCCTCTATACAGGCACTGCTTTTGTCTTCTGCTATATCTATACCCTGACCTTCTTTGGGGCAATTATTGTATTGAATCATAGAAGGGAGCAAGGAAACCGACACTGGCTAACTTGTATGCCTGTGCAAGTAGGTAAAGGTCAGGCTGAGAAGTCCTGCTTGTACAATGCTTGCTGTATCGGCAACTGTTCTGGGGAGTCATCTTTGCCAGAAAGTGAACATCCAATGAGCATATTCTTTAAAAAGTATTATGGCCCTTTCTTCACCAATAGATGGATCAAGCTACTTGTGGTGTTGCTGTATGGAGCATATTTGGGTGGAAGCATTTATGGATGTACTCAGATCAGACAAGGCATCGATCTTCGAAATCTGGCCAGTGATGACTCCTATGTTATTCCATTCTATGATGACAACGACAAATACTTCTCAACATACGGACCCAGGGTCATGGTTGTCATTACTGAAAGCGTAGATTACTGGAATGAGACTGTTCGTCTTGGCATTGAAAACTGCACACAGAATTTAGAGGGCATTTCCTATGTCGATAAGAACTTCTCAGAGTCATGGCTGAGAGTATACACAAATCTTTCCAAAAGTGGTTTGATAAATATAAGCAATAAGACTCTTTTCATTAAGAACTTAGCTGTGCTGTTCCGAATTGTTCCCAGTTTTGAGTGGGACATTAACAAGACTGAGGATAAAATAGAAGCTTCACGTTTCTTCATCCAGACGGTGAATGTGACCTCATCCATTGATGAGAAGAATCTTCTCAATGAGTTAAGAGAGACAGCCAAGCAGTGCAGTATCCCATTAATGGTGTATAACTCAGCGTTCATCTACTACGATCAGTACCTGGTAATAGTGCAGAACACCGTTCAAAACATCATCATTGCTGCTGCGGCAATGCTCGTCATCTCCCTTTTGCTTATTCCCAACCCGTTGTGTTGCGTGTGGGTGACTTTTGCTATAGCTTCTGTTATAGTTGGTGTTGCTGGTTTCATGACCTTTTGGAAAGTCAACCTTGATTCCATATCCATGATCAACCTGGTCATCTGTATAGGGTTTTCAGTAGATTTTTCTGCTCATATCTCCTATGCCTTTGTTACGAGTGGAGAGTCATCAGCCAATAAAAGGGCGATCGAAGCTCTGTCCGTGCTAGGTTACCCAGTGTTACAAGGTGCGGTTTCTACTATATTAGGAGTAGTTGTGCTGGCTGCAGCAAAAACCTACATCTTTAGGACATTTTTCAAGATCATGTTCCTTGTTATTTTGTTTGGGGGTCTTCACGGTCTTGTTTTTATTCCGGTGTTTTTAACCTTTTTTGGAAACTTTGGCAGATCAACCAGTAATACCAAATCTGAAAAGCCAGAGTATAGGTTTAGAGACAATAAAGACTGTCCATGACTTAGTTAAATGTTTATTTATTATATGTAGATTAAAATGCAGTGACTTTCCGGGAATATAAGACATGAAGAAAATGAAGGACAGAAAAATAAATACAACAGGGAAGCAAAAGCTTCTGTAAAGCCAGACAAGAAAAATAATAGAAGAAGAAATGAAAACACCCAGAAGGGATTTGCATTGCTCATTTTTGTTTGTGCTTGACTAGCACTTTAATGCTGTTAAACCCTTTTTTGCGACTTTCTTTCTGAATGTATTAAAATTATTATAAACACTGACGACTGCATGAGCTTATTGGACAACATTACAGGTCTGTTGGACAATGTACACTGGTGGGAAGAGTAACTCCCACTAGTTTGCTGTCCGGGTTCCGGCGGGGATAAGGTTAATTTTCCCAAGGAGCTGGCAGGGGCACAGGTATTCCATACCAGGTGTGTCATGCCCAGTCTATAGCCCAGAGCTGGCCAGGGGAGGGAGCAGGAAGTTGCCGCTTGGAGCAGGCTGGGGGAGTCCTGGGTCCGGTCAGTGAGCGGTGAGACCGGGTTAGCTAATATTAAACATAATATAGCTTTAAGAAGATTGAGTTGCTTCTGTTGGCTGCAGTTTGTGAAAGGTTATGCTGTAGGTGAATGAACTTGTGTGGACCTCCTGGGTAACCATCATGGAAAACACTGTGCCATGGTATGACAGGTCAAGGATTCACTCGTGAGAATCACACCCTGACTGGGGACAAAGTGAAAAAGTAACTCAGGTTTAAGTTGTTAGTCCTAAAACTATAAACCCATAAATTCTGTTGTGCTCATCAGTAACAACCCATCCTGTGATGCATCGATAAAGCAGAGTAGCTTTCACTGAGTAAGAGTTAAGAATATATGGGGTCGTCTTTTAATCTGTAGAGACAAGGCACTCAATGAAAAGTTGTACATTTAATGAGTTGGAAATCAAATGAATGATGGTAACTGATGTCTGTAATTTTGGAAAAACTGGTCTAGCAGTTACTAAGTCATTCAGCCCAAATCTGCAGCTGTGGAGTGTTCCTTCTGAGATAAGCAGCGAATGGAACAAAGCCAGGGTCTTCCGTGTGGATTTCTGACCAGTTGCATGAGACCCAGTAGACAGGACAGAATCCTTCCATTTCACGGAATCACGGAATTTAGTTAGAGTTGGAAGGGACCTCTAGAGACCATCTAGTCCAACTCCCCTGCTAAAGCAGGATTGCCCAGAGCACATCACTCAGGACAGCATCCAGGCGGGTCTTGAAAATCTCCAGAGAATGGGATTCCACGACCTCCCTGGGCAGCCTGTTCCAGGGCTCTGTCACCCTCACCATAAAGAAGTTCTTCCTCATATTTGAGTGGAACTTCCTATGTTCCAGCTTGTGCCCGTTGCCCCTCGTCCTGTCACTGGGAACCACTGAAAAGAGTCCGGCTCCATCCTCCTTCAACCCATCCTTTAGATCCTCCATGATGTCACAGTTTATGGGGTCAGTGGACTGGAAACCAAATCAAGGTCTCAGTGGCAACAAAACATCAGACTGTGAATTAGAAAAAGAACGTTATAAAAAACCGAAACAAATTAAAACCTCCCCCCCCCCCCAACCAAAGCAAGCTACTGACAGCTAAAATATTTGGAGGAGCTGTTTGCTGGAGCCAGCATCTCCTCGTCCTTAACGCTCTGCCCGGAGCGCGGCGGCAGAGCCCCCCCCCGGCGGCCGCAGCGGCCCAGCGCGGCCTGAGGCCCTGTCCCGCCAGCACCGGCACCGGCACCGGCACCGGCACCGGGCCCTGCCCGACAGCGCCCCCTGCCGGCCGCGGGGGGGTGGGGGCACCGCCGGGGAAGGCGGGCGGGCCCCGGGCGGGCTCGGCAAAGCGGGTCGCGGGGAGGGGTCCCCGGTGAGGCTGAGGTGTCCTCTCGGCACTGACGGGGTGTCCCAGCTGCAGGCAAAGCTCGGCCCCTGCGGTCTGGCATCACCCTCCCCTCGCTGCCAGGAGGATTAAAATCCTTCTGCTTCGTAGACCTGAGGGTGTTGGCCAAGGCGGCCAACAGCATCCTGGCTTATATCTGGATAGTGTGGCCAGCAGGACTAGGGCAGTGATCTGGACGAGGGGATCGAGTGCACCCTCAGTCAGTTTGCAGCCGACACCAAGTTGGGGGGGCAGTGTTGATCTGCCTGAGGGTGGGAAGGCTCTACAGAGGGAGCTGGACAGGCCGGATCGACGGGGCAAGGCCAATGGGATGAGGTCCAACAAGGCCAAGTGCCAGGTCCTGCACTTGGGTCACAACATCCCCATGCAGCGCTGCAGGCCTGGGGAAGTGGCTGGAAAGCTGGAAAGGTGTCCAGCGGTAAAGGACCTGGGGTATTGGTCAACAGCTGGCTGAACATGAGCCAGCAGGGTGCCCAGGTGGCCAAGAAGGCCAAGAGCATCCCGGTTTGTATCAGAAACAGTGCGGCCAGCAGGACTAGGGGATTTTCCACAACTTGTGAAAGCCACTGATATTTACTTCAGGGAGAACAGGATTAGAGTCTCCACGCTAAAAATCTGATCTAAAGTTTTAGATCACAGTAACAGACTTACTTGTGGGGAAGACAGCTCACGATGTGCACATTTTTCCCTGTGTGCATAATATTTTGATATGAAATCTTTCCAGTGGCATTCCCATCAAAATAATTTTGCCTGTTTCCAGAAATTATCAGTTCCGCCACCTATTGGCTTCATTAATTAAAAAGCAGAATAGCCAGCTATTTTCTCCTCAGTTCACACATGGAAGTAAAAGTCCAATATGTCAATATGAAACACTGCATTCTTCGGATTTCCTAATGGTTTGGCAATAAATTGCATCGATGACAAGAAGTTGATGATGATCAACTTGATCAATGACAGTTCTGCAAGGGAGTCTCTTCTTCATATTCTGAGTATTGAAAAGAAAACCACCACCTGGATGAAACCTTCCTTTACTTCTATATGAGAAATGTAAGGGTGTCTTTCTAAATCAGTACTGTGGCTCAAGTGGTTTCATCAGTTGTCATCCGTGTCACAAGCACAGACAAGCTACTCTTCTGCTGAGGGCTGGTACATGGAGGCTTGACCTGATCAACACGGTAATTAATTTCCTCTGACATTCGCCATACTCAGCCCCCTGTCCAGTTGCACAGACTTCTGCCAAATGCAGCCTTTAGAAGGCTAAAGATTTTCCATCCATGCCTATGTAGGTTGAACTTCCGTGAATATTAAACAAAATCAGTTTGGTTGTCTCCAAGAGAGCACTATGTGGGCGAGCTGCCCTGGATTCCTCCTGCTGCCAGTGGGGAAAGCAGGTATTTTAGAGAGGGGAGTTATCAGGCCTCATTCAAATTTATTTCACTTTTTTTCTTGGATAGGATTTCTTGCTTCTTTTTGAGGGGTGGTGAGGGGGGTGATTAACTTTGCACTGAGGAATTCCCTCTCTGCTAAATCCATCCTTGAAAATGATGCAAGAACAGGTCAGCGTCTTTCTTCCAGAGTCACAGGCTGTTGTCAAAATCGTCACAACTGACCTTGCAGCTGGAAAGAGCAGCCTGTCTGCTCTGTGAGTGCGTCAGCTATTCTCATCTCTGCTAGGCATTTAATACAAAGTACTGTTTTCACCCTTGACTAACCTAGAATGATTTCACCTGAGCTGAAGAAACTGGCTGAAGAGTAGAAGCAGTAGATAAGACCACCATTTCTTGCTGAATTTCAGGTGGTACGTAAAGTCACAGGTAATGTCTGCATGCATGGAAACTGCGTTCTGTATTTGACCGATGCATGGGATTTGCTTTTAAGCTTGCCATAGAAAATGCTTTCTTAGGAAGCATGAAAATGGTGTCTTATAGTCAGATTTGAAGCTGAATACAAGGCTCTGATTTTTAAACAAAATACTTTTAAAAGTATGCTGGAATCTCCAGAACTGGCTTACTGCTACGTAAGTATCATTAAATTTGCCTCTCTGGGCACTGTTTTCAAAAGTGCTGAGGGACATGGTTTAGTGGTAACTTGGCAGTGCTAGGTTAACGGTTGCACTTGATGATCTTAAAGGTCTCTTCCAATCAAACAACTCTATGATTCTAAGTGTGGGGCAGGTCTTCCCTTAGAGCACAAGGGGTGGTCAAAAGGGATTTAAGGGGAAGAGGGAGATCAGTCACAGGCTTCTGAATTGATTGCTCTTTTTCTCGAGGTTTAATGTGGTGATGTCAAACATTCCCCAAGATTTGAACGGATAGAGATGATCAAATCCATCTGCCAATGGATTTCACAGAATCACACACAACTGAGGTTGGAAGGGACGTCAGTGGTCATCTAGACCAACCTATCTGCTCAAGCCAGAACACCCAGAACCCATTGCCCAGGACTATGTCCAAAAGGGTTTTGAATATCTCCAAGGATGGAGACTGCACAACCTCCCTGGGCGAGCTGTGCCAGTGCTCAGTCACCCTCACAATAAAAAGTGTTCCCTGATCTTCAGAAGGAGCCTTCCATGTTTCAGTCTGTGCCCGTTGTCTCTGGTCCTGTCACTGGGCACCACTGAAAGGAGCCTGGCTCTGTCCTCTGCACCCTCCCTTCAGGTATTTATAGACGTTAATAAGATCCCCTGTGAGCCTTCTATTCTTCAGGCTGAACAGTCCCAGTTCCCTCAGCCTTTCCTCTTACGTGAGGTGCTCCAGTTCCTCAATCATCCCAACAGCCTCAGATGTCTGAAGAACTTTGCTGTAGCTCTCCAAAGATTCTGCAAAATGTATGTCTTGTTTTGTTATTAGTGCCACCATTTCTTCTAACCATCTCTGAGGTCACAGGTGCAAACACTTCAGTAGCAGAGTCAGGACTACATTCCACCAGCATCATAGGAACAGGCTGTTGAGTAAGATGCATCTTAATCTGCTGACTACATTGATTAAAACCATTACATAGGTAGATTTAGGCTAGAGCATTTTTATTTTATAGTGATAATCAATGTTTTGTGTGTTAACAGGTTATGACTGAGGGAAGCCATTAGCAGTAATATTGCCTCTATCAACCAAATACCTATTTCTCTGGGATGTTATCCGGAGAAGAGAACACAGGCTGGCTTCATAATGTCCTGGGGTTTGTGCAACCCGGGGACGGTTTGATGAGTTCCCTGGGGCAGAAAGCGAAAAGTGCACCCATGAGCACATTTTCCACAGAAACAGTAGGGCTCTTTGCCATTAATTCTGTATTTATGTCGCTGCTGTTTGGAACATATCTGCCTAATTGCATTTATGGTTGTACTCAGAGAAGGGGGGACAGGTGTTCTAGCAGTTTGGCTAAATGTTATATCACTTCAGGCTCTGACTGGAAAAATTAATAGTTTTCCAAGAACTGTGCCAGAGTCACGATTATCTTATTACTGAATATGCGTCCTGCTAATGGGATCCATCCTGTGATAACAGGACTGAGAGTTTGGAGACTGAGAGCACAGAGTCTTTAAAAATACACCCCATGTGGTTAGCTCTATCTGAGATTAATTGCAAAGACCAAACAACATTGCCACTAAAAGCCATCTCTTAAACACAGATACAGATTTTTTTCACAAGTAATTTATCTAATTACAATTCAGATTTTGAGCAGAACATGGACCTGTTGGAACGGGTCCATCGGAGGGCCATGAAAATGATCAGAGGGATGGAGCACCTCCCCTATAAAGACAGGCTGAGAGAGCTGGGGCTGTTCAGCCTGGAGAAGAGAAGGCTCCGGGGAGACCTCATAGCAGCCTTCCAATATCTGAAGGGAGCCTACAGGAGTGCCAGAGAGGGACTCTTTGTCAGGAAGTGTAGTGACAGGACAAGGGGTAATGGTTTTAAATTGGAAGAGGGGAGATTTAGATTAGATCTTAGGAAGAAATTCTTTACTGTGAGGGTGGTGAAGCACTGGAACAGGTTGCCCAGGGAAGTTGTGGATGCCCCATCCCTGGAAGTGTTTAAGGCCAGGCTGGATGGGGCTTTGAGCAACCTGCTCTAGTGGAGGTGTCCCTGCCCATGGCAGGGGGGTTGGAACTCGATGATCTTTAAGGTCCCTTCCAATTCTAACCATTCTATGATTCTATGATTTTCCCAAGGCAGATGGTGCCTGACCAGCCTGATTACCTTGAAGAATGAAAAGACAGGCTCTGTGGATGAGGAGAGAGAATGTTATTCACCTTGACTCCATCAAGGTTTTCAGCACAGTCTCCTAATGCATTTTTGCAGCCAAATTGATGTGAAGATTGAAAAAGGGGACTATAAGCTGGGTGGTGTATTTACTGGCCTGTTAGGCTCAAAGGGTGATGACATCAACAGTGCAAAGTCCATCTGGCAGCGAGTTACTAGCAGCATCCCACAGGCTCTTTGGTAGCAGCCTAGGCAACGGGACAGAATCCACCCTAAGCAAGTTGATGGAGGACACCAAGTTAGGTGAGAGCATTTGGCACATTGAAGGGAAGGGCTGCGAGACACACTAAGCCCCACAACCTTATGAGCTGGGGACTGACTGGCTGGGGGTCCTGATGGGCAGTGGACTAAGCATGAGTCGCACACTGGCGGCAATGAAGGCTAACAGCCGACTGGGCTGTATCGACACGAGCATAGCCTGCAGATGGAGCCAAGTGATTCTTCACCTTTATTCATTATATCACAATGGTGGTGTAATTACATCACCAGTTCACCACACTTTACTCATTACACCACACCTGGAACCCTGGTCCAGTTCTGGGGCCGCCAGTATAAGATATAGGTAAGCTTGAGTAAGATCAGCAGAAAGCCATGAAGATGCTTGGGGGCTAGAGCACCAGGGTTGTGAGGAGAGCCTGAGAGAACATGGATGCATTCGTGTCTAACCTGCTCTAGGTGAACCTGCTTTGGCAGGGCAGTGGGACTAGGTGATCTCCAAAGGTCCCTTCCAACCCCTACCATTCTGTGATTCTGTGTGAACCGGGCTTGTTCAGCCTGGGGAAGAGATGGTTTCAGGGGAACTTCATAGTCCATGGAGACACTCCGTGCACTGGAGAATACTATCAGACCTGCAAGGGACATCTTTGGATGAATGATAATTAGGTATAAAAGGGAGAAACAATACAAGGACGGTATTCCCATATTACAAGCCTATAAACAAAGTTTCCTTCAGTGTCTTTGGGGAAAAGTCTGTATTTTCTCACTGGACTAAAATAAGAGCAAACGTCAGGGTAAGAAAAATTTAAACTTGGAGGGATGAAAGACAAAAACTTAAAGTAAGCCAAAGATACTGTCCTGGTCCGAGGTCCTTGGAGAAGGAGGTGGGGGAGAGCATCTGTCATTCGTCTCAGTCATCAGTCTGGCCCAAACCATGACAGATACACTTTAAGTTTTGTTTTTTAAACTTTTTTACTGTTCTTTTTCATTTGGGCTTTCAGAAAAGATGGTTATTTAATAAAGAAAAACAGTTGCTTTATTGGGTACTTTGCAACTGGTACATTTTTAATACTTTAATACTAAACCTACGCTGCTTTACATGTACATTCATCTTAGGAAGTGCAAATACTTTAATACTAAACCTACGCTGCTTTACATGTACATTCATCTTAGGAAGTGCAAATACATCACTTTCATCAAGACTTTGATAAAGGCTAAAAAAATGCAAATATGCTTTGAACATGAAAATTTACCAGTTGAAATTGTATATGTATTAACCTATCTATTTCCAGTTTAAAAAATTGAAAAATGAAGGTAAAAGTATTGAAAGTAAGAAGTTAAACAATTGACTAAAATTAATACAGCTAGTGCAATGGCAGAAGAACCTGGTGGGGGGTTTTCTGGGTCGACCCAGATACTCTGCCCTGTCTGCAATGACATATTCTGAGATACGACAAAGGATCCGTCCAGGTGTCTTCAAAGTTACACAGCTCCTCAATGAGAAGAGTCCTATAGCCAGCTCCCATTTTCTGCACTTTCATCCGCAGCCTTTCTTTCCTCAACTTTCCCATTTGCATGGCTTGATTCTTCTAAAACTAGTACTAGATTTGACAGAGTTGTGTGAGGATCAAGCAGCTTCAGAAGAGGTATGTCCACCTTTCTCTCTCGAAAGACACGGTTCTGAATTGTCATAGCTAACATAGAGTCCATGCCCAATGATGAAAGCGGTGTATTCATGGTTAGTTCATCTGGGTTCAACCTGGTGAGGTCACTCACCAGTGAGGTGATATAGTCTTCAGATTTGATTAAGGCAGTATCCTGGACTTGAGTTTCCTCAGAAGTTTCAAGCTTATTCCTTAATTCTTCTGACATAAGTGATACAAAGCGGCTTTTAAGTGAAATAATCCGAGAAAAAACATGAGTCGATAAAGTCTGAAAGTTTAATTTGACGACAGCTTGCTGTGGCTTATTCAGAAGTAAGCTCTTCCTGAGATACTCATGAATTTCATCCACTTGCAGAATGTCTATGCCCTTGGATTCCAGAACGTTCTGAATATGGGTTTGATTGAGCAGTATGCCAAGGTTCAAAGCACCCCAGTTAATGGCTTGACCTGCAAGCCCACAGTTCCTCCTGTAGAGGCAGAAGACATCCAAGAAAGAGTTTGCAGCCGCGTAGTTTGCCTGGGTGGAATTTCCCAGAAAGGAAGTTACAGAGGAATAGCACACAAAGTAGTCAAGCTTCTGGCCTCTGGTAGCCCAATGAAGATTTAGGGTCCCTGCTACTTTGGGGCTCAGCACTTTCTGAAAGTCAGCCAAGGTCAGAGCTTCAACATGGCCATCATGTAAAACAACAGCACTTTGAAATACTCCTTTGACTGGACTCCCTGCAAAGATGTTTGCAATGGACTGGAAAGCTTTCTCTGCATCACTGGTTGAAGTAACATCACACTGCACAAACACTACTTTGCTCCCTTTATACCGCTGCTCCAAAGCCTTCATCTCGTCTTGCTTCTCTTTGCTTGGACTTTTCCTGGAGAGTATTGCAATACACCCTCCTCCATTCTCGGCGATGAATTTCACTGTTTCAAAGCCAAGTCCAGTGAGACCTCCGACCACTACGTAAACACCATTCTGCTTAAACAACTTCTGGGATTCATACAACGGTATATCTGAAAGCATAGTGACGTCCTTCTGCCTTCTCAGTACAGCAAGTGGGACAGATTTGCAGGTAAAATAAGACGTTACAGAGTTTATCCTTTCAAAGTTCTCGGTCTGCTGAAAAACAGAACCTGACAGACGCCTGAACCGTTTCATGTCCATGGAACTGATCCACGCATGCACAGTCTTTTGCAATTCCTTTAGAGATGCCTTCTGGAAAATGCTAGCAAGTGTAAGGATATGAAAGCTGACGTTTTCATCATCAATTCCAGTGACATTCTGGATACATTCGGACTGTCGATTGCCACACACTATCACCACATCTTTAAGAAAGGACATGTGGGCCAGATCCTCCTGGGACAGTCTGTTTAGTGGAGGAAGAACAACAAGGGCATTGCATGAGCTTATATACTGAAACTTATCAGGAGTAGGCCTCGCAAGAACTGTTCTCCAACCCATCTCTTCTGCTGCTGCAGAAAGAACATGGCACAAAACTGATGATGGCTCTGTAGAAATAATACCCAATGTTCTGCCATTTTTCCCCTTGGGTAACTTCTGATTGAAGATTTCCCATGCAAGGACAAAGTATGACATACAGGGGACGCTCTGAAAGCATGGGAACTTCTTTACATTGAAACAAGCTGTTCCTGGAATGCGAACTCTGGATGACGCAGCAGCTGGATAACATGAAACCACGTGATCTCCCACTTTAACTTTCTTCACATCATTGCCTGTTGCGGTTACTGTGCCACTGAAATCAAGAGCTAAAAGTCTGTGTTTGTCTACTGCTTGTGAATTCCAATAGAGCGTGTTACCAAAGTTACGACTAGACACACTAATGGGAAAATAATCTTCTGAGTGGAGACATATTTTATCCACTTGAATTTCAACGCTCTGTTTGTCAAGCTGAGTAGCAGTGCTGGTGGATAATTCAGCAGACAAGTCTTTTGCTGCGTACGGATCAGAAGTGTACAAAGTGAATTTTCCTGACTTCTGGAGAGATTTTACAGGTTGGCCATAATCTGCATCTACAAAAGGCGTGCGTCTGATTTCAGCCACATAAGTTCTTCCTTGGCTGATGCGAACTTCTGGATAGTCCACACTTTTGTGTTTCACAAGAACATCTGCTAGCGCTGAGACGTCCAGGGAACTGGAAGAGATGAGGTCAATAATCTGAAATGTGATTTCTGGAACTTCAGCGGCACAAGTTCTGGTCATGCCATGCAACGCAAACCCGCAGTTAATATGGTCTACATCTCTTTCTGTTGTTCTGTAGGTGATAACTCTGACTGAACAGCGGGACATTTTCTCTCTTAATGCCACAATAACTTGGCGATAGGCTTCACAACACTTTGCCAATTGGTCCACCACCTTCCTTGGGAAGTCTTCATTCAACTTCTGAATTCCCCACAGGAACAGAACTTCATCATAATCCTTAACCTCTGCTCTCATTTTATTCTGTGCGCCCCCTTCCAAAAGGGCTTCCCAGTCTTCATACATAACATATCTCGAATCAGGATGCAAGTATTTTTTGAGCTGCTCAGCTATCCCAAATTTGTCAGCAAGCACTAGGACTCTGGGAATAGTTCCCAGATATCCAGTCGTCTGTGAGACAGAGACTTCTTTCCACTTGTTTTCAAACATGAACTCATTGTCTCTGGAAGATGCTTGCTTCATGAAAGTGATGGCAACACGCTTGAGTTCAGCCAAAACAGAGCCGTGTTTGTCCATAAAGCACCCACAGACCTCTAGGCAATTCCCAATGGATTTGCTTGTTCTCATATATATCATCATTTCTTCCTCCAGCGGTCGAAGCACCACCAGGCTGCCTATCCCTGAAGGAAAGCCTGCTCTGGACTGGAACGTCCTTGAGGTCATGACAGCGGTCATCTGCAGAAAACAGTCGAGCAGCACGGGGTGGATGCAGTACTGGTGCATCTCTCTGACAGTCTCCTTGTTCACCTTTATGGTTGTAATAGCTTCCTTTAGTTCCTGGCAATAATGCACATCACTGACCTGCCTGAATATGGAACCATACTGAAAGCCAATCTGAGACAGTGCTTCATAAACCTCCTCTCTGCTAACCACTGACTTGCATCTGCGATAGATGTCTTCGAAGCAGATGGTGCTTTCTTCCACCGCAGCTTCAGGCCCTTTTGCAATGTGGCCTGCAGCATAAACTGCATTGGAGGAAGAGAGTATCTCGAAGGCTGTCACTGCTTTTTGTGGACTCAGTTTGATACTCAAGACTTGGGAACTCTGTGTGAGAACACATGGCGCAGAAAAACTGATACTCATCTGGCAATTACTCAGAGGCACTCGAGGTCTTGAGCTGTTCATCACAGAAGCCAGACCAAGTTCCACATAAAAAGCACCAGGGACTAAAGCCACACCATTGTTCTTGTGCTCATATAAGTACGATGTCGTGTCCTGAGACAGCAGGCAACCAAACTCCATGTTGTCACTGTTTATGCCATAAATCAAAGGATGACTGGAGCTGACATCTCTTTGATTTGCTTGTTGATGGATATCCAGACGGGCCATGAGTTTTTTGCGATCAAATTGATACCGCGGAATGGCCACTGGAATGCTTTGATACCCATTATAAAAACGCTGCCAGTTGGGATTATATCCCAGTTCAAACAGATTTCCTACCAGGGTGAAGAGTGTCTGATACTCTGCATCAGTTTGCAAAGAAGAGAACACCTTTGTGCCTTCTCCTAGAGTTTCCTTTATGCTTCGCTGCAATGCTCGGTGAGGACTTATTTCCACAAACACCACGTTTTCCCTGTCTCTAGCTGCAGTTTTGATGGCTTGAGTGAAAGCAACAGGCTCACGAATATGCCGGGCCCAGAAATTACCCTCAGCAAAGTCATTTTCAGAAGCAGCCGCCCCAGTCAGCGTTGAAATCACTTCAATTTCCCCTTTTTTTTTTTCTAAAGGTTTTATGCTCTCTTCCAACTCCCCAAGTATCATATCCATGCTGGGGCTGTGGTACGCAGCTGGGACATTTAAAACGTGAAGGAAGATGTTTCTCTGGCTGAAGGTTTGAGCTAAATCTCTCTGGGCAGCATCCACAGAGTCTGAATTCCCAGACAAGGTGCAGGACACTGGGCTGTTGAAGGCTGCAATGCACACCTTTCCTGAGTAGCGACGCAGACATTCAGCAATCTCTTGAACAGGGATGTTTCCAACCACCAACATTCTGCCTCCGGCAGGCTTTGCCTGCAGCCGGCTCCGGTGATAAATCACTTTGACCGCATCTGCCAGGGAAAGGTATCCAGCAAAATGCGCAGCAGCAACTTCCCCTACCGAGTGGCCAACAGTAGTGACTGGTTTAATGCCCCAGTGTTTCAGAAGGGAAGCTGTGGCAACCTGCAGGGTAAAAAGCAAGGGCTGGGATAGCTCTGGATTCAACAAATCCTTTGGGCTATGACCTCTTGCTGGCAGGAGGCTGATGGGAGCGTGTTTCTGAAAAAGTGCTTCTATTTCCTTACACTTCTCTCTGAACACCGGCTCTGAGCTCAGCAGTACCTCACTGAACTCCTTCAGCGTTACGCCGTTGCCACAGAACACAAACACCAGCTCTGGTTCCACCTTTGACGTGGCAAGTTCAGCGCTCGCTGCTGACATAACCTCTTGCTGCAAGTGTTGGAGAGAATTTGTGACAAATGCTTTCCGGTACCTATAGTTGGCGTGGCTTCTTCTGCAGGCAGACGTATAGGCCAGGCTTGGGAGAGTTACAGAGTTTCTTGTGCTCAGCTGGTCGGCTGTGTCGGCCATTGTCATCTGAAGGGACTTACTTGAGGCTGCCGACAGCAGAACTAATTCAAGGGGCCTCTTAAAGGCAGGAAGAGGCTCTACCTGCTTCATCTGCCTGACTACAACGTGAGCATTGGTTCCTCCAAATCCAAAGCAGTTGATGCCAGCTACTCTTCCATACTCACTGGATTCTTCCCAGGGCTCTACAGTTGTGGGAATTGCAAGGTTTAATTTCTCTGTGTCGATGCTGCTCATCTCCTTTGAGTAATGCAAGGAGGGAACAATCTTTCCGTGGTGCATCATGAGAAGCACTTTGATTAACCCTGCTGCTCCAGCAGCTGATTCAGTGTGGCCAATATTTCCTTTCACTGAGCCCACTTTCAAAATGGAAACTCGTGAAGACCTGTTTTTACAAATGACACTACTTAGGCTTTCAGCTTCAGTAGGATCTCCAGTGGCAGTTCCTGTGCCGTGTGCTTCAATGTACTGCACAACTGAGGGATCAACACGAGTTTCATAAATGCTGCGCAGTAACTTCTCTTGCTCTATTCGGGACGGTCTTGTGATCGGAGTAATGGACCTACCGTTCTGATTTACTGCACTGATGTTTATAACACCCCAAATTTTGCTGTAGTCTTCCTTTGCCTGTTTCATAAAAAGGCAAAATTATCTTTAATAATCTCATGCTTTCTCTGTATAGCAGAAAACACAACAAAACAACAAAACGAAGAACAGACCAAGTATAATACTAACTTTTAAATGTGTGATCCCTTCCCCACCGTAGGGGAAGTGCATAAATGCCTAATGCTTAATAAGTGCTTCACTGATCTTAAGCTTGAATTGGAAAATCTTTTCTGGAGTAATTACGAGAACTGGAGATACAAAATTCAGGAAAACAACCAGTCTTACTTTAGGCTGCTTCACAAGCAGTCTTACCTTTCTCAGTGGCTTGAGGAAAACAACCCCACAGCCTTCTCCTCTTCCATAGCCGTCTGCCTTTTTGGAGAAGGGTTTGCTCATTCCCTCGGGAGAGATCATTCTTGCTTTACTGAGAGATACAAAGGTGCGGGGATCTATTATGCAGTTCACTCCACCACAGATTGCTGCCTCACAATCTCCTGGAGTAAAATGGAAACATACTCATGTTGAGATGTCCAAAATGATAGACAGAAACAGTAGCAATCCTCATTTCGTTGTCCAGCTTCTCTTCAGTCCCATTACCTGATTTAATTGCTTGCAAGGCGTAGTGCAGAGCAAAAAGAAAAGATGAACACGCAGTGTCAATCGTCAGTGATGGTCCAGTCAGATTAAATGTAAATGAGACCCTGTTAGCAGCAATGCTCATTGCTGCTCCAGTACCATCGTAATGATTTATTTCATTCACTGCTCTGCTTGTTACAATTTCATAGTCTCGATTCATAAGACCTGCAAAAATATCAAACACGTGTCACATTAACTCAAGCAAACAAAAGGCATGTACAGCTTTAAACCTGATAGCATGTTTTGGGTTTCTATTTTAATAGAACAGAACAGAATAGTTCAGTTGGAAGGGAGCTACAATGATCCTCTTGTCCAACTGCCTGACCAATTCAGGGCTCACCAAAAGTTAAAGCCTGTTCTTAAGGGCATTGTCCAAATGCCTCTTACACACTGACAGGCTTGGGGCCTCCCTCATGGGAGCCTGTTCCAGTGTTTGATCACTCTCTCTATAAATAAATGCTTCCTAACACCAAGTCTGAACACAGCTTTGAACCATTTCCATACACCTTGTCACAGGATACCAGGGAGAAAAGCTCAGCACCTCCCTCTCCACTTCCCCTCCTCAGGAAGCTGTAGAGGGCAGTTTGCCCCTCAGTCTCCGTTTCTCCAAACTAGGCAGACCCAGAGTCCTTTGACGCTCCTCAAGGGACATGCCTTCCATCCCCTTCACCAGCTTTCCTGCCCTCCTCTGGACACCTCCTTTTCAAATTGTGAGGCCTAGAACTGCACAGAATGTTCAAGGCGAGGCTGCACCAATGCTAAATACAGCAGGATAATCACCCTTTTGACCAGCTGGTTAAACTGTATTTAATGCACCAGATCCCTGTCTGCAGCGCTGCTCTCCAGCCAGTCCTCTCCCCATTGAGACCTGTGTCCGGTGTTACTTCATCCCAGGTGCAGAATCCAGCATTTGCTCTTGTTAAATTTCGTGCCACTGAGGATTGCACAATGCTCCGATCTATTGAGATCCCTCTAGGCTTCTTGTCCCTTGAGAGGGTCAACAGCACCTCCAAATGTAGTATCATCAACAAACTTACTAATGGTGCATTCAACTCCTGCATCCAGATCATTGATAAAAATATTGAACAGAACTGGCCCTAGAATTGAGCCCTGAGGAACACTGCTGGTGAGTAGTCACCAGCCAGATGTAGCCCCATTCACTTCAACCCTTTGAGCCTTGCTGTTCAGCTAGTTCTACACCTTGTACCTGGTCATCTCACAGTTATACTTGTCCAGAAGGATGCCGTGAGGGACAAGATCAAAAGCCTTACTGAAATCCAGAAAAACTACATCCACTGCCTTCTCTTCATGCACTAGGGTGGATGAGGGTGACCTTATTCTAGAAG
The DNA here is from genome assembly GCF_964106895.1 of Numenius arquata. Classification (NCBI taxonomy): domain Eukaryota; kingdom Metazoa; phylum Chordata; class Aves; order Charadriiformes; family Scolopacidae; genus Numenius; species Numenius arquata. The sequence goes on along the minus strand of NC_133587.1, from coordinate 27,698,442 downwards.
GATATCAGATTAAACAGAGCTTTCCTGTTGTGAACCCATGTTGACCGTGCCTGATGACTGCATTGTCCTTTAAATGTCTTTCAACGGCACACAGTATAATCTTCTCCGTAACTATTCCAGGTACTGAGGTAGGCAGTTGGACAAGTGCACCTTGGTAGCATACGAATAATTACATGAGGATTTCTGCTGGTTTGAAAGGATCTTAACCCCCACAACACCTTAACCAATGTTATACTGGGAAACAGTATACTGGAAACAAGTGTAGGCTTGGCTTGAGAGTACCACTCCTGGGAAGGGTTGGGTTAGGAAGACAGTTTAAGTGTCTCCTGATTTGGCTTCAGTGCCGGAAGACACTAAGAGGAGCACCTAAATTAGATATGTGAATTGTATCATGAACTTCTAGAGCAGCCTACTAACCCTTACCAAAAATAACCAGTAGTGTCATGGCACAGTAGCCTTAGATCTCCAGTGCTAGATATGGATGTAAAGTTTATGAAGGGGTGCTCCAATTTTTGTGAAGTTCAAACATACTTTCTTCACCATGAAATTTTCACCTTACCAATAAAAACACCTGTTTTGGTGCCACTGATAGCTTCTACGGGGACTCCTGCATCCTCCAGGGCTTTGTATGCGCATTCCACCAATAACTTCTGTTGTGGATCCATGCATTCAGCTTCCATATCATTAATCCCAAACAGGTGGTTGTCAAATGAATTAAATCTAAAATACACAGACCAGAAAATGGTACAATACTTCAAGACTCAAAGTACACATTTTTTGCAATTTCATGGAAAGCAAAGCAGTAACTGCTGTTTAGGCCACAGTTCCCATTTAGGAAATTCAGAAGAAAATGTTCATAGGCCAAAGATGTTTTATGTCCCACCACAAATATGTATTTTGATCAACAATTCTGCATTTCAGAGTTATGAGCCCACTCCTAGAAATTTTTATTCACGTGGTTATCCCACTAGTACCAACAGGACTCCTCAGATTATGAAAATTTACAGAATGAGGCTCCCTCTGCTGTAAGGTGATATTAGCCAACAAGTTTTAAACATATTGTCTTCTAAATTACTTAAGGCAATACAGACAGATGCTTTACTATTTAAAACCAGTAAGTAGAGGATCATCTCAGATGTTTCCAAGAGATACCCATACTTCTCTAGTAATAAAGTCAAAATATTTCATATGTGTGTGTGTTTATCTTTAAAAAGTCTCGAAAGTAGGCCCACGCTTACAAAGAACCAATCCCAGGCTTAATCTTGTATCCCAAGATCAGATTTGTATTGGCCTTCTATCCTTTCTTGATTTCAGTGGGGAATTCAGTATCTAACATTATTTGCTCATCGGTGTCACACACGACAAATTCCTGCAGTTTGACAACCGCATGTTCATCATGTGAGATAGAAGAAAACCGGTTCCCAGGTCCCATTTACAAGCTCTCCCTGTGCCTTGCACCCTCTGAAAGGCTGGAGGCGTTAGTCTAAATGCCAGAAAAATCAGTGGCACCCCATAGTAACAGACTCACTCTTTGAGAAGAGCAGCTCGCGTTGTACATATTTTTCCTGGCTTGTTATCATCTGGATCATACCACTCTTCGGCATCGAATCTCTCAGGAGGGATATCTACTGTGCAGTTTATGCCTTCCTCCAGGACTTTCCAGAAATTGTCAATTCCATCACCTGTTGTACAAACGTTTTGAAGTAGATTAAATTATGTGCTCCCCCTCCCCATGCACACTCAGTTACAAGGAACTCCCACGAATACATCTAGGTTGCTCAAGTAGAATCACCAGAGAAAGAAATGGTCATTCTTTGGTGAGAGGAAAACGGAACGGCATGACAGACCCCTTCACTGCTTGCCTAAAAGCAAAGGAACCCCACAAAATCCTTAACTTTCTGCTGTCTCCATTTCCCTACCGTGTCACTGCATCTACTATATACGTGCATCATGTCCTTAATGACCACACGGGTACGATGAGGTCTTTCTGTATCTGTGCAGCACCACTCTCAGGCAGCTCCACTGCCAGCAAAAGGTCATCTCTGGACATTAGCTCTTTGAAGACAGACTGAGTCTACAAATACCAGGAAAATGCCAGAGGCGTTATCCTGTCTCCCTAACACTAGAAGGGCACCTAAATCAAACATAAAAGTATGTGTTGTGCATATTCAATGCTGACAGTGCCAAAGACCTCACTACTGGATTCTGAGGAACCCTGTCCTCCCTGGTTGAGATCCAGAGATTCAGCTCCAGGCACTGACGTGTCTAGGTCCTCTTCTTAGCCCTGAAAGCAATGAGCATGGCATCCACACAGTGGCCCACCTCTCTCCTCCTCCCAGCTTCCACTTCACCCAAGCAGCAGCAGCCCCACTCACTCTGGAAACAGTCCCTTGCTAAACTAGTACTTAATGGTTAGGCCAGAGACCGCTGCTGTGTATTTACTGCACTTGTCTAGATTCAGAACCACACATGTAATTACTGATGGACCATATACACCTATTGAATCTTGTACAAAATGAAGCCAGGAACTGAAATGTGCTGAGGCCCAAGAATCCCTTTAGGGTTGAACTTCAGCTTGCAAGGACAGAACTGTATTCCACTCCCTAGGTTATTTCTGGATTTTTAAAATCTGGATCTATCTAATGTAAAGAGCACGGAGAGTTCCACAGCAGCAGCCAGAACCTAGAAATCTCTCACAGCGATCTGAACTTCTCCACCCATCTAATCTCAGTCAAGCATCTAACCTCAGAATAAAAAGTCATCTGTCACTGTCATAGGGCCTGAGTGTATCTAAGATTGTGAATATGAGACTCCTGTAATACAGGCTGCCGTCTTTTATTACAGTAGGTAATGTCAGTCCTTATCTGAATTCAGCTTCCCATCTTGTACAAGAGGCAGTATTTAGGTTTGTATTTGTAAGAGGCACAACCTGACTAGAGACAGAGCTGTGCTTATCTAGCTCTGCTCTCTTCTCACACCTTTCCAAGTGAATACTCTAATATAAAGGAGGAAGCTTTCTTTTAGGGAGAGCCAGCCTACTCATAAAACAGGCAGAGCTGGTGATATTGTCAGCCCTCGATCTGTCCTGTCCCCATGGACGCATAGTCCTGCAACAGCGCACAGCCATCCAGCCAGTGCACGTGCAGACAGCTCAGATCATCCCACACCCATCCACTTCACGTAGATCAGTTTCACGTGTGCAGCTCAATGCCCTGCTCACAGACAGCACTGCAGGTCTCTCCATCAGAGGACAAATTTGAAACAATTTGTTTCCACCACAGCGTGACCTTTTAAAAAGATCCTACAAATAGCAAAGCAATGAATTCCACAAAAGTAAGGGAGGAACATGTTGTTTTCCTCCATTTCAACATTAATAAATGATAATAAATCAATGACCACTGGGCAGCCTGCTTTGCTTTTACCCAAAACTTACCTCCAGGAAAGTTGCATCCTATTCCCACAATAGCAATTTCATCCGCAGTCTCCATCTCCATCTCCTGGGCTGTACAATACAGGTAGAAGTGTCAGCCAGCTCAAACAATTACGCATTTAGCATTAAATAAATATTAGGTTAAAAGGTGAACTTCCCACAAACGCATATACTTGTTCAGAGCTTGATTAATCTTGAATGATCTACTTCTGGTTGGGATGAGAAATGACACTCCTCACAGGTGACCAGAGCTGTGTGCTATTTTTCTTTTCGCCTCTACTTTAGAGGAAAATCTCCGACTAATTCCCCAGACTCCCTCATTCACAGACACTTCCATTTTTTTCTGTTAACCTCTGCTACTCCTGCCACCAGCTGATCTGCGCTTGAGCCTCTCCCAAGATCAGTCCTGCTTTGCTTCTCCTGTACAGAAGTGAATTGTGCATTGACCAAGGCACACTTTCAGCTCTGTCTTCTCTATCCATAAAGCAGACCTCCCAAACAGAGTTTGCAAATTACCTGTAAACAGGCAACAGACAATCAAGTAACTGAAGGAACAAAAGAAGTGTCTTTCACAGGCTGGGGAAGTGCCTGGAAAGAAAAACCTTATTCAAAGCTCTGCTTTGCTGGATCCCAAGGCTGCTTAGCTTTTGTCTAAATCAGAGGTTAACCCTCACACACCGCGCTCAAAGCCACCAAAAAGCTACAAGATCTCTGTCTTCCTGACAGCGTGCAGTGTCTCCAGACAGCCCCGCTACAGCCATACAAATAACTGGCCATTCACCTCATTGGAGCTTCACAGGGAAAGTTTTTTGTTGTGAAGCAACTCAGAAAAAAACCAACTTCATTTTTTCAACAAATCAGATCGCAGAACAAGTAATTGTTTGGGATGAAATTAAATACCTCAGTACAGAATTTAAAGCTGATTTTTTTCTCTTTAATTCTAGGAAGGGAACTGGTGAGACAAAAATCAGTTCAATTCAATTAATTGAAACCCACTAGGATGCCCACCTCAGAACTCTCCAGTCCTCCTGGACTTGCTTCAACCCACAAAGAGGAGAAGATTCATGTTGAAAGGGATTTGGGGGATTCTTGGCACTGGTGATAGATTCTCATCTCAGTGATATCACAGCAGGTCCCAAAGAGCCCTTCTCAGTTATTGACTGATGGCAGTTAAGCAGAGATGAGGCTGTTTTGCAGCCCCACACATCATTCATAGTTACCATTTCTTGGAGGTTTGCTTTGAAACGTGAAACTAAAAACGACTGCTCAGATTCACACGTTGAAAAATTTACTTCGCGGTTCCATTAACTAAGATAGAGAAAGTTAAAAAATAGGCAGACCAGCAAAAATAAGGAGACCAGAATCTGGCTTTCTAGGAATAAAGTCTATTTTACCAATAATATAAATTCAAAAATGCTATAAAAATTGATTTCTTTCAGTTCTTTCAAAGTTGTCTATAATCTCTATGTTTTCTTTCTATTTCATGTTTTAATTTCTTGATATCCTAAAACTGCAAAGCCCAGCATAGATACTCTTATCACAAAGGTACTTTTAAGCATTGTTCCTAAGTTAACACTTAAATAGCATATAATAAAAAAATAAGGACCTTCCAATTATAACATAAAATACATCTTTGGCATCTATAGAGTTATCTGGTGAGCTATGTAACTCTTACCTTATACCATCCCAGTGGGGTGTACTAATAGGCTGAGTGTTTGGAAGTCGTTTATATAGGATTCCGTGAGGTTTCTTACTCAAATACGCATGCTAAAAAGTGACGAAAACATTAACCCCTTTCAAAGAGCAGAAAACAAATGAGTCATGTGATAAGTCAGTGACCCCTAATAAAGTTCAAAATTACTTCCCCGTAGTAGTAAATTCTGATGAAATCAGGTCTTGCAGCAGGAAAAGATTAAAATCTCTGTCTTATCTAACTGACTACAGTCAGCAAATCAATAAATTAGAGACATAGAGTCATTTATGTTGGAAAAGACCTTTAAGATCATCAAGTCCAACCATGAACCTCGCACTGCCAAGTATGCCACTTAAACCATGTATCTCAGCACCCCGTCCTCCCATGTTTGAAATACCTCCAGTGACATTGACTCAGTCATGTCCCTGGGCAGCTTGTCCCAATGCTTGACAACCCTGACAGTGAAGAATTTTTTCCTAATATCCAATCTAAACTTCCCATGGCACAACTTGAGGCTCTTTCCTCTTCTCATAGAAACATGGAATCATATCACTTGCTACTTGGGAGAGAGACAGATCCCTACCTCGCTACAACCTCCTTTCAGGTGGTTGTAGAGAGCCATAAGGTCTCCCCTCAGCCTCCTTTTCTCCAGGCTGAACAACCAGCACTTGGCCTTGTTGAACCTCATACCACTGGCCTTGCCCCATCGATCCGGCCTGTCCAGCTCCCTCTGTAGAGCCTTCCCACCCTCCGGCAGATCAACACTCCCCCCCCAACTTGGTGTCGGCTGCAAACTGACTGAGGGTGCACTCTACTCCTTGTCCCGATCGGTGCTAAAGATATTGAACAGAACTGGCCCCAATACAGAGCCCTGGGGAACGTCACTTGTGAGTGGCCTCCAACTGGATTTAACTCCATTCACAAATCTTTGGGACCGGTCACGCAGCCAGTTTTTTACCCAGCAAAGAGTACGCCCATCCAAGCCATGGGCAGCCTGTTTCTCCAGGAGAATGCTGTGGGAAACGGTGTCAAAGGCCTTACTAAACTCCGGGTAGGCAACACCAACAGCCTTTCCCTCATCCACTAAGTGGGTCACCGTGTCATAGAAGGAGATCAGGTTAGTTAAGCAGGACCTGCCTTTCATAAACACGTGCTCCTTGATCACCTAGTTGTCCTGTATGTGCCACTTGATGGCACTCAAAATGGTCTGCTCCATAACCTTCCCCGGCACCGAGATCAGACTGACAGGCCTGTAATTCTCCAGATCCTTCTTCCAGCCCTTCTTGTAGACGGGCATCATATTTGCTAACCTCCAGTCAACTGGGACCCCACCAGTTACTCAGGACTGCTGATAAATGATGGAAAGTGGCTTGGTGAGCACTTCTGCCAGCTCCCTCAGTACCCTTGGGTGGATCCCACCCGGTCCCCAGACTTGTGCGTGTCTAAATGGTGTAGCAGGTTGCTAACCATTTCCCTTGGATTATGGGGGCTTCATTCTGCTCCTCGCCCCTGTCTACTAGTTCAGGGGCCTGGGTACCTGGAGAACAACTGGTCTTAGTATTAGAGACTGAGGCAAAGGCACCATTAAGTACCTCAGCCTTTTCCTCATCCCTATGTTTCCCCCTGCGTGCAATAAAGGATGGAGATTCTCCTTAGCACTCCTTTTTGTTGCTAATGTATTTATAATACATTTTTATTGTCTTTTACAGCAGTAGCCAGATTCGGTTCTAGTTGGGCTCTGGCCCTTCTAATTTTCCCCTGCATAACCTCATGACATCTTTGTAGTCCTCCTGGTTGCCTACCTCTTCTTCCAAAAGTCATAAACTCTCCTTTTTTTCCCCAAGTTCCAGCCAAAACTCTTTGTTCAGCTAGGCTGGTCTTTCTCGCTGGCTTGCTTTTTGGCACCTGGGGATGGCCTTCTCCTGTGCTTTCAAGATTTCGTTCTTGAAGAATGTCCAGCCTGGACTGCCTCGCAACAAACTCTCTCAAACAGTCTCCTGAACAAGCCAAAATCTGCCCTCCGGATGTCCAAAGGGAGAGCTCTGCTGAACCTTCTCCTTACTTCTTCAAGAATCAAAAACTCTATCATTTTGTGGTCGCTATTCCCAAGACAGCTTCCAACTGTCACATCACCCATCCAGTCCTTCTCTGTTCACAAATAACAGTTCCAGTGAGGCTCACTCAGCAGCTGTGTCAGGAAGTTATCTTCCATACATTCCAGGAACCTCCTAGACTGTTGTCTGTTGTATTGTATTTTCAGCAGACACCTGGTAAGTTGAAAAGGGCTAGCAACTGGGAGACTTCTCCCAGCTGCTTATAGAATATTTTGTCAGACTTTTCATCCTGGTTGGGTGGTCTATAACAGAGTCTCTCTCCATGATATCTGCCTTGTTGGCCTTTCCCCTGGCTCTTACCCGTAAACACTCAACCCTACAGTCACCATCATTAAGCTCTAGACAATCAAACCACATCCTAATATACAGGGCTACCCCACTGCCTCTCCTTCCTTGCCTGTCCTTTCTGAACAGCCTGTAGCCATCGATGGCCACAATACAGTCATGGGATTTGTCCCACCATGTTTCCATGATGCAACTATCTCTTAGTTTTCCTGCTGCACAATGATTTCCAGCTCCTCCTTTTTGTTGCCCATGCTGTGTACATTGATGCAGAGGCAAATATTACCTGTTAATATTACTGTTAATATTAACTATTTCACAGAATCACAGAATCACAGAATCACCTAGGTTGGAAGGGACCTTTTAAGATCATCTAGTCCAACCGATGAAAAAAAAAAAAAAAAAAAAAAACACCACAAAAAAAAACAAAAAACACACAACACCCACAAACAAACCACACACACCACCACACCACCCAACACTAATCCATATTCCCAAGCACCATGTCAACTCCTCTCTTGAATACCTCCAGGGATGGTGCCTCAGCCACCTCCCTGGGCAGCCCATTCCAATGCCTGACAACCCTTTCAGTAAAGAAATATTTCCTAATATCTAACCTGAACTTCCCCTGGCGTAACTTGAGGCCATTGCCTCTTGTCCTATCATCTGTAACTTGGGAGAAGAGACCGACCCCCGCCTCTCTACAGCCTCCTTTCAGGTAGTTGTAGAGAGCAATAAGGTCTCCCCTCAGTCTCCTCTTCCCCAGGCTGAACAACCCCAGCTCCCTCAGCCTCTCCTCGTAAGACTTGTGCTCCAGACCCCTCACCAGCTTCGTTGCCCTTCTCTGGACCTGCTCCAGCACCTCAATGTCTTTCCTGTGGTAGGGGGCCCAAAGCTGGACGCATTACTCGAGGTGGGGTCTCACCAGTGCCGAGTACAGGGGGACGATCCCCTCTTGGGTCCTACTCACTACACTGTTCTTGATACAGGCCAGGATGCTGTTGGCCTTTTTGGCCACCTGGGCACACTGCTGGCTCATGTTCAGCTGACAGTCGACCAACACCCCCAGGTCCTTTTCTGCCAGGCAGCTCTCCAGCCATTCTTCCCCAAGCCTGTAGTGCTGCCTGGGGTTGTTGTGACCCAAGTGCAGGACCCGGCACTTGGCCTTATTGAACCTCATTCCGTTGGTCTCAGCCCATCCAGCCAGCCTGTCTAGGTCCCTCTGCAAAGCCTCTCTACCCTCCAGCAGATCAACACTCCCACCCAACTTGGTGTCGTCTGCAAACTTACTGAGGGTGCACTCGATCCCCTCGTCCAGATCATTGATAAAGATGTTGAAGAGAACCGGCCCCAGTACCGAGCCTTGTGGGACACCACTCGTGACTGGTCGCCAACTGGACTTCATTCCATTCACCACCACTCTCTGGGCCCGGCCCTCCAGCCAGTTTTTTACCCAGCAGAGAGTATACCCATCTAAGCCATTTCGAATGCTCCTGTGAGACAGTTATTTTGCAAACAGGAACTATACAAAATCCATCCATTCTCAGTGTACTTACACACAAAACAAAGTTGATGATACTGAAATATACCTAGAAAATGTACTTCCTCTCCTAAAGAGAAAAGAAAACACATAGAAAATCAGAAAGAAATCCTTGATTTGAAGCATACAAGTATCTGTTACTGCTTAGATAGAAGGAGGGTTTTAGGAGTTGGGAGGCAGTAAATATTGGCAAAAAGGGAGATAAAAACAAACAGAAGATCAAACACTGAGATTTGTAAAGTGGCTTTGTGCTCGATGTGGTCATTCTATCCGCTGATGTACTGTGCTGAGCTGAAAACCCTGTGCTTGTGCCAAACACATAACCTACACATTATAGGCAACACTCAGTTATTATGACAAGTTGTGACAGGAGACAGAGCTGCACCACAATATTTCCAATACTCTTCTGCATATTAATTGAGGCTAAAAAGGAGCAGTGGGCACAAGAGACCCCGAAAGACCTCGGGTTTGAAATCCAATACTCCCTAGGGATCTTCTTTAACCCGAGTTTGAAAATAAATGCTGCAGAGGATAAGTTCAAATGGGGGTTCAACTCAGTGCTCTCACAGTCACAGGAATTCAAGAAGCTGAAATTCTCTACAGGCTTCTGATACACTGTACATAAAGCAGGTTACTTGGGAACTGACATACTGCATACATGAGGGCTCCCCGAAACAGTTTAAAACCTCATGGTGATCAAAATACATAGGCATAGACACAGATAGAGAAACACAAGCAGAATTCCATGTGTGCATCAGCAACAGGAGAAGATATTACTCTGATACGTGCAACCATAATATATAAAGATAAACGCCAGGAGGGCCTGGATTGATGTGAGAAGGAGATACCTTCCCGAACATCCTGTTGGCACAGAAACACTGGTGCAGAAGGGCAATGATTACATTGGGTGTGTGTTCGGCAGAAATTTTCCACCTTAAGGAAGTAAAAAATTTCCTTCCTATAAATGAGGTGAGGGGACGTACGAAAGGTCATCCCTTCCATAGATAATGGAATAAATGCTCAAGTTAGCCCTTTTGATATCTTTGTTGTCTATCTGAGCCCTGCTGAATCAAAGTCTAGTTTGTGCTCAGATCAGTATTCTCTGATACATAAATATTCAAAATAATAAGTTAGTGTTTCAAAACCCTAAAAAACCTACATACAAAGCCCAAACAGACATTGGCTGATCAAAGCAAGAGTTAGAGAGAGGCGCTGCAGTTCTCGTCTGCAGTTTTTCCCCATAAATAACATGCACCTACTGTTCCTGAAGATCTTCAAGACCTGACTGACCATTTTATGAGGAAGCTTATAAGCATGCATGTCGTAAGACAAGCAGCCTGCAAAGATAACATACTCCTTATTAATAAGACATTGATTAAAGAGGCAAACTTTTTACGATTCTCATGGAAGTAAGTTGGGCAATTATTAAGGTGAATTAAGGACAGTGAAATTTTATGGAATATAAATTACTTATAAGGAAGTGCAAGTACCAAAGTTGATGAGGCTCTTTAGCAGCCTCATGTTACATTGGACTATAGTGTTTAAAAGTATAATTTAGATCAGTCTTCAAGGAAAACCTAATGATTCTGAAATCACACTGGAGACAGGAATTTCTCTTTATGTCAGCTTAAAAAGAAATATTGCCAGAGCTAAAGTATAAAATCTGGCAGTTCATCTTGCCTTTCTGGCATCTATACCTATATAGGTATAGATATACCCATATATACCTATATATACATATATTCCTATCTGTACCTGTACTGATAAGCTGAAATTCTGTCCATCACTATAATGGACAACAGAAACAGCATATCACCCAGACAGCTAAAACACTTAGGCAACTTAATTCTTCCTAAAAATAAGAAAGGATACTCAAATGAGCATAGAAATTCCTGAAGAGCCTCGCACCAAGATGGCCTCAGAACATGCCTCACACATTCTGACAGCTCAGAGACATCATGCAAGGTAGTGGACAGCTTTCTGCACAACAGCTGCCCCTGTGTCGATGTTGTTCCTTCCTACATAATGCCTAAGGGTACCATATTCACAGCAAATACCAGTCTCATCATCAAGCAGAGGAGCAGCAGCCACTCATCCTGCCAGCTCTCAGCAGATGGCAATTTCACAGTCACCATGAACTCCCAAAGTGAGGAAGAGCAGATCTTCAATATCAATAAGCACCTGTTAGTTCCGGGACGTGGTGCCAGAATAACTGCTCACTTTTCTTTGGAATCATATGTTCTAAACAGATAAGCCACCCTGGGCGATACCGGGAATTCACCTCCCATCTGGCTGTCCTCACCACAAGGCCACCCCATATCATTTCTTTGCAGGTGTTTTCCTGAAACGTGATTCTTCATTGCACACTGGGTGGTGAGGGCTCAAAGGGGGCACATCTCCCAACTGATAGCCCACAGTTTTACAATCAGACTGCTTGCTTGCGATACAGGGGTTTGAAGCGATGCATTTCCCACATCATCCGCAGTCATGTCACCTCAGGGCCACAGGCTGTCACTCCCTAGCACAGGTAGCAAAGTCCTCTTGTTCCACCCAGGCATGTATACAGAGAGGTGTAGTAGCTAGGCAGCCCACAGAGCACTCCTGCCTCATCGACATGGAGGGAAAGGAAAAGGCAGGACAGGATAGGAGAGGAGACAACTTCCCTGTCACTGTCTGTCGGGTACTATGGTGGGCACTGTAAAGAACAGGTTAGTCAAATTTCCTTGAGAAATGGCACAGCCGTACCTGATGCTTCATTATGTTGGAAGGAATGGGATAAAAGACTTCTTGATGCCATTTTCCAGAGTCCAGCGCATCTCACACAATTGGCAAAGCACTTTCCATGAGCGGTCTGGACACAGAAATGCCCATCTGTCCTGAGTGGCAAAAATAGGCCAGTTTTGCCATTGTTTGACATGTAACAGTCTATTAATTACTAATTCTGGGATCAAGGAAGACTGAAAACAATCCACCAACCCTTAGGAAAAAAATAACTGCTTCCCTCCAGACATCTCTTTTGCCCTTTTTGCTCTTCAGTTCCCTCACCACAGCCATGCTCAGCCCCTTTAGTGGGGCAGCTGGTGGTGCAGGAGACTGGGGCCAGGTCGTCCATGGTGGTTCTGTCACCTGCAGCAGCCCCTTTTGGGCTGAACCTCTCAGCTCCTGCCAAGCAGCTCCTTGGCTCCAGCCCCAGCACAGGTGTGGTCTTCTCTCTTTCCTCCCTCCTGCTCCAGCCTGGTCTATTTTCCTGTTCCTCTTCCTGCTCTGGCCTTGTTCCTCCTTTATTGCATGCAGGGGGAAACATAGGGATGAGGAAAAGGCTGAGGTACTTAATGCTGCCTTTGCCTCAGTCTCTAATACTAAGACCAGTTGTTCTCCAGGTACCCAGGCCCCTGAACTAGTAGACAGGGGCGAGGAGCAGAATGAAGCCCCCATAATCCAAGGGAAATGGTTAGCAACCTGCTACACCATTTAGACACGCACAAGTCTGGGGACCGGGTGGGATCCACCCAAGGGTACTGAGGGAGCTGGCAGAAGTGCTCACCAAGCCACTTTCCATCATTTATCAGCAGTCCTGGGTAACTGGTGGGGTCCCAGTTGACTGGAGGTTAGCAAATATGATGCCCGTCTACAAGAAGGGCTGGAAGAAGGATCTGGAGAATTACAGGCCTGTCAGTCTGATCTCGGTGCCGGGGAAGGTTATGGAGCAGACCATTTTGAGTGCCATCAAGTGGCACATACAGGACAACTAGGTGATCAAGGAGCACGTGTTTATGAAAGGCAGGTCCTGCTTAACTAACCTGATCTCCTTCTATGACACGGTGACCCACTTAGTGGATGAGGGAAAGGCTGTTGGTGTTGTCTATTCGGAGTTTAGTAAGGCCTTTGACACCGTTTCCCACAGCATTCTCCTGGAGAAACAGGCTGCCCATGGCTTGGATGGGCGTACTCTTTGCTGGGTAAAAAACTGGCTGCGTGACCGGTCCCAAAGATTTGTGAATGGAGTTAAATCCAGTTGGAGGCCACTCACAAGTGACGTTCCCCAGGGCTCTGTATTGGGGCCAGTTCTGTTCAATATCTTTAGCACCGATCGGGACAAGGAGTAGAGTGCACCCTCAGTCAGTTTGCAGCCGACACCAAGTTGGGGGGGGAGTGTTGATCTGCCGGAGGGTGGGAAGGCTCTACAGAGGGAGCTGGACAGGCCGGATCGATGGGGCAAGGCCAGTGGTATGAGGTTCAACAAGGCCAAGTGCTGGTTGTTCAGCCTGGAGAAAAGGAGGCTGAGGGGAGACCTTATGGCTCTCTACAACCACCTGAAAGGAGGTTGTAGCGAGGTAGGGATCTGTCTCTCTCCCAAGTAGCAAGTGATATGATTCCATGTTTCTATGAGAAGAGGAAAGAGCCTCAAGTTGTGCCATGGGAAGTTTAGATTGGATATTAGGAAAAAATTCTTCACTGTCAGGGTTGTCAAGCATTGGGACAAGCTGCCCAGGGACATGACTGAGTCAACGTCACTGGAGGTATTTCAGAGACAGGTAGACAGGATGCTGAGGGACATGGTTTAAGTGGCATACTTGGCAGTGCGAGGTTCATGGTTGGACTTGATGATCTTAAAGGTCTTCTCCAATGTAAATGATTCTATGATCTGTAGAGCCTGTCTGGCTGTTTTATGGTCACAGGTGGCAAGGCTGTCTCCTTAGGATGAGAGAGAAGAAATGCATGCAAGATTTCTTTGCAAGTAATGGCAGGAGAGGAGAGAGTTCCTTCTTTCAAAAAGGGCAAGAAGAATTGCCTGTCTGTAACGCATTAGCTAACTGACTAGATGACACCGAGTGTAAAATATGGTTCCCTTTCTCTTAAAATAACATAGTTGCAAAGTTGTGTGATACTGTGTTCAGTTAAAGCTTTGCAATGCTATTCTAGCAAAATAAGTTACAGATTTGCTCGGATAAAGGGGAAGCGTCAAGACTCTGTGCCTCTGAGCACAATGGATAAAGAAGCTACACTAGAATAAGCTGGTTTTGTAGTATTGTGCAGACAAGAACTTTTGAAACCAAGCAAAAAGAATAAGTTGAGTTCAACCAGCAGACACGGTGAGGAAGACTGTCGATGACCACCAGAGGACCCTGAAACACCACCAAAGGACATAAATGCGCCTGCGTCAAAGGCATTTACATATATTAATGAGCTCTAAGAAAAGTATGAATATGTTAATAATTTCTCAGAAATCTAATGGATATGTATATTTTGATCACATATAATGTCTGTAAGCAAGCAATTCGGCGCGCATGCATTAGGAGGAGCGATCCCCTGTGTGCCGCAATAAAGAGTGCCTGCTTTCTGAAACTCCAAATTGAGTCTTACGGAGTTCCTATTTTGCCAACTTATGGTATCATAGACACCTCTGCAGAAGTGTCCCATCTGAGCTTAATCTTCTCCTCAGACAGAAGGCACTCAAGTCACTGTCACCAGTGTAAAGAACACCACGCTGCAGGGTGTTTTTTGGACTTGGGAAGATGCTTTCTATTGCTGTTACTGCACAAAGTTCCAGTGTACCGCACTGCTGAGATTTCTGTGGCTTGCCCATTGCAATCACTAAACCTTGTTTCAATGTCTTTCATTTCTCCAGCTCTCACTCCCGTTTTGTAAAGCTGTTTACCGAGACAGCAAGCACGGCAAGCTGTCCATCACCATTTTCTATGTTTTGCTGCCAGCCAGAAGAATAATCCTTAGTGTCAAAGTAATGATTGCAGCAGATTCAGGAAAAGCAGGAAAGAAATAGTCTAGGTTGACTAATCGCTGGTACCAAAACTGGGAGCTGCCTGCATGCTCCTCTGTTGCCGTGAGCTCGCTGAGGTTATCCTGTGGCCAAGGGATGGTGCCGCACAGCACAGCCCAAGGGCCACCCTGGGCACACAGCACAGCACCAACTCACTGCTATGTGATCTCTTAACTCCTTGAAGGGCAGTAGTCTCCTGCTCAGGATCACTACACCTTATCCTTCACTTCTTAATTTTGCAGCCTCTTTCTTACAACGCAGAATCACAGAATCACGGAATTACGGAATTGTCAGAGTTGGAAGGGACCTCTAGAGATCATCTAGTCCAACTCCCCTGCTAAAGCAGGATTGCCCAGAGCACATCACTCAGGACTGCATCAAGGTGGGTCTTGAACATCTCCAGAGTAGGGGACTCCACGACCTCCCTGGGCAGCCTGTTCCAGTGCTCTGTCACCCTCACCGTAAAAAGTTTTTCCTCATATTTGAATGGAACTTCTTATGTTCCAGCTTGTGCCCGTTGCCCCTCGTCCTATCGCTGGGAACCACTGAAAAGAGTCCAGGTCCATCATCCTTCAACCCACCCTTTAGGTACTTGTAAACATAGATAAGGTCTCCCCTCAGCCTTCTCTTCTCCAGGCTGAAGAGCCCCAGCTCTTTGAGCCTTTCCTCGTAAGGGAGGTGCTCCAATCCCTTAATCATCTTATTTGCCCTACATTGGACTCTCTCCAGTAGTTCCCTGTCTCTCTTGAACTGGGGAGCCCAGAACTGGACACAATATTCCAGTTGTGGCCTCACCAGTGCACAGTAGAGGGGGAGAATGACCTCCCTCCACCTACTGGCCACACTCTTCCCTATGCAGCCCAGGATCCCATTGGCCCTCTTGGCAACAAGGGCACATTGCTGGCTCATGGAAAGTTTGCTATCCACCATATCCTTCTTCTCAGAACTGCTTTCCAGAAGATCCACCCCTAACCTATACTGGTGTCTGGGGTTCTTCCTCCCCAGGTGCAGGACCCTACATTTGCCCTTGTTGAACCTCATTAGGTTCTTCTCTGCCCAGCTCTCCAGCCTGTCCAGGTCACACTGGATGGCAGCACAGCCCTCTTGAGTGTCGGCCAGCCCTCCCAGTTTGGTATCATCAGCAAACTTGCTGAGGATACACTCTGTCCCCTCGTCCAGGTCATTGATGAATATGTTGAACAGGACTGGGCTGAGTATTGACCCTTGAGGGACACTGCTGGTTACAGGCCTCCAACTTGACCCTGCTCCATTAATTACAACCCTCTGAGTTCTGTCACACAGCCAGCTCTCAATCCACCTCACTGCCCCCTCTAAATCCAGAATGCCAGATCTGGATTTAATACTGTAACATCAGTCTAATAATTTCCACTATATACCATGGAAGTCCCTTCCCTAGGCCGGTTCTCTGTTCACATACCCAAGGATAACATTAATCTTGTTTACTACTGGGAGTTTGAGACACAAGATCCCAAATGCAAACTCCAAAATTACTTGTAATCCCAGCTCTCCACTCCACGTTAGCTTTCATGAGACACCTGTGCACATCACAGTCTTGCTGCCAGCTGTGCTCTTTCCTCCTGCCATACCTCACCCTTCCCCTTGCACAGGCCTGACACTTGCCCAACCGCCCCCCTCCCTCCCCCTGAGAGTTTGTTCAGTTCATTAGACACACAGTCACTTTCTTCTTGCAGGATTAGAGTGTTAAGGTAAACGAGGGGCCAGGCAAGTGCCTGAGCAAGAAGGAAGGGTGCAGTGAAGGCACCTGGCTGACAGGACTCCCCATCAGTGCCAGCAAGCAGCTCCAACAGCCATCAAACAACATGGCACCTACGGCAGCAGAGAGACAAAAGTGCCCGTGCTTCACGCTCTCCTGTGCAAAAGGGCACTTTGCTCGGCTTCACTGCGGATCCTTTTGCAGATCCTGGCTTTTGGTGTAGCTTCAGAGACAGCCACGGCAGCTGCCGGGAGCAGGAACTGAGGCGCAGAGGCAAGGAGGCGCATGGACGGGGAAGAGAGTGACTGAAGAGAGTGACTGGAGACACCATCACTGCAGGCTGAGCGGGCAGCGCCGCCGCCCCCGGACAGCGGAGCAGGGCTGTGCCGAGCCTGCACCCTGCCCCGGGAGCCGGCCCGCAGGACGGCGGTGCCGGGACCGGGCTTCAGTCAGCGCTCAGCTCTACGGGCGCTGTAACGGCCCCGAGGCCCCCCTCGGGTCCAAAGAGGGCGGGGGAGGCGGGGGGGCGGGAGCCTCACGTCCCCGCCTGCCCGTACCGGGGAGGCGGCGGAAACCCCGGTGAGTCAGAACGGGGGAGGGAGCTGCCGCCTGCCCCGCCGGGATGCCCCTGGCCGCGCCGCTCAGGAACGCTCATTCCCTCCGCGGCCCGGGCGGACAGAAGGCGTCTGTCATCGCGGGCAGAAAGCGGCCGCGCCACCGGGCCCCGGCGTGAGGCGCGTCCGCGGCGGGGGAGCTGCCGCCGGCAGCCCCTGCCCCCGCCTCGCCCATGGCGGAGCCGCGGCGCCCCGCGGAGGGCTGCTCCTACCGCAACACCGACTGTCTGGAGCGGCCGCTGAAGCGGCTCTTCAAGGGGCTGGGCAGCGGCGTGGCCGCCTGCCCCTGGCCCTTCGTGCTGGTGCCGCTGCTGCTGTCCGGCGGGCTGGGCGCCGGCTTCTTCTTCCTGCCGCAGCGCGAGGCGAACGACATCGAGGAGCAGTTCACGCCGACGTGGGGCCCCGCCAAGGCCGACCGCGACTTCGTGCAGCGGTACTTCCCCACCGACGACTCGGAGCGCTTCTCCGCCCAGCGGCTGCCCACCGAGGGCGCCTACGCTGCCCTCATCGCCGTGGCGGCGGAGGGGGGCTCGGTCCTGGACCCGGCGGCGCGCCGCGACCTGCAGCGGCTGGACGCGGCGGTGCGCACCGGCGACTACGACAAGCTCTGCGCCCGCAGCGGCGGCACCTGCGCCGACCCCTGCCCCGAGCCGCTGCTGCCGCTGCTGGACGATGCGGGGGCGGCCGCTGCCCTGGAGAACCTCTACTTTCCCGTCAGCAACGGCAGCTTCCTGGGGGCCGCGCTGGGCGGCGTGCGGACGGGCGCCGACGGGCGGGTGCTGTCGGCGCGGGCCCTGAAGCTGGTGTATTACCTGCGGGAGGACGGCTCCGCGGCGGCAGACAGCCGGCGGTGGCTGGAAGGGTTCCTGCAGGACATCCCGTCGAAGCTGGCGAATTTGACCGCCATTCAGGTAACGCGGGGGTGGGTACAGCCGCGGGGGGGCCGCCGAGGACCGAAATGCCCGGTCTGCCCCATCGCCTGAAAAGAAAGGAGATGGTGGGGGAAACGGCGGGGACCTCCTGGCAGGTTGCGAGGGCCACGGAGATGCGTTAGTGCCAACTTGTTGTTTAGCGTTGCCAGTGCAGGTGTATAAAGACCTGAGAAAAAGAGTAAAAGTGCTTCATCTTTTCTTTCCTTGTTCTTTTAACAACAGGTGGCTTACTTTACCTCACTGTCCAGACAACAGGAGTTTGAAGGAAACACCAACAGCGTGATCCCACTCTTCTCCGTAACGTATTTCTTGACAATAACCTTTTCAGTCGTCTCTTGCCTAAGGTAGAATGTCCTCTAAAATGTCCTCTAAGCTATGGCTCAAAGAGAAGTGAGCTCCACTCTTCTTTGCTTTGCCTAAATTGGTTTCTGCTCTTGTTGGGTGAAGTCATTCGTGAGCCTGCAGACTTCATGTCATAATGGGCAAAATGTATTTCTTTGCTGTTTCTCTCTTCCTTGTGCATATTTCCCAACTGCTTAAATGGGGTTCACGAGAAGTACCAGAAGGAATATCTGAACAAGTGTTCAGTGCAGACATGTGCATCTTGAATGCGAGTATCCATTTGTCTGTTCTCTGAAGCCATCAGTCATTTCTGTAGGCCCCACCTCATAAGAATCACTTTTGTAGATGATGGTTTTGGAACTATTTAAACAACTGAAACAACTCCCTACTCTTTCTCTTTTTAAGAGTTCTGAGGTGCTGTAGCTTTGGCACTAAAAACACTATTTTTAAAAGAGAAGCCGCTGCCCGAGCATTCACACACCACCTGAGTCTCTTAACCGGTAGGACCAAGGTCCCTTCGCAGCAGGTGACCCCAGTGGGCCAACGGGTGCCCCTTTTGACTCCTGACACACACACACATACACACACTGACTCTTGAGCACGCTCCCTCCCTCTTCAGGCTCGACCCTAGGTTTCCCACAGCAGAGTCTCAGACAGCAGATTTTATAAAAATAAGTAATTTAACTGAAAGGTACAGCTGCAAGGTCAGCCCAAGGTGGGTGCCTCTGAAAAGGGAGGGAACTCGAACAAAGAAATCCCTGGGAAATTATACCCTTGCTATCTGTACTCCCACCCCTCACATTCATGCTTCTTTTAGTCAAATGGTGATTTTTGGCCCGGGCTCTTCTAACACCTTACTGATTCTTTTTGTGTGTCCAGGCAGGATGTTGGCTGCTCTTATCTTGTTGATTTGCAGTCTCTGCTGACACTTGTAGCTTCCTTATTGTCTGGTTTACGCTTCTTGCGCACCTGTGCCCACTGGCAGAATGTGGGGAACTGAAAAGTCCCAGACTTAGGGAAAATACTACCAAAATATCAGTGTGCTGCCAACATTTTACCTGCTGCTAGGAAAATTACTAAGATAATGAACTCTATTGCAGCCTAAAGGCTTCAGCAAATCTAGCTACTCATGCTAAGTAAAGCTAAGCAAACAGCATAAATCACACCATGGTTAATGTTATAACCTTAAGTAATTTATTCTAATTAAAACTTGCTTATTTAAGCTAAACAACTAATATCTCTTAACACTGTGACAAAGTAAACCCCTTCAATTATGAAAAGGTTCTACTTTACCCTACGTAGGAAGGGCGCCAGAAGCGTGATCTAGCCACCCTGGCAGCAGCGGAATTCTGCACAAGCGCTTGAATAAAACTGATCATATCAACTTGGCATAACCAGTGGAGACAATCACCACAAAGATGCATAAAACTCAAACAAGAAAGTCATCCTTTGCGGGGAGGGAAGCAGTAAGTGGTGCTATTGCTAAGGTTATTCTACTGCTTTCTTGTTTAATTCGTAGCTTCTATCCACATCCAGCCCACAAGATACTAACCCTTTGTAAAGAGAAGTTAAAAAGGGGAAGGAAGCAGGGGAGGGAGGTGGAAGTATACCATGGTAAGATCTATTTGCACCTTTTTTCTGCCACTTACTCAGTTAAGATAGAGATGAGTGAGCACTAGCTTGATAGATTGCTGCAAGTCTTGCTACGACTTAAAGCATTCTGCTTGCTAGTAGGGCCTGAGCTTTACCTGCTGTCCACAGAGAACTTATCCTGCCCTTTCTTTGTGCTGGTGGAAGGTGAACCATTGAACCATTGTACCTTTGACAACCGCACAGCTGTGTTTGTGTGCTGTGCTTGAGAAATAAAGTTCTGCTTGGAGGGTGAGCTTATTGGTTTAGCGCCTGCATCAAGCATCATGCCCATTAAGCTGTACAATTTCTGGATTTCAGCTGTCTCACATCCGGTCATTTGTGAGCGCAGACAGAGCATGGGGGGTTCCAGCAACGCCCCCTTCTTGCCTTGGAAACGAGAGATTCTCTTAAAGTTCGGAAATGGTCTACAGCCTGGAAAAGATTTCTACTCAGGCAAGAGGCAACTCTCTGCCCCCTCGGTGTAGTGCAGAGTCTCCTGTTTCTTAGGGAATCCTTGAGCCAGCCCTCAGGGGCATCTTGGCAAATGGCCGGTAGCCAATCTGTCTGCTGAGAAAGCTTCTCTACACAGCACTTACTGCCTGGGAGGTGCTTCCATACTGCACTGATACGCTACACCAAGAAGCTGTGTAAAAAGGAAAGAGCTTCCTAAAATTCATCCTTTTTTGGCTCACCCTAAATATACACGCTCACTGGTATAGTTTATGTATCTTCATTTTGCCAGCTGTCTTGTTATTGATGCAAAGATCAGCACACATCTTTACTCCTAGGTATATAACTAGCTGTCCTGGGTTGAGAGACACAGGAGTAACCTTTCTTCTAATGCTGGGGAAAATTGCACTTTTAGAAGACTCTAGTGTCTGAATTGGTGAAAATATTTACTTTATAGCCAGCCAGGCTCTGTAGGATTTAAGGTTAGTGTTTTCAAGCCTTGCCAGGGGCAGGGATAAGGAGGAGCAAGGCCTGGGCATTTGACCCAGGCTGGCCAACAGGATTATTTCATACCACGAACGTCAGATTCAATATAAATTAGAAAGGTTTGCTGCGTAGCGGGCTCTCTCCCTGATGGTGGCCGTGCAGACAACTCCTTGCCCTGGTGCCGAAACCCTGAGGCCTTCCCTTCCTCCTGAAGCCATTGCGCTCCCAGTGTCCGACATTTGCTGTCCCCTGCTGGGAGTGCACAGCTTCCTACTGATAGAATTGGCTGAGTATAATTCCTGTATATCTTACATCAGTATCGGGATTAATACTGGTTCTTTAGTATTAGTGTTAATTTTTAGTCTTAGTTTATTAAATCTATTTATATTTCAACCCTTGTGTTTCTCTGTGTTCCTCGATTCCCCTTTCCGAGTGGGGGGGGGTCATCGGGTGATAGAATAATTGTCTAATGACAATAGATTGTTATGGGTCCTCTCAAACCATAACGCTAGCCCAAGTAATAATGTATTTAGCACATCCTATGTAAATTAATCTTGTCCGATGCTGGTACCTGGGAAATCTCCTAGCAAATAGCAACTTTCTTCAAGAGTTCTCTTCACAGTCAGGATACCATCGGTATCTGTGCATAATATTCACTTGTCATGCCAAACACCTTGGTGAAATATTTGAGGTGTAACTGAGAAATTCCTTACAATATTTTCAGGCTCAGCTGTATAAGAAATAATGTCTGGCTTGCATGCTGTGGCGTGGCTTCTGCCGGGTTAGCTGTATTAAGCAGCTTTGGATTGCTGCTCTTCTGTGGAGTGCCGTTTGTGGTCACTGTACTAAGTGCACCGTTTCTTATTCTAGGTAAGTAGAAAAAGCGAGTCGGATTCAGATGCAAAGACTAAAGTGGCGTTAAAACAACCTGATGGTGTTACTCTTTTATGATACGAGCATCAGACCATAGGCAGTTCTATCCTGCAGTGAGTGGAGGAGACACCTGGAGGCGCAGGCTCCTCTGAACTCCTACAGGTGGGGGAGCCGCTCAGCTCAGTGTGCCCATGCTGGGACTGGAGCTGGGCCCTGGCAAACCCAAAAAATGATGCCTGCTTTAGTTTGACTGATATGGCATGAAAACTGTAAATGAGAGGGTGGCGCGATTAGCACTTCTGGCATTGTTCTAGCGTTCCTTGTCATTTAGCCATGCTGATTAATCATTGATTGAACCAGGGCTAATATTTGAGGTTCTGTCACCACATTTCCCTGTATTACCCCCTGCTGTTTTCCATAGACATACTACAAGCATTTACATATCTCATTAGCTCTGGATAAGTCTGTCTACCCCAAAACGTTTTGTTGTTACTGCTGTTCTATGGGACTGCTGAATTTGTCAGCAAATTAAGCACGTGCAGAGGTCTTCCCCAAGCCATCCACCTCTTGACCACCTCTTTTTGCAGTACGTTGAGAGCTCCCTACTTCTCTGCTGTTAGTCAGCCTCGAGATGGCTCAACAGCAGCACCACGGAACATGTCTGGTGTGCCGCTCGTGCTGCACTAAGTGCTGACTTAATCCAGTACCTGTATTATGAGGTGAATATGGGAAGTCAGTTACTATGAGGTTTTGTATCCTATTTTCAGAGTTTAGTCTTTGGTCGGATAAAACTGGGCCTGAATACAGCTTAAGCAGTAACGTGTTTTGCTAAGATGTGAAGTTTCCTCTGCGATATAAATGACTAGGTTCAGAAGTGTCTCATTTAGCTATACAACTGAAGGGATGCACCATTCGTGCAACCAGCTCCCCCCAGAAACCCAAGGAAGTTAGTATCATTGCATCACAGTTGCACAGGCTACTTGACGGCCAATGCTGAATTCTCCAAATATCAGGAGATGACATTACTGCAAATAAATTACTGCTTTTACAATCCTTACCTGGTCTCCTATATGATAAGTTCATGGGATATTTTCTTGGTCTTGGTCTCATGCTGAGGAAAGCACATGGAACTCTCAGGTTGACAGAGGCCCTGCATCATACTAGATGTCTAATGCAAATGCTCCTTAGGACACACATTGTTTCTTTGTTTCCTTCACAAATAAAATGCATTTTGCATTTGCTTTCATTTGTTTATCAATTGCACAGGCTCTAAATTTCAAAGGGCCCCGTTCTATGCCTGGGGAAGGGCTTAAGCCAGTCTCTTCAGATCTTTATAAATAACATGCAAACTTTTGTCTTCCTCGCATTAAGCAAACAAATTATGCATACATTATATTAATTGCTTTGAAGCCTGCCGGTTTTCTAGAAGCAGCCTGGCTCGCTGCCATCCCATAGTACCTTTTGACTTGCTGCTTAATTCATCTTTGCATGTCTACTGGCAATTGCCTGTTCAGGCAGCAGATAGTGATTTCACCTATTCTTTTATGCTTAGCTATATCACCTATGCTTGCCCCTCTGTTCATGAGGTCTTGCTTCCCTTTTTGTGTGATTAATTTTCAGGGAATAGAAGAGCCTTTGATGTAGTAACAGTGGCAAAATACTGAAAGGTCTGTGATTAAAATCTGGAGAGTTAGCAGAGCCGAGAGAAGCACATTGGCTTTTCCTTTTCAAACTTGTGCTCATTTATTCTTGTGTCTTAGCAAAAACTCTAGCCCAGGACCCAGTCTTCCTGGCAGGGTTTCCCAGGACTCTGGTGGGTCTATGCAGGCACATCAGTATAAATGTGAAGATAATTGAGTAATACATCATGGATAAATGCTTGAAGGTAAACTGGAGAGAAAACCAGTGGAGAGCAAAGAGCATTAAGAAGTGAACCCCCAGAGAACTGGGACCACCGTTCTCCCATGGGGTAGCAACTGCTCTCCCAGTCTGCTGAAGACAGAGCAAGAAATCACTGGTCTAATTTGCTGCAGTGATGAAGAAGAGATTCCAGAGGTAATAGGGGACGCTCCAAGGGATAAGGATAGTTGAGCATTAGAATAAGTGATGTACTTGAATCTGTGTGATCTACATCACTGGACACCTGGGCAGCAGCTACAACACACTTGTGGGAGATGGACTAGGTGTGCTCTGTCCTTCAGCAGAGTAGGGTGAGGGATCAACAACCCATCAGGTCACCCGGCGTTCCTGAAATGTAATAAGCTCAGCTACACACAAAGGATCTGTTTTCCTGTATCTGTTTAACTTGCATCAGCATGAAAGCAAGGTTACTGCCTAACTTTCTTTTTCAAAATTTTATGCAGACTTAAATGCGATTCATTTTGTGCTTTTGTTGGGTGTTAGTGGGAGCTGCCATTTGCAATGCAGCATTAACTTTTTCCCCTCTTGCAGGTGTTGGTGTTGATGACATGTTCATCATGATTGCTGCTTGGGAACAAAGTGCAGGAAAAAAAGACAAATCCGATGTTAAGTCTCGGTTGGCCGAGACTTATGCAGAAGCAGCACTTTCTGTGACCATCACCACTCTCACTGATGTTTTGGCCTTCTTCATTGGCACCTGGACTGCCTTTCCATCCGTGAGATCATTTTGCCTCTATACAGGCACTGCTTTTGTCTTCTGCTATATCTATACCCTGACCTTCTTTGGGGCAATTATTGTATTGAATCATAGAAGGGAGCAAGGAAACCGACACTGGCTAACTTGTATGCCTGTGCAAGTAGGTAAAGGTCAGGCTGAGAAGTCCTGCTTGTACAATGCTTGCTGTATCGGCAACTGTTCTGGGGAGTCATCTTTGCCAGAAAGTGAACATCCAATGAGCATATTCTTTAAAAAGTATTATGGCCCTTTCTTCACCAATAGATGGATCAAGCTACTTGTGGTGTTGCTGTATGGAGCATATTTGGGTGGAAGCATTTATGGATGTACTCAGATCAGACAAGGCATCGATCTTCGAAATCTGGCCAGTGATGACTCCTATGTTATTCCATTCTATGATGACAACGACAAATACTTCTCAACATACGGACCCAGGGTCATGGTTGTCATTACTGAAAGCGTAGATTACTGGAATGAGACTGTTCGTCTTGGCATTGAAAACTGCACACAGAATTTAGAGGGCATTTCCTATGTCGATAAGAACTTCTCAGAGTCATGGCTGAGAGTATACACAAATCTTTCCAAAAGTGGTTTGATAAATATAAGCAATAAGACTCTTTTCATTAAGAACTTAGCTGTGCTGTTCCGAATTGTTCCCAGTTTTGAGTGGGACATTAACAAGACTGAGGATAAAATAGAAGCTTCACGTTTCTTCATCCAGACGGTGAATGTGACCTCATCCATTGATGAGAAGAATCTTCTCAATGAGTTAAGAGAGACAGCCAAGCAGTGCAGTATCCCATTAATGGTGTATAACTCAGCGTTCATCTACTACGATCAGTACCTGGTAATAGTGCAGAACACCGTTCAAAACATCATCATTGCTGCTGCGGCAATGCTCGTCATCTCCCTTTTGCTTATTCCCAACCCGTTGTGTTGCGTGTGGGTGACTTTTGCTATAGCTTCTGTTATAGTTGGTGTTGCTGGTTTCATGACCTTTTGGAAAGTCAACCTTGATTCCATATCCATGATCAACCTGGTCATCTGTATAGGGTTTTCAGTAGATTTTTCTGCTCATATCTCCTATGCCTTTGTTACGAGTGGAGAGTCATCAGCCAATAAAAGGGCGATCGAAGCTCTGTCCGTGCTAGGTTACCCAGTGTTACAAGGTGCGGTTTCTACTATATTAGGAGTAGTTGTGCTGGCTGCAGCAAAAACCTACATCTTTAGGACATTTTTCAAGATCATGTTCCTTGTTATTTTGTTTGGGGGTCTTCACGGTCTTGTTTTTATTCCGGTGTTTTTAACCTTTTTTGGAAACTTTGGCAGATCAACCAGTAATACCAAATCTGAAAAGCCAGAGTATAGGTTTAGAGACAATAAAGACTGTCCATGACTTAGTTAAATGTTTATTTATTATATGTAGATTAAAATGCAGTGACTTTCCGGGAATATAAGACATGAAGAAAATGAAGGACAGAAAAATAAATACAACAGGGAAGCAAAAGCTTCTGTAAAGCCAGACAAGAAAAATAATAGAAGAAGAAATGAAAACACCCAGAAGGGATTTGCATTGCTCATTTTTGTTTGTGCTTGACTAGCACTTTAATGCTGTTAAACCCTTTTTTGCGACTTTCTTTCTGAATGTATTAAAATTATTATAAACACTGACGACTGCATGAGCTTATTGGACAACATTACAGGTCTGTTGGACAATGTACACTGGTGGGAAGAGTAACTCCCACTAGTTTGCTGTCCGGGTTCCGGCGGGGATAAGGTTAATTTTCCCAAGGAGCTGGCAGGGGCACAGGTATTCCATACCAGGTGTGTCATGCCCAGTCTATAGCCCAGAGCTGGCCAGGGGAGGGAGCAGGAAGTTGCCGCTTGGAGCAGGCTGGGGGAGTCCTGGGTCCGGTCAGTGAGCGGTGAGACCGGGTTAGCTAATATTAAACATAATATAGCTTTAAGAAGATTGAGTTGCTTCTGTTGGCTGCAGTTTGTGAAAGGTTATGCTGTAGGTGAATGAACTTGTGTGGACCTCCTGGGTAACCATCATGGAAAACACTGTGCCATGGTATGACAGGTCAAGGATTCACTCGTGAGAATCACACCCTGACTGGGGACAAAGTGAAAAAGTAACTCAGGTTTAAGTTGTTAGTCCTAAAACTATAAACCCATAAATTCTGTTGTGCTCATCAGTAACAACCCATCCTGTGATGCATCGATAAAGCAGAGTAGCTTTCACTGAGTAAGAGTTAAGAATATATGGGGTCGTCTTTTAATCTGTAGAGACAAGGCACTCAATGAAAAGTTGTACATTTAATGAGTTGGAAATCAAATGAATGATGGTAACTGATGTCTGTAATTTTGGAAAAACTGGTCTAGCAGTTACTAAGTCATTCAGCCCAAATCTGCAGCTGTGGAGTGTTCCTTCTGAGATAAGCAGCGAATGGAACAAAGCCAGGGTCTTCCGTGTGGATTTCTGACCAGTTGCATGAGACCCAGTAGACAGGACAGAATCCTTCCATTTCACGGAATCACGGAATTTAGTTAGAGTTGGAAGGGACCTCTAGAGACCATCTAGTCCAACTCCCCTGCTAAAGCAGGATTGCCCAGAGCACATCACTCAGGACAGCATCCAGGCGGGTCTTGAAAATCTCCAGAGAATGGGATTCCACGACCTCCCTGGGCAGCCTGTTCCAGGGCTCTGTCACCCTCACCATAAAGAAGTTCTTCCTCATATTTGAGTGGAACTTCCTATGTTCCAGCTTGTGCCCGTTGCCCCTCGTCCTGTCACTGGGAACCACTGAAAAGAGTCCGGCTCCATCCTCCTTCAACCCATCCTTTAGATCCTCCATGATGTCACAGTTTATGGGGTCAGTGGACTGGAAACCAAATCAAGGTCTCAGTGGCAACAAAACATCAGACTGTGAATTAGAAAAAGAACGTTATAAAAAACCGAAACAAATTAAAACCTCCCCCCCCCCCCAACCAAAGCAAGCTACTGACAGCTAAAATATTTGGAGGAGCTGTTTGCTGGAGCCAGCATCTCCTCGTCCTTAACGCTCTGCCCGGAGCGCGGCGGCAGAGCCCCCCCCCGGCGGCCGCAGCGGCCCAGCGCGGCCTGAGGCCCTGTCCCGCCAGCACCGGCACCGGCACCGGCACCGGCACCGGGCCCTGCCCGACAGCGCCCCCTGCCGGCCGCGGGGGGGTGGGGGCACCGCCGGGGAAGGCGGGCGGGCCCCGGGCGGGCTCGGCAAAGCGGGTCGCGGGGAGGGGTCCCCGGTGAGGCTGAGGTGTCCTCTCGGCACTGACGGGGTGTCCCAGCTGCAGGCAAAGCTCGGCCCCTGCGGTCTGGCATCACCCTCCCCTCGCTGCCAGGAGGATTAAAATCCTTCTGCTTCGTAGACCTGAGGGTGTTGGCCAAGGCGGCCAACAGCATCCTGGCTTATATCTGGATAGTGTGGCCAGCAGGACTAGGGCAGTGATCTGGACGAGGGGATCGAGTGCACCCTCAGTCAGTTTGCAGCCGACACCAAGTTGGGGGGGCAGTGTTGATCTGCCTGAGGGTGGGAAGGCTCTACAGAGGGAGCTGGACAGGCCGGATCGACGGGGCAAGGCCAATGGGATGAGGTCCAACAAGGCCAAGTGCCAGGTCCTGCACTTGGGTCACAACATCCCCATGCAGCGCTGCAGGCCTGGGGAAGTGGCTGGAAAGCTGGAAAGGTGTCCAGCGGTAAAGGACCTGGGGTATTGGTCAACAGCTGGCTGAACATGAGCCAGCAGGGTGCCCAGGTGGCCAAGAAGGCCAAGAGCATCCCGGTTTGTATCAGAAACAGTGCGGCCAGCAGGACTAGGGGATTTTCCACAACTTGTGAAAGCCACTGATATTTACTTCAGGGAGAACAGGATTAGAGTCTCCACGCTAAAAATCTGATCTAAAGTTTTAGATCACAGTAACAGACTTACTTGTGGGGAAGACAGCTCACGATGTGCACATTTTTCCCTGTGTGCATAATATTTTGATATGAAATCTTTCCAGTGGCATTCCCATCAAAATAATTTTGCCTGTTTCCAGAAATTATCAGTTCCGCCACCTATTGGCTTCATTAATTAAAAAGCAGAATAGCCAGCTATTTTCTCCTCAGTTCACACATGGAAGTAAAAGTCCAATATGTCAATATGAAACACTGCATTCTTCGGATTTCCTAATGGTTTGGCAATAAATTGCATCGATGACAAGAAGTTGATGATGATCAACTTGATCAATGACAGTTCTGCAAGGGAGTCTCTTCTTCATATTCTGAGTATTGAAAAGAAAACCACCACCTGGATGAAACCTTCCTTTACTTCTATATGAGAAATGTAAGGGTGTCTTTCTAAATCAGTACTGTGGCTCAAGTGGTTTCATCAGTTGTCATCCGTGTCACAAGCACAGACAAGCTACTCTTCTGCTGAGGGCTGGTACATGGAGGCTTGACCTGATCAACACGGTAATTAATTTCCTCTGACATTCGCCATACTCAGCCCCCTGTCCAGTTGCACAGACTTCTGCCAAATGCAGCCTTTAGAAGGCTAAAGATTTTCCATCCATGCCTATGTAGGTTGAACTTCCGTGAATATTAAACAAAATCAGTTTGGTTGTCTCCAAGAGAGCACTATGTGGGCGAGCTGCCCTGGATTCCTCCTGCTGCCAGTGGGGAAAGCAGGTATTTTAGAGAGGGGAGTTATCAGGCCTCATTCAAATTTATTTCACTTTTTTTCTTGGATAGGATTTCTTGCTTCTTTTTGAGGGGTGGTGAGGGGGGTGATTAACTTTGCACTGAGGAATTCCCTCTCTGCTAAATCCATCCTTGAAAATGATGCAAGAACAGGTCAGCGTCTTTCTTCCAGAGTCACAGGCTGTTGTCAAAATCGTCACAACTGACCTTGCAGCTGGAAAGAGCAGCCTGTCTGCTCTGTGAGTGCGTCAGCTATTCTCATCTCTGCTAGGCATTTAATACAAAGTACTGTTTTCACCCTTGACTAACCTAGAATGATTTCACCTGAGCTGAAGAAACTGGCTGAAGAGTAGAAGCAGTAGATAAGACCACCATTTCTTGCTGAATTTCAGGTGGTACGTAAAGTCACAGGTAATGTCTGCATGCATGGAAACTGCGTTCTGTATTTGACCGATGCATGGGATTTGCTTTTAAGCTTGCCATAGAAAATGCTTTCTTAGGAAGCATGAAAATGGTGTCTTATAGTCAGATTTGAAGCTGAATACAAGGCTCTGATTTTTAAACAAAATACTTTTAAAAGTATGCTGGAATCTCCAGAACTGGCTTACTGCTACGTAAGTATCATTAAATTTGCCTCTCTGGGCACTGTTTTCAAAAGTGCTGAGGGACATGGTTTAGTGGTAACTTGGCAGTGCTAGGTTAACGGTTGCACTTGATGATCTTAAAGGTCTCTTCCAATCAAACAACTCTATGATTCTAAGTGTGGGGCAGGTCTTCCCTTAGAGCACAAGGGGTGGTCAAAAGGGATTTAAGGGGAAGAGGGAGATCAGTCACAGGCTTCTGAATTGATTGCTCTTTTTCTCGAGGTTTAATGTGGTGATGTCAAACATTCCCCAAGATTTGAACGGATAGAGATGATCAAATCCATCTGCCAATGGATTTCACAGAATCACACACAACTGAGGTTGGAAGGGACGTCAGTGGTCATCTAGACCAACCTATCTGCTCAAGCCAGAACACCCAGAACCCATTGCCCAGGACTATGTCCAAAAGGGTTTTGAATATCTCCAAGGATGGAGACTGCACAACCTCCCTGGGCGAGCTGTGCCAGTGCTCAGTCACCCTCACAATAAAAAGTGTTCCCTGATCTTCAGAAGGAGCCTTCCATGTTTCAGTCTGTGCCCGTTGTCTCTGGTCCTGTCACTGGGCACCACTGAAAGGAGCCTGGCTCTGTCCTCTGCACCCTCCCTTCAGGTATTTATAGACGTTAATAAGATCCCCTGTGAGCCTTCTATTCTTCAGGCTGAACAGTCCCAGTTCCCTCAGCCTTTCCTCTTACGTGAGGTGCTCCAGTTCCTCAATCATCCCAACAGCCTCAGATGTCTGAAGAACTTTGCTGTAGCTCTCCAAAGATTCTGCAAAATGTATGTCTTGTTTTGTTATTAGTGCCACCATTTCTTCTAACCATCTCTGAGGTCACAGGTGCAAACACTTCAGTAGCAGAGTCAGGACTACATTCCACCAGCATCATAGGAACAGGCTGTTGAGTAAGATGCATCTTAATCTGCTGACTACATTGATTAAAACCATTACATAGGTAGATTTAGGCTAGAGCATTTTTATTTTATAGTGATAATCAATGTTTTGTGTGTTAACAGGTTATGACTGAGGGAAGCCATTAGCAGTAATATTGCCTCTATCAACCAAATACCTATTTCTCTGGGATGTTATCCGGAGAAGAGAACACAGGCTGGCTTCATAATGTCCTGGGGTTTGTGCAACCCGGGGACGGTTTGATGAGTTCCCTGGGGCAGAAAGCGAAAAGTGCACCCATGAGCACATTTTCCACAGAAACAGTAGGGCTCTTTGCCATTAATTCTGTATTTATGTCGCTGCTGTTTGGAACATATCTGCCTAATTGCATTTATGGTTGTACTCAGAGAAGGGGGGACAGGTGTTCTAGCAGTTTGGCTAAATGTTATATCACTTCAGGCTCTGACTGGAAAAATTAATAGTTTTCCAAGAACTGTGCCAGAGTCACGATTATCTTATTACTGAATATGCGTCCTGCTAATGGGATCCATCCTGTGATAACAGGACTGAGAGTTTGGAGACTGAGAGCACAGAGTCTTTAAAAATACACCCCATGTGGTTAGCTCTATCTGAGATTAATTGCAAAGACCAAACAACATTGCCACTAAAAGCCATCTCTTAAACACAGATACAGATTTTTTTCACAAGTAATTTATCTAATTACAATTCAGATTTTGAGCAGAACATGGACCTGTTGGAACGGGTCCATCGGAGGGCCATGAAAATGATCAGAGGGATGGAGCACCTCCCCTATAAAGACAGGCTGAGAGAGCTGGGGCTGTTCAGCCTGGAGAAGAGAAGGCTCCGGGGAGACCTCATAGCAGCCTTCCAATATCTGAAGGGAGCCTACAGGAGTGCCAGAGAGGGACTCTTTGTCAGGAAGTGTAGTGACAGGACAAGGGGTAATGGTTTTAAATTGGAAGAGGGGAGATTTAGATTAGATCTTAGGAAGAAATTCTTTACTGTGAGGGTGGTGAAGCACTGGAACAGGTTGCCCAGGGAAGTTGTGGATGCCCCATCCCTGGAAGTGTTTAAGGCCAGGCTGGATGGGGCTTTGAGCAACCTGCTCTAGTGGAGGTGTCCCTGCCCATGGCAGGGGGGTTGGAACTCGATGATCTTTAAGGTCCCTTCCAATTCTAACCATTCTATGATTCTATGATTTTCCCAAGGCAGATGGTGCCTGACCAGCCTGATTACCTTGAAGAATGAAAAGACAGGCTCTGTGGATGAGGAGAGAGAATGTTATTCACCTTGACTCCATCAAGGTTTTCAGCACAGTCTCCTAATGCATTTTTGCAGCCAAATTGATGTGAAGATTGAAAAAGAGGACTATAAGCTGGGTGGTGTATTTACTGGCCTGTTAGGCTCAAAGGGTGATGACATCAACAGTGCAAAGTCCATCTGGCAGCGAGTTACTAGCAGCATCCCACAGGCTCTTTGGTAGCAGCCTAGGCAACGGGACAGAATCCACCCTAAGCAAGTTGATGGAGGACACCAAGTTAGGTGAGAGCATTTGGCACATTGAAGGGAAGGGCTGCGAGACACACTAAGCCCCACAACCTTATGAGCTGGGGACTGACTGGCTGGGGGTCCTGATGGGCAGTGGACTAAGCATGAGTCGCACACTGGCGGCAATGAAGGTTAACAGCCGACTGGGCTGTATCGACACGAGCATAGCCTGCAGATGGAGCCAAGTGATTCTTCACCTTTATTCATTATATCACAATGGTGGTGTAATTACATCACCAGTTCACCACACTTTACTCATTACACCACACCTGGAACCCTGGTCCAGTTCTGGGGCCGCCAGTATAAGATATAGGTAAGCTTGAGTAAGATCAGCAGAAAGCCATGAAGATGCTTGGGGGCTAGAGCACCAGGGTTGTGAGGAGAGCCTGAGAGAACATGGATGCATTCGTGTCTAACCTGCTCTAGGTGAACCTGCTTTGGCAGGGCAGTGGGACTAGGTGATCTCCAAAGGTCCCTTCCAACCCCTACCATTCTGTGATTCTGTGTGAACCGGGCTTGTTCAGCCTGGGGAAGAGATGGTTTCAGGGGAACTTCATAGTCCATGGAGACACTCCGTGCACTGGAGAATACTATCAGACCTGCAAGGGACATCTTTGGATGAATGATAATTAGGTATAAAAGGGAGAAACAATACAAGGACGGTATTCCCATATTACAAGCCTATAAACAAAGTTTCCTTCAGTGTCTTTGGGGAAAAGTCTGTATTTTCTCACTGGACTAAAATAAGAGCAAACGTCAGGGTAAGAAAAATTTAAACTTGGAGGGATGAAAGACAAAAACTTAAAGTAAGCCAAAGATACTGTCCTGGTCCGAGGTCCTTGGAGAAGGAGGTGGGGGAGAGCATCTGTCATTCGTCTCAGTCATCAGTCTGGCCCAAACCATGACAGATACACTTTAAGTTTTGTTTTTTAAACTTTTTTACTGTTCTTTTTCATTTGGGCTTTCAGAAAAGATGGTTATTTAATAAAGAAAAACAGTTGCTTTATTGGGTACTTTGCAACTGGTACATTTTTAATACTTTAATACTAAACCTACGCTGCTTTACATGTACATTCATCTTAGGAAGTGCAAATACTTTAATACTAAACCTACGCTGCTTTACATGTACATTCATCTTAGGAAGTGCAAATACATCACTTTCATCAAGACTTTGATAAAGGCTAAAAAAATGCAAATATGCTTTGAACATGAAAATTTACCAGTTGAAATTGTATATGTATTAACCTATCTATTTCCAGTTTAAAAAATTGAAAAATGAAGGTAAAAGTATTGAAAGTAAGAAGTTAAACAATTGACTAAAATTAATACAGCTAGTGCAATGGCAGAAGAACCTGGTGGGGGGTTTTCTGGGTCGACCCAGATACTCTGCCCTGTCTGCAATGACATATTCTGAGATACGACAAAGGATCCGTCCAGGTGTCTTCAAAGTTACACAGCTCCTCAATGAGAAGAGTCCTATAGCCAGCTCCCATTTTCTGCACTTTCATCCGCAGCCTTTCTTTCCTCAACTTTCCCATTTGCATGGCTTGATTCTTCTAAAACTAGTACTAGATTTGACAGAGTTGTGTGAGGATCAAGCAGCTTCAGAAGAGGTATGTCCACCTTTCTCTCTCGAAAGACACGGTTCTGAATTGTCATAGCTAACATAGAGTCCATGCCCAATGATGAAAGCGGTGTATTCATGGTTAGTTCATCTGGGTTCAACCTGGTGAGGTCACTCACCAGTGAGGTGATATAGTCTTCAGATTTGATTAAGGCAGTATCCTGGACTTGAGTTTCCTCAGAAGTTTCAAGCTTATTCCTTAATTCTTCTGACATAAGTGATACAAAGCGGCTTTTAAGTGAAATAATCCGAGAAAAAACATGAGTCGATAAAGTCTGAAAGTTTAATTTGACGACAGCTTGCTGTGGCTTATTCAGAAGTAAGCTCTTCCTGAGATACTCGTGAATTTCATCCACTTGCAGAATGTCTATGCCCTTGGATTCCAGAACGTTCTGAATATGGGTTTGATTGAGCAGTATGCCAAGGTTCAAAGCACCCCAGTTAATGGCTTGACCTGCAAGCCCACAGTTCCTCCTGTAGAGGCAGAAGACATCCAAGAAAGAGTTTGCAGCCGCGTAGTTTGCCTGGGTGGAATTTCCCAGAAAGGAAGTTACAGAGGAATAGCACACAAAGTAGTCAAGCTTCTGGCCTCTGGTAGCCCAATGAAGATTTAGGGTCCCTGCTACTTTGGGGCTCAGCACTTTCTGAAAGTCAGCCAAGGTCAGAGCTTCAACATGGCCATCGTGTAAAACAACAGCACTTTGAAATACTCCTTTGACTGGACTCCCTGCAAAGATGTTTGCAATGGACTGGAAAGCTTTCTCTGCATCACTGGTTGAAGTAACATCACACTGCACAAACACTACTTTGCTCCCTTTATACCGCTGCTCCAAAGCCTTCATCTCGTCTTGCTTCTCTTTGCTTGGACTTTTCCTGGAGAGTATTGCAATACACCCTCCTCCATTCTCGGCGATGAATTTCACTGTTTCAAAGCCAAGTCCAGTGAGACCTCCGACCACTACGTAAACACCATTCTGCTTAAACAACTTCTTCTGGGATTCATACAATGGTATATCTGAAAGCATAGTGACGTCCTTCTGCCTTCTCAGTACAGCAAGCGGGACAGATTCGCAGGTAAAATAAGACGTTACAGAGTTTATCTTTTCAAAGTTCTCGGTCTGCTGAAAAACAGAACCTGACAGACGCCTAAACTGTTTCATGTCCATGGAACTGATCCACGCATGCACAGTCTTTTGCAATTCCTTTAGAGATGCCTTCTGGAAAATGCTGGCAAGTGTAAGGATATGAAAGTTGACGTTTTCATCATCAATTCCAGTGACATTCTGGATACATTCAGACTGTCGATTGCCACACACTATCACCACATCTTTAAGAAAGTACATGTGGGTCAGATCCTCCTGAGACAGTCTGTTTACTGGAGGAAGAACAACAAGGGCATTACATAAGCTTATGTACTGAAACTTATCAGGAGTAGGCCTCGCAAGAACTGTTCTCCAACCCATCTCTTCTGCTGCTGCAGAAAGAACATGGCACAAAACTGATGATGGCTCTGTAGAAATAATACCCAATGTTCTGCCATTTTTCCCCTTGGGTAACTTCTGATTGAAGATTTCCCATGCAAGGACAAAGTATGACATACAGGGGACGCTTTGAAAGCATGGGAACTTCTTTACATTGAAACAAGCTGTTCCTGGAATGCGAACTCTGGATGACGCAGCAGCTGGATAACATGAAACCACGTGATCTCCCACTTTAACTTTCTTCACATCATTGCCTGTTGCGGTTACTGTGCCACTGAAATCAAGAGCTAAAAGTCTGTGTTTGTCTACTGCTTGTGAATTCCAATAGAGTGTGTTACCAAAGTTACGACTAGACACACTAATGGGAAAATAATCTTCTGAGTGGAGACATATTTTATCCACTTGAATTTCAATGCTCTGTTTGTCAAGCTGAGTAGCAGTGCTGGTGGATAATTCAGCAGACAAGTCTTTTGCTGTGTACGGATCAGAAGTGTACAAAGTGAATTTTCCTGACTTCTGGAGAGATTTTACAGGTTGGCCATAATCTGCATCTACAAAAGGCGTGCGTCTGATTTCAGCCACATAAGTTCTTCCTTGGCTGATGCGAACTTCTGGATAGTCCACACTTTTGTGTTTCACAAGAACATCTGCTAGCGCTGAGACGTCCAGGGAACTGGAAGAGATGAGGTCAATAATCTGAAATGTGATTTCTGGAACTTCAGTGGCACAAGTTCTGGTCATGCCATGCAACGCAAACCCGCAGTTAATATGATCTACATCTCTTTCTGTTGTTCTGTAGGTGATAACTCTGACTGAACAGCGGGACATTTTCTCTCTTAATGCCACAATAACTTGGCGATAGGCTTCACAACACTTTGCCAATTGGTCCACCACCTTCCTTGGGAAGTCTTCATTCAACTTCTGAATTCCCCACAGGAACAGAACTTCATCATAATCCTTAACCTCTGCTCTCATTTTATTCTGTGCGCCCCCTTCCAAAAGGGCTTCCCAGTCTTCATACATAACATATCTCGAATCAGGATGCAAGTATTTTTTGAGCTGCTCAGCTATCCCAAATTTGTCAGCAAGCACTAGGACTCTGGGAATAGTTCCCAGATATCCAGTCGTCTGTGAGACAGGGGCTTCTTTCCACTTGTTTTCAAACATGAACTCATTGTCTCTGGAAGATGCTTGCTTCATGAAAGTGATGGCAACACGCTTGAGTTCAGCCAAAACAGAGCCGTGTTTGTCCATAAAGCACCCACAGACCTCTAGGCAATTCCCAATGGATTTGCTTGTTCTCATATATATCATCATTTCTTCCTCCAGCGGTCGGAGCACCACCAGGCTGCCTATCCCTGAAGGAAAGCCTGCTCTGGACTGGAACGTCCTTGAGGTCATGACAGCGGTCATCTGCAGAAAACAGTCGAGCAGCACGGGGTGGATGCAGTACTGGTGCATCTCTCTGACAGTCTCCTTGTTCACCTTTATGGTTGTAATAGCTTCCTTTAGTTCCTGGCAATAATGCACATCACTGACCTGCCTGAATATGGAACCATACTGAAAGCCAATCTGAGACAGTGCTTCATAAACCTCCTCTCTGCTAACCACTGACTTGCATCTGCGATAGATGTCTTCGAAGCAGATGGTGCTTTCTTCCACCGCAGCTTCAGGCCCTTTTGCAATGTGGCCTGCAGCATAAACTGCATTGGAGGAAGAGAGTATCTCGAAGGCTGTCACTGCTTTTTGTGGACTCAGTTTGATACTCAAGACTTGGGAACTCTGTGTGAGAACACATGGTGCAGAAAAACTGATACTCATCTGGCAATTACTCAGAGGCACTCGAGGTCTTGAGCTGTTCATCACAGAAGCCAGACCAAGTTCCACATAAAAAGCACCAGGGACTAAAGCCACACCATTGTTCTTGTGCTCATATAAGTACGACGTTGTGTCCTGAGACAGCAGGCAGCCAAACTCCATGTTGTCACTGTTTATGCCATAAATCAAAGGATGACTGGAGCTGACATCTCTTTGATTTGCTTGTTGATGGATATCCAGACGGGCCATGAGTTTTTTGCGATCAAATTGATACCGCGGAATGGCCACTGGAATGCTTTGATACCCATTATAAAAAAGCTGCCAGTTGGGATTATATCCCAGTTCAAACAGATTTCCTACCAGGGTGAAGAGTGTCTGATACTCTGCATCAGTTTGCAAAGAAGAGAACACCTTTGTGCCTTCTCCTAGAGTTTCCTTTATGCTTCGCTGCAATGCTCGGTGAGGACTTATTTCCACAAACACCACGTTTTCCCTGTCTCTAGCTGCAGTTTTGATGGCTTGAGTGAAAGCAACAGGCTCACGAATATGCCGGGCCCAGAAATTACCCTCAGCAAAGTCATTTTCAGAAGCAGCCGCCCCAGTCAGCGTTGAAATCACTTCAATTTCCCCTTTTTTTTTTTCTAAAGGTTTTATGCTCTCTTCCAACTCCCCAAGTATCATATCCATGCTGGGGCTGTGGTACGCAGCTGGGACATTTAAAACGTGAAGGAAGATGTTTCTCTGGCTGAAGGTTTGAGCTAAATCTCTCTGGGCAGCATCCACAGAGTCTGAATTCCCAGACAAGGTGCAGGACACTGGGCTGTTGAAGGCTGCAATGCACACCTTTCCTGAGTAGCGACGCAGACATTCAGCAATCTCTTGAACAGGGATGTTTCCAACCACCAACATTCTGCCTCCGGCAGGCTTTGCCTGCAGCCGGCTCCGGTGATAAATCACTTTGACCGCATCTGCCAGGGAAAGGTACCCAGCAAAATGCGCAGCAGCAACTTCCCCTACCGAGTGGCCAACAGCAGTGACTGGTTTAATGCCCCAGTGTTTCAGAAGGGAAGCTGTGGCAACCTGCAGGGTAAAAAGCAAGGGCTGGGAAAGCTTTGGACTCAACAAATCCTTTGGGCTATGACCTCTTGCTGGCAGGAGGCTGATGGGAGCGTGTTTCTGAAAAAGTGCTTCTATTTCCTTACACTTCTCTCTGAACACCGGCTCTGAGCTCAGCAGTACCTCACTGAACTCCTTCAGCGTTACGCCGTTGCCACAGAACACAAACACCAGCTCTGGTTCCACCTTTGATGTGGCAAGTTCAGCGCTCGCTGCTGACATAACCTCTTGCTGCAAGTGTTGGAGAGAATTTGTGACAAATGCTTTCCGGTACCTATAGTTGGCATGGCTTCTTCTGCAGGCAGACGTATAGGCCAGGCTTGGGAGAGTTACAGAGTTTCTTGTGCTCAGCTGGTCGGCTGTGTCGGCCATTGTCATCTGAAGGGACTTACTTGAGGCTGCCGACAGCAGAACTAATTCAAGGGGCCTCTTAAAGGCAGGAAGAGGCTCTACCTGCTTCATCTGCCTGACTACAACGTGAGCATTGGTTCCTCCAAATCCAAAGCAGTTGATGCCAGCTACTCTTCCATACTCACTGGATTCTTCCCAGGGCTCTACAGTTGTGGGAATTGCAAGGTTTAATTTCTCTGTGTCGATGCTGCTCATCTCCTTTGAGTAATGCAAGGAGGGAACAATCTTTCCATGGTGCATCATGAGAAGCACTTTGATTAACCCTGCTGCTCCAGCAGCTGATTCAGTGTGGCCAATATTTCCTTTCACTGAGCCCATTTTCAAAATGGAAACTCGTGAAGACCTGTTTTTACAAATGACACTACTTAGGCTTTCAGCTTCAGTAGGATCTCCAGCGGCAGTTCCTGTGCCGTGTGCTTCAATGTACTGCACAACTGAGGGATCAACACGAGTTTCATAAATGCTGCGCAGTAACTTCTCTTGCTCTATTCGGGACGGTCTTGTGATCGGAGTAATGGACCTACCGTTCTGATTTACTGCACTGATGTTTATAACACCCCAAATTTTGCTGTAGTCTTCCTTTGCCTGTTTCATAAAAAGGCAAAATTATCTTTAATAATCTCATGCTTTCTCTGTATAGCAAAAAACACAACAAAACAACAAAACGAAGAACAGACCAAGTATAATACTAACTTTTAAATGTGTGATCCCTTCCCCACCGTAGGGGAAGTGCATAAATGCCTAATGCTTAATAAGTGCTTCACTGATCTTAAGCTTGAATTGGAAAATCTTTTCTGGAGTAATTACGAGAACTAGAGATACAAAATTCAGGAAAACAACCAGTCTTACTTTAGGCTGCTTCACAAGCAGTCTTACCTTTCTCAGTGGCTTGAGGAAAACAACCCCACAGCCTTCTCCTCTTCCATAGCCGTCTGCCTTTTTGGAGAAGGGTTTGCTCATTCCCTCGGGAGAGATCATTCTTGCTTTACTGAGAGATACAAAGGTGCGGGGATCTATTATGCAGTTCACTCCACCACAGATTGCTGCCTCACAATCTCCTGGAGTAAAATGGAAACATACTCATGTTGAGATGTCCAAAATGATAGACAGAAACAGTAGCAATCCTCATTTCGTTGTCCAGCTTCTCTTCAGTCCCATTACCTGATTTAATTGCTTGCAAGGCGTAGTGCAGAGCAAAAAGAAAAGATGAACACGCAGTGTCAATCGTCAGTGATGGTCCAGTCAGATTAAATGTAAATGAGACCCTGTTAGCAGCAATGCTCATTGCTGCTCCAGTACCATCGTAATGATTTATTTCATTCACTGCTCTGCTTGTTACAATTTCATAGTCTCGATTCATAAGACCTGCAAAAATATCAAACACGTGTCACATTAACCCAAGCAAACAAAAGGGATGTACAGCTTTAAACCTGATGGCATGTTTTGGGTTGCTGTTTTAATAGTAAACTTCACAAAGTCAGTGCTCCTTGGGTGAAACTTTGCTTCACCGCAAGTCAAGGGCAAAACTCGCAGCAATTCCCCTGGATCCAACTTACACAAACATACATAACACTTGACATTCCTACTTGCACAGTAAATCACAAGCATTTCCTCATCACTTAGTTCATTGTATGATGCAGTTAAGCTCTCTGTAGCCTGCTTAGACCCATTTCTCTGTTTGAGAGTGGTTGGTTTTGTTTCACTATGGGAATAGGTATTAAGAAGTTACAATGAGGATAGCTGGGATATAAATGTACAGGACATTAGCTTCAGTTCCTCAGGTGTTCCAAGTTAAAGGTCACAGCATAAGCTATATTCAGTGCTTTTTATTTATCTTTGGTCTGCTCACCATGATCCAGTAAGTAAGACAGAAATAGAAAAGAAGCACAGGGCATGTGACAGGAGTTGTGTCCTCTTTCTGAGAATACCTGTGCTCAAAATACAGTGGATGCCCAAGTCCGCGGGCGTGTGTAGAAAATGCAGAAAATTCAGAAAGCAAGGAATAGTTGCCTCTGTGAAAGACAAGCATGTCTCAGACTAAGAGGTAATCTAAACAGTTTGTCCCTGTAGTTTCATCAGCCTAAACATCCCTGAAAATTCCCCCTTAAAAGAGACACAGGTTAGATCAGCAAAAATGTGCTGTTATTCTAGGTACTTAGAATAGAATAGAATAGAATAGAATAGAATAGAATAGAATAGGAATAGAATAGAATAGAATAGGAATAGTTCAGTTGGAAGGGACCTACAATTATCCTCTCGTCCAACTGCCTGACCAATTCAGGGCTCACCAAAGTTAAAGGCTGTTGTTAAGGGCATTGCCCAAATGCCTCTTACACACTGACAGGCTTGGGGCATCGACCACCCTGAAGGGAGCATGTTCCAGTGTTTGATCACTATAAATAAATAAATTCCCATACACCTTGTCACAGGATACCAGGGAGAAAAGCTTAGCACCTCCCTCTCCACTTCCCCTCCTCAGGAAGCTGTAGAGGGCAGTCTGCCCCTCAGTCTCCTCTTCTCCAAACTAGGCCGACCCAGAGTCCTTTGACCTCCTCATAGGACATGCCTTCCAGCCCTTTCACCAGTTTAAGTGTCTCCTGATTTGGCTTCAGTGCCGGAAGACACTAAGAGGAGCACCTAAATTAGATACGTGAATTGTATCATGAACTTCTAGAGCAGCCTACTAATCCTTACCAAAAATAACCAGTAGTGTCATGGCACAGTAGCCTTAGATCTCCAGTGCTAGATATGGATGTAAAGTTTATGAAGGGGTGCTCCAATTTTTGCGAAGTTCAAACATACTTTCTTCACCATGAAATTTTCACCTTACCAATAAAAACACCTGTTTTGGTGCCACTGATAGCTTCTACGGGGACTCCTGCATCCTCCAGGGCTTTGTATGTGCATTCCATCAATAACTTCTGTTGCGGATCCATGCGTTCAGCTTCCATATCATTAATCCCAAACAGGTGGTTGTCAAATGAATTAAATCTAAAATACACAGACCAGAAAATGGTACAATACTTCAAGACTCAAAGTACACATTTTTTGCAATTTCATGGAAAGCAAAGCAGTAACTGCTGTTTAGGCCACAGTTCCCATTTAGGAAATTCAGAAGAAAATGTTCATAGGCCAAAGATGTTTTATGTCCCACCACAAATATGTATTTTGATCAACAATTCTGCATTTCAGAGTTACGAGCCCACTCCTAGAAATTTTTATTCACGTGGTTATCCCACTAGTACCAACAGGACTCCTCAGATTATGAAAATTTACAGAATGAGGCTCCCTCTGCTGTAAGGTGATATTAGCCAACAAGTTTTAAACATATTGTCTTCTAAATTACTTAAGACAATACAGACAGATGCTTTACTATTTAAAACCAGTAAGTAGAGGATCATCTCAGATGTTTCCAAGAGATACCCATACTTCTCTAGTAATAAAGTCAAAATATTTCATATGTGTATGTGTGTGTTTATCTTTAAAAAGTCTCGAAAGTAGGCCCACGCTTACAAAGAACCAATCCCAGGCTTAATCTTGTATCCCAAGATCAGATTTGTATTGGCCTTCTATCCTTTCTTGATTTCAGTGGGGAATTCAGTATCTAACATTATTTGCTCATCGGTGTCACACACGACAAATTCCTGCAGTTTGACAACCGCATGTTCATCTTGTGAGATAGAAGAAAACCGGTTCCCAGGTCCCATTTACAAGCTCTCCCTGTGCCTTGCACCCTCTGAAAGGCTGGAGGCGTTAGTCTAAATGCCAGAAAAATCAGTGGCACCCCATAGTAACAGACTCACTCTTTGAGAAGAGCAGCTCGCGTTGTACATATTTTTCCTGGCTTGTTATCATCTGGATCATACCACTCTTCGGCATCGAATCTCTCAGGAGGGATATCTACTGTGCAGTTTATGCCTTCCTCCAGGACTTTCCAGAAATTGTCAATTCCATCACCTGTTGTACAAACGTTTTGAAGTAGATTAAATTATGTGCTCCCCCTCCCCATGCACACTCAGTTACAAGGAACTCCCACGAATACATCTAGGTTGCTCAAGTAGAATCACCAGAGAAAGAAATGGTCATTCTTTGGTGAGAGGAAAACAGAACGGCATGACAGACCCCTTCACTGCTTGCCTAAAAGCAAAGGAACCCCACAAAATCCTTAACTTTCTGCTGTCTCCATTTCCCTACCGTGTCACTGCATCTACTATATACGTGCATCATGTCCTTAATGACCACACGGGTACGATGAAGTCTTTCTGTATCTGTGCAGCACCACTCTCAGGCAGCTCCACTGCCAGCAAAAGGTCATCTCTGGACATTAGCTCTTTGAAGACAGACTGAGTCTACAAATACCAGGAAAATGCCAGAGGCGTTATCCTGTCTCCCTAACACTAGAAGGCACCTAAATCAAACATAAAAGTATGTGTTGTGCATATTCAATGCTGACAGTGCCAAAGACCTCACTACTGGATTCTGAGGAACCCTGTCCTCCCTGGTTGAGATCCAGAGATTCAGCTCCAGGCACTGACGTGTCTAGGTCCTCTTCTTAGCCCTGAAAGCAATGAGCATGGCATCCACACAGTGGCCCACCTCTCTCCTCCTCCCAGCTTCCACTTCACCCAAGCAGCAGCAGCCCCACTCACTCTGGAAACAGTCCCTTGCTAAACTAGTACTTAATGGTTAGGCCAGAGACCGCTG
This sequence comes from Numenius arquata, assembly GCF_964106895.1. Taxonomy (NCBI): domain Eukaryota; kingdom Metazoa; phylum Chordata; class Aves; order Charadriiformes; family Scolopacidae; genus Numenius; species Numenius arquata. The sequence goes on along the minus strand of NC_133587.1, from coordinate 27,654,907 downwards.
CTGTGTATTTACTGCACTTGACTAGATTCAGAACCACACATGTAATTACTGATGGACCATATACACCTATTGAATCTTGTACAAAATGAAGCCAGGAACTGAAATGTGCTGAGGCCCAAGAATCCCTTTGGGGCTGAACCTCAGCTTGCAAGGACAGAACTGTATTCCACTCCCTAGGTTATTTCTGGATTTTTAAAATCTGGATCTATCTAATGTAAAGAGCACGGAGAGTTCCACAGCAGCAGCCAGAACCTAGAAATCTCTCACAGCGATCTGAACTTCTCCACCCATCTAATCTCAGTCAAGCATCTAACCTCAGAATAAAAAGTCATCTGTCACTGTCATAGGGCCTGAGTGTATCTAAGATTGTGAATATGAGACTCCTGTAATACAGGCTACCGTCTTTTATTACAGTAGGTAATGTCAGTCCTTATCTGAATTCAGCTTCCCATCTTGTACAAGAGGCAGTATTTAGGTTTGTATTTGTAAGAGGCACAACCTGACTAGAGACAGAGCTGTGCTTATCTAGCTCTGCTCTCTTCTCACACCTTTCCAAGTGAATACTCTAATATAAAGGAGGAAGCTTTCTTTTAGGGAGAGCCAGCCTACTCATAAAACAGGCAGAGCTGGTGATATTGTCAGCCCTCGATCTGTCCTGTCCCCATGGACGCATAGTCCTGCAACAGCGCACAGCCATCCAGCCAGTGCACGTGCAGACAGCTCAGATCATCCCACACCCATCCACTTCACGTAGATCAGTTTCACGTGTGCAGCTCAATGCCCTGCTCACAGACAGCACTGCAGGTCTCTCCATCAGAGGACAAATTTGAAACAATTTGTTTCCACCACAGCGTGGCCTTTTAAAAAGATCCTACAAATAGCAAAGCAATGAAATCCACAAAAGTAAGGGAGGAACATGTTGTTTTCCTCCATTTCAACATTAATAAATGATAATAAATCAATGACCACTGGGCAGCCTGCTTTGCTTTTACCCAAAACTTACCTCCAGGAAAGTTGCATCCTATTCCCACAATAGCAATTTCATCCGCAGTCTCCATCTCCATCTCCTGGGCTGTACAATACAGGTTGAAGTGTCAGCCAGCTCAAACAATTACGCATTTAGCATTAAATAAATATTAGGTTAAAAGGTGAACTTCCCACAAACGCATATACTTGTTCAGAGCTTGATTAATCTTGAATGATCTACTTCTGGTTGGGATGAGAAATGACACTCCTCACAGGTGACCAGAGCTGTGTGCTATTTTTCTTTTCGCCTCTACTTTAGAGGAAAATCTCCGACTAATTCCCCAGACTCCCTCATTCACAGACACTTCCATTTTTTTCTGTTAACCTCTGCTACTCCTGCCACCAGCTGATCTGCGCTTGAGCCTCTCCCAAGATCAGTCCTGCTTTGCTTCTCCTGTACAGAAGTGAATTGTGCATTGACCAAGGCACACTTTCAGCTCTGTCTTCTCTATCCATAAAGCAGACCTCCCAAACAGAGTTTGCAAATTACCTGTAAACAGGCAACAGACAATCAAGTAACTGAAGGAACAAAAGAAGTGTCTTTCACAGGCTGGGGAAGTGCCTGGAAAGAAAAACCTTATTCAAAGCTCTGCTTTGCTGGATCCCAAGGCTGCTTAGCTTTTGTCTAAATCAGAGGTTAACCCTCACACACCGCGCTCAAAGCCACCAAAAAGCTACAAGATCTCTGTCTTCCTGACAGCGTGCAGTCTCCAGACAGCCCCACTACAGCCATACAAATAACTGGCCATTCACCTCATTGGAGCTTCACAGGGAAAGTTTTTTGTTGTGAAGCAACTCAGAAAAAAACCAACTTCATTTTTTCAACAAATCAGATCGCAGAACAAGTAATTGTTTGGGATGAAATTAAATACCTCAGTACAGAATTTAAAGCTGATTTTTTTCTCTTTAATTCTAGGAAGGGAACTGGTGAGACAAAAACCAGTTCAATTCAATTAATTGAAACCCACTAGGATGCCCACCTCAGAACCCTCCAGTCCTCCTGGACTTGCTTCAACCCACAAAGAGGAGAAGATTCATGTTGAAAGGGGTTTTGGGGATTCTTGGCACTGGTGACAGATTCTCATCTCAGTGATAACACAGCAGGTCCCAAAGAGCCCTTCTCAGTTATTGACTGATGGCAGTTAAGCAGAGATGAGGCTGTTTTGCAGCCCCACACATCATTCATAGTTACCATTTCTTGGAGGTTTGCTTTGAAACATGAAACTAAAAACGACTGCTCAGATTCACACGTTGAAAAATTTACTTCGCAGTTCCATTAACTAAGATAGAGAAAGTTAAAAAATAGGCAGACCAGCAAAAATAAGGAGACCAGAATCTGGCTTTCTAGGAATAAAGTCTATTTTACCAATAATATAAATTCAAAAATGCTATAAAAATTGATTTCTTTCAGTTCTTTCAAAGTTGTCTATGATTTCTATGTTTTCTTTCTATTTCATGTTTTAATTTCTTGATATCCTAAAACTGCAAAGCCCAGCATAGATACTCTTATCACAAAGGTACTTTTAAGCATTGTTCCTAAGTTAGCACTTAAATAGCATATGATAGAAATATAACGATCTTCCAATTATAACATAAAACACATCTTTGGCTTCTATAGAGTTATCTGGTGAGCTATGTAACTCTTACCTTATACCATCCCAGTGGGGTGTACTAACAGGCTGAGTGTTTGGAAGTCGTTTATATAGGATTCTGTGAGGTTTCTTACTCAAATATGCATGCTAAAATGTGGTGAGAATGTTAACACCTCCCAAGGGAAAATAGCAAATGAGTCATGTGATTAGTCAGTGACCCCGGCTAAAGTTCAGAACTACTTCCCTGAAGTAGTAAATTCTTGATGAAATCAGATTTTACACCAGGACAAGAGTAAAATCGCTGTCTGATCAGTTAGCAAAGCAATAAATTGGAGATATCTTGCCATGAAATAGCTCATAACATTTTTGTGATTTTATGAATATGATTTAAAAGACTCTGTCTTAAAAGTAACAACTGAATTTTGTTTGTTCTTAATATTAACAAGTCTGAAATAGTGTTTAAAGCCCCATCTATTTCTTGGAGGCACCATTTGTGAAAATTAAGCACAAACTCTCTAAAAACCTGAGTTTCATGTTTGATTCTTTTACCGAGCAGGAGCATTTAAATATGCAAGCACAAAAAACCTTGTCAAAATACAAACGGTCCAAAAATATTTCTAAGTCCACCCAGACATTAGAAGCAATATTGAATTTTCTTTCTAAAAACTGATGTCTTCTTAAAAGCAAAGCAAACAATAGAACATCCAGAAGTAACCTCTGAAGGAATCAAGTTTAGTAGTCTCTGCTAAATACCTTTTTAACTCTCCCTCATCTGATTTCACACTAACCACCCAAACTCATCTTTCTTTTCTTCTGATTTTGTAATGGAAACACATTGTTGCATAAGCCAGGTGAGTTCATGCATGGTTACAGTGTGGTGAGTAGGACTCGGGAGGTGATCGTCCCCCTGTACTAGGCACTGGTGAGGCCCCACCTTGAGTACTGTGTCCAGTTTTGGGCCCCTTACCACAAAAAAGATGTTGAGGTGCTGGAGTGGGTCCAGAGAAGGGCAACAAAACTGGCGAGGGGTCTGGAGAATAAGTCTTATGAGGAAAGGCTGAGGGAGCTGGGGGTGTTCAGCCTGGAGAAAAGGAGGCTGAGGGGAGACCTTCTCACTCTCTACAACTCCCTGAAAGGAGGTTGCAGAGAGGCAGAGGTTGGTCTCTTCTTCCAACTTACAGGTGACAGGACTAGAGGAAAGAGCCTCAAGTTGCGCCAGGGGAGGTTCAGATTGGATATTAGGAAAAATTTTTACACTGGAAGGGTTATTAAGCATTGGAATGGGCTGCCCAGGGAAGTGGTTGAGGCACCATCCCTGGAGGTATTTAAAAGAGGGCAGACATTGTGCTTAAAGACATGGTTTAGTGATGGTTTTTATCAGAGTTAGGTTGATGGTTGGACTAGATGGTCTTAAAGATCCCTTCCAACCTAGACAATTCTATGATTCTATAACTCTTTCCAAAAAGACAGCAAAAAACCACTGTGCTGAAAGGAAACAATTTATACTGCCACGGAATAGCTTTGTAACCTGCTCTGAAAAGCTCAAATTCTGCTCTCATTTCATAGCTGTAAATCTGTCACTCAGTTTTCCAAATTCTGAGGTTATTGGGATTTATTTAATTATTTCTTTAACTAAATTAACCCATTTCCCTGATGTCATTACTAGGCTGATGCACAAGTCTGAAGCTGACTTGAGAATCCCCATATTTTATACATGTCTAATGAGCACTCTTGTCAGTGCTGGTACCTTTAACATCCGTCCTTGGCAGAGTAGAATGTGGGTTCATCAGGTGAACTAGGAATGCATTCCGTTACATTTTCACAATTACCATCTGAAAGCCATAAATACTAAGCCATATTTCAAGGTATTGGTCCAGTATTGGAAAGAATATTGAAATAAATCCTGCACAACTGTGGCCATTAATTTAAACACAACTTAAAATAATCTGAACACCAGTGACCCAAACATGACCTGAACAATACGAACACTAGTGAAGTACTAAGAAAGTGCTGTTAATGTCCTCGGTTCAAAATGTAAGACTGGTTTGCAGTTATCAGTGTGTTGCCTGGATGTGGGTGACTTGCACTAGTCTCATCACAGCTGGAGTATATTCACAAACTCAAAGTAAAGCAATGATTGCCCAATCCTTCTGAGCAACGTCAGTAACAGAAAAACTAAGTATGGAAGCACATGTAGCAATAACGGATTGAGTCTACTACTGTTGACATAGGCAGCCTAATTATAACCGAATTTTAAGAAGTTGGTTTGTCATCATTTATTACACATCTCATCTAAATTTCAAAGTTCAAGGTTTAAAATAGAAACAATAAAGCCCTGTCATGTGGGAGGCACAGTGGGAGGCACTACATTTGTTTTGTCTCCCGTGTCATCACCATGCCTACCTCTGAACGAAACCTCTGGTTTGTTCTCACCAAATCTATGTCTGATAATTCCAGGAGAACAAATAAAATATGTATTTCCCCAGGTTTTCAAAAATCAACGATTACATCCTGCCAAGTCTCAGATACAGGAAAATAGCTATTCATTTGCTTAGTCTTCATTATTTCAACCAAGTTTTTCCTGTCTTTTGGTGGGAAAACATGTATAAGCAAAGTTCCCATGGGACTGGATTTATTTCAGACACAGCACAGAGAAAAAGCAAAAAAGAAAGTCTTTTGAAAGTAGATATTAGGACAAAAATACCTGTGGATTCCCTGCTGCCATCAGGACACAAGAAGGATTACTATGAAAATCACTAGAAGTTGTTCTTCACTGGAGCAGTGGTGTGACCAGCTAGGAGGTGGCAACACAAAGATCTCATTCTGCATTATCATGAAAATCTAGTAAGAAAAGGCACTGGCTCTTCGACAAATCATTTTTTAATAAGTCAAATCTCAAAAATTAGCTTTGTACCTAATGGTAATTAATGGATATTTATGTGTCATTGAATGAGGGAGCAATATTTGCCTTTTTCATTCTACATCTATAAAGTTTTCCAGTACATTATTATTATCACTGTTATGTTATAGCATCGATAATGACACAAAGCACAGCAGGGCTCTGCTATGCCAGGAGCTGTACTAATCCATAGGGAGACAAAGTGCCTCACCACAAAGAGTAATGTGTGTGACAACCTCTAGTTGTCATATTAATTTCCAGTGCTCTGCACTATGGAGCTAGTGTGGAGGAACAGAAGGAAAAGGAAGAGCAGTGTCTAGGCTCAAAATTGTCTTGTATTTTATTTTTTTTCCCACTTTAATAATAATCTCATGTATGATTTCAAAAACAAGCCTTCTATATAACAGCAAATGCTGCAAAGCCGTCTGCGTAAACTTGCTGAGAGCAAACAATAACGTCTCCAGGCCCTGCCCTTTTCAATATAACTGTGGAGAGTTCAGTGCCATTGCTGATAGCTTGAATAAAGACAAAAACAACTATATTCCCAATAATCAACAGGTAGAAGAGAAGACTTGAGATCATAGTATGAAGATGTTTGCCTAATTTTCCTAAAATGTGGATGATAAGGAAAGGATGGAACATAAAGAGGATTCCTCTTAATTTCCTAGAGGTGGACTCTGGAAGCTATATGCATTGCATCAGCTCTGAGCCTCTGAAGGTCACTGGCTTATATCAATAAAAACAGTCACACTGGAACAAAAAATGGCCCTTAAATTAACACAGGTTTTGTGCATCAAATGAACTCTGTTGCTCCAGGTCACAGTAACAGTCCTGTATTATATATACTTTCCCCAACCATATGAAAACGATATCACTATTAATAGTGATAATCATAGGGAATGTGAATATGAAGCACTAAAAAATGAGCAGGAAAAAAGTTAGGTAATGTTTACCTTTTATGTTCCCCAAGTCTTGGAAAAGCAGGATTAGGATCTTCCCTGAACTAAGGATACTGAAACTGAAGACATTATTCCAAGGCTGTCAAAGGGAATCACAGAATGGTTGAGGTTGCACAGGACCTCTGGAGATCCTCTGGTCCAACCCCTTTGCTCAAGCAGGGACACCTAGAGCTCCTTTGCCAGGACCATGTCTACATGGCTTTTTACTATCTCTGAGGAGGGAGACTCCACAACCACCCTTCAGGTATTCATATGCACTGATAAGATTTCCCCTTGAGCCTTCTCTTCTTCAGGCTGACCAGTCTCAGCTCTCTCAATTTCCCCCTCTTTAAGAGATGCTCCCGACCCTTAGTCATCTTCATGGCCCTGCTGGACTCTACAGAATGTCCGTGTACTTCTCGTACTGAGAAGCCCAGAACTGGACACAGCATTCCAGGTGTAGCTCACCAGTGCTGAGGGGAAGGATCACCTCCCACAACCTGCTAGTAATACTTTGTCTAATGCAGCCCAAGATACCATTGGACGTCTTTGCTGTAAGAGCACATTGGCGGCTCATAAATAGGGTTCATCTCATTTAACCTGACCTACCTAAACGTTAGGCATGTAGTCTATGCTAGCTATCTAGGTTTCTTCTTCAAAGACAACAGACAAAAAGCCTGCAGCGGGAAAATCAGATCAATTTAGATTGTTAAAGTTAGATACATCCACTCTCACTGATGAATGCAGTAGAAGAATAATTTTCCTATACCTGCTCAATATTATTTTTTATATATGCAGGGATGCCATTAGTTCTTTTTATCACACACTTAATCTGAGATATGAATCAAGCTGGTTATGTAATAACACTACCAGTTTCCTCTTCAGAATCGTGACTTCTCGGAATGAAATACCACATCCTATCAAAATCCCCAACTTTCTCTATCCCTGATTCATGATGTTGCTTTTAGCTATTTCAAAATGTTTCCCTGACAATTCTACTATTGAGTAATAGCAACTGGTATCAAGGCTTAAATTGAGGTGTTTAAACTGTTCTTTTTTTTTTTTTTTTTTTAATAGAACATAAGTGTGCATAAGCAGGTACACATAAGTAAAACCAAAAAAAGAAATAAAACCAGCCTTGCATCATTGGGAAAAGGCATATGCAGCCTTTACAGTAAATACAAACAAGCATTTTCACAGAATCATAGAATACCAGCTTGGAAGGGATCTCAAGGATCATCTGGTTCAAGCTTTCTTGGCAAAAGCCCGATCTAGACAAGATGGCCCAGCACCCTGTCCAGCTGAATCTTTTAAGTGTCTAGTGCTGGGGAATTCACCGATTCCCTGGGTAGATATTCCAGTAGCTGATTGTTCTCATTGTGAAAAATTGTTCTCTTGTGTTCAGTCAGGGCCCATTGATTTGTAAGGGGTCAAGGTCCTGTAATAGTTCACATACCAACTCTTCCTTCACTGACGGTGGGTCTGTGTTTGCATCAACCTGTATTGCTGTTCCCAAGGCCTGGGGCCCAACAGGGCTGGTAAAGACAGAGGTGAAGAAAGTGGTGAGAACCTCTGCCTTTTCAGCATTGTTGGTGACTAATTCACCTCTCCTGTTTAACAGCAGGCCAGTATTTTCCTTCTGTTTCTGCTTCTTGTTTATGTACTTGATGAACCCTTTCTTGCAGTTTTTGACACCTCTGGCCAATTTCAATTTGAGCTGAGCTTTTGCTTTTCTACCTGCATCTCAGAACACCCTGGCAATGCCCTTGTAGTTCTCAATGGGTATTCATTCACTTTTCCATCTCTGGTACACTTCTCTTTTGGTTTTGAGCAGACTCAGAAGCTCACAGTTAAGCCAAGGTGGCTTCTTGCTCCTCCTGCTTCCCTTACCTTTAAAGGGGATGAACTGTTTTTGTGCTTCCAGGAGAGCATTCTTGAAAAACTCCCAGCACTCGTTGTCTCTTTTATCCTCCATGGAAGCTTCCCACAGAATCCCTCCAACTGTGCTCTGAGCGAGCTGAAGTTTGCTCTTCTAAAATCTGAAGCCTTTGTCTTAATACTAATCTCAGGATCACAAACTCCACAATATTGTGATCACTGCAGCCAAGGCTACCACTAACTGAGATATTACAATGCATGTTTTCTTGGTTTGTCAGTAGCAAGTTCAGCAATGCCTCATTCCTGATTGGCACATCTAACATTTGTACGAGGAAGCAGTCCTCTACACATTCCAGGAACCTGATGGATGACGTGAGCTGCTGTGTTGTTCATCCAACAAATGCCTGGGTAGTTGAAGTCACCCATAAGAACCAGGTTCTGTTGACCCAGAGCTTGCTTAAGTGACCTAAATATTGCTTCATTGGCCTTATTGGCTTGGTTTGGAGGTTGGTAGCAGACGCCTACGGTAAGATTCCCCTTGGAGATGGCCCCTCTGATCTTCACCCAGAAGCATTCAATAGGGCTTCCGCAATCGCCATAGTTGACTCTATACATTCAAGGTTCTCCTCAACATAGAGTGTAACTCTTCCTCCTCTTCTTCCCTGTCTGTCTTAACAAAATAGCCTATAGCCATCCATCGTGATACCCCAGTCCTGAGTTGTCCCACCATGCTTCAGTTATTCCTATGATATCATAACTTTCTGACCAGGCACAGAGGTCCAGTTCCTCCTGTTTGTTCCTCAGGCTGTGTGTATTGGTACACATACACTTGAGCTGGTTGGTCTCCTGGTCCTCATCTTGGGAGATAACTAAGGAACATCTGTTGCTGCTGTGGTTGGCCTTGCTTATTTCCCAGTTGGTTGCAGTGGTGTGAGCATTGCCACTTTGGACCCTGCCCCTGAGTCCTTCAGTTTAAAGCCCACCTCACCAAGTTGGTGAGCCTGCTGCCAAAGATTGCCTTGCCTTTTCTAGACAGGTGGATCCCATCCCTCCCTAATAGGCTACAGTCATCAAAGAATGTCCATCTGTCATAAAAGCCAAAACCCTCATGACAGCACCAGCCATGAAGCCGTAAGTTGATTTGCATTATATGTCTATTCCTGGCTGCACTCTTTCCTCTAACAGGTAAAATGGAAGAAAAGATAACTTGGGCATAAATACCTTTCACTTCCACCCGCAGGGCTTTTGTTAAGGAATATTAACAAACTGGTCTATGACCAGATAAGACTTTAGCCTAGTCATTTAGCATTTAGAGTGAACTATAACTGAATTGTGGTGTTTGCACAATTGAGCTTACATGAGCATTTTGATGAAGCTTCAGACCACAAGCTGTGAATTTTCACCTAGATATTTTGAACTTTTACCTAGTTAAGTAAAAAAAGGCACCAGAGCCTTTTTAAGCCAGAAGATAAGGAAGTGGCAACCATCAGCAACCATTGAAATAAGAGAAGGAACAGCCCTCAGAGAGACAGAGAAAGGATCCAATGAGGAACAAGAAGACCCCAGACCTAAATATTACTATTGGTCTGAACTGTTGCATGAGGGGTGGGAACTTAGATTGTAAGGGTATAGTTCCCTGGGGAATTTCTTTGTTCAGGGTCCCTCCACAGAGGCACAAAGCTTGAGCTGTCCATGCTGCTGTACCATTCAAATAAACTGCTTAATGGGATTTTACATCCAAGACTCCGCTGTGGGAAACGTAGGATGAAGGAACTTCTTTTAACACTTTGTAGTATTCCTTGATTCTGCCCAGGTTCTGGCTTGCGGTGTCATCCATGCCTGCACAAAAGACTAGCAATGGATAATATTCTGTTCTCTTGACAAGTTGTGGCACCCTTTCAACATCCTGGGCCTTAGCTCCTGGAAGGCAGCATATCTCTCGTGATTCTGTCAGGCTGGCAGATGGGTGCCTCAGTGCCCCTTAACAGAGAGTCGCCCATTACAAGCACTCATAATTTCTTTTTGAGGTATCCACTCTCTGCTGCTGCTACAGTTTCCTCATGCAGACCTTGCTTGTGGGTGTCTACAGCTGTTAAAGCTTCACATCTAGTTTTGGTTGTAATGCTGGAGGGTGGGGACTCAAGCAGAGTCCTGCTTTTATGGGTCACCAGGGTCCAAGGTGCCTCATTCACAGCAGCATGGTTCTGAAACCAATTATGTCTCTCTGTCTCAGCCCCTCTAATAATGCACAGCCTTTTAACTGTTTCCTGCAACTCAGCCATCTGACACAACATATCATCAACCTGTGCACATCTTTTGCAGGTGCTTACCTTTTCTCCAGGAGAAGGGTCTGGGCACTCATTGCAACCTACCGTCTGTACTGAGGTCACCTTCCTTACCAGTTCCATCTGGGTGGAGGCATCAGACATTTCGGCAGCTTTCTCTGCAGAAACACTGGTTTTACACCTGAGGCGCGTGCCCAGCATTATGGCAGAGACCTCAAGCACTTCCCTGGGCTGTGGGTCTACAAGCAGGGTGCATGGCCTTTCTCACTTGCCTTTCTGTGTGAACTGCAAACCGTGCCTTCTCGATCCCTGTTTGCAGCGCTCCTGGTTGCTAGCACTCCATAAGGCTGTTTAAATCTCCCATGGTTGCTCCTGGCAAGGCCCAAGCCACATCAGCCTCTCTCGTCAGAGCCACCAGCTCCTGGTAAGGACTCTCTGCTCCTCCTCAGGTCTCCCTGGCTTCAGGAACCCTGCTGCACACCTCGATCCAGCACTCAGCCACAGGATTTACTGCCACTGCAGCTGCATGCCTCGCCGAATTTCCTTAATATTCAAGAGCAGATAATTTATACTTTTTCCCAGCATTAAACTATTGAACAATTACAATTTTTAATGCAAAAATAATTGTGTAATTTTAAATCTAGCCTGTAACCAAAAAAAATAATAACATAAGTACAACATAATCTCTTTATTTGACAGTTAACAAATTGTAGTCTGAGGCCTCAACTAACAGCTCAATCAACTCAAAACTGTTTCTTTAAGAAAATCTGTTTTTCTTCCTGGTTCCTATAGACCTATTAACAACACCCAGCTCAAGAGCATGTATCAGCCTTTGCAGATTGGCAGGCTGTTACAGGTTTACAGACAGCAAACAAGCTTTCCCAGAAATTGCATCTTCTGGCAATTCATAAGGGTCTTGTGCAAGTGATGAGACAACGATTTAACTCTGTTTAAATATACATGTGTATTACTGAAGGGAGCTTCTAACTGGCCAAATGTACAGGTTGCTTTGTCAGTCTTGTAGGCAGCAATATCATATTTCACTATTTTAAGAAACTTCATATACATTCACACATAAAATGTGTACAGCCCCCCAAATGTACACCAGCTCATTAAGTGCAAATGGCTAATGTTAGCCAACAGAGAGATAACTAAAGTCAAAGGAATGAAATAATCCACTTGCAGGACCTCAGATACACCAAGTACACACATTCATATTTACAGTTTAAAAAAAAAAGCAGTCAACGAACATGTAACTAAACATGTAGATAAATACTCCACTGTAGAGATACCTCTGCAGAGGCAGGCTGAGACAGACCTTCTCACTCATAAAAGAATTCCTAAGATGTATTATGTGTTATAGGCTCCTAGCAAAGTAAACTAAGATCCACCTCAGACTTTTGCAGGTCAGGGTACATTTCCAGCGTTTATTTATAGTTCTTAACAGCACTATCTCCAACACAAGGAACAAACAGGTGAACACCAGCACAGGATAAAGACTATTGATGACTCTTCTGCTCACCTCCAGTCTTGCCTCCCTGATTTCTTGCTTCCTTGAAAGCACGACTAAGTGGCATGTCAACAAAAGATGTGGGAAATGCAAGTTTTCATAGAATCACAGAATGGTTCAGGACCTCTGGAGATAATCTGGTTCCACTCCCCTGCTCAAGCAGGGACACCTAAAGTTAAAGCTAGTCAGCAGAGTTCTGTGAAAACAGGAAAGTTGAACTGAGCCTCCAAAACCCATTAGTAATAAGAGCAGAACAAATTTGACTTACCTACAAAAGACATTCCACGGTATAGATACCTGCATGCAATTACCCTTTTATTTTCTATACTCCACACTGAAACTCCAACAAAGATAATTTTTGGTTTCTGATTAAAAACATCTTACAAAGCATGAGTTTGTCTACCACTGTTAACAGGAAGACAACACAAACTGGATCCAAATATAGATTTCAAGAGCTACCTCAGGATTTCAATGAATGTTAGGTACTTAAAAGACAAAATTAATTTTAAAAAAAACAACAAACCCAAACTTGCTAACCCAGCAGTCATCTGATCCAGGAGGTGAACTGACAAGATTCCTCTATCTTCAACTTCTTTAACTTAAAAGATCCCTGAGCTCCTGGTGTTGCTATCCTGTTCACACCCAAAAGTGCTATGGGCTGAAAATGTAAGCAACACGTTTTAGGCAAGCCAAGAAGGTTCTAGACAGGCACACTAGACATTCCCGTGAATTCAATCTGGTTTGGCAGGCCCAGATCACACCTATCTCAACCAACATGAGAGGGCCATTTCAAAACATAGCACTGATGACATTCCTTTAGCTTTGTTCTGGTTGGCACAGAAGATGGTGACACCCATTTTCAGCCACCAGCCAGAGCTAATAAATTGTTCACCACAATGATGTTCCAACTCATCTGTCCTACAATGCTCCTCTAGGCACCAGGGAAGCACTAGGAAGGTTCTGCACCTTCTACCATGAATTATTTTGCTATTTGAGTCAGCAACTGTTTCAGATAAAACTCTTAGTCTTGACTGGGAACCAGAATCAATCATTTCCACCTCCCAAATGAACACCCTAGCCTCTAGGCTGCAAAGCCAAGCTCATTTGTGTTTGCCCTCTTGGTGTCCTCTTCATTCTCCTTATGCAGTCTCTCAGCTAAAGGGACTTGTACCCATGCTCTACCCTTCCTGGATAGGGGCTGTAACCAATAAGAGGTGCCACCAAGAAGGTGGCACCTCTTTACCTGGTTGCTATTCCCTTCTTTTTAATTCCAGATACACAGAAGTACCCATCTGCAGCCTGAAGTTAGGTATGTAAAACATGAAATGATCGGTGCCACCCAGAGTTGTCATTTCCTCTTGTTTACTGGTAGGTAGGACTTCTTCCCACTCCTTAATCTCTGCATTTGTTGTTGTTCAGCCTTCTGAGGCTCCTGTCTCCTCATCGTGCTGGGAGACTATAGCCACCTACCTTTAGCTTCTGCATTCACTGCTGGAGGCCATGAACCTATCAGCTAGGTGAGTGTCCACCAGCAAAGTCTTAAATGGACCTAGTCACCAAATGACACTTTATACCTCTTTCTGGCTACAGTCTTCCTTATAAATCCACAGTTCTTTTCAGCAAGCAAGGTGAAAATGACACAGGTCCCAAAGGTTTTGATTTACCCCTCCCTTCTCCCAGTAGACTCAGCAGAGGTCTACCAACAGAATTCAGACAGTGCTGGCAATATTTGGAAATTTCTGCTGTGCTGGGGGGACAAAAATTCTCCTGTGCTGGGGCCCAAAGCGCAAGGCATGATTATGTTTTTCTGCCCCATACACACAGAAGCTATATGCAAACTGACAGAGGATTCTGATCAGGTACAGATGAGAATCAGGTACAGGATCAGCAATTCCTCCAAAAATTCCCAGTTCACTGAACTGCTTCTGGCTGGGATAGAGTTATATCTCTTCATATAAGCTTGTGAGGGGCTATGTTTTGGATTTGTACTGAAAATAGTGCTGATACTGATGTTTTAGTTACTGCTGAGCAGCATTAAGGTGTGTTCTGCTCCTCACACTGCCCTGCCAGGGAGCAGGCTGGGGGTGCATAAAAAGTTGGGAGGGGACAAAGCTGGGACTGCTGACCCCAACTGAGCAAAGGGATACCCCATACCATATGATGTCATGCTCAGCAATAAAACTGGGGAGGAGGTTTGGGGGTGACCACTGTTCAGGGACTGGCAGGGCATCAGTGAGTTGTTGGTTGAGCAATTATTTTCATTTGCATTGGGTTTTTTTCGTGGGTTTTATTTTCCTCTCTCTTTGTTGTGGTTTGGTGGATTTTTTTTCTTTTCCTTATAATTTTTTTTTAATGTCTTTTTAATTATTAAACTGTTTTTATCTCAACCCATGAGTTTCTTTCTCACTTTTACCTTTCTGATTCCCTCCGCCATCCCACTATGGGAGAGTAAGTGAGCAGCTGTGTGGTGCTTAGTTGCTGGTCAGGGTTAAACTACAACACCCACCAGGGAGAGAATCCAAAAGAGAAGTGCCAGTCTCCCTCAATGAAGTTTTTAAGAAAAGGCTAGTAGTAGTAACTTCTGATTTCTTCAGAAATTCTGTAGGCATGGTTCATCCCACCCTTTGGCAGAGGAATGGACTACTGATCAGTCCCTTCTGATGCTACGATGGTCTGACAATAGTCAAACTCAATGCTTTTCAGGAGTGGACCACAATAAAGAAATATCTCTCTGTGTTAAATTCCCAGAGTGGGCAATAGAACAGAAATGGCCCAGCCGTGCTCACCATAATCTGAAATTGCAGAGCTCAATTCCTGCTGCCATGGCAAACCTAGACAGTCATTTTTCTTTATGAGTGGTAAAACCCACAATACAGCCTGACAGTGACATGCATCAGCACAGCACCGAGGTGCGCCACAAAGCATAAGGACCTTTGGATGGAAGAAAGGTAAGTAAGCCAAAGGCTGCATCCATCCTTGAGATAAATAGCAAAGGGGAAGACCCAAGTGCCTCCCTGTTTGTACTTGTGGCTCCTCAGTCACCCTGAAGCAGGTGGTCAAGGGGTCTCAGGCAAAAGACGCAGCCATTCTGCAAGTTCGACTTTTGGTGTTTCTTGTAAATACGAATCCTCTTAGAGCTCAGACCTCAGCTGCTACCAAAGTTTTTCTGTATAGTATATCATATAAAAAAAGAGCCTGTGGCTTCCATAGTGTCAAAAATTCACCGGCAAATTTCTCTCCCCATACCTTTCTGGGCCAAGGTATGATTATGGATGTGACAGTCTGGACTGAAGACAAGGACTCTCTCTGCTGCATTCATAAAACACTAAGAAATCACATGCTGCCTTGAAAATCTGGGTCTGCCCTATGTAAAAAAGTTTCTCTTTGAAGGTAAAATAAAGTTATACCATACTTCAGTTTACAAATTCTATGGGGCATACCCTTCCAAAACATGCATAACATTCAGTGTTGATACAGCTAGTTTTAAAGAGCAAAATATCATAAACTTACAATTGCCCATAACCATAATTACAGATTTGATAGCAGTCACATAAAATAAAAGAGCTTCCCAAAAAGATAGTTGTTGATTTCCCCTTATTACACTTAAATATTGAGCAAAGTTCAAACAATTTATTATTTCTTCTGAAAGCTGCAGAAAACATTCAAAGTGTCAAGTGAAATGGCATTTCTTAACAATTTGTGGCATAGAAAATTAGCCGAAAAAGTATCATGATCTAATTTTCAGCACCCACATATTTTCCTACCCTGTTTTCCCGTAAGGAAGGGCACTCCCCACGAGAGTTATGTTATCTTACATATCTTGCGTGACAAGAAGTCTCTGAGAGGGCAATCACCAAGCTGAGAAAGGAAGACAGGTAATTACAGACCTTCAAGGAGACTTTGGGAAAGGAACAATAACATACTGCTGTGCCAAAACTAATCACTCCTTTGGTCTGCCTGCCTGATGAGGTTCTCTTCCACACCAATATACAGTTCTCCCCAGTAAAGAATGGGTTGTAGGTCTTTTGTTTATTTATTTTTTAAACTCACTCCATTCACGATAATGCACGAGACCTCAAAGGGATTAGAAATAGAATCATAAAAGCATAGAATGGTTTGGGTTGGAAGGAATCTTTAAAGGTCACCTAGTCCAACCCCCCTGCAATGAGCAGGGACATCTTCAACTAGATCAGGTTACTCAGAACCCCATCCAACCTGACTTTGAATGTTTCCAGGAATGGCACATCTGCCACCTCTCTGGGCAACCTGTTCCACTGTTTCACCACCCTCATCGTAAAGAAGTTCTTCCTTATACCTAGTCTAAATCTACCCTCTTTCAGTATAAAACCATTACCCCTTGTACTATCACAACAGTCCCTGCTAAAAATCCTGTCCCCTTGAACACTTGAACACTTCCAAGGATGGGTCATCGACAACTTCTCTGGGCGACTTGTTCCAGTGCCTCACCACCCTCACAGTAAAGAATTTCTTCCTTATACCTAGTCTGAATCTCCCCTCTTTCTGTTTAAAACCATTACCCCTCATCCTATCATTACACTCCCTGACAGAGTCCCTCCCCATCTCTCCTGTATGCCCCTTTCAGGTACTAGAAGGCTGCAATAAGGTCTCCCTGGAGCCTTCTCTTCTCCAGGCTGAACAACCCCAACTCTCTCAGCCCGTCCTCACAGGAGAGGTGCCTTCTGATCATCTTTGTGGCCCTCCGCTGGACCCATCCCAACATGTCCATGTCCTTCCTGTGCTAAGGACTCTGGAGCTGGATGCAGTGCTCCAGGTGGGAGCAGAGGGGCAGAATCACCTCCCTCAACCTGCAGGCCACTCTGCTTTTGACTCAGCCCAGGATATGGTTGGCTTTCTGGGTTGCAAACACACATTGCTGGCTCACGTTGGTTTTCATCCACCAGTACCCCCAAGGCCTTCTCCGCAGGGTTACTGCCAATCCCTTCATCCCCCAGCCTTTATTGATACTGGGGATTGCCCCGATCCAGGTGAAAGACCCTGCACTTCGCCTTACTGAACATTATCAGGTTCACATAAGCCCACTTCTCGAGTTTGTCCAGGTCCCTCTGGATGGCATCCTGTCCTTCAGGCGTGTCAACTGCACCACTTAGCTTGGTGTCATCTGCAAATTTGCTGAGGGTGCACTCGATCCCACTGCCTATGTCACTGAAGAAGACATTAAACAGTACCTGGTCCTAGTATGGAACCTGACAAACAGCACTGGT
Organism: Numenius arquata; assembly: GCF_964106895.1. Taxonomy (NCBI): domain Eukaryota; kingdom Metazoa; phylum Chordata; class Aves; order Charadriiformes; family Scolopacidae; genus Numenius; species Numenius arquata. Next base: position 27,637,536 of record NC_133587.1, on the reverse strand, counting down.
CACTGATCTCCATCCATTGAACTGTTGACCACTGCTCACCGGATGTGGCGATTTGTCTCTTCCTCAAAACTTGTTTCTGTAATCCTCTAATCTTAAAACGAGCCGGAAGAATGTGGACAGCCTAACTTTTGCTTTGCTGTCAGAACAGTCCTTTATAAGAAATTATTCCTCTAAACAGACTTTATGGAAATGGCAGACAGGCATATGAACCGTGAGGGGGGAGTCTGCTGCAGATTTAAATGCTAAATGTAGCACATAAATCTTTACCTAGAATTGCCCACCCACTCTAGATGGTGACAGCGTCAGCATCTACTTACACTGGAGATGAGCGTCTACGTGCCTCTTACAGTTTATGGAGGTCTGGTCAGCAAGGGCAGTGGCGTGCTGCAGAGAGTTGGCCGTTTGACCAATGCAGGTGGTCACGGCACTCCCACTCCAAGCGGAAGCAACAAGCTCTTGAGGAATGGCCTGGGAAAGGAAGGCAAAGGACTCTTTCAGTTAGAGGATAATTCCTATCCAAGAAAGGGAAATGGAAAGGAAGAAGACCAGGATTACATTTGTGTCTTACAATTAGTAGTCTGAAAAGCTTGCTAAGCGAACAGCAATGATTTCCCTGAACAATATTCCAGTAGGTGACCAGTGAAGAAAAAGAGAAGGCTGAAGAAAAATGAAGCTACCAGGGGAAGAACAAGGTGGTATCAGGATGCACTCTGGCTCATCTGTGAAAATATCTAACATGGCTTTCACTACTCAGGGACCAATGAGGTCTTTTCCCAAGGACTCGCAGTTTCTGTATGACATGTCAACGTTCTAGGGAATGCATTCCAAAGCTGACAGGACTTCAAGAAGCTGCAAATCTCTACAGGTTTCTGGTATATTGCATGTAAAGCAGGTTACCCTGGTTCCGACATTTCTGCAAACATTCCGGCACCTCAAAAAAATTTTAAATGACATGTCAATAAAGGCATATAGGCACAGATAGATCCACAAAGAAGACGTCATACAATTCCATGTTTACATCAGCATCTGATACACATATCCATAATAAATAAATACCAGGAGAGCCTGGATTGACCTGAGAAGGAGATAGCTTCGCTAATGTCCTGTTGGCACAGGGTCTAGTTGACCTTCACCAGGGCAGGTTAGACTAGATCTCCAGAAGCTTCTCCAACATGAACTATTCTGTGAAATTTCTTTTACTTTACAATGAATTATGACCTTTCAATTTCCCCATTTTTTTATGAAAGCAGACTGCTGAGAAATAAAAAGAGAACAATATTAACATAACATAAAATAAAGGAAGGCAAATAAAAAATATAATTTCTCATTTGTAAGCTAAACGTTCCAAACAATGGAACAAATAAGCTAGAATTTCTGGCAAAGTTTTCACGAAAGCAGGTGTCACGGATGGAGTGATGCACTTCGCCCGTAGAGCGGCAGCAATCCATTTGTTGATATAAAACAGGAATTTAACAAAGTTTGGTAGTAAATGTGACAGTGGTTTAACAAGATTCGATGGCAAGGCACACTTGGTTATTTATTGCATAGAGGACAGGGTAAGACAGAACTGTCAGAACTGCCCTCTCCCCTCTTCCCCCCTCCTCCCCCATCAGGGCCAGTTTGGACCACGTTACAGCAGGCAGCATGTTCTGTGAAAACCGATTTGTCTATAATAGGGTCACAGGGGTGCACTGGTCTCAGTGACCGGTACGTTTTTAATTCTTCAATTAGAGTTTTCACTGCCTCGTTATGTTCTAATTTCCACTCCCAGGATTTGCATTTCCGTAAGAGTGAGTGTACTGGACAGGGAATGATAGAAAATCCAGGCACATGCTTCCTCCAATATCCTCAAGTTCCCATTAATTGTTGAAACTCCTTCCTTGATTGGGGCATTTGCAGCTCTTTGATTTTTTCCTAAAGTATCTGAAGGCATCACAGCACTGCCTACCTTCCAAAAACTACCTACAAATTTTACATCTTTACTTGGTCCCTGACATTTTCCGTGTGGAATCTCAATTTCTACTGTATTCAGTGCTTGCCACATCACTGTTGCCGCTTCCCCCACCATCTCAGGGGAAATTCCTCCAATCAGAATATCACCTATACATATTGGTACAGTTTCACAGCTTGGGGGAGTGAAGACTGTCTATAAAAGTTCAGCAAGTGCAGCATGAGTGATCATGGATGAATGTTTATACCCCTATGGGAGACCGTTAAAGGTGTATTGTATTCCCTCCCAAGTGAAAGCAAACTCCTTTTTATCCTCTTCCTTCAAGGCAACCATAAAGAACGTATCTTTTACATCTAGCCCATCCATGGATGTGCAGCTGCTTGCAGGGTAGCTGTCAACCTTGCAATGTTTGGTACAGCAGCTGTTAGCAGGGCTGTATTAGCATGTAGGTGCCCATCATCAACTGTTAAATGCCACCTCCCAAGTGGTTTCCAAACCAGCCAGACAGGGGAGATACACGGGGAAGTGGGCTCTGGAGACTCTGGGTTTCACTTCCCCAAATCAGCTATGAATTCAGAAATTCCATTTCGTGCCGCAGCAGAAATTGAGTATTGTGGTACATTAGTAATGTTTGAATCAGAGACCACAGGGGCTGCATGAAATACACGCGCTGCTACCTCCCGATTTCTACCAGGGTTGGGGTCAATGTTTGAGCTGAAGGACCACACACTGCCATTCAGCAGGTGCCAGGTTCATCTGCTTAAAACATCAAACCCTAAAATTATTTCATCATGATCTTTAATTGCAAAGTGCTTCTCACCCAGAAGCCATAAATTGACCGTGGCAGTTTGGCATGACAATAGTTGCTCCATTCATAGTGCTAATTTTAACTCTTTGCCATTCAGACTGCATGCCCAGCTTCTTGGCATCTCGTTGCGTTAGTATTGAAATTTGTGCTCCTGTATCTATTAAAAACCTCACCAATTATCCCTGAGGATCAAATGGAATCAAAATGCATGGGTCATTATCACTTCTTTACTGATAAGCCTCCACTTTCTGGACAGGGAGGCCCAATTGCGGGCCTCAGACAGAACTGTCAGGGAGACCCCCCTGCTGAGTCAAGGTTCAGAAAGGACCCCTCGCTTTCTAAACTCCTTCTCAGAGAAGAGTCTAGGTGCAGCTGGATCCAATCCTACTCCCAGATGCGGTCAACAGTTTATGTCTAAAGGATTATATGTGCACAATCAATCCTTTATATTACTTATCTAAGATTTCAAAGTTTACCATGGTATTAGTCACTTACTGAGGATCTGTTGGAGCAAGAAATCTCCAAATCTCAAGAAGTAACCTTGAAAGGCATCCCTACTCAAGGGAGGATCCTGGTGTGCAGTCCACCGCCGTGCAGGAGAGCTCAAAAGGTTATTGGGCTGTTCACTATTTATGGTGGTAAGATGATTGATTTATAATCATATTTGCATATCAACCACAGTACCAGTATTGTGGTTAGGTGAGTGCATTGCTCAAGTTAGCCCTTGGCTATTGTGGTGTTATCTGTCTCCCTGAAACCATGCTGAGCTGGATGCAGCCATCACGACTAGATGTACCAATTACAACCACCATGGATGGGCAGGATCACAGGAGATAAAGGTCAGGTTGGTGGTAGAGCGAACATGATTCTGAAAGATCTTTGCAGTTGTATATGGAAATTACTTCAGGCTACACAGATTTCTTGAAAGGACAGAAATCACAGAGATATATTCTGCCTATGAAACACAGAGCAGATAGGGATTTTCATTAATGCATGCTTGGAAACAAATACTCATAGAACTGAGAAAATAAAAAATGCCAACTAAATGACTAAGTCTCCTCTTCCTTATTTTGTAAGAATTTGCACGTTAATTTTATTTTAAGTTTATACTCACCGCTCAGACAACCAAGCGTGAGTCTGCAGTGTATGAACATGCGTCAACAACACAACCTTGTGGAAATAGCCGACCACATAGTGGGCTGAATTAGCAAAAGCGTAGCCAGCACTTAAAGGGAAGTGATTATCTTCCTCCATGCAGCACATCAGTCCTCATCGGCAGTACTGTGCCCGAGGTTAGGATCCCCAATACAAAAGAGATACCAGCTTACTGGAGTGAGAGCAGTGAAGGGCCACCATGATGGTTGGTTCCTGGAGCACACAATGTACCAGGCCAAGAGACTTAGATTCAGTCTGGCGAAGAGCAAGGGTGGGGAGGATCTTCTTCTGTCTTCAGCTGTGTGACGAAGGTGCAGAGAAGACAGAGACAGACTGTTCTCAGAGATGTGCTGGGAAAGGACAAGGACCAACTGTCAGAAGCTTTATCAAAAGAAATTCCAGTGAAATACTGTGATGGGCAAAAACTGTTTACCGATTCAGGGAATTTCCATGAATCTAATTTATTTTCCAGTTAACAATCTATTAATTACTGATGCTGGGATCAAGGAAGACTGAAAACAATCCACCAACCCTTAAGAAAAATAGCTCTGCTTCCCTCCAGACACCTCTTCTCCTGCCCTTTTTGCTCTTCAGTTCCCTCGCCACATGCCGTGCTCAGCCCCTTTGGTGGGGCAGCGGGTGGTGCAGGAGACTGGGGCCAGGTTGTCCATGGTGGTTCTGTCACCTGCTGCAGCCCCTTTTGGGCTGCACCTCTCAGCTCCTGCCAAGCAGGCCCTTCGCTCCAGCCCCAGCCCAGGCATGGTCTTCTCTCTTTCCTCCCTCCCGCTCCAACCTGGTCTTTTTTCCCGATTCTCCTCCTGCTCTGGCTTTGTTCCTCCTTCTGCTCCGTGTTTACCATCCTTACCTTGGGACACTTTCACAGAGGTGCCACAGGATGGGCTCAGCCCTGCCCTGTGGTGGGTCGGTTGGACCCAGCTGAAACCGGCTGTCACTGGCTCAGGGCAGCCCCTGGCCTCTCCTCACAGAGGCCACCCTGCAGCCCCGCTGTCAAAACCTTGCCAGTTACGAGGGGGAAAAAATCACAATGAAGGTAGTCAAAGGCTGGAACAGGTTGCCCTGAGGCTCTGGAGTCCCCAGCCTTGGAGGTAGCCCAAACTCAGCTGGAAAAAGCCCTGAGCAGCCTGGCCTAACACCCAGGCCAGCCCTTCTCTGAGGGGAGCCAGATGAGATGGGTGCCAGAGGGCCTTTCAAACCCAAACTATTCTGTGATTCTACAAAATGTTTTAATCACTTCCATTTTCAGCAAATGTTTGGAAGACACAGGAATACAGAGACAGGCCAGAACATGTTTGTCTCTGCATCACTGAGGACAGCCTGCCCTTCAAAATAAACAAATGTTCTCACAGAGTTTGTGAGCAAAAAAGACAGGCAGGAGATGGATCCTCTTCTAAGTAGAGGGAAATGGAGGCTGAGGCAGCAAACGGAAAAAGAGCTTTCAAACGAAAAAGGTTGTGAAACAGGGAGTCTCGCCAGCCAGGCAGATGTTGTTCCTTAATTTCAAAGCACTGTGCTTGAAAGTCACACAAGCTAGAAACTACATACGCTCTCCCTACCCTGCTGTCTCTTCAGCCAGGAGCTGGTTCAGCCCTGGAGCCATCACAACATTCGAGCCATGACCAAAGAAAGCCTTGTCTGTGTCTGCGAGCCTTCCTGGGCTGTAGCTGAGGGAGATCTGGGCTGAATTCTTCTTTCTCCTTGCTTCTTGCAGGGTACAAACACCCCAGTTCTGGTTGATGGACCCCACTGTGGAAGAGAGAAGGTTCTGAGGGGGGGTTGAACCCAGGTCTCCTCCCCTCCTGGGAATGGTCTGACCAGGGGTGCTGTGGAACAGGGAGGCAACTCAGCCACCTGAACAGTACCTACTTGTTGGTTCGTTGAATTTTTACAGCTGTTCTTTACTGGTTTACGTGGGCTTGAAGTGGACAATGTACCTGTGTTAGCCACATTCTGACACCAGCTTGAGATGAGGCCATTGGGGATATTGGAAAGGAACTGTTTGGATTTCTGGGTCCCCACAGATCTTGCAAAGACTCAAGTACAAGCTGCTTAAATGTGGAGCACCAACTATCTCTCTCAGCTCTTTTCTTGGCATGCCAGGTATGTATCCGCTTTGCTTGTCACCATTTCATTAGCATTGGGAAACACAAAGAAATGTGAAAAATTACCTATGTGGCAATATTTCTGAACAGTAATTCACTGGAACCTCATTTTGAAACTTCCAGCAAATGCAACGTAACCATCGGGAGAGAGGTTGTGCCGTCATCCAAAAATACAGGAAAGCTTGACTTGCTGGAAGTCCTGCAGTCCAGTTCCTGACCCTGCCCCAAGAAGTATTTCAGATTTTATCCTATTAGAAGTTAATATAAAATGCATGAATAGGCCAGGGAATGAGGAAAAGAATCCAGATTCTTCAAGAGATTCCTGGCACATTCCTCCTGCTTGAAGACCACTCAGAATTGAGAGTTGGTTCAATCTTCCCATGCCTTAAGTCAGACCCCCAAGCCTCAAAAAGAGTTAACCTAGAGGCATCTACGTGTGCCCAATGTACTGGGTACCCTGATTGGGTAGCTCTTGCCACCAGGCCATTTTCCACCTCCTGATCATTGCTACCATCCTGAGCTTGTCTCCAGCTCCTGAGAGGCCAGACAGAAACTGGCTATGAGGGGTGATCAATTTTTATTTTCTGCCTTGTTGAGCTTATAAAAGTCAGTAACCCTTTATGGCTGTTTTTTACGGTGAAAGCATTTAGCTGGACACCATCTCTTCATGTCTGCTGCAATGTCAGTGGATTGTCCATAACCTGGTCCACTGTCAGGTTATCCTAGAAGTCTTCTTGGTGGCTGGCTTTAGGGATAGGTGTGTCTCTGTAGTTTATTCCCAGACACAGGTCTGTTTTTCTCTGGAGTTATCTCCAGGTAAGAGAGGCTATCTTCTCCAGATGGGTAACTCTATGACAAGAATTCACCAAGTGTCTGCCTAACATCAAATGGCTTACCCCTTTTTTTCTGAGGACAGGCTCCTCCTATGTGAAGAGCCCTTGTTCTTACCATGATGCAAATCCATTTGGGGAAACTGAGAACAGAATGTGGGAGACGCTACCAGTTTGGAGTTAAGATTCATTAAAAAAACTTTGACAAGTTAGGAGCTACAGAAAATACCTTCCAAGTGCCTGTCTCCCACAGAGAATTTCAGAGCTGACGTACCTTCCTCAGAACACCGTCGCACAGAAAAGTTAATCACCAGGACCCAACCTGCGCTAAAGCTGGGCACAGAGGGATATCTGTAACACTACTCAGAGCCTGGCTGCCTGTCTTATGCTTGCAAGCATAACACAACTGGCAAGCCTTTCTCCTTAGGATGAGAGAGAAGAAATATCTACAACTTTTCTTTGCAAGTACTGGCAGGAGAGGAGGGAGCTCCTTCTTTCAAAGGAGTGCCTGTCTGTAACAGATTACCTAACTGGCCAGACACCTCTCCAGAAGTGTCCCATCTGAGCTTAATCTTCTCCTCAGACAGAAGGCACTCAAGTCACTGTCACCAGTGTCAAGAACACCAGGCTGCAGGGTGTTTTTTGGACTTGGGAAGATGCTTTCTATTGCTGTTACTGCACAAAGCTCTGGTGTACCGCACTGCTGAGATTTCTGTGGCTTGCCCATTGCAATCACTAAACCTTGTTTCAGTGTCTTTCATTTCTCCAGCTCTCACTCCCGTTTTGTAAAGCTGTTTACCGAGACAGCAAGCACGGCAAGCTGTCCATCACCACTTTCTATGTTTTGCTGCCAGCCAGAAGAATAATCCTTAGTAATGAAGTAGCGACTGCCGCAGATTCGGGAAAAACAGCGCAGATGACGACGAAGTCCGTCGGATGAAGAGTGGGCGCGGGGCCGTGCACGGCAGAGCGAAGCCCCAGCCAGCGCTAAGCACGACGAGCCCTGTGACAGCACCGAAGCCTCGGCAGGACCGGCCTCCTCGCCGGGCAGACGGCCAAGGTGAGACGGGGATGAGCGGGCGGGCGGCGGGAGACCCGAACCCGGGGCGCTGCGCGGCGGGGGGAGCCTCATGTCCCCGCCTGCCTGTCCCGGGAAGGCGGTGGAAGCCCCGGTGAGTCAGAGCGGGGAAGGGCGCGGCCACGCCCCTGAAAAACCCCTCATTCCCTCCGCGGCACCTGCGGGGAGCAGGCGGCTCTCCTCCGGTGCAGTGAGAGGCCGGCAGCCCCTGCCCCCGCCTCGCCCATGGCGGAGCCGCGGCGCCCCGCGGAGGGCTGCTCCTACCGCAACACCGACTGTCTGGAGCGGCCGCTGAAGCGGCTCTTCAAGGGGCTGGGCAGCGGCGTGGCCGCCTGCCCCTGGCCCTTCGTGCTGGTGCCGCTGCTGCTGTCCGGCGGGCTGGGCGCCGGCTTCTTCTTCCTGCCGCAGCGCGAGGCGAACGACATCGAGGAGCAGTTCACGCCGACGTGGGGCCCCGCCAAGGCCGACCGCGACTTTGTGCAGCGGTACTTCCCCACCAACGACTCGGAGCGCTTCTCCGCCCAGCGGCTGCCCACCGAGGGCGCCTACGCTGCCCTCATCGCCGTGGCGGCGGGGGGGGGCTCGGTCCTGGACCGGGCGGCGCTCCGCGACCTGCAGCGGCTGGACGCGGCGGTGCGCACCCGCGGTTTCGAGCAGGTTTGCGCCCGCCCCTGCCCCGAGCCGGTGGACGATGCGGGGGCGGCCGCTGCCCTGGAGAACCTCTACTTTCCCGTCAGCAACGGCAGCTTCCTGGGGGCCACGCTGGGCGGCGTGCGGACGGGCGCCGACGGGCGGGTGCTGTCGGCGCGGGCCCTGAAGCTGGTGTATTACCTGCGGCAGGACGGCTCCGCGGCGGCAGACAGCCGGCGGTGGCTGGAAGGGTTCCTGCAGGACATCCCGTCGAAGCTGGCGGCGTGGAGGGCCATTCAGGTAACGCGGGGGTGGGTACAGCCGCGGGGGGGCCGCCGAGAACCGAAATGCCCGGTCTGCCCCATCGCCTGAAAAGAAAGGAGATGGTGGGGGAAACGGCGGGGACCTCCTGGCAGGTTGCGAGGGCCGCGAAGATGCGTTAGTGCCAACTTGTTGTTTAGCGTTGCCAGTGCAGGTGTATAAAGACCTGAGAAAAAGAGTAAAAGTGCTTCATCTTTTCTTTCCTTGTTCTTTTAACAACAGGTGACTTACTTTACCTCACTGTCCAGACAACAGGAGTTTGAAGGAAACACCAACAGCGTGATCCCACTCTTCTCCATAACGTATTTCTTGACAATAACCTTTTCAGTCGTCTCTTGCCTAAGGTAGAATGTCCTCTAAAATGTCCTCTAAGCTATGGCTCAGAGAGAAGTGAGCTCCACTCTGCTTTGCCTAAATTGGTTTCTGCTCTTGTTGGGTGAAGTCATTCGTGAGCCTGCAGACTTCATGTAATAATGGGCAAAATGTATTTCTTTGCTGTTTCTCTCTTCCTTGTGCATATTTCCCAACTGCTTAAAGGGCACCAGAAGCGTGATCTAGCCACCCTGGCAGCAGCGGAATTCTGCACAAGTGCTTGAATAAAACTGATCATATCAACTTGGCATAACCAGTGGAGACAATCACCACAAAGATGCATAAAATTCAAACAAGAAAGTCGTCCTTGGGGGGGAGGGAAGCAGTAAGTGGTGCTATTGCTAAGGTTATTCTGCTGCTTTCTTGCTTAATTCATAGCTTCTATCCACATCCAGCCCACAAGATACTAACCCTTTGTAAAGAGAAGTTAAAAAGGGGAAGGAAGCAGGGGAGGGAGGTGGAAGTATACCATGGTAAGATCTATTTGCACCTTTTTTCTGCCACTTGGGCAGTTAAGATAGAGATGAATGAGCACTAGCTTCATAGACTGCTGCAAGTCTTGCTACAACTTAAGGCATTCTGCTTGTTAGTAGGGCCTGAGCTTTACCTGCTGTCCACAGAGAACTTATCCTGCCCTTTCTTTGTGCTGGTGGAAGGTGAACCATTGAACCATTGTACCTTTGACAACTGTACAGCAGTGTTTGTGTGCTGTGCTTGAGAAATAAAGTTCTGCTTGGAGGGGGAGGTTATTGGTTTAGCGCCTGCATCAAGCATCATGCCCATTAAGCTGTACAATTTCTGGATTTCAGCTGTCTCACATCCGGTCATTTGTGAGCGCAGACAGAGCATGGGGGGTTCCAGCAATGCCCCCTTCTTGCCTTGGAAACGAGAGATTCTCTTAAAGTTCGGAAATGGTCTACAGCCTGGAAAAGATTTCTACTCAGGCAAGAGGCAACTCTCTGCCCCCTCGGTGTAGTGCAGAGTCTCCTGTTTCTTAGGGAATCCTTGAGCCAGCCCTCGGGGGCATCTTGGCAAATGGCCGGTAGCCAATCTGTCTGCTGAGAAAGCTTCTCTACACAGCACTTACTGCCTGGGAGGTGCTTCCATACTGCACTGATACGCTACACCAAGAACCTGTGTAAAAAGGAAAGAGCTTCCTAAAATTCATCCTTTTTTGGCTCACCCTAAATATACATGCCCACTGGTATAGTTTATGTATCTTCATTTTGCCAGCTGTCTTGTTATTGATACAAAGATCAGCACACATCTTTACTCCTAGGTATATAACTGTCCAGCAATAATAATGTATTTAGTAGAAATTAGTCCTATCCACTACTCGCACCAGGGAGCTCTCCTAGTAGCTTTCATCAAGATTTCTTTTCACAGGCAGGGTATCGTTGGTATCTCTGTACTTATCATGCCAAACGCCTTGGTGAAATATTTGAGGTGTAACTGAGAAATTCCTTACAATATTTTCAGGCTCAGCTGCATAAGAAATAATGTCTGGCTTGCATGCTGTGGCGTGGTTTCTGCCGGGTTAGCTGTATTAAGCAGCTTTGGATTGCTGCTCTTCTGTGGAGTGCCGTTTGTGATCACTGTACTAAGTGCACCGTTTCTTATTCTAGGTAAGTAGAAAAAGGTAGTCGAATTCAGATACAAAGACTAAAGTGGCGTTAAAACAACCTGATGGTGTTACTCTTTTATGATACGAGCATCAGACCATAGGCAGTTCTATCCTGCAGTGAGTGGAGGAGACACCTGGAGGCGCAGGCTCCTCTGAACTCCTACAGGTGGGGGAGCCGCTCAGCTCAGTGTGCCCATGCTGGGACTGGAGCTGGGCCCTGGCAAACCCAAAAAATGATGCCTGCTTTAGTTTGACTGATATGGCATGAAAACTGTAAACGAGAGGGTGGTGCGGTTAGCACTTCTGGCATTGTTCTAGCGTTCCTTGTCATTTAGCCATGCTGTGGAAGCTGCCATTTGCAATGCAGCATTAACTTTTTCCCCTCTTGCAGGAGTTGGTATTGATGACATGTTCATCCTGATTGCTGCTTGGGAACAAAGTTCAAGAAAAAAAGATAAATCCGATGTTAAGTCTCGGTTGGCCGAGACTTATGCAGAAGCAGCACTTTCTGTGACCATCACCACTCTCACTGATGTTTTGGCCTTCTTCATTGGCACCTGGACTGCCTTTCCATCCGTGAGATCATTTTGCCTCTATACAGGCACTGCTTTTGTCTTCTGCTATATCTATACCCTGACCTTCTTTGGGGCAATTATTGTATTGAATCATAGAAGGGAGCAAGGAAACCGACACTGGCTAACTTGTATGCCTGTGCAAGTAGGTAAAGGTCAGGCTGAGAAGTCCTGCTTGTACAATGCTTGCTGTATCGGCAACTGTTCTGGGGAGTCATCTTTGCCAGAAAGTGAACATCCAATGAGCATATTCTTTAAAAAGTATTATGGCCCTTTCTTCACCAATAGATGGATCAAGCTACTTGTGGTGTTGCTGTATGGAGCATATTTGGGTGGAAGCATTTATGGATGTACTCAGATCAGAGAAGGCATCGATCTTCGAAATCTGGCCAGTGATGACTCCTATGTTATTCCATTCTATGATGACAACTACAAATACTTCTCAACATACGGACCCAGGGTCATGGTTGTCATTACTGAAAGCGTAGATTACTGGAATGAGACTGTTCGTCTTGGCATTGAGAACTGCACACAGAATTTAGAGGGCATTTCCTATGTTGATAAGAGCCTCTCAGAGTCATGGCTGAGAGTATACACAAATCTTTCCAAAAGTGGTTTGATAAATATAAGCAATAAGACTCTTTTCATTAAGAACTTAGCTGTGCTGTTCGGAATTGTTCCCAGTTTTGAGTGGGACATTAACAAGACTGAGGATAAAATAGAAGCTTCACGTTTCTTCATCCAGACGGTGAATGTGACCTCAGCCGTTGATGAGAAGAATCTTCTCAATCAATTAAGAGAGACAGCCAAGCAGTGCAGTATCCCATTAATGGTCTATCACCCAGCATTCATCTACTACGATCAGTTCCTGGTAATAGTGCAGAACACCATTCAAAACATCATCATTGCTGCTGGGGCAATGCTCGTCATCTCCCTTTTGCTTATTCCCAACCCGTTGTGTTGCGTGTGGGTGACTTTTGCTATAGCTTCTGTTATAGTTGGTGTTGCTGGTTTCATGACCTTTTGGAACATCAACCTTGATTCCATATCCATGATCAACCTGGTCATCTCTATAGGGTTTTCAGTAGATTTTTCTGCTCATATTTCCTATGCCTTTGTTACGAGTGGAGAGTCATCAGCCAATAAAAGGGCGATCGAAGCTCTGTCCGTGCTAGGTTACCCAGTGTTACAAGGTGCGGTTTCTACTATATTAGGAGTAGTTGTGCTGGCTGCAGCAAAAACCTACATCTTTAGGACATTTTTCAAGATCATGTTCCTTGTTATTTTGTTTGGGGGTCTTCACGGTCTTGTTTTTATTCCGGTGTTTTTAACCTTTTTTGGAAACTTTGGCAGATCAACCCACAATACCAAATCTAAGAAGCTAGAGCTTATGTCTAGAAATTCTAAAGATTGTCTGTGACCAAGTTAAATGTTTATTTATTATATGTAGATTAGAATGCAGTGACTTTCTGGGAATATAAGAAATGAAGAAAATGAAGGACAGAAAAATAAATACAACAGGGAAGCAAAAGCTTCCGTAAAGCCAGACAAGACAAATAACAGAAGAAGAAATGAAAACGTACAGAATGGATTTGCATTGCTCATTTTTGTTTGTGCTTGACTAACACTTCAATGTTGTTAAACCCTTTTTTGTGACTTTTTTACTAAATGTATTAAAATTATTATAAACACTGACCACTGCATCAGTTTAAAGAAATTATGTGACCAGTTACTCAATATTGACTGAACCTGGAATGCGACAAAAGCATTTACCAAAGAACACTGGCAACTTTCTGTCCAAAAAGCTGTTAACAACCAAGTTACCAAAAGAAAGGAAATTACAATCAAACCCCAGAACTTCTCAAAAAAAATTTGATTCTGAGCACACCCTCTCAAATTGGAGGGGGAAAAAAGTGCCAGAGACCACATGGAGTTTACCTGAAACTTTACTATGAATATATGAATACTACTTTATGTTAGTTGCTCAGATACTGAAGTGATGGATGAAAATAAAACCTTTGGGGAAATGCTCTGAAGAGTAACAACTGCAGTCATTGTTAAGACACATCCTGTCTCCTTTTGTAAAAGCAAAATGAAATCAAGCATGAAGCTGATTTTTGGAGGGGTGCTTAATGTGTGTAGAAGTGCCCTTCAGCTGATGTGTCTTTCCATACCTACTTTTATCCCTAGGTCCTTTAGCAATAGACTTTTATGCTTTGTGGAGATTAAAACAAAACAACCACCACCACCAATCGCACTACCACTCACCCCTCTGCCTATGACAGCCTGAGACTTCTTACATGAAATTCTTTGCAAAAGGTATCCTAAACTTTCCTGCAAATTTCTATGTCCAAAGAATATTATGTTTCCTTCTCATTCCAGTTTTTCTGTGGAATCTTCCTACCTGGAAAGGTAGTCAAATCAAATCTGGGTGTGTTGTTTCATTACTAAGGCGGCTGAATATTCTACTGTGAATGGGTAAATGTTTATAAAAAAGTCTCTCAACACTCCGGAGTTGAAGAGCAAGTTTTGTTCATAGAAGGAGAAGCAGTTCTTGAAATGGTAGTCAAAGACTGTAAAATAGCATCAGTCTTAGAAGAAATCTGCTCCTGAGGTGGAAGTCAAAACCCAGTGCTACGTCAGCCCACGTGGTACCTCACTGAATCTCAGTATTCTAGCCAGCAGCGTTATCCAGGACAGAGCACTAGCCACAAAGCTAGATCTAAGAAAAAACAAAACGAAACAAAACCAAAAAAAACCCAACAACATGCACCAGAGTCCTCACTTGTCCTGTCTCAGGGAGGCATTCCTGAAGGGGAAAGGAGTCCAGGAAGGCTGGATGTTTTTGAAGAAACAAGTCTTATACGCCCAGGAGCAGGCCATCCCCATGTGCTGAAAAATGAGCCATCAGGAGAAAAAGACCGGCCTGTCTGAAGAGAGAGCCATGGATGCAACTTGGGGAAAAAAGAATTTATGGTCTTTGGAAGAAAGGGCAGGCGACTCGTGAGGACTACAAAGATGTTGTGAGGCTGTTTAGGGAGAAAATTAGAAGGGCGAAAGCCCAACTAGAACTTAATCTGGCTTCTGATGTTAAGGACAACAAAAAACATTTCTATAAATACGTTAGCAATAAAAGGAGGACTAAGGATAATATCCATTCTTTATTAGACAGGGGCAGAAACATAGTGAAAAAGAATGACGAAAAGGCTGAGGTACTTAATGCCTTCTTTGCCTCAGTCTTTCGTAGTAGGACCAGTTGTTCCCTGAGAATCCAGCTCCCTGAGCTATTAGACAGGGATAAGGAGCAGAATGAAGCCCCCATAATCCAAAGAGAAATGGTGAGGGACCTTTTACGCCAGTCACACACAAGTCTATGGGGCCAGATGGGGTCCACCCAAGGATACTGAGAGCTGGCAGAAGTGCTCACCAAGCCACTTTCCATCATTTATCAGCAGTCCTGGCAAACTGGGGAGGTCCTGGTTGACTGGAGGTTAGCAGATGCAAAATTCCATCCACAAGAAAGGCCAGAAGGAGGATCTGGGGAAGTAGAGGCCTGTCGGTCTGACCTCGGTCCTGGTGAAGGTTATGGAGCGGATCGTTCTGAGTGACATTACACAGCATGTACAGTGCAACCACGTGATTAGTCCCAGTCAGCATGGGTTTATGAAAGGCAGGTCCTGCTCAACTAACTTAATCACCTTCTATGACAAGGTGACCCACTAAGTGGATAAGGGAAAGGCTGTGGATGTTGTCTACCTGGAGTTTAGTAACACCTTTGACACCATTTCCCACAGCATTCTCCTGGAGGAACTGGCTGCTCATGGCTTGGACAGGTGTATTCTTTGCTGGGTAAAAAACTGGCTGGATGGCCAGGCCCAAAGACTTGGGGTGAATGGAGTTAAATCCAGTTGGTGGCCACTCAAAAGCGGTGTTCCCCAGGGGTCAGTATTGGGTATAGTTCTGTTTAATATTATCAATGATCTGGACAAGGGGATGAAGTGCACCCTTGGAAAGTTTGCAGATGACACCAAGTTGGGTGGGAGTGTCGACTTGCTTGAGGGTAGAAAGGTTTTGCAGAGGGACCTGGACAGGATGGATCGATGGGCCAAGGCCAATGGGATGAGGTCCTGCACTTGGGTCACAACAACCCCATGCAACGCTACAGGCTTGGGGAAAAGTGGCTGGAAATCTGCCTGGCAGAAAAGGACGTGGAGGTGTTGGTCAACAGCCGGCTGAATGAGCCAGCAGGGTGCATGGGTGGCCAAGAAGGCCAATAGCATCCTGGCCTGTATCAGAAATAGTGTGGCCAGCAGGACTAGGGAAGTGATGGTCCCCCTGTACTCAGCACTGGTGAGGCCCCGCCTCGAATACTGTGTTCAGTTTTGGGCCCTTCCCTACAAGTAAGACATGGAGGTGCTGGAGTATGTCCAGAGAAGAGCAACGAAGCTGGCGAGGGGTCTGGAGCACAAGTCTTCTGAGGAGCGGCTGAGGGAACTGGAGTTGTTTAGCCTGGAGAAAAGAAGGCTGAGGGGAGACCTTATGGGTCTCTACAATTACCTGAAAGGAGGTTGTAGCGAGGTAGGGATCGGTCTCTTCTCCCATATAACAAATGACAGGACAAGAGGAAATGGCCACAAGTTGCACCAGTGGAGGTTCAGATTGGATGTTAGGAAAAATTTTTAAACTGAAAGGGTTGTCAAGCACTGGGACAGGCTGCCCAGGGAAGTGGTTGAGTCACCATCCCTGGAGGTATTTCAGAGGCATGTAGACATGGTGCTGAGGGACATGGTTTAGTGGTGTTAGGTTGATAGTTGGACTCAATCTTGAACATCCCTTCCAACTTAGATGATTCTATGATTAAATGTTTCAGTGTCCATATTTGTGCTTTTATTATGGCAAACGATACAGCCGTTTTCTGCACCGATGAAGCTGCCAGAGGAGCAGATGATGCATTTACATTGGCCAACACCAGAGGAAAGTGTCATAATAAATACTAAAGAGAGGGAAGGGGGATCATGCTCCTGGAAAAAGAATGGAAATCCACTTCTGAGGGAAGCAGAGCAAGCAACCTACTTAGTGAGTACTCTCACCCTCTTCTTTGGCCATGTTTCAGAAGCAAAAATAGCTCTCCTTGCTTCTAGGAGATGTATCTGAGCAGATCAAGAGAGCACACAGATCCCAGAGGCGTGATTGCTCTATTTTCACAGCCAATTTAAGGGATCCAGATTTAAAAAAATCATTGTGACATTTCAGCTGATTCAGCTCATGACACAGCAGTAGCCAGCCAGAAACAGCAGGCCACATCTCACACTACAAGTTTCCATTTTCTTTTTATTATGCTTAGATGGCAGAATTCTGGCATGAGTCAGTCTTGGGAGTGCAGGAAATTCAGAATCAAGCCCTAGTCTGAAGTTCTTATTTTATGTGCCACCGTGCTTGTGACGGGCTATTTAAAAAAAAAAAAAAAAAAAAAAAAAAAATCAAACAGTCTATCAAAGCACCTCGCTCTGCCCTGTTTTCAACAACACGAGGCTGGGTACTGAAAGGGAACCCGGGTTATTCTCACTGACTGACATTTGGAAGTTGCCTTTGTGGTCTCCTACCTCTGTCCAATGATTTTGCGAGGAGGAGTTTCAGCTCCTAGATGCACCCGAGAACACCAGAGGTCAAACTCAGTGCCTAAATAGGCCAAGTTTCTTTGAAACCCCACCGAAACTGCAATACACACAACCATCTAGGAGCAACAGCAAACTCTTCAGTAACACCTCTGCTGGGAAGTTGGCCAGAAAGCAGAGACAGCTTTTACACTCAATGGGTAATCTCTAACAGTCTTCTTTCACAACTCAATATCACTCTTTTCTGAGACTGTGCTCATTTCTTTGCATAAAGCAAGAAGCTTTTGAATTAAAGACTTAAGGACTTACTTTCCAAACCAGATCATTCAATAGCAATTTTAGTGACTTAAAAAGTGAAAAGTTTTTTTGCTTTTGTTTCTAAATGCAGACTCGCATTATTTAGCTGGAAAAGTTTCCATCCAAGTCCCACTACTGAAGCAGAAATTGAAAAAAGGTCACAATTTCTAGGAAGAACATTCCCTACAAATCTAATTAGAGAGAGTGCAATTTTGCCATCATTCTTAAATTTATTTACAAGTTTAAATGTTTTATACACCTCAATTTACATCGTAGGGAACTTGGTATTACATTTTATAACAATTTACAGTGAATAAAAAGAAAACCAATATGCATAATTAAAATTAACCTTTATTACTCCAAAACAAGATGCCAAGTATGCAGTATATATCTGTTTCTGTTGGCATATTTCTAAAATACATGTACAACTGTAACTAGTCAGCCTAGACATTTGGTATACTGGTTTATAACATTTGGAAGTTCTCCCACACTGCACTGGGATGTCACTATAGTAAGCTGACAAAAATAGGCAAATAGAAAATTATCCTGGTTTTGAAAGAAAAAAAAATATGCGTGTGCTTTTACTAAAAAACTAGGTTATAATCACACATTACACTCAGAAAATTCTAAAATACTATGTTACCTTCTAGTTTTAAGTGTAACTACCAATTTCCATTCATATCTATTGGCACCAGCCCAACTATTCTGATGTCCAAGTATGGTAACCTTCAACATTAATATGCTAATAAAGGCCCTCTCTGCAACAGAAGTTTATAGTCCCAAAAGTCTACAATCAATTGTGCAGGAAGATTATGATCAAGATGTGGTATTCCTAAAAACCAGTTCCGTGAGATCAGAAGAACACTGGCATGTAACTGCTAGCAATCACTTCCATTTGATTTTGTTTTTCTGCTTTTGTTTTCAAAAATGTTTTTATCTTAGAATTTCCAGAGGTTTCTGTAAGGCCTAAAAGAAAAGGTTTTATTTCGCTACTTCTACTGTAGAACAGAATTGGGAATGTTATTTGAAACAACACGTGCTTCAAACATTTTCTGAACTACTCTTCAGTGAGCAGTATTACCCTCTTTGAAGAAATTACCTGTTGGATTATCAAACGCCCATACATAGTATTAGTAGAAACTAGTTCTGTAGAATCTCCAGCAGTGTAAAAGCACTGTCAAAGCACTGTTATCCAGCTACTGCAGTAATGAAAAAAAAAATTTATCTAAGAATCTTGTCAGCAGCACATCAGAGGTCACAGGTATTTCTCTTATTCCTGCCACGTTTCTGCCCAAAACATGGTCCAAAGAGGCTTAGACATGTTAAGCCTCTTGTTTTTGCATTAAAGTTTCTCTCCCAGCCATACATGTGTGTATTTTAACCCCAAAAGCACTGAAAAGGCAATCACTAATGTTTTTTTCTAACATGGAGCTCCCACAAGTTCTTTGAACAGAGATGCACTGTGTAGCCGCTTCATTCTTAGAGATGTTTTCTTACATTTTTAAATAAGAAGTCTTGTTTAAGAGTGATCTCTAGTCTCAAACAGAGTATGAGCATGAGTTAGAATACATACTACTGTTTTACAAATCAATCTGTCACTACCCATAAAACATCCCATAGCATGTATTGTGGGGTATCACTTCAAACGCACATGCAGCAGGCCCCAGGAAGCTATGCCAAAACACACCAGGATGCCTGCATGTTTTTCTTCTCAGCTTCAACACATTTCTCTAAACCAAAATGCTGTATTCAACCCTGAGATTTAACCTTCTAATAACTTCTTGTGTGAAGAGCATAGGGAGCAGAGGATGAGGAACTTGCTTTATTTTGTGTGTCTTATTCTGATGAGACACAACGAACAGATGAGTAACAGAAGCCCACAAGAGACAGGATTAATATTAAAGTGTCACTAATGCCATACACACATCAGGAAGGGAAGAAAAGGCTATGCTGCGTAAGACTACTGCATTGCTAGATGTACATTCTTCAAATGATCAGTTGCTGTAACCCAGAAGTTATCATCTTACTTCTAGCTTTTTTCCCTCTAGAACAATTTGGATTTCTTTGGCATCCAAAGTCTCATATTTCAATAAAGCTTCTGCTAAATTCTTGTGTTCTTTTGCATGAGTCTTCAGGATGTTTTTTGCTCGCTCATAGGAGTCCTAATATTAAAAAAAAAAGTGGAAGATTTTAAGACTTTGAAACAAAACAGCAAGATTCCACTTAAAAAAAACATTTCAGGTAAATACAGCTTGAAACAAACAGTGGAAGTTGTGCCTTACATTTCATAGCTAGCACAGCTCCCGTCTCCCAAAGATTTAAAATCTAGCTGGCATAATTAATAAACAAATAACAAACCACCGAACTTTATGCCACCTTTGCATTTTGCAAAGTAGTACTAAAAATAAAATCCGGAGACAAACCTTAGGATTTTTACATATGACTTAGAAGAGACTTACTACATTTGAAAAGTTGCTGATTAAATTAATATTTGATTTTACTTTATAAGCATTCAAGGAATGTTCCTCAAAGACTGAAGTTTTTAAAAGCTTATAAAAATCCCAAAGTTCTATGCACTTTTAGAAAGCTGACCAGTTGCTCCGAGTAGATGCACGTTGCCAGCATTACCAGCTTCAACTTTAACTTTTAGTTGTATGTAAATAGCTCTTACGTGATCAAGTCAGTTCAAAAACAGCTACAGCAAAAGTGTTAATCGTTTAAACGTTATAACTAATTCTCCTGCCTGTACCAAACGAGTTCAGGTTACCAGAACAGCGATCTGCAAGTTCTGTGATTATTGAATGTCACAAATTTCCTTAAGCATCTGATACTGATCACTGTGAGGAACAGAACACTGAAAAGGCAACTCTCAGATCTGATACAGCCATCCCTGTGATTCTGTACAAAATGATTTAGCTGCAAGTCATGAAGTGTGGGACTAACACAAAACATTCACATCCATTCTAAAACAATTTATAACCATACTTTTTCTCCTATCAATGGAATAGGCAAAATACAAATCCTGACCTAACACCACCAACTTGTTTCTCACTACTTGCACATGACAATCACCAAAAAGTTTTGATATGCTGAGACTCCAAGTTGCAGCTGCATTAAATACTTGGGAATACTTCCACCCACCTGTGTATTTTCACCAGTATACATTACCAAACTGAATAATCAGGTAAGCTGATGCTCAACTCATCTCAAAATAAACGTATCAGAGTGGAGGGGGAGAGAATCTTACCCGTAGAAGTGTTCTTACTTCCTGTTCAATCGCCGACTGGGTTTCAGGGCTAACTTTCCCCGTGTCAGTATAGGTCATGACACCAAGCTAAACAACAAAAACATCTCTTTATCCTGCCACTGTTGCAGTAATATACATAAAACACAGTAAGAGCTTCATTACCTATTGCTTCTACGTACAAACAAATAAAAACATTAATCAAATGCTTACTGAAGTGCTTGCAACAGAAGCAAAACAAGAAGCCTATTCATCAACAATGTAGTCACTGCAGAGTTCTATTTCAACAGGTCACAGTACTGTTCCTGATTAAGCATTTTCTTATTTAAAAAAACCCCAAAATTCCTAGACTACTAACACTTGATGGGGCAATAAAGATGACTAAAGAAGGTTCTTTCTAAGTCTAGAATACTAAATGTTGTCACCCCTCCTCCCCCAACACCAAGATAATCCTCACTTCCAAAATGTTTAGTTTTATTATAAACAATTTCTGCAGACATTAGTAACTTAAGGTAATTTTGAGGTGAAGATCTTGCAAGTTAATTTTTAAACTGTCAAATATATAGGTTTTTCACTTGAGTTCTCTATAGCAGGGCCAGTCATAAGGATTACCTTCTTTTTTTGCCAGAACTATGTAGTCTCTGTGATCACTGACAGCCAAATAGGCATTTAGTTACAGAACATTTTATTTGTGCCATATAAATACTTAAGGATTGATGATACTACCTTCTCACTCATTCCAAATCTAGTCACCATCAGTTTTGCAATTTTAGTAGCGTTGTCAAAATCGCTGGAAGCACCTACATAGCAAACAGATTGACATTGGTTATTGAAACCAAGTTAAACATGCCAGTCCACAGGCTCCAATCAAAAGCTCTTTTAACTACCAGTCAGCTGACCTGTTGTGATGTGATCACTTCCAAATATGAGCTCTTCCGCTACTCTTCCTCCCATACAGACATCCATCTGTGCAAGCAACTGGGATCTGGTTTCACTCCATCTGTCATTTTCTGGCAGCAAAGATACCTGTAAGATACAGAACTGTGGTCAGGTAACAATAAACATAAGAAATGCTGAAATAACCTGAAAAATATTCCTGTTTATATTTTTTCTTGCTTTTATGCAACAATTTGAAAGCTCTGGGCCTCCTCTTAGTCTATGCACTCACCAGGTTTGCTTAGAGGTGCTTCCCTCCAAGCTGAAATTGCCTCCCTACAGGCCATGAGCGCCACATAAAGTTAAGCAACTTAAACCTATCACCAGAAGAAACAGAACGATCTCCTTATTCCCTATACCTGAACTGAGCACAAATCAACTTGCTTGGAGGATTCAGGTCAATGATTTTCTTTAACTGAATGCATTACCTCAGGTAGAGTTCAACAGAAACAGACTTAACAGAAATATTTTTCTGTTCAAATGCTTGGCAGCAGAAGGCAGAATAGAAAAAAATAGGGTAGAAGTACGCTAGAAACAAGGTAGGTAACCAATTAGGTTTAGGAAGAGCCACATGGGATAAAGAACAACTTGATAAAGGATGCTTGTGTTAGAAGTACAGTTGAGCAGCGTTTCTACTTTCCAGTACTTTAGACGTTCTTCAAAGTTTCTCTGTTGGGTGCTAGTTTAACTGCAGCAGAATCATACTAACTTTTCTCTCCCTGTATACGTGGACTTCTACACTAGCAAATGCTGCTTTATTTCAACATGAAGACAGACACCTTTCTATCACACGGAAAAGGCAGTCAGTGAGTTTTCCAAGAGATTGCTTATAACTGAGTATTTTAACATTACAATATGCATTAACGTAATTACAACAAATAGCATTGTTGGCAAATTCCTCAACAACACTAAACCAACATAAAAGTCTAGAAATACTCACGTGTCCAAGTGTTGTTCCTCGCGTCATGATTGTAGCCTTGTTGATCGGCATCGCATCCTTAGTGTAATATGCAATGATGGCATGTCCAGATTCATGGTAAGCGGTGATGGTTTTGTTTTTCTCATCAATTTCTACACTTCTACGCTCAGGTCCTTAAATGGAGGAACATTAAACTTTTTTGTACAGCTGGCTACCACAATCCACACACTACACATACTCAGAGCACAAAGTAGCTGAGGAAAAGCACGCAAGGAAAACTAACACTCATTAAGGGCAAAATGTTTCCAAGTAGTATTTTCATGTCTAGAGTGGACCTCGATATACTCTACAAATTGCTTTTAAAGGAATAGATTTAATATGCAGTCTGAGTATCTGAGAAAATTCCGTTTCTTCTCTCAAATATAAACAGACCAGATTTTTAGTGTATATGTCTCAGATGTTTAAGTTTTGTGTCATGATGAGACAAGTTAGTTAAACGGAAGTTCGGGTTTCTGGTCTTAATTCTCTCCTTTCCTCTGGGAATAAGTAGAGAAAGGGTAAGAAATCAACCCTGTGTCTTCCTCTAGGCTCAAATGCAACATGCAGTGCTTCTCATTAAAAAAACATCAAGTCTTAATGTATTCCATTCTAGATTTTACATACTACTCTCTCATCTCAAAAGGTTCTATTCAGAATAAACTAACACCGAACTTACTTGTCTAAAAAAAAAAAAACCCAAACCCAAAAACAACAGCATAAAAAAATTGTCTCTCTGGAGAAGTCTTAATCACGAAAAAATTCAAGAAATCTTAATAAAAAAAAACCCCTTGTGTACTGCAACATATGTATGCCTTCTGTATAAAATCCTACCCATTAGAATTTTGTCCTTGGAGAATTCTAGTTCTTTCATGGTTACCATATCTTTTCCATCAACAGCTGCCTTTAAGGCAGCTTGATTTACAAGATTCTCAAGTTCTGCTCCAGAAAATCCTACCGTGCCTCGTGCAATTATTTCTGGATCAACAGCTGTGGGGAAAAACAAACAAACTTGTCGTTAGGGTCCATATTGCTCCTGAAAAAGCTTGTATCATGAAGAAATAACAAGAAATGATCGTATTATAAGCAAGCATCACGTTCTATTAAAAATAACGCATTAAACAAAACATTTTCACTTTTAAAAGAAATAAAGCCTAATTCTTAAGACACTGAACTGCTGAGGACTAGAAAGAAACACGGCCCTCACAAAACTGTCGTAAGACTACGTACTAGACAATTTTTGTGTTCTTTACTGAGACACATGGTAAACCACAATTGCTGATGGAATAAAGGACTATTACATGAGTGGGCTGATCCAGTATAAAAAAATTGTTACATACCAAGATATTACAGTAAAGTACTTACATGGATCATACTTTATTTTATTAAGGTACCACTTGAGAATTTCTGTACGACCTCTTACATCAGGCTTCGGAACAGTAACTTGCATATCAAAGCGACCAGGGCGTATTAAAGCACTAAGGGAAAAGACAATTTAATATATTGACTTAAAAAATGCTGCAGTAAACTGTTACTAATGTATACAAGGAATAAAAGACCATCTGATATTTCTAAAGACATCTACATAGACTATGTCTATTGCAAAGAATTCAGTTTTCCTATCTGTTTCTAAAAAGACAGATGAAAGATGTTTAGTTACCAACCCATTTTAAAAGGGTTTTTTTTTGCATTTGAAAATTTTGCATTGCGAACAGGGGATGCAGCTAGTTCAATTTAAGTGAAAAAACTTCCAGAAGTTTTAGATGCTTAGAAGCATGTTACTTATTTCTCCATATTTAACTCAACAACCTTCTAAATGCCAAAAACTGGTCAATAAACTTCCTTTTTAAGAAGGAAAAAACCCAGCTATAACACTTAGTACTTGAAGCTATAACACTTAATACTTATCACAAACAACTTTGGTTTTTTGTTTGTTTTTTTTTTAATACGTGCTCTGTAGAAATGATCAATGCATTATACTCACTTATCTAATGCTTCAGGGAAGTTTGTTGCACCAATAATAACAACACCTTCATTAGGTTTAAACCTGTATAGAAAAAAAAAGGGTGAGAATGTTGGCGATTTTCTTTTGGAGACAGGATTTGCACCTTTTTTGTCAATAATTACTTCTTATTTCAGCTGAGCTCAACTGGCCAGTCAAAAACACACCGTCAAACCACAACGTGATCCAAAAATGAACCTTAAACCCAGCAACTGGTTAAAAACATGCCCTGATTCTCAAGAGTTGAACATATTCCTTTAGATATATAGCCAGTCTAAAAAAAAGGAGACATTATTTAAAGTAATTGCTGCTATTGTATTACTACCACTCAGAAGCTTCTATATTCTTTACAGTGAGGCTACTGTTGGCAGTACTAGAAAGTGGTCAGAAGAGTATTTTAAATTGATACCCTTAAAAGCATTGCAAAAAAAAAAAAAATACGAAAAACATCAAGCTGTCAAGGAAGAAAAATTCACCCAAGTATTCAAAACACCAGTCAGTCAAGTGCCTTCTATACCCTCAGAATCCATATATTTACCCATCCATTTCAGCAAGAAGTTGATTAATGGTCTGTCTTGAATAGGGATGCATTGGAGATTCAATTCTCTTCCCACCAACAGAGTCCAACTCATCAATAAATATAACGCATGGTGCATTTGCTTTTGCTTCCCCTGACAAAAGAAAAATAACAGGACATTTCAACTACACAAAAGAACAGGCAGTGTATCATGTAATTTAGGATTCTAACATTTCTATTACTCTTGGATTATAAAGCGTTCTATTAAACATCACCAAAATTGTCTTTAGTCTAAAAAAAAAAGAAATGTATTTTTGAAATGAAGTGACACAAAGAAGCAAGGTTCTTCATCTCCACATCAGCTTATTCTTATCATGCTACAAGAAATAATTAGTAAAACAGATTAAGAAATTCATTGTATTTTGTATCAATTCCCTACAGAAGTTTATTTCATAGACTTAGGTAGAAAACATTGATCTATTAGATAAAAATAATATGAAATGTGATGCGTCTAATCACTAACATTTTAATAGAACCTGCTTGTTACTTTGCAATGAAGGCCTCACCCTCAAGTTTACAGGTATTAAACCTACAAAATATAAATGCAGTAATAAACTTTAAGACCATCAACTGGTACATGTGGACCAGGATGCAACTCATCTCACCCAGCTGGACATATCTGTAACATTGACAGTAATCTAAACTTCTATAGTCAACAGAAAGAAATGCATGTTTTGAGGTACAATACATGTAACATTTTACATCCCTTCCATGTGAAGCAGGTCACATCTCTTCTACAAATACAAGCTACTTTCTACATTGTATGTGCCTGGCACTATCATTCTTCCATTTAAAGAGACAAGTTGAATTCCCCTCTCCCTGATAATATTTATCTGCATACCTCAAATAGAAAGCCTCTTGTGTGGAAGTTATCTACCTAAACATTAACTTTTAAAGTTTCATTATAATGCTGTTTATTCTGGGCCTGTTGATGGGCATGAGGAAGGAAATCTCAGCTTAGTGATATTTCATCTTATGGGATCACTGTGATCCCATAAAGCTGTAATTCAGAGAAAGAAAAAAGACAATATAAAAATATAAGGGAAGTAATTGAGAAGGCTAACACTATTTTTTATCTTAAGTTTACAATTTAATTAAAATTTACAATAATTTACATATGACTAATTAAATTACAATTTAAAATATTCTATTTAGTTTACAGGACATTACATTTCTAATTAAGTTACTTCTATTCTCTCTAGGAGTCTTGTAACATCAGTTATAATTTTTGCTACAATTTCATCTGACAACTAACAAGATTCTACAGTTAATGGATACTCCCAATTCTGAGATTTACCTACACAATTAAAGTTTTATTTATTAGCCTCATACACTACTACTTCCCAATAACCAGAACTGTACCTAATCAAACGTTGTAAATAGCACTGAATACATAGTCTTGCATATTAGAAGATTTCAAACCCACAGACATTTAACTTACTGAATAGGCTTCGGATGCGACTAGCTCCTACACCAACAAACATCTCATCAAACTCAGATCCAGATGCATAATAAAATGGAACATCAGCTTCACCAGCTACAGCCCGTGCGAGAAGAGTTTTGCCAGTACCAGGTGGTCCAACTAACAGAATACCTGAAAAGATAAACATAAAAAAAACCCCAAACAACAAAACCACCAAATTCACAGTCTTATTATACCAGTACTGATTCTTCCATGCATTAGAAGAAATACTTTCCATTTGGCTTCAAAAAGCCATTAATATTCCATTTCACATACTGCTTATTACTTGCTGTCTGAGGAAGCTTCCTGTAACAGTTCGAGATATACTCTGATCCATATTGAAACAACAATAAAGACTTGTAAGACTATCAAATAAAAACAGAAGCCTGAAGTATTCTACAAAGTTACTGAGAAGTTTAGCAGCTGAATCCCTAAGAGTGTCTTCTTCAAACTGACATTTTCCTAGCGGAACTTTTTTTTTTAAAATTAAATCATTCCATGTAACTGACTTCAAACAGTATAGGGCATTAACAGGAAACAGATTTATCAGGTTTACGTATTTCAGATTTGCTTGGCCTTCTACTATGATCAAGCTTAATCATCCTGTTAAATGAAAACATTTGTTTCTGAACTGTCTAAAGCAGTTAGCGAGCACTAAAAGTCCTGACAGAAGAAATAAAGGCCTTCTAACAATTCAGTTACATAAAACCCCTGTTTTCAAGATAAAGGACTACTGTATATTAGTTTACTAATTGAAGAAGGCACGGTAGGTTTTGTCTAACCCCAACATATTCATTTGCAATACATGGTTTTGTTGGACATTTTTCATTATCATAGATTTGTAGACTCGTTTGGGTCTGATGGGACCTTCAAAGGTCACCTAGTCCAAGCCCCCTGCGATGAGCAGGGACATCTTCAACTAGATCAGGTTACTCAGAACCCCATCCAACCTGACCTTGAATATTAGTTTCCAGAGATGGGGCATCTACCACCTCTCTGGGCAACCTGTTCCACTGTTTCACCACCTGCATTATAAAAAAAATTTCTTCCTTCTATCTAGTCTGAATCTACCCTCTTTTAGTTTAAACCCATGACACCCCTTGTCTTATCACAACAGGCCCTGCTAAAAAGTTTGTCCCCATCTTTCAGTACTGAAAGGCTGCAATAAGGTCTGAACTTACAAAAATTCTTAACTCTGTTGTATCTTTTCTCATCTGAGAAAGATACGTAATGTAACAGGAAGATATTAACTTTAAAAAAAAGATAACATCATAGAGACATTTATAGGAAGGGGAAAAATATATACCTAAAAACCTCTGGGCTACATAAAGTTCTACTCAAAGAGGCATTAACACCACATGCATAACTTTATCAGTAAATATTTTTTTCTTTTTTTACACTGTTATGTCACTATGTTCAGTGACAAATTAGAATTTTTGTAGTTCAGTACATCATCTCTAAAAGGTTCACTTGGGACTTCAAAGAAATATCGATTCTTCACCCTGTAAGGAAGGCTGCTAACCATGAGAAAGACAGGTTTGATTTTTGAAAGGCTTTTTGCCTGGAATCTACAGTCCATTGCTTTGCACTGTCACAGCTTATTACCCCTCATGTTTTTATCAAACTTCTACCATGTGTAAGATATATCCAGGCATCTTTGCTTCTTCTATCCAAGTATCTCAGATACCTCCTATTCTCTATGGGGGCAGGCAGTAATGACCAATTTCTACATATGGGGAACTGAAGGCAAGACAGGAAACACACAAAAGAACTACCTTAACTTCTGCTCCCCCGCCCCCAAGTACTTCATTTGAGTATCCTTTAATGAAGAAGCTTTCACCACTCTTTGAAGATTCATTTGTGCCTCAAATATTTTAAACAAACAGGGAAATCCACTACCTAGGTCTAACATTATTTCATTATTTTTCCCTAAATACAACAGTAGTATTTAGGCCCATTTTAGTTAAATATTTTGATTCCTTAACTAAAGGAAAAAATATTTACAAGCTAGGCTTCAAATTAGTTATTCAGTATAGAACAAACCTACAGAGACAGCGACGGCTACATATGATTTTCACTTCTGCTGAGCAGTGATTCTTACCTTTTGGAAGTTTGCCTCCTAATACAGTAAATTTATGTGGATTTTTCAGGAATTCCACAACTTCTTGCAATTCCTGTTTAGCTTCTTCAACCTACATATTAAAAACATACCACAAAATATAACTAAGCATTTACAAAATTTTGCATATTTTTTTAAAGTGAATTTGTATTAGAGACTTAGACAAGTCTACGTTTCCAATTTTGTATTGATCAAAAACACAACAGAAAGAGGAGAATTTGTGTGGATACTAAGTGTCCGTGAGTTTAATTCAACCTATTTCCTGAAACTGTTCATCGGAATTTGTAAACACTGCAGTTAATAATATTGAAGGAATAACCAAACAGGTCAAGATCAGATCTGACCTACAAGACAAATACAGAATCAAAAATTCTACATTGAGATATTAGTCTAATTAGTTAAAAAGAGATTAATTTATCTATTTGTCCAAGGGGAAGGAGAGTGGGAGGTCCTCATTTTGCCACTGACAGCAAACAATAGCTGAATAGAAAAAAAAAAAAGCTATCCCATTAGCAGTGACATGCCCGCTTCTTTCTGGGAATCTCTGTATCTCCTGTCCTCATATCAGCTATTTGAAAGAGGTGGTACCAAGAGAGAAATGATCAAGTGGCATTACCATCTTCTTGTATTGGTCAACTTCTACAAAAAAAAAAAATAGATTGACATGGTACTTATGGCCTGCCTTTTGCTATTCTAGCCTTTAAAAATGTGATTCAACAAGTCAAGAGTGCACCTTTTATAAGGTACTAAATGCCACAAAGGTATAAAATAGAACAAGAGTGGTGAGAAACCTCCTTTATCTTGGAGTGGTCAATACATTTAAGGCTTTGGTTCATACAAAGAAATTTCTTGAAGGAAGTAAGACATTCTTCAGGCTCACAATGATTAGTTAAGCAAGAACTCATACACACTTCACTTTTGAACTTACCCCTTTTACATGCTCAAAGGTGACATTTTTCAACTGGATTGGATCAACTGCTGCATCAAAGATACTCGATGTTCGAAAGCGTACTAATAGCAAACAGCAGATGATGAACAACAAATTTACATACGAAGTCATTTCATTCCAAGACTGAACTTCGCACTTGAATGCATACCATTAAGCCACTAGCTTTACATCTGCCCTTTTAAAAGGGCATGTTTCCATTTACAAGTGTCCAGCAAGAATAAAATTCATTAAAAAAATATTTAAGATATTTGCAGTAAATTCAGTAATGTGCTTTTTAGTCATTTGAAGTACAGAAAGTGCTGCATCCAAAAGCGGGTACACAAAGCCAGAAGTTGTTCTTCAGAGTTTCTGTGCACACCCTAACTTTCTTGAGGCCCAGGTGACAACTTAGCATGAAACTGAAATTCTGCATTTACATTAGCTCAGACTTTGATCATCCTGCTATTTCCACCAGATTTCTCAAAATGACAATTTGGCCATGCAGGTACCTAGTTGCTATAAACTAGGCTGTGATTACAAATAAAAATCGAACTATTTTGCCTACTGGTGACCTAGAAAATGCATCATCTAAATTCAAAGACAAATACATAATTGGTGAACAATCTGACTACTTCTCTGCTTAGTTCCATGTGATTTTTTCACCACAAGAATTAAAACAATTATACTAACAGACAACTTTGTCTCTACAGACATTTTGTCACACTATCGTCTAAAGGCTGTAGCCAAAAGCAGGAAATACTTCTCTTTCATTAGTACGTTGAAATATTATCCTAAAACAATCATAATGTCAAAACACATTTAATTTGTGCTAAACTTGAAGGAAGAAACAACACAAGTGAAACAGTGGGGAAAAAAATAAGTTAACTAACCAGCATCAGAAAAGGAGCCTTTTCCAGGTAAAAATGACGAATATATGGCAAGATAAAAACAAAGAACAAAGAGAAAGAAAGACAGCAAACGTGATCTTCTTAAGGAATCTGTAAAAGAAAACAAATAAAGTTTTAAAATAGGCTGAAATAAACTACTTCCTGAATGCAAAGACAAGATACATGAACTAAAACAACTTACCAAGTGTTTTTTGCAGGAATACCTGTGCTTTCAAAAAGCCTTCTGCAAAACCAGTTTTAAAAGCATCCTGATGTGCCTCTGGGATGTTTTTTGTTTTCATTAGCGTATCTAAGTTTTCAACATCAATTCTTCGCTTTCTCAGGATAAAGCCCTAAAATATTTTCCACAGCAGCATTAGTAAACACTAGGTTTTGATACATAGTTAACTTACTACCTGGCTAGCATTGGTGAAGGATAAAAAAAAATAATTAAAAGAGCATATAATTCAGGTGCTATGGGCTTAATTAGATGACACAGGGCAGTAGCTTGAGTGTGGAATCACAATGGCTTCAAGCAGGGGCACCCTGATTTTTGCTGAATGGGTCAGGTTCAGAGCCCTCCTGGACTCCAGTCCCAAACAGAAAATGCAGCCTAAGGCAGATTTGTACAGAGCTAGCTTTGTACACTGGATTCAGTGGGAGTTACTAGCTTAAGCTTTTTGCTTCATAAAATCAACTGAAATTATTACCAAATGTGAAATACCTTCCTAAATATAGGTTTGATGCAGCTCGATCTTTTGATAGAGCATGATGCATCTCATACACCCTACCAAATTTAAGAGCAGCACCGCATGGAGCTAGCTTTGGTTTATCTTCATCCATGGTATACCTACTCCACAGATGAAATAAACTACATATACCTAGAAGAAGCAGAGAGTTCAAAGCTAATTTACACACACAGTTAAGATCAAATACTTTAATTAGCCTGACTTCTGTACAACCAATTAGAAGCAAAGAGTACCTAGGTTAACTCGGTTTTGTTAAGTGCTTGGCTACTCCAAGCCTAGTTAGTTACCTGCTGAATTAAAAGAATATAAGCGAGTTTGTAACCCATAAAAACACCGAGTTTAAAATTTTTGTATCTTAAAAATATACTAGCAGCAAGTAAGTCCATTCTTAAAGCATCAATCACACACTGAACTGCTTAAAAAAATATATATACCTTCTTGTATGTTAAACTACCTGTATTTCTGTTGAAAACAAATACTTAGAGTCCAAGCTCTTTGTAACAAAACCACAAAACAGGATACAAAGAATTTTATTTCTAGAGTTTAAAACCCTGAAACTAGCATCCTAAAAAAATAAAAATCTTTATATTGATGATATATAAAGCAAATCTGTGTATTAGTAAGAAAAACAGTATGTTTTCATTAGCTCAAGTATTGATTTAAGAAATTTCATACTAGTGAAACAAAACACCCATGGTAAATTGTTAAGGTTCATTCAAGAGAAAAAGATGGTCTGAATAAGCCCAAAACAACTTCATAATGCTAATCATATTTACCTTCAAAACTGAAGAAAGAGAACTTTTTGTTTCTGGGAATTGTTCAGATGTTGACTGCAGACGTCTTGCTCTTGATCTCAAAGTCTTAAAGGACCGTGACTGTATGTAAACTTAAAATAGTAATAATAAATAAAAAAGTTAAAAACCTATCCATTACTACCACTAAAAAAAAAGGCCTAAGAGATTTCAGACACTATTACATGAAAAAGACTATCATGTGAGTGAATATAATCTTCCCAAAACATCCACAGTAGACAGTGAAGAGAACTGCAAACAGCAATCTGTTTAAGATGACAGAACAAAAAAGTAAAAACCAGAGAACTGTATGAAAGACACTTCTAATAGTAATAAACTGGATAAATAAGCCAATAGATTTCAGTACTGTAAATGGCTAGTTA
The DNA here is from genome assembly GCF_964106895.1 of Numenius arquata. NCBI lineage: Eukaryota > Metazoa > Chordata > Aves > Charadriiformes > Scolopacidae > Numenius > Numenius arquata. The sequence goes on along the minus strand of NC_133587.1, from coordinate 27,605,130 downwards.
GGTGATCATGAATCACATTTGTGATCTCACCTTGCAGGCACACTGCTTACTGTTCTGCAAGGTATTTTCCCCATAAAACTTTTTGTTAAAATAATCAGGAGCTGCTGTTGTGAATGACAGGTAATTGGCCAACCCCATCAACCCCTCAGGGAACAGAAGAGACATACAGCCCAATTAAATCCAGGCAGGCTGATAAACATGAAACATTCGGAAGCTAATCCAGAAGGATGGGAATGAAGGTTCCTGCTTTAAGATAAGCTTTGTCTAAAAGCTCAGCTGATAAGGTGCCCTGAAGAGATCTGGAATGGCTTAGGTGTGCTATTAGCTTACATACTGACAGAAGAAATGAGACCATTTAAACACAGTGAGCTTATAGCACCATATGTCATCTTCTACCACATCAGAAACCTGGGGATAGAGATTTTTATCACATAAATCAGAAAAGTCAACTTTTAATACGTTATAAAATAATCACCAGTATCGGTCAATCATATAGTTTTAATTAAGCCTTCTGTTATCACAGAATAGCACCAGATAAAAGGAACTTCTGGAGGTGATCTAGTCAAACCAATCAGGTAGCTCTAGACCTCCTCCTGAGGAGGTCAAACCGGAGGAGAGTAGATTGAGATTAGATATCAGAAGAAATTTTTAACTCTGAGTGCTGAGGCAGTTGCCCAGAGAAGTTGTGGATGCCCCATTCCTGGAGGTGTTCAAGGCCAGGTTGGATGGGGCTTTGAGCAACCTGCTCTAGAGGGATGTGTCCCTTCCCACGGCAGGGAGGTGGGAACTGAATGATCTTTAAGGTCCCTTCCAACCTAAACCATTCTATGATTAAGATAACACAACCTCTCCAGACAATCCATTTCAGAACATAGCCATCCTCACCGCAAAAATTTTCCAACAGGAATTTCTTTTGCTTTTACTTGTCAATTGTTGCCTCTTCTGTAAGGTGTGCAAGAGAAGGGTAACTAATATGACTCCAACAGCAATTAGATCACTCCTTGCCTTCTCTTCTGCTACCTTTAAAACCCCCGATCCTTCAGCTTCCCCCATACATTAAATGCTTGAAAATCTGCACCCTGCCTTAGTGGCCCAGTGATGGGCTACAAATCTCCATTTAGTCAGCAACTCTCTCTCAACAATGGGACACAAAACCAGACACAGTATCCCAATGCAGCATCAGAAGACCTGAAGAGAGGACAACACCTGAAGTCCCTGAGCTCCTGATTATGTTCTTGCTAATGCAACCCATCGTACATCCAGGAGTAGTTTAAACCAGACACCAAACACCTTAGTTCATCAGGATGAATACCAGATTCAACATATTTACCGCTTCAAATGCGGTCAGCTCATCTATCACCTTTTAAGACTACAATCCACAAATACTGACATCTTTGAACAAGATTCTACAGTTACACCGTGTTTACTAACTTAATTCTGGAAACATACTACTCAAATGCAAAAGTAACTATGATTTCAGGTGTTAGTATCAATGTAAAGTTCCTCCTGGAAGTTTACCGGTCTTTCGTGATTGACATCTCTAAAGCAAAAATAAAAATACTTTCCCAGAATAAAAAGATACTATAGAGATTAAAAACAGTGTAGTTTATTGTTTCATACCTGGCCAACACCGAACATCTGAGCAGAAACTTTGGAGGGGATTAGGATGCTGTCTGTACAAACAAGATGAGCGTAAAACACTGAAAACATCCACAAAGCCTGTAAAAAGATACAATAAAGCGTAAATACACCCTATATTAAACAGCAACTAAATCTTACTTCACACATAGCTTGTTTTTTCTTTCTTAAATATTAATTCTATTTTACTATGGTCCTTCAGGGATCTGTAATTAAACAAATTAACCATTACTAGTACATAGTGAACTTATTTGCATTAACCTATGTCAGGCACTTTGCAGTATACGAGGATTTTTTCTAATTAGAATTTCCAAAAAAAAAAATTAGTACCCAGAATCTTGCATATGAAGCTGTATCTGGGAAGGAAAACTCCGCACATCTGTACAGAGATGAATAAATGTATCTAGACTGGACAGGAACCCAAAGACTTTCATGAAGCTGAAGGACCACCATTCAAACAATCATTCAGTTTCAAAGGCTTCAGACAAGAGATTGCTCAAGGGCATTTTAAAACAGACTGTATAACATGATGAAAACATTTTAAACTGTACTAAGTCTCTGTAATTGTACAGTCTTCGTGCAACACAGAAACAAGAATAAATAAAAGAGCAAAGTGAAAAAGTTATTAGCAGATACTATTTCAAGCACAGTATAGACTGCAAGACAAGAGGACTGTCATTTATCTGTTGTTTAGTTACCAAAAGCTTAAAGAGCTCATCCTCATTTACCAGGTAAGAGTTACTTACGAAACATCAGAGACCTGCAGAGGGAGGAGGGAAAAAACTGAGGCCAAGCCTACATGTGCTCTGTTCCATAATAATTCAGAAGCTAATGTAATCACAAAAAGGGTGGGGGTTTTTTGTTTATTTTACATATTCTGAGGAAGTTATTACATCAGTTAGATACATCTAGGAAAGCAAAAAAGAACTCTCAACATTCCTATTATGTTTTTTTTTTTTCATTTATACAATTGTAGTAACAGCTGACAAGTTAACAACTGAAATACTGAGCAACTATGGAAAGGAGAAAAAAAGATTAAATATTAATTCTACAATGCTGGATATTCCACAATCTTCTACAATACTGCATACTGGATAATCTAATACAACATAATTACGAATACAGTTTAAAAAAACATAAATACTCTTCTCACTTTATGCACAACATACACATATCAATAGGCATCAACGGCATGCAGTGTCACCTACACCAAAATTATTTCTTGAAGATCTAGGATCTCCCTTGCCTCTGGCAGTTTTCCACCTGTAACTTTGGTTGTTTCAGTCACAGCTGAAAAGGCAGTCTGGTGAGCTTTCATGTTCATCTATCAAAGCTTTGAAGCATTTGTAACTTCTCTCTTCACATTCAGGAAACTCCCTCTGGGCTAATTTTTTTTTTTTTTTATATCCCACATCACAATGCAATTTAATACTTTTTCTCCAGTAGTAGCGCTGAGATAGTATTCTTATGCTCTTTCTCCCAACTGCAATACTATATAGGCAGCACCTCACATGTCAGCTATATGCTTTCTTTTCCAACACATTCTTGAGCATCTACAATGGCCTTGCTTCCTGCATTTTAGACTAATCCCATCAAAACATCTTTAACTGTAAGGAACCACTCCTGGTGTATTTCGGCAACGAAATACCCTACATGGACTGTTAGCAGTTTGCCACCCTGAATTCCTTTCTGATTAATGGCCTCATGTAATGTTGCTTCAAGCAAAAAAGGACTAACTTAATGCAAACTGGAAGTGTTCATGACTGTTGTATTTGTAGATTAGCAAAATCTAATTTCTTCTATTTGGTGAGACAAACTGGTGAAAAAATTCATATTTTCATTCAGGTTCATTCTTAAGAGACAATGAACTTGTACTACAGTTGAGTTCAGACAAGTTTAATAGCAGCCAACTTCAAATCCAAATTTGAAGAAACAATTCCAAAGTCTGGGTTGAATTTTCTAGAATTCCCAAGATTAAAAGCACCACTCCAGAGACAATTTGTATACAACTAAAAATACATTAATATTCTTTTTATTGAAAATTTTTTTTAAAACTATGAGTTATCTACAGCACAAGAGATTAAACTAAAGAATAACTGTGCTCACCTTTACAACCTAAGTCTTATAAATTCTCATAAGCACTACTCTGAAACATACCATACTTATTTTCAAAGAAGGACTCGGCAGAGATGTACGATGTATGCCACTGCGAAGAGACTTTGTTTTCTGTGCAGTAGCCAGGAAGCAACCTGTTCACCAATTCTTTGAAGTGGTTAGCTTTCAAATCAGACAGCCCCAGATCTCTTAAATTAAGTACAGACTGCAAAATAGAAATAAATATTCACAATTTACTTAAGATTACCTTAAAGAAAAAAAAAAAAATCAAGAATTCTGGCACAATACAGCACATATATTTCACAGTTCAGACAAATACATTTCTAAATGAAGAATGAATGGACACATGATTAAAGAAAAAATATTTGCTACTGTCAATGCAGATAACTTTTCTATTTGCACACACTGATATTTTCATTGTCACAATACATTTATGACAAGTATATTTTCTTCAACTCAGTCTTTTTAACACCCTCCTGCTCCCTGATTGAAGTAGGCGCAGAAGAAAATGCAGTTTTCCAAAACTTTCTACTCTTCAAGATAGAGCAAACGGAGAGCGCGAGGGAGAAGGATGTATGGCAATATCCACCCGTGATATTTCACCCAAATGAGCAAACAGCAAAATCCCCCTTGGGATTTCTTAAATAAACAAAGTATTCTGTTTTAAAGGCTAGGGTAGATTGCTTCTGGTCCACTTATACTCAAAATAAGTACAAATACATTTTTAAACATCATCTGACTTTTACAAATAGTTTAAAGGAGTAGATCAAGCTTTCCTACTTTAGCTTAATAAATGCTTAGAAAATTTCTGAAATAGGGAAGGGGGGAGAAGAGGTTAAAAGAAACAAATTTTAAGTAGTAACATTTTCTGTGACCCTTCAGAAAAGGCTAGTTCTTCCAAATACTGTTTCAAGTTCACAGCAGAGAGGCTTCACATTTCAAATAATTATTTTTGCCTAATAGTTCAACTTTATTAATTATTAGAACTGCATGTACTATGTCAGTATTTGCTGATTATAAATTTGAGCTTAACCTTTAAGTTTATTTAGCTTTACTGTAGTCTAATACACTTGCTTTAAGAACTTTAAAAATAATTCAGAGATACTTTTTTAATTATTATTTTTATACTTTTATCATACTAGGAGGAAGCAAACAGGTGTATGATGAACATATGAGAGAAAGTATCAAATGGGAAAAACCCTTTGTATTTAGAGGATTCTCTTGCTGAGTAGAAAGACAAATACAGAACTGAATAAATAATCCAGGTGTCCCACTGAAATAAATTTTTACCACCAGAAGCAAATACAGAATCACAAAAAAAACCCACCCAACAACAGAGATGGTTAGTACAATCCATGCTGATTTCCACAATTCTGTAGCTAGTGACAGGCTCCATGTTTTTCGTCCCAAACAATTTCTTAATTATAAAATTTATTGTAAGAAATGAGTTGAAAGAAGTGACAAGATCTGATACTACTCTGCACTTCCTGTATTTTGATTTTCAATGTGAACAAAAAATACCTAATGATAACAAAAGGTACTTACACAGAAATATAAGAAAACAAGCAAATATGTTATTTAATTTCTCAAAAACCCTCACTATATTTTAAGTTACAGTCTGTTTTCTCATAAGCTATAATGAAACAAACTTTGTTAGAACTCAGAGTGAAAAGATAATTAGAGGTTTATTAACAGAAAAGTTATTGTTACTTTGGAGCAAGAAACATTAAGTTGAAAGTGAAAACAAATCCCCTCCTCATTTGCAAATTACTACTGAGACAAGTAGTAGCTTTTCTTCTTATTAACGAAATACTGTTTTTTCATAGAATCCTTACTGCAAAGCACTGACTGACGTTGTCTTACAAAGTTACATTCTATGTGTTAACATTCTGTTTCATTTTGTCACATCACATTATTTATAAAACAAGTCAAATATTAAATTATACTATTCAGATTTGTTTCACTTAAAAACAAGATACCACTTTTTCCAAAGTTTTTCAGTACCTCACTCTTCTGAGGATCATGCTCCGGGGAGGCATCTCTCTGGACAGGCTGTACAGATGCTGTGCTGGTGGTAGCAGTGGAGCTTTTCGGTGAATGAAAGGCATTGATAAGGTGACTCAGAGGAACAGTAGCCTGGCAAAAAAAATGAAAAAAATCAGGTAATGATTTAAGCTTGTTTAAACTATTTAAACATACCTCTATTCCAAACCCTGACTTATAATTGCATATCTTGTACACTGCCTTTTAACTGAGGCCTTCATAATAAACCACATGAACTTACTTTCTTCAATATCACAGTGTTAGATAAAAGAAAGTTTAAGTATACATGACAGACTAGAAACTCACAAAGTCGGGGCGGGGGGGGGGAGAAAGAGGCTACATTTCCTGCTTTTCAAATATAAGCATGGTTTAAAGAAAATAATCACCAGATTTGCAAATACAGAAGTAGGTACAGATCACCAACACTTAGGAGATGCAAAGACTGCCCCCCCAGTTTGCACTTAAGACAATGTTTAATTACAAAAAAAATAATAGACACAGCAGGGAACAGCAGGGAAAAAAAATTCCCTGTTCCCTGAAACAGCAGGGAAAAAAAATGCTATTACACTTAACACTTCCTTCAGAATATTTTTTCAATATTTTTTCTTTTTTTTTTTTAATGTATGACTTGTTTGCTGCGTTAGAGATGTGCTGTTGCAACCAGATGACAGAACAATAAGGATTACTGCTGTCTGCTGACAAGTACTACAAACTTAACAGTCGCTTCATGCACATAAAATACAAAGCTGTGCGAAATGTTTTCCCCCTGTAGTCACAAGCCCCTATCAGAGTCAATTAACTTACAGTCCAAATAGGTGTTTTTTCCCCCACATAGCAATAAAAACCAAAAAAGGGAACACAATCAGCACAGGGAGAAAAAGAGAGGAAAAGCAACAGCAAACGACTTCAACACTGAGAAGTCTGCAAGCTGACACCACCTCTTGAAACCTTTAAAGCCTGTTACTCTCATTCAGGTACTTTCTCTTCTTTGGAATACGTGTTCACTTAAATAATCCTGAGCCTGTCCTGGTGTTCGCCAAGGCAAAACTAAGATCACCATTCTGATAAGACTTCACAACACAGCCACAGTAGAGATATAATGTTCTTTAAACAACATAAACAGAAAAAGAATGGTAAATGAGGTACTCCATCTATTCAGTGGTAGGTCTGAATTTCAGGCCTTAATATGAAATATTATAGCATAGTAAATTCTTGATTATCCCTGGACAATTACTCAAGCAACAGATCCCATCAAGCTGGTTCTCCTGGAACCAACTTGAACAGAAAGCTCAGTGACTGCTTTTGAATAGCATTGAATCATGAGGATTTATCAACATCTTACTAATTCAGAGATCACTGTTCCTAAGTACCACTGACTCCTGTATTATTTTCCAAATAACACCTATTTTCATCTATAAAGTAATGCTTTTCTAACTTGAAATATTTATATTTTTTCCTGCATAACACAAGTTATTCCCAAAAGTTTCCTTTATGTTTTCTTCCTTGGGATCTCACTTTAGCAGCATACCTAAGTATCAAACTAACCTAAACAAAGCCTATACATATATCACAGTCAGTTCTGCAGTTCAGCAGCACTCAAGTCAGCTCAGTTACACCACCTCGTGAATCAGTAGAAAAGCCTGGGCGCAACACATCAGGGCTCCTCCTCTAACAGTAATATATGGTACAAATAATTCCAACACTTCCAAAACACCTCAGTCTCATTACACGTCACTAGGGAAGAGAGCTGGGGTGCAACTCTTGCTGCTAGAACGATACCTGACTGCAATTCCTGATTAATCCTCTGCCTATGAATGTCATTCCACAAGAACTTCCATCTCTGTGTTGACTAGAAGATCAAGAGACAGAATGCTGTGAGATATGAAAACTGCCTCAGAATTAATTGTCCAAAGTTATAATTAACCTCTGGTAGTCTGTGGTAAAACCAGGTCAAAGCAGGCATCCCAACCGCTAACCAAGCTTTCCTCCTGCATTTCTCACTATGAAAAGGTGGGATGACACATTCCTAAAAATATCACCACAAGTTCAGCCATTTCACTATACTAACAAAAGCAATTAACACATTCTCCACATCTGGGAAGAACAATCAAATCCCACTGTGGGATAAGACTACCCCATACTAACCCCCCAGAAACGAGGTGGGGGGGGACAGATGGGGAGGTGGACACACAGAAAACATGAAAATAAAACCAATGGTTTACCATAAAGTCTATAAAACCCACTAGTCCCATCCTACTCGCTAATAAAAGATGCCCTCCTAATTGCAGCCAGACTGTTCTACATAACAAATAATTGAGGAACGTTTCCTCCGCTACCTTATAGCTTCTAAGCCATTTTCGGTTTTCACAACAACCCGTGGCAATTAACAGCAGTTTAACTTCAGCTGTAATAACACACCCTCCCTCCTTGCTTCTACTTTAAAAACAGTTTCTAAAAAGCGCCATCTCCAGGTTACTTCTGGATTTCAGGTTGTATAAGCTTTTGTACCTTCTCCTTCGCTCCGTTTACGCGCTTTTTCCCCAGACAGAACCCCAGGGTCGCTGCAGCCCCCACCCGCCCCTCTCCCCCGGGGCCGCCCAGCCGGCCGCCGCCCGCACCTCGATAGCTCAGGCCCGCCCGACACTCGCCAAAGCCCCGAAAACGTGGCAGCCGGGATCTCAGCTCCTCCCGCCGAGGCTCGCACCCCCCCCCTCCCCGGCCTCCCTACTGCCTCCGCCCGGCCCCATTGCCTCTACCCGCACACGGAACGGGCTCCCGACCACAGCCCACTGGAGAGGGGGGCCCCGAGCGCGGCCAGCCGCCCAACCGCCGATAGGCCGGGACGGCGCCCCCCCTCACCTGAGGCTGCACGGTAGAGAAGGAAAACATCCTCCCGGCGGGGACGGCGGCGGCGGCGACCACAGGCGCCTCTTCCGCTTGCCCGCCCAGACCCAGACGCAGACGCCGTGCCCGCCTGTCAGCCTGCGCCGCTCGGTCGCTGTGGCAGCCGCCGCCGCCGCCACCAGCGGGAGGGCCCCACGGCTCCGCTCTTCGGGAAAATGGCCGCGCCCCACCACCGGCTGTGACCGGGCCGGAAGCTGTCCCGGAAGCGGCTGGAGATGGTAGAGCTTCCGGGTCGCCTCTCCCTAATGGCTTCCCTCCCGCCCCGCGCGCAGCCACCGCCCCGCAACCAGGTCGCTTAGCAACCCTTGTTTTCCCGCCTTCCCCGGCTACGCCGCGCGCGGGATCAAACCATCGGTCACCGGGGGAGGAGAGGGCGAGGGGCAAACCACCCCCCGGGGCGGGGCGGGCAGGGAGGAGAGGCGCTTGGAGACCGAGGGCTTCCTCGAAATCGGTACCCCGGTGCCGGGGGTGCTCCGGGGAGGAATTCCTGGGGGGAAGGGGAGCTGTGGGGGTGGGAAACGGGACGGCCACACGCTCCCCAGAGCAAGACGCCCAGGTCACGCGCTGTGCGGTGCAGCCCCCGCCCCGCGGGGTGGCGGTGGGGCAGGAGGATCGCCGTCAGCGTGACCACTGCACCGGGAACAAACCGCCGGAATAACAACAGAGAAGGACATGGACCTGTTGGAGCGGGTCCAGAGGAGGGCCACGGACACGGTCCGAGGGCTGGAGCACCTCTCCTGTGAGGACAGGCTGAGAGAGTTGGGGTTGTTCAGCCTGGAGAAGTGGAGGCCCCGGGGAGACCTTGTAACAGCCTTCCAGTACCTAGAAGGCCTACAGGAGAGATGGGAGGGACCCTTTATCAGGGGGTGTAGTGATACATCCTCATGGCTAACTCATGGCTAACTGGGGAGGTCCCAATGGACTGGAGGGTGGCAAATGTAACACCCATCTACAAGAAAGGCAAAAAGGAGGATCCAGGAAACTATAGACCTGTCAGTCTAACCTCGATACCAGGGAAGGTCATGGAGCAGGTCATCTTGAGTGCCATCAAAACCCACATAATGGGCAACCAGGGGATCAGGCCTAGTCAGCATGGGTTTATAGAAGGCAGGTCCTGCCAGACGAACCTGATCTCCTTCTATGACAAGATAACCAGATTATTGGACGAGGGAAAGGCTGTTGATATTGTATACCTGGACTTTCGAAAAGCATTCGATACTGTCCCCCATACAATTCTTGTGGAAAAACTGGCTTCACACGGCCTGGATAAGCATATGATCTGCTGGGTCAAGCAATGGCTGACTGGAAGGTCCCAAAGAGTGGTGCTCAATGGATTTAAATCCAGCTGGCGGCCGGTCACAAGTGGTGTGCCTCAGGGCTCAGTGTTAGGACCATTTCTGTTTAATGTCTTTATTGATGATCTCGACAAGGACATAGGGTGTATCATCAGCAAGTTCGCAGATGACACCAAGTTAAGCAGGAGTGTTGATTCCCAGGAGGATAGGGAAGCTCTACAGAGAGACCTAGATAGATTGGATCATTGGGCCAAAATCAATGGCATGAGTTTCAACAAGGGCAAGTGCCAGGTTCTGCACTTGGGCCACAACAGCCCCGTGCATTGCTACAGGCTTGGGGAAGCGTGGTTGGAAAGCTGCCTGGAAGAGAGACCTGGGGGTTCTAATTGACAAGCGGCTGAATATGAGCTGGCAGTGTGCCCAGGTGGCCAAGAAAGCCAACGGCATCCTGGCTTGTATTAGAAATAGCGTGAGCAGCAGAAGTAGGAAGGTGATTGTGCCCCTGTACTCAGCACTGGTGAGGCCACACCTGGAGTATTGTGTCCAGTTTTCGGCACCTCAATACAAGAGAGATATCGAGGTGCTGGAGCGGGTGCAGAGGAGGGCAACGAAGCTGGTGAAGGGCCTGGAAAACAAATCCTATGAAGAGCGGTTGAAGGAGCTGGGACTGTTTAGTATGAGGAAGAGGAGGCTGAGGGGAGACCTCATCACTCTCTACAACTACTTGAAAGGACACTGTAGAGAGGTTGGTGCTGGTCTCTTCGCACAGGTAATTAATGACAGAACGAGAGGGAATGGCTTCAAGCTCCAGCAGGGTAGGTTTAGACTGAACATTAGGAAAGAATTTTTCACAGAAAGAGTGGTCGGGCATTGGAATAGGCTGCCATGGGAGGTGGTTGAGTCACCATCCCTGGATGTGTTTAAGAGACGTTTAGATGTGGTGTTGGGGGATATGATATAGGGAAAAACTTTGTAGTGTAGGGTAGATGGTTGGACTCGATGATCCCAAGGGTCTCTTCCAACCTGGATGATTCTATGATTCTATGATAGGACGAGGGGTAACTGTTTTAAACCGAGAGAGAGTACTTTTAGAATAGATACTAGGAAGAAATCCTTTACTGTGAGGGTGGCGAGACAGTGGCATAGGTTGCCCAAGGGAGCTGTGGCTGCCCCGTCCCTGGAGGTGTCCAAGGCCAGGCTGGATGGGGCTTTGAGGGTTGGGGCTAGGGTAGAGGTGGCAGGGGGTTGGAATTAGACGATCTTTAAGGTCCTTTCCAACTCTGACCATTCTGTGATTCTATGAACATGTGTCATTTAGGTCACATCCTTTACCATCACTACTCAAGGTGGCTTCCTGAAGTACTGAAAATATTTTGCATGGAGTTAGAGTATGCCACATATAGAAAGAAACTTTTACAAATTAAAATATGTATCAATAACCTAAATACTGTTATTCAGATAAAACGTAATCTAAATGAAGACATTACGGGCACGTGTTTCTACATATGGCAGAATTTCATCTTTGATAGTCATCCCTTTTCATTCATCCCTCGTGCTATTTTTCCATGTGGTCTCCAATTATTTGGGAGTTTTATTATAGTTCTCTTTTACCTGACCACTGTTCTTCCTTTCCTCTCTGGAAGTGCCACCCCACACCAACTTCCACGGATTTGGGTCAGTGCAGCCACAGTGCTGCCTCCCCCGGTACTCTCATGATCAAGAGTCAAGTGGCTCAGGTAGCTCATTTGGCAGAAACCTCGCCCAACAACCACAGAAAAACCCAACAAATCCTAAAAGGTGATGAGTATTTATCTGGATCCACCCCGGGAAGCAGTTTTCCATGCAGCTGTAGAAGGGCTCGTGCTGCCTGGAGGGAAGGCTTGGGTCCTCTCTTGGCTGGGCTCAGGCTGAAGCGGAACACGGGCTGCCCCATGGTGGAGTTCCACAACTGGCATAACCCGATGCAGGTGTGTGATGCCACCAGAAGGAGCCATCGCTCCTGCTCTCGGCTGGGCTCCTCTGCTGAAATCGCCATGAACAAGACACAGCTAAACTAATGCTGCAGTTAAATCGCAAATACAGCCAATGATAAATTGTATTTAATACCATTACAGAAAGCTAATTTAAAACATGTTTTCTGCATTTGCTCATCAAAACGCATCTATGGCTGGGATGTGTGGGACAGCAGCCCTCCCTCCCAAGTACATGCAAGGCCTCCCTGTGCAGTATCAAATAAGTGGTTGTGTCTTAAAGCAAAACAAGGCCCTGATGAGACTGCTAGAGACCCATAGTTCTGCACTGACCTCTGAAGAGAAGCTGGCTCTTTGCTGATGTAGAGACTGTGACACAACAGTTAAGATTGGTGATAATGAATTACAAACAACAATATATATGTGAAAACAACATCAAAACAGTACAGCCAGGGTTAAAAGAAGGACCAAGAGCACAACTGGGAGCAGTAAAACTGGCAAACACAGAGGACTGCTGTGCAAACTGAGATCAGGCGGCCTGGGCTCTGATAAGGCTGTCACGGGTGATTTGTCAGCAGGCCTGCAATCTGGGAACAGGAGGATGGACACGGGGTCACAGCACGCTGTAAATGCCACCCCTCTCCCTGCTGTCTCAACAGGAAGGCAGAATGTAGCCACGGAAATATCCAAAATAAGGAAACAAAACTGGGAGCCACCCTGCCTAGGATTAATGGAGGCTGAAGTAACCAAGAATTGGAGGGAAGCAACAGATCGCATTATTCTAGCTCCTGATGATAAAAAATTTGCCCAGAAAGCAGTTTGTCATCACCAATCCCAGGGACGCCAAGAGACAGTAAGGGCTCAGCAGCGACAGTAAGGACTGGGTAGGTAGGGTTCTCCTGCACACAAGGCATCCCGGCTACGCCATGTGGAGGCACAACTGCTAAGTGTGAGAAAATGTCAAACACATGAGAAAATGAGTATGTGGGACCACAAGCAGTTCTTTCTAAATACCTTTCAGTTCATTAATGTCTCACACCGAGTTCTGTTCAATTTCTATGCCTTCAAGCATGCCACGGAAATGAGAGGACAGTCTACCTGCTCCTAGCAAGTTACAACCTACTGCACCACTAGAAACCTTGATGACAATTTGAGTAGTTTGACAGTTTGTCATGAGTGTTCTAAAAACAAAAACAAAAACCCCACCACAACACACAAAACACCACGGAATGAACACTGTAGGGTTTTTTAAATTGCTGTATACAATAAAGAGAATAAGGACATTTTTAAGGAGTTCTGGTGAAGCTGGGAAGGCTGTAATGAGATGAAGTGGTTCAGCCAGACATAGCGATAAGAGCCCATCAGAAATACCAGCACTAGAGCAACGCTCACAAACCTTGACAGTAACATTGCCACCAGCTTTATTCAGCTTGTCTGTGCCAATAATAAACATATAACTCCTTCTGACTGTGAGCAAAACTGCGGCCACTCCTCACCTCACCAGAGAGCATTGGAGTGAGACCGCAGGGCGGGCACCAGGGCACCTGCCCCCACACGGAGGCCTGCGCAGTGATGGCGTCTCTAACGGCGGCGGGCGCTCTCCATAGCGGGCCGATGAAGGGCCCCGGCGTTGCTCAGCAGCGGGAGGGAAGGAGGGAGCTGCCCGCAGCCGGGCCTGCCGCACGGCGAGGCGGGGCTGCGATGGGCCACTCACCGCCTCAAAGCCCCGGCCGCCATGACGGGCGCCTCCCCGCCGCCCCAACGGCCGCCGCTCGCGGGGTCTCGCGAGAGCCCCGCCCTCTTGTCCCGCGCCCGCCCGTTGGCCGGTGACGCGGCCGGGCGGGGCGGGCGCCGCTTTGAACCGAGCGCGGGGCGGCGGAGCCGGGGCGTGAGATGGGGACGATGGAGCCGGCGGCTGAGGGGCGGCTGGGGGAGGACGAGCAGGGCACCGCCGCCCCGGCTGCCGGCCCCCGGCGCATCGAGGTTCCCCGGCCCCCCTCCATCGAGGAGTTCACCATCGTGAAGCCCATCAGCCGTGGCGCCTTCGGGAAGGTGTACCTGGGCCGTAAGGCGGGCAGGCTCTACGCCGTGAAGGTGAGGGGCCGCGGGGAGCCAAGGCCGCGGCCCTCAGGGCCTCCTCCCTGCTGGGGGTCGCGGCGCTGCCGCCCTCCGCTTTGGTTTAACCCCGTGTGGGAAAGGGACACACACACCCCCCTCGCGTAGGCCGGGCCGGGTGGGCCCGTGGGTTGCACTTGGGATTTTGGGGAGGGCCGCTGGCCTCCTGGCGGGAGTCTGTGGTGCACGTTGTCCGCACGGCTGCGTTTAGCTGCTTCTTCACGTTCCTGATTGCCTGGAGGCTTTGGTCAGGAGGCATCGGGCAGCGGCAACCGCTTTTAGAAGCGCCTTAAATGTTGCGGGAACGGCGCCAAAAGCCTTCCAAAGCGTCAGTGCGCAATTTGCTTCGTGCCTGTAAATACTTGTTATAATTGAATCCCTTCAGCTGTCGTGCCACTGGGAGGGCGTTTTTGCATTTGTTCATGAATGAATAGTCTGCCTCTGAGACGTATACAGAGCAAACTATAAAAAGGATTTTTGCTGACTATACTTTTTTTGTTAAAAAACAAGCTGCACTTTCAATGTTGGTACACAAAGACTAAAAACTAGGCTTGTCAGTGGTAAAAACATCACTGGTGGTTTGTGCAAGCTTGCTTTGCAATTAAAAGGATTATAACGAGCTGCATAGTACACAAGCAAAAGGAAGTGTGAAAAAAGTCATGCAAAAGTGACATTGCTGTTCAGAGCTGTATGCTATTTACACGATTTTATTATAAAATAATTTGAGAGAAAAGTTTTTGTGCAAATACTCTATTGCAGTGAAGTTTATGAATTGTTCACAGCTACAGTGCTTAAAATGTGCTGAATATTTGTGCAGTTAAGGCCAACACTTATTAAGTGTTCTAAACATTCTGTGTATGTCTTGGAATTTTTTTGTATCACCTTTGATAATAGCAATGGTAGCCATGGAGACTAATTTTCTACAGTTTAAGTGCTGCAAATAAAGTGGTTCAGTTGTGTTATTTTAGTATCTTACGCAAGTTTATTGGAAGTATTGTGACCAAAAAGCTTTTGGGTAAATCCTTCATCCCTATTGCAGTGAGACTTATTCAAACTACCAAATTTAACATATGCAAAATAAGTTTACAGTTAAGGTTGACACTTACATAGAAAGTATCAAATTACACTTCTTCTGTCTTTTTTTATGTTATTGAATTCTGTTATTGAATGATGGTCGTAGCTGTAGACTCAACTTTTTACCGTTGTGTTGCATAAAGAATGGATACATTAAACTTGTCTTAATATCACCATACACATATGGACAAAAAGGAGTTGAACATGGGTGAACTTCCAATGCGTATGTAATGCTTGTCTAAATACATATTAGCTGTGTTACTATGCATCTTCTGTTCAAGATTAATACTGAGTGGGCATCAACAGATAGTGGAGTAATTCAATATGG
Source organism: Numenius arquata (assembly GCF_964106895.1). NCBI lineage: Eukaryota > Metazoa > Chordata > Aves > Charadriiformes > Scolopacidae > Numenius > Numenius arquata. The sequence goes on along the minus strand of NC_133587.1, from coordinate 27,589,648 downwards.
GAATTGGAGCCTAATTCACAGTTAAGCTTGTTATTTCTTCATTGTGAGTTGCATGCCTTTGAGACTTCTTCCCAAGAACACTGATATTTGTTGGGTGACTTGATTGTAAATTTTAAGCAAAAATTCACTTGTTTTCTCTGCAAAGTTAAGAATTAGATGCTGGAATACTTGCACTCTTGTACTTGAGGACACTAAGATGGGAGAGCTTACTGCTGCACTCTGTTTTTCAATTCTCAGGCTGTATATTTCAGCCTCCAAAGAGATTGAAAGACCTGGTCAGCAAGTGTCTGTCTAAACATTAAACACTTTTTCGTCGTTCTGAGTTATGTACTGTGGGTAAGAGGATTAACTCAGGGCAGCTTAATTTCAGATACAGCCTAAACACTCATTTTGCAGTGTGTGCAATTGCAGTAAATATTGGTAGTGTGACTTCCATTCAGGACTGCATTAGGAGGAGAGCAATGGAAAAGGTTCTCTAATAACCTGTGGTTTAAAATTCTGTCTGCATATGAAGTTACAGCTCTGTTTTATATGTATGCAATTTTGAAGTATAGAGATAACTGGATTGACTAAAGAACTGTGGGTTGAGCAAAGAAAATAATGTTTATCTACTTGATTTTGTTTTGTTTTTTCAGGTGATGAAAAAAGCAGACATGATCAACAAAAACATGGTTCACCAGGTCCAGGCAGAGAGGGATGCATTGGCTCTCAGTAAAAGTCCTTTCATTGTGCACTTATACTACTCGCTTCAGTCAGCTAATAACATCTACTTAGTGAGTAAATAAATGGCTGTGGTGTTTTATGATAGCATTGAAAATGGAGTGCAGAACTATATTCATGCCTGAAAACATATTTTTAATGGTACTGAGTGGGTATTTCTTAGCCACTTATACTTTCTTCTTTCTCAGAATGGTTGAGCAATTGAAACGGTTGAACTCTGCCCGTGGTATCTTTGATATCTTTCCACCCGTGTTCCTTTTTATTACAACAGAATCTTTTTGAACAGCTAATCTGTTTTAGGAATATGTAAGCCTTCTAGGAAGCAAAACAAGAAACCGTTCTGTTCAAGCAGAATCCAAGTGACTGAGAGATACCCTGTGGGTCACTTAGAAGGAAATCTGTTTTACTTTTTATCCATGCTCAAAATTCATTACGGTAGTTGGCCTAGATGACAAGAGGCTAACCGAGTGGCAAGACTAAGTGCTAGTGCATGTGGAGCCCTGTGGAGTACAGTAAGATTTGAATATGGTCTTATATACTGCCTCCATGTAAAACTGGTATGGATTAAGACTGTCTACAAAGGGTCTAACAATATTTGCCTGTTCTGCTGTAAGCACACACAGTGAACAGCTTGATTAAATTCTGAGGTGAGGTTGCTGTGCTCTCCTACAATGCATTTTGAGTGTAAATGAAGGCTTCTTTTTCTGAAATTGTGGTTAACTGCTGCCACTATGGAATAGTATTATATATCGGAATCTTAGTCCAGGTGAGATTTCTTGACCAAAACCCCTTAAATTAATTCTTTTCACTCAAGAGTGAGTTTGTGAAGCTCTGCTGACTTGTCATTTTTTTCTTGCATATGACGTGGGCCATGATAATGTGTGGGTTTGCATATACTTTTGGATGTGTGTGGCTTTTTTAAACATTCTTTTTCATGTTTTTAGTGCATAGTAACTCTCACTGCATATGTTTCTGGAAATTTGCACTCATTTCACTTGGGTGTGAATTTAATATTGTGTATAAACACGTGCAAAATAAAATAATTGAGATACTTTGATCAGTACAGAACAGATATCAGTGGCTGTTGGCTTCAAGCCTGGAATTTCACAGAAATGCTTTGAATTTATTTTCTATAAGATAGAAATCCTTCAGAATTTAATTAAAAAGCTGACTACAGTAGTTATTTGAGAGCTGACTACAGAAAGTAGGCTAGGCAAATAATATAACATAAGTAAATGGTCTATTAAAAGAAAATGTTTGATGTCCTCTGTTATCTGAAGCTCTATTTTATCCAAGTGAAAAGTGTTGTGTGGGAAATGAAGTTTGCACAAGGAAGCTTCTATCAACTTCTGCTCTTTGAAATGATACTTTTTGAAATGATAGGGGTGAAAGCTATCTTATATTTTATTTGCAAATTTGAAATGTGTTTTAAAACGTTAAATTTAAAACAATTGAATGGCAGGTGATGGAGTACCTTATTGGTGGAGATGTCAAGTCTCTTCTTCATATTTATGGATATTTTGATGAAGAAATGGCTGTTAAGTACATTTCTGAAGCAGCATTGGCTCTTGACTACCTTCACAGGCATGGGATAATCCACAGGTAAAACCTACTTTTTTTTTTCTTACAAATAAATATTTGGTAGTTTGTTTTTTTTAATTTTTCATTCAAACATATAACTAGTCATTTCATAGTAACAGCTATGTCATTTGCTAGAGCTTCTGGACGCTCTTTTTCCATGTGTATACTGCAGCAATGTCATGAAACAATACCAAAAATGGAATCTGTATGTATATATTAAGCAGACAAATAGACACTGCTTTCCCCTGCCTGCTCTCACCCAGTACAGTGGTGTATTAGCAGCTATGCTGCCTTCTAGGTCTTCTCTCCCTGTGGCTTTTAAATAATGACTGTTAGTTCAGGAACTCTCTGGATACTGCAAGCCTGTAACGATAGGACAAAGGGACATTGACTACTCTAATGCTCTCCCTGTAGTGAGAGTTCTTTGCTACATTCAGTAGTGCTACAGAGAACTAACGAGAGAACTTACACTAGAGGTTTGCTTTGTCATGTGTACTGTCATGAGTAGGAGCTACATATTAGTCAATGTGATGGTAGTACTTATCAAGAGCACTTGTTAAACCTGCTGAAACATAAAATGTGCAACTCTTGTGACATGTATGGTGGTTTTACAAGGTCTGAGATGTTTTACAATATTTAGTGCTAGATATGTTTAATTGTTTTGGTATATTCCTCCAACTGGAATCTTCTGGCTAAGATGTTATTGAGAAACAGCTATAATCCATGTTTTCTATTTAATGTTTCTGATCAGGTAACTTTTAAAATATTGCTCAGTTGTCTTTTTGCTGACTTCAACTATATTCATGTCTTCAGGGATCTGAAGCCAGACAACATGCTAATTTCTAATCAGGGCCATATAAAGTTGACAGACTTTGGGCTTTCCAGAGTTACTCTGAACAGAGGTAAGAGTTGTCTGTATCTTTTTGGTTGTATTAGAATGTATTTTTGTGTCACGTATACATATTCTTGAATGCTCTATGTACCCGTAGAGGGCAGCTTTCGATCAAATAAGCCCAAATGTTGCAATAGTACCTGATTTCTAATAGGTAAGTACTGATAAAGTACATGCTAAAAAAGGGTCTGCTCTATGCATTGCACTTCAGAAGCTAAAATATTTATTCTTTGAGACAAGGACGTATGAAATACGATCTAGAGCCATTTCTCTTGAGGACTATGGATCTCAAAGTTTTCTATGAGGTCCACTAAGAGAACTCAAAGGGTGAATGAGTAACTCGGGCTTTTTCTCGGTATACCTCTGGCTATTTCTGTCCTTCAGTTCATGTTTGTCTGTCCTTGTAGATACTAATTTCTGATTTGAACCTGGACGCTCCAGACATTAATGTGAGAGACAGGGGGAGGTGGCGAGTCCCTAACGGAAGATTATAAATCAGTACTTTAGCATGTGAACATACTGTTTTGAACCTGGACGCTCCAGACATTAATGTGAGAGACAGGGGGAGGTGGCGAGTCCCTAACGGAAGATTATAAATCAGTACTTTAGCATGTGAACATACTGTTTTCAAGTAGCCGAAAAGACACCTGAATAGTCAAATGACTGTCTGGCACAAACAATAAGCTGCAGGTCTTAAGGTGAATAGTCAGTTCCTGAACTAGTTTGTGCCTCCAACCCTTTAACTGTAGCAGCCAAAATAATGCTGCACAGCATCAGTTTAGTTTTTTGAGACAGCTGCTGGTGGGTACTTCCTTTTTATATAGTTAAAGGAATTTATAAAATCAGAGCTGTCTATGGAGTTTCTGATTCATGGTTTTAAGAGTATAGAAGAAAATCCAAAGTATACTGTATTTTCTATAATATACTGCTTTAATTGGTAGGTTCCAGTGAGACAGATTATTGTGTGTAGTTGAACATATGTAAGCTATAAGCCTGCTTACATCTAGTGAGCAAAAGATGGCATCTAAGGTTAAATTTTCAGCTATGAAAAATTTGTCTGTAGCTTTTTTTTTTTTTGAGATGTCTTTGGGAGAAAAAGTAGGTTTTGAATCAAACTTAACATCTTCGCTCACAGGCCATAGGCTGGAATTGCTACCTAAAAATTAAAGCTGGTATCAAGTTAGAAAATGTAACGCTTCCAACATAGTGTGTTGGAAAAGAAATTGGACTCTTAGTTTCTGTATTTATAAACTGAAATTTTATGATGGATGTCCAGGAAGAAACAGCTTGTGTTGAATAAGAATGTATAGGTATGTCTTCACTTGGATTTGGTAGCTTCTTTTGTATATTTGTTCAGTATGTGACTAAATAATATTTTTTTCCCTCTTGATAAACTTAAGTGTTATTTAAGTTTACTTAAGCCTGTAATCTTGCTTATTTGAATAGCAAAAGGAAAACCTGACCTGCTTCATTTTTTTTGTCTGTTTGTAGAGATAAATATGATAGATATCCTTACTACACCATCAATGGCAAAGCCAAAACAAGACTACTCACGTACTCCAGGACAATTGTTGTCCCTCATTAGTTCACTGGGCTTTGTAAGTAATTTTTGCTGTCTTTGAAGTACTTCATTATTTCAGTTTACTTACTATCTTAAATGGGGAGTTTATAAGGCTATCATTGCTACCAACTGGTAGAATGACTTGTATGTTTCCAGTACCTTCAAGTTCTGAAGTGATTACCTTGGACTATATTTCAAATGGCTGACTATCAGTTGTGCTTCAAGAAACTTGGTAAACGGGCATGGCTAAGGTCCAATGTAAACATAATAAAGAATGTGTGAAGTCATGCTCTCAATCCTGGATGCTTTGTTCAGTCTCTAACTTCTAACTATGCTTCTTCCTGCTCGGTAGTATACTCCTGTTGGAATGAAAATGCCAGAGCGCAATTCAAGTCAATCATCTGACAGTCTGCATGGAATGGCTTCTCCTTTACCTATGGTCCAAAAGGAAAATACCCCTCTTTCAGCTAAATTATTTAAAACATGTGAGTATACCAAAGCTTGTACTAAGTAATACCATGGCTGTAAGGCTGAGGTCTTTTAATTTTATGTAGTAGCTTGGACACACTTGATAAAAGGTGTGATTTCACCAGTGTCTTGATGTCTACCATTCCTCTAGTACTTAAGGTCTGACACTTTTTCACCTATGCTACTTATGTCATCTTTTAATTTATTTTTTTTTCAAAGTGCACAATGGCTGATTTCAAGATCACCCTTTAAGGCTTTACAGAAATAGTGTCAGTTTTTGGCATATATCCATTGAAAATTATCTTATGTGTGCTTTCATTTAAATTGTCTTATCTTGCTGCTTTCTTATTTCTAACCTGAAATGAGAAAGAAGGTTATTATGGTGCTAATGTTCATATTGCTTTTAAGTTCTTTAAATTCCCTAGTTAAAAAAATGAGTCAATTGACTATATAGAAAAGATGACGAGAAATTATGATGTCATGTATAGCTTTCCATAACTTCCTTCGATGTGAAAACTTGACAATGTGAAGCTGGTTGATGTATGTTGCCTATATGTATCAACACTTTTTTTTCCTCTCAAGATCTTGATACTTCTCAGTTAACTCCTGTGATGCCAGTGAGAAATTTAACTCCTACCGTACTTCAGTCAAGAAAAAGGTTTGGTACCTCCAGTGCCAGTAGTCAGTTGAACACATACTTGTCCAGTATGGAATCAGAATGCTGCAGCAGCCCCAGGTGGGAGAAAGATGTAGAGGTCAGGACTGTTTCATCTTCCTGCTGTAAACTAAAATTGGCTTGTACTCGTATATGCACTGTTGCAGATCTCCTCTACTTATTTCCCCCAGTCCTTGGATGGGATAGAGATGCCTTCCTACAGGAGAGGGAGCTGGGTTTGTAATCCTTGCTGAGGAGGTTCAAACTGGTATTGTTTTTTCTTCAAACAAATAGTGGTCCTGTGCAACATAGCAGGAAAAGCAAATGCATTTAGCCTGCAGCACAGGAGTGAAAGAGAAGGCCTGTACTGAATAGCACTGATTTAGCCCTATTCTTCACCAGGTGGGCAATGCTGGGAACGCTGGCTTTTCGGAAGCTGACTTTGTCCCTATTGTTTTATTAGCTCAACATACAGACAAAAGAATTTCTTTAAAAGGCAGAACTTGAGGGGAAATAATAAACAAAATACCCTTCAAACCTCTACTAGCTAATAAAAATTGCAAATGTTTAAGGTTTATGTTTCTGAAGGGTTTTGTATAAACTAACCTCATACCAGTAATTATAGCTGATACAAAATACTTTCTCCTGTTTTAAACCGTTAATGAAATTCTGTACAAATACAGACCTAAAAGAAAATACTGCATTGCCACAATTCCTATTTGGATCTCACACAAAGCCTTATGTTTAAAATAACTTATAATTCTTTATCTGTCCATTTCCCAACGTCTTGGTTTTTGTATTGTGTTACCAAGGTAGTAGCAATATTAGATTTTCCTTTTGGTATCTCTGAAGTATAATATGCCACAGGGTACTATGATGAGGTTCTTTGGTTTGGGGTTTCTTGGAAACTGAGAACTGTTGTAGCTTAACTTCTTAACATAAAATCACAAATACAACTTTAATTGCTGTATTTCTTCTTCCTTAAGGATTTTAAAATACTGCATTTCCTATTGTATTCTAGCAAGCTTATTTTATGTTCTTAAAGTCAAATTATCCCTAATTTAGTTTTGATTTTTTTAATGTATTATGTCAGGTTTATCACTACTAGTGGTTATAAAGAATAAGTAATGCTTGCCAATTTGTGGGGTTTTTTATGGAAGTAGAAACAAGGTATTTTAAAGGACACATTTCTATAATGCTGTAATCCTATTTTTCTTGATACTCAAAACTTAATGTGCTCATTTGCAGCAAAGTGAAGAGGAACTATGTTCTACCACAGGCAAACCAAGTAACAGTGGGTCAGCTCTCCTTTCGAACGTAGAATTGCTGAATAGCAAAGGTATTGAAGTTTTAAAGAGAAAAGAACTGGAGTCTGCCATTTCTCCCATCAGCAGCAATGATTCTGGCAGTAGGCAGAAGTTGGGAAGTGAACATCCTGATATAACAGATACTCCTGTGACCACATTGGATGTGAAAGGTTTAGTCAGAAAATGTCTTTCGGAAAATAAGATTTGGGAAGAAAAACTCTTCACAAATAAAAGAGACATGATTAATGAAACAGCAGAAGCCTCCAATCAACAACACTCACCTTCAAGGCAGAATGAACCTGTCAGGCCTATCAAAGAGGAGGAAATTTTTGAAAAGCCAGGTGTAAAAAGAAGCTTTGAATTAGTTGACACTAGTCCTTGTCAGGAACTTAACTATGTTAAAAAAACCAACGCTGAATATAAACGTGGCTGTCAGATCTCAGAGTTTCCAGCAAACAAAAGGACAGGTTTGACAACAGAAATTCAATCTTTAATGCTTTGTGATGATGGATGCCTAGGTGACACCTGTAAAAGCAAGGAAGAAGTTAAGAGTTCTATTGGTAACCAGCAAACAGTAGAAAAATCACTTACTCCCATTATAGCCAAAAATCTTATGTGTTATCTGGATGTAGACTATGAAAAGGATGATAAAAAGGAGTATATGAACTCAAGTTTTCTAGGCACTGATGATGAAAAACCTTTAGGAATCCTCAGTGCAGATTCTGACTTATCGTTTCCTGAGATGTCTGGTACAGAAAGCCATTTAGAAAAGCAGCTTTTGGATTTGGACAAAAGTGTTAAAGACCTCTCCTTTGAGGAGCCAAAACCAGAAGGCATGTTTATGACATCACCAGAGTCCCGAGATGCCTCACAAAATGGAGGGGAAGCACACACTGCCCAGGACAACACGCCATTACATCCTGAAAAGGATAATGACCAAAAACATGTGAAAGAAACTTATCTTGACACAGTATCTTCTCCTTCAGAAAAGATGATGGAAGCGCTGAATCTCTTTAAAAAAAATGCTGTTGTTTTTCGGAGTTATAATAGTCCAATTAATATATCCAATGTATCTGAGCCATGTAGCATGGCTTCCTTAGATATAATGGATCTTTCACCTGCTTGTAGTGGCTCTTACCCAACAGCTATTACTCCATTACAGAAAGGAAGACCTTATAGGGTCTATCAGGTATGTAAGGAGACATTAGTGATCTGAAATGATTTCAGTTGTTAATTTAGGGAAAACTGAAGTAGCTTGAGGTAACCTGTCAAAGTGACTTTTGTTGACAGGCTTTCTCTTATTGCACTTGTGTGGCCAAAATTATAATTTCTGTAAGAGCTTAACAATAGCTGAACGTCCACTGGTTTGCCTCTGGCTCAACATGCATTGTCTGACCACCTCCCTGGGAAGTCCTTGGCTCTTACAGTGAACTGGTTCATCCTACTTAGGCTCTAGTTTTAGATTTAATGCTTTCTGATGGAACTGGCAGTGTGTTGAATAATTTGGTGTACCAAAAGGGAGGCATTTTAAAAATGTTGGTTTTTTGGGGGGGAAAGCCTTTTTTCTGATGTCTTTGAACTGCTAGCTTCTGCTTCATCTGCATAAAACTTTAATTGGCTATGAAACTTAGCTTGTATTCAGCTGAAATGGAGTCAGAGTAGTATGCACTTCATCTCCTGAGAAATAAATGACTGATGGCATTATATGTTTTTGTAACTTAGATTTGAACAGGAGTATACCTTTCTTGTATACTTTTGTGATTTTTTAAAGTCTCATCATTGCGACCCGATTACCTGTTCTATTTTAATAGTGGATTCTATAGCCTTTATGGCATAGTGATAGTGAGTTGATCTCTGCTGCACTGAAGGTGAAGTTGGAAACAAATTATACAAGATATATGGGAATTAAGGGTATATTGCAAAATAAAGAATGAGAGTGTCTGCAAGATAATGTAGTAGTATGTCCAGGTCATAACAGAAAATCTTTCATTGCAGTCAGCCTATTGGCTATGAGAATTTATTGATCTCTTTGCAAGCCTGCATATTGTATCTTCAAATAATGTCCCAAATTACTTTCAGAAGGTTTGTGTAGCTGTCACTAAATTTAACCTGAGCAGAACTTTATCTGCAGACATTATGCAACCCATAGGATACAGGTTAAATAATAAAGGGCTCATTTAATATATTTTTAGTACATCTGGTATGCAATACGTGAGAAAATTCAGGATTCTCCTTTTTATTTTACAGGTATCTGACATACATGCGTACTTATTCACTCGTTAATATTAAGAACTCAGTGCTAAAATTGAAGGCTATTTTGACATTCTGTTTAGTAGGTTATCTTCCGATTTGAAAGGAGTTTTAAGATTGGTTGGGTTGGTTTTTTTGGAGACATTACTTGTGGATCTGACACTAGAGGAGGAACTTCGGGAAAAGTGTCTTAAAGAGTAGGCATAGATTAACTGTTTACATTTCAATATGATTGATATAAAGAAATGGAAGCATGTTTCACACATACTTTTTAAGGGAATGTGCATTTTGTGACATGTTCTTGACTTAAACTTCAGTATCTACTGTTACACCCATTACTAAAACCGGAGATAGGAGTTTCTCTGCTGGTTTTGTTTGACATCTGAAATCCTTGTTGCATCTCTTAAGACGCCTCATCAGGGAGATGCTGGCACACCGTATAGGACTCCAAAGAGTGTGAGAAGAGGAGCTGCCCCAGTAGAAGGTGAACGCATCCTAGGAACCCCAGACTACCTGGCACCTGAGCTGCTTTTGACAAAGCCTCATGGTAAGACAAACCAACCATGGAGTTTGTAAATACTTGAAAGGTGACATATTTACACTTCTAAATATCTACATATCTACACTTCTAAGCTGCTCCTTCCATTTACTTTTTTTTTTTCCCCCGTGACCAGAGGTTTTGACTGTCTAGCATGGTCTTGCCTGCTGCTAATCTAATACTTTGGAAGCTGTGCTTAGGCAGACCAAGACTTGTGTGTGCCTTAGGAATTACAACTTGGTCATCCTGAGTGTCCTTAAAGATTTTGAGGGAGGCAGAAGAGAGGGGAGATATATGAAACTAGTGAAATTTAGTATGAAAGGATTAAGCCTCCAATCATTCTTAGAATGTATTCCATGTTTGTTTATATTAAAGTGTTATGTGCATCCAGACAAATTCATGAAGTTGCATTATAATTAGCTCTTGAGTTGACTGACCTCATCAAACACTTAAGTGGAAGATCCTGCCAGAAACCTTAAGTGGACAGTAGTAGCCATCAAATACTCTTTCTGCAAAATGCTGTAAGAAAATACGATAGCACAACTTGGAAGTGCCTGAATTTCTTTGGCTCAAATCCTGAGTGCCACTGAGATCAACAAAACATTTGAAATATTTTCCTGCTAACTTGCAAGAACCACTAACAAGAAAGAAGTGCAACGTATCCCTGATGTATTTGTTGTATTTGTAATTATGTTTTATTTCCATCTCAAAAGTATATTTTATTTTGTATAGCTAATAGTCTTAGAAAAATTATATGAGATCTTAATTGAGAAATAGTGATTACTAATCTGTGGAACAGTAAAATTCTGCTGTGTGCAGCCAATATACATTAACTAAAACTGCATTAAGAAATTTAATAATTTAACCGTAACTAAAATTACTAAACATATGTGGTTGTTGTTTTGTGCTTCCATTTAGGAATCCTGGTTATTTGGCAGGCATTAAAAATGGATAATAGTTTGGAAATGTAATCAATGCTATTTAGACAATGTGAAACTTGGTTGCAAAGTGACTTCCATGCAATTATTGAGTGTTTTCAGGACTTCAGTGATAACTTGCGAAGAGCCTAGGATTTATGTCAGGAAATGTTAAATCTCCATTACCTTCAGTGAAGCCAGGGTTTTCTGGCTTTGGAACCCAAAACTTTCCCTCACTGATTATTTCTGTTGTTGTTAACTTGCTTGTAAAAGTAGCTGTAATCCTAAACGATAACATGTTAGAAACAAATAAAAAATAGTTTGTAACTTAGCTTTAACATTGCCATCTTTCTTTATTGTTGAGTTACTACCTCAAGAAAAATTTGCATTCTTGTACCATCAGAGAATCATACTTAATATTTGATGTTTGTATTTGTTATGGCTTTTTGCAATAATTGTAATGTTCTTGCTTCATTGTCTTTTTATATGCAGGGACTCTGATCTCTGGTGAGTTTGCTGTATACTGTGCAGAAATGGAGTGTTCAGCATAACTGTAACCAGTCAAAGTATAACTAGATCACAATTTCCAAGAAAATTGTTAGGGTGAACAATGCTTCTATATAGAAAGATATGTCCAATATGCACTCCACACAGTATCACTGTGACTAGGTAGTTGAAATTTGCACGCATAAGCCTATACTTCAGGAATAAAGTCAGCATTCTTAAAGAAATTGTGTGATGGGAAATAAACCAGAGATACTTTTTATTATTGCTTCCTTTCACTTCATGTGGTCAGTCTGAACTATTCTGTGTATGGGTGAAGAAGGCTCAGATGCTCAAGACCTGATATTTCTGTTTCTTGCTTCAAATAGCGATAGGCATGATTTAGCAGGGATATGGTGGGAGTTAATCTAATCTGTAGTTAAACTTTTGGGTGTGAAAAGTTTCTGCTGAAACTGAAGATTGCTGCTTGTGTTACTACATTCTTCAGAGCTGTGATCTTATTAGACTTTGGCTGAAGCTGGGAATATTTTAGCTGAACATCCAAGTACCTCTAACAACAGTGGATGTGATCTCACTGCTATGATATGCTTAGCTTGGTGGGGCACTCTTACTGCTGTTAAAAGTTGCTAAAAGTTCATTAGATTACTAGTTAAACATTTCAGTATTCAGCACTTCTGAACTCAGTCAATAGTCCTTTTGAAATAGCTGAAAACATCTGTTTTCTTAACTTGGGGGTGTCTTAATTTTTTTTATATGCCAAAAAAGCCAAGGAAAATTACACTTACTCTCTTTTGAAATTCTTTTTTTCCAGCAAGTGTGGTGTCTGTTCTTTATACAGTGGAGTGGGCATGGCTTAAAGATGCAGAAAGCTTAGAATGCATGCAGTGGTGTCTGGGATTGCTTTGCCTGCTTGTTTAAGTGGGTTAATAAGATGAGTTTGGAAAAAAAAAAAACACCACCAAAACAAAAAGACCCTGGAACATGGAAAACCAAATTACTTAATAGCAAAGGAGAGATAGCTAGTAACTACACATTGCCCTAATCAACTTTTAGTGTAATGGAAAGTAATTCCAGCTTCTTGTGTGCCGGTTCATCTCTGCAAGCTGTCTTTCAATATTTTGATCTAAATTTAGACAAATGAAAACTAAGTTCAGACTCCAAGTTTGAATTCTTGGAGTTTTCTCAAAGAATCAAGAGAAAGATACAACATGAATGTTATAACATGGACCATTCATCTAGGCTCTAGAGCAGTTGTTAACTGTTTCTTATCACAAAACAATCTCTTGGAGAAGTTGGCTCCTGGATTCTCTGTGATGGGAGTTGATAAGCAGATTGTTCTTAAGAGTCCCCTTGCTTTTATACCCCAGTCCTATCTATAATGAATTGAGGAGCAGACTGGATTTAAAAAGCCCTTTCATATATTTTTAATCTCCTGCTTGATTATTAAGTACAACTTACTTTGTCTTCCTTCACTTCCAAGAAATTTTGCAGGATTTAAACACTCTTCAGCTTCTGCCATGGCTAATCTTCAAATCTTCGCAAATATCATTAAACCTTTGTTAGTGTAATGACCTGGATTTCTCTTATCAGGTTCTGCTGTAGACTGGTGGGCCCTTGGAGTTTGTCTGTTTGAGTTTCTAACTGGAATTCCACCTTTTAATGATGAAACACCAGCACAAGTCTTCCAGAATATTTTGAAAAGAGGTAATCTGCTTCAGTAATCAGGGAAAGTATGTATTTCCAACACTTGTTTTCTAGTTTGAGTTACTGACTCATCTGTGTCCTTGTCTGTAGATATTCCTTGGCCTGAGGGTGAAGAAAAGCTGTCTGATAATGCCCAAAATGCCATAGATATTCTTCTGACAATTGACAGTACTAAGAGAGCTGGACTGAAGGGTTAGTATTGAAATTATCTTATGTTCTTTGTAACTACTTAAAAATTTCAAAGTGGTCATGTCCTCCTCCTGAAACTTAGACTAAAACTTTAATGTCTATTTAGGTTCCATGTATAGTGCCTGCACGCTTAACAAGGTGTGGTATTTTCTGTATTTCTTGTGGGTTTTGCCCTTTTGAATTGGGAAATTTTTGGGGCTAGAATGTTTTTGGGTTTTTTAATTGAACTTTTGTTTTGCTTTAATGTAGTTTTGCTATGGGTGTTTAGCGTTTGACATCTGACATACCAAAGTCCACTCATCTAACTCAGTAACAGGTATTTGAGGTTTTCTGACCTAAGTGATTTTTAGGAACCTTGATTAAAAGCCTATGGTTTGGGCTCCTACAAAAGTTATTTCAAAGGAGCTTTTTCTTAAGAATCAGCCTGTCTTTACTGCATGTATAGGGGAACACAGTTAGATAGTATGTACTATACAAAGTCTATATAATTTGTTGCCCCTGGTAGAAGGACTTAAACATTTGCTATTGTGACTATAACTTATAAAAAAAAAAATAATAAATTGATAACACGAAGGAAGCTTAGAGTGAGATGTTTTGGAAAAAGATGAAGAAATCTTATGAGAACTGCCCAAGAAGTCAATAGATTTCTAGTGTAAAGGAAATTATTTTGGAAATTCTTACTTGTAAAGAGACCAAAGGCTAGAAGCTAAAACCAGGCCAAATCCAATGAGTGAGGGAAAACAGTTATAAATGAAGATCATGATGTCAGTGGGGAATTCTGTAGCTCTTTAATGTCTCCCAAAAAGCATCTAATGTCTTAATTTGAAGATGTTTTAGTTAGACACAAATCATTGTCTTTATTCCTGGATATTAGGGGGAAATCTAATTGCCTGTCGTGCAGAGGAATTTAAACTAGATGACAGAAAGGTTTCTTCCAGTCTGAAGCTCTTGGAAGCTCTTTGTCAGGACCTTTAACTGTATCTGATCTCTTTAGCCAAACTATAGGCTGCTGAAGTGAAGTTGGATGAGTAGCTTTCAGGACAACCATCAAGTTTTCCTCATTGTAATTGAGTTTCCATCATGGTCTATCATCTTCTCCCCCTCTCCCCAACACGCATGCTCTGCCTCTCTCTCTCTATTCGTCCGGTGTGAAGCCTGACTTACTGAGAAATCCCAGTTATGTCATGTTGTAGTGCTGTGCTTCTACAAGTTCAGTCTTTCCAGAGAAGAAAAGCTTTAAAGCAGCATGTGGCGGAGAACGCTGGTATCTAAAGTTTTTGGGTTTGTTTTTTACCCCCCGCCTCTTCAGAGAGGTGGGCAGAAGCTGACTGCCAGCTGTGGTACACTTTAATACTTCTTTGGCAAAGACAGTGCAGTCTGCTCAGCTTCTCTGCTGCAGACAGCTTTCAGTACGTGAGCACTTTAAGAGCAGAACTACATACAGTTCTGAGGCAGTGGATCTGTGCAATGTCCTGCTACGTGTATGATTGCTGACGCTTTTAGAAGATCAATTCTCCGATTTACTGCCTTTTGTCTAAAATAAGCTTTAGTATTGTGTTATATTATTTGATCAGGAAATGTGGAAATAGACAGTAAGACATTAACACTTGTTTATCAGCTAAAAAAAGCCTGTGGTATGTGTTAGAATTAAAAACTTGTAGTGAGTGTTTGTTCTGGCTGAACTTCCACCTCCTTCTAAATGTGATTTTTTTTTTTTTTACTTGTCCTTTTTTTTTTTTTCTATTTTTGAATTATTTTTACAGTACAGATAATAACAATGTGGGTTTTTTTATCCCACTCAGCTGAAAAGGTGCTTTCTTGGGTTGAATCAAAGTTTCAAAAGCACTTTCTTCAGGGAGTGGTGTTTCCAGGTTATGAAAAAGACACATGAGATCCTGTGTGCCAGGAAGTCACCTACTGGTGACAGCAGACAAGGCAGGGCAGTTCTTGAATCAGAAAGTCTTGCAGCTTGGTTCATTATCCCACCTTCAGGCTGGGAAAGAGAAATCTGGTGGTCTGCGGCAACTTCACCATGAGGGTGTTTAGACTTCTGTGTCTGGTGGTAGGCCAGAGGGGACTGTAGGAAGCAGAGGAGGGCTGCTCCATGGGCTGGCAAAAGACAGGTGGCCTGGAATGGAGGAGGGTTGGAGCGACTCCTGCGTGTCTACTCGGCACAGAACTTTGGCAAAATTAGACTTTGAAGTGATGCTTAAAATTTCTGTGGTGCCCTGGCATGAAAAATGCCCCTAGGGCACCTCTGACCCACTCTGCTGTGTAGAATAGGTTCCTCAGCTGGGGAAGACAGTGAGTTGGCATGACAATAGTTTGATCCCACTGAGGCTGGGGGTAATCAAAACCCAATTGCAATTTGCACTTTTGTGAGTTTCCAAAACAAATAGCAAAATAAAGCGAATCTACTGACAGCTGTGCATCAAGGGAACAAAGTGACTGTGGGGCCTGGACAAAAGGGAGTTTATAATGCTTATATGAACTTCTGTTTCAGAACTGAAACATCACCCACTCTTTCATGGTGTGGACTGGGATAATCTACAGAACCAAACCATGCCGTTTATACCTCAGCCGGATGATGAAACTGATACCTCTTACTTTGAAGCAAGGAATAATGCTCAGCACCTGACTGTGTCTGGATTTAGCTTATAGCATCAAGATAAGTGAACTTTTTCCATGTCTGTGCACACTTAACAGGTGGCTCTATAACACTAGTTTGGTCTTAACTAAGTTTCCTTGCCATATTTAGAGTGTGTTTTAAGTTATCGGTCTGTTTTTATTATTGTATCCTTTATTCTAAAGTGAAACTACTGTATGAAACTCGACTGGTGTTAAGTGCCTCCATGCTACTTTTTATCTCACTTACTGCACCTTAACTAAGAGGCTGGAGCGCTGTGTTTCTTGGAGCCACTTGGCAGCGATGGGGCTTTTTTTAACAGCAATGAGTAACTCCAGTTAGGATGTGTGAAGTTATTTCCCAGTTAAACATAATAGGGAAAGGACATAATTGCACACTACTAGTATCTAATTAGAAGTTACCTGTTGGTGGTTCAGTGTAATGGCAGTCTTGTCTGGGAGTAGTCCTTTCTGACCAGTTTGAATATATATCCACTGGGCAAAACTGATGGTTTTATTCAAGGTGGAAAACTGAAATGTTAATGCAGCATTGGAACATGTTACTTCTGTTTATCTTATCCCAAAAAGGGTTAAAAGAGACAGTGCTGTGCAAAGGTGACTCGGCTGGATGTGGCATGTGAGATGACAGTAGTTCCACTGGTTATTACCCTTCCCTAGACAAAAGGGGCAGGGAAAGGGTACTTGGGGCAACTCTGTTTAAATTGTTGCATTGTGACCACTTACGCTATAGGCAGATGGACTGTACAGCGTACATTTTAGCAATTACTTGTTTTAAATAGAAAATGCTGAGTATGTGTGATTGTGTTCTCTCATGTCAGACAATAGAAAACAAAAAAATCACCTGAGTATTATCTAACAAGTGAAGTATTATTCATACTGAAGCTGCTGTATATTAAAGAATATAGTGCATTGCAAATTAACAGACTGTTGTTCTGTAAACTCACAACCAGATCTTAGATTTTACTAGAACTTAAGTTACAAGTATATATTCAGTATTATGAATCCTAATTAGGGGGAAGTATATTTAAATCTCTTTTCAAATGCAACACAAGTTGCATCTGCTCGGTTTGAGAGGTTTATTTGTAGGTAATTAATATTTTTCTTGCGTAGGTATCTTTCTCAGGTGACTTACTGAAAATTTTTAGGTTTGTACTTGCTAGATAAAGATCACTTGTGCTAGATGGTGGTGGCAGCCAGTGGCTACGTGCCAGAAGTCAAGCATTTTGCTAGTGACTTTAGAGTCTCATGAACTTGACCCTTCTTGCAGGGGGAGCGAGTTGTCCCTTCATTGGCTTGCTTCCTGGAAAACAAGATTTATTGATGGAATTCAGAGCGTGCAGTGTCTGCTGGGCTTCCTGCTGTCCCCTCAGGTAGCTGGGAAAGGAACGGGAATGGTGGAGAAAATGGAAGTTTTCCTAGAAGGACCAAAAGAAAGCTAATTCTTAACAGCTCAGAGTGACAAATCCTAGCTCTAGGTGTGATAACTCCAATGTACTGAAACAGAATCTTGGCAAGTTGCAAAACATACGGTGATGCTCACTCCCTTTGCTACAGAATTCACTAAATTACTGAATCTTACTGAAATGAAGGTTGTGTGAAAAAGATGTAAGCAATCAAATGTGATACATTACTGAAACAGTATCCACAGAAAACATTCTCTGAATATGATAAGAAGTTCTTAAGCATTTTTCTTGTATATAGTTAGAACGTATAAAATGGGGAGGAGAAGGAATACCTTAATTTAAGTAATTGCTGGTATTTTATACAACTTATTCTTCCATTTCTAGTAATCTGGCTTAAGAAACTAGTCCTACAAGGATGAATCCGAGTTTCATGCTGAGGAAAATCCTCTAAAAACGTGTTAGGAAATAATGTAAACTGAACACCACAACAGCTCTTTGTCTTCAGTACTTTACAAATGGTTACAACCTGTCCCCACATTCCCTTCAAGGCAGAAAAAATGAGTTACGGTGATACGACATTGTAAAGATCACCTCAGACCCCTTGAAATAAGTCTTAATCAGCTGCAATGGTCAAGCAAGCTTCTATCTAAACTTTTTCTTGACCAATCACAATGAACTACAGAAATGCTTAAAAGTCTTTTGGGTTATTGAATGCTAGTGGATATAGAGCTAGAGATGATAGTGCACCAAAATATTAGGTGTAAAGAATCTTGTTAACTTAGTGTCTCATAAAAACCTTGTACTTTCTTATAAAAACCTTAAAGAAAATTATGGTTCTTTCTACTATAGTTCTATAATGCAATACCAAACCATAAATTCTACAGAACAATAAATAGGCCAAATGACAAATCGCAATGTATAATGTAAACAGTTATCACTACCCTGCTGTCTAGAACTGTTACGTTCTGCACAGTTAACACTGAAGACTTGCAATACCCTCTTCTCTTCAGTGTCTTGCATTTTTCCTGATCATAGATAATGCAGAGTTGAATTTAACAAGATGATTGTTGGGGGGTTGTGGTGGGTTTTTTCTTCAACATGGAATTTCTTGTCAACTCTTAATCCCAATGATTTTGCTCCGCTTATTGCTAGACTTGAAATGCTACAGGGAAACATACAAAAAGCTATAGTGTAGTAGCTGAAAGAGATTTAAAGTGTCATCTTATTAGTAATCAATTACAAATATTTGTGTAAGCTGCAAAAGTTTTTGGTCCTTAGAAGCTGTGCAATACCACTAGGCAAGCACTTGAGCTGTTGCATGGTGTTTCTTGAAAGCCTAAGCTTTCTTTATGTGCGTAACCTACATAAAAACTCTGTAGCTCCCAGGTTACCTTGGGAGACAGTTTATTACAGTTTTTAGCACACTTCTGTCCAGTTAGAGGTCAGTAACTGCCACACTTGCTTATAGAGAAACAGCAGTCGTGGACAGCTCTTACTACCCCTCGCTTGTCGTTAGGCTCCACTGTGCACTGCCCAACACCGGAATGCTGCCGGGTGTTCCTGAGCTACTGAGTTCCAGTTTCAGCACGATCAGGTTTCACCTGGGGTTACTCTGACAGTAAAATGTATTGTTTAGCTCTCCACTATGTTCTCAAAAAAAAAAAAAAAAACTTTGCACACTTCTGTGTAAGTATATAAAATACTGTAACCCTGCTCTTGCTTCTTCATTTATTGTCTTTAAACTGGCCTCTACTTTTGACCCTGCTGGGGGGGTGGGAGGAGGATTTTTACACAAAGAAACACTGACTGTTTCCCCTACCCCTGCAAAGACAATGATTAGGGAAATACCTAATGCCCTTCACTTCAGAACTTGTTACACCTTCCTGCAATCCTTGTCCCAAGCTACACTAGTGTATTTAGTGGCAGGAGAGCAAAGAGTCCTTAGGTGGTCTCTAACCCCTGCTGGGAGTCCGCTCTTCTGTGGTAACTAGAAAGAGTCAAAGACAGGGGCTCCATCTCCACCAGCACCTACTGTGCTGCCCCAGGACCAGAGGAGGAGACAGGGCCCTGAGCCTGGAACAGCTGCCCCCTATGCACACTTGTACCTGGCTCTGTTCTGGTTCCCCTGCTGAACACCCATTAGTAGGCAGAACATCTTCTATCTGGTTTCAGCCAGAGAACACCTATGGACATGTGTTTCAGAAGTGCAATTCTGAGCTGGGTCTAGATGTCTCTGGTGCTACGCAGAAGTGTTGTGGCTGCCAGCCCTCCCGAGGAGAGCACCAGCCAGAACAGCAGATCCTGGTTCTGAGCACTAATGAGCTGCTTATGCTGCCTTCTCCAAGTTAAAGCTCTGTATCTTTCTATTGGGCAAGTTATAAAAATTAATCATTTGCCCTTACCTTTAAGATGGAATACCAGCTAACCAGAAAAGTGCCCAAATTATGGTGAGTTTGAGATACCCCCAGTTCTGAGTTGCAGGTTATAAAAGTGGTGGTGTGTATTACAACTTTACGCTTGAGGCTGCTGCTTCATAATGTAACCAGCTGGCTCCTCCGTACAGCCAAAGCATCCAATGTACAGCATTTATGAAATGTTAAGAAAGTTAAACTACAAAATATAAAGGGATTGATTTATTGAAACATGAATAAATAACAAGGATGGCACATGCCTACATTTATTTCAGCGGGAAGTTAACAGTTAAGTACCTTTAAGCCTGTCTGTACCATCTCCAAAAGCGAGACACCTACATGTGACACGGTTATGAACTGGGGAGCAGGCACTCCAGGGTGCTTCATCCTGTCGGAAGACGTGCTGCTTCGGGAGGTGGTTTTTTTAAAGTGACCTTCAAGCTCGAGTGTCCTTCCTGTATAATCATTTCTATCATTTTATGATAAGAAGTAAATCACTCTGGGACCTTCAAGCTACAGGCACAACGGCTTCAGGTCACAGCAGAACTTCCCTTCCAGCACAAGCTTTGCTCAAACCTTAGTTTTCAGTACATCTCATGCCAAAGCTCACCCTCCGAGTGTTAGAGCAGTCTTCAAAGAGGTTCTGATCATTTTATTTTTTAATTCGGCTTTACAATAAGAAAATCAGAAGAGGGAGAAAAGTAACTTAAAAAAACCGCTGTACTTAACTAAATACAAGATTAAAATTGCTCTGGTAAAACAAACATTAAATTCTGTGATTACATTTTTATACAGTATAGCTTGTATGAAAAATGTTTTCCAAACTATAAAAGATTTTCAGGAAGGACAAAAAAATAACTTTCCTCAAGAATTATTTGTAATATGTAGTCCAGGTGGAGAATGAAAGCACATCTATAGCGTGGTGACATTTCTGAAGATTCAGCTCTTAAACACGGGTTATGTTATGATGTAACTCTTCATAGCAAATGAATGTTTTAGTTTTCTGTCAAATCTAATGTTAGTGCATTTCCATTTTCCAGAGATTTAGACAATTTATATATTAATTCATTTTAAAACTAAGTGTAAAGCATGCTTTAATCAAGCAAACTTCACAGGTTGTAACTCCGTCTGTATGTTGGTTAATAAATACTCCGTGAAAAACAAAAAAAGAATCAGCACCAAGATTAGCTGAAAAGTTTTGTTTTGAAAGGAAGTAGAAGGATAAGAGAGAAAGAAATACCAGAATGGATATTGTTCCTAATGTGAGTTGGGCAAAGTCCACAATAGACTAGGGCTAGATTAAATCTTATTTTAATTTGACATAAACTGACAACAAAAAACTTACAGTGCACTGAGCTTTTTAAAATCTTAGAGAGAGTTACAGAGCTGCTTTCAGCTCATTCTAAAGCACCTTGTGCCTAAACTATGTTTTTCAGTGAAAACAAGCTGTTGCTGACAAGAATACAATTATCCAAGTTAAAAACATAAGGTGCAGCCTCCTTAGATGGATCCTTTGTACCGCACGTGGTTTCCAAACCTGTATTTGACAGTCCCTCTGCTATTAATGGCTCTAACTCACAGACATCTATCAATTCCCAAATCTCCTTTACGACCGTAAAGGATAAATGAAAGATTCAACTTCTTTTCTGACCAATTTACATGGAAATTTGCCCCACGCTGGTTTAGCAGCAAAACTAACCAGTTGAATTCCTCAGAGCTATATTGCATTTTTCCAACAGCTTACAATGTATTAAATTCATAGTTTATTAGTGCTTTCATCTGAGAATATGTAACCCCATGAAAAAACAGGCAGGGATGTTGTGACTAAAATTTTTTCTCTATTAAAGTGACAGTTTTACATATTTTCACTTACTCTTTTACAAAGATGATATTCTCTTCATCGTTTGACATCAGCAAGACCAGTAATTACTGAAGGCCCATCCGCAAGCACATTCCAAAATAATTAATGTTCATATGGGTTTGAGGATGGAATTAGTAAATTTATTTTATTTGTAACCTAGGAGCCGTGAATCATTCAAGTTTCAATAACATTAGTCCTTAAATGTTGAGCTCAAAGGCAGTACAAAATATTACTATAACAGAAAGAACGTCATCCCAGATCCTGAGATTCTATGAGAATTCAGAATTCCATCGCTTTCCAGGGCCATCTTCTAGCAGTCTTTAAGCAAAGTCATGACTTCTCAATTCAGTTTTCTAGAAGAGGAACCAAATAAATTAGTTTAACTTACCTTCACGTGTGAGATGATTTTTCATTCCTCTAAATAAAAAAAAAAAAAAATCACTTAAAGTGATGTGTGATGTGAATGATTCCCAATGCATTAAAATACAACGCTGCTTCAAGACACCTGGAAACTTGCCCACTTAACTTACAAAACAAGCTGCAAGTTTACAGAGCTGGCACAACTCGCACCGAGCAGTACGAAATATCACTAAGAATTCTGAACTGCAGATGAAGTTCCTCAGAGCGGTCCCTGACCGCGTCAGTCAGGGTTTGCTGGCTCAGCAGATCAACACTAACGAGCTGGTTTTCCAATGACTCCAGAAAACGCGCAATCAGAATGTTCTAAAATCGTGAGCTGAATGTAAACAGCTCTCAATTATTAAAAATACATTTCTATCTGTGATTTGGTTTTAGAGCTCTTAGGATTCACATTTTCAAGTGAAGGCTCCAATATGAGTACCCAGATTTTCAACATTAAGTTGCCTATAACAGAACGAGAGAGGTTAAGAGGCTCAGAAGACGACCTACGCCAGCCAGTGAGCCGAGCTACCCCTTCCCAGTGACATGAGCTGAACACAAGGCTGTGGGCCACAGAAGGCTTTCTCTCCACCAGTTCCATGGGATTTGCTCCACTGTGCAAATGAGTTCAGGACTCATGGCTCCACAGCTTCGGGATGAGAAAACCTCACGCAGTAGCACAGGCCCCTGGTTTCTGCTACAGGGTAGATTTTAGAAACAAAGAGGAAAGCTGAAGAGCACAGAAATATCTTTAGTTGTTTCTGTTCTCATCTCATCTGAATACAATCCGTGAATGAGTAAACAAAACAAGGACTATCAAGGGCTTTGCTATCTCTGTGTCTCACAAAGACACTGGTATTACCGTTAGGAGACAAATCCTGGTGTCCAGAACTGAAAAAGAACGTTGATAAACTGTGGAGGATTCACGAAAGAGCCACCAGAACCATCCCAAGATTGGAAAACAACTTTAAAATGAGATTCCAGTTGCTCCATCTGTTTTATTTAAGCAAGAGATTAAGAGATGACCTGGTGATAGCAATGAAGTCCCCATGGAAAACACATCACGGGCCCTTTGTCAAGTAGATAAAGATCTAGGAAAATCCAATGGATGAAAAACTGAAGCTAGACAAATCCAAAATAAAAACAATGTACCATTTGTTTACTCATTTAAAGCTCTGTATCATTAGAACAACATATTATAAAAAATGCTGGACAGGGTGCTTTTCTAAAAACTGCTTTCTTACTGAACCTGTGAATTGACTGAGGGTGCTACGGAGGTCAGAACAGATGATCAAAAAAGGTTGACAAGAACGGCACACTCTTCAGAGAGAGAGAACATGGCCATTCAAGAGCTATTGGCTAAACAACACTAAACTTCATAGGAGCTTCACATAAGATACTAAAAAAAAAAAGTATTGATATTAAAAAACCTTGTCCTTGCTGATGAAATGGAAATCTCCATTTACTAGTGCAGAAAACGTGTGTAACTGCCTACAAGCTTCAGCAGTGAAACCTCTGGTTTCATCAGACCCTGCACGTAACACCAGTGCTGCTAACGACAGTAACGACAGCTCCGAGAGGGCAGGTCCCTGCAGGCTGGAAGCTCTTGTGGGCACGGCACTGCTTACAGCACCAGGGGTGGGCTGATCAGCGACAGGAGTCAGGTTGGAGGCCAGTAGTTAGCAGTGCATGCCAGCGGCCAGTACTGGGTCCAGCCCTGTTTAACGAATCTTTATTAATAATCCAGATGATGGGGCAGAGTACATCCTGTGCAAGTTTGCAGATTACACAAAGCTGGGAGGAGCGGTCGATATGCCAGAGGGTGGTGCTGCCATCCGGAGGGATCTCAACAGGATGGAAAAATTGTCTGACAGGAACTCATGAAGCACAACAAGGGGAAGTGCCAAGACCAGCACCTCGGGAGGAACAACCCCAGACACCAGTACATGCTGGGGCCTGCCCAGCTGGGAAGCAGTTTGGCAGAAAAGGACCTGGGGGTCCTGGTGGACACCAAGTTGAACATAATCCAGCAACATGCCCTTGCAGCAAAGAAGGCCAATGGTATTGGGGGCTGTGTTATCCCTCCCAGCAGGTTGAGGGAGGTGATCCTTCCCTTCTCAGCACTGGAGAGGCCACAACTGGAGTGCTGTGTCCAGTTCTGGGTACAAGAGAGACATGGACATACTAGAGACAGTCCAACAAAGGGCCATGAAGATGATTAAGGGACTGGAGCATCTCTCCTATAAGGAGAGATTAACATTGGCACAGGTTGCCCAGAGAGGTTCTCCTTGGAGATACTCAAAAGCCATCTGGACACAGTCCTGGGCAAACAGCTCTAGGTGTCCCTGCCTGAGCTGGGGGCTTGGACCAGATGGTCTCCAGAGGTGCCTTCCAACCTCAACCACTGTGTTTCTGTGATTTACTGTATGAGAGATAACTACACCATGAAAACTGTCAAACATTAAAAAGCTAGAACAATTCAAGCTAATTCTAGAAAGATCTACACGCATGCAAACCCTCTGCAGACTTGACAAGAGAGCAAAAAACTTAAGAGCATACTAAGGTAACAAAGTCAAGTGTGAGGCTGAAGTAGATAGCAACTAGAGAACATTCACTTGATCTTCTGATGCTTAGAGGGTTGAAAAAGGGTAAAATGAGAGTACAACTGTCCTTCAGCTGAAGGAAGTCAAGGTAGACATTACAAAAATATCACAGTAAGGTGCTAGTAAACATTAAATAAGAAACAGGTGACAGATGGGACTCTTCAAAGGATTTGATGGGAAAAAATTTTCTCAAGGCATAAGGGGACTAGGGAGTCTGGAAGCGGTGAAAACGGCTCAAGAGGATATTGAGAGCAAGAGGGTCAAAGAATTCTGTGGAGACACTTCCAAGCTATCCAGCCTCACCCACTTGTGTATGCTCAACTGAAATTATTTATCCTGCAACAGATTTCATGGGTTTAACTTAAAATGCCACATACAAAGCATACCACATATAAAGTCAAATTAATCGATACTTTGTTATGCTGACAAACTTTCAAGGCAAAGAAAACTATATGTCTCTTCCTAGAATTCCCAGCTAACGGAAAGCACTTCTTAGCTTCCAGAATTTCTTGTTGCACATTTGGCTTGAGTTCTTGGGACTGAAACTCGCACCTTCCCATCATAACCATACCAAGGGCTCTGCTGTAGGATCCGATTTAGCCTGGTATCTTCAGAGCCCTGAGGCACTGATACATACAATGGAACATTGAGCAAGAGGCCTTGAAACAAAGAACTCAAGGAAACAGGATTTACCAAAGCAATTATTATCAAGCTCCTTGATAATGACCTGATGTTTCAGATACACTGTCAAAGCCTTATCAAGAGCGTAGCCTTGGATTCTTCTTATGCATGAAGGCAGTATTTTACCTCCTGTCTAAATAACAAGATGTACTACCTATTGCTTTAAACAGATGAAATGCAGTACATACACCCTATTGAATGCATGTCTTTACCTTCGCTTTCTTTGAAGATACACATGTACCAACCACTGGGCAATAAATGGCCATACAATAGCAAACGCTAAAACACCAGGAGAAATTTCGAAGGGCCACCATGACGGTTTCTAAGGAAAACAAACCAAAACAAAATCTAGTCAGCAATCTGTGTGCACATATAGAATACCACGTGTACTTCTCAATCGCTTCAAATGCTACAGTATCAAAGTAGAAAATACTGGTAAAACAAAAAAAAAAAGATTAATCTATCAAATAACTTCTTCAGACAAATTATTTTTTATCTCCTAGTCAAGTGAGAGGTGACATGAAAAGCACATACTAAGAGCTAGATATAAAATATTCATCTCATTTGCTTTCACTATTCACACTGCTTTTTACAAATAGAAAAGAAAAATATTTTACCTTGTCAGAGGAGGCAGGCTGATAATTTGACTGTAGTGTTGCAGATTTTGCCTTTAAATACAAACAAAAGCTGGTGAGTACAAAAAAAGGGAACTGCAATTAAAATTTTTCTACTTCACGAAATAAGAATATGGAGTTTTTCCATCTTGTGAAGGCTTTGCGATCTGTATATATGAAATTCAAGGAACAGAATCATCCCCACGCAACCCCCTTTCACCACTTAGTTTTCAACTTGCCTCTCATGTTTCCATTACTCTTTATAGCATTTTTATCACATCTCCGTGTTAAAAAATTAATCAGTATTACTTACTGGATCTCTTTACGAGGCCTCACTGCCCAGCTTATCAAAGAACTTACTCAACTCTGCTCCAGTCCCAGCAGTTGCAACACAGAGTAGAAATCCCAGCAGCTTAATTTGCATGATTACATGACAGTAGTCTATACAAAGGCAAAAAGCCCTGTTTTATGCTGCCCTGAGCTATAGCTACAGGCATGTCTAACAGCATAAAGTAAAGAGAATACTCTGTTCCAAGCCTTTCAGGCAATCCAGAAAATGAGAAGTACCAGAAACTTTTCAAGACTATTCCCATACACTGTTGTGCTTCCACAAGAACAAAGCAGTCAGTTTTCTAGGTCCTTCTTAATTTATGTACGTGTGAAACAGAAATTTCTGTTTCTCTTCAGGTGAGGGTAGCAAGCACAGCATGAACTGCTGGGGAAGAATCTTTTATTATTTCTTCATATATTGCTCAGGCAAAAAAAGAAAATCAATCTGTACCCAAACATCAGATTCTTGAGTAGCTGTGATGGAGTGAAATCATGGTTTTAATAAATCCTTTTCCCTGGCTGCCTTAGATTTGGAGTACGTGCATCCCGTAGGATACTACTTGTACAGTTCTCATTCTCAGGTAGATCAAAATACATCAGCAACACAAACAAAACCAAACATTTTTAGGTTCAACCATATTCACAGCATATTCTATTCTCCCAAATATATGGTATTTCTATTGAAACAGAAGGAAAAAGAAACACTACATCAATAAATATCTACACTTGCTTACGACTTCTTTTGCCTTTCTTGTATACGTGATGTGAAAATCCAAGAGAGCTGGCTTACTTAATGGGGAAAGAATGCTATGAAGAATCAGTCTTCTGCTAACTGAAAAATGGAATGGGAAGTTCTGCCTGCAAACTTTTACCAATCTGGAAGATTAAGATAATTTCTAACTTCCTTTGAAAATCCTTTGAGACCTACTGATGAAGAAATCATCCGGGACCGTGTATTACTAACATTAACTATGGAATCTCTGTATAGCGACCATGTAATGTGTATCCGTAACGATGGCTAAAATTAATCTGATCACAAATCAGTAAAATAACATATGGTTAATTTCTAGGTCAAAAATGCATGTTTTGGCTCACATGTACAAGAGTCCTGAGTTGTGTTCCTGAGTGTACGTACCAATAAGAAATTTTAAGTTGGAATAAACTACAGAATATAACTGAAATGTCTTTACAGTTTAAGAAAATATTGTCTGATTTTTTAATCTCAGAAGCATATAAATATCCAAGGAAATTTTTAAGGAGTAATCAGGTAACTTCAATGAATAATACCTGTGATGCTGTAACCGCCTCCAGCATATGCAACCTCTGAAGGACGTTCTGCATGTCTTCTTGCAACCGCATCAGCACTACCGCAATCTGTTCATTGAGGCTACCCCTGGGTCCTCTGTCTGATCCCCAGCGCTCTCCGTCCCCTCCACTACCCATCTGTCCACCTTGAGAACCATCTCCCAGAGGCTGAAGTCTATGCCCTATGTTGAGGAAGAAAAAATAGATACATAAAACACAGAATGGGCCACCAACTCTACTGAAAATGATTGATTTTAGCTGTTCACTTCTCTCCCTCCCGAACTGTTTCACTCCTCGTCACAGGTTATATTCAGGCAGTTGAAAAGCACTGAGAGGTCACCGCAACATCATTTGAGATGTTTGTTTCCCTACAGCCTCAGTGTGACAATATCATTCAAGGTCCTAGAACTGCATAAACATTTAGCAAAAAATCATTAATTCACATCCAGTCAAGTTCAGCAGTAAAGGCTGCCCTAGCAAAAAGAAAGTAAGATCTGCCTTATTACCAAGGGTAAGTGTGTTTTAAGTTCGGTGCAGTCTCCAGCTGGAAAACAAAGAACACTGGAATAGAGTGATAAGAAAAGATAATGTTTGAAATCTATACTATTCTTTTAAACTGTCTACAGCCAGCCTATCATGTTCCCACCTGCAAGCAGCAAACATAAGTAAAACAAGAAGAGAAGGGGAGATGGTTAAACTATACTATGTTCTTCATAATAGTTTTTGACATAAATGTTATATTTGGATTTTCTTTTTAATTTTTGCATCTGATCACATCTAGGTGCCATATAAAAAGGCATGCTATATGTAAATAAGTACTTTCTGATACTTTTTTTAGTACAAGAAAAATAAACTTTATCCTTGACATTACAGATCATACCACCGGAATATAGTGCTGCTCCTAGGTGACAGTATTAGAAGTATTATGGAATTAAAAAGAGCAGAGGTCCAACATAAATTGAACATCTGGACTAACGTGTGATTAAGAATCATAATAGGTAGTGTCAGAATCACTCCAAGGTGTGGCTAATACTCCAATTATATAGAAAACAATACGTCACCGATACCTTCCCAAGACGCTCCATGGTTTCAAATAAGACACCACAGAGGTATAAATGCACATGCATTTAAAAACAAATAACTCGTAAATACACTCTTCTCATGCATAGACAGGTTTTGAAGATTACATTTCTAAAAGGACTCGTGCCATAAACAGCAGCTGGAATTTAAGGTAAGCCAAAACAGAAGAAGCCAATACACTTATACAAGACCTCCATAGCACAAGAAAATCCTTTTGTAATACTTATTATTAATGAAATAAATACTCTGAAGACAAAACTGATTGCTATCCACTGTAACTATAATTTTATTATCTGTTTTTATTGTGAAGGACAGAAGCGCTATATGGCATGACTATCTTACTGGACAATGTTGACAAGTGCTTCTCGGGCACCAGTAACTTATGGCAGTCAGGAGAGTGGGGAAAACAAAAGCAGCATGCACAGTACCTCTCCCTCTTCTGACATTGTAGAAATCTGCTTTTTCTCCACTTTTCTTCTCCTTGTGAGGGCCTCCGTTACTGGCTTTGCCATCTTCTCCTCCACACTTGACTTCGCCTTGCTCTTGAGCTGCTCCCTCTACTGTATTTCCAGGTTGGAGATTCCTATAAGTCATGCAAGTGTTCCTTGGAAAATCCGTATTTTCTAACAGAAGACTGTGATCTACATCCAAGAAATGGGATGAATGCTTTAAAGATCCTTTAGCTGATGTGATGATCTCCAAGGGCTACAAATTAACATTAGCAAGTAATTAAATTCTGTAAAATGTGACAGTTAACCAATAAAAAGGAAGAAGCATCATCTCTACTTTCACTTTAAGAAAATAGTTTGCCCAGAATTAAGACTTTTCTTTTAACAGGAACCATAGAATCATAGAACGGTTAGAGTTGGAAGGGACCTTAAAAGATCATCGAGTTCCAACCCCCCTGCCATGGGCAGGGACACCTCCCACTAGAGCAGGTTGCTCAAAGCCCCATCCAGCCTGGCCTTAAACACTTCCAGGGATGGGGCATCCACAGCTTCTCTGGGCAAACCTGTTCCAGTGCTTCACCACCCTCACAGTAAAGAATTTCCTCCTAAGATCTAATCTAAATCTCCCCTCTTCCAATTTAAAACCATTACCCCTTGTCCTGTCACTACCCTTCCTGACAAAGAGTCCCTCTCCGGCTCTCCTGTAGGCTCCCCTCAGATATTGGAAGGCTGCTATGAGGTCTCCCCGGAGCCTTCTCTTCTCCAGGCTGGACAACCCCAGCTCTCTCAGCCTGTCAAATCTCCCCACTTTCAACTTAAAACCATTACCCCTCGTCCTATCATTACACCCCCTGATAAAGAGTCCCTTCCCATGTCTCCTGTAGGCCCCTGTTTTCATGTAGAATGTGCATACTATTGTCTAAATGTCCTTTTCAAATTGAAAATGCATTTGACGCAAATATTCTCAAAACTGCAATACCACTTGGAATTACTTTAGGCATTTCCAACATACAGTAATACTCAGTAATCTCTAAAATAGAACATTAAGATCTGAAAATGTTCACTTTTCCCTTGTAAAATTGGCTTTGCTTCCTAGACAGCGAAGTGGTATCCTAACTTGGATTCGAGAGCCATGCTGTCAAAAGTCAGGTGCCAGTAGCACCCTTGAGTAGGCAGCATTTACGCTCATGGCAAAGAGATCACATTGTTTATTATCAACCTGTTCCAAACAGCTTGGCTGCACCCTGTACCTCTCACCAAACAAAATAAAGGCATAGTATTCTATCAACCTCTCACTCAAAATTGGTGGTGCTGTAGGAAGATAATAAAAACGGACGACATACGTATTGATCAGGTCACAATTAGGTGTCCTGCAACAGGACTGCCTTAAGATGGTTCAAGCAACCCTTTTTTCAGTGCAAGGACAAACACTTGCACAAGTGTATGCTGAAGCCGACTGGGGACCTCAGGTAGCTGAAAAATAACTCCACGAAAAAGCCAAAATAACCAAAAGGAGCGGTTAAAGAAATGGAAACTGCTGCCAAAACGCTGTTCGTCATATACCAGTTCATAAACCCGTATCATCAGAACTGAAGACAGTGTCTGTTACATCTTTCCCAATAAAAAGCTGTATTTAATTCTTTAAACGAACCTCTTCTAGTTTTAATTGATCCATCTGTAGTTCTACTTGTATATGTATTTACATATACCTGAACATTTGTTATTTTGTTCAAAACTAGAACTTTTCTCATGCAGGTTGGGAAATTCTGATAACTTATCCACCCACTTCAATTAAACAATCTCAAACAAGCTTGAACAATACACAAGATGATTGGGAAATCACGTAGATAAGAGAGCTTGCAGCACTTCTACCAAATCACCTTTCCCAACACACTTCATTACTGGGTAAAATTTTGATTTGCTAAAAGGAATTCTCTAGGATCTTCAAGAAACAACTAGTCAAGAGAATGGTGCAATATTAGAGTGCTTACTAGTCTTTCTGATCCCATGCATCATTCATATATTCTTCCCTGGAATCAGGAAACTAGGTGTTTGAGCACAATCTACAAAGTCCACACCTAACTGGATCTCTGAAGGAGGTCCAAGCTGGTAAGTAAACTAAGACTACAGTTAATACAATGAGCAGGAGTACAAATTCAGTCAAAACTAAGCCGGCACAGTTAGTGCCCACCTTTTATATGAAAGTCAGAGATGTACATTACAGCTGAACAGAGTACAAAAGAAGCCAGAATTCATTGTCATCTCCCACTTTTTTAGACCTAAGCCACTTTCAGGCACTGGCCTACAGGCCACCTGCCAAGGCTTACTCTGAATTTTTTTTTAAGAAACATAAGCAGGATTCATCAAGCCAGAAAAAGAGCACACAAAAAGCTCATTGCTACAAAGACACCCTCTTAGAGGTGTCTCAGAAGCTTCTTAGAGATAGCTGGATTCTGGTCCCTACACGAGAGAGAGACCCTAAATTCATTTGTGGACACAGCCTTTAGTTTCTTTGTACCGTTGTTTTTGACAGCTGTTTCTTTGCAATGTTGTTGTTGATACCTTCCCTTCACATAAATTCTCTGGAGGCAAAAATTTCAAGGCTTCTAGATCACTAGTAACCAAGTTGTGAAAGACTGACAACAAGAAGAACAAAAACCAGTAGTCCAAACAGGAGAAAGGTACGCATGAGTTACTCCATTCACCTCTGCATGTCCAGGTTCACCTGACAGATAGGAACCTACTTAAAAATAAGCCTACCAGTTTCAAAATACACCAAGGAATACTAAGCCTCTACCTCTTCTAGTCCAAGTTGCTCCATAGAGTCACAATAAACTTCACTGTCTGAATCACTGGTTAAGTGCTGAGTTGCTGATAACTCCTCAGTATTCTCTTCATTTGCACCTGTACGGAAAGGAGACACGCACACAGGTTTTTTAAATGTGAGCCAATCCCGGCAAAGGGTAAAGCAATGAGTTAAAATGTCTAGGTGAGCCTCAACTCATGCCCCTTTTATCTACAATTGTCATCCTAAAGTTAGATTCTGAATAAAGAGGTTATATTAATATAGGAATTATATAAAACTTTTACTAATGAGATAACCATGCGTTATATTGACATTTCTGCATTAGAAGTTGTTAATTTTGATTTTACCTTGTTCATTCCACTCTCCTTTCAAAGCTCAAAGTTATCTATTAGTTTTAAAATTATATATTTAGACATCAGTTTCAACAAACTGGTATCTATAATATATTCAGCCTTTGAGAATGACAAGATATTAGCAGTTTTCACTTCACTATGAATTAACTTTCAAAGGCAAATAGTATTTGCATAGGTAGTATAATGATTTTAAAAGAAAACAATTGTTTTTCTGTGGTTTTGGGCTTCTCTGACTCTGAATTCATCTCTCTTTCTGTAGAAGATCCTAAAAGAAAGCCTTACTTTAAACTGGAATTTTTGAGTATTCTTTCTTCGGGTTTCTACAACTGAAAGACACCGTTGCTAGTCTCTGAATCCCAGGATTAAGCTTTCAAGAAAAGAAATATTTTCCATGAAAAACGTGCAAATGAAAACATGGTCTTGCAAGGACAATACCTTGGTGAGCATTGTTATTAGCTGTTTCTATGCTGGGCTCTGTTTTCTTTACTTCGTCCTCTGGGTTCAAGCCATTCAGGGCAGATTTGGTCTGGATGCCATTCTGCATATCCGGGGTAAGGCCGTCCGTGTAACAGCCATTAGCAACAATACCTTCCAAATCCTTAGCAGCTGCTGATTCCGGTTTCACATTCTTATAGTCTGTAAAAGAACAAGAAAACTTTGAAAATAGAAAGCTACGCACCTAATAGCTCAAAACACATTTCTTCAAGTAGCTAACTTTCTAATGGACTATACGTATAATGCGTCTGCAGAACAAAATATATAAATGCTCCTGGATTCACATTTGCAGGGATTGTTCTGTTCTTGTAAAAAGTGTATATATAAAATGTAATTTCCATAAAGAACAGATGATATTTAAAACATAAGTAAGCAAATCCAAAGTAGGTCTCTCTGATAAATTAAATAATTATCATAAAGTCCTTGGAGGAAAAAACCTGTATAGAATTCTAAATATCTAATTTCATTTTGTTTTCACTTGAAGCTGGTATTTCTCAAAACTCTTTACGGAACCCCTAAACGAATCTCACTGAAAGTTCTGTTTTATTTTCTCTGAAGAGAAAAAAAGTGATTTTCAATTCTACTGTTACAGCCCCCATAGCCATTCACAGCTCTTACAAACAGCACTGGCAACAAAACCCCAAAACAATACAGGGTATAGACTTTTAGCTAACCTACTGACAGAACTTTCTAGCCCAGTCAGAAATTGTGTGGCATAGCTCACAGATTTGTAGTAGTTCTAAATCTGATAACCCAGGTTGAGAAACTGCCATTTTTAACAAGCATATCCACATGTATTTGCATCTAATTTTCCTGAAGAAGTACAGCATTCATCATCCTTTGAGATTTTCTGTCACTTAGGTGGTCAAGAATAACTTTGGAAGAGACAATGGTGCAAGTGGGGGAAAACGTACCCTTTCCATTTAGCTGCAGTTCTTTTTCCTCCTCTTCACGAAGCCCTTCTTCTTCTGATTCTGCTCCGCTGTCACTACTTTCAGCTTTTCCATTCACAGCCTTTATATTTGGAGTGGAATTCATGACATTACTAAGGTCTAAAAAAATTCAAAGAGGAAAAACAGATGTATTTTAAAAGAAACAAACATACAACCGTCCCCCCCTCAAACTATTAGGCACAGTTCTAGGAAAGTATCTCCACATTAGAAGATGTACAAAATAACGCCAGTTTTATTTCTGTAAGCTCTTCCTTAATTGGTTTAATGTTTCTCTGTTGTGGCTCACCACAGGGTGCCTGACTGCTGGTGAGGAGATTCTGTGATTTTGAGAAAGCTACTGGAAAGAGACAGCAGGCCACTTTCACTACCCAGCGTCAGACCAAGGCTGTTACCCATATTTATGGTATAGCTGCAGTAACCTTTTATCTTAAACTGATGTGGCCACATTCTTTTAAACCCAGAAGTCAGCATTTTTATAGAAGTTCCCCTTTTGGCCGAAATGCTTCAAAACTGCTCTCAATTCAAAGGCAAATTTCAGAACATTCTATTCAATTATGTGAGCAACAGGATTCTGAATATATTGTAAATACGATATCCCATGTATCTTCTGCAGCAACTTAGGCAGATGCAAAATGCGGTAAGAAGACTCAAGTTTACACAGGTCTTTATCTAGCAAAGCGCATATGGGCATAAATTCTCTGATTGCAGTGAAAAAGATGATGAAATAAATACACTGAGCATTTGTTTGCATGTCTAATTACATAAATACTGAAAAAAACCCCCATATCTTGAAATAGATAAAACAATAAATCCTTGTTTTCCACATATTTGATCACTCCAAGGATCACAATTTACTCTAACTGTACAAAGAATTGAAAGGTAAAGATTCTTAGAAAATATGGAGAATTTAAGGGACAGTTCTATCACCTACTGTAAAAAATATATAGTTAAATACATCCTGATGATCATTTAAGCCTCCACCGTTAGGACAGAGTGATTCAGGTAAAAAGGGGGGACAGTTTCTGTGAGACAATGGCACAGTTTACATGTTAACTCCAAGGCTGAATTCTGACTGTTGTCACCACAGTATTCCATTTGCATAATTTCTATGTTCCCTTGTCAGAACCTTGAAAGATTAATTCTTACATTTAGGCTTAACATTAATCATCAAAATAATATCCAATTAACTGGAGCTGACAAACCAGCTCCACTACTTTCTTTGCTGCATGGTAATTTAGAGCTAAGGGGTTTCTGTTTTAATCTGGCAATGAAGAGCCTTCCCACATTCCTCTAGTTTCAAAGTTTATCCATAGTGCTTAAAAAAAAAAAAGGCAAAATAACTTAACTTCTTGTATAGAAATAATGAATATGTTAAATATCCTACCCACCTTAGTTTTACTACAAGGTCAGGTTTCTGTGAGCACCCTGCATCACTGTTTTGGATTGATTTAATTTTAACTTTTATCTGAAGATTAAAATAAAATATGCTTATCCATTGTAAAAAGACAACTGGAAAAGCTATTTTCTGTCTTGTAGACTACAAGAATATAAACAATCACATGCTCATTTTCTCCTCACTGAATAACACTCCTTATTTGCAAGAAAATTTGTTTCACAAAAGAAAAATTCCAGCATATTCAGAGTTTATTTCTCATAAGCACGTTTCATTTACTGGGAAACCCAATTCTCAAGATGTTTTTCTGAGAAGCAGCAGTGTGAGGAGGATTAGGCAGCAGTTGAGTCCTCACAGCGTGAGCATTAAGCACAGACACAGCTCCCTTGGCACGGTGAGGCAGGCATCACCCTTCCCTTCGAAACAAAAAGGGAGCGGGGGCACAATCATCCATGTGTCCTACCCAGTCGTGGGAGTAAACAGGAAAGACAAGACTAGGAGGAACATTTAGCTGTGGGGGCAGGCAAATTCAAACTGTAAACCTCCTCACCTTACCAAGGATATTGGAAAAAGCTCCAGCTAGACTATAAGCTTTTTTTCCCTCTCAAGATTTACTTATTTTCTTTTTGAAGGGAAGGTCTTGGAACATTCAAGCACGTTCTCTCTTCACTTAATTTCAGTAAGAAGAGTACTAATTTGGGGAAACTTCTAAGCGATACATTGTATACACTTAAAGAGGTGGAACTGAGAGAAAGTATCAAGGGTAGCAGATTTATGGTACCATGCCATGGGAAACACCTGAAAAACTGAAATCCATCAGGATTGTATTTCTTCCACAAAGTCACTCTTAGCAACAGCACTCCTAAAGACCATACAGAGGCACCGCTTTGATGCAGACTGAAGAACACAGCACTGTACAGAGTTTTGGCCACTTTAAATCCTATGTTTAATTGTGTACCTCTCCTCAGAACCCTAAAACTGCTATCCTCCTCAGGCCCATCCCCAATTGCTTTTACTACATGGTACAACCAGTTTGCTGCCATCCTGCTTGTTACTCTGAGTGTCTGCTAAGAATCCAGTGATGATGACTAATACTGGGGGTGATAGAGTTAAAAAGCCAACTGGTAGTGACTTCTACAGTCCCTGGTGGCAGGTTAATGGCTACTCCCTGAGGAATGCATCTTCTAATACCAATGAGACAAGTCGAGCAAGCTTTTAAAAACTTAATTGCTTCACCCACCCCTTTATTCTTTCTGTTTACCCACTTCAGCTGCAGGCAAAATGGTAGCAGTTTTTTCTGTTGCCCTGGTTTAGATACTATAGAATCCCTCTTGGTTTATTATTTTCATCTCACTGCCTACAACACCGAACTGTGAGATTTGTGACAGAGTTTTCTCAATCAAAGCTGTACTGCTCTGTAGCCATACAAGGAGTTATATTCTGTAAAAACCTGGATTGTTTTTGGTGGGTTTTTTTTTTGTTTGTTTGTTTTAATGTTATATAGTGAGAGCTGTTTAACAGTAACAACACGCAAACAGAGGGAAGAAAGATTTAACAAAAGAAAATGGCAAGATGGAAAGGATGTGAAGAACAGACACGCAGCCCTCTACAAGCTCTCACTAGATGTGTTTTCTTGTGTCAGCTCTATTAAGAGATTTCCTAAGAGCAATTCTAAGTATATTTCGTTAAAGGCAGCACTACAATCCTTCTCAGTGACCTGTATAATGGGGCCAAGTTTCTCAAAAATAAGTATTTGATTTCTAACTCCCCACATATTTCAAGGAAATTGGTTACCCAGGCGGGAGTTAGGAACTTAAATACCTCTGTGGATCTGCCCCTACTCAAGGGTCATTTTACAAAGAAAAGCTAGCCTTGCGTGTTTTTCCCAAATGCCTTGTATTTTTGGTTTTCTGAACAGGCACATAATTCTTATACAAAATTAAAAAGCACTGCTGGAGCTGTAGTGATGGTTGGCTCAGCACAACACAGCATCCTCAACGAAGTCTTACAGCCTCTTTCATTCTTCACAAATACCAGTGATCAGGAGACAGCCTACAGCAGCAGGTGAAACATCATAAAACATTTAACTAGCTGTGTAGGCCCTCATCATTTAATAAAAATTATGTGCTTCTGTAAAATACCGTAACTTTACTATCTGCTCAATAGCAGCAAAATCTTAGCCACTGAAAGATTATTTCCATGACTTACACTTATATCACCTTATATAGAGATCTCTTTGCACTCCTACATGCAAGTAGACTCAAGCTTTGTCAAAATTTTTATTATGTCTCAGACCTTTATGCTGTACAAAATTGTTTTGATAATCAGATAACTAGAATTCTTTTCTTGCCCTCACTACCTGATGTTTCATGCTTGTTATGGACCCAAGTAGGCTCCCTGCTTCAATTCCAAGCTTATGCAACCACATCCTGCCGTTTCCAACACGCTTAGTTACACAAATCTCCAACTCCTTTTTGAAACTGATGTACCCAATACTGCAAGGAATTAGTGAATTGCAAGGAGCAATTGCAGTGAGAAAGGAGGGATAGATGCAAGCATCTGGGAGCAATAAGCTCTTCAGCTAGAAGAGCAAGGGTTTCTATAACCCTCATTTCCTTCCATTCCTTTTAATATAGCACACTACAAAGAAAATTTCCAGGGGCCCAGGCTGCTCTGCAACATCTGTTCTACAATACTCAAATGAACTGCCATCACAAATAAAAAGAGATTTTTAGAAAGGTCTGTCAAAAATAGAGACAAAATATAAAATTCCTTATTTCACCACTGTTTCATCACTTTTAATTTTAAGTGCATTAAGTTCTCTGAAAAATGTATTCCCTAAGAACAAGCACACAGATTGTGGCAGCCAGATCTTCCTCTATACAGTTTTCCTTTTTTGTTGTTTAGTCTTCCTAAACTTTACTATAGCAGAAAAAGACTGTCCTCCTTTTTATTTTTCTTTTAATGTACTCCAAAAGACTACAGCCTTGTTTTGTCAGCATTCCTCTCTCTGCTTATGCGCTTTTCAAGCTGTTATTCTTGAAGAGATAACACTGTATTTCATACAACATTAATCAACAATATTTATGTCTTTATTTACCATTTATAAACATCAAAACAATAGTTTGTGGATAAGAACATAAACAACAGCATCTTCTCAGACATTATATTAACTTGCAAGTATGTTATTTAGGATTAGTCATCCTGGACCTTTACACTTTTCAATATCTATGGAGCTTCTCATCTCCATCCATATCATCAGCACCTGTTCCTTGAACTTTCAAAATACTTTCCATATAAATAAGGTTACCAAGTTTTTGGGTTGACTTGGGTACATTTCCCCCTTCCCTGTCACCCCTCAGCTTTCTGCCAGTAGCAACAACCTGCCTGGGATTTCCTGACAGAGAGCAGCCCAGGGAGAACAGCAGCTGCCCCATGGGCATTCCTGGCACTGGCAGGTAGTTCCATGAAGGACACTGGACATCCAGAGTACAGGGCCAAGCACACGCAGCTCAGTTACATGGTGTGTGTGCTGTGAGACCAATGGATCCAGGCTTTGCCAACTTACTGTCAACACCTTAGCCAATGATCATGTGTGAAAATGAACATGAAGAATAGCTGCTTCTTAGATATTTATAGTAACTTGCAAGAACAGTAAGGTCATTCCAGGATCCAGGATGTCCCCGTGTCTGGTACTACTTCCCTCTGGGAGAATGAGCAGGACTTGCTAAGGTCTCTTCTGTGTGGAAGAGATAATCAACATTTAGAACTTTTATTTTGTGTGGCAAGTAGAAAGGAGCATTAGAGTCTTGAGATTTGTCCCAGAAAATACAAGACATGAACATAGTAAACTCAGAACCCCATAAAGAAAACTGAATTATGCTTGAAAGCAACAGAACACCATATTGCTGAGTCATCTGTAGTCCAGAAACTCTGGTCTATAATATTGTAGCCCGAATCAAAAAATTGTTTTGCCCTGTACAAGAAAAAAACAACCAGGAAATAACATTAAGATCATATTCTCCTGCCACCTACTCCAAACCTACCAGTTGAACAGCCTTTTACAATGCCCATATTAAACACAGCCTCACAGACAACACAGATGGCTTCTCCATACATCTTAGAGACTATGATTAAAGTATTTATTTTTGCTATAACAGTTATGATACATGAAACACCAGCCCATACCCACTAGGCACTTTTCTGAGAGCAATCAAGGTACAACTACCAACATCTGTTCTTCCCCAGACTCCCATACCTCTGTCTACTACTACTACTTTGTAGAAGAGATCTGAGAGAAATCTGGATTTCAGTTCTTTCATCACAAGATCTTAACTACAAGTGAGCCCTCTAAAATATAAGACACCAACACTTTATAGCAAGCAGGTACATCTGCTAGATTCTCAAAATCTGAAGAGCTTTTGACACCTTATTTTCCCTTTTGCAGGGAACTGATGACTGGCTGGAAGAACAATATCCAGGTTGCGCAACCAGTTATGCACAAACACTTACTGTTGACTCAATCCAGCATGAAATGGAATACAGACAGGCTTTTCTTTTCATGG
The DNA here is from genome assembly GCF_964106895.1 of Numenius arquata. Lineage (NCBI taxonomy): Eukaryota > Metazoa > Chordata > Aves > Charadriiformes > Scolopacidae > Numenius > Numenius arquata. The sequence continues at coordinate 27,550,015 of NC_133587.1, read as the reverse complement.
AAGAAAGCTCCTCTTAGCTCTCTCACTTTGAAAGAAACAATTTTTTATTTTTTTTTTATTTTCACATTTTGATACTCTGCTGCTCACCCTGTGGTGATATACTCTCTGCCACTCTATATGACAGAGGAGCTGTTGAGATCCTCAGGCTTGAGCTATACTGACGCTCTGCCCTAATTTCCAAGATTGCTAGACAGCACTGGCATAAAACCATCCGTTTGAAATGGATTCACAAAGTAGGCTCAGATTGGAACTGGAAAGCCTGAAGCAGGTATATATTGCAACAGAACAAGCCACAGCTTGTTGAGACACTGATCCACATCTCATTGAGACTCTCCACTGACTTTGGCACTTGCTGGCCCAGCCCTTAATCCTATAACAATCCCATCCTGCAGCAAATGCTGCAGAGAACATTCTAGATGCTTCTGAAGGTAAGCTGTTAAACTACTGAGATACTAACAAAAATCTTTGTATAGCAAGTTTCACACTAACCTCCCTGAATATAATCTGTAACCTTGATTATGGCTATTAGCTTATCCTTGGAAACTAGAAGAGGAGAAAACATTTAAAGGATGGAATTTTCAAAACTTCTCTCACCCACCCACCAGCTCCTCTTCCCCATGTGTGCTCTGCCTTAATGCACCTCCTAGCTGTGGTGCTGCCACCCATTCAACATAACCTACTAAAGCACATCATCCAGAATAATAGGGATTTTAGCTCTTTTCCCTCTTCTTACAAAATAAATTATGAAAATTCACAGCCATTGAATTCCTTAAAAATCCTAGGAAGGAAGGAAATGAGTTTAGCAAGTACATTTGAAACCAAAATGAAAAAAGTGAGCTTATCAAGGAAACAGAGGGTATTTCACAGAAAAGGCCCACACACAAGCAGAAAGAGCGTGCCACCAAATGCTCCATTACAAAGCAAAAGTGCTGAAAGTAACATAAGCTCTTTGAGAAAATAAAACTATTTGAAAAGAGAAGCTAATCATACGCAATCTACAGAAGCACAGTTAGAAAATATACTACATTTTAAGGGCAACGATAAATGTTTCTACCAGGAAAGTAATAATTAAGAACAGACTCACTGGTTGGTTTTGTTTTTCTTTTAAATGCAATCCACTCCAAGCTTACCTATGTCCTGTCCTAACTACTGCCTTTGAAATAGAAAAGTTTACATGTATTTGCTTGTTCTAAAAGCACACAGACCTCAGTGAACATTCATAGAATCATAGAATGGTTAGAGTTGAAAGGGACCTTAAAGATCATCGAGTTCCAACCCCCCTGCCATGGGCAGGGACACCTCCCACTAGAGCAGGTTGCTCAAAGCCCCATCCAGCCTCGTCTTGAACACTTCCAGGGACGAAGCATCCACAACTTGCCTGGGCAACCTGTTCCAGTGCTTCACCACCCTCACTGTAAAGAATTTTCTCCTAAGATCTAATCTAAATCTCCCCTCTTCCAATTTAAAACCATTACCCCTTGTCCTGTCACTACCCTTCCTGACAAAGAGCCCCTCTCCGGCTCTCCTGTAGGCTCCCCTCAGATATTGGAAGGCTGCTATGAGGTCTCCCCGGAGCCTTCTCTTCTCCGGGCTGGACAACCCCAGCTCCCTCAGCCTGTCTTCATAGGGGAAGTGCTCCATCCCTCTGATCATTTTCATGGCCCTTCGCTGGACCCGTTCCAAGAGGTCCATGTCCTTCCTGTGTTGAGGACTCCAAAGCTGGACACAGTATTCCAGGTGGGGTCTCACAAGCGCAGAGGGGTAGAATCACCTCCCACGACCTGCTGACCACACTTCTCTTGATGCAGCCCAGGATGCGGTTGGCTTTCTGGGCTGCCAGCACACATTGGCGGCTCATGTTGAGCTTCTCATCCACCAACACCCCCAAGTCCCTCTTCTCAGGGCTGCTCTCCAGCCATTCTCCACCCAACCTGTATTTGTGCCTGGGATTGCCACGTCCCAGCTGCAGGACCCTGCACTTGGCCTGGCTGAACTTCATGCGATTTGCATGAGCCCATCTATCAAGCCTGTCCAGGTCCCTCTGGATGGCATCCCTTCCCTCCAGCGTGTCGACCGCACCACCGAGCTTGGTGTTGTCGGCAAACTTGCTGAGGGTGCACTCTATCCCACTGTCCATGTCTCCGACAAAGATGTTGAACAGCAATGGTCCCAGTACCGACCCCTGAGGAACTCCACTTGTCACTGGCTGCCAATTGGACATTGAATCATTGACCATAACCCTTTGAGTGTGGCCACCCAGCCAGTTCCTTATCCACCGAGTGGTCCATCCATCGGACTCATGACTTTCCAATTTTGAGACCAGGATGTCGTGCGGGACAGTGTCAAATGCTTTGCATAAGCCCAGGTAGATGACGTCTGTTGCTCTGCCCTTGTCCACCAAGCCTGTGGCAGTATTATAAAAGGCCACCAAATTTGTCAGGCATGATTTGCCCTTGGTGAAGCTATGCTGGCTGTCTCCAATCACCTCCTTATTTTCCATGTGCCTTAGCAGAGATTCCAGAAGGATCTGCTCCATGATCTTGCCAGGCACAGAGGTGAGGCTGACTGGCCTATAGTTGCCTGGGTCTTTCTTTTTTCCTTTTTTGAATACTGGGGTTATGTTCCCCTTTTTCCAGTCAGCAGGAACTTTGCCAGATTGCCACGATTTCTCAAATATGATGGAAAGTGGCTTAGCAACTTCGTCCGCCAGCTCCCTCAGAAACACTGGGTGGATTTCATCAGGTCCCATGGACTTATGCACCTTCAGGTTCCTTAACAGGTCTCAAACCTGATCTTCTCATACTGATATTGTCTTTTAAACTTATCTCCCATATCCAATGCAGGAAGACACTGTTAAATAGCTGTATCTGCCTGTGAGCCAGGCCAGCTTCTGCCATTCACACAAGCTGCTACTGAGGCGGTGCCCTGTGTGGGCTCCTAGAGCCGACATGCTGCACTGCAATCAGCGCTGCCCAAAGCCAGCATGCACAGCAACATGAGTCACCTTGCTTCGATAGGGCTTCACCTGGTACAACTGCAATACAGCTGGGAGCAAGGTTTTCAGGAGAGAAACACCCATTAGGATGACAAAATTTAGGAGTATTACAATACTGAAGCTTTCCATAGCCTCTACAATGCCTAGCTTGTCACTACTGGAGGCAACATTTAGTCCACACAAAGAGTGCTGCTGCTCAGCATAAAGGCAAAGGGCCACCTTTATTTAGTAGGATTTTAAAACATATTAAATGCCTTGTCACAAAGCAGAAGGAACACACAGGAAAATTCTACTGAAGAACTTGTGAATAATTTCCAGATACTTTGCTTAGTTGTTGAGATAACTTAGTGTGGGCCTGTCCGGTAAGAATTTTCTTTCCCCTCTTTGGATTTACTCACATTCGAAAAGAAGACGACATCCACAAGCATCCTCAAGGAAACATTCAGAAGGATGAGTTCACCCAGAATCAAATCAGTAGGGTGCCAATTCTAGCCCACCTTTGCTTTCTTCAGGTATAACATAACAAGAAAGCTTGAATGCCCATTCTGAAAATGTAAAATTCACTGAGCAATAGAATTTTGAAGCTTTTTTGGTTTTTGTAGTGTTGGCTTGGACATCAGATTTCTTGCATATTTATTAACAAGTGGAAAAAGTTAAAAGGTTGCTCTTCTAAGGCACCTCCACCCTACCCAAAAGTCCTCCCTCTACTCTTCCAGCAGCTGTAAACAGAAAGGTCCTTCTGTAATACTGCCACAGTTACCTGTTCTGCAGCACTATCACAGCCAAGAGCCCACTTTCTTCTTTGATGTCTAGCATTTTATGTACCCGAAAATAACCCATCAATTTTCTCTATCAAGAAGTACTTCATACCTGTCAGAAAGACTTCTGACTGAACAAGCTCTATTGATTCAGGAAGACGGTATTTCAATTGTTTGTATTTAACATTTTCAATGAAACCGCAAGGAGTAGAAATTCCATTTTAAAAGGTTACACTTTTCTGTTGAGGTCAATCTGCTAGAGACAATACACCAGCCATAGCTGATGTACACCAAAAGTCCAGACAATCTCTTTGACTAATTCAAGAATACTGTTGATTTTGAAGAACTGGCATGCAACTCTTACACAACTAGATAGTTATTTTCATACAGATTAAAATCTGATGGAAGGCAAATTCAATATGGAATGGGTGAGATGAGGGGAGTACAGCATGAAGTAAGAGACTCAAGAGAAGGGTCCCAGTTTCCAGAACATACCAATTGCCTGCCCATGAAAAAACAACTTCTGCAACAGAAACTACAGAGTAGGGACTTGGGGGCAAGGGAAGAAATAGGACTGGAGGAACTAATGCAATCAAAACATAACCACATATCAATTTTTGACAGTATTGTCACCAGTGTCTACACCATCTCAAACACAGACTTGGGCAGACTGGTTCTATTCATTAGCATGTATCTAGAAAACCAAAGGTACTCATGCTTCCATACTTCTGTGAAATATTTTGAGACCTGTACTGTAAACAATAATAACTATTTCCAGCTTCACTTTTAATTGGAGAAGTGGTAAGAGAACTGAAGAAAGGGTTTCAAAGTCTTAAATGCAATGGTAAAGTTGTAACATACAATAGACTTGGCGAAAATTATGTCTTAATCCATTGTGGCATAATTAGATGTTGCAGCTTTAAACCACACAAATGACAACATATCACCAGATTTATTGCAACACTGACAGAACAACATAAAGCTGAAATCTGATATTCTGTTTTATTTACTGCCTTATGTTTAAGCTGCCTCTTTAAAACAAATACCCTAAATTCATTATTGAAATAGGTACAGTTTAACTTCCATGATTCTCTGTTTGCCTAGATAAGTCACTTACTTTAAGAAGTGGCTTTTGGCACTGTGCCATAGACACCAAGTCCAAGTAAATCTGTATTACACAGATCACTGACCTGAATCTACTGATACTCTTACAATCTTGCCCTTCAATCCAGCTGCCAGGCAAGCTCATTAATCCCAGATATGAAGCATACACTGTTTTAGTCAAGAAAAAAAGTCATGCAGCTTTCAAAATGGCCATTTAAAAACTTCTACCATTACCTTTCCTCAAAAGGAATGAAAAACTATTTCTCTGACAGTTGAAACAAAAACCAAAATCAAAACTATGATCCTTTAAGGATGGGGAGGGGGAGGAGAAGGGGGCGGCAGAGGGAGCCACACACAAAAGGCAACTTATACAGCTGACTTCTATTTCTTAAACACATTAAACCAATTAATTTGTGCAATGGCTTACTTTTTTTAAATGGTTTCAAAAATTGAAATGCAATAGGGCAAAACTTAACTGTAATTTTAAGTCAGATTTAAACAACTGTAAGCTTTATATTACAACCTAATGTTGTAACACGTTACCTGTAACATAATAACTGTTATTATCAAAACATTCTCACAATGGTATTGCTAAATCAAAATCACCACATTGATTTTTATGCAGCTATGACACCACTAGGTTTGCCACTTGCCAGAGATTTAAAATATTTAAATAGATATTCCTGTGATAAACTTGAGCCTCAGAAAACTGAATTTGGAAGTTTCACAAACCCATCTTACATTCCATATGATTTAGAGAAACCACAATTAAAAACCCATAGAATTTTTTTTTTAAATTTTATTTTAGACCAGGTGACAGAGCTGGACTACCAGCTCTGCATGCAGTTTGGCAGCATACTGCTACCAGGATGTAGCAGTATGCATTTCAAATAGTTGTTCCTTTTATTAACAGAACGGCAGAAACTAGGTCTGGTTGGGAGAGTTGTTTGTTTCAAATATTCTCCTTTTTTCAGGAAGAGGCTTCCTTAACCAGCTCAAAAAGCCTGTAGACAAGGACTAAACATGCAGCGTCCTGGGCCTAACTTTGTTTTGTACCTCAAAAGCAAAAAAACCCCAAAATCCAGACTAATGAGGTGGCAAGCCCAGAAGTGGAAGTAACTACAGCACCAACAAAATGGAAAAGATGGACTTACACATAATTTATTATTCCTACCTTCCAAATACTTAGAGACTTTCTCCATTCGAACTGCCATACGGTAAAGAAAATGAACAGAAAGATGCAACATTTAGCTTTAAAAATCATTTACAGACGACAAGCCCCCAAAGCCTCTAGAGTTGTGATTATTAGTAGTATAAAGTAAGTTATTTGTCCGAACCTGAAGTTAGGTCAGATCCTCTGTTCTTTTTATCTTCTACTATTTCATAGAACGGGCCTATTACTTGTAGTAATTCTTCAACTTTGTCCGTCATTGGCATACTCTCAAGAATCTGCACAAGTCCAAAATATGAAGCATCTTATGAAACAGCATTTCAACAATTCATTCATTTCAAATGATTAGAAGTTGCTGGTCATTGTAAAACCCAGTAACATTTCACTAAGTCACTTCACACGTTATTCTGCTTTGTTGCCTTTTTTTTTTTTTAATTAAATGAAAACAGCAAACTTCATGTACCACACAAGTTTCTTAACTAGCTGTGTTAACTTTTTTTTAGGTGAAGAGAAGATGGGAGAGCTAATGCATTTGCCACCACTAAAGGACCGCCTCAGTACAGTATTAATAGACTTGGATTCCATTATTTCAGCAATTTCAAACTAAACCAACTCAAAGTTCAACAGGCTGCTGTTATCTGATGCAATTTATTTTATAGACAAGTCTTCCCACAGAGAAAATGAAACTGAAAGACTTTTTTTCTTAGAGGATTCTGTGTATATTTGTCAAACCCTGTCATCTTCAATGGAATGTAAGGAACAGATCAGGAGTGCCCTACTGGGTCCGTCTAAACCCAAGCACAAAGTGGACAGAATACAGCAAAACTGGGACAGTGCAAAGACATACTTTGCAGAGCAAACTAGAACCAAATTCTGGTCTTGAAGTCATTTAGAGCTCTTCCACTGATAAAAATGTCTTCATTTTAAGTTACAAAACCAATACTCTTGATCATCTGATAGGAATGCAAAATCTTAAGCCTAAAATAGATTGAACAGAAGAACTTCAATAATTGAATATTACTTTAAAAGCACACAATATTATTGTCCCGTTCTAGTTTAAGTCCTTTCAGTCAAGCTTTTTGTTGATGGTTTTGTTCCTCTTTCATCCTTTATTTATTTATTATTATTTTTTTAAAGGAGGCAATAGCTATAGGAAAAGATTCAGGTAGAAGCAAACTAATAGCTACAGTACACCTCCTCTGCCAGAAGACCGCCAAGAAAGCAACAGATGGGAGGTACAAGTTGCCACAGAACATGCTGCTAAAAAAGCCCCAAACATGTCACTACGCAGTAGAAACAAAAGCTACAGCATTACTTCACAAAGCAGGAGCTCCAGACAGCTTACAACACTTACAAACCAATCAAGGATACCAAGAGACAACAATCCTATCAAACTGCAGTTTCATTGCCACTTCTCTGATGTATTAGTGTATATAATTCATTTGTTAGAGAGCAATGCTCAGTGCTCAGATACGGAGCTGGATATGAACCAGAAACAGGACAGTTGTGTCTTTTTTTTCTTTTTTGTTTTTTAACTTCCATAGCATTGAGAGAAGCAAGAATCCTATTCCAGAATAACACTTGCATTAGCTATGTATTTACTTCTATAGTCTACACTGGAAAGTGTTTCATACGTCCATTTGTATGATGTCTGCACATAACTGCTCTTCCCCTGTTCTAAACAGACCTCAACGTACTCTCTGCAACTTGAAGCAATTCTTACAATCTTACTGCAGTTTCTGTTAAAGGAAGAGTTTTCTAACTAGTTTTTTTTCTAACTAGCTTTCAGGTGAGCAAGAAAGAGCAAATACTTCCACAAACAAAATCAAATGCTTACTTATACACAAGGCACAATATGCAGTCTTAAAGTTTGGAAGTGCAAAGTAAGTTACTATGTATCCTGAATTACCTTTTTTATTTCGGCTATCAGACAATTCATACATGAAGACTCTAATCTTAAATTAGAAACACCACGTAGTGTTAACAACTCTTTATGCTAAGAATATCACTTATTTCTAATACATAAGAACACAATACATCTGAAGTGCAAATAAAATAGTTTAAACAGTATTGCAACATAACAATTCAGAAAGGCTACTTGGAAGATAAATTAACCTTTACAAAATGCACCCGAGCTCAGATTCATCTTAGCTAAAACACCTTTGGTCATCTCCCACCAGCACCTCAAATCCTCATCCAGACACGTTCCTCAACAGCCGTGATTTTCAAGGCTTCCACACAAAGGGAAAAAACCACCAAACAAGTTCACAGTAAAAGTATCCTGTGATAGGGTCATTTGATGCATGCACAGCCCAAACATAATAAGCAAATGCTAGGGACATGCCCCAAGGGCAGGGGTGGGAATATGGCAGTCTTAAACACCCTTAAACACAGTCCTGTGGTATCAATATACAAGTGGGTTTCTTTTTCCCCTTAGTCATGGACACCTATGCAGCAACAGCAGAATGCCCACAGTAACACCACAAGGATTAGCTCAGTATGTGCTGATAGAACAACCCAGTGGAGCCATTTGAAATGCACTTCCAATTGACATTTCAAGTAGACTCAATTGGGTTGGAAAAGCTGAAGGTGGTATTCCAAATGTGAGAACTGAAACAGCACCAAAGCAGGGTAAACAGACTCCCCAGTTTCAAAGCTGAAAGAGGAAAGTCTTTTGCTCTACAATCCATACATATAATCTGTACAGAGGCCGAACATTTTGCTTCATTAGGGTCAAGTAATTAGACTTCCTCACAGGAGACTTACTAGAGTTTTTTTAGAACAAACATTGCAGTTTCACTTAGTTTTAGTGTCCTGACCAAACCAATTACTGCATTGAAAAAAAAAATAAAGTACTACTGAAGTATTAACACATTTTGAATCTGAGACTTGAGATGAAGCGCTAAATTTTGTGGTATGCACTCAAAAAGAATTTTAAAATTTAGTGGGATTTTTGACCAAATGAATATTTGGCCTCCTGTGGCTTCTGGAGTTGTTTATTTTTCATTTTAAAGCAGCTACAGCAATACCAGCAGAAACTAAATTACCAAAATTGCAGATAGGAAAAAGAACAGTAGTCAGACTCCAGCTCCTTGCCTAGTAAAAGTTTTTGTTGTACCAATCATTAAACTTGTTAAGAGTTCAATGTCAAGATAGTGACCTAGGAAAAAAGCGAGTGTATTTGGAGTAAACTTATATTTTCTCCTCCTTGATGCTAACCTTATTATAGATTACAATTATACTTTTATCTGGATTGACAATAAATAATCTTTTAAAAGGAAAGGCCACCTAGGAAGGCTTCAGTGAAAAGACTGCAGTGAAAAGGCTTAGTTAATAAAAGACAAGAAACTTTAATTTTGAATGCTTACTTTAGTTAATACTGTATTAAGTAGGAATTGCAGCAACTATGATTGTTTACAAGTTACACATCTATTCCAAAAAAAGACAGATCAAATGACTCAATTCTAACTGTTTGACTGCAACTGTAATGTACAAGGAATATTTTAATGACAAGTATAGAAAATTCAGGTTGCTGAGTTCTTCTTGAAAAATCAAAGATAATTAAGTTTATATATTTGATTATACTCATGTCTCTCATCATGAGAGTGAGACTCTTGCTCCTGAAGCCCTTCTGGGAAGTTGGGTTTTTCCCCTTTCCAAGATAAGGATCACTTACCTCTCTGAACTCTGAGAACTGAGGCAGTTTGAAGTAAGTCAGCTTTTCTCTTGCTGTTAAGTTCCACTGTTTTCCCCACTGCCCCCTTTACCATGATTTCAATACTTTGCTCTCTTTAGCTCTGTCATTTAAGCTTCATATCAGCTAGAGCCCCCATGTTTCTCTTAAAACAATTCAAATTCTATAGCTTTGTAAGAAACTACACAATTTCCTTCTCCCCACGGGCCAAATGGCATAGTACTGAAAACTAACAGTTCACATATGGAATAACTCCTTTGGAGCTTTAACAGCAGTAGTCAGCAAGAACCTCCTCAGGTTCCTTAATTTATTTCTGGAACAGTTGTTCTAGAAGATACCCTCCACTCATTAGTAAACTTACCTTCTTCATTTCTTCAACATAGGCTATCATAGCTTCTTCTTTGGACATGTCTCCCAAGGCACTCCAAGCATCCCTAGGAAAGAAAGTCACATACATTCATATGTTTTCAGTATCTTCAAGGCCTACTTGATTTTTTTCAGCCTGGCCTTAAGTAGGTCAGTTATGTAATGACCAAAGTTTCTCCGATACAAATAAAATGCAACAACTGTTCACAACATTTTTAAGTCCAAATATATAATTTGCTAGGATAATCACATAGTGGTACATCAACAAAGAAGCAATGAACTGGATAGCCTGAGGCCTGAAGAGTTCCTCACTGACCAGCTATGATCTTGTACCTGGTAAGTTGTTAACAAGCCCAGATATGAGACACACACATTTCCCTTTTGATTAGGCTGATTTTTTTAATGACCCTCCGCTGCAGAAAAAGAGCAGGCACTGGCACTTCAGCCAGCACTTACAAACAGTTTTCAGCAAGTTAGAACAGGCTACAAGAAAAATCTGTCCTTTTCAAGTTTAGCAACTGGGGAAAGACATATCAGTCTGGTAGGCCAATAGTTCAGTCGTCATCCCCAGCTCCTACAGCAGCCACTTCTGACCTAAAAAAAATCTCCCCCACTCCAACTCCGCAAGACAGAAAAGTCCAATGAAATTTCTCAGCATTGCACAAGGAATCTGTCAGAGCACAGAGTGTAATAAAAAATTTCCTTACACAGTCTTGCACTTGATTCGACCCTGTCCCTTGCCAGAGTATTTGTCCCACTTACAGCAAAACCCCAAGGCTGGTGGCTCACGTTTCAGCTACAACCAGCCAGGTGGGTGGAAGCTTACTGCCCTAGTCCTCTGCAAAGATACTGCCTTCACCCTGACTTGGGGAGACTGGGGAGGAAGGGAAAAAAAAAAAAAAAAAAAAAAAAAGTCAAAGGAATAATTTCACAGATCCCAAGAAGGCCATGACCAAAAAGACAGAAATAATACTTGTTCTTCAGGACAAGACATTATTAAAATATATTAAGCAAAGCATTTCACATGGTTTCTCAAACAGATCTTAGCAATTTGGTGAATCAGAAATCTTCCCAGCACAAGGAAAATACAGACAGTGGGAAGTTCTGCCACTGAGCAGACAAACCAGAAAGACACATAAACCAGACCTCTCTCCAAGAGCTTGAAGCTGTATCAACGGCTGTCAGTGAGTGCTTACTTACTTCAGGCTCACATCATACCTGAAAACTTGATATGGAAGAATTCCAGACACTCATCCACATCACTCATTCTGCAAAGCACCTACAATTTCATCGTATAACATGGATAAACACTGCAGAGATACCATGATGGTGCTTGCCCAAGAAAAACCTGCCCACCTGCAAAACCCAAGGGAATGTTTTCACCCGCAACTCTGAGAAGTTACAGATTATCTGAGATAGAAAGGTGGAACACAAGACTGAAAACAAATTCAAGCATCAAAGGCTATGAATGTTCATTTTAAAAAAGAGAACTAAACTCACTAAACTCTTTCTGCGAGTGCCACTCTTCTAAACATCTTCCCTCCAAGCATAAAAAAAACAAACAAGCAAACAAAAAAACCCAAACCAACAAGTCATTAAAAGTTACCATTTATATCTACCAATTGGATCCCAAAATCCAGGTCGTGGAATGTTACAGGGTCCTTGGGTTGCTTGCTTATAAAAGCTATAGAACTTGAGCATCATTTCATTCGTTGGCTGGAATGAACCTAGTGAAAGCATTTTAAAATACAATTAAATTATAATTGAGAATATTAATGAGTATTTTACAAGCTTAGTACTTCTGTGAGAAAATAGCCTGCAGTTTGTTACAGCCCGATTCACAGCAGTACAATTTAAGTCAATGGAGAACATTTTCACTTCATCTACCATGAACCAGCACCACTGACAATATTTACTTTAGATGGAGTTTAAAGGGACTATAACCTTTGCAACTACTAAGGTCAGAATCCACAATTTGAATTAAAAAAAAAAAAAAATAATAAGTAACAAAGTGAGTGTCCTTTCACTCAGTTTAAAGGGACAGCTTTAGCTCCTAGTAAACAAAATATCCTGGAAGTCACTTTACTGTTACAAACAGTAACTTATTGAAAGAGTCCAGAATTACACACAAAAAAAACAACCCCAAAACAAACACAACAAACCCAAAACACAGCCCTTCAGCAGTGTTTTTGTTTACTTTGGGTATTTGACAGTACTTTCAATAGCAGTTTCACTGTTTCTCCTGTTTTTCTTTTCTCTTCTTCCTTGTGGAACACACTTTTACAGAGGTAGGAAATGTTTACAAAACTGTAACAGCTGGCAGGGAAGACTCATAACCAACCTGTCAAATCAAACAGTTCGAGGTTCGATTCTAGTTATTAGGAAGAATTGGCAGTGACCTTTATCTTAGTCCCTCAACAAACCCAGTTTTACTTACACCAGAAATAACGATGTACGTTAATAACCAACTTTCTTGCTTTCATTACTTTTACCAAAAAGATACATTCTGGGTTGGGTTTTTTTTTGTGGTTTTTTGTTTTGGTTTTTGGGTTTTTTTTTGCTTTTTCATTAGCTGTTTCAGCAGAGGGAACTCACGGTAACAGCCCCGCAGCCGTCACACCAGCTCCGGGACTGCGGGGCGGCCGAGGCCCTTCCCTGCAGGGAGCCGCGGGCCGGGGGGAGCCGGCCGGACCCCTCCTCCCGGCGCCGGGCTGAGGAATCCCGGAAGCCCCCGAACCACCGTGTCTTCAAGGAGAAGCGGACGGCAGCACCAAGACAACCGAGGTTTTCAAGCGGTTCTCCAGCCGCCGGCTGCTGACGGGCGCCGGCCCGGGGCGGCTGAGAGCGGGCGGCCCTTCTGCCCCGGCCCGAGCCACCGACGGGCCGCAGGTACCGGCCAGGCCCCGCGCCGATGCCACCGAGCTTCCCCCCTCGCCCCCTCCCCAGGCCGCACTCACCATTTTTGGGCAGGCTCTGGATCACCTTCACGGCTGCCTCGAACCTGGTGGCGTGCACGGAGCCGGTCTCCGCCATGTCCCCGTCCCGTCCCCTCACCGCCTGCTGCTCGGCTGCCGGGCCGCGTCCGGCGGGGCGGTCTCAGCTCAGCTTCCCTCGGCGCGGCGCCTGCAGCCGACTGCGCGGGAGAGGGGCTGAGAGGCGCCGGGCCACAGGCAGCCACCCCCCGGCAGCGGCGGGGCGGGGTGCCCGGCCCCAGCCGCGCCCGGCCCCCGCCCCGATCTCCGGGCCCTTGCCCTCCAGCAGGGCCGGGCACGGCCCGCCCTGCACCTCGCCCCGCAAACCGAGCACGACCCGAAACACCCCCCCCAACCCACCCCACAGCCCGCCCCTACCTTCGCCCCAGCTTCAGGCCCCCATGTTATGTCTCCCACCGCGGCGCCCTGCCCTGCCCTTCCCCTCCCCTGGCACCGCCCCGAGGCCGCCAGGGGCACGCCGGGAAATGTAGTCCGGGCGCCGCACCGCTGTCCACCGCTGTCCCCCGCCGCCCGCCCCCCTCAGCGCCTTCCCTTCCTCCCGCCGCCGCCGTGGGCCGCTGACCCCCCGCCAGCCCCTGGCAGCGAAGGGCGGAGGCGGCCGGTCGGCCCCGGAGGCAAGGCTGAGGCCGAGGAGAAGGCCTGGTCCGGCCTGGTCCCGGGGGCCTCCTAGAGCTGCTCCGGGTGGTGGCAGGTTCCGCCCTGGGGCCCGAGCAGCCGCTGAGGTGCAGATCCCGGGGAGCCTCTCTGCGCGGAGTGAGGACACGCTTACCTGCTTTATGTTTGTCAGGTTTTTTCCCCCCTTGGGTCTTTTTTTCTGCTCCCCTCCTCATCCTACCCTTTCTCTTCCCTGCTTGTACACCTACGATTACGTGGTAATGAACGTTTTAAAACATGCCACATTCCACCCGTCTTATGGGCCTCGGTTATCCCCAGGAGATTTCTCCCCCCCCCCCCCCCCCCCCCCGGCCACCCACCTGCTTTGCTGCTTCCTCTCCTCCTCGCTGCCGTCCCCCTACCCACACCGAAGCTCATTCACCTAAATTACCACTGTAGCTACATATTTTTGTAATAGCTTTAATGACTTCTATTTACATTAAAATTGTAGGCACGAGATTTTAAAAGCCTAGAACCCGGGGAGTAACTTATTTCCCCGGTATTTGGAGACAGGGGTGAATACCAGTACAGTACCACCAGCCAGCCCGGTAGCTGAATAAATGAATGGCCTTATTCAAAAGCACTGTGTGCCCAGCACTCTGCAAAGTCAAACAAAAGTATGCTAAACCAACTGCTTTTGTAGCAAGTGGAATAATTTACCCAGTGAGCAACAGGGTTTGAATAGAATCGAGTACAAAATCTTGGCATTCGAGTCACCTCATTTATCTGGTACACAATATATATTTTAAGTTCCTCTGGAGGCAGTTGTGTGCTCACAGTGTATGCCCTCTGGTGGGAAAGAAAAGCTCCAGAGAGAGGGAATTAGAGCAGATCAGCCCCTGCTCTGCTGAGCTCGCATTCCACAAGGTCAGCAGCCAGCTGGCCAGGCCAGGGCTTTGCTGGATAGAAGCTGACGCTTCCAGAGGTGTTCAAATAGGATTCCTCGCACCGGGCAAACCCGTGGGGGGGTTCCCTGCGCTGGTGATCCTGTGTTACAAACACTCACGTGAATGTGACAGATGAATTTCTCTGAAATTTTCATTTTTGAGTGCTAGATTTCTAAAGCTCTTGTGAGCTACGTACTAAGATCTATCATCTTTTTTATCCATGAAGGTAGGAATGACAGAAGCTCAGATCAAAGGGAAGTGTTTGTTTGAAGATAAGTGGGTCTCTGTATATATATGGATTCCTTGAGCATGCAAGGAGTTAATTGCAAAAAAATAATAAAAAAATTAAGGGCCTCCTGTGAGGCCAGCTGATGTGTCAATTCTATGTACCTGAGAAAATCTATGACAGCGTTTGCCATTTTAATTGATTTAAGAGAAATGCAGGCTGCATTTTTGTAATGAATGTTCCCAGAGTTCCAGTGAAAGTAGGCTTTAAAAGAGATGCAAATGACAACCTATTTAATGGCTCTGCACAGAAACAGAAGCTGCCCTCTTTGCACTGAAGATGTGTGAGAATGTGAGATCTGCAGATCCAGAATGAGGCACTTGAAGTAACCCAAAATAATCAGTACCGTCATGCCCCGAGACAAGGATGAAATAGTAAATGAGAGGCAAATTTTAAGCACTGGTGAGCCTGTGAGAACATATCACAAAGGACTAGTTAATTTAAATGCTCATATATAATACTAATTAGCAGTGCTCTTACCTGTCCCTATGTAGACTTTTTGCATTCTCATTGCAGAGACTTCCATGTGGGGTTAACTGTAATCAAGTGTGGAGTACAGGTAGTAAAGGAGACCCTCTCATCTGTTGCAGACATCCAGGAACGGATCTGCAGCTTTATCTCAAGCTGAGGATCTAGACCCCATTCTTTAAGAAATAAAATTATATGCTATTTCTCTGTTTTCTGCTGAGTACCTACTGGGAATGATCACATGCTTGTAAAATCTAATTATAATCTATGTGTTGAACTGGGCTGTCTTTCTCCGAGTCTCCGAGGCAATCAGAAGTATGACCAGCTCTTACTCTTTTTTTGATCCAATGTGTGAAAAGCTAAACATCGGGAACTGTGATAGAAAGACTGAGTGATGATGCCCATCAGTTGAGGTACAAGAGAGGCGAGGCCATGGTACTCTGCTACCAGTGAGATTTGGTGGTGAGCACAACGTGTGACAACCTGTCCTGAGTGCTTTGCTGTCCTCACACTTCCCTTCACTTGCTGTTTCACAAACTACTTATGGAGAGCCTGTGAATCGCTAATATGAGGCAGTCCTGGCAATGTTGAGGCACATAAAATCTTGTATGGAAGCATGCTGTTGTAGTTCCTGAAGGAGTAGACTTACGGGATGCCTGGAGAAAAGGCAGACAAGCGTGATCCTGAGTGTAGCCTTGGACCTATGCTTCACAGATGGATTAGGGATGGTTATTGAGTCCAGTGGTGTTATGGCTCAGGATTGTCTATCAAAGTCTGATGTGCTGAGCTACCTTACAATCCTCATTTTATGCTATGTGTAAGCTGCCACTGTCCCTTCGTGTTCTCTTCTGTGACCCAGTCTGCCTTAGTTTTCTAGCAGTTGCTTCCAGTGCCAAGCTACACGCCTGTCCAGCTTGAAGAGCACCTTCATTTTACTTGAGGGACAAAGGAATCAGTTAAAGCAGAAACTGGAACCAATTGTGCCTATTGCTCCCTCAAGGGTCTGAATCATAGCAGTGTATTTTACAGAAATATTTTAAAATGTTTCTTAAGAAAGCAGACCACAGTCTCATATGCATTATGAGCAAGTTCTGTAAGCTACCAGATCCAAGAGCGTGTAATTTTAGCAAAGCTTACTTTTTGAAGTATCTAATCCAGCGAGGAGGGAGAATGAATTATTTAAAACCTAATAGTCATAATTATGAAGAACTAAATTAGCATTACAATTTCTCAGTCAAATCTACATGCTGATGAAGAATGGAAAGATCTTGTCTACGAAGGGTAGAGCATTTCATAAAGAATTGTTTACAGTAGAAAGGCTAATGTATCAAATGACATTTAGTTACAGGATTTTTTAATGAAATAATGAAGAATATTTGTGTCCAATTCAACAGCTCTGGAGGAAGAGAACTATTTGCCTACCAGGAATATGGCAAAAACAGCAGTTGAAATTTGTCCACCTATGTAGGCCAATCCCTGTTCTTCACAAAAGCCCTTTGGGCAAAGGACTAGTTTGACACAAGAAAGAACGCTTTTGGGGATGGGAGTTTCCTTGTGAGGTTCAGATACACCCCTTAATAACTCGACTAGAAATACCAATTCATTTCACAGTTGGGGATTAAGTAATGGAATTATTTTTAACCATTATTAACGGCAGCTGCTTTGCCTAAGGATTAGGCCCCATGTTGTCAAAGGCATTAAAGGTAATATATCCCATTTCAAGTCTCTATTGAGCTATTCATTTCAGGTATCTCATGTCTTTCAGTAATCAATATTCTGAGCTGCATTTTTGTTTCTCCCATGCCTCCCCACTTCTCACGTATTTCAAAAAAAGCAGATGCAGTAACAAAAGTATATGCTTAGATCCATTCCATAAAGTGCTCTTTGAAGAACAAAATATGATCATACTTCCAAAGATGTCTAGCAGCATTTGACTTTGCGTTGAACTACACAGTATTTATGAAGTCAAAACCTTTTACAGGTTTATATCTTTGCAGGTCTAAAGTATAATGCAGTGCCATATTGTGTCTTAAGCCTCTCTTTTTTTATCCAAGCTCACTATTCCTTTCTTTTATGAATTTTTTAATAAAGTTCAGTTTTGCTCATTGCCTCGAGGTATTATTCTTGTAGAGCCAGCAGATAGTTATAACAGAATTGTTCAGATTTTGCATATTTTAGAAAGAACTGTTCCCTTAGACAGCCATGAACTGAGCTTTGAAAAGTATGTGGTTTCATCTTGCAGCAATGACAAACTGTCTTATTATAAACAAGAGCAGCAGACAGCTCATAACAAATACATGTTCTTTTCCCTTCAGTAAAAAATACAAAATCTGGAGGTCAAATTGTGCTGTCATTTACTGGGATATAAATTTGGAGCTACTTGGTTGATTTGGGGCTATTTATGGTGTTACCATTTCCATAATGCAAATGAGTAGAATTTGACTCTGAAAAATCAAACTGTGTCTGGTATATTATTTCTGTTTTGACATTTGTGCTTCTTATCTTCACAACTACTGCTGCTAAAGTTTTAGAAGCCTATCCTTGTGTAATTTGCCTCTTGGGAATAGCAAACAAAATACTGTGACTGTATCATATTAATGTGCTTATGCAATGGCATATTTATAGCCAGACAGCTCTTGTGATTTATTTTTTTTTTTATAATATCTGTAAGGGAAAAAAACAAACACCCTTAGTTTATGCAAGTTCTTTTAAAATTCAAGAAAAGGAAGGTTATTATTCTTTCTAGCGAATCTGAAAAATGGCTTTGTGGAAATGTTTTCATGCCACATGTTTACCAGTGTGCAAAACCTGGAATACAACTGACAAAGATAACTGAACTCAAGCGTTTTCAGGCCTGTGTCTATCATTTTGGATATTTAATCAGGCAGAAAATATACCAGTGGGGTTTTGGTCAATGGGTTTCCACAACCTAATGTAACAGATTAGGGGCGATCTACTGGAGTGATTTACTCCAACAAACAAGCTCTCAGAAGGATTTAAGACTGAGTTTAACTGGGCATCTCAGCACAGGACCACCACTTCATTACAATCCCCATAAGCACCCAGGTCTGTTGCTGTACGAGTCCTAGCATAAAAACAGACTTCCAAAGAAGTCAGTGCCAGCTAGACATATAGACTTTTTCCAGCTATAAACCATGGCTTCTTCACTCTCGTATTCAGGTCAGGTCTGGTACAAGACATTATCCAAGGAAGTTTGTCCGGGAAGCTTTATTGAGAAAGAAATTTGACATTCAAGAACTGTTTCAGTTTATACTGTTAGATTATTTCTGCTCAACCGAAATAAAGGAGTCATCTCTGCTTCAGAGTTTTGGGGTGATAAGGCCTGTCCGTTTCACTGAGGTGAGGGAGATGGGTGAACTACAGCAACATACAGCATCTCAAGATCAGAACCTCCTGGGTTTTGCTATCTAAACCAGAGAACTAATTCTTAGGCTGAGAATTCTTAAGCAGAATATTATTGGATGAATAAACGGGATGGATGAAAACTTAGGAAATTAATTGTCTTAAGTGTTTTTTTACTTTCCTTTGCACTAGAATGTTGTGGTTACTATACCATATGTTCAGCATGAGAAGCTTAATATCACAGCTTCTGTAAATGCCAGAAAGGTTAATGAGAAAAGACAGCTGCCAGTTCTTGTTCCCCCAAAAGTATAAAAAAAAAAATCAAAAAGCTTGTTGAATAGTTTTCTAAGTAAATTACTGTTCGTTTCTAAAAAAACCCAAGAAACAGAGACAACTGAGCTGTATGAAATAAAAAGGATCGTTGAATCCACAGAAGTCTTTAAATGCAGCTAAGCAGAGGTGTTTAAAGGTCAAGTCACTCTGCTGCAGATAAAGATAGAAATGCAGCCCTAAACTAAGCAGGGAGCTGGGCAGCCACGTCACTGTGACAACAGTTACGTTGGAGCCTGTTTGTCACACTGAGTAATCTAACAGAGGGCAGAGGGCACTTTCGGGAGGCATTGCAAGTTTAACCAAAGATGTACCCGTTAAAAAGCCCGAGTCTCCAGTGTCATACAGATTGCTTTAAAACATCCTGAAATCCGAAGTTAGTACTAGAAATTTGCCATGTAAAAGGAACAGAACAACAAAATATGCCTTATTTCTTCTATTTGTTTGCCTAGCTTTTCTTACCAGTTTTTAATCTTTCTGTAGCCTTGTTTGCTGGATTAGAGAGCTCACTATTATCCTCCTGAAGGTTCTCCAACAATCCTACAAATAAATCCTTATAAATAGAAATCAAGCAACCCCCTGATTTCTTTTATTTAGAATTGAATTCAGTGATGCTTTCACTCCAGTGAATTTATTCTTTCATTCTTATGTCTTTCCAGTATTTTAACATCTTTCTTGAATCATAGATACTACTATACAGTAATACCAGTGATACTACTATATAGTAATACTGGTATTAACGTCAGAGGTAATAGAAGACTGAGGTATTGCCTTCTCCAAACTCAATATTCTCATTTGTATGTCCAGAATTCATTGAGCCTTTTGGATGTAGAGGCAGATGACGGCCTCAAAGCACAGGATCCTCATACCCTGCTTGTAGTTGAGGACCCACGTTGTAAGTGTGTACTCTAAAGCTTTTGTTCGGAGTGATGGAACGGTATTTGGTTGTATTCAGTTATGCTGCTTTTGCAAATAGCTTATCAGATTATTCTAGCATGCCAGCCTGTTCTTTTAATTATTTGTCACTCTCCTAATCTCTGCAAATTTTATCAGCAGTGATTTTATTGTTTTCTTGTAGGTTATTCAAAATAAGTTAAATAACATGGAGTCAAGGTCAGTACATACTTTATGACCACATTTGAAGCCATTTTTTAATTTAATACACATCATAACGTTTTTCTTTTACAATATTTTATTTTTAAAATTTTTATTGTAGTTTATCAATCAAAATTTTATGCAGTCAGATATTTTACAGAGGTATAAATACATTACTACAACACAGTTACATTTATCTATCAAATTTGTATTCTCACAGAAAAGGATATTGCATTATCCTGAATAGACGTATACTTCTCTATACATTCCTATTGATTTGCATTAATTAAATTATCCTTCTTTAATTCTTTCTTAATGGAATCTCCCATCATTCAGTCATTCTGTTGTATAGTTGGGATCAATATTAAGTTGGTGGGACTACAATGCCCACATATCTTTTTTTCAATATTGGCACAACTTTTGCTTTCTTTCAATGCTCTGGAACTTGTCCAATGTTTGGAAACTGACTGAGAATGATTATTAACAGTCCATAATGATCTTTGTTGGCTCATTTACAACTCTTGGATGTGATTAATCTGTACATGCTGATTTAAGTAGATCTAAATTTAGAACCGGCACATAAGTAGATCTCCCTTGATTTTCCTTTCAATGTAAATAAAAAAATTGGGTTTTAAGCACTGTGATTAAAGATCTCTTTTTGTTGCTCTGTTCACTCCCCTGGTACTTTACTGTTTCACTCTCTGTTCAAAATCCTGCAGGTGGAAGGGGGTCTGAATTTCTCAAGATTTTTTTTTAAAAAGGGCGCTACACGTTTCTTTGCAGATTACCTTTGACTTGTATGAACCCTTGAGACAAATGTCTGTCAGCTACCTTAGCAAATCATGCATTATAAGCAGCTCAATCCTGTTTCTAACCTTTACAGGAGGGGGCTGTTGTTTGTTTGTCACAACTTCTGGTGTGCTCTCATTCTTTTGCATGGTAGTTGTGGAAAAAAAAAAAAAAGTCTTAAAAAAATACAGTTTTTGATTAGTAGGGTTGTCTATCCCCAAGTCTAAATTTCCACGTCATGATACATGTACTGTGGACACTATTTACTGACTTCCTTTTTCAAGAAGTTTTAAAAATATTTCCATCTTTGGAGAAAGTACACAAACATATTTCTGTTTTATAATAGAGGAACCAATGCAATAACCAACTATATACACATATATTTGTACATACATAATATATGAAGAAGTAATGTTATATATAAAATTGATGGATACATTATGAGCTGTAGGTAAAAGCAATATATTGCTTAAGTTTTAAATATATTGCTATAGTTTTAAACAGATCAAAGGAAGAGACTAGAGAGCCTGCTCCTCCCTGGATTAGGTGAGTCGTGCTGTGGCTCCCGTGGCAGCGGGGTGCTCTCCTGGCTGCACAAGCCTTCTGACCCCACTCCCACCACAGCTCCCCCTTTCTTCTGCATAAACAAATCCAACACTGCGTGGGGGGCAGAGGAAGGTATGAGAGATATTCACAGTACAGAGACTAAACTGTTGTAACCACAGCCCAAATACATGTCTTTTAAAGACAAAATAGCAGATGTGCTGACTAAGTCTGTGATTATGCACATGTTCAAGCTCAGCCTCCTGAGCATCCCACAGATTTTGTGATAGGAAAATTAAGTCCTGTGTACATTTACAAGGTGGAGCCCTTGGCTGTCAGGAATTCTGACCTTGTGTTTTTCTTCTGCCACCTGCCATTACCATTATTTCTTGACTCAGATTTGCATTCACAGTAGAACTCACAGACGGGTATTTTCTGAATCATTGTGAAGGAGTTTCATGTTTGCTGGATGCTGTCATCTGCCTCACTCAAACATCATGTGGTATATCTCATTAAAGAACCTCTGTGGCATAACTGGTATAAGGACTTGATGGTAACAGAATAAATATGCACAAAAATGATAAAACAATTACATGTTTGCCCGCAGATATTGAAAACATGAAGTTGTCTTACATGTCTTGAAAGGGGAGATTTGGGGGCACAAAGAAGCAGGAAAAATCCCCACATCAATGGATTTGGTTATTTTACATTATTGAAAAGAGGTGTAGAAGAGGGCTTGGGAATGACTTGAGAAAACACATTTACAACAGTTGTGTTAAAAGTAAATAAAGGCTCACACCCACCCTAGAAAGCAGCTCTGTGGTGCCTCATAGTCATTCCAAATGGACCATCTTTACTTCCTCCGGTCTGCATCTCCTTCTCATGTGCCTCAAGTAATGTGCTTCCTTGTGGGGCCCACCATATTCGGAGCAGTTTGTTAACACTCTGAAGCTCTTTAAAATGCATACCATGTGTGCACAAAATGTCTTCATTTATCAGATTAGCTCACAGATCAGGCACCATTCAAAAGAGCAGAATGGTGCTAGAACAAGGGTGTCAACTCACCCTGCAGTGAAACTGAATTCCCCCTTTGGACAAAGGCTGGGAATTAAAAACAAAATAGACACAAATTACCAATTTCCAAGTTTTACCTTCTTTTAATTGACGGTGTTAAATTACATTTTAATAAAGTAAATATGTTTTCAAACCTCCTTCTCTGAACACAGGCTGCATTCACACATTCCCTGCCAGCTACTTCTGAGGTGGCTGAAGAGGTGACCACCTCCTGCACATCCAGAGCTGCTGATCGCTGCCCTCTGATCTGCCCCAGGAACTGCTCTCGTAAATGCCCCTCTGCTCATTTTGGCCAGAGTAAAACCAGGGCCAGTTAAACAGGTGCTGCCCAAGTCCTTGGCACAGATTTGTCTTGGTGGGGCTGTGTGAGGATGGCCAAGCCTTGGCTACAAAAGCCTCTTGCATGGATGCAAACCTCCATGGCGATGGCACAGTTGCTACTGTCACCAGGGTTAGTTACACCATCCCATAGTGAGGAACCAGGCTCCTCCAGCTGAACTGAAGCACTTTGGCAATGCAGTAACAGGCATTTCCGTCCTGCTGGAGCACACTTTTGGTTTTATTGGTGCTTTTGTATTTATGAGCTAGACACCCTCGTTCATTCACACCCACACAGAAATCAGGTGTGTCCTAAACATCTGCGTTAGGCAGGTAGATAGGATCAATCCTTTCATCCTGCTGTGATGTAATTTCATTCACGTAACGTGTCCCTCCCTGAATAATAGATGTGGCAGTATGTTTTATAGTAAACAGATTTTATAGTAAACAGTCCTTTCCTTCCTACAGGTATGATGTTGAGAAATGGTTGAGCAAAACCAAATAACTGTAATTGGTAGAAGATATGCTAAATTATCCTGGATTAATTATTGGGTAATATAATCAAATATCAAAGCAGATTTCTAAATGTCAGCAATAGTGAGAAGGAACAAATACCATTCATACCAACCCCCCAGCTAGAATCAGAGACTTAAATTTATTGCCTGTGTCCTGAATTTAGCTTTCAGATTACTGATTTATATGAAAACAAACACTCTTGTGACAAAATCTCTTCCTACAAACCAGCAGAGAAGGTTAAGAAATGTGAGTTATATCAAATACAGTTTACACTTTTAGCCACTACTATGTTAAACAACCGGTGTATCATTTTTAATAAATAAATACATGCCAACTGAGGGCAAAACATGTTCTTTCATTATTTTGAAGTTTTCCTACACAAATTCGTAAGATAAATTATATGAGAGATCTGCTTTGCAGGGGACAAGCACACAAAACCAGCCTGCCATTGTGAGATTTCTGACATACATTAAGACATGAATTAGAAATTGATATAATTGTTTTGGTATTACCCTGCACAAGGAAAACCCTTATATTTCACAATGAATAACCTTTTTGCTTATTTTACCTTTTGTAGCTTGTGAGCTACTTTGAGACAAAATGCTTCCTTTTATTTGATTAAAAACATTCACACAAAAATGGTTATGCATTGGACAGCATAATTTATACAATCTATTTTCTGAATAAGCCTTAGCAATGGATTAAACATGAATTGTTTGGTTGTTGCTGTGACCCTTATTCTTGGGCACTTATAAATAAATATACTCCCCCGTGGCTTTACTAAACCTTTGAAAAGTACATTTGTATGCAAATCTGTGAAAAGTCGTATGGCAATGTCACCCTTAGCATTGTACCAATTGTGCAGTACCATAGTGGGCCATGGAACAGTCTGGCAGCTGATGTATTGGAAGCTCCAGGCCGTTTTCAGTGGGGACATTTAAAATTAGCATAAAAAGCTGGATCGTGAGGAACAGAGGACAATTTTGCCATATTCAAGAGAAGGACCGGATGGCCTGCTAGGCCTTCCTATTAATATCTTCTACTGATATACACAATATTCTCATCGCCATTTGCTAATTTACTAATATTGCCCAAGGGGTAAAATAAGTGATAGTCTGAGCCAGAAAACGCAGGTGTCTGCCACGCGCCAAGGGAAGGGATAGCAGCTACCAGCCGAACGCTGGTGCGTCATGGCTAGTGGTGGCCAGGCTAGAGGGCAGCAGGGTTGTGACTGTCTCACTGCTACTTCAGCCAACACCACCTGGCTTCCAGCTGAACTGCAGCAACAGAATGACTTAAGCTACAGGTTTGTCCTATGGGTTAATGTAGTTTATATCCACCACAGAATTGTAATGGGAAAATCACTTTATGGCAATTTTAATGTTCTAATAGACTATTATAGCATGAGGCTATTGTAAATAACACTAAGAGTTAACTGAAATGACACTTTTTCAGTTATGAAGACATCATGCCTTTGAATGAGGTACCATATATCAGATTTGGTGCTCTTCCCCTAATGCAGAACGAGAAAGCATTTGAATACTGAATTCTTTTATCTGAAATGAGATAAGGAACCTTTCAGGCCACACAATAAAAATAATTAAAAATTATGTATATTAGCCATTTGAGCAGAGATATTCAGCCCAATTCTTTTTGACAAAATATTTTTTCTTCCACTGGAAACGAAGAGTTTTCAAAAGAGAGTCTGTTTCAACAAATTTCTAGGATAAGAAAGGCCTGTATGATGATACCCAGCCAAGTACCACGTTGTCTATGAGGCTATAGGATGATGGCACTCACTAGATAATTAACTGGTCAATATACTGTTTTAACCTACTAAGAGTTAAGTGTGCAGTTAACATCGGCACCAACATCAAGATTTGGCTTTTCAGATCTACAGCAAACGGCACTTAGATAGTGGGAATAACTGGCAGTGATTGTACACTGTGGTCCACAGTCCTCTCTAAACTATTGTGAGAAAATGAGAGAAAATAAGTTCCTGCGTCCAAGTCTACATCCTGCGTGAGAAGTGGTGTCTCTATTTTTTTAGTGCTCTCCTCAGCCTGCCCGTTCCCAGCCAGGATCAGCTCATCCTGTTACACCACATGCCTAAACAACCCGCATCTCATCACTGTTCCTCTGACCTATTCTTCTTCTCCTCCTCTTTCACACCCATACGCGCCCCTTCTTTCTGGCTCCTGCAAACCTCTCCACTCTCTGGTCCCAGAACTCATCCCACTGTTATGTTCCAGGTGCCAGGGGACACAATCCCTCTGTACCACTATCCATCATGGTGATACTGCGTATTCAAATGAATAAATGCAGAGAAAATCCCTTGGCCCTTGCAGTGCACAGTGAAACATCATCAGCATAGCCCAGTTCCTCAGTGGATGTCTCTTAACTCTTAAAAACTCTACTGCAAATATATTGCTTTTAGAAACTTAGTAATTACCCAAATGTCAAGTTTTCTCAGGAGGAGCAGGAGGTCTGTCCCTGAATATGGCCTTGTGCCAAATTTGAAACTCCTCATTCAAAATATTCAAAAGCTGCTGGGGCTTTCATCTCTTGGCTGAAAGATTTGTAATGGATTCAGTAGAACACATTTCTTCTTGTTTCCTTCTCACAAATTCCCTGAAGGCAAAAATAAAAGTCTGAAATAGAAGTATGTGCTATTAGGGCTAAATTAAGACTGACAAAGGTATAAGCAACTGAAAGCAAAGCATTACAAGGGGAAACTTAACTACAAATTTCACATACTGTACAATGAGGTGTCTATACTACATCTTCCATGTAAAACAGCATCTTGATCTCTTTTGCAGTCAGAACAGTATTAAATAAATCTTTTTTTTCCTGAGTGTATAAGCAAAGATATCTAGTTATGAGACATCTTCCAACTGATGTGAAAACCTAGATAGTCTCCACCTGATACACCAAAGAAATTTTGAGAAGTACAAACATGTCAGGTACAGAGTGAAGGTTCAGACATTTAAAGAGAAGTGCTGGCAAGCATAATTAACCCACTTCATGCTCAGAATTAATTTAAAGAATGTCAGAAACATTTTTAATACCGAGTAAGTATGTATTTATTACACGACAGTGTTTAAAAATCCCAATGCTTTAGGAAACATACTGGCCAGAAAAATAATGTGGGATTATTATGGTTATGACCAAATAAATTGAAACATTTGCAGCTAATGTTGACATCAAATGGTTGAACATAGCAGGAAGCTGCCATCGGTAATTTACATATTCACTTATAATTGTGCCTGTGCATCATAAAGATAGTTCATATTTGCATTTGCTGCCCTCTGAACCAAGTCATTTTCCAGCGGCATATATTCGCTTTCACTGCAGGTAACTTTCGTTAGTGGTAATTAAAGGACAATTTTTACTGCATTATGCTACAGGAAACAATAAGTGGTTGGTGAGATTGATTAATATCTAAACTAAGTTTGAGACATGTAATCAATCTCATAGGCACAAGAGATTGTTCCTGTTATGCAATGAAAAGTAACAGGAAAGAAAAGCCCTGTTTATTCTGACTAGCCGATGCCGACCCTTTAAATTCCATTGGATTGCACTAAATGGCCTGATTTATTTTTAAATATTCCCAACAGAGAATAGCCGTAGTCTATGCATAATGACTTTTTACCCTCATTATCTGCACAGTCTGTGTTTGGGCTCTGGCTGGGACAATACCAAGGAGGATGTCAATGTTATCTTAGTGTGGAAATCATTTCCTCGTAGACAACTGCATCTGAGGGTTGCTGGGCATCCAATCCCATTCCTTTTGCTTTCAATACCTATTGAAGAGACTCCTTTTCAAAAACTGCTGAACCCCACAGACTCAACATCGCTTCCAGTTGAAGCTTTACTGTTTCACTGGGAGCTGGAACAGACCCAATAACTGTGATGTGTTTTCACTTGTTGAAAAAGAAATACTATTATGCTGTGCCTTATTTTGCCATCCAAACATTGTGCTGAGAAATATTATCACTGCAGAATTGCTGTCAAATATTTATTTTTATTGGGAAAATAGCACTCTTTCTGTAGTAGCATGATGTTATCATTTAATTATTTTTTCTTTTCTGCTTTATGATGGAAAGCTGCAATTCAATGAAGTATATATTTAAATGCAAAAGAGGCACACCAATTAATCAGTACAGAATATGAATGCTTTTAATCTGCATCAAAAACACTGTGGGGCTTGGAAAAACACCAATCTTTTAAACAGAAAGTATACAAAAGTAATTCCTATCCATGCTCACATTTGCTCAAATACAATGAAAAACTGCAATTGTGCAATTAGATTATCTTCACAATAATATATTCTTTTAAGGCTTTGAATTATACTAAGCACATTTTGACGAGTCTTTGATTTCTTTTTATTTAGTATAAAAATGGACATACATAAATAATTTCAATTGATAAAAAAATTCAAAAATTCACATAGATAGATCAAATGTTAGCTCTGAAACACTGAGAACTGAAACACAGATGTTCACTGCTTTCTGGTTTTTACCCATCCAATTAACGTACAGAAATTTAGTACTGAAGATAGGAGATAAATTGGTCTAGATATTGCAGTTAGGTATAGCTGTAAGTGTGGACTAATCAATTTTGAGGTGCATATAAACTAGATGATGGATTTATTACAGTTAACTCTCCATTATCTGGGATATGGGACACTAGGAACTGATGGAGAAGAGAAAAACCTGGATATTAGAGATGCTCCAAGGAACACCAGAGACAGTTCAGTTCTGCATACAGTAAATATAGTCCAGAAGAGCTTATTATCTCTGGGTTTAGCACTAGCCAGTGGCCACAAGACATCTTTTGCAGTGTTGCAGGAATTTGCAAAGCCATCTTAGGCTCTGTATCTCAAGGAAGCAGTTATATTCCTTACGACCCTGTGAATAATGTCTGAGCCAATAAGCCCCGCTAAGCCCGGGGTGGCTCTTCAGGTATATGCATTCACTCTGGAACATTTTTGTTCATAGCCTTTATCAAGCAGTGCAAAACAGAACAGAAATGGTGTTAACGGTGTTTTCAAACTTCAAAACATTTCTCAAGAGCTTGAGCAGTGTTTTTTTCCTGCTAGAGACATTCACTCCAGAAAGCTAAATGAGTAGGACACTGCTGGCATGGGGCATCCACCTTTTCAGTGCCTGCTTTCAAGTCAGGGACACAGGAGACCTGCCTTTGGATCTGCTATATTCCCTTTCACTGCTAATTATCTGAATATTGCCTTCTTCTGGGCAAGGTGTCTCTCCTTCTGCTTTTGACCAGAAGCTCTATACAGGGTGAGAAACCTTTCCCAGGGAGGATTTTATTTCATATACACATATCAAGAAAGTCTTTCATTTTAAAGGATTGTCATCCTCCAACAAACAGCTATTTCATCAGGAAATTCCAACCTGCCTTCTAATGAGTGGGCCAAACCTGCACGGATCTATTCAGAGAGCTGACTTTCACTCAGTGCCTACCCTTTGCAATGGAATTAACTCTTTTCATATTTAAACTACCCCCCAAAGCCATTAAATAAAAGAAGGCCATAAAACATTTGCTAATAAAAAGGATTACTGCCAGAAATCCACCTCATGCTTTAAGTGGTTGCTTTAAAGCCAGTCCTTCCTCAAAATGTTTTTATAACAAAATAGTTTAGCCTCATTTGTTGCTGGTGTAAGAAGCAAGCCATCTTGTCATTTGTCACACAATACCCATGTAACCTGCTTTAGGTCTAGGAAGAAAGAAATGGGCTTTCTTGAGGTTCTGTGTATGTACGACTCCATCATCACAGTCGGGATCCTCCACTTTTCCTGTGCTCTTAGGGCAGTGGATGCCTCCTCTGCCTTGCCAGTGTTTTGAGGGATTAAGAAGATAACCCTACCTTGTGATGGGCAGCTGGAAGTGATGGCAGCAGAAGGGACCTAGATGGGGAGCTGGGAACAGAAGATATGGGAGGAATTCTTTAATGCAGTGAAAATGGAAAGGCAAAGTCAGGAGGCAAACCTGGTGGCTGAAGGCTGAGCTGAGAAACATGAAAGAATGAAGACCAAAATGAAAGAGGCCAAAGGGGCAGGGGGTCCAGCAGAACATTGGAGGGGCATGAGCGAGATGACAGATTGAGAAAAGGGTAGTGGAGGTGAGAGAAAAGGAAGGACTGCTGACACCACAGCACTGCTGAGGAGCAAAGATAAACACACAGGAAGGATGAAGAGGAGAGAGTTTTATGAAAAATGAGGCTGAGACAGGAGGCAAATCCTGCAAGTGAAAATACATTAGAGGAGAAAGGTCATGTCAAAATACAGTAAAACTATTTATTTTTGTGCTGCTCTTATCTTGTGCATTCTTGAAGCCGCGATTTTGAATCTTATTATTGTTGTGCTCTCCAGCAGCTCGGGCTGCCTAGCAATGCCTGGCTGGTGTGTGCTGGCTGTGTCGCACAGAGCTCGCCGGCTGCCTAGCAACTGGCAGGGGGCTGCGATGGGCTCCCCGCACCAGGCTCAGGGACGCAGCACTACCCCAAACCCTGCTCCCGCGGCAAGGCAGGAGGGAGCATCTCCGGCTGCTACAGCTGTGATGAAAACCTTAATTGTATTAATTGGAAAAAAGGGCACGCAGAGGTGCCCGCGAGAGCGCAGAGAGCCCGACAAATTGTCTCTGGGAAGTGGGAACAGCCCCATTCATCGCTGCAACACTCAGACACCCTGTGATGATAACTGAAATATCAATATGGTTAATTATTCCAGTTTTTAAGTAAGGCTCTGTGGGCTAGATCTAAAGCACAGGAAGGCAAACCAACACAGATATTTAGCTTCTCGGGTGACTATTTCTAATTTGGTATAGGAGATACCAAAAAGGTGGCTTTTGTTCCCAGAAAAAAAAAAAAAAGGCATTAAGTATTCATGCAAGATTATTCCATTACAGCCACACTTTTGTAAGTATATCACTGTAACCAACAAAATTTTCTTACAAGAACATAGGACTTGGCATTTGGCAGTAGAGCTGATGTGGCTGATCTGAACAGCCCCTATGTCCTCTGTGCTTCCAGCTGCCCCCTCATCCCTTGCACTGTCAAAAGCATTTGTGCGGCTAAACAACTGAATCAGGAATTGATCCAGCTGAGAAATAGTCCAACAAAAAATAGTTATTTTCCAACCAACACTACTGAAGCAAGTACTCTTCCCAAGGGAAAAACAAAGACACGTGTCAATCTATGCCTAGAAAAGGGAATAGACAGTTACAGAGCTACACAAATTACACTGCAGGAGAAGTTACTTTGATGCTGCTACTTTGACGCTGTTGTAAAGGGGTGCGTTTAGAATATAGTTACATTTTTCTCTCCTGGTCAAAAACGGGCTATGTCCCAGAAGGACAGTGTTGCTCCACTGAGGATCATCATGCCCCACTGAGTAGGAGCAAATCTCAGTTGGACAGTTGAGACCCTGAGAGGTATATAAGCACATTTTACTCTGGATGGGAACTCACTCAGGTGATCATTTGGGTGCAGCTTGAAGAGCAGCATTACATTTTTTCCTTTACCAGTCCAGCTGCCCCAGACAGGAAAATTTTCATTCTCCGCACTTGTGCACTTGAAGTATCTTGAGAAAGATAGTTAACTTTTCCTTCTAATCAGTAGTTTATTGTCTGGAGCAATGGAAAAGTGTGATTATTAAAAAAACAAAACAAAACAGAATAAAATAGTTTCTAAAGAAAAACCCAGTGAATACAGTCCAGATGCACACTAGTATCTTGAGCAAAGGTCCAAGGTTTATTTGCTCTGGCTCAGCGCTGGCTCTGCTAGATTTGGCTGGCACTTGCATAGCTACCCGAATGTCCACTGTGCTTTTGGGTACTTTGGAATCACTCAGTGTACATACCATGCACACTCACGGAGCCAGCTTGGGTCTATTGCATCTGAGTCAAACCCTCCAAGAACCTCAGACATGAGGAACACACTGCAAAGACACTCAACTGACACTGCAGAGAGTAATTTTGAGAGCAGGAGGGCTAGCATGGGGCAGAGCCAATAAGGCCTGCTGAGCTAATCAGTTGAGCACGTCCACACCACAACTCCCAGTAGATCTTGCATTGTGTGGCCCTCACAGCAGTACTGCCCTGGTTGTATGGCACCAAGTGAAAAAGTCTTGCTGGAGTCGACTTAGCTCAGCATGGAACCAGTTTGGGTGTTTCCGTATCTACCCCAGGTCTACTCGCCAGGCATCGGGATAACCCCGGGCTGTGCCAGGGAGGCTGAAGAAAAGTCACAACGCAGATGTCACAAGGTGGCGCCCTTTGACGCGGTCTTCCAAAGTCTTCAGTTGCGAGCACAATTTGAGGTAGAATTGGGTAAGGTTTTTGGTTTGTGCAAGGCCTTTTGGGCCGTGATGCATTGGAGGGAAAGGGGCTGTAAGCCCTCCTGGAGCCTCTGCTCTACTGCTTGAGGCGGGTGCGTTTCCTGGGAGCCAGCACTGCTCTGCCCTGCTGCTGTCCTGCCATCTGCTTTGTAGGACTTGGTTGCCCGCCGAAGTGAAGCACAATACATTTAGCAAAACAAACGTCACTGATTTTTCTCATGCTGAAAAAGTCGATGTGCAAGGCCCCACACATCTGCTGTCTCTTTGCACCGGGGCAGCAATAACATTTTAAGAAAAAACGACAACAGTTGTGCCACATTTGAGGATGTTAACAGCTTCCATGAAGTCAATCTGTATCTTCAGGCAATTACAGACTCTTCCAAGCCAATGGGTGTTAAGCAATTTGCAGCCAGATTGACTAGAGAAATCAGATTTCTCTTTGTATTATGATAGCTGGAAACAAGGAGAAGCCAGTGCCCAAGATGTTTTCTGATCACACTTGCCCTGGGACCCATTAAAAGCTTATCTATATCTCAAAACTGTTGCAGATAAAATTTAATTATTTTACATTAAAAGGGTACTTGGAACCCAAAATAAAATGTTTTATTGGAAATTACATGCTGTCCTAAAGAGAGTTATTGAAGCCACTTTGGAAACAATTTTGCTAAGCTGCCAAATGAATTAACCATCAGAAGATAGCAATGTAGATGCATTTGTATCCCACAACGTGCTGTGAATGTACCAGCTCCTTCCTCTGCTGTCCCAGACAGCACTCAAATATCTCTCCCAGCACTTGTCTAGCTGTTCCTAGCCAGGGGGTGTTTTTTTGTAACTCCAGCTGCAAGGACCTTCCCAGGCTCCCTACCATTCATCCTCAGGTTCTAGACCAAGGTGCTGGACTTTGCTGACCTCAGATGGAAAGGGAGATCTATTTTTCCTCTCTCCACCTTGATTTAGAGACATCAGCAGGTATACCAAAGGATCCTGACCAAAATGGTTTTTAGTGCTGCCAACAGACTCCAGAGGACACGCAAAATACCATACGATTATGCAGAGATGAGGCAGTCTGTGCTGGCTATAATTTGAGAGAGAATATTTTTTTCCAAAACATGCTATCTTTTCACGGCTGTGGGTTTCTCTGGGACAACTACTAAAATGCACGGGCTGATACCGGTTGCGTTTGTAACTGCGAACACACAGCACAGCAAGCCAAAGTGTGAATAACGGGCCTTGGAGACAGCTTCTTCTGGCCCTCTTACTCATTGCAAAGGCAGGCTTGGACATCCCAGCATAGAAGCCACCTGCTGTTAATGCCTTTTCTTCTGGTATGATCACAGAAACAGGGTTCTGCTTACAAAAAAACCCACCAAAAACCCAAAACCCCAAGCAAAGAAGATTGTACTAAATAATCACCAAACCCTTATCTTCCACACCTTTGCAACAACCAGAGGAGACCCCAATCTATGACTAACAACCGAGGTAAAGAGTAGCAGGAATAATGTATTTCCCTCAGGCAAATATTTAAGTTCTTCTTATGAAACTCAGCTGAGAAAAACGCTATTTGTCAGTTACTACTTCAGGGCAGGCTTTCACAAAGATCTACGCAGATTCAGTATTTCTCCGTCCCACTTGGGATAGCCCCCAGGGAAGGGACTAATTAACCCCAATCGCGACGCTCCTATCGTTTTACCAGTTTTGTTGTCACCTTACAAATTCCTAGCCTGCCGGGAGGCCGGATAACCAGGGCATCGCTTCCCACCCAGACCCTTATGGCCCCTCCCGAGGGCAGGCGCTGCCTCAAGCCAGCACTAGTGGGGCAAGGGGCTTTTCTTGAGGGGGACGGGGGAAGGATACAAGCCCAGAAGTCTGATCCGCCACCTCCGCTGCCGCCCTCGGCCACGGCAGGGGCCAGGCGGGCCGGTGGCCGCCGGGCCCCGCCATCTCCCCGCGGCGGCCAGGGCCGGCAGCCATGACGGGCGCCCGCCCCGCCTCGCCTCACCTCAACTCGGCGCATGCGCGGTGCGGGCGCGGCGCTGCCTACAGCTCCCGGCTCGCTTTGCAAAGCGGGGGTGGGGATTGGGATTTTTTTCTGCCCCCCCCCCCCCGGCGGGGGAAGGATGGGTGGGGAAAGCGAGCGTTCACGAAAGCGAGGCGAGGAGGAATCCCACAATACCAGGCGGGTTGCGAGCCCGGCGCTGCCGCTGTCTCTTTAATGCAAGAGGAAGCGATGCGGAGGGGTGGAAAATGGCAGAGTTGCAGATGTTGCTAGAGGAGGAAATCCCTTCTGGCAAGCGGGCTCTGCTCGAGAGCTACCAGAACCTCACTCGAGTCGCCGACTACTGCGAAAACAACTACATCCAGGTGAGGGGCAGCGTACCGGGGCCGGCGGCGGGGCGGGGAGGCTCGCCTGGGCTCGGCTCCCCAGTGCGGGCGGCGGGGCCGGAGCCGCCTTGAGGGGCAGCGCGGCGCCCGGCTCTCCGCCCCGCAGCCGCTCCCCCGGCTTTGCCGTTTCTTTCAACTTTTCCAGCCGAACGACCGGGCTTCCCTCCCCCCTGCTCCGGAGGGGAAGGGAGGGGGTTATTATGTCAGTCCGGCTGGGAGGGTGTGTCTTTTCCCCCCTCCCCCCCCTTTTTTTTTTTAGTTTTTTTTCCCCTCTCTGTATTTATTTATTATGAGTCACATCCCGGAGACCTCCCTAGGCGGGGGGTGTGTGGGGCGTGAGAGCCGGTGAGCCGCTCCGTGTGGCCGCCTCAGAGCCGGTACCTCAGGTTCCCCCCCAACCCCCGCCTCGCTTCCCGGCGGCGCGGCTCTCTCCGGGGCGGCAGCCGGCGGGCCCCGGGGCGGCGGTTGGTGACGGTTGCTGAGGCGGGCAGCGCCGCGCCTCACGTGGAGCGCGGGTACCGGGCGGCCCCTCAGCCGGAGCCGCAGGGCCGCCATCCGCGGCGGGCGCTCGGGGGGCGGAAGGGGCCCCGCACGCCGCTGACATCACGGCTTCGGTCATGGGCGGCGATCCGCGGTGCGCCGGGTCCTCCGCGGCGAGGCCCGAGAGGGGAACCGCGTTGGTGGCGTGGGGTCCGCAGCGCCGCAGCGAGCTGTTTGCGGGGGCGGGAAGCTGCCCGCGTACCGGTGCGGGAGCCGGTGTTTCAAAATGGCAATCTGTGCCGCTCGCAGGCTCCGGGGTTCAAACACCCGGCACCGGTATCTGCGGACCGGGGCTCCCGGGCTTGAAGAGGCTCCGCGGGCTGTAGCGTGTCTCCGCCAGTCGCTGTGGATTCTTTTTCCCCTTAGATTGCCAGTGCTTCTTGGCCTTGCTTTGAGCCTTCCTTTCTGGAGCTACTTCAAGCGCAATTTACTGTTATTTTTCTCAGGATTTGCAGCACACAACTCTCTCTAAGTCTGTATATTTAGTCATACTGATGTGCATACAGAACCATCCAGAGATGCTCAAATTCAGTTGCTTTTTTTTTTAGCAAAAAAAATTGAAGAGGTAAATCAAGTAAACACTGGAAATCTTGCATTAGATTCAACAAGTTCACTTTACTAGACTGTATATGATGACTATTTAATACAGGTTATTAAATTCTCTGGCATCCATCGTTGTTGGTAAGCTGGCTTACTGTTTTTAGTAATGGAGCAGCAAATTTGAAAACACAGCTTTAATAATATGAAGTGAATTTTTTAATTTTTTTTTTTTGAATGAGCTACTTGGATTAAAACTGCTCTAACGAGACATATTTTTTCAGATTTTTTTTTTTTTGTGGTATGTGAGGTAGTATGAGTTAATGTCTATTTACTCTTCCGAGTTGTTTGCTCCACCCAAAGAAAGCTGCTGATATAAATGCTTCTAAGAGGCGAGGTTCATTTGGTTTTACTCATGGGAAATATGACAAATACATGAGCATGGTAATTGCAGCACAAGTTTTGACCTGTCTCCTGCTCCTGACTTTTTCCCTATGTCAGAAAGCTACAGAGAATCTTCAGTTACATCACTTTCTTCAGAGTCTTAAAACTTGTCTTTTCTTCAGACAAACAAATCAAAAAACCTAACATTTGAGCTAGTTCCCATCCAGTCATTTGGGGTTGGTTTTCTTTTTTTTTTTTTTTAATTTGGTAGCTCATTTTCACCTCAAGTATCAAGGTCAGCTGGATGTGGGATTGGTGCAGTCTGTTTTATCTGTGTACAGCTGTGTTTACCCCTTTTGAAAGGAAGCTGGAGTTCTAAAATTCCTAACAAGGACTTGTGCAGTAGCTTTGAAAATTGTATACCTTGCTTGGATTGTGCATGCATTGTACATTTACTCAATAAAAATGGCAAATATATGGATAAAATCACATATATTTTTTTTTACGTGTGATGGTGGTGGGTTTTTTAATCAGCACTTTGTGTAAAGCCATCTGCTCTCCAGTTGGACTACTGAACAGATTATACTTCCAGTGCCTGTGGTGGGGCCACTGCAGGATTAGGCAATGTGACACGGGGCACTGGGTTATGACATCCGGGAATGTGTGTGTATTGTGGGATGGGAAGGGAGGAAAGGAGAGGAAGAGGCTTAACCAACATGTAATACAAAGTGTTTGTATTTAATGTAATTGAGCATTTTGTAAAAAAGGCAGGCTGGAACAGAGAACCTGGCCATGAATTGAGTGTTAAAATAGTTCAGAAGTGGCTACACATCATAATTTAGCCCATTGCACGTAACTGATTCAATCTGGCCTCCTTGAGTTTGGATAGCTTTGAATTTGGAGAGTTTTCTCTTTCTGTGAGAAAGTCTGTGTGCTCCTTAGTAGGAGAACTTCCTGTACGCTGTCACCCACTCTGCATTGTGGCATTGAGGTGGAACAAGTTTGTCTGACTATTCTGAGTGCTGATGCTAACAATTTATAGTAACTGTAGTAGCACTCAGTTACTTATTCAGAACTCATGATGTTCTCGGTCTTATGTTTTACATTCTTTGCTTATTTAAGCAGGAAAGTAATTTCCCACCCCCAGAATTGTTATGTTCAAACTATATCTGTATTTTTGGATCTGAAAGCGTATGAGTCTGTTTTGTCTCTTTCACTTAATCTGGGAATAATTCTGGTAAAATTTCAGTCGTGCTGATTTTTTTGAAGAGAATTTGTCTTGGATGCCTTTAGGATTCCAAAAAAAAAAAAAAAAGAGGGGGTGTATGAGGGGAGCTGCTGAGTGGAACTTGGCTCCCTACTGATGAATGTACCTCTGTTGGCAGTAAGCATCCTTTTGCTGAAGCATTTAGGAAAGACAACAGCATTTGCAACTCTCAGGTTGAAAATTGCTGTTCTTAGAAAAGTGGGAAGCAGTTTCTTGCTAAGGCAAATTGTGAATAAATTGGAATGCCAGGCAGTAGCACAGTTTTCCCTCTGGACCATGTGTATTCTGGTTATCTAGCAGGTTTATCTGATAGGAAGGGAAAAGAATTTGGGAGAAGCAGAGCAAGTAAGTTTCTAAGGAAGATCTGCAGTGCTAAAAGGAAAATACAGTATGGTGGCAGTCTTAGGGGGGATGGGAGAGGGAGACGGCAAAAGGGGAAAGGAAATCAAATGTAGAAGTAGTAATTGAAGGAAGTTGTGATGTTATTGGTGGGGATTTTGGCTTTGACTAGAAGGAAAAAGGCATTATAAGTACATTACTGTATTTAATATGTGATAAGATTTAAAATCTGCCATGCTTCTGGTTGGAAGCTTCAGTGACAAGCAGGTAGAAAATTAGATTCCTATTTTCTTTTAGATCAGAGACTGAAACTCTGAACAGTTTTAAGAGAAGGTTTTGAACCTTGAGTTTTTTAAATGGAAGCATGTTTTTGCCTCCTGAATTAAGTTTTCTTAAATACAGAGAAATTACATTTTCCCCAGTATTTTTAAAGTGTTTTTTCTGGCTGTTTTTGGAATACTGGTATGAGTCTGCTCTCTTATGATAGAGGCGTTTGCTTAGAATTGGCATACCTTTATAATAATGTACAGTGAGATTAAGTGAGGGGAGGAGTGATGAAACTGCCTTATAATGGAAATAAATGAAGCGTTTTCATAGATGCCATATAAATGTAAGTTCCAGTACCTAATGCCTTCCCCAAATGCTTTTGCCTGCAAATAAAATCCGGGACTAGCCTCTTCCGGTGTGTGTGTAACTGTGAGAGGTTATATGAAAATCGTAGCATAAAGCTGAAGATACTAGTGAGGAGTTTCATCAGTATCCTAAGCAGAATGAACTTTGTCAGTGCTAATACAGAAATAACATATGGAGTTAAAGCACTTACAGTTCTAATTATTATTCTTCAGCTGAAAATACTAATGTCCGGAGAGATTCTCCAGTCAGTTTCCTGGCTGAAATGATTTTTTTTTTCAGTGTTTAATAACTTATTTAGGTTAACTAGCTTATGAAGCATTAGAATGACACAGGAAACCAGCATCTGTAGTGTTACTGCACTGATGTCTTCCCTTCCTTCTGAACAGCTTCAGTTGACTGGTGTAGCACAGAGAGGCCTGTCTGTGCTATAAAACACTGCTTACAACTCTCCTCGACTGCCTAGATTGGATGTTCCTTATAGTCTTGTTTCTGCATAGGCAGATAACATAGTTTTCACCAGTCTTCTTGCTTCTTTACAAATGGATCTTCACAAATGGTATTTTTTTTATTTTAAGCCCAAATATGATTTTAATATGACTATGAAAACCTTTAAATGAATAGTTTGGAATATGTACAACTTGTGAAAATTCTGGTCTTCATGGTCTCTAGTGGGTAGATTTAGCAGCTTTAGAAAATAAATTAAGTGAGAGACCTTTTAAGGAAGTAAGTGCTGCATTGCCTAAATGCGTGGGTTTTTTTGTTGTCATGTTATTTCCTTCTGTAGCTTCCAACTGGTATGTGGAAACTGAACGGTGAGCTAACAAGCTTTTTTGGGTAAAACAGAATAGAGCAGGGACAGATTTCGGCTTGACTGCTATTACAAAAAATGTAAAGCCTCTTTCCAGTTGGTAGAAAAATAAATGTGTAGGGTTGAGCAGAAGTGTTGCATGCAAGAAGTTTCACAAATCCTTATGTTATCTTCCAGTATGCATGTAGGAATCTTCTCCGTTTGATACGTTGGATGTTCTGTACTACTTATGCAGTCGATAGTATGTATTGGAAAGAAAATACCCTTTTTTGTGGCATTTCTTTTTCCTTAAATGTTGGTATCCGATCTGATGCTCAGTTCTGTTGCCTGGTGTGTGGAAAGTGGCTTAGCTTAGTTCAGTACAAAGAAGTTCACTCAGAATGTCTAATTCAGGAAATGACCTGCTCTAAAAGGATAAACTTCTTAAATTGTCACTAATACAAATCTTTTACATGCTCTGAGAACTTGCATGTTTTTATGTTCATAGGTGAATTAGTTTGTATCGAGAATAAATACAGTGATTTTTTTTTGCTTGTTTCATTGCTAAATTTGGAATGCTTTACAAAAAAAGCAAATCAAGCTAGTTCACTTTCTATAACCCCAAAATATAATTCAAAATTAGAGAGCTTGAGAGCAATGAGAAAATAAGGATATACCATCCGCTATTCTTTGTAGGTTTAAATCATATTCTTTAAGAAAAGGTGTTAGCTTATACTTTTAAATACTGTTCTTTTTCAAGGTAGTTTAAGCAAACATTTGCCATCAATATAAAAGGCACTGGCTGTTCTGTGCGCGCATCTTTTTTTTTTTTCTTTTAAATAATAACAATAATTTGGGTACAGGCTTGTAGCTCTTCTGGGCCTTGTGTAGATCTTCTGTGCCAGTGCCTTGTCTGTGTTTTGGGAAATACAGCTGTATGTTTAGCTGGAAAGCAGCAGTAAGACAATACTGCAACTTCACTGAATCAGCAAGCAATTACCTTTCATATACAGGAAACGGATCCTGGCGTGTTATGTGTCTGTTTTTTGTCCAAAGGAGGTAGATGATACGAGATCAGCTTTTCAAAATTTGAAACGTTTCCATTAATTTTGGTACATTTGGTTTAAGCAGCCAGCAAGATGTCAGCTGCTTTTTCTGCTCTTTCATTACTATTTCAGCAGGTGATTCATGTCAGCACTCTGCTACCTTAATCAGGTGGAGTAAAGTGGCTTGGGATAAGCTTTTACAGGTGCGTGCTGCTGCTTCCACAAAGGCAGCACGGTCGGCTCCCTTCTGTTTGCACATATGTGAGGAGGAGGAAGCTTGCAGGTTGTCTGTTGTCATTGTATGTTAAGCGTGATCCCTGCTCTCCCTGTGCCCAGACCTGTGGAATTGTTGGAAGGAAGAAAAAAGATGTGAGGAAGAGGGGCAACTATCTAATGCTTACCTCCCTCTGGATCTATGGGAGCTTGTTGCAGTAAATAGCTTTTAAGGTAAAGAGAAAATAGATGGGCCTTGAGGAGGGCTTATAGAGTGGATCACGCTGTGATAAAGGTAAGAGTACAGGAGCAGGTTGTGTACAAGTAGGAAGCATTGTACCTCTGAGGGCAAAGTTCCTGTTAGTATCTGTGCTGCTGATCTAAGTTTAACAACTAAAAACCTCAAACTCTGAAACAAAAAACCTGATGCAACTTCCCAATATCTTTTTAGTATTTTGAACTGTCTTTATTTTACAGAAACGTAAATGGAGGCATGGAATTTGTAACTGACTTGTGGAAGGTCATATAGGGATGTGCTGTTAGATTTGGGAACAGAACCTGATTGTTTGGACTTCCAGTGCTGTGCACAAGAGTTCTTCCCCCCCTCTCCCCCCACCCCTTCCCCGGCCTTTCCGAATTGCCTCTGTTATACTACAACACAGCAAAAAGTGCCTATTTGCAGAAACACTGAGATGATGACTGCAGAGACAGTGCAATGAATCCCTTGGGAAAAGATGTGCCTGAAACAATCATTGAACTCATTGGCAGCAATTACTTTTTAAGAGTTTTACATATGTCCTCTCATAAGAACCTTGAGATTCTAATTTTTGGCTTTGCAGACTTCTAGGGTTGCGTAATGCTCACAGTACTGTCTGTCTGCGTGGTGGTGGGTCTCTCTGTCCTGGCAGAGGCACTAGAAGATACTGCTCTCTTTCTCGTTAGTGAAAGCAATCTGTGTTTGACAGTTCTGGTGACTGAAATCACTTATCTACAGAACAACAGGGTGGCAGCTATGTGGACAAAGTGTCAGTTCTGGTGTAGGAAGACCTCCTTGAGGGATAAGAGGGTATCTTGCTCTCTCTGTGCATCTGTCCGGTTCTTAATTTGTAACTTGGAGTCGAAAAGAGCATGATGTGGTTTTTACTTATTGTTACTCAGTAGAAAATTACTTGTGGGCCCTCAGTTACTCAGTGTCCAGGCTTGTTCATAATTACCTGAGTGTTCTTGCTCTCTTTAGAGGAACACCGCTCTGGGTAACACAAATACTGATGCTTGCACCACCACTCCTCATGCTCTGCCCTCCTTTCCAAATGTGAGCACTGGTGACAGAGGTGGGTGGGCTTGGTCATAGGGATCCTCCCTTCCCTCCACCCCTAAGTAAAGGGAAGTAACTGCTGAATTCGTAAGAGTAGATATGGTGCCCCTCTGTGGTTCCTCCCTTTTCCTGACTTTGCTTGTGAGGCAGCTACTGCAGACAGAGACTTGATGTCTCCTGTGGGTTGTAGAAATAACCCTTTGCAGCTCAAAACTTGCACAGAGCCCTTGGAAGCCAAGACCAGGCTGCTGTGGATAATAGATCACAATGTGCTCCTGAGCAGAGCTCTGTGAGCAAGATGATATCTGGAGGAGCCTTTCTTCCTTCATCTCCAGCCTGTCAACGTGCCCTTCTGACTGCGCTGGAGGGGCTCAGTCAAGTGTTTTGTCGGCTTAGGGCCAGGTAGTGAAATAAAAGATACAGCACTTCTAACAGGTGGGCTCTTTGAGGAATCTGTTTATTGGATGGCAAATGAAAGCGGAATTTGAAACTCCTCCTCTTGGTATTGGAAGGAATACCTCTTTTTCCTTGGGTTAATTAAGGAATGTAGATGCCACCTTTGCTTGAAACTATGCAAATAATGTTGCTCATTACTTATGCAAGCTCTTATTGCTGTTAACAGGAGCCATGTACGCTTTGCAGAGCATAGATTTGTTACTATAATGCTGATATTTTAGGAAAAGGGGTGGGGGGAGGGACATGACACCCTGCAGGAGAATTCCAGCTTGGAGCAAAACATGAGTGCAGTGTTTTCAGATACAACTTGTAAAATTCAACAGTCTGTATTCATCTGTATTGAGATGAAATTGGTAACCAACCTGCTGCCTAAGCTAACAAAATAGTTTTAATCTAAAAAAGACTGCTTACAAGGCGAGTTTATTTTTAATAATATTCTTGTCTAAGATTCTGGATCAGATTTGTTTAGTTAGTAAGTGCTGGGTTTGGAAAACTGAAAAAGGCCCTGAAATTCAAAATTTTTCATGGTTTGGGCCTTTCCTATGATGAAGTCTCTTTATAACAGCTGCAGATGATGTGTGCTGTACTGTATCTTCTGCCATGGTGGAATATCTAAAAGAACAGTAAAGGTTGTCTCTCCTGCAATGAGATACAGCTTTCTTGTGTTTCTTATGTTAAGATAAATATATTTCTGATAGTGTCTTCCCTCCCTCTTCCTTCCTCCCTCTCCAAAGAGCCCAAAATAATCAACTCTGTGTACTCTTTCTCTGGCAGAGGCTAAAGAGCAGGCGTGCGGCTCCATGGGTGAGCAGGCTCTGACACTGTACTGATTAGCAGTTAAAGAACTCATGGGGAAAAGACACCACGTCACTTTCTTAACTTTATTGTAGCCTCAAAGACAAATAGGAGTAAAACATGGTACAGTTCCTACTTTTGTTAAGAAAGCAGGGAGGCTTCTCAGAACTCGGGCAGAGGAGGCTTACTAAAACAAATGCTGGTTTGACATCCTTAGAGTTGAACGTAATGTTCTTACTGGGTGGTCTTAAGGTTATAAATAGTTCCAAGAAAAAA
Organism: Numenius arquata; assembly: GCF_964106895.1. Taxonomy (NCBI): domain Eukaryota; kingdom Metazoa; phylum Chordata; class Aves; order Charadriiformes; family Scolopacidae; genus Numenius; species Numenius arquata. The sequence continues at coordinate 27,507,281 of NC_133587.1, read as the reverse complement.
ATTTGCTTGTTTACTACTTGAAGCATAACAATTCTTTGATATCCTTGGAAAAAAAAAAATAAAATTGAAGTGTAGACTCTTCTGCCTACTTTTACACCAGTGTTTCACTAGATAATTCGCTTTATCAGGCAAGTGTGGGGGTTTTTGTTGGTACGTTTTTTTTCCCAGCTAATCTTTCACCAGATGCGTATCTTCACTTTCATCCTCTGATCTTCTTGTTGTACTTTGGGGTCAGCAAATCCGCCAACCAGTATTTGTCCTGCAGCAATTATTGTCAGTTGAGCATCTTATTTGACTTTATTGTAGCAATTGTGCTGCAAATTAATACTTGAACTGTGGCCCCATGCATAATTCTATGTTTTCTGGAGCCTAAGATAAGAAAATGTCTGTGCACACCAAATAGACAAGAGAACAAGGTGTCCAGGCAGTTGTATTTGACTACTGCAGTAATACCTAAGCTGCAGAACGCCATGCTGTGGCTTGTCTTTTCACATTCATAGACCTAATAATATTAGTCACGTAATAGTCACTAAATGTTACTAGTGACTACTAGTGACTGTCTCTTCCCAGGTCCTTCTCTTGGCTGTGATCTTAACATAAATTTGCTGATTTCTCTCTCATTGTTAAGTCTTCTGTCTGCTTGCTGCAGGCCATTTCTTAGCCCTGTTGTCTCACTTACTCTTCCCCTGCTGAGAAATACTGTGGAATTTCTCTTTTGCTGCCATTGATGCAAGAGTGCTCTTACCGCAGCATCTGCCTCTGAAATGGACTCACATGCTTGCTCTCTACTTCATTGACTTTCAGTCTCATTTCAGATCTCATCTGAAAACCTCTTCTCCCTTGCCTGTTTCTTTTAATTAATCTCTTTCTATTATTTAACTGCATATTTTACTGCTTTGCAGCTTAAATGATGCAGCTGTTTTTCGTGATACCTTTCAGACAAACAGCTTCTTCTATCATGGGCTTGAATAATTTGAAACCTACAGCTACTGAAGGCATTTATATACATTTCTATTTTTTTTTAAAGTGTCTTTATTGGCACGGAGTTGAGGCTAAGGCCTTGCCTGTGAAGTGGTCTGTAACCACCTGGGGAAGCTGTGATGAGCAGGATATAGAGGGAACAAAAGGCTACTGGGGAGATGTGGTATGCAATTGGACTGACATGATTCTGTCTACTAGTAAAATTCTTAGGAGGCCTCTCAGATATACATGGCCAGGCTGTTCCTTTATAAGAAATGTCTTGTTTAGGAAGCTGGTCCTTTTGTTGCTCTGAGACCAAAGAGTAGAAAGGACTTAATAAAGCATCTCTGCTTGGAGGGCTTTGGATCTCTTAACAGTGAGGGGAAAGGTGGATGTGTCAGGGAGGTGGTGTCTCTTAACAAAAGTTAGTAGGTGTGTATCCACAAAGCAGAGCTGGACTTGATTCTGAAGGGTTTTTATAAAATATGATTATAGCCTCCAGGGTTTCCACTGTGAGGCCTTGTGGCAGGTGGCTTGGATGATGCTTCAATCAAGGTCCAGAGAGTATCAAACTAACAAATAGAGATATGATAGATCAATGCACTTATGTTGGCAAGATCCTTGGAGACCTGGCTGGGGATTGTTCGGCTTTTGATTTGCTGGCTGACTTGCAGGATTTCTAAATCTCTGGGAGGAGCGATTGTTTCTGTGATGCAAACTCCTGGCTATAGCTGCATTAGGTAAAATGTGCATCTGATTTGGAAGTGCTTGGCTCTACAAGGACTCTCTTCAAATACTGCGGGTGTGTTTCCTGCTGCAGCATACCGTATGTTCTTGAGCACTGAAATGGTCTGGCTGCCGCAGTGGTCCTGAGAATTGTCTGGGAGCATTGCAAGTACACACATTGTCTTAAACGGCAACAGATTTTGTGCCTAATTTCTAAGATGTCTTTAGCTTCTAATGTTAGAGAAAATTGTTGTTGCCATAGATGTACTTGAAGCTTGGGCTCATACAATGCTGCTTACTTTGTAAGAAGTGTTTTATCAGTTGAGTAGTGTCTGTGTCATTTCTAGATGTGTGTTTCATCCCTCTTTAGCAGGCTGTCCTTTAAAACAACAGAGAAGGACAACAGTCAATGAAAAGCTTTCTAGCACACGTTCCCTCTTTGGAAACCTGCTATCCATGAGCAGGAACTGTAAAATCGGCTCCTGTCATTACTCCACAGTGAATATTGACTGTTCAGAGACTGAGGGAGGTATTTGTTGTAATTATGCGAGAGGCTCATTTACTGGGGATAGGGGCCAAGCATGCAGGGATATTGGTACCTGTAGGCTGCTGCTCCCCTGCTGAGGGGAGAAAAGTTGCTGGTTTTGGTCCTGAATGTGGGATGTGTGGGGGATGTGAGCGTGTTTCTTGGGCATGGAAAGAGCTTAAGAGTTGATAAAAACAATCTATGTTGAATAACTTTCTGCCTTGCTGACAGAAAATGGGAATGATTTGAAGGATGATTGAAAAGCAAGTTGAGAATTTTGAACAGCTTGTAAGTTCGTTGCAGGAATAAAAGCACAGGAGGAATGGGGAGAGTGTGTAACCCTCCTCCACTGTGTGCCTCTCTTCAGCTACTCACTCTCGCTAACTGTGACGTGTTAGAAGGACAACATTAAAAGCAAATGCTGTTACTGTTTGCTTCCTACCTACAGCTAGAGAGGTAGCTTTACATTTTTTTCTCAGATTGCTGTAAGGGGTTACTGCAGCAGCACTGGGAATGGGGGAGTATGAACTGAAACAGGTACTTACTGGCTGTATAACATCCCACGAGGCCTGGGGGAATGAATGTGGGGAATACTGTGAGTCATGCTTGTCAGACTCATAAAGCAGGAGGCATTTTAAAATTGGCTTTGGAAGGGAAGAGGTGTTTAATGGAGCAGTTGTGAAGGAGTTATGCAGAGAGAGAACATAAATAATAAGCAAAACATACTCATTTAAGCTTCTTGCCTCCCCTGAAAACAACTAAACGCAAACTAACCACTGTAAAAGTTAAGAAAAATGCATCATCATTAAGTATAGATGGTACAAAAATGTGGCCATTCATGATCATAAGAAACTTCTATTTTTGTGACTAGGAAAATGAATTTCTGTAGTTGTTGAAAAGAGAAGTTTGGGTTTTTTCTTTCCAATTTCTTTTTTTAAAAGACAAGTGGGAAGCTGACAAGCAGTTCTTGTAAGAACTGGTTAGGAGGGGAGATGATAAAAAGACCAGTCTCCAGTTTTGCTTTGGACATATCTTCATTATTTAGCCTGCTTTTGTATAAAAAGTCTGTCTTTTTCCATCACCCTATTCATGCAGGATTTTATTTACATGTAAATACTGTATATTTTTTGGTAAAATTGAGAGCATGTTTTTAGGGTATAACTTCTTTTGCTACTGACAGAGCCACTTCTTGCTGTTTTAAATTAAAGAGTTTTGAATGGAGCTTATGAAATGTAATTGTTCCAGTCCTGGGCTTGCTTGCATCTGCTCACATCATAGTAGGAATCTTATCTCTGGCAGCTAAGCCTTGCCTGCAGACTTAATTGGTATATAATTTGCTTGGATTACTACTTCTGCCTCTCTTGCAGCATAAAGAAGCCATCCCAAGCTTTGAAACAGTTGGATATGCCAGGTATGCTGTCCCACATGCTGCTCTACGGTTGCGCGTATCCTCCCTTGGCCTCCCGTGTGTTTTAGCTAGGTGGGGGCAGGCGCTCAGCTTCCTCTGGGGCACAGAGATGTGCAGATAGACAGCAGTGTAGGTATGGGTGGAGACACAACTGTGGCTGACATGTTCCTGTTGTGAAAGGACTGCTTCTCTGAACACAGTTCCTCTGTGGTTGTAATAAGGCCACTCATCTGTCAAGTTGATTACAGACGAGATAGTAGCAAGGTGTCCTGGTGGCCCTACTACAAATGCTGAAATAGAATAGTTCAGGGATTGTGTTACTACCGAGGCGGGGGGGGACGGACAGACAGACAGGGAGTGATGTGGATGTGACTCTTCTCATGCATCTGGTTGCATGGAAGTGCAAGCACTGCTATCATCTGAATGACTCTGTGCACCTCCTGCGCCTGCCTAAAGCTGCCCTCCTACATTGCACGTGAAGGGGAAGTAATCCATAAAATCATGTGAATGAGCAGCATCAAAACACCAGTGGAACTTCAAGATGGATTAGAAAACTTTGCTGTAATTGTGTCTGCCAGAGGCATTGCAGCTGGATTTCTAGGAAAAGTTACTCACTTGAACTACTGCTGTGCTAACACCACAGCAATTGTCTCTCCAAGGACTTTGTTTAAAGAAAACAAAACAACCTCTAGAATTTGACACTATTTCCTATTGAAGAGCTTGCTTTCTGTCTTCTGTTGGTTTCTCTAAGTTAAATTTTGTCTGTTGCTGGGTATGGAGATTACTGTATTTATTTACTTTTTGTTACCTACTGTCCTGTTTGGTTTTTTTTGGGGAAAAGAAACAATGGTATATCATTGACCTGCCATTCCTGTTTCCCTCTCCTTCTCTTCTCCATTCTCCTGAGCTACCTGTTTTGTTCCGTTGTGTGTGTCTGGCTTTTTTGAGGAGCTAAGTTCCTACTTGCTGCAGTTGAAATAACCCCGTATTCCGGTAAGCTTATGCATGTAAGGTTTTAGAATGCTGTTGCTAACCATAGGCTCAAATTTTAACAGAATAGAAAGTAATTCTTCAGAAAGAAACTGAATGTAGTGTGCTTACAGCCACTGTCAGATACAAATTGTACAGTCAGGTCCAGGAGTACATAAAAGTCTAAGCAATATTAGCAGCTGTTTATGGGATCAGATAGAAACAGAAACTAGGTTGATTTTTCTCCACTTACATGCAAGTCTTGTGAAAACAATCAGTCCTTGTATTGCAGTCCATTACTTTATTACTGTGAGATCACTGTATATAGCCTGTGTGCTACGTGCACACTATGCCTTGTGCTGGGAAGCAAGCAACTACAAATGGGGGATCCACTGGTTTCTGGTTTAAGCATGGTGCACTAGTGTTGTGAGATATGTCCAAACCCTTGGATGGTTTCCTGCTGGAGTGAGTATATTGATCTTCAAGTTGCTAAATAGTCAGCAGTGTAGTGCTATGAAGTATGAGAAGAGAATTTGACCCTGTAATGGCCATTGTTTTGTTCTTTGTTTTAAAAATACTGTAATGTTTGGGAACTTCCTGAACTGTAAAATCTGGGCAGTGGCTGTGTATCGAAAGTGACTTTCTTAAACATGAGAACTCTTCCTGAATTAGGAACGCTTGCAGTCCAGACTTTTGCTGAATGTCAGAAGGCCTGTGTAACTCTTGGCTCTACATTCTAGTGCCTTGAGATTCTTCTTGAAGCTGGACAGGCCTGCTAATGACATTCCATGCTCTCCTTCCCCACTTCCCTCCCTCCTTTGTTGTCCTGTGACATCTCTGACATCTCTGTGTGGAGAAACCTGTTGTGGTGCAGAGCGTAGCTTTGAGTCTACTTACTTTTGGACCAACCCTTTTGCAGATGCTGACATTCAGTATGTAGCTGCCTTGCAAACAGCAGTTGAGGTTGCCCTGTTATATGGGTTCAGAGCACTGTTGACGTATCTTATTAACCTTGCTTGCTTAATGCTGTCTGATATGATTCCAGGCTTGCCTAGAGGGCAGGGAGGATTAGAGAGTGAGGATCTGGAAAGAAAGATCTCAGAAGCTCACTTATAAAAGCTCATCGAATTTTAGCATGACTCTTTATCAGGGATGTGGTAATAGGACAAGGGGTAATGGTTTTAAACAGAAAGAAGGGAGATTTGGTCTAGGTATAAGGAAGAAGTTCTTTACTGTGAGGGTGGTGAGGCACTGGAACAGGTTTGCCCAGAGAAGTTGTGGATGCCGCATCCCTGGAGGTGTTCAAGGCCAGGCTGGATGGGGCTTTGAGAAACCTGGTCTAGAGGAAGGTGTCCCTGCCCATGGCAGGGGTTTGGAATTAGATGATCTTTAAGGTCCCTTCCAGCTCTAACCATTCTATGATCAGTGAGCAGGTTCTTGCTAGATGAGCTAAAATTTGTGGGTGGTTGCTGACACTTAAAGTAAACAGCCATTTTAATTTCAAGCCCCATTACAAACGGAAAACAAAAGATCAATATTTGAGAGAGTGTATAATGATACAAATGGAACATAAGTTCTCTAATTCCCTGTTATCTGCTGTCTAGCGTGCTGAAATAATCATACGCTCCAAAGCCTTGGGTATAGCTTTCTTAGAGTTGAAGAAGAAGGATTGCTCTGGAAGTTCCAAGGGTTTCTTTCCCTGGCTGACAGTCTGAGGGTGACATTAGTATTTGGAGCTCTGGCTGGTGTCTCTGATGTCAGAGCTTGCTTTGTTTCAGCTCTGAAGAAATTTGTGTTTGATGTCATAAGGCAGTTACGTTTGAATCATAGGTGCTGCAAGGAAGTTAAAAGCGTGATTTTGAAGCAACTGTACATGCCTAGACTGTGCAGTGCTTTACCAGAATGGAAGATGTGGATTCTGTCCTGGAGCTAAACACAGAAAATAAGACTCAGATCAAAATTCTTCAGCTTGCTGCATATGCAGTCTTGAAGTCTGACTAATTCAGTGTACAAGGTTTGTGTGAAAATGACACATGGGCATGTCTGCTTCTGTCATTTTAGTTCACTGTTGCATGTTATTTTGGTTGTATACACAGACTGTAACAACTGACACTAACAATGTATTGTGCCAACATATATGCTTACGATGACATCTCCTCTATTGGATTTGGCAGGAGAATTGAAAATTGTGCTTTCAACAATATTTATATATATATATTTTGTTTTTTAATAAGGGGAGTGGTTTAGTCTAGAGCCAACATGAACACTGTTTGCTGCATTGGGAAGAAAATGCTGCTAACGGAGCAGCTGGCATATATCTTCCCAGGCTCCATCTGTCAGAGTCAGCATCGCTTTGTAAATCGCTCTCCTATTGGATAGATTCATTTCTTGTTATAACGTTTGCAGCCTGGATTAAAATGGAGTTCCTAAGGTATGGGTTTTTTTCTTTAGTTATTTACTGTTTAAAAAAAAAAAAGGTATCGTAGACTACTTCAGCATTCTTTTTGACAGACCTTAACAGGTCTCTGAGTCTTGTAAATTCTACATCATGTGGACTCATCTTAGTTTAAGTAAACACGTATGAGGGTAAGGTAGTTCCTGGAAGCTTAATCTCAAAGATGTGGTTCTCTGCTGTGTACACACGTCAGAATGGGCTGGGATCTGATGATAACCTGTATCAGTGTATCTGAGAGAGTTAAAGGTTTTTATTTGTTTTTAGAAACAATAATATACATATTCGTCTTGCATTTTTTGTTATCAAGACTCATGCACTTTTACTACCATGGGGTATTTGTATGTGCATATATGTAATATAAGCATGTCCCTTAAACTCTCCTTTGGAATGAACTTCTCCCTTTAATGAAGAAACTTTTCTCCCTCTACCTTCTCCAAAAGAGATAATGATTGGAAAAACTGAAACTCTTCTTTTTATAGTTAATCAACAGGATGAAAAGCAACTTGCAAGTAAAAGAAAACCTGCAAGGACACAGGCAGATTGGCTAAATTGGTCTCGGCCCATAGAAATGCTAATTTGCTATCAAGGCTATTCAGGACTGGTCAGGGGAATATTATTGATGGAAATGAAGGATTTGCTTCTAGCTGATTGTCTAGCATGTACAGGATTTGGGGGAAGGGCCTGTCTGAAGCAGAGCTTTTGAATTACAGGCAGTGCTTGTTACACTGTTCTATGTGTTTGTTAAACTACAATGATTTGGTGTGTGTGTGTTGATCCTTGAGATGGAATAGCTGACTAGTCAATGATTTTTGACTAGGTAATGTTTCTAAAAAGAAAAAGACTGAAATCTTGCTTGTGGGCTGTGGTGTGGTTGTTGCTGTGGTGGTGATGACCTTATCGTCTGGTGCCTTGAATGAATGCTGTTTTTATTGTGCAAGGTCTTTACCTGGGGAGAAGAGATTTCAAGTTCTACCAGTTCCTCTGCGTTTGGTATAGCTGAGTTACTGCATCTTATCTTGGAGAAACTCAACAGACGTGGCATTATTTCATACCAATGGGCTTTCTTGTTGTGGATGCTGGAAGGAAGTTCACTTGAGTTGAATTGTAGATGCTACCCTGGCTGTGTTTATTGAGGATTTCTGCCTCAGTAGATGGGAAGAATTACTGTTTACTGAATGGACTTGAAAGAATTTCATCATCCTGGTTTTAATTTTGGGGTTACTGTAGTGAGAGTGATCTTGAGCTTGGGCTTTAGAACTGTTCTGAAGGCATCCTTCTGTGCCTCTCCATCTATAAATTCTTTCATGCTCCTGGAACAACCAGTTACTTAAGTGGATGAGAGCTTTGATGCTTCTATTTGACACCACTTCTTACTGTGTAGAGGGGTGCATTGGATAGTCTGTTCTATTTATTTTCACTGTTAGTGAAGAGACTGCCAGTCCCCTGGAGAGGCGGCCTTGGACAGGAGGTGGACATGTTCAGTGACTGCAATATGTTGCTCTTAATAGCTTGCAAGCTATTGGGTAATTAAAATCTTGAGCTTTCAACCTCCCACGCAAATTCAGGAATGGTAGAAAAGTACAACAAAATGACAAGTTATGGCAAATCACTTCAGTAAAACACTTGAACATTTTTCTACTATACACATTGTAGTATTGATTTTTGTGTCCATCACACAGTTTTAGTTGAGATTTGCTTGTACCCTGGAATGTGTGGGATTTTGGCTTTACTTGCTCTTCATGTGGAGGCTAGGTTTGCCCTTTCATTTTATCAGGCTGTGCTTGTACTAAGTCCCTTCCTGTTCCTTGTCCCCGTGTAAATGCTTTATTTTTAAATTTCCAACAGTTGTTTTTACTGATGATAGTATTGATATGCAAGGCAAAGGAGGTGGTTCCAGTGACAAGAATACTGATGGTGGCTGATCTGGGACTGATTATGTTGAAGAAAGACAGTAGATGAAGCGTACTGGTGAGCCTCTGAAGTCTTACCTGTGATGCTATGGGAGGATCTCCCTTGTGCTAGTATGTGGGCAAAGGCTGAGCTTAAACTTCTGAACAGTCTCTTCCTGATGGCTTCACTTTCCAGTGGAGAAATTGAGGTGCTGATCAGTGAGGAACAGTCTGTAACTTGTAGGCAGGTAAATACCAGGCATAGTATAGCTTTGTGGGTATTGGGAAATACTCGGTGCATCATCCCCAGAAGTAAATGCCAGCCTAATGCATTGCAGAGAAGAATTTCTTCAATGAGATTGCTGTATGGCATGAGCACAGTAAGCCTGTTCCAGGAGATGATGGATGCATCTGATTCGTGCTCTGTCCTTACCTGGATGGCATACATAGTGTAAGCAGCCCCTGTTTGTAAATTTTGAAGCCTTAGTTTCCCCTGCCACTCTGGAATGATATATATCCCTTAAGGCTATATCTGTGATGAGAGAAACCCCAAATGGTCCTTGCTGAGCACCTGCTAGTGATAATCACAGTCCGTTTAGATCTTATTGGATGATTTCCAGGTAGGTAGTTGGATTCTGGATGTTCTTCCGAAACTTGTGGCATTTGCTGCTGTGACTTGCCAGTTTGACTTTCTTCGCTCACTTAAAACTGATACTCTAATGTAATAACTATCAGTAGCAGCCAAAAAGTCTACCATGGTGCAGCATGTTTCATGAACTGTGGATAAGGGGGAACCAGTGTCCATAGGCTACTTATTTATTTCAGTACGTAGCTGCTTAGTTATTTAGAGTGATCTCTGGATTGGTGGTTCTTGATATGCAGTGTAAATTAGACATTTGGCTCAGTAGGTGTTATCTAGCATGTATGGCATATTTAAACCTTTGAAACGCACTACTGCAGCTTGGATGTGTAATACTTAATCTAAGCTGAACATGCATTGTGAATAGTTTAGAAATGCCCAAGCTTTTGTCGTTAGCAGTCAGAAGTAAAAAATAAATGCTTAAGGTTTTTAATAACTCAAAGTTAATCTTATCAGATCAGTGAAGCAACAACTCCAAATAGATGCGTCTAGAAGTTCCACATAATGTTACGTGTTCTTGCTTTAGGGAGATTTGAGTGCTCCTGTTTTCTGAGTTGGGGAAGCCACTTTTCAGAAATACATTCCTTCCACCTTGGAGTGTCCCCAGCTGTTCCTCAGGGAGGTTAAGTACTAGTACCTAGAAGTCTCCAAGACACTGCCTGGATGTACATATATTCACCATTCTGTAAAAGTATTTCCAATTGACTTGAAAAATCAGGTGCTGTAGGTTGTAGCTAACCTAAACTAAAAGTTCTGACAGTGCTTTTTGTTTGGGTTTTGTTTGTGTGTGTGTGTGTTGTTTTTGGGGTTTTTTAAGTAAAATTTAATTCCTGAGTTTGTTGGGACCAGATCTCTGACCTAAAATGGCAAGACTTTTGTGAAGGAAGTGGAACTTTGAAACCTCAACTGTAGTATCTGTCTTATCAGGAAGTATGCATTCTGTAAATGTTAAAAATAGATAAATGACAACATGAAAAAAGAGAACACAAATGGCCATATTGATGACTTTGGCATAGTTGCGTTCTGTGAATGCTGATACGTGATAAAGATCATTAAATCCACGTAGCAACTGATTGTAGTAATCCTAATTTTTTAATTAATTAAAGCTGAAGTCTTTTTAAAAAAGACAACCAAGATATAAAGCTAAACAGTTATCTTGTGTTTACTCGTGAAGGAAACACAAATGTCCTGTGCTGTTGAATTCATTAAATGTGCATGAGCAGTAACAGCAGAGGCATATAAAACTGAGTGTAAAGCTGTTCCTGGAGCTTGATTGCTGAGAGTGATCAAGCCCTTTGACAGAATGCCAAGCATCTGAACAGGTATTGGGCACTAAATATTTAACAGCTCTGTTTAGCTTAGTGATTACTGGGCTGCTTTAGGGCAGTGCTCTGTTAGTATATCCTGGGTGGGTTTTTCTGTGCTTGAGTTTGCACGTGTTCCCATAGCTGAAAATGAAAAATATGGAGCAACACATGCCGCATACTGAGGCAGCAAATTAATTTGTTTCTGCTAGGGCAGCCAGTCTTGATGTGAGCTGATGAGCTGCTTTCTGACCTGTCAAGTGGAGCCAGTTCTTCTGGTGGGGCATTTATCTTACAGGGAGTTTCAAGCACAGTGAATGGAACTGAAGTGGAAAGAGGGAAAACAGAGGTTGGAGAACAGGTAAAGAGAGTATGGACCAGTGTGCTTGCAAAAGGAGGTTAGGCTTCTAAAGATGCTTTGCAGTGTGAACTGATGTGACTTTTGGAGGCAGCTTGTATATGTAGCTGCACGCTGTATGAACTAGAACATGATGAGAACGAGCTGAGAGAGAAAAAGCTGTGAGGGCAGATGGTTTGAACACTGCACAGATACTGTCATGAGGATGTGCCTATGTGGGTGGCAGCTTGGAGAGAGGAAGAAAAAAATTGACTGACTATGCGACTTGTAAAGGGTGCCAAGTGATGGGAGACGTTCTTCTTCGTTTGACCTTGACGTGTCAGTGAACTGAAGAATCAGTAAATAAGCTCCTACTCTTTTTTTACTGTGGGCAGTTGCTTGGGTGCAAAATCAGTTTTGACTCGACTATAGTAATTATGTAAATTTTAAAAGAAATCTTTATGATGCAAGTTTGCATTTGACAAAAATACATGATATGCAGTGTGGAATGCCATGCAAGTTTAACTGTCTCTTTATATATCCACTTGGATTATAGGAGAGGTTTTTGGTTTCGAGTATTAAACCTAGTTATGTGAAAGCAATGTGAAACTGCAGTTTTCCCACAGTAACATGACTGTCAAGGGTGAACTGGGGATACAGGTGGAAGCTTACTTTAAGAGGGAAACTTCAAAACCTGTGATGTTCTGGATTTAAAGCATATTCACTTTGCTACTAAAGGACACTCAAACTTCACTTATATCAAGGACTGCTGGAGAAACAACTGTATGTTTGAAGCTTTTAATACGAGATCATAAAGTTATTCTGAACTATTAGGAAAACAAATCAGTTGACAGACTCTGTGTTGTCTTTGAATAGTTAACTGGCGCTCGTGTATTACATTAAAGTATTTGAAGGCATATACACATGCGCATTATCTTCTATACCACTTTCAGTTTTTGCGTAGAGGGAGTTGAAAGTAACAGTTGAAGAACATTGTAAATCCCAGCTCCCTCCTGTTGATGCCACATAGCTCTTGGCTTCTCCCTCTCCCCTTCCCCTTTTGCTGGCTGTGAAGCTCTTAGCTTATGTCTTGTGGATGCCAGCAGTTCTAATTAAAAAATGCAAAAGACTGTGTGTCAAATCAGTTTAACAGTTTAGATTAGAACTAAAATTGTGTGAATTATCTGCAAAGCTTGAAAATGTTTCTAATTCTGCTATGACATGAAATATGTTCCATATCACAACTACGTTCATCTAATACTGCTGCCAAACTAGACATTTGAGCAAATAACTAAAATGGTAGGTGCTTAGGCAAATGAGGGCAACGCATTTGATCAACAAATCATTAGAGAAGAAAAGAAACTTCTTATACGCTGAAGTTTTCTTGTTTGACAACACGGTAATTGAGTGCTGCGGCTTTGTAACCGATTAGTATTCAACCTAACATTATTTAGTTGAAACTTCGTAATAAGGAAACTGAGTAAAGGCTACAGATCTGCGCTTCAGCTTATATGAAGTTAGAATCATGTTGACTACTGCCTTATTGGCTGTGTCTAGTTCAGTAAACCTTTTATTTCAGATATCTCTGAAGCTGCTACCTGTATTTTCACCATTGTCCAGAGTGGTAGAAGTTCAAGTATAAATCATCAGTTGTTTTCTTTAGGCTCCAGCTCAGTAGGACAGTGTTTTTTAAAGTCACTGCTAGTGACGATTTGAAGTTTAAAATGCCTCTTTGGAAAGCCAGGGTGCTTTGGGAAACTTGCTTCTTGAACCTTTTGTAGTTGTTTTAGAGATCCTTCTTCACCAAAGTTTGCTTTCTAAAGAAGCAAAATGATGCTTACTAATGTTTTCTGATGGCTAGAAATGTCAATATTCTTTTTAGGTGAAAGGCAGCTTTGTTTGGATTTGGAAATACTAAAAAATTGAGTTCTGCCTAATGTGGCCTTGGTATGTGCAATAGCTGTTGCATTAAACTGTTCTTGCTGCTTCACATCGTAGAAGGCATCTGTATGTGAATGTTTGAAGGATGGCATTAACCAAGTCTTCTATTGCGTGTCAAAACATTGCTAGGAACATTAATTGTGAAAATGAACAAATTTCCTGTATTGGAGGAATTCACCCTTGTTTAAAAATCTTCAATTAAAAGGTAGCATAGCATAGCTTGTGTTGCAGTATTTAGGTCATGATGCAACTTTATAATGCATATGAACAGCTTGCCTTCTGGTTTTCTCCTTAAAGCAAGAGAGACAAGAAGGTTTCCTTATTAGCTGTTGCATCTTTTAATACGTTAACTCAGGGGCAGATTTAACACTTGTGGATGTTAAACTAAAATATTGAGGTGAAGAAATAAGAGGCAGAATTTAAGAATGAGTGCATGGAAACTGGAAAACACAGGGCTCAGTTGAAGGCAAATGGAATTTCTTTGTTTCCTGACTTTGTTCTTAATATTGTAACTGTTGCATACAATGTGTGTGTTGTGTTAATAAAAGAAATCAACAAAAAAACCCCAGACAGAAGTCTAGTTGGAAGGGACTGTTAATATGAACCTTTCCTTTTGGTTGCACAGAAGAAACTATGCTAGCACTGAGTCATCATGTACTGCAAATCCTTCCTTATGCAGTGCACCTTTCCTACAAAGGGAAGAAAAGAGAATTCTGGATAGCTGCAGTTTGCAAATTAGGTAACAGATGAAGTACCTGGCCTCCTCTGCCAGCTCCCAAGCTGTGATACAGGGGCGCTTCAGTGGTGGGGGGTGTGTGTATTTTCCAGGTGAAGGTGTTGCCAGCGAGAAGGCACTTGGGCTGTGAGGTTCAAGTCATGTAAGCAGTTGCTGATCTCAGACAGTAATCTGCGCTCTGACAAGGAAGCGATGCCTCAGGACAGACTGAGGGCTTTACCTTAGCAAGGTGTGATTTCAGTGGGAAAGGGGTCCTTATATTTTTTGCACCTAGCTGTGCTTCTTTCTGATGCTTCAAAATACGTGTCTCTTACCAGTTAATGATGAACTTTCTCAGCTGTCAAGGAAAGTTTGTTAAGCTTTTGTGTGAAGAGAGATAATTTCACAAATACTCCTGCACGCGGGAGCCCTCTGTGCATGCACCCTGATGCTTTGCTCTCCCTTCTCCTGGACTTTGGGAGTAGTAGCCAGCATAGCTGGAGGGTTGGCTTTGTAGGTAGCATGTGCAGTAGGGGACACTAAACTGTGGGAAAATATTTTTCTGTCTTTAACTGGCTTGGCTGCATGACCTTGTTAGAAGTGGAGAAAGCTGTGTTTCAGTGTTCCTGGGGAATTGAGGGCTTTTCTGGAAACGACGGATTGGGCAGGCTTTAGAAACTTGACTCCAACAAATCGTGATAGTGTTGGTTTTTCTACTGAATGAATTGTTTCTTGGCATGTAATGTTACTATGGTTAAATATTTTTCAAATTCTTTATCTGCTCCTTATTATTGAGAATTTTTTAAATGTATATGCAGATCAAGTACCTTAACTGCACAGTCAGATCTTCTTGATTACAGATTTTTCTAAATATAGGTTGTCTTTTTTGTTCCTGGCCTTAAGCAAACATCTTGTTCTTTTGCTTTACAGGCTCCAGATAAAAGGAAAGCATTAGAAGAGACCAAAGCCTATACAACTCAATCTCTAGCCAGTGTTGCTTATCAGATCAATGCACTGGCCAACAATGTACTACAACTGCTGGACATCCAAGCATCCCAGCTACGGAGGATGGAGTCCTCCATCAACCATATCTCCCAGGTAATCTTTTCAGTTTTTTTAAACAAAGAACTGACAATATTGGAGGAGGCATTATCTTGCCTCTTGTATTATTAAGCTGGATAGTTTGTGTTAACTTCTTTGAATTCTCTGAGTAACATGATAGAAAACGGTAAGGTGTTTTTAGTATTTATGAAAGCGACTTTGTGATGGAGGTCATGACTGAAATAAAACAGTTCCTTTATTAAGAAGCACTGGGATTATATTTGGTTTAAAGCAGGAGTTAATTACAATTCCAAAATCTGAACCTGCAGTTGAGGGAGGGGTAGAGAGAAGGATTCTGTTTCTGAAGGAAATCCAGATAGAAGTACCGTATAAGTGGTGGTATTTTATTTAGTGTTGCAACATATGCAGTAATCTCACTTGTTTTCATACACTTGCAGGAGGTAATTTCATGAGCTGTGTGGAGAGGGAGAGGGGTTCACATGCTGCTGCTGCCTGCTCAGGCCAAACTCTGTGCAAGCCAAGGCGGTTGGATGAGTGAGCTGACGTGATACGTACTGTGGCTGCAGTATTGCTAGAGTTGATGCGAGGAGGAGGTGGAAATAGATGTTGGGAAAGAACAGGCCCATCCCTATCAGTGGCAGCCTTGTGTTCCCTTGGCTGAAGCTTCATCCTAGCTGACCACTGCTGAGCGGGGAGAGTTACTGCTGCCTGCCTTGTACCTGGTCTGGCACTGGTCTGATTGTATGGTAGCTCAGCCAAAAAATGTCTGCTGTGTTTAACCTGGAAGTGGCTTATTGCATAATCAGGTGGGTGGCATACTAGTGCCAAGGAAGGGAGGGACAGGATCCACTCAGTTATTTCGCCCTTACATTGCCATTCTGAAGTGGGCTTGAGTGAGTTGTTGAGGGCCCAGCATCCACTCTGTCATATGCTCTTACTGAAATTCAGTTGAATCTTTACTGGCCTGTATGTCCTATGGCTGTCTGAGACATCTCATAAACAAATCTCGGAGGATTCAACCTGAAATGTTCTTTGGTGCAGCCAGTAAATTTAAAACCTTTGTTGGTCAACTGATACCCTGCTAGTGGTACACCTTAGAACAAATACTTGAAAGAAAATGCTTCTCATGGCCTCTGCTGTCTGTCTCCCTGTAGGGCCTGCTAACCTCTCTTTACTGTTCTTTTAGAGTAATTATGGTTTCTAAAAATCTTTCTGTTAAATGGCAGCACAGTGATTGACTGAAAGCATGTCACCAGGGAGAAGATTCCAGTGCATGTGGAAGGGCCCTCCTAGTAACAAACCTCTCAAAAAGGCTTGTCAAGTTAGTATGTGCTAAGAACTACACAGTATTAAAAGCTCTAGCCAGTATTTAAAAAGTACCTGCCACTGAAACGGGAAAGTAGGAGGAAGTACAATTGCTGTAGATGAGCTTCTTGTTCTGTTGAGTATTCAGAGACTTCTTGATGCTAGGATTATGACTACCTCTGCAGAAATGACTGGATAAAGGGCTGAACCTACAGGCTTTCCCAAGCTTTTCCCAAGGCTTTCCTTTTACACTGAGCACATCTTTTCTTATGTCTTTCAGAGCTGCAGTGTGTGTGAAGCGATTATTGTTACGTTCTCATTGGCCCACTGATATGACTAACCATGGAAAAGGCCAAAACGTTTGATATTAGCACAAAAGGTGTTAGCCCTCTGTACTGTTTGCTGCTTGAATTGAAGGCAGTATGCTGAAAGCCATTGAGTCACCTGATACATGAACTGTTTGCTAAAGACTGTGAACAATCAGTGCTTTGTAGAGCTTTTGAGGAGTGTTTAGCAAGGTCACTTGCTTGTAGTTTCTGTCCTGGTTGGTCTTTCCTGAAACTAATCCTTGCTTATAAATGAACTTCTGCAGACTAATTTTGTGGAATTACGCTGGATACAGATAATGCGCACATACCAGCTCAGCTATTTGCTTTGAAATGTTTCTACTCAAATGCTTGAACTGCATATCTTAAATCTGCTGTGCAGTTGCTTTGATAGAGTGTTTCTAAATTCTCTGAGGTCTCCCGAGTGCCTTTCCTGTGTTTGTATCAGTGGTCAATATTTTTATGCCACTAAAGCATGGAGATGAACACTCTCAAAATGGAATTCTTCTCCTGGCCTAGAAACACAGATCTGAGGCATCAGCAGCCAATTACTCAATTCTGGGTTTTGCAACATAGAACAGGTATCTGTGAGATAAGGTACAACTTGATAGTTTCTCTGGTTAAAAAAACCTTTCTTCTGACCTGCAGGCAGTTTCTGTTCCCCTGCTGTGTTTCAGTTCTCCATGCGTGTTTTCCAGGATGACTCTAGGCTGAATGGCTGGATAGCTAATCTTGATTAGTAGCTACTCAATATTTTTCCTAGCTATATATCTCCTTCACTGGAAAAAACACTCATAAAAAGTTAGGTGATGGAGCGGTGTGTTCTATTCTTGTTACTGGAGCTTAATTTTACAGATGGAAAGTTTGCTTGCTTTTATAGGCAAAAGTTAATTCAGCTTTGGTATCTTGTTGAGAGCAAACAGGCTTCACATGAGTAATCATACTGTGGTGAGGGAGTGCTGGTCTGGGCACACGGAGACAGGGAACAGCTCCAGGAATGGCTTTCGCGTAGCAGCTGGAGCAGAACCCTGCCCAGCTGCATCTATATTTTCTGCAGTCATAGTTGTCTTTCAGCTGGAATGTGTGGGTCTGGACCTGCCACATAATTATTTACTATACCCAATATGTAGAGCTGTGCACATACAGCTCAGCTTTTTGGCTTAAACCCTTGATATTGACTTTGAGCTTTGCCAAGCTGACTTGACCTTTCCAAGCTGTTTTTATATGGGAGAGCGGAGACTTGATCACTGTTCTGGAGAAGTTTACAAACTCTTCCAGTGTAAGAGATCCTACTCATCCTGTCAGGCAAGATTTGGTCAGAAAAAAGATAGTAAGTCTATACTTTGGACCAACGTGAGTGTCAAGGCTTCACTAAAGACATCAGGGCATATATACCTCTAGGCTGCCTACCATGAGCTTTCTGTTGCAGTCATAATTACCTTGCATATTTCTGTCAGTTCCTATTTGATGCTTTACTTGGGTTTTATTTGCCTTGAGAATGGCCATGCTTAGAAGAGAAATTTCAGTTACGAGCTGAGCTAGTTTTGATCTGAGGTGTGAAAGCAGAGCCATCCTGAGTGCTGCACTTTTATAGTGTGCCATCTTACCTTTCCCTGCAGGGAAAAGAAATGCTGGCGTAAAAAGGTAATGGAGGAAGGACTATAGCTCCATGTGATTCTTAGTAATCACTGCTGACTTGTCCATCCACAAATGCTCGGTAGTAGCAGAGCAGCAGTTCTGCTGTGGTATAGATTGCTTTCAGTTGCAGCAACCAAAAAGAAGTTTTCCTTTAAGACGATCGAACAGCAATAACCAGATGTTTTGCTTTCTTTGTAGCATATGAAGTGTAAGGTGTCTGCAATAGGTAGCATTTTCTTTAGTAGCGATTTTAGGCAAGATAAGTGAATGCATGGACTGGACAGTGAAAAGGGAAAGGAGAATCTGAGGGTCAGCCTGCAATTGGAGATACCGGAAAGGACCATGGACATTGAGATGTGGAAGGAATGAAGACCTTAACATTCAGCATATGATGTTTCTTAAGGTGTGCTGCCACTAAATAAACCCAGGATTTTTTCATGCACCCTGATGACGAATTAAGCAAGACACTGTATATTTCTGCTCTGAATGATATTTATGCTTCATTATGTTTATTTCCTATGTATATTAAATGAAATTCTGCTTTGCTGTTTATACTCATTGGTTCATTTGTATCATTCTCACATGGGTCCCTGAGCCAATGAGTTAATTCTTTAAAAAATAAAATGAAAAAATCCTCTCGTATCCCTCCATTCATTCTGAAAATCAGTGTCTTCTAGTAGGGGAGTTAAAAATTCAGCTCGTCATAGCTTGAGTATTTGACAAGGGAAAACTGCTCTAGAAATTTGGGCCTATGTTCTTTTGCTCTTTTGATTTGCTGTTTCTTGGTTCTCCCCTCTTTTCCCTCCTCCTCTTGGAAATAAGAGCTGACTTTAAAATTTACTTTAAGTTTCTTGCTGCTTCACTTCCAGAAACATTAAGAGAATGAAGATGGGACAGAGCCAGATTTGTCAGAGGACAGAGGTTGACAGGCACATCCTTATTTACTGTGTCAAAACTGAAAAATGTAACTCATCAGGGCTCACATTTATGTCAGAGCAGCTGCAGTACTGGGTGTAGCAACTACTCCTTTTTTTTTTTTTTCTGGACATAAAGAGATTTTTAAATAGCTCAGAACTTAAAACCGTGCCTCTTGAAGCATGAAGGAAGCAATCGACTCCTTTTAAAGAAACTATGATTTGCACCAGGAAACACTGCACCCCCTTAAACATTCAGTGTTAAGATTTTTCTCTGCACCTGAAGCTCTTATCTAATGCGAAATAGGGACTATTACAAAACAATATGTTCTGAAAGTGTAACTCTGGAAAAAAAAAAAAGTGTATACTTTGTCATCATTAAAAGTTTGAAGTTTTTAGAACTAAAAAAAAAAAATTAAATAAAATCCCTGAAGTAGTTTAGAAGAATCTTGCCTGTCACCATCCATGTCTAATTCATTGCATGTGTAATTCAAATACTGCATGCAAGCAGAAAGCCAAATTCCTTCTGTTTCTATGGTATGGTTGTCTAGCTAAAGTCAGAGGCAATAATGAAATACACACATGTTATCTTTTCTTGTAGGTCTTCTGAAACCTACGGCTTTAGCCTGTGTTGAATCAGACATACACACCACCCCCATCCCCAAATACTAAGGCCTTTTCCATTGGGTAAGCAGCCAGGCAGAACTGATGCAGATCAGGTTTCATAGAAGCTCTGCTGAAGATGTCCTGGGGCTTCAAGGGGTGAGCTCCGAAGTAGTAGAAAGTTGAGAACACAATAACTGGTGTTTGATGCCAGGGAAGAAGAGCACAAGAGCTGTTAGGTGCTCAGCAGCAGGTCTCTGGTGTTTGAAGAGGCACAAGGCAGTGCACGTACAGCGGGACCTCCTTATGTGGGAAAGAGCATTCTATCGGTTTGCGTGTCTGTCCTTTGGATTAATGTGATACTGCATTTGTGGATTGTGGTATATGATCACAACACAGTTCAAATTTATGTTTGAAAGCCAAGAAGTAGAAAGAGGGTAGAAAATGTGACAAACTGTCTGCTGGTGAATGTGGGTGGTCATGCCCAGGAACAAGCAATTATGTGAAGTACATTAGTACGCTTTATGGAAGGGAGCAAAAGACCTCTCCAGATCCTCTTAGTGGTGACTGTGCTTCCAAAGAACAGCCGTCCAGGTGCTTTTACTCTGAAGTTGCCTCTCTGAAAAGAAGAGGA
Source organism: Numenius arquata (assembly GCF_964106895.1). Classification (NCBI taxonomy): domain Eukaryota; kingdom Metazoa; phylum Chordata; class Aves; order Charadriiformes; family Scolopacidae; genus Numenius; species Numenius arquata. The sequence continues at coordinate 27,486,929 of NC_133587.1, read as the reverse complement.
TGCATAGAACTCTGATCTTGTTCTCTGACATGAAGAACATATGGGCTGGATGAAAGGACTATTAACTGGAAAGAAAATTAGCCAGAACTAGCAAATAGTTGATGGCTGCTAACAAGCAGGGTTGGTACTGGAGCCCACACTGTTCAGAATATTCTTTGGAGACCATTCAGGATATAAAGCATGTCCTCAGAAAATCTGGGGATAACTAAATTAGGAAAGGTGATTCATATGTTGAATAGCAGAGCTTCAGTGCAGAGGAACCTTGAGGACTGAGCCAGCAAAAACCTTGGGAAACTGAGCAGGGTGCAGAGACCTACACCTGAAGTGACATAACCTCGTGCATTTGTATGTGCTGAGAGGTGACTGCGAGTAGCTGTCCTGCTGAAAAGGAGCTGGTGGATGCTGTGCTGAGCGTGAGCAAACAGCACTAGGCTATCTGAATCGGTGAAACAGCATGGCAGGGCTGTGTTGGGAAGAGCGTGGCTGGCCAACGAAGGGCAGTGATTATTATCTGCTGTGCAATGATGTGGCTTCACCTGGAGTGCTGTGTCCATTTTTTTTGGTGTTACCTCTGCCTTCTTCAAGAGTGATTTAGGGAAACTGGAGATAGCCCAGCAGAGGGATGCTGAGGCAGCCGGGGGCATAGAGCATGTAGCCTTCAAAGAGAGGTTGAAGGAGTTGTGCTTGTTTAGTCTGACAAAGAGGCAGCAAAGCAGTGATGTAATGGTACTTCAGTCTGACTGTCATCTTTGTGCAGCTACTCTTTCTCTTGGTAGTGACAGTGTAGTGTTGAAGAGTTAGCCACAAGTTGAAGCTCAGGAGGTTAGTACCTGGAGCTGGGAATATCCTTTTTATTTTGAAGGGTGATGCAGCACTGGAACAGGTTACCCTCTGATGACACTCTTCTCAGTATTATACTGCAGTAGCTGGATGTATCCTAAAAGCTGACTTTGTATCCTTGAAGGCACATCGTAAGCTATAGGAACTAAATGGTGAAGGGGGAGATAATTACAAAGTCAGGGGAGAAACCACCATTCCATGTGCAAAAATCCTTGTAAGCACCACTTCCATGCAAACTTTCCTTTCCCCATACCCGAAAGTGTGTGAAGAGACCAAGTGTTTTTGCAGAACTGGAGCATTATCCAACGTTGTATACGTTAGAAAGATAATGTCTTCTCTCGGTCTGCCCTGGCTTGTCAGCAGACACAAATATTCTAAATATGGCGAAGAAACTTGCACCTTTTGTTTAGATTAACCTTGCCATGGGTGATGTTCCCTGTCCCAGTAAAGTGCTGACAGTTATCTCTGTGGCCTTTGCTTCACATCCTGTTCTTCCTGTACTCTCCGTGATAGAGGCCAAGGCTCCAAGAAGTTTTACTGTGCTTGCTCTGGTTATCTGTCTGCTTATGAAAATTGTTGTTAACTTTGTGCATATCAGCTTCTACACGATATGGATAAATTGCTCGGAATGTAGTATAATGTGTAAGGGTTGCCTTGTCAGCTCTTCTGTTGAGAAATTCCCGTCATGACCACAAATGAGTATACATAGGATCTGTCTGTAGTTCCCATACAGTTCAGCTGATGCAGTCAAAACTCAACACATGACCAACAAAAAAATCCCAAAACAAACCAACCAACCCCATGTTATGTACACCTATGAGAGAGCAACCACAACATCAGCCTTTCTTTGATGCGGGAGGGCAGTTGCTTTGATGGAGAATAAACTGAGCCAGAAAACTGTTTCCTGTCATTCTTTATTCTTACTTCTTTTTTTTTTTTTTTTATGAATGCAGGGTTTGAACATCTTTTTGGGGAGGGGGGAAAGTTGCTAACTTTAATAGCCATTGACTGTAGTGAATTCCTTCATATGCAGATTCCCATTCTAGTAGAAGAGCAGTCTGAATGCGTAATTTTCAATGTGGTTTAGGCCATTAAAACCTCCTTTCTGCTGAATGGCTATTTGGCTGAAAGCTCTAGATACCTTATTAAATACTACATTAAGAGGCCTAGTGCAGCCTCTTGTTTTCTGAAATCAAATCCAAAAATCCCAGGACTGTGAACATTACTCTGAAAGGCCTTTTTGGTCATTTTGGGCAACAAAGGAGTCAAGGATGTTTGTGCAATCTTTCTTTTTTAATGAAAACCTCTCATATCTGGAAGATGTACTGCATAAATGAAACGTGTCACTAACCTGCTCTGAAGTCATATATTGGACTTTTCAAGGAGTCTTTTTCTTTTCTTCAGATGCCTCTGATTAGATTGTTGCCTGAAATTAATTTTCCTTCCATTTCATTTCTCAGTAAACCAGCAGTCCTCACATGTGAATAGCTCCTGTTTGATGTTGAATTAGGGTTTAATTATCTCTGTCAATGTTTCAGTGGCATAAGGGCAAAGCAAAAAGGAAATGCGGTGTATGAGGTGATGGTTATAAGAACATTGTGTCCTTAGACAGCAGGTAACCAGCTACCAAGGCATTAAGTCAGTCACTGTATCTGCGCCATCCAGTGCAACTTCCTGGGATGTTGGTTTCAAGGTTGCTGGGCAGTGTTATGCTTGAGCTAACTATATTTGGGGAAAAGGAGGGGAAAAGCAAGTACAAGAAGATTATTGTGGAGCAGATGAGTCTCTGCGTCACTCTTCACAATCTGCCGCTCAAGCACACGAACACGAGCTGCTGCGTCCTTGTGGCTGGACTTCTTGTGCTGTTGAGAAGGGAATTGCATAGTGCTTTCTGATGACTGGTTTTATTGGGGGGCACAAAAGTGCTTAGTTAATGTTGATCTGCAGATGGAAAACCAAGTAATGATTCACATGAGTGTTTTATAAGCCAGCAGTTACATTCTGCTACTCTTTAAACTGCTGCTGGTTTGACTTTGTTCTCTTGACTAGCAGCCCTTTGGGACCCATTGGTATCTATTATGTATGTCTTGTAAAAGCCCCCTTACAGCTTATACGTATTCAGTGAACAAACTCGTATTTTATGGGTTCATGGGAGGTATATGAATGACTTATTAGTGGCTCTTCTAAAGCTGGGACAACTTCTTTTGTTATATTTTAACTTTGAAGAAGTGTGGACATCTACCCAACTGTGTTAATCTCATCAAACACCTGTCGTGCGGCTGCTGTGCCCTGGTGTGTAGCCCTTCCCCAACATCACCTGGGACAGTATGACCTCTGCATCCCTGAGGCAGTTGCAGAGCACAAAGCAAAAAGTTTGCCTTTACCGTAATGGAAAAAGTATGTGTGAAATAGTCTAAACACCTAAATAGAAATGGGTTACTGTGAATATTATTTTTTCAGAATTAGTTACTCCGCTGGAGAATGTTGTTGATTCTGAACTGACCCTGCTGCTAGTGCCATCACGGAAGGGGCATCGTGGTGGTAGTGGAAATGAAACTGTAGATTTGTTTAACAGCTGTGTTGTATGTAGGATTTTTCTTTTTTGAGAAAAATCAGAATTTTTTATGGAGTAGCAGAGTTTGAGTGACAACTAGTGGAGGCCGTGATTCCCTTTTATCAGCCATTCCCATTTGGAACACTGGCTGTGCAAGTAACCACCATAGAAGTATGTCTGCCCCTTCCTCAGTTTCAAAAAATAGATTACTAAAGCTGTCATTTTCCTTTCTAATGTTTATTCCTGGTTCCAGTGAATAGTTACATTATTTAATTTTTGCCTAATGTTGGGCCTAATTACGGGCCATAAGATTATGGCCATAAGATTATGGGCATGAAAATGTGAGTAGTACGTGATCATAGGAACACAGATCTTATGTTTTGTTTGCTTTGTCTTTGAGAATCTGCTAAATAGCTATGACTTTTTCCTGAATGTACCCTTGTATGAATGCTAACTTGCAGTAGTTTTGTAGCTTCACCTGTTAGTGCTTAAAGGCACTTCATTTTTCCTCTCACATGTTGTCCTGGGGTGGTTATTGACAATGGATCCATCAGTACAATTCAGTGTGGTGTCACACAGGGATTGAAGCATAGCTTGCTGTTCCTCGAACTAGCTTCTCCGTTCCTTGCTTGCAAGAGAAAAATAATGTCTCGTCAACCTGATCTTGTCATGCTATCTCAAATTCCTTTATGTGGTGAAACCAGGAGCAACAAGGGTGTAATGAAAAGCTATCAGGCTTCTATACAAAGTGAGAACAAGTAGGAGAGGGACCTTAGAGTTAAGAGGGATCATGGTGGAAATAATAAAACATATCATTGCTTCAGGAAAGGTCAGTTGGGCCATCTTTTGAAAATATAAGAACAAGGAAATATTGAATAATGATGGAAGGGCTTGATTCTGCTTTCTTGTTGAACTCAGTGTCTTATGGGATTTTCTTCTTTTTAAGTTATGGTTTTGAACTGTGTTCAAAACTAGGCTGTATAAGGTTGCAGGATAAGCCTTCAAACCACAAATCAACCTTTATCTGACTGGAAAGGGGATAAATGTCATCTTTGGGAAGCTGATCCTTCTTTGTCCATTTATAGGATTTTCTTACGTGTGTTGTTAAGTATTGGGCAAGATGCAGCAATGGCCAGATACGTAGTACAGGACTAAAAGAGCTGAGTTGTACTGTGGGTAAGGCTTGTCTCCTAAACTAGGCTGAAAAGGTGTTAACTGAAGAGCAGTGTACATATTTTTGATCTCTAATAGCTGATAGGTAGTGTATGGTAAACTAATCACATGCAAACTCATGTGGACTAGCAAACTGTTTATTCTTCTTAATTAGAAGAATATTTTTTTCTAATATATAATAAATTTATAATAAAAAAATAAACCTAGCTTGAAATTATGCAATTGATCTGCATATGTGTCTTGGCAGATGAAACATAGCGTTCAAGAGTGAACATGATGTTATTCTTGTGCTCCAACTCAAGGCACCTTTTGCCTGCTCTGGTGATGAGTGAGGCACTGAAGTAACTGAGGACAATCTCCATTTGGGAGGTGCAACCTCTAAGTCATACCAGAAATGTGTTATCTTCATGTAATTATGGGGCCATTAAGGTAAAATAGAAGTCCAGTCAAACAGACTGAAACAAATTAGACTTTCTCAATTATCTAATCTCTTACCTATGCCACTGTGTTTGGATTTGGTTTCCTCATACACCCTAAACCTCATGTTAAGAGACAGCACTGACAGGGTTATAAACCTGCAAGCTGTCAGGAGCTAGACCATGCTTTATTTCATTTGTTTCTCAGCACACTGAGGATGGTCTGTTGACAGCTTATGTATCATTGTTTTAACCTTCTCCTGAACTGATGTATAATGAAGTATATCTTTCTGTGCTATATGAATGGTGTTTGTCCGTGTGATCTGTAGACCTGTCCGTCAGTGCCCTATTTTGACAGCAGCATGACAGCAGACCACAGAAGTGCTTGTCCTTCATACGCAGTTTTAAATCATCCCTGATGTAGTGTTTGGTGCCACTCTGGCATCTGGATGCTGAAACTGGAGGAGAGAACTTCTGGGGGTGTTAATGGTATTTTGGTTAAAATAATGTGGTCTTCCCTTTTCCTAGTACAGGCTGTGACACATTAACAAATAATTAAACTTCAGGAAGTGGGGGATGGTTTCCGTAAGCTTCACTGAGAGAAATTCAAGTTAAATCACTTGGGATTTTGCTGCTTTAAGCATTCGTCCTGCAGCGCAGTGTGCCTCTCTCGGCTGGCAGAGAGAACATCAATCTTCAATCCCAGTTAGCTTGCTTCATACTTCTAGACCTCCAGAACTGGGAGCAAAAGGAACTTGATGGGACCAGAACTCCAAGTTACTTGCACCTTTATTTTCAACTCAAAATCTTTATGAAACTGTGTTTCACTGAGCTACATTGAATATGTAGTCCTTCAGTCAATGCAGAAACTCTTCAGAGGTGTTCCCTAATAGAGCTGGCTGAATTACTTGGAATAAGTGTATCTAAAGCATTTATTCTTTTAGAAATTCTTTGAAAAACTCTTAAAAGACTGTTTTCCATGTGAAATGTTTGCCTGAAATAAGACAGAGAGAACACTTTTGACAGGTTGTTATTGGATAATAACAGGTCACCTAGTTTGATGGTGTTTAAAAGCATCTTCTAATCAGTAGAAACAGAATGAAGAAAATGTGGTGTGAATGTTTCCAAATGCATTTTTAGAAAGCAGAGGTTCTGCAAACAATTATATGACTTCAGCAAACATCCTGGAAAAACAGCGAGCAGTCTGCCGATCTCATTTGAATAAAGACACTTTTCCTGTGTACTCTTCCCCTCTGGCCCATTTGCCTAGATTTCTTTATCATTGTAGTTCTTAAAACAAATGTGTAGTTGTTGTTTACATTTGCTGTATACTTCTGGGAGTAAAAACTGACTGTATTGCTGGATGGATATACACAACTTAAATCCAAAAAGTACGTTGACCTCACTTAGGAAAACCAGGCTTTCCCAAAGCAGTGGGGAGGAGGCAGGCTACAGAAGTTTGCACAGCTGTCTTTTTTGTAGACCATTAAATTGTATCCTGACGTAACCCTTTATCTCTCAGGGAAATATTTTACTCCTCACCAGCATCTCCCTCCCTGATTAAGGTAACTGTGGCAGTATATTGATCCCACCCACCTTCCCGTGCAGTTAGGTTTCTTGCAGAAGTTCAGGAACTCTTCTGTGTGTTTTAAGCTGTCCAGTATTGCACGGGTCAGTGGCCAGTCATGCACGAGTCCATGGTGCTGGTTGTTGTGGAGCTGTAAGGCCGCCTCTTGAAACACTGTGGTGCAGTTCAGATGCTTGTAACCCACCACGGTGTGTGGAGCACCTTTTCCAGGGCACCAGCGTACCTTCCTCAGCTTTAAACACTTCACTGGTCAGTATTTGTGTAGAGTGTGTCTAACTTTTGCCTAAAGCGATGGCCAAGTGATTGCCTAAAGTTAGGAGATGGCCAGGGTCTTTTTTCCTGCTGTCTTCTTGTGCCAGATGGTGTTTCATTCTCTGCTTCCCCCCCTCCCCCCCCACCTTCCTGAATTGTGGGCTCAATTATCCTGGAGACAAGATCTTGAAAACTAGAGACTTCTGGCTGCTTCTTTCTGTGTCATCCCCAATGGCTGACACTCCTCTTCTCCCCAGGCATTTGCAATCAAGTACAATCATTATGCTAATAACTGCACAGTGGAAATGTCTAATTTCTGAACACATGATCAGTCTGACTAATGAATTTAGTGTAACGGTAGTGGGATAATGCGTTCAGCAGGGGGGACATAGCCATGTCCTTCTCTCTGTTCCTACACATGAGACTTCTCCTCAAGACTTGCACTGCCTTTCAACCTGCCCTGGGGCTGCAGCGTTTGTGTTGAGGTGCACTTGCACAGGTCAGAGCCAAGAACTTGCTGCTGGGGGTGTGCGTGTACGAGTCCGAGAGGTGGGGCTGGAGGAGGGGTTGACTGGTGGCATGGTTTCTTCTTGAGCCAGGGTCCTCTGCCAGAGTGCCCAGCCTTAGTCTGGAAAAGTTTTGGCTGGGGAATGTTGTGGCTCAGTATGGACTAAGTGCTGCTATAGGACTGTTGAGGCCACGTGGATGTTCCCAGCAGATCTAATTGCATTTCATATCGGTCCTGGCCAAAAGTAGGAGGCTAAGGGAAATCCATTTACAGAAACAATGCCCAACTTCCTGGTTTAGTTGTGTGTGGAAATGAAAATGGCAATGGAGAAGTAGAGCAGCCTTAGCAATTCCATCTCTGCCCTGTCCCTTCCTCCCCACCCTATTAAACTGGTAAACGTCACGATACATGCTTGTGATTTGGTTGTCTCTCTCCTGCTTTCACTTAATGTACCCCAAATTACAAGAAGTCTGTATGACTCAGTCCAAAATAGTAACGCAGCCTTAGGAAACATGTGAGGGAATTGTTAACTCTCCTTTTTTTGCTAAAGTATCTCAATAGGCTATAGAAACTGGGATATCAGAAGAACTTTGAGCTTGGTGAAGTTTGTGATGCTTCTAAGCTTTTCCTCTGTTGATGTACCCTCAGAAGGGGTAGCTGGTTACTGAAGGGGGTTTGAGAAAGGGGAGGCTGGGTCAGAGAGTTGAACAGTCTTGTTCTGTATTTGTCTTTGAAAACAAAACCGAGGAGCTTGTCAAATCCTAATTGTTTTGATATTAAAGTGACACGGAAGAGTTCTTTGTTACAATAATATGCTGAAGGTAGTAGTATGGGTAGTAAGTTAACGTCAGAGTGGAGTAAGTATACTGAAAACTTTGAAGCGGGATCTGTAGTGGCTAAGGGTCGTTCCTGCCATCTTATGGTACTGATAAGACCAGCAATGGGGACAAGAGGGGAAAAAATGACCATTGCTGCTTACCCTCCCATTGCAGTAGCACCTCATAAAGTTACAACAAAGTTATTTGCCATAGAGACTTGCTTGCTTCGTACAAAATCTTGAAAAAAAAAACCCCAGAATTTAAATAGCTGTCTTCTGGAGAAATGCAATCTTCAACCTTTGTATGTTCAGGAAACAAAAGAAGAGAAAAAGAAATTTCATGTGTGTTAAGTTGTGTTTGTGGCACTAAGCCAAGAGGGTTTGTGGTGTAGATAATATGGCCTTCAGCCATCTGATGGCTGTTTAATTAATACTTGTGAGGTACTCTTGGTGCAGTGCTGACCCAACCGAAAACTAGCAGATTTCCTACTAGCTTATATCACTGCCATCAAATAAGATATGATCAAAGAGGCATAGAAATAACGTTGTGCCTTGGATGATTTGTTGTCAAAACTATGTTGGCAGGTGGCTAAAGGATACTCAACATCATTTCCACATATATTGTCCCTGTTTTATGTCTTAGGGAAACAATCTGTCCCAGGACTGTCCATCTTAGACACCTCATAGGCCCTGAATTCATGAGGAGAAGGGGGCTGCTTGGGAGAGGAATCTCGGGGGGGGGGGTTTCCTTGTGGGTTTTTTGCTGGTTTTGGGTCAGTTGTTGGTTTTTTTTAAAGAAAAATATGTGCCTGAAAATAAATTCAGAAAAGATTCAAGTAAGTTCGTATGACAAATTAGACTAGGTTTTATGTGGGAGTTCCTTATTCTTTAGCATAATGGTTATTTTGTAATATACAATAAATCCACTCTCCCAACCGTGTAACATAATCTCTATCGTAGGAAAATATTTTATTTTTGCTATTAAAGGCGGTAAACTAAAGTACTAAAGAGGTGATAAATTAAAGCTAAGGCTTCTTTTGGTGCGTCGCTGTCGCCCCTGTCCCCCTGCCCAGCCCTCCCTCCCGATTTGAAATGCCAAGTTACAACGAAATGTGAGGGGTTTGGCTTTGGCGGGGTGGGGATGTGGGGATTGTTCAGGCATGACCATTCTGGCTTGTCGTTATTCCAGCTTTATCGGGTCCTTACCTCAGTCAAACTTTCAGAAAGTTCAAACTTGTTCTGTTCAGTTTATTTTTTTTATAGGCTTTTTTTAGATGATTTCCTTTTCAGCCACCTGCAGTGCTCTCTGCAATTGCACATGTTCATCTCCTATGAAGTTGCTTTTTTTGGCACACAAAATGCTTTTCGTTAGACATACAATTTTGTTCTACTCCCATGGTGGTTCTTTAGTGAGTCCAAACTACTGAAGCAGCCTTTTAATTTTTCTTTTCTGTCCTTGTGCTTTCCTTCAGTCAAGAACATATTTAGCTTTGTATGTTTTGTTTAATTCTAGACAAGTGCATTGCTTCTAGTAAGGAAGAGAGGGAGTCGTTCAGCCACTTTAAAATGCTGAAACTCTCATGTGGGAGCTTGCATAAGCATATTTTGTTTCTTCTCTAATTTTTTTTTTCTAATGAGCATACTCATGCATGCGTATCTTGAGGAATACCCAGCAAAAAAGAAATTGGAAATGACTAAAATCTAATTTCAGGTACTGAAATACACTCACACATACAGCTGGGATTTTGACTTTGCATAATCAAAAGCATTTATCTGCTTTTTGTGCTTTTTAAGACTGAATACAAATGTAACGTGTTATGACTGCACATCCCAACTGTTGTTCTGTCAAAATCAATCATTAGGATTGTACACTTGAAACACTTCTCTTTTGAAGTGTCTTCTATTTTAAAGACTGTTTTTAATCAGCAGATCTTTGCATTTCTGGCTTGTGTTCAAATATAATTAATAAGTCTTTGGTCTCATTTAGATACTTTTTCCTCTGGAAACTTTATTAGCAATGCAACTGGTGTTAATTAATCATTAAAATGTCTATTCAGTTCACTGTGGAGAACATCTGCAGCTCACTAGAGGAGAGGAGATGTACCTTGGTGGTTGCCTTATCAGAATGCTGTCTTGGTGAGGGGAAGAGGAGGAGGAAGGCAGAGGGAGGATGGAGTAAGAGAACCGTCCTTCAAAAAGCTATTTGTCTTACAGCATGAAACTCAAGTGGGTGGTTAGCAATTGTTAATTTGCCACGCACTGTGGTTTTCATCTGATGCAGCGCTGGGTCTGTACTTCCTGTCGCACAGTGGCTGTGAAGTGGTGGGGTGGGGTGCTCCGCCACAGCTGGATCTCTGGCAAATACTGGAAAGTGTATTCTAGAGTGATTGGGCATTTTGTGTTAGAACAGGGAATAACACCGCAGAAGCTACTTCTGTCTCTCCCCCACTCCCAGCTTTTGATGCTGAAAAGCCTCAGACTTCAGGAGGCACGTAGAGGATAATTGCAAATAATCTCCCCATCTCCCCTTCTCTGTGTCCTCCCAGAAAGATCTACATTAGTGCTTTTTTTTTTTTCTTACCTGTTTATGATACTCAGACTCTAGAAGAGGTTGAATTTGAAAGACAAAAAGCAGCTGAATTTGAAAAACAGAGAAAATGTTGGCTATAATGCAAAAATTCATGTTGCGTTCCCCAGGAACATGTAGCAGCGGTCATTGGAGGGCTTGCTTTTTTTTTTTTTAAATGGATAATGTTCACAACTCCCTTCTCATTGAAGTGCGTGTACGTTTGGTTTGCCCAAACGGTTACAATCGGCAGTAGGGTTTGCCCAAGCACAGGAAGCGTGACCCATAACTCACTTCTGCATTTTCAGTAGCAATCTGGTAACATTGCTGGAAGCTGCTTTACAGACAAATCTTGGGTGTGTTTGTCGCTGTGTTTCACCGTGCTCAGAGCTGGCAGCGGTGGCAGCATTGCCTGTACCTGTGCCCACCTACACCGTCTGACTCTGTTCTCCAAGCTGCTGCAAGTGGGCACCTCTGAGAAGCTGGGCCTGAGCAGCAAAGCGACTTGCTTGGCGTAGCACAGGCAGTCTGGCAGAGCCAGGAATAGAGCTTCAATCTGCTGTTTTCCAGGCTCTTGCTCCTAGCCACAGACCAATCCCACCTCTTCCCTTCACTCCGCTGACATCCTGGCAGACAGCCGCCTCCTGCATGCAGGGCCAGCTGCTTCTGCAGCACTGTCTGACCTCCATACTCCAGATGTTTGAAGTTCCATTTTCCCCCATGCTTATGTGAACCTCAGCAAAGTGCTTCTGGTATTTCACCAATGCAACAGGGAGGAGGGAGGACTGTTGTCTTAACTCTTTTCTTTCCGTAATGAGGGCCTCCGTAGAGCTGCTAAAAATCTCTTCCTTTGTAGGACTTAAGCTCCATTTGCTTCAGTTGCCATCTGCCAGTCTTCCTTCTCACATCCCTCTTCCTGTTCCCAAAGATACTCCTGCAGACCTCCCCTCCTTATGCTCTGTGCTGACATCATCTTCCTTTTGGCTGGGGAAGGTGGGGGCCAGAGGGTGAGGGTGTGATGAGATGTCTTTGTAACTCTCCATAGATGCTCCTCATTTGTAGAGCCTAATTCTGTGAGGTGGCATTTCACAGTTGACTTACTGATTTCCTTCAGCTGCCCTGTTTTATATTCTCAGCACCTTGCATGAACATGCTCTGAAGCAGCCATTAGAGAATAACATGAGACGCTTCTTTCCTTCTGTCCTGTCTGAAGGATGAATTTGTATCCTCCATAGCAGTCCTCCCATTTCCAGTTGGCACCAGGAAAGAAAAATCAGGCACGAACTCAAGTCTGGCTCTTGGATGAGTGGACTGGTTTCTTTGCTCTGATTCTTGCCCTAGAATGTCACGCACCACGCTCCCAGCCCCTCTGGTCTGTCCTTGCCCTGTGTCTCCTCTGTGCATCCCCTTTCTGCTCAATTTCTCTAGCAGAATATGTGACTAGATTTGCCACTAGGGTACTTTGAAAAAGCATCTATATTAATAATCCTTTAGCTGAACAGACCTCTCCTCCTTCTCCTTTTCAGTGCTGTTGTATAGGTGTATGTGCCACCTTCACAGATTGTGTCTTGGAAATTGGGGTCGTTGGGTCCAATTCTCAGTGAATTATAGTCTTCCTTTTGGAAGAAAGGCTTCCAGTTTCATAACAGCAAGAGGGCTAAAGGTGAAGCTATTTCTCTATGGCCAACGTTGCTTTAAGCCTGTTTCTCTAGCTCTTGTTTTCAGCTTTTTTATTTTAATGAGGCTTATCAACACCTCCACTTTTTTTTTTAATTATTTTTTAAGACATATGTGTATTTTCACACTTGCTAGCACATGTTCTGTTGGTCAGAAATCAATTTTCTTTCAAGTATGCCTTGCATGGAAATTGGTACATCTTAAGAAACATGATTCTGGAGCAGGACGTACTATGGACTATGTGCATTGTTGATTTACATTCTGTGCTTCTGAGTTCTGAAACCATACAGCAAGCAAGCAAATGCGTCCTGAGTAAATGGGATGCCTATGGTATACTTCCCTCCTTGACAGCCCCCTTCCAACTGTCTTGATATCTTTACTTATGTAAAGGTAGAAAATACCTTCAAACCTTTGCTGAAATCTGGTCTGCTTTATGTCAATGGCAACTGGTAGGAGAATCTGAGAAAATCTGCTAGTATATGTAAAGAAAAAGACAGACTAAACTGGCATATAATTCGCATTCAGACATAATTGAAGAAATCCAGTGATAAACTGTCAAAATAAAAATCACAAGCACCACTTTTCAACCCCCCCCAACATGGGATGATATTAGTAAAATGCATTGTTAGCATTGTGTTTTTATATATATATTAAAAATATATATTGTTTATGTATATAAAGATATAAAAATGTGTGCATTTACACACGTTACCTGTGGAAATAGGACTTAGTATTTCATTCGTTATTTTTCCTTTATTTTGTCTCGTGCCTTTCCCCCTCTGACAATGGTGAACATTTTCTATAGACTGGGCAAGTTGGTGTATATGTGTCGATGGCCTTAGTTCACTGTGTTAATCTGTAAAAGCTCTTGATTGTGAATCCTCTCTGCAGGAGAAGGAAGGTGATATATCAGATTACAGGAGACATGGCTTATCTGGCTCCTCTAGCCTCTTACCTTAGGAGGCCTGGATTTACCAGGACTTTAGGAGATGAAGCTTTCTGGAGAGCCTGTCCTACTATTGTAACTTGTCTGTATGCTGAAGGGAACGTGTGAGAAACTTCTATCTATAAGCCTGCAAGAAACATTGCTGGATTTGCAGCTCTGGAAATACAACTCTTAAATCTATTTCAGTTGCCTCCTACATTGCCAGCACCACATACAAAGCAAACATACAAGGTGAAACTTAAGTTTCTAAATGCTTCAGAGGTGACAGGAGACCTGTCTTTTATGATGCAGCTTCAGAAGGCATGGCAGGACATTCTGAGAATTCTCAGATGACATTAGACACTTGTGTTCAGGCAACTGACTTTAAGCCGTAGTGAAAATTGGATTGAAGGATTGTGTATGTGAAATAGTAAAGCCTTGAAATCCTTATATTCTTAAAAGAATTTGGGAAACTGGAAAAAAGCACCTCTTTTTTTCCTCTGTAGTTACTCTTGCATGTTGCTAGCACTGGTTTTCTTCTGTGGATTAACTGATAAATTGACAGTACTTTTTAGCAGACTTGATTCTGGTGACTGTCGAAGGGACAGTTGAAGATAGCTTGAATTAATTTCTTGAGGGGAGGATGGTAAGGAGGACCTTTCCCCTTTTCACTGTGAAAGCAAAAGATAACCAGTATAAAGCTTCAGATGAAGATTGGTTCGAAGCTAATTAGGGACTTGAATTTCACACAACTGATTGCTAACTGGGCATGATAAAACATTGCATCAGTCTTCTACGTTAGAGATAGGATTGGTCCCAGCAGTCACTGAAAACAGGGCAGTGCTTCTGTCAAAGTCTCTTCCAGGTTTTTTATATGCTTCTCGGATGTTGGTTGATTAAACCAGATGTCCATGCTGAAGAGCTAGGAAGAGGCAGATGCCCAGCGAACTGCCTGGTTTTGGTCTGAGTTGGTGCATTCACAGCTGGGATATTCAAACTCTTTGTAGTCAATAGAATTGACTGTTATAATTCCCAATGCCAGTAGAGCGTCATACTTTGGAGAAGATCCCCATGGGATAAATGAGTGTGTGCGTAATGATAAACAAGAGTGAGTGGTGCCAGTTGCACAGGTGCCCTGCTCTTTGCATCTCCAGTGAGGCCAGGCTTGCTTAGCACTGGGACTCTTCTGGACAAGAGATGGAAATAAGTTATTTTATTTCTGTAGGTAAATTCTTGAGTTTTTTGAACACTATCTTGATGGGGATCAGACAATATATCAGCAATAGTAATCAAGTAAAATACTTAAATTACTTGCACTTGCAAGTTATAATTTGTAACATTGTGTAGACATCTGATTGTACGTGATGTCTTAAACAACTGAAGCTACCCACTTATGCTTTTTCTTGCCTGATGTCCCTTGAACCTGTAATTGATCTTTTCTGTAGAATATTTCTCTTGCACTGTAAATATGTTCACGTTTCTCTGTGTTGAGTATACTAATTTTTCCTTTGAATTTCCTTCACAAAATAATAGCATTAAATGGTGTTCTCCCTGAAGAAGTTAGCTGTCTGGCTGAGCTCATTAAAGCTGGGGATTTTATTGTCCTTTTTGTAGGTCAAACTGTCTTCCTTGCAGGTAGCCTGTACAACGTGCATTGACCAGGATCTCTTCAGTGCCATTATTCAATTAACCATTATTAATTTATTTAAAAATTCTTATTAAATATGCTTTCTTTATGAAAGTAGCAGTGGGATAAACCTGTATTTCTAAAACATAACAGGCTAATGTTCTTGGTCTCATCAGTTGGTTTTTTTTTAATTTCAGGGAAGCTATTGAGTAAACTATAGTAAGACAATGAATTCTGCCAGTTTGGAGAGTGACAAAAAGGGCTAATATTAAAACTGGGTCTAGGAAAAAGTTACAAAGAGTGAGAGTTTGTTTTTTTTCTTTATTAAGGGATGCTGAAAGCACCTTAGTGTTTATTTCTTAAGTTATGTTTCCTTTGGTTAACACTACAATTTACGGTCTGGGTATATGAGCTTGTAGCACCTAAGAGAAAATACCTATTTACTAGAAAACTTTTGTTGGTGTTTGTTACAATGTTTGTATCAGTCAACTATCTACGTATTTTACTGCTATGAGCAACTAAATCTGAAGCTGTGGCTCATTTTTACTGGTAGTAGAACAGATCTTGCCTTGCGTATTCAAACATGAACAAGTAAGTTTGGAATCCAGACAACTGTCCCAGAGGTCGAGGAAGGAAACTAAACTCCTTTCTCTGCACTACTCTCTGTCCTGTGTATTGCATACTTTTATTGACTAGGTTCAGTCTGAAACCTGCATCTTTTCCTAGTGTTTTGTGTAACATCAGGCACGGTTTCTGCTGAAGGGAGATAACTGTATTTGACACATTGCTAACCTGACTTGATACATCGGATCTAGTGTTCCAATTGGCTTGTCTTTGACTAGAAATCTTACTTATTTTTTTTTTCTTATGCCATTTTTTTTATACTGCCAGCAATGCCCTTTGGTTAAGGGAATTTCACTGCTCTGAGACTAGAATGAATGAAATAATCTTTCCGTGAACTTGCCTTTCAGTAATGATGACTTTAGCATAGAATCATCTCAAGTTGGAAGGGACCCATAAGGATCATTGAGTCCAACTCCCTGCTCTCGCAGGACTACCTAAAACTAAACCATATGACTAAAAGTATCATACTTGAACTCTTGACAGGCTTGGGGCCCTGACCACTTCGCTGGCAGCCTGTTCCAGTGACCAGCCACCCTCCCAGTGAAGAGCCCTTTCCTAATGTCCAGTCTGAACTTCCCCTGATGCAGCTGCGTTCCATTTCCTTGTGTCCTATCACTGGTCACCAGAGAGAGGAGATCAGCACCTTCCTCTCCACTGCCCCCCTCAAGGAAGGTGCAGAGTGCCATGAGGTCACCCCTCAGCCTTCTCTCAGCTGAACAAACCAATGACCTCAGCTGCTCCTTGAAAGTTCTGCCCTCCAGACTTTTCACCATCTTGGTTGCTTTCCTCTGGACACACTCTAATAGTTTGATGTCTTCTTGCACTGAGGCGCCTAAAACTGCAGACCTCACTTGAGGTGTGGAACAGATAGATTACTTTGGGGAAGTACAGCACCAACTGTGCAGAACAGGTTACTGAGACTCAGTAAGTGTGATTACACCAGTATGCTAAGGAGAGCGGGGTGGGAAGTGGTAACAGGTCATGCTGCATGCATGGCTGATGTGGCTTATGTCTGTGGTTTTGCTTGTGTAAAGGAACCTATTCTGCTAACATTTAGATATGCATAACACTGATTACCCTGTAACCAGGACTTTACTTATTTGAAATAAAAGTTTTAGTAACAGACAGAATCACAGAATCACATGGGGTTGGAAGGGACCTCTGGAGATCATCTTGTCCAACCCCCTGCCAAAGCAGGTCCACCTAGAGCAGGTTGCACAGGAACTTGTCCAGGCGGGTTTTGAATGTCTCCGGAGAAGGAGACTCCACCACCCCCCTGGGCAGCCTGTTGCAGTGCTCTGTTGCCCTCAAAGTAAAGAAGTTCCTCCTCATGTTTAGGTGGAACTTCTTATATGTTTGTGCCCATTTCCTCTTGTCCTGTCCCTGGGCACCACTGAAAAAAGACCAGCCCCATCCTCTTGACACCCTCCCTTTAAGTATTTATAAGCATTGATCAGATCCCCCCTCAGTCTTCTCTTCTCTAGACTAAAAAGACTCAAATCCCTCAGCCTCCCCTCATAAGGGAGATGCTTCAGGCCCCTAATCCCCACCCTGTGTTCAACCACAAACTGAAAAAGCAAAAAAGGGAAACAATGTCAAAATTACAGAAGACTGTTGCTAATAACAAGCTGTTTGGCCTTCCTTTTCTCCTCATTTTCTCTAAAGTAGCAGCTTGAGGAGGCCTGTGGAGTTTGAGCCTACGTTCCTTCTTGTCTGAGTGAGCCTAGGGACAAATTGAAAAGTTACTGACTTGCAGCTCTGTGTAGCACAGGACATTTGTTTGAAGGATGTTCCTTGTGTGAAAATAAAAGTTCTTAAAACCATTGCATGAAAAGGCCTGATAAACTATCAGTAAAAATGGTGGTGTAATTTTAGGATTTTTTTTTTTTGTCTAATGTGTTTTGGATGTTAGATTTTTAAGTCAAGAAAATGCCCTTGAAGTGACTTTTCACTCGTCTTCAAATTCATGGGTGTAAGCGTGTGGTGGTTTGATTATTTTGTGGTGTTTTTTTGGTATTTTTTTTGTTTGTAGCTTCCTACACTGTATGTTAGACTCTCTTTTTTGGGGGTGGGGTGTTTCTCTGCTGTTTTTACCTGGTAGCCACTTTTCTCGCTGTTGAGGACTGGGCAGCTGTTCTTCTCTCCCCTAACCGTCACTTCTCTCTTCCCAAAAGCCTGGCAGCATTTTCCAGCTTGCTGGTAAGATCAATGTGCAGCCCCACACGCTGCTTCTCCTGTCCCCCTGCCAGGTGAGTGTGTGTGTGCTGCTACAGCTCAAGCTGCGTTCTTGAGCAACTGGGGAGGAGCAGAGTAGGAAACCTGAAGTGGCGTTTTCCTGCCCAACGCTTCTTGAGTATCCGTTAATTTAATGCAAATCTGAAGGGTATTTGCTTGGTGTAAATCTGTGGTATTAGTGTAGTGAGTTGTCCTTCAGGACAGCCTGAAGTTGGCAGTGCCTGGTTGCTAAGTGGAGTTGATAGAGGTTTGGGGCTTTTTTTTTGGTGTTTTTTCCTCCCCGTTCTTTATCATCTGTGTGTGCATTTAGTGAGAGAAGCAGCGACTGTGTGAGTATCTGGCTCATAAATTTGAGTTGCAGTGGTTCAGGATTAAAAAGATAGTCAAACTTTGAAGTTGTTTGTCTTCCCCCCCCCCCCCCTTTTTTTTTTTTTTTAAATGTCCCTGTATACCTGGGCTTTATTAAAATATTTAGAGATATCCTTAAATTAGCTTGGCAAATGTACTGCAGTCTCTTTTTCTTGTAAAGT
Source organism: Numenius arquata (assembly GCF_964106895.1). Lineage (NCBI taxonomy): Eukaryota > Metazoa > Chordata > Aves > Charadriiformes > Scolopacidae > Numenius > Numenius arquata. The sequence goes on along the minus strand of NC_133587.1, from coordinate 27,468,597 downwards.
GTTTGTCCCGGGCTTGCACCCTGTAGCACATGGGTAGAGTGGTATCTGCAGCACTGAAAAAGAAGAGAAAAGAGCAACAATTTGCTTTGTCATTGCTGTGCTGCACTTGGCCTTGAGGCTACTTGTAAGGAAACAAATAGTTAAATTTTAACTCTACATCCTGTTGATCAACTGCTTTTTCATATGGTTTGAAGCAGACAGATAGTGGAGGCAGCTAATCATTAACAGTTCCTTCAACCTCCAAGCTTAACTTTGCATCTGGGATTAACTGTCATGGTCCCTAGCACCCAGTTATAATGCCAAGGGGGTTTGTTTGATGGGTTAGTTTAAATTTGCTTTGCAAAGGGAACATGTTGTGCTTTTAGAAGGGCTGTCTTCTCCCTCTTTGCCAAATCAGTACAATGCTGGACTTTTCTTCCTGGATTATGTTGTCTGGGAGTGAGAAATGCATCCCTGTTCCCCAGATTTTAAATTATACTACGTATTTATGTTTCAGCATAGGCCAACCGTATTTGAAGCTGATCTGATTGTTTGTTAGTGCTTGTTAACCTGCGTTAACTGAAGCTGGTTTGCCATACTTTACTTCTCTCCATCTTTGGTGTTTAAAAGTAGGTTTCGTGCATGAAATCACAAACTAACTTACTGTTTAGCTGCAGTGTTGGTCAGAGTGGACACTTACTCATAGCTACAGGTACCAAGCGTGGCCAGAGCTTTGCAAATGGTCTAGTTTGGCTGTTACCTGGTACCTGACTTGTCTCTCTTGGGAATTAACTGTTGTCTGGCTGGGTAGCTATGCTATCTTGCTAAAAATTGCTTGTGTTTTGGGTTTTTCCTCTTTTGGAAGTGAAAGACATGGTCTGTGACTATACAAGAAACTTCTACATCAACATCAAGCAAATAGATATAAATAAAAATACAAAAATTAACAACTGTTACGTGCTTTGTTTTGCATAATGATCACATAACAATTAATAACACGCAGTCTTTATAGGTCTAGAAAAAGTCATTTCTTCTTGATGAAGCGAGATGCTGTCTAGTAGCCGATGGGCAGCATATTGCTCTGTGCAAAGCATATGCTGGGAGCCTTTGCTTTGCACAGGGGCAAAATATCGCTTTGCTTTTCCGGTGTACCAGATGTGGTAAGAGTTGCAGTCTCATTTGCTTTGAAGAGTGGATTAGTCTCTCACGCAGACATGCCTGCGTGCCGGTCCAGACTTACAGATGTGCCCTAGGTTGCTGGCCCTGCACTGTGATACACAGATAGTCTTCTCTTTGCTTGGTTTACGTTACTGAAATCTGTGGAGAGACTTTACACATCGCTGCTCTATATTTAATTTTGGATAAGCTGTCTGATATAATTAATATATGCTCTTTTCCTGTTCTAAAGGGTTTTTTCAGTTAACAAGAATTTGTTGCAAAATTACTTAGGTCGTTTTCCAAAGCATGTATGGTACAGCATCTGTTCCTGGAATTTCTTATCCTCTGCTCTAGTAATTTATAGAATTTTCATTGTTCATTGCAAGGAGGGAAAAGTCAGTTTTCATGGACTACCTGCTAGGAGAAGATACATCTTTTTGTACTGTGAAGGGCTTTGTTTTGTTTTGTTTCTTTTTCCTTTTGATATCAATGTTAAAAACTCTTAGTAGAAAGATTAATTTTTGTCCATGCACTGAACAAAAAAATGAATTTGTTAGTAATAACAGATTCTGTTCATGAGTATAAAATAGAATCATAGATTTATTTCAAGGGGCACAGTAGTATTTTAGAATACTCTCTTTTGAAACATTGTGGTATGTGTCTTAAACGGATGTTCTCCTCAGTCTCCTGTATTGCTGTGTTGTTTAGGTGACTCTAAAGGGGTTTTTTCACCTATGCAGTGCTCATGTATTACAAAATATGAAGAGTTGCATTATATTAAAGAGTTTGTAAAATAGTTTGAGACCTGGTATGATCATTGAACAAAAGTGTTCAGGTTTTACAGGGGAATTGGAAGAGAGATGACCTAAGAACACGTAGCACAGCACTGAGATAATGTTACTTGATCTTGCTGAAAGCAAACTAAAAGACAGAAATAACATGCATATTTTAGTCTCTAAAAGGAAAAGAATAAATAATAGCCGGAGTTGAAGAAATTCGGGTAAGCTTGTTCTTAAGTCTTTGCTCTGTCGTCTGTGAAATTGGCTGCTGGAGAAAATGTAGGTGCAGTTGCTGATATCTAATACTGATGTAGTGGTAAATGCTTGATGTATAGGATTGTCTCATTTGGGAAGGTGCTTTTTATTCCTGGCTTTGGGATTTTTTTCAGAGCATGAGCATTTAGAACAATAAAGCTTGCTCCAGAGCTTTATTGAGATATTTAATTCACTTATTCCAAATAAACTTATGCAGACATACACATTTAATGTCTTGTATTGCTCTGGAAAATCACAGCTCTTATTTCCATTAAGATTCCATGCACTTCCAAAGTAAAAGAACTTTTTGCGATGTTACAAGTTGTCTGTTATTTAAGCTGTGAAAACAAGCTTGCTTGATATCACTGCTTTTAGGTACTTTTCCACTTGTGTTCCCACTTGTAATCTGCAATGCCGTGTATCAGAGCTGTAGGAGGATTTTATTTCTTTCTGTACTTACTCTGGAGAATTTAAGATTATTTGAGCATGTGCACCAGTTAATGGAAAAAACCAGTTCAATAGAAGGTATTTCAAAGTGAGTTCTGAACACTGAATGCTGCTTTTCCTAGAAATGGTCGTTTCCTGGATGCTTACCTTCCATCACCTTGCCTCATACAGAAGTAGGTGAAATATAAACTAATTTTGTGCTTTATCTTTGCCTCTGCTTCACTAAACAAAACCTTGCACATCACAATATCCATTTTAGATGAAGCCACTTCTAGAGACATACCCAAACAAGTACTGATGGACAAGGATTTTTCTTTCTTTTCTGAACCTCGACTCTCTGTTTCTGTGACAGTCTCTCCAGGAGGAATTGCTGCTTACTGAGAATTATTTTCCTTACTGAAAAAAGTGGTGGCTTGATAGGTTTTGTTCAGAGTCACTTGAAGTGGTGGTTTTTGTCAGATACCGTCTCCTGCAATGAGATCCTGAGCTTCTAGTAGGTAGTTTAACCAGTAAATTCAGCCCCTGAATCTTGAAATCAACTTGCTAGAGGTGGGGCTTTCTGTGGCATCTGATGGTTGATTTGTACTTGTTCTCCTTCAGCTAGGGTTTAAGCGCTGGTTATATTGCATGTAGAAGCATGTGTCTGTTATGTGAAGCTTAGTTTGATCCTTCACAGGCTGGTGGACTCCCTTTTTTTGTCTCTTTAGGTATATCCTAATAAAATGATGGCGCTCAGGATATTTTATATTTCTTTACTTGCAGGCTCTGTTTTATTCTTTTAGTAAAGCTGCTATAAAGAGTATGAGTGAAACTAGCCTCAGTGCTGAAATTAGTCCTTCCCTGTGCAGACTCTGATACGCACTGATGGCTTTGCTGAAAGAAATTACCGCACAGACTTCCCAAGCTTAGTCCCCCTCTGGGGCTGCAGGCAAATTGCTTCGCTTGTCTGTTCTGGTTTCCCAGCTGTGGAGTTGGAGTAATTTATTACTAGTGTCAGTCATAAGAACGTTGAGGGTTAATCTGCAAGGACTGTATCTGCATAGTGTCTTTAGAGTGTCAAAGCAGTAATGTATAATTGTAATTTTATTATTAATATTGGTTATTTCATTAAAGTGTAATTTTCAAACAGTGTTCGTGTAGATTAAACTCATTTTGTCAATAAACTGGCATTCTTCCAGCAGCATTAACTCGGTTCAGACTCTTTGTCTAATAGTGAAGCCTAAACGTGTAGATAGCTCTGTAAAGAAAACAGCAAATGCCTAAAGAAACCCCTACTTTCTTGTTTTTAATCTAGACTGTGGACATCCATAAAGAAAAGGTCGCTCGCAGAGAGATAGGCATTTTGACGACCAATAAGAACACATCGAGAACTCACAAAATTATAGCGCCAGCGAACATGGAACGTCCTGTAAGGTATATTCGAAAACCTATAGACTACACAGTGCTGGATGATGTTGGCCATGGCGTAAAGGTAAGAATACCCGGACACTTGAGGACTCCACATAACACAGATCAGGAGATAGGGTTGGGGCAGAATGTTACTGACATTAAAATGTTTAGTTCATTTATGGTAGGAAGGATCATGGGTTTGATACGCTCCCACATACAAACATTTCAATAACAAAATGGATTGTTTTACAGTGAGCGTTTTTTGAGCAATGTTTGCCATAACCTTGTGACTGTCAGTGGTAATCACAATGTCTGGTAATAATGACTCATGGTCTTAGGCTAATGACTTGTCAAAAAAGCCATGAATGACTTTTAACATTATCACTGCTTCCTCCTCTGATTAAATTGTCTCTCCTACTCCCTTTATTTATTTCTTTTGTTATTGAGAAAAATAAAGTCATCCGTTGTGGGGAAGCTGGCTGGTGAAGTGGGGTTTTTTGTTGGGGTTTTTTGGAGGGTGGTCATGAGAGAGGAGGTCAGCTAGTTGGCATCTAAATCTCAGTGGCATTTGATGTCTCACTCCCATTTGTGCTTTTGGACAGTCTCATTTTCCTTCTCTTAAAAAAAAAAAAAAGCCTTCGTAAATTAATGTCTACCTCCTTTGAAATGGTCATAGTTGAAGTGAATTAATAGAACACCCTTTGCTCCCTGGACATCTTTTTATAAAAAATAGCTTTGTATTCCCCTAGAGCTGGCCTTTCAGGTATATTCAGTTCAAAACAATCTTGCCTTGAATGGCATTAAAAAGCTTTTATTCAACACTTGTGTATCCTCTAAAGCTTGATGTGCTCTGGTCAGTCAGTTGTGCAGCTAGATCAGCCTGTCACATACCCTTTGAATCGCTGAGCTCTTGAGGAACAGATCTTTCAGAATTACTCAACACAAAAGAGTGCCAGGGTACCTCCTGCTTTGTAGTAACCTTCCAAAGGCCCAGAGGAGCATTTCCAACACAAGTTAGAGAGCAGATCTATACCATGAGAGCTCTAGGCTACGAATTAACATAGTGATTTTGGACTGCCTTGTTTTTTTCACTTTGTTTGTAGCTAAACTTGTAACTCTTAGAGTTGTTTTACACTAATGATTTAAGCCAGACTGGATGAAGCATAATTCTATGTAGAAGCCTGAACAGCATACCCTGAATTGCTGTAAAATAGAAACACTGGGGTAGGAGAAATTGGTAATTTTTCAGTACAGTGTCTGCATTTGAGGAGAGAGCTCTATGAATAGAGAATACAGGAATCCACAAATTCATTGTCAGGATGTTGGTTTCTGCATTTAAGTGCTCCAGGGATCAAGTGCTGTAGGAGACTTTTTCAAAAGTAGAATAATTACTGTTAGTCTCTGAAGTTGATGCTTTGATGAACTACTCGATTGTGCAGGCTCAAAACAAGTTGCTTGATCCATAAACGCTGAAGTTGTTAAGGTGTAGCTGTTGCATTTTTCAATATGACTGTTTGCTTTTAAGAGTACGGGTGTCTTTATTAACGTCACCCTGTTTGTTTAGGGGGTGGAAATGAGGTGCTGTTTTACCTATTTCTAGGCAGCTATAGAACATTTTTAGTAAAGGGTTTTTTTCCACTCTTAGTGTTTTAATTCTGTATTAAAAACTTGGTCTGTTCAGAGATAAAATAGCTTCCAGTAATAACCAAATTATCAACTCATTACAAGTCAGCTACAAATTGTATCTTGCTATTGTTTCTTTATTGAGTCATTTGCCTAAGTGTTTTATGACCATGGAAGGCATGAAGCACTTAGTAGAAAAAGGATGTTGGTATTTTGTGTGTAGACTTGTTGCATAAACGAAATAAGCTGCCCGCCAGGCCTTGGGTCTACAGTTCAAGATGGCTGTCATGCATTTGACACCTTCACCGGTGTTGACATTCGCTGGACACACTGTTGAGAAGAGTGGGCTGAAGTAGTGAATGACATAATTAAATGTTTTAGACATTGTATTACTTGGGTTCTGAGAGCGTGACACAGATTATAGCTCTGAAGGAAGTAGCTTGCTTTGTCTGCAAACAGCTAGTGCCGTTACAAGAAAACCAAACCAACTTAAGAAACTGTCCTGTTGGAAATCAGCACAAATAACGGATGGTGCTGAGAACCTGAATTGCTTCTTGAACTTACAAATTAGGGGGAAGCATACAATAAATTGAATTACAAACTACTTCTTGTCTAGAATGGTCTTAGAAGATGCTTCAGACTCTGTTAAGTCTTACTTTCTTGACCAAAAATTTCACCCCAATTTATACAGCAACGTGTCTGATAGAACCCGTGTTTTTCTAGAGGAGAAGTAGTTTGAATTCTGCCTGGAGCAATTGTCAATTTGACAAACTTGCAGGTCCTTGAATGTCTTCTGCTGTGGCAACTGTCAATAAAATACAGTAAAACGCATACATTGACATTTAAGTATTAAAAATTATGCAACACTGAAATCTGCAGGTGACAATTTATTGCTGTTAATGGGACTCTATCAAATCCTGCATCAGAACACAACAAAGAGAAAGGAAAAATACAAGGAAGAGAAATCAAAGATACAGGATGGATTAGAGCCTGTTTCTGCTTTTATTTATTTCATGAAATACTAATCCCAGAAAAAATGTCATTAAAATATGCAGTATAATTTAAGGGGTGATCCTGAATTATTTTATATTAAAAGTGTAAATAAAAATACTGGCTCTCAGAATTTAAAAAAAAAATAAAAAATAGAATGATAGGTAATTCTCAGAGCAAATGCTGTCTTCCTCTGTACATCTTCCATCTGAGCAAATGCAGAAACACCTCCTGTGCATACTCACAGCTCATTTTCTTTGTGTGTGTCTCTGATGCTTCCCATGGCTGTGTAGAGGGGATGCAAAAGCAGGTGCCTGTGCTTGGGGCCTGGAGAAGGGCTCTGCGTGCTCCCCTCTGTCTCGCATGCAGCAGTTTTTTTGGGGGCAGGTGATGAGAGTGGGGGCGGCAGTGACGGTAAGCAGCTGCTCTCTATAGCAGGTTTCCTCCTTGATGGGAGAAACCTTCTTGGAAGGCAGTGCTGTTTTCTCTTCCAGCAGCTTCTTGGTAGAAAAGCTTTTTCGTAGAGCATCCTAGGATCACAGAGGTGCTTTCTCTGACAGCCTGAAAGCTCCGTGGCAGCCCCAAGCTGCTAAAGCTGCTCCACTCCCCACCCCTTCCCTTTGCAGGGGCAGATACAGATGAAGTCTCCAAAAGGAGTAAAGTTGCTTTTTTTTTTTATATACGTGCCTATGAAGCCAAGACTAGCATCAGTCAAAATCAGGAGTGCTTTTAAAGTTGGTTTGCTAGTGAGAAGGCTTTTCCTTGCAACACAAATATTATGTGTAGATGGCTCCAAGAAACACACAGGCAAGCATTTTTGCCAGTCTGTTAAGTAGTTGCTCAGCTGTCACCCTCTGGGGATAGGGGAATGTAGCTGAAGTCATTCTTGGTAAATAAGAGTAACTGTCGTGATGTGAGAGCCTGCCTTCCTGTGTAGAGCTTGGGTTAAAATTATTAGGCAGAGGCTACTCTAACATTTCCTTCCTTCTCTTTCCTCTTCTTTTGTGCAAGGGAAAAAAAAAAAAAGGTAGTGTGCCAGCAAATAAATAGGTCAAATACAATTACTCATACAGAAAATCCTCAGTTTAAGAGGGGGGAGAAGGAGGAGGAAGCTTGGAAGCTGCCTTAAAAGCACTAAAGTTGGCCTTTGAATTTATTATAATTTTTTTTTTTTTTTCCCGAATAGGAGGCAGGTGGAATTGCAGCAGTTTGTAAAATGACAGCTAAGTAGGAAATTAAAACGATGCCTTATGCTAAAGGCAGATAAAATGTTGAATACTTGCTAAATTGAAATGCCTAATAGCTGTAATTGGATCGTTTGTTTTTTGGAAGTAATAATTCCTCAAAATCCAACTTGAATTGTATATAAAGATTGATCACTTTTCAGCTTTGTTTTAAGGAACAATTTGGAATTTGGTCTCCATAAATGACTTGCATTTCAGTGCATTAAAACTGGAAGAAGCTTTCTTGCCCAGGAAGTCAAACAGGAGTTAAGCATTCAGAAATCTTTCTCAAGCAAATGGAAGTTGGCAGGAGACCCCTAAAGTAGGGTTTGGGCCAAAACTTACCAAATAACTAAGGTCAGAGAAAGGGAGCCTTGCTCTCATCCTTGTACCGCTTCTCAGCCTGCCCTACTCACCTGCATTCCTCATGCTCATGTCTGTGTTGGTGCAAAACAAAAATGCAGATGAGGTGCTGATGTGAGGGTAGAAGGCTACCTAATCGTGTCTGCTTCCCGTTTAGGCTAAGACCTTTTATGTGTTAGCTGCTTGAGTATTAACTTTTAAATAATTCACTCTAATAAAAACAAAGTGAGACAGGGATCCTGAACCTGAGCCTCTGATGCCTTTGTCCCTGTATTAGCCTGCGTCAGACACGCTTCAAAGGATGTCATGCGGCCAATTTCATTAAAGTCACATCATCCCTCTGGGGTCAGGGCCAAACAGTAAATATTGCTGTAGGGTAAAGAAGGCTTCTCTGGGGGAAAAAGTAACTTTTCCTGTTGCCAACTCTAATGACTCCCTTTTGAGTGTTGACAGTGTGTGCTTTTCATAAGGCGCTTTGCTACTGGAAATTCAGAAGTGTGTGTGGTGTCGTCTGACACAATGTAGGTTTCAAGCCTTTCTGTGTGCAAAGAAAACTCAAAACTATGAGATCTCTTTATTTTCTGATTTTGGAAATGATTTTTTTTTACATTAACCTTATTCTATTGTAGCTAGACTCAAAGTTACCAACTCAAAGAATTCAAAAAACTTGAAGTATTTACAGGCAAGAATCTAGGTGTCTTTCTCTGAACAAGACTACTGAGTACTGAAGGAAAAATATTAAGTTTGTCTGTCATCCACAAGCAGGTTTTTGTATGTTAATAGCAGTTTAATATGTAAAACCATTTTAAAGTCAAATGTGACTTGAAAATTTTTGCCTGCTTAGTTTGGAAACTGAAAAGAAAAAAAAAAGACATAAAGGAGAGAAGCAGTGCTGACAAGCTACATCTGGTTACTGTTAACAGAAGACTATGTAATTACTAGGTTGCAAATAATACTGGGAGAGGTTATAGCTAAAAGTTAAAGGTAAAATTTCACTGAAGAGAAACTTACCTAATCATGTTCAATCTTGAAAGAAATATTAATTTGAAACCTAAATTTTCTCAAAATAATCTGCCTTACAAGAGACTATAAGGAAATAAAGAACAAAGAAAGGCTTCTGACCCATTCTGGTAATGAAATTGAGACACAGGAATGATTTCTTTAAAACTGCACAGAACTAGTGGCAGAAGTGTGTTAACCTGAGTGTCTGACACCCACATACAGTCTGCCTTCCGAAAACATCTTTGATTACATACTTTCCCTAAGTCCATATCTTGATTTCTGTGAGGAAACCATATTCTAAACTTGGTGCTTTACCGTGTCCTTTCCTCAGACATCCCAGATCTTCATGTACAAGTACCCCTCCAGCTGCTTTTCTTGCTCCGACTGTGTCATCTTGCGGTACTCCCAAACTGCTCCACTGATGAGACAGGAGGCAATCTTGTGCAAAAATCTATGAGGATGCCTATGGAGCAATTGAATTGCCTGGCTGCAGATACATAATAGCACTTCAAACGGTCCTAAGGCCAGCTGCCTTTCTGTAGGGATGTCTCAGATAATTCTCCCTTGGCTAATAAAGGAAATACCTTTTTAAGTAAACAGGGAGGTTGTCTAAAGAGTCATCAAGCACAATCAGGGTTTTTTTTCTGTTGTGGTTGATGGCTGTGATTACTGGTCAAAGGTAACGGATCTGAGGCTGGTTATTGCTTTTGCACAGCATACATATAAAAAGTTCTGAGTTTGCCAGATGCTATTAGACTGACGCATTTTTTAAACATTTGTTTCTATTGATCAGCATTTATATTGAATGGTCTTTAATGATGGCTTTCAGTGGTCCTAGGTATGGCAGAATATTGAGTAAAATTGGCTCTTTAAATTCAAAAGTTGAGAAATAGTGAGTGACATACACATACAGTAGGGGAAGTACAACCGACCTGCATAGAGATTTGAAGTTTCTGCAATCTGAAATTGGAGAGTTCGTAGCTGAAATGTGCAGAAGGAACTTGCTGGATGTCAGTGTGATAAGGATTTTGATCCTATGTGCAAGTGGCCTTTTGTATTTCTGTGCTTATAGATACATTTGCTCACATAAATGTCCAAACAGTTTATAACTCAAATAATAGCTTTCTGGTTCCCTGAGTCATGACTAATGTTCCCCCATGACTTGTTACTTGACATGGAAACTATTAAAAACAGTTAGTTAGATGGCTGCCTCCTGAGGCCAGCCAGCTGAGTCCCTCAAATGTCTGGACATCCTTTGGCTGCCAGTAGATGCTTTTGCTTGCCTCACACCCTACCCTTTCATGCCATTCTTGGTCTTGTCCCTTTGGCCTCAGTTCCAGAAAGCTGCTTACTGCCTTTGTCGGCAGGTATTTTTGTACTGTTTGGACTACCAGAACCGAGCATGCTGGAATTGCTGAAATAGTTGCCTTAAGCAAGTAAACCTCATTCTTGGTACTTACAGTCAATACTTGACTGTCCCAAAATGTTGCTTGTCCTATCCAAACCCACAGCTAAAATTCTCAGTGCAGGTACTCTGAATTCCTGGCATCATTTACAGAAGCAGCCTCACATTTGGCTTTGATAAATGCCTTGCATGGCTGTTGCAAACACCTGTTTTGCTCATTGCCTTAATTGCATTACTGCTTTCCAGCCCACTGCTGGCTGTCAGTCCGTGGCCAACCTCCTGTCCCACACTGTCAGGACTCTGCGGATGTGCCACTGCCCTAGCTGTCATCTTTTGGAAATGCAGTGAGGTTGACTCCTGTTTCTTGAACCTGAGACTGTGGTTTCTTAATTTTGTGACAGACCTTAAAACTTCATCCAGGACTGCCACATGCTTGGCAGATTTTCCCTGGAAAGGCAAAATTGTTCTGCTTGCTTCTTTGAAACATCTCTCTGCTATGATGCTTGCAAGAAACCCCAACCTGTACTGCTGCTTACCATGCTATCTTGTTTCTGGGAACATCCTGATCTGTCTAGTTCTCTGCCTCAGCACCACAAGCGTCCCCAGCAAGCCTACATACCGTGTTTTTGTTCTGATGTGTACGTCAACCAGGATGCTGGTATCTGACTGTCTCCTGTGTGTACAGTAATACAACTAGAGGGAGGAGAAGGGAATCATGCTCCTTACAGCTTCTGCAGGGGTTCTCAGTGCTGCTCTTCAGTTGACTAAGCTCTTTTCCTTTTGCACCTCCTATCTCTTATTTTATAGATCCTTCTCAGAACAGTCTTTTCCCTCTTCAAGCTGTGAACCTTATGCACGCTGCTGCTTCTCTTCCTCATGCCTTGCATTTCCTTCCTTCCTGACTCTGACCTTCTCAGTACTGATCAGGCAGTCGGTGATGGTCATGGTCTGCCAACTGGCTGGCTGGCCTAGAGGCATTTGTAGAGAGATGCTTGAACCTACATTAAACATGCACCTGCTCTTCCTTTTGGTTTTCTGCAGTGTTTTTTTTCCGTTTTTCTTAAAAGCATAATGAGTCTAGACCTGCTGCCTAAACTGTTCCCAGTTCCAAGCAATTTTTAAAATTGCTTAGAGAGCACTACATTTGGTTTTCAGACCAAGAAATGCAGCAAGGTTGACCTCAAAAGCTAAGCCAATAAATACAAGAAAATGTCTCCTCCTAATTAATTAGCTTATTAACCATGATTAAATAGCCATATGGTTCATCTCGCTTCGATTCATTTGCTTTCCTCCCTTACTTCTGTCTTTTGGATCAGGAGTTCCTCTCCCATAAGAATGCCTGTTCCTTTTGCATTCCTTCCTTCTGTGTTTTCCTGCCTGTACGACCCTTGTTTATATTGACAGCAGCAGAGAGGACATGTACAGAGCTTTTTACTTATAGAAAGCAGTATAACAACAGTTACTAATTCTTCTGCACAATAAAGAATTGTGTGTATCTGTCTGTATATTTTTTAACTGGTAGCAAAAGAGATGAATCTCACCTGATGCAGTGGTAGAGACAGGAATAAAGATCAAGAGCTGTTGGGCTTCAACTATATGTTTAGTATGTAAAACAGCAGTAGAAAGGTTTGAAATAAGATAAAGATTCCTGATTCATTTGCTAGATGTTGATATTCATGCTGTCGCTGCAGTGGAGGCAGAATGTAGCAGTGATTAAGGAGGAGGTGGAAGGACTCGCCGTAAGTGCTGAGTGACACTGCGTAAGGGAAGGAAAGAGTGGAAGCTTTCTGGTTTTGTGTTTTTGAGGCAGGCAAATTTAGTAGTAGAGGCTGGGTAAGAAACCATGCCACCCTTCCTTTTAAGCCTTTAAAAGGTTTCTATCTGTGGCTGCTGGGGAGGGATGGGACCAAGAGTTTCAGTTTTTGGTCTCTTTTAACAAGTTCCTTGTGTTATGCCATTGCCCTTGGCAACTGGTGAAGTAAGGGAAAGGGTCACATATTCCTGTGAGAGAGGGAAGCAAATTTCATTGCTAAAAGCCTGTTTTAAAAATATAATGTTTGGAAGACTACCCTGGCATCCTGGAAACTGAGCCTTTGCCATTAAATAAGTATGTGAGGACAGAAGTGGTTTAAATGCCTTAATTCTGCCACTCTGCTGCTGAACCTCTGTCCAGACTGGAAGAGAATGGGATGACCTTCAAATTTACTTATCACAGCTAAACTTTTTCATTTGAATTTTGGTGCAGGTTTTGTGTTTCTGTTCTTATAATATGAATAACTTTAAGGTCAATGGCTTTCAACCTCATTTGATTTGTAAATCCCAGCTGTCTTTCAGTGGTTTTGCAGACCTTGTCAGAAATCTCACATATCCATATTGCTGTATAGCATGTTTTAATTATATTCTCTGAGTTCATGGGTGCCTTTAAACTGGTCTGTGTTTCTTGGGAGAGGAGGAGAAGGTGCAAGCTGCACTTTGAAATGCTGTGCATTAGGAGGCTTGTTCTGGAAGTGACAGTTTATTTCCAAACAATCTCAAAAAAAAAGCCCATTGGGATTATTTTATATTTTGGGTTTTGTATTTGCTTGGGTTTTTTAAATCGGTGAAACTAATCCTTTTCCCCATTCAAAAAAATGAGTGTCATTGTCCCCCTCTCCCCCCCAATACAATTAGAGAACTCAACTTGAATTTATTTTACATTTGTTTTCCTTTTGAAGCCAAGTTTTCATAATTATTTTTTTTCCTCTGCAATCACAAAGGTTGTTAAAATGATATAGTGGAGTCTTATAATGACTTGGTGCTAAGAGCTAAAATTTCAGAATAACACTCATTAAAGCACTGCCAACACAGTTTTAGGCAGCCAGCGCTGTGCTGGCTTGAATCAAATTTCAATCAATAAACCAGAGGTGAAAGGCGCTGCTGCTCATCCTGTTTGAGAACTCCCTTTTCTTTATTTACCATTCAATGCAGCAGCTAGGATTTCTTCAAAACACATGAAGGTTAAGTGTCTAAACAACAGGCAAGTCTATTCTGCGCTGTATAGCTGAAACTGTGGGTTTGTGAACAAGTTCTTAAGTGCACATTGCCATTGAAGTAGCATTGTTTTGGGTTTGGATTTGGATGGTTAGCAAAGGGCTTTTCAACCCTTTACTGCCCATGAGGAGCCTGGCAAACAAATCTGGCAAAGCTTAACTAAACTTCATTTTGACACAAGTGTTTTTCCTGTGGTCACGTAGTCAGACAAAGAACTTTCCATGACTAAGCGAGCAGTAAAATCTCTTTTAGTGTACTGGGATGTAGCTAATCATCAGTAGACACCAATGATTTTTTTTTTTTTAAAATGTCATTATCTGTAGTTTAACCTGTCCTATCAGTTGTGATGGATCTGCCATTAATTTCTGCCTTTTTCCCCCCTTTTTTTGCCAACGTTAAGTGGCTAAAAGCCAAGGTAAGAAGTGTTATTTCTCCTTTGACCCACAGTGCCTCATGTGACTGATAGTAAAGGCTGCAGAGCCATTAAAACTGAAAACTAGCGCTCTCTTATGCTCTCCTCTGCTTTCCATAGGATACTTAGATTAAACATGCTATACTTGTTTTTTTTTTTATTTACAGCATTTAGTGTGTGTCAATATATCTGTGATACATTGACATCTGCATTTATACATAGATACATTAATTTCTCTAACACATGTAGTGCTTTGCTCTGAATTCAGTAGATGCCTTGATTCCCTTCACTTACATTTTTTGCAGGAGACTTCCCAGACAACCTGAATGACTCTGCTAGTCAAATAGCAGGGGCAAATTGAGAAATTCCGGGCCCATGCTGACTGAATTGTACTGTCAGTGTTAAAGTTTGATTTAAATTATTAACACCCGAATGGAGATGAACAGAAATGTGGCTTCCCTTTAAAGAAAATAGGATATAAGAGACTTGTGCATGAACCTGTCAATTGCCTACCTTTCTGATGTCTGTTGTAAATTAATAGCAAAAATAACATTGAGCTTTTATTTAGACTCTTTGTATTTACTGGTGTCTGTCTTGTGTGTTGCTGAAAACTTGCTGTTTGACAGCTGTCTGGGAATTCTCACTTCACATTCTTACACTTAAAAAAAAAAAGAAGCTGTCAATAATAGAGCTGCTCTGTTATAAAAATAAAATCATGTTTTCCCTTATTTCAGCATGGAAATAACCAGCCTGCAAGAACTGGCACCTTGTCAAGAACAAATCCGCCTACACAAAAACCACCAAGTCCTCCTATGTCAGGCCGGGGAACTCTGGGGTAAGGATGAAGAGTGCTTGGTCCCGCCTGTGCAATAGAAAGTTTTAATTGTGTCAGTGTTGGTGTTTCTTAAATATGTGGATAGATGGCAATTCTGACTGCTTCTAGCAAAAAACATGATTACCTTTTCTGTGTAAGCCCTTTTGGCTACATTGACTCTTAATTTCATTATGACCTTTTGAAAGAATGTTTTTTGGGGGGGAAGGATTTATTATAGATATGGGTAAATGAGAAGGCAATTGTTATTCCTGATCTTTGGGGAGAAATCCCTAGTGACACAGAAGAGTATCAATAGGTTTTAACTTCAGTTGGGGAAAGACTTAATCGTTAAAGTTTTTGTCTACTCATTTCTCAATATGATAAGAGGTATGAAATGGCTGCTAGGGCATAATTACGGCATTGTGAACATATTGGCAACACTGATTCTCACAGACTTGTGCATTTTTATGTTTATGCTTAAATGAGGAAGGATTTGCTATTCCCAAGTCCCACTGTGACCAGAGTTCCCTGCCGTAGCATCTATTTTTTGTGGACTTACGGGGAGTGAAATCTGCTTATCTTGGTGTGCCAGCAAGTAGTTGCTGCTGGAGACCAGAACATTAATACTTGAGAAGCTCAGAGCACTGCCATATGGTTTTGTCTGTTCAGCTGTGCAACATCTTCCAAAAGGCATCCTAAGCAAGACCTTCTCCCTATTTGTCATTCTTAGTCTCTCCTTTATGCTGAGGATAGGATTGAGGTACTGTAAAGCTGGCTGGTGTGGTTGTGTTGGCTTCAGGTGCATTGTCTGGCAGAGGCAGGGAGCTGGAAAAATGAGGAATAATGAGACGGAACAGGATGGAGATCAGGAGCAATGGTCAAGGAAAATTAGAAACAGCAACTCCTTTTGTCGAAGACTTAGTGATTTTTAATCCTGATCTGCTGCTTTGCTGCTTCATGATGGCAGTGTTTGTTGTGTATTCTGCAGAGAAATTACCCTAGAGGTTTCCTCAGCGTGTTTTGTGAAAATTCCCATTGCTCAAGGGCATGCAATCAGTATTCCAATTGTCTCTCTTACCCCAGCTGAGAGAGTTGTTTATCAGCTCTGGGAAGCTGGGTAGTGCTTTCATGTCCTCTTGGACGTTTTCTAGTGAAACAGCAGCGTCTGTACTGTTGAGATGCCTCTCTAATGCTTCCCCCCTGAACCAGCCAGAGCTGTTGGGTTGCCTTAGCTCATGCCTGATAAGGATTAATCAGCTGAATGTCGTTTCCAGATGAGCTTGACAAGAGGCAGCAGTTGGCTGAGGGGGAGGAATAATGTGGGTTTGTAACAGAGATTTCTATCTGCCCTTCTTGTTCAGGAAGTACAGCTCTTGTCTTGAGCAGCCGTGTTCTGCCAATGCATGAAATATCATAGGCATGACTGTTTCCCTAATATGTGCAGAACAAAATGCTAAAAACTGCAAGGATACTGCTCTTCTCCCTTTTATCCAGAAAACAGAGATAAGCACGTAAAATCAGAATGAGCTTGGTGTGAAATACAGGCCTTTAAATACCTGCCTTTAAATACAAGCTGCCTGTTGTGCAGCTTGTCCCTCCAAGGCAGGACTATCTAAAGGAATATGGTGGGGAGGGAATCATGTGGGCTGAAAAGGGAAATGGACTGCAGGAAGCAGGGGGTCCCTTCATCGGGCCAGGGAGAGACTGTGGAAAACATCAGATGATGCTCAGGTTGGAAGTACCACAGGAGGAGGAGTGGATTGCTGGAGCTGGATGGAGGGGGTAGTTGCAGTCGTGCCTTGAGGGTCCTGTGGCAGAGCAAAGCCTTGGACTCCCTCTAGCTCTCCCTGATGGCAATGGGCATCAGCACCGCACTGAAGCATCAGGAGACAGTGAGGTGGGGAGAGCTGGGCACTATCAGGAAAGAGTGTTTTCCTCCCCTGCATAAGGCTGGCAGAAAAGCAAAAGAAAGAATTGGACTTGAGTTATGGAAAGAAATTGTTTTTGACTTCTCTGGTGCTTAGGAGTTTGAGTTCTTCAATGAAGCTGAGAAGAATAAAGGCGAAACTGGGGCATGGCTGAACCTGAGGATGTACTGGGGGTTTGCTTTTGACAATATTTTAAATTGTACAGGCAAAGTAAATAGTACTACAGAGCTGAGTAGTAGTTCATATTGCCAGTGCATTCCAAGGTAGAGTTTAAAATGTTAGTTTTCAAGGTTATTTATGCTGGAAGGACATTTAAAATCTTCCCTGCTTATCATTTTGTTTGGCAGTATTTAGAGCGCTATCTCTTACAACTGGAACACATACTTTATTTTTCCCACGACTGATCTCTTTTGGCAGATCTATAGGTGATGGCAGTCTGCGTATTAAAATCAGCTGAAGTTCTTTATATAGACAAACTAATTTACGAACACCACAGTGCATGCAAACAATTGTGGTATTCCCACTTTTCTCTTTGCGAGGTTTTAATAATAAAATGTAATAGTTAAAATCGAGTACTGTTACATTCCATATTGTAAAAAGGAAGTCAGTAAGCTTCTCAAAATACCAGGAAGCTGTATAACTTTCCAACTCAGTTATAACCAGTAATTGAACAAATGATTAAATGCCAGTAGTTTAGTATTTTTGTTTTTGCTTAGCTGGTGCATTGCCAAATTCCACGTCTTGCAAGGGATCTCTTAGTTACTGGTGAGAACTGAAGAGCTCTGCAATTCAGTACAATAAATGCACTGTTCTTAAGGCAGTAATGAGTCTGGTAAATAGATCTCGAAAGATCTGTGTTATATTTCTGACTTGATGCAGACTGCTAGGTGACCTTGGAAGTCTCTGGGCTTCACTTTCTTGGGCTGCAAAATGGAGACAATAAAGTTCATCTGTGAGACACTTTAAGATCTGCTTAAGTGAAATGAGATGGCTTGATTACTGCATGAAACAATGCTACTAGGAAGAGCGCTGGTGATTGCAAATGTAACTTGTTCTCTGAATCTTTCAGCCTTACTCCTGTCTTAATGAATGGAATTCCTTTAGCCAAGAATATTTCTGGAAAGCATTTGGAGGGGAGGGGAAGGGGGAAAGAGGAAAGTGTTACAGTGGAAGAGTTTGTCGCATGCAGTGTACTGAAAGGTAACCCCGGAATATTATGCAGGTGTAACTATTGCGTGTTATGTAGTTCAAAGAATAGACCTGGGTAGTAAACTTAGTTTAGGCTTTTTTAACCAGTTTATGTGCTGTAGGCAAACTTGTATGGATTTATCTACAGAAGAGCACTTTGGAGAGTGTATTGTGACCTGTCTACCCCGCCTGGTGGAATTTGTTTTATACACTGTAATGTGGGTCACTATGCAGTGATCTCTCTTGAAAATTTTAAGAAAACAAATGGCTTCACTACTTCATTCATTTATCGTTTTGATCTTCTGATTCTTTATTTTTCTGTCTTCAAATCTTTTTTTTTTTTTCCTTGACCAGACGAAATACTCCATACAAAACCCTGGAGCCAGTTAAACCGCCAACAGTCCCCAATGATTACATGACCAGTCCTGCCAGACTGGGCAGTCAGCACAGTCCGGGAAGGACGGCTTCCTTGAACCAGAGACCAAGAACACACAGGTAGAGTGTTTTCTCACTGTAACTCTGTCCTGCCTGGCATTCTGATGCTTATTGAAGTCACATAAAAGCTTTGAAGCTTTGTGCCTGTTGTTTTTTTGTTAAAGGCAAAAGGTGAGTTATTCTACCACTCTGCATTCGTAGAACTTCACTGTATCGTTGACTTCTATAACACATAGAAGTGTCTTCATACTCTGTAGAAGCCTCATTGTATCTAGCAACTTACTTCCAAAATCACAGGCCTCTTTTTATATATAATCAATTTACATTGTTCTATGGTATTTGTTTCCCAAGAATAAGCAAAACTTCAAAATGTATGCAGTTGCAAGGTAGGGTAGTGATGGGTCCTAGTGGGTTTAAAGCTGCATTGTTAACCTTAGCCTAAAATAGACTTTTTTTTTTTTGTTTTCAAGATCACTAATTGCAAAGGAAAATTTCTGTTGATTAGAAACACTGTGATGAAGGTAGTCTGAAAGAGCTGATTGCTTTCTTTTGGCTTAAACTTAATGCTCATAATCAGTGCTAGCATGCTAAAAGCAGAAAATAAAACCTATTCACAGAGCAGGTATTGGCAGCAGCGAGTTGTTTCCATGTGTTTAAGGGGTTTGATGAGAGAGTAGTGCATGTTTTGGGTGAGAAGGGTGTTCTTAGTACCTTTTTTAATGTAATTTTTTTCTCGAATTGCAAGGCTAGATTTTTCTCTGAGCTTCTTGAGTGAGTTCAGTTTTTTCAATTTGTTTTTTATCATAAGATCCAAACTGCAGGGAAAAAAAAAAAAAAAACAGATGAAAGAATTCAATGTAGTTAGAAAGTAAGAGGTTAGCTTGTTTTTCAGGGAGCTTCTTTCTTAATTTGTTTGGTTTTGTTTTTTTTTTAATAACTACCTGTGGGCAGTTAAACACGGTAGGTCACTAACAGGAGTTGAGAAAGTATTTTGGACACAGTTGATCATGAAATAATGCCAGAATGAAACAACTTCTTAATCTGGCTGCAATGAAGATCCTGTTAATCTGTTTAGCTGGCTACGTGAATGCTCCCTACTCTTGTCTCACAAGATCTTCTTTTATGTAGACTGCAGTTACAAATTCAGCTGCAACCATGGTGACAAGATCAAGGTCTTCAGCAGACAGAACACTAATTTTGAAGGAATTATCTTGGCTTCCATTTCAGATTACTGATTTTCTTTTTTGTAACAGTGTTATTTTCTTAAGATATATTTGAATGATTTGTGCTTGACTGTTGACAGCACCGATTTGTAGCTACCCAGGAATGGTAAATAAACTATAACATCACTGAATACTCTTTAATTAACATGGATGGGTTTGGCTTCAAAGCACCTTGACTACTTAGTTCCCTTTATATTATCCATTTAATCCATGTAAATTCAAGCCTTGGCCTGAGGAGTGCTCTCAGATAAGAATAAGGACAGATTCCGCCTGAATCTTGCTTCTTTTTCAGCTTCCTCACTGAAAAGAAATGTTGTGTCCTCCAAAGGCATGTGTAAAAATGTTATCCAGTAATTCGCTAGAAGTATGTTCTGTGAAAAAAATCTGTATTACTGGCTTCTAGTTTGTGTATCATATAATGGTGCTTAGACAAATTGTGACCTGGCTGTACTGTTACCTTTCAGACTCTCGTAGAAATTGTCCTGGTTCCAGTGGGAACAGAAACAAACTTCTCATATGCAAAAAGTGTGTGCGCGAGCCGGGGAGTGTGTTAGTTATACAGAAAATTATCCACACCATAACCCACACCTCACCCCACCCCAACTGCTTTATTGTGGCTGTTCTCAGTTTAAAAGTTCTCAATTTAAACTTCTGTTCTGAGTAGAGGAAATGTTCCTTCAGCTGACAGCGTAAATAATCTTCAAAAATTATTTATAGTTTAGGCATGAACTCTTCCAGCCCCAGCTTATTAATTTCACTTATTACAAGGCCCCTGAACTATTCTTGCAGTTTCTACTCCATTGCCTAGAACTGGTATGGTTGCTTAGCTTTTTATTTTTTAAAGCATTTGATTAGACATTTTATCCATAGTGATGTTTGTCAGCTTAGGTAATTCCATTTATTGGGAGTGTAATGCATTCAGACTTGATTAGGTGTATGCAATTGTAGGTAGACAGAGAGGCGTTTTATAGGGGGTTTTTCAACAGTCTATAATTGAGTTAGGCTGGCAGAGCTCGCACAAGAAGTGTGATTGTTGATAAGCCTTTGTAGGCAATGCTGTGCTAATACTTGTGTTTTCCTTTCACAGTGGTAGTAGTGGAGGAAGTGGCAGTCGAGAGAATAGTGGAAGCAGCAGTATTGGCATTCCCATTGCCGTGCCTACACCTTCACCGCCAACCATTGGATCAGGTATGTGGGACTCTTCCCATGTTAACTTAAGGCTCTAATGTCAGTCGCTTGTGTTTGCAGAGGGATTGTGACTGAATACGAGGAGGTAGAAACTGTCCTGAAGCACAGTCCTAGTCAGGAAATAGCTTACGAGTGCTGAGGGTCATCTAAAGGTTTAATTCTTTACCAAAAGTACTTGCAGAACAATCACTTATGGAATAGCACATGGTTAAAATACCTTTGTAAGTCCATGTTTTTATGAGAAAATCAAGGGGGGGGGTGGCGATAGAAGGAGAGAAGTATATCCTTTTAAAGCTTAAGTGTATTATTAAATGCCTGTCTACAATTCGGCTTTTTTGGATGCACTGAGAAGCAGCAGCAACTATGTACATGTTTGATGGGAAATGTTCTCTTCTGAAATAACCTTCTAACTTTACCATCTGCCAATGGTGGTATGTATCTTTTTTTTTAATTAATTAAAAGTCTTCAAATAAAATGCAGAAGATGACCTAAGAAAACACTGTTAGTAGTAGAATTCAGGCTTATCCACTAGTGTTGTTTATGCTACGATTGCAGTCTGAAGTTGCTAAGCTATGATGGAGATCATTGAGAGAGTCAGGAGAACCAGTATGTATAAGATAGCACAGCAATAAATGAGAACCACTCAGGATCTCTCAGCATCAAAACTGTACTACCTTTTCTTTAAGAATGATAAATGGTGAGAATGTGTAAGATCCTTCTTTATTATAAGCCGGCAGGATTATTATCTTGGTAATAAACCAACTCAGTCACTTGTTTACTATCTGTGTATTTTGTAAGCACATAAAGCTAATTTGCACAAGAAAACAGTGGAGTTTTGGTATAATATAATTTTGCTATTGCACCTCTTAAATTTCTGTTCCTTGGATGACAAGTCCTCACTTTCTTATGCAGATGTAGGCTTTCCTTTCCCAGGTGTTTCTGGTCCTGCAGTGGTACATACAGGCATGAAATCTTACTATCGTCATGCCATAAAAATCAATGGGAATAAAGATCTGCAGGTACAGAACCCTGTGTAGGATCAGGGCCACAGTTTGTATCAGTTGACCAAAGCTGCATTTCTGTATTTATTTGGGAAACCTATCGAGTGCCCATGCTTTCTTAATTGTGTTTTTTTTTTTTAAAAAAATGAATGGCCTAATTGGGAATATAAACTATTTTATTAGCACACATTTCTGTTCCTCCTCCTCCTGGAGCCCCGCCAGCACCACCACTGCCACCACCTCTCCCGATGGGCAGTCTGATAGGTGAGACTTGTGTCAATGCTGAAGTGATTGCAGTCGTGCTGCATAATCAATAATCATCTCTTCCTAATGAACTTAGTGAGGGTGTTTTTGATTCTGTAGTGGGGTCTACATGATTTTAGTCTAAAAATCAGTTCTGAGATTTTTTTGTTTGTTTGTTTTTAAACAAATCTAATCTCCACTAATTTCCTGTGGTTAAAGCCTCTGAAGGTAAATGGACAAGGTGTGGGGAAAAGGCTGCCAGTTGCTTGAAATCTCTGTTCCCAGTAAAGCTAATATCCAATTAGCCTCATATATAAGATCTCAAAATCAGCTTGAATATTGGTATTCTGCTGTATCACTCCTGCAGCTGAAACTAAGCCACAACATTTGCACTCCGGCTTAAAAATGGTAGCTGATGTGTAGGGTGATGTATGTATTCTATCCTGTGGGCGTAAGGTGACTGAAACGCAGAAGTGTCTGTCACGGTGGCTTGGGTTTGATGCTGTAATGCTGCAGGTGTGTGGCAAACTGGAAGACTCGAGGATATAAAATAACGATTCTTGAAAAATTGCTTCAAGCATTACATATAGCTGTTAGGATGAGATCTAGAAGTAGTACTTTCCAAAACAGGCAGGAAAAAATACCCCGCCCTTTCCTATCAAAGGCTGATGACAAAATTCAATGATTGTGTTCTAAAACTAGCTTTGGAGGCTTTGACCCACATAACCCTTTGCACTTTCCCTTACTGAAGCGTTAAGCGAAAGTGACTTTGGATAGCATTACAGGACTGCAAACTTCTGATAGCACACTGGTTGTGTATATATGTGTATGTGCATTTTTGTATATATTTATATATACTTATATATAAGATATATACACACGTATATAAAAGCACAAAACGTTTTATTGCAAAACAATTTTTGCATTGAAAAATTGCATTGATCCATGTGACCTCAACGTGTGAGATTCATTAGTTTGCAAGGTGTGATTCTTTTCTCATCTGTCAGAAGTTAATCCAACAGAGAACTTAAATTGTTTTATTAACCTTGAAGTTCGTGCAGCAAGCATGTGGAAGGTAAAATGGGTGTTCACCCCGAAGAATGAGTGACACATCTTTCTGTCAGCTGGCGTTGGTGATTCCAATTTCTTAGTGCAAATTCCATCAATATAAAAGCACAACTAGCAAATACGGTTGATAAATGTGTCTGAAGCTCATGACATTTGTTTTACTGTTTTGTTAGAGTGTCTTTTTATATTAGATTGGAGACAAGTTCTGGTTCACAATGGAAAACATTTGCTTTGAGCAGAATGTGGATTTTTTTTCTGTGTGCTTTTAATAAAGGGTACTGCATGTACAATAATTGAGATATGCTTAGGAGTTGGAAGCTGATTCAATTTTCCAATCCGGTCTCTCAAAGTAGTTCTCGGCATTTCTCAAATGCCCTTCATATGAATGTTGGTTTATGTCCTGTGTGGTTTTTCTCATTATTGATTATAACAGGGATATTTGTTTTCTGTAAATCTCCTGTTATTGGCCTTAAATTATTGGAGACCCGTAATCAAGTATTTCCCATGTTCTGGGCTTTTTCTATTTTCTGCATTCTATCCCAAGTAATGCTCTGCTTAAGTCTTTTCCTTGGTTCCTCTGGCTAATGCTTTTCAGCTGCTCCGGGTTCAGCTCCTGGTTCCCAGTATGGCACAATGACCAGGCAAATCTCGCGACACAACTCTACCACTTCTTCAGCATCTTCTGGTGGATACAGACGGAATCCTTCTGTGACTGCCCCATTTTCTGCTCAACCTCATGTTAATGGCGGGCCTCTTTATTCTCAAAATTCAAGTAAGCTGCTGAGCTCTGAAATCACAAACTGTTTTGAGCAAAATGATTGTAAAAGCATGCATGGCATTTTAATTCATTTATGAAGAGCATCAATCAGATTACTGCTTTCTTTCCTAAAATAGAAGGAAAAACAAACAAGAAAAAACATATTGAAGTTGTACAGTGATTGCACTATATGCAATTATACTGTTTTCCCCTCTGACTTGTTTGCTGTTACTCATGACAAGAAATTATTATGATTGCCTATCTAATTATAGGCACATTATACTTAGCATTTCAGGTGTGCTTGGAGAACGTAAACTAAAACCAGATTTTTTTTTTTGCAGGAGACCTAATATAGTTGTAGTACAGTCCCCCCACTAGTGGGCTAGGGGCAAGAGAGTACTGTCAGAGCACAGTGCTCATGTCACAAACTTTTCCCATTACCCAGTTCCTCCCTGTCTCTGTCTCTTTCCTAAATCCTTTCCTGATTCCAAGTTTCTCCTTTGTTCTCAGTTTTAAGCTTGACTACTAAAGATGAGGTCAGTCTCTCTCTCTAGCCGGACAACTCCTCTGCGCTTCCACACTAGTAGTAGTATAGATGGAGATGAATGAGGGAAGGGATGGATGCCATGGGCAAGCGGGCAAGTTTTAGTCAGCGGCATCCTGCCTACCTACTCAGTAGGCCAAACGAGGTTCACTGCAGAAAGAGCTGCAAGATAAGGATCTACTTGAGTGGTAGTAGAAAGCCGTTTCTATCAGGAAACTTCTTCCTTGCCGTTTCCGTAAATTTTGACCAGATACACATAGAGGAGTGATAGTCCTCTAATGGTTTCTGGTGGTGGTCTTCAGCGTGCCAACTCTGTAAACTTCAGAGTGATATTTCTTTTGAAAAGAAATGTTGATGTTTGGGCTGAAGATCACTTTGGACCAGTGTTTGCTGTTGTGTACTTGCTCTTAAGGAAAGAATGCATATAAAATGTTTGAGACACTGAGGTGAAGAGTTTTCTCAGTGGTTTAGAAGTATTATGTTTATCAGAAAGCATTTTTATATGCAGACATGATACCTATCTATTTTTTTTCTAATCTTGCTTTTCTTCCCACGCTGTCTCTCCCATACCGGCCCTTCATTTTCCTCCACACTCTCGTGCCCCCAAATTAATTCACCACAACAGAAACTCCTTCCTGTTTGAACAGTTGTGTTCTGTTGAATAAACAGGACTTTATTTCTGGAAATAATTCAGTTGTCTTAAATGCTGTGCACACCACTGTTCCTGAACATTTACATTTGTCCAAAACAATTTTTTGCTCAAATGCAGGTGCTGTTCCTTAATCTAGCCTCTCTGGTGTTTTCAAAATACTGATTGTAAACATTTTTAAACAGTATTTTGATGGGTGTGTTTTACTACTTTAAACTGTTTTCCTCTGTTTCTGTAACTGGTGATTTTTTTATTTTTAATGCTACTGTCTTGACATTAAATTCAGGTCCCATGTTTCCTTAAGGTTTTGCTTTTCATGCTAACAAATACTCTGTTTTTTCTTAGATGTTTACTTCAATTTTGTGAGAAACCTGTTTGTTCTCCCTCTTTTATTGATCATTTCTCCCATACAGTTTATTTGATTATTGGTTTTGTAATTAACTAAATGCTCCATTTTTATTCATCAAACATTAATCTTAGTTATGGCTTTATTTAAAACTGTTGCTTACTTGGAAGTACAGAACCTCTTTCAAATTTGGTTCCAGCTGGATTACCCTGCTGAATTCCCACCTTCCCAGGAATTTCTCGGATTCGGTGCAAGAGAAATTCCACTGAAAAGGGGCACGGTGTAAACAAATGAGTTGAGGTTTTGCGGGCTTTTTTTTTTTTTCTCCCCGCCACCCCCCTTCATGGGGAGCTGTCCTGCCAGAGCTGGAATGGCATACCCTAGGGCTGCCAGGCCCCTTTCCTACCTGTAAAGAGAAGAGTTGAACATCTCTGCTGGCAGCCCAGCATCCCTGGGCACTGGTGCCATGTGCCTCATAGCTCATTACCCACCAAATTGGTAGACGCTTCAGAGGAGAGCTTGCAAGTGCTACCTGAGGAGCTCTGAGCACTAGTGTAGCCAGTTGTAGCTGTTGAAGCCTTTGCCAGCCTTTTAGGTTGCTGAGTGCCTTGTAACCACAGAAGACTTAATAATTTAAAATAAAGCTCCGTTCTGCTCTAAAGCCGTCCGGTTTTCCTACCAACAAGCAACAAGGTCCCTTTTTCTATGTAAAGCCAAACCAAAGTAAGCCAAGCCTGTCCCCCACCCCTGCAGAACAAAACTAGGAGAGGTGCTGTCTGTATGAATATGAAGTACTGACGTTGCAGCATTGTCTCCCTTGTAAAGCAGTTGTCTTTGCTCTTTGTCACTGCTGCTTTGCTGCACTTGATGTGGCACTCTTGCTTTAGAGAAGTCTAGAATCCTGCAAAACATCACTTCTACTAGCATACTTCTGAAAGGTAACTACTAAATGCGAGTAGTCTTTATTTGGCAGGAAGACAACAAGCTGATTTTTTGTGTGCTCCCCAAGCGAGGCAGAGCAAGTCCCTTCACACGTGCTCCCTGTGAGCTCCCAGGTGCCCGGCCTGTGCTCGGCTTTGTGTTCAGCTGAGCACCGGGTCACGCTTTGCTTTTCGGTCCTCCATCGGGTAACCGCGAATTCAGCCTGGTTGGGAACTCAAGCTTGAAGAAGGTTCTTCCGTGTGCGTGTTCTTGTTGTTCTTTACGTACTTTGTTTTGTGGTCCTCGTTACTGACGGCTGCTTTTGTTTGTTTCCTTTTTTTTTTTTTTTCCTTTGTCTGTTTGACTTTCCCCGATATGGTGTGTGTGTTGCTACCAGTTTCTATTGCTCCACCCCCTCCCCCTATGCCTCAGTTGACTCCACAGATACCTCTCACAGGCTTCGTGGCCAGGGTGCAGGAAAACAGTAAGTTTGGACAAGCTGAGCTGTTAAAGGGTAGAGCCTACTTTCTTCTAGCATGCATGGCTGGCAAGTCAGACTCTATTTTGTTTCCTTTTCCAGAAGCTAATACCATCTTGCATTCTAGTGTCAATATGCTATTGGAGCTGAAGGGCACACTCTTCAATATTTTATAACATGTGCATGATTATTACTGACCCATTTAAGTTCTGAACTGCAAATTTATTGTAGAAGTGCAGTGTGAAATATGTGGCATATGCTTGGTGAGAAATAGAAATGTATCTTAATTAAAAATATTAATTTCATGTTGAATCATTCTGCCTGAGGCTTTTTCACTAGGGATAATTGATTAGTTTTTATTAGAAAGGCTTATGTAGACTGTCAAAATATGTACTGTGTAACCATTGATTCTAATACTGTAGTAGTTTTCAGGAAGCTGTACGGTCAATTGAGGGTGTGCAGTCTTATGATCTAATGCCATTGCAAAGGAGCTTGTAAGGTATTTCTCCTCTCGGCAGCCTTCCAGTCTCCATTTCTTTGTGTTGTCTGGCCAAATTTCCCTACTGAGCTTCTTGCAGCACAGCTCTGCTTGTTAGGTTTGTGGGAGGTACGCTCCCTGGCTGTGATCTGTGCCGCAGGGTGTTTTGTACCGGTAACTCTGCTTTTACCATTACTGCCTGATCCATTTCAGGTGAGTGTTACTGTCTCAAATGCTAGTGCAGGTGTAAAGGCATGTTCCTGATGTAGGGACATCTTTGCTGTAGGAGTATGATGCGGTTCTGTAAACAACGAAATGAATGCAGTGGAGGTAGGGCATGAAGTAAGTATAAAGCGTTTTTAAAGTGGGAGCCACAGCGAAGTTTGCCAGGATCTCAGGGGCTGCTACTGCATAGCAGCTGTATAGCTCCAGCGTGCATTTAGAGGCCCCCAGATCTGATGAGCGCTGCTGTTCAGCTTCCCATTAGAGCTTTTCAATAGTCGTGTTCTGACCATTCCCCTAGAGAAAGGAGGCATCTCTCTGCTTCTCATTCAAAACAAGGTATTTTGGTGTTGTGCTAGGTAAATACTAAGAATCATGTTGATGTAGAATAGTATGCCACAAAATTGTGTTGAACCTTTCCAAAATTCAAAGTTTAGAGGTGAACCTACTGAAGATGAAGGTTACAGAATGTCTTCACTTGCAGATAAACTTGAGAAAATTGACACCTGCTTCTGAATTGTTCCAAGTATTGTCCTCCTGGAGATAACACAGCCCTTGGGAGAGCGGAGGTGAAAGGGACAGACTTATGCGGGTGTGCAACAACAAAACGCAAGCTGACTTGTGAATGAGATTGCAGCAAAAATAGCTGAAGCTTGAAATCTGGTCTTAGGAATTGTTCTTTTTATTTTTTTTCTTTTAACAGTCCCTCGGGTTTGAAACTTCTATAACGAGTATGGCTTTGAGCTGCTGCTGCCTCGTTCTGGAGGCAGGGGTGCGTGTGGCAGTCTGTGCATACGCTCAGCAAAGCTGGCTGGGGAGGCTGTTGTTGAGTTTTGGCAATGTGTGCTAGACTTTCATCTGCCTTGTTTTCTGCAAGAAGTCTATGAGGGAGTGGAGTTAGGGAGACGTGTGGGGAGGCTTGTCTTTTCCTTATCATAAAGATCTGTGGGTTTGGAAAGCAACATCCTCTGCTCCGTGGACTTCTCTCAGAGGACGAGGATAGAGGGCTTAGAAACTATGCAACGCCTATTCTTTTTTCCTGCGCCCTGTGCCCAAACTGTGGGTATCGCCTTCAGAGAGGTTTTCCAGTGTGTCCGGTGCCCAGGGACAACTGACTGGATGTAAATTGCTGTACTGTCACACCCAGTCCTTTCAAAAGGAGTCTGCTGGTCCCCATTTAAAGAGCAGGCATGTGCATACATACAAGAGAAGATGTCTCAACTTGGAGCTGTATAAATACTGGTCCTTTTACCCTTTCACATTTCGTGTGGTTTTCTGTATGCTATTTTTTTTCCCTCCCCTACGAAAAGTAATGGTATTCTATAGTCTGCCTGTTTTAAGTTCAGAACCAGGAAAAGTCTAGCTTAAAATCCAAGAGGCAGGGGGATACTTCCATAGGGTAGCACTTGTCTAATTTTCTGTTCCATTCTCTTCCCTTGTTTAAATGTGAAGTTGAATCGTTTCCCATAAAGCATGCAGATTTTGCACTGCATCTCAGTTAGGGTATGTGTTGGCGCTTTCACACTTGCATTTCCTGCCCTCTTTGCTTCTTTTGAAATAAGCAACCTCATTGGTGAATAAATATAACTTTTTGCGTTTCTTAAGGTAAGGATTTCTCAAGATCTCAAAGGATTGTTGGTTCAATACTGTTGTTTTTTTCTTCCTGGCTGCAGATGGAAATTAAGGGGAGAAATACATTTTGTGAAAGATGTGCCGAAACTACTGCACAAAACCAATCCATTCATAAACAGTGTTGTCATGTGTCTGTGGTGGATTAATGAAGCCTGCCTGCGAGTGCTATTCAGTAACACAGGCAAGACGTAGCGTTCACTCGGCCAAAGACTTTGTTAGTCTGTCTCCAAGTGACATAAATGGGCTTCTGTATGGGAGAGGAATCACTAATACAGTGGCAGCCAGTCTTACTGATGGAGAGAGCTGTGGAGTGTACAGCTCAGTTGGTCAAGCTGAAGAGGAGCTGGGCTTGCAGGCGAAGAATAAGATTAGCTCTTCAAGGGGTAGAGAGTAGTGGTCTGGGTGCCAGGGCTGAGGCAGTCTCTGCCCCAGCAGCTCCTGCTGGCTTCTGCCCCCTTGCAGCGGGAGATTTGGCCTCTCCTGTACCAGAGCAGCCGGTCTGACCTGGGTAGGACATGGGAGCTACTCTCAAGCCCCTTGTCAGGGGCGTGTGGCTGAAGAGCAAAGGTTAGTCACTGCTGGAGTAGGGACCAGGTGAAAGTAAAGAACATTAAAGCAAACAGAAACCCAATTTCTGATCTCCAGTGCCATTGTAATGAGGAGTAGCTAAAGCTTCACTCAGTGGTGTTCTTTCCTTGCCCTGCAGCTTGGCTTTCTTCTCAAAATTAGAGTGCTGGAGCTACACGTTCTGGAGGACATGCCCAGCCTGATGGCTCCTTCCAGTCAAACCCTTTCTAGAGCAGTGGTTTTCAGCTTGTTTTCAACATGCAAACTCCCCAGACTCTTGTAATTAAATCTGTATTGCTGTATAACAAAGTTGAGTTTAGTGACAGTAGCTTCCTTTCAGTAACTTCTGGCTTCATAGCACTTACACCCAGGTCCGTGTGTAGTGGACCACAGTTCCCAAGGAACAGGATAAGTGACTTGATGTATCGCATCTGAGCGTGCTCTCTCTCTCCTTTGCTGCCAGCTGCTGTGAACGTTATTGTAGACTTAATTTGATGAACTGATTTTAAGAGTGATTTGTACCATAATGCCTTTGTCTTTTTCCCTTCCCCAAAGCAACTTGTAATTGTGCTGATTGGAGAATCTCAGGGCAGGGATTTGACATTTTGGATTATACACTTAATTCCTTGAGCACTTTTTCCCCAAGAGCAGCAGCTGCCTGTTGTAGTTTTCCATTTATTAATTGAATCCTGGATGTGTGCACACACAAGCTAGTCTGCAGGATAAGGATCCTGTACAAAGCTTTTCTTCTGCAGAAGGATTGTTTGGCTTTCTCTTACCTGGTTAAATCTTAAACGGTAGTATATTCTCTTTTTTATGAACCACACCAGATCTTTTTGTCCCATTAATGCTAGCTCTGAGAGAGAATGAATCCAAGGAAGCAGCGTTCAGAAAGAAATTAAAGTGATCGTTATAGACAGAGGATTTGTTTAAAAAAAGAATCAAGCTGCTGGTCCAGAGCAGAGGCCTGTTCCTGCCTGGCTCAGAGGGTGCCGCTCGGAGTCCTCCCATAGCCAATGCTGCAGCTAGCCCCTCAGCTAGCCCCTCAGCGCGTGGGCGTCGGAGCAGGAAGCTTTCCTCTCTGCTGGTGTTCAGCTTATGCCCTGCAGCATGTGCTTTGACTCTAGTAGCATTTACACATAGATTTGACCACTAATAACAAAAGTAGTTGTATGTTGTAGCTGTAAATACAAAGCCTCTTGTTTCTAATCAGTGCATGGTATTATAGTGCATGCTATGTGTGTTGTCCCCCCCACCCCTTTTATTTACAGTGCAAAGCCTCAGGTTTGTTTGCATCTCCACACTGTTTTGATTTAAGAAAAAAAAAAATAATCTCCCAACGTTTCTAGTTGCTGATAGCCCGACTCCTCCCCCCCCACCGCCTCCCGATGAGATGCCGATGTTTGATGACTCTCCTCCTCCTCCACCCCCGCCCCCCGTGGATTATGAGGATGAGGAGGCCGCTGTCGTGCAGTACAGCGATCCCTATGCAGATGGAGATCCTGCTTGGGCACCTAAAAACTATATAGAGAAAGGTAAGAGAAGCGCTGCCAGTTTGTGTTACTGCATTATCAGAGGATTAATGGTATCTGAAGGGAATGAAGGACTTAGCTTGGGTCTGATGAAAACAATCATTGTCCCTGCTAAGTCAGAACTCAAACCATTCTTCTCTGAGTTTGTCTGTGGCTACACCTAATGTGATAAAATATAATCTTTCTTTGGAAGGATTATAAAATACCTTCAAGCATTCTAGAACGGATTAAAAAAAAAAAAACCAAAACCCTTCATTTGAGAAGCAGATGTAGATTGGATGGCTTTCGCCTTTGCCGAGCTGCTGGACTGTCTGTAGCGACCTCAGGACTGCTGGGCAATCATCTAGAAACAGCGTCGCTAAAAGGCCAGAAAGACCCAGCTCTATTTATCCCATCAAACTAGCTACCGGGAGTGGATCCTTAGGCTTTCAGCTCTAAAATGCAGTGAGGCTTCCTTGGAGGTTTATCAGTGACTCTAGATCAGCAGGCTATAAACTCTGCTGAGGTGTGAACTCAGAGTAAAAAATACCTTCCCACGCATAGCTGAGCTCTGGATTTCCTGCCTGTAGAGTTGTCTTGTGTCCTGACAATGACCATTTCGTCAACAGCATTGTTGTGAGTTTTCTCATGCTGGGGCTGGTGCTGTAGCGCGTACGCCATGGGGTTGGGTACCCGCGGTACCCGTCGGGCAGAACCACTGTGCTCCATCCTCACCCCGAGCTGCACCGTGTGCAGGGCGTACCCGGGGGATGAAAATAACCGACAGACCGCAGCTGTACTTGCTAGGCATTAAGGCATCAGATTCCTGAAATATATATATGTAAAATAGTAGGTCCTTGGAATTCATAAAACTGATCAATTGCATAAATCCATGTTAACTGGTTTGAAGGGCAGGGCTGTGATGTCCAAAGTTTGTGTAGTCAGTGGCAGTTTTTAATTTCAGTATTATTGGTGGCAACATTCACTTTCCCCAGGGAGATCTCTGCTTTAACTGCACAGGGTGAGGTGGAGGTTGGTAAGAGTAACGTATTCACCAGGCGGGTACCGAAATACAGCTGATGTTGCTGTAAATTTCCTTCTGCTTTTTCCTACAGTAACTTTCACACTTGCACTTATTGCAGCTCCTTGAAAAGTAACACCAAAAAAACCTTCTTATCCCATGGGAGCGCTGCCGCCACGACCATCCGTTTCTGTACGGTGGCTTTAAGGCGCTGTGTTCACGGGCTCACGCACTGAAGTACACGCTCTGTACCTCCAGGGGCCATAGAGGGGTTTTTCTGTTGTCCATTTCCACAGAATGATTTTTTAATATTTTTTTTTTAGGCCTTCTCTAATCAAGAGATCCCTACGCAGGGATCTATATGCTTTTTGTGGGAATCCGACCAGAAATGACTGCCACTTCTATAGAGCCAGTTATTTCATAGTTGAGCTTGTAGGTGTCCATATGCTCTGCTTGACGGTGCCAGTCAACTGTACCTCTCTGTCAATAGTTTAACCGAGTGTTCAGTGTAGTCACCACCCGCTTCTTACTGGTAGCTAATGTTGCAAGAAAAGTGAAATTTCATTTTCTGGACTTAATGTTCAACAGGGAAAGCACGTGACTTCATTATGGAAAATCCCAGGATAGCAAACTAGTCTTTTAAAAAATAACTGTACTTAACTGTACTTAATACTGGTGCTATTACTAACATGCTACACGTGTTCCTGTTCAATCCACAGTTGTTGCTATATATGACTATACAAAGGACAAAGACGATGAGCTGTCGTTCATGGAGGGTGCAATCATTTATGTGATAAAGAAGAACGATGACGGCTGGTATGAAGGAGTTTGCAATCGAGTAACTGGCTTGTTTCCTGGGAATTATGTTGAATCAATCATGCACTATGCCGATTAAAATCCTTTGCTTTTCAAAGTTGGGTCTTGTATTCAGTCATACCATGATTATTTACAAGGGGTAACTAAAAGCTAACAGAATTGTCTTAATATACTTTAAAAAAAAATGTGCCCATTTCTTCAGGCCATACTGTTTAATGGTATGATTGAATGTCCATCTCTGAGTCTCTGGAGACAGTATGTCTTACCTGATGGCAATTTGTAAAACAAGCAACTGTCTATAACTGGTTATACTTATTTACTTACGCATTGTTAATTTTATGACCAGCCTAAATATTCTGGGGAAGTAGGGTATAATATTTAATGAACCATGATCAGATTGTGCCATTACATTTTTCAGTACAGCATGGTAACTAACACTACGTTAGACTAACATATTAAAATCTGGATGAGAAGTTTAATGTTAGTGCTGGTCATATTACTTTTTGTTTAGACTCTTTGCTCATTCTTGACCTATATTTGTTTAAAGCATGCATACAAACTTATGTATTGAAATATACTTTTTTAAAAATCCAAGATGCTTCCAATTGTTGTAATCTTTACCTGGAGTATTCTCACTAAAGTCTATTACAATGAGTTGTTTGGGTCTAAGGTGTCCATGTGAATCAAAAAATGGGTGGTCTTATGTATGTGTAATTTGTACCCAAGTTTTTTTAATGAGTAAATTTACATTATGACTTTTTCCATTCATAAATATATAAGTGAACCAAAGGTCTTGTCCATTACTTTGTTGGTTGGCTTGGCAAAGAAGTTTGGAATGCTAACGTAGCGAAATCATGGCTGTGTTATCCCAGGCAATGTACTAAAAAGCAAATGTTTGTAACGTGACTTTATCACTGACAGAGGGCAAATAAATTAGATATGAAACCTGAATCACACATTTATACATACTCTTAAAAGTCGATTTCTTCCAAAATTAATTTTAGCAAGGGTTCTCGATTGGATCTAGTTATCTAGATGCAGTAAGCTGGACACCATCTGTAACTGACATTTCTCCATGGAGACTGTACCTGGGTTGGTGATGTCTCCAGCTGAGCAGGGACGGGCTGTTCTCAAGACATGACAAAGGGGAACAAGCAGGCCAGGAACTTGGCCATTGTGTTCAGAGATCCCAGGCAGAGATAGTTAGAGAAGGTGCACTTCCCTGTTCTACAAACTCTGTGGCTTAAATAACCCGAGGAGGAATGTGGTAGTACTGGATAATTACTGCAAGAGGAATGTGTCTGGGACTTCAAAGCAGCCTTCTAGGAGGGTGCTGAATATTCTCGATGAATGAGTGAGGGAAGGTGAGGGAGCTGAGTTGAAGCTTTGACTGGCTGTTGAATCAGTTCATTTTTAGTATGAGCTAGAAATACCGAGCCTTTCATTTTCTTAACTGCAGCAGTCTCAAATGCTGCATCTTGTTAACTGCTAGCAAGTAGCAACCACTAGCGTACCTGTATTTCATTGTGGATTGGAAAATTTCTCACTGATGCATATAACCAGTTAAAATATACATGTAGTCTTTCATAATAAACCAATTTCTAGAGATACGATTCCAGGTACTTCAGTAGTTTAAACAGCCAGGAAAGCATTCAAACCATCTTGCTTCACAGGAGTTTACCAGATAGTAACGTGCATGCTCTGTTTATTAGCGTGAACAATAGAAATTTGGAACAACTTCAGTTCTCATACACTGATTTATATTTATTCTCATTGTGGCCTTTGTGCATCAACATGTAAACATCTTCCCCACCCCCCGCAATTAACAGCCCCCGCTAAAACAATCGTACGGCACAGTTTGATCTGCTCTGAACTGTATGGCTTCCCACAATAAAACACTTTAAACTTTTGTATTTAAAAAAAAAAAAAAGTTGAACTTCAAAAAAGAAAAAAGTTTTTTAAAAAAATAATTTTTGGTAGCCTGTGTTGGAAGCAGATAACTTTTGAAGTAAATTTAGGCACAGTCTGGTAAGTAGCTGCCAGAAGGAGCGGAAGGAGTTCTCTCACTTGTCTCGCATGAGTACCATTTCCGTCAGCTGAATGAGGGCTTCTCTTTCCGGGGAGGGCCGTAGTTTACTGATCTCTCGTGTGGCTTCGTGGCAGTAGCGCTGGGCGAGGTAGGTTGTTTGCTGCACACCATCACTCTTGGGTAAGGAGACAGTTAAAGGTAATGGAAGACTGGTCAGCCTCCCTCCTGCCTTTTGCCTCTTCCCGTTACAGGGGGGAGTTTTAAGGTCAGTAAGTACCCTGAACACTTAACTATGTTCTGAAGGGGAAAGGAAGAGGATTCATTCTATATTCATCGAATCCTACATCTCTGCCCCAAAGTGTCAAAATACTAGAACTCATCCGTGCTAAACTTAACTGTACTTTGAAAAACAACACTGGTATTAATGACATGCTATTCCGAAGGATCAGAAACTAACGGTTTAGCCCCTCCCCTCCTGCCCTAAATAGAGATGTACCAAAAACCATGCTATCCTGAGAAAACAAGCATTAATTTTGCACAGATGCTTATTTAGTCTTTTCAGACCAGAGCCAATTAAAACTGATCTGGAGCGTGCACTGCAGTTACAAGAGTGGTAATTATGTGCCGCTCACACCAGTTGTTGGATACAGCTACTCTTCAGCTGAAGGGACTGAGTTCGTGCATGAGCTTTTTACTTTTATGTGGATTTTATGCTATTGGAGGGAAAAAAGAGACAAAAAAAAAGCTCTTCAGTACCTAGCATTTCTGCTAAAACACTGTGCCAGTAGGACAGCTGAAGGGTACTAACTTGGTATCGTACATAGCGTGCTACTGAACATGGATTTGAAAACGCAGCCCCGCTGTTTTACTTCAGAGGCAGTGAATTTCAGACTGACTTCAGCAGGGACAGCACTTCAGGAATGAAATACCCGATATCAGTCCTACCTGCAAAACATATTTCCGAGCACGTTCAACGTCTCCTGGCTTACTGAATCGTCTCATGATCATCGCATTCATTTCTGGAAACTAAGCACAAGGGGAGAGGGTTTTGTACTGGTTACGAGTTGTCTTCCATGCAGCTGCCTGCCGTGCTAAGGTCAAAAAGAACCCAAAGTACAGCCCTCTGCCCCTGCCACTATTAGTACTACAGGAACAGCTGTAGGTTAGTACCTGCAACCTGCGTAAGACTGTAGCAAAGCAAAGCCCAAGTGTTTAAAACCTAAACTGGCTGGCTCTGTGGGCTGTAGCCAGTTGGTAGCAAAAGTCACTGCCTGTCGTTTCATCACGTTGAGCAGATGATCCAGTGTGGTAATTTCTGATGTGGCTACTTCCAGGCGTATAATCTGGTTGAGCTATTCTTGGATCACAAATGATGGTTGGTGTTGGCACAGCCAGAAGCAGCACCTCTTCCCCGCATGGGCAACAGAGAACCCAGGAGGTTTGTTACATCTATATTGCACAGTTCAGTCTGTGAAACCCTTCATGATCCCTTTGACTGTTAGATCTGCTTCTTTCCATTGCTCTGCTATTTTATAACTACGGGAAAGCTCAGGACAGATTTTTAGAAGAGCAAAATGACAACTGTAACATGTTTTGTTTTCAGTCACACAGAATTTGTACTTAGTACTGCACACTCAATTCCCTACAAATCCGGTAGATAAGTCAGTTGTCTGAGAAAGTCACTACATCACTTAGCCAAACACGCAGGCACTTTCTCCAGACAGTCCAGAAATAGAAAAACCTGGTCCTTAAGAAACAAACTATGGCCACAACTCAAAGCAGCTACTCTGCAGAAGAATTATTTTTAAAGGAAAGAGATGTTTGTTCATCTTGTCCGAAAGGGTTATAGTCAAACAAAGATTATTTTATTGCCATACTCCTGTAAACGATGCTCTGCTTTCCTTGCACACCTTTGGTCCTGAAACTGGATCTACAAACTTGTTAGGGAACAAACATGTAACATCCTTCATTGTTGTGACATTTCCCTCTTACTCATAGGTAGTCTTCTTGGAAGATACAGTTAGAAGTTTATTGGTGACTCATACTTGGCTTTCTCTAGATCCTAGCTCTCTTCCTATGTAACGACAATTTAATTGCAATGTTCATATAATCCATTTTCATATTATTCATATTTACAATGGATAGGATGCATATGCTTTCACTTTTTTAAGTACTGAAGGATATAAAAATCCCCAAACCTGTAATGCAAAGCTGTTATTAGCAGTTCTGCAGACTTAATGGGCCGTACACAAGCATTTGACAGGAATGCTTATAATAAAAATAAACCCTCATTCTTCACTCGTACTAGTTTAAAAGAGTGGCTTTACGCTTCGCATATACTAACTAATGTATTTCCTTAAAAAGTAAATGCTGGTTATTTTTTTGTTAGTGAGTGAACTGACTTTAAATACTGAATAAATAGGTCTCACATCAAGCTGAACATTTCTTATATAAAGGCCTCTCCTTAGTATTCTAATGAGCAAAGATGTATTTCAGAGAGAGGGGAGAGGACAAGAAAAGGCAGCTGTCACTGCAGCTCCAGAGCACGTTAAGAGCTAGAGAATGTTTGTCAAGAAGACAAGGTGAGGATTGTCAGCTCCATTAAAGGGTATGCAGGATAGCTGTAATCATAATTGCAAAAGGAAAGACAGCCTATAGCTAACAATTACATTTTGGACTATCTTCAACTCTTGGCTCAGTAGTTTTTATTCTCAGATACAAATAGATAAAACAACTTTTAGAAGCAGCACAGATAAGTGTCTGTTGAAGCTCCAAATTTCTTTAGCACTTATACTTTGTTTATATATCACTTAAATCTGTAGTGCCATTCTTCCAGTTTCATGAAAACAGCAGGAAATTTTCAGTAAAGAAGCCTTCCGGTCAAGTTATCTTTCAATGCAAAAACATACGCTTCCATCTATCAAAGATAGAAATGAGGAAAAGCATTTAAAAGTGACCTATAAAGAACAAGTAAGATTTTTAAATAGAACTGACATTTTCTTTTCTTGTATTTCCATATTATGGACTCATTTATCTTATCAAGCTAATTAAATAATAGATGAAGTCGAAAGTCAGAGACAGCCAACCCAAACAAATGAATAAAAGAATAGTTTGAATTTAAAAAATTGGAATATTCAACACCCACAAAGACAACCAGTGTCACCCATTCTCTGCCAAAAATCAAGAATATTTGCACCATGTCCTTGTTTCTCTCTCCAAGGAGCTTTAACACACAAACAGAATCACAGAATCACAGAATCACAGAGGTTGGAAGGGACCTTTTAAGATCATCTAGTCCAACCAATGAAAAAAAAAAAAAAAAAAAAAAAAACCAACAAAACAAACAAACACAACACAAAAAAACAAAAACAAAAACCACCACACACGCAACCCACACACACACCACCACACCACCCAACACTAATCCATATTCCCAAGCACTATGTCAACTCCTCTCTTGAATACCTCCAGGGATGGTGCCTCAACCACCTCCCTGGGCAGCCCATTCCAATGCCTGACAACCCTTTCAGTAAAGAAATATTTCCTAATATCTAACCTGAACTTCCCCTGGCGCAACTTGAGGCCATTGCCTCTTGTCCTATCATCTGTAACTTGGGAGAAGAGACCGACCCCCGCCTCTCTACAGCCTCCTTTCAGGTACTTGTAGAGAGCAATAAGGTCTCCCCTCAGTCTCCTCTTCCCCAGACTGAACAACCCCAGCTCCCTCAGCCTCTCTTCGTAAGACTTGTGCTCCAGACCCCTCACCAGCTTCGTTGCCCTTCTCTGGACCTGCTCCAGCACCTCAATGTCTTTCCTGTGGTAGGGGGCCCAAAACTGGACGCAGTACTCGAGGTGGGGTCTCACCAGTGCCGAGTACAGGGGGACGATCACCTCTCGGGTCCTACTCACTACACTGTTCTTGATACAGGCCAGGATGCTGTTGGCCTTTTTGGCCACCTGGGCACACTGCTGGCTCATGTTCAGCCTGCTGTCGACCAACACCCCCAGGTCCTTTTCTGCCAGGCAGCTCTCCAGCCATTCTTCCCCAAGCCTGTAGCGCTGCCTGGGGTTGCTGTGACCCAAGTGCAGGACCCGGCACTTGGCCTTATTGAACCTCATCCCGTTGGTCTCAGCCCATCGATCCAGCCTGTCTAGATCCCTCTGCAAAGCCTCTCTACCCTCCAGCAGATCAACACTGCCACCCAGCTTGGTGTCGTCTGCAAATTTGCTGAGGGTGCTTTCGATCCCCTCGTCCAGATCATTGATAAAGATGTTGAAGAGAACCGGCCCCAGTACCGAGCCCTGTGGGACACCACTCGTGACCGGTCGCCAACTGGACTTCATTCCATTCACCACCACTCTCTGGGCCCAGCCCTCCAGCCAGTTTTTAACCCAGCGGAGAGTATACCCATCTAAGCCATGAGCATCCAGTTTCTCCAGCAGGATACTGTGGGAGCCATTTCACAATTGCATCCTCTTTCCGTACCTGAGTCTCTCACTGTTCTTCAGACAACGCCAGTGGCTGATGACTAACAAGATCCTGCTGCTAATAAACAAATTCTGAAATAATGATTCAAGAACAAGTTTGTGAATCCCCCAGATGAGTCTGTGGGGAGGAACTGAGACCACGGAGGAGGATGTTCTCCACGTGCATTCATCTCCGTTCTCAAGTGGCCGATACTCTTTGCTTTCCTGTCTTTTCTGAGACACGTGTCCTTGTAAATGCCCAAAGGATGAGGAAACAAATGCCTATGTTCTCTCCCCACCTCCCCACACCCCAGGCTCTTTAAGGGGAAGTAAATGTCATAAAGTTTTATTTTTTTAAACAATTAAAAACTTTTCCCATGTCAAGCTCCGAGCAATTCCAATGAGAGATCACAGACTGCAGCTCTACTGGAACTAGCTGTGCCAGTTTCTGCATCGCGCTATGAGGTTTGGTAGGAAGGACTGCTTTCTAAGTCCCAAATCTTTCCTACGTGAACCAAAAGCTTGAGCGAGGTGCATTAAACCAGTTTCTTCCCCTTTTATGGGTTAGCACCATGTTTCGTTTGGTGCTGCTGTCACTTCTGTTTTTCTTGTAATTCTCCAAATAATTTTTAAGCCACTAAAAATCTTGATCAATTTTAAGCTTATTTTATTTCTGATACTCCTTTTCTCTTATCCAAACTACTATTACATTTACCTACAGAAGGGGAAGCTTCCCTCCATTTGTAACTGGCTAAGACTAGAGGACAAAGAGATGAAGAGATCAAATCCAATAAATAGAGGTGCCCACCTAAAAGCTAGGCAGAGATTTAAGTTCTTGGCCCCAGGATGGATACAGAGCCCCAAAATTGGCAAGAAGCCTACGTACACAGTCAAGCCTGGGGAGAACAAGAAGTCTCAGCAAAGAACACAAGCAAGAAGATACTTAGGAATAACCTGCAGAAAACGTACAAGAAACCTCTGAACAGCTGCCCCTTTGTGAAGGTAAAGCCCTTGAACTGGGGCAGCAAAGACTAGAGCTGCTTTTGACGCAAGGGCCTAACGGTAAGAGGACTCGTGCAGGAAGGTGTTTCTTGGTTTGAAGGAGCACGCCTACGCACGCTAAATCCAGCTGATCTTGAACACACTGATTCTTCACACGCGCCCAGGCCACGCTCATCACTTACGCTGCAGACGTGATGCGTTTGAGCTGGACCTCTGTGCGTGCCACAAAGAGCAGTGCACACTCTTGGGTTTGGGGAAATAGGTTTCTGTTGACTTACCTGTCGGCAAGCAAATAAGACAGGGCCTGTGGCTAATCCAAGCTTGAGATCTGCTGCTGTTGGTTTCCCCAGACGGTCGGCACATGATGTAAAATCCAGCACATCATCTATGAGCTGGAAAGAGAGAAACATGCAGATTATTTTAAAGCTTACTTTTTTTTTTCTTTAAAACAAGAACTAAATACAGAGTATTCCTTGTTAAGAGATGATTTATAGAAAGGATTAAGACAGCCCACTTTGATTTCTAAGGCAGTTTGGAAAAGTTTAGATTTTAGATTTCCTTTAGTTCAACAAAAACACTACCTGAAAAGCGATGCCAACATTTTTTCCATACTGGTATGCAATCTCATGAACTTTGGGATCAGGGCAACCTAGAATTGAAACCTGAAAAGACAAAAAAAACAACCCCAAGTAAATAGAGAGCTTTAAAAAAGCTCTTTTAGTCTCCAACCATAGGTGTGACATAGCAAGCACAGACAATAGGGATCTGGGGAAAAAAAGCTGACTCAGCAGCACATTCGTGCTTATCTCTGTTCATGGATACACACAAATAGCCAAAGCTTGTTAGAAAACAAGGCTGAACAGCAGGGCAGTATTCAAGTCTGGAAGGAGATTAGCTTTATTAAATATTTATCGGACTTAGAAATTATAATGCAAGGATGAAGAGAGAAGAAATGGGGATGCACTGCTAACACAGGCTACTGGTCATACACAGTCCAGTGACAGGGGAATTAAATTTATGACGTATATAAATCAGCCAGGGGATAATTGGAGGTCACACAACAGATAAATGGACATCACATGCCCCATAAGAGATATACAAACTGGATGTGTTGCACCCAGTATAGGAGGGACAGTTGAGATAAGGGAAGGCTATTTTTAAGGGTGATGTTAACTATAACTTAATTGCTCAGGAAGATGAGCTAATTAGCTTGCAGACAAAGGTATCAAGGGATAATGAGTGGCAAAGAAAAGACAGTGAATGAAGAAAGTACACAAAGCTAGACAAAAGTATCACCTAATTGAGATTATCAAATAAAAGATTTTAATTGAGTACAGATAAAGGAATCGACTACTTGAGAGAGAAGTTTTGCTGAATGAACTCCACAAAGCTAAAATACAGGACACAAACTCAGATCTGAGAATTAATTATCTTGCCTCAAAGTAAGAGCACTTATGCTTTTGCATTTATGTATTGATTATACACTTTGCAAAATGATTGGTTATATTTAAATACTCAGATTTATTTCAGCCTTCAATAAAGCAATTAGGAACGGGGGGGAAAAATCCATCCTGGTTTAGTATGGACATCCCAAATCTGCTGTGACTAACGGAAGGAGTGAAGGTACATTTTACTTAATGTAAGACTAAAAATACATGCTAGGAGAACCACACGACATAAAAATATTTATATATATAAAATTCCTCTTTAAGACTATGTGAGGTAGCATAACTCAAAAAAACAAACCAAAATCCAACCCCAAACTAAACCTAGTCCAGTACTAACTTTGAAGGTGAACATGAAGATGGAAATAAGAAGTGTTATATCCTAATAAATGTGATGCAACTCGCACAAGATTAGAGACTATTTCATGCATCGGTGCATTTCATAACTGAGCATCAGAACAATTCCCAGTCATAAACTGCATCTGCAGATAATAGTTATAACCCAGAGGAATCTGGATGCCTGAGGCATGAACACATTTCCCAATTTTATTTAAAAGAGGAAGATAGCATAGCAGGAAGATAATGCTACTTATGTCTAATCGTACAAAATTCTGAAGACTATTCTAATAGAGTCAACTGCAAATATGAGATATTTAAATAGATGTTGCTAGGGTCTATCAAACTAGAACCTTTTGTCCCTTTATCCTCATTTTGATGCTTGTCTCAAATCGCAGTGTTTGCCCCAAAGAGCTAACATCATCTACTGCTCTCCCGTGCCTAGCAAACTTCTGGTTGCTTCTGTAATACAAATCAAATAACATCAACAAGGCAGAGGGACTGCATCTACCCTGCTGCAATGAAATCTTTACCTACCACCACATTTTATGTGGAGAAATAAAATACAGATTTCAGTAGAACAGTGACAAAAACCCTGGTCAATGGCACAGGGTGTGAGTGGGCACAAGCTGGTATATGGGGAGAGGAAGTGCCACATAAAGAACAGAGCTTTCCCATTTAATCTGAAAGGTCAGAGCAGAGCTATTCCTGTAAGTGGACAGTTTTCTAGGGACACAGACATCACCTCTTTAGAGAATGACAGCAGTATATGTACATTTAAAAAATAGAAGCTTGAGTTACAGAATGTAACGCAAGCAAAATCCATCAATGCAAAATTAATTCTTGCATCTTTGCAAGATAAGACCTTCATAGCTCTTACTCAAGTTATGAACACTGCTGAAGACCAAAAAAAATAATTAAAAAATCCAGGAGGTTGATATGCCCATCACACCTCACATGAGCAACTCTCTGACACCACACCATAAACCTGCAACATGACTGCGCCTTGGCTACCAGGGAGTTCCTTCAGGAGCCAAT
This sequence comes from Numenius arquata, assembly GCF_964106895.1. Classification (NCBI taxonomy): domain Eukaryota; kingdom Metazoa; phylum Chordata; class Aves; order Charadriiformes; family Scolopacidae; genus Numenius; species Numenius arquata. Next base: position 27,425,195 of record NC_133587.1, on the reverse strand, counting down.
TTCTCCCATTGCTCTTGTGGATTATTGCCCCCCTCTGGGCACTCCCCAGGATGCGGCAGGCAGCCTCAACCCACTCTGAGAGTGATGAAGTTTAACTGAAGCCATACTGGGATAATAGCATACATTTACAAATACAAATCAGGATAACAATGTCAATATAATGACGTAAGTTTAAATGATAAGGCTCACCCTTTGAAAATACCCTGTAGCTCCCCTAATTTGACTGGTTGATTTAATCATGCAAGAATTCAGACTTGTCCTCCACTAAATCCTGAGGAAAAATCCTTCCTAATACCAAGTGGAACAAATTCTTTAGACAGGTTCTTTGAATTCAGTAAAGCAAGTCAACCTGCTTGGCATTATTTCAAACACACTTTCTAAAATAAAAGATTGTTTCTATTATTTTATGTTACACGAAACACTATAAACCAATCTTGCCTCTTTACTGAATTTCACATCCATAAAATATCCTACCATCAGCTCTGGGTAGATACAACCTGCTCTGCTATTGATCATGCGAGGATACAGCAGCTGGAGTTGAAAATGCACATCTACACCAGTGCTCTGTAGCTCAGAGAGAGGAAAACCTGCTGCTGGGCAGGGATATGCTCGGATAAACACTATAAGAGATGTTTGCTCTCACACTCCTAAATCTGTGGACACCATGGGAAGGAAAAGGCTCTAAAATCTTCCCCCCTTTTCAGCTTTTCTCCTCCACGTCCACCTCCTGAAGCAGTCAGGATCCTGCCTTCTCATTCACGGCTCATCCACTGCTGTTGTTCCAGACAGGAGCACTGTTCTCTTTCCAGGGGAACCACACAATAGTTTAGGTTGGGAGGGAACTTTGGAAGTTATTTGGTCCAGTCAACTGCTCAAAGCAGAGCTTACTTCACAGTTAGATCAGGTTGCTCAGGGCTGTGTCCAGTTGAGTTCTGAGCATCTCCAAGCATGAAGATCTCACACCCTGTCTGGGCAACCTGTTCCAGTGTTTGACCAACCTCATGCAGAAACTCTTCATAATAGCTAATTGAATTTTTCCATGGTACAACTTGTCCTTTCACTGTGCATCTCTCCATCCTCTCTACACCCTCCCATTAAAGAGCTGGAGACAGCCAGAGGGCTCCCCCTTAGCCTTCTCTACTCCAGCCCCAAATCAGCTCCAGCCCCCAGCCACCACGGAGGCCCTTCACTGAACTCACTCCACAATGTGAATGTCTGTCTTGTTTGAGGGAGCCCAGCCTTGAGGTCTCACATGTGCTGAACAGAGGAAAACGATGGCTTCCCTTGATGTGCTGCCTGTGCTGGTAGCGATGCAGCCCAGTATGTGCTTGTCCTTCGCTGCCGCAGGGCACACCGCTGACTTCTCCTCCAGGCTCTTCAAATCTTTTTTGGTACCTGCTCTTGGGAAGGGGGTTACGAGGGCCCCCCTGGGAGAGGAAGATGTCTACCCAGCCGAAACTGCCACACACAGCAGACAACTACCTTGTCCTGAATCTGCATTTTCACGCATTTGACCTTTTCTCAAGTAATTAATATTTTAACATGTCAACCAAGTACTTGTTTATGAAGGACTGTACTTTTACAGAAGTGAGGATTATCTGCCTGAATATCTCTGGTACATTATACTAATCTTTTTCATAGCAATCATTACAAAGAAGAAATACCCCCAAAGGAGTTACTGTATTTTAAATAATAAATAAGAAAGTTTACTGGCAGACCATAATATCTGATGCTACTGGTGCTACTACCCTACATCTGTCATTGCCCTTTATTGCAGTCTGCATGCCTAGTTGGGCTGGAGAGATCAATTTTGCTGTTGGGGGTCAGAGGGAGGCCTTATTTTCCTAGATACCGGTTCCACAGCCTGGCAGGTATTTTTGATGGAGGCCCGTGCACACACCAAACTAGGAACCAGTTAAAGCAGGAGCTCACAGGTCAATCCAGAGCTACAGACTATTCCTCTTCTTCAGTCCCACGGCAGACCTTCTATACCCAGCCTTGCCTTACACGAGGAGGCTGCATGCTTTCTCCTAATAGAGAAATAAAGAATCTCTAGTGCAACTTTACACTTATCTCAAAACAAGCATGATTTAATCCCTCTTCTGAAAGTATGCTGTGCAAAATTTAAACAGCTTTATGAGGGTTGGGCATTCACAGTACAGCAGGATAAAAAAAGACAGAAAGAGAACCTGCTCAGCTGATTTTGCCATCTCCAGCTTGCCTGATGACTAATAGAAATTCCACTTCAGCTTTATTGTTTCTGAATTCTTGAACCAAAGTCACCTCTCATGTTTCTCTGAAAAATGCCTTTCAGTAACTAAGGCTTCAGTGACCCTCTGGGACACCTGCCACCATTTCCTTTTGCAACTTTGGTAATATTCCCCCATGCAGAACTATTGTAGAAATAAACTGGGGACTGGGATGGCTCTAACATCTTGAACAGACTGTTCTGTCCATAAAAAAATTGTTTTGCTAACTTAAAGGACTTTTGATTTAAATGCAGTACAGCTTTGGTGATGCAGAAAGTATCTAACACAGTGACTAGACCAGTGTTGACAGATTACCTATTACCTTCTTTAATCATTTTTCCAGGAATACTCTACTCCTCCATTTCTAAGGCATGACACTGTAGATTTCTAAGATGCCACCTGAACGTTACATCATCTTTCCAGTATTACTTTTATCTTATTTATGCACAGAAACAAATCACTTTTTTTCCCAATCATTAACAGGAACTGAATGGCTTCTAATGACACAGTAGCCTGGTTGTAACTGATGTTCTGAAAACCAGTAGCCTCTCTCCTTAGCTTTGTCCCTATAAACAAGCTGTAAAAACTCTTGATTCCCCAACTGAATTTCCTTTCAAGCTAGAGCTGATGACCCTGCTTATCATTTTCACTAAAGAAAACAGAACTCCCTTCTGATCCCATGCTTTTCCTTAGAAGCCAAAACCATCTAAACAAAACAAAACAAAAAAAACCACCCCAACATTTTCCCCCACCCCACAAAAAACCCAGATGCTACACCAAAAAAATCTCCCTTTCACTGCTATCAATAGAGTTCTCTTAATCCATGCAGAAAGAAACTGAGGGGGACATATATATACAAGTCATTGCTACTGTGTGCAATAAGTATGGTTTTGCCATAAAGACAGACCTCTCTCCCATTTTTCTGTTATAACACAAATTTTACTGCATATGAAATTACAGCAATTCAGCAACGGAACAACTCAGAACAACCACTAGAAGAAAAGCAGCCAAACACCCCCTTCACCAGCATCACAGCCACAATCTGGAGGGAAGTGCTTAAATCCTTAACTCTGGTGAGTTATAAAAAGGAAAAAGTTCAAAATAGCACATTTGTAAGGAGAATCCACCCAACGGGAAGGTGATTTCTTCTTCTATCTCTGAAGGTTCTTTTAGGGACACTGTCAAATTGAATATAAAAACTTGTACGTTTTTATTGGGGTAGCAGAATAATGTGATGCTCCTTACTAGTCCAATTACCCACTAATATAAATTAAAACTTGGAAAGGGAAATTCTTGCCAGGGTCATACTGCCACTAATATGAGCAATCCAGAAGACTTAATTTCTTCCCTCCAACTAGAATGAAAGCTATTTTCCCTCTCCACAAAATCTGTGTCTCTCGTTCTATATAATCCTTTTGATTTAAGCAATTTTCAACTGCTGTCTATTGCATAAATGTACCAGTTCTCTGAGAACAAAGGAGGATGACTAACACTAGCACAGATTTTGAGTATAATTCTCTTATAACTCCCTCTTTCTATACCCTACACCAGCTATTACGCCTTTAATAGAAAAAAAAAATTATAACTCTTTTGGGGCAAGATTATTGCCCACCTTCTCCATTTTCCGCACTAAAACTAAACATGTTTTTTGAACAGGAACATAATCTTGAATCAGATCTTTTTGTAATGAAGTAACAGAACTGAGTGACAGCTAGGACTGGATATAGCAATTGATAATTTAAAACCCCAGACAAATCACGAAGTACATGCTTCTTTTACAATGTAATGTAGAGTATATACAATTAGGTTTTTTCCTCCCACTGTCACCATTTAAGGTCCCACTCAGCACCAATGAGTGGCACCAGATGTCAAAGACGACTTAAAAATCAAATTATAGACTCAAGAATTACCAACTGAGATTAAGACTACTGTCTCAAAGTTGCAGAATTTCATAAATTAAAGGCTGCTACTGTGAACCTTATTTTGATTCAAGTGAGGGTAACAATAAATCTGTATGAATATAAAACAGTAAAAGTGAAAACCAATGTTGGAGTCTACACAGCTGAACTGTGATAAAATGCACAAATCTCAAACCCATTCACATTCTTGCAGAATAATATTTAAAGGGTTTGCTTTGGAGGGTCTCCAGAGAAAAGAGCAGTAACTAGGAATTTAGCTGTGAAGCTTACAGTGTGGTATGTTAATTTTAGAAGAGACAGACGTACATACTGCTTTACAACTGTTTGCTATAAGACTCGCAGTCTTCTTAAAAGTCTTCTCGAGGTAGTGAGCAAATCTCTCATTCTCGTTCTCCTTGGAACCCAACTGGAGGAATTCACCTAAAGAGTTGAACATATGGGAGTTTTTATTTGTGGGTTTACTGCTTGGGCAAGCAAATCTGAAGATAAAAATAGAAAAAGATCTTACCACGCACCAGATCTTCAATCACCTGAGTTAGAACAGAGATGATAGTAGCGTTTCCAATTCGTGCTAAAGCTACGGAAGCAGCTGAGAGGATGAAGTCACCAGCTAAAACAGCCTAAGAATAAAAAAAAATTGATCTTTTAAGTCTTTTCCTGTAAGTGTAAGTTCAGACAATAATACAATTTCCTTTATTTGGCAGGTCTACTCACATCACACATTTTCCTACATAAACCACACATACCTCACTGTAACAGAGAGAAAACAGAAGATAACCAAATATTAACATTTGAACCATTTTTGAATCCCCGTCTTACAGTGCTGTTTCTGTTTTTCTATATAAGCAGTCTTCCCTGTATGCAATACCTGAACGTGTCTTTGCCTGTGTGAAGTTTTTTGAACATTACCTCTCTATTTGACCATTCTGTTGTGACTGTTATGCCGTGTTAGCTCTGAATTCCCATAAGTTGTGACGTGTCAGCAGTGTACTTCTTTCCTTGTGCTTACTGATTGAGACCCCCCTTTTAACGCTTTATGAAGAAACACGTCTCTCAAAAAATCAAAAAAATGTTCATGCTGACTGAAAACTTTTTTGTGTTTTCTACTGAATCAAGGTAACATATAGTGTTCTAGATAAGGTAGAAGTTCAAAGTATTCCAACAGCACTGCAGAGAACGGCATAGGGAATGTAAAGTCAGTAAGAGTCACAATACAAGCATACGTTATCCAATGCTTCCAACAGTTCAGCAAAGGAACGCACATTTGTCTTACCCACAATCTGTGCACACCTCTTCATACTTTTCCTGGCATATCCCAAGACTGTGCGCCTAGGGATAGTAATGTGACAAAAACCCTAGGTATTTGTCCTCTGCTGAAACTCAAAGGCAAGTCTTGTATGTAATAGCAAACTCACCTTCCTCTCTCCCCAGATTTGATTGACTGTCATCTTTCCTCTGCGAGAATTTGCATCATCAATAACATCATCATGAACTAGGCTAGCTGTGTGGATCATCTCAGCAATTATGGCCACAGAGCGCTGGCTTGCTTGCACCTCCCTAAAACAAAAAACAAGAACTGTCAAATAATTAAATCAATAATATGTGCTGCAATAAACTAAAAGAAAGCTCCATTAAAACCAAACAAAAAATGTTTCTCTGAAAACAGCTGATGCACCTTTTCCATGGTCTGAACCCCATCTTTCAAACCTGGAATTAGGAAGACAAGAGAAAGTTAAGATCAAGTTAGTACAGTAAGTGCAATGGGATGTTTCCATCCTTATTAGGCCTGTTTCTGCTTTGCTCCATTAACTACTGTAAAACTCCTGAGTTATTGACTCTAATCCCTCTAAATCCACGCTGCAGTAAATAGCACAGCGTCAGGGACGCTTGGTTCCAAGGAGATGGAAATCTGGAAAATAGCAGAGAAAAGAATGCCAGGTAGCTTTGTAAATGAGTTTTAAGTTTTCTTTATCTCTGTGCTGCTCTACCTCTAAGACCATCACAAATTCTCCAAAGCAGGCTAACTCTGCAAGCTGGAGAGATCAGCAGGCACATAAACCTGTATTGTACATCTGAAAGACAATAACTCATGGATCTTATCCTTTTTGTTATCTGATTACCTTAAGACCTCAGGAGGTTCTTCAAAAGCCTGAGGAATTAACTGTAATTATACTGCAATCGCTTTAGGACTGTAAACACTAACTACCTAACACTTACTGAAATTCAGCCTTTGGGAACATCTAACGCTGATGATTCAACTCTCAGTAGCTCACACCTACTTTATTTTTTAAACTAGGTGAAAAGAAGGTAATGGAAGAACATAGAAGCAATCATCTAGGGAACAAAGTTGGCAAAATGAATATCAAAGTGCCAACCTACCTCACACAAAGGGCCATCTACCCTAGTATCCAACTGCCACTGCCTTGTTCTAGTATCTATCTTTTTCTATCTGTTTTCGTCCTGGGTTGCATGCAGGATCCCAGAAATGGCTATCCCAGTCAGCCTTGCCTTATAGCTGTAACAAGCCCACATGGACATTAAAAAATCCAAACCAACCCAGGAAAAGAAAAAAACCTAAACCAATAACCAAAAAAATCCAACGAAGTTACTTCTGATATATAGATACCTTACTTCTGGTATACAGGTAAGACAGCAAATCCCACTATTTTTCAGCAGAACAGAAAAAGAACTGAAACAGACAACAATAATTTCAGCTCAGCTGAAGGGAATTTAAAATCTTCTTACATTGCCTATATCTGTTAAAATCTATTGATTAATCACAAAATGAAAGAACATCTTGCAGTCTGCTGACATAACATTGCGTTCTGACACCCACCTCTGTGCAGAACCCTGCAATGCTGTCAGTGGGAGTTCTACATCCTGAACAATAGCAGGATGTGTGGCTCATAGGCTGTGAAAGTCTGGGTTTTAAACAGCAGAAAACAAGAGCTGGAAACCTTCACGGTTGTTTAAAGGTAAGTTCTACTGTGGACTAGTAATTTAGTCAAATGCTAGTTCAATGTAAGTAGTTTTCCAAAGTAAACTATTATTACTAAGTAGAAGAACTTACCTTCAAAAAACTGTAAAGGTCTCCAGCCTCTTTCATGCACTGGTCTCCTTTTGGGGACTCCCTTTTTCATTAATTATGTCAGCAGACTGGACTTCCTGCTGGGGAAGTAGCAGCAAATGGCAACACTCACCGACACACCAAAATCTTTCAGTAGTATGAAGACAGCACAAGGACAGACATTTCAAAAGCAGGTTTTGAAAAGTTCTGCATTATAGTGCATTTCATCTCTGACAATGACTAAAAATGGCATAGGAACGCTCGTGGTTCATGTGTCTGGTTCCCAGAATGTTGTATCAAACACGATAATTTAACCTGAAAGGGGTTTTTTAAACTACTATTTCTGCAAGGTCTCAAGAAAGGTTCTTCCCACTGCTGGCAAAAAATTTTGCTATAGTTTTCTACAAACATCTTGTGAGAGTAATTCTGAATCAGAGCATGTCTATTTTAGGGAAAACACACAAGAAACAGGATCCTTCTCATTCCCTGCAATTTTTCATTCTGCTTCACCTGCAAAACAAAAGCAAAAAGTAGCAGTAACTCAAGTCGACAACTGGGTCCCCACAAGTCCAGTAAGTGGAAAGATGCCATTTTTAGGTCATTCTCAAAGTAAAGGCACCCCAAGATGATACATATTTACACAAAATTTTTATGCAACTGTAAGTTTATCTTTTTACACATGCATTATATGCATGATCCTTGATCATGTTCTATTTTTCAATAGGACCCCCTGCTTGATTCTGTAATGAGTTTTCATAGACCTACAGTACCCTGAGGTCTTTCCCATTACAGAACTTGTTTCATGTACACTGAATGAGACCAAGGCTGATCTTACAGGTTAAAAAAAAACCCAAGCACACCTCTCCCTCCAAATATCCCTCTTCAAAAAAAAAAAAAAAAAAAAAAACCACACAAAAAAAAAAAGGTATTTACACTTTGCAACAAAGAGCTTTGCAATGTGTTTGCCAGTAAGTAAATATTGCCAGTTTAAAGACAGGAAACATGCAAAAGAACTTGCAAAATGTCTGTGTTACGACCACACTCCTCAAAGTACGTTTTTGCTGTTAAGTCCCCGTGGCTGAAAGAAAGGAACATTTCAGAAGCACAGTCTGCGACACGGAAGGGCACTACAAAACTAGGGGAAGCACAGAGAATGGATGTGTTAACATGGGAGCAAATTACAGAGAAGCTGAAAAACAGCTACAGTACAGGCTTCTGACAACCACGGTTTGGATGAGTGAAAGAAAGAGGACTAAGGTTGCCAGCAGGTCTTCATGTCTTTAGGAAATATTATTCTACTGAGTTCAGCCAGGTCATTATATTTAAGTATTTCTTGCACTATTCTCATGAATTTATTTCCCTTCCCCCTCCCCCCCCTAAATCTTTTGTGCTCACTGTTTTCTCTATTGAGATGTCTCTGTACTTCTTTGACCTTCTCATATTTGTTTGTGTGTCTCATTTTGGTTGCAGAAATAGAAATAAAAACTCCTATTTGCAAACACCTCTGGAGATACACTCTAAACAGACACATTAGGTCCAGTCAGGCTAAGTGATAATTCTGTGAAATTCTGCACACAGGTATGTGAAAAAATGCCAGGGGATGTGTGAAATTGAAGGTTTGCATGACCTCAGCTTAAACTCTTTACAACAATTCTCACTCTCACACAAAGCTAAGGTGCTATCATTAAGCAAAAAGCCATGGCTCAAGTGATCTAAGAACTCAGGGTTGGAATTCTGACACTTCAAGGGAAAAAGCCAACATACCAGCACAGAATAATTTGAATGCTTCAGGCACTTATCTTTTTAATAATAGTTCAGGTTCTTTATACAATTGTCATTCTCCATATTATGACTGCAATAAAGTGACCTCACTCTAGAAAGACAGTTAACCTGCTGAGGGCAGTCTAAATATCTAGCCTTTCTCAAATTTAAACATAAACACTCACGTCACCTAACCTGTAAGGAGAACTACCTGGGTGTTCCCCTCTATTCACTTGAGAAGTCTCAGCTATTCTGCTGGGGCTCTGTGAAGACAAAAAGGTCTCTGTGGACTGCCTCTTCAGACCTATAGCCTTACAAGGTTGTGTCCTGTTATTTTAACAGCCAAACAAGGAAGAGTATTACCTCTTTTACTACTATTGCACAAAAGGAAAAGGGAAAAAACCAGCCAAAACCAACAGATGAAAGAACAGGCAAAAGCATGCTGGGTCCAGCAAGTTACATGAGAGTTGAGAACGGCAGGAAGATGAAGCAGAAACTCAACATCAGTAACAGAAACCCCAGAGGAGGAATGAAAAAAAATGCCAGGGATGAAGAGCACAGGATATTGGCTCACCCTACAAGTCTGCAGATGTTGTGGCCAGTATCTTTGATTACATGTGTGGGAACCAAAGCTTCAGCAAAGGAAAACAAGTCTGGGAGAAGAATCAATATTAACTGAGGAAAAGAACAATAAAATGCTTTAAGGGAAATGGCAAATTTAAAGAGGTAAAACATCTTAAAATAAAAAAAAAGTTGAGAGAAGCAGAATGGAAAGCAAGTATTTTTTTCCACCAGGTCTATAGCAGAGTAGCAGAATTACAAATACGCAGTGTTTCCTTCTCTACACAAGGAAAGAGGAGAGAAATTGTGAGGAAAACAAAAAGTAAAAAGCTGGAAGAACAATTTGTCACCTGGAAGCAACGCTGCTTTAATAAGCAATTTAATAAACAGTATCAGTGTGAACTGGATGTATACACAAAGCAGGTGTAACACAGCCTGCTTCAAGAAGCTTAAAAGCAAAAGAGAAGAAAATGCCCATACAACTTCATGAACTCACAGCAAGCAGGTATCCACAATATGAAGAGATATTCTGTTGGCATGGCCTACCCAACCCTCAAAAGACATTGGTCATCATGCATGAACCAAAAAGCGGTACACTGAAGACTTATATAAACATATATGAACTTTAACTACAAATACAGGCTTAGAGAAAAGTGGCATGAGGCAAAGAAGGAGGTGGTAAATATCCTGGGATTTCATTCTCTTCCTTTTGCTGAAACATCTCTGTTCTCCCTACTCAGAATTTCATTCGAAAAACAACATGACAGAGATAGTGACTCAGTCTGTCCTTATACAAGGAACGTTCAGATTAACGAGGAGGCTTATCTAGATGTTTCACTATCAAACATAGTTTGGAGGTGCTGACAAAAGCTGCAACAGATGTACAAAAGCTGCCAAATGACTTGGGCATCTAGAAATCAGAGCGCTTGTGCTGAGGGTTGGCTACTGGGAAGTAAATGCTTGCCTCAGGCATATGTGGCACTTGAACTCTGAGATCCCACTTTCTCACTGGTATAGGGCAGGTCTCAAAACTGGTTTCAAGACAGCACAAGGAATGGACAAGAATATGTCCATGAGCGTATACATATGTCAAAATTCAGCAAATATGCTTTCACCATATGAAGGCAAATTCAGTCCTTTCTACAGCTACTTCTTGTCTTTGACTCATTGCTCACCTCCTACACTATATGACATCATTTCCAGCCTTCTCGGTATTGCATGTACACTACATAATTCATTCATAAGCTTCTCATGCTACACACTAGAATGAAATAAAACTATTTTTCCCATTATTCTGACTAGAAGGATGCTCCAAAAAACTCACTGTTCCAGTTGTTGAAAGCTTCCTCCTAAGTTTCTACTTTCTTAGCAAATTTGTCCTTCGTCTTAAATAGCTCTTTCACCACTGTTCCTGATAAATTTGTGGACCCCAAGTCCTTCATTCTCCCTGATTATTTTTGCAGTCCACCCCTGAAGTGAGCTGGACTTGCCTTTTTTTGAACGTGAGGATCAGACATGCTGATGATTTCACAAAGTGCGATACACAAAGCTATCAGCACTCCTGTAGCTGTACTGGATATACTGTGGTTGACCCATCCTAGGATTACTTTAGAGAAGGTGGCTGCAAATGACATTGGGGTTATGCCCTGACAGGACACCCATGCGCCTCCTAGCTCAAGCAGAAATTTTTGTTTTATTGTGCTTCCTTTCATTCCACCACAAATGGCCAGTCATCAAGAATGATTTTGTCATTGAAAAGTGCCATCATCACACTCATCACTTTTCATGTCAAGTTCACTCATGAAAATATTAAGTCAATCAGTGTTGTTACAAAGGACATCCTTGAGGAGTTTCACAACTGATTGTTCTTTTCGCTACGTCTAATGACAAGCAGCAGTACTGAATGGAGAACAGAACCAGGCGGGAGTGAAGTTCATTAATCCCGGACAATGTTTCCCTAAGACAAAAGGAACTGGCACACACAGGGCAGGACACTGCCAACTAGGTTTTGCTTTCTCCTTCAAAATTATAATCTCATAGGAGGGGGTATACCGGAGAGGTGCCACATCAAGCAGCAAAATATATGCCATGTTCTGAGGCAGAAATCAAATCCAAGAAGGCATTAACCTACCGCTAAGTTAAAAATGATGCGAGGGCTGAGAGAAATCCCTTAAGACTGATAAATTAGTCTAGAAACACTTCTGGCAAGGGACCAAAGATGTCATATTTGAAATTCTATGAGAGGGAAGACTGGAAGCGTAGCTGGAAGGCAAAGAACACTCCAGCCAACATCCTTCCTCAAAATGCTAAGATAACAACCGATAAGAACATGTGGAGAGAAGCATTTGCAATCAGCCAAAGCACGGAGTGATAAAGAGTACAGGGCAAGCATGATGTTCTGCTCAATTAGAACTATTTCAAAAGACAAGTAGCCTTAAGAACGTGAGGATTACACCAGCTCTAAGCTTACAATCTTACATTAAGGTGTAGAAACTTGCTCCTACAGAGGCTAAAAAAAAAAAATCTCTCTGACTGTTTTGAATGTCTCACAGCTTTGAATATAATCATACCAAGTGCTTAATGGCTTTTTTGCATAATTACAAAAAAAGCTATGAAAGCCTCTTCTTGCAGCAAACTTACCTGTGACAAGAGTTTAATAGCTACAGGAGTGGTTACAAATAAAAAATATTTTTAACTAACTTCATATAGTTTCAAGGAGCATTACAGAGTCTAATAAAGCATTTCTGTAAGAAGCTAAAATTGGCTAAAAGCCTTACAAGCATCACAATTTTTTGTGATGTCCATTGTTTGTCCATCACCAGTTACAGCTACAGTATAGTCCACAATTTTACACATGGAAGCATTTAATAAACCCAGTAGTTCCTTTTGCACTGCTAACTACAAAAATAGAGCTTCACGATGGAACTTAAATTCAGGTTTTACTGAGAAGCTTTTTATTTTCAAAAAGTTACTAGCCATATTTTTTGGGAACTGAAGAATGATAAATTTCAAGTACTATGTATGTCCACATACCTAAAAGTGACCAACTCACCTGGAATTATTATGGTGAATGTTGCAAGCCCTTGCCATTAGCACCACAATTATTGGTCGAAAGGCCTTTCCTTTCCCATCAAAGTAATAATCACACATTTCCTTAAGTTCTGCTGTAGATACAAGTAATTCCTATAAAAAGGAAAATAACATATCTGCATAAAAGTCACAAAGCCAATCTGTTTCGTGTAAGCAAAACCATATGCGTGTATGAGGTTATTGCCTTGTATTTCATTCCACCCAATGTAAGCTGAAGTTGTTTTTAAAATTACTATGAGTATTCTGAAACATAAATGGATGTATTCCAGCACTGTAAATCAGCAGGAAAAAACCCTGAATTCTGGTTCTATAAGATATGTAGAAATGCTCTCTTTGCCTTCAGTTTCAGACAGCTGTTCATAAAGAATATTCTTTCAAGAACTATCCTCCAAAGTGAGGGTTGCTATTAAAGTCAGAATCATTGCAACATCCCAGAACAGACACCAAAATCCCTTACCTTTTTAATATCTTCATAGAGATTCTTCAAGTCTTTTCTACCAAGTTGAAAAGGATCTTGGTATTTTTCATCACTAGCTGTCTTACTGCAGCTGCACAAGTGGGATGTACTTGCATGATGAAACCTGGTGACAGTGTTTTTCAAGAAAGTCACATGGTTAGAAGCAAACTTTCCCTGATTCCCCAAACAGAAACATTTCAAAGCATTTCCTCCTCCTCTCCCCTTACACAAAATTTAACCAAACGGCTAAAATAGAAGCATAAGGCACCAAACCACTTTCTTCAGCCAGCTAACAAGGTGCAAGGACAGCGCAGCTATGTATTGATGATCATAGACTTTTAGGAGCTGGCAAAGCGCAGCATTTGACAAACAATAACCCCCCCTTGCCCTTAACAGATTACAGAAGTCTTCTGAGACACATAAAACCTGTATTCCTTTTGAATACACATCTCAATGTATTCCTTTTGAATACACTCTTGATGGTACAGCGTACATTTGGACATAAAGCCTTCATCTTCCAGTAACACAATTATTCTGTTACTTTCTTCCCCTCTCCTGTATACTCCTGGAAAAACATCACGACTTGGATTTGAAAATTTTCCTTTGGGCACCCAGCTACCTTATAAATTATAAATACTTCCAGGTAACATGATGATGCTATGAAGGTTCATCAGTAAAGGGTGAAGTTCCACCTGGATGCATTAAAACACATTAGGCTTAGATCTGATTTTTTTTTACTTTCCCTGGAGTTGAAGTTTATGCCTCTTCAAAGCGAACCATATGGGTTTTCTCCGGGTATTCTTGCTTTGCCCATTGCTCTCCAGGATGGAGGACTTAGATTCAGACTCAGCACCACAGCAGCACTACAGCAAATAACCTTATTTTCAAAGTTTACAGTTCACAGGTGTAACTACCCAGTTCACCCAATAACTAGGCTTTTACCCATTATGCAACGAGTCTCCAACTTACCGCCAAAATATATTACACATTTTTGGAAATGACAAAGTTGAACTTCTTTGGGTAAAGTGACACATCTGCACAATGAAAAATGAGCATTAATTTAATATAACTTTAAACTGACAGGTAACATTTGATTACAAAAGACAAGTGTCTGTTCATCAGCACTGCTCTATTTCTCCATTTTAACAACCCAGCAGCAAAGCGAGTCTCATAATTTCCTTCCATATCACGTGAGACGTAACTGCCAATATGTACATTAGCTTCTGACTTCAACTGACTCTTCCACTCAGGAGTGCTGGACTTTCTTCCCTTGCAGGACCAGCTCAGAAGGCTTATCAGTGAACTTCCCAGAACTGCTCTGATGAAATCTTGCTTTTGCACTCATGGCAAATGCTCCCCGTCTTGCAGATAAATCTGGACTGCACCAGTCAAGCCACAGAAGAAAGGACAAAAGCTGTTTCCTTACACTACCACACTACCTACCCTGTTTTCCCCTGAAGCAATTTTAATTCTGCTTGCTTCTTATGACAATGTACACCTGCACATCTTCCCTGCTAGATAAGAACCTAACCTGCAAACCTAGCAATCTCTCCAATGATCTCCTCCTGCAGACGGGGCCCAGGAGCCTGGGGAAAGGCGCAGTCCCAGGTACACGATTCCAGCAGAGATAGGCTGAGAAAGGAAACGCACCTTTTGCTCCGCTCTTGGTATTGCTGCCAAGAACTACCCAGCCCTGCCCTGGAGTGCACGCTGACTCAGAGGCCAGGGCTAATCCAGCCCAAAATCACTGCAATCCACATGTTCACCAAAATGCCTCTCCAAAAGCCCACACAGAAACACTCAAGGAGACCTAGGTCTGGAGAACAGTTCTCCCAACTTGCTCCTCATGCCTCAGTGTCTCCTTGTACATGGCTTGAAGTCTCTCTCTCCTTGGACACAAGGAGAGAAACAAGAGCACTGCACAGGCTTCAGGGTGCCCTTCCATCCTCCTTGTGCACAGGATGAAACAAGGCCAGGAAAGGAGACATGGGAAGAAGAGGAACCCTAACTTGCAATAGATTGACAGCTCACTGCTGTTTGACTTCAGTGCTCGGTCCTATGGCTGAGACCTTTGTAAGTTCGTTCTCTCGTACCTCTCACAGCTTTCTGTTGTTAAAAAATAGCTCATCTCTTCCTATCCTTCCTTTGGTGAGGGCACAGAGAGACTCCCCTCTCCTTTACACTGCTGCTTAACACTGTAAGACTGGGTCATGCACGATGCTGGACAAATCACAGCCAGAACACACTACTGCAGGTCAGGACAGGGGCTCAGCCTTGTGAGCAAGGTGCAAACGACAGCAGTGAGGACTGCCCCCCGCTACAACTCACAATGCTAACTTACACACAAACACCTTGAAAATCTCACACTAACGAGAACCGTTTTCCCCGCTCCCACCTAAAGAAGGCTCCCAGAGGTTTTTCCCCACAGCAGTAACCAATCTTGCCCTGAAAAACCCCTAAACCAGTATTTCACCTTGCACCGAGAGCACTCCCGTCCCTTCCAAGCCGCCCCCACCACCCCTCCGGCCCCGGGCAAGGAGCTGCCCGCCCGCCCGCCGCCGGCCCTAGCACACCGCAACCGCCTTCGGGCCTTGCCGGCCGGGCGGAAAGGCGTGAGCCGAGCAAGGCCGATGGAGCGGCGGCCGGGACGCAGGGCGGCTGTGGCCGCCCGCCCCGTTCGGTGTCCCTCCCCCCCCGCTCCTCGCCGCCCCATTCATTCCCTATGACCTCCAGGCGCCCGCCGCCGCGCTGCACTCACCGCCGCGCTGGGGGCCGGCGGCGGCGGGGTGCGGGAGCCGGGCCCCGGCGGGCGGAGGGGCGGCAGACAGCCGAGCGGCGGCGCCCGGCGGGAGGAGGCGCCGCACCGCCACCACCAGCGCAAGGCCATGGTGTCCCCCAGCCCCGCCGCGCCGGCACCGCCTTCCGGCACCGTCGCGACCCGGACGCGGAAGCCCGGCGCCGCCACCACCCTCTGGCAAGGGTGCCGGGAGGACATCCGGGCGGGTGGGGAGCCCCCCTTCGCCTGGCTCTTCCTCACCTCCCCTCACGCCGCTCCCTCGGGGCGCCGAGCGCGGCTGAGGGCCGGCAGGGGGAGCGGCGCCGCCGCCTGGTAGTGCCCGGCCCGGCTTCCGTGCCCGGCTGCGGGACAGGGCGGGGGCCGCCGCCCCTCAGCGGGGACGCGGCCGTGCCAGCCGGCCTGGCGGGCGTGTGGGGCGGACCCAGTCAGCGCAGGGAAAGCGGCTTCAGCCATAGCCGCTCCGCCCCTCCCGCTCGGAGGGGGCACCGGCTCTCCCCTCAAAGCTCTGTCAAGAGTTAAGGCTTTTTCTGAGGGGAAGGAGACCTCAACTCGGCGAAGTCGACTCTTGAGGGACATGTGGTGGGCCCCCTGGCTGGCCGCCTGGCTGGCCTGGGCCGCCGGGGCCGGGCGGCCGCCCCCGCTGTGCGCCGCCGGCGGGTTCTGCCCGGCTCCGCTCGGCCCCAATACCTCCCGGCCGGAGCCGGGCCGCTGCCGGCCGCAGCGGGGGGCGGCCGACCTGTGCGCATGGCCCCTCGCCTCCGACAGCCTCCGAGGTACAGCCCGCCCGGCCCCGGCCCCGCAGCGTGGCGGGGTGTAGCAGCTGCTAAAGCAATAAGCGAACACCTTATTATACCCTTATATACTGGCCAAATACTTACTAATTTTAAAATTAAAACTAGATTGGCCGTAAGAAGCTCTTCTTTTTCTCTTTTCTGTTCCTTTCCTTCTCCTCTTTCTCTTCTCTTCCTGTCTTTCTTCTCTTTCTCTTCTGCTCCTTTCCTTCTTCTCTTTCTTTTCAACTCATCCTAACGGAGAGACATACGAGTCCCAATTACATGTTAATGCAAAATTGATAGCCTGACGCTGCATTTGAAGTGGTGTAGCTCTCAGGCATGCGGAATTGCCTGTAATAATAAGGATAATTTATATGATAACATTACAGAAATAATTTCTTCGGGTGATACAATTACTTCCGAGTGTTAAGAAATCATAATCAGTGATAAATCTTGTGGCAGCTGGCTATAACAGGATTTGTCATTAGAGGTATTGAGAAACGTGGCTAACAGTCTCCGGAGCTGCTAACTTAGAATTTTACAAAACAGTGACTATGAGGCACCAGGATTTTATAATTAACATGGAATTGTAAGATTGTTGCAAGCAAAAATCCATAAAAATGTTAAAACACACAGTATTAATGCAGTGTTTTAAAACAGTGTTTGTCCTGTGTTACCATGGATCAGGGTGCAGAAGAGCTCTGAAGGAAGAATGAAGCACATCTTTTGAGTACATATGTTATGCTACAGCAAGGAATGCATCTTCTGACCCTTTCATTCACTGTTTACATTACTCAGAGAAGACTTCAGGCTGGTTTCTTAGGTTACTGGGTGATCATCGCTGCATATGGACTGTGTACCACAGTTACTGGTGCCCAGTGGCTTCATCTGCTGCACGACATCGTTCAGCTGTTGAGGGCAGCTGAACTTTTCTGTCTCATGCAAATATCTTTTAGGCTTGCATGTAATTGAGTGCAGTATAAAACTACCCTGAGACTGTTCTAATCACAGTTAATTGAAACTATGTTTAAATCTTTTAAATCTTAAAACCAGCATGCCCTATCAGTTTCTTTAACTGCAGAATTCAATGCTTCTTTTCCAAAATCCCAAACAGAATACAATCCTGAATTTATTTGGGCTTGCTCTTTATGCAGGCTTAATATACATTGTGGAAAAGAGTCGCGTTTTAGTTGTTTCTGAAGTATTTTGGTTGGATTTAAGAGGAAAGGTACTAAGAATAATATGATTGTTTTTAAAAAACGTTTATTGTCTGTTTCATGTTTACAGATCCTTTTCCAATTGATGTGATCCAGGAAAATTATGTCCGTAATGTGAAAAACTGTATTTTTTCAATTGTTTATCCTACACCTTTTAAATCCAGAGTTCGTCTTGTAGCTGTTTCAAAGGTTGGCTATTATTTTTTTTGTTCCTCTCTAATTAGTAGAGATTGCCAATACATGTACTAAAATATATTTTAATATTCATATGCTGTTTATTGTGAAAGCATCTTATCAATATGTAAACAACTAGAACATTTAAAACATATCATGAGATGTCTTTTAATAATGAAATCTGTAGAGAAAACACATTCATTACCACTGAAAAGTTGATCATATTCAAGTACCATCTATATGATTTTTTTTCTCCAGGAAGTTCTTGAAAATATTTTGGATCTTGATATATCTGTCACAGGAACATCTGATTTTCTTCAGTTTGTCAGTGGTGGGAAAGTGATACTTGGGTCTGTTCCATTGGCCCATAGGTATGGGGGTCATCAGGTAACTATAACACTTGTTCTTCCAGGTGGAATTATGTAGGTCTTTTCCTGTGAAAAGGTATTAGCACCTTGGTAGTACCTTTAAGTGTATGAATATATGCCTGTAAGTATATGAACACTCAGGGCCATTTTGATTGCAGATTTGTTCTTCATAAGGGGCTGCAAATGGAAGAGAACTACAATATTCTCTCACGGTACCTTGTCTACTTGCTCTGCTGCTGATGACGCCAGAAGCAAATTATCTTTTTAACTTCCGTTAGCTGTGGAGTCTGCTTAGCACCCCTGCAGCCTGACAAGCTCTGATTCATGATAGGTATTACCAGCTCAGAGGAGTGAAAAAGGACAGAGCCTCACTGCAACACCATGATTACTAAGAGTTACGTTTCGTGGGCAAAATTATTCATGGAAAAGAATGGTAGAATTTGATTTGTAATTTCCAATTAGAAAAAAAAAAATGACAGGCTGTGTCAGTTTAAAGGCTTATTATACAAAAGAGTCAGGACTGTAGCTGTACCTCATAGCTGGAAGGTAGAGGAAAAAAATGGGGATTACTGGTGTTTTTCTGTGGTTTTCTGATTCATTATTGGTGTGAGTGTGGAAATACAGCTCTAGGGATCAATGTCTTAATGACTACCTGAGCAAATGTGTCATTATATTGTGTAGATCACAGAGAACATGTAATTTATACTGTTTCAAGTATAACTGCTATAAATGATAGAAGAAAATAACTTTGTTTTTATTTTTGTCAGTTTGGTAGCTGGGCAGGTCAGCTGGGTGATGGAAGAGCCCACTTGATCGGGGTATATACAAACAGGTGTGACATTTTTTTAAGTGACTGATTCAGCTCTGCATTCTGTTTGGCTGCTTCATGCACAACCTGAGGTGCTCTGTTAGAAATGCTAATGGTATTTTTGCAGGCATGGTGAGAGTTGGGAACTACAGTTAAAAGGGTCAGGAAAGACCCCGTACTCCAGGTAAGTTGCGGTTAATCTATGTACACCAAAACTAGATGTTTTCTTTTTGAAATTTGCATTGATTTTATGACCTATTCCTTATTTTTTGTCCTCCATAGGAATGGCGATGGAAGAGCTGTGCTTCGCTCTTCTGTGCGAGAATTTTTGTGTAGTGAGGCCATGTACTATCTTGGAATTCCTACAAGCAGAGCTGCTAGGTATTTTTCTTTTCTCTTTCACAGCATCCTAATTTACAGGTAATTTTGTGACTGACTTACACTGAGCATCAATAAAGCGAGACAGTTAATTTCCAAGAGGATAGATCTTTCTTTTCATATCTATGCAATCAGAATAAAATATATCCCTCCAGTTTCATAGATTTTGGGATAAAACTAAATAATTAATAAGTAAAACTTTCCAGTAATAATGAGCTCCAGCAATTAATCCATTCACTTTTGCTTTGGTATGCTTTAAAGTACTAATTTATTTAAATACGATATTGTGTACTGTCTCTGTCTTGCAGTGAACAGGTGTCTTTCACTTGTAAGACTGTCTTAACTGAATCACCTTAATTTGAAATCTGGTTCATTTTGTAAAGAGAGTAAAAAATAGAAGTTAGATTAAGTGATTATACCTGACACTAACCCCCCTCTCCAGCTTTTATGAAACTGCAATCAAGAATTTCTTCTCTTTAACAAAATAATAAATTGTTCTCTCCCTTGTTGCTCATCAAAAGACTTGCAAAAACAGCAGGACTAGATTCCTTCCCTGTAAATAATAATCATACCTTTAGTGTATGTTGATAATCAATGAGTCTATTAATGCATTTTACATGGTCAATAAATGAGTCTTTTACTACACTAAAGTTAAGCATTTGGATGAATCTTTCAAGAATCAGGCCAAGTAGGAAAACGTTGAGAGTGGCTATTTCTGTATTGTCATAGTCACCCAGTGGCAATTTTTTAAGATTGGTAGGGAAAATTGTCAGTCAGATGAACAGACATTAATATTGGAGATAGTACTGTATGTAGGTGATTGGTCTCAATTCCTTATTTGTGCAAACACTTCCTTAGCAGAGAGGGAGATTTCGTAAAAACATAATTTAAAACTAATTCTGTTTGAACCAAAGAAGACTAATACATTCACTCATTTGGATGAATTTCTCAGAATTAAGTAAACTGAATTTTTCAGATGATTGTGTTTAAAATATCAAGTTCATTTTGTGTTCCGAGTGGTCTCGTGACTGCACTCCAGCATTTCAGACTTTAAAGAAAGTAAATGTTCTGCAGAAAAGGCCTGTACTCAGCTGCCACACGGCTGGGTGTCTGTATTTGCAAAGTGTCTGCAGATCTCCCTAGCATTAATTCTAACACATTTGCTCTGTTGAAGTGCAGTGTTCATAAATGACAGTTTTGATGGTTTATTCACTGACTTCACCTTGAGACCCTTTGCTGTTGGCTGCTAATGCAGAACTTTAAATCTGTCTGTATATCAGCAGGAAGGCATCTGGCAAGGTTATAGCCTTTCTTTGTTGTCGTCTCAACAAATTGTTCAGTGTAAAAACAATTATGAAATTACCCCTTAACTGTGCACAAATTCTGTTGAGTACACAATGTGCTTTAGTTCTCTGCTGGCAAACTGGTTAAATGCCTGGCTTTCTTAACTGATGTACGAGCTCTCCAGACTGTTTGCAAGACTTCATTTGGAAAATCCCCAGCTGATACCCATATTCTTCCTGATGGGGAGCTGTTGCACTGAGGCTGGTGGGATGCTCTAACAGAGGTCATGTCAAGGCTTGGCAGAAGTGTGGAGAACAGACTTACAGCTCGTTCCAGAACACCCAGTGGGTTGGTTTGCTCTATTAATTTTAAGTAGTGTGTTCCCAGTGGGGTGCTACGGTTTATGACTGTACTGCCAGATAAAGGGCACTTCTTCATATGGTACCATTTTAGTCACATACAGGGACTACCAGTGAGCATTTGTTCAAAAGGGTGAGCCAGTATGCATAGTTTTCGGAGTATTCTTTTTGCATAGGGCTTGAAGTTCCTGCAAAACAGCAAGCAGAGCACTTGGGAGTGTAAAGTCCAGCCCTTGAGCTAGAGCCAGGGGATATAATCTGTCCATCCTGTGAGTGCTGTTCCAGCTTCTCTGGTGTAAGAGCCATCTCAGTGCTCCATTTCCTGCAGTTGAGTTTATTTTGGGTCTCCCACTGCCTTCTCTCAAGTAATGGTACTTACCAATGACAGGGACCATTTGAAAACTACTTTTGTAGTGGGAATGTAGTTATCTTTATGTGGCTGCGCCACTATCTGGCCAGCTCTTAAGTGTTGCTTGTCCGTTAACTTATATTAGTAACTAATCAAATGTTGATGCCCTCCATGGGTTTTTTGTCAGTAATAAGAGAAGTGCTGGTATTCTGCAGGAATTTTGCAGAGAGTCTGCTAAGTGTTACTTAGCCAAACGTGGCAGATTGTTTCCAAAAGAGTCTTTTTTTGAAAAAATGTCCTAATGTTGCTTGTATCAGTGCAGCTTCAGTAACAGGAGCAGTTTGATTTCTAGATAATTTTTCTCTCTTTCTGGAACAATTCACTGCCTGTTCTTTGCAGTTAACAGGGAACATTAAGTTTGGGTAGCTAGTAGATACCTTCAAAAGTATGGAATATAATAATAATCTAGTTTCAAAGTCACAGTTAATGCTACAAGCAACTGCAGGGGGTAAGAACTCAAGCAATTCATTCCTTTTCATTATTTTTTTGGGTACATATTTATGTTTATATGCATACCCCACCTTTTTAGTCCAACTAAATTATTTCTAAAATTTTGATGCTAAATTATGTAAAACCAGAATCTAGTGTACTCTCAAAATTTAACATTTGGGAGTTGTTTTAACTCTGTGACTGTCTTCAGTTGTATTTATGAATAGAATATTAGGTTTGCCTCCTGTCCTTTTCTGTGTACCTCCAAGGAAGGTTTGGTTCTGTCTTCCGTGCAGTCTTCAACTACCTAATAGATAGTTACCAGCAAGCAAAGGTAAAGAAGAATTATGCAAAATGAGCTACATTTTCCTACTGCACTTGAGCAAGAAGTCTTCTGTGTCTGTTGAGTGGACAACACCTCTTTTAGAAGACAGCACCAAGCATTTTTCCCGATATAACAGAAATTACATTGAAATTACTTCTTTTCTTTTGTAAAATGAATGTAAGATGTGAAATATTTGAGAGCAAGCAAAGTTGTTCCAAGCACTCATGAATCTCAATAGTTGGATAAACATGAAAATTTGTAGGATGTGTAGAATTTCAGGGCAAATGAAAGGAAGAGATTGTTTTTAAAAATCCAAGTACAAGTAGCAATGAAGAAGGGATAGATATAAAGTATCATCAAAATTATGCCTTTTTTGTGTGTTGATACTATTTGAAGAGTTCCTTATTGCTAAGGGTCCCAGATCTGTCCCTGAAGTTCCTGTGACAACAGTTTTGGCTCATGTAAAGGGCAACCTCCATCTGATACAACAATTTGGTTTCCAATTTCTCTGTCCTCCTAATTTCGCTGTTGTCCTCAGGGAAATTGTGACTTATTTAATGTTACCATCACACTAATCAGTCACTGAGGTTCCAAAGGAATGCAGTACTATTTTTGAATGCAAACCCCCTCCCCAAAAACAGTGTAAAAAATGGAAATTGGACAACATTGTATAAATAAAAAATAAATGCATCTTGCTAATGAAGCTCGGTGAGCCTTGGCTTACTGTTTGCCTGTGTCATTTGTAAATACAAAGCTATGCCAGCAAAAAGATCTTTCCTTTTATGAGAGAAATGAAGTTATATAAAATATGACTTGAGCTTCATTGTAAATTATTTTTCCTGAGATGACTTTTTAATGTTCATTTCCTGCTTGTTGCAGCTTAGTTGTAAGTGATGATGATGTGTGGAGGGACCAGTTTTACAATGGAAATATTCAGAAAGAAAGAGGTAACAAACACATTTCAAAGTAATATGTTGTAACACTGTAACTTAATTCTCCATTGCAAAAATGAATTTTAGTATGTCATATATGTGTAATAAAAAGTACTAAATAGGCTTAATTTCATTTATTAAGAAATAAAACTTCTCCTGAGAAGATCAGTCTGAAACATCTTAGTTAAAGAAATGAAGCCCTATGAACAGGTCTGCTCTGACCGTGGCGCGTGTGTTGTAGGGCTGTAATTTTTATTTTTGCTTGCCATTATAAAAATGATACTGAAAACTAGGGAAATTGTCCATTGTTCCGATAGCAATGCTGGAAGGGTGGGAATGCTGCTGTGGTTGTGCCATTGATGCCTCATCTACACCTGCTCAGAAATAGAGTGGGATGGCAGGGCATGGGGAAAAAATCTATTTATGTTGGTTCTTTCTTGCTAGCTTTTCTGGAGTAATTGTAGTATTAATGCAGTACTGGAATTTTGACTGTGTTTGCTGAGTTTGCAAATCAAGATTTATCATTAAAAAGTATGTATACTAAAGTAATATTATACATACTCATCTGTTATGTGTTGAGCATACTTACAAAAATACTG
Organism: Numenius arquata; assembly: GCF_964106895.1. Lineage (NCBI taxonomy): Eukaryota > Metazoa > Chordata > Aves > Charadriiformes > Scolopacidae > Numenius > Numenius arquata. The sequence continues at coordinate 27,401,239 of NC_133587.1, read as the reverse complement.
GTTTAACTATGCTTATATAAATCCTGCATCTGTAGAAACAGCACGTGACGGCTTTTACTACGGAACTATTTTACTTCGCCAATACTCTGCTTACATTTAAACACATGTGTCTATGTTTAAGGTGCGATAGTGCTACGTCTTGCCAAATCATGGTTCCGTATAGGATCCTTGGAAATCTTAGCTCGTTCTGGGGAGCTGGACTTACAAAGGTTTGAGTTTAATCTTCATAGTAACTATATTAGTTTTCTTAATAAACAAGGATGTATTAGAATGCATATATACAGTTGGAATTTAGACATAAATTATTTGGAAAGGAAGATCGCATAACTTAGAAAGATAACATGCTATTTTTATACAAGCATACGAAAGATCTTACCTCATAAGGGTAAAGCCCCCTCGATGTTTCTGAAGGCCGGGATCTTACAAAATGAGAAAGGTTTTAGAGCTGAAATAGTTCTGGTGACTAAGCGCTAGGGAGGGGTTGTTTGTTTTGGAAAGATTTGTAATTTTAGAGTATGTGTTCCTACATTTCTCATAGTTGTCTGTGAAGCTAAATTAACAGAATTATGAAATAACTCACTAGCATAATTATGTTGTATAAAGTATGCTTTCCAGAAACGTGCAGAACCAGAGAAGTATACTAGGTGAGAAATTGCTGCACAGTTTTAAGCCTCTTGGCAATATTAATTTGTGTCAAGCAATTAGCATGGCAAATTTTTAGGTCTACTGTAAATATTTAAAAATTGGTCATTTCTCCTCAGGAGCAATGTAGTGGTTGATAATCACTTGTAATAGAAATTGTTCTGGGGTGCTTAAAAACACGCAATTGCTCATAGCAGCAGTTGAATATTGTAGTAACTGATAATTCAATTTAACTTCCCACATGACTCTGTGCTGTCTTTCTTTCCTTTTTTCTTTTTTGAAATCTCACAGCAGATTTTTGTTGTAAAACTGAAAGACTCAATTAAGGAACTGATTTTGAGTTTTGTTTTGTTTTGGGTTTTTTGTGGTTGTTTTGGTTTTGTTTTTTGTTAAAGTATTTGTGACCCATTGTATTTAAGGAGCATGTAAAGATCACTTGTACTCATGCAGAATAGATGACCCCTTCCTGCCTGTTTTGGAGGGGGCCTCAGAAAGAGTGGCTAAGAGCAGGCCAAGGCTAGTGTGACTGTCTGTGCTTCCTCCTCAGAGAAGGTCCTCCTGAAAGAGGATGTCCTGGAGCAACCAGCTAAAATTCAGAGGCAATAGCTTAGACACCCTTCTAAAGGTCAGGTTGCTAGGTACTCTAATAAAATTGTCACAGTTTGAGGGGAGGCCAGTAATTTGCTCCAACAACCTGATTAGAAGGTAAAATCTAGATATTTGTGTGCGCAGCCGCACAACCCTTGCCCAGGTCCAGCCCTTGCCCAGGTCCAGCCCTTGCCCAGGTCCAGCCCTTGCCCAGGCTGCCTGCCCCACATGTAGATGGTGCTTACACCTTCCTGTGCCAGTGGCCCTGGCTGGCTCTGACCACAAGAGGTTCCTACAGGGAGCTCCTAAATGTACTAGATGCCAGCCGCTCTACTTTAAAGCTTTAGATCTGCAAAGATGTGCCTCTGACAGGCATTGCCATTTTTAATGCAAGTATCCTGATTTCTTCAGCCTGTCTTGCAGGACTGTGCAGCAGCACTGTTTCGTGAATGGCCCATTACTATGGCAAGTAACCCTACTTCATAAGTTATGAATTCAGCCATAAAATTTTCTTTCTGAGACTTCTGATGTAGAATTATTCCTTGTAATCATATACTTTTTTTTTTGGCTATGCAAGCTTTGGGTTTTTTCCATAAAAAAATGATATTACTGCATGCAAAGCTGGATCCTGGAGTGCTCTGGAAGTTTAACACACAAGAATAATTTTAACTCTACATGGAAGTCTCCAGTAATATTTATGACTGGAACCTTAGGTTTTATCTCTAAGCATTTGGAAGGGCTTAATCCAAGACTCATTGGAAAAAATAGATTGAGTTTTCTAAGAACTATTTGCAGCAAGCCATAGATCTGCATTTAGCTGTTTGAAAACAAGAATTTTGAATGGTCAGTTCTAAAAGTGCCAGTTTTGGTTAAAGAATTCTGCCTCTTCTATTACAGAAAATTGCTAGACTTTATCATCCAGGAACATTTTCCATCAATAGCCATGAATGATTCAAATAGATATCTGGTAAGTCTTTTTTTAAAAGTTATTTTTATTTTGCACAAGCACGTGAACAACAATTATACAAAGCTTTTCAAAGTTTCAAATGTTAAAAGATTTTAAAATTTGAAGTAAGCTTCCAGGCTTTGTTAGTGAAAGTTTGTTAATTCTCTTCCCTAAAAACCTCCTTGAAGTTTTTTTTTTTTTCTCAAAGTCAAATATGAACATTCTTCACCACTTTTCATTATTGAATTGTTTATTGGGAACCTTCTATTTTCTTTTATTTTTTGTTCTCTTACTTCTCAGATTTTAATTGAGCAGTGGTCATGAAGTGATGACGCTTTTTCTAGTATAAATGTAGTATATATAGTATATACTAGTATATACACTAGTGTATGTAGTGTCTTTGTTTCTTTTTTAATTTCTTTTAGGGCATCTCTATGTACTTATTTAACTATTGCCTTTGCTGGATAAGGTTATTGTGTAGCCACATCATTTAGAATGTGAATGCAAAGGCCTGACAGAGATATACATTTAAAAATAGAATGTAGGACATCTTTCTAAAGCGAATAAAATGTTTATGCTATTGTATTCCATATTTTTGATTCAGAAGACTTGAAGTAAAAGATGTATTTGATTTTAGGAATTTTTCTCTACAGTCGTATCAGAGACTGCAAACCTGATTGCATTGTGGATGTCTGTGGGGTTTGCACATGGTAAGCTGCAGTAGATGGTGTTGGCTTTGCAGGAGTGACTCTTTATAGTCATATACTTAGTGGTGGCTTTTATTTGTCACTTTGTTCTTCAGTTCTTGTGGTATCTCTGCCTACAGCAGTATCTGTTATGCATTCATATACAAGCATTTTCGTAACAGAGCTAGGAGCACTTTCTGATCTTTCAAAGCATGACTGTGTCTGACAGAAGCAAGAATGTGAGAGCAAGAATTCTCAGAATTGCTGTGACAGTCTGATGTACAAAGACTGTGTACTGATGTCATATGTAAGTTTAATTGCTCTGAATTTGATGCATCACACCTGGCCTTTTGTGGTGTATAGGATACAGTGCTGTCCATCTTTGTTTCAGATTTATACTATGAAAAGCGAAATAGCATTGTCTTGCTAATACAGCACCCGGTCACCTTGCAAGGAAGCAGCTAATGACCAAATTGCAAGGCGCTGTTTCAGTACTGTGTAGCCATGAAAGGAAAGGGCAACAGTGCCACCTAGGTACAGACACCAGATGCAGCATAATGTAGTGAACAGTTTCTCTTTTTCATTCTTAAAATGCATGCCAGGTCAAGAGTAAGAGAGACAAGTTTACTCTCCAGAGTCCGATTTCTAAAACGTAATGGCTCCAAAGTTCTCTAGATTCAGTGGATCTATTTCACAGCAAATTTTCTAAAGACTACAGGGTGGAATTTTAACTTTTGTTTCTCCTTGTTGTTTAATTGTAGGTGTGTGCAACACAGATAACTTCAGTTTATTATCCATAACAATAGATTATGGTCCATTTGGATTTATGGACTCCTATGACCCAAGTGAGTGTAGCACCTGTTTTTAAAATACAATTTTTTACTTAAAATAAATTCTTTATATTAACTTATGTAGTTTCTGTGTGCATGAAAACTCCTAAAATTATTATCAGAAAAATCCCAAGCATGTGTATTGTTTGAAGAGTTTTAGGGAAAACAAGTATATCAGAGGCCAGTTGTATGATAGGTTGCATTTCAAGTGCTAAAAGCCTTGTTAATGAAATATTAATATTAAACCCATTTTCATGAGAATGTTTTCAGTTGAACTTCATTAATTGAATAGATGCTACAACAGAAACCTAGAAAACTGAAAATTGTGTATTGCTGTAAGCAGCCAAAAGCAAAAGTAGTATACAGTAACTTTGCATGCATCATGCTCTAGCTTTATAGTCACAGCAGCTAATTATATGTTGGAAGAAAACAAAACAAACGTACCCAGTCACGGCAACCTTTCTTTGAAAGTCTGAACTCAGTCTGGGATTGATAGATGTAAGTCCAGTATGTACATAAATGCAGATTATTAGTTTATTGTTTAGAGGTTGCATCTGAGTAAGCTTCAGAACCAGCAGTGGTCATCTCGCTGTCTGTTTTCCTGAGACTGCAGCCTCACGTTAAGGAAATCTTATGAGAATAAATTTAATTTTTTTTTCTATTGTACTGAAAAAACAGGGCTTTTCTGGTTTTAGATCTTTCTCTGTATGGTGGATTGACCCCAGCCAGCAATTAAGGACCCACCAGCAACTCGTTCACTACCCCCTGCTGTAGGTTGGAGAGAGAATTGGAAAAGCAAAGATGAGAAAAAGCTCATGAGTCATGAAAAGACAGTTGAATAAGTGAAGGGGAAAAAAGGGGGAAAAAAAGGGGTGGGGGCAACCAACATGTGATGTGTCCCCTCCCAGCCAGTTGGCCACCCCCAGCCTCACTTGCTGGGCTTGCAGAGTGAGAACAGAGAAGGTCTTCGTGCTGGGCAAGCATTGCTTAGCAATAGCTGAAAGATGGGTGTGTTATCAACACTGTCCTAGTCACAGGTCTAAAACACACTGCCATTCAGGCTGCTATGGCGAAAATTAACTCAGTCCCAGCTAGGGGCAGTACACCCAAGAACCAGATGAAATGCTTTAGAGTTAAAATTCAGATTTGAACCAGTCACGAGATCTGAGAGATGTGTCACAGTTCTCCTCCTTACTGCTCCATTTGTCATTAATTTCCTCTGAGGACTCAGGCAATGCTGTGCGCATCCATCAGCTTATCTGCATTTGATCTGAGCGTGGGCTTCATGCTGCATCTGTTCAGAGACTGGTGCTGTAGATCTGCAGACATTTTACTTCTGGATACCTGTAACTTGCATAGCACATATTTGTTGTCTCCCAAGTACTAGATTTGCATACTGGAACATGCTAGCCTTAATTTTTATGTGAATAAATAAAGCTTGCCTGTACAACTGAAACAGATCTTGCTCATTTAAATACATGTTTATACTTGTTACTTTTCAAAAAATACTTGTAAATACTGAATCTGGTTGCACAGTTATTTGCTTAGTCTGTGTGCTAATAGTAGCACTATATCTAGTAAAAACATTGAATAAGATGTTGGTTTTAGTGTAAAAATGATCATCTGTTTAAACGTCTGAATTTATTTTGTATCTTCAAGTAGGAAAATGTCACTTGTAACATGTGGGAACTGTCTGTGAAGGATGTATTCCTTAGATTTGCAAATAATAGATCTTGAGTTAATTCACTGTAAATAAGTATCCTTATGATCTGATTTTAAATATTAGAGTAACTTCAGGGCTTTTATTAATCTGCTGGGGAAGCACAAAAATGAATGCATTTCAGTATTTTAACATTGTTTATTTATTGTAATTACTCTGTTGCAATGGTTTTTTTTTTGAAAAAGATTTTGTTCCAAACACTTCTGATGATGAAAGGAGGTATAAAATAGGAAACCAGGCAAATGTTGGGCTGTTTAATCTGAGCAAGCTGTTACAAGCTCTAAAACCTTTATTGGATCCCAGGCAAAAGCAGCTGTAAGTAATCCTTAAAATATCTTGGTGCTTAAAAGAACTAGTGAGATGGGAGACCCTCTAATCACCATATGCATAGGAAAGAAAGGGATTAGCTTTTAAAATCTTTTTTTCTAAGTGGAAAATGATTCTGAATTAATTATTGGCCAGAATAAGGTGGAGGGAGGGGAGAAAGGTTTTCATTGGTCATAAATAATAGCAAAATGTGATTGGGATGGTCTTAGATGTTGTGTGGTCCATTCTCCTTTCCCTAAAGTAGGACCTTTGCCTGTAGCTTTCTATTCTTGTCCATGCTTGCTCATGAAGACCATACATCCTCCTGAAGTGATGAGATAGTATTTTAATACCTGATTGTAAAAATTCTTATATGAATCTTCTTTTGTGTGGTTTAAACTCATGACTTCTTACTCAGTAGGAAAATGAAGAACATTGTATTTTTCCTCTTTGCAGCAGTTACCTATTTGAAGCCTGTTAAAATGTTTCCCCTCAGTCTTTTTCCCACTGCAGATCCCGGTTGATTCAGAATATCAATGTGTGTGAGATATCAGATGGAAGAATTTTTCATTGATTAGAGTACAGTAGGATTGTACCCACAGTAGTATTGTAGTTCCTGTTTGGAACTACATTTCCTGACATTTCCTGTTTGGTTTTTTTTGCAGAGCTTCCCGGATTTTGGAGGGATATAGTGAGCGCTATTACATCCGGTATGGAGTTCCAGAACTCAAGCCTTGCAGTCACAATACTATAAATCACATTATATGACAATTTCCTTACTTTTTTTATTATTTTCAGTTTCACAGAACTGTTCAAAGCAAAATTGGGTCTTCTTGGGGAGAATGAGGATGATAACTATTTGATTGCTTTCCTCCTAAAAGTAAGTTTGCTTTGCTCATTTTGTTGGCAAACGTCTGGACCCCATACTGTAAACACTCTGATAGAAGTATCTTTTTTCACCAGCTTATGGAAGATACAAAGGCTGATTTTACAATGACATTTCGACAGCTCAGTGAAATTACTGAAGACCAGTTAAAGAAGCTCCATATTCCCGAGGTATTAATTAATACAAGCACCCAAATTTAGGGATACTTAATATAAAATGAGTAAATCAGGTTGTACATAACCCTGGCATAACAGAGAATGTCTCAAGCCTTGATTTGCCTGGGAAACATGTCATTGTAGCCTTATTAAGGGACAGGGAGACTAATGTATCTGTGTCATGCTGCTACCCCATGTTAAGGCTGTGTCTAGTAAGGAAGGATACGCTAACAAAGAGTGCTAATGAAAGATACATTAATGAAGAGTGCCAAAGTAAAACGTTCAGTCTCTGGTACAGGTCCAATATGAGTAAATATTTATTCATAAATATTTATACACAGGTGGGAATGTGATTTTCTTCATATTTCAAGTGGGTCTGCTGGAAAGAACTTTCCTTCCTTCATTCCCTCCCCCACTTTTTGTTTTGTTTTGTTTTGCTTACGAATACCTTCTCATAGTATTTTGTGAGACACAAATGAAGTTGGACAGGGCTTATGAGGAAAATTTGAGCCTCTGGTTGATCAAAACTATTCTTAACATGGGGCTACCAGGTGTCTGAAATATCTGCTCTTCAGCCCATCAGCTTGTCCCAGTATCTAACGCCAGGTGAGATCCCATCTCATCATAAACTCTTGCTAGACTCTCAGTCCATAGTGGTCTCTCACCTTCCTTGGGCACAAGATCGGTTTTAAATGTAGCTTAAAGCATAGGAATACATGTTGTCATTGTGTCCTGCTCAGCCTGCTGTCCCATCTGGTGTTGCTGCTAACTCAGCCTAAACTTATTCTTCAGGACCAAGTATAATTGTAAAAGAGATGAGAGCATCAAAATAAAAGAGATAAACCTCTTACCTGGATATAGTGCAATCTTTAGAAGTGGAAATATGGCTGAAATGTTTGAACTGAAGTGAGATGCTGAGCAAATAATGGATAAAAATGTAGAGGGGGAATTCTGAAAAGAAAGCTTGTGAGTACCTGATCTAGAAAAGGAAAAAGAAAGGCATTTGTGACAACTCCATCTCCCCTTCTCTGAAGGTGCAGGCTGAGGAGCTAACAATCACGGTGTAGTTGTGACCCTGCTACTACACTGAGGGTCATTTACAGCCTTCACCTGGTGGCAGCTGACCTTTTTTGTCCCCACACAATGAAATGGTTGAGCCCACAAGTTCTGAGTTCCCAAACTGATGTGGTAAAGCAGGTACAATTTTATGCTGGTGAAAAGTTTTATTTTTTTTAAAACGTTTCTTAATAATAATTTCATGTGCTGTTTATTCACATACTAATACTTTTTCAGTAGTAAATTAAGTTCTCGTGTTGGTTTGTAAAAAAAACTTTTTTTTTTTTCAGCTGCACGCAAAAATTGACCTAAAAATGCCAGAGTCCTTTGGGAACACCGCAGGGGTCCTTACATTTAGTATTAACTGGAAACATTCTGAAATTCCTCCCAAAGCAGCCTAACCCTGCACATCTTGGAACAAATGCTTGACTCCCGTACTCACCTGTTACCTGCTTGCCTGACCCCCAGCTCTTAGTCACTTCTGTAATTTTAACTCATTTTTATACTCAAATGCGCTTTTCATTATATTTTTGACTCCCGTTCCTTTAAAAAAACACAGATGTGATCAAAACTTTGTTTTGTTCTTGCTTTTAATTTCCCTTACTTAACTTTTGCCCATTTTTCCTTGTGTATCTGCTGTTCACTTCCTTTTATCTGTGTCCGTTTCTTTCTAATCTGTTCTTTCTCTGAAGTTCATTTTTCGTCTGTGAGCTTTGGCTACTTTCTCTCAGCCGAGCGATACGAAGCAGCTGTTTAGCTCAGTGTAGTCAGCCAGGGCAGCCGCGTTTGTGGTGGTTGTCCAACACTGGAGGCAGTAACCCCAAGCTCTGCTTTCTCTCTGTTTGCCTTTTCCAAGTTGTGTCTCCTCTCCCTTCTTCCTCTCCTGTTGTCTCTATTTCTCAGTCTTCTCCCATCCCTGTAGCCTTAAGTTTCTCTTTTTCTCCACACCTTATCTTTCTTTATATTTTTCATATTCCACAATTCTGGAAAAAAACCAGCCACATCTCTACAAATAGATCTGGTCCACGTACAAAACTCAGAAGACAGTGAAATCTACAGTTATGTAGCCTAAAAAAATAAATTAGGTCAGACAATAAGCCAGGGAAAAACAGGGGTGAAGTGCTAGAGGGGCTTACAATTTGCCATGACAGAGATGGATTGATATGGATATCTCACTCTAGCAAAAATAAATAATTTAAATACAGAGGAAAAGATATTAGTAGAATTTGGGGGGTGAAGATTCCTTGAAGGGTCATCACGTTTCCCTCTTATATCCTTTTAATATTCATTTGCTTACTTTGTTTTTTCTTAACAGGAACAAAAATTCTGATGACCCTCCATTAACTGTTTCTGTCTCTTCAGGAGTTCTGGGCTCTCCAGGATCTGAGTAAACACAAGTTGTTTTCAGAATGGGTTACTATGTACCTCTTGAGATTAAATCAGTAAGTCTGATGCAGTTTCAAGTGTAAAAGTAACTTCTTATGCCTTTTTTGTCTTTATGGTTCTAGATTGTGCTAGATTCCACAATAATTACTAGCGTAGGTCTGTTTTGACACACAGGTACATAAAAATGACATGGGAGGAATGGTCTGTATTTGTTCTCTTTCATTAAGCAACTGATCAGATTTCTTTGGTTAATAATTTTTGTTAAAATACCAGTCCTACAGATTGAGTCCAAGAATCTGAAAGTTAGGCTCTGCAAATACATAGGAATGAGTAGTGTTTCATTACTGGTAATACACGTATTTTTTACTATGTAATAATACGGCTTTAGGAGGACAAGGGGTGGAAATTGAACAGTTGCGAATACACAGACTGTGTTTGGAAGCAGCTGGTGTTGCATAGATAGGCACATGCGTGTTAGAACATCCTACCAATTCTTTTGTCTTAAATCAATAAAGAATTCAATGTGTTTTTTTTCTTAATCATATATGGTTATCTTAATATATATTCTTAATCATATGGCTGATAGTAAAGAGAAGTACATATCGGGTACTTGGAAATTTTACTCAGTGAATACAGTTCTTACAGAAAAAAATCGATACAACACCTACAAGAAAGTGTGCAGTTTTTTCCAAGTCTAATCATTCTTACAGATTCACACCTGCTTCCAATAAACACAAAAGCAGAACAGTTAATGATTCTAATGAAAGTCAAATGAAATATTTCTAAAAATAAATATCAACCTCATTAGCTAAAGCACTTTCTTTTTTCTTCTTTTGCTTTGTTTTTGATAGTAACAAGGGTGATTCAGACACCAAGAGAAGAACACGAATGACAAGTGAGTAAAACAATCCAAAGGAATTCATATGCTTGGAGATGGCAGCTATCTATTTACATAGGTTTTTTTCAGTGTTAGTTATTTTTCCTTTTGAGGACAACTAAAACGTACTGTTTTTCTCAAGAGGAGAAACTCTCCTTACACTGCTGCAAATCTTGTGACACTATACATCCGCTGCGGCTATCTCTGGTTTCACCCAATGGTGTGATTAGAATCCAGCCATGTGTGTATGGCTGGTCTTGTGAATATATATGTACTTTTTATATAAGCTAAATGATCAAGATGTTTCTTGGCTACATTGAGCCACTTTTCCTCCTCAGGGATCCACCTTTTTCCCTCCTTAAAAAAAGAGAAAAATCCTTAATTTAAGTCTGCATTTATGAGAAATTGGTCTGGCCCAAACACCTTCTGTTGTGAATATGGTCCTAGTCCTATCAGTTGACTGAGGCCTAAGAGTCTGAGATCATGGAAATATTCCACAACTACTAGTCCAAGTAGCTCTTCTCTTGATTCTGCTGTTTTTGAAGGACAGAGCACATGTCAGTTCATATTTTGGGTGACTGAAATCACAAATGATGACGATGTCATGAAGAAGGCTTTTCCACCGGTTTTCACAAAGGCTGCTCTGACCTGTGTCACACCATATGTGAATACAGACAGTGAAGCAATCCAGCTCAGCTGCCCAGCTATGGCCTAGTCCATATCAATCTTCATTTACCTCCTTGTTTATTTTTCTTTCCCTTATTTGTTGTTTACCTTTTTATATTTCTTTTTTTCTCTTACTTTTCTTTTTAACCCTCTTTTTTACAATTTCCATTTGGGGCTGAGGAGATGCCAGGCCTCCAGCTTGTTCTATGCTTTGGTGCTTGTGGACTTGATTATTTTTTTATTTTCCTTTTGATTTCCGTTAAGAAGTTAAGAATTACTGGCCCACGGGAACATGGTTGTCTGTAGGCTGTCGTGTCTCAAGTGGGGCTTCACATTAGTGTCTTGAAATGGTGGACGTGCTCTGGCTGCTCCCCAAGTTGTAACTCTTCATTGCAAAGAAGGGTGCTCCCTGAAGGGTCCCCAGGATTGGATTTTCTTGTGCGAGGTGCCCTTCCTCTTCGGCTATATCTGTTTTCCCTGAATGCAAGCAACATCTTTTCCTTGATCTGTACTTCCTTCTGTTAGCAGTCTGTGGAGGTGTCAGTCTGCATTGCTCAGAAGAACATTGTTCTTCTCTGGTGATCAACCCTTGATAACATCAGGAAAGATTCTGGTAGGCATCTTCTACTGGCTCAATGGACTAAGATTTGGATGAGCGTTCAAATATTTCCAAATCTTTTCTGCATGTTTTAAAGTATTAAGGTTTCTGAAAGACACCCACTGATTTTTTTATTTTTTTTTACACCTGGAGACAAAACTCCTTGCTTGTGAAAGGACTTTCCAATCGTGAAAGGAAGGTACTTCAAATCGCCAACTTATTCTAAATACAAAATGGTGGAGTTACTGCATTTAGCTGTCTATCTCAGCAGATAGGAAATTCTAAGGATTACGATGGGAGAGGTTTGGGGTTTTTTTTTGGATCTGCAGTGGTAAATTTGTGAAATTTGCCTGTGAAAGACAACTGAAAATCTCTGGACAAAAGTTAAGTGAAAGAAATGGAAGATCTGATCAACTTCTGCATGAGGTATTTACCCTTCAGTGTCGCGCTGCTTTGCAGGGTGTTTTATTCTCATTTCTAACAGAAACAGCTGTACTCTTTTGTTAGATATTGATTGGCCACTTTCTTCAAAAGTTTTAATTGATTTGGTAGAAGAGCAGCAGATAGCACTGACTTTCAGTAATAAGACGGTAGAAACTACGTAGGGCAGGAATTTTCATCACATGGAACTTAAATGTTTGCATCCACATTTTCTGACCAAGGCTCCATCCATTTTTAGGAACACTTCTTACAATTTTACATGCATTTTTAGAAAGTTAATGTGACAACAGTTACTAAGAAGAAAGATTTGGTTTATTATTTGTATTTTGGTAGGGTTAAGAAGTTGCAGCTGTGAGACTCCGAGGCTCTTTGCTCAACTTCCGTTTCGAGGTTTTGAGCTCCCATTTTCCTCAGCTAAAATTTGATGCTGAAAACCGTCTAAACATACTTCTTTTTCTGGTTTTTGAATCTGCTTATAGAGAAGATTATGATATTCTGAGATTTTATTCCAAATCAGAAAGTATCTTAGTTTGGGGATGATCTTCTGCAAACCAGCGTTGTGGTTTTCTACGCGTATCTCAGCGGATCGTACAATACAGGAGCCAGACAAAGCAGGGAAAAAGTTTCTTCTCCAGGATTGCACTTGTGCTCGTGTCTCTGTTCTGGCAGCAGTCCAAAACTTGATATGCAAAGATTCATGGATAAGTTTGTTTTCTTCCATATAACCTGTCGTCACAATACATTCATACAGCAGAGCTGCCAGATATTCCAAACAGACTACTAATGTTAATTGGTTATTGGTTTGTTTAAAATTTTATTTTCCTCTTAAAATGAACAAACTTTTTGCTAGCTTCTGCATGTTAGAGTGTGACTGAAGTTTGAGTTTTGTTGTTGTTGTTCTCTGTTACATTTAGATAGATCTCTTGGATATACTCCCTGTGATCTCTTAATTTTTTTGAAGTGTTTGCTTGTAACAGCTGTCCCTTGTCAGTACAACCTGCAGCCCAAATCTGGCTCAACTCACTCAACTGTGCATTTTTACCCAGCGTTTCATGTTAAAGACAAAACTGTCAGGGCTCTTGCAGATTTTTATATGGGTTGGTAAGTCCCACTACATTTCTTATCGCTGTCTTTAGAACTGACTGACCTTGAATATATTGCCATTATCACCTCATTATTCATCACCTTTCCCTCATCATTAGCAAGCCTAGTAAAATACCTCATGTCCCAAAGTACATTACCTTGAACCATTTAAAGTTGATCACATTCGTTATCTTCATTTTTTCCTCTCTTCATTTAGTTTTTAGTCCTTAGTAGCACATTATCTTTTACTGCCTAAACATAGTTCCTTAGGAGTTGATCAAAAAGTTTTGACAATCCACATCCCCGTACAAGTCTATCATCGTATCTCTTTATAAAAGAAACATGTAAAAAAAACCTGTAGACCAAACCACAAAATGCTCATAAGGGCACAAAATTTCTTCTTCTTTGTCCTTTTCTTATCTGGCTTGTCTTATTCTCTCATAATGATCTTGTCACTTGTGTTAATTACAGATATTTTTAATGCCACTGTGAAACTTGTCAATTTGCAATTGTTAAGAATATATTTCTGGGACAAATATTCTCCTGCTACTATGAGTCATGGTTTTAATGTGAATTATCATTTTTTGTATGAGTCATATGTTAACTTCTCCACCTTTTAAATATTCTTTTTATATTGTTATCACACTTTACTGTTGAAAACCCATTTACTGGATTAAATCAAATACCTGGCCAGAAAAAATCACTTTGCCAAGTGGGAAAACACTATTTTTTAGCAGTTAGGGCAGAGTGTTGTTATGACTATGTAAAGGTTATCAGGGTTCCAAATAGCCAGTCTTATTTATTTGCTTTTGTTTAATGTGTGTAAGTCCATACAGAACAGCAGTAACGTGAAAGAGATGAATGTCTGTATCTGGACGGAGGGCATCTCAGTCTTCATCCCCATGGATGCTGTGCCAGAATGGTCTTCTGTTACCTGGGCAGCTTTTCTGAAGGAGGGGGTGGTGGTGCCACCTCAGATGCTTCTGATTCCAGCCCATGTTCTGATTTTGTAAGAGAGCTTCACCTTCTCTCTTCTGGCAGGAGCAGGAGAAGTCAGAGTTGAGCACTTAAGAGCAGAGTGATTTTTGGTTTTGTCCTTTACTGTTCTAAATAATATAAAGACCTTTTGTGTAATGCTGCTGTATGGCAAATCTTGTGGCTTAAAATGGCTATCATTCAGTTCCAAAGATAAAGAATTTAATTGTATTGTATTATAAAATAATCATGCAAGCGTTGTTCCGCTGATTACATAGCTGCAGTAAATTCTGTTTTGTTAGCTGGTTAAATGGTGCTTCTTAGGAGTGGTTATTACAGAGAAGTCTGTTCACTGCACTAGACACTAATTCTGTATGGGGAGCTATTAAATATGAATAAAGTCCTGTGATTGTCCAACCACAGAACCTCAGGAGGAGCCAGTCATAGCTTTTCTCAAAGACATCAATTGTCTTGGTAGTAGCTAAGACAAACAAATGATGTTTGCAAGCCGAGCAGCGGTACAAGGAGATGCAAGAATAGAGTGAATCGGGAAATGGAAATAGACTAAGTTTAATCCCTTCATCCAAAATGTTGCTTCTGATCATCCCCCTCCTAATATAATGTATTATTTATAAATAAAACAACATCACAACTAATTGATTAGAGGAACCGAGTAGAGGGAAATTTGAGATGGTGATTTTGATGAATACTCTGCTTTCTCTAATACCTTCTTTCAAATATGCTGTAATATAAGAATATTTTCTAAAGCTAAATAGATTTTTTGAAAGACATCTATTATATAAAACTGATGTTTTTTCTTATAAAACCTACTGGGACATCAATGAGAAGGGAAGGAACAGATGAAGTTTGTGCATGCCCATAAATCACAGACTTTTGGTTTCAAAGTCCATGGGTGAAATGCCTCTAGTATCACAAATTAATCTCTTCACGTAATAATCAGTTACTGAATTTGGGAAAATATGGAGACGAAGGTCAATTTAAAATTTACAATGCAAGCCTGAAGTGTTTGTTACAATTAATCTGTAACATTCTTGTGATCATTAATTAAAGGGAAAACTTTCTGAAGTAGAATCTTAGGCAGAGCAAAAATAAGAGTTGTGTTGACATTATCTGTAAAAAATGGCTCATAAAAGCCATGTGTGCTTATGAGAACTGGCCCTGGCACACAGTTTGACAGAACTCCTTTCACAAGTTCTTAGTTGCTGTCCTGTAAGATAGAACCTGGTTTACTCATTCAGCAGTTTAATTTTCAATGTCCCTACGATCTCCCGACCGCTAATTAGACACAGTCAGCCTGGAAGAAGCCAGAGAAGCAGTGCAGCTGTCACGGGGGTTTCCAAAAAGATACAGCAGACAGTTGCGGAAAAAACTGGGGAACCTCCCCCCGCCCTCACCAGGAAATGAAAGTTGAAAAAGTAGTTTCTAAAAAAATACATCTGAAATGCAACATCAAAGGCTTTCATGGATAAACTTCTGATATACGATAGGAATATCTAAGTACATATACTTCAATGAAGATCTTAATGATTCCTTTTTAAATTAAGTAATATAATATTCATTTTTATGATCTCCAGGAAGGTATTGACAACATTGAGATACGCTCTCCAACAATGTAGCAGGAACCTGGGCTGTGGGAAACTCATCACATTTGAGAAGTCTACTGGTGTTCATAATAGGAGATTCTTTGCGTATCAATATGATGTTCTATACTGCTCTACTTTTTGTTTGGCACTTTGGCATCACTGATTGTGCAAGTTTCAAAAGTCCTTTTTAGCAGCTCATAAAAATATATTGATTCATTCCTTTTCCTTTTTATGCATTTTTTTTCTTGATCTGCAAATTAAACCTTCTTGAAGATTTCAATGACACGTTTCAACGACTGTGTTTTCCTTTTGTTGAATACGTCTAACTAAATTTAGCATGATTTGGTTTCAGCTGTTAATCCTAGATACATTCTGAGGAATTGGATGGCAGAATCAGCAGTGCAAAAAGCTAATTTGAATGATTTCTCAGAGGTAAAATGCTTGCTTTCTTGACATATTTATTAACAATTGGCATAATTGTTAATGAAACAGTTGTTGCATTTACACTTTGAACCTACACTACACTTTGACCAACATTGTACCAATACCATTTACTATTAAAAATATTAACAAAATTCTTACTAGTATTAATTATAACATAAATAGTAGTGACTATATCAATAGTAGTAATAGTAATAGTTTCTGGAGCCTGGAGGGTGGGTAATATAGTATAGTTGGACTTGATGATCTCAAGGGTCTTTTCCAACCTGAATGATTTTATGATTCCATGATAAAGTGCCAGAAACTTTTCATGTTTGCAGGAAAACATTTTGTATGAAAACTGACCCATTTTAATTGCTTCCAGGTTCGTCTTCTACAGCAGATTTTACAACATCCCTTCCAGAGACAGCAGGCTGCAGAGAAAGCGGGCTACTCCCTGCCCCCCCCAGCTTGGGCCAAGGACCTTAAAGTCAGCTGCTCATCCTGACAGCAACTTGAACAAGCCAGAAAAATCATCAAGGTCAAAGGTTCAAATAGGATTAATGGATCAAGCCCCAGGAACTTCTCTCCCTTATATTTGGTGGACTGGAATCTGCTACTCTGCGAGGCAAGACAAGGTCTTGACCAACTTTATAAAGTCTAAGGATTAGAGAAATGGACCACTATGTATGGTTTCATTGGCAAATTATATTGGTGTTTATAACTCTGCCCTTCATATTCAGCTGTGCATTAATTTGAGTCCCAATATTTAAGTTCTGCCAAACTGTCATAACCTCTCAGAATTCATGGCTGATCAGGTGGGTCTCAATACATTTTAATGGCTGGTCAATTTAAAATCCATCTAAGCTAATTTTAATCATACAGTATTTTGATGAATGTTTTTGCTGTTACACACTGTTCAAATGTAATTGTATTCTGAAGACATAAATGTTCTTAAGTCTTTTGCAGAGCTGGAACAGAGAATCATCTTACACTTAAACCTTTTCTCTTTTTGACCTTGTTTTGTCTCATTAAACTGCCAACAAAGATTTAAAGGGAATTCAATTAAATAGTGAGTGAGCAAAGACGTCTGTCTTGGGAGTGAGTTGTCCAAACTAAACGTTGCTGCCTTTGCCAGTGTCAGGTGCCTTCCAAACCTGCTCCACTGCTCTTGGAAAGTCCATCTTTTGATAGTAGTAGAAAGAGTGTTGGTGCATGGATATAAAGCCTCAGGAAATTTTCACTGGTTGGACATCAAGAAAGGACTTTCTTGGAAGTATCTCACTACGTATGTAGTCAGCTCTGTACACCTTTTGTATCCAGCCACCTGACGCTGTAAGGGACTAACACAAATCTTGCAGGGAAAGGATTTATATTCAACTGAAGCTGTTACAAAGAGTAACAGAGAGACCAGTCTTTCAGTCCCGGGTCTTGTTATTTATCCTTCTTTGATAATCCAATTCCATATCACAAAACTTAGTGTATAATTAAGCCAAAATTAATACATAAGCCATCGGGTCCAATGTTATGCTAGAAAATACACAGCAAAAATCACTTATTTGGGGGCTTTGTTACTTCTTGGCGTTATCTCGTCTCTTCCCAAATCCAAATTGGATTGGTTTGGAATCTCTATATTTCTTGAGTGCCACTTGATTCTGAAATAGATGCTATTTAGTGGTATCATTAGCATTTCACAAATCTATTTCTAGAAATATAATTAGTGTGGAAAAATTTATATTTTTAGAAATCTTTCAGTGACTAAACAATATATTTGAATGCCTTTACTTCTTAACTGTAATCAACACAATTATTCAGGATGGTTTCCTCTCAGATATACGTCTGTTTAAATATACATACAGTTGTTCAAATGTCAACAGTAGTATCATAATGTGCAGTACAATACAGATATTTAAATGCGGTTTCCTGGAAGTCCAGTCTGAAGTTCAAGCAGCTTGCACAAATCCGGCCTGGGTTAACATTCCTTCTGCAGGTCGTAAGTGCAACCGTTGGGGTTCGCCTTGGAGCTGGCAGCATCTCCAGAGAAAAGGAGTGGGCGGCTGGGGGGGGCAGCAGAAGCCCCTCAGCAGTGGGCTGTGTTCCCCAACCTATTGCAGCATTGGCCTTGGTGTCTGTTCTCGGCTAATTACAAGCGAAAGAGCATGCTGTGAGGAAATGTGTGAACCAGCATTACCACCTGCCGTGGAGTGAGTTACGCTGCAAGTAAGCGAGGATTTGGAGATGAAGGTATTTGTGCCTGCAGGGTAAATACAGCAGCACTGCAGCCTGGGGGCTGCGTTCCAGGTAGGTGGCAGGGAAGAACTCTAACATGTCAAACCAAGCATCCAGGAAGTTCCTTTTGCGTGTGGAGCCTGTATGTCTTGACCTCATGGAACAATTGCATAAATACAAAGCATTTTTATACTGCTTTCTTCTTCAAAGTGTTTTATAAATGTTAAATCCTATTAGTAACAGTAGCAAATGGACCCAGAGTTTCAGGTAAAGAAAGCCTCCAGCATCAGGATATAAAACCAGATCATCCCAAACGGCAGCTCTTTCACAAGCAGGGACAGGTACTGCCCACTGTGCTCAGCGTCAGCCTTTTCTCAGGTTCTTGAAAAATATCTGGAAGAACGAAGCAAGCTCTGAAAACTGGTTTCACATATTCCTCTGGCTGCAGAGAGTAGGTCAATGACTTCTCCAGGAGTTCATTGATGGACTTAGTCATGTCCTCTTTCCATGACTTGTGTGAAAGCAAATCCCCATTATTTCCCCCTAGTTTTACCATGCAGTTTGCATTGCCTGTTTTTAGTAATTATTATAATTTCGTAATAGTCAGTACTGACTGTTAATGGTGGTCAAACTGCCTTTCCACTTCTAGGTTTTAATCACTATGGTTTATTATCACAGTGTAAGCTGTGTTTCGAGAGATATTCTCCAAAATTCTAGGCTTCCACCTGCGGTTGCGGAGCTGCCTCTTCCTTCACGTTACACGAACACAGCAGTGATGCCAGAGCAGATGGGGAATAAAAACACTGGGGCCGGTAATCAAACAGGTACTTATTTGTACTCTTGTCCTTTTCCTGTAGCAGAGGCCAGTTACGAGGGGCAGCAGTGCAGATCCCCCAAACGTGGACTTTTCCACATGACTGACCTTTCTAACCCTAAGGACTGATGGAAAAGTGGTCACTTGAAGTAGGTCCTTCTTCTGTATCAGTGATGTCAGAGCCCAAAGATGGCAGCTGCTGAGACTGCTTCCATTTGAGCTATGGAGAAAGGTTAAAAATAACATGCTGCAATTTCAGATCTTTTCAGACTAAAACACTGTAATCTCTGGTACTGTACATACTACTGCGATCCACAGGAGTAAGAGCATTTCATACGGCCATAGGTTAGATGGAGGGGGAAGGATTCATTTCAATTTTTTTACAAATGCTTTGATTTACAGTCTTGGAAAGGAAGATCTTTTTGTATTTTGCAGCATCTTTTTTTATCCTAAATAAAGCAGATAATTGTGTATCATTAAGATGGCAGCTCTGTTCTTTGAATGGAGTTTGAATACTTACATTTCAGAAATTCAATGCAACCATGTACATACAGGAAATAGTTGATAGAGGTCTAATCATCACAGCATTTTAATTGATTTCTGGAGTTTTCTGTAGGCTTTGATTCTTTTTGTTTCGAAGAAAGCTCCACTTTTGGGTAAGATTAAGTGCCTGAGTTCTGATTGACTGCAGATGTAAAATGTATAAAGTTGAATCTATTGTGCTGTAACAAAAGGAAGGAAATAGGGCAGGAGGCTGAGCGTTCTGGGGAGAAGAGTGAACGCTAGGAAAGCCGGGTAGAAGTCTTGGCGCTTTGTGAATTCAAAGAAACCAGCTGCTTGTGCAGCAGTTTTCTAAGGACATGTTCTGCTTTATTTTGATGCTGGGTATAGATTTCATAAAATAAAATTCATTTGTTTTAAAAACAGTTGGATAGCAGACAGCTGTTGGCACCGAAGTGTGGCGAAGATGTGCACTCCTAATACCTTGTCAGAAAATGACACCCAGCTCTTTAGCATTCAGTGATCCTGCCTAACGCCCGCCTCAGTTACATGTGGAAAGCAACTGGGAAACACTAATTCTTTTTCTTTTTTTAACCCCTAGTTTTAACACTCCTACTTTTAGCTAGTTTGTATTTTTAATCCTGCACTTGGAACTAAAGCTTGTACTAAGCTGACGAGCCTTGCACTGGTCTCAAGAGCGTTTCTCAGTTTGGCTCTTTGGAGATGATGAGACGCCTTTTGGATGTTCTAGCTTGTCAGTTCAAAGCTTCTAGGTCATATTTGTGTTCATGGTGAACAGTTTACCCAGTGAGAGCTTTTTGCTCAGTTTGGTGAAAGCCAGGGAGCTAGAAGACCAGCAGGAGTTGCGTGGGCTCTGTCGATACTGGTAAGTAAGAGGGCCAGGAACTAGTCCCTTGGCCCATGAACTGGTTCCCTAACTGGCCACAGCCGCACCACAGGGGCCTCTGTACGGGGAGTGAAACCTGCTTTAGACTTGTCCATGTTGTCTTCTGGTGCCTGGCCCAGGCAGTTCCTTGAATTGCACCTGGGACTGTGCTTACTTTGGCAGCACAGGTGAGCACTAGGCCAGCGCTCGAGCTTGTGTCCTCATCCTATTTAATTTAGCAGTAGAGACAGGGCTGTACAAGCTGTAGCGTCTTGCTAGCAGTGCTCGCTCCTCAACCACAGGCTGCAGAGCAAACGCATGGTTAACAGCAGTGGTAAGACATCCCCCCATGCCCATATCCCTGACATCAACTGCACTTGCTCTTCCAGTGCTTACGCTGCCGACAAACAGGGAATGGCTGTCGCATGGCCATACCTGAGTAACTCTGGGCATGGGCAGGATTACTCCAGGGAGAACATGCCTCAGCTTCACCTTGTCTCAACTGGAAACAAATTGAGTTGTGGGTCACATAAACTTTTTTTAGTGACTCATCTGGCACTTCCCTGGCTGAAGCATCCCTGTTGTGAAACACCTTCTGTGCATCCCCAAGTTCTTCATGCATCCATCACCATCTCCACATCGGCTCCTTCCAAGAGCCTGTCCTTCCACTGCTTTCACTCCTGCTCCTCCAGTGCTGAGACAGGCACCCTTGTGTTGCTCCAGCTTGTCAGGGCTCTGGCTCCGTGATACTCAGTGCTCGTGGTTTCTGCTTTATCAGAGCAAAGTCTTGGTCTTTGCTGCCTTGTGGAGGACTACGCTCTTGCAGCCACGGGAATGTGCAAATGTAGTAGGCACCATCTGAACAACAACGAGACGGGCCAGCACTGCCCTCCGCACTCAGATAAAAGGGTGGCTCTTTGAGCTGTGAACTCCTGGAAAACAGGGAAGATAAGGGTCTGCAACTCCAGGAACCTGCATGACCTTGGAAAGCCAAAGAAGTCCCCTACCTCCTCCAGATTGGTCAAATAATTCACCTAAACCAAAGGCCCCACCGGGGACTGGGGTGAACGCAGGGACATGTGGTGTGACACAGGGGTGGGCCTCATTTACACTGTAGCATCAGCAGACTTAGAACCCTCCTTGTCTGTGCTCGAAGGGTGGCCCTGCAGGCAACGCCCGAACTCTCTGCCACCTCTGCAGATACACATCCCGCTCTTAGCATCTCTCACACACCTTCTTGTAAAACCTTGTCATTAAAATGCTTTTACATTTTTTTCAAGCTCAAAACCAGGGAGGAATATTCACCACAACCGCCTTTGCCCACGTACAGACGCATTTATTGGTCTGCCTCAAGCAGCCACTTCCTCCACCAGGGATGACACAGCTGTGGCCTTTGCCACAGCATTTAAAGCAAAATCGTTTCAGCGGCAGGAGGAGATGCATGTGGTTCATCACATCATTAGTGTTTTCAGCTTCAAAAAAAGGGAAAGATAGTCATTTCAAAAGGAAAGGCACTTTATAAAGCTGTGGTTATAGCCTTCGTATTTCTGCTAGGCTGCTGCACAGGTACATGGGTACTGACAAACCAACCTTAAGCCAAAAGTAAGACTAGAGATGACCCAAAACTTTCACAGGCTGGCACTGCCACCAGCTTGTCATTTCCTTGCCCCCTCTCCTCCCACCTCTGGACCTAAGACTCCATTTTGACAAAAGCAGCGCTCTCGCTCCCTACTCTGTCAGCTGCTTTTATGTATTTACTAATTTATTTAAACCACACACTTTGCTTTTGATGCTTTTTGTATTGCAAAATACAGAAATACATTATTTCTTATATCTTAGAAGATTGTATGCATGAGAAGAGGCAAAGACTGGAAGAAATAAAGACTAGAAGGTATAGGCAAAAACTCTTTAAAAAATATTTGAAGTGGTACCAATTGCCAGTAAAATGCCTGTTCATTAACAATGACACTTTGTGCAGATATAAAATAGAAGCTATTTTTATTTGAGAACTAATAATGAATGCTGCCTAAATGAACAACGGAGAATTAAAATGGGAGAAAAAAAGAAAAAAAAATGTAGGAGGAGACATTCACATCAAGTACAAAGTAATTACAAAGTATTTCAGAAGACAGACTATTTCTAGGTATAGTTTGAAGACAAATGTTAACCAACAGGGAAAAAAATCCTGCTTACCAAGGGAAGCACACACAATTTCAAAATAAAATTTTTTCTTTGTCTAAGATTAACCAAATAAACAAGATTTAAAGGCAGGAACTGTGAGTGCTGACAGGTATGACTGGAGTTGCATATGGAAGCAGGAGAGTTTAACATTTGGGGTGACACTGTCTGGAAATGGCCCCGGTCCTGCCTTGTATGTCGGAACAAGCTAGCTGAGGTTTTACTTTTTAAGAAAGCCTATTTTTTAAAAAAAAAAATGGGGTCTTCTTATTGAAAAAAAAAACCACCCCACAACTGGGGTTTTTCTGATAAAAAAAATGTTTAAGGGGAATTCTGTAAAAAGGGATCTTCCCACTTCTCAAAATCCACACAAGAACATTGTTGTATATTTTTCCTTCAGTTCCAATTCTACTAGAGAGGCAGCCACAGCAGATGCATTTCACTCGCTGGCCGGCTCTGCAAGTGCTGCTCCACCATCCCTGGCTGTCCCCATGGACTCTACAGCCAATTCTTACCTCTGTGTCATGCTGGGATGGTAATTAATGGTGGCAGTGGGGAGCAGGGGGGGAAGAGAAGCAGGTTACAGGGACAAAGTGGGGGACAGAGGGCACCCCACTTTACTTCCTGAGACCCCCAGGAGGAACTCTGAAGAAGAATTCCTCCTGGAGGAACCTGATCCAGCATGACCTTCCATGATGCCTCACAAAACCAGCTATGGCTTGAAGTCCACTTGTTCCCAGAGTTCAGGAGCTGCTGCCCCTTTTCTTCTCAAGAGCTTTCATTAGGTCAGACATGAAATCTGCTTGCCTGCCTCCACCGCCAGTCGGAGGTGGCCCAGCTGACCGTGGCTCTCCAGCTTGTCCTGTGTTTTCTAGCCTTTTTGAAGGAAGTGGCACAGGCTTCTTTGTCGGAGGTGGTGGCTTACTGGAGACAAGTGGAGGTGGAGGTGGAGGGGGTAATGGCAGGTCTCCATTACCGCTAGTGGAGGCTGGTGGTGGCGGAGGCACAAAATCAGGAGGAGGTTCACAGAAATCAGATGGTGGTGGTGGAGGAAAATCAATCTTCAATGTAGGTGGCGGTGCTGGAAAGCTGTCTGGATCTGTTAGGAAAATGCCGCTGTCTCGTTTGACTTTGGAGGGTAGAATTGGTGAAACAGAAATAGCAGATGACCGCCTTTCAGGTGGGGGAGGAGGCTGCAGCGAGTTCCTCTTACTCTGGAATTTCTGTGGCCTCACCACTGACTGTGCCAAGCCAGGCGCACTGATGTTATTTGACTTAGCCTTTAATAAGCAGAAGGAATAAAAGGACAAGACACCGTCAGTGCACGTGTAAAATATTGCCACCGCTGAAGAACAGCAAAAAGGTGTGAAAATATATCTGAGAATAGTGCAGTAGACAGACAGATAATGAAGTAGAGTACATTTTGCCTGAAGAGCGTAAAGAGTATTTTGTTTTCTTTCTGGAGCTGCCCACAGAGCTTTGATAGTGGAAACCTCCATGTGTACAGTATTCATAGCGCTTCCTCAAGTGATGTCCTTAGAAAATGAGTGCTTTTAAATTTCAAAGAATTGCAGTTAGGAAGACATACAAAGATACTTTCTTGATGTTCCACCCTGCTGTTCATTCCCTGAGAACATGAAGACTTAAAAAAAAAAAAAAAAAAATCTGTGCTGTGCTTTTACATCCAAAAATACTGAGCAAGATTTGAGAACATAAAAAGCAGATGTAGTTTTGGCTCTCATCCCCATTGTATCTCCATCTCCCATTCGAGCTGGAGATCCAGAGCTGGATCCGTTGGTGACATGGCAAGAGCCACTGATAAGCCTGGGGAAGGGTGTCTTTCTGCTGGGCAAGGCACATGCACACACCTCCTCCACTTTCAAATCAATAGTGCGACAAACAGGTTCTTGAAGTCACTAAGTTCTAGCCATGTCTGCAAAGTCACGAGATGTTCAAACCCTCTGACAACTTTTTCGAAGGAAAAATGAATCGAAGCATCCATCACAAAAGTTAAGAAAAAAAATATGTAGGATAGCAGTTCATTATGGAGCTGTTTATTTTTGAGGTGGCTTTTCTTTTAAATTGTGTTTGCTAGTCGACACTCTGAAGATAAATAAAGCCCATTTGGTGATATCTGAATATAATGTGCTCTTTTATTTTCAGGTAGCAACTGATAGCTGTTGACAGTTACTACACAAACATGCTATCTATTCTTGTAAACCTGTGGAGAAGTCTGCTGAAAACAAAGCTTTGTAACACGTTCATTGCTAGTTGTGCTAATTTATCGGTTTAGATCCATCTAGCTTACTGCTCTAACTGTAGCACAGTGCACCCTGAAAGCCTTCAGCTTGATCCTTTGGTCCCAGGCTTGTAGAAGCTCTGAGGCAAAGACAGCAGCATGTTTGCTTCTGCCAGAGAAAACTGCTCTGTCTGCAAGCCTGCAGTCAGCAGTGCTAATTCCAGCATTAGCTAAGTATAACACACACGCCTTCTCTTCCTCACTCTGCTTGCCTACAAAGATGGAAATAAATGAGACACGGGAGGAGGGAACCACTGGCTGAGTTCTGAGAGCGTGACCTACTCCAGAGGAAGTGAGGTTCAGAACTGAGAAACAAATCTTTTTGAAGGAGGAACTCAAAGACAGAAACAAGAAGCGTAGGACACGTAATGCAGGCGACAGCAAAACCCTAGGAGTTTAATTTCACTTGTCCTGTGTACTTTATGCATGATGGAAGGGTTGAATAATGAACTGCAAAAAAATGCAGGGTTTTTTTCTGTAGGATGTTTTTGAAGTCCTCATACTGTACCCCACTGAGATTTTTACAGCCAGAGTTGGTGCAAGTAGACAAAATTTGGAGCTTAAAGGAATGCATTTAGAGCCTAAAGAAAACATGTAATGTTTTCCCTTACTTCTTCACAGTTTCTCTTTTCTTACGCACTCATCTTCAGCTGTGCACGGTGTTCCCTGCTGAAAACACTACTGTATCCTTTGTGTTACTAAGGCAAGACCTGTTTTCTGGCAGAGACAGAAAACGGCACCGAGGTTCTGACAGCACAGGCTCTTTGAGACTGTCCCAGTAGGCACATTCCTATTCCTGCTACGCAAACTCACAGCTATCTGTTCTGATGAACAAAAGTGCCAGATGCCTGTGCCTTCACCTCCCGCCAGTGGTTCCTTGCTTCTGTGCAATGGGCACACCGTTTGCAGTGTGTAAAGCGTGCGGAGGGGCAGCAAACCAGCCGCTTTGCCCAGAAGCAAAATCGCTGTCACAACAGTACACTGGCACTCTGAGGGGGTAAGAGAGTGGGTGAAGAAAAGCAAACTTGAAGAACTTGTCCACAGGTGACATGTAAGTAATGTACTGCTAGTAACTGCTGACCTGTACCTCTGATGCATCCACTTTCTTCTGAGTCTCTGGAAATTCTGCACTGGAACGACGAACAATTTGGGGAATCTGTCCATTTGACTGAACAGCACCTGTGGCGAGGAGAGGAGAGAGAGGGAAGAGAGTGTTACGCTTGTGTGATATTAACCAGATCAGGGAACAGCAAACTAAGAAAAAGGCTACAAAAACGTCATTATAACTTCCACCAAGGATCCACTTGTTATAGGCTTTTATACATAATTCAGTAAAATCCATGAGGATGTGTGTTTTCTACTTCAGGCTTATTTTGTGACTTTTCGCATTCAGTTCATTACCGAAGGAAAATAAACAAGACACCTTACATTAAAAGTAATATCTGTCCACGTGCCTCCATGGCTGTAGCTGACAATCCTACAGGAAGTGGAAGTGGCAGAATTATGAAGACGTATGACAGAAATTATCAGAGTGCGTAAAGGTCTTGACAAACGAAGAGCTGCTTCTTCTGGCTATTGTAAATGGCGATTAGAGAAGGGGACCGTTAAGGCTGACACAGGAACAGAGAAGAGGAGCTGGCTTTGGAAGGGAAGCTAAGCAGAAACCAAACTGGCATAGTTAAACCCACCCTCTTCTAAAGGGACTCCCAGTCAATCCAATATGCGAGTTCATGCATTCCATTATCAAGGTTTATTTTTAAATGTTAGAGTAATCTTTGCAAGTCATTTTCTCCAAAATTTTATGTTGAATTAACATTTTTTTAAGCAAAAAAAAAAATAGCCCAACTATAATGCAAAACATAGATACCCAAAATATAGAATGCAAAATATTGAGCCATGTAGTGATGCGGAACATCTGAATAAAGCAACATCCTTCATCTTTCAAACATAATGATACTGTGTTGGCACACAACACACACTGTTTTTTAGCATCCAATGACACCACATAGTGTGGCAGGGAGGCAAACAACATATTTTGCCTGACTTGGGACAGTTCAGAACCACAGACCAGTTTGGGGTGTACACGAACACACAAATGCTGGCTACAGCAGTGTCGCCAGGGAATACAGGCTACATGAGATGCGAGAACAGAAGATCCACCTGCCTTCCTAAGCATTGCTTTTGGCTGCCGCTGAAGTCAACAGAGTACAGCCCCCTGCTAAGCTCAAACAGGACTGTAGTTTTCTACAGCAGATTTTAGCCTATACTGAAATCAGACCATATAAATGGCTATACACCCATTTGAAAACAGAACAGAAGAAAACGTGCTTTGTTCTATTTCCAAAACATGGGCCAACAATTACTCACAGTCAGGCAGTTCAGGTTACAGTATTATAGTCAGGCCCCAGGTTTTATACAGGGCATTAATGATAACTATTAAGACAGCAAGAATCACAGTGACTTGCCTCAATTAGAACGCTAATGATCCTTCAGAGATATTTCCATAGAGACAACATACATGACTAAAATCTTTCCAGGCTATTTAACCATTTAATGGGATCCATTAGTTAAGATTAACAGTATATTTTAAGATCACATGCAGTGTTCCTGGATTCTAGTCAGGAGCTGAAGTTATAACACATATATATGCATTTTATAAGGCCTTGATCCTGCCCATATCCAGTACGGACTGCAGCACCAGCACGGAGCCCCACTGGCCAGCCACCTCTCTACTATCATCAATGTCAGAACACAAAATGCTCCATGACTGTCCCAGCCACCCTTGCGAATGTACCCCTGCACACAACCATCAAAAAATCCCCTGATCTCAAAGCAGTGTGTTACTGGGCCTCCCTACCCCAAACGTGCGTTTATGACCATGATTGTCTCCAAGGAACAGTAGAAAGACCATCCTCTTCTCATATGTAGTGGTAAAAGGCAAACTAAAGCCTTGGAAAGGTGTTTGGAGGATTTTGAGTTGTCTACATGAGAAGTCAGAATATTAACTGCCAACACTGATTTTGACTTTGCTTGTCTTATGACAGCAAGTACTTGACCAGCACATCCTTCCTCATAAATAAAGTGTACCTTAAGCATGTAAATGACAAACATTCATGCAAGTTACAGCTAGTATCATGCATTGTTGTATCTGTACAATGATAAAACAGGTAACAGCAATATGATGAAGCTCCTGGAAAAGTAGAGAATAACCCAATCCTTTCTTCCTCTGCATCCTTCTCCTAACACCCACATTGTTATCATGCAAATGAGTGAAAGGCTAGGAAAGAGAGTGGCTCACTCTATAATAATCTCTTTCTGAAATGAACATTCTCAAAATATCCCACTCATGGGAAGAAAAGCTCTGATACAGCCCATGTAGAGACGGCCAAACAGAAAACTTCAAGACATGGACCATCAGTCTCTAAAACATAGAGGGAGGATAAAGGATTTGTATTCAGATGCCAACAGAAAAATACCTTATTAAATTATGCAGATTTAAATGGACCTTTGGTGGGCTGTCTTTGTGTTCTTCAAGTTCTACCTTTAAAGTGAGAGCTCTGCTGCCAGCTTAGCTATAGATTAGAGCTATGCTGGGCTGTCTAGAACAAGATATTATCTTGCTGAATCAATGGGATGCATATTTTTCTGAACAAAGACTATTGCAACACTGATGATGACAGAAGAGGGCAATAAATGTGATTTCAACCACTGTCACAGCATTGGTACCTGCTGATAAGGATCCTGCAGGAGCAGCTGGTTCCACCATCCCTTGATTTGTCCACTGAGAGGACAAGCCAGCTTTCTTCACTGCGCATTTGTAATTATCATATAGTGTCTTGCCATACTGCAAAACAATCAAAACAATACAATAAGCATGGTGTTAAGCCTGAAATAGGTCAAGCATTCATTTTGCTCTTGGACACCTTTTCTGACCCCATTCCTTCCTACCCAGTTTTGTTAAAAAGTAGTTTTCTACAAGTGCTGTGCCTATTTCTGTACAGTGCTAGGTGGAAAGCACCTCCATAACAGCACAATAAAACAGGAATCCCTGTGACCAAACACAGTCCTACTGATATCATTCTCACATTTTATGTTCGTTTCAGTATTTGTAAACATCTTGAAATGTGGCTTTACAACTAACTGTTCTCAATAGGTATCATTTTCCACTGCTTTCCAAGTATTACATTTTCAGATTGGAGACTTGGGACACTGAATCCTGGGCTCTAGAGGAAACAGCTGTCAGTGAAATACACAAAATAATTTGATGTTCACCCCACACCTTTGTTGGATGTCACCCTGCAGCAGAACCAGCAGAAAAGAATATCTACCTAACAGGAGCAGGTCTGTATAGCCAGGTACAGTCAGTATATTGGGCTATGTGTAAGTCCATCTCCCTTAATATTTTGTGCAAACCAAAACGGCCTGTGAATTCGTATCTTTTTGAAGAGGGCAAGGCAGAGAATTTGGGCACAACTGTCTGAAAAACGTCACAGCTGGACTGATCAGAGCTTGCACATCTTTAGCCACAGCATACTATTACTGTGCCAGATAACTGTGGAGGGAGTTTTACAAGTACATGAGTTTTACAGCTACAGAATTCACCCCCATGTTAATGAGAAAAACACACTGATAACTAGAGTACAGGAATATTCAGCAAATCCTTCCTGGTCATGCCCTTCTGCTCTTTCTTCCTATGGTAAAATTAGCATGAACATCCATTCTTGTCACAGTATTTCCAGTTGAGGTGATGACAGTCAGTAACCTAAGGAAGACAGGATTTTACAGAACACATATTTAATGAAATTTACTTTTAATCTCACCTTGGCAATCCTTATTCCTGTTACCCACTGATGCAGGGTTGCTTGATCATCACAGCACAGGTACTTGATATATTGTGACTCCTTTTGAATCTGGGGGTGCTGAAAGATATTGATTCATAAAGTAAGACATACACAGAAATCAAGTCACTGTACAAAAGTGTGAGGGCACTGCACAGTGACCTCAATGAGAACACTGCCTATAGGCATCATGTTATCTTAAAGAGGATTTGAAAAAAAAAAAAAAAAGCAGCAGCAAAAACAGAGTATAAGAAAACATAAAAAATATGGTGATTGTGAACTATACGTGAGTTGCCACTGGCAGCTTGAAATTTTTGCTTGAAATAATTTTAACGCACGGTAATATGAATTCGAGGGCTACAGAAATCTAATAGTGATTTAGAGTTCAATGAAGTCTACAAATGCCATGGTTCAAGGTCTAACATTCAATGTATAAACACTGGAAGGAAGCCTGTTTCTCATTGTGGTTTGTCATCTGTAAGGCATCCAGACTGAATGCTGAACATAATTAGTTTTCAAAGAGTATGTTAAATTTGTTTAAGCATAAACTCTCAGCTGAAACAGATTTTTCCTTCTAACTGCCTGCCTTTCTTTGGGCCTAGTTCTAGCTATTTTCCTACACATTTTTATTCTGCTTTACTCTTGCTGTTGTTTGCCAACAGTTTTGTAATACTACCATATGTTCTAGATAGAGGATCATTCAAAATGCAATGCCTTCAGGAGTAATCTTTTTTGTTTGTTTGTATCAGAAACATTTACAATTTTTAAACATTCTTTGTTCTTTTGGACATGATTTAGGATGTCTTCCCCTTACTGATCAATGTAGTAGTGGTACGTGGTGATGTACCATTGCAACTCAAAGATCACCAAAATCCCTGGCCGCCTACTTGCCTGAGATTGAACATCCTCTTTAAGACTCTGTAGGAGTTTGTTTCCCCTGCTACAACAGAGAAGGCTGTGAAGTCTTTAGTAGCTTAGGTGGAATAATATACTGCCATCTCTTGATATGCAAGGGAAAGAATGAAACCAAAGGAAAATTCTTCATAATCCCTCATTTATGTGTTCACTTCTATTTATATTCTTACAAATTATAGGTGCACAGATAGTGAAACCTTGTGAACACACAAAAGAGCAGACAAATACACTCCAAGGATTCACTACTGTCAAACCACTCTTTTTGCCCTGGCCAGTTAAAAATTCACAGAATCACAGAATGGTAGGGGTTGGAAGGGACCTTCGGAGATCATCTAGTCCAACACCCTGCCAAAGCAGGTTCACCTAGAGTAGACTGGACAGGAATGCATCCAGGAGGGGTTTGAATATCTCCAGAGGAGACTTCACAGCCTCTCTGGGCAGCCTGTTCCAGTGCTCTGGCACCCTCAGAGTAAAGAAGTTTTTTCTCATGTTGTGATGGAATTTCCTGTGTTTGTGCCCACTGCCCCTTGTCCTGCCACTGGGCACCACTGAAAAGAGTCTGGCTCCATCCTCTTGACATCCGCCCTTATATTTGTAAGGATTGATGAGAACCCCTCTCAGTCTTCTCTTCTCCAGGCTAAACAGACCCAGGTCTCTCAGCCTTTCCTCCTTAGAGAGGTGCTCCAGTCCCCTGATCATGTTCGCAAGTGTACCTCCACCTAGCAGCAAGGACCCTGTTTTACACATATTGTTAAGCCCCCAAAACAGAGCAGTGCTGGATGTGGGGAACTCAGCAGGATCCTGTGCAGCACAGAGGCAGTCCAGAGCTGATGTAGGTGCCAGATATCTCCTCACAGATGCCTGCTGGTGGCTGGGGAGTCCCTGGTGCAGAGGCCAAACCCTGGCCACAGGTCGGTGATACAGGGGTTCAAAAGCAGAGCTGAATACAGAGGTCCTGCTTCTCAGCCATGTGTCCTGCTCCCATCTGAGCGTTGCAGATACCAGGCTTCTCTTGCTTGTGCTGACTCAACTGTTTATGAGGCCACATTGTGATTTGAAAACAACAACAAAAAAAAGGAACTGGTCTGGGTTAAATATAGCCCATTTCATCCTGCTGTAGTTTTGGTTTATGTTTTTTTTTAAACCCAGCAGTCCACAGCATGGCCTCACACACAGTATGGGGATACAGGTCACTGTGGCTTGGGGAGAGAACAAGTAGCAAGGGATGGATGAGAGAACGGGACCGCGCAAGCCAGTATTGCTGCCAATGCCTGGATCATCAAATTACGGGGCGAGGGTGAACACACCAGGGAGATAACTGTGAGGAACAAAAACCAAAGGGATATTACTCTTGAGGGTTCTCACAGTGACAGATGTGTCCCAAGGCAGTACTGTATGTAACCACGTTACAGCTCTCTGCTGTTTGAACTCAGCTGCTCACATACATCATAGTGTTCACCATTTTTCTGCAAACACATAGTCCATTTCCCCTGGACACTGAATATGCAAAGTTCATTTCAGCCCTCTGGAAGAGTCCATGGACAGTTTATGCTATTACCTTGGGCACTCCCAAGGTGAAAGCTAGGGACATCTCCCATTGCAAACCCAGAGGTGACAGCTCACTGTCACCAGGTGCCTTAATTGCAGAGCAGGCACCATGCCCATCCCACGGACCTGTGCCTCACCCACCTGGTACACTCACACACCACCCCTTCACACAGCTCAATGCACAGGGTTCAATCTTCCTGCTATACACCTAGGCCACCTACCAAACAGGGGCGGTAACCAGGGCCCCTGGACAAACAGCCTTCTCCAGCTTCACAGCATCTGCCTGTCCCCACCTCAGCAGCCTCAGACAGCCTGAATGCTGCTCAGAACGAGCTCCACTACTGCAATACGCGGCCAGCAAGCACACAATGCCTGACAATCCTTATTTCCTTCCACCATTTCTCCATTATGTGACCCAACACAGTGAAAACCATGAGAGAATTCAGTCTGAGAGATTTCTTTAAAAGGGAACTGTAAGCAGGCACTTCTCTGTGTGGCAGAGTACGCCCCATAGACCTGGGTTACATTATCACCAACAGAGCCAGAAGAACAAGGAGATGCAAACAAAGACACTGCAACCCTGGGTAAATTCAATTCTTCAAGCACTTTTCAACCAGCAATTAGCAATTTTGCTCCAGTGTGTAAGGTCCTACTCAACCCAGCAGATGGCACCCAAAGCTTTCAAAAATGCAAAAAGTAAGGATTTTTTTTTTTTTCCTTCTTTCTCATGACATCAAAATCCAACGGCTCTACATACCTCCCCTCCTTTTTAAACACCACACCTACCAACAGCTTTTTATTGTAAGGAAAAAAAAAAAAAAGACTTGTAATTTAGCAGATAATTCATGCAAACACCCGGAAGAAAGTGCATACTGCATAAACAAGGCAGAGGAGGACGTGGCACAGAGCAAGCTAGGTAATGACTGGTGCTGCACATAGACATGGCCCTGCCACAGGGATCTGCCGCTGGGGAGCTCAGAGGGGCTGCTGCAGACCTCTCCTCTAGGCACCTACCAGTTTCACAAGAACACTCGTACTGTGTCAGATCAAAGGTCCCTGAATCCAGTATCTGGACTTTGACAGTGGCCACAAATGGATACTGAGGGAACAGAAAGAACAAGACAAGCATATATGGTACTTCCTTCTCTGTACTCTCCCTGTCTGTAACTATTTTAAGGTCAGGGGATTTTCTGAGCCACATGGGTTTTTTCTGTATTTAGGTTCTTCAGTGGATTTCTCCTCCAGGTACTTCTTGAGCTTTTTATTAAGTCCATAGAGAGTGCTGGAACCCATAACATCTTTTAGCGACAATCTTCCCAGGTCTGCTACACACTCTATGAAGAATCACCTCCTTTTGCTCTGAACCTGACCGCTACTAGCTTTGTGTAACACTCCTGCTTTGGAAGAATGGCTGACCCCTCTCCATGCCATTCCTGAGCCTAGAGATCTGTATCATATTCCTAGCAAGTTGCCTCTATTCCAGCCTACAGGCTTCTAGTCTTTGCAGTCATTCTTCAAATCAAAGTCACTGTTTGATTTGAAGTCACTTTTGCTTATCCTTGTTGCTCCTCATTGATCCTTTTCCAAGTTTATTATATCCTCTTTGAGATGAGAAGACCAGAACTGCAAAGGTGAGGGGGAACCATGGACTAGTGCCATGGTATGGCAATGTTCACTGATTTATCACCTATGCCTCTCCTAATCATTCCTAATGCTTGATTTACATATGTGACCACCACTCAAACAAAGCTTTCCTCACTGATCACTTTTAGCCCTATGCACATTACTGTGTGCGTATACCTAGACCGTATGTTATTTACAACCTTTTTGTCCAGAACCTCAGCCTCATAATGGCCTTCCAGAATTCTTCAGTCTGCCCTTTCCTCAATGGTCTGAACAAAGTAGCATCGTCAGCAAGCTTCCTCACCTCACTGCTTACCCCGTCAATGAATATTTTGAGATGGTGAGCTTCTCACCATCCTGAGAATCTGAGAGGGGACTGTCAGTGAACAAGGCTAGAGTGTTCCATGACGAACAACATGGGAGTTATTTACTGCCTACTCTCTACCTTATATTTTATTAGCTATTGTCTCCACTGGGCAATCTATCTTAACTACTGACATTCACCAATGGGGCCTATTCCAAATTACCCCAATCAGTTCCTTGATTAAATTACTCCAATCAGCAACCATGATTAAATGCAGAGTCACAAGTATATTCTGTCAATTAGGGTTGAGACTAGCAAGCTGCTGAGCACCCAGCTCTCATAAGGAAGGTTAAACACATCAAAGCCGTGCAGGCTGTCCGTATCTTCGCTTCGTAACAGCTGAGAACTGTATTGTCTCTCACTTCCCAAGAAGCAGCAGCACTAGTTCTCTTTTTATGTGTAACCTTACCGATGACACGTAAAATATAACTTTGTACTGGACCCATAGCCCACTGAAGTTAACTGGAAATATCCCCTTTACCGTTCCTGGGGTATACCCCTACCTTTGGATGAGGTTTAAGAAGGACTGTTCCTCTGCTTTGGTCAGTGCAGAGGCTGCCTACTGCAGCTGTGTGCAAGGCCAGATCACACAACAGCAGCGCCAAGCTTAATACTGAAGGTTTATACCTGTTAAAAGACTATTAGAAAGCGGCTCAAATGGAGGCATTTGGCTTCCTGTGGTTTCTAGATGCATGAAGCATGCTGTTTTGGATAGGAAGGTATAATGCTTCAGGCCAAGAACTGTCACACCCCAGCCCAGCAGCTTGCTCACTTGGGAAGAGCCGTACCACAGTGAAATTACAAACAGCACAAACGGCAGGTCTCTGCTGTCGAGGGTGACCTTTACAGGCTCGACTCTCTACTAAAAGCTTCAGGCCACGTGCAAAACCTATTAGATAGTACATAAAAATGCTGACTCAGCATAACCAATTCAGAGAAGCATCTGGACAGCTGAAAGTCCCTGGAAGTGATGACTTGGTGTGAAAATCCATGGGAACATCCTTTCACAGCTCCTGTGTCTCAGGGTAGCTGTGTAGCACATCACACAGACGTAAGGAGCTGCAGTCACTGAGCAAGTCTGGTTTTGCTAAATTAGATTCATACTCCCTGTAATAACCCCTCTGTGAGGCTAACAGAGGTCATAACAATATCATGACCGTCATGTGAGAAATACTGTATTTTTAGGCAACGTAACACTAAGCTCAGTATGTCACAGTTTAGATGTCTCACATATGGAGACAGATAAATGATTTTGTTACATGGTGCATACCATGTCCTGAAAAGGTCATTAAAATCATCTGACAGCAAAGTGAAAACATCTCCTCTGGAAAGGTTTATCACCTTTGCCTCTGAAACATGCAGCACAAAAATGAATTATGAAAGACAACTGTTTAAAAAGCAACCACGCCAGAAGTCATTGTTTGAAAAGTGGTACTATGCAAGTAAAAAGGGACTCCAGAATTTTTCTCACAGAAATAAACTGAATAATGCTTCAAAATAATACAATGCATTAAAATGCAACATAATTTGACTACAGTGGACTTTTTTTTTCTCTGTCAGTGTCAAAACTCTTAATAATGATGAATTAGTCACATCATCGGGCCTGATTTTTGGAAGTGCTGGACACCTGTCCAGCCTGAGCACCTCAAACGTCAGGCTGCAAAAGGATGTGCTGTGTTCCACACAAAAAAGCACTGAAAAGGTTTGGAACAGAATCCAGTGTTCTCCTCTGACCCACTGTCTCTTCTTCTTTTTTCAAATCACAAATATCAATTGTCTAGAGATAAAGAAAGCAGAAGCACTTGAATATAAAGAGCTTATTTTCTGGAGAGGTTTTAAAAAAAGAAATATTTGTGCACAGATTTCATTTTCAGATATAAAGTAAAATCTTTGCCTAAGGAAAAAAAGATAGACCACAGTGAAAACCTGAAGAAATGGGAACTGAACTATGTGGTTTCTACGGTTTGCGCCAAAACAAATGACCGAAGGCCATGTGTGCATGAAATTAGAGATTATCCCAATAAAATCTTTTGCTTTGCCTTCTTCCAACACTGAAGATGAAAAGTAAACTCAAGTTATTCAGGCATCTCATTGGATTCCTTGCCCCAAAATACATGGATCATCGCTCAGTCTCTGAGGCAGAAACAATAGCCAAAAGCATAAAGAGTGACTAACTTTGGATCAAAAGCTTTGGCTTTAGGCCAAATTTTCACAAAATGGTCAATGTTTTTGGATACCATATCTTTTACTGATGAACTCGTGCTATGTTGAGATAGCTTCTCCGAAAAGTTGAGACTCTTCTGGCTCCCATGACTGCAAGTAGAATTAATACTCAGCATCTCTCAAAAATCACACGGAAGTGGTTCAAGTTTGCTGTCTACTATTAAACGTGGTGAAATTCTGATACCACACACTCCTTGCATTAAGATGACCAGGCTTAAATGATCTTTTGAAGACATGTGAACTGCGCAGATAAAACAGTAACTGTCCTGTTATAGGAAAATTATTCTTTTGACCTACATTTCTCTAATGACTGAGGCAAAATTTTTAGGTCGTTAAAAATATATGTAATAGCCATTGTAACCAGAGGACTGCTTCATACAGCAAATAATGTTTTCCAAAGCTATTATATTCCACTTCTCACTGTCCATTCTCTGTCCTTATTCTCCCCATTGTTTATGCATTAATCTTGTAAAATGTGCACATGCTATGACTGTAAATCCACATATCTAAAAGTGTTCTGTAATAAGGAGTATGTCTGCTTTTGCTTTTTCAGTTTATTTAGCAATGAATTTTACTCTGAACTATTTATCTGAAGCATTCGTGCTAAGACAACAATTTTCAATTCTTTCACATAAAAAAATAGAAAATCTCCTGTTTTCTATCCCCATTTCCTGCACTAGCAATTTGCTCTACATCTTTTTCCTACCATTTTCTCTCTCAAACTGCTAATTCTCACCCTTTACCTTCCTGTCATTGTGCTGAATGCATTATGTACATGACTCAGTCTGCGAGGGAACATATTGAGTGTAAGGGAAGAGGGAATCAGGAGCGGAGCAACTAAATACCAAATTACCTGCTAGAATGACGCCACTGTGGCAAACAGAAGCTATTCTTCTTGAAAATTTACTTCCAAAATTTTTTGGATTATTAGAATTATTTTTTTTTTTAAAATCATAGTTTCCAAATGATACCAGGAAAACTTAGCTTAGATTTAGATGGCACAGGAAAATGTACCCAGCTGTGGAAATAGAGGATGATTTGCCTTTGTCTCAGTTTATCCCCAGGAAACCAATTTTTTTCATCCTAGATTAATTCAGCATTATGCACCATTACCTCCAGATTACTCAAGCACAACCAGCACCAATAAACTATAATTAAATCCACTCTTTGTCACAGGCACATCAGACTGACTAAACCAGCTAATTTGCATATAGATTACCTTGCTATTTGTCTGCTTTGAAAGATTTTTCAACATGGTGTGACAAAACCAGCTCCTGGACTAGTGTGTATGTGCGCATGCACACACACACACACACACACAGAGAGATACTCCTAGTGCACAAAATAAACATTATGTTCACAATTTCTGCTCAGTGCAATGGATGCTGTCACTAGCACGGTGAACCCTTCCTTCATGGTGAAATTTCCTGGTTTTGAGGGCTTTCAGCTTCGGAATATGGAATAAATCACAAAAGGTCTCATCCATTTCCACAGCATTTCCCATGTAACGTAGTAGATGGTGAAAAAGCAGACCTACAGGGAATCTATGCATAAAAATTTGTATTTGTAAATGCAAGAGCGACTGTGAGGAACCAAATCACTCCAACTTGCGCACTTGCTGCGTGCAAATTTATTTTTTCTGTGAATGAGAGAGATTTTTGCTCCTCGCCGTTCCTCTCCCAGGAGTAGCCAGCACTCTCCGCAGGGTGGCGGGGAGAGCCACGCTGCCACCCTCTCCTGCCTCCTCTGCCTGGAACAGAGGGACAGATCTGACCTTGACGGATGCAGGTTTGAGCAAAGGTGTTCTTTCACTCTTGGCTGCCCTTTCCTTTCCTCTTTTCTGCATATGGAGGTCTCTTTTATGAAAAGACTCACTTTATCTGATGTAAAAGTGAAGGGTGGGATCTTTAAATTTTTGTAAGCGTTATATTTAGGCTGAGTAGAAAATAGGAAGAATCTGCATATTTACAGGAGCAGTTGCTGCAAAAATATTTATTTTATTCAGAGGCTCTATTTTTAATATGTTGAAGGATCTTTGTGTTGTTGTTTTTTTAAATATGGGACTTCCTTTGAGAAAGGAATGCTTGTTTAGCAGTGGTACAGAACAATTCAATTTCAGAAGGTTATAGCTCAGCACAGACCAAGTAGCTACTGGAAAATAAAACAGTTCTTCAAGCTTTATAGTTGCCCAAAAATCTAAAGATCCCTGAAAGCCAACTCCATCGGAGCCTCTGTGCGAGTCCGCACTCTTATCCTCAGGACCCAGCCACATCGGTTCTGGTTTGCTGCACAGGGACAGCTAAAGGCGACCCTGCTCTTTGACACCAACCAGCCAGCTGTGCTCCTTTCGGTTGGTCCCAGCTGGGCTTTCTGCTGCCTGAGAGAAGCCGATATGAGGAAGCAACTGCTTTGTTCAGTTACTGCAGTTGTCTCCTGAATCATTCTGAAAGGAAACTCCTGAATAAGCTCAGCAAAGTGCGCTCTCTTTTGCTGGCAGACACTGTGATGTGTTTTTGAATTGTTTCTCTCACACCACCGTTTTCCCCATTATCTCCTCAGTGTCTCGATGGTTAGTAAATAAGCAAAAACCACCCCATTTTTGTTCTGAGCTAAAGTATATATAATGGTAAGAAATGATAGGCAAGGAGCGCTCACAACACACCATGCTTCTCTAGCTGTAAGAGCAATGTCCTACTAGATGGATCTGCAGACAAGAACATTTACATTTGAGCTAGTTTAAAATAGCTAGTCTAGGTGCAACTCCAACATTACAGGCTGCAAAACTTACCCCAGCTTCTGGCTAAGTACCAAAGCAACCCACCCATGATGTGCACAATCTTGTTGCTACACTAACACCAGTACCCACACCAGCATTACCAAAGTAACCCTTCTTCAGGTATGACCACTGAAGTTGAAATGAAATGGCTAAATTAAAAAAGAAACAGGACAGAGGGAGCTGCTGGCTCCCGCTGACTGGATGCATGCTGCCGGCACAGGCACTAGGAGCAAAGGCTCACTGTCTTTGCGAGCATCTCACTTGACTGTAGCCTAAGAGAAGAAACTGGAGAAAAAGCCAATATCCCATTTAGAGAGATCAAGGTAAAGCAACATTCAAAGAAATGTCATGAAGACTTGGAGGCAAAAGCCCATATAGTTCAGGGCAGCGTCAGACAACCTGAGAAATCTCACTGTTCTAGCTAAAAAAAAAGTCACCAGGGTTGTGATTAACATTAGTTATAAGGTTCCTCTTTCCCATAAGTTCTTGGTGATGACTGGCACATAGACACAAAAATGAAAGGAATGCTCTGCTTGTTCTTCTATCACCTCTTTGAGGGCTCTTCCCTTCATAAAGACACACCATAAAGATGACCAAGGCTTGGGTCATTCTATCTTTTCTCCCTGTGAATACGAGACAGGACCTTTGAAGGCAGGTACAAATGTTACTGGTTTTAGGCTAGTTATTTGATTAGAAGGCTCATCATTCAAATGGGGACTGGAGGAAAAGAAGGGATGCTTCCTTCAAGCATGAGGCCATATTCAACTCCAAATCAGCCCACCTCACTGGCCGTTTGCTGCCATTTGAATGAGCAAAGAACATTTTCCCTGTTCTTGCAGTAATGATACCAATTAGCGTAACCAGTCAGAAATAAATACGCTGTTTTTTCAACTCAATGCTCAAAGCTGGGAAATTATGTCTGGTTCTGAATTCAGCAGGATTTTCCACCTAGCACAGAAGCAAGCTACTGCTGAAGCTGCTGAGTCCTTGCTTTTCTCCTGCACCATAAAGTACAAGCTGGTCTCTTGCCTCTGAGTTGGGCAGTTTCTTTTGTTAAGTTTGAAAGACAGCAGAGCAAGTAACTTAGCTGATGACTGCTCACCGTTTTGACACAGCAGTTCCTAAGGGGATCCTCAGAAAGCAACAATTCTTTAAAAAAATGTAGTGCTTTTATTAAAAAAACTTTTCAAGTGATGTTACAACTTGCTGGAGCTAATAAGGGGCTGCAGAATAACCTGTTTTCTAAAATGCAAAAGTCTCCTTTGATTTACAGCCATCCTCAGTGAACAGCTAAGACGGGCTATGGCTGCTACTCTTCCAATTATTTTCCCCCATTTGCTTTAAAGACAGATAATCTGCAGCCAATGCAAACAAGTAACTGGATGAGAATCTCTGCAGAGCTCACTGTCCGGGGAATGCACACGCCAGGGGATGGAAGAGCTAAGACAGCAGTGCAGCCTTGGCTGTGGAGAAATTTCCATCTGGCTTGGACTAAGCTGGGCACCCAAATTCCTTCAACATTACTAGGTTGCCAGTAGAACAAACACAAATGTTTTCCTGTTAAATCTATTGCCTTTTGCTCACTGCAGCTGTCTGCAAAAGTACTGTCATTTTATCTTGAGGACTTTATTCTCAAACTATGACAGGATGAGAAATACCTCAAGGATGACAGTTTGTTTTCCTTTGGCATCTCAGGATGAGTGTTTTCCAGCAAGAGTGGTATTTTCTTCTGGGAGATTTCCATATGAAAACAGACAGGAACAAAATGTGACTAAACGTAATAAACGGCTCTGTGTTCCTGTCCAAACACTTTTGTGTCACCAAGCATCCCATCAGAGAGACCAAGATTTAACTTTGCTTCTTCCTGCAGCCACAGATCTCAAGATGTACTACATCCTCAGCTACAACCTCCAAAGCTAAGAGATGGATATGACGAAACTCATCTAAGCTGCACACCTTCAAAAAGGTATATATAGAATTCAAATTAATGTACAGAAATTGTAATAAATACAATACTGCAAGAGACAGCTATTAAAAGAAGCCAAGTCTGAAACTGAGCCGGTCAGGAATCTACACAATGCTGACTTGTGGGAATTAAAATGAAGAACAATCACTGTAACATAATCTATTCATCACTAAGTAGTGTTGCACAGATATAACGATCTTATCGATATGATGTTTATTCTAGTACACCACAAACACATTTCAGAAGCATCAGAGCAAACAGTTTTGCTAAGTAGGTTTCAGACATTTATAAGCCTATTACACATCAAGCTTTCCCTAGGGAGCTTTTGATCTTCACATTTCACTTTGAGGGTACAGTGCTAACATCCCACATCCAATAAAGCAAGTATTTCAGTCGAGTTGTGACTTTTTTGGGGGTGTAAGTTCTTATTTATAGCATACCTCTTTTCACAAATGATGGCAGTAAGTCCAGAAAGTTTTTCTAATGATTGTGAACAGTTAAACTCATTGCTACACACATTTCAAAAATCATGCTTTTATTTTCATCTGAACAGAATGTGAATAACTGTTATTAAATTAGTCGGATATTCCTGTGATCAGTCATCTGTTTAGAAAATCGATTTCCCTTTATTTTTTAAATCAGCTCTCCTTTTCCTTATTTATTTGAAGTTGTATTTTTCAGAAATAATGCTTACCTGTTAACTTCAGAAGGCTCACCCCTTTTTTACAAAATGGATAAAGTGGGTTTTGCAGAGCATTTTGCAGACAACTATAGTATTAAAACTGCTCATGTGTGTTAATTAGATACATCTGCTTCAGAAAATAAGTCTAGGTCTATAAACCGCTTCTGCTTGGCCATGTGTAAATTAGGCTAGCAGACATTTTGAAACTGAATAAAAAAGCACTATAAGTGTGCAGGTACAGCCAGAAATGTGGTATTATAAGTGACGACTGATGTGAATGTTTCCTGTACTATTTTTCTGAGATGGCAAGATACTGTGTTTTCTAATATCTTGTTTGCACTGCAGGCCTTTAAATAAAAAAGCAGCAACAAGATTATCTTCTGTATTGTACACAGTAATCCCACTGTATTTTAAAATCTGTATTAGTGACAGAAAACAAGCAAGGTCTAATTACTGCAACCTCAAAGGTTCATTTCTGTTACCTGAACTATGTGAAATGCATGAGCTTCTTTTCCTTTCCTGAGAGGAATGCAGAATTCCCAGCCTATTTGCAGTGCTATTACCTGGAGAGGCAGCAATGAGATACTTACTTCAACAATAAGCACTGATTTTTCACAAGTGGGTGAACAATATCTTTTGCACTCCTGTCACAAATAGTTGTGCAATAAGATATGTCATCTGAGATGTCTATTCCTGCAAGATTTTGCAATTCAGTTCAACAAACCACTCAACAGGTATGACTACATGGCAAATAGAAAGTAGTCATACTTTTTGGTACATGCTCTTAATGTCAACATTTGGGACTGCCAGTCTTCTCATCATGTATCTGCCTCAAGTGCCATTTGTCCAGATGTGTCCACGTCACCTGAACAGTCAGTGACTGGAAGCATATTCAGCCTTGTTTTGAAGACAACTTCATAAATGCAGTGTAGACATGTATTACAGGACTACCAGTCCTTAAAATTAAGGTTCTACAGGTATGCTGATCAACAATGAAGCAAAGAAGAAAACAGGGTCCCTGGAGCATCAAACTTAAACGTGTTTACATAATACAAGAAACTGTGTATGACATTTGCAGAACTTATTTTTCCAGTACATTACCTTTAAGACAAAGCAGTGATCTGTAGGTGCCTTATATTTCACTTTGTGTTGAGAACCATAATAAACATTCATATTCTCAAACTGAATGAAGCATGCCAGATCCCGTGATGTCTACAAATGAAAACCAAGCACATCATTGTTAGAACAAATTGGATTTTGATGCGCAACTCATTAATAGGACTTTTTTGAAGTGCATGAATTCCAATGCTTTTTATTTTTTTAACTGTCATGAAGTTAAATGAAGAAAAATGAA
Source organism: Numenius arquata (assembly GCF_964106895.1). NCBI lineage: Eukaryota > Metazoa > Chordata > Aves > Charadriiformes > Scolopacidae > Numenius > Numenius arquata. The sequence continues at coordinate 27,358,178 of NC_133587.1, read as the reverse complement.
CTTTAAGTGTGTGCGTTCTTAAACTAACAATTGGAAGAGGGTCAGTACATATTAGGAATAATATATAACACAGTGCAACGTTTTGCTGTCCTTTATGGCAGCAAAATAAAGGACATTTTGTCCTTTATTAAGGCTAGTTTATTAAGGCTAATTAAGGCTAATTAAGGCTAATTTATTAAGGCTAATTAAGGCTAATTTATATTAAGGCTAGTAAGACCACATAGAACACCATAGTAAAAAATAACTTTAGTAAAATAGATAGAGGCCTTGCAACCACACCCTTATAATTCTGAGTGGAGAAAGAAGGTTTGGGGATCTAATTGCTTTAATTGCAAAATCTAAATTTGCAAGCTTTTTTTCTTTGGTATATGTAACAAACAAAATCTCATCAGGAAATAAGCACACATTTCATCTGTTTTGCTTTGAATTTTCTCACATCTCCTGGCATCATTCCTTTTTTGTTTATCATACTATTTGCTTATTGACAGTATGTTGCTAAAGTAACAAGGTTTCTGTTGCTGGCACACTCCTCAGTGCAGAATTCTGCAAAGCATAACTTTTGCAATCCTTTGAGTGGAAATGCAAAAACAGCCACGTCACGTGGTCACTGTTGGCTAAACTGTGAAATGAGGAAATTGTGAAAGGAAGAAAAAAGAAACTAAAAACCCACAAACCCTCTCTACCCCTAACAACGGGGTTATATTTCTGCTTATGATGATTGTTTTATGCTGTTCTCATTATTCCTAATACTTTCATTACAATACGCCCTTGAGTTGGTTTATTTACAAATTGAGTTTGCAAGTGAGATTTGTGGGGAGAGGAAACACTCCATACTGGATGCAGACAGGGCTTCTCTCTCTCTCCTTTGTCTCCCCTGAAGCTGATGTCAGGAATGTTGTCATTTTTGTGTGTGGACCCAGGATTTTCCAACACAGTAAGTTCCTAAAAGTGCTCAAATCCATGCAGTATAATGAGTTGTTCCTTTCCTTTACGAAACAGGTAACAGCAATTAAGACCAATATGAATGCAGTTGTTATTTTCTTCTAAGTAAGGAACAAATTTTTATGTAATAGACAAAGGCGCTTATTGCTAGTATTTCTTCAATGTTAACATGACAAAGCAACACAATTAACACAAACAAATTTAAAAATTGTATCTGCAACTCTGATTCTGTTGTTTTGTGACCCAGCATGTTATTAAATGGGATGTAAGTAGAGTAATGCTGAAGAAAGGAATTAAGACAGCAGTGCTGATGGGCTTGTTAACAAAAAAAATCCCAAACAACAGAAAACACCTTTGGTGTTGGCATGTGTGGTTGGTTGGTATGTGTGTACAGTTATCTGAACACACCCCTGTATTTTCACATTTGAAATGTATTTTACAGCCAACATGAAGCACCAAAGGTATGCCAGACTTCTTTGCTTTTTTGTAACAAGTGAAAACATGATGAATTTAGAAACAGCTGCACCAGCTGAAGATACTATTGTCCCCCAACTGTTTGTTTCTGTACCTCAATGAAAGCTCTACCCACAACTGAATGACTGCAGCAAGATGCACGTGCATTCTTCATACCACCCTGACATGGGATGAACTCTCATAATTTAAGGGCTGTGACTAAAGAGCTCTACTGAATTCTGCTGCACTGCTTTAAGATGTTTAGCACCCTCACTGCACCCTGCTCATCTACCAGAGATTACTGTCTCCAAAGAAGACATGTACCTGTGCCTCAACTGTTCCAATACAAAGTCCAGTAACTAACTTAAATCACCATTAAACACAGATTTGAGGTAGGAGACTTGGCTTTCTCTGGAATGGCTGAGGCATGGACATACGCATCCTTTTGCTGAAGGCTGTTACAGAAGCAGGAACAGTTGACCGTGGTACCATTTTAAAGAGCTGTGACTATCTCCTGAAGAACTAGATTCGAGGTCCTCATTCCCTGTGAGTGGCTGAGTTGGTAATACAGCGAGTTTGAAGCACTTGCACAGTTCCTTGAAATGGCTCAGTTATAAGCAGGGTGGTACACAGGCTGTAAGGACTAACAGGCAACAAAGTGTTAAACTAAACCAGCCATTACAAGGTGACTACAGAGTCCCATCCTGAGCCTGTGTTTGCAGTCTATCACCCCAAAAAAAGCAAGCACTTTCCTCATTTGCACTATGATGGAAAGTCACTGAAACTGGTATCACCGGATGATGAAAAAAGGCTGGGTAACTATCGGTATATTCTTGCCCTGCTTTGGCACTGTGCTACTGGCCATCATTGGAGGCAGGATACAAGGAAATGTCCAAGAGGGACTTTTCATTTGACTATTTTTATACTCTTTCTACCTTAAATGCCTTCCAAATATCATTCTAGTTCCTAATTGATAGGATGTTGTGTGTGTGTGCAAAGTGATTTGAGGCCTGAAAGCCATTATCTTAGGGTCAGGTAAAGTCAAAATAAATTGCTGTGAAGGCAGCAAGGTAATCTAGGTCTGTGTTTCACTGACATTTGCTTATAAACACAGGTTACTGGAGCAGCAACATGGCATTCCTTTACAAGCTATCATTTTTTTTTTCTTTGTAATTTAGTCAGGGAATAGCAGAACAGTTAAGTTTCACAGCAAAATCATAACAGTAACGCTTTATCAGCAGCACCAGATTTTCAAATATGAAGCATTAACAGAGCTGTAAGTGGTAACAGAAGTGGTATTCAGAATACAAAAAAAGAAAAAAAATATGCCACCAGTCCCAGAAGCCTCAGTCCCAGCCCCATTCTACCTCATCCCTATGGAAATGAGAAGCCAGTCACCCTTATGTGCAACATGTCCAGGACTCCTTTCCTTCTCCAGTGCTAGCAATTCAGACTCTTTAAATATTTTGCAATACTAAATGTCAGTGCATTTGATTCGGTCAGGCGGATGCTTCTATCTCGCTTCTTCCTACACAAAGGGCAGTCTTAAAAAGCCTTAAAAGGCACAATGCATTCTCTAGGTAAAGATCACTGTAGAAAAAAATGTATAGTGTTTCTGAGTGTTGGTTACTGTCACAGAAAGTGAGTATCAAGCAAAGTAAAATTCCACCGTTTTTGTGATAAGAAATGAGTTTACTTGAGAACTCCCAAAATATTCTTTCACAGGGTACCCATATAACAGTGAAGCATTTTGGCAGCATAACACCAGCTCAAGGGTGCTGTGCTGTTTTTCTTTCTCCTACTGACTTCTGGAGGAGTGCTATTTCATTAAGGCTTTTATCTACCCATAGAAATCAAAAGGAGAGAAACGTGACACGATTCAGTGACTATGTTCCAATATTTGCACAAGTGGTGTAATCAAAGTTAAACCAAAAAAACCCCAACCCTTTTAGATGCACCAGACAGTGCTCTAAAAATGTCACCTTGGGAGTTCTTCACTTTCACCTCCATGAATTGTTTTACTGCTAAAAGGATTATTTGGCTTCCTGACCTTGGTTTTTCCTTTGGGTACATAATAAATTCCAGAAGCTCGAAGAAGAAAATAACGTCTCTTCCAGGACTTCTTTCCATCTTCTTTTAAATAAAGGAACCCTTCAAGCTCTGGCACAATGACAGATGTCCCACAGAAGCTTTCCTGTGCAACAAGAAGAATAATACACAAAATAAATTGATTTAAGCACAACCCTATTAATAAATAGCAGAAAAATGCTCCCTTGAAAAATAAATACATTTCCTGTCACGGTGAACATATGAACATGGGGAATGTAGTTACCAGGGAGATGAACACCTTAGACAGGCAAAGGAAACTTTTCCAAGCTGATGTGGTAAGTCAGCCATGCAAGTTGGGTGCTCACACTGGAAAAGAAGGTTCGCAAAACCTCCATTCTCTAAAGGGTCAAGTAAAAACCTACAAAAGGTTTTAACTAGACATAAATGTGCTTAGTGAAAGCAATAAAATAGAATGGTTGGTACTGCTGCTGTTGCCTTTTCTCTATTGCTGTATGTAAAGGTTCTGTAGAGAAATACTTCTTTGGAGAGAATCTTTAGAGACTGCTTAGAGTTCTAAAACCAGCTAAAGAAAAAAATCCCCCCTCAACCTCTGCTTTCACTTTGAAATACATGCTAGCGTTTAAAACACTGTTTAAACAAGTATACTTCATTCTTTGCTTGAAGGACCCACTGTTGGGTAATTTTTAGCGCAAACACACTTATCATTTAATGTTTTCATTTAGAATTTAGCAGGACTTGTACTGTTTGACATCTGGTGCCTTCATGAGATGCACTAACTTTGAAATAGGAATCCTCAGTCACCTGACAACAGCGTTTCCTTTGTGAACTTTTACTAAAGTCAAAATGCTTGCCAGGAGAACTGTGATAATCTCCTTCATATAACTCTGGATTTTTCTCTCTCAAATGCACAATTGAAGTAAAACTTCAGTAGGAAAGGCATGAGGCTAACCAGACTTTCTGGAAAAGTGCAAAGGTTCTTTTTCTGTTGTAGTACAGCTAATAATTGGAGTGTATCTACTTCTAACCCAGAAGATAATTGTTTGCTACTGATCAACCTCACTAACAATATAAAGACACAAGGACCGGCCTAAGGATGTGGCACAGCCGTTTCTTTTATTCATATTTGTATAACATTGCTTTTATTGTTATTCCAGCATTACTCTTCATAGAAACACTAAGTAAAAACATTTCACGGCATTGGAGTCTATAACAACAAAATAATTCTCCATCATTTGGTTTCTCCGATAGGGGATACAATCTGCATTTTTAATGATGAGCAGCAGATGCAGAGGAAAATCCACATATTAAACCATAGACACAAAGACACCAACCACCACAGAACTTCCTGTTACACATTTGCCCACAAAGAACTAAATGCTGTTGTTGCAGAGCAGATGCAAATGGTGGCAGAGTTTTCGGTGACAGTATTAACCTAGAAAGCTGGCTTACCTCCAGTAAAGCCTCTTTGTTTTTATCATTCATTTCTTTGCTTTCATTCTTCCCTTTGTTTGCCAGGTAGAAATTCTGATTAAGACACAAAAGAAATTAATGTTCATTATGAAGACAGCAATACAAGTAACTGGATCACTAAAAACCCATTCAATAATTACTCAGTCTTTCAACATTGAGAACCCAGGCCAGCAGATGCAAGAGGCAGATGCTTATGGACTCTTCTTACAGAAAACTTCAATCGCAGCTGCCTCCTCATGAGTTTTAATTCTTTATTTTGAATATAATTCAAAAGTAATACAAAATTACTTTTGCCTATGTATATACAGCCTCCAAAAAGTTTTAAAAACATTGGCTTACGCTTTTGGCTGTTTTTCTGGATCAGTGGGTTTGATTTTATCATTCCAATTTTCACCGCTTCCTATATTATTACAGGCAATAAAGAACGTAAGATTTTATTGCATGCTGATATATGGATGAATACAATGCAGTACCAAAAGGCTAGAAAGCATTTTTCCTAACAATCCTATTTGGTAATTTGCACGCTTCATATCTGGCACTCTGGATGTAACTCAGCTCTTATTTTTTAATAAAAGTGCTTATACGCCAAAGCCTTTATTCAAAGTCACTATGTTCTACTTTTAAACCCCTGTTCATGCTCTGCAAAGTATTTTTATGTGAGGAAGAAGGTATTCAAAAATCTAGAATAAATCAGAAGAAATCATCACCATGGTATATTGGCACATATGCTCCAGCCTAATGAAATAAAAACCTACACTTTGAAATGACCCTCCGCTTCTGTGACAGAGGGCTGTGAAGCTGCAGCTGCCCCCAGAGGACCCAGTGCCTGTCTGTCCCTGCAAACAAGGAAACACAGCGCCTCGTGCACCGTTACCAGCTATCTACTTAAAAATTACTCCTAATTCTGTAATTCTTCAGCAATTCTGTAGGAAGCAAACTAAGACTTTATCTGACTTCTCACCTCTCTCCATTTTTTCATGTCTCAAGACTATGAGAATGTGGCAACATATTTACATGCCTAGAACCCCACAACAACTAAACTGCAACACAAATGTAAACACTAACAAAAGACAAATGAGAAGTGTGTAAACGAAGGAACATGCTGTTGCTACAGTATAAGAAAGAAACAAACAAGCAGTAAATCTGCCCTACCAGCGTGCCATGTTTACAGCAATGAGGTTTATATGAAGTGAAACCCTGCTCTTCCACACAACCACATCTTCTTTTTCAAGTGAACAGCTGTCTGCCAGAACGCAAGCCTCATCGCAGACGTTTTTTGGAGGGGCACCAGGAGAGGAAGGGGAAGGGGTGTGGATGATCTCAAAAACACTTTGTTAAAAAATGCTTTCTTAGAAGTTCACATTAAGTCAGACAGGGGACATCAAAACCACAGTCACCTGCAATTTGGGCTACGCTGATGCCATGTCTGTGGTATGAACGTAAGAAAAGAAACTTGAACATTCAAGACAATAGACAGTTATGCCAGGAACACAGCGAGGTTCTTCTCTGGAATATGCAGCAGCACATAGCTGGCTCCAGACTGCCTGGGCACATTTTTAGTCCACCGATGAAGGTAAGCAAACACTAAGGACCACAGCTTCGTGACTACATCTGAAGACAGTATTCATAACGGAAAAAAACCAAACCAGCTCAAAACAAAACCTGCTTAGAAGTGTGTTCTCAGTACAAGCCATACAGCGATGCCTGTCTATGCAGTCCAAGGCCGTAGGTCAGACTGAGTGACTCATCCCACTGGAAAAAAAGAAGCTGTTGTGAGCAGCTGCAGCCAAGTCCTCCGTACGTGTGCAACAGCTCTTGACAGGGAGCACTGTCACAGCACTGCTGGCTTGATGTTGGCACACCCACTTTTGCACTGATGGAGGTATGAAGAGAAACCTCAGAGGGCACCGTTAGGCTGGGCTGAGCCTCCAGACTTTGGGACGGATTTGGAAAGTTGAGGGACGTGCAAGCTGTAAGCCGCCTTCTTCTACAGATCAATATAAAGACATAGTGCAACCCCTAAAATACACAATGAAGGTTTATCAAGGTAAGTACACCTTATCACTGTCTCAACAAGGCCTGGCTCATCAACTTTACTAACGGTGAGGAGAACATTCATCTGGCTCAGTCAGCCTTCAGTGCACTGATAATAAGAAAACAAAGCTCCTCTGATTACAACTGATTCACATTCAGGCATCTGGCATTTATTTAGCAGAAACACAGACCACCCTGTACTGACATAATCAATGGCAAAGAGAGAAAGTTTGTAACGATATCCATGCTGGATCTCTAACAATGCAGCTTTTTCATTAGGGAAACAGGGCTCTGTCACCTGAACCAACGTTACACAGATGTACACTGTCACCTTCCACCTTTCAACACACGTTTCATTTATTACTGATTACCTCCTTTATGTCTCCGCTCTGAAATCTGAAGTACATGGTACTCATTATTTGTCAGTGGCTAAAAACCTGCGGAGCAGACTGTACACTGAACTTGTTTTATCACTGTGTGGTCTCCTATTTTTGATTAGAAGCATTCATCCTATAGGAGGCAAACCACATGTGTCCACAAGAGGTCATTCCAAGTCTAGTAGTCAAAGGTCACGATTAAAAGCAAGCTCTTTCCTGTCTGAGGACACCACTGGGAAACGCATGTTTGGTTTGGGATGTCAGGTCATCAATGGGATGATGACCTACATCAAGGTCATCAAGATGTGGGTACAGAGCAGCTCTCTGCATATGTCTACAGATTTGAGAATTAACTATTTTTTATGTTCAAAAGACAATGTCTTTCTCTTGTTAGAGAGCTGAGCTTACTTAGCAGCATGGATTCATCCTCTTGGGCTGGTAATATAAGAAAGCAAATATAAAGGGTTATTTTAGCAAACAAAACAAAGTATACTGACACGCTTTGTCATTGTGGTTGCTTTGTTTGCACTGTTTGGGTTATTTGCTGCAGAGATAAGCAGTTGAGCGTTTTTGCAGAATTACTCCCTGTGCCTACACACCCAGACCATCTGAAGCTGACATAAAGCCAGTTGCTCTCCCAATGCTATTCTGCCTGACTCAGAGTAACACAGAACTGCCTATACAGTGGCAGTTTTGACATGTACTGCTAGCCAGGTGTGCCATCCAAAAGAGACATTACGCCAGCATCTCTCCCTGTGCTTATGCAGGACAGTGGCAAAAGTAGCTGATAATCTATAGCTTTACATTAGCAGCAAATTCCATATGCACAAAAGAAAATCCTGTAAAGATTTTAACAGCCACCTTTAGTTTTGTGCTTTGTACTGTAAAGCCACTATCTATGGCTTTACATACATATCTATGGCTTTACCACTAATCTATGCATACAACTTTTCCACTTAGGGATACAGTCATGTCCTTTTGTGTGGAAAGGCAGGTAAGAAAAAATAAATCAGGCTGTACCTCTCTCCACTGTGTAACTCTCAAACAGTGGAAGGCAGAAGATGGTTTCAAGAGTTTCAAAGAACATCTCTGGTGGCACGTAAGCAAACCAAACTTGGATCATGGTAAAAACAGTAGAGCTTTAACTACTGCACTGCCAAGCTCTCTGATCGGTGTTCTATGTCTCTACATTCTTAAAAAAAAAAAAAAAAATTTCTACATGAAACAGCATCCCTTTTACACCTTTCATCTTTTTTCATACACAGCTCCATCCAAGCTGGAATACAGCAGCTACTTGTCAGTACATAGCAAAAAAATAGGTGTTCAAGGCAGCATCTTCCCTCTGCTTCCCCTTCGCTTAGCTTGTATAATTGCTTTCAAGCTACTGAAACTGTTATTCCAGAAGACTGCAAGGTCCGCAACAGCACAGAGCAGACAGCGTGCAGCAAACGACAGCTGCTCCATAGTCATGACTATCTCCTTTGTGCAATGAGCTGCCTGTTTATGCTCATCCAAACTGCACCCAGAATGAGTGCAGTTCTGGCCAGCTCGCATCCCATTTCAGTGCATTGCAACCGCGTACCGAATGCAGCAACATTTGTGCGGAAAAATACAAAACAGAACAGTCATACCTGCAACCCATGTCATGTTGTGTCCCACATTAAAAATATGAGAAGATACCTATAATTGCTCTGAAGATCACAAATGTAAATAAATAAAGCTAAAGGCAAAGCTCTTCTGAAGCCCAAAAAAACGTGTTTTTCAACTTTGTTTACTTGATTTTATGATGTTTCAAGAAATCATTACAGCTGACTTTTCATGCCTTGAGGATGATGGTCTTCAGCATCAAAGAGGGGGGAACAGGGACCAAACGAAAGATGTACATAAGCTAGGATGCAGCAGCTAGGATGCAGCTAGCAGCAAAGCACTTAATAGGCTGATTGAAAGTCACCTGCAAAATGGTTCAAATGTGTAAAGACAGTTTCTGGGTTACAATCTCAAGTCATAGAATCATAGGATGGTTTGGGTTGGAAGGGACCTTAAAGATCATCGAGTTCCAGCCCCCCTGCCATGGGCAGGGACACCTCCCACTAGAGCAGGTTGCTCAAGTCAGAAAAAGAAAAACATTCATTGAAGTATTATCTTCAACTAGAAAGTATACCATGGTCTGAAATACACTAATAGAGAAATTATGATTACTAAACAGTGGGAGTATGGTGAAAACACTTCCCTTTTCTCACTTCTGTTTCTTTGCGCAGTTGCTAGCACACTCAATAATCAGGCTCCCTATCACCCTTCTACGTTTCCTTCATTGGGTAACAGTGGAGACAAAATAAAAACCTTGATTCATAAAGGTGGCCAAGGTGGTGAAAAACAAAAGTATCTCCTGGTGGATGCTAGCCCAATGTCACTGACTTCAAAATAAATATTCAAGCATGAAACTCACTATAGCTGTCCTATCATGAAAGACATTACAAATTCTTACTCCACCTCCTTCTCATACTGTTTAGTACTCTTGCTTTTCAGAAGAAATAAAGTGTCAATTCAGTATATGGGTTCTCTATTGGAAAGCATAGCTCTTGCTTTTGTCTTACATATGAGGGAGCAGAAGCATAAAGTACTCACTGTACAGATTTTCATTAATTTTCATAAATGCTGGCTGAAAATAATAAAAAACAAAGCCAAAAAAGCCCCACATGCATGTGATGTCACCTGCACTGTTTGAATTTACCCCGTCTGCTTGCACCAGCAAAATAATAAACAGGAAATCAAAATCCACATAAGAAAAAAATCAAATATAGTGTTCTAGGAGTGTGACCAGCACTTACAGTCAGGATTTTAGATTCAGCTACAAATAACACTGTTTAAACGAAGCAAAAGCATTTCCTACATTTTTCTTTTTTTTAGAGTCTCTTTTAGCTGAGAATTATTCTTCAAGCTTCTTGAAAAGAGGTGCCGAGACCTGACAACCTTTCCTTTCAAGAGTCAAGCACTGTATCACTCAACCACATGACAAAGCATCACCTTTCTTATATTATAAAGGTTTTCTTTATTTGCACATGTACCAGTACATATTTTTGTTTCATTCTTTAGTCACAGACTTGTGACGCTCCACCTCTGTAGATGAGTCACTGATGCCATTCATGGAAAGGTCTTTTACTGTGAGCTCTCTGCAGGGTAAATTATATCACAGTGAGGAAAGGGCAAATGTGTGCCTGTCTTCACGAAGAGGGGAACACCTGAGGATTTTTCAGATGTTTTTTTCTAAAACGTATTACAAATACTTTTAAAAGTTGCTTTCAGAAACAAAGCTGCAGAAAAATATTAGAGTACTGCATGACAAGAACGACAATCTTCAAAAAAGCCACCGGCATTAGCCAAGCAGCATGTTGCTAGCACAGACAGAGGATAAATCCTGCATTTCAAAACCTCAGTTCCTCCTCAGCAAATGAAACATGTTTAATTAATTGTTGTTTAATCTATACCATGTATATAGCTAGTTCACAGAAAGAAACAATCAATATTGGTACTGGTCACAGACCTTCTCCAGATGTCCACTTGTTTTAGCAATGTATCTGGACATCTTTATAAGATTTTAAAAAGCATTTAATTGCATCAAACCGCTGTAATGAAAATTTTGTACCACTGATTTGTCTAAGGATAAATTGTAGGCACCTAGCCACCTTTGGAAGGTGACTCTCTTTTTTCCAGAAAAATATCTGCAAGTTACAAAACTGTGAGATCTCCGCAGACAACCTCTGACAGAATAACCACTAAGACCAACAAGGAATCCAACTGCTGCTGCATTCCCACCACTGGCTGTGTCAAAAAGAGCATTTTGCAATTTCAGTACTCACAAAATGAGTTTACGAGGCAACCTTGACTAAGTTAGGAGGTGGCGGCTGAATATACTGAGAACACAGTATCAGAGCACTGGATTTCAGTTTCCCATTGGTTACACCATAATTTCCCTAAGTAGTTAGTTAGGTAACCGTACACCCTGCCCTCCACCAACACAGCATTTCTGCTTGGTTTACTTTTTCAGGGTCTCACTCCAGATCATGTATTTTACCGTGTTTCATTATCTGCCGTGAGCTCTGTCTGTACAACACTGACTATCTTCTGCCAAAAAGACAAACTGCCGATATGACTGTACTATTCTGCCTGCCTCACAATGTTTGTACTTACTAAGCCTGACAGATGGTTAGAGTTTATTACTGGCAAAATATTTCAATAGTGTCATAGCCATAACTGATCCAGTTTCCTTAGGCTGCTCATTTCAGAGCTTATCACAGAGGGGCTGAAGGACTGCAGACACGTCCAGATCAAGCTCAGCATGTCCTGAGATGGGAGGACAGAGCTACACTCTTATTATGGTTTTGGTTTAGGTCATGTTTATTTCTAAGGTTTATTGCAATCAAAATGCACAGAATCTTCATCGAAGATTTACATCCTGTGGAAGGTTCACAGCCTTGCCCTAAGCCACTTGCCCAAATAACACTACTATTGTATGAATCAAATGTACAATCAAACCTCTGCTGCTAGGTATGTTTATGTGTATTAGAACGTATGACATCTTGAGCCATCATGTATGTTTTACTTCCAAACTTGGCTTTGCTGTTCCATGTTAAAAATCAACATCAATCCATGTACACTGCAGGATGTTTTCTTTCCCTGACTGTGGATACTTCTTATGTCAATGAAGGAAACTTCCTCTCTGCAGGTTTTATTTGAAACACCGGCTCATTCTAAAAAAAAAAAAAACAACTTCCTAATGAGCAGCTTGGTGAGATTTGCTGCCAAATTATATATTTGACTCATTTTTTTCAACAATGCTCATTTTCTTCTTGCTGCCCTTGGGAACAAACCAGATGCTCAGTGAACTAACAGACCACTGGCGAGGGGAAAAGATCTAGTGCCCCAGAATCCATCCCCTGTGTGCACTAGGGTGTTTATAAATGTGGCTTTGACCACATATCACAAGAAATAAATCACTTGTGTATACACCTATCCTAAATAATTTGCCACAATTCAGTATGCAGACCCTCTTTTTACAAAGTCAGTGTGCAGAAGTTACAGTTCACCCCAGTCTTAATGCAATACAGATAAACTCTCCGTAGTACTCAGCATATTCTTTATGAAGTTTCACATACAACTGGCAAAAACTGAACCTTCAATGAAATGTTGATTTTCATCAGTAGAAATAGGGGAGAAACTGTAGTAATGACAAAGGCTGGGTTTTTACAGGTGTGCCATCTCACCCCAGTTCTGAGAGCTGTGCCTAAGCAACAGCTTGTACCAGTGGAGAACTACATGCTTCATTTTTTTACCACTGCAGATGGGATTTTAGAATAGTATGAGAAAAGAACAGAAAGCACTAATTTTCAAATCCTTGCATTCAACATGCTGGCGTTTTTTGTTGAAAGTACAAGTTTTGCTTTCGCGAATTCCAAACTGACAGAGCTGAAAGCAAATTACTAATGCAAGAGGCAGCATACAGACTAAATGACATAATTTTAGACTCTCATCCAAATACCGTATTAGCTTACCTGGGGATTTTTAAATAAGGCATATTTTTCACTTTTTTCCAAAAACAGAATCTTATTCTCAGTGTCTCGAGTCCAGTCTGATAACACTTCAACAACATTTTCATGGTCTTCAAAAAACCTTTCTGGAGAGACAGAAAAGGTAACGTAAGACACTCCCACCCCCTCTCCCCTCTTCTGAGGCTGCAGAAATTCCTGTGTAAGAATGTAATTATTAGCTGATGTTTGCTCAGAGCTGGACAGCCCAGTGCTCTTTACCACTGCACAGAAGGGAGAAAAAACACATGAAAATTGTGTCATGTGGAATGACAAATCAGCTACAGAAGTTATCTTATGTAGCTGTCACGCGCTCCTATATTCCTCCTGCATCTCTATGCTGTTGACCGAAGACTGAAAAGGATGGAAACAGTGACCCACTAGAAGTAGACAGTTACACTCATGTCTCTCAATGGCTTTCTGCTTTTGTTTGCTTTTGATTTTTAAGATTTGTGGTATGATTGGGGGGTTATATATTTGCTTCAGCTACTTAATTGAAAAAAAAAGAGTAAAAACTTATTTCCTTGTCTTTTTACTTGTTAGAATAAATGACAAATTGCTTTTTGTCAGCAGAAAGAATTCTATACACTGAAAATAAAGTGTTTTCTTTCAAGCAACTGTATTTAAAAACAGAAATAGCAAAATAGAGGAAATAAGAAGACAGACTGAGAACTGATGTGAAGATAATACTGTTTCAGCCAGCATCTCTGCAGTTAAAAACTTCACCAGAGATGTGGGAGACCCAGCGTCAGCTTTCTCCCTTCCTGAGCTGATCTGAACCCAGATCCTCCACCCAGGAAAGCCACAGGGTATGCTGAGGTTTGGTAACTATGATCTCTTCTTCTGCAGTTTCACTTGTGTAAAGTAGCTGAACAGTCACATAAACCCCCTTTGGAAGGAAAAGGAATTGAGCTTAATTTGACAGGTAATTTTGGAAGGACCCAAACTGCATTTTTCTACAAAATCAGTATTGGGGCAGGGTTCAGCATATCCCATCAAAACTAAATTTTGTGAATTAATTAAATTCACAAAATGAGATTAGCTTCAGGGCCAGTTCACATGTACACAGTAACTTTTAACAACACAAACAACATAACACATTTTGTTTAGCAACTGATACTTCTGCAATGCACTGGAAACATAAAGCACTATATAAACCCCAAGTAATGGTTTGAAGCGTGAACAGTATCTTATAGTCCAGGATAGCTGTAAAAAAATTCTCAGGTTGTAACATTAGTTATTTAACACTAATTTTTGCCGCATATACTTTGGTTTGTTCATTTTCAGTACCAGGCTTTTCTTGTATAAAAGGTATGATCTTACCATCCTCAGGAGGGTCTTTTTTGGTAATTATTATTACCAAAAAAAAAAGTCAAAACTGTGTGTCTACTACAAGGGCAGGAGAAATGTTATTAATTATATTTTCAAGATTACCAATAGCATAGGATGCACTATATCTATTTGCTATATGCTCTGTCACTACGCCACTTACCAATTTGCAGCTCTGGGTACATTTCATACAGACACCAGTCAACGTTGCAGTCGCAATGGGTTTTCTCAAAGAGATTGTCTAAAACATCCCGTGTCACCTGACGCTCATCCACCATTAGTGACTTTGTGCTGTTATCGTACATGTGCACCTTGACAACAAGCTGAGTACAGAGTCACAGAAGAGTCAGTTAATTTCTGAAGCAAGTAAAAGGGTAGTCTGAATCTGCTAACACAGATAAGAAAGATTAAGGCTGAAGGTCATTACTGATTCAAAGGCACCCTATCCCACAGTGAGCCGAGGGAGTAAAACAGCTTGGAAGCTTTCACATTATATTACCACCAAAATAAAGACATTTTCTCAAAAAAGGAAATTGAACCTTGTCCTGTGCATGACTTCAGGAAAGATGAAATTGCTGTGGAGAAAATGCAGAAGTAAATCTCTTATCTAAATCTACTAGATGTGCAATTAAAGAAAATGCTTGATAAGGAAACCAAGTACAAAAGGACAGTGTGTCCCTTAATGCAAGCTAGAAATGTGGAAAGTTTAGTTTTAAATGACAAAAAGAATGGAAGTATCTTGCCATGTCAACAGACTAACCTGAAACCAGATTGTACTAAGATGGGCAGTAGTCCAACATCCATCAATAAAAAAAGAGATGAGTTACTTGTATTGACCAGATTCACCTAAGACACTCATTATTTCTTCATACTATGAAGTATTTGTTAAAAAAGAAACAATGTGCACTTCTCTTCAGAGAAGAAAAAGCAAGAAAATGCTGAAGTGCATAAAATGTGATAAAGAACTGCAAACACATTATAAGGAAAGTACTTAAAATGCTCCAGTAGTATTGAAAACAGAATAAAAATTGTCTACAAGATCTGTACATGGAAACTGGAACT
Source organism: Numenius arquata (assembly GCF_964106895.1). NCBI lineage: Eukaryota > Metazoa > Chordata > Aves > Charadriiformes > Scolopacidae > Numenius > Numenius arquata. The sequence goes on along the minus strand of NC_133587.1, from coordinate 27,342,859 downwards.
AAACTGGTGAGTTGGGAGGACTTCTCCATATAGTCTTGTTTAAATAGCTCCTCATTTTAAAATGTGTGCATAAGAAGTTTTGGTACTATAGAGACAATCTCTGTTAAAGATCAGGTAGTAGCAGAGAGAGCAGAGTGATGATCCTCAAGAGAATATCTGCACTATCTCTGAAAAGTAACAGCAAATGTAACAAAAAACATAAACTTGCTTTGATTCCAACCCTTGTAAGTATCTTCCTCTTTAAAATAATAGCGAGTACACATGTATAGAGTACATGCATAATCTACATGTTTGCAGAAAAAGGGTATTTTTGTGTGGTTATAGTTGACTGCTCAAAAACACGCATGCGTGTTCCATCTTCACAGAATGGTTAAGATTGGAACGCACCTCTAGAGGTCATCTGGTCCAATCCCGTGCTCAAGCAGGGTCACCCAAAGTCCATTTTCCAGGATCCTGTCCAGACAGCTTTTGAGTATCTCCGAGGAGGGAAACTCCATAACCTCCCTGGGAAACCTGTGCCAGCGCTCAGCCACCCTCACAGTGAAAAAGTGTTTCCTGATGTTCAGATAGAATCTCCTGTGTTTCAGTCTGTGCCCATTGCCTCTGGTTGTCACTGGCCACCACTGAAAGGAGCCTGGCTCTGTCCTCTGCATCCTTCCTTCGGGTATTTCTATAGATTGACAAGATACCCCCGGAGCCTTCTCTTCTCTAGGCTACGCAGTCTCAGCCTTTCCTCATAGGAGAGATGTTCGTTTCGTAATCATCTTTGTGGCTCTTCATTCATTGGGATGGAACTCCCTTGACTTGGAGGAGGTGATCCTTGAGTATTAACCAACTTTCTTGGGCCTCTCTTTTCTCTAGAGCCTTATCCCATGGGACTCTCTGAAGAAGCCAAAGTCTGCTCTCCTGAAATTTAGGGCTGTGAGCTTGATTTTCACCATCCTCCCTGGCTTCTGCCTTCCACTTTCAGTAAAAGAGAGAACACCAGTTTTCTTAACAATTATTTAGTCGATTTAGAATTCACGAATGACATAGTAATTTCATTATAGTGACACAGACACAAGAAGATTAAGCTTTACTTCTACACTATGGTTCCAAATATTCAGGATGGAAAAAGAAGAAAGTGGGGAAAAAAAAATAAATGTTTCCTCCCTAAGGAGAACTGCTAACATTGCAAGGAAAGGAGGTGACCAATGAGCAGTCGTAAGTTTAGTTATAGAGCTTTCCAAAGACAACATTGGAGAAATCCTCCCAACACATTCTCTCAGAAGTAGAATTTGTACATGAACGTAAAGTGTTCAGTGGGAACTATCTCAAGTCTGGACACCCTCAAATTTATTGGAAGCTTCAATTCTTCTGGGAAGCCCTGTGGGCTCTGATCTCCAGCATTTCCCATCTCCTATTTGAAGAAGACTGAAAGGTCATGACTGTTTTTCTTCACATTCATTTCTCAGAGTTACTGAACATCTGCAGCTTCTGTTGAGTTGAGCTGGAACACTAGCTTAGGATGAGTGGGCATAATTGTATGACACACTGCAGCACTGTGCGGACATGAGCTGGAAGGTTTCCAATTTGTTGGTCTAAAATAACTTCTATTATCATTGTACATTACTGCACTGCTGTCAAAAGATTTAGCAAGACGACCCTCATTAATTTAATTTGGATTAGCTACATCCACATCCACTGTAGAAGAAAAGTTTAATACTTCTGGAATCAGCACAGAATAAGTAAGCAACATTTTCATGTATATTCCACTTTCTGTAAAGCAACCTATCAGAACAGTGGGCTTTGACAAGACAGCTCCACAGAGTATCTTTAGATGCCTCAATTTGCAGATAAAATATGAAAAAGCCTAGCAATTTTAGTAAGAACTTCATTATTGAGAAGAATGATAATAAATACTTAGCTGGTAGCTCTTATCGTAGCGTTTCACTATTTTAAGGCTCACCTTTTTAACTTTGGCTTCTTTCAGTTTCTCCAATGCAAGTTTAATCTTGTCAGCTTTAGCCTGTGCCTCTCGTTCTTCCTGAAAAGACAAGATATTTGGTATACTTCTTGATAAATAAGACCAGTAATTTATGTTTACTTGAAAAGAGTTGTTTCTTGTTATCTATATCCAGAACATAAGGCTTGTCCTTGGAAACTTCATAGTTACAGGGAATTGCCAGCTTTCCTTGAGCTATTACCCTCAAGCCAAAGCTTTGATTTATAGGTCCAGTGCTTCCTTCTGTTGCCCAGTCATACAGCTCTTACTTGATCTGTTCCTCAAATGCTACAGGAATGAATGCCTCAAAACTGGCCTATTCTGTTTCTATATGGGTTACAGTTGATACAAAAGAGAAGATGAAGGAAGATCTAGCCTGAATAAAACAGCACTGTGGATGCAGCTGCTCGGAAGAAAACTCACCTCTCAACAGGGTTAAGAGAACTAGAGTTTTTAGGTTCTTACTGAAAACTTGGCTTGCCATTATACCACGTATAATTTTATATTTGCTGTTAAGTACATTCATTCACTTGAATTCTTTCCCTTGACACATATGAGCTTTTACTGCATGCATACTCACTGTGAGGAACACCTCCTTAAACTGAAGGGTATCATGGCTTTTTATTCTGGTAATGGACCTATTCATATTAATGCAGACACAGTTAAATAGAGCACTCAAGTTCATTCCAGCTTTTGCTGAATGCCACAGTAAGATTCCTAAAAATCTTAGTACCACCTGGCCTTTGTTTTACAAAGCAGCTGTACCAATATCATGCCCCTCTCTTAGTATCAGTGAGGTTTGTGATCCAAGAACACTCCGGATCCCCAGCCGCTGAGAGTTTTAGGTACACGTACCAGATGCCAATGCCTACTGTTGCCTCTGTGACTGGTGTACAGACTGTGACTCTTTCTTTTTCTCATCTGTCTTCCCGTAGTCTCCCAGTCACATAAAAGCTCAGAAAATAACATTTTGGACAGCAAATAACTGTGGTTACTGGGGCTGCCTTGGACTGTTAGTACTATTGGAGGGTTTGGTTTCTTTCCAAGTTCAAATCCCTGCTCCCCCTACTGAAAACTGTCTTGTCATTGCTTTCCTACCTCTTTGTTGATTTTTAGTGTCCCTGTTGCTCTCTTTTACTTTTGCAGTTTCCTTTGTTTTAAAGGGGTAGGATTTTCTGTTATGGTACTCAGAGGCAAACCCAACTTCCAGTCACTGACTATGGGAGAAAGTTCCTGCCCTGCTTCACACAAGATTTTTCTGTGTTACCTTCAGCCTCCATTTTTTACCCCGAAGTCGTAGTTTAGTGGTCTTCGGATGAAGAAAAACCGAGAATAGCTGTAACTCACAGAAGATGCACTTGCAAGAAACTAGGCCTAACTAAGCATTGCCACCACTACCTTCTTAGAGAGGTATCATAGAATCATAGCAAAAAATAGAGCTAAGAAGTTCATCTTACTCATCCCAAGCTTTGAGGCAGGTTCAACCATAACTGAAGTACTCCTGACTGACATCCCTCTTGCTGAACTAAACATCGTTTGTTTTATCAGTGCTTCCCCTGGATACTAGCATCCTTTAGGATGTCAAAAATACAAGGTGACGTGTGCAACCTAAAAGACATGGCTTCAAGCATGTTTGCTGATGTCAAATTCTCCACTATAAATACCAGGCAATCGGGTAAAAAAATGTCTTTTTTTTTCTGCACAGGTACAGAAGTTTGCATTGCTACAGCTCAGAGATGCTGAACTTTGAGAATCCAAAAATAGCTTCTATAGTTGAACAGAAGCTGTTGGACAAAAGTGCCTTTAACAGTAAGGCTGACTGTTTTACAGAGGGAAGAGCACACAGTCTCTGAAACACCATCTGAAAACACCTCTCTGAAGGAAGTATAACCAAAGCGGTTGAGTGTGGTGTGGGTAAGTTTTCTGCTGAAAATTTTAGGAAGGTATAACTCAGGCTTCATCTGCACGTGACCTGTGTTGAACAGAGTTCACACATTGTACAAATCTGTGCAACAGAGCTTTTGCCTGAAAGCCTTCATGTTTTCATAACCTTTGTCTGTTTTAATGTAGAAAAAGGAAATGATGTAAAGTAAATAAGCTATCGGATGCAAAATTTTAGCACTGTTAAAGAAATGTTTTGACAGGCTAACAGATTTTTTTTCCCACTACCGTATCATCACTGCGTTTTCTGGAACTTCAAACAGAAGCACATAAAAGTCACCCAGATAATGTCACAGAAAACATAGAAGCCTTATTTAGCTTAAGGACAGTTTTAAAAAGAAACGTCAGAGTTGATGGAAACTTACGAGACAGCTCTATGCTTCCCTGAAAGAAAGGCTGTACTCCTTAATCTTGGCACACTTACAGGTTAGAGAATAGAATCTTGACATCACAGGTGCGCTGAGAATAATTAACACTATGCTTATTTGACTACAGACAACCAGAAGTGTTAAGCAAAACATTGGTCTTCATTGGCTCAAGAATCACTTATCAAGAATCTTGCCTAACAGGAACATGGATTTTGATGAAACAAAATACATTCCATTGACAGCTGCATTTCATTCTACTGAGACAAATGTCATGTCAAAGGAAAAACTAAACAAGATTGTGAATGCTAATTTGAAATCAGTTCTTTCCATATTAATTTTAAATGCTTATCACCTCCATCATTCACACTGCAACTTGTGTAATAGCCCTATAGGCAATTCTGTGGACAGTAAGCCACACAATGGGTATACCATCAGCATTTGAATACAACCTGTATCAAAAAATGAGGCACGGGCTGTGGGAGAAAGCAGAACCAGTACCTTAATAAGGAAATCAACTACTGCAGACAGATTCCCTCGAAATGTCTCTACCTCCTGTTCCCACCCTTCTCTGCCCTCCCCCTGTATCTGGAAAGAGACCAGAAACCACTGCTAGAGATTTAACTCAGCACACAGTCTCAGAGGAACACTTTTAATCGAGGGAGACAGAAGTGACTTCCAGCTATGTTTTTGCATATAGAATTCCAGTTGTGTTTAGCAAGTATATCCTCTTTTCAGCCTGAAATCTGTTTGACCCTCAGGTAATGCAGGATGCCAGCTAACAGAGAATTAGCTCAGTACAAGACTGAAGGGGAAGAACTGTGCAACGCTGTTGATTTCAGTGAGCTTTAGATCACAGCATCATAAAAGCTCTGGTTGGAAGAGAGGTCTGGCTCCCTGCCCAAAGAGGGACTGTCACCAATGTTAGATCAGGTCAGCCATGATTTTGCCTGGCAAAGTTTGGAAAATCTCCAAAGAGAAACTGCCATCCCCATAGGTTACCTGTTCCAGTGCTAGACCACTGCCTGAAAAGGTTTTCCTAACGTCCTGTCCAAAACTACAAAGCTACAACACGTAGCTGTTGCCCCTTGTTATATGACCTAACACTACCATGAAAGAATTTGGCTCCACCACCTTTGCAGCTACGCTTCAGGTATTTTTAGGCTGTCATTAGATCACTCCTCTGTCAGACTAAACAAGCCTAGCTCCCTCAGCCTGTCCTCACTGGCCCTTGATCACTCCATGCCCCTGGCCATCCCGGTAGCTCTCTGCTGGACACTCTCCAGTATCTCCACATCCAGAACCAGGTGCAATATTCCAGGTGTGCCCTCACCAGAAAGGAATAATGGCTTCCTCAGTCTGCTGGCCATGCTCCTCCCAATGCAGGCCAGTTTCCCATACTGAGATGACCTTGCACTCATGATTCTTACTCAGTGTGGCATCCACCAGGATGCCATCTCCTTTTCAGCAGGGCTGCTGCTCAGCCTATCACCTGTACAAATGCACAGGGTTATTTCACCCCGGTGTAAAACCTTGTACCTTACTGGGTTTCTGACAGTTTTGCTGGCCCAATCCTCACCTTTCTCAAGGTCACTGTGCACTGAAGTTCTACCATTCATCTTGTCTGTCAGTGCCCTTAATTAAAAGCATCTTCAGCATACCTGCAGATGATTTTTTTATGTCATCACTCAGGTCACAGATGAAAATGTTAAAGAATACAAGTGCCAGTGTTGATCCCACTTGTTACCAGTCAGCAAACCATTGATTACTATCCCGAGTCTGGCAGTTTGGTCAATCTCAGCCCACCTAACCAGCTACCCTTCCAGACCATACTTTCCCAGCTTCCATACTAGACTATTTAGAAGCTTGGTACTACTTCCTTAAAGGTCATGACTTAAATCAAGATGGGGGGTGTGTTTGTAGGACAACGGATAGAACTTGATAGTATCTCTCCTATATCAATTATACTAGTTAAATAAAAGATTTCAGCTTCTGAAGCTGTCTAGCTGCTGGTTTTGCAAATGTTAACATTCCTTTAAGATCGGAAGTTAACTATTATCTTTGAGATACAGAAAAATGAAGTTCCTCCCACATTTATGACTTTCACTCTTCAAACAGCACTGAAAAGTCCTGTGCACCAAATGAAGCTTTCCGTGGTGAATCACTTTTTGTATAATCAGAAAGGTCCTCTACCTACCAAATTTTCTGTTCCTTTTGCTAAATATGTCTGCTGTATGATGCTAAACACAGCAGCAGCAGTGATGTTGAGGTGATTCATATTCCGTTTCTGTGGACTTCTAAACCACAATTAATTGCCCATGGTTTTAAGCAAAACTGACCAGTACAGTTCTACATGGGCTGACAGAGCACTTTTCATATTCCCTAAAATCTTTCCATTCCCTAAATGTAAACATCTTCTCTCCATCATAGTTACTATGCATATGAATACTGAAAGAGATACTTTCAGATCTCTCATGATTTCAGATTCAAGGTTTTTGGGCTGCATCACTCTTCTAATGCACGTGTTCCCCCCACAGGGCTGTGGCAGGGCAAAATTCTTACATCATCTCCCTCTCCACAACCTCACGTCAAAGAAATTAACTTCTAATGCTTCTAATAGAAATATCAGATTTGATTTCAGTTGCTAAAACAGCTCTACAAGAAACATAAACGTGCAGGAGGCTGTGATAAGTAGGAAATTTTAGTGTACAGGTAAGCCAGCTGTTTATAAATAGTACCTACTGATAACTTTGGCACCTCCTAAGTAAAGTGTATTTGTCCCATACTGCAGATGGTCTTCATTACTTCCCTTCAAAGTCAAGACCAAGAAGAGTAGAGTGATTCTGTGTTGGGATTAGGAGAGGTACTTCCTGTGCTCAGCCTTGCACCCAGTCTCCTAGCAAATGTTGAGTTTTACACAACTGAACAGCTTTTCCTATTGCAAGAAATAAGTTAGCCCAGGAAATCTGGAAAACATCCACAGAACTGTCTTACCAGCATCAATAGCACAAACTGCAATGAACAAACTCAGTGACAGCTTTACAGACTGATCTTTGGCCATCATGGGATCTTTTGCCATGCTTTGCAGTGACGCCAAAGCCAAGTTCTCTATGATAAGGCATTAACTGATCAGTGCTTATTAAAAAAATCAGTGACAAGTTTTCCATTACAGTGAACCATTTGCAATGATTTATGCCTGTCTTAAGCTATCAGAGTGATGATCAGAAAGGCAAAGGAATAGGCAATAGGTCAAGGAAAATGCAGAAATTCATGAGCCTACAATAACAGAAAACTTTCATTCCACAGTTCATGCATGTTTCATCATTGCAGAACCCTCACAAGATGTTTCTACCAGGGATATCCACTGTTGTTCCAATGTCAAATACCCCTTGCAAAATTACAAGAACTATTGAACATGTAGAACAGGTTCCACTCAAGCTTACCTGGGTGAGTGGCTCAGGAGGAGGTGGCGGTGGTGGTGGTGGAAGCTCTAAATCAGGGTCTGGAGGTGGAGGGGGCAAGTCATCCCCAAACTGTCCAGTAATGGTAACATAGGGACTTGATTTAGAATAAATGTCACTATCCGAGCCTCTTGAAGACTGAGTGACTGTACTTTGCTGGTTGCCAGAAGAAGTTTTCTGGGCTTGTAAAGTTCTCTGTTCAACATCATTTATGTCTGCTACAAGATCAGCCATTAAAGCATCCAGGTCTTTGTCCTCTAGGGCACTTAGGGATTCTGTAAAGAAAACCACAAAATGTGTCAGAGCGAATGCAATGCAAAAGACTATGTTTTCAGTTCAGTGGAGATTAAATTGAAAACCACGCAGGAGGCACGGTTACTGTAAGATATAAGGGTTATGGGAGAGAAAACAACATTTTAAGTGGGTTCAAGAAACAAATGTGTTTTAGGAATAGCCATTAACCTGGTCATACAGAAGTTCAGAGTGCAAGGAACTATAAATACAAATTAAACAGGACAGGAAGCTCCACTTTCAGTGACAGTCTCAGGCCCTTATGATGTTATGAAACCTGGCCCTGATCCAGCAAGGTTTCTGGACACATGCCTAGTGATATGGATGCAAGAAATTCCATTAGCTCCCATTAGGCTATTTACTTATCTTAATTTAAGTACATACACGAATTCTTAGCACACAATTCTTAGCAAGTTTTGGTACAGCACAAAACAAACTGTGTAACTGAGGTCTATATCAAAAATATCTTCATATATTACTGCTATTCTACAACTCTAAAATTAACATGAAGCAGAATCAGAGAGTTCTAAGACACATCTCATGCAATATGCAGGGTTTTGAGGATCCTTTAAGCAAAGAACAAACAAGACAGTATCTTTTCAAAAGCATCTTATCAACCAGATAGAAATATTGTAACTTTTGCTTTCTGTCTTCTACTCTGTCAGAGTATAAGATAAAATCCTATACTGGAACTGCACATGCAATTTCTTCTTTGGTTGTTTCCACTAGCCATGGTATAAGAGATCCTGAGGAATAACATCCTGTAGGGATCATGTAACTTTCTAGAAAAGAAGATTTCTTTAAGTACCAACAGATTCAGATGTTTAAATCTCTTTAAAGACTCAAAATAAAATAAATCACAAATTGGGAACGCTTTAAATGCAATTTCGGAAAGGGATGGAGAGCCCTGAACTAGATACTCAAAAAGGCTAATAAAGTCCAACAAAGAATATATCGCTCATCAGGCAAGCGTGAACATGTCACTAGACTGTCTCAGTTTACCCTGCTTTACCTGTTACGCTAATAGAGTATTTTCATAAGCTTTTCTTTTCAGTGGGAAAGTTGGCTTATGATCCTCTCTGTTTACATACCTCTACCCACTTTGCTGGTAAAGGCATTAGGTAGCTTAACAGTGAAATGATTCTGGCACAAAACCACAGGCTAAAACCAACTCAGGCAAATGCACACAACCAGCCCCAGTAAAAAGAAAAAAAAAGCTACTAACAAAACCAAAGGATAAACTCCCTCATTTGGTTCATCACACAGCCTCAACAAGCAGCTGTACATGCAAAAGTGACAGTGCAAACCAGAATGAGAATATGCAGTGTAAAGTGGAAGCAGTTAAGTCGACAGTTCCACTGGACAAAAATGCTGATGCAGCTCTGGCCTCACATTGAGGAATTTTGTCTTCTATTAAGTTCAATCTTTAAATTAAAAAAGTTGCATTTTAGAAAGTTTTTTGAGGGACTTCTCATTTTTGTTTTTCTCTATACTCAGACATTTTAAAAAGTCTGACTCCTATGTAAGACTGAGCAATGTCCCTTTAAAAAAAAATTTGGGCCCTTTGAAGTTTCCTAAATTGAGACACACAAATATACCTCTCTCTTTCTTGTTCGGGGGTTTGGGTTTTTTTTCTGATCAAGGGTTTGTTGCTATGAGGTATTTTAAATAACCATAAAAAGCATGAAGGAGTCCATTCAGCTACTTACCGTTTAAATCTTTAAAACCAACTGTAAAGCTGAATTCATTGTTGGACACTTTGGGGGACGGAGGTGGTAAGGTCTCCACTCCTAAACTCTGTTAAAGTAGAAGGAAAAAAAAGAAAGTTATCTGATAACATAATTACTATTACAGACATTAACATGTGTAAATCAATTACCTGAATTTGTCTAATGACAAGCAGTCTTTTGTTAATTTTCACGGCATAACAATGGAATGAAATTCCTCTAAACACCTCCCTCTTTATATAGATAGATAGATATATATGAATAAAAATGCATGATTACGAAAAGCCTTTAAAAAGCAGAAAGGCTACCAAGAGGCAAAGTATTATGAATTGACTGCTAAGAATGTCATGTGAAATCTTGGCTTTCACACAGTTTAAGCACAATTCCTATTCTGTGTCTCAGAATTATTGGTATTTAATTTGACAAGCACTGAGATTCACCAAGAGGAAAGACCCCTCAAAACAGAGGCTGTAAGCAAACTCACACAGTATTCAAGATGACAGTTTAAGTGTTTTCAAGAATGCATTTATTAAAGTACAACAAATTTATTGACTTTGTGAGGGTTTTTTTTTTAAATAAAAATTCTCCTTTCATCAGGTTTTGCAGGAAGTATTCCATGACTACAGGTTTAGAAATAGGCTCATGCTGTTTTATAGTTTCCTCTCAAGAGTGTATTCTGCGCTGGCAATAATGTCTCTACAGATTCTTGAATGCCACCCTAGCTGTAACTTAGTATTTTGCCATAGCTATAGATTACTCTTATGCATATATTCGAAACGTTGCTTTCATATCCAAAGTTTACATTTGACACTCAGGCTACATCCCATTAGCCCATGTATGCAAAGCATTCATACCTGAAAATTCTGACTCAAACTCTTCCTGTTTTGACAGAATCTTTCAATTTCTTGGGACTGAGTCCAGAGGAATTTAAATTGCTTATTTGCTTTTTTGGGGAAAAAGCGTCTTTCATAAGCAGTTAGCTCTAACAATCCAGCCTGCACTGATATTACCTTATTCTTCAGGCCACTTGTTTTAAATGTCAAGTACAGACATTTAGTTGAAGGTTTTTCATAATAACGTATCTGTATTTATTCAGAGTGGAGGTACATGAAAAATGTAGAAAAGTTGCCTCTCTTCTCTAACACATAATAGCTATTTTTCTTATCTTGATATTATTTACCTGGGTCAGCATATCCATCTCCCCAAGTAAATTGCTGAACATTTCGTCTATATCATCACATGTTTGCTCCATCTGAAAGAAAAAAATCCACAGACAAGGAATCACCACAAGTTCATTTCAAAGCCAGCAACGGTCAAATACAGAGGATATGCAACATTCTTCTATACTGTGTTCCCAATTAACTTTAAAACAACTGTTCATGACTTGCAAAAACCTTCATCCGTAGTTTAGAAATAACTACTACAGATCAGAATCTCAATCCGGTATATGCTTAAACACACACTTAGGCTCTATGCTCATGAGGAGTTCCAACAACCTCCTTCTATTATTTACACTTCATAGGAAGTCACCAGCTAATGAACCATGGTTGTACCTTAAACATCAAAGAAATGTCACTAGTGAGAGATGGAGAGGAAAAAGTTTGAGGTTGAGAAATTCCTGAAGGCTTCATCTTGAAAGCTTGCTTTCTTTGGCTTAGGTGACTAATACAACAAGAGTTTACTGGGCATTATCTAGTGCAAGACCTGGTTATCGTTAGGTACGTGATCAACGTTTTGTCTCAGTATTTCTCCCTATTTTCCTTTAAATACTAGCATACTGAGAGAATTCCAGTCTTACCTAGCCTCAAGGCATCTGAGGGAAAGCACTGAGACAAGGAAAATGGGTACATGCTGCATGAGATTAAGTGGTGTCTCTTGTTGCACGAGGAGGGGTTGCGAGGACAGCACCACACACTGGGGGTGCTGAGATCCTGGGGAGATACAGCTTCTGTTAATAATCCTCTCCCTCTTTCTTGTGAATTTGTTCCTTTGAAAGGTAAAAAGGTGGCTGATGTGGAATACTGCCGGAGACAAGAACTAAGAGACTCAAACCTGCAAGGGATTGAGAACTCTGGTATGGATCGCTTAAAACTAGGTTTCAAACTAGGGTCAAACTTTAAACATATAAGTAGTCCTATTAGACTCCTAAGGAGAGGGAGGAGGTGCTCCAGGTGCTGGAGCAGAGATTTCCCTGCAGCCTATGGAGAACCACACTGGAGCAGATATCCACACTGCAGTCTGTGGAAGACCCCACACCAGAGCAGGTAGACGTGCTCTGAAGGAAGTTGCAGGCCATGGTGTGCCCACCCTGGGGCAGGTTCCCAGCAGGAACTGCAGCCTGTGGAGAGGAGCCCACACAGAGCAGGTTTTCTGGCAGGACCTGTGACCTGGTGGGGGACCCACACTGGAACAGTCTGATCCTGAAGGACTGTACCTTGTGGAAAGGACTCATGCTGGAGCAGTTCTTGAAGAACTTCAGCCTGTGGGAAGATCCCATGCTGGAGAAGTTCATGAATGACTGTCTCCCATGGGAGGTCCTCCACACCGGAGCAGGGAATTTGCATGAGCAGGAAGGAGCGGCAGAGACAAAGCATTATGAACTGACTGCAACCCCCATTCCCCATCCCCCTGTGCTGCTTGAGAGGGAAGAAGTAGAAGAGCTGAGAGTGAAGCTGAGCCTGGGAATAAGGGACGGGTGGGCGTAAGATGTTTTTAGTTTTGTTCTTATTTCTCATTATCCTCTGGTCTTATTAATTGGGCAATAAATTAATTTCCCTGTGTTGAGCCTGTTTTGCTCAACAGTAGTTGGTAAGTGATCTCCCTGTCCTTATCTCGACCCATGAGCTTTTCCACTGTATTGCTCCGCCTGTTCTGCTGAGGAGGGGGAGTGATAGAGCAGTTTGCTGGGCACCTGATGGCCAGCCAAGGTCAACCCACCACAGCACCTTACAGAATGAGAACCAACCTGATGCAAGAAAGCAATGAACTGAGGACACGAAAAACACTAATGACTATAAAGACTGACAAGAAAAGACGACCATCAAGTATCATGTTCTTCAATCTTAATGCTTATCCTTTAATAGAGCACATCTTGTGTGACATAACTATTCCACAGTTAAATGATAAAGGCTACTGAGCCACTGAAGTCAGTATCAATTGTTTGAGAATTATTTGGTAGCATGTCTTCAATATGACAGTTAATATTGGAGCAATCTGAGCTGCTCTGCCTCCTTTGGACTTGGTCTTTCTGGCATCTACATAAGCAAGACCGGCTAAATCTTCACTTGCACTATTACCACCTGTGTTATCCCCAACACCAGAACTCATTAAAAGTAGGCATGTACAGCTTTCATCAGTCAGGCTCAGGGCATATTCTACCTGCTTTAGACTTTTTTTTCCATAGCTGGTGTAACTAAGCAAGGCACAGGCAACTGGGAACTGGACTTTGAGCTTTCATGTTTCTCTCAGATTCTGGAAATCAAAGACTTAAAAGATTTGGGAACTGGATTCTACCAAAGACATTCTAATAGGATGTGGTTGGCCCGTCTGAGGGGTAACCCTAGCCCAACACTGGAGACGGCACAGCTATGCCCATGTAACAGGGAACACACATCACTCGGTCATGAGTGAATGGGAAGCTAAAGTCACCCTATCTGCTTCATTTCCAGCTGACAAACCCACACTGGATGGCTCACTCTCTCAGTGTGTATCATAGTTATCATCTATATAAAATTCCGTTTCTGTAGAATCAGCAGTATACTGGTTGGGTAAATGATTGCTGAAACTTAATTCATTTATTTGAATGTACAGCTGCGTAGCTTCCTACACACCTGGCACTTGGAGAATCAAATTTCATAAAAAGAATAGATAAAATGGCACTTACTTGATCAGGCGGAGCGAAGTCAAATTTGTTATGTGACAAAAAAAATGGAGCCACTGTTCATACTGACAAGTATCTCATCGGCACTTAAATAATACTGAATAAGTTTATGTTTTCCTGTTTTCTGATTTAGGAGAACAAGATATTTGCTGTGAGAATCTTACCAGCTCTAGCCATTTGTATAGTTTTGTGGGTTTTTTTAAGCACTGGCTAGATATCTCCATAGTGGTTCTTTTAACAAACTGAAATCCTGCTTTGTAATTTTTTTCCAGAATAGAAATATAAAAATGGCAAAAAAAATTGCTCTTGGGTTGCAACCAGGACACCTTATCAAGAGGAGCAAGAACTGTCTAAAAACAAAACAAAAAAACTCAACTAAGAACCATCTTCAGTAGTTAACAAAACAAAAAGGCACAAGAACCGAATATTAGATTATACAACACTTTCACTAAATTACGTGATTTGTACAGGTTCTAGTAAATTGAGAGCTCTTTTCTTTCTAATTATATGATTTTCTGAATCTTCAGACACATTCAGTTCATAAGGAAAATAATGTAATCCTATGAAAAAGCAATGTTCAAAGAATTCTGTAAGGATTTCCACTCTAAATCGGAGATGAGTTAGTCACTGATGACTTTTCCGTATCAATTCAAATAGACGACATTTAATACTACAGGTTTTTTTGACCTTAAGCACATGGGGGAAGGGAGAAGGCCTGAACATATATTTTGAGAAGGAAATACGTCGGTGTCCCTTTCAAGTGTCACTTTCAATGAACGTCCATCCACCATCATCACCAGACTGATAAAGCCATGTTGTCACTGGTATCTTTTTCTTTTTTTTCCTCTTGAATTTTTATTGATTGGGTTTAGGAAGACAAAATTATCTTCATAATCACCAAATACCCTGAAAATATTTTTATGTTAAAACATACCGAATGATCTCTTAAATTGGTACAAGAACTCTCCAAATTTATCAGGGATTTTGTCAAGAACTAGAAAAGCAAAACATAGTAAAACAAATCCTTAAAACATGGAACTGTAAATGAGTGTCCATCCACTCTCCTCCTCTTTGACTCCTTTCCAGAATCATTTCCATTTATTTGATTGCCACAGCAGGAACAAAACAGACAAAACAATATGCAAATATGGGAACTATCCTAATCAAGGAAGGCACTGCTGCATTTTGGACCAGCAAATTCTTTTGACTTTTATAAATAGCCTTGAACTTATTCAAACTAGAAACTCAAAGTGAAACCTGCAGGTGTATGAGCTATTATTAACAAAAAAGGGGAAAAGATTTACCAAAGTCCCCAGAAAAATATTGAGTTTCATACTCAGTCCTCCTCTATATTCGCTAAATAGTAACTTTTCTGTCAGGTTTTTCTGTATGTGGTACTAATACTAGTAACCCTTACAATCACTATCAACTACAACATACTGAAGAGATAAAAAATGCAGTACTTTTGTGGTGTTTCCCATGTTATCATAAGAATTTAAGAAGAGAAAAAAAGCAGAATTAAAATAAAAGAGGAAATTGCAGTTGTTAAGAATAAACAAGCTAAGGAGGGGCTTGTGGGAAGGCATACATGTGAAGCCTAAGCTATATTTAAAGTGACTGGTTTTCAAATTGATGTCTTCTAGATGACTTTGTGAAGGAACACCAAGCATACAGGTAAAGGTATTCCTTTTCTTCTATTTCCTCCAAATATTTCAAATTCTTAAATCTTCATCAAGCTCTTATGAAAACTTTTTTTTTTTTTTTTAAATACTCCCACATTTCTCATACTGTGTATCTAAAGGGTTGGGGCTTTTTCTCTTCAGCTCACTCTTTAGTTTATGCATATTAAACTCTCATAGGTTTATATAATACATGAATATCGACTCATTGACACATTTTTTTGCTCCACCATTTACCAGAAGTCCCCCAGACCTGTTAGACCTATTGCTTTTTTACCTTCCCAATTTCAGATTTAGTGACCTCTTTGCTGATAAAAAATAATTTAAATCTAAACTAAGAGACGTAAATAACAAAACTCTTGTATTTTATTGTACATCTTTGTATTTCAGGCACACCCAACTTAAAATTATGGTTTCTGTGTATCTGTTCCTACTTCTCCTTACCTGTTAGTGTCTGTCTTTTCTCCACCACACACTTTGTTGCCGTTTCCAAAGACCTACTTGTATCCATTCAGGTACCCCTGTCAGGGGGCCTCCAACCACTTCCTTTTCACAAGGACCAGCCCTGGTGCCCTGGATAACAACACAAAACTCCTGTGCTCTAAACCTGGCAACAGACCCACACAAAACTTCTTCCCTCCTCCTAAATATCTATTCCATATATACCCTTGCTTTGAAATTGAGATGTAAATTTCTACAATTTTTGAACTATGGGCTAGGAAGTTGGAATTAAGTTATCTCACTTCCAACACCAGAGAAATTTGGTAGATGCACAGCAAGAAAGCTAGCCCAGAGATGGACGGGAAACACTCCCTGGTCCAACTCGTTGCGCTTGCATGAGTAACGTACATTGCAGACAGTGAATGCTGTTTTTCCCTGGGGATGGTCCAGTATTCAAGGGCATCAAAGAAAAACTGACTGAATGGAGAAGCAGTCCTTGCACTTAGTCTCAAGGTGCACAATCTTCTTACCTGGGTTAAGTAGAACCTCACCTATGCTATTTAGTGTCATGCACTGACAGGTAGAGCAGAACAGCCTTTCCTGGCCTATAATATCAAAGTTTGTAATCAGGATATGATTTCTGCATGGTTGCATACATTTTGATTTGTTAAGATACTGGAGAGAATAATAAAAAAACTTTTTTTTTTTTTTAAGAATAAATGAAGTTGTGTGATTTGCACACGTAAGACAACAGCACTATGTCTATGAACAATACATAGGAAATGGAATTGTTTGATAGAATCACTATCGCTTGGTAGGAAGCTAACAGAACGAGTAGCGAAACAATGGCACAAAATTCACCCACCTTAAAAAAGAAACTATTAAAAAATATCATGAAAGCTGACAGGGTGATCATATGGCGTAGCTCAAAAAAAACCCCAGCATGGTACTACACTAAGCAGGGTTTGAACTGTTAGAACCTGATACCTCTGAGAATTACTGAAAGCCAGCCCCTTTCAACAGGAAGAGTGGTCTGACTCACATGGTAACAAGGCTTCTGCACTTGCGATCTGAAAACAAGCCGAAAGCCCTTGTGCAACACCGAACAGGAAACACCAACGGTATCACACACGAGATTACCATCTCTGCAACTCAGGTCTCAGCTGAGTTGATGCAGTTTCATCAACCTAAGACCTCCCAACAAAAAAAGAACAAGGAACGGCATGGTATCAGTAGAACAAAAACATACAGCAGTTTCATGCTATGACCAGTATTAGGAATCAGTCCACTTAGTGATCTGGTGTACAGTGATGGACATGTTCATTACATTCAAAGCACTGTTGTTATTCTTAAACTGTTACATATGCAAACAGCAAGGACAAAAATAGGTGAAGTATATATTTACAAGTCACACAGAAAGACCAAATGCTCACCTTCACCTCCCAGTCCCAGCACTACAGTGTGTGAGTGTCGTACCAAGTCCACCAAAACGAACGCAAGCTGTTTGACTACCCAGATGACCGCTACCAGCACTGTAACCTCCTGCTAAGTTCTAACTAGGTTTCTTACCATCATTTTACAGTTAAGTGTCAAGAAAAATTCTGACTACTCAAATGTCTCTTATCTACTTAAGTGAGGGAGGATGGAAGTTCCGTAACCAGCTATTGCGTCATGTCTAGTAAAAAGTCCCTAACAGACATTTAGATCAATTTTTACGAAGTAGAATACGAGAATATCTATCTCTGCAGAATTCAGCCTAGAAGAATAATCCGATTAGTTACTAATTCTAGTAGGTACTAAGAAAGGAAAATGAAGTTTTGGAGTAATAAAGGAGAAATGGCAGCTGCCCCCAAGCTTTCAAAATCACAATCAAATTTGGCAATTAGCATGTTCCAAAGACTTCTCTACATAAGATGACCCTGTATCATGTAACTCTCTTCTGTTTTAATAATAACTCATATCTTAAAAAGGATGGATCAAAAGCAATTAGACTGCTTCCAGCACTGCACTTTCCTAACATTCATAAGCATGACATTCTCCAAGAAAAAGCTTGCACACAGAGATAACTCTGAAAGCAGGGTCTTACTCCTATCATCTATTCTTCTGGGAAATCTGGTATGCCAATGACTGTAGGCTTATCTGCAGCTGAAATTACATTGCATATTTATCGCAGGGATGGGTATGACATGCTGTAACTCCACTCATGACGGAATGACAGTGACACGCTAAAACACTAGGAGCTGCAGAAGATTGATACAGTTGCAAAGTATCCTTCCTAGTTTAAAAGTAAGTCGCATTTGGCTTTGGATTAAAACAAAAATGGCAGATAAATACAATAATGCAAGAGAATCCTTTTCTAGTGCCCCAGGTTAACATTAGAACACCTTCAGGTGACCATGCCACAAAAACCATTTCACAGCATTTTCCACTGATTGCTCCAGACACATTTTTACATAGGCTGTGGAACTGATTTTGAGTCCGGTTGCCTTGTTATCTTGTATCACATTATTAATAATGTGTCTAGCAAGACTAAAGCCACACTTGATATCTAAGCTTATTATTTAACTCCAGAATCATCCATCCAGATATACACATAAACATCTTTAGATGAGAGCACCCCAAACGCACAGATCCTACTTCTATACATTTATACAGCTAAACCTCTTGAAAGCTTGTTCCCTTTTTTGCTGCTTTGGAAATTCGCAGTTAACTCGTATTACAGGAACAAGTCTGAAGTCAGGACTAAATTTGGAAGAAGTCTTTTATTAGTCCAAAAGACACAGATTTCATAGACCTGAAAGCTACACTGCTGCACTTTATTGATGACAGCAGTTGTATTTTACCCTTGTTTTGCTAAGATGATAATGACAATTTAAAAACCGCAGGAACTCCTATGCACTAGTATACCAACTGAGCACAAGTACACCACCATCTCTTTCAGTGATACATATCTGAGTACTTCATTTTCCATTGGCGAAAGAGAGACAGAGGTGTAGTGTGTTTGTAAAGCACCACGGGACACTGAGTCTGAGGCAGTCCTTCGGATGACGCTGCCTCAGCACCCATCACCTCTATGCTCCCCAGCCTTCCCCTTTCCCCCAGGCACTGCCCCAAACACATACTCTCTTCTTTATCCCACTTGCTGAGAGCGGTGTTTGGGAGAAGCAGCTGTGGGTCCCATTCTTAGGGTGAGGTGAGATGGCAAGATCATTGAATGGTCCCGGACACTCTGTTAAGAGAGATGAGAGCAACAGTGGACTACCCCAAAATTATTCACAGTGTGTCAGGAGGAAGTTACTCAAGGCCAGCGGAGGGGCTAGCAAAGGGCTCTCCTGCTAAGAGAGAGAGGACAGGAAGAATATTTAACCAGTGACAGGCAGCGTATGCTGTGGCTACGGAAAAGGAGTGCAGAGGGATATGGCATGCAGGCTGAGTGCAAGACAGCTCATTCACCAAGCTCCTCTCCAGAATCACTCTAGGCACGGACACAGAGTCTGGATCCTGGGCTCCGTAAAATGTATCCCAAATGTACTCGATCAGCTGGAGACTGTGAATTAAAAGCACCTTATGCAAGGGGAAAAAGAAACCTCAGTGCAAAGCACAGACCCAGGGAAGAGAAAGCTGGGGGGCAATTTGTATCTACCAGAACTTTGCTTTGTAGCCTCCTATCAGCTCCCAAACAGGACTGCTTTTATGGACCTTGAAAGTAGTGCCTCTTCTGTTCATTTTTATATACTATCCTCCCAGCAGATAGTGTGCTTCAGTCTGGCCTGTGGGTCTAAGAACATTATAGAAATCCTGTACAGCTACAGACGTGATCATCTTTTTCCTTTGTCCAGTTTGGGAACTTTCTCCCCATGAGCCGTACAGGCAGCACAAACTCTCTGCGTAGAATGAAATGGTAGAAGGTGATGTATCCCAGTCCTACATCTTCATAGAGAGATGGGTAGAAGAAACAATTCCCTGTCCTGTGCCAGATTACTGGCACGCAGCAACAAGGTCTCCATTCTATCAACTTATCTTCTCCTGGGAAAAGCAGAAAGCTGGATGAAAGTGTGTTCCCAGAGCTGGATTCGGCTCACGAACCACCAGCTGATCTAGGCTCATTCATCTTAATGTTGATCACATATCTACTTCAGTCTACTCAGGTATAAACAATAGCAGACACACCTGCTACCAGAAAAATATGAGTCTAAGTTCCTCCCATTCCCTTCCTTGAAGGGAGAGCAAAATAGTGAAAGAGCAATGTAAGTCCAAGCAGCACAAATTTGTTCTGTTTCCACACTCCTTACCATCATCTGTAGTTTGCTGATGTTGGTGTAATGTTTTCCTTCCTGTTTTTTCCAGTTTCCCAACACTGCTGTACGGAACTTACATGACAACAAGAGACTGTCTTCTACTTGAAAAAAACTGCCAGCAAATGAGGATAGTGTGATTATTAATAATTTTTGGATCCAGCAGAATGCTCGGCCTAACTCCACCCTGAAAATTCCCATTTGCTACTTTTGAACTATTCCCAGAATTCCCTACCCTCAGGTTACTGAGCTACGGGAATTGTGTCATGTGGCTCCCTGCTAAATGAAGATTTTGGTATTTGGCTTAACAAAATACATAAAGTAGGCTGATCCTGCATGAGCAGGCTGTCTAGCAAGCAGAACAGAGTAGACAAGGAAGCCCACAGATGAGAGAGGAAGGCATACAGGGATTCACAATGGGGCAAAACCTTCTCCTCCCCAATTTCCTACCGAATCAAGAGATGTTAAGTGTGGAATAACGAAAATAATAGCACAAACTTAGGAAGAGGGAAAAAAGGAATGAAAAATTACCACAGATAGACATTCAACAGAAAAGAACATTTAAGTGCAGGAGCTGCTACGTTAAATAATCAATGGCTCATCTTTTCCAACATTCACTTCCTCCCACAAGGAGCCATTAAAGGTACGTGCAAGACATGCTATAAGGGTCCATGACAGAACTGTCTACCCATACAAATAACTTATTCCTAGGCCCTAGTCATTGGCAAAAGCTCTATGTCACCATCTTATCTCTTATAATCACGTGCTCTTATCACTGCCAGAAATGTTTAAGGGAGGGCACACATGGTATGGGAAAGGAAGACTGAAAAAGGAAAAGACACTAACATAAAATGCTCTAACAGATAAGAGTGGAGCAAAAGGGTGAAAAAAAATCTGCAAAAACTTTATTGAACCCATCTGTTTCTCTCATACAGTTCACGTATTAAAGTCAGATGAAGTAAGTAATGCTTTAGTATGAATTCATACTTATTTCACCAAAATACAGTGCTCAGTACCATAGCGAGTGGTAGAAAAATTAAATGTAGATTTTTTTCTAAGCCTCTTTCTCAGCTTTACTACTTACTGAAGAGTCAGGTACAATTTCAAGGCCCATTATGAACTTTACACATACAAACCCTGTTTCAGTCTATATAATGCACAGTGATCACAAACTGTTATAATGAGTAGGTTGCAAATGAAGATCTGCAAGGAAAGTGGAAGCCTGGAGTCACCACAGATGGAATGTTATATTGGTATGGCTGTGGCTGCTTTGCCACAGCCCAGCAAGCCCTGAACTGCACAAAGGAAACAATTATGGGAAGAAAATGCAGCAAGAGGAGAACAACCTTGTGACATTTACAGTGTAAATCTTCCATTTCTGTAAGGTTTTCCATGAGAAGGAAATGCCACTGCCTCCCTCTTGTTTTTCCTTACCAAGTGGAGGGGGGATGGAACAACTGATTTGGTCAGATATAGCTATTCCATCATGACACAGGGGACACAAGCGGCATCAATCTAGCGACAGATATAAAAGGCTTTGCTGAATTTCATGAAAGAACATGTCCCCCATAGGACAAAACTGCAGTTAAGTTTATGCTGAACCCCTTCTTCGGACTGGCACCCAAAACCACTGGGTCATTTGTATTTGCTCTCTCAAACATTAGGTCTGCCAGCGTCCCCTCAGTCATGAGGATGTGATCACCAAAGTACAAAACTAAGCTGTAACCACAACAAGCATTTGGGAATGTTATCTGTGTTCATGTTTTTAGCATGTATTCTCATTTGCAATCAGAGGCAAAAAAACACATCAACTTGCAAAAATGCTTTTTGGCCTGATACATCCTTCTTATTTCTGCACTTCAATGAAATTCCCATAACAGGTGAGAGAACAGGGGCTTCTAGTACTGTTAGAAAGTACTAGAAAATCTTCAACAGTACATCAAAATATTGCTCTGACGCAGAAGAAAAGTAATCGTGTCTACAGTCTGCACTACCTGAAGATAAAGTGAAAGTACCAAAACAGATCAACTAAGGCCAGAGGAGCAAGTTTTCATTTGCTGCCCATACGGACTTGATGCCAGCAGCTAAGTGACAATTCTGTAGAGCTTGCCCACTCTCTCGGTGAGTCACCTTCTAGGCAGGCACATTATTTTGACTAAAACCGGGAACTCAGAAGGTCCGTTGCAATTTTTATCAGCAAAAGCATCAGGTGAGTGTCTCTACGATTTTGGCTCCTAGATGTTCTCTCTATGCTTGATGGACTAGCAATGCTGCTAGAAGCAGATTTGTTCCCCATATATCTTCCCCTCTCCCTGATAGCTGTGGGTACAATGACAAAATTTTGACCAAAATTTCTGTTATATCAGTTGGATTGTCTGAGGACAACTAAGAACTTTCCATCATTAATGATATCAGCTATGTACGGTCTGCCCATCGCTGACAGTAGATACACAGGGATTTTCATCCTTCAGCATTAGTGTTATATGTCACGCTTTCATCCGCTGCTTTAGATTATAAGCAAATACATATTGAAAGTAAAAATGGAAATGGACTGAGATGTGCAAAACTTCTATCAGAAATGTCCCTGTATGCATTTTTAAAGAGTGTCGTAGAAAAATCTGGTTCATACATATTGAACCTTCTTTTCCTTCTAGGAGTCATAATGTACCAGCTCCCCAAAATAATCCTAATAACTATAGCCCTAATTTATTTGAGCCTAAACTCATGGCATGCTGGATCACTGCTCAACAAGAAGAAACAGTGCTGTGTGCAGGCTGACATAGCTTCTGGTAGCAAAAATTCTGAGTGCAATTAGCAAAAATTCACAGATCTAAAAGGTCACCTTACTGGAAGAAAGGCTTTGAAACTAATGAGAGGCTTAAACTTTTTAATAGTCATTATCAAACTAGTTTGTGAATTCCCACATTAAAGTTGTAAGTCAAATCAAAGTAATTTGTGTTTCCTTTTCATTCATAGTCCACAAGCAATGCTATAAATTAATATTTAGGGATGGTGAGGAACACATGTTCATGTATGCTCATGTAGATGTTCAAAAGTCTCCTATAGAAACTTAAGAACAACATGGCACCCTATCTTCTTTCTTTCACAATGCAACAAACTGTCTCCTACACTGTTAATATCTAGGGTAGCCATGAATCAACAGGCTGGATGATAAGGAAAGCTGACTAAAATGCCTTTTCCAAGAGCAACTTTACTGTATCATGTATCACTCATAATCATGAAAGGACATATGGTGGAGTTTCTATGACATCTGCATCTGACCTGGTCACACCAGGCTCTTTTTAGCTAATTAAACAAAAAAAAAAAAGGCAATTTTCTAGAGCATGATTCATGGTAGCTGTCTAAAACCAGGCAGCTGAACCAAGTTTTAGCAGTATCTACCTCTCTTCATTGATTGTAAAGGTGACACAGAACCTCAGGTGACTAACTAAAATGCTAATGTCTAAACATGGGTGAGGAAGATCCTGTCTATAAAAGTCCAAGTAGTGCTTTGGAAGGTCTGCAAGGATGCAAGTTACCATTGTCACTGGAGACCTTCCAAAAGAAACAAGCTAAAGCTTCTCTTTTGCTGCAGACAAGTAAGAGGGCCTATTTTCACTTTCACCCCAGATCAGCACCTGACCATGTGAGGTCATCATCACAGCAGGTGAGATGGGCCTAAAACAAAATAAGCCCAAACATACCAAAACGAAAGGTGAAAAAAAGGTCTGTGAGAAAGAAAAACACATGTAGTTTGCAGAGAGAGCAGGAAAGGAGAGGGGCCTTGGTATTGGAATGATATGCAGGAAAACCAAATTCAGCTACATTCCTGTAAAGGCATTTCTGAAACATAAACGCTCTTTCAAGAAAATCCCCATTCCCAGATCTTCTTCTCAAAGGACGGCTGTTCATGAATCTACAGACAAGACAAGTCCCCTCTTTAACAAGGCAACCCTTCCTCTCAGCTCCAGCATTGCTCCAGGCTGGTCATTTTCTCAGACATTTTCTAGGGCAAAAAGATGTGATAGCTGTTCCCTCCATCCACAGGTTACCCAAGTCCTACCCTCTCCCTTCAGCATATACTGCAGAGCAAGAGAAGGAAAGCTTTCTGCCTCTGTTCTGCTCACTACTGCAAGACATTTCTTCTAACAGGAAAGGTGGAAACACAACAAAAGCAAAATCATAGTGGGTTGGGTAAATTCTTTACTACCTAATAAATCTCAGGCAGCATTACTGAGTTAAGCTATCACAACACCCATCAGGCCCTTCTGCTCATACTGTTGCCCCCTTTGTGCAAATTGTTACCCTCACAAATGTGTTAGTCTCTAAAGATTTATAAATTAGAAAAAATATGAAGTTTTACAGACTGATTCATAGATGCATGAGTTACAGTGTGTGATCATCTAGGTACTGCTCAAGTGTAGCTAGAATCAGACCTTTGACCTGTAAAAATCAAACTTAGCTAGAATCCATTTAATAAGAAAATAAACCAGCACTTAAAAGGCACCATGCCCTGCTTGAAGATACTGCACATCAAATAATCACAAATTCCAGCACGAACAATTGAAACACAGTTTACTCAATAATTACTTTGAGCCTTCAGTCATATTTGCCTCCAAACACCAGAAGAGCTGGTAGTACCCACAGGAGGTATTTAAGAACAAAGAGAAGACACGGGGAATGATTAAAAGTACCCTTTCAGAGATAGTATATTTTTCCAGTTATGTGTGCTCCCAGATGGATCAGAATTCTCTGAGAATATAAAACAAGGATCACCAAGTTATCTGTAATGCTCCATTGATTAAACCTCCCAAAGACATTTGGAATCCATATTTCAAACCAAATTATCTCCATTTTTAAGCAATGCTTGCACAAACCATGAAGTACAACTAAATGTAATAAGTCTCCTTAGAAAGCCCACAGGGGAAAACAGAACTGAACAGGTTCAGCAAAAAGTTAAACATTCTTTTTTAAACATAAAGTTTTAACCTAAATTCACATTCTTTACAAAGTTTCTAGAAGAAAACCTCTGTAAAGGTAGTGAAGACGAATGAGTAGGAGCCTACACAGGTAGAGCAGATCATCTATTGTAGCCCTCTGAAGCACTAGGGCTTATCTATTTGTCTCTAATGAAACAGGTGCACTAAATCGGGCCCTGGAAACTCTACATTTACACCACTGTTGTGCAGCAGCAGGGTAATTTAATTAACAGTGACATCAATAGTCGTATGTGAAATACATATTTTTTAGAAGCAAGTCAGGAACAAATAAAACATACACGTCATTTAATTCACAAAGGGGAACTAGAACCAAAGAGGAAAAATTACTGCCAAAATTCTGCAAACAGACGTTTTGAAGGCTAGAGTCAAGCTGGAGGCACACTAATCACAGAATTGGAGTAATCTGGGGCAGGAAGGGACCTCAGAAATCCCAGCTGCCCGTCCCAGTTTGGTTGCACCCTGCATATTTTGTTTGTAGGCTGTATTCCTGCATCCAGATTTTTAATGACAGTTAAGACAGGCTGGATGACACACTGCCTAGAAGACCCTACTGGATGCATCTTCCCAGTGTGACAATGAATGGATTTAGTAACTTCTCTTCCAGTGCACAAAGGACTGAAAGGACACCCCAAACTTTTGGAGACTGCATTTATGTTACTTCTCCATGGTATTCAGAGGAGGGTATCATACAGGATGGCCCTTCTCAAAGTCAGGAGACTCACCAATTTCTTCCCTAAACCATGTGGCCAAATACACCACCAGCAGAGGTGTAAATCGCGTTCCTTGGCAATCAGTACTGGCTGCTTTGCCACAACCACCCCACCTTCTCACATGCTTGGTTTAAGATTGATAGATTAGTACGTGCACGTGGTGTATTCTTTGGCCGCTTGTGCCAGGCAGCTTGGCCTGCAGTTTCTCCCGCTCGCCTTCGCTTCCCCAACCCAGCCGCCCAAAGCGCGGCGTCCCCCGGGGACCCCGCCTGCCTCACCAGGCCGCGGCGGAAGCTTTTGCAATCCCGCCTTGAAAACCGATCAATCTCCTAGTCGCCCCCTCAGGGTGTGGGGCGCAGGGAAGGTCTGACCCAGGTTAACCCTGCCGAAGAAAACAGCAAACACCGAGACCCAGCGCTAAATCCCGTTATCCCGTTTCAGCCCACCGAGGCCGCCTTTGCCGTCGGAAGGCTCCCAGCCCCGAGGGGGGAGGCCTGTGTGTGAGAGGCGACCCTCACCACAGGCCTCCCGGTCGGGGCGGGGCGGCACGGCGGGGGCTGGCAGGCTCCCCTCTGTGGGCACCGGCGCTGCCCACCCCGGGCCGCCATCCTCCAGGGCGGCGCGGCGCAGCTCTCCCCCGCCCTGAGCACCGCCGTTTCCCGGCATCGTTTCTCCCCACCTCGAGTGGGACGCCGGGCGCCTCACGCTTCCCGCGGCGGCCGCACCTCCGCCCCGTCGGGGTCCCGGGGCTGGCGCAGGGAGCCCTTCGGCGGTCCGGCACCTACCTCCCTCTCTCCCTTCCTCTCTCCCTTCCTCCCTCCCTCTCTCCCTTCCTCCGTGCCCGGCTTACCTTGGCTGGCGGGCGGGCGGGCGGCGGGGGCCGCCGACTCCCGTAGGCGCTGCGAGTAGGGCAGCTCTGCGGCACCCCTGCACGGCGGGAGCTCGCCCTCCCTCCGCCTGTGGGGAAGTGGGGCCGCCCCGCGGGCTGCCGGGCGCCCCGCAGCGGCCACCTGCGCGGGAGCTGCCCCAGTGCGGCCAGCACCGCCCTCCGCCTTCGGCCCCAGGGGCAGCCCGCTCCCCTGGGGCGTGCGGGCCCCGCTGCGGGGCAGGAGGAGCCGGGCCCGCTCCCTGCGACGGCTTCCCCTTGCGGGGACTCGTCGCTCGACGACGGCTGTGGAGAGCAGGGGCGGCCGCCTCGCTTCTGCGCTGTGGGGAGGCCGCCGCCTCACCAGCCTTAGGGGCACCTGAGGTATCCACAAAATGGAACCTGGGACTCGCCCTGCCGAGGCTGGCGGCCCAGGCGAGAGCGGCTGTAGCCGGTGCGGGGGCAGCAGCCCCCGGGGGAGAAGCTCCGGGCAGCCCAGCCCTGCCTCCGCCCCTCTCCTGTGTCCCCTCCGCCCGGCCGGGCGGCGCTCGGCTGGGCAGCGCTGCCGGGGACTCTCTGGTTTTCGGACAGAAACGTGCTTCTTCCCCCACTCTGTTTAGTGACTCCACATCTTTTAAAAATAAGGCTGCAAATGGCTTTCATGGCATTTTTATGTCATTTTGTAGCACGGCAAAGTGCTGCTTTGAAGTAGAGTAACTGAGAAGAGTAACAAGTTAAATTCCATAAAAAGACGGAAAGAAAAAAAAAAAACGGGTTTCCAAATGAAGTTAAAAAGGCGAAGTTAAAAAGGCAAAGTTAAAAAGAAAATTCATTGCAGCCCCGGTAGGGTTAATGTCCCCAAGTTATAAAGATGAGATACTAAGATAGAATAGAACCCTCCCTTGATTTAAAATCCTATTTTCTCTCTTGATTTAAAATCCTATTTTCATTGTCCATAACTTTGCCAAATCAACGCTTTTAGCTAAATTTTTCTTAGATGTCTAAGGCACTGACAGACAGTGAAGTGTAGTGAATGAAGGTGTAAGATGTCACCATCTCCTACTTCTGTTACTTTAGTTTAGAAAAGTCACCAGGTAGTTTAGCTTAATCTTGTGTTTACAGGCAATTTATATTAAAATACCATGCTTTGCTCCAAAGCAGCCAAGAAATCTTATGTTCCATTCTTTTAACGCTGCTGGAGATAAAATAATTATAGCAGAAGGATGGTAGCATTTTAAATTACCATCGCGTTTTGCACAGCAAATATGTTTCAATGCTTTAAGGGGTAATTGCTTTGAAAAATTCCAGCTGAGACAGCTCAGCCATATTTAAGAATGCATTTAGGGAATAGTACATTTTTCTGCTCATGTTATTTAAAAAAAAACCAAGTTATTTCACTGAGAAGCTGGCTAAAATTTGCCAGAGACTTTGCTGAGGTCATAACTGCATCTTTGGCCAGGCACGTGAAAATACATCTAAATTTGGCAAACTTCTTAGCATTTGAAAAATCGTGCACAGAGTTAATAAACAGTTACTAGTTCAGCATCTTGGGAATCTGAGATTCTGTGGATACTGCATATTCTCTTTGCTGACTCTACGGTTGTTCCTTTTGGGATCATTATGGTGCCAAGGAAAGAGGTAATTTCAAAAGATGGATTAGCAATCAATTTTTTTTTTTTTAATTATCCCAAAGTCAATTTTCACTTTGCAGTGAACATTTTGCATGTATTAAAATAACAGTATTTGCTGG
The DNA here is from genome assembly GCF_964106895.1 of Numenius arquata. Taxonomy (NCBI): domain Eukaryota; kingdom Metazoa; phylum Chordata; class Aves; order Charadriiformes; family Scolopacidae; genus Numenius; species Numenius arquata. The sequence goes on along the minus strand of NC_133587.1, from coordinate 27,314,470 downwards.
TACATTTTGTTGTCAAAAAGTGTTATTTCATTTCTGTATGTGACCTACCAGTAACATGGCCACACCCTGATTACTGGTTTCACACTTATTTTGCTGTTGTTGAAATACATGACCAAGATATTTGTTATGATAGTGTAGAAAATATCTATTCTGCTTGTACAAATGAACCTTTGTTTTCTCCAAATCTAGATTTGTTTTTGTCTCCGAGTATCCTGAAATAAGGCTGGGAAAGTTGAAGGGCAATATTTTCCAGCTCTCCTTGTACCTGGCTGTAACAGATGGGCATCGTTCTCTCTACGAGGAATAGTGGAGTTGAGAATGGCACATCTCTAGAAAGCATGGAGAAAATCATAGAAATCCCAAAAAATCTTGAATGCTGAGAAGTTTTTGGTCTGCATTCAGGAGCATGAGCATTGTGCCCCAGTGGGATGGGTGGAGGCCATCGTGTATTCATGAGGAAGAAATGTGGTGAGGGAAATGCTGCAGCAGATATGGACTTGATTAACAGTGTGTGTCCTAATGTTAGAGGCAAAATTTGTGGCAAGAGCAGGTGGAAATATGTGATGCTTCCTAATTTGTTTTCTCCTCTCTCAACTAAAACAAATGTGCAGCAGAATCATTCCCCTGAATTCCAGCCCTCCATTCTGCGCTTCTCCAAAAGCTTTTCATTTTCTAATGGAAAGAAGAGACACGTGCCCCACCCACGTTACAATTGTGTGTTTCACAGCAGTTGCATGACTCAAGATCTAACACATGCAATTACAAATCGTTCTTTTCCTTTTCTTATCACGGGAGAGTAGATCACTGGGTAGATATGCTGTCATTATACACCCTCAGCTGGGGGGATGAAGGGGGGAGCTTTACTGACCTCCACAATCCTTGTGGATTGCATTTCATTGTAATGGAAGTTTCTATAAAGCAGCAGGTAATTTAGAGTTGAAGCAGAACATCTGTTTTTGAAAGGGAACAAATAGATACGTTGCTAGTGTCAGGAAACCTGTGTTTCATTGGCAAAAAAGCAATGTTTTACCATATATGCATTCCCTTAAGTTTCATTGACATCACTTTATAAACTGATGACGACATGATTTTAGAGAGTGACCTTAATTTTCTCTACAGGGTAAACGTGACACCACACAATCTGGGATCCTACCTGCCTGGAATAATGCAGGATCAGCCCATAGCCCTCAGCGTTATCAGTGGAAAGGGTGCAGATATGTAAAATACTGCCAAAACATTGTGCCACTGGACAGCTGTAAAAAAAAAAAAAAAAAAAAAAAAAGAAAAATTAATAATAATTATTGTATTAATTAGATCTTTTGTCATAGCAAAACACATAAAATACAATTGCAAAATTTGTTTGTTTGTTTTGTTGCTATTTAAACAAAACAACTTTCAGAATGATGGAAGAATGGCAGTTTTGATCATAGAAGGCAAAGGCATAGATACAAGCTTCAAAATAGGATAAAAAAAGTATCAGTTTAAGGGAAGCGATATCTAAAGGATGGCATATCCTCTTTTCAAATAGTACTCTGCAGCCACTGTGAAAATCTTTGGTACAGTGACTGGGTGATCCTCTGGGGTACAACAGATAATCTCTTTCACCAAGACACTGTTTTTTCCAGAAACCTAAAAGAGATTGCAATTAGTGTGAAGTGAATCACGGCACCACATCAGACTGCAATGTCAGGGCATTCTGGAAAAATGTGTATATCTGTTTGGCATCTTCTTAGATGATAAGGCCAAAAGCAGAAAGTACAGGGATAAGCAAGTAGAAACTATAGGTCTTTCTTATGTTCTTCCACTAAAAATTATTTCTATTTAAGTTTGGGTTTGGGGTTTTTTTCATATTCCTTTGTGATTGTGCAATACTGTGGAAGACCTGTAAACTATAAAACTTCCAATGAGAAAGATGGGAAGCTCGCATTTGAGATTTTATATGGAATAAATTACCAAAAATAGCTTTTGAAAAATCACAGAAAATCCAATATAAGTACAACTGTATTGGATACAGAAGCTAGTTAGCAAGCACATCACATACAATTCTTAAAATTAGAACAAATGAAGCAGCTGGCACTCACTACGCTAAAGAGCAGGTATGTGGCCAGATCAATTTCTTTCTGCCCATCTGTCCTTCCTTCCTTTTGATGGCATCTTTCAGGGACTCAGAACTAGGAATATAATTCTTTCTCCACAACTATTCATAGGAAAGCTTATTTGCATTGGTTCTTAACAGTGGAAAACCAAAAGCAAAACAAAACTCCAACCTGGATGAAAAGCTGAAGAAGAGATTCAAAGTCTATCTGAAAGTGTCAGCAGCGAAGCTGGCAAATTCACACTTTTAACTGCAGGAAATTATGACAGAAGTACTTCTGAAAAGTTTATGATCAAAGCTTAGTTACTGAAGTTCTGCCCACTGTGATGATTTCAAGACGGATTTCCACTTTTTTTTTTTTTTTTTCTCTGTGTATGGTAGGGCCTCAGGTTAGTCAATGGCTTCCATTTCTACATATAGAATATGCTCAGGCAACAATTTACATGTCCAGGCTTTACACTGTTAAAATTTCAAAGGTCTTGATTCAAAAGCTAGAGATGCCTGAGGGAGCCTTTTCCCCTGGGTTCAGTGAGTTTTAGATCAGAGCCTAAGTTTTCCAGCTCACACATACAAACACCACTCTGTGTACATCCACATTTCTTGTGACTGTTTATACATAGGGGATATATATCCCTTTCTGTTCTTTGAAAACATTTTTTCAAGTCAGCCCACTTCACTGTGAGAACTGAGCATCTAACACAAATTGCAGCTGAGCTAGGAAAAGCCTGAGTAACGTATCTTGTTTATTAGCTTTATTAATCTTAGGATAAAATGAAATTGTCTGCACCCCTAAAAGGAATCCTGCAAATATTGTAAAATGGAATATTGAAATCTCATCTAACTTATTCAGAATGCTGCTTGTTATTAACTATGAAATTGTAACCTGAGGGTCTTCATTTCAAAATGTCAGCATTTATAATTAACATTATTTCTTTAGCTTTACAAGACAGGCTTTTAGCTATTGCTCAGAGCAATGTGTACAAAAGTTAGCTTAATGAGAAGCATCATTTTAAACTGGACATTTGATTTTATAAATGCTGTGTGATCGATTTCACATATGTGGCAAACTAAGCATGTTATGAGCAAGGTTTTGAAGCTTCTTACTGAAGCGAATATAAAAGGCATTTGCAGACAAAAGAGGATGGAATTACATGGCTCCATTAATAGAAATAAATTAATTATGTATTTTACTCATTTCAAGCTGTTCAACCCTTTCCTTACTCACTTCTTTCCTCTGTGATTTATTTCCCTACGCACTTTTTTTCCTGATTGTTAAAATGTTGTAAGCATGATTTACACAGGTAGAAAGTTCATTTGAAGTTTCTTCCATCCAAAGGTCAACCTGTGTTAACTCATGCGAGAGCCAGCTCTGAAGCAGATTCTCTGATCGCACCAGTGTTAAACTTTCTCCTTTACTTGCTCCCTGTTGACTGTTTGGTTATATTCACATGAATATTAACATTTACCCCATTGCCTGGAGACCCACGGAAAGCCTTTGAAACACTTAGCAGTCTTATTTTGACTACGTAATAATAGTTGAAAAAAACTTCATCATTTGATGTTGAGATTTTTTTTCTGTTATTCAGGGTTCAAAATAAACTTGTATCACCCACACCCAGACGCACTCCCCACTTCCCACAATTTTCACAGTGTTTTACAGAAAGCTTTACGGAAATAATTGGCAGTATTTTTTGCTTGTTGGAAAGTATCTCCAAAATCTGAGTACGTATTTATTCATCTTTCCATCTCAGTGGATAGTTTTCAAGTCTGAATGCTAGGTTACATCTTTTTGCACATGCATTTGATTTTCTGTAGCTGCATAACAATATTAGGCTGCAAAGTTCTCTGCTATTTATAGTAAGTATGTCTGTCAGAGCATATGTATAGTGTATAGCATTTGGCCAGTCATAGAGTGCTTATAGGGTGAGAGACAGCATGAGGAAAGTAGCGCTATAAACTAGATGTATTTTCTTCTCTACTGTGAGAAGTGGAGGTTTTGCACAATCACTTGTTTCCCATCAGCATAAGCACTTTCTGCAAGGAATTGATGGAAACCTTCAGAAATAGCCACCAAACTTATTTTGTTCTACAGCAGAAGGTCCTGATAGTTCCTGCAGAATAGGTTTTAGGTGTGTGGTCCTTACTGCTCATAAGGGGCCAAAGTTGGAAGCAGAACTCGCTTCAAGTTCTTGAACTAAATATGGAAGTCCTTGCTAAATATGGAAGCAGATGGGGAAAACTGATAGAGTTTCATCTTGCTCCACCATGAAAAGAGGTGCATATGGAATTAGCTCCTACATATGAAATTAACAGATGGGATTTGGGTACACAGACAATCCTTTCTGGTAGATCCCGGTGAGCCAGACCAACTGATATAGCAGTGCAAGTCTACAGAAAAGGTACACGTAATACAAAAATTTGAGGCTAAGAGCTTTGTCACACTGTGACGGCTTTGTCCTTTCTTGACCACCTCAGAACATTATGTTAGATTTCTGTAAGGTACGGGACAATTGTTAAGCAAATAAATATTCCTCAATTTCCACCCTACCACAATGTTGTATGGTGTATGCTAAAAGAAAAGCTACTTGCTAGAGCTTAGCACACTGCAGCGGTGGTCTCAGCTCATGCCTGATGGTTTATACTGCTCCTGATAAATAAATATAAGATTGCCAGGGAACTTTTTTATTTCACTTGAGGCCATAAAAATTTGCCTCCATAAAATTGTGGATTACCTGCAGGGTAGTACATACCCTGCTCAGGTAATGTACACCTGAGCTCAGAATATCCCTATTAAGAATTTGGAGACCTTGACCTTTCTATTCTCTCTTCTTCTACAGTTCTCCATGGCCTATAGTTGGTGCTGTGAACCAAGCAAAAGTCAACGTGAGACTCTCCTTCCACCATGCAAAGAAATGACATCACCCCACCTGTGGCCAGTTGCATCACTTTTACTCAAGACTAGCATCTCACATGATTCACAAGAGCATAAGACAATGGTTTACTGAGATAGATGTAGTAAGCTAACAGTGTTTTCCGGATGATGTTGACAATACAGTTTTCCATAAAATGCAAGTCAAGTACGAGCTCTGTTTGAACGTAATAAAATAAATAATATGTAAAAGAGGAACTTGACAATGGCATTGTGCTTCCTTTGGTAGCTTTTTCTTAAATTTTAGTAGGAGGAAGTGAATTGTCACTTCCTCTTCCATTTAATAGCTCAAGTTTCTACATTGCACAGTTGCAATGTACAGTTTGTATTATTTTTAGAATATGGTTACAAAAAATATTTTAAATACTGTCATATTTTCCTCATATGATAGTTTGAGTGTCCCATTGTCAAACATTTCTATTCTTGCCTAGTGACACAACCATCTGCTGACCACAACAGAGCTTTCTGTGAGAATAAGGTAAAGCAAGTTTTGACCCAGCAAAAATAGTTAAAATCATTATACAGCTTAAGTATTCCAGCCAGAATCAGATGCTTTACTAGTCTTCCATGTTCCTGGGGATGAGGGTTCCTACGTACTAGCCATGTCAGTGGCAATTATAAGAGTTTCTAGCAGGACACATTAAGGCAGGATGTGGCTTTGGTTTTTGGGTAAAATTTTTGCCAAAAGTATTTCAAATAATGTAACTTGTCTTTGAGAAAACTGTTCTTTCTGCTCTAAAAATATGGTAAGCATGAAAGATATTTTGGCTGATAATGTTTCTCTGAAAGTAAGCAGATTATTTTCTCAAACAGACTTAACAAGTAACTTCAAGCTCTTAACAAATTTTGCCCAGGATTTTCTGGAAAAGGGGTGTGTTCTAGTTTATGGCTGTATTTAAGCAAAGCAATTAAGGACGTGCTTGTCCCGTACCCATGTTCAGTCCACTATGTTTGGTGTTTATACTCTGTGCTTTCTTATTCATGTTGAAATTTCTATTTCTGCTCCCTTTTTGACTCAGTAACTCTATTCTCATCTCTTGGATTATCTCTGAACATAGTTAAAATTGTGTACTCTTCACATTTCACTCTTCAGTATTATTTTTGCTCATTTTCAAATGAAAATCCTTTGCAGTAGCACTAAGATTATTCCCAGCTGACAGAGATCTTTCTAAATACTGGTAGCCGTAGTAGACTAGCAAGTATGTGTACTACATTGTCCCTGGCTTTCAAAAAACCTTTTGAAGAGGCTTTTTAGAAGTTTCAGATGTGAAGAATAAAACGTGATGACGCTTGTAAATTTTAATAAATGGGCAATGGAGAGATGAGAGCTGATGAGTCTACAGTGAAAGAGAAGTGATGTGGAATGTGGGGAGTCTATAGAGGGACTTGAAAGTGAAGATCAGCAGCTTATGTTTGATATAAGTGGGAAGCCAGTGCCAGCTGAGGAATGCAGAGACCAAGTGATACAATAGAAGCATTGGGCCTAGAAAGTAATCTTCAGAGCAAGACAGAATAAATGAAAAGGGAAAGACCACATCTGGAGACCAAGGATAAGGATATGAAACGAGAGCCTTGCTTCAAGCTTTGATGTATGGAAAGAGGGCACCTGTTTTAGCGCTGCAAAGAAATAATCAGCAATCTCTACACACAGCGGATCTGGGAGGATCTGAGTATATTCGAAGTCAAAGGTGATGCCCAGTTTCCAGCATGGAAGGAAAGCACGTGGAAGCAAATATTTTCTTAAATCTCTTCATTCGCTCAACTTGAGCTTGAGTTGACAAACGGATAAAGAGAAATGTTGAACAGCATATGTTGCAAGTGAACCTGGAACATATAAATGTGCATTCCAAGTAAATTCAGCAACTGGCATGCACTGATTTTTGAAGCAGTCAGTATTGTCACGTACATGGTATGCACTTGATTTGTTACTTGTGAAGACTGTGAAAAGCAAACTCTATACTTTGTTCTGGTGGTAGAGTGTTGTAATGGTAATAGGACTTTCAGAGACCAATGCAGCAATTTTCATCATAATTTTTTTCTGTATTCAGTTTTCTTTTCCTTTTCTAGGCAAACAGAATTCCTCGCCTTTTGATATAGACATACAAAAGGAACATCTCATTTATGCGAACGTACTCCAGAAAAAAGTCTTAAACATTTAAAACTTTGTGAATATCTTATTGTCTCATAAAGTGAAGACAGTCTTGCTTGACAAGACTTTATACCACTTTTCCTCTGCAAGGGTCATATGCAATGAGAAGTGTAATCCTCTTCAATTAAAAATGAAAATTTCCATAGGTTTAGTCTCTCTTATGGGCTTCTTTTCCTCTAGTAACTCTGAGTCTTGCATTCTCCAATGTATCTGCCTCAAACATTTCTAGAGGGTAAGAAAGCCTGTTCTTCCCTTAAAGCACAGAAGACTGGTAATAAAGCAATGGAGAGTGAGGTGAAGGAGCTAAATGAGGGTTTGGAAGCTGGTTTTCTGAGTCTGCCACTGGACATTTGTAACCAGATTTAAAGCCACCTAAAAATGTCAAAAGAGCTGAACGTCACCTCAAATTGTAAAAAATATTTGGGTCCCATTAGCTATGTGACTGTGCCTAAATGGTTGGAAATCTGCACCTTAACTGTTTATGAATCAAATCCTTATGGGTGAAGAATGGGGAGGGAACATTTCTTTAGGTCTGAGATTTGTTCTGAACATACCTGCATTGGACTGTGACCTTCTCAGAAACTCTGGCCGTATAAGTATCTCAGAGAGTTAGGTGATTTAACCACAGCACAGAAACTCTAACACAGCTCCTAAAAATACTGAGCAAACACAGGATGTAAGTGAAACTAGTGTAGTACATGAGAAGAAAGACACAGATATTTAGCCTGCTCCACGGCCTTTTTCTTTATAGAAACAACATTTTTGCCAGGTTAATATTATTTCTAGGAACAGGGGCCAAAACAAACACTCTTCTTGGACTATCTGAGGAAAATCTATCTTGAGTAGAATAAACTCAGCTGGGTCTTGATCAATCAGTGTTTGAAACATTTCCAGTTTGACTGTTAATGTGGTTTTTTGCCAAAATCTTAGGCTTTAAATTTATTTTAGAACTACATTGCTGAGGAAAAGTCTTTGTAATTGATCCTAGCCTATTTTTAGGATTACCAAAATAAGGTCTCGAGTCTTGGTGGTGGGCAAATAGCCATACTGAAAAAAGATCCATAAACATCTCACAGCTTGGAGCAAAGATCAATGTAAACTGTTTACAAAGGGTATTTGAGAGACCACCAGACACTGGAGCATTATTGAGAAGAACCTTGTGAGTTACTGTGCAGAATTCTGCACTAGGAACCAAGGGAGCTAATTTGGTTTTCTCTTGTACCACAAGAGTGTAGTTCCTCTCTTAAGGAGAAAATGGAATTCTTCTTACTGATAAAAAGGCACTAAGATAAGCTAATATGGGATGTTTGTGGCAAGAGGTTTTATAACAGGTTGGAAAACACACATTGCACCTCATTTACATCTGTAGTAAAGCTCCTTCACATGTGGTAAATGAGGATCAAGTCTACAGTATTTAGTACCTTAAACAGTCTCAATTTAGTTGTCTTTCTGAGAATAACCCTCCTTTTTTTTTAAATTCTAAGCTTGCAAACACAAATGCTGAGTTGTCAGCTGCTACAGCGCTGCCTATCTTTGCAGAAACCATTCATGGCAATGCCCTTTCCTTGGGTATGTCGGAAAAACTTTTTACTGTATATGAAAAGCCTCAGTTGTTCTTGAATGAAGGAAGATAAAGAACTGGAAACCTATAAATGCTCCAGTGCTCCAGAAACAGCACTCCTGTGCACAGCACTCCCCTTGTTTGTCTGGAAAACTAGAAATTCTCATTAATTAGAAGAAAAAAAAAAAAGTGGCAATAGCAATTATTACAACTGGAGTTTTCTTCCCGTTTTCACCCTGAAAGCAAAAGGCACCAAGATACATTCCCATCTTCCTTGTAAGTCTGCAGCCTGGCTTTTTTGAAAGTGCTCTGATATAAGTTTTGTGCAGAAAAATTATCTGGCCTCTAGCTGTCTTCTTTGGCAGCCTTGAGACTGAATGGTGATTTTTTTCAGCATTAGTGACATATAGACAGCACTTATGATTTTGTCATTTTGAATTCCAGGTTCAAGCTCCCCTTTTTAACAGTGATTGTACACTTATCTAAAACAAAGTTGAAACATTCTCAGACTCATACCTGATGTGTGTCTAGTCTAGAGTGCTCACTGGAAGATTTCAGAGGTAACACTTCTCTTGGTTAGATTTAATTTCTTCATTGTTGGCCAGTGCTTGACATAGTCATTGTTTCTGACTGTTAGACATAAATTGATAAGAAGGGATGCTGCCAAAAGCTTTTCAAAACATTAAGTATAGGATTTCAAACACAGTTGCTTTTTTTTTTTTTTTTTTAAGTTTCAAGGAGACTAATCTTTACAGAGTCCGGCAACTAAAGTAAAATAAAACAGGACCATCTTGTCCTACTTCCATATTGACAAGTCCTGGTCCAGAAGTTTTGGAGTGAATGTCAGGTCTCTTAGTCTGTTCTTTTTTATAACACAAGTCAAAAGGCTCTACTCATACACTTTGTACTAAGCCAAGTATTTTTTGTTTTGGAAAAATGTTGTTTTGTGATTTGAAGATTTTTAAAGATAAAGAATCTATTCTTGCACCCAGATAGCTCCAGATTTTCAAGGCATTTGGGGTTTTTTTCTGCTTTGGTTTTCTGCGTGAAATGCTGACCTTATTTATAGCTCTGGGTGCTTTACCATTGACTTTAGTGGATCCAGGACCTTTTCCTCATTTTTCACTCCTATTAGCTTTTAAAAATATTTTCTTTAACCACCATCTCTTTTCTCTCAGGACCCTTTGATGCTCCAAGAGTAGCTGGTACATTTTAGTCCAACCTATACCATACTTACGAATGTTTACTTTTGCAGGGGCCATGGAGTTTTGATAGGTGGTAACCTGCCAGTAATTTATTTTGTACCAAATGTTTAACACATAAACATATACAAAGCCAAAGCTTTTATTAAGGCTGCAAAATAAAACTTTAATGACTTAGGAAATGCCAGAATTAAGACTGCTGATGTAAATTAATTTCTGTCACATGCTTTGCATACAGTATATAGCTTTTTATAGGCCTCTACGCTTTTTTCCATAAACCACTGCCAGAGGCAAACACCTACCAGAGTATGTATCGGTCCAATTACCTGAAAACTGGCAAAAGTTTAAAAAACTAAAACCAGGTCTTATAATAGGAAAATCTGAGACAATTTTACTCATAAGGTATAGTTTCTGCTACTCCTGTAATGAAAAAGAAAGACAACAGGTTAGATTTGAGGTTTTCCTATAGCCATTAGAAACAATATATGGAAGGAATTACAGCAATTAATATGGAACAGTTAGGTGTCTCTTGCACTAGATGACATTTATTTGAAAGCATTCTTTATGTCCAGGAGGTGACCCCACTCCGCACTTTATGGTAGCCAAAATGTACGTTAGTCTTAAGTACCTCAAGCACACCTTCTTCTAGAATCATAGATTCTAGACGAATCATAGATGAATACAATCGTAGAATTCTATGATTCTATGATAATTACAGAATAGTTTGGGTTGGAAGGGACCTTTAAAGGTCGCCTAGTCCAACCTCCCCTGCAATGAGCAAGAACATCTTCAACTAGATCAGGTTGCTCACAGCCCCATCCAACTTGACACTGCATGTTTCCAGGGATGGGGAAACATCCCTGGAACATCCCAGGAACATCCCATCTACCACCTCCCTGGGCAACCTGTGCCGGTGGTTCACCACCCTCATTGTAAAACATTTCTTCCTTATATCTAATCTAAATCTTCTCACCTTTAGTTTAAAGCCTTTACCCCTTGTCCTATTACAACAGGCCCTGCTAACAAGTTTGTCCCTGTCTTTCTCGTAGGCCCCCTTTAAGTACTGAAAGGCTGCAATAAGGTCTCCCTGAAGCCTCCTCTTCTCCAGGCTGAACAACCCCAACTGTCTCAGCCTGTCCTCACAGGAGAGGTGCTCCATTCTTCTGATCTTTTTGTGGCCCTCCTCTGGACCCACTCCAACAGGTCCATGTCTTTCCTGTGCTGGAGGCTCCAGAGCTGGATGCAGTACTCCCGGTGGGGTCTCACCAGAGCAGAACAGAGGGACAGAATCACCTCCCTCGACTTGCTGGCCATACTTCTTTTGATGCAGCCCAGGATATGGTTGTCTTTCTGGACTATGAGCACATATTGTTGACTAATGTCCAGCTTTTCATCCACCAGTACCCCCAAAATACTTCTGCCTCTTAGTAGAAGACTTGTTGTATGAAGGCTTGTGAAAACAATAGGGTCTTCCAAAACTTAACTCTAGAGTTGCTTGAGAGAAATCTTTCCTCACGACTTGTTTGCTGTTCCCATTACCATGACAGAGAGACCCTGCGGAACAAGACAGACTCCTTGTTAAGGCGATTTGATCAGGAGAATTTCTGGGCAGACTGGTAATCCATATTTAACTACAAGCCTTCAAAGTAGAATGCAAAAACCTCCGTCTGAGCAATTCTCTCTATCCAAGCATGAATACATTAACAAGGATTCTGTGCTGCGCTACTAGTGCTCACATGTGGCATTACTGAAGAAGTGCGATTAGCAATTAGGAGAACAGAGGGTGACCCAAAGATTGTTACTTCAGGAGGCTGAGACTTTAGTACTGAACTAATGCTGATCAGCTAGTGTAGCCAAGACTGAGATGTTTTTATCATTGTGTCATCCAGCTATGAATGCACCTCTTTGGAAACACCATTCTGCTGGAATGTTTTCTGTCAAAAGTTGCTGGTTCATTGAGAGTGAAACATTTCATGAAAGCTTATCTCAGCAAGCCTTATAATGGAATACAGATAACTTTCAACAGTTCTCTGCCAGGCATGTCAGCTGCCAGTTTTCCATGCAGTCAGATCTGCTCCTGTATGGTGGCCTCTTCCTTGTCTCAGGGATCCAGGGAACACAAGGACCTGCTGGGATTCAGTGCTCCACTGCTCCAGAAGAAATCATTGCTTTTTGGAAATGCTGTGGATCTTTGTTTTCCAAATGAAGTTGTTACTGGAATGTCTACTTCCTAGGAAATGTTTTAACAGTTTTCATTCTAAATTGGGACAAATTAAGATTTCAAAGCGGTGAGATTTCTCAGAAAATGTAAATTCTGAGCTGTGACCAACTCCAACCATGAACAGCTTCTAAGTATTTGTAGTCTGCTCCAAATGTAAAATCCTAGAAAAGGCAGAGTCTGGGAGCTTATCCGCAGGGCAGATACAGCTCACTTGGAGGAAGCAGTTGCTACACAGAGCACGTCTGCAGAGCTGTGCACAGCCCTGCGAGCCAGTGCGGAGCAAATCAGCACACCAAGATGGGGAAGCACACTGCTGTGCAGCGAAACGACACCGGGTTGCAGAAACAGGCTGAGAGAGCTGGAGTTGTCCAGCCTGGAGAAGAGAAGGCTCCGCGGAGACCTCATAGCAGCCTTCCAGTGTCTGAAGAGAGCCTACAGGAGTGCCAGAGAGGGACTCTTTGTCAAGAAGTGTAGTGACAGGACAAGGGGTAATGGTTTTAAATTGGAAGAGGGGAAATTTAGATTAGATATTAGGAAGAAATTCTTTACTGTGAGGGTGGTGAGACACTGGAACAGGTTGCCCAGGGAAGTTGTGGATGCCCCATCCCTGGAAGTGTCTAAGGCCAGGCTGGATGGGGCTTTGAGCAACCTGCTCTAGTGGAGGTGTCCCTGCCCATGGCAGGGGGCTGGAACTCGATGATCTTTAAGGTCCCTTCCAACTCTAACCCTTCTATGATTCTATGAAACAGCGAAATGGTATCCCTAACCTTTCCAGCTGTGGTGTGTGCATTCTCCTGCTCAGCTACAGTACAATTAAGAACTACATTGTGAGAAGGACATAGTTTTCTCTCAGCAACTGGAGAAAAGCATAAGTATTTCCTGTCTTTGTACTATTTTAACCATAGAAGTATAACTTACAAAGACTAAACTTGTACTACCAGCCTAATTTGGTATGCTTTTTCTATCAACTTATACAAAAATTATTTTAGGTGATTCCTTAAAATTGTTTGGATAATCAGGTCATTCCCAAAGTTACTTAGAAAAGGGGATTCCTCTTTTGTTTGTAGCTACAGAATTGTTGCAGGTGGTTCTGTGCTGGTGGGGGTTGGTAGCATGGGTCGTCTGAGATCTATGGCATTGGTCTTCTCACACAGAACAACTCTTTTTTCCGACTCTCAGTACCCATATGCCAAGGTAACTTGACTTCTTGTGTGCAACTTAGCAACAGTGAAGCGTGTCCTTTGAACTATGTTATTTCCCATTTTTTATTGTTTGCATGAAAACCTAGCATCTCTGTGGGGGTATTGCTTTATTATTGTCATTATTCAGTGGATTTTCTGGGGTTTCTCTGTTTGGACAGTTGTGAGTTTACATTTCTTTCCCCACACCAGCTAGATGGTAAACTGTTACCTGTAAAAGGATGACAGTATAGACATCTGAGGGAGGTTGGCTGTCTCATAAGATTTGATGTCAGTTCTTTATGGAGGACATAGCAGAGAGAAGTACTACTTCAGTGACACAGCTCTCTGTTTATCTAGTTGTTCCGTCCTCTAAGGTATAGTTACAGGCAAATTAGTCATAATGGATATCATTGCATGCCATTTTGCATGACATAAAATCATTCAAGGAAAGAAGGAATAAAAGTTTGAGGTCTATCCACTCTGTGTCAGCAACTGTAAGTGATGGCTTTTTAAGGAGAAATTTGTCAATTCCTGAGCACGTACTATTAATCAGCTCATCATACTTTGATTAGGAATCCTCTTACAATGTACAGAATAAATTGCTTGAAAGCCAGTCAAGAAATAAAGACTGGAGGTTAGTAGACATTAAAAAGAATTTCTAAACAGGAAACTTGTCAGCTCTGATGAAAACAACTTGGAATTTAAATATGATAATGCTTTGAAAACCAGTGAAGGATATAAGGCGTTGAGCAAAATTAGGGTGTTTCAAATGCTGGCTGATAGTAAGTTAGATATATTGTAGCAGGATTTGTTTCTCCTTATTTTCTTTTTCTTTCTTTCTTAACTGGTCATCATGCAAAAATCCCAATAGCTTTAATGTAAAAACTCAAAACTGTTTTTCATTGGGTTCATACTTATTTCTTTATTTATCAATCTTCTTTGGAAACTAACATTTACTAAAAATGACAGTAATATGCAGTCATTTAGCCTAAAAAATAAAGACTTGTAAAAAAATAAATAATTGAAAACAACCAGACAAAAACATTTATTTTGTTCTGGTTTGGATTTTGATTAAAGAAAAATGCATATCTTGAAATGTATGCACTGTAAGAAGTCCTGCTGGATGCAATAGTATTTCAGATTGCTAAGTTAAGCACATCTGTAAAGCCTGTAGGATCAAATAATTGTAGTGCATTGCTATTGTAAAAGATTGTAAAAGGCAGGAAAATAAAATAGAATTTAGATGGCACCTGGCATGGAATTTTTCCAAAACTGCTGTACGGTTAAACTAGAGATTTAAGAAAAATTAATAAGCTTGAGCAATCATGTTTATGTAAGACTACTTTGGATGTTTTTTGTTATCCTTATTGCAAAATATGGATATGCTTAATACGGGTTGTCCAGACTTTTGCAAAATACTGGCTCATGCAGAGAGCACACAAAAAAGAACATTTTACAGCATCCAGCTGCCTCAAATGATTAGAAACAAGGAAACAAGCAGAAAAAATGTGCCACTCAGGTTTTGACAAAGCAAATGGCCTTTAAGGAAGTGGTGCCCCTCAAGTACCCAGGGTCTGGGCCTCACTGTATGGCCTCAAAAGACCCCAAATCACTGGTCATGGGGACAAAATTGACGGAGAAGGGTGAGGGAGTGTGGGGGAAGCGATTTCCTCACTTGGGACAGGAATGAGACAGGATGGGATGGGATGGGATGGTACCCAGCAGTCTCTTTGGCCTTGGTGAGATGGGTTTCGAGGTAAGCAAAGCTCATCTCTCGCTGCAAGGGGCACACTAGAGCTGCTGCGTCTACTTGAAGACGGTGCTAAGCAAGTCTTAGCTCTTTCTGGGTTCTTTCTGGGTTTGTGTGCTGGTTTGGAGCAGCATGGCAGTTTTGAAGCAATTATCCCAGTCTTCCTCACCTGTGGCATTCGGTTTTGGTGCTTGCAGAGGGGGACCCTTTGGGAGGAATCTAAAACATAAGCTCTTTTCTGGACAACCACCAAATGGGCACCAGCTCCTGACTGAAGACATAGGGGTCCAGACCAATTCTGTATTAATTTTAATCATGGCAAAGTCTGAAGTACCCTCCCCAAACTGCACATAGTTTAGACACAGGGGCCTCCTTACCTATTTCTTTGATCTGAGCCACTCCTGTTGTGCTCGTGAACACAGCCAACCTGAAAAATGCTGTGAAGAGAAAAAAAAAATGCCTTGCACCAAACCATCTTGCAAACACGTGAAGTATGGATACTCCCCGCCTATGCAGAGCCTGTGCAGGGAAAGGAAGCAAGGGTGGGTACTGCTTTATGTGTGTTGACATACCAGTCACTGACTTCAGTTTGGACCTTTGGCAGGTTTGCTGGGTGACTCTGCAGCACCCATGCAACGGTAGACAGTACTTACAAATAGTGTCATATAGCTTCTATGCTATATGCTTATGCTTGTCAAACTGATGGCAGCATTTCACACTGCTGTATTCTGCAGTATAGGCACTTCCAAAGTCAAAACACATGAATCAGTACTCTCATTTGCATTACCACTGATACAATGTTTGCTTATCCAAAGGCTTTTTTTTTCTTCAAAAACATTCTTTTAAGATTCAGGTTTGAAGTTAAATTCTGTCCTTATTTTTCCCAGCAGTATATAAACACCTCAATTTCTGTAGAGTTGCTCTTGATTTGTGCTGTGAGTGTGAATATCATGTCTCATGTCATTTCATGAACTATTAGCTTGCAGGTGTAGCTATGCTGGGAATCATCCCCAACTCTATAGCTTTTTTATGTCATTTCTGAAGATGATCCAAAGATGAGTTTGCATCTTAGGTAGCTTTATATGCACTGGCATGGGTCCCCAAAATAATACAGCTGTGATAGCAATGTATTGGCTGCAAAATGAATCAAGGAGCCTGAGAAAATACAGAGGTATTAAGTCAGAAGAAAGATTTAGCTCATGCAGAGCTCCATACTACCACAACTGGGCTGTGGATTCCCTGGAGGGACAGATCCTGGAGGTTTATCCTCATTTATTGCATGTCTTTTTGTTGTAGAGATATTGGAAACCATAGAAAAACCTAGGATTTCTCAGGAGTAGTTGACCCTGGAGTCCCACTTCAGTTGAAGGTCAGGGCAGAGAGTCCAGGAACTGCTGGGCCTTTCATGTAGGATTTGGTCTGGCAGGGCTTCCAGGTTTCCCTGTTGCGGGCAGGAGCCCTGCAACCTGGCAGGTCACCAGCCCTGCAGAATTCAGCTGGGGGTACCACCCCTCTGCACCCGGAGCCTTTGCTGCTGCACAACATTTCAGTTTTGACAAGCTGGGGTCTTCAAAAGAAATAATGCTTGGTCAAATAAATGGCCAGCCAGTTGTAAGTGATGTATTTGGTATGCTTCTTCTGTAGCAAGGGAAACAGCAGACCAGCCAGTCTGGATTCAAAAAAAGCGGAGATTCCCAACCAGTTTCAAAGATAAAACTTGCTGGGGAGAGGGGAGAAGAGATGAGGGGGAGAACAATGTGCTGTTTCTCCTCTTTCCCGTATAAGTAATAGCAAAGGGACTGCGTGAGAGCATTGAAAAGATACCCTGAAGGGGTTTACATGTGTGTGAGCCCGTGGATGGAAGGAAGCTGAAGATAACGACTCAATAAATAGTATTTTCTGTAATTGTTCTTCTTGTCCATAGCTGTTGTATCTGTGCTGGCTAACTTCCCAAAGACAAAACGCGGCATCGCAGTTAGCGCTGAAGCGGACACATAGTTGGTGTCGCTTTCCCCCAGTAGCATGTGGAAGAGATTAGATAAGTGAGGTGGCTCCTGCTGCGGGGAGTTATTCACGCTTCGGAGCACTTGAAAGGTATGCTGATTCTCACACATCGGTGTGAGCGCTGCCAGAAAGGGTCTAGGAAAGCTGCTTTATCAAAAAGCAATACACATCAGCCCAGCCGCACGGCTGATTTAAAGTCAAAATCAGTCCTCCGCTTCGGTTTATGCTGCGGCTACAGGTAGCCTCAGAGAAAAAACGGCAGCTGCCGATCGTGGTTATCTTTGATGTAGGTTCCTGACGATCAAAGTGAGAACCAAGAAATCCAAACTACCAATAACTTTTTCCAGCCGCGTGAAATTTTCTTTACTGAAAACTGCGTCCCGCGTGTACGTTATTCCTGTTGTTTTGGGGTCTTTCTTTCTTCTTTTTTTTTTTTTTTTGTTTTTCCCCAGGCGAAATAAAACCACTCGGAATGAAAGCCAACTTTTTAGGACGTGTAGGACGTGTACCTATCCCTGCCGGGCGCCTTGGGATAGCACTTAGGGCGAAGACACGCCGGCGGAGCCGGGTCCCGACGGGAGCGGCGGGGCAGACCCCCCCCCCGCCCCTCGCCCCCGGCAGCCCGGAGGGGCTGGAGGAGCGAAGGAGTTAAAGGGAGGCGCTTGGGAAATCTGATGCTAACGAAGCCCCAGGAATGTTGCACATTTCCATTTCCCTCCAGCTTTCGGAGGAGGTCAGTCCCCGCTGCGGGCAGCCGCTCCGAGGAGCCCCAGCCCCGAGGCCGCACTTGCTCCGGGCGCTGCCCCACACCTTCCCGCAGGTTACGCAGGGAAGGGACGGGAGACGCCGGGAAGGGAAGGGACGGGACGGGATGGGGGGCGGCGTAAAAAGTTTTCCATGTATTTGGGGTCCTCTGGCGGGACCTGCAAAACCGAGGGGGAGAGGGACGGGGTGGGGGGGGGGGTGTCCGCGGCTCTGCGCATCCCGGGCTGGGACGGAGGGAGCGGCGGGCCGGGGCCGCCCCGCAAAGAGGGGCAAGCTCCCCTGACCCGCCGCGGCCTCTCTTCTCTTGCAGGCGCGGCCGGAGATGCCGGGGAGACGGCTGTGGTGGGCGCGCTGCTGGCTCGGCGTCTGCCTCTCGCTGCTGGGCGCGGAGGGCGGCAGCCCCGAGCCCTGCCGCAGTCCCCCCTGCGGCGGCGAGGCGGCCCCGCCGCCCTGCCGCGGGGCCCGCTGCGGCGGCAGGGCCAGCCGCCCTGCCCGCTCCTTCCTCCACACCGCCACGCCGCTGCGGCCGCCTCAGGGCAAGGCGCCGCCCGTCGCCCCTCAGGCCGCCCCGCACCCCGCCGGCAGGGGGGGCGCGGCGGAGGCCTGCCCCGGCGGAGCCTGCGCCGCCAACGGCACCCGCCGCGACTGCCAGGGCCTGGAGTGCCGGCTGCTGCCCCGCCTGCGGCCGCGGCCCCGCGGCCCGGGCTGCGCCGCCACCGCCGAGGGCTGCCCCGAGCCCGCCCTGCTGCGCGCCGCCGAGAGAGCCGCCCAGTTCGCGGGGGACGACTTCGCCTACGCCGGCCCCGAGCTGGGCGGCGGCGCCCTGGGGGTGCAGCTCACCTGCGACGTCAAGCCAGGTGCGGGCGGCCTGAGGGGGCCGGGAGGGCGGGAGGGCTCCCCCGGGTCGGCGGGACTCCCGGGGTCCCCGCAGGTCGCGGCGGCTCGGCGTGGGTGGCCGGGAGACGCCGTCGCCGGGTGCTGGGTCGCCTCACGCCTGGCGGGAGCGGGCTGAGCCGAGGGTCTTGAGCACTTCTGGGAGCCCGGCCACAAGGGCGTCCGGCGGGTAGAGAGGATCTCAATTCGGGAGGGGAATCCGGCAGTGGTCTCTGTGATGCGTGGGGGAACAGCCGCCCCGGCTCCTCTCCCCTTCATCTCCCCTCTGCATACACACGTGCATGTAGGAGACCCACGGCAGGTGAAACATGGCAAAACTTTTTTTTAGTGCTGTTTTTAAACAAGCACAAGACCTCTAACCATCTCTCTCTTCACAGTCTGGTATTTCTGGCGTTTTTAATTTATAGCAACGTTGTACAAGGCTTCAGTGGGGTGTGCGTGCATTCCACACCCAGGATGAACAGGCTGGTGCCACTGGTAAGAAACCTGCTGCTGCTGACATTGTCTTGCTGTAATAGCCAGCAAAACAAACCCAAAAGAAATTGCAGAGCCTCTCTAACTGCCCATCAGGCAGAGCACTTGTCTGTCAGTTGACAGGAGCACAGCTCTGGTCAGTTCAGTATCCCTGTAGGAAGCCAGGTATGTCTGTGGTTATACTCACAGGTCAGCAGAACATGTTCTGTAATTTTCTGGGGTATGTGGATTTACCCACATGAAAAGCACCAGCAGATCTTTAATGACCATAAAGCAGTTCAGGTTCTGATTCAATGCCTTATCTGAAAGATATAAAATGTATGAGGAAGGGTGATTTATTGTGTTCCCCACTGATGTTGAAAGCTAATGGGAAGCATGAAAAAGGTCATTTAAACTTTGTCACACATCCATGTGGCTAATCCGAGGGCTGTGGCTGCTTCAGACACCAGAGGACATGCCAAGCCTCCCTACCAGCTTCTACTTAGTGATGTGACATCTCCAAAGCAGACTCCAACACTTAGAGGTGATTCCAGTCCCAGGGCTGAGATTTAACCCCTGCTGTGCCTAGGGCAGTGACACTGCCTTTCTTCATCTTGCTTGATATTGCACCCAGATGTTTTGTAAAACCTCTGTATGCTCCATGACCAAAGGTGGACAGAAAATAGAGAAGGCGGTATGGTTAGCTTCAATTTTCTCTGCTTCTGTTCATACTCTTTGTACTATAATCATAACTGCCATGCCTACCTTCTGCAAAAGGACTCAGGATATTTGCATTTTCTTTGTCCTTACCAAAGTCAATCTCTGTGTAATACAAGCCCTGGCAAATAATAAGGGCATTCTGCATGGACAGAAGAGACTAATACAACTTGGATGGTACTGAAAGCAGAGATGCTGTATCTCCGTGAAGGTCTTACAAAGAGCATCCAGCTCAACATGACTTCTTTCTCCAAACATCCTCTTATTTTTTGGCTGTCTTTAGAGGACATGGATCAGTCTGTACTGCCCAGTCTCCAGTACCATCAGCACTTCCAGCTAACATGGTAAGTTTTGTGTACCCGTTATCTCCTAGGCCTTAGGGTTACGTCTTCTGTCCCCTCTGATGCGGGTCAGAGGAAAACAGAATAAGGGAAATTAAGCAAAAGGGTCGTGGAGTGAAGATGCTGGGGATTTTGGAGACTTGACACAGAGTTCACAGTACTCTTCCAATTTTACGTTCTTTGCAGGTCTGGTGCTGGATGAAGTCTTGGAGGAACAGAAGTGTGGTTAGAAGTTTCTTTTAACAAAATCCTTGAATGCATCAAGAATGGATTATACCTTATGGCCAGTGGCAGTCGTGGATTTGTGCATTTATCTCCTTCCAGTGGCAGAGAGAAGCATCTTACCTGTTGGAGGGCAAGCATTGTACAGCACTGCCCACTAAACTGCGTAATCTCATGGAAGGCACTGTCAGCATGGAAGCACCCAGTGAGCAAACCTGTGGTAACACATGAGCTTCTATGTGGGAGAAAGAGTTTTCAGATGAGGACAACTGCACCCTCAGAAGTTCTCCCATCTAACTGGTTTTGCCTCGTGGCCAGCGAGAGACACTGGTTGGCACCAGCCCGCACTCAGGCCCGCTGTAGCAATCATGGCTGCAGTTGGTGTGAATGAGACCTGCTGTAGACATACTTCTATCCACACTGGCCAAAGGACTTCTCTACATGTTTTGCCCATTTCAAAGACTGGACCCAGGCCTTCACAAGGCAGCTTTCTCTCCTAGGAGTGGAAGAATAGCATACTGGATTCATCAACATCTAGCAGAAATTCCATTTTCTTGGCATCAGGAACAAAAAAAATAAGACACGCTGACAGTCTTTGGTTTCCTTCAGAGTCAGCATACAGGCAAAGTATTCTGTGCCTGAGCCTCTAACATTCTCTGCATTTGCCTGCGACCTTCTTTGGAACACGGGTTAGTGGGTTTCCTGCATTAGTGCGGAGAATACCTTGTTCAGTGCGCATTGCAGCTGGAGTGGTGGGTCTTGGAAATGAGCATGGTACTTCATAAGCAGTTACAGCATGGCTTGTCTATTAGAACAAACAGAACAAAAAAATGTGATAATCAGACATCTAATTAGGGGAAATGCATTTACAATTGTCTGGGGAGAGCTGCTGCTCAAACAGCATGCAGTGAACTCGATGGGGCAAATGCAGGTAAGGATATGAAGAGAGTACTGCAGTTTTAGTCTTCTAAAGAGCCCTGCTAGGGGAGACTGAGCTCACTCAAGCTGTGCCCAGTCTGTATGGTGGAAATGGTGTCTTTCCTGCCATGAAATTTTGTGGATAAATCTCATTATGCAGGTGTGGCAGGAGTCTGTCTTACAGATGTGTAGTGCTGGTGTAACTTCATGAAGAAGAACCGGATTCAGGGAGAACTGCCCGTGGTGGTCAGTAGCGTGTGGGGACCAGCAAGGGTCCCTCTGAAGGAAATCTAGGAACCTCTTGAGTGCAGTGGTGAATAAGCTGCAGGCAGGCTTAGCTGAGCTCTAAGGAGTCTCTGGGGTTAGTCAGAGCGCACAGAGTTGCCTTTAGTACTCAGAGTGGCTACCATGTGTCCACAGTCTCTTGTGAGGTGAGGCTGCTCCATGTGCTCAGCATGAGATGTGAGCAGGAGGCAAAGAAAGTACTTTTTTTCCTGTGCACAGTACATCTTTTGCATGATTGCAGGGTGATGTCTATACATTTTATGGACAGCACAGGTGTATGCCTTTAGCCCAGGCAATTATACATTTTTTTTAGCCTCCAGGAACTTGTTACACAGTCAGAAAGAATACAAGTTTATGACAGATTATCTGTCACCTCTACATCCTCACCCATCCTCCTAATTCTTCCTCAGTTAATCACCCCAAAAGAGGAGGTTTCTCTGGCAGCCGTGTGCAGACAATTCGTTTTGGGGATTTGTAGTGTTTTTAGATCAAATATAAAGGTATAGTTAATTCCTGGTGGAATAAAGAAACAGAGGTGGTCTGGCCCTTCAATTTCATGTCTAAGATCCTGTAGCTGAAAATAGAGGAAACCATCTATCCAAGAAGAAACAGGTCATTGACTGTTTCTGTCTTTCTCTCGGTTTTAGAGGAACATTTCTGTCTGGTTATAATTTCACCATGTCACTTTAAGGCCAACTGCATGGGTGTTTCTTTGTCATTGCCATCTCCTCAGACAGCAGAGGAGCTGGAATACACTGCCTCGGTGACTGTAAGGCCATTTTTCTGCCTGTATTAATTCACCATCCACAGGTGGAAACCTGATATCAGCCCTCCAAGATACAGGCCAGTATCAGGGGCTCTAGCTGATTCCCAGTGCTGTGTCTATGTTTGCAGGCTCATCTGCATGAGGCAGGTGACTGTTACTCCACCAGCTGCCTGCCAGAAATGGCACCAGCCCTTCTGTGGGGACACGGAACACCTTCATCATCTTTTCAGCCAGCACCACAGCTACTATCTGGAAAGCTGCTGCCAACTGCAGCTGAACCACCACTTCTGTTTGCTTCACCAGGTGGAGATGCTGGAGTGCAGACTTGTACCTCCTTTTCAAATCACACGAGCCTATTCCTCTGCAAGATTGCCACTATTTCTCAGCAGCACCCTGAGTGCACCTTACTTCAGACGAAAGACTGGCATCCCAAAAGAACGAATGCACAGGACCTGTTTTTGTTGTCTTATCATTTTGTATTCCTCTATGTTTCTCTCCTCACTCATTAATAGCCATTAAATCCTTCATTTTTCCTACCAGACCCATCGTGCTGTTGTTTTCTTTTGGGCAAACTTCTCTGCAGCTGCAAACACCTGCATTTGGGCAAAATAATGTGCATCAGTAATACCACCTGGCGCACCTGGTGAACAAGGTTGTAGGTTCTCATGTTTTTGCTATCTGCAATGAGCAGTGCCTGCAGTCCACTGCTCTCATCTGTGGTTACCAGGAGTGACTGGCACTATCAGATGGCCCTGTGCTCTCTGGTCCCAATCGAGATCTCACCACCCCTTCCTCACAGTACGATGACTGCCTGCTTTTAGCCTCTGCCCCTTCTGCAGTGGCAGATGGTGCCTGAGTGCTACCTTGTACATGCAGCATGCCCTCAGGATGAGGTGTCCTTTCCAGGCTTGCTAGGGATATGTAGCAGAGGTTTGTATGTGGTACTGTGTTTGCTCCATGGATTGATCCTGGAAGCATGGAGTGGCTGTTTGCAAAACAGACCTTGCCATGGCTGTGTGTGGTGTGCGTGTGCAAGGATAGTAATGTAGCATCTTGACATTTGAGTGTGGCTGATGGGTGTACCTGTTTGATGCTTGTCTGGCCAATGTGGAATGGTACGTAAGTGGGATTGCTGGCATCTGCTAATGTGTAAACATCGCTTGCAGTGGAATTCTTTTTGTAATTTTAGACATCTGCGATAGAGATGTCCCCATCTGACATGTTCACCATGCCTTACCTTTATATAGTTAATGGAAGAAACAAAGCCACATTTAGGGCACTCGGCATCTGAGCTATTTTAGATGTCTCCTTCAGAATTCTTTTGGCAAACAAGATATCCCTTCTGATTAATTAAATGTAGTTTGTTTTCAGTAGAGTCTTCTCTTTCATGTAAGAGCTTTGTTATGCTCTCTGTTGTTCTGACATTGTGAACTGCCAGTAGCACCAACTCTACTACTGTGCAGTGAAGGGCCTCTTCTACCGGTAAGTATAAGTTTTGTCATAGTACTGCAAAATGGATGAAAATGAGAGAAAAAAAAACAGTGACGAACTTTTTAGGCCCCGTATTCTCACCAGCTGAGCCTTTGACAGGCAGAAGGAGCAAAGCTCCTCAACTGACTGGAATGCAGCTGTTGTTACAAAGCTCTGTAAGGCCATTTAGGGCAGAGAGAATAGAAAGCGGGTCCATCATGTGGGTAAACTCCACTGCAGTCCGTAGTTAAAATTATAGCTGTTGTTACTGCCAGAAAGTTAGTTACTGTCTGAAGACAATGCTTCTTAAGTATGTGCTTAAAATTTAGATCTACTTCGTGTCTACCCTGTGTTCAATCAGGGCTTTAGTTAGCCTTTCTTTGCTCTGATAATTTTGCTCATGTGTGTGAGAAAAGCCCAGATTCCCAAAATGGGAAAAGCCCAATAATGCTGTCTTAAAAGAGTCTGTATTCTCCCTGTCTATAAATTTGGGATGGCTGGAATAATTCAAAATGTTACTGGTCTCTGAATCTCAGCCACTGAGAGCTGGAGGAAAAGTGGTTTTGGAAAAAAGTGGTTTGGTAATATATCCTTGACTATAGGCTTCACTCCCTCTCACAGTTCCCAGGGGAAATTCCGTAGGCTGACTTTTAAGTGGTGCAGTTGGACTTCTCCTCGCCTCTGTGAAGGTTATTTCTTATTTCATTGAGAATGAGGGTCAAAAGGCCTAGAGCTTAATGCTGTTACTTTCATTACTGTTTGTTCCTTACAAACCTGGATTTGTTAACATTTCAAGCTTAAAATCAAGATCATCTCTTTCTGAAGTTACTGATAAAGGTAGACATGTACACAGCTTATTTGACAGTAAATGCGATGGCTGTTAGTACTATGTGGAGTTTCCTAGGGGAATGCATTTAGATTTTAGGCTTTCTGGCATTATAAGAATATTCTGCTCATTATTTGCAATGTTTATCTTTGTGGATAACTGTATTGCAGTACTAGCATGGAGCCCTGTTCTCGCATGTGGTCCCAGCATGTAAGAAATCATATTAATGCAGGACAAGAAGGTGCAGTCCCTCTCAGAAAACTTACAGGGAGATCTACCAAGAAACAATTAAGTAGCAGTAGTCGACATGGTAGCCAAAGCCTCAATATGCCAGCTTTCATAAGCTTATTTTTCTAGGTGCACATGCTTTATTTGGCCAGGTGGAGGCCGCCCTTTTCCTCACAGACTTTCCGTCTGCTTTGAAGACATAGCTTTTACTGATACATGGGGTAGTCCTTTTGCACTGTGTTGTCACTTGTAAAGCCAAAATAACTTGTAAAGGCAAAGACCTGTGTTCCTCTGCCTGTGTTCTCGGTTGTAAGCCAGACTTCTCAGAGCAAAAATTTTGTGAAAAGGAATTTGTTCATGTCTTCCCAGCCTCGAGCACAAATGGAACCCATGTAGGTTGATGAAAAATGTTGATAGGCAATCACAGTGTGCTTGTAGCTGTCTTGCTGCCCAGTATCTGTCAAACCTATGGGCTAATTTCAGGCAAATTTGACAATGGGCAAAGGTATTAAAAGTAGGCAAGGTTGTATAAACTTTGTAAGAGGTGATTAAAGAGAGGAGAGAGTGGAATATGAGCATTTGAAAGTTTGCCTCTAGCTGTTAATCCTTTCAGCTGCTAGGACAAAAGCAGCTTGGTTGTTGCTCTCTATTCTGAAGAAGAAAGGTAGCAAAGGTGGTGCTACTTCTTTAACCAGTCAAATGTAATATAGCACACTTGTTTGGTTTCTTTTTTTTTTTTCCCTGAGCCTGAACAGTCCTACCTACTGTCTCATACTGCAGCAGTATCATACGTTAGATGTTCCTTGCTGCCCTTTTGTGAACTTTTCAAGTTCTTCTGTGCCCTTTTTTGAGATGGGGAACCAGGACTGCATGTTGTATCAAAGATGCTCTATTGATTAATATAATGTCATAATGATACATTCTCTTCTGTTATGTGTTCCTCTTCTAATTAGTCTTAACATTTTATTTGCCTTTTTGACCTCTGTTGGGCACTGAACTCTGATGATTACATGGCTCTGTAGCCCAACATCCGTATCTAGATATATTACCCCAAGATCGTTTCCAAGTCGTAATAATAATCTACAAGTACAACATTTGATATAAAACACTTAGATTTTTTTTTTTCAGTGGGTGCTTCATTTCACCTTTATCTCCTTTGAGTTTCTTTTTGCCATTTTATTGCTGCTATCATAGACTCTTCTTGTAGCTCTTTGCAATTGACCCTTTTACTACCCTTAATAACTTAGTTTTCTCAGCAAGTTTTATCACCTTATTTTATCGCCTCTACAGTGAAAATTGGCCATTTACTCTTTACTGTATTTGAACACATACATAGGAATGATTAATCTGTTATTGAACCCTAGTGATGATCAAGCCCCATGCTTCAGGGCATAAATTAATTACGACTTTTTAAATGTCTACAGCTATAAATGTTGCTGCTTATGAAATGGATGACCTTGTGGTCCCATGAAGGGGCTACAAAGATAGTAAAGGAACTGGCCTTATAATCATGACTTGAATTTAGTGAGAATTTTCATGAACTTATTAAAATTTGAATGCCTTTGAAGAAATAATACAACAAGCTGGAAAATTACTTTTCTTGGACAATAATCAACCATTTGTATTTCAGGAGAAAATGAAGTTCCATCTGAAGATGCCCTAATACTACAGCTGCACCTTGCAAAAGGGCATGAGAAATTTACTGAAATGCTAAAAAGCCAACAGCAGATCATTGTCGATTTGCAGCAAAAACTTGCTGAACAGCAGCAGATACTGGTTAGCCAGCAACGGGAGATTCTTGAGCAGCAAAGAAAAATGTATGAGCAAATGGATCTGATCAAAGTCCAGTATGGCATGCTTTTTGATACAGTGAAACAAATGTCATTTCAGAGTTTGCAAGAAGATATTCAAAATTATTTTGAAAGTCATCTTCAAGGACTTCAGAACCAGGTCAGAAATCATCTCCAGAAGTCATACTCTGTGCATAAAGTAGAAGTGGATGCAAAAGTGATTAATGTTGGGGAGTCTTTGCTGGACTGTGGCCTTTGTGAAAGTGATGAATTTTGCAATTTCCAAAAGACACCTTCACAATGTGAAAAATGCACATTGTGTCCTGCTGGTTTTTTCCAAATGGCCGAGTGTTCTGCAAACTCTGATCGGATTTGCCAGGTGAAGTATAATTCTGTATCTTTCAGTTACTGCTTATGAAGTATTGTGTTGGACGTACTGGGATAACATTCTGGAAATAACTACTTGGAGAGCTAGAGAGATCCAGTTTGAAGAATGTGCTTTGCCAAATGGATCTATGACACTTCAAAGTCTGCCTAAAGGTTTTTTGTGGGTTTTGTCTTTACCATTTACTGCTCTAAATGGGGCACTAGTTTGTACCTGTTGGGTATGATGCTTTCCCAAACCTGACAGGTGGCAGGACTTTTATTTTTTTCATGATGGTGGGAAAGGACATCCTAAAATACGTATACTCATGCATGATAAATTTGTTTATTTAATCCCAGTCCATTCTACAGGAACTTCTAGACATCTCTGAAAAGCAGAGGAAAGCTTTACTGAGCAAAACTAGAGGTCAGATATTTATTTATAAGTTTTGAAACAAAAGCTGTCAGTTAAAACAAATGTAAAAACTAGTTCCAGCTTAAATATAGCATACTAACACATAAAAATTTAGAACACAAATACAATACAAAAACAGCATGTAAGCAAAATAAGATGGTTCTTTGGTCACTTTGTCTTGTTTAGAGATCTTAAGATATATGGGGAAACTGATATTTAAAGCAGTGTCCTGTTTGCCAAGTGTTGCCCCCAATTCTTAGCTTAATAAGAGCCTGAACAGCTGGTGACCTAAGCCCAAGATACTGAGAAGAGAACTTGAAAGAGTCTGTTCGGTTCCCTCTCTGCTAGCCTCAGTTTTCTTCAATGCTAGCATTTAAATGCAAATGTAGCATGTTATTCTTCCCCTTCTGCCTTCTGTAGGGTGAAAGGAGGGCTTGTTGGCAGCATGTACTACTTTATCATTTACCTTTCTTGTGTGTTTTTCGGTTAGCACCTTCTTCCCTGATGAAGTGTCTTTAAGAGCCTTTCCTAACACTGTCTCAATTGTTACAATGCCCTCAAGACCAATCGAGTGATGCATTGCTCTCGGGGTTGTGGTACTGTCTTAGAGATCATGCATCATTACAAGCGTTAGTTGTACAACCAATCTGTTTAGCTTGTCATCTGCACACTACTAGCTTTCTGTGGACACCGCACAGTCTTTTTGGATACCTTGTTAAAACAGGTGACAAATCCAAAACAAGTTGTCTTGCTCCAACATGATTATGAGATCAGCCCCCTCTCCATCCCCACACATGCCTTTTACTGGCAGACAGGTGTCACAGAGCCTGAAGAAGTGCCTGTTTCAAATTTAAGTTGTTGCATTAAAGGGTTTCAATATGATTCTTGTGATTTACAGGACAGAGATGAATGCACTGAATCTCCAAGCATTTGTGGTGAGAGGATAAAATGCCTGAATACTCCAGGTAAGTTCTATTCTCTGATAATTAAAGAATGAAGATAATTAGATCTTCAGGAACAGACCGAAGGGATAGATAAGGACTCAGGCCTATATGTTTGTGAGTCATGACACGCTCAGCTTGCTGGAGTCAAAGGGGTTGGAAAATACTGACCTCTAAGTTGATAGCAGTTCTTGTGGACAGTGAGCTACTCTGGACATAATATCCACTAGGAGCATTGGATGGTTTCTTTTACCTTATTTTCCTGGGGTTTTGTATGCTCTGGTTTTAATTTTCACTTATGACCTGACTTTCTTCTTGTTTATGCTGGTGCGAATGGGTTCAAAATCAAAGATATTATTCCTAATGGAGAAAAATAGTTGTCATTTTCTTTCTGCTCCACTAGGGTAGATATTTGATTTGACCTAATGAAGGTTCTTATAAGGCATCCCTCAATCAATCTTACTCTCCTTTAGCAACAATATTGTCAAATACTGAGGAACGATCAACAGTTTCCCTCATTTGCAGGGGCTTGGGGGAATTTTTCAGACATTTAAGAACGGATTTGACTGGAGTTCTGCACTGCAGACATTGCCTTCATTACTTCTCATGGCAGTCAGACACAAAAGATCAAAATTAATAGACGTACTGAGCAAAAGAGGGTGGCCTTTCTGAGGGGCAAGGGCTATTTTCTGATTTTTGGATACAGCTGATTATGAGTGATTTTGTACTGTTCCTGTCCTGCCACTGGTGGAGAAAAAAGTGGGAGGGAATTGGTCCTAGAAAAGGGTTAAAAGAGGACATGAGCTCACTTATATTCCTTACTTCCTCTGGGCAGGAACTGTGGTGGGTTGGGTGGTGATACTACAGATACCACAGGAAACTGGAAATGACTAGAGGGAGAAAACACTTAGTGTTGGCTTTATGTGTAAAATGCAGTAGAGGAGGAACCATCAGTCTTACAAAACAGATAAGACGCTTTTAGACAGCCTTAGTGGTGGGCAGTTAGAGGCAAGACAGCTTAGGGCATAAAATTTGAGGCAGAGCATTGAAAAGGTGTAAGGCATTGTCCCTTCCTCAGTAAGAGACTGAGTTTGGTTGAGTTGATGGGTTGTGGAAGGAAGCCCACAAGGCTGTAGCCTTAGGAAAGGAGAGCCACCAATGTGGTAGTCATTTGGTGTTGCTCTAGTCTGTGGCTTGGAAGAGGGAAGGCTATAATGAATTTATCCAGTGGGCTCTGTGGTGGGGAGACCCAGACCAAGAGTGAGTCTATACAACTGCTGGAGGAAAGCAAAATACTACCAAGAAACAAGCAGATACTGGTGATGTGTCAGACCAGAGAAAGGCAGTAACAATGTATTTGAAAGGAAAGGACTCCTCCCTTGATTCCTCCTTTCCCAGTTTTAATGCTGGCTTGTAAAGATGGGAAAGCAAACTGTTTCTCATCACCTGGATCAGGAATCAATGTCCTGTCAATGTCATTGCTCTCTCTTCCATGACAGATGGGATTCTTTTTATTTTTTATTTGAGAGGACTGCTACTTTGAGCCTGTCTGTTCATGATGGCTCATTATCTTACACAATTGCAATTAACTTGTCAAAAGGGAGGCTGAAACTGAACGTCTGTTTTGGGTAACGTAGGGGAGATAGGGATTTAATCTGACATATGAGTTCCAGATGTTGTATGTGGCTTCTTGAGCTGCACGCAAAGGTTGTTGCATCTGTAGCAACTCATGTTCACTCTACAGTGTGAAGGGAGACAGAACAAATAACAATAAAGAAACATGCAACTAGGAGCCTCTCTTTCTTCACCCTTCTACTTCACTCTACATCATACTTTCTTCCCCTGCTGCTTTTTCTTGCCTTTATCTGGGATGAGAGTTGTTAGGGTATTTGATTAAAGGCTGGTCGTCAAGGAGCAATGACAGTTGGAGGTGCCCAATCAACGAAAATGGAGTTCAGTGCATCGATTCCTTCTTAGACAATCACGGGAGAGTGGTCAGACTGTTGTCTTTGGTGTGAACCCACCAGGCGGGGTCAACCAAAGTCGCTCTCCTCAATGCCATGCAAGCTAAACTGTACAACTTAGTGTAAGGTGCAGGGGGAAGAGGAGCGAGAACCTAGACAGATAGCCCCGATTTGTAATTAGCTCTGTTGATTTGTGATGATCCAAATTTGACATAGAGGGTTTAAAAAGAGATGGATTCCCATGCTTAATCTGTTTGAATGTCAACTTTACATCAGGCAGTTATGAGTAGTAACAGCAGAAAAATATACACATGGCTTACTCTAATTGCCTTGCAATTGTCTGGCCTTTGTGAATGGCGAGGGCTGGTGAATGTGCTGCAGAGATACTCGATTTCACAAAAGCAGCTTGAGTACAACTGGGCTGTTCACTGTTAAACCAGGTGCAGCAGTGCCCAGGGCAGGAGCCAGGAAGAGGTTGGAGAGGTTGTCAGGCAGTAAAGAGAAGTAGGAAGCAGTCACAGCATGCTGCTGTGCTGGCTTTCTGATGTTTGGCTATCATTTGCTGCTTGACCTCTTCTGGGCAAAGGGGAGGGTGCTGCTCTTGCCACTGTGTCCACAGTATAAAGCGGCCTGTGTCACCTCTTTGAAGTACATGCAGGGCGAATGCCTG
Source organism: Numenius arquata (assembly GCF_964106895.1). Taxonomy (NCBI): domain Eukaryota; kingdom Metazoa; phylum Chordata; class Aves; order Charadriiformes; family Scolopacidae; genus Numenius; species Numenius arquata. The sequence goes on along the minus strand of NC_133587.1, from coordinate 27,283,350 downwards.
CTGCAGATTATTGGTTAATAAAAGACTAGACAGCAAATTGGTGAGAGTAGTTACCACATACATTTGAAAGATCTGATGTGTACAAAAATCCTTTAATATACATTAAAATATTTTAAAGAAGCAAATAGCATGAAAAGTATTTCTAGACACTACTGTGGGTCTTCTCTTCTATGTGAACCAGCTGTATTTGCGTACTCAATAACGTTTCTCAGTGGTGGAGGAGCCATGGACACGAGAAGTAGAACTGGTTAAGAAGTGTCATGTAAGCAATTACACCATGGTTAAAACTGATTTCAAAAGCAAAGTTTGTCTGGGATTTTTTTGTCTGTATTCTCTAGAATGTTCTTAGTTGAAAAAATGTGATCTTATTTATTTGGCTTTTGTTTCTCATAAAAAAAAGCCAGACGCTTTCAGGGGGAACAAAGTGTTAAGTTTCTCTTGACTATTTTCAAATGGAAAAATCTTACTATTCTGCAGTGAGCTCTTTTGAGAAAATGATACCTGTTCTCACAAGGTATGCTCTTACATCATAAATTGTATAGTCCTACATATCAGTGTTAGTGGAGAATCATCACTTAAGTGAATGAAACATAAATAGACAAAGAGATATGAGGGTGAATATATGAAGCCTTTATAAATTAACACCACCGTTCTCTGATGAATAATGTAGTATCAGAAGTGAATTTTAGCCAATATTCTGACCTCCCTTGTGGGCCAGGTGCACGTACACTGCTCTGTCTTACAGTTTGCAGTATGGGTGGTGTGCTTTTCTGCCTGCATCAGCAGTCTGCATAGCCAGCTCCACCTTGGGGTTAGCAATGGAGAAAAATGGCTTGTTGGGGTCCGTGTCAAATTCTTGTAGTCCCAGTCTCAGAGCAAATTCCAGCACAGATGCAGCAACTTTCTAGCTGAGGAATAAATCAAATATATGACACAGTATTTAGATAGTAAAGGATATTTAAGAAGAGATCTAAGAACGATGATTATTGAGTTTTGATTATGGTGGTAAAAAGGCAGGAGCGAGTGCTTAACAATTAAGCTTTGAGGCTCAGGTTATTCTTTAGGGTGCCTCAAATCTTGTCTGTTGATTTAGATCCTGAAGGCTCTGTGCACAAAGGTTTTGGGCACCGGTCACTACAGCTGGAGGCACTGGCAACTGGTGGTGCTCTTGGAAAATTGCCATAGAAAATTACAGGCTGTTTTTAAAACCTGCTCTTTGGGTGTGCGTTCTTTGATCTACTGAGGTCATGGTGTACCATTTAACAGCACAAAATTCCTTTATGTCAAATAAAGTGATTTCAAGTGGCACCTCTAGATATTCTCTTTACTGTTTGCAGCAGGGTTTTATTTTAACTTTAGACTGTCACAACCACTGCTGTCCTGTGTCTTAGGGCAGTGGTTTTCCATGTTTTAAAGGTGTGGACTTCTGCAAAATGGTGTTATGCCTGCTGTTTACAATTTTGTTTTTCCTACTTATCTCTTGCAGATTCTTTAAAGACTGTACACAGAATGCCCAGGGTCCATGTCCCTTGGGTTGAAAAGCACTGCTTTAGCAATCACAGCTACAGCAGTGATGTGCCATAACATGGCTGGGCAGGCAGCGCACATTTCTTCTTATATAGGGGAACTCTTCATTAGTTGAAAATATCTTTGCTGCTCAGCACACTAGTTAGTCAGTGTGCTTTTCACCTAGGGGAAGGGAGAGAAGGCCCTTCCAACAATATCATTGTCAGGGTTTGGTTAGAATTGCCCCTATGCAGCCCTATTTTGCTCCTTTACCACTGTAAACCAGTGGATTCTACTTGGACAAGGTGAATTACCCCTAGTATATCCTCTGTTTGCTATCAAGGATCCTTTAATAGCACAAAGTGATCTAAAATCATAATTGTCTTCTGTTGTCTCTCTTTTGATCAGATGTATTATCAAATATACTTGATAGGTCAAGCTGTAGAGTTCCTAGATTTATTGTTTTAAAGGTATGACAGTAAAAGTTGTCTGTTTCCTGTAAACAGGTGGTTTCCGATGTCTTGGAATTGCTGAGAAAGATGCAGCTTTGGGACTGTGTGGAGAGGAGTATTTCTTTAATAAGGAAATGCAAGAATGCCAGGCGTGTTTAAAATGTGAAGATGGAATGGTGGCTGTGCCTTGCTCCACTGTCAGTGATACTATTTGTTCAGCAACCAGTGAAAACAAGCTCTCCGAGTCTTGGGCTGCAAACATCATTCTGCCCTCTGTGAAGTCTGGCATCTCTCAGGTCTACTCTGGCTTGAACCTGAAGATAAAGGGAAGGCTCCCCTGTGAAATCCTATCCGTTGAAGATAACAGCCTGGTATTTAGGCAACATGGGCTGTTGTGGACTGACCTAAATTTTGCAGTAAAGCACAACTGCAGGAATTTTTTGCAACTTTCCTTAAAGCTAAATGGCAGTGAGGAAGGCTATGAACTGAGCGGTGTTCGCATTGAACAGCCAGAAGGGAAGTATTTCCAGAGCACTAGTTTAAGCAGTGCTGCTGAAGTGGAGCCCAGCCAAACTCTTTCTGTGTATTTGAGGAGCCCCAATCAATTCTGCAATCAAAGTAAAGACTTAAATATTTATGATCTTAATACGCCACTCAGTTTGTTTTGGTTGTCCCACGACACAGGCGCTGTGGCACTCAGTGCACAGATGTCAACAGCAATACATTACCAAACCAACTATCGACCTACCTTTAAAATAGTATCCGTTTCCGACCCTTACATGCTAAGTTTATCTCATGACGGCAGAGCTATAAAGTTCACTGAAACCGGTGTTGTCAAATTTGTATTCCACCAAGCATTGTATTCCATGGGTCATACATGTGTCCGGGAGGGCTTCTCCTTAATTTCTTATATCAATAGGAATGGTACCAACAGAGAATTAATGAATGTATTTAAATCAGGGGTAAATTACAGAGACACATCAATATCTGCTGCCGGGGCCACAAAAGTTGGTGCTGGAGATCTGATTAGCTTTGAGATACTTTCTCCTGCACAGTGTAATGTTCGGTATTTTGGAGATAGTTCTGGAATTAGTATGTTTAGCCTCATCTGGATCCCTTCAGCAGTTTCTAGTGCCATATCAGCTACAGTTTCTGTTACAGGTCTGCCTACTGGAGCTGTGAGAAACAAATTACTGGATTTCACCCAGGTCTCATCCAATGAGAAACAGATACAGCTGGTTTCTTCTGGACAGCTTGCTCACAAGTATTTCATTTTTACTGAAAAGGGAGTTGCCAGCCTTGCATTTAACTTAAAGCTAATCCACTCATGCAATGTGCTCAAAATGACTCTCAATCAGTTGACCAGGGATCACATGCAACCCACAGCAATTGCTCAGCAGATCGGAGGTCAGATGCCCGAGGGAAGCATATGGACCAGTGTGTCCCTCCGTGCATCTTTTGAAGTACGTAACGGAACACTGATATCAGTTTCTCTTGACTGTGTGCGTGGAAGGATCAATCAGATCACTCGTGAACATGGAACCAGTATATCTATTTTATGGATTTCATCTTAATTTATGTACAGTGAAGGCAGCACAGAACTGGGGTTTAAATTGTATTTGGATTCTACTCTGATTCTACGCATAACAACACCTTATACTGTGTTGACTTGAGCAGGTTGTCCCACTAAAATGCTCTCGATTTTAGGAATATTTAACTATAATCTTAATTGAATGATCAGTATTTAAAGAAAAGAGAGCTTTCGGTGTTCCAAGTTTTACTTCTTTTAACATCTTCAGGCAGGGGAACTTTGCATTCAGGTCAAACTTATTTTTAATAAAGCAGTCTCTTAAAATGGGTTATTTCTGGACCACAAGAAATTGCAGGTGAAGGTGAATACATACCTTTTAGTACTGCAACTGAAAGCAGCACAGCCAAATAATGGAAACCTGCTTTTAGTTTCTTCACTGCAGCAGGCTAATAGCAAGACTAAATGCACTTCGCGGCTAATTTGTCTACATCTTATAAAATGCTGTGCTTTCTATAAATGGAGAGAACGTGCCTCAAACTAGAGGTTATACTATGGTGACACTGGAGTATACATGCTTAGCATTATAGAAATGGACATGGGTCAAAAATTGAACATTCTTCTTACAAAATATAGTAATTGCTTTCAGCAAAAACATTAGAAATAACGACTGTTCTAATTTCATTTGGAAATAATCTGCATTTAAGTAATTTGGGAAGGCTCTTTCCCATTTTTAGTTTTTGCCTCTGAAAAGTTACAGGATGAAAAGGGAGGAATTCTATGCTAAAAAGTCAGATTACGTAGGAGCAAAGAAATGAGTATTAAAAGGATGTCTTGAAAATGAGACTTTCGAAATTAAGCAGATTTTTATTCAGTTTCTTACAAATGAAAAAATATTTTTCTGACCAAAAAGGAACACCATTCACAAACATACTTACTTTGCTGAACAGGTACCTATTTTAAAAAGGTTGTTTTTATTTTTTTTTTTCTTAAATCACTCAGTTAATTCAAAAAAGAAATGATGTATTCAGTGACACTGATTTTTGTCTTCTTCCAGTTCTTCCATCAAACTGTTCTTTCTTTTTCTAATCTGTTGAGTGTTTTCTCTCATTTTCTCCTTTCTCCTCGACAAATGCTGCTTCACTCTCCTTTCTCATTTCTTTTATTAGGAGTAAATGTCATGCCCTGTCACGTAGCTCAACACTTTCCAGCCTTCTTTCACCATGCCTACTAAAGAACAGATGTATGTATGTCACATATGCAATTAGAGAAGAGGGACATTAATAAGGCACTCGTGGGCTGCCTTATATCAAACGTATTGAAAGAAGGAATACAGAATACTATGCATGATTTAACTTTAATGTAGATGTCTGCCTGAGTATGTATATCTAAAATATATGCACTTTCCTGTGCTCTTCACCTGTTTCGGAGTTTGTCACACTGCTTTTGCTGTTTCGTTTCCTCCTATAATTTTCTCTGGAAGCATGAACTCCTATTTTTACTTTTAACTTTCTAACTGCATCCTTAACGTGTGCGGTTCCCTTTCCCTCATCCTTTTTTCTTCAAGTTTATACTGAAGGGTATGCAGGCTTTGGACAAATTGCTCTCCTGCTCCAAATGGAGAAGAGTAGTTTTTCTTGCTTTCGGCTGCAAAGTCTGAGCAGTCCATCACGAGATACCTCACTGGACATTGTGTTGAAACTGGCATAAGTATGCAAACTGCAGTAAATTCAGTCCCAGTGTCCCTGAAGTCAGTGACAGAGGTCTCGGTGCCTCTGTGTAGCCAGGCTCATTCGTTCTTGTAAGGACGTAAGGAAGGACAGAGTAAAGCAAATATTAATGATGTTCAATATTTGTGAAATATTGTTCCAGAGGATATTTTGTAGTGGTAGAGGAAGACTTCTGGAATGAGAACACATGTATCTGTTATGTACAGAAGAGCTGCATTATCTAGGAGCAGAGCAGTTCTTCTGGATACTTCACTCTGGAAGACTACTGAGATTGAACAAAGATGGAACGGCACAGGAGTTAAACTTTTCTGACATATCCATCTGCTTAGTAAGGCAAACTAGTGAAATGATTCCTAGGTGATATCAAGGGCACCATATCTTCTGAAACAAACTCCTCTCTACAAAGAGGTGATTTCGTGAGGAGGGGATCAAAGGGCTTCTTCCTCACAGAAGCAGGTAGTTCATTTCTGTACAAGGATGCACGGGACATAAAAGGAGCTCTGCAGAGAGCAGACCTGGGCCTTCCTGAAGTAAGACTTCAGGGGAAGACAGCTGACAGGTTTTGTTTCAGAGGAAGTTAAGAAAGTCACTTTCTCACAGGCAAACCCCCTTACTTTGCTGTTTTGGTCTATGCAGTTGTGTTAAAGGCTGCCACTCCCCAGTATAGTGACAACTTACGAGCCATTCTTGATTTAAACCTGTGTAGCAGATCTCAGAATCTGATGTTAGACATAATCTGATACATCTTTAGCAAAGTGCAGATGATACTTGAATATGATAAGCATTTGCCTATGTATGGTATATAGCAAATCTAATGGCATGATTTGTACAAGTATGCTTTATTTGAGCGAGGTTGTGGTGTCAGTGGAATTGCTTGAATATGGAAGAGACTGATGCTCAAATCCTGTATTATGCACGTTGGTGGTACTTGCATTTGAATGCACCATTATTAAAGGATGCAGGAACTACCAGGGAGAACATTATTACAAGTGAACATTATCACAGCTAAGAGAGATTGCAGAGTATGAATTCTTTAGTGTAGTAAGTCTTCTCTGAGGATTCTGGGAGGACTGCCCATAATTGCCCTTAAGTTCAGAGTAGATTTTTAGATGCACAATGGCAGAAATGCAGTATTTTGCACCCTTCTGGTGGTGATAATGCATCTAATACTGTTTTGCTAATGTCATCTGTGATAGGGTACTCACATGATTGAAAAAAAGAAGTCTTATTAAATACGTAGTACTAATTGCAAGTTACAGCAAGCTTAGACTTATTTCAAGCAAGAAAAGGCTGATCATTTGAGCCTCTTCTGCATCTCTCCCTTTTGGGGAAAAAAAAAAAAAAAGCCTGAATCCATAGTTCAGGCCACTGGCTGACCTTGGTTATAGTAGCATGAATGTGAAGTAAGTGTGTTGGAATCAGTGTGGTTTTATGATAGTCTAATTAATGGCACCGTATATAGCCTTTGCATCTATGAAAATGATATATATTGCCTCTTACCATGCAACGTTAAGTGGTGCACTATGATCCTAAATAAGATGAAGTTCATGAGGCATCAGACAATAAAGAATGAATGCTAATTTTATGGCACTTAACCCATTTGCTGTAATAAATTGCATGTTTTATTGACAGGTATATCTTATTAATTATATTTACAACCTTTGAACTTTTTCAATTCATTTTTTCATATGGTTTCTTTCTATTAGTAGCACAATGTAATACTGTGAAGTATGGAATTAATTAAAAAACTTTTCTTTTGCATCTTTTGATACCACATTCACGAATACGGTTAAAATAGCTGGAGACAGTCTCTCCAATCCTTTCTGCCAGAGAGCTTTTCCAATGAGGGTATTCATAAAGTAAGAGTATGGGGCTGACAGAATCTAGCTGTACAGAAAGAGTTGAAGTTAATACATCCAGGAAGGCAGGTGGTTATTTCATTTATGTTTTGGCAATAATGGGCAACAAGGTTGTTAGAGAAAACATGACCGTTACAGGAGGAAAATAATTTAAATTGTATAGTGCTGCTCATACTAGAGGAAAAAGGATTTAGCTTACAAAGACCTGCATCGTTTTGTATTGTGAAACATTTTGAAAATTCAAAGATTTTACCTGAATATATTTTATTACCTATGCGAATATTTTATGCTTTCTATGAAGTCAAAACTGGGCAGAATATGTTAAGTATATTTTAATATTGTGAATGCTTCCTCTGTTGTGTGGTCTCTGCAGATTGCAGTACACTGAAAACTACACTAGTTTCAAATGGTGCTTTTTTATGACATTTCCTACTTTGAAATATTACTTTGTTTTAAAAATACTGTTTAGACACTTGCCTCTGTTAATACTATACTGTAATATGTTTTAAGAGAACTTTACTGAAATAAATAAACCAATAAGGCTTCACTGGTGTTTATGTTCTGTTCTGAGGAAGGCTAATTGCAGCTATTGCGATTTTTACCACTGACTCTTTTGGGGCCAGGATTTATTTCACGGCTGTTATCTGAATTGTTGCCTGTGTTTGGTGAAGTGGTGTTAAACAAGGTCAGTAATAGCACACATTTCTAGAGATGATCTAGTCTGCCTGTTCCCACTGTTGGAACTGTAGATCTGAGAAGATGAAAATGGCATTTGATGCTACTACACTAATAAATACTTGTGTCAGAAAAGCAGTACAGTTTATCTTGGCCGTTGCTATGGTCACCATAGTAATGCAGGGAAGAAAAATGAGAATACTTTTTTTTTTGAAGAAGAAGAAATGTGTACTGCCTTGGTGCTTCATAGGCTCTCTGTGGTATGTGGAAGCTTTGATAGTGGTGTGGGAGGTTATCCTGGTAAGACCTCTGCCGTAGCCCAGCTGTGCTTTTCTCAGGGTCTGTGCAAGTTAAAGCTCATGTGTTCTCAGTAGAGATGCTTTACAATTATTTTAAATTATACAACTGCATTCTTTTATTAGTTATTGTTTATTCGAACTGAATGAAAGAGAGCTGCTAGCAAATGACCTCTGTAGGGATAATTTTTAAACAGATACCTCCAAAGAAGAATTTGAGACCAGCTGGTATTTCTTTCAGCCTTTTCCACTAAAAGCAAAAATGAGAAATTTTATATGATGTGTTTTTCACCTACTGCATTTGTACTGATTTGACGGGCTCAAAGAAATAATTACTATAAGAAGAGGATTACAGATGTCATTAACATAGCCTAAATTAGCCAAGGATGAAATTCAGAGGAAGGAGAAAAGAGTATTTGTGAAATATTAGAGAAAAGAGAACCATTCTCCTCCAGGCTGCATCCAAAATTGCCCCTTCTGGCCTTCAGCAGCTGATATGGTTTAAGCCCTTTCCAGAACAGCCCAAACCATCATGATCTGTGACCACTGCGTACAAGGGCTCTCTCAAATTCACCCCGTGTTTCTCCTCAGGAGTCTGACCTTCACTTGTGCAACATAGATACGTGTCTAGAAGCATGCTGTGTGACCGAGTATGGCGTCCCTTCCTCTGCTTGGAGGGTTTGCCTTAAAATAAGGCTCAGAAGATAGTAACTGTGGTAGTGGCAGTGCCCGTGCTGCTGTGGTAGTGCCTCCTGAAAAAACGGGCGGTGAGTGGGCTTCAAATCAGCTACATTGGCAATTTGCTGGATCTCAGCACCTCTGTATCTGTACATGTATACATGTCTGACCGTCTGGCTTTTGATGGCTGAAAGCCAAATGACTGCTCTTGGGGAGATCCAAGAAACTCTTGTTTGCATAAAGTAATTGAATCATCATTGCTGAAATAGAGTTTATTGGCCAGCTGCAGTGTGTATAGCTTTCTTCAGGCTTTCCTTGGAGCTCTGCAGGCATGTTGGGACCTGCAGGACTGCATCTTTTGTTTATAGGCTCTTCAGAAGAGAAGCGAACTGCTCTCCAGTCTAGTGTGATGCTGTTAAATGGCATCTCTTGAAAGTAGCCTTAAAAGGCTGGATGTAATTTCCTTGCTAGAAGGGTGTTAATGCCTGGCTTTAGCAGAAGCTTGAAATAAAAGCCTGTCATGTTCAAATATATATCCTTGGGTTAAATAGCATTTTCTCTAAAAGAAGAACTGCAGAAAAAGGATTTTCAAAAGTTTCCACCTCTTCTTATGAAAACAATTTCTCTGGCTTTCCCCTTTGCCTTCTTTTTCCACTGGAAAGCTAGAGGAGAAAAAGGAAAATAAGAAAGTGAAAGTGGGGGGAATGGAGATTGAAGGGGAGAAAAGTGGGAGAAGGAAAAAGCAATCTCCAGTGTTTCGGTAATTTAATGTATGAGAATTTAAACTAGTTTTCTTCAGAACTTTCTGAAAAAAATTCTTGTGTTCTCAACCAGTTGTAATTGAAAATTTGTTCAACTGAAAATGAATTGGCTTCATTTTTGTCTCTTCATCAAAACACTTCCTACCCACCAACTTCTGTAAATTAGAGTATTCTGAATATGCTTAAGTATTTTGCTGAGCTGGAACATTAAGTTGGGTAATTGAGTTAATTATGTGCCAACATATATCGGGAAACCTCTGGATATGCTTATGGGTTTTGGCATGCAAACATCAGTTTTCATCATTACCTTTTAACTATGTTTATATTGGTAACTGCTTCTCATTAGATAAATGAGCCTTCTCTGAGCTCCATGTTACCATCACTTGGCTGCTGATGGTACCTAATGTAGCTCATTTAAGTCTCCTTTGGGTATTTTTCTATTATACTGCAGTCAATAATGTAGACATGTACTAAGTGTCTGCAGGACCTCCGTACTTTTGGGATGTCGACAGTGTTCTTGTCACGGTTAGTTTTTCCTGACTTGTTTCGTTGTTTTAAATCACAAGTTGAAATTGGTTCAGGAGTCCATATGATAGATATGGGCTTTCAAAGCGAATGTGACCTGGTGAGTGATTTAGACTGGTAATCACATCTGAGTTGCATGATTGCAGCCTTCTCTTGCAGAGTATAAAAAACTTCGGAGAATAGTCATAGATTAAATGCAGGTGTCTTGAGTAAAGAGCTGGAGATGCTTTGCATCAAACTCAAATAAAAGCCTCGTACTCTACTCAGAAGGTCAAAAAAGTAAGAAGATTTAGCATATACTGTAAAGTACGCTGTTTGTTGAAGGAGAAGTACAGTTGTTGGTTTTATTAGGAGAGGAGAATGAAAACATGTGCTTTATGCTAGGTAGATAAGACAAATTGCTTAAGATGCCTTTATGCTTGAAAAAGCTCTGTGCTTCACTTTTTCTTGAACACATACCTAGATTTATTTAAACCTTTGCTTCAAACTACTGCCATATCAATGACTTAATACAGGCTTGATTCATGCTAAAAACTCTTTGAGGATATTTCCCACCCCATATGCCAGACAAACATAATACATTTCAAACACATCTGATCAATCCTTGGAAAATGGTGTCCAATACTGCAAGTCTCCTGCAGAATGTGAACCCCATGATTCTGGCTGAGGCAGCAGATTTTATCCTCAGCTGCTTGAGCTTCCTGAAGTCCTTGTCCCAAGGTGGTCAAGCTTTCCCCCACCTTTTGGCGCTGCTAGAGAGGTGCAGTGACAGCTCTCTTGCCAGGGAAGCTGCAAATACTTGTTTTGGATCAGCCATGATTTTTTTTTTTTTTCCCTCTGATTTCAGCTATTCTGCCTTCCACCCTCTCGTCATGGTTAGCCATGGAGCTGAAAATCCACCGTTCCCACATCTCCACCCCTGACACGCACCTTTACTTCTGCTCTCAGGTTTTGCTGTGTGACTGTGGTTTGAATCATTGTTTTGTTGGATGTAGGCTTTCCTCTCACACTCACCACATTCACGCACCACTCAGTGTACGTGTAGCACCACGTACACTGAAGCACCACATACGGATGAGAGGCTTAGACATGCATAACCAGAGATTCATAGATTCATAGATTCATAGATTGGTCCAGGCGGGAAGGGACCTCCAAAGGTCATCTAGTCCGACCTCCCCGCAGTCAGCAGGGACACCTCCTACTAGACCAGGTTGCCCAGGGCCTCGTCGAGCTTCACCTTGAATATCTCAAGGGAAGGGGCCTCAACCACCTCCCTGGGCAACCTGTTCCAGTGTTCCACCACCCTCACGGTAAAGAATTTTTTCCTAATATCCAATCTAAATCTCCCCTTCTCCAGCTTAAAACCATTGCCCCTCGTCCTGTCGCTGCAGGCCTTTGTAAACAGACCCTCCCCAGCCTTCCTGTAGGCCCCCCTCAGGTACTGGAAGGCCGCTATGAGGTCTCCCCGGAGCCTCCTTTTCTCCAAGCTAAACAACCCCAGCTTCCTCAGCCTGTCCTCATAGGAGAGGTGCTCCAGCCCCCTGATCATTTTGATGGCCCTTCTCTGGACCCGCTCCATCAGGTCCATGTCCTTCCTATATTGAGGGCTCCAGACCTGCACACAGTACTACAGGTGAGGTCTCACCAGAGCAGAGTAAAGTGGCAGAATCACCTCTCTGGATCTGCTGGCAACACTTCTTTTGATGCAGCCCAGGATGTGATTGGCCTTTTGGGCTGCGAGAGCACATTGCCTGCTCATGTCCAGCTTCTCGTCAATCAGCACCCCCAAGTCCCTTTCCTCAGGGCTGCTTTCTAATACCTCATCCCCCAGTCTGTATTTATACTGAGGATTGTTTCTTCCCAGGTGCAGAATCCTGCACTTGCTTTTGTTGAACCTCATGAGGTTCATCTGGGCCCACCTCTCCAGCCTGTCCAGGTCCCTCTGAATGACATCCCGTCCCTCCGATGTATCGACAACACCACACAGCTTGGTGTCATCTGCAAACTTGCTGATGGTGCTCTCAATCCCTCTGTCTATGTCTTTGATAAAAATGTTAAACAGTACTGGTCCCAGGACGGACCCTTGAGGGACACCACTAGTCACTGCTCTCCATCTGGACTTAAAGCCATTGAGTACCACCCTCTGGGTGCGACCATTCAGCCAATTCCTTATCCACCGAACCGTCCACCCATCAAATCCGTATCCCTCCAATTTGGCAAGTAGAATGTTGTGAGGAACTGTGTCAAAGGCCTTACAGAAGTCCAGATAGATTACATCCATAGGTCGTCCCTTGTCTACTGACCTAGTCACTTTATCATAGAAGGCCACTAGGTTAGTCAGGCAGGACTTGCCCCTAGTAAAGCCATGTTGGCTGTCCTGAATCATCCCCCTGTCCTCCATGTGCCCAAGCATGGCGTCCAGAAGGATCTGTTCCATGATCTTCCCAGGCACAGAGGTGAGGCTGACAGGTCGGTAGTTCCCAGGGTCCTCCTTTCTACCCTTTTTAAAAATGGGTGTGATGTTTCCTTTCTTCCAGTCTGCAGGGACTTCACCTGACTGCCATGACTTTTCGAATATCATGGAAAGTGGTTTTGCAACTTCATCAGCCAGTTCCTTCAGGACTCTGGGATGGATTTCATCAGGTCCCATGGACTTGTATGTCTTTAGATTCCTTAGGTGATCACGTACCATGCCTTCAGTTATAGTGGGATGGACTTTGTCACCTGGATCCTCAACTTGTGGGCCATCAATACAAGAGCTAGGAGGAGAGGGGTTGCCAGTGAAGACTGAGGCAAAAAAATTATTGAGAACTTCCGCCTTCTCCTCCTCTGTTGATACAAGTTCCCCACTGCTGCTCATTAGGGGGGGTACATTTTCTTTAACCTTCCTTTTCTGGTTAATGTACTTGTAGAAGCCTTTCTTGTTTTTCTTTATGTCCCTTGCCAAGTCCAATTCTAGCTGTGCCTTGGCCTCCCTGACCTTATTCCTACACAGCTGGGCAACATCCCTATACTCTTCCCAGGTTGCCTGTCCCTTCTTCCATTTCCTGTGTAGCCCCATCTTGCCCCTTAGTTTGACCAGCAGGTCCCGGCTCAACCATGGTGGTTTCTTGCCTTCCTTACCCAATTTCCTACATGTTGGGATTGAGATCTTTTGTGCTCTATGGAGAGCATCCTTAAAGATCTGCCAGCTTTGTTCTGCTCCCTTGTCCCTAAGGGCAGTTTCCCATGGGGTCCTATTTACTAACTCCTTGAAGAGTTGGAAATTCGCTTTCTTAAGATTTAGCATCCTGATGGTGTTCCTCTTGGGCTTCAAACTTCTTAAGAGAGTGAACTGCACTAGAGCATGATCACTGCAGCCCAGACTGCCTTCAACTTTGATATCCCTGATGGCCTCACTTGCATTTGTGACCAACAAGTCCAACAATGCATCTCCTCGAGTAGGGCTGGTGATTTCTTGTCTCAAGAAGTTGTCGTCTAGGCACTCTAGAAGCTTCCTGGAGTGCCTGCAGCCAGCCGTGTTGCTTTTCCAACAGATGTCAGGGTGGTTAAAGTCACCCAGCAGGATGAGAGCCTGTGATCGTGATGCCTCTTCCAGCTGGAGTAAGAAGGCATCGTCGACAGGCTCTGCCTGGTCAGGAGGCCTGTAGTAGACTCCTACCACAAGGTTCCCTTTGTTGTCCCGATCTCTAATTCCTACCCACAAGCTTTCTACCTGCTCATGGCTATTCTTTAGCAACAACTCTTCACACTCTAGCCATTTCTTCACATAGAGGGCAACACCTCCACCCCTTCTTCCTCTCCTGTCCCTTCTGAATAGTTTGTAGCCATCAATGGCCACACTCCAGTCGTAGGACTCGTCCCACCAAGTTTCCGTAATTACTACTATGTCGTAGCTTTCCTGTAGCATGATGGCTTCCAACTCATCCTGTTTGTTTCCCATGCTGCGTGCGTTGGTGTAGAGACACTTTAGTCGGTCTGCTGGCTGTGTCTCCTTCTTAGAGGGGCACTCCACTGATCTCCCAACATGTTTTGTGCCAAATACACTTCTGTCCCCTATTGTCTCAGGGGATCTCGGTCCCTCTCTGCAAGACCATGCCTTTGTTACAGTATTTACAGCATCTCCCACTTCAAGTGAGATGGCAGGCTGAAGGCTCTCCTTAGGCTTATTTCTGCTGGACTCGTGTTTAACCCCTTCCCCCTTCGAGCCTAGTTTAAAGCCCTTTCAACAAGCCCTGCCAACTCACATGCCAGTATCTTTTTCCCCCTCTGAGAAAGATGTATTCCATCCGTTGCTAGGAGACCTGGTGCCGTATAAAGTTCCCCAAGATTAAAAAACCCAAAATTTTGTTGGTGGCACCAGTTTCTGAGCCACTTGTTAATTATGCATATTTTTTTATTCCTCTCAGCATTCCTACCTGCGACTAAGGGTACTGACAAGAAAATTATCTGTGCCCCTGATCCCTCAACCAGTTTCCCCAGTCTCTTAAAGTCCTTTTTGATTGTTTTTGAATTTCCAGTGTTGACTTCATCGCTACCCGCCTGAATAACTACTAACGGATAGTAGTCAGAGGGCTGTACCAGACTTGGCAGCCTTCTGGTAACGTCTCTGACCCGGGCCCCAGGGAGGCAGCAGACTTCCCTGTGGGAAGGATCTGGCCGACATATGGGGCCCTCTGTTCCTTTCAGAAGGGAGTCACCAATAACAATAACCTTCCTCTTTTTTTGTAGTGTAGAGGTTCTGATGCGAGGGGGAGACTGAGTTGCTTTAGGTGAGTCCCCAGATGGTGCTTCTTCTACCTTCTCGTTTGCCTCACTCTCAACCTCCAGTGCCCCATACTTGTTGTACAGGGGTAAATGGAGAGAGGAGGCGGGCTGTGAGGGTTTTCCCTTGCCTCTTCTAACAGGCACATGTATCCATTCCTCCTTCTTCCTTTGTTCACCTCCCTCTGCTACAGGGGTCTGCAGTGCCTGATACCACACATCTAGTTCTTGTTCGCATTCCCTTATGGATCTTAGTCTACTGACTTCTTCCCTTAGTTCGGCCACCATGTTAAGCAGATCGCTGATCTGCTCACACCTAACACAGATGGTGTGTCTGCCACCCTCTGTTGCAAGGTTCCAGCACTCACTGCAGCCAACTGCCTGGGTGCCTGCATGTTTGTGTAGGGCCTCAGTTTGGGTACCCACAGTTTTTTTAATAGCCTTCGGCCGAGCTCCAACCATGATTCAAAAAAATCTCTTCTGCCAAGTGACTACTTTTTTTTTTTTTCCTGTGTGTCGCGCGCCGCCTGCCAGACCGGTCGGCTGCCGCCGCCTCGCCGACCGACCGAGTGTCTGCTCTGACCGCGTTTAAATCCCCGCGGCCGCGCCCCCTCCGCGCCTGATTGGCTGACGCGGACTTCCGGGTTCCGGCTGGGGCTCGGGCTGTGAGTGGGGGGTCCCTGAGCTCGGAAACCCCTCCGTACAGCGCGATCCAACCCTCCCCGCGTGCTCACCTCAGTCCTCGTCGCCGGTGCTGCTGCCGCCGCCTCGCCGACTGACCATGAGAAATGAGACCAATATGAGATATTTTGTCTCATTTGGACCTGCCTACACCCTTGGGAGACCAGGGTGGTGGCATTTTGCAGGAATGGTGGGAGTCATAACAGCAGCATTTGTGAAGAGCACAAGGTGGTTAAAGCATGCAAACCCCCTCCTCTGGTCAAAACTGGTTTTGATATTCTGTGTTTTGACTGGCCTCAGAAGTTCCTTTCTTTGGTTAAAAATGGAGGTAAAAACTCTTATAATGCTGAGAAAAAATCCATATTTTTATCTGCCTAGCTTTTCTCCCCTTTATTTGTGTATCTCAAACTAAGGCAGCAAACAGCCTGCTTTCCTTTTGTACTTTGTGGACTTTGGTGCACCACTCACCCGTAGGCCTTGTTCTCAGTACACTCTCTAGAAGTATATACATTCACTAACAGATTCCTGGAGTTCTGGTTTTCATACCTGGAAACAATCTGGAAACAATACTCCTGTCCAACTTGACCTTGAATGTTTCCAGGGATAATGCATCTACCACCTCTCTGGGCAACCTCTGCCACTGTTTCACTACCCTCATTGTAAAAAATTTCTTCCTTATATCCAGTCTAAAATGACCCTCTTTTAGTTTAAAGCCATTACCCTTTGTCCTATCGCAACAGGCCCTGCTAAAAAGTTTGTCCCCATCTTCCCTTTAGGCCCACTTTAAGTACTGAAAGGCCACATGAAGGTCTTCCTGTAGCCTCCTCTCTCCAGGATGAACAACCCCAACTCTCTCAGCCTGTCTTCACAGGAGAGGTGCTCCAGCTCTCTGATCATCCTCGTGACGCTCCTCTGGACTCACTCCAACAGGTCCATGTCCTTCCTGCGCTGAGGACTCCAGAGCTGGACGCAGTACTCTAGATGGGGTCTCACCAGAGTGGACCAGAGGGACAGAATCACCTCCCTTGACCTGCTGGCTATGCTTCTTTTGATGCAGCCCAGGATACAGTTGTCTTTCTGGACTGTGAGCACACATTGTTGGCTCATGTCTAGCTTTTCATCCACCGGTACCCCCAAGTCCTTCTCGGCAGGGCTGGTCTCAAACCCCTCATCCCCCAGCCTGTATCGATAGTGGGGGTTGCCCCAACCCAGGTGCAGGACCTTGTACTTGGCCTTGTTGAACCTCATGAGGTTAGTCACAAATACCTTTTAAAAAAGCTATTTTGCTGAAGCCTATCATAAAGATGCTTTTTCTCCCAACCAGACTTATTTAGGTATGGGATTATTGCAGCTACAACATCTAGAACAGTTTATGGCTTTTTTGAAGTTATGCCAGAAGCCATTTTATTTCTAGTTGCTCTTAGGGCCATGAAAGTGTACAACTGGATTAAAATTTTCTTTCTAGCAACCTGCTCTGCTCCACACAGCTCATCTGGTATAAATCCAGCAGCATTATCAGGTTCTGAGTTGGATTTATATACAGTAAGAGTTCCAGTGGGCAAAATAAATGGAAGAATCCTTGATACGTGCTAACAGTGGTTGGACAGTTATTTCACACGAAATATGCTCTTAGCAAAGTTGCTTCAAGTGAACTTCATGTGATGAAGAAAATATTAAATGCATTCATTCTACAAGGAGTTTGTTTGTATAAAAGGTATTCTTATGGGTAAATCCCAGAAGTAACAGGAATATTTGTGTGCACGATAAATGTGGCTGATAGGACCTGGGAGACTTGGGTTTTTTTTAACTTGAGTTCATCTTTTTACTTGAGTAAATACCAGCATTTTATATACATAAGGCAAATGTAGGAAGTGTATGATATGACTGGGTTTTGACCCTTCATCTCTTGGCTTGACACTGTAATTTGCTAAAAGACACCTTAAGTGTTAAACACTGTAAATTTGCCTGCGGACACAAGGACTAATGAATTTGGCCAGCTCTGCGGACAGTGTTTAAATCATAGCACAGGTATAAAAGTCTTTGAAGTTTTGTTTCTGACCAAGCTGGGCACTATTCTTTGACCAGAAACAGGTCAGAGAGCACTTGGAAACACCAAGTGGAGAGGTCAGGCTGGGTCTGTGAGAGGGACCCCCTGATGAAGCTCTGGTGTCTGCATGACAGAGAGTCCCTCTGCAGCCTGGCCCGCGCAGGAGCAGGAGTACATGGGACCTGACCAGCCTCCAGGAAATGCTAAGCTTTAGGTATGGCTGAGGTGTGTTGAGGCTATTTTGCTGTTGTAGCATTTTTGTTGCTGATTGCTCTACTCCTAAGGGTAAGTAATGCTTTGCTTGGAAGGTTGCCCACGTTCAGTGCTGTATCTAACTGCAACTTAAGGGAAATTTGTTCCAGGAGCCCAACCTGTTTTGAATATCTGAGCAAAATGCCTAGAAACTAAAGACACTGTAGCATGGAGATATTCCTGAAGCGGGTTGAGTTCTCACAAGTCACTAGATGCCGTGTCACTTGACAACAGAGACTTAGGCTGGAACTGTAACATATACTCGTAATTTTTGTACTGTAAAAATGCCACTCTGGTGGCTTCAGCCTTCGGTTGGTAGCTGTCTCAGGGCCACAGCATCCAGAACATACTCAAGGTCAGCTGCCGTAGCTCTGTCATTGTGTGCCTAGTGTGAATACAGCCAGTTCAGCTAGAGAAAGCTCACTTGAAGCACTAAAAAGATAAATCTATCCGCACCATTTGGTCTTGGGCTCTCTTATTTATCAGTGTAGATGCACCCTCTCAGGCTGAACAGGGTGGACAGGTAACAAGTGGATATTCTCATCCTAACTTTTTATATAGGCACTTACGTAGTGATGTGCTTGTTTACCTGTGATCTTCTTTCAGGTGCCTGAGAAACTACATCTAAAGAAAGATTTGTCCAACCTCCTGGCTGTGCCTTTGAATCTCTGTTTTTTACTGTTCTGTAAGGTGTTTTGGCAAGAGATGCTGGTGCCTTGGGCACAGCAAGCAGCATGACGTGCTAAACTATGCAAGTAAGCAGTCTGAGGTCTGTATAAGGGCTGGGGGTAATCTTGTGGGTATAGTCCTCGATCGATAAATAAAAACTCGTTCTGGCATAACTCAGTGAAGACCATTCATTCTGTGTGTGCTGCAGTTCTCCACATCTGTAGCATGTGCTACATACCATAGTTCCTCCCAGGAAACCAGCAGATATAAATTCACTGGACTTCACTCTGATGGTGAAGTGTTGAGGTCTCCTAGTCACATGCATCTAAATTTATGGGGTGAAACTTATGAAATCTCTTCTGCAATCATTATTTTCTTTCCAGCTATCTAAAAGATCCACATGGATCTGCTTGCTTCTAATAAATAACCACTTTGAAATAGGTATTTTAATTACAGTATTTTTAGTAAATTGAAAATCCTTACTTCAGTAGCACTACTGTCACTAACTGACAAGCTTCATCACTGAGGTCTTATCCTTGCTTCGACAGCTACTCGAGCTCTCAATCCAGGCTTCAAAACTAAAATACCCAGACTGATCACCAAAGTAGCCCTGTAGCCCTATTAATGACAGTGTCTTAGGAGCTGGGCAGTAGCAACGACTATCACTAAAACACCAGGAGAGCAAGCAGCTATACATGAGTGGGACCTTGCAAAGAGTAACAACCTCAACCTGAAATGTCCCCATTTAATAGCAGAAGCTCGTGCACGTGACAGCTGCCACAGCGGCCCCAGCCCATGCACAGGAAGATCTCCCCATCATCCCAGCCAGCCAGGTGGAGGGGAAAGCCAAACCAGGCTCTGCCCGCCGCCCAGTGCAGCTCCCCCTGACCCAGGGAAGGCTGCGGACAGAGGGGTTGCGGCAGCCTATTGAGAAACAGAGACAGGAAAGAAGTTTTCTGATTTCAGGGCTCTTAAGTGCTGATGGCATTCACGTTGCCCCAGAGGTGTTTCTGTACCCATGGAACCTGCCAGTAGCAGATTTGACTACTAGAGAGGATTTTTTTTTTTTTGTTCCACTGAAAACCTCTAAGCAGGGGAAGGTCTTATTTATCACTGTCTCGGCTTAGCAGTCATAAAAGTGGCAATAATAGTTAGATGATAAGGGCAGTAAAAAGGCAGGTCTCTAAGCCTGGGGAAGGTTTTGACAAATGGCCACTCACTGGATTGGAGGTGTTGCTGGCTTGGAGACAGATGGGCTCATCAGATGAATGTAGGTAATGCTACAGGTAAATGATAGAGAAATTACTGTAGGTGTAGTTGAGGTAGTTACAACAATCTCTTCATCTACTGTTGGCATCTTTTGCCTTCATAGTTAACTCATTTTTCTTTTAAAGAGGCCTTCAGAGACCAGGGATTGAGGGATGAGTGAGGTCTTTGGGCACAAAGAAAAGGATGTCTTTTGATTTTGGTGCCATACATTAAACAGCTGTGTTTGTGACAAATCTTTGCCCCAGATTGCTTTCTGCAAATTACATTGGCTTCTGATTTGCAATCAGTTCATGACAGATTTTCTTTGTAGTCCTT
The DNA here is from genome assembly GCF_964106895.1 of Numenius arquata. Classification (NCBI taxonomy): domain Eukaryota; kingdom Metazoa; phylum Chordata; class Aves; order Charadriiformes; family Scolopacidae; genus Numenius; species Numenius arquata. The sequence continues at coordinate 27,263,343 of NC_133587.1, read as the reverse complement.
GCTTTTACAAATTTTTGTCTTTCTGTTTCCTTAAGTGTATCACAATGTGAATCAGCTGATATTCACTGCAATCATTTGTTAGATATTTTTGTACAGAATTAGATGAGTGCTAATTGAATGTGAAACCCCCGTACGCACTCATTTTCAAAAGGAAAGGAATGCATAGTCTTCAGTTTGCCTTGTACAATGTTTTGAGCAATACAGATTTTGTTATATTTCTCCTCTCATATTTCTGAATGATCAAATCATTGTAAAAATAAATGTTATGTTTCAGGTAGAATTTCTTTTGGACTTAAGTCTATTTCTGAATATGAACATCCATTCTAACTTGCCTCAGGTGCCCTGAGGTCAACACTGAAGTCTTCAGAGACTGAATTAATCTGATAGAAGAAAATATTCAGACACAGAGGATGTAAGAATGAAAACAGAGGAGGTCACAGTCACCCTGTTCCCTCAATTTCTGTGGATTCCAGCTAAACTCTTAACCTCACTTGATACAATGGGATGTGTTGGTCTGCTTTATTAGAAATAAAAAGTAAGTGTATGGAAAGAAATCTGGGAATTTCTACATCACAGGCCTTGAAAATATTTTGGGGATTAACCTTTCACGGAAGAAGTATTGAAGAGCATTTCTACAGGCAAATTAAATGGGATTCTGTACTCTTGACATTTATTTTTATCTGTCTTTTTGCAGCTTGATCATATTTTACATTTGAGAATAATCTGAGAAAGATATTTCTCGTGGGCAGATAATGAAGTTCCTTAAACAAAATTAGACAGTAGATATCTTCAAAGATGATTTTAGGACATGGGTATTTTCCCTTTTTGAGGATTATTGAAGTCAGGTCTGTATTAATAATGACAAAAGTATCATCTTCAACCATCTAAGTGAATTAATGCTCAGTTACCTACTTGTCCAGACCAGACAGTCTGAAAGGAAACAGTACCTTTGACAAACTAATAACCAAAGACTGGCAGAACAGGACATGCCATTCCTCCTTTCCATAGCTCGTGTTGTGGGACTGAGCCGCAGCTTAGAGAAGTCCCCTTTTTTGAAGAAAGGATGTTGCCAAGCTTTTGAAACAGGTTTTCAGGACAGGCTCTGACACAAAGAGCTTGTAACAGTGACTCTGAACCCGTTGCCCAACCTGAAATCACTACGAACTACTCTATTCACTGTGGGCCATTTAGTTTTTTTCTGGGGCTCTTGCTGCTTATCTCCAGATTTCTCAAAAGGGACTGAAAGCCTGCTACCAGGGCCTGTGTTTTCAGTGTATTCCCTGTTATCCACAGCTTACCCTGAGAGCCTTGCACTGTTTCTTCTGCACTAGGAATGTAAAAAATGCATGTCTCAGCATAGCAATTTCTACTATAAGAATAATGAGAAAGAATGATTGTTCTAATTGTTTCTTTGTTCTAATAAGAACAAAGTTTGCTGGGCATGTGATAGACTAGAAAAGAAAATTAAAATAAAGGGCAAGGAAAACACAGTCTCACCATTAGGTAAGTATATAAAATAATCTATTTACCTATGATTGGGCCATTCCTTCATCTTCCCTAAGCAGAGAAGACCTCCCATCCTTTCTTCTCTTCCAAGCTTACAGTGAGCTGGTTTGAAGGCAGAAGTGAACGGAGCATGACAAAAAATTGGGGTTTGATGGGTAATGTCTGCTCATTTCTTTATCTCTTTCTATTGAATTTTTAATAAAATTACGAGTATGCTTATGATAAGAGATTTTTTCCTACACCTTTATTTGATTCTGAAGCACAGAGCTGCAAACCACATCCATGTTTCCCTGATACATTCAGGGAAGAAAGTGTCATATATCCTTGGAAGTGAACCTGGCACCATTCCCTGGCAATGGTCTGGTGGCCAGTATCAGGAGCTGGAGTTTTTTTTTTTTTTATCTTTACATTCTTCTGTAGTAGTTTATTGTTGACCCATATCAAAGTCACGACACTGGCTGGGTGACAGCTACAGCTGCTGTGTTCTTGTTTAGATTTCAGGGGTCTGACCACAGAGTGCTGCTATGACTGGGCAGGTGGCTCAATCTATTTGCTTTCCCTCCTTTAAAAAGGGGATAAAGTGCCACTGTACTACAAGGGTGTTATGAGGGTAAACCTCCTTGTTAATGACTGTGAGGTATTCAGATGTGGTGGTAATGAGGTTCTATGAACGTCTGGAGTATGTGCTTCACTGCACATCTGAAGCAAAACATGTCTGTTTCCTTGACAACCCCTCTGCGTCTGTACCATTGTAGCTGCCTCCACCCTACCTGGAAATATCAAGCTACTGAAGCCTGCTCATGTTTTGCTCCGTTCATATTCTGCTATTAAAAAAAAAAAATCCATTTGTTGCATTGACAGTGTTGCTGCTCTGAATGGTGCAGGTCTATTCCTCTGTATTCCTTCCTCTTTTCCTCCCTCTCCCTCCCCAGGGCTGCAGTCCCCCCTTTTTCTCTGCCATCAGGATCCGGGCTCACCCCTTCCGGAGGCCGATTTGGTTCACTTGACTGCTAGCAAACTAACCTCATGCAAAAATGAAACAAAGGAATAGTTTTCTACTGAGCTGCCTTTCAGAGGGGTCAGAGCCGTGCCTGGTGCTGCGGGGGTAGCAGGGGCCAAGTGAGAGCGAAGAGAGAAGGAGAGAGGGGAGCCGTGGAGAGGGAGCTCAGCTTAGCCCCTGTCTCTGCCTACAGCAGAAGCCTGGGGGTCACCCCACCAAAGGTGGGAAGCAGCAGCGCTTCCCTAAGCGGTGCACAAGTGTGGTAATATGGAAACTCATCATGTCCATGTCCATGCACTGCCCTTGAGAAAATTAAAACAACGGGAACTTTCTGAACAACAATTAGTGCTGCCATCTGTTACTGTCAGCATACATGTGTGAGAATGTTGTGTTCGCCTCCTTGGAAAGAGCTGTGTGTATTTCACTTAACGTTATCCAGAGATGTTTTCCTTTTAGCAATGTAGAGATATGTGATATTAACTAACAGTTTTATCTTGACGTGTGTCATGGTTGTGTGAATGCCTTTACATAAAACAAGTATCAAAGAGACCTTCTGCAGTTCTGAGCCACACACTGTCAGTGTTTCTGTACAATTGAGAATTTATAGCCCAAGGACTGCTCATGTAAGAAAGTGCTTGCCACGGTGCATGACCTTAGTGCAGCCTCATCCTCCTAATGCAGCAGGTATCTCCATCCTCCTTTGAACTCCCACGTGTTAAGATGATTCGTGGCTGCCAAAGATCCAATCCTACATATAGAGAAAAGCAAGTATGGTGTGTTTAAATAGTTGTCACCAATTTCAGAATAAAAACTTCAGGTTTCAAGAGGTCAGTTCTCTCACTGTCAGTCTAGCCAGATTACCATCTAAAGATATAAAGAGAATATAGGAAACAGAGTGGTGGAAAGGCACCTGAGTTCAAACTCTGATGCTCCCCCTGTTCCCAGCACCTACGTCTCTGCAGCTGGGCGCCCCAGGGGTTCATTGCGCTGAGCAGTACTTCACTTGCTTGCACCTCTCTTCATGAACAGGTTTGCAGCTCTGTGCATTTGCACTGGGTGATGTCCCAGGAAAAAAAACGCCAAAGAAGAGGGCTAAGGTGTTGCAAAACTGAACATGAAAATCAATTTCTGGTTAAGAAATGTTTTATGATTAAAAGGAAAAGGAAGCACAGACTGTGGGCCACAAAGTCTGTCCTGTAAATCTGCCCTTTCATTCAGTGTTTATGTGAGCATGATATCACCACAATTATATTTTTAGTGTGAGATCTCCATCCATTATCTAAAAGCTGGGATGTGAATAGATGCAAAAGAAAGAAGAACGTTTCTTATTTTTGACAAGAACTAAAGACAGGTCAAGGAGACTTTTCTCTGTAAGATCTAGGAGGATTATCCTGGGAGTTCCTCCTTACAGCACATGCTCTATCTCTTTCAAGTTCATACATCTCCTTTTGCCTACGATATGTTGGTTCCTACTAAAACCTGTTTCTTCGAGTGGTATTTGTTGCAAATTAAGACATAAGGAATTGCTGTACAATATCCGGGGAGACCATTTTCTGTTTTAAAATCAGTGCTAATTAAGTGTACATACTTTAATGTTAACATAAATTGATTCCAAATTTACACACTACAAATACCTTACAAAACATCATTTTCCTTGATTCTAATGAGATTTCCCCTCTCTGTGTTTTATGCAAGTTAATTAATTAAGTGCCTTTGTTTTTACGTAAACATAAACACACAAATGTAGTATCTACACATGAAGTAGAGTGAAAAAACAATGCGGATTTAGCTTTTTTTGGGCAGATGTGGGTTGAAATACCCTTTAGGTATAGGACCCCACTGAAACCAAATCTTCTAAAACATCCTAAGTAGACTGTTGTGGAAAATGACAAATGTCCTGATGTGTGTTTGCAAGAAAGCACTGACACAGATGTCTAATTCCAGGACGGGGCTCAGAGTCGCTAATCCATACTGAAAATAGTTACTTTCTGGAGCTTTCATGTAGGAGTTAAAACTCCTGGAAGAGATGGAACTTCTCTCCTCCCCATTTCTTACTGACTGTTTCATGCAAATCCCCAGTCTTCAGGCACACTGATTTGTTTTAGGGATGTTCAGTTTCTCTGAAAATTATGAAGGACCTTGAGCACTTTCATGCCTAGCAGGTATTTTAAACAGCAGAATGTTCTTTGCATTTGACGTAGGTATCAAGAAAGCATTGGCTACGTGACAAAGAGATCTTATGGTACACATGTTTACTTTAATGAAGGGCAGGGTAGGAGAACATATATATATATCTACAGACAAAAATACACTCCAGAAATATGGAAGCCATATGGGGAAATGCAGCAATTCCCTGTACTGGGAAAAAGACTTAAGTCTGACAGAGACCTCGGTGAAAATAAACTTCAGGATTCAGTAGGCACTTCTGCAAGGGATTAACGAAGCAAATGTGGACTTGCCTCTAACAAGAATCAGAGTCCTAAATTCAATACAAACCAATTAGCCCATTGTATTTGGGTCATGGCATAACTATGAGAAGCAGGGAAGCACACCCCTTTGTATTATAGTTTGCTGTATATAGTTTGTATACAGCAAACTGTGTATAGTTTGCTGTAGCACCACGTTTCACACTGATTTGACTTCTAGATTGCCTCTAATCAATAAAAAGCCCAGGACTCTCCACCATACAGTGCCTAACAGACTGCATTTCTGTTGGAAATCAAGTCAAGCCTCTGTGCTGGCTCCACTGGGAAAGCTGGTTTAAGAAGCTCCTTCCTTTCTTCATAACAGCCATGAACAAGTGTTGCAATGCTATGCTGAAGTTCACTGCCTCCAAGTTGTGAAGTTATGACTGGTTTTGAGGCTATGCTGTAAACTAGGTCACTGAAATGTTTAAAATAGTGATCAGAGGCTCCAGGGCAGATACTTCTGAAGCCAACTTTGTTGTCACAGCCAACACTGCATAACTGCACAATAAAAATATCGTAGCTGAGTGAAACTCCATGAAAGAAACATGGAAATCCATGAAAGAACATGAAGAATGAAGAACGAAGAATGAAGAAAAATGAGGAATGAAGAATGAAATATGCAGCCTACCTGTGCCTTCCAGCTATATGATAAACAGTTACTGGCCATAGCTGCAAAGAGGAAATGGAGCAGCCTCCAGAGCTCGGTTCAGTTGTTTACAGCACGTCTGATCAAACCACACTATTGCAGCTACAGATTTGTTAGCAACCTGCAGTTGTTTCACAATTTCATCTTGACTTGTAGAACTGTTGGTGAGAAAATCCCTATGTGATTATCCTCGGGATGCTTTCTTTTGGCTCTTCCTGAATAAAATGGTTGCATTTAATTAAAATGGCTTATTTCAATTTATTTAAAATTAAGAAGAACCAGCAGCCTTAAAATGCCCCTACATCTAAAGAGGTGTTTCATTTCATCCCAGCTCATGTCCACCCTTCTGCTGATAGACTTTGGCAACTATATGGAGAAGGAAGGGCTTAAAAACAGATGTAAAATCCCTCTTGTATGGAGATCTATGATTGTTCTTTCAGAAAACTGCCTTCTTGCAAATCCAACAGCGATCTTTAATACATCGACTTATACTTCTGACCTATGATTTCGGCATCTTCTAAATAATAATCTGGAATAGCAACCTTCTTGTTGGTGAACCTCAAATGCTTCTGTAGGATTAAGGAATGTAGTCACAGTGTCTAGACTTCTGATTTTGCAGGCAACTCTGCCAAGCTCTTAGAAATGTACACTGAAAGCAACTCTGGGACACTCTCACTTGAGTTCCTGCCCCTACAAGAGGATCTGGAGGCGCATAGAAGTGAAAAATCCCTATCATCCTTCAGAGCAGGAATCACTTAGTACAAGCTCAGTGATGGGTATGCCGTAAGATATAACCTACAACCTCTGAGTATGTACATTACCCTGGAACAGAAAGAGATGCTTGATACCAAGAACATGGGGACTCTGTGTTGCTCACTAGAAGTCCACAACACTCTACACCTCAGAGGACTTTTGGTCTGCTTTAATTTAAACAAACTACACAGTCCATGACAGCTCAGTGTTAGAAGGCTGCAAAGGTGACTTAAACCTCATACATCTGTTGTGCTTTACTGTATTTCCCCCCCCTTTTTTTTTGCCTCCTGTGCTTGGTGGTTAATGATTATATTTACTTCGAATAGATGCAATCATGTTGTGGTAACACAAGTCCTTTGTTGCTGCTGGGGCTGCAAAACTCTTCATGTCTCAAAGAGATTTCAGTGGGTACAATGGAGGCAAGGTATGGACTCTTTAGGTCACTCTCCGTGAATGTGCCTGGTTACAATTTTGGGTCACCACCGGAACACTGAGAATGGAAATGTAATCATGTACTAAGGGGTATTGCCTTCAGGCTATGTTTTCCTTAAGTTCCTATAATTTTTAAGTGACTGTCAAGGGTTACAATCCATCAATTTGAAAAATATTACTCCTTTGAATCTATCCTTAAAGAGGGCTCATCCATTCCAGGAGGCTGAAAGAGATGAACATCATCAGCTGCTCTATTCCTGGATCACCACGTGTGTGTAATTGCCTGGAATCCCAGGCTTTCCCATCTGCTTTCACTAAAGGACAGTACTTTTCTGCCTTAAAGAGATTAAAACCAGACCTTGTACTTTTTTGGGGTGTGACCATCAGGCATCAGAAGGAGAGGACACTAAAATTTTGTTTGAAACAAATTAAATGTAACAGGAGCTTTCTTGGGGAGAGTTGCAGTGTCTGTGTGTATTTAACACATAAATGATGCTTTGTGCTTCACCAAAGCCAAAAGCCAAAAATATCCATAGCATTTGCACTGTTTGAAAGTGTCTCTGAAGGGGTACCCTAAAAACTTGATGGGGGAGTAAATTTTCATTTTCCAGTTTAAGAATAGAGTGAGCTTTCCAGGGTAAACTCTAAAAAATACAATCATGAAGAATTTCTGTTAGGATATTCCTTCAATTCACTTGTCTAAAATTGGTGTACAGCAATAAGGAGGCTAAATGCCCAGTCGGGTAGAGACCCTGCCAACACAGGACACAACATTCCACAGACACACACTGAGCCCTTGACTGGCAACAGAAGAGAAAGTAAAAGACACATAACAAATATTAGCTGCATCACTTGATGCACCGGTGGAAGATGTTCAGATTCTGTGGTGTTATAAGAATGCACAGAAAACAGCATGTACGTTTAACTCTTCTGTTTTGGTTTTTTTTTTTTATCACAGAAATCACATTTTCTTGTTTTTATGGGTGTGAACTTATCCTCTGTAATCTAATTCTTCTTGACTCCAGGTAGAGGCAACTATATCCACTCATCCAGAGAAAAACTACATTAGGGCACAGATGATACATAAACAGATTACTGAAATCTCTGAGTTTGGAGACTTGTACTGTGGACCAGTCCTGAGTTTCAGTCTGTCTTTGCTTCTGACTGGTCCTTTTCAGTCAGACCTCCAGGAGATATTACGTGTCTCAGAGACACAGCTCTGTGCTTGCCCACCAGCCTCCTTGCATTTGCATTTTCTGCTTTCTGAAGTTGCCTTGGGGTATCGTTGTGAAATAGTGGTGATATTCATGACAGTGATACTTTTAAAATACCATGATGCAATTCTGCTTTTATGAAAAAAAGATATTCATTGTCTTCAGTAAGCTTTGAAAGAGGTGCTAAAATAAATTGGTAATTTAGTCATTCACAAACAAGATAGTGCAACACATAAAAGCTTAATTCTGCTTCCAACAAAATTGATAGCAAAGTCCCCACTGAAGAAATTCAGTTTGTAATACAGAAAGGACTATATTGAGCTAAACACTCACCTGATTAGCTACACCAATATATAGGTCCTTCAGGGCATGCCCAGAACACCACCTAGTAGCATCCTACAGACTGGCTGTAGTGAAGACGTGTGCCTCAGAATTTCTTGTGTTTCAAGGTGGGGATGCAGAGTCTGAGGCTTTCTTGGTTGCTTTTGTGCCATGTTTCAGTTCAAAATAAGCCTCTAGCTTGCAGTGCTGCATTGGCCACAAGTGTTCCTGTTAATCTATCTACAAATTAGGGATCATACTGATGTTTTAAGAGACAAGGATTTCAAATGCTAATTGTTGTTACAACCATTAAGTGTACAAATATCACTATAACTTTTTCATAAAAACCACTGCTTACAGTTAATATCATACCATAAATATGTGGGTATGAGATGTTTTGTTTCATAAATGGGAAGCAATATGGTTCTGCAGTGATGAACCAGGATGCCTTCTTGAAGGAAAGCACTGGCCAAGCAGCTGTTGCTGGCAGGATTGTGATTGCCTTCTGGATACACAGAGCCCCTGGAGAGCCATCTGAATAAAGATAGCTTAATACAGCTTCTGGTGAGAAAGTAGAGTATTTTATATTGCCCTTTATCGTAACCTTTTCTTATCCTACATTCTTTTCATGGGTGAGAATTTCTTGGTGCCCCCCTGACTCCATCTTGCTGTTGAAGCAGCACAGGAACGCAAGCAGCGATGCCCTCCTTACGTGCACCAGTAACAACTTACAAGGGGAAAAAATCTCAGCCCAAAATATAATTTTCATAATGGTGTAATTAAGAACGATTTGCAGTGAATAATCACCCTGGGTTTTTGTATAGTTTTGGAGATTGATTTTTTTTAATGAAGCAATTACTTGCAAAATTTTGCAAAGCAAAAGCCATCAGTTTTTCCCCACCTAATTCTTCCTGTTGGTAGAAATGTATCATTACCTTTGGCAGAGCCTGAGTGTGTTGACAGTTGCCTTTGCACAGCTACTTGAGCTTTCTGCAGCAGTAGCAGGTAAGATGAGGGTCAGTAACCAGAAATTGGGGTCAGTTCTCCAGATATCACATTACATATCTCAATCGCTAGCTCTTTCTGGAATGTTTCATCTAAAGACATTAAAGTTTAGCTGCCTTTTAAAACAAGGTCACTCAGTTTCTCCAGATTCTTTCTCCATCCTGTGGCTTTTTACACAAAGACCCAAATAGGGTTTGCTCACAGCTGGTTCTTAGCACATGAGTGGGCTTAGTTTGCTGGGAGGCGGTTTGAGTATCGACAGAAAGCTGAAACAATGCTGAGTTAGTGCTCCAGCCCAGTGCCTTCTTAATTTAAAGGAGAGGGAATTGAGCCTGAAAAAAGCTGTAATATCACAGCGCTATTTCTACTGTGGGAATTTTGCATACAAGTCGCAACAAATGTGTGCGATTCGGAAAGCAGCATTTCCTGCTGCCGGATGGGAGGGATCAATGCGCGTAGTAATTGGATTACGAATGGAGCAATAGCAATGAAACACTTGTTTGCAGTGTGTGAAACTACAGGGAAAACAGAATTTTCCCTGCTGTGCCATAATGTTTGACTTTCCCCCCGGGGAAATCCCGAGCCCCAGTCCCTGGTCCCTGCAGAGGAGCACGGAAGGCTCCATAGGGAGCGGCTGTGCAGGGATCTGCTGCAGCCAGCCAGGAGTGAAAGGCACAGGCAAAAGAAGGGCTGAAATATCTGTCTGACGTGACTCAGAGGAGACCCATGTAGCCAGCTCCTGTTTATTTGCATGCTAGTCCTCAAACTAGTCGGTATTTTTCACAAAAGTTATATGATGACAAAGCCTTGAAATATAGTCATTTGGTGACATCAGAGCAGTGAGATACGGCTCCTTGCCATTGCTGTCCACATGATTTGTGCTTTTCATTATGGCAATACGATAATAAAATCAGAGTCCGGAGAAGGAAAATGACAGACAAAAGCAGACGCTTGCCAGTAGTGTGGTATAACAAAGTCCCTTGCTCTGTCTGGAAATACAAGACTTTTGCATCAATGGAAAGCTATTTAGCTCATTCTCATTAAATTTGTTGGTAGGGTGAGTTTATATAGGTTTGACACAATTCGGTAAAGCTGGCCACTGCATTTTTCTAAGTGTTTTTTCAATCACTGAAATGCCCCATCAGGCAGTAAACCTGCTTTAGTGGTCAACTTCAGCAATTAGTGGCAGAAAATATCCAGAAGATGCTGAGGTCTGCAAAGCAATTCCTTTGCCTATTTTTAATCAAACCTTATGGAGAGACACTGAAAATTTGAGAACGTGCTACTGGGAAATTCAAGCTCCAGCACTTTTCCCTGTATATGTTAGGAACTATACTAGGGAAAAAATAAACAAAAGTAAAAAATGTTTCATGATTAAATGGTTTGGGCAGAGAGGAGAGGCTTGACCTTGATTTAAAGCAGAATAGGAAAAAAATTGAAATTAAATAAGGGTCATTTTTTTGCAGTGTAAAAAAAAGCTGATGTCTAGTTCACAGCAATTTGTCACCTTCATTTGCAGGAAAGACATGGGACTGAGAATCATGGTCAGAGTAAAACCACAAGGAGGGTCTGATAATGCTTAGGAGGGATTTTTAAGGAGACGGGGGTATCTTCAGAGGCAGAAACAGAAGACAAGAAACTTGGGTAAACATTTGTAATGCAATAATGGGCTCAGGAGGGCTCAGGAGTCTGCCAGGGGCAGAGTGCCTATGGTTTTATATTGCACATGGTGGAAACACACCTTAGTATGGCATGAGTACGAGTTACGGAGGGTAGAGATGTCTGCCTTTGTGCTAAATCTCCTGTGGCTATTTAAGTGGACAGTAGCAGTTTTCACCTCCACAAGGGAATCCCCAGGGTATGGGGACCCAAACCTTTGGCACAGTGGATAAAATGAGACCATGCCTTGCTGCAGCACAGCTGGGACAACAGAGCTGCTCTGACTCCATGGTGCTCCAGCCCCCAGCAGGATGGTGCTCCAGGGAGCAGTGAGATGGTCCAGCCTCGCCTTGCTCCAGCCCTTGGCTCTTCCCACATATTGCTTTTCGTGCTCACTGGTCCATGTGTGTGTGGGACTGAGCCTGAAATACAATATCTCAGTAGGGCCTGACTTTCCAAAAAGTTGTCAAACCGATGTTTTTAGATCCACATCTGTCACTACAATGTATTTCAGTTGACATGACATTTTTCAGACTGATTTCAGTAGCTGCCTGATAGCTTTGAAATTATCGACATTTGTTTCAACAGGAAAGCCTGTACTTGTGTGAAGAAATAGCTTTTCTGATTGGTATCCTGAAAAGGGCAACAGTGCTGATGACCATGCTGGCCTAGAGAGGAAACGTAGCATGGACCCACAGCAAGACCTTCTAGAGCTCCCAGAGATACTGCAGAGGCACTCAGAAGCACCTCCAGGATACTCAGAAGCAATAAGTGAGATGAGTTAATACTGAATGATTTCTTGCTGAATATCAAGATGTCCCACTTAATTTAATGTTCAGTGTGTTGCCATTTTAGGGCTTGGAAAAGGAAAGGTGGGAGAAACATCAATAGTGTTTTGCTGTAAGGCGAGGTATGCTGCTGATTGCATTTAAACAGCCATTTGTACCTGAAGGGAAGCAGAGATTATCTCCTTCCTATTTGTAGAAGAATATTAAAGACTATGAAGCACCAGATAGAAAATGAGGGTTGGTGATCGCTTCTAAAACGTTAAGCATTATAGAGCAAATTACTATACATAGTATGCCTACACATTTTCTGCAGGTGTCAATTACATGCACAGAGTATCTATTCTCACTCGATAATTGTGGTTAATAAGTGTACTTAAGTGTTGAGTTTTGCAAGTAGATTTTGCTTCTGGCTCTTTATCCAAATAAGAAGGAGGAAAAAAAAATACACAGTAGACTTTTGTTGTAAAATAGGGGATGAATGTGAAAATAAATATTTCTCATGCACCATTTCTCAATAGTTTAGTTTACAAAGCAGATTAAACAATCTGAAATCTATTCCTGAGACCTATTACAAAAAATAGAAAACGTATGTCTGAGAAAGTAATTTCCCACACTAGAATCAGACTAAGACAATAGTTTCCATTTACAACTACATATGCAGCTAAATCCTTATAATTTTCTTAGAATTCTGAAAACTAACCCATGACCACTTCAGAAACATCCTTGTCTTCACTAGGTTTACAGAAGACTATAATGAGTTTAAAACCATCATTTAAAAACTGAGCCACATGGGTTTTTTTCAGAATTTTGGAACTGGGAGGTTGTTAAAACTACAGTTCTTTATTTTTTTTCCCCATTGCTTCTCTGTGTAGTAAGGCTTCTTGCTTACTAAACATTATGAATCAATGCAGCTGTGTTTATTTTTTTTTTTTAAACTACAGCTGTCACAGTAGCAGCTTGATTAAGAACATGTAAAACTTTCATTAGAGAAAAAGTCTTTGTTGTCTTTTAATTCACTCTTAGAAAGTGTAGCAATTTCTTTGTAGTCTTAGCAGATCATAAAAAGGAAGAAATCTATAGCATACTTTAAGAATTTTTCAAGTTATTTCTCTAAAGATACAGAAAAAGTAGCAATTAGTTACTAGCCGTGAAATGCAGCTGGCTTAATGGGGTTTGTGTAAATGCTAACAATCATTAATGCCTGTTGAATAATGGGGCATATGTGTATAATCTGCTTTTTTGTATACAGAAAGGCACAAGCTAACACAACATAGGCTAATGTGTACTTCAAAGTTTTCATCATCCCGGTTAATCTTGTCTTGATCCCTGTTCTGCTTAAAAGGTCCCAGGCACATTCCAACTAAGGCTCTTCTAATAGAAAACATCAGCTTAGGCTAGTGAATGAAAGACAATGTCTCATTGACCCTGCTAGAGTTACCTTACTTTCATTTTTCAACAAATGCTTGATGTCCATATGTGTTTTCTGTATATATATCTGAGAATGAGCGGAGCTGATGCCTATTCATGATACATTTTCAAAACACTTCTGTTATCCTTGCATTACAGATTTTTGCAGACAGTAAACCACGCTGAAGAATTAATAAAGAATGTAATCCCTGACACGGAGGTCTGTAGGATGCTTCAAAAAACATAGGCAAGATCTTGCACTCTCCTTTGACTGTTCCAGTTTCTTTGTATTTACACATCAGCGCTATATAAATAAAGTATTTTAAGTATTTTAAAGCCATTGCATGCATTCTACTCATAATCAGATAAAACACAAACACCTTGCTCAATTTTTGGTGAAGAATTGTTTTGTCATGCCACAGTCCACCCAGAATAAGGGGCAACAACTCACTGTTGTGTCCAGAATCTGCACAAACTTATACAGTTTAAATTCTTCTTTCTCTTTGATTTCCTTGGGGAGTAAATCACCATCCATCTTTTTGGAGGGTGACTGGCAGCCCTCTCTTACTACTAGCCTGGGAGGATGGACCCCCAGTTTGCCCATCTCTGTGCTAGCCTGCAAATTTCTGCCCATCACTCTGTCTGGAAGCAGCAGGTTGGAAGCGGATAATTTTACAGCCTCAGGTCCTTTCTATCCTCTGTGCATGCTCAGGGTGGCTTTGCAGTTTAGCTCAAAAAAGGCCAGATTGTCCACCTGTGGCAAGCTTGTCCTCTTGAGAAGTGCAGGGTCCAGAGAGGGTATCACCTTACCCACTGTCAAAACGCAGCCCCTCTGTCACTGTGGCTTGTGGATGCACAAAAAAGCAGCATCAAACCCAACCAGCTCTGACGGGAGCAAGAAGCAAAGATGGTCAGTGGGCTCCTGGGACTTCTGGAGTCAACAGCGTTTTCATCTCTGCCTTCAGCATGGTCAGGCTTTCAGCCACCAACTGAATTGGGTTGTAGGAACTGGAGCTAGCTCTGAAGCGCCTCCAATACTTGCAAGTTTTTTTTTTAATGTCATCTTCTGACATACACTTTCTTGATCTAGAGGGAAGCATTGCACCAACAGCCAGGTCTGTGGTGTGCTGGGATGCTCAAAGGTGCTGCAGCTCAGCCCGGCTTCGCAGCAGCAAAGCTGTAATTGCAGCAGAAAACTTGGCTGGAGGTGGTAAAATTGCAAGCAGACATCATCTCCTCATCCCAGAGCAGTGTCCTCACATCTACTTGCCTCGACTTTCAAAAAACCTTCACATTGATTTGTACTGGAGCAGGATTGAGAAATAAAAACATCAGAAAGCTCTCTGCTCTTCTTTTAGTGCCCACCAAAATCATCCCTCCTCCTATGCTTCAGCCGTTCCTTCTTAGTAGACAATTAATGCCTGAAATGTGAAAGCTTGACTTCATGCCCTGCTATAATCTCTCTGACTCACTCTTCCCCAAACCAGTCCAGGTACCCGTGCTTTGAGCTTTTCTTTTTTAAGCTGCATTATGTAAAATATCCTCCACAGAAAAAGAAATGTTTCTGGGCAGAAAGTTAACTACAAAGTACAACTAAGGTTTCTTTTATTCACAGCTTAGTAGGTTTAATTCCACGTTGCTATTCATCTCTGATGTGTGCCTCATTGATAAAAATATTATCTTTATAAACATATGGCAGTAAAAATTGGATGAAGACAAAGTATGATATAGGTATAAACATGAGAGGAAAAAGAAAAAAAAAGAAAACAAGGTACTGAGGAGAGACACAGATTCATGCATTAGAAACATAAGAAAACAAAATGAGAGGAACATTTTTATCTAAAGAATTTAAAAATGTTGTTCATTCAAATGCTTAGATGAAAATATGTGACTAGGAAAAAATTAAGAATCACTGTAATCATATATAAAATTCTGTTTAATTGTATCAGCAGCTTTCTCTAGCTTGCTAGTAATGAAGGGTAAAGTATATCCCAACTGCTACCAATGTATTATTAGTCTGTTTACAAATTTAACAATTTAATTGCACAGTCCTGGGTCAGCTTGTCTCTTTTTAAAAATACTGACATCCAAGGTGAGGACGAAACAAAACATTTCAGGTTTTTAAATTAAGCCACCGGGGAAAAACCTGTAAGGTCTCCTGAATACAACTGAGGTACAGAGATATTACAGGAAAGACTAACAAAGAAATCCATCTTCTTAATAATGGCAGTCGCTTTCACATTCAGTCGCCTCCCTGCATGGGTCCCAGCGTGTCAGGTAAATCCTTCCCCTCTTCTAGGTCAGTGGAGCTCTGCATTATTGATGTCTGATGCCCACTGCAGCTTTTTGTCCCTTCCCCCGTCAAATTCAGTTTCCTATTAAGCAGTCAAACCTGCCAGTCACTGGAGGGCTGATTCTTGTGAGAACAACCAGGTAGCAACTGTGCGATTGTAGAAAACAACTACCTACTCCGGAAACATGGTCCTTTTCATGGAGAAAACTCGATCGAGTTCAGAACACCGCAAGGATATTGGGGAAATCCTGCGATCCTTACAATAGATGGAAGTTCTACTGCTGACTGCTGCAAGGCTGGGATTTCACCTAGCAGCTGGACGGCAGAATCCCTTCCCGTAGCCAGGGTGCCACAACTCAGAATACTGTAATTTCTCATGAAAAGACAAATCTTAGCTTGGTACCTCTTTTCCCCCCTTCTAAATGGAAAGTCTTGTAGTCAATAAAAATTGCTCATTTTCCATATCATATACCATATACCAGCAATTGACCTATAGATTTAAAATATCCAGCCTGCTGTAAGGGCTGCACTTCCACTCTTTCTGTACAAATATAAGTTGCCCTTGGCTGCGGGAAAGCCAAAGATTTGCATTTGTATGAAATAAATTTCTGTGTACCTAACTCTTCTCTGCCCCTCTAACTTGACCCCCAGTCTGAAGCAAGGGGGTCTTTTCTGATGCCTTGAAGAGGTACCTACCTTTCTCCCTGAGTTTCATGAGGAATTCGGGCATTTAGGTAGTTAAATTCAAAAAAGCTGGTATTATCACATCAGAGTGGTCAAACCTCACTGCTGTTTGGTACTTAGCTGTTTTACCTTGTAAACACTGCTTGCAGACAGAAGACTGTTGGAAACCATTACATGTATAGCTGTGATAGGGCATTTATTTCCAAATTAATGACCCTGTGCTCTCTCAGGATGCCCAGAAGCAGAGATGGCATCACACCGGTTCCTTCGCTGCTTCCGAGGACAGTGAGAGAGGGAAAATGTCCCCAGAAAGGCAACTGCTGGACTCCAGAGCACGTGGTAGGCGTCTCAGCCAGCTGAAGAGACTATCGCAAGCCCCAGCGATGTGAAAAACAGGCCAGCTCTAAAACAAGGACACTTGCCAGAGCCAATGGGCCAGCAAGTGGTACCTTTCATTTCCCTCCACACCCAAGTGCTACTAGCACGCTCACATGGCAATTGCCATTGTTTGTCTCAGTGCACAGTTCAAAAACACGTTGTGGTCTGCAGTTGTAAGGGGAGAACTTTTTTCTTCCTTGGTAAATGAGTGTTCTCAGTATAATGTGATATTGCAGCATTTTCTATCAATATGAGCTTTTCCTCTTCCTACTCCTTCATCCAGATTCTTGAAAACAGTCTCAGTGGGAGATACCTGCAGAAAATCAGACATCTTCCCCCACCTGCCCTTTTCCCCATTTAGTAGAAAAAAATTACAGTAAGTTAAAAACACATTACAAGTAGCAGTACCCATGGGAACGTCTGCTGCCCTCTGAACCGCCCTGTCTCCTGCCAGCGCTTGTGTCTCTGCTGTGCATTTCAGCTTTCACCTCTGATCTCTTCCATTCTCTGATGAGAAGTTTTGACATTACCCAACAGCATTTGGTTAATTTTCTCTCATTTCTTTTCAACCCCGAGGAGCTGGGTCCGTTACCCAGTGGTCTGAGCAGAGGGAAGGCTGCACGGTCACACGATGTTTCGCTGCTTCACAAAATCCACCATTTCGTGTGGGACGGCTGCCGGGCTGCTCCCGCCTCTACGGGTACACCTTAACTGTCGCGAGGAGTGAGAAACAAATCCATGACTCGATGAGACTGAGATGAGTGAATTTACACACAGAGTAACTCTGCTTTGGTGGAAGTTTTTATTGAAGGCCAAGTTTCCAGACCGAGGGTGAGCAGGAGGAAAAGCCACATCCATTGCAGAGTACTCTGGACTCACCTCTCGTCACTGTGCAGTGGCTGGTGGGTGGTCAGGTTTAAACTGCTGCTTCCCCCCACACACCTTTGCCTTACTCTCACTGACCTGTCATGGGCAAAACGATACAGAAAGAGAGACCTGACTCACTTTATGGCAATTAATGAACTAATACGGTCCCATCAATGAACCCATCAATGAACTAATACGGTCCCCACCTGGACAGGCTGGAGAGCTGGGCAAGGAAGAACCTCATGAGGTTCAACAGGGAAAAGTGTAGGGTCCTGCACCTGGGGAAGAAGAATGTTAGGCACCAATACAGGTTAGGTGTGGACCTGCTGGAGTCAAGTTCTGAAGAGAAAGATCTGGGGGTCCTGGTAGACAGAAAAATGACAATGAGCAAACAGTGTGCTCTTGTGGCCAGGAAGGCCAATGGAATCCTGGGCTGCATAGGGAAGAGTGTGGCTAGTAGGTCAAGGGAAGTCATTCTCCCCCTCTACTCTGCACTGGTGAGGCCACAACTGGAATACTGCATCCAGTTCTGGGCTCCCCAATTCAAGAGGGATAGGGAACTACTGGAAAGAGTCCAGCAAAGGGCAACGAGGATGATTCAAGGATTGGAGCATCTCCCTTATGAAGAAAGGCTGAGAGAGCTGGGACTCTTTAGCCTGGAGAAGAGAAGGCTGAGGGGAGACCTTATCAATGCTTATAAGTATCTGAAGGGTGGGTTGAAGGAGGAGGGAGCCAGACTCTTTTCAGTGGTTCCCAGTGACAGGACGAGGGGCAACGGGCAGAAGCTGGAACATAGGAGGTTCCACTCAAATATGAGAAGAAACTTCTTTATGGTGAGGGTGACAGAGCACTGGAACAGGCTGCCCAGGGAGGTTGTGGAGTCCCCGTCTCTGGAGATTTTCAAGACCCACCTGGATGCAGTCCTGAGTAACATGCTCTGACATGCTCTGGGCAATCCTGCTTTGGCAGGGGAGTTGGACTAGATGATCTTTATGGTCCCTTCTAACTCTAAAAATTCAGTGAAATTCAGTGAAATCAAGAGGCAGTGCGAGGCCACCTCAGTCTCCAGCTACCACACAGCTGGCTGTGATGGACTCTTTCCCAATGGCTTGGCAAGTGTGGGGGGCAAAGGAAAAACTCCTCCAGAAATTAAGTGAGGTCTTGGGGGACAAAAAGATGGGCTCCAAATGTACCTTGGATCAAACTAACTTTGATCACCTAGTTATGCTGGACAGAAGCATAGTTATAATCTGAACGTGTTTGAGAAACGTAATTTCTGCATTTTTAAGCTGAAGATGTGACATTAATTTTGAAATAACAGTTTTTGTTGAAAACCTCAGCTGTGTTTAAAAAACAGTAGGTTTAAGATACTAAAAAATCCCAAAAGAAAGCACAACATTAGTTTTAACATCATTTGGTTGGCCAGAAATTAAACTGCGGAGGGACACATATATAGTTTTTGTTTCCACAATAAAAATTCATTTCAGGTCAACTTGAATAGATTTTTAAAAAAATCTTTTTCTTACCATTGAACTGAAAAATCTGTTATTCCTCCTCCAAGTCTCTTCACTCTTATTTCTTAATTTTTCCCTCTCCATTTTTTAAGGTAAATATGCTTTCTTAGTTGGATTGCCAGAGTGTAGTAGGTGTTATCCAGCTTCTGGTGCCTATTTTAATTCCCTCATGCATACAAACTGAATGTTTACCTCCAAAAAATAGGTGCAGGTCAGGAACCAGGTTGGTTTTTTTTTAATCCTGTAGACATTTCTAATGGTTTGGCAACACCTTTACCTGTCTAGAAAGCAGATGAACACCCATCACCATCCACCACCTGCCATGGGGTGTGAGGACCCGGCAGAGCGGAGTGATGTGAGGACGGTCAATCAGCTGCTTCCTCCCTCTCCGGCTGACTCTAAAGGCACCCCCTGCTCGGGTACCCCCTCGGCTGGGAGGTGAAGAGCAAGCAGGTGGGTGCTGCTCTGGGGAAGGCTCCCTGAGAAATGGCCATGTCCAAAGAGCTGCTTTGCAGCAGCAGTGACGATCCGGGTTTCCATTTGGCATTTGCCTGTCAGGCCCTGCCTAGCCCCCAGGCTCAACCAATTTGTAAGGTGTCATAAATGGGATTGAAACAGATGGACATTAGTTCAGGCAGACAAGACATCCTGTAAATTATGTGGCTCATAAACTCGGTCCAAGTCCATTTGCTGTCAGTGGGATTTTTGCCATGGACTTGGGCAGTGGCTGGATCAAGCTCAGCTTGTGTGGGTGTAGAGGAGCAGGATTTACAGCTGCCTTCCTCCAACACATATCTGTAAGTAACTAAGGCTACAGGGATATTTTATCACCTGTTCACCACTGCATAGGGTTAATTTTCAAGGCGAGTCAGGGTGAGAGATCATCCAAGATCACCCAGCTGGAAAGATGAATTAAAGAGGAAACGCCACCAGCCAGATCTGGCTTCTGTATCTCATCTGGGACTAGACCATGACTGTCCTGTGACCTGCAGCATCAGCACCTGTCCCCCTTCTCCAACCCCAAGGGAAATTGCCTTCCCCGTCCAGCCACCTTGCTCCTACACCCATCTCTCCCTTATCCCTCCACTGAAGGCACAGTAGGAGGGCTGCCAGGTCCACACATTATTTCATCTACTTAAAATCTTGTAAAATCTGTATAAACAAGTTATGAATGTGCCAGTGCATCGTGAGGTGAGAATCGTTAGGCAAAACAAGCTGACAAATGTGCAATGAACACAGAATACTGAGTTTGCTTCCCCAGTCCTGGCTTCAAGGAGTCAAGACGAGCACCCAGGTTGCTCCTCCAGCAGAGCTGGTGGGAGCGAATCCAAACTCACCTCCTTCTCTCTCTCTTCCTGTTTTTACTTTGTTACCTTCAAAATTCAGTCACAAGTGTAATCTGGATTTCTTGTTCTGACCTCTCTCACAGTATCTAGACTTGAGAATGTTTTTTAGGAATTTTCTGCCGTGTTTTTCAACAGTTAATGATTTAGGAGACAACTAACTGGATGGTTAGTGTAGGGCAGCAGCAGTCCCCATGGGGAGTTGGCAGTTCAGAAGGTCACTGCCTTTGCCAAAGGAGGATAACCAGTGCAGTTCCTTACCTCTGTTATGACACTGATTGCCTGAGATCTCTACAGCTCTCTTGCTACAGTGGATTTCCTAGAAATGAACTTCACGTTCATCCACAGCACTGACACTGTCTTGAAAAGCGTCATTGGAAGGAGTTACAGGTAGTCACAGATTAACCCAGGGCTGCTGCCTTGAGTCACAGAAAAAAACAGCAGGAAGGACTTAAGGAGGGTCCCTGGTCTGCCCCTCTGCTCCAAGCAGGATCAGCTGTTCCTTGCTTAACATTTGTCCACCCTGTTCTGAAGACCTCCACCATCCCATGATCTCCCAAGGTAAGCTGTTTTGAGGCTTTATTACCTTTACCACTGGAAAGCTATTTCTAATATTGAACTGAATATTTTCTGCTGGATTTTGAACACATTATTTCCTGTCTGAGCCTTCATGGCCACAGAGAAAAAAAAAAATCCCTTCCTCTATATAGCAAACTTCTAGATATCAGAGGACTTTCATCATAATTTTTGACATGTTTTTTAGGCAGACAGTTTGACTTTCAGTATTTCCTTGCAGATTGTACGCTTTCAGATTGCTAATAATTATTGCTGCTGTTGTCTTAATGTCTTCCGGGAAGTGTGATGCCTAAAACTGAGTATTATGTCCCCATTGAGGCTGTACCAGTCATCACTGGTGACCAGATCAGAGGGATGACTCAGACTGTGGTGCAACCCATTTTCCCACTCATATATTCCAGAATGACTACATCCTTTTTCTCTCTGATAGGATATTGTTCACTAATAATTGAGCCCCCTTTTTGAAAGGCTGCTGCATAACACACACCACCACCCCCAATCTATGACTGTGATTAGTCCTGCTTGAAGCGACACCCTTCACTTGCCTTTCCTGAGCTTTAACCTATTTTTCAGACTATTTGTCCAGGTTGTCAAGATTGATTTGAATTAAGCTGTTGCCCTTCTCCTGTTCTTCCCAGAATTCTGCCCCTCCTTGCACCATACCATCTAGGCACTTGATAGATGTAGTCTGTATTTCACTGTCCAAGTCATTAGTGAGAAGCTGAACAAAATCAGGTCTGGGACAGGCTCCTGCAGAGCCACTCTCTCTGAGACCTACAAAAAACTCCCTGGACACATTTATTAACCAGTTTTGTACCAACCCCATCATAGCTTCATCCAGACCACATGTCAGCAGAAGGGATTAAAAGCATTCCTATAAGCACCAATGAGCACTTTATTGGAGTGTGCGGGTGTGGATTCAGGTCTCATTAGACAAAATTAGAATCAGGACCTGAGACCTCATGGTGTTTTTTGAAGGTCTCAGCCACCAAATGAGAGGTGAGATCTCCTCTTCTGTGAGGCTTTCTCGATCTTCAGCCTATTTTGTCTTCTGTTTGTTGCTCTTCCTGTGGCAATCCTTCAATCAACTTTGACTTAGTTCACATGCAATGACTAGGTAGTAATACAACAAAGGATGATGAGCAACAGCCAACAGCTCATGCGTGATCCTGTGCATTGAAACTAGGAATGGATGGCCAGAAACAAGGATCCACCCTTAGTTTTCTAAATTTCTTCTTACAGAATTACTGTGGACAGTAAGAACCTTGCGGTAGGATTATATCAGCTCAAGCAGTAACAGAGACCTTTGCCTCCTCACTGGGACTTACTGCAGCTAAGAACACAGATGTTTTCATTCAATTATTTTATGGCACTGAGCTAAATCCTGGAGCCAATGACTGTATGCATTCATCTTCCTACAGAAGGGGGGAAAAGTCAACAAAGAAACAAAGTGCTGGAGTCCTTGCTGGGTGGAGAAGCAGGGGTGATTACTGCAGGACAGAGCCCTGTGCATGAGCAAAGGTCCTGTGACGAGGTGAGTAGTGCTTGGGCAGGATTAGCTCTGTCTTCCAACAACAAGGGGAGCAGGGAACTTTTTGGTTGGGCTAGAAAGCGGGAAAGCACACAGAAGGGAGCTATCTATGACGTTGCTCCAAAATGCTGTCCCTTCTGCTCTGCTCTAAATATTCACGTGCCAGGTAACAGAGTACAGCCATTTGCCTGCTACCCGTGAGGACTCCCTTGAGCAGCAACACAACAGTCTCATAAGAGATGTTGC
Source organism: Numenius arquata (assembly GCF_964106895.1). Taxonomy (NCBI): domain Eukaryota; kingdom Metazoa; phylum Chordata; class Aves; order Charadriiformes; family Scolopacidae; genus Numenius; species Numenius arquata. Next base: position 27,240,712 of record NC_133587.1, on the reverse strand, counting down.
CACCCATGAGGACAAGTCATTCCCCATTTCTAAGGACCTCTTTCCCATCAGGCCCAAGACAGCCAGAGATAAAATGAATCTACTCACCACCATCGGATACCGTATCGGATACACTTAAACAAATATACCCTGGCATGTCCTAAACCCTGCTATGAGGCTTTTGTCTGGAGCAGGAGAGTGCTTAGATTCATTTAACACATTGGTCCTGTCACTATATCTGTTGTACCTCTGTGGACTGAACTTAAAGATACCCTGAGCTGACTGGCTGGGCTGATTTGTACCCAGCCTGCTGAAGACCAGCATGTTACACACACCCACACTGCATAGCACTTCAACCAGGTCTCTTTGGGGTACCATGGGGTAGTCCTGAGGCATAATTATTACTTTGTCAACACTTCTTGAAAGACATGTAGATACGGCACTTAGGGACATGGTTTAATGGTGGACTTGGAAGGTTTACAGTTGGACTCAATGATCTTAAATGTCTTTTCCAATCAAAACAATTCTATGAGTTCTGAGAGGGCTCTGCTACAGCCTGCAGAACAATGTCTTTATTTTTTTGTGTACCCAAGAGAGAGCAGGAGTATTTTTGAAATTGCAGTGTCCCCTGTGATACAGAAGTCAAACTTGGTGCAGTCTGCATCTATGCTGTCTGCTTGGATCAGAGTCTGTGGTGACCTATCCTGTCAAACGTGCCCCGTTTCCCATAGAAAAGGATTAGTTGGTTCACTTTAAAAACAAGCCTGGGAGCAAGTGAGGCTGCCTACAATGTGAACAAAGAGCCAGACTTTCTGTGTGGGAAATATGAAAGCTAGTGATCAATAGCTACAATTTATTTGAGATTCGTACCAGAGTTACTGCAAGAAAATTGCTTTCAAGAACTGTAATACATCAATAATTTCAGCAATTGAGGCATCTACAATCAGATCCAATCACTGCAAGGTTTTTTTGAGTTTGATTATTTTTATCTCTTTTTTCATAATGACTGTAGCTGAACCAGGTGAAGAAAAGGAGAAAAGTGATTGCAAATTGTCATCTGTAGAAGACAGTCTATCACAGTGGTAAATAAAAGGCAGACTGTTTCGGAAGCAATGGCAAAGTAGTGAGATGATCCGTGCATACCCCTTGGGTTGCCAGTGTCATATCAACAATACGTGCTTTGCTTGTAGATTTTCTGCAGCACCAGCTCATAAAAACATGACACTGTGAATTAAGCGAAATGGCAAAGGGAGAAATGAATCAACGCAAATTGAACCATATTATGCACAAACAAGGCACTAAGTAAAGTGTGTGCATCAACTGACGTTTTTGAGCACTGCGGTTAATTGTATGTATTTTGTATTTCACTTTAATATGATTATTTCTTTCAACTACTGACATCTACAGAAATTTTAGTAAATGTGAGATGTAAATAGACAGATCTCGGTTTGGTTAAGCGTGGAAAACATCTCATTGCAACTCATTTGCATTGAAGGTAAAAGGACAGAGTGAGATATGGAGGCACTTCCGCTATTTCATAACCCTGCCATTTATCATTTGCCTGTTGGATACTAATTCCCAAGACAGCTTATTGGGTCTGTAGACTGCAAACAGGAAATTATTATATTTTTATCCAAAGTTATTACAGAAAATAACCCAATGATAATCTTGCAGTCTAAAAATTTCTATTGAAGCTTCTATTCAGAACTGTCATGAATCTCACTGAGTAGTAGGTGCTTACTTGAGGCACTCTGCATTTTATTAATATCATCCTTGCCAACTGTCATTAGTATCGCTATTAATACAGTTTAATTCTCAATCTCCCAAATTTAATACAGACAAGCTTGTCTGGAGTAGCAGCCCAAACTGTTGGTGCAAGTGCCATAGTCGTAGAATAAAGGATGGGGGGAAGGTATGTGGAAACAAACCTTTTCATAACTCGTCCAGACTTGTTCTGTGCCCACGTGGGACCTCAGTGTCCACTGCAGGAGGAAGGTTTACTATCCCACCTCCCCCAGGAAGGACAGCTTTATTGGCCCAGTCTCTGAGAATCCTCTTTGCAGGCACTACGCAGAAGTGTTGTCCTGGGTTCCTTGAGCTTTCTGCAGCCAAGAGGATTTATCAAACCTGCTGGTGGAAGTCAGGCATCTGGGAACTGGTGCAAGGACACTGAGCAGTTCTGAATACCCTGTGTCCCAAAGTCAAGCTCTTTGAAAGATGAATCCAAACAGAGAATTGCCTGAAAGCTTCATATTTTATTTCCAGTCTCTCCTGATCAGAAGGAAAGATTGGTGAAAGAGAAAATATAGAAGAGAAAATGGTATGAGACAATGTCCTGAGACAAGCTGTGCACCAGGTCTCTTCCATACTTTCAGATCTTGAGCTGACAGAGTTATAGCTTTTCTTGTTACAAGGCCTGGGCTTCAGCTGGTTGCTAATGTAATATAAACAGAAGTGGTTTCTCTGAATGGGGAAATTAGCTGGATTAGCTTTAGCAGAGTAAGCTGTTTGGCAGGGACTGTTGTGGAGTTGCTTCCCATGGTGGGCATTGCCTCTCAGCACAGGAGCACCTGGGGAGTTCTGCCATGCCGTCCCAGCGTGTGTGCAGCCCTCAACCACACTGCCTCATCACTCTTTATAGACTGCCTTCAAAAAGCTGCAGTCTACAGCAAAGTATTTTAACACAAGCCATTTCCTTTTAGTTTCTCAGAGCAGCAAAACCATGTTTACATCAAGTCCCAAACATCTGTACTTTCTTCCAGAACCGCTTTCATTTCCAGGACAGAGGAGGATGGGTAGGAAAATAGAGGTCCGTCAAACAGGCAGTGCAGAAGTGTGAGAAAATGGAAATTTACTGATACAGGATTATATAAAATAATAAGTTTCTAGGGTGATAGGGCAAATTATGCATAGCTATTCTTACACTCCCTGTCCTGCATGTTAGTTTAGTGCTTGTTGTGCAGAGCATCTTTCAGCTGCTATATAATGAAGATCTTGTATGCTTGTAGTGCACAGTGCAGGTCAGATGCCAGGAGTTCATGAGACCCCGTTACTTGTAATGGACAATGAAGTGTTTTAGAAAGAAAGGCTGCCTAGTTTGTGGTTTTCAAGCTCTTTTGAGTCGTGAGCCTCTAAAATCTTTCTATGGAAGGTGAGGACCCCTTTATAAGTTTCATATACTGCAGAGCAGTACATGAACTTGTTCTTCCTGGTTATTGGTCACAGACCTCTGGGAAATTATCCATAGGGGCTTATGGGTCACAGGCTGAAAGTGAGTAGTCTAGAGGACTGAGATTAAGCAATTGGAGTTCACATCATGGAAGTTTGGTACCTGAATGCCTTTGGAAGACTCGGCACCAGGCATCAGCTGGAGTGAGAACATGCACAGGGGCAGCTGTTGCAGAGGAAACTGCAGGTTTCCATTCTTGCTTGACTTGTGACTTTTCTGTCCCCTGAGAAAATAGCCTTTACTCTGTTTATGCAATGTGAATTTATAGAACAGATTTTTTCATCTTTCTTTGTAATGCGAGAATTTCAGCAACAACATACATAGGCTTTTATTCCAACACAAAAAAAGGTACGTATTCCTTTGACTCTAATCTCAGACCCAATTTCTTGCTCTGAAGTACAGTGTAAAATCTGTACACCTGCATCCTACAGTGCTGTAATGAACAGTGCCACTACCTGCAGCCGGTCTGTCTTCTCAGTGAAGGGCAAAGTCAGGTCTGTAATTCTTCCAGCTACAGCACTTGGCTTTCCCCTAAGGGCTGAATTACTCCCTTTAGTTAGGCTGGTCAGGTAGAAGCTGATAGTTCAGACACTCTAAGTCCAAGACATTAGTCCATTAAAGACAGTATCCCGTGGCTTTCTATGGGCCTCGCTCTCTACCTGGAATGATTTTCTACTTGGCAGTTAGCCTGGCTAAGTCAGATAAAAGATACACATTTCCTTGAGCTCTGCCTTGCTTTATTCCTTCCTTAACCATGTTGGAACGTGAGTTTAATACAACTAACTTGATATTTAAACTTCCCTTCCATGGAGACGTGGGCTGTAGGGGTAGGTGAGGGCTTCTCTCTGGGTCCCTCCTGGAGGCCATTTGCAGAAGAACAAGCAGCATTCGTGACTAGCCAACGTCATTGAGACCCAACCACTTCATCAGCCACGTCTTTGGGTGGTCCACCTTGTGTTGTCTGGCCCGCTGGGATGAGAACTTCTCCTGCCTCTCATCTGCCCCTCAGCCACTCTCAGGGCCAAAAATTTGCAAAAGCTGTAGGAGAACCCACATACACTCTTGCTTCTGCATTAACCTCCTCCCCGCCAGCAGCTGTTAACTACTGAGTATCGAGGTGAATATCATGTCAAGAAATTGCTTTTACATATTGTCTTGCTGCTCTTTATAGCTATGGACTTCACAATCATGTGGCAGTGTTTGTGCACCCTCCTCCCTCCCGGGAATAATCAAGAACAGAAAAAAAAACTGCAGGGTTTATGTGATGTGAGCTGTGACTTGCTTTGGTGCAGACACAGGTCTCGGTCTGCAGTTCTGCTAGCACTGGATGGTGCCTGCCTGTAACAGCTGTTTCAACAGCCGAATTTGTTTCCTAGATCCCCATAGCACATAGGCATTGCCAGTGAAATATTCTGCTGTATTGACTTGATACAGTTTTGCACTCTGTCCATTTCCCAACACCACATCCATTTAGGCAAGACCGGATGTCTTCAGAAGTGGAAAGAAGGTGTCTCTGGATGAAATTATGCACCACAGATTAAAATCCCAGAGGATACCACGTACCAGTGTGTCAAAGCTTCATGAGGCCGTGAACAGGCACCATTGGGTTTGCTCATTTGGCCAGTCTCTGCTTCACAGAAACCAGGTTTATCTAAGCTTTATGAAACCACATTTTATTAAGCCCAGTTTTAAGAAGTGAACTGCAAAACAATTTATCAAGAGCACTAAAAATAGCCAATGAACTGTGGTTGTGAGTCAACTGGGATGGCTTCAGGCAGGTTTTGAGGTCTCCCTGAGCTCTGCTGGGCTCTTCTTTGTCGCCCTGTCTCCTTTCACAGCAGACCAGTTCCAGGATGGGGTCACCCACTGATACAGTGCTTCTCGTGGGGTTAGCTTGGACTAGGACAACCCCATGATAAAGAACAACCACTTCTTGGATTGAGGGCCCCAGTCTTCTTGTGGGGTTTTAATTGAATTTGTAGGCTGCATTTCAAAGGAACCTTAATTTTTTGTCTTTAAACAAAAAAAAAAAAAAAAAAGGTCCCATCAAGTTATAAAGATGGTTAAGATGTTCACATACATATTTGAAGGTCTTTTCCAACCAAAATGATTCTGTGATTCTATGTTGTGGAAAAGGGTCAAGAGGAAAGAGAAGCATGAGAAGGTGGAGGAGGAACTGGTGTGGAGAGGCAGAAGCAGCATGGTGGAGCAGTGAGGGGGAAGATAGTGAGTTCCATGGGGACAACAGCTCCTGGGAGCTTTATGGGACTGTACAGCAGCATAGGAACCCACAAGTCACAGATGTGAGATCACTGTGCCAGTATGCTGCTGCATCGGATTAGGTCATCTCTTCTAGATCAACGATTCTCCCTGTGCAGGATGCTTTTTAGGGATTTTTGTGCTAAGCAGCAGAGAAATAGCAAACCAGAGCTTTTATTTTCCTAGGAGAATGGTAAAGGAACCAGCCTTTGTAAAGGGCAGGCACCCAGGCTGCTGTGTGAATTCCCTTTTGCTCGGCAATTTTATTTTGTCTTCCTTGAGCACAGCCAGGACTCTCTGCTCAACTTGGTTGGGCAAATCCGTTCCAGCCCCCTGTCTCTCAGGGAGACTCCATGCAGCTCTGGGTGCAATGGGTTTACAGCAAAGCCCAAGCTTCATGCACTCCCATAGGGTAGTACTCAAAAGTACTAAACCAGCGCTCCCTCTCCCAGTGCCAAATGGAGAGCGTCACTGGGGTAAGGACAATCACTTATCCCTCACATCTTCTCCCTCTCTGTATTTTCTTACAGAGCTCCTAGCCGGGCTCTGTGCCTGACATACTCAGCCTAGGCATTCATCTCAAATTCTGCTGCAGACTTGAAGAAATGACACAGAAAAATCTCATTTCAGGCATGAGCTTTCTGACCGCTGCTGCTTTCACGGCATCACTTCATTTTCTTTCTCTGCTGCTGGCACTGCGCTCGGCAGCTCTTCAGAGGGTGGAAGGAAAATAGAGCAGAGGGGTGGCAGATTTTGGAGGGATGAGGCCCGGGGCCAGAGGAAACATGAGGATTAAATTCTTAATTTTCATATTGGTTGTTTTGTCTTTTTTACTTCATGGCCCCTTTAAACTGTTGCCATTGTATAGTCTGTGTCATCCTGGAAAGTGCCCTGACTGCTTTCACTGCTGTGCTGGAGGCTGGTTAGTCTATGGTTAATTTGGGGATAAGTACTGGTGGAATAAAAAGACAAAACAAAACATAAAAAATTGTCGAGCCTGTCTGAGGAGAATAAAGCAACTAAATCTGACTTGTAAAGATAAGGTAAAGGAATACCAGATGGCAGATTTACACTTCTATGCTGGTGCCGAGTTTCACCTCGAAAAGGGTCTGGTGATGGAATTGTTTTTTTAATGCTACAATAATTAACAGAATGCACCACGACATGAAAAAAATCCAACAGGAGACATAAAGTTACAATTAAACATTCTCTTTATTGGGGCCTTGCTCCGAAAGGGCACAAGTGACAAATGCTCACAGTGCCCATCGGTGCTGCTAATGAAAAGACCCAGAGTCACGTTTTACACTTTTATTTGGATTTAGATCAACACCACAGATAAGATACTTTGGTCATACACAAGAATAGATTGCTATGCCGCTCTTTCCTGGCTGCAGTAAGTACAGTAACGTGGAAAAAAACCAAAACGCTGGTTCTCCTGGAACACTGAATGTAAATCTTGGATTGGCACACACAGCTAATAAATACGTTGTTTGCACTTAGCACTTTAAACAGAATTGCACATGCAAGGTGTAACCAGGCTACCGATCACCTTCATCATTGTCCCTCTACTGTTTTTACTTTTCATGCTCTTTGCTTGCCTTTTTCCCAGCAAGAAAAAAGAATGTAACCTGCCTCTCTACTCAGCATTGCAGTGATTAGTCTGCCGATTTTTACATGTTTAGCAAAGGTCGCACCGAAGTCCTTCCTGACAGAACTGGTGCCTCTTCTATAGCTCGACTTACATCACTATGCATCGCAGGTAGCAATGGAAGTCCACTGACGTGAGGTGAGAGGTCTGCCCAAAAGCCGACAAGGAGAGGTTCACACCAAGCAAAGATATAGTAGAGGGACCGGCATGAATGCAGCTCTTACAATATCAAGAGTCAATACTACTACCACACAAATAAATGACATTATCAATAATATATTGTACAAGCTTATACAGCAACACATGTTGATTTGCAACATTGTACAGTTTAAATCTAAAGTGCACAGCCTCAATCTGAGGTGACAAAACAGTACTATCAATATAATAAAGGCAACACAATTACAGACACAATTTATTTCCTCTTACTTCATGTCCTCGTGATATTACATTGAATCAATACTCCATTTATCTATTTTAGATGAAATTAAAACCACATTGCACTTTTTTTTTTTTTCCTCTTCAAGTATTTTAGAGACAGCAAAACAATATTGCTTTACAAACAAAAGCTGGCCATTTAGGCAAAGTTAAAACCAAAACTTTAGTAGGGTTATAAGTAGACAGGCCCGAACTGCAGAACTGTCACCAACACTTCCAGATGTTGGGGGGAAAAGAGGATAAATTTCAGTTTCCATGCCAGAGTCACTTCTAATGTTAAGGAACGATGCAGCACAAGAATTCTGCAAGAGCTGTGCTCGTGGTTTCTGAAAAGACTGTGAGGCTCCGCGGGGGCTGTTTTAGGCAGATGTGGCCTTATCTCAGTGTTTTCTGCAATTTCAAAAGCCATTGCAGACAAGGATGGAGTCCAGTGCTGGGTCCAAAGGTCCAAATGTCCAAAACCTTTGACCAAGCAGTTTGTTACTTAGACCCCATCCTTGTCACTCACATTACTGTCACATTTAATTTAGGCCTCGTCTTGCAGACCTGTACATCTGTAAGAAGTCTTTATGCTCCTAATGTAGCTATTTCTTTAATAAGAATTTCAGTCAATTTTAATTTTCAGTATAGGTTTGGACTGTTCACAGAAGAAAGGGTTACGAGATAAGCATTTATTCAGACAGGTGACTTTTTTTGGATAGGCTTTTTTACCACAGAACACAGAAACCATCCAAATACAACCTTATTTCAGTCTTGGTTAGCACTGTATATTGATTGTGCGTCTGCTTAGGTAGGCCAAGTGGGAAACCTAATTAGGAATAATAGCATCCTATTGTTGTACTGTAATTGATGTTATTAAGTGGTTTTAAGAGCTGCAGTACTCTTGAGGTTTTTCAGTAATCAAGCCTGGAAATGTACAATCCATATCACATGGAGAAATGAGGTACTGGTACCTCTTAAAAATGTGGTATGTGGGCTTATATTTTAAAATAAGCACTAATAAATATTTGAGGCACCTCCATCAAAAGAAAAAGAATCCTAGCTAATTTTCAGCTTCTGTCCTTGCAGTTTTATAACCCATATAAAATAAAAATATATAGTTTACAAAATAGGATTTTTTAATATATATATTTCCTTTTGTAAAACTATACTTATTTAAATACATTTGAAATGTTGCTATAGGTAAATTAGAAATTCTGTTCTAATACTACGAAAAAGGCAAAATACTTTCACTTTTGAACATACAGCTTGTATACTCTTCTTCTCACCGTCCCCTCCCACATCCCCTAATTTGATTTTGTCATCATTTTGGGCAAATTTGGCATCATTCAGTCTGATTGCTATTAATTTACAGTAGTTGCTGTGTTAAAATAGGGGATAAAATTGTAAGTATCTTCTGTTCTTCCTTATTTGTTTCAATGCAGCTTTTTGTGCAGCTAATTATTAAGGAGGTATTCTAAAACTCAGGAAAGGACTTTAAAGGAGCCATGTTTCTTGATTTTAAACTGTACTCTACTCCAACGCCACAATATAGAAATAGATTTACTTTGGAACAAACTACAAATACATTCGCACAGTTTGTGACAACTTAATTGTCTCCTTAGAGGTCCAGGAACAGACTTTCACACCCGATTATTATAAATCTTGTCCCAGGCGTTCTATTTCATCAATCAGGAAATCAATGTCTTGGTGAGTTGCTGCGGGGTTTGAGATGACCATCCGGAAGAAGTTCACTTTGTCTCCCAGGGGCTGATAGCTCACCATGGTTGTTCCATACTCCATCATCCTGGCTTTTATCACTGGAGCCACCTGCAATGTAACAAAAAGCAGGGGATGGTGATCATGATGATGATGATGATCAGTATTTTTATTATTTTCCTTATTACCATCATTCTTATCAATACAGAGTATGTTTTCTTTTTAAAAAAAGATGAAGAGCTAGAAGCAGCAGTTCAAATGATATTGATAAAAAAGTTAACCTCCATTAAAGAATAAATGGCTCACTGAAAAGACATTGGGTTTATCCTGTTTCTTTGTCCTGCTCTTAAAATCACTGGGGAATGTGCCACCCTCGACTTTCTCAATATTGGATATTGCTGACAACCACACAGTAGCTGTTTTTTGTTGTGCTCAAAGCATATTGTTACAATCGTTTTCCATCTTCTTTTCGTATAGCAGAGTGCCATGTTATTATCAAGCTATTGTTGCACTGGCTGGGTTTAGCAATTGCAGTCTACAGGAACTTCAGTAAATATACACAGAGTTCAAACAAGTGTTCTAGGGACCAGGCAAACCCAGGGAATACCAAACTTGGAGACCAGAGCAAGACTGTGCTAGCGGAACCTGCAGTAAAACGACCACGGAGATGTCATTTGCCAGAATATCGTGAGGCAACCTTGCCCTGTGCCCTGGGAGACCATTGCGAGGACTGCCTGCCTACAAGGATTTCACTGTTTGCTACATGATGTCCTGGAGGACGCTGCTTACCTTCATAAGGCGGCTCATTCTTTCTTCGTTGTCTTCCATACTGCGCAAGCTGGGAGGTATATACCAGAAGCAGACGTTTGTGTGCTGGGGCTAAACACAGAGTAACAATGGTTTACACTGTAAGAAATGCTCATAATATCTCAGTTGCAATTAAGTTCATGCCTTTCCTCCCTCTCATACATCATATTGTGACAGCAGTCAATGGCTTTCATTATTCTGGTCCACTGAGAGTCATCATCATTATTAATGCAGAAAAGATAATTTTAGGCAATTTATTCCCAGGGTGTCAGATGCAGAAACACATCATCCAGCTGTGCAAATTTATCTATCCCCTACTGAGAGGCTTCTAGATTTTGTAGGCACTGTCCCCTCCAGAGGCTGAAGGGATTGTGTGACTAAGGCAAGAGTCTATTACAGGTAATTTAGAGGTGAGGACCATGTCATTTACTTTAATACATGACAGAATAATACAAAATCTGTTCTGTAAACAAGAGTCACAGGTGGTACATAAGACAGTCTAAGATTTTCTTACTTTAATGAAATTCATTACTTCCCAGTTTGATTCAGCTAGCTGCCATTAATATGCATGCACCGCAGTGTCTTAGCTAGTTTAACTTATATGGGAGCACCAAGTAGAAAGGCATAAAGAAAGAACCAGTTGACATTTTGTGTATTTTTGCAGTCTCCCAGCAGCTGCCTGCCTTGCTACATTCCTGTTTGCTGGATGCTAAATGTGTGAGTTAACTCCTACTGCTGCCGGTTCCTTTACTCATCATCAGACCCAGTGGACCAAATTCACTGATGATGTGTGAGATGCAGGAAATAAATCACACAGTGGCATGTGGGTATGAGCCTGTGACCTCTGTTTGAAGAATCATGGTGACGTTTATCCTTGTGCTGCAGAGCACTTAGGCACGCACTAAGTGATTGCTACCAGGGAGCAATGTTCTGAGAGACAAAACCTTCCAAGGCAAGTACAAAGAGAAAAACCCATCACAAGTAGGAGGAAAAAAGCTAAACTGGGATTTTTTTAAACTCTTTTACAGGCAAAACACCAGTTGACTTTGCAACAGAGGTCTCTACCAGGCCTGTCCTCAACTATCACAGCTGGAGAGGGCTGCCACGAAGAGATGACCAAACACAGCTGGCCATCACAGTTGAGAGGTACAGCCACACAGCCCAGGCTGCACTACCTTGCCCTGGGCACTGTGCTCCAGCTGAACACCTGGCACCCAGGGCTCCCATCTCAGCCAGACTCAACAAAAACAACATGCCCAGAGATACCTGCACCCCACATGGTGGTGTAGCCTCAGCCACATGAGCCAGCCGGGCTCCTGAGCAACATCAGCCCCCTGCCCTGCTGTACCGTACCCCAGGGCAGCAGGGACTGCAGGGCAGAAGGCCTCCCCGGGTCACACCAGGTCCCCTGTGACTGCCCACCTTAGGATACTGATAAAACTGCTTTGCACGAACATCCTTTCAGAGTTGCACGGAGCTCTGCTAACCTCCCACTCGTAACAGACCCTCCTATAAGGAAAGTGCAACTTGTTTTTAGTACTTAAGATCTGGTTCTAATTGTGTGTGTGCTGTGTTAGCCCGGGATGCCAGTGTTTGGTTTCAGTGGGGTGAAACTGTGCAAACTGAAATCTTACTCACAGCTGCCTCATCTCCCCTGTCCCTGGATCCCATGAGGAAGAGAGATACTGGCACAACAACACGTTTTGTTACAAGGACACTGCTTTCTGTCATGTGTGGTTGGTCTGACCTGTTGGTAGCATCCCAACAAGTGACAAAGGCAGGTGCTGTTGACCAACTAAGAAAAACAAGTTGTAATACGTACCTTTCCATCAAACACCATTTGATACCCTTCTCTGTTCTTTATTTTATTGTATAGGTATTCTGCAAGTTCCAAGCACTTATCAATTTGTGCTTCAAATCCTGTGGTTCCCTTTAAAGACAGAGGGAGAAAAAAATGTTACGTGACTATCTGCTCTGTGAACCGAAGCAGCCAAAGGACCATGCAGCACTTGCCAAAGCACCAGCACAAGTCCCCTCTCAGAAGTCTCTGTGGGACACATTAAGGATCTATGAGATGAAGAACACATTGCTCATTTGTCTGTAGCTCCTGCCACTCCCCTGTAGCCACCTCTGCCAAACAAGCACCAGGTACTAACTTGGTTCTCAGCAAAATACTGCTAACACCTCCGATGAAGGGGGCCCTCGTCGGCAGATTTTACAGAGAGGCTGGGCACGGTTTCAGACAGCCTGGGCTGGCACAGAGGAGAGTCTCTAGAAGGCTTTTAGTTCCAGACATGGGGATTTTCCTCCTATTTTTAGAATAGGGGACTTTAATCTTCCAGAGGTGATGTGCTGGGGGTTTTTCCAAGAATAACTTGTATTTTTTAGTTAACACAGAATGGGCAGATATGCTTTTAGAGACCAGTCTGATGCTTGTGAAAACGTGCATTTTGTTTAGATACTGCCCTGCCTCTGTAGTGTTTTTCCCTCTTCTTTTCTAACTGACACCATATAAACTCAGAAGCTGTGTTTTTAAGAGCTGCAGCAAATCCTGCTTTTTCTTCTCGGGCAGAAGTCATAATCCTCTCTCTGTGACATCATAATTGTTCCTGCAATCACCAGCTGTGATGCCACAAACAAAAGATCCAGCTTTATGAGGGAGGAAGGGGAATAAACAGCTGGAATAGATAAACTGTTTAAGAAACACACATCCTATTTTGTAATGTTAATATTACAAGTGGAGTGTGAGAAGAGAAAAAGCAGCACAAGGCATATTGAAAAAATGGGGTTAAGAAGAAATGTCTGTGAGTAATGGATGCGTGTCCCTACTAAATCTATTCTGGCAGTGCAGAACTGACTTAAAAGCCCACGTCATTATCCCCCTGTGTAGAGAGATTTCAAAACAGGGTAGGGCCAGCACAGCCCCAGGAGAAAGGTTTGGAGTTAAAGAGACATGTGGCTAAAACTGCCTGCCACTCTGGAGACCCCAGTTCGCACAACAGCTATTGCGACCACAGAAACTTGCACCCTCCTTTACAGACTCCCACGTCTCCAGCTACATTTGATGTCTGTCTCAGAATTGTTTTCAGAGTTTTAATGAAGCACATGAGGATCTTTTAAGGCTTTCTGGAAATGAAAACAGTGATGTCATCTCCTCTGAACAAACCTGAGGCAACTTGACATAACAGATTGGATGAATATATGGAAGAACTTATTGAGCAACATTCTACAAATACAGATGAATTAGAGTCAGTGTTTTCAGATTTCCCAGAGAACAGATTTTGATGAGTTTTCCTCTGCTTCTTCAAAAGATGACTTCGTATCTACTGCATGCAATGAAATGAGGCATTCCAGTCTTGATTTGCCATGTTTAATTTCTGAATGTCATTAAAACATCTTTTTATTTCCAGAAATCTTCATAACAACATTCTTAGGTATATGATTTATGCTGTTAGACTCCTACAGTTACACAAAGCAAATGCTATGCAAAGCCATGCTATGCAAAGCCATGGAGTTGGAAGTTTCAAAATCATCTGTGCTGCTTTGAAGCTAAATTGTTAAAAGTATAAAACCCCGGAAAATAATAATGTTCTTTCTTTCATGTTATATACGGGAAATCCAGGTCAGATATTCTCTAAGATGATGATTACAGAAAAAAACCCCCATATCTGGTGTGCATTATTTTAATACAAACAAATATACTGCAGGCAGTCCTACCTTTGCCCTCCACATCAGCCATAGCTTGAAGACATCAACATGCCGTCCACATTGCAAAGCCTTGTCTCCCGTGTCGTAAGAGAGGTCATAGTGCTTGTCTTGTTGAAAGAGGTAGGAAGCATGCATTTGATTGCAGCTCTGCATCAATCCCTTATAGAAACAAAGACACAAAAAAGTGATGTAGGCACAGACGTGACTACTGGTTTGAGGGTTGCTTTGGGCAAGAAATTACAAATGTCCAAATTCAGTAGAATATGTGTCCAAGCGCAAAAGGAAGATCAAAAAATAAAAGGACAAAACCAGACTTCCTTGCTCAGTGGAATGTTTTTCATAGCCCATTCAGTGCCCAGGACACCTTGGTACCTGACCCAGCAATGTGTGATCTATTCCCAGAGCCAAGGCATTTAAAAAAACAAACCCTGGACATTGTGCTTCCTACCATCATTATGCCTAAGTTAATTTTTGGATCTCGCTCGGAACCTTGTTCTGGTTCCTCTTCCTCCTTTCCTTGGAAGGCTTCTTTTCTGTTTGAGTCAGACCAAGGCAATCTGGTGACTAATCTTAACAGCATCACACGACTCTTCTAATTGCTTTGGTGTCTAAAATTCTGATTTTCATTGTTTTCTTTCTTTGTAGGCACAGTTCTTTTCTGCAAAGCCCTCAGCTGCAGATCGGATGTTTAAGTGGTATAGAAAGCTTTGAACAGAGAGAAGAGCATATGGCCTTTAAACAGCCAGCTAGAGCTATTTCTGGGTTGCACGATACCATTTTGAGAGGCAGCTTTGTGGGAGGGCCAGAAGCCAACAAGGTGAGGAAACCTGGCTCACAAAAGCATGAGTTTTCCTTTTTAGCTTTTTAAGTGAAGTGCAGAGAGTCATGTTCTGGCCCTAGTTAAGTCCTCAACCAAGTTTAAGGTATACCTTAGGGCTGTTGCCCAAAACTGCAATTTCCAGTCCAAGAAGAAACAAAACTTGGCTGTTTATCAAGTCTAATCTTTATGTGTAACTCAAAACTGCGATAGTAAAATGAGAGGGGGAAAAAAAATTGGCTTTCTCTTAATCTGAGCCATCTGTTCTCACTAGAGGTCAAGGATGGTACTGACTTCAACCAGGCAGGATTTGTCTCGGGGAACTGACCCAGAGGGCAAATAAAAGCCATCTTCTTTCTTCCTAAGTGCAATCACTTTGTATACAATCTGTTGTACAGCTGTTAGCAAAACAGCAACCAGCTTTTTGATAGCTGGTCAAGTAAGTGGTGGTTGTATAGCAGCTGTCCCGGTAACTGATGGTTATAGGAAAATTGCAAGCTTGAAGGGTAATTCAAATTCTAGTCCTAAACACAATGTCCACTTTTTATTCCAAGTGAACTTACCCTTCCCTTTTTATATCCAAGTGCCCCAAAGAGGATATATGCATCAGAGCTGGGCTGAAATATCATAAAAGTCTAGAAAGTGTTATCATACCTAGATTCTGGACCAAATGTCATGCTGCATGTCCACCATACCATTCATCCTAAGAGGACTGGAGTTTGCCTACACTTACAATTTATATTACACAAAAACTAGAGGGGTTACGCACTCACAGCTCAACTATGGACACAAAACTCGGTAAAGACACGATTAGAGGACTAGAACATCTCTTTTACAAGGAAAGGCTGAGGGACTTGGGTCTTCTAAGTCTGGAGAAGAGAAGACTGAGGGGGGATCTGATCAACACCTATAAATATTTAAAGGGTAGGCTTCAAGAGGTGGGGCTGGTCTTTTTTCAGTGGTGCCCAGTGACAGGACAAGAGGTAACAGGCACAAACTTGAACATAAGAAGTTCCATCTAAACATGAAGAGCAACTTCTTTACTTTAAGGGTGGCAGAGCACTGGAACAGGCTGCCCACAGAGCTGGTAGAGTCTCTGTCTCTGGAGACATTCAAAACCCACCTGGACATGTTCCTGTGCAACCTGCTCTAGGAGGACCTGCTTTGGCAGGGGGGTTGGACTAGATGATCTCCAGAGGTCTCCTCCAACCCCTACCATTTTTTGATTCTGTGCCATTAGTTGGATCTATCATTTCTGCTAGACAGCTACTTTAATTTCTTTTGCAGCCACAGCCTGAGCCTGTTTATTTTCTAATCCTCATCACATTAGCAAATATTAGCTATGACACAGTTAGGAAGAAAATATCCAGGATTTTCAGAAGGAAAACGTCAGAAAGGATCAAAGAAGCAAGCATACTGGGACATACCTCTTCTCTTACTAGCAGGGCTGAACACTGCAGTGGGACGCCCATCATCTTGTGAGGGTTCCAGGTCACCGAATTGGCCCTGGGACAGCAAACCACACAAAACTCAGACATTGTACTGTTGTGGTGAAATCATGGAGACATTTAGTAATAATAAGAATAATAATGAACACGTAGCAATGTACACCTTCTTATTTTTCTGAGCAAGCAAAGCTAAAAGTAATTATGGGTAATACTAGGAAAGCAATGCCGTCATAAGGGATCTAATCCACTCTAGTTGGTTTTTGGATGACAATTCTGGCAACTTACCGCAGGATAATTGCTCTATGCACTGAACTTAATCAGTATTAAACTTTCTGGGGAGTCATCCATACTTCATAAACATAGGGCAAACTTCCTACAAGCACCCACCTGGCTGATGAACTTTCTAAAGGCACACAGCTGATGACAGTTGCAGATAGGAAGCTGACAAACTAGCACATTCCCTCATGTTGGTTCCAGTTACAGTAAGATTTTAGTAAGTAGCTCGCATAAGCATGTTTGAAAATTCCTTTAAATGCTTCTGGGTATCTCTAAATCTTTGAGTAACTTGGAAAACCTGGCTCAAAGTAATTTTTTCTCATCGCTCTGCTGATGGTAAATTTTCATAGCTCCTTAACTGTAGCTTGGCTATGAAAATTCACACAACTGGAGGGTCCAAAATTACCACAGTAATAAACATAGAACTGATCCCCCCTTCCACAAAAGAGTCTGATCCCGCCTCCCTTTAGGACACATTCACTGCAAAGACAGCTGTCAGCCCAGATCTTGTGAACGAACAGAGCGCTGTCACAACACAGCTCACAGATGAGACATTTGGGACTATGGTGAGGGCTGAATGGAAGATTGTCCAGTTGTTTGTTATTTTAATTTTGTGTTATGCTTGACTGGCTATTTGTTAATTACTATTATTACATATGATGATTAGCTGATAGATGTATACATTTGCATCCTATTTGGCGGGCTGTCAAGGATGCACAGTGCACAGGGTTTCATGTAGTGCAGTGATTTGAGTTTTGACGGTACAAATTTGCATAAATCAGTCAACTGGGGCACGTAAAATCTTAAAGGACCCAGGACACGCTTGCAGGTAACATTTACGTGAACAGAGCTGAGAATGCTGGAATCTGGCAGTATTTTCCTTTGTAGGATTTGGAGACAGCGCTACAGGTTTATGCATGTCCTTATCATTTCCTGCCAAACTGCTTCCACTCCTTCAAAGTAAGCAACTCCAAACTTCACATGGACACCGTGCAGCACTTCTGTGCTTTCTTCTTTGCTATTTAAATGGGACTGCACAAGTGCCTGATGCAAAATCTGTAGGGAACAGTCTTCCACAGGCAACATCTGGCCACTTGGCTGGGCTCTTCGAGTATCTGGCAGCTTTTAATCCGCTCGAAGTCAGTCATCTGATTACAACACCAAAACTAATGATTCTGAACATGCATTCAGGTCTATGAATTTCCTTTGATGGGATACTTTTTAATTTTTATCTGTGCTTATGCAGAATCAGGCAGAAATACTTCTAGGCAATAGTAGTGGTATGGGTTTTCTCAAGCAAAAGGATTACTTACTGACAACAGCCAGATCTTAATTATCTACCTAAAACATTTAATTTACCCTAAGGTCATTTTATTTCCCCAATTACATCCCAATTGCACACAGAATAAAATTAATTATGTAAAATAAAAATCCACCATTTTTCATTTGTTATCAGTTATTCTTGGCTTCAGCCATCAAGTATGTGCTTGAAGAAATTGCTGACCGAGACAAACAGTGAAGGAAAAAAGCTATATGGATCCACATACGTTTTTTTAAAGCTGTGAGTCACAGACAGGAAAAAAAAAAAGAGGAAAAGTTTTCCTTTAGAGATTTCAAATGGATGTCAGGAGAGATTCACAACTGGCAGAATCTGGTCCTCAGTCATCATTAAAAACACACAGAGGCACATTCACTGACCAGCGGCAGCTCTGGAAAGGATGCCCAGGCCCTGTATGGGAGTGCTCATTCAGCTGCAAACATGCTTTTCTCACATAGCTGCCACCCCCTGCCTGAGCCTCTGGGAGACTGACACCAGACTGAAACTCCTGATGGTGGCCAGACCTATCTGCTCCAGACACCAGGGGACATGCTTCCTCAGAGCAGCTTAAAATCTGCCATGTGGAGACTCAAGGGCATGGTAAAGATGGTCCTGCAACTCCTCCTGCCTTTGACCGGACTATTTTTGCTGGACTGCTTGTTAACCAGGAGGATGGAAGTACTCAGAGCACAGAGTGCTCCATTTAATGCTCCCTCCTTGTATCTTTCTCCCCTACCAAACATGAGTACCAGCTCCAGTTCTCTTCTATCCAGATCTGTGATGACTGCGCTGTACTTGAATATCTACCATAAAACAAGAACATCCATAAAAGTTGGGTCTAGTAAGTCTGCTCTAAAGGTGCCATATTTGAGATACGGACAAACTGTAATGAGCTGCTGTGTCCATCAAGCAGTAGAACAGCACTGGAAATTAAAAATGTCATTACTTCATTGCCAAACATATGGAGATGGTGCTTATCAAAGCACTAGATAAAATCCAGTGGAGTTCTGGGTCTAAAGCACATTATTTGGAAAATTCTCCAATATAGATTGAACCTGAACTTCTTATTCCAGCAGAATTTGGACAGCAATTTGGGAGGCAAACTCTTTTTTTTTCATACTCTGTCCTCACCAGCAACTGGGTAGATTATTCTAACTTGCTAGGTATTTTGATGTACGTCCTTTTAATGCACAGTATGTATGTCGGAGTGCTGAAGGCAGTCTTAACTAAATCAAACTCATAGAACTACTGGCTGCTTTCCAAATTTTGCATGTGAGATGTATGAGAAAAAAAAGTGAATCATCAAGGTATCCTCCTAATCTTCAGGAACAGGATAAGGAAGTTGTTTGTAATTTTAATTGGTGAGGAACAGCAATTCGATTTAGAGATAAAAAAGGCAGGAGTAATAATTTACTCTTGAACAGCATGAGCTTCAGAAAATACATGAATGTGAGAGTGACTCCATCTATCCCAGTATACTGCCTCTAGCCAGTGGCCTAAATAGGTGCCTTGGAAGAAGACAAAAGAGGGCAAGCATATACAACTTTCCTCCATACATTCTCTGAGCACCGAGTCACTTATGGCTCACAGAATCCCAACTAGTTTTTGTCTGTCTTCCCTTGAATGCAAATAAATCTTAACAATCCATGGCAAGGAGTTCCACAGCTTGACTAAAAGTTTCTGAATAAGTAGCTGTTTGCAAGGTTAAGTTCAGTCTTTCCAGACTTTGAACTGGACTGGCATCACTTATATTCATCTGTGTGTATGTGCAGTGTTCATGAGCTCATGCCTACAACTGTGTATCCAAGCACAGATTTACTGAGAAGTCACTAACACAGCCTGGAGAGGGATGTTCTTTCCAGAAGTGACAGAGCAGCAGCGACTACCAGGACACCTGTCCGAACTGCAGGTGCATCTACCTTTAATACTTACTTAATAAAATACTTTAATACTTAAGACTTCAGCATGAAAGATCTCCAAGATTAATTTCTTAGAGAAATGCAACTGCTAATCCACGTTGGACACTGTATCAGAGGATGCTGCAGAAACCACCCTGGAGCTGCAAATGTATGCTGGAAGGAATGAAAACGCAGACATGTCTGTTGTTTGCACTCCAAAACAAAGTGCCACACAGAACAAAGGCACTTAGCAACGGTATTTCAACTGGAAGGACAGTTTACATGATTTCTTTTTATTGTATCTTGGGAATAACATTGATTTTTTTTTTATTTGTAGACATTGCTATCGTATCACAAGTGTGTTAAAATGCATTTAATAAACGTATTTAGTTACCAATAAATCTTACCTTTCAACACCATTTAACTTCCATTTGTGTTTTCTTGACATCAGGAGCCCACCACCCCATGCTCCCTAGAAGGTAAGACACATTATCTTAGTAAGAGAACTCTGCGTTTCTCCGCAATGACATCTGTGCCTTCGCATCAGTTTGGGGCCCTTTCTTTTTCCCTGCTGATGTGGCACATTCCAAAATGACCAGGCAGATGGGGCCTGAGGCATTAGCCGTGCTAACAATTTTCTTCCAATAGCTTGGAAGCAGTGGTTTATAGCCCATGATCTGAGTGCCCACCCTTATTGTCTGCTAACCCCTCCCTTGCCACCTCCTCTGACACTGACGCACTGGGCTGCCCCACGCTGCAATTAATGACTTGCAGAGCTGCTCCTGGGTAAGCTGCCTTTTCTCTTTTAGTGACCAAGTGATGATAATAAACCAGACTGGGATCTCAGCCGCTCTGCTGAGTTTTCATCACATTCCAGACCGCTACTGCTTGCCCCCTACTCACTTGCTTTTGCTTACAGACATCTGGGACAAGCAGGCATTTCACCTGACTGAGAAGTAGGTTAAAGTAAATATGAATTCTTCCTTTGAATTGGACTGATTTTGGCTGACACAGTAATCCAAAAGTAAGATACCCAGACCTACGGAAATTCAGTTACCAAGCCTTTTCGGAGAAAGGATTTGCAAAAATGACACAAAAGCTATTCTAGGGCTGAAAGATGATCCTTCAGAAAGATTTATTGGCAAGAGCCCAGATAGAGCTAAGTAGCCAATCTGATAAATTTCTCTAGCATTTGCATTAACCTGCTCAGCAATTTACAGTGCTTTATTCCTGACAAATGTAGCGTTTTCCTTATATATTTATTTTGCAGCTGCTGCACAAGCTAAGCCAGCGCTCAGTATGGTTCTTATGTATTTCTTCTACTAACAGCATTTAGAGATAAAGCTGAAGGCCAAAAGCACTCAAACTAGGTCATTTTAAGTGTCCCAGTTGCTAGAAGTACCACACAGACACAGCTCCTAAAACGTCCCCCTGACCTGAGCCTTTCAAAGGAGTGGGAAGTCAGTGTTTTGATGCTGGACTTAATTACAGGAATCAAATACAATGGGGTTTGTACAAGATCACATGGTTCAAAATGAATAAATTAATGCTAATACATCTTGTAATCCAGGCCCCCCGCACAAGATGATACTTACATCCACGTGCATCCAGATTTTGTACTTCTTGCAGATGTCTGCAATAGCTATGAGAGGATCGAACGCCCCGTACACTGTTGTCCCAGCTGTGGCACTCACCAGAAAAGGAACGAATCCCTGCAAGAAAGCAGAGGCATTAGGCAAGGTCAGAGTGCTGCAGCCTCAGCCCGCAGCAGCCCCAACTCCTCTTGTGCTGCCTCCACAGCGAGCCCACAAGTGTCTCCTAGAGGACATCCCTGCTACTTTACACTGGTTTCCTCTTACTTCAGATGCGCGTGATGTTGTACTTTCTACCTTAAGGTGGCAGCAAACTTCCAAACCAGCATCCCCCAGTTATTAGGTAAGGGCTCAAAAGAACAATTCTGGCCCACACCACCTGCCTGAAACAAAAAGTTCTGATCTGCATGATGTTGCACAAAAAAGCTCCCATTCAGGCACCACAGTGCAAGAAACAGGTGGACTGTGCCCTGGGCTGTACTATAATCATCCATCCAGTGTCTGGTCGTGCGGTGGCCCAGTCCCCAGTGGGAGCATCTTGTCTGGGGGTGTCTCCTGGGGGCAGTGCACAGGGGAGGTGTGGGGCTCCCCTCCAGCCCTATCCCTCCTGCAGAGCAGGGAGACAGCAACCTGCGTGGAGGCCAGGGACCATCTCTCGGATTCCCTCTGCTAAATGCTGTGCCTCACAGAGGAACACTCGCTGACCGTCACGTGGCTTTTGCACTACGGGGTCTTGGGTCTGCCATAATTTATAGCAGTGTTTAATTTTAAATTCATTTGTAGTTCTGTTGATTTCATAAGCAGTTCTCACAGCAACAAAGGTAAAGAGTGGCTACGTTTTTTCCACAACTGGGGTTTCAACTACCAAAAAAGTCTAAACTTCCTTCTCCAATGGTCAGTAGGTTTGAGTGGCACTCTGTTGTCATTTTGCCTTACTTTTTATCTATTGTATTGCTTTTCTTAGAAAAAATTAAGCTTTTAATGAAGATTTGTGTTATTAATGAGCTTTGAATGCTGTATGTCTAATTACTATTTACATAAGTGTTGTTGAAGGCACAGGGCTGAGTTTCTTGCGTACTTTAAATCTTACGTTTTAATTCTAGCTTCTGCTAATGAACACATATAAAAGCAGTGCATTTTTAAAGATTTATGGATTTTAATTTATCTTCCATTGATTTGATGAGTCTATGAGGAATATTTTCAATAAATTAAAATATATACACATTCCCCAAATGATTACCCTGTTTTTGTCAATATTCAGCTGAGAAACTGTACCATGGGCTGATAATACAAGAAAGGAGGACGTTATTTAGAACAACATATTAAAAAAAAAAAAACAAGCCAAATAGCTCATAGAGATTATAAAGTAGCTCTAAACCTATTTTTGCAGCAACTCTTGCCTCACTAATTGCCAGGCTACATTTCTGAGAAATAAATCAAAACGTAATGGGCAAGCCTGTATTGTTTTACCAAGCTGAGCCAACTAGCTGTATCATTCTTGGGGTGGGTTTTGTTTTTTTTTTTCTCCGTTTTGGAAGCAGCAAAGCTAGTAAACTTACTTTTTGTTTGGCTTCAAGAATTCTTCTTTCAAGGTCTGATGGGATCATTTTCCCTCTGGAGCAAGAAAGAGTTATATCAGAAATTTGATCTTGAAATCAGCTCTTGCTGTTACTTCCTTCACAGGAAACCCAAGCAATGAACAAAGTTACTTTTTTGTCCAAGGCTTACTCAGCATTGAAGAGCACAGAAAGACTCTAACCATTAGTCTGAGTTTTTACCCTAATTATTTTGTCTACCAGTTTGCATCAATATGGTAATGGTAACTGAGAGAAGTTATCTCATGGCCACCCCCATTAAAGACTGATGCTGCTCCGTGGAGCATCCTGGTCCTGTTTGATGTTACAGCCCTGGGAATACGCTCCAGACTCGCCGGGGGGGGGGCTCAGCCCAGGGTCCCAAGAAGCTCACTGTGTGTCAAACCCAATGGTCCATTTTCAACAGGCACAGAAAATGCCAGCTGAGCTGGTGGCCTTCAGCAGCGCGACTCAGCTCTGGTGTAAACTGTTGTCTCCGTGTTTCCATCTGAGGGATGAACTCATTTCACAACAACTATTTCACGTTTGGTGCATTACATGTTTGCATTTGCTTGAAGCAGGCTATGAGAAGAAGTAACCAGTCTGGATTCATTAAATACACTGTCAGGCCCTTTGTATTGACTGTATATTGTGTTTGCAACACCTGTAGTATGAACATTTTACCTGAGTTTCAGACTCAGTGTTGTAAGGCTTGAAGGCTTATCTATGAAATCCTGTAAACTAATTAGGCACAATATGAAACAATGCTGATACTGAATACCGAGGTTAAGGTTTTCTTTGCTTTAGCCACAAGCAAGACTATCTGAGAAGAGACAGTATGCATAACAGCAATACAAACAAGACAGCTCCCCATATTGCAGGAATAAAGTCTTCACTGGCTTTGAATGTTGTCCATTTAGATTAATATTATTTTTTTAAGACTTTTCAGTTCTCAGTACAGTTGGACATATTTTTTCTTTCACTAAGCACTGATTTCCTGTTGCTGTAAAAAAGAACAACCTTTACTAAAGCTCAAAATAGTAGTTTCAGGGAAACAAATAAAACTATTAGTTTTAGTTTTGATTTTGCATATAAAGTGTTTTCATGGCATTTACATGAATGTAAATTAAAAAAAAAATGTATTATTAATTTCTTGTAATAAGATACTGCTAGGCTTCTCAAGTTTTTATCCTTACACAGTTCACAATAAGACAGTACTTCAGCAGAAATGGGTTTGTACTGCTGAGTTTTTTCAAAATCCGTCCTGCATTTTACTTATTCAAAACACTAAAAGAATACTGAAAAGAAAAAGCTCTACTGAGTCTAAAAATTATCCCTGATTTTTCTTGCAGAAGTTCAAGATCTAAGGAGTATTCAACTCATTGTGAGTTCTCACCAGTTATATGTACATGTTCAGAGAAAAGAAGTAATTGTCCTCTCTTCAAAAACTATTTCTTGGATCATTAGAGGAATAAAGAACAAAAAAGCATGCCAAAGAAAGGCAATGAGTTCTTCCTTCAAACACAGTATAGATGTTGGTCTTTTAACAGTTTCTAATTTGTTGAGCTAGTGCACAGAAACACACATGAAGCTGGGCAGACCCCTTCACTGCTAACATTTTTTTACCAAGACAAGTGATTGTGCAGCCCTCGGCCATGTTGAGTGTGTGCAGGGATTCATGGCCAGGAGAGTGCAATCCCAAGCTCTACCAAAGGACCAAGCGGCAGGTTGGCTTTCAGTATAGTCCAAACACATGCTGGAGCACACAACACCCTACTACAAATCTAGCAAACTAGCCATTGCTTAGTTGCACAGCGTTTTCATGTGTTACCACCTCTGATGACCTGCAACACTTAAAACGCATTGCAAAACAACAGGCTTCTCCTTAGACAAATCTCACCCAGATAATGAGGGAAGGGGTCACATGAGATGTGCTGGGCAGCATCAGAGGCAGGAGGGCTACTGGGGGAGGCGGAAGAGACTCAGCAGCAAAAGGACACTGAGGATGGAATGAGGGTTAGTGTCAAAGTGTTCTTGTATTACCCACATCTGTACACAGTCTTCCTTGATGCGACACCAGACTGAAGTGTTACGACCCCAAACCTACAGGTAATACACTACTGCAACCAATATGTCTGGGTGGCAGCAAAAGAGGCAATGGAAGTGTACGGTTGTCCAGTCTCGAGCATGACCAAGCACATGTTTTTCTACATATTTTCCTGGCTTGAAATTCACCACACATTTCATAGTCCCACGATGCTGCAAAACCAGGCAAACTTGGCAGGTGTGGGTCAGGGTGGGGAAGAGATGAGCCACCAAGAAGTGTGTTTGGCCATGCTGGAAACATCAAAAAGGTCCTGTGGTGCTCCCTCACACTCACACAGGTCCACGTCTTCACAGAGGGTCCTCTCCACCACACCAGCCCACCTCCTGTGCAAACAGCCTGCTTTGTCCTGGCAGCATCTGCTGGGATTTGGCGAGACACGCAGTAAACCTGCTGTTTACTCCAGGGTGGGTAGGGTAAGCATTGTAGTCTTCACAGAAAATCATCATGCTGAATTTGCCCAAGAAGAAAGACACGACTTCATTGATCCACACCTGTCTTTAGTGAATAGAAACAACTGGAGGTTTATT
Source organism: Numenius arquata (assembly GCF_964106895.1). NCBI lineage: Eukaryota > Metazoa > Chordata > Aves > Charadriiformes > Scolopacidae > Numenius > Numenius arquata. The sequence goes on along the minus strand of NC_133587.1, from coordinate 27,215,392 downwards.
TTGATGTGTTGGTTGTGTTGATGTCACTAATTCCTCTTCAAAGAGTGCTCAGTCTTTTGTTAATAAAGAGATACTAAGTCCATAAGTCAATATGCAGGCACTGTGATTAGCACTGTAAATTGCTTAGTTGGTGCTCTTCTTTTAATGTGGGAGCAGATTATTTTGATAGCAGTAAAACCTTCCACTTATGCTACAGCCATAAATAATTCAATACCTTATAACAATCTCGTATTTGGGACTCAGAGCATTTTCTATTGAAAAGATTCCCTCTAGAATCAATAAGGACTGTTCTATTAATTTTTGTCCCATGGAAAGTTTTTTTTTCTCCTAAAATTGAAAAACTTCATCAGAACATGTTGATTTTGTTAATATATCTTTCTTTTTCTCAAAATTGGTTTTCACAGAGAATCAAAATCTTTTAGCTGGGCAAGTTGAACAATGTTATCTACTGCTGGTTTTGTGGTGCCTATGGGATCTGTAGGTTACGTGCCTGCTGTGTTCCTCCTTTCCATGGGCCATTTCCCTCCTTGGCTTGTGCTGCCCATGATGCTGCGAAGACCCTTCTCTGCACACCCCATTGCAAGAGTGTCCCCATCAAGGCCACTGTGGGAATGTAGTCAACACGAGAAGGATGGGGGGGGGCATGAAGTAACAGAAATACATTAGCAAATGTGCCTCAATATTTTATTCCTTTAAATGGCCCACTTCAGCTCATTTTAATGGATCAAACTGTGAGAGTATTGAAATGTTTCATTTTGACCAAAACAAGCTCCTTCCCTCATTTCTTAGCAGAACAGGTAAAGAATGATTGTTAGGTCAATACTTCGTTTCACTTCAGGATGAAAGAAGAAGTATCAGAAAAACCTGAGGAAGGGAACTTTAAGACCTTTCATGAGCTCCAAAAACTGACTCGTAAAGAAGCTACTGACAGAGCCAGTTCCTTAAGCGGGACACATTAGTGTAAGGTTGCTGGAAATGGTAGCCCTACAATGAACTACACCAACTGCTGACTGCCTCCTATACGCTCTCTCTGAGCTGAGCACCTGATGATCCTCTTTATGTACCAATAAAAAGAGCTGTATTTGGCATCTTTACTTACCTTTCATCACATCTAATCAGAATCACGCTATCTGTACCAATACCCAAGGCTGCAGCTCCTTTCTTCACAGAAAAGTGACTCTGAAAAAATACATTTATTATTATTTCTTACCCAATGTAATATAAAACACTACACTCTTGCAAGCTCTTCAGCAAGTAGTCCCACACAGGCAGTAATTCTATTCATAGATTTTTAGAAACTGATCACTGTAATCTGAGGCTTCATATCAGCCCACTATAGGCAATTAGAGAAACAGCAAACACCCTAATCTGGATTTGCTCCTGGATCATTAAATACACAACTGTGGCTGATGATGGACCCAAATTTCGTCCTTGATGTATACCTGCAGCTTCTATTGCTTGTATGGATTCAGCTATGAACTTGATTTACTGAAACAAAAAATTCTCCCCTAGAGAATTAATTTAGTTTGTGGCATCCAGAGTGATGTGCTTCTGTTATGCAACTTCTGGGCAAATAATATACTGAGAGGAATTAAGATAGGAAGCCTAATTGTGATCTCATGCCAGTGAAAGCTAGTAATAACTCCCAGTAATAAATATTACTGCAGTTTAAAATCAAAACTGGGCTATTAGTAAGACTATTAGTTAATCTGTGTGTACAGAATAAAATGTGGAAGTTAAATACTGGAGAGCAAGTGAGCCTCATTTTCTCTAGCTCATAGGACTTAACTCCTGAGCCAGTGTTGGTTTATAATTCTAATTTAAAACCTAGTGATTATGATAATGAAATAGTTTTATATCAAATTATACCACCAAGAATCTGATTTTGTATTAACTCAAACCCAGCTATAACAACATTGTCCAAAGTAATTTTAACTACAGGTGATTAAACTTTAAAAAAAATGGAAATTCTTTATGTATACTACAGTACCATTAGCTTAGGATTTAACACTATAAAAAAGATTGAGGAAATTCAAACCTAACAGGGTTTTTCAGGTGTCCATGACGTTAAAGGAGAAAGGAAGACATAGTCTGGAGAAGACCACAAAGCAGAGAAGTGAACACTATTGCACTGTCAGCGGGGCGTTTGGCTTCAACGGTAACGCAGGCAGCAGAGAGCTGCAGGGCAAGTGGTGGACACGATGGCTCCACACGACTGCTCCACTTAAAGGCCACAAAGTCAGTGGGATTTCACTGCATACTAAAGGGCTGTGTACAGAACGAACACTTTTAAGAAATGAAAATCAATTCTAAACCAACTTTATGAAAGAGAGAGGAAGAAGACTAGAACTGCAACATGCATGTTCAACTTAACAAGTGAAAAAAAAAATAAACCCTGTGTTTTAAAAATTGCTCAGGGGGTAGTTTTCGTTCAGTCCCGACTGCTATGGTTAAGGCTGCATAAGCGTTTCCCCTCCAAACTCCTTTTTTCATATGCCTGTATCTCACCATTTTGGCTGAAATGCTTCAAGTTTTCATGAGGCCCGTTGACTTTTTCAATATTCAGACATTTTGAAGAAGTTCAGATTGCTCTTGAGCCATGATTCACTGATGACACATGGACAATTTGAAAACACTTCAGGTAAATGGCATTTTTCACACTACGTTGATTTTTTTTTAAGGCAGTGGGTTGATATAGCCTCCCCCCATGGGGCATGGATGCAGTACACCAACAAAGTGCATTGAGCAGCCAGTGACCCTGTTGCCTAGACTTAAAATCAGCTTTTAAGGCCCTAGTACAGCAAACCACCCTAAGCCCCTGAACCAAGCAAGTTCTGAAATGCAAACATACGCATGTCAGACTGACTTTTTCATGATCAAATGAAACATATAGCCACGCATTTAGAGGAGCAACAAAGAATCTGTGCCTGTACTTAAGCGTTTTGCCAAACTAGACTGGGTTCATTGCAGCTAGTCTAATCAGGCTCTAGGCATCAAGAAAATTCCCTCTGCATTCTGGAGGGAGCAGGCACCTCCAGGGAAGGATTCTCATCCAGCATGAGGGTTGCTGGTTTGGAGTGGGTGCCAAGTGACATCAGGTGAGATTTCCACCCCTTCCCTGCAGACCAAGCCCTGTGGTATCTGCTGTCTGTGAGTGGGAAGCATACAGCACCTGCAGGCATCATCACTCTGGAAACTGGGAGATGGTTAACACCTTGTTATTGTCCAGCTTATTAAAACCACAGGCTAGTGGTATGCTCAGATTACACAGGGAGTTTGCCCTGCTGTTTTTCTAGTTGGAGACACAAGGCGCTAGGAAGTATTTACACATTGAACATCATGGGCCTACTCAGCACCACACTGATATTTTTCATGGCACGTTTTTTATTGCCTGAGACTGAATTTCTGAACAACTGCATTTCCATGAGCTTCATGAGATTATCCAGTGGACTCTTCCCAAGTACAAATGCACTATAGATTAAGACTTGGACTGTGTCACAAACCTCTATACATGGAAGATACTTTAGTCTCTTCCCAGCCTTGGGGGTTTGTTTCCCTGAGCTCCATGGTGCAGCAATTCAACTTTATGAGAGCAAGGAGCAGAAGAGGCCATGAGAAGGCTACTGCCATCAGGAGGCTTATAAAAATTCCCAAGTTCAGGAAGGTATCTTTGAACTTTGCAAAAACTGAAACAGTGGTAGAATATTGCTAGAACAATGTATATACTTAAAAAAAGCTAGAACTGAATGTATATACTTAAAAAAAAATTGTTCTGTTTTTTATTCATATGTTACACAAGCTGTTGTGCACATACTGGGTAGTGTAACATATATATACAGGTAGAGATATAGGAGGGAAGAGTCAGAGATATATTTCACTGGGTTTTGAGTGAATGGCATTACACTGATTAATTTTGCTTCTTATTCTATATTAGTTAAAATAGATTTACTACTGCAAATCGTTTTTCTAATAGAAAATAGAACTATTCAAAGTGCCTTAAAAAAAAGAAAATACAGATTTGAATGGTTTACTATGAGGAAGAAAATTAAGCCCATGTGCTCAAAGGCATCCACTGGAATATGGCCAAGTTCAGCTGCCTCATTGAGAAGTCTCATGGCACTGCTAAAACAGCATTGGGGAAAAAAAATGAATGTAGTGCTGATAGCTTGGTTGCCTGAAAGCTTTTTACAGACGGAAGGGATTCAGCAGTCAGGAACAAAAACACACTTAGGGATAAATCGGGAAGAAATACTGAATTCTGTGCACAGAAGGGCAAATGCAATTACGATTTCTAAACAAACTTTTAATATGAAATTGCGCAATCTGTGTATACAGTCACAGATCTATGACTGCTGTTATGTTTTTGTGTCTCTGGGTAACATCAGAAGAATTACTCCAACTGCCCGAGGGGCTCTGAAAAAGCCAGGATGAAAGTGAAAATGGAAAAAATATAGTTTCAAAAGCAAAGAAAACTTTCCTAATGATGATTAATATTAAACTTTATTTTAGTATTCCTGGGATGGTCCTGAAAATTTGGTTGCCTTTGTAATATAAAGGTATATATAGAAAAATATAAAGGTCAAAGAGAAGGAATTATTGTAGAAATAAGCCTGGTTAGACAGAACTACTGACAGATTCAGCCGGGCTAACAGGGAAGAAGGACATTAATTGTGACCTGTTTTGGAATATGGGGGCTACAGACTGTTTAGCCATGCAAGGAAATGAGCCTGAACGCCATCTTTCATGACACAGTCACGTAGCGCAGATCTGAAGTCTTATGATGGGAGAATCAGGGTCAAAAATGGAGGACAAGGCAGACTGCCTGAACCAGTCCTCCAGGAAAAACCAGGCTAGGAGAAGCCGGCACGTCCAAAGCTTCACCACTGTCCTGTGCTTGCCAGAGACAGGAGGACATGTGGGTGGGAGTGGGCTGTCACTGTGGCTTTCTCCCTCCCTCCCTTCGTGCTGCAAAAGGGTGCATGGAAGAGTACAAACACATCCCCAGTAGAGATGAACCTCAATCTGCCTCTAAGATCTGGCTACAACTCAGTGGTGAAGGAGGAGGTATAGAGTATTCATCGGCATTAGCCACAAAGGCATATTATCGGTTAGGAAAAAAAATGGTGATTTTGAGCCAGGGGTATCTTCCCTTTGTCCAAAATTTCAAATGCTGTTAGGAATAAGTTTGTCTGCCTGATAGCCAGTTTTTCATAGTTAGCTTTGTAAAGTAAAAACACACTGTAAATTTATTACAGGTGCAATATTGCAAAAAGGAAGAATTAGATAACTAAAAATGTTTTGATGCTGAAAAATACGACATTGTTATCTTAAATGAACAGTGCTTCAGTATACAGATGCTCCTATTTTCATACCTTGCTAAATGAATTGCTTATACTGTGGCATGGCTGAAGCTGTCAGAAGAACCATCCTCCTGCCATGAGCCCAAAAGGCCATGGCTGGTTTTTCAGATTGCACTTGCTCCCTGCTCACATAAATCCAGAGCGGCACAAGCTTTGTGGAGGGAGCTCATCAGGAGCGAGTTCCCAAATGCTGAGCAAGCCGAGCCATCCGGCAGCCGAAACCTCTCTGAGATCTGCAGGTTTGATCACTGGCAGCCTGACGCCCAGCAGACCTGGACCCCAGCCTCACCCCATCAGCCAAACGCCAGCACAGGAGGTGGACAAGCTTTCCTCTTCACCTCTTCTGGGCTTTAAACAATGTGGCATGTCTGGAGGTGTAGGCTGGGCTACTTCTCTCTTAATTTTAACCATCTAAGAATGTGGGGCTGGTCTAGGTTTGCTGTTTGGGCTTCCTCAATAGTGGGGAAGAAAGGGTACTTCCAGAAGCCGCCCCATTCCTGAAGTTTTGGCACTCATTTTAGACTAGGACGGGCTGTCTTCTGCAGATCCTGCTCTTTTTATTGGCTATAAAAAGTGTATAGACAAATTCAGATTAAATGTTTACACTTTAGGTGATTAAAGTTAATTGACATGAATCCTATCTTTAACATCTAATTGTAAGCTATAGCTTTTCCTTCAATTATCCACAAAAGGAGTATACTGTGTCCCACCACATTTTTAAATACACTGTAATGATATATATGTTTGCTACTGTTTCCTTTAGCTGCTGCTATTCAGTTTGTTAATGTTGGGAGAGAAATGAATATATTAACATTTCTGCACAACATACTAATATTTCCATCTTTTGCGTTTTTTGAAAAATATAACTTCATACTGCTTTTCTAAACCAGCAAGACTAACTTGTTTTTTTCCAGTGTGGGTAGTTTTACAGTATTAACTGTGGATAAGAAATTTTGCACTGAGCTCAGGAGGATCCTATGGCAGTGTAAAAGTCACGAGATATTAACCACATGAAGGATTAGACCCAAATGACGAATGTCTCCTTTGAGATAGGTTGCCCTAGAGCACTACTTTTTCTGGAAAATGGTTTTACTTTGATTTGAATGGTGTTACTTGAATTAAGTTGCTCCTCAAGTAAGATCAACTTTTCACTGTTTCCTTGTGGCTTTAAATACCACCAAAACATACCTTTCTAGTTATTGTGCATTAGGCAATGCAAAGAAAGAACGTGTGAATCTATTAGTTTGATTTTTAGTTTCCTTAGGTGATCAACTCGCTACTTACTCTGCATGCTCAAACATAAAACTTAACAGCTTTGTAATTCATGCTACCAAATGGAAAACATGATCTCCAGGCTCCTTGAGTCCTTCCCTGGAAGCCCCACCAGAGAGGCCACCCCCTGGACTGCTTCTTGCAGGTGGCAGTCCTGCAAACTGTCTCCTAAGTTGCCTGGCCAAAGGGCAACGCTATGTGCCATGGAAGTGGTGGGACTAGAGATCAGCTTTTCATCCTACACAGAAAACAACCCAAAATCTTCTGTAGGCTGTGTGAAATGGAGGGCTATCAAGCTGTCTGTGTTGAGACAGAAGTCACTTTTTCATTTCCTTCTGCCTCAGCACCAAGAACCTCCACATTAGGTTTCAGAAACTGCTCAGACAAAAACTTTGCCAAAGCCCCTCTTCTCCCACAGCTATTGGTGTAGTTTGCCATATTCCCTGCAAGTAATGGGGAAATCAGCATGCAAGAAGCTGAAGTGGTGACTGATGGCAAACTGCCTCTGATCTAGTTGCTGCGTGGATGCTGCATGTGCTATTGCTGTGAGGATGCTCCCCTACCATCGCAGACAAGCTCACAGGTGCTCCCAGAGCTCCCCCTGAGCATGAGGTCCCTCTCAGTTATGTCTGGCTGTCTACAATGCTGACACCTTATCCCTGAGCAGCCAACAGACCCACCCGTCACAATCAGTGCACGCTGGAGATGCACTATCAGTGAAGCCTTGGGCAGGAGCTAGTTCACCACAAGAGCAGTGCAGATGGGAGGACGCCAGAGGCAGGGAGAGCCTCTCTTGTGTCCTCTTGGGTCTCTAACTGGGTGCAGAGGTCCCTTACTGTCAGATCAGACTCAATCACCTCCCAGTTCTTACTCTGCATTTTCTTTTCGAAAACAATGACAGAAGTTGTATGGCTATTCCCCTGGTGAGCACCTGACAAGACGTTTCTCCTTCAGGGGCTGCTAGAGGGGTGGCAAACCGAGAAAGCTGACGTGGACTACATGAGCATAGTCTTGCTCGGTTGGAAAACAGAAGAGATGAAGAAATTTCTATGTTTTTCCAATTATGCCCAGCTTTTTTTTCATTCTCTGAACCGTGGATTGAGTCCGTACAGCCCCTAATTAAACATCAAGTCTATGGAAAAGCTGCAAGTCTCTTAAGCTATTTTTATACTACGAACTAAGAGGCCAAAAGCTGTTTTGTAACCTGAACCCAACTAGTTCTCTACATCTAAACTCTTCTCTTCTGCACCCCTTTCCTTCCCAGGGCAAGATGTCTTTGTCTTTTTTACCTGCTAAGGGTGATCCCTGCTCCACGCTATTTCCAGCTACTGTTGCATGCTGTTTAAGACAGTGCTAGTTGGCCAGGTCAAAATCACAACAGGGAAAGGGTTAAAATTCAACAGGACTTGCTTTGTAGACAAATGGATCGACTGAAGTATTCTGAGAAGGCAGCTCTGCCTTTCAGCTGCTTTCTCCATACTGAAGTAGGAATGTGCTCAGCTGAACACTCACAGCAGCCTAAAGCTGATGCACTGGGACATAGGAGGAAGACTTTTCACTGTGTTTGAAACGATAGACTAAAATAGCCTTTTACAACTGGCATTCATCACTTTTACCCCTCTGAGTCAAAGTCTCTTGCGTCATATGCAGTCCAGAACAGCTGCCCTGAAGGACATCACTCTGCTCCTGCACCAGTGCAGATGAAAGAACCACTGATGATGCACTGGTAAATACAGAGGATTGAAGTAAGTCCTGAGTGCAAGTACATCTCAGTAAAATTATACGAGGGCCAAGACTGACCAAAGCAGTGATAGTGTATTTCACCATTCCTAGTGAAACAGAAATATGCAGAAGCAGAGTGAGAGATAAGTCATGGTCCTACTGAACAGCTCAGGTTCTGCTAACCATGCATGGTTAGAATAGTCACATAACCTATTTCAGGCACCTAATGTAGGTTGCGTGTGTCAGGAGGCTGATCTCTCTGTATGGTCAACGCACAGAAGTAGGTGAACCCCTCCCAAAGGTGATTTAGAACATCTAAATTAAGGAATATTTAGGTTCCTAATTTGGATGCTCCGAGTTTCTCTCCAGAGGTGCCTCTATTCACTGGTTCTGTATACAGAGAGTGAGGCTCCTAATTTAGGAACATGAGGCACTCCTAAACTAGGAAGGAAATTACCCAGAAGCTGTGAATTACTCCTCCCTTCCCTTCTCCCCCACTGGCAGCTGAACCTATCATGGTGTCAGACTGAGGCCAGATTCTGATTACAGTAACAGTGGTGGCAATTGCGGTGTAACTTCATTCATTTATAGCAATGGAAGCTCTAGACTGGTAGAAATGAAAATAGAGTCTGGTCTGTGATGCTGAAATTCTTGTCTGAGAACTGCTGATAGTGGAATCTTTGCTTCTGAATGAAAATTTTGAGTCAAAAATCTCCACGGTTCCAAATACATACAATAACTTTAAGCTTTGTTTACTATCATGCCACACGTGCAGAGCATGTGGAAATGACAGTATCCTGTTTATACTTATGCTTGTTCCATGGCCATCGTCTTATTAGAGCATCCAACTGTGGCAGAGAGAAACTGGAATCAAACTGAGGAGTCTAAAAGTAAGTAGAAGATCAGCATGACAGGATAAATGAGACAAATGATGTTCTCATATATTAGTGTCTATTCAGGTTCTGCATGACATTTCCTATCTAAAAAACGATTATATGCCTGGGCCTCTGCAATTCCTGTACCAGCCTCTGCTATTTTGAGGGTTAAAACCTGATCCCATATCCTTTGGGCGATTAAGGGTTAAAGGTTCCTGTCTTCATGTAGTGTGGTTTCTTAACTTCCCTAGGAGATGTGCCATTACATACTTCATTAAAATCTTGATTGAGGAAGGGACAAAACTGTAATTTCAAGATATTTTTAAAATGTAACAGATTTCAGATGTTGGTCCATGGATTCTCTAGTATATTTGATTTTGGAATGTTTAATTTACTATGGGAACTGCTTCTTCCCTGGCATGAAAACACAATTATTAAAGCTCATTTCATTATTTTGAGACTGATAGCACAATTTGTTTCATTGTTTAACATTCCATCACTATGAATACAATGAAATTCTCCAATGATTAATAGGATTTGTTATTTTAAATAATCATGCTGAATCTTATTTGCAAGACTTATTAGGTCTGTAACTTCCATATGAATAATGCATCTCTAGCTATACAGCCAACTTTGGAGAGTTGCTCCTCATTTGTAGAATATCCTTCTCTTTGACTGCTTTGGGGACAATCATTCTGCAACGCGGAGCCCACAGTTGTGTATCGCATCTCATCCTATCGCCATGAAAGGCATCCTCAGAGGGATTTCCTCCCAGACATTTCTGTCTGGTTTTTAGGACACTTTGCTCTTCACACTTGCACAAAATGGAAACACGGTGTCTGAGAAGTCAAAAAAGGCAGCCAGGAAGATGTTGTTCCCTAACATAGGCGGTGTCCTGCTGAGTCTCAGCCACCAAAGAGTCCTTTCTGGCTGTGACCACACAGCTGGAAAGAAATTTAGAAGGGGACCACGGAGCCCAAAAAGACCTCACATCCCCTCCTGGATATAACCCTTTCTCTTCCCCTTCCTCCTGCACACGCATTCTCCACTATAAGCTGCAAGGAGTTTTAAACGGCCATAAAGCCAAAATACCACCCTCCCACACAATACAGACCTAAATATGACTTCTGTATGGCTCTTCAAAGAGCAAAAAACTCTGCGTTCCTCCCCTGAGGACCACTCTGATTCCTCCTGTGCCCACCTCCCCTCACCTTCCGCACTGCCAGACCGCATCGGTGCCTGTGAGGAACCACAGCGTGCGGAAGCTTTTGCTCACAGACAGAAACCCACAGCAAAGCCCCATTCCCCACCATATACCACAGCTGCTCTGCTGTACACACACGGCATTTCCACGCTACTGTCTTCATGTATGTTATCACCCTCTCATTAAATAACAGCAGGAGTGGTTTCAGCTAGAAACGTTTTGACTCCAAGTGATTTTCTGTTCTCTCTCAGTGACCCAAACAAAAGACACTCCTGGAAGAACTGAAGTCTGATGATGAGCTCTCATCATTGGATGTGGTCCTTTCCACTCACATTGACATTTATACAGACACAAGCGAGAAAAAAAATATGGCAGTGGTCTGTAGAGCCTGCTCTCTCTGGGCTTCAGCCACAGAAAACTGCACAGCTCATCCCCCTATATAGCAAAAAGCCAGCTCCTTCCCATTTTTTTTATTCCCAGTGAAGGAATAACAGAAATGAAGACAGTCGGCTACAAATTCCCGCTCATCTATCCTCTTCATCATAAATTCATACAAGCAGATGTAAACAGATAGTAAAAAACAGAAACATACATGTTCTGATGTGAAGGCAACCAGTCTGGGAATAGCTGCCATTCCTTTTTCTTTAACTTCTGGGAACATCTTGAAACGTGCAATCAACATAGCATACATGTTAGATATGGCACCACCTGGAGTCCACAGTAATATACTGTTACTTTTTCTATGCATTGTAATATTATTGCAGAACAAATGACAAGTCTTGCTATAGTTTTTCTAACTCTAATGCTAATATTTTTGCCTAATGGCAGTCTTCTTCCTGGCGCTCCTCACAGCTGGGTTGTGTAATAACAGGATCTACTACACCCAAATAACATTTATGCAAAAAGTACTGCTGCAAAAAGTGATGGGGGTTTCCCCTCATCCTCATTTTTGTTACCATTTCTCCTTTAGTCCCCAATCTTATCTTTCCGTATGCCATCAACACATAACCCCACTCTGTTCCACCTCCCAAGCGGATGCCACCACAAGGCAACTTCCTAAGTGGCTTCCGAGGGCAACCTAATCTGTGCTCTCCCCTCCCAAATTAGGGTGGTGTTTCATGCCCTGGCTGTGAGGAAACCCACACAGTGAGTCCCAACAGATACTATCTTCTGGACAACTGGAGTGGAGGGAGAGAAGAGAAAGGAATAAGGGCCACTCTAACAAATATTTTTCTTTTTGTTTGTCCTCTGATGGGAGCAAGGGGAAAAGGTTAGCTGTCCCTAGCACTAGCCTTAAAATCTCTGGCATACATTGATTTAAAATACCCTCTTCAAGATGGGTACCAGATGACAGCCCAACAGTATTCTGTTCCCGTATTTCAATTGTCGATCCATAAATTAAAAACGAGCACTTTGTTTTTCCCTTTTGAGATTGTTACAAACTGAGCCTCTGTGTCTCTGTCGAACAATGTTTGATTATACATTAATGCTGCATGAGCACTATGGGAATATAATGCAGAACCTGAGGCAGAGTCTGAGTACTTTTACATATGTACACACATAAACACACACAGAGACATGTATACATAAAATCCATCAGTTTTTTCCTGTATATATACTATATATATATACAGATTGATTATATACTGATGTTTATGCACATACATTTATATAAAGCAAAGTTGTATATTGATCATGGTTTTAGGCTTTTAAATGAGCAGGTCAGAATGCAGCTGAGGTAGAGTTCAGCTGACCCAACTTTCATCCACCTAAAAATGGGAGTGAAGAGCACAAGACAGGCACTTCCAGAAGATGGTTCAGCTAATCCTAAAGCAGCTGCTTGTGGGAGGTGGGATGACTTACCCTGCCAACGCATCCACCCTTCTACCTTCGATATATGGGAGCTGCTAACTAGCCCAGCGTAGACACCCAATTCTTGGACAGCCAAAGTGAGGCAAGATAAAATCCACCCTTTAAGCAGATCAAGGTAGCTCTGCTGAAAGCAGCGACACCACACCACGTTACACCAGCAGGGTATATATGCCAGCAAATTTAACATCGTTCTGACTTGTGTAAGATTTGTATTTATCCCACTGGAGACACATACACTGTTCCACGACCCACAGAAACTGTGCCATTCACATCTAACCAGTGTCCCCATTCTGCTCTTGCAGTGAGGCTGCCGCTGCTCTGGACTTCCCCTGACCTCACTGTCCCTCCTGCGAATCCAAGGAAAAATGCCACAGAGGAATGGCATCGCTGGCACAGGGGTCGGTACAGATCGAGCTTTTTCTTCCCCTTTCAACTACCTTGAGAGGTATGAACATATTTCTACACATCTTTTCACAAATGACAAAACAAGAAATGGAGAGACTAAGAATAAATGTTCGGATACCTGTCCCTAAAAGTTGCAGATGTCATGTAACAGCTGCTCTTGATGATTTAGGTGATTCAACTAAGTTGAAGCAATTTGGCCTATCTTGTCCAAAGTCATTGGCTCAGTGTCAAAAGAATCAAGACTGAAACATTAAAATTCTTCAATACCAGGCTTTCCTATTAGTATTTATTACCTACCCATTTAACTTTAAGCTTATTAATAAGCCCTCATTCTGCCTTTAATTTTGCAGCTGTGTTTACACCCACGGTTAATTGCAGGCAACAAAACACACCTACGGAATTTGGAGAACCTAATCAGGCCTCTATACTTTGCATGTATTGATACTCTAGATGCAGAGAGCGAGAACCTTTTCTTTGCAACAGTAAAGTGCTGAAGCCATGACAGTTTGAAATGAGAAGACAGCAGAGATGATTTTGGTTATTGCCTAATAAAGCAGAACCTGAACACTAGGTATTGCTGAGTTAGAAAGATTAGTGAATTAGAAAGATGCACTTTGCACAAACCAGAAATTGCAGAGAAAGTCAGGATGAGAGGGGGCAGTGCTGCAAAGGGCCAGGACAGGTACGTGACACCTGCCAGAGAGCCCGTCCCCATGCAGGGTTCAGCTAGACGAAGTGAGCTCCAGCATCTGGTTCTTCCTGAGGTATTCATCTTTCCTGACTCACCCTATTTGTCTCAAGCACAGTTTGCCAGATTTGGGCAGATCTGACGCTGGCACTGAGCCCTTCACCCCAGCCTGCTGCCCGTGCCCAGCCTCTGCCTACCAGGTCTGGCTGAGCAGCAGTGCTACTGCACTTTTCTCCCCACTTAGGTCCCTGACCACCCCGGTGGGGTTCCTGTGGCTCAGGCCTTGCAAGGTGAGGAACTGAAGACCAGCTGTACTGAGCCAGGCCAGGGACTGGACAGTAACCAGCCACTGTCCAGTTTCCAAAAACTTTGGCTTAGGTCCTGGGTTCGTGATTCACATTTACATGCTGCCCTCTGTGATGGAGCCATGGTTTCCATCAGGACCTCCAAGCACTACAGTAAAAGCTGTCAGAGGTTTTGCTCTCAGTGCTTTTAAAATAAGGACTCAACAAGACATAAATTCTTCTCATCTTTTTCTCCACCTCTGTGGAAAGGCCCAGGACAAAACTCCTGCACCACTTCCCATGTGTGCATTCAGATGTGAGAAGTTGAAGATGAGCCTTGTCTGACCTTCTGCACAGCATGAACTGTACCCTTCACGCCCTTGGAGGGCTGAACATCCTAGGCTGTTATCAGTGAGGCCCGTCCTTTGCTCGATAGTCCAAATGCTCTTTCCTTCTCCATTAGGTCAACGAACTTTCTTTCCAGGAGGGCTCCTTCCCCACCAGTCTGTTCTCTTTTGACAAGCCAAAATGCTATGGCCAATGTCAAGTCTTTCTAGTTTTTGCAATTTGGTGATATAGACAGGCCAAAATTTTTAGCAATGAAATTCCAGAGTAAGATAGGAGGTGACAAAGAATATAAATCAAAAGACTAAGTGTGATGATTAAAAAAAAAAAAGGTCTTAATGTAGTGTTTGTCAGGAGTCAATGATTTCTCCACAGTTAGTCACACACTATTTTTTTGCCTTATTGGCTTGCCCTGAAGGAACCAGGTTTCTGAGCCTTTAAGCACTCAGATTAACCAGCTACCCAAGTACCCCACTGACCTCAAGAGGCAGCTCAGACATGGAAAGCTAACTGCATACTGTAATGTTGGCAGGATCTCACCCACTCCACTAAAATTACTTAAAGGGATGCTATATCTTTCCCTCTGCTCCAATTTTCCCTGCGGTGATGGAGAGCATTGCTGTGTTTCTTCCCCCCATTATTAATACAAAAGTCCTTCTATTTCATGTAATCCATAAAAAGCGGAGACAAAAAGAAAATGCAAGGGAAATGTCTCTTCTGATTATGTTTCCCATGTGCCATTACAGCTGCTAATAATGCAGTGCAGTTTGCTCAAACAGACCCTTGTAATCACATCCCTGAAATTCATAAACATGCAATACTTTATCTCAAAGAGGCCACTGGTGGTTATTAGCAAGTGTCCTCTCAAACATGCATATTTAATTATGTTTACTTTTTAACTACAGGGGATGTCATATAGCATAGTCTGAAAAATAAAGAAAGCTTGAAATATCATGTACCAGGTGAAAATATCCCATCGCCACAGCCCCCTGGCCAGCCAACCATCTCTCTCATTTTCCTTAGTGTGACATATTCCAAAAGTACAAACACTGGAGCAATTTCATAGGTGAACCTGAAATGTAGTAATGTCCATATTTAATGCTTTCATCTACAACACTAACACATCTTCTTCCAATATTACATTGTATTATAGCCACAATACACTCTATCTTACACTGGGTACTGTTCTGTTTTACAATACTTTTGACAAACTTCCTTTTGATTTGATGTCAAATGTCTAGAAAGAGAAATGCTGAGAGCACTTGAGACTCCACTTCCACCCATTTCAGTGAAACAAATCTTGCCACCTCTTCCAGGCTCAAGGCTTTGCCCTGCATTCAAGAGCTGCTGGGCAAAGCCGGACCTTTGCCTTGCAAAAATCTGTGTTCGTGTCTAGCTGGATACACATTACTAGTTCTACTCATGATGACAAGACAGAGCACGAAGCCAAGCAAGTGCACAAAAATGCTTCCTAGTCCTAAAGTGAAAAAAACCCCACACTTTAAATTCTGCACCTCTTAGAGAAAGCAATGCCTTTAACTGCTCTGAGTACAGACTGTCCATAACCTCTCTACATGAATGCCTTCCATTTTACATATTTATCCATGCAAAATGCTAAAATATTTTTTTCTGTATATTTTTTGAGGGCATAGAAAAACCGACATCAGATTAGTATGATGACATCTAATAGGAGACAATCTACAAGACAATTTCGAAAGTCTTCATGTAAATAGCTATAACAACCATTTTAAAAGCAGACAACTGCTTTTCCAGCAACCTTAATGTAAAAGTATTCTTTCTTTCATTCAGCTACAGTAACTAATATTTTACAGTATAACTGTAAAATTATATTAAGTATTACTATGGAAAAAAATCTGCTACTTACATATTAGTATTTGCTGCTGATGTCAGCCAGTCTGCTGCCAATCCAACCATGTCCAATCCAGTTGAAAGCTGATTAAAATATCTAGGGTGCCCTGCATAAGATGGAAAATGTTATCAAAGGACTGATGACTCTGAATGAAACTATTCAGTGCTGAATGGTATATTTACCTCCAGATTTCTATAGAGAAGGAAGTGCTTTCAAGGTATGAAACAAAGCAAACAGCAATAAATACATTTCTCGGAAAAGGCAGGATTTCTTTTCTTTCTCATTCCAAACTCAGTAAAATCAGAGTAATTACACTGAACACAGAATAATAAATTCCAACGTTCCCTATTATCCTCTCAATATGCCGTGAAAATTAGCACGATGCTGCGTCACAAAAATAGCTGTTTGCTCCCGTTAGTGTGTCACGTGTTGCCACTGGATGTGTTTTTGCCTGGCTAGGTTTGAAAGGCACGCACGAGACACCATCTGAAGAGCTTGCCAGTACATATAACATCAGTGATGAATGGCTAATGATTATAATAGAGTGAAATGAGAAAATGGAACATTTTGGTGACTGCTTTGCACATGACTCAAAGGCTGATGATTGTTCAAAGATGGCAGGGAAGGTGGCAGTCCTTGTCATTTCGTCCCTGTCAGAGTGCAATTATCAACAGCCTGGCTGCTCGCAATTGTGACTTTAAACAAACCCCATGAAAACCAGAACCACTGCCCCAGCAGAATGGTGCACAAGAACATACTCAATGAGCTGATAGTCCATTTACCTGATTAATCTAATTGGCTCCTGATTTTTTTCTAAAATCCTGTTAAGAGGTTTTCTTAAAAATATGCCTAGAGCCATTAAATGCAGGAACCATTAAACCTCAGTATTTACTAGCCGCTCCCCACAAGCCCCTGTTAAGTGGCATAATTTCCAGTACAAATTACAGACAGTTCACAATTACTTAAATGCTGTCCGACTCAAAGGAAGGCAGCTTCTGCTTGGAAAACACCTGTCCTGACCCACAGACGATGTACTGTTACTGCTGTCACGGAAAACAAAAGATAGAGCAAGATGACTGGAGAAAATGCAGACCCAGCACCAAAAGAAAACTTATCTTTGGTCTCCGGTGGCCTCTTATCAGGCGCGGACACATGGCTGGCAGAACAGCACGGGGAATTGCTCCCCAGCTCTCACCTCGCAGCACACAAAGGCAGGGTAATTGGGATGTGTGGGCAGAGCGGAGCAGGGCAAAAGGAGACAGGGGACGGGCACAGATGCAATATCCTGCACCCCTAACCTGAGATGAGCCCCGTGCTACTGCCATCCAGCCTGTGTTCTGCACCAAGCCCTCCCCAGCAGTGATACGAACTGCCATGTTCCCCTGTCCACACTACCCAGGACACGCGGCCAAGCCCATCAGGCAGCGAGGGATGCTGCTGAGACCCGGCAGGACCAACAGGATCCAGCCCCTGCACGCTCTCGAAGGGGGCAGGTGGACCTGGGGCACATGTGCATCCTTGCCACCACTGCCAAAGCCACAGCAATCCTGCGCCACGGGCTCTGTCTGCAGAGGACAGCATCTCCCCTGACGACGGGGTTTTGAGAAAGGTTTCGGTATTTATAGCTCAGGTTCAATCTCACAGCCGGGCTCCGAGTGAGCTCCCAAATTCTGCCAGAAAGCAACAGAAAATCAGGAGCTGAAAGCCTTTGGCGAACGCGAGCCACAGGAAGAGGCCAGAAAAACTCCTGCTTTGGAAATAAATCCACACTGAAAAGCTGGGGAATAGCAGAATTCGTATCTGCAGCTGCAGTGTCTCGGCGGCTCTCCGTCAGCGCCGTACCCAGCCCCAGGCGACAGCCCTGTTGTCACTGCTTGTTTCTTCAAGGAAACCCCACACCACACCTCCTGCTTTAGGAACCGCCGCAGGAATGGGGCTGGATGCACGCGGGGGTCGGGCAGCCGTACCCCGGGGGGAGCTGCCTTGTGCCCTTTCACAGATGTGACAACAAGGAGGGCAGGAGCTGCCGCGGCGGCTGATGGCAGAGCCCCCAGCGCCTACACTACACCTGTGACACGGTCCCCTCCACCCAGTGCCCTTCCCTCCTGCAGCGTGGCTTTAACACGCCACGGCAGAGAATGTAATGCCCCGATCTGACCCCAACCTCAGCTGCAAGGGTTTGTCTGTCCAGGTGACACCCTAACAGGTGAGCGAGCTCTCTTCCCTCGGCCAGATGGCGGCCACGGAAAATTGCAGCTCTGCTTAAAACACTGGCTCTGACCGACCAGGCAAGAAGAGTTTGTGAGAGACGCTCAAAAATCACTCTGCCTGAAAGGCACATCCTTTGTCGCGGTTGTCACCGAACAAAGAGGTGACCACAAAAGAAACCGACAGGGTGCAGGGAGCAGGGGGAGGGGGTGTGTGTGTGTGTGAAAATAGGAGATTCCTGGTTGATTTAGCAATAAACAACATATTTACACATATTCCTGAGTAAATCGGGAGATGATGTGCAATTACCGGGGCTGAGGCACTGGGATGGCCAGGGCTGGGCTTTCCCTGCCGAGGACGTGCCTTTGCCCCACGCACCCTCCTCTCAGACCCGCTCCTGCCTGCACGGGGTGTCAGGCACAGACAGCCCCCAGCGCGAACACACAGCATCCACCGGCGCGACAGGCAAGCGCCGAGAAGGGCTGGGCAAAGACGGACAGCACGGATAAAGGCATGGCCTTTGGGTTTGGCCTTGCCCGCAGCCCCATGGCCTGCTGCCGGCATCAGGCCCTGCCAGGGAGCAAGGCTGGGCCAGCGCCAGCTCCTCGCACCCTTCCTGGGGCTTCCAAGCCATTTTTAAATGCTCCCATTTCAATTCCCCCAGCAAGCCTTGCACAGGAACTGAATTTCACATCCACCTCCCCCTGCATTTGCAGACGCTGCCTTTTATATTCTCTCAGACAAAATTCTGGCTGGGGCTGGATGGCGGTAGCCGGGCCAGTGAGGGGGTGGAAAACCGTGCGTGGCGCCCCCGGAGCACCCCGGCAAGCCCTGGCACTCAGGCAACACCTGGGAGCATCGCACGCCTGCCCCTCGGCCAAAAAATCAGCCAGCCGGCTCCTCGAATCCCAACCGGGGATCAGTGCTGGGACATGGGGATCCAGCTGCGAGACTAATCTAAGCAATACAATTTATTTTCCAATCAGCCTCCCGGGCCCCTGCAGCACCCCCCCCCAGCCCAGGAGGGGCCGTGTCCGAAGGGCTCCCACAGCGGGAGGGGAGGCAGACCCCCGCTGCCAGAAACCTCACTGCACTGTCCCTCCTCTGAGGGTAATTCCAGCGTTTTACTCCGAAGCACGTGCCGAAGGGCTCCGGGTGTAAATCCTGCGTGTTTCGGGAGCCCCCGCAGGCTGGGGCAGCCGCTCCAGGGGGCGGCAGCCAGGCAAGACGGCTCTGCACCCCCCGGCCGCATCTCACACACACACACACACACACACACACCCCCCCGGCACCTGTCCTTGGAAAGTGAAAACTCTAATTTCATTAAAACGAAATAAAAAATGCCCAGAAGGAAAAGCCTTACATATTTATGGGGAGGAAGGGAAATGGTAACATTGTTTTACAGGGTCTTTTTTGGATGCACAAAATGAACTAGGTCCATTATGTGAAACAGGTTATGACAATAAAAGCTGAACAAAAATCGCTTAAGAAACCCTATTCTTTGATTTTCCACATTCACAGATCCTGTGTTTCAAAGCATTCCGTGAAAATATGTTTCCTATGCCCTACCCAGACACATCACATGGATCACCGGACTGATCGACTTTGTTCCTGTGGACATCATCTATCTAACTATTTACTCCAATATTTTACAGACGTTTTGGCAGCACCCGACTCATGCATCAAAAACATTCAGCTGGGCATTTCCACCTCTAAACGAGGATTACACAGATCCCCCTCAATCTATTGGAATCAGTCTGTTCTGTTCCCAAAAGGTGACAAAACCCGGTTTTTCTTTTCCCCTCAACCTCTACTCACGAAATCACGAGCCTTTTGTCTCTGTCAGTAATTGCTAACGCGTTTGTTTTTAAGCAATTTCTCAGTAATTCAAATTCCCCCGAAGAGCTCCCCCCGCACTTCACATCGTTTTTCAATCACAGCCGTAATTATAGCTCTGCTTTTTGCCTGCTCCGCCGCCGTTTATTTAAGGTGGCCCCGGGTGCGCCCCCCCCGCCCCGGGCCTGGGCGACCCCCGGCGCTCCCCCTTATCCCCCCCCCCGCCCCCTCCTCCACGCCCACACGAAGCCTACACTGGGGCACGACAAACGGGGGTGTCCCAGACAGTCGGGAGTCAACCCATCCCTGCCCTCCCCCGTCAAAAACAACAACAAAAGGCTGTTAAAGCAATCCGGGCTTTGTTTATATTGCTCGAGCCTAAAGTTGGAAAAAAAAACCCTCCTGCGCATAGTTCTGCCAAATTCTCCTATTTTTCTGTCCTGCAGGTAAGGGGAGAGACACAGCAAATGGCCGCTCACAGCTCCCACGTACAGGATATTTATTGTCATTTTGGCTGCTAAATGGGTTTGTCCCTGATGCCCCCCTGCAGGAACGACACCCCCACCCCGACACCCCATCTCCGAGCCGGAGGCAGCCCCGGTCTGCGGGGAGCAAGGGGCAATCCCGGGGGCATCACTTGTAAAATGGATGAAAAGGAAAGGGGGGCAAGTCGGAAAGGTGGTGAAAAGGCTGCTCGTCGGCAACTCCCGACACACAGAAACATCAATTTTAAACGGGAGAGGGTGTGCGAGGCTGCACTGACAGCTACAGAGACGGGGCCGCTGGAGTATTTTATCATTTAAGAAAACGATTTCTGACTCGGCTAGAAATTGTTCGGAACTGGCAAAATACAGTCGCTGCTTCAAGCTTTAACGTTTCAAGACAAAATGAAATGACACCTTTAACGAATGGATGGGATCACATAGGGTAGAAAATGAGCATGGCTATTACCTGTTTTAATTGCATACTTCAGAGTTGTTCTGCAGTTCAATAAAATTTCTTCCAAGGTCTGTGGCTGATCTGCCAGTTCCCAGTTATATTCCTGGAGCAGCTCATTTGGGTAATGGAAATCAATAACTTTTGTTGATCTATCAAAACTTTTCGCCACATACTGAAGTAAAATGTCCACAACATCTTGTAGGAAAGACATAGTTGTTATTTCTCCATCGCATGCCGGCAGAAGATCTGGGAACGGAGAAATGGAAAGTTCACTTCGTTTTACGACCGCATACACTGAGTTCAGACAAAGGCTTCTCACGTTTATGTTTAGGAAATCTTGTCACTGCGTTCGGTACAAATAAGACTTTGTTTTCATTTACTAAGCAAATTGGTAAGACTGTATTTTAAGGAATGTTCTGAGAGATAATAGTTAGGTTTTAATATCCTATCTAAAATAGCAAATTTTGCCCACAGTGTTATTTCAGACCAATTTTTAATGAGAGCGAGCAGGGAAACAAGAAAAAAAGGAAAACGAATCTCAGGAAAAATAAAAGATCGGGGAAACAAGGGCTACAAAAAGCGCTCTAAAAACTGTCATTTGCCTTGCAATAAAATACCTTCATTGTGACTCTCCCAACGCGAGTAACTTGTTGATAATTTAATGTCTTTTCCGAGGCGATGCTACACGGTCTCTCGGGGCACGCACCGACAGCTTTTGTTTAAGCGCAACGGCTCCGGCAGAGCCGAGCTGGAGTGGAAGCCCCTGATTTGGGGTGACCCGGGAGCGGTCAGACAGGCGGCAGCACAAGCTCCCACGGCGGGGCCAGCGGGGCAGAGCCTGCCCCGGTGCCCCCGCGCAAACGGGAGCGTTTCTGGGCAGCGCATTTCTGCGGGGAGCGGGGATCTCTTTACTAGCGGAGACGCCACCTCCAAGGTCAGAAAACATGAAGCGCAAAAATACCTCGAATTAAAATCAATCGGTAAGACAGCGCTCTTTCCCCCTACTCCCCTCAAACCTTAATTACATCGCAGTGACTTCAACGAGAAGGTCGCTGCTGGCGGTGCCCCTTAGAAAGAGCAACCTGCAGGCTCCAATTTTATTCGTTTTTGGTTTTGGTTTGTTTTTTTTTTTTTAAGGGATTTTTTTTTGTTTGGGGTTTGGGCTGGGGTTGTTTTGGCGGGTTTGAGAAACGCCGGCGAGTACCGGGTGCCGGAGGAGCGGGCCGGGGCGGGGGGCGCGGAGCTCCGCGGAGCCGCCGCGCACCGTCGGGACCCACCCGGCCTCCGCGCACCGCGGGCGGAGGCAATTTCCCGACCGAACGGCGGTTTTTGTTTTTGGTTAGTTTTAGAACTGCAGCGTGGCCCGGGAGCGCCGTTACCTGTTGAGTGCAGAAAGGCGTAATTCACCTCCGCTTTTTGGCAGCCGCAGGGTTTTTTGTCGCAGGTACAGGCCGGCCGCGGCTCCGCTGCCCCCGGGGCTGCCCTGGCGCCGGTTTCCACGGGTTTCTCGGCATCTCCGTAGAGCAGGGCTTGACAGCGACACGGACACACGGCCTCAGCATCGCGGCATCAGCCCCCGTCCCGTCCCCCCCCCCGCCCGCCCGCCCCGGGGCAGGGCCCGCGGCCGCCCGTCAGCGCTCCGCGGGCGCGGAGCCTCGCCTGGGCGGCGGGCTGCCCTTACCGCAGAGTTTGTTTCCGATCCCTCCCGTGAACTTCTGGGCAACCTGACACCAGGCTCTGGCTGCAAGAGAAAATGGAGCGGAGGGTCCGTGGGGACGGGCGCGGGTCGGGGGCGCCTCGTCCCACACCCGGCACCGCTCCCCAGGAAACCCCCAGCCCAGCCCAGCGGGGCCGCGCCGGGCCAGACCCGCCGTCGTCCCCCGCCGCTCCGTCCCGATTCCACAAAGGGGTCTCCGGCGAGCGGGCGGCGCTGCTACGGCGGCTCGGCGGCTCCGTCGGGCCGGTCCCGCTCGGCGGCTCGGCGCTCCCTTACCTGTGCCGGGGCTCTCGGCGGCCGCGGAGCCCTCCTCGGCCCCGAAGGACCAGAAGCCGGAGCCGGGGCTTGCCATGGCGGTGGCGAACCGGCAGGGCGGGCGAGGAGCGGCGAGCTGCAGCCCAGGCGGCCTGAGCGAGAGTGCGTGAGTGTGAGTGTGCGGGTGTGTAAGTGCGTGCGTCTGCGCCAGGCGGCGGCAGGCGAAGGGGCGGGGGCGCCCCGGGCACGCGTGGGTGGGAGCGTCTCCCGTGGGGGCCCCCGGGGCGCGCTCCCCCGAGCGGCCGCGGTCGCTCCCCGCAGCAGTCGCGCCGCTGCCCCCGGCCTGTGACGGGGCGGGCGGCGCCGGGGGAGGTGCCCCCGCCGAGGACGATGGCGACGGCTGCCGTGAAGAGTCCCCCGCACCCTGCTCCGGAGGGGCGGGGGGGGGCGCTGGGGGCAGAGCCGAGCACTAGGTGAAGGCGAGGTGCCTTGTTCCGCCTCCACCCCACCGACGACCCGCGCCGGACGGCCCCGAGGCCCGAGTTCGGCGGGGCGGGAGCAGGGGGCCGAGCCCCGCCCGGCGCCGCCGAGCGCTGAGCGGAGGGGAAGGGTGATTTTCCGGGCCGTGGAGGGGGCGGACGCGGCGGTCCACGGTGCCCCGAGGGGAGGGCTGAGACACAGGTCCCTGGGGCTACGGGGAACCGTCCCCAATCCTGTGAGCTGCAACGCGCCGAGAAATTCACCCCCACGCCCCTCACCCCCTGCACCGGGGTACCCCCACGGCTGCGAACAGGGGACTCCCGGGCGGCGGCCCCGAGGCCGGGACAGCCCCTGCGGCAGGCGGCGAGCAGCGGGGGAGTCCCGGGGCGGGGAAGGGACAGCCCTCCCGAGCCCCCACCACCCCCCGGCCCGGCCCGGCCCTGCCCGCTGCCACCGGCGGGGCCCCCGTCGAGCCGGGCCACCCGGAGAAGGCGCTGGTGGCGAGGCCCGTACAGGATGGGGCGGCTCCTGCTCCCCGCTCCCGGGCTGGGCTGCGGGGTCCCGCCTGCGCTCCCGCGGAGGTGGCGGGAGGAGCCCTGCGCGACGCCGCGGCTGCTTGGGGGCGGCCCCTGGCTCCTGCGCCTGCCAGCCCCGGCGTCTCTCCTGGCCTCCCCGGGCCGCTCCCGGGGTCTCCCCGCAACCCCCCCGGGGATGGGGAACCCTCCGGAGCCGCCCTCCCCGCTCCAGCCCCGTGGGAGGCGGCAGGTCTCGGAGGCGAGACTGGAAGAGAAGGCAAGGAACCGCTCCCTCTCCCGCCCCGACGTCGTTTCTGAAGGCAACCAAAGCTCCCCCAGCCACCCAGCTGGTTCCCCGCGGGAGCACAGAGCCCTTCCTTGCCGTGGTTGCCTCTTCTCCATCACAGGAGGGATTTCAAGCCCTAACCCTGGAAGGGAGGCAGGCGAGGCCATGCCAGGCCAGGATTTGGCCCTGCTGAGAGCACTGGTCACCCAGGACCCCCACTGCTCCTTGCAGCCAGGCCCTGGGAGCTCCCAGGCCGTCTTCAGCCGAGGCCATCTCTCTCCGCTTTCTACACGCACCCACATGGTTACTAGGGCTGTCCCTCTCTGAAATCTCAGAGCAACGTTTTGATGTTTTTCAACACTCTCCTGGTGGGAAAGTAAAAGAAAACCAGCCCAGCCCAGGCATCTCTGGAATTACAGGTCTTTTCCAGCTCCCAGATCACATCGGCTTTAAGGAAACGCAGACGGTAATTCAGGCTCTCCACGGCGAGAGGCTGCTGTGAGCTCTTCCCCACCTCGCTCACTCACCCCCAGTCCACAGTGCTTCGTCAGTTCTGGGTGTAATTCAGACGCAGCCAACCGTACCACTGCCTTGTGCATTTTTATTTACTTTACCATCTTAATAATACATGAGAAAGCAATTTTAAAACAGATTTCAAATTTAAACAATGTATTGCAAATTTTACATTGCAGCAAATCTTAATTCGGTGCACAGCCTTATAACTACTTAAAGATCAGGAAGCAATGGTTACCTGTCTCTGGGGAAAGAGCCAAGTGTTGGGGGGAAACAGACAAAAACCCGACCCCTGTGGCTCGCTGCTGCTGCCAATCGTAGGATTTAGGAGATCTAAGCACGGGAGCAGGATCAGGCCTTTATACTGGCATCATGAAATTTGCCTTCTCTTGCTTTGCAGCTGGGAACATGCAATTACAAATCCTGAAAGGAAGCGCAGCAATTATCTGTGTGGTTTCTGTGAAATAAGGTCCTTTGAATAAGGAATCGGGGGAAAATTTTAACATGGTGGCTATTGCTTTTATTTCCACTTAATTTCTAGTGGAACTGATTAACAGTGATCATTACATTTAGGCAGCAATCAACCAGAGAGCGTATTTCTTGGCACCCCAGAGATTTAAGATTCCTAAAAATCTAATGCAAAGGAGAACAAAGCAAACATGATTTAAAAGTTCATCACTTAGTCACAAAGCTCAGAGGCAGAGGAGAGGGCTGGATATACTTCTCAAAAATGGACATCTCCAACATAAAGATTATACACACAATATTGACCTTTAAAACTGGCTACTAGCTTTAAAGTCAATAATGAAATAAACTGCCATAGTATGCTATCCAATTAATCATTTATGTTTGTTTTTATTAGAGGGACACTTGCCACAAACAGTTCATCCCAAAATTTAGGCATTGTAAACCTAAAATGGGCAGAAATTCCCCTATGGTGTTCTTGTTATATTTTTTTTCCTGTAAAACTATTTATTAGAAACAATAACTAAGGTTTTCTGAAGGTGCGTGTAGAAATTTGAAAGCTTAACTAGGGAACTAGAAACTAAATGATCTACTTTAATTGGATGAGACTCATGAAATGCAAAAAAGAAAGAAATATACATTGAGGAAAGTAAACTAGATTTAAGCTGCTTAACGTCTAATAATTTTCATATGTAGCAGTGGTATCTGAAAGAAAGCTGATTTTTGTATTAGGTATTTTTAAAGTATACGATATGTGACTGACAGTGTCCCTTTGCCACGGTGTTGGGCTGTAAACCACAGTAATTCATACTCACATGAACACACACGTTGTAAACTTGAAACATCAGAGATTAAAAAAAAAAAAAAAGGAAGCACATGGTATAAAATGATAAAAAAGATTATGCTAATAAAAGCCAAATGGCAGCAGGAACAGCAGCAGCAGCTAAAACTGCTGGATAAGGCGCCGGCGCTGTGAGGTCTTCCGCAGCAGTCGTCTGTAGTCATAGGGATTATCTTCGGTTTTACTCTCTTCCAGGGGGCTTTCTGCAACCCTCGACCTAGGGATTAAGCGCAGAAGTGTTTTAGAAATTAAAGTCAAAACATTTACCTTGGCAAACACTCCTAATCGACTGCTTAACCTCCACCCTCGGGGGGAGGAAATAAAAGGAAAAAGGAAAAAAAATCCACTGACTTCGCTAGGCCTCTTCCTGTGCTACATAAAGCAGGCACCTTGGAACAAACATATTATATACTAAAAGCAGATGAACACAGAAGAACAACATGTTCTTCTATGAAAGGGACATAATAAAAGGACATAAAACCATTGAGAACATGGGGATGTTTTGCAGTAGCATTTGCCTGATGGTTACTGAACCAGATTTTCAGTTGGCGTAAATTTGTTTGCTCTGTTTTTAACCTGCCTGTGGAGCTCACTGTATGTCCATCTCTTCTTTTTTTTTTATTTTTTTATTTTTTTTTTCAGATGGGAAGATGCATTTTGGAAGTCACCTCTTCACAGGCTGGATGGTGACCTGGTAGCAGGCGTTACCATGGAGCAAGATTAAAAATAAAACTCAGTTATTTTAAAAGTATATTACTCTGAAATAATAACTCTGAAGATAAACTGCCAAATAAAAAATACTCAGTGCTTCAGTTCTGGAGACTGAAATGACTGTATAGTCTTTAGATCCAGGTGACCCCATTTGAAAGATACTGAAGCATAGAAATGTTTATTCATTGCATTCATCTGCCCTCAGAGGCAACAGTGTAAATTTAAAAGTTACACAGATTATTTTCACTCTGGCTAGTTAGGATACAATCAGAGCAGCACACAGCAAAAGGTAAGAAATTCCTTTTAGTAAGCTCAGTGCCAAAGTTCTCATTCATCTAAACCAGACCTCAGGGTTCAGATTTGGTGTAATTAACCACCCTAGAAATGCAACATTTTCCAAGGGATGTAAACTATATGGTAATTCCCTGATACTATTATTTTTTATTCCATGCCTTCACAACACCATCCTAAAACTAATTTAGATCCTACCTGAAAAAATACCAAAAATAAAATACGTAAGGGGCACAAAATTTTCTATAAATATTTTCTCTATTTCTATGGGTACATTTTCAAATTCAGTGAATATCCCAGGCTTAGTGTTTCCCTTAAGCCTTTGACCTAGATATTTTCCAAGTTTTTCTTACATATATGAAGACACAAGAAGATGCAAATATATAAAGATATAGAAATATGTGTTTGCACGTGCAGTGTGTGTGGGGGCACTGGCAAGAGTGAGAATATCAATTCCCTTAGCCCAGCAGAGGTCACCCTCTATGAAGTCTACGTGGGAACAGAGGAGCTCGAGCAAACCCTCCTTTTAGGGTTTTTCTCCTGGCTGCCCACTTTGGTGAGGTCCCACCACAGGCTATGAACACACGTGCTGACACAGGAGAGCAGGAAAAGGAGGCAGTCAAGCTGGTGTCTTATCTGCAGAAAGCAGGCAGAAAGGTCGGCGCGCATCCACCCTATTTAAAACCTAACTGGTCAGAAATACAATTTTTAGGTTCTGCTTTAGTTTAATTTGATTTTTGATCAGAGATTTACTGCAGGATTTTTGTCCATCTCACCTGGCACTTGGGAAGCAAAAAACTAGCAGGTAGGCTGGACACCAATCGTAACAGCATTTGTCCCCGCTGCATAAAGATGGGAAATTTTCAGCTATACATTTTACAAGTTAATTTGGCAAGATTCCGTGAATAAAAAAATAGATTTATGTCTAATTTGAAAGTGTGTCTTTCTTTTTATTAATCTTCTGAATATATCAACAAGGATATACATTTATTTTTTCCTATTATTATTTTGTACGAATTACCGCTCAGTAGCTCTTAAAATTGAAGTCCTGCGCTCAACTGAGTGTCTCTTCTTTCTTGTGGTAGAACTGCTGTCCTTTGAGGTGGAATCAGTAGATGAAATTTCTTGGTAGTAGATATCTAAATCTAGCACTTTGCTCAGACTGTCAATAAATAAGTACACTAAGTTAACAGTTTCACTTTTCAACATGATATTCAACATTCAAAAATAAGGCATCAAAAGAAGAGCTGTAACAGACCAGACATGAGGGACAGGGACATTAAGTGAATCTTTCAAGCCGTGGCATAAACAAGTGCAATTCAAACTGTGGTAAAATGAAATTAGATGCTGTGAGCGCATATTATGTGCATATAATGTCACGTAATTTCCTTTAAGATACATATTTTAGATACAGAGTTTGTATTCTGCAACCTCAGCCTAGGATAGTGCTAAGGGCCCGTTCATCTTGCATCTATGACCAGGCTACCATAGCACATATGCTCTAGTACCATAGCAGCGACGCTTGGGAGCAGCAAAAAAGCTGAAGTATAGAAACACAAATAAAGTAAAGCTGTGATGTATGTCAGGAACTGCAAACCAGGTCTACAGCACATGTAAGAATCTAAGATACAGAAGGACAGACTATATCTATTGCTTCCTTTTATTTCTGCAGAGATCCATCAAAATAGTTACAAGAGACTTCTGGTTGCAATTTCAATGGCTACTCTTCTTTACCTGTTATTAATAATTATTGTTTTAATGTCTTATGATCTATTTCCAAACAGTCATATGTTTTTTTAGGAGAGAATTTTAGCAGTCTTTGTATTTTTGCTAACAAAAAAGAACTGGTTGCTCATTTGCTTTGACTGGAATTTTAAGCACCTTCAATTATTTTCTGTGTCAGAACTATCTTTGATGTGGACCTTATCTTAACTTATTATTGTGCTTGTGTTGCCATGGTAAAGGGCCATGCTGTACTAAACTGAATGACTGAATTCTATAATGGATTTTTGTTGCTGAAAATTGCATATTTTAACTTCGTATATGATGCCCTGCCTGTGAATCACCAAATTATCATGCTTTTTTTAATGCTTTATTCTCCTGGTTGAAGTACCGCTAAGAACTATTTCTAGAGTACTGAAATGACAATAGTGTGATAATGAAAAAAATTACCTTTCTTTTCTTGGTTTCCGTTTTTCATCTTGTATTGATTTCTAAGAAAATACAAAGTAATTTAAAAAATACTAAAAGGAAAGCTTATGCAAAGATACAAGTCGTCAACATGTTAGGTAGGAGTGTTGTACATTTTTTGTTAAAAGAAAATATAGAGAATCTAATTTGTGAGCAAGTGCCCCAGAAAAATCTATTTTCAGAATCTTTGAGGCTGAGAATGGGATTAGCATTGTTACTCCCAAATTTCAGTTGCCATACTGTGAAAAAAAGCTAAAGCAATCGAGATCAGAAAACAAAAAGGAGATCTAAAACTTTGAAATATCTATAGTTGTTTTAATGAAGTTGACAACACTATCTCACTGAGGGAAGGTTACCGTGATGCCATGAGAATTTCCATAAATACCCAGTGGGAGCAGGCAGAATCCTCCTCTCATTAATGTCAATGCAGTCTTGTCACAGGTTTTAGTAGAACAAAATGGACATTTAAAAAGCAGTATATACTAGGTGGCAAAAGCACCTTTAGGACACAAAACATCCAGAAAGGCAGAGGAGAAAGATTCATAGGGAATGTGAATAATTTCTTATCCCAAATAGATTTCTGTCCCTACAGCCAAAACAATGCTATGCTGCAGCATCTAAAGCATCACACTTCACAAGCAGTATTATTAAGTGCAGATGGTCTTAGTTGTGTTTCTTGCAAACAAGCGAAAACTTACTACAATTAGTGAATTGTCCCACTGCAAAATCACTGAGAATCAGAAATCCTGATGGACAGACACTTCCTATGCAGGTAAAGGCACAAGACATATAATTTCAAAATGCTAAGCTGATCTAGAAAAATAAAACCCAAAATGAACTTTTAGTGCCCTGTATGAACAGTGGGCTATTGTCAGACTTCATTTAGATCCATACACCACTTTAGCTCGGTTGATATGCAAGGAGATGAGTGAGAATGGTGTCTAATTAATATCTGTAACATACTGTGAGAGAAATATCTGGTTTTGCAGAAGACAGAGGAAATTTTTCAAAAAATGCATTCATATTGTGTGCCTTCACTTTCAGGTGATCTGGGCTTCATAATCATCTGCAAATACCTGCAGGTCACGGAGATTTTTAATAAGGTAGAAAAGTCATGATAGCTGGAAAAGCTGACTACCCTCAAGTTAGAGCTCAATGACTTGCCCAAGCTCTAAGAATTTAAGAACTAGTAGGTCCCCTTTCCAAGCTCCAGTGTATAGGTGTTTATACTGAACCTTTAACTTACCAGAGTTAGGAAGATAGGCTTCTCTTTTTCATGGCTTCTTGAAAAAATACAACTAATTGAAGGTAATATTGATTAACAACTTGAAAAACTGCTGCTAAAAATTTGTTTAAAAATTCCCCAGCATTACTGCCGTTTTTGTTCTCACTGATGTGATGGCTGTTTTCTGACAATGAGCTGGCCATGTCACAAATTAGCTTTCAGAAAATACTATGTTCCTGACTCTGTAGTCGCGGCTTTCAAAATCTGCATTTACTTCAGAATTACACTTCACCTCGGAAATTTCCTAATACAGAATTCAGTGTCATGCCTTTCATTTCAGTCCTTTATCTCACCAGTCTTGCTTTCGCAAAACAAATCTTATTCTTACGTGCCAATTTATTTTTAAGAATATCATTTTCTTTCCAGAATATCAGTGTTCCAAAGCTGTGTTATGTCAAAGCCCCCGTAATAAAACATAGCTGTGTCTTTTTTGGTATGCCAGGCACAACTCTCCCTAAAGGCCCTGGTGACACCTTCTGTTGAAAGGAGAAGCAATTGCTACGCTTAGTTTATTAGCTGGGCTCTCACCGGCTGTTAAAATAGGTCACTAAGATACAGGCACCTCGAGCAAATGAGTTTAATTGCTTTTTTTTTGTTGGAACTGCTTTCTGAGCTGCTTTTACATTTTCTCTCTTTCTGCTTACTTTCTTGCCTTTTTTTTTCTATGTTTAAGGGCACTGAAGTCAAGAGCGAAAAGCAGCCCTCGGTATCTGAACTTGGACCAAAGGCTATATATAAAGACACTCAAATCCATTAGTCTCCTGAGCTGTTGGTATTTGCCAATTCCTTCATAATCACAATCTGACACATTTGTAAAGGAAGTTACAGTGTGCATACTAATACAGCCTATTTTAATATTTGCTCTCTCTGCAAGATCAAGCACTAATTTAGACACTCAAAATAGCTCTCTGAACAAACCTGTTTCTCTCCCATGACTTGCAAAGAAACTACGGAGACCGGACACTTAATTTGGGTATTTAAAGTGCAAATGCTGCTTCTGCATATAATGTATGTATGTATGTTTAGGTAGAAAACTAAAAATTGGTCTGACCTAGGGCCCAACTCTGAACCTTAATAATTTCAAATCTAGTTTGAAATGTGAATTTTCTGGCCTGCCTCCTTTCAGCAGAACACAGCTTTTATGTTGTATTAGAAAGGAATACGGGGAATTGGGCAATTAGAATTAAAGTTCAATTGGGAATTATCTGACAGTCTTAGCCCACAAAAACTTGCTAAACTCACATGTATTAGAGTGTAGTAGGTGGAGTCTTCTGGATTATTTAATGTCTTAGGCTTCCGTGGCCTTCTTGGGGGTCTCTGCATTGGGCGAGAGTCTTCTACTTTGGCCGCAACTGTAAAAAAGCAGAAGATAGCAACGCTTATTTCTTCACAGAATGGTAGGCTTTTACAAAAACAGGAGAGAATTTCACCAAAGGAAAAAAAAAATCCACACAGGCACTTTTACTGCTTGCAGAAGCTCAAGAAAGCAACTGTTTGGGGCATTTCCATGGCAAGACTGGAAAGAGGAATGGGTTTATCCATTGGAGTGCTGACTACCACATAGGCAGATGACACATAATGAATGTCAGGCTGGAACAGCCCAGCAGTCTGCCTGTCACAGGCTTCTCCTCCTAAAAAGGGCTGATGCTCCACATTCAGAAAAGGACTCTGAAAGGCAATGGCTACTGGAAGGCTCGTAACAGGGACCTGGGTGGTTGGGATGATTTTTTCAGACTTAAGTCAATCATTAAGGTGCTGAATAAGGGAACTAGCATTAGACCTCTGATTCAGAGGTTGGTCCTCTATATTTTCATAGTTTTGCCAAGGTCTCCTGCAGAGGCTGTTCATTTCAAGCCAAACCCTGTACCACTGGGCAACACAGCGTGACCACCATATCCACTGCATCCAGCATAATCTAGTTTAGTGTACTCAACTTCTGGTCTCTATTTCCACAAAACCTTTCTGCAAACATGCAAAAAGTGCTTTCATTCTAATGGAAGCAAAGTCAAGATTTTAACACAAAATGGAACTGCTGTCTTCTGGCAGTCTCCAAGCTCAGTTAGACACTGACTTGTGGGTTACAATGGCTGGCACATGGGGAACTAGAAAAATGTCTTGGATATTTGCTTTTTAAAAAATATATCTGCAGTTCTGACAATGCTAAGATATAGGGCTGCTAAGGGCTCATAGGCTTATAGGTTCTGAGACCACAGGACTGACTCTGGGGAACCACAGATGTACAGTGTGGTGAGCATGATCACCATACATCCAGCTTCAGCTATCAGGAAAGTTAATAAGGGGCTACAGCAATTCCTTCATGATGAAGGGAGCAGGGGTTGCAGGGCAGCAGTACACCTAAGACAGAGATAGGTCACAAGGACACGTACAGGACGATGAATGAAGTCACAGCACGAGGTCTAGGCACCGTGAACTGTGTGTCCAGGTATATTGCATTATCCAGTGAGGTTTTAGATTGTCCTTGTCCCTTCACAGAAGTATTCAGAGGACAGTCCATGAGAAAGAACATCTCCTTACTCATAAATTAATATAGTGTGAAGGTGGAATGAGGATCTAGCTCCCAATGAATTACTAAAGTGTGTTCTGCTGATCTAATCCCCTTTCACATGAAGTGACTTTAACTCCATAACCCCAATGTGCTAATGACATGTGATTGAGTCTTAGAAGGAAGACTGTATTTTGTTCTCTAATGACCATCAGAAACCCTCTTACACGATAAAAACTGTCCCATGTACATTAGACATCTTTTTAATTAAGGAGGTGGCACAATCATTTAAAATGAGAAATGATCAGTAATACATCAGTGTTGACTCCTGCAAAAGTAGCTGTGTAAGTTTTTTGTTATGAGTGATAAATAAAGGCTTGTAAAGGTCATGGATATACAGAGGAGGCAGGATGAATAATGTTAATTTAAATTGTAGCTGGATAATGATTACATTTATTGTTTTAGTTTCTTATCTGAGATGCAGACTGCTGCTCATGTAATGAATGAACAAGTATCTTTTAACATTTTGCACTTAAGAGAACAATGGTGTTTTTTGAAGCCAGGGTACAGATAATTCATGTTAAACAATGAAATTTAGATGCAATAAATTCAGTAACCTGTATTAAATATAAATAACATTCTTTGATTTGAATAGGTATAGCAGGTCTGACTGTGCTCTTATGTGGGCTGTTGTTACCCTGCTGCATTTAAAATGGGCCACCTGGAGTTATCTGAGTTTCCATTTGTGACAGTGTAGAGGCATATCTTCCCTATTTTATTTTTAAGCACAACAGGAGCCTAAACTGGAAACAATGCCTTTAAAAAAAACTTAAAATTCAGTGTAGTTCAATAGAAACACCAAGTCCCTTGTCTGTAGGACATTTAAAAAAATTGTGTCAAAGGTCATGACTGCGTGGAAATCTGGAAAAAGAAAATGAAGCCAAACTGGGAGCCCTTAGGAAAAGGCTCTCATAATACCTGAAAAGTTTTTATTGTCCCCTAAGAATTCATCACTATGTATGCTGTTACATTATTTAATTCATCACTGTTAAACACATAAAGCATTATTGTATTCCAGATTACAGTTATTCCAACTGAAATTACTTGTTCACTTCTTGTGTACGTGCTCTGCAAAGAAGATTCCTCTTACATTCAGAAACCATCATTTTGACAATGATAAGGGCTTCAGTAAAAAACATCTTTTCATCTCAGCTCATGCCTTGTACATGGAGGGGCACAGAATGGAGGGGACAGAAATACCACGTTGAGCCAGACAGCCTTCTAAGCTTGGACCTCCACTGTTCCTTTTTAGAATTACATGGAGGGCTGA
Organism: Numenius arquata; assembly: GCF_964106895.1. NCBI lineage: Eukaryota > Metazoa > Chordata > Aves > Charadriiformes > Scolopacidae > Numenius > Numenius arquata. The sequence continues at coordinate 27,181,130 of NC_133587.1, read as the reverse complement.
AAATGCAATTCTGAGTTTTGTCTCCAAATTACACAGTAAGTAAAAAATAGTTTGAGGGGTTTAGCTTTGTTTCACCAGAAAGTGAACCTGTGATTTCCTTCTGCACTTAGATTTGTGTGTTCATTGCTACTGAAACGCAGCTGATGTGGTAGTTGCTTGTATTGGATAACACTGCACAAAGTAAAATTTGCTTTCTCATTAGTTGCTGATAATCCCAGAAATCATTTACTTTGTAGAGTTACAGGTGGAAGGCAAATTAGATACCCAAGCCTGATAAATGGTGAGTTTGATGCTCTTATTTTCCAGATGGCCTACACCTTTCTGCAGTAGGCAATGAAGCAGAAAGGAAGAGTAAAATAATTCACTTATTAATAGGCCAATTATGTTGCTTCTAGAGTCCATTACAAAGAAAAGGTTTCTATTGAAGCTTAGGCTCTCCATAGTAAAAATATCCTACAGCCTATTTTTCCTTAAGACTTCAAGTATCTCTAGCCAGATCTGGCCGTGTGCTTCAGATGTAAAAGCAGAACTGATGCTTTCTATCTAACAAATATTTAGATACATACGTTACAACACTGATACAAGAACCATTCACAGCAGTAGCTGTCAAAGCACTTTGGAAATATCAGGTTGGCACTATCATCCCCATCCTACCGGCAGGGTAAATGAGATGCACAAAGCAAGACACACAGAGATTTGCTTAAAGTTATGTCCCAATTAGTCATTAACACAGCCCAGGCACTGGATGGAAGGACTGTGCTGAGACTCCCGGGATTCTGCAGCCTGCCCTTGCCCTGTGGTTTTATCTACCTCCACAGGTGCTGTCAGTGCTGCGACACATTCCTGCGCCCTAGAAGCCATGCAGGAGACATTGGAAACAAAAACATTTGATGTTACACAGTCATTCCTTTTTAAAGGTTTTACCAACAGGAAGATGAGTTGAACAAGTTGAAAGGGAGAAGGATTTTCCTCCAACTGCTTAAGCGCATGCAGTCAGTACTCACTTACTCAAAAGAAAAGAGGTTTTGCTCTCATGACATGGATGCTTTGCTTTTGAACCTTAACAGTGAAATGTCAGCCATGCTGTAACCCATGCCCAGGAAGGTATATCTCTCTGCCGCCCAAACCTGAAGCAGACTGATAGAACACAGATTCGATCAAGTGATTATGGAAAGTTTAATAAAAGTTAAGGTCATTCTCCATGAGAATGGATGAATTACAGAGTTAGCAAAGGTGTGTGAACAGTGTTGCTGCCAGGTAAGATGAAAGAGCGTTTAGCAAATCTATGGAAAATTCCTTATTCCTATCAGTATCTCAGCTAGCTTGTCTAACACTACCTCAAGGCTCCCACATAAGTTGCACACGCACTCTGACTCTGTGGTGTTCATTTACAAGGTATTACTACTTTATGTTCATTGAAAGCTCCAAATACACTGAAAAAATAAGAAAAAGGACAACGAAATTTAGGACCAGCTCATTTGATGTATATGTATCCTGAACACCACCACAAACTAAGGAAACTGCAGAGAGATGCATGTGCTTGAAAGACTCAAGTATGAGCAAGAAATGCTTGAATAAAGATGAGTCAGTATCAGCCCTTTAGGTTGAACTGTGTCTGCACACCCTGACATACAACGATAAGCCTGGAAGACAACAATCTGGAGGAATCAACATCCCTGGACGCTAATGTAAATTAATGTATGACTTACAACAGATCTTATACTGAAGACTGGAGAAATAGCATGGTTACAGCTGGGATAAGCATCTAAGTGATGAAAGGTCTCTATTTATTAGGCCACCTGGAGAAATGGATAAACCCATCTTCAGGTCATTTAAGTGAAATGTTACATGTTTGATTCAGTGCTGTTCCACATCTACGGGGACAGGAAGCATAAAGCCAGGCTCAGAATAATGCAGGAAGAAAAACAAGAGTAAAAGCAGTAATTGTATGGGTTTTGTAGAGGGTCTTGGAAGTAATCAGGAAAATGCAAATACAGTAACTGGAATTCCAGGACTTGTTAATGAGAAGTAAACACCTATTACTGCTTACAACATTTATGTGAATACCTTTTTACTGTCCTAACTGTACACAGTATGAGGATGTAATTACTCAAGTTTGGGATTTGCCCATAAAAAAAGCACTGCTCTTAAAACATTCTGGTTAGTAATTTTTAGGCATTGCTTATTCATGGGACATTTAACACAGTCAGATTTGGAAATTAGAGTTTATGAGTGGTAACGTTTAGCAATCTGGAGAAAACAGAGAGATTATTCTGGCAGAGATTTAGAACTAGGAACTGTAAGAGACCAAGAACTTTTCAACTGGATCCAGCAGGAGTTGAGAATGTTTGGTCTCTCGCACCTAAGTCCTGCTCGCCCCACTGAGGGAAGCAGTTTCATTCTCTGGCTGACACTAATACTCTCATTTTGGAGAGTCTGGTGACCTGGGATTATTGCTATTGAGGAGAGGATGTTTAAGGAAAACGGCTGCACTCCATTTCTGTGACCTCCCAAATCTTATGCTCTGCATGGATCTGACCAGCTCCCAGCACAAATCTTCTATGTCCTGGCTGCATGGTGTCCAAAGGGCCACTACAGTAGCCAAGAACGACCAAACAGCAGAAGCACTTGACTACCCTGCTTTTCTCCAGTCCCATGCCTCGGTGCTCCCTGGCTGGCCATTCACTTGCAAAGAAGAAAGACCAGCCAGCGAATACTGCTCTGTGCACCCAGTGCTACAGGGGCTTCCTTTTCCTTGCAAGGGCTGCCCACAAAACCCTACAGCAGGAGGAATCCTGGATGAAAACCCTGCCTGTCTCACTGCTTCATGGAGCTGAAGAGGTCCTCAGCTGCACCAGAGTTCCTTGTACCACGTGAATTTCATGCTAAATATAGAAAATTCTCTTCCTGATATTTTGTACTTGAACTGTCATTTAATTCTTGCAAGGATGGGTGCCATTATTCATCTTGGAGAAAAAAATAAAAAAATTGCTCCCATAATGATCAAATTCCCCTCACTTCAGGCTTTGCCCTCAAAAAAACCTGACAGTGGCTATTTGTGTATTTATTCTGACACCACCGTAACCCAAGGCTCACTAGCAGTCCAAAGGTGCAGTCCTGGGATGTAGCCATTATGCTTAGCTGAAAGCATTTAGCAAGCAAATATAACCTACTCAGAAATTCGAGCCACAGGGAATATTGTTTATTCCAGGAACCTTGTGCAGCTTGCTTTATGCATTTTTATGAATACAAATAAATTCACTTAAGAACAACTTAACCTTGGGATTTAAGATTCATTTAATCTTTTTGCTCATCTGTTCTTTAAACTGTAGGCTTTGTATTTTTATGAAAATAAACAGTTTTGGAAATCTGAACATTTGTCACAGTATGCCGTCCAGCTGCCCCCCAGTTCCTCCCCTTCTGTGGGCAGCAATGTAATGAAATATTTCATCAGAGGAGCAGGTAAATTCTCAAACTGAACAACAGCCACCTACCCACAGATGAGGGAAGACAAGTATTCCAATCTGGCATACAGCTATAAAATACAATTCACGTGTTATAGCTGTAAAAAGACATATAAAACTAGTGAAGCTGAGGAATAAGTGTAAATAAATGCAAATGACCAAAGTAATTACAAATAGGTAAATACTACATGATTTAAAGAGCAGCTAAAGCTCAACAATCCTTGCCTTCATAAGGGTAGGAAAACAAAGGTACCCCTAGAGGAAAACCTGCAGTAAAACCATATCCTTCTGTAAATGTGTGTGTATAAATTGTACTGTAACACATAATGTAAGCAAGAAGACAGGAAGGCTCCTCCCTATTTAATAGACAGTTGTTTGCTCACCACATCTACCTGCTTCACTTCAGCATAATAGTCTGCAGCACATTACCTTAAGTCTTTGTTATATGTAGTTATCTTACTACATTGCATACAGGAAGAAAGAACGATACCCAGAATGCTGATAACTCCTGTGCTGTAGGCAGCACAACCTAAATGAACTGAACACAGGCATATTTTTGGAGATAAAGGGAAGTGAAGTGGCTGACCGGTCACCACTTTAAGCAGGGCTGCATGCACAGGTGACAAGCCCTGGCATCCTTTTGCCTCCTGTAATGTGAAGGGTAGATTGCTCCATTTCGCACATGGCATGAACATACCGATATGATTTCTCTTGGTTCACTTGTGTAAGTAATGAGACCTTTAACAGGGATCTGTGTATTCCCTTTCCCTCTATCTACCTGTCTTCTCTAGCTTCTATAGGAAAACGTGTAAGAACCAAGAGTTATTTTCCACAGCATGCATTTTTAATTCCTCAGGGTAATCTTGTAAAAAAAATGGCACAATTTAATAAAGAACTCAGTACAAACCCATTAATAACAATCCCAAACATTGCTCTGTCTTTAATGAAAGATCAGGGTGCTTAGTTTTCCATTTAACATTTGTTTTCTCACATTGGTCTTGGAAACAGGCTGAACTGCATAGATTATCTACCAGCAGCCAGTGTACACTTAGAGGTTTAGCTGAAGAGGACTGAGCAGCTCAGACAGCTCCCTGAGGACCCCTCTATGGGGCACAGGTCTTCATGATCTGCTTGCTCTGAATCCCACGTCTTCCACCTTTATTCTCCCAGTACTCCCCACTGCCACCTAACCTGCTCCAAGTGTGCTTCCACTTTGGGAACCCCCACTGACCACATTAACTGGAATACAAATAACTTTGGAGTGTATTTTCAAAGGTCATGTTGTCCTAAGTGTGTGAGTTAAATGGATGCCAATTATTCATAAAGCTTTACTTGTAACTTTAAGGACATATCGACCAACGTGGGTAGGAGTTACAAGTTTTGGTAGCTCCAGTTGCACTTGTGGATAGCTAAAACTTTTCTCAGCATATACATGATAAACTTTAGTAAATTGTTTGACGTAGTACCCCAAAAATATTTTGTTTTTAAACTATGGTCCCATATCTTACCAGTAGCACACACAGTTGAGCAACATATGAGTAAAAAAGAGCCAATGTGGATTTTTTACCAAATAAATGTATTCTTAGAGATGCTATGTCTAGGTCTCACAAGGATTCATTCACCAATTTTAAACAGCACTGAAACAAAATACCAAGAATATGGTAAGTATGTAAATCCCAACCAGTGTTGGATATTTCTCTGGAAACTATGTTCCATACATATACTGATATGGGGCTTAGTACAAAAATGTACGGCCTGCGTTATATGATAAGCTAGAGCCAACTCACCTACTGGTTCCCTGGCCTTTAAAAACATGACTAGGAGTCACTCCTTGACAGTCCTGTTTACAAATGAAAATTCTGCTAACAGTAAGGTTCACCATTACCTGACTGACAAACATGAGAAGAAAGTCGGCCATTAGCTTGCTTATCTTTGGACAGCATCACGGGTCTCAGCTGATGTGATAATATCATTTCATTCAATTTTTGCTGCAATGCTAAGTAGTCTTCGGATAATTTTGATATCTGAAAAATATAACACAGCATTTTACAACGTTATGTGAATAAGTATATGTATTCCAAGGTTATCAAAGGTAAAATAGTTGTGCAGAGAATGAATTTAAAGGTATTGCTCCCTCTACTGCAGTTTAGAACCTTACCACATTTATCTCCCCAACCACCTTAAAAAAGAAAAAAAGGAGGAATAAAAAGAGAAGAAAAAGAAGAAAAAAAGAATAAGAAAAAAAGAAGAAACAATAGAATAAGAAAAAAAGAACAAAAGAAGGAAAAAAAGAAGAAGAAACAAAAAGGCGAAGAAACAAAAAAGGAGGAAAAGAAGACATGTAGGAAACTCCACACTGCAGCCCAGTCCTGCAGCTACTTCACAGTGGTTCACACGTGCGAGCAGACGGTGCCTTGCTGATGCAAACCAGCTTCTAGAGCTGTAGGCATATTTCTCTGCACATGTGTGAGTCCCTGACATTGGCAGCACAACTTTTAGCTTCATTTAGAGAGACATTTTGCGAGTTTATTGAATTAAGGACCTTGCCTGGTAAACACACATTTCAACAAACAAAGGCAAAGCTTCTGCACTTAATCTAAACCAGGTTAAAGCTAACATCATTTTTTTTGCCAGTGCTCTTTGTCTTTCACTACTTTCTGAAAAGGGTATTTTCTCTTGCAGCCCAAAATACGCATTATTATAGAACGTTCATTACAAAATCTCAGTTGCAGTTTAAAGACAGCCACGGAAGCCGGTAAAATAACTTTTCTATTCTGTCATTGCTCAGAGTATTATACTCAACATACATAGCTTATAAGGTTCTTACCTGCCGCGAAAAGGCTGCCAAATCACAAGCCTCTTTCTCCGAGTCTCCCTTCAGTGTCTTAGAGTCTTCAGCCTCCGTACCGCTGCTTTGCCTATCTTTTGTTGTTTGGGGATCATTATTTTGAATGTGTGCTGCTTCTGTTGGCTCCTTTATACTTTTCTCTTGACTTTTGCAAGGCAGTTTCCCTTCTTTTCTGAGTTGTCCCCTCCTTCTGTAACCCCGGTAACTGCTCTGAATAACCACTGCTGCCTTCTCTTTGTCTTCTGAACCTTGTTTTTCTGTATCAACTTGCTTCCTCGAGCCTCTTAGTGACTCTTTTCTTATAATTCCTTTACATCCTGTAGGCATCACTGCTTCGTGTTTCAGGTGCTTTCCTTCCACAACCCTGTCAGTCCTGTGCTGGACCACAGCAGATTCTTGATTTTGCCCATCGGCGCTGAGCGTGCCTCGGTTACCTTGCTCCTGCTGGGCACCAGGTTCAGCTGTGATTTTGACAGAAGATTTCCCGGACAGTTCTTCTGAAGAGGCCTGTTCTTCACCCTCCCCAACATGTTCAACTGCAGGGTTCTGCTTCACAGAAGCTCCCTCTCCTTCGGTGAATGTTTTCTGTTGCTCCTGGACATTCCCTGTGTGACTGTACCCAGAGCACTCGCTGTCAGTAACAGCACCAGCTTCATCTTGAGTCTCCTCATTTGCTGCTTCTTCCAGTGTATCATTTTGAGCTGGCTGCAGTTGTGCTTCAAGGAATTCCACAGCAGATAATTCTTCCTCTGCTATTTTTTTGCGCTGTTCCTCTATATTTTTACGGACTCTGTAGCCTCTGTAATGGCTCTGAACAATGACAGCTGCTTCTTCTTCTGTTTTAGGAAGGGCACTCTTCACTCCAGCTGGACTTTCCTCATTATCTTGAAGTTCTTCATCCTTTTCCTTTTTGCTAGAGGATGCTGCATTTTCAGTTTGTTTCTTTCTCAGTGATTCCCTGAATGGAACAGAGTTTTGGGCAAAAATTAGAGCTGAAGGAGATGAAGGCTAGTGACAACTTTACAACTACCTTTGGCAGTGTTTGTGTACTAAATGCCAATTTGATATATTGCAACATGGGAAAGATTTAGTTCATATAGCTGGAATTAAAGACAGCAAACAAATCTCTGTCTTTCTGATTATTATTATTTCTTAAAGTGAAAAGGGATATCCCTGTTAAACTTCTCAGAGAAAATTGCTAGGGGGACAATCTAGGCTGCATGAGGGCTGATAAAACAGTAAAAGAATTCATTTAAATGTCAACAAACACATAAGGCAGAAACTTTTTAACACCTCAAATATTTATAAATACACACAATCCTAAATGTATTCAAGAAAGAAAACTTCCTCAAGCCACACTAGGAATGCAAAAATAATTATCTTGGGCATAGGTTCCAGGTCAAATTTAAAAGACCGAGTCTGTAACCTGTCTTTGGTACCAGCAATAAAACTTCAGTTCCAGGTGAAATCTGCCAACCTGTTCCTTCCCTCTGAAAGACTCTGGACTCCTTCACAGCTGTCTTCCACCTCTCTGAACTAGTCTCCACCTGCTTAAATGCTATCACTTTTAAAAATGATGGTGAAGAGCAAAATGCTACTAGCTCCATTTCAGAGACTGGGACTATAATCACATTGCAGAGATATTTTGATTGTGATTCACCTCACCTAACTTTTAGCTGTTTGATCTGAGCAAGATTTAAAATGTGACTTAAAATGAGAACAGTTCCTTGCAGATAGACACCTATTTCTTGCTCGTCTGAGCTTTTTATGATGAGCTAGTTCCAAAAATAGACTAACCTACAGATTACATTAAAATTACAGGTAAGCACAATATTGTTGATCTTTCCCCTAAATATGCCTTTATTCCCTGGCCTTAAAAATACGAGAAAATTGGCTACTGACATTAAAAACCTCCACATAAATGTGTATTACCTCTGCATACATACCTAGAATAATCCTAATTTGCTCCACTTTTAGCTTACATCGCTGTTCTTCAGCAGTATAGTTACTGAAAAGGAACACATCTGAGTGACATAAGAGACAGAAAATAACACTACCTCCTCCTTTTGAAGATCTTCCTCTCCTTATATCCCCTGTAGTGAGACTGAATTGTTATTGCTGCTTGGTTTCTTGTCTCAGTTAGTTCTTTTCTCTTCTTCCTGAGTAAGTATCCTCTGGCAACTGATACAAATTGTGATATAAAACAACCTCAGGCAACAAGCAATGCATGTCCCATACATTTCAGAGAGTCAAATGATAACAGCATTAAACAAAAAACAATAAGGAAATATGGATTGGGGTGGTTGTTACGATTATGTTTCATCTGAAATTATTCTCTCCCACAAAACTTTTTTGAGATTTCAGAAATCTGTACCCATTCTACATGAGGATACAAACAAGCTCTTTCTTCGTATTTTATTTGACTAAAGAAAATACAGGAAGATGCAGAATGAAGCAGAAGCATAGTGCTATAGAAGTGCCTCTAGAACACAGTGCTCTCAGCTTCATGTACCTGCTTTGCCTGATTCAGGCAATTGATCTGACTCAGTCTTTCATTTCCCTGCGAAATGCCTGATTATCAGGCTATAGAGATAGCCAGGCTCTCTTCTGGCACAGACTTGGAATTAGTTGAACATCCAGTGAACGATCAGAGAGAAACTGAAAATTTTATAGCTCAGCAGTTACAGAAGACTTAGCTCATGCTCCTTTTGCAAAACCTCGTTATTCAGAATGAAAAAGGCTCAGCATGAAAGGTGTGCTAAGCTCCACAGCAACCAGGTGCACTGTGGCAAGGGTACTCGCTACTTGTGCTTTGTGGGACGCACAAGTTCAACGTTCTGGTCCGAAACAGGATGAATAAAGACTCAAATATGGGTCTTCCCTGAGACATGTAGGCACTGACTAGTCACTAGGGGCTTGATGCAGTTGCTGGCACGTAGGTATCTGGTGCCATCTGAAGTGCTCCAGGAGAGCCAAGGCATCTGCACGGAGCTGGCAGAAAGAACAAGACAGAGGTGACTTTCTGGAGAGAGAAAGTTGGGTATACCACATGAAATAAAGCTGGAGGCCAGGCAAGATAACCCAGGGCATCTCAAACGACACTAGATACCAACATGGGGGTAAATGAGCCCAGCTTTTGGTGGTTTTGAGTAAAATGTATCAAACTCTAGGCTCTGCTGACTGTAAGAGAAGTTTAGACACCTGGGTCACTTTTACATGTCTTAATCAGAAACTGAATTGCATTCAGAATGTTGCTTCAAAAATTCCTGAACTTGCAAATAGTTTCCTAATGGGAATTGGCATAGTCTCCACAGTGCTATGATTTGGACAAGTCTGCAATTCCAGGAATTCAGCACAAATCTGCTAATCCTTGGCAAAATAAAAAGAACATAGATTTCTGTTGAACTCCGATTCCAAATGCAGTACCAAGACTATATGGATAGAGGACTCCGGTGATTTAAGTACCCTGAGGAGATGGTAGATACGGGAGCTCTTACTCAACTCTGCTGAGAGCGTTTTGCATCACAGGGAAGGGTCAAGCTCACTGAAGACTGGGAAGGGAGCACAGGCAGTCTATTCTAACACATTCATATAACAGAGTGCTAGGTTTTATTTGCTTTATAAGGCATTCCCTACTCATAATTCAGACCAGCTTGGGCTCCACTAGATGCAGTGGTTCAGTGTAAGAAGCACTGTATAAAAGGGACATAAACTACATCTTGATATTGGATATATAGTAAAGGAACCCAAATACTTATTGGAAGTGGCACAATTGGGTTTTATACTGCAGTCTGACAAGGCCTTAGAAAAGTGAGAGTTGTAAAGCACTTGTAATAATTCTAGAGTTTCTTGGGCTTCCAAGCCAATCCTCATTCCATTTTCATGTAAAAGCAACTCAACAGGAGTTATTTTGAAATAACTCAAGTTACATTGTCAGTAGACATGCCAATATAAGCTAAGTCTGGTCCTTTTAGAGTTATTCTGGTTCACCATTGAAGTTTCCCAAGAACTTTATTATTAGATAGTAGCTGTCTAAGCTTTGTTTTCAAACTGGAAGAGGAGTTTTATATTAGTTTAGAAATAAATGAGGGGAAAAAAACCTGAGAGAGCTAAGTAAAAATGGACTTCCATTTTGTTCTGGCTTCTCATGCATTGAAAAAAATTGAAATGAAACTGCACACGGGACAGAGAAGGTGGACAAGAAGAAACATTGGGGAGATCAAGAAACAGAGCAAAGTGGCAAATTCATACTTTCACATTTGCTAAATACCCAAATATAATTAACAACTTTCAGATGTGTAATTATTTTTGGCACATCACTCGATTTTATTCTGGTTTTAGATTGTTTTGTACACCAATGAAGTTCTACTGACTGCGGTGAAGTGCTCTTCGGTACACACTAACATCGGCTCAGCACAATTAGCAGATGCATCTGACGGATTAAAACCAGCACTGGTGTCAGTATGTCCTCATGAAGGCATATCTGAGGTAGTTTAAATCTAGATAGCCTGGGTACTGGCAGCAATAGCTTATATTTGGGGTTGCCATCTTTGTAATTACTGAAAGTGCTGTGCAGATTTGTGCCAGCTGTTTTCAGACCTGTGCCTCTCTAGTTGTCCTGCTGCTGATTTCAGAGCTGCCTAGACTGCATCTGGCTCGGGGACATCTCTGCAGGGATGGGGCAGACAGAAATATAGGGAGTAAAAAGGGATGTCACATAGCATACATCTGGGCCCAAGGTGATTACTGCTGCAGAAGAGAAGGAATATTTTGCTAGCTTGGATTGGGAGATGGCAAAAAAGAACCCGAGACATGAGTGAAATTACAGGTTGTAGTCTTCTCAAACATAGCCTGCTCCTAATAGAACAGCATGCACACACACATTATAGGGAGACAGTATCATATGGGGCTTCTACAATACCAGCTGTAATACTTAAGACATACCAGACTAGGAGTGAAAAGGCTTGCTATAGCATTTAACCAGCCCACTTCACAGCTGTGGAAAGTGCCCCTAAGCCACTCTGAGGTACAGGTAACAGAATACATCGACCCATTTCAAGCACTCTATATAGATACATAATAGATAAATTATACCTCAGAATGCGTAAATGAGCATAGTTAGTAAGTGTAGCTAGGTAATAGCAAAGAATCTGGATCAACATATTGTGTATGGATAGCACATTAAAAGCCATGAAAGCAAACAATTCTTACTTGCTTGAAGTCTAGTAATATATTCTTCCACTTTTTTATTATGTTTTGCATTTGCGTATTCTTTACGAGCAACAAAACCCCTGTAAGCTGAAAAGAGACGTCAAAAATTAAATAATCTATTAGGTAAACAAAAGTCTGTAAGAATAAAAAAAAGTCTGGAAGGAATTACAGAATTCCATTAAAATATTCATAAGTATTTTGCAGGCTTCATCTTTCAAAAAAATGGCAAACGAGCACAAGAAGTAAATCTATATAAAAGCTACGTTTTCTGGTGAGTAAAGTTAATATGAATGAAATTAATAGAAAACACAAGAGAAGCAGAATGTAAAATAAGATGATGTTTTAAATGCATTAAAAATTTCAGTTGATGTCTCCATCAACAGTGTAATTGGTCTTATTATCTAGGATGGTTAATACATTTGATTTTCATTATTATATTATACAACCTTGTCAGAGCATGCCAGAATATTATTAACAACAGTATCATCTACGCAATCATGTCCTTCCATTGTTAAAATTGCCTTTTAAATGTAACATTGATAAACGTAACTTCAGTAAAGAGATTGTCTTAATCTGGTTAAAATAAATTTTTCTTCATAAGAATAGATATGACCAAGTGTATAATATTTTGTCAAATGTAACACCAGGAAAACTGCAAAATCCAAATCCAGCATGCATACTCATTTATGACTTGTACACATGCACTAGCTTTAAGTAAAATGTTAAACATTTTAAACTTAATACCTGATTGTATTTTAATAGCACTTTTTTCCCTTTGTTCCTTTATCTTTTTGTATCTCCTTGAACCCAGCCACCCTCTGACACAAGCTTGAATCAAAATAATCATGTCAACTGTCTCCTTCCGCATTAAATTTAGCTGCTCCACGTGGTAGTATTTGAGGAATACCTTAAAAAGAGCAAGAAGACAAGTAAAAGTTTAAGTTACCCTCCAAGGCCCTTTATTTACTCAATCTATTTAACACCGACAAGAATTACAAGTTGGTTTCAAATGATGAACAGATGCTTTAGCTGTAGTACTCAAAGGATCATTCTTAAAAGATAGCACTTTGATTGTCTGGGGTATTAGTTTACCTTACTCTCTCCTTCAACATCTTTTGCCAGTCCCTGCTTGTTCATGCTTTCATGAGAAGATGTTTTGAAGTCCCAGTGCGAAACTTCAGCCTGTACCTATAAATCTGTTTTCAAAACTATGAGGCTGTCAGTTTTGCTAACCTCACAAATCTGATGTAACTTACATAAACGTGATCCAAATTTGGAACCTTCAACCTTTCTGCTTTCCAATTTTAAATCTAAGGCATTGTTTATTTACTAAATTGCTTTTATCAAGCATGAAGCTCATATAACCCCTGGAAAACTAGTCCAGCACAAGGGATACAAACACATTCCTGGTGTATATTAGGATAAAATAAAGTGTGTAGAAAGAGCTTGTGCAATTAAGGCAATAAATATGCTTATTTTGCAGAATTTCCCCGATCTTTGATCACTTGTTGGTACAGGTTAACCCTAATCAAAGTAAACGTAAGCTACAGATCTCACATCTCAAGACATGGTTCCTTTGGCTTTATGTTGTCCATTAGCCTCACTAAGACAGCACAGGGATATGAAGACAGAGGAGGAGGTAACTCCAGGCCTTCTGTCCCACCTATCCAGGAAGCTGTCTCAGTAGAAGAACAGTTGTTTCTTCTACACTGAGGTGATTTCAAACAGTTTATGATCCATCTCTCTCTCTATCCATATCCTTCTGGGCACTTCTGTTACATTAGCAAACAGAGAGACTTGGTGCAGTAGTTGTCTGGTGCTTCTTTTCTCTGGCAGACCTCCCGAGATCTGTCAGTTGAGGTGGGTGGGTGGGTGTCCCTCTCTGACACACGGGGAAGACTAGTCAGCTAGAACCAAAAGCACGAGTATGGGAACAGACATGTGTTTCTCTTATACTAAAATCTTCACCCCATTTCACATATATGGGATGATCCTGCTATCTCTTCCCCCAGTGCTCAGTGAAGTGTCACAGAAGCCTCTGGCCGGAAAGCCAAAGCCTTTTCCTCTCCCTTTGTGAGTCCGATTGCTCCAGGGAAGAAGTAAAACTTCTTTTCCTTAAGAAAGCTTGGACTAAGCTCACTGGGACCCTAACTACCACATTTTTTGAAAGCAAATGCAAGCAGTGTTGTTGTCACATACTGCTTTGCACTGTGGCCTCACTAAATTTTAACACTTCACAGGGTCAGGACTTCAGCCAGATATCAGGGAACAGTACCCAGGAAAGGGTGGGTTTTTTTAAACCAATAGAGACCAAGAGCTACCACAACCAAATGGGTGAGAAAAAAATTTGCTTGATAAGTTAACAATGACATACTGCAATAATGCAGATACAGTATATTTAAAAATTACTTTAGTTTTTCCAAGAACCCAGTTGTCAAGGCGGGCTTTTTCCAAGATGGCAGCACAGGTTTCCGGGCTGACTGGAGGATCATCATTTGTTTTGTAACAGATGAGGTAATACCTAAAGACAAATATATGATTCTTTATTCCATTAATAGCGAGCAGTAGATGCAAATACATTTAAACCATTGATTTAAATAATAAAAGCAGTTGCATGGAAGAAAACATAGCACTGAAAAAACCAAAACAGCATATGAAAGAAATTGCTGTGATTTATATGCAGCACTGAGAAGCTCAATCAAAAGTGGATAAGTGACATATTGTGCACCCTGGATGGTTGTTTAATTCTATATCAACATCAGAAGGCTTTTAAAAAGTGTGCAACCCAAGTAGAGTTGTGCACCAGGTCTTTGCTGCTCTGACTCTCTGCATCCTGTGAAAATTATTTCAGTGGCAAAATAAAAATATTTTTAAAGCTTTTCTGCATAAATTAGCTTATTTCATATCTAGAAATGTCATGAAAATTTCATACCTTATCTCATGTACTAGACCATCTACCCTTCAGATAGTTAACATGATGTGAGATGCATCCCAGCTCTTGTTACCTCATTGGACTCAGCTTTGCAGATTCTTTTGGAACATACACGTGTTGTTATGACATATCGTATGTAAGCATTTCATCTGACAAACTCATTAGAACTAATTCTGACTGGAAAAAGAGGTCAGGATGCTCATGCATAAAAACTACCTGTAACATACCAGCTCAGCTGCTGGGTATGAAAGTTCTTGTGTGTTCTAGGGCTTTCCAAAATGCTCCATAACAAAATGAATACCTATTTTTTTTTTTTTTAATTTTTCTTTTTAAATTCAGGACAATTACATGAATTATGTGTGCTTCCTGACAGTACATTCTGGTTTTTTCTTGTTATTCAGCCTTTATACACAAAGCTTGGGTTGTACCAGCTTTAAATAATGGTAACAATTTCCTCATGGACAAATAAAAAAAGAGACAATGTCGATTCCTGCATTATCACCAATTCCTACCAGTCCATTTTTATTTTTTTTACTACACAATGAACTGGCTTATTTTTATTCTAACAAAATAATTTTGCTGTTATCCTAGGTCTACCTGTAATTCTAAACTATTAAAAAAAAAAAAGACAAGGACACAGATACTTAATAAAAATCTCCTTTTGTTTAGGGCCATATCCTCAGTGCCGGAGATCTGCACAGTCTCACTGCAATCAGGGGCATGCTCTCTGGAGAGCTACCCTGTTTTGTTCACCACTTTCCTCTCTTTTACCTGAACAGTAAAATTTTTTATAAAAAGCATGACCAAAAGCCTCAGCACATCTTGGTGCAGTGCTAACTACCTTTGCCCATGCTGCACTTTTCCAAAACAGTAATAGTGTTGCTTGCTTCTTTCCAGTTTTGATCTCCATTCCATAAACCTCAGTTCTGATTGAGGCAAATACCCAGGGTCTTTATTTGTAAGACAGGAGCACAGATTAAGTGCTCAGGATTAATTTTTGGGGGCAGAGGAAGAAGAGATTGTTAAAGGAATTATAAAACCATCGCAAGTTCTTTACTCTTAGCAAGTTACTAATACTTAGAAATTATATTTTAAACAAAATTATGCACTTAATGAACTTCTCAGCCCTAGATTAGCAATACCAAATTATCATCCACCCTGCACAAGCAGATGATGCACAGTGCTGAACGTCAGGAGCTAGAGAAACTGTTGCGCTCCTTGGATGCTATTGCTCCAATTTCTTGGCTTTAATTTGAAGCATTACATTTCTAAATCGCAAAAGTCTTTGAAGAAAATAAGCAAGACAATTTTTACCCAAATGTGCAGGGAGCCTGAAACAATCATCCTGAGATGCATCATCTTTCCCTACCAATGCAAAATGGGTCACTAATCTTGAGCCTGAACTACTCTTTGTCATCCAGTCTGTGATCTTCTTTGTCACATGAAATGTCTTTGTATTTTTAATTTAAAGACCATACTAAAGACACTGCTGATGCCTAGCAAACACTGGACAGCAATGATAGGAGAGAAAAAGGTTTCTTCACATCAGTGTTACCGTTTTATGAAGTTAGCGAACAGTATACGGTGTGAATAACCCTGTCTTCGAATTCTTGCTGTCTCCAGAATTCCTGTGTAACGCAGCTGAACCAACACTTTTTCTTTATCAAACTTGTTTGCCTGCCGGTCGTTGTTTGGCTTGATGCACCTGACAAAATGAGGCTGGCCGACGACCATTTTGGATAACAAATCCATCAGAGAATACTGCAAGAAAGTAACAAGATATCTGCCACTGGGATGTTTATAAAACTTGTATATAGGTCCACGTGTAGCTGAAATTTTATTTCATATGATCAGAATTATGTCCAAACCCCATTTACAGTTCAGTAAGCTTGTACTTTAATGGAGTAAATGATAAGGTCTCTAAGTCACTAGCATATACTACTTGAGAGAAACACTGACTCCAAAAGGATGCACCAAATTCCACCCAGAACATTCTCACAAACTGCCATAACGTCTAACATATGATGGAAATTCTCCTTACATGTAGTTGCTTCTCTTGGAGCCTTGTTAGGTATTTACAGCCCACTTTTTCTTTTTCCTGTTGTCACCTATTTGAAGATCCTTACTCACTCAGAGAGTAAATATCCTTCTAAAGATGGGAAGCGGGAGAGCAGCAAGCCAGTAAATATTGCCATCCCTTCATTAGACTGGAGGAAACTAAGGCCGCCCTAGAAGAGGTGCTGCTTAAACTGCTCTGATCTAGCATGTTTTGTTCATTGTATAGGCTGATGGTGATACTTTAGCTGCCCTCTCAAGAGGAAACCTTTGAGGAGGGAAAAACTAGAAGTAAACAAAATCACAATTCCCAATTTGAACTTTTCCCTCCTCACCAGGGTACCAGGCCAGCAGAGGGGGTGCAGTTTGCAGCTCCCCATGCCAACTGAGGTCAATCTGGCTGTAAACAACTCTGACTGGTGTTTTGTAAAATTGCTTCATGGGAGGATCTTATTAAAACACAAATGAAGGGGCTCATTCCTCAAGATTCAACCTGACTCAGCAGAAAGAGGCAGCCAGGAGGTAATGCAGTTCAGCAGTAGGTTGGATACATGAAACTAGTGTAGGACGTCAAAAGCCATATGTTTCCTATTAAAATGTGCAATTCCATTCTGGACAGACGCTGCACCATGAAGCAAAGTGCTTAATTAGCTTCATCACTAGTGTGCCAATCGAACACAAACAAGTAGGACACGCTAATGGATAATTTTTTTTTCCACTCAGTCTGAGGTGGCAGATGCTTTTCTCAATCACCCATAGATTTCTGAGTACCAGTAAACCAGTGGGGCTGAAGCTGAATCTTCATTTAAGAACATTAGCTACCATGATCTGAGCAAGGATTTCCACTACAGAAAATAATAACAGAAAAGTGTAAATATAATTAACTCATTTGCAGCCTCTGATACTAGATGTGCTGGCAATGCACTGAATAACAGACATTAGGTTTGAATGAGATTCACTAATTTTTTCCATCTAGAACTGTAACACCATGTAGCTTTGGGCCATCACGATACCTTAGGCTGAAATTATCCTTTGCAGTCCACAAAGCTATGCAATTGTCTCTACTAAACAGAGATCTTGCTCCTTACTGTTCTCTGTCATAGATGTAAATGAACTCTTATGGGTCAAGAATATCACCTCATCCATCTTTATGGTTTTGCTGGGAGAGATGACTAAGTAAGAGTTGGAAATTCAGAGCTGGGCCCGGTGAACTAACTCTGTGCACCACTTTGGAGGAAAGAATGCTCTTCACAGCTATTTTCTGTTCAGGACGAACAGCACAGCCAGTGCTTGGGAAGACCAAGAACACTGCTGAAGGAGCCACAAGGATGGACTCAGGACAGCCTTTGAGCAATGACCATTAAGGTCTTTCGCTGGATCTCCTGCTTCAAATTAACTTTGCCCTCTTGCTTCTTAAACTCTTAAAGAAATGCTATACCATTAACAACCAATCTCCCTCCCTTTTTTCCTTGGTGGAAAAACAAGCAAGTGAAAGATTAATATTGATCACCATACATCATCATGACAGAAATGTGGCTGTGTGATCAAGTACAATTAAAGATGAAACATCACAATCTATCTCCACTAGATATTTGTACTGCACAGACTGCTGCACCATATACACAGTTCACAAACTCCAAATGGATCACTGTTGACTATAAGTCAACAGGTGCACTTCAAAAGGTGAAAGAATAAACATTCGTGCTACTCTAGAAAAATTTATTAAAAGATCTGATAACTTACTCTAAAATAAGAAGCAACTGTCTGTGTTTTCATGCTGGTTGTCTCTCTTGGATGATGTCCAGTATCTCCTGCTTCATTCTATAAGATGAAGAAAGAAAATCACTCTTTTTATCTCTGTTGAGCATGTCATGCCCTTTCCAATGCTGCAACAAAGTACCCCTCAGAAAATATCATTAATTTTAAAAAAAGTATTCTAAACACAAACTTACAGCACGATCACTAGCACAAATCAGTTACACCAGTACATTACATTACTTTGCTACACAATACACAAATGTTCACAAACAGAGGACACAATTTGATAACAGAGCATCTAAATAATTGCCACAAATAACCTGACAGTGTCTGAGGTCTTGTCTGTTATTTCATCATCACTGATATTTTGGAAGTTCTCTAAGGAACTTGACTATACTCCACACCAATATTTTAATTTCTTTTTTTTTGCTACAACACAGCTAGGAAATAATACTTTTTTCCCCTGAAGTTACAAAACTATAGCCAGAAAGAAGGGAAATGTTAGGTTTTTACCTCACGGAAGGAATATGAATTGCACAACACAAAGATATCCAGCTAAACAGAAAAGAAAATAGGAGAGGGAGAAAAACCAAGGAAGGGGTTACTTGCTTACTTTTAGTACCAATAACAGTATTGCCTTTCTAGTTTAAATCAGGGTTCAATGCAGAGTCACAAAATCAGTTTTCTTACCTTTGTATGACTAATTGATTTCTGGGGGGTCCACATTTGGTAACTGATTGTAGTTTTGCTTTTAGTGTGTGCCAGGTTACCTATGGGAAGATGAAAGAAAGCAACCTACCAAAATGCTTACATCTCATCTAAACTAAAAACTGTGCTGAACCACCTTATTTGTGCTCCCAGTGTAACCATATGACTACAAAGTTCATTGACGTTTTGGAGTACGTCCTCATTTCCCCTTTCACCCTTGGGATGGAACAAGCTCTGAAGAAGTTGCATGAAGGTGGAACACGGGCTGAATTTTCTTCCTTCAGCACTTATGTCACCTACTAGAGCAAAAAAATAAACAAACAGACTGCTGCAGAAGCTAAGAAAGATACATTTTAGAGCATCTGTGTGGTTTTACCCTAAGGATGTTGTTGTACTATTCTAGTTCTAAGGCTACTTAAAAGTGCTTCTCTGGCCCTAAGGGCAAGTGACATGGCATGACTCAAGTCTATACAGCTAAACTCTATACTTCACTACTCTTTTAACCTGGCAAAAATAAGGTTGCATCTTTCCACAGAGCTTGTTGGAAACCATCGCTGGCCTGTGCTTTCTCTTGAAGTGTGCCTGGGTATTTCTGGGAGACTGCTAGCTGACATGGTCCAAAACTGCCCCACGGAGGCATGCTAACAATTAATCAGAATGGGCAATGCTGTGGGAGTATTTCAGCTACTGCTCACTGGCCCTGTTTGGTTTACTAGCATAGACATAGTCTTAAGACTTTAACCTTGGAATTCTTAATCAAGTAATACCTTATTATGATAACTTGAAGGACTAGCTGCATTGGAGCAGTTTACACAGTGTTTTTCTATAGGAATAATGAAAATTCTGCTTAGTTTTCCATCATGTCACTCTATGTTGATAAACCCCAACCATTGCTGCACGCTGCCATTGCTTCTGCTAATAACGTAACACCTCTGGAATCTTGCTCTCCACTGGGAGAGCCTGTAATCTCTCTGTGCTTGGCTACTATCAGTAAGGAGTGGATAAGAGTTGGATAAACAGCCAAAACTATACAGCATGCTGAGCTAACGCATCATGTATTACGTGATGGTATCAAGTGCTAAACCTCCCTTGGGCTTAGCTGAATATCACAGGGTGGGAAGGAGAGAGGATTCCTCACACCTAACTTTAGCTATCTGAAAGTGAGGTATTTACAGGATCACTGCTGTATTCAGTGGAGAAAGGCACCTTCAGAGCAGATTTATCCCATGAGATACCATGTTAGGGAAAACCATGTTTTCCCTAAGAGAAACACCTGAGACAGGCAAGATGGGTTGGGCTCTGGGTAAACCTCTACATTTTCACTGATTCTAGACGAATAACGTAGATCTGAAATCTAACTTTTAGTTGTCTATAGCAGGATGGTTTGGGTCAGTTTCAGAAGGCTACACACAGTGTTTCATAATATTTAACAAGATCAGTTCTTAGGACCATTTTGGTCCGGACTTTGGCTCTACAGAGATTATAGCTTAGTATCTTAGCAGATATCAACAAGTCAAAAAGTTCAGGCAAGGACATTGAGCTCAGTGTTTTCCCAGGAACTCTGACTTAAAATAGACCTTCAAGACCAAATTTTGCATTCTACCAGCAAAGTTCCCTTTGTGAAGAACAGGAGCCTTGGCAAAACCTCAGTTTCTGTAAGCTATGATAACATTTTGGAGTAATTTCCATTAGGCTCTTCCAATTTAACTTTTCTGTTCTACTACAAGTACATCTCCCATGTAGTTGTAGAAGGAAGTAAAGTTGTAAAGTACTTACTGTATGGCATCAATGCCATCACACAGGGAGTAATACAACAGTAGCGAACTGTAAGGAGACTTATTCATCATCCTAAAATGGCAAACAGGACACTATGCAAGGACCTGCTTCAACTAAGGTGCAATTTAGGAGCAACTTCTGTAGAGCCAGCCATATTCCTCCACCCCAACTTATGAACTCCCAGAAGAAGGGCTCACTACTGGACTAAAAGATAGGGGAAATAGAGGAGTGTCTGCTCACTCATTGCAGCAGATGTTAGGAGCCCCAACCTTGGTTCTCTACTACTTTAGAGAAAAAATGCACTGAGACAAAACAGGCAATTTATATATGCCCTGTCCAAAAAAGGCCAGTGACTTACCCGATCTTTTCTGTTCAGTCCTCAACTCAAGGGATGTACTCCACTCCCTGTCTTGATCCCCTACCCTGAAGAGAGGACCCTGAAAGAAGCCTCTACCACTTGCTTGGCACTTGACCAGACCAATCCCTCCCCTGCAGCTTGAGATGGCTGGGGCTCCATTCTGTATAGATTCTAGGGTTGGAAAGTTAAGCCACAAAGTGTATAATGTCATCAACAAATGGTCATATGAAACCCAGCAGTGGTCATCGCGAAGGCTAGAGAAGAGTAAGAAGGTTACTACAATAGCAATACCTGTTTTTGTAAGAGGATGGGTTACCAACTGTCGCGTCAGATTGTTTTCAGATGATCGCAGTAGCAGCACAATATCAGCTGGCAGAGTATCTCTATTTTTGGCTAGGAATCCACTGGCATTATATAGAACCTGTTTAAAGAGTACATTTATGCATCTTCTGGGCTTTTGAAAAGTAATTATAAATTTAAGCAGTCTGGCATGTGGCTTTTAATATATCAATATACACAAATAGTTCTTCAGCCATCAGTTCCACAGTAAATAGGACTACGAGTAATGAACTTGCATCACAGCAATAAACATATGTTAGACAGTAGGAGAAACTTCCTAATGAAAAAGTTTGTTGAACACTGGAAAGGGCTGATGGGGCACTGGTGGAATACCCTTCTTCAGTGGCTGGTATCAGGAATGGTACAGGAACAGCTGGCTCTCCATTCCTCAGCAGTGAGATACGCTATGCTGGTGAAGTGTAATTCAGCCGCAGATGAGGTTCAGAGGAGTTACTGCAGGCCTTCTGTAGCTGGCTGTTTTATGCAAGGGGCAAATAATCTTCCATCAGCTGATGGGCAGTATGTTCCCTCTTTACAGGCCAGCTGCTCCAGCACTGCACAGACCCAACACAGTTTCCTATGTGAGACAGCAATGCCCACTCCATACCCCTTGAGAAGAGCTCAAAAGGACGTGGGAGCTCCACCTTTCACAAGGCAAGGTTCAGGTGACCAGTGGCATCTTGCTGCGGTGCGTCAGCAACTGCTCCTAAGTTTGAAAGGCAAGTCACCTTGTACAAGAGGGCAAGACACTGCTCATCAAATGAAGCAGAAAGCAGGGCCTGCACTATCTATCTGGCTGATGACAAAGTACAGAACTGAGAAGTGAGGTTGATGGGGTGTAGGAGGTAGTAGAAAGAATGGAGCTGGATCCTTATTTGAAGCATGACACAGGGCTTTGAGGAACTAAGGGGAAGAGCACTGAGTTGCATTACATAATGGTTATTTTTTGGTTCTTCTATAATAATAATTTACCTGGTGACATTTAAGAAAAATACACTCCTATTATTGCTTTTTTTTTTTATGAGGGAAAATAACTTTTCAATTTACTTTTGATGTGTAAGGCACTGCCAACTTTTCCACGTCAGGCCTGAATAGATGAAGGTTGAGAACCAATTTGGCTGACCTCTTCTGTTTCCTTCTAGCCCTACCATTCCACAATCCCCAACTGATATCATCAGGTCTCTTACCTTTCCTGCATAATGATAAATCCCAAAGGTTAGATCTACTCTTTTGGGTCTCCAAAAATATTTTGACTTCAAATTATCTTCAAATTTTTCTGAAAGGAAACACATAGCTTATCTTACTGGAGTTACTGTAAAAGAATTGTGTTCTGAAGCTGGATCCCTCTAAGGATATTGCATGAGTTCTCAGAAAACACAGAGGCACAAACCAGACCCTGATATTTTTAAGGACAAAGATACCATAATGGTCTTGCAACAAAAGGCACTGGATAGAGAATATGGGAGCTCTTGGTTGTTACTTACTTTGTACCAATTTTTTTCTGTGAGACCTCAGAAAATTGCTTGCCTTTCTAAGCTTTTGATCTTCATATATGAAACAATGTAGTAAACCTTCCTAAGGATTCCTTGGGGAATTGTGAGGAAACATTTACCAATTGATTAAGGGCCTCTGTACTGTAGACTATAAAGCATGAGGACAGGAAGACAATAAGCTCTTGTAATTGTTTTAGCATGGGCATCGTTACTGGATGTTATTAGGTTTTGTGATTAGATGTTGGTTAAAACTCTCATCTGACACTTTGCACATTCAAAAATGAGTAAATCAAGGATTTATCTGCACAGAAACCCCACTGAATTAACTAAATCGACTGTAACTGCAACTACTCAGCAGTACTGAAATATTCAGGATCTGAATTACAACATATTTAGGTGTTTTAATTCCCATTTTTTAATAGAAAAACCAGGAAGCATAATTTGCTGAAAGGCTCTGTGGCAGGTTTGTAGCCACTACCCTTAAAAAGTACCAAACCGCTTGTTCGGATATGGCTCATCAAAAATCTCAGAGCTGAACAAGACTCAACTTTGAAAATAGCGTTCTTGGCATATGAACCTAGAGTTTTAACTCAGTTTGGCCTTTATCTTTCAAGCCCTGCAGCTAAAAATTCCTGAAGGCAGGAGAATTCAAAACCTGTATCAGCAGCTTAGGTTCATTTGTACTTTTGATGTTTCTCTATCAACTTCAGAGACACATCCATCCCTGCATGCACGCCTCCCTCAAACATACTGTGACACTGGAATGTGCGCTCACTAAAAACATAACTAGCATATAGCCTAAACTGGACAAGCCAAACAGAAATCCTGCAAAAAATAAACCATATACTTACCTACAAGTGTCTGATCCGTTGCTTGTGGGAATCGACTTTCCTCATCCAGCAGGGACAACAAACCCATTGGTTTCTGCAGGAACATATCTAAGAGGGGCCTATTGTCCTCATATTCTATAACTCTTGCATCAACACCTTCATATAGGTATTCATTCTGTAACAAGCAACAGAAGGCATGTTTTGTCTATGTATGCAGAACCACTTCAGAAAATAATTCACAAACTGTCAATTGTAGCAAATTAAAACTACACTGAAAAAGTATGACCCAGGGCTAAAGACATCAAGGTTTTGCAGGAACAAATGTCAGCTGGGATGTATCACACTGTCAGGCTATAGATTTTAATTTGCCTGTGGATATGGAAGTGCTTGCTATGGCATATTTGCTAAAGTACGATGCTTTTCAGGAATATGCAAGAATTAAAGAAACAGAATTCAAGAAGATAAAATACAGTGTTTGCAGATGGAGACCTCAGTGTCTATTTACTTCCCTGCTCTGGAATATAAAAAATATTTCTTAATCATTTAGAGCTACATTTACATTCCCAATTCATTCCTCAGATCTATGTAATGTACAGTGGCCAAGATTTATAAAAGTGACTACAAATTACAGAGGCCTCACTTGTTTGATTCCCTCTCCTCAAACACCTGGAAAAGTTCTTATGTGGAAGATAATGGTGCACACACTTTCTAATAATTAAAGAACATATTTTCTAAAATTTAAATAAATTACTCAAGTTGGCTTCTACAACATTTTCACTCCTTTTAAGGAATTAGGGAAAGATATTAGAGAACAAGTCATATGAGGAGAGGCTGAGGGAAATGGACATGTTTAGTTTGGAGAAGAGGAGGCTGAGGGGGGACCTAATTGCCCTCTACAACTACCTGAAAGGAGGTTGTGGAGAGGTGGGTGTTGGCCTCTTCTCCCAAGTGAATAATGACAGGATCAGAGGAAATGGTCTGAAGTTGCAGCAGGGGAGGTTTAGATTAGATACTAGGAAGAATTACTTTACTGAGATAGTGGTCAGGCACTGGAACAGCCTGCCCAGGGAGGTGGTGGAGTCGCCATCCCTGGAGGTATTTAAGAAACGTGTAGACATGGCACTTCAGGGCATGCTCTAGTGCCTGAGATTGTTGGTTTGTGTCTGTTTGTGGGTGGGTTTGGTGTGGGTTTTTTGTTGTTTTGTGGTTTTTTTTTTTTTTGGTTTTTTGGTTTTTTTTGGGGGGGGGGTGGTGGTGTTGTTTTTTGGGGGCTTTTGGTGGGTTTTTTTTTTTGTGGTTGGACTTGATGATCTCAAAGGTCCCTTCCAACCATGAAGATGCTGTGATTCTGTGTGATTCTGTGATATTCAGCAAGATTAAAACACTGGTGTGTTTTTGTTTTTTTTTCTCCTGAAGACTGCAAATACCTTTGGATTCCTAACGGACTGAGAAAAACATGACAACAAATGCTGTGTTCGCAGTGTGTTGTGACAGTTTTATTTTGAAAAGAATTTAAATTATAGCTGAAGAATACAAGAATTATTTTCTTCAATCCTTCAGTCCTTCAGCAAGGCCGAAGCCGTAGATTTACCAAGAGAATGATGCTCTAGGGACTGCCACCCCTCTGTTATTTTCGCCTGCACTAGGTAATGCAATAGGAGTTATTCATTGCACAGTGCTCCCATATATAGCAGGGCTGCTTTTAGTCCTGTGTGCAGGCTACGCTACGGTCTACTTTAAAAATCATCCCTCTTCCAAAGGATAGGACTTTATAAAATTGTTGTATTAATACACGGTGTTAACATCATGGTTGTGCTATCCTGAATTTATTGTGAGAAGCGTGTCATAAAAATGAATAATGGCTAATATTAATGAGTTCAAAGACCTCTAACCCTGCAAGACCTCTACTTATGTGTCATTCACTTGAGTCTGAATGATAGTCATGGTTGAGTGAAGAAGACAATACATTAAGTGTTTCAAAAAGGAGTTAACTGCCATATACAACAGAAAAGCACATATTATTAGACTTCATAACTCTTTATCTCTAAGCCAGAGAAAAACAGCAAAATGAATAAAATCAGTAACACTGTCCTGGAAGCACAGGCCCAAATAAATAAATCTGCTGATCCATTTGAAAGAGAACACAGCACATATACCTAAACACTTCCAGTGTCCAGACTGATCTAATTTCCCAGGACACTCTTCACTCTAAGGATAGGTTATGGCTCAGTTTCTATGCTCGTTCGAGGGTGTAAGCAGTAAGAATCTCTCCTACAGCCCCATGAGGGCTCCTCAGACACATAACATTAACTTCATTCATGTCTCCCCTGGAGCAGTGGACAGGTGGAGATTTGCTTTTTATTTTAATCAATGACCTGAGTAGCAGGACAAGACAGGAGAGTAATAAATGTATTGCTGATATAGGCAAGAAGTTAATTATATACCTGTAGGAGCTAGTGGCAGAAAGGGAATGAGTCCGTGTTATCTCCCAAAGATAACACTGGAGTAGGGGCAGCTTAACCGAGGACTACGGCTGTATCGACACACATAGGTTAAGTTCATGAAACCAGCTGTTACTGCTTAGGATTATCAAGAGTACACTTATCAAGGGGGAAAAGGGAAGAGATTTCTCAGGATGAATCTATCAGAGAAGAGGGCTTCTGTGACACTGAGACATCCTCAAACAAGCTCTCAAAGACAACCTATCTTTAGGCTATAAAGATATATATATAATATATATATAGGTTATATATTAGGATATATATATATTTTTTTTATATATATATATAAATAATTAACTTTTTCCAACTTCAAGTGCTTGTGAGAGGGGTTGGGTTAGAGAGCTGATAAAAGAGTTCTCCTTGAAACTGAAAGGAGGTCTGTAGTAGCTGTACTACTACAACGTAACAGCAACATCTGCTTCTCTCCCTGCCCAGCCAGTGCACAGGGCCTGACCTCCAAAGCCTGCAGTGAATGTGACCATTCGGTCTTTGTGTCTGCACCTCGACAACTGAATGAGTATCAATCAGCACTGAGGGTTTCGGTAATGCTGCCGTCTGCCCAGTAGGATATGGCAGGAGTTCACTCCATCACTTCCCATGGGCTCCTGGAGGACGGCTGATAACCAAGTCTTCCAGGCATCAGTGTGACAGATGGCTCGAAATAAGATACCATATTACATTTTCTTATGCAACACTGGTCTTCAACCATATTATTAGAATACAAGCAGCAAGGATAAAAGCCTTAACGATGCACATCATAAAACTGTAATGAAATAGATCTTATTAGAATTAATAAGTTGAATCAGCTATAGGATTCTGTAATCCTCCATGATGTTTTATGACAAGAAAGCTCCTAAAAATAGCAGCTGCTCATTGAAATTCTAAAGCATAATCCACTAGAAAGTATTCCTATGGATGAGATGTCAAAAGGAATGACTGAGTTACACTAACGCTTGGGCTCCTATCTCATCTCAGTACGGCATGGTACCTTTTCTATGATCAAAACTAGATAATATTAGCTTGTGCAACCTGGTTTCACTTAATAACAAAAGAATTATTTAATGCATTAGGAAATGGTCTTCATGTTTAATAAAAAAAGGTAATGGCATTTTGCTGAGAAAGCGTTATGATGATGCTTTGGTTTAAATGGGAACACCAGAGACTTACTCAGAATGAACTTTTTCCAGCTTAAAACAGATTAAACTGTCATATGAATATAAAATAAACATTGCATATATTTAATGCAAAAAGTAGCATCCTTGCAACTGACAGTAAATTCGCTACTTTCCAAAATATTTTAGGTATTTGACATTACACCTTTTACTTTTTATGGAAGAATCACAAATGAGAAAGAAATGGGAAGGTTGTCTTGCTGTCCAACATTGCCTGCAGATCATGGAGCTGACAAAGAATGACCGTACATCGATACCTTATATGTAAGAGAAACAACTTGATGACAGGACTGAAGGAGCAAAAGTTTTGCTTTGCTTAATATTAACGTAACAAAAGCTTGTGCTGGCATTCATTCCACTTAACTATAGACATATAAAATAAGTGCCTAAGTGGAAAGCCCACATTTCCACCCAGTGGATACAGAAACGTATCTACTTGTCTCCACTGATTATTGGGAATCTAAACTAGCTCTAGCTTAAGCTGTACTCCCCACTTCAGCCTTTCTGTTAAATTAGGGAAAGAAGATGCCACTCAGGCCTAAAAGCCTTTATTCTTAAGTGCAAATATTAAGTTAACAATAAAGAATAAATTCCCTTAATTTTGACTTGAGTTCTCCACTTCAGCATACAGACCCTCTGCTCTAACAGACACCCTGTGTCTCAGGAGGTGATGGTACCACTGTTCCTTCCTACTATTCCTGTCGCTTCTGAGGCCACATTTTTATAGGTCACATTTCCAAAGAAAACAAAACTGAACACTTTTTAGATTCAGATACAGAAAAGAAACCACTGCCACAGCTAAAAACATGTCACCTGCAACACTGAAAGTACAATTTAGCATTATGAGTTCATTTACTGTTTGGCTTCATTGCTCAAGTTGCCAAGAAATTATTCCCCTTCCCCAGTTCACTACTTATTAGGTTGAATTGGGTTAATTAAGAACTAGACTATAATCAGCTGATTTATGCCTTGACTTCCCACTGTCAAATTTCATCTAATTGCACATGGCATGGAACTGAACTGGGCAAAACAGGGAAAGAAATGAAGAAATAAATGTACCTGTGAGTTTTACTTCTCTTGGGGGAAGTACAAAAGAAATTAAATTCCCCAGTCGTCTTTGGTTAGATCTACTGGGTGCAATGCAGTGTCGTGTCAGGGATTTCTGAGACAGCACGCAGCAACCTGACATGTCTCTCTGGCCCTGCACAGGGCTGTGGAGAGATACGAGCCTGGGTCCCCAGCAACAGGATGGCTCCGTCAGCATGTCAGTCAGCTTGGGTTAATGAAAAGTCAACTCAAAGGTCTCAGCGACTGATGGCACAAGCCTTCTAAACACAATTCCTGTCTTTTACTATTAAAGACTCAAACCCTTACATGTGTGCAAAGTCAGGCAGACACATCAGCGAAGGGCAGGGGTCACCCTGTTGTTTGGCTTTTACATAAGTGATACTTTATATCATTAGAAAGAACAATGATCTGCTGAACTTTTAATTTCAGTCACATGATTTTGAAAATATTTTCTTTTTTTCCACATATAGAAAATTTTGGAATTATATTTTATATTTTCCTGCAAACATCTTTCTCTTATTTGTCTGCAGGGAGGGCCTGTATTTGCAATTAAAGGACATTACTTGTGCAAGCACAGGAGAGTCTGAAGATTCTGAAGCTACCTGCTTTCTCAAAGGCTGTTTTTATGATGTAAAACTGGAACAACCACGTTATAGATAAGTGAAAAGTGATGTTTTATAAAGATTATGAATCATACTGCAAATCATCCTGTGCCATGGGGTTGTAATGCAGAATAATATGTTTGTCATTTCCTGGTTCTGAAAGCAGGGGGATTTACACCCACACTTGCACAAACTTCATCTATATAGCTCATCCTGCACTGCCGTAGTAATACCTTTGGAGACTACTACAAGATAATATAATGAAGCTTGCTATAATCTGGTGTAGTGGTGTCACGTGAATTAAAAGTAGACCTCTTACTTGGTCGGAATTGCAGGCAGGATGTGAACACTCATAATAGGAATATTATCACTGGTATAAATGAAATATTAATGGAAAAGTGCATATAAGCACCAGAAGAATGAGTATTAGAAGAATGGCCTGTGATTTGAATGAAGAACATTTGTTCACAGCAATAAAATTGAGGAAAGTGTTCTTTACATCAAGACCAGAAGGCCTTCACTTGCATAAAAACACAGCACAGACAGCTAGTGAGTGGAATACCCTCTAAATCTGACAACAGGAGGATGACTGCAAGGTTATGGCACATCACTTATGCCTTTCCTTTTCCCACTAAGGAAACAGATGGTAGGCATAAGGATGTATATATTCCAAACAAGCAAAAACAGATACTGACCTTGCCTAAAGATTACAGAGCCAGAAATAAGTAAGGTTCTGAGGCAAAGAAGCGCCCCATAACAACTGCTGATTGCTAAAGGGTGTAAGAGATCTGTCCAAAAACTATTTCAGCAAGAAACATGATGACAACTTGCTAGTTGGTGTTCCTTATCCTCCTTATCCACCAATGATCCTGGCCAGATCACTTGAACACACACATCTTGACGCTTTCTATGTGCATGTGAGTTAATGAAATCTATGAGAGAATGAGCAGGAGTGGGTAAAACCAACATACTTAGAGATTCACCCTCCGCTTTCATAAGGTCTGTAATTGTCGTATTAATTTCTCACAAGACGAAATGAGTAAGCTGTATGTTGTCAAAATCAGAGGTTTTTTTTTTCCCCTCACCTCCTCAGGAGCAAAATAACTCCCCTGATTTCTCTGCAGTGGGGCATGTGCAAGAGAACAAATTGCTCCTGCCAGACGGTGACAGCACAAACCTCTACATTAATACAGGTCTGGCCAAAATGTTCTGTATCTACCTGGACTTACGCAAAGCGTTTGACACTGTCCCACATGACATCCTGGTCTCTAAACTGGACAGACACAGGTGTGGAAGACATGGAAAAGGCTGAGATACTCGATGTCTTCTTTGCCTTGGTCTTGACTGATAAATATTAAATAATGATTTAAAGATGGTTAATTTAATTCTCAGGGAATTATTTACAAAGTTGAGATGATCTTTTTTGAGGTTTTTCACTCTCCACTTCAATTTCATAAACTTTTATTAGTACCATTTTATTCCTTTTCTCTGTTTTACATAAAATTCTTTAGATGAAATCCCTCATTAATTAGCTTAGATGATCTAGTTCCTGAAAAAGAACAAAATAATTGCGAGATTTTCTGGTTTTAATAATGGAATTTCAGTGTTCACTAAGCTTCTTAGTAAGCTATTATGAACACTGCACTTTAAAAATTACGCTACCACTCATTTATTTTTTTACTGTAGAATCATACATTACATCACTCGTTA
This sequence comes from Numenius arquata, assembly GCF_964106895.1. Classification (NCBI taxonomy): domain Eukaryota; kingdom Metazoa; phylum Chordata; class Aves; order Charadriiformes; family Scolopacidae; genus Numenius; species Numenius arquata. The sequence continues at coordinate 27,150,305 of NC_133587.1, read as the reverse complement.
CTCCTCAAGAAAACAACGCTGCATTTGCATCAAACTCATTATCACTGTATTATGTTGCTTAGTTACTGTAAATTTCAAGTTCAATGCATTTTATGTAGGCATTTTACTTGCAAATACCAAGCACTGCTTACAAATACATACTCAGAAAACATTTGTTATAATTCGCAATTTGCAACCTACTATGGAGAAGTAGTTTCTTGAGACAAGGTTTTATATTTCAACAACATTAAACCTTTATCAAAATATTCAACACATACCTGTTCCCAGGCAAAGACATGTTGATTGAAGTAGAACTGAATTTGTTCATTGGCAATGTTGATGCAGAGTTGTTCAAAAGAATTTTTTTTGAAATTCTCAAAGCCAAAGATATCAAGAATTCCAATGTTCAAACCATCACCGTTTCCACTGCAAAGATTAAATAAACTTTCTATTGTTTCATCTTTACTTTACAGTGACTAGCTTCATTATTATTTCACAAAAGGAAATAATGGGCCAAATCTGTATGCCACTTAGGATAATTTTTGCTAAACCAGTTATCTCTTAAAATATCAATCAATTTTTGTTTGAAATAAAATAAAATAAATGCATATAAATTCAAAGATGGCTGTATTTGCAGACCAGATACATTCCATCACATAATGACTGAATCAACTGATAAGTGTATAGAGGACTTAAAACTTTATTTTTAAACTTGTATTTGCTAGTTAATATTCTATTGTAAAAAAACTGACTACACTACAGGAACAACATGGAGTTCTTTTTGTTTCTCTTGAAATAAAACAAGCTTTACTCACCAGCATCTTGAAATTAAAGGTTGCTGTCATTAAATATGACTCCTTCATATTATTTATTCACAACAGTTAAAACTGCTTATTTTAACATGAAAGTAAAAAGAAGGAATAACTAGACCTTTTATGCATCAAATTAACACTTTAAGTATTTCAGTGTGGTATGAATTTAAATGACCAATTAAGTTCCAGAGAAGTACTACTAGTAAAAACTTCAGTTTGAAATTTTAGCTAAGGCATTCTGAGAGGTACATCATCATTTCTGCAACTGGAAACAAAGCTCTAATATTTGTATTTATTTGCTGAAACAAAAAATTAAGAGGATATAATTTTATATCAAACTGAAGTTGACATTAGCATTTTTTCTTAGGTAAATGGAAAAGAATAAATCACATTCTATCTATAAAACCCCTTTGAGGGGCTATCTATAACCACCAAGTTTGCCCCTTTTAACTGCTGTTACCAGCCATAGAGGGCCCTGACCTACGTGATCTACAAACGTAAGCCATACCATTTCTTTTTCTGATTAATTTGAAAAATATTTTATGTCCTCATTCCCAATATCTTTCTTGCCTGCATGTTCAAAATGTCACCCTGGGAGGGCAGGGTGGACTTTAACCTCAGCAGATGTGTTTGGAAACTACTCTCACATCTATATGAAACCACTGTCATAACAGGAGCAGCAGAAGCAACAGCATGGGTGCAAATACGAGCAGAATTTGACCTATGTAATCAACATATAAATGTCAAGAGTTGACTCTGCGTACCAGGAAAAATAGTATAAAGTAGTTAGTATGTAATTTACAAAGGGTTAAATGATCATAGGTCCAACAGGAAAACAAAAGACACAAAACACAAGACATCCATATCTACTGCATTTTCACTGCATACTATGAATAAGATAAAATGGTGTTTTGTTAACATGGTGGTGTCATAAACAAAAAGGTAGCAGAGAAAAAGTAGATGAGAACACTAATAGACGGTATTATTCCCACAAAAACCCTCTTTATTCTGGAAAAGCTTCTTTTACCTTAAATGTTTGTCAGGTTTGAGTAAAGTGTTGATGCGATTGACTATCCAGCTAAAGAGGCGCCCGTACAGTGCTTTTGCCATGGCATCTCTGACATCAGTAGCTTTTTCCACAGTGTTGGGACGAATAATTGTTTCTCCCCGAGTCACTACACAGTGAGAGGTGAGGGCCTCTTGCAGTTCATCTGCCTGAATACACAGCAAGGACGCACCTAGGAAGGAAGGTCACAGGCGCAGCTCAGAGGCAGTCTTTGGAAGGAAAAATAGGCATTTTTGCAATCAAGGCTGCAAGCGCAACATATTATGAATAAGGGCCAAATAAAAGTCTTGAACTATGACTAATGAGGGTGTTCACACCAAACAGCTGTCAGTATCTAATTTAGTCACTAGCCTTCCCAGCTTCCACTGCAGTCAATGAGTAAGTGATTCAAAGTAGAGGCCTTTAGGTTCTAAATTGCTTTATCAAGAAGGCTATTTCTCCAAACTGTCTATGGAGAAATGCTAGGGAATCTAGGTGACTATGTCAGGAATCTGTAGTTGTGAGGTGTGAATATCCCTCTCGGTTGTAATCCATCCATATAAGTCTTTGTTGTCCTCCTTTTGCTCCAAAAAAAGAGTGCTTCTTTCCCGGTTGCACAGTATTTTTCTATCTATGGCAGGAAATGTGTAAGAAGATAGCATGAAGTCTTCATTATCTCCCCAGCTGTAATTGCTGAGACAGAGTATCAGCTTCCATGAGAATCTTTGCCCCTTTCCCTCCTCTGCCTCCCTGTAGCCTATAATGTAAAGTATCCCTTGCAAAGAATGTAAGCCATATTTCAACAGGCACATATGGGGAACAAGTAATAAGTATCTGAGTAAGAAACTGGGGAAAAAACTATTCAAAGTGTTAACGAGGTTCTCCATCGAATGTTCAAATAACCTTGGAAAAATTCCAAAGATTTTCTTTTCAGGCATCTGCAGTATTAGTCATGTTTCCTGAATGCCAGGGAACTGGTTAGTCAAATAAGGTGTACAACATAGACAATTTTTTCTTGTTGGATTTGATTCAGGTGGGCTTGGAATTAATCTACCTTCAGCATTTAATTTTTCTTGCAAAATTTCCATGTGATACAGTTTTCATTGATAACTCTCTTGCAATAAAAGAAATATGCTATCAAAACACTTAATGAAAACAATCTTAAATGGAGAAAAACCACTCACAATTCTCAAGGGCTACTGGATTGGAAATGTTGCTCTTGTCAATCATATGTTCAGACACCACTGCAGAAAATTCAATGTTACCCACATTTAAAATGGCAGCCAGGACACTGTACACACTTCCAAGTTCCTGCAAAGTGTATTAAAAAAGATATAACATTTAATAGCTGGGGAGATTTGTCACTTTGGTTTGTGTGACAGGCATGCATGTGTTGTTCCTAAGCCTGGAACAATCACTGCCTCTCTTGTCTGCCACACACCCACGACTTTTAGGAATGCTTTTCTCAGCATAGTCTTTCAAGTGCAAGACATGCAAAGAGTGCAAGACAAACTGTAGCCCAATCTCTCTTCTATACTTGTCTACAGAACAGGACTGACATGGAGTAGGGGAAACACAAAACAGTGGTGAGCGTAATCCTCTTACACAGAAGGAATTCAGAGGCGATTTATACCCACACTTCACTGCGTCTGCAGGCATAACCCTGTCTAAAAATGTAATACCTAGATCAACAAAAGATAAAAAAATCTGCATCTACGTTACAAAGCCACTCCAAATAATTGGTCTGCAACAGCTTCCACCAATGTCATCGCAAAAAGTTTCACTGGGAGAAGAATGAGACCTCACATCTCTGATTTGGCAAAGCACTTTACCCTTCATAATGTCACACATGAACTGCATACTCACCAAAGCACTTTGGTATGCACTTTACTTAAACATATTTAAATTTCAAATTATTTAGTAGGTTCTGAAGAGGGATTCTGCCTTGAAAAAGGGCTAATATTAGTTTTGGAAGTGAAGGGATATATACAGTAAATGATTTTAAGTACTTATATATGACAGATAAAATCATATTTGCAATTAATGAAATAATGCTTTCACTGCAGGTTTGACTTAGAATTGAACTGTGAATGTTTATCAGTATACTTGATCACCTCTGAGTATTTTTGACTCAGAAGTGCTGAGGCGTTCCTGTAAAAAACTAGTTTTTAAGCTGGAATCTGTGATACGATATATTCTGAGGCACGCAGTAATAGTATATTTTATAAACATCAGTTTTAGAAGTTTTATAGTAGTTTTATAAGAAGCAGTTTTGTAAATTTGATTGGTATTTTATAATGATGGACTTCTCAAAATTGCACAGTGTTTTATCCCTACTATTCAATAGTTTGCTGGTACCACGTCACGCATCATTTACTCAGATAAAGCCCTTAATTGCTCTAGAAGACTTGATCTTGTTTTCAACACTTTCAGAAGTTAATCTAGCAGTTAATAAATTAGTTATTCCAGTGACAGCAAGGCAAGCTAGATAAGCACAATCTAAAAAATTATGCTCAGGATAATTGGCACACAGTTTACCTAGGTTTTAAGTGATCATTTTCATTTTAAGCTTAGGGTCACAGACGAAATGCAAAGAAATGGATAGCTTAACTTCTGCCATTATGCTGTACAGAATGTATAGCTGCTGACATTTCGGTGCCCTTTTCCAGTGTGTTTAAAATCTGGCTTGATCTGTCTCATACAGCATGATTATTGTTCACCTCAGGCACTCCTTTCCTATTAATTTTGCCATGCAGCCTGAAATAAAACAGTGTGATTTTAAGACAGGGAGTACTGACAGCAGTTACTATTAAAGCCTGCCAGTCAGTTACAAACAAATTTCAAAGAAATAAAGCCTTGTTTCGGTCTCAGTTTTAACTGGAGTGGAGAAGATATTCCGTACAAGGTTTTCTGCTAATAAAACATGGAACATGCTTATACAGAACCTCCTCTGTGCACTGGGATAAATGTCAAAGCTTACGGCTGCACTACTAAAACCTGAACTTAGAAAAGGAACTCACTGCCTTACGGTATCTTTTTCTCACTGAAAATAAATTGTCTCTGCACATGTACCCTATATCAGAACCTCAGTGGGGGAAGAAGACTTCTCTGTTCCTTCACTCTTGCAAACACTCAGAGAGGCTCATTCACCCCGTGGAGAATGTAAGACAGGCTAACATGGATTGGGCTCACGTGGAACCACAGTTAGATTGCCTGTGGTACTCAACCTGCTTTTGAAACTGTGGGGGTTCTACAAGTAGATAATTCTTCACAGATTCAGCTCACAGTGGCTTGCAGAGTTAATCAAGTGAAGATGCGTGCTAGAGCTGCACAATGCGGCCAGTGACCTAGTTCTAACTGGATCTTCGATACGGTCTTCTCTTTTGGGTGATCAGGATTATTGTTTACATCCATCAAAGTGAACAAAAGAACTGGGAATAAAACCAGACTTGCTTCTTTTCATGATATAAATTAGGGCTTATCAAGGTCTCCGGTGCTGTGACAAAACTGCTATCAGTGCTGAACTGTGCATATCCTTCCACGCTGCTTCTGGAAAGGTGAAAGCAGAGGTGTGAAAGGATGTGATAGTACAGGTATGATATTACTAAGTACAGTTGTGAATAAGCATGTAGAGCAGAAAGAGACTGTGAACTCCACTGCTACTACAACTTAATGCAAAATGAGGATGGAAGCACAGAATAGGTGAAAAAACGTTTTCTGCTGGCTATTCAAATATTTACATTGAGGGAAGCCAGAAATATTTAATTGAAGTGAGTCATTTTTCTGTGAAAAGCTCCTTACAACATACAGTTTTATCAAAGAAATTAAACCATACACCCATTCTGCAGCACTAGTGCTATATTTCACAGATACTGTATGGACCATACTCCTACTACTGTTTGTGATAAATAAAGTCAGTGGTAAACTACAGCTGTGATGCACCACTTCTCCTAAGAAGAGAGAACTAGGGTGCAGGGTGGGGTTTTCTTCCCTTGTATCCTACTTTATAAACCCAGAGGCCTGGTTTTATTTTAATTATACCAAAGACAGCTTGAGGAGAGGGGTTTAATGGCCAGCACAGCAATGATATGAGATCATAAAGAAAGAATGGGTTCAGTTAACGTTTAGTGATGAGATGATTAGCTCCAAAGGGACGTAAAAACTTCATTCAACTTTGCCCCTGGAGTTGTGAAAATGTATTGAGTTCATCAAAACTCAGATCAACTCAATGAATTTTTAGAACTCTCACCCTGGACTTCCTCTTAAAACAGAGATGAGGCTTATATTCACAGGGCTAAAATTATAGGGTAATAAATAGTTACAACATCATATTCTATGCATTTAATTTGCAAAAGCTTTTTTTACCCAAATTACTCAGCTGTGCTGTGTTCACTGATTTCAAAGTCTTGTTGACTAATACCATTTTATTACTTTATCAATGCCTTGAAACATTAAAAATGTAAACGTGGTAATATAACAGAATTGACCATGCAATATCCTAAAACATAAACACACTACTGCTGAAGGAAGAAAATAACAAGGGAGATTATTTGAATGCTTTATGTAAGTTTTTCCTGATTAAGGTGGCCATTAAAGATCACCAAAAAAAAGGGGGTTATCAGCACTCACCTCCAGTGTAAAACCTATGACTTTGAAGCACTGTTCAATTAACTCAAACTGAGACTTATAAAAGCTATTGTTCATGAAATCTTGCACTATTCTGAAATGATCATTTTGCAGATATCTGAAAGAGATGATGGATACAGAGATAGAATGTAAATGAGGCTGAGAATTCAACCACACCGCATTTCTTAGTAATCATTTTATGCGAAAATAAACTGCATTACCTGGGAGGTCTATATTCTGGCAGTTTATAATGTGCCAGTTTTTTCTTTTCTGCCAGACCAGCATAAATATAATAAAAAATATGGAAATTTTTCTCTCCTCTGAAACAATAGAAACAACAAACTGGGTTAGTAATGTAACTACATTACATTTACTGATGACATACTTGCTATTATTAAATGTTATTTTAATAGCAGGCAAGGCTCATGCAAAATGAGAGAGCACTCTGAAAGCAGCTTCATTACACAAGTTCCTGCGAAGTGAATGCCCTTTCTGTGCCGCTGCGTGTTTGCTCTGAAGCTGCCAGGGCGGCTGCTCGGTGCTACAAGCAGCTAAATGCTGCTCTGCCTTTGATGCAATTAGTAGATGCTGGGTGAGATCTTGCACGTTGCTCGCCCACTCGCATCAAATGGGCTGCTTAACCTCCAGGCATTTTAAAAAAATCTTCTGACCGTGGGAGAGCTATACACTCCTGATTCACTGAATGTGAATGTTTGCTGTGTCCTTTAGCCCTGAACCAAGACAGCACATAAGCAGACATTCAGCAAAAGGACCTTATGACTTGGCATCCTTTGATTAAATGTTAGGTGTCCAATCCCAGGACAGAAGGTTTATCTGCACATCCAAGCTTCCTGTGCACCTTATGAGGAAGAACTGGATGCTTAGGAGGAAATTCGCAACCACCACTGAACCCTGAGATGGCCAAGTCAGTCACTGTGAAAGGGCAAAAAGGAATTGTGTTCAAACCCCTGGTTTCTGCATGACCTGAGGCGTGTTGTTTCAGGAGCACCATTACAGCCTTCTGTGAAATTGGATGAGAGCCCAGTGCACTCCTCTCTGCATAGGGGTGCCTAAATGAGAGTCCAGTGCCAACTTAGTTTGCATATTTTACTGTGGACAGTCAGTAGCAGAAAACAAGACCAATTTATGGAGTAGAAGCAGATGCCTTATCTTCCCCCTCAGTGTTTTAACCATTAGGTTGCATAGCTGTGCTTTGCGTGCTCTCTGAAACCCCGCTGTGTCCTGACGTAGGGGAACCTGTAGGTTCAAAATCTCTTGACTTGAAGTGGGTCTGGAACTTAGGTCTCCCATTTTCTGGGTAATCAAGTCACAGGATTACTGCAAAAGTAATTCCTCGCTCTCCATGTGGGTTTGGGAGTCATGTTCTCCCAGAACAGCAGAACAGACTGCCCTTGCAATGCAGGCACCTGAACGGCAGTTCTCTGCTCTAGCATGGCTGTATGGAGCAGCCACACAGAGACCTCAGTGAAGAGGAGAACATGCCTGACACAAACAGCTTCAGGAGCCCTTGGAAGTTCATGCCTCAAAATTTAACCTCCTACAGTGGCTCGTACGCTAAACACTTTGGTGGCATTTCCTTGTGAATTCAGACATCTAAACATCTACCTAAACAGCACTGGAGGCACGTAAATGCTTTGCTGACTTCCTGACTCAGCATGTAGCTAAATATAAATACAAACTGACAGCAACAGAACAAACCCATGAAAAGTTATGAAAAAAAGTGGCATTTTACAGAAAAATCTGATTTAATTCTGAAAAATCAGTGTCTGTGCTTATGTTCAACTGGGGGAAAAAAGCACCATTTCATAAAATTGCATCTAACTTTAAATTGGTTATTGAAACATTCCAAGTGATACTTAGATGTTCTTCATACCACAAATCGACAACAGGCAACAAGGTCATGCAGAACTACAAAAAGAGTAAAAATGAGTAAGAGATCAGCATGGGGAAAAATTTAAATCAGTGACAACATTCCTTGTCTCAAACTTTGTTTTTCCTATTGTCATTATGGCAGAAATGGAGTTGCCAAAATATTTGTTATCTGGTTGTGTGGACTGAAAATATATGTCAATAATTTAAATTAAATGGAAATGCTATTTAATTTTTTTGTCATTCTATATTATGAGATACACAGATAGATCTGTTCTGCATTTGGTCCATAACCCTTTATAACCAAATCCTACTAGATGCTCCAAAATGGAAAACAAGCACTTTATAAACAAACAAACAAAAATCTACAATACCAGAGGAAACAGAGGAATTAAATCCACATGATATACTTAACATGATACTGCAAACTTCTACAAAGAAATTTATAACTGAACTATTAGAAAGTTTTTAGTTCTTTACACATTCTGATAGACTTTTTATATCACATATGCATTTTTATGAGATTTGTTTAAATAACCCATGAGGCAATGAAAAAAAAATCAGGAGTAGTTTTCAGCTCCCTTACAGATTTATTAGCTATTCATATATAATTTTTAAGAAAAAATCCCAGTACCTTATCCATCTTCATGTTGTGATCCAAGATAATTTCCTGCATTGTAGGCCTACTCTGTAACCTTCAATTTAGGTCAAATATAATTTGTATACTTACACTGCCTGGTGTACAACTCTGGATTTTTCAAGTAGATACTCTGAAATCTGAGCTCCTACTACAGTGCCACCGCAAGTGAATTTCATTTCCAAGTATTTTCCAAATCTGCTTGAGTTATCATTGATGATAGTGCCTGCATTCCCAAATGCTTCTACGAGGTTATTCACCTGGAGGATTTTCTCCTGTAGAGTCCTGTTATTAGCCTGGATAGGAAAAATATATTGCTTAAAATTATCAGCAATTACTGAAATACGTTCATTCTTAAGTGTTTCTTTCCACTTCTAGTTGGTATTCTGAAGTGCGACATCATCAGGGCAGCCATTCTCATGTGAATCTTATGGGAAAGAAGGCACGTATATATCATGAAACCTCTCAGAATATAGCAATCTGCAGAACTAATGGCTGGCTGGAAGAGATAACACACATAATGATAACAACAACCAGAACTAATCAATTTCTGTGGTCCAGCACTCTGAGCTGGCTGGCCTGCTTTTAGGATCCTTGTTAGCATCTGCTGACTGCTGCGCAGCACCATACCAACAGATCAGTTTGCTTGCATCACACCTGGGACATGCAAAAATGGCATTTTATTTAGACAGTTCTGGTGGTCGCTTCCCAGAATGACCTTGTCCCACTGACAGCAATCTGGTTGTGGAAGGAGGTGAAAAGCTAGAAGAGGATTTTATTTAGTACAGTTTGGGTGATTTGAAGACACTCAGTTAAACAAAGGACAGACTGAGTCACAGCCCTCACTGCAGTGGGTACTTCCTTGCGGAATGCCCCAAATATTTTCACATTACCCTAGCTCAGGAGGGAGGAAGGGGTAGATAGATCAGCATCATGTTCCCATCTGACCTTACAGAAATTCTTTGGCAAATGTATTACAGCCTTGCCCCCCTACCAATGCCCTGCCTGTAGGTTCACTTGACTGGGCCTAAGACAGCAGAGTCTTACAGAATAATCTCCTCTGAAACATACCTTGCCCAGGACAGTGAGCTGCTGAACCAGAAGATGGGCGCTCTGCGTCTTGCCAGCTCCACTTTCTCCAGAAATAACAATACACTGCAGAGAACAAGAGCATGAGTCTGAGCTCATTACATATCTCTCAGCCTAGCAAAGGATATAATTAAGACACCTCATCTTTACCTGATCGGAGTTGTATGTCACCATGGACTGATAACCTATGTCAGCAACAGCAAAAATATGAGGAGGGTTGGCAGTCCGTTTCGCTCCAATATACAGTTTGGAATGCTAAGTGTAAGAAAAATGAAAACATTATCAGTGTCCCTTAACAATTTTTTTTTTAATCAGATTTTGATTTTCAGATTAGTGTTCAGCATGCTGAGGTTACCAGCAGTGATGTTTTCTGAGTGACGTGTTACTGCACTCACTACACCATGAATCTGTGTGCGCTTAGTACTATAAGAACTGCTAAAAAAGATGAAGCATAATTTTGTATGGTGTCAGCCCTGATTATGCTATGAAACTCAAATTATTAGAAGAAAATCTAATGTTGCCAGACATCAAGGACCAATTTATAATTTCATTTCATTGGTACTTCACATCCTTTAGTATTTCTGCATGATATTGATATAGAAACTTAAGATCTTTTCTGTACCTGTAGTATCTGATAACCAATAATGCCAAATTACTGTATGATCAGACTTTCCCATCTGTCCCCTTTTGTATAATGGGGAGGCAAATTCACAAAAGTTAAAATTTTACAGGGTTGCTTTGTGAACTGCTTGATCAATTAAATAGCTATTGGCCTCCCCAGCTCTCTTGGAAGGAAATGCTCCCAGCTCCTACCTCCAGTCATTCACAGAAGTTCTCCATGGGAAGTAGAGGAGAAGAAATGCTCCCTCCCATAAAGAGGGGTAAGATTCACCCGAATAAATGCACTTATCTGTACAGATACTACTTCTGAACTAGCTGCTATGAGCGGCCAGCACCTTTACACTCCGTGGGGTTCTAGTCAACAAATCTCATGAAGTTTATCACAATTTATCTCATCCTAGAATGAATATTGAAAGTCACTAGAAGACTAACAACCTCAAAAATCCCGTTTCTATCCACTGGTTAAAATAGATGACTTGCTCAGATATAGATGTTTGTGTTTTAGACATGATATAGAAAAGATCTACACTAGAGATATATCAGAAATTATATCTTTTTGGAGATTTTTGTTTCTGTGCTGACATTCAGCACACAATAAAGATGTGTGTCAGCATGCACTTGAAGGGATAACTGCGTTGGTAATCCTGTTTTTCAGAGTGAACTGAAGTAAATCCCAAGAATGGTCTTACTGTATGCTTAACACAAATATTCTTGTTTTAATGGAAATGAGAGCTAGTTTAAAAGAACCAAACCCAGATTTTCATACCTGTGAAGAATAAATATCTATGTTCCGAAATGGATTGACAGCGATGAGAATGTCCCCAACATATGTGTAGATCTGATCCTTGGCGTAACCTTTCTGCAACTGCTCTGTTACTGTATTCTGATGGAGAAAGAATAGGAGCATTGAATCACATGGGGAAAAAAAGAATATTAGGACAATGTATAAAATACTTATATAGTTACAATGATTGAGCATAGAGAGGGAAGGTATTAATAGTCAGGAATGCAACTGATCACGATCAAAAGTGAGTAACACTTTCAAACACACTGGCATTCCTGATTTCTTCTGTCCAAACTCACAATATATATGTACAGATCCCCAAGTGGCTGTAGAAACATGAGTTAATAAGTACTGCTTTAATTCAATTAATCAAAGTTTTCCATGAGACAGTCTCGTCTTCATTTCTAACACTACAGCTTCATGTAACTCAAGTAAAAGCCATATGCTTGAATTCAGAGCTGCCATTACAGCTGCTCTAACATTACTCTCAGTTATGATAAAACACAGATGTTCAATTGTTTAGATTCTATTAATGTAAACAATCAGGCATCTTTCTATATTAACAACCAGTATCTGCTGTGATTGTTCTTTGCTGCTGTAGAGCCAGTTCTCCCTGAACCAAGAAAAAAGAAGGGCCCATTAGTGGTACACTCAATTTCTTGACATAATTTCCCTCAGCTTCTTCTGCATACAGAGCTGGGTATGCGAAGTGCCTGGTTAGGTTTCCAATCAAAACAGGATGAAGAGCTGGATGAAGAAATCCAAACCAGCCTTGAGACTATTCTGAGGTATATGTGAAGATATTTAGGCCCTATTCCCACTGGAACAGAATGACCAGCAGCAGGAGACTACAGAAGGAACTGCTATGCCTCCACATCCATCTGTTCACCGTGTTGTGCACTTAAAATTAAAAAATTAAAATTAAAAAAAATGCACAGGTTAATGCCCTTAAAACCTGAATTCTCAACAGTTGAAGAGGTTACGTTTCCTTCACAGGAAAATATAAGGAGAAAACCTTGGTTTTCCATTGCCTTGATAAACTCTTTTTGGTTTTGAATGCTACCTTGCTTTTGGCCATAACCAGATTCGTATTAACAGAATTTTTTAGGGGCACTACTGCCCTTTTTGAAATTATTTCTTGCACCAGTGGAAGGTCTCCTGTTCTGGTCTTCTGATGGGGCTATCTAAACTGGAAGAAAAGTTTGAATGGAAGAAAGGAGACAGCTCTGAGAAGCTGCCATTCATATGTGAAATAGGTCTTAAACTGGATTGCATTTAGAAAATATCACATAATCAAATGACGCCTTTAGGTGAAAGCTTCTCGAGGACTTCCCTGAGAATGCTCCACCTCTGAGGAGATGGATATATGTCTGGTTCATCTGGGGGTTTTTTGTGTCTTCTCTTTAGCTCAGATTGTTTTTTATCTGTTGCCACGAAGCATATAAACAGTCTTGCTAGCATATGGCTATTCCCAATACAAAAAAAAAATTGCTTAACTCTGAGCTTTGTGCAGCAGGTGAAGTTTGGGTTAGCTCAATTAGTATTAACTAAACATTAAGCTACTACAACCAAGCTCTTGGATGATGGAAGATGTTCTGTGAGCTGTTAGCACTATGCAGTTTACCAGCTCAGGAGCCACATTTAGTATTCCGGACTGACAAAGACACAATATACCAAAGAAGTTTTGCATTTAAGAGAATGTGAATTATAGTCTATGCACAGCCCAGTAGAGGAAGAATGACAGCTGTTTACAACCACTTATGGCCTCTAAGACCTGCAGATAATGTGCTGTGGCCTGATTCTTCTTTCTGGTTTTCAAGCTTAAAGCATAAACACAAGACTCTCCCCCTCCCTTATGCATGTTTCCCTGCTCCTAGTGGACTCATTTTTGAACTTTGACAAACCAGTGAGATTTGTATTGGTAATTATGTCAAAAGTTCACCAGAAGGCATTGACAGGCCAAAGCCTCAGCTGACATGAATTGATCTCAATGCATCTCCACACCAAAGGAAGTCAGTGAGAACCCAGTCTAGGAGAGTACAGCAAGCCAGTTTAAGATAACTCTAGATGTCCAAGCAATAGGGAAGAAGGTACTTGTTCTTGGACCTGGACCAATTTCAGGTTAACACATCACTGCAGATATTTAGCTGTAATAAAATCCAGTGATATAAATCCTGGTAAGCGAATAGTACTACAATACTGCTCAGTCTAAGGCTGTAACTGCAGAGGGTACTTTAGCTTTGAGTTGGAACCATTCCTGACACAGTAAATCTCATCTAAAATATTTCGCATAAACTGGTAAAATGCCATTGCACACTTACACAATTGAAGCGTCACAAGATAGTTGAACTTGAAAATCAACAGCATAACATTGTGTTTCAATACATGATTACCTCTCTTCAGGAAAATGTGAAAAGGAGGTTCTTACCTCATCCAGTACCTCCAAGGTTGCTAAATCATCTACCTCTTCCTGGTTTGAAACTAGTGACTTGCTGTAGTTCCCTTTCTTAGTATGAATACGTTCAAATCTAAAAAAGACAGACATGAAATCTCCTGACATAAGGAAACACAGAGCAGATCTTGCATCTGTAACCATCTTGAAGACAATTCAGCCAAAATGTTCCAGCTTTCCACTGTTCTGATTCAAACATATGAATGTTTAAATAACAGGACAGGATAAAACTTCTTAGTGCAGCACACCTGTACTTGACAATTAAAAATCTATGGTTTGATCCCACAACTGACACCATGAAGAACTTTTTCACCATACAGATCCCTGCTTGATCACACCCGTACATCAGCTGTAAGACTGGAGCTATGCAGTACAGGGGAAAAAAACCCCATATTTATAAAGCATATAACAGTCAAACTCTGTCACCTACCTGCAAAAAGAAAATGACCCAAATAAAAATTATGGATAGGACAAAACAGAGGTGTATGATGAAATAGTATGGCAAAGATGATGCAGACAAAGCATTCAGGATGGAAACATTTATAGCTTAGTAATGACAATGCTGTAAAGCCTGGCTGAGACGGCCACACTGCAAAGTGCTACAGAATCACTGGGGCATGTGAAATACATTCTGACCAAGAAGAGCTTTCTTGGACTCTACAGCAAAAAAAATCATACAAAATAAGGAAACAAAATTTTAAATTTTTTTCTTATCAGGGTTAAGCTTCAATTAAGTCTGTTTTAAACGGAAACTTCTTTTCTCTGTAAAAAGAACCAAAGAAAACTTGATGCAATCTTATAGAAATCAGCAAGAAAATTCCCAGAGCCTTGGATCATTCTCTATCCACGAGTAAGGGCTTCTGCTAAACAAAGCAAAAACAGCAGAAAATGCAAGGTTTACAACTCAAATTAGTTATACTTGCTTTATGAGATGGGGGAAAATCAGGGAAAGGAAAACTGGATAAGCAACAGCAGAGTTCACAAACTAAATCAAACTCAGATATGCAATACAGCACAAGCACAGAAAGATTACATCTCCTGATATGACCTCGCTCCCCTTAATACTAAAGGTAGGAAGGCACCTCTCAAAAACACAGAACATATACCTTGGAAAACCGAGACAGCAGGAAAACTGTGTTGTGTGAAACACATTCTTTACCTTGATTCCAGATAAGACCAGGGAAATCCTTTATTTAATTTTGACATTTGGCTCTATGGCATGAGTAAAAGCAGAGAGGTGTTTGCTACCCAGGCCAAAACTTTAACATACAATGAACAGAGGACAGGGAAAAGAAGGCAGTTGCACCAAGATGGGAAGTTAGAATGAATGAACATCACACTGAGGGAGCAAGCTGAGAGACTTCTGAGCTCCCACAGTAAGATTTACTGCAGAGTTTAATGGGCTGTACCCATTCCACAAACATCACCTACTTCATGGGTGCTCCTTCAGGTTACGCAGGCTGCGCACTCATGTGGGATGCAGGTGCAGAAAGTCAAGCAGGCACCCACTTGGCATTAGGTACTGATTGCCAGGACTGAGAAGGGGCTGGAAGAAATGGGCAAATGATGCCCTCCCAAACTGGGAGTGCAATCAAGATGTGAATGATGGAAGTGCGGGCATGAGTGCACTTATCTATCACTTCTTTCAATTTCTCTTGTCTCTAATAACTGTTCTCTGAGGGTGACAGAATGGCCTGTCCTCACCCAGGTGCCACTAATGGAGCAGTTTCTTCCTCCCTCAGGCAGATGCCAGCTAGTACTGGAGTCTTTCCATTGTCCATAGTGGAAAGGCAGGAGTTTAACACCCGCCACACCTGACCAATTCTGCAGCCTTAATACCAAGACACAAATGTGTAAGATTTCATTGCAAGAGCTAGCATAGTTTCACAGTCTCTGTGCCAATAACGCAGCCCAATACCCAGTGTGGAGGCTAAGTGACCACGAGGCACCATGAACAGTACGGATCAACAGGATCTGCGTTGCCCTGATGGAAGAGAGGGACCAAGTCTTGCCAGTTTTACACCCAGCTATTTTGCAGACTGCTCTCAAACTGTTGTTGGGACCCTGGAGCTGCACGGGAAAGCAACCCACTTCCAAATGTTTTCTTTCTTTCAGTATTTACTACAGGCCAAAATAGACTGTTGTAGATACAGTTATAAGGATGACAGTGAGGCTGAATTACACAGAGGTGAAAAGCAATGGGAATACTGCAGTGCAGTGCCAGAGCCTTACTACTGCTATGCAACATAGAACATGCAATGTGTGGCTGTATTTCCACATGAGCAGTGTAAACAGACAAAAAGAGATGCAGGAAGAGAGCATGACTATATGGGGGGAACAAAGGCAGCTTTTGCTGCAATAAATGCATAACCGGACTGTGATTTGGTATGTGTTTAAATATGTTGAAGCAGAAAACACACAGGAACAGAAGCAGGCAGCATCAAAAGGGATGGGTCTGGTGTGAAGCAGACCTCTTTCCTTTGGAACCCATTTGTATCGAGAGAGCTATCCTGGTAGTACTATCCTCGCAATAACACTGTGAGAAAATTTTTGGTTGTATGCACCCACTGGTTGTATTAAAAAAGATGTGGTAATATTAAGATTGAAATTAACTCTCCAGCCTTGCGTGGTCTGCTGCTACTTGATTTGCATTTACCAGCTAAAGGATATTACTGCATTCAAAGCCAGAGGTGCAGGCAAAATCCCATCCCCTCAATACTACCCCCCTCAAATCCTGTCCCCTCTATAACCCACGCTCCTATTTATACTTCTTTTTAACAGTTTCAGTTGAAAATTTGAATTCGGATAGTTGAAACAATTTCTTCATCGTTCCTGCATGAAGGCTATTTTGTGTCCAGAGGATGCATCTAACGTCAGTATGACTTTGAGAAAGACCTATCAACATGCACATGAGGAACTGCAGGACTATGTAAAGCTCTGCTGTTCTATTTTTTCCATTGCCAAAGGAAGACCCAAAACAAGACATCTGTCAAGTTATGCTTTCCATTTCTGGTGGAATTGTTACACATTGAATACACTTTTTTTTTTTTTTAATGTTACTGCATATCAGTGAGAGAGTGACATTTCCCAAGATTTGTTTCAATCACCATTTTTTGTTTAACGTAAGAAGTTAGAATTGCCTTGCAGGCAGGGAGGGGAATGCTCCAGTCATGGAGATTTTTCTTTCTTTTTTTTTTTTTCCTTTTTTATTTTAAGGAAATGATCTCTATTTATGCTAGGGAAGTTTAATTACATAAAATTGATTCTCCTGTAATCCTCTTCAGCTGACATTATGAGAACACTAGTGCTTGTTAAAACAGATTATATTCTCCATTCTCAAGAGTACAGCAGAGCGGCAGATTTGCAGAACACAATATTTTTCTGCTTTGCTGTCAAAGGGCACAGACCCCTCAAGGGCAGTTATACTGCTTCACTTGCTAAAACTCCAACCATTTAAAAAAACCACATCGGTGCTGTTGACATCAATGCTGCAATTTCGTTATTGTCATGCACACAGACATTGTGAACTGAAATAACCATGTTTCTCTGTTCTGTTCAGAAATTATTTGTTGGAGGCATTAGATCTTACAGCCTTGCTTGACAAGCAATTCAAACAGCTAAAGGCCAGAAACATCAACCTAGTATGGACAAGAAAATGAGTCAAGGCAGCATTGTTTCTGTGCATCCTCCTTCACACCCCTTGCTTATCTTTCAAGATTCAGTTAAATCAAAAAGAGGCAACTGCAGCTTTTTCTGCTTCAAATTGTCAGAACGTATTTAAGAGATTCCTGATAGATCCAAAAATACCATGAAAAGGGAAGTGTGACTCACGATGCCCTGTTGAACTCTGCCTAAACTGGTTGGAGAATCATCTACAGACTGAGAAGTGACAGGAAAAGGGCTGGCCTTAGTCTGGGTGTAAAGAAGAAACTAAAAATAATCAAGTTTTCTTTAAGGTGAAGGTGGGAACAGCTGTACACCTCCCAGCAGTTACAAACAGCATTAAAAGTGACAAACGGAAAAGAAGCAACACAGAAAAACCTGTACAGAATCTGTCATTGCTGGTGATTCTATTTCTCTGAAGGCTGCTCAGAGCAATAATAATTCACACTTAAAATCAAAATTTTGTCTTCGACAGATGTATCTGGTAAAATATGCTTAAGTAAAACTACATACAGTCTTGTATCCATGCAAAATCTGCACCTGAATTTAGAAAACTGTATTGATAGACTCCAGCTGCGTCTGCACAAAGCTTTGCAGACAAACCTGTGTTCCCTCTATGCTGAGATGGCTGCACAGCAGCGGCTGCAGCCTCAGGGAGCTGTGCTCAAGCTTATGCAATGCTGCTGAGAGGACAGTGCTGCCCAGCAGAGCTATGGGGCTTTTGGTTCAGAAGTGGCCCACGTCCAGCCAGGTGGGTCATGTCCTGGTCTGCACAATCTGTCTGTCAAAACCTCTGCTGGTTTACCGTGCCCTGCAAAAATGCAAATTATTGGTCTTTCACAATAGGCTCAAGAAATGTCTGCATCCCTGACAAATTTCAGGGAAAAACAGGTATTCCTAAATGAGCAAGTAAGATATCTCTAAAAGGACTCTTTGGGATTAGTTCTTCATTGCCCTCATGATTCAGGCCCATGCTCCACAGTCAGAACCATACTGGGAAGTCAAAGAGGAAGCTCCAAACGTGAGCAACACCTGGCTAGGTATCCCACCTTCAGGAGAAATGAGCTGCTGGGCAAGTGGACTGATATAACAATAAATTAGCAGTTGCAGAGCATTAATCTCAGAGAGTGCTGAATGCAGGAGAAACTTCTTTCTCCTGTTCTGCTACAGGAGGTAAACTATTCTCCATTCAGGCATTGCTTCTGCCCGTTGTATTGTATGGAAGAAGACTGGAACCACATTCTTACTCTGCTGTAGAGATGCGTATTAGCTAGCAGCATTTGGGACTGGAGATTTGCTTATTCTAAAGCCTGTGTTGCCAGAAACTTTTTATTGCTTCTACAACCTAGAGCAGTTTGCAGCATAGCCATCCTACATAGCAGTGTCCTCAATGCCAGAACGCATGGTCCTGGTTGGTACAACAAAGTCCACACTGAGTTACAAGAGAGGAGAAATAGCCTGAAGTGCTCAAGGATTACTCTGGAACTCCAAAGCCCCAAGTTTAAGCCCTTCTCTGACACAGATTTCATCGGGAGACCTTGATCAAGGCAGCACTGGACTCTGTGAGCTATCTTACTCTGCTCCTCATACTGCCTTTGTCAAGCTAGTGTGGTAATCTCCTACTCTTCGCTACAGCCTGCACTGCAGAGTTGAGCTTCAAGGATTGTTATCAGCTACTTTCAAACTCGCAGGATGAGTCAGAGGGAGAAAAAGAGAACACCCAGAAAATAAGTGACATAATTCGGGGCAATCAGGGAAAGTAATGGAAGAAAACTGTATGGTACTCCCTGCTTGTAATGCTGATGAATAAATTGACAACCACCGTTGTGCATGTTGTACATGAACGTCTATGAACCTACCTTCTTGAAGCATCCAAATAGTTAAACAGAGAAGTTCTTTAGCATCCTGTTACTGATTTCAGTGTTATCCTTACATGGCCAATATGGAAGTACAAACTCTTAGGATAATTCAGCTCACCCAAAAGCCCTTGCTCTCATTCATTTTGCATTAGAATGTCTCCCTTTCCCGTATTTATTTAGAGGACATAAAAAGTGAGGCTCTTAACTTGGGGACCAGAGCCAGTTGCTGAAATCTAGGTGCAGTGAATATCCCTCACAGCTCATTCTGAAATGAGTCATAATTCCCAGGAAATACATGTTGTACTAATCATCGCATACTTCTGCAGAGATTATTGTAAAAGCAGTCAAGTTTAAGACAGCCAAACAACTCAAGATAAAAGTCTTACAAGCCTGACTGTCAGGTGTAGATGCGACAGTTCTGAAGGCCGTTTCAAAGACAGCTATTTTGGTTGCGAAGTAAAACTCCTTACAGTGCATTTTTTTTCCCCTCATTCGGCCTATCGAGAAGGGTATTTTTAGAACAGTTTTTGGGTATATGCTGCAGCACTCATTTCTAATAATTATTTTCATCACTAATTATAAATTTTAACAGCTATAATGTGACTTACAACAATGTAAGTATGTGATTGAGTGATTTGCTAAAAATGAAGGGCATCTTAAGCAGTCTCCAAAGGTGAATGACCAGTCTCAAATGAGGTTATTGTTTCTTTGAGAATTTGTCTTATTTTCATTAAAGATTGTGCAATAAATTCCATTATCATGCTTTTTTTTGGACACTATCAACAAAAAGAATTGAAATACTGGATTTAAAGAGCTAGGTGGTCCTAAGGTCTGGAGTAACAGATACGGGATGAAGTTTATTTGTATAAAACCTCAAGATCATATTACTAGGATGTAACAGAATTATTTCTACCAGTTGTAAGTTCATCAGCTTGAAAGTACTGAGGGAAAAGTAGTATCAAGATGATTATGAGTCATCCACCACTCTGAAAAGAGGCACATACCACCTTATGAAGTTACACAATGAAACAGGCTTTTCTTGCTACGGCCGTGATAAAGGCAACCCCTACAGAAGCCCAAGACCCTTGTCACGAAAGTGATTCTGCTCACCAGGAATTCACACTTCAGTAAGAACCCAAACGCTAAACAACAACGAACACATGAAATACACTTAGTATGCAACCTGGCCTGCTTCACCTACTCCTTAACATGAATTTATCTGCCATAACTTACTTCATCATTCCAAAAAGCAGATTTTAGAGACATTTCAGTCAAGATGCTACAGAAAGATCTTAACCTATTAAGGGACATTTTTTCACGCTCTTCCCATTGTAATTTCTCCAGTGTGAGATCTGAGCTAGGAAGGGTTAAGTTGCAAACAGATTTTTTTAGCATCCAGAAGTGATGACTTTAAAGGAAAATGTATTGCAGTTGCTCAAAGTCAAAAAGTGGAATCTAATGAAGGTCATTGGTAGGATTCATGCTTTTGTGAGCCTTGAGTAGCACAAGACATGTTTGTGCTATAAGACTCAGTTCAGAGGCTACTGAAAAACAGGTACAGTCTTCCACCACCTTCATTAAGCCTGGAGAAGATCTAAACAGCATATTGCTGTTTAAAGTTCTGTCAGCGTAAGTTGAGATTTCTCTGGTTACTCAGGAGGTTGGTGGGCTCTATTTCTCTTATTAGGTGTTTGGAAAGGATGCGGCACAATGATCTAAAGCTACGTTCTTCTTCGCAAGAATAACAATAATGGGAATGCTCAGAGGGCTCAGTGCAATGCCTTAATGACTCAGTGACTCATAAATATTAGAAAATATCTCAGGAACAACGGTGCTAATGGGAGTGAGGGTGGCTCCACTCTGTGCCTAGAGATCACACACCCTTCCTGAGCAGACATGGTACATAAAGATGAGATCTGAGGACATAGCCTTCTGCAAAAACCTCTGAGAATGTGACATAACTAACATGATCTCTTCTTTCTGAACTTTACCAACTGCACAGTCAGCAAACAAGATGACAAGATCACAACTGCAATAACAAGACCGCTACTGCAGGAGGCAGTCAGAGCCAAAATACAGTTCAGCACAGTGGGCAAAGACAGTGATTTGGTATGGAGTGAGCACAAGAATAGTGTACACAGGAAGACCCAGTGACCGGACCTCAGCTATTAACTTCCAGACTTTTTATTTTTTTCTTTTGAAATACAAAATATTTATTAATAAAGTATAATTTGAAGAGGAGAGGAAACACATACTGAGAAAATAACCGGATTCCTTACTTTCAGCTTTAAGTCAACGTTACCAAATTTCTTGAGTTTATATGGCATGCTCATTTATACAACACAACACAGGTAGCAGAATTTCTTCCCTCAGTGGAAGGAAGGGTTCTTTAATCCCTTAAACTATCTGCCTCCCAGTGACAGCAAGCAGGAGAACTATGCCTTCTAATTATGGCCCAAGAGAGCGTGAGCTGGATATCAGGAGGGAGCTTAACAAGAAAAGTTGCCAGCAATTGGTGAAAGGTCAGGAATTTCACAGTAGAGCCCTAACACATCAGTGTAAAAACAGTCCTAGAACAGGACAATGAAGAAAAGAAAGCCAGGAGATTTTAAGATGAGACTCTTACAGGTGACTTGTTACTACACAGCCTATGTCTTTAATCTCAATCAGATTTACACGGTACTTCCGTACAGACTTCTGTTGACACCATTTGCTCTATGCAGACTGAAGGTCAGAAGATACATACGATTAGTATTTAAAGACTTCTTAAAAAGTATGACTACTGAATTCAAAGATCTTTTTATCATTCAACAGAAGAAAAACAAATGCCATTCTGTAGTAACGTCCTTTACAGACCTGGAATTCTAATTTCTTCTACAGTGAAATGATGTACATACTTTACTACAATTTCAGCTACTGGAAAATAATCTCTGCTTTTCTTACTTGTACAGAGATAGCAGTAAATATTAAGATGGGTATTCTTACTGTTTCTAGGAGAAGGCTAATTTTTTATACATTCACTACTACAAAAGACAATCTTCCAACAAATGTAGTCAATAAATGTGTTAAAGCTGAAGTGATTATACGTAAAGTGACTGTGAAATGTGACTTTTACTTGCAGTCTTTCCTACTACCTTAACTGATCTCAGGTACAAAAAGACTTGGTTAAATCAATGCAAATGAGATTTAAACTAGTATCAGCCTACTTGTTAGTATTTTAAACTGCTGAACTGAAATATGGACAATACACACCAAGCTACTAGTTTAACCATACCATTTAAATTACACCCTTAATTAAATAAGTAATTTTTTGGCAGAGATTCAGACAAATTATTTTTATTTTCAGAGAAAAAATTACATCTTCCTTTGGGAACATTTATGTAGAAATTACAGTTGATCAACTGTAAAAGCATAGGGAACTTCATCACATAGTAATACATTCCCTTAAACTCTGG
Organism: Numenius arquata; assembly: GCF_964106895.1. Classification (NCBI taxonomy): domain Eukaryota; kingdom Metazoa; phylum Chordata; class Aves; order Charadriiformes; family Scolopacidae; genus Numenius; species Numenius arquata. The sequence continues at coordinate 27,127,393 of NC_133587.1, read as the reverse complement.
TTAATAAAACACAGTCTAAACAGGATGAAGAAAGAGCCAACAGATCATCCTGTTCCTGTGCCATTTGACTGTTCTATGCGCATGCAAATTGATCCACTTTCTTTATGTTTCTATTGTATAGGAAAAGAAAGTTCATGTCATTTGCTTTATGCAGCATTTACGTGAAAAAAATTAAAGGATTTTGAAAAAAAGAATAGGATTTGATAGAAAACAAACATGCTATTAAAGGAGTAAAAAAAGCTCATGATACTTAATTGACTTAGAAGCTTCATTTTCAGAAATTGTTTAGGCTTTGAAAGGAGTAGCGTCACAAGTGTTAACAGGATTTAAATTCATATAATTTAGTGTTTTGGACTTATTTTACCACATATCGTTCCCCTGCGTTTTATAAATAAATACTTTTTAAAGTCTGGAATATGTTGCTGTTTTAGTGCTCAGCACTGACATCCCATAAGCCTATTTCAATTCCCGAATCTTTCTGGATTAAGCAAATGTCAAGTCTGCACCATATAAAACGTATAAATCCAGTCTGAGGCTTAAATATAAGCCAACTGCGTAGATTTTTACTGAAATGCCAGAAAAGAAAAACTACTACTAATCCCACATCCACTTAGACAAAGCCTACAAAAACTTGAAAATCACAAATTATTTAGAAATATGCCTTTTTATTATTATCTTCAAAGGACAGAGTAAACAAAAAATTCTCCAAGATCAGAACTGAAGACTTCTGTATGTTACTATAAATATGTGTGAAAGGAAATGTGGAAGATTTTAGTAAGCTTTTCCTATACAGATGATAATGCCAAAATGTCTTTTAAATTTTATGTTCCATGTAAAAAAAAAAAAGAATTGTCATCCTTTACCTTGAAGCACAGGAGAAGTGGCACCAGTAATAATACATCAATACTAATCTTGTACTATGTTTCACACCTGATACAGTACCTCAGTGTACCAGGTGGTGGGTTTTTTTTTAAATTGCAAAATTGAGCCAAGCCATTTTCAGTTGTTTTAAATAAACGTCATCAGGTGCTAATTGATTTATATAGAACTGATATTCCTAACTATTAGCAGAATAAAGAAAGTATCTATTCAGTAAGACATAAGATTTGAAGTTTGCAAAACAAGATCTACCACTTCTTCCAGTCAGTAGCATCAAATTCTTGCAGGAACCTGACTAGTTACTTTTAGCAAACTTGCTTAAACTAGAACATTAGCTGATGATGCAAATATAAGAAAATACCAAACATTAATTTCACCGAACCTTAGCTTTCTGAAAGATGGGATCCTAATCTACATCTTGAGACACAGAAGAAAGGGGCGTGAATCATTATGCCCCTCTCTTTTCATTGGCTCTACAGGGGACCCCAAAGATTAAGCTCTCTACTTTTTGGCCAGGTGAAGTTATGAGAGATGAATCTTTCTCTGAGCGCTAGCTATTCCGAAACAGTGAAAGTATCACAATTGTTGCAACTGGTCTACTTTTTAGCCACTTTTACCTTGCCTTTTCGGTGACTCCCATTTGTTGATGAACATCAATAAATTCCATGAGTTGCCTTTGTAGCACGTTTTCTTTTCCTTCAATTTGCTTAATAAAATCATGCTGCAAAAGAGTAGATACTGTCGGACGCTTCTCATAATCTTTAGTCAAGCACCTGTGCTGGCAGAAAAAGCATATGATCATCGAGAGGGATCGCTGTGAAGTTTTGAAATGCTCGTCTGTAGTTCATTCATACCTCCGTAATAAATATATCCATCTTAATCACAACAGCTCTGTACTGAAAATTGTTAAGACTTCACAGAATTAATGAATCCAAGAAGTTAAGTTACTGCATTTTAAAACAAAATAGTCTTTAAATTAAGAAAAGCAGAAACATCAAGTGTGTTAAAATTTTGTTACTTTGTGTTTTAAATCTGGAGCATCACTTGGAAGTCAAACTGGATTTACAAATGTTGTTTGTAGGTTTTTAAGGAAAAGTACTAGTAGCAACAGATTTCCACAGAGAATACAAAGGTATTTTACACATAACATTTACACATGTTCCATATTCAGCCACAGTGGTCTCAGTTGTTACTCACTTGTTAATAAAGTCATTGAATTCAGGTGACCACAGTTCAGGCTGCTGTAGTGTTGGAGGAGGATTCCTGCAAAGGTCAGTGTGATGATAAGTTAATAAGCTACTCACTTGACAAAAACAGGCTGAGTAATGAGTCTTAGCAGGCCACTGAAAAAAGATATTGATTTCCACTGGTAAAAAAAGCACAGGTAGATGATACAATACCTCACTGGTTCTCCTGCTTTACATAACTTACAAGAAGAAATAGCATGGAGATGATCTACCAAGCATAGCTAAGAATCACTATAATTTTTTAAATCAAATCAATAAACTGAAATGAAACTAACAACCCATTAATCACTATTCATTTGTAATGGCAAGTTTCGCTTTTCAAGGCTGAAACAATATAGTTTAAGAGAATTTTTAAAAATAATTTCTACTTTAAGTTTTCCCAGAAGGACTGAATTAATCACCCTGCTGAACAAAGTGTCAGAAGGAACTAGGTCTTTATTAACTATTTCTCATTCATCAGAAGATAATCAGAAGTGAAGGACAAAATACAGATCTATTATAAATATATACTACTACTTTCTTTTCTGTTGTTAAAGCTGTTTATTCTAGGTGTTAATTTGGTTCAAATTGTTTTAACAGTCATCTTCCATTCAAACAGAGGTGCCATATTCACCGAGTACAGTCATGAAGACAAAAAGAATGATCTATAGACGAGGTGACGTTTCTGTCTATTTTCAATCAATTGTGATAACTGCTTTTCTTTAATTGCTACTTGATGTTTACCACTTTCACGTTTTACTTAATGGAATGAAAGGGTATTGATCTTATACTTGCTCTAGAGCAGAAAGTTGCCCAGTATTTCTAAGGGTAAAAGCCAGATGTTTTTTGAAGGCTCAGCTGAAATGACTGACCACAGCAGTTTGAAACTGCTTTTCCCATTGCAAGTTAAGGTAAGAAGGGCATTCATGCTCTGCTTCAGTGCCAAGGCAGCCAAGATTTCTTAAAAGTGAAGGTAATTTAACTTTATTTGGGTGACTTGGCTGAAAAGGACTTGAAACACTCATGTATACTATGTGGTCTCAACTGTTGTGGTACTGCTCCAGCTGTTAGAGTGAAATCCACAAACTGCTGTATGATCATCCCCTACATACTTTGTGATTGATGCTCTTTGAAACACTGTAAGTGGCACTTCGGGTACTTTTATCTCCAGCTTCAAAGAAAACACAAAAGAAGTTGCTATTTGCACTGCCCAAGGACAGCAACACTGGAACTGCCAGGAGCAGCACAAGCAAATGAAAAGTGGCAGCCTAAATGTATGTGAGTGGTAGAAGAATACTTTGCTTCAAAGGACATGAGATAACTCTTGAGGACAGGTATAGGGCCTGTTCTCCACAGTGGCATACTCAGACTCTGTATTTCTATCGTAAGTCATTCTTTGTAACAGAACATATGGGACTCAGCTAAGGCCTGTGCTCGTGTATATCAGGAGCAGCCCACTCACAAGGTGGCCTTATGGCTTTTTCTCAAATGTAGCCACAGTCAGCTCTGAACTTCTCAATGTGAGCACATGGTTGAAGCAGAGCCTGCAGAAAATACAGCTGGACAAAGCCTTTCTAACCTCCTCCTAGTATAAATAATATGAAGAAACTCCACATACTTATGCAGTCAAAGCTTGAAGAAAGTAACAGTTAAGGAAAAAGTTCAGTCTAACCTTGCAAGAAATAAACACATCAGATTATTACCTTGGTATTTTGAAGAGTGCCCTCATAGGGTGCAAATCAGCAAGGGGTGGATCTCCATCTCCCAACTCTATTGCAGTAATACCCAGTGACCATGCATCACATCTGGCATCATAAGAGCTATCAAGCTGCTGCTCACAAGCAATCACCTGTTGGAATAAAAGACCGGGATGGTCATCGGGTGGTCTAACTTAAGAGTACACCCACAGTTGGGAAAATCTCTTACAGAATGGAGATACTGGCTGAAATAAACAGACTTGCACACATTTAGAAAGCATTTAGCACCAGGTTCTCTGACCAGATGTTCCCTGATCTGACAAAAGGGTGCAAATCCTTGGCTTTGTCAGCTGAAGGTGGTAAACTGCATCCCATGCTGACAGAAGTAGCAGGAAACTCAGCAACCCTGAACCTCTTTCCTATGGATTATTCCTGCAAAATCACTAATGGACCTATACTGCTCTATGAAGTGAAACAGGCAGGAAAGCAGAAGTTGAATTCACTATCTCCTACTGGGTCCTTATTCTACCAAATCAGCCAATTTCAAGATCAAGGTAATTTCTTGACAATGTGTTTGCCACTGGATTACAGCAAATATATTTAATTTCATACACGTTTCAGCTCATCCACAATGCCGGATGAATCTAGAATTTTTTCTCTCATTAGCTACAGGTCTAAGCCAATGTGTATCCCATTAGCTACATGGCTAGACCAATGTGTATAAACAGAGTATGTTTATAAAAATACTCATGTATAAACAGAGCAGTTTCATTCATGTGCTATAAACAGATGTATATGACTGTGTTTGTGTGCACGCAAATAGTGTAAGTACATAGGCTTATTTATAACAAAATATTTTTCCTGCCTTGTCTTAAAATGTACACTTATATGGTTCAATTTCAGGCTGGAAAAATCTCCAAAGATACATGCTACATCTTACTTATTCATAATAACCTCTTCCATTTCCTACTGTCAGCTATGGATATACAGTAGTAAAAACTTTCCAGGTGTAGAAATCGAAAAAGAAAACCTATAATATATCGCAGCACCACCCTGGGCTCCTTCCACCTGTGGGGAGATGAGATAGCCATAGTTTCAGAGCTTGGAAAGCTGGAAATGATCAACAGTATAGTACTCTCACCTCTGTAATATTTTAATAAACATTTCAATGTCTTGCTCTCCGGCTCTAACCTTGTAATTTCAAAAATAAACCCCATTTTAACTTAATCCTTGCAAACATGTAAGAACAAAGGTTTAAAACACTTTTTTAAAGGACACTGTTATTTCATTTGGTAAAAGGTCCAGTGGTCAGGAAGAAAGATAAGGAGCAGAAATGCAGAATGCTGCAGCTTGAAAACCACCGACAAAATGTTTTGAAACATGAATCTAACCTCTGGAGCCATCCAGAACGGGGTGCCCACGGAGGTGTTCCGACGGAGACGAGTGCTGGTCAGCTGAGCAGACACACCTGGAAGAACGAAGGGAAGCTGTAATCAGAGCAACTGCTATTTCCATCCAAGACAGTCCTTCTGAACGGCGCCATCCCTGCCTTGTCATGCTATGACCTCCTCTGCAGGCGAAGCTCAAATATATCTTTCCCGTTCTCTGGAAAGAGAGAACCAGCCCTCAAAGGTACTCAGCACTTCAGCTGAGGTTCTGCACGTCCGTTGTTTCCAGTGTCTTCACCAGGACCAGGATTTAGTCCTAAATGAGCGTTTCATTAGTAATCTGACTCCATATATTTTGACTGGCTAATTACAGTTTTTCTATATCCTGTACTACCTGAAGAGCAGTAAAGCACTTCAAGGGGGGGGAAAAAAAGTACTGTACTTTCCACAGTTTCTTTTTTTCTTTTAATGCTCAGTACTGACACTAGACCTCTGTTTCATTATTTATATATTTCAGGTTGAACACTATAAAAGATACTTATCCCCATCTCTTAGCCATTCTGCCATAAAAAAGAAACAACAAAACAGTGAAACCACAAAAATTCTTACAAAACCAGAAGTCTCTCCATGCTCAAAGCATATTCTCAAAGCAACATCAAATGCCTGCAAATCAGCTTTGTAACACGAGCTGTAGTTTAAGGAATTAACTATTTGAGGCCAAGAGCTGGAAAGTGAACTCTGAAATCTAAGGATTCCTTATGGTTTGAAATTAAAACACACTGAAATATTAGGAACTTAAGTGGGTTGCAGCACACTTCTGACCAGCCTGCCACTGATTTCCTGCCTTACAAAATAAGGGTGTATTGGTTGGAAATACCTGTAATGTCTGCAAAGGAGGAAGTACAATACATGGAGAAAAACAGCCCCTCCGATAGCATGTCCTGAACTATTCTGGATTTATGAGTCACAATCAACTGTGAGGTCCACACATGGAAAAAACCAGCCCCTCTGATAGCAAGTCCTGAACTGTTATGGGTTTGTGAGTCACAGCCAACTGTGAGGTCCACCAGAGGCATATTCTGAAGTGCTGATATCATGGATGGCAAGAAAGGTGCTGTGTTCTACTCTTGTTCCAACCTCAGTCTGATTGACACTGAAGCTCATTTATTTTGCCTTCATACATACATTTGCTTTTTCTTTAAAAAAGCAAAAAGCTTCAGTTTCACTCTGAAATATACGAAGCTCCAGTGAGCACCACTGGCCAGTTTCAACTCTGTACCGAGTTGTTTGAACAGGCTTCACCTTATCTTCTTGAAAACCCTGCGCATGGTTCATAACAGGAGCAATTCACATTAACTGCCCAGTGGAAATACTAACTACACAGAATTTGACTGTCTACATAGAATTTGACTAGGTTTTTTTTTTTTTTTCAGTGGAGGTCAAGAAACCATACAAGGCTCAATCTGTTTATTTTTTTTTTTTAATCTAAAGCTATGTACTCAGCTCTGATTCACAAAATATCTGCATTTGTCCATCACAGAAATGTATATAACTGCTGAAAATAAAGCAGCAAGAAAGATCCCGCCTGTTCCTCTGAGACAAACACAACCCTTGCTTTCGTGGCTGCCTCCCTCTAGTCTACCCCAGGCTTGAGAAACTTGAATCTCTTCCTCTCTCCGTGCCTGCAGAAAGTCCCATATACGGTGTTTGCACCAGAGAAAGCAGGACAATGTGAGTCTTAGCACAAAGTCGATCCATCCTGCTTCGGCTCAGCTAAGCAGGGGCTTTGTTTTTGCTGCCTCAAGGAGTTGTCTGAGGTCCAGCTTCCGGCTCATGGAGTCTGTGGCTGTTCCAAGCCCCCAGCAAAACATGTCATTCAGAAAGCAAGGAGTAAGCACACATCACCACATGTCTGTCACTGTTGCAGTGATGCAAATGGACATCATTACGTGATGCTCGGTTTTGGAGGGAGAGGAGGCTACTCTTCCCTCTCCCTTTCTACGTGTTGTGGGAGTCCCCTGTGCTAAGCGGTTTTTTGCAGTCTTGGATGAGGAAAAGGGATTCAGATATGCAGGCAAAGACAGGCACTAACTAAATTTTTATGATTCCCAATGTCAGATTTTATAAATAATCATAACTTTCTGTAGAGATAAGGAACAAACTATAAACAGATCATTAATGTGCACAGTCTTCTCTATGCACTGTTTTTTTTTTTCTTTGAACTGTAATTATTAAATACACTGAAGGATTTTTTTTCCTCTTCCTTTTTTTACTTCAGTAAAAAGCTGATTTAATTTGAATTGTTCACTACTACTTTCTTTAGGCTCTTGGGTTTTTTTATGTGCTTTTTGTTTGTTTGTTTTCTTATCCTTTTGCTCTTAGCAGTAAAGTGGCATTTCAGATTATGGAGTGTAGGTCTTATGACAAATGATATTTCCTTGGGCTTTTTCTGTGTATAAAGGAAAGATGATGTAATTCCACACTTAGTAACATTTCTTCCAGCATTTCAGTAACCAGTCAAGCATATAGCAGGCCAGCTTTTTTTAACTTGTATATTTTTTAACAAAAACATCTTGCTCCTCCTCCTTCACTAGTGATTTGGTGCACGAGTCAAATATTCTCCTAAGAAAATCTAAAAATATGTCATAAAATGGTGGTTTATTACATACAAATTGTAAATCTTAAGAAAGTGAAGAGCTTAATAAGTGCATTAACAGTATCAATGCACACCACACCCAAAAGAAATCATTGTGCATATAGTTAAAAAAGGCTTTTTTTCTTCTTTTATTTTTTTCTTTACTCAGGCATTAGTTGACTAATAAAAACTGGAAATTAGCAGACATACACCATGCGTGTTATTCAAGCTTTTCATTGCAAAACCAGACATACTGGAATAACACTGAAAGTAAAGCCACCTACTTATGACCATAGCACTCAATAAAAAAAAACAAACCACAAAAAACCACCAAAAAAACAGTGCAGAAATGAGCTCCCTATTATTAGGAAAGATTTGTCTCATAGTAGCGCTCAATGTCAGCAGACACTGTTCTCATCTAAATTGGGAGGCTGTACAACATCGTTTTATGATTGTGTCCTGTGACAGAAGTATGCACATTTTACTGGTTGACGCTAATGGGGGAATGGAGAGCCCTACCAAATTCTACTAAATTCACATTTGGCAAGGAGACTGCATTCCCAACACACTAGCAACCGTATTCATATATAAAAACACAGACCCTACCCAAAGGGCTCACACTGTAGTTATCACACTGCCTCTGGCTACCTCTTCCATAACCCCTCTTAATTTGTGCCTTCAGTGCCCACTTCCCTACCAAAGCATCCTCTTTGTGACCTTCTTTGGTCACCTTCTGCAACTTGGATCATTCCTCAAGCTAGTATCTGGACCAAAAACTTCTCACACTCTTAACCTTGCAGATCTAAACAGGCTGAAGTGCTTTGAATTATTTCCCAACATTTTTTTAATCTCCTAGAGAGACAGATGTAAAACAGCAGCAGCATCCTACACTGCGTTCCCCTTAAGCCCGCTGGCAGATGTGTTTTGGCATTCCTGTTCCATGCTGTTTGCTGAAAAAAGTGGCCTTGCCTTCCTTGCCTCTCTGTCCAATGGTGTGAGGGCAGTCCCTCATAAATCACTCAACCCCACCTTTTTACTAGATCTGGAGGCAATAGGTCCTAATGGTTTAAGGCTTTGCTTTAGCACCCTAAGCTTCACTTTGAAAAGTCGCTGCCATTCTTGACAAGATCAGCTGAAATGCTAAAAAAATAATGCACAAAATTCCTTCATACTCCATAATGATGAACAACAACAGGGAAAGGAGATTAAAACAAAGAAATTCTGGTAGTCCAAATGGCAGACGTGACAACACACCAGGTTTCAGAACCTTTTTGAAACAATGTCAATAGTCAGAATTCCTTAGAGACTACCAACTGACACCAAAAGCAAACTCCTAAATGACAAGCGCACAGAGGCAATATTGATCCCTTGGGTGAGCTCTTGAGAGAAAAGCATGCTTGAGAACTTCTGCTCAGTGATAACCAGTCAAATTAAATCTACAACTTAAACTGGGTTCTGACCAATAAGATGGAAATAAAGAAATAAGAAACCAAGTTGAAATGAGGAGCCAAAAAATTAGAATTTTCATCAGCATTTTATATTGAAAGGTGCTATGTTAGGTTATAATGAAGCATAACTTCCTTTCCATAAATCCATGCTGCTTACTTCCAACCACCTTTCGGTCCTTCCTATGTTTGGAAATTACTTCCAGGATTATACGCTCCATCATCTTCCCAGGGATCAAAGTGCGGTTGACCAGCCTGCAGTTCCCTGAGTCTTCCTTCTTGCAGATAGGAGTGACAATAGCTTTCTTCCAGTCATCAGGAACCTCCTCCAATCTCCAAGACCTTTCAAAGACTATCAACAGTGGCCTTGCAATGACATTGGCCAACTCCTTCAGCACTCTTGGGTACATCCCATCAGGTCCCATGGACTTGTGCATGTCCAATTAATTTAAATGCTCCCTAACTTAATCCTCCTCTACCGAGGGTAAGCTTTCCTTGCTTCAGACTTTACCACTGGTCTCAGGGATTTGGGGTTCCTGAAGGCTAGTCTTATAAGTAAACACTGTGGTAAAGAAGACATTGAGTGCCATAGCCTTTTCCGTGTCCTTTGTCACCACATCCCCCATCTTTATGTATTATTTTAATGCATATACTGTTTTAATGATGAAAACTAGGGTTTCCCAAACACTCAGGAAAACACACACCACGGATGCAAATCTTTAACTGAAATAGGGCATATCCAAATGGCCCTTTACAAGTCTAGAAAGATCAATAGCTTAGTATCCAAAAGACCTTGTATATGAACTTCCTGGGAGATGAAAAATCCCTGGTCTTTACTGCAAAATCAAGAGGCATGGAGTAAAAGTGGGATAAAAAAGCTAATCTGTATTATAAAATATAAGGTGATATAAATGGAAATTAAGTAAGAGTGGCTTTCACTGTAAACTCACTATGAGAATTAAAGACCAAAAAAAGGCATTTTTAGGCATATAAGGAAAAAAAATGGAATTTCTATATCAGATACAGAATCATTATAGGGTACATACTGATAATAAAAGAGCAAATAGTGACCTAAAAAAAAGCAGAACTTTCACTACATCCATGAGATATATAATCTTTTTTAAACAAAAGATTTAATTCAGCTTCTTTCTTCAAGAAATCTGAGAACTTTCGTATTAGAGGAGATTGGGCAGGACGGTGTGGCAGTGTACTCTACCTTCCCTTCATCTACGATTCTGACTGCATCCCTTTCTCCATGGCCCCCAGCAGAGCAGGTGACCACGGGCCGCCCTCCACACGCTCCCGACGGTTCACTGCGGCATGAGGCCAATGATTCTAATCAAATCTCATGCTTCAGGGCTTCAGCTGGTTTCCTGAAAGGGATGCACAGGAAGGTTTATTTTCCTGATGCACAATTGGCCAGATGTATTTAGATAGGAGAGCTAGTCTTCTCTGGAGCCTCAGGGATTTGTGCAGCTATACACAATCTGGTGCAGTATGCTGGCGAGGAAAGTCCTCCTTCTTAGATCCTGCCTTCCTTACATATTAGATTTCAAACTGACTGCCACTTTTGAGACCCAAAAAGGATTTTTTTGCCTGTATGACTGGGAAAACCCTGGAGATTATTCTTCTTGTTATATGACATGGTTTTCCTGTTTAGATTATCTGGGTTACTGGCAACATCTATGCTGATGGGACAGAATATTTAAAATACCTAAAGACTGGAATGCTTCCATACAAATGAATCATTGGGTTCAACTTTCAGGTAAAAATGAATGGGTTTTAGTGTGCACGGGTAAGACAAAGGGTTTCTAATAACCTCAAGAGATGACTATTTTGTGACCTATGAGAAAACCAAGAGGAAGCCTTTGCTGGCCAGAAAGGGCTATTTTCTCACTTCTTGTGTCTCTGGCATATGACACAAGGTTTCTGTGTCAAGCTTCTTTAATGTTTAAGCCATCAGTGACATCTTTATGTGAATTAGTAGAAGAAAATATTTGAAAGACCAAGTGAACGGCTTATCCTGGATACAGCATTTGGCCACATGATTTCTTTTTGTTGTTAGAGAACAGCACAAAGGTTTTCATTCAGACATGGCCCATAAAATAAGTTTTTAAGGACTAAGCCTTCAACAAAGAATTAAACATTCGACAATGAAAATGCTCCACAGCTCAGGTCAATGCAATCCATCTTATCCTTGCTAACACTGGTTTGAAAAATTTGGAATTATTACTTTGATTGGCTTCAAAGCAGTTTGACAAGCTGCTCACGAAGAAAGCTTTCTTCGAAGTCTTTTACTTTTACTGGCTTCTGCCATAGTTCCCTAGTACATGCTTTTTAAAAGCAACATGTGAATGTCAGGCTATATGGTATGCAGAAATGACAACACAATAATAGTCTGATTTTGATCTGAATCAGTGAAGCAGACAGCTTTATTATGGATGCATGCTAGAATGACTAAGGCAAATACAAGTCTTGCTATGATTCATTGCTTAAAGTAAGCTAAGGGCAGAAAGAAAATTATTTTAGTTTTGAATACTTTCAAATCAAATTATTTTAATTAATTGTTTCATTTTTGCAGAATGATTCAGACAGCATTTATAGCTAATGCAGGGCAAGAAGAAAGGGATGCAATAGGATATTCTGACTACTCCAGAATAAGTAATCTACAAACGTTTGGAAAACTACTCAAGGTCATGCTGAGCTCCTCTTCAATGTCAGCAGGACGTGTGAGGCTGGGAACCACGATATATATTTAAAGGGACAGAGATTAAAACGTCCTCCCCCAAAACGCCCCAACACTCAAACTTGCATCACTCACAGTTGGCTTCTCAGCCTATCCACTGAGCACAAGGTGGCTCTAGACTCCCAACCCATTGCAGCCTGACCTGGACTGCATGCTTTTGCAGCACAGTCCTGTGAGCCTTCTCTGCCTCTGCAATGCCATGTCCCACACAAGGCTTGCTAGACTCATCCGTGATCCACCAACAGACCGCATCTATCAAGCCTGTCCATGGTAGGGAGAGGCCATAGCACTGTGTCACAGCAAGGGAACACAAGAGTTGGTGAGGTGTCACGATGCAAGGATGAAGCTCAGTGTTGTGATTCCCTCCCCAACCTCTGACCCAAGATTTCAGATGCTTTCCCCGCAAGACCAGCAGAAAGCTCCCTCACGCATCATAAAAACAGGAGAGGTGACAATTAAGCAGATGGAACTATTAAGATGGAGCCTTACCATGGACTCCTGAATTACTTAGAGATTGTCCCTATTATTTTGGATATCAGTGTAACTGATTTTACTGCTCTTGCTCTGTTATTATAGCAGCTGCTGGCTCATCTACACTTCAAAAACTCAACCTGTATAGTACAGTCACAGAATTTCAAATATTTTGGCCCGCATTTCTGTATCTCAATAGGCATGAATATCATGCAATAAAACATAACAAAACCACCTATGCATTCTAGCTCACACTGATCAATTATTGCTGACCAGTAGTAATGATAAAGCATTACTAACATTCCATAATTTGTAAGGAAGAAGTAGCACACCACTACTGAGTCACAACAGAATGTTGGCAAAATTACTACACTATTCTTTCCAGGGAAAAATCCCCAAGAAATTTATTTTATGAACTCAATTGGATTATGAAATTAACTTAATGCTTTCATTTAGTATTGCCTAAACGAAATTTTATTTCAGTATGCATTTTAAAGTAAAAATAGGGTTAATATAAAAATATACTACCAAAAAGAGTGTCTTGCAATTGGCTTGTTTCACCAAGTTGCAATATTCAATAATAAGGCGGCCATCCAGAAATGCCAGCATTCAGATTTCCTTGGCTCTTAACTCTGGACAACTTCAAATAGCTTTAAAAGAAAATCATTCTCTCCACAACAAAACAATTACCCTATTACATCCCAAACACGAAAGCTGACCTCTGTCTACCTGCAGTTTCCAAACTACATGGAAGAAGTAGTTCAGGTATTAAACAAAGTAATGTCAAGTTTCAGTATGTCTAAATAAAGCAACACAGTATTCATTCCCTCCCCCAATCCATTTTTTCCCCAATGAGTCATACTCAGGTTAAATCTCTAGTTGACTCAGGCTACTATACATCCATGACAAAACTGTGCTAGCTACACGCAAAGTATGTTACCTGAAACTGCATTTGGAATGCCAAGACAATATTCACATGCAACTTATAAATCCAACACTTCTAGCATTTGAAACAATAGCAGAAAAATGCAAACTAAGCAAGTTTTACATACAAAAATTACCTTATCCTCACCATATACTCTATTAATGTTATAATACATGTTTTAATTATGTAATCTCTTTATCCACAGTACTAAAGGAACCCTTGAAGTCACTATTCTATTAAGTGCATGCAGAACAGCTTATAATTTTCTACCATCTGTGAGCAGCAGTGAGATTGCATTACCTTCTTTCCATGTCTTCCACTGGAACCTGCTTTATCTATAGAACACCCTTAGATCTTTCCTATGTATTGCTTATCCAAAGACTCTAATGATGGAGAGTCTTAGATACCCTTAATGAAATGCCTAAGAAGAAACTGAAAATGGACAGTGCCAATCCTTTTCAATATCCCCTTTCCCACAGTGACAGTACTAGGTAAACTTGGGGGAACCATGAGATCTCTTGTAGTCAGAAATAGCTTGAATTCCAAAGATTTAATGAGTCCTCCAACATTTCATTTTAATTATGGGAACTTGAATATTTCTAATATCCATCCAAATGTCTGACTTTTTTTTTTTTCCCCAATGACCTTTCATGGTAATAACATCAACAGTCTAACTACACGTGGTATGAAAACATGTTTTCATTTGATGCATAGCAGGACATGGCCTCCAGCAAGGAACAGTGCTGCTAGAGAACTCTGCTTTTGTCTAAGTGGGGGAGTACAATTTATACTTACATTTTTTCTGGACATTTCCAAGGCAATAGCTGTTCATCCTGAGATATTTCTAGTCTGTGACAGCAGGCTTCAGCAGTCCCATAGAAGTATGAGCTACCTGTGCTCTTTTTCAAGACTATCAACCTACAAGGTCAACCCTCAAAAACATAGCTGAAGAGGAATTTTCCATCAGCTTTACACTGTCCTCTTTTTAGCTAAAAGAATCACTTGCCATGTGACTGTAGATGTTTCAAAACTTTTAGTGGAAAAATGGTTCTTTCCTCCATGACTACCCACACGTCAGCAACCTGTCTAGTTTGCTGACAGGGAGCTGTGTCCTCTAGGATCCTCTTCTTTCAATAACATACAAGCTTGAAAAGCTCTGGCTTTCTAGCTCCCAGACTCACTGCAATAGCAGGGGATTTCAGAAACACGTCAAATCTTTCAAAATGAAATGTCACTTGGTCTTTTTCAGCCAAAGTTAAAATAATAATAATGGAGCTAAGTTCCTTTTCTCCCATTTTGGAACAACACATTATTTGATACCTCAGAATTTCTAAATGGGAATTGTGTCTTAGACTAACATTATTTAATACATCAAAGTCCCTGTGCAGTATCCTGATTTCAAGAAAAGAAATTGAATTGAGAGGGACTATTCAAAGAAGCAAGTATTTGTCAGCATAAGCAGATGTTATATGCTCAGCTCCCTAGGAAATTGGTTACACATTGTAAGATGCAGATGACTATATGAATTTTTATTACAGATGAGGTGTGCTATGTGTGCAAGTGACTTCAGGCCAATATTTTAACTGATGAAACAAGGTCAGACACTGAAAGATATTTAGGCAGTAAAGGCTGCGGATAAATTTGTCACAAGACTTTCAAAAGGTATTCAGCATTAAATTAATTTGGATTTACATACTAGGAGTTTTTAAAATTTTATTAGGTGCTTTTCTTCACCTTTAGCGCCTAAAATTTCTTTTGAAATCTGGTTCTTTAACATCAATCCACTGCATACAACCAGGAATCTGAGAAACAGATGTAAAAGATTTCCTTCCCAGAACACTAATCAGCAACTGTGAATATAATTAAGATTTATAAAAAGGGAATTTGGCTCACACCTTGGTTGCTGTCGCCCTTTAAAGTGCTGCAGGGAATTTACTTTATCATAAATGCATATTTTTCTAGCAAATCTCTATCCTATACTGAAAACATAGCAGCTACACTTTAATATAATGCGGCTATTTATTATTTGTATAGATGCAGCAGAGGATGCTCCTTGCTTGGATTGTATTTTCTGGGATTCTCAGGTGTAACATCCTTTGCCAAAGGTTTTCTACCAGAACAGTTTAACAGTTAATTTCCACAAATGTTCAGGTAGCGAAACTGCCTTCAGTCAACCTTTTTCTCTTACAAGTAAAACATGGACTTTTAATGTATCTAGAAGTTTAATGAATTCAGGGACTGAATCTGTGATCATGAATCTGTGATCACGGGATGTGCTTAGGGTAGATCCCCTTGGCTGCTATGCATTATCTGTAGTAAAAAAGAAAGATTTTGTTTATCTCTGCTGATCTAAATTATCATACCGAACAGATGTGAGGAGAGAGGATGCTTCCCTAGTAACAGTATTTCAAACTCCTTGTGGCTTGGACACTTTAAATTAAAACTTCTGTCTGGCAGCTCCTTGACAAGCAATTGAGCTCCAGAAGCAGTGGTGTGGAGATGTTATAAACTCATTTACTTTATTTAATCATTAATTTATCAACTGAGATTGCGTGTTTCTTAGATACGAGAATATTACTCAAGTGATTAAGCAATATTACAGTGGAATTTTACATGAAAACAAAAATTTCACTTTTCAAAGAAATCTGGGTGAGGCTCTGCCATCGTATTCTTTCACAGTCTTTCTCATCTCTTTAACTATCAATACCTCTAGGAAAGGCAAACAGTTCTGACTGTTAGCCTGGATTTTGGAAGAGCTTTTCCACACACTTTCTGTGTCACTTCAAGCAACTCAGTCTCTCAAAGTTTCACATCTCCAGCTGTTAACTGGGAATTATAGTAATTTACTTCCTCATAAGAGTGTTGTGAAGGTCATCCACTACAGACTGCGCAGTGTTCAGACACTCTGGTCACCGCAGACATAAATGCCAATGACAAAACAACCATAAGGCAATGTGTATAAGTTGTGTCATAAAATGAAGCTTCTGGAAAGCCAGTACTGCTCTGCAAGAAAGGACCCCTGTCTGTGCTCCCCTCTCCACAATGGAAAAAGCTGTGTGCATGTTAGAAAGGGCTGTGCGATTATTTGGATTGGTTTTGTGTTTCATTTGGCCCCATGAAATGAGTGGTTCAACCTGAAACAAAACTTTTGCTTTCACTGAGTATTTACTGGGAGAAAAGGAGATTGCGCCTGTGTGCCCATCTCATTCTTAGCCAGCAGATTCACAGGCTTATACAGTAAAAAGGCAGCCATGAGTTTCAGTCCCTGATCCAATAAATGTTTATGTACAACAGCCTGTAGCACTGTCAAAATGAGAGATTTTGATCAACTCACATTCCTGGCTAAAAAATAGTCTTGGAATCTGATTAATGTGGGTTTAAATCCTCTTAGGTAGAAGACACAAATCTCCCAAATCCTAGTGAAATACCTTAAACATCAGCCTGAAGAGTGAATGGTATGTCCTCCTTGATGATTTTGTGAAGACTGTATTAATTTTTCCCATTTGAAACTACTCATTATTGGCTTCAGATTGGTTTTGGGGGGAAAAAAGAAGGAGAAAAAGGAAGATAAAATTTCAATCTTTTCCTAAGTTAAGGTGCAGCTCCTATATTCCTTTGAGAGGAAGGACTGCAGATATTATAGTCCCTCTTCAACCCACTTAAATGTGCGTGCATATATGTTTGTTTCTTGTGCACGTTCCCATCTGTGCTTTGGCATCACTATTTTTCCCAGATTATTTTTCAATTACAGCCTTAGCAGTAGATTGCAGTAACTGGGGAATAAAGAATTCAGGTCCTCATCCCTACAGCTTGTATGTTTTGACATCTGCATAAGCAAATTAATTTTCAGAAGCATTGATCCTCTACAGCTCTAATTGCCTTCAGCACCTTAAAAAATTATTATCCACAACATATTAAAAACCTGTGGGCAAAAATATTGATTTTACCTCACATTAAACTTCCAGACTAGCAGAAAATACAGTTAAGTGTATGGCAGATAATTTAGGAAGTCTGAAGGCTTTTCAACTGAAGATTTTATCTGAGGAATAAAATAATTAATATAAACACATGAATTTTAAGAAGAATTAGTAACCCTAATAGTTGTGGGGTTTTCATGTGTGAAGTAATGAGAGTTGCATAAATACTGTCTACTGGCAGAAAGACACTACACTAATGGGATTTAAAATTCCATGAGTAGTTAAAACAATTGTTACGCATCAATTGAATAAATCTCATTAACAAAATGGGAGGGTAAAGGAAAAATTAAGATTTTCCATATGCAGAATGGAATCATGATATTTTCAATTGGCTGCTATGCTGTGAGTAGTGACTGATAAATTGAATTTAAACATGAAAAGACAGTGTGCTGTCAGAGGATAATCATTCATAACACCCATTGCAAATTTTTATACCCACCTTACATAAAACAACTGTCAATACACTTTTAAGACAAATCACTGTGGTATGGCTGATAACTAACAGGTTGCATCCACTTACCTGTGTCTCTGCTTTTGCCTTCTGGCAGTAAAACCAGATGACAGCATTCAAGAATCACTTTAGATCTAACAGACCCTTTCCATTTAATGCCATGTCTTAGGTTTAGACTTGCCAAAAGTAATCTGACAGTCTTCTTAGACTTTGGAAAGTAGGGATTACCTATATAGTATCTCCCCCTCTAATACCTTCAAGTAATATCTCTTTTTGTTTCAAGTCAAACTAATGAGTATATGTGACAGAGGTGGAGCTCTCCCATTCTTCTTTCATATACAACATGAAGCTTTTGCCTGTCAGCCCCTAATTTCACTGATCAAGTGCATGGTCTTGGAGGAACTAAACACCAACCTTAATCTGTACCCTATTAACTTGCTTTGCCACTTCTCTTAACTGTGTTGCCCTAAAACATTTGGCACTTAGACCATATTATAACTTCTACTCGTTAGCCATGCTAACTAAACAGCAAAACGGCTGGAAAACAAAGTTGTAAAAACACCGAGTCTGTAAGTATTTTATTCTATCAAGTTAAAAAGTAACTTTGGTTATCCAAGTGATTTTTAATGAAAAACTCAAAATATTAATGAGAGGTTAATATAATTCATCTTTTCTGACTTGTTTTCTCTATTTTATTTTCCATGCTTCAGATGTACAACACTGGTTGTATATATAAGTAAACATAACATACCAAAATCCACAAGCTTGACTCCTCCTTCAGTGGTCAAAAGGATATTATTTCCCTTAATATCACGGTGGATAGTTTTGTTTTCATGCAAATGCTGAAGTCCCTGGAATGCGAGATGTAAACATGAACTTTTTTTACTAACAGCTCTGTTCTCTGTATTACATTTGCAGAAACAAAAAGGTAGCAGAAAAGTACAAAAAAAAATTAAAACAGATTTTCTTTTTTAATCCAAAACCAGAGTTGTCATTCTTACTGGAAAAACACTTGGTGCTCTAGAAGGAATAGATATTTTTTATTGACACTTTGGGAGGTGCAAGCATTGCCAGTGTTAAAGTATTGTCACATCCTTTCCCAGGACAAGATTTCAGTATATTGGTGCTGAAATGGGTCAAGGAAGGTGATTCTCCCCCTCTACTCTGCCCTGGGGAAACCCCACCTGGAGTACCGCATCCAGCTTTGGAGTCCGCAGCACAAGACAGACATGGACCTGTTGGAGAGGTTCTAGAGGAGGGCCATGAGGATGATCAGAGGGCTGGAGCACCTCTCCTATGAAGACAGGCTGAGAGAGTTGGGGTTGTTCAGCCTGGAGAAGAGCAAGGCTCAAGGGAGACCTTATTGCACCTTGCAGTATGTAAAGGGGGCCTACAGGAGAGATGGGGAGGGCCTTTTTACAAGGGCATGTAGTGACAGGATGAGAAGTAATGGCTTCAAACTGGAAGAGGGCAGATTTAGATTAGATATCAGGAAGAAATTTTTCACTATGAGGGTGGTGACGCATTGGATCAGGTTGCCCAGAGAAGTTGTGGATGCCCATTCCCTGGAAGTGTTCAAGCCTACAGGAGAGCCGGAGAAGGATCCTTTGTCAGGAAATGTAGTGACAGGACAAGGGGTAATGGTTTTAAATTGGAAGAGGGGAGATTTAGATTAGATATTAGGAAGAAATTCTTTACTGTGAGGGTGGTGAGGCACTAGAACAGGCTGCCCAGGGAAGTTGTGGATGCCCCATCCCGGGAAGTGTCTAAGGCCAGGCTGGATGGGGCTTTGAGCAACCTGGTCTAGTGGGAGGTGTCCCTGCCCATGGCAGGGGAGTTGGAACTAGATGATCTTTAAGGTCTCTTCCAACCCAAACCATTCTATGATTCTATGATTTTCATACCTTCTGCCTATATGATAGGAGCACTCACCACTAATCAGATGGCAGGTAGCCACGAGCCATCAAATGCCTCTCTGCGTTTCTCCCAGAAGCATGCTCAGTTTTACTTCCCTGCCTCCTAATGGAGGATTTCTTTGCCAGATAACTTGTGGAAATATATTTCCTGTATTTCTTCATACTTTTCCCAATAGTCAGGACTGATACCAGTTTAGTCTGTTATTCTCAAAGATGACTTTTGGTCATCTAACTTCAATGCCTGAATGAGCAGCCTGTGCTCCCAATACAGCAAACAAAACCTCCATAGAGAAGTCCAGAGCATTTTGGGCTTCCTGATCATGGATCAGATTGTCCTAAGTTGATCGGGGCAGTATGTACTCAGGAAGGACTTTCTTTGTCTCTTGTTTTTTATGGAAGGTGATGATTCTGTTGTGCTGTTACAATGCTTCTGTCTCACATATAAGTACTAAAAGGCTAAATCATGGTTTCTCTGTTTCTCAAGTCTACAGCAAGGTCAGAAAAATACAAGAATAAGGGATTGGTAAATCTAGGAGAGGCACGATGTATTGGGGATCCTGTGATTATCCATCCAATGCTACTGAAAATCTTGCAGAGAACTTTTTTACGTTTAATTGCCACACTTTATGTCAAAGAGAAACTTAAAGATAAAAGCAGAAAAGAAACAGTATAAACCTACGTTATCTATTACATCTTTAGAGTAAAAACTCAAAAAAAACCTGCAAAGGCCTAAATTCTACTGCAGAAAGTCAAATTCTGGTCAAAAGAAAATGAAAAATAAAAACACTTGATCCTGATTAGCAAAAAAAAAATATTTTCTTGTAGCAGTGTTTGAATTCATTAGATCTGTTATCATTTTAATATAGGATATATTTGTGGATCCAGACATAAGAAGTTGAACAGCATTTTGGGTATATTTCTGCTATTTCTCAAAAGAAAAGTGATTTTGATGCAGAATTGTATTTACTAAGGAAAGGAATCAATGGTCAGAAATCAATTTTCATTCTCTTAATAATGAAACAAACAGACGAATTGTTCTTTACCTTGCTTGTTCAAAAAGAACTATTTGAGTTACACATTACCTTGATTTCATTAAACACTGCTATAGCGCAAGGCAGTGAGCCATGATCTTAATTCATTCAAAGAAAAAAATGAGCTGAATATTGACTGTCCTTTCACTGTGATCTTATCTTACCATCAGAGCTTCACGTAAAATGTAAGCAATTATAAGTTCATTCATCCTTTCGCCTCTCTTCAGAAATCCTTTCACAAGATCAGTCACAGATCCACCATTGCACAGCTGCAAAACATTAGGGGAATATAAAAAGGAATTAGGAAGTGTTGGAGTAGCCACCTGGTTTTAGTTTTCAGTAGTTTTCATATTTGTAGCCAAATGAGCTCCTATTAAACTGGCAAACCAAATTTGTCCTTATGTCTACCATTTACACAAACAACACACACAGCACTTTTGCCAATTTTTTTCACTACTTTCTGCATTTAATTTCTCTTACCCAAACACAAGTACAGCAGTCTCTTTGTTTTCCTATATACATGATTGCTTTTCACTGAAACAGAAGTAGCGCATGGTGCAATAAATTTGCTGTAAAGGCATGTTCTGTGGGGCAGACTAATTGCTTCTTATATTCATCATGTGCAACTCACCAGCAATGCAAATTATTACAGCATCAATTCTCAGGTACAAAAGCTACATACAACATAAAATGGATTTAAGGCATCAGAAGACAGGCAGCAGAGAAATTCCCACAACAAGAAAATTTTCCAAGGGGAAAGCTGCCCTCTTTGCCAAGCAGGATTTAATTCCTAGTGTAGAGGGATGGTATACACAAGTGATGAGCATCATGGAAGATGATGAAAGCCACGTGGAAAGAAAGGTCTCATCTCCCACCGAAACAAAGTGGGCCACAGGTGTAAGACTAATTATAGTCCTTGTAGCATCAACCCTGTCAGCTTCTTGTTTGAGATGCAGAGCCACAATCTACTCTGGACAATCCTTTCTCCTGTCTAAAGTCCAGTTAGACTCCTGCAAACCCCTGTCCTGTCCTGTTTAGATCTGCAATATTTCATATGTTCATTTTTATCACTTACAATTTTTCCACAGGAAGAATCACCAATGTAACTTTAGTCACTAACTGTAGCAGTTACACACCTGCAAAGATGAAACTGGTACCTCAGCCCTTAAACTATCCATAATGCACCTAACAATACTCATTGATTGAAGAGCCATTGCCTCAGTAAAGGAGTAGCTGCTTCCAATAAAACAGTGAAACAAATTGTAAGTTTTATACTGTATCATCCAGTAGCATTTCATATGAAAATAAATACCCACATAAGACATTTTACCAATGCAGCACAAAACAGCAATTCCTTTTGACTACAGATTTTGAAGTCTATTCAAATCCAGGGCATAATTTATCAACAAAACATTTCAATGGCAGAACTCCACACACCAGATACTATTGTATATGACGTTTTTAATCTGTCCTTCTATACCTCTACATTTTTTCTGTGCTGCAATTACAAAAAGACTTGCACCTTACATTAGAAGACGTTTTATAGTCCTTTGTACCCAAACATAACAATAATTTTCTGACTGCCTTTGGAACCCCTGGGTTGCACTGAACTTGCACCACATGAGCGCCTACACAAAAACCATTTGATACATAAGTCTTGTTGCAAGATGTGTCCCCCATCAGGTCAGTGAAGGCTCCGCTCTGATTGTTGCCATACAGCTCAGCATCTATCTTGGAACTCACTTAATCTCACCCTTACTTCAGTGGGACAATACGCATGCTTAGAGAGGGAAGAACCCATATGCTTAAATGATGAGATTAAGTGCTTTGCTGGATCAGGGTCAGATTCCCAAGCAGGACTTAATTTACTGTCTTTAGCCACATTGGTCTGCCTTCTCCACTGACTTTTTCTAGTTACCTTTATTTTACAATGACATTATCTCTTCAGGGTCTCTAATGTTTTAACTTTGCCACATCACTGACATGTTTAACCAAACCGAATGGATGATGACAATGCAGGCTAATTTAATGCACTTACATTTCAGGGCACTGAAACTGTCTGACAAGTGACAAACCAATTGTGAAATAAATTACACATGATATTTTCAAACTATTTTTCTTCATTATCTAGTATTAAAATTTTGCTTCTTATAGATGTATCTTCCTCTGTTTTTGTTACAATCCTGGATATTTGTTAGTCTTTCTATTTAAGGTAAAGAAAACTAATCCAGAAAGGAATATATTCTTTTTGCAGGTGGGAGAAGGAAGAAACTATACCTCACAAATCACCTTCTTCAATGTTTAGACAGTGAAGCCAAGATTGAATTTATTTGCCTGCCTCAGCAACATTAATTTTTACTTCATCAAACATGTTGCTTTAAGAAATTTTTCTACCCCCTCATTAGATATAAATCCCTATTATGAAATAAATATCTGCATTGTCAGATAAAAACTTATCTAAAATATCAGGTAAAGTAAGGTACTAAAACTGTGATTATTTTAGACCAAAACTGGACCTGGGTATACAAGAGGTCAGCTGAGCACATCTTGAAGAAAAAATAACGAAGTCACCCACACCACCATGGAAATCCTCCACCGACTCCCAAGGCAGGGCTGCTGCTTAGGCGGAGTGCAGTTGAGGATCTCATAGACACAGGTTCTTGCACACACAGGGTAACTTTTCTTTTGCTACTTCTGTCTCAAAGAGTTGTACTTTTACTTACATCTGACAATTTGTATTTTTCTGAGACCACCAGTACAGGAGGAAGAGAGGGAAAAGGGCTAGGTATTAGAATGCAAGCAGCTATAAGTAGAAAAAAGGATTATTGGAATACAACTACAATTAGAAAAGGAGATATGGCAGACACCGTATGTGTGCGCTCCGAGTTGCGTGGGGCAGGAGGAGGGGAATGATGACGACAACGATGACACAGGTTAGTATTAATCTTGTTCTATTTTTCTACAGGCCAAACAAGTCCTCATGGGTAAAACGTTGCATCCGGTCTCATTTCCTATTTCTACTTTCTTATTTGTTGCAGGTGAAG
The DNA here is from genome assembly GCF_964106895.1 of Numenius arquata. Classification (NCBI taxonomy): domain Eukaryota; kingdom Metazoa; phylum Chordata; class Aves; order Charadriiformes; family Scolopacidae; genus Numenius; species Numenius arquata. The sequence goes on along the minus strand of NC_133587.1, from coordinate 27,103,562 downwards.
CTGCCACATGTCCCTGTAAACATGCACATAACTAAAGTTCAAATGGTGATTCTTTCTTCTGACTCAAGCTACCAAATTGCATGTCTGTTTAATGCAAGCTTATCATAAACAAGTCAAAAAGTCCCTCTCATAACGAGTCCGACTCTTCTCTTCCCTCTCAAAGGAAGAAGCTACAGAAAACTTGATACTCCTGCCCGATGCAGTGCTGGACCATGCTTGCTTGGGAATCTGAGTAGAGAGGGAGATAAACTATCCTTGGGGATGTTAACCAGGATCTAGTCCATGACATAAAAACTTAAACGGAAAAAGAACCATTAAAAAAAAAATTAAAAAAAAAAAAATCACATTTCCTTAACTCATACAGTCCTTCAATGAAAGATTATGGGATAAACATTACTTACAGACTGGAAGTTTCCTGGGGTGCTGCTAAATATTGGACTTTATAATTATCGTTTCTGCTGTTTCTTAGTAGCCTGCTGTCCACAGTAAAACCTGTGTAGCCTCTTCCTAATGTTACTGTGTTTGAGTTAAGCTAACTGTAATGCTTGGATGACAAGAAATCATGAAGACAACAGAGATAATTTATTTTAAAAGATCCTTCTAGTTTCCAGGGAAGGATCTAGAGAAGAGAGGTGCTGGTAGCTATTATTTTGTTACAAGCATTGTGAAATCACATGGCCAAATAGTTAATTAGTCTGTGTCGTGACTCCACGTCATCCAGCACAATCTCCTCAGCATACCGTGACGAAGGGCACTATAAGCAAAAAGCAAGAAGCGCACACAGAACTCGGGACACAGACATACAGTAGAAGCTACGTGTCTATCTGAGCTGTGCCACAGGGCTGCTTTCTATCCTAAGGGTCAAAGTAACTCCCCAAACGCAATTGTCCTCCCACACGTCACGAGACATGGGCTCTTCTGGGAGAAGAGAGTAATAACTCTAATTCTCTTTCCTACACTCTCAAAAACACACATACACAGGCATTCTCTCCTGCACACAACAGACACATTTGTTGTGATTCATATCAGTTTTATAATACCTATTTTAAGCAACCAGTAATCCCAGAAGGAAAACTGGGTATGGGAGAAGTGGTGGTGGTGTCTGTCAGCTCAGGTTTGGCAGCACAATAGTAGAAGATGTAAACTGAATGGACTTTCTCAGTTTGGTTCTCAGATACCACATAATCTAGTATGTGAAATGCATGCAAAAACAAAGCCCTTCAGTCTGAACTGGTTTTAGGAAGTCTCCAAAGGCTGCATTTTCCCAAGAAAGGATAGAACCCTCTTTTAAGCTTTGAATAAATTTAATTTAAAGAGAGAGGCTCTTATAAATGTCCAGCCTATGATACACATTAAGGAAAGATATTAATGATCTTCCCACAAGGACGTTATTTAGAAATGCCATCTTGATAACTTTGTACATGAGCAATTTTCATCAATTTAATGTTAGTCACTTCTATTGTTCCTTTGTGATTTACAGGTATTTTTTTTACCAGCATTATTTTCAGTGCCTACACTAATAGAATGCAAATATTGCCTCCAAATACAAGCAACTAAAAGGACGGGGGTAAACGGAACCCTTTGGGATATCTAAAAGGGGTTGGAGAAGACGGAGACAGACACTTCCTAGAGGCATACAGCAAAGGATGAGAAGCAACAATCCCCAGGTGCAAGACAATAGATTTCTACTGGACATACTCCCATTGGGAGTAGTTAAGCACTGGAACAGATTACCCAGCAAGTCCGTATTATCTCCATCCTTGGAGATATTTAAAACTTGAATGGAAAAGACCCTGTGCAAGGGGCTGGACCCATTAACCTCCAAAGGTCTCTTCCAAGCTATAATTTTCTATTATTCATAATATTTGGATTTTAAAATATTCAGTCACTAGTTTGGATATTTAGACAGCAGAAACAGGGGGAAAGGACTAAGGGAATCTTGCATACTCAGACCAAGGGAAAAAATAATTTGATAGAAGGCTCGATCCATGTGAAAACCTGCCTGAAAGGGCTGTAGCTCTGATGGCCACACATAGCTGCATCAGAAGACATGCTTAAGACTCTTCTACAGTGGTAGTGAAGGGCTCCTCCCTTATGATTTTCTGGCACTCAAAAGGCAAAGGCTCATATTGGGATAACAAAGTCCTCCACCCACCCATCTGCCACAACCCTGTGCTACTGTAATTGAGCTATTAGTATGCAAAGCTATCTTCAGGAACAGATTTATAAAATAGCATGATCCTAACACATGAAATGTCAGTTAAAATTGCCATCACATCACAGTCATGCAGGTGTTCTTTGTAGGTCTTACTCACTCTTCATCTCACCCAGCTGATACACGTCTCTCTCTTCAGCTCTTCTCAATTCTGATGCCCAATGAATAAGGATTCAGTATCACCTTCACTTTTAAGAAAACCGTGTTGCACTTTTGTTAGGGCTATTACAGCCTTTAATCATCCAACTGCTCCTGATTTATGCATCTGTACTAAGCTGTCAGGTAACATTTGCTTGCATCCTGCAGTTGTCAAGGTGCTTTCATCTTATTTCAGTAGCTTGGATGCAAATAGCGGGGCAACTCCAATTACTGCCTTCCCTAGCTTTACAGGCTGCACAGACATAAATGACTGGGTAGCACATCACATATGCACTACTTAGGGCATGCACAAATGATAGTTATGAAAAAGTCGCATTGTCCAACCTTGCTTTAATGTCATCACACATAAGAATGCTAAAAGCATCTCAGGCACTAATCTCTATTTTTTTCCTGTTCTTAGAATAGATCAATAATCTGACCTGTTCTACTGAGCAGGCAGTACAACAGCACTGGCAGCCTCTTAACTGACTGTACCTTCCTTTTAGTACTCACTGCTGTAAGGACAGAAGATTTTGATTTGTTGCTGCTTTGTTGTCATAAAACTACAGAAACATAGGAGTAAAAGAGACTTCAAGAAATAATTTACTCCACTGCATTTGCACTGTGTAGAGATCTGGTACTTTCAGGTGGTCCTTTACAGATATTTGTCCAACCTACTCCTACAAAATTCCCACTGAGGGAGATTCCAATCTTTCTAAGTTTCTGTGTTTCACTAATCTGATGGTTAGAGCATCTTTCGTACTATTCAACCATTTCCAACTATTCTTTGCTTCCAATAAAACTGCTTTGTTTTTGCCCTTCCCTCCAGTAGTCTCCGAAAATAAATGATCACTATTCTCAATTTAGCATCATCTCTGTCATACTAATGTCATGATATGTCATTTTTCTCTTTTCTGGGCTGTACAAAGTTAGTTACTGTAACCTTTTGAAATCATTCATGTTTTCTAAGTTTAGACTGCCTGCCATTTGCCACTGGCCTTTGTGACACATTTTGCCCCAAACTGCATACAGAATTCCTTTGGAAGCCTTGTCTTGGCTGGGAAAAGCTGAACAGAACAGAATAATCTTCACTTTGCAGAGAATCCCTTTCTGCCGTCCCATCGCCAAATTAGGTATATCCTATTTCTTCTTCCTACAGACAGCAGTAGTTTGCATACGTCTACTGAATTTTTTTCCTGTGATTCCAAAAAATCCCTCTCATAAGCACAGCTGTGAATCTGATGCCATTCTCCAACGTGCCTGTAATCCAACTAGGTGTCCACTCCAGACTTTTTATGTGGATTTTGTTTCATCACAGCAGTTATTAATGAACAGGAACAGGCCAAAAGCAGATGCCCACTCGAGGCTCCCCCAGCCCCAAAGTGAACTACAGATCACTATTCTTTGAGTCCAGTTTTATGAAAATGAGGTTATCTGCTTTATTATGTGAAATTTCTGTATTTCCACATTTTTCTCACAAGAATGTCACATGGAACCATACCAAATCTGTACAAAATACACAATCACATCTACTGCCTTCCCCTTACTACACTAGTTATCTTGTTAAAGAAGATAATGTTATTAGTATAATTTGTTCTGGCCCAATCTAGAGTTGACCACTTTTATCATGTTACTGGGCTCTGGGTATTTCTAAACTGGTTTTATTAATTTTTTCTAGAATCATTGCGGGTACCAGAATTAAACAGACTGGTCTATATTTCCCTAAGTCATTCTATTTCCTCACTTTGTAAAGACATATATTAAACATTCTTTTATCTCGTTTCTCTCTCTTTTTAGTCACGTAATCTTGTCTTTACCACTCCACATCAGCCTTTCTGAGCTTATCCTTAAACACCTGTACCTTAGCTGTGCATTTTTGTTTCTCCTATTTGAAGGCATTCTGAAACATTAAAAGAAGCAAACCCTGATGCATTCTTACTCGACTCTTACTGTGCTTTTATCTTTTCTCTGCATCAGCTAATTTTCTATTGTGTGTTTAATGCCTTTCAATAATTGCCAGATATCCTGCTTTCCTTCATTTTTGCACTCTTTTTCCTAAGCATAGCTAACTACCAGTTCCCCAAGCTGGGTGAAGCATACTCTCCTAAAACTCATTATCCTTACCCTGCTGCTCCACCACCCTTCCATTCCTCAGGAAAATGAATACAATTTTGGGGCCTTTTTCACTCAAATTTCTTTTCATCTTCAACTTTTCAAAATAGGTCTTCTCTACTAGAACAGAATCAACCTGATACAGCTATTTCCAGAGTCACTTTCTTTGCCTTCTGTCTCCAAGACAGAACTTGATGCACTGTCCGTCTCACAATCCTGGCTGTCACAGAGGGTCAGCTGTGACCAGATTAACTCCCATTCTCTGTCTACAGTGTGACTTCTTCACAACTATTACTGCCAAAGAGCACATTCCAATGACAGCACCTAACACCGACTACAAATACTCAAAGGTCCTTGTGAAGACTTAACTAAATCAGCTTCTTCAACGGGCTGACTGCTTCAATACACAGCTCCTGTCTGTGCAACGTAGTTTTAATTTCACCTCAAATGGAAGAAAGACGTGTACTGTGGCTCCTATTTTTCCTAACAACAGTAGTACAAGATAACCCATAACCAAAAGAAACCATAGCAATGCTCTATGCTTTTAGGTAAAGTTGATTGCTTTCAATTTAGTGTTAATGGAATGTATCACTGAAATAGACATCTTTCCTGATTTATTTAGCTTCAGTGATCACAAACCATGTGGTATTTATAATTTTGCTCTCTTACATCATCTAGCACCTTCAGGGCTGTGTTAGTCACAGCCTCACGGGCGTTTATTTGTTGCTTCTGATTTCTTCACTTCCAGTTTGGCTTTTAATTTCTTATTTCTTTTGTCACAAGCATGCACTGACGAGACAGACAGCCAGGGGAAAAGTTTGCCTATTCCATCTTATGCAAGCTGGCCTTCACCGCCTCTTATCTTTCGCAGTCAGGACATAAATACCTCTACTTCACACCACGGCCAAAATGGAAAAGGCCACATCTATGCCAATATTACATTTTTCTAAATTTCTTCTTTCAAACTCAGCACAATTGAATGAAGCCACCAGGCTATACATACACAAGAAGAAAAAGAAATAATCCCCTCAAAGGAGGACTTTTTCTGTTCTAAAACTTTTGTAATATTATTTTGCGTGTAACGCTGAAAAAAAGCAAGTAGGTGACACAGCTGTACAAAAGGTTTACTGGGCACAGCCCAGCTGAATTCCCCTGCTAGCTCTTCCTGATGCAAACTTCCTATTTCACCATCCCATAATTCACACTCTTCATGTTATAATACATTTACATCCCCATGAAGTTGCTAATGAAGAAATTAAAGTATCACCTGTCCACATCTCCTCCCAAAAGGAGTATACAGCTGAAGTGGTACCAACCTATGATTTGAAATAATGCTCTGTAAAGTAACCAAGATCTAACATCAAATAATACATTTACAACAGAAATTCTGAAGGAGCTTCAACTATAGCTTCACAGCCTGGCAACAGCATAACACAGCTGTAATTTTTAAAAAATCAAATAAATGGAAGGATCATTTTGTAAAATCAGAGCTAACCTAGCTAAAAAACTGAAAGGCACTAGTCAGTAAAGAGCTCACGACTTTCCGAGCAAATGCAAGAGGGAGCTTACCAAGACAGAAGATTTTGATTTATATTATACCCTGGGAGCAATGGTAAAAATAACATTTAGAGCGCACAACCATTCACTTAGCTAGGGAGAAAGAGCAGGGCCTAAGTTTGGGATCAAGAACGTCAAACAAAAGTATTTCTACTGACTGCTGCAAACTTAGCTGAAGCTCTGGAAAACACACAGAATCTCATAAGCAAATAGGGCAGCCTGTGGCAACAGCGAGCACTTCACAGCTTTTATTGTCTGCTCAGAACCACGCTGCTTTTGTTCACTCTTCACCAATTAGGAAACGTTTCAAAGCACCTTCCTCTTTTGTAGCATCATTTCTATACAATTCAGGGTTCAGACAGTAGTTCCAAGTATACCATGTCCACACTACACATAATTCATTGTATGTCTGTGTTCCTACATGAAGACAATAATTTAGTATAATTCACTGTAATTTAAATGACTGCAATAGAAATCTTCTCTATTGAGTTTGAAAGCATGGCTGGAGAAGCACAGATCTGAACAATGGGGCTTGTCTAAAAGCTCCTTTTACAAAAGGAGAGAAGCTGAAACAGACTCAGCCAAAAGCCAACTCCTATCATTGCAGGACAGGTCAGCTTAACCGCTCTAGGAGTCGCCTCCCTCTCTCTGCTGACTACAAAAGAAGTTATGGTGACTCTCTGACTGTCACGGGACCCTAACGCAGCAAGAACATCCCAAAGGACATTCCCAAGATATTCTCAAAGAGAATGTTGTAACAACCAAAAGGATGCTAAACTCAAAATACCTTTTCTTTTTTTCCTTGTCTTTTTTCTTCTTTAAGTAAACTACTGGAATGATTAACTCAGAGAGTCTAGATCAGACAGAATTTAAAGTAAAGTGCAGTGTAAACCAATCTCTCCCTGCTCACTGCGTCTGCGCAAGGCAGTTCCCTCCTTCCAGGGTTTGGTTTCAGCAAAGTCAGCAGCTTTCTGAACTTCAACAAATGCTGACATCCGTTCTGGAGCCCAGGAAACTTATTTTTGTCACCACTGGCACCTGGCTGTCTGCTCTCTGTGCATCCCAGCTCCTCGCTGTAGCACTGTTCTTCCACAGTCGGCAGCCTCCAGACCTCTCTGCCCAACAAGGATGAAGAGACCTCTCTCCCTACAGCCAAGCCCATTTGCTCCAGACATTCCCTTTATAAAGGGACCCAATGTGTAAACTGAGAACTAACACAACAAAATTATATTGTCTATCACACTTGAATTTAAGCATTTAACCCTCAGGTGTCTGAAGCAAAAAGAGACAAGCCTTAGCCCAAGCACTCCTACAATGATGAATGCCATCCCCAACTAAAGCTAAAGAAGGTTTGGTAATCTGGGATTTAACCATTTAAGCAAATGAGGGGTTTCTGGGGTTTTTTGGTTGCTTGGGGATTTTTGGGGTTTTTTTTGTTTGTTTGTTTGTTTTTTAAACAACCTCACATCTTTAGTAAAGATGTGATCAAAAATAAAATGTACAGAAAGCAAAGTGATGTTAAATATTAGAATGTGAGAGGCACAGGCTGGATAGAGCTTTGAGTAACCTATTCGAGTGGAAGATGTCCCTGCCCATGGCAGGGGGGTTGGAACTCTATGATCTTTAAGATCCCCTCCAACCCAAACCATTCTATGATTGATTCTTTAAGAGTATCCACATGCTATTTAATTTCATCGTGGAATGGTAAAACTCAGGTCTCTTGCTTTACTCCATGGTAGCAAAAACTGTTAGAGGTTACTCAGAACTGTCCTTTTGTATGTTCAGTATTCTCCAGCAAGGTGGGCCATAACATGCTCACCAGCTGTTTAAAAGATCTGGACTGTGCAAACCACAATGTAATATGAAATACTCTTTACACAGAGAAATTACGAATATTTAATAAAACTTCGAAGCATCGAATGATAGTTGTAGCCACACACCTTTGCTCTTGAGAAAACAGGATATAATTCAGGAGTGAAAAATTGCTGTAATTGGGAAGCAAAGAGGGACACATTAGAAATGGGAGAAATCAAGAGTGATTCAGACATGTAATGGATCAAAATATTCAGTGTTGGTCTGAACGGAGCAATTATAACCAAATACATTACTGAAAAATTACCTATATTGAGAAATACAAAAAAGCAATTTTCAATTGTTTAATTTTTCTTCTATATATGTCATTTGGAAATACCTGATAATATTTAGACAAATGACAACTCCCTTCCCTCCACCCCCCATAAAACCCAAATGTACTGGTTATTTTCCACTATGCTAATTTCCTGAAAGATTATTGTTTTACAGTAAATCTTCCATATCAAAGAGGTGCATATCTGCTTTCTTATTGTAACTCTTATTATATATTATACAGAACAACTTCCATCCAAAGCTTTTTTTAAACTACACAAACTTGTCTTTATTCTCTTAGATGGAAACATATGTGCGTATAGTAACTGCTGTATCTAACAAAAGCATGCTGTAACCATGCCAAAGGAAAATCCTAAATAAATTATTTTTAGGTCCTCTATTTCATGTAAAAGAGAAGTAACCAATCTAGCAATGTCTCTAGTTTATCTCAGGTAGGCTCACCTCTTTGAAAACCCAAATGAGACTGGTTGGTCCTGCTCCTAAGCATTCCCACAGATTCCTGTGGGACTCACTCCAGCCAGCACTTGTTACTCCGAGAGGCCTCGCAGAAAAAAAGGGTGTCACTGAATTTGGATTTTCCCACTCTAGCCAAAACTATCACAGCAATAGGAACGACTCCAGTTCCCATACTGCTTCCCATTCCTTCCAACTGTATTATTTTTTTTTAAGACAAAATCTTTGTTCAAGTGGAGTTCAACAGTTGGAGTCCCAACAGCTTCAACGACATGAAATTGCCTGCTAAAATTTAAGTCTAAGTCACTCCCACCACGCATGATCCCAAAGGAGATTGCATGATCAGCATCTCCCCAGGCTCTGAGCCTTGCTGCAGGCTGCAGGCTCTGAGGCTGCAGATTTTTCAGCCAAATGTCTTCCTACATCAAGAACAAGCATTAGCTGCTTCGCAACACTGACAGCAGCTCCTCTCTCCCTCTTCCACGCACTGAGAGGTGCCATGAAAAGTGATAACACCATTAGCTGAGAAAGGAAAGAGATCAAGCTAATGGAGAGAAAAATGCTTTACTGCTGGCCATCAGGACTTTTAGATGGCGTGGGAAAGCTCAGCAAGAGACAAGGACAGAACTACTGGCCTTGTGCCGAGCTTTTTTTTTTTCCCGTGCCCAGCCTGCTTTGGTTGGTTTTTGGTGTTTTATAGCTTCTTGTCTCTTTTCATGTCTTACATCACCCAGTCTCCCACCTCTCGAACAGCAGAAGCCTTACCCATGTTAAGCCACACAACAGCAGCAGAAATATTTGGACAATAGATCTCTGCCTTTCTTTGTGTGCGCAGAGGTAGAAAAGGAATCTGAATTTCATAATACATTGTTATGGTTGTTCTGATCCTAGAATTTCATATTATGCTTCTGGCTATTTTAGCCTCACTTTTTTAAAAATACCAATACCTAGATCTTGGCTTGGACAGTGGCTGCTCCTCTTTTGTAGCAAACACACTGCAACCTAGAATTACACTGTAAGTATCTCAACTCCCCAGCTGAAAGAAAATATCTCCCTTCCCCAATGCAACGGAACCTGCTGAGATTGATATTTCTTTAGATGCGTAACTATACTTCACAGATAGGACATTTATATAACAGAGCAGAGGATTTCTTCTTAATAAAAAAAAAAAAAGAAAAAAAAAGATGCACTTCAGTGAACTACACCATATATTAGAATTACATGCAACAACAAAAAAGCAACATGATCAGAAACTCTTCCATGTATAGTAGGTCACTGGAGGATCCAAAGCTATTAGCCACACAAGATTTATGCATTAATTACATTCATTTTTCTCTATTTGACACATAGGTAAATTGTGCTGTCACTGTTCATTTATGAATCCGTGAGGCAAATTTATACATATTTCATGAATTCTAGAGCTCTCTTTGTGACCACAGTTAGCATTTGCAAACATATGGAAGCATCTGATTTGCTGAACTTCTCTCTCCACACACCAGACACACGGCACAGCAGACTCACTCCAGGCCGGATGCAGCAGTGCAGATCTGTTGTTCAGCATTCTTCACTTTACCCAGGAGTTACCGCTACACCTTCTTCTCTTGGCCTTGGTGAGTTCTTATCCCTAACCGGCCACCTCTGTCCGTGCCACTCTTCCCTTGAACCCTCACACTGGCTGCCCTTTCTCAATCACACCAGCTATGAGCTAGTTGCTTTTACTGCCAGGACCTGTAGCAGTCCTAATACTTTTCATTAGGCAGATCTACTCCTATCCTTGATCATCCATCACTTGCTAACTGTAGGCATAACATGTTTTCCTTCCTGCTTTGAAGGAGCAGCCAGTACAAACAAAAAACCACACTGCTATCCTCCTTTAAATCCTCCTTAATAACTCTCCTGTGCTGCAATGCTGACAAATGCTTGCAGCTGCTTGAGATCACAGCTGACTTCTGTTATCCCCTCGGTTCTCCATTTCCAAATCCATTTTTTCTATTTGGCTTAAAGCTTTGATGTGAGCTCCCGGCTATGAAGGCTCACTTTTAGGATTGGAAAGGGGTGAGTAATTGATACTCTACGCATTGTGCTGGGCTTTCCATCGCTGGGAGAATTCAAGAATGGCAATTCTTCCAAAGGATCTGCACAAAACCAGAACGGACTTATATCAAGGAATCTCAGCTTGTTACGTACATGACTCAGTATATGTGACTCACCAGAGAACTGTAATTGCCCTTATAATTGGTAATTGAGTAGGAACTACACTGGTTTGCTACCCTGTGCTTATCACACAGCAACAGACTTTGTCAGATAGGTTCTCTCACAGTCCTTGCCCTGTTACAAGCATTTTGGCTAGATGTGCAAGTTTTCCCAGGCCAGGCAAGCCACTAGAACTAATCTAGTAGCTATGGTCAGCCATAACATTGGTAGAGCAGGTTGGCAGTTCGGTATACTGGCACTTTATTCCTTTTTTCCCATGTAGGGTTACAGTATCCTCACTCAGACTAAATGGAATCCACACCACGGGTTTGTACTCTTTCTATGCTTCTGAAAAGAGGACCAGGTGAACTGAAGCACTACAATTTTCTGTGTTCCAGTTTAATTCAAACCCCTGACAGCCTCTGTTTACTGGGTTTAATGGTTTTGTGCTTTCTGGAAAAAAAAGCAACACAAATGGAAGCATCTCAAGGATTTAAAAAGATAATTTAGATATTTGTACATTTAAAATTTTTCCTCTTTATGTTAACTTCAAGAGATCAAAATTAAGTAGCAAATTTGAATAATTTCAGGCAAATTTTAAATTAGCAAACATAGCTGCCAACTGGATCACAATAATACTTGATGACAATCTTTCTGTTAATTCTTTTGAGTTACCAGTGTCTGGTTAGCAGTTTCAATTAACATCAAGAAACATCCAGACGAAAGTATACCACTTTGCCTGCAACAACGTAGAATAATACAAGTAACTGATTTATTTAATGCATTTATTTTCCCACGTTATAAGGTTGAGGAAATGGGAAATGCTAACATACCACTTCTTTAGAGAAGCAGGTTCCAAACACAAGCTATTCTACACTTCCATATGGTTGGTCTGATGAAGATTACACTAGAACAAGAAAAGGTTCTACACAAGAACAAAGATGAATCAGGTTCATTTCAGTCTGGACTGTGCATAACCTGCATGGATTGCACTAGCTACTCAAATAGTGTTTGTGAAGGTACTTTTGAAGTACCTGGTCAGAAAACAGAGCTTGCAGTCCACTGCCAATTGTAACATACTCCTCCTTTTCAAATGAACTGGATTCTAAATTTCTTTCACACACTGAAAAATATTCTGATTTGGAAATGTTTGCATAATGTTGAAAACAATATATTCTAGTATGCGGAATATTATATGTAGTAATAAGTATATAATAATGACAAAAAAAAATATCGCATGCTCTAAAGGGAAACTGTATAGCATGACAGTATCATCATCAGATTTATTCTGTCCACAAATGGATACTAACTAGAATAGTCTGAGACATCCTTAATACAACAGTCATGGTTGCTGGGGAGCATGAGGGAAATGGACTGCAAAAATTGGACAGACTTCCTAAATAGCATCTTCTAGTGCCACCACAGGAGACAGAATGCTGTGCTACATGGATCATTGGTCTATCTCACCAGGACATTGCAAATGTTCTTGAAATGTTCACGTACACACTAGGAGAACCCAAACACCTAAAAAGAATGCTTTGACAGTCTTCTTGACTGCACAAAGGGATTTATTTCCCTAACTTTCTGGCAATCCCCTCCACCTCTCCAGAAATGGACATACACCTGTCCAAAAATGGAGAGGTTTCTACAAAATTCTTTTATATTAAAAACCTGTATTTTTAGGTGGGAAGTTGATTATCCAAACTTTTTTCCCTACCAAGCTCAGTTTTAACTCCTGAAAACAAAATCCTTTTTTTACTGTAAAAATAATGGATGTTCCCTCTATTCCCTAAGCATAAAAACATATTGAGAATTATAAAATATACTAGCTTACTTCTGTGACTCAAACCCAAATCCATCTCAAATATGGTATGTATAACTATGCGTCGTTTGAAAATGGACTAAGATACTTCTCAAAGTTCTGCCTGATCTGTGTAGGAAATGAACTACAGAAATATGTTGCATTATGATTCTTGGTCTCTGGCTTACAGTAGCAAGTAAAAGCTGTGTGAGACCTACCATTTACCTTGCTGTGGTATTTTCAACGTTCACTCAGTCTTGACTAGGTTGTTCCTTGCCATCACCATCCTGAGATCTGGTGATCTCAGGCAAGGGCTGGGCCACTTGTTCTCCCCACTTGCCCTTGACATACATGCTCACCTGTAGCTCCATTACCGCTCTGCTCCATCTTCCCTCAGCTGATTTCCAGCTCTTTCGGATCTATTCCCTTCTGAACTAAGATCCAGAGCAGAAAGAAATGGGCTATAGCATGCTCTGCCTTAGCTGTGTCATTATGCTGATGTCTGCTGACGTGAAATTGCTAAGCTGACTCATTCCAAGTGTACTACTCAAGTGCTTCCTTTTCAAACACAGACTCAATCGGCCAATTTCTTCTGCCTGCATCTCTGGACACACCGTGACAAGGCTTAATACACCTGGCAAGAATCCTCCCTCCAGGAATATTCTTTATCATAAATGTGACTAGAACAGCATCCACACAGAGGCAGATGTTCGGCCTATCTGAGTGCTGCCTACAGAGAAAAAGGCGTTTCTGAACCAAGAGACAAGAGTACTTTTATTCTGTACAGATGTATTCCTGTTTTGTGTTCACTCGTGTCGGTGGTTTCCCGAAAAATGCTGAACTGAGAAAGTTAGGTTACTTTATTACCAAAAAATGCTAACTATGCTTAAAGCTCTCATACTAGTAGTTTTCCTCTGGTTTTAAAATATTTGTTAAAAATCGGTATTCTATACTAGTCTCAGATTTAGAATCATAGAATCATAGAATCATCCAGGTCGGAAGAGACCCTTGGGATCATCGAGTCCAACCATCTACCCTACACTACAAAGTTCTTCCCTATATCATATCCCCCAACACCACATCTAAACGTCTCTTAAACACATCCAGGGATGGTGACTCAATCACCTCCCTGGGCAGCCTATTCCAATGCCCGACCACTCTTTCTGTGAAAAATTCTTTCCTAATGTTCAGTCTAAACCTACCCTGCTGGAGCTTGAAGCCATTCCCTCTTGTTCTGTCATTAGTTACCTGTGCGAAGAGGCCAGCACCAACCTCTCTGCAGTGTCAAGTAGTTGTAGAGAGTGATGAGGTCTCCCCTCAGCCTCCTCTTCCTCATACTAAACAGTCCCAGCTCCTTCATTTAGGTCCTTATGTGTTAAGATGAACACAACATAGTAACTTTACACTTCTGCCACAAATACTGCACTAGAGTGTCACACACAGAAGTGCGTTATGCAAAAAGGTTGTTTGTTTTTCCAAGTAATCATTATGTATGTTTTTTAACTGATTAGATCTACACTGAAGGGTTAAATCAAAGTATAAGATTGACTACGTACCTCTTGGTACTTTTTTATATCAAAAAAGTCTTTGTTTATTTTAACAGAAAAAAATTAAGGAACAATAGCTCCTACTCTCTCAGAACTGTATTTCCAGCTCACAGCACTGCAACTTCAAAATGCTTTACAAGATCCGTTAGGCAATCTGCACGTTAGCACAGAGACAGAGAAATGCAACAAAGAAAATTAAATCCAAATGATACCTAGAAAATGAGGAATTTAATTTCCAATTGGAAAAAAGATTTTCTATGAAGGCACATGCTATTAGGCAATTATTAAGCGAAGAGATTCGGAAGAACTGTCACGTTTATCAGGATTATTCTGTAACAGATCACTTCTGAAGCAACTGGTTTTGGCTTCTATTGACATAGAAACTGTCAAGATGATCCACACCAATAGGTCAGCTCCAAATTCCATTTAATTGTAGGTAAATATTTCTTGATAGTCGTGTGGTTTAATGATTTCTAGTCACAGGACGATATCTTTAACCTGGATTGTGAACATCCAGTACCTCACTGTTGACATATGCCTTAGAGCGAGCAGGAAACAAAAGTGTCGATTTTAGTTAGAAATGGAATGTCCAACTATCTTGTCCAAGAATTTGAGAGTACAGGTTCAATGGGTATCAAATCATGTAAGAATAGATTCATTCTGGAAAACAGAGATGGAAGGTGGGGCAGAATATTTCACACCAAGACTGCAATAATCTCATCATAAACCCATCCAAGGTCTTTTCCACTATTCAGAATGGGTGCTAACTTATGAGGTCTGACAATTTTATGACAATTGAAGTATTCGGGACTAAAATCTCTCAAAAATCCTTTACAATATTGTAGAATAGTCTTTTTAGCTACTTGGTCAGTTTTGGCCTCACAACTGTACCTCAGCCACTTACCTTAGCCTAGTTCAAACCTGATTAGCCCCTCTTCCCCAAAACCCAAACACGATCAAGTGCAATACAAAACAGCTACCAAAAACTATGGGATATGTCAAAAATCATCACACTATCTATACTACAAAAGGTGTAAGAATGGAACAGTACAGTTCATATAACCAGTGCTAACGAATGAACTAGGAGAAAAGAAACCTGGCAAGAATCTTTCTTTCTGGGCGGGCTTGCTGTTGATACATTGCATGGGACATATCTTAAAGAGCTGAGGATTTTTTTCATCTAGGAAAAAATGATCTAATAACATCTACATATATGGATTCAGACACTCCACAGAGCAATTTTGTTGGTAAACTACAGTGGTGGCTCTAAGCCCAGTACTAAATGCTGAGTTTTGCCATCTATCACAACACATTCCTAGTGGAATTTGAGAAACTTTCCCTCCAAGATCTCCTGCCCACAGATCTCATCACAGAAGACAAAAGCGGAGCAGAGCAACAAGCTCTGCTTTCAGTGCCCCACTGCCCTGTAGGCCCTTCCTGGCAGCTGCAGCTTTGCAGGAATCCAGAATACTACAGTGCACAATAATCTGCACTTCATTCTCTACTTTTCCTCCTTGACATCATTTTGCATTCATATACTATGGAAGCCACTCGAGATTATGCAAACTGCAGTGGTGTATGCTCTTCTTCTTTCCAGTCTTTGGGAATATATCTACAGACTAGGTACTGACTGCAAGAGGTCCACCTTCATTTCAGAGGATTACAAAGAATTTGTTGAGGGATTAGTTGATAGCTTTTTTGAGAGAAGGAGATGAGAAAGATCTCATCCTTGATATAAAGGTTGATATAAAACTCTGCAAATCTAACTTTCAAGACTGGATTCCCCTCTTCAGGGAAAGCAACAGTTCTGAAGTGAAAATGCTTTCTTAAGATAAAATAAATAAAAAAACCACCCCAAAGTCAAAGCAACTGAAACAGAACTACAGACCAGTCACCAGCTCTATGAATTTAGACACAAATATATTGTTAAAAAAACCCCAACCGAACAGAATGGAGAAGATAAAAATATCTTCATTCTAATAAACTGTAGGACACCTAAATAGCTACTGTGAAAGAGAAACTGCAACGGCCATGTAAAGTGGCATACAAGCTGGAAGGAAGGTACACTTCAACAGAGGAATCTGTTCCACGACAGTTTTCTTTCCCAGACACCTTCATTAAAAGGAAAGCTTCATCAAAGTTACCACCGGAATTTATGTTTCTACTTATGCATATCTATGTGTACAAACACCAACTGAAATCCGTTGCATTCATGGATCTACATGTGCAGTGACAGAAAGCATCCAAGACTATTCCACACACTCCATGCTAGCACTTGCACATGTACAACTTGGCACGCAAAGAGTAAATATAAAACTTATACTACAGATGTAGGCTTGTGTTTCTTACATTAAGAAAATAAATCCATGTGAAATATAAAAGTTACAATATAAACACTTGACTGTTTCCTCACAGTCTTTTCCATCCTGGCTGTTTGGCATCCATCCTGTACAGGCCAGAAGTTTCACAGATGGAGTTTCTAATGCCCAGCAGCCACAACAGAAGCTAGATTTTCAAAGATGCTCACTGCACAAAGAGCTGATATCGTTTGATGTCAGCCTAACCTAATCATTTATCATGATTTCCAATGCAAACTATTCTTAAAAACATCTTCCCAATACAAGTCAGAAGAATTTGGAAAAGCTTTTAGAACTTAAACATTTTTTAGAGCTTGCTTCCAGGATTAGATGCTATTGTATCATTGAGATATTTGGCAGAACATTTGTATTCACTCAGCAGACAAATCATAAAATATAACCAATTCTTCAATCTCAACTTTATCTAACACTGATCAAACATCAGCAAGAGCCTTTACTGTTATGAAAAGCACACTATTCCTGTCATTCTTCTTCACTCTCCTCTGGGGAGAGGAGAAAGTTTTTTGCAGAATAGGTTATAGTGAATCTATGAAAACAGTAACAACCAAGCTCTTTGCTTCTAGATCAGTCAAAACTAAAGACTGAAACACACAAATTACAGGCTTATTTTGCTCTGACTCCATTTGAGGAAATCCTGCTGCCTGTTTTTATTGGCTTGATTATCTATTTGTGCATTTACTTGCACAAAAAACCCAATTCAATTAATTAATTTTTATAATTTCATTTAGAAAAAAAATCATCTAGCAGTTCCTTTAACTGTTATGTCATATCCTAGTCATATTTCAACAAATGCTACTGAAGGAACATGCCCACGACAAGCCTTTCACCAAAGAAAAATTTTAGGTAGCAAATCCTATGAATTCCTAATAGAATTTCTATCCAAATTCTGAAGAAGCAGCAGTACTAGTATAATATCAAAATAAGAATGCTGAATTCAGAGCAGACCATTAATTCAGAATACTGAAAAGACTAAACAACAGCATTTATCATTTCATATGCAACCACTCTAAAGAAAAACATATAACAAATTACTTGCATCTCATTCATTGAGTTTATACTCAACATAGGAATGCCCACTGGAAGAAAACTCTTATTTTTCTGGATTATTTACCTCGAGAACTAGCCAAAGCTGATCTCCATTTTTCACATCTTTCTTATAGTACATGCCATAGAATTTGACTACATTGGGATGATCAGAGAGAGCTTTCAAAATGTTGTACTCGGCTTCAATTTCTTCATCAATATCCTAGTGTCACAAATGAGAAATACACAGTGGTTAATAAGTAAATAATGACAGCCATTTTAAAAACCCAACACGTAGCATTTTCTGGCTATTCAAATGTAGTTTGAAATAATGCAAAGTAAAAAAACAAACAGAACATGAATGTACCATTTGCAGTGCTACAAAGCTTGGTTCTGTTTACTGATTTTCTCCTATTGTTTAGATCTCAAAAAAAATGTTAACATACTTGTTTCTAGATTTAAAACATTTTTGATAGGATTTGCTATTTACACCCACCCAAAAAAAACCAGAAATGAAAAATCAATTCTAGAGGAAGGCTACCTATGAACTCCACTATCCACACGAATGGATTTCATATCAATGAAAAGCAACCACTCAGTGCTGAAAACCTGCCTCACCACTGCCAAATAAAAGTGACCATTGCAGAGAAAAGGGGTGCTTTGTATTCCTGATGAATGACACTCCTTCTCATTTTGTTCACCACCAAAGGCATCTGCCCCAAAGAGAACTTTGCTCACTTGTTTCTTATACAGATCTCCCTAATGCTAAATCCAACTCAAGTTCCTCATACTAGCCTTTTGCCTTGAGATCAGCTTGACTGGTCTCAAAGAACTTTGCCCATCACCCCATCACCAGTATCTTGAGGAATTGGGCTATTAAACTTTCATATTGAGATTACAAGAATAAGTCTTCTCACAAGGAAGGGTTTTAGAGATTTTTTTTATTGGAGTAGCTGAAAAACAGCAGAAATTTTCCTCTTTCAAAAACAGGAGTAACTTGCTTTAAGTTAATTTTCCCATAAGCACAACACAGAATATAGCCAACAAAAAAAAGAGATGCAAGGAAGGAAGAAACAACCAAGGCACTGAAGGTGACAGAGAAGGAAAGGGGAAGAGTGGAAGATAAGAAGGGATGAAGAAAGAAAATGCATCTGGCAAAAACAAAAGGACAGACCACAAAGAAAAAAAAAACAAACAACAAACCAACCATGAAAAAACAGTTTTGAGAGCCAAAAAACTACACACAAAACACACAATAGCCCTGGCTGCCTTGAGGAAACTGGAAGAGAATTAGCCCACTGTCCTACTGTGATTTAACAGAGGTTTCCATCTCCTGAGGGGTACTCAGATTTTATGAGATTTTTACTATTATAAGGAGAAATGAAAAGAGAGAGAATGAAATGAATAGAATATTCATTCTGTGTCTACTAAAAGTAAAAAAAAAATCTTCCTCTGTATATTACAAAGGAAGAAAACTAGAAATATTTGGCTGAACTTAACATGTTTATCTGCATAAGAATATCTCTTTTAGAAACACTAGAGGGAATATTTTCATGTGAACTCAGCACAGTGGTATTTTATTTAGAGCCCTGGGGACAAGACTAAAAGAATTCTCAGTTCCATCTTCATATATTCTCATTTCAACACCTTCACTTTTCTATTTCAGTTTCAAAAAGCTAAGCTGTTATTCAACACAAAGAATCTGAGAGCTCTAAAGGATTAAATATGAAATGCTTATTTCAGTCTCACATCACTCATGATGATGTAGTTCACCAGTTTAATTTGGAAATATCAGTTAAACCAAGTGATACAAAACCACATTTCTTCTGCTTGTTTTTTTCAGTACACCTCTCCAGTGGCACAATTCTGAAACCATCTTCAAAGAAAAAAAATGTAAAATTTAAAGAAGAAAATACAGAAAGTATCTTTTTCTTCATTGCAATGGCTCCCTCTGCAGCCATTAATAATACTTTCAGTTTAAACAAAAAGAACTAGTTTATTGCTTTCACCCGATTTCTAGTATAGTATTGCCATTTTAATAGTAACATGGAGGTACAGCAGCCACTCCAGTCACCCTGTAAATAGGAGGGGGAAAAGAAGAATAGTAGCCTTAGAACAAAAAGGAGAATATATTCAGTTAAAAGATTCAGGTCTTGGAGTGTGACATTGACTGCATTACTGACTTCCATTCTTTCATTAAAATAAGGAATCTGTTTTCATCAGTTACACTTTTTCCTGTCTTCAATTTCTTATGTTGCATCTTTATACATTGCATTTCTTCTGTCTTCTACTCCCTTATCTCCTACTTAATCTATTCCTCTTTCCTCTAGCATCAGCTTTATTATCTCTTCTTTCTTCCTGTCATCATCTTTTATCCTTTTCCTACAACCTCCAAAGTGTACACAACATTGAAAGTTTCCCCCATGACTTCAGTAATCCCTGCCATAACCAGCTGCCACTTAATAACCATTCCTCGGCACTTGTGAAATAGATGAAGGCAGAAGCATTTCCTGCCATACAGGCATTTAGGAACACCAACTGCAAGAAAATCCTGCCTATCGTAAGCACAAGAACCTTGTTTACAGAAAGCAACACAGTCAAAAATAGAGCTTCCGATGCATTTGAATTCATCAAGATCCTTATCAGTTGGCTGCAGGTCACGTTTACTTTGGGAGAGGTATGTGATATTGAATTGAGATGAGCCTATTTTTGTTGCGTTGAAAGCATGCTGAAATAAAAAGCAGATCAACAAGAAACACAGCAAAGATAATGCAAGATGCTATGTTTTCACAAACACATTTCATGGACTTACGGGCCACGGGATCATCATTTGACACTGCTTGATATGCAGGGGTAGACAGAGCCCCGTGTGGCTGTGCAGCTCCAGTGCTGCAGTGTTGCACAGGGCATGGCATGCTCTTCCCTTCCTGCCCACAGGTCGTGCAATGGAAGCACGTTCCTCACAACTCTACACTGGGAGTGCAAAAGTTGAGCTCTAAGGGGGCCACCTGAAACAGGAACATCTCCTTGTCCATGTCTTGCGAGTTACTGTTCTCAAGCAAAAGCCCAAGCCACATGCGGCACCGCTGAAGTCAATGGGGTATGCCTTTACAAACCAGAGCACTGGTGTGCTCTTCCTTACTCTTTGAGCGTTAATCTGCCACCGAACAAATGTCAGTTATTGAGAACAAAAACATACTCTACAGTGTAATAATTCCACCTCCCAGTCACCTGGTGCTTCGTGTGTAGGAGCTATTGCCTTTGTATTTTCCATTTGAAAAGATGGATCCCTCTGTGATAGCTACGTATTTTGGCACATTCTGAAAATGCAGAACCAACAATAACAATAAGGTATGCTATTTTATTTCTAAAGTACCACTCACAGCACGTTAACTCAGATAAAAGCATGTACTTAAAATAGATGCTTGAAGGTACATCAAAAGCACTTAAAAGTATGTAACTTTCTTACTGGCTAGTATGTTAAAAAAAAAGGAAAGGGAACAACAGTAAAAACAGAAGCAGCAAGGACTCCTGGTACTGAAAAGGAAAATAATCAGCTCTGCTTCTGAAAGTAGGAGATAAACAATGGGGAACCAAAAGTATCAAAGTTTAGGTATACTACTGACTTCTACCTTATGCAACCACTTCCAAGATCACTTACGATATGAAAAATGCATTGATAGCCAGCCTGATACTTAGCAGGTTGAAGCAGTTTATTTCACTATCACTTCTTTTGCAAATGATCTACCAAGATTAAAAGAAAAAAAGACTACATAAATTTACTTACAACTAAATAAGCACAAATCAAGTAATTTAAGTAGCTTACGTGAACAGGATCCAAAATTTTGACTGCTGCTTTGCTGCCATTTTTCTTATTTAACACCTTGAAAACTTTTCCATACGTTCCTTTGCCAATAGTCTCAACTATTTCCCAGGTATCTGAAGGATCAGGAAAGCTATCAAATATTATTGTTTTCCCAGTCAACGGAAGCATCTCTAATGATGGCTCCTAGGAAAAAGAGATTTCAATGTTCACTCAACAAATGGGTAACAGCAATTGGCTTCCTACAAATGTGAAGAGAAATACACATTCCAGTCTCAAACACTAGAACGGTTTTTGCATGTAGCGTGCGTGCACTAAAAGCATAATGAACAAGAAATGCTGCACTTAATACAGGTCCGTGAAGTGCACACACTATCAAATGAAGGGAAATTCAAGTAATAATTCGAACCAATTTCAGGCTTGAGTGAAGCCGGTAGAAGCTTTCCCATGCACTTCAATGAAACTATAATGTCCTCTAGGATTTTTTGAGGGGCAGGGGAATGGGAGTCAAGTTCATAAAATCCAAAAGAATTTGGCTCCATTACCTAGAATTGGGCAAGAACGGGAAAAAAAAAACAACCAAACACAAAACATGCTAAATAATAGCATAAGGTTCATTCAGACTTTTACAGCAAACGGTCAGTTTTATAATTCTACTCTTACCATTAGAATTTTTATACAGATATCATAAGGCCAAGCAGATCAAAGTAGCAGATCTTTTCATAATATTATGGTCTTCTGACAGCCAAGCATTCACAGCCATAGAAAACATGTTTACTGATGTACATTCATTAACAGCTGTTTTACATACTGTAAAGGAAACACCTTTTACGATGATGGAATTGTATCCGTCACTGACCAGGTTACACTTATGCCCTGGTTAATGATGGATACAATTCCCTTATAGGAGCCCTCACAGTGACTAACTATCCAGCAGCTAGTGGTAAAAACAAAGCACACCCCACCCCACCACCACCACACACCCCACCACAAACAAACAACAAAACATAAATCCTGTTGTTAAGAGCTGCCAGAAACTCAGTAGAAATATCTTTAAAATTACATTCTCATTCTTAATTGTAGAGTCAAGACAGAAAAAGAGAAGGGGCAGGGAAGAGGACAGACTCAAGCCCTTATTAAATAGGGAAGCAATAACTAAGTGAGCCCGCTACTCAGCACAGAAGTCCTTCTTGAGCACAATATGCAATAAACCATCCAGGTTTGGAGAGTCATTTTTATATATCCATTTTAAATTTTTTATATAATACTTTATAAAGAGATTACAATTATTAATTATTCTTGGATTTTTTTATGTCAACAGCACAAATCTACACACAGAAAGCATTTTATGTGATATTACTCCAGTGACAGAAACTGCACTATGATACCATACCACTTTTTCGATGATGAAGAGAATGGCTTCAATTTCGGTTTCAGCCATGGCTTCCAGCATACTGGCCATACTTTCCTTATTCATCTGCTTACTCATGTAACCATGTATATCCCACTACACATGCAACATGTATATCCACTATACATACAGTACGTATACCAACTAAGAAGAAAATGAAATGGACTGCTATACAAACATGTGTTGTACCAGCTCTTTCACTTATCTGACACGCTTACTGGCATGTCACATGTATTCAGACTGGATAATGCAAGCTCGCCTGGGGAACACAGGCTCAGGATTCTTCCCATCATTCTGCTCTTGGTTGATCAGCTCACTAATGAGTGAGAAGACAGGATTTTCTTCTCTCTCTCCTCCCCCATCCTTTTTTTTTTTTTTTTTTTTTTTTAATATATACTTGTCTATTACCAACTTCTATACCCGCTTATGTGGCAAAGTGGTGAGATGTGCTCTTAACACCAGGAAAATTGCAGCAGTCTGTTGTGTACCAAGGACTCCAACCAGTACTGGCCCAGTACCTTGATTTCAAGGGCTGTTGGGAACAAAATAACCCAATTTTACCAGCTACAATGAAATCTCCTTTAACACAAATCCAGGTGTAAGGTCAAAGCGAAGACAGAGGATCAAGATTAAGAGACGTAGCAAGTTTGCCAACGACACAAAGCTTTGTGGAGCGGTCTACACGCTGGAGGGAAGGGATGCCATCCAGAGGGACCTGGACAGGCTTGAGAGGTGCGCCCACGCCAACCTCATGAAGTTCAACAAGGCCAAGTGCAAGGTCCTGCACCTTATCAGGGCAATCCCAAGCACAAATACAGATTGGGCAGAGAATGGATTGAAAGCAGCTCTGAGGAGAAGGACTTGGGGATGGTGGTGGATGAGAAGCTCAACATGAGCTGGCAATGTGCACGGGCAGCCCAGAAAGCCAACCATATCCTGGGCTGCACCAAAAGAAGCGTGGCCAGCAGGTCAAGGGAGGTGATTCTCCCCCTCTACTCCGCTCTGGTGAGACCCCACCTGGAGTACGGCGTCCAGCTCTGGAGTTCTCAGCACAAGAAGGACATGGACCTGCTGGAATGGGTCCAGAGGAGGGCCATGAAGATGATCAAAGGGCTGGAGCACCTCTCCTATGAAGACAGGCTGAGAGAGTTGGGGTTGTTCAGCCTGGAGAAGAGAAGGCTCCGGGGAGACCTTATTGCAGCCTTTCAGTATCTGAAAGAACCTACAATAAAGCTGGAGAGGGACTTCCTACAAGGTCATATAGTGATAGCACGAGGGGTAAAGGCTTCAAACTGGAAGAAGGTAGATTTAGATTAGACATTAGCAAGAAATTTTTCACTATGAGGGTGGTGAGGCACTGGAACAGGTTGCCCAGGGAAGTTATGGATGCCCCATCCCTGGAGGTGTTCAAGGCCAGGCTGGATGGGGCTTTGGGCAACCTGGTCTAGTGGGAGGTGTCCCTGCCCATGGCAGTAGGGTTGGAACTAGATGATCCTTAAGGTCCCTTCCAACCCAACCCATTCTATGATTCTAATACATAAATCCTTAAATTTTCGTTCCAGATTCAAAATTTGCTTTTTCCTTCTGTCCAAACCTCCCCCTGTGATTCAACAGTCACAAGTCAGCCAGGACGTTGACTGCAGTCTCTTCCTAAGAGACTCTTCCTCTTTCCACCTCATATCCAGTATTTAACCATGCCTTGGGAGCTTCACCACTTCCAGGCAAAGACATCTCTTCCCCAGAAAATGAACACAAACCAGTTACATTTTTTTTAGAACTTTCTTTTTCTTTTGCCTATAAAATAGCACTCAAATACAACCATTCTGTTCTTTTTTAAAAAAAAAAAAATATCACTTTATGCATATATATAAATGCTTTGTAATTAGCTTATAATTGGGACTACACAAACTAATAACCAAATTCGGCATGATGAAAGGGATTAGGATTCATAATCCCAAACCCTTGCTTTGAGGGATTCAACGATGGAATGTCAAAATTTCTCTATCTGAGCTTTAGTTTTTAGAATTTAGGTTAACTACTTGTTTAAAGTATCACTGGATATTCAATCCACAACTGGTGATTTTTTCTTGGAGAAAGAAAAAAGTAGAGAGCTATCAATGGGCACCTTCCTAAGAACTGAGATGTCAAAATCACGTTGGAACCTGTCCACATACAAAGACTTTTCTACAGAATATGTAGTTTTCCACCAAAACCTAGGGGCTGCTATGTCCCACATTACAAGAATACACAGTAAGAGCCTCTGACCCAGGCAACTTACAGTAGGAGATATGCAGAAGTTGAAGAAAGGAAGACTCATTTCCTCCCCTTCAAAGACCTACTTCACGTATTTAGCCTGTGCCAGAGCCAAGCAGGGAACTCTGACACCTTGTATCCCAAAATACAGCAAAGGCCCACCCATCCACGCAGAGTACTTACAGCAAACGGAACATTCTAAGAAAAAACAGGTACCTCAAAACCCAAAGCTTCAGACAGCTTCCTGGGCTTCATTAGCTTCTTACATATTAACAAAGTGCAGATGAAATTCATTGACTCACAGTATCAATTGCTTACTTGTCTGCAGAGACTAGTACAAGGAGAATTGTTAAAGGGCTGAGGAAACTTGATCCTACAGATGCTATCTGGCCACTGGTGAAGAGTGCTGGAGACACTGTCATGTGCCTGCATTTTCCTGTGCAAATCACACCAGTTGCACATCACCTTCTCTTCAGAAACGTCACCACATACTTAACAATAATGCATCCAATAGCTGTCATACTTAGTTCAATAATTTGAGTGGTATTCCAGAAAGACATATTCCCCCTAATCCTTTGTCTTTTGATTGACAGCCTCAAAATCATGACTTGAATAAGTTCTATTGAACACTGTATTTCCTCACTTCCACCGTGTTTAAGAACAAGCCCCTGCAGATAAATTGTTTAGCTTCCACCTCTATTATTAAAAATATATTAAATAGAATGATTTCAAGTGTTCTGTTCTGTGTGATGGATAATGTTTTATTACATCTCAGTGCAGCTGAGAAAGCTGATCATGATTTAACCTCATATTTCAGCAACAAATTGGACTGTCTCTGGAATATGTCTGGATGCCCAAACACCTGGGTAATTTATCATCCCACTCACCATTAAAAGTTAAAACCACAACTTACAACTTGATCCAAACTTCAGGGCTAACAAGGTACTCCTGAACCTCTATAAAAACCCTTTAAAATATTCCCGGTGTGCTCAGCCTTGACAGTTCACTCAACTCCTGCTTAGATTTTGGCTAACACTGCTCCTGCCAAGGCCTGATATGTGCTTGGAGGAGCACCATTAGGTCAAAGCCAGAGCATCATTAGGCAGGACAGGTGCTCAGAAAGAGCTAAAGGGCCATTACGCACCGTTATCACCTGCTAATCCCTGTCTCCTGTAGCCAGTATCTTTTGTCCAGCAGTTTCCTCAGAATCTGCGAATTTAGGGAAATGGTATAGACCAAACCTCCAAGCTGGAAGGTATAAAATATCATCTTAGCCAAAAAGCTTTTGAAGTGGATCAAACAGCATCTGGACTGCTGAGGCTTTCCTGCACTGTGATGGAGGAGGATGGGTTAAGTACTCACTTTCTGTTTTGTTTTGTTTTGTTTTTTTCTTCTTCTCTCATAACTGTGTGAATCAAGAGTTCCGGGTTATAAATTATGAAACCTTATGACTCAAATGGTGATTAAGTGAATGCATGTGATAGACTGGTCTGGGCAAAAGGGGACTGAGACCCTGATTGTCGTGTGTGTTTGTTGTATTTCTTAATGAGCTCATGAAATAAAGTTTAAATAACAGAGTATGTTGTGCTGTAAATTTGAGAGACCCAAATGGACCGTGACACACTGATTAAATGAAGGGCATTTGGGCTGGGAAAACATAGTTTTGGCGTTCCAAGACAACAAGCCAACATGGTTGGGTTTTTTGGTTTGTTTGTAGGTTTGTTTTTCTTTCCTCTAAGAAGGGGATCTGGCTGTTGCAGTTATAAGAGCAAATTGGGTGAGAATTCTTATGAGCCAGCCCTGTGTGATTTTTTTGCTTCCTAGGTGACATCAAACATACACACCCTGTACAGCAGACCTGAGGTCATGTATTAGACCCATCCAGAGATGCCCTGTTCAGCATCAATGCTGGCAGGTCATGGCATTCTCTATCATTTTCAGTATCTAGCTAGTTTGAAGAGGGAAGGGGCAGCCTCAAGAAGAACACAGTCTATCTCCTGCGGACTATCTGATTGCTGCAAAGGCAGTTCAATGAAGCACACTTGTCACACCCAAAACTTCAGACACATAACAATCGCACTGTTGAGGTCTTTATGGTCAAGGCCATAGAGCGTTACAGACAATAGAGTCAAGTGGGAATTTATGCAGCATACTATCTCATCCATCATTCAAATAATGAGTTTTGTTCTGGAAATTCCAATACCACCCCCACTTAATTCTGGAGGATATTTGGCCTTGATTTTGATGATGATACAACCTATATCTAAATGGGAACTATAATCAAATATAAGATCAGTGTGAGCAGATTATCTAGTTTGGCAGTTAAAAACAAGTGTTTAGAACACAACTGGTTTTTTTACTTCATTTGTCAATAGCTGAATACACAACATAATTTCACTGTAAAACAACAACCAAAAATATAATTTTGCATGATTACATAATTTTTGTACTATCCATGTGTCTACCTAAATTACCTTCTTTGACTGTACATCAGTTTTCTTACTTCTTTCCACTTTATACAACCCCCAGTGTTTTTCCAGAACTGAACAATTGTCTTTCCCATCTGCAAGAAACTTTCCAGAGGAAAAAAAACACCTATTTAGCCCCAGCTATGGTAGATGAAGAATAAAAATCAAGGACATTCTCTAAAAGTCAGTCTACTTCTTTCACTGTTGTGTGCTTACACGATTAAGAAAAGGACAAGAGCTGGGATTTACTTAACTTGATACGTGCACAATACACCTATTGGAACCTAAACTAGATACTATAATCCCATTTTAGTCAGTCAAAGCAATCAAAAATTGATTTACCTGACCTAGTTAGCACCTCCCTTAGCATAAAAAGGCTCTCCAGGTCTATACTGGCTAAGTTTCCATTGACTACAACAAGAACCCAGTTATACAGCTTCAGATGTAGACATGGTAGGTGAAATCAATCCTATCCTACTTAACTGCTGGAAACAAAGAGTTATAGCTTGACAACTGACAAAATGAGTTATCAGCTCCATGCTACAGTCAGGAAATCTGCAAGCCAGAAAGCTGGCAGGCAACTCGGACATTATCTGATGATGCACAGAAAAGGCAAGAACCATGCAATGACACTGCCTTGGAAACTTTGAACCCAACAGCAGAACCCTAAACTAATGCAAATGCAGAAATAAATGATTATTTTAAAGCACTTGGAGGCAAGGGGTGGTGATACATTTATCTTAATCTCAGGCAATGTATTTCCTGGGCACAATTCAAAGTATATATGTTAATCTTAGGGCTGCTCAAGGAAAAAATTGATCCATTTTTGAGGGCACTTTTTAGTGTTCACTCTCTGAAGGGCTGGGTAACTGCTTCTTCTGTTTCTAAAAACACTTTTCCTCTTTGCTAACTGTTATCCAGTAACAAGTTTCCCAACAAAGCAAGACAGCTTTCAGAGAAACTTGATGCCTCTGGACTCCTTGACCTTTGTAAAACTTCTACATGCAGTAGAGAAACAGTACTGTGTGGTATTGGTACCTGATCTCCTTCTATTGATAAATGCATATTGGGTGTCCACACTGACATTTCATCTGCTGATTATTATTCAGCTGATCTTGACATTTTGACTTGCTGCAGGCCTGAACTGGACAGCCCTGCTCATGGGAGGCTCCAGCTCTTCACTCTCTGAACATTCTCGGAGATCTACGTCAGTATTATGTTCCACCTTGGTTTTCTTCCATTCTCCGCCATGTCCCACAACAAAAGTCCTACTGCATGAGGTTTACAGTTGTCAGGAAACTCCGTGGGAGTAGGGGTTTTTTTTAAGCAACAGGTTAAAGAATCAGCAAGGGCTGTAAGCATTCAATCTAATCTCACACATAGGAGCTGCCCACTGGATGACATTCCTTCAGAGCTCACACATGACGTCAATACAGGACCCCAGTTTTTTGAAGCCAACCTTTAGTTATAGGAAGAGAGTATGAAAGGAACACAGAAACAAATTGCTAAATTTAATTATTTTAGTCAATTCTAAAAGCTCTGATATTTTGAAAACAAAGGAGAGCTAAAGACTTTTGTGGCAATTTTCATCCAACAGAAAATATTTATGCAGGGACATTACAATCATGAAAACAAGATTAATAACGGAAAGGGGAATGGTGTCATTATCAAATTGTATTTGGAACTTATGCCACCAGAAGTAATGAAGTGACATTAGCAATCCATGAACTGAATCATATCCAGCTCATTTTGTGGCTCCCAGAAGAGAGGCACTACAAGTGATGAGAATAATTTTTCAATGACTACACACTAGATCAATATATCAGCAAAGAACTTAGCTTTCAAAGCTAAAGCATCACTTAATTTTCCTATTTTAACACAGTAAAACTTTATAAGGCCGTAAAAATCAATATGGTGCTATCACGCTCTCTCCCTATTTCTCAGAACTTCTAACAGCAGCGAAGTGGCAACTCAGAATTAATTTAGCAGCTGTATCGATGAGCTTTGGCAGGGCTTGAAATTAAGGTGATACAGTCATTTGATAGCAAGGTAAGGAAGGCAGTACAGACAACAAGCAAATTTGCTGGCAGTTAACATTAGGAGGTAAGAAGTTACGGGCCACGGGTGTATATGGGGACGTCGTGGGCACAGTGAGGTTTCACGCCTGCCGTGCCGAGGCCAGGCTGCAGGGCTGCGTGTCCCTCGGGTGGGCCTCGGCGCCCTGGCTGGTTCCACCACAAGCAAGAAGCAGCCCACGCATCCCTCCTGAACACCCTACACACCTTCCGTACCCAGAAACTCACAGGGAAAAAAAAAAAAAGAAGTAGAAATAGGCAGGATTCGCCCAGGTGCGCGGAGGAGAGAGCTCAGGGGACAGAGCCAGCGCCCCCTCCACACACCCCCCGGGACGAGGTCGCAGCCCCGACTCGCAGGCCGCGCACCGCAGCCCCGCAGCCGCCCGGAGCGCCCCTCCCGACACGGTTCCGTCTCGGGAGGCGGCGGGAGGCACCGTCCCAGCCCCTCCTGCCCGCCGCGCCACCCTCCGGGGGCCGGGCCGCCACGCCAGGAGGGGGGTCGGGCCGCCCCGAAGCCCCTTGTCGGGGCGGGACGGGCGGGCAGCGCGGCTCCCTGGGGCGCGGGGTTACACAGTTACCCAGGCAGTCACCGGCCCCTCAACCCCCCCGGCTCCCCTGCCCGCCGCTCCCGGGCCGGGGGTTACCCGCAGCGAAACCTCCGGTCCCCGCAGAGCCAGCCCCGCCGAGGGGGCTGGGGCCGCGCCACCTCCAGCGGCCCTACCGCGGATTCGCCCTCCTCCTCCTCCGGACGGCCCCGGCCCGGCCCGGCCCCGGTCCCGCCTCGGGGTCAGCGGCGGATGAGCGGTTTGCCCCGCTTAATCCCCCTCAAGCGCCGGCAAAGCCGGGAGGGCTCGGCCCGCCCCGGGCAGGACGCGGCGAGGGGCGCCGGGGGGGCCCGGCCCGGCCTCCCCGCCCGACGGGGACCGGGCGGTGGCTGAGCGTCCAGGCGGGCCTGGTGGGCCACAACCAACCTGGGATGGCGGCACGACCACGTCCAGAGCCGGGCCACAGCCTCCCGGGCCCGGTGCACCCAACGGGGGATTACACCCGTGTCGGCCAGGGAGCATCCGGGGAGGCTGCGGACTTAATAGGGGAGAGCTGCGAGTCATGGCCCTGGGACTGCCGGTGGCCGCGCTGCCCTGCGTAAACCTAATAGACTTAGCCTGGTCCGCTAAAAATAATTGAGATCTGCTGCGTGCACAGAGATCACGTTATTACCCCTTGCAGAGAGGTGACTGCACCGCGGCAGCACAACATAAGTACAATGCGTGAAAGCAGGGTGAAGTTGCAAGACAAAGTACTCAAAAGTTGGGAAATGGATGAATTTTATCAGTACAGCTCCTATGTGATACACAAACCAGTCTTTACTTATGCTCCTTAGGTTTCCTTTGGAGAACCCCTGCCACATCTACTGCCAAGAAGCAGCTGAACTTAATCAGCACCAGGGAGCGTGTGCCTCCATCGGAGACTTCTGCTGTCGTGTTGAGTTTGTCTCCTTCCATTTTGCTAATAACATTTGGACCTGGTTTTTGCTTTCAGCAGTGGAGTTGTTTCAGAGCTATCTATGTTCTGTGTCGTTCATGAAAGCAGAGCGGAGACCAGGCAGTTCATGGATGGGCTTTCCATGTGCATATATTTGCGATGGGAAAGGCTGCTTATCTCATCCCAGATATCAAAGAAATTACAAGGACAAGAAGCTGTATAAAATTCCTCACTGTGGTAAAATAATCAATAGAAACTTCTATATTCTCAAACCCCAAAGCTAAACAGCTGTGAGACAGATATTTGTAAGGACAAGGGGCCTCCTTAATTCCCTTCATCAAAGCACCACTTCTTTACTGTATAAAACTTGTTAACATTTTTGGACTGTGCGCAGCATTGTGCACATAGGAATTTATGAGGGAAAGTTTAAGGTGCCATATAGTCTTTATTAACTCCTTTCATTGCTGGCTGCTCTGTCCCTTCATAACCTTTCCTCCTCCCCTGGTTGAGACCCTATAAAAATACAAATACGAGCTTCCTAGTTTTATAATTCCATTTTATAATCGGGGTTGGAAGCACTAGCAGAATAGGGCCTCAGCTGTAAAAACACCCGTATTTTTTAGGCTTGAATTGCTACATGAGAGGCATTTGTGAAAGCTTCCCCCTCCCCGAGCCAAGCTCTCATTGATTTTAGTTGTGCTTACGAGTACCTAGCACCCACTGCCTTTAGGCTGTGTGTCTGGCTGGATGGCAGGTCACATGCAGAAACATGACAGTGTAATCCTCCCATCCTGCAGAAGTTTGACCAGAGTGCGCCAAGAAAAAAGTCTCAAAGCCCCTCAGTGGAGAGCTAGGTACAAAAGGGATGGTGTGTACTCACACCTCTCCTCCCAGAGCTGGCGTGTATCCGAGGCCTGGAGCAAGGAGCTAAGAAGTGCTTAGACACAGTCTTAGGAGCCAGAAAAGAGAATAACTGCAGCGGTGGGTTCATATGTCTCTTTCCACTCCTAGCAGTGCTGTCCGAAAACAAAATTACTGCTGCCCACCTTGTCTGCTTCTTGGTATCTGTGTGCCGAAGTCACTGTCCCTTACCTCTGAAGGCCTGAAATTCCCTGTGAGCACTCCGTCTTCTGTCAAAGGGGCCTCAAAAGGCAAAAATCCATGATGAACTCACTTGAGTCCATTTGGGGTGAAGTGTTATACACACTCTGGTCTTCTGCAGTAATTAATTATTCAGGTGAACTGGTCTGTGAAACTCCCAACACCTAGTACCCGTTTCATTTAGATGATCCTGAATGATGCGTAAGTAATGACAGCCTGTTGCTGCAGAAAAGATCCTAGTTTAAGCCAGTAAAAGTCATAACCAACCTCTGAGGCCTGTAGAGGTAGGCAGTGGTCAAACAAGGAGTTTCAGTCCTTAGTTAATGACAATCTATGTGTCAAATAAACACGCGTGCTGGAAAACTTAGATATGAGGTGATTAAGTGACATTCAGTGTCCTGCAGCCTTCTCCTTTCCCTTTATTTCATTTCTTTATGTTCTCCTTTCTCCACCTCAAAAAGCCTTGGCTTTTGTCCCTCTTTTTCCCAAACATTCACAACTTTACTTTTCTCTATGAAGCCCTCCAGATGAGATTTCAAAGTTCCTGAGAGAACGTGGGTATATGCTTACTCTCCCCAAAAATACATATGAAATTATTCAGGGCAAGTGTTATGTATTGGCAATATCTAGATATATATTAAAAGATAAATTAAGTATCCTCATCTCCAGCTGTACCTGGTATGAGGTTAAGTTATGCTTAATGCCATGAGACAGCATCTATACTACACTGTCTTTTTAACAGATTGCAATTTCATCGGTTTCAGACTCTCTCCTTGTCTTTCAACATAGTTTTTACTTCATTAGAAATATTGTGGGTGTAAGTCTGAAAAATATTTTTAAATTACTGTGTGTGAAATGTAAAAGCAGTGTGAACAGACACCCTTTCATAGCATCCTCAAAATTAGATCATACTAGACTAGAATAAGTCTTATTTTTCATTGTAATATAATGGACCAGAAGCATACATAAGTAGAATTGGACCTCTTTTACTTCAGAACTAATAGACTTTTACGTTCCTAGAGTCTTCTAATGGCAAAGATGCTCTTGTGATTAAGGCACCAAATAAAGACTATATTTTATATAATAAAGTATTTCCTGTATTGTGGAAGTCCTTACTACATCCAAATAAAGGCAGGATCCTGCTGTTCTGGACACTGTGGACCCCCTACAAAAGGAGGTCCTTCTACTGTTGGGCAGAGCTCAGCTATGGAGGGCTTGTGGGACCTAAGGCACATGTTCCCTCTTTTCATCTGTTGTCTTTTCTTTATAAGTGAGCTTTTAATACTATTGTACCCACAAGGAGGTCTTTTGATGGCTAATTATGCACATATGCAAATAACAACTGACGCACAAAAAGATCAGCAGATACATAAATGATAACTTAAAAAAAACCAAACAAGCACATTTAACTAGCAGAAGAGAGACCACCACTATAAGAATTAAAGAACTTACCTCTCTGGGGAACTGCTTTTTGACCTCTCTGGCTGCTTAACTGAGCACAGCCTGGAGCAAATATGAGGAACTCCTCCCCTTTTGGTGTTTATTACAGAGAAACAATACTTCCTGCGACACTTGAGTAAATATCCTCTAGGAAAACCACCACATAGTTTGCTACAGCTAGCTTATTATTCCTTTGATCCTAAATACCATCCACCATAATGAATTACCGAGCATGCCCAAAAGCATGAGTTATTTATTGAACGCATAGATTTCTCTGAGGCAACCCCAAGCTTTGCCAGATATTTTCTTTAGTTGATCAAAAGAGCTCCGTAACCCCTTTTGAAGGTCTTAGATGCGTGATCCTTGTAATCACATTTAAGGGGCTGGTTAGCTCAGGAGATTGTTAATAGGATACAAAACCTTTCACATCCAACCCAGATCAGTGCAGATGAAAAGTTCTGACTATTTAACAGTTCTTTCATGCCCTGTGACCTAACCCAGTTCCTAAAGGAGAAATATTTGTATCACTTTAAATTTACAGAATGTGGTTTTCCAGCTTTTTTAACTACATGTGTAATACAGAACATTTGACAAACAGGAAAATAATTTAAAAGCTCAGTGGTAATTGATGAGTCTAATTAAAACTACAATTGAAAGAATTTTGAAAATTCCCACTCCAGAACTATCTTCACAGTCTCAACAAGCCCATAAGCACAGGTGAGGGTTATAGTAATAAAAAAGCAGGAATTGGTGGAAAGTAGGAGCGATTTAGAAAACTGACAAGTTCTTCACTAATATCTCTCTGTATCAGCCCCTGTCATTAGACCCAGGAGCTGCACATCTAGCACTAGATAGTGCATTTGAATGGTCATAGTCTTAACTCACACTTACTGATTTATATCCAGTAGCGAAAAAAAATGACAAACAAACATATGCACCATAATTTTCTTTAAATTTCACAGCTCTTTCTACTTCTCAAGGTTAGAGGTAACAAAGTTTTAGGGTTTTGCAGGTATTGTTTTCAATCTGAGAAAGTCCTAAGTCAGACCCAATTTGTACTCATGTCTCAAACTTAATTTAAAAAATGCTCCTAAGTTTTGTTTGGGTTTTTTTAAAAATAAAATATCAGGAAAAGACATATTGGAAAATTTGGAATTTAAAACCTTCCATAGTTATTCTAAAGATCACAGGAGGGAAGATCAGGGTCCAAGTGATAACTGCAGAGAAGATTTATTCTACAAAATGGCTTCTAATGTCAGTTACTTAGAGAGTAAATTTATCCCTTTCTTGGAACGCACTGATCACCAAAATAACATTAAAGGATTTTGCTTACGTGCAGTGATGTGAGGAAGTAAGAAGAAGGAGGGACATGTGAGGATGAGGATTGCTGCTTTCTGGGTACCTGGGTGTAATGTGAAGTGCTAAACTTGGAAAAAGTGCAGGTAAAGATTTGGAGTTGTAGTTCTGCCATTTTCAAGAGCGCAGACAACAGATCCCTCAGATTCATGAAGCTAGCTTGAAAATTGAGGGGTTAAAAACCTAAACCAAGGAATAAACACCAGTCATGTGGTAATATGGGCCGTGTGGGTCATGTAAATACAGCAGTTCCCCTATTATCTCCTTAGAGATTTAACGCTTGGCACTTCTTTTTTTCCAAATTATTTTTGAATCAGTTGTACAGAGTGTCTCAGTGTTCAAACATCCATGTCATATAGATTATATCCTGGAGTAGCAGGACCTGTGTTATCCACAGCCCAAGTGAACAAAAATATATATGTAAACTGTGTATTTCTTTACAATGTATTTCTCCATAGTCCCTGAAGGTAATCAGCAGCCTGGCATTAAGAAAAATATCCATTAAACAAAAATCAGCATTAATATTACTAAACATGAACACATTTTGTTATATAAATAAGACCGTGAACTAATGAAGTATTAAGTCAGCATTGGTGTATTGATAATTCAAGAAGTTAAATAGATGTTTGGTACATACATTTAGTTATTGTCTGTGCTATTCTGTTACATACTTACAGGAGAGTTGAAAAGACCTTGAGCTAAAAAAAAAACCCTTAAACACTCTCCCCCATCCAGCAGAATCTTTCTATAAGATTATTTATACTTAAGAACTAAAAACCCAGAAGCTCTTCAATGTAGAGGCTGGAGGCTCCTATGTAAT
Source organism: Numenius arquata (assembly GCF_964106895.1). Classification (NCBI taxonomy): domain Eukaryota; kingdom Metazoa; phylum Chordata; class Aves; order Charadriiformes; family Scolopacidae; genus Numenius; species Numenius arquata. The sequence goes on along the minus strand of NC_133587.1, from coordinate 27,067,771 downwards.
ATATACCTGCACGGGATCTAACATCCAGTCTCTGAGTTCATTGCATACCAGGTGCTGCTATTTAACCATGTTTATTAATGGGGCAAATAGAGGACTTTTTAGATAAAGTGATAAAAGAACGCTCAGTGTTGAACAATTGTGACTTCTTTTTTTGCCTCTAAAGGGCAAAACAGTACGCAAACAGAAGTGTCAGCCAGGAGCGATAAAGAGCATTTGCTATGAGTGAAAAGGAGAGGGAATCAGTCTTGATCAGTAGCCAGAGCACACACATTTCTGTACTGAAAGTGGCCCCTGGGATCCACCTGATCCACCAGTCTCTAAATCACTTGTTTGCTTTTTTTACTTTTCTCTACCTGACATGATTTTTTCAATCAGCCTTGGCTAGTGCAAAAGATTCTCCATGTTCACAATTCCCACAAACGCCCATGGCAATTCTTAAAAGTTAAATTTCAGGCACTAAGGACATTCTGGCTTATGTAAGACCAACTTCTCTCAAGACTGAATCAGTTCCAGTAGCATTGGCAAGAGTCACAGGGCACCAGCTCCTTAATCTGTGGATTAACTGGATGTTGCGGTCTCCATTTGGAAAAATTAAGCTTCTAATACTTGTAATATGTAAAAAATCTCTAAAATGCAATCTAAATACTCAGGAACAAGATGGAGAAGAAAGATAACCTAAGGAATTTCATGAGGTTTATTTTGCTATGCCTTCTTTTTAGTACCATATTTTTTAAAGCTAATACCATGATTTTGAAGGAATATGACTTCTGAAGTTTGCAAATTTGAGGATGGAAGTGGTCAAATTACTATTCCTGGGCAATTTCAAGTTTGGAATATCACATAATATGCAGAATACTTCCAATGGATACACAGTAAGTCTCAAGCATTCTTTGTTCTGCTCATTTTTTCCTATTTCACAGTTTCAGACATATCAGGAGCTTGCTGTCAGTCTAGATCTCCCTCTCCTTGGAGCCAGAGGTAGCAAGCACGTTGCCAGACTTCACACACTTCACAAATCCACACTTCACTAATCCCAAACAGTTGCAAAATAACAAATAAATTAACCCTAGAAAATTCTCTTTTTCTTTCAGGCACAATAAAAAAGAGACAGGTTGTTTGCATCACACTAGCCCCAAATGAAGAATGACAACGTAATCTGAGAACAACCTTAAAAGTTTGTTCTGAAGTTTTTCTCCATTATTCTGCCAGTACTATTATAAATTCATCAAACTCCTAATCCAGAGACACTCCACAAATGAGTCTTATAAACAGTTTCCTATTCATGAGTCTGTCATTAATCTCTGAGGATGTTCCAAAGATAGCCCTCGGAGGATTTGGATTTGTCTTCTTCTTTTTCCTTTTAATCCAGTTAGGGAGTATAGTAAACAGTGACACAAACAGGATTACATTTTGAAGGGGCCCATGCCGGGTTATGCGAGCGGCACACAGACATGCTCAGCTCCAGTTTCCTGCTCTGCAGTTTCCGCTCTTCCTGACTGCTCCTCCTCCTTTCTGGTTGATTGTAAACACTTTTGAAAAAACTCATTTATTTTGAAAAAATTACAGATTAAAAAAAAAAAAGAAAGAAAAAGAAGAAAGAAGAAGGAGGGAAGCCGCATGCCATCCTGATTTGTCTTTGTCACCATACTTGTGTCCCAGTGCTTTACCAGTTCACCATATGTAGCATTTCCAACACTCCGTTCTCCTGAATGATGGGACAGCCTTGTCATCTCGGCTGCTAGCAGGAACAGAGGCAATTGTTCTCTGCTCCTGCAGAGTACTTCCAGCATTTTCGTGGTGATGGTTTTTTTAGAGGCAAATAGTCATTAGGACTTTCCAAGTAATGAGCACTCTTTGAAATATAAACACTGATTTTTAAACACTGAGGGTAACTTAAACACTAAAGTGAAGTATGAAAGGCACCAGTAAATTATCCATCTCAGAAGACCTTCAAAACAAGGCAAAGAATTTAAAACAATGAGAAGCTGTTAAAACAAGAATTCTGTGTTCCTGGAAGTATTAATTGCATATTGATTATGGTAGCTGATGTGCTAAATGGCCCCTATTGCTCTGTCCATGACCATCTCTCTCTATTATTTATAACTCCTCCAATTTTTCCCATTAGCTGCAAAATTTATCAGAAAATAATTTTTCTTCCAAGCTATTGTCAGGAAAAAATTCTTTAGGACCAAAACCAATTGATACAGACTTCCATTAGAAAAATACCTGGTTTAGGATGTTTTTTTCATTTCATGTTAGATTTTGAGACCTACAAGTAGTCAGTTTCTAATCTGTTCAATGGTGGCAGATTTAGGACTAATATAAGTTATCTGGAATGACTGGCTTTGGTATTTCGTATAAGCTGCTGGCGTTAGCAAGGGTCTGCATTTAAGAAGATGCCTGATAATATATTCTGTCAAAAACACTCATAGGGCAAATAAGATAAACTTAATGCACATCCCCCTATGTTTTTCTGACTAGAGTCCCAGTTCTCAAATGCATCTTACCTGTGCTATGTTATGGTTGGCATTATAAAAAATTAAAATAAGTGTCAAAGAATGCATTTTATAAGTTTGTATATAATTTCTACATCAGGTAGTACTGTTTCTTTTGCTCATATACACTTATGCCTCAGATGGTATCTGACATGGTTCAGTATGATCTTTAAGTCACAACAATATGGCAATTATCCAGAGTAAAGAAAATTATTGCATAAGCTCTGAAGGTTTCAGTAAACAAGATTTAAATTAAATTTAAAAAAACCAACATTCAAAAACCCAAAGCCAACAGTTAAAAAAGCTTGTTTTCTCCATTCCATTATCTAGATAGCAAAGAGGACTGTACACTGTGTGTTTGTTAAATAATATACCTTTGCAAAGCTGAGGTAAACTTATCTGGCTGTTCTTTAAAACATTTAAGTTGCAATTAGTGTAATGGTCCAGCAGTTACTGTGTCTAGCTGCTCTTCAGTGCCAGAATTAGATCTTTAGTTTGCCTCTTAAAATTGTTTTTTAAGAAGGATTGCTAAGCAAACCTGCAGAGGAACCAGAATGGATATAACCACGTGGAAGTTTCCAGTCCTGGAGACAAAAATGGTCTTTATGAAGGTGCTCTAATATACAGGTTGAGTGGTATAAACCCTGCTTCTCAAACTCAGCAGCCTTTGCAGCTGCTAATGCAGAGGGAAATGGATCATGGTGGAATAGGTCATGCAAAGTGAAATTTAATTTTGATCCACCCTAAATTATGAGCATCATGTAGGTGACAGGTTTTCCCTTGCAGAGTCCTGTATGAACTGAACTTTGAACTAGTTTTCACACCAGAGTACAGTGTCTCAAGGGATGAGAGAATGGGGGTGGAAATGTGTTGCTGGAAGTAGAGGCAGGGCTGTTTCACCTGCTGCTATGAAGCCAGGCACCAAGAACAGCTTTTCCCAAGATGTGATCTGGCCTCACTCCCGGGCAGTCTTAAGCACAGCCTGTGCTAATGACTGTTTTTGACTTTGCAAGTACAGTAATGTTCCCGTCATCTAAGCTGTATGTACTATATATAATCATTAATAATAACTAATGCTATTTCCATCTCCCTCACCCGTCCTTACACAATTGTGAACCCACAAACACACTATTTGGAAAGGCCACACGAATTCTCATTTCAGATGTCAAGCCAGTCCCTAATTAAGAATTAGGATGAGCCATTTTATAAGGGGTTGGTTTATCCCACCTTTGCATCTTGCAGTGCTTTCTGTACCTTTCTTTGATGGAGCAGAAATTGCGCACTGCTGGAGACCCGAGGCGGGACTGGGTGGCCCACAGGTTTGGTTCCAGCGATGGAAATTCGGTGTTCCCACTGCAGCCACACGGCCTCAGGATTAGGGTGTTTTCCTACTCTGTTGCTGTCTGCCAGAGTCTCCTGGGGAGAACATCCTCAGCGCAAGCCAAGACTGTCTCCTTTTTTCCCTTTTGCTAAAACACCCTAGTTCATAATTGCTTTCACGCACAACTGAGGCAACAATGTGATTTTTGATTGTTTTGCTAAGCTGTGCGGAGGTCAGGGCTGCTGCTGCTCTCCTGCGTGCACTGCCGTCCTCAATCAGCCTGGCTAGTGCAGGAGAGGTTGTTTTTTCCCGGGGATGGGTTTGTGTCCTGAGGTTCTAGCTTTGATCGTGGCAACTGCCTTACTTAGCAGGCACCACGGGGCGCAGAGGAAGAGAGAAATCAGAGCAGCAGGGGGAGGCCAGCGCTCCCCGCAGAAGCACAGCAAAGAGCGGGGCCACCCACCGCCTCCCCTGCCTGCAGCTGACAATTGAGCTCGGGTTTCTACCTTCAGTGCCTCTTGAATCCAAGGAAAAGAGCTGTGTGTACCAAGCAGAAAATTGCCTACAAACTTTCTGCAAATATAAACAATTATTTTTTTTTTTTTAAAAAAGTGACTGCAGCTTAGAAGAGATGCTAAACCTCATCCCCGTATCTTGCCATGCAACGCAAGCCTCCTGACTGCTCCATTTGTAAGTGCTCAAAGGAGAGCACTGATTCTCTGCTACCAGTACCTGTCTGGCTCAAGAAGGAGCTCCCAAATTCATTATGGGAAAGCTACCTCATCTGGCTTAATGTTCAGAATGCTCCTGCATGCAAGTAAAAACCAGCTAATTACTATATTTGTACGAGGGAGTTCAATATGGCACTGTTTTTTAGTTGGGGAGCAGATGCGGGTCTCTGACTATCAGATGCACCTATTAAGATTTACATTCCTAACCCCGATCTCATTCAAGGGAACGGTTAAATTTGTGTTGGTTTGGAATGGGCTAGGGACTGACCTTTAACAAGCAATATTTTTAAATTAAATTCAGTTATTTCCCTTACTGCCTGTGTAGATACATGACAACAATAAGGAGCAATGCTTCCCATTTTCTGGCACTTTTTATTCCTAGGATTTCTGAAGATGCCACAGTCTGCACGCACATCATCAGCCCATTGCCAGCCGCGTTGCAGTAGGCAGCAGTGATCTCCATGCTCTCAGACAGGAGGCAAGATTTCCATTTTGAAATCTGATACAGAAGACCCGCTGCACAGAAAGCAACAGGGCACCTCAGATGGCTGCCTCAGAAGGAGCAAGGCGCGGGATATGATGTGTTTTGCACCTGTTATGCAACAGAGAACAATTTGCCAATTAATTCAGGTAGTGTTAGAGAGAAGAGATAACATGTCTTGGATTTCCCGCTCTTAATTTATTGAACAGCTCAGCCCTTGGGACTAATAAAAAGTATTCCATCAGCCTGCAGGATGTCTACAGTTTCTGATATAATAGAAAAATACCATCTTTCAGAATGGCAAGTTATCATTAACTGATGCAGGCCTTGCATAAAGAGCATCTCTGATGGACTATTCAAATAAATGTTCTACCTTACCTTTAAACTGTACTCCCTGCTGGGCAAAATGATAAACAACAAGGCACATAGGGTGAGTAGTTACTCATTTCTTACCCATCTGTTTCTTTACAGTGACCAGCCATGAGAAAACAAGGTAGGAAATAACCTTTCCATCACTTTCTCCTGGCTCAGAGGTGACAAGAGACTTTCATTTCCTAGACACTTCTTACATGGGACTGTGTCCTATGACCTAGGTTGTCACCTAAAGTGACTTAGTTCCTAAACCCACTAGGCCTCCATTACTTTGCGTGTTTACTTAGGAAATAACTCATAAAAGACTAACTCAGTTTATTTCTTTCTGTAACTTCATTAATACAAATTGGAAGAACAGGTAATACAATAGAAAGTCTTTTGGCCTGACGGCAAATTCCCAGAATCTTCTCACTTTCCAGCTAATAAATAAATCAAATGTTCCTTATTCATGAAGATGGCAGTACCATCTTACAATGCTTGCTCTGATGCCAGGTGCAGTTTAACTAAGACAAAGGGTCTTACTTTTTTTCACTTAGAAGCAGAGGCCTTATTGAGGTACCAGCTGCTCTAAAAGTGATAGTGTTTTTCTGCAAAACAGCATTTAAAAATTAATCAATGCTAAGTTGATATTCATCAAAGAACTGCTTTTTTAACTAGTTCTAGTTTATAACCACATTTATCGGGCCTGTCAGTTGGAAGGCCTGTACCTAAGCTTGGATGATTATGCATCTACTGATTTGTAGTCTTCTTGTGCAGGTATGCTAAGATGGATTTATCAAGGAACCAGCGGAGTTACGATCAGTTAGAACAATAAACCACTGTCCTGCCTCTTCTTAGTAGATGTATTATCTCATTTCCTCTCTTTTCAAAATTGGCAGCACTGTCTTCGCTAGTTTAGGAACACATCCCCAGTCTGTAAAGATTGTTTCACAACGTGCTGAAGTTCAATATCAGTTTTATCACTAGATTCATTACTGAAAACTTCAAATCAAACTGCAGACATGTCATCTGTTTTCAAGTTGAAGTAGTCGTGTGGAGAGAGGAGGCTGTATCCTCTGAGGTGAGAGATGTGTAATTCATCCTACAGAAAACTGAGTACTAACCAAAACCTGTTTATTTTGCGAAGTGGATGATGTGGCAGCCTGTAAAAACCTTTGGTGCAGAAGCACCTAGTGGTGAAGTCCTCCAACACAGACTGAAGTGCTTACAGTCAAAGATGCAGTGACAAATTAGAATTATGTCCGACCTCCAGCCTTCAAACAACTTCTAGGAAGTCAACGTGATTCATGTGGCTTCCAGGCAAACCGTGCCAGCAGTAACTTCCTTAAGATTCTGGCTGGAGCCACTCAAAAAATTCATTCCAGCTTCTGTCAGTCTTCTCTGAGTCTCCTTCACGTTTGTCCCCCTGGGTCAGAGTCTCAGGTTTGTTGCAACCAAAGTCAGTTGCTTTGGATTTCCTCACCAGCACCTCACTGACTGCTAGCAGGATCAGGGCCTGTGCTTTTGTGCTCTAAATTTCTCAAAATACCTTTTTGTCTCATGTACCATATGTTCTACAGTTTCTAAATCCAGCTAGGTAACTTGGGATGATCAATGACTGTGATTATAGTTTATAACTTTGCCTCTACAACTTATCTTGACCAGCTTCTTATTCAAGAAGACAAACAAGAAAGTTGCATTAGATAGGCAGCAGAAACCTTTGTCCAGTTATATATAACACTGAGATGGGGTTTTTATTTGCTGTCTTTTAATGTTCTGTTAAATCTTTCTCAAAGGAGACAGTTTCACTGAAGTGGTAATGGATCTTTTTTATTTACTATTTTCTCCATGTTTACTTTTACTATTTACTATTCTCTGTGTTTACTATTTTTCCATATCCCTGGGTTTGGAGTTTTTTTGCTTTATAACCAGTATAATGAAGATGAAAATGTGGAAGACAAAATTCAAGGCTTTGTTTCATTTTAGAGAACACTCCTCAACGCCAAGACAGCTTCACTCCCGGTCCTTCAAGAGGGCGACTTGCAAAGAATGCAACGCAGTTCATAACACCAATTTTATTCATTTCACACAGGTCTGTAGACAGCGTACAGCTGCCTCCGGAGCAGAACTAGGCCTGCATTGCTATTGAGTGACCTGGCTTAGAGTTGTCAAGAGATTTTTTCAAGCAGCTCCTATTACTGCTAATAGGAATATGACAAATTAATCTCTCACGCACAGATGAGAGAACAAATCCATTCAGGTTCAGACTAAAAATACTGCCCATGTCGGAGAAACTACAGAAACCTGAGCAATGTAACAACGACCACCACCAACACAGTAATACTTTGGGCTTGTTAGCATCATGTAGTCTAAAATCAGTACAAGTACAAAGATAATGCAGTGTGTCCCTCCACTCTTCCGCCTCTGCTGGGATTTTTCTTTGGTGTATCATACTGATAAATTGCAACAGCATTATTCCAGCTTCTAAGAAAATCTAGAAATGAGTAATGTAAATATTTAGCCCGAAATCCACATTTTAAAAGCAGAACTGAAATGAAGACAATATAAAAACAAAACAAACAAAAAAAAAGAGGAAAAAAAAGCTCTGATTACATTTGATTTGGAAAACAAATAAATTTTATACTTACTTGTGTACTCTTTATTTAAAGTATAAACAAATATTCCTATCATAAGCACATGCATGCTTATTTGTTGTACACAATGAGTTGCTCTTCCATGTGCATGTTACAATGAAATCCTGCATATTTACTGTTATCAGGGAACCAGTCCTACCAGTATGTCTTTCAAATTTCCTGCTCCACTGCTTTAAAAGTGCTGACACTGAAAGGGGACATCATAGGAACAACTGTGAGAAGGGTTTAAATCTCTTAACAGGACACATAGGTATCTAAACCTGGAAAAAGACCGTGGAAGCGTATGTTGGGAGACATCTGAACATGCTACAAGGATAGATGAGATTTTGGGCTATTGATGTTTAAATGTTTCATATCTGACCTTAAGAGGCAAAAAAGGTTTATTGGCCTGTTCTGCCACTTGCATATTCATGAGGAAATGACCATATGTTGAGAATGTGTCTGTCGCATGACGTGAGCCAACACAAACCTCTCTGAGATGCAGCATGTCCCATGGCACTGGACAGCTTCAGAAGGCCATCCTCCCCTGGGCATATCTTCCCAGTGAAGGGGAGCGGGATGTCCTGCCCGGAGGGTCCCTGGCAATGCCTTGCTGTTTACAGGAGGACCATGGGGTTGAACAGGCTCCCAGAGGGGCCAGACTGGCTGAGGGCACTGTAAGGACCAGTTGCTCCTCAGGTTTCTCCCTACCAGTGCCATGAGAGTGCACAGAAGACATGCCAGGAGCAGCCATACTAGCTAGACAGCAGGACTTGGGAATGTCCTTCAAGGGCTCTGTCTGGATCACTCTGTCAGAGCAGCCTTCCTGAAGCCATAGGTGGCTTCCCAGTGGACATACAGCCTTGCCTGACTGACATACTGGCAGCACTTCTCATTTAAAATGGGGAGTTAACCAACTCAGCTAATTTTGCTGCATACATTTAAATGGTGCTGATGCAACAGCATTTGGTAAATGTATAAATAACTACTAACTGCTTTAGCCTAATTCGAAGCCAATCAAAAAGGCACTACAAAGGACACCAGCTAAGAAAAAGCCTCCTGTGGTGCACTGAAATAAAAATCAGTGCTGTGGAAATCAGTGAATGCCTTGGTGGTCTGCTTTGATGCTGGCGTGGTGTTGAGTCATGAAGCGAGTCTGAAGATTTCTGTCCTGCTGTCCAAAATGAGAATGATGCCAAGGGAAGTGAGGCTCAGAGGGGCTCCTCAGTGTTTGAGGACCTGCCTGATGCAGCTTGTGGATGCCTTGGAGGTCTTTCAAAATGCTGAGGATCCTGAGGATCCTGGACAGCAAAATCAAGGCATTTCTTGAGGAAATGAAAGCAGAGAGAACGCAGAAAGGAAGAGCTGGCTGACCACACCTGAAGAAGCTGTTCAGGCACTCAAAATGCAATCATCCATTTCTTGTCACTGTTACAGCTGCATGAAATTCATTTCTGTTTAAACATTTTAACATACAAACACCCAAAAGTCCAGACTGGCCCCATTGAAGGAAATAGAAACACTTATGAACTTTTCCCAAAAAATAGTTTCAAAATTACAGTTCATCTGTCAGCTTACCTACATCCAGTTCTTTTATATAGTTTTGAAACTTGTAAAATATATTTTCCTTGTGATTTATACTGAACTTTTTGTTTGACTCCAGTTTGATTCCCCCAATTTGTCTTCTGTCCAGCAATTCAAGCAGCATCCATCATGCAGTTCTTTTTGCTAGACCTTAGTCTTTTTCCTTCTGGCAAGGTAAAACCTAAGGATTCTGGGCATTTTGTGGTTTTCCATAATCATGCTGTGCTCTCTCATACCAGAGCCAAGAGCAGGGCAGCTTCTGTGGCTAAATTCATAGACTACCTTCTTGACTTGAAAGATGCAAAATGGGATTTTTGGATTTTAGCTACATAAAGCTATGCATGAGCTGCCTCCTGTCTTGCTGGAGCTAAACTGATGCCACAAAGTGAGTTTTTTCACTATAAAAAAAGACTGGTCATGCACTTGGGCTCAATACCCTGTCTGCAGGTTAGCTGCATTAGTCAGGTTTGCCTCACTAACTTTCCTTGTAAAAGCTGAAGTTCATTTCATGTGTATGGAAAATAGAGGGAATTGTAGCTAGCTAGAGGCTGCAGCTAGGTGCTTTATCTGTCACTCAGGCTTAAAGTTCAGTAATTTATTTTCTTCCCCTTTATTCTGTGTCTTGTAGAAAGTCTAGATTTTAAGCACAACCTAGGTAAGAAACTTTACTTTCTCACTTCTGCTTCAGAGCTGCACTCTGTCAGTCTGAGCTGCTAGGATCATTTCTCTCAAACTGCAGACGTGGAGAGAGGACTTTGTAATCTCTGATCTATTTTGTCGCAGTAGCCTTGGGCCTAAACTTGCCTGCAAGACAGTTTATCCTGCTGCCCCTGTTTTGGCATTCTGTCTTGAGTGTGAAGTGAGCCAGATAAGTCAAGAAACAAGAAAGCATGGGAGGATACACTTGGCTGAAGCTCAGTGCCTGCCATGCCAGGCGCCACGGCCATAACCATCTTCAGTGTCCTGTGGAGAGCTCTAGACAGCAGTGGGCTAAAAGGAAGTAGCAAATTATCCACTTAGAAATACCAAAATGAAAAATGTTGTACTTGGGAGTCCCAAAAGCAGTGCAGGATTGCAGCCAGGGACCTGGACCAGAAGAGGAGTCTGGAACATTCATGGTGTGTGTGTCACCAGATAAGAAATGTAGCTGCTGGAGATAGAGATATCCATGAATGAAATGCAGAAGAAATACAGAAGGCAAAGTGTATAAGAATTGTCCAAGCATACCTACCTTTCTGTTTAAATTGCCAGAAACTCCTCATGAGATGAGAGTAGCTGAGCACATAGTTCTGAACAGTCACACACCTCAGACCAGTAGTGCTGTGATGGATGCTGAACCACGGTGTGCTCACTCAGCATGGCTTTCCAGATCAATTAACACCACATAACAGCCATGGCTCCTCGTTACTACAATTTCCTTTGCTACTTTAGTTGAAACATTTATCTAAGCCTGCCTATGTGCAGTCGTACAGGACTGTAGAAGGTCAGGACCAAAGGGGTAAAGTGTATTTGACAGCCAAGGCAGACTTACGGATATGAGAGATCCATATATTGAGCAATATCAGAAATACATATGGCAATTTTAAAATGAAATCATTGGCCACAAAGTCAGGGGCAAAGGGCCAGACTTTCACATGCTTTTTTGGGTGAGAGACAATAGGCCCTGGAGCAGTTAAAAAAAAGCCATATGTCAGGAAACTAAGACAGCAAGGACTGCTACAACACTGCCTAACAGACATCCCACTGCAAATGGGAAAGAAAATTGGACTGTGAAGAGAAGATGGAGAGCTGCACCCGAGCTACCAACAGGAGAGAGAGCTGGGCCTGCAGGAGAAACAGAAAGCAGCTGCTTGATCCTATCTGGCAACGTGTGGACCCTAACAGGAGTAGTGCAGGCTCACCCTGCCTGTCTACAACTGTGAAATAAACACACCAGAGTAACAGGCTCTATGTGCCAGAATGAGCTCTTTGGTCTTTGTGTTTTGTGAAAAAAAGCAAGCATTTAAAATCGAACTTGAGACCCAGTGTTAGTACCTAATATGCTCAGTGTCCCTCCTTTTACGGTACTTAATATGCACAGTGTCCCCCCTTTACTTGGTGCTCTTGAATTCTTGGATGGTTGAATAACTGATTTTCAGACAATTGACTTTTTCCCAAATTTTTAAAATTTTGATGACCTGTGTTAATGAGTCACAAGTCAATGAGTGGCCAGACTACTAATGGACATTGAGTAAAAATACAGAACAGTCTCTCACCTGTCAAGGATAAAACCATCTGCCTATGGTCTTCATTCCCACATTCCCCCAGTGAACTACCTAGCAAACAAAACTTGGGGCTTTACCAGCACTTGTGTGTACATTGTGCCATCTCTGCAGGCAGGATTACAACATTATTTATTTTAACATCCCAAGCATAACAATATAGGGTTTTTTAAACCAAACTTTGCATTTTAATGTATATGTGTATACATGTAATGCAGATGGCTAGGAGGTGGTTTATAAGTCCAGATGGCATAACCAAAGCAGCACCTTCTGTTCAGGAAAAATCATACATAGTGGACCATAAGAAGAAATATTCCGGAGCAACAGAGTACCACAGAGTGCTTTGAGCAAGCCAAGACTCTCTAGCATACCAAAGGACAGAAAAGTCAAGTATCATCTATTCAAAAATGAAGTAATATGTTGTTAAAGGTCTGACTACTGCTAACATGTCTTTGTATCCAAGAGGAACCACAATAGCTTTTATCTCACCGGTCTTGCTGAATCCTCTCTTCTGCCTACATTAAATATCCACTGAACTAATCTAAACCTTCTGTAAATGTCTTTCTTCCTTAAAAGAGAGGGGTTTTCTATATTAGTTCTGGCTGCATTTTTATGAACCAAGATAAATGTGAGTTGTTAACACACTCTTATAGCACTTATTCAGGTTTCCAGGCTTGAAGAATCAAGCTAAGTACATCAGTAAGAAGTCTGCATACAGCACACGCAGCATCTCTATGACCGGATAGTAATTCCTCCACTCTGGGATTAAATTCCAATGGACCTTGTCCTGCAAGTCTTACAGAAAGTAATTAATGAAGGGAGGCTGTATGAAAAGGTATCATAATTTGGCATAAGGATGAAAGATCACATTTAAGGGACCAATATGTCTTCCAGTCATACTTAGCTTGTAATAACTTGCTGAAGTGCCAGGATACAAAGGAAGAAGTCCAGGGGTTTTGTTAACTCTGCCCTTTCTCTAGGTGCCCAGCTAAACCATTACTTCAGTTTGCTCAAACCCCATCCTGGAATCACAAGTCTATGGCTCTAAGTGACTTTTTAAGCTCATCAAAACTTCTTTTTAACTACTGTTTAGAAATAAAATAATAATTCTCCTATGAGTAAGAGATGCAGTTTTCCGAATTATATCTTCATATACAAATATAGATGTTGTCTGATTTGGACACAGGCTGTCCTTCAAAACCAGAACAGTCACTGGGTTGGTTTGGACATTGCTTGGCTACCTGGAGTTTTGTGATTCATATCTGGGACAGTGTACATACTTGTTCAGTGATTCGTTTTCCCCTCTTAAGACTCAACTTGAAATTCCAATCAATAATAAAATAAAGCAGAACTGCAAATGCTCTGATCTGCTCTATCAGATTGCCCACTGCACAAACGTTTGAGAAGAGTATTAAGGGGACTTAACTGTGAAGCTCTATGCAGTAAACTGCTCCAGTAAAATGCTCCGCATTAGGGACAGGTTACAGTTAACACCTGGCAAATGATGTGAAATAGGCTGGGAAACTGTAATGATCATATGCTAGCATGTGTCTTCTATTTCAAGAAAGTACCTCTAGCCACCTGCAACATTTTTTTAAGTGAAGCACTAAATAAGCCCATAGTTCAATAGACCTATATGAAATATGAAATACAGTCTAAACGTTCCAGATGAGGCAAGGGTAATAGCAAATTACAATGTACATACGTGCAAGAGAAATCGCTTTAGCCACATCTGAAATAGAGTTTGCTAGTTTAATTCCTGGCAGCTGATTAGTAATGCACCCTACATCTTAGAGTTCACACCAAGATACACAGAGGGTTATCATGGCCAGCTGAAATTTCAGGGGGCATTTCACTACAGTAGGGCATAATTATGCAAAGAGAAAGTGGGAAGTTGAGCCTAATGATCTTTTCTTATGCCAAATGTATATGACGTAGGAAATCACAGACAGGCAAAGCCAGATTTTTGCTGGGTTCCTGTGCTCCTCCGGGTGCATGGAGAGTGCCCAGGTACCTCTCATTGTTTTATAAAACTAAAGGGACATACAATGTCCCTAAATGATTCTGAGAGGCCACACCAGACAGACAGTGAAGGAAGAACGCTACCTGCTGCCTCTCTGCATGATCTAGATATCCTTCACTCAGTCACTAACCCAGCCTGGCTATATTTATGTTAACTGAGAGAGTCACAGCCTATGCAGGCAGGTCTGGAGATCCAGCAGCACAGCTGATGCCACAGTTCATAAATAATAGCATATTTATATAAAGTCTCTGAAGGCACCTTTTTCTTATGTACACTTCAGTAAAATGTGGCTATGACCATTTCAGACTTACGGTCACCAGTGGCATGTAATTTTCTCTTGTATATTTACCGCTTCCTTTTGTAGCTCTGTTATTCTCCAGAACTGTGAGGTACTTACTGATCACACAAAGTGTATAGCATCATTTCTAGAAACTCATTACATACTTGTTGGTCTCAGGTCACTTTCCACTTACTGTTTCCTGCAAGGTACGTCCCGTAATGTTCATCCACATTGAGAGGAAGGAAGGACTTCATGTATCCAGGACAGGAGTTATCAGCCCAAGCATCTGAGCCCTTAAACTGAAAGCATCAGACAGCACTTGCCTTAGCTCTCCACTCTGGAGGAACCTCTATTAACTCCAAGCATGTGGGTAGTAGTAGACAGAAAAATAGAGGCTCGCTTTCCCTCAAACATCCTTTCAGTGGCTTCCTGCAGTGCAGCAAATGCTACACAAACATTTTTGTGTCGGAATCCTGCTTTTCTCAATACTTAGCTTCCTCACGGGGCTTTTTCATATGCAGCCTTTATGCCCCCATGCCCTGCCTTTCAGGCACCTCCATCCCCTCGGCTGGCTTGTGTGGCTCCAAGGGATGGCAAAGTCTTCTCTCTGCTCTAGAGGATTTCCTTGGACCAGGAGGGGAGCCACTAGGAAGAGGCTGAAGAGCAGCATTCCACCCTGCTGCCCTCTCACACCCTTTCACAGGAACATATTAACACACGACAACTGATAAGCATTTTAAAGAGCTGTGCCACCCATTCCCCCATTTAAGCCAGAGTTTCTAGATAGGGGTCCACCCTGGCTGGTAGAAGGTGTGCTGAAAGGGCTGCCGTGACAGGTGGCTACCAGAAAACATTATCAGCTGAATCAGTAGTATTTCCAGACCTGTGAAACATAGATGAAGTTTCAACCTGCAGCCTCTAAGTTAAGAGAGCAAAACTTCTCAGGGGGCATGGAAGACTGTGAAGTGACAGTGCTTCCTCTACGTCAAACCCTCTCTCTGCTCTTTTCCCAGTGACTGGGAGAGAGAAGAGCCAAGAGATAAAGAGTCTTTCCTACAGAGAAAGGCAGCCCTGCTTTAGAAATCACCGGTGCCATTAGGAATCGCTTTTCAGACAGGGACCATCACGACAGCGAGGGAGGTAATGGCCAGCAGTGAGTAGGGAGCAGTGATTTTGTTGGCTAGTTGGTGCCTGCCCTGCCTGCAGCACCGGGCTGGGAGCCCAGCTCGCCCTGGCCCAGCAGGGGGCAATCCCAGCAAAGAGCTCAGGAAATCAGTGCTGGTGCCGGGGTGCAACTCCTCTGCAAAAAGGAAAGGTTGAAAAAGTAACAGAGCTACAGCCACGCAGCTGCTTGCACCTCCCTGTGACCCCTGCTGCCTGCACCAGCCCTGTGGGTGAGTGTGGGGTGGGAGTTGGGAGCAAGAAACATGGGGCAATGGCCCTCTTTCTATGCATTTTGGGTCAGCTTGTGACCTCAGGAGCTCTGCTCCATCTCCAGACGTTCCTTCCAAAGGTTTGTAACGGTTAGGAGGGTCAATGGGATCAAGCCCCGCTGGAAAGAAGAGTCCTGAAAAACAACCAGATTCTCCACACATGGGGATATGGACTCATCCTGGGAGGACCGTAAGTTAAACTGTGTTAATGTCTCTTTTGTTTGCATGCCTCGCTTGTACAGCTTCAAATCTTTTCTAGGCCTGCCTGGAAGAATCTTTGCAAGTAAAAGAAAATCAGAGCAGCTTACTAGTCAGACAATTTCTGGGTGCTTATTTCCTCTACTAAATGAAGTGACTCACTTCTAAGCTTCAAGTACACTGAGTGTACATTTCCCGTGCACTTTGGTATCAGCAAACATTTTTACCATAGAGCATATTAGCTAGTCATAAGCTCTTTTTGTCTATAATTCAATGGAAACTGTAGAAACCCCTGCTCATCTCTATAGGTTTTTGTTTGTTATTCTAGGCAGTTGATCAGCACTGAAAGGAACAGATAGCACAGAAATCATGCAATAGCAAATCTCATTGTATCACTTTTCTATATAGAAGGAAAATTAATTGGTTTTAGCAGTATAAATATACATGAAAAATCACTGAAAAAATAACGTACCTATTTGAGGTAATCTTGCAAGAAGGCATTTGATGTTCCCTCCATCAGCAGCACTGCTCAGCAGATGACTTAAAATAGTTGCACTACAGTAGACAAACCTGGCAGAGCCAGAGTCATGGATGAATGCTGTAAGGTCTGCAGTTTCTTGGCCAGCCAAAGGTGATTAGCAGCAACACAGACGTGTGTACTGCTCCTTAAAGGCTGCTACAGAAAGGCAGGCTGGAGAGGGCAGAGATAACTCCAGGAAGCACCATTAAGAGGAGATCTATAGCATTAGGACAGGGCTCTCTTCCAGTGACATCCCTTGTTCTGTGCGAGAAGGAAGTAATTGCTTGTGATGCCTTGTGATTGTCACACAGGCCATCACTTATCCCACAGCACCAATGGGTTCAGGAGGGAATATTCAATGTTCTTTGAGGTACAACTGCTGATATTTTATCTCTGACCTACTGCAACAAGGTAGGATCCCCAAGAGCCCTCAAGAAAGGAGTACACTTGCTGAACTCTTCTCTCAACCCCTCTTAGGAGCAAATCTACTAAAATGCAAGTCTTCAAGTAATGACTCACCCCAACCCTCCTACAAATATGTATGTATATATATAAAAATATATATTATATATATAAATGTATGTATTCAATACCATTTCCCTAAGCATCCTGGTGCACTATGTCTTATCTACATTCATCAATCCACAGTCAATTCAAGTGTTAATGAGATTTAAGAATTGCTTAAAATGGAGTTCCTGATTAGGTACTTTGCTGGCTCATTCAGCAATACTCCTTCATTTCTCAGTCAGCTTAATGTGAGGTAGACAATCATATCAGATCATCAGCCCATCTCATAAGCCTTACAGAGAAGGAAATAATCACTAGAGAACCTATTTGATATCAGTTGGCTATTGAATTAATTAGTAGAACAAGGAAGAGGAACATCAAATTTCTACCAGAAAAACAGAAATCAATAATATCACTAATAAATTAATCATATACAGGAAGGTGGTTTTATAAACTCTTGGACTGTAATTTTTGTTCCAAGACGTAACTACTAAACATTTGAAGACTTCTTCACAACATTTTGTTAAACGAATGAAACAAATATTTTTGCTTCATGTCACAGTGTGTCATTACTTGGCTTTCTCTTAGGAAAAGAGACACAAAGGAAAGTCTAATATTGTCAATGATACAATGAAGTGACTGCACCATTTTGCAATATTAATACAATACAAACATGATGTTTTGAACCATTTGTAGTTATGCACCATGTATGCCATTTTGCTATGTACAGTGACTTCTGCTGAGAGCTTTGGACTGCAGCCAGGCAATATTTTGCCCACATATATAGTCATGGAAATATATACCAATATTTCAGTACTTACTATCATGCTCTACTGAAAGAACAAGGAAGAAAAATACTGTAATTTTCTCATTGGAAGGAAAGGAATGGAAAGAACAGATCAGAAGCAGGCAGATTATTGGAAATGCCATGATGGGGAGGATTCACAAAGAACTGCAGAGGTGGATTATTTCTACTGCTAGAGTTGCATTTACAAATCAGATATTAAAATTATAATTATGTAAATAATTGTTGTTCTGATACCACTGCAAAAGTGAATAACTGAAAAAAAAGTTTTGGGTCAATCTGGAATGTTTTTTATGGGATGATGTCTGCTTTTCAAAGAAATATACAACTGTTCTGGGTTGCATCCAGCCATTAAATACTCACAAAACTGAAGACTGGTACCTGCATGCCCCTCCCCATTCCCCAGGTGGAATTGCCCTGTCCCCAGGCCAGCATATTCATAGTGCTCTTGTTTTCTGATGTGTTCTTGGCTCCTTCATATTAATCACAGTGGGGCATGTGACAGTGGTTCTTGTCATGCCAGGCCAGGAGACACTCCTTGCCATCAAGTCACGTATATCTTGTGCCTTACAAAGGTCTGGTGGAGGAACTGAGTCTTGGACTTGAACTGTGTCTGGTGCTGTGTCAGTGGAGAAGTCAGCTGCTTTAATACAGATGGACGTCTGGGGTTGAGGGGCTGGCCCTGAAGTGCTTCGTATTATTGCACAAAATACTCCTTAGAAGAAAAAGTGACTGAATCTGCATTTATGTCTGCCTTTGCTTTCTCAGCTTGCCACTCTGTACTTCCTTTTTCCAGACCAGCCAGGATAGGGCCGTGGCCCAGGCAGCATGGATGGACAGGTTGGTCCCGCAACAAATATGGCCTGAAGCAATAGCCCACACTGTTGACAAAGTGGGTAAGATGTGGCAGATTACCAAGAACAAAGTTAATTTACGGATCTGCTCTGTTCTCTGAGAGTATCTTCTCACGACATTTGCAATTTAAAGATACCTTTAATTGCTTCTGAGAGCCTTTCTCCTTACACTCTTGAGTGTCCTCTCCTCCCACAAACTTTGGTCATTACCCTCTATTTTGTCCTCTTCCTCTGAAGTGGAAAATTGCCTTCAACCTTTGATGCTTCTCTCAAAAGTCTCTCACGAGGATTCAGCCCCTCGTATCTAGGGCAGAAACATGTCAGTCCCAGCACTTTAATCCTCCTCTGCAGTCTTCCTGTGGTCCATCTTAAAGCCTTGCCTCCCTTCATGGGGTGCATACTGGGGTACTTATTGGTGCTGAGGGGGCGATCATTACACTTTATTTCCAAGTCTTCCTCTGGTAGACTTATCTCCTCAAAATCCACACAGATCAGGTCCTTCACCCCAGTTCAGCTGGGATCACACCCAAAGGGGAATGCAAATGCCTCCTCCACATGGGCCAGCTCTGCCTCCAGGGCATCCCTGGGCTGAGCAAGAGGCTCATGTCACAGCTCAGGTAATCTGTACTGGAGCAGAGGTACCTGGCATCAGAGAGAAGAGGTCCAAGTCTGGTGAGGGCAGGCTGTATAATGCCTGCTCGGAAAGGAGAATGGGGACAACCAGGAATGGAGAGGTTGGACCATTGTAGGGGGAAAAGAGAGGCAAAATAGCTAAGTGAAATGGCGTGAGTGAAGACACTGACTTTCCCATGCAGTGCGGAAGTGTGCCATCTGATCCAGGCAAAAGTTAGAAATAATAATTTAAAAAAAAAAAAAAACTTTAAAAAAAGGGGGCAACTTTGGGCAGAGTAAGCAGTTCAGTGCTTTGAATCAGGTGGTGACGTTGCTTTTGTTATGAACATCCCTTTTCATTGGAAGGAAACACAGGGTATTTCATACTGCCTCTAAGCCTGGGAACAGTTACTGCAGTACACTGAACCAAGCTCAGAAACATTTAGGCAGAAACCACAGTTTTATACAGTCAAATGCTTAAAGTCTCTTCTAGAAGCTGTTTGACTCCCCGTTTTTCACACGGGACCTACCCACAGGCAGTGAATCGGGCTCAGTGTTTTGCGGCTGTGTTCTACCTTTGAACTCGGTAATTCTCTCATCTCTTAATCTCCTTTTCTGTAGGAACTGGCAGCCTGCCTGGCTTTAAGCAGAAGCAATGCCAATGATTTTGTATTTTTGGCTTTTGGGTTTTTTGGGGTTTGTTTGTGGTTTTTTTTTTCATTTTTTGAATTTTTAGGGCACTGTTCAATCTTGAATTTCAGATCTCTGCTTGATATTCAGCTGCAATGACAGAAACAGAGAATAAATCAAGTTACAATCGGTCCAGTCTGTCTTGCAATATGGGAAGCAGTTATTCCTCAGAGTCCTGTGAATCACAAAATTTTCTTGATTGGGATTTAGTGAAAAACAACGGTGACAGCTATGTATCACAGCTGGTCTATAGCAGCATATGAATAAACAGGTATTTCCAAGTACTGCAGCTGATCCCTGGGGACACTGTATAGAAGATTCAAGGTATCTGTCCACTGAATAGACGTTGCTCTTTGTTTTCTCCTGCATAGACATGACAGACACAGCAGTCTTCCTGCCTGCGTCAGTTTACTTCCAGGTCAGATATGTTCAACTTACTTTTGGGCTTTCTATCCTTCAGGCTCTTGCTCCATGTTACTATGCAAGTTTTTGTTGACAGGTATAAGAATGTATGTTTTGGGACATAAGAGAAAGTTTAGAACATCTGAAAGTTAAATCAGTATTGAGATCTTCCTTCCTGAAGCCACAGGTGTTTGAACACTAAAACCATGGGCTTTATTATGGGAGTTCATTTCTTTTCCCTTAGCCATCTGGGCTCAGAATACTTTCCCTGGAGTATTAAGAAAAAGAGGAAGAAATCTTTTATCATTCTTCCAGTTTGGTCTCTGAAGGGCTTTGGCACGTTGCTCTGCTTCCTGAGACGTGTCCTGATGCTGATGAGGTTCCTGAATCTATCCATCCTGTAAGGTACCTGATCCTCTTCCAAGCAGTGCAGGGCAGGATTTTCAAAGTTATAAAGAACATCTATGTCACTCCTGCAGCATCACATGAAGTGCAGAAATATTGTGAATGAAAATAGCATTGACCATATGATGACAACAGTGCTTTTGACCTTGAGATTTACTTTCCTATTCTTTAATGTTCCTCTCCCTTTAAAGTGATAAAGACTGAACAAAATCTTTCACTATTTTATTTGTTCTTCTTTTTAAACAGAATCAGCCACATCTCAGCCTCACAGAAACTGGAACTTCAGCCTTATAGGAAATTCTTTTACTGTTAATTCTTCATTATATGAGATACTAATCAATGTCTTGGGGCTTGGAGAAGTACAGTGGAGAGATACTGAAGTTGCTCAGCAAGAATTAGGTTGAAGCCAGAAGGTCTGTTAGATATGACCATGCTCTGCCTGTGCCAGGTAGGACCTGGTTGTGTGAAAAAAAGAATTTGCTGTCATAGCTCTCCAGGTAACAGAAATTCAAACCAGACAGATCTGAGCATCTATCTTCTGTTTTCCAGGGTATATTAGTGCATGCAGATCGCATGGAAGATGAGCTATGTTTTCTTTTGGTCTACAAGCGGGTCTGCCGTGTCTGGCACAGGGTAATGAGGGGATCGGAATTGCAGGTGGATGGGACGGGAAGGGCCTGGCTGCTGTAGTAGCTCCAGCTGCCCTACTGCATTGGAGACATGCATGTATTGGGACAGGAAATATGCCCTGCTGGGACAGAGCCAGACAACCAGCTCTCTGTATCCTCCAGCATCAGCCAGAGCTGCTGTCTGAGGAGCACACATGAGCTTGGCCACATTCTGCAGTCCATCCTGTCTGTTGGATTAGGGATGTTAGGGCTATCCCAGCCTAAGCCTTTAAAGAACTCCTTATGGACTTGTCCAAAAATTGGTGTAAGCACTTTTGAATCTCTTGACGCTGTTTTCCTCCGAAACTTCCCCCAGCAGCAGGTTCCTGCAGTTGGTTGCTGCCTGCTGTGTAAGGAAGTGCTTGCTTTCATCTCCTTTAAACTCACCTTCTACTCATTTCATGAAGTTGCACAGTTCTTGTATTGTGGGATTTTGTGAATAACAGGTCTGCATTCATTTTTCTCATGACCTTTGCAATCTTGTAAATGTTTAGCACATCGTCAGTGGGGGAATTACAGTTGCCTCATGAGGGCTTTCCTCCAGTGACCCATTCGAAGAGTGGTGGTGTTCTCACCTCTCCTTGTAGGGCAGCTATCCCAGCCCTGTGGCCCCTGAGCTGCCCCTGCCCCTTCCGCATGTTTCTCCTGAGATGTGTGCACCAGAATCGCACATGCTGCTGAAGATATGGGTGTACCAACATCCAAAACACGTAACACCAAACCTCCATCTTGTTCTCATCTTATTCTCAGTATTTTTCCTGTTGATGTGCAACATTTTGTACATCAACATCTGTGCAACAGACTCTTTTCAGTGCTTGGCAGTGAGAGGACGAGGGGCAACGGGCACCAGTTGGAACATAGGAGGTTCCACTCAAATATGAGAAGAAACTTCTTCACAGTGAGGGTGACAGAGCCCTGGAACAGGCTGCCCAGGGAGGTTGTGGAGTCCCACTCTCTGGAGATTTTCAAGACCCGCCTGGATGCAATCCTGAGTAACATGCTCTAACATGCTCCGGGCAATCCTGCTTCAGCAGGGGAGTTGGACTAGATGATCTTTATGGTCCCTTCCAACTCTAAAAATTCAGTGAAATTCAGTGAAATTTTGTTGGTTTTCTTGTATGGTGCTGCACATTGAGTCAATGACTTCAGAGCACCTGAAGATCAAAGATCTCCTTCCTATGTTAGACCTGCCAGTTTCATTCACCAGCACCTGGCATGGTTTAGATTGTATATCACTACCCAGTAAAGCTTTGTCCATCTGCAAACCTGGAGATTTCGCTGTGATTGGTGAAGACATTGAACAAAACATCCCAGGACTGGTCCACACTGCTGACTTCTCCCCATCCTGAAAAGTGATTGTTAAATACTACCACTTGCTTCTTGCTCCATACTCAGCTTTCAACCTGTGAAATGACCTTTACTCTAATCCTGTAGGAATTCAATTTCTTTAATAATTTTTGGGAAGGAACCCAGGCAATACAAACTATCAAGGCGCTGGGACTGATAGGTGGAAGCCTGTGCCCTGGTGTGGCTGGTTCCTCAAGCAAGTTTGTGTCACCAGGTGATGCAGATCTTGCCAAGTGGCAGGTAACACCAGCACAGCAGGCACAGTAAAAGCTGATATTATGGTGAAGAAACAAAATATGTTTGAATGAGAAAACTGGTAATAAGCAAGTCACACAACAGAGGAGACCATCACTGAGAAGAAGGAAATCTTATCTGCCATCCAGAGAAGGAAAGAAATGGACAGAGAAAACTACAGGGTTGGAGGATGTGGCATGTAAAGCCTGTTAGAAAAGCAGCTGCCATCAGTTACCAGTGACCAAGGTACAGGTACCACATAGTCAGCTATAAGGTTTGAGAGATGCCTAGACAGCCTCCCTGACACTGTCTGAGGAAGCCATAAACACCAGGAGGTCAGCAGGATATAAATGCAGTAAGTATTTGTGCACTCAGTAATTAAAAAAGGCAGTTATTTAGAACTTTTTTCCATTGAAAATTTCCAAACTTAGTGCTGTGTCAGCTGTAATGGGACATCACTTCACCTTCAAATTGAGACATATCCTACCAACCAAGCAAACAATCCCCCATAACCCCAAACGCTACATTTTAGATTTTTTTGGCTATGCAAATTACAGCCAACAGGAAGCAGAGCATCAGTGAGAGACAGTCTGAGTACCCCATCTCTGAAAGGGGCAAACAGAGATCCAGCCAAACAGAGTGACCTTTGGGAAAGAAACAGATGTAGAACAACGCTGACATTGATGAGCCTTTATCACACACATCTGCATGAATCATAAAATATGAAAAATGGTGAAAAAAGAAGTCAAAGGCAAAAGCCTATGAGAATCATTAATCAATGATAAAGAATGGAAGGGTTTAAGACAAACCAGAAAGCACAGAATAATGACTGACACTTTATCACGTAAGACGGGTATATCACATAATTAAAAAAGGGAAAAAAAAACAACAAAGAAAAGGATCACAGCACAGTTGACTCCCTCTATCATAAACTTTGAGGAGTGAACAAGGACTGTTTCTGCAACAGGAAAATGGTGCTGTTACAACTCTCTGGGTGGGCAATAGTGGAAAGCTCTCAGTACATGCAGTTTTGATCAGTGGTATAATACCCGCAACAGACGGTGATACAGAAATCTGTAATAGTAACTGTTGTTCTATATTTTCCATAGTGTAATTAATGCCAGCCAAAAGATCAAACTGAAATGGTGTGTGGCTCAAAAGATTAGTATTTCAAGAAAAACTGTTAGTCGAGGCTTTGTAAAGTTGTGCAAGGAAATTAAAATGAATGAAAGGTGTGTATCAGAAACCCCAACAACTGTGAAGTTTCCAACAAATTGATATTTCCGCCTAGATGGCAGATTGCTAATAGAATTATGTGTTTTAAAGGGAGAAAGGGACAATTATCTTCCTTTGCTTATGACTTCCTGCATAATATAGCTGCAAACTTTAATCCAAGAGAATTTTTTTTAGAAAAACATGCAGTCTTAAGATTTGAAATAATAGAGACACCACTCCCTTTATAATGCATTAATTTGAATCATTAACTGCCACGTACCATGAAGGATACATACCATATCAAGTTGATATTGTCCTGTTTCAATTTCTCACTATGAGATTGTATTGTCTGTTTGTAAATGACATTTTGACTAAATATCTTCATTTTCTGAAAAAATGAACCTTGTGCTGTGAAAAATCTCCATCCCCTCCAGATGCTTACAGATGGCAGTCAAGTCACAGTCAGTGGTCTATAAAAGGTAACAAAACACATTTCTAATATATTACTGTTCCACATTGTTGTATCTGATAACTTAATTGAAAGTGTTCAATTCCCAGAGATAAAATAGCTTTTCTGTCTTATTTCTTCTTTCTCTTTCATAAAAATTCTCTTTTTGCCTTCTATGTAGAATTTCCCTACAGAGAAAAAAAAGGTAAAACTAGATTATTAGTCCATCATCTTGTCAGCAGATATTGAAAATTGCCTGTTGTCAAGAAGTTTCTGGGTCATATTTCTCTCTCAGTCTGTAACAGTGCACTAGCAAAGCCTGTTTACCTGGGATGTATGTTATGAGAGCATTTTCTATGCAGAGAGGGTAAAGGAGGGGATGTCTATAAAGTGAACTAAACTAGTATGTTCTCTAATACTAATCTTTTTTCTTTTCCTAGAAACATCCCCTTCTCCCCAGCTTGTTGCATCCATTAGAGATACAAAGAAGCCAGCAAGCATCTTTACTCACTGTTCTTAAATAATCTTTGAAATAGATCCTCTGCCTGAAGCAGTCTCTGTCTCCTTAGAAGCACCGACCATAGAAACTTATTTAATTATATTATATAGGAGGACCCTATACCAACCTCCCCTGCCTGCCTGTCTTGCTTGGGGCACAAGTGTGCCCCTGCCATGCCTCTCAAATATACCTGGCCTGCCATCACACCCTCCCACTGCTACCTGAGTGCTGAAACATCCTGTCCTTCACAGCCAGCATCACCCTTCTCCTTCCCACTTTCTCACCCACCTCCTGGTGCCCTGCACCAATAGCCAACCCTGGCCCTGCCATGTCTCGGCACAGGCTGCTCCTGGGCCACTTGCCACTGAAATCTCTCGAGAGTACTGGTTCTGCAAGCAAAGAGGAATTTGGTTGATTAATAATAGGTACAAACATAACTGAGTTAAAATAATATCTTGTCCCTATTAATTTTGTCTTATTTATGTTTGGAAAATACCTAGAACAATCAGAAAAGAAAACCTGCCAGTGATATACCCTTAGCTGGCAAGGCTACCTCTCTGCATATCCTCAGGGACAGAAGACAATTACATAGAAGGGGAGTTCAGGCAAATCCTAAATCCTGTCCTTCAAACAGGAATTACCTTGAAGGTTTAAAGAGCAAACAGATTTCTTTAGAAGTCAGCCTTAGATGGAATCTCAAAATACCTAAGGAAGACCTTTCAAAAAGTGTATGAGAAACTGAATGTCTGCATTTGGATTAGAAGTTAAGAATGCAATTTATTCCTTGGAGTAATTTAATTGCTTTGTTACCCAGTCATACAAATTCCATAAAGCATCTCTTTAAAGGAGGAAGGAGTAAATACGATCATGCAGTTGAACTTCTCCATTTGCTGCTGGATGCCCAGAAACTCGAAAATTCGAGACCAGCAAACCCTACGTGACACACAAACCCCTTTCAGTAAAGGAAAGCCCTTGTTTATGTAAATACCCATTTCTAGCAATTTAGAAGCAGCTGCTAACCACAAGTGTTTTAATTGCCACTGCACTATTTCAATTACTAATCTCTGCTTTGTTCCTACCTCTCTATGGACATGCAGTAAATTATTATAATTTGTTATGATGGACAGCATTAGAATGGCATCTATTAGCACTTCTATAGTTGAGATACCCTTATAATGGCTATTAGCAACCCTTGCAGGTGATGGCAATGATGGAGGGGAGGGACACCAACATACATCTACTGTGAGCAGAAATTCAAGCAACTGGGTTCTGAATAATTACTCCTTTTTTTTTTGTTTGTGTGTATCTGTCTTTTTCCCCTTTTCTTTGTCTCTCTTCCAGACATAAATATGGAAATATGTAAGTAAACTCAGTCATGCTAAAATCCTTATAATAAGGTTCTACAATACTTTATTCAAAACTATTTGAAAATCTAGCATTTTGCAGACAATAAGTTCCTTATATGCTTAATGTAGATTGTTGGTGCTTTGTTTCAAATACTGAAAGAGAGAAAGTTAGCATTTTAAAAGGTAGCAGGAGGTTTATTATACAGCGGGTGGCAATACAGAGTTGGCCGAGGAGAGAGACAGCTTCTCTGTAACCTTGCTGACCCCTGCAAGCTGTAAAAATCAATAATAGAATCAAACCAATTAAGGGGAACCAAGAAGTTTACAGAGGCTGAAAATGGAACTAAGGGATGCAGTCATTGATTTATTGTCATGGAGTGATCCCAAATAATAGATTTATAATTCTATTGTTCACTATTGGATTCTTTTTCTTCTTTAAAGCAATCAAATATGAGTCCCTCTTCTGATGCAGGTGCGTTAGGTAATTATCCTTGTGAAAGGTGCTTTTTTCCTCCTTGCTCTTTAAAATACTTGAGGATTCACTGAGACAAAAATTCAAACGACTGAAAATGGTTTATGGCTCAGTAGGTGAGAGCATGATTCTCACTCTATTCCTGTGTGGATGGCAGGAAATGTAAATGTTAAAAAAAAAAAATCTATAAGAAATGTGCTCCCTGATACCACTCCTTCCCTAGTGATAAATACCTTGGAGAGCAGTCTTCTGAGAGATCTCCTAGTCTTGAATCCATGCAGAGGAGAGCATCAAACCTTGCTTACCACCACCACCACGTATCTGTTCTCCTAAAGACCCAACAAGGTGTCATACCTCTTCCCTCAGCTGCTCTGTGCTGCTGCCCCTTCACAAGGCTTCTTTGTTTGTATCCGAACAAGATGGTTTCACTTCAAACCGATGGGAACGTTTTGCAGCAAAGCTGGTGCAAGGTTTTCAGGACTCTCTAGTTACAGTGGTACAAGGTCAAACACATAGTGAAGGTGTACTGTTCCAGGGCACTGTCTGCCTGCTGCTCAGTTCAATAGCACTGGGACAGGGTGGTCCCCTTCTCTGCATGTTTGAACTGGCTTCACACTGCAGAAATTGGATCTCTTGAATTTTGTTGTTGAATAGATGCACCCTTGAGTGAAAAGGTCCTTCTCTTGGTTTCACATAGCTAGCTATGCAGGAGTGGCTGCTTGCAATCAAGATATCACAGCCATTACACAAGGCAGCTGCCTCAGTTTCCTTTGAAATATCTCCAGATTTTGGGAAAATTTTCCAGCATTATCTCATGTTTCAGCCTCCCTAGGATCCCTCCTGGGTAATACAGGTAATGCCCAATACTCTCCTGGGTACTTTCTCATTTCTTGGAAAATGGGATGCTCCAGCCCAGTGCAGATATCCGCCATAGATGTGCGTTGCTCATGTGTATTCCTCCTTGGACCTCCAAGTTCGGAGCCGCTGTGAGACACAGCTGAGCAATTCAGGAGCGCTTTGGGAACTAAATTGCTCCATCCTTTGCAAAAAGACTACCAGAGAGGTAAGACACAAATGTGTGATCCATGTCTCCCTGCCCTCATTGCTCCAGGATATGACCAGGGGACTCTTGTACCTGGAGTCCTACACCAAAAAGCAATTTCTCCTCTGAAGTTTTTCTGTGCTCTGGTCCTGCTGCTGCCCTGCCAGTGTCCTTTTCCTTCCCAAACAAGATCTGTTTGTGGCATGCAATTTCTCTGTCTTCTTAACGCAAGCACAGGGGGTGTGTAGAATAAAATACAGCATAGCTGACAATCACAGTACAGGCACATGTAATTATTTAATCCCCCTCTGAAGGAGAGGGGCTAGTGAAGGTGTTGGAGAAGCAGCTGAACTAGGATGTAGGTACGTCTGGGTTTGGGAATGAGGAAATGGGAACACTGAAAATTCATTAATGCAATTTCTCTGCTGCTGCTGGCACGTGAAAGTGGGTAGTAAGTGCTTTTGGGAAAATGTATCAAAACTCTTTTGAAAGTATTTGCTTCCCTGCCAGTCTTCATCCCTGCCTTCCTCCATGCCAGCAGTTACTGGGCTGGGTCCTAGGGCAGAGCAGGCAGCAGGGCCGTGGCTGGCTGACAGCCTCACAGCGACCCAGGCAATTACTTACCTTGGCTTTGGGGGTCCTGAAAGTTACTGCTGAGGATGCAGACAGTTCACAAGATCAAACTGGAACTTGTGCGTACAGAGAAATCTCCCGTCTTAAGAGTCTTTTCTAAAAATCTGTCTGAGCTGCTTGCAGAGACCCTGAAATCTTGCCAAAACACATGAAAATTCTGCCTTGAACCTCTAGAAAACATTTTCAATGACTTTGGCTCTGCATGATGGGAAGTTCTGAAGATCATTTAGTTAATCTTTGCAAACACCTTAAAGATAAAAAGAGTCAATTACATGTTACTAGTAGCAGTAGTTACAGTCCTTTGTTGTTCCCTTCAGTAGAGAAGCAGGTACTTTAGTTAAAGCCAAGAAAGAAGGGAAGTAAGCACTGACCTATGGATTGCTATTGATTGCACCCCATCACTTTGCATTTACAGACAGCCGAGATTCTCATCTGTTTGGCGATTTAACTACGTGGCTCCCCCAAAGCCAAACATCATCACAATAAAATCCCGGTGCATTTTCCTGACAAACTTCTCCTTAAATAGCTTCTTTACCATCTACTAAAATACAGCCATTCATAAAGAGGCAATTCATTGATCCCAGTGACGCTGTGCAGCTTCAGCCTTGCTAGCAGCTAAGTGATACTAATGTTACACTGAATTTGGGAAGCAGCTTATTTGCATGGAAGAGCCTTGTTGCTCAGCTATATTCTGTATATTCTATGTATTCCAGGCTGTGGAAATCAAACAGCAGCTACTGGACATGGAGACCTTTGAGCTTTGTATTTTGTAAAGCTTTCACTCTGAATGTGCTAGGGCAACACGGGAGCTAAAATAGATGCCATGTGCCAGGTGGTTTCACAGAGCCCTTGTCCAGCAATTGGCATCATCCTGTTTGCAAAAAGACAAATATATTTGTCTTTTGTAACATACAAATGAACTAAAGAAAGTAAAATAGCCAACATTCTCCCAAGCACACAAAAAGGATTTAAACCACCTCTTGAAAACAAACGTTATCAAAATGGGGTTATGGCTTGTTAAAACAGTTCAGAGTTACAACTTCATTCAGTGATATTATACAGAATCAATAGGCTATAGCATATTCCTGGTGATGAAGTATTTACAGTTTCCTGCTGGATACTAATAATGGTATGCATTTTCTTCTAATTAAAATGACAATAGCTATTACTTTGAAACTATCTTAACATGACTGATGCAGTTTCATATTGGCTAATAATATTCTTCCATTTGTTTCTCACCCATTTATATGCTACCGCTTAGTGTTAGTGAAGCGTGACACTGCCAGATGTGCCCGCAGAACCAAAATGAGGGCACACAAGCAGTGAAAGACTTGCAAAACCTTCAGTGTCCAGGAGGATGGAGGGGGAACAGCAGAACAGTAGTTTGTTTCTTGGCCAGACTTCCACTGCAAAGTACAATCACAGCATCCTGCTGAACTGAAGGGCCTTGTCAGGAGACATTCCCTCTGGTTTAGTGTGAACTTTTAAAGATTCCAGTTCTTTATTGACAGGAGGATTTTAATCTTTATTATATTTACATGTTTTATTAGAATCCAAGTAATTGTCCTAGGTGAGATTATTAAATTTCACCTTATCTGGGTACAAGTTTTTTGAAAGAGAGAGCACAGGAAAGACACCCTTCTCCCTCCACCTCCCTCCCCTCCTAATGCAAAGGCCACCCTATGGGAGAAAATGCCAAATTTTATACACTTTTTCAAAAGCAGTATGACACACAATTGCCTAACTTCTTGTGTTTTCTTTTCTGTTTTTTTTTTTAACTTCTTAAATACACAGCTGGCATCTGCTTTACATTAGAAATATGTATGGGCACCGATGCTGAGGGGTTATTCACATTAGGTAGCAGCTCCTCACACAGGAAGTCCCCAGCTCCAAGGATGAGAGGTGGGTCTGCATCTACACTCGTGTCTCAGAGCACGGTGTTAGCACCTGGGAAACCACTTTCTCTACTACACGCATTGCTTGGCCCTGGGCATCTAGCCAGATGATGCCACAAGGATACCCCACTGGTCAACCGGCAGGGAAATCATCTAGTCACCTGCAGAGATAACGTGCCGCCTTTGCTCTTGCTGTGGTGCTCAGGGAAAGGAACCCACTCCTCAAACTACTTCCTTCCTTCCCCAAAACTTCACGTTACATGTGGCAGGGATGGCAAAGACCAGGGGTGCAGTGATGGCCTGTGTGTGAGCTGTACAGACATGGCTGGGGGCCATGGAGGAGAGCTGGATGGGGCAGTGGGGAGACATGGATGGGGCACTCTCACCAAGATGGCCCTGCAGCAATCCAGTGCTAGCTGGCTGCTATGAGGATGCAAAGGTGAGCAGCTGAAGCTCAGCAAACTGAAAAGATTTGAAATCAGGCCCTTTTTAAATAAGGAGAATAATAAGCCATGGGAAAAGATCATTACAAAGTGTCCTTGCTGCCACCACTTGAAAATGGAAACAAATCTTGGGTTTCTTTTTGAAATATTTGCCCTGCTTCTTCCACCTATTGCAGGTGTTGTGACTGCGTAGCACAGATATTAAGGACAGGGAGGATCTTTCTCCTTTGCAATATCTACAGCCACACAACAGTGAGCACAGCAGCCTCTTTCTGCCCTTGCAGCAGACTGCTCTGTCAGTCTTGTGACACCCATCAGTTACCAGCCACGTCTCAAACAGACCTGTCGGTTGCTCATCTAACATCATTTTTCCTGACATGAGGAAATGAGTGGATAACCACTGTCTGTGTTGGCAGGAAGAGCGACACAGTAGTGGCAGAGCTGATGAGCGAAGCAGTTGGTGCAGAGGGCCAGATGTCCATGGTGCCTGCAGCTGGGGGCTGCTTTGGGCCACCTCCAAACACAGAGGGCTGAAAGAAGCACCTGAGGTGTGCCTGCAGAGCCCAGCTTCTGCTTGGCTTCACCCAAAAGGGAGACACTTTGCAGTCTCTTGGATTACACTGCATGGTAGGTGGTGATGGTTTGAGTAAAGAGTGCTCTCCTGATCAGAACCATGGTGGCGATGTGGACACACACCCGCTAACGTGGCGCAGAAATGCCCCAGTCACGGAGAAGCCCTGCCTATGACAATAATCATCTTTGGTTCCTCAAGAAGCAGGAAAAATCGCATCTTATGATTCTCATGGCCAATAGTGTAACACTTTAATATGGACTTGGGCTTAATCAGCCTTGACACAATAGCAGGATCTGGCTATCTGCATGAGGGACACATGTCTTTTTGGACCTCAAGGACATACAGTTTAAATCAGTTATGTAAAAAGAAAAATATTTACATCAGCAAAACTAGAAATGCTGAAACATATGGAACATTATTTCTAACAACCTGAGAGAAAATGTTGCCTAATAGCAGTTCTTGTCTTTAGCAAGGCTAATCTTAGTTTTCATTTGTTTTCCAAATGACATCATTATTCATTAAATAGAATATGAAGCCAAGGAACAGAAATTGCTCAGTTCTTGGCAAATTTTCTTCTCATCTTGCTCAATAATCATGATTATAATGATTTTATTCATAAGTCACATTAAATTTTTCCCTATGGTAAAATTAAATGCAATGGGAAGTGAATGATCTGTTCCCTAAATGCAAAGCTAAAAGCAATACCTCTTGCTCCTACATCAAACCACCATATTTATGCTCCAGCTAGTTAACAGCTGAATCAGAAATAACTATTCTGATGAACCCTGGCATTCTACTTTCCCTTTTCTTTTTGTTTAATAGCAGAACAAAATGTCAGCCTAATAAATTAAAGGAACGAGATCTTGATCTAAGGAGACCCCAGAATGTCAGAAAGATTGATACTAAACTGCTGGATTCAGAGTAATCAATGTCATCTGAGAGATTAGGATCTAAGAGTCAAACATGACACTGAACGGATGGATTTGTGCCCTATTTCATTCTAAAACATGTGCCATCAACACTTTGCATTTCCACCAGAATGAAGGGGACCAGCTTTTGGACTAAAAAAATATTTTGTTCTGAACATTTTGCTGAATTAGGGTATCCTATAAAAGCAGAGGCTAGACACAATTGGCTGAGATTTTGTTTTAGTACAAAGTAAGTTCCTAAAATGTGAGGGAATGCTCTGAAAACTAGACACCCAAGGAAAGTACCTGAGGCCTGAGGTTAGCAAGCAAAATGTAAGAAAAAATGCACCGTCTTTGTTCATTATTGCCTAGTGAAGGTATGTTGGGCTGCACGAGGACACCTTCTGAGGGAAGCAGGATAACCGTACTAAAGCCAAATAATCTTTTCCCTTTGGAAGAGAAGGAACTGATTTTTGGAGGAGTAGGGCAAGCAGCAGCACGCTCACTTGGGGCTTGGCACAATCCTGAACCAGACAAATACACAGAGAACAAGAAGTAAGAAAGGCTGCAATGACTCAGATCAAAGTCTTGCAGCCTTGGGAGGTGAGTGACTGATGTGCTGAGAGATGAGTGACTGATGGGTTTGTAAAAGGCACTGCAGTTGTTTTATATTTGCTTGATATTTGTGGAGGGTCAGTATTCTGGGTTTATACCTGTCACCTACAAGAGACAGAGGAAATTTGAGGGTAGAAAACTTAATAATAAATCTGCTAAAGCTGTATGAGTATAAAAGGTTCTGTAATAACAGTGGCAGCATTTCCCTGCGGTATCTGCATTATTTTGAAGAAATGTTCACGTACAATTTATGGTTTTGATGTTCAGCAACTCACCAAACCTAAAACAAGTTTGATTATGCTTGAATAATATATATTGCTTAAATCAAGGCTATGGCAAGTCCATGACACAACTCTTGGCGAATGGACATTCCCCACTAGTATTTTGAAAGCAAAATTAATTAAATGCATGGGATTGTTAAGTGTAAAGAGGATGTGTAGTCCTATTCAGGTTATCATAATACTATAATAAAAGTAGTCTATTGGAGAGCAAAGCAATACAGCTAGGCATGCTACACTGTGTCTGTCTGACCCAGCATATTTTCTCTAGTATGCTGAATTTTCCTGAAGTTTGGCCCGTGAGGTCCTATTTAGCATTACCTTTTGTTGGCTTGGGAAAATTGATGGTAATTCCCTGGGGTAGTGTTAGACAGGGAGACTTATGAAGGCAGCGCAGGAGCACACCACCATGTCACCCTACCCTCTTGTTAGTGAACACGGTGGATGGACAGAAGCAGCTCTGGTGGACAAAAGTAGACGTAGGCCAGCCTGATCTGAAGCATGTGGGGCTAGGAAGCCACGCTTAGCCCCTAAGGGCTGAAATGCCTCAGGTAGGCAAAAAGGAAATTAGAGGCCAAAACCATCAAAACCGTGCTGGGCCCCGAGCAGTACTGCAAAAATAATCACTTGGCTTGCTCAAGATTCTGCCACCTGGGAATAAACCTAAGCAAATAATGACATCTGTTTCTTTATTCATTTATCTGTCTTGTTTCCAGTGGACTAGGCGTCAGGAGTCCATGTCTGTCTAGTTTATGCTGAATTATTTCGTTTTTATTGGTGGCGGCCAAAGGAAAATGTGATCAATGTTGAAGCCACATTCCCCCAAATAAAGGAGTTAATCACCTAATTCAAAATAGAGGACCATGGAAGCACCATGTTTAAATGAAATAAAAGGTTTTGAATAACTTACTTTCATGTATATGTATGCGTCCGTGTGTGTAGTATGTGTAAGAGCTTATATTTATTTATACCTGGTATGCCTGTGGACTACCAGATACTTCCTTGAAGGAAATAATATGTCCTATTTTTGTGCCATGAATTTACCTCTTGAACTACACGTGAAAGAACATTAAGATTTACAAAGCTATTATAACTGACAGATTAAATTTCATGGGGATATGTATTTTAATTGATAACCATAAAGGCAGTGCAGTAAAGGTTATCTTGCAACTATATTTGGAAATCACTTTCATAACATCACTTAATTCCTCTAGAAGTTATCTTTAATCAAATAAACTCTTTGCTGATATTATTACATATATTTTATCTGAAAGTGACCCTATTTTGTCTTGCTGTGACCTTACCTTATGCGTGATCCAGCAAGAATGGGAACTCGTTTACTTCCCACAGATCCTTTTACTTTGTATGTCTTGCATAGATTTTCTATCCCCAAATAGACTAACCCAAGCATATAACTGCTTGCTATGATATCCTGAAATCTCTGCTCAGAAAATGGCTGGCACGTAATGGTGTCCTCAAGCAGCTGTCTAGAAAACGTTAGAAAATTGTGACAGAAAGCTGATTTTTTCTTCTGTGTGTTTTTTGAAAATTAAAATTGGGGGGAGGAGAGGGGGGAAAGTGTGTTGACAGAAAACCAAAATAATATTGTACTGTCACTTACTACATATAACATAGAATCATTTTCATCATTAAAACCAGAAGAAAATAGACGCTAGTTTTTGTCTTGCAACAATGGGTCACGTCTCTCCCCAGCTGCAGGTGGACAGCCCATGTTGCTCCAGCGGCGGCAGAGTTTGCCTCCCCTCACACTATCGGGTATCCTTGACCTGAATAATGGTATCATGAGAAATGGCAATTTAAAACTCTCCCTAGGCTGTATAAGAGCATCACCATTTCAGGGAAACATAACATCTTGGAAGGCGATTTGACTGGCAGCTTCAGCGTTTCAGTCTGTGTTTTCCCTCCTCCCTTATTAAACCATCGCGGCTGCTGAGCTGTGCAGGGCTGCGGGGGAGGCGGGAGCCTATGAAGACTGTTGGGGAGGCTGTTAGAGGTGACTGCTGGGGTGGTGGGGTGGCTGTTGTGGGGGTGGCTGTGTGAGCACCAGCGAAGTCAGGGGGAGCCCGTTTCCAGCTACAGGATGGACAGAGGATCCCGTGATTTGCCTTTGCTGGGGCTGTTGTTATCACGCAGCTCCTGCTCTGACGCACGGCACTGAAGAAGAGCAGTCAGCAATAAATATGGAGGGCCAGCACCCTCTCATAATGCTGCTAAAGAGAGGGCAGAGAGGCAGACACCTGGGGACGTCAGAGGCACAATGGCCAACAAGACTGTGGAAGAGGTCTCCAAACCAGGAGTAAGACACGCAGTCTATGGCCCCAGGGTCCATGGGATGTATGGGACATATGTGATGGTGTCCCAGCAGCTGGTGCGGTTCAGCCTGGTGGGTCCCAGCAGGAGCCAGGAGACCACCACTGACACACTCTCAGCAAGGCACTGCTAACCTTCACTTTGGCACCTCATAGCTTTTGAATGCTTTTTCCATCCCATCAAAGTTCTGTCAAACTGAATTATTTGTGTGGGGTATCAGCAGACAGACTGTGTTGTTGGTCCTTTTTCTACCCTGTTCGAAGGAGGACAGAAGGATTTGTACCATTTTGCTTACATTGTTTTTTTTCTTCTTTTTTCAACATGACAGGTACCGTATTCATTAAATTGATAACAAAGAACAAGTGTGTGTTAGGGAGTGTATCTATATTGTGCATGAAAGGACAAGTGTTATAATTACTTTCAGATGTGAGAAGATGTGAAACGAGAGCCCAGGTTATTTTGCTCAGGTTATTTTACCTTCAGTGCTCCTGTACAGCATGTGCCCCGTACAGCCTGCACTCCAGGGGCTGGTTATGAACCATCAGACTCTACTAGAGACATCTAGTACCAAATACATGTGGAAGAAACATCATGAAGGGTCAGTGGGAAAAGTTATGGAGCAAAAATGGACATGCCAAGCAACTTGCTGAGACCAGATGATTTCCAGCAAGCATCAATAGATCTAGACATCAACATACATGATGTCATGTATTTAGATACCCAAAAGTTATTTGGGGCCTGAGTGGTGCAGCATAGTCAAACAATCTGGAAAAGGGGTTAGCAGGGAGGTGACATGGCCTGCTGGTGACACAAAGTTATCTAGGGAGAAAAAGACAAGGGCTGGTTGTTAAGAGCAGCATAAGAACATGCAAGTACTGAGGGATTGGGCAAAAAAATAGGAAATGAGGTTAAATATAGACAAATGTAAAGCACAATGAAAAGGGCGCTCTAGAAAAGCATGAGTGACCTGGACAGAGTGAATGTAACAGTGAGGAAAGAGTAGGTGGACTTCAGATGAAAAAAAAATCATAGGCTCAAAGTAAATCAAATGAGGATGTTTTTTCCCATAATGTACAGTAAAACTGTGTTACTCCTCGCTGCAGTATTGTGGCTTCTAAGTGTTGTTTCCATAGGACCAAGGAGACAAATTCCAGGAAGAGAAATCCACTGACAGATATTAAATATAAAGTTATATCTGTCTCAAGAAGTGTCTGAGGTGCAAAATTTCAGAGGCTGGAATGATAGAGCCGGGATGCCTCATTCCAACCTTGGCCTGTGGTTTTACTGCTCTCTAGCTGCTGGGCACTGCTCAGGGCAAAGCCCTGGGCTGCCTGCGGTTGTGGTCTGGCCGCTTTTACCACTCGTGAGAAAAAGTATTGAACAATAAATACTCTTTTCCACATTTTACAATAATTATTTAAATACAAATGTAAGAGAAGAATTGAAAAAAGTGACAAAGTGACAAATGCCTTAGGGTGCAGTAATGGGTCCTGTGGTAGTTGCTGTCCTGCTAGGGTCTATCTGGGAATACATTTCTACATATTTCTATATGTTTTGTCTGTCTATGGTAGGCTTGAACATTTTCACCAATGAGCAGACTGAAAAAACAGGGACTTTCTGTGGAGTAAACCTGCACTCTTCAGCCTGGCAAAGGAGTTGAAATTGCTATTTTATAACTGACCCAGCTCCATGATTCCGCTCTGCCGGTACAGAACTGATTAGAGGCCAGAGGAGCACTCTGCTCATATTAATTTACCAGCTAGGATAAATACAAAAAAATTGCTTATATAAGATTACCAAATTAAACCATTGCTGGCCTTTATGCTACTGTTTGCAGAAAGTATGTTGGGGCTTCATTATTCTTCTGTTATTTCTTTGTATTGATTCAGATTAATCAGAAAGCTCCTGAAACCTTTACATAGTATTAGAGAGATTATGACAGTTCATCAGCATATTTGCTCCAAGTTTTTGGGCTGCATAACAAGTATATATCCTTTTCCTTTCCCCTCTGGGAACTGCACTTTCAGTGAATTAAACACATGGAGACCAAAAACTTCAGAACAGTAGAGATGTATTAGGGGAAAAAAGAAAACAAACAGAAATGAGTACCTGCTAAGTGGCTTCAGAAGGATAAAACCTCCCTTTGGTCCCTGGGTAAAGACCAGGCAGCCTTGGTGAAAACTCATCTGACTTGAAAGAGGAACCTGCACCCTGAGAAAAATCTGTTGTAAAGAAAGAAAGAAAGAAGGTGTTATAACATGCCTTTTGGGGGAAAAAATGTGTTTTAGATATGAAGGGACAAGTGTTCTCCTGAGGCTGATATTTTTATTTATCTTTTGGCACCATGTGATATATTTAGCATATAACTTATCTCACAATTGTTGTGGATTCACAACCCCTTTGGAAACACATCCAACTAAATTCTGAAGAGCTTTTCCATAAAAATATATCTTCCTTTCCCAGTTGTTTTCTTTGTATATGTCTTCTCTAAAGGTTTGTGTTTGACTAAAGCTTTCTCCTTCAAAAACCAGGCATTGAGAAAACAGCACTGCCAAGAAACCCTAATCAAGATTTAGAAGAGCCTGTTGCTATGGAAATAGCCGTGGCATTGCATGTTCAATACAACTTCTGCTGCGTTAAAAAGCAGGCTGAAAAACCCAGAAAACTCTGGCCTGAGCAAAACAAATAAACAGAGTAAACCACTCGAGTGAATTATATCAAAAATACATTAATGGTGAAAATTCAGCCTTTATTAATTATGTTTTCATTGGCTTTTTTTACCTGCAGGCAGACAGACTGCCCCCTCGCCCCCCAGGCAGGGGGATTGCAGCAGAGAGGAATTACTTGCACCCAAGCACGCAAAATGAGTTCACTATTTTGCTGAGTATATGTTTAGTTGGGGTAGTCGTATCTGCTCTCACTCAGCAGTGCTGACACCAAGGGTTGAGAAATCATGACTTAACTCTGCAAAAATGAAGTTGTTTTTTGGAGAGCAAAGGCACCCTTCTTCAGGGGAGTGTGTGCGTGTGGGCTGCGGTCAGGGCTGATGATTGTTTTCACAAACTGTCGAGGCCCCACAAAATCTCAGCCCCATAGAAAGCTTATGGCAGTTTACTCTACATCCTAAATTAATCTGGATGTACTGTCCAGGTATCATTTCTATATCGACAAAGTCCAAGGCACAGTAGCCTGCATCTCCAGGTCGCCTGTCTGACAAGCCCCCTTCACCAGTTTTGTCCTTTGAGCTCCCCCACATCCCATCTATTCACTGAATTTTGGCCTTCTAATATTCTGTTGCTTCTTAAATTGAGGCAAAAGCATCATGCTGTACTGCAGAAATTGACCACAAGTTCAGGAGTAACAGGGTCTAATCCCAAGTATCGCAACATTGGTTCTTGAGACTGTAATAACCCTACTTTTGTTTAGTTTGATCCCTAGTTAAAACATTACTGAAGTTGAAGATATAAATTGTCATCTGTGCCTGGAGAGTAAATGGCCTTGGAGGTGAATCAGGGTAATTTACCCCTCTCTCTGGTCCTGGCTCAGGATGTTTTCTGTTCCAGGTAGATCTCACCACTTTGGCAATGCTCAAGAATGTGGGGTCAATTTAAAGATGAAAGCTCAAGTTACGGAACAAGAGCTGAGTAGCTCCTGACAAGCAAGATGATTAGATGCACATCCGCTTTAGGGCTGTTCACGGACATATGGAGATTGTGGGTACAACGGTAACTGAGTTCTTTACAGAAGTGGCTTTACAGCACTTCCACATGGTATAGCTCAACTGTATGTGTAATGTGCAAACATTGCTGTTCTGGGTACCCCGCACCTGAATATCTGTTTTTAGGACCGCTGCAAAACCTTCCTGCAAAACTATGTTTTTGGAGAAAGGATGTGGTATTTGATGTACAACATGGAAAAGCCCATATTATACAGGATTATACAAGATGCCTAGTGTTGGCAGATGGATCTTGAAAGTCTTTAGCCTTTGTGCTATGAATCCACACCTTAACACCAAGCTAATCCAATGCAGCTCCCTGTAAGCCGCCTCATGCCAGCGACTGCAGTGAAACTACTTTTAAAAACTAGAACAAAATTGTCTAGTTATCTCAACTGAAATTCTGCACCTTTTAATTTGACCTGATATGGCCTCAAGAGGAAAAAAGAAACAGGAAGAGTTAAGTCCAATGTTGGTAGAAGGACATGCTCTAAAAGCCTGATTATCCAGATGGAACAGATAAATCTGTTACTCTTTCTCTAAATATCAACACTGCATAATTAGCAGCTGCTAAAATAATGGAAGCCAATTGAAGAAAAACATGGTATGCTCTACATTCATTTATTAAATACCTTATGTTTCCAAACAGAGCTTCCCATATTTGCTGCAAAACTATGTAGCTTCATGCTCTACACAACTGAGCAAAAATGACAGCACTGAAATGAGCTATTACTATTTCCATCAGGAAGATATGGGGAACTAGTCTGTGTCTTTGAGGCGAAAATATATATTCATCAAATGGAAAAGCTTTAAAAAGCAGCACTATCTAAGATATCAGCATCCCATCTCCCTTGGAGACAGCTAAACCCCACATTTATCTAAATTATCTTGGTAATATGACAGAGTGATTGCTCACTAATGGTCAGTAACAGTTTTCTTTGTCATTTTCCTAGTCATTACCTCCTCAGAATGAACTCCAGAATAAACTGCTGATGCATCGTGACTAGAATATAAAGCACACCTTTACAACAGAGACCATTTCTATTAAACTCACGAACCCGTACATTGGACTTCTGACATTTTCATTTACGAAAAATAATACCCATCTATTACAAACCCTGATGAGCTTAGAGATATTTTATGCTTAAAACAGAAGCAAAGCAATATTTATTTTGCACAGCTGCCTTCTATTTTCTTCGTTCTCTCCCTACAGCAACTCATACACAAGAGCTGCATTTTCTGTAAAGCAAAGAGCACTGTTCAAAGAAGGCTAGTTTTGTAGATACTGTATTTCATGGCCCATTCAGTTGCATTTTTAAATTTGGATGTTTAAGTCTATTTGCCCTTTTTCAAGAACTGGAGAGAATCACTGATTACACAGTCTGCCTGAATCTCATTTCCCCTGCTGAGTCTGAGAAAAGCCCTCACAGAAGGCTTGTACACGTGGCAGCTGCTTATTGACTCCCTCTTCTCCTCTCGAAGAGTGGAAATTTTCGGAGCTGAGATCCATTGTCTTTATTTCAAATTAAATGCAGCTGATCTGTTGAGCTGCAAAGATGGAGGAAGCAAAAAACTCGAGCAGAAGTAGTAAAGGAGCCAAAGTGCTGCCATGGGAAGCTGCATGATTTTGAAATACTGCATTAGCCTAGAAAAATAGCGTTAGGGTGACCATAAAGGAAGATTGTATCCTCCCCAGTGTCACACCAAACAGATTCATACTGATCCTTCAGGGAGTCCTAGAGGCTGGATCGTTGGGGAAATGCTATGGAGCCTCTACGCTGCATCGTCTGATCTTCTTTTCCACAAGAGGGGATCCTGCCTGTTTGCTGTGTAAATGGGCAGTGACAATACAGGGAGCGATAGTGACAGAGGTGCTTCATCCTGTGAGCTGTGAAATGCTCTTCCAACCTTGCAAAATCCACATGCACAAATAAGCTACATATACAAAAAGTTATCAATACTTTTTTTTAACCTCTGTTGCAATTAGGAGGGAGGAGAGGAACACAGCACGCTCTGACTCTGAAAAAGGAGGGTCCCACCTGAAAAGGCTGATATTCCTAAATCATTAGGGCACAAGGACTCAAAGAGTTAGGTCAAACTTCTCTTTCTCTTAAAATAGGCCACCAAGCCACATAATTTCCCTTGTTTTACAGAAAATGCCATCTACCTTTGCTAGCCTAGCTTGACCACAGAGTTCAGGTCAGTACCATGGAGGAGTTCAGGTCAGCTTGGCCATGCAGTTCAGGTCAGGGTCATGCAGTTCATGGAAATGGAGTTCAGGTCAGGTCCTCAGTTTAGCTAATCCAAACGTGCACAACTAACAGAAGAAAAACAAGGCATAGATTACATAAAACAGTGTGGAGCCTCACGAGTCTAACCACTTCCTGTTCTTGGGGGTCAGTGGTTATTTAAAAGCATTCAAGTTCTTCCAAGAAGTGCAATCTGGCAGCATTAGGAGCCCTCGACCCTCAGAGCACTGGAGCAGAGAGCCCAGGGGGGAGCAGCCCCGAGCTGGGCTTCTGTGCTGAGTTACGTCCCAGGGCTGCGCAATGCTCCCCGCAGCAAGGTTTTGGCTTGCCTGTGGCAGCGGATGGTACAAAAAGTTTGTTGCCAGAAGCTTTCAGGCACAACTTTCCAAGCAACACAGGTGTATTCTCTCTCTTTTAAAGGGAGAGAAAAAGACATAGAGCTGAAGCCTTACCATGATTAGACTTTTTGAGTCCAGGCTGCCGCATTCGTATTGTTTTCCCTGAAACACAGTGTTGAAGATTTGCATATTTCTGTGTATATGCAAACAGTAGCTCTCCTTGGCAGACGATGTATTTACCTGAGAGGACAATGAAGGACTGGCACAGAAAGGAAATATTTTTCCCTGCCAAAATGTCGGTGCATCACGGCTTGTCATGTCTATTCAAATTCCGTTTTCTTATTTTCAAAAAACCATCTACCACCTGAATGTGATCAGTCTCCTTGAGGGCTAAGAAACAAAACGGTGCATCTGTTCCACATGCTGAATGGGCCATGAGGCTCAGGTTGGGAACTCATCCTGAGCCATATGAGTCCTCCCCCCATGGGGTGAGGGAGTGATGCCTTCAGCATATACAGTAAGAATTCCTACTACATCCATGAATTAGCATGGACTTACTTATTATGTAATATTCTGAAACTAGATGAAATTCTAAACTTTCTAGGTGCAGAGTAAGAAAC
Source organism: Numenius arquata (assembly GCF_964106895.1). Classification (NCBI taxonomy): domain Eukaryota; kingdom Metazoa; phylum Chordata; class Aves; order Charadriiformes; family Scolopacidae; genus Numenius; species Numenius arquata. Next base: position 27,025,315 of record NC_133587.1, on the reverse strand, counting down.
ACGGTAAGAACCTGCAAGTATAAGAGGCTGAGCTGGACGAAAGCTCAGGTTAGCTCATTATCATATCTCCGGTGCCCAGCATTGTGTGGGTATCCACATTTGGCATTTTGTGGCAGCAACTGAGTTCCACAATTTAATTATGCACTCTGTGTCAAATTGCTTCATTTTATGAGATTCCCTGGAAATGTCATTTAATGCCCTTTAGTTGCTGCATGTGAGAAACAGTCACTAATTTTTCACCTTCACTATATTTCTCTATCTTCTCTCTCTCAAGTCAAGATTTTAAGCTGATCTTATATGGAACATATTGGCATAGACAAGATTTGAATGTTAAATAACTGTTTTGTGAATCAAGTAACTTAATGAAATGTTTTTAAATAAAGCTAATATGCCTAAGAAGAATAACTATTTGAAGATGGAAATCCATTCGGGTAGCGCTGAGACAGATAAGATTATTTTCACTGTTTACAGTTTACACTTTAAGATTTGAAAATATATATAGTACAATAAAGAAGCAGTAAAAATATGGGCAGGAACCGCCTAAGTATGTGTGGCAGAGGTGAGAGGAGGTGGGAGGAAAGGGAGAAGGAGTTTAAGCTAGCATAGAAAATTCCCTCCCCATAATCACTTGAACACAATAAAAAATTAATCTATTCTATATATTTCCCACTATAATGAGTTATTTTTTGCCTCAGGCTGCCAATCAATTCAGCTGACAAAGACCCCAAACCTTCAAATATCTTGCATCACGCTCTTACACAAACTAAAAATTTGCACTTAAATGTAACAGAGGGTTAGAAGGAGATATTGTAAAACATTGCTAAATTTATTGAGCAGAAAAGTGGCAGTGACCAATTTATAAGAAAATGATTTAATTCTCCATTTAGTCTCTCTTCCTTTTACCACTGTGTCTAAGAACTTAGCAGGCAACGTAAGCAAAATAGCTCTTTTCAAAATGAGCAGTAGATTCTCAGACAGGTGTTTTGACCCTTAAGAAGATTTTAATCCATGTTCGCGCAATCTTGAACCCAAGCTTCCCAGTGGCTTTGCCTGAGGGGGAAAACGAGGTAAAGGAAATAGTAATACTACAAAGAAACACCACTATCCCAAGTTGGCAGAAGGAGAAGTCTAGTAAGAAACCAGCCACATGCCCGGAGTATGTCTCACTGGTATGAGACCGGGTGCCAAAGGGGATTTTCACTCACGAGTTGAAGGCTGGGGGTACCTCAGGACATCCCCTCTTGCGGGGAGGAACACAGGGTAATCACTGCTGATCGCATGCAGGATGCTTACCAGACTGGCCTCTGAAGCAGACAAAAGGTATCTTAATTTTCAGCTTTATGCATATGGTTGTATTTGAAGGGAAAATGAATTTTTAGGAAAAGAAGTTTTGGCATTTTGAAAATGAAGGGGAGGCCTTTTTGACCTTAAATGACACGCACAATTCTCTAATCCTCTCCGAAGCGCCTTTGTCACGCCACACGAACAATTTAGAGGAACTTCAGGCCACTCTAAAATCAGGGGGCATATGATTAGCATTAAACCCAAAAGCATTTTAATCCTGCTGCAAGATTAAAAGGGTGCTGAAAACAAAGGGGTGTTCCTGTTTCCTTCTGAATGAAAGATTTCATTCGATAACAACAGGAAGCTCTAGAGAAAAAATGCCCACACTTTGGGGTGGACGAGAGTGTGGCTGGAGGGCTTTTCAACTTTTACACATCCAGCTTTTGACTTCGGGGAGTTTGCTCCAGATCTGCATCGGTGTCGCTGAGAGCAGACCCTGGTCTCCAGCCCTCAGACCTTGCTCGGTTCATGGATGGCTTATCTGGAGCTCCCTAATAGACAGGCTTACAAATAAGTGGCTCAGCTTGGTTAAAAGCCACTTTATAAGCTGCCTGCTACAATACAAAGCTTCCCTCTTTGATTAAAAGGTATTAGATTTATAGGAAGACAGCAGTTGTAGGCCTTCCTGTCACTTAAGGAGAGCACACTTTTATGAGAGCAGAGAAGCCAATAAAAATGTATAGGTTGAGTGAAAAGTACTTTGATGGAGCTAAAATATATGATTTTAGATATTTGCAAATGATGAACTACATCCTGGACCTAGAGACACAAATTAAGCACTTTTAAAAATGTCTCCATACTTACAAACTGTGAACATGGGGCTGAAGTTTTCCTACTTAACTGTGACAACTGGCTGACAATCATCAGCCTGGGCTGCCTCTTGGAGCAATGGGATCACAAGTGCTCTGAAGGTAACTACTGCTTTAGGCAGGACTGAGGCTTCCTGAGTGATGAGGCTTCTATTTTTTTGCAATCCAGAAAAGTACCTGAAGTTCCTAAATCCAGGCCGTAGGCTGAAAATACAAGGAGGTATTACTGCCATCCTGCCATTCACAGAATCCCAGAATCATAGAATGGTTAGAGTTGGAAGGGACCTTAAAGATCATCTTGTTCCAACCCCCCTGCCATGGGCAGGGACACCTCCCACTACACCAGATCAAGTTCCTTCATTACTTTATCCATTTAATTGGGTCTTGAACCAAGACTGAACAGGGTTTTTCCCTTCCTATCTATCTGTGCAGCATCTATAGTACACATAATGATAAGAAACAAAATCCAGACTGCTGTGCTAAGATGGAGTACCTACATTTATTCTCCCATCCATTTTGCATAGTTCATGGCAAATTTATATTCCAGCTAATGGAAATTATAGCATATTGATAGAACATGATAATTCAACATCTTGCAAAAGAGGAGACAGAAAAATCAAAGGGAAGTTTGCAGATTCAGCATCCTTATTACAATATAATAATAGCAGAGCATCTCTTTTCTATTTAAGATATTTCATTAACATGTTACTTGCTTTGGATTCTTGGATTTTAGAAAAAAAATAAATCTTAACAGCACTTGATGGGAAATGTGCTGCAAGAGGAGCCCTGATGCTATGGTAACAGAGCTGCATGTCTGCATGAGCCACACTGATGTACGGGCCGTGAAACACTGACTTTGCTCCCATGGGGTTCAATGGGAAGACCCTCCGTGATTTCAGGTGTCATGAAATCACTCCTTTTGTTTCTTTGTCAATGCGGGATAGTCTTTCTCCAGGTAATTTCCTTTCAAGGTAAAATTTTTAAGGGAGCATGCATACAAATGATATATGTTAAATTGACTTATTTGAAAAGACCTCCTTGGTTCAGGGTTGAGCACCCAGATATCTACTTCTTCAGCTGCATCTTAGATTTATTCATGGCTCTATTACCCTACTTTGCAAATTGTCCATTAAATTTAAGGGACTAAGTATATATGCCAAAGATCTGAAAAAGACATACACACCTTGCCCTGTATTTACCAAGTGGCCAGTGGCCTCCTGAGTCTGCATGTTTGAGGTCTGGTTTCAGGCACCATAATATGAGCAGATAGTAATTCCTTCATATTAAGCTTCAATAATCACTAATTATTTCTGAAAATGTAGGCTTCTGACCGTGCATGGAACTGTTGGTGGGATCAGGGCACGGTGGTGACTGACAACAGGTATCTTCTGAACAGCCCCCAAATCCTTAAGGAGATTGCCTGACTTGAACTATAAATCTCTTCAATTATTTCTCAATTTACATTTACTTTCAGACCCTGAGATAGTTTTACTGAAAACAAACAAACAAACAAACAAACTGAAGTTGCTAATTTTAAATTGATTGCAAATGCAGCAGTACAACTAATTATGCCTAATGCCATGACTTGATAAATGGGTCATGGCAGAGAGGGGGAAGTGCATCTGGCAGCTCAGTGTTTCTAGGGTAAGTGTACGGTAGACTTAGCCTTTACTTTAGGAGTTTAATGTGGGTGCTGTCCCTTCAGAATTTTAGGGGAGAGGTTGCCAACTCTTCCTAAATTCTGTATACCCATGGAGAAAGGTGCTGTAAGGTAGAGACCCAGCCCACCCCATGTGAGAGGCTCGCTCCCTGTAATGACTGGCTGGGGAGGTCTGAGGGACTGCAGCGGTCCTCCAGGCCATTGCAGTGGGGGTATCACCCCCTTCCACCAACGAAAATAGCCAGAGGGGTTGGTAGGTGCCATAACTCTCCATGGGTTTGGCCTGCCTGGACTTCTCGTGAGGGCTGTGCGCTAGTCACGGTACTTCTCCAGGGCTGCAGGACTTGCTCAGCTTGAGGGGGATCAAACTCTGTCTCCCACATTTTAGGAGAGTCTTGAACCCACCAGAACAAGGGATGCACTGATAAAATCACTTTTCTTTTGAGTGTGATCCCCTGCACAGGAATCCATGAGCCACGTAGCCCAACGAAGCCTGCAGAGAAGGATGCCTGACTGAGGGTGCCCACTGCCCGAGGCAGTGGCTGTGCCCTGTTCCCAGCCTGGTTTGCTTTTCATTCATTCGTGGTCCCACACAGTCTGGGACGCTGGAACCAGAAGCGCAGCAGCAGAGAGCAGGGGATAAAGTATAACTCTATGTTGCTTTAACATACTTTTAAGTTTAACATACTTGTAAGTTTTAAAGAAACTTACAGCCTTGAGATTTTTAAATTGCTCCAGAGCAAGCATTATTCCACCTTTTGCCAGACAAGATAATGACTGTGGTGCTCATTTTTGCCCTTAAAAAGAAGAAGCCAAATGGAGACTGTGCAAATAACACTATGGCCCTTACAAAAATGAAGACATAAATATTGAACAGATGTAACAGCACTTCAGTGAAGATCTCCCAAGGGCATGAAAACCAGCCCCAGCATAATACTGGAGACAGTCAAGAAACAAGATTAATCCTTTTTGGAGAAGTTCTGTGAAGGAAATTGATCTCTTTTTGTTTGCAAATTGATCCTTGGAAAGTTTTGACTAGGCCTGCGTGCCACAGTAATACTCGGTATCATAGCAGCACTTTCCTCAGAGGTGAAACATAGTTTGAAAGCAAGTATTTACACATTCAATACTCAACACAGCAAGTATCAATGCAGAGATGCAAGGCAATAATAGCGTGTTGCTCATGCAACTTTCTTCAAGTGTTTTTTCGTGTTATTAGAGAAAAAATTTGGGCTCCAAGACCTTGGTGGCACTTTTCATTTACTAAAAGTTAAGTGAGTGCAAGGAGCATAGCAAGAACTGGGCCCATGTCAAGATAAGCATTTTATAGGGCATCTTGAAGATATTTGTAATGACTGTCAACCCTGCCATGTAGCTAGGTGCTGCCCTCACTGCCTTCAGTACCCTTCTTGTACCTCCGGCATTGCCCCTTGCAGAGCTCAGGGAGCCATCCTTCTCCTGCCGCTCAGGGGTGAGAAGCCTGGAGCGGGCATCATGGGGAGGAGGACTGAGCTACTTCAAAAAGTCACTTAGAGAAGGAGCAGCTGAGAGCAAGTTCCCATCACTCTAATGCGTGTCTGATGTACTGATCTAAAAATAAACCTGTGCAGTCTGTGAGATGTGACAGTCCATTACAGCCCTCACCTTGCCTTCGCTCGCTGCATCCTTGCAAGTTATGGAGCAGCACAGCTTCCGAGGATCACCTGAGCTGATTGGAGTAAGTCTGCCTATGCCCTGGCAAGTAAAACAAGTAGCCATTGAAAAATAAAGGCAGATCTTTGTGTGTGTGTGTGATGGTTCAATGCAAATAGTTGTCTAGACAGCAGCCTAAGACAAATCAATACCTGTAATAAGGCTCATCATGCTCCAGTAACTGCTGCAATCTGCATAGGAAGACTCATGCTGGACCAAGAGGAAATGTGTGCTCCTGAGGGAGAAGGCACTTAAGAGGAAATTTTCATTAAGTGAAAATTTTTTGCTGGTGAAAGATTAAGCCAGCTGGCAACTGGACAAAAGATGGGTGTACGGCAGGAAAAGAGCACATAATGTTTCCTAATAGACGCAGCCGAGTTTGCGTTGTCATTGTTCAGTGTAAGCAGCAGAAAATACTGCATTTTTGCTCCTTTCTTGTCGATCACAGCTACTTTTTAATTCCTTTCTAAGAGTTTGCCTGCTATTCCTACAGAATAAATGAAAAACTGATCTATTGGAAAATAACTGGAAAGATTATTTTTCTATCTTTAATTAAATATCGTAAAGTAGTACATTTCTGAGAGAAAAATGTGCTCATATTATAGTGTGGGGTTTTTTTCCCCAAATGTGTGGTTAGGCTATTAGAGATAAGAGCATTGATGATTTTCTATATAGATCTGATGGAATAGCTTTTTCATTTACATTTCAAAGAAGGAATTGGACGCGTGAATCATGCAAGAAAAGAAAATAAGACAGAAGAAAAAGAAACAAACCAAAGATGAGCATCATACAGCAACAAATACCTCCAAGATTTACCCTGCAAAGCATAGTGTTCACAGTTCACTCTAGCTTCATGCCTGATAAATGGCAATTAAAATGCAACAAATTTTGACCATTTTATTGCAGGAACAAGAGTGTACATCGTGTGCTCAAGGGCTGAGGGGGAGGGTTTCAAATGCTTTTATTACTGAGTGTTGGCTTCACACTGCTAGTAAATGCCTCTTTACATGTGCCCCAGGCAAACAACTTTTCCTCCACAAACCCAGGGAGCGGTACACCCGTGCAGACGGAGCCCGACTCCCATCAATGTCCGTGGGTCCTCAGGAAGCTGGACCTGGTGTCCCTTGGGTCCTTGCAGAACCGATCACCTCTGGCACTGCACTCCAGCATCCAGCGGGACTCTGCACCGTGATTGCTGGACATGCTGGCACAGAGGAAAGATTTGCATTCCCTCTGCTTGCTCTTGCCACAACTAGATAACAGAAACCCAGGGTAGGGAGGGTGCCTGCCTCCGATGCTCTGCCTCCCGCCACCTGATCTCCCAGCCATTCAGTCCCTCACTCTGCTTTCCAGGCGGCAGCAGGCGAGAGCCAGCAAGCTCCAGCCGAGAGGGAACAGCCTGGCCGAGACAAAGTGAGTACCATGATTTAAATGGAGAAAGTCGGGCAGTTGTCAATGGAAAGGAAATGAGTTGGAATCTAAATCTAACTAAAAGAAGCTACCCAGATTACCGACACTGTAAATTGGATTAAAATTAAGTCCAACAAGAAAATCAATGGAAAGCGATAAGGAAGTAAGTCAAAATGAGACAGATGCTGTCTGAGAGCTTATTCAAGAGAACTGGTCAGAAGTAGAAAAGAAAATGTAACTGAGCCAATCCAAATCTAAATGGTAGAAAAATAAAGGGAAATTGGAAGAGATTAGAGAGAAAGCTCAAGGAAAATATTTTTGAGAAGGTTATAAATCAGTATGCAAAACAGAAAATGGGGACAAAAAAATAAAATAAAGAGGCCTTTTCAGTTATGTCTTAGAGCAAGTGAAATTAAGTGTCTGGGAATAATTTTTTTATACCATGCATTTGTTTACATAGAAGTAGACTTTGATTGACATGCAGATGTTGTTTTTCAGAAAACAGGCTGATTTTTTTTTTTTGCTCTGTATGTGCAGTTACAAAGCTTCTGAAGTGTGTGGGTTCTCATTCCATGCTCTGAAAAACGCCTTTTTTTTTTTTTTTTTTTCTTTTTTTTTCTCTTTCTCTCTTCTTTTTTACAGGTCCATCCATCACAGACATGCTGCCCCAGGCTGTGGGCAGCTGGAACTGCCTGTGTCCTGCCAGTCTCCTCCAAGGGGCCAGGGCTCGGGAAGACTGTCCCAGGGCGCAGGGAGCCTGTCCCAGGGAAGGCTTTACCTTTCCTCGGCTACACCTACAGTACCACTGGATGTCACTGTTGTTTCATGGAAGACAAAACCTTACTGACAGCTTTTTGACAGATAATGTTTAGTAAATAAACATGTATGTATTTGTATTCCCGTTCCTGCAAGTGTTCTGCCCAAGGAATGAAATCACAGAACGACTGTGCGACTGGCTCTCACTCACATTTTTGATGACTATTTACAGTGATTGTGTTCATGAGTCCTTAGTCCTATGGGTCTATGGGTCTTAGAGCGATACAAGCACTCTAAGAGGCGAGGATTGCTTTCTCCTGAGGGAGGTGTAGAGCATGGCAGAGCTGCCATAATGCATTTCAATCGTATTTTTAATTTTTTTTTTTACTTCCATTTGTACTCTTTCCCGGGAAATATTTTAATTCACCTCAGCTGGACTGATAGTGGCTGTGTTGGAGTGGAGGCGTGAGCAGCATCACTGCTGGCTATCTGCAGCCCTGGAGAGCCAGGCATTGCTGGGGGGCAGCACTGCCCGTAAATTAGGATTACTCTGGAGGTGTTTGCTTCTCTCCACCATTACAGAGAAGTGTGCAGAGACTCTGCCCCTAAATCAGGCACCTCCTGGACTAAGAGGCAGTAAAAAACTCAGACCCCATTTCTTACAAAAGGAAAAGCTTTTTTTCCCTTGCTCGTTGCCTGAGGTGGTATCCAGCCAGCCAAATAAAGACATATAACTTTCTTTAAAGTCAGTGGAGAGGAACAGGCAATTCCAGCAAAGTGATTCATCCCATCTGAAAGAACACTTCTGGCAGATAGGTCAGGTAGGTAAAGGTTTACAGGCACCTATTTCTGCCAACTGACACTGTAGAAGCCTTCAGTGACCAGCTGAATGGTAGACCAACCAGTCAGACAAGAAGGATCCTACCCATTTTACCTGGTATAAGGGGCTATGCAGCAGGGTTTTTTTGAAAGAGTATGTAGATCTTTCCAACATAAACTTCACTCTACTGTTAATGATCTTTGAGCCAGCTTTCTACATATTTTCTTGATGCTAAACATGCCGGAAAAGGCACACGGTGCCGAGTGACCCACCCCAACCTGCCCACCAGGAATGGCCTGGCCTGTGCATTCCTGTGCCCAGAAAGGCTCCCAGTGCCATTTCATTATCAGTACTGCAACCTAGGTGTAAAAAAATATTTCCTGTAGGTGGCAGGTATGTGAAACCCAGTTTCAGCATGATCCTCAGCTCCCAAAGGCTTATCTGGTATATAGAGGACAACAAAACTCTTGTTACTTACAACAGGACATGAAATAAGCTAAGCAAGTGGTCCTCTATTTGCATGAAAATAGACTGGCTCTGTTAGCTGTTCTCCATCTCACACCCATATGAATTTCAAGCAATGCTGTTATAGACTTCTTTAAGGCTTCAGTGACCTCATCCAGCATGAATGGTCCATGATCATATCATGGATGAGATAGTGGCTTAAGGACTCCTGTACCAAAGCAGAGTATCAGAGTCCACCTCCTCTTAAGAGGTCAGGCAAGTCTGAACACGTAAATAAGGAGAATAAGAAATTTCTAATAGTCGCCTGAACTAAAAGAAGAGGCAAAGTTTGAGAATTAAAGCCAAATTATTCCAGCAAGGAGTTAACAAATTTGGGGCTAAAGGACATGAATGCAAGCTGGCCTAAGAGAATTGCCATTTTAATTAAAAGTGATGCTAAAACCACTAGGTGGAATAATGCGTGTTGTGCAAATTGAATAGGAGCTCTCCACAGTCCCTGCTGGTTTTAGCAGTGCTATTTTCATTCGGTATCCGTAAATAAAGGATTGTGGAATGACTGTCGTCATTTAATCGGGCACAACAAAATGTGTGAATCATGCAAAGTTAGTTTCAGGGAATCAAAATGATAAGACATTTCCAAAAATGAGGCTTCCTGGAGTAGCTGCTTGGTGTGGTGCTCCTCCAGGGTGTGACAGGCAATTCCCCCATCTCTCCACAGCACAGACCTCTGCCATCACCTGTGTCTTTGGGCTGCTGGTACCTACAGAGACAGAGGAAGGACACTTGCCTCCCCAGCGTGTGCACAGACACCCTACTTTCATCTTCTGGGGCTTATTTTGATTGCCATCAGTAAGCCAGGTAGTCTAGGGCGCTCCTTGGGGGTGTGTGGTGTTCTGGGGCTCCAGCCTGTGTTCCCCATAGACGTGGGCTATGCTGAGCGTGTCCTGCTTGCCCTGGTGCCCATCGGTGGCTGCCATCAAGCTGAGACCACTGTGCTGCCTGCCCAGCCACAGCCCATGTGCCTGCCAGGCAGAGCTGCATATAAATCATGTGTACAAAATTAAGGAACATGCAGAGCGCTCAGAGAGATGCTGTGAGGCGTGGGGCAGGGTGAGATTGCAGCTCTCTGCTTCCGCCGGTGCTATGGTGGTTGCACAAGACCCTGCGGGTGCAGGAAGCTGAGTGACATTCCCACACCCTCACTTTTTCCCCAGGCCTGGGGCTCCTCAGAGCAGAAGGCAAGGCTAAAAATGTCAGGTGCTCCATATACATCTTTATTTGCATTTTCCCCTAATTTGTTGACATTATTCCCATCACCCAAAGTGTGGCTAGCAATTTACAGAAGATGGACCAAGCCTGATACTGCCAGGGAGAGCTCGCATGGGTTTGCTTCCCGGGCTGTTTCATGGTACACGTCCCCGTGGCGGCTGTGGAGATCTGATCTGCTTCACGCTCGTGGCTTGGGCACTTGGAGATTGTCACAGGCAGGGAGCTGAGAAACGTTGTTCCTTCACACTCCACAGCACGGGGAGGCTTGGAGACAGACACAGCCCTCCCCAGTGAGAGGACTCATGCCAACGATGTGGGAGCTCCTCCTCGACGACGTGGGAGCTCCTCTTCGTGGCTCTGGGCATGCCAAGAGCCATGTGCCAGGGAGCCCCGGCCCTGCTGGGAGTAATGTGGGGGCGACTGACACCTCGAGCAGGAGTGGGAAGCCATGAGCATAGCTGCACAGCATCCTTTCAGAAAGCTTTTTGCATTTGCTGTTATCTCCATGAGTTAAATGTACGCAAATTAAACACGGCTGGTAGCTGCTAAAAAGGTATTTCTTGCCAAAAATATCTGCTCTCTAGGGTCTCCACCTCTCTTGCTTTTGCAAACTGCGTCAGATGCCGCATAAGTCATTCTCCAAAATGTGCTGACACCGATACCAATATCAGGCAAGAAGTTCCCAGCCCTCCCTGCTTTTTCCCTTTAATCTTTTTTTCATGATTTTCGGCTTTTGCATTTACATTTCTAAGCAATTAATTTTTTGGCTCCCACATAGGATCAACAGGTGTGGAATGACTGGCATGGCCCTGATACGCTCCATCTGGTTGCTGCTGATAAGGTAATCCTGCAGGCTGAGGGGCAATATCTCCAATAAGCTTAAGAAGCAGCAGCCTAATCTATTTGCAAGAGAGAACAAGCCCTGCAGCCAACATTGTTATTCCACGGGAACAATTGGGCACAGACAGCACTTTCATAGGCACGGTGGGGAGGCTTTCACCCAGCTATTTTTCCCCTGGGAGTGATGATTCACCCAGTGCAGTTGTACCCCCTCTCAGAAGAAGGAAAAGCTTTGCTTTGTGAGTAGCTTGCCCCCCTCCCCCCCCCAACCCCATGATTTCTGAATCAAGCCAAATATTGTTTTGCTTCTTTACCTCTGTAAACTCTTGGGTCCTTATTTAATTTTCTCCAATTCAATGGTAAAATACGACTGTTGGCTTTGTATTGATAATAATTTTTTTTTCTGTACCTTCCATAAAGCTGTTGTAGCTGTTGGGTTCTGAACATGGGCTGTGACGGGGGCAATGGGAATGTGCTCGGGGTGCCCTCTGCAGATGAAGGGCTCTGTCATCTCCCCTGTGCAGGTTTGGGTCTGTGGTCACAGCCAGGAGAGCTATGCAGGCACGCTGAGCACCACTTTGCCTCCCCTCGGTGTGTTGTCCTGGCTTCTGGCACGAACCACGGAGTGCGGTGCCAAGAGCATCGCAAACCCATGCCTGCGCCTTTCACAGTGCCCATTTTGTGGTATTTCAGCCAACGTCTTTGGGGTTTATTTTATTGATGATTTCGGTTCTTAGCTTTCACTGTGTGCTTACCCTGTTCAAATACATCCTGTAGCTTCCCCCCAGCAAAACACACAAATGTGTGCTGTGGGTTCAGCAGGTGAGCTGCCCCACTGAGGGCAGCCAGGCAGCCAGATAGTCCCGCTGTAGCTCCTTAGGGAGCCATGGGAATTAACAGCTCATACTGAGAGCACTTTTAAGCCAGTCTCCACCTAGGAAAACAAGTGGGTAGCACTCTGGCAGACATTTTCCCACACGCAGGACGGGATTACCTCACTGCCATCACTCAAGGGCAGCGGCATGACGGAAGCACCCGGCTGCAGAGCCACTACCCTACGCTGGACTTTATGCTCCAGTAATGAGCAAAAGCAGCGTCACTGGCAAACACCGCGCTGCTTGCAGCGACGGGAGTTGCCGCATCATTGCATCACACTTCCTACCTTTTTGCTCCTGTCAGCCACAGTCGTTCCTGCTACCTGTGAGCACAAGGAACACGCTTGCCTGTGCCCGAGAGGGCAGCAGCAGCCCTTCAAAGCGGGCAGGGGGAGCATACGGGCTCTCTTGCAGGAATAATTAAGCTTTTCCTCTTTTATACCTTGAGCGGCTGCTGGTGTCAGAGACTACACCATCTGCTGGTGAGCTAAGCAAAGGAGCTCACAGCAGTGAGGGAGGATTTCTGCCTCATATCCCATCCCGTGGGAAGGAGGTGTTTGCAGGGATGCCTCGGCCATTTCTGGCACCCGGGGCTCCCCAGGGGCACTGGGAGCCCCTGGCCCTGCCAGCCTGCGCCGGGGGATCCCTATGCAATCCCTATGCCTCCACCCACTGTACTGGAGAGGAGCCAACCCCAAATGCAGCCCAGAACGTGCTGGGGGGACCACTGCCGTCTCATGCAATGAAGTCACTGTCATGCCAAGGTGACGGCTTTGCTGTGAGATTCTGAAGTGAAGAGTTAGGGAAGACACTGAAGGAGGAGCATGGGCACGTGACCCAGGAGAGGTGGCCCTTGCAGAGGATGTGTGGTGGGAGATGAGGCTCTTCCTTGTGGTGTGTTGTAGCAGCAATGCTGGGCTACAGCTGGTGCTCACCCCTCAGCTGTCAGGGGGAGGAGGCCAGGAGCTTCAGTTTTAATCGAATACAGTTTTCCTGCCCCCATGGTTTATAACATTCATGGATTTACCAGATGAAAAATTAAGATTATCATATTAAACATACATAGTTGATTCTCCACTCAGAGAGAGCTTCGCCTCTGGTGCCTCCCTTCTGAAACCGCCAAGGATGTCTGAGCACTAAGACAAGACTTCCAGCTCCCACCTAAGAAACAGGTGGTGCCTCTGCCAGCACTTTTGAAAGTGGCAGCTTGAAGATGAAAAGTGGCTATAGGTTAGGGGTGGATCTTCTGGAAAGCACTACTGAGGAGAAGGATCTGGGAGTCCTGGTGGATAGCAAACTTTCCACAAGCCAGCAATGTGCCCTTGTTGCCAAGAGGGCCAATGGGATCCTGGGCTGCATAGGGAAGAGTGTGGCCAGTAGGTCAAGGGAGGTCATTCTCCCCCTCTACTCTGCACTGGTGAGGCCACAACTGGAATATTGTGTCCAGTTCTGGGCTCCCCAGTTCAAGAGAGACAGGGAACTACTGGAGAGAGTCCAACGTAGGGCAACTAAGATGATTAAAGGAGTGGAGCACCTCCCTTACGAGGAAAGGCTCAAAGAGCTGGGGCTCTTCAGCCTGGAGAAGAGAAGGCTGAGGGGAGACCTTATCTATGTTTGCAAGTACCTAACGGGCGGATTGAAGGATGATGGAGCTGGACTCTTTTCAGTGGTTCCCAGCAATAGGACAAGGGGCAACGGGCACAAGCTGGAACATAGGAAGTTCCACTCAAATATGAGGAAAAATTTCTTTCTGGTGAGGGTGACAGAGCCCTGGAACAGGCTGCCCAGGGAGGTCGTGGAGTCCCACTCTCTGGAGATTTTCAAGACCCGCCTGGATGCAGTCCTGAGTGATGTGCTCTGAGCAATCCTGCTTTAGCAGGGGAGTTGGACTAGATGGTCTCTAGAGGTCCCTTCCAACTCTGACAATTCCGTGATTCCATGATTCCCCCTCCCAGCTCTCCCCCTGCCCAGCCCCAGGCAGCCCCGGGGAGAGGGGCTCCAGCTGCAACCACCTCAGCACCACATTTTCTGGGACCCGCAGACCCTCTGCTACCGCTGAGACTGCACGCAAACCGAGCACTCAGCTGGGGTGCTCCTGTTTGCACTGGAGACAGAGTGAGAAGGAGTGAGCATCAGTAATTACATGGAATGGTTTATGCGAGGCTCATGTACATGCCTTTTGGGACAAACACAGGGCACAGAGGTGATGGGAAAGGTCTGCATGGTGTCATCCCATCTCTGACAGAATGATAAGGCCAAAATTCTGATTACTTTTGCACCTGGGTAGCTTCACTAGTGTTAATTGAGTGGTGGAAATGGAGGATCCGTGTAAGCAAGATTCAAATCAGACACTGCTATTTAGCTCTGCTTCAGGTTCTCTCTGTAGGGTTGCTTCTGTCAGAGTAAAGAATGAAACAAAGACGGGAAAAGCCTAAATAGTGATTAATGAAGAACAGTCCATATTTAATCACAGCTTTCAATTCAGACTTTATAATTTAAACTTCAGTAATTGTCTTCATGATTTTGGCATCTGCTCATCCCAGCCTACACACTATCTTTGGACTAACAGCACGGCTTATCTTTGCAATTAGGCATTCAGTGTAGCAACAAATCTTCAATTTGGTGTGAGTCACTCAGCTGCTAAATCAAACAATGTGTCACTAAACAAACCAGTTTCCTCCTGACCTCATATGATGATAATAACGACTTGTGAAACCATCTTGAGATTTCTTTGGTATAATTTGCTGGTACTTTCTGACACACTCATTTTCATAAATGTAATTGGGTCCTGTCCCGTTAGAAACGGGATACAGCAGTACCCAAGCAATTGATAGTAGTTATTATCATGGAAATGCAGGCAACCCACCTCAAAACCAGTTGCTAAAAAACCAAAAAAACTCTCTAAAAGTAAGAGCTGTAAGTACAGGGTGAGCCAAAATTGCAACCACGTCAGCTCTGAGGGGCGAGTGGGGATCTGGGCTCTGGCTACGGGGATGGGCAACGCTGGGGCGGGGGCTCCTGGTGCAGACCATACGTCCTCCAGTGCCTCCATACGCCAGCTGAACGCCCGCTGCTCTGCATCACAAGTGTCTGCATTAGAAGTAATAGATAGTATACATGGTAATAATTAGTCATTATTAGAAGTAATCCATTATCTTCAGCTTAATGTAGTCAAGGTGACATTTGGTGCTAAAAGGTTATGGTACCTAGAAATTCCATCTCTGCACTCAACCAAAGCGCGGTGCTGGGGTAGAAGATGTGCAGTCCCAGGGCAGGCTGTCCTCAAAACATGAAACCTCTCTAGTGAGGGGTTAGCTACCTGCCCTCTGCAAATGCCTGCCCTGGGCTGGAGCGAATTGCCACTGAGAAGTCCTGTCTTGATCCACTGACTTTCACTTAGGCGATTATTTCAGATGAAATGTTTGCATTTTGATTTTCCTAAGTTAGACAAGAAATCTCAGGGATAGGCTGAGAACGCCACAGACACGGACACAGCAGAAATACTGAGGATGAGTGGACAGATACAGACAACATCTTGAAGTACACATGAGTCTGGAATATGTCCTGCCTTCCTCTAATGTAAGTTTCTAAATACAGGTTACAGTCTTACTGTAGCGGTAGCAGTGCAGGTATACACTTTACTGACACTGACTCAATTCTATTTAATTTTTTTTTTTTATTCCCTAAAAAGATTAGCGCTGGGCTCATTGGAAACTAAACATTCTCAAAAGGATGCAATCATTCACATTTCCATCTACACAAAGAGAGGCCTATCCTGAATGATTTGACGAGACAACATAATCTTTTATTGAAGAGGCAGGGGCAAAGCGGGGAGGGAAGGTGGAGGGACTTGGGTGACTGGGGAGGGGACTGAGGCCTGCCAGGGATTCGAAGGAAAATGCAGCCAGTTCCCCCACCTGCATAGCAAATCCCTTCAAATCCAACTCCCAGGTTTTCTCATAGGAGCTAACAAACCGACGGCAACGTAAGCTTTGAAAGACACAGAAACAAGTAGGTCATGATGCATCCATGAGCTCCTGGCATTTGCTATCAGTGCTTCAGCTCACTGGTAGCCACAGCACAGAAATCCTTCCTGCACCCATGCTGTTGCCAGCAGGGTTAAAGATCTCAAGCTTCTGCATATTTTCTGACTTAATCTTTCTGAGATGTAAATGCGGATGGATGTGCAAGGTTATCTGTTTTGTTTGAAAGCAGCCCTTTGTGAGCGCATCCATCTGAGATACTTATCATGTCTCTTTTTCCCTTTTGATCAGCCCAGTAATTTCTGCACCTGAGACCTACATCTCAGAGGCATAATCCATCATTAAATGTTAAAAATCTTCAAGGAGACTGGTAAAATGACACCAATTTCCCAGTGGAGTAAATGAGACTAGAATTTATTCCCATTTCTGCTGAAAACTGGCATGATTGTTGAGCTGATGTGCTTATCAAGACAGGCGTCTGCTTTAACCTCCATGCCCTCCTGAAGGCTTCTTTCTGTGATGTGGGTGCTATGGTGTGTCCAAGCACTCAGGGGCATCTTTGGCCAAGCAGCAGTGGAAAGCTCCTGGCGCTAATAGGATTGCTGTGGTCCTGGTTGGGGAAGTGCAAGGGTAATCGATTAATGGAGTCTGACTTTGCTATGATGGATACAAATGGAAAGGGACAGAATGAACTCAGAAATTGTTCCACTGTTTATTCAGAAGTGTTTGATTACAGCCAAGGAAAACAGAAAAGTTAAAAAAAGTTATCTCTGTTAGTTAAATCTGTTAATCTGTTAGTTATATCTTTTAGTTAAAAAGTTATCTCTGGAAGTGCTCTGTTGAAAAAAAAACCACCGAACTTTTTGCATAGTTTCTGTCTGAGTTAGTAAAAGGAGCGATAGTGTCAGCTGCAGATTATACTGTTCATTCCCTTCTTCCAGGCAGCTGTATCCGCCTTGACATGGGCAGTAGTGACAGCAGATTAACTCACCTCCCACAACTTTTTTCTTCCCTCTAGTCTCCCCCCCAAACCTACCTACTGCCAGCCCACACACTTGGCAGCGCCACAGCAGCTGCCTTCCCCCCTGCTGGGTGCCTGTAGCAGAAAATGCACTCTGCCAGACCAGAGTGTATTGCATGTGTAAAGGCAGAGTCGCCTGAGTTAACACCTCAGCTTTGCTCGCTGTTTGCAGAGCCTCATACCCTGCCTGTTCCCAGTTCACTCCTGAGATCCCAGGCTCCTGCTGGTTTCAGGTCACTTCGTTTGGAGTTCTCTCTTTGTTGTGATCTTCTTTTCTGGCATGTATTTTTATGCCCAGTTAAAGTTGAGTGCTCCGGTAGGGATGCTGTAGGGATGCCTGGCCTGCTGTGTGTGGGACATGCATAGGTTTCCCCGTGTCAATACCCTGACAGTGGGTATCTGCAGCACCCACTGGTGTAACCATACATTCCATTGTTTCATAATATGTAGGAGAATATTGTAGGGTACTTGGTGACGGCCAAAATCTTTGCTCTCTAGTTGCCTCCGGAGCAATAACGTGAAACTTCTCTCTGCTGATGCAAACATATCCCAGGCAGTCCCTGCCTGAATATATGATTTGGCTCCCACGCAGTGGGGAAACTGTGTCATCTGAAATGGTAGATGTCATGGTATTGTGGGTTAGCCCCAGCCAGCAGCTCAGCCCCACACAGTGGCTCGCTCACTCTCCTCCCAGCAGGATGGGGAGAGAATCAGAAGGGTAAAGGTGAGAAAATTCATGGGTTGAGATAAAGACAGTTTAGTGGGTAAAGTAAAAGCTGTTCACGCAAGCAAAGTAAAATAAGGAATTAATTCACTACATCCCGTTGGCAGCCATGTCCAGGAAAGCAGGGCTCCATCATATGTAATGGTTACTTGGGAAGACAAAAACCGTCACTCCAAATGTCCCCTCTTCCTCCTTTTCCACCCCGATTTTTATTGTTGAGCATGATGTCAGCCTTTTGGTCAGTTGTCAGCTGTCCCAGCTGTGTCCCCTTCTCAGCTTCTTGGCCACCCTCAGCTTACTTGCTGAGGGGGAGTGTGAAAAAGGAGAAGGTATTGATGCTTTGCAAACACTTGATTAGCAACAGCTAAAACGTTGGTGTGTTACCAGCACTGTTTTGGTCACAAATCCAAAACACAGCACCATATGGATACTATGAAGACAATTAACTCCATCGCAGCCCAAACCAGTACACAGAGAGGACATTTGCGATACCTGCAGTGCCCATTTATGGATGACCATTCACACTTCTATTACCATCTCCCAGCACAAATTGTCAAAGTGGTCCTTCATATCCTAAAGTTGTACTCCTGTGGCTTTCTGCAACTGACAAGCAATAAGATTGCTCCATTGGTTGCTCCCTCTTCCAAAACTGGCATTCAGTTGATGACAATATTGTTAGATATTCTGCTTGCTCTGAAAATTTAGTATGGGCACTGAGAACTTAACAAGATCATGTCTTCCTACGTTGACTGTTCTGAAGGGTCACAAGTGAAGTATACGGGCCTGGATTTGGTACCCAAAAAAGACAGCCCGGCATTCCTTCCCCAGAAGTGTGGTCAACTTTATTGATAGAAACAAACCAGCCAGGAGGCATTTAGCCTAGTCAGCATAAACTGCCCTGAAAGCCCTGAGAGCTGACACTCATCCAAGGTAGGTGGGGTAGATATAAGGTCATGCATACTTGAAGCTGTCTGCCATCAGGTGCAATTCATAAATTCCAAACTTTTTGGAAACAACATTCATACTTTACACCTCTTTTCAGAGCCAGATAGGTATTTGTGCCATTGCAGCCACATCTACACTGTTGGTAACCGGTGGCAGGCAACAGCTGGTGCCCCAGGGGTGAGGAGCAGCGAACGGGCAGTAGCGCAGCAAACACACTCTTAGTCCAGGTGGGGCTGTAAGGGGAAGTGAGTGAGCAGCGCTGATCTGCCCCGAGTATGCTGGCAGCGCACTGAGAAGAGCTTCCCAGGGTGCCAGAGGGAGGCTTGAACTGGTGTCAATCTAGTGTTTTCAGCTGGAGTACTATGAAATTGAGTGCAGGCCATTTCAATGTCAGTGGGTTACTGACAAAAGATCTAAATAAGCATCAGGGAAACAGAAGAGAAAATAATATTAATTACTCAGCTTTTGAGGGCTCCTAACAAAATATAATATTCTACAAAAGCCATGAGGCAGGGGGGTGACTCCCTGGGAAAGCACCACTGTAAGTGGAAAATTTCATTAAGAGACTGAAAATAATATACTTTTGTTTAAGGAGCATTTTCTATGCTTAGAAATCACTCTGTTTAACCATTTCTCTTCAGCGAAAGATTTTGTTTGCTAAATGTGAAAGCTACCCAGCTTATCACGTGTATGTGCACAGAACAGCTCAGATGCAATCTCTTGCAAGTACAAAGCCCATGTTCAACTAATGCCATGATAGAAGTCCTCACTGACAGCAATTGCAGCACGACCTGGGGAGTTAGCAGGGATGCCCAGGAGTGCCTTGGTCCTTAGGAATGCTGGTCACTCACAGCCCAGGTAAAGGCAAAATAGTTCCTTGGTTGTGATAGTCAGGCCCTGCAAGGTTTCCAGGAGAGGGAGGATGGTAGACATCATCCAGGATGGGATTCAGCTTAGGTCTGAGATATCTAGATGTGTATGCCAGTGAGCTCTAGGCTCTACTGGCTTCAGCTGCATCAGGCTGAGTGGGAGCATGGGTACCTGACCCAGTCCCACAAGCACAGTCCCAAACAGCCAACACAGTGGTGGGCAGTACAACCCATGGAGTGCAGCCCAATCTACCAGAGAAACCAACTCTATCACAGCCTGTCACACCCTGCGCTTCACCAACACTACTGACTCCACCCGCTATAATGCAGTTTACATACTTAGCTCACACATATGTATGTGTATGTAGGTACCTAGGTTTGCATCTGCATTAATCTCATGCTGAATCCCACACCCCCCAAAATCCTGTGTAGTCAAATCCAACCAAACCAGCTTAACTGACTTCCAGCTTAACTATTGGGCTGCATGTGAATTTATGAGACAATAAGGAGGATCCAGGAAACTATAGACCTGTCAGCCTAACCTCAATACCAGGGAAGGTCATGGAGCAGGTCATCTTGAGTGCCACCACAAACCATATAATGGGCAACCAGGGGATCAGGCCTAGTCAGCATGGGTTTATGAAAAGCAGGTCCTGCCAGATGAACCTGATCTCCTTCTATGACAAGATGACCCGATTATTGGATGAAGGAAAGGCTGTGGATATTATCTAGCTGGACTTTCAAAAAGCATTCGACACTGTTCCCCATAGAATTCTAGTGGAAAAACTAGCTGCACGTGGCCTGGGCGAGCATACGATCTACTGGATCAAGCACTGGCTGTCTGGACAGTCCCAAAGAGTGGTGCTCAATGGAGTTAAATCCAGCTGGCGGCTGGTCACAAGTGGTGTTCCCCAGGGCTCAGTGTTGGGACCATTTCTGTTTAACATCTTCATTGACGATCTTGATAATGACATAGAGTGTATCATCTGTAAGTTTGCAAATGACACCAAGTTAAGCGGCAGTGTTGATCTGCATGACAGGGAGGCTCCACAGAGAGACCTAGATAGGTTGGGTGGGCCAACATTAATGGTATGAACTTCAACAAGACCAAGTGCCAGGTCCTGCACTTGGGCTATAACAACCCCATGCATTGGTACAGGCTTGGGGAAGTGTCACTGGAAAGCTGCCTGGCAGAAAAGGACTTCGGGGTTCTAATTGACAAGCAGCTGAATATGAGCCAGCAGTGTGCCCAGGTGGCCAAGAAAGCCAATGGCATCCTGGCTTGTATTAGAAATAGTGTGACCAGCAGAAGTAGGGAGGTGATTGTCCCCCTGTACTCAGCACTGGTGAGGTCCGAGCGGTGTCTTGCCTGTCCCAGTGCAGGCCTCGCCTCCCTGCCCCTCTCTGCAGTGTGCTTTGGGGTACTTTGTACCCTCGTTAGAAATGGTAACGAGCCCCAGGGGACCAGCAGTGTCCAAGCTTGTTCATCTCAAGGAAAGACCTTTTTCTCCTCTGCTTTTACGCTGGAGCAAGTTTTTTTTTTTATATATAATTTTGCTTCTGAATATGAGATGGTTTGAGTAGTTGGTGAGATGGTTTGAGTAGCTGGCATCTCCCATCTGCTTGGGACAGCAGAAAATTTGGGGCAGAAAATGAGGAAACTATTCCTCTTTTGGGTTACATTCGGTTCCAGTCCTCAGCACAGGAAGGACATGGACCTGTTGGAAGGGGTCCAGCAGAGGGCCACGAAGATGATCAGAGGGCTGGAGCACCTCTGCTATGAAGACAGACTAAGAGAGTTGGGTTTGTTCAGCGTGGAGAAGAGAAGAAAATTCTTTACTGTGGGGGTGGTGAGACTCTGGCCCAGGTTGCCCAGAGAAGCTGTGGCTTCCCCGTCCCTGGAAGAGATCAAGAGCAGGCTGGATGGGGCTTTGAGCAACCTGGTCTGGTGGGAGGTGTCCCTGCCCAGGGCAGGGGGGCTGGAACTCGATGATGTTTAAGGTTCCTTCCAACTCTTAACCTTTCTCTGATTCTATGATATTCATAGATTCATAGATTCATAGATTGGTCCAGGCCGGAAGGGACCTCCAAAGGTCATCTAGTCTGACCTCCCCGCAGTCAGCAGGGACACCCCCAACTAGACGAGGTTGCCCAGGACCTCATCGAGCTTCACCTTGAATATCTCAAGGGAAGGGGCCTCAACCACCTCCCTGGGCAACCTGTTCCAGTGTTCCACCACCCTCATATTAAAGAACTTTTTCCTAATATCCAATCTAAATCTCCCCTTCTCCAACTTAAAGCCATTGCCCCTCGTCCTGTCACTGCAGGTCTTTGTAAACAGACCCTCCCCCAGCCTTCCTGTAGGCCCCCCTCAGGTACTGGAAGGCCACTGTATTGGCTGCCCTAGACCTTGGGATGCTGGAAAAGGTGCCCGTAGTGGAGGCTGCTAGTGGTTTTGGATCTGGAGAAGCTGCTGCTGGTCCTGTGGCTGCCAAAGCCCGGCCCCGTGGAGCTGTGGGTGCGCACTGAGCGGGGCTAACCTTGCTCGGAAGAGCCCTCCCGGGAGGGCTCCACAAACCCCTGTATGGTCCTGCTTTCTTGGGGGTTCTTTCTTTTCTTCCTTGTCTTTTTTTCCAACTGTTCTGAACACCTCTCTGGTGTTCCTTTGGCCTGTTCTGGTCTTCTCTGGAAGATCTTGGCAAAATATTGTCAGCATCTGCTGTGCTGTAAGTTTGTTCCAGTCCCAGCTGCTTTCACGTCCCCGTGCAGGATTTCAGTGTGTGTTGTGCTGTCAAAGAATAATAAATAGTCCTGGGATCTTCCTGTCATTGCTGGTGCCAGGCCTTCACGCTCCCCACGAGAGGAAGTCACAGGTCTTCCCTCTAAATTCCACGCAAGGAATTCCCCGCCAGATCTGTGTGGGTCTGGTCTTCCTGTAGCTCATTCAGAGACATCTCCTTCAGGAGAGAGCCCAGAGATCAGTTCATCTTAAGAAGAGAGGCGGCGTCCTCCCCTCTGCTCAACTTCCTACAGGGTGAATAAAGTTAACCCCCTGCCCGTCCCCGCCAGGTAGAAGTAAAACCCCGTGATCCAACGGCAAAGATACCCCTGAGAATAAATGATGGTTTCAGCAGCCATTGTAGCATTTGCTACAGTTGTACAAATCCAAGATGACTTAACTCTGCCTTGGACAAACATTAATTATTGGTAGGAATAACCCGAGTTAGTATTTACCATGAGAGCAGGTAAGTTTGATGGCAGAAGACGTCACTTATGATGGTAAGGATTTTTACTTCTACTAATCTAGTAAAGTATCTAATAAATAAGTATCTAATCTAATAAACTAATACGCTAATAATCTAATAAAGTATTAATCTAATAAAGTATTAAACTAATAAACTAATAATCTAGTAATCTCAACTAATATTAGTTCTAATAACTTATAATCGTCACTATCAGGAACAGATTTGAGTCTAAATTCTCAGCCAAGGGTGAGGGTTGGTGAAGAGCTGGGGACATGAGGTTGGTGAAGAGAGAGGTTCCTCCGAGGCTTTACACTAACCCGCTCCTTGGCGCTGCCTTTTCTCTTTAGAACGGCATCACAATGGCACCTGTGAGACGGGGGGGCTGGAGCAGGCGGCCGAGGGCACAGGCCCCATTCCCAGGGAGGCAGCTTTTCTGGGGCCACGAGTTCTCCTGGGATTTGAGAGAGACAAGGGAAGTGGGAGAGATTTGACAGCTCTTCCCCCAAGAACATCCACTGCGATGGGCACCTCAGGCAGCCTCTTCATAGCTTCTGTTCACCAGAAACCACTGCCCCATCGCCATTATATTTAGGAATTTGTAGCCATGACCCAAGGCTTTGGTTTTTTTGTTTGTTTTTGAGGAGGAAACCACTGATCCCAACCTAACGGTGTGTTTTATGAACCGGAGGTGTGCATCTAGGCTGCCACCCCACTGCCTTGCCCCTTCCTCTCAGCACAAAGGGCCGAGGGGGCAGGAGGAGCAGCTTCCCTCGTGCCTGTGGCCAGGCACAAGCTGTGACTGGGGCCAGGAGCAGGGGGTGTGACATTCTGCCCCCCAAAAAGCTCTGGGCAGCACCACAGGAATCCCCTGGCTCTGGGGAGATGGGTTTCAGGGCAGATCTCTCACCTGAGAAGGATGGAGAGGAGCAGAGGCCTCTCAGGGTGGCATTTTGCAGCGTGACCCAAAAGACCCCTTGAAATCCCCAAAGCAAACCTGTTAGTCTGCCTTTTAAATACTGGCTTCTGCGTTTTCTAGTTGTGCTTGTGGCATCATCTTGAGGTGCACATGAATCGTCAGAGACACGAGCTGTTGGGACCCTACGGGGATGCAGCCCCTTGGGTGGAGAGGCCTGTAGTGGAGGCTGCTGGTAGTGGAGGCTGCTGGTGGTGGCAGCTCTGGAGAAGCTGCTGCTGGTCCTGTGCCTGCCCCATCCCTGGAAGTGTTCAAGACCAGGCTGGACGGGGCTTTGAGGAAACTAGTCTGGTGTGAGGTTTCCCTGCCCAGGGCAGGGGTATTGAAACTTGATGATGTTTAAGGTCCCTTCCAACTCTAACCGTTCTCTGATTCTATGAGACTGGCTGCCCTAGGCCTTGGCTGGCTGGAAAAGGTGCCCGTAGTGGAGGCTGCTCTTGGTGGCGGCTCTTGGGCATTCTCTTTTAAAATGTCCTTCCCTCCCACAGTAGAAGCACCGCTTGGGGCCCCCCCTGCCACCCGGGTGCGGTGTCTCTTCGCCCGTGCTGGGTCGTAAAGCCCCCACGTCCCAGTCCGTAACTGGGCCCTGGACCATGATTTGGTAACCCCTCTCTTTCCCTCCCTCTCTCTGGTTGCGGCTTCCTCACCTGTTCTACTGTGGCTACCATTAATTTGGTTTTACCTTTCTGTTTGTTGTCATCCCTTCTAACATAGACTTTTTGGGCCTCCCACAACAGATCATTGAAATCCGCATCATGCCATTCTTCCATCTTTTCCAAGTTTTTCTTAATATCGGGCTAGGCCTTTGTAACAAAATTAACTTTCAAGAACTCTCGCCCTGCATCTCTTCCTGAGTAGTATTGCATATTTTTCCTCAAACTTTCCAGCCAATCTGCAGGGGGTTCATCCTTCTGTTGTTTATTTTCAAAGACCTTATCAAAATTCTGCCTCTTTGGGGCAGCCTCTCTTACTCGCCTAATGATTAATGTCCTATAATTGGACATATTATTGCTCCCCTCAACATTGTTCTGATCCCAAGCGGGCCTTGCTATGGGGGATTTCTGTTCCCCCGGAATCTCTCCCTGAATGCTGGGAGGATTCTCCCGCTCCCAGATTCTGATCCTGGCAGCTTGGATCATTTGTCGGTCTTCTGGTGTAAACAGGGCCCCTAAAATAAACTGCCTTTCATCCCAAGTGTAAAGATTGAGGCCTAAAAACTGGTCAAGTCTCTCCGGCTGTCCCAGAGGTTCTCCAATAAATTTTTCATTTCTTTTTTTAAACTCCTGGACCTCAGTACTGGTCAGAGACACATTCACAAACCCCACTCCTCCCGGAGTTGACAAACCCCAGCTGAATCGGGTGCCCCCCCACCAAAAGAGGCTCCCCCAGTTACAGAACGTGAGGTATTTATACCTCCATGTCCCTTTTCCCATTGGTTTGGCACTTTAGGGCTCACATTCTTTGGCGATGGGTTAGCCTATTAGAGGCTTACTCCAACCCCTTTCCTTTTAAGGAGTTGTTCTCTGAAGTCACCCAAACCTGCCCCCGCCCCCCAGCAACAAGCCTCGTCCATACATCATCCCCTGCTGTACCAAATGGCCGAGACCTACAAAATGGCTGAAGCAAAACCCCCTGAGTTCATCTCCCACATTTCAGAATCACAGAATCACAGAATCTTCATGGTTGGAAAGGACCTCTGAGATCACCGAGCCCAACTGCACACACACAAAAGCCCTCCACAATCTCGGCCAGTAGAGCATGCCCTGAAGTGCCACATCTACATGTTTCTTAACTACCTCCAGGGATGGTGACTCCACCACCTCCCTGGGCAGGCTGTTCCAGTGCCTGACCACTCTCTCAGTAAAGTAATTCTTCCTAGTATCTAATCTAATCCTCCCCTGCCGCAATTTCAGACCATTTCCTCTGGTCCTGTCATTATTCCCTTGGGAGAAGAGGCCAACACCCACCTCTCTACACCCTCCTTTCAGGTAGTTGTAGAGGGCAATGAGATCTCCCCTCAGCATCCTCTTCTCCAAACTCAACATGCCCAGTTCCCTCAGCCTCTCCTCATATGACTTGTTCTCTAGACCCCTCACCAGCATGGTATCTCTCCTCTGGACATGCTCCAGCAGCTCAATGTCCTTCTTGTAGTGAGGGGCCCAGAACTGAACACAGCACTGGAGGTGAGGCCTCACCAGTGCCCAGTCCAGAGGCAGCATCACTATGGAAGGTCTTGGAGAAATGTTGTCAGCCTCTGCTGTGCTGTAAGTTTGCACATAAGCTGCTTTCACGTCCCCGTGCAGCGTTTCAGTGTGTGTTGTGCTGTCAAAGAAGGCCTCCTTCCTCTAGCAATATTGCTGTATTTTTGATGAGTTAACAATATCTTCTCTTGTGCTGAGCGTTTTGGCAGCCTTGATTTCTCCTCTGTCCTTGGGGCATGGTCCGAGGGGAGGGAAGGGGAGTCTGGCATCGTGTTGAGGCCCCAGAGGAGCCTTGAGCAAAGGGTCAGGCTGAGGCCCAAGAACCATCTTGGGCGCTGCTCAAGTACCCCTTCATTAATCCTAGAGCCGCATCCTCAGGCGTGGGTATTGCCCACAGCACTGCTGTCAGGGAGGGCATCCCTTGAATGAGGGTGGAACTGATGATGTGCTAAATATTATATGAAAACATATTTTATGAAAAACTGTATTATATGAAAAAACATTTTATAATTTATTAAAAGGTTCGGAATAAATAGTCCTGGGATCTTCCTCTCATTGCTGGTGCCAGGCCTTCACGCTCCCCACGAGAGGAAGTCCCAGGTCTTCCCTCTAAATTCTTCTTCTGAAGACCTTCCTTTTGAAGCCTTTGCAACAGAGAAAGAGAGAAGAAACCACAAATCAGCCCCAAAGCCCTGCCATGAAAGCATCAGGCACAGGGAAGGGGGGCAGAGAGGAATTCCAAGCTGCAGCCCTGGGAAAGGAGGCCCAAGGCAGGCGTAAGCATTGGAAGAGCCTTTAGGCTGTCCTTGGGGAGAGGAGAGAGGCCACCAACATTCCTCCTCCTGCAGAGCTGGGGTTTCTCTTTGGGCAGAAGCAGCAGATTGGTGCGTTTGTGAAGGAGGAGCTGAGGGAGAGCCAGGGACGTTGTGGGGTTCATACTTACTCTTCACTGTTGGTTTCCTGAGCATGGGGAACCAGGAGAATTTGGCCCAAAAAGACATATTCCAGACTCTGAAGCTCCCAGGCACATAATAGTGCACCTCCTCCCTCACATCAGGAGCCTGGCTTTCGGTGGATGCAGGGCTTTCCGGGGATGTGTAGGGGACTGGGTTTATGCTGCGAAAGAGACGGGAGAGACATTACAGAAAAGGATTCACTGTAGATTGATGCTATTGTTGAGGTACAAGCCCCGTTTGTTAAGAGCAGCATGGCTGAGAGCACGTGGAAGCAGCAGGGACCAGGATCTCCAGGCTTCCTAGGGAGACAGAGGCTATTCCAGTTCCAGTTTTTTTTCCCTGGTCAAGGATGTGGAGGGGCTAGAGTGTCTGTTGGTGACAGGACACAAAGGTTCAGGGGGATGGTGGCAGGAGTGACCAGGAGAAGAGACCCTGAAGAACAAGTGCTCCTTGAGAAACACTCACTTGGTGTTCTCTGACAGCAGAGCTCCTCCATTCCCCAGATTCTCCTGGCTCCAGTGTTCCTCCTGAGGGGCCCTTGGTGGGGACTCTAGAAGCACGGTGTCATTGGCTTGAGCTGTAGGAGGCCAAAGGGAAAGATTGCTTAGATGCAGCTGATGATAAAGGAGGCTGCTGAGTGCTTGCCTGAGTAGAGAAGATAGAGTGAAGCAGCTCCTCAATGGGAGTGGCTTTAAACCAGCCACGCTGGAAGACTTTCCCCACCCAAAGACGTCCCCTGGGCGGCATTCCCAGAGCCCTCTGCCATCGTTGAGCCCTTCCTTACTGTTGTTGGCGGGAGCTGAGGTGATGGTCTGGGCTGCTGTGACCTGCTCCCGCTCCTGTGCCTCCTGATGGTAGAGGTACATCTCCCGCCAGGACTGAAATTCCTCTGGCTCCTCACTCCTGAAATCTCAGAGCCAGCGGTTGGGCCAGAGTTGTGTCCCCCCAGGGAGGACCTGAAAGAAAGCCACCGGTGAGCTGGGATCTCCCCTCAGACCTTCCCTGCCCTCTCCCTCGGCATGGGCTGGAGCCAGTGGCACTGGCAGCCCAGCGAGGGCAAGTCAGCTTTGGGAAGGAAGCTGCTGAGAAGGAGTCTCTTGGACTTGGGCGGTTTTGGGGCCTGGATGCACTGGCATGTGTGGATTTGGCTGGTGGTCTGTGCAACCCACTTGAGATTGTTGATCTGGCGACAACACTGCTGTAAAGGGAAAGACTTGGAGTAAGAAGAGACCAGAGCAAGGAAGAGCCTAGGCTGAGGAATGGCCTAGGAGACACAAATCAGAGTACCCCTGGAGCAGCTTCAAGGGCCAAGGCTTGTCTAAGAGACCCACAAGGTGGTTGAGGAAGGGCAAGGCCAAAGGCCAAGCCAAGGATCTTCCTCATTTCTGTGAGAGCAGGTGGGAGAGAAGCCACCGCTTGGCTGAAAGCCGGGCTGTGGGCATCCTGAGGTGGGACACCAGCCCCCAAGAGAAAGACTTGAAGCCAGCCCCATCCACTCCCTCCCACAAAGTGTGGCTGCAGCCCATTTCAAACCAATTTTCCTGCCCAACACACCTCTCCTTATGTTTTGGGAGCCGCTACGGGACTCTGGAGCGGGAAGAGGGCCGCAGCTGGCCTGGATCGGCGGCAGGGGGATGTCTGGGAGTGTTATGTCCATGTCTAAGAGGATCTGGAAGGAGACAATGTACATGCAGGTCACATACCCATAACATGGATGTGAGGCCCCTTTTCAGCCTGGTAAAAGGCTGATAAGATAGTGCAAACAGTTTTTGAAGAGCAAAGTGTTTCAAAGTTGAGGAAAAAGACTCATCAGTCAAGGTTTTACAGAGGCAGCATCTCCGAAGGGAAAGAAGTAAGAAGCCCCAGAGGGCAGAGGAGCAAGAGCAGGTGATCCCGCATCCTTGGTTCACTTGCAGCGCCTTCAGAACCTTACCCTCTTGGCTTGAGGAGCCTCTGGTGGCTCCTGCTCTGCCCTTTTGCCATTTGGTCTCTTGCGGCTGGGGCTTTGGACATTCACAATGGGGCCATCGAGGCTGGTGTTACAGAGCAAGCAGATGGTGGGGCATTGCTCTTCCTTCCCAGGTGACACAGAGGAGTTGACCATGATCTTCTTTTTCTTATTCTGGGGCTCGTCATAGGTCATGTATTCCTCAAATGAGAGGGTTGGTCTTTCAAATTCCTCCTCCTCTTCATCGTTCTCAAAAATGAAGGAGTTGCCCATTGTCCCTGTGTCAACCTGAGACAATTTCCTCTTCCTCTCTGATGATGTTAAGTTCTCAGAAATCCTCTTTTTTTTCACTCTCTGGGATGCGTCACTCCCAGCTTTCCCCTCCTGCCACTCGGTGGTAGAGAGCTCCACGCTCAGCTGGGTCTTTTCCACTTGGCCTCTTCCAGAGTCCCAAGGCTCTTCCTTCTGGTTGTTTCTGGGGGGATCGAAAGCCCCAGATCATTAGATTAAAACATGTGCAGCAAGCAGATTGCATCTCTTGCTTTATTAAATAAAGTCCCTAAAGGCACAGAACCAAGCTTCTCCCTCAAGATCACCAGCGGGGTTCACTCACCCGTGTTCCTGACACTCAGGCAAGGAATTCCCCACCAGATCTGTGTGGGTCTGGTCTTCCTGTAGCTCATTCAGAGACGTCTCCTTCAGGAGAGAGCCCAGAGATCAGTTCGTCTTAGGAAGAGAGGCGGCATCCTCCCCTCTGCTCAACTTCCCACAGGGTGAATAAAGTTAACCCCCTGCCCGTCCCCGCCAGGTAGAAGTAAAACCCCGTGATCCCCACCCCAGGCCAAGGGAGCCCTCCTGCTCTTCATAGAAATGAAGACACAGCTGTCATTTTGTCCTAAAGGTATTAAAATCCAGTATTTGGCCAAACTTTTCTGTCTCGGGTGCCTGTTTCCCAGCTGTTGGCTTGGCAGTGATTGAGGTGCACGGTGGAAATTGTGTGTTTAAGTTGTGTGTGGGGGTTGTTGTTGTGAAGTCAAAAGAAATGTCACTTAAGCGACATCTCTGTTTCTCTCTCGTGAGTGCGTGTAAGTGTAGAGAGGTGGTAAAAAGACCACCTAGAGCATAAATGTGGTCTAACGCAGCCAGGAGGCAGAGGATGACTCCTTGTAGGAGGAAGGGGTGGCATCACGTGCAAGAAAACAGCATTTTCTGGTTCCTCAGTAGCAAGTATTAAAATTTGAGCAGTGAGAAAACTGGTGGGATGAATACCAGCATTGTCCATGTGTCCCTCCATCGCTCTTGGGTATTTCCCTCCCTCCCTCCCTCCCTCCATCCATCCATCCTTCCACACCAGCTGATACCGGTATCATTTCTATCTCCAACTGCCAAGTTGAAAGCGAGTGTGTGTGGTGAGAACCTGGTGAAACTTGGTGAATAAGGCCATGAAATAGGAGCACTATAAAATCCAGGTGTGGGCTGCCTGGTACCACTGCTGGAATAACTTTCTTCTGGGTACAAGTGGGAAATTAGGGGTTTGGAGAATAAGTCTTATGAGGAGAGGCTGAGGGAGCTTGGGTTGTTCAGTCTAGAGAAGAGGAGGCTGAGGGGAGACCTTCTTGCTCTCTACAACTACCTGAAAGGAGGGTGTAGCCGGGGGGGGGGGGGGCGGGTGTCGGTATCTTCTCCCAAGTCACAGGCGATGGGACAAGAGGAAATGGCCTCAAGTTGTGCCAGGGGAGGTTCAGATTGGATATTAGGAAAAATTTCTTCACTGACAGGGTTATCAAGCATTGGAAGGGGCTGCCCGGGGAAGTGGTTGAGGCACCATCCCTGGAGATATTCAAAAGACGAGTTGACATGGTGCTCAGAACTATGATTTAGTGTTGGTGGGTTGTTATTTTTTTTTTTTAAAGGTTGGACTAGATGATCTTAAAGGTCCCTTCCAACCTAGGCGATTCAGTGATTCTGTGATATTTAAGCAGCATCTACCTGTCTGCTAAACCCAGGACATCTTGCTTCAGGTTTTATGTATGTAAAAGGAGGAAAGCAGAGCCATCAGCAGATGTAACTGCTCATGAAGGTGCAGTTCCTCTTCCCCTCCAGGTGGGGAAGAGATGTGAACTGTGAGGTTTGAAAGAACAGACACGACGGGCAGTTCCTGTGCCCCATACCTAGATGGCTTGATATCAGCATTGTATTTCTTCTGTCACCTGTTTTAAGCTGTCACTTATTGGTGTAGATGAGAGTACTCTCAGGTTTATCAGCTTCATTTGAATGCTGAATAGACTTAACGAATATCTTCATAATGAACAGAACTTTATGATAATTAAAAACTCCAAAGGGAGGAAAAAATGTTTCAGTCTCTGGAGACATTCAAAACCTGTCTGGACATGTTCCTGTGCAACCTGCTCTAGGTGGACCTGCTTTGGCAGGGGGGTTGGACTAGATGATCTCCAGAGGTCCCTTTTAACCCCATATCATTCTGTGATTCTGTGAAAATTATCAGTGGTATCACAAATGTTTAGAGCAGACGCATTAGATATAGATTAATACTTGCACAGGAGTCTGTGTGCCAGCCAGTGCATAAAACTCATACTTGGCATGAAAGTCATCATGCTTAAGCATTTCAGTCCTTTCTGCAGCACCAATATAATATTTTGAAAGTCAGGTCTTGGAAAACAAGGCATTATCCTCCAAATGATGAGAATGTATTTCAAATATTGCAATTGAGGCTTTTTGAATTTTTTTACGGCCAAGATTTTAAAAATGAAGCAGAAACTAAAATGATGAGGATGTCCCTTATCTCCAATAACTGAGATTTTAGAAGAGCAGAAAATATTAAAAGAAACTTGAAAAACTTGTGAAAGTTGACACTGTACAGGTAGGACACCATATAAACAACCACATGAAATTGTACTAACTTTGTCAGGCTGAGCAAAATGCTGTTTTGACAGGATAAGAAGTTAAAACATATTGCACAAAGTAGTTGAAGATCTTCTTTTAGGCTGCCATATCAGTCTTGTGTCCTGCGAATGTAAAAATGAGGTAATTGATTAGCTCACCACACACTGTGACATCACTTTCCAGTTCCTGTCACCTGCTCCAGCATCCCACACATCTCTCCCTGTCAGCCTGTCACTGACCTCAGACACTTCACTCTTCCCAACATTTCTCATAACTGTCAATTTTTTACATAGTTGCTATGGAAATTTGTGCTGAAATACCAGTTTCCACTTGGAGAGGTTGGGGGTGCAGTTTGTGCCCCTGCTCTGCAGTGCCCTGGTAGCCCCCATAGGGACCTCCCAGGATCCTGCATTGCCAAAGCCAAGTACTTTGTGGAGGCAAAGCTGCTTGGATAACACAGCACCTCCCTCTGGGGAAACTTCCTTCTGGTCAGTGGTGTAAAGAAAAGCCCAGCTGGTGTCATTCTACCTGGCATATCCTTTGTGTATCAGTTGAGTGGATTCACAATGTCAAAGTGCTTTTTCTCTGTGTTTTGAGACAGGCGATAGGGAAGAGGAGCTCCCACTCCAGGCTTTTGCATCTGTAAGCAGGAATAGCAGCCTATTCCCTCCGTTGTATGCCTGGTTGAGGGTGATGTTCTGATATCTTATACTTTAATTAAAATCAAAGTCCCAGAAGATTTAAACTGCAAGGTCTGACCCATTTTTCTTCTGAGGACACTGAAGGGATATTTTGAAGACTTACTTGCACTGGGCCTGCCGTTTGCTTACAGCCGTAGCTCTGCGAGGAAGTCTGCCTGCCACTGAATTTTTCCTGGGGGGTATTTATGATAAGTAAATCGTAAGTGAATACCAGAAGTGGGACAAACACAGGCAGTTTTCCTTGCCGATCTACATCTGTTTATGAGTAGAGAGGTTGCCCATGCAGTCTCTGCTGTGTTTGAAACCTAAACTTCCCAAGGCTGGGTGTTCCACCTGCGGGGGTTTCTAGAGGCATTCAGGCCAATGAGGTGATGGAGAAAACATGTGCTGGGATGTGACTTTGGTGGCAGGGTGTGCACTGCCCGGCTACCCACCTGCTCCTGATCCCCTGTTCCACCCCAGGTGTGTGGCCCAGATGAATAAATAGTGAAGCCTGGAGCATTCTCCCACCCCAAACCTACCACTCACAACACCTGAACTAGTTTTGGCTGGAGGAGGTTGCATGAAATGTCTTTGTTTTCTGCTAATACTACTCAACACCTTCTGACGCGAGTTTGGAGGGAACTGTTTCTTCCAATCATCTCTTTGAAATGTCTGGAAGAGGTGTGATCTATTTAGCACTGCTTTCTTAGGACTACATGTAATGGCATGAGCGTTCCTATAGCTGTGTGACCACAAACCTTGTGACATGCAGTGTGCTTCTTCCAGCTCTTGGAGCTGGAGGATGTACAAACATCTCAGCTTTCACCTTTTGAAAAATTACTGCAGTTGGAAGACAGATATGAAAACATGATGCAAGAGCAGTCTGTAGGTACAAAATTGAAAATACTCATCATGCTCCCATTGTAAAGGGGATAAATTTGTTCATTTAAATTTTTGTCTGTTAATGAGATGCTTTGGCAACTTGGCAGTATTTCCAGGCTTGGAACAGCTGGGAGGGGACTCTGTTCCAGGAATGCCTGGGCTGCTGGAGCGATGCTGGTGAACTCAGTGGTACAAATGAAGGTGAAGGTTTGCAAAATCAAACTTTTTAAATGCATATAATCAAAACAAATGAGATTTGTCATCCCTTCAGGGTCTAAGTGGTTGCCTTTTCTGGGGTAAATGTCATCTATCCTGAAATCTGTTTTCTTTCTATGAGAAACAGCTGATTTTTTAACTCTTGCCTGTTCCCTGCTGGTGTCTGATCATACTGCTTTTTTTTTTACAGATCAGCAGTTCCGCTGTAGGTAATAGCATTCACTGTAACCTCATGTGGTTTCTGAGCCAGACAAAGACAATAATTAACGGGAATACAGAGCACGAAGCCCATTTCTCTTGGCATTGCTATCAAAATTGAGTGACTTTATTTTATTTCACCTTAGCTGCATTGATTGAAATGTGAAATTGTTTTAGTAAGTGGTTCTCTCCTGCCTATTTATTAGGGTTCATTTGTTCATTCAGACTGGCAATGGCCCATATCTAATGCTGAATTCTCTGTTGCTTCATACAGGCTCCTCCTTTGATAAAAGAAGGATTTTTACCCTTAGAAATCATTTTGAGAACTGAAGTAAAGCAGTGCAGTGCAATGAAAAATCCAATTAAGCTAATTAAATACTATGATTAGATTAATATGTTCGCCTGAATGCAGGACACCACGACTATGACACCTTGACTCTCGCACAGCTTCTGGGCCACGTTTTTCAAATTGCCAAGTTCATTTTGTGCTGTGCACAAGGTGCAAAATTCATCTGACACGGGCTGACGTGTGGACTTGAGAACTTGCCCGCGTGCATCAAGTTCACTGCAGGAGGGGAGTGAGCTGGTGCCAAGGGACAAAGAGCTGCCTCAGCGGTAGGAGTGGGAAAGAAGGTGAGTGACTTTCTACCTGGGTCCCTTCAGCTAAGGACAGAGTATCTGCTAGATAAGCCTCTGCGAGGTCCAGGAAGCCCTGAAGACACAGCGCCAGGTGGCAGGCAGCAGTGTCAGCTGGATGCTGCTGCCTCAAAGGAGGACAACCACTGACAATGTCATGTCAGCAGTGACCAGCAAAACCCACGCAGAGCTGCTCTCACATCCCACAGCTGGATCTTTAAAGTAAAAGTCCTATCACGTGTTTTCAGCTTTCAGAGAAAGAGCTGTGATGGAAATCTGGTGGCTTCCAGAGCTGAGGAGACTGAGCACTAAAAGTCTAAGCACCCAAAAGGACACTACCAGTTTCTGTGTGTCATGAACTTCAGGGATGTGTGGCTGCAATGAGGCAGCGCTGCCAGCATAAGCAACTGTCTGCGTCCACCAAGGTTCCAAATCCAACATCTGAGAAACAAAACTTCTGAGAAACTCCAGCTGTGTGAAATAGCAGGCTGGGCTCCCAAAATCAGGGGAGATGTCACTCACTGTTCAAACGGGGTACACCCTCTCCTCCACAACTTTCTCTACTAACACAATCATGAGGAAAATGTTCCCCTCCCCCTGCAAAAAGAAGAAACCAGGGAGTGCAATTGAACCTGAATTTTGATTCCTTAGGAGCAGCTCTGGGGAGGAAAGGGGGGAGGCAGGAGGATGCTGCCTTCTGGTTCCCCTCAGCTGCTGGGAGACCTGTGGCTGTGTGCCACCTTGTGTGGTGATCTCAGAGCCCCTGCCTGTCCAGGGGCCTGGACAGCCACTCCACCATTTAAACTGCTTTGTTCACAGCAGCAGGAGACAAAGTTGATCCTCCCCTGGGGAGAAAGAAGTGGCAGATGTGCTACCACAGCTCATTGCCATCACCTTATGAGGGTGATGTACACTGGTGATGACAGAAGAGCAAATGAGGCAAGTTCATGTGTTATTATGGCAAAACCATGTCAGATTTGGCCATGCTTCACCTTCTAAAGTAGAATTTGTTGCTATTTGACTTTTATCTTTCTTGACCACTGAACTGGGAAGGGGCAGAAGATGGTCATGTAACTGTGGGGGGCATAATTTTCCCCAGATTCAGATCAGAGGTGTCAAATGTAAACTAAAGAGGGAAAAGGGAGAGGCAGTGGCTGCCAAAGGGGAACCAGCCGTGATGTCCATACTCCTTTCCCCAGGGAACACCCTGAGATATTCTCCCACAGCAGGAAGAGAGAGGAAATCTGGACCAGGCACCCCAGCCAGCATTTGCTGTCTGGCATATGCTTCAGAGCATGACTTGTTTTACTCAGGTCTTGCCCTGTGGACCAATGGAGACTGGCTTTAGGGAAACATCTTGCACATTCCTGGGCAGTCACACACATTTCCAGTGCTTGCCCTGTCACGTAACTGCTTGTATCTGTGGCTGTTATGACCTGTTTTATTTGGTGGTCATTTAAAACTGCTTTCTTCCAAGTATTCTTGTTTGGTGTCAGAATAAGGGTGAAAGATGAAGACCAGAAATCGGTTTTGGGGTTATTCTCACTGAACTCAGCTGAACATCTCTTAGCAAAATCTTTATTTAAACTTATTTAAAGATTCTGTGATCTGCCTTGGCAACATCTTATAAGAATTCCGGGAACAAGATAGAAACAATTAAGATCAACAGCCATGCTGCAATTTCCATTTCCGTGCTCTATGCGTATGGCATTTGCTCATTCCAGCCCTCCTGCCACGACATGTTCACCTCTGGAGGTCTCTTCCAGCCTAAGTGAGGCTCTAATTTTATGGCTGCTCAAGCACAGGCTTTTATGCACGGCTCTGTAGCTTGACCTGAGTTACACGTAATGAGGGCATTTGTTAAACAGCATGTCCTTTTGAGGTATGTTGATGCTTTTAGCTTTCTTTTCATAGATGTTTCCTTGAATAAAATATCCCACAACCTTTATTCGAGTCACATAAAAGATTTATGCCTGTCTTTTTCTGAGATGAGTGAAGAGAGGCATTCTGTATGGGAAAAGGGGGGGTAACGCTTAATATGTTTCCTCATATATATATTGAAATTATATCTAAAAATATTTTATATTTAATTTGTCACCATGATACCTTTTAAATCATATACGTATGGAAAATTTAGAGGCTTCCTCTGCCCCTCTTAGTGTCTTCCTTACTTTCTTCCTGGAAACTAACTTATCTTGGGTATTTCTGTTGGTCTTTCCCCAATATAAGGAAATAAATAATGTAAATTTATCTACATTTTTGGTCTCTCATTTTCTTTATAAGGTTTACATCAACTCTGGAGGGGAATTTTCCACAGGGATGCACTTCCACTGGAGGAAGCAGACTCCAGCAAATGCCTATTTCCTAAAAGAAAAGTTCACACATTTGTGGGTAATTAAGAAATTAGTTATGAGTAATTTGTTGGCATCAGCCACTGTGGTACCTGGTGGGAGTGACATGGATGCAGGTGCCCCATGGCAGCCGTTGCCCTGCCAAGCAGCCGGCCCCATAGCACCAGAACTACACATCCCAGGGGGCAGTGGGCTGACACCACACACTTTTGGGTCATTTCAACAAATAAAGACATTTTAATTCAGAAGTTTGATTTCAGTAGCAAATCATGACATGCAAGTTATTCAACATATACGTTGAAAAATTTTGTTCAAAAACTTGTTCTTGTGGGAAAACTGTTCCAAATTTTTCTAAAGAGTATTATAAGTGAGATCTCCAATGGATTTTCCAAACATTAGTCCTTCAGGGAATATTATTTATCTCAATGAAGAAAGGCAGTGACCTCCATGAAGAGCTGCTACTTGCACTCTGGATTGGAGCCCCCCAGGACTCTGTGACATCTTGGGGCAGAGAAGGGAACCTGATGGCTCTGGCTGGCCCAGGCATCTCCCAAAGGTACAAATTTCCCTTGGAGAAAGGGTCTCTGCAGAAAATATGCTCCAGCCGCTCTTCACATACCTGTGCCTTCCTGCTTCCTCCTCTGAGCTGTGGGAGAGAGAATGAGGGCAGCCCCACGTCTCCATCCCACCATCACGCAGCAATGGAAATGTTCCCAGAATAAATATCAGCCTTTGCATAACCATGAGTTTCTAAACCTCTGTGTACTGTGTGGGCTTCACTAGTTAATAAAGCAGTTTTACAAAAAGAGAGCACATTTTTTTAAGCCTGTTCTCAGAAAGGAATAGAAAGTAACGCACAATTAATTGCAAGTCATAATAATTTAGATACTTAGGGATAATCACCCAAACAAAACAAACTGCAAATGCTATTAAATACACAGACACGGAAGTAAATCAAGCAAACTGGAGCTGTTCATAAATAGAGAGTTGAAAAAATTAAAAATTAGGACAGTGTCACAGTGCAACTAGCTCTTTGCTGCTATTTGGTTGGGAATAAATATTTTTTATTCACAGTAGAGTGCAGCTCTCACTGTGCCAGCATTAAATAATAGTCTTCCCTCAGTGATCACACTGAGAAAGAAGAATTGATCTGCTGAGAATACTTTGCTTTGCAATGAAGCAGATTTGGAGTATGACTTTGAGGACAGACTGAAGGAAAGTGAATATTTCCCCATGAATTTTCTGTGTAAGCCCAACTTCAGAGCTGACTGATGTGCTTGTCCTAAGCCCATGTGTCTCCCTCAGAACGTGACCAAAACACACACAACCTTATGCCCTTTGCTCTAAGACAAAACCTTGAAGTCCAAACCAATATCTTTCTTCAGTCATCAGAAACCTCACTGACCCCTCCAGCTCCCTTCATGTCTCTGGGGGGACAGAAACCTGCACCACCAGGGCCATGGGCTTCCCTGTCACCTCCCATGCCACCCCTGTGCACTGTGCTTTTCAGTTGCTCCTTTTGCATGCTCAGAGGCCAGCGTCCCTGTGGCTCTGCCAGGGCCACCTCTGCCACCCAAACCTTCCCATCTGCGTCTTATATAGAGTTGAAAATATTCTTATTTTGCTAATTTCCTAGTAAGTATGTAAGAGTAAGTAATAACTATGAGAGAGACAGGAGCCACTGTGGAAGACACGGCACCATGTCCATGGGTTGAATTTCAAATAAAAAGAAAATGTGTGTGGCTCTGAGGGCTTCGGCTGCTGGAAGGAACTGCTGCTCCTCCTCTCACTTGTGCTGCTGTCCCCCCAGTGGAGGAATAAAAAAGAAGTTTCAAAAAAACCTTCATTTTGTTTTAAGTCCTTTGTGCACAAATTTTACAGGGTGACCCCAGCCCTTGTAGGGGTAGCCATGCCAATTAAGTGCTTGCCTTCTCATTTAAAATATTTCTAGAGTATCTTCCTTTGGAGAGGAGATACTTTTTCAGGCTGTTTACTTTCTCTTCAAACAGCAGCTGTTGGATACTCTGATCATCTTAAACACTACTTTGTTAGTTCTGTTTTATGCTTTTATAGTGTGGGGAAAGAAAGTGGCTCCAAATAATAACTCTACAGTACTTACACTGTGGCTTGTGGCATTGCCTGCATTTTAGTCACTACTCTCCCACTGTTAATTTGTGAATATTCAGTTTTTCTCTTTGGCTGCTGTCAAGAGAAGGGCTGAGTTTTTTCTAGGACTCTGGGATCTTCCTCTCACTTAATTAGGAGCCATTTTACATTTTCAACCTGTATTTTGTCTCCTGCTCACCTTCCATCCCTGCTGCACAGGTAGCACATGGCTACCTGCACCATCTGAGAGGATTACATGGGATCCTGCGAGACCTGGCACCTTACTGCTACTGGGAATGTCAGTATGCAATTGCCTTTGGCAAAAGTTTGGCTATTTGTGGAAAATTAAATCCTCCATTTTTCAATACCACATTTGCCCTCACTAACTTGTAGGCTAAATGCCCTCTGGGCGTAAGATGATAAGGTGGTATTGAAGTCATAAGGAGCTGATGTGTTCCGGGTGTGACATTGCTGCTGTTTCTGCTCTATTTTTCATTCCTTTCTCCTGTGCATTTTGCCAAAGGCCAGCTTTTGCTTTTATGATGAGAACCGCCCAGAGCTGCATGCAATGCTCACATAGATGCTTTTCCATTGTTCTCTGCGTCTGCCCTTGTTTGGAAGATGATTTTATGGGGGTGGGAAAAGTGGTGCTCGTTAGCCCATACCTTGACCAGGTACAGGTAAATCGTACCTTCCTCCCACTACCTACAACCAATGTGACTTTATGTCTGTTTGCAGACACATTATCAGGGATGTCAAACTTTTTGCTAGTGTTTGTTACTTGCAGGGACTCAAAAAGCACTGGGACACGAGCTGTAGATGCTGCTGTTTTGTTCTGTGTGATGAGCTCCCTTGAGCCTCATTTGCCTCTCACCCAAGCAGGACCTGGGAACCCCACAGAGCTGCTCACAGGAGCAAGAGAAGCGGCGGGCAGCAAAGCGTGCTGAAGTTAGTAGGAGGCTTTTGAACTCCCACCTTCATTTTTTGCCCCGTGTTTTATCCTTTGCTCTTCAGTGCTTACCGGAGGAGACAGTGGCAATTTTCTCTTCCCCTCCCACAACTGCTTGGAGAAGGCTGCCACACAGGTGTGATGAAGTGCCTGTCCACGCAGTGCTCTGCATCTGGGCTGAGCACCTGGCTCCCGGTGTCCGTGCCTGCTGGCTGCAGCCTGGGCCAAGGGGCAGCCCCTGGTGCAAGATGCTTCCATTGCATGCTTGTCTCTCAAAACTGAGGTGTAAAACACCTTGCTGGAAGCACAGGAAGTTCCTTTTATTCTGATTACCAAAATGCTGCCCAGAAAAGAGAAACTGGGCAGTATGGTAAAGAGGAGAGGCATAAATACTGCATAGCATCCTTACGTATTTACCCATTTACCTTGCGCCTCTCTTTCCTATTATTTTGTAGCCGTCATATAAATAAAGGCATTTTTGCTTTTGCAGCCATACACATCTTTTACTTTATGTTGCAATGGGCTTAGAAACCACTTGGGGGAACTTTTTCCATTGCAGTTAATTACAGATAAAGAAATCTACTGATCTGACTCAGCTGCTTTTATGAGCAGTAAATATCATAGAAATCTGGGTAATTTCACTGAGAAATGTCAAATGCTTAGGACACTTGAAAATAAAGCACTCTTTAGATTCCTTACTCTGAACGTATAGTTTGGGAAAGTTTGGATTTGGGTGAGTTCCTAATTTAGCATCAAACTGGCACTGAAAGGCTTTTTTTAAGTCTCAAGCTGTATCCTGACCTACAAAAACGGGGAAATGTTATTTAGTTGCTAAATAGGATTTTGTAGTTCTGTCAGATAACTATTGTGAACAGCTAGATTGATATTAGAAGCTGTTCAACACAAACCACTGTAAACCTTGTAGAGCTTTCTCTCCTTAAAAAAAAAAAATCCTTCATTTAAAATACCGTTTGGTCTGTCATAAGCAGAAAATAGGAGTGGAAGCTGGACTGAGCACCAGGAGCCTTCATCAATAGCAAAGAGCCGTGGAGCAGCCTTTCCGAGAGCCACCCGGGCGCGGCAGAGACGCGGCAGCATCACCAGGTGGAGCTCTGTCCCTCTCTTGGACTGGAAAATCCTCCCTCTAAGTGTAAGGCCATACATTTTCCATAGGTAAGGCCATAAATCTTACAAAACAGAGCTTTTAAGGGATGTCCTTTGAATTTTATTTTGAATCCTAACTATCGGTGTGCTGCTGTGTAGTGCCCGTGCATGGTAGGGGAAGGAGAGCTTGCAGGGAGGCTCTTTGGAGACTGGGGGAGTCTCATGGGTCAGAGGCACAGGGACACCTGTGCTGGGCACCGTGGGTTTTCCTGTGGGTCTCACTTTCCCTGAAGGAACTGTAGTTTTCATTATACACTTTAATTATCTGCAGGGGTCGTTTTCAGCGGGCTGATCCAGCCGTCCTGTCCCAGTGCAGGCACACAGCAGCCCCAGCTGTGGGCGAGCCACCAGCACTGGTGGTTTCCCGTGGGCTGGGAGACACAGCACCACATCCAGACAGCTCTGAGAGAGGGGATGAGCCCCTGGGGAAGGGCCCTGTGCCCCTCTGACTTATAGCCCAGTGACTCTGCTGGCTGCTCCCAGTTTCACTGCTGAACCTGTTCCCAGCCCGGCTGCTGGGCACCCAGCACTGCCCTGGCACTTTTTTCCCATTAATCAGTTTTTCCCCATGGATGTTCTCCTCTCTCCCGCCTGCCCTGCTGGTGTGTGCAGCCTTCTCCGGTCAGGCTGCCCAGAGCACTTCAGATACCAGGATTACAGCATTTCTCATGCTGTGATTTTTCACAAAACACCAACACAGTAATCCAATATGCTTCTAAGAATGGCAGAAATGAAAAATTACCCAGTATGGGGCCCAGCCACAACCCTTAATGCCTCAAACTACATCTAACACCAGGAGCAACTTTACCTAAACCAAATGAACTATTAAGGCCTGATTTATGCATTTGAACAAATACTGAAATCCCTTTACCTGTGGCAAATCGTGGAAACACCCATATGTGTTCCAGTGACATCAATGGAGCTAAGGTCCACAGGTGAGGTTCAGCATGAGGCTGGTTGCTGTCCAGGACTGGGGCCAGTGAACACTGCCCCGTCCCACTCCACCTCCTCCTTCTCCTCCTCCTCCCTCGGTGGGGCAGAGGGGAAATGTTCTGAGAAGAAGCGATTTTCTTTGTGAGGCTGCTGAATTCTGTGGCAGAGGCAGTCCCTAGGGCCAGTGCTCAAAGTGCAAGTGGCAGGAATAAACCAACGGAGTGGTGTGAGAAAGAGAAGAGAGGTGAGGCGGAGAGGAGAGAAGGAAGGGAAGGGAAGGGAAGGGAAGGGAAGGGAAGGGAAGGGAAGGGAAGGGAAGGGAAGGGAAGGGAAGGGAAGGGAAGGGAAGGGAAGGGAAGGGAAGGGAAGGGAAGGGAAGGGAAGGGAAGGGAAGGGAAGGGAAGGGAAGGGAAGGGAAGGGAAGGGAAGGGAAGGGAAGGGAAGGGAAGGGAAGGGAAGGGAAAATCTTGTCTTCCCCCAAGATCATGAGAATGTCCTCAGAGAGCCTTGTGAGAGGAAGCCAGAGAGACCAGCATAACTGAGGTCTGCTTCTCCCCACTTCTGCAGCCTCCAAGGGAAGCAAATACGTCCAAGGAGCAATAGTCCCAGAGGACTTTTGTTAGAAGTGTCTGCCATAAAGTAACTCTCTAGCATTGAAAACAGGAGAGTAAATGCAACATATACATGCAAAGATAATTCCAGTATTTAGATTTCATTTTTTCTTCCTAGTTAAACACCAGGAAGTCCTGATATTAACCTGCAGAAATCATCACTCCCCTGGGAACTGTGTACCCACAGTGTAGCTCAGACCTTCATAGTCTTGTGCAATTGAACCCGAGGCACCTCATGGTGGCTGAGTGCTGCTGAATAATCTGGGCATGTCATGTCATCTTTTTAAAGGCAGGAGAGCATCCCTTTGGGCTGCAATGAAAGTCTCTAAACCACAGCTTTTGATGGAAAAGAGACTAGCCCCCAGGTCACACATTAACAACCACAGGTGGGGCAAAAGCTCCACAAAGTCAGCAGGGAGGAAGGTGGGTCTCAGCACCTCTCTTTAAGAGAAGG
The DNA here is from genome assembly GCF_964106895.1 of Numenius arquata. Classification (NCBI taxonomy): domain Eukaryota; kingdom Metazoa; phylum Chordata; class Aves; order Charadriiformes; family Scolopacidae; genus Numenius; species Numenius arquata. The sequence goes on along the minus strand of NC_133587.1, from coordinate 26,982,423 downwards.
GAAGGTTAGAGAGCCTCTGGACTGCCTAGCTGTGAGAGATGCCTGCCTCTCTGAGCGAGAGACAAGCACACAATCACCATTGAATATTTGGCCCTCCAGCCTGCTCCTTTCCTTGCTGAAGCCATGGCAGCACTCCTTGGCACAGCCCACAACACAGGGCAGCAGGATGGAGGAGCACCCCAAGACATGCCCTGAGCCCCCATTTTAGCCACCTCCCAAATCACAACCAGTGCTGATGGCCCTTTCTTTTCGCATCACTGACTCTTTCAGCTTTCAGTTTCTCACCTCTGCCCTTTCATGTAGTAGTTTAGACACGAATTATACCTAACTTAACATTTTATCTATTTTTTAGCTGCCATGTATTACCATGGAATCATGGTTTTGGAGACTTTTGGGACAGATACAATGCCATGGAAAGGTGGCTTTCTCAGAATCCGCAGGTTATGTCCTCATGGACCTGATAGCAGATGTGTTCCCAACTCCTCTGCAGAGGAAACCCAGTCTGGTCTGGCCTGGTAGGGAAAAGGGTTTCTGGAACAATGCATCTGATAGTTGTTGAAAATGTTATCCACTAAGCTGAGAACAGAGATAGTCCAAGGACAGGATGTGACAAACATGAGACTTGTGAGGAGATCTGCTTTTTGAGATCTCAGCAAACACACAGAGCACTTGGTAGTTCAAGGCGTGCATAAAAATAGTAATTTGTAAGGTTATTTTTCAGTAATAAATATGATTTTGTGGTCTTTGTCAGGTCATTGGATAAACCTCAGAGACTCAAAGCGAAGCTAAGCCTATGCAGCTGCCCTTGCTGGAAGGTCATCATTGGGATTTGCAGGAATTTGCATTATAAAGGCTTGGCTTTGGTCAGACCATCAGGGGATTGCTCCCCAGGAAAAAAAAATAGATTGGCCTATGTTATCTCCCTGGTGTGACTTTACACAGTTAACAGGAATCAAAAGGCATTACCACACTAGAGCTCAGAGGCCCAGCACTGCCCCACCAGCTCTTGCCAGGGCTCCAGTTTGCCCAGCAGCATCGGGACAACTGGCAAAAAACTCCTCAGCTTCTGGCTGGGACATCTTGGGAGCCTGAGGATTTATATCTCTATGTAAAATGTTTGAGTCACAGCAAACATTATATATACTATGACAAATTTTTGAATAGAGATTGAAATGATCATTTTTCTTCTTACTGTAGGAGTACACGTTTTTCTTTGCCTCCCAGTCTAGAGGCTTAGGGTTGCCTGGTTACTCTGACTCAGAAGCTCTGTGAGGTGTCTCTTGGTGAAGGAGCAGATACAACTTGGCAATTAGAGAAGCTTGATTTGTCATCTAAATGTAGAAATCCTTAGGAAAAAATAACCGTTTGAAGAGCAGTTGTACAGAAACCGCAGTGAGAAAACTCTCAGAACGTGCATTGGTACTGAACATTGCTGTTTTGCTTATTGTAGAGGCATGAAGGTCATTAATAATATATGCAATAATTAGGATTTTTTTTTCAGTGTTCAATTAATAGAATCCTGTTCATAGCATATATGAATTGCAAATGTGATCAGAAAAGCATTTTTGTTGAAGAATTTCCCCATGGACTAGCGCTATAAAAAGACTCCATTCAGCTGGCAATCTATTCATCTCGGGCTGGAGTTAAAGGAACAGGATGTTTTCAGGTGAGGGCCACAGCACAGCCATCACAGCAAGATGAACAGTGTCTTACTTGCTTAAGTGTGCGTGTGTGTACATATATATATTTATTTATGCATGCAGATGTTTTTACCACTATACATTCATGCTGATTTGGGAAATCTGTGATTGCATAAATGGTTTTATTTTGCAAAGTATTTCCTTTAGAACTGCAGCCATGATGTTTTCACAGTTGCTTCATAGATGCCCTTTGGTTGTTTGCATTTTGATGAATGGCAGCAAGCACTTTAAGAACAAGGAGGAGCATTTAATGGTCGGGAAGGTGGGAAATGTTTGTGGAAAAGTGAGATCTATGGACCGACAGTTTTGCTTGGAGGTTCAGGGAGCAGAAAGGCTCAGCCAGTGTAAACTTTAAAAGGTCAGAATTTGATTTAATGAACTTAACCTTCAAGAAAACAAGACTTTTTCATGTAAGATATCCCCTTATTCCCTTAGGCTTGCTTTATCCAACTAGCAATAAATGCAGAACAAACAGAATGATGAAAAAGTCCCATTTTTTAAATCTTGCCATGTCTTTAATCAAGTGTTGTCAACTCATTTTATATAGCCTAAGAATAAATTTTGGCTACCTAATGCTGTATCTAGTAGGGGTAAGGTAAATCTATGACATTGTCATGGTTCCTTTCTACCCCTGTGTTATGCCCACTACTGTAACCTTCATCACTAGATGTAGGCAGTAAGTAGTCAACCTACATGGACTGTAACTGAAGTCTGTAACTTCTGCACCAGATGTGCTCTCATAGACTCACTTTGGACGCTGCTCAGTTGCTATGGGCTATTGGCTTAAACTCCTCCCCACTGTTGGGATTTCCTGCTTCCCACAGTCTGCTTTTTCCAGCTTTTAAAATGCAATGGCTGTAAGAGAGAAACAGAAAGCAATAGATGTTTCTCCTCTTGCTAATAAAAAAAAAAGTGAGAACTCAGGAAAAATGTACATCACCCAGGAATATTTTCAGTAGCGTATAACTGGCTATAACTATCATTTTAAATGTGAATGGATGAAACTGTTTGGTAGTCATGATATCATGAGGTTCTTGCCAGAACTTTGCCAAAGAAAAATTGTGCCTCACTAATCTCTTACCTAAGTTTTTTCTTTTTTTTTTTACAGAATCAATTGCAGTTAATGAAGCAAACAATCAGAATAAATATGTTTTCAGCCCAGCACAAGGTGAGCCTGTAACCTTCACTACAGGAATTAAAAGTAATCTGCTTATTAATTACTGTGGGAAAAGTCCGGTAAAATGAGATAATTTGCAGCTAACACACCCCCTAACTCCCCACCCCAATTTGCATTAAAATATGAGGAATGAAGAAGAGTTCAGGAAGACTTACTACAGCAGAGCTGGGTGAGCAGTGAGGTGGGAGATGGCATGCAAAGTGGTGGCTGGCAGGAATAATTAGAGACAGCAGCAATCTAAACTAGTACCGCCAGTTGAAAAATAGGCATGTAGTTCAGATGCCTGAGGTGGATGGTCAGTAGCCTGTGGTGGGTCCTCTCCTATGTGTTCTGAGCGCTCCTCAGAACTCCACAACCTCACAGGACCAGCAGGGCCCCAACCTTGATGCTGTTGGGTTGAACCACTACTTGTGCCCTCCCCACTGCTCAGCACACATTGGCAGTGGGGAAAGGAGCAGGGAGAATTAGATTAAGAAGAAATGGCATAAGAGATTACACCGAGGGTTTGTTGTTGCAGATCACAAATCAGCAATCTGTCTGTCACCAGGAAAAGGATTTAAAATCTAGTCACCACTACAAAACAGGATTTAACAACGGGAGAGCAAACATCAGTGATACAGTTGTTCTGAGTGAGTGGGCTACCTCCCAACAGGCTGCTTATTCTATAATGACCTATTAAAGCAATATTTGCGTCCTCTCTGGAGGATTCTCCACTTGCTTCTTCACTGAGCCAGTCTGGTGGGCGAGAGGAATATGGGAGCTAGAGAGATATGGAAGCCAGTATGACAATACTTGTGCTTCTATATTAAGATTCACTCACATGTTTAACAACGTTATTCCAACCTCTGTTACAGTTTTGACTGATATATATTCTGTTTTCTGAAGATAAGGCCCGTGTTAACTCTCAGGGAATCACAAAATAGAACAAACTTCACCAATCTGTTTTGTATGTTTTCACTGACCTCATGTATGCAATATACTTTGTCTATACAGACAGTTTATTTAGGAGGACTTAAAGAGAAAATTGCAAATAAGAGATGCATTATATTTTTATTCCTGTCTGTAAACCCTTGTTAGTTAGTAAGATTTATATTTGCCTTTAGTCAGAAATATGGTCTCTCACATCTTTTGCCAGTCATGTTTTGGCTTACAGAAGCTACCACAGAAGAGATACTTCACATTTCCAGGTTATCTTTCTTCAGCCAATGACCCAAACATAGTATTCATAAGATTTCAGCGCTCCCTATTGCAGGGGAGGAAGGGCACAATAACACTGAAGTGGAAAGCCCAAGGATAAGAAGGATCTGCATTTATCCCAAATTTCTCACAGCATCAAGTGCTTCTTTGTAACGCTGCAAGTACCATGGTACTCCAGGAAGATTCATTTAACAAAACCACCTGAAATATACACAAACACAGAGACAGAAAAAGCTTTCAGATCCAAAGCCGAATGTAAAAAATTTACAGAGAAAAAATGAAAAGCCAATGTAGGGGAGATTGACTTCTCAAGCCCCGAGGGATTGACACTCTCCTATCAGAATTAGGTAAATACAGCTGCTGCAATGCCAGCCTAAGCTGCAGCCCTCAGAAGTATCAGGCTGGTGGCAGGGTGCAGAATTTGTTTCTGCACTTCTGATTTAATTTTAGTACAACCAAAAGGATTTTAATATTGCTCTTTCTTCCCTAATGAATGATCAAAGTTTTTCCACATCTTCAGATGGAAGCATGCTGGGCACAATTTTTTTTCCTAGTCTATGCCCACACGATGCATTCAGAGCCTCCCAGTGATGTAACATTTCTTGAGGCTCAGAGAAAGAATAAATAAATTAAGCAGTTGTATGAAATATACATCCACATATATAGCTGTGAGGTTCTGGCTTCATACTTGGAGCTCCTTTTTACAAGCTAATCCACTGCCTGGTATGCTTCTGGCTTCCTACTGTGAACTAGTTTACCCCCTTTTAGCCACTTCATGACATATCTGGTACATAATGTTAATGACGTTCTCAGCAAATGAGAAGAATTACAAACAACAGTGACAACAGAGCAATAATCAAGAAGGAGAAGGAAGTTTCTAATGGAAAAATGGAGCCTCCCACAGAGAATTCTGCTTAAAATATCATCTTTCACTAATTGATACGGCCACTGGTGTGGGAGAAGTTGTTGTTTTGCACCTGATTTAGAGTTCAAGGAATACTTAAATCAGACATCGAGTTTGAAGTGCTTATTGTGTTTTTTCTGAAAGCAGTGTTGTAAAAAGAGTATTTTAGAGACCCTGGAAACTCAACAGGCAATGCCAGTGATGCCCCAGCTGTGTGGGAAGGGGCTGGCACAGTGCAGTTTCATATCATTAGGTGGCCTAGATACTCACCCAGGTATACCCACCTCTGCATGAAGGAGGAATTGGGATGATTGCCTACATCCTTACTTTCCAGAGACCAATGCTGCTGGAAAAGGAGGAGGACATGAGGAGAATTAACTCACCTGCTCAGTGAAGGGCTCTCTATGAAACCTGCAGTGGGGCGGGTATGGATTTGTAAGAAGGTTTCTGAAATGAAGAGTGTAATGAAATCCAGGCTGGGTTTCTCAGGCTCCTCAGAAGGAATAAGTGCACGTTGCAGCAGATCTTCTTGTGCCTGAAGCTGTGAATGCAGAGTGACAGTATTCACACAGGACCCCTGGGGACCCTTGAATTCATTCCTGACAAAAAGTAGGCTGCATGTATGTGTTGCTGCATGTAGGAGTTAGCTGCTCCTCTGCCATGAAAGTATCCTCCTCAAAGTTATTTTTGTATAGCCGCTCTTTTTCTCAGTATGCTCAAAGCCTCAAGTTTTAATTGCCTTCTGATGTTTGAGCCTTTAGGATTCATGTTTTTATGATCCTCTTTGGAGCTATTTAATTCATACAAATTTACATAAACGAAAGCTGATTTTTTCCACCTAATAAAGTCCCTGCATTTAAGTAAGCAAACTAAAGATACACATTTCTATCAAAGAACTAACTATTTATTTCAAATGTTTTCCTGCATTATTATTTAAGGGTGTAGGAGGAAGAAGAGAGGGAAGAGTGCAAACCATGAGTGAAGCGGGTCCTCTAACTCCCTTCCTAGCAAACAATGGTTCTTAGACACAGCTTAAGATCACTTTTTCATCTTATTGTTGACTTCCTCAGCATTAACTTTGAGGAAGAGAGGTAATGCTGTTCAGCGGTCTGGCTTAGTGGGAGATAGCAGCAATAGCTACAGGAAGCTTTTTTTAAGCCTTTCTGAAAGCAACATATCAAAGGACAAAAGCTAAGCTACAGAGGACGCTTATTGTGCCAGAACAATAGCACAGATACCCTCACTGGAGCTGGTTAAGATATTTTTTTCAGGAAGCTTTTTATATTGCTGCCAGAAAGTGCCAGCCCATTGAAACTTTTCATGGCAATGTTCTGATGTACTGTTCCTCAGTAAAAGCTTCTTTAATTCGTAACATACACCTGGTCAAAGAAAGAGAAGATAACTCTCCATGATGCACCAACATTGCCATGATTTCCAAGCTACAGTCACTCTTCCTAGATTTTTAAATTAAACTTGAGAAGAACCACATTGGAAAGCAATGACACTCTCCACAGAACAGGGGTTTTATTTTTCCAGCTCTCCCTAGTCCTCCCCTAATGGCAAGGCACCGTGTGTTGGCTCAAAGAACATATGTCTCAGAGAAGCTCTGCCAGGATGGAGGAAGTTGGATTGCTGTTGCTAGAGGGGCAGAGCTGGGGATTCCAAGCTATTTCAGCTGTGCATTTCCGTACTTTTAAAAGTGTTCACATTTCTTTTAGATTTAAAATTGAGGCTGAATTCATAAGTTGCTACAGGTTTTCTTGTAACTTAAACAATTTAGTTCTCTTCAGGCTGCTGCCATATATGATGAACCTTAACCGTGTTCAGTAAGATCTTAAGAACATAAGTATATTGCCAGCATCAATCAAGACTACAGCTGCAATAGCACAGTCATCTGTAAGACTCATGTGCAGAACATAAAAGCATTTTGTGCACTGGAAACCTCTGAATTGGAATGTTAACACCACCAGAGTATTCCTCTACTCTGGGAAGAAACACTACCAGATAGTAAACCCCAATAAACTGAGACAGAACACTGGGATTAGCATCTCATGTCAGAGTAGGTTGGAGTAGATTGGCTTCTTTTTACATAAAAGAATTTCTAGAACAAGGCTGATGTTTCAGAGCTTCTTGATGTTTCACAGTCTCTTGTCTAAAGGTCTGCCTGCAAAAAGCAGCAGTTCACTCCATAGTGACTCACTTCAGTAGATATAACACAGAAAACCTCCCCAGCGGCACTTTATTCTGAGTCACATTTCTCTGAAGTAGCATCTATTCAATGTACATGGACCGACTGTCACCTTACTCGATCAATTAAAACCTGGAGCATTGCATAAACATTACTAGAGGAAACATATAGCCTAATGGATTTGCAGCTGCAATGGTGATGGAATACATCTGCATAACAATAAAGTTATCACACAGCATCAGTCTCCTGCTTTTAGAGCTTTTCTTTGTATTTTTTAAATAACTGCTTTTATATGTCAGGGTCTTAAGGCAGCACCTAGAGGATTATCAGGAATAGCTGGATATAGTTGCGTATGTGTGCCTATGTATGTATTTAAACGCATTATACAGATATATATACACACACATACATACATGTATATACAATTATATATTGTATATACACATACATACACAGACACAAACTATTTTTCTACATAAATTGCTTTGGTTGGCTATTGCTTGAAAGCATGGTGCAAGAGAGAGCTCAAAGACTTGCAGCAGAGTTGTGGTACGCTGCTGCCACGTACCATCGGTGCTCCCAGAGGGAATCTGGCCGAAGTCAAAGCAGCCTCCATGGGCCAAGGGAGCACGTCGTAGTGAAGCGCCCAGGGCGGCCAGCGGGCAGGCAGGGCAGGAACTGCAGGCACAGGGGCAGAGTGAAAAATAAAGACTTCACTTGCCTCCTATCAGCAAACTGACAGGAGGTGCAAACTTGAAATTCCCCCGAACTTCTACTAAGTGTTTCAAGCCTATTCAAGATAATAAGATAAAAATGGATAATTATAAGTATGGAATATTAAGGGGAAAAACTACAGTATACCCACAGAAGTTAAATGAAAGCTTAACAATTATAACTATTGACAAACTTGACATACACAACTTTTGTTACTCATAATTAAGTAGTAATCCTGCTTAACAGTGTTCTGGGAAGGAAATGTGGCTTTCTCAGTAAAGACAACAGTTGTGGCTCTTACCCCAGTTATACTCTAGACATGTACAAGGTCAGCATTATGTTCGAACTTTAACCTTAACTTCCTTCATGTCCAAGAGAGAGAAATTAGTATAGAATCATAGAATCATTTAGGTTGGAAAATACCCTTAAGATCATCAAGTCCAACCGTTAACCTAACTGCCAAGTTCACCACTAAACCATGTCCCTCAGCACCACATCTACACATCTTTTAAGTACCTCTAGGGATGGTCACTCAACCAATTCCCTGGGCAGCCTGTTCTGATGCTTGACAAGACATTTTGGGGTGTGTTTCATTTGATCTCTTAGATATGGCATTTAGCAGGAGACTAATTGTGTCCCAGACTCCATCAACTGTATTGATTCAATCTCTGTAAAGAGGACCTAAGGAGACTCACAGATAGAGATGTTGGCTCTTACTCGGATACTATTTTGGGTAGTGTTTGCAAAGACAGTTGCTGATACTTCCCAGGTTTCCTCAGTTCCCTCCCTCACCCCTCCCACACACCTTTCATGGTAGAGTCCTCTCTCTTGCTGTCTTTTTTTTCCCAACCCCTGCAGCACAAGAGAATCATGGTTCCCAGTATAGGATTTGGTTGCAATGTGGTGTGAAGGGCAGTCATCTTGGTGAACCATCGTGATCTGTACAGGGGGCTCTGGTGCTTGCAGGGACCATTTCCCCTGCCTGCACCTGCACTCAGTGCTTTCAGCAGGATGCGATGCCAATAGCCCTGTGCTAGATGAGAGGAACCCAGGCAGTTGTAGCTGTGGTGAAAGAGCACGTCCCAAGGCTGTGGAGTTGTGTTGCCATTTGGAAAGGCTGTCTCCTTACTGTGCTCCTGGATAAGGGAACACAGGGGTACTGTCCTTGCATATTTAAGCAGGGTTAAATAAAGGGTTTAACTAACAAAGCACTTGGAAGGAGGTCAAGTCTCACCTGCACTTTGGTCGTGGTGTCTGTTTCTTGGGTTAATGAGGCCATCAAGGGGAACACGGAGTCAGGGTGCAGTATTGATGCACATATCATTTACTACACTGAGGGTTGCTATGGAATGCAGAGGTATAATGCAGGGCAAAACACAACATGCATGAGCAGAGAAATGTATGGATATTCATTTCTCAAAGAAAGGGTATGATATTTAGCTGAGTTGTGTAAAAGATTGGCTTCAACAGCAGGCAGGCCAGTTATGTATCTCAGGAGGTGTGATCACGCTGCATATATCACACCTGTGCTACGGCATATAACAGTTTTTGAGGAAGAGAAAGAACTTAAACGGCTAAGTAGATGTGCTGATTTAGCTCAGTGATAAGTGACATTTTGGGAGCAGAAAGAAGGGGTGGTTAGATTTCTGAGTGGATTGGATGACATGTAACATTTGCACCCTCACCACTGATATGGGGAATCACAGCCGCTCCCTGTAACTATACAGTCATTGTCCAGCTCTCCATGAACTTGCCTGTGTGTGGAGCATCTTTCAAGCCTCACTTCATATTAAGCACGGCCTTCCACAACATTAGCATTATGATCCATACATATCCTTCATGGATTTGTGTTTTCATGGATTTTCATTGTCATATAGAAATTATAGACCCCAAATTAATCATATCTATATTTAACAGTTTCCAGTGCTGGAATAATTCTGTACTACCTAGCACTTCGTACCTATGATTAATAGCCTTAATATTCTCCTCACTATACACATATATTTTACCTGATACTGATACTATACTGCCACCTTTAATTTCAGTAATTTAAGGTATTCTTTCAATGTTTAAAAACTATATCAATTTCAAGTGAAATTGCAATCCATATATTATTTAAGTCATTTTAAGCTTCAAGTCACTTTATATGACATCATTTCAATTATATCCTCGCTCAATATATACAGCACTTACTTACTCATAAAAGAGAATGAGTTAGTCAGATGTACAGAGTTTTCAAGGTCACTATATTGTTAATAAAACTTGTTAACTGACACAGGCATTAGTCATAAAAAGCTGAGTAAATGTAATGATTAAGCCACTCACAGCTCCTCGCCATTCTGTTACATCCTGCCTGCTGAAGAGAGAATTTTTATTTTGGGGCCTGATTTAAACTTACTTAAGTCAGTGGAAAAACTCCCTGTGGCTTCACTGGGCTCCGTATCAGACTGCCACTAAATAACAGAACCACACTCACAAAAAGAGCAGACAACAGGTTGATAACTCGGGCAGACTCCTACATATCAGCTCCTGCCACAGCTCATAGCTGTAGTGTTCATATCGGCAAAACAGATGGAGCTTGACCAAGCTCTACGTGGAACTGGTGGAATAAAATTACATTTTATTTCTTCAGACATCCCTTACTGCAGAAAGCACAGAATTTCCCTGCTGCAGAAAGCATGGAGTAATTGTTGTTTGGGTTTGCTGGGGGGTTGTTGATCCCCCAATGGTAGGCTGTTATTCATTTGCTGGGTGCAAGGGACCAAAGCAGAGTATACGTGCAACATGCAACCATACAGCGTGCAACAGAGTCATCAATAACCAAATGGAGACACTTCAATTTAATGAAAACTCCTGGCAAAGATCAAAACAGATGAGCTCCCTTTTAGGGAGGAGGAGTACATTATTTCTGTATACATTACCACCCTATACTGAATACTAATAAGTATTATGTATTCTGTTTAAAAGTGAAGAATTTTGTCTGGCCTGTGTCTGCTCTGCCTTACCCAGACAGTCACCGGTGCTGTGAGATATTAGGTATTTGAATGAACCTTGCCAGATGAAAAGTTGGGAGGCTGGAAAGAAGACTAAGGCATTGTCAGTGCCAATATATACAGTACAGGATGAATCACGTCCTATGTGGGATCCCACATCTCACCTAGTATGAGACATCTTGGATACTTCTAAATCTGAGCTAGTCATCCTAATCTCCCTTGGAAAATGGAAAGATGGCAACTTTAGGGTGCCATTTAAATGACCTCCTGTAGGCATTGTCTTTAGTGTGAAATGAATTATGCCATTGACTCCGGTGAGTATACTGAATAAATCTCCATTGACCGTACAAGGGTCCAAAGAAGACTCACTTATATGTAGGTTTCCCCGTGATGAGATTCATTCAAGACAGTCCTGCCCAAAAGCATCTGCTGCTGGGGACCACAATGCAAAAGAAAGACCAAGTTGTCAGTATACTTTGCCACCAAAATGGGCAGAATCCCCCCTGGCAATGCTGAACCACAGCAATACCCCCTTGGGAAGCAGAGTCTGCCACAGAGACTAAGGGAGCAGGGAAATCCTCTGTGAGGAGACCGTCTACTGCAGTCCCATGTAGAAGCAAGGGATTGCATACAAGAGAAAAAGTCCGGTTGAATGGACAACTTGCTAAACACAAACATACTTACACGACGTGTATATAAGGTGTCTACAGACTCCAGAGAGTGAGGCATTAAATACACTGGAAAGTAGTGGAGAAAAGGTAGCACCTCAGCCAGAAAGCTCATCTGGTTACCATCAGCAAGACAGTCAAGACTTTCTCATTAGGTAGAGCTGGAAAAAACAGAGTGTATGAACAGTATCATCAGTGTCACACAGCAGAGGGACAACAGCAGGAAGGTGAAAGGACTTGTCCTCCTAGTAGTAATAATAATAAGGGAATGTTTAATTCAAAATCCAAGACACTTGAAAGATGTATCCAGAAGGTACAACAGAACAGCAGCAAAACCATGTCCTTTGATGCAATTCATTTATTGGCACTACAGCCCCTGCCAAGGCCAGCTGCCACGGAAACAGCTTTTTCTAAACAAAGCAAATCCTAATCCAGCATGGTCCTGAGAAAGGAAAATCAAGGTTTCGGGAGAGGGAACAGAAAGAAGCAGCAGTCCATGCACACGGTTAGACTGCTGTTGGCAAAGCAGCTAGAAAATGGAGCTATAGAATTCTCTTAAAAATTTGCAGTTTATGTAAACAAGCATTCCTACATTATTGTGTGCGGTTCATGAAACAGTACAGATACATGCAGAATTTTGTTTAGTCAATAGAATTATTTTCATCTCCTAACATTATTTTGATCTCTTTTATCTCCTATTTTTGCCTGAAAATACTCTTAACAAATCTTAAGCAATATCTTAATAGGCAAATATAGCTGGAAAAGTGATGAATAATTTTTTTTTATTATTGTCAATGATGTGTTCATTATACTCACGTGATAATCACTCCTCTTCCTCTTTTACTTTTGTCTTCATCTTCCCATAATCCTAGGCTGTAAGGACTAAAAAAAATAAATAAATCTGCACTTATTTATGTATGTGCATTTTTCTGTAAAGTGCCTAGGACAACCCAGATCGATGCAATGATACTGCCACTCCTGCCTTGTGCTGCTCAGAGAGCCCAGAAAGGCTGGGGGGGATGAGATGGGGGGTGGCTCAGTCAAGTGGGCAGAAGTGTCTGGAGTGAATTGCGTGTGGCAGTGGGGAGAAGAGAATTCAGAGCAGAAGTCAAGGTGAAGGGCGGTGAATGTTTGGGATGCGAGGATGGAGCGTGAGGTCTTGGCTAACTGAAATGGTTTTGAAGCTGCAAGAATAGGAAAATCAGTAGGGTTTAGCAACGGCACAAGCGCAGGTCAAGTGGAAAAGGCAGAGGAAAACTATAACACAGTTTCCATGTCTGAAACAAAGACGGAGAAGCTGAGAATCAAAGACAAGGTAAATGCAGGAAAGACAGGGTAAATAGGATTTTTGAAAACACCTAAATTCTTAGTCCTTCTAAGTCTCTCTTGCTTTCAGTGTCCTACTCAGAAGCAACAGATAGAGCTGAAAAACCCCACCAAAGGAGAAGAGGTCTAATCAGGCTGAGCCAGAGATGGACATCAAGCATGCAAATGGAGTGGTAAAGGAAATTTGCAGCCATGGGTTCTAGACATAAAGTGGCAAGTCTAGGAAACATCTCTGCCTCTGAGCCTATGTTAGTAAACGAGCTCGTTTTGATCACTCTTTGTAAGAGAAGAGAGGAGAAGAAAATGCAGTCCTTGGAGGAGATCAATAGGGATCGCTAGAAAGGAGGATCAGGAAATGCACTTAAAGCTGTCTTCAAGATCTGGGTTTACTTTGCATGAAGGTTGTGACAGTGACATTAAATACAAATAACTGGATGATCACAGCAGATTTATCTCCACGTTGTGCCACCACTTACCTTTCTTCTAAGCAGAGTCAGCTGTGTTTACAGAGGCCAGCTATTTCAGTTAAGGATGTAAAGAGGAACAGACTTTGATATTATTTCTTTGAATTTACTTGGCCCCATGGAATTGAAGGGAGATGAAGGGCTGCTGAAATTAAACAGACATATAAAACTGCACCAGATGTACCAGAGACGCAAATAACCAAGACCGTCCCTGTGACATTTGGATAGTATTTGAAGAAGCAAGAAGGATTTTTAATTCGCTCTTCATGTGTACACAGGAATGCCGTGACAGCACCACCAAGCCACGCAGGTGGGCAAGGGAAATTCTGGAGAACTCCTGATGCCGGTGCTAAAACCCAGCAAGTATTCATTTCCCTCATTTGAACAGTTCAGGAGATGGTAAGAACTTTAATGTAGGCAAAGATCAGGTCATTTCAACTTTGACTTTGTCTGGATTTTATCTGTTTTGGTAAGAAAAAAATGCAAATTACAAAAGAGTCAAGAGGAAATTTGGCATAATACAAAACTGCTTACATTAACCGAGCTTCTATAACTTACAAGTTGATAATCACCTCATTTGTGAATCCATATGTATTTTACTGCCGTTTAATACTATATAATCCATTGTCATATAAAAGGTGAGGAGCAGCATCATGCTTGTGTTAGTGCTATCAGCGTATCTGAAGACCCTAAGATTTTTACTGCATCCTTCTTCCTGTCATCTTTTGGAAGTAGTCATGTCATTCCCCCACAATGATGGGAAATTAAGGCACAGGGAGCCTGGGATCCAGGCCAGTACCTATGTAAAAATCTGCCTCTACATGATTTGCCAAATATTACACTGGAAGTTTACAGCTAGGCAGAAAATGGAATGAGTGTGGCTTTGTCCTAGCTACCTCTGGTTTGGGGCAGGGGGGAGGTATTTTACCAAGACAGCTCTAGTCTGTACGGTAGCATGCGATTTAAAAGTGTTTGAGAAGATGAGGATAATAGTGCTGCCATCTGGCCAGGACTTGAGCTCGGGAAAGTAACTCCCGGGGATCAAAGGAAGCTGAACAGCCAGGAGAAAAAGCTGAAAAGAGCTTTAGTTCACAGCACAATGCTTCTGGCCTCTGGCTGAAAAGAGAGCAAACCCAAGCATAAGCCACTGCGACATTTCCAATGAAAAGGCAAACCTTTTGTACTACCTGCAGGGTGGCAAAGGGCAGTAAGCACCTGGTGGGACCACCAGCTGGAAAACAGAGATGTGAATGGTCCAGTGGCAGCTCTTGAGATGATGAATGCTTTTTTGTTCCTTAAGGGTTTTGTATCAGGCAGATTGTGGACAGCGGGTTTCTGTTTCCCTGGTGTCAATGCAAACCAGACCCTGACTTAACACGGGCCAGCTCATTGGATGGCCTAGTTAAAATGAGCTTGTGGTCTCTCCATCTCAGTCTTCCTGAAAATGTGTCCATGCCGTCAAACATGTTCTCTCTCCTGTTTGGCTCTAATAACTCATTCCTGGTAGTCCAAAACATGTTAATTTTGGATATAGTCAATGTGTGGTCCTGTATGCTGCTCAAAAGGTTCCCACGCCAAGCGCCCACCTGGCTTAGCATCAGCCTTTTCTCCAAGCCATTGTATGACAGCTCAGACTCTTTTACTGACTTGCAGATTTGCTATTGCCATTTGTAGATTCGTCACACCGTCAAAAACAATAATTGAGCTGGAGTTTTCAAAGAAATAATTGAATTCAAAGACGACTTGAGACTAAGTTCCTTTTCTGATGACTCTGAAATCGGTAATTTCTATACTAAGAATTAATCAAGTAATAGTTTGCCTCTCATTCATCAACTTGATACCTCCTGTCCTCTAAGTCTTATTTTGGGTCTTATCAAGTGACACTAGAAAATGTGTTTCCCCATGCGAGTAGACAAAAAACAAGCAGAGGAAGATAGGAACTCTGCGTGAATAGCCCCTAAAAGCTGCATTGTTTGTTTTGTGTAAATGTATTTCCTTTTACAACCTACCTGTTCGATACTCTAAATGTGTACGCACTTTTAAAGTAACAGTATACAAATAACTTACAGAAAGGCAATTTACTGTGAGGTAAAAGCAGGGTATAATAAAATAAAGAGGGCAGAATAAAATGGTGCCTTAATATAAACACAATCATATGCAGGCACAGACCTTTAATACATGCAGACGTGGTTTCTGCACCTTCTGTGGAAATCCATCCTCACTGGGTCAAATCCACCCGCAGTTAAAAATTGAGTTTGGGGCAAAAACTACAAGATAAATACTCCTTTTAGCTGAAATCACAAGTAATTTAAATAGAATGTACAGGGCAGTATTTGATCAATCAGAAATGTAGTAAAGTTTTCTCTAAGCTCCTTAATACTAAAAATAATCGGTTCTGAATGGAAAAGTCATAAACAAAATCCTCATTGTTTTGTTTTGTTTTCTTCCCCAGAAATGCCAGGATTTTCACATTTTCACCATGATGTCTTTAACAAAGAAAAAGAATATGCAGTTTTATCTCATTGATTTTCTATTATTATCTGCTAGTCCATTATATTGTATATCTCTCATATTGAATATTGTCCCCAAGGAATTAAGAATAGTATCTAAATTTACAAGGTAATGAATAAAACATCAAAGCAAGTGGTTCAGCAAGTAATTTAACTTGTGTGTAAAAATATTTGCCATACACTGATGAAATGGCATATAAAAAAAAAAACCCCAAATCCTACCTGGGCACTGGATTTTTGTCATATTATGATTTTTCAATTCCAGTTGTAATGTAGACAATAAACAGTTGAATGGAAAGGCCATGCGGTGCACAGTTGCAATCTACAATTAATCATAAATCCTGGAAGCAAAAATCCAATTAAATACCACTTAGAAAGTAATAAATGTTTTTAATAAATAAATTTTGCTAGTGGTTTTTACATATTGCAATTCTGTTGGTTGTTAAACCAGTCTACATTTAAAGTAATAAGAATAAAAATTGTCAGTCATATTTGAAAATTCCATAAATTGTGAACCTATTGTCTTCTGACTTCAAACACAAAGAAATTTGTGAGGATAATGCTGGCCTTCCAATGGAGCAGCTGACACGCAAATCAAAGTTTTGTAGCAAGGTCCTGTAAAACAATTGGGAAAAGAATCATAGAGATAAAACTGCTGTCAACAAAGGTAAATTGATATATTATAAAAGCATTAAAATGAGTAGAAACCTAACTTTTAAAATATGCTGCCTCCAGACGAGCACTAGCCAATTTTGCTAGCTTACACAAGTCATGTGCATTTGCCAAGTACCTCATAAAATGTGATGTGGGAACAGAGTTGGTCAGGCGTCTTCTCGAGTGCTGCTGTGATTTTCCCTTGGTGAAGTCTCCAAGATGACTGCTTGGAACCACATGGTTCTAAATGCCCTGCAGCTTCAAAAAAGTCTTCATGGAACAGAGACATCATTATATGATACTATTTTTAGCACTGAAATATGTCAGATCAACCTGTTTCTCATCCGTAGTACTGCAGCCAGATTAAAGTCCTTGTCAACATCATCTGCCAAGCAGTACAGCTAATAGAATTCAACTTCAAACAGATCCAGGCAGCCTCCAAAAGACTTCCTCTGCCCCACTCCGGCGACCCTGTAACATCCAAACCCATCTCATCACCACTGCTTCTGTCAACTTTTGTGCAGCAGCAGAGGAAAAGGTACAACAGAAAACCACCATTATGGGTGTTTGCCAAGCAGATCAACCAAATACAGGTTTTTAAGTTTACTCCATGATTACCCATCATGAAGTTAGGGCACAGCAGGCCAATAGCAAGCAGGAAAGCCAGAAGTCACACAGGTGGCCATGACAGCCTATGCCATAGTGGGACTGAAGAAGCGTCTGCCTTAGCTCTGCCTCAGAACATCTTCCCAACAGCCAAGAAGCAAACACACAGGTAAGCCCTCATTTAGCACACATTTTATGCTGGCAGACCTGAAAGACACCCAGTGGTTTGACTTTCATTAGAAGACTTCCATCGAGCAGGCTTAGCAATCTTGTCTTTTAAATGCTTCTAAAGGCTGATACCTGTCTACTGGAAAACCTTGCCTTCTGCAGCTACAAAGATGTAATAATGATTCTGTACACTTGCATAAAAGATACGTACATCTATATTATACAGAGCATAAATGCACATTTCAAAAATGTATGGCTTTTTTGAGTATAATGTAATGCTTTTTCCATGCTTTGACACAATGAAAAATTGACCCAAGTATTCAGAAATCTAAAATCCAGTAATTTGATGGTAAAATGTCCAGTGTTTGATTTGTTTGTACAGTTCCAGTGACTAAAAGAGCTAACTCATAAACAAAGGAAAAAAAATAAATCACCTGCATAAATGGAGAAATAATGTTCAATTTTCCAAGTATTAAAGAACCAGAAGATTGAATATTGCAACATAATGGCAGCCTGCCAAACCAACTGAAGCAATCGATATCTTTTACTGAATGTCTAGCATTGCTAAAGCTAATTTTTGAGTGATGAAAAAGCTCCTTCAGAATTGGAAAAAGTTTGCTCCAACCTAGTCAGAAATATTATTTATTAAGAAAAAAAAAAAGTGTTCAGCTTGAAATAACTTCTCAGCAGGCACACAGGCAAACCTAAACACAGGCAAACCTAAACGGAGGCAAACCACTCTAAACCAAATCAACTGGCATTTTGAAGAATTGGATTCACACACCACCTTTAATAGTTCCTTCAGAATCCACTACTGATTCCAAAAAATCCTCAAAGTGTTAGAGAAAAACATTATCCCTTTTACAGGGGTTGGGATTTTCTTGTGGAAGACATTCTTTCAACTGTGCACCAGCTGAAGCACCACTCAACGTAGGCAGCTAAAACTGTTCCTCCCAACCAGCTCTAACCAAAATAATTTCTTCCTTCACTTTGTCGCTGTGACCACTCTGGGCTGTGGGGGTCAGAAGAAAAGCAAAATGCCCTTCTATGACAACAGCTGATGTTTGTTAATGGGGCTTGCCCACAGCTGCATACTATATAGATGACTGCATGTCCTCTACTGTTAGGCAGAAGTCAAAGCTGCCTGGGGTACCCATCTGCAGGCTTTCAAAAGGATGATGTGAAGAACATGTTCTAGTAGTGAACACTGTCAGACGATGGGATCATTCAGGTAGGACCTCAGGAGGTCTCTTGTCCAACCTGCTGCTCAAAGTAGGGTCAACTACAAGATCAGGGCTTTATCCAGTTGGTTTGTTAAAAGCTTCAATGATGGGAACTGCACAACCTCTGGAAACCCTTCTCCACTGCTTCCAGTTTTCCATATGTTCAGTCTGAGCCTTCCTTGCCTGAATTTATGTCCATTGTCTCCTTTCCTCCCACCACGCGCCACTGTGAAGAGCTTGTATCTGTCTTCTCCATCCCCATGGATGCCAGCAGGCTGCTGGCAGCCCCTGCCCCAGAGCTTCTCGGGGCAGGGCAGGTGGACCCACAGTTTCCTCTCAAATATATTTTTTAATAGAAGGAAGAGGGTCATGGGAAATACAGCTGTGGATGTTATCCAAAGCCACAAAACTTTGGAAATCATTCCCTTACTTCTTCAAAGCTGTGAAAATGTCAGAAGCGGAGCTTAGGCGGCTGCTATTAGTTTTGACAGCCTGTGCCTGAGGGAGCAAAGCTGCCCAAGGGTTGAGCTGAGCCCCGTGAAGTGGTTCAGAGGAAAATCTCTGGCCCTTATTTTTCTGATATCTGGACTTACTGCTGGCCAAAGACTTGTACACAGTTCATTTAATGAACGTAAGTAATTCTCTTTGCCTTCTCTCCCCCTCACGTCCCCATTACACCCGATACCATGACTCAGGTTACCTAAATGGCAAATTATCAACCCAGGAGGCACTGGGAAAGGTACAAGGGAATATACATATATATATATATATATATGCCTGTGCAAGAACCTACCAGAACTCCAACATCAATAAAAGGTCATTAAAAAACAGGGATGACAACAGAAAATAAACTAATTGAGCCTAACTATCTGTATTTATGGAGACATAACGTACAAAGGCTGTACTGGATGAAATGCTCACCTAGCACCATATCCAGCAACGGGTGATTATGGAAAGAAAACTGGGTGATTATGCAAAGACAATTCTCCTATTTATCAGCCATCTACAGACTAGAGACTTAAAAGTTTTATATCCAGCATCTTCAGGGATCTTGATGGATTTCTCTTCCATGACCTCTCCGCTTTTTGAACTCATGATATCCACAGCAATCTGTGAAAATAAGCTCCACAAGTTATTTATGCCACAGGTGGAAGAAAACTTCATTTGTTTTAAAGTGCTGTCCTGGGTGTTCTGTAGTCTCCGCATGACAAAACCCAGCAAATTTCCTAATTAGCTTCAGACGATTTGTAATTTTATATAGGTCTCATCTCTCTCCCAAGCTAAACAAGTTGCAATTTATTTAGTCACCCCTCACACAGCAGACATTCTCTGTCTCTGATCGTCTTTGTTACCGTTCTTTGTACTTTTTCTGTATCTGTTAGACATATATTTTAGATGGGGAATCCAGGCATGCACACATATAGTACAGATGAGCTACAGGGTTTTACGATGACATCATAAAATGCTATCTATTTATTTCCTATTATTTTTTAACATTCAATTTGCCATTATATTCAGGAGAATATAGGATCGATCCTATAATTATGCTCTCAAAATTGCAGCCAGTAAGAGAGCCGCTGGTCATGCTATTTCCTTAACCTGAGATCCTGAACACCGTACACAGCTAGTCTAAAGGCCGATGTCAAGAAAATATGAGGAAAATCCAGAAAATGCTAACGATGCAACCAGATCATATAAGCTGTAAACCTCATTGTCAGTTATTTTACAAGTTTGATGAGAAACCTGTTTAGTTTGGATCAGTAACAACTTCAGAAAATCACAACGCAAGAGCCTGCAGACAGATTTCATATAAATGTGCTTTATTGCAGAGAAGTTACATTATTTACATGCTGCAACACATTACAACATAAATCTATCAAGTATTTCATGGTGGATGCTGTTGGTTGCCAGATAACATTGTTATAAGAACCACGTTATAAAGTGAAGAGACTTACAGCTTTATATACTCTACAACTTGGAGTAGCTAAAATGTTAAAAGTCAAAAGGCAGTGTTTTCTCAGGCCTGCCTGTTGTCATATGCATGCAAAAGCCTAAGGAGAGCAAATATAAAAGTATTGTCCGGTTTGAGGTCTATGATGCCACCAAAGCTGATGATAGGTGTGTACTGATTTATATTTTAAAGCGTATAATCTTGCATAAATTATACAAGTCTAATAAGATTGGTATAAATCTAATTACTTATAAACCATGGCTTAGAAATAAAGGAGAAATGCAGCTTGCACATGCATTTAAAAGGACAACCTAGCAAATGTTTGTGACCATAGTGTTTAGTATCTTTTCTCTTAACAGATCTGCTAGAAAACATCTTGATTCTAGAGTTGCACTTCTCTTGGCTGAATAATGGCAATGAAACTCCAGAAAAAGACAACTAAGCGATCTAGCCAATATATGCTGGTGGAGAAAAATCTATGAAATACAGAACATTGTTTATGTCTAACTTAGTATGTCTTCATTAAGCAATGTTTCTAGCAGCATCATAGTGAAATAGAACAGTTGAGTGAAGTTTGGCCCCTCATTTTCTTAAGTGTGAAATAATTTAAAGTCCCAATTGAATCTGTAGCCCAAATATCAGTTGCTGAATAAACTGGGGAAAGCTTTGTTGCTTTCTAAAGGAAAGTTCTCCGATTGTATCAGTCTTAGGAGATGTGACTACAACAAGCCTAAAGAACCATAACAGACATTTTTTAAGAAGTGAGGGAAAGGGTTAGGATGAAAGAAAACAAAACCAAACAAGAATATACAAGCCAGTGCCTTCCCTGGTAAGTCAGCCATCGTTCTTTTGTTTGCCATGCAGCTGGGCTGTTCTACACCAGCCAAGGAACGGGCTTTGTTTCTGTTTCTATTGAAGTTATCTTTTAAAAAAGAAAGAAAGGGAAAAGAAAACGAGCAAGGAATTGTAGATAGGTAGCAGTGGCCCAGATACAGTCATGCAGGAAGGGCTTGATCCTGCCAGTGATGCAAGGGGCAGTGGTACTGTGTAGATGCTTTGCCGATGTGGAAACCCTCGCCCTTGGTGCATGTTGCACCCCGATGTGGCTGTTGCAGAGCAGGGCAGGGGGAGGGTGTCCTCGCTCAGCCATGAGGTAAAGGAAGGAGGGCAAGACAAGCAAGGGCACCAGGGCTGGTGCCCGATCCTTGTGACCGTCTGTCTCCAAGAGGCAGTGAGTACCTACAAACACCTCCTTTCACAACTCTTCCATGGATGTTCACTTCTAACCTCAGCACCTGGCTTCAACAAAGCGCTGACTCCGTTAGTGACTCAGGGCAACTTGCCATAAGCTGTCCCCCCAACGCCATTCACATAAACCACCACTGAGATGGGCTGCACAACCTCCCTTTAGGGGTAGGAGTGGTGCGAGGTGGTCACCATACTCAGCAGGTTTAAAGCCGTGCATCTCTACACAGAAGGTCAGTGTGCTCCTGGAGGACTCCCAGAAAGCTGCGTCCCAGGATGGACTTCTTCCCATGCAAGGAAACTTTAGGGCTATTTTCTCTCTAAAGAGTTGATCAAAGCCCACTGAAATTGATGGAAAAGTTACTGCCGAATCCTGTTAGCGTCTGGGACTGGGAAGGTAGAATCTGGGCATACCAGGTCTAACCTCAGCTCCTATCCACGCTAGGTGGAGAGCTGGATTTGGACTGCATGTGGGATGTCACTGGCACTGTGGGTAGAAAGTGGGTGCACAGATGTCCAAAGCACCCAGACTCAAGATACCTGACCCCAGGGATTCTGGGCTGCAAGGGTCCTGGTCAGAAGATGGGTGTTGAAGGCAACACAACTACACCCTACAAAAGAGGGGTGGGAGAGTCAGACAAGCCCAGGGTAGCAAAGACTTAAGTCAGCATGTCCCCGTGGTGGAATCAAGCACCGTCCAGAATAACCAGGTTGGTTGGGGCAGTTCAGCCACTTTAATCTGGAGCTAATGAGCAGAATTTATGAGTGAGGCCAATGTGTTTAGACAGCACTGAGACCTGAGCTGACTTGCCCCCAGCTGGCTCAGGCATCGGCACATTCCAGGTTAGGGCTTAGCAGAGGAACATCAGATCCATCTTGACCTGTCACTGTAGATGAGCCCATAGTTTCCTGTCCTTTTTAAAGGACAAAAAATGTCCTCCTCATGCCCAGTTTTGTCTATTCCCTCTGCTCATTGCATTTTATCTTAAGCCACTTTTTCTATGATGCCACAAAAATCAGTTTATACTACATACGTGTATGTGCATGTGTGTATTAGATATGACATTTTATATATATTAAACATATATAAATATCTATTTTATATATATATTATATATATATTAAACAACACATTCTGTTCAATCATCCTTATGTCATGTTCTTCCACTGAATCCCATCACTTCTCTCAAATTGCACAAGTTCTTTAGGACTGAGCTGTCTTTGTTTTGGAGTACTGTATATACAGCCAATTCTAGTGAATAGCACTTTATTGGTACTGCTTTTAGATGAGTGAGGGTTTTCTATTATTAGTGATACTCCTCAGAATCTTTACAATATGTCCTCAGGCCTTGATGGTGTACCATCACTAAGGATCATAGTTGAGAATGGGCCATCTATGAATTAAGCTTATATGCATGATGAGGACTGTAGCTCTTACTGAAAATTAGCACTGTATTAAATATTAACTTCTACTGTAAATGTGTGTATAAATAAATAAATCAATTAAAGCATTTTGGGGAGTGGGAGAGAGATGCCATCATTTCCATTCCTACTAACGCTTACAATCGCATACATGGGGGAAGAGTAGTATTTTGGACTTCTCTCCGCACTCCAAAGGCCAATTTTTGGAGGTTTGCCAACAGGGATAAACAGTACGCTGTTGTTCTATATGAGCTAGCTAATGTATTTCCTGGAGTTGTCTGGTTTTAGTAAAACAGGTGATCATTTCTGGGGTATATTCGTTGTTGTTCTCGCTTCTCTTATTTAGCAGGATATGCTCAGTATGAAATACTGAATAAGGTCATCACCGTACATGTTTAAAGCAAGAATTCTGGTTTGTTAGATGATATTTTCCAATTAGTAACAAACAACAGATAAGTTGTCCTAAGACTTACCAGAATATGCAGCTAAGACGACTGAATTTCCACTATTAACAAAGTCTATGAGCATTAACAGGGAAGTGCATAACAAGAAACTTACCGCGTATAAAACCCCTGAATAATACAGTATCAAACTATAAATTTAAGTAACAGAGAGTAAACAAAAAAATTCACTATATAAATCACAGGAAAGGAAAAAAAAAATAATCTCCAAAGCCCAAAGAAATTTCCCAATATGAATTACGGCTTCCATAGCCAGTGTGATTACTGCAATTTTATATATATAAACAAAAAAGTCTACAGCAGGTATTTTAACTTGCGATTAGAAGAAAGTATCTGCAGATTGCATAAATGTGTTGTTGTGTCACATAATATCAAAGTTATTTGCAAAAATTATACAATCTGGAATGCTTTAATATGAGACACAACAATGTACTTAAACACACAGTAATAAGAAAATGAGAGCAATCATTATATAAAACGTATTTTTGGGATGCATTGAGTTAGCAGTGCTATCTAGATTAAATACGTAAAGTGAAAAGTCGTCATTTTAATAAGCTGCTCATTGATACCCCTTTTTGCCACCAGGACATTTTCCGTGCCCTACTTCTGCTGGATCTTTAAAGTCCCAAGGGCAAATTAAAGCCAGTTGCGGCATTCAGAAATAATTCAGTTAAGATCTACACTGTGCGTTTGTTAACACCATTTTTTTTTTTTCTTTTAAAAGAGAAGTGATTTCACAAAGGCAGGTTTCTTTCATTGACACAGTAAAATCCTTGGAGCAGGGACCATATTCTGGGCACTGCTAATCACATTGTTGGCACTCAACAAATAAATAATAACAACATTAATGATAATTTACTTTGCTTAACTCCTACTTATTTGTAGTGCTGATTCCCTTGATTAAAGTGATGCTCCTTAGGAATTTTCAGATCCTTTTGGCCTAAGTCCCCTCTGTCTTTCCTGTTGTCTTTCTTCTCAATGTTGCTACTCTCCTCAGTCCAAAAGCCTCTTACTTTCGAGGTGTTGCTGTTTTATTTGCACTTATAGCAGAGGTGTTCGATAAAGCTACACTTCTTTCTGCATTTGGTAAATCTGGTGTATCATACTCCCAAGGGCAGACTTCAGCTCGAGATGCTAAAGGTTGCTGTAAGTAACTACTTGGCTTATGGGAGTCAGATGAAAGCACATTTCCCTCAGAAGAGGCATTTTTTTTCTGTTCTGCCAATTTATTGAGGTTTTCTTTTTCTGCTGCTTTCTGGGGTATCTCTTCCCGCTCCCCAGCACAGGTATTAGGTGCATATCTATTAACATTCTCATGCTTCAGCCCAGGGGAGACCTGAGACTTGGAATTTGACTGTTTTTTCTCATTTTCAAAGACCTGCTGCTCTTGTGTCTCCCGAGCGGCTGCCTCCACCTTCTCTGAGCTCTTTTGATTTGACTGTTGAAACCCTTCGGGTGTCTTCAGCTTATGATGAGACTTCCCCTTTGACTGGGAAGGGTGGTTTTTCTCTGGCTCTGAGGAAGCAATAGACACATGTTTTTGAACTTTAGAGTCAGAAGGCACAGGACCAGGAGTTTGGTCATATATCTCCCAAGGACAAACTTCTCCTATGTCGAAATTGTCCTTGTGCAGTGACTTACCTGGGCCTGTGTCTGGATTTGCAGGTGTTTGACTAACCCTTTGCTGTTTCATAATTCCAGATTTATGGGTTTTCTTTGTTTCCTCAGAGTGGGTAGAGTTCTTCCGGTGGGAATCCTTATGCTCCCCTTTATCGGAGACTGAGTGCTTTTTGCTGGCCTCCTTAACCTTCTGCTGAGATTTGTGAGATTTAGTGCTTTCTTCTAGACTTTGTGTTTTACCCGTTAGTCCCAGAGTCTTTTCCTTGGCACTAGCAATAACACTGAGGGATTTTTGTAACACAGATGTTCTCGGATGCAGAGGCTTCTTGTCGGCACTTAAATTATGTGCACTTACTGATTTGCACACCAAAGGGACCGATTCAGTGGAGACAGCTTCAACTTTTTCTGGAGCATTTTTGGTTAATTTGTTACCATTCAAGGAACCCAGAAGCGAATTCTCAGCAGCTATAACTTCTGCACTGTCTGTAGTTAAGCTATTTGGTTCTTCTGTTTGATCCCTAACATGATCGTAAGTGCTGTGGGACTTTTTTAATGAAAAAACTCTGTTTTTCAAAGTCTCTTCTTTTGGCTTTGCAGAACTCATGGAATCCTGTGGGTTTTTTCTCAGTGTGGCTGTGTTCTTCACAGAACTGTGCTCCATCAGGTCCTTCTCATCCCTGGAGCACTGCCTGGTGACCGTCTCGGGGATTTCTGTAATTCGTCGCATTATCGAGCGCCCCAAGCCTTTTTTAGAGCACCTTTTTTTCTGAAGATGTGGGTTATTAGCAATCATCTTTTTCCTTTTATAGATTTCAAGCTGGGCATATAGTTTCTTCAACTCATCCTGCAAAGGAAGATGAACGGCAAAACTAGTATGTACAGAGCAAGTCCAGTCAAACAAGCAGCCTGATAACCGCACTACCTATTGCTCCAAAAATAGCATTAAACTTATTTCACTGCCTTTTCTCATTCTTGAATATGCCATTTCTCCATTAACTTGAATCCCACTTTTTTCCACTTTAAAAATAAGTTCAAACCTCATGCACAAATATGTTACCTTCCACAGCTGTGCATCATATGGCATATACAATTTATATACATTCATATACATATATGTCTCAGATTTCACAATGCTGTGGTGTGTGCTTTTCTAGGGAACTCTCTAGCTATTCTCTGTTCTGGGAACATAAGCCCTTTTATTGTGAAAGATAGGAATAAAGTATTTTTTTTCTGCTAGCCCAGTGTTTTTAAAATTCTGTTATACAGTTATGTATAGTTATATATATAGTACATACAAATGACTAATCACACTGACACCAAATCCTCTTTGCACTTTAAGATAATTCAAAGAGCCTACATGAACTGATAAACAGCTCTTGCTGTGGATGATTCCTCCTCTTTGGCCTCCAGAATGACATTTGTACAACTAACAATGAAGCTGCTCTTCACGCTAATGAGTATTTTCCATGAGATTTTACATGACCTCATACCACAAAATTTGAGACCTAAGCTGGCCTGTTTCAGCTAGTATCTGCAAAAAAAAAGTCCAATGGGCGCAATTCAGAGCTTACTCGTAGGAAAAAGTATTGTTCTTGAAAATAAATGCTATTCAAATGAGTTATACCCGAATATCTTCAGGATCCAAACTATGTTCACTCCATGCTGAATTGATACTGCTGTTCAGATAGGATCCAGAGCGACCCATATCAAGCTCATCTTCATAAGCTTCTGTAGCTATATCATCTCTTGGGTTATTGCTTGAATGTGAAAACTGCAATAAGTATTCATAAAAAATGTCATCAGTGCAAAAGTTTACTTCAACATCAATGTAAGAGTTTACATCAACAGTTTTTATGAAACAATGATCCTTCTATGGATTTAATGTGATTTTCTGAACTCAAAACACTAGCTATAGGCAACGTTGGCATAAGTAGTCTCCTATAGAATATCAGTATTGTATGGAAGGAACTCTTATTAATGATGGCTTAACTTGATAAATCTTAGAGATTTGCATACGGAAAAAGCCCCAGTTATTCTGATGCTTATTTGAACCTCTTTACATTGCATTTAAATTAAGCTAGTATGGAAATAGACTTTCAGCCAGGATTTCCAATTAGGCTGCTAAAACCAAAAGACTGTATTTTATATTGAATAATCCTGCAGAAAGCAATTCTCCCAATTTAGGTCCTAACCCTGAAAAGGAAGAGATGAGGTGCCAAAAAAAAAAAAAGGAAAAAAAAGAAAGAAAAGAAGGAAACAAATAAAAAAGGAGACAAGTCAATCTCTAACTTTGAGCAAATGCTCAGATCAAGAGTTGGTGAGAGGTTGTCAGTTATTTATTTAGTCATACTGATTCATCCATGTGAAGGTACTATTGTCCACACAGTCATCGGGCCCCAGAACTTTATGAATGGAACTAAACCTTGTGAATCTTGTCTTAATTCCCTGAATTCTTTGTCGTGCTGGAAGAAAAGTCTGTGTAGTGTGACACAGATAATAAGCTAAAAATGGAAATGTTGATCAGTAGTTATGAGATAGCTTCAGAAAGGTCAACAAATTTTCAAGGTTAGTCTAGAAAGACATCTTTGAAAATATACAATAAAGTATATGAATATAAAATAGTAAGATTATTGCTGAAGCCCAGAAAATTAATTTAAAATAAAACAAGGTTATTCAGTATTAAGGCTGCATCAATGTGTCCCCTTGTTATGACTGTTTAATGTATGTATATATGACAGTTATCAGCATACCCTGTTCTGACACATAGGCAAAAGACAGGAATAGCAGCTTTATTAACCTGAGTTGCATCAACTTGAACTGCTTAGTGACCTTCCTTCATACATAGCTTTCACCTCTACTGTTCTCTTTGACTCTTGACTACTTGATTAATATTATTGGTCACTTCAAAAGCCATTATAAAATCATTCGCTTTGCTGGGGTACTGTCTAAGAAGAAAGGTCCGTTCAAATCCAGGGGACTGGTGCTAGAGACAGGTGAAGCCGCCTGCTGTTCTCCTACCCCTGGTGAGACTGACATATCATCACTTGGCTCCCAGAGCCTGACAGGAGGCGTGACACAATGCTCAGAGCTCTGTCCCTTCTATTCTCTGGATCCTGTCATCCTCCATCCTCTTGTGTCCCACACACACTCATCTTCTCACCCAGCACCGTACCTGGCTCCGTATCACGGCCCACATCTGTCTCTATATGCAGCATCTGTCCTTCCGTCCTAGGCTCTGACTTGCAAAGGGCTCACCTTTTTCAGCCTGCAACAACTGCCCAGTTTAAATCCCAGCCTCTCTATCTCATGGCCAGTCCAAGCTCCTCATTCCAGTTTTATTTAGGAGTCCATCCTAATCTTTCTATGCCCTCGCCTAAACTCTTTGTCCCATCTCAGCGAACTCTGGAAGCAGCATGGTCCTTCAAATACCCAAAATAAGCACTGTTAAGCAGGATTCTTTCCTTCTTGTATTAATCACATCAAAATTTTAAATACTTTAAACCCCATTAATTTTGAAAGCTGAAAGAAAGAATCTTTGAAAATATATAAAGGTTTTAAAAAGAAAAGATATAGCTTTTTAGGTAACATAGCCAAAGTTCACATCTTCCTTTTCTATCAGGTGCTTGCTAATTTTATACAGCATTGCTTCTGCATGAGAACATTTATCTTCCTTGGTCTTGGCAGAAGAAAAGAGACAGGAGACTCAAATACCTTAGGGATCAGAAGTAGCCCAACAGTGACTGTCACAGTCAAGTGCGTGTGTGCAAAGAACAGCATCAGCATCCAGTCAGACTGAAGTCTTGAAGCAAGAATGAATCTGAAAATAGAATTCAAGGTTGCAATTCACTGCCTTTTCTCCAGTGCATTAGATTTAACATTTTTAATATTCCTTAGGATTCTTTTCATTGAAAGGGCAAAGACAACTTGTTTTGTTCTGTACTGCTTTCATACAGACTAAAAATTACATCCACATGCTTTACTTGTATACCACAATTTCAAAACAACTCGGAAAAACAACCAACAAAACAAGCCAAAACAAAATATAAAAAGAAACAACAGACCTTAAAGGATATTGCTTATTCCATCATTCTCACTCTATTTAGCTGTTTTTTTGGATCTATATATTATCACAGTGTCTTTGGCCTGAACTGAGTTATGGCAGTTTACATACATTAAGGATCTGAACGAATTATTTTAGGTTAAGTAAGCACATGTACCATGATAAATTGCAGTGCACTTCAAAAATACAGGATGTCCATAGATCGCAGCTACAGAGTGCGGCTCGGCTGATGAGCCGTCAAAGAGGGAACTGAACTGAAATGCATTTTAGTGGGGAGCAGAGAAACGGGCTTGATTTCAGGACCGCCCAGCTCAATACCGCAGGGCGCGAGAGCCCTGTGAATGCTGGGGAATGAGTGGCTGAACCTCCCAAACGAAGCAATTCCTTGCTGAGCTCTCTGAAAGAGGTAGAACAAGCTGGAGCATGGGTGGGTGATCTGCTTTTGTGAGCTCCCAAAGACAGAAATGGTAAGCAGTGCGATGGATGAATGGATGTACCACTGGCTTGTAATTTGCAGGTTTACAAAAATCATTCAGAAAGAAATGACATTTGCAACTTATCCAAGTCCACAGATGCACATTTTGCAGAAGCTTTTGTTAACAGAAATAGCCTGGCATGAAACACTGGCTTATATGCCATAATAATAGAGTCATCATTTCTTGATTAATACTTTGTAAATGAAATGTTTCATGAACACAATAAAATATTAGAATTATTTCTTACAGGGATGTTGCTGTTGAGGTGTGCAGGGATACATGGAGGCTCAGGTCTGAGGTTTAGCTAACTGAACGCAACTTGAGAACTATTGAAGAAGACTTGAGAAACTTCTGGATACAGCAAATAACAGAGCGAAAAGCAAACAAAAGTTACAGACAGTGCTGTGAGGGATGGGAAGATTTCACAGGTGGTTAACAGAGAGTCATTTGAAAGATGGCCAAACTTCACAGGTAATTGAAGGGAGCACTGGGGGCTTTTGGAGGAGTAGAACTTGCAAGATCAGTGATACCCATGTAACCCTATCAGTAACAGCATATAAGGCTGTGATTACCTAGCTAATGATATCAGCAATACCACATTTGAGTACAGATGTAGCAAAAATGGGACCAACCGGAAAAAAGTAATAAGGGGTGAGTTGTTTATTTGGGAGAAGACAAGGGTGCAAACAGAGAGGGGCTAATGTAGATAGGGCAAGAACAAGCTTGTAAAGAGGGGGCATAAAAGGGGCTAGTGATATGTAAGCAAGTTGACACCAACTGAGCCCTGTACCTGATCACTGCAGTATCTCCTGTCTTCTCATTAAATCCTCCCAGCTTCTGTGTGATCTCACTCTCTATGCTGCCCATGTGTGTATGTGCAAGTCATGAGCAAACTTCAGGCTGGAGTAGCCAGCACGTGGGAGGTCCACATCTGGGAAGACCCAAGGTCTCAGCTCATGACTGAGTAAGGGGCCCCAAACCCTAAGACAGTTTATTAAATTGGCTTAAGAACCATGCTCATTTTTAAAGGATGTATCAATGCAGTGTGCTTGTGAACCTACACAGGGTGCATGTTTCATTAGTGAACCTGATCAGCTGCAGAGGAAGAACAGAACCAGGCTGTACGTATTGGACCTGCACTGGTCCAAGTGGCCATCCTTGTGATGCACCCGCAGTGGATGTGCTCAGCCTCACTAGGCCTGCAAAGAGAAACAGCAGCAGCCACATCCATCAGAGACAGGAAAAAGCTCCCAGGACCTGATGCCAACCAGATTTGGCTAACCCTTAACAGCTCCAATCCTCAAATTCTAAGAAGGCTTTTTGCTTGGTTTATGTGTGGAAACTTGACTAATTAAGGTATCCACACCATACCCTTAAAAGCAAAATAGCACTTGTAGTAGCCATTCAGACCTATGAGAGATGGGGTTTCTACTCAAACGAGATTTTTTTCCATATAAATTTTGGTTTTGTCACTAATACAAGTGAAAGAGCAATGGAGGAATTCAACACTATGCTGGTCTGAAGATAATCAAGAATCCTCTGTTTTTGAAATGGGAATAATAGTTTTATAGGAAAACAAAATGCAAACAGTTCAAGATTTTATTCAGTGCTCACATCAATCTTATATGAGCTTTGGGAGTTTTCAGACTGGCTGGCTGCCTTCTAATAGTAGGTCCCCTTCAAGTTCCCGGTGCTTTCAACTTCGTGACAACTCAGACATGTCATATAAATCTGAGACTTACATTTCTGCTCTTTCAGTTACATCTGAACTTCAAAGAGACGGGATTAAGCTGTGTACAGAAATGGACATAATCTCAGGAGGGATCAGGGATCATGTACTTCCAGTGCATTTTATTCATTCCTATTCATAAACAGTACATGGTATTTCTTCAACAAACCAGCACGCATCAGACAGAGGGCAAAGAATCAATACAAAATATACATTTTTTTGAAAAGAAGGAAGAACAAAATCAGCAGACCTTAAGCTGAAGGAACAGGATCCTCACTAGGATAAACTGAAAGATGTAACCCTCTTGTGTCTCCTTCATAAGACATGTATTAAAATGCCACATTTTCCCCTTTTCCCCTCTCTTTAATCCAAGATTACTTTCATCCTGTCCTATTGTTAAAAGAAACTTGCAGCCCACATAATAACTCTCCTAATGCACTGAACTGTATCTTCTAACATGGCCCAAAAGAGAGTCTAGGAACATTAATTAATGGGAAAAATTTTGACTGAGAAGCTGTCGTATTGGTTATAATACATTCAAAAGTTTTGTAATTGAATTTTACATCTACCAGGAATGAAAAGAAAAATGCTTCCATCAAATACAGATTTGAAACATCACTTTTTGTAGATGTTTGTTTTAGGGAGTAAAGAAGAAGATTTTGAGACCAAGTGGATGTTGAGATACGGGGTTAGGAGAAGGTGAAGGAAACAAAAAGTTTCAAGTGCACCAAACCTTATAACAATGATACGGGAAAAGAGCACCTGGAAGGAGTAGAGATGAAAGACGTGCTTTGCTGATGTTTACTCAGAAAAAATTGTGCCTCATGGAAGTAAACATTAAGAAAGCAGAGAGAAATGTGAGCTCCAAGGCAGACCAAGGAACAGAGAAGAGTATTTGAAGACTGACAATGGACTGATGTGAAAAAAAAAATAATAATCTTAGTAGACAAGGTCTGTCAGGAGGCAAAGGAAGGCGTGAGAATATCAGAAGAAAGTCATAAAAATCTCTTACAGCATGAGATGAAATACATGCTATCTTGCCATTTTGAATTTTCTAGGACCAATTCATTTTTACAGTGTGCTCCGTAGGAAAGGCATATATAGTAAATTTCATGAAGCTCTGGCAAAGACCCTTACTAGATTTCTTACTACTCTAATAATTTACAAGTATGAAATGTAGAGCTCATTATAAACTTTATAAGAAATGTGCCTTATACTACTGTCACAGTATCATATGCATAACAATTTTTTATGTCAGCATATAAAACACTATGCTTCATGCACAAACCAGTACAATTTTCTTAACATATATCTGCACCTTGCCAATCTGTTATACACCGGGAAAAGTTCATATACACCAACATTCTTATCTGCTCTTTATCTAGGGAAACAGACCAGCGAGCAGTATGCAGATGACTGAAGACAGACAGTAGTTTTGATATATCTAATTTATCATATACACTGAACTTTGATCTAAGAACATATCTGCTAGTTATACTGAAAAAAACCACCTTACTATATAATTAACAAGTTGATTGTATATATTCTTGAATCCTATGAGAACAGTTTTAAGTTTAGCAATCACTTAATTTGCAGAATTAAATATTTATGAGACCTTCCATTATGCATCCTATAGCATTCACTCATTTTAAGTTGCACCATATGAAACCTGAAAGATAAATAGTTAATTACTAGATCTACAGATCACTTGCCTAATTGTATGGAATATAGCAGAGATAATGAGCTCATTGTGAACTGCAACAGCCATATAACGTGGCTCATGAAATGCTGATGGGACTGTCCGCACTGCATAGCAGAGATAAACACCCCACAAGAGGAATAAAAATTCAGCTGTGAGAAGAACAAAAAGAAATAATTTGCAATTAGTTTTATATATGAAAAAGGAAGGAAATTTGAAGTACTACAGTATCTTCTGTATGTGTGAATATCTATGCAAAGACAGTATACACTCATACATGGATATATGTACACAGACAGGCATCCAAACTCTTTCAGATATTGTCACTGCACATGATACATTTGGTTTTCATTTTACACACTTCTTTTTTTCTAGATCAGGAACCTTTGCACTCATGGTGTTTCAGTTTTTCAATCGACAAACTTTAAGACAATGCCTAACAATGTCTTGCTGGTTTTTCAAATTGGTTCTATAGAAGTTTGCCATCACTTAAAATAGCAAGTATTTTTAATTGTAGCTCTTGTTCTTGTTGTAGAGGCAGATACCACTGCTGCTACTAGACTACAAACTTTTTAAGACAACACTTTCACTTCAAAGGTTTATAACTCAGATATAACAATACATTTTGGGTTAAAAAAATTCCTCTGTTCATGATAGTTACTTCTGCTGGTGCCCATAATATGATGAGTAATTTCTGAGGACCTAATGTAATTATAACAAATGACGTGTCTCTCTCCGTTAGGAGAAAAATGAGTAAAGGAAGAAAGGCGAAGGAATAAAGGGCCAGGATCAGCTTAAACTATCCTGTTAGAGCTAACTCATCCCAGCAGTACTCCGACTTCAGTTTCCACTAGACAGTCTGCTGTGACATTATTTTGCTTTTGATACAAATGAAATAATTTTGTACGCATCTTGAAAAACCTCTCCTTCCAGAAAAAAAAACAAAAAACAAAACAGCTCTGCCATGTAGCTATGAGTAGAGCTGGCGCCCGTGCCTCTTGCCTTGCAGTCTGGGTTGAGGATGGCTGGAAGTGGCTGAGCCTATCCAGCAACATGCAATTCCATAATAGACCCCTGCTGGCACTGCTCTGGACTAGCTTCAGAGATTGAGTGTGACACCATTGTTACTCATACACTGCTTTTGCCTTGTTGAGTTTTTGCAGTAAAAAACTGCAAATGTAGTACAATAGAAAATTAGTTCTTTTTCATACTTCTTTTTGCCATTACATGCTATTGAATTGTAGCTAGAACTGGTGATCAGTGACATCACCCTATGGTAGTGATCAGCAAATCATTACGAGTCTGGTTTGGATAAGGACACAAGTACTTGTGAACCCTGCCATTAGCAACAGATGGAAATAAAACACTGGGAGGGACTCTACCAGGGAGTGTAGCGATAGGATGAGGGGTAACAGTTTTAAATTGAAAGAGGGGAGATTTAGAATAGATATCAGGAAGAAATTCTTTACTGTGAGGGTGGTGAGACACTGGAACAGGTTGCCCAGAGAAGTTGTGGATGCCCCATCCCTGGAAGTGTTCAAGGCCAGGCTGGATGGGGCTTTGGGCAACCTGCTCTAGTGGAGGTGTCCCTGCCCATGGCAGGGGGGTTGGAATTCAATGATCTTTAAGGTCCCTTCCAACTCTAACCATTATATGATTCTATCATTCTACAGTCTGCACGGGGTATCTTGTGAGAATGGGTTCTCTGGTTCCTCCACTTTTAATACTCTGTAACTGCTGTAAATTATCTATATTATATTGTTATAGCATTTTAAACCTTCTGATTTTGCTATGAATGTCAGCTAAAATCGGTAAGAGACAAGTTTGGACAAAAATGAAAATGTATTCAGCTACAGAGATCTCTGTGCTCTGATAAGAGTTTAGTTTCAACAACACTTTACATGTTTCTTACTTTTATCAAAAATAGATGGCCTAGCTTTAAGACTATCATTTTTACTAGAACATATCCTACATAAACCCAGCAATTTTACCAGTTACATACAAACAAACATCTGAAGAGGCATAATCCACACACGGTGCTATTTTTGTGCTCTTCCTCACCAGAATCCCCAAAATAATAAACCTTTAATAGTTTGACTTGGGACCTTACTGAGTGTCAATATGAATCTTCTGAGACTATGTGTCCCAGGCTGGTTTTGAGCTCCACAAAAGCATACATGCAGGTGTCATTCCCATATCCCCCATACACGCACTGCTTGGGTAAACCGGCTGCTACTTCCATGTCATTCCTAGATAATCAGCTATGCTCACACTGAAGTCTATTATTCTGGTTTCTTAAAAACACCTACGCAGGAATGACCTGCCAAGCCACCTTGCTACTGAAGTCTTCTCTGAGCAAGTGGAATACAAATTTTGCTTCAATGAAATACGATTAAAGGCCCCTTTACAAATGTTAGCAATTTTGGTTTTTCTCTTTAAGTACACTTTCCTTGCATATGCAGAATCACGGCACTGAAAAGTACTGCTCTTCAAAGCACTGTAATTTATTGCTTTAATTGCTCCATATTGATTTAGAAGAAATTGAAAAGGAAAAAATGGTTAGAATTAGGTTGCCAAATCACTGTATCTTGCTGTCCTGTGTTCTATGGAAACACTTCCTATTAATACGGTTGAGCAGGTATTCCCCAGAACATGCCAGAGAGCCTTTTTCCTTTCATTTTGCCTTTCATCCGAAGTCCCCCTGCAGTAAAAAACCCAACATTAGCAGAAGAGCTGAATGGACGAGCTAATTGTGAAATAACAGGTATACTCCACAAAACTACCCATGGTCCATTCTTCCTTTCTCTTCCTCAGCTGAGTCTCGTACTGATTGAAAAGATCCGTTACAAGTGCTAACAGAGGCTGAGAGTTTGAAAAAGTTTGGCTTGTTAAAGGGATGAAAATACATGGATAAAACTCCGTGTGCTGAAGGTATTCCTACTTAAACTAAAGACTGTGGGCCAAATTTTGCTTATTTTCACAAGAAAAAAAAAATCTGCTCTAATTGTAAAAATTTACAAGAATTTTTTTTTTTTGTATACAGGTGTCACAGCAAATGCAAGTGAAAAAGCCACACCTCCATAATAAAACCCAATTTGAATGAGATGGGGTAAGTAGGAATGAAGGTAGCATTTGCTCTCCAGATCTTATTAATTCTGAAAACGTCACAGATTTCAGTTTCACAATCATAGATACAAGGAGTTCCTAAGACAACAAGAGGAGATTTCAAAGTATTAATATACTGGAGCATTACAGTAGTTTGCACCATTTAATGCATAGTACTTTTATAAAAAGCTTTACATTTAGAGCAGAGCTGGCATTCCTGTCCGCAGATAGTAATTAGTGTGACATCTGGTATGCAACATAAATAGGGAATAGCTTTTAAAACACAAGGTAAAATAACAGAGTTCCTATACTCACTAAGCCCAACGCTACAATAATTTCATTAGCAATAACAAACAAAACAGACTGATATAAAACCAATTTATTATCTAAACCACTAATTACACAGCTTAAATGTATCATGTAGAAGCTGTGCTTGAGGGTGGAAATCAAGTTCATAGTATTAGCTACAGACTATTAGTGCAATTTTAAAGAAAAATCTGAAGGTGTTATACATTTTGCTGTATGGCAAAATGGCCTTTTTGGTTTCTCACTATAAAGTAAGGTGACATATTAATGTATTTATTACATCAGTTAAAACCACAGATATAACTAACTTCAAATAGATAGATAGATAGATAGATAAATAGATAGATAATGGAGCACATCTGGCCACCATGCAGCAAGGTTCTAATGTACCACTCATCTCTCAGGTCGTCTTAGTTCTGTCTATAGCACACTAGTGACTGTTTTGAGCCAAGTATCCTTAATGATTCAAATCTGTGAGATATGATATGAAATTTCTGTTTGGCTTGCTGAATAATTTTCCACTAAAAGCCTAGTCCAGAAGAGTGACTTCCTGACTACTATAGGACTGTCTTAGCACATTGCAAACCTGCCAAGACCAAACTCAAAGCTCAAAACACGTGATCTTGTTCCTTTAAGTATGATTTATCATAAGGCTTATAAATTATTCCATTTTACTTATTAAGCACAAGAACATGAAATACTTTCTTTCCCCCGTCTGAAGAAATGATGGAAATTCCTATGAGAGAGAGCTGTCAACAGCTCTCTGGACAGAAAATGTGAAGTCAAAAAAATCAAGCATAAAAGAGCTCTGAAAAACTTTTAGTAGCTACTCTATAAAAATCCAAACATTCAGCTTTTGGGTGCAAATCTCTGATAGATAAGAGAGTAAGAGAAGGAACAGTTATTTTAAAGGCATAAATGGATGAAGATATGAATGGAAGGCAAGACATGAAAACAAAATGTGGCCATGTGCAAAAATGAATTAATCTTTAAATACCTCTCTTGCTAGTCATTATGTATTTCTTATCCACACAGGACTTTATGTGGTCTTTGCACTAAGCAACCTGCTTAGTTATATCCTTTGGTGTTTAAAAACCATGATTATTCCTTTTGTTTGCAATGCCCATCATGATTTCAGAAAATGGAGCATTTTGGAACACTTAGCTTGGTCATCCAATTCACGGGACCAGACTCATGCCCAATGCCTGTTATAACTGAGAGTTGCCCATGACTGCTAACTTGGGATTTGTTTTGGCCATTGTTCATACTCTGCATCTTCTGATAATGAAGGATCAGAAGATCCAGACAAGGACAGACTCAGGGATGGTACTATTACCTAATCAAACTTCCTCAGAAGATCTGGGTTAGTATATTTAACAGGCTTTACTAAACTTGCTGTTGTCTGTGTCGCAAATTAGTCTTTCATATTTGAAGACAGTACAAGGCAAAGCTGTGTCCAGAGACAGTCTTCTGCGACATTTTCTGTCAGTGTCCATTAGCCAGGCTGTGTCACACCTTGCAGCGCACGGCAAATGCAGACTGACCCGCTCCCTCCTGTCCAGCCCCCAGCACCAGTAAATTCCCACATTAATCCATATCCTCTGTCATTGCCTGCTCTGCAGACATCTGTACTTCGCCTGACTGCACAGTACTGCAGAGCAAGATAGGAGGAACTGAAAGCAGTGATCAAAGTCACTTTCCTCCCTTTGAAGATTTGGAAAAGTCATTGAGAGCCTCCTTACACTTGAGTGGGTACAGGGGGAAGAGAACACCCACAGATGACAAACGGAGTAAAGGCAGTAAGGGCACGACCTCAGGAGAGTTAAGAAACAACGGATTCAGAAAAGCAAAGATCATATAAGGAAACATGAAAAATCAAGAAACACGAAGCTGGATTTTTGAACATGGCTTACACACCAAGTCTTCTTAGAGGCCTTAGGAAAGTACTTCATCCTTACTTCCACAGCTTTGCTGTCTCTAAGAATTGGACAGCACTAAAATAAAAATACGACACATGCAGCCTTAATTTACTCTCTTTTGCATATATAATCTTGAGTTAACTATATAATTTCTTAAGAGACCAGACTCATTTAATGTGTGTGACAGAGCAATTCCAGAGATAAATCAAGGTTGACTAATGAAGAAAGCTCTGTAATTTGTTGCAAATGACATTTAGATGTCTACTGACTGAGAGAAAAGACTGCAGGGGAAAAATAGCAGCCTTGTGCACATGCACAAATGACTTTGTACCTCAAGCTCCTATGCATACGCAAGAAGTCCCCACTCAAGCTCAGCTTCAGAGACATGATCACAGAAAGCATTTCTCTTGCTATTTGGGTGCCAACCTAGGCATTTTTGCTGCGATTTGCAGCAGAACTAAGCATACAGGGCTGCACTTGTAGCCAGTGAGACCATACATAACGTTGTTATATATAGATTTGACTAAGCTCTGTAACTGAGCCAAAGGCATTGCAAAATGGGCACTCAGATTAAATGGACCATATAACTCTAATCTTATTGTGCCTCAGCTCTGGCTGTGTAAAATGGAGCTAATGCCACCCTGTCACTGCAAGATGACAGTGGAAATAAATTTACCCATATTTGTGAACAGCTTAAATCCTAAACTGTGAGTTTCCTTCCCGCCATGGTTGGGAAAGGAAAGTGAGTTATTTCAGGCTGTCCTGTCCTGGTTGCTCCTCAGTCCTCCTACCCTACCAGAAATGCCCTTCTCTTACGCTTCCTCAGGCCAGCCTCTGGGTGGAGATGGCTGTGGGCTAAAGCTGCTGAAAGGAGCTCCCTGGAGCCAGGATGCCCAACCCTGTGTTTGCTTGCACTCTGCTGTCCAAAAGCTACCTGCAAAAAGAAGACACCCCTGAAGGCTTAAAGCCCATTTTCACGACTCTGTATGATGTCCTAAGTCTGACCACACCCATTTGCTTAAAAAGCATCATCGTAGGCCAAGAACAGGCCACTGCTCTCCAGAGATCATAGAATCATAGAATCATAGAATGGTTAGAGTTGGAAGGGACCTTAAAGATCATCGACTTCCAACTCCCCTGCCATGGGCAGGGACACCTCCACTAGAGCAGGTTGCTCAAAGCCCCATCCAGCCTGGCCTTGAACACTTCCAGGGATGGGGCATCCACAACCTCCCTTGGCAACCTGTTCCAGCGCTTCACCACCCTCACAGTAAAGAATTTCTTCCTAATATCTATTCTAAATCTCCCCTCTTCCAATTTAAAACCATTGCCCCTTGTCCTGTCACTACACTTCCTGACAGAGTCCCTCTCCGGCTCTCCTGTAGGCTCCCTTCAGATATTGGAAGGCTGCTATGAGGTCTCCCTGGAGCCTTCTCAGGCTGAACAACCCCAGCTCTCTCGGTTTGTATTCATAGGGGAGGTGCTCCATCCCTCTGATCATCTTTGTGGCCATCCGCTGGACCTGTTCCAACAGGTCCATGTCCTTCCTGTGTTGAGGACTCCAAAGCTGGACACAGTATTCCAGATGGTGACATGCTCTGTGTCCTTTCCCTACACTAATAAGTGAGAGCCCCTTACAGCTGTGGCTTGACTAAGCTCACTTGGTATTCTGAACTTTGCACTGTTGGCAAAACTGTTCCAACAGTTACACCATTTTTTCCTCAGGTTTTGGACACAAATTACTGATTGCAACTCTACTTACATCCACAACACAGCTACAGCAACTCATCTACTTCTCCATCACACTTCATTTCATCAGAATAATGTCTACATTTTAAATCCCTTCTACTCAAACGAAGTGAGCTATGGATCTGGAAGCACAGCTCTTCCATCCGTTCATTCAGTCAGGGTGCCGGCTGGAGCCAAGCGTGCACCATTTTAAAACAGGCAAAAAGCCCTGTCCTCATTTGCTCTTGTGTTGTCAGCCAGTGCAGTCTCTTTCTGCCTCACTGCGTCCAATCTCCCACCTGGAGAGTTGCACCATGTCACAGCAGAAGTTTCTTTCTTCAACTGAAAGAGTTTTCGTATATTTCAATGAAGGGTGATTACATGTGTAAGTCTTTAGTGTAGAGTTATTCCTTGCAAATTATAAATTACCAGAGGTGTATCTGTCTCTCTCACCATATCTCAGCATCATTTCAATTAGCTGGGCACAGCAATGCAGAGACCTATTTGTGGAGTAAGAATTAACGGTGCCAAACTCTGACTTTTTTTTTTCTACCAGAACTCCCACGGCCTGTGGCTGTGCAAGGCTGAAAGAAGAGCAGGGGTCCATGGGCTGGTGGGGGGCACAGCACACAGTGACCCACGGTCTACAGGCTCCATGGCTTGAGGGTGACCTAGTGTCGTGGTTTTAGCCTCAAACCAGGACAGCTAGAGATGGCTTTTGCTGGCAGCGGAGACATATCCACTGACTTGAGGGTGAGCAACATGCCTTGGAGTCTCACTGCACGAACAGATGCCAGCGCCCAGGTCTACAGTCTCCAAGAACTCTCCGCATTTCTGCACTTCTCTTAGCCCTACTCATGCATTTTATTCCTTCCTCTACACAGATGTGCTGTCCTGTCTCATTCGTTCCATAGCCCATTGCCGTTATTAAAGCCAGCTGGCCATTCTTCTGGCTTCATGTGCCCCACCATCCTCTTTGCTTCTGTGGATTAAAGGGGGAGAAAAGAATCAGAAAAGATCTACGACCAGCAGCTGAAAGGAAGCTGAGTGTGGAACCTCTTCTCTCACATCTTGAAGAGGATGCAAGCAACTGCCAATGGTATCCAAAGTACTTGAAGGGCTGGAAAGACTTGGGGTAGCACAAGAAGTGGATTCAAAAAAGGGTAGTGCAAAGCCAAGATCAAGTCAGAGCATCTTCCAGCCTCTTCCAAAGCCATCACCTACTGCAGGTGGCTTGCAGAAGAATCTGAATATGGCATTTGTCGATATATAAACGTGTGGCTAAGGTAATCCAAATATGGTTTCCTTAGCAGAAATACTTTGTAGAAATGGTGCCTAAATAAAGGCTACGGGATTTCTCCTGTGATGTAGCAGATAGAAAAAGCAACATTACTGCAGCAAGTAATGCAACCAAAACTGCTCAACCTGTCCCGGCTCTTTTTGGGAAAGGAAAATAGAAAAATGTGGGCTGGTCATCGTTAGAAAAAATAAAATCTGTTTTTTTAAAAGCTCCGTTCTCCATTGTCCTTGAGCATGTTTTATTTTAAACTAAATTGGAATAACCAGTTAATCTGAGATGAGTGAATTGTCCCACTTGATTTAGTCTCTTTTCATAGAGACATTCTGCTCAACTCATCATAGATTCATAGATTCATAGATTCATAGATTGGTCCAGGCTGGAAGGGACCTCCAAAGGTCATCTAGTCCGACCTCCCCACAGTCAGCAGGGACACCCCCAACTAGACGAGGTTGCCCAGGGCCTCGTCGAGCTTCACCTTGAATATCTCAAGGGAAGGGGCCTCAACCACCTCCCTGGGCAACCTGTTCCAGTGTTCCACCACCCTCATGGTAAAGAATTTTTTCCTAATATCCAATCTAAATCTCCCCTTCTCCAGCTTAAAACCATTGCCCCTCGTCCTGTCGCTGCAGGCCTTTGTAAACAGACCCTCCCCAGCCTTCCTGTAGGCCCCCCTCAGGTACTGGAAGGCCGCTATGAGGTCTCCCCGGAGCCTCCTTTTCTCCAAGCTAAACAACCCCAGCTCCCTCAGTCTGTCCTCATAGGAGAGGTGCTCCAGCCCCCTGATCATTTTGGTGGCCCTCCTCTGGACCCGCTCCATCAGGTCCATGTCCTTTCTATATTGAGGGCTCCAGACCTGCACACAGTACTCCAGGTGAGGTCTCGCCAGAGCAGAGTAAAGTGGCAGAATCACCTCTCTGGATCTGCTGGCAACACTTCTTTTGATGCAGCCCAGGATGTGATTGGCCTTTTGGGCTGCGAGAGCACATTGCCTGCTCATGTCCAGCTTCTCGTCAATCAGCACCCCCAAGTCCCTTTCCTCAGGGCTGCTTTCTAATACCTCATCCCCCAGTCTGTATTTATACTGAGGATTGTTTCTTCCCAGGTGCAGAATCCTGCACTTGCTTTTGTTGAACCTCATGAGGTTCATCTGGGCCCACCTCTCCAGCCTGTCCAGGTCCCTCTGAATGACATCCCGTCCCTCCAGTGTATTGACAACACCACACAGCTTGGTGTCATCTGCATCATGTTTGCTGCTCTTCCCCATTGCTTTCCAAATTTACCATATCCTAGAGATGAGGGACATAAACAGCGCAGAGTGCTGGTGATGTGGGCTGTGAAAAAGGTATGCATGGTGTCAGGAGGAGTGGGTCACAAGCAGGAAAGGAACACTGCTGAAGGCTCCTTCGTAAAACAGAATTCTTTTCCTATTTCTACTGCAGACATTTTATAAATTCCTGGTGTTATCACTCAGAGTAAGCTTTCACAAGTGATCACTATTTTTACATGATACATTTTCTGAGTATCTAATGTGAGAACTGAAGCCAGACCTTCATCAGTGCTGAATTCTAACGAGTACCTCCTGGTTGTGCTTTCCACATAGAAGAGGCTATAAACAGTACTCTGAAAAAACAGTTCCTAGATGTCTCAAGACAGACACTCAAAATGGATAGCTACTGTTGACAAATTTGGCTTTAATCTTTGTACATTGATGCTAAGGGGAACACAGCTTAAAAACACCCATTTGGATTTATTCATGGCATGCTCTGAACAACACACCCTGAATATGGCATAGGGCCACATCAAATGGGGATAACAAAAAGAAATAATGATCACTCATTCGCTGAATGCAGCAGAGGGCCTGTAGAAAATTTAATAAAGGGCCTTGTAAGGCTGTATTACAATGCCCCAGCTCGAAACTGTACAGGCAGTCTTAAT
Organism: Numenius arquata; assembly: GCF_964106895.1. Classification (NCBI taxonomy): domain Eukaryota; kingdom Metazoa; phylum Chordata; class Aves; order Charadriiformes; family Scolopacidae; genus Numenius; species Numenius arquata. The sequence goes on along the minus strand of NC_133587.1, from coordinate 26,938,975 downwards.
GTATAATCTGTTAGAGTCTGTCCTGGCAACTCAAACCCTCTTCAGATGCAAAGATTATATAGGTTAAATAGCGACAAATGAACAGTGGGTGGGAGTTCTTTTGGGAACAGCCTGAAATACTCACTTTGTTCCTTTTCCTGGCTGAGGGCATGCAGTAATCATGACACAGCCTTATGTTTGAAATCCTCTTGATGCCCAGAACCCAAGGCATGACCCACTGATTAGTGGGCTATGACAGCAGCCCAGGCCAGCTGCACAGGAGCAGCACAGCTCCTGCCAGCCAGGAATCAACCAGATGCTGGGGAAAAATACCTCCTTGAGCTTAATACCTGCCATTCGCTTCTGGTTTAAAAAAAAAAAAACAAACATTGAAAAACACACAGAGAACGCATGGGGGGATTTTTAAAAACTACAGTTCGAATCCTATCCACACTGGGTGAAACCCTGGCCCTGCTGAAGTCAGGAACATCCACCTGCACCTCTGCTTTTCATTTGTGTCTGTGGATGCATGCTTATCTCTCTGCCCACCCTTCTCTCCTGCCTGGGGCTTTGTTCTTTAAACTTATTTTGCCTTTTTTTCCAGTTTGTGGGAAGTTTGTTTAAATCCTCTGCTGATATCTGTTTCACTTATAGGATTTTTCCTTCAGGATAAAGAATAATAGTTTGATTTGTGACACTGTGAGCCCTTAGGTACCAAAAGTTTTTTTTTTAACTTGGTATCTGGCTGTGACAGGTAGAGGTATAGAATATATTCAGGCCATAGGAAAAAGGCTTTGTGGGTGAGTGCTTTCAAGCCCTCAGGTCTTCCTCTAAAATCTCAGATTGTCAAGGAGACAGATGCCCCAACCTTGAAGTGAGGCAGAAATGAATACAAAGAAAATAAAAGAATCTAGGCAATTGACAAATAAGCTACCCACAAGTATCCAATCTCAAGGAAAATGCATACTAACTTACATTACGTTATGTAGATAAAATAAGACTTACTGAATGCTAATTTTTCTCATCAACGTATCAGAGAATACAGAGGCAGTGCTAGAAATGGTGACAACCTTTGTGTCTAAGTCCCTACTTGTCTCACAGAGAGCATCCTCTTAAACTTAATGGAAATGTAAATATAAAACATTCACTGCAATAAAAGTCTCCAGAGATAGAGCCTAAGTAGCATGATTAGTATGGAAAATGCTTCATAAATCCTAACTCAAATAATCTCTGGTAGCATAAAGGATTCATCTCATTATGACTTCCTAACAGAGCCTTGTTAATTCTCACTTCACTAATCTGCGACCTTGAAAATTCCCTCTCCACATTTCAGTAAAATGTTGATGCTGAGTGAAGCAGGAAGTATTCCAGCAAGGGCTACAGGTGACGGAATATATTCCCAAACACTCACTAGTTTTATATAAGATACTGTGCCTGACTAAATTAAATGATATAACAAGCCTTTCATAAATTATCATCCAACATTTTTATTTTAGCATTTTAAATCAAATATCATAATCTATCAATTAATTTATCATATAGAATCTTTTGCAATGCTGCTCCCAGTCAATTAGAGGAATAAAAGGGGGTCTGCAATATGGGTATTTCTCCTGATATATCTCTGAAATGAAGTATCTAATTTTGGAACTAGTTCCTACTAGCTGTAAGCTTTTCAGAGTGCCATTAACAATAAAAATCTTGAAGTGTATATACACACACACATATAAGTGTATATATATAGAGAGAGAGACACGTGCATGTTAGTACAGACTTGTAGGCGTACATCTCCTGGTACCGCTAATGTGGCTACACAGTTTACTAAAGACTTGCACAAGCATAACTCTGCTTATAACGTAGTTTGGGTAAGAAAGCAAAATGACGGAACATAAGAAATTCTGCCCAATTTTATTCAGGCTCGAGAGCTGGCTTTTCCTCTACTGCCCTTAAATGTGTTTTGAAAAACCCTTAAAACCCCTCTAAATGTAAATATATCCTTAAAAATGATCTTTGTTTTTTCCAACACTAGTTGCAGACAGCAACTTATGTAATTTCTTACCAAAAAAAGGGGCTACCGATCACAACTAGGTATTAATATCTGAGTTGTTAATCATTTCACTATCATAACTATAAAATGTTTGTTTGCCATTATGCAACAACCACCACTATCAAACCACACTGTATTACTGGCTGTGAAAGGCAGTAAAATTTTGATGTAAAATGGATTAGTGCAGATGACATCATCAAGTGTTCCACCACATTTAATTCTCTTTTGTTATTAATTTTACATCTCTGGCATAATATTTCACTACTGCAAAGTATAGTTATGTTTTATCAGTACAGCCCTCCAAAAGTGCTCAAATGGAGACACATTTCAAAACATACTCCTTTATACTCCTCTCCGTGTGGTTTACCAGCAGGCACATTGACACCAGTGTGTCCTCCTCACACACAAGAGCTCTCCCCAGTTCTGTGGTGCAGAAGCAAAAAGCTTCTGTTATTCTAGCCACAATTTCTCACTTTAATGGTGTAGAAGAGCAAGATATCTTCTGCCTTCAGGGATGAAATTTCTTGAGCACCCATCACTTTGTTATTACAATCCAAGTTACAAACCTTTGAAAGTCATAAAAGTCTCAGTATATCTTATTAGTATATCTTCTCAGCCCATTTAAAAAACATATATGCCAATATTTTGTTCCCCTAGAAGCTTTTCACATGATGTTACGCAGTCTGACAAAACTTTAAGATATTCTAAAAGAAGAAAAATGAAAAGGCAACCAAGCTTTATTTTAGAAATTAAAAGATAAACTAGAAAATTAACATACCAACAGCCATCATGTAATCCCAGCGGTCTATGAGGCACATATTGAAGATCAGGTGGTCAGATGTTTGCCCTTGGCCAATGAGTGGAATGTTTCTCTCCAGATTTTGGGTTATTGCAGAAGTCCAGCCAACGAGAAACCAAAAGACTATCAGGAGAATAACAGCCAGCATCCTCATCACTCGCCCACCTGTCATGTATGGAATACGCTGAGCAGTTCGGGACAGGAATACCTTCAAAACCCTGAAAAATTCAGACAGTGCAGAATTAAAGAAGGCACTAGCTGTGTTGCAGGAATTATACTTTTGTTTTATTTCACTATCAGATTATTGAAAAAAAATTATCAACATTCTTTCCCCTGACAGTATGTAGAAGAGTGAAATTTGAAATATTATTACTTTCATATTCAGCAGCAATAATAGAAAATTTTAGCTATGTTTATGTTAGACAGGCATTCACATGCTGTGTTGCCAAACTGTTGTCAAACTGGATTCTTCCAGCTCCCTGTGGAAGTCTTCTGCCTTTGAAAAAGGGAAGGTCATTTCCATAAAACAGCAACCATGTCTGTGGTATCTCATTTTGTTTTTATGCTGTCTGTCTGCTCATCCCAAATCATACTATTTCCATAGAAAAAATTAGCACTTCTTGGATATTTTCCCCATTGAGTTCAATGCTTCTAAGGCAACATTCTACTCCTCATAGAGATAACTGTGGAAGGCACTTTGCTAATTAAGAGTTTTCTGACTTGTTTAGAGGCAACAGCATGTTTTTTTTGAGCTGGCACAGAACCATCATAAGAAAAGACACATCACGTGTCAGGCACATAAACCATGTAACAGCCATTGAACACGTAGCACTGACTTTAAGAATATTGCATTTACTATTAGGATTGGTTTCTTCCAGCCAAGAACTGTTCAAGGAAATATCACCTGCATTTTCTACCCATCACCATCTGCTAAAGCAGACAAAGGTCCTGCTGGGAGCATGAGGGCAACCAAAATTTGAAGAAATCGGCTCAGGGAGTAGTTTGACTTTTCGCATAGCACAGAATATCTCTTTGTATTGCCTGAAGTATGGGATCTGACAGAAGTAACTAACCTTCTCCTGGTGTTTTCCTATGAGAAAAAGAGGCTGCAGGAGGTGCTGCTGCCATTGCAGTGCTCCTGCCTTGACTGTGCCAAGCTATGAAGGCTGGGCAGTGAGGAAAGGCTGTCATGGAAGTTTTCGTGAACTGAAAGCTTTAGAAGCGGACGGGTTGAGGTTTAAAAGTTTTTTTAGAGATTGGGGCGAGGAGCCTTTCAAAGTGAAGAGGTGAGCTGTTTCAGTGATTTTGTCCTCAAAACCATGGTGGTTCCTGATTCCTGAGCATGAGCATGTCCTGTGAATACTCTTGATATCCATGAAGGCATAAATTACCACTGAGGTTTAGGGAACTTCAATTTTTTCAGAAAGTTGAGTTTTTAAATGTCCTTGTTAGGTCTCAAGCCTTTTCAGTGTACCAAGAACCAAGCCACCTCCCAAGCCATTCTACAGCCAGGCCTGCCTTTTCAGCAAAAAAAAAAAAAAAAAAAATCACACCCTAGATTAATATTTATGCTTATATTTGTCTAAGAGAAGGCAGAAGCAACTGGCGTTGCCTTTCAGACAAATGATAAAGCAGTGTCTTTTAAGGCAGAAGCACAAAAGCTTTTCCACATCCATAAAAATGAATCATCGTTTGACTACAAACACAGCCTTCACAGTGTGCATTAGGTGAAGCCAGAGATCTGAATATGTTCAACATTATTCAGCTGTTTCCCTCCCAACAGTTACTCCGCAGGGAGTCACAGTTTTTGATCTTTCCATGTTTGATAGATGTTCTGCTCTCCCTTCGCAGACGCTAAATGTTTTATGTTGGAAGCAGCTTCCCAAAGACTTCAGGCAGGATAGACAGACAACTCCACGGAGGCAAGGCAGGCGACTTCCCTACTGCCGCAGCACCACTGCTCCAGGGCAGCACTGATAAATCCTCATTTTTAGAACACTAAAAATCTGTAAGCAAAGGCTTCCCTCTTCCCTGTTGTGAATGCCGATTGATGCTTAGCTTCTTTGAAGGGAAGGAAAAGGTATTCTTTTTGTAGTGAACTGGAAAACACCATCTTTTCACAGCTTTCACATCTCATCATACATGTTTATGAAGGCTTAAGAATTAGAGAAATCATATAAACCAGCTGGGAACTACTAGAAACTTTTCTTTTCTTTGTATTTTGGCTCTCCAAAGTCAATTCTTGCTGATTCTACTGAAAGCCAACATGTGAGCTTTTTCTGGACGTAGCAAGGCAGGAGCCATTGCATTTTTTCCAGTACTAACTCATTAACTGGTGACTGTGAGACAGCTTTCTAAGAAGAGAGGTGGGCTGCTGTTACATCATTGATCTAAGTAAAGTGAAATAAGTAACATTTTGCAGTACAGCAGTCAAACCCCCTCCATTTTGGATTAAATCACATTCCTTTTTGCCCATCTTTGTCACAAAAATGTGTCCACCACCACCACCATTTCTACCTTGGACATGTAGGCCTACATGTAACCCAACCTTTACACTTTTTTTTCCCAAAATTCTTTTTCTGAGAAGCTGTAAGGAAAGCTGGGTTAGGTTTCTAGTGTTGAAAATCTCCTTTCCAGAGGTAGCAGCATAGAAGTACTCAACCAGAACATGAACTCCAGAGTCGCAATTCCCTCATCTTCCTGCGGTGACGTGAACCCAAACCTGCACTGCTCACCACCTCAACATTGGCAGTCGTGCTCCGTCTCCTCTCCTCTCCTCTCCTCTGTATTACTGAACATGTATCAAAGCAAAGACAAACGCCCAGGAGTTTCCCCTCCCAAGAGGGAGTCTACTCACCAGGCCGGAGGGTCATTCTCCCTCCTGTACCTCTGACTTATGTACTATCAAAGTTCACCATAAAAAAGTTGAGTCGCTGCAATTTGAGACCAAGTTGCCCCAGCAAACATATATTGTCTGATGACTGGTACCCTCCATCACAAAACTGGGGAGTTCTTATTCAAATCCCTACCCTGACTTCTGGGTAGACAATGCTCAGTCCCCCTTTTCCGCATTGTTCTGTATCTATATATTGGGTTGAAATATCTGTTGAACAAATGAGAGAGGTTTCTCACAGGGAGGTAAGAAGCGTAGCTGGTGGATTGTATCTATAGTAGGAAATTAAATATGCCCAGGGTTGTTCCTGGCACTGATGCCGGTGCAGAACAGCCGGCATCCATACTATACCCTCCAACACAGGAAGGTTGCAATGGCCTCTGCCAACTCCTGAACCATGCTGGGAAACGGCTTGGCAGCATTCATGTTAGCCCGGGCCAAGGGCAGGCCAGGGACCACTAAAGCTATTCAGTAGGACAGAGGATGGAGTTCCAGTGCCCAGGAATGTTCCCTGATGCTACTTAATCTATGAATATAAATGTAGCCCTGGATTCAAATCCCTGAGCAAATTAGTGTTTAATGATGAGTATCAAGTAAGGCAATGTCAACTGGAAAGACTCCTCCTCCTGGCCTGTCTACGCCCAAAATGCCTGGTAGTGCCAGGCAGTGCCCTGGTAGAAGCTTAGGGCACCGTTTGAGACATATGGCCTCTGATCTAAGGCAGAAGAGGAAACTTAACCATCTTCCAGCTCTTCTCCCAGCTAAAACTGGGATAAAATAAAATTCAGCATATGCAACCACTTTTATGTGCTGCTGTTAGATAATCAAATCATCACTTTCAGTGACACGTCATCAGCTCTGTTTACAGGCAGAACAGACAGAACACTGAAATGTGCTCTACCTGCTTTCTGGAAGACACAAGTGCCTTCAAGCAAAACTTTCACTACAGACAGCTACAGGCAGCATTAAAGCCGATATGCATTAGCCATCCTTTTTACAGAGTAAATAGAAGGCACAGTTCAGGATGAACAAACTGCCTGAAGACCACTGCAGGTAAATCTCAACTCTGCTGGCTGCACTGCCAAATCGGGACAGAATTAAGCTATTTGAAGGGGTTTTGGGGGGACTGCTCCATACAAATGGACAAGGGGAGCGCTTAGTTGCCAAGGCCGAGAGCCAAGGGAAGCCCAGCAGCCAGGAAGAGAAGCGATGCTGCAAGTGGATCCGGAGCAGAGGGACAGAGCGTGCCGGTTCACAGGACTGGCTTGGAAAACGCAAACAAAGTACGTTGCTGCTGCTATAGAAGTTACATCCTGAGATGTAATGTGCAATCCTAGAAAAATAAATAAAATCATACTACATTTTTATGTCATATCAATAATCTGTTCTGGGAACAGAAAAACACGGCCCCCAAACTATTAGCTGACTGCTTAAGTGGCAGGAATAACAGGTGAAGGATCCTGCTTTGACAGCAATGACCTGGCATGGTTTGTTTATTCTTTATTTCTAGCATCTGTCATTTTGTGGCTCTGCTGAGTCATCCTGTCAAACTGTTCTGTTCCAGCCTGATGATTTTTATTGTGATATGAAAGCTACATCAGAAAGATAGGAGGTCAAGCTCTTATGAAGTACATTGCTCTCCTATGGTGCAGGGATTATGTCTTACCTGCTTTTTCTGGAGTAACTTTGAGTGTGTAAACTGATATTGTTCTCCTGAAAACAGTGGGCAGGTACTGATGGCACATGTATGGCACCATGTCAATATGAAAGAGTCTACATTTCACACTTGATACACAGGCACTCACACACAAACACAAACACTGAGGGCAGGTTTTATTTCCACACCAGGAAAGATAACTGAATAACGTCAACATTTAAGGCCCAAGACCTCACAATTAGATGCACTCATACCACTAGTTATAGGCTTTCAGCTGGAAAGGATAAAACCCAACTAAGACAGAGAAATGAACAGTTTTCGAAACCACATTCCAGCTGAAAGTCTCCAAATTAGTCACTGTCTATTTCCTCAGTGATTTCCCAAGACCTCAGCATAGAATAGATGTGAGGTCCAGCACTGAAGAACACCCTCATTGAAGAATACCCTCATTGAAATTGGGATAATATTTAGCTTTATTGAGTCTGATCATCTTGAACCTGAGCAAACCTGGGCTGAGAGCCATGCCATGTCAACAGCATGACAGCGACATGGTGAGACCTGCATCATACGCATCATGTCCTGTCCAGTAAAAAGGTACAACAACTAGAAAAAGAAGTTATGGCAAATATTTGGGTGTATGAATACTTCTGAGAGTCCCCATCCTATGTGTAGCCAGCAAACTTGGCCACATATCACTGATATCCATCAAAATATCTCAACTTCACACCACACCTGCAATAAATTGGATAATACGGTATCTCCCACATTTTCCATTTCAGGACAGAATTTTGTAATAGCAAATACACTAGAAGACCATTTCCAGAAAAGGCAACAAATTCTTAGAAGAACTGATTAACCCTTCCAAATGCACCATCATTGGTAACAGAACACAAGCTGGCTGAAGGCTAGTCTGCACAGTGAGACAACTAACAGCATCATAAGCTTGCTAGAGAGTTACAAGGTAAAGCCCATGTACCAGTGGTACTGGAAACACGGGGAGGAAGACTGTTCTGCAGGATTGTTTCCTCTGTACTGGAAGCATATCTGGTTTCAAATCCTCACCTGGGGGTCTGTGGTTAATAAATGGCAATATTCATATCTGAGGATATCCTGACGGTACATTAACAAATTACCTATCAGATAATCTTGTGTACTGAGTGATCGGGGAAACAGTGGTGCCCTTTTTCCCTAAAAAAATAAATTTACTTTCAAAAATGTGATTTTGAAAGTACAGTTCCCTTGATGTCTTCCCTAGAGTTCTAAAGTGATTTCCTATTGTGGGAAACTAATATAATACAAATCTATCAGATGTATGGCTAGAAAAGCAAGCTGTGAAGAGGAGTTAAAAAATGTATTTTATCTCAGTGCCTGGTAAAAACTGCCATTAGTAAGCAAAGATACATGGGTCATGGCTTAATGCCAACCTACTCCATACAGTAGTTTCCTAGATCAGCTTTAATACTACGTGTCTAAATGTAATTCTACAGTCCTTCTATGAAAGTTCCCCTTCTGGATCAATGTATAGGAGATAAACTGTGCTGCCATAATTTCCAAGAGTTTGAGCAGACTGAGGAAGGTGGGAGGGAAATCACACACCATCCAAGGGTAGGCCGCGGGTACTGGAAGGCAACAGGAGTCCAATAGATCTCCCACCACAATCACAACCGCTCACTCATGTCCACATGAGCAGCACTGGACTCTCAGTATCATGCATACTTAATAACATGGAAGAAGTCTAAACACATGACTTGCTTTGATGAAAATGTATTGACTTGAAGTAGCTTTTGTCTGTCAATCTGTAGGTAAGCCTGGAATGAGCAAACAAAACAATTTGTTATTTCTTTAAATGTAGTCTAGATTCTGACATTTTTGATGCTATACTTATGCTTCATTTTCTCCTTTCACCTGAAAGTCTAAATTCCCACCTAAGGAAAGCTCAGTTTCCTGGTGAACAACGGATCAGAAAGCTTTCTCTGCCTGCAGCTGATTCCAAGGATGGTAGCTGGAGTCTTTTGACAGATCAGCTGAGGTTGGCTTTTCCCCAGCGCCTCCTCGCTCCCCAGCTCACTGCCCTACTGCCCGCGTCGGTTCTGGCTGCCTGCTAGCTCCCATTGCAGGAGACACTGACTACATGTCTGTGTGTTGCTTTTTGAAGTGCTTTTGTTCATATCACCTTATCATCCAGGTAGGTCTCATCAGAAATTACTGCTCCTCAACTGGATTTGCCCATCCTGGGTGTACCAAGGACCGGGGAGCTGAGAGCTAAGAAGGTTCAACAAGGGGACTTGCCATGTCACGTAAACAGGTTTCAGTGATGCAGACCAAGTCTCCTTATTTATGAAATCCTCATCTGCTTTGTGCTAATTATCTCTTGTAATAAACCACTTACTGCACTAATACCTCCATGAATCCTGCTGAGATTAGCAGAACTACAGTGTCGGTGAAACATCTGACCCTCCGCTGTCAAACCCTGAGCAGGCAGAGCTCTTACAGAGCACACTGCGACCATGTAAACTATTAAATAAAAAGTCCGTCAATCTGTCCTCAGACAACTAGCAGTGACATGTCTCCTTTTTGTCAACTATTCGGGTTTAAGGTTACATCACATGGTTGCTTCGGTGGCACCAAAATCAATAGCCAATGAGCACACAATCCTATGTGAGATTCCTAAAATTCTGAAAATCCTGGGTCCTTGGGATAGGCACAATGTCATTTCTTTCTGAGTCTGCTACCGAATGGTTAACATAGCCATTTCAATAATTTCCTCCTGATAGATGTGTTTAAATAACTACATCCCTCACTCAGTAAAAATGAGGTCAGGTCCTCAGACATTTTTCTCCATAAGCAAACCAATCTTGTTGTGCTCTTTTCTTCATTCAAATTTGAGGTAGTTTTGTGGCAGAAACCTTAATTCATAGATCCTTAAGGCTCCTGCCGCTAGTAGTTTAGCCTGAAGATTATAAGTCCTTCAGCCTACACCAGCTTTGGCTAAGCTAATTATTTGCTTCTTAAAAATCATCAGGTGATTATTATCTTTTTGTAAATCTAAACCCATTCAGTTCTTTACCTTATCAAAGACTTTCAGAACACGCAGTACAAAATATGTGAAAATAGATGCAAGAACTGCCTCCCGGTAATCCTTTCCTACAACAGGTCAAGAACATTTTCAAGGCTTTCATTACAAAATTTGCTCCACAAAGTGCTGTGGAGATGAACATATAAAAGCCAGCCCCCTCCCGATCCCAGCTCACAGCGTTGAATTTAACAAAGGCTGATGTGTAAAACCAGCCGGGATGACACAAGTTCCCCTCCTTGTTAGTGCTACTCCACACAGGCATCCTCTCCCGCTGAAAACATCCACAGACAATTCCAATAACCTTTTTGAACGTCAGAGGCATTTTCTAATGATCAGCAATAAGGTAGCTGGTCAAAACCTTATGCCAAGGCTTGTATTTTTGTTCTTAAAATAGTCACTCTACAGATAGGAAAAGTCTTGCCACGGATAAAGCTCCAAAACAAGCAAAGTATATTCGTGTGTATGTGTTGGGGGGGGGTTATATATCTTGATCCAGAAAGATTTTCTTTCCCTTCTGCTCCTTCTTAGTTCACTAGCAAGCATTGCATTTCTGATCAGAGAACAATAAGCCCCACTTAAAAAAGGATGGTACCTCTTCAGCATGTTTAATGTGGCCACAGAAACAAAATACCTCCTTCCTTTTAAGCTAAAGACAGCAGATATTCTCATCCACTTGCATGATGTGAAAAGTGGCAGCTTTAAGAAAAACAGTACATATGAGATTTTCAACAGGACTGTAAGATTTCACAATTAGTAACAGTTGCACTACATTTTTCACCACTGTTCTAAATTGATTAGGTTAACTTATTAAGGTACTATATAAGAACAATGCACAAAACAGTGAACAAAAAATTAGTGAACTTGACTGAATTACAATTCACTCTGCCAGCAGTTGTTTATTGTGAGGTCTGAACTATATATCCATAGCATATTTACAGATCATTGTACTTTGCTTTTTGAGAAATGCACTGAATAGTCAACAACTGAAGAAAACCAACATAACCATAATTTCACAGACAAATGTCTTAATGTTCAGATGGAAGCTTCATTGTTTTCCCCTTTGTATCCCATTACATGTCGTTAATATGATATTGTAACTGTTCATGTGTGCTAGACTGTGGATTGAACAAGATAAAACAGATTTCAATAAAAAGATCTCATTAATTTAGTGAGGTTTTATTTCTAAGTACATAGCAAGTTTCTATACTAAAGCACCATAAAATGAAATGTACTTTTATGTGATCTCTTTTGTCTTATTAGACAACATTAACAACTATTAATAGTGCTCTTATAATAAGATCTTACAATTCTGCTACTGAATTTTCTAGAGCAAGGCATTGAGATCCTACAGCTTGAAGGCCAGATGTAGCTCTTCACTTCATTCCACCCAGGCCGGCCACTTACTTGCAGACATCCCTGGGAGCCCATTAATAAGCAGACCAGTATAGGTGTTTGTATGGTCTCCCAGGCCCCAGCAACAAGAAGGAACCAGCAAAGATTTTTGACAGCTTGATATAACTTAAAAATTCACTAAGTTAGATCAAATCAATTCCTGTCTTGCACAGGCATGGTACATGAATGAAGAATTAGGTGTAAACGCTGCTATTTCTAGCCTGACATACCTAGTTGCCTCGATATTTGTCTGTTAAAAAAATCAGTCACCTTGGCTGGTCAGACAGATCCCTATTTTTTTGATTTTTCTCTTTGCTTTTTTGGAGGAGGTTCCTGCAGGAGAAGGTACATCCAGCTTAAAGCTGTTGCTGACTGCGGGTCTGGCCACATTCTCAGAGAAGATTCAATAGAAGCACTTTTCAAAATAAAATGGTTTAAGTATATAGCATCAAAAAAAATAATCCAGTGAAAAGAAAGAGACCAGGAGAAGTACTGTATCTGTGGAGTGCTCACTAAAGCACTATGCACAAAATCTTTTGGCACTAAAGTATCTCCTCACCAATTTACTTGCGAGCACTTGTTTCCTTTTCTGCTGTGAAATGATGTTCCTACAAACTACTTTAAAATGCCAATCCATTATTAAAGATGCAGGAAGCAAACATCAGCAACTGAAAGGACAGGAACTTCCCCCATCTTTATAAACTGTAACACATCACCATTTTTATATCCTTCTATTTCTCCCATCTTTTGGAGCGCACTTTTTTCCTCACACTTTCCTTCTGTCAGAATGTTTCAGTGCTGGAAGTTACTGTGAACCAGTTGAGAGGTTCATACAGCTGCTTCCATACTGGATGACCAAGAGCATGTGCACCTTTACATATCCAAATAGAGCCATATAAATGTTCACATTTCTTTACCACAACATCCTCCCAATTTTATCACTTCAGTACTAATAATACACAGACATGGAAACCTTATTTTAAAAAAAGTTAAAAATCCTGAATTCCAGCTAATACTGATAAGATTTACGTAAGTGGAATTTCCAAGATTCATGCTTTTCCCTCAAATTAATACAGTTAATATATGGAAAAATCTCTTTTTCTAACAGTCCACAAAAATGAACCATGCAGAGTTCTTACATATTGGTACTCAAAGTTACCTAATTTTTCCTAACAAAGTAAGAGTCAAGTAATCACTAACACGAAAAACCCAAATTTGCATTTCTTTTCAACCACAAGGACACTGAGGAAGAGGAATGAGGCTACACTGAAAGGTCCAGTTTGTGATGTATACTGCTCTCATTTCCGTGCATCCATAACCGTGAGAGATAATCAAACAGCACAGATATAACAAAAAGAACGTGTCCTACTATTTTATTTCCTTTGAGCGTTAGAAAGAGTAATCAAACCCACTGGACACAATCCTCCTCTCAGATCCACAATGCAGACTTCCGTACTTCAGTAGAGCTCAAGAAGAGGCACTGGGTTGCCTGTACCTTTATTATAGGATGCAAAGCTGACAAGGGTTAATGAAACATGGTACAGAAAACTGCAGAAAGACACATAACTGTAATATTTAGTTATAATATTTGTTGAGGGGTTTGTGCCCACTTCAATAAAATAAATGCTAACCACTTTATACTGTGACTGACAGGCAGCAGTGTTTTATATCAACTCTTCTGAAAAAGAAGCTATTTATCAGCATTGTGTTCTCCTTCCACTTGTGGAATAAATATTAGCTTTATCTCGTGGTTGTGCATGCAGGTATCATGGCTAAGACCTTCATGTATATTTGAAAGGAAAGTTTATTCTTCGTCTTGTCTGCACAAGATAAGATTCAAACCACTCTTAGAACAGATAAAATCAGGAACATCTCCCCCTGTCACAAGATATAGCAGTGTTACCACCCATAGAAATGGAGACCATAAACAATGCTAACTTCTCTGGATAAAATTTCCATGTGATAAAATATTGTTATTACTAACAATATTCCTCTGCAAATGTGCACCTGGAGTAGATTACACTGAAGGGAATGAAAATCCTGGCAAGAGCATCAAAGCTCATCAGGAATCTGGGGAGTTAATGTGTCTCTGATCGATTAATTCGCAGAATGCCAGAATAGCCAAGGTTGGAAGAGAGAGATTAAGAAACCGCCTAATCCAACTCTCCTGATCAAAGCTGGATCAACAAAAGTGGGTTACTCAGGAACTTGCACAGTCAGGTTTTAAGTTACTGGTCTATGTCAAGCATCTACAGCGGGGAAAGGAAGAGGCCAGTTGCCGGCATGGAGGAGCAGTGACCCTTTCGTGAAATAAGAAGTCCAACATGTAAATTAAATACTGAAGGATTCTACAGCAGCTTCTTGTCTTCTGTGCAACTTCCAGGCTCACAGGAGATACTTAAAATACATGAAAAACATCACATATAAACACACCTCTACTTTACCAACATAGAGGTGCAGATATGGCTATTAAAGGTTGCAGTACTACCTGCAGACCTCCCCTGCTTTGGTAGTCTTCTTATTTTACATTTTTAAATTCCCATTCTCGAAAGCAACAATGACAAATGGTTCCAAGCCCTCGTTATTTCAGACCCCTGTCTTTTCTTCTGAATGTAGATGATGCAGACGACAAACAGACATTAGCTGGTAACCAAGCTGCTACTCACACAAATTCTCTGACATACAGATCAACTTATTTATGTTTCCCTCTTAGCATTCATTAAGAACTTTAGAAGAAAGGAAATTCTACAGGAAAGGTAAACAGGCCAAAACAGAATTTTTAGGTCAAATTTCACTCATACTCCAGTATGTCAAACACCTCTTGTGACGAAAGAACAAGCAGAGCAGTGGCTGTGTAAGAAAATGAACAGCAGTATGTGCACAGCAGCTTCTCTGCTAAAGCAGAAAACCAATCCTGGCCAGAGCAAAGTCAAATGAGAAGAACGCAGAACTGAATCTCTCCTTTAAAATACTACAGTAAAGGGACAAATAACTAAAAAACCCAGCAACCAAAAAGCCCCAGCTGTATAAAATCCACATCTGATAAACTCTTGAAGAGGGATGGGTTCTTGTGCTCTGATTAGCCACAGCATGGCTCGTGCAAGCAGCGTGGGACGCAGCAGCGCAGACCAGCCCCAGGTTTGTCCCTTTGCTATTTCTGCATGAATCTGCCATGCTACTGACTATTCTTATGGAAACCCATCAGTTACATTCATGCTCTGGAAGAGATAAATTGCACTCTGTATGTTCTTTTTCTAATGTTTCATATAAAATTGTATTGGGTATGGCTGAGATGGAGTTAATATCCCCCTTATTAGCCCTCATAGTGCTGTGCTTTGTACTGGGGGGTGGGCATGATCTTGGGAGGGCACACAGCCAGGACAGCTGACCCCAACTGACCAAGGGGATATTCCATACCCTATGACGTCCGCTCAGCAATAAAAGCTAAGAGAAAGGAGAAGGAGGGGGTGAGTATTCATTATTATGATGTTTCTCTTCTGAAGCAACAGCTACACGTACTGAAGCCCCGATTCCCAGGAAGTGGCTGGATATCGCCTGCTGGTGGGAAGAAGAAAATAAATACTTTATTTTCCTTTGCTTCTGCTTTTGCTTTATTAAACTGCCTTTCTCTTGACCCACAAGTTTTTTTCTGTCTTATTTTCTCTCCCCCATCCTGCAGAGGAGTGATAGCATAGCTTGGTGGGTACCTGACATCCAGCCAAGGTAAAACCAACACAAAAATACAACATACAATTAAAGGAAATTTAAAGAATCGTAGTGCAGAATCATTCCATGTTGCCAGCAATATCTGAATAAAATTAATCCTTTCATAAGCTTCCATGTTATATTGACAGGTAAATGCTCATTCAACTATGTTTACTCTCAATATGTGTAAGCATGTGTAGCAATCAGAAAAAAAATGCTAATTAGGTTAATCACGAGCACTTCTGAGGCAGATACAGTTTCCTGGAAACTGGTTTCTGAATGTCTGTCTGAATTTAAATTTTGTGAAAATAATTAAAGTTGCCTGTCTTGACAGATACTTGCTGTTCCCTCCCCTGCACTGCAGAATACCACACTGCTAGGAATCGGCCTTAGCAGCTAGGACTACCCCTGAAGCGACAGCACTAATGGTGTCCTTAAAAATAACTGCTGATCACAAGACTAGAGTGCTCCATGGATGGGTACAGGCACTTTGGGAAGGACAGACTGGTGCCTTGTTTGTGAGAGGCAGCTGGGATGCATAGAGCTCTGCCTTGGGATACCAGCTGAGCCAGCTGACAGTTTATGGTGACACTAGTGGGTGTCCACTACAGACTGCCTGATCAGGAATACAAAGACAGTAGGTCCTGAGGTAGGCTTTCCTCAGACAACTGGTAGAAGCCTCATGTTCGCAGGTCCTCGTCCTCACGAGGGTTTTCAGCAACCCCAATATCTGCTGAAGTGCAACACAGTCCAGGAGTTTTCCGGAACGCACCAATGATAACTTCTTGACACAGCTGACTGAGGAGCTGAAGGGAGACAGAAAAAAATCCTCCTGGAAACCTTTTCCAAACACATGAAGAACAAGGTGACTGGGAGTAGTCAGCATGGATTTATGAAGATGAAATCACATCTGACTGACCTGATAGCTTTCTGCAAGGACATGACTGGCTTGCTGAGGAAAGAGCAGTGGATGTTGTTTATCTTGGCTCAGGAAGGCTTCTGACACTGTTTTTTATAAAATCCTCTTAGACGAGCTGATGAAATACAAGTGAGATAAATGGACAGTGGGCTGAACTGAAAACTGGCTGCACTGCCAGGCTCCAAGGGTTGTGGATTAGCAGCAAGAAGTCCGGTTGGAGACCAGTCACTAGTTGGGTACCCCAGGAGTCGATACTGGGGCCAATACTATTTAACCTCTTCATTGACCACCAAGACAAGGGAGCATGGTGCATCCTCAAGAAGTTTGCGGATGATACAAAACCGGGAGGAGTGTCTGAGAGACCAGGTGGTCCTGCTGCCATTCAGCAGGATGGAAACGTGCTGGAGAAATGAGCAAACAGGAATCTCGAAGTTCAACAAAGGGAAATACCGAGTCGGGCAGCTGGGCAAGAATAACCCCATGCCCGGGTACATGCTGGGGGGCGACTGGCAGCTTTGCAGAAGACAACTTGGGGATACTGGTGGACACCAAATTGATGATGAGGCAGCAATAGATCCCTGTGGCAAAGACGGCCAGCAGCTTCCTAGAATATATGAGGAATAGAGTATGTCCAGCAAGTTGAGGAAGATAGTCCTATCCCTCTACTCAGCATTGTTGAGGCCACACCTGGAATTCCGTTTCCAGTTCTGGGCTCTCCAGTACAAGAGAGATGTGGACATACTGGAGCTAAGCCCTGTGAAGGGCCACAAAGATGATCAAAAGACTTGAGCACCTCTCATAAGAGGAGAGGCTGAAAAGGCTGGGACTGTTCAGCCTGGAGAAGAGAAGGCTCAGGGGGAAACTTATCACAGTATATAAATACCTGATGGGAGGGGGTAAAGAAGATGGAGGCAGACTCTTCTCAGTGGTGCCCTGTGACAAGATGAGAGACAACGGGCACCAACTGACATCCAGGAAATTCCATTTAAACATAAGAAAAAACTTTTCCTGTGAATGTGGTCAGACAGCAGAATAGGTTGCCAAGAGAGGTTGTGCATCTCTGTCCTTGGAGAAATTCAGAACCTGACTGTACACGGCTCTGAGCATCCTGCCCTGGGTGAGCCTGCTCTGAGCAGGTGGGTTGGACTATATGATCTCCAGAGGTCCTTGCCAACCTCAATCCTTCTGCCATTCTTTATCTTTGTGTACTCACTATACATTTGTGATGTGTATATAGATAAATGGAAGAAACTCAGAAGTCATTAATATTTTCTTAGTATGCTTTCTGCAACAAGGTTTTTATTCAGATAAATCTTAAGATTTAATACACTTTAGAAGTGTATTAGCATTAGAAGCATAGCTAGCAATAGAAGCTCTTTTGTATAAATGTTCCATGAAGTTCTGCAGAGCTTTGACTGAATATTCCACAAAGTATCACAAATTTTGCTCTCAGGGGCTCACTAAAGTACACCTTTTCACTTTATTATTCACTATTTTCAATATTATTATTTCACTTTATTATTTCACTATTATTATTTTCCAAATTTATTACTGGGCAACACTGTCATACCTTCTAATGAAGAAGGTAATGCAATACTCGCACTACCCTGCAAGGTTATATATATCAATGCAACATACAACTTCAATAAATAAATGAAACACTCTGTTCATTTGTCATTCTGCAATAAAATATTCAAGTTAAAAAAGTCAACTGCAAGAAACACTAACTCTCCTCTTCCTTGTTTCCTCTCAGATGCACAGGAAGAAATAGCATCATCTGACAAGCTGAATTCTGAAAAGTGTTGCTTTTTGTGTTCAACATAAAATAATGAAAAAACCTGACAATTTAAATTATGGTCAAAGGTTTAGTTGTCAAGGGTTCTAAGCCAATCTATAAAACCAAGAATATATTTAAAGATAAAATTATTCTGAATGTTCTGAAGGGGCATTAAGCAAGCACACAGGAAAGCTAATCTAAATTCCAAAATTTTCAGGGAGAAAAAGGAAAGGTTTATTGCTATGAGATAAATAAAACACTCAAGAGATTCTCACCTGAAATCAAATGTAAAAGATGTAAAAGATGAAGACCAAACCAATCTACCCAAGTACAGCAATGAGACCCCACTGACAACAAATTGGACTGAACAGAATGAGAGGAAAATGCAGTAAGCTCAAAGCTCTGTAAAAACTGCAAAGACAAAGCAAGGAGGAAGACTCCCAGCTCCGTTCTCAGGTCACATACACATTAGAAAAATGTTGATAGTCATGAATTTTTCTTTAAAGATTAGTTGTTTAAACAGAAATACTCCAATCAAAGAAACATTAAATAGCGCTAAGAAATGCAGTGGCAATGACCTTGCATCACAACCAAATAACCCTAAGGAGCAAACTGGGAAAAAGGGGGGAATTAATAAGACTCCTTTCTTATTAACAGTCAGACACTGACCCAAATTCACACTTGGTGACATCCACGGAGCAAGAGCTAATCACACAAGAAACAGATTTGGACTCTTGAATATAGCAGGCAGCTTAAATGTGTTCCATACAGCATGAATACAGTAATAAAACAAATCAGCATAGTCTAATGGAACACGGAGACAAACGGGAACAGAAAACATGGTTTGTTTTTACCGAAAATAGTCCTGAGATACATCATTTAGTTCCTGTATTCCATCTGACAGGTCTTGCAAACAACACTGATGACTCTGGCTGTGCATGCTAATGCAGATGCCCAGTGACAGACCTGAGGCTTTCCAGGGCAGGGCGTGCTGCCAGCCCTTCCGACATCCCAGCCTGCCAGCGCTGCACCCGGGCTGCAACAAGCGAGGAAACCTATTTTTGATTTTCTCCCTATTTTTGATTTTCAGTATCCCTCTGGTTACTCAATTTTGCTGTTCCTGAGAGTCTTGTGCTCATTCCAGAGGTTGGGGAGCCCACCCAGGAAAACACTTTTGGGATTTGGGATAAACAGTAATGTTTGGATTTGCAGGATGATCTCTGTCAGTGGCTTTAATACAGTCACTATGCTTCCAGTAATGAGGTGCAAAAATGACTACAAAGTTCGCTGACTTGGTTTATAAATTCTACCTTTTTTCTTACAAAAAGACTTGCAGCTGAAGTCTAAAGGGCTTTGGGTTGGGCTTTTTCTTTGTTTCTTTGTTTTTTCCAGAAAGCCTGTGCACTGTGCCTGGACTGCAGGATTAACAGATCCGTCACGTTCTGGCCCCTTTGCAACTCTCTACAAGAATGTGTCTGCCAGCCGTGGGGAACTATGCCTTTAGGAAGATCTGGCAGAAAGCGACTGCAGCTGGTGGCTGTGCCCCCTCCTGTCCTGCAACATGGACTGGATTGTGCCCACTGGATAGAGCAGACTTCGGCTCTGCATGATTTCTGAACACAACAGAAGGAAAATATAGGAAATACAGACAACTCTTAGTTCTCTACAGCCAACCCATCTTTCTCAGCTCAGGAGAGCTCAGGGTGTTTGTAGTTCCATGCTTGGTGTTTGAAGAAAGGCTCAGGAAGGGCACAAGTCTGCCAGCCCAACCCAGCATTCACATTCTGCACCGAACAAAAGCAGCAATGCTGCTGGCTCTGCAGCGGCGGTGAACGAACCAACAAAGTTATCAACTCACCTTATCAACACCACTCACCTTAAGGCAGCCCAAGGCAGGAAAGCCAAAACGACACCTCAAACAACGTCTAGTGCTCAAAGTAAATGCACAGCTAATGAAAAGTAAGTGTAGTTTGGGAGTTAAGTGGTGAGTTAAACATACATATGGATAAACAGACAGTTGGAAAAGATGCAGCATATAGTTTTTACCAAAAAATCCAGCGTATGAATTAAGAGGATACAAGCATGCCTCACTCTTGGTCCTGCTCAGCCATACCCTTGTTGGGAGAGGCAAGGAACAGGCAACTGAGGAACACCCTGGCAGAACACAGCAGCATCATGAGAGTCCAAATGCCCTATAGCTTTATGACTTCAGCGATTTATGCTGCTTATCATATGGTGACAGCGTAAGTGGAGCAAGAGTCACTTGCTGCTCTGACAAACAAGCAAGGGAGTAGGCAGTTCTGATTCCTCAGAAGGGAAATGAGGACTAGCTATTAAGTGCAAACCTGCCCCTCTAAGGCTACAATATAATATAGAAGAATCCGAAAGAAACATTTGGATGCCCCAACCAGGGAAATCCTGGAGGACCCGGACTAGGCAAAATGCTGAGGCAAGTGTGCAGTACTCTCATCTTCAGGAGACACGGCAGAGAGATGCTGTATCAGTACAAAGCACACCAGTATCGGGACTAGAAGCAGCCTGGCAGCAATAGTGAGGTACGCACCGCAGCTATTTGTTTCTTTGCTCACGTTTGGCACACTGTTGCTACTGCTTTCAGGGATCTGCATGATATTGTATCTTGTGGGAGAAATCCACTTGTTCGCCACTCCTGCACCATGCCTCAATCCATGGCATATGCCCACTGTCTCCTCTGGGTGAGATACAGGTTGTCTTGGGCATGTTAGGCATTTTCAGTCAAAACCACAAAAGCAGTTTGTTAGCACAAAACCCATTAATCTATTTAAGTGTCATTTTGGTACAGGAAGAACTGTAGAACAGTTGTCTGAGGTTCTACGTATCTTTGACTAGAACTAGAGGTTCTGGGCACAGATAAATGAATACCAGAATGCCACGTTAGAGAAAGAGCAAGCACATGAACAAAGTTCAACAAGGAGTATAAATAGACAGTGGCCATCATCACCATGTTTCCCCCCCCCAAAATAAGAAAAGGACATGAAAACATTTAAGAGTGGTCAACAAGGATTTTGTGTATAATCTCTTACCCGTATCAGTGATCCTAGTGGTACAGCTGCACAGCAGATGCGAGTGCAAATTACAACAAAGAATGTGAAAAACCTGTATGAGTTTGTTTGTGGGGCTCCCAGCCCTGAGGGGTCATAGTAGGAAGCAAAGAAATTGAACTGAGCGCCAGCCAGTATTTCAAGGCAGGACACTCACAAAGTTTCCTTACAAGAGACTGAGCCACAGATAAAACTGAACGTTGCACAACATACGCCCTTGCAAAACCCTACATTTTAATACATTCAGATGGTAAAACGGTCAATGTCTCTTCTTCACGGGGGTAATAGGTTTTTATTCATCAGAGCCCAATGTTAGCTGATAGTCACCAGAAGCCATCGATTGCTACTTCTAAAAAGAGTTTGACAGTCACCACCTACAAGGTTCCCAGAGCAATATATAGGCTATTTTCTCAACTAGCAAAGCACGATTTGTAAATTGAATAAAAACTTGGAAGAGATTTGGTCATTGCAGCCACATTCTCCAAAGCATTTGAAAAAGTGCAGAGAAGCAAAGTCCAGAGCTGGATTATGTTAATCCGATTTAAAAAAAAAAAAAAAAAAAAAGCCTGTCCAGTCTAAGATAGAAGGCAGACTTACTGCTAAGGAAAGATCCTGCATAAAGTAATTAAGGCTGTTACTAAGGGATGGCTGGCACAGTGTAATTCCAGCCCTTTTATCAGTTTCAAGACTCTCAGCACTATCTGGAGTTTTGTTCAAAGCCAACAAGAGAGTGATTTCTGAGGTGCTAGAGAGGAGGAATATATGATGGTCATTTAGGGACAGAAGGAAACCACAGGTGAGCTAGAAAATACACAGTTTAATAAAAAATAGTATCAAATATAAAGTTCAATACAGAACTTCATGAAAAAAATACAAACAGCAGCATGAAAAAGGTTCTAAAAGCTTGTCACGTATGCCAAAACAAGTCAAACAGAACAGAAGATCTCCCCTCCGCACACAGAGGGGAACAGGTGGCATCTCCCTGAAATCCCAGCAAGGGGGAGAGACATTGTTTTGCTCAAGATGATCTTGGAAAAAATAATTGATGCTGTTGCAGAAGCCAAGTGCAGAACATGACTCCACCAGAGCAACTGCGCTGCTATTAACTGCCAGAGCACAACGGTGGTGATGGCTGGGAAGAGACCCAGAGGCCCTTGAGTAACTCAGCACTGCTGGCTAACTTAATTCACACATTAGAAATAGGCACTCAAAATTTCACACCGATTATTAACTGCTAGTATGTTTAGATTTGCCCACAAACAGAGGGTCCAGCTTGAATTGTACGCAACTAACTGCAATGATGTACAGAGGCTCACATTGTGCACGTGAAAGAAGTAGGACTCAAGTCAAGAAAATCCAAAACTCAGCTGCATGTAAAACCTGTCAGTGCCCTGTACTGTAATACTCTGCAATAGAAAAAGATTTTTAATTTTTAATACAATTTTTGCTGGTAATTTTTAATTGAAAATATTACAGATCAACTCTAAAAGGAATAGCTTGATACGTGCAAATGACTGAATAAATACTGAAGCTTTCTTCAGGACCTACTGTCTATGTATTCCTGAACTTCAAGGAACCAAGGCAGCATTGTCTTGGCCTTTCCAGTTCAGATCATGGATCTAATACATTGAATCTAAAATTCTTAGAACACCTTGGATATCTTTCAGAAAAGCATATATGAGGATAACTCACTGAAGTGCAGACTGGTACAACGCTGACAAGCTTTACCCGCCTCTATGTTACAGCAAGGCAACACAGCATTTCATGTCACCAATGGTTGGTTACCACTGGTCAGATAAAGACTTGTTTTTTCAAGAGCATAATGGCAATTTTGGGCCTTCACAATAATCCAGAAAAGAGCAACTAATATCTGAGAATATTTGGTCCAGGCACCAGTTTTCCCAGCACTAAAGATCCACTTTAGGGTAAGTGATCAGGACTAATTTCAAAGCAGCTGGTGTATCCCATTAAACAGTACAACTATAAATATATCATTTCAGTTTATAAATACGCTTAACTTCTCAACAGACTCATACTAACATGAATGCCACCATCTCTATTTCATGTTCGTAAAATAAAGGTCAAATATAGGACTAACCACTAAATTATACAGCTTGATCAGTTGTATAACACAGACTATTACATTTTTCTATAGAAACTCCTGTAATTTGTAGTAGTATTTAACTACAGAATAGCTTTCAAGAAGGGATTCAGTCTTGAGCTGAAAGCAGCACAAAAAATTCCTCATTTCTCTTGTTCGGTTTTTCTATAGCTAAGCACCCTTCTGAGAAGAAATTGTGCCAGATTGCTCATTTGAATTTCTCTGGCTTTGGCTTCCAGTTGCCAGATCTTATTAAACCTCAGTCCAATAGATTAAAGAGTCTTTTGTGACTACTTTTTCTCTCCCCGATTGTTTATACACCACACAAGAAGTCATCTCTCAGCCTTCTTGCTGATCTAAAAAGCAGATTAGGTTTCACAGTGTCAAGCACTTTTCCCAGCCCTCAAATACTTTCCACATCCATCTATTGCACGCCTCCTTTAAAAATGCATCTCAGGAACAGGACATAATGCATTTGTATCACTCTCAAAGATGTCACCTCCTGCTGCAAAATCAATCCTCTACTGATAACCTTTAAAACTCCTATTCTCCTCAATTTTGTGTCTTTAACTAGTTCCTAACTATACTTTGCCTTTTGGCTGTATTCAGGTGTATCTTTTTGACTAAGCCCAAGTCAGTAAGCAATAAAAGATTACTTTTTATTACTATCCTTTCTGAAACAAAATTTACCATTTCACCAAGCTTTGTGTTATCCACAAATTTTATGAGTAATCATTTTGTGCTCGGTTCTTCATTGCAACTAAAAATGCTAAACAGTATCAGGCTTACTCCTGATCCTTCACAGTAGCCCACCAGAAGCGTCCCCTCTAGTCATGATTTTTCACTGGCAATCAGCGTATGTGATCTGCAAATCTCTGCTTCCACCTAACTGCAATCAGCCCCTGTGCGTGGGGTGTGAGTCACACACTTGACTCCCTCTTCACACTCCTCCACAAATAGCCTACAACTCACGTATTGCAGTGCAACGCCTGCTTTCTCTTTCATGCCATAATCCCACTCAGCAGACATCTGGGCAGCAGATACCTTGTTCCACCAACCAATTCTGTCCTTCCCATGGAATGAAAAAAAAACCCTGTCTGTAGAGCTACATTACTCGTATCGCAAATGCACGCACAAATGCATGTCTACCTGGAAGGAAGATGCTGCTTTACTGCACCACAGCACAAAGTTTTGCCAGCTGATGGTGTCCTGGACTTGGATAAGGTCTCTGAGAGGATGTCTTCCAGCTCCAGTTCTGAAGCCCTTCTGCTATCATGTAATCTGCTGTGCAAAACCAGTCCTTTCTCCCATTATCTGCCATGGTGCTCTCGCATGCCACCAACACAAAAGATCTGAAAGGACTTGTGATACCTGTGGATCATTGTAGAGGGCCTTCCAACCTGCTGGGGTTTTTTCTAATCACGACACTAATAAAATTGAATATTAAAACACCAGGTACTTTCTTTATCTTCCCTTTGAACTTTCCTAGCCAAACTTGGTCTACTATGATATAGCAGAATGTGTGTTATATTAAGGTGGTTTAAAAAAAGCAGCTCATGGAACTATACAGCTGTATCTACAATATTTTTATATAAATTAAATATTAATAGGAATGTGGATGAGAATATTTTCAGGACCAGAGTGCTCTAATAATCCTACAGACTTTATATGCTGCTGATTTTTTTTCCTTAAAGATAATGTTTATTAGTCCCACTTCTACACCGTGCTCCATCAAGATTAATTCTACACTGAGAGTCTTTGTAACAGTTGTGCTACATTTTATTAGCTTATACATATGAAAGCAGATATTTTATTCAGAAATATGAAACAGAACCATTACGCTGTCTAGTTAAGGCTAGTTATTGCTTGAGAATGGCAGGGATACAAAGGAGTTAAATAGGATTTTAATAATGCAGATTTTATTGGGAAAAAAGCCACAATAAACCAGAATGTGACTCTGTTATTTAATCTAGAAGAACTACCAACATGAGAATTTCATCTTGAATGTGCATTATGCAGAAATGCTCTATGGAATTTACAAAACTCTCTAAGCTGTTGTCTAAGGACCACAAAAATAAATAAACAAACTAGCAAAGGTTTGAGAAATTAATTATACTCAGGAAATGAATGAATTAGGTTAAGACATGCTAACAAGAAAACAGATTTTTTCATGACCAGCATAATTAGTGAAACTTCATTCCTTATGAACTCCTACTGTATGTGCATACATTCTTGCAGCAAGTCCAACTCCCTCCCTAGACTGCACCTCTGAGCCTTCCTCTCGCCCCAGCCCTCAAAGCCCCTGTTTCCCTGCTGTTTCCCCCAGCAGCCAGGCAGGAGGCCCAGTGTGGGAGCAGCCCGCAGGCGGTGCCCACTGACTGCCCGGGGCTCATCGGGCAGAGGGACCTGCTCACGCTGCAGGTTTCAGCCTTCCCATCACAGGAACATTTATGAGGTCTGTTTTCCGCCCCAAGACCATTTCTCATAAAGCTTTGTAAGACTTAGTACGTACAACCTCTTCTTCTCTGCTATCTTTGAACTATCTCTTTTCACAAAAAAGAAGCATCAAAGTGATGTAAGTGTGACGTGAGCTTCAAATAATGCAAATGACATAAGAATTCTTGTACATTTTCCATGTACTGCTTTACTTCTTGTTTAAATGGGTAAATGTGTATGGTAACAAACTGCTACGTTGGGGGAAAGCAGTGGAAGAGGACAGAGATGCCCTGCTTTCACAGAAGATTCACTTCTCCCTAATTTAATTAATTTCATAATTAATGCAAAAGCTACCTGATGCCTCTCCTTTTTCTCCTTGTCTCTCTCTTAGCTGAAACTAGGTGCCTCCCTCTCATCTGAGTCATCACTACAAGAAAATAAAATTAACAGTGAGGTGACAGTAATACAGGAAGGCTCTTTTTTAATCCTTACAGTTCCCACACTGATGCTAGCTCTGATATTTAAAGCAGTATCATTGAGCTCTAGCTTGAACCCAAGTCAAAGAGAAGAGGCAGAACAGGGAGCTCTGGCTGCAAGAGCATCAAAGAGGCGTGGAGCTCCAGCTGCCGACAGCAAAAAGTATATGGCTGTGAGCCCTTCTCAGCCAAGCACTGGAAAATTTTGGAAGCTTCTTGAGTTAATTTTCCTTGTAGAATAGAAACTGGCGGTACAAAACGAGTATCTTCTCAGTGCAGGATGTTTATTTTCAAAAATCCAGCTGCCCTTCTTCCCGAAGCTGGAACAACAAGCAGAGCTCAGGCAACTCTGTTCAGACAAGGCTTCAGAGTGAGTGTCTCTCCTCTTTCCAGAAGAATGTCTTCACGTCTTCATCGCCCTCTCTCCAGGGATCTCCAACGAGACTTGTGTGGCAGCACTTATTGCATCTCTGCAGGAATGACTGATCACAGCTTCATGTCTGACCACACATTCCTTCCCTTTTCCTGCTTAAGACAATGCAGCCAGAGACCTGGAAAACTGCACATCGAACCTCGTCCCATGAGGTTGCATGGAAGATACAGAAACATGGTGTCATTGAACTTTGCTTGCATTATCAGGAATTAAAGTTAATAAGGAAACTCAAGATTACACCTTTGTTATGTAACTGCACAAAACTATCATGAGTTTTTATCTGTTTTATCTGTTAATTCAAACACAATTTCTATAAAAAGCCATCTCACCCAAGAGAGGAGTACTTTAAAGTTCATCAGTCTTGGGGTCAAACCTAAGTCAAGTTGCAGCCTGCTCGCTCTCGGGAGGAAGAGAGGGGAAATCACTCATTTGTAGACAGTTCCACAAATCCCCTGGAAGGGGAGGCAGACAAATTCTCCTTCCAGGGCTTGGGAGAGATTTATAGCAAGTTTCAGCAAAAGAACCATGGAATAGATCCTATAACATACACCCATAGTGTTCACAGATAGTTTGTCTCAGGATGGTTGGTCTTCAGAGGGGAGTTTACAGTGACAGGTCATTTGGCTTTCTTGCAGCTGATGCTGTAATTTATTTGTGGGAATATAATAAATGGGGAGAACTGCCCCCAAGCATTTACCATAAGATCACAGGAACTGGATTTACAAAATGAACAGAGCTCCATAAGTAGAACAAAGGTGCTAAAATACGCTTCTTCCAGGGAAGAGAAAGACAAATACTCAGAATGGTTGCAGTAAGCCCCTATGGTGTAGCCAGCTCTACAGTTTGACTAAATCACCCCTTTTCCTGCCTTGCAAACGGACTCAAATACCTAATCCTGCCAGTCAAGATAAAGCAGTAAAAACCAAGTAATTCCACAAGGCAGTATCAGACCAGAGCTCAGGACACTGTGTTTTTGCAGCAGCAACATCTATCTCAAAAACAATTTTGTTTCACATGCGATACCACCCACTACAGACCACATCCAGTGGCAAAATCCACTACGATCTGTCGGCACTATGAACTGTGAAATACTGGCTGAGGGATCACCCTGCTGTACAGGCTCCAGCTGCCGAGGTACCTTCTGTACCTTTCTGCACCCCGTTCCCATCAGCCACTTCTAGACAGGATCCTCTGTTTGTTCTTTCCCTCCCCTAGCTACAAGAGGAGGTTGCACCATGTCCTCCTCTTTCACGTTCATCAGTGCACACCTACACCCAAGCACTTCAAGAAGCAAACTGACATCTTCTTTGGTTTCTGTGCTAGCTGCTTTTATGTAAGACATCGAACCATGGCATGTGACACACTGCACTGCACACTACCCACACTGCTCTTCTCCTTTCTTTATCACCTACAAAAAACTATAGGAAGGGCCACTACTTCCTCCAACTGCACCAAACGGCAAGTTACAGCAATGTAACCCTAGCACAGCATTTAAATGAGTGCAGAATTGCCTCATAGGCTTAACATCTTCTTGTCCCCCTACTAACATGCCCATCCCACCACCACTACTGAGAAAAAAGCCATTGTATGTTATTGTTTTGTTTTCCATATGTGGAACACTACCTTCTCCATACCTTCTCATTCTCCTCACTTCCCCAGTCTCCTCTTTTTCTCTTAGTAACATAAGAAATGGAGACTCCCACAAACTAGACACCCCAATTCCTGGGTTTCATTCTCCTAAAATGTCTATAAGCTATCCTATATGGATACACACATGCATGCATATGTCTGTATGTATATACCTATAGCTTTCTTCCACTCTTACGCTTTAATTCAGAATTAAGAATTAATCCTGACAAGATGGTATAAACTCACAAATATTAAAAATAGTGAGATAACCTGTTCATAAGATACAGAGCTTGAAACAGGACACAGAGAGTATTCAGCGACAGCAATGTACTGAAAGATGCAACATCAGCAGCTCTTTTAAACCCAAAAGGTTAACTTTGAAACATTATCATTTCTTGAGAGAATTATTTTGAAGAATTCATTGTGGAGGAGAGTACTGAGTTTCATGTTCATGGCTCTACAGCTAGATTTCTCAAATTAAGCTCATTTCCTTACCCCCATCCTTCCACCCCCACAAACATTGGCTCATTATTTAAAAAAATGCACAATGAATAAGGAAAGGCAATTTAGGATGAGGCACTGTAGAAATTGAGTGTGATGGGTGTTCAAAGAATGAATCAGCACATGAATTCCCTTTTCTTTTATTCTTCCTTAAGCATCTGCTTTTAGCTACTTTTCTGATTTCTCCTTGATACTTGACCCTAATGAAACGTCAAAGACCTCCTTAGGAAGTGGGGAGCTATGAGGAAAAAAAAGAAGTCACAAAGAAAACAAGTGTCTCCAGTGCCTCCTACCTGGCTTTGGATGACCTTCATGCTCCAGTGCTACTCAAAGCACTTTATTTGCTGAGAAATACAGCTTTAGACTTTCTGGTTATCATTAATAGCTGCTTTTACACAATATTGGTTTTCCCATTAAACTTAGAAAAATCACAAGTTCCTTGCTAGCAATCAGTTCTACCCCCAGGCAAAACACACGCTGCCTGCAGGAGGGAACCAGTGCTTGTCGTGAGTACTTGTGGTGTCTGCAGTAAATCATGTTTCAACCCTGCAATGACCATGGATTAAATTATTCCAAAACTTCTACCAAATTTCTATTAGCATCATATTATTCTTAATTAGCATAACTGTTGCAAATGCATATAATAAAACATACATCTAACTTGACTTGTCTTTTGCAAGGCACACTCCCTGACTGAAATATTCAGTACTAAAAAAAGACCACAGTATCATGAACGTAGGAAAGGAATGGTCAAAAAACCTGGGTGGAAAACAAAGACAGATTCCCAGAGAGAGTAATTCTAGATTAATATAAGAAATAGAGTGGGCTTTTTTCTCTTCTTGTTTCACATAGAAATATAGAATTATTCAGGTTGGAATTACCGCAGAAGGCCATCTGATGCTCAAAGCAGGCATAACACAGGATCCAGACCACGTTGCTCAGGACTTTAACCAGTTGGGTCTTGAAAACCTTCAAGTATGGAAATTCACAACCTCATGGGCAACCAGGTCCATTGCTCAATTACCCTGAGAGTGAAAATGTCTTCCTTGTATAACATTGACCCTGGTGCTAATTTATATTGTATAAAGTTGAAATCTCCCATTTAAATTTGTCATTGTCTTTTGTTCTCCCAATATACAACACTGTAAAGAGCATGTCTCCATCTTCTCAGTAACCTTGTAGGTGTTGGACAGCTGTTGTTAGGTCCCGCCAATGCCATCTCTTCTCCAGGCTGAAGAAGGCCAGTTCCCTCAACCTCTCCTTGCAGGGCAAGCGCTCCAAGTCCTGACCACCCTGATGGCCCTTTGCTGAACTCACTCAAGTTCACTGATGTCTTGGGAGAGTCCAAAACTGGACAAGCACAGCATTGCAGATACGGTCTAAGGGGTGCTGAGTAAAGAACAATCACTTCCCTCAATCTTCTGGCTGCTGTCCTATTGATACAGTCCAGTCTGCTGTGAGCTTCATGCTGATCAAGGATGAGGATGTAGTTCATTCTTGGTTTCTTATTCAATCTTTGTCCTATTCGCTGACCCTGTCAGCACAGGTGCCAAGTAACACCGAGCAGCTGAACGAGCAAAGCAGAAGCGCAAGATTTTCTGCCCAATTTTGCAGCCTGTCCTCACTTCATATAAATGGAAGATCAACTGCCCTGTCAGGATATTGCTTCCTCACATCATGTAAAATCATATAAACAACCCGTTAGGGTAGCAGAACTACAAAGGCAATGAGTCTTCCATAGTCTTAGGGTGTTCCTCCATATATCTGAGCTACAAACCATCCAAGCAAAGTCACCAGTTCTATCTTTTCTATAGTGCTCTAGTTGTTATTCTTTTTGCATCAGAAATTGTTCATCCCACAAAATATCATGAGGATGTGGGATTTTCTGGATGATTTTCAATGCAAAGACATGGTCAGACACAGCATTATGCAGTCAGAGTTTACCAGCCAAAGTGTACGCTTGTAACCAGGGACACAAATAAAAGGGAGCTGCAAGAAGCGGCTCTATTTCAATGGGAAAGCAGTGTTTTCCACCTAAGATGTGACAAGCCAATAGAGCAACATGAAACACAAGATATTCTCAGTCCTCATTCAGTTTACGAGTATAGTATCAAACCTCCTCTATCTAACATGCCAACACAGTAATGAAACTAAGATAAAAAGATGAGCAAGCCTACTTCATCCAAGATGTCCAAGTACCAATATATACACACTGCATATCTCTTTGCTTCAATAAGAATACTTACAGAATGTATCCGTAATTTTTTTCACTAAATTTTAAAGAGGAAAAAGCATTAGGATTTTATCCAGTACACCCAGAAAAGGCTTCGATTCTTAAGGGAACTGTAGGAGTGGGATTTGAAGTTGGGTCTCTGAATCTTAATCTCTGAATTGCATGTGAGTGCACTGCCAACCCCGAGGAACCCAGAATTTCTCACACATTTTTGCTGTCAGGGACTGATGCTTGTAAGTGTGTAGCCTGTCTGCTGTGATCACCTGAAGAGAGTAGCTCTTGACTTCTGAGCCGTAAGAAAACACAGTAAGTATATATGCCATAGCGTATTGTTGTACCCGCCATCTAAACACTCAGAAAGCATCTCTCTATGAACACTTTGCGTGGAAACTTTTGAACACTTTTGAACACTCTACAAACACTTCTGTATTTTCCTATATTCAAGGAAAATATATTTACCTTCTGTGAAAAGGGGTTCTTGCACAATTTTACAGCTGATGTATATATTTTTAATCAAATCCTGTCTTCATTCATAGTTCTCTACTGGGCTTAATAGCATATAACTTGAGCAGGAATAGTGAGGAGAAATACACAGTGGTTTTAAAAATCTGAAATGGCGCTTGTTTATGATAATATTTGCAGCTCTTCCATCTAAGTATTCACACAGATTGCACACACTCCCACAGAGATGGAAATTAATAATATGTGAAATACCTGTGCAGCTTGAGCGTCACAGTTCCATAAACAGTAGCAAAGCCCAGAAGACGAACCCATCTTAGGAGAACACAGCGAAACACACTTGGCTCAAAATACAAAATGACAACCTATAGAACAGAAAGATAGAGAGAGCTTCAGTACCGCTTCAATGCGAAAGTATTTCTTGATTCAAATGCAGAATAGTTGCAAAACAGGACAGCAGACATATTTCAGCTCGTACTGCTGTATATTTAGATTTTCTAGTAAAGTGACGGGATGATCAGATCAACCAGCTGGCACAGTTCTAAGCACCAACTCCTTTTGAAGGGAGCTGGCAAAAGCCCTGTGACAGACTGTGAAGTGACAACACTTTTAAATGCAATTCCACTGACTTTTCTTAACGAGTAAAAACATGTACCCAGAGAAGGGGATATAACAGACAAGGACATTTTCCTTGAGCTATTCCAGCAATATGCAGCTGGCCTAATTCTGGTCTAATGGACTGTATTTACTAGGTTACACTTCAAAGTCGCTCCTTCTAATAAACCTAGCAAAATGATAGCTGCTCATTTTAATCTGCTAACTATTCTGCCACACTAAAAATGATTGCACTAGCCTCTCTCTGTCCAAAACCCCAAAATCTTGATGTCATTTTTGACTCCTCCTTATTCTTCCCCATATATTTTCCCTAAGCTATACCAAATCTCCCTCACCACTTTTTTAATGAAAATAACCTTTTTCTTCACTTATGGATTTCTCTAATCACAACAACAGAAAGGTCCACTGTCCTTCTGCTCTATCTACCAAGTACCATACATGAGGACAACACTCAATAAATAAAGCTAGCTCTGCAGGTATAGCATGTATAAAAGCATCATTACCAATTAAAATGCCACCCTTATCTAAAACAGGGCTGCTCAAATGGTGGACAAGGAGTCTACTTCTCATTCCAATCGACATTGTCTCTGGTGTCCTGAGGGATGATCCAATATTCCTTCCCACTCGTCTGGCCTCACCAAGAGCCTGCTGTCCCAAGGATTTGGCTGTACGCTGCCCTTACCCCACCTGCAGACCCTGCTTGGTCCAGGAAAGCTAGATCGAGTGCATCCCACCCATCTGACCACAACCTGCTAAAATGACCCAATGCACTGTAGTACAAATTAATTGGGTAATCCTGGTCTAGAGAAAGAAAGCATTGAAACATTTCAGGCCATCTGCCACAGCTTCATTTAGAGTCAGTACATTCTGGCAGTAGAGGTAGTATTGTGCCTACCGGCTGCCACATGATATTATTTTCCTAAGTAAATGCTTTTCTATGTGGGAATTCAAGCCCAGGATATTGGCCAAAAGCCCAGGATTACGTCCTTTGGGTGACACAGACATATTTAGGAGAGTGGGGGCAAAAATGGCAGACGTGGGCTGAGAGAGACAGAACCTGCTGTGCTTTGCTGGCATGGTTTTTTTTTTTTTTACAGCAGAATCAAGCTATTTCTTGAAAAAAAGTATGGTTTGTTGAATTAAACCATGGTGTGAAATTTAATCTGCTTTTTTCGCTGTTATTGGACCGACTTGTTTCAAGGTAGACATTTTCTGGAAATCTGACAAATTCGGCATGTAGGGAAGGCAAGAGCATGCAGCAAAAGGCCCACTTTTTGGAAAAACAACACGCATCCACATATGAATGAACATGCTTGTGCAAATACAGCATCCAGCAAGAAATTTCTCAGAAAGACCTGAATAGCAGTAATATCCTAATATACAATTCTATACATTAGGACAGTTGCAGAACCAGAGGAATGTCTGTAGCAGTAATCTGCCTCCTGAGGTTTGCCAAAGGGTAGAAAACACCCTGTTTCATCTTTGATTCTTCCAAACTAGAAAAACAATGCCAAAAACGACTGGCATGCAGAGACTCTGAACATTTCAAAGTTGATCTGAAAGCAGAATTTTTCAGATGGTTGGAATGGGAAGGTCTGAAAACTTTCCAGGCACAGAATTTTCTGAACAAGGGCAATAGCTCTTTTTGCCACGAAATCTGACACAGTAATTTCATCTGCAGTTCCCTTGTTGAAATATTAACTGCTTCTGTCTAGAAAATCTCACTGATTTGCATTGAATGATTTGTATGAGCAGCTGAGGCATTTGGGCTAGCTATCAACCAAGAAAGCACCACTTCCAAGGCAGCATGGTGTGAGCTGGCATGTGGCAGCTCCCCATGAAGGCTCCAGAGGCCAGGCTCTGTTGGTGAAAACTGTTCTGACTTCCCCTTTTGAACGGACACCCATTTGAACTACTTCTTCGCCCAATGGTCAAGTACATTGTGGAAGCTGTTGAAGACTTGATCCAAGCTTGATTCCCTTTTGAGTCTTTTGAAAATCTTTTCCTAAGTTTATGTGATGGAGAACAGGTGCAATGCCTTCCCAAGGGCCAATATCCATTTCTACTTATTCTTCCATAACTTGCATGTGGTCTGGCATGGACCAAGGCTTTGAGCAGCAAGAATTGCTATACTTATGTTTTGCTTGGTTCTTAGGCTTTCACACTCCCTACTGTTATTCCCAGAGAAAAGCCTTCTTTGAGGTGACAAACAATATGCAGCAAGGGGCTGCTGAGCTCCAAGCTAGGAGCGTAGGATGAGCACAGAATTCACCCACATACCCAGGCTGCTCCCAAGAGAATAGGGAATCCCTCTGCAGTTCTAAAAGACTACTCTGCCCACCAAAAATCTGACAATAATTCATTTTCCCTTTTTGCTTTTATAACGCATTAGACCATGACAGCAGCTTAAATCTCATTAAAAATGCTTAGAGGTTTTGCTGATGGATGTCACAAAATCTATTTATTGCATGTAAGGAAATGTGATATCCTCTGTTTTGCCAGCTCCTGAAATCCATTTAAATACTAGACATCAGTTTCTGTTCCTTAAACAACAAAGAGCTGGGGAAAAAAATATTTGGAAACCAGAAGAAAAGTCAGACAGTGCTTGTTCATGTACCGGTTACTGCAGCTGTGCGTGAGACTTCATTAACTATGGCTTGTCTTTGTCATTTCGACAAATGCATTTAGATGTTTGCTTTTAACCTCAGTGTGCTTTAAGCTATTATTACCCGTGCCAAAACATTGTCCCAGTAGTCATGCTACCACTTGTGGAGTTGGAGATGAAAAGACTTTCTAAGGTCACCAGCTAACTGTAAAATATGTTTACAGCTGGAGAATTATGGACATGGAAGAGAGACTTCACTTGCTGACGCAGTGATCAGGCAGCTCAGTTATTCAGCTGACGTGATGAACAGACACATGCTTTCTAAAGACAATGGCTAAAGTCGATACAGGCAACTTGTCCACTACAGCAAATTTTTGTTATCAGGACAGGTAGGACAGGGCAAAGAGAACTAACATTGAACAATTTAACGTTCAAAAGAATATCAGACGTCATCCTCACAAAATTGAGCAAATAATGAGTTTATAGTCTCAGTGCTGTTGCTTCTTAAAAGCTATAGAGCGTTTAGAAAGATTCTTTAAAAGAAAAAAAAAACACAAACAACCTTATCAGAGCTCTGTAATGTTATTAGGGAGCAATACTTCTTTGCAACACAAAATATTCACAGATCATAGAATGGTTAGAGTTGGAAGGGACCTTAAAGATCATCGAGTTCCAACCCCCCTGCCATGGGCAGCGACACCTCCCACCAGACCAGGTTGCCTAAAGCCCCATCCAGCCTGGCCTTGAACACTTCCAGGGATGGGGC
Organism: Numenius arquata; assembly: GCF_964106895.1. Classification (NCBI taxonomy): domain Eukaryota; kingdom Metazoa; phylum Chordata; class Aves; order Charadriiformes; family Scolopacidae; genus Numenius; species Numenius arquata. The sequence continues at coordinate 26,903,400 of NC_133587.1, read as the reverse complement.
ACCCACAACTTCCCAGGGCAACCTGTGCCAGTGTCTCACCACCCCCACAGTAAATCTAATATCTAATCTAAATCTCCCCTCTTCCAATTTAAAACCATTACCCCTTGTCCTATCACTACACTCCTGGTAAAAAGTCCTCTCTGTTTTTCTTGTAGGCCTGCTTCAGATACTGGAAGGCCGCTATATTGTTTTGTTTTTCAGATTAACTTTACTTTGCACATTATAAGATGATTAATTTTGCCCTTCACCTTGGGCGTCAGATCCAGGTGAATATATTTTAAATAATACTGTGCAGTTCACCAATGTGCATTGACTGGGATTCAGTCAGCCTAAATCAGGCATATAATTTCTACCTGCATTGTAGCAGGTTAGTAAATCAGTCCTACTAATGTGAGTTCCACAGATAACCCACAAATAAAGGCAGGTACCTTGAAGAAGCTTGAAGAAGTTCAGGACTTCAGCTACTTGGACAGAATCTTGGCCTAAAGGCTTCAAATACACATCTCCACTCACTAGAAAGGTACTTCAGCATTTATTTTAGGGAAGATGCTTCAATAAATGTCAATTAATAATCTGTAGCCAGCTCTAACAATTTTGTAATGTATTTAAGACAGGTTGCTTTTTACTTTGATTCTCAAGCCATAAAAATCACATGAATAGATCAAACCCCCATTTTCCTTTTCAGTCATCAAGTTTCTATACTCCACAAGGAGAGGGAATGGGCAGTGCTATAACATCTCCAAAGATCATAAGTGAAAGAACAATCTTTTTAAAGATACATGGAATTGTTAGTGCAACAAATCCTAAACCTAAACATGAAAAGTTTTGAGCAGGACCTTAACTCAAAAATCCCTGAAGTGTTCACTTGTGAACTCTTCTTATTTTTGCCCTCAGTTGTAGAATCCTAAAACGGTTTTGGGGTTGGAAGGGATCTTTAAAGATCATCTAGTTCCTAGTACCGTGGGCAGGGATGTTATCCATGTTAGGTACATGGAAATGAGATATAGAGATTAGAATTTGAGCATCAGCATCATCTGGTTATGGATCCGAGGTGAAAATCACCTACTTTAGATAAAAGCAGTGCAAAAATATTGATTTTTTTCTCATTTTCAAATAATCAAATTTGTCTTAAAACTGTGCCCAGTTAACCCAAAAAGCTTCATGAGAAAACCACCTACATTTTCATTTAACTTCAGAATTTGCTGCAAGTACTCTGCACAGTTCAATGCAGGACATGACGCAGCCATTTAAGATAATGCTTTTTGGGCGAATTCCATTAACAAGCATCGAGAAGACAGTGTGAGGAGATCCATCCGATCTGTTCCACTGCCCAATGCCATCTGCCCTTGCCTGACTGCAATAGCTGTCCTGGGCTGTCTCTAGGCAATTCAGCTACGGAACAAGCCATCAGACACTTCCTCTTGGTATCCTGCTGTGCTTTGAGATGGGCACTCTTCTTTCCTCTGCCATGTTTCAGCAGTTTTTTTCAACACATAAAATAACCTCCAGGGTAACCTAGTATATCCAGTCACCTATTAATGCTTCAGTCCTAATATTGAGAAGAGATTTCCCGCAACAGAGATACTGTTTGCAACGTTAGATAAGCTTGCCATCCAAACTCATAACAGTCTGGCACTATGCTTTCTAGAGAAGGGACCAATCCACTTGTATGTGGGCACAGTGCCATCCTAACAGATGGGCATGAATGAAGGCATTCAGGAGCCCACGTACACTACGGGCACCACATACCACGGTTCAAAACATGATTCACAACTCAGAGCATCTGCCTAAATATTAGTGAATGCACAACTCATTATCCAATCCTGTACTACCAACAAATATTTCCGGTGCAACTACACAAAACATTTTAGAGGTATGATAGCAGCTGAATATATGCTTAGGTTAATTATATAAGAACACTTCCATCTCCACCCCATTTTTAAAAACCACATGTGCCTTTTAAGCCGTAACATTTTATTCTAATAGGCCTATGGACACGCAGTACCATCAAATCCTGTTATCCTTGCAAATCTTACAATTTTAAAGCAGAGTTGTGCTGGATCATTAGCTCAGTGCCTCTATAAAGCACACAGTTGCCGCAGGAAACCACACTAACTACTCAGTAGGTTTCATTCTGGCTTCTGAATTGGAACTGAATCAACTCCTCAGTACATAGCATTGGAGGCACTCTGCTGCTGGGGGCAATGCATTTCAGATAAGATATACATCAAAGTCAAAATACTTATGGCCAATTAAGACCTTTTGGGTTTCTTCATAAAAGAAGACAAGTTCTTCCTAGCTGCCCACACAAAGTCCAGCTTGAAATTCTGCCTACTGAAATCCTCTTTTCCGTCCCACTATACTTTCAACTATAGACAGGTTTTCTTTATCGCCTGTTTTGAAACATATATTAAACCTCTGGCTGTGTTTCAGCAAAGACATGTCTTGCCTGTAAAGTCTTTTGGAAGTCCACAATGCAGTATAAGTGCATAACCATCAGCACCGGTGTAAAATACAAGGACAGAGTTCCAGAACTTGATTCATCAGAATGCTTTGCTACCACTAAGTTTTATTATACTTTGGATTCATCCCCATCAGGCAGTAACAGCAGAACTCTAAAGCTCTTTACGGAACATAGTTTTCACACTGGAGCTCATTTAGCCTCCTGAGAGATTTATCTGGTGACTAAGCAAACAGAACCTTCAAGATCATTCTGGTTTGACACAAGACTGCATATTTAGAATGCCTTTTTATCAAAACATCATCAATTATTTTGCCTCTTTTTTTTTTTTTTTTTTCCCCCCTATTCATAAGGCATATCTCAGCTAACGCTTGACAGGGCATCTCTGAATAGGTTATTTTGCGGAAAATAAATGTCCATGTGACTTCCGAGATGCCATCACATCTTTCCTCCAATTTGAAAAGAAAAAGTGATATCTCACAGATCCTGCTAGTTCTGGAAAAATTCATTTCTAAGTGAGCTGAAGACATGGCCTGAATATGCATTTATTGCCATAAATTCTAGCCTCTACTTAGAGTTACTAATGATCCAGCTTCACTATTCCTATTTACATTGGCTTAATAATTAGTATTCTAAAGTCGTCATAAAAAGTTAATTTATAATCCACAATATCTTTAAAAAGAGACATGCTTGCACTCTTTAAACAGATTTGCTCACAACAAATGAAGCGTTATGCTCAACAAGGCATTCCGGGTGTTTTTCCTAATAAAGGCTACAACTTCGTCAGAAAACACTTCCTTAGCTTATGAGAGACATAAATTTACATGCTGGCTGAATCAGTTATAAATGCTAAGGCTTGTAGGATTCCCCAAAGGTGAATTCACAACCAATAACATAAAGGGGATACAAAGGAAGACACCACACTCAATCTATAACCTCTTTGGGGAAAGAAAAGCCTAAGAAGTAGTACTACCAGAAGGACTAGACCCCTGCCCCAGGCAGCTGTGAGAACCATCTGAAGAATTGAGGAGAAACAGAAATCACCTTGAAACCAAGCTAAATCAAGAGACGGGTTATCATATACATTCTCTGTATCCATCTCCAAACACAGAAATTAATGCCTAGCTTTTCACTTTAACAGAAAAACTATTTAACTGTATACTTCCCAAATACAAAGAGAGACTTCAATGGCACTGGCCCAAGGAGTGGTGATCCTAAAACAGTAAAACGTGGTCATTCAGGAAGTATTAGGCCTCCCAGCCTAAGAGGCTATAGGCACTAAGCTGCTGGAGGTGGCAAATCCAGTTTCTTGGGGGCAAATGCTTGCCTGGGAAAGGTGTCTTCCTGAGCACTGTGAGTTACTGGGTACTTCTGCAGCATCCAGTACAAGATAGGGAGAAGGTCTGAAGCTCAGAAGTTCCCTTGAGCCCATGACAGGGTGTAGCACAATGAATAAAATACCTAACACTGAAAAAAACCAAGACTGAAAAAAAATAAAATCTATACAATAGATCTAGTCACATCCCATCTTAAGAGAGAAGAGAAAATAAAGTCTGAATTGTATACTATTTCCTTTTTCTCATTCAAATGTATTTCTGCTCTACTACCACCAAAAAGCAAAAGAAACAAATAAATACTTTTCAGGGAATCCAAGCAGCATGAGGCTTGGTTGGCCCAGTGGATCTTCTTATCCATCTGCTTTGACATGCCAGTTATTTCTCTGTCTTTGTTATGTATGTGTCCCTCACTTCTGAGAGCCTCGCATTCTTTAATACAGTTATCCTAACAGCAACCTGAGCAGCCTCAGGAGTCAGTCCCTGCGGACTTGAGAGCTGGCTGATCTCAGCAGTTCAAGCTGGCCAGATGTGGACTTGTCTGGAGTCAGAAGTTTCCACTGAAATCAACACATTACCACAGAAAGTTTAAAATCTGTTTAAAAAAGATTTTTAAAAACAGACACAACTGTTGTGTTTGAAAATTTAAAGCCCGTCAGAATCCATGTAGCTAACTGTGCACAGGAGAAAAATGTTTTTCCTGACTCATGTAGGTCACCAGCGGCAGCCCTGAAGCACAACATTACTGTATAGTCATAGATCTGATATTAAAGATACTTAGGAGCTAGCTAGTGAGTTAGGAGCCTTTGACTTCACTAAAAGGCAACTACCAAATATTTAAAAATATCTGGCTCCCTGTTTTCAAAAAGAGCTGCAAGTGTTAAGAACAGTGTAGAACACATTGACGGTCTGCACTCCTTCATTTGATTTTTCTTCTTCCTAAACTTATACACAAAGGCTTTGGACTGCTTTCCAGTTAAATATTGAAATATATATGAAAAGGTGGGTTTCCTGATCAAGCAAATTGCCAGGTTTTGCATGGAGATTATTAGACATGCTCTGCCAGCAGCAACACTGAAAGCAAAGGTAAGCAGGTGAGATAGCCAGGGCTCCAGCCACACACACGTGAAGGATGAGAAAAGAAGCACAGGTGAAGTGCAGAGGAGAAGCTGAGCTCCTTAACCATTCAATACTTCTATTTTCATGGTTTGCATTACATTCAATAAATGTAATTCAGAATTAACAGAAGAAATTTCATCAGAACATTTTATCTAGGCAACAGGTACATATGCATAGGCACATTTCAAAAACTGTTCACACCAGTGCAAAACTATGAAAGTGGAAAATCAAAGTTGTAAAGTCAAAATATCTTCTAAAATATTTGCTTCCTCTACCAGTTAACTTTTATAATCCAACTATTTCTTTCATCTCTTCATATGCATTTTCCTCATTGTGACTTGCCTCTTGGGTAGATGACAACAGTCAACTGAATGTCCCAGTTTCTCTACTTTGTATGTGGAAAAACCTCTTTATTGGATGCACTGCTATCATCTTTTCTTAACAAAGATGTAGCTGCTCAAGAAACAGAAAGAGAAACATTTTAAGGAGCAGAAACATCTCTAATGGAGAAGACAGACATCTCTTCAGCCCAGTCATTTGCCAAATATTCAACACATTTTAACAGCAGGTTTAGAGTACGCCTGCTTTATTTTATGAATGAAGAAGTGCACTACGCAATACAATATTTCACTAAAAACAAGGAAAATCTAACAATTCATTTTAAGACCATGTCTGTGATTTTAAGAAAAAGGAACCTTTTAAAAACACAATGGTGAAGTAGCCTATATTAAAATAAAACTTGCAAAAGCTGCAGCTAAATCAAGACATAATAGACTAAATTATTCAGAGTAACTTGCCAAGTATACTTAATGGAAGACACAGGTCATAAAACAGACTCAGAGAGACACTTGCATTTCATTACAATAAGGCTGAAATCCCTACAAATATACAGTGCAGAGAAGGGGTTTTATGAGACTATTTTCCAACAGTGAATTCTACCTGGGAAAAAGAAAACACGCAGCTATTTAGAGTTCCAAAAATAGCTTATCTCCTGGTCTTAATTTAGCAAAGCCAGTGAAGTATTTAACATCAAGTTTGTGAGAAAAATCTACCCAATGGTTTAGGTTCTTCAGGAACACCTCTTTCTTGGCTACATGCTCTCTCTGACCTACATGTTAGGCAGGTTCATGAGCCAAGGCAAGAATTTTATTGACACCAACTTTTAAGATGGTTACATGGAAAAGATAATAGGGACAGACCAGGTCTTTGAAATATCCTGTTAAACCACAGCAAAGAGTAGGACAGAACTGGCTGTTATCCTCCACAGGAAAGTTTTTGTCAGTATTCATTTTGACAATCAGTAATTTAGAAAACCTCTCTCCACAAAATACCAGCTGGACATCTCAATCCAGCCAGCGCTGATTAGTTTACTGCAGACATCACTGCTGGAACTATCGACTTTTCATTTTCAGCTTATGTACCTGTAGCAACAACAGCAGTGGGGACGAGCCAAAGGCCATGGTGTGACAAACCTCCGGAGGAAGTGGTGGGAACATTCCACCTCTTAATGTTCCCAAATCAAGAACAGATGCCCGTCTGGGAAATCTGCTGTAGGTAAACTGAAGCTATTGGCTTCAGTAGAGACATAACTGGGTGAATTGTGACAATGAGTGACATACTCCGATGACATGATCTATGACCCAACTGATCTTAAATCTACATTAACCATATTAAGCAAATTATGTTATTAACACAATTAATTAATTATGAGTAATTTTAAAAGTCCAGAAGAAACCAGCCACAGCTGTGAACTCAAAATTCACTCCACGATAGAAACTAGAAATACAGAAGAAATACTATTTCTATTCCTACTGGCATTCTTACAGTTCTCCTATCACATGGATATGAACATTGTTGCCTTCCCAAAAAATTGTGAACAGTTTGCTCGGCTAAGAGGGCCAGAGTGCTCATGCTCTTTGGTTCTAGTAAAAAAGAAAAAAAAAAAAATAATATAAATCCAGGCAAGAAAAATATTTATGCAGTGGTGAGCAGATATTGATAAATTATTATGAGTGAGAAATTAAAATAAATTTAGCAAAATATATTTCTATATTCAAAACGATCAGGCTCTTTGGAGATCTCCTCTCAGTCACATATAATCTCTAGGTGATTTTTATAGTCACATATAATCTCTAGGTGATTTTTAAAGAACAGAATAAATCAGCTCCACTCCTCTCTGCAGCACTGGAGCAGAGCGGCCTGAAGAACCAGCTCTCCTCTGTGTAGAGCGCAGGCACGTGCACTATGGGTCCCCTTCTCTGGAAACACAGACACTGCCACTACTTACCTGGGGGTGGCTCAGGGATGCTGCAAAGCAGTAGTTCAGTAATGGCCTAATAAAGGCAAAGTGAATGTCATAAATGTATGAGTGGGATTACTACCATGGTTGCCTGGAAGAGCAGGGGACCGATCTCAGTAAAGAAAGAGACCTGTCTTCTTATATGTTCCTAAGACAGCTCTTTTCCTCCAGATTTTCATTAGCAACTTTTTCTTCACAGAATTTATATTTTGTGATGTACTTCTGCCATTCTGGTTGTTAAGCACGGACAGAAAAGAAAAAATTCAATCACCTCTATAATTAACAAATAGCTGAGATTACTGGAAGGACTATAGACAAGGAAACATGCTTCTTATTCCCTCACTGCATTTAGGCTCCAAGCTGCAGGCGAATGAAGGCTACAGAACTATTCCTGTCTTCTTATTTTGTCAGTCGGCCACTGAAAACATACTAGAAATAAATTCTGCTACTGTACATTTGCTGTCACAAGGGCTGATATTTGTCTAGGCTTGTAAAGCATCCACCACATTTCTGACCACAGCTCCTGCTACCTAAGAAGTACTGGGATTTGAAGACTCTTCAGAAAAGCATCTCTTTCAGATAGCAGCTCCCAGCTCTTGGCGTCTGAATCTGAATTCAGAGGTAGCTGGGTCCTTACATTCCCTGCCATGCCCATGCAAGATACTGCCAGACCAAATAATCAATAACATTCTTACTCTCTTTGAGACAGATTTCCTACCTCTCATAGAATTTGACCAGCACACATAACTCTTTACTGGAGAAGTCGGACTCACCAGCCTTTCAAGTCTTTGCATTAAGGTGAACAACTAGGTCTGAGACATATGAGTTCTACTTCTCCTGTCATAGAGCTTTAGAGGAGGAAAATAAATAGAAGCAATACAGAATAGATACTTGGATGGTACAAAAATGAATGCTTTCACAAAACTTTGAGATCTTATAGACTATAGACATTTATTGATGCTATGGTGGTGCAGAATTTTATTCTGTGTTTATGGGTATATGTGTGCATATGAGGGGATAGTTGTAAATAAAACATCAAACCTTTTTTTTTAAGTGCAAGTTCTACATACACAGACATTTCCTAATCCCTTTTCCAGTTGACATGCATGTATGTGTATGTTTGTACATATAAAATTAATTGCATGCTCATATGAATATTTATATATCTGTACATTTATATACAGAAATAGATTTGGTGTCTTCCTTGTGATTTCTTTTTTGCCTGCAAAGTCATGATTCTCTTTCAAAAGTTAGCTACTTTACATACCGATTCTACAGCACATTGATTCCAAAATACCAACATAATTCAATTTAAGTATTACCTGTGCCAATGTTTTCTTCTTTATGAAAAGCAACACAGAACTTTACCAGTATCAGTCTCCTGCAATCCTAAGCAACCCTGAAGTACGCTTTTAGCGCAGAAGGGTTCACAGAGCACCTCCATCACAAAACACTCCTTCACATGGTATGTGAGAAAGTCATATTCTCTGTATTCACTCTCCTTCACTAGGAGTTCAACTAGGGTGATTTGACACTATAATCCCTACATTTCTGCAGGGAATAGAAATCTGGAGTGGAGCTTCTACACACTTGAGCTAGGGAGACAAGTGAAATGCCTGAGTCCAACACAGTCAGCCTAAGTTCCCTCTGTGTCACAGGTAGAGGGCAACTCACATCATCCTTCTACAGACACCTAAGGTGGGTTAGGAGCGCTGTCCTCCAGAGGTGCCCACTTTTCTCCACAGGCTGTAAGGGGAGGTAGGGGTAAAAGGTGAAGTTCAGGAATTAAAATTAATAAACCTGTCCCCCTGCACCACAAATAGCCACTCCGAATTTTGACTCACAGTTCTCAGCGCTCTCTCCTTCTCAAATGAGTTCACATGCAGCCAGCAACCTGGTAGACCATGTAAAGCCATCCTTCAACTCTGAAATACTATAGAGGAGAACAAGCCGGAAAAGGCTTCAGAACTATTTAGCCTAATTTAATATCTGCTACTATTTGAAACTGGGAGTCTCAAAGGAAGCAAAGAACTTTAGGACAATTCAACTGGTTTGGAAAGAAATGGGCCTAGAACATAAGGTGTGCTTCATGGATTTTAAGGCAATTATCAGGGAATGCAGAAATACAGAAATAAGATGGCAATGAAAGTAATACAGACATTAGCTTGTTGAGGTCTATGTTCTGAATGGACAGATGTCAGTTCCATTACAGAAGAAAAATGCAAAAGTCTTAAAAGAAAAAGCAATGATCTCAGACCAAGCTGTAAAGAAGCAATCTAAGTAATATAGCTTAAATATAGCTTAGTAAAAGTAATATATCAGCAACATTGCTGGATGAACTCAGAGAAGCCTGAGAAGAATTCTTCTTTACAGACCTCAGGAGGAATATTCCTTTAATAGTACAAGAACAACATACTCAACTCCAGACGAACTCAAAAGCTTCAACATCTGCAGGTGGCAACCAACTAAACAGAACAACAAATCAGAACAGAAATCTCCCCTTGGAAATGCTGCATGGAAGTGGAAAGTAGGAGGGATGGATCTTGGAGAAGATGTTCAGGAAATTGAGTGTGGACTGGAAAAACTTTAAAGAGCCTGTGGAGGTCACTGAGCAGTTGGTGAGAAGTCTGTAGTACAATGGTGCAGAAAAGAGAGGAGTTGGGTGAAAGGGGAGTTGCACAATGTGAAATCACTGACTGCGGGAAACTAAGGGTAATAAATTCTCCTCCTCTGGAAAAGAAAGTTTCATGACACCACAATGATCTGTTTTGCTGCTCATCACCTGAAAAATCAGCAACTGTAAAATCCCTAAGGGATAACAGGAACATCTCCTCTTCCAAATATCGCATTTGCTAACCTTTCATACATTCTGGTTTTCCATAAAACTGCATTGGCAAATGCACAAGTAAAAATACTGATGAATTCTTAATTGTCTGACATGTGCAATTTCTTTTTTAAAAAGAAACCACAAAAACGTTTGAGAGGTAAGGTTGTATTTGATGGGCATATCTTTGCTCTTTAATGTCTTTTTACAGTTGTCACTAAAAACTTCAATCCTCTTTCTCACATGATATGAAATATTTTCAAGTCCTAAAGATTTGAACTCGAAGACCCGGAACAGCATTAGGACTTGCAACTTGTTTTGCTGAACTATGCTTTCCCTGTAACTTAGGGCTTGGGCTTTTGTGATTAAAACTGCCTTTTATTTCAAACATGTAAAACAACTGTAGAGAAATAAATTGTGGATAAGGAAAAGAAACTCAGAGACAAAAAAGCACACCTGTCCTCAGTACAACAATTAGCAGGTTTCTGAGCAAAGTTCTTCACAGTTAATGCTTTAACCTGGAAAACAAATAACTTCAAGCTATGTTCTTCCAGTGATAACAGTGATAACATTGCTACTCCCTGCTCATAGCTAAAAATAACTGAAGGATTCATTGGAGCAGGTATTAGAAGCCAGGTCTCCCCTTCTAACCAACAGGTAAAATACCTTCCTTACTACACTGTAAAGTTAGATTAATATTTGTGCTTATACCTATTTACTACTGCTTAACGAAGCAATGTGAAATGGAACAATAGCAGCACAAGAGGCTGAACGCTTCTCATGCCACAGCATCTTAGAGCCAAAACACTAAAACATTCTTCTAGGTGGTACAAGTTTGTAGGTTCTGAGCCAGAGAGAAGAACTTAACCTGAGTGTCACATCCAGAATGAATACATTAATAAGTGGGATACTGGATAAAAAAAAGCTATCTATAGGGGTTATTTTAACAACCTATACCTGGTAAGAAAGTAAAGTTTGCATGGTGCACCTGAAGAGAGGGTTCAAATGTGCAGCCCTTTGTGAAGGAAGGCATTTTCCCACGCTCAAAAGCTAGGCAGATCATAAACCACAAATCCCTCTCTCTTCAGCACGTCCAACTCCCCAAGGTACCAAAGCAGGAGTGCTGGTTTCTGCATCTCTGATTGTGAGCACACAGCCCTCTAATGTAAAGAGTACCTCACTTCACCAAAATCAGGCACTGCAATCTGGAGTTGCAGTGCCTAACTCTATAGTAACTTGAGTCCTTAAAAGACTTGCCATGATAAAAATCGAAGGTATGTTAGGAAACACGTTCTCTGCTATTGGCTTAACTATCCAACCATCTTTGGTCTCCTCTCTTCAGAGACACCAACCAAAATAACTATAACCAGTACCTGCTGGTTCTCTCCTATTGCTGCAGCTGTGAAAATAAAGCACTAGAAATACCAGTCTTCCAGGGCAAGATCTAATTTGCATTCCTGACACATCTCACTTGCACGGTCCACAAAATGCATTTATTAACAGATCAACAAAACAGCAGAAGCAGGCTTTCTTCAAATGTTCCACTCTTTTCTGAGCACAGGGGGAATCCTCCAAACATTTCACTGATTTATCAAAGAAAAGGCCCACTCTCTTCCAGGAGAGACATATTCTACTGCATTTTCTTGCTACTGCTTGGGGTGTTGGATAAACAACTGTACAATAAAAACAGCATAAAAGCAGAAGGACAAAATATTTAAGAGCAAAATGAACAGTTGTCACCAGAACTAAGAATGAGATGGTAAACAGAAACCAAAATAACCAAACTCCAGGGGCCTAAGGAGAAACACAGCCATTTTTCAAAAGAGAAGTCAAGCTGGTAAGACAGATAGAAAGGCAGATAGCAATGAGATAAAACACCCAAGCAGTGAGACTTCACATCTGAGACTGGCCAAAACAAACACTTCAAGAGCCACATTTAGATGAGGAGCAGGGAGTACTCATAAGGCCATGACCTTCTTTTGCTTCAAGGTTCTTGAACACTTACTATATATATCACAACTATTTATGATTTAAAACAAACTCATTCAGGCAAATTTTGACAGGATTGCTTGTGACATGTCTGAGAAAAATGCATTACTTTAGACAGTCTAAGGAAATGAACCTAGCAGATTCAGTGTATCACACTACAAAATTTCATCTACTTTATGAAAGATACACATGGAGGGGAAAAAAAATCCATTTCTTTGAACTTGCTTAGGTAACTACGAAATCTCAAGTATGTCTGCAACGCTCTCTAGACCAACAAAGTACTCAGAGAGAGTTTAGCAACAGGGACTTCTCTGTTCTCTATTTCTTTTTCTCTTTCACTCTGAGTGGTTTCAACTTCATTTTTTTCCTGTTCTTTAACCCATTTCTTAATCAGTTAAGACTAAACATTACTTGAAGTTAGATCGAGGTTCCAGACTTTTTTTTTTTCATTTGTTGAAAATAACAGAGAACGACTTTTCCCAACTTTACTGTCTTCTCAACAATTCATTCTCTGTCAACTTCCTTGTTTGTTTCATCTGATCCATATATGGGGCCCTGTCATTAATATAAACAATAGCACATGTGAATTACGGTATAAAATATGATTAGTTATGTATTATGAAAATAATTTCATGTCTAAAAGTTCTTGACCACCTCTGATATCTTCTGTACACACTGGAGAGTCAAAACAGAAATGTGTGTCTTTTGCAACTACATCATTTGATATGAAAGGCTTTTGAAGTTCAGGTTAGCCCAGTTTATAGATACTTGAGGAAAGCCTAATATACTAGAGCTTTCTTTTCCAAATGTAGCAAGCAGTGATAGCATTCTAAACAGAGAAGATATCCTGCCTGACAAAAGAAGTGCTCCTTATTATTTGTTAACTCCCACAATGAAGAGCCGTAACAGTAACTCTAGCACATAGAAAGTCATCTCAGCTTGGAGTCTAAACAGATCATGTTTCTCTTCCTTAAATCTAGTAGTGTGGCATGTCTTTTGAAAGAGTTCCAAAAAAGTAACAGAAAGAGCCGCTAAAAATTAAATTTAGATTTTTTCAATATTCTTGTTGACATCTGAAATTGGCATATACCTTATTGCTACCAATACTAAATGTATTAATCTTGCGTAAGACTTACATCGTAGATATTTAGGGTATGTTCTGATGCAGCTATATTCCAAAATTCCTGGGTCTTCATAAAATAGAGCATATGATTGTCTAACAGAGCCCTATATTGAATTAATGATTAATATAGATGTTCCTTAGGGTTTTAAAAGACTTGTTATGACTATTTTGCCTTCTCTTCTTGTAGCAATGACTGGTGATTACTTGAACATGAGTGCCTGCTACTATGGCAGTAACTTATTCGGATTATGATTTCAAAGATGTAAATATGCCTCGAGGCTTGGAAAGTAGATACAAGTTTAATAAATATGGATATAAATATATGACTAAATAACCCAGCACGCAGACTTTTACAGATTAGCTCTTCAAAGATTTTTAAAGTTCTTTCAAGGCAAAGACATCTATAAAGACACAAAAAAAAAAAAAAAAAAAAAAATGAGCTGACTCCATGGGCCAGGAAGCTCTGCCAGAGTTTCAAAAGAGCTTTTCAATGGTTCAGCATGCTGGTGATTTCAGATTAGGAGTTTAAGAGAGTGATCTGAACATTGAGAACACTTGGTCTATACCCCAGTACATGCTGTATTTGAGAGGATTAGGCTAGTTAACAAGTTAAGCAAGATTAGTACATTTAACAACATACTACAGGAATATATAAAATTATTTTGGACTCTGACTGACATGACAACTTGCACGCTTGGATTGTCATGGAAGAAGAGATCCGAAGATTAAATCATAGCTCCAAGGTTTAAAAACAGTGGTTATTTTAACTATTTCCTATAGAAAATCCCCAAATTCATCAGATGAAACTCTCAACAAGATACAATACTAGAAGGAAAAGTGGAAAGAACTTCCTTATGCCAAGAAAAGGTCCTTTACTTTTCTTTGTGGACGTCATTATAGTCTGCATAAGTACCAGCATATGCTATACAAAATTTACCTGTTAGTATACACCTATACATGTAACAGGTTTAACAGGTAACAGGTTTAAACATTTCTTTCAGTGAAAATGACCAAAAAATAGTTTTGATCATACCAGAAAAGCAGTATCAATACGCATTTAATAGAAAAAAAAAGTTAAACAAAGAACTACTGAGACTTCCCTTTATCAGAAAGTTTCTTCACCAAACTTTGTACACATACCATAAAGCAGAACCAAACCTTTTTGTAATATGGTCTCAGACAGCAAATGTCCGCAGCGGCAGATGTGCTGCTGGTGGCCAGCCATGGTGGCAGCAGAGGCACACTTTCTTGTGAGAAATTCATAACAACTTTACTCCATCACAAAGCACTGAGATTTCAGCACACTGAAGGAATGTGCTCTGTCTTCGCAATGGATTGGCCCATGTGCACCAGTCTGACACATTCAGAATATGTCAGAATTAATGTGTATGTACACTATGACTGTGTTTTCATTTTCCAGTGGATTTAGCCCTTCAGATTACTTCTAAAACGAACGCCCCCGACACTGATGAAGTTCCCAGGTATTTCGAATGACTGCTTAGGCTTACTTTTGACTGCTTTTTGGGCTTACTGCCTTTCTTACTACCCTTGAGCCAATCTCACACTGAACATACAAAGCAAGGACTTTCTATTGTCTGCAATATATAAGAGGAGAAGACGACAAGTAGCTGGTAGTTCTTACTTGCCAAGGGGTCTAAAACAGCTAAAGGATTAAATTAACTTCAAGACTTACTCATTGCTGTTAGTCACAAAAACCTTGCTTAATCTAGCATGCATCTGAACCCCCTCCAGCCCCACCACTCCACACAAACAAACCCTCTTATGGCCAGTTAGGCCAGTGCCAAACTACGCAACATCTAACTCCCCTCTGAGCCCTCTTCAGCTGTTAGTGTGTAGGGGCCAGTCTTGATGGCAAGACCAGACCAGGACACCGAGTAAGCTCACTCAGGCCATGGAAAAGCAGTTTCAAATCCCTGATTAGTTTTGAGAGAGTTCAAACACCCTCATCTGTAATAGCATGCCAACCATGAGGCAGCTCGGTGGTCTGAAGCTGGCCTGTTCTCAACCCACGCTAGCAGAGCTGCTCCAGCTTACACGGAATGCTCGGACGCAGTCATCGGGGCAGTCTCTATCTTATGAGCTCAGGTCACTCCCCTAAAACCAGACAAATCTGAGTTACAAATTCACGGTTCTGTGACTACTGAAATACTCATTTGAATAAAACCAAGACCTCTTCTTGCTCTTGTCCCTTGACATTGCAAGCACTCCCACTGTTCTCCCTGTTATCTTAAATCCTGCAGATTGAGGCTTTCTACTGGGAGCAACAGATTTTCTTCTTACTATTCCCTGCTGCTTTGTTTATCATCTAATATGTTGTCATGCAAGTTGGGTGCAGCTCCATAGAAATTAGTAGAGTAGTTCTGAAATACAGTCCACAAGGGACTAGAATCATGCTTTTTTCTGTTAGTATTTCTCTGGCTTAATCTTTTCAAGCCTAAATCAGACATTCTCAGATCATTTTCATAGAGTACCTATCATTTCTAGAAGTATAAAAAAAATTGCATGGTACCAGCCCTTTGAGGAGATGAAAAAGTCACCATCAAATGTGTCCTTGCTCATATTTTTAATAAAATATTTTTAAACACTTTAATTGTTATTATTAGTAACAGCCATTTGTAATGTGATTCCTACTCATTGATCAGGACCCCGCTGTGCACGGCACAGCTATGCCAAGCATCCCGGTACCAAAGAGTTCATAATTTAAATATGAGATGAGAAACCGCACATCAATATAGAAAAAGCACAAGAAAAGAATAAAAGATTTATCTTCTGCAATTATGTAAGTGGTGATTTAGGAAAGGAGAAGAAAGCTTGCAAAGAGTAGCGAGAAATAATTGCACACAAGCAAAGAACAAGCACCAAATGTACAATCTGTGGTTTTACAGATTACCTTCTATAACATGTCATCGTGACAATGAGAGAAAAGTCAGCACTATATCAAGGTATAGTCAACCATCATGCTAAAACATCCGGGACATCAGAGCAGGCTTGCAGAGCTAAACGTGTTAGAAAATGCAAAATCTTTCAGCTGGCCTCAGCAAACATCAACATGTAAAGAATAAACAGTGCCTGAGCTCTTGTGATGCATCCCTTATAGGCATACTTGAGGAACAAATGCATAAAAATATTAAGCCCTGTTCCATTTTCACATTCATTAATGCCAAAACCAGAGTTTTCCAGTGACCTTGCTCTGCTGATGGCTGTGACTAATGGAGCTACCACAGCCTAATGCTCCCAACAGCTCACTTCTCCCATGCTAATGTACATACAGATCATTTGACGGAAAAAAGCCCACATCCACATCTAAGCTCCACTATTCCCCTCTTCCCATTCCTTCTCGTACAAAAGGTCACTCTAGCTTGAGTGTGGAAAAGGGAGTCCTAGAAACAGATCCTAACACCTACTACATGCAACGAGATGGCTGAGCACAAAGTTTATTCCAGACTTCACCAGTGAACTGATGAGCATTAGTAAGTCAATGCACTGCCACTGCACTCTAAACTGACAGCAATATGGCCTCGCTACAATTAGGTTTGAAAAAACAAGGGATAGCAGTAAAGAGAAATAATTTGGATTCTTTAGCCAAAAGAAGATAAGACTGAAGGAAAAAATGCTAACAGGCTTTAAAAAGATGCTCCGTGGCCTCCTAATCTTATAGTCTAATGGACTTCGCTGTTATAAGTGAGTTCTTCTCCACTGTCTAATATAACTTTTACTTGCTGGAATTTAAACCCAGTACTTCTTATCTGCTATATCAAGAACATGAAGAAATTATTCCCTTCCTCTTTGCATCATGGTACTCACTAACTTTTATCATTGGCTGTAGAAATTATATCATAATATTACATTTTGGATTTTGGAGTGCATTTTAGAGTTCCAGTTAAAGTATACTAGCAGCATGAAACACATTTTACATGTCAGAGAACCCACAGTTGCCAAGGGTGGAATTCATCACCATTTGAGGGAAGTACCCCAGGCTTCCTTTATAGTCAATGAAGCTTTGGCCATGACCCACCTCATTTTCAAGTTGAGGTCTAAAACGAGTAGTAAAAGGCTTTGTTTCTCTTTGCTAAGTATTTTGTGAGCGTAGGATGACTGTTTCAATTATGGATACATATATGGATACATATATAAGAAACACAGATTCGTGGAATAATTTAATTTGCAAGGGAGCTCCAGAGGTCATCTAGTCCAGCCCCTTACTCAAAGCAGGTGTAATCAGGTCAGGTCACTCAGAGCTGTGTCCAGTCAAGTCCTGTTACGTCCAAGGACAGATATTCCATAATCTCTCTGGGCAACCTGTTTCAGTATTTAACCACCCTCATAATAAAAAATGTTTTCTGGTATCTAACTAGAATTTCCTGTTTTCCAACTTATGTCCATTACAGATGTCTAAAATCAGCTGAGATCTGCCCCCTAATGCAATTAACAGGCTCCTCTATTACAACATTGTGTTTGTGCTTGCTTTATTTGAAGGTCTTTGCAATATGCAAAGAGTTTTCAAACCTGTGTTAATGCAAGGTGTGTTCCAAACATTAGCAAGACAGGGAGTTATAAATGGTCTAAAAGCTCCACCACAGTCAGTACTTCTGGAAAGGCGAAGTAATGAGAACCTTCCTCTCAGATGCCAAGTATACAAGTTAAGGAACTCCTCTATGACAATCAGGTTTTGGCCCTCTCTTCAAAAACTAAGAACAAAGATCACAAACAAAATCAATTACAAAGACCAGTGTTCATTTGGAGGAGGTCCATCAATAGCTGGAAAGACTAAGTAAGGGGAAATCAGAGATGTTATTGTGATAACTAAAGAAAATATAAGAAATGAGAGACTCCAAAATGAGAGCTGCCCAGCAACTGCTGGGTAAAATCTATGCATTAGTAATAGACAAAGCTCATCTGCCTGCTTATAATTCAGGAAAGGCCACTGTGTTGTTATCAATATAGCAGAATTTAAATGAGAAATTTTGGTGGAGACCATCATTTGCACTTCCTGTTTGGTTAGAAGGGCATTGTAACAGCTGTTTTTCTCACCAAAAGCAGCTGGCTGGTGATATTATTTTTCAATTAATGATACTACACTATGAATAGATTACTGCATGTAGACATGAAAACAATGACAATTAGTGAAAGAAATTAAGCGATGCAACAAAGTAGGTTTTGGTTTCCATTTAATTGGAGGGTAAGGAAAGTCAGAGATGCAATAAAGCCCTTCTGGACACAGAGAAATTTGTATGCCGAAGGCTCTCAAAACAATCCAAGGCAGACTGAGTGAATGGATCTAGAAAAAGAATTAGAAAAGAGAAAAAGAGCGGGCGTAAAGATGCAAAAGACTTAAAGCAGTGTGGAGAAAGTCTAGGGGATTTCGATTTTTAAGTAAGAATGCAATTTTGCACTGAATCCTTAAATGAACAGAGATTTGAGTTATTTAGAACTGAAATGCTGTCATTTTCTCTCTTTACACTGTACACACATTAAGGCAAGCTGTGTAATTGTGCACTTAGTAGAACATTAAAGTAAAGCTTTTTTGTTTTACCTTCCAAATCACAATAGAAGAAGAGATGATATAAAAAGGAAAACAGCCTTATGTTAATGGAGAACACCTTGCTGCAGTGACACTTGTCTGGCCCAAACTGGTGAACTCCATTCAGTATTTTAACTTGTATTAATGCTAGCTGTGGAAAATGTAGCCTAATTTGGGTGTATAAGAGGCAAGATCTCTATTAATTAGTCTTAAAGCTCTGATGTACTCCTTCATCGTAAAATGAAGACCAAATAAAATAGTTGCAACAACTCTACCTCTGTGCACACTTATTAAGTCTTGAACCACATCACTGAGTTACAGAATATTCCCAATTCTTCTCAGAAACAAATAAAAGCTCCAAACAACAGGAAGTAAACAAATGATGGATATGAGCTAGGAAAAAGATCTGCTTTGCACATACGTGACTTATAACCAGTACGATAATTGATAATCTATGCTCTACACCTTGCTATAAATGAACGTGTGTGTGAATGTCAGCTGGTGCAAACCAGATTCTTTGCTTAGAGCTCAGGTTTTCTTCCTTTCTTGCTCCACCCTGCTCTGCCTTGTGCTCCTTTTCCAGACAAGAAGCAGGTGAGCACATTTAGATACTGTCCATGTACAGCAGGATGTCAAGAGTTCACATTCCAAGGACTCACACTCCATAATTCACACCTTGCAGAAACACAGGCTTTTCTTTCTTAAACATTATACAATAGACCTCTCTGTCTACGCTTTACAGCCTTCACACATTTATTGTTCCACTGGCTTGCCCTGGATCAGAAATTGATGAAATCTTCCTTGGAAGTAAATTGAGTGACAGGGATATTGAAATACTGATATTTCTGTATCAGTCCCAATCTTCTTTGTTTTTACAAAAGCATATTCTTGTGGTTGGTGAAATCAGGATTAACGTCTCTGTCTGAACATTAATATCACCTCCCACTATCACACTCTCTACATCACTCACCTAAGATCTTGGAAGTAGAAATGCTAAAATTTCTCTCTTTTTTGTTTCAGCCTGTAGGAGAAATAGCCTGATTAGTAATTACCTGTGTAAGAAAGAGTCCCAGCAAAGAGTGTGGGAGCATAAAACTGCTGTAAGAGAGAAGTCAGGTCATACACTTTGCATATTAGTTTCTAGCAGAGTGAGTTCTCAGTGGACAGTTTTATATAGTATGAGAACAAGATGTGCAGAGAAGGACAAGCTCTAGTCAAGTATCTACATCCCAACTGGGAGCCAAGCTAATCAGGAATTTTCAGCAAAAGATTTTTCCTCAGAATACACCAAATTGTTATTTTGTACTTGCTGTACATTTAACACTGTTAATGTCAGGAAAAAAGAAGGGGGGAAATGTTTAAACATTGGCCAAAAGCTGAGGGGATTCTTCAGTTATCAAAGCCCTCCCTTCCTGCTCCATTTCCTTTCCTCTCTTCTCTCTGCATTTAAAGGTTGTGGAGGGCCATCTCTTCCATCTAACACTGTGGTTCTTCTTCAAGTCAACTGCTGAGGGAGAAATCTCTTTCCACCGAGAGTATTTCAGTATCCCTGGTGCTGGGCACCTGAAGCTGGACAGCCACCAAAGGACATTTGTCCTTTGTGAAATATAGTTAGAAGATCAAGACCAGAACTGGGAAAGAACCTGAAGAATGGGTGACAGGTGAGCAGCCTGCAGACAGAGCAAGAGCTAAGGCTTCTGGCATACTTTGGAGTTGAGGTTGGACAAACACTGACTGGTTCTTATGGAGCCTCTGCCTGGGGAAGCCACTACATGGCTCCAGGGTTCTCTGGGAAAGTAGAGGAGAGAGCCACGGAAAGGAAACAACCCTCCACATTATGCTTTATGCTATGAATTTCTGTAAATGCTTCACAGCATTTCTACACCAGCTGAGGAAGCAGTGCATTGGCTTTCTGTTCTGCTTACCGGAAAAGAATATGAAAGAAATATCTGAAAAACCCAGAGAGAGGTATTGCAGGTCATAAAAAGCATTTGTACAATATGGATAAAATCAAAACTTCTTTCTCCCTGACATCTGCAGAGTGAAATATGAAAAAACACATAAAACTATCCTAGAAATGCATACGCTTTTTCTTTAGAACTTGAATGGCCACATGATTCAAAAATTAATGTATAGAAATTCTATCAGGATTTGTGTTTATTATAGTGTTCTTCACACCTCACTCTAGTACAGTTTATTTGCTACTTGTTCTGCAAGTGCTAAGGAGTTTTGTTTCCTGGCCCATCTCTCAGTAACTACATGATGGTCTGTAAAGGCGCAGAAGATTCTGACTACTGAGGAAAAGAGAACGTAAACATATCTTAAATAATCTACAACTCCATCCTTGTTTCTGTCTCCTGATCTGCACACTTTCTATCAACTTCATTCAATTTACACTTTGATGCCTTGCTTTATCTAGTCATTATATTGAGTTTACATGGCAATTAACAAACTCAGGTTTTCTGGCATTTTTGAAAAGAGAAAGGATCTCTATTTCTTATTTCTATATGTTTTGTGATATATTCCTTATGTGACTCAAAAATTACTTTCTTTTCCCCCTCTTACAGCATAGGGATAATTCCATCTCATTTTCCCAAATACATTGTTACCATAGATGTTATGTAGCTTCAGAAACATAAAAATATATGCCAGTAATACACTGAAATAAATACACTCCTTTGTACCAAATTCCAGAGAAATACTTGGTATAATCAGTGTCTTCCTTTTACACACCTTGCATGTTTTTCCCATAGCATAGTTTAGAGAATCTTGCAAAGCAAAAACCACTGGAAAGTTCTCTAAACTGAAAATGAAAAATTATTACAAATATAGTAAAACATTCAAGGGCCCTTAAGAATATTTACAGAACACAGCACATTTTATAGTCAGATTAAACTAACCATTACATAAATAGTTTTGACATTTATATTTGCAATAAGGTGATTCATACAATGTTCTAAAATGTTGGCAAGGATATAATTTTTCAAAAAAGTTATAGCTTGACTTACCGGGAAGTACAGAAGAAGTGATCCAAAAAGAATGGTTTCCAACAGCACCAGCCCTGAAGCCCTGATACTCTAGAAGACAAAAACCAATACAAAATATTGGAAAATTCTCTCTGTGTGCCAATTAGATACAGGGTTCTTTGCAGAAGGCACCTTCACTTTTGTCAGTATAAGGCTTCCACAGTAACGCTTATTAAAGCACAGTATTAAGCTGTCTGTCATACTGGCATGCTCCACATTCTTTCATTTGCAGACCCATTACAATGGCTGTGTTTTACAAAATCCAATTTAAAAAAATCATTCTTTCCTACGTTAAGTACTATTCAACACACATTACCTGGATATGTTTTCAAACTGCTAAAATTGCTCTCAAGTGTGAAGAGTTATGGATCATGGGAATTACAGATATGAATTTAACTGTAGAATTTCTTCTGTACTATTTACATTTCAAGAAGTCCTTCAAACATTTTGACTTATTTAATATTAATGACTTGGCCTCTATAATACGTATGAATAATCCATAATTTTACTAAATACAGAGTGTGCTGTTAGATGGAAAGCACCTTTATTTTTCCTGAAGTTTCGTACAAAGATGTTGATTCAGATACGAACTTGTCAGGATTGTAAAATATCATGCCATTTCCTCACTGATTCTAATGCAGTCCCTCTGTCATAGTTTTCTTACATTTTTAAAATTTAAAATACACATATATATAATTGTTTTCCTAATACAAAGTGAATTCCAACGGGTTGGATGATTTATGTATAGTGCATCTACATGTTATCTAAAAGACAAAACCTCAACGCTGCTTCCCATTTCTTTAACCATCTCTTTCCCCTGAGACATTGTTTCATACACTGTTCTGGAAGAACACAGTGCTTTCCCAGATTCAAGCGATGCAGGCAGATAGGACAGCAGAAGATGCTTAGCTGAAAATTTTTATAAAAATCCCCTTCTTTTCCATCATAAAATCCTCTTGTGGGCTGGAATCAATGGTTTGTGGTAATCTCTCTAATGGTTTTAGATGAGAAAAATTTACCTTTCAGAAGTAAGACAATCATAAAAAAAAGTTTCTGTCTGAATAGATTTACAGACAAATTTCTGGTGTCCTGGCATCCAGTTTCTGCTTGGAAAAAAGACTGGTGAAATTTTCTAGATAAAAATTCAGCTTCACAGTGAAACTATAATCTTACTCATATTTCCTATTTCACAATTCATTTTTTCAACTGGTCACTTTTACATCATCTAATGTACTGAACATAGCTTGAAAGACATGAAGAAAATTTTCAGGAAGCCTTTTTAATATGAGACAATTATGGAGCTACCTAAAATGGTGAAATTTTGCAGCAAAGGTTGTCTAAAGCATGTATATCAGCAGACATCATCAATCATCAACACCCTACAGAAATGTCCCCCCAAAAAATTATCATGAGAAGTTACTTCCAATGGGTATTCACATCAAAGCTTTTGTTTTAAGGAAAACACTACTGTAACAGCCCCAGGGGCATTTTTGTGCTACTGATGCTATTCTAGTCACACTTAAAGCCTGGAGTGAGGATTATGAATTGTTTTTCACTGGTCTTAAGATGATAATGGTGGTTATTTGGTTCAACCACTGCAAGATTTTCCCAGGAAACCTTATTTCCTTATTTTTTGGCCAGAATTTTTCATGTATTTGAGAATCATTATTATGGCTCCTCTTTTCTAGACTTTTCCAATTCTTTCACTTTTCCTTGTGGATCTTAACCTTAGACTTTCATATTAAAAGTTCCATATTAAGGATTGCAAAACTGTTCTGCTACCTCTCTCTAAAATTGCACCCTGAAACTGCAAAATTTTCCAAGAAATGTTTTTTAAAAAGCAAAGCAAACAAACCACTAGCAAGTACCTAAAATACTGTAACTATCTTTCTGAATAGAATGTAATGCCTGCCTTAGCAATTGCTGAAACTTTAGTATCAGCCCACAAGTGCAGCTTATATCTACACTGGGTTCCCACAATGCAAGGCATTTGTTTCAAGAACCCAAATTAATTTAATCTTTTTTTCTCTATTATTATGTTGGGTAGCACATAAACAAAATCCCAAATGCAAAAAGCTGGGAAAATGGTACGTGAAATGCCAGTGTCAGGTTTTTTTGGCTCAAGTCATCCCATTCTTCAATGACATATCACATTCAACTGAGTCAGTACTTCATATCATTTATCTCTGTCACTTGGATAGATGGGCAACTTCACCCACTAGTCTGCTAATGTAAAGATGGTCCAGCACTCCCGTACTGCATTTCCCCGTATAACAGCCCTGCCCTCACTTCCTATAGAAGGATGCTCCAGAGAGACACTCACAAAGCATACATATATCAACAGTCAAAAAATTGCCCAAAACACATTGGTTCTGTATTTGTGAGACACTCATTTGCTATAAGCATCCCTACAAAACAAACAAAGACCTGAAGGGATGATAAAATCTTTTATGGCAGCTGTAATAAAATTGTTTATCTACCCATATTTCTGTATTCAGATGGATTCAACTTTTTCAAAAGGTACTATAAAAACCAACACATACAGACAACTTTCCAAGATTGCTTTCTGCAGATTGCTTTCTGTTCTGTTCTAACACCAAAAAGCTAGAAGCAAAAGTTTAGATGCCAGTTATGAAGTCATTAAATGGAATAATTCCAGGGTATTTTAATTAAGAAGTGACTAGACTCCCAATTATTTTATAGCTTAAATGTTCAAAGCTATGGATCATGCACACTGCTTTGACATGTATAATAAAAAGTGCAAATATTTTTACAAACTATAAATGGGTATGTTAGTTCACATTTCTAATGAACACATAAATTTAGCCTAAGCAAGACATAAATCTTGTGTGCAGCAGATGAAAAAGGAAAGCTTAAAAAAGGTTAAAATCTGCCTCCTATAACACAGATTTCACACTTAGTGATACAAAGTTTCCAGCACTATAACGTAAATTTTTAAGAAGCACTATAGGACCATATCTACAAGATTTCTTATGTGGCCCTGACTCTGCCGTAGCTGGGAGCTCCACATGTTTTCATAGAGTATTTCTTCACAACATCTTTGTAAGACCATGGTACTTTACTCATTGGGAATTAATGTAGAGGGGTTGCCTTGCCCAACACTATACCAGACACTGGCAGAGGTCAGTGAACTCACATCTCTCGTGATCGAACGATACTCAAACCACTGAAGAAGCTTTTTCTTTTCATTTTGTACTGTATGCATCTATATTTTTTGTACTATATGCATCTGAATATGACAGAATGGCCAAGAAAGTTGCTGAAATGCGTATCGTACACAGAAGATGGAAATGATCTAAAAAAGCTGGTCTTTGAACAGCTTCTGTCTGAACATCCTTTTCTAAATAAATCTTTCACATTCTCATCAGTCTTTTCTCATTGAATTACAGCGGAATCAGTGCAATTTTTTCTGGGCAGCATAATCATAAGATAACCTGCAGCAGGGGCAAAGAACTTCAGCATTTCTAGCTCTGCTTCCAAAACAATGAATTAACCCATGATTTTCTTCTCACCTGTGTTGTGGTAGGAACCATTCCCTGTGAATTCTGTCTATGCACTTCTGTTTCCTTCCCTAAAAGAAGTATGGCTTACAGAGCAACTCTGGAATTCAAAATGAGCTTGAATCCAGGTTTTGACTGTGCTTTTTTCTCAGTCTTGGATATCTGGAGAATAAGGACTTTAACCCAACATTTACAGATACCACAGCTCTTCCTAACAGGATTCTTCAGCAAATGGAGTAGAGATGTGGCAGAGATAAATGCCATCCACGGCAATGAAGAGAAGCCCAAAACTTCAAATAAGAAATAGTACAACCAAAGAACTCTTTTTGTGTAACTGCAGAGAAAAGAAAAAAATGGGATGGAAATGGAAGCATCAGAATTCTCCCAAACTACATTTTTGAAACTCTAATTGTTAATTTTCTCAACTGCAAAGAAAAGGAGATATTTTAATAACAAAAAAGTAACATGAAAGCTTTTGGTTTAGAAAAAACACATACATTGGTTTAAAATATATATATGACTTTTTTCTTCCGATAACCCCCATTATAGCCCGAGAGATAAGGTCCAGGAAGTAAAGTCTTCATCCAGCACTTAGGCTTTAATAACAGGAAATAGCTGGAGGGGAAAACCAAATCTAAACCAGGATTTTTAAAAATTAATTTATTAAAGATATTCTATGTTTGATAGATGGAATTTCCACCAGTCTCTGAGCACCTGTTTTTCCGCCAAAAGTTGAATCCTTCACTGAACAGACTTTGCAAATACAGGCCCCTAAGGCACGGCTGTGGGCAGCATCAGAATTGCTTGACTTTATGGGAATCTGCAACATCCACAGCAGTGAATACATCCACATGCCTCAGGAAAAAAGTCTTTGCTCTTTTAAGAAAACAAATGAAAGAATGGAAACAAATGAAAACCCAAAGCCTCTACCAACTGGCGCCCACCTATACTGTCTGCACAATTAAAATTCTCAAATGGAATTCAAAGAAATCAGGGCATTTTAGGATACAGCCCTGAAATTCCATGCAGTGGGATTTTCTTCCACTTGCATGTAACATTTGCTCAATTTATTTTTCTCTTCCTTAACAGCTGTTCAGTTTTTTGCATCTGCCTTGCTTGTTGGCATTTATTTTGTTTTTTGCTTATTTATTTCTCTTGCTGTTCATCTTGTGTACAGTTTGTTTATTGCTGCTTCATCTGTGTGCTCATTTCCCTTTCAGGGTTTTATTTCTATGTTTACTTATTTGTGTCAGTAAAACTGTCCTTTCTGGTTTTCCCTGTCTCACTTCATGGATACATATTGCTGACACCTAAGTGATATTGCAATTTATTTTGCTTCTAGCTTCACACTAACTTTCAGACTTAGCTTAGCTACCTCTACCATACATTTTCCACATTCTCTAGGTTTCTTTGCTTTTCAATTACCGAGATCTTGGTTGAAATAATTAACAATAATAATAATTATTGATATTAATAACAATGAATAATAATAATTATTATTATTGATAAGCCAAAGGAGGAAAAATAATGATTGAACTAGGCATTAGCTTCAATCCAGCCTCCATCCAGAAATACTGGACTCAAACCAAAAGGAAGCAATTAAAATAGTATGTCATGTACTACATTAAAGGTCAAGACCAGGTATGTACTGATCTTTAACATCTTCCTCATCCTGAGCCACAGTAGCTACCGTCCTTCAGTTCTGCAGTGACCAGTAAAGTCCACTAAGACAATTCCACCAAATCTGATGCAAGTTGTCAGCCATGCGAGAAAATCAAGTGAATTGCAATCAGGTGTTTCACAGGAAGCTATCAAAGGGCCAGCTAGCAAAATGCAATATTAAGTTTAGGTACATGGTAAAAAATGCAAATAATGAAGCAGTGTGAGGATACAGGACGTACAGGCCCCTGTTTGGTTGGCTCGGTAACTTCTGAATCACTGGGTATGTAATGTTACACCTACACAGAAAAATCAGCATGCTAGAGCAGTAAAATGCCTTTCATCTGTATAGAATGTACTTTGAGAGGTGTTTATGGAAAAAGTGAGTTCAGATAAACCAGTATGCCTTAGGCAGTGGCACAGGACTCATAGCTGAGCACATACCCTCAAGCTATACAGCCACTACGGACTGGACTGGCACTCCAACTCAAGGAGGAAGACGCTAGAAATATTCACAGCAACTCCTCCTCTCAGCTGGGATGTAACCACTAACAGTTGTGAGATGCTACTGACTGCTCTGCATTTAAGTGACTACTCAAAGTTAAATTAAAACTATTCACAACATCAGGAAATACTCACGGTCACGACTGGCTCAGAGGTCAGTTATCACCTCCACGTGAGATTCAGGATTTGACTGCAACTCTGCAGCTGGGTATAGGGTCAGAGTCATGGCACATGACATCACGCTACATGATGCAGCATGTTCAGTCTATAAACAAGTTCAGGAGCAGCTACACGGAAATTGCCTTTGTAGACTTCCCCTTGGAAGACTTGTCCCTTGTTACTTCCATCACTTGCCTTTACTAAGGAGAGTTTGGATCTGTCTTCGCAACCACCCTTCAAGTAGGCTGCTACTAGATTGCCCGTTGGCTTCCTCTTCGCCATCCTAGCCAAGTTTAGCTACCTCAAGCTCTACCAGTAGGTTATATGCTCTAGTCCCCACTAGTAGTTATCCACTGGACTCTCGCTGGTTTCTCTACACTCGAACCATGGAGCTCAAAACTGGACCCAGTATTTCATGAGTAGCCTCACTGGCACTGAGTAGAAAGAAATAACAGCTTTCTTTTGTCTTCTCACCGTCTTCATGTTGCTTAGTATATGGTTTTCTTGGATTGGGGTGAGAGCTCACTGTTAGCTCATATTCAGCCTGATTCCACTGGAGCTTACCGGTCTTCTTCAGTCAGGCTGCTACTAGGACATTTGATTATTGGAAAGATCAGGATAAAAGACAGACTTAGACATACGATATATGAACAGACACCTTTGTTAAGACAATGGTATCAAGGCAAGCTATCTTCATAGTGCTTCCTCATCCATCTCCTTCCAAGACTGCGTTTCAGCCAGAGTTTTTTGATCTATCTGACTACCTGTTCCAGTTTTGGATCTGAGGGAGCTGCAACTGCATGTGTCTGGAGCATAAAAATGGAATTTAATTTTCTCTTCTTGGTATTACCTTCAGCTACTTCATCAAGAAATTCATGAAAACAAGAGGGCAGCTCCTGGAGAAAAACTGAAATGGTGACTACAAGAGCTGAGGAGTAATCACGCATAGTCCAACTCTCAGATGTCACTGGAGAAGAACAGGTAAAGCCAGATCACGTTCATGTCACAACACTTCAAAGCAGGATTTCAGTGTTACTGCATTGTTTGGTTTGCTCCTGAGGCTTTCTCCATGGTAGGAAGGAACCATTCATCAGCTCCATGCATGCTATTGCCAGTCCACCTCTCAGTTTAGAAATTTACTGTAGATTGCCTGGGAAACTAATGAGGGGGTGGGGAGTTCCTAGGTAGCACAGACCAAGTATCCCCCATCTCACCTTCTGTTTCCCCCTACCAATTGCCTTAGTGGAGGACACGTACTTGACTAAGCATGCAAAAAATACTGTTTGTGAAGGGCTGCTTTATCCCTTGGGATTTGCTCAGTCTTCAGTCTATCCATACTACCTAGACCACATTAATAGCCTTTAAGATAAACCGTCACTCCTTATCCCTGCGTCTCAGAAAGCAACACCATTTTTGTGGCAAATCACATTAGGAAAGGAAAGTCATACGTGCCTCTTGGGCACTGCAAAAGGGTCATAAATAAATGCTTAACAATTATTTGCATGAGGAAAATTTAAAAAAACATAGTCAGCCAAGTTGCATCAAGTGTAACGAAACAAAAAGCTAAAATGATGGATAAACAAGCATAGAGGACATTGCATTTCAATCCTCTGTGGTCCTAAGCAATCCAGGAAATAAAGCAGCATTAATTAGCATTGAATTTCCGAACATCATCAGACAGAGTCATTGATGTGAGTGTTGAAAGTATTTTCAGACAGGAGAAAGAAGAAGAAATGAAAAGCCAAAATAAAATTAAAGTAACTCTATATCTGCTACATTGTGCATCACTGAAACAACAGAACTGTAGACTTTTGGTGTCAATCCAGGAAGTCTCAGATTTCTCCAGGGCCACATGTCACTGTGTATTTTATGAGCACGGTACCATGGAAACCCAGTGAGGGGAAAAGGTTGGCATATTTTGATTTTTTTTCACTTTCGTTGAACAGTTCTGCCACTTTTATAATATAAAGAATGACAAAGTGGGGTTGTGATTTAAAGAAAATTTCCTTTTGCAAAGGTGGCTTACTACCAGAATGTGAGCTTGCCTTACAGATAAATGAGGCCTACAAGAAATTATTAGAAAAAAGTGAAGACAGATTTAGTTTTTGATCTTAACTTTGAACACAACATATTCATACTTATTGAAGTGTAAAAGACATCTACCACTCAATGTACAGCTAGAAAGCACATACGGATACAAGACAGAATGGTACAGAACCAAGCAAACAGAGAACAGGTTTGCTCTGCTGTGCTAAGTTGATGTATTTGAAGTGACCAGATAAAGTACTGCGCAAAACTGTCTCAAAACAAGTGAAACACAAAGCTTAGCTAAAGGTACATGCGATGGTAGTGCGCTTGCTCTCCGGTGCTCCCAGGAGTAGCTCTGGCGTGACCCTCGTGGTACAGGTCTGGCAGATCCATTCTATTCTACACATGAGGACACAGATGCGATGAGAAGTTATTGGATTGTATTCCCAAATCTGTCTCTTATCTGAAAACCCTTCCTGTTTCAAATTCTTGTTTCCTGGTACAGGTGGTTCTTCTATCAAATGACAGAAGGGAGAGGAGATACTGTCAAGTTGAAAATATTTGGTCTGAAGTGGAGCTGG
This sequence comes from Numenius arquata, assembly GCF_964106895.1. Lineage (NCBI taxonomy): Eukaryota > Metazoa > Chordata > Aves > Charadriiformes > Scolopacidae > Numenius > Numenius arquata. The sequence continues at coordinate 26,873,231 of NC_133587.1, read as the reverse complement.
TTGAAATGTTTTATTACCAGTTCCTTTTCTTACTAAAATATGCCTTCCCAGTAAACAATTTTTTTTCAGTATGACTATAGTTTTGCCTTGATTTCCATACACTGTTTTTCTAAAGTCCATTGAACCTTTTTCCTGCCTCTTATCCCATATAACTTTTCCCAATTACAGACACATTGTTATCTTTTTCAGTGAAGAAGCTATGTGGAAAAGCTAAAGTGCTAATTTTCAGAAATTTTATTTCACTTTAAATTTACCTTTAAAATTTAATTTAATAAATAAAATAAATAAAGAAAATAAAAATTTAATAAAAATTCCTTTAAAATAAATTCACTTTAAAATTACCTTAAAGAAACAGAATATAGAGATCTTTCTTTCTAACCCTGAGGTTGAGCTACAGCAAGCAAGATGTTTGGCTCCTCTGTTAAGAGACAAAAGCTGGACCTGCCAGTTCCCAGACAGCCACCAACATTAAAAAGAGCAGAAAAAAAGTGGAGCTGCATTTCATCGTGGTGTTTACCTTAATACTATTCACACCCGGACGAGGACTACTAGGGGTTAAAGAATGAGCACAAAAGCAACTGGAAGGAGTCCCCTGAAGCCTCAGTTAGGTACCCTGGAATGGTGCTGTGATCACTTTTTTATTTTTGTGATAATAAATTCAGGGACTGATTAGGACTGCTACTCAGGAAAAAGGAAATGTCAATTGTCATAACAGACTATGCTTTCATTTTATTATTGGTGGTTGACGTACAAAATTCAACCCGCTCATTCCCAGCTAAGTGCAGGAAACACTCTTCACTACAAGGGAAAAAGGGTTGTACGTCTTTTGAATTTTTTTTGTAAAATAGTCAAGATGAAATTCAGTGTCCTGTTCAACCTCTTACCACACTGACAAATACTTTTAATGATAATTGTTCTATTTGAATAATAGGCTCCTAATAGAACGTGGATTGCAAATACAGTAAATTTCATAGCAAAGGCCAATTTTCCAAAGATAAGCCTACAGTTACGTGCTGCCACTTAAGCTATATTGGCAAATTGTCAGCATTTTCTGGCATTTTTCGGTTTTGTGCAGTATTCCTAAACCAAATAAACATAATTCTCATGTTTTTCCATTTCCACTAAAGAATACTTACAGAAAGGTCAAATTTTTTTCTATTACTAGTTATAGCTGAGCTCAAATAGAATGCAATTATTAAATTTACTTTTTACTTGGAAAAAAATCAGGAAAAGCAAAGGTCAAGCAGCCATCAATCATAAATCAATTTCATTAAAAGTGCACAAGATGTCAGGGATCCAAGAAATCCTAAAGGACTTTATTTTTCAATTCACATGGTCCTTGATCCTTTCTGTTATACAAGTAAAGAAACCATTACGATGTATCATGATGAAGATAAGGTGTTCTGCATTATGAAACATAGGTCCTGCTGCATGTAAGTTGCACTACACCACCTACAAGACAGATATACTTGAAAAAACAGTATTTGTTGGTGAAGAACCCACACAGCGAAAATGGTTAATGTCCCAGGGACATCTTTTCTTGTAAGAATTGGGATTCCTTCCTTGGGGACATACTGCTTAGATCAAGATACCTGGTTCTCACCAAACAGTGATGAATATATAGATGAAGGAAAATCAGTAATGAGGTACATAATGCCTAAGTTCAGTTTCAGTCTATTCACATCCTTACGGCTAATTTAAAAGCTGAATATGTAAAATGATGATCATCAAAATTCTAGATCACTTAAAGGGCCTGTTTCATTAGGTTATATGCAATGAAAGGAAGATGCAAAGGCATTATGGTCTTCAATAATAAATTGAAAGTTTTTTAATCAGCAAGAGATCAAACAGAATATATAAAAAATCTGATGGAATACAAAACCAAATTTCACAAGCAGGAGGTGGAGGTGGGGCTGAGTTAGCACGTTCCCCTGGTTTAGTTTACAAATAGCTTCAGAACACCTGAACTGAATTTCAGGTTTTTTTATTCAACATGGCATCACCTATTACAGAAGATAATACCACAGCTCACTAAAACAGTCTCTATAAATTGTAGTTCAATCATGTAGAAAGAAATAGTTTATGGTAAATTACAGGAGAAAAAAACAACCTGACTGCAAAGCTCAAGATTCGTAATATCTCAGAGGAAACAAACTGAGAATGATGTAAGAAGAGAAGGGTTAGAATAAATCTGATAAAGATGATAAAATCTCATTATTCACATGACTGAGAAGGCAAATGAACTATAGATTAAGATCATTATACTAATTTCAAATCAAACAAAACCTCCTAATTCTGAATATTTTAAATCCAACTAAAGTTTATTTTATTCACTTTTATTTTACAAGAGCCAAGTGGCTAAACTGCTCCAAACTAACAGCTTATGATTGGATCTGATAAATGCTGATCCCAAAAACAGTGAGATTTTTCAGCTCTTCAGAATTTATTACACTAAGTAACGTCTCATTGAGTTTAGATCATGGATTGTAATAGAAATAAAAGCACATTTGCCTTTGAAGGAAATATTGCTATGTATAACTTAATTATTCTTCCTACCACCGTATTGCTGAAAGCCCTGGGTTAGCCTCAAGTTATTGCGGACCCTGCAGAAGGAGAAAGTAAAAACAACTGTCCCCCCTCCACAAAGGTAAGAGTTTAAGATAAGGGAGAAGGGGCGGATAAGAACAGATGGAAAGAACAACGGAACAACAAGGCAATATCACATCTCTTAACAAGCCATCAGTAGTCCCAGCCTATCAGCATCCCACCTGTAGTCACATACTTTGTCAGCACTTGAATCTGAAGGCGTGATATGGAGAAGGGGATGCTCTCAAAAAGCCCCTACCAAGCATGAGGAAAGTATGAAGGAAACAAGCGGTGTTTCCTTCAAGGTGTTTTTTGAAAAATGTAACAAGATGACGATGATGGAGGTTGGTGTTGACACTTCTGTTTCAAAGAAATGGCATGAGGAGACAGAGAAAAGCTCATGTGGGAGTTCAAAATCCAAGAGGTATAGCTCGTGTACGATGTCAACAGGGAGACGCAATGAGGACAACAGGACGTGGCAGGACACAAAACTCTTTGCAGCTCCATTTTGAATAGATAGGAGCAGGTTATGACTGCATCTGCCAAGGCCAGCTGAAAGGACATTGCAGTAGTCAAGTCACAAGGTAACAAGCTGAGACAAGAATTTCAGGTCTGTGGACCAGCAGAAAACATGTATTAAAAGGGAACTCAGGAAGAGTTCAGTAAGGCTTAGACATAGCCAGAGGCAAAGAGCTCCAGAGTCCAAAATGAAGTTAGATAACAAGCAGGTTGCTACAGTAACTAAGAAAGCAGTAGCTAGGGATGTCTTAGAGGGAAGCAGGAGGAGATCAAGGTTTCTTTTCAGCTATATTGATATTGATGAGAAGACGTCAGAGAAAAATGTCAAGATTTTATTCCAGACAGAGGGAAGCACATTTGGGACAGGGAAGGCAGAAAGCAATCTGACTGTGTTCACAGCACAAAGTCCTAAAGAGAAGCTGACAGCATAAGGCTGCTGCTTGTGAGGTATAAACCTTGAACTTTCGCCCAAAGAAATGAAAAAAAGAATGAAGAACAGGCATATGGTTTAGTCTGAATGATTTGTGTTCAGCTTCCACCACATGATACAGTCAAAAAAAACCATAAAAAGCAGCACATAAAGTTTCTCTGAGGATGCTACCATTAAATTAAACAATAAATTAAAAAAAAACCAGTAAAAAATGCAAGACTTTTCCTAGAATAAGGTTTCCAAAACAGTTTCATTTCTGTTATTTGAAAGTTCTCGTGCTACATTTTTTCTGATATTGTTTGTTTTCCTAGTTTCTTCATTTAAGCTATTTCTTCCTTCTCTTTGAGTGAAACTTTTTAACAAAAAATATTTTCTCATCTTCAAATGTGCTTTTCCTTAGTTATACTGGTTTTCAGCATCAAAATGGGGTCCAGACACTGGCACACTGGAACACAAATGCCAGCTGCCACAAAAACCACATTTCAGTCACCAAATCTTTGCCCAGTCTATTGGCCGAATGCTCTTCCGAGATACAAAGAGCTCATCAAGCAAACAACTGTCACTACAACATTCTCCAAGCCTTCCTGGTTGAAAAGTCCCTCCACTACAAATTGGGCTCACGGTTGGAATAGTGGGTGAATCATGTCCGAGCTTACACTTAGAGCTTTAAATCAAAAGAAAGGCCTGCTTCAGACTGAAGTCTGCTCTTGGAAAGGGAGGCATGCCAAAGACCTCGTGCAAGCCACCAGGGACTTTGCTATTGCTATTGATTGTACAAGGAAGGTTCACAGCAGCATACGGCTCCAAGACAAATAGCAGGATAAATAAATAATGTCACCTTATTCTGCTGGCATGACAGGAAGTCCTTTCCCAGGAAATGTGTAAATGCCCATTCACAAACCCGAATGAAACTTCAGGTAAATGCAACTGTCCTGAAGTTACTGCATCAAAGAATCAGTGGGGAAAGCTTATTATCCTGTAACAGACCAATTGGTCTACTCAGCTTCCCTACAGGGGCCACAAACACAAGACTCAGCAAGTATCAAAGACAGAGAGTAAAAGACAACCAAAATCTTAGCAGTTTGCTCAGTTTAATTTCAAGCTTGGAAAGAGCTTTGAAAAAATTATTCTATGCTGTAATAGTTCTCTTTGTTGGAAAATATATGCTGAAATTCAAGGATTTGATTACCTTCATTTTACATAATTTATTTTAAAAGTGAAATCACAGTGTAATACAATTAAACTTACATATGCTTTCAAGGCTACTACAACTTTATCTCTGGTGACAACTATTTTCCCAGCCAGCACCCTACACTGAAAGTGCACTACTACCAGCTCCATTAATCTGAACTTTGGGGCTCTACATTGTAGAGTTTTGTGAAGTATTGGTGTAACAGATGAAGACAATGATTCATAGACTGCAAGGTTTTAAACAGCAAGACATTAAGGTTAAAAGAGTAAAGGCCAGGAATTGGTCTCAACGTCACGGTGGAGTGACCATGTCATAGTCCACAGGTGAGTCACATCATTTCAAGGTCAGTGCAGTCCCCGATAAACCATGTATGAATTCCAGATAGGCCCTAAGGTGCTGTGTAATAACTAAGTAGAGACAAATGTTGGCTTAATATAAAGATATAGAGAGAAGATTGTAGCTTTTGAATCCTTAGAGCTACTGTTGAGTAGTGACGAAGTCATTTTTAACACGCCATTAGGGGCAGAGTCTCGTGAACACTGTATATAGCCTTTTTGTGCTTCCTACTGCCCTGCTCTTCCCATTATCTCTTATCATGAGACTGAAATCAACCAACATTTTATATCTAGATCTTTATTTTCTTCACACTTCAGTTTTTCCTTAGGCCTAAAGTGTCTATAGTGGAACTAGGTTTATTTTTCTATCCACAAGTACTTAACTCATCTAAACCATTTAGTAGAATGCAAATACGTACAGATGTAAAACCTCCGGGCTTATGGAGCGAATGCCACAACAAACTCAGGGCAATACCACCGCTGCAGCCATGCCGACCAATGCCTGCTGTCTTTGGGAACTCCAGCAGCCAGCGCCTCACCTCTGATTCTCAACTGCTGGCACAGGCTAAGAGCTCCTGCACTTCTTATCTTTTCAATATGGCACTCTGCAATTATTTATGTGAGAGTTAAAAAAGTACAGCATCCCTAAAGGCATATCTTAACTTCGCAGAAAAATGGGAAAGGACATTTTATGAGTTCTGTTTTATGTATAAAGGGAATGAGAATTCCACTAAAAACAACAACAGTTTTGAAAACAACTTTGTCAACGTCTTTAAAGCTGCACGCCCCAAGACTACAATAAACTTCCCTGAGAAATCACAAGAAACTAGGTTCTCACTCTATGATATGATGAAGAAAGGGTGTATAAAGCACTGCACAGAATGTGTATGCGCTGAGTGAACTGTCAGGTATGCCCACCAGCACAGCATGTAAAGGCAGCTGCTCCATCTGCGCAAGATCTCTTCCCTCCATCGAGTTTCCACTTCAGCTGAAATGTCAGAAATTGGTGTCTAGGGAGAAAAAAGCAGAATGTGCACCAAAGATGAAAGGCATCTAGGCACAAGCACATCAAGATGCCACTGCAGAGTTAAAAAAAAAAGGAAGGATTGGCTGATTTACATTAGCAAAAAAGGTATGTTGCAAAGCCAGCATGCTTTAATATTTAAAGATGTATCACACATCAATGGCCTGTGATTATCTCCCTCTGAATTACTGCATCCTATCATGGCTGCAGTAAGGGAGAAAAGACATTCTTGATTTCTCAGTGTAAGAAAGGGGAACTACAGCATTAATTTGCATGTTGCCTTTCCATCTATGTGCAGTTTTGTGCAGTGTTTAAAATTGCATTCTTCAGCGACTATCTCCACAGTTTTGAAATCATATTTAGCAGAACACTTAAAGGTATTTACACTAAATGGAAAAATAGGAAAGAGGTGGCATAGAATCTCTTAGCCACATTGAACTCCAAACACTGGAAATCTGTATTCAACAGAGAGTAAAAACCATATAAAAAAAGTCAGTTGTTGTTATTTGTTCCCTCTAGAGAAGCAAAATGATTTATTTTTGTTGATGATTAGCCATGTGGTCTTTTTAACTGTGGGTTTTTTTCCTTGATCAGTGCTCCAGATACGTATTTTTCTCTGCTCATTAAAAGTATTTGCATTTCTGTATTTCCAACAGTTCTTGAGTGTTCATAAAAGGGGGGGGGGGGGGGGGGGGTGTGGGCATCAGGGGGAGGGAGGCGAGAAAGACCAGTATAATAAAAGGTCATTTAGTTACAAAGTTCTAATATTTGTGATCAGAAATGGTCTTGAATGAGGCAAAGCCCTTCATTTCCATGGGCTCTATCACTGTCCTTCATCATTGTTAATGCCTTATGACAACACGATTCCAAACTGCTGTTTTAAAGACTCCCTGCTAAGCATTTTTTCCATTGTTTTTCAGAGCTGAAAACAATCTTTTCCAAGTGCGCTGGCTGCTGTCAGTTTTACCACGATGTGCTGGATTTACATCCAGAGATGCTGGATACAGACACATTAGGAAGACAGAAAAACCAGATCCCCCAAAGGTTTCCTCCCACCTGCCCACGGTTCCCCTGCCTGCTCAGAAGTTGGCAGCACCGCGGTGCATGACAAGGGAAGGCGATGGGAAAGTAGCTTGGCTTTAGTGCAATTACTCTGAAGCCTTTAGCATTGATCTGAATGAGAATTCACAGCAAAAAAGACCCTTTTGACTAGGTCTAGTGTGAGTCAAGGCTGGCACCACATTCTCATCTCTTGTTCATCACCAAAGTAGCAATTAGTCTCTTCCACATTACGGCTGAGATCAGCTTCTCCAGCCTCTTTGACAGTAGTGGTCGGTAGTACTTCTTAAGGGCACTTAAAATTCCTCACAGCAGTTGTATTCTGCCTGGTAGCTCCATGTTTGAGTTGGTATGGCCACTATGCAAAGGTCAGTTATTTTCAGCTCTTCTTTCTGATTTATTTGAAAAGGCAGCCTGATAACTGATGAGCTTTTTAGGTTCTTTGCAAGCGATGTCCATCCACAGTTCAGTACTTTTCTAAGAACTTGTTTACAATGCAGCTGGTTTCCTCTCTAAGGCTCTGGTAGATCTTTAGCCCCTGAAATCCTATTTTAATTTTGAAATAAAAAAATATCTGTTTTTTCTTTATATTTATTTAAACATTCTGTTTCGTTCTATGAAAGAAACTGTGCTGTATAGCTTTGCTGCCCTTACGCTGCATGTAATCAATACTGCAGCTGGTCACTCCCTGTTTGAGCTCTCTATTGGTTCATGTAACACTGCTCATGTAGATGAATTCTCCTATTTTGTCGGTGCTTTTTGTTGCAAAAGCACTGTTCAGCTTCTCGTTATTTGTTTTAGCATCAGTGATTTCTGCCCTTGCCCAGCCAGCTCTGGGCAGATAACTTTTGTTAGCATCATACTTTTTGGATATGTTTTTAGCAGTAACGTTTCCATTATTCAATCAATAATAATGGCACAGCACACAGGGATGTTTGCTAGTGTTCACCTTGAGCTGATTTGTTTCTTAGTTGTTCAACTTAGAGAATGTTTTGCATCCCTGTGTGCAGCCATGAAGATCTGATTCTGTAGGGCTGCAAGTTGTTCTGCAAGATCCTCTCATAGTCCGCCAAAGCCTTTTGAAAACGAAAGAAATAAGAGGAGCCTACACATTTATCCACTGCTCTACAATTGCTAGGATGCATATCTAGTCCATCCAAAGTGCTGAGAGCCTCAGTTGAACCTGTTCCTTGTTTTGCATCCAGTGTCCCTTTACCTCTCTTACACTGCAGAAGCCTCAACATCTCCCCAGCTGCAGTATTCAGCAAGATCACCCTGTCAGGGGAGTCTAATAAAACTTCAACATTTCCACTACTGAGGAAAAAAAATCTCTTTTTCCCAGGCTCCTTTGCACCCTCAGTCCTTTAATCCCTCAGTGTCATTAAACCGGTGCTGTCAGATGCCATCAGCTTTTCTGATGGGATTTCATCCATTTCCATCTCCTGAGAGTTTTTCAGCCTCTTGCAGCTTCTGCTAATGCCGGGCTCAGGTTTTCCAGCTTTCACTACTGCTTGGCATGAGGGTTGTCTAGAGTAGTTAAAGGTTTCTTTGAAGTGATCTGCACATCTGCTTTCTCTTCTGTATTAGCTGTGAATGTTTTTTGTGCTTTTTTTTCTTTGTTTGGCATGTTTCCTCCACTTACTCTCTTGCTTTGTCTTTTCCCGTTATAGCAGCAGCATCTGCTTTATCTGTTACATTTTTCATCTTTTTCTGTCTTCCCCTACAATGCTCTTCACTAGTGGTTTAGCTTCTGCTACTCCTTCTGTGCCTTCTTCCCTTTTTTTTTTTTTTTTCATTCTTACCATTTTGGAGTTCTCCCTTCTCTCGGCAAAGGGCCACGTTTTCTGCCTGTAATTTTCTCCAGTTACGACTCTTGCAGTTTAATAACATTGCTGCTGAGCTAATCTCAGGGCTGCTGAGTCACTTTCACCTGTGTTTCACAAAGCCTCAAATGAATTCCTCAGCATCAATCTGAGCTTTCTCACAGTATCTTTCCGCAGTGCCATTGTGTACTGTTTGCCAATGCTGACTGCCGCTCAAAGACACTAATTTGCAGTTTCATTTCCAGGTTGGCAATTCCCACATTTTGGTCAGTGGTACCAGTGATGTACCAGTGGTACTGCGCCTTGGACAAATGAGTTCAATTTTGTTTTGCCACCTACCAAACATGCAAGTCTGTATGAGTAACTACAATGCTTTCAAGAAAAGGAATGAAATCTAACTCAATGACTCTTTGCCAAGAGAACAGAAGAACAGCATTCTGATTCAGAATCTAGTGTCCTACCTCAGGTCAGGGCCTGTGCTGCTTTATTAGGAGAACAGCAGAGAGTGACCCCTCCGGGTCTATCCTCCCAGTTTCTAACAATAAAAATGATGGACTTTCTGCACCAGATGTTCCACCAAAACCACCGTATTTAAACAGACAATAACGGAAATATCTTTCATGATTCCTTCTAAACTCTATTTGAATTGATTTATACTTTGGGATCCATGATATTCTTTGCCAACAAAGCAACATAAAGTTGTGTATAACACCCACTTGATTTTTTTAACCACCTGAGAGATCCCTTCAACACCCTCCAGTGCCATCTTAAGAGGAACCATGAATATTTCCCCACTCCATCCCTGGAAGTGTTTAAGGCCAGGCTGGATGGGGCTTTGAGCAACCTGCTCTAGTGGGAGGTGTCCGGAACTCGATGATCTTTAAGGTCCCTTCCAACTCTAACCATTCTATGATTCTATGATTCTTCACATGTCAACATCTCCCTGTCTTACATGATTTTATACCATATTTCCTGCATTGCCTTTTCCTCTATTATCTCTTGGTTATGTACAAGATGTGTAGCTCACCTAGCCCCTTAAGATCATAATTTTTAAGAGCTTTTGGTGGCAGACCTTGGAAAAAGTAGTCTCATATCCACATGCTTATAATCCACCTTCACGGAGATATAAATACATTTGTACGGCCTCACATTCTCACAAAAGCCCACTTCCCACAGTGATCTACAGACCCAGTAGTTTTATTTTTTTTATTACCATTTCTAGGAATTTGCAAGCATGTAAAATGGACCTACTGATCTTTAGTTCTTGTCACCATTACGGGAAGTCTTTATAAACACAGATGGCACATTTCCTCTCTTCCGTTCCTCCTCTACTGCTATTAATGTAAGGAGCAGCTTACTCCACAATAAATAATTCAGCAGGTTTGTAGAGGAGTTCTTTCAGAAGTCTGAGGAAGACTCATTAGAGGAACCCTTGGAAGTTCTAAAAGAAGAGACTTAAAACTTCAGAGACTTCTGAAAGAGTCCAGCTAAGGGCTACAGAGATGATCAAGGGAATGGAGCACTCCTCTTATGAGGAAAGGCTGAGAGACCTGGGTGTGTAGCCTGGAGAAGAGAAGACTGAGAGGGGATGTCATCAATGCTTATAAATATCTAAAGGGTGGGTGTCGAGAGGATGGGGTCAGGCTCTTCTCAGTGACAGGACAAGGGGCAATGGACACAAGCTGGAACACAGGAAGTTCCATCTGAACATGCGGAAAGAACTACTTTGAGGGTGACAGAGCACTGGAAGAGGCTGCCCAGAGAGGTTGTGGAGTCTCCTTCTCTGGAGATATTCAAAACCTGCCTGGATATGTTCTTGTGCAACCTGTTCTAGGTGACTCTGCTTTGGCAGGGGGGTTGGACTAGATGATTTTTGAAGGTCCCTTCCAACCCCTACAATTCTGTGATTCCAAAGGTTCCTCTAAAGGGAATCCTGGCTTTTAGAAAGCAGTCATCTGGCTTGCTATAGGCTTTGCCTATTTAATACCATTCATTTCGTCAAGATCTTTCATTCGTGGAACGACTTTGGTTGATATTTACCAAGATTCCCTGTAGACCATTATTATCACATCCTAGGTCAGTCATAAATATGTCAAAATGAAAGTCATATCGTTACATCCTGTCAATAACGCTTTGGCAGTAATTGTTGAAAACATCTCTGTTCTCATTGCCGTGTTCTTTGGGACTGGAGCAGTAGATCTTATATCAGTGGTGGATCCTGGCTCAGAGCTAGCATATATTCCATACTGTTGATGAAACTAAGCTGATGAGTGACTTTTCCACAGCAGTTTCCATTTTAAGTACTGCTTGGTCATAATATGTGTAACAACTATGACCTGAATAGCTGAGATATTTCTTCTCTTCTCTAAAATACTTCTGATCTGCATCTGCTCTGACACGTTGATTTTTTTGAAACTAAGGCTGTCGCCTCCATCACGATCTAAAGGGTCCTTATGGACCTTTATAATTCCTTGTCTGAATTATTATATGAACAATATCACAGTCAAGGTGCTAGGGGTGTTTCTTCCCAAGGTACTTTCTGTTGGCAGACCTTAACTTTTCAGGACCTTATCTTTGTGAAGTTAGTATTTACCAGGAGCACTCATAAAGTACAAGCATTAAGTAGTGTTTCGCACAGTCACTTTTACTAGAGTGGTAACCTGATCCCTCTTGCCATCCCATTTGCCTGAGCCCATTTTACCAACCAACAACTGTACCACAATGCCACATATCTACTTTTCATTCTTTCCAGCACTAGGCCCTTAATTTAGCATTTTTTATTCTTAACCCCCATCTTTACTCTTCTAAAGACTTTGAAGAAAGTTTCTTCATATGGTAGCAGGACACAGTTCTTTCTGTTGAAATGCTGTATTAAAAATTACTTCTTGCAACTATTCGAATATTGTAGTGCCATAGGTAGGAAAGAATCAAAAAAATGCTCTTCGCTGACACCCACCCAGCACAATGGAAATTAGCAGTTTAACACAGTAACTTTAATCACAGACAGACATACTAACCTAATTTAGGTTTGTTTCAGAAATAGTTGGAAATTCTCAAAATGCCAATAGTTTGAATAAATTTAAATATCTGTTCTTTCATTTTCATGACTTTCGCCCCTTGGCGGAGAGTACAGAGTTACTAGTTTTCTTCCTTCCCTCCAAATTTCTGTCATTATCCAATGTAACCAGCAGTTTTCTTATGCAAATACTCATTGTTCTCAATGTGTTTGCCCTTTCTACAGCTTCTCATTTCATGGCAATCACACAAGATCTTTCTCTTTTTAAAATCATGCTGTACCAACAAGATAAAGAACGTAAAAGGAGTTCAAGAAAAAACTCAGCTGAATGACATGAAAAGCAATGGAACATCTACTCATCAGTTTCTATTCCTTGAAAACACTGATCATACAGGAAAAGATTGTTAATCACCATATTAGCATTTTGTCTCATTTTTCCTCCCCTTTTCCTTGTGAAATATACATTTAGAGCAAAATCAACTCTCTTCTAAGGTAGCAAAATTATAATTGAATCTGTATCTGTCCAACTAAATGAAATTCAATGTCTCAAAGGTGTCACTTTTCTTTCTGGAAAAAAAAATGTTTTGTTTCATGTCTGGTTCTCCCTCATTCAGATGTCATGATGTCTAATGGTAAGAGGTAATCTGGAAAAAAATAAGCTCAAATTCCTAAAGACAGAAAAGTTCTTTAGAAACAAGGAAAAGTGTGTATATGCCCCTTTGGTATTGCTTTAGTATTAAATATTCAGGTCCCATCTGGTTCTTTACTCATAGCCTGCTTTGGAGAAATGACTATTCATCACAAAAGTAAAAATGCACCTCTTGTTACCAGCAGGTTTTGTGAAATACAAAGTTTCTGTAGTACGTTTTATAAACAGGTATCTTCTTTTTTACTGTAGTAGATACGTATATCAGAACACATGTAAGCGTACAAGTTCAAGAGTGTATGCAATTTTTCTAATCTCTGATCTCAAACTATTTGTGAGAAAATATAGAAATTTCTTATGAACCAATATTTCAGTGTGAAAAAAAATCAAGGCAAATTTGCAATAGCCACACATGAAGTAATCTACTCTGTTCACTTGGTAGGTCTAGAAAGTAAAGCTTTTAGTCACAAAGAATGCTTCTTTCATGATGTTGTCTATGACATTAAAAGCAAGTAACATTACCATGCAGACTAAAACCTCATAAAACCAGAATGAAATTCTTCTGCTAAGTTAATGTTAAGCAACTAAACGGATGCCTACAACAGACATTTCATAATGAAAAACTTTATAAATACAATTAAGTCTGTAATTTGAATCATTTTATGCAATATCATTAAATACAAAGACTCTGTCAGAAACAGAAGAGGAAAAAAAAAAAAGAATGTTACTGCTCGTTCTGTGATTTCCTGCCAGGATATTAAAGTCTTTCAAAATGAGCCACACATTTGTAACAGACACTGTAGGATTAGGAAGACTGTGGGATCAAATGTTCAAAAAACCAAAATGGAAATGCTTATCTAGTTATAGAAAGTGGATGAAGCTATTAATTTCAGTAGTGTAGCATACTGTGCGCACACCTACGTCTCCCAAATGTAGGTAGTGAACATGTGCCAGTTTCAATTCTTTTTTTTTTTTTTTTCACTAAATTGGAAGTTTTAGAGAATATTCTGCATTTACTGAGGCAACAGTGAGATTCCACAAGATATTACATGTTAAAAGACTTTGACTGAGGTAAAAGCAGAAAGTTCATTAGGTTAGTACCTAAAGCATAACTGTAGCCTGCATCAGCAATTTACAGACACTCCTTACTTTATTCATATTTTAGAGAAAAAAAAAATCTTTAAATATAGAATCAAGTTTAAACTTTCTAAGAACTAGAATTATTTTGAAGGATTTCTCTTTGATATAATAATTTTCCAGCTACTGTCTCAAACATATTGAAAAGAAACTTAATTCCCAGCAGTGGTAAAATAGAGACTTTCAAGATCCTGAGACAATAAATACCTACGTGCTTCCTTTAGGTATCTGCGTAATCGGCCCGATTTTCCAAAATTACTTTGAAAATAATAGGTTTCCTTGATTTCTGCTGACCATCTATAAATGTAAGCAGATTTCACTGGGAGACGTAAATTTCTCAGGAGTTTTTTGTTGTTTTTTTTTTCAAAAACTACATAACCTAAAGCAAAGCATTCCTGTCTGGAAATCCCATCCTCTCCTTAAGTTGAGCTCCTTCCCTGAGAAACTGACTGTCAAAACGAGAAGCTATACACTCAACATAAATCAGTCAGTACCACAGAATGAGCAGGAATATCAAAGTAAAACATGTCTGCTTACCTTTGCCTTGCGAAAATGGTAGACTACCAGCATGCTTATGAAGTCCAGCAGCATACAGAGCGTTTGGAATGAGATGATAGCCAGCCGTAAATACTTGTCCTCCTGTGCATAGCAGGGAGTATCGTCTGTACAGTAAGAACATCCTTCCCTGCAGGGCAGGCAGGTGTAGACTTCCTCTGACAATTCACCACCAGAAAAGCGATTTTCTGCATCCTTTCCTGAAAGTATCAGAAGGGGAGACACCTTTAATTGTAGAAGATGGGCAGTTCGTCCACCCAGGAGCAAACCAGTCCTCTGCTGACTCCCTTTCCCACCCTGTTGGCTTCTCATTAAGTTACAAAATGGTTTGCCAGGGTGACTTTTCTCATTTCACCCTCCTTTGTCACATTCACAAAATGCAAACCAATTCAGACATGAGGGAAAGTGAGCTTATTAAATGCCAAATGCCTTCCCATTGTACTTAAAGCGGACTAAATCTGCACGGGAAATTCTTTGAAGGAGACTTCTGAATGGAGAAAAAATTACATCAAAGATTTGGGAATATGGAAAGGATTTTACACAGACATATGAAGAGCAGACCCATTAACTACTTCATGTTCAAAGTACAAGCTCTGATTCTATTTCAGATTGTTCCTCAATTTCATAAAGATGCTATCTAGTGAATTAATTAGCTTCAAATTAGATAAAAACCTTCTTAATTAACATTTGTTTATCATGCTGTTGCATGATTGCACTACTGTATCCTCAAAGCAAAACCAGTGCACATACACTGAGTATAGTTTTCCATTGTTCACACAAGCACACCAGGAAATCTGGAAAACCTCTTGGCAAGTTAATATTTTCTCTAGGAAATCAATGATTCTTGAACTGACAGCTGTCAGTTGACATCAAAGTGAACCCACCAACAGGGCACACAGGAGGACCCCTACTTTTTCTGATCCATGAACACTTGCCCATAACCCCCTGTAAGACTGCTTACCCTACAGGCAATTAATGAAATAAAAAGGTGAAAGAGAAAGTGGCCAAAAAAGAATATTGTTGAATAAGAAGAAAAACTGAATTTGGTGAAAATGTTTAATATAAGCAAGATAGACTTCGGAGCTTCCAGAAACAAGAGAATGTGAATGAAGCCAAATCAATGGTGTGTTAAATTGTGTGATAACTTCTCTCGCTTTTCACAAGACTAGAGAATTGCTCCAATATCTTCGATCAAAATTCTCCTCCTCTGTCAGTGAAAGTAGTAAATCATGCACTGTTCAGTCTTAATTCAAGAGACAGCCTGTTCCACCAACGTTGCACACGCATAGTGGCTTATGAAACTCTCCTCAAACTTCTAGCTTGAAACATCTGACGCAGAAGGTTATCTACAAGGGTTATTATTTCTTGCTTTCTCAAATCTATGTACGAAGGTGCATGAGCTTACACCTGCTCACAGGCAAAGCCTGGGAAAGGGACAAAGAGGCTGGATACCCAAGTCTGGTTATTTGGCATGCCGTTCCAGCAGCCCTGGGCTCCTCATCGTCAGTGCAGGATGCTTCACTCCTGCATCCCCCAGTGTGCAGAGAACAGGCTGGTATTTCTCATGAAGATTGTGGATTTCTCTTTGGAGCTTTATTCTAAACAAAGATGTTGGAAACCTGAATATAGCAGAGTAGTGCTGACTCATGCTGCTAGCCAGATTTTCTTAGATACAAGCAGACAGCAATAAGACATCTTGTGTCTTTTTGACCCAGGCTGTGGGAGGCAGGAATGGAAATGCTGCAAAATAACTCTTTGGCAACCCAAGGTGTAGGACCTGTAAGGAACACTAATCCTGAATACATCCTAGGAATGGAACTTATTTTCAAAGCAAACACCCATCCACCTCAGCCCATTATCATTCAAAGATGTTTGCCAGAAACAATCTGCTTATCTAACATTCTCTATTTTCTAAATTACAGCCAGAGCAACGGACCCACACTGTCCCCTGTCAGAGACAGAAGTCACAGTCTGCCACCTCCCACCTCCATATCCAAATCAAGAGGGTACTACCTACTGTCAGAGTTCTCCACTTCATTTCCTCAACATTTGCACTCATGTCAACCTGCTTTTCCACCACACACCTGTTCCTTTATCATTTCCATAAAGTCGCCCTTCAATTAGCCCATCTCCAAAAAGATTATTTAATCACTTTAAACCTTGACGTTTCTGAGCCACACTACAGCCATTTGTTAAAATGCTTTTATTGTGGTAATTAAATAAATTATTTTCAGTGTAAAAACTTAGCCACTGAAAAAAAATTATTTAAAACCTAAAATTATGAGATTACTTAAGTCATAAATATTATATGAATATGGCTTGGTAATTTTCCCTGGTCCTAAAATTGATATTCTTACTTTGTTTCTGAAACGTTCAACCTGAAAGTTATTGCAAATACATTATAATTCATATATACTGATATAATATATCAGTAAATATCCCAAGGATATGACTTCATAACACAACAGCAAGCCTTTGCTTAGATGTGTCTGGTGTCATGCTGTCTGCTGTATACAAAGGAAGATCATCCATATGCATCTCTTGCACTGCCAGCTATGACTGATTATCTGGTGAATACCTTTTGACTTTGAAATGATTCATCATTATAGCTAATATAAGAAAGACCCAAAAATTGGATCTACTTGAGATTTACACAATGTCATAAGGAATTATTAACAATCCCCTTTTCCTTGTTTTCCCCTGGATGAAAGGCAAGAATATTTTTCAGACATTCTAAAATAAGTTCTTGGGAAAGCACTGATCTTTGTATTTACCATTGACTAGGAGCTTGTCTGTCCACCCACACCCTTGCCCTGACTACAAGTCTCAGGGCACTGCTTCCCACTTCACAGTTGAACATTTCTGCCCTTTACATCTGGCCCTGTCCCCTCACCAAAGTCAATGTAACATCAATTGAAACCACAGACAGTCCAAGGCAAGCCTGAAGTTACTGCCTCTTAGAGCACTGCTAGAAATTTCACTGTGCCATGCCTTCTCCTGTTTCAGCAGCTCTTTGGGATTACGTATGTCTTCTCCAGTGAAGAAAAGCAGGTTTTCCTCCCAAAAAGATGGCAAAAGATTTTAGACACCAGTAAGATAGATGGACAGGAAGCCAATTCTGCTTCATGTAAGGCAGTAGCAGTTTTAGCACTGACACAAATGAGACTGAAGCAAACACTGAAAGACTGACTGTGCTGCAGAAGTTCAAACTGAGGATGAGAAAGGTGTAAAAAAGTACTGTCCTCAAGGAAAAAAAGAAAAAAATAGAATGCAGTAACAAAAAAAAGGAGATAAAATGGAAGGAGAAAAGAACAAAGAATTGTTGGAAAGTAGGAACAGGGACACAAACTAATATGAAGTATAATAAGGAAAATACTTGAGTACTGGAAAAATAAAACAAAAAGCTTAAATACTTCATCTATGTCCCTTCTACTATATTTTTTTCCTAATTCTTCCCTCTTTTATCCCAGTCTTATTTTTCTGTCTGATCAGCCCATCTGCTTTTGAAATGGTCTCCTGAGGACAACTCTCCAACAGCTTTGGTTCTCCTAAGCACGCTCTGCTACGCAGGGAGTGTCTCAGCAGCTGCAACATTACCAGCTGAGATCTTCCTGCAAAGTAGGAGTGGCACCACAGACTGCTAAGTGCCAGGCCAGGGATTGCTACCATCCCAAACAAAATCATCCCAGACTCCAGCCAAACCTCAGCAGATGAACACAGAGAGCAGAGCACGTGCTGAGCAGAACTAAAGACTGATTCTGCTCCTGTTCTACTATAGCATATGTTAGGAACACCACCAGTAGCATCGGAGATGCTGCGGTAACTCAGTGTGTGTCAATGTAACTGGACCTGCTACTATCACAACCTGGCAGTTGGCTATGATCATAATCCTCACCCCAGAAAGGGATCACTGGAGTCAGTGACAGCCTTCATACACGCAAAGATCTGCTTGTGTGATTTCTATTGAAGACGCAGAGCCAGAGGGCAGCTGTAAAAATGGGAATTCCTGTTGAACTGGAAACCTCTCTTGAGACTTTTTATGTGATCATAGCATCGTTAGAGACAGTAAAGTCCCAAATCCAGACAAAAGAGTCACCTCTGAAGCAAGCACCTTTTTGCACAGGGCAGGTTACACATCCAAAGGGCAAGAGCTGAATCTCTGCAATACATTGATGATGCATTGCTAAAGAATGAACTTTTAGGTTGAACACAGGACCGCTGTTCTACTAAGGATCTTCCAATGCAAACCCTGATTACCCCGTGAGGCAGAGAACATCAGTGCTTTGGAGAAAGGTGTTACAAAAATGTTAAAATGTATGTAGTCACCAGTTAGTTTATTCTACCTACGCTTACAGTGCTACCTAAATGTGAGCCATTAGGAGAAAGTGCATAATCATGTACTCAAGCACTTACAGGTTAATGCAACTTGCATACATGAAATACATTTTTTCTAAAATCAATTCCTGTCCTCAAAAGAGACCCTGGAATATGGCACTAACGCTGCGCCCCACTAGTACCCAGGGTCCTCATTAACTAATGCAGAAAAAACGGAAAGGTTTTACTTATTTTGGCACTGTCATTTCTCAAGAACGAACTCAGCCTTGGGAAGGAAACATTCTCCCTACCTGGTTCAGTGAGAGAAGAGCCTAAATTTCAGCTGTGCCCCTGTCCCACACACATTTCGGGAGCCTGCAATATGTGCGACCTCCCCGGGAGCAGCCCCACCGACCTGCCTCAAGCAGAAAAGCAACCAATTTCCAGAATCTTCCCTGCGGAGGACACTGTTTATGCAACATCGCATCTTTCAGATCTTTCAGGCTCAAACCAAACATTCACCTGGACCAAAAGCAGAACCTTACCCTCGCTTAAAACTCTGACACTTCAGGCACAATGTGCAACTGTAGTTAACCATATTTTGCTGCGGTGCAGAATCCCAGTATCATTGAGAAATGCTCCCATTTCAAGACACAACATACTCCATCTAATTTTTCAATCCACAGAAGTACAAAACTGGTCATTTTTTCTATCTATCTGCTTGCTTACATCTCGAGACCTGCAAATCTTTCCTGCCTCTTTATTTTCTTCCACTAGAAATACTTTCTAAACGATTAACAATTCTACTCAGTTCCATCTCTTTCGTCATCAGACTTCACCAACCTATCTCCACAGAGAGATCTTCAGGTCAGACAGATCCTGTCAAAATTCCTTGCTGGATTTGTGTCTAGAATCCTGTATTAGCATAACTTTGAACCTCCAGATAGATACTACAGCCGTTTTAACCATGCCATCTTTTCCTTTTATTCTGTTTAAAGAATGCACCTGGGTGACAGGGCTAAGTTCCCTTGAACCACTGATTTTTCTCCCATTACTTCACACTAATTTCCAGTCTCACACTAGCCGTCTCACTATCCACTTTTTGAAATTACCTATACAGCTTGGCAGATTGAGCTGCATCTGGACTAATTAAAGCAGTTCTTTATTACTGACTGTTTCAAACCTCATGTTTGTGTTAGCTCATGGTACCACACGCTCAAATCAAAGTGGCCCCAGATCATGTAATTACACGCCCTAAAGCATCAGCATACACAAACACTTTCATGAGATAAATTTCACTCTGTGTTAGCTATTTAGAAGCTAAATATCCAGTCTAAGGTAGTCATATAGGCTCCGCCTATAGTAAATGGAGAAAAAAGGTTATCTGCCTGAAGAGTTACTTTTCCCATCTAAAGACAAATTCTGCCTTTCTAAAGCAGCAGAATTACCCTCCAGGGGAGCCAAACTCTCAATTCTGACTGCAGTAGAAACCTAGGTGACTAGTACATACCAAGCATATACATTTTGGACAGTTGATATGAGATAAAATGAATCTCATCCTTAATGACCAATGCTGTATGTTCTGTGGCATTTGGTACGACAAAAATCTGAGAATAATTTTTTTATATGCTTATTCAAGCAGTTAAATCCCAACTCCACCATAACTCACTGTACAGCAGGAGCAACCGAACATCATCCTTACTCTTATCAAAAGATTCACACAGCCCAGGGAAAAAGCACTATCACAAGACTGCCTTCTGCGACACTCCACAATATGAAAAGAGAAGGGAAACAGACACTCACCAGGTAAACTGTTGAACAAACACACTGTGCTATTTATGCTACATATATATAGGAAGCAAATTATATGTATCTCTTGCATAGAGAGAGAGATATATATGAAAGATATACTAGTTAGTGGTAAGATATCTTGGCAATATCTATATGCAAAGCAGATCAAATCAATAAAAACCAGGCCAACCCATGACACAGGTCACAGGATGTAATATCTGGAACTCAGGGCTGCAAACAGGGAATTCTAAAATTTTCCTAATAGTAAAAGTTACTCACCTCTCTATAATCCCTGTCACTGTTTATGTAAAAAAGCAGATATCAAGAGTGAGTAATACAGGAAGGAACCTGGAAGCTTTATTTGCAGCTCTGTAGCAGGGGGGGATGATTTTACAACTACCATGTCATACAATCCTGCATGCGATTTACCAGTACAAAACACCTGAATCTGTATCTGTGAGTATCACAGAGGTGCACATTAAGTGTTGAATAATACTAGAGGTATTTCTATAGTGGAACAGGTATGTTCACACAAGGCAGGTGACAATATACGCAGTCCTGGACCAAGCTTGGTGAAAGCTACTCATCACTATTCCCTGGGCACCTCATACAAACAGCTCCCGAGCAGAGAGCTGACGACATGAACCTTTGGCTACAGGATGGTGTGAAGAAGCTGGGGATGGTGTTCACTTGACAGCAGGAGGCAGAGAAGGATGCCCTGTTGCACTTTCAAGCAACAGCTTTACACTTGTGATGCAGCACGAGCTCTACTAGTACAACTGCAACAATTTTGGCACAAAAACTGTGCAGAGATTATGCTTTGGTCATATGATGAAAGTAACAGACATCAACTTCAGGCATGCAGTTTATACATATTCCCTGCTGAGCATCAACCAAGTTGACTCCCTTACTGTGGGCAACTCAGTCTAAGTACCGTACAGTGTGTGTCCTGGGCAAGCGTAGGGTACATGTCACCCGTAGCGTACAGCCAACCAGCCTCTCAGGCCTGACCCATCTCTAATTACCTCATCAGCAAGTATTAGAGATTGGATGTTCCTTTGGATTCTACTTTGGAAATTAATTAAAACGAAAACAATTAAAGCCCGCACAAAGCCAGAGGCTAGGGCATCCTAGTTTGCCCTGACCAAAGAGAAAATTACTAGATTAATTTCCTCAATACTTGTGCTTGAGCACAGAGAGATGCCAGAAATCTCTATTTCTTCATAGCAAGACTTCTTTTCATGTTTTTAAATTTATTTACAAATCAAATATTCTTCAAGCGGGTATGTTTTACAGCATCCTCAAGAGTATTGTGAATGACAAACCAAAGGGCTAGAACCCCTTCAGTGATTGTATAATCTGAGAGTTGCAAACCAGGGGGATTTTACTGTATAACCCTGGCGAGGATAAAAAGGAGCCCTGCATTATTAATGCTAGCTCTGTTTTCATTTTTCTTTTTTTTTTTAAACTCAAGCAAAGGCACTTACTCTGAAAGCTGTTCACTGAGAAGATGTTGGGATGATAGAATCCAGCCTTGCAAATACACTTGTAGGCTCCGAGCACAAATCCAAGGCCTTTAATTGGCATGCACTGTGAGAAAGGAAAAAAAGAAAAGTCATGCAGATGATCATACAGATGTATACTCAGATGTACATTCAAGCATAAAAACATTACAAGATACTGTGAGCAGACTTCTAAGAATAAATAGGCACCCCTTCCAGTCTGACAGTATTTTCTTAGTGACTTTTCCCATCGTCTTAAAACGCTCCCATTATTTTTTTCTTGTTGTTCATCACCAGCAAACAGCAAAGACAGTTATAATCAAGCTTGTCCCACTGATAAACTGACCCAGTGCCAAATTTTACTCTTGTACTTTGGCTCTAGGAGGGACATCAGATGGCTGTGTTTTTTCCTGGAGAGTTTCCAGCACTTTTCCCTAGCAGAGCAGGTGGGGTTCCGACAGCTAAAGCTCACATGACATGAGGAGAACGTGGACATCTGCAGCCAAGCCACCAGCCTTCTGTGGGCAGCACATGCTGGTGCCCCTGCCACACTGGCAACCCTACCGGAGTGGAGACTGACCCAGCCAAAATAAAGCCAACAACTGGTTAGAGAAAATGGCTGCAGACCTAAATCTGACATAGGTGAAAGAGAGCAAACCTACGCCAACGGGAGCCCCATACTTCTAAGTTCTCTTGTCCCTTTTCGAGCAAGTAATATGTGAAACAAGTTTTGTTTGAACTCAACTTCACTTTTGCTTAATTTTGACATCAGGGCAACCACAGCAAATATATTACAGTGACAGAACATCTGCTGTCAGACCACTTCTGTACAACAAACACACTCTGCCTAGTACGGAGGGAAGAAACAGTTCAGCAACATTAAAAGTAGAAACACTGGTAAAATGATTTTCCCCCAGTATTGCTTATTTCACTTTATCAGATCAAAGTAGGCTACTGTACTAGATACCTTTCCCATCAGTATAGGTGCCCCCATTAATAGGAATTAGACACTAGTAGTTCATCAGTAAGCAGTTGAATGATTTAACTAAAACACCCTCTGTCTTCTCACTTCCTTACGTTTCACTTGTTTGTGACTGTCTGGGACTTTAGAATATGCTTCAATCCCTAACTGCCTGCAACTGGGAGGAAGATGCAGAGGACAGGGTTTAGTAAAAAAGATCTGAGTTTCGAAAATCAAATGCAAACCAAGCAAGGACAGTCTGCACTGACACTTAAGAAAAACTAATTTTTTTAATCTCAAATTTCAGCTTGGTGATACAACCCTGCCTGATGTTGGGATTTGATTTTCTTTGCTTTTCTTCACCTCAGTTCCCCAGGTGGCATCATCTTTTCTCTCACCCTTTACCAATGTGATGTCCGTGCCCGCACTGCAGGCCTGCTATTGGAAAACAACTAATAAGCAGGAAGTTGGCATGCAAGAACACTGAAAATTCATTCAGCCTTTGTATAAACACGAAAGCAAGAAAAAAACAGAAAGAGAATGCAAAAATCATTTTTCTTCACAGTTCATCTTCACCCTACGGAAATATGACTGTTGACAAGGTGGAGGACAGGAGAAATCGAAGTTGGATGACTGTGTGTGCAAGTCCAATGACAGCAAAATCTCTAATCAAGCACAAAAAAGCAGTTAAAGTAGTAAAAAGAATTTTTCATGGGAAAATTCTGTTCTGTCTTTCTGGCTTCTTGCTTCATAATGCAAGAATGCAATGAAACACTGGTATAGATGCTGTGTTTTCTTTTTCAGGGCAAGGAACAAAAGAAGTAGCTTCTACGGAATTCTGGTAACACCGCTGCACCTCTAGTACCATATCCATAATCCATTCCCACCAAACAAATTCTTCACATAAAATGTGTCACAGGCTCATAAACCTGCTCTGCATTAAAATAAATGCTTTAAAATGATCCTTTCACATGTATCCAATATTCACACCAAACAGAAGTCTGTAACTTTCATTTTATTGTCGCTGACCAGCCTAGATCTCAAAAAATCACAGAATCACAGGATGGCAGGGGTTGGAAGGGACCTTCAAAAATCATCTAGTCTAACCCTGTGCCAGACCAGGTTCACCTGGAGCAGGCTGGACAGGAACGCATCCAGGCAGGTTTTGAATATCTCCAGAGAAGGAGACTCCACAGCCTCTCTGGGCAGCCTGTTCCAGGGCTCAAGCAGCTGCAAAGTAAAGAAATTTTTCCTCATGTTGAGATGGATTTTCCTGTGTTCCAGTTCGTGCCCGTTGCCCCTTGTCCTGTCGCTGGGCATCACTGAGAAGAGTCTGGCCCCATCCTCTTGACACCCACCCTTTAGATATTTATAAGCATTGATAATATCCCCTCTCAGTCTTCTCTTCGCCAGGCTAAATAGACCCAGCTCTCTCAGCCTTTCCTCATAAGAGAGATGCTCCAGGCCCCTGATCATCTTCACAGCCCTCCACTGGACCCTCTCCAGTAGTTCCCTGTCTTTCTTGAAAATGAACAAAATATTTTAAACGCTGTTATCTTTCCTCGGTCTAGGATATTATCCTTGATTACAGTCTTTGGCAGCCGTAATGAACACCTTAAAAACCATTGGTCAAATCCTGTTTCTTGCAATCCGTATAACCTTATGCGGAGGTGCAATAGGGATCATAACATCAGTCTATTGAAAGGAGGGAAGGAGAGAAGGACAGAAAGCAAGTCTATATCCATTTAGATGCAGTTTCAAACTCTGAAATTCCACTGTGCTCAACATTGCATGGAAACAGAACTATTTACAGCCTGATTTTTTTTTTTTTTTAAGAAATTGCAAAAGCTAAGCAGGGAACACTAAACAGCATGTGGCCAAAACCAGGGAAAATACTTTTCCTGGAAAGAAAAATTCTCCCTCTTTTTGCAAATGACTTAATAATACATTAACCAGTGGTGGCAAATATTATGGTGAAAAAGGTAATACCAAGTAAAAGTTGGCTGGTGTACAGAAGGAGTTTAACAAATAAAGTCCAGATTCATTTAATCAGGGTTGACAATACAGAAGCTTTTCCTGGCTGCCTGTGGGTGAATCCGCACAACACACAGCCAGCACATAAAAGCAACTTCTGTCCTTGCCCTGGCAAGTGGCACCCTGGTTCCAGCGACCCCAGTGGCAGACCCAGAGCCAGAGCCCTGCAAAGCTGTTCTAGCTCAGGGCACAGCATGCAGCCCACAGCATCAGTCATGGGCTTCAGCCCACCAGGAGCACAGAGACTCAGCAGCCCAAAACAGACTGTGTAGACACAGCCAGTAAAATATTAATCTGCTGCTAAATTACTTAAGATTTGATCCATATAGCACTTAGCACCAAAAAAAGCAGATGTGTGAAAAATATCTACCTTCACATAAGCAAAAAAAGGAAGCATAAAACTGACCTGGTTTCAGATTTTGCTATAAATTTGAAAGAAAACTCTAGGAATAACCCACCATATTCCTGAGTATTTCTTTTCTTCATTAGTGGCCATCAGCTTTTTAAAAAACATGCTTTATTTAATTCCTAAGAGCAGCTACCTTAGGTTAGACCAGAAGCTCCATTTAGCCTTGTACCACATCTCTTATGTGCCCAGCAGCAAGTGTCGAGGCAAACAGTGAAAGATGCAGGGTGGCTATCGAGTGAGCCTTTCCCCATAAGCCCTTCAGGACATCACACTCCTAGATGGAATTTGTAATGCTTTAACTTCCAGCCAGTAGTAGTTATAGATGGCTTGGTTACAACTCAATACAGCTTTATCATAATCTTTGGTAAAAAGATTTATAGGTGTCTGTACAATTCACAAAGCACATTTATTCCAGCTGTCTGTTCCCTGGTTTGCAAGTTTATACTTTCACCTTTACAATATCTGTATAATGTAAGGACTCCTAAGTTTAACACAGTATGCTTTAAATTATACAGTCAGCTCAAAAAATAAGATATACAATGAATATATATCTTGAGATTATTTACAAATAAACAGGCCCTGAATAAACACAGACACATCATCTAAACCAGATAAAAAAGGTTGTATTGGTTTCATTTTTATACTGCTTGTTGTAAAGGACAAATTTGGAAAAATCTACTGTGATAAAGAATGTATCTGTTGGAAAAAAAATAAATCCTTCTAATAACCTGTGCAATTGCTTTAAGCCTGAGCCAAATCTTCTGGCATAAGAGAGGCAAAGCCCTTCATCAGATCTAATTAGCCAGAAATCAAGTGACAAAGTATTCAGCAGATACACAAAGCAGGTGCTACATCCACATCAGAAAAGAGAAGGAAAGAACAAGGCAAAAAGAAACTAATATCTCAAGAGAAAGCATGTGGCATCATGTCCTACATGTAATTTAGAAACTCAGAAAAATCCCTAAATAAGTCCATGGCACTCTGGAGCACTGGGGGTCAAACCAGTAATTTTAGAATTCAAAAAGAAAATACAAAAGACTAAAAATGCAGCTATCCTTGACTTGGGTATTTCAAGTTTTTCAGAGAGCATCTTTCAAAATTGGTATTTCCACATGATACAGCAATGGAGATGTCTCCCTTTTCTAAAGTTGACCCCTTGCTCAAGGGACGTAATAAAAGCAAAGCCACGATCGAAAAAGCTTAGCAAGAATCATACCAGTAAGCCCACATTTCTTTGCTCTGGTTTGGGGCAGCACGTAGGGAATTTCTAGAAAATACTATGTACAGAAGAGTCATTTTGTTCCTGGCATATGATGGCAGCTGGAGCAGGTCGGTGACCTGCGAGACCCCGAGAGCTCCTTTCTGATCCTGTTTATCGTGCTGTCGAGCACACTCACTCATAAAAATAAATGAAAAAAGATAAAAGTCAGAGTAAAATTCTGCTTGCCGAAGCCAACGAGAGGTCTGTCATTGAAAAGGATTAACCTGTTATATTTTCTCACTTCATTTACCCTTCAAGAGCAGAGTTCTGTGCTAAAGTGTATTTGCAGCCTGCTCAGCAGTGAGCACATCCACGGGCCTGGCGCATCATCTGGGAGCCCCCTCGCTTGCCCCCAGACAGCTCGGGAGGCAGCCACCCCCCCAAAAATACTACCCATAAGCTTCTTCTCTTCAAATACAACATTTTGCTTCAAAAGGACAGGACAGGGCTGGCCACTCCATAATTTACACTGTAGGGTAACTTAATAGGCCCCCATAGTTTTCTCCTTCCTTCTGAGTGCATCAGTGGAGTTAATTCTTTTTTAAATTCAAGTTTAAAAATGTGCTTTCCAACAACAAGGTATTTACAATGACAGTTGAGTTGTTTTAAATCCTGAGTCAGACAAAGCACAGCAATCGCTGCTCTGATTCAGCTGACAGCAAAGGTAGCCATCAGGACAACATTTGTCTCGATAGTTTGAAGCTTTGCTAAAAATTCCTCACTGCTTTTTAGTGTGATTTTTTCATTATTCTGGTCTTGTTAAGCCATGGGACCAGAGCAAATATTGATGGTAAGGAGTCTCAGCTCAGTCACACGGATAATTATAAATTAAATGCGATCATTAAAGTTATAATGTCTGTTTTTTAATTAATCTTAGCTGTCACTCAAAGCACCCAGAAAATTAAATACATGGTTCATTTTATGTTTTTTTCTTAGGATTAAGAATTTCTTAGAATTAGGATTCTTTGGTTACTACTGACAAGGCGCAAACAGAAAAGTTAATATCAAATCATCCACAACTCAAGCAGGAAGACACTCATTAAATGCAAGAGACTGCCGAGTCTTTAACTTCTAATGAACCCTTTCTGCAATGTGAGTCAGTTTGGTGACCGGGCTCTATGTCTGAGGACACACAGGACTCCCTTCTGGTTTTCATCTCCATCACTCCCAAGATGCCAATGTTACCTGCCCACTGGTGGACAAACGTGACAAAAATTCAAGTGGTAGTGAAAAAAAAACATGGTGGAAATGGAGCAATTTGCAAAGAAACAGAAAAGAGGAGATCAGAAATATATCCAAATCATGGTTCTTCCTTAGAAGACACTGAGAGGGGAAGAAAGGTGAATTTAGCAGTGTTTGAAAGCAGGTTACTTGGCGGGGGGGGATAAGCAGCAGAAAACTCTCATCATAGCTGTAGTCATGCATACAGAGAAGCCAAGGTCAGCTTACAAACTATGCTCCCCACAGTCAGGATCCCTTACCGAAGGATGAAAGCACAACAATTACAGCAATTTTCAGAGGATGGGTAGCTTGGACACTCAAAGGTTCTCAGCAATGACAGTGTTTAAGGCAGGTTTTTCATTACTCCTGAAAATACCTCTGCAGGCTACAATCAGGCTACTTAAAAGAAAAACCAAAAAAAACCCAAAAAACATGTCTTTATAGGACAGATTGGAATTGATACTGGTAACCTGAACACCATTTTAGAACACATCAAAATTTGTTTCTGATTAACGTGCTAAATAACAAAATTACAATTTCTCCCCTCCTAGAAAACCGTGCAGCAATTACAGGGGAACCTGTTAACAGACACCAAAGGGACTGATAATTTTATAGCCCTTAAATAATGCAGTGTGATCAATTTGAAGGCACTTTCGCAGGGCCAGATTTCCTTGGCTTTGAGGATAAATTAAGGTATTTTTTAGTATTAGCACCAGTTAAACTGTATTAAGAGCAAAGACTAATTCACTTCTTCAGTGTCTTACCTGCATTAGAGAGAATTCTCTTCATACTGAATCTCTACCCCTTTTTTCCCGCCACTAGGATAATTTTGTGCTTTACACATGGGCAATACTGGAAATACCAAACATTATCTGCAGAAGACCTTGCAGAAGCTGTCAAGGAATATGTCAAAATACACAGAGGTCCTTTACCTCTGGACGTCTGGTTCTGCCAACTATTTCTGCATTCACCTGTGACTTGACAGCAAGCGTTGCACAAGTCTGCCTGGAAGACGGGCCACACAGGAAGACAGGGGATTAAGAAAGCTTGCCAAAAACTGCAAGAACGTGAGGCATTTCCAAAAACATCCGGTGAGGGGAAAAGGGGGATCTACTCCTGATGCCCATCACGGGTGCAGTTCTAAGTAGTGGTGTACTCTTTCCCACCTATTCATGTTTCCCTTAATTATTGACAAACTAGCAGAATTTTGCAATGTTTTAAAAAATGTAAAAAAACTCAGTTTTGCATTACTTATTGATGTTCGTTTTTTTAAACCAAATTTTCACAGTTGGCCTACCTCTGCCAATGAATGCTATTATCTGCACTGTGACAATACAAATTCCTTTCATTCTGAAATCCATTTTGCACGTTTATAAACTTTGTTAAAAATATTTATTTACAATACTAAGAACAGCCATTCACATTTTCTTCTGAAGGCCGATGGGAAATACTGGAATAGCCAGTCCAAGCCAGTAAGTCATCAAGAGAATTGTGGAGTTTAAGCAAAGAAAACTCTATTCAGAGTTTCAGAGGGTGCACAGGAATTGCATGGCTCGTCCCAGAGAAGGGCATGGCTGAACATATTGTAGACTGCACCGTTCTTTAGAAGGAGCCTGACTGTTGAAGTACCACCAGCACGGGGAGCCTGCTGGCCTCGCTATTTGGAAAGGGAAACATATTCCTATAGTTCATCCAAAAGCTAACAAATAGCTGCTATAATCAGTGGGTAATTTAGATGCGTAATTCGAAGAAGGGCATAAAATGGTGGAAAACCATGCACAATATTTTAATAAGTTAACACGGACAACATTGCTGAACCAACATTTTCTAGCCAGCTGCTATATCTGTCATTTCTGTTGCATTTCCCAGCAAACATTAATGTAATTACTTCTTGACTCTTAAACATTATTTCTAGTCTGATCCCACACACTAGTAAGACGTGATCACGTTGGAAAAGGTATGTAACAGTTTGTGCCTGTTTTCCCAAACCACAGTAACTTTTTGGACATACTGTCTGGTTCCAGGCAGTGCAGTAGGGTTGAGAAACTTGCTAAGTTCCCACAAGCTTCATGAAAATAGCATCCTGGGAAAGAAGAGATACTTTATCAGCGTCCCTGTTGCGGGAGAGACTACATCCTGAGGACTTATCTTTTATTAGACACCACAGAATGCTCTTTGAAATGCCACAGTCGTAAGAGAAGCTTTAGCTGGCACTGGTGCCTTCTTAGACGTCAGGTAACAGCATAAGGAAATGCATTAGGAAAACAGGCTACAATAATCTGATGTTCCTGTTCCTTGGCATTCAGTCCATGTTTAGGACAAGTTGGCCCATTTTTCCAGAGGTTTTTACTACTCAGGACTGCCAGGAATCTTGAGTTGAGTCCAACTATGTGAAGTTGGATAAATGATGCTCCTAGTCACAAAATCATTTCTTACTGAAATTCTACTTGAGTATTTTGTGTGAAACATGATTGAGAAGACAGCTACATAAAGGATGCGAATTTTAATATCTTTGCTCAATTTTGAAGCATTCTTTCCTTTTATATTAGTGCAACATTAGACAGCAATTGAAGGAAAATACCCACCTCACTGGTACTTGAATGAAGACACAGCATTTTTTATCACAAAACGGAGTCTGACATGGCCCATTAAATTAATCTTTCTGTTTACTTGGTGGCCATTAGTAAAACAAAACTCCCAGCTCGGTTCTGTCCATCAGCAGCACGCATTTAAAAAGTATATTTCTTTCATGCAAGAAGACAGTCAAGTCCTGCAGCAGAATGACTGCTCTCTCCACAGCTTGATCAATATCCTTTTATTAATTTTGCTTTATTCTGGATTGTAGCCTCTGCAGTTTGACAATGTGGCAACACATCAAGAAAGTTAATCTTGCTTACAAGATAGTATCAGAATTTGAGTTTTTCAACTTTTTAACCATATCTCCATGTTTCAGCCACAAGTCTCCCATCCTCAGGGTTGGGATGTCTCTCAGAACTGAAGTTCAGAGCCCAGTTTCTAGGTTTAAACTATGATCTAAGCTCTGTTAAACTACAGATTCTTCTTGAGTGCTTCCAGTCTCATCACCTGGCTTCTTTCATAATTTCATCTACCAAAGGAAACAATGATTTTGTGACAAAGCCATCATTCCTCCTCTTACCCAAGAACGCTGCGGACCACGGTCTGTCTGTCTGCTGTTCAGGCACCATCATAAGGGTCATATCACAGTCAGAAGAAGCACCATATTATTGCCATCAGAAAAAAAAAAAAACAAACTTGCATTACTTGATAGTACCAGCCTCAGACTGATCTTGGAGCTGTACACTCACTCATTACAAGGCACAAGTCCCACAGAGGTGCTGCATGTCCCGCTAGCACCATGTTAACACAGCACCCACTATTTGCCAGCTATTTGCTAGCTCGTTCAGCCTCTTCTTTAGCACCAGGGTTTTAAAATGCATTTGGGCAAGACATATGGCATAGACATAGCATAGACAATGGCATAGACAATGGCATAGACAATGGCATAGACAAATGTACTCTTCACTGGGTAAAAAACTGGCTGGATGGCCGTGCCCAGAGAGTTGTGATTAATGAGGTGAAATCCAGTTGGCAGCCAGTCACCAGTGGTGTCCCTCAGGGCTCAGTTTTGGGGCCAGTCTTGTTTAATATCTTTATTGATGATCTAGATAAGGGGATTGAGTGCACCCTCAGTAAGTTTGCAGATGACACCAAGCTAGGTGGGAGTGTTGATCTGCTTGAGGGTCGGAAGGCTCTACAGAGGGACCTGGACAGGTTGGATCAATGGGCCAAGGCCAATGAGATGAGGTTTAATAGGGCCAAGTGCTGGGTCCTGCATTTCAGTCACAACAACCCCAGGCAACGCTACAGGCTTGGGGAAGAGTGGCTGGAGAGCTGCCCAGCAGAAAAGGACCTGGGGGTGTTGGTGGACAGCCGGCTGAACATGAGCCAGCAGTGTGCCCAGGTGGCCAAGAAGGCCAACGGCATCCTGGCCTGCATCAGGAATAGCGTGGCCAGCAGGAGCAGGGAAGTGATGGTGCCTCTGTACTCGGCCCTGGTGAGGCCTCACCTCAAGTACTGTGTTCAGTTCTGGGCCCCTCACTACAAGAAGGACATTGAGCTGCTGGAGCATGTCCAGAGGAGAGCCACCAAGCTGGTGAGGGGTCTAGAGAACAAGTCATATGAGGAGAGGCTGAGGGAACTGGGCATGTTGAGTTTGGAGAAGAGGAGGCTGAAGGGGGACCTCATTGCCCTCTACAACTACCTGAAAGGAGGTTGTAGAGAGGTGGGTGTTGGCCTCTTCTCCCAAGGGAATAATGACAGGACCAGAGGAAATGGTCTAAAGTTGCGGCAGGGGAGGTTTAAATTAGATATTAGGAAGAATTGCTTTACTGAGAGAGTGGTCAGGCACTGGAACAGCCTGCCCAGGGAGGTGCTGGAGTCACCATCCCTGGAGGTATTTAAGGAACGTGTAGACATGGCACTTCAGGGCATGCTCTAATGCTCTAGACTGTTGGTTTGCGTCTGTTTGTGGGTCGTTGTGGTGTGGGGTTGTGGGTGTTTGTTTTAGTTTGGTTTTGGTGTTGTGTGTTTTTTGTTTTGGGGCTTTTTTTGGCGGGGTTGTTTTTTTTGGGTTTTTTTTGTTGGTTGGACTCGATGATCTCAAAGGTCCCTTCCAACCAAGAAGATTCTGTGACTCTGTGATATAGTTATACTTTTGGGTAACAGATCAGAAACAAGATGTTACAACTAAAATGAATATGAAACAGCAATATACTTACTAAATTAATACCTGTCTAGTTGCTTATTGCTTCTCATCCAGGACACCAAAGAGAGATCAGCCATGAGGATGATGGATTTCGTGGGTTACATGAAACACCACAAAATCCATTTTTTTGCTCTGAACACTTACTTTCTACTTGCAATCTTTATCAGCTTCAAGGAAAAATGCCCGAATTTTGAGTAGTAACTGTCTTATAGGTAAGCCCTCACTTCTAGGTCTAAGGCTAGCCTGAGGGCTGGTGATCCGGCTCCCTATACAGAGCCACCACATTGAAAATCTTTCCTCTGTTCTTCTGCTTCCTTTATCTCAAATCTAGATTCTTACTTTTTATCCAAAGCCAATGTAGCTTTGATGACTCCTATCTCACTCCCCTATTGCCTTCTGGAGCTGGAGGGCATGGCCACGAACATAAATTCCTTGGAAGGCTCTCTCTAAATGACCACTTTTGATATTTAATGATGCTTCTCTCCGCCCATCGTTTTTCTTCCCTCGGGTTAGCACTAATTCAACAAGGCTATTCCTGTGCCCCGTTGATTAAAAGTCACTTTTCCCGGTTCTGCTCAACTGCTATTTCCTGCCCAGGCTGAACTCCTCCTTGACACAAAGCTACAGCTGGCCTCCATTTAACATTACAAAAGCCACCCGTTATAAAGATGGTCTCTGAAGCTCATGATACAACACCAGCTTCTATACAGACCTCTAAGAAGCATTCTTACGTTAACAGACTGAGAATAAACTATTTTATCTAGACATGTATATGAAAGCAAGTATCTCCATGTCCTGTCTCCAACAGGGAGCCCCTGTGTTACAGAGTACTCGTGTCCACAGAAATTTGAGGTGGGTGTCAGCTGGAGCATGTTGCCCATAGCTTCACGGCTCCCAGAGCCCTGCCAGGACTCTGTGTCAGTGTTATGCCAGGGACCTCCATGGAGCAGCCCAGACTAACAAGTGTGCCAAGGCGGCTTAAAATCTTGGTAGCAGCCTCCCTCTTGCGAGAGCTCCAAGCAGGACAGCTTGCTTCTTGTATCAATCCACAGTCTAACCATCTTTACCACAGAAGTATAGCCACATTTAATTAATCCTCTAAGATGTATAATAATACACACAGAAAAATGAAGGTTAAGTTCAAATCTAAGCTGGAAGGATGAAACACACTTCTAGTTTTAATGTGTTCAGCAGTCTGCTTTCCCTCAGTCCAGCAATGCACCATGTCTGAGCCAAGGTCCCAAATCAGCAGATGGCTTAACCAATTCTAAAATGCGTTCCCTACTAACCCCAATGGCAGATGGCAACACCACAGAGATACAAGAAAGATGAAGTTGTTCCAGCTTGCAGCAGGAAGCCAAAGCAAAGCATCAAACAACTTCATGAACAAGAATCTCTAGAACTTTGTATTCCTTCTTCTGGCACGATAACTACTGATAACGCTATTTGAAAAGCATGCAAATGCAAATTTGGAAGCCAATTTCATAGGGATTGTTAAGAATGTCAGAAAATTCAGGAAGTCTACCTGTACTGTAATTATTTCTTCCTCAAGTACTTGTAGGTATAGAGTGGCAGAAGGGTAACAGTAAAACACAGGAATCAAAGTGGCCTTCAGGCAGTAAGGTACCTATCACCCACCAATTCTAGTTAATGAATTTGCATGAAAACAGGGACTAATGAATAACAAGTAACATGGTATATCCACTGGAGAGAAAGCAAGCAGGAGCTTTCTCTCTATTATTCAGCAGCTGCCAGGAGCTGGTTCACAAAGCATGATGGACTGGATCTTTTCTGACATCATTAAAATTAAAAAGGAAATTGTTTTCTATTATTAATTATAGAAGTATACCTCTTGTTCTCAGAGCTCTCAGAAATAGTGAAACAGCATCCGGTCGCAGTACATTGTAGACATATAAACCTCAGCAGACTATACGACGCTTGGAAGAGTTTGCCTCAGACTCAACAAAATGTCAAGTTTACTTTCCATCTGCCAGAGCAAACTCATTTTATTGGAAGCCAGTACAGAAATAGCACCAAAGACCTGCCAGCCTTAATGTGACACACGCATACACACACAAAAGTCCACCCTCGCTCCACATCATCTCACTTTTTAACTCTCACTTTGAAATCACTTGAAGAGGTTGCAACCCAGCTACTGCTTCTATGGAGTGGCAAAATCCCTCAGACCAGTGAAGCTAAAGCCAGGACAAATGAAGGCAGAACCAGGTCCTGTCACACATGCACAGATTTTATTTGGTAACATGTAGATATTATAAAGATGACAATGGAAAAGGAAACAACTTGCAGGTTAAGAGAGAAAATGTTTGATTAGTAACTTCATTAACCTGCAGTCAATGGCATCGGATTTCCTTTCATATTTATAAATAAACAACACTCACCTGTCTTCCTGGGTTAACAATTCCACAAGAACGACAACATTATAGCACACAGGCTTGTAAAATTAACTTACTGTTATGTTTCGTGTTACTGCTCTCCCTGCTCTGTCCTTTCTAGTCTTATTCTGCTGCAAAACGCAACAAGTCTCCAAGGACGTGAGACTTGTGACCCACCTCCCCAGAGAAGTCTCCCAACTCACCCCCAGGAATGACACAGACCCTCCAATTGCCTCAACTCCAATAGACTCTTTTTCCCAACACTTATGAAACAAGAGGCAAATCCAGCCACCAGGCTATTCAGTAGTCTGAAGAGCCTTCCCAGTTCAAACACATTCACCAGCACTTTTCCAAATCTTCTAGCAGCACAAATGGGGAACAGATTGGATCTTCCAAATTTCTATTCTGAGACTTCTAAAATTCCATCTAGATCATTGACTTCATTAAAACAAACAAACAAAAAAACCCCTCCTCAACATAAATTGTATTAACATGTCTCTGTATAGTAAGTAAATTATAAATCAAGCTTGAAGACAAGAGTTTCTATTGAGTTTTCTTGAGTTTGAGGCAAACTCTCCCAAGTACTGTCATTGCTTCATAGTTTCCAGGAAGTTTCTGGATTTTATATCCAAAAGCTGTAATTCTATAATATCTTGAATGCAATCCTATAATATGATAACTACATCCAAAAGTTTTTTTATATAGTTATCATATTATAGAATTGCATTCACTATATTACAGAATTATAAAGCTGCATGAACAGGCCATGGCAGAAGCTTACGGTGAAATCCTACTCCCACTCACATCAACCTTCCAGAGCATCAGCTGCAGAAAAAGTAATGAAAAGCCTAAAACACAGAAGCAATGTTTTGAAAGCTCAAAAAAGCCAGAACCATGTGAAAGGGCAAAGCACTCTCTATTAGCAGCATGAGAGCCTTGCCAACCTGCAGACCCCAAACACTTCTAGGTCAAGTTTGGAGGTTCTTGATAAGGTTAAAAATGCACAGAAGTTCATAGGTATCTGTATGGCCACTCCAGGACAAACGCTCCAGCAGACTGTCAATGGGACTCACCTACTAAGTATTCTTACCTATCTCTCACTAGGAAGATGTTTCCTTTACTTATCTACAGACTTCTTCTTTGCTTGTCTTGCAAATGATGCATCTTCTTTTTCTCATCTATGGACTTCTTGGGGGTGAGGGACTTTCTTTTTTGATCCCACTTGCAAATTCTCAAAGCATCTCAAGATTAGGCATTTAGTACAGCTTTGTACCATGCAAAGTGTTTTGGTAAACTAGTATAAATACCAGAATATTTAGTCTGTATCATACCCATAAGGAAATCCAGAGAAAAGAAGAAAAAAAAAAATCAAAAGAAAAAAGAAAACAAGCAAAGATCCTTTCTCTAAAACGTAATTACTTGCTCGCTATAATGTAAATACTATTAGAGTATTCCCATGACATAGAGAAGGTTACCTGACAAGCTACATTGTACTTAGATTTTGCCATAACTCTTTGCTATCCTTATTAGGTCATTTGAGACTTAACGGTATGCTGCTTATAATTAACCTGACCTGTAAAAAAGCCCTGTTAATATTGGCAGTGATGCCAGTACTAACAGAGCAAGTTATAGACACTTAAGTTAATTATATTCAAACTAAAGTAAATTTGGGAAACGTATTTGCATGCACTCAGCATTTGGCTACCTTTCAAATTACAATCTAGTGTAAACGCAGATCTTCATTTCCCCAATGAACTTTTATAGGCTTCTGTTACAACAATTAGCAGTTTTGTGAAGGAAAAGTTCCCTGGGTA
Organism: Numenius arquata; assembly: GCF_964106895.1. Taxonomy (NCBI): domain Eukaryota; kingdom Metazoa; phylum Chordata; class Aves; order Charadriiformes; family Scolopacidae; genus Numenius; species Numenius arquata. The sequence continues at coordinate 26,836,423 of NC_133587.1, read as the reverse complement.
GGGACCAAATGTACAGAAGCAAGTGGGCAATTCAACACCTCCAGAAAGCATCCTTCCACCAGCAGCCAGGTGAGTGCCGGCGCCCTTCATCCACCTCCAGCTGTCACACGTGAGGGAGGGGAAGGACCAGCATCCATTTACTGCACCCATCATGCTTTTTCTCATTACAGCTTCCACAGCGGCAAGCCAGATGAATGAACCCAGAAACACAACTTCCAATGGCACTCTTCAGCACCTTACAAAATTTTACCCAGGTATTCCAAGAAACTATCAGTATCCTGAAAACTGTCTGCCTCCCTAGAGATATATTACAGGCTCCTCAGCCACATCTCATAACTAACTCCTATTATTAGACTCCAAAATAAATACAGAGAGAGTGGAAAAACACAAAAAAGAGACATCTCATCTTGCACTAATCTCTTAGTAATAAAAGTAAATTCTACTGCTAATTTAGAATAATAAATACGAATTATATACATTTACATAAATATCAATTGTATAAAGTTAATATTAAAAAAGAATACATAACTCACACTTAGCCACCAAAGAAACCTGCATTGAAAATAACAGAAATAACAACTAGAGTGGATATTTAACATCGCCATCAGTTAGTTATGGCTAAAGCAACAATGTGTCTCTGAACTTTACAGCAGAAGTTATCATATCTGTTAATTACATTAATACTGACACATTTTTTACAGAATTTCATTTTGATTTTAGTAACAACTCTATACTGCAATGTACTACAGTGGCCACTTTGCAACATACGTCCTCATTGAATCACACCTTAGTACATATAGTCTATCTATTTTTCAATTAATATCTCCAGGTTACAAATCAGCAAATTCAAAATTGTTGTTCTAATCAGTAACTGCTGACTTTGCTCTGTCAGTACCGTCATGGATTAGTTCTTACACTCAAGTCAGAATTTGGATTAAAGGATGTTCTGGCAATGAGAAATTTCTAACTGTAAGAGTGTAATATAAAATAATATCAAGCAAAATTCCAACAAAAGATAGATACCATCTACTATAAACATGTAATCGGGGGTGGAGAAGATGACAAGAAGTCTGTAGGCATAAGGCAGCCCTCTAGAGAAGCAGACGGGCTGCAGCCCAGCCGTGTACCATTGTGGTCTCCTTGCCCTTCTGCACCAAGCTGAACAGAGCTTGTATGTGCCCTCAAAAAAATCACATCAGTTGAACTAGCATTTTTATGAAAACCTCTCTCCATCAGAAAACTGTAGCTAAGCTCCTCTTATTTTAGTTCCTCTCACATCAAAATTAACAATATAGAGGGAATGGGGGAAAATTTAGTACATCTTATTATCCCAAGGACCCCATCCAGTATCTTCCTCCTCATACTCCTTCCCCAACCTTGCAATCTCTAAATCTTCCAGACAAAGCCATTTATCCTCACAGGCAATTGTGCTGCTGAACCTCAAGCTACAGCTGAGGAAACACATTTGAAAGGCAAACCAGCTTTTAGTGGCATAATGTCAAAAGCAGCTGAAAATACACAGTGGTTCATCAAAAAGGACAATTCTTCAGGAAATGATTAGTGGTTATTTTCAGAATCACAATAACGTGCTCAGAGCTGCACAGAACAAAAGACGTATACGGTCGCCGTCACATGAAGTTTATTGTAACAGACACTTGAAAGACAAAATGAGAAGGATCCAATTCTGTTCTCATTTGCCCTTATTTTAAATAAAACAAAATCCCAGTGTCTCCGGTGCTTCCAGTCACCTCATTGAAATTACTAGCTAATGATGCTAGAATCAAATCCATTTTGCTTCATCCTGCTTTTACGCTTAAATTTATACTCAGTTCCTTTACTATAAATTAATTTGTCGAGACTACTAAGAAGTTATAAAACCTAAAGAACAAAGACCGCCATAGCCTCAAGTGTCATCCACTATGCTGGCTTCCAGGAGATCCCAGAAGGACCAGAAGGTAGGGCAGCCTTGCTGCTAATGCCAACTAGCAAATAACACTCGTTAAACCACATGATTTCCCAGGTCCTCATCTAATTCCAGCTTTCTCAGAGAATACTTTCCTAAAACTGTTTAATCCTCAAATCTTGTTGTTCAATCCACAGTCTCAGCAAGTCCCTCTCCTTGTTGTAAAGTGTAGAATAAACTTGCCTTGAGATGCCAACCAAATCCCAGGTTTTACCACTGAAACAGCTGGATTTCAGTGCCAGCAGGTGGAAAAAAATCCCTGAGCTACTCTTGAAGTCAATGAAGTGGACTGTTGGATCTTTGAGGGAAGAGGAGAGTTATATGATTGTACGATTGCTAACAGGACTTGAATACTATTCCTACTAAGATCACACAGATTTCAATCAGGATGTTTATCAAGAAATTTCATCTTTTAAAATAACTTTGCAGAATTCTATTCAACTTATCGTCCAATCAATCTGTGTTTCACAGAGGTAAGAGGCACTCCACACTTGAAGACAGTAACTTCGGGTTTATTTTCTCCTCATTTGCCCTCAGAAAAGTAGGCATCATAGCTGCACATGCCTTAAAGCTACAACACAAATTCCTTCTTTGCATGGGAGACTCTGTCACCGTCTCTATACTGGTTTGCTTCTTGCTCTGAAACAGCCCCTCGGATTTTCACAGTTGTTTTGCTGGAGTAAGAAACTACCAAAATGAGCAAGACAATCAAAATATAGTCCTAAAATAAGGTGGGCAACAAAGCTGTTATCCTGTTATCTGTGGAGGTGTCAAGCGTTCCTCAGCTTTAGGAAGAATCATTTATACAAATATTTAAGCCCTCAAAGCCAACACATTTACCAATCATTTAGACATAATCATCTTGTCACTTACATACAGCTCAACAAACATGTCATTGGGGAAGCCCTACAGTGTAATTAACGTTGGGTTGAATGACAACTGAAGAAAAACATTGTGAGCGTTTTCATTCAAACCTGAAAGGCAATACCGAGTATGTCAACACTCACTTCACCAGGAAGATTGATTTTCCCCATTATTATTCTTAATTCTACACATGTAGCTTTCAATTTAATTTCACTGAGAATTTTAATCATGGCTTGGCTTTAAGGTTTTCTCTTTAGCAGTGCAGTCCAAACTCTTATTCTCAGAAACATAAGAGATCAAGCAATGTCACCTGACAGCATAGTTAAGAGATCTGATGGTCAGAGAGGAGAGAAAAGAAAAACTTACTGTAATTTTTATGAACTTTCAATTTTGTAGGTAAAATTTTAAAAAGAAACAGTAAGTGCCAGTTCCACTCCAATAATCATGATATTTTCCTAAATATACCCTCTAGTCCTCTGAAGGAACTGTGTCCTCAAAACGTCTTATTTTGCTGTCAGTGTTGTTAAATTTCATAGAGTGAAATACCTGCAGACATGTTTACCTATGTTATAATATAGTGCCTCTACAGATGATACAGAGATACCTGTCGGTGTATCATTTTAAAATACACACGCAACCATTCTCTAAGCAGCACAACAGCCCAAAGCTCCGAGATGCAACAAGGTCTCACCAGCACATCTGAATTCTGCATAAAGTGCTATTAGTGTCTGATTAAATATTAATTACAAGAATGTAGTTGTACAGCATTTAACTGGGGAAAGGCCATTAGCGAATCACAATTTTTCTACCAAAAAATACCCAGCACAGCACAATGTTACTTTCTGCCCTATTTAATATGGCTCACAAGGAGGTAGTAAGTGGCCTGAAAGTATCAGTCCCACCCAGTGGCAAAGGCTGGGGTCCACTGTCCTCCTCACTTTTAACCAGACAAAATCCTGGCTAAAAAGCATTCCTGAGAGACATGAGTACTATTTGTTTCAAGAGGAGGAAAAGGAAAATGTTCTGTTTCAAAGAGAAGGCAAGTCTGTACGTGGGGAGCCAAAGCCACAGCTGCTCCCAACCTCTCCTCTGCTCCCCACTACTCCTGCCTGATGGAGGTTCGGGCACTTGCCCTCACACCCCGGCTCCTAGCCGTGCAGGGGTCCCCGCTGACCGCACATGGCCATCCTTCTCCAAGAGGGAAGGACCATCTCCAGCTATCCACATGTATTTTTTGCAGTCATCTCAACCAGCAGACCAAACTGAGGACCTTTCCCACACCCCTTGCCTTCTCACCTGCCACCTGCCCGATCCTGGGCAAGTCACCAGCTCTGCCCGCAAGCACTGCTGGCAGCTACACAGCTCTGACATTGCTTTTTCCCCTAACAAACTTATGTCATGTGATGGATATAACAAAAAGACTTGAATTCTACCAACGGAGGAGAGCTGATCTAGTGCCTCCCTATTTTGCTAACTCACAGCGATGAGATACGGGCCAAAGGAAAGCCCTTAGCAATACCACAGACAGAGCTAAGCAAATACTTTTCAACTATTATTTGGAAAATAAGATTTTTTTTGTGTCATAATTAAACTGTTTAACCATCTGAATTCACTGCAGTGAAAAACACTGGTGAGGAGAGGGAGAGCCTAAATTCTGTATGGTTAAAAAATTGATTCAATAATGGCTGCAGAAACAGTAGTCCTTCACTGGGCACTGAAAAACCAGGAGTACCTACACTTACCATGGTGTAGGTACTTATAAGCATGGTGTACCATGTTTATAAATACTTAAAGGGTGGGTGTCAGGAGGAAGGGGCCGGTCTTTTATCAGTGGTGCCCAGTGACAGGACAAGAGGAAATGGGCACAAACTTGAATGTAAGAAGTTCCACCTAAACATGAGGAGCAACTTTTTTACCCTGAGGGTGGCAGAGCCCTGGAACAGGCTGCCCAGAGAAGTGGTGGAGTCTCCATCTCTGGAGACATTCAAAACCCACCTGGGGAAGTTCCTGTGTGACCTGCTCTAGGTGGACCTGCTTTGGCAGGGGGGGTTGGACTAGAGGACCTCCAGAGGTCCCTTCCAACCCCATGGGATTCTGTGGTGCAGGAGGCATAACAAGTCCAGGTCCTTCCCTTGTGTTGAAGGACCCATCTTGCATCCCCAGAGACTGCTCTAGCACTCAAAATTGTTCTGGGAGTGGTTTCTCTCAGACTCTGCCTGAACAGTGCAAGATACTGATTTCTGGGCATTTTAGTTCAAGTCTCTGAATGTGCCTTAGAAAAAGCATCCACCTCTGAGACACACCCTTTAGCTACCAGGCTACTGATCCATTGACACCTCCTCAGTGCTTCCATGCTTCATGCAGCACTTTATTTAAGTGATTTATTAAGTGACACTCGTGGGGTAGAGTCAAAGTGTAAAATTTGCTTCCCATTTCCTCACACCGAAACACCTCCCTTATATTTTTTTCACACACTTCTCTCCTGTTCAAGGTGCCCTCTAGGTTTTCACATGTTTCACTAGAGCACTGAAATATTTTATAGCACTCACGAGAGTGCCGGATGGCAGAGACACATGATCCCTGCCCAAGGAACTCTCATCCCAGAGAAGCAGGGAAGGGCCAGGCAGTTCGGTGTCGCAGTTATTGACCTCTGGGAGATGCTCTTCCTGCGCCTTCCCACTTGCTGCTGACTCCTCTCCTACCTGTCCTCCACAGCCCTTGCCTTCCAGGAGGCATCTTTACAGCCCTGAGCTGCGTCTGCAGGAATTGTTCTGCTGTTCTTGTTTGTTTGTTTGTTTCCCAAATTTCTTTCAGTGTCTCTTTTTGCTTCTTGCTTTTCTCTCCTCCTCCATTCCTTTGTTAGCTCAGTTACCTATTATCACTTTTGATATGAAGGACAAACCCAATCACACTATTCCTCCCTGTAACACGGAACACATGAAATCCTTAGGAATTCAGAAGTCATCAAGCAGGCCTATGTGAGTTAACTATTTTTTCAGAGAAATCTATGCAACCAAAAAAGGGCACCAACTCAGAAGCACCTTTAGGTCGGCTGGACAAGCTGGGCATCCTCAGTCAGGATGAACTAGCTCCCTGCAACTCGGTACCGCTTCTGTCAGCTTCCCAAGGCACTTCCTCTTAAGCGATCTGTATGACCACATTTTCAGTTCTTTCTGTGTCCGCAGAACAGTTGCTAACGGAAAACTGGCAATCTCCAAGAGGATTAGAAACAAGGCATGCAACCTGGTAGAGCACCATCACATTAAGAGCTCCCAAGAACTCTATGGGAAGCACTTCTCCCACCTGGGACCCGTGAGAACCAGTGCTGCAAACAGCACCACGTGCAGAAGTACAAAACTACACCTGGGGACAGAATTTGGGAACGTTTCGCCCCTCTTTGCCCATTCTTTGCCTGCAGCTGCCTTAAATACACGTGAAATTGCTCCATGTGATCCAACTTCCTCAGTTTCTACGTTGGGTTTCAGAATAACAGAACAAGCTGAGCTTGTGATTTTTCTGCTACAGTTGTCGCCTCTGTATTAAATAGGTTATGCTGAATGCTGAGGGAGAAAGAAGAAAGAAGATTTCTTCTTCTTAAGTGTTGTCAGCATAGGATTAGCCTACTAGGAGATGAATGCCAAGGAACCTCTCACTGGGCAGCCTGGATTCAGGCACTCTCAAGCTGCAGACGCCCTGGGAGAGCACAGGCTTTTATTTGCAGATACCCTTGATCCTAGCTTACACTTGTAATTATTTGTCACTGCTCATCTCCATAGAAATGAAAGGATTTACATCTTTTTAAATAACTGGCTTAGAATAATAGGTAAGGATTTGATGAATTTTCAAACGTATCTTACAAAGACATTTAAAAGCGTTCAGTCTGCGTTATCTAAAAAGCTGCTAGGGCAGAGAAGCAAAGAAACCAGTATTATTCCCCCTCCTTTTACTAATGCATTTTTATGTTCTGCATACTTATATTTTTAGCTATACACTTTTAAAATTGATAAATGGAGAGCTGCAAGCACTATCTGAATGTTACATCTAGGATTACCGTGCCATTTCTCAGGAGTCACAGGGAAGATTTTTAATACATATTTTTTCTGTAGTGTTGCTCTCCTTTCTTGTGATTTTCAACCTTCTACTGCAGCATTTGAAAACAGAAGTGACCAGGAAAGCCCAGCAATTAATTGCAGAAGCAGTGACTGCAACAAGAAGTTGGTACAATAGATTTAAAACTGGCTAGTGCTCCAATGCCTCTGCCTTCCACAGTCAATAGTCATAAATCCTAGCTCATTCTTTGAAATCAGAAGCAGGTTGCTGACGCAGACAGCTCCAGTTTCACCTGGGAGGTAACGGGGTGAAGTCATTGCATAAGAGAGAAAAAAAATACAGCCAGCTGACTATGCTCCATTTAACTCATCAGCTCCCCAGTGGGAAGCATCAACAGCAGGGGTGCAGCTGACAAGTGAAAAGCTACTTTCTATAACACTTTACTACCCATTTGGGTGCTGTCGGAAGAGCAAATAGTTAAAAGGCCACAGAGGAACAGAGCCTTATCAAAGCAATCTGCAGAGGTACCATTTGTGGCTAGGAGGCAGGGATTCAGCAAGCTCCTGGGTTGGTGCAAGGCTTTGCCCCTTGAATTGTGTTAGAAATTAGTTTTCTCAAAAATGCCTGCCCAGACTGTGCAGTATTGACAGAATATAAAGTCCTTGCTTTTAGACCTTAGAGTATATAAAGGGTGGGTGACAATAGGATTTAACATCTCTCTTCCTACTCTGGATGTCTTTGTTACCATCTAAAAAAAAAGTCTATAGGCAGTACAATGAAGGAAGTCTGGTTTCTTAAAAGACGTACCTCGTGTTTCACTGTGAGCTCTACTTAAATCATCTCACATGGCTGGGCCACTTAGAAAATCTCCTGCACTTGTGCACGTCCTCCTGTCTGAAGCAGATAAAGTCACCCCACACCCTTCACCTCATGGAGAGCTTTGACTCTTTTCACAAGACCATAACATACTTGTGACCTCCATCCCACTATCACATTGGCCAACTGGCTCAAAACATTCTGCATGAGGCAGCCTGACAGTCACAAAACACAGTTGTGAATGCATCTTTTCCATGGGAAACCAGGCTAAAATTACAACAGAAATATATCCAGCAGTAACAGTTTCCCCCCGCTCCCGTCACACAGATTCTGTGCTCATTACCTGCAAGATCTGCAAAACCGTCACTAATTAACCTGGATTAAGCCTCCAAAACACTTCAAAGCAGACTCCCCGTTTAGAAACATTGGGATCCTGGAGTGCGCCCACAAATTTGCCAAGATCTGACTCTCTCAGGGCAGGACTGAACACAATTAGAGAGCGCTCAATTTCAGCACTTTTCTGTTGTCGTTGAACTTGCACATCTCTACAATCACACCTGCATGACCCAGATAGAGGGCTGACTGTAGAAATACAGGGAGTTTCTTCTAATATAGTCGAGACTTTACTGATTAAAAGTAGAAATCACCAGAAAAAACTGTAACATGTCTTAGAATCATTTATCTCCACCATAGCTTCCACCTGCAGCGGCAGACAGGTTAATCTTGCTATAGCTATTCAAAAGAATGGTTCTTCGTCCAGTACCAATATTTGGGTCAAGTACAACAGATAAAAACGATGACACTAGCATGTGAATAGCCTCTCCCAGTTGAAGGAAGAAGACAGGCTCCTACTGATTGCTGGTGAGAAGACAGAGAACTGCCCAACACGTCCCGCTTTCTGAGCAAGGGGAGAATAAAACGATTTTCAACCTTCTGCTTCTCAGTCAGCCACAAGGAAGCCAGCAGCACCAGGCAACCGCTGACCCCAAGCAGCTAACTGGCAGCTGCTTTCCTTCACAGCACTCCAAAGCACTCATGGCCACCACCGCTGACATGACTTGTCCTTCCCAGTATGGCTCCTGTCCTGTTCAAAGCAGCAACTAAGCAAAGGTAATGATATAATCCTAACTGTTTATTGATCAATAATTAACTTGATTATCATCAGCAGAAACGAGCTTCCTGAGCAAAATTTACCCAGTGGCCTCACCATCAGACACTATCCTTCCCTCCTAAAAAAAGCATTCATAATTGCCATAAGCAAGAGAATCACAGTTTCTTCATGGACCTTTCCGAACAGGGAGGTCACTCGTCTGCAGCCTAAAGGAATCTGCCCCAAAATCCAAAAATTATACAAAGTTACTTAAACAATTCAGTGAGCACCACTGACCTACACCCAGCCAGAAAACACAGCAGCGCTTGAGCCATCTTCTGCCACATTTAGAGCCTTGATAGCAAGCTGGGCAGCCTCGACCTGCATCTCTTCAATTTGAGAATCACTGGAAATTTCCTCACAGCTGGGGGGCAGCTGCACCTTGTTGAGACAGACATCGTTAATCAGAGTGTCCTCAATCTTTACCAAGGCTGCAGTTGCAACTTTACAGATACTAATACAAGGATGGACTACAGAGAACTGCTTATGAAAAAAATGTACTTTCTAATCTTGCTCTCCTGTTGTATTCAAGACATTCTGATTTGCCATGTTTAAAAGCAAACATGTAGGAAGAAACCTATATTCTTTCCCCACATACCAGGAATAGGTCTTTTATGTCTTCCCTTTGCTGTCTCCTAAGCAGTGCAACAACAGTTGGAAAAGATTTCTAGGAGAAAAGAGTCAGAGTCTAGGACACAAGCAACATCTATTTTCTTTTCCCTCTTAGCAAGTCTCCAGAGTTTTAATAATTAGTAGATGCCCTCTCTAAGAAGGAGTTTCAGTGTCAGAACAGAAACATATAAACAGCAAAAAAATGAAGGAATAGAAGTGTCAATTCACTAAGGTCATTTTTACACTTTTTTAAAAACAAATCAAGTTCAAGGCTGAGTAAACCACTATTGGGTTTTGCCATTATTGTTACTGGCAGATAAAAATGTCTTTGATTTGTGTGCTGCTACTTTTTCCAGTGAAGATATGGGTGCACATTTGCATTTGTGCATCGCCTTCTATTTGAATTTAAGATTTGCTTTTTGGTGTATTGGGAAATTCTAATAACTCTCTATTAAGATTTTTAATTAGCAGATACGTATTTACACTTTCAGCTAAATTAAGGACAGGGCTTTCTGTCTGGGAATTACATGAGTTTTCATTTCATTTCTCAGCACTGTGAACTGAAAGCACGCAATGCTTATACTTTTCTCAAAGTGACTTTCCTTAAAAGGACTTAAATTTATATTCCTTCTTCATTTGTAGTTATTCAGGTCAAAAAAGCACGTATTTAGAAACTAATGAAGTGTTTATATTAGGATCATTGGACTGGTTTCATAAATAAGAAATCATGCTTTCTTTAACTATCTAGCAATATAAATAGCTGTCATTCCAAATATGCATTATCTTTATCATTCCTAAGAATGGCTTTAAAATATTAAATGCATATTTTGATATCTTTTCATCGTATTTTTCACATGATACTCTGGAATGATTAAAAGTTTCATTGAATCTTCCCCTATCCAAACTGCTTATTAAATTAATTTTTCTGGTTTAAAATGTTGGTTTTCTCCCACATATAATCAGCCAAGCCGTTTGCTAACAGAAATAATGGTGCAAACAATGAAAACTGAATTACAAATGCCTAACAGCTAGACATTTGTAACAACTAAGGGTACAGAAGACATGTGACAACATGTTCTAAGAAAACCAAAAGAGATGTATTGAATTTGGAATATTAAATTGTGGAAAAGAGCTAAGGCAAACCAAGAATTAGCCACCAAAATATTTTGTGAATGTCTCTGAAAAAAACCATAGCTTCTAAAACCAACCTGTGCAGTTTTTGTTTTTCAGTCCTAACTAGTATAGATAAAATAAAAGAAAGAAACAAAAATACTGAAGCTGTGCAATAAAGAATTTAAGTCAAATACAGGCAAAGTTAGTGGAAAAATTCCTCTTGCCTTATTACGATGTTTGAACCAAGCTTTAATTAAGTATCAATATGAAGATATTGCGTAGATTTCTGAAGAAATACAGTCCATAGCATTCTAACTGCATTTTCTTTTTGCTTTAGTACATAACTTGCTTGCACAGCATCTTTGCTGTTTGCTGCTTACTCCTTCCCCATTTCATCACTCCTTTACACCACTAGGCTAAGGTTACTCGAGTAGTCATAGTCTCCTCCTTTTTTTGTGTGTGTTTTCCTTCCCTCCCAAGATTAATTGCATATTCATATACTACCACAAATCTTCCCCAGACCATATGGGAATAATTTCAACCTGGCTCAGGGTCATTTCTGTCATTATTGGCTACTCATTCCCATTAGAAGCTGCTACCCATCTTATTATTCAATATAAAAATGAAATCCTGTATTATCTATTCCCTGCATCACAGTGATGCTGGGGTTCACCTCCTGCCATTTGAGCAGTTTGTGACAGCAACAGGACAACCACCACTCTTAGAAGGTTTGCAGAGGCAGCTCCTCTGCTCATTCAACAGATGGTGCAAACTAAGTCATCTCATTCATAGACATAACACACATAATTCTTCCAAATATATTATTAGGCTGTGGTAGTATGTATATAAACCATTCTGTATTTGACAGCAAAGACTCCATTGAAAAGAGGTCAGCATTTAAAACTCCAATAACAGTAATAAATAATAAAAGAAAAGGATTTTTTTTTTTTTAAGTTTCACTGGTAGAAATGTGCAAGTGTTCAGCAGGGTGAAACTAGGCAATGATATTGCTTCCCAGCAACTAACTAATCCTGGATCATGGAAAAATTATTTACTTTCTGCAGGAAAAAGAAACCTGATTTTCTGTCTAAAGAACAGCCAAACGACCTTTACCCACAGCAATTCAGGAAAACAGAGGCTGTAGTGAGAGATCCAAGTCCACCCACTTCTGTGGACTTCTGGACAGTATTATGAGAGGACCAGCTCTATGGATGACTTGTCTGACCTTGTCTTCTACCTCCACCCCATGATATTGAAATACATATTTCTGTGACCCTTACAGCACTGTTTTATCTGACACCAGAAGCAAGGAGAGGAACTTAGGATGGCCCAGCAAACACCGAGACAAAGAAGAGAATCACAGGATACTATCCGTAATTGTAAAATCCAAGGCTGTCACCCCTTGTTCATTCAGGACACAGGCTAGATCTGGACTTGGGACAAATCCCGGTGGCAGTAGCTGAGCAGTGCTCTGAAAATGAGGCAAAGCATTACAGGACTTGCAAGATGATTTCACGATTCAGATAACTATGTACTTCCCTGAAGAACGTGTTTCTATCCCTGCCCAGGCTGCAAAGGGTATGCATAGTCAATCTGGCAGACTCGAGCTCACCCTGCCCTTTCTCCAAGTCAACATGAGCTTAACCTGCTGGTGAGCTGATCCAAGACCATGTACATCCACAGCACAAAGCCCATGCTCATATGGCCCCCGCAGGAAGTCAAGCAATCGGCTGCATGTAAGGTGCCTGAAGTCAGTAGTGGGATACTAAGAATGCGAGTTTCTCAACTGAGGTCCGTTTGGTTGAACCCCATCATACCCAGGGATAGACTGTGTCCTGTCTCAACAGCTGCCACAAGGAAGGTGTGCTGTTCAGGGCAGTTCTTCTGGGTTCTTCTGACAGCTATCCTATCATGTCAGGAAGCAAAAAAGAGTTTTCCAAGAGGCAGAGATCTGCTCAAGGCTGGGTACTGTGGACTTCGGTTAAACCAAAATCAAGAGAAGCGAAGCAGCAGAGATCAGAAGAAAGAAACAAGCGCCCAGCAGATGACACTGGACTCACGCGTTTTTGCTGCTGGGGAAGGAAGCCAGCTGAAGCAGCCTGACAACCACGTGTGGTACGAACAACAACTTCAATGGTGAACCAGATGGGAGCAGGAAGAAGAAAAGATGGCATAGAAACAAAGTCCATTAGCAAATGATGGAAAGTAATTCCAGCACGAGCTGCCTTAACAGTGCCTCTAAAACTTCTGTGTAAAGACCTCACTTCCTCCAAAGGCCACCTCACAAGAAATATGAAATAAATCCTGGAGTCAGAGTGCTCAGCAGCCTGCAGCTACACACAGGTTGGAAGCATCCTGCGCACGAGCACCGGGGCTTAGAGACTCACGGGTGCTTGTTCACCCTCCCAGCCACACAGACCCTGACACCACTCGTCTCCGGCAGTGGGAACAAGCTCTGCTGGCTTCACCACACACCCATCCAGTCCCAGAGCACCCTGCACACATCATCTACGTCTTGCGTGGGGGCCAGCTCTGTCCCTGGCTGCTGCCTTTGCCAATGGATAATAAATGCTGCAGTTCTTCCTATGTATTTATATGCAATAATACTGCATGGCCCTGCAAACACAAGGTGTGTTGCACACTTAGTTTTACTTGCACAATTTTACATCTAAACTAGTATTCCCAACGGTGGTTTATAGTTGAATTAACCTGTAAATATTCTAGGAGTTGAAACACTAAAAGGATGCACACTGTGCTGTTTTAAACAGGCAGCTACTGCATTTCATTTTAGCAAACATTTCTCCTCATTCTCATTAAATGGAAAAGCAGTTTTCATAGGGGTTGATGGAAACCCAGTAAAGGATGTTATACATCTTATGAATCCTATGTAATTCCCAGCTTTCACAAGCCTTCAGCATTAACAAAAAATGGGAAACACCCAGCCAACATTTCATAAAATTTAGCCAAAAAAATCAGAAACAAGTGTTGGGGCTTAATATACTCTGAATGACTCTAACAATAACCTTAGAATAAAGCTCTGAACAGAGTTTGATGATCAGATGGCGTGGACCAAGGTGACAAGAAGTAAGTGTCCTCAGACACCGTAAGTCGTCGCTTTCCTCCCTCTTCCTATGATCTCTGACCCTGCTCTGCAGTGATCATACGCTGCAGTTTTTATCTAAAAAAATCCTTCAGAAGGTTATAGTAGGTGAAGTGATAATACCGTAGACATAGCCTACTTCTTTTGTGTGGCAGTTCTCTGAAATACTCATAAAATATGCATGTTCTAAGCTTCTTCATGGCACTGACTATTGTGCTAGTTAGCTTGATGAAAGCAGAGCTATAGCAAATTTAAAGGGACACCACCAACTGGTTTGAGGCCTTAAAAATGGTTTGAATCAAATTCAGATATTTGTTTGGAGGTGTTGGATGTTAAACAAGTCTAATAACTATAAAAATGCATGTCACAACAAATATCCTAAACTTTAATTCAGAATAATTTGAATTCTTTCAAATTATCTTCCATAAAGTTGTGAAGCCCCTTCTAAAACATGACTGTGCCAAAATAAGAATATCGGAGAAAGAACACTGCGAACTCTGTAATATAATCAAGTGATGCAATTTTTAAAAATTACTTTAAAAGTTTCTCTATTTTTGCACAAACATCCACTATTTCTATCTTCTGAAAAGATCTCTCTAAAGTAAAGATAATACCGGAGAGAAGTTCAAGCATCTTGGTTTAGTCTGAAAACTTTCCAGTCTCAGTGACAAACCTTCAGGTAATTCCAGCCTTCAGCTCTGAGCGTCCATTACCTCACTCCACTCAGAAACGCATCCCAAAATGGCAGGCGGACTTCAGCCTTAACACTTCTTCCATCACTAACTACCCACCCATCCCCTGCAAAAGAAGTGCAGAACTTGGGTCATACAATACCGAAGGCCCTAAGCCCATGGGCAGTGCCCTTAACAAGAGATATCCCAGCTTTTGCACTCTTCGAACAGGTGCAGACATCTGAGGAAGGTGCAGAAGCCAAGTACTCCTGACCTTACTGCCCCCGTACCTGGTGTGCAGCCTGGCAGGCATGTGGGTACCCTGCAGAAGGCACTTGCTGCAGTTGCCTGGTTCAACATCTGCCTCTCTCCCCCATTTTTGGGGGAGAGCAGTTGCACAGGATATGGAAAGACATAGGTTTATGTCCCTCTTGCCTGAACAAGGTTCAAACCCACACCTTGTAAACCCCAAGAAAGAGGACTAACGACTAGACTCTGGACTCTATACATGTGAAAGGAGACAAAGGGCAAAAGGATGTGGGGAGTGCTCCTCAGCCATGTAGCCAAAGCATTATCAAACCAATTAGATTCCTTGTACAAGACAAAGAAACTATGTATGCTGCAGGAAGAAAGCAAGTCTCCTCTGTATCTATTGAGGTCTCTGACCAGTTGGCTACAGAACACTGCTTTCCCCAACCCTTTTCTCCCGTATGATTCATCTTGAATCCTTGGTTACACAGTGGCCAAGTCAAGTCAACAAGAAGAGAGGTGAGTGTCCCAGCTAAGAAGAGCACTGGTGGCATGTTACTCCTCTGATCTGAGTAGTTTTGTATTCACTAAGAAAGATGAATATTGGAGTCTGGTCTCCTTCATCCTGGGTGAGACCTTTAATCACTGAGCCATTGCAGAATGAGGGTACCAGCAGCAGCTCTTCCTCCAGCTGTATTTTAAATTAGAAGAGTGAGGCACGGTGAGTTCCATGGAGAAAAAAGAAAAAAAAAAAAAAGGCTGCCTGTAATTAAGGGGGGGGCTCAGCAGCATATAAAGAAACCTCTCCGCTGCCTTCAGAGACTTGCCAGAAGTCATACAATGGGTCAACAGCAGAGCAGGGAACTGAATCTAAATCTGCCTCCCAACCCAGTGCCCTTTCTCCTGCGTCTTCTGAGCTCTCAGATTCCAGCTGCCCAAGATCCCCCAGCTTTACATGAGTTTGCCTTGCAGGGTGCTGAAGCCCTTCAGCACATTTCCTCTTGGATAAATCTAAGAAGACATACACACACTATTCCTCCCCTGCTGGTTTTATGTCTAGGTGCCATTCCCCTACTTTGAAGAAAAGGACAAAGCAGAGAAAAAGCCAAATGGTTGAAGATTCAGAGAGACAACCTGCCCAGCCTCTGGGGAAGCTTCTCAGAGAGCGTCTTTAAGGTCAAACGATCAAAGCAAAACCATTTTTGCTGTTACCACTCTTCCCTGGGTCCTTTGAAGAAAAGAAATAACAGCTCACAAAAAGTGAATATTTATTCTTGCAGTTTACACAGCACATGATCCAGAAGCTGTCCAGCTTCTTTGATTTTTGGTACAGCTTCCTACAGCTATTGGAGGGGGAAAGGCTTCTTATTTCCAGGTATCAGCTATTTCAGCCTCTTAAAGACTTCTCTCTCTCTCTTTCTTGCAGTTAACGGGAAGAGTCTCCCTTCAACACTATCTCCCAAATTGCTGCCCATGGAACTTGGCAGTAAAAGGAGTAACATCTGCTAATGTCACCAGAATAATCTATACTTTATCACCATCACCTTCTTCCACCTTCCCCTCTCCCCCAAAAGTATAAATCAAACTAACCATCACTTCGTTAAAGATTTTCCCTCTCTTTTGTTACCCCTCTCTAATGTCTACTCGTAACTGTGTGGCTCAGAACATTTCTCAGTGTACAGCAGATAACACACTGATAGACAGTAGGCCAGTCTTAATGCCAGAAAATTTGGAGTGACTCATCTTCATGAAAGCAAGCCATGTGAGTCACAGCCATGATGACTCAGAAGCCTGAGGAGAAGGCACCTTTCTGGGAGGAAGAAATGAAATTGTCCTACTTTTGCAAATATGTAACTTAGCGAGGAGCTTCCCGTAGGGGTAGATTTAAGGGTCAAGGAGTGAGGGGGAATTACATCATGAAAAAGGGACAATATGTATATTAATAGCACAAAAAACTTCCACCAGTTACATTGTGACTCACCATATTTTCATTATTAGACCTCCCATTTAATAAATAACATCCTTCTTTCCTTGTAATGGCAAATTAAATTGTGTTAGGCTTTTTGTTGAAGAGCTTGATTGCCTGATTTCATTGACCATTCAATAATGATTTCATGAGTGACCAGAGGGAAAATAAAACTTAGAAGACCTACAGTTCATTAAAGCTGTCAGCAGAAGTGGACAAATATGACACATTGAATAACAAATTGTAACGTTTCTAGATATGAACATGATAAGGCATTTATCCTGCTTCACGCTTCACTTGATGGTAGCAGAAATATCAGACCGGATCATCTGAAACAAACAGTATGAACATATAAGTTTGCTTACCATAATTTGTACATAAACTCTAAATTGTAACTCTGCTTATCAGAAATTGTGCAAAGATCTAAATTAGCAAGCACCCAAATGTGATGGGAGAAGTCATGCAAATTTCCATCTACAGACCACATATGGTCCAGGCTACATGAACCATAAGGCCTAACGGTCTTTGTCTACAAAGGCTATGAGGGTTTTCTTTCAGAGTCTTACAAAGAGCTATAGAAGGGATGAAAATTCATTAAATAGAAAAATTCAGTGACTACAGAGACAGGCAAGTTAGAAAACTCCATCTAGTTATCTGGCTTGATGCATCAAATTTCAGCTAACCTATCTACCCAGTGCTGAAGCAGGTGCCTCAAAATGGTCTCTCATACCCAGGACCTCACTGCCAGGATGGATGGATCTGTGCCAAAGCTGAGGGCACACTAAATCACATCGCACAGTTGTTCATCGTTCATTTTGTTGCCTGATTAATGCACTCTGCTCCCTCACGCTCTTTATCTGTCTTCTCTTCCTTCCATATGCCCTTAAACAACTCTCTGGGTAGTCTCTTTTAGTTTCCTTTTCCAAACTCTGTGAAGATGGTCTCGTTCTTTTTTTTTTTTTTATTGCTGCCAATAGGATCTGCACTACTGTCAGGTAAACTGTCCTTTGAATACTTCCAGTGTTAGAATAACTTTATTCTTCAAGTTTCAGCCCTTGCTGCCAGACTCGGCTTTAGAAATCTGATTTTTTTTTCTTCAAACTTACCATCCTACCCATGGCTGTTCTGGCCGTGTTCTTCAAGTACACTGTCGCATGGACTAGATTAATCAATGGCCGTCTCTAAATACCTTTTCTTCAACCTGCTTCCCATTCCATTGAATTTCTTTTTATATTTCGATTCCCTATATTTGTCTTAGAGTTATGAAGCAATGCAGCTTCACTTAAAACCTCAGCCAGAAGTTTCAGGCTAATACACTTCATTCGGGAAGACTAGGAACAGGCAAACGAACTCCTGAGGCCCCTTCCTAACTGAATTGCTCTGTGAGTCTATGAGACTGATAGTTACAGTGCCTTAAATAAAAAGCAGCAGTTTGTTACCCCACCATAACTTAGCTATTTGTCCAAGACCACACTGCCATTTGAAGACACATCTTACAGCCCACACCTACCGCACACGCAGTCACACAAAGAGCTGCTTTAAAAGGCTGTCAGCGTTCAGATGCTTCATAAGGAGAGGAAGCACGTAAGCATGCAAAACAGATAGGTTTTGCAGATGTTCTTTGGAGAACCCACCTGTTGTTAATTATTTTGATTATTTAGGCTGATAGCCAGCAGTGCTGGATGTAGCTGCAGCTGCTGAGGACGCTGCTGCCCTGGGGTGTTTATTCTGCCCCGGCCACAGCTGAATTACTCAACTCAGGGAGCTGGGACTGTTTAGTTTGAGGAAGAGGAGACTGAGGGGTGACCTCATCACTCTCTACAACTACTTGAAAGGACATTGTAGAGAGAGGTTGGTGCTGGTCTGTTCTCACAAGCAAACAGCGATAGAACAAGAGGGAATGGATTCAAGCTGCAACAGGGTAGGTTTAGACTGGACATTAGGAAGAAATTCTTCACAGTAAGAGTGATCAGACACTGGAACAGGCTGCCCAGGGAGGTGGTTGAGCCACCATCCTTGGATGAGTTTAAGAGTCGTTTAGATGTGGCGTTGGGGGATATGGTGTAGGGAAGAACTTTGTAGAGTAGGGTAGATGGTTGGACTCGATGATCCCAAGGGTCTTTTCCAACCTAGATGATATTATGATTCTATGAACTCACACTCTGGCCTTCCCATCATCACCTGGTAAAGGCTGGCTTGCATTAAAGGTCAGGATGGAAAACTGATGCAGGCAGGTAATGTACCTGCCTATAAACCCTTCTCTGCACCCAGCAGCAGGGGGTGCAGGTCTCCAACAGCAGAAACAAGCAGAGAGCTGGGGACAGCAGTGTTTAGACCTACCATATGTAGGTATGCCAGCAAACATCTGCCAGAGCCTGGAATTTCCCTCAACTTGAAATTCAGAGAGTTGCTTGTCTTCCTATAGATGCAGGCATAGCAACACTCCACTCCCACATTTCTATTACTACCTCAAAGGTTCTTATAGATCTTGGCAACGTTTTCCACAGTGGTGGACTCCTGTGCGTATTCTGATTTCAGAATGTCTCAGCTTGATTCACCTGAAAAGGCCCAGTTACCAAACATGCCAAGTGCCAGCTCTCTCCAGAAGCAGGTCACATTGAGGAGGCTGAGCTCCCCAGGTCCTCCGCACAGTCAAAACACTTCATCCCTCTCCCTGACTCTTCCTCTTCGTCAGGACTGATCCGCGTGAATCAGCAAAATTCCTGCTGGCTAATAGAAACTGTAGTACCATCTTCTTACAGGTTTTCTACTTCAGTTGTCACAGACATACTGCCCTTCGGTTTTCTCTCAGTTTTCCATATTTTTTGGTTACCTCTTAGAAACTGACTTGAGGTCACACAACAGAATACTCATCTTGAAGCAGCAAGTAAAGGCTCAGAAAAAAAGCATAAAATAGAAGCATGAACCAAGCCAAAGTAACTTGCTGATCTGTGTGTATATATGTGATTATATGGTATTGCTACTTTTTCTGACATACAGTCAGTCGTTTGGGGGCTGCCCTCAGAAAGAGAAGCAATTGATTAGGGATCTGCTAATTCCACTGACACAATTGTGTTTGTATTTATAGAAGTGTACTTCCCTGAGCACAGGAGGAATCAAACAGCAGGAGACAGCGGGTGTGTTGATGCTGGAGGACGCAGTGCAGCGCAGAGATACCATCTCTAAACAGGCTGGCTTGCACACTGGGAAACCGTGCTGCCGCAGCAGCCCACAGTTCCGCTTCGGACCAGCACATCCACCCAGGATTGCACCCTAACTCTTTAACACTTTCAAGAATTTTTTTTCTCTGGTCCCCAGCTCCCTGACTGTAGTGTTAAAAGTCAAAGGAAACGTGCTGGGAGCAGGCTGCGACGGTGCTGTTCTCAGTCAGCGTGCAAGCCCCGTGGAGCTGCTGGGAGAGGGTCTGAGCGGTGGCAGAGGCTGGGAGCCGCCTGCCTGAGCCCCCTGCAGAGCAGCCAGGCAGCACTCCCAGGACTGAGGTTCAGGCTGATCTAAGCAAGCATGAAAGCTTCCCCAACCAGAGTGTCTCTTCCCTAAATCAGGACTGCTGGAGCGGTTCCAGAGAAGGGCTACGAAGATGATCAGAGCAGTGGAACAGCTCTCCTACAAGGACAGGCTGAGAGAGTTGGGGTTGTTCAGCCTGGAGAAGAGAAGGCTCCAGGGAGACCTTATTGCAGCCTTCCAGTACCTGAAGGGAGCCTACAGAAGAGATGGGAGTTTTTACAAGGGCATGAAGTAATAGGATGAGGGGTAATGGCTTCAAACTAGAAGAGGGGAGATTTAGATTAGATATCAGGAAGAAATTCTTCACTATGAGGGTGGTGAGACACTGGCCCAGGTTGCCCAGAGAAGCTGTGGATGCCCCATCCCTGGAGGTGTTCAAGGCCAGGCTGGATGGGGCTTTGAGCAACCTGGTCTAGTGGAGGTGTCCCTGCCCATGGTAGAGGGGTTTGAAAAACTATGATCTTTGAGGTTCCTTCCAACCCAAACCATTCTATGATTCTATGATAGGTGCCCTTATATTTAAGCATCTCCATTGCCATTGCATGTCTTGCTGCTATTATTTCTCCTGCTCACCTAGAATGATTTATGTTATCACAAGGTAAGACTGGATGTGGGAACACTGTAGTCACTGTAGCTTAGACAAGTACACGCACATTCTTTAAGGAGTACTGAGAGAGAACTTCAGCGGCTCTAGGAGATACAATCTGGATTAGGCTCAGGCTTGTCCACACTCTTGGCTCAGTTCGCGAGTCCCCCTGTCTCCCAGCGCTCAAGCACCTTTGTTTTTTTACTTAGCTCTTGTCACTCCCTCTTAGAAAAATCACTCGGAGATGTTGAGTGAACATGAGAGCACTTAGTACCCCCTGCACCACAACCCACCTTTGCAAGCTGTTTTCTGCAGGCAATTGGTAAGATCCTAACTCACATCAACAACAGAAATGGGCGTTGCTGCACAGCAGTGTTAATTCCTCTATTAATGCACAGCCTTTGTGAAACCAAGGCCAAAATTCACGGTCATCACTCACAGAGGACTCCAGATACAGCCCAAATCAGAGATAATTAGCAGACCGCATGTTTAATGATAAGGTATTGATACTATTTGACATTGAAATTACTTCAGAACTTCAACTCACAAAGGCTATATATTTTAATTATAAAGTTATTTATAGCCTTGATAAGAGGATAAAACTAAGTCCCTTCTGCCTCTCCCTGGTTGCTGAGCACATGGATGTTAAAGATCCCCCTTGCATTCAGGCATCAGGATAACCCATCCTACTTCTCCAAAATAACGTTGCTCTGAAAATTAATTTCACAAGTGTTCACTTTGTGCTTTTCATCGTGGTTTAATATAAATAAATAGTGTTAAGGACAACTGCCTGCATCTTAAGGTACTAGAGCAGTATAATGTTAAATTGGAAATAAAAGTATATTGTTCAGTTTTCACTGGTTAAGAACACAGCTCAGAATACAACAGTTAGTACAAAAGTTGTATGCGTAACATACATAATTGTAAAAATTTGTTCGATTAAAAGTAATACTTTTTATAAATTGCTGTTTACTACAAGAATAAAAATGCAGAAGTCGATTATATTATGCTTTTTCTTGTCTATGCAGCCAGTTGAAACATTATAGAGAGAGAGTGAAGAGTGAGAGAGATGGGCAACATTAGGAAAAACAACTACCCCCCAAAGTATTTTCTATTGCAAAGCATTCTTGAGTTCAGTATCCAGAAATTGTAACTGCTTGTTCCAAAGAGTTACCAAACAGGCAGGTAAAAATTAGGGAGAAAGCACAAATTACTGAGCACAGCAGACAAGGAAGAATCCTGCTAGAACCAGAAGTCAGAGATGTGCCTTTCAAAATCCAGCCTTGCTAAGCCTTCCTGAATTGATGAAGGGATAAACTACCCACCTTTCTATCATACAATGAGGGTGGTGAAACACTGGGACAGGTTGTCCAGAGAGGTGGTAGATACCCCAAGCCCTGGAAACGTTCAAGGTCAGGTTGGACGGGGCTCTGAGCAACCTGATCTAGCTGAAAACGTCCCTACTCATTGCAAGGGGGTTGGACTAGATGACCTTTAAAGGTCCCTTCCAACCTAAACTATTCTATGATTCTATCTTTTCCAAAATTCCCAGATCAAAATATAGGTTGGTTTTCAGTCTTAAATTCCCACTTGGTTTGCAAGAACTAATGTCTTCCTCCATATCCAAGAGTTTTGCAAATAGAACTTCAAGAAATACTCTGTATGACAAGCAGAAGTTCCAGAACATTTGGACGGGACTTCTCAAATAAACATTAAGGACATCTGTTCTGAAAACTAAACCAATCTTTCTGGTTTTATATGAGTAATACGCTAAAAATGGATCATAAGTGGCCAAATTCTGTTCTCAATCAAACTCAAATAACTTCAATGATTTCAACACTACTACCCTAATTATCTCAGTTGATATGCATCACTTCTGCCCGTTGGCAAAGAAGCTGCAATATTCACTATATTACAGGCTGGGGTGCTTTCCACAGTCAAAATTCTCTCCTTTCATTGTCTCTTCACGGGTAATTTTATTTCCTGGTAGTCTTCAGTCTACTATAATTTAGTCATTTCATTTCACTTTGCACATTTTTCATCAAGTTGAGAATTACAGTTTGAAAAAAGTGCAGGAGGAGAACGGCAGAAATGGAGCAAGGCTAGCATTAGCATACATTATTTAATCGACTCAAATCACACCTCCGTTCAGTCCAATAGCAGAGCATGAGCCAGTCACAGCCATGAGTAACACAGGGGGGACAGATTACCAAAGGAACTAAGGAAATTCTCATTGATTAGTCTTTAATTTCAGATTGTAGGTTTCCCTCAAAGACATACCCAAGTTCAGCTACAATTTATCAGACCCGATGGCTTTTACATACATCCTAGAAAGATGAATTTCCAAGCAGCAATTTCCAAGCAAAGATGAATTCCAGCAGGAATTACCAAGTGACATTTTGTGCTGTGAATTATGTAGGTGATCAGAGCAGTTATTCCTATCTTCCCTATGTGCCCTGAAATCAGTGAGTCACGGCTGAGGCTACGATATCTTATTTCATGTGGCCTAGAACTTCCAAATGAATATTTTACTTTACAGACTAGTCTCTGCTTAAAACAGTTGTAAGGTGGCACAGTTCATCAAGTTACCAGGGCCTGGCTTATTCCAACTCTTAGTATTCTTGCATAGGAACATGTTTCTCAGTTTTGGTTTAATCCAAGTCCAAAATCAGGAAACATTTAGGGGTATGCACCACAAGTCATACCCCTAAAATAAAGTCATAACCAGTTTTAGATTGTATGGGGAAAAGAAAACAAAACCCACCAATATCTTCTTTCAGTAACATTAATACATTAATTCTTATTACTGTTAACTTGTAGTAATTTTGAGACAGAGGAATACTAAGTGATTCTGTAATCTTTAATGTATTCTTTTAATGTCTTTGAAGAACTCAAAGAATAAAAACCACACTAGTGCAAGACTCAGTCTATTCAAATTTCCACAGCTCCTCACAGAAAATCATTTGAGTCTGGGGAAGTTAATATCTCGTGGGCCATCATCAGCAGAACATCTCTTGTGCTAATGGAACACAGCAATTCTCAATTACCAAATGGCAGAAAGCATTTTATTCTATTCCTGGCAAGTGGCACAATATCAAACATTAAAATCACATAATTTCATTTTTATAACATTTTTACTTTCCTTCCCTTTCATTTCAATTTGGATGTGATATTAGCAACCAGTAATTCAAGAGGAGCCAGAAATAGAAATCAGATCCTTGTACTATCCAAGAATAGCTTGAAAAAACATTCCAAAGGCTATGAAGCATTAACCTTCTTCAATTTTTTAATAAAAAAAAAAAGTATTATGTATTGGATCCTTAAGTCATATCTGAAATAGGAGGAAGCAAGATTAGAAACAGATATCAAAGGGTCACATCACACATTTCACCATAAATAAATACATTGGCAAAGGCATAAATAATACAAGGTTACATAAGAATTTTCAAGTATTATTGTATCTTATAAGCTCTTTCAGTAGCAGCATCATAAAGCACCCTGTAACCAACTGCGATGCTTGCCTCATTGCTTTTTGCACTGCAGTAACCAGCATAATGAAAAAAATATCATTAAGGCTAAATTTGACCAGGGATGTAAACAGGGACCAAACTCAGCTCTTCTGTGTTTATCACACTCCAGTGGCAGCAAAAGGGGATAAACGTGAGGCTCTGTGTGGGCCTGATCTAAAGGAAATTTTAGTGGAGACAAAGATTAGAAACTTTTAAAAATTTCATAGAAACAATACAGAAGTTGTAGCAATCTTCCAGTGATACCACTACATGTGAAATTTGAGGTCTTACGCAAAGATTTATGGTTGTGTTTGGGGTTTTTTTTTTTAAAAAAAGGACAATTTTTCATTTAATACCTAGACTTTAACAGTCTCATTTTGTTCCACCAGTGGTCTAAAATGATATTCTGAATTTCGTAGTGCTACTATCCAATCCAAGCAAGGTGAGAAACCATGTTCAAGTCTCTTTTCAAACACAACGCAAACCCAAAACCATAGGAGAACCCAGACCATCTCTCCTTAATGAGGAAAAGATTTGCCACCACTTTTACATTACTGCAAGGACCATTGAAGGTCTTATGATCTCTTGACTGTTTTCATCAAAAGAAACCACTTAAAGTGGTGGTGGGAGGTTGCCAGCTGGGAATATGGATATCAATCAGTGGGATTTTTGGCTGTGGTATTATGACAGCTCAGCAAGGTCTCAGACACCTTGATATTACATGCATTAGGATAACATATAGTACATCTGCCAACAGGCAAAATTACTATACACTGAAAAGGGACTATGCACAAACCTGCAGATGAGTTAAACACTAATAATGATGATCCCAGCAGTACTAACAAAGCTGAATAAGCAGGTGGAACTAAATTTGTGGGTTTAACTGAAAATAACTGTATCTGGAATCAGGGTACATATTATTTGCACACCATAATAATTTGAAACAGCTACAGACTTGTGTACTTCAGCTGTACACAAAACACGAAGGAATAAAAAGAGTAAATTTGGCACCTTTTTGCACTGTGCAGAGATATGCATGTACTGCATGAAAACCTCGGTATCCGTGTGTAGTGAGTGTTGCAGACAAGTTAGCAAGCCCCCTTGTTGGCAGGAGGAGCTCAGGACAGCCAGCTCAACAAAAATGTGAAGAGAAAACAAGAAATTGTCATCTCCTCACTTGTTCACCCTGTAAAACCAGGGTTGTATGACAGAGCCTGTATCACCCACAGCACAGCCCCGGACCGAGCAGCCCAGCGGGCCAGGTGTGCATCAGGAACTACTCCCTGCTTGAGGGACAGCACAAATCGTCTGTAGCAGAACTCAGGAAGCCATTAGCCATCCACAATGAGAAGATAATCACATATAAAGCACACTTAGCAGAAGAAGAAATATAATCCCACTCCGCAACGGGATAAAGTTTCTTAGTCTGCCTGGGTATTTTTGTGGGAGCTGTAGTGTAGATTTCCAATTTTAACACAGATCTTTATAGTTCTTCAGTTTCTAGGAGATCACTGTACAGTTGTGTGTCCTGTCCAAAATGATGCCAGTAAGAGGTCTCTTGGGACAAAAAACTGCGTAAGTTTAGGACTTAGTATCATATGGTGATAGGCAAAGAACAAGGGGAGACATCAGAAAGCTAAGCAAAAGAAAGAAATT
The DNA here is from genome assembly GCF_964106895.1 of Numenius arquata. Classification (NCBI taxonomy): domain Eukaryota; kingdom Metazoa; phylum Chordata; class Aves; order Charadriiformes; family Scolopacidae; genus Numenius; species Numenius arquata. The sequence continues at coordinate 26,810,593 of NC_133587.1, read as the reverse complement.
CAGTACTGTGTTTAACTCTTCCCATTGTCCACAAAGCTAGAAAGCTACACGGTGCCAGCAACTACTCCCACTTTCTGCTCCATACAATTACAGACCTCAGCTGGTTTTCCTATTCTAAGCATCCTTTGAAGCAAGCCCTCAAGAGCACAGGAAAGCCACATTAAATCAGACCAAAGGTGCAAAGGCACCTAGCATCCAGTCTGGTACTGTGGCTAACAGCAAATGTAGGGAAGCCCATAAAGACCGGAATAATATACAGAGACACGTCTCTACAACACTCTCCCAACTTCCAGCTTGGGGGTAAGAGGTGCTATCATTGGATTTGATAATCCCCATTTGATTTTGCTTCCCTTTGTGTGTCCAGACATTTTTTGAACATATGTGAACTGTTAGCTTCCATGTCAATTCCTCTGTCAAGGAATTTCAGCGCTGAACTATTCAGCACATGAAGGAATCCTTTCTTCTTCTTGTCACCTGCTTGATACATTCAGTATCTTCCTTCTAAGAATGTCACTATGATGGAAAGAGAAAGTATGTCTGGTACCTAGTGACCACTTGTGGGGAAAGAATAAAAATAAAATGAACTAAGACAGATCTTGACCTCCTTGTATATGACAACAAACCAGTGCTGGAAGAGAAGGTTGATAGAGGGTGGTGTTCTCCTAGCAACCCGAGAAACCAGAGCCCTCTTCTCCAGGAAAGAGCTGCATCCCAAAGGCTACAGCAGACCATTAACGCTGGTGGTTCTAAGTGTAGTCGGTAGCAGAGATTGCAGGGCTCTGCCTCCCTGAGCTCTCATGAGGAAGTCAAGTCATTGCCACAAGTATTGTAGCCAGTGAAGAACATAAAATGTTTCTGGGTCTGAGAGCCTGTTTGGGAGGGACAGGAGGTAACGCTGAATATACTTAACAGACCAATCATAAAATTACTCACATCCAAAGGAGTTATGTGCACGCTCCAGAGTGTATTTATATCCAGCTGTTTAACAAGATTTTTATGTGAATGTTGAAAGAATACTCTCGAGTGAAACAGAAATGTACAACATATTTTCACAGAAAACTCCTTACAACTGCATTTCCCACATGAACATGGCAGGTAATTAAATAAATATGCTAGGATCAATAAGCATAGGCTTAGGAAAGTTAACTAATATAGAACTAGTCCCAAGGAGGGGAGCTGAAAGTAATGAGGAAATAACCACCCTAGAAGAACAAGCAAAATTGTTTGGTTTTGCCACCACAGGCTTCCAATACAGTCATATAATGGCATGTAATCCTGGGAGACAGACAGCAGACCCTGCTGAAAAGTAACCACCACTATGAATACACAGTGAGCAGAGCTGATGTGTTCCAGAGAGCCTGGGAAAGGCACGGTCTTGTCTGACCATCACCATCAGCCACCACATGCATGCCCCCCCACCATGACAACCAGGAGCACGGCCCGGCTCTGCGCTTCTTACACACTCACACACACAATCCCACAATAGATATCTAGTCCATACTGTACAGAACTATTTAAAAAATACTCTGAATTGAAAAGACATTCGCCTATTTTAAACAGAAAGCTCTACTTTGATTCTGCCACATATCATGTTTTAAGTTTTAATGTTTTTGCATTTTCTTGTCTCATTATTTGGGGAAAGGAGTAAATGTCCTGTTCTGTTAACCTTTCTTTGAACAACTGTTTCTCCAAAATAAAATGCAAATCTTCAGCAGCTATGGTATGTACACATATATACACACACAAAGCTGTGCCTTTTCACATCCTTAAAGACAGCCCTTGGTCAAAATTAGCCGCATTCCCAAGCTGATTTTCAACTACCCATTTAATGAAAAAATCAGGCTTTTTTCACCAATAGAAGCTAGGAATCCTAAGGACTCCAAGATCTCTTCCTTTTCCTCTTACACACCATCTCACTTAGCTATTAATTTATTGAGCACATCATACTATGTGCTTCATGAACATGAAATTTAATTAAATGCTTATATAAGAAATAAAAGTAACCAGACATTCATAACTAGAACAACTTCAGATTTTTCATTCTGATTTTTTTTTTCCATTTGACTTAGCTCTGATTACTGTTTACTTTTTTAGTAGCTGATTGAATTTGGAAATGGTGCTTGATGACAAATTGTACATTCGTCTTTTCAAATATTAACCGGTGGGTTCTGCTGGTGTTTACCATACCACACCATGCGTGTTTCAAGGACTGTTTTCATTGACTTCTTTTTAAACTAGAAAGATCATTATCTGAAAAACGTATTTAAAAAACAGTGCTAAAGTACCATCCTTTATATTGCAGGTCCTCTTAAAGACAAACAAAGGCAGGGGGGTTGGAACTAGATGATCTTTAAGGTCCCTTCCAACTCAAACCATTCTATGATTCCATTCTATATACACAGTGGACTAGGGTGTCCCTTTGACCATACATCCATGGACTGCACCTTGGGTAAGGATGCTAATCTGCCTAAAATTAGATCTGCAGATCTAGGGATCTGCCCTAAAATTAGAAACACTTTGTAGCTCAGATTGTATTTTCAAGATTAAAATGAACTATGGGATAGCTACCTTAATCTAAAAGAAAAACAGCTGCCATAGGGATAGGCATTGCCTCCCTACGCTGAAGTCTATATTCTTACAGTAGAATACAGTGCATTGACATACACCCTGAATAATATCACAGCCATCGAGGAAACTGCTGCCAATTGCAGCTGAACCGCTACAGTTCCTGGCCTCCATAAACACCTCATGGAAGCCAAGTGGTCAGCACAGGCTCCTGGTCTCTTCTTAGGTGAGGCACAGCTGTACATCCAGCTCCAAAGAAGAAAGGAATGGAAATGCTTTGGCCCTGCTGCCTCTCGGCACCACTCCTGATGGAGAAAGCCAAGAGTGTTTCTGACCTGTGCTTCTCGTGGGACCTTCAGCTGACAGCTCCCCTGCGCCAAAAGCAATGCTGACCAAGCAAAAAAGAAATTAAGGAGAAAATGTATGTAAGTGTGAGGAACTGAACAGAGTGGGACTCTCCAGCTTAGAGAAAAAATGCTTCACTGGAGGCTCGACTTGAAGTTTATAAAATGACAGCCCCCGAGAAAATGAACCAGGAGGGACAATTCACAATTTCTTATAAGACAGCTAGAGGCAGAAGAAAATTACTTTCCCCCCACAAAATGTGCTATACTAAGCAGGGGCAGGGAGCCGATTTACCCCAGTTGAGTCAGCATTATATCTGATCAGCCTTGTAGGATTTTGTGTGCGCTGGCTCTCACAGAGAAATCACAGACATGAGTCATAATAAGCAAAGTTAGCGGTTTTGTTGTTTCCAAGACAGCAGAGTATCAGTTCTAGGAAAACTCCAGAAGAGCAGAAACAAAACTTCACAAGACTAAAGGGCTTTCACTTGTTCTGCAGAATTATCTTCATTCTGTTACATTAGTGACAACCTAAATAGATTATATTTTGCTTTCCTGAAGCTTTGAAATGTGTCTATCAAAATCTATTACCACAGCAGCAGCCATTCCTACTAAAGCAATTAGCCAGCAGGAAATAACAAAACTCTTCAGACACAAGCAAGAAAAAAGAGCAAAAATTAGAAATGTGCTAAGACAAGAACAGGCTAAAAATATCAGTGAGCAAGCTTCCAGATATAACTGAAATACAGTCATAGGAAACACATCCAGCTCCCAGCAAATGCTGATGCTTGCTCTACATGGGCAACAGTCACTAACTCGAAGCAAAATATTACACTATATATGAACAGAGAAAACTCTCAGAACTTGGTTGAAAAAGCTGAGAATACTTTTGAAGATCTTATTATATACTTCTTCTGTGCTAACAGAGGAAGATCTGCTTCTCCCAGGCCAACAGTCACAGCAGCACGAAGAACTGTCCTAACTGTATAGACTGACAAGGGTTCACCTTTTTTCATAAAGTCTGCACTTTAGGTTTATTACAGGATTTATTCTGACCCATTAAATTAGGCCTCTGGTAATATTTAACCGTATCACAGAGAAGAGAATAAAGCATTTTTCTTCCTATTTGGATGATGGCAGTAGCTCAGGGCAGAAGCAGGTCATCATCTTCAGGGTAATGGAGATCCAGCTACTCTATTTGGCACCTACTGGGCCAAGACACACAGAAATGTCACTGGAAAAAATGTAGCCTTAACCACCACATGACTCCTTCCCACTACTGCTGACCATGAATGGTTCGAGCTGATGGGAGTTTTAACCACTTTGCCTGATCTCCCCACTCCAAAATGCTGACTGACTGCAGAAGAACGCAGGTGCTGCACAGTGGCGCCCACGGGCGCATCTAACACAGAAGCAAAGGGCTGTAAGGCAGGCTGCAGAGCAGAGGGACAAGACAGCCCAGCCTTGCTGTGACACAGCAACTCTTTAATTGGTCTTTCATTTGGCTGGACCTTAGTAATTTGTAGATCTTCAAATATTAAGTGCTGTCAATTTAAAAAGGCCACAGAACACGCGATAATCAGTTTTACCCAGAAAAATTTATAATGAATAGTAACAGCTAAAATTTAGAGGCAATTCAAGCCTTCAATAAATAACCTCAGGAATTTGGAATAGGAACACAAAGGCGTTTCTTCTGTTTCTAAATACGTGCTTTTTTTTTTTCCTGTTTGGGATTTTCATAGATTTCTTTTTTATATTCTGTATGGCCACTTAGTGCATGTGCAGGGACCTGCTCTGTGTCAGGTTCCATAATCCAACACAGTGAACACATTTCACAGCTGAGGCTCAGAAACAGCTTAATTCACAGAATCACAGAATGGTAGGGGTTGGAAGGGATCTTTGGAGATCATCTAGTTCAACCCCCCCTGCCAAAGCGGGGTCACCTAGAGCAAGCTGGACAGGGACACATCCAGGCAGGTTCTGAATATCTCCAGAGAAGAAGACTCCACAACCTCTCTGGGCAGCCTATTCCAGTGCTCTGGCATCCCCAAAGTAAAGAAGTTTTTCCTTATGTTGAGACGGAACTTCTTGTGATCCAGCTTGTGTCTGTTGTCTGTGTATTCCTACAGCTGCAGCTGGGGGTGGCAGGGGTGATGTAGTTTGTAGAAAGAAAATCTCATGCCCTGAGGACATCAGGACAAAAACATCCTGACCATTTCCATTAGGATGCCAGGACATTTTATTTTCAGAACTGTCCCAGCCAGACAGGAATGTCTAGACATGTTATGTAGATACTACAAACCCGAAGCTTCACCTGCAGCTGCCAAGCTACTGCTGAAACTACAAAGGAAAGAGTCTACGTCCAGGAGGATACACTGCTCTTCTGTTACAGAAACATCTGCAGAAGTTTCTCATTTATATGAGAAAAACAAAATTTTACTCCAAATGATGATGCAGAACCCTTCGGTCCTGGATAACAAAAGCATTTACTTTTAGTAGCAAGAAGTCCAGGGCCAATAATCTGGGTAGGGTTACTTGAGTCTTCTGACACCTAAACTAAAACCAGGCTTAGGCAGGTAACTCAGACAATATGTCAAAGATACGTGATTTGAATGAATACATTCAGTCACCTTCTTCACCTAATATCAAACGCATAAGCAGTTAACATAAAAAAAAGCATTTGCTTTGAAAGAAGAGCAGAGACATTTTCTCCCTTTTTAACATACAGGAAACTCCTCCTGAAGTCCTAGGAAATGAAAAGCCAATTGGAAAATCAGCGTTTAAAAGGAAGGCATAATCAAGAACAAGTACTACTAAGACTACATAGGAAAAATAGGAATTTCACAGCCAGTTAAGGAGGTTCACAGAACATGCAATTTAACATAGCTCTACCTGAAATTTTATACCTAAAAGAACAAGGAGCTAAGGTAGACGAAGGACAGTATTAAGGAAAGCAGTTACGCAGAACATGACTGACGTTCAGATCTTCAGAAAACACTTAGGAGTCTGATAACCACTGAACTTGAAATCAAGGAAAGGAAACTTTCAAGGACTTCTGAAGGATTAGAAATTAGTGATCAAAATTCATCGCCAATTACTCTTGACTGGTAAGAAAGCAGAGTTGATCCTGGTATCAGGAGGGGAACATGGCAAGAGTGAAGAAACTATGTTATTATCATACTATGGCATTCATGAGGCCATAATTAAAAGGCAACGTCCTGTCTTAGCATCCAAATTTCAGAAGAGATATGGACAAATAAAAGGAAGAAGTAAAAACCAGCTATAGGAATGAGTCAAAGGTTGGGAAATATGCACAATGATAGTCTTAATTTATTTTAAAATAAAATAATAATCAATCAATTTCATAAATACTTCCCTGCCAGACAGACTTTAGTACTGGTTGCCTCTTCATCCAAAAAAATGGCCTGACTCGTTCCAATTATTAGAAACTGAAGTTACATAACTTCAAAATGGAAATAAGCATGTGGTTGGTTTTAGATCACTGGAAGAAATTCAACCAAGATCAAATACCTTTATAGAAACTTTGTTGAAACTGAATGAGTAATTACAAACATGCTGTAAAAACAAATGAAATTATTTAGCCAGAATAATACGATTCCTCCCACCCCTAACTGACAAAGCCATTTTAAAAATTTCAGATTTCAGTGCATCAGGGCAGCTCCATTGATTTCAGATAATTTATCCAAGATTCACTTCAATACAGCTGACATTAAGCACTGCCACAGCAACCCTCAGTAATGCACCAAAGATTACAACATCCAGTTCAAACTGAAGAAAACATATTTTGAAAGTATTAAGGAAAACTGAAAGCTAGGCATGCTATATTGTTGAATATTGCCTTCAAAGGGTGTTTTCTACTAATCAAACCTGTTTGGTATTATGCCATCTGCTATTTTCAGTGGCACATTTTAACTGCTGTAAGATGTAATAGACTTACCAGCAATAGGCCAACCAAAAGAAAATAATCATGGTTGGTTCAAGCAAGTAACCCATTTAGGGAAGCATCCTAGGTAAATAATGAAGTATCCCAGATCTGCACAGATCACATAGTTCATTTCAAATTTCCAATTCTTTTTCATATCAGTTACAGATCTACAAACACACTACTTGCGTGTATTCCACATTTCAATTCTCACCAGCAGCAAAAAACTGAATAAAAATATCAATGCATTCAAAATTTACAAAAATCAACTCTTATTTCACTAAGGGCTACATTCAGTTCACAGTTTGGGTAAAGATACTGACCAATTTTTATTTTTTTTTCCCATATGTTTGGATCCACTCAGAAGTCTAAACACGTTAAAAGAACAAAGGTAAACATTCCAGTCATCTGAAAGACTAAAAGAGAACATAATCTTTGAATATAATACCAGGAAATATATCAAGTAGTGAAGTAGAGAGATTATATCATCTCTTAATTCAGCAATGGTGAAGCACATTCTGGGCTGTGTGCCCATTGCTGGTGTACACATTTTGTGAAGGTTCAGTGGTACACTGGAGTAAATTCAGAAAAAGATCCATAAAAATGAGCTGAAGAGCAGAAAATGGGCTTTACAGGAAGACTTCTTCATGATAAAAAAAGACTGAGTTGTTCAGATTGGAACACATTTTCACAAAGAACGCAAATTTTGATTACCAACCAGGTATCTATAGTGGAAGTAGTTAATCAATAGTAAAGGAGATCTTTAGGTACGTGGCATGACAACGCTGTTATCTCTGAACCTGTATGTGACACTTATGATGAAAAACAAACTGAAGCTGGACAAATGCAAGTATGGAAAAAGAGACTTATTTTCACTAGAAAACCTATCATACCACCAAACACATTCTTTACCATTTGAGATGTAACAAGAAGATGGGATCTCCCTCTCCAAGTCATCACCTTGGGGTGTACCAATTTCATGCAGGAATTAGTAGATAACTCTAGGTAGCCCATGCTGCCCAAGGGCTTGGTCTTTTGATTTCTTTTCTCAGGAAATTACTGGATAGAATTGTTTCACAAAAAATCTAACAAAGGCAGGCTGGGGTACTCTCTTTGAGTACTAACATAAGACTAGGAGGCTTCTTGTTCAGTCCTATGCCTGCTATCACTGCATAATTTTTAACTCTATCAGTAATTCAGCTGGTGCCTTTGACTTTTGTTTGCTTCACCTTGAAATACTTAAAATCTTGGCATTCTGCAAAGGTAGAGACTGTGAAAGAGCAGCTGCAGTCTATTACAATGATAATACAGTGAACACAACCATGAAGACTTTCCTGAAAGGAAGAGAAAAATGATCTGATATAAAAGTAACAGCAGACTGATGGAATATGGCTGTTCCTTCTGTAAAAACGGATGACAGAATCCCTTAGCTTTTTCTGAGTTAAAAACATAACTCTGCTTTTAATGTTCATGATTGGTAGGGCCAGTTGGGACCAGGGTGACATCGAGAATCATTTCTCCTAAGAAATAAAGAATTATGCAGTATCACTATTCATTAAAAAAAGGAAATAAATAATTTTAGATGCCAAAAAGACACGCGTAAAACTACGTATTTTTCTTGCTCTTATGAAGCCTTAATGAAAAATGCATCTTTATTCAATGGCAAGCCAATTGATCTTAACCAGAACAAGCTGTGGATTCAGAGGGTGGTGGCTCTTACTGTGTTAACCACCCAGTAAACATTCCTCTTTCTGCTGAGATGGAGACTGAAGGTGGAAGGACAAAAGAAAAAAATGCTTGAAAATAGCTTTTAATAATTTCTGATTAAGTAAAAATGGATGTTGTAAAATATACTTCATAGTGGGTGACAAAGAAATGAGGATTCCTAGAATCTGCGACTCTTACATTAAATAGCACTTTTTTTTTTTTCTAACGTCGCCTCACTATACCCAGTAGAGCTGCCTGTGAAATGAGGTGTAACTGAAGTAGAGAAGGGTAATGAGCATCTTTCTCAGACAATGCAATGGGTATGGTCCTGTATTTCATTAAATTTATATTCATCATGCCTCTAACAACAGAGCTGTGATACAATTTGCGCATCATTTCATCTTTCTACTGAAATAAAAACATTTCCCTATTTCTACTAAGGATTGCTAGGGACCTATACAGCAGTCCACATCAACAAGAAAATTCTAGTATTTATTTCTGGCCTATTAAAACTAATAATCAGTTCTACTGCTATGACAATGCTGACAAGTTAAAAAATGTGGGTTTTACTCAGTAGGGAAATTATCATTTTTGCAAGAGAACCGAGGCTGAAGATTCTCAGTAGATAACAAATGAGATCCACAGGGCTCAACCCATCTGTTCCATTTCCCCAAACCTCTGTTTTTGTCCCTCCCCACCATGAAACAAACCCCAAACACACGCTGTTTTCTTTGCCTGAGGAGTCTCAGCAAGCTCACTAGATGATACATAAGCACTCTTAGCATTCTTTGTATGCCTTTATCAGTCTTCAAATAAAAATGGCTTGCTTTGTGTCTGTCAGACCAGAGAGTTTTCTAGTGTTCAATTACTTAGACAAATGCTGACACATCCTTGTGATTACCACAGGCAAGATTATGCCAGTCATAGCATTTTCCTCAGCTTTTTTTCTCCTCATATAGTTTGTATTTTTTTTGGCATTACTTATAATTTATGATGTCCTGTAAGTATTTACGCAACGCTCAGGAAATCATGTCTCAGGCATGAAGAGGAAACAACTCCGCTACCTGTACTTAACCAAGCAACATACAGACGTGTAAATTGGTGCAATCTGTCCCAAACTCTGTGTTTCCTATCTTTCTTCACTACTTCTGCTAGCTGGGCTAGGTAGATGAAAGTTGTCTTATGGACCAACATTCGTCCCTTTTATCCTTATTTAAGTGTGAAAATACCTTTGCCAGAAGAGTGACACAAGAGAGAGCTATCAAACAATCCTTTTCAGTCCTCCTGGAGCCATGTAAAAAAATTCACTACAAAGATGGGTAGCCCACACATCCAAAGAGAGTGGTCTGGTACCCCTTTCTGATTGAAGACAAGCTTTACAACGTACTGACCTCATTTCTTCAGTCACTTCAAGCCAGACTTCGTATCGGGAATGCACTTAAGCTTGTGCTGAAAATTAAGGTGGCATTTCAGTGCCATTGAGGTTTAAGTCCTTCTATCTTTTTCCTGATGTTTTCCTGACCGAGGACGTTGAACCAGTATATGAACAGATTGAAGGTCAGTGTCTTCATTTGAGGGCAAAAGGCTTTAGCCAGCCAACCTTATTGTTGGCTCCTTTACTGCTGGTTCTCTTACTGTTGTTTGCAGTGTTATGTAGAAATACTGGTTTTGTTGTTTTTTGTTTTTTTTTAAATAAGGTCATTAAAGTCTAACGACCCTATAGCCACTAAAGACAAGACAGGCATTGTCATTAAATTCCTGAGAACTGCAATTCCTCCATTTTTCATTACATTTTTAGGAAAAAAACCTTTAGAGTGCTCAGCACCTACCAGTCACAAGAGAATTGAACTTTCAAAGCCTCCAAGAGCTGAGCTCTGCTTCCAAAAACAGCTTGTGTATTTACAGTCATGCTTTTTGACCTACTTTTCTTATTTTCCAGTGGGAATACACAACCTAAAAAAATTGGAATTTAATTATAGTAATGATTCTTGAATAAAAATTCCATTTTGGTACAGTCAACCATACAGGATAAGCCCTGGAAGTCTTTTCACAGACTACACATGCATATTAGTTTGCTTACCTTTCATCATTGGCTTGTTACCTACTGATTAATTGACAAATATTGTAGAAAAAGTGCATACAAATACTGGGGAAAAGCAAGGTCAAAACAACTTTTAAACCTGAAACGTTAAAACACTGAGCTGAGGTTGTTTAGATACATACTTGCATGTAAAAGTCAGCGTTAGACACAATATTGAATTGTTCAAAGTATTTGTAAGTTTGGTCCTGCTATAGACCTGCGATTTCTTACCCAGGAAATTTTTTCCCCTAATTTTAGCAGTAACACACACAGCTTTGGAGAAAGGTGCTCCTCAAGTACCTTAACGACCAAGTAACTTAGTTTCAAATAAAACAAATTTCATTCTTATCTCTAAATTCAACACTAGTATCTATATGATACACCAATGCGGTAAGACAAACATGAACCTGATTTTGTCTCATATGAAGAGGCAAAAGCACTATTAATGTTGAGATTTCAAGTTGGGTTTGTAGGGATGGAAGTTAAAGTGAAGACATCTGTAAAAAATCGTGAATACAGAAATTAGGTAGTAGCCACAAATATAAAACAGAAAGGAAGGGAAGGAATAATAACTTCAAAAATCTCTGAGTCATGTTTTGGGACTTCGGGGGGGAACTAAGCAGCTTACACGTGACAGTTGCTGGAGCAATGCCTCAGGTTGAAATTGCTCAGAAACACAAGGCTCAGTGATGATTTGACAGCCTAACTCAGAAGCAGTTCCTTGGAGTCTATGCAATCACATTCAAGTAAACCCTGTGCAAAAGCAAGAAGAAAAAGTAACCCTTTATTAACCTGTCAGTATTAATCTTCAAGTATTCTATTTCCTCCTGCCAGGATAAAAGTGAGATGTGAAACAAGCAGCAAGATATGCTCCCTACTACGCAATATTTCAGTTGGGCTCTTTCTTAAAATACCTAGTTCTCAAATCAGAACTTTTTCTCATCCCATCCAGGCACACAATCATATAAAAGCAAACTCAGTTACCAACTGTAGCAGTAAAACAGTTCTCAAAAATTATGTCCACTGCTGGAGTTTCCAATTTTAAAACTAGGTCCAGCCTTTTCACTTTGGGTAAACTGGACACCCCGACCCTGGTCTGGCTTCTTACAAGCCAGCACTGGCAAGAACATTGTTAAAATAAAATAATAAAAAAAAAAGTGCAGGGGGTTTTAGCTTCTTCATTAAATGGAAGGAAATAGATCATATACAAAATGCATGAACTGGGAGCAACAGAGATGAATAATGTATCCTTTGCTTGTTTGCATGATGGAGTTATTTGGTCTACTTTGACTTCTCAGGCAGACCAAAAGCAAGAAGTAATGGTTTTTCCACCTTCCAAGAAAGTCCTCAAACTCATGTCCTCCTAAAGGCCACAGAATGCTGGAGAATACCAATAAATTTCCAGCCTTTGCGGTGACACCTGTAAAAGAGCATAGCAGATTTTGCCACTTGCATTGGGAAGACACCAGCCACTAGGCATTTTAATGAGTTAATAAGAGAAGCTCAAGCACTCACGCAGAAGGTGGCAGGCAAACATCCGTTTGCGCTCAGTTGGCAAGAGAGAATTTGCACGGGGCAGTGCAAATACAAAGGTGTTTCAGAGAGATTATTTTAATGGATTTAGGGTCCTTTTACTCATAAACAACCCACACTCTTGTGAACTCTTAATACAATAATTTCTCTCCAAGTAAGCACTTTAGAAAGCTTTGGAAATTTCTAAATGCTTTCAAAAGCCTTAATCACCACCTGAATTCAAAGGCCGTCTGATAACATCCTAACATCTGTAGGGCAAAGTTCTGCAGTGAGAAGTTCAGTCCTAAACTGAAGTCCACAGCAGCACTGTGAATGAGGAGCAAAGCTGAACATCTCTAAGACCTACACCAGACCAGCTTCTGTTGACTTTTCACGTAGTAGCCACACTTGTGCAGGTACACATGGCCCTGCCAACTCTTCTGATCTCCGTGCAACTTTTATACAATTGCAATGGGTAGTTGGTAATACACAATTGGTTTTAAAGCTACAGGTCTTGGAGCTCCTGCAATTAGATCCCTCCAAACACTTTTGCACTCCAGTGTCCAAACCAAAAGTGTTTTGCTCTCCAAAAGCCAAACAGGCAGTCTCAGGCAAGCATCCAAAATCTACTTCTTGTTTTTCTTCTTACAGACTATTTTCAGGGAGAGAGAGAGAGATGTGACCAGTCCAGTGGTTCTCCTCATGAGGCTCTCAGGCTGCCACAGCACCCCAACGCAATGCCTCATTTCTCTCAACAAGATGCGATGTAGCAAATAAACACGACTAATTCCATAATTGAAATATAGTGGGGATATTTAAGAAGGCACAAAGAAAATTGTCAGAGGCCCACTGGACATCTTTCCTTGATTTTCATTACAGAGACAAGTTCAATAGGAATTAGGCTTTTAACTGTTCATCAAGTCTGAGAAAGATGCATGAAGGAAGAAAAGAAGATTCTTCTACTATTGCTCTATTTTTGTTCGGCTCTGCTAAGAAAAGTTTTCGTATTTCTGAGCAGAACTGGTTCAAACTAGAGACAAACTGCTGATTCAGTGACCCAGATGCTGCCATTTCTGTGTTTTCACCTCTCAGAGGAGAGCAGAGACCACCTGCAGCCACCCGTCCTGCGCAGCCCCGGGAATGCACCAGCCTCTGGCTCCACAGTCCAGCAACCAGGAATTTTACAGCAACCAAATTATCTCTTGTCTTGAAATTCATTGAGTAGTAACATTTTAAAGTTTTAAAGAAGCTTGAGTTTGGTTTTTTTTTTTTTTCAGGTGCATTATGCTGTTAATGGCAAAAACTTCACAAATGTGAGTGGCTGAAGCAAAAAGGAAACCAGCTCTGAAGTAGAAAGCTCTCTAATGAGGTTACACCAAATAAAATTGTACCAGACTGTGGTATAATTATCTGGGTTCGGAAGACTCTCAGCCAATTTAGTTTAGAAAAGACATCAAAGGGGGGGAGACAATTACTACACTTCAAGGATATGAAAAAGTAACAGGACCAAAGGTGCATATGATGAAATGATTCAGCACTTCTGTGACTTTATTGACTACATTTTAAGCCAACCGGGAGTATTAGATAGTGTAATCTGACCAACTATATAACACAAACCACACCACTTCAAGCAAAACACCTCTGCCCAGATCCCAACAGCATGTGAATGGCTAATAAGGGTCCTTCCAGAAAGGTATCTGGTCTGCATTTGAAAGCCAGAGAGAGAAGTTGGACTGTATTTGGATTTGATTTTCCTGGTTCACAGTGCAAATATCACCAGCCCACAATGCATTCTTGCTCATGGTCATCAGGACAAAATAAACAACATAAACAAATGCATAATTACACCTTCAGTCCCCCACCCTCCTCAGTGGCCTGGCTATCAGACAGCAGAAGGGATTCGATGTAGACGGAGAGGAGGAAGGCACAGGTCCAAGGGAGGATGCAGCAGTTCGCTGCTCCCCGCGCCCCTCGACACTCGCACAATACACACGTTTCTGCCCGTTTCAAAACTCACTTCAGCCCAAGGCATTCTCGCATATTTCCCAGAGGCACTACATAAACTGGTAAGAAAACAAAAATAATAGGAAGAGAATAATAGAAGAGATCAAAAATACAGTTAGAAAGAAAAGCTGAAACTCCAAAGCATTTCATCGGATAGTCAATCTGGAGAGAAGAAAAGCAAAAACAGATTTAAGGCAAAGAGTTGCAAACAAATAGCTTCATTTACATCTGCATACCTCCCAAAACCAGGAATACAATCTAAAACTAAGGCTAGGCTAAGCTAGAGAATCCCATTTAAAATAAGACTGCAGATTCAAGAGCACGAATTTATACAGTTGATTGGGGTTTGGTTTTTTTCAAAAAGGCAAAGTGTGGTGTGGGATTTGGTGGAGGGAGAAGGTGAAATGGAAAGGGTCTGACTGTCCCACTTATGACACTGTATCAAAAGGCAAAAATAATTACTGGTAACATCCAAGGCGGCCAAACAGCCCCAGGGTCCCATTGTACCAGGTGCGAGACAGAGTCAGATTTCACCTCCACTCAAATAAATTGCCAGTGAAAGAAAACATTAAAAACACATCACTATGGTGGTGGCTATCTATACAAAGCTGCTTCTTGAAAGGTAAAACATGACCACTGTGATGTCTACAGTCATTCCAAAAATGAAGGGAAAGCTGCTAGTGAGGTAAGTGGTTATTTCATTTCAGAAAATAAAAAGGTTCTCCTTTCCAAAGGAGGAAGCAAAAACTAAAAACTTTTTTTAACCTACACAGAGGTGCTCCAGAACTCAGAATGAATGCCTGCCTGCCAGAAACCGGTCTGACCTCAACGACTTGGACCACATCCATAGAGCTATACTTACTAAGAGTATGTTGCTTGTACTGACGGTTAAATTGAACAAGAAGATCAATAGTACCTCAGAAGATGATAAAGGGAGAATCATCCACTGAACGGTGAGCTGATTAGCCTTTGTTGCAAGAGGGAAGAACACATCCCATATGCTTCCATTCTCCCTCCAAGATCTACAATGCCAAGATACTCGAAAAAGCTGGTCATAGAACAAAGCACAACAGGGTCTCTGAGAGCCAGCACAACAGGTCAGCAGCTCCACTCATCTTTGCGGAGATCACAGATTACTGCCTCTGCTCCTCAGAATCAAACAAGGATTAAACCCATATTAGTGAGAACTGTCTGCATGCTCCAGACTGAAACACTAATTCCTAATGTAAAGCTATTGCTACGAAATCATACAGCTATGGAACATCCGAGTGGGTAACTATGAACATACCCACAGTTGTAATCCAGAATTATTTGGGACCTAATCAAAGCAAGAAATAATAGGGGAAAAAACCACCAAGGACTATACTTTGTAATAGTGTTTATATCTTTGGAGAAAAGAAATGGAGCAGAATAAGAGTGGTTTAGTGGCAGAGCTCAAAGGGTTGTGATCAGAGGCGCAGAGTCCTGTTGGAAGCCTGTAACTAGGGGTGTTCCTAGGGTCAGTACTGGGTCCGGTCTTGTTCAATATATTCATCAGTGACCTGGATGAGGGGACAGAGTGTATCCTCAGCAAATTCGCTGATGATACGAAACTGGGAGGAGTGGCTGACACACCAGAAGGCTGTGCTGCCATTAAACGAGACCTAGTCAGGCTAAAAAGTTGGGCAGTGAGGAACCTGATGAAATTCAACAAGGCCAAGTGTAGGGTCCTGCACCTGGGGAGGAATAATCCCATACACTAATACAGGTTAGGGGGTGACCTGCTGAAAAGCAGCTCTGCAGAGAGAGACCTTGGAGTGCTGGCAGACAACAGGATGACCATGAGCCAGCAACATGCCCTTGTTGCCAAGAAGGCCAGTGGTCTCCTGGGGTGCATTAAATAGAGCATGGCCAGCAGGTCAAGGGAGGTCATCCTCCCCCTCTACTCTGCCCTGGTGAGACCACATCTGGAGTACTGTGTCCAGTTCTGGGCTCCCCAGTTCAAGACGGACAGGGAACTACTGGAGAGAGTCCAGCAGAGGGCTACGAGGATAAACAAGGGAATGGAGCACCTCTCTCAGGAGGAAAGGCTGAGAGACCTGGGTCTGTTTAGCCTGGAGAAGACAAGACTTAGAGGGGACTTCATCAGCGCTTATAAATATCTAAAGGGAGGGTGTCAAGAGGATGGGGGCAGGCTCTTTTCAGTGGTGCCTGGTGACTGGACAAGGGGCAAAGGACACAAGCCAGATCAGGAAGTTC
Organism: Numenius arquata; assembly: GCF_964106895.1. Taxonomy (NCBI): domain Eukaryota; kingdom Metazoa; phylum Chordata; class Aves; order Charadriiformes; family Scolopacidae; genus Numenius; species Numenius arquata. The sequence goes on along the minus strand of NC_133587.1, from coordinate 26,794,200 downwards.
TGTCTCAACATGTGGAAAAACTTCTTTGAGGGTGCCCGCTTTGGCAGGGGGTTGGACTAGATGATCTCTGAAAGACCCCTCCAACCCCTGCCATCCTGTGACTCTGTGAAGAGCACAAAGTCAAATGTTTGATGTTTGCAATGGATAAATGAGACACTATTTCATTGTAAGTAAGAGTTAATGCTAACAGTGTTAACAGTGTCATTCCTGTCATGTAACTCTTATAAGGTAAATATTCAGCTGTTGTATAGAATTTATCCCTTTCAAGCCTTCCTTTTCTTCCATCACTCTCTTCCTGATAGGACATTGAAGCTTGTAGCTCTAGCTTAAGGGGAGCCTTCTGTGGCCATAGGATCCCACAGACACACCAATTTTGCTTTCTTTCATACATTGAGACATGGCAGTCATTTCTTCCGTAACATACATAAACATTTAAACATAGAATTAACTCATGGGCTATGGAAAATTCAGTGAAGACTTCGAAACTGATGCATCTCTTAATTATTCCAGATGTTCCAACATTTTCATCACTTAGCAGTGTAATAACAAAGATATACAAATAGGGAAAATACTTTTAAATTTGGTGCAGTACAATATAACGATAAAGACGCAACATGTGACTCCTTATAATCATGTAACCACTGAAGAAATGTTAGAAAATCCACTGATGCATAATTAAAAGCAACTCTCAATCACCTATGGAAATGAAACATAACTGAAATATGCATTAAACCTGTAAAAAGTAATTCTTCTTTAAGTGTTCTTTAAGTGACTTACTGAGTAATACTTCATAAAAATTGCTTTTTGTAATTCCATGGACTCTGTAGCAATAAAGTGGTCCCTTAGAAAGCAAACATTATTACGGAGTCCTATCCTGCAAGAAAACTCAAAATTCAAAATTAAACTCCATTCCACTACCAAAAAAAAAAAAAAAAAAAAAAAATCAGTCGGAGTTTTTCACAAAAACATTCCAAAAGATTCATATCAGGATGACCAGAACATTTTATTTAGGTAATTATTTCAAACAAGCATCCTATTAGTTATCCATATAAAAATTCTGTATAATTGAACTACCAAGAAATGCCTCCTTCAGCTAGTGTCATGCAATATCCATTTTGAGAGGGTCAGGAACAAAATGAATTCAAGAGTTTAAGCTCTACAGGTCAAATGTTCGCTCTCACATGCTTAAAACCAATTGGTGCCATGTCTTGTACATATTGGAATATAAAGATGTTTTATCATGTCTTGTAAAAGTTTACAAGTTCTGGAGTGCTGCTTTATTTGACTTCTTTTCTTGGAAGAGAGACATGGTGTCTTGGCCAGCTAAAAAACACAATGACTATCCAAATGCATAAGATAGATATGATTCGTGATGGAACTCAACAAAATGGTATCAGAAGTTTCTAAACCTTTAAAGAGAAGAAAAGGACATAGTTTTGGTGGGGTTTGACTATACATAGGTTTCTAGAATTGCTCAAAATGTGATCACCAAGCCGTTTTCCGCTATCATACAACAGGACTTTCTCAAAATGTCTAATTTTTTTCCCCATAAGAAAGGATTAAAACTAATGCACATTTTTAATCAAGTTCTGTAATTCTTTCAAATTGTACTATTTCCAAGAGAAGCTCCTCAAAATACATATTTTCCTATTTCCAAATTATGCTTTTAAAACATGTTAATTCAGGAAAATGCGCTGCTGGTGTTGGTTTCACTCCATTTCAGGATGAATACAAGTATCAAAATGTCATCATTTCAAACAAACCAATAAATTTACTGAACAGCCCTAGCAATTCTCCTTTATCTCTAGGACAGTATCCTAACATTGTAGACTAATTTACTCTGTTTAGAACACTCACATTTTATAATCATAGAAATGCCTAGGTTGGAAGGGACCTTTCAGATCACCTAGTCCAACCGTCAACCTAACACCAACAAAAACCATCACTAAACCGTATCTCCAAGCACTACATCTACCTGTCTTTTGAAAACCACCAGGGATGGTCACACAACCACCTCACTGGGCAGCCCGTTCCAATGCTTGACAACCCTTTCAGTGTAAAAAATTTCCCTAATATCTGATCTAAACTTCCCCTGGCACAATTTGAGGCTGTTTCCTCTAGTCCTATCTCTTGTTACTTGGGAGAAAAGATGGATCCCCACCTCACTACAACCTCCTTTCAGGTAGTTGTAGAGAGCAATAAGGTCTCCCCTCAGCCTCCTTTTCTCCAGGCTGAACACCCCCAGCTCCCTCAGCCACCCCTCGTAAGACTTGTGCTCCCCACAACCCCTCACCAGCTTCACTGCCGTTCTCTGGACCCACTCCAGCCCTTCAATGTCTTTCTTGTAGGGAGGGGCCCAAAACTGAACACAGTATTTGAGGTGCAGCCTCACCAGTGCCAAGTAAAGGGGGACAATCACTTCCCTAGTCCTGCTGGCCACACTGTTCCTGATACAGTCCAGGATGCTGTTGGCCTTCTTGGCCACCCAGGCACTCTGCTGGCTCATATTCAGCTGGCAGCTGACCAATACCCCCAGGTCCTTTTTCGCCAGGCAGCTTCAGCCACTCTTCCCCAAGCCTGTAGCACTGCATGGGGTTGCTGTGACCCAAGTGCTGCAGGACCCGGCACTTGGCCCTGTTGAACCTCATACCACTGGCCTCGGTCCATCGATCTGGCCTGTCCAGCTCCCTCTGCAAAGCCCTTCTACCCTCAGGCAGGTCGACACTCCCACCCAACTTGGTGTTAGCTGCAAATTGACTGAGGGTGCACTCGATCCCCTCGTCCAGATCATTGATAGAGCTGTTAAAGAGAACCAGTCCCAATACAGAGCCCTGGGGGACACCACTTGTGTGACCAGCCACCGACTGGATTTAACTCCATTCACCACCACTCTCTGGGCCCAGCCGTCCAGCCAGTTTTTTACCCAGCAAAGAGTAATAATACAGCACATTTTATCCAAATAAATGCCACTACCACATCTACATGACAGATCTTTCCCCCTTTCAAAGTTTTAACCATCAGATATTTAGATAATATCTACAAAGGGATAAAAATATTTCAACTCTAGCCCAAGCAGCAAGCCAGTATCATCATTCAAAATCCTAGTGTTATTTCTACTAAATCAGCTTTTGACGTGCTGAAAGCAATTAAGTAGATATGCTTGCGGGTATTAACCAAAAAATAAGAATTTGAATATACTTAACTCCATTTCTTCTATTGTAGTAGGAGAAAGAAGTGCTGAACTTGTTATAGAAAAAGTATCAGAAATAAATGATTTCTCAAAAAAACTCACACGCACATCTTCACACACTTAGGAGAAATTTAAAATAAAAGAACTGGTGAGCAAAAGCAGATGGCAATGGAAGAGAGTCTTGACATAAGCACAAAAAAATGAGTGGAAATGCAAAGCTCAAAAGGGATACCACATTCTCCAGATATAAATCAGATAGAAAAAACGAATTGTGCAAAAGTTGAAAGAGCTGACCAGAGAATCACACAGCAGCTGGGGTCGAAAGGCACCTCTGGAGACCATCCAATCCCAATCCCTGCTGAGAGCAGGCTCTGCTAGAACAGGTTGCCCCGGGCCACATACATTCAGGTTCTGAATATCTCCAACAATGGAGATTCCGCCGTATCTCTGGGCAATCTGTTCTAGTGTTTTTCTCCTTTACACCTTTCCATCAGGTATTTACACGCACAAATAAATCCCCTGAACTGTCTTTTCTCCAGGCTGAACAGTCGCAGCTTGCTCAGCCTCTCCTCGTTCAACAGGTGCTCCCACCCATTAATCATTCTAGTGGCCCTTCACTGGACTCACTCCACTACATCCATGTCTCTTGAACTGGAGAACCCGAAACTAGACACAGTCCTCCAGATGCTGCCTCACCCGGCTGGGTAAATAGGAAAGATCATCTCTCTTGACCAGCTGGCTATGCTTTGCCTAACACAGCCCAGGAGGCTGTCGGCCGCTTTTGCCACAAGGGCACGTTTCTGGCTCATACTCAACTTGAAGTCCACCAGGACCCCCTGAGCTTTTTCTGCAAAGCTGTTCAGCCCCACAGACTGTACTGGTGCATGGGGTTAGGTGTAAGACAAGGATCAGTATCTCCCCAGCCTCTGTAACATCTCATCACACAACAGTTACAGCAGAACGCCTATGTGCAAATGGCCGAGTCATTCACAGTTCCTTATATATGTATACACAGGCATTCATCTTGTGCATTTATGTGATGTTCATACATATGCACACATGTACACAGATTATCTGTAAATAAATGCATATATAAAAACACGCACACAAAAAACATTGGAGGTTTGCAAATAATTCATTTGTCAGCTATAGAAAAAAGCTCAGTTTTTTCTCAGGTCAGGCCAATCTAGTTAGCTTTATTTTCAAATGTAAGAACAAGACCACAACTGTTCTAGATGAAAGTTACAGAACTCACTTTGCCTAAAGTAGAACACATAGTTATATCACTCTGTGAATATTTTTTTTCCCTAGGCAATCATATTTGAAAGGTGAAAAAATTAACAGAATGATTAGATAGAATTGATGGTATAAAAGAAGTAACTACTATACTCTGACAGAAAGAGTGGAGCTCAGTAAGCAAATCCTACTATCTGTTTTATGCAAGTAAATGGAAACTGATTGCCCTATGAAGAATAGTTGTGGTAAATCTAGGGACTAAATTTAACTGCAAAGGCATCCCGATGCTGCTGCAAGAAGAAAACAGTGCAGTATTACGAATATAAAATTCTCTTGAGTCTACAGTAATATATACTTTTCCTCACCATCTCTTCCAAGTAAAGGAGGAATCAAAGACAGTAAATATCTTATTTATCTTAAGAAGTTTACATGCATAAGGTGTTGGGGAAAAGCATGTTTTCTTTCAATACATATTCAGAAGAAAGAAGAGTAAAACCTTTAAAGGAGATGAATAAGAAAGAAAAGCAGTAATATGATTAAGCTCTGTAATGGGTTATAAACTAGCCAAAACATAAAAAAAAAAAAGAAGAAATACTAAAATAGATAAAGATTAAAAATAAAATGTTCTGCAGTTCCACGTTAGCACCAGTGCTTAATATATTCATGATCGAAAACAGCACAGGGCAACAAAGCAATGAAGAAGCACAAAAGCAGATACTAAGCAGGTTAGTAAAGACCGAGAAATTTCTAGGAGACCAGCCCCTGCTCAGTGAATGGATGACCTGACAGCCGTCAGCTCACAGCACTGGCAAATGCAAACTAGAAGAACAAATCATATGAATTACTGGGATTTAAACAAGAGCATAGGTAAACAAAAAGCAGTTCTTTCTCATTTGCAAAAAACCATTCACCTCCTACCAGAAGTCACCAACAAAAATTACTTTCAATGCCTAGTGCTATAAAATTGTGCTTCAAAAATAAAACTAAATGAGTTTGTTTCCATTAAGGCTGTTACTATGGCTTAGTACATTGCTTTGAATACGAAGATTTAGCAGCTATTCTCTCTAGTTTTTCATCTAGGGATCTTTAATATGTTTTCAATCTAATTTTAATTTGCTATGAAAAGAGAGGAACAAACTTTCTTCTCAAGGCTAAATTAAACTTGTCTCTTGTGCAGGTATCATGAAGTATAAAAGAAGCAGGAGAAACAGTTGCTACATTTAATAAAAGCTTTTTTTAAAATTAGGCAGACAACAAGTTTACTGTTTCAAGCCCATGTTTTTTCAACAAAAATAATCAACTGCAGAATACATGCATGAGCAGAATTTTTTTATTTTAACAACCAAAAAACCCTCTGCAGTGTATCACCTGAGTAAGCAAATAGCTAAGCATGCAAGTCAGGAACCGAGTCTGCACAGTTCATAGGAAGCTGGTGTCCTTCGCAATGACAGCAAGTGCAGCAACAGTGTGTTTAGCCAAGAGCCGGCTGGGCGGCATCATTTTTAACCAGAGTGCTATCACAAATAAAGAAAAGTACAAAGAAAACTACCGAGAAAACTACAAAGCTGGTCAGATGCAGGTTTCAAAAAAATATATCAGGATGCTTAACTTTCCTGGAAGTATCTGAAGCGTGGGGTGGATGCGTGCTATAGTGCACCCCAAAATCCCACTCTGAAGAAGATCCAGCCTGGGCCCTGGCTAGAGCACACCAGGACTCCCTTTCAGCTTGGTGTGCCTTTCTGCAGAGAGCAAACTGTGGAGAGGGTGATCTGCACGCCTGGAGATCACACCTCAATTTCAGTCAGGGTGTCTATCAGTTTAGAGACAATAATTTTGCCTCTGTGTCCCAGCTGTAAGATGGGGGTAATAGTCTGTATTATCTCACAAGATATGGAAGTACTTGTGTATCTTCCAAGATATGCGTATCAAATCTCACATAGGATGATGGATCAGATGCTTTGATACCAAAATGCTGTATATTTATTTAATTGCATATATCTAATTGTCCTTAATGCTACTAGGGACATTTTTCAAATGTTGTACGGTCCTCTGAACATTGTGATAATAAATGAGGGCCCCGAATGAAGCTGTGCCCTGTTTATGCCTAGATGTGATACAGCTACTGCCACTTCACATCTGGGAACGCTAACTCACAGCCAGCCGGCCAAAGAACAGCCCAGCCTGGCTACGGTCCCCAGGCTCCTGCTGCAAGGTTTTTGGTGGCTCCCAACAGACCCTGATCTTCTGTCTCTTGCCCCAGCCACAGTTTCTCAGTCTCTCCAGGGAAGAGCTCTTCCCTGAGCCTGTATCCCTTTCTGCGACTTCCCCTTTCCTCCCACCAGCTATATTTTTTCCATCCCTATATTTTCTTCCATCTAAACATGAGGAGGAACTCCTTCACTTTGAGGGTGGCAGAGCACTGGAACAGGCTGCCCAGGGGGGTGGTGGAGTCTCCTTCTCTAGAGACGTTCAAAACCCACCTGGACAAGGTCCTCTGCAACCTGCTCTAGGAGGACCTGCTTTGGCAGGGGGTTGGACTAGATGATCTCCAGAGGTCCCTTCCAACCCCATATCATTTTCTGTGATTCATGTTCCCCCAGCTAACTGAACTTCTGGGCCTCACCTCTTCCCTTCCCAAACACAATGGGGAGAGCCATCAACACTAATTGGCATTGCCTAATTGGATGCTCTGTCCAGCAGAGAAGGATCTGAAGGCTGCAGCAATAGCTCTGAAGGAACCAGTAACTGATGCAACACTCTCATCGCCTGTCAACTGCAAGAGAAACCAAATACCTCCCTGCTATTTTAATTTTTGTCAGACAGCATCATTGAACCAATCATCTACTGCTTTTCACTTTTTAACTCTAGGGGAAGGAAAACAGCAGCAAATAGAACTGACCCAGATGAATCTAAATGCTCAAGTTAACACCGCTAACTAGGATGAAAGGAATTTTTGCAAAGGTTTTCTTGATAACCAAAATTAGCTCCTGCAAAACACAGTCATTTAAATTTTTTTCTAAAACTGCAAAGATGCTGTAGCTAAGCGACCTGGCTTTTCCTTAAACTGAAAGTTGGTTTTCATAGCACCTTGTTTATCTCTGAAAGCTCTCACCAACCTCCACCTCATTTTATGTAATCATGTCTGGAGGAGAGCCAGATTAGATCTGGTATACTGTCGTAAATGGACTTTTCCCATGAATGCAGATGATGCAAAGTTATTTTTAAAATAGCATCCGAGATGTTCTTTGTGTCTACTGCACACTCTTCAAATACCTCGAGTTGTGTGAGCAGCCATCAGTCTGAGAGAACAGATATGCCTGTCTGCTGCTGGATCCAAGAAGTGCTGGTTTTCTTTATCTGTCTATTGAACCGAGCCGCTCCCCTTTTGGTCTTAGATGGCCCCTTTAGCCCAGGATTTGATACAGCAGTTAGTATTTATGTTCTACCACTAAAGATCTTTTCTTCTAAGTGAAAATATATCCTGACATATGCTCTCTGCCCTGGTCTGGGTACTTCTCTTGCCCTATCTTGGATGCAATGATTATTTCCTGATTACAAGATAAATATATTCCATAAACTCTGTTCAGTCAATCACCAACAAACAGCTTTCTTTTCAAATTTTTTTCATTCTGACTGCATTTTTCCTAATGGACAAAACAGAAAATACATGCAAGTAATAAGCAAAAGCGATGAAACTGGATAGGACCCATGGGTCCTGGATGCTAATCCCTTGCTATGCTTCCCCTCCCGGAGTATGTGCCTTAATAGCCTTTTCCCATTTGACAAGGGCACTGGAAAGCATCTGTCTGAAAAACCTGGAAAGCACTGGTTTTTTTCCTCTCTCCCAGCCCAGTCCCCATTACAATTTTATTTTTAATCAGCCCTCGCCTCCCCTTTTTTTGATTGGTTGTCTGTAACACTACATACAGTATAATAAATTATGACAGTCCCAAATGCTTTGCTAAATGGAAAAAAGATTTTTGGCCGTACTGCTCATTTGTTTTTCTTTCTCAACTGGTTTTGTTTTTGTGCAGAACAAATACACACACAGTAGGCCTGTGCATCTTTCTACAAACAGAGACACACACACTCTGTATACAGACAGCAATGCAGCTTTTTTGTTTACTCTGCCTCTCTCATTCCCTCTAGATATTTTTGCACGCTGTCATTTGTGGAATACTGCTGAAACCCAAAGGGATGTCAGCTGAGCCTGCCTCGCATTGCAAGCTGTTGGCAGACTCATTAAGGATGGGGGAACAGCGTGGAGTCCGCTGCCGTTTTTCACAGGCTGATGCTGCTGGTTGGAAGCGTTCGGCTGAGCTCAACGGGCTACACCAGCTGATTCCTTCAGATGCTCCCCACCCTTGATTTTACTGTTGGTGTCTCAACAAGGACTCTAAAGGTGTTACTAAAAGCGCCAGCAGCTGCTGCCAGCATGTATGAGGAAAGAATCTAATATATTAGAAGAAAACTTCGAAAGTTTCAAACAGGGTAAAAATGCACGTTTTCTTACCCCCATAACCAGCCTTGCTTGTACAATGAAATTACTTTGGATTCGGTACTGGGCAACTATTTTTTTTACTGTTTGTTAATTTCAGAATTATCTGCATCATTTTTTTTCTCTACCTAATTGATTTTAATTATTTCTAACCCTGCAGATATTACCTGCTTCATTTGTTACAGCCCTACAGAATCCAAATCTCTTGCCCGTGTATTTTTTTCAGGGAATGTGTTGCCTATTTGAGTGTCAAAGTAGAGGCCAGAAAGGAGAATGTAGCTCTCTGTGCTTTACCATGAGTTGTCCCTTCTTCCCCCAGGTCAAGAAAAGAACACTTGGCTATCAGCCTCTTTTTGGTTGGTACAATTGAAAAAAGAATAAATCACAACTGAAATAGACTTTAGCCACTGCTGCCGTTTGGCTTTCCTGTGTAAAGCCTCACCTAACTTCCTGCTTAGACTGGGCAGTTTCCAGTCATCCTGAGGTTGAAGGAGGGCACTCTTGTTCTCCCAGTTTATCTACGGTGCTATGAAATCAGGGATACATGGGTCCTGTGCATGAAACAACAAATCAGGAAAATATGACTATATATTAGGAATTTAGGTAGTCAATTTAAAACTGGGGAATCTAAAGTTCCCAGCACTCGCTTTTGTTTTGTATTCAATTTGAGGGCACCTTACACCAAGCAAGATATTTAAAAGTCACCAATCCTCCTGAGGAACGCCTAAATCTGAGGAAAAATGGCAGTTAAAGAAGGAACAGTATGTCTAAGCATTTTGTGTATTTGAGTCATAATATTCTTTAATTCCCCAACCACACACTATTTTGCTTTCAAGCAAGGACTAGCACTACAACTATTCCATCACATAATCAGGTTACTCTCGATAACCTTCCAAAGCCAAATCCCAATGTCACAGTTTGCATCATCTCCTAGTGACTCTGTGGCAGGGCACATGAAAACAATAGAGTACTTTCAACAACAACCTCTTTATTTTCTGGTAGAAGTCTGGTCCCATCCATTCCTTCCTTTTTTCTGTCTAGCACATACAGACCACTGGTTTACCATATGTTTACATTCACTGTAATGCACCTCCATCTCCCTCCTTTCAATTGATTTTTATTTAGAAGATAAACACTTCATGACAGCACAGAAAATAGGAAAATTTGACTGCGATACGTCTAGCAGATTTTAGCCACTATAAAATTAACTGAAATATAAGACAAAGTAAAGAAGCATTTTAGTAACCAGTAAGTTGGGGTTTTTTTCTCATCTTGTCCATTCCTTAAGTCACTCTCTTCCCCTTCTCTGTCACTTGCTGTATCTTCATAGTATTAGGGAAAAGGGGAGCTGTATCTCTGAAAAATTGAGCTTTATGATTTAGATTTAATGGCTGCGAGAGCTGGGACTCTTTAGCCTGCAGAAGAGAAGGCTGAGGGGAGACCTTATTAATGCTTATAAGTATCTAAAGGGTGGTCTGAGGGAGGATGGAGCTGGACTCTTTTCAGTGGTTCCCAGTGACAGGACGAGGGGCAACAGGCACAAGCTGGAACATGGGAAGTTCCATTCAAATATGAGGAAAAACTTCTTTATGGTGAGGGTGACAGAGCCCTGGAACAGGCTGCCCAGGGAGGTCGTGGAGTCCCATTCTCTGGAGATTTTCAAGACCTGCCTGGATGCAGTCCTGAGTGATGTGCTCTAGGCAATCCTGCTTTAGCAGGGGAGTTGGACTGGATGATCTCTAGAAGGTCCCTTCCAACTCCAACAATTCCATGATAGCCCGGCCACATAGTATGGCCTACATAGTAAACAGACTTTCAGAGCCAAATCAGAAATTCACTATGGCAAAGGCTTACCAAACGGTCTGCAGAAAGGCTATGCTGCACTAAACACTCGAGTCACCTAACAAAACTAAGGAGAGGAAGGAGGGCCTAACTAAAGCAGAACTGGAAATTCAGAGACCTCCATTCTCTTCCTTACTCTGCTGGAGACAGACTTTGCAACCTGGGGCAGAGCAGTCCAGCATCAGCAGGTATTTCTGTATCTGCCTCTAAGAAGATAAAAGAGAGGATGGGGGATATCATTTCATTAGCATTTATAAGGCAAACTGTGTGGAAAGTATTGTTGCACAACTGTGTAATTTACCCATATTCCACAGGGTAGTTTCCAGAGAAACAAAGTGTGAAAAGCACCATATGGAACCTGCTTTTAAAGAAAGAACAGAAGTCTCCATCAGACGGAACTCTACTGAAGTGGTGACCATAGGGTAAAAGGAGAAAAAAACCTTCTCTGTAGATTGTTTCCAGTAACTCCCCATCCCCAGGGTCACTGTTATTAAGCAAGGACTCTCATCCTCTTCAGGTGCAATAAGGAAAGGCACTCCCTGCTTCCAAGTATCATTTTGGGGACCTATATATCCTTCTCTTGGCCATGAGAGCCTTGTTGATTTAACACTAATAAATGCCATGGAGAAGGAAGAACAGCTGGCAGATTTTTGCTCTACATACAGGTTGAAAAGCCATTCATGAAGAGGAATTCATCTCTCTTTACCCATGTTAGTAACACCTTAAGGTGTGAACATGAGCCACTCTCACATACACAGCATCACTCATTAAAGAACTTCTGCCCTGGAATGTATATTTTAATTCCTTTTTGCATCACAGGATCTCATTTATGGATAGCAGGCTTAGTAAAACAAAAAAATGCAACAGTCCAGTATGAAAAATAAAACATCCTTCATAACATCAGCAAATGTAGTGCTTATTATTGTCAAAACAGAACAAAGCAGCTCCAGTTTTATATGGATATATCAAGTTGAACTCAACAGTAGCAGAAGTGCTGTATAAAAAAAAAAAGATTATCGTAAACTATGTAGAGCAGGCCTTGTTAGCTCTCAAGAATAAGGAAAACACTATGCAGAATAAACAGGGACAGGAAAAAAAAAAGTAATAACAGTGCACGTGAGTTTGGTAAATAAAGCTCTGCAAAGAAATTTACTTGAGCACAGCCAGCTTTACAACACCACACCCCAGAATCCCAACACAAGGGAACTGATCTGTAACGTATATTTTAAGTAAAAGAAATGTTATTCTCTCTTTCAGCAGATAGGAAATGCCCACCACCCTCTCAGCAGCGAAGTGAAGCCCAGAACGCCAAGAACCCAGTCCTGGCTCAAAGCTGGAGGAAACACACCCTGCATCAGTGGTCCATGGCAGCCGCCTCAGTTTCTCACACACAGTAAGAGATCAAACCACAGAGGTGAGATTTTCCAGCTTGCCCACTGAGACACTAAAGATTGTGAAATTAAAACGTTTTTTTGTGAGTCATAGAAAACTTTCTGTAACGCTTAAGGTTATCTTTCCTGCAGCATTTCATCCTGCACTCGGTTTCCTAAATGACACTCCACTTGCCTCGTGTGCAGTAATAAAACAGAAGATAGATTTTACTAAACATCACATTCATGAAGAAAAACCCTTCTCATAACCAGAGTGAATTCTACAGAGAAATAAAAACTACTTTTTACTCCCATGAAAATGAATTGTGAAGAGTGAAAAAAAATTCTTTTATAACCCCCCTTTCTCCAACAAACTCTTCCAGAGAGAGTAGCTTTTTGCATTGTTCTCTCCAGGACACACTCTTAAGGACTTAGATTTGGAAAGGAAGTGTAATTGTGGAATTATATCCAGTTTGGTTTGACTCATGTTCTTAATATATAGGAAAACAGAATCTAGAGTGTGATTTGGAGCCCACTACAGCAAACAGTGGGCTTTGAACCAGACCAAAGCTGTGTTAAAGCCCACCATTGATCTTTCTTCATTTTCTCCATTTTACTTTTGCCTTGTTTTTTCTCAGTCTTCTCACAGGGGTTTGGAGTTTTTTTTCTCCCTTTTCCTCTTGGTTGCAGGAAGAGATGCAATTTACAGTCCCACCCCTCTGCTGACAATTTTGCTCATAAGACATTAGGAAAAGGAGGAGCACTTGCCAAAACATATGATCAAATTCAGGATAACTAGCATATATTAAAGATCAATGTTACCACATCTCGTGGGAAACAGTATTTTCTTCTAGGAGGAAACATGAGATATTAAAAAAGTGTTCCCTTGAATTCAGAAGTCAAAAAGTACTTGACAAAGAAAACAAAAAAAATCTGTTTTCATTTGCATAATTATTTCATTTAAAATTAGTCTTTATCAAAGACTATTTGGGTTCTCATTTCACATTTATTTCAAGAAAAAAAAAGTGAAAAATATGAAAAAGGCTGTTCACAAAAATTCTGAGCTTTTCTTGCTCAAAAATCTTAGTAGATGAATTCATCAAAATCAAATCTTTTCCTAAATTTAGGTTTGGCTTTGATAAATCAGCATTTTATAACAAATGAGCAAACAACTCCTGACTTCTGGTAGACAACCGTCAACTTTCCCTACATTTTAACTGTCCTTTCTGAAAGCACAGAAGTCCATGAGGTGCCTACCCTCACAGAAAGCAAATGGGTGCCTTCAGAAACAACATCGTATGCCATAATAAAAAGGAAAATCATTGAATGTATTTTGTTTCAAAGTTTCGTTGAACACATATGACTGGCCAGGCTGAATGATCTACAATATGCTGACAGATGGAGCCAGACACAGACCTTCAGAAGAAAGGGGAAGCAGGAAGGAGCTGAACAGAAACATTTAGTCAGCTCTGTCAAAATGTTGGCATTTCTATTAGGAAAGATTTACAGTACCCAATTCTGCTTGTTATTCTGTATCACCCTACCAAAAGACCATGTTTTTCTGAATAATTATTATAAGCGTTTGAGCTACTTTTACTGTATTTTTGCAAGGTTGTCCAGTCAAAAGTGACACTGACATTAAAAGCCTATTTTCATTTTGAGTGTAAAAAATTTGACTTCCAAGCAGAACTTCATAAATTATTTCACTGGTAATATTCTTTTTCCCCTATAGCTGTTACTCCTGCACAATAATTTAGCTTCTGCTTTATTTAATGCTAATATTCCTGAAATGCAGGCACTCCTGAAACTCACGCATACTGTAACGCCTTGCACAAAAAGATTTTTTTCAGCCTACAAACCACATTTAAAGTCAATAAAATAGATAGCATTTATACCACAGAAAATTATTCATAGTGGAAAGACTTGTTATTAGAGTGTAGCTCAGTCCCTTAGGGACAGACGTACCTCAGAATTGTTGAGATGACACCTGTGTGTCCCCGAGAACCAGCCCTCACTCGAACACTGGTCAATGTCCACCTTTTGCAGATTGATGTCGACTTTGACAACACCTCTGAAAACAGAGAAAAACAGCCTTGAACACAGCGACTACAGAAATAGGTTAAACTTCTTTATGACGCTGCAGCCTGCAAAGCAGAACTGCATCTATCTTCTAATTACGGAATTTGGTGAAATGTCTGAAAACTGAGAAGTTTTGTGTTCACGAAGCCACAACTGCAGAGACATGTTCTTATGTTAAACCTTACTGAGATGTACTATGACAGGAGCACAGTAAATCTAATGTGCTGACAAAGTGTAAGGCAGCAGGTAAGAATAAGTTATGGACTCGAACAATTTAATGCCCTTCACATTTTACAACGCAGCAAAGAACTAAAGTAAATACAGTGAATGACCTGCACTACTTTTTCTGAGGCCATCAAGCTTCCCGAGTACCAGGCACTGCACCTCGCCCCCATGCATCCTCCCCTTTGCTCCAGGGAAGGGTATTTGCCAAAACAACTGGGCAAAAGCCTTTTCCCATACTCTCCCCAGTACAAGTACCTAAAGGGTGGGTTGAAGGATGATGGAGCCGGACTCTTTTCAGTGGTTCCCAGCGATAGGACAAGGGGCAACAGGCACAAGCTGGAACATGGGAAGTTCCATTCAAATATGAGGAAAAACTTCTTCATGGTGAGGGTGACAGAGCCCTGGAACAGGCTGCCCAGGGAGGTCGTGGAGTCCCCGTCTCTGGAGATTTTCAAGACCTGCCTGGATGCAGTCCTGAGTGATGTGCTCTGGGCAATCCTGCTTTAGCAGGGGAGTTGGACTAGATGATCTCTAGAGGTCCCTTCCAACTCTGACAATTCCATGAAAAATCTGATCTCCAGCAACCTCAGAACACTCCTCCACAGCTCAGCACCCAAACCCCTCCAGCAGGCACCCAAACCCCTCTCTCCCCATCTCTGCCAGCCAGCACTGGTATAATATCCGATACATCATCAGAAGGGCAGCACAAGCCAGTAGAGGGCCACTGATGTCTCTGAAACCAAAAAAAAAAAAAAAAAAAAAAAAAAAGTTTCCTACACATTCCTACACACACAGGTCCTCAAGGACTGTCTGAGCTGTATCAGCTCTATGCCAAGAATACTCGGGTTTTCATCAACAGTTTCCCTCAAAAAATTTTTTGAGTGAAAAGCTAACCACCCAATTTGAAAGCCAATGCTCTATTTTATAATCAACTTGGAAATCACCACCAGAAATAAAAAAAAAAAAAAAGCTGTAAGACTGTAGTTGCGTGTCTTAAAGAAAGCCTTCAAAAATGTCCTTATTCTCTCTAAAATAACCTCCAGAATTACTTTGGAAGTAGAACATTTATAGCATCGTCTTGTGAGAGCATACATCTGTGACTGCTTTGCTGCTGACTGGACTTAGCGAAACATGTCACTATGCAACTTCTGATAGTTGGATCGTTACACGGACTCACTTGTAACAGATGAATGCTCTGTACTGATTTCTTGGATCTAGGATACCTCTAAGTCACCCTTTTCAGCCACTTTAGACAACAGTTTTGATTTCAGTCTGAACTTCCACTACTACAAGCACCATCATCCCTCCTTTCAGGCTGTGGACTACCAACCAAGGGTAGTCCAACCCAACCTCTATTCTCAAGAACACCTCGCTCACCTCAAAGTGTGTTGTCTCTTTTAATTACAGCTCAGTATACATAAGAAAGCTAATAAATAAATAATAATACTAGAGCTACAGAGCCATATATTTGAGAGGCCACTTATGAACAAAATCAGAACAGGTGTAAAAGTGCAAGCTTGATCAAAACCAAGACAATACTGCTCCCTCATATCGGGCCCCAGTACAACCACAACAGGTAAATTTGGACATTCATCTTCAGACATGCTGTATAGTCACTGCAGAAACACAAGCACATCATTTAAGTGATCTGAAGAAGAATGCATCAGGAAATTATGTAGGACAGCCAGTAGGAAGTTAGACAGTACATGTACACTTCATCCCCCTGTCTCCTGCCTAGAATCTAAGTAATCTGATGCTGGGCACACTTAGAAACGACCTGAAATACTGAAGTGCTGGCTCTAGCAACTTCCGTTTGAAAGAGCACACACCACAGATCTAGAATACTCATAAGTATTTTTAGTTTACAGTTTTGTGCCTTTCCGCTCTTGTTTCAAACAACAGCTTCTCCAGGGACTGCTAAAACTACACTTCCACCCCAATGAACTGTTTTTTACATGTTCCAGGTGACCAATGGCCTTGAGGGAAAAACTGCCCTACTGCACAGACTAACTCTGAGTAAGAGGTTGATGTCAGTGGATTACAAGCTTATCTAAACCTGATAACAAAGTATCTGTCTTGGATGCTTGTAGGACTAGAGGTAACTAATTCCTCATCTGGCCACGTGCAGATCCCACCAGGCAAGTCTCTTATATTTTCTGGACTTTTCTGAGCGTAAAAATTAGCATACTGGCTGAGAACAGGACCTGTTCCGCACATGAACAATCTCACCGTGGCTGCATACAGGCAAGAAGTTGGCAGTGGGACCAGGACCAACCCTACCCCTTGCTCTCCTAGTTCATGTTATACACCAGGCACCTTGGCAAGGGCTGCTCAAGCATTAGCATCATTCCGATTACTCTAAAGAAGTCAGTTTATACAGTAGGAAAAACAGTGATGATTCATCCTTATGAGGACTGCAACAGATTCACCTGGGAGACTCTGAAGCACCTCAGGGAAGTAGGTCTTTATTTCCTTTACAGGGAAAGCCTTTCCCTTGTGCACATTTTGTTTTTAACTGGTAGAAGAGGAAACTCCCCTTTCTTTCTGCAAACGCTTCAACAAAGAGGGAGGTACAGATTGCAAATTAAGGGTAAATGAATCACTACTAGGACAGGAGAAGCACCTTAAGAGTTTGCTGTGTGGTAACAAGCAGGTCCTGTAGAAGCACAGCATCAGTAGCAATGGATATAAAAATTTTCAGAAGGAAACTTACCTAGAGGTTACTTGTGAGAAAGACAACACATACAAGGCAGCGGAATTAGGGACAGTAAGTGCACTGAGCAAGCATTTGAGTATGGCCTTGTACCAGACACGTTGCAAACTGAAGAATCAGTGGCATGTTCTATTGGGCCAAGAGGCAGAAAGCAGGACAGCATCCTAATGCTGAGAGCCACGTACTGGGAAGAGAGGAAATGCACTTCTGGATTCTTCACATCAGAATTGATTAAATAACTTGTAACCCTTGGAAACTCATCAGTACAATTATTTTGTTCCAAATAGATGTGAAAACCATGGATTCATACAACAACTGTTATTGGAAGAAACCCCTTGTGATCATCCAGTCTAACCACCTGCTCAAAGCAGGCTCAGTTCAGTTGGCTTTTTAAATACCTCCAGTAACTGAGACTTCACCACCTCTGGAAAACCTCATCTAGTGTCTGACCACCCTCACAATGTCATATATAGTTCTCTGATGTTTAAATGTAATTTCTTGGATTTCAACTTGTGCCTCTTGTACTTTCTGTCCTGTCATTGACTACCCCTGAGAAGAATCTGGCTCTGTCTCCTTTACACTTTTTCCATCAGGTATTTACACACATGTAAGATGTCTCAGGAGCCCTTTCTTCTCCAGGCTGAAGAGCCCGAGCTTGCACAGCCCTTCTTGTCTGTCAGGTGCTCCAATCTCTAATCATCTTTGTGACACTTCACCAGGCTCACTCCAGTACATCCATGTCTCTTGTACTGAGGAGCCCAGATGTGGACACAGCACTCCTGATGCAGGCCCATCAGGCTGGGTAAAAAGGAAGGATCACCTCCCTCAACCAGTTGGCAATGCTCTTCTTCTCACAGCCAAGGAGGCTGTCAGTCTTTGCCACAAGCACACACTGGTGGTTCATGCCAAATTGGTGTCCACCAGAACCCCTCCAGGCCTTTTCTGCAAAGCTGCTTTCCTGTCATTAAGCCCCCAGCCTGTACTGGTGCATGGAGTTATTCCTCCACAAGTGCAGTACTTCACATTTCCTTTTGCTGAACTTCACAAGGTTCTTTGCTCATTTCTCTAGCCTGTTTTAGCATCCCTGAATGGCAACACAGCCATCTGGTCTCTCAAACACTCCTCCCAATTTTTATCATCTGCAAACTTCCTAAGAGCACACCCTACCCCATTTGGTCCAGACCACCAAATGAAAACATTAAACAGAACAGGTTCCAGTAACCACCTCTAGAGTATACTAATAGTGACTGGCCTCCAGCTGGACTCCAGTCATCTATACACAGAAGGCTACTGGGATGGTTAAACACTATTTCCCCTTCATAAACCCATGCTGGCTACTCCCAATGATATTCTTCTCCTTCATGTGTTTCAGAAGTGGTTTTCAGGAAGACTTGCTCCATCACATTCCCAGGGATTGAGGTGAGGCTGATCAGCCTGAAGTTCTTGGAAGACATCAAGTACCTTGGCCTTTTCTATGTCCTCTCTCACAAAGTCCACTGCCCCATTCAGCAGCTGAAGCACATCCTGCCTAGTCCCAGTTTTGCTACCAGTGTACTTCTTGTTGCCCTTCATGTCCCTCACCACATTCAGCCCCATAGGGGCTTTGGTTTCCCTAACCCCACCTATCCATAGAATCACGAGAACATAGAATCATTTAGGTTGGAAAAGATCTTGAAGATCGAGTCCAACTGTAAACCTAATACTGCTAAATCCACCACTAAACCATGTCCCTAAGGACCATATCTACACATCTCTTAAATACCTCCAGGGATGGTCACTCAACCAATTGCCTTGGCAACCTGTTCCAGTGCTTGACAGCACTTTTGATGAAGAAATTTTTCCTAATATCCAATTTAAACCTCCCCTGGCACATCCTGAGGCTGTTTCCTCTTGTCCTATCTCCTGTTACATGGGAAAAAGAGACCAACCTCCACCTCGCTACAACCTCCTTTCAGGTAGTTGTAGAGAGCCATAAGGTCTCCCCTCATCCTCCTTTTCTCCAGGCTGAATAACCCCAGCTCCCTCAGCTGCTCCACATAAGACCTGTGCTCTAGAACCTTCACCAGCTTTGTTGCCCTTCTCTGGACACGCTCCAGCACCTCAATGTCTTTTTTGTAGGTAGGGGTCCAAAACTGAACATAGTATTTGAGGTGGGGTGCCGAGTACAGAAGGACGATCACTTCCCTAGCCCTGCTGGCCACACTACTTCTGATACAAGATGCTAATGTTCATGGTCACAGCCATGCTCAGAATGTGTCTCCATATTCTTCCCAGGTTACCTGACCCTGCTTCCACCTCTTGTGCACTTTCATTTTACACTTGAGTTTTGTCAGGAGCTCCCTATTACGCCATGCAGGCCTGAAAATTATCTAATTTCAAAACATTCTCACAATACTTTTTCCACAAACACTACAAAATTCTTCCATTTGAAATCGAATGTGTTTTCCCTTTGCTTCTCTTGTATTAAAAGTTTTCTTAAAAGAACATTTGCCCTTCACAAAACGCATTCTTCATGAACTCAATACAAACCTTTCTGCCTACACTCTTCTGTCTGGAGCTCTTCTGTACCACAACTTGAACTTCTGATATGATTACGTTGTTCTCCTTTTTCCTTTTCTCAGAGCTTTATGAATTTCTGGGGTGAAAATCCACAGGAAGGAATAACAGTTGAGTCCAGAAGCAGACATATGAAAGCAATCTCTCCTGACAATCTACCATAGGCTTTCATTTTTGCCCCCCACATAATGCATACTATTCTTTTTTCACTAGACATCTGCAATACATGTTTGTGCTTTATGGTAACATCACAGTTTTGCTGAGGTAGTAACAGGGTTTGCAACTACTTGAGGATATGCTGCTTTCAAAAGAAAACTCTCTTTAGGCATACATGTGACATTTATAGAAAGCATTATGATGGTACAAGACTTCTATTGCATTCATTTGGGATGTTTTGCCATTTTAAAACACCACCTCAGACTTGCACTGCACCGTTATTACACATGGAGTACACTGATACGTACACAATATATTTCTGAAATTCATCTGTGGTTAATACAGTACCTGGCACAGCCTCTTGAGCCACCCACATTTTATTTTTGATTCAGCACTCGGAAAATGGAACATATGGAAGAACACAACCTCCTAGAATGTATACAGACCAACTACCTGTAAGTGTTATATTTCCTGAACTAGCTGGGAATAATTGCAGCTCTGCTCTCTGGATAGAAGCGATCAAGCCATATCAACAGCATAACAGTATGCTCGGCTTGTCAACACAACACATTCATCCACTCCAACAACGCTGCCTGGCTGAACCCAAGCCACAGTGAAAAGTTAATAACAATATTACTGGTAATTGTGGACCATCTGGCAAGTAAGTGTATTTTGTTAATCTCCTTATAACAATAAATATTTGGTTTCTGCAACAATGTTACAGTCCTTACAGGAAAAAAGAAAAAAAGATACTTAAGGACTGCACATTCATGTTTAACATTTAGTTAAGAAAGAATTAGTTGAATGGTACAGAATAGATAATCATTGAAGAATGATGTCACCAAGGATTTTCTCAGGTCAGAGGTTTGATTTAAGAGGCTTTCATGTCTGTCTTAATTTCCAGTACCACTGTTTGTTGGCATGCTATTGGCCTTGAAATCTGTGCCAGAAATTGATTTAAGCTTATTTTCCCAACCTACTAGCTATCTTGACAGTTTCAGTAGTTATAATATTTCATTGTAACAACATGTTGTAAAGCCTATATCTACAGAAGAATTTTTTTGCCTGTGCTGTTATACCATAAAAAAAAAAAGCAGAAGGAGCATGTTCTCTTTCACTCAGCCAGCTTAAGCCAGGAGTGCACAGAATAATGGCCTGACAACATTTGAATGGTGATAAACAACATATTTGTCCTCTAGATCTTCAGAAGCTTTTTGGCAGAGGTCAACGCAGCTCAGCTAAACAAGCATTCATAGTTTGGCGTCTAAGTTTGTACACTTATTTTGGTACCTGTAAGCATTGCAAGCAGCCATAATTAAGGTATAAGGCATGGTTATCACATGCTGACACAGACAGCATCCCCTAAATCTAAATGTCTGCCTAGATTTTTGCTGCCATATTCATTCACCCCTACACGCTGTCCTTCGTAAGTCTTCCTTAGCACAAAACAAGGAGATAAGAAAAATTCTCTACAGCCATCCCAAATCTGCAAATGCCCACACTTCTAGATAAATACATACTGTAATTAGTATAGCCAATGTTTTTAGGGCAGATACTTTTACTAGCACTTCTCATTTTGGAGGCTGACACTTTCAAGAATATTAATTTTCAAACATACTACCTGGCCCCTGAGGCTCCTTCAATGTACCATCAGCATCCAAAAAAATTCCTAGTGCCAAATTCACTAGTGACTTTCAGCCGTAAGTCAAACAGCAGGTTCAAGTTGCTTTTGAAAGTTAAGGTTTAGGATTCTGTATCACTTAGACATTTTTAAAACTATTACCTCTTCATATCCAGCCAGATTCACAAAAGGCTACTGGGCCATTACATACAACATGATTTTGATCTGATCACACAGTTACCACTAATTTCTTACTAACAGGGCAGACACAGACTTATCTAATTCCTCAGCCATAGCACGACTGCTTTTCAGCACACATTTTCACAGAGAACCAGCTTCCACTAAAAATAAACTTAACTGAAGAGTAAGATATAGCAGTGTGGGCACATGAATTAGGATTCACCTGCAAAGAAAATCCCTCTAGGCCATTTGGAACCCTACTACAAGGGCGGAATACTTAAAGCTGAATCCTCTGTTGACTGAAGAATTATTTCAGATTTAAATCTGCCTTCAGATTTATGGCACACAGGGCTGCCTCTCTGGGGATTTCCCTGCAGTTTAGTCAGAGAGCTTCCTAGATGCTTTGAGGGGCGGTATTTTTTTTTGCTTGAGGACATTCGGGTTGCTGAGAGCATCTTAACTCTGTCACAAAGCATCACCTTGTATAGAAATACAATGCGTCATTGATGGCAGGGTACCGCTTACATTAAGATCCTCCCTGTGAAAAAAGGTCTTGGAGCCAAATTCAAGCTATTTAGTAAGAAACCAGCATTTATTTTTGGTTTTTTTTTTTTTTAATGCTTGCATTACTATCCATGAGGTCAGTGAGACAGGGGAAAGAGAGGGCCTCAAGAAACATTGTAGAAAGCGATATAAGAAACAGAAAGGATATAAGGAACAAAAAAAAAAAAAAAAAGGCTTTTAAATTAGAATGATCCTACATGGGAGAGAGAGAGATGGTGTCAGCCTAACTATGCCCAACCTTCTGATGCTGAAGATTTATTTAAAGGTAATAAGGGAATTTTAAAACTGAAAAGTAGGTGGAATCCAACACTAACATAAAAAGGAAAATGGAGAGGCATAAATCTGGGCAAGGAACACACAAAACTACAAGAACATAAGACAAAACCAAAAGACATTTTCAGAAGCAGCATGTTAAAAGCATAGGCTCCACTAACTAAAAGCTTTTCAAAGGCCTCAGAAAAAGGAAGCCTAAAGTAGAATCTGTAAGTCCAAGAGACCACCAAGATATAAAAAACGCCCAGAGTAGAGCCAGCCTTTGCAGAAAGCAAATTATTTTCATCACCACACACTTCAAAGCTAGGAAGGCTCCAACCTTTGAGCCACTCTTGAGAGAACCAATGTGACAAAAGTCAGCTTTCACATGCAGGGAGGTTAACAAGCTGGGCACCACAACTATCCCTGCTTTGGAAAACACATTCACAAATGACAGCAAATAGATGACCCATCACAAAGTTCGCAGGTGATAATTAGTGTAACCCAGAGCTAAATCTGACTGACACAGAGAAGATGAGTGAACACTTTCCAAAGTGATTTTTTTAATCACAAGAATCTGGGATCTCCCAATGAATTTAGATTCATGGAGCAAATTTATAAACAAAAAAAATTTTTTTTTTCCGAACAGTTCATAATTATATTATGGAATCCAATATCAAACTACATTGCAGAAGACAAAAATGGGTTGAAAAGTGGATTAGAAACATGAAGGCCAGTTTAATCCATACTTAATATCAACACTCATTCAGATAAAGTCTGAAAAACAATTATTTTTTCCATTGCTTATTACTTGTAATTGGGATATAACCAGGATAAGAGAACTCGGCACTTCCACCGCTCTTGTATTTTTCCCTAAGTACCTCTGAGAAGCTGCTTTTAGAGAGGTAAGCCTTTCATCTGACCTAACACAGCAATGCTTTTGTTCTTACCTTGAGGAACATTTCTCTATCTCAGCCCAGGTTCATGAATAGACAGAATAGGAGGTGACAGTCCTGAAGCTGAATCTCAGATAGTAAGGACTGTCACATGGCCATTCCCTTCAAAAGCGCTTTGATAACCTGCTGCGCTGGAAGCCTTGCCCAAGGGGGGTGGAGGTAGAGATCAGAGGCGTGCAAAGAGCAGTTTGACCCAAAAAGCTAGTTCCTTTTATTGCAACTTACCATGTGCTACATAAGTGTGTACATAAATGCAGTACGTGTTTCAGTCCTCTCCTGGCCATATTTAACTTCTTTCTTCAAAGACCCACTTCTGTTTCTCCAATAGTGAAGAAAGCTGAATCATGTTTCTAAAAAAGCAATCCCTATTTATTGTTCCTCTTGTTTCATCACCATCCAGTTTTCTATCCTTATCCATGACCTCATATTAAAAAGGCAGACATAATTGATTGCCTAAAGAATACTTAAAACATACTGGGGGTTTCTACAAGCAGACCGTAAGTCATAGGATGACGTTTCTTTGTTCTCACCTCTTTTCAGGAATATAAATTTAAGACTTTCAGAAGTTCTAGGAAATAAATTATTCCTTTTCATTTTTAAAACCTGTTCTAAATCCACCCACACCTTCAATCATGTTATATGGGCCAGGGCCTGTTATAGAAAAAAATGTCAACTTCACTATTTTAAAATATTTTCAGGATTATACAACTCATCTATCATGTCACAAAAAAAATAGAAAGCCTCCTTACACAGTTAAAATGATTTTTTTTTTTCTTAGTTCAGTACTGAGACTAAAGAGAGATTAGAGCGGAAAATGAAAGAGGGGGCTAAAGGAAAAAATTAAACCATATTTAAAAGAAGAGAGTTATTTTTTACAAATTTTTATGTCTACTTTTATGGTTATTTTACCAAACAACTTAATAGCTATGAAATATTTAGCAGAAGATGAAATCGCTTATAGTCCCTAAGAAATTACTTATTTGTCATACATACTTTTACCTCCATGGTTTAATTTGCTTTCAATAATGTTTCCTTAACTAAGAGCTATGGCCTAACACTGAGTGGTCCAATCATTGTTAATAGTATACAGGAAATCACTACTGCCTTTTATGCTGCCTTTAGGAAAGAAACAGCTAAATTTAACTGTAAAATATTAATCTTTGTACCTTTCCAATAATTGAGAGAAGTAGCAAATGTCAGGAAGACAGAAAAAAAAATATTAAGAGGTAACACTTGATTCAGCCAAACTTCACACTGAAGTTATCTGCAAATGCTTCAGAACACATCATTGTTCAGAAAAAAAAAAAAATTAATCAGCTTGTTGATTGTGTACCTTTCTGCCAAAACAGCCATTATTCCACTGCATTCTCCCAATAGTCGTTAAAAAAAAAGTTGCAAATCCTGCCCTGAATTTGGTGAAAAACTACCTGGCCTTGCTAGAACATGGTGGGAGGGAAAAAATGTCCCTGTATCCTAAAGATATTCTGACCTCCTGGATGAAAAATAATGTGAGAATGATGACCAGTTCCCAAAATGTTGACATATTACAACACATCGTTAAAGAAAATGAGAACAGCACGCAAGAGAACATTTTGAACTGCAAAAGCAGCAATTCATTCATCAGAGTTTGAGGATAATTGATGTCATTACACAAGGCTGAAACATTGCACATGAATCTGACTAACCACGTCCAAGAAATACTGGAACAAGACTTGAGAAGAGGGACCATGGCAACAGAGAGCTTATAACAGGAAACTAAAGCAAGCTGGTTTGTGCAGTCTAGTAAACAAAGGTGGAGAAGGGACCACTGCCTATAAATAGGTCAGGGCAGTAAACATCAGCAAAGAGTGCCATTTCAGATAGAATGCAGCTCTGGAACAGGAATAAATGGATGAGAACTGACTGTGAATAAATCTAGTTCAGAAATCAAAAGCAGCTAGCCAGCCCCTAGGCCTGGCATGGCAGTGGACTGAAGAGTCAAGAGGGAAACCCACCCACTTTAAGATGGAGACTGGTCAGATGATGACATTAAGTGGGCTTGTGACAGCAGGAGATTGACTCAGTAACCTGGGAGGTTTTTTTTTATTTTGTTTTTTTTTTAGAAGACTTGTATGTTCCTAGTAGCTGACTACTTGAACATCTTCCAGACCAAGAAGCAACCATCCCTGCTGGCCTCCTAGACTGCTGAAGCAATGAACACCTCCCATTTCCTTTCTAGGGGCCAAGCAAGTACTTTTAGAGAAGGAAATGTACTCAAAACATGCTGCTTCTCATACCTTTCCACTTCCTTTCTAGGGGCCAAGCAAGTACTTTTAGAGAAGGAAATGTACTCAAAACATGCTGCTTCTCATACCTTTCCACTTCCTTTCTAGGGGCCAAGCAAGTACTTTTAGAGAAGGAAATGTACTCAAAACATGCTGCTTCTCATACCTTTCCACTTCCACAGTAGGGCTCCAAAGAGATCAGCTGGATCACTATGTGCCATGGAATATAGTTCATTCTCATATAATAGGAAGTAGCAGAGGAAGGTCACAGATCAGTGACAAACACTATCATGCTCTACCCTCTGCACCACTAGAGTTGTGGGGCGATCAGGCATAGTAGATGGTGAATTCCAGCTGCAAACTGCATCAGCTTAGACTTTTAAGAAAGGAGAGAAGGGAATAGTTAACACCACCGAGTGACTACTTCTAGTATCTGTGGATCCTCGTTTCTGAATGAGAGCCTACACTGGATTTCGTAAGCAGGTGGGGCTGCTCTCTCCCCACACTTCGGGCAGACCAAAGGCCAGTGAATGCAGACAACAGAACACCAGCAACCCCTGCAGCAAAGCCGTGGGCAGTCAGTGCCACTAGCTTAGCACTGCACTGGGCTAACGTGGTCCCGCTGGGCCCGGACAGCTTCTGGTACATTTATCAGCACAATCAAGTCGCCTTTGGTTTCTCCACTTCATCTCAGTATTGGCTTGCAGTGCCAGGCTTGGCACGACAACTTGAACAACCATATTCTCTCACCTTCCTTGGCCTTCTCTGTGGACAGTCTGGCTGTTGTCTCTTGGGAAGGAAGGGGATGGAATTAAAGACAGACAGCAAGCAGACTGGGAGAGTCCCTCACATGCAACACTCGCTTCCTCTGGCAGAAGGCATTACAACCCTTCACAGCGTGAAGAACAAAGCTTTTTATTTTGCTGCACTTTCAGAGTGTCATTGACAACAGCACTGCAGCAGTAGCATGTATTGAACATAACCAGTAGTGATTATTAGTATTGCCTTCATTAAACTCTTTCCATTGCGACACCACATGACATACCCATCTGTTCCTGCAATAGAAGAGACACCAAGAAACAGGAGCAACGCCTTTTCCTTCTGTAATCTGAAAGAACTCTCTTCCATGGAGATAACGTGTTCCCAAATGTCTCTTACCCTAATGTACCAAGCCATAAACCTAATGTCAGCAGAGAAGAAAGTACATAAAATGTTAGAAGAATATTGAAGGACCATGCACTAAATTACCACCAGTGACCTCATGCCAGACTATTAAGTGGAAGGAGCATGTGAACTGCTCCATTAACATGTTCCTAACAGATGGTTCTGAGATACTTTGTTGGGGGAACCAATGCAGCTTTCCCAAAAAATGGAGGTTAATATATACTGCTTTTTTACCATATGGGCCTTAAACAAGAATTTAAAGTTAAACCATTGCGTCACTCAAAGACAGATGGTAAGGGGAAATAAAGCTTATTTCAAGAGGCACTTTATAGTAATTAATACTACTGTTCTAATAACTACATTAGATTTTACATTTTTGTATTACATGCTTATAGTTTAAAACATTTCTTCTCTTAATAACTCACACTGAGGCTGTGTACCCATCAACTATAGAAAATACTGTGCAAACGTTAAAGACTTGTGGGATGTCTTAGTGTACTTTGTTTACAGTATTTCCTATGTAGCAGCAGAGTTACTTTTTCAATATCCCAAATAAAAAGTTTTTATTAGAAGTCCATCTTTTGCATACCATACCTCAGACTAGGAACATAGGAACTATCATTTAGCCTTCCCAGAATATGTGCATGTATATATATGTGTACTTCTTACATCTGCTTCCTTATATTGTTACCAAAAATTTACTGACCTATTTTCTTAGAAATGATTACTAACTCACCTCAGGTGTTGATACAACAAAACTAAGAAATTTTGTCCTAACTGTTCAGTACAACAGCAACACAACATGTTGAACTTGCACAGCATACCCCATCATAAGATCTTCTAAATTAGAAGAGGTCCTCCAAGTTTTAGATGTACTTAATGGTCGTCCTTTGAAGTATCAGAGTTAAAACAGGTTATTCCGTTTCTTCAACGGAAGTGACTCCCACATGGTAAACAGAGGCTGGGAAGATGAGGGAGTGAAGGCAGTCCTTTGTACTGCACCCAGGAGGACCTCTACTGGTTGCCTTCCTTGGCTGGCCAGGGTTACTCCAAAATGGTCCTGGTGAATTCTGCACACCAGAGCTACCACCGCAGAAACCTACAGTGCAGAGATGCTTCCTGGCATCACAGGATCTTGGCACAGAGCTGAAATTGAAGCTTTACACTCTTTTGCTTAAAAGACACGTTTTCTCTCTTCACTGAAGCCAAGATTAAAGCTTCTTTGAGTTAAACTTTATATCAAGATTTAAATTCTCACATAGCTGGTTAGTGAGTGGCTGCCACCTCCAGCCTGGTGGTTCTTGACGTTATGTGAACCTCTATCCCCAACAAGAGAGCATCAGCCTACACTAGCTTTCCTCTGCATCCTGAAGTTCATCAAGTGTGAAACACTGTATTTCTGAACTCTGCTGGCCCCTCTGCTATGGTCCAGAAGAACTCTGCAGCAGAGCTATTCTGGGGTTTTGGTCTTCAGAGGAATTCAGCAACAAAGAGGCAGCAGATGAGCTCAATTTTCCTTAACCCTGGCAGCACTATAAGTGTGAAAAATTTGAGGCAAAAAGTAATTCAATAGGGAAATAAGCAGCCACTCTACATTCAACAGATGATTTTTTTTTTTTTCTCCAAGGATGCATAGCTGCATTAACACCTGTTCGATCACTCTGGATTTCAGACTGAGCCAAGAAAGCCAGTGTTCACAGACACTATTGCCTCACCACCTAGGTGTGGCAAAAAAATCTCTTCAGTGTCTGCTGTGTTCTCGTCTATCTTTACCTACCACTGATTTCGCAGCACAGAGCAAATGCTGCGCTCCTCTCTCACCCCCTGACAAGTGCCAGCTGCTTCTGGGCAGCGGGCATTCCCCAAGGGATAGTTACCCATGAGCCCCACCACAGAACCAGTCCCAGTGGGAAAAATCTGGTGCCTTACACACCACAGGTTGCTCTCATGCTTTTAAAGAAACCCCTCTTTGCTGTCAAAATATGACGATACGAGAAGGGGCCTTCTTATATCCTCCTCTCTGCTAGTCACAACCCAGTGGGAAAGTCCTGAGGGTAACAAGAATATGAAAAAAAAAAGTAATTCTTTACATATGCCAGGCATCAGCTATGTAACCGGGGGGTGTCCCAAGGAAGGCTTTCTTCCTGCCAGTTCAGGTTGTAGCCACATAGACTTTGACAGAACTCCAGTCACAAACACTTATTTACCTAAAAACATACTGGCCAGGCTGGAGCACCCCACAGTGGATGTGCCCTGGAGATCAGAAATCACAGTTTACCAGCATAACAGTGTTGTTTCCCAGCTATTTAAAATCGTAGCTGGGGTTAAGCTAGGTTTAATCACGCAGCATAGTAAGAAATAACACCTCAGGTAAACATCTTCCTCTTACAGTCAGAAAGAGAACTACAACTGGCAACTGCTGCTCTCCTCTCCCCACCAGAAGCACACCAGGAACAAAACCCACGCGCACACCTATCCCAGTGGGAGGAGGGAAAGCAAGCCTTGTCTTACAGATGGAGATGAAAGTGATTCTTTTACTGAGCAACAGCTCCCCGAGGCACTGGAAGGTAGAGCTCAACAGGAAGGCCTGAGGTTGCTCTGCAGCGTGACCGAGCAGCCCGGCTGGCAAGGGTGGATCAGGTCACTCCAAAAGACACTGCATGCCCTTCCCCAGGACGGGGTCAGAACCAAAACCCCATCCCACCCCCTTCTCAACAGAAAGCAAGCAGAGGAACACTCCTCCTACCTGAACTCGGGGTGGAGGTTTGGCCGCAGCCCATAGAAAGCCGCCGAGAGAGTCACTAGCCAGCCAGGTTTGTAATTCCCATTCTCACACTCCAGGTAAGGCGAGGACCACCTGATGTGGTTCTTATCAGCAGCGAAGCTCTCCCGCCTCTTCCAGCTGTTCTCCAAAGTTTTGGGGCCCGTGTTTAAGACCTTCCTGTGCACGTGTGGCCTCAACTTGCGCTTCAAGCTGTGGAACCACTCTGTTTCCACAGAGGTGTTGGCCAGGCGGTGAGCCGAGGAGGACAGGTCCTGCAGGAGGACCTGGCTCTCATGCCTGCTGGCCTGGAGAAAAACCTGGGGGGTGGAGAAAGGCTCTGTGCTGAAAGTGATAGCTGCCCTGGAGATGTTGGGGTCCCCCTCCAGGAGGCTCCTGATCAAGGCGCGGTACCACTCCAGGTCCTCCTGCAAGTTCTGCTCCCGCGACTTATTGCTCTGGAGGATCACGTTGAGGAAGTTGGTGGCGTGGGTGAGGGTGTCCAGGGCCCCGTGCAGGGAGGGGTGCGAGGTGAAGCGCGACTTGCCGGCGAGGCTGGCCAGCTCGTACCGCCCGGAGCAGTTGGCGCGCCGCAGCTCCCGGGAGTCGCCCGTGTAGAGGAACGAGGCCACGTCCTGGGGCACCTCCTCGGCAAGCCGCTGCGCCAAGATGGTGCTCTCCGTAGAGCGGCTCCGCGGGGCCGGCGGAGGCTCCCGGCTCTTGATGTGGTTGTAAATGGCATGCTGCCCTCCGAGCGCCCGCTCCCGGAGGCGCACCGCCTGCCCTTGGCCGGCGGCGGCCCCCAGCCCCCGCTGGGCGAGGAGCAAGAGGAGAAGGAGCCGGAGCAAAGCCATGTCCCCCGGCGCTCCCAGTCGCGCCGGCACGGCGGAGCGGCTGAAGACGGGCTGCGCGCAGGCGGCCGCGGCGCGGGGGCAGGAGCGCGCAGGGGCGGCCGAGCGGCAGCGGGACGGAGAACGGCCCCCGGCCCGCGAGTCACCTGTGGCGGCGGCGCCGCCCGCGCCTTCCCCAGCGCGGGGCGCCGCGCAGCCCCACCGCCGGCGCGGAGCGGCTGCCAGCCCCTCCGGCGACGGCAGCGGCCGCAGCGAGCCCGCCTGCGCCTCCTCCCGCCGCGGCCACCGCGCTCACTGAGCTGCTGCCCGGCGCAGCGCGCAGGGGCGGCGGCGCCCGCGCCCGGCGCAGCGGCGGGTCCCCCCGCGGCGCCCCGCCGCCGCTGCCCGCGCTCCGCCGCTCCGCATCCTTCGGACGCCGCTGCCGGAGAGAAAGGGGGGGAGGACGCGGCGCGGGACTGCCACTTGCTGCGGGGATCGGCTGGGCGCCGCCGGGGAGCCTGCGGGCGGCCGCTCGGCTCTGTGAGAGGGGACCGCTGGCTGTGGGAGGCTGCTCACCGGGCGGCCCCGCACCGCCCGGCACCCCTTCCCCGCCGGCCCTTATAGGTGTACGCCAGGCAGCTGCCGCCCTGTGTGGCCGCCTCGCCTGTCAGTCAGCCGGCAGCCATTCACGGGGCAGCAGGACGGCGCCGTGCGGCGCGGAGGGAGGCGGTGCTGCCGCCGCCGAGAGGCGTCGAGGCACCTCGCTTCACCTGCCGCCGGCTCAGCCCGGGGCGGAGGCGGGGGGGGTGGCCGACCGCCGCACCGACAGCCGCTCCGCTCCCCGCTCCCGCCGAGGGGCGGGGGTGGCGGGCGGGAACCGGCCCCGCGGGGGGCTCCGCCGCGCCCGGGCCGGTGCGAGGGTCTCGCCCGGGGAGGGAGGGAGTGAAACAGCGACACCTGCCGGCCGGGCGTGGAGCCGCGCCGGGGGCGGGCGGGAGGCGCCCGGCAGCGGCCGTTGGGGCTGAGGGGAGGCGGGCGCCGGGTGTTGGAAGTATCGCCGCCTCCCACCCCTTCGTGAGGGGAGCGGGAGAAGCCCGGCGCTCAGGAGAGGGCGGCTACGGCGAGAATCGCGGAGCGTGGGCCGGTGGCTGTCAGGGCTGCCTGCCGCCGCGAGGAAGGCGCCTTTGCCCGCAGCGGTGCCGAGGGGCACGGGCCGGCTCCCCGGCTTCCCCACGGTGCCTGGGGGCCGGCAGCGCTGCCCCCGGAGGGAGGTGTTTGGGTGGGAATGGACAACTTTGTCTTCTGGGACCTGGGGGCCCGCAGCTGAGACCCACATATCCCACGGGTGCTGCTGCCACGCTCCTCGGGCGGGCTGTCCCACCGGCGTCCCTGGCATCACGCGTGCCACAGGATGACCCAGACATGGTGCACCCTGCCGTAAGGGGAGCTGAGTTCCTTCAGCTACGGTGGCTGCTTGGTTATATTTCTGTAACCGTAATCTTTCCTCTTTTTTTTTTTTTTTTCCCTTGGTGTTTTATCCATCACCTGTCTTTTAACGCCACAATGCTAATTCCTACTGCTGTCTTCACAACTAAGCCCTTAATCCCGTGGCTTCCAACGCTGACCGGCTCAGGGCCCGGGTGGAACCGAAGCAGCACAGGCCGATCACCTGGCTTTCCTCCTGCTCTGCTGAAACACCCACATGCATCAAAGGTGTAGTTAAGGATTTTCCAGATAAGCCATCAATTATTGGGCCATTACGATCAGTAATCAGCATCTAGTTCAGCAAAGCGTTTGAACATGTTTAACTGTGCGTTTTCTCTGGCAGAAGTATTCACCTGCTCAGTATCTTACCGCTGGATGAAGGGTTTGTGGCAGGAGGCAGTTAGAAAAGGGTGAATTTTAGAGGAGGTGGTTAACAACAAGATCTCCTAATTACAATTCATCCCCTTCTGGTTTGATATAAAACTCCCTTTTGGAATTCAAAAGTGCAGATGAAAAGAGTAGTAAAAAGAGGATCCTTTTTTTCTTTCTCCCACACACACAAGTGCATGCACATCCTATAAGGAGCACATTTCAGTCATGCACAATATATAATCTAATTTTAAACCGCTGACAAGATATATCTGCTCCTTAAAGCATACTCTTATTTTAGAATTATTTGAAACTATACTTAAAGGAATAGTCATTCTAATATAGCTAAGTGTAAATTACATTTGTAGTCCATGTATCCTAGTGATGTAATGCACTTTATCTTTGCCTATAGTCACCTTTAATAATTATAATATCATATGTGCTACACCAGAGGGACGGGATGTCATTCAGAGGGACCTGGACAGGCTGGAGAGGTGGGCCCTGATGAACCTCATGAGGTTCAACAAAAGCAAGTGCAGGGTCCTGCACCCGGGTCGGAACAATCCTCAGTATAAATACAGACTGGGGGATGAGGTATTAGAAAACCTGAGGAAAGGGACTTGGGGGTGCTGATGGAAGAGAAGCTGGATATGAGCAGGCAATGTGCACTCACAGCCCAGAAGGCCAATCACATCCTGGGCTGCATCAAAAGAAGTGTTGCCAGCAGATCCAGAGAGGTGATTCTGCCACTTTACTCTGCTCTGGCGAGACCTCACCTGGAGTACTGTGTGCAGGTCTGGAGCCCTCAATATAGGAAGGACATGGACCTGATGGAGCAGGTCCGAGCAGGGCCACTAAAATGACCAGGGGGTTGGAGCACCTCTGCTACGAGGACAGGCTGAGGGAGCTGGGGTTGTTCAGCCTGGAGAAGAGGAGGCTCCAGGGAGACCTCATAGCGGCCTTCCAGTACCTGAGGGGGGCCTACAGGGGAGATGGGGAGAGTCTGTTTACAAAGGCCTGCAGTGACAGGATGAGGGGCAATGGCTTTAAGTTGGAGAAGGGGAGATTTAGATTGGATATTAGGAAAAAGTTCTTTACTATGAGGGTGGTGGAACACTGGAACAGGTTGCCCAGGGAGGGGGTTGAGGCCTCTTCCCTTGAGATATTCAAGGTGAAGCTCGACAAGGCCCTGGGCAACCTCGTCTAGTTGGGGGTGTCCCTGCTGACTGCGGGAAGGTTGGACTAGATGACCTTTGGAGGTCCCTTCCGGCCTGGACCAATCTATGAATGTATGTGGATAACAAAGTTATAAATTTTTATTTTTTTTTCTCATTGCATGCAGTTGAAGAGGATATTTGCTGCTTAACAATAATTTACTTGTACTGAACTTTCCCTCAAGTGAATAGCCTGTGAGATTATGCAGAAACTGCATATACTGAGCAAGTCGGAAGCTGGCATTTACAGTTTAGCGCGGCACAGGGAGTCTGTGCCTCCAAGTCTGCACTGAACAAATACCTGAAGATGCATCGTTTGCTGTGGATAAGTGAGAACCAGGGCTTTTGATGGGAGCAGCTGTCAGGGCTGAGCTAAACTAGCATGGGATCAGTTACATGGGGAGATATCAATGGCAACATAAATAAACAAGCATTTTTTCTTAGCGATACGCCTGTGCTGATTCTCTTTACCGACTGCCACAGACTGCTCTAAAGGAAAGGCCAGTTTGCTGGTGGGAATTCGCTTCCCCTACTGTAGCCTGACTATTAATACCTATCATCTGAATTGCACTAGGCCTGCTAAATGGCCACCTTCACACGTTCTCAGGATAATCAAATATCCCTTTAATGTACTTGCAACACTAAGTTCCTTCTATTTCTTGACCTTCTCATAGTCCTTCCAAATACCCTTCTGCAGTAGCACCCACCACTCCCCCACCCCCTTGTCGTTCACTAACACCCCCGGAAACTCTTGTTCTTAACCCGAAGGTTTGCCAGGAGCAAAGACCCCAAAGGGTTAGGGCACAGCTCCAGCTGCTGGAAGTCTCTCCCTTATCTCCGAGACAGAAGGCTCTTTTTCCTGTCTCGCTGGTTCACCCTGTGTTTGTGCTCCCTGTGCTGCCGAGTCGGAGGGAGAGGATGGGAGGCTGGCTGGAGGACTTCCTCATTACAGGTGTTGGGTCGGTTGTTCAGTCCTGTACAGCCGCATCACAGAGGGTTTAAAGAGCTTTTCTTTATCCTGCAGTCCGTTCAGCCCTGCTCCCAAACAGCTGTTGTGTGCAGCCAGGTCCAAAACGAGACACAAACAGATTTTAAGCCAGTGCAAATGTGCATCTCCTTATGGCTTTGTAAAAACTATGCTGCGAGACCCAAAGCCTACCATTCATTGCCCAGATCTGGAGAACTGGCAATACAGAAAGATAGTATCCTCTTAAATCAAAGAAATCCACAAAATTCTTTATTTACGTGATGTTACTAAGGATTGGAAGAGATATAGGAACCTGAGATCATTGTATTTTTGTTCTAATATTAAAATGCACTGATGAATGTGGTCTGTCATTTGTAACCCATTGAGTGTCAGAAATCTGTTCAGCTGTGACCAGTACAATGTGAAAATGGACTGGGAGTCCCTGAGACAGGAGGTCACTGTGATTGAATGATGTTCCCTCTGCTTCTGCCTCAGTTCTGCCAGAGGTGCTGCTTCGAGCCACCCACCAGGGAGGAATCAGGAGGCATCTGACCACTGTCCTGCATATTTGTGAGATGTTACAACTATCGCAAGTGCTGTCTGCAAAGTACCTGTACACGAAGGGTCTGGGATGATTGTATTACCTATCAGGCTAGAAGTCTACAATTAGGTGTTGCACGAGCTCAACCTGAGTCTAATTACAGTCTAGAAAAAATAGCAGTGCAAAATGTTAGCAGTTTTTAACAGACTACAGTAAGAGTAACCTACTTTCTCCAAATATGGCCTGTAGAAAAAGGTCTTGGTTCATCTGAACTATTTGAAAGGAGGTGGTGGAGTCTCCATCTCTGGAGATGTTCAAAACCTGCCTGGACATGTTCCTGTGCAACCTGCTCTAGGTAGACCTGCTTTGGCAGGAGGGTTGGAATAGATGATCTCCAAAGGCCCCTTCCAACTCCATATCCTTCTGTGATTCTTGACTCTTGTCGCTGTGAAATGTGATTAAAGACTCAGTTATTTATTAATTTTTGTCCTAAGCTAATTAGGTGATATACACAGTAGACTCACTAAGAGTGCTAAAACTTTGAGAACGACGTGTTGTCTTTTTCTCACAAAACAGAAAAAAAATAATTATCAAAATCATTGCTTATGATATTCAAAAATACAGGAAAAATAAAATGTGCTTAAAATAAAAATACTCTTAGCTTGATTACCTAGATAAATAATGTTTTTGTAGTCATAGCTTTTATCTGGCGGATGAGTCCCCTCTGTCTGCCAATGACTTCTGATCCGATGAGTTCATTTCGGCAAAGTTTGACAGCAGTGTGAAGGTCTCAGAGTTTCTGCAAGCTCCTACAAATGTTGTGAGGCTCACAGCTGGATCAAACCAAGCAACCCACGTTCATTTTTGTGCCGGGGGAGAGGCTGCAGAGTGAGTTCAAGAGTTACACGGTTTCTTTGGTCTTTCATTTGGCCGCCCATATTGGCCAATAAGTGTAAATATACCCCAAAACAGCTGGAGGATGTGCTGCTGCCTCCCTACCCAATGGACGGGGAACAGTGGAGGGGGCTAGTGGGGGGGGAACTCTGACAGTCAAAGGGGAGCTGGTGGCACTGTTGGTGGCAGGCACAGTGCCACAAGGCTTTAATATATGACGCAGAGAGTACACGGGGGCTGGGAGAGGTGCTGGGTTTATTGCAGCAGAGGGTGGGAGTGCTAGTGAACCCAAAGCCACTGGAAACCAGGCTTCGTTAGTTCTCTTGTTTCCTGTCACAAACTAATTAAAATCACTTAAATATTTCAGAAGAAAAAAACCAAAACACCTAAGAAATATGAAATAGCTAAAATGCAGAGTACAAAAGTTCTTTCTTGGAAGCTGATGGAAGAAGCAGCACAGGCTTACCTGTCAATTAGTGTTCACTTAAAGTGAGAAGTTCAAACCCACTGGATATTTTCTTGGAACCATTGGGACAGAAGGAATCTCACAGAGGTGGCCCAGTACAGCACTCCTGCAGTGCGGCAGGACGATATACAGCACAACTGTCTCTGGCAGGAGTTTATCTACCTTTCTCTCAGAGAACTTGCAGCCAGGTGGGCTCCACAGCCACCCTACCTACCTCATTCCAGGTTTCATTGCCTCAGCACCAAGTGTAGGCTAATATCCCAGAGTCATCTTTACTTTCTTTGATTCTTTGCTTTGCTCTTTTCAGAGCACGATCACCATAATCTAGTATCTGTCTGCAAAAGACCACTTTGACTTCCTCCTGTTTTTTCTTTCTCTGGGCTAAATTAATCAAATTTCTTTACAGGCTATGCTTTCTAAAACTGTTGTTGGTCCTGCTGTTCTCTTCTTGACTGTCCATTTTGTTAGCCTGTTTCTCTTGGTGTCCCAGACAAGGCTTCCTGCTATGTAAAATTCTCTTTTAATACACCCCACATTGCTTTTTTCACCTTCACCACAGTATTGACCACTACTTGAGTCTGTAATGCTATGTAATCCTCATAACCTTTCAAAACATATTGCTTCCTAGTTATCCATTATCTATTTTTATTTGAGGATTTGAACTCTGCTTCCTCTGGGTAGTACTTTGCACTTGTCTTTGTTGAATTTTTCCCCCACTGATTTTAGGCCATCTCTCTGATCTTTCAGGATTATATTTAGTTCCAATTCTGTTCTTCAAAATGCTTTTAACTATCTCCTTGTTTCTTGTAGTCATTTGCTAATTTTATGACCTTTTATTTCCTTATCCAATTTGTTCATTAACCGATTTAATAGAATGTAGCTGAGATCAGAACTCTTCAGGAACCTATTTGAAACATCCTCCTGGTTTGATAGTACACAACTTACACTTTATTTTTGAGAATGACTTCAGAGGCAATTGCTTACCCACTCATGACCCACCCACACAACATCTCCTCAGCTTACTGATGAGAACCTCATGCTAACTATGTAATGAATGTTGCTGATGCAGGCATATAGCCCATCTACTGCTTCGTCACTGTCCACGAGGTCAGTTATGAGTCAAAGAATAAAATTCAGTTTGTTAAACATGGAGTTTTCTTGACAATCCCACACTGGCTAATGTTAATCAATTTATTATTTTCTAGGTAATTACTAAAAGGTAGATTAATAGTTCTTTTCTGAATCTTCCCAGTGATATTTATTTCATGAGCTTCTTTATAATCTCTCTCTTCTCTTTTTCTGAAAATACACAGTATGATTTTTTTCCAACTTTAGAATCTTCCTCCCAAACACTTGAAATGGCAACTGGTAGTGTATGTTTGAAAGATCACATCTCATCTCCAACAGAAAATGTTACTCTAAATTAGGAGAAAATTGTCTGTCAGACAACATATGGGTGGCTTTGAGTCCTAATTGTTTATGGAGAATTTGCATCTGATACGCAGATGTGTCTAATATGCAGGTGCAGACTCAAATAAACACTATTCAAAAGCTTTGTAAGCTTACTCGCTGTTGGGAAAAGATAAGGGGATGCTGACGTTAAGGTGGCAAACACAGTCCATTCTGCCTGTACTTAACAGGAATGGTTTGAACGCCAGAAGATGCTGCGCACAGACCTGAGAGCTGTGGGTGCCTTCAGACTCTGTTGCAAGGACAGGCAGCGTAATGCACTCGCGCTAAGGGGGGCAAAACCGCCGCTCAGAACACACATGAGCAGCAGCCAGATCCCTGAGCCAGTTTCCATGAACTTCTTTATTTCAAATTAAAACAAAGGTAAACCAGAAACCTCTGTGGCAATTAAGGCAGAGTACAGCAAATGGTAGCATAGTACCCGAGCTGCCTTCACGGAGTGAATCCCGCTTCTCCATAATTTCCAGTGTAAATTCTGTGCTAAATAAGGACATTAAGGGGGCAACACCCCTAACACTGGTAGAAGAAGACTCGGTGCTGTATCCAAAAGGAGATAGTGTTTCAGTCACTGTGTTATGAAGCCTAAAAGCTATCCTAAATCCCTGGCGTGTGCAGCAGGATGGACAGCTGAGCTTGGCCCCTCAGCCATCCCGGGCAGAGCAGTGACACATGTGGAGGAGGAGGAGGAGGAGCGCTCGCTCCCCTGCTCATCTATTTTAGCTGCAGCAAGAACAGCATTTAACCACAGCTTCTCCTTCAGAGAGTTAAAATACTTCTTGTGCTTAGCCACTGAAGTCCTGTGTTTGGGTAGAGGTTAATGGATGTCGCTAAAGCCCAGCTAGAGGTGGTGCTATTGCTCACCCTTGGGTTAATAGCCGGCACCTAGAACATTTCTGTGCCAAGTGAGAGATAGAGGCCCTCCTCAAAAAGAGCTTCAAAACCACAACTTTGAGAAGACAGCCCAACAGCAGACTGGCAGCTGGTCAGGGACAGAATGGAGCAGGCAAGAAATGAATAAAAGGTAAATGTGCTAAGACAAGATAAAGGAGGAATCACCTGAAAAATAAAGTTTAAAAAAAATTAGAAGCATTAGGAAAACTAAATCTCACCAAGGACATGTTATATTGAGTAGCTAAGTTTCTTATGACTAATGAACCAGCTGATTACAAAGAGCATCCCAATCAATATAGTGCTTTTTAACAGCTTAATATACATCCTTCAGAACTATCAGGGAAGAATAATCTGCTGGATAAGAGCCCAGGACAAGGTGGGTTTCTTTGTTCCCTTGTGGCAAGCATAACATTCATAGTATTTCCAACAATATCTCAACAAAACTAATTCTTTCATCAAGCAATAAATCGTGAATGCACACTATCCTGCCAAAGTCTTACCCTCCTATCCTAATCCTGTCTGTACAGCAGTAAA
Organism: Numenius arquata; assembly: GCF_964106895.1. NCBI lineage: Eukaryota > Metazoa > Chordata > Aves > Charadriiformes > Scolopacidae > Numenius > Numenius arquata. The sequence continues at coordinate 26,754,912 of NC_133587.1, read as the reverse complement.
ATGCTATCTGTTGTTTTCTTCCTTGCTTTTTCTCTGCTTGGGATTTAAGGCATTGTAAACTTTTTTTGAATTTTCAAAGGTGTCACTTGCAGTATGATGGCATGGTAACTATTTTGCATGTATCTATATGTCTGGATTCAATACTCTTCCTCCCAATTATTCTACCAATTACTTTTTTCAAATACATTTCAAAACTAAAATCATCTTGTATTTGATTTCAGTTACTTAAAATAGAACAAATTGTCATCTGATATAGATTAGCATATCTTTACTGAAGCCAATGAAATTATATGAATTTATATAGATAAGTATTTGCCCACTCGCCTTACATACAGAAGGCAAAATCCAGAATTCCTATTAAAATGTTTCAAAAACTTACATCCTGTTACATTTTGTTCTAAGAACCTGCAGATGTCAGCTAATGAAAATAAACTTCAAAGGGAGGAATCCTTTGAATTAATTGGCAGCTAAATCACAACCTCAGAATAAGTTCTGTTTGGAAATGGTTGCTTTATGCTGTTGTTCAGTGGGTATTAGCCTTTTAACAGCCCTGCTGTTTGATGCAGACCTGCCCGCTTGAAACAAGAAGTAAATAGAAGAAGCTACTGATCGTGGACCTTGAGTTCTGAGGCAGATCTTGCTTCCATGCTGATACAGTATTCAAAATAAATTCTCACTTAAGATGCTGCTTTTTATGTTACTTCTTGGAAAAAAAAGATTTCCTCAAGAAAACCAGATTACCCTCTCTCCACTCCTGTCCTTCTGCCCCATGCCACATTCAACAGTGAAGTCAGAGGTGAAATATACTCTGACTTCTGTTACCAGTGAATGAGACGGAAATATCGATGATACCAGAGAGGGAAAGAGAAAGAGGAGCCAAGGAAATTTGAGTTTTTTAATAATTTGTAAAAGTAGAGGCTCTGCTTAACTGTATGTCAGCCAGACTGCACTCTGGAGGAGAAGGGTAATGTGTTGGAATGCAGTACAGTGAAGGGAAAATATATAAATAAATAAAAAATAATGCAGCTTCTTGTCATATGTACAAAGCTCCAAAGCTCCAAAACACCGAAACACCCATTTTTTTATTTACAAAAGGAGTTTTAATGGGCAAGAGGACACATGGCTGGATAACCCTAGGGTAAAGTCTTCAGTAGTCATACAAAGCCTGCAAAGCAAGAACAGCAGAAAAGTAAGATTACACAGCCATTTACCACAGCAGTGCTGGGGTGGGAAATCTGCAGGGTTCATCCAGACTCAGGAGTCCTCTGGCACTGAAGAAGGAGGCAGAACACGAAGAACTAAGGCAGACAATGGAGAGGAGCGGACTGGCAAGTACACTTTCAAGTCTCCACTGAGACTGTCATCACTAATGCCCTTTATTTGCAGCTGTGGCGTTCATATTTCCTGATGTGGATCACTGCTCACTAGGACCTGTGGTGAATAACAACGCACAGAGCTACATCCCTCATAGAGGTGGTGAAGACGTCTTGTGGGGATAAGAGCTTTTGGTCTTTGAACTCAGAAAAGAATCCCTATAGTTGAAGATTAATGTCTTCAGCGGATCCAGCATTCCCCTAGAATCCTCTTCAAAATGAATGTCATCTCAAGAGCTGAAGAGAATTTCTGTACATTTCTGTAAAACTGGAGACACTTGAATCTATGGTTCAACCGAGCAAGGATGACACTCAGAAGAAAGTGCTTGTTCCCCACTGATTCTACAAATCAGTGGCTTCCAAAATGATTGGAAGCTAATACTGAGGTAGAGGGAGGATTCAACCATTATTGTCGAGAGCAAAGCTATTTCAGAGGAACATTTCCATTTACCTTCTCTAGAAAGAGAGATGATTTCCCGTGAGAAAAAAAAATGAACTACTTCACAGAAAGAGAAAAGAAGGATAACAGGTTTTCTGCACCTAATCTCATTCTGCAGTTCCTCTCCCTAAAACATATTATAGTCAGTGGTTCAACTTTTACATTCATTTGCGGGGGTCGGTCTCTTCTCCCAAGTCACAGGCGATAGGACAAGAGGAAATGGCCTCAAGTTGTGCCAGGGGAGGTTCAGATTGGATTTTAGGAAAAATTTTTACACTGAAAAGGTTATTAAGAGTTGCAATGGGCTGCCCAGGGAAGTGGTTGAGGCACCATCCCTGGAGGTATTCAAAAGACGGGTTGACATAGTGCTTAGAGACATGGTTTAGTGATGGGGCTTTTTTATCAGAGTTAGGTTGATGGTTGGAGTGGATGATCTTAAAGGTCCCTTCCAACCTAGACAATTCTATGATTCTATGATTATCTCAATTCCATTTCTAAGGCAACTCAAATAATAGAGTCAAAAAGAGACAACATCAGTCCAGTGCAGAACTTGATGGTGTGTCTCTTTTGCCAATGTATGCTAAAATACCAACTCGCCCAAAAATCGTTATGCTTCTTGATCCTCACTGTGTTCCAGAAAGAAAATTATGAAGTAGGTCACTTTTTAAAGTGGTTTCTCTCCTGACTCACCTGCACCAAATGACTAAAGGCAAGAAGCCCTACCGGTGTAGAGCCCTACCTCTTCCAAGAGTATATAAGTAATGGGCCACTGTGACTGTAGCAAAACACAGGTAACAGGACTTGAAAGAGACTTGCAAGACACTCATGTCCCCTGTACTGCTCTACCTGGTGTGAAAGGCAGTCCAACAGCTTTCACAGACATATGATATTTTTACCAAGCATAAGTTTCCTTTTCTTTTACTGAGATAACAGTAAATTTACTGATTCTGGGCAACCTTCATAAGGACATACAGTTCTTCACGTAAGATAGACTTTCAGTAGCTATAAGAGAAATCAGTCAACTCCAGATAATTAATTCAAACACGAATGATAGCTTTCGGAGGGGTAAAAATACAATGACTGTTGGTAGAAAGACAATCCAGGGACCTGTTTGGCAAGTGCTCTGTTGTATGTGCTGCTTCCCTATTCAAAATCTACTTTTTTTTTCATTGGTCTGTCTAAACTCCATCTTCATTTTCAAGTAGATGCAAAAGCTAAAATCTACCTACTCTGCAAATAACAGTAAACCACCTACAGACTTTGCCAGAGTTGGCAAAAGAGGCACACCATCAAGTTCTGCACTGGACTGATGTTCCTTGCAAATATTTAATGAAAGAGAGTGGAAGATATGGATAATATAGCTCTTGGCACCGTAAATCCTAAGTCCCTCACTCTGTCTGCCCTTAGTGCAAGTTATGTAGATTGAAACAGCAGCTGGATAATATTGTAAAGACAGCTCAAGTACATCCATCCCATGCTGCTGGATGGGATTTGTGGAGAACAGGCACCCTTCACATATAACTATGCTGAGGACAGTTCAGGTCAATGTCTTTTTTTGCTTACTTGCAAGATAATGTCTTCTAGCTTTGCTGTGATTAGAAGATACATAACCTTCAGCTTTGCTCTCAGCATCAATCATTTGCAGCTAATATTTTCAACAAGCAGCCTATGCACCACTGATTCTCTTGAATCACGATGCCTTAGTTAAAGATAATTTTGGAAAGTGAGACTTGGACTCTTTAGACTTGGCCAATTCACAACATTTTACTTTTTTTCCTCGCTTATCTCAGAGAGTTATGTTAAAAGATATGCAAAGCATCCGTTCTCTTCCATAAACAGGAGAGGCATCTTCTGTTTGATAAGCCAGAACTTATCAGCCATCCTATCTCAGATCTGCTATTTATACTGCCCTTCTGCAAATGTGTTACCACTGCCCTGCACACAGTTCTAAGGCATTTTCCACAAAACCTACAGATTTCCACATCCAAAACGAGCACGCCCCAGATCAAATTTATACAGAAGCTGGAACTCAGTATTCACTTTGGATGGCTGTGTGTGGGAGTGTGTGCATGTATGTGTATTTGTGTGGGTGTATCGGCATTCATTTCGTAAATTTTGTTCCTGCTGTAAAAATGACTCGTATAGCGGTTTATTTTAATACCAAATTGCAAGGTTAGTTCATTTTACAAGATGGCAGTTTAACACATTGGGAGAAGGAGGGAGAATAGATTTTTCCTAAGATCTGCAGTGCCTGTGATGCTCTGTAACAAACAGAGCAGAACAAAATTCTGGTGACCATTTTGATGAAAAAGTGAATGTGCTCAGTGAGCCAACGAGAAGCAGGAAGGGAAATCAAATATGAGACTTGATAATTTTTTCCTCTTCCAGCCATTCCATCTGAATTTCTGTAATTTTATTTAAGGCAGAAATATTGTACTTAAGGGGGGTTAGTGCTTTTTTTAATTAAATATGCTCAATTAGTTTGTGGAGAAACGTTTCTCTATAAAAATCAGCTGTGATACTTGGTGAGTTCATTCTTTCCCTAGAGCTAAAATCAGCTGTAATAGGTTTCCTCCTAACTCCAGAAAAAAACATTCTGTAACTTTGGCACTTTAATCTCCACAAAGGCCGTATAGAAACAATCACAACAAATGAAGATTGAAGAATGAAGGCAAGCTGGCTTCAGGGCTCCATTACACTACAAATGGGAAGAGAAAGGAAGTATGTTTTCGGAGCCTGCACAGTGCTGTAGCTACACAGAAATGAAGCACTCAGCTGGCTGCGGCTGGCTCGGGTCCCACCGTCTCTGCGATTTAAGGCAGTAGGAGGCTTCTTTCCCTACCTCTGCCCTAATGAAAAAAATTTGATGTACCCGTTGGGTAAAATGCACATCATCTGCTTAAAACCCACCACACCTGCTCTCTGCAGGTACGATTGTGTATGTAAGTAAGTGTCCCAATGTCAGGGTTACCTTTCAACCTCCCACAGGCTCAGCCAGGAGGGACCTGTCTTTTAGGTCCATATGTCCCAGCAGCCCCACTCTGACCCAAGCACAGGATCTTGTACTGTTGGCTGGGGTTCACCAGGGTCTGCCTGCGACCCAGGTACTGTTAAAGGGGGAAGGAACACCACACGACTGACATCTGGGGGCGGAGCTGCAGGTGTATCTCCTAGTGCCTTTTCCTTTGCTGTGAATGACAATGCTTTTGTACTGACGAAATGCCACATACCACACACAGTAGGTACCTCCATTAAACTATCAAATGCTGCAAAAATAATCCAACATTGAAAACAAAATCCCTTTCCTTCCCTTGTCTTCATATTCTTTTTAATAGCTCTGACCCTCTAATTAAGTTCTCTGCTGTCATCTCTTTCATTGCACTCCTGTGTATTCATTTATGTGTGTACACGCACACATCCACCGACACGCTTTGAGCCCTATGACACTGTCCTAACCGTGTAACCGTGTCCCTTTCCTACTCCAACCCCCTTATCCCACCTGCGTTTTTAACCCTGAGAGACTCCAGTGCTCAGCTGAGGCAATGTCACAGCAACTGTTTGCAAGGACGAGAAGAGGAAGGTGCACGTGGCCCTCACAGCTGGGAAGGAGCAGGGGACAAGACAAGTGGAAGAGCCCTTTCAGTGTTCCTGTTACGCCCAGGACTGGCGCCTGCTGGCTGTAACGCAGACTGCAGTGCTGAGAGGTAAGGGTTAAGTCAGATGAGGTTCAGGGCACATATTCTGACTGAACCTTGCAGTCTTTTTATTTTTTCTGCACCCTGTGAGCCCCACAAATGTGTGTAGCTGCTAGCCAGATCTGCTGGGCTTCCCACCACTGTTCACTACACGGCAGATGTTCACCTGCCACTTTGCTCTAGGCCATCAGACTTGATAAAGTCCTATTGCAAACAGAAGATAAGCTCCATGTTTAGCAACGTGGAATGATAGCAAGTCTATTTTCATTTCTGCTACTGAAGGAATATGCATATATTATGCATATATTTTACACTTGTACCAGTTGGACTCACTTCTGCATCTTCCTGTTAGCTGAAATGATTACCTCTGGTTTTGGAAGTGGTGTGATGATGCTGTATTTACCTGATCAGGATTTTAACTCATGAACCCACTCAGCATCTTAACATACTCTGCTTCAAGCCACCTTATTTTGAATGAGGATGCGAAAGTTGGCATGGTCCTATCAGTAGCAATGGTAGAACACCCCCATAGTCCTTTAATCCTCCCGACCCTTTGGGGTTTTGGCCCCTGTGGGGGGCCATCTGTGACAGGGGGAGCAAGGGCATGGTCCTGAGCAGCAGCTCCAGCCTGCACAGGTAGTGCAGACCCTGGGAGGCTGCTGGCCTTGCCCAGCACCACCTCCATGGCAGTGCTTGGGCATTAATGCCAAGCTTGGAACATTCCCAACAGGCTTTCTAGACACAGCCACCCTCTTCAGTGCAAGCTGCACCAGGGCCAGTCAGCCCCTCAGTGCTCCCTGGGACATTTTGCAGACACAGCTTACAACTCTCGTCTGACTTTGCTCCTGTCTTTCCTATTTTCAACCCATAGATTCAGCCATTTCAAGCTCAGCTGCACCTCTCTAACCAGACATGCTCGCTCGCTCTCCCTCTTTGCATTCGCATTTGCAGCCAACTCTTGAGTGTTTCCTCTTTGATCCCTTTCCCGCATTCAGTTTTGCCAGTCCACCACCTCTTACCAGCTCCCATTTCTTGTCATCTGAACACTCCTCCAGATCTTCCATAAATTCCACATGCTCTTCCATCTTTGCTGTCTCACTTCTTTCTTCTGTTGATTCTGGTGGCAGCATCCTGGTATTAGCACTTTTTGTTGGGAAGCGATAACATAGGGTAGTAAAGGTTTAAAATCTCATAGTTCTTTCTTTTCTCTCTCATACCTTTTTCTCTTGGTTATATTCTCTGTTGACTTTCTTTCCATGTCATTTCATATTCATTTCCCACATCTTTAGAATTCACCAGCACCCTGCTATTCCCTCTGCAGCTTTGCAAGCTTTTTTTTTTTTTCTTTCTTTCTCTTTTTTCCCCCTTTTTTTTTTTTTCATAGGCAGCGGCCACTCTTAATCTTCACAGGAACTATTCATCTCCGTGCAACACCTGCCGTCTTTCGTGCCCTGGCTTCTCATTTTACATTTGGTCTGCATTTGCATAGTCTAGTCTTCAGCTGGGTTTCCTGGTGCCTTTCATAGCTTTCCCCACATCACTTTTAATCTTTTCTGTACTGCTTCTCCCTTCCTTTTTATCCCAGAGGCAGAAGGGCCCTGTTAGCTCGTTCTGTTTCACAGGAAATTTTCTTTCAACATCAAGGAATGCCAGATTGCAAACACTGTTAAAATTAGTGCACAGCTCTCTAGATCCTGGTGAGTTATAGCACTGGAAAAAGACTCGTGCTCCAAGATTTCTTATTCATCCATGCTTTTAGTGCCAAACAATTTTGTCTAGCCCAGAGGTTTTGGCACCCAGTTTATCTCTTTTTTCCATGTCTGTACCTATATGTCAGTTTTGAAAATCATCATTTCCCTAAAACCTTGCCCTGCCATTTTCAGTCACTCACTTTTGCCACTAAAATGCACGCTGAAACTATGCTTCGTGTTCTAGGATGAAATAATTTCTCAGAATTCCTTAGTGGTGGAGCTCCCACAGCCTTCCCAAGCAACCTGACCACAGCCCCACCAGCCTTGCTCCCCGTCCTTGCTTATCCCTGTTGCAAGGTCAGCCTATTTTTCTTCTGCCAACACAGTGGACATGGTGAACTATTGACTCCTTCCTCTTTACAGGTTCCATTTAGATTTTGCACACATACATTTTTAGCCTTCCCTTCTCAGAACTGAGCTACCACAGGGATTTCAATCTTTTTTTCTTGGGTCATATTTTCTAGAACTCTGACCATTCTTTTGTTCTCTCCTCAGGTCCCTCAGGATCTCTGTCCCTGCCGGATTTCTCATACTGACCCACTAACTGCTTTACTGAAGCATTTGCCTCTCCGTTAGTCTGCTCATTCCCCAGTAAAGTTTATAATTTTATAAAGTTTTTATTTTTACTAGCAGTTTTCTTTCTCCCCGAAATAGCAGGGGTTAATTACAGTATTTGTGTTATCCATCAGTATTTCATTTCTAGAATTTCCTGAAGACATATAAAGGGCCAAACACACAAAGTTCAGAGCTGTATTTCTATTTGAAATAACAGCAGGATATAAATCCACCTACAACCAGTGACCTTTCAGGATTTGCAGCATTAGATCACACTGAAAAAACTCCAACAGATGAAAAATATAAGCATTAGGGAAAAGTAATACTTGGGATCCCTGGTGTAATGTTTGCAAGAAAAGATTTTACAGCAGTATTTTACCCTTTGATTTATTCATACCTTTTGCATCTATCCTCAGGCCAAAGTGCTCAACCTTCTCCATAAAAAAATCACATTTGGCCAGATTTTTCCTCTAATGAGATGCTGGCTGCCTGTGGCAGTTTTTTCTGAGAGTCCTGCCTAAGCTTTTCCTATGGCAAAGGTTGCAACTAATGTTAAGCCTGTAATTTCATTACAATAACTTCATGGCTCTTGACCATACTGTAGGAAATAAGGATGCCCCAAAGGACAACACAGTAAAATGAATGGTGAGAATTTGCTCTGAGTGATAGGTAAGACCTATCGGAGACGGGTGTCCATCCAACAGACATGCAGAGACACACAGAAAGTATGTTAAGGTCACAATGTGAACTTTTGCACTGATGTTTATTACAAATCTCACCAGAGTCTTTTCAACTTTTTAAAACTAGTTTAGATATTAATCTGAAAGAACTATAAATGCTGAAATAACACTTTTTAGATAAATCCAAGAGAATAAGCAACACCTATTCTTTCACCAAAGGTTCCTTCATTTCTAGCTTTGGTTCAAGTTTTGCTCTCAAGTCACACAAAGTCAAATAAGTCTTTCTAAAACTTGTCTCGTCCCCTTCTTTCAGTAGTTCAAATAGCCTTATATAGGCTGTCGGTGTTGGGTGTTACCTACCTAGACTTTAGAAAAGCCTTTGACACTGTTTCCCACAGTGTTCTCCTGAAGAAACTGGCTGCTCATGGCTTGGCCAGGTGTACTCTTCACTGGGTAAAAAACCGTCTGGAGAACCAGCCCCAGAGGGTGGTGGTGAATGGATTTAAATCCAGTTGGCGGCTGGTCACAGGTGGTATCCCCCGGGGCTCAGTACTGGGGCCGGTTCTGTTTAATATCTTTATCAGTGATGTGGATAAAGGGATCAAGTGCACCCTCAGTCAGTTTGCAGCTGACACAGAAGTGCTTGCAGAGCCACTTTCCATCATCTACCAACAGTCGTGGCAAACTGGGGAGGTCCCAGCCGACTGGCGCCTAGCAAATGTGACGCCCATCCACAAGAAGGGTTGGAAGGATGATCCAGGAAACTACAGGCCTGTCAGTCTGACCTCGGTGCCTGGGAAGGTGATGGAACAGGTCATCCTGAGTCCCATTATGCAACACATGAAGGATGCCCAGGTGATCAGGCCCAGCCAGCACGGGTTCATGAGGGGCAGGTCCTGCTTGACAAACCTGATCTCCTTCTATGACAGAGTGACTCGCTTGGTGGATGAAGGAAAGGCTGTGGATGTTATTTACCTAGACTTTAGCAAGGCCTTTGATACAGTGTCCCACAGTATTCTCCTGGAGAAACTGGATGCTCATGGCTTAGATGGGTATACTCTCCGCTGGGTTAAAAACTGGCTGGAGGGCCGGGCCCAGAGAGTGGTGGTGAATGGAGTGAAGTCCAGTTGGCGACCGGTCACGAGTGGTGTCCCACAGGGCTCGGTACTGGGGCCGGTTCTCTTCAACATCTTTATCAATGATCTGGACGAGGGGATCGAATGCACCCTCAGCAAATTTGCAGACGACACCAAGTTGGGTGGGAGTGTTGATCTGCTGGAGGGTAGAGAGGCTTTGCAGAGGGATCTAGACAGGCTGGCTGGATGGGCTGAGACCAACGGGATGAGGTTCAATAAGGCCAAGTGCCGGGTCCTGCACTTGGGTCACAACAACCCCAGGCAGCGCTACAGGCTTGGGGCAGAGTGGCTGGAGAGCTGCCTGGCAGAAAAGGACCTGGGGGTGTTGGTCGACTGTCGGCTGAACATGAGCCAGCAGTGTGCCCAGGTGGCCAAAAAGGCCAACAGCATCCTGGCCTGTATCAAGAACAGTGTGGTGAGTAGGACCCGAGAGGTGATCGTCCCCCTGTACTCGGCACTGGTGAGACCCCACCTCGAGTACTGTGTCCAGTTTTGGGCCCCCTACCACAGGAAAGACATTGAGGTGCTGGAGCAGGTCCAGAGAAGGGCAACGAAGCTGGTGAGGGGTCTGGAGCACAAGTCTTACGAGGAGAGGCTGAGGGAGCTGGGGTTGTTCAGTCTGGGGAAGAGGAGACTGAGGGGAGACCTTATCGCTCTCTACAACTACCTGAAAGGATGCTGTAGAGAGGCGGGGGTCGGTCTCTTCTCCCAAGTTACAGATGATAGGACAAGGGGTAATGGCCTCAAGTTACGCCAGGGGAAGTTCAGGTTAGATATTAGGAAATATTTCTTTACTGAAAGGGTTGTCAGGCATTGGAATGGGCTGCCCAGGGAGGTGGCTGAGGCACCATCCCTGGAGGTATTCAAGAGAGGAGTTGACATGGTGCTCGGGGATATGGATTAGTGTTGGGTGGTGTGGTGGTGTGTGTGTGGGTTGTGCGTGGTGTGTTGTGTGTGTGTGGTGTGTGCGGTTTGTGGGGTTTTTTTGGTTTTTTGTTGGTTTTTTTTTTTTTTTTTTGGTTGGACTAGATGATCTTAAAGGGTCCCTTCCAACCTAGGTGATTCTGTGATTCTTGTGGAAGCAGGTTTAAAAAAAGAAAAAAATAAAAAAGCTTCTCTTTACTACATAATTCCCAGGATCTGCCACAAGGATCTCCGACTATAATAAAAACAGCCATCATGCCTGAGATCCTCAAGGCTGATTAAAAAAAGATTTCATACAGCTGTAGTCAATGCCTAACAGAGCAGGTGAATAATTCTACCCGAGCCAATACCCTGGGAACTGCCGCAGTAAAAGGCAATCCTCTGGCACGTCAGTGAGTGAAATTTGCCTTTAATCCTTCAAGTTAAACTAGAAATTTAGTTTTCGCTTTGTTTCTGCTTTGGAGTTAGCAACCTGAATAGCTAAGAAGAGCTTTTCCTAGGAGGCTTGTAGCAGGAATAGTTATTAAACTCTTATATGGCCCAGCCTTAAGAGTGGAACCAGCTAACACCTTTGGGGTGGGGTAACAAAGGCTCCTCATTCAGGTACGGTACCCTGAGCATCCGTCCCTAGAGATGCAGGGGCTCAGTGGGCAAAGCCTGCGTGGGTGTGGGCAAGGACGTGGGGCACCTGCAGCAGCACCCACCCGGCCACCCAGTCTGGGCTGCCCCCCCCGCCAGGGGCCGCAGGAGCCGGCAGCCCGGGGGATGTATAATATAGAAACAACATTAGGGGGAGCTCCATTACCTAGTCCAGTTTTTCACACGAGTGAGCGCTTGAGTCGGTGGCAGAGCAGTGGCTTCAGTTCTCGGGGAATCACTGTCTTCCCTGCTCGGTCTCAGACTCCTGTGCCAGGGTAACGAGCGCTGGTGAGGTCAGGTTGATTACGGTTATTTTCTGATTAGAAAAACTGGCAGCCAGCTAATCCCACCCTTAGAAGTGGCCGATTATCAACAAAAAGTCAGAAATGCCACAAAGTTACTTTTAACTATAGTCTTTACATCCACTGAGTGATTAACTAATGAGATCAGTTAGTCATGGGAACTTCATGCTCCCAGGTTGTGGTGCCTATACAATGAAATGTTTTGGAAGTTTCCCTGCAATTTTTAGGGCTTATGACTCAGACAGTTTATTGCAGTAATTATCCCAGAACATGCATTATTTTCATATAAGCTGTGATGTGCATAATTTAATTCATAAATAATCATTAGAGAAGAAATTGAGAGAAAGTAAAAAGTTAAATAAAATAAAGAGATAAAAATTCTGATTCAAATGGGATGGGATGAATTTGAGTTACAGAAAATAAATGTGGGCAGATCATGGCAGAGCAGTTGTGGGGAAGGGCAAAGACAGGTACTCTAGAAGGGTGGAGAAGAGCAGGAGAGACTGGAAGAGACAACAAAGTCTATGTAATACTACCAGAGGGATTATAATTCTCTTTATTTTTTTTAGTCCTGGGAGATAAAGATCAACTCTAGGCTTATTTCAACAGGAAAAACAAAATGTTTTATACTAAGTGGTCTCTTGCCCACCTTAAAATGCTTCCTACCCTAACTAGTTCCTTGAAAGCAGTGGCAGTGGTCACACAGGAGCCCGCAGTTATGCCTTGAAGCACAAATACAGGTTGTGCAGAGAATGGCTAGAGAGCAGCCCTGAGGAGAAGGACTTGGGGGCGTTGGTGGATGAGAAGCTCAACGTGAGCCGGCAGTGTGCGCTGGCAGCCCAGAAAGCCAACCGGATCCTGGACCAAAAGAAGTATGGCCAGCAGGTCAAGGGAGGTGATTCTGCCCCTCTGGTCTGGTGAGACCCCACCTGGAGTACTGCATCCAGCTCTGGAGTCCTCAGCAGAGGAAGAACATGGACCTGATGGAACCGGTCCAGCAGAGGACTACAAAGGGGATCAGAGGCCTGGAGCACCTGTGCTATGAAGACAGGCTGAGAGAGCTGGAGTTGTTCAGCCTGGAGAAGAGAAGGCTCTGGGGAGACCTTATAGCAGCCTACCAATATCTGAAGGGGGCCTACAGGAGAGACGGGGAGGGACTCTTTATCAGGGAGTGTAGTGACAGGACAAGGGGTAATGGTTTTAAATTGGAAGAGGGGAGATTAGATTAGATCAGGAAGAAATTCTTTACTGTGAGGGTGGTGAGACACTGGAACAGGTTGCCCAGGGAAGTTGTGGATGCCCCATCCCTGGAGGTGTTCAAGGCCAGGCTGGATGGGGCTTTGAGCAACCTGCTCTAGTGGGAGGTGTCCCTGCCCATGGCAGGGGGGTTGGAACTCGATGATCTTTAAGGTCCTTTCCAACTCTAACCATTCTACGATTCTATGATTCTTAAGCACCTAAGACAAAAGGAGGAGGGTTTGTGTTCAGGTTCTGTGTGCACCATCTGCTGAGAGGAGATACACAGACTTTCAGAAGGCTGCCAGCTGGCTGGCCATTCCTCTCATTTCAAATAAACATTCAACATGTTTTCAGTAAATTCTGAATGACAAAAGTCTGCTTTTTCCTTTCTGCAGTTCTCACTGGAGTGGGTGAGAGGTTGTGGGTTTTTCTTCTTGGCTATATTATATATTTCCAGCAAGATGATCTTTCACTTCAGATTGTTATTATCTCATAAAAATAGCCCACATGGAGTAATATTCATTATTAGGGTATTATATTATGAATTTTAAAGGGGTTATTAGCTATTTGAAGCAAGCTAAAGAATAAGATCACTTAAAGATCCCTTACTGAGCCAGTAAGTGAACTAGTCCAAGGACACTCCAATAAATGAAGTGATCTTAAAGAGAGATTTTTCTTCCTAACTGGTTTCACTTATAAAAGGTGAAGAATGCAGACAGCTTTGGGGTGAAACACAAACACTGCACTACTGTCACTGCATAGTGATCCAAGATAACAAACCAATGCCGTGTCTAGGTACAGCACACTGAATAGTATCATGACTCAATCACTCTGTATTTAGCAAAGACCCCACAGCCAACACTGTGTGTCTTCAGGAGTTAAGATCTCCATTTGATGTCTTGGAGGATGCTCATCATCCATGGACATCCGGATGTTCACATTTGAAGTGAGCAGGATGGAGCAGTCTGGCATGGGGAAAGGTACTTTTGTAACCCAAAAGCAGCACATGCCTGAACCACACTGTCATCCTCAGTAGGAATGCAACCCTGTAACACCACTTTCAATTTTCAAATCTCAACAATTTTTAAAATAAAATCATAAGGAGTATCAAAGTCATTGGAGTACCTCTTTCTCCCCGCCTCTCTTTTTTAATACCTGTGAGAATATGCAAGCAACTAAGTTATTGTTATTAGAGGAAATTCCAGAGCATCAGCTATTGTCTGATAATAGCTCACCTGAATGCTCTTCCTTGCAGGAGACGTGAGGTTATTTTCCCATATTTCACTCGCAGATAAGCAGTCTCAGTCCCCTTGGTCAGGAGAGGTACACACACACAAACGCCATCTTGCCCCAAGCTGTAACTCCCATTTTGTCCACCTCCTAGGAATCTGTGCCTATGACCATACCAACTCCATTTAAACAGGCATTAGCTCTTAATTTCATATTCGTAATTTGTCCTGGCACTTTCTTCCATCTGCTGCTTTGCATCTTGCATAAAAGAATATAATTTTTTGTTCAAATGTTTTTATTTTATGAGCTATGCACTATATAAAAGGTTTCATTGTACGACCTCAAGTGTAAGTACCAGGTTTACATCAAAGGATTCAAAGGTTTTTGGGTGGGCAGACAAACATACAAAACATTGTGTCCTTTGAGAGACCTGGGTAAAAATATTCATAGCAACAACCTAAACCTTTAAAGAAACATTCAGGTCAATAACTTTTCTTGGGCATGTTCTCTTATCACCTCAGTAAGTTTCTGTAAAATTATTCACATGCATAAACATTTCCAGAATCTTTCCAGGGGTCATTTCACATCACTCAGTATTTTAAGCTTATCCTTTCTTTGGTGACTGTTCACACATCAAGAAGCTAAATCAAAAGTACAGTGATATTTTACTGGTTTAAAATCCTTTGGCTGAAACTGTATGACAATTTCCTTCCCAGGAGGATGTGTCATTTAAAAAAAAGTTCTGACATAGCCTTTCACCCTCCACCCACCTCAAAAATGTAAAAAATTTCATATTTAGCTCATTTCCTTCTGGGACAGGGAAATAATGTAAGTGAGAGTACATAGGAGATTTGTAACCATTAATTTACTGGCAAAACCAATAGCCTGTCCAATGAAGTAGGAAGGAAGTGTAGTTCATTTCAATGGCAATTACTATTGTAAGAAATGTTTCACATGCTGCAATGTTCCGTATGGCCATGAAAATGCATCCTCATGCTACTAAAAACAGACTAGGAAATTATTACATACAGAAGCATAAACAAAAAATTCCCAAAATAGCATAAAAGAATCAAGAAAACAATTAACTTAAGGAAATTCCGAATGAAGGTGGTAACTACATTAGGCAGTGGCATAACAAATATAGTGCACATAAATAAGCCGAGACATAATAAAAGGTAGATTTACTGAAGTGCATTCCGCACAACTCATATCCTGCTGCATTACTTCCTGTCATTAATTACCCCATCTACATCCAAATAATATCAATCAGCCAATTGGAAGCACAAGTTAATGAGCAAAATTTCATACTCTGGGGTCAAGTTCCTTTTCCTTCATTTGTCTTCATTAGCAGCACCTCTCAAGGCTTTCCCAAAATAGAAGGCAGTGAATTAGTCAAAGAGATTTTAAAAGTCACACTCCAGAATGCTCAGAAATAAAATAGCAGCATTAGCCTCAGAGCTCTTAGGATGAAATGGAGGTTGTTATTGTTATTAAATAAGGTTGCCAAAACTACGTGTCTTGCCTTCCTAATTATTTTCACCGTCTGTACTCTTGACTGGGTGTCACGTTTCCCTGGCACCTTGGCACTGAAGGATACACAAATGCTTTACAAATTACTGCCTGGTCTGTAAACTGCAAACCGTGATGACTTTCCTTCTCTGGTTACTCCTGTTGGGTACATTGTCCTTCACAACACCCTGTCCTTTTTCCTGCTCCAGTTAAACTGGGCTTGTCTCTTTTCTTCCCAAAAACAAAGCAGGAAAATCAGCTGCCACGGGTATCCCATAGCATTTACATGGAAAAAAGGAAACCAATGCAGCTATGGAACAGCCACACGGCGGTCCTGCTTCTCCACACCACTCCCGGGGGCTTCCAGTCTCCTCCAGCTCTGTTGCCCTTGCAGAAGTTGTGCACACCAAGACTCCACTGCAGAGTCCAAATCCCTTACAAATATAGTTATGGGCAGGAGCTGCAGAGGCAAACAGGGCAGTGGGGTGTTCCTGCATTCATTCTCCCAGGAAATCTCTTTGGTTAATGTCATCTCTGCCTATGAGCTGCTAGGGAAAAGGAGAAGGCAGCGTCTCAGGCCATCCTTCTTGATCAGTAGCCAGAGTCAGCTTGAAACTTCTGCCCTTGGCTCACAGTTGGGAAAACATAACATAGCCTTGTGGTCCTACGAAATATTTTGGTCACCACAGACACTCATCAATACGGGGTGAAAACGCAGCAGCTACTGGCAGTTTGCTCACGTGTGGCGAGGTCAGAAGCATCAGCATCACTGAGAGGCAGCACAGGGTGGAAGCGTTTGGAGATTAAACGTGGACACAGCACATCTCTGCGCTGGGGCAGAGACTCCGGGGTTTTCCTATGACCACATATAGAAGGAGCTCAGACTTCTCTTTCATGAGAATAGATGCTGCTTCTGTGCTGATCCTATTCTATTTAGCACTAGCAGAGACTGTTTGTAAAAGAACAAGGTGATAAACGGCAAAAAGCTGCTCTTCTCTTGGAGCAGGGCAGTATTTTACTCGAAGGATATAAACCAAACTTACAAGAATCGGTTCAGGCTGCACAGTCCTACCTGTGTGCTTCCCTGCCCAGCCCAGCTGGGCAGAGAGAAGAAAGGTTTGGCTTGGTCTTTTTTAGTTTATAAGAAGCCTTAGCTAATGGGCCTGAGTGGATATTTAATAGATGAAATAGGAAAATTAATTTACTTAATTTTATCATCACTTTCCTTGAAAAAGCTCAAGAGAATTGCAATGCCAGACTCTAGATAGAATATTATTTCTGTAAGAAAATAGATGCTGAGCTGCAAAACTGGGCCCTGGAAGATTAGCCCGGGTTCTCATGAAGCAGGCTGGGACTTCTTTTGAAGAAATCATCCAAATGTAATTTGAACAATTAGCTCATCTCTGGGATTTGTAGATCCCTAGGCAGTCCTTGTGAGAGAAAAAAAAAAAAAAAAAAGACCAGCCAATGTTTTGGCCCTTCAAGAAGCTGTATTAGTGACACTGTGATGGCTGCTAATGAGACAGCTATTATTGCTATTGATTTTCTGTGGAAAAATTGACAGAATTGTGTAGCCAAGCCTAATAAAAGGGATATAAGATTGATTTTTATACCAACTGTCCATGTACCTTGGTCAGTCATTTATACTGCCAGATTGATGGTAAGCGTTAACAGTGATCGCTTTGGAAATCTGTCTATCAGCAATTTATAAATTCCAATTAAAGACTTCTATTACAAACTCGCAGTCTGCAACAGCAACTGCATATTAAATTGCAGACTTCATTTTGTGAGGCTAATCTGCCTTTCTTGCCACTGTCTTTCCAGTTCTTCCGGGAAGCAGATGCCAACACTGATGACGAGACAGATTTCGAGATCTGCTAAAGTTTATGTGCTTCCTACTCAAATGGAAGCCTTCTTCAGCAGAGAAAGTGTCCGGGTGAAGAAAACTGGACAGTGTCTACTCAATAGATCCCCCGCTGTGAAGACTTTAAACATCTGGTGACGTTGATCAAGGGTTACATGATAGGCAAAAGTGATACCTCAAAGCCCTAAAACTGTGAAGCCTTATTATTCTATCTGTGAAAATGAAGTAGTGGTGTGCTTGAGCATGTGACAGGTAAGCCATTAGATGTTATACCTACCTGCAGTCCCTCAAAGAGCTGGCAAAGGTTGAGGTGAGACAATTGTGGTGCTGCCTCGAGCAGGACGTGCAAATCAGGAAATGGCCATGTGTGGCATTAATAGACACGCAACATGAACCGCACACACTCTTGTATAAACTTCTGCAATAATCTTAAGTATTCAATGTATTTCAATATTCAGTATTGTTGTGGACCTTGGAATGTCAAATAATGTAAAATAATCTAGAAGGAATTTGGAGCAAGAGAGGTAGAAGAACTTGACTGAATGTTACCACAAGCCTCAGCCTGACTTCAATCATGTTAATTTAGGTTAATAGGAATAAAGTAACAGGAAACCATTAGAGGCAGTGTCAGACGTGAGTGATAAGCCGTGACGTCCTATCTGCTGGATTAACAGAAAGATGCTGGACTGCAAACAGCAAGGAGATCTATCTGCTGGCCTTAAAAAGAAGGAGATAATTTCATATTAGAGATAAGCCATTAAAGGAAGAACTCAACCCATATCTGAGCTCATATCCAAGGAAAGATTACTATCTGCAGATGGCTTGGGAGCTTCCTTAGAACTCAGGAAGTTTAGGTAAGATTTCTCCCCTGCCAGAGAACTATTCCTCTTATCAGTGAGTGATCTTTAAGGCAGGGCTCGGAGCTTTCAGCTGTAATTCCCACCCCTGTACCTGTTACCAGAAATTTAGTACTGAAGCCTTATAGAAATGCTTTTGCCTTAGCAATATCACATTGTCCTTCTTCTACTCTTTTTGTCATGTGTTCAAAAACAAAAGTAAAACTCTCTTCCATCCACAACAGTGCCCACTGTCACCAATGGCTGACAGGGGAGTCAGCCCTGGAAGGTGCGTTTGGCACTCAAGATGATGAATGGAGGCTCCTTCACCTCCTCAGCTGACCACTGACCCCTTGAAGACAAACTATGCCATCCAGAAGTTGGAGCTCTGGGAAGAGATGTGCCATGAAATATGTGAGGTAGAGAGTTTGTCCCCTGCAAACCTGCAGCAAGACCAAGTAGACATCAGGATGGAGCTGCCCTGCTGCTGCAAGGAAGGCAAACCTCATTATGAAATGCATCCATCAGGTCAGCATCTGCACAGGGCGCTTAAAGAGGACCACCTGATGGTGTGCAAACCTCTGGTGGGTGTTGGAGTGCTCCAGCGTGCCCTGGGAAGCACTGCAGAAATCCCTGCACCTATGGAGATCTGAGCAAGCGTTTCCAGCAGCTCAGTGGAGTTTGCACAGTGCAGCTTGGGCCTGGGTGGCTTGATCCCATTTATGCTGTGCCCCATTTGAGCGAGGAAACTAATTGGTCTCTTGGTGGAATTTATTAGCTCAGATGAAGCCTGGTGTCTGTGTTGGGGGGATGGGGAGCAGAAGTTTACCGTGAAACACTGCTGTAGCACCCGTCTAAAGGTGCACGCACTGCATTAAGCTGCTTCCCCCATAACTGCTTTGGGCTGCCAAGATGGCTGCGGCTGTGTGTCCTGTGTCTCTGCAGCAGGGCCCACAGGTTCATTGAATTTTGAAGAGTTGGACAAACTCATACAGCCGTGGTTCTTGTATCTGTGGTCCTTGTCATTGCAGGGAAAAGCTTTAGCATATGAATTGGGTGAATCCACAGCTTGCAAGACAAACAAAAACGAACACAAACATATTACACAGAAAATCTTGTGATTTTAAGTCAATCTGTTCCCTGGGGATCAGGGCCAGGGGTATAAACACATCTAAATGAAGTTTACCTATCCTGATTCTGTTCTCTGCAGCGTCTATCCACTTTTCACTGCATGACCTAAAAATCAAAGCAGGAGATTTTCCCCAGCCACTAGCACTGGCCACCCCTCTGGCCAACTGCACATTGCTCATGGTGCCACTGCCTTCTCTGCAGCCACTGCTCATGGCAATGGTCTCCCATGATTTTTAGCCATCCTTCTTTTTGTCTTTCCCAACGTCCCTTCTCTTGCTCATCCTTCTCAACAGCTCTGTCACGATGGCATTATCTGTCTTACCATATTGCTTGATTAGAAAACAGTTTGGTTAGGTTACATGGAGGGTGTTACACAAAGTAGAGCCATGACAGGTAGGTCTTCTTTCCTTCTCATGGAGTCTGCCTAGATAGCACCCTAAGCATCCAGCTTCCGGGCCCAATGTGCAGCTGGGTGTCCCATCAGCTGCTGACAGTCACATTTCCTTCACTTGAAACGGGGCTAGTTTCTGGCAATGTTGGAGCTGATTAAAACTCTTCACAAGATCAGCTGATTAATCGAGACAACAGAAACATTGATCAGCAGGAACCAGCTCATCATGAATATTCAGGAGGCCTTAAAGTAAAATTTCTTTAACAAATGACACCCCCTTTCATGATGGCTGGAAGTGTCCCATTCATGACTACTGAGTTAGCAGCTTCCCCTCCAGCCTCCTTGCACAGCAGAGTCTGTTCACTAATGTGCACAGGAAATGCACTGAAAATACTCAAAAAGAGTGACAGAGATTTGTCATGCACTGGTTACCTGTTCCACGAGAAAGCAATAACCTAATCTTGATAGGAGAAAGAAATTTTTTTACAGTGAGAAGAACTGTTGGCTGGAACAACCTTCCCAAGGATGTGGTAGGGTGCCCGTCACTGGAGGTTTTCAAGATGGATCAATCCCAGGGTGCTAGGTAATAGGCTCCCTTTCCCACAAAAAGGTTGGACCAGAAGACCTTTTGAGGTCTCTTCCAATCTGGTCTGTTCTATAATTCTGCAATAAAAGTGAATGTGAGTTCCTGAAAATGTAAAGCAGGTAACTGTGCTCCACAGGTCTCTGTTTCTCCCTTGGCTTTGACTAACTGTACCTCTGAACCCACTGCAGCTTGGTAAAGTGGGCAAGGGAAACCTCAGAGTTCCCTCAGCTGCAGCATCTCTCTTTCCCAGGCAGCAGCAGCAGCAGCAGCAGCCAGGACTTTTCAGGAGCTGAAGAGTTTTCCAGCACACTGGCACCCCAGCCCTGTGCAGAGCAACTCCAGCAGCAGGGACGGGGGCGACATCTCCAAGGCTGAAGTCTTCTTCTCTCCCTGTCGTGAGATAAGATACAGGTAGTTTGGCATATTTCTGTATACAGAGAAATCTAATTGGATTCACTATAGCAGCATTTGCATACATTAGCATCACCGCTGACACAGAGCAGAGTTATAATTGTATAACTGTCCCCATTTGGAAGGGGCCGTCAGTCAGCCTCCTACGGCACTGGCAGGAGGCATTTTGTTGGCGGAGAGACTGCTGCAACCCGCTCTCCACGCCGTTTGTTTGACAAACAGTATTGTATCAGCCAGGAGACTCAGCTATCTGTCACCCTGATGACACATATCTGGTCTATCATGAAAAAGGGAAATCTCTCTAAATTTGTAAGTGTAAATTAAAAAGGTATTGTTTCAGCAACTTCTTAACCTAACAAAATTCTGAGCAAAGTAGATAGAAATTTTTCATTATACTTTTTGTCCTGTTTTATAAATCATAACAGAAGCTGCAAGCCCTTTCATATATGACTTTAACCAGAAGCACATGCTGAAGCAAAATTTCTGTCATCATCAGTTATTCACAAATTTTTGTAATGTATAGAAAATTATAAGGTCTGTAGCACAATCAGTAAGTAGTTGGTGTATTCTGAATTAAAAGACTTTTCATAGAATCATAAAATAATTTAGGTTGGAAAAGACCATGAAGATCATTAAGTCCAGCTGTTAACCTAACACTGCCAAGTCCGCCACTAAACCGTGTTCCTCGGCACCACATCTGTGCATCTTTTAAATACCTCCAGGGATGGTGACTCCACCACTTCCCTGGACAGCCTGTTCCAATGCTTGACAACCCTCTTGGTGAAGAAATTTTTCCTAATATTCAATCTAAACCTCCCCTGGTGCAACTTGAGACTGTTTCCTCTTGTCCTATCGCCTGTGACTTGGGAGAAGAGACCAACCCCCACCTGGCTACAACCTCCTTTCAGGTGGTTGTAGAGAGCCATAAGGTCTCCCCTCAGCCTCCTTTTCTCCAGGCTGAACAACCCCAGTTCTCTCAGCTGCTCCTCATAAGACTTGTGCTCCAGACCCCTCACCAGCTTTGTTGCTCTTCTTTGCATGCGCTCCAGCACCTCAATGTCTTTCTTGTAGTGAGGGTCTTCATGGGATTGGAGTAAATGCTGTGCTTTCTAAAAGGTTTTAACGTACTCTTCTCTGTTTTTCTTTCACTGGACAATGAACATACAGGATAGAACTCCTACGAACCTGATGTTAATCTCAGCCCCTGACAATGACATCATCCCCTGCATGTGCCCATATGAGGTCAACTCTGCTGATGGAAGAAGAAACAGAATATTTCTGAAAAAGAAATTGAAATTACTTTTCAAAACAGAATTTGCCTGGAAGGTTTTACAAACAAGACATTTAAATTTAAATAAATTTAAAGTTATTTTTATTTTTGCAAGTAATACTAGGTATTCGGTATGTGAACACGTCTCTCGAAAAAAGAAAACACGCTATCAGCCTGGGAGGTGCACTCTTTTATCATACAAGTATCCTAACAGAGAGGACTGAAGATCACAGATAAGGAGTAAAACCTGAGCCATTAATGCCTGTGTGGATAATACAGCTAATGAAAATAACACAGCAACCAAGGCTTTGCAGAGACGCAGCTTCCTGTTGCAGCAGAGGACTTTGCTGATGATTAGAGTCCTGCAGTCCTGGAAAGACTAATCAGTGACAGCCACGTAAACCGGGTGCTGATGGGTCCTTCCAAGAAGCCGGGGATAAGTATATTTGTGACAATCTCTGTGATAAGTGCAAAGCAGCCCCTATTCTCAGCCTCATTACGGATAAAACTTGTGATGGAGAAATAATGGGAAAGGTGGTGAGATACTGTCAAACACCCATCAAGGCAAAAGCCAAATGTCATTTCCTAGGCAATGCTGCTGTATTAAACAGGCACTGTAACAGCTTGCATTATGCAAAGGAGGTGCAAGACGGACGGTTTGGCAGCAATTCCGTTACTTTGGACAGGCAGATCACTGCCAGTTTTTCCGGAGGACAAGAATTTTGCTAATTGATAGGAAATGCCAATGAAGGAATCTATGAACCACAGACCAAACTCAAAACTTTGTTTGATTGAAGAGATCTATCAGTTACTCTGAAATACAAGGTGACGCTATACTTCATGCTGAGAGGTTTGGAACAAGGCTGTTTTCTTCTTTCTGGAGCTATATGAGGATTAAAGAGAGAAGACAGTCATGCTGTCACATTCCCCCTTAGGACACCTCTTCTGACAAGACGGGTTTGGTACAGCCCTAGCCATTTCCCAGCACTGGATTGCTCGTCTGTGTAATGTATAATGTGTTCAATACAGTTTCTGGAGACCTCCTCATCACCACAGAAAAGGAGTCACAACAAGATTAATTTGGAAAGAATGTGAGAAACTATAGTAAAACCTCAGATGAAGTGCTTCAGAGGGCAAAATGCAGCCACCAAAGTGAATTCGACCATGGTGTTCCTCAAAATGTGTCCTGGGCTCTGTCATGCCCACAAACAGAGAGGAGCACGCTTTTGCAGAGTGAAGATACCTCCTGCCAGACATTCAGAATCTGCTGCAAAGCTCTCTCAGACACAGAGCCGGATCATCCATCAGGGGAAACACTCAGCTCCATCTATTTACCAAAAACATTAAAAATCTGTGTCAAACATCATTAGAAAAATACAGAGGGGGGGATTATTAGTCACAACTTGTTAAAAATAAATAGCTTTTAAAAACAAAGCCATGATTTGGAGAGCGTGGAGCTAGCACTTTAGAAACAGACTGTTCTGCCCTTTCTCTCCTTGAAGGAAGGTGGATGGCAGCTCCCTGCTGCACAGCATCTCCACAGCCCCCTCTCCGGAGAACACGGTGCTGCAGAGATAAAGAAGCTGTTAGAGCAGCCGTCGCTTCCCTCCCAGATAAGGATGACTAATAACTCACTCAGCAGGCCCCTCTTTTTTGGAAGTGCCATTCTTAAAGGCTTACAATTAGTCAAGTCTGACTGAGGAAAATAATGTTTCCTGGGGAGTGGTAACCAGCTGAGAAAGCTGGTGGCCCAAGATGAATCAATTAATCCTCATCAGCCAGTCCCCAGAGCAGTAGATTGGTGGTCACTGGGGCTCTGCATGGAAGCCCACTTCCACTGAAGCATGAACAACCATGCACTGGTACCCCGGGCTTTTTTAGAGGATGGGTCCCCATCCATCCACCAGCATAGAATCCTGGCATGACTACCCTGCCTGCAGAAGAGACCACCGAGTTTGCTGAGCCCTAATGTGAGATCGTTTCGATGGGTGTCTCAGTCACATTTTTACTAAAAGCTAAACCTGTCACTGGTGGGGGTCGACCAGAGGAACGCCGGCTGTCGCCAGCCAGAGACAGCCTGCTCTGGCAGAAGGGAGACCAAAAGCATCTTCACTTCAGGGCCCCCTGCCCGGAGCCTAGTACTAAAGACATGCAGCATCTCAGCTGCTGGCACTGAGGTTTCCCCAAAAGTGTGCCCACACAGTAACATAGCTGTGCTTTTTAACCCCTCGGTGCCCTCAGCTGCTGTTCCCTAGCGCTGCTGCTAATGCACGTAATAGAGGAGGTTTGAGCACCCACAGAAACCTCAGCAGAAAGGCCAGGGCTGGGGATGCCTGTCAGGAGGAAAGCAGCCCTTTTCCCATCCCTGCAGAGAGCTCTTGCTGTGAGCAAATTCCTCAGGGAAGGGATGTCAAAATCTAAAGGCACAAAAGCAAAGAGGGTTTGTGGAACCATAAGGCATGCGTCTGAAAAAGAAAGCAGGACGGTATGGCTGCAGGCGTGCTACCGAGGGGCCTCAGCTCTCCCGCTGCAGCGATCCAGGCACCGTCACTGCTGAGCAGGAGCAAGCACACCATTCCCTGCCTGTCAGCAAAAGGAAACAACAGTCGGATTAAACCCTGCAGACTTCAGTCAGCAACCGCTGCTTACGCCAAGAATTGCGGGCTGCAGATAGAGGTCGTGTAGATGTTTACATGCAGCATTTTAAATCAGTTCCTGTGACTCATCATAATACAAATATTTTCCTCACTGAATGTAGGCATGTAAAGATTACCTGCGGAACTGCAGCCACATTTAACTTCTGCCGTGTTGTAAATATCAATAATTAAATAGTAACCATTCTGAAGATCACAGGAGGAATCAACAGACTAAATTTATGATGCTCCGAGAAAAGGATTATTTTCCTATAACAACTCTGAGAATGTCTTAAAGAACCATCTTGGGAGACTGTGTGTTTTCCATAATCTATCTAGCAACTCTTCAGCTTCTGAAAGCAATATAAAGTATTAAACCAACTGTAATTTTAAAAATTCAATTAAGATAAAAAACCTCATGAAATGGCACTTTCATTCTGCAAGTACATGCTCTCTCCTGCTTTTCCCACCCACATTTCTCTACCCCCAAAAATTGATTTGCCAGCCCCACAAAGCAATAGCACAAGAGGAGCGCTGAGTCTGTCTGCCCTTTCCACCATTGGGAAAACAGAATGCTGCCTTCTGCCTTTCAGCCACCAATGTGCGTGCAATGCAGAAAACCAGCCTGGCTTTCCAGCATACAGGTTATGTTTGCAAGGACCGGGATGAAAAAATGTCAATTGTAAGCTAAGCAAACAGTCTATGGTGTTTATTAAAAAGATAATAGGCCACTCCACATTTGAGAGCTTCAGTTACGGCTCTAATACTGCTTGTGTTAGGACAAAAGGAGGATTAGAGAATAGTCCTGAAACACAAAACCGGGCAGGCCACCGTTTCAAGGCAGATTAGGTGGGTACATAACGATCTGTATGAAATGAGCTGGTAACATCACCCCACTTTTGGAGGCAGTAGATACTCCCACTAGAAAAATCATCACCAAAGCTATCATCTTTCTTACCGGAGGCCTCCGTCCATTCCCAGAAATGGTCCTTCTGCGCAGCATATGGACAGGCCAGGATGCAGACGCCCAGGCTGAACTCCTCAGGTGCCATCCCTGTGCCTCTCAGCAAGCAGGCACAGGCGTCTGCTTTCCCAGGGTCTCAGGGTGGCACTTCTACCCAGGCAGCAGCTTTTGTAGGTGGAAGAGCTGTATCAGCACATGCTAACCTGGCACTGCAATCTGTCACAGCCGTGTCGGCAAAACTCCTCCAGATAGAGTATTATTCCAGGATCAAGGTCTATTTTCTTAACTTTACCACCATGGACTACAAATCAAAAATCCCCTGTTATTCCAGAGGTGGAATTTTCCCATGGGGATTTATACCCGTGCATCCATGTTGGCTTATAATATGCTAGAATAAACATATTGGTAGCTGTTAAATATCCCTAAACTGTTTGGAATTATAATGGAGACAAAAAAGCCCGGGGATAGGGGAGAGAAAAGGAAGGAGGGAAAAGGAGAGGAGGCAAAGGGCTGGTCTGTTTAACTGCTCTCCAAACTAAGAAATCTTGGAACTATGTCTTTAAAGTAAGGTTTTCAGGGAATGCAGACATCCCTTTCACATGTGCTTTATCAGTTCCAGGAAAGCTGAAGAGACTGTCCTTCTGAGAAAGCAGGTGGCTCTGCTCCATCCGGCTCTCTGAAATCACCTAATGAGATCGTTTCATCCAGGAGACAACTGGAGAGCCCGCACTGCACAGCAGCCACCGAACGGCAGAGCAGGCTGAGAGTGAAGGGCATTCAAGGTTTCAAAGCCACATCCTCCCTCATGTCGACATGATCGAATCAGTGATGAGATGGCGCCTGCAACAGCCCTTGTCAGCTCTGAAGGCAGAGCTGCCGCTCCGTCGGTCAGCGATCGGCAGAGCAGCTCCCGCGGTCCCAAGGAGAAAGTAATGAACCTTTGTCTCCCCGGCCATCTGCTCTGTGACAGATAAAAACTAGATTTCGCTGTTGAGTTTGTCAGGTGATAAATTCAGGTTAGTTTCAGGCAGGAAATCTGTAAAATGCTCATGAATGTTGTCGGCTGTGAGTGCACGGCCGGGACCCTGGCAGCTCCCCTCCTCTCCAACAGGAGCAACCTGAGCAATGGCCGCACTGTAGAAACGTAAAAGCCAAGCAGAGACCTCACACTTAATTATCTTAAAGTTCACATAATGTCATACAGCAAATGTCATCCATATAGTGTCAGGAGATCTGTTCTTTCAGCCACTGATCTCTTTATTGCCTTAAAGAAACAGGCTGTCTGCCTCCTCAGTCTGGCAGGATTTCTCCAGCACATCTCCCCGGCTGGAGCTCAAATGCTTTTCCTAGTTCATCCCTTCCTGCTCAGGAAGGAGAGAGTGCCATCGCTGGTAAAACAAAATCAAAATTCAGGTGCTGGATTTATGGCCCTTCCTTGGGGTCAGTCTTTGGCCAGGCAGGAGAGGGGGGAAATGTCTTCTGCTGTTATTCCTTAGTAGATGACTTACACCATAGGTGGTGCTCTTGACAGAGCCTTCTTTTCTCTCCTCAGCTCTACAGCAGGACTTTGGGATTTGGAGAGCTGATTTCTTTCCTCAGGTACTGGTTTTCCCAGCTGCCCACAAGTGATCATCGAGGGCGTGGAGGTGGGAAGCACATCCAACTGAGCATCTTCAAAGTACGAGATCCTGGGTTCAATAGAAGTGGCTTAATACCATAGATGTTTCCAACTGAGCTACACAACACCAAGGTAACATAAATAACAACTAAGAGTTTAGGTTTCTGTCCTGCAGTGGGTTACTAATTTATTTGGTTTTGATGAGGATAACACTTTTGCTTGTTATACAGATAGCGTAGGTTTTACATTCACTTGAGGATAAGCAAGAAATTTAGAAATGCTGAGTATTTGAAAATGTGTTACTGGGGCAGGGCAGAAAGGGAAGCTCTCCTTGAAGGCAGAGAAGAATAGAGACCTAGAGCAGACAGCCAGGTCACTAAGTCCTGTTCCCTGCTGTCACACAGCCCAGATCTTGTCATCCCCTCCAGATGCTGGCCACCTTTCTTTGGCAAAATAGCAATGCATTTGTTCTGTGAACAGCTTGAAGGGCTTATTGCAAAACCTCAGTATCTGGGGGGGTAGAAACTTTATGATTTAGATTTCTATGGCTTCTCTGCATGCTGGTTTGTGGGCTGATACCGTTCTTTCAATAAATGGGTCTCTTCTTCTCCAGTGTTTCCCCTTTGGTGCACTGGCAGGCAGGGACAGTGGTTTGCTGGACTCCTGCAACCTCTAGGTAGGCTGGACACATCCCTGAGATCGTTGACAGAGCTCTGCAAGGAGCCCACGCACTCATCCCTCAAATGGCAGACCATCCTTGCTCTCCAGCCCATGCTCATGGGACAAAGTCTCCTGGGTCTCCCTCATGAAAGTGCCCTGATGTAAAAGGGAAGAGAGCAGGAGCCAGAGGAAGGTCAGGATCATAGAATCATAGAGTCATAGAATGTGTTGGGTTGGAAGGGACCTTTAAAGGACACCTTCTACTGTTCATTTGGGCCCTCCTATGTAGAAACCATTCCAGTTAAAACCACACTGTAGAGCTTTGTGACTATTCCTGTGCCATCTTCAAAGGGATGCAGTGACTCTATTCCCACATGTCCCCATGTCATTGTGCCCAAAGGGAGGATCCCAGGAGGCAGGCTCACTGAGGAGGCACCAAGGGTTGGCACAAGTTTTTGTTGTTCCTATTCTGCAAAGCTCCCCAAAGCACTCAAGGACATTCTTTAAATTCCTTTCTCCCAGTCCGTTGTTTGATAGCCCATAAATAGCTCCTCTTCAAACACAATGCTGAAAGCCCCAAGTTATGAGCCAAGAGTGAAAATGTTTCCGTGTTTAAACACTTGATTGTTTTTTTGGAGGCCAAAAGCTTCAGTGCTCAGTTCAGCTTTAAATTCCAAAAAACCCTAAACATATTCAAGAAATGCTATCTCACTCCTGAGATTCCAATAAAACAGGGCTGTTTTCCTTTAGTCATCAGAAATATACCTACAGAGCACGAAAGGTTGTGAAAATAGCAAGGATGAGCTGAGCTCTGTGTGCTTTCATGAAGTCAGCTTGGAGATCATGGCCAAGGTTTTTATATTCAGATACCTAAATATAGAGCTGTGCATACTCACCATGGCTGAATTGCCAGGAGCCTTTATGTTCAGAGCTGGAACATGATCAACAATTTCTAAAAAATCAGTCTCTTTGAGATGTCTAATTTTGGGTACCAAAAAGCAAATCTCTTTCAGAACACAAGTTACTTATGGAAATACTGAGATTTGTTTTCTTTCATTTGTCATTGATGGGATTACTTTGTTCCGTGACTCTGAAGGCAAGACCAGGGAGCAGCGACCTAAGCATTCTTAATACTGATATCATATAATATTACTATATAAACATCATACCAATACATACCAATAATAACCCGGTCATCCCATCCTGTTCAATCAGCACCTCCTCATAGCAACATGAGGTCAATTTTCTGGCTTTAAGGCAAAGCAGTGCTTTTGGAGAAAGCACTCCAAAGGGAAAGAAAAACATTTTGCCTTCCTGAAGACTTTCCACCTGTGCCAGCATGTGTTAACTGCCCCGTGCAGCGCAAGTCCTGCAGTAGTCACTGCGGTGCACTTCTGCTGTACGTGTTCCTCAACTCGGTGCCATTGGTTAGCACTATTAGGAGTAATTTGATATCATTAGATGATAATCCACAGATTATAACTGAGTAAAATATCTGTTATCAACTTGCGTCTGGGATCTAGAAATGCTGGTTAGTCTTTTTTATCCTGCCAAATCCGACCCCTCTGTAACACAATTAACATTTCACATTAAACAGCCCTTAGCGTTAGGGATGTTTATCTAGCCCCTAACCTAGCCTTACTCTGAAGCATGTATTTACCTTTCCACCTGGGACGAGTCCTTTTAAATGATACAACCCATGTGATTAGTTTCAGCACATGCTAAATTGCCGCAGTAGACGAGGGTCTCCAGGAGAAACACACTCCCCTTCCCTGCTTTGCATCCCATCCATCCTGGAGCAGACAGAGACCGAAGACATATTGCACTCATTTTGGTGATAGCTGCTATAAATGTTAAGTGGGCTGTGAGGCTGGGAATATCCTGTGGAAAACAGCTGTGATAATAAGTCATGATAGAAGTATTAGAAACGCCTCACAGCCTGTCACCTAATGCATCTTTGCAGAGGTAAAAAGCACGAGGAGCAGAAAACTCACCTCAAGTCTGGTCACTCTCACATAACTTTCTTGCGTTGACAGGAGGTGGTTGAAGGTGCTGTTAGATCTTATGATTGTTTGGCTCTGGATCCCTGGACAAACCTCTGCAGTCCACTGAAACACAGCCTGGGAATTCAGAGCCTGGGATTTCCCCACTTCGCAGAAAAAGTGCCATCTGCCTTTCTGTGGACATGATCCTGTCCAACCTGCTCCAGGTGAACCTGCTTTAGCAGGAGGGTTGAACCAGATGATCTCCAGAGGTCCCTTCCAACCCCTACCATCCTGGGATTCTGCCTCCCGTGCTCAGGACTGCAATGCTGCCATCACTCCTGCTTCCCAGCTCGGGAGAGACGTGTACCCTCTTGAGGTTTATGCTCCCACATGCCCCGGCAGTGCTGTGTGCTCATGGACTGGTGCATGGAGGAGCTTGTTCTTCTCCTGGACTGGCTCTGCCTCCTGGTTCTCCCCTAATAAAATGATTTGTTGGTTTAAGATGAAGCTGTCTCTCCAGTTCTTTTCCAATTTTAGGAAATTAGAGCATTTGTTTTCAACTTGAGCTGTAACTCTGACAGTTTGACCAGTTACTCAATCAAATGCAAGACCAAACATTATGACATTTTTCTTCCTTCTGTAGGGTGTAGATCCAGATTTTTCAAACATCTTGCTACTTTTATCTAATCATTCACTCACACGTCATTCAGGAAACAAAAATGGGCAGGAGCTGTGAAAGATGTGGCCCCTAAAGATTTGAGGAAGACCTTCAGCTGGTACAAATGGCATTTCTCCAGCTGAACAGTGGAGTGCTGCAGCTGTAGAGCAGCTGAACAGTCAACTCTCGTGGTGCCTGGGCCACGGGGACCTGGTGCAGTGCATCTCATAGAGCCCAGGCTGGGGACAGAGGCCATGGAGGCATTCTCAGCCAAGGGCTGAGTCGAGAGTCGAGACAAACCCAGGCTCGTTCTGCTTTGAAGGAATGCCAAAAACTACTTCTAACACAGAAAAATGGGTGCACCTTAGTGCACTTTGCAACATTAGGCCCATAAACATTAGAAAACTGCAGGTCCTTTTATAAGCAAGAGGACAGACGAGCTTCATAAAGACCATGAGGCAGTTCCCTGTTGAACTTGTTACTCAGGAGGTGATCTTCAGCTGCAGTGATGGGTTCTGTCAAGTACCTGATCACAGTCTCAGATGTTCTGAAGTCATACAAATGGGCGTGGTTTTGGTTTAACATGCATAACTACTTCTGCCTCCTGCTCCCAAACTGTATCTGGTGATACCCAAACCTAAGAGCCAAATAAAGATTCAGATTACTTTATAGAATAATATTAAGGAGTTGGAGAGAAAACATATATTTTCCTCTATTTTGGGATAAAATCTAATACAAAACAGTCATTCAAAGTAAGATTGCTCTAGTACAGCAGTCAGAAGTGGATCAGGCTTACAGACATAAGCTGTACCGAAAGGGGAAAGTGATGCTGGCAACTATTTGACTTACCAGTTCAGGAAAAGGAATCCCCCTCCAGGCCAATGTGGAAATGATGGGTGAAAAGAGAGTATCTTTGCTGTGGTGATATTAATAGCTCATTTGCAAATTTTTACCCAAATCTATTCACTTCAAAAGCTTAGCTTGGGGACTGAGAGAGATATTTTTCAACAAAACATTAGTCTCAATTAACTAAATGTAACTAAGATAAATGAGCTGAAAAAAAAATAAATAAAATGAAGCAGATAAAACTGTTGAGGCCATTAAATCCATAAAGGGAAGATGCTGAAACTTGGAAAGCACCTGAATACAACCCTGCAAGTATTCCGAGGTAGGGTCAGAAAGGGATAACGGGGCCCTCCCAGGCCAGAGATGCTGAGCAGCCAGACGGTATTGACACAGACAGTCAAATAACAGCGGAGCCCACAGCAAAGACTGTGCACTAAGGTGGCAAAGAATGTTAATGAGCAATTTCAGCCTCGTACATGCTATAAAAAAAGGACTTGGCATCCTTCCCAATGACAGTGCCCTCCAGATTAGAGACTAAGTCACAGCATCCTCAAGGGAGGATGAAAAGCGACAGCAATAGAGTTTCTTTCTTT
The DNA here is from genome assembly GCF_964106895.1 of Numenius arquata. Lineage (NCBI taxonomy): Eukaryota > Metazoa > Chordata > Aves > Charadriiformes > Scolopacidae > Numenius > Numenius arquata. The sequence continues at coordinate 26,722,994 of NC_133587.1, read as the reverse complement.
CTTTGATCTTGATATACTAATTGTAACATGTGTGCATAAGAGGTATGTTGGAGCAAAAAGAGCAAGCTGAATAAAATAAAATAAAATAAAATAATAAATAAAATGTAAAAGAACAGAATAGAATAGAACAGAACAGAACCAACAGAACCACAATAAAATGATGTTAACTGATTTTAAGGCATTAATCCAAAGTTTTATGAACACCTATAGCAGGTGATGCACTCTTAGGTAAGCACTAACTTATTTAACAAATAGTGCCCCTTTAAGAGACTATTTTCTGATGTCTTCAGAAGGACCAACATCGTAGTTCTCTCAGACAAGGCAGATATACAAAAGCAAGCAGTATCTTCTGGGATGACAGGTTTTGCCCTCAAAAACACAATGGAGGAACCGGCGTGTACAGTGAATGCAAAAGGAACAAAATGCTCTTCAGGCATCAGGGGGCATCAAAAAGCTCAGCTGTCTTCTGCAAAATATCTGCAATATGTTATTAGCCCCGGGTAAATGAGTCAGATGCTTCCCCCAGGAGCCATTACACCCTGGCCGGGCCGGGGGCGAGGGGCCGGCAGATGGCTGCTGGGGATGCCTTTCTCTCCGGAAAACGGGGAATGAAAAGAGCGTGGCCCCGAGCACAGCTGATCTCTTAATGACAGACTCCTCGCTGATCCATCCCCAAGCCCAGCGTGCCGCGGGAGCTCTGCCACCCCAGGCGGTGTCAGCACCAGAGCTGTCTTTGCTCTCCAGAGCAGAACGTGGGCTGCCACGGCGTCTTTGTGCCCTTGATCTTGCTTTAGGCTAAAAAAGTACGATATGATAAGTCAGCAAAACTTGTGAAAAAGCCTACTAATGCCATTGTAAGGCCGAAAGAGCAACGTGCACTTTATTTCCCCAGCTCTGCACCATGATGTGCCATGCCAGACCTCCAGGAAAGAAGCATTTTTAGTTTTTTGAGCGATTGTGCTGCCATGCTATTGTGGACTCGGCCCCCTTGTGAGAGCAATTTCCCAGCCAAGCTGCGGAGCCAGGGAAGGCCAGTTTGCTTCATCTGTTACTGCCACCGCTTGTTAAAAGGACAGATCCTCCCACTGCCATGCCATTCATTTCCATTTGATCCTGTTCATTATTTCTAACCAGCTTTTTATAAATCGGCATCCTGCAAGAAACCTCAAAATTGAACACAATGGAGACCTAGGCACGTACGGTCCTTGTATCCAGATAAAGAAATGCTGGTTAAACTGAGGATGGCTCTATGTGACACTGAATGTGCAACCTCGCTGCTATTGGCATGGCTTCAAACATAGGTCTTCAGCAACCCTGTGCCAGCGCATGCAGCCAGGGCCACCGTGGTGTCACCTGGACATCCGACAGACACATTCATCCTTTCAAACTTTCCCTTTGAAATAACTGGGAACTAGAGCACTTGAAAGGAATGAAATGTTTGAAAGGAAGGAAAAATATGCAAACTCTTTATTCCCCCACAAACTTGTGAGTGGTGACATTTTTTTACCTATTAGGACGGTTATCGTTATTTTTGAAAACATAAGGTAAATCTTTTACAGAAAAGGTTTTAAACTATTAGGTTTTTTTCCTTTTCCCTAGGTAGAGCCAAAAACCTTCAGTGTTTTCTACATCAGTGGCTTCCCTCAGGTTTTTCACTTAAAAATCAAAAGGTACAATTTTGCTTCTGTGGATTATTTCTACTATTTATTTGTGTGTTTTCCTGTAAACAAGACTGACTGCTTAATGGCAAGTCATCTCCTGTGTTTCTCAAATAAGAAAGTAGCTGTTGTCCCAGAGGCAGACATGAATAATTGCTTGGTAACAGTCAGTGCAGGGCTTTGCTTTTCACCATGAACCTATTCCCCACGCAGAGACTAATTAGCTACTGCCGAAAGGAGAAGGGAGACTTGCAGAGCTGCTCCTCCACTCGCGTTCCCAGTGATTTGCAAGGTGTTTCCTTAGACTTCCCGGTCTCAGACCAGCCATGGCCTGACTCCGAACCCCTCCTTAGCATGTCTGGCCACCTGCTCTGCACCCTTCCTCTGTGGTAGGATTTAAAACCACATTGCATTTTTCCTGTCTCTGGAGCAAAATAAAACCTCAGCTAGCAAGGATGGGCTCTTTCAATCGAGCAAGGGGCTTTCTGGTTAACCAGCAAGCGGTGGGGCAGTATTGCTGGGGATGCACTGGGCCACCACTTCGGTCACTGTATTTCCAGTGAAATATAAGGGAGAAGCGGATGGGACAAACCGACATATAGCTCCACGCTCTCCTCTGTGGGCCCCCATGGCTATCCTCACCCAGGGCTGTCATGCCAGGATAACTTCGCCTTTGAAACTTTTGGAAAGCAAGAGTTTAGATCAAATCTCTCTCTGCTGGGTTCTAATACAATACTCTCTATGAGACCGGAAGATGAAGACCCAGCTTATAGGGCTCCATAAATTCAAGTATGCTCAGTATACATATTAGGAGGAAAATTCAGGAGGAAATTATCTGTGACGATGTAATTAAATACTCTATTGTAAAGGAGTTTTATATATATATATATATATATACATACATATATGGGGAAACTGAGGGAAGTTGACTCAGTTATTTCCTCGCAGCTGCATGTTTGACCTTGGAATTGTACCATTTCTTTTCCCAAGTTTTCACATGTCACATTAATAGGGAACTTCAGTAGCTTCAGTCACAGACTTGACAAGCATCTCCAGTGACCATGTCCCTTGTTGTCTTTCAGCTTCATTACACATGGCAAGCATGAGGGAGATGGAAAGAGTGAATGAGATTTTTAATTGCTTTGGAAAGAATGATGTTCTGTTCGTGTTCAAATGTATATGGAGTCACTTGTTGGGGTATCTGGCTTTTAGCCTGTGTAAAATAATAATGAAAGGGTTAACAGGGAATCATGGATAATTATTCTAAAGTTAATAAATATATAATTAATTTCCAGTCTGCATTTTGCAATAATCCAATCTTGCTCCCACTGAACTCCATGGTAATTTTGTGATTCATTTTAAATGAACCAGGCTGCAGAGCTATCATGTAATGTAAAATTCAGCACTTACATAAACCCTTTATTCTGAAATTCCAGGGTCTTCTCCAAAGACGCATAGTACTATCACTCCCATTATACAGATGTAGATGCTGATGTTACGCAGAGTCACCCAGATGGTCAGCTGATGGACAAGAAAAGAATAATTCATAACCGGCTTAAATAAATGAGCTTCAATGAAGCTACAGATTGTATTTCCAATGGGTAACATCCTTTTTATTCTTTAGAGAGAAGTTCAGCTGCTTCTTGCAATCCATTTTTAAATGCCATTTGGAAACTGCATTCCAAATATTTATTCCAAAATAAAAGATTACCTTATCTATTAAATGCTAAGATATCTGTTATCGCCTCCCCTAAATGCCCAAATTAGCTCAAGGGCTCCCAGCAGTGCAGTTGAAACCACCCCCTGCAGGAAGGACAGTGGCACCAGGCACCTGTGATACCGCAGCAAGGGGAGAGGGCAAAGGGGCCAGGACGGGATGGGGCAGCCAGCACGGGCAGTGATGGGATGCAGGACCCAGCCCCACACTCACTCCGGCCTGCTCTCCACAGCAGGGCAGTGGGGTTCCCTACATCCCCCACCAGCGATGCTCTGGGGAGACCATGTTAGTTCTGCTGCTGCGACAGTCACTAGGGGCGACAAACTGCCTCTCCTGGACCACAAAGACAGTCTTGGCATCTGCAGATTTGCAAAAGCCTCTGATGAATCAGAAATGAATCTTCCCAATTTTCTCTAAAAGTGCCTGGCAAACACAGAAAGTGCATTCACAGCTTTATCCTCCAACATAGCCCCCAAGCCACTCTTTCTTGGGTCTTCTTCCCATCAGAGCACCCATACCAGCAGTTTGGGTTTAGGCTCTTACACGCTCTTATTCCCCTTGGACAGGCTGTGTAAAGCAACGGGAATTTGCTTTGCATCATTATTCTGGGTCCTGGTTCCCAGTTGAATACTGTTTGGCTTCTTGTGGCATAAAGGCACCTGGACTCCTGGCAAGAGCAAGATGCAGATTTCTGGTAGTTACTTCGTAGTAGGGACTTCTGATTTTGTCTCACAGCAGTGAGTTATTTCCGCTCTGTCTGATAACTTGAAGTGTTTCTGTTGGCAATTATGTTTTAAAAGACTCCACAAAGTGAAAACTATCAGTGATTTTCTTGTTTGGTTTTTTTTTTAAATAATAAAAGCAACCATCATTTCCAAAAATACTCTTCTCATTTATGTATCAACCACAAGGCAGAAACTGCTCTTGAATTATCATTGCTTGTAGGAAACTTCCTTAACTTTACAGATACCAAAACAAAGCACTTATTTCTGTTATCATGAAAGAAAAACTCATACATCCTTCAGCCTGCCTATATTTCAAAGCCCATCTGAAGCAGAGCAGCAGGTGTAGCAGTTTCTCCCAGTCAGTTGAAAACACTGATGATGAATTGCATATATGGCCCCAGATCTCTGCCCCTCCTCCGAAAGCCAATCTCTTGGATGAGGCTGAACGCAAACAGGGCTGCACAGGACCACCTGCTCTCCCTTGTGCCACATATTATGTTCTCCAAGCCCAGAAGTGGCTGGAAATGTAGTGAATCCAAGCTCAGAGGAGGTAACTAAAGGACAGTGGGGTATAATGGAGTGGGCTGCAGAAGAGAATAGTCGATTTTTCAGTTGCTAGACTGCTGCGAGTCTCTCTCCAAAACGTGCCTTTTGCCTGTTTAGCAAATGCCCAAAAGTAAATGCTATTTTACACTGTGCAAGAACATTTCTGGCTTCAGCTTACACCACACAGACTGACTTGCTTAGAGGAGCCTGGGCGGCAGCAGCTGCTACAGAGCAGGAGCTCACAGGGTGACTAGGAAGCCTTTCTTCCTGAGTGCTTTCATCTCTTTCTTCTGTAAGAAGCCCCACTTCTCCAGGTTCCTGAGTCATTTAATCAAGTTGGCAGGTTAGTTCGTGGGATATATTTTCCCATCTTTTGCCTAAATCTAGTTCTCACTTTGTCGCTTTGGAGACCTCTGCACCAATGTCATGTCTCACTGCTACTTTGCAGCTAATATTCATGGGGGTTTTGTTGTATGGCTGCAGAGGGGAAATCATCTGAGAACAAAGTTTACAGGCCAAACTGAGGTCACATCTTTCTCTGTAATAAACAGTCCTCCAGCAAGACTGCCTAATTTCTTCCCAGATAAAAAAAAAAAAAAAAGCTCCTTTTTACAGGTACCTTTTGTTTCCTGCTTTTTGCCCAATTATCAACTTAATGAGCCAACTTTCCACTTATTCCATTACTCTGCAGCACAGACATTGTACTCTGATCCGAAGTTTTGCCAAACGCTCTAAAAAGCTATTGCACTTCCCTTATAGCACTGATATCTTCAAACAATTCCACTACATTAATGAGCTACGACCTTTCTTCCTAACACTACACTCACTTTCACATCTTCTGCCCCGGCTATGGGTTGGTTTTCAAACACTTTATTCCTCTCTTTAGTTAAGAATACACTGAAGGAATTTCTTAACCACTTCAAGTACAAATTCATATCTCTAATTTCCCTGAATGCTTCTATTTTCCAACCTTTAAGGTTTTTCTTTGAATATCAGTTGGCAAGTAGCAAGCATTTGAAGTTACAGCTGAAATCCACACAATGTCATTATATACTACAATAAAAATGTATTGACTGGTCTGACTGAAACTAGTGAATCAAACGGAATTTTCACTATATGCCAAAATGGAGACTCTAAGCAAAATCAGAGCTAAATTCCATTTCCAACCTAGACCTCAGAACTGACATTTCAGGGGCAGCTAAATTGCCAACCATTTTGTGTTTGCATCTTCATTAAAAAAAAACCAACAACAAAACAGACACAAACAAACAAAGAAAATGCAACATGAAAATGGATGGAATCAAAGTATACTTGCAGTCCCTCTTAAATTATCCAGGTCCAACGCCCTTCCACTTGCTTGATCACTTGGCTTAAGAAGTGAGATGAAGAGATTGGCAACAAAAAACGCAGTGCTGGCAGGAATGAGCCTGTTATGAAAGTCATGCAGAGAGAAGGGGAGACAGGGTCTCCACTAAGGTTTGAGGAGCTGCAGAGCACATGCCAGATGGCACGCACATTTCTTCCATGTCTGAACCAAGTGAAAAACAACACAAGTTCGATAAGGCTTTCCTGCATTCGAATGACATCTGTTTGTAAGCATTGTACATCCAAACATTAAGCCTACAAAGGCTACTAGACACTCCCAAAATGAGATTATTTCTTTAGTCAGAGGGATGCAAAGGCAGCTGAGAGTCTACTTGTGCCGCGTATAAAAAGTGGTATGTTTCTGGAGACAGCTGCTGGCTTTGGCTGTGGCAGCAAGGGGGGACCTATGCCAGGGCCCAGCAGCCCAGGTCACCCCTGTGATCAGAATTTATTGTCATCTGGGTGCTTGCATAAGCAATAGTGCAGAGTCTCTTTTGCCCCCTACCCTAACCCTGGATACCCACATCAGGGCTGGGAATGTTGTTCTGGCTCCTCCAGCTCTGATGCCAAGCTGGGTGCCCACACAAGTGGCTGGAGGGCTGACTGGTCACCACAGTGCTCCAGGGCCACCACACCATGCCGGTGTGGACAGTGGGGTCAAGAGCAGTGAGAGTACGAGACCACACGACAAGTGTGCTTTGGGCGTTATATGAGTCAAGCAATTTAGCTGAGTAAAATGAGAACAAAGTGGTAAAGGGTATCAAGAGGGACTTTTGACCAGAGGCTGATTAGAGAAGCATCGCTCAGACAGGTCAAGAGGGAGCAGACAAGAGCAAATAAGGAACAGTGCAGAAAAAAAATGGAGAAAAGGAAAAGGGAGAGCAGGACAGAAAAGCATATGAGGTGGTTTCTGTTGCTTTTTATTAGTGCTGCAGACTTTATATTTCATAAGAAAAGTATCTCAGTCATGTCAAAATACCTCAGTAAATCAGTACAAGTCCTCACAGTTGCAGAGATGTCATCTTCTAAGTCTCTGCTTCCCCTTTCAGGTTTTATAGATTCCATGTCAGTATTTTGTCCCCAATCCTTGAGACACTCTTACCAGCTCAGCACTTTCAGTTCTGCCTGGTTTTACTTTTCTTATCTTGCACGGTTTCAGTTTACATGCTCTCACAGCTCAGCCACAGCTTTCTCAGTGACAGTGAACCAAGGTCAGACAACAATGCCGTACAAAACAAGCTAAGGGTCATGGCCAGGTGGAGCCCTGGACCACGGACCATGCTGCATTCCTGAGCCAGACTGCACAGCTCGGGAAGGTTGTGTGGCCCCTCTGTGACACCTCACATGTGTGTGAAGGAGGGACAACTGCATGGGCCAGATCCCACCTGGACCTGCTGATGCAGCAGACTGATACCCACAGGGATACACATCTCTTCCTACACAGGATCTGAGATGCATCAGTCAAGATGACTTTCACAAGGATCCTATGAGCATGATATTCTGTGCACACAATAAACTGAAATACTTCTACAATCTATATGCATCTACTTTATATATACAGGTGCATATATGTAAATTCTCCCATGTTTTCTGACTCTCAAAACATACAGCAAACTGAACAAGGTACCCTGGGAACCTTCATAATCAGGAAGAAGTCATACAGCTTCAGTTAAACAGACTGCTAAGTATAAATGCTTATCCCATGTTAAATATAACTGAGGTTTAAAAAGAAAACTCAATGCTTTCTTCTTCCTTTACCTCAGAATTATTGCCAGATAAAAAGTAGACCACCACCACCCACCCACCCCACCCCACCGCCCAAAAAAAAAGCTGTTTCCCTGGTATCTAGCCTCACCGTAGCAGGAATTTACACAAAACTCTCAAGAAAACCACAGCTCCACTTTTATAGTAAGATTTTAAGGCTAGAGGTAGCCTGTTTTAGTCATGGCCATGTTTAAAGGAATTGTTTAAGGGGTCAGAATTTCAATCTTAGCATTAATTCACAGACACTCAGCAGAATTGTGTCCAGCTTCTAACTGTTCACTGGATATGATTTTTTGTGCTGTTTTTCTCCGTTTTTTACTTTCTACATGTTGAAGTCTGATTTTAAAAAATAGCTCCTCGTTTTTGTGTCATTCATTTATGCATTTGGGGAGGAGGAAGGTAGGAAAAAACCCCCAACATCCCCTAATCAATTTGAACAAAAAGAATTGTTGCAAAAATTACCACTTTCAAGCTTTCTGAGAAAGATATCAGCTTATCAAATATCAGCACACTCATGCATATATGCCTCTTCTCCTCCTAGGCCAAGCTACAATAACAAAATAATGTCTTCTGGTTTTACTCTCCACTGAAAATTGCTGCATACATCATTTAGAACTGCTGGCAATTTGTAAAATCCTTCTGTCCGACAGACGTCAGAAGTAGTTAATGGCAACACAGTTCACAGAACTTAGGTATGAACATTTCAAAGGGCACCTGATTCCAGAAGGGAAATAAAACTCTTGGTCTGCAGTCCAAGCATCAGCCTGAAAGGAACTTAATTACATTAACTACAAAATGCTTCTTACAAGAATATTATTTTTTTAATTTTACGATTCTGAGTTGTAATAAAGGGGTTCATTTACTCTATGAAGACTGATTTTAAATTCTCCTGTGAAAAGGATCAGAAAATTAAAAAATAGTTATGCTAAAAGGACTTTATGCTATTGGGTGATGGTGAAGAATTTGATGCCATTACACAGATATCTGCTTTGCAAACAAAAAAAGATTACCAAGGTGGACTCAATGACACTCCAAATGCTACTATTATGTGGCTTATTTCTTCTGTCTACCCTGTAAAAACAGAACTACAGACCACATCTCACCAACAACATCTATTGCAACTGTCAAAAAAGGAAAAAAAATGAAAGGCAAAGGAAACAGTGCAGACAGAAGGGAATTTAAATACATGGGACTGGGCAGTTGTTTCTGGGGACTTCCGTTGGAGACAATCATATAATAAAATTGCTTTCATAAGTTGATCAAAAACCATCTTAAATTAAAGTGACAGGAAACTCATTGGGGGAAAGTTAAGGGACACTGGAGGTTAAAGAGAACAATTTTTGTCTTTTTGGTCCTTACCCACACAGCCACAGTAGCCATAAGGCACAATAACTCATCAGCTTCTCAGCTGCACCATTACTTTTAAGCTGTTCCATTTATATGTAATTTGATTTATGAAGCAGATCATGCAATTAATACAAGGAACAAAACCTCATCACTAAAGAAGATGATGCTTCTGCTGCCCCTGAACTGACTGAGCAGCCACCACCGTGGGAGGTGGGAGATCCACCCTTCACCCTGTAGGCCCAGCACAGCAAGCTAAGTGCTCACAGAAGGCAAATTTTATTTTGGATGGATTAAAAAAAAAAAAAAAGAAATGTAGTTTATATTTCTTCATTTCCTCCTGTCAGCTGTCAGCTGTGCCTTGCGGAAATGAGTAACAATTTGTGATATTGGGCATTACAGAGATCTTAGTAGTTTGAGAAGTAGTTTTCATCTAGCTTTTATAATGGCTCTATACAGCAACGGAAAGTTCACTTTGCACTTGAGATCTTCCGGCTCTGCTTCGCCACTCTGCATTTTGAAAAGGTGTTGGCTGTGTATTAGGTTTGATTTGTCTTTAGTAAAGTGATTCTAGTGTCAGGCAAAAGTAAAACAGAGGATAATTGTGTCTGTTTTATATTCAGATGCCTTTGAGAAGGAAGGGACCTGTACTTATAACTATCTCCTTTTACAATTATATAAATGAGTAAGAAAGTAAGAGCTTTTCTATCAGTGACCCAGGAGCAATAGGAAGAGAGATCTTGGCAATGCAGGTGCTGCACACTTCCTGGAATCTGGACTTAAAAGCTAATTTTAGCAGTCTGAAAATGAAATATCTTTTCACTTTTTGTAAAGGAAGTGAGGAGTGTTTTTCTGTTTTCAACAATCATCAGTCTACCTTCAGCATCCAATATAAATTCAGAGAATCCGGCATATTGTTTGATCACTTTATCGCAGATAAAGTAAAATCATACGATTTGGAAGTATATTAAATATTTAAGTATCTGATAATTTTCTAAAACGTGTATTTCTAGATTTCTGAGACTGAGGAAGTGAGAGACTGAAAGAGATTATGTTACTAACTCGGGGAAGCAAATCTCCATGTTGCATAATGACCCTTTGTATCCCACCTATTTAAAAACCTCATGGAAGTGCTTTATAAATCTAACTTCTTTTCAACAGGCAAACCTGGTCATCTATTGAAGGTAAACAACTCATTTCTTTTGGAGTACAATTATTCCAGAAAAATCTTCTATCGAAAGATGTAATCCAAAGTGCTAAATCATTTAGAACAATGAAATCACTTGCATGAACAAACACAGCTTCTGTCGGTAATTGGGCTTGCTTGCCCTAGGCATAAGTTTGCTACATACGGGAAGTGATAATACTTGTGATTACAGTTCCCAGTACCACATTTTCCTTTCCCAGTTCACACTTACTCATAGTTATGCTTATCCATCAGCAGTTACATAAGATGCAATTCCAAACATTTATAATCCACCTCTTGCAAACTATAAACCACATCAAATTAGTCCCTGACGTGCTTTGTACTAGCAAAGCAATTTGCAGATCCATCACGAAGTATCAGTTCTATTATTTGTCAGCAGTCGCTACAGCCATTTTTTCTGACAGCATTACCTGCAAGGGCATGGTTAAATGAACTTACAGTGTCTGTCACGTAACAGAGAGACCCTCAGGGACAAATTCGGTGTCATTTATTTATCCATTTCTGGGAGCAGGGGTACATATCCATCTGATTTGACATCATGAGAAGTCCCATTGCAACGTCAGCAATGGTTGAGACCATTGATTGCCATTGGTGGTGTCCATCGCACCCTACTCATTATGGCAGTTTTGGGAACCCTAAACCCTGCTGTTGCCTTGACTGACCTGTTTCACTTGTTTAGCTGTGTATATTTCTATTTACAGACTATCCTTCAGGATAAGCCCTCTCTACATGCCAGCCATCAGCCCTTGAGAGCAGAGAATGTTTCTTTCCCCAGTACATTTGTTTTTCCTTTTTTTAAACCTCCTCCATTGGACAGGTTTCTTGTTCTTCTCAGTGGAATTCTGTCCCCATCTAGTCACCTAGTGCTATGCCTAATTACTACAAAGAAAATTCAGTGTGTAACTTAACTTGAAGGGTAACAGCAACAAATCATTTACTTTCTCATCAACATTTCATAATTATTATGTATAATTTTCTTTGTACTGCCATTTCCACATCCTTAAAATAGTAATTTTTACTTCACCATGTTTCTTTAAAATTTGAGTCAAGTGGGAGATATTCAGACCCTCAAATTTTACTGGAAGTCAACACAAGATACTATTAACTCAGAAGGTTCGCCTCTGCAGTCCTTACGCCAGATTCAACCAGCAGGTAGGTTCTACCAACCCGATCATTCTGAAAGTAGTTTTTTGACTGACAGATGTTTTCAGCATCCAAAAATTCATATTCTGTTTTGCATAGCCACCTTTGACAGATGACAGAGGTATAACAGCATGTTAGGAAAAAGAACATCTGCTTAATGTCAAAGTAGTACCTGCTCACTTGGCAAAGACTGGCACTAGTGTCAGCGGCAGATGCAGCCACTACTCTGTCCTCTCCGCTGTGTTAAATGGTAGGAACCCAAACCAGGGGACTGAAGCATCGGCGGTGGGCGGCACACAGAGCAGAAGGATTAGCAGGAGACGTACACATGCATTAGAAATGATGCCATGGAAGTTTTGCTACCACAAAACAATAAAAAAAAAAAAAAATTAGCATATAATAGTATATCATAGTATATCATAATTCTTTTTATGGACTTGAAATAGACTTGAAAAAAAATCCACAACTTATATTGGATTCCAGTTTAAGCATAAACTTAAGGTAATGTCTTGTTTCCAAACCAAAAGGCAACTAGGGCACTAGCTAGGAAAGAAATACAAATGATTACTTAGCTCAAGTCTGATCTTACAGAGTCAGCAAAAATAAGCCAAGTAAGATCAGGACCTTAACCATGGGGGAAAAAAAGCACGTATAATATGCATGTGTCTATGTTACATAAAATGTGCTGCACTTGTATTGGTTTAGTAGGTTGTATTATGCTCCCTTCATGCTTGTATTTAAGGAAGAAGAAGAACAATTTAGCATACAGAGATTACAAGAACATGAAAAAGGTATAAAGCCTGAAAGAAAGTGGCTGCCTGTGGGCTGTTATCAACCTGGATGACAGGCATCTGAAAATATGTTGCTTGGTCATTTTAACATTAAGCTATGAAAAAATCGCCCCCTGCACAGCAAGACATATCATTTATACTGGTTTTTTCCTGCAAATACTATTATCTACTCTTTATCCCAAAACTCACTACAAGCCCCATATGCTACATCGTATTCAAAACCCCAAACATTTGGGTTTTGCATATAAGACCATGGTATTATTTGTGCTCTTGATCTAAATATTAAAGAAATGAGGTTTTTTATTTTATTTTAGATTCTTATACTAAAGCAAAATTGATTCAAGACTTACAGTTTAAAAGTCTCTAGCAGCATATAATGCCATGAATTAATGTGGTGTTTCTCTGGCCTAGAACCATCACATATTTCTAGGTACTCCACATACCAATGAGTATTAACCTAATTATCATTAAGGTTGCTTACTTAAATTTCTGTTAATTACACTTTATAAAAATTAAAAGATAAAAAGCTCATATAATATTACAAATTCTTATGATAGTCTTTCATTTAGAGCCCTTCAAAAGCTGCAAGAAATTATCATGTCTAGCAAACTTCTGTTAGGAATGCCATCTTGTGGTTAAAAGCTGTATATAACAACGATTCGAGGTAATTTTAACTTAATTTTTACTTGCAAAATATGTTTTTTGCAGAAATGAGGTACTTGTGTATGATCTTTCAGAACTGTATAGTACTCTTTTATTAACCATTCTGGATGAAAACAGCTGTGAATACGGCTTTCCTGTCCTCATCTGTATACAACGCTAATTAATTATGCAGTGAGCACTAGTTTCATTAGGAGATGGGATGCATTTATTAGCATTTTAAACAGAACCAGATTGCCACATGTACTTAGTAAAAAAGTCCACTAAATGCCTGGTCTATTTAGATATAATTTAGTGAATTAGTCTAAAATGTATAGAAAATAGACACACTTTTCTCAAAATAAGTTTCTAGAGCAGAACCCTATGAGTGCACTTTACCTTCTCTAAACTTTATGGAGCATCTTTGGTTGGTATATAAAAGGTCAAGTCTGACTATAAAAAAGAAACATTGTATTTTTCAATTTGTCTTATATAGATGTTATTGTGAGCTAAAAATGAATTGACAATGGCCTTTGGATCACAGCTTGCTCATGAAAGCAGAGAGAAATGACAGGTAAACAAGAATGGAAAGAAGGGGTCCAAAAGCATCTAAAAAACTTTAAAAGATCTGTAACTTAGCTTAGAAAGATGAATAATAATTAGCTAAATTCAATATAGCTGACATTTGCATAGGCACTTTCTTACTATGTGTGTTCACTTCATTTTCATAATGAAAGTATATATTGCCCAAACCATCACAACACATATTGTGTAATGAAATTGAAAACTAATGAGCCATATCCTAATAGCCATGAGTCAAGTCAGGGTGTGCATCAGTAGTCCATTTGCAATTCTCTAGAGACAGAAAGAACAAGGCTAAACATATCCAGTAGCCTATTTGGCGCACAACTTTTTCTGTGTACTGATAACACGATAGCAGAACTGAAATGAGTTCACAATCTCTAGCGCTCAAACCTCTGCGAAATACTGCTTGTCCTTTGGTTAGTCTGCAGGTTACTCCTGGGGCAGCCAAAAAGGACTGCTGCGATCATTTAGTGTGACCTCTTGCATAGCATGGATCTGACTTGGCCTGAATTAGTCCTCTTTCTATCAAATCACATATTTTCAGGAAATCATCTAACACCTCCAGACTAGGGAAACCTTTCCCATTCTGTTACATGCCTTTATCTCTTCTTGTCACGTGTCCAACTTCTACTTAAAATTGCTGGATCATTCTTTCTCTGCTGGATGGAACAGACCTTTATTTTATTATAAAATTTTTGCTCCAAAGGTGGTTCTGCTAGGCTAACTCTCCTTTTGCTAAACTAAGTAGATTCCGCTTATTGAGACCCTCATGCCAGTGCTTCTCTTTAATCCTTTTCTTGCTCTCAGGACTCCTTTCTGTTTCCAGCATTACTGGAAATTGTCACTATTGGAGTTGGGCATAACGTTCTCCTAAAAGAGCATTTTACACCAAAGTCAATTCTAGACAGCAAGACAGCAATATTACTTCCCTGAAAGTATTTCCATTCCTAAACCTGAGGATCTCACCTGTCCTTTTGGCCACAAGGCATGTTGAAAATCCATTTTCAGTTGAGCATGCACCACATCTCCAGGCACCGTTCAATGTCAGCACTTCCTACAGCAAATTGTTCCATTTGGTAAGTATGTCCTCCCTCTGGTCCCAGAGACACAGGTCTACTTTAGCCACAGTGAGACACAGAGTATTTAAGTTTTGTGGCTTCCGTAGGTTTGAGTAGTCATTATTGTTTCCTTCTGTGTTCTTAACAAACTCATGGTTAAGAGCCAAATCCTGTGTCAACTCACCTAACAAATCTGTTCAGTCACAGCCGTCCTTACAGATTTACATCTTGAACGGGTACCAGGGAATGAAGTCTTCTCAAGTAAAAGGCACAGACAGCTGAGATCTTCCTCCACGCTGGGAGACCTTCAAAAGTTTTACCTAATTCAGAGAGCAAGACTGAGATTGATGCCTTTTAGATTACCGCATTCTGAAAAACTGTTGAAGCAACAGCTTTCCAGTTCTGATAAGCATGCTGAGCACATTTATGACTACCGTGGAAAAATACAGTAATATTTTAAGCTGCTAATATATGTTCAGAATTAACTGCTTGTTCACATTAACTCCCTGAAATTAACTACTCGTTCATTGCTGTTTCAACCATTCAAGTAATTTTATATGCCCGTGATCCTGAAATCATATTCCAAGTGAACCAAAGTTGCTCTGCAACTGTTAACAATCAGCTCATCCCTCCACTGAATTAAGCGTGAATAAGATTAAACTGTCAGAGATTTCCCTTTCTGTATTAATTCCTCAGAATATGGACCTTCCATGCAGTACCAGACAAGTCTGTGGTGCAACGTAAACAGTCTTTAGACATTTCCTATTTTTGATGTGGGTTTACTTTTTAGTATATACTTTCCTTCCAGGATGATGCAAATTAACCCGCTAACATCTGTCAAACTCAGGAAAGTGAATTACTATATCATTTACTATATACCTAACTTTCAAGTAAACACAAGACAGAACACGCCTTTCAAAATTTAAGAATATCAAATTCTGAAATCAATTCTTTTAATGCATTTTCTTTATACCACATTGATAAGAATATAAGAACATATTCGCAAAGAAAAGTGCTACAGAATGGATCCAGCATTATTTATTTAGAAAAAATATAGTGGATACAAATCACTAATGCATATTTCAGGCATGCCAAACATGGTATACTTAATAACAATGTGTGTTCTTGATGTCCTTGAAGAGCAAAGTTGACCTCTTGAAAAACAAGAATCTTCCTTTTAGAGTTCCATCTGCTAAAATATTCCATCACCTCAAAAACACAAATAGCAATTCTTTCTAAATCATAAGATACTAAGAAAACAGAATTATCTTCTGAAGTCATCCCTACCTGCTCTATTCACCCTTTGCCTCAAATGACTCTCTGTCACCCTGAGAAGCAGGACTGTGACTAAAGGCAAGTAACGAGCAGCTGGTAAGTCTGCAAGCAAAACAAAGTATTTTCCATATAAATATTCCTATAATAAGAAGTGTAAATATAGACAGTACATTTGTCCTTATCTTTGTAACATTTGTCCTTAAGTTTTTTCATGCTGTATCAGTGTTCAGCAAAGATTTACCTACACAGAAGAATAATAGCTTAAGTAAAGCTATGCTATTACTCCAGGTCAACAAAGCCGGTGGAAATGTGTGTATATATGCATACTCACGCTCTCTGTAAACCTGGCTTATATTTATTTAGACTGCAACATCCTATCTTTAGATAAATAGGAGCAAATTCTGTATACACCAAGCTTAAATGGCTTAAAGAATCCTGCTAACCGTCACAATGTAGATTTGCTTTTGTGCATCATTAGCACACTGTTTTTGCTTTAATAAGTTAATAGGAAATACATGACAACATTCAGAGTGCACAACGTCTGCAAAAGACAGAAAAGCGGCACTTATGTCCACTCGTGATCATTAATGCCCTTTGAATCTTTCATAATACTGATAGTGGGGAAAAAATAAGTGCAATACCAGTAGCGCAATGTTTGCTGAACCACAGTATTTTGCTGTCTGACATTTAGAAGAGCTGGGCTGGGAAGTCGGAAGGACTGTTTCCCTCACTATCCTATTCCCCCATAGCCAGCTACAGCGAGTACGCTAGAAATTTTTTGTCTTCCACTCCTCCAGGCCCAGAAGGACAAGGCAAGCCAGAAGATTATGCGTTACAGCTACCACAACACAGCATCTGCACTTGGTCACAAACACCGTGTACATCCAGGATCACGACACTACTGCAGGCATTTTATAGTGCCCATTACTAGAATCCACAAGCAGATGTGGTGCACAAAGAGTTCACTGAAGTTATTATAAGAAAGTCCAAAACTGAATTATTTTTAAAAAAATAGTAAATACTGTATTATAAAAGCTTTAGATATTCTGAGAAATGTACTAACACCATACATGCTCTTTAACCACTGCCGTTATACACCTTAAGCCCACACTGAAAGCCCATAGGTATAACTGGCCATTTTTTTACTTACTCAATTCATACCAACTGAAAATAGCAACTAGAAATTTTACTAATAGTTCCTCCCTCAAACCAAGCCTGAGTTACTGCCATGAACTTTGAAATACAGATTGAGTAATGTCAAAATAAATTCTCTGTTAGTTTAGTTCTGACTGTTTTATCTAATAATTGGCTAACTCAAGGGAGGATGCTGGCTTCTAGCCTAATCTTGTTTAGAATCTCAGCTTTTCTTTTAGGTACTTTGTATGAAAACAAGCTCGTCTTTGTAGACATTTATATAAAGTAACAGCGTGTGACAAATTGCCCTAAGATGTCAAATGGCATTAAGCCCCACAGAACCAGGTACTGCAGGATTTCCACAGAGTCCTTATGAAACCAATTCCCATTCCAGTAATTCAATCCAGGCAGCTGGGTTTCTATGAAGTTGGTTGGTTGGTTGCATTTTTGTTTGCTTGTTTGTTTGTTTGTTTAAGATTTAGAATTCTGGTTTTGTACTGAGCACATCCAGAGAAAGCATATTCTTTTCCACTTGGAACTACTATGAGAATCAGACTGAAACATACAGAAATACAAGGTGGATGTGCACTTACCACCTACACAAGTAATGCTTCTCTTTCGGCAATATCCTTATGCCACTTTTTCTTACAGAACTTGGATTATTTTTTAAAATTACATATTCACGGTCTTTCTCAAGTTGTGTGTGGAAAATGATAAAAATTCCTCTGCCCTATGAGGAGAGACTGAGTTAGGTCTTTTCACCCTGGAGGAGGCTCAGAAGGTACCTCATCATGGTTTTCCAGTACTTAAAGGGTACCTAGAAAGAGGACACAGGCTCTCTCTTCACAAGGTGCACATGGAGACCACAAGGGTAAATGGGTACAAGTTGGACCAGAAGAAGTTTCATCTGGACATAAGAAAGAAATTTTTCTCAGTGAGAACACTCAGCCACTGGAATAACCTCCCCAGGGATGTGGTAGAGTCCCCATCACTGGAGGTTTTTAAGGCGTGACTGGGCAGGGTACTAGATAATCTTATCTAGGCTCCCTTTCACACAAAATGTTGGACAAGATGATGTTTTGATGTCCCTTCCAACCTGGGCTGTTCTATGATGTTGTGAAAATAAAAAGTTATTTTCCAAAGTTACTGCAGAAATAGTGAATGAGGATTGAGCAGAGAAAAGAAGTAGAAAGGTCCTAAAAAGGCATCAAAGAATGGCAGAATCTAGAAAGCTATTGTGTTGCACCTTTGTTATCAGCTATGTTTAATTCTATTGTATAATGTATACACTGTGGCAAATGCACATTGTGCTTGGGCCTTTTACCTTACAGTGGAAGAAAAGACAATTTTTTAAAATAGTTTGCTACATGGTGTCTTCTTCACCTGTACTGTGGCAAAATGTAGAAGCAGATACACAGAGGAACCTGGGGGATGTGGCAACAGTTCAGAGCTCTGAATGAGTCCTTCTGGGAGACATTGCCTCTCAAAGAGGGAGAAAGTGTTACCAATTACCGCCTCTCTTGCCAACACCTTCCCTATTTGAATCTTGGTGGGAACCACAACCTCCCATAGCTATAGGTCCTCACATCTGATGACTCTTAGCTCTTTACCTGTAACTACATGCTATTTCTCTTAGTGTGAAATAGTTACATTTTACTCCCTTGCCAAATATAACCTACAATTAGCTGAATAAGTTTGTCCATAACCACATGATGTCCTAGGGCAGCCTGCTCTATTTTTTTCTGATGCAAAAAACCAATAAAGAGCCTGTCATTAGCAAAACCATATTGCTAACACAGATCTATTTTAGGTTAAATAATGAATACCTCTGATGCTATCACACTTTCCAGACACTGGAATTCATCTTTCACTTTCCTTGATGAGATGCCAAGCACTTTGGGAAGCTTTTTTCTTATACTAATTCATGCAAAGTAGGAACAGAATAGAATGTCAAGGAAATGAATTTCAGAAAATCATGAAAACAGAAGTAATTAGAACGAGAAAGCTATATGACCTCTAAGATAAACCTTATATTCTAAAAACTTCGAATGCAAGAAGTTAATGTAAATAAATGGTGGTCTGGTTTGTGTTTAAGGAGACTGCTGCTACTACTAGCATATTCTTCTATAGCATTAAAAAAGGATTCCAAAGTTGAAAGTTTAAATAGAAAAGATCTAGGAAAGAGACTACAACACATTGGAGGAAGAGCTACATTTCAAAAATTATTAAAAATACCAAATTAAGGATTCTATTTTATACAGAAAAATATTTAGGAGAAAAAAGAAGTCTGAAAAACAAAATAACCAGATTTTTTGTACAAAAATGCTGGCCTCACAATACCTAAAAGACATCATACAAGAAGATAACATACCACTAAAGTGAATGGTTCAAGGCTTAACAATACAAGTATACTTGAATCTTTGTAGTGAAATCAACCCTCATTAGTAATATACTAACATCATTACAATATCTTATTATGTTTCAGTGCCCTAAGTGAAGAGAGTTAAACTTTAACTAATCACCCACTGACCAAATGATCACATCATTCTTGCAACAAAACAAGAGCTAATAGTTTCAGAAAGGTCAGACTTCATTATCTTCCTCCTTCCACGGAGAATGCTTCAGGCTTGTGAAGGAGACAGCACTGCCAAGGAAAGATGGCACTACTGCCATCTCTACTATGTATGACCTGCAAAAAAGTATTGCAGTCTTTTATACTCTCAATTCACAACCTTTCACCACTACTAGAAATCTCACAGGCGTTACTTACAAATTCTGTTGAAAGCTTGCTAATTGAGTATAAAACTGCAGATGTTATGCTGTGGACTGGACACAGGCCGGATGAATCATGACTTTCCTAAGACATGCAGCCTGTTAAGAAGGCATCGCAACTGCCACAGTGGACCTCTGATCAGTTGCTCAGAAAACTTTCATAAAATGACTTTGAATTAAGGTTTCTATACGGGACATCAGCATACTCATATCAGCAGCGCAGACCTCGTGATCATCATTCCCTTTCTTTTTCAGGGTCTCTAATAGGCCCCAGTGGACTGGAGGCAGAGGGCTGTAAGAACTCAGCAAGTGAAGCTGACTTAATGGATTCTGTTTTATTTCTGCAATCCTCAAGGCCCTCAAGATAGCAGGTGCAAACTTAGAATAATGAGCTGTAGATGAAATAATAATTGGGCAAGTTCTATCTTGTAATCGGTCAGCAACTACTTTAGCAACAGCTGTGTGTGTATCCAAAATATATCCTGTAGTGCTGTACACAGAGTGAATGGCAGCTAGACAGTCCTCCTCAGAGCACCATCCAGCCACCAAGTCCTGCTGAAGCTTTTCAAGTAGATCTTTCTGCAGCTGGAAGTGGCCCTGATTTTCCAGCTGGTTATACAATTGTGTCACCAGTTGTCCATCCTCATTAGCAATCAGGTGCAAGTATCGCTCAAGATTGGAGGACTTCAAAATATCTACTGCTGGTGAAAAAGTGGGAATTAATTTTCTTCCTCTCAAATCATAAACACCTGTTCTTATGAAGTCAGTCAAAACATTGTTTTCATTGGAAGCACAAATACATTTTCTAATAGGAATTCCCATCATTTTGGCATACAAAGCAGCTAATATGTTGCCAAAGTTTCCTGTAGGAATGCAAACATCTACAGGGCTTCCAAAAGGAATAATACCTTGATGAACAACATCAAGGTATGCAGAGGCATGATAGACTATCTGAGGAAGCAATCGTGACCAGTTTATGGAGTTTGCTGCAGCTAAGGCTGTTCCATATTCTACTGTAAGAAAGCCAGTGTAATCAGAATTAGTAAAGATTTGCTTTATAGCTGTCTGGCAAAAATCAAAATCAGATTTGACACCTACTGACCAGGCATTTTCTTTCTGACAGCCAATCATCTGTGATTTTTGAATCGGGCTTACTCCATCCTCAGGAAAAAAATTCATCACAGCAATTCTCTGTTTGTCAGTCTCATGGAGACGACTAAAGCCATCTAGGACAGCACTCCCTGTGTCACCAGAAGTAGCTACCAGAACCAAATAATTGCAGCTTCTGGGAATGCAGTATGCAAACATATGTGGCACTATCTGTAATGCAAAATCTTTAAATGATGCTGTTGGTCCATGAAATAACTCAAGGAGAAACTGATTGCCTGCCAGATGCCTAACGGGGGCGATTTTAGAACAAGTAAAATTTTCTCCATAAGCAGTTCCAATAATTTCTGCCAGCTTAGAAGCAGGAATATCAGCAGGATGGATGCATCTTTCTAGTATCACCTGGGCTCTTTCAATATAAGTTGCTTCTGTTAGGCTTTGCCATTCTCCAGCAGTGAACTTTGGAAGTCCTCTCTCAGGAACAAAGAGTCCTCCATCAGGGGCTAAACCCTCAGTAACAACATCACTGAAATATTTGTGAGAGTCTTTTTCCATACTCCTTCCAGACCTACTAGACCTAGTTGAAATGAAAGTTTCCAGTTCTGAGTTTTGGTATCTCTTCACTGCATCAAGTACTTTTTCAGCTACAACCTCTGGTGCAACATCCCCTCCATAAAGAACACGGATGTCATACCACCTTTTGTAGAACTGCTTCCTGAACTGAAGTATGTCCTTGAGAGAAATACCAGGAGACTGGCCCACGATGCGATCCACTTTCATTGATTTCAGCCTGCTCATAATGACTGCTGTGGGCACATCCAGATACACAACTATTCCATTTTTCTTCATATGCTGCATGCCAGCAGCATGCATTGGATTGGACCCAGTAAGGGAAATGACACTTCCAGATGCTGAAAACTCCAACAGGGCTTTTCCTTCCTCTTCTAAAAATTGCTCATTACCAACATCCTGCAGTTTTTCCGACACGGTCATGTTCCAGGTTTTTTCAAGGACATCGTCATCTATGTCTATGACAGGGCAATCTAGTTTCTGACCTACTATTCTCCCAATTGTTGTTTTCCCAGCACCCGGAGGTCCCATCAGGATAATATTTTTGTTTCCAACAAGAGAATGGCTTGAGAACCATGACTTCCATATCTGTGAAAATGCAATAGGTCTTGAAAGCATCAGTTTTAAACACATGCTAGAAAGACAGTTTTGGGCTATTAGTCCTAAAGGCCGGTACTGAACAATGTGAAACATCTTCATCCGCTGGGTTGCTTTTTTTTTTTTTTCCAAGCCAACTTGACAATCCACTTAACTGCTTCAAAAAGAAAAAAAAAAAAAAACCGCTAATTAGTCCTTCAGCAAACACTTAGGAAAACCAACTAAAGGATATGAAATTCAGAACAACAAGAATTCAAACATAAATCCACCACTGCCAGGCAAGTATTCTTCAGAATAAGACTCATTCCCCTCTCCTGCATAGCTCCAGCTCTCTTCCACTGACAAATCCAACTTCCACAGTCCATGTCCTCAGGGTAAACAGAGGCATCCAAGCCTAACATTACAATACTATTTGCAAATAATATTGTTGATAGGAATTCAAAACCAATTAGTTTTTCCTCTAGGAGACTTATTTTTAAGTACACATTTACAAATAAGGAAGATTAACTAAATTACCTTCTTGTAATCAAAATTTTAACAAAATACGCATTTTCCCAACCTCCCAAGATGCCTTTGATTTCTTACATTGTCTTTCTGAAAAAAAAAAAAAAAGCAAGACTGACTTAAATACACCAAAAACTCACAGACTTGTGCAACAGCAAGGCTGGAAGAGTGGCATCCAATTCTCTTCTGAAGGGATGGCAAACCAAGTAAGTGATTTGAGAAGAACTCCTACAACAGAATTGCACTGAGTGTAGTTTGTGTAAAGTAAGAGCGAGAGAGAAACATGTCATAAATACCCTCAAAAAAAAAATCACTAGGAAAATTGGATCACCAACAAAGATTAAGCAAGAGACTCTCAACATAGTATTTCATTTACTTAAAGAAAGCAACACCCGTACCAGCATGAATACCAGCATGAATTGCAGCACAAGATTTGTGCGTGTTTAGGGCAAAGGGGGAAGAACTCTGAAAATCTCCATAAAGGGGCAAGGAGGGGGCAGAAATCAGCAGAAATTTACAAAGAAAATCCCTACAGAGTCATTTTTCATTTAGGTAGGCAAACGAGTATCAGTTTGTTATTGTTACTTATTCATTGTTCATGACTAAAAATTATTAAAGAAAAGCAACACTGAACTTCCATTTGGAAAATTAGTGAAATTTTTGATGTAAATATCCAACTCAGTGCTTACTTGTGAATTCTAAAAAATTACAATTTTTAATATGTATTTGCAAGATATATAAAACTAGCATTTTTTAGAAATTATTACTTTTAGTTCCTATAGGTATGCAGTACAAAGAGATGGTTGACTACGCTGCAGGTTGTTTGGGGTTTTTTTTTGTCCTGGCACTGTAACACATAACAAAAATGGCAATCAGCAATTTCCAATAACTACATTTTAAAGACTCAGCCTAGCTGCTAGCACCCCAGCATTTGCCTTGCAAAGTTTATTAAAATATTTAAGTTTATACACTAGCTACTTTTACCAGCGAAGAAAATTTTAATGAGGAAGTCTTTCCCCACATTAATCAAGACAGACTAAATAGAACAATTAAAGGAATTCACTCTAGAATAAGTTTCCAAATCCTTCAATTGTTCAGTGCATTTTCTCCAGATGCTCTCCAATGCAACAGCCATTTATCACTGTGGAGAGCAAAAGGTGGCCTGGAATTGCAGTAGAAGGCAGGTAAGCACCCAATGGGAACTGCATCATCTTCCAAAGACCTACTCATGATTAACCCGTGTTTACAGTTGTCACACCCCTTTGAACTCCTTTAAAGACCCTGCCACTCCCCGTCATAATATCGAATTACTCCAGAGACACAGTTCACAAGCTTCAAAAATGACACAGAAGCTGAAGCTTTGTAAGAACAAACTACAAAACCAAAGACTCTTCACTTCCAGATGCGCCTTGGCCTAGATAGTGCTCTGTGTTCCTCAATCTGTCTTTTGCACCCTACATTCTTTACCAAACTATTAGCATACTTCTAATAATTTATGTCTTTGCATTTGCTCGCTTCTACGTGGAGAGATGAGTTTGCAAACAGTTAAGTCTCTGCGTTTGCACCCAGTGCTGTGACATGATGAACACGCTGTAATTGCAAGGCATAGATCGAAGATTGGCATATACTACTGTACAATTTTTTCCCAATCCTTGTAAAGTATAAGGGAATCACCCTATGTAGGTGCAATATGAGTTTTTTGCAATAGTTATTAAAAAGAAAAAAAACTATCCACAAAAAGTAGTTGTAATATTCAGAATCACTACACAGCTGTACTGCAATAGTAATGCACTCTAGCTCTGTATGTTATGTATTCACTATAGGGCCAGAAAGAGATTTTTGTATTAAACTTCCAGATGTAAATAAGTTATGTTCAGGATTAAAAAACAAAAACAAACAAACAAACAAAAACCCAAACAACCAGATAATAACTTAGTGATTTTATTTCTTGAATGTTAAGAATCGCTTCAAGCATTATGTGTGAACTAAGGGAGTACAAACCATGCCAAGCACAGTCGCCTGCCTCCCACGTCAAGTAACACTACAGTCACTTGGTATGCACTATTCCGCTGCTGGATGCAACATCTGGACTGCTTTATGGATCTATGACATCGGTATTGTTTGAAATGAGCTTAGTTGCAGGCAGTTCCTTTATTCAGCTACTCAGTTCAGCCTATTCCAGTGTAATCCAATTTGGCACCCACATAAAGTACCCAGACACAGAAGCTGGCAACCATCGAACGCAACCTGCTTCTCCGAAATCACTTTTTGTTCAATCGGCAAAACTCTACTGCAAAACCAGCCCAAATTAGACTTTATGGCTAGTAAGAGTTTACCAGACTAGTTAGAACAGCAAGCCATCCAACTTTAGGTAGAAACCCCATGCCAAAAGGGTGGGGTTTGGTTTGGTTTTTTTTGGAAGCAGAGCTCACACCCCTACCTCCAATGAAATGGTAAGTTTTGACAATACACCCCGACCCGTCCCTTGGACTGCTGACAGCACCTTCCCCCGCATCAGCAGCGACAGTTTTAACAAGCCTTGCCGGTCCCTGCCCACGGCAGGGGGGCTGGAACTCGATGATCTTTTAAGGTCCCTTCCAACTCTACCCATTCTATGATTCTGTGACAGGAATGCTAGCGAAAACCAAACTTTGTTACTGGTACAGACACCACGTTTGCAACAACACGGCCTATGGTCAAAACTCAGTCACCGAACAAGTCCCTGGCAGTTTGCAGCTGTCAAAGACCTCGAGGGGGGTCGAGACTGAAAACGACCATATGTCAAAACTGTTAACACAGGGCAACGTCCATTTGACGTTTCGCTGAGCTTTTATGCAGAGAAAAAAATAAATTTAAAAAAAAAAAATAAAAGATCCCAACGTAAACCATTCAACTTCAACCTTCTCGCCAACACCCCACAGATCACGACCCTGCAAAGGTTCCCGCCTCACCGTTTCCACGCCCGGAAGGTGTCAAATGGCGGGTGGAAGCAGCGGGGAGGGGGAGCCGGGCCGCACCGGGACAACGCGACACCACGGAGCCGGGTCGGTCGCGCCCTCTCGGCCAGCGCCGCCCCGGTCTCCCGCCTCCCCTCAGGAGCGGCGATGGCGGCGACCCGACCCTGCCCTGCCCTGCCCTGCCCTGTCCGCGCGGCTCGGACCTACTCGGGCCGGCTCGAACCGGTTCCTCTCACCCCCAGGCGCCCTCCGGGCAGCGCGCGCACCTACCGGCGGGGGCGGGGACAGCTGCCACCGGTACCGCGGCGCGACCCACGCGCCCCACCCCCTTCCCCCCCCGCGCACGCGCAGCCACCTGCCCGCCCCGCCCCTATCGCGACTCCACCCAGAGCCGCGACACGGCGCAGGCAAGCCGCCCTGTGCGAAGTGCGCCTGCGCGCCTCCGGGCGCTGCGTGGAGCTACTGCGCCTGCGCTGCCTCTCCCTGGCCCTAGCCGGGGGGGGGGAGCGCGTAGGCTCCGCCCCCTCACGGCGCTGTTACCTAGCAACGGGTTTCCCTGGTAACTGCAGGAGCAACAGTGTGCCGGCCCGCGGCGGCCTGAGGGGGCGGGCGGCTGGAGCCGTTCGCTGGAGCGGGCCGAGGGCCAGGAGGGAAGAAACGCGAGGTCCCCGCAGCGAGGTGGGCGGCTTCCCGCGTCCAGGGCCCCGCAGCGAGGTGGGCGGCTTCCCGCGTCCAGGGCCCCTCGGCCGGAGGATGCTGGCGCAGCGCGCCCAGGAGAGCATCCATAACCTGCCCCCCCTGGAGGAGAAGCGGCCTGTCAAACCTCCCAGGTACGTGGGTGTGACAGCACCACTTGCTGACACGGTGACTGGATCTGGCAAGGTAATACATCTATGGGTAACGAGTATTAAATAATAAATCCCCTTTTTGCGTAGTTGTTGCTCCTCCTAATGAGTCACTAACTGACAACTGAGTGTGTACAGCCTGCTCCCTCAGCTGATGATTCAGTTTGGTATCTTCAGTGCCACCTTGTTCACTCACAAAGAACTTAGAAAGCATTCTTTCCACCCAGAGGAATTACGTGACATCTTTGTTATTCGCATTTATAAGAATTTTTCAGTGAGCAGTTGAAACTTCGATGGTTTTTCACGTTTTCCTCAGTGCCACGCTTCCATTCTTTCCACGTGTCAGGTGTATCTTCTGACATTGTTTCTTTTGTTTCTCGCCCCTTACCTTAAAAACATTAAAATTGCCTTTTGCCCCCCTAGTATTAATTTCTTTGAGAGTTTTTGTAAAGTTCTTATTTGATAATTATGCAAACATATGTTGTTTTTTCAGGTCCTTATTACTTTATATGAAAGAAAACACAGTTAGCATTTTCAGTGAAAAGTTAACATAGGTCATAACTCAATGGCTTTAAAATAAGTAGAAATATCAGTGACACTCCTTAGAAAAAGGTAGTTATCCCTTTTCAGGTAAAAAGGTTCAGACTTGTGAGATTCCTAATTCTGAACCTTTTCCATGTAAAAATAGATAACACTTCCTTTTTTTTTGTTTCTAATGTGAACAAAAGATACTTTTGGTAGACAAAGGAAAGTGAAATGACGGTATGGCAAGGCACGCAGCACACTAAATCGATTCCTATCTTAATTCCACTCAAGGATTTGGATACTGCATAGCCATCAGGTTGAGTTTAGGCAAGGGATTCCTTAGGCTGCATGCAATCTGACTCAATCCCTGTCTGATCTCATTGCCTTCTGTTGTCACCCCACTTCCATTGGTTCACAATGTGTCAAATATCCAGCTGGTAACAACAGTGTTGAACCTGGTTAGTAGCACGATCTCACCAGTTTTTACTAATGCATACAAAATCTAGGGTCTTTTTTTTTTTCAAATCAAATCATACACATTTCATTCTCAACTGACCAGGTACTACTTGTGAAACCAAGGCAAGCATCCTCATTTTCCCCAACTTCGATGTCCCAAGATGACACCTAAGGAATAGTAACTGTCTTTTTACAAATGCATTGTCTTTTCCCCCCTTGCCACATAATGAATGGATTAAGATTCTCGAGTCCCCCATAACCATGTTTTCTTCCTTGCAACCCTCTCTAACCTTATGTTATTGGTGTATGACAGCATTTAGCCACTTTCTTGGCCTGAAAAGTCACTGAAAAGATACAACTGCCACATCTCTTTGTCCAAAGGAATACCTATAGCTGTCTACAGAAGACGTTTTTACCTTATGCCTACATGTAATAAACTCAATACCTACTCATTCACTACTAGGTCAAACTCAAAGTCACTGCCTTTCTCTACTGTGTGGCTACAATGCCACTCCTAGCAAATGGTGAGGTATACAATTATTTATCAATAATTATCAATTATTTATTAGGGGGCTTGTGCTTATGTCTATAGCTGTTTGCTATGAATGAACAGCAAAAAATAAATAAAACCTCATTCCTTATAATTAGAGGTATTTCTGGAATTATATATAATCTTTTGTACATAACCCTCTTTCTGATTTTGGAGACCAAATCTCCAGAATACAAAATAACTCCACATATTTAATGAAGTCCTTTTACATATTCTAATGTTATGATCAAGTATAAATACATTATCAGACATTTGCAGCTCATACAAAAGCTTTTATCAGTATTGCTACTATGAATCCCACTCAGTAGCCCAGCATTACATTATTTCATATTTCAGTATTTCCATAAAATACATTGCATTATATCTAATATTTTCTATTCTTTTTTTCCTTACCTGAAAACATGGTATATTTCTTTCATAAACACGTTTTTTTCTGTGAAATAAGAGCACAACTGTTCATCAACTTTTTTCTACCATAAATTAATATGGCATGTTTCTAAAGATGGACAGATTTAAAATGCACAATGAAGTACCCTTAGCTTCAGGAGCAGGGAGTTCTGCTCCCTCAGGAAAACATCTGTGGCAGCTCAGTCCTTCAGATAGAGGCAAGAAGCTGCTAATCAGCTAATGATCAGCATTTGGCTTCTTTTGGAGAACTTGTTTGCATAGTTTTTATTAAAGCAGAAGTTACAGTGCCATATGCAACAATACACCAAAAGAGCAGTGTGTGCATACCGTGTACATACAGCTTTTTATGCCTGAGCTCTTGCTGATTTTCACATTGGCTGTTTCAGTTAGTGCCAAAACCACCACTGCTTACGATAGTTCAGGATCATAGTTTCGATCTGTGGAATATAAGAAATATACAGTTTACTGTGCTATCTCAGTCATCTATCTCATCTAATCTCTTAGAATAGTCTGTAACAGGAGCACTACGACAGTGATACAGTGGACAGTAATAAGATAAACTGACAATCAAGGACATTCTGTCCAACTCTTGACCATATTTGACATGTTTTGTGAAGCATGAGGTTTTACGTACCTCTAAAATGTGTTTCATCCCATAGAATGAAGCAGTGAATGTTCTCATAATCAATACAGATCCCATCTTTTTTGAAGCCAACTGAGCTTTTCCTTAGATGTGTTTGATTGCTGTGTAAAGCCCTACAGTGTACTGCAACTGCAGCTTCCGAAACAGCTGAGATAGATACACTGGCATTTGCATCTTTCTCATACTACAAACTTTCAAATATGGGAAACCTAGCAATGTAAGTTCATGATTACTATTTTCCTGTAGATGAAAAACAGCTGCATATTTTGGATGCATTTTTAACAAAACAAATAGCCACATTAAAAAAAAAACTTTTCAAAATGGAGTTAGTTGTAAACAAAGGCCAAAGTGTGTAACGCACAACCTCATAAAAATAATGAATTTGTGCAAGCAATACTCAAAGCATTTTATTCCCAAAATTTAGGTTTGTTGAGTTTCAAAATGTCTGTGTTCAGTGTTTACATGAACGGTGCATACAGGAACCATTTCGCAAATACTGACCTTGGAGACACAAGAGAAGAAGAAAAAAGCACGCTAACTAGAGAATCAGAAAAATCACTTGTCAGTGCAGTGCTGGGCTTAGCCTTAGTGTGGAGGTTGTATATTTGGGAGAGAGTACAAAACAAGGTAGCTTAGGCTTTTGGCACGAACTACTGCAAAAATGTATATTCTCTGAAGAAGAATTTTTAGCAGTTTTTTGACATTTAACTTCTTTATGGCTACTTTTTATTGTCTAAGGTATATATCCACATTTAGATCATCCGTGAAATGTGAAGCAGAGAAAAATAAAGCTCAGTGGAAAACTATGGGACCAGCAAAAGTTGCAGTGCCATCACCAAAAGAATTTCTACATAAACATTCAAAGGAACCCAAGCTACCAGCAAGTAAGTGTAGATGTGATATATATGAAATGTTCTGTATTTTTTTAATTTTAAAATTGATAATATTAGTGTTCAAAGTAACAATTAGTTATGGAGAATGAAATTTTTAAAAAAATTAAAATCATGTTTGTATGCTGAGGCAGTTTCCATTGTTCCTTTTACAGTATCTATTATACCAAAATTATTTCTCTATTTTACAAAAATGTTTCTACTTTATTGTGTAAAATACTGAAACAAGCAACACAGAGATTATATATGTGATCAGAAAATACAGTACGTATTTACTGTTATGTAGTGTCATTTACTGTCATTTACAACCAGCTGAAATATAAAGAAAAATTATATCTCTCTTGGCTGCAGCTATTCAGGTGTTGAAGTTGTGTGATGGTATGTTCTACCCTGCTGATATTTCAATTTGTAATTATATAGTTTAGATTTGTATGCCATTATTTTCTGCAACTGATCATTAATAATAAAGTAAATAATATGAATAGGGGTATGAAAAGTGAACTGTTTTTAATGCTTGAAGAGATATGAGAAAAGTATGTGTGCCTTTCTTGATGTTATAAGCAACATCCAGCTTTTCAGCACTCATTGCAGGCTCTTAATCCCATAGCATTAAATTGGCTGGCAGTGTCTAAAGCACAGAATTTTTTGGAGAGCTGCATGTCACAGAAAGAAGAAATTTGGAATATTTTGTTGCAAAATGAATCCTATCTTTGGGCACAAACCATAATTCTAGGTATAAGGAGCTGAAAGTTCTAATGTTCAGCCTCATGGCTGGCTCTGCAAGGGTGATGTGACTGGAGTTCTAAGTACATTGCTGTCAGAATTTTTAATTGATTTCTAAAGTTTCAGCTTGAAATTGTTTTTAGCCTGGAAAAATAGAAGACCTTAATGTACAGTATACAAAAAAAAAAAGAAAAAATTCTCTCTGTCTAAGAGAATGTAGGAATCTAGCACCCAAATTTGCGTGACACACACAAGTGGCGTTAGCACTGAAAATACAAGCTGTCCCAGGAGGCTTTGGAGGCTGAATGCCTCAGGCAATATCGATTATTAGAACTTTAAAGTAAGCTTTGGTCCCAGAGGTTCTTTAGGCATCCTGGGTCATTTTTGCACAAAACCTTCACTTTTTTAGGAAATCTGAACAGCATTCAGTATACTGGCATGTACTGCTGCATGACATCTGAGCATGAATGCTTCCAAGATCAAGACCTTGTTAAATTACCACACGAGCATTTTAGATGAGCATAGGAAAGAAGATTGATTCATCAATAATTTGGAGTGGTCCGTAAGATCCCTTTTAAGTACTTGTATTATAAAATTACTGCTACTTATTTCAAATTTGCTATATATTGAGATACAGCACTCTGACTCATTTCTCTCAGACAAGCAGCTCACAATATTTGTATTTCAATTTGTTGATTCAGGGCTTCGTAACAGCAATATGTGCTTTGGTGTTTGCATTTGAAGTCAATGTACCAGAGCCTCAAAATATCTATGGCACATCATAGCTTTGATCCAAACTAGTACTTTCATTGCCATGATAGATACTAACAGATCTTGAGAAGGAAATGTATCATTAACTCAGAAAGTTATTGTACCTTTGTTGGATGGAATTTCATATCTACCTCAGAGAAGTTACACTGCTTAATCACCTCTTTTAAAGCATGGCACTTTAATCACTTGGAATTTAACCAGTTATCAGTTGTCTAAATGGGATTATGGCATTGTGTTTGTGGTATCCTTGCGGCTTTCAAAACTGGGTTTGATCCAACTAGTTAAAAATTAGATTGCAAGGACAGAACAGAAAGATTGATTTTTTTTTCCCTAAAGCATGGAAAGTATGTCTT
The DNA here is from genome assembly GCF_964106895.1 of Numenius arquata. Lineage (NCBI taxonomy): Eukaryota > Metazoa > Chordata > Aves > Charadriiformes > Scolopacidae > Numenius > Numenius arquata. The sequence goes on along the minus strand of NC_133587.1, from coordinate 26,691,372 downwards.
ACTGGACTCTGGCATTCATTTTAACCAAGCTCAGTTGCTGGCTCCAGAAATGAGGGCTCCCAAAACAGCAAGTGTGTACTAGTGTACTGCAGATAAGGGTGAGCCAGTGCTTACTGAGAAGCTTCAGAGATCTTGTTGCCAAAAGGACATACTAAGAGAAATAGAGATTTAAGTCTGCGTGTCCTACAGTGCTAAGTTATGGCAAGCTATCAGGTTGTAAAAGCAAAACCCAGGAAAGCACTGGTTCGTGGGGTCAGTATCAGGAAACCAGATGTTGTAGGAATGAGCTGTCACATGTGACATTACACTTATTTCTGCCAAATAAGAACACCAACTCAGGCAACCTGAATGAAATCATTATCTCTGATAATGATTGTGAATTAGAATTATATCTAGTGAGAAATACGGTGGAAAATGTATTGTCTTTCATCACTCACCTGAAGTCACACAATCATAGAATCATAGAATTGTCTAGGTTGGAAGGGACCTTTAAGATCACCTAGTCCAACCATCAACATAACTCTGATAAAAAAAACCCCATCACTAAACCATGTCACTAAGCTCTCTGTCAAACCATCTTTTAAATACCTCCAGGGACAGTGCCTCAACCGCTTCCCTGGGCAGCCCATTCCAATGCTTAATAACCCTTTCAGTGTAAAAATTTTTCTGTTGATGCCTTGGAGAAAAGATTTTACTAAAAAGGAGGAGTTTCTATAGTCTCTGGAGAAAGGATTGTGAGAAGTTGTTTATGAGTGTTAGAAAGCAGCAAGAGCAGGGGTTTTCCCTAAGGGGAGGTGAGGCAGAAATTGAGGGCAACTCCAATGCAGGCTGGGCAATGACCTCACCAGCAGGGTGCAGTCCCTCCATAAATCCACTGCGTAAGTGACATATTATAAGGCAAACCCATCTAAACCAACATAGTATTTCCTAGGTTATGAAACTTCTGTTATGCCAAACAAGCATAATCATTTTCATCATAGTACATTCCCAGTCAATTCTTTTATTGTAGATACAGTTGGTTTCTATTTTTATGTAATTCTGTATATAATTTTTCCTTTTTGAAAAATGTAATAACCTTAAATTGCAAAACTCTTCATGGTTATTGCTGAGAATGTTTACATGCTCAATTCACAGGAAAAAAAGAACAGGATAGTAAGAAATTGCCTGCATTATCAGTGCCACGGAGAACAGATCACCCAGTTATGGGAATTCAGAGTAAAAAGAATTTTATAAATACAAATGCAGTTGCTGCTATCACGGGATTGCCTAAAAAGCCTCAACCTATTTACGTTGATAGAAGACAGGGAGATAAGTATCTGCTTGAAACTTCAGGCCTTGTTCCAAAATACATTAAAAAAAAGGTAAGTTTTATAAAATTATAGTGGCAATACTAGTAGCAATACCTATTTTAGGTTCTCTATTGCATTCTCCTATGAAATGTTTATGATTCTTTTTGAGATGTTTAGATACCACTGCTGTTAGTGGTAGACCTTTGAAATTCATCAAGGAGAAATCACTGGCAGTAGAGTTGTGCCTTGCCTTTCCTCTGTGTTCATTTGCTTATGCTGTCAGCAAAAAATTGGCATAATGATGCTCCTAAAGCAATAGCATTTATGTTGCATTGGGAACCCACATGCGGAGACAAATGGAGTTCTGTGATGTATGTATCCTTACTCTTTAGGAAAGACAGGCAGGGAAGAAGAGAAGGGGTAGCCCTTTGGATAAAGGAGCCATTCAAATATATGCAATTGGCAACAGGCTGGTTGAGATTGTGGGTCAGGATCAGAGGAAAGGCCAGTAAGTGTCAAAAGCATGTTTGACAACACAATGGGATGAAAGCAATCCAAAAAGATTCCTGCAGCATGTCAGCAACAGCTTCTTAACACAGATTGTGGATGAGCCAACCAGTGGTCATGTTCTTCTGGTTCTGCTACTTACAAATGGGAAAGAACTGGTCAGAGGTGTGATAATTAATAGTAGTCTTGGTTGCACAGGCCATGAAGTAGTTCAAGATTCCCTCCTCCTTGGGAAGGCAGGTGGTAGCGTATAGGCCCTGTACTTCAGGAAATCAAACATCAGCTAATTCAGGGAACTGGTAGATAGGACCCTCTGGGAGACAGCTCTGAAAAGCAAAGGAGCTTAAGAGAACTGGCATGCCTTTAGGGACAACCTCCCCCAACAACAAGAGCAGTCCATTCCACTACTCAAGAAAACAAGATGCATCAGGAGTCTGGTTTATCTAAACAGGTAATTCATGTGAGAGCATTATGCAGAGAGAGACATGACATGACATAACTCATGACAGAGAAAAACTGAACCTGTAGCCCTTGCAGTACCTTTGCATGGCTAAATATATATATAAACAATGCTAGACATAGTGCTACCAAACGCTAAAAGATTTGTGAATCATTTAGCATTTGGTAGAAAGAAGGAAGGCTCTGGTACTTTCTGGCAGAGCTAGAGAGGCTTCATTTTACAAAGGATAAAGTAAAAAAGATATGTTCCTCCAAGTACATCTGGAATATTCAGAAATTATCTTTCGTCCCAGAAACACGATTCTGCCACATCCAATATAGGATAGTTTATCGTTCCTAACTAGTCCAATTTTTGAGTATGTGTTGACACTATTCACTCTCTTCTGTGGCATGCAATGTTCAGAAATAATCAGGATACAGGAAGACCTTTCAAAGAAAGTATCTAAGGAATGTGTTTTAGAATGTAGAATCTGATACCATATAAAAATGTAAAATAGCTTGTTGTCATTAACAGGTTTCAAACTCCTCACTCAACCATCAATCCTTTCAAATAGACATTTTGGTTTCTGGATTCTGTTATCTTCCAGGGATGCAAAAAGAAATTGAAGGGAATTGTTTATACGTTTTGCTCATGCTACAAAGACAATCACATTTGCTACTGATAAGAACACAGTGATTTAAAATTTTATTTTTTGGTGGCACAAAATTCCATTTTCAAACTGTCTTTGCAAATGTAATACACTATGGATGACAGGTATGTCTTTGTTTCCTTCTTAAAAGCACATATAAGAAACTTCTTCCTTAACCTTATAGGATTATGGTGTTATACCAAAATATATAACACAGAGAAATGAAGACACGAAGAGAGCACAGAAAGAATATGAGGCCAGTATCGTGGAGCATCTCAAGAAAAATGCTATGAAACGGCTATCTGATGAAGAAAGGAGAAGTCTTCTGCAGGTGCATATTTTGATTTAGTGTGATTAGTAACATGTACAAAAGATTAATAAGTATTTTAAGTCCATATAAATAATAAAAGTATACTAGTTTTTTCTACTTTTTCACTAGATGGAGCTGTAGAACAATTGTAAACGGAACTGAAGGGAGCTGATGTAGCTACAGTTTTAGTCCAGTTTTACAAGTACTTAAATTCTGTTAGATTCCTATCCCCCTTAATGACTTGGAATTTCAGTGAAACTTCAAAGGAATGCAGAAAATCACCTATATGGATTTAGTGACAGTTCTGACTCTCTAATCATGGAAAAATACAAATTGTTGGGTTTTTTTTTTTCCTGATGCATAACGTTGCCAATTTTATTGGCAGTTTCTATCTTCACATTGTGACCTCACTGACTAAACCATAAGGTCATGCTTTAAAATGTGGCAAAAACAGAATTAAATCACAATGTATTTGTAGAGCTATGAGTGGGAAAATTGTATTTTGTCAAGCTGTTTTGGATCCCATCTGTTATACAGTTTTTATTGCACAAGATTTTCTAAAGATAAATAATATCATAAAAGAAGTAGAGCGGAAAAGAGACATTTTTAAAGTATATCCAATACTTGAATTGGGATTTCTCATGACCTTTTAGCCAAATTTCCTATGAAAATGAGGCTTACATTACTGTTATATCTGTTATATCAGTCTGTCCCTTAATAACTTGCTCTTAGCAGCTACCTGAAGCAAATTAGCAGATGGATGGACATCTCCAAGATGCTAAATCCCCACAAAAAAGCCAGCAGAATATCCAGAGAGAAAACACAGTGTCTAACTCACTTGCAAAGATTAACTGGTTAATCAGCAAGATCCAAAACAGCTAGCACAATGGTGTCTCTTGCTTATGCAGCAAGCAGTAGAACCTAGGAAGGAATATGGAAGAGGTGAGGGTATTGCGTTGACAGCAGTATAAAGAACATAACAGCAAGGGTGAAGATTAAGATATTTTTATGGTGGGAAAGGCATGGGACAAGCCAATGGTCCAGCAAGTTAACTATGCAGCAAAAATATATGTGCAAAAAGGCATGTGACTTCAGCTGCTCACAATTCTGCATTTAGTTTGATTAAAATTATGTTCTAGATTTTTAAAATACAAGAGCGCACTGACATTTTTTAATTAAAAGTTTTTAGGTTACTTTTATTAACTCAATATTTTCTTTGAAATTTTTCAAAAAAGTTTGCTCTTTCATGGGCCAATTTACTTATTCAGTTGTATTGTCAGGAGGAATTAGTGTCCCCAGGGTATATGGCTTCTACCCAGTGCTCAGCTGTAGACATATGGGAATTCCTGTCTTTTAAAATAATTGACATTGCTAGGGAAAACATGCACACTAACTGATTTGAAAGAATATCTAGCAATAGATGTCTGAGAACAAAATCAAGCCTCATGTGCTTACAAAAATAAAGGGAAATAATTTGTGCCAACATTTTTTGAACTCTCTCCATTATGCTTACTTTGGTTGGGATTTTATAATAATAAAAGAGTATGTTGATAAATGCAGCACATATTTCTCACTGATCCAGCATCTATTAGAATTCCTTATATAGAGTTAGATACTCACTCAGTTTGTGATCTGGCCCATAACAAAAGGGGTCAGCATGTTACATTGCTGTGAGGGAGATTTTTACGTAGGGAGTCATGATCTGCTTTTGATCTCTCCGCTCTGTAGGGATAGAGTAAATTGTGATGAGTGCATGATCTAATCTGTTTTAAAACCTCGCTGTTTTCAGTGATTTCCAAACCATTTTTTACTAATGTACACAAAGAAGAACTATTTTTAAAAAGCTATGAATGACTCTTCTATAAGTGTTTTGGAACTACTGTATGTATTTTCATGACTATATAACTATACCTGATGGCTACTAGACTAGGAGCTTTATTTAAGTACTTTACGGCCTTGGATTGCAAAGAAAAATAGCATTACAAAACAGTAAATAAATAGGCTTGTTGCTCTTGGTTTCACATGTTGAGGTAGGGTTTTTAAATTCATGTAGATATTTGTATATGAAGATTGTTGGAATAGCCTTCATGGACAACAATTAGTTGCTTAGTAGGAATATGCAAAAAGCACAAATTGCTATGCAATAAATACGCTGCTTTGAATCAGTAAAATATTAATTCGCATTAAAAAGTATGTCAGCCTGGGAGAAAAGGCGCTTAACAACAGTGGAGAAGAAGGACATGAGGCTGGAAATCACAATGTGCCATAGAATCAGTGTGTCAGCTGAATCCAGTTTTAGTCATGAAGGAGAACTGAAAAAATTAGTTGCCAAGAGAGTAACTTCAGTTCTTCACTTTTTAAGATACTTTGTGATCTCCCCTAAGAAAACAGAACTGAGAGCCAAAATCATTTTGGAAAAGTGTTTCCTCACTGATAGCCATATTGTATTATTTACTGATTGCAGTATGAGTTCCTTGCAGTAGGTGTGATTATTGCATTCACCCGTATAATCTTCATGAGGACATTTGGTGCACTGAATAAATTCTACTAAATCCTCGTATATGCATGTATGGGATGTGTAGATGTTGATTATCCTCTTGAGGATAGTAAGAGCAATTGTTGCAGTAATTGTGAAGATTTGTGAGTAATTGTAAAGAATTTTTCTACCATAATGTGGTTCCATTTAGCATATCCGTGGATAAAAGTTTGTCTCTAAAGTTGAATTAACAGGTTTATGAGTATGTTTCAGATAATTGCATGGAGTTTTTGGAAGCAGGGGTCTAGTCTTGGGCTTTTATAATATGAAAATATGGTTCACTATATCTAGGAAGGTAATTCTTTGCATAGCAGCATTCAAGAGAGGAGGCAGTTACTGAAATTACTGTTGATAGGGTCAGTGACAGCTATGTTTTTTAAACCAGCTGGTAAATAAGTTGCCTATAGATTTTACTGTAAATGTAGATTTGGAAGGGAATGCAATTATTTGGATTTTCTTCCAGGTAGTTCAAGTAGTTAAAATATTGTGGGGTTAGTTTTGTGTTCATGGTCTAAGCAAAGTCTCAGGTACCGAAAATGAAGCTGGTGGTGAGATGATCTGAGACTGCCATTGAATTTTGGCTGGAGTTCCAAGTATTGTACTTAAGGTAGGTAACACCACCGTGGGTGACGTGGTGATATCTGTGGTAGCCAGGTTGTTTATGGGGAAGTGGTTTCTGTAGTTCAGTTTGTAAGGTATTTCCTGTTGCATTTTGGAGAAAATAAGGGCATTTGTGTGATAGGAGTTTTGAGGCAGCTTTTATGAATCCTAGTAGTTCCTTAGTGAGCATACTAGAATTAGATACAACGGAGGTGAAAGCTGCCTACTTGTAGATCACTGAAAGCATAGAAAGTCTTTTATACAGAATAAGGAAGAGTCACTCTATTTACCTTGTGCAGTTTTTCTTGAAGATACTGAGGACTGAAAATGACGTGCACAGGCTTCCTCAAGTTCCTGGTAGGCCACGAAGATGACTGTTAGTTACATGGACATAGTCTTTTCAGTTTAGCATTTTTGTAGCTCATCCTTCTTTGTTTAGTTTAATTACTGTTTTGTTGCCTCTTAAAGACGGTAGTTTTTTCTTTCCAAGGCACCGAGTTTTTTAAAGACCATTCCTTATATTGCATCAGGATGAGCCAAAATTATTTCTGTTAACTTTTAAGCATTTAATTAATTTAGTCCTATAAGATGTTTAAACATTATCCATATACTTAACTATTATTTTAACATTGCAGTGACACTTATCAAATGCAATATTAACAGAAAGCCTTACGTAGTTTATGTGCGTATTATTCTTAAATGAAGTAAGTTTTTCTAATATATCTCCTTTTCATGTAATGGCACTAGGGGCTGAAAAAGAACTGGGAGGAAGTGTATCGTGACTTTCAGCGTCTTTCGGTAGAAATAGACACCATACCCAAGAAGTTATACAAAGAAAATCTGGAATTGCAGATGAAACAACTGGAGCATGACATAGAAGTAATCGAGAAGCACAAAGTTATCTACATTGCAAATGAGTAAGGACCATTTTTCAGATATTGCCTCTCCCCTCCTTTTCTCTTTTTCTATCCCCACATCTCCAAGAACCGCCCCCCTAAATTCACAGAAAAAATTGACACCACCAACTATTCAGAAGGAAATATTCAATTAATATAAGTATGTAGCTTCTTAGAGAAGTTGTCACATATAGCTCTCATCTGTATAATTCACAAAACATTTTGAAATTAAATTCTTAATTAAACTTTGAGTTTAAAACCATGCATTAATCTGTTACTCTGTGTAATTTTTATTAACTACTAAGATTTCTATAAACGTCATACAAAAAGCACGAAAAATACTATTTCATATGTTTGGAGTACTTCTTTCCTTGCACAGCCAAAACAAAGGGAAATAACTGGCAGCCGAAGACTGCTTGGTAAATATAACTTCAGGGTGGGATGGCTTCTGGACTAGTTATTAAAGAGCTGTTGCGCTTTACTTAAAAGCTGGAGCGATTGTATTTCTAAACAGCTTGGCTTCTGCATAACATTTTGTCTGCTCTTTTTTTGTTACCAAAACCAGTTTTTATAGTGGAAGCCCATAATAATATAGACTTCACGCAATTCAGATACCACATGTAGCTTGCTGCGTTTATGTATAAATAATTCTGTAACACCACAGTAAATCTACAACTAAAGTAGAAAAATGTGTTTCAATTGCTATTATGCGCGTAATGTTAGAATGAAAGCAATATACTAGCATGTGAGTCTAGACCTAGGCAGAAATTATATCTGCACGTTATACTGCAGGTATTTGCATAAAAAGAAAAATGGGTTTTCTTTCCTACCACTTAACTTTTGCTTCAGAACACAGCTTTTTCTGTATAGTATCAATCATGACCACCAGCAGCTGTTGTGATGTCATAGTATCTGACATCAGCAGAGGATGCTCCCCTCTTGATACATGGGAATAGCTTCCGTCACCCTATGGGATAGGTTATAACTCCTTCCCTCTATTTTGATGTGTATTCCATGCAACCTACCAACACTTCTGATTATGGAAAAAATATATTATAACGAAAACCATTGAAAATACACTCAGATGGATAAAAGTCTTACCCTTTAACTCTCTCTGGGAAGTTTGACAAAATAAATTTGCAGAATCCAAAGAATGTAAGAATAACTCTGTATTTATATGTTCAAGAAATGCCAATAACTGAAGGTGTTGTGTTCATGAATCAACTATAACATCAGTATAACAAAGGAAAAAGGTGAGTAAACTCAATTGTTCTGATGGAATTGTCCTTCGTAAAAGATATTAGATATTAAGAGAAGCAAGTCTGTCCACAGGCTAAAAAGTAGCATTAGCAGTTGAAGTGTTATCTATATTTGCTGGTCTATTACTGATAATCAATGAAATAATAAGAAAATCATCAAAATGCTTCTAGTACTTCATAATTATTTTATCAACCAGGCATTTTTAAATGGTGCGTATTAATTGGATAACCATCACAAAACACATGTGAAATGGGGTACGAATGCTCTACTGGTCAGTAAGAGTTATGTTGCCACAAACTGAAACTATTTCCTGTTGGAAGTTGCACATGACAAAACTGTGTATCTATATTTTAAAAATAGCAACATGAAATTATGATAAATATCTCACTGGCTGTTCTTCAGAATGAAACTATTTATATCCAGGAAGGAAGGGATCAGATGTGGCATCATCACAAACACAGGGAGTTCCTGATTGTATGGCTCCGATAGAGCTGCCTCGAGCAAGCATCAGGTCTGACAGGATCATATGGGCTCCATGTGGCTGGTCGCAAGGCATAGTGGTTTCTTGGGCTCTGTGTGCATTCCTGGGGACTGAGTCTGGGACGGTTCCTCAAAATCTTCCTTGCAGAGGGGTAACCCCATTCCCCTCATGAAACAGTGAGGGCAAGATTCTGTGGGAGAAATAATACGGGAGAAATTCCTCACCGATTTAATTTTCCTTAGTCTCCATATGTGGATTTTATTGTAGGAGGGCACGTTCTGGCCCTTTGTCTATTTTTGTGAAAAACTGGCACCACAAAGCTAAAATCTAGCCCTTTTACTGGCGTATATTTCAGGGAAAACAATATATCTGAACATTTCCACCCTAATGAAAGCAGACATCTTTCAGATAAGGAAACAAATATATGCAGATCAGTGGGAGTCCTATATAAATGCTAGTTCTAATCAATGCTTTCATCCTCAGCTTTATTATGCCTATAATATTAATAATATAATTACAGGAGCGACAGGTGGCAAAACGTGTTATTAAGGTTGCCTGACATTTCCCATAGCCAGGGAAGCCAGCTGCTGAGCTGCTGCAGCTGGTGGGGATCACCCACCCCAGTAACGAGAGGCGGATTGAGCCTGCCGAAGCTAAGGAGGACTGGCCATTTCTCCCCATGAGCAGATATCCGAGGGAGTGATGTGTACTTCACTGCTGAATGCCTAGATCGTAATTATTTTATTTTTTTTTTCATTCCACCTTGATCTTCCTCCAGCTCCTTTTTGTTATGCAATGTTATGTAAACAAAATGTGAGTAAATTCAGGGGTTTTCATCCTCCAGGCTAAGCAGTGGCATTATGGTAGGAATCCAAGGTGAGATGAGTTTCTTGTTTGTGTTTTTTTCTTTACTGTTTAAACGGTGCTGAGATAAATGTGCCTGCCATTTCATCAAGTTATAAAAAAACATACTTAATTTTTTTTTCCTAGACTGTACCTCCAACAAATAGTTTTAGATGAGCAGGCATAGCCAAACAGTAGACTACACTCATGTCAGCTGGTCTTGTTGATGCTTCTATGAGGATGAACTTCTATTCAGTCACAGTTCTATCCTCTGTTAATTTGTTTTTCCATGCCTGCCTCCACATTAACTCCACAGCATGGAGAAATTCACACAAACATGCAAACACTGGAATCACTTTGTCCTCAAATCCTTCCTCAAATGTTCTTCGCAATGGTGCCCACCAAAAATTTAACAACAACTAAGCTGCTGGTGAGCTGAGATTAGGGCTTATCTCACTGACCTGTGCAGTTTCCTTGAACTCCCCTGGCACTGTAGCCAGTTGTTTCTTGGTTTAGGCTTAGATTGTAAGTAATCTGTCATGTAGATCTTTCTAGATTTTCTCTTTGCTTAGTGTCTGACACAATAAAATTTTTGTCTGTAAGTAGAACTCCTACGTGCTTATAATAATAATAAATATGATCATCTGGGGATGAATTAAGACGCTGCAATAAAGGGAACGGATTCAAGTTGTTTACTAAAAGGACCTGTGTTCCAAGAAACCCTCATGTCATTTGTTTCAGCAACTGGAAAGTAGGAGTTGAAGGAAGAGAAATGAGATTTAAAGCACTTAACTTATTCCCTGGAGCAGTATGATTTATTCATGTCTTTGTCATAGAATGTTTTTGAAATGCAATGGTAAATGACTTATACCTGGCTTTTTCACTGGTACCCATTAATACTGCATTTCTCATTTTGGGGGTTCCTGACTTCTGCAATGTGAGCACATATGTTTTAAATTCGGGAGATGTGTGCCTGAAGTTGGAAGCTATGCTTTGAACCCAGACAGCACTATATAATAGTTTGAAAGCCATTGTTCCAAACTGGTCACTCAAAATTAATGAACTTAATGTTTCATTTACTCTTGTTAGGTGACAAAGCAGGACAGGCCCCATATGGGAAATTCAGGTGACTCAATTCTCTAATTCCCAGAGCTGCTGTAAAGGTAGACGCATTCCTCTACAACTGTTCCCATATTGCTTTGAAGGCTGAATTAAAGCTGAGGAAGCGATCTAATAGTTCTCTCTTCGGAGGAAAAAAAATCAGTACTGTTCACCATGTGACCCCAAGCATTGCACAGTGAGGAAACAACCATGTTTTGCTGTTTGCTCAAGAGAATGGTCTGTTTTTTACACAAACCATAAAATTAGCAAATGGTCTAAATCCAGCATTCCAGGGCCCTCAGGGCGCGGGTCATTCTGTGCAGCAAGAGAGCTGTGGGGTTGGCCAGCCACAAACGTTTAGCCTACGCTACAGGAGAACTTGCTGGACCAGGTTCAGCTTTTCAATCCACTTTTGTTACTGCACTGTTTATTCTAGGCAAGCTGTGAAGTATACAGAATTACATCAAAGACGGACTGAGCTATTCTGGAAAAAAAAGAAAAAGTCCTTAAACTGTTATTCGTTTACTCGTTTAAAACACTCGGAATGCTTTTGTTTTGCAGATTTTCCCAAATTTGCTGTAGTTCATTAAAATAGAAAGGCAAAAAGACAGATGAAGCCAAGTGAAAAAATTCTTTCAAAGTCAAACTCTTAACAGTTAAATTCATTACAATGGGTGTGACCCACTGTATATTTACAATTCCCTGGCTAGTTTTCATGGCCGTGTGTGATGAATTTGTCATAGGATATGATGTGAGCAGCAGTTCTTGAAAATAGTGCTTTATAATTCAAACGTCAATACTTGCCTATAACTGGTTAGGGGAAATATTTGCATAATATTATAAGGGAAATAAAGCTTATTCTAGTATAAAAGGACAAAAGGAAATTTTTGTTTGCATTTATTTCAGCTATAAAGAACTCTATATTAATAACATGAGCCTGAAAAGCAGGAAGAGTATCTTCAGGAGCCAGGAAATTGGAAAGTGAAGCTCTCGCTGCTCTAGTCTGGCACAGTGAGATTAATAACAAACAAAAAGGTAGTTTTGTATTAAAGATGTTTATCATGGACCAAATAAGTCAAAGTCCAGAATTCTGTCAAGCAGTGCCTAACACTGATTTAAAGATTATAAAGAATTGAAAACCAGACTAACGTCTTGAATGGCAGCTTTTAGCCATTTTCTTGCTATCGAAATTATCACAGTTAATTTTCAAGGCCTTAGTCAGCCTCATAGACTCAGTACGGGTTAACTATGACAGCTAATTGCTCTGAGTTTCCTTTGTGGATCTGAGGTAGTGCAGTTGCTTTAAAGTTGAACTTTCCAATTCCCCAAGGTGCTAATTCTGCTGAAATTGAAAGTGGGCAGAGGCTGGACTCCAGCTTGCAGTGCGGCTCCACCACCTGCTGTAGTACAGCAGTCACAAAGGGGAAGTATGGCACCTATGACACGGTACATCGTACCTGCCAAATTGGACAGCTTTTCCTATGGTCCTCTAGGGTCTTGAATGCCGGGAAATGGTTTGAAAACTGCTTCATGTTCTCCCAGATGCCTGTTAACACTGTCTGGTAAATATGTTCTGGGGGTCTTCAGCAGCCACCCTATGGACTGGGTAACTGCCTCAGGTAACGCGAAAGAACTCAAAATTCTGGAATATGTTAAAGTTGGCTATGAAATTTAGAATTACTTTCAACATGCCCTGAAGTACTGTATCTGCTAGATTTTTGTTTTTAATATTCTCTTCAGTGACCATTTTAGCCCAAAATGTCTTTCTCTGCAACAACTGTGGGCGTTCACTTAACCTTGTAACCACTGAGAAATGCAGGTTTATGCCTGATAAGACTGTTTACAGTTCTGCTGCTCACATAACAGCTGCAGCAACAGGCAGAACCAGAATAAGAGCTCTTACTTCATCCCCTAATTGGAAAGCTTATACCTAGGTAAGCCATACCTCTTGAAATATTCTGGATTTTCACGCTTTTCTTGTCTATTTTTGGTGTTTACATATTAAACTGAGTTGTCAAATGTTTGTTATAGCTTCTTGGGAAGAGAATACACAATGGAATTGCAAAGGCTAACAGATAACTCCATATAATGTTTGTCTTGGACTGCTTTCTTGATATACCCCTGCCCCTAACCTTCTATTTTCAATATTTCTTTACATTAGAGTTGTGAAGGGGTGGATGCTACATGTCCTGCTTTTATCAGTAACAGGGTAAGAGAGGAAAAGATGTGTAACTGAAATTATAAAGTTTGTTCTGTAAAGGCCCAAGATATAAATACATTCACCAGGGATTTGCATAGAACTCCTAACTCTGCTTTCTTTCTCTATGTGTCGCTTCTTCCATCTGCTCATTTATGTCTTTTGGCTATGTGTCCAGACCTACCCAGATCTACTTCTAAGTATGATCTACCTTATTTTCTTTGTTCTTTCCCCCTTTCATCATTTCCCATGCTTGTATATCTAAGTGTTTATTCTTTTCTTCCTCTCTTTAGTTTATAAACAAACAGCTAAACAAAGATAATAGGAAAGTTTTTCAGAATGCTTACAGTCTTTTTCACAGTTAAGACCCTGATACCATGTTTTAAATAATCATATCTTGGCCCTAATTTAAAAAGATTTTGAAAATCTACTCTAAATTCATTCATTCTATACCAGTTCATACTGTAAAAAACAATGTAAACATTCAGTAAGTGCGTGTAACTCCACAGCAAAATCCTTAGCAGCTTCATAGCCACCTAGCAGCACTACCCTCCAAACTGTACCCAGCTAAATTTATCTAGTTTTTCATTTCCATATTCTTATTTATTGTTATTAGTGAGACATAACACTTCATTACACTTCTTAAGTGAGCCCTATAAAATTGTTGGAAGAGAAGAATACCAAAAGGAAGACTTGACAAAACGCAGTCGTCCAACCTTGACGGGAAGAACAAACATTTCCTGCTTAAGTTTTTCAGCACAATGCCAGAGGAATTTATTTTTTAGTATCTTGTTCACATTAATCTTTTCCAAATCTTTAAGCTTCTGTCTGTGGTGTAGTTAGAAAGATTTCCTATATTGCATCAATCTGGTAAAGAATGTGGTTAAAAAAGAGAGAAAACTGTAATAGTACCCCAATGAGTCCAAAAGGTAGAAGGAACCAGCACTCATACAGCAGTGGGAAAATTAATCTGAGATTCTAGCAGAAATCCAAAATCAGCACTATGGAACCCAGTTCTGCGATGTTTATGCAACAGCAGCTTTATCTGTAACATGGTGGCAACTGGATCAGATCACGTTAACTTTAGGGTGAATGTGGGCTTTAGAAGGGGTTTTTGCCCACCTCTAGGCAAGAAGAATCTTCAAACCTTGAAAAGTGTTTGTGGGTACAAATCAGAAGCATTTAATTCCAAAATTTAGAAACATTAGACTTACTTTCTCAAGAGTCGTAAGAAATGTTGACATGCAATTGAAATGCAAAAGTATTTAGGGATTTTGCCCATTATGAAAATCTGCATGTTTTACAAAAGTATTTTTATTTACTTTAGGTAGGTTTGTACAAATCTGTATATGCTGTTTATGAAATTCACTACTTTTTATTAAGTTTATTTTAAAGCCCTGTGAACAGGAACTATTTTTCCCTGGCATACCTTGGTCTTCATGTACAGGCATCACTTCCGAGGCAGACATATTCTGGAGTTGGCCTCTGTCACTTTGTAAACCTGGTCCTCTGTTCTTTCAGGCATGTTGTCAATTGTAGCAATAGTTCTTAACCCACCAAAAAGCAAACAGATCTGGCTTGATGTAAGAAACAGAGGTCATCACAAGATAGTTTTCAATTGCTTTAGTACCTATCCAGACTTTAATTGGTGATTCATTTACAGAAGCCGTCTTAACACCATATTCCTAAGATATTAATTATCCTACCAGTTCTAGTGTAAGTGCACTAAAAGGATGCACCTAAAAACCAGCCCATGTTGGACACCAAACTCCTAGTCTAGACATACCCATAGTGTTCTCTGGATTCATCTGTTATGACTGGTGACCTACAAGGCTCAATGGCTACAATCTAGAAAAGCAGTGTACCACGTTGAAATGTCTTTCTACTTGGTTGGTAAGAGCCCCTTAGTATCACTAAGCATCTTTCATTATACCCACGTCTCCCCTAAGAGCAACTTTTTTCCCCCCTTTAATAATTTCTAACATAGGAATGGCAGAATTCTACCAGTTGTATATTTAACAGATAAATACCAGAAATCATAACTAACTTTCACTTTTAAGAAAGTGAAAAGCTGTACTTTTACCCACAGTAAGCTGAGAGGCTGTTAGCATTTTTCCCAAGAGATAGGATACAAAAAGGACAGAGCAAGTCCAAATTTGAACATCTTATATGGAAATGTAGACAATGATCAGAGCAACCCAAGAGAAGAAACAGGCTCCTTCTCCTCTGTGAGGCTGTGAAAGCAAAATATTAATCATAATTTTAACAGAACTGGAAGGGGGATGGCAGAAGGCTGTGTGGCTCCTGATCTGTTTTCCCTCTACTGGAGCATGAACAGCACAGCGGTGGGCTGAAGGCATGTGGAAGACATAGCTTGCTCCAGCATACAGAGTGGTGGGGATGAAGAAGCACCAGTCCAGAAGTCAGCAAGGATGGAAAGCGAGATTAATGAACTATTGGAAGTTTGCTTTCTGGCATCCTTTTTTCTTCCTAGAGTATAAGCAAAAACCGGTTAAAATGTCAATTCAGACCACACCAGCTTAATCTTACCCGCTAATTTCTTCAGCCCAGGCCTCTTGCCCAGCTCTGCCCAAACCTTTCCACCATCCTGCCGGTCTCTCTCTGGCACCGGCTTCCCCGGGCCGACCCCGCGCCTGGAGCTGCCTCCAACCTCGGACCCTGCTCCAGAGGCGGCCGACAACCCTGCAGACACTACCGTACCCCACGCACCGCTTCCTGAACACCTGCCCCGTGGCTTTACACACAGTTTGGCTTATGCATTACAGCGCCTATCTCCTCTCCTGAGAGGCCATTAAGCCTTGTCACGGCGTAAGCCAAGCTGAGGAGCGCCTGTCTGGCCAGCCCCGGCCGCCGGCGGCCACACCGCAGGCCCTCTTCCCTAGGGAGGTGGGGGACCAGACCCAAACACAGGGGTGCAGCCCCCCCGCCCCGGGCCAAGCCCCCCCGGGCGTCCCGCAGCCCGCCGGCCTCCCTCCCCCGGGGAGCAGCGGCGGGCGCAGCGCGGCGGGCGCGGCCCGGCCCCGCCCCGCGCAGCCCCTCGGGCGGGCGCGGAGGAAGATGGCCGGGCAAGGCGGAGGCAGCGCGGAGGCACGGAGCGGCGGAGGCCGCGGCGTTGTGGTAAAAGCAAAGCGTCTCCCGCCCCGGTCCGGCCCGCCCCGGCCGCTCGCATTTCCTCCCCCCCCCCCCCCCCCCCCCCGCCTCCCCGCCGATCCTTCCCGCCCGCCCCTCAGCGCGGCTCCCCCGCGGCGCTTTGTGTTTGACCCCCCCCAGGCACCGCGCGGTTCCCGCTGCCCGGCCCCCGCCCCGAGGCCGTCGCCAGCCCTCTCCTTCCCTTTCACGTCCTTCCCGCCCGCCGAGCGGGGTTCCCGCTAGCGCCGGGATCCCCCGGCCGGCACTCGGGCCGCGTCCCCTCGCCCTGCTCCCCTCCCCGCGTTTGCGTTGCCTCCTCACGCCTCAGCCCGCCCTGGGGCTGCCGCGGGGGCGCGGTGCCGGCCCCGGCGGGAAGGTGCCTGTGGGGCTGCCCGGGCTAGAGGCAGGCCGGCCGGCCGGCTCCCCCGGCTTTTGGCTTCCACCGTAAAAATGCGATCCTGAATGATGATCCGGAGCGGCGACGGCTGTGCCTTTCGCCAGGTTAAATACTTGAGATCGGGATCCCCAGGGATCCCGCCGAAATGCCTAGAGGCCTTGTGAGCATCTGGGAGGGCTGTAAAAGCTCCCTGTTGGGCTGCCCCTTATTCTTCTGTGTTGGGAAAATGCCCGGACTTTGGCGGGGCGTTTGAGAGCCCGTGGGGCTGAACAGGTTATGCAAAAACCGAACGAATACGCTCCTTATTCTGAGGGACCAACCAGATTTTCCTGTGAAGTAGGTACCCTCACTGCCACCCCCTCAGGTATGTCCTTATTTTACTGTGGCGTTGGGACTGTAGGCCGGGTGGAGAACAGCCGCCCAGGTGGTGGCCCAGAGCCGAAGGCTGTGTGCCGGCAGCGGTTACACCCGGCCCACGCCAGCATCCCCTCCGTCCCCCTTCCAAAGAAACCTGTCACTCTCTCTGACACCACTGTGCATCAGCCACTTCTGGCACCGGTGGGGTAAATGACATTTTTAAAGCGGGTGACTGTGTTTAGTGCCAAAGTGACGTGAGGGTATTGCCAAGGAGGAGATGAGTGCCCAAATGTGTGCATGTGCTCCCCAACCCTCCCAAAAAATAACCAAAGGTAAGGCCAGTGCAGTATGATTTAAGTTTGCAAAAGGTGAACTTTGCTCGATGCTTGCCCTCTTATTTTATACCAAAGCAGAATCCAGATCGTTGTTGCTTTGAAGTGAGTACTGTGCTCAAACCTCACGTGTACCCACTTTGCCAGATGGCAAAGCTAATGGTGTTCTTCCAAAGGTGTTGCAACTGAATGTCTCCAGTTTCTCTCTTACACCTCAAGGCAACGCTTTCGGGTATTGCCATGTATTTGTATTCCTTTTTGTATACATTCATATCAACTTTTTAAAGACCTACTGAAGAATTTCGGCTGGGCTGCTTTAACATGCCAAGCCTGAACTTTAAAAATAGCTCTTTCTTTCACTGTAAGACTTTTTTTACACACTTGCGTACCAATATATTTAGTACATATAATTATTTATCCAGTTGAATACTGTCTTTTTATTGAAACAATCACAAATATTTCTTTCATATTTTCAAGGGCTAAAGCCAGAAGTAAATAGAAATCGAGTTTAATTTGGGATATTTTTTGATGTTAGCTATTAAACTGAGGATAATTGCACTTTTTTTTTAAGATTCACAAGCAGAATGCTCATAAAAATTTACAGTTACTTGAAAATTGTCCTATAGCATAATGCTGTGAATAGCTTTAGGATAAATGATAATATCTAAGTCTTATTGTTGGGAAGTCCCTGTTTAAAAGAAAGAAGAATATGAAATAGGCTCATTATATTAGCAAAATAATTAATTGGAAAGTACATGTGAATTTAATCTTATTTGTCAAATGCCAGTGAGCACTCGTAAATGACAACTACTGTATTATTGCAAAGTGACGCAGTTTGTGTTCTTTTATTCAAGAAGGATAGATAGGAGAATCAAAATTTCATCCTGATCCTATTTCATATACTGTAACCGAAGTAAGAGCTATTGGCTTGTATGAATTCTGAAGCAGTTTCCATCCATTTAGTTTGATCTTCTGCATCACACTAAAAACATGCAATTTGGCAAGAATGCGTAAGCAATACTGACAAAGGTTCTTAGTGGCTGTTTATAGTACTTAAGCAATTTAAAGCACTATCTGAAATTGTTACATTTTATGTTAAAATGCTTTTGAACTGAACCATGCCAGACAGTTCATTGCTACAAAATGTTGTAAACGTGTCAGCCACCCCTATGGACTGAAAATGGAGATGGGAAAACAGGCTTCCCAGGCCTTCTGCAGCAGTGTTTTTCGAGCAAGATTTGCCTCTAATTAAAAGCCTCGCCAAAGAGGATATTTATAATCTCCTGTTTCTATGGAAATGAGGAACATAGCTAAGTAACTTTTTCCTTTTGTGTAGTTTCAAGGCTTGTGTAAGTCAGGGGAAAATCTTTCATTGATTCCAGTGATCTCCAAGTCATGGTCTTTATGGGCAAATGTTCAGTAGTAGTTACCAACAAATAACTTTTTTTGATACAGAAACTGCTGTGCAGAGTTAAGAAAACAGCTGTAGCTGTCAATGATTATGCAAAAAAACGCCAACCAAACAAAAATCCATGAGGCAGAACACTGTTTCAGTACAGCTTGAGGCAGGGCTATGCTGAAGTTCAAGAAGACTAGATGTGGAGGAACAGCTTAACATCAAATATGTTGTGTTAGCCTAGATATTTTTGAGACATGGTTTATTGCTCTACTACATGAAATCATAGGCAGAGGTTACTTTCAGTGATGGTCCTTTAAAGGCTATATTTAGCAGAAATGCCATTAAGATGTGCATTTCACAAAGACAAATTTCTCACTATTTATCCTTGTACTCAAGACTCATGTGGCCAAACTGTAGAAAGAGGAAAGACAATATGTGACTTGAGGACCATAATTGTGAAGAAAACCTATTCAATGTCGCTTTTTATCCTGAACCAATATTGAAGCAAAGCTTTGTAATGATTCCAAGATACCTTGTGAACTTGCAGGTCTTGTCTTTCACAAGGAGTGGTGATAATTGTTAATTTGGAGTTTGCTTAGTTCTTCTGCTGATTACTTTGCATCTTCGTAGCTTTCTGAAGCCTTTACCTGTTGGTTGATTTTTACCCTACTTAATCTCTACTGCCACTATGCTGTGGGATCTCCTAATTGTTGTACTCTGATACTAATGAAACTAACATATATCAAATCTGTGAAATATTTTTCCTGTAAATGTATGGATTTACAGAATAGCTGATAGTGAGGTGAGATGCGAACATTGTGTAATCACTTATCTTTGATGACTTACCTAAATTAAGAACCTCACCTTTGGCAAGAAGTACAATCTTCCACTGATTTGTACAGATACCATCTGTAAATCACATAATTTATTCTCCCTATGTTCATCTGTAGAATATTTATTTATTTCTGTGGGACCTTAAAATACCTCTAAACCAGAAATGTGCAATTTTAGTGTACGATTTTATGACTTTTAATCCCACTGTCTGAATCTCCCATTGGAGAATCCCTTCTTACTGGTAATCTTACATTTGCGTTTCAAGTTTGAAAGCAATAAGAAACTTAGACTTGCCGCTAGTTTATTATTGAATATTTCCTCTTTCTGTCTAGTTGTTTGCAATTTCAGGTGAATTTTCCCGTGTTCTGTGGGGATAAAAACTGTAGCGTTTGATTTCTGAGATATACTGAGAGGCAACATAATTAATAGGAATAGTGAAATAGTAAATTATAACTGGAAGAGAGTATGGCATATGATTAATTCAGCCAATAGAGTGTACTCGAACACTGATTTTATATCAGTTACATATTGTCAAACACCATGAAGTGTTCTTAACAGTACTATTTGCTGTTCAGATTTCAGACAATTGGCCCGGCTACAGTCTGGATTTGTTCACTTATCCTCAGCACTACTACGGAGATCTGGAATATGTGCTCATACCTCACGGCATTATTGTTGACAGGTATGTGTCACTTGAATGTAGTATTATTGTTTTTTATAAAGCCTGTTGTCCACAGACAGTGTGCATATAACATTTGTCCCAAAATATTACATTAGCAATTATAAAAACATCTTTATTTTGGATAGTAAAAAAGTGCTTGAAGGTTAGGAAATGCTGGACTTGTAGTTGCCTGTGCAACACCCTGTCTAATTTCTTGCACCTAATTTCTGATTTGGGCATTGAATGAGACAGAGGTCCCACAAAAAGGAAAGTGTGATCATATGGTGAAATTGGCATTGGAATGTAAATTACAAGAGAGCTGAACTGAAAATGAAAGGGCAGGTACAAAGCTTTGTATATTGTTATACTTGAATGTCCCACTTGTAGTCTAACCATCCTGTGTTTTTAATTTAAAAAGGAGAAAAAAATACATTCAGTTATATACAGCTTTGGTAACTCCCCAGTACAAATCACCAGTGCTGATTAACCTAATGGTTCCTGAGTACACCATTGACTTCTGCCATTCAGCACAACTGAAAAGTGTACTGTGGACTGTTTGGGTCCCCGTGCTAGGTTTGGAGGGTGGCAGTTGGAAAGCTTGAACATCCCTCATTCCTTATCTTGTAGTAGTTCCCGTGTGCCTTCTGTGTAGGCATTTGATGGTGCTTTGATATTTTTGGTAGTCCAGCTCAGTGTTTGTGCTCCATTACTGTTTTGAAGTACTGTTAAAAATCTTATGAAGAAATTACAAAATGGAAATGGTAATTTTCATCAGTGTATTTATTGAGAATATCTGAATGGAATTTCATGGGACATTTTCAACCTGCAGCTTCCTATCTACCACATTTAAACAGTTGGTTGCAAGTACTGAAATTGTTGGAACTCCTTGAAAGAAGATTGTAAACATCCATCATAAGGAAGAATTACGACTCCTGTATTTATTTTTAAACACAAGCTTTCTTTCATTGCCTTTTCAGTTACCATTGTGTTAATTTTTCATCTCTCTTAGAGTCAAATGACTTTTAATTCCTCTTTTTTAAATAAGTATGTTACAACTTCAGTTCTCATAGAATTCGATATAAATTTGTTTGAAGTAAACATTGAATTCCAGTGTTGGTTTTGTACTCCAGCAGAATGAACACCACTGTTTTTTCTTACTCTGGCTGAAAAGACTGATTCTGTTCTAATGGAAAAGAATGCAGAACTGAATTTATTGTGATCATGCAAAATTTTCATGTAGGAAGAAGGCTCAGCACTTAAGTAAATTCTCTTGTCTGTTGGTAGCGATTAAATACAGGCTAAAAAAACGCTATATTTTTATTTAGAAATGGAAATTAGTACATTTTTGTGTATGCTAGAATTTCTGGAAGATTCAGCTCCTCAAACAATCTGAGGAACAAGATTAAAAAAGTGAAAATCACCAGAGAAATGTTTCTTCTTAGTGAGAAGCTTTCCCCATTATTCTCAGCCTTGATAAAAGATGATAAAAGACTAACTTACTAGTCTTCAGTAAAGTGAGTGAAAATCTTTTATTAATCTTCAGTCTTACATCAGTAAAAGGAATTGTGTATCTCAGTCAAACAAGATGATCTAAGGATATCTTCTATTTTTCAAATCTAAAAAACATTAATTACTGCTATGTGGAATTTACTTGAGCATTACAAGTACAAAGATGTGAAAAGGAAGCAACAGCTTTTGATCATAACTAGTATATTATCTGCTATTTTGAGCTTATTCTTCTCTGGTACATGCACACGTGTAGATTTCACTAGAGTTCAATGTATTCATGTAGTGGCAAATGGATTCCCATAGTACAGTGGGTATAGAAAAAAAATACGAAAAATGTAGTCATGAAAGGCGTGGGATAAATTATAGGTTTATTTAATGAATTGCATCCCGTCAAGAAGTCCACTCTCATTAAAACTACTAATCTAATTCAGAGAGCTCTCAAAGAAATTTCCAGTGAAAGTGTTTACAGAAAATAATGCACTGAGCTGGTTTTCCTCAAAACATCAACTGACATTGTTTGGTTTTCTGTTAGTACCTGCTTTACATCTAGAAATGACCTGGTACCCTGTTTTAGGTGTAGAAATGCCATCTACCGTGTTCTTTAGAAAGCAAAGCTACTTAAGATAAGCATTCATGTTTATTCTTTTTATCTTGAAAATTTGTGTACTATTACGTGGCAGAAATGTCTATCTTTTGGTTTCAATCATCTGCCCCATTGTGTTCGCAATGCAGAATTATCAAAGAGAAGACAGATACGGGAACCCTGCAATTCCAGGTTCATTGGAATATAACCTTGATTATTCTCACGTGTGTGAACTTGAAAAAATCACTTAAGCTCTTTGCACTCTTCTTTTTTGCTGTATGAAATAGTGATAATGTACACTCTTTATAAAATTTTTTTATGCTATATTTCTTTATAGTATTTGTGTATATTTTTATTAATATTGTAGGAGTAGCATTTTCCAAAGCCTATCACTTTGCATCCGTCACTTCGTATCTGCCTACTGTGAACTTGATGCAAAACCAGTTGAGTAAAGACACTTAAAGAGACTGTCAGTCAAGCTAGATACTCACCATAGGGTTTCTTTGTAACCACATGGAAAGCATACCATGAACTTAAAGAATCTGCATCTAATGTTATTTTACCCTTATTTTTTTTGCCCCAGGACAGAACGATTGGCCAAAGATATTGTGCAAGACATTGGCGACAATGATATTGTGGTTCTCTGTGTCCTCAAAGGTGGCTACAAGTTCTGTGCTGACCTCGTGGAGCACATTAAAAATCTCAGCAGAAATTCAGAAAGGTTCATCTCCATGAAAGTTGATTTTGTTAGACTGAAAAGTTACCACGTAAGTCAACAACTTATTTATGTAGATTCTGCTTGTATGTTCCTAATAAATTGTGGACTTTTGCAAATGGGAAATTAATTTTTTTTCCCCTCAAATTAGAAGAAAAACAGTGTGAAAAATATTTTTGTTTGAAAAACCTGTGGGGTTTTTCTTCAAAATATTTGCTCATGTCCCTTTATACTTTTTGGGTAGTATGAATGAGGATATGAAGCATCCTCAAGCTGTATTTTTTCAGTCTGTCTTCACTTTTGGAAAGAAAATTATTCAGATTTCCGTCATCTAAAATGTCGGCATGTTGTTTGTTCTCAAAATCCTCAACAGTTCTGTCAAGTTTATTTCATGTTACTTCATTTTCCACTCCCACTCCCACATAGTTTGGCGTAAATGCAAGATGATAAATCTATGTCTTACTTTAAATGTTTAATGCTAAGCAAATGAAATGCTTTCATCTTCATAACATGCAGTTTACATAGTAGCAAAATATACCACTAGATGATGATAGTGTTTTATAAGAAAATGAAATAAGCCATTGAACCAAATCCAGTGTTGAAGTAAGGATCAAGACTTCCTGTTATCTTCAGAGGAAATTACGCAATAATGATTCATTTGTTTCAGTGAGGCAGTGACAGTGAGATGACCGGCCTTTTTTTAGAATGCATGATTAAAATTCCTATTTGCATAAGCTATACATTTATATTTCACCTTATAGTGCATACTCTATAGTGAGGGAGGATTTCTAGAAGTTGTCCTAGAAGTGTCTGAGGAAGTACACTAAATAAACGGAGCGATAATACAGTTTCTCTCAGAGCCCAAATGTAACTTGCTGAGTCCAATAGTTCCCACAATAACGCTATGTCCTTTCCACAGACACAGGCTGGTTGGTTGGTTGGTTGGCATTTTGCTCCAACTCCAGTGACTGTAAACTTTTCCTAACTTGAACAAATATAGTCTGAATTTTTTCCATCATTGAAGAGAAGTAGAGAGCCATTTGTACCCATTTGGTTAGGATTGGGTCCTGGGACTTCTCTTTCAAGAATTAGTCAGGTCTATGAAGGACATGTGCAATACTAATTTTATACAATTTCTAGCTATGTAGCACTATTATAGAACTAATTAATAAAGTAAAATATAATGTTTGTCTTGCATAAAGGCACATGGAAACTATACTCAATTTATTTGGTGTGGTAATGATAGCACTTCAACAATACTGCTTGCCGAATAGTGGAATTACTTAAATTGTTTTTTATTTTGCACCTGGCATAAAGGTAATGCACATGTTTATCCTATTGGGTTATCTCTTATCCAGTGTGAAGATACCCTGGCTCTAAAATTTCTTTCCTTGGTGACAAGTCAATTCTTATTAGCCATACTAACCCATAACCAATGAGTGGCAGGAGATGTATGCCGCAAAAGTGTGGAAACGTTCACATCATTGCTTAGGAAATAAAATAAAAACATGTTATATCAAGATGAAACTGCAATACAAATTTTGTTATGCAAGGATGCAGTTATCAAGACTAAGTCCTAGATGATCCTAGCATTTAGTGGCTGTGCATACTTTGGATCTTAGCTTCCTGCTTTAGCAGGAAGGTAGCACCTTCTCTAGATCTAGTGCTTGCATCTAGTTTTTAGAAAATAAATTTTAATTTTTTTTTTTCTTATAAGTGCTTCCAAATAGGTGTCATGTATTTAGGGCGTGAAGCTGTGCTTGATTTAGTGTTTGGAACAGTACTTGATATCTGCTTGGTCTTGAGAAGCTGAATGATGCTGCAGTATAAATTTGAAATTACATTGATATTGATAGATTCATTCCATGAGATATGCATAAATGTAATGCTGGCTAAAGTACCAGTACCGGTGCCTGCCATCCTTTGCTTTTTGAGTTATTGTTGTGTCCTGTCCAGTTGCAGTTTTAGAGAATGTATCTGTGTCAACATAGCCGTGGTCAGAACACTTGAGGAACTCACTGTTACTAGTTTGAGTGATTCTTTATCCCAGCCTTATGTGAGACTCCCAAATCCCCCATGTCAGTTTGTTTTGTAATAACGTACCTCTCACAGTGTTTTACACTTTAATCAGGGGCAAATAATTACAGTTTTAGAGGTAAAACTCTACAGGATGTCTTGGAGCATTACCAGTTCCACTCCTTTGCTTCCCTTTGCCTTTTCTGTTCCACTTTCTATTAAGACTTATTACTGCTCTCTCTTTTTATCCCTTTTTCATTTTATAGACACTGTTCTTTTCACGTTATTTATCCTGCTTTCTTTTACTAACTGTTCTTTGTTTCTCTCCTAAAGGGAGTCCTGCTGTTCTCAATGTACTTCCTTCAGATATGTCTCCCTTACCCCCTTCAGCTGTTTAAATCCAACAACTAATATCAGCTCAAACTCGTGGAATTTTTGAATTGTCTCATTCCAACTTCAATACTGAAAGGTTAGTTGATTTTTAGAGGTTGTAATTTAAAGTGAGATTTCATGGTTTAATCATGTAGCAAAAATGGGCTGTAATTGTGACCCAAAGTCAGATCTTGGCAACAGTGAAAGTACATCTTAACTGCAAAGTATCAGTGGAATATGTTGTACTTTGATGTCTGGCATATGGACATGATTACAGGAAAAGGAGATTTACAAATATGACCAGCTTTACATGGCTGTTTGTTTTTCAAACCTGTCATCATATTCCAGAATTTCGACACTTAATTAGTATGTTAAGATCTGCTTTGACATTAAGTAGATGGAAGTTGAGCATGTAAATTCTTTCTTAGACTTCTTCATACAAATTAATTGTTTTCTTTTAAAAAAGCATAGTACATTAGATTCTCTGGATGTTAATGAGATGAGTGGCTGCTTGTACTTGTAATCAGGATGGTTTTATCTGGTTTGCAAAGTATTGACGTGTGCTTAAGCCTGGGCATTTTATGATAAACTTTCCCATGTTTTGCAAGTGGTGTCTTGCTTCATTATCTCAGTTTGGCATGTCAGATTACTGAATTTAGTATATATACAGGTAATGTGGGAAAATACCATTTGATTATTATTTTTAGAGGAAACAAAGAGGAAGCCAACTTAGGAAACTGTAACCTAAAAATGATGTGGTTATACTGTTTAAATTCTATAGACATCAGTATTAGTTCTTAGACCTTTAATATAATTCCTGCAACTGAAACTGGAGGTGCAGCCTTGTCTGAAAGCATATTTTTATTTCCTCTAACAATCAAACTGTATTTTTCTGTTTCTTTGGTTTTGGTTTTTTGGTTTTTTTTTTCCACTAGAATGCTAAAACGATACAGTAGAGAAAGTTAAGGAGTTTACACGTATGGACAGAAACTTACAGGCTCAGATGTAGATCAATAAAGAAAAAATTAGCTGTGCTTAATTGTAAATAAAGTTTATATTTGTAAATTGAGAAATATACAATTTGAAAAGAAACACTTAATACTTTTGTTATAACTCAGATTTTTAAGGCTTCTTAATCAGTAAGAATGATATTAAAAATAATTATGAAATGGAAAAGAATCATGAGTGGAAGATATGTGGATAGATTTCCTCCATAGAAACACAATTCTTGGAGAATACCATTTCTTGTAGACTTACAGGTGATATGATATACTTGTTCTCATTTCAATTTTGTGTATTTAAATGAGCTCAAAACAAGAAGATGGTTTAAATGGGGATTTGATTAGAGGCTGTATGGTGACTTTACAAGCTTTGAACACAGCGGGCAAATTAAAAGAAAGCACCAAGGTGAGAGTTGGAAAATATGATTTCAGAAATAAACAGATATGGAGGTATCATGTAGACTTAAGGGTAAGAGTCAGGAAGTAAATGGAGAGGAAAATAAAATCCAGTGATGGAAATTTGAATGAGAAGCAGCAGTTCTGAGTTTTAAGAGGCAGAAAAGAGAAAACATACACTTTTTTTAATGAACTCAAGAGTAGTGAGGCAATAAGTGTAGAGGGTAGACAAGGAAGCTCTAGAGCAGCCCTTATGTGAAATACGATGCAGATATGGAAAGCTGCATGCCCAGTTTCAGGGGAAAACAATGTATTCTGCAAACACTGATGTAAGAGCTGATAGAATTTGGCAGCTTCTTAGATATTAAGTTCTAAGACATTGGATTTTAATATAAGTTCGAAACAGTGGAATTGACTGCAGAGATTTTTAAGTTTACAATTGGATTCATTAATAAAATTTAGTATGTTCAATTTTCACCGTACTACTTTTTTTTCGTAGTGATTGCTCCTCCACAGGGAATCAGAGCTCTGAAGTTGAAAAGAGGTGAGAGTTTCAGATTGATAGAAGAATTCAAAATTATTTTCAGAAACTTCATAGATTGAAGTTAAGGATGAAAAGTAATGGAGGAAGAAGTTGGGGTTGGGAATGTTGTCTAAGGAGAAAATGACACTAGCAGGAGACTTAAGAAACATAGATCCAGAAATTCTTTAATATGTTTGTGATATCGATAACTTTAGCAGATTAAAGAACTAATTAGGAAGAACCCAGAGGGAGGTACAACAGAGGAAGCAGGAGGGTGTTTTATGAGGGCGTTTACAAATTAATGGATAGGACTGGACAAGAAATAGTGTTTGAGGACGAACCAAAAGAGAGAGTGAACAAAGGAATAGAAGGACATGGATGTCATGAAGAGAAGGGCTGAATGCGATATGTTTTAGTAAAAAAGCATAGCATGAGAACCATAGCAGAAGAGTAGAGTGTTCACAAACAGTAATTAGAGCTTCTCTTTGTTCAGTGAGCAAGAGACAGTTTATGACAGGCTGATAAAGGTAAAGGTTGAATTAAAGCTTGAGACAGAAGAGGATGTTCTGGCTCATCAAGTCTAATCCCCTACTAATAGATGCAACAATATCAACTAATCCTGTTCCATGGGTATGCTAAAGGTCATCTTTAAACCAAAGCTCAGTTTTGAAATGGAATTGGAAAAACTAAGTGGAGGAGTAGAGGAAGTATGCAGAGTCTGTCAACTGTCTTGAGAAGTTCTTAGCAAGCTGTCAGCAGAAAAGCAAGTAAATGCATATGAATTAAGACTTCTTTAGTGGACAGATGATGTAAACTAAAAATTGAAAGAATCATGCTAAGAGTCGTTGAAACCTGTGGAGGGGGCTGGTGGAAGAGAGGAAAAACACCACATAATTTTACCAAGCAAACCAGTGTGCTTTCTACATGCATTGCTACCTGTTCTAGTAAACATTAGTATTCTCATAGCATAGCTGTTTTTTCACTGAAAAACATGGAGAACTAAATTAGGAGTGAAACTGATAATTCTCCTAAGACTTTTTTGATTTCTTTGGTTATTCTTGGATGGGCTATAGTGACAGAAGACCAGTAACCTCTGTTATTTAGAAATAACACTATTATAATAAACTCTGTTATTTTGAATAGCGTTGAGACCCCACCTGGAGTACTGCATCCAGCTCTGGGCCCCCAACATAAGAAGGACATGGACCTGTTGTAGGGGTCCAGAGGAGGGCTACAAAGAAGACCAGAGGGCTGGAGCAACTCTCCTATGAGGACAGGCTGAGAGAGTTGGGGTTGTTCAGCCTGGAGAAGAGAAGGCTCTGGGGAGACCTTATTGCAGTCTTTCAATACTTAAAGGGGGCTTACAAGAAAGGTGAGGACAGACTTTTTAGCAGGGCCTGTTGTGATAGGACAAGGGGTAATGGTTTTAAACTTAAAGAGGGTAGATTTAGACTACATATAAGGAAGAAATTTTTTACCATGAGGGTGGTGAAACACTGGCACAGGTTGCCCAGAGAGGTGGCAGATGCACCATCCCTGAAAACATTCAAGGTCAGGTTGGACGGGGCTGTAAGCAACCTGATCTAGCTGAAAATGTCCCTGCTTGTTGCAGAGGGGGTTGGACTAGGTGACCTTTAAAGGTCCGTTCCAACCTAAACTATTCTATGATACTGTGAGTCTATGAAATTGTGCAATGCACTACTGAAAGAGGATAGTAGATGAATTGTTGATAATCAGATTCTCCATTTTAGTTGTTAATTACATCTTGAGCACAGATTATTACAGAATGTTGATCTGTTTTCTGTATATCTGAATTGTGGATTCTAGAAGTGCATTTTTCATCTTCTGATGTCAAGAAGATCTTGTTGAAAATCATCCTGAAAAATATGAATGAACTTCAAAGGAATGTTGTTTGCTAGTTACTTGGAGGAAACTTCTAGAGGATTATGTGGATTTGGTCAATTCATGTAATTCTTTAAAATGAATCCATTATTTATGGTTTCCAAAACATAACTAATAAAAAAACATGACCTCTGAATTGTAATCCACACACAATGGTTGCATTGAAGTCTGTTCACAAACAAATCCATTGATACGATCTGTTTCCTCTTCAGCCTCCAGTTGTTTGAAATATATTTACAACTGTTGGTTATTAATCTTGGCATAAACTGGGCCATTAGTGCTGCAGAATTCTGAAAACAAGCAACAAAACAAGCATTGTTTAGCAGAAATCTGAATGTTTTTGCTATATGAAGCCATCTCAGTAAATAGTTTTGCTAAATCTCTCTACTGTAGGAGTAAGGAACAGAGGGATTTTATACTAAGTTGAAAGCCAGTTGGTAAATGTAGTAATTTATATTTCTGACGTGTAGCTTTACTTCTCATACACCATTACTAAATACTTACATCTTAAAAAACACAACAGCATGGGGCATCAGACTATAATCAGAGTAGAGAATGGTGTAAAATGTACATTCCTGCTTTGCATAATAACCTATTCTTATTCAGTGTCATTCTACTGTATGGAACGTAGGTTTTTTTGAGATCAGTATGAACTTACATCTGAAAACAATATGTTGTATTCCTGACCCTAAAAAGCAACTAGCTTCAAAATGGTTTTATTTATTTAACAACACAAAAGAAACAACTAAGTATATTGCTTGGACTTAATGATTCATATCTATACCCAGACTCTACAACAGTGTTGCAATGATCGTTTATCCCCTGTGTGTCATGAAAACACAACTTATGATCTCCTGAGAAAAATGCGTGTCCTCAGATGAAGAGAATCCACATTAGCTTTTGTACTTACAGGTTTTCTCTTGGGCAAGTTGCAAGTTTCCTTTATTTTGCTTCATGGACACAGTTTAGCTGATGACCATGTCATCTACTTGATGCTGAGTAGCCATCGAAAAATTCCAAATTGGAGCCTAACTGGTAGAATGAATACCTGTCAACTTTAAGGCCAAATTATCTGTGAATTATTGATTTGACATACAAATAAATATAGGCAAAATATAGGCCCTTCAGTGTAGGCAAAATGTGATTTATTTATTTAATTTGGCGAGAGGTTGTGTGTGTACTAGACATTTAAAAACTAAAATATACTCTTCTAACCTTTTTCAGATGCATGGCTTGCAGTAAGCACTGTAGACAGTGAACACCTGTACAGAGAACTTTGCAGCATGATATACTTTTAGAAGCTAATGAGCAACAAAAATATGACATTAATTTAGTCCACAAAAGCTACCAGTGTCCAGGATATAGACCTTAAAGTTGTTGCTGTTCTGCTAAATGCGTTCTAGTGATCGTAGACAGTGCTGCCAAATAGATGTCTTATGGGCAAGCTAAAGATGAGAGATTTGGGACTGGAAATCTACTCCTAGATTTGGCAAAGGCAGTTTATCTCTGTGTACTTTTCCATGTCTATGAATGGACAAAATGGCATTTGCATCCTAAGTAGTAGTATCTTTTTGAGTGAAAGCTCTATGAAATGCTCAAACCTGCTAAAGCAAGCGAGTAAAAGGTCCTTTACAGATCCAAGCCAAAGATACTCCAAAGTCTTAAGCAGGCACTGATGCTATCTCTGTATCTCTGAAGCTTCAGTTATTTCCTGAAACTTAATAAGACCTGCGACAGTTAAGAAGGTGAGGAACTGTGGAAACAGATGATAATTTGTGTGGATAGAATGCTTGGAGATGCTACAGTCCTCCTAACTGTGTCCAAATGTTCATTTTCCAAGTGTTAAGACTTGTTTAAAAATGGAATATTTTTCATGAAAGAAACAGCCAACCACTTCTACGTGCAGCAGTGTCTTACTGCAAAATGCCAGCTTCAGAGACACTAAAGCTTTTCAGAGAAAGAGCTGAAAATGTGTTAGTAGCGGAAGTTGTCCCAAAAGCTTATTCTTGCAGCTAGCTGATAACATTTATAAGAGATTTACAGAAATACAATGAGAAGAACGGCAGTCTCATTGGTGAAGTTGTGGCAGGTGTTATTAGGGTAACAGACGATTCTGGCAACTTTGAGAATAAACTCTCCTGACAGATTCATCTGTACATCAGGAACAGGTAGTGCTTTGGTGTGAAAACTAAGACACTTGGAAATGGGTCTCTTTTCTGATTGCATCTGCACTGGCTGGGACAGTGGCAGTCTCCAGTTCATTCCTCAGCGACTGCCGAGCCCTCCTGACAGTCACACTCTCCGGCTCAGCTTCTTCTGAGCACTTCCTAACCTGTTTCAGCCCAGATGAGACTTTCTGTTTGAACCACTTCAGCCCGCTGGATTCATTTTTACTGCCCCAGATGCACGCATGCATCTCAGCAGGCCAGTGGCCCCTGCCAGAGGGAGAGTTATAAGCAGCTGGGGACAGGTTGTGGGCAGTAGCTTCTTCAGTCAGCACGGCTTCTGCTGGAAAAAGGTCTGCCCATAATTGAGGGATCCTCGTCACCAAGGGTGCAGCATGGCAAGCCTCAGACTCCCCCTTTTCTTTATCTCCTCAGAGGTGTCAGAAGGAGCATGGATATTTCAACCCTAATTATTTTTGAGAACCAACCTACTTTTCATAATATTCTGAGGCAAACCGGAGAAGGCTATACTGTATGTAATAAAATGTGACCTTAAAATTCAGTGTTGTAGAACTTCTCGGGTCTGGAGACAGATGCTCTCCTTTCTAGGCATCTACAGCTTCCGTTTAACGTGATGGCAGAGTTGTGAGATATGAGACCATAAATTCATCACTTGCTCAGGGCTGTCTTGAGTGTAAGGAGGAAGAAAATATTTCTGATTTAAATTATTTTAATTAAAACATACAGTATTTTCCTGTTGGACACCGCTTAGGGGCTTGGAGTGTTACTAATGATATAAGCAGGTGTTAATTTGTGGGCATAGTTCGGGAAAGGTCATAATAATCCTATCATACAGGCAGTTTATCAAGTTTATCTGTAATGTAAAACTTACTCAGAGAGAGGTGATCTCTGTAACTGTGTGCATCAGATAACACACCTACACACCACTTAAATATGTTAGCACCATCTGAATTCTTGGTGATTTTTTTTTAAGTATGAGTAAGTGTTTCTGACTCACATGTAAAAGATTTGGGGGAACCAAACAGCTCAGCCGGGAGAGAACTGAGTAGGAAGCGGCCTGATTGCCATGGGGACAGAATGAGCACAGATGTGGCAGTGAAGGCAGCGTGGTACTGAGCTGTGCTACAGCTCTCCAGCAATAACAAAATATTGTTCTAACGCATTTATGGGGCATATTAAAGCAAGTAATTACTTGCCTTGTCAAGATACTTTTCATTTTTATCTATTGTTGCCTGCTTAGGTATTATCTTCCTTTGTAGTGATTTGTGATTTTTAGCTGTGGAATTCTTTTTTCTGACTGAAAAATTTTTACAGTTTTCCTGTATTGTGGGTTGACACTCTGTTCTTCTGGACTTCAGATCTAATGAAAACTCCACAAGAGGTATTTTCTAATCTTTCTGGAGAAATTTGTCTCCCCCAAGGGTCACATTTTTCTAACAAGCTGTAATGTTTTCTTTTGAAAAAATGTTTTCCAATTTGAAATAAATGTCTTAGATTACAGTATGTTACAGAGGGTACAGCTACTATGGACAAATGGAGTTTTAGGTCTGAACTTAATTTTTCATAAGTTTTTTTTTTTTAATATGTTTTTTCATGAGCTTAAATCTTTGGTATTTTTAAGCAATGCAGGTTTTTGGAACATCTTAACATTTGAGACCGTGGATGTTTTTGAAATTGGTCAGTTTTAGAACAGATTCAAAGCATCAAGGGATTTCATTAAAAGCATTCAAGAGGTCATCTTTTCAAAGCATTAGATTTTAAAGTTCCCCTGGATACAGTATTTGTTGTAAAGCAGTGGTTTGTTACAAAGCCTGAAAAATTGAAGTTTAGTCTTAGTGAAATATTTTGTTTCATATTCTGCCAAAAATACAGCAAGCTACTACTAAATTATGACATTTGCAGCATTACTGTAGATCATCATTGAGAGAGACTATAGTCTGTATTTTCAGTCTGCTTCACAGATTTGTACAGCAAGAGGGAGATAGGTCCAGAACATAATGGCTGCTAATCCTATTGTACAAATAAGATCTGGCAAGTTTGAAGGTATCATGACACGTTTATGCATTGGAAAAATATCACCTTGATTACTTATTTGGATGCTAATAATACCATTTAGTGTGTGGTTTTTATATTAAGATCCGAAATGGGGCAAAATTAATTAAAAGAAGCCGGAGGGTTCTAATTTTCCCAAGGAATTCTATGACTCTCTTTTACTGGCATCCTTTAAACGCTGTTTCTTAAAACAGATCATAGCATGTGCAATGTTCATGTAGGGCCACACCCCAAGGGTGCTGTAAGGCATAAACCAAAAAGGTTACTTTAAAGGAATATAGCAATAACAAGAAGTACTGTATTGTTGCAGTGCTTATCTGTGTGACAAATACAAAATTCTTTTCTCCTCATTTGGTAGATAGAAGTTATAATATTTATATAGAGAAGGGATGCTATAAAATAACCTTCCAAGAAAACTCACAAAGGATATGTGCATTGTCAAAAGTTTCCAAGTTGTCACTAGCCAAGGGACTAAACATCGTGGTATGAAAGAGAGCACTGCCAAGATGTAAGAGTCAATGATACCCTAGACTCCAGATTGCTGGAAGGGACTAAGCATTTGAGGTTTTTATCAGTCTCATCTTCTGTGAATTTGCTTGCACCTATCTATCTGTTTTCTCAGCCTGTGGCTATTTGACAAATTTGAAGATTCTTCTCCTGCCTTCCTTTTATCACCAAATCCTAGGAACTGGATTTGGTGATAGTCAGGGTCAGAAGGTTAGTACTTTGAGCTTAGTCTAGAGAAAGCTGTTTTCTCATGTGCTTTCAGAACCCCCCAAGGGACAGGGGTTTTAGTACGGAGCCACCAATTCACTGTACGATTTTTCACAATGTTCATTTACTTTTGTTCATTACTTTACAACACATTTTAAAAAATGGGGTAAGATAGTACATATGGACCTAGTGGTGTACCAACTGGCATGCTGAGATCCTGTGTTGATGCTACGAAATATGATTTCCAGTTCTGCTGCTGTAATGTTCATGCATTTAATGCTAAACAGTAACTGGGTAAAAGACAGATACTCCAGTTAATGTGGGCTGAAACCCAAACTGACCTTTTCCTAGCTGGGTCCAGTATAGCTGGCCATAGCATGCTTAGTGTCCTTTACGAAATCTGCATTACCATAGCATAGTAACAGGAGGAAGATTTTCCCTTCACTCTTTAGTTTATGGTGGTCTTCTGAGAGCTGAGGAAGAAAAGCAGCCCAAGTCTCCTATACCAAGAGTGTGGGATTTTATTGCTTTATTATCCCAAATGGTGGACACACTTAGTAATACCTCCTGGCAATCCAAAATGAGTTCCTGAGTAGGATTATAGAAGTTCTGGAGAGTTCACTTCCTAAATTGTTTTGACTGTAAGTTTTAAATTTTATTTGCCTCCCAGCTCTGGATACAAAGCGTGAACCTCACCTCACAGGACTGAACAGCCCTATGAAATTGTTAGTCCCTTTTCTCATCCTGGAACATAGGCAGATTTTATCTCTATATATTAAATGTTATTTTACAGAATAAAAAGTTAATAGTACAAGGAAACCTCAGACTACACTGTGGAAACTAACCCAAGATTTGAGGATATATTGTGTTTCTGATTTATACACTGTTCAAAACATTTGGTATCACATGTTCTTGATTTCAGTTCTTGCTGATCTTTTTAAGTACACAGGTGCTGTTTGTGTCATGTGGTTATATGTGGTGCCGCAATCTTACTGCCTCATTCTTAAACAAAATAACGCATTGAACCAATACCAATCAAATCTATAAAACTGAAATGCTAAACCAGAAAGGAAAATAATTTACTGTCTATAATACTTCTTAGCCAGGATAACTGGTCTAAATTGTGCTGCAATTTGCAACAGTTTGGCCGTTTTCCTGTAGAGTTACTTCAGGTTTATGCCAGTAAAAATTGAGATCATAGCTCTGTTTAGAGATTTTAAGGAAAGTTTTACCCACAATAAAACTACAGGGGTAGTTTATGTATGCAGTCATGTTTTCAGAAGATTTTGTTTACTTGAAAATGTTTGAAATATCTTTATTCTCTATATCTACAGAACTTATTAATAAGTGGAAATAAAGTGTTGAACACATGCTTCCTGTAAACTAAAAGAGCGTAAAGCATTGACAACTTTTAATATTTGCTCCTAGAAAATGTGTTCTTAGTTGCAGGTATGATCTGTATTAACCTCTGTTAACTGCATGAACATTGCATGTGAGTTTGCCTTTGTTGATGTCTGAGAGTACACACAAGAGAGGTCCCTTCAAAATGCCTTGACAGGGAAGGGAACAGCTTCAGTGGCAGTTTATGCTTCATTAGATAGCAGAGATTCTCCATGGAAGAACTCTTGTAGGGGATGAATTTTCTGGTAGCTATTTCAAGACACCTTACCTTCTTTGGATTTAATACAGAGAAGGCATGCAGGAGTCCTGGTAGCCAAGAAATTACTGAATATGTGAACAGATGATTGTAAATAATCCAGTTTATTAAGTTAAATAACTTACAGTTGCCCTGAGAGTTTTTTAGGCTGAATGATCTGCCGTGCTTTTTCAGCAGGGAAGAAACATACACGTGTTACCACAGGTCAGCTGATAAGGAGCTGTCAGTAGGTTCGTTGTTTGCGTTTCTCTGTCCAAAGCCAACTTCCTCATTGCAGAACTCTGGCCTTCCCTGGAACTGGATAGACTAGCCTGAATTTGAAACACTTCCAAACCTGCACGATGGAGTTTTTTTTGTTAAGGAATAACAAGGAAGAAAAAGAATAAAAACTAAGCGAAATCTTCAAATTAGTTGTACTGGAGATCTAACCATAAAGATATAAAATATGTCTTACACTGTAGTAACTGGAGCTCAGATAGATATACCTATACCAGTTTAAAATTTACTATCTCAGGTTATGCTGGCAATACCAATAAGACAGATCTTGCCCCATTATAGTCAGTTGTGAGGTTACTAAGCGGCTCAGGAAACATCATAGCCTCAACTTTAAAGCTAACAGAGATATGTGAAACCATCAGTGTTTCAGTGCAAATGTACCTTTACTGTCCCTGTTGGACAGGTGATGTTCTGACAGTGGGTGTATGCCAGTTATCTGTATTTGAGTTCCAATTGATTCAGCTTTGTTGGCTTGTTCGCAAGGTATTCAAAGCACCTCCTACAAATTCCTCAGTGACCTGGCACTTGATTATTTTGAATGTGGGTGTGCCCCGGTGGTTGCTGTCTGCCATTTGGTATACATTTGATTCTGGGAAGGGATTTCCAGTCTTTACTGGGAAGAGATCCATATAATTCCCACTCGTTTGCACAAGTCTCCAGCTTAACAGTACTTACTAGTTGTCCTCTGAATGTTGCTACTTAAGCCAGGATAGTCCTTCTAGTTGCCTGCTATGAAAACCATGACATTCCGTGCTCTGACCTACAGAGCTTAGCTGTTCTTAGCTGTTTGTTGTTCTTTAGAGAAGAAACCCAAAATGGTATCAGTTCAAGTGTGTGTTGCTTCTACGTAATGCATCTTATGCATTACCACTCCACAGATGTTCTTACTTCTGCTGATATACTGAGAATAATTTCATAGCCTATACTTTATATGTCAGTTTGACTTTACCTAGTAGTCAAAATAGGTTAATGTGATTATGATGTAGATGCCATACTGACACTTCCCCAACCAGAATATTCCTATATTGAAGTACTTCTCAGGAGGCAGGCTGCAAAGCAAGTAAGTTTCGTACTGGAGTGTCAACATCCAAACTGGAACATCAAAATTTTCATTTTAATTATTATGTTCATGACTGAGATGGTAGAGCATGGTCGTGTAGCAAAAGATATTATAATTATTGAACAGTATATAATTTCAAAGCAGAATTCTTTATACTTGCAGATATATCTATCTAAACTCTGCCAATACCTGCAATTAATTTCTGCAATGCTATTTTTTTAAATGCAGAAATCTTGGTTATATTATGAATCAGTTTGCTGCAGCTAAGTCACATAGAATTAATAATTTTCTTTATAAAGTTGTGTGACAGACATTGCTTCTCTGTTTTCTTTTTTGAAATATATTAACTGGAAAGTAATTTCTTGTCATATCTGCTTTGCTTTCATCTGAGTATTATGTTTTTTCTCAACTGAAAAATGTATCTGTAATATGTGTTAATTTGTGTGCCAGAGTGTACAGTTCTGCTTGGTGTTTCTGTCATTTCAACTTCTATTGCAGCAGTGTACTATAGCCATAGATCTGAAAACATATATGCATTTCATAAGTCAATTGTGTCCATGTGATGTTTCAAAGTCTTAGATCTTCTTTACTGTATGCTCAGTGAGGTTTTTAGGAAGAAAATATTGATCTCATCTCTTAAGCTGGGATTCATCTCACCTAACTTCAGTTTGCTCACAGTTAGGTGTCTAGGTGTAAGTTATTTGCTGTAGATATCCCATATGATAAAACAGGTGATTTACAAGACTAATCTCATTTTCTCCATTGATTATGAAGGGAGCCCAGGATGCATAGATTTAGATGTCTCAACTTTCAGATACCTAAATTAGGAACAGAATTATCCTGTCTTTAATGAGGGCATTTCAAGGTCATGGGTCACTCTATGAGATCAGAAGCAGCATAGATCACATGCAGTCTTAATGGAAAATGAAAAGGTGAGGCCAAAGTAAATGTGGAAACTGAACTCTGCTCTGCTTTAGTGCACATCGCACCAAAACTATTGGTGAAGTGGTGCTAGACTCTTGCTTTTCAAGCTCTACCAATTGTGGGTCATTCACAGTTAGAAACCTCACAGGCAATAATTCTTTCGTAACCATTTCACTTGGCCATTAGGGAAGGATAAGAGAAGCCTTAGAGATGCTCTGCATTCAATGGCTTGAAGTTCCAAGGGACAACTGAAAGCGATGGTCTGCCAATCACTTCTTTTTTGTCAAAACCTTCTTGGAAAACCCAGTTGTAGGAGATGGGATGAAGCAAAGTGAGAGAGCTGCCCTTGGGTTGGTGGATCTGCTGTGTCACTCAAATGGCAGAAAGCAAAGCAGAACAGGTCCGATGGTCACATCCTTCTTTGTTAAGAGTTTTCCTGATGAATTTGGGGAGAAAAAGGTAATCACATTTTTTCAATAAATTCCATATGAACTGTGCAAACTATAGTAACTTAATGCGTGATAATGACCCGGTGTCCGTCTTTCATAATTTAGCTATGCATTTAAACTGTTATGTTAGAGCTTCTTTTTTGCCATGATTGTTTCAGTGAGCCCAATATTAATGTACTCCAGATTCTGTTTCTTTAGAAGAGTAACAGATGTTCACAGTTTGGTACAATTTTCAGATGAGCAATGCTGTTCATAATAAATTTTCCTGAGACCACCCAACTCATTTCACTTGTAACTTGAACTGTGTCCAAGTGTTAATCTCAGGAGATGTAGAAGAGATGTAATAATTCTGTGCCCCACCCAGTTCAAAAGACATGACTTAGTATAGATGGAATTTAAGTATCTATACTTCCAATCAACATCGAAAGTCAAAGTTTTATCTTGCATGCCATGAAAAATAGAGGTGGAAGCAGCAACATTCTTGCTTTCATTCATCAAGTATTCATAGGATCTGAAGATGTATATTGACATGGTCTGAATGAAATAAAATTATAAAACAAAGAGGAACAGGTGAAAAAGCACAACGCAGCAAGTAAAACCAAAGAAATTGAGATTTATCCTGGAAAATGCAGATTTATTTAACACAGGAAAAAATCAGAAATGCAGTATTAAATATAGCTTGCGATGTGACAAAATGCATCATGTCTTGTTAGAAACAGTTGCAATAAATTTTGTGCTGCATTAACCAAAATATAGTGTGATTTTGATATGTCTCTATCTGGGACATTATATTCAGTGTCAAGCATTTAACAGCAGAAATAGTGTTGATAGGGTTTAGGGATGTTAGAAAGCAAGTATTGAGGAACTTTGGGAGATGGAACTTGTAATTCATGTCTCTGCATTTATAAGAAGTCCTAGAGACTCAGTCATATCAGTTTTGTCAAGGCATGGAACAACTCCCAAAGGAAAAAAGGAGCTCTGAATGACTTGAGACCATGAAAATTAAACAAACAGTTCTGAATTGACAGTAATTGGTACTGAATGAAACAGTACCATTTTTTTTCTTCCCTGA
Organism: Numenius arquata; assembly: GCF_964106895.1. Lineage (NCBI taxonomy): Eukaryota > Metazoa > Chordata > Aves > Charadriiformes > Scolopacidae > Numenius > Numenius arquata. Next base: position 26,651,727 of record NC_133587.1, on the reverse strand, counting down.
CATTTATTGTACTTTATACTTAACATTTAGTGCAGTGTTATTTTGAGATTATAAACTGAGAATTCAGAAAAAAGCATTGAGAGGTTCCTATGGCAACCATAGTGTGCACATTATCTATATGAACATTATGATTACGGTAACGTGACATCATGGTATTGAATCTTGCTGTTTGGCAGGTGTGTATTTTACATTATGAGTTAATTGATGAACATAGAGTTATAGTTATAAATGACATTAAAATTAATGATCTGAATTATTTGGTTTTTTTGCAATAGAATTGCTCTAGTACATGGTGCAAGTAATTTCTTTAAATTTCTTGAAAACACCTTGGCTGGAGGATTCTGAGCTGCATTTTTATATATGTTTTTAGGCACGGTGAATACTCAACCCTGTCCTCTGACAGAAATCATTCTCCAGTCAGAACATGGGGGTTTTCATAATTGTGTGCAGTTGTGTCACAACAGCCAGTGTGTGAATACGCAGATTGACAGGATGCTCTGATCCCTTGGCTCTCAATGGCTTTTGTGTTTGCTTAACTGCTTGCCAGCAATGAAGATGCTATTTCAGCATCTTCCTTTCAGCTGGAGCCAGAAATACCAAATGCAAAGGAAACAGTGCTGCTGTGAAGACCGCTAAAAGAGATTTTTTTTAGTTAAATAAATTCATTAATCATTGCTGCTCACTTATCTTCCCCACCTTCCCTCCCCCTGGCTCTTTTTAAACTAGCAACTGAAGGCAAACTGCCCCTTCAGTAATTCCTGCGTGTTGGTTGTTACTCAAATTCCAGTCTTTCTTATTTGGAAATGAAAAACAAAATTGTCACTGCCTTGGTTACACACGCCGTGATAGATATTAGCAACTATCTGCTTTTCATAGTCTTGACCTGAATATGTCCCTGACTTTTGAAGAGTGACCTGTCTTGCTCTACAACAAAAGGCTTATGCTTTTAAACCTGAACATAAGATCTTCTCTATCCCTACTTTTTATTTAGTGTTAAAATAATATTCTGAGGACTCAGTTGATTGCTTCGGTTTTTTTTTCTTTCTGTTTTTCTTACAAAAGTAAAAGAAATGTTGAAACTTATATTAGATAAGACATATGGGATGTAACCTTCATTCCTGCTTTAGCTGTTTCCCAGGAAACAAATCAGAGCAGCATGAAAAGGATCTAAAGCTCCTAGATCCGGTGGAGAAAAAGTGAAGGCAGGTCTAAAACCTGTCTTTTAAGGCAATGATTGCTAAGAACCTCTTACAAAGCTGTAGTGTGAGATTTTTTGGGGGAGTGGAGTCTAATTAAAAGGGTGCATCTGCAGTATGCAAACCTGGAGAAATTGTCATCTGGGCAATTCTGCAACCTTTACTTACAGTTACTCAGGAAGGCTGTATTAATTTAGACAATCCATTCCCATGGGGACCATGATTAGTTCCTGGAGATGTCAGGTTGCTTGTGATCAACTGGCTGCAAAGGTGCCTTGGAAGCCCCTGGACTTTTGCCACCTGGTATGTGAGTGTGGGCAGATGTGGTTTCCATCCGCACAGCGTGCAGCGGTGACCGTGCCGCGTGGCAGGCGCGTGTTGCTTTTTGAGGGGAAGAAGAAGAGCTATAAACTCCTTAGCCCAGAAAAAAGCACCTGCCTTCTAAGTCCCACTGTCTCATTATTTATTTGTGGAAAAACGTTTGACTTCAGAGCGCTGGATTTATGAAATAAAAGCAAAGTATTCAAGTATAGCGTTTCTGTCAGTTGTTTGTAATGATAATTCCTGATGTTACTGGTAAACTACAGCATCATGTTGTGGTGCTGCAGCTGTTATTAAAATTGGACTAGCACTGTCTTCCTATGGCTAGAGGGATTAGATTAGCACATGCAGCAATTTGGCAAAAAAACCACATTAACTATACTTACTTTTGCTCTTGCTTTGTCTGGAAAGTTCATATAGCCTGGCCATGACTGTATATTTTTTAATTTGCTACTTTCTTTAAGGTCTCTTTGTCTTCCTGTAAAAGTAGGGCTACTGTATGTCTGCCTTATGTGATCTTAACTTTGTGTGCTGCTGATAATAAATTTGAACTAGAGCTGGTTGAGAATTTTCTATCAGAATGTATTTCAACTAGAAATGTCTGTAAAACAAATTTATCAAAAGAAGTTGTTTTACTGATTTTTTTTTTTAAATACTTTTTCTAATAGGAAAATCAAAGCTTACTATTGTGTTGCATTTAGTTCAACCTGATTGGCAGTATTTTATTTTATGGAATTGACCTCAAGGACTTTATCTTTGAGTTAGCTGAAAAAGCAAAAGCAAAACTCTTGAAACTGTATGGCACACTGAAACTAGTCTTGATAACAAGGGATAATTTTTCAAAACTTTCGTGCCCCCCCCCCAAAAAAAAAACTGAGTGAATGTCTTCAAAAATAGCTGAGTTTTCTGTATGAGTGACAGATGTAAACACATTTGGTCTGTCTTTCTAAAGACTCTTCCAAAAAAAGAAAGTGCTTACAGGTGTATGGTCAAGTGTTGAGATCCGCCTGTCTTCCCGCTGTGAAAGGGACAAGTACATTACTCAACACTTGTCATACTAAGAAATAGCAACCAAGGGAGCATTATGTATTTTAAAAAGAAAGAGGCAACCTTTTTTTGTTTAGTAAAACCTGGAGCTTGTTGTTAGCTTAAATACAACCAGGAGATGATAGAAGCCACAGGAACAAGCGAGAGCGGGTTTTGTCATACACCGATACTAACAAGCATTAGAAAATATTGGTAATCAAGACTATGAAAGATCAAAAAAAAGTTACCGTGTTTCTATTTCTATTTTATACAGTTATATCCAATTTCAAAGTTTTGTCTTTCTTCTTTCAGAATGATCAATCTATGCAAGATATGCAGATAATGGGAGGAGATGATCTTTCAAAGCTGACTGGGAAGGTTTGTTAATTTTAAATTTAAGAAAGAAAATACATCCACTAAAAACACTTTAGAAAAGGTATATAATTTTGCACATGGATTGTCAGATACTAATATTGGAATCAAAGAAATTTATTAATCTCTATTAAATTGCTGTAATGTCATTGCTTTCAGATTGCAGATGCCCAAAAAGGCCAGAATGTAGCTCCTCCATCCTAGTGTAGGGGTTTCCCAAGAGTTGTACAAATGCCATCAGTGAGACTGTGGGCAAAATTTGTACTGGAATGCTTCCCCTGAGCTTGTTTATGTCGTGGAGCCTTGTTTTTTCTGCCCTTGTTGGGTGCATGCAAGTAAACTGCACGTTGAGTATCCCTGTTGAATTCAGCATATGAGGAGTTTAATACAGTTTTGCCTACTGTACAAAGTTCAGTTGTGGAACTTTTCACTCAGGTAGTCAAATGGGATTTTTTTTTTTATGACTGTATGACTGAATTTGCTTTGCACTGTGCTTGAACATAGTGGTAATGAAAGAGAGTGGTTTGAGTCAGTGAAAAGGCTATTTTCATCCAACCGTGGTAATACAAAGCAGTACTTTGAAGAGGAAGGAAGGCTGATTTCATTAATGTTCTATGTGGAAAATGGTCAGAAATGGGTTCTTTACTTATGCATTAAGGCAACATAATACTTATCTTGTTATTTGTACTGTACATGCAGTTACTCTTTTATTAGCCGGCACTAAGTAATACCAGTTTCTTCAAAGCACTCAAATGTAGCACTAGCAAACTCATTTGTTTTGTTGTACACACAAGAAAAAGAAGAGACAAACTTAACTTTAAATATTTCATTAATATTAAATAGGTTTTGATGCAACTAGAACTTAAATTAAAAAAATGGTGCTACATTCAGAATATTTTATTGATACATATGTCCTCAATTTGCATTTCTAAATACTGCTTCTGGGTGTTTGTTTCTAAATTATCACTAGAGCATTAATCATGTTCTTGGAAAATATTAATTTGCTACTTTCTTGTATTCAAACACTGGAGCTACCTGTTCTTCTATGATGATTTTGCATGTTTCTCTACCTCACAGGCAGAACTGGCAGTGCACCTGTTCATCTTACCTAACATATCTCTTTCCCAGATAGTCCAAACACTTTCTAAGCTTCCAAACCCGGCTCCCCTTCCCCATCTTCCAATTCCAAATTTTCTCCATTAATAGTTCCAATTATTGATATCTTTTTCAGATATAATCTTTCTAATATAATTTGAATTCACTGGGGCAAAACATTATTTTTTCTCACAGGACTGTTGTGTGTCCACATGTGTATGAGAGAGAAGGAAAATTTCACCCCAAGTAGTTCTGCTCTTTCTAAAGATGAAGTAAATTGTTGTCTTATACTGAAAATCCTGGTGACCTGTTTTTCATTGGCATGGCCCTCCTGTTCCCAGGGATGGAACAGGACATAAAATACAGCTGTTGGGAGGCTAGGAGATACCTGGGGAGAAGACTGAACAGCAATGTAGTTTAAGATCACTGGGTCAGGAGGCTAGGATCTTGGATAGGCGGGAAGAGGCTGGTTTGGGAATGAAGGAGGCTGCTGATGAGGAGGGGATCCCAGAGCTGGAAGCTGGGTGTGGAGAGGCTGAAGCAGATCAGGAAGGGAGGGCTGGGACTAGCAGGGGAGCAGACTTGCTAAAGGCAAGGCACGTTCGGCAGCTCTTTGCATGTGTGGTTGTCTGTGACACAGCTGATGTATGAATAATTAAATAGCATTTTCACTATAACACGTGAGAATGGGGTTTCCTTAAGACTTATTTTACTGATTGAAAAGCTGGGACGCAAAGCTTGAGCTCAAATGTTCATACCTACACATCTAAAGTTGGATATATGAAGGAGTTGGCCTTATGTCCATGGATGCCAACTCCTCCATCTGTTGTTGACTTAAGCAATTAGTGCAAGTATTCAGCACGTTTTACGAATCAGCCATTTGCAGACTGATTCAAAGCCTCCTACAGTCAATGTAAATCTTTCCTTGAAGTGTTTTTTAGTACCTTAGTTTAGCTGCTGGCTTTTAAAACTGCTGGCTCTAGTAACCATTCTGTCACTGAGAGAATTAGTGGAATACTTACCGATAGAATTCAATTTCCCTGCTTTTAGGCTAGCTTGGTGCTTCTTCTGTCTGCTTGGAGTACTTACTTAATAAGAAAAGCTTGTAATTGTATTGAAAAATTAATATGCCAAGTTAAGTCCCATTTACTTAGTGATCATGAAAGGTGTTTTCAGAAGCCAGCATGGGTTCAGAAAGCAAGTTCCATTAAGTTTCTGTAAAGTTCAAAAGCATCAATAACATAGAGAGTTTTGAAATCTGCAGGCAAAAGTCTAAGATTTTTATCTTAAAGTGCTCTTCATTAAGTAATAATACCTGGAAGCTCGGCTAGCCTATAATCTTAGTGAACAACTAAGTCATTTTCCATGCGTTACTTATTATTGGAAAAAAAGATTACTGAGTATATTCATGAACGTGCTCTTCTATAACAATGTTTTTTCTGAGGAAGCTTAAAGAAAGCAAGAAATTTTAAAAGCTAATTAAAAAGAGGCTGTTAAGGATAATAGTTCTTCAGAAGGAAGAATATCTCCTCTGTACTTCTCTACAATATGCTTTTGTTTATAAAAATATTATAAGCCTGGGAAAAATGTATAATGACCCAAACCATGAAAAAGAGAGGTATTCAGAGAGAGAGGAGAGTTAGCATACAGACCCAAACTGCTACCTGAAGAAAATCATCCCCAATTTGAAATTATTCTTCTGTGAAAAAGGTCACAGAGGTAAGAATGAAGATTTCCATGGCATGAATCATTAAAAAAGGCACTTGAAGAATGAGTCCTGATATAGCTTAAGACTCTAATGCTTTGTAGCTATTCATTTCTATGCAGAAAAACTAATTTCAAAATCTCTCCTTTCGTGATGTAAGTGGTGAACATAAAATGTCTCAGTAGCTGATTTTGTAGTTAAGTAGCTGCTTAGTTCTCAATTACTTTAAAGCTGAAAAAAAAAAGCTTTAGAGCTTTTTTGCTCCTTTTGGCAAAAATTATCATTAATGTTTGTAAAGAGGAATAAATTTTGAAAATGGGGAGAAAACTAGAGGCATTGTTTCAAAGCAAGATGGCTATGAAAATTTACGTAGATGAGGTGAAAGAAGAAATTATATAACCCTATTTAGTATTAATACTGTAATCATACTGTATAATACTGTAAAAATTTTTAACATATTTTAAAGTACTTTTGGCATTTAAACAAAGTAAATTTTAAAACATCTAGAAACTTCAGTAGATTCAGCTGTACCAGAGTGTGAGTTATCACTGCCGTTTGCCTCTTGTATGGGTGTATATTTTGTCCCAAGAGCTTTGGAGCTGGTTACGTAGTCCAAGTCTCTACTGACAGGAGTCATTCTGTATATCGCTGTATACATAATATGTCCTGTAACCTTTCAAAAAAGCACTTATACCATTTTGACTCATCTCCTTGCAAATGAGAGGTTAGACAAAGTCGTAAACATAGAGTTTATATCATTTTGCAATTTCAAATTCTTATTACAGTAGTATAATGTATTTGGTGTCAAGATTAGATCCATATATTTTTGTCTTTATCACTATTTCTACATAACATAGAATGTGAATGAAATTAATCATCCTTATTTGTTAGGTTAACTTCTAATTAAAACAAAGTAGTTATGTAGTTAGCATGATACGATTATGGAGCCAGTGATTTCTGATATTCCATCTGTCTGTCATATGGATCAGTGCTTATGTTCTTTATGAAGAGCTATTGCCCTTGTTCACAGTAAGTGCATCTTGTTGACAGCTGGTGGTTTGGGCATTGTCGGAAAAGTGTAGAAGGTAACAAATAATGATCAAGAAAAAAAGAAAGTGCATGTCTTATATTCTCTCTGCGCTTCATTGTGTTAGTTTGAGCTACTACTACTCTCTAAATAACTCCTAAAATAACTGATCAGCTCTTATCAAAAAGAGGTTTCACTCAGAGGAAGGTACCCACCATGCAACACTCCTCACTTTCTTCTGGCAGGATGTGTGCTATAAAATCTCCAAACTTCCTTTATATGTATCACCTAAATCAATTTATCTACTGTCTACCATTTTCGTGCCCCACTTGCCATATGGGAAGATGTTCCAGGAACATAATGCAATCTCACTTTCTTTTCTTATGCCTCTCATTTCTTCTCGTATTTTACTGACCAATTTTCTCTGCGTGTCATAGGTTCTAACAACAATTCTGAGACCTGTTTCTCTAGCATTCTCCTAACTATGTTAACATTTCAGTATTTAATAAAACATAGATGTGGCAGCTGTGTGACATCAAGTTTTATTCTTCAGATTTAAGATACATATTGTCTTCTCCTTCACCATTCCAAGTTTGTTTCTCAGAATTCTGTTGGTTCTATATTTGTCATTTTTTCTCTCCTTCAGTATTCACTGCCTTGTCTAATGTTGTGCTTCCTCTCCCTATATGCATTCCTTTCTGGAATAAATCCCATAAATTTGCAGAAAAAATAATGGCATTCTCTTTAGAACATTATGTGCATGAGAGACTATTTATATGACAGTGGAGGTATACAAAATCCACATACACTTCTGCAATAGTCATGTCTCCCCCACTTATCTCTACATCTTACTGTATTCCTATCAGATGTGCTGCCTCGCCTTTTTCATCTTTTCAAAGGTTGATTTTATGTGCCTTGAAGCATTCCACATCTTCAGTATCTCTACTTAACTGCCATCTAAGTGCTTTTTCTTAATTAGATTTTATGCTGTCTACTTTTCTGACAGTTGCCATCCTTAACTGCTTTTTCCACAGCGAAAGACAGTATTTTTTTTCTTCCTGAAAGTCAAATCACCTTTCTTTGCACTTCCTTCTTAGGTAATCTCTTCTACTGTTCATCAGTATTGTCTTTTTTTGTTGTTGTTCTGGAGGAAGGAAAGTTCAAATAAAACTTCCCAGCCTTCCTGTCCCATTTTTCACATGGGCTCTGCTCACCCACTGTCTGCCTGCTTCTACATCATATATGTTTATAATTCTGTTGATAATTTCTGTGTCCAGAAAATCCTCTTCCAATTCCAGATGATCATAAAATTTTACATTTTCCTTCAAGTAAGAGAATAGTGATTCATTCCTGCATTACCTTTAGATAGATAATTTGCTCTACTTATGCACAACAGAAGGGTGCTGTAAAGATGGCTGCAAGCAGAATATGTGTGTGTACAGCTTTGAGCACAACGCTCGCTAAGAACAAAATACAAAACAGTGAGAGCATTCCCTCATGCCCTTCATTATGTCCCCCACTCTGTTAACTCTTGGAGATACTGAACTACTTTTACAGACTGTAAGTAGCAGGAGTCTGTTTATGTAGACTCTCAATGCACTAACCAAGTTGCTCCCATCAGCAGCTGACACTGACCAAACTCTCTAAAAACATACCATTTTTGATATATTATGTCTGTCCTTTCAGGAATTCCATAAGATGCGGGTCAGCCCAGCAGAAAAGATTAAAATCAGACATTCATGACCTTTTCTAGAACCCTGTAGAAAGCTCCTATTTAGATGTCTAATTTCTCAAAAGTCTTCCATATTATATTCATATAACAGTCAACTGTCTTTACTGCTAAAATGATGAACCTAGTTTTCTCTTCTGCATTTGGACAGCTTTTTGCCTTTCACTGTTGCCTTTTTGAATACCTTTCCCTACTAGATTGAGCAGCTTGCCATTATCAAATTTATGTTGCCATATGGTTGCATATTTGCCTATCATCCAGTCATTACTTAAGCTTCTTTTAGATAAAGTAATACATTGGGAGCCTGCCGTAAAGTGCTGGCATACTGTAAGATGTAAATGAGACAGTTTGAAGGTAGAATTAACAACAGGAAATTAATACTAGGCAATCGATGTAGTTGGAAGAAACAAAATTTCAAGCATGCGGTTCCTTCTGCTGGTCTGAACAGAATCAGCAAACTTCCAGATCAGTACAGATTGAGAGAAACTCTTAATTTTAACCTAATATGGTAATCAGATAATTCGGGAGAAAAAAGTGATTGCCCTACACGATCACCTGTCCTGTGACCAAAGGGGCAGATAAAAATGTTAAGAATTCCTCTGAGCTAAAATAAGAGAGCAAATTATCAGCTGTGGAACACCGATAAATGAGTTGGAGGTCAGCTGCAGTGGAAGATTATAATGTGCCATAAAGCCAGTATTTTATTGAGTCTGTGATTTCTAGTGCATAGAGCAGTTCTGAATTTTTGTTCCCAGGCTCAGCTGTTGAAGGTATTTTGTGGTCTCTTTGAGGCTGTGGGCTGAAAGGTCAAAGTTCTTTTGAGAAAAATGTTCTCCCACTGGGAACTTGGCTGTTAATTAAATAAAAGCTATTACTTTCTGCTACAAACATTACTTCACTGTAAGGTGTTTTTTCCAGGTCTCAAATCATTCTTCTCAGTCTTAAGTTCTTTCCCTGTTTGGTTTTTGGGGTTTTTTTTAAAGTTTGTTGGTTTTGGTTTGGTTTTTTGTTTTGTTTTGTTTTGCTTTTAATGTGTGTGCGTGTTATTCTACTGATTTTATGCTGAAACATTTAAGGAGAAAATACTCTCCTTGTGTGCCTACCTGATTTTCTTGCTCTACAGGCAAGGGCTGTGTTTGTCCTCTTAGCTGTAGTGTTGCATTAAGTATGGTTGTTTATTTGATTACTTAAGTAGAGTTTCTGCTTTCCAGAAAATACTCCCCCTTTCTAAGTTTGCAACTTACAATTTTACCTTGTTAAGATTTTACATTTTATGTGAATTCAAAGACAGCCTTTTCCTCAAACTCTTACTTAATGCTAATTTCAAAGCACTGCTATTTCATAGCAATTTTTCCTTTGAAATCAGTCTTCTAAATGGAGCATAAAATCAAAATCTAGAAAAAATTGTTATTCTTTTCCAGGAAGGTGAAAAATAGTTTCCATAGCACTTACTACTGTCAGGCAGGAGGCACACATGATCTCATGACTCTGCTTGGTCTTGTTAGCTGACATTGTTCCATTTGTTACTGACCTGTCGGAAGGTAAACAATAGAAATGTATTGACTCAGTGCTGGAATTTTTTTCAGCTTATTACAAGTCAGAATTTTTCTTATATGTCTTAGAATAGCAATCTACTTGCCGTGTATAAGCTCATGGGGCTTTGAAAAGCGTTAAACTAGAGATTTTGAATTTTTGCAGGTTTCCAGTCCGTTATTAAAAATGTTAAAATTCACAGATACATTGAAATTTATTATAAAAATGACAGTGGGTTTCTTTAACATGAGAGAGAAATTCACATGGAATGCAAGTATTTGAAATTATTTCTTCTTCATTTTACATAGTACTAATATTGTCAAAAACCTCCTGCTTTTTCCAGATGTGCCAAGACATGCTGCTATGAAGCATTTCTATTAGTGTCTGAAAAAGGATATGAGAACACAAATTTTATTTTTGTGTAGATCCAATTTGCACCACAAATTATTTCTGCTCAGTGCAAATGTCCATGTGCAGAGTCACAAGTTGTGTGCACACCGATCACTCAAAAATGGAGAATCTTAAACTCCACAGCACCCCTTTGCATTTAAAAACACAGAGTACAAAGTTGTTATAAATTATCTGGACACAGGAGTTGAATGTACAGTAACCAAGTTTGCAAATGACACTAAACCCAGAGGAGCTGTGGACTCCCTGGAGGGCAGAGAGGCCTCACAGGGGGATCTGAAGAGGCCAGAGAGCTGGGCAGTCACAACCGTATGAAATTTAACAAGAGCAAGTACTGGATTCTCCACCTGGGACGGGGTAATCCTGGTTGTACGTGCAAACCGGGAGCAAGAAGCTGGAGAGCAGCTGGAGAGCAGAAATCTGGGGGTTTGGCTTGATGGCAAGTTGAATATGAGTCAACAGTGTGCCCTGGCAGCCAAAAGAGCCAACAATGTCCTGTTGCGCATCAAGCGCAGCATAGCTAGCTGGTCAAGGGAGGGGATTGTCCCACTCTACACTGCACTGGTGTATAGTGTGTACAGCTTTGGGCTCCTCAGTGTAAGAAGGACATCAAACTATTAGAATGTGTCCAGAGGAGAGTGACCAAGATGGTGAAAGGTCTCAAGGGCAAGACTTATGAGGAGCAGCTGAGGTCACTTGGTTTGTACAGCTGGGAGAAGAGAAGGCTGAGGGGTGACCTCATGGCAGTCTACACCTTCCTCGAGGGGGGCAGTGGACGGGGAGGTACTGATCTCCTCTCTCTGGTGACCAGCGACAGGACATGAGGAAATGGAATGGAGCTGCGTCAGGGGGAGTTCAGAATGGACATTAGGAAATGGTTCTTCACTGGGAGTGTGGTTGGTTGTTGGAACAGGCTCCCAAGGAAGTGGTCAGGGCCCCAAGCCTGTCAGAGTTCAAGGAGCGTCTGGACGATTCTTTTAGTCATATCGTTTAGTTTTAGGTAGTCTTGTGAGGAGCAAGGATTTGGACTCAATGATCCTTACGGGTCCCTTCTAACTTTAGATATTCTGTAATCCTATGATTCTGTATTGCACCAGCCTACTTCCTGCCAGCTACCTGGGAGAAACAGCTGTAAACACAGGGTGAATCACAGATACATATCTATCAGCTCCCAACCATCCCTCTGATCCATCAGCAAAGCAAGCTGCTGATTCTCTTGCAAGGACTCAGTAGAAAGGTGCTTCTATCTCTGAGAGTTGAGCTACTGCCCCTTCTTTATTTCAGCTATATAAGAAGTATTTCCAGGACATACTTTAAGAAACTGACTGTTCTCTGTGTCTCACTGTAAGATATATTAGCACCATTATTAGCTTTCTGGATGTACTTCACAGATTGTATTGGTGAAGATGGCCCTACTCAGAAATTAAGCCATCCTCAGCCTAGTCAACATGACAGTAAATATTCCTATTTCCTGTTCTCCAGGCTCCAAAAATAGACAGAAAATATCAAATGCATTCCAGAAGGCTGGATTACTTTTCTTTTCATGTGGTTTCCTCCTCTGCAATTGCCTCAGATATATCTGAAAGGACAAAACAGTCTCGATCTGTGTGTTACAGAAGCTTCAAACACATGTACTTGAAAAAAGATTTTTTCTTCAGTCCTTTAGCTTCCTATCATTTGTCCAGCTATCAGTTACTGCTGCAGCATCACAGGCTGATGAGTTTCACCAGTTTCCTGCCCACCAGCTCACAGGTGATTTCATGGTGAAGCTGAATAAGGTCTTTCACATAAATGTGACCTTTCACAAGATATGCTGGATGCAACCAGCTGTGCATTTAGGATGATGATCACATTACTGATAATGTACCAATGTGTTGTATCCATTGCATTCTTCTTTTATCTTCTTCTATCCATCTGCTCAAGGATAAGCGAGTCTATTTCAGCCAGTTTTAGTTACACATCACCACTGCCTAGTCTTGGATACTGTATATCAAAACATTTCTTGGCAGTTTGTTCCTCTACTACTCTGCTATGCCATCCCTTTTCTGGAACCCTTCTATCAGGAGCCTGCTTCAGCAGGAGAAAGGTGGGGGATAGGCAGCAATACAGTCAGCTTCCCAGCAAATCATATTGTTTTGAAGGAGATGGTTTCTGGTACCAGAGGATGGCAAACCATTTTGAATGCCTTCAGTCATAATCATAAGTTAAATATGGTGACTTCAGTCACAGTAACCTTGCTTAATCAAAGCAGGGATTAATGTATCACTCTCAGTGATCAGGATCCCTGCTTATTTATATATAAAAAATGTTTTCACTGCTAAATGTTTTATAGTGGCTTTTCCACTACAAAGTCCTTACATACAGGATTTCTTCATAGCACAGAAAATCCTCATCAATGTTTTGGAAATAATGAGAATGTCCATAATGCAAAACAGAATCTGTGTTTCCTGACCTAGACAACTGCCTGATTAAAGGAACTTTCAAAGGACTGAATCTCCCAGTGCATATCATTTGTAATCGTTGGACTCCTTGACTCTGAGGAGAAGAGGGAAGAATAACAGAATGCTGATCAGACAACTTGAGGGTCCAGCAATATCCTTCCTTCTAAAGTTAGTCAACAGATATGAGATCTTGCACTTCAGCTGAAGTCACGTGCAGGTGACTATCACTCTTGGGGCCAGACAAGCCCTTCAGGCATGTCTGGATCCATGTTAATCTTCTTTCCTTCATATGAGTCATTTGTGATAAGAAAATGTAGACAAGATTAAATTTCTATTAGATGGATATATAACTGGTTGGAAAACTGTTCTCAAGAAACAGTTAATTACACTTCACTGTCAGACTGGATGCATTAAAGCATGTTCTTCAGGGACTATACAATATTTAATTCATGATTTAAAAGACAGAATTAGCATTTAATGCTAGTGATACTACCTGGAAAAATACTACAAGAGAGTATTATCTTAAGAAATTATTTTAAGAATTTGGTTCAAAGAATGACATGTAATGACAATAAAGATGAATACTAACTTCTCTGTTTATATGGAAGTAATCTTTTGCATAAACGCCAGTGAGGAAGACTGACTAAGCAACAGTTCTGAGCTGGAGATGATAGCTGGATCACAAATTGCACATGAGACAACAGCGTACCTTATAAAAGATGTAGCTGTTATACTGGAATATATAGAAAGGAGGATTATTTGTAAAGCATACAAAGTAGTTCTTTTATTCTTCTTGACGCTAGAAAAGGCTTCTCCCTGGTTTGGGGCACCACAACTGGAGAAGGATTCTGACCAACTGCACAGGTTCCAGAGGAGAGCAAAAGAATGGTCGGAAAGCTAGAAAATACAACTTGTGAGAAAATGTTGAATAAATAGGGTTGTTTAATCTGAAGAAGAGGAAACTGAGGAAATACATCTGTCTTCAAATATAGAAGTGAAAAAGTGAAGAAAATAGAACTTTTTCTGTATCCACTGCAAAGCAAGTTCAGCTCAAATAGAAGTTTTCTAACTGTATTTTGGCTCTTAGATAATGAGGCACTGAGACACGTTGCCTGGGGAAGTTCTGAATTCCTCATCATGTTCAAGAAGAGGTAAATCAGATATCCATGAGGGATAGTTTGAAGTTGATTCTTTGGGCCAACAGAGTAATCTTTATGATCTTTCCTGGTCTCCTCAGCCTCATTTTCTATTAATATCTATGATTTTTTTCTCACAAGTTAATTAGTAAGGTCTGCACCTCCCTATTGGTTTAATCCCGATTCCATGGCCAGGGAGGTTCCTGTCACCCCATTCTGATTTTGTGATTTCCACGTGGGAGTAAGCAAGAGAATCCCTATTGCTGCTCATGATGGGATATCTGAAGCAGCTGTGGTAGAAGAGACATATTTATCTATCACCAAAATGTCCCAGGACTGTGCTTTTCTCTCAATCTGTCACAGCCTCGTGTGCATGAATAGGCCTTAATGGCCATGACTTATGTCACCTGGGGCCCCTACCCACATCTGTGGGCACAGGAGCATCAGTTCAGCTCAGCCCTGCACTTTTCATCTATGCCTGAGCTATGCTGTACGGGTACCCATCTTCAGCTCAGCTACAGCACTGACTGTACGTTTCTACAGACATTGATCCCAACCCTTATCCCACAGGCTGACTTCCCAGTTTAACCTCGGAGCTGCCTCTACACTATGGACTTGCCTGGAGACCAGCAGGCTGTGTTTGATCATGGTTTACTCTCCCTGGATCTGATCCCAACCTGGAGATTGACATCCCAGCTTGACCTCAGATCTGCCTCGTCACCCTGAACTCACCTGATGATACGCACTCTTGGTTGAACAAGTCTCAGGTCTGCCCGCCACCTCGCTGGGGCACTGCGGGGCTGGGCCCAGGCTGGCGAGGCCCGTGCACCGCCAGCTGTGTTATTGCCCTCAGCTCATGACTACCCATCACTACGGGAGCAACCAGCCTTTGCCTGACACAGTCTGTGAACCCAGAACGTTGCAGCCCTCTGCCATGTCAGTTTTGGTATGTCCCGTCTCATGCCATAGCCGCTGGATCGGTCTTGTCATGAGAAGATCTTTGCTTTTCCTTTGGGAGAAAAGTTCTTGTCAACAGTATGAAGAGCAGCAAGAGATGCATGAAACTGGCAGAATGGGTCAGGGTGTCAGGCTGACGTCAGGTCAGCCTCTCTTACCAGGTGCCACTCACAGTCATCCTGGACTGTTTGCTGGTACTAAAGGAGTTCATTTCCATCTTTAGTTCTGGTGAGGTTCTTTCCTTGTCAACTCTTCTGCTCTCTCCCTATATTTTATATATATGTGTGTGTATGTATATATACACACATAAATATTTACATGTATCACCAGCTGTGCAAGTTCCCTGGGGGATGGTTAAACCATTACTCCTGTACGTAATCTTCAGGTGTCCACTGATTGAATCAAGTGATTTGCTTATGTCTCAGACCCAGGTGTCCTGGGCTAGTCTTTGGAAGTGTTTTTCCTCGTTATGACTTCATCCAGGAAGGCAGATGAGAGCCAAACCCTTTTTGGATCCAAATGGCTTCCTTCAAGACAGATACCTGTCATAAGCTTCTCCTGAACACAGTTTTGGTCTCTTCTTCTTATCTAAAGGACTGACATACTTCCATTCTTTCTTGAAGGAAGAAATTTCTAGTGGCAGGGTGTCTTTGGACTTTTGTTGTTAAGAGGCCTTTGACTTTTTACCTCCACAGGACTAGGTCTTTCAGATCCAGAGTTGTTTGTGTCAGCAGCTGAGAGGTTGAAAGTCAGGAGTGCCAATCAGGATAACCACCAGTGAAACCTGTTATGAAAACACCAAAAAGATTAATACACATTCCACTGGAGCTCAGCCTAAATTAGTGGCTTTCTTGAGTGATATCTCCATTGCTGACATCTGCTGAACTACTACCGGGAGTTCCCTCCACACCTTTACCAAGTGTTTTGCCATTTCAGAAGCTTCCAGGTATAATATAGTGTATGGTAACATGTTTCTGCAGTGGTTGATGCACGAAGCATGGTATGTCTCCCTGCCAAGCACTGTGATTGTTAGGAGGAACTGCAGTGTGAATATAAATATGGCTAATTTATATTAATATATTATTTCTGTTGTCAAGATTAAAAAGATTTACGTATCAGTTAATGAAGCTGTCAAAGGTGTGCTGTTTATGAGCACACTCCCTTCACACACTCCTTCTCTGTGGTGCTTGAGTCTTTCTCAGAACTCTCAACCTTGGGATTCTGTGACGGAAACAGAAGTTAGACAGCTTCCATGTTGTGTATGTAGCAAAGCCAACAAGCCTGACAGAAAGGAAGCGGAATGTTATCTAGTCTTGTGAGTACTGCGAGGGTATGAAACTACCTGTCTTAAGGTTTTGTGGAACATACGAAGTGCACATGCATGTAAGATGTATACACAGATGGATGGATACAGGCATTTGTGAAATAACTTTCCTCTTGCTATTGCGGGTTTCACCTCAGAAAGTAGATCTGAATGCAAGATTCTAAGAGTCCATCCTTTTGTACATGCATAGGATAATGCCCACTAATAAACAGATTTTTATTTTTTCTAAATAAGGACGTTACTTATTATTATTGCATTTAATAGAAGAACTGAGGTCACCTTAGATATTGTGATTCCTGGAACTGCGATAAACCATTTCAGCAAAAAGATCAGCCTGTGTGATCATGCTGTCATAAGGCTTGACATCACTGCCCTTGACAGGACTACTCCCCTGCTCTTCAAGTAATACTACTGGTTTCAGCAGCAGTATTTGAAGAGAAAGGGTGCTTCACAGTGTAAGAACGGGTGGCACAACTTGGCCTGTAATCCTTTACTGTGAGGTTTCTGGGGGGTGGGGGGAGAGAGGAAGACTATTTATTTCAGAATAAGAATATTATTGCTGTAGTCTCATATTAACATTGGAAATAGTATTTTAGTGAACTATAGGGTACACGGCTCGACACACTGGAATGAAGTGAAGCTCATCCCGTTTGGATTTCTTCTATCTAATTTTATTTTCCAAAGCTGCATCTGTTCTTGCACAAGGAGGATAATCTAGACAGAGCAGAATAAAGTTATAGCCCCTGACTCCAGGGCTCGCTCTTGTTCAGGACACAGAAATGAATCAGGAAACTCCTTCCGTCCTCCCGTGTTGTACATACACGCATGGGCCTACCTATCTTCATTTCACTTTTTCAAACATTTGTTTCTTTTAGTCTGTGAATGTTGTGTAATTGTGTTCCTTTTTGTTTGTTTCTTTCAGAATGTTCTAATTGTGGAGGTAAGTTGGGTGTTCATGTCATATTGTACTTAGATAAAGTCACATAGTTGAGCCGTGATTGTGTGCTCAGTTTCTAAAATCCGTCTGTGTTTACACTTGTTTGGCTGCGAGGTGGCGCGGAGGGAGAGGGGTTGATTTGCTTAATAACCTCCTGGTCTTTTTGCAATTGCATGAGGGACCAAACTACGTTGCTGCCGCTGTAATTGGTACTCTGCCTGGTGATACCCAGGAGTCTTTGGCACATGCTTTACAACTTCAGGGTTGTTCACACGCTGGTTGAGAATGTCAGTCATTCTCTCAAGTCCCCACGACTCTGGCTCGTCAGCCTTGCATCCTGCAGCGTCCCCTGGGGAGGGCCCATCACAGATACGTTGCCCATGTAAATCAACAGTGTTCAGTCGCAGAGGAAAAGAATGTGTCACCTCACCTGTGCTGCAAATTCTCTCTTCATTAATGTCGATGATTCTCTTCTAAAACGTCAGAAAAGCAACTAGGATGGTTAGAGAACATGTCAGGATCTGACTGGCATTCCAGGCCCAGTCTGGTTGTGTGGGAACTAAGCTGGACAGTGTAACAAAGGAAAGTGTTGGAAAGTCTTTTCTTAGCAAAGGAGGGGAAAAAAGTCATCAGCCACAGAGATGGCTGGTTACCTGAATAGCTGTGAGGAGCTCCGTATTTGCTAATGCAGACTGCTGTAAGAGAAATGAAAAATGTCCGCAGCAAATTTTGTTAATGCTATTAGATAGCTGGGAAGCAGAGACAAGGTGTTGCTAATGAAAAACCCACACCCACAGAGTTCAGGATCAACAGCTGCTCTCCATGTCACGGTCAGTGTTGTAGCCAGGTACCTACTGATGTCATTCAGTCAGGCTGGGTACAGCAGCCTTAGAGAATACGCGTTTGTATGGGACTAGTAAAACAACAAATAGGGCAGATTTCACCCTGACATGGAGCGATATTGACATACTGTAGTCTTGAGCGTAATATGAAAAGTCTGATCCCTGCATCCTTGCAGTGCCCAGTAAAGTCATCTCCAGTTCCACGTTACATCCCAAGTACTAGAAATATAGCTATTTTTAGGAGGAAGTGGACAGTCCTTTAACTGATTATTTTATGAGTAGAAAGTGCTTGCTTCAAAGAGTGTAAGCTCAATTATAACCTTTTTTGGATGTGGCTTACAATACACTGGGAAAAATACATCATTTCCACAAAATAAGAAGGTGGAACTGCTCATTGTCCAGATTTCCTCTTTTCAGCTTTCCCTTGTTTTTTACTTATTCTATTTTTCATGTTTTGTAAGGATATTGTTGGAACTGGAAGGACTATGAAGGTTCTGCTTAATAATATAGAAAAATGCAAGCCAAAAATGATTAAAGTGGCAAGGTAAGATGATCACAAAACTCAGTAATTAATGAGTCCAGCCCAGCATACTTTCCAGCGGAAGTTCGCATTCCGAGGTCCCGCTTTAATTTGATGCTGCAGTATCGCACGGGGAGCTCGGCAGAGGAGCTGCCTGAGTCACTACGAGGTGGGTGGAGGAAAGGGGAGGAAATGCTTCTGTATTGTTCTGCAGCGGCAACGGCCCTTCAGCCACCTCAAGGCTGGCACTGATGGACTTTGAGAGGGAACACACCCATCTCTTCCCTGCCATCAGGACATTGTCGGGAGGAGAAGCAGAACGAGAACAGTGATTCACATGGCTCAGAAGTTTTTTGATAAAGGGAATAGTTTTTATGCATGTTATTCAGGTAAATATCCAGATTTACATGGGGTTTATTTTGTTTTTAATTACAGTTTGTTGGTGAAAAGAACATCTCGGCCTGATGGGTACAGACCAGATTGTAAGTGTCACTGTGAAAATCTGTACATGGCAGTGGGAGAAGTTACCACTATCTGCCACTTGCCTTTCATATCATTCTATAGACTGCTAGAAGCATTGTAAAATAGCAGTTGTCAATGGGACTATGGGATGCAATGGAAGGATTTGTATAAATGTGGCTTGGAAAGCCTGGCCACCTTGTAGTCTGATGTTTTCTGCAGAGTACTAACTTTATAGGTAGTTATGAAAGGGTTTAATTTTATCCATGAAAGGTGTTAAATTTTTTGTTTCTGACAAACTATATGGAAGAGAAAGTCCATTTCTTCCTTTTCCTTCCTCAGTGCATCTCTTTGGAGGAGCTGCAGGATTCCATTTGAACATAAAGGTGTTTTATTGTGACCTAGTTATTCACAAGTTTTAAATTTTTATAACAGAATAACACTTTTTATTATTTTTTTTAAGTATTATTGTTTAAAGGGTAAAGAGTGATACTGTAATTGAAAACCATCCCCCAAAAAGCAAAAGATAAATTGGGCTTTTTAAACTTCCTCCCGCTGCTCTGTTTGTGTCACACCAGCACCACTTCTCTCTGAGCTCTTGGTACTTGTACGCTGCTATGATGAAGCCGTAAATGGAGCTATACCAAGCCATTGTCATTTTAGACTTACAAGAATAAATGATGTAGTAACAGGTATGTATCTAAATACTGAAAAGAATAAATCCATCTAGAAGAGATCGAACAGTATTTGCTACTGAAGAAGGCTCTGATCAGCCAAGCTGGGGAAGAGGGTAGAAGGAGAGTAGGCAAGTGAGTACCAGGAGGCAGCATGAAGAGTCTTGATTTGGGATGTGGAAGAGAGGGAAACTTTACGAAGCAAAAGTTACTCAATGTTGGGCATGGCCCTGTGGTTTTAGCCCAATAATCTGAACTGTGACCCAAACATTTTGTTGTACGACTTTTTATACAGCGGTATTTTTAATGTTTAGAATTTAATCCAGTACATTCAAGTATATATTCAACTAGGTTCACTAATGTTAAACATACAAAAAATACAACAAAATTATTTCATGAAGGGTAGCTTAGTATTTTTATGTTGTAAAATGAAACCAGTTTTATCCTTGTTTATTCATACTGTGATAGATTTTATAAAACATCAGAAATCTTGTAAATCACTGACAGCGCTGTGTCATTTGCTCACTTACCCAAATTTATGATTCCAAAGTGTCTATTACCCACGATTTTTAACAACTGAATACATTCCTTACTTGAATACCTGTAAAATTTTTTATGCAGACTTATTTTTGTGTCCATAAGGTTGTGTTTTTCTCTAGTGACTTAGTGAACAATTTGGAAAGAGTCTAACTTGTTTTATATAGTGCTGATACTACACAAACCCTCACACCCAAAAAGATACGTGCCTCTGCTTAGCTTGAAGTTTGTGAGTTGTATGATTCAGCTACACAGCGCGCACTTACTTTCTTAAGCATGTGCATGAGTCTTCGTAAGGTTGGGGCTTTAATTTAAGAAGCCTTTGACATGTTTTGGTCGCATAATATGCAAAACAGTTTTTGCTCTTCTTGGAAGAAAATATATAAATCTTTGAAAGTTACTTCTAAATTAAAATTGTACTTTTTTTTTTTCATCATTAATGTGATACTGGACAGTGGTCATCACACACATATACCAATGGAGCTTCCAAATATAGGCAGAATTTTTCAGCTCTGATTTTGGCTTCCTTGGACAATATATTCCTTGTGCCACTGATAATGTACACAGTTCTACTCTCCACTGACTACTCACACCCCGGTCACAAACAGTCTATGAGTGGGAACTGGGTCTAGGGCTACTGCTGACCTTGATGTCTCAGAGTCAAAAGTAGCAGAGCCTCAACTGACTACGTGTATCTATAGTTTGCTGGTCAGAGAACCAACACATGAATTTATGGACTATATAATTGCCCCTGGTCTTGTGTTGATGGTGTTTGTTTTTTGTCTCAATACAGATTACGGATTTGAAATTCCAGATTTATTTGTGGTAGGTTATGCCTTAGACTACAACGAGCACTTCAGAGATCTAAACGTAAGTTTCTTTTAAAAATGGTTAAAAAAAACACTGTTTTGCTTTTCCAGGTTCTCTTAAATACCCCATAATTTGCCTCTTCCCTGGGGCATTAATGCACGGTCAGGATCATTTCAGTGAGTGTAGAACTCCCTGCAAAACATCAAGTAATCCAAAGGAGTCACTGCTCGGCACTGTGAACGGTTCCTTCCCATCTCTTCCCCCTAAGAGCAGAAGTCATTCCTCTGCTTCACTTCCATCTTCTGTGACCTAGGATTTCACAGGTCCACTGTTCCCAGTACATGCAGAGACAGTAGTAAAAAGTGACACACGGCTACAGTTCAGACAGGCTTGGACTTTTACTGCTGTGCTGCCTGCCCCTTTTCTCAGCAAGATAATGATGGAGAAAAGGTGCCAGCCTTGCCTTTGCTTCCTGTGGTATTCCCAGGGGTGGATCTCAAAGCTGGGAATTGCAAGTAGAAAAACTTACTGTAGCTGGAAAGTGAAATCAGAATTCAATTGCAGGTCTCTGGAAAGGAAGGGGTAATTACGAGATCACTAGATTGGTCAAGTGAAAGTATTTCTGAACACTTTATTAATAATTAATAATGTAATCAACTATACTGTTGAAATCGGCGTTATATTTTTTTCAGCACATATGTGTTATCAATGATCATGGCAAAGCAAAATACAGAGTCTGAAGCAGTAACATCCTCACCTGAAGATCTGTAAGCTCAGTGAAGCAGAAATTTGACTACACTCCCTCGAGCTTCTCCCAGAAGAGCAGTTCGACTGACTCGTGTTTCTTTCAACTCAGTATAATAAGGGGTTTACTCTAGAGATACTGATTAATATTTACAGAAGTGAGAGCTCTTATCTAAAATGTGAAGTAGAGGGCTTTTAAAGTTATTACCTTTTTTAAGTATTAAAATTACTGCATAAGATGCCTTTTGACTAATAATTTGTCTGCCTCAAGTCTCATTGTATCACTGTGAATGCATCTTTTCTTCATTCAGTCCGTCATTCTACCCGTTGCAATTCACATTGCATAAGATCATTCAGAAGTGCCATTCTGTGTGCCAAGTTTATTTTTCAGAATTTTATTGACTTCAGCATCCCTTTAGTCTCGGCCAGATATGCTGCTGCCAAATTGAAACCATTAGTTTGATTTAATCCTACAGTTCAAAAGTTTCAGCTGAAGCTGTATGTTGTATGATGATACATTTCTGGCAGTCCATTACAGCCTCTTCCAAACAGAAGTTTTAACTCTCAGAGTGTGCTGAATTAGAGCATTGCTGCAAAATGAACCTTTGCAAGGCACCGTTGATCTGAAACTGGAAGATGTCGTGGTTTTGGTATGTCATGTCGCCATAGAATCTAACCCATTTGATGTGCTGAGACACATCAAACATCTAGACAAAATAATGCTGGGCAGGTTTCAATTTCTGTGTGGTATCCTTTTACTTCTATAGGACACAAATAAGTAAAAAAATTAACATTGTGTTCTCCTGTGCATATATTCTTAATTAAACTTCATTAAACACAAAAGTTTAATGCTAGTCAGGCAATTATTCAGTTATGATTTGATTTCTGTAGCATGTCTGAGTTGAGACTTTTTGTAACCATTTGTTGTCTTTAAGAATACAGATCTGACCATGTTGGAGAAGAAAAAAAAATGCATAGGAAAACACAGAAAACCAGTTAACTCATGAATACTGTAGACTTTAGAGATTCCTTCCTTCCCTTATACATCGTGTTTGAAGAAGTTTGTTAATCTACATGCTGTATTAAGTGTGAAAAATTTAATTTTGCACTGTATGTACCTGTTCTTAACAACTTCCCGAGGGAAGCCAATGCAAAGGACGTAGCTGTATATCAATAGCTTTGCTCTGAACTGCAAGAGGCAGATTGTTATTAGCTTCAGGTTCCTTTAAACTAATAAAGAAATATTAAGAACACTTGTTACGTTGCACAGTTGTTTATTTTCCTGCTTCAGCGTATTTCGCACATCCCATAAAATCTCTTCAAAAATATGTATTTAACTGGTAATCTAAATATGCCTTATGTATGTGTCCTGTGGCTCATAAGCTATTGTTATTTGGATAAAATCCATGAGGTTAATGGAATGAAGAAGATCAAAGAATTATTTTGATTGCTAGATAAATGCTTTAGCCCTCCCGTCTTTACTCTTGTAACCTCTATTTTGAAAGATTTCTGTGGAAAAGCTTTCCCTCATAGAATAACTTTTCCCTATTTTAGAGAAGAAAGCACTCCCATACAGCCCCTGGGAGAAGCTGGTGAAAAGAGTTTAATCTCTTTTTCTTTTATGAGAGTGTTAAAGTTTTTCTTAATCCATTTGATTTCTGTGGATTTAGTAGTATTGGCACATTGCGTAGGCAGATGTGCTTAGGCTTAGGCTTAGTCCAGGAGATCCATTAGATTATTTACTTTATTTCATCGCTTCCTAAAAAGTCACAACCCAATTTGCCTTGCTACGATGATCAGCCTTCAGCAACAACAACAAAAAATGGAGCAAGTGAATTAGTGTGAAATTAGTGTGAAAATATGAAGTTCTGTAGATGCCCATAATTCAGACTGTGTTAAAGTTGTTTCACTGGAAGATTCAGATTAATAAAATCTACAGACTTCATAGAAAAGACCAGATTTATAGAAAGGATGAGAAGAACTGGAATGTTTCTTCAAATTAATTTTATTTCCTCCTGCCATAATATTTTTACATTGTGAAAAAAACACCGTGTAGATTTGAGTAGTGAATTTGCACATGCAATTATACTGTGCATCAGAGGTGGTTTTCTCTTCTAATGTCATATTTGAATTTTGTACCTTTATATATCAGAGCGTGTCCAGATGTCTCAGTGGCCATCCATGTTACTCTTTGCTTGAAGCACTTCCATCTGAAAAATTATTTTTCAAGTGCTTTAATAATCAGATTTCAAAATATCATTAGTGTAACTGAGGGAAGAGGTAATTATGCATATATGTCTGATTAATATTGAGTTTGGTTTCTTTTGTGCGTTCAGATAGTTTATAAAATATCATAAGTTTTTTCTGTAGCTGTCTCCTGGTTCAGTAATAGTGTTGATTCCATTCCTTTAACTAAAAGGCCACTAAACTTTTCTCCAGTTGTGGTTGCACCCCGTGACCCACAAAGCAGTGTGTGTTTTTTAAAATCAGTCCAGCAACATCTGTTAGTAAGAAGAGAGGGTATTCTTTACAATATGGTATTTTTCTGGACACCGTGTTTGTGTATTTGTTGGGCATCCACTTTTGTCTCAGTTTTTCTTCTCGTGCTCTTAACACCAGCATCCTTTCCCTACCTGTGGAATTATCCTGTGCAGTAATTTGATTTAAAGTTACATAAATGTTTATCAGCCATCAAGTTTTAGACTTTATTTAGCTCATTCATGCTTACATCTGGTCCAATTGCAAAATATCTGAAAGGGATTTTCTGGAGAGAAAGCCAAAGTAGGAAGAATAATTCCTGCAATTTGGTTAACTGAGTAACATTTAGGACTTCATGTTACTGACTATAGACATGGTCTGAATATCTAGTAGTTTCTGCTTCAAAAAGAAAACTAGTCTAAAAAGTCTGTAATTAAAACATTTTTTTTCAATTCAATTAGCTGCTGCATTCTTGTGTTTATAGTTGAACAAAGTAGAAAATAGTGTCTGGGTTTTTTTGATTGCTTACCATTAGTGTTATATTTCCTGACCATATTATGTTAATCCTCAAAGTTTTATTAACAAATTTCTATAATGTGAAATTCCAGCCTTTCCCTGTAAAATACAATAGTAACTGTGTGTGATATTCAGCTGCAGAACAGTTTCTGGTCTGTGAAAGAGTCAAATCATCAAAATTTATGCACAGTAAAATGCTTAACTTGGATATATACTTATCAGTCATCATTATTGCTCTGTGGTGAGAATAACATTTATTTCCATAAAAATATTGGGGTTTTAAATTTTAATATTTCTTTATATTGGAGAAGATAAAGGCGAAATCAGCTTCTCTGCATATGTTTGCATTTTGGTTTTCTCAGATAAAATAGCAGTGAAAACCCCTACTGTAATCAAACTTGTTACGCATTCAGACTGTAACAGATTCTAGCTACCTAGAAAACTTCAATATTCAGTTTCAGTTAAAAATGAGACTCTCAAAAGAAAAACATTAGAGGGTAGCATAGCAAGAGATGGAGGGATCCTTGCCCTTTGGAAAAACCATCACATTTGGGAATGTTTTTCCCTTCTTTTACCTTTTCAAATGTTTTCCAAAAGCTCTGGTAGTCTCCATGCCAAGATCTGGGATGAATGCAATACCTAAGTGTACTGTGAAAGGTATCTTGAATTCTTTTTCCCCTTAGATTGGAGGGAGAAATTTCCACATCTGAGTTACTGTAGGTGTGAGGCATCTCAGTTCAGTCTCCCAAAAGCCAGCTCTGGCTGCACTCACCGGAGAGCACAGAAAACGGAAGAGGATGAGCCCACCTCTCACGGCGCTGACTGCAGTGGTCCCCGTCTGAAACCTGGTAGGTGGGAGAAGCAGAGTGTCAGGTACTTCACCCGTCCTCTCAACAAGGAGAGGAAAGAAAAGCTTTCAGCCTAATTTCCTAGACCTCTCATAACTACTCCTTTAATGCTATATGCCTTCCCCTGGGAAGTCAGCCACGTGCAGCTGCCTCCGTACCTCAACTAACAGTGTTTGTACCACCAGGGACTGACTGCTGTGTTTGCCAGGGGTATTCTGAGCAGCGAGGAACCCACAACAACACGTGGCCAGCTGGAAAAGATCAATCACAAGCCATAAGGTATACTGTGGGATTATTTTGTGGTGTTAAAAGGACAATTCTCTGTTAAGAAAGAACAATATTCTGCACTTACCGTAAGTGATGAGAGGGAAAGAAAGATAATCAGAATAGAGAAGGGAGGACTAACATATTGGAGGAAGGTTGTCCTTCAATTTGCAGAAAAGATGGAGAATACCCAAGATTTTTTAGAAGGGAAAATGGGACATCAGTTCTGGGTGAGGCTCTCTAAGCCCTCTGAAGAGGAATGTCAGCTGTCATTCAGATACTTATTTGTGCTGTTATGAAGTGCTGGCTGACACTACCTTCCTCTCTGTCCATAAAAACTAGTGCTCGGCTTCTTTGTACCTTCACGGGAACACACATGCATCCGCAGCTGAACTTTTCACCGTTGCCAGTGGTTGTTTTGGAACACAAAGGGGGTTCCAAATCCACAGAAAATTAATTAGTTAAATACTTTGCTGTCATGCCTTGTTCCTTCTTCTGCTGCACGGAGCAATGAACTACTGACAAACTACTGGAGTCTGCAGTACAGCAATTTATTTGTAATACTAAGAGAGAAAAAGGTTTGGATACCATTCAAAGGCTGACCTTTAGTTTGGTTCAGGAGTGGCATGAAAGATTTCCCCTTTTTTTCCGTAGAAGAAAGAAACAAAAATGACTTGTAGTATTATGATCCAGCAGACTCTTAGACCTGCATCATTGGGCCTCTAACAATGGTAAGAAAATCTTGTTTCTAATAATGCAAAATTTCATTACATTAAATCATTACTACACATGTTCCAAAATCCATTGGTCCTACTGTTAGTAAAGCTTTGTACGCTTGACAGCACCGTTAAGTCATGAGGTTATACAAGGGACAATTCTCTCGCTGGAAGATATATGTTATGCCTTCATAGCTATTGAATTTGCATAGAAAAACATTGGGATTTAGCTAAAATGTTTTGGAAGCAATGCCAGAAAACACAGTTATCTTGAAGTGCCTTTCCTCAGCACATTTTCCTAAGCTATTAGAAATATCAGTCTCTTTTCTTCGGATTGCTTGTCTCCAGTTACACCCTATTTTTACATTGTGTTCTATCATGGTGTCTTTTAACCAAACCTTTGCTAGTCCTGTAGGTTTTAATGACACTCACCAATGTTTGTTGTTTCCCAGGAAAGATAAGCCCTTATTCTGAAACATTCAGGGGCAGATTTTCAAAGGTGCTTAAGCATCCAAGAAAATTTTATGGGATTTCACCTGCTTGGGCAGGTGCCTAGCTGCATCCTTCAGTGACTGTGCACCTCTGAAAACATGTTTCTTGCCTAATCTGGATCGACTGGGAAAACATGAAATAATATAACCTGGAATGAAAACAGGAGGTACCAGAATAAAAGGGAGAGGCAAGTACAATTGTGTCATTCTTTGATGTGGGCATGAATATCTCTTTGTCTTTCTGAATCATGCAAGTATTGTTGAATTGATTTATTTGTTTGGGCTTTCATGTGAATTATTGTACTAGTGTTTCTGCTTTTTCTTAGGAAATTTGGAATGAGGTGAGAGTGCTTAAAAGTTAGCTTTCGGAAATAATAGGTCAGCATAAGCACCAGCACAGAGAGACAAAAAGCAGAGCAGATACAAAGGAATATTCAACAGTAGCATGAGCAGCAGAAGAGTCAAGGAGGGCAAAAAAATGAGGTGTCATTGAAAACTTTAACTGTAGAGTATTGACTGGAATGGATCCACCAGTGAGTGTACAGGAAGGATACTAAAACTGATTAAATATGACCAGCTGAATGAGTGCGGTGATGGGAGGCTTTCTGCTGAGAGCCAGTTTGGTCCTGGGCCCATTTGTGCCATATGGGAAAGGAAACCATAATAAACTGAAATTGTTTATCTTCCTCCAGAAAGCATTTCACATAATAACATGATGCTATTAACTGCATTCAAGCTTTTAACCGCAAACACCCAATGTAAGCTTCCAGTGCTATTTTCCCTAAGCTGCATGTGAGGCAGCCTCAGCTCTGTAAAATCAACCTGAATCTGTGTCTTAAATTTCATCAGCCACATTAGACACCTATGTTACTCCATCTGAATAGATCCCAGTGTTGTTGCTAAGAGTCTCTCTGTCTTATTTTCTGAGGCTTTAGGTCTTCCCATCTCAGGCTTTACTCTATTCCTTAGATCTTTATTTCCATTTCTCCCAATTCCTCTTAGCCCGCATTGGGCAGAAACCAATTTACAAGCTTGGCAGGTGCTGGAAGTGAGGTGAAGGATGATGTGGAGACATGGCACAAATGCGGATGAGTTTGCAACCCTTATCAGAAACAAACCAACTCTACCAAGTGGCAGTTGCTGGTCTGTCATGAGAGATTGTGAGAAAGATAGCAAATAATTTAATGGGAAAAAAAATCCTGTGATTTGTGCCTGAAGGTATCAGAGTGGAGAAGCTAACTGACTTGCGAGGCATAGAGAGAGGACTCCGTGTGCCACCACCATCACCCAATGTGGTGGTTTCCTTGTCTCCTGGAGCTTAGGCAGCAGCTGCGGCTGGAGGAGGAATCTGGCTATTGGGACACAAATCAGCACAACAAACATCATGCTTTGCTGCAGTATTTCCAGCTCCAGCATCCTGACAAGCACAGAAGAGGGTGTATCCAGGCCAGCTCTGGCACGCAGTGGATTCTGTCAGGCCTCAGCCACATCTTGCAGCAGCCTAGCCAAAATACGCCTCAAAATATTCTTATATTTTCCCCACATAGGTTACAAATTGGAGTCCAGTGTTTTCCTCATTATGTTGCATTCATTAGAAAAAGAGTCCAATATAAGAACACTTTTCCTGTTCAGAAGGGAAGAAGGAGGTCAAGGCACGTCATGGCACTGCCCCAGGCTGATCTGAAGTCTTTGGTCAGGCGCAGACTCACCAGGCTTATTTTCCATCCCTTAAACTGTGTTTAGAGCTGTCTCGACTTCGGCAGTCTTTGAGACATGCCAATTATTTTAAGCAGAAGGACAACAGCATTTTGTGAAGTCAAACTGGGTTGTGAAAACTGCTTGTAAAGCTGCTCAAGACGTCGGGTTGCGTGTTCTCTGCATTTGAATAGCAAACAAACACCACAGCGCGCGGGCCCCGTTCCTACAGAGGAACACAGACCGACCGAACACAGCTGCTCACACGCCCCGAGGGAAGCCCCCATCGAGTCTTAGCAAGATCGGAGCCACAGTTTCCAGTTAGTATAGGTGTACACATGAAAATAGTATCATTTTCAATGTGGATGTTACTGCAAACAGTCCTTAAGCCTCCTTTAGTAGAAAACAGCATCGGCCTAAAAATAGGATTGCTTGTACTACTGTTAACTACTGGAATTTAAATTTTTTGGTACAACATTTAATACATTACGAAATAGCGTGGAAACACGGTCACTCAGTTCTTGGTACGACTCACCAAACGTTCATCCCCCAATATGGAGTCTCGGCTGCTGGGGTAAATCTTCACTGCCTGAGGAGAGAAAGGCACGTCGTAGCTGTTCTCAGCCATCGTTACGTAGACTTTCCAAAGTTTATAAACAAAACACCTTACATGCCCCATTGCTAGTAAGAAAAAAAGTAGAATATAAAATTTTGTTTATGAATCATAACAACCAGCACGGATCACGGCTGCTTTTTTCTGCTCTGTAGTTCACCTGCTCGTAAATGCCGGAGCTTTCTTCCTCGAGGCTCCTCAAGACCAAACCTGATCTGCCTAAAGCCACAGTTTCACCCACGTCGCAACACAGTCATTATCCCAACAGAGCAGGCAGAACCTCTGCAACTTCCACCTTAATTTGCAAAGAGAAACCCTTCTCCAGTCAAAGCATAAAAACATGTAAAATAGTTAAAAGCTACATATTGCAGGAGCGGCCACAAAGTGTTAGGTATCGGCTAAGCCTGTGGGGTAACAGCCTCGGGCTGAACCAGGACAGGGACAGTGGCATTTTACCCTGCCGGTTTTGGAAGGGTTGGGAGGATGAGAAGGACTATCATAGTCTCTGGTTTACGCAGCAGCCCAAGTGCCTCACCAGAAGCACAGCGTTCCCTCAGGACTTGGAGGTTCTCGCGACACAGCTACCAGTGTCATCTCCAGCATCCTGCCGAGGTCTCCTGGTATCTTCCAAGACAGGTCTCAGTGTTAGAGCAGATGGGATCACAGCTTAAAACTGTAAAGACGTAGGAGAGAACAAGATGTTGCACTGAGAACAAGCTCTAAATAAAAAAATGTCCTAAAGTTAACTTCTTTAAATATCCCTGCCCTTCTCCCAAGGGTTTATGCTGCCCACCCCGACTGCCAGTGCTACCTTTCTTCAGTTTCTTTCCAGAACCAGTTTTTCTCATCCTCTCCTGGCTCTCGCTTTTGCCCCCAGACTGCTCTAGAAATGTGTGTTTTACAGTCCAAAAATACCATTCCTGACTTACCATTCCCTTGCCAGCCCATGGCTCCAACTGAAATAATGGGGTGGGTGGGAAGTATTTTAAAAATCAAGGAAGTAGGTGATTTCCATGTTTAGGTTTAATCAAAATTATAGTACCAAGATAAATGAAACACTGAGGGCCTGGCTAATGTCCTCTGTGGCTGTTGAAAGGAGCTGCTGCTTTTACACCTTCAGATAGTTTTGATATATAGAGAAACGTAGCGTCCCAGTAGATAGCACTGTATTTATCTGTAACATAACTAATAGCTAACAGATAAAGAGCTGCAAACTTATAAACAATTATTTAAGAATTTAGGGTTTGGATGCGTTTTGGCTTTTTTTTTTTGTTTGTTTTTAATTTTCCTCTGCCCTGACACACTTTGCAAAAGCCCTTTGCCAGCGTATTTTCAAAAGTCTTCTAATTAGTCGTTCCAGGAAAACAAGCATTTATGATTTGATCTTTTGTCTATAGGTTCATCTAAGGTGAAAAATCCTGGGAAGTTGCCATCACTCTTCTGTGTTAATTCAATGCAAAGTCATCATACCAAAATTACTCTAGAAGTTAGTTTTAAAATATGCAATTAAGCATTCATATGTCGCTGTCTGCATTAATTGCTTTGTGAAAGACAAAATGTATTCTTATTTATGTCTAATATTCCTATAATAATGATTGTTAGCAGAAATGTGGACATAGAAAAACAGCTCAAAATAAAAATAAGTATTTTTATCCCTGTTTTTAAAAAAAGTCTCAGCTAAAAGGTGTTTTTCTATTTATCATATTCTCAGTTATATTCCAGAGCTCTACCCGAACTTCTGTGTTCAGTGTTTTAAGTCAGTCCCGGGATTCCTGCTTGAGCGCCTACTGAGTCTACTTTGTTAGCTTTACTTTATTTGCCTTAGAAATTACAGTTAAGGGAACCCTCACAAGTCTGGTTTTAACTATGGATGCTCACTTTCCCTCCTTTCAACCAGCATATTTCAAAGGCAGCATCCAGCTTGCTCATCCAAATGATATTTCTTCTCGCTCTTCTTTGTGCTTTCCACAGCAGGTCCGCCCGTCTTCTCCGATACCCCTTGTGTGCGTTGACAGCGCATTGCTGTTATTTCAGCAACCAGGGAATTGGTTTCTCTGGCTCCAGCCACATTTTATGGCGCAACAAGGCAGCCTTGAAGTGAGAACAACTGGCTTTAGAGGAATATCCTTCAACATTTGAGCCCTCCTGGCCGTGACCATAGCATAAAACATACACTAGGCTTCACCTTAGCTCCTGGCCTGGGTTTGGGTGGCAATGGCAGAGCTTGCTGAACCGCAATCAGTGCGTCGCAAGGGGCAGTTCCCTCAGCTGCCCCCGGCTTCGCCTTCCCTGACACAAGCCTTTCAGGGTGCCACGATGCCGTAACCCCCACCTCGCTCCCTCCCTTGGCCCTTGGGTCGCACACGGGAACAGCGTCCTGGAGGATCACAGTCCCATGCCTCGGGCTTCTCTTCCTCTTGTTATGATTTGCGACACCTGGAGAAACTTCTAGAAGTCCTGCTTTTGGTGTTAGGGTTCCTCACCTATGTGCCAGCTCCTTCCTCTTTGTCTCTAGAGATCCGTCAGTCTGCTCAAAAACAAGAACTTTTTTTTTTTCCTGACAAAGCCAGATTCTTGGCACATTCTTCCAGCATTCCTTTAAACAGCCAGTCAGCAAACAACAGCGCAAACACTCGCCTGCCCTCTCATTGTTTCCTGACCCTGATTTACGAGAGGTCAGTGTGATAGATGTTTAAACTAACCACAGGGTCGGTTTATGCCAGGCCGCTCCGTCCGAGCTTTCATGTTGTATTAATTACAATTCCTTTAAATTCCATTGCAATTAAAATCAAAAGCCACAGTTGTATGTTCTCAGCACCTCCCACCCAAATGTTGCGTATGGCTTGAGGCCAGATTCTGTCCCTCTCCTTCTTTCTGGATATCATCTTCCCTTCTATTATTCATATTTTCAACTCACTCTTGAAAAATGTGGAAGTTCATCTAATGGAGTGGACAGCCAAGTGCAGCGACATCCAAGAGCAAGGTGCTACTTTAGATAAGTGTTACAAGCTGGCCCTTTGCAGACGCTTCTAAGCTGGCTTCCACCGCATAAGCCACATGGTGCAGGCAAACATACGGTCTTAGGTTTTCTGTTTTGAAAAATCGAGAATTTACAGCCGTGATTTTAGAGACATGTATCAGCTCTACTTTCAAGCTCTTAGGGAGGGTGCTCAACAAATGAAACCAAACTGCTGTAGGAGCTGTAGCATCAATGTTTTTTCATATCCAGCAGCGGCACTGCAGTGTGTCCTATTTAGCAGCAGCATCTTGAGGGATGCCCTTGTCACAGCACCGGCCGGTTCTGCTGGGGTTCAGCTTCTCAACCCCTTGCCCAGTTGGTCAACTGCTAGACCACACTCTGCTTCCTGCACCTCGGCCTCTTCCTAACACCGCCCCCTTTTTCCCTCGCTGCATTTCTTTTGCTGCCTTCTTTCATCTTTTGTTGTATTTTTCCTTCATCTTTTGTTGTATTTTTAATTCCGCTGTGTCTTAACTTCGCTGGAACCAGCAGCCTTCTGCTGGGCTCTCAGACTCTGACGGATCTGCTGTACTTCCTTTCTGGTCTCACAGGACTGCTGCTGAAGCTTCTGGCAGAATTTCTTTCTTGTAGCTTATTTTTCTCCCAGACTCTACTGAAATAGCTGTTTGACTTTCCAATAAGAGATGCTGCATTACTACCAGGAGCAGGTGGTTCTCATTTCAGAAATTTCAGTCAAGAAACCGAAGCATGTGACATCTTGTGAATCACAGATTTTTTGCTTTCTGTCCTGACATTTCTCTTATCTTTTTGAGTTGAAGGCTGATCCTTAAAATGGATAACTAAGTGAAATTGCATACCACGCCACTACAGCCCAGCCAAATAATATCTGGACAAATGGCTTAGGTGGAGTCATTGCAAAATGCAGAATTAAAAAAGATTACTAGATTTTGGCCTATACGATGTTTTTATATTTGTACTATTGCTTTCCAGATGAAATAAAAATGACATAGCCTGACAACTCCTAAGTCAGTGTTTAAAATCGCCCTACATCTTATCTACCAGCATAACCCCATATTTATTTTCTTTTTCAAAAAGTTCAGCCTGAGATCCTATCTGCCATTTCACAGCCTCTCTTCATTCCCGCCTGAGAACTGGAGCGCTGGCAACCCCGGCCAGCCACCCGGCGCTTCAGCTTGTTCCCTGCTGTAGGGAGTCACACTGAAAATGTACCATCCCAAACCCTACAATCTGTCCAATGAGAAAAAAATGCAAAAGGAAAAAAAGAGCAAGATATCATACAGAAAATTATTTTTAAACATACATTACAGAAGGTTATCTACAGCAAGAGAGGATATCAGATTTAAGCATCTAAAATTCAAAATCTGAGTGTTTTACACATTTTAAAATACATGTCTGGGCTTGGACGTCTCTGGCCAGGGTCTATCTCTCTACTTGGTGTTGGTGTTATCTGGATTGAGCTAGTTGAAAGGAGACTCTGTCGTCTCCAGATGAGTTCATCCAGTTTCTATCACTAGCCCATCACATAACAACAATAACTTTACACTTAGCTCATGAAGATATGCCAGAGAATCTTCTTCCGCGCCTCCCTGCAGTCCAGACAGGCTGGGAGGTGATGCAGTGTCCCGGGAGTAGCCGTGCCTGAGCCCGTAACAACTGGGTTTTTTGTCCTACTTAGTATCTGGATGTTCTTTATGTTTTCAGTTGTGTGCAAAGGACAGGAGCCCGGAACTTGGGCATGTGCTGTTTGAACGGCCCTTGAAAAAATCAGAGCCAGAGTTACAGTCATTATCCCTGTGATAAAAGTAATGTTCTCTGGCTGCCTCCTCAGTGGATTCACTGCAGCAGGGGAAATAGCAGATTTCCAGGTGCAGGGAGCAATGCTCCCCAAGGATACAGGAGTCTCCCCCAGCTTAAGAAACCTGTCCTTGACTCCCGTTGCCCGTCCAGGTGCTCTCTCCTCCTTGCTGTGGGTTTGCTCCTTGAGCAGCACATCTACAATCATTGCTCATAGTTTTCTTCTTCAGTTCTGACCTAGATCTTGCCTGATTTGGCTTCTGCCTCCTGTGCTCCACCGAATCAGGGTGCTTGGCTCATGACTTCCATAAAGTTCAGAACGGGAGGCAAGATGAGTCTTTCATTCTAATTTTAAACTGTCATTTTAAAAATATTTTAAACTGCTACTTGTAAAACTCGGGTATTTTAAAGACAAGAGCTCATGAGGGAAGGGGAAGGAATTGTGCATCTCTCTCAGCAGCTTCCTTGCGATGAAGGCTAACAAGGAACAGACTGTTCTATTGATGCTGTGTTTCAGGCCAAGCTTCCGGAAAGCCCAGTTATCTCTTAAGGGTCCCACAAAAGCCTCTATTGATTTATTTCCAGCTAATACTACTGCTCCCTCCTCTGATCCGTCTCCTACTTTCAAGATATTTGCTCAGGTTACTCTTCATGCTTTCATTTGGCTTCCACAGTTTTATTTCAGCTTCCGCATCTTTAATCTTCCTTACAAGGCGTTAAGGGAACCTCATTCTCTTTTCAGCCTTTTCTGCAAATTCAAGAAATAGCTGTTTTCAATCGCCTTCCCTCTCTGTACTTTACCTCTGAAGGATCTCTACTATAAATACCACTTCAGCAGCTTTTCCCATGCTTATGATTCACCACCCTTTCTACTTCAGATTTGTCACAGTCTTTCCAAGTGAAAATTTTGACTTATCTCTCTGGCGTTAATTGCCACGCTACTGTCTGGTGTTTCCTCAGCTGAGCTACTGCAGCACCCACATTGGGATATTTTTGGTAATCATTTTTAATGCCACTCCACTAAACACATTTTCTCGCAACTCTTTAGCTTCTGTGTCCTCTTATAGAAACCTGATTTTGGTTTCCCACACCCGTTACTCCCACCGTGTAGAATGTGTTCCCATAGTTCTGACACAGGTAGGAAAGAGGTGGTAAGTTTGGGAGGGGTCGTGAGTCACTGTATCCTAAAATACGTGAGCAGGTTTCAGCTAGGTTTGGTGAATGGAAGTAGATGTACTCTTGAAAACATCCTTTAAGACTAACTTGTACTACCCTTTGCTCTTCTTTTTTTTTGTTTTGTTTTATTTCTGCATTTGAAAAGGTTAATGATCTATAATCAAGCCTACCAGGTTTTTCTAAAGACAACTGTATCCAACTGTGAAGGTGTAAACACAAAAGAGAGGGGCTGAGCTCCCAGCACTGACCGATGGGGAATAACTGGGAGTAATGAGATTAAACCGAACAAAGGAAAAGCACTGAAGGTTGAACATGAGGAAAATATCCTGGCCGTGTCCATCAGACCATGGATTAATTTCCCACGGGAAGTGGTGGAAACTCCATCTCTAGAGTCATTTAAAATTAAACCAGATAAATCACTAAAAAACAGAGGGCTGGGAACAACCCAGTTGGAATTGGATGAACTGGATGGTTTTGAAAGACGGTTTTAGTCTCAGTTTCTCTTATTCTGAAATTAAATAAGATGCCTTGTTTAGGGTCTGTTTGTGCAGGACTGCCAAACCTGCAGCTGCACTGTGTTCTCCTCATTATGGTCAGGTTGAAATGCTAATGTGACTCTAACCGATCATTTTCCTGTGTTGTGGTAACGTTACAGCTCAAGCCTGCTGGTGGAACCAGAGGAGTCCCCCACGGGCCCTCCTCCTCCCCCTATTGCAGACCTGGTCGGGGACTGTCATAGGATTTTTCTGCCAAAACGCTTCTTTGTTTTGGACCTATTCCTCGTTATTTCCTCTACCACGTACCCTGTTGGGCCCAGCTCCCCTAGATGGCAGAGCTGAAGCAATTTAAAATGCAAAATGCATATTATGCAGCCTTGCTGTAACAGGGACTGCCACAGGCAGCCCACTAATTTCTGGAGAGCTACTTGCTAGAAACAGCTTCTGCTGCCTGGGCTCACTCTGCCGCACGCGAGAGGGTCCAACCCCACGGACAGTTAATGCAGTTAGGATTTGGCCCCAAAAGGATATTGTTTTCAAGTTTCCAGTTCTCAAAAATAGCAGGCCAAGAAAACTGTTCATTTACGGTTGTGTCTTTAGCAAACCCCCACGGTCCAGCTACACTGACTTTTGGGGAAAAAAAAAATCCACCTTTGATATAGTCGTGCAAACGCTTGGAAAAAGCAACCGACATGATGAGGCAAGTTCAGAGAAGATACAACTGACCTTCTTGTCCATTTACACTTTTCAAGCCTTCTGTTACACAAAACTACAGGTTATCCCACTAGCAGCGACAGTCCACACAGTTTTTCTTTCTGTCCGCACAGAGATGTTTTTCCCTCTAATGGAATTCTACAGTAATGCACTTTTTTGGGTTAAAGCGCTGGAGAAAGCTGAACCCAAACCGGATCACATTTTGAGGTTTTCCTATTGAAAGTACACACATAACCTTCCTTAAAGTTAAGGATCTGATAAAAATTATTTGGCTTCTGTTACCTCCAGAACTGTTTTCATTTTGTACACTTCGCAGAAGAGGACAACAGGTCAGGGGCTTTTTGGGGGGCTTTTTTTGTGTGTTCTTTCTTTTCCAGCTGAGCAGCTCCACGTAGTGTGTTGCACTTCCCAGCTGGCAAAAGGCTTTATTTTTTTTGAACTATTGTTGGATTGGCACGAGATGCCTTAGCGTTTCCCATCTTACAGCCAGAGACAAGGTAAATAAACTGATGGCTGTGGTAGATATATAGAGGGAAAAAGGAAATTACTTGGGAAGCAAGAAGACTTGAGCTGAATTATTTCAAGAGTCTCCTTCTCTTGCATATCTGAGCATGTGAGTTTAGGCGAGTAATGCAATCCAAATCAAGAGTTGTTAGTACAGCATAGCAAAAAATTAAAATATTTTACCTGTGTTGGCAAGTCATCAGTTCAGAATCAGGCTACCCTTCTTAGCTCTGCATTTGTAGAGCTTCACAGTTTATTCCCTGAAGAATTTTCTTCTTTATATCATGGTTATTCTGACTGCTTGCACCCATTCTTTTACTGATTATTTCCTTATTACTCCTTCTGTCTGTTATGCTTTCCATTATTTTCATCTCTTTCTTGCTAAGAGTTTTACCATTTCTAATTTCTTACTCATCTTTGATTGTCTCCAGCTCTTTTCACGTTTCCTTTACCTATTTTGTCAGCTTTTGCTTCCTCTTTTTATCTCTTATCTTTATAATCCCCATATATCTTTTTTGATTTTCCACAGCACAGCTTCACAGTATCAAATACTCCTGTTGCAAAATTTCCCCTCATATAAAGATCAACAATAAGTTAGCTGGAAGTCATCCGTATTTCATTATATTTGGCACTGAGAAGTGCAGCTTTTAAAGAGCCTCCACCCTACAGCTGCATCTCATCATTGATCCATTTAAATGCACTAATCTAGCCAAAAAGCAAATGTTTCCCATTACAACCTGTCTCTAAGTGACATCTATGTGCTAGTTTAGGAATAGATCTTCATAACAGAACTACTTTGGAGGTAAAACAGGAAAAGATATTCTTCTGGTTCACTGCGAACCACTTGCGTGCTTTTAGCCTGAACTAAGTATGGAGCCACGTACTTCCATCCAGTTACGTCGTGGGTAAAATAAACATTGTAAAGGTTGCTCACCGAGTACAAATTCTGTAGTTATGGGTTTCGTGTATGACCAGTCAGGTGACTAGAAATTGGCTCCTACATTTGTAGGGATTTCTCTCCCTACAGAAAAGGAAAATAATGAAAACCTCTGAAGCTCATAATGAACACAGGGTAGGACATCTAACGGGATGCTGATATCCCAGAGGCCCTCAGGTCTTTATAATGGTGATCATACCGCTCTAGTGTCGTGAAAGGACTAATGAGGCCTGATCTGCTCACAGGCTAATACAAGAGTGTGTGAGGTGGCTCGTTAGTTTGTTTGACATAGTTACACTACTGCAAATCCTGCTGATCAATATGAAGTGTCTTAAAAATCAAAAATGTCAGTTTTGCAGGTCCTGGGACACAGGAGCATTTTGATGTCAACCTCCTAGAAAGCTGAAAAAGGGATTTCTTACAATTAAGCAGGAAAATAAACAGTATACTCAATACTATCTTCATTACTTCACATATGCATATGTTGAAATAAGGATCAATATCCAGTACAGATTATCTTTCAGTCCTCACGCTGCCTTCATACTTCTCGGCTGTCGGTGGGCTGCAGGACTCTTCCCCTGGCACCGCTCCGTTCCAACAGTTGTTGCAGGAGAGCTAGAGGGTTTTATAATAAGAGAGTGGGCAGCTGTAATTTTGGTACTCAGGAACTCGTGGGAGTCTGTTTCTTGACACCAAAGGCAAGTAGATAAAGGAGAAGAGAGCGAGAGATGCACAGGTTTTGGAGCACTTCGCAGGAGCTGCTACCAAGGGATCCAGAGAGCCTGTACCCAGCTCCTGACGCGTTCTGGCACCTTTTGAAATACTATGGTTTCTCCTGAAGGCCCTTCTCACTGCCAAATGCTTTTTGCATGTGTTAGATGGGTCCCTGAATCATAGTTTCTGAAGTGCTAACGCTCACAAAACTGAAGTCTATTTTTGATCACACTGGCATCTCCTTTCCAAAACTTCTTTTCTTCCCCTTTAATGTACAACTGTAGTCAACAGCCCCTTTGACCTCTGGTGTACTTTCCCGTACACTTAACCTTAGGGTAGACATACTGTTAAAGCCCTGAGTTGTATTTGCTTTCTGAATTAACATCCTGACTGCGATAAATGTAGCAGTTCTTGAATAGCAGAGTTATTGTTTCATGCCGTTTGTTGGCAGCATGGGGAGAATAATTGCAGTGGTCTCAGTTCCAGTCCCACACCGAAGTCTGTCCTTAACAGCCACAAGGACTGAAAAATAACCTGCTGTAGGGAGGCTTTGGTTCTCAGTCCCAGTTCCATGGAAGGGACACATCTCCAACTGCTGTCTTGCCCAGCAGTGAACAAGATAAGGATTTAGACACTCCTTGCTACAGAATAGTTTAGAGAATATTTGTACTGAAAATCTCTCTACGATGCTGATGTACAGAATGGATCTCCAATCAACAAGAAAAACCCAAGCCTTTTGAGAGTGTGTATGGTGAAAAGACAAGACTTGAATTCAGTTTTAATGCTTAACTCTTCACCTCAGTGGAGGTCAGTTATATCATGTCTTAATATTTTACTTTTTTCTGGACTTACACACAAGTCATTAGTGAAACAGATCTTATAATTTCTTATGGTACTGGACACCACAGCTCAATTCTTTATTACTATTAAATGAACTCAATTTCTATGTCAATAAAAATGACATGTAGTAGGCATATTGTTTCCAGGGTCACAACCATTCCTGGTATAGTCCTCGACAGACAGACTGCTAAATTTTGTAACATGATGAATGGAACTCAACTGAAAATCAATGTTTTCTTTTACAGAAGCTTTCAAAATACAAGCCCTGGTGCCTTGCTCAGAGTGAAAAAAGCCTTCCTTACTAAAAGCAAACCTCCAGTAATACAGATCCCACAGCGCAGTCACACTGTTGCTCTCACCCCACAAAACGGCATGACAATTTGTAAAGTGATAAGCCAAAGAATTAGGAAATAACTAATTAACATAATTGAAATGTCTCAGTTAACATCCTTGGTTAACAGCAATGCTACCGGGACAAAATTCCCCCTACACACTTGGATGAAAGCCTTACTGTTAACTCATGTAATGCTTATTTCTTAATATAGAAATAATTAATACTTGTATATGTGCAGTTATATGGAGCAGAATTACACAGCTGCCCCCTGCTAGTCAGCAAAGGGATGCTGTTTTCTATACGGGAATAAAGTGTTACTCTTACTGTAATTCTCACAATACAAGGGTGGTCAAAAAGGAAATGGGCTAATAATATGTCATTACAGCTACAGTAATCTGGGCTCTCCCAGAAGTCAGTGAAGAGGCGTATGAACCCAAAGAAGTTGACGCGAGCCGCCTTAAATAGTGGTATGAACGTGTCTGGTCAGCTTCCGTGTCTCCTCATCGACTGTTGCGAGAGCCTACCTGGTTAGCGCAGACCAAATGAATAATTTAGAGACGGCTAAAATCAGGTGTCATCAATACCATCCTCAGTGTCCAGTGCACTTGGAGAGCACAAGGCAGGCAGAAAATTTCCTTCGCCTCAGGATGACAGCGGGTTGTGGTATCAGGCTCCCTGCGTGCCCAGGAAGAGAGCCCGATTGCAGCCAGATTTTAAGGATTTGCGTGCACCTGGAGTTAGCTACAGTGGCCACGCTGGAATATCTTTATCCAGAAAAAAGAACCTCTCCTTCTTGTCTTCACAGTGAGCTACACTAAAGGTGATTAAGACGTTCATATTTTCAGAAGAGAGTACCCAGCATACACTACGCTAATCCATTAATGTTTTCAATATTTCAGCAGTGCTCCTACTCTGAATTGGAACCAAAAGCAAGTCTTTTCATTAAAAGCCAGAAGCAGAGAGGGAGTATGAGATCTACTTAATTAAAACATTTCCAGTCAATACGCTAAGGAACGTTTAGATTCTGCACGTATCTTATGCATAGCCAATGGAAATTGCATGAGCAGAGGCTGAAAAGGCTTGGAGGAAGCTGATGCAAAATGAGCAAGGACTACGATAGTCTAGACCGTAGATTACAAGAGTAAGGCTCTGGCATTTATGAGAGAAGAACCAAGATATTCAGCTTCTGTGTGGACCCACAGTCCGTTGAAGAGCGGCATGTGAGCCCTGACACAGTTTGGAGCAGCCCGGCAGCCTGCTCTGTGCCGAGCGCCACATTTGACAGCAGTAAGGTGTTGCAGCAACTCAGGGGATGCAGAGGATGCTGCAAGGAGCAGTGTCACGGACCAACACCATCCCCCGGTCCACAAGTGCCGGTCTCTCTACCGCTGGTATATCCTCCGGCTGGGTCAGGCTTCTCTATACCCTCTTTCAATGCAGAGTAGCACGAAAGGTGGGGCAGCACTTCATCAGTCCCGCAGCCTGTGAAACAACCGTTTGGCTCTCGGTGTAGCTAAAGTAGGCAGCTGTTTGAGGTACCTGTCTTCAAGAGACACTAACAGGGACCATCCTTTCCCAGTGATCCAAGCAACGTGCCTCGCTCCCTGCCCTCATCTTTGTTCTTATAAGAACAATATTGACATGATCAAGAGCGTAATCCTCCGGGCTGGAGTCAGGAAACATCTTGCAGGAAGAAAAGCCAAAAGATGACTGCTGCAGTGTTTCCACTCAGGCCATCCCCCTCGCTAAAGCAGCGAACTGTTGGAAGGGGACTCGAGGTCTGCACAGCTGTTATTTACCTCTGTTTTGAAATGCAGAAAGTTGCCGTAATGTGTTTATTTTTCTTTAACTCTTTTGTGCTTCGGAAGTATCACACAGTTCAAAAGGCAATATGACTAAATTTTAAGAAAATCATTGTGCTGGCGGTGTTTTAACAACTGTTTCTTTGCAAAAGAAAAGCAATAAATAAGGGAAAGCAGATAGAATAAACACAGAGGCTATCAACAGCGCAAAAAAAAGTCTTAGCGAATAGTGAAGTTTGACAAATGACAACTGGTGCAAATCTTTGCTTTTTCTCTGGCTTTCGTGAAGATTTCTCCAAAACTTAAGGATGTCTCCAGAAGAGGATCTTGACACATCGCAAAAGGAATGGAACCTGTTGCTTCTGCAGCTGGTCCTACAGGTCTGGGAATGAGAAGAGCAAACAGGAATACGGCACATCAAGGAGAGGGGGTTCCCTTTACACTTCTTTTTTATATTAATCAGACCCAGCTATTGAGGATAATTATCTTTATAGAAGTTGTATATTACTTGTGGCCCTCACTTCAGGCAGTTACATAGTCCTGAAGTCTAATATAGTCCACCCCCACCCATCAAAAGGAAAGACCACTCTTCTGCATCAAAAGAACTAAGCCCAGCCCATAAACTTTGGGGAAAAATGCTTTGCATTACTGTGCTCAGAGTTTGTTTTGTATTTTGCTTAGGGCTTAAGGACCGCCTTGAGAATTAAATTAACTTGGACTATTTCCCCTTGCCTCCCTTGTAACGCTTTGGTCTAATCCTGCAAATGACCTTTGTGTGGACATGCTTTGCATCCACATGGAGCCATTTGGAGTCTGGTGCATGTGAAAGAGCACAACACTGCAGCGAAGAGCTCAAGTATATCTAATGAGTTAAAATACTTGGCTGCTGCTTTCTTCTGGGAAAGCAGTTCTGAAATGAACATCTGAGAGTGTCTCAGCAGAAGACTGGGCTGAAAATATTCTGTAAACGTGGCTTTGTTCCTTAGCTCATTACTTTCGTGTCGACTTCTCCCAGCGTTATGTTATTGCTGATCAGATTTCTGAATTGATTTTTGTCTAGATTTGCAATTCTAAGCCCATTACCAAACAGGGACAAACTGGTGGAGGGCGCTAACAATTAGTTTAGTCACTCTAGAAACATGTTATATTCAATGCTTTCTTCAGTCAGTTCAAAAGCATGTTTCTTCTTTATCTACTACAGTTTGCATAGACAGTCAACATAGCCTGTTCACAGAAAATTCATGAGTGTTTCTGTTCATTAGTTGCAATAATTTACATGGATGGGTTTCTATGGTTTCTTTTTCTGTACAGGCAGATGAGCTGCTTGGAACCTGAACCCAACCACAGGTGTCCATAATTCCCCCGGTTGTCTCTGTCGGTAAAACTAGAGCAGAATCACCCATTAGATAATATATCTAACTGATCAGCCAGCATCTTCTGTAGCATTTGACATTTGTTCAAAAGCTTTGTAAAACACTGAAAGAGAATTAATCCGGTATTTTCTTCTCCTTGAAGGCAGCATTCATGAACAACCCTTTCTCTGGAAGTAGTATATAGCTTGCTGGGGAATTGGTAATACTTCTACTATAATATCATTCCAGGAAGCTACAGTGGCAGTTTAGCTCTGTTAAAATACCAAACATATTCCTAATCCAGCCTCTTCTGGAAAATTAATACCATACAGATATAAATACAATCCAGCTTGCCTCACAGACTTTTCTGGGGGAAAGGGGGTGTCATGGTCTCCTGGATACTGTCTCCCCATTTTTTACCTCATTTTTTAAAAGCCAGAGCGGGAAGATGGATGGTGGGAAAGCAGTGGTGGTGGTGGTGGTAAAATGAAAACAAACAAGAAACAAAACCAGCAGAATATCACTTTCAGAGCCTAGTCCCCATAAATAGTAATCAGCTTACAGGTTTAGAGACCTTCTGGCCTTTAAGATGACTCCTGCTGTCCCAGAGAGCATCTCTTGTGTCTCTCTCCTCAGTGAAAAGAGAGCCGAGCAGTGGT
Source organism: Numenius arquata (assembly GCF_964106895.1). Taxonomy (NCBI): domain Eukaryota; kingdom Metazoa; phylum Chordata; class Aves; order Charadriiformes; family Scolopacidae; genus Numenius; species Numenius arquata. The sequence continues at coordinate 26,607,989 of NC_133587.1, read as the reverse complement.
CGGTTGGCATAAGTAGCAGCACATGGAGTCAGGTCTAGAAGCCAGTAAGAGCCGAGTACCTGGTCTCTACGGGGTGTCTGGTGGTGAGGCTCTGATGATCCCAAAGTAAAGTAAAAGCTCCTTGGCAGAGCAGGCAAAATAAGAAAGCAGCAACTGATACGTTGCCTTTGGATGGAGCACATCACTGTAGGAAGGAGGGAGAGTTCTGATGAAATATAAATTCATATGATAGAAATGTATCATTTTTACTCCTGAGCTTTTTCTCAATGCCTGAAAGCTACCTTGACCAAGCCTCATCTTTAGAAGAAGATCTGTTAAATGGCAGGGCTCAGGAGAAAGCTGTCACACTTTGTCCATCAAGAGGGAAGGTGTAGATAGTCAGAAGAAAAACAAGATGGGTAGCCTGAATTTTGGAGACGGCTGTTAGCATCTCTGTGCTACTAAAACACGGTTTCACTAATCAGCAGATCAAGCTGCTGATTACGTGATAAAGCAAGGAGAGAGTGATAACACTGTTGTCAATTCATCACCAGCTACTTCCACCTAAATTGTCAGTTCAGTAGTTAAACTAAACATTTTACAAAATCGGGCTGATTTATCACCTCCCAGTCGGCAGCACAGAACCAAACACAGAGTTGTTATTTCAGTAGAGGAGCTAAGGTAACCCAAATTGTCATTTCACTTTTCTCTGCCATTTGAGCACTTAAACCTTTCCTGTCACGGCCAATTTTAAATAGATGGGATATTTATTGCGTTGAACTCTTTTAAACTGTGCATGTGTGGGAGGGGAGGGTTTCTGAGGAAAAATCCTGCACATCTAATAGTCCCTGCTGGCTTTCTAAAACAAGTTAACATTGTTTGACCTAAAGTGAGTAAACCCTCAGCAGAACCGAGGCTGATGACTTTATCTGTTAGACTCTGGCTCCTCTAATTTAAAACAAATGAAAGAATGTAGATAGTTTAAGTGAATGCAGAAGAGATGGGAGTGATCTTTTTTTTCCCCTAGACCTTTACAAAATTAGGAAATCTTGCTGTAAACAACATTTTCAGAAACAAGTTGTTATTCCACGGTGACAGTTTTCAACAGCAGAACATGAGAAACAAGAGTTTTGCTTTGCTTACGGTTTCAGAGCGTTTCAGTAGATTTTCATGGCTAGGAACCCAAGTAAAGTGAGTTCTGCCGGGCTCCTCCTAGCCATAATCTTCCTTGCTCAAATTTTACACTGCAACTAATTCCCCTGGGCTCACTGAATTATACTTGAAATTGGTTTTGTCTCTGGCTGGATGATGGTAAATTCCTGCAGGCTTGAACAGTTTTGTATTTCTTTACAGAGGACCAAGTTTGCTGTTGGAGCTGAGACACTGATGCTCCAAACCCTCCAAAATGTATCAAACCCCAGACTCAGAATAGCAAGGATGGTTGGTGTGAACAATTGAGGCTTATTGCTGCTAAGGTCATGCCCCAGCCTGCCCGGGGGGCACTTCGGTAGCCTCACACAAACACCTCCGGGTCCAGTTCAGGCAGACTACACACAGGCACACACAGGAGTGTGAATAAGTACCAGGTTAAGTTGTGAATTCACAAGACAACAGAAACTTTTCACCATCTCTGGTTTGGACATATTTCTCATGGACGATTAACCTGCCTCACTACTTGGTCATCCTTTCTCTGAGGGAAAATGAAATACTGTGAGCCTCTTATCTGAAGACAGCTTCCTCTCTGGTGATGAATCAGTGATGACGGCCAGGAGGAACAGTTATCTCCTGGCTTCTCTTTGTACCTTGGACATTGTCACCCAGACTGCATGAGGAGCATCATCTTGACAGAGACTTCTCCCTTCACACCCCAGCTTTGTTATCTGAGAAGACTACACTGAAGAGTGGAAGCTGCATCAGCTGAGACATTGGTTTCATAGGGTAGCTGGCTGGTTCCCAAAGACAGACAACTACCAGAAGCCAAATGGCTCCTTTCTCCCTAAAATCCAACAGGAAAGGGACTAGATGCCTAGACATCCAGCCAAGCTATAACATTACTCTCTGTTAGTACCCTCAAACCCACATGTCGTATTTTGGGAGAATGCAGTTCATTGGCTCCTCTTCCAAACCTGGGGTTTTATTCTGTGCATTCTATTCCTCTGTCGTTGTGGTCATGTCACACCTCCTCTTTGCAAAGGTGTTGGAGGCATATGTATGTGCACACACGCACACACACACCTGCTCCACCTCTAAGGAGAACAACACAGAGTCTGGATTAAAAAAATAAATAATCTCTTCCAGGTAGCGCTTTCAGTTTCCTGCCTCAGAGAAAGCTGACCCAAAACCATGATGCTTGGCAAACCACCTCTCCCTCCATCATCATCCCACAGCTGGTATGGGAGGAGACAGCCTGACGATTTCTACACACATTTCATGCCAGGACACCTGGGCCATTACTCACCCTGTGGGATAAGTTCTGCAGTCTCATGCTGCTACTGGAAAGATGTTGAGGTATCCTCAAAGCAGTGGGTGGGGGAGTTGTCCTGGCACAGGATAGGAATTAAACCCAGGGAAGTCAGTTCCTGGTAGCTCCTGTGTGGAAGGGGCAGACATCTTCCCATGCACATTTCTACTCAATGCCCACCGTCTCAGGACACAGCTCGTGAGAGCATGGCCAGAAATATTCTTCACAGCTTCAGAGTACACCCAGTAGTGATTTTCAACTCATGGTCCTGGACCTGCCATGCATTTATGCAACGTCACACTTGAGCTGTCTCATTGCTTCAAGTCATTTACAGTTAAGCCAAGAGGAGGGATCACAGTGGAAGGCAAGAGGCTGCATTGCCCATCAGACTGGTTAGCTTAGTGCTGGAGGATATTTTAAGGATATACGAGTCACCAGCAACACATTTCTGGTCTTACAGAGAATCTCTTTTTTTCCCCTCTCACCTGTATTCAGCAAGCCTGGTGATGCTGGCTCTGGTCTGCTTCGGTGCCCAAGCGCTCACAGGAGACTCTATTTCCCCTTTGTTCAGACCCAACACTTGCCCGCAGGCTTGCCCTGTACCCGCTCTGCACATCTCATCACTCACGGGCACTGTGGGCGCTCAACCTCGTATCTCAGACCGGAGCCTCTGCCATACATTTTTTCCATACCTTCAACACATTCTTCTTTTTGTAGTATATCCATTTTCTTTTAACTTTATCCACCTGGATTTTGCACCAAATGTCTGAAGTGTAGTCTGGGTGTCTGAAGTGTAGTCCTCTCATGTCCTGTCTCATTCCTTGATGGTCACCTCTTGCAAGATCTGCTACTTTCTGTCGCTACCTCTCTGTTCATAGGATCTTAGGATGTCTCTGATCAGAGGTCCTAAGCTGGCCACTGTTCCAGGTCGTAGATGACACCTTAACACTTTCAAGATGCACACCCCACCACACATCTTAAGCATCCTCCTTGGCTTTCTAGTCGGCAAATGCCTCCTTTTCACCACAACTTTAAATAAGAGATTTTCTCTGAGGGCTAAGTTGCCCAATACCGTATGTGCTTAAAATGGCGTTACTTCTATGGGGATATTGCCTGGCACCTGTGAGTGGTGGAGGTGGCATGACTGAAGCCTCAGGATGCCAAAATCCCCTCTTACTATGGACCCAGTGGCAGGTCTGGCTGCAATTCTCTTTGGCAGGGTTCTGGAGCACTTGAAAAGCATCAGCATGGGGGCCAAGCGAGGTAGGTGCGATCTCCTGTGAATAGAAGATTGAAATAAAAGAAAGAAGACACTTTGGTCGGAGTTCTTTGTATACATGGGAGCCAAGACATAGGCATGGCAGCGATGACATGTATTTCTGTTGCCAGAAAGGTAGGTGATAGAGTGAGAGGGGAATATTGTGGTACAGTTACCACGAAAACAGCCATCACCAGTGATGTCTAGGATGAATAATGTACCGGTGCTGGACAGGTAACAGATACCTCTATCATGACTGAATCACAGGAATCTCAGTGCAGAAATCTGTAAAGCAAATACAGTTGCTTACAATGGTCCCATTACTGTGTAGCTCTAGTCGTGATTTCATGGCTTTTACATGTCTAGGAAGGGATTTGGCATTTGGGACTGCTTATGGCTGAGCCTCCTCACTGCTTGTGGCACCTCAGGTCTGACATACCATGGTGGGCTGAAGGCCCAAAAAAAGAGAAGGCCTTCAAGAAGGTGAGGACAACGTGACTGCTTGGGAACTTAGTTGATTCATGGTGGGCTGGGTGCAGGTTAGATGTTTAAACACATTGTACATGCCAGAGAAAGGCATGCCCCTGGGCCCTGCTAGAGGCAGATGTGAAGGACCACGTGGGAAGGAGGCAGGTACCTAGAACATATTTAATGTCATGAATTTCAGTCCTCCAGTCTACCTGGCCAAGTGAATTTTGATATCCACAATTTAGCCTCTAGAATTCCTGTATTCTCAAGATAATTCAGCACGTTTATTCGGCAAATGACAGTTTATGAAGATGGAGCACCACTACTGGGCCCCCACTGACCCAGCAGAACGGGCAGAACGGAACGACTGAGCACACCTCAGCCCCTGGACTGCAGCGCAGGCTCAGCTCTGCCTACCTCAGCAATTTAAATTCAGCTGCGAGACTTTGCACTGGAGTGGCTGAGATGTGCTCAAAGACGTCTGCACCGGCTCTCCTGTGGGGATGATACTCTTTAGCGAGGAGTGATAATAAACAGTAGGATGGTGCTAACACTTTAAGCTGCTGCAGCTGTCTGCTAAGCGAGTACGTGTCAACACCTTCAGACTGGAAGGTGAGAAAGTGAAATTATAACTTTCGGTTACCCTAATTCTGCTTTTGCAACCTCTTTTATTAAATCACTTTCAAGGGTGGTTAAGGGACTCTGAGGTTTTGCTCGCACGTTATGAACCCCAGATAACGAGCATGTTTCTGGAAGCTCGCCTCTTCCTTGAAGTTTTTCTGTTGAACCTGTGACACCATATTTAGAATGAAAAATTACAGCAGCATAGCCTTATACACGAAAGTCCTAAAACCACCCCAGGGTCTCAAACAAAAACACCCGCCACAAAAAAATAGGACACCAATTAAGAGGAAGAAAATGAAGTAGACAGTTTAATAAAGATTTGCTAGAGTAAATATTCTTTTGCTAATTACACAAATACAACCTTCTCAGAGTTAATAATAAGATCTATTTCCTCAGTCTAGCTATGAAGTAATTTGTGATTCTAGGATCACATTTTCCTCTGGTATTTTCATCTCCCTGTTATCGTTTGAAAGCTTAAGCTAGAGAAATTGATTGGCAACATAAGAAAAGTAAAAATGGAAGATTTGTCGCCGTACTGATATAGCTGTGCTGATATAAATAGAGACTTGATAGATACTAAATGATCACTCAGAGTCTACTTGTGGTTTAATCTCTCTGAGACATTCTGTAAATCTGACAACTTTCTACATGGATATTAGATGCTAATTTAGATTGATTTGGAGACAGTATTGTGGCTCCTATAGAAAAAGTGAGTATTATGAATACACAGAACGGATTTTATATAAATAATGGATTTTTGACGATGTTCTGCAGGTTGACATGATGACTACAGTGCAGAGAGTATTATGCAGCCGAGCACCCAGCTACACTTCTTTGTTCTGCTTGCTAACAGCTTCTAAACAGGAAAAGCATCCTCACTGTTCTCCTCCACTCTTCAAAAAGCTCAAGTAATTTTAATTCTGGTCTTTTCAACTTCTTGATAACCACGGACCAGACTATAACAGTTTGCTCAGGGGCTGGGTGGCAAATAATTCTTTAAATGTTGTATGACAGTGAGAAAGGATTAGGGAGCTGGAAAGAACCATCCTGTGGATTGCGAGCTGGACAGCAGTATGCTTATTTAAAATATGTATATATGATCTCTGGTCCAGGTCAGGTTCAGCCACAAAGTAGTCTTTAACATCAGAAATTTATGACGAACTCAAATTCTTCAGATAATGCTGCGGTTTTTTAACTGTATATACGCCTAATGAAATCCACGGCCGGACACAGAACTACAGGTAAGCACCTGAATGAGTGCGACAGGCCTCAAATTGTGACACCCTTTTAAACTTGGCATATGTGGCCTTGGTGGACAGGAATCAGCATTTGGACCTTGAGATTCTTCCTCCAGCTCCAGGGTGTGAGCTCTTTCCTCGGTTCCCTGGGTACCAATGCTCATACCTGCCGCCAACGCCAGCTGCTGATGGATAACCAGCCCGTCACCTCTTCTCACAGACCACTTAATACAGTAAAAAACCCACCACAACCCGAAATATTATTATTGTTTTGACAGCAGCAACAAGACACGACCTTTCATTTCACACAAGACCTTTACCATTTCTTACAAATGCTTTGTTTTCCTTTGTTCCCTAGCCTCTACATCGAAAAATCACCATTCTAGAAAAGGAAAAAAATTAAAGTCGCACACTCTGATAACAATAGATGAAGTATAGGAAATGTTTACGTTTACCACCTCCACGGAGGCAACAAAACCACGCTACCCCCAGCCCAGAGGCCAAGGGGCGGCCGCAGGACTTCAGCCTGGCCCCGTCCCAGAGCCCCCCGGGGGGAGGCCGCAACCGCCGCCGTCCCGCCGGAGGAACCCTCAGGAAGCCGGGGACAGGTCGGAGCAGGCGACAGAAACCCTGGATCCTGATTGAGGGCGGAAAAACTCAGATGATTCCTGTGTGAATCCCCCCCCCCCCGAAACCGCTCGCGGGGCGGGTAGAAGAGAACGCCGCCGCCTGCTGCCTCAGGGCGGGCGGGGGCCGGCGGCGGGGTGCGGGCCCGGCGGGGCTCTGCGCTCCCCGGCCGTAGGGCGGGTGCCCTGGAAAGCAGCCGGGAGCCAGTTCCTGCCCTCGCGATGTCGTCTGAGGAGGTGGGTGGATTTTTGGAGGGAACAGTAAACCGCCAGCCTGGAGGCGGGGGAAGGGGACGGCGACGGGCTCCTCGCCGACCCCTACGGCGGAGGCAGTGAGAGCCGCCCGCGCCGACAACGCCTCGTCGCCGCCGCGGGGCTGAGTGGCCGGAGCCCCGCGGGCCGACGAGTAAGAGGGGTCGCGCTGCCGGCCGGGGCTCGGCGGGCTGGGGGCGGTTGCTGCTCCTGCCTCTGTCAGGGCGGGGGCCGCCGTGAGGCGCTGGGGCGGACGCAGGGCCTCCCTGCCGGGGGGAGCGAAGGGAGGGCCGTGCCCGGGCGCGGAGGCCACGGACAACGAGGTACCGCGCCGGCTCGGGGAGAGATCGCAGTCACCGGCGCGGGTGAGGCGGTTAATCCGCGCAAAGCCCCACGTTTTCAGGAGGGCGCTGGCTGAAGCTCCTCGGCCCGCCCGCGGCTCCCCGTCACGCCGAGCTCGGGCCGGAGCCCAGCGAGCAGCCCCCGCCCGCGGCGGCGGGGCGAGGCCGGTGCCCAGGTGGCCGGGGGCGGGCGGCGGGCGCAGCTGGCGCAGCGCGATGGCCCCCAGCGCCGAGACGCCCTAATTGGCGGCGGCGGAGGAGCTGGCAGCGGGGGGGCAGGGCCGGTTCGCAGCGGCCGCCGGCTGCCGCTGTCGGGGCGAAACGGCGCGTCTGTGGGGTGGGGTGGGGTGGAAGGCGGGAGGGGCGGCGGGCGGGGCGCGGTGGTCTGATCGCGAACGGCTCCGGCGACGTAGACGAGGGGTGCGGGGGAGGGGGTCGCCCGCAAGCGGGGAAGGCTCGCCCGGGAGACAAAAGCCGAGCGAGGGGCTCGGCTTCGCCGCTCTTTTGTTGCCGTTTCCTAACCGGAGTTCGTGCGTTCCCCGCCGCCTCCCCCCCCCCCCCCCCGCTGGCTACGGCCGGGGCGAGGACTTGGGGCAGGCGGCGGCTTCCGCCCGGCCCGGTGAAGGAGCGGCCCCTCGGCCGCCTGCCCTGTCCTCCACCAGTTGATCAAAGTTCCGCCGGGCCCAGGCGAGGAGCCACCGGCCTGCCGCCCCCCCGCCCCAGCCGGGGCTCCCCTCCCTCCGCGGCGGCGCTCCTCCGTCCCCGCTCCCTCCCGCGGCACGAACGCCCGTGTGTGTAGCGAAGTAGGAGGGAATGGGCGCCTCCCTCCGCCTGCCCTCTCCTCCCTGCGGCTGGGGCTCTGGATAGGAGGAGCTGGAGGAAGAGGAAGATGACGAGCGGGTGCAATTAGCCTAACAAGGGACGGGTGGCGGAGGAGGCGGCAGCGGCGGCGGCCCCGCGCCGAGGACTGACACATCTGCGCTCTCTCTCTCTCCCCCCTCCAGCCATGAAGGCAGAAGCCAGGGAGTGCCGCTGAAGCCCAGGGCTGTCCCGCCGCTCTCCCCTATGGCAGCCGCGTGAAGGGGCTGAGCCCCCCTCCCCCGGCGGCGGGGCTGGCCTCCTCGCTTCGGGTGTGCGCGAGTGGCTCCGGCGCTGGTTCCCCCCTCCGCACCCTTCCCTTCCCCGATGTGGGCTCCAGAGGATTTGCCCCTCCTTTGTAACCGGGAATGAAATAATGGCGACCCGGTGGGCAGCGGGGCCGCCCGGCGGAGATGGAGACAACGACCCCCCCCCGGGCGACGGCGGCCAGGTAGGAGCGGCGGGGGCGGGCGGGGCGCGGGCTGCGCGTACGCGGGCAGGGCCGGGCCGGGGCGGGCGGCTGCCTCCCGCCGCGGGGAACGGCTTGGCTGGAGCGGGCTTAATGGCCGCCCCCTCTCTCCCTCCCTTTCCTCCCTCCCTCTCTCTTCCTGCCCGCCCGCCCCGGAGTTGCTGGGAGTTGGACGCTGGGAGCGGTGCGGGTGTGCGGCTCCCCGGCAGCCAGAAGGGAGGCTGCCGCCCCGGCCCAGGGCTCCCCTCGCAGCCGGGGCGTCGCTCCCGGGCCGGGAGGCGGGGGGTACCTCCGCTGCCTCACGGGCCGGGCGGCGGCGCCGCTTCCCGCCCCGCGGAGCGGCTGCTGTCCTTACCCCTCGGGGCGCGGGTTTCCGTGGGGTCTCCTCGTGTCCCCCGTCCCTCCCCAAGCCCCCCAGTCCGCTGGCGGCGTGTCCCCACGCTCAGCTTCTCCGCCTCGTCCCGTCAGCTCCCTGCCCCGTCCCCGAGGGACAGGAGCGCTTCGCTGGGCGGCACTGGGGTATGGCTTCGTCCTCCCTCGCGTAACGCTCGAACTGGTGCTTTTTAGTAGAAATATGGGCCTGGCCTCTGCCTCCTCCTAGCCAGTACTTGCCACCCTCCCTCCTGTACACAGCAGCTTATATTAAACGTATTTCTATCCATACCATTTGTTGCTGGAATGGTCCTCTGTGTGTTTAGTTTAAAAACTTCATAGCATGCCCTATGGTGGCACCATTGCATGTTCAGACTCGCAGCACAGAGTTCTTAATGCAGAACCGTGTCTGATGCTTCCTTCTGTGCTTCCTATTAATAGTAATAAATGTCTGTGACACAACTGTAACTTCAGATCCAACAAAATATGTATAACAGCTTCAGTGGAGTTGTTCTAAGATCTGTCTGAAACTTTATTTACAAAGACAAACTTATTTTTGTATTTCTCAAAGTTAGGGCATATTGTGTCAAAGACACTGTCTTAAACCTGTGTAGGGCTGTGAAATGGTTACCTTCATATAGGTGTTCCCCCTTTGTTTGCTGAAATTGGAACACAGTAGAGTGATTTCAAACCTACAGAAAGTGCGGGTGGGGTTTTTTTTTTGTTTGTTTGATTTCTTGGTTTTGTGTTTTGTTTTTTTTTTTAAGACACTGGGTTTTAGTTTACTGCTATCCTCAAATCACCCTTTTGCCTTGGTTTCAAAGTTGCACATATGGTATTGTAAGATTTTCCTTCCTGCCAGCACCTCAATTAAGAGATTCGCAGAGTCTCCTACAGCAGGTGGGTTAGGTGAGGACAAAATGTGAGCCTTAAGTAAGAAAACAAAAGAGGTTAAGATTTAAGACTTTGTGATTAATTGTGATTCTTAATTTGCATGTAGATTTAATCATGCATTATTCTTGTTGATATCCTTAAAAACATAACTGAAAGCAAGGCCATTTTTGGAGCATGTGTCCTTTAATACTGTTCAAATAGTGCAGGAAGAGGGGGGAACCACATGTCTAAGTATAAAAATGAAAGTCTGCTTTTTAATTCTGTCATATTGAGACTGCTGGTTTTTTGGCACTGGCGCTTGTCATAATCCACCTATCCCTACTGTGGTAAGCCCTAACAAGGCCTGTGGCACTTTTTGCGCTCATCCTCTTCAGGCTGTCTAATTGGGGACTACTAATAGGTCTGGAATTGCAAAATGGACTGCTCTGCCTGTTGTTTTGCCTCATATGTTGCAGTTGAAATGTAACTGCTAGAAAACATGCACTTACACTGATGATTGCCTTAATCAGAGCAGGCCTGACATAATCTTTGTTTGAACATAAATGGCCCTCACCAATGCCTAATCAAGGCTGCAATGCTCTCAGTTACTTTAGTATACGTATTTCTACATGGCTTGAAGTTCAACTTATTTTCTTACAACTTTTTTCATAGATTGATTTAAAATGCCAAGAGAGAATGGGGCTGGGGATTGGGATCTTTTGTCTCATTTCAGTTGATGGAACAGTTACTGCGTGTATGGTGCGTGATGTGCTATATGTGAACAAATTTCTTTAACTGAAGTCTTACTTGTATTGAACAGTATGATCCACTTTTCTGTTGAAAAAAATCAGTAAACACCCTTAATGAAATAAAAAAGGAAATTTTAAGTTTTCAAAAAAAGTTGCTGCAGTTGCAGTGTTTTATATAGTGTGCTAATACTGACAAGCAAGGCATTAGCAATTTTGGGAAATGATTTATGTTTTTGGGACACTGTATCCCATATGGTGTTTGCATTGTAATGCAGTATTAACTCGTCTACATGTAATGTTTAGCCATAGACCTATATGCACAGCAGGTTGTCACGAGGAAGACTCCAAGCATAGCCCATGTTCATCACGGGCAAGGGAGTTGCAACAGAAATTGGGATTTTCAGCCAGTTAAAGAATTCGGAAATGTACAGCTACAAACATCAGGGCTTGATGAAGAACTGGAAAACTTTTCCTCTGCATTCAGGATCAGTAGTCAGACAAAGAAGGGGAATGTCTGACTGAGAAGCTAGTGCTTCTGTGTATCTTTGCATACAGAGGTGGGAGAATTGAGGACACGCAGTTTGACTCCTTTAGGTAATGCACGTGTTAGTTGATAATTGTTTTTTGTTTTGGGTGCCTGTCTGCTCTGGCATTATGCTCCATTTGGTCATGCTTTGCCATGATTTCTTATTTGTATTTTTGCTTCTGTTTTTTTGTTTTCCCCTTTGACACTGTACCTGGTGGTCTTTCTCACTTCAGAGCCCTTTCACTGAAACGATTGTTGAGAACAAAGCTTGTGCATTCAGGCTCGCAGGCTCCTGTCTGAACATACAGCGCCTGTTCAAAGGGACAGATCACGTATTCTGTGCTCTTGGGGGAGTTGGCAGAGAGGGCCGGGGACTCTCAGGGCTCTTTGCCATTCTGTTTGAAATCTGACACACGTTTGTAAACGGGTGCAAGAATTGCTGAGCTTATGTTCCTAAGGACAGATAAGTGAGAGCGTGTTCTTTCTGGCTTTCAGATTAATAGCCATATACTATCTCTGTTTCGCCAGGTTGTAGCAGTGTTTTGCTGTAGTGATTAAGCCCTGCTGAGGGTACAGGCAGTACTACTTCAGTCACAACATCCCATCTACGGGCCTGTCCAGATTCCAGGCTGGAACTGACTTCTTTGCCAGTGTAGTTTTAATCTCCCTTCCTCTGCCTAGAAAGGCACAACAAAAAGTGCTTTTTTTGCTTTTCTATTCCCGCTATTTTGCACTTAACTTTAAAAGGGTTGCTAAATCTGCTTGTGGTGTAGTTTACTGTTAACCTGTATTAAAATGACTTTCAAAATGTTAAATGTAGGCTGAAAAAACATTAACTGTAGCATGTGTGGCTTTAAAAGGCAAATTTTTATTGTGAGCAATAAAACATTTATTGTAAACAACAGTTTATGAATACTAAAAATACTTTATCAAGTAATTTCGTTAAGTGTTTGGTATTTTTCTGTTGGAACTCACTAGAGCACACGTACATTTAGATATATATTGCAGATTTCTAATACTGTACTGCAAATTTGCATTAAGAGTGTGGGGTTTTGGTTTTGTGGGAATTTTTTTTTTTTAGTTAACAGCGGAGTTGTTAGGATTCTCTGAAGACATTTCAGCTATTCCTGAGAGTTTCTGTATTTGGCAATAATTAGGAAATACATTTCCAAAGATTTCTGTAAAAGAGAAGTCAGAAGTTATTTAGTATATTTGCTTTGTAATTGCAAATATTAAATTTCAGGAAGGGGGAGAAAACCCTATAATATTCTCACTCCTACACCTTATCAGAGAGAGCACAACTGCGTAAACTGAAGAGAAGCCTGTGCTGGAAGGATCGGGAACCAGAGAAGGGCAATGATGACACTAAAAATAGAAAATGATTGGTGTTCTCACTAACAATAATTAATAGATTGTTTACTGTTTTAACAACCCGGTTGGGATGACATTGGTAAACTTCCAGTGGGGACTCCCAGGTGTTAATGTCTCTCTACTATAGGGGCACAAACATTGAATAGCTGTATTTTGACCCTGCATTTCAGTCTTTATGTAATTATGCCTGTAAACATGTTAACTGTACTGGAACTCTGTATTGTTGAATATCAGTGTTTTTTTTTCTGTGCCTGATGCTTAGAGGCCATAAGATTTAACCATAATATCAAAAATCAGAATTAGAGAAATGGATTTGTAAGACTTTTTTTTTTTATGGAAAATAATACACAGTACTAAAACTAGTCATTAGAAATACTTACTACTTATGGTGTTAGAGAATTCTGCACGAACCTTGCATTAAGGGAGAATAAATTCAATATAAATACCACCATTACAAGGAGTTGTGGTTGCAACTATTCAGAAAGTTTGAGTCAAATCCTGTTTAATCATGCAAGCACAACACTGACTTCTGCTCTCGCCTATGTTGGAATAAGCCTAAGGTAATGTGACAGAACATGGACCTCTTCCATGAGGAAATGTTATGTATTTGATACTTGACAACATAAAGCAGCAAATAGTTCCTTCAAGAAAAGGAATGCTGCATCTGATGGTTTTTAAGGTGACTTTTTCCTTCCCAGACGTACACCTTTATTGATTGTACCACTTCAATACTTGTCTGAAAATACAATTTTTGCAAGAGAAACCTGATGGACTGAAGAATATCTTGAGCTGTGTCAGTACAAAATAATTGCATTTATTGCATGCAGTATATGCATTACAGGAGTGAACTTTCTTTTTTAACAGGTTTAACAAACATCAAAGCACTGAATTTACTTTCCTCCTTGTATAAGCTATTTTTAATGATTTCTGTTATTAAAATGTGGAAAAAATATATCTGGTACTTCAGAAGTCTTATTTTTTGTCTCCTGTATTTACTTGCTTACACAAAAAACAATTGAGAGAACAATTGGGATAGACAAGGTATTTCATCGTATACCTTGTATGCATTTGTGTTTTTGTCCCTCCTGAATGTAGGAAAACATCTTCCTGTAGGGTGGATGACCAAAACATAGAATGGTTTGGGTTGGAAGGGACCTTAAAGATCATCAAGTTCCAACCCCCCTGCCGTGGGCAGGGACACCTCCCATTAGACCAAGTTGCTCAAAGCCCCATCCAGCCTGGCCTTGAACCCCTCCAGGGATGGGGCATCCACAACTTCCCTGGGCAGCCTGTTCCAGTGCCTCACCACCCTCACAGTGAAAAATTTTTTCCTGATATCTAATCTAAATCTGCCCTCTTCTAGTTCGAAGCCATTAGCCCTTGTCCTATCACTATATGCGCTTGTAAAAACTCCCTCTCCAGCTTTCTTGTAGGCCCCCTTCAAGATACTGAAAAGTTGCAATAAGGTCTCCCTGGAGCCTTCTCTTCTCCAGGCTGAACAACCCCAGCTCTCTCAGCCTGTCCTCACAGCAGAGGTGCTCCAGCCCTCTGATCAGCTTCGTGGCCCTCCTCTGGACCTGCTCCAACAGGTCCATGTCCTTCTTACGTGGGGACTCCAAAGCTGGATGCAGTACTCTGGGTGGGGTCTCACCAGAGCAGAGTAGGGGGGCAGAATCACCTCCCTTGACCTGCTGGCCACGCTTCTGTTGATGCAGCCCAGGATATGTTTGGCTTTCTGGGCTGCGGGTGCACGTTGCTGACTCGTAGCTCAGCAGAACAGTATGGACTCTGAAAAGAGAAAAAGCTGATCTTATTTTAAAAAATTTTGTGAAGACAGACATATGTTGCCGGGTAGATGATGATTAGAATATAAACACGTGCAAACTGTGAGCCTTATTAAAAGAAAAACGTTTTGTATCTCTTCCTAAGGAAGTCTCTGTAGCAGTGTTAGACTAACCCCTTAGGAATATATACTGATGCTTTGTAGCTGGTGGGTTTTTTCTTTGATAATAACTGGAAGACAAAGTTTTCTAGCATTCGGAGGTTGTGTGTTATTTTTCCTTGCAGTTGTTTGTATGTTAAATTGCATAGGATAGGAAGCAGATACAAAAACATTAGGAAACGATGTTAAATTAAAACAGATTTATTTCCTGTTGTTAACAGGGGTCATTGTTTTTAAAAGGCATGAGTTAGCCCTAGTATAAATGGTGAGGCTTCTGAATTTGTGTTGAGACAGTGTGAATTGACAGCACTCCAGGAGTCTGTCTGACGAGCTGTTAGGTATAACCACAGTTGCAGAAAACGTCAGAGCCTATGATCTCATCAAATCCTTGAATTTAGGGCCTTGTTACAGAGGAAGTGTTTGTCTGCCTACCATAATAGATAATATATGTATATATACTAAATAATATGTTGTGCCAAGCGTAGTAGGTAAACAGTGGAAGAGAGTTATGCTGTCTGGTGAGATTGCTGGATGAATGGGAACAATCACATCACACTGTGCCTGTTTATTATACAGAAGGTAGATTAATGTAAATACCATGCATTTCTCCTGTCCAAATCCTTCTTATGTCTTGTCATTTTTAATTTTTTTGCTAAGACACTTCTGTGGTATTTTTTCCCCATCACCTAGTAGTATTTGCATGCAGCAGAAGTGTAAGTGCTGCTGATGGGTGGGAACAGCGACATCAAACGGGCTTTGACTGTGTTGATATCGGAGGCTCCGCACATCTTACAAACCTGGAAGTACCTAATTCTACAGTTGCAAGGTGGATAAGCTGTTCTATGCATTCGGTTCTTAAATACCTAAAGATTATTTAATGGAGGGGCTTCCTCTGTTGTGGTGAAACACTGGTGAAATCCATCCTTTTTTTAAACCGGGGTGAAATGCGTTTTTTCTTTATTCCAGTTACATGGAAATTCTGGCTACTCCCTGAATTGTTGTTTACCATCTTTCTTTAGTAATGGTGAGACATTTTCCTGAATTTACTGTTGAGATTTGAAGAGTACTCTTCTGGGGAGATGATACTGGAGTTTAGAGATTGGATCACTTCGTAATAGGAAAGTAAAAACTAGGCACAGCTATATGCTTTGTTCTCTGAGTCTCTTTCTTTGTATTGAGGGGCTAGAGCTGCTCCGTCTCTCTCAGTTGGTGTACCCTGTTACCGTTTTGTATGTCATCAGTGAATTGTGTTCCGCAGGCAGTGTTGCTGCTTTATATTTTCTGTTCTTGATTTTTGCATTGAAAACTTGTAGTTCAGAAAGTATTTCTGAGTGAAGCACCGGGAGCTGTTGCTGCAGCTCTCTCAACACCATGATGTTTGAGAGAGCCTGATACAAATCATGTTAGTAAATATTTGGCACTGGGCATGAGAGATTCTGTGTGGGCATTTGGGGAAAAAATACAAACAGCTGTTTAGATTTTGACTCTGGCTTGCAACCATGAGCATAAACCTTTGGGAGTGTAGGTAGTAGGTTTATTTTTGTTCTGAATTTCTTTATTTCCATTTGCCAGCAGCTGCTGCTTTGCTGAGAGTAAATGAGGTGCCTCCTTAGAGGACATGGCTAATTACAGATTGGCTGTTGGTGGATGGGTGCACTTTGAGATAGACATTTTCTTTTATGTGTGTGTCATTTGCATAATGTGTTAGGACACACAGTATGGACTGCATTAAGCACTAGCAAATATACTGTAGGGAATAATCTTGCACTGGCATCACCAAGCTGGCTGGATGACATAATCTTCCTTGTTTTAAATTTTGAGGTTTGTGCTTTTTCTTTTTTTTTTTTTTGCTTGGAGGGCTAGAGAGGAGAAACCAAATCGGAAGCTTTAAATTGTGTTGAGGAGAGAGATTTTTAAATACTTCTGAGTAACAGTTGCAGTTGGTACAAATCAGCTGAAAAGAGAAATGTGAGCTTGTTTCTGAAGTAATACGGTGTTTTGTTGTTTGTTTTTTTTTTGTTGTGGGGTTGTTTGGTTTTTTTTTAACTAATAGAAATAGCAGTGGGCCCTCCTACTTATATCTGTGTATACTTACTTGTATACTTCAACAGCGTACTATTTCTTACTGAAACTTAGTTACAAATCACCCACCTTTAAAAGACTATGTTTTTTTCTCTTGTATTTTAATTTTTCATCTAAGTATATGGGGCTTTTTTTTAATGTTATAGAGTTGATTAGAACATAAGAGAATGAACACTTAAGTATTAAAAATATGCTAAAAAAAAAAAAAGCTTCTTAGACAGCCTTAATGTTCGTGTTGAATATATAGATGTTCTCTGCTGCAAATATCTGTGTGTACTTTTTTAATTCTAAGTGTGAGGGCAGAGAAAGCTAAAATAAAAATATCTTCTTGTGTTGTGATTTAACACTTTGAGGTGAAGAAGTGTCTTGGGTACTACATGTTCTGACCATGGGTTGATTCTCTAAAAGAGAATCTTTAAATTCTCAGAAATCCCTACCGGATTGTTTGGCTTGTGACAGACAGCCACAGTCTGCCCAGTGGTATGTTCGTGGCATTGAGACGAACTTCTCAATTTTGAGAACTAAAACTGAGCTCAGTCTACGACTTAAGTTGCATCTTTGTATTCACATGGAGAGACGTTATTCAAAAACTAGTTTATGGAGCTAAAGTCATGTGGATTTCAAAACCATAAGACAGTTCCAGTTATTTTTGAGGAAACAGGACGTTTTAACTTGTCCAAGGACTGCCCTGTTGTAATGGAACATGGAAGTCGTTGATTTCCTAAGAAACTTGACTGATACTTTAATCAATTCTTCAATTAAGAACGTAAAGTCTATTATAGTTTAGGCGTGTTTAAACTCACATGTCCTCAGTTTTATAACGTTTAAAAGGGCTAGAGTTCAGTTGGCGCTTGCAGGGGTGTGCAAAACTGACAGCATTTCCTTGTGATGCAAGAATCGGAACCAAAATGTTTTGCTGTTGTTGCTTTGGCCGGCAAAAGAAGCAGCAGATCTAGTATGTGCACCTCAAGCAGGTGGCTCTTACTACCTGTAGGTTCTGACCTGTTTTTGTAAGATAAAGATCTGGCTAGGGTTATCTCTGAAAGGAATGCTGCAGTTTTCATGTAACAAGCTGTCCCGTTCCAGTTCATGCTTTGTTATTGTTGCTGTGCTTTTCTTCTCAGCTCTCCAATTTTGATGCAACTTTAATAGGGAGCCTGTGACTCTGGTGAAAAGTATTCCCATGTGTAGCCACAAACATTTCTTATTCATCAGTGGTTGTAAAATCTTACTTGTTCCTTCTTGCATGCATTTTAAAAATTTATTATCCTCAATCACCATGGTAAAAGGTGAGTAAGTAAACTTTGCCCAGAGTAATCAATTTTCATGGCAATTTTACAGGCCTTCTGCTGTATTCTGTGTGCTTACGCTGTTTCGTATGGGTCTGTCTGAATACAGTCTCACATTTTCTATTTGCTTTAGTTATTTTTTTAAAAAATTGTTGGAGAAGTTTTTTTGGAGCTGCCTACGGGTAGAATTTGAACATGATCTCCTTTCTTGTCTTAAGGAAGGAAGAATGAATGGCTTGTGTACTGCTCTTGGGATATGAAAGTATCCCATCTTGCCAAATTAGCATTAATATGAAAGTTTGAAGAGTGAAACAATTTTACGTGAATAGTCTTCAATGTTTCTCGCTCTGTGCATATGAATCAGATGTTGCAGTAATTCAGTAGCCGTAAATAGTTTGGCAAGCTGGTGTTCTGATCCTGATGTCATGGAGGTAATCTTACAAGCTCGTTAATGGCTTCTTTGTTAGCATTTTAATTTTTTAAAAAAATGAGAAGTAGTGTTACTGCTTTTTAAAAATACTGCATACCTGACCAAAATGGTCCTTGTAGCCAAGTTTGTGGAACAAAGGCTTTTTCTGTATGCAAGTGTTATGAAACATGACGTTGTATAATGGATGCAGGCCAGTACTGGTAGCAGTTCGTAGCCCGTGCCCTTTAGGTGTTGTTATTCGTTACTACTTTATAGATGGTTTGAGTAATTTTCTCTCTGTTTGCACTGTGACTGAGAATATGATTCAGCTGTACATCTTAATAGGCCTGATAGCTTTCTGCTGTTTTCATGAGTTAAATGACAATGGAGAGGTAAAGTGCTTATTTTTGTGTCTTTCTTTTTACAGAATTTTTGCTTGCTGATGCTGTTATTCAGGTTAGTGAAGATGAGTTGTCTGTGAAGAAATGCAGAAGGACCTTTTGATGTTCTGCACTAGTTGATAAAAAATAAAACGAAAACTCAGTGTGCATAAATGTCAAGTAATATGTCACATATAAAATACCGAGAGGTAATGATTAACTAGGAGTTCGTGGGTGAGGTCTTAGAGTTGTGATAGGTAACTCTAAGGATTAAACAGCAGCTTGATACTCTGTGGGTCAAAAAAGCCAATTGTCATCAATTTCCTAATCATTTTGAACAGCTGATGTTCTCTGTCATATCTCAATGTATAAATCCATAGCGCATTTGGAGCTAGTGTGTCTAAGTATAGTTCGTTCCTTCCCCCTTCATTTTTTCTCATCTCAGAAACAATATACTTAGAGCCAGAAAAGTCTCAGAGAAAGGGCGGCTATGATAATTTAATATATGTAGTTGTTTCTGTACCAAAAACAAATAAGCTAGGACTTGGCAATTTGGGAAGGACAGAACTGTGGAGATGGGGTGATGGTTCTGAGGTACAGGAGCTTTCTCCGTCTCACTTGAATTTCTGTGGATCAGCTTTTTACTATCTATTCCAAGAACGTGGGCTGTCAGATGAACATGGTGCAGTGAGAACAAGTGAAAGGAGATGACCCTTTGCATAAAATATAATTAAGCTTGTTACTCTGCACCATAATATTTTGGGAGCTAAAAGCGTGTATGTAGGCCAAAGGACAACCCGGATACATTTTTGTAAGAGCAATGCTTAAAGAGTTACTAAATACCCTTGTAGTGGAATGAATTATTCACAATTCTCAATTGTGAATAATTGGAGATGGGAGAATATTCTAGTGATGCTTGCTCTTGTGTTCTTTTCATTTGGTCACTGTTGGAGATGGGCTAGGTGGACCTTTGCTCAGATGTACAGGCGTTCTTGTATGTTATGATGCTGATTCCATGATAGCTCATCAGGATTCCTCCTGCTTTCAGGAGATTCTATACGAAGCCTTCTGAAACAAGGCAGCTGTTTGCGATCAGCAGCAGGAAGCACAGTTTTTCAAGTATTCAGGACTTGGACCAATTTTTGCTTCTTGAAGGCACAGGCCTGGTATCAAATAGTCTTTATTTTTACTCACTTTTGTGAAAATTGCTATCAATTCTTATTGCATCATATAGGTCTAACGTTCTGCAGTTTCTATAAGTTAAAATGAAATGCACAGTTACCTGCTTTTGTGTTCACTCCATCTCTTTCTCCGTGTCCCGTCCCCCCCCCCCCAGTTGAAGGAGAAGCAAGGTGATTGTGTGGCTGTACGTACAACTTAAATACTCTGTTCTAATTCGCATTTCTTTTGTACTTGTTTGCAATCGACAAGTACATTTTTTGTCTATTGAATTGTTTTCTGCATTACTTCTTTCAGTGGACAGCATTACCTTGCAAGACTTCATTTTTGATTTCCGTTCTTGCAAATATGCAGCAGAAAAAAACAGTAAATCCCCAAGAGCCAGTGGAAAACTCCATTCTCCTTCTGTGGTGAATAATGCTCCTGGGTCTTTTGTTCGCTGTAGAATAGTTTACTCCTCTTCCAGTTACTTCAGTTCTGGGGTAGCATCTTGAGGAAGGGAAATGGCACTTTGAGAGGCTACACAGCAAGCTTCAAAGGCACGGGACTGACTGGTGTACAGGTAGGGAAAGTACTGGAGGGAGAAGCTCTACCTGGCAAAAAGGAACTTTTCCCCTTCACCAATCCTGAAAAAGTAGACTTTGACCTAAAGAACTGTGAAATGAAGTGGCTACAAAATAGTTTTGCTGAGTTGGGGTTTTTGTCTTTTGTGGGTGGGCAAACCAACAACCCCCACCCCCTAAAAGCTAGCTCTACAATGGTAAAAGGCAGCTGTGGCTAAGATGGTTTCTGGTCTTGCAATCAGTGATTCATGACTCTGAGAAACTAAATTCTTAAAGGTGAGTGAGTAGAGACAGCGGTAATATTAGACAGTTACTCAGCAAGGCGTGTTCAGGGTAAACAGTTCTCACTGGTAAGTTTGTATGGAGAGAATAATTTTTTCCTCATTTCATTTAAACTGGGGAGTTGTATAAACTTATGGAAAAAAATCTTGCATTCAGTTTGAGACTTGGAATTTGGTGATGCCTGTTTTTCACACTATCTGGTGTGAGTTTATTTGGGAAAAAGATTCTTCCCCCCCCGGCCCCTCAGCTCCCTCAGCATGTTAACCTTTATCCATTTCATGGCTGCTTGTCAGTGGCTTAAATTGTGGATGATGCAACATCAGTGAGTGATGTAATGGTTGTCTGTAGGCTTCCCTGGAGCTCACAATGGGAACCTGAAGTTTGGAAACAGAATTTTATGTCTATTATGTTCTGTGTCTGCTGTGAGGGAGGTGAAGCACAAACACCGCAATCATCTCCGTCTCATTTTGGATAGAGCCAGAAGGGTGAATCATAGGTTTTTTTGTTTGTGGTTTTGGTTTTTTGTTGTGTGGTTTTTTGTTGTTTTTTTTTGGTGGTGTGGTGTTGCATGGGCTTTTTTTGTTTGTGTGTGATGGTGTGGGGGTTTTGCCTTTTTTTTTTTTTTTTTTTTTTTTTAATTCAAGCCATTAATGCCACCGGGTGAGTTGAAAGGAAGGTATTATGTGTAAGATTAAGAACAGGATTTGTGGGAGTGACTTGACCTTAAATTCAGTTAATACTATGGTCACTTCCCCCACTTAGATAATCTGGCCTGGCAGATTTCTCTTTGCTGCTTAGGACCATGAGCTCTCATTCCTTGGAAGACTCTTGTAGTCTTCCCTACTTTTGTAAGTGAGAAAGCAGGGATTACAAGAATATGTCCTCAGCTGAGCGTTACTAGCCTTTTCAACCCATGAGGAGCAGTGGTGGTTCTTCCTCCGTATTCTTTATCCCATGGTGCAGTTGTTTTTTGAGGAACTTGGTTTTTTCCTTCCAGAGACTCTTCTCATTTGGGAAAGGAATCGGACTGGTTGCGTTTTGGAATGACTCACTACAGAAGGATCTTCAATTAATTCTTACCCCTTAATAAAGCCTTTCTGGGATAATTGCACTTTCTTTCACAAGCCTGTTATTCTATTACTGTTTTTTAAATAAAGCTGACTGCTTCTTGTATTATGTGCTAGAATATAAGTATCGAACCTGGATCGTATACTTTCTGCAAATCTTTTTTTAGAGGAATCGGTGCCAGGTTTAAGCACGGATACTCCTAGTAATTAACATTTTCTTCAAGTATTAAGAGTAGAAAGCCTACAAATACAAGTTCTGTTTCTTTTATAGTGCAAAACTATGTATAATATCTAAAACCTGACATGCTGTTGTATATGAAATCACAACATGAAAATACGAAGAATGTTGTAAAAATGATAGTATTTTGAAATTATTAAACAAGGTATGTTTGTTTTGGGAACAAAAAGTTGATGTTTTTCTGTAACTCCTCTATTCTTAGCCAAATTTAGCTTGTCTCTCTAAAGGAAATCTGGGAAGAATAAGGACTGCTTTTTTGAATGTCTACAACTTGAAAAAGTTGTAGATACTTCTCCAAAGCCAGGCAAAGACGACTGCTTGCTGTAAACATAGTACAAATTGCAAATTTATAAATTGTAAATTTAATCTAAAAAAAAATTAAAAAATTCTCGAGCATCTTTCCATGGTGAGTGATAGACTGAAGTACAGTTATAATGCATGTAGCATATCCTTCCAGCATTAAGAAAGTCTGCCTGTTTTAAAAGAATTCTCCCTGGTTTTTTTTTGGCAACTTTCTAAAAGCAAGATTCTCATCTTGGCAAAGTAAATCTTACAGAAGCCTTATGTGCAAAGGACATAGGTATCACACCTGGAAATAACAGAGCGAATGGTTAATTGCATTGCCTAGGCACTCAGCTGGAGAAGTAGTAAGAACATACTAATAGGTTGTGTTTTTTTTACTGAGTTGAATTTTATCTGTCCTTCTGCTATGTGATCCTTTTGCAGCTGTTTGTAGTCAGCTGTGAATATTTGAAGCATTTTTTCCTGCCTCCTGTTGGACTTTGGATAATGAGGTAGATTAATGTGAAAACACACCTTATTAAAGAACATAGTTATAAATTCGGAAAGTAGATTTTTTTATAGCCTGGACTTCAAGTAAGAGGTAGTCAGAAGGCTGCCCACAATGGCAAAGTGCAGGTATCAGCTGATAGGTGATAATTAGTTGTGGTACAAAGCAAAGGCTTTTCTGTAGTAGTCACAGGATTTCACGTGGAGCCTGGAAACCTCTGCTGTACCTGCTGCAGTTACTCTTAGATATTGGATCTTTCTATGACTCAAGAGTTTCTGTTTCTGAGATCAATATCAAGGTGAATTTGTTCTTCTGTTTCCTTTTTCTTCCCTATACATGTGTGATTATATGTTGTAGATCCATTAAGTGGTTGCTGAAGCCAAAAGTCTGAGAAAAGCATGATAGTTACATGAATAACATAGTTTCAGTAAAATTAGATGAGAATGACAAAGAATGGATACACCTTTCAACGTAGGCTTATGTGCATGTTAGCAGAGAGTACTTCCAGGTGATATTGGACATGAACAGTTAGGGAATATTAGGGATTTGAGCTAGAATGTAGTGCTGTGCCAGAAAACAGTCTGAACCTGATTTGTCTGCAGCTACTATTTGTGTAGCTGCTGCCTAATGCCATTCTTACCATTGAAAATAAGGCATGGAGTGAAAAACAGTCTTCATGGAGTCGGTGAATAATTGAGGTTGGAAGGTGCTTCTGGAGATCATTTAGTTTGATCAGCTGGAGCAGGCTGCCTAGGACTGTGTCCAGGCTGGCTTTGACTCCGGTGGTGGAGACTCAACAGTTTCTCTGGGCAACCTGTTGCAGTGTTTGATCACGCTTATAGTAAAAGGGTGTTTATTTAATGTTTAAATAGGATTTCCTCTATTTCAGTTTGTGTCTGTTGCGTCTTGCCACTTCATTTTTGGCATCACTGAGAGAGTCTGGCACCTTATTCCTCACCTCTCCCCTTGCTTCCCCATCAGGTGTCTCTACACATGAGTAAGTTTCTGCCCTGCCGCTGCCAGGCCTCTCCAGGCTAAAACAGTTACAACTCTCTCAACCTTTCCTCGTGACACACGCTCCAATCCTTTAATCATTTTTGTGGCGCCTCTCTGGTCTTGCTTCAAGATGTCCATGTCTATCCTATACTGGGGACCCAAGAGCTGGACGCATCACTCCAGATGGGATCTTACCCGTGCTGAGTAGAAGGTAATGGTCCCCTCCCTCAATGTTACTGGCTGTACTCTGCTTACTGGAGTCCGGCAGGCTGTTGGCTTTCCTTGCTGCAAGACCACATTGGTGGATCATGTTCAACATGTTGTCCATATAGGTGTGCTAAGGCCCTTTATGCAAAGCTGCTTTCCAGGCAGTTGGCCCAAAGCCTGTTCTGGTGCTTGGGATTATTCCTCCTCAGGTGCAGAACTTGACATTTCCCTTTGAATTTCATGAGGTTCCGGTTTGTCCATTTCTCCAGCCTGTCAACATCTGCCTGAATGGTAGCATGCCTATCTGGTATACCATCTATTCCTCCCAGTTTTGTATCATCTGCAAACTTGCTGAGGGTGTACTCTGACTGATTGTCCAGGTTTTCAGTGAAGAGGTTAGTTTTGGCCCCAGTATTGACCTCTGGGGCACACCACAAGTGGCTGGCCTGCAGCTGGACCTCTTGCTGTTGGTCATAACCCT
Organism: Numenius arquata; assembly: GCF_964106895.1. Taxonomy (NCBI): domain Eukaryota; kingdom Metazoa; phylum Chordata; class Aves; order Charadriiformes; family Scolopacidae; genus Numenius; species Numenius arquata. Next base: position 26,583,619 of record NC_133587.1, on the reverse strand, counting down.
TTAAGCCTGGCAATTCAACCAGTTTCCAGTGGAGTTCACTGTCCATTTATCTAGCCCATACTTTGTCAGCTTGTCCATAAGGACATTATGGGAGACAGTGTCAAAAGCCCTCCTGATGTCAAGATAAACAACATCTGCTGCTCTTCTCTCAGCCATCAAGTCAGTCAACTCCTTACAAATGTCTGTCAGGTTGATTAAGCATATTTTCCTTTGCATAAATCTACCTTTCTTGTCCATTGTGTGTTTGGAAGCCTTTCTTCTTGCCCTTCATGTCCCTCCCCAGATTGAAATCAAGGTGGACTTTGGCTTTTCAAACCTCATTGCTGCATGCTCAGTGTCTCTTCCTCCTGGATCACCTGGGTCTTGCTTGCAGTCTTGTATGCTTCCTTTTTACATCAGAGTTCAGTCAGAAGCTGCTTGTTCATCCATGCAGGCCTCCTGCCACAGTCATATGGACCATTCTTGAGCTTGGAGGAGGAGACCCATGAAAATCAACCAGCTGTCCTGGACAGCTTCTCTCTAGACAGTCTCCAGTGGGATTCTTCTAAGCTGATCCCCGAACAGTCCTGTTCTTCTGAAGTCCAGGGCTGTGATGCTGCTATTGGCTTTGTTCCTTTCTCTAAGGATCCTGATCTCCATTGTTCATGGTTGCTGTAGCCAAGGTTATCCCTGAACTTCACACCCCCAACAGTTCTTCCTTGTCTGTAAGTATGAAGTCCGCAGAGTGCCACTTCCTTTTTTGGTCCTCAGTCACCTGTGTCAGAAAGCAACTATCAGCACATTGCAGAAATTTACTGGATTGCCTGTGTCCTGCTGTGATGTTAATAAGATTATTTAAAAAAATAAAATATTTTTATTACATACGTTATTGTGAATGAGCTTTCTGAATTGTTTTTGTACAAGGTAGAATAGGAACTGCCCTCACAGACTGTTGGCCACGAACTTGTACAGTGAACTAAATGCAAAGAAGAGCCAGTTTCATCAGAGGATTAATCTGTTTGAGCACACAACAAAATTTAAATGCCAGGATATAAACTTTGTAAGAAAACCAGTGAAGAGGATTGGTAAAGGACTGTTAAATAGAAATGATATAACAGCTTGCATTCCTAATATAAAGTAGCTTTTAGTTATTGTTTTATGTCCATTGCATACTCAGAATCTGGTTGAAAATAATTTGGTAAACTTTGCCATTTTCGTGTCTTGGTGCAAGTTAGTGGTGTGTATGTCTTTGTCTACTCTCATTGTTTGACATCAAATACTTTGTGCAAACAACTCCTGTGTTTTTAGATCTTGGAATTTCTGCCATTTGATCTGAAATAGCAGTGTGGTGATTTTTTAAAAAATAATTTCTGGCTTGAAAGACAAGGTTAGAAACTACATTGTCCTTTTGCAGACGTAGTAAAAAATGAAAACAAAGACCTCCAGAGGAGAGCCGCTTCTCTAGTACCAGTCCTATTACTGTCACTTATGTAAGGGAGAGCTTGGCATGTGTGCAGTAGCGTTCCCTGATTGATAGGTCACAGTGTGCGCAGTCACACTTGGGACAAGACTGGTAAAAGACATTCCTAAGATACACTGTGAACTTAATACGACACTAAGTGAATTTTTTCTTAAGGATTAAGAACTGCTGTTGACTGGAAGAAGGTTGTGGTGATACAAAGCAGACTTTCTTCTAAAATACAAGCAACTCTGACTTTAATTCACATGATTTGCTGTTTGTTGTATAGTCAAGCTGTAGTCTTCCGCTAGGAAGCCTCCTGCTTATTTCTCGGTTTCTGCTAGTATGTTTGGTGGGATTTTTTTCCTGTAGTCCGCACGTTCAGCTGTGCTTGTTCTTCTTTAATTTCTTTTTGAATGTTGGAGTTTTCAATAACTTGTTTAGTAGGATTTTTTGGCTGTAATATTAGTACTCCCCTGAGCACTGACAGAAGTCTGGTACCTGATACATCATGATTGATTCAGGACCTGCTTGTTAAAACGGTATGTTTTTCTTGAAACTGTAATTTCATTAGGTTACACTGACAAATTAATTTCAGGCTTTGAATATAACTCTCACAGACTCTCCAGAACTTTTTGATGGCATTTTGCGTGGTGTGTTGCTTCACATACAGAAAATTTGTTGGCAAGTGAACAGCTTTTTAGTTTGAAGTGTTCTACTTCAGGTGGATTTATGTGCTGTTTTCTGGGTTTGTGCACCTGGATTCCTGGGCCAGGTTGTTTGATTCAGTCTTTAGTTATTATGAGTGTCGTTGAGATTTTAAGTGCTGGTGTATTTATTTCATATTGGCTAGGAGCCTTTAAGGGTGGGATTTTTTGCTCTGTAGCCCTGAACTTTTCAGTTAAAAGATAAAATATAAGAAGTCTTTGACCCTTAACTCTATCCAGCTTTTGCCGAAAGGGAACCTGTTATCAGAACATATTTTGTGTTTTGTATTAAGTACAGAGGGAGATTTTTAAGCATGACAAATATTATAGATTTAATAATTCATGTTCAAGTTCTTGGGTGCCTCTGCACGATGTCAGTCACTTCTGCTGTTGTGCAGCTTGAAAATGAGGACCGCTTAATGCCCCCTCTCACCCTACTCATCCTGTCCTGTTCTACTGAACCATATCTTTTCCCCATTGTTGGGGTTTCTTTCCGTAATTTAGTGTGTGGCGAAGACTTTCTCTTTTAATGGATAAAAGACTTGAGAAAGGCTGTGGAGTTACATGCAGTTTTGCAGCTCTGGAGAGGATAGTTCAAACAATTCAATGAAGAAACAAATTAATACTTAAAACTCTTGTGAGTAATGCCGTTGGAATAATTGTTGTTGCTGTATCTGTGTAGCATAGTGATAGAGTTGGTCATACTTAAGTTCACAACATTTGCACTCTGTCATCTTCAAAACATGCCAGTGTCATTCCCCATCTGTTTGGCAATGTTGAAGTTGCTCCCAGGAGACCGTGCCCAGTTTTTGGCCCTCCCTGCAGGACAGGACACAGTGGAGGGAGGAAAGATGTTGAGGGGCTGGAGTGCCTGGCTGGAGAGGAGGCCAGCTTTGCTCAGCCTGGAGCAGGATGGGCTGAGGAGGCAGCTGGCTGGGGTCTTCAGCCCCTTGAAAGTCAAGGGACAAGAGGGAACAGTTGCAGTAAGGGAAACTCCAGCTGAATATAATGAGGAAGAATTTTCTTTGAGGGTGGTTAAGCATTGGAGTGGGTCGTTGGAGGTCCTGGAACCTTCCTCTTTGGAGACTTTCAGGACTTTAGTGGGCAAAGACCTCAACAACCTTTTTATCAATAGTCTCCAGTAACAGTGATTGTGTGTTGTTCTTTCTCTAAATACCCTTATCTTTTGTTATGTGGTAAAAACCTTATTGAAACATGCTTTCTAGTAAAAATGAGGTATTTCTTAATATATTTATGCCAGGAAAAGGACACCTGTCTGAGCCTGTAGAGTTCTTTTTAAAAAAGAAAAGGGAAAATGGAGTTAGATTCACTGCAAAACACAGACTTCTCTGTCACTCTCACAGTTTGATTTTTTTTTTTTCCTTTTTCCTGAGGCCCACCTGTATAGTACTTCATGAAGATTAAGTTTTCAGTATAATGTAAAGTTCAGCAGAATTGTGCTATTTTGGACTAGGGGGGGCGGCATCTATTTTAGAGGTTAAGGTGTTTCAGGGCTAAGAAAAAAATAACAGATGATTCATCTTGATCTTAAGTCTGTCTCGAGAACTTCAGTGTGATGACTGAAGAGGAGATGGCTTTTCATCATCCAGCATGAGTTTTGACTGGGGTGATGATTAGGTCAAATTTATGGTTCCTCTTTATCACCTAACTTCACAGGATGAAGTTTTGGTAAGGAAAATTAAAATTAGAATCAGGTTGACTGAGGAGCTATCTTGTGTGTATGGCTCCTGTATTGACTACCTTTTTGCAGGATCACTGCTCAAGTAAAGTGAAGGTAAAAGTCTGCTTTCTAGTTTCTTTCTTCACTTATCCTTATGTTGCTGAATTCTAGAAATTCTGTTTCAAGTTAAGTTCTTGGAAGCCCATTGTGTGTTTTCTCATCGTGCTTTAATTTTTTTAAGTGTAAATCATTCTCTTTTGTCAAGATCTCCGGAATAAGGAGTTGCAAAGATAGATCTGAGATCAGCATGCTTCTGAGAGTGATAAATCTTGATGGTAATGGTGGAGTTATGATTTGGGCTGTTGTACCACAGATACCATGCTGGTCCTTCATTTATTAGTGAGATTACTTCAATGAGTGCTGTTACTGGTTTCAAAATAAAGCTACATGTGTATTTGTGTGAAGGATTAGAGATAGGCTTGTGACCAGCTCTGAACTTGGTGGGGTGAAACCCTTTTGACCAGAGTTCTGATATGGCTCTGCTTATAGGCTTTTGTATTAGTAAGTACCCCAAAATATTTTAAGCTCAAAAAAGTGAGATGTTGCACAGTTTTCTCCTATATAGAAAGTTGATAGGAAAACAAAATTATTAGAATAAGTTAGAAGTTATGGGAAGATATCTCTAGTCCTTTCTGTCTAGAACAGTGAGTCCTTGCTTCTAGACTTATTTTCAGATGAAACTTTTTATGTATTCATTTTTATGAATTAAACTAAAATCGCTACCACTCAGAAAACAGTTTCCTCTAGTCCCTAGGAAGTTTTTTTTGCGTCTCCTCTGAAGCCTGGCTGTGTTTCTGGTGGTGTTCTAACTTAGCAGTCCCTTGCTGAAGTGGTTCACTGAAGGGTCAAGCAGCAAGCAGTTAGGTTGGCCAAGCCCATCGCTACTAGAAGTAAATCATGTAGGCTTTTCATGTAGACTTGAGAGATCGTTTGGAAAGTGAAACTTAGTCATCATTAGGCTATATTTTTTTATGCTGATGAATGCTAACAAGTTAATATGAGCAAACTTCTGTTTTTCAAGATGCTGCCTACTTTGATGCTTTCTACATTGTGGGAAAGCATAACATTCTATTTGTCTTATCTTTCAGAGGATGCATTGACTTTTTTTTTTTAAGAGTTTTGGAAGGGTGAATTGTGCCACCAGCGTAGTGAGGTTTAAAAGTATAATTCTAAGCGACACATTATATTAAGATCTACGTAGATACCATCCCTGCGGAGCTATGTGTGTTGAGTCTGTGGTTTTTTGCAATCAGTGTATTTCCCTTTAGTAGTAACCACTAAAAATTACCCTGGGTTCACAGTGTAATTGAAATTTTGAGGCCAGAGGGTGAAACCATTGACTCCCTCTGTAAATGTAATGGGGCAGTGCTTTTATTTGACGAAAAACAGGTCTTTACCAGTGTTACAGTAGTATTTTGCATACTGTTTGTTTTGTCATAAAAAGTTTCTTTTATCCTGTTGTTAAGAAATAAAAAGGTTTTAAATTCCAGTGTATGAAAGAATTAAGAATCATGTCAAGTCTCTTTCATGCCTCAAGTAATTGCCTGCTACATACGGACAAATTCAGACACCTGGCTTCTGCGCTTTTGATCATTTAGACATACATTACAGCAATGCTTAATTTTACATAGTGTTTTTCACTTTCTGTCTGAAAATATGTTCAGCTGTCTGAACTCTAGAAATAAGTGGGATTTTGGATGTACTCCTTTCTTCAGCATTGCTTCTTTTAGCATCTGCCTGGTCTGTACTTTGCTGTTAGGAATTTCCTTACTAGATGGTTAAATAGTTAGATGTGTCCATTGCTGAGATTGGAACCTGAGCTCCTCACGTTGTAAATGCCACTCCAGGAGCTACGCCTCATAAAGCGAAGTGCAACACCACCTTTGCTGTGCCTGCGTTTTGTGAATTTGAGCTTTTGCGCTCTAGAAAAGCATGCTTTCTTCAGCTCTTTTGTTGTTCTTCCTTACAGATGTATAGAAAATGGGGAAAGTAGAATTTAACCTGTTAGAAAATGAATGGTGGTCAGAAAAAAATTGTTGATTGTTCCACCCGCACTCATAAATTTTTGACAAGAATATGGCTGTAAGCCTTTTCTGACCTAATAATTTTCAGTTTCTATGTGGTGTTTTGCAAGTTTCTTTTTGTCTTCTGATGAGAAGATCACGATCTCTGCATTTCTGTAGGACAATTTAAGAATGATAATATTATAAGACTATGGAAAAAGTATGAAAGGAGTAGAGAATTGGTTTATTGTCCAAAAAGCAGTGGAATGTAGGTTGTACAATAATAACTGCATGCTGGAGTAGAAGGCAGTATGGTTGAAAATGCAGGGCCTGTGTTCTTCAGGCAAAAGATGTGGTAGGAAGGGAGTGATGTAATGGAGTGACGAAGTAAAAATTCCTGAATCTGATTTCTTTTCTGCATGTCATCAGTCTGTCTGTCTGTTAGTTCCTCTACCATTGCTCTTGAGCTCATTGGCCAATTTCAGTCAAATTTCACAGCAGGAAAAAGGTCTCAGAGATAATGAAGTACCTGGAAGTTTGGAGTAAATCAATAGCTAGATAGAAGAGAAGCCCGGGTTAGTGCTTCACACTGAAGGTGAGATGGGGGAGCTCTGGTGGCCAGTCACCACATGCGTGACTGCTGTCTAGCCAAAAAACTCGTTCTTTCCTTTATAGGGGATCTGATGGGAGGAAAGATGAGGGGGAGACACAAGATGTATGAGTCCAAAGTCAGTTCTACTACTCATGTAGCAACTTGATATGTTTAATTTGTTTCTAAAATAAACCTTAAGCCTTCTTAGAATTCCAAAGCTCGCTGGAAAATATGTTAACTTCTTTTAAAGTGTATTTTCTTCCAAGTCAATCCACCTTTGGATGAATGAAGGCTTTAGTGAAAGGGTGGAAACTTGCACAATGGTGGGGAAGAGCTTTGATTAGTGTACATATTTCATGTAACAAAAAATACTGGAAGTGATTAAAGTTAGTTTCAGAATATGTCAAGATGACTGATCTGATAACACTCTTCGTGCAAAACTGGGCTTGGTCTACATGGAAAAAATGATGGAGAAACTTTGATTTTTGAATTTCTTCCAATTGCCTAAATTGTCTGGAGAGATTACTGTATAGGTGGAGTTTTGTATAGTTTTGTATATACTCCACTGTATAGGTGGAGTAATCTTTGATTTCTTTTTTTAAAAGTAAAGACTAGAGTCTGAACCTCTGAAAATGCAGCATACGAAAGCTAAGGTTTTAGAGTCTAAACTAAAATTTTATTTGTGAACTTGGTTACAGGGGTGTTTGGTTTTTCTTTTTTTCTTTCTTTGATTGAGGTACCTCAACTTCATCTGAAGGGGTTTATGATGATAAATTCCATCAAAATTTGTTAGACTAGCTTCTGGCACTGTGCAACTCATTAAATTTGGGTGTAGTCAGAAGAGAAAGCTATACATAGCAGTGTTAGTTAACAAGCTGTTTTTATTTAACTCTTCACATAGGAGTGACAAGTGGTGATACTAGTTTGCTGGGTTCTGTAGCTAGAGTGTGATAGGAGTTGTCTGTACTGCATTATGTTGACTGTAATCAATACAACAAATTGTCTGACAGGTTTGAAAATCTAACCCGTAGTATCTTTATTTGGTAGCATATGTTAGCTACTATACGTACAGTTTATCTCCCTACAAAAGAAACGTGCAGATGCAAAGAATGTTGCTCATCAGTAGTCAAATGCCTTAAAATCTGTGCCCCCTGTCCATAAATCTGCAGGTAAAAATGTGCTAATGAATGACTTGTTTCCTCCTTGGCAAGCTGTAGATTTCCAGTCAATGGTGTTCTCTTAAGGACCCTCTTTTTGTATATACCCTATCTATAGAGAGTGATAATTTTTAAATGTCATGTTTTTAAAATTTGCTTGAAAGTAGGGGTGCTGCTGTAGTATTTCACAAGAGTGAGGCTTCAAAGTGCAGTGAGTAATTCAGCGCTAATAATGCTACCAAGTGGCACCTTTCTCTGTAGCATTTGCATAACCTAAAAATGTGCGAGTTCTACTCAAGCATTAAATTTATGAGACCACAGGTGAGAACAGGGGAAAGGCATTTTGAAAGGCTCCTGTGAAGAGTACTTTGAGACCTCTTTTGATATGGAGGTGAAGTAGCCAAGGAGGGCGTTCAGCGTGCCTGGGGCTCATAGGCTGGAGTGTAGGTGCCTTCAAGGAGTTTGCTGTAAGACCTTGGAGCTCCTGCTGCTGTGGGAAGCCTCCAGCAAGGTATTAAGGAATGTACCCACCAACTGCACGTAATGTTAACTTACAGCTTTTTTCCTAGTTTTTTTAGGACGTGTACTGTGAGACTGATCATTACCTGATTTTCAGGAGAGCTACTTTGAAGAAAACTTACATTTTCATTCTGAAATCTAACACCTTGAAGAACTAGTGCTCAGTGTGAAGTTGTGCACTCATGTTCGGGTCTTTGGGTCAGGTGTTCTTTGTTGGAACAGAAACAGAACAGACATGTAACGTCTTTTCTGTCTTGATGTAAAAATGGTGTATGTTTAATCATTATAGTACTAAACTTCCAGTCTCCTCTTCTGCCTTTTTCATGAATTTTTTTTCTGTGTGGCTACATTTGGAGGAAAAACAAAAGTTACAATGATAGGATATTGTACAGATCCAGGGAAAGGTAAGACTGTAGACAGATAATGCAAAACTACATTGTGAACTAAGATAGCATAATTAAAAACAGTGCTTTGATAGTGCAGATGGCAAAGCTTAAAATTATAGAGATTGACCATCTGCAAGGGTAGGTTATTTCACATAAACATGTATTTGTTACTCCAGTACACTCATGCAAAAAACCCTGTATGTTTAGAATAGCAAAATAAAGATGTTCTATGAAAAAGAAGATTAATAATACTACGTAGTACATTTTCCAGCATGCCAAAACTGATTTTCAGGGTGGTGGTTTTTTTTTTTTTTTCTCCAGTTCAGTCAGTGATTATCAGTTAAGTGAAAGAAATGTTAGGGAGTTTTTAACTGCAGTTAAGATTGGACTTGAGCTTTCTGTTGGAGCTTACCTTTCTGACTGACGGCTCTGTACAGTCCCTTTCTTGTTCCACCAGTGGACTGCCTTCCAGCTGAGGGAAGAGGAAGGCAGGGGAAGCAAAGGAGGTTATATTTTGCTAGCTGAAAAACTTGAGTTGTTTCATGCTCTAGTAATTTTATTTTAATGAAGATTTCCTTTCCTCATTTTAGCTGGCTTCAGGAGGAGCTCAGCTACCCTAATGGCCTATTAAGTGAGGCTTTCTTAACTTCAAAATCTGTACTTTGTGCTGAAGGACAGTCTGCTGTTATCCCCTGTGGAATGTCAAAGTTCTATTTTGAAGCAGTGAGTTCTTGAGAACCCACTATACTAACTCAAATATGAATATTTAATTGAAAATGTCTTAGTGTTGAATAGTTCTTGTATTTACCAACAGTAATAATTTTTAATTTTGGTTCTCTTCTCACCGTCTTAGTTCAGAGAAAGCAGGAATACACCTTCGTTCTGATCAGGCTGGCAGAATGTTTTCCTGTGTCGTGTGATACGGGTGTCGCTTTCCGGGATCGTCTTGCAAGAAGCTCAGGCAGTTTCTTGGTACACAAGCAGTTAAGCCTTCTGAGCACCCCCTGGTCTCAATAAGAGGATATTGGGCTGTAAATTAAGGTGCTTCAGTGTGGTCACACTTGGTGATTAGCTTTATCCAAATCTTGTATTTAGAGATTGCTAGATTATTGAGAAGACTTAACTATATTATAACAGATTTGCTGTGTAAATAAATGTCCCGGTACATTGAAAGGATTTTCTCTATAATCACCAGAGATAGCACTATATTTTCCAATGTATTCAAAACGGAAGTTTCAGGATTCTGAAACCTAGTCTTGGGCAGGCGAGTAACTTGCATACTTCAGGCTTTGGAGTCAAATCAGAAAATAGCCAAGCTGAACACACGGTGCTGCAGCGAAGTGAGGAGTATGAAAACAACAAGAAGTACCTGTTAGAATTACCCCTGTCATGGGGCTCAAGCCAGTTGTGGACCCATGTATGTTCAGAGAGGATCACTACTGCTGTAAACAGAAAACCTTCTTTGAAAGAAAATGTGTGTGCTGTTGGTACCAAAGGCATTAAATTTGATGTGATTTAATTTAGATGCTTTTAATATCCTTCTTGGGGTCGGGGCAATCCCAAACACAAATACGGGCTGGGCAGAGAATGGATTGAGAGCAACCCTGAGGAGAAGCACTTGGAGGTGTTGGTTGATGAGAAGCTCAATGTGAGCTGGCAGCCCAGAACGCCAACCCCATCCTGGGCTGCATCAAAAGCAGTGTGGCCAGCAGGTCGAGGGAGGTGATTCTGCTCCTCTACTCTGCTCTGGTGAGACCCCACCTGGAGTACTGGGTCCATCTCTGGAACCCTAAGCATGGAAAAGGCATAGACCTGTCGGAGCTGGGTCCAGAGGAGGGCCACAAAGATGATCAGGGGGCTGGAGCACCTCTCCTATGAAGACAGGCTGAGTTCTCCTGTAAATTCATTTTTCTGGAATAATACACAAAATAGTTTCCTGTAGCTGAAGTTAGTAAAAAGTCAATTCTTACTTGGATACCTGATCAATCTCTGAAGCAAAGGAAGAAATCTGTAACTGAAGAGGTGAGATAAAGGGGAAGAGAAAGCGCATTGTGTATCACATCTGAAAGAGAAGTTGGTTAGAGTAAGGAAGCACCAAACTAATCCACTGGAAATGGCTAAAAATGGCTATAATCCAAGGAAGTGGGCAGTACTTCAGCTTAACTGGTAGCTCAAGAGAAAAGTTTGAGTTTCCTGTCTGTCATGACTCTTAACTTTTGACAGATCAATATTGCTATCCCATATACTTCTTAGAAGCAAACAGGATGATGATGAAGTTGTCTGAGGGTGGATGCAAGAGGATTTTTGAAGAGTTAGGGAGCCAAACTGATGAGTACCTCACTCTGTGTGAGCCTTTAAAACATTAATAGAACAACTGCCTTTATATGATTTAGATATTGTGAATTTGTTTCTGGGGGGTATATGTGTCTTCACAAAATTAATCACAAAAATACATTGTTTGATTCATCTAATGAGCTTGTATGTTGATTAAAATATAAGTTGCCTTAATGTGGAAGAAAAATGGCAGTTATGCTAATCTCAGTTATTTTCTTTTGCTCTTAGTTTCTGATGGAGGAGTTTCTGATGGAGAAGTGTGTACTTCCTTGGTTTTTCAGTACTTGGACTATTAGGAGAGGTGTAGCAGACTGGTACGAATGCGTTAAACAGCCAGAAATGGTACTGTGCCAGCTGTTCTAGAGCTACTTTCTGTTTTCCCTTAAGGATATGTGTTGTGGTTTTAGTTCTATTAACTGTATTGCATCTTAAAAAGTAGTTGATATAGGGGGAAGGAAGCACTCCAGATTTTTTTTTTAATATGGAGAGAGTTTTTTTTGTATTGACTGTTTTTTCCTTTTCTAATGTTCGTAGCTTTTTGTAACAATTCCAATAATAGGAAGGAATTTGGAATGGAAATCGTATTTCAGCCTCTTCCTACTCTTGACTTGGTTTTAGGAACTTTTCTCATTGTCAATCTTGTGAGCTGGGCAATGGAAATACTCTTGTTTTTTCAGACATGCTTTTCCTTTTTGTTCTTGTGGACTTCTAAATTTCATTTACTAAAACAAGACAGACTTCCTCTGGAGTTTCACCATTGTCATTATCAGTCTACATCTTCTCGGTAACCTCTGAATTATCTCTCAGTTGCTTTTGAAATTCTTTTTAAGTAATTACTGTGTCTAACTGTGATAATGGTAGCAAAGGGGATTGAGAGGCTAGGAGGCTGTAAAACACTTTTACCTCTTCTATATTTGGGACAACAAGGTGAACAAAATCTTGGCCTTCCCAGAAGCTTCTCACTTCTGGTGGAAAATAGTTGTTTTCCAGATTTGAAAAACATCTTATCTGACGTGGAAGAAGGGAGGAACCAATGAAGATGCTATTGGTAGCTCGCATGTGTGCATGTTTTGTTTTATTTTTTTTAAAGTCATTAAACTGTCAGTACAAGGAAGAAAATACTAGTTGCTTGGTGTAAAGTGGAGCAAAGCCTTTGTTATTATATTGGACAGTAGTGCCACTGAAATTCCTGTCACTGGCTCTAAGCGTGCTGATTTCTTAACTGGATAGATGAAGTAATAACTAGTTTTGCTTGTAATGGGATTCTCAGTTCACTTGTGTTCTCAGTTCGGTCATTGTTTACTGAAGTACATTTTCCATGCCTGACTCTTAAAGATAACCCTAGAGAGTCACTTTTATGTATTAGCGTAAAGATTCACTGTGCCTTCTTACACAGGCATGTTCTTTAATGATAGCTTGAGTAGCATTGTTATGTTTCGTAGTTGCTTTTAGCTTAGTTACCTCAAAACACTGAGACCATACACCTGCAGTTTTTAACACAGGAGAAAACGTCAGACCTTGTAATGAGCAGTCTTTGAGAGGACATGATACTTTCAACAGGCTATTATTTTTCAGTTAATAAACTGCGTAACTGAGCCTCAACTTTATTGTATTCTCAGAATTTTAAGTGCTCACCATTATTTTAGGGGGAGGAAGACTAACCAACAGTAGAACTTCAAAACCTGGATGTCATCATCATCTTTTTTGCAATCAGAGCTCAGTGTATGACAAGAAACTCTTTGAGCAATTGGACATAGAGACCTCTGGAGCGTGCTAACGTTGATGCGTGTCCTCTGTCATTCTCTAGTTATGCAACGAGCGCATCTTTAAATCCTCTGTTGGCCTTTTTATACTCCAAATTGGAAATACAGTGTGGAAGCCTTGCTTTTAAATTTTGGGGAAAACTTTATAAACTTCTAAAAAGTTTAAAATATTTACAACATAAATTATTTTGGTTTTGCATTAAACTTTTTTTTTTTTTAAAGGAAGGCATTAGTAAATTGAGTGTTGAAGGCAGGAAGGAGAGCCCTGTGTTGTATGCCTAGTTTAAGGAGGTTCCATCAATTCCTGTGTACATGCATAAGAATCTTTTAAGCAGAATCTTAGCAAACTGTGCTTAGGAGAAATAAATAAGGTCTTCCAAAAACCATGGTAACAGTCAAGAAAGTAAGGTTAGAAGGGAGGAGTGCTAAGCTAGTGGAATTTGATTTAACCTCGTACCAGGAAGGAAATTGTCTCTTGTAAACAAGAGAGCAGTTGTCAGGCTGAAGGTTATCAGGAGCAGTTTTCAGTAAGGGCAGACCAAATTTACAACTACACAGACTTAGAGGAAAATTTTGGGAAAATGTCAGCTTTAAGCAACTTATTGTTGAAGGTGCTGCTCTTGGAGCAGTTTCTGAGCTTCTCCTTCTATCTAAAGGACTTCAGTAAAGACTTAAGCTTGCAAAATGGTCCTCACCTCGTTCTGTGCTTACTGGAATTTACAAATGTTTTGATACTGATTTTTGGTGGCAGCTGTCAGGCCAATACTGATTGTTTCTGGAAATGTTGTCCTACTGGTCTATATTGTTATTTACGTTTTTATCTGCAGTATTTAGACACTTTTGCATGAATTGCAGTAGCACATAAGCACTGGCCAGATTGGAGCAGAAAAAAAATAAATTTGTTTAAGAATTTCCTTAAAACAGATTTGAAAACGAATGCCAAAAAGTAACAGGTTAATAATGGCTGCTGATTTTATGGAAAGAATTGCACAAATTTGATTCCGACTCAGTTTTGGTTTTTGCATCATGCTGTGCAGTGGGACATATTCAACACGTATACTGTGTCGAATACTTCATTAGGAGTTTGAGTAGTTCATAGGGAATAAATAATGAGTGATACTTTATGGATCTTAAAGTAGGTAACTGATAATGAAACTGACAGCTGTGCAATTGCACTAAAATACTGTTTAACAAGAACCTGGTTGATGATGCTTTTAGTACGAAACAGCAGTGTTCTCTTAATTTTCCAGATCTCCTTTCCCTTCTTCCCTCCACCTTATTTAGCTGATGACAACACTTTTCCCTATTTTCCCAGCTATTGTGCCGCAGGCCCCTTTTCTAGCTGTGTGTACGCTGTACCCCATGTTCTGCCAGCATCCCTGCTGCTGGTCCTGTGGGGTGCCGGGTCCTTCTACGTTCCAGTGCTCCAGCGGCTCTGCAATAACCCCCTGATCCCTAAGACCTTCCCAAACATCCTCCCTCTCCAAGATTTCATAAGCTTGGGTAGTTAATGATGTCTGTTGTGAGGAAGTGTATCTGTTCCACCTAGTAATAGTTGCTAAGCAGAACGTTTCTTCTATCCCCTTGTCAGCACAGGCTGCTTCAGTTCAGACCATTTAACTTGTACCAGGAGATTTTAATTGTTTTAATATCTCAAGCTCTTTAATGCCATTCTTAAAGTTCTTTTTCTGAAGCCACGTTCATTTTGTGTCATGTTGCACTGATACTACTGTTTTCCCTTTTTGTAGGTAGGTGTTGTAGGGATAATAGAGAATCTCTGCCATGTACATCTTAAAATGAACTGGAATAGATTTCTTGTACACAACTGTGTCTTGGAAGGCTGTGGACTGCTCGCATCGGTGAGAAGGGAAGAGGCTGACTTAGACTCTGGCATTAATTCCCAGGGTCCTTGCCAGGGTCTTTGGGATGAGAAGTTAGAACGAGATTTTTTGTTTGGTTTGTTTAAAACAAACGAGGTCTTATTTGTATTATAACTGTTTCAAAGTTACAAGCTGCTGTTTGGCCATGCCATTTGTTTGACCCTCGTGTACAAGTTTGTTTTATTTCCAGGCTGCTTTTACAACATATATTTTCTTTCACGTTTGAAATACTTTTCAGTTGTTCGGCTGTTACTGAACCAAAGGGCGAATTGGCCACCTGTTCCTGTAGCCGTTCCTCCAAACTTTCTCAAAATAGAAGAGTCTTTTGAGTCTCACAGATGTTCTTCCTTGAGGCAGAGCATGAGTGCTGATGCAGACAGAAGGCTGCCCTTCTCGTACGCATCCCATATCCTGTGTTATCCTTCTGCTCTCACTGAAGGAGCAGCTGAGCCTGGGAATGGGGGGACCCTGAGGCCCGTTTTCTGCAGGGCTGTCTCTGCTTCTTCCTTGGCTTCAGGTCAGAAGGTCTGGGTTCCCTCTTCTGTCAGTAGAGAGATGCTTGGGGTCTCAAGCACAGTTTCAACAAATAACACATTCTAGTTTTAAATTATTTTGAGCTACAGCTGGTAGATAAAGCCTTGTCTGTCTGTTTCTGAAGCATTTGTTAGTTAATTGTGGGGTTTAAACTGCAGATTATTTTAAGTTGTTTCCATGACTAGTCTAATAGTTCATATAAACATCAGCTAAAATGCATATATTTCTGTGGAAATATATTTCTTGTATTCCTGACTCTCATCTTGGAAGAGGAAGGGGGAATACAAGGTAGGCAGTTAAGATACAGTAGGTGATGTGAGTACTGAAATGGTGTGGTTGTTTGCAGATTGCAAAAAAGAGATACGTAACAAAAGAACATTTTTTAGTATTTCTGCAGTTTCTCAGGATCCGTCCAGTGTTGCACCTTCATTTCCCTATCAATAGGGCTACCATCCTTCATTACAGGTGGCAGACCGTATTTCTGCACAATGCTAACAGTACTCTGGTAGGTTTAGAGGGGAGTCTGCCACTTAAGAACCCGAAGTAGATGAACCCATGTAATTTTTATTTAAACTGTGAAGTTCTTCTGACTTAGAAAAGCTGCTGAGGTTGTGGCATGTTTAAAATAGGAGACCAAAGATTTTCAATCTCATGAAAACACAGAAGCCAGCATCACAACTGTGCCTAAGCAAGTTTAAGATTCATGTGATATGAATTACTACACTAAATTGTTGATATTCAGACTGGTTTCAGCAGCAGCAGAAATGGAGGGGGGGGGGAGGAAGAACAAGGACAGTTTGAGAGCACCTTTCTGTGCTTGCTTTAGTGAGATTTCTTAGGATGTTCATTTCCTTTTTTTTTTTTTCCCAAGAATGCATAATTTGGCAGCTTCGGAAGTATTATTTTGAAGAATGTTATGCAGTCCTGTCAGTTTATCTCGTTGAGTTGACACATGGGTTGGGGTGGGAAGGGAAACCGAACAGGAAGGAAGGTCCTTGTTCCTGAATGTCATTACTGCATAGCTCTCATATCCTCGAGGATCACCCGGACAAAAGCTGAGTCAGAGCACAGCAGCAGCCTGCGCTAGAGCGAGACATGGCCCAGTTCAGGATTTTGGACTGCATGATCAATCACAACTGGAGTTTCATATGTAACCTGTATTGTGCGTGGAGTGGTCAGGTTTGTTGTTTGCTTATCCTTACATATTTTAATATGATTATATAATTTAGTATAAGGAGAAAAAAAAAAGGCTCTGGTTAATCTCTTCTCCCCACCCCCAGTTCTATTCAGGATGTGATATTAGAAATGTTGCCATTTACTAAGGAGTTTTCTAGAGTTATTAAGCATACAAAGCATGCTTTGACTATATAATTGCTTTTTTTAACACTTTGAGTACTTTAGACTGTTCTTTTAGAGTCTTAAGCTCTCAGGGGTTTCACTTCATGAATCGTACAAAAAGATAAATATCACATACAGGAAGGGGGAGATATGCCAGGATAAACTGCATTGTTAATAAATACAAGGCTGATTTGTTTTCCTGCCTTAAAGGGACTCGAACATCTTGGCTATTTCAAAATACTTGATCATGAATATGATTTAAAAAAATAATATGAGGGAAGGTTGTTAGGTATTCTTTTAAACATACAGGATAAAATAAATTTCCACAGGATGTTACTCAGTTCTTAATATGGACAGATTTAAGTCTAATTGACTGACTGACTGCAGAACTGGAGGGGAAAAAAACAAAACCAAACCGGCCTGGATTTTGAACGGAGATGTTTTAAAATAGAATTTAATAGTGCTATGCAGTTTTAATACTGCTTTCAAGGTACTCTAGATATTACCTGTATTTCTCATATAACATTCAGCCAGTCACTGAAGAAAATTTATTTTATTCTTCTGTTGTGTAAGGGGAAGGAAAGCACTTCTGATAAAGTTGCAGTTTCAGTACAGTAACTAGAGGCAGATGATTCAAAAATATTCCCACCATGCATAGAAGTCCTTTTAAATAGCATATTATTTAAAATACAAAAAACCCTTGTATATCATGTCTGATACTTCTTAATCAGGAAAAGACATTGCTGTATCTTGGGTTTTTTGCTTGTTTGTTTTGTTTTGTTGTTGTTGCCTTTTTTGTTTTCAAATGATGCAGAAGCTGATTCACAGTGTCTGGGTTTTTTGAGTCATCTCCTTAATGTTATAGGTTAGAGAGATCTCTTTTGAATTTGAAAAGTCAGAGGAGACATGGGGCATTCTCAGAGTCTTAATTTTCTCAGGTGCTTAACTGTGTGCTTATGCATATGTAAGAATTAAAATGTACACTGTACATTTTAATGAGTTGCTGCTGATACTTTTCTTTGAAACAAAGCTGAAAGTTCATTTATGGGGTATCACAGTGCAGCTACTCTCTTCATACTGCATTGAAAAGCCGTGGCAGAAGTGGATGCTGTCAGGCCTGCTGAGAGATGCGCACAGCCCTGTGTAGCAGTATTGCTCTCCACGTTCTCCACTTAGCAGTGTCCAAGCAGGCTGCTGGTGAGAAAGCGGATGTGACCTGTGAAGTCTGAGACTTACAGCTCTTTCTCAAGTGTAACCTCAAAGCACAACTCTGGTTTTGCTCATGATATCCTTGAATTAGCAGAAGTTATGCAGCTTTTTTTTGGTAATTTCTATCCATCCTGACCCTAGTAAAATGTCAGGGGATGAATTACTGCTTGTGATCTGAGAGCTGAGTTAAAGGCTTGCATTATAGGAGAACAAGTTTTCTTCTAAAGACTCATCAGCAATATAAATTCAAGGAGAAAATACAAACCTATGTAATTGTCTATATGTGATACTAATAATCAGGTTATAGAGTCATTCTAAGGATTTCTTTTGGTTTTAGTGCCCACCCACTCACCTGGTATACCTTTCCCAAAGTTTTTTTTTTTAAACAGCAAAGGAACAAGTATGAAAGGTGTATTTTCTTCTGTCCACCACGACAATTTAGGTTTTACAAAAAGTCCTGTCACAGTGTGGTGTGAAAGTTACTATGACTGGTTTCAGTGGCCATTTGCACACTGATAAAGCAAGCTTTTGTGTGTTATCAGAATGTTCAAAGGATATGCAGTGTTTCGTACTAAACCAGAAACCTCTAAAAGCAAATTATTAGATGATACAAATCACTGTAGTTCTGTTCATGTCAATGAATTACAGTTTTTAGTCCAAACCTTGGATTGGATTGATGGCTACCGCATGGTGATCCATGAATAATCAATCACTCAGTAGCCTTCTGCTCTCACAGTAATCTAAGAGTACAAAAACAAACCAAATTGCCTGTGATTTTTCATCTTTAACTCTTCGGTCATGGGACAGCTTCATTACCTATCTTCTAATCTTTCTTAAAATGAGTTATTGCAAAGTACCAAAGTGTCTTGCCTCCTTTTTTTGTCTTGTCTGTCACTGTTGTCTCATGGGGTATGTATGTTGACATGGGGTAGATTCAAGTGTGAGAGTCTTGTGGGCAATTTAGAACTTCAGTGTGATTGCAAATGTAGGATTAGTAAAGGGGAGGAGCAGGTAAAAGTTTGTATGCTGTGTGAGACAACTGTAAGTAGATTTATGTGCAGATTTGTGTCTGGACTTATTCAGACTACTCGAACAGTATCATAGATGATTAATCCTGTTAATATAGTCTCGTCTTGGTAAACAAGGAATTTTTAGTGCTTTTTCTTTTTGAAAAAGAAAAAGTGTGTGTGGGGAGAATGTCTTAAAAAATAAAGCTAAGGCAACTTTTTTTTTCCTTTGATAGTCTGGTGTTTATGGAGTTGTAGCCTCAGAATCATAACTTAGTGTACTAGCTGTGATCCAATTAAGAGTTCTTCTTCAATTAATGTATGGAAGTGCTAAGTAATACTTTTACTCAGTAACATAACAAGTAGGCTCGTCTTCAGTAAGATGCAGAAGGAGCTACCCGCTCTGTCCTTGTAAGGACATCCTTTAACAGCTTTCAGCATGTGAGTAAGCTCTTGAGATCTTGGTATGTCTATTCACCTTGTGGCCAAGGTGGGATATATTAGAGCAAGTATGTCTAAAATAACAAATACCCCTCCTTAGGTGTTTGGAAGAACTACTGGTAGGTAATATAAAGTAGATGATATAACAGTTTGAGTTTTTTCTCCTTGCATCACAAATACCTTGCTTTCGAGTGTTGAGTAGGAAACAGTAGGCCCCAAGTTGAATGTAAGATGTCTTCTTACCAACAAAGAGCCTAGGTCATCACTGTGCTCTAACCAGGCTTTTATTAGTTCGAAGAGAGCAGATCTTCTCATGGGCTGTTCTCATTGGTTCTTTGCTGAACAACATCTGGCTTCTATTTTTTCTTATTACTGCATTCTAACCTCTAAAAATAATGTTCTTTCAGCCATGTAAATACTTAAATCTTGGATTTCTCAGCCAGAGACAGGTATTCTGCAAAGTTCTGTAAATTCACAGTTGGTCAAATTTCATTGCATGGGGTAGGCCGGACCGTTGAAGTTGCTGTGCTTCGAGGAACCTTCTAATCAAAAGACTATGTTGATGTACATGAAAGTAATTAGTATGTTGTGACATTATAGCAGCCAAGATCTCTTTTTTTTTTTTTTTTTTTTAACTTGAGTTCATTATTGCAGGGTATGTTTTCTGTGAGGCAGTAGGTGAGAATGAGATGTTGCAGTGTGAGCCCAGCTCTCGCATTGCCTTCAAGCCCCAGAACGCAGCAGTACTGCAGCAGCTGCTGCACTGCAGCTATTTCCCTTCCTTTGGAGGATCTCCGATAACATTAAGAAAAGCTTTCCAGTCTTCCAAATGTGTCACTTGGAGGATGAAACGACAAAGGTGGCTGCATTCCTTCTGAGATATTTGCAGCTGATAATGGTTTTGAAGTGTGATATTTGTGTTATCTTACTGTGCTCTTACTTCTGTTTATCTGCTGCCCTGAGGAGGAAGGGAATATGATAAAAATCTTGTCTCATAGCAGTGCAGGGTGTGATGGTTTTGGTTTTATTGAGTAAAAGGTGTAAAATCATTGCAGGAAATAGCTGGTGGCTTTACTCATTGTGGGAATTCAGATTGCTGGAGAAACATTTTGTAATGTTCAGAAGTACAGGGAAGTAACTCAGCAACAGTGAGCAATCCAAGCCGTAGTAATAGGTGTGCAGAGACAAGAAGTTCTTAAATAAGCAAATAGATTTGTGTTAAAATAGATTTCTTCTCTCCCCCGACCTCAATCTCCAGACAGATAAAAATGTAGATTTAGTCATCTATATCAACCATTCTTGCTGACATATTCCATGCAACCTTTGAGGAAATACACAGGTCACATATGATCACATCAAAAGTCATCAAAAGCTTCTGGATTTGCAGCTAAACTGAAAATCCTGTTGACAACTTTCTCCGCTTTATCCTCTTAGTGATATCTCATCTCTAGGCATAAAGATTTAAGGTTTTTTTTTTTCAGGTTAATGACTTCACAGTCCTTTTTTAAGCATCTTCCTGTGCATGGTAACTTTGTAAATGAAGTTCTTCACTGAAGAAGCTACTTTTCTTCCTCTGTTGTATAGGCACAATAGATAAATTATTTAAAAACCCTAAATCAGTTGACTTGGGTGTTTGGATATGTGGCTTTGCATCTGTGTATGCTAATTATGTTTTATATTTTTGGGGGGAATAAACCCCAAGCCTTTTCACTTCTGAGTTTAAGGCTTTTAAAACTTGCAGTACATTGATTTGCACATTATATGGTATGTTCAAATAAAATATCTTGAAATACAGGACTAGGATTATATATTTAAGTGGTGAGTTTGCAGGAGTTTATTTATAGTCTATATTAGAAAGCTTTAACACTGAGTAGCTCAAGCTGTGTATTTAGAGGTTGTTTTTGAGGAGAGAAGCTGTGTATGTGGGGATGTAAAGAATCTTGACGCATTTGTCTGAAAAATTTTGTGGTGTTTTGAGCCATATTGTCTGTGTTAAACTTAGGAAGTTTAGGCTTGGTACAAATAGTTCTTCTCTCAAGTCAGTTGTTCTTAGAACTCTCCCTGTGTGTTTAGGTAAATCTTTTGCAAGCAGTGAGACCCTGGAATAACAACTCACTTGCAATAATCGTTTTTGAGGGTGACAGTTTGAATTTTGACATTGAAGGTCAATTCCCTGATCTCCCAAAGGCTTGCTTTTGCCTTTGAGCATGTCAGAGACACTTCTGTTGTACATGAAATAAAATCCTTAGTTAAGCTGCGGTATTGCAGAATTGAATGATCTTAAGTCTTGAATTATCAGCAGGTACGATGATGCGCTTAAGCAGGTGGTGTGGCTCATTTCGAAATTACTTCATTTTCTCATTTTTATAACAGGAATGAGCATATTCTCTTTATGTTGAAAAGATCAGTAGCTTCAGGAAGAGAAAAGCAGCCTCACACCTACATTTGACAGGGAGCAGGCGTACGGTGTGTTTCTGCCCCACAAGGTAAAGCCCTTCCTCAGCGTTGTAGCTGCACCATGGAGCAGTCCAGTCCCAGCCCAGGGGTTTGCTGTGGGAAAGCGGGTGCTCTCTCGGGTGGTTTGGCCAACTTAAACTGTGTCCCTTGTAGAACTGATAGTTTTTTGAGCCAAGACATAGCCTCTGGCTGCAGCGGATAGAAAGAGTATGAACTGAAGGAAATGTGTAGGCAGTTTCAGAGCTGACAGTAGTTTAAATCCGTGGTGCATCTGGTTATTGAAATGGGGTCTGTGCAGGTCAGGTTTTACACCGGGGCGTGTCCAGAGGAGAGCCACCAAGCTGGTGAGGGGTCTAGAGAACAAGCCATATGAGGAGAGGCTGAGGGAAATGGGCATGTTGAGTTTGGAGAAGAGGAGGCTGAGGGGGGACCTCATCGCCCTCTACAACTACCTGAAAGGAGGGTGTAGAGAGGTGGGTGTTGGCCTCTTCTCTCAAGGGAATAATGGCAGGACCAGAGGAAATGGTCTGAAGTTGTGGCAGGGGAGGTTTAGATTAGGTATTAGGAAGAATTACTTTACTGAGAGAGTGGTCAGGCACTGGAACAGCCTGCCCAGGGAGGTGCTGGAGTCACCATCCCTGGAGGTATTTAAGGAACGTGTAGACATGGCACTTCAGGGCTTGCTCTAGTGCCCGAGATTGTTGGGTTGTGTCTGTTTGGGGGTGGGGTGTGGTGTGGTTGTGGGTGGGGTGTTTTTTGTTGGGTTTTTTTGTTTGATTTTTTTTTTTTGTGGTTGGACTCGATGATCTCAAAGGTCCCTTCCAACCATGAAGATTCTGTGATTTTGCGTTTCTTAATGGCTTCTGCAAAACTTTCACATGTAAATAGGTATGTTACAGTAGTCTGGTGAAAGTGTAGTGGAAGCTATGTGGTGTGGTGTGTGTTTGATAAAGCCCACGTTATTCTAGAAAGCAACTCCTTTGAAACTCATGTCTATTTTTGCAGTAGTGTGCTTAACTGGGGACATTGGCGGTGTTTCTTAGTGTCCTCTCTGCATTTGTAGGAAGCAGAGTGGGTCATGGGGCGGCTTGTATTCTTGGGTCTGTCAAAAAGTTCCCATAAGCTGCAGTAAGCGCCGTAAGGCAGCCCTTGACAGACGGTGACTATGCAAACCACTCTTTATCACTTCTGTCAGACTGCTGAGAAGGTTCTTTTATCATGCACGGAGTAACCTCAAACATCGCTTCAATGCCAGGGGTAGAAGCATGCTTTCCTCGTCTCCTGTCTCTGATATTTCCAGATTAGACCGTAAGGTGAGGACAAAGCATTTCCTATTCTTAACAAGCAACGACAGAACGAGTAGAAAAGGAAAAGCTTCAATTTAGCTAAATTAAGATCACATGACATTTTGCTGTTGTGCTACCAGCCCTGCAGATGTTTCCTTTCTTTCCAGTTTAAGGATGTAGCTGTTAAGAGGGGAGGCTTTTGCTAATGAGCCTATAAGAAAACAAGGAAGCTCTCAATTTCTTTTTGTTTTTAAATGTTTTTTTCTGACTAAATTTAATACTATGCTTTATTGTAAATACTAAATACACGATATAAACAAAAACATATAGTGAAAATGGTTTGCATGTCTGTCCTATGAAGTCCCTATAGTCTTTACTTTGTTTCTTGGTGCTGTTGCTTGAAATTGGCTGTTACTCTGGAATTATAAGGCATGATCTAAATTGAAGTGCACTTAATAAGTTTGAAAAGACTCTTGGTAAATTAGTACAGTTTTTGGATGTGGACTAGCTACTACAAATAAATGTACGTATATGAGAACACAAAATAAATTATACTTCTTTGTGTGTATAAAAATAAAATAGACAAATGGTAGACTGGGATCATTTTAATGAGTTTGAAGTATGTTAAACTTGCTAGTATGTGGTGTTTAAAGGGAGATCTGGTAAATTAGCTTATGGATACATCTGGATAATTGGGGAATTAGGTGCTGACTCTGGAGAAGTCCTGTTTGAGCTGTGGTGGAGCACTAGTCATGCCAGACCTGATCTTGCTCTCGGTGAAGTTAAGAGCATAATGCAAAAAGTCCAGGTATCAGAATTACAGCATAAGAAAACCAGACCTTGCTCTGTGTAAAAGGCTATTTCAAGTCCAGCCAGACTTACTATGTTGAGATTTTCCCTGCTTGGGTTGTGGTTGTTCAAATCAAGAAGAGGGAGGTATTTCAGGTATAGGTTTCCTCTAACCCTTCTTGCTTTTCTGTATTTGAGTTCAGGTGGAAAAATGCAATATAAATGCGAAAGCATTTTAAGGTGAGTGAGGAAAGTAAAGGTTGCAGTCAATGGCCTTCAGCTTTGCTTTTCAGGTCTTGTGGAGGAGTGATGAAGCTGACATGAGCCCCAACTGCTGTGCTTTGCAGAGCAGCCTTTCACAGTAAGGGAAGTTTAAGCTGTGTAATAAGCTGCATGTGTGGAAGTTTTTATTGTTTGTGTGCACCTCGACCTTTTTGAGAACTGAAATCCTTTATCTTGAAAATGCTGTTTCTCCTTTGAATGATTGTGTTTACTACAACAGTAGTTACAAAACCACACAGAAACACGTGTCCCTGTGTCTTTCTCTCTCCACCCCCAAGCCAGCTCTGGCCGCCTGTATGGTGCATGGCAGTAATGGATGTCTCCTTCCCTGTGCCTCCAAGCCATCTGCTGTGCTGGCACAGACGCTTTGTTTTTGAAAGGTTGCAGATTTCCCACTTACTTCATGCATTTGGAGCAGTCCTGTATCGCTTTCATGAGCATTTCTCCTTACCTGGGTTTGGTTTGAGGACACTGTTTATGTATTTTATTGAATTGGATTATTCAATTCTGAAATGCATTTCAAAGTCTGTGTTGGTGTGCTCACTGGTATCTGCTGCAGGCAGCCAGCCACTGCCTTCATTATTGAATTAAAAGAACTTTCCAGGCTTATATTCCATTTAGGTGGGATTCACACCCCTGAAAGAAAGTGGCAGGTTTGCTGCTAGGACCACCTCCTAGGAAATACCGGAATTAACTTCAGTTAGTCCCCGCCAAAAGGACCTGCTACTGTGACCACCTAGGTTTAGTGCCATAACAGTGCATTAAAATGATAAAAAGCAGGGCTCCTGTGAGGGAGACACCTGTGGTTACTCCATTGAGTGATGTTCGCCTCTTTATTGCCTTGACCTTGCTCCCTTGGCTCGTTACTGCTATCAGCAAGAGCCGTTAGAGGGCTGGGAGAAGGGAGAGCAGTTGGCACAGACTGTGCCTCAGAGCTGCTGGTGGCTGCTCGGGGCCCCCCTGCACAGCCAAGGGGAGCAGCAAACGTCAGAAATGGCATTCATTGCCCATCCTTCCCCTTAGTCTTACGGCAATCGCTAGTAATTTATTTCTGTTTTCCTGTTGTTTGATATTGAAACCATTCATTGTAGTAACTTTCCATCTGAGTTGAGTTTTCCAGTTTGTTTGCCATTGTTATCCTTTCCAGTTACTGCATCCCCCTCGGCTGCAACTCAAGAGAAGTGGTGGTGTAGGGGAGTGTCAGTAAATACCCTGCACTTCGTGTGTGCGTGCCACCTGCCCCACAGCAGATGAATGGGAACCCCTGGTGACTCTCAGAGCTGAAACATTCCCTGAGTTTCAGAGTTCAAGTCTTCCTCTGGAGACTGAGTTTTCTTTCTCTTTTTGGTGGTTTTTTTTTTTTTTTTTTTTTACTTTTTTTTTTCCTGGCTCCATGAAGAGCTGTGCTTCCCAATTCCAAAAGCAGACTGTCTTCTGTTGTTAGCAGTGGCCCCAGAGAGAGGGCCCTGGCTGAACCAGTTACCTGCATCTGTGAATGCCATCTACTGATGGTTGTATGTGTGAGGACTCTTCCATTTATCTCCACATCTCAGCTTTCTCTTGTGGTGAGAGCGGTTCTGCAGCCGTGTGATCTTTTGAGCTTTGAAGGCTTGTTTACATCTTCATTTCTAGTTTCAGGTGCTTTATGGCAGGGCAGCCTCTTCTTGATACCTACTGAAAACAGGCTCAGCAGTTACTAGCATTGGCCAACTGAGTCCTTCCTGAAGGTTTCATAAGTGTATAGCACTGAGGTGGACAGGACAGAGACAGAGATCTTCTGTCTCTGGCTACCAGTCAGTAGGTCCAGCATGGTCTGTTCACTGGGGTCCACTTCCCTGTGGCCAGTTCTGCAAAAGAATGGAGGAGTAGATGTTTTGAGGTAGGAAAAAACTTGCCTCTTGTGTGTTTCATTAAGTCTCCGTGTCTCAAACTGCCTGATCCTTCTGTGTAGGACATGCTCTTACAGTGTCACTCCTGTAGGTAAACACTCATTTATCCTGAATTTCTTTCACTCCAGTCTGCTGTGTTACAGTCGCGTCTAGTTCCAGTGAAGTGATGTTAATAAAAAGTATGTTGGCACATAAGTAAATGTCAGCAGTCACATAAATTTATTGTATATACTGGTGTGTGGTGTATATTGTACTGTCAAACTCATTATTGGATAGAGCGAAGCTTTAATTTTTAACATTATAGTTATTTATTTCTACTTAGTAAAGTTCAGTTTGACATACAGGCAGGAGGTGATTCCACTTAGCTGTGCCCAAGTAACGTTCGTATTTCTAAAAGGTAGACAAGAAAAAGATGAACCTTTTGATTAAATCAGAAATCACGGGAATGCTTAATGGCAGGGTTTGAACGTGATGAGAATTTAGTTTTAGAGCACAGTGTCTACACAGGAGAGTCAGAGGAAAAGGCATATTTAAGGCAGAGGCTTTGTGTACAGACTTAAGGCTGTCTGGGGGATGGTGGGGTGGACAGGAAGTCCTGTGGAGTTGGTGCAACCTGCAGATCGATGCAACTAATTAATGTTTATTATATATACACCCTAAGCTTAAATCTATACATAAATTAATCAGTAATTAGTGATTATAATTTTTTTTTAACCTTGTTGCTTGTATAGTGCTAAAGGTGATTTTTGGGGTAGCATGCAAATATGCACGCTCCAGTTTGATGCTAAAATACTGAGATGTTTGGGATGATTTATTAATAAGCTATACAGGATAATGTTAGTAAAGAAGGGGCAACTTAAATTTGAGTGACTGGTATTAAGCATGCACTGCTGGAGATGTCTTTGTAATTTAGCTTAAAGTTTCTTTCATACGTATGGCTATTAAATATTTAATTGTTGTTTTTCTCAATTTTTTTGTGCCTCTTCTTTTTGCAAATTCTGGATGCCTTTTTTTTTTTTTTTCTTAATGGTGTCAGCTAGCATCCAGGATCATACATCTAGGATTTTTATAGGTTTTCTTTTATCCCACCAATTCGTGACTGATTTCAGGACTAAAAGATTTTGTCGAGCATAAAAGTCAGAAGTTTGGACAAGTGGATATTTGACATGAAGTCCTAAAATTATTATGTAGGTTTGGGGTTTTCTGCATTCCAGTTTTCATGCTGGTCTCTTTTCAGGGATTTTTTTTCAGTTAGAGATGAACATGTTGCTGAGGCTGAAAGTGATGGAACTCAATTGTTCTGAAGACAAAGCTATGTCCCAAATATATGGAGGCTGGATTTCCTTAAGGTGTTACCTTTGTATCACTGATTACTTTTCTTCATTTGGAAATGACTTCTGTTTAAGATGCTGTTTGTACGTTCCAGTCTGATTTAAAGACATTAGAAATGTCTTATCTCACCATGGCTGGAAACCATTTCAGTATGTGACAGTAGGATTTGTCTTTATAAATGTGACCTGTCTCCCTTGAAATCTTTGATTTATGAGCTTGAGGAGATCTGAGAGGAAAAGACTCCTTTTGTACCTTGTGTCAATAATCCTACTTTTGAGGTCTACTGAGATAAAGCATTGGCTGGCTTTCTTTGCATGCTGAATATACCTCCCTCTACTGCAGATGAGGATGGAGATAATACATCTCAAAGAAGAGTTGTATAACCTTTTCTTTGGCTGTCTCAACCATTTCTCACATACTTCTTAGAGGAAGTATTACATGTTCTGAAAGCACATAGGAGCTGTGTGTTTTAGAGGGTTTGTGTTTGTTTTCTGTAATATTGGAGAGCCAGGGACCTTCCGTTCTCCAGTGGATTGAACTTTTACTCTCTCCAAGTTCACTTATATGCAGGAGTCCAGGTCTGTGACCACAGGAGAAAATTACAAGGTTCGAAGGGGATATGTTGTCTGCTAGACATAATACGTTTCTTTGCTTCATTATTTCTGATCAGATAGCTGTATCAAAAAAAAAACCAAAAGTATTTTTTGAGGGATATATTTATTATTTCTTTGTTTCACTTTTTGTTGCGTGCTAGCAAAGCCATTTGAAGTGCTCTGTATGGTTGAGACTAAAAGGGTCAGTGGCTTATTATAACTTTATTTGAAAATCATCAGTGGAAGAACCTGGTTATTAAAGGAACAGACTGACTTGCAGTAAAACCTGCCATTGTTCTGTGGTTAATGTTTTCTTGCTCATATAGACAGGGTGGGGCTTTTTCTCCTATTCTGTAGCCTTAGCCAGAAGACCTTTTTCTTTCATCTGTTACCTTTTTAAAGCTCCTTATGCTATGTCACATAAAATAAGATCAAACTGTTCTAGAAAAGTCTTTTTTCTCTGAAATTGCAGATTTAACAGGGCAGTTAGCTAAGTGATAACCATTTGGGGACAAAAACTAGGGAAAATAAATGACCTGATGCGAGAAATACCACTGTTTTCAAGCGAGTCCAGCATTTAGTATAGCATTTGGAATATCCTGTAGGCATCTCAGGATGATTTTAAGGATTTGTAACTATTTTCAAGATCCTTTTTCCTCTGTCTTATGACAGTAGTGACTAAAAAGAAATAAATTATGTGATGGCTGTTGAATCAGGAAAGTAAGGTGACACCGCCCCATTTCTGTTCAGTATATATCCATCTAGCTCTTTCAGGTATCACGTGTCTCGGTGGACTAGCTAAAAGTTGAACCTTGTTAAGGCAGCTGAAGCAGGCCCTGATTAGCACAGGCTGTCTCCATGCTCTTATTGAGGTATTGATAGGTAACTCCACTGGTTGGTCTGGTGTGTTTTGTTTGTTTTATTTGTTTATATAATACAGATTTAGGCTCCAGAAAATGTAGTTTGAGTAACACACAGTGAAACTTTTATTCACATAATTTATTTGTGAAGTGTTTTCTGTGGTAAAAAAAGTCCCAAAGTTTAAAAAATGGTGTAGAGCAAATCTGGATGCCAGTCCTAAGTGTCTTTAGAAATAATTTTGAATTTGTGTACTGGACACAAAGATGAAATACAGACAAAAACTGATCACTCACACTACCTTTAAAATGGCTTGAATGGTTTTGCAATCAATAATGCAATATATTGAGTGTCTCTTGTTCACTATTATTCATCTATGAAGATAGTATTCAGAACTCGGAGTACACCTGCTTATCTGCCTAGACAGTCAAGAAGACAATTCTTTATTGATACCTTGTATTGCAATTACCTATAACTGTCACTTAAGGATTTTTAACATGTTCAATATACGTCTGTCTTTAAATTGTTCAGAAGATTAAAAATGAAGCAGGCTTTGGAGAGCATGCAAGTTGGGTGTGTTTGCCTTTTAAAAATTTTTTTTAAACTGACATAATGGGAAATTACAGGTTTGAAATTACTTTTAGTTGGAAATAGTATCATTGACAAACATCAATGGTATTTACTGATTTTACATAATTCTTACTGTGTGTTACTCCTAGCGATTCATGTAGTTAAGGTGCCATCTGATTTTTCATGGATGTTTTCATTGCTCAGAAAAAAAGGTTTAAATACAGTACTAAAAACAAAGCGTACATTTTACAATGCACTTAAGCATCTGTTGTATGTCCTTGTAATTGCATTTAACAGGAAATGATGCTTTGGGATACTTTGTGCAGAAACCTCGTATGAAGGAATCCTGAGGGAAATGATGCTTGAATCATTTTTAGTAGCCTGGGATTCTTCAGTCCTTGAACTCGATAGTATACCTTCTGGCTTCTTCAATTTTGAGCATTGAATCTATAGAGAAACAAGCATCCAGCTCTTCAGTAAGGAATATGGCAAAATAATCTTTGGTTTGTTAGAATTTATATGAAATGAAAATAAAATAAAACAATCCTTTTTCATTCTCTTGAAATGCAAATAGGTCTACCCTAAAGACAAATAACCTCAAGGATATGAGGTATTTATGTATTCGTAACTTGATTACTGTTGTTTTTGGCTTGCGAGGAAAAGCATGGAGGAACTCTGCCTTCAGTAACATATTCTTGCCTACGCTAAACATCATCTGGTCTTGCTTACTGTCTTGCATCCTTGTTTTGTTTGTGTTTTTGAAAACTTTTCTTGTTCCTTTTTAAAATCTTCTCTGGCAAGGGATATTCTGGTGGATGTGCTGTGGTTGGACGTGTCACAGGGTTACTCAACAGATGTTGACTCTCTCTTCTTTACAATTCAGTTTCTTTCTTGTGCATAGTGCTGGCTGAACGTTGATGTTACGGAATATCTCACATTTATTATTAATATTGGCTTTTTCTGTTGCCCTGTTGGCAGACCTCATGGGGGCCCAAGGATGGCATGAAGATAACCTTTCACTTTTGGCATACTCCTTCAAGAAATAATGATTTGACTGGGGAATACTGTTGTTTATGAATAGCTGTTAGTGCAGCAGTTTGTATGAATGCTAGAAGTTTACATGAAATTACAAGGAAGTTAGAGGTTCTCACTGCAATCAAATGCTGCATCTCCCATTTCTCAGACGTAGTGCAGTTCTCTGTATGACTGTATTTTGAACGGAGGTTACAGTATTTCTATATGTAAACCTCAGTGATCAGTTGTTATACATACTAAAAATTACCTTTCGGCTAATTAGGGAGGTTCTTGTCAGAAAAAAAGATGCAAGCATGTTGTAAGACTTCTATTTTTCAGTGCTACATTCATGCTTGCTCTTTACATATCTATAGTGATAAGTATTTGCTTATTAACATTTTGACTTTGTGTGATACCTGTAGTTATTTATGATGGTTCAAAACTTCTACATCAAGCGTTGCCTATAAAAATTCCAGAGGAGAAACAAAAGATTGCAAGGGAATGTTAAATAGATGGATTGCTGCCCATCACTTAATGGAGGAAATCACTGTCATTTTTTTTAGAGGCCAGTGATATTTTTTTTATTAGGAGCTATTTCTTTTGCCAGTTTACTAGGATCAAAATGTTCTTTCTGGCTCCGGTTTCTGCTCATGTCATGAGATAGAAAGACTGAGAAGGGACGTTTATTTGTGCAGAACTGAAAAAATGCTGTCATGTTCGGAAGCTGAACAGATTGGTGGGGAACACCTCAATAACAAACCCCATCCTTAGGCTAAAGGATTATGTGACTTTTAACTTAGTCTTTGCATTGCCTGAACTTTGAACTAAAGCCACTCATCTTGGCAGTTCCATAGTTCTCCCTAATTTTTCATTCGTTGGTCATCTAATTGCAGTCTTTTTGGTTTCAAAGTAATACTTTAAAGTGTGAATGAAGATGATAGATGAGGACAGGTTAGGCTGAGATTGACTCCTTGGTATTTATTATTGTTCTTTCCAAAATCTGCTGATAATCCTTCCAGGCTGTTTGGAGGAGCAGAGTCCTGCTGGGCTGCTCTGGACTCTCTCCGTTTTCTGAGTCCGGAAGTGGCTCCACTTTCTTGGCTTGGCTGTAGCACCGAGACCCTTCTCCACCTGTACATTTTCCCTTCCTGAAGAACAGGGTTGTTGGAGGTAGGGAGGCTGGTCTTTAAGCACTGGCTAGTATTTCCTTGACCCTCCTGGTTGGATGTACCAAGATGTGGGTTTCCGAGGACAAAATGTAGCATCTCTGTAGAAGTGCATCGTGGTTTACATACCTGAATGCAGAATGTTGTTCTAGTGGGGTTAACTGTCTCACCGAGCAGCTGCCACAGTTTCCTTACCTGTTGCTGTCATTGTGGTTGGAGTGGAAATCCTTTGTCTTCTCTGTAGATGTTGATTGGAGTTGGCTGGGCCCACCTTGCTGATAAGCACTGCAGCTTGAGATCCCAGCTGTAAGGCTGAATCAAAAGGGATTATTTTGGAGCAGCCCAGTTAAAAAAAAGGCAGTAAATTCTGACACGTATCAGCCAGTTGCTGAGCCACAGCAGCAGAGCTACAGAAAGACAAGACGACTATTATTTCTATTTGAATACCCTTTGAATAGGCTATAGGCTCTGGTATCTAAATTTGTTTCACGCATCGTTTAACTGGAATATTTAAAGGAGGGTCATAGGGTTTTGCATGCTTTCTTTGTATGTCTTCTGCCTTTGATTTGAAATATTGTGTGTGGTGTGGCACGCACTTTGAAAATTGAAATGGAAGATTTCATATAAGGCTGAGAAGATAAATCTTTTTATAATGTTTTTGAGTCATAGGCATATAAAATTACCCTTCAGGAAAAAAAAGCAAGATGTCTTATTTCTGCATGAGAGGAGGGATTGCAATAGGATTGTAAAAGAAAACAGAAAACTAGACCTTTTTAGTTGTATATTTTGAATTTGCATACTGAAATGTTCAGAGAGAGTAGCTAAAGGTGGAGGGGAAAAAAAAAAAGGTGAAGTCAAAGATATGACCAGACGTAAAGTCTGTTTGCTGAAGAAGGCTAACATTGCATATGTTCTTTGGCTGTGTTTTAGTTGTTTTAAGTGAGGAGATACTAGTTCAGAAAACCATTATAAGTGAGGAAAAGAGGACTTGGTTTTGTACATACGCATGTGAGCTGTGTGCACCCATAAATGGGGTCTGAGCAGACACATGTTTGTATCTAAGCAGAAAGCAAATAAACACGCAAGCTTTTCTTGTGGTTGATTTGAGCTTTTCACTGTTGTACATTGACTTTCTTAATATCTAGCTTAATTTAAAATTTAAGAGTAATTCAGTATGTGATATAACCAGAGGTGTAATGCTGTAATGCACTTTTCTTTTGAAAATATTAGTGATCATCAAGTTATTTTAGTTATGGGGGGAGAAATTATATTTTGAAGTGCACAGTAATGTATGTTTCTTTGTTTTAAGTTACCAAAATTACTACTTCGGTGTTTGTCTTTTTTATTTCAGGCATCAAAAAATAAAGATGGAAAAGAGCAGAGTGAAGCTTTATCACCATCGGAGGAAGAAGAAACTTTTTCTTGGCCTGGTCCCAAAACTGTTGTGCTAAGGAGGACATCTCAGGGTTTTGGCTTCACCTTAAGACACTTCATAGTTTACCCTCCAGAATCTGCAGTTCAGTTTTCTTTTAAAGTAAGTGAAATTAATAATGAAGCACTTGATATATCACTTTATTATACTTTTTAGGGTCAAAAATCCAGCTTGCTTGAAAGTAAATGTATGTATATATGTGTCTTACACAGAGGAAAGATCCCTTGTGTGTAAGGTGGGTGGGCTCACTTACCGCATCGTGTGATAATCATGCACTGATCTATTCCAAGAAAATGGAATTGACTGGGTATGAGCTCACCCGAGTTAAAAATATTTGTTACCATGGGTAAGACCAGTGGTTATTGCAGAATATGGAAATATTTATGTGCACAGAATTGTTTTACCCAAAGCCATTGTGGTTAGTCTGTACACCTTTTAAAGTGTAGACTTCAAAGGTGGGAGGCTTGGATATTTTCTTTTTTTGTTGTTGTGTTTTGCTTTTTCTTTTGCCCTTTTTTTTTCCTGCTGAAAAAGAACAACAATCTGCAATTCCCTGTTGGTCAAGAGACAAATACATACAAAATTCATACAGGCCTACGTTGAAGTACAATTTTCTTAAATAAACTGTAAGATTTTTAAGTTAAAACAAGTAGTTCTAAATGTTAAGGACCTAGGTGGTCTGCATTGCTCAAAGGGTGTATGTATTCCCCTATGTGTCTGAACCTTTTGAAAGTTGCTCTAGTACCTGGTGTTGAAGAAAAAGTCCATTTAATAGTGATGGAAATTTGAATATTGAGAGGGTTTTTCCCAGTGAGTTCAAATAAAGCTTGCTCATTTTAAAGTCATCAGTATGCAAGTTCTCATAATATATGCCATCTGTCATTTTCACTTTTGCTCTTCCATTTAGGCAGAAAAATAGATTCTTACCGAGATGGGGAATGGGCATTGAAGCTTCACGCTCTTTCCAGATAGCTAATTGACTCGTGTTTCTGCAGGAGGCTTTATTAAGGTTGTCTGTTTTGCCTGCCCTAGGTGGCTTTAAGATTTCTTCTGAAGTAGAGAAAGTTTTGCAGGAGAAGGTTGGCACACTTTTCTGGTTAACTTCAGCTGTTCAGCCTGCACTTGAGTGTCCAAAGTTTTTGCCCTTTGACCAGGAGTCACTGAAGCTCATTGGAAGTGAGACTTAGCAGTATCAGGTGATCCCAACATTTCTGTCCTTCAACACAGGTTATAGAGAGTCAGCCAAGAGTATTATCTGGTTGAATTCCGATGGGAAACAGAGGAAGGAGGGTGGGGAAGCCTTAGCTGAGCAGAACAAATTACGTGCACTTGTTAGCATCTCCCAACAACAAGCCCTATTCACAATGAGGGTGAAAATATAGACACCATGAGGAGGATGAATCTCCTTTACTAAGAAGTGACTGGATAGGTTTCTTCATGAATGTATCACTATATCTCTCTGGGGAGGATGATATCTTTTTAACATGCAGAAGGGTATAGGCACAAGGAAGGGCAAGTAATATTAAAAAAAAAAAAAGAAATGTCAACCCTTCCCCTCTCCTTCACATCTGATGGTTTCTGAGACCCAAGCAGTACGTAGTGAGCCTGATACCTGTACATCTTGAGACATGTCTGGAAGTTCTACCTCCCTTTTTTTTCTGCAAGAGAGCTCTTAGCACCTTGTTGTGGTTTGGGCAGGACACACCTTTTTTTTTAATCTCTGTTTCTTCTCTGGTTATTTAATTCCCATTTCTGTCTGTTTTTTGAAAAGGGAATGATGAGATTGTTGGATAGTTGTAATACCTTTATTTGGGGATTCAGTTATATCTAAAGATGGTAAGGTTCATTTGGACAGAGCCCTGGTCAATTCTTCTGTAAATTATCCTGAACTGTTATATTCTCTTTTTTTCCTTTTAATGTCCATGAGGTGTTAGAAAGAAAGAACAGATCTTGAAAATTTTTACTCCTAGGTCTTCATAAGATGACTTCTATAGAAGTCTGTGTACCCAAGTTATGGTACTAAAGAGTGAAATTCACCTATTGTCAGCCTGATCTGAATATGAGGCAAATCTGATTTTCTGTGTCGTTCTTATTTGACAGAGATTGTATTGGTTATCAGCTAATTACAGTCTCGGTCGTTGATTCTAAGCTCAAGTATCATTCCTTTCTCTTTCTTCATTGATCAAAATTGTAAGGGCCTCGGAAGGTGGCGATGGTTTGTTTTGCACACCTTAGAGGTAGTACAATAATGGTAACTGTGATTTGTTTTTCTGTCTTACGTGTTATAGTAGCCTTGTCCCTTCTTCACACCTGAGAATTCATGCAGTTACCTCTGATGTAAGGTAGAGGTTACAGCTGGAAGTTAGACATGGCGTTGACATAACAGCCAGAGTTACTCAATCCTCTGCTAGTTTCTCAGGGCCACAAATCCTTTTGTTATCGCAAGTGTCAACCTGATGCTGTCACTTTCCCTCCAGATTAGTACAGAGGTCGTCTTTTTTACATGAGGGAGGGCTTTGCATTCTAGCTCCTTTGATTGCTTTCCAGGTAGGCAAGCAATCTTTTGCAAGAGATGCTTGTTAACCTAGAGATTTCAAGATCTCTAAACCTTACTGCAAGACAACATAAACTGGTAACCGGTAGAGGTGGTAAAGAGAGAAAAACATCTAAAAGAGCTTTCTTTAAATCAGTCTTTTCACATTCTTCGTAGATTTTTTTTTTTAATACCCATTTTTTTGTTCCAGTTCAGAAATATTTAGTGAAAATTTCTCCGTTAAAAGTTCTGCTCCTGTTGCTTGCAGTTTGTGTTTGAAAAGCAATTGACAGGTCAGGTGAATTCTTGGGGGAGAAGAGGACCAGGCTCCTCATATGGGCGCAATGGTGGGCATGTCTAAGACAGCATAATATTCTTAGACTGCAAGGTGTGGTGAAGGTCACACCACAGCTGGATATTCCATGGGAATGGGAAGAAGAGTTTCCTATGGCCAGAGAGGGCTGCAACTTGGAAGGCCAGTGAGGTGAATTTTCTTGGAAGCAAAGAACTCTACCCCAAAGGATGTATTGAGTGGAGAAGAATGGGTGTTATTTTATAAAAATCTTTAATAAACTGTTCTCTGTCTAGGTGCATTTGAGGTGTTGGGTTTTCATTTAAATTTTAAGAAGTTCAGTGTTCTAGCTGTTAGTCTAATAAAACCTATGTTCAGTTGAAAAGCCTTATTTGTCTTAGGGAGCTTGCTACAAGGAGGAGATCTAGGCAGATCTGCCTCAAAGCTCTGGCTGATTGGGAGTCCCCAAATCACACTTCTCTTTTAATACATTAACACCCAATGGTACCTGCCTTATCTTTAGTTCTTCGGGTGATTTTTTTTTTTTTTTTTTTTTTGCTATTTTGTGACACCTTACCTTAATATTCCACGGACTGGAGGCACTCCTTACCCTTGCTGTTCCGTAAGGAGAGAGCTGTGAGGCTTCTTCCGTTATTCAGAAGTGCAGAGCACGTGGTTAACAGAATGAGGGTCGCTTTTGTGCAGCAACAAAGTCCAGTTTACCAGCAAGCACGTGGAATTCCAGCTGTGGTCCATCTCATGGGTGTGTCTAATGTAGCAGAGCTTCAGCAAGGATTTCTTTTGTTTTGGTGCTGATCGGAAAGCACCCAACAGTGCTAAACTTTTGTTTTATTTTTAATGATACTACCGACTTCTTGTGGAAAGAACGAACTGTTCAAAACCTGAGTAAAACAGATAGAGTCGTGTTAATCAAGAGACTTCGGGTTTAGGTGAGGGTAAACTCTAGTTGCAGGTTATTTCTAGCCTTATGTGTACACAGCTGATGTCTGCTTTTCATAGACTTCCACTGTCATCAGTGGGAAACTACAATTCCTGGCGAGACAGCTAGACCAGTGCTCTAACTAGCACTGTGGGCCACCAGAGTTAGGTGTGTAACACCTGAATAAGCAGGGTGAGTTGCAAGAATAACACTTGATACCTTAGTGACAAGGTGACAGTGACCTGCATAACTCTGTATGAGGGGCATCCATTAAGTTTTATTTTCTCCATTTACATTTATATCTGGCTGGAAAAAAGGCTTTACTTCCTGTTATTAAAATGATTGAACATGGTTGGTTATAATTAATTCAGGGAAGTGTCTCTGCATATTTTAATACTGAATACTAGTATGTTCTATTTAATTTTTATTATTTATATTTTTACTATATTATTTTATATATTTATTTAATTTAACATTCAGTGTGTACATAGTACTGCAGGTCTGGGTCAAATTCAGGATACTGTTCTAAGTTCTAGTATCTCTTCTTGGTTCCTGCACAAACTAGCCAATTAACTACAAATCAAAGGACTCTTTCTTATTGTAAATGTTATTAATTAACTAATTTATAAACATTTCTGATAGAGAATGGTTATGGAAGAAAGTGTTGTTTGGTAGGTCTGTTGGGAGGGACAGCCCTGTGTGAAGGATGGTGTGAAAGATGATCTTGGAACCTGAGATTGTGGTTTAACACATTTCATTTTGGCAAAAGTGCTTGGCTGTGCTTGTGTGGGGCCACACACCAAACTGGGAATAGCTGCGCGTTGAGGAATAACCCATCATGTATACTCCTTGCTTCCCATGCCGCCTTTCCCTTAAAGTGAGTAGGAAGTGTGTAGATTTCTTAAGCTAGCATTGTGAAAACCCTATGTTAAATTATGCTTTTAAGATCAGGTATTTATTAGGATTTGTTAGTGAGCAACACGCTTTTTTTTGCATGTGAAGCTCAATTGGTCTGAGAAGCAAATAAGTGATAAAAGAAAACCTTCTCTTCAGGTGTGGAAGCCGCATATACTAACATCTTGCAATGTGCAAGAAGTAAATGTAGGAGGGAAAGCTAATTCCAAAATATTTGTGTTATAAAGTGTTCCATTTTTAAAAGCTTGAGCTCATTGGCTTGATACCATGACAAACTAATGTTTTGCAGCTGTTTTTTGTAACAGAGCTTTGCATACCCAGTGACAAACTGACAAACCTACTGCAGTATTTAATAAATGATGGCAATTCTATATTAGCTAACTTGTCACTTCAATATTTTTTTTGTTTCATAGCATCAAACCAGGTAGACATCCCTGCACGTGACCCACATTTTCCAGACTATGAGCTCCAATATTCGAACTCCTAAAGATGTTTTTTCACTTGACAGATTGGGTGGAAACTAGAGATGTGCAGATATTGACTTTGTCTAATTCTTTGCTGATGATAAATTTTAACAGTGTTTGTCTACTAGTGTGGTATTTTTGCCAAAGTATAGACCAGACAAGACTGTCCAATTTAAGAGTATAATGTTCGCTGCTCTCCGAGTTTGGATGGTAATGATAATTGTTGTGGCTTCTAAAAAGTAGAACGAGTACCGGATCTCTGTTAACTCAGTGTTTTGTGGTTTTGGGGTTTCTTTTGTTTGGTTTTTTATTTCCTTAAAGTTATCTTTCTGTAGTATCTTACAAAGCTCCAGCAGAACTTTTGTATGTCTCACAAGAAATGTATTGCACCTAAGAGAACTTGTCTTACCCTCATCATTATGTAGTGTTCATATCCAGGTCTTACTCCCTCTCTTTCTTCAAGTCTTCCTCTCTTGAATAGTTTTCTACAGTTGCTTTGAAAATATTTAATATGAAAAAGAGAGTGATTTGTCTTTAAATGACCTAGAAATTCGGAATTAATCAATTTAAAATTAGGAGGGAATATACAGGTGAAAATTATTTCTGTGATCATCTCCTTGCTCCTCCTTTCCTTCAGGAAAAAGCTGTTTTAATTAGCTGAGGGAAATTGTTAGAAATACTTCCCAAATAGTACATAATAGTCTAAGAAATTGTATTTAGGTTGATAGTTTACTATTTCATAAAGTTATAGTTCAGAAAAAAAGCACGTATTTCCATATTCAAACAATTGTGCTTTTCAAATGGTAGAATTTTGTATAAGAAATTAGCCATGATCTTTCAAAAGCCTTTCGTTCATATTAAAATATTGACAAGAAAGTAAGTTAAGTAATCATTTTCTATTTTAAGCATGGCATTCTCCTTCCCACGCAACATTCCAGTTGTGTGATTTCTTCCTTTTTTGGGGATTATTTGGGGGGGGGGAATTTTTTTTTTTTTATTGGTTGATTTTAGTACTGTCAGTGATACCTGGTAATTATGATTGTGTGATTGTGTATATATAGTGCAATGAGCAGGCAAATCTTAGAGATTGTTACTAAATAGTGTTTGGGGTAGATATTTTTCTCTAGGTAGTAGTACTTGGAAGGCAAAACAAAAGATACTTCAAATTTCAAGAAGCATATTCAGAGCTTACTTAGAAAATACTTAGTATCTCTTGCATGTTATTTAGCTTTGAATCCTTAGATGGTCAAAGTATAACCTCTACTGCCTGGCTTTCAGGGTGAAAACATGCTTGCAACAAAACCCGGTGCAGTATTAGGCTTCACGGCAGTGTTTCAGGGGTCTTGGTCCATTTGTTTTCAGATAATGGTGTTCGTGCTGTTTCTGTGGGTATGTTTCATGGAACTGTGCTTAGTTGATTTTGGGTTTTTTTTAAATGGGTATTCCACTACATTCTCAGAATGAAAGCCTTAATTCTGTGAAGTTGAATATTTGTGAAAAATTATGAGATATCAGAATACACACTAATCTTACAAGTTCGCTTCAAGTCTTCATAGCTTATAGATGCCTATGCATTTTTTTCCACTTACTGAGTTTTTAATACGCACTCTTTCTTTTTCCTTAGGATGAAGAGAATGGGAATAGACAAGGTATGTCTTGTTTTTATTCTTTCACAGATCCAGTATGTTGAACATTTCCCTTCAACTTAGTAATACACTTCAATAACTACCTAAGAGTTCACAATGTAAAATTTCAAAACTTCAGTGTGACCATCAAGCTCATTGAGTTTCATGGCACTGGAGCAAAATAAAGAAAAAACCTGTCCTTTGGCTTCACTTACTTAGTGTAGGTGTTTGCGTGATCACTAAGTTAATGAGAGTATGTGCTGTATCACTTCTGTGCCATGTTTATCAACTTGCCATGTATATGACAAGAAACCAGCTTTGTTACCTTTTTAGTGCCAAAGTTTCACACTCTCTTCATTTGATCTGCATGTAAGACCCACAGCTATCTGTGCAAAGTACTACTGTAAAGGGTTTGAGTGTCATGGATGTATTTATATATATACATTTTAAAAACAAGTGCCTCACAATGCATCTAAGAGCAGACAGTATGAAATTTGAATTTTGTTGCAAACTTCCTGTAATAAAAGCAACATGTAAGTATATAAACATAATCTTGGTAATGATGATAAATATTATACACAAAAGTGGTATACAATGATTTTAGAAACAGAAGATAAGGAAGGTTATTCCTGTTACCTTTGTGATATTTTCTACAGTATTTAATAGAACTGATCTAACTTATTTCATCAGTTTTGATACTCTCATGTATGTTTTAAGAGATACATAAAACATGATCAGTGGTGTCAAATAAGGTGTGTGAATAAAATTATCTCACTTGATTTAGGAGGGATGGAAAAATTACGTAAGTTATGCCTTCAGTTCCCTCCATTTTCATAGCTTTCTCCCTCTCACATTGCCTGCGTCTACTCTCTTTGTTAATTCATCAATTAACTTATTTTTTATTAATTGGTGCTACATATCAGTCCCAGTTAATTTTAATTTCTCTTTGGTATTTAGCTGTTTTCTTATCTATGCTTCTCTTTTTGCTGATATCTTACTGTTTCCTTAGAAGGGTGAAAAATGTATTGATTTAGGTAAGGAAATTGGGTTTTCAGATTGAGAGTCCAGTCCCACTTTCTGGTTTTCCCAGTCAGTCGTGATGGTAGGGAATGTAGAGGAGGTGGGATTAGCTACATCGCGAATGCGATGTGCAGGGCTTGAGTTTATGCTTCATCTGGCAAAGCAGTGCTGCTGGTTGATGACGGGCCTATTCAGAGGTGGGGGTACCTTTGCTCAGAGGCAGTGTGGGGTCAGTACTTGTTTACTGCTGGTTTACAACTTGCTTGAAACTGTAGCAGCCAATGGTACCCGGTTTCAATGTACTTTTAAAATTTTCATTTAGTTGGACGACAGAGAATATGTCTGAACTCGTTTCAGGCTTTTTGTGTAGCTGCGATATATTAGAAGCATTCTAGGAAACATGAACTTACGTGATCTTTCTTGCTTTTCTCTCGGAAGCAGATGAATTCATCTGCTTCATCTTCCTGGTCTTACTCAGCTGTCCTTACCCGCTTGTTAAAACAGGGAAATTCCTCATCCCCCAAACTTGTGACCTCCTTTGTCCATTTTGGCATCAAAAAGAAATGGTTAATTCCTTTAGGAAGGGAAAGGAGTCAATCCTCTGGGCTAAACCAGCATGGAAGATACCCCTTGTGGTCTAGAGAAAAGTTGTGCAGTGTTGTTCTTCTCACAGGGAGAACTGGATCAGCTGAAGATGCAAATGTGGGTCTGTTTATCGAAAATGTTCTCGGAGATCTATTTTTCAGTAGAGGAACAGCAGTAAACAAACACTTACTTGGTTCACTGTGAGACCTGTGCAGGTGGGAGCAAGGTTATTTTCTGGAAATTTTTGTGTAGCTACTTAAACTATGAATCATAGCTCAACTATTGCTTATTTATAGCAACGTAGTACATAGTATGTCTTGAAATACAGATCAAAGGGCACAAAGTGCTCTGGAAAGATAACAATATTCTCACTGGCAGGAGAGAAGGTTGGACTTGTGCTCCTTCTGGAAACAGAAGAGGAGATGAATGTGAGGTGGAGGATGTAGGTGTCAGTAGAACTTAACCTGCCAGTTTTCTGTATTATACCTTCTCAAATAACAAAATGGGACAAAGCGTATAAGATGTTTTTCTCCAGCATTTAGTGTGAACTTGGGAGGCAAGGTGGATGAAATGGTTTCTTATTTACATGGCTGCAAGATATTCCTGTTCTTATATGAGGTGAATAGGTACCTTGTGAGCAGAATATCAGGAAAAGCATATCCCGTTTTTCATTTTCATAAACATAATGTTAATTTAGTGATACCAGGTATGCCAGAAATTCTGTGAAGGATTATCTCAAGGATTTTTAAAGTAATTAACATCGGAAAATTAGGCCGAGCTTCTTTGGAGTGGGAAGAAGCCATGGGCTTGGCTGCTGGCTGTGGGGGTCCCTTGCTGAAGCACCAGTTGCTTCAACAGCTTGAGGAAGAGTATGTTGCTGGGAATGGTGCATGTGTGTCGTACAGAGGAGCCATCTAGTGGCAAATAGCATGTATTTTCCTTCAAACTTAATTGGAAAATTTGCCTCTGAATCTCTGCCTTAATCAACAATGAAAATATCTTCATGATAAACATTTTTCTTTTGAAGTTTGTAGATGATAATTCACTTAATTCACTTGAGCTTTCATCTCTCAAAATCTCAGCTTTTCATTTTTGTGAAGCAGTGTGTTCCAGTGCAAAACTGTCTTTATTTATTGTATTGATTTTGAAGATCTCTAATTATCTGCATTTCTGCTTTGCCCTTTTTCACAGGTCAAACTTAACTTTAAAAGTTGAGATTTTTGGCAGGTTCAGCATTTACAGGTTTGAGTAGATGAGCGTGGAGTAAAGCATCTCTATTGCTATTGCCTTTTACTGAATATTTTTTCAAAGGAACTGAGTGCCTAATTAAGTCTAGAGGGCAGAAGATAAAAGCATATACCAGGTTTGATGTATTCTATCAGTGAAAGAAATGTTTTCATGAGGTTTTATGTTCTTGAATAGAATTTTAGTGCAACTTTAAGTATATATTTTGATCATGCTCCTGGCTTGCATTAATCTTGCTTTTGGTAAGCAGTAAGATTTCAAAGCATTTAGAATAAAAGGTAATACAAATTTGTCCAGGAGAGCTCTAAACCAAGAATGACACGGGAAGGAGATGATGGCCAAGAAGCAAGTGAGGAAGTAGTGGATCGGACTGTCACACAAAAGGGTTAGGATGCTGTGGACAGGAGACACCTCATGGTCAGCAGTTGGGACAGAAGGGGGACCACCTCAAGCGTATATACAGAAGTAGGGGAATGCCTACAGGACAGTGTGATGGGGGGAACTCTCGTGCCTTTCTTGAGGGCCTTTCTGAAGCCCGTGTGTACTTGTGCATGCAGTATGGGGAACAAGCAGGAGGAACTGGAAGTCTGCATGCAGTTGCAGTCTTACGGTCTCATTGGGGTCACAGAAACGTAGTGGGATAGCTCACAGGAGTGAGCTAGAGTGCTGCAGTGGATGGGTACAGGCACTTTGGGAAGGACAGGCAGTGAGAGCATGGAGGTTGAGTTGCCTTTGTTGCAAAGTTGTAAGAGAGCAGCAAGAATGTGTGGAGCTCTGGCATGGGATGCATGGGCCGGCCTAGAGTTAAAGGTCAGGATTTGCAGGCAGACAC
Source organism: Numenius arquata (assembly GCF_964106895.1). Lineage (NCBI taxonomy): Eukaryota > Metazoa > Chordata > Aves > Charadriiformes > Scolopacidae > Numenius > Numenius arquata. The sequence continues at coordinate 26,540,451 of NC_133587.1, read as the reverse complement.
AGGTTTTGTTGTGTGTCTGCTACAGACCGCCTCATCAGGGAAGATGAGGTTTTCTTCGGACAGCTGGTGGAAGCTTCACGTGTGCAGGTCCTGGTCCTTATGGGGGACTTTAGCACCTTGTTATCTGCGGAGAGGTCATCACAGCAGATTTACCCTAAATATTTTGTCATTATTGTTTGAAAGATTTGTATTCTTTCCTTCTTTTACTGCTCCAGGTTATGACCTTAAGCTAAGCTTTTCTAACAGGTGCTCTTTATCAGAAGGTGCAGAACTTTCTCAGTGGGTTACTTGGTCACTGACTGGAAACTTGTATCAGCGTCTACTGTTTTCTTGAGATTTTCTGATATACTGACCAGCCTGTATTAACTTGCAATGCTTCTTTTAGGTGTTTTTGAGGATGGTGTACTGCCAGTATTCCTGTTTTCTTGAGTTGTGCTATTTAAAAATGTTCTTTTAAGAGGTGTCTCGCAGGTAGAAGTCTCCCAGAAGGGCATTGTAGGAATATTTGGAGACAAGCTGAAAAATACCTATACCTATTAAAAATAGTAATATTTTGAATTAAAAACTTGCGCTGTCAACACATGGTAGGTGCTGGAGAAAACCATCTCCATTGCCATGCTGTCTCCATGCCAGTGCATTGTGCACTTAATATTTGTTGCTATGTTGTCCTTCTAAGGCTCCTTGAAGCTGTAGTTGGCAAAATACAAGTGCAGTACATAGTAAATTAGTTAGTAATTTCTTGTATCTTGTCCTAAACCATGTTTTTCTTCAAAAATGTCTGGCTTGTGGATCATTTAAAATGAACGGTGATAAGCATATAGAAATAGTCTAAAAGGAATTTAATCTTTTTTATGTGAGAACTAAGGTGTTTTGTTTCATACAGTGCCTGGAAATCCAGTGTCGTATTTTTTAACATGATGTTCTCATTTTCCTACTTTATCTCCTATTTCTATGTAGAAGTATCTATAGCAACTAGCTAGCTTATCTTCCTGTAAAAATGAAAGGCAAGTTATGTATATTGCACAGCGTCCTTTTCTCTAGAGACTGAGTGTGCACTTTCTAATGAGACTTCAGACATCTGTTTTCACTGAGATTTCTAGATCGTTAAGTTGTGATCACTAGGCTGTTTTTTTATGTGCCTAACCATAGATTAAAGTTTCTACCCTTCAGTTGTCTAAGCTAAATAGTTCCAATTTATTACCTGAGCTCCTCCAGCTCTCTGCAGGTTTGGTTTGACGTTGTAGGGCCTTTTGGGGAAGGGTGGAAAAAAAGCAGAAGCTTTTTTATTCCTTACTGCTACTTACTAAATGCCTCAAGTTTTTGATGTTTTATTTCTTTATTCTGTTGATTTCTGTAATGTGGTTTGTGTTCTCCCAGGATTTAATTTTCTAACATCATCGTCTATCAGCTTAGTCTGTTGTGAAATAAACTAATTGTGTCTGTGATGATGGGAACAAGGTAGATAAGGAACAAGAGAATGAACATTAAAGCAAGTATTTAGAAAGGTCCTAGATTGCTGGGATGATATGGTCTAAGTTACGTGATAGCAGAATAGGAGTAAGAGACAAGAGGTATATAACACTAATGCTTTAGGATAGCGCCACAGTAAATTGTCCTTTTAATGGATTTTTAATCCAACTTTATTTTTAACACTAAATGTTGAGAATGCCAAAAGAGGAGTCATTTAGTTTTCCACTGAAACCAGAGCCTGAAGATCCCTTCTTCCCATAAAGTACATCGAGAATGACCAGCAGAGTGGCTTTCCAACTTGACACATGTAGGATGTTTCTCAGTGATTACCGCTGAGCTCAAATCATCTTTGACTTTTAATACAAACACGAAGAGCTGTGTAAGTGTAATTGCCATGGATTTAGGGGAGAGTCTGTAGGTTCACTACAACAGATATAAATTGAATGGCTCTATGCTTATCTAAGCATTACAGTAAAACCTCTAGGTTAAATTCTAAACTTGAAGAGGTTTCATTTTATATTTGAGAGAATTGAAAAAAAAGTCTTAAAATTGGCATATAATGCAATTGTAAAACACAATTTTTGAGAGTTTGTACTGAAGTTGAAACTGTTACGTGTTTTCCATAACAATGCCAGATTATTTTCTCTCCTTCTCCCCTCCCCTGTGAAGGCAGAGTTGAGGTTGCATTAGTCAAATGCTTTAAGAGAAGAGTAAGCAAAAGAAGAAATACCATCTTTGAGTTGCCTAATCAAAATGCCAGAGGTGCTTTGAGTAATAGCAGAATGTATTTTCCCTATATCAGAGAGTTAAATGCCAGGTGTTTCTCTGCTAAAGGACTCAACAGCGGTATTTTAGTGTTATCATCCTCTTTTAGAGGCTTGTCCTTGGCAACGTGTTTTGCTTAGTGTTTTTTAGTTGGGTTAATTTGTGCTTTACAGTGGGTGAAATAAGCTCTGTTGGGGCTGGGCTGGGACCTTTGGGCTCCTTTTCTGGAATGGATTGCAAGTGGAGAAATGCTGACTATGTATGAAGCTCAGTTCGCAGATTGTAAAATCCAGAATTGTCTTTAGTTGGACTCTCAGTTAAATGTAATCCTGACAGTTTTGTGATTTATAGTTAATTAAATGAAATTTCTGTTAATAAATTTAGAGTTCTGCTGTACTTTCAGCAATTTCTTTTTGAGTACCTTGGGAAATGATTAGCAGGTTTTTGATTCACTAATCATTTAGAAGCATTTGTCCCCGCTGTAGCAGTACATCCTTCCCCTCCCTTTGCCTGAAAGGCGTCCCAAGAATCAGTGCCACTTGGCATTGTTGAACCAACGGAGTGCAAATGCCTTGGATATCCAAAAGCATACTTGTAGATCTTCATGTTCAAGAGGAATGTTCCTCCCATTTGAGTTAGAGAAAGATGTACATAACAGCCTGTCTCAATTTAATAATTGGAGATGTTTCAAGGGGTTGGTGATTCTTTAGTATAAAAATGAAAGTCACCCTTGCAGTCTGCTGAGCATAGAGCCAGGAGTAAAAATACTCTGCATAACATTAACAAAGCTCTGTAGCATTTATTCAGTTCCTGTGTTATGAGAATTTTTAAGCACGGTTCAGCTACCCTGAGCAAAAGATATATTTTTTTTTTCCTCTAGCAACAGGAGAAATTGCATGTTTTTAAGCAGCAGATTCTTAGGAGAGATTTTGTAAGAAACTATGTATTGCACTGTGTCCCAAAACACTTGCAGGTTTGTGTTCTGCAGGTCAAAAAGAAAGAAAGACCTAGGTCAGCAGTAGCACTTCAGTGTGGGGTTTTTTTGTTTTGTTTGTTTTTCTCTTTTCCCTCTGCAAAATGTAAAAGTTCTTTTTCAGAGAGGTGTCCTTTGTGTAGTCTTTATGACTCAGATGTTTCTGTCTGACTCTGTTTTATATTGGAAGGTTAATGACTACAGAGAAGTGATGTGCTTGTTGCTATCTTGTAGTGTGTTGGTAGATTTGATAATATAACTTCTGCCATGTCGTTTTGTTTTCCAGATGAATCACAGAGCAGTATAGTAACACTGTCTGGTCTGCAAAGAGCAGCTTCAAAACTAACTCAAGGTTACCGCATTTGATAGAATACTAGTTATGTTCCTTGTAGCAGCTGTGTTCCAAACTCGTGTGTTAGGGGATTAAGCTAGAATTGGCACCTGGATAAAGTTTATTTCTATGTCAAGTTTAGGGGAGTTAGGAGAAGTTTTGCTGTTTATGACCCTCCTCAACTGAAGTTAATTATAAATGTTAAAACCTCTTAATTCTGGTGGTCTTTTTAAAAGTAGGAGGTTGTTTTTTTTTTAATATTGCCTTTATCAAGGAAAAAAAAACATATTAGAATTTCATTATTTTGCAAATCAAATGGCTGTGCTAGTGCATTGTACTCCCCTGTGCCGCTTCTGGCATCTCAAACATCTGTCGGGAAAGCTTCCTTGTAACTTTACAATGGGAAACTTACTTTCCCCTGTCATGCTGTGAAGATGGAAAATGACTTGTATTCTCAGCTAGTACATCCAGGTAGTATAATGGTTAGATCATAAATGATGATAAGTATATGTATTATGAAGAAAGTCTTTAATTTTATTTGACATTAATTTGAACAGCAGTTGAAACAGGTTAATACTGTCTTAATTCTGTAGAATCTCCTTTGATCTCACTGGTTATTGAAAGTAGCAATTAGCATTTATTTTTTGGTTGAAAGTTGCTGACTAATTAGAAGATTTGCACAGCGTTATGAAAAACTTGTTTGCTAGGAAAAATCTTGTTGCAGTAAACTGCTTTTCTGTATTTCTTGCATTTGATTACAGGTGTTTGTGCTTCTTCAAACTACTTCAGTAGTTTAGACTAAGGACTTCATTATAAAGACTCTCCTGATTCCTTACTATCCTTGTTTAAGCCAATGAATTTTTGCCTTGAGCCTTCTATATACTTGGTGATTCATTTCTGTTTCCTTACTTCTAGTGATACTGAATCTCTGAAGTAAAAGCTCAGACACCAGTTTGCCTTCTCTAAAGTTACATTTTCATTTGCATAGCATCACTTAAGGGAGTGGTTGTACCACAGGGAATATTTTTGTCGCTTCATTAGTAAAACTGTATTACTGCCTGGACAATAACTTGAGTTTTAATTAATCATAGCTGGTGACCATTTACTCATGGTGGAGATTTTTTGTGTGCTCACAAGACTGATAAAGGAAAGGATAACTTTATGGACTGTATTTCAGTTTCTGCTTAGCTAACTTGTGTACTTAGCAACTTTATATGCTTCTGTTTCTTTTATTGTCCTTACATAAGACTGCACCTCTGTTTATAGCTACATTTGTGGAGAAATTAAGTAAGTATGAAATTGTATTTCACAGGAGTTGTGCTTTTCATCTGCACTTCTTCCTTGTACATGTGTTCCTGGCAGCTCATACTTCTACCTGTTCTTTGTGTGTGTGTGATACCTTGTTTTTAACTTGGCAGTCAAAGATGTAGGAGAAATTGTCTTATTTGCTGGTAGCCTGCACCTTAATGCTTAATTATAAAGCTGTTTACAAAAGCACAGAGAAGGGGGGAGGAGGCATAGTAGTATGCAGTAATAAGCACTGGAAAAGCATTGGAAAACAGAATAAAATATTTCAGTTGGAAAGGACCTACAATGATCATCTAGTCCAACTGCCTGACCAATTCAGGGCGTGTGCAGTTCTGGGCCCCACAATTTAAGAGGGATGGTAAGGTACTCAAATCCATGCATAGGACGTCAACAAAGCTGATGAAAGGGCTGGAAGGAATGTCCTATGAGGAGCAGCAAAGGAGTCTGGGCTTGTCTGGTTTAGAGAAGATGTGGCCGAGGAGAGACCTCATTGCTCTCTACAGCTTCCTGAGCAGGGGAAGTGCTGAGCTCTTCTCCCTGGGAAGCAGTGATAGAACATGTGGGAATGGTTCAAAGCTGCGCCGGTTGGGAGTATGTGCGTGTTAGAGCAGGGACTGGTACTTTAACAAAGTACTTAAGGTGAGGCCACACCAATGTTGAATACAGCAAGACAGTCGCCGCTTTTGACTGGCTGGTTATACTGTGTTTGATGCACCCCGGGATGCGGTTTATGCAGCCTTCTTGGCTGCCGGGGCCCACTGCTGACTCCTGTTGAGCCTCAGGTCAACCAGCAGCCCCAGACCCCTTTTCTGCAGGGCTGCTCTCCAGCCGCTCCTCTCCCAGTTTGTACTTGTGCCTCCTAAGGGTACAATAGGACTACAGGTCTGACAGACTAGTGGTGTAAGCTGGTTTACTGATTCTTTGCCGTATCACCTGTAAGGAATTGCTGGTATGCTTTTGGAGCTGGTATGCTCCAAAAAAATTATATTAGATATTATTAGAGAGGAAAATACTGATATTGGATAGGAAAATTATGAATCCGGTCTGACACTATGTGGTGCAGAGCTGGGGAACTTAGTGTAAAAGTTCCACTGTGATAATCTGCTGTACATGGACTTTGGAAGGAGAGGAGTTTAGGCTCACATTTTGGAGAGCATCTTGCTTTTGCCTGATGACTGGGTGCAGACAGGACCCAATGGAGATTTAGGCACAATAAAATTGAAGTGTAGTGATTGATAAATTTTGAGACATGAGTAACTTATTACGTTATCCATTTTATTTGGAATTTATTTCTGTAATCATTGAGTGCACATCTATAAGACTTATTCCCTCCCAGTTGATTTGAAGAAAGTACCTTCATCTGCTACCGTCAGAAAATACCATTTAGATTTGCTTGAGTTTCAAACTCAAAATATACATATATACTTTTTAATTTATGTTACTAATGGCAAAGAAGTTTTGGGTTGTATCCGATTATGTAAAAGCACGACGAGAAACGAAGAGCATGTATTCATCTACAAAAGCTTGGTAATCATAGGTTTTCTTCTCGTCTTGACTTTGGGTATTACTGAGCTGTAAAATGAACATGAAAATGTAAACAGATTTTAAACCTTTTATCTTAATTTTTTGCCCCTAAATTGATCTTTATTGTGGTGGTTCACTTTTTTAGGAAGAGGAATGTTCAATATAGCCTCCTTCCGCATGTAGGACAAAGAAGGATGTTTAATGCATAACCAGCTTTGTGAATTGGTCCGTAAAACAGCTGTGAAAACCTGAAGTGAGTGCTCGTAGTGTTGGAAGAACTTCTTGGTGTAGCTGACAGGTCGATCAGAAATCAGATGTTCAGGGAAGCCTTCAGTCTGTGGTCTCCATAAATTTGGTACGGTTTTCCCCTGTAACTCAGGAGTGGAAAGTGTATTAAAGATATTCCATGGTGGATGTTGAATAGGAGTAACCTTATCTCCTTGACCTCTTGCTTTGTGTGTTCACATACACAAGGCAAGGTATGGACCAGGTATAAAGTAGCATTTGAGCATTAAGCAAACTAGCAGTAGGCCACTAACCACTTCTTGATGGGCTCTTGTAAGGGAAGCTGAGGTAGGCCCTTGGTCTTGGGTTATAAGTATCAGGTACTAAGTGTTATAAATGAAATGTGCCATGGGAGCTCCATTATTCTTAATTTCTCTTGTCACTTTGGGGATTGTAAATATCTTCAGTAAAAGATAAAGTGACAACACTGGGAAGGACATTTGATAGTCTATAAAAGTTCATACTTTAGCTTCACTCTTGTAAGTGGTTGGAGCAACCTTTTGGTAAATTCTTCTTGGAGCTTGTCTAAACTTGCTGAAATGTTACTTCCTCTTAAAGGATGAGGCTCCATGTGTTCAGTGTCTATTTTAATCAGCAGATTAAAAATGACAGATAATAGCTTTGGCTCACAAAGAGCATTTTGTGTATCTCGTAGCTGTGTCCTGCTAATTAAATTTTAAAGTATTTGGGGACTGAGCTGCCAGCTGGAGTTTCTTGATTTATAATTCAGTTGCTTTGTATATAGTAGTTATGCGATCCTATCAAATCAACTTTCTGATTATTTTCTACCAATCTGGCATTACTTTGAGAAGGCCATTTAGAGCCTTATGAGTAAGCTGTTTTGTGCAACTGTTTTGTGGTAAAATGGCAGGATGCTGAGGGTCTGCACAACGGAGGCCTTAGGCTAAAACTGGCACTTGAAATATGTGAATCGGTCAGAGGGAAGTGTGGTGTTGTGCAGTTTATTAAAATTCTTCAGATAGCGAGTTTTTCCCGTATAGAAACTGAACCGAAAAAGGGGCAAGATGGGCACATTATTTATAGTCAATAAACAATGCTGGGGTTTAGTAAACATGGCCAGGTGGGATATTTAAAGCTGCAGCAAAAGTACTTCCAAAAGCAGTGACATTTGTGCCTAAGTCAAGGATTAGTCGCTGAAGAAGTGATTAGAACCTCATACTCCACGTTCAAGGAGTGTTTCTCTTACCAGCAGTGCCAGTCTTAAGCAATCCCTTTATTCCCACCTGCTGTTCCTGCTTTTTCTGCAGGTTATACCACCCTCTCCACTCTGCCAGGCTTTCCTGCTAAACTGGAACCCAGACCCGGCTTATTTTCAATCCCTGTGAGTTCCCCGGGCTGGTTCACCATGTGTTCTCCAAGGGGTGCTGCATCCCCAGCCGGGACTGCGGTAGGAGGGTAGTAACTGGCGACAGGAGTTGGGAGGGACGGAGGCCATTAAACCCAGCGCTGGGTCCTTCAAACAAGCCTCTCCGGCTGTAACTCCGAGGTTCTGCCGTTGGTTCTGTGGGTGCTCATGCTTTGCACCATGTAGGACAAGGGGTGTCTGGAGAGACCAATAACGCTGTAGAACAAATGAAGTTCCGTGCAGTCTTCTGGAAGACTTGGAAATAAAGTTTCAGATTTTATTTTCGGGTGTGGGGTTTTGTGGTTGTGTTTTTTTGGTTTGGGGGTTGTTTTTAGCTCACTGGCATACGGATTGCACTAGTGAAGCTGTGTGTGCTTCGGCTACGTACGAATGTACCTCAGGACAGTGTCACTGCATATTAGCCTGCAGTATAACTGGGGAAATTTTTTTTTTATGTGGTTTTGTTTGTGGGTTTTTTTTTTTTTTTTATTTATGTGTTTGGTTTTATTTTGGTTTTTACTGCGCTGTCCCCCTCGGCCGACCCCCCAGCCTCTCCCCTTACCCTTGCTATTTGGAAGCAGTGGCTACTTCAGCTAAGAATTACTTGGTGTTGGTGGCATGCGTGTAAAAGCACAAGGTACCTGTGTTTCTGGAAGCATAGAAATTGTGTGTACTGAGAAAGCAAGAACAAGTGTTGTGGTTTCTAACTACTGTAGATTAACTTCTACATTTATGTTATATATATATGGATCCATACAGCATGTACAGACCATAATTTACTTCAAATTATACTTTTTTTTTTTTGAACTTTGATAAATCTTCAAGAAAACTTTAGGCTTCATCTTGAAGCATCTGAAAAACACCATTAGAAAATCAGTGTTGCAGTTCCATGAGGATTATGAATCTACGTTATGTTTTTTCTTCTAAGCAAAGATTTTTAAATTTTGTTTTTCAGTTTGCGCTACTAGTTCTTACTGAGTTTGTCTGCCTTTATGTCCTTATGCCAGGGAGCAATCTAGAAGAGGAAGGGGTAATTCTTGCTGGATGGTGTAGGCATCAGCATGAGGATGAAGTAGCAATGAGCTGATGAAATGAACCTGAAAAATACCACTTACTGGGACATATTCACAAGTTGAAGTTTGAGATACATCTCTCTCACCGCCCCTCTCCTTTTTCTTTTTTCCCCAGGTGCCTAAAAGATCTTTAGTGTTGCCAAATGAAATGCTGTCTCTAGGACTCCCAGTCTCTTTTCCTTCCCTCACCCCAAATTGAACTTGAATATTTAATACAATGATGAGCATGGCAGTATTACATTACAAAATAATTCTTAAAAAAACCCAACATTGTAATGCAATATAATTAAATGCTTTAAGAAATACTGTTTTCTTCCTCAGGAAAACAAAGAAATAGACTGGAGCCAATGGATACTATATTTGTTAAACAAGTTAAAGAAGGTGGACCTGCTTCTGAAGCTGGATTGTGCACAGGTACTGTTCTTCTAAAACACTGATAACATGTTCGTGTACATGATGTAAAATATATCTGATTTGAGCTTCTGCATGTAGTTCTGTCTTCTGTTTAAACCATGTTCTTTCCTTCCAAAGCTTGAAACCTCTCTTTTAAATTGTCCTCCAGTGTTTTTCATCTCAAAAGCGCTGTTTGTTCTCTCAGGGGGTGCTATATAAAACACATTAAGGCATTAAAGTCTTGGTCTTTTTATATTACTATCTTCAAAAAAGTCAGAACAAGTTTATTGTACAGTATGTGAGGAGAAAGAGAAAAGGGAGGAAAATGACACCTGTAAGCTGCTGTTTCTTGTGCTTTGTGACAAATTGATAACCTCAAAAGATTCAGGTTTTTATCCTTTAAATTATTCCACCTCCTTTAAATTAAACAGGAACGATCCAAGATTATCTCTTCTTATCAAATTTTGTTCAGTTGTTTGATTTAATCAAACTGGAAAGCAGAAAGCATGGGTTTTTTGTGAAGTGCCAGGTACTTTGTCACACTTTTACTTAAGTCGAAGGAAAAAAAGAAGGTTACGTTTGAATGGGAAGTCATACAAGAGTTAAAACAATCCATTGCATAGATGGATACCACTAGAAACAAGGTTTCTCTCTTAAAAATATGGCAACACATGTTCTATGAAAGGATTGTGGGTTTGTTGGTAATGGGATGTTTATATTTTCTTTTGAAAATAGTTATGTACCTGTGTTTGACTGGAATAGAATGATTTTTGTATGTTTCTTGCTAAAGAAGTTCAAAGATTCTTGGATGATCACAGTTTAAAAGCTGTGCAAGATCCTACTTGTACAGCATAAGGCGTTTTTCTTTTTTAACTCCTCCTTAGGCAGTTATTCAGGGAAGGGCTACTTTGGCATTATTCTAATGCTATTATATAAAGAAATGTTTTGGCTTGATAAAGTGCAGCATATGTCAGAGTTGTACAGAGGAGCTGTGTTAATTTCAGTTGTGTTCAGTGTTTGCCAAATGGAAAGAGGTGAAATCTGTAGAGAATATTTTATTTTTAGGCATAGAAGAGATTTTCAGGAGCCCAAAATAAAAAATAGAAAATAAATGAGAAAATGCATTTTTTAAATTACCAGAATATTCTTCTCAAACACACTGCTACTAGCAGTTATATCTAATTAGGTCATGCCACTATTTCTTGTTTAAAACTTTAGGGTGAAATGTATTACTATATCTCTATCTTGAAATTGCATTATAAAGCACTCAGAGAATGATCAGCTAGGTAGATTGCTTAACTCATACAGACACTGTATACATTTCTTAATTTGTAGAATCTACTGTATTGTGATTATTTTTTTTTTTAATTCAACCTGGCTTTGTTTCATGGCTACATTAATGGAAAGAAAATACTCGAAAATCTAATATGAATTTAGATATTAAGTTCGTTTGTCAATTCATGTTTCAGTGCTTCAGGATCCTTTGCAATACTGACAGCCTCAACCCAAGCTTTGTTACCCAGAATCAATGATCTCTGTTTCAGGAGCCTACCAGGTTGCTACTCATCAGAAAGCTCTTGCAAATTTGAGGAATAGGTTACAGTATCTTAAGTGTAAGAGATAATTCATTCTGAGTGTTTTGAATACTCCTGTAAAATTATCTTTGTTAGAGTTAGAAAGGTCATACTTCCCATATTTAACCTTCAAGGCATTTCATTAAAAAAGAACATATCTGTAAATTCCAAACATAAGTATTTTAGAAATATTGAAATATAGGCAGCCAAAACAGATCCGCATTTCCCATGTGTTGATCTTCATGCTGTCATTTATGTATATGCAAGAAAATAAAGAATTAAAATGCGTGTGGAAAGGCAGATAGTTTAAGTGTGCTCAGATTGATTCTTAGTTGGATCAAAGGTATTTAATGGGCCACCGGATTGGTACAGAGCTATTAGAAAAAGCCTTCATGCTTCTGTACCCTTTTTTGCGTTACAAGCACTGGCCTTCCCCTTTATAGGTCCTGAAACTGAGCAAAGATGTATTTTGCAGAGTTCTTAAACCCACTTCTTTCATGTAACGAGCTCCGCGGTGTGTCCCACATGAGTTTTTTGGCAGGTTCGTTGGATGCAAACTTCAAGTAGACTTGTTTCACTGCTGTGCGTAACCCAGTCTCTTTCTTTGAAAAATAAAAACTGCACAAAAATTGATAAGATGATCTGACCTTCTTTAAAGATAGGCCTAATTACGGTTTTTAGTGGGAATACTGAGTAAAGATCTACATCTCTGGGAAAGTTCTGAAACAGACTAGAAAAAAGCCAGTTTTAAGTTCCAGAGAAGGACCTGGTGTGTTCTGGTGAAGTCTTGCCATACAATGGAGCAGGACAGCGTTCAGAACTTGTAGATAAGAAACTTTTTGACACCAAGTATAGCATTTCTTTTTCCTGCAACTTCTTGAAAGGATTTATTTTGGTGAGTTACTGGGCATTTCAAAATTAACTTTGTTTTCATGAAAGTCTGGTTTCTCAGCCTAATTGCATAAGGTGTCTGTGTGTATGCAACAGTGGGATACGGTTTGCCATCCATCGCAGATGCTTATCAGTCACATGTGGATCTCTAGCAGCCATTAAATGTTGCCACCAACCCTTCTTTCATTGCTTATGAAGCAAAAGAAAAATCTCTGAGCGTTCTTGCAGGTGAGGAAAAAGGTGATAACCAGTTCATAAAAGGGCATATATAAACTTTTACAAAGTTGAAAATACTGCACCAGTATATTTGCATGATGTTATGTTGTGCGTGCAGACCAAATTAAAAATGGTCATCAGATCCATGTGGTTTGGTAAGTCTGGAAATCCCTGGGGGTCTGTGTAGGGAACCTTCACAGACCATGAGCATTTAGAGCGTTACTGCCGCCGAGTCAGGCTGAGTACTCAGAGTGAACAGCTTTTTCCTTGCTTTGACATGATCATGCCAGAAACACAAAATGGGCTTTCAGTTTCTAAAGCAGTGTTGAAAAAGCCATTCTCTTTGGCTTGCTTTGCACTGCCTCTATCTTTCAGTCTTTCCTTCTCCAGCAGCTTTCTAAAGATCCCTATCTGTAATCCTTTAGACCATTTTGTCCTCATTAGTAAATTCAAGATATCTTTCTGCTCTTCTGATCAGAGATGACATAAATACCATTTTTTGTGAAGGAGTTGGATGGCGTTTTCATTGAAAGCTGAAAATAGCTCTGCGTGATACATTTGCCACTTTATTATGAGAGTATATGAAGCTCTTAATGAGGAAGGCGCAACAAACTATTTGGTGAAATCTGATAAAAGTGATGTTAGGTCTAAAGATTGATCTATATGGATAAGAAATAACCCATGACACAGTCCAAGATGCATTGAACAGACAGTAATGTATTGGAAACAACCCAGATCATTCTGAGGAAGGAGGAAGCTGGAGTATTTCAAAATACTCATTCATTATTTCTCAGAAGGAAGAAGTACAAAATTGCGGTATTTGTTGGTGTTAAAGGCGATGCATACAGCTACACCTGGCAGCGTTCTGAATCAAAGTTTGGTTTTGTTTTTGAGGTTAAGCCTGGAAATAAAATGTCTACTTAAAATTCGCTTAAGAACTGGGCAGAGTTGTCAGTACATGTTACCATATATCAAAGGCTTTATTTTGAAGATGGGATATTTAAGTTAGCTGGTACAGCTTACACCTGCTTGTGGTTTTCTTGCTGTGAGTTTCTAGGTCATTCATTTGGAAGTTTATAATAAGATACCACATCTGAAAATGTTCTGAGAAAAGAGTAGAAACTTGGCATCCTGTATATGGTTACATGTAGTTGTATTGTGCGTCTTTTTTTTTCTTCTTTTTTATTTTTAAAGAAGACTAATCTTGAATTTGACATCTCGGTGGTCTTGATTATTGTGAGGTACAGAAGTACAAAATAAAAATGATCAAAAATGTCTTGGCAAATTAATTTCAGGCATAAATTTTGCCGTTACAGGTGACAGAATTATAAAAGTCAATGGAGAAAGTGTTATTGGGAAGACGTATTCTCAAGTCATTGCTTTAATACAGAACAGGTAAGATACTAGTATTTAATTATGTGCCACATTTATGTTTTTTTATACTAAGCAGGAAATGACCACTTCAGAAAAAGTCATCATATTTTTAAGTTTTCCTTAATACACAGTTTTACTATTTTTGTTTTCATGTATTTACTGAATGCTGGGAAAGGTTTGAGAATGGGTGTAATGAATTGTCCTACAGTCCTTTTATGTCACTACTTGTCCCTTGTTAGCAAATAACACTGAGTACTATAGTATAGTATAGTTGTCTGAACTTGAAATAGACAGATTAGGTCTACGTGTGTCAATTTAAAAAGGAAATCAGAAAAAAATCTACCTGATTGATCTGTTAACTAGAAATCAGCGTATCTGGTAAAGGAAAAATCACGCTAGTGCACAGCTGCAAAACATCTGTAGTACATCTTGGCTTTCCTCTATTTTGCAGCAAGTTGCGAACCTTGCACAGAGTTGAGGAAACGATAATATTTACTGCTCCTGCAACTCACAGGGGCTTGTTAAATCATGTCCATACATGAATCTAGATACTTGTTTTCGTGTCTCATATCTGCCTCCATTTTTACAGTTTTCTTGATGTCAATTTCTGTTCTATAGCAACAAGCTTCCAATATAATAATGAGATATGTGGAGAAAAGAGGTATTATGATCAGCATAGAAAATTATTTTCTAAATACATCTCACATGTCACATTCTATTTTTAGTGAATCTTTGTGCATTAAGCCTCAGTTATGCTTACAGTTAGGAGTAGGAAAAATAAGATCCCGATTTTCCTATTTCAATGGAGTCTTTACTCAAGATTTCATTCAAAATACATATATATCCCAGGTGCATTTTTTTGAAACAACAAAACTCTGTGTTCAAAGGTACGACAGGCAAGGTATGCGTTTTGTGTCATTATACTTTCTATACAAGAGCTGGAAAGATGGAATCTATCTCTTTTTTTTTTTTTTTATAACCTTTACTGGAGATAACACTAGCCATGTGTAATTTTTTCATTTTGTATTTGTACAGAGAGTGATATTATACAATAGTGTATACCCAGGACATTACTTGTACATGCCCAACAGGTACATCACTCAATGAAATCTCTTATCGTAACCCAAAAAAGATAGAGACCAGTCACATCTTCCAGTGGCCTTCGTGGTCAGAGATTCTTAACTCCAGGTCTGCCTGTGAATAAAGTTTTATTTTCAGCTCCATGAGTGTAGCAGCGAGCCGCCCCAGCAGAATGCAACCCCTGCCCACTGTGGATAAATCAGGGACACCTGAACAAGGCCTTATCAGGGATGATCTACTGCATCCAGGAACAGTATAGTGCACTGCTGCATCTGTCCCTCTAATTTCCATGAGTGCACAGAAGAGAAATTAGGACAATTAGGAGAGCAGAACAATTTGTTGTCTTGAGCCAGATGTGTACATCACAGAAGATCATAACAAAAGGTCATGTATATATCCTTTAGTGTTTTATACAGAAAATATAACCATCAGGAAGTCTTCCGCTGAACCTCTTAAGATAAACAGATAAATATTAATTCTGATCCATAAAGAGAACTCAGACTCCAGATCAGGCAATGCTTCTCATGTGACTAAAGAATGAACTTTCTAATTCTTTGCTTGAAAACAGTATTTTTGAACTCAGAGTAGTTTGTTCTGCACATAAAGTATTTTATTTCTTGTGCTGCCATTTCATGGCAAATAACATGATGTTATGGCACATGCTTCTTGCTTTAGCATGCTGTTCTTGCATCAGCATAGCCACCCTGGAACAGACTGGTGGTCTCTTTATGTCAGTATTCTCTCTGATAATGTCCAGTAATGCATTCTTAGGAGAAGACTATGAAAACACTGAAAGTATAGAGTGATATTTGGTCAAATAGTACTAGCCCACTTGCTAGAAATCCCTGATTTAGGAACTTGCTGAACCAAAGGTTTTATCTACACCACTTGATTTGATATTTCTCGATAGGTTGGTCTTGCACAAGTTCACTTTTGAACGCACTTAAACTCTTCATATTAAAAATACCCAGTGACACAGTTGGTTTTTGCTCTCTTTTGTGTCTTAGCTAATCTTTGATCCAGCACACCTTTGTTTCTTTAGTAGGCTTTGTGCAAGCAACTTGCTGAAAGGTCTTTTGAGAGGCTAAGTTGTCAGTTGAAATCTCATTTATTCATGACGAAAGACAGTTTCATTTGTAGTCTCAGTATGTTGTGTGATGGTTTTCTGGACATTTTAATTACTGTATTTTTAATTACTGTTTTTAATTACCCCTTCAAACATACTGCTGACTGTAAATGTTTATTCTTTTGTAATTTTTCTGGTCATGTTCAAAGCAGTTTTTAAGGATACAACACATCTTATCCTCTCTCACCTCTAAAGAAAAGGTTCCCCCCTACAGTCACTGTTCAGCTGATTTGCAATGAAACTCAGTTTGGACTTAGAGATTTTTGAAATAGACTACTCCTGCAGCTCCATTTCTATAGCTGCTCATTGTTTTTCTAGAAAGTTGTTCAATCGTAGCTGTTTGTCCTCATTACATAATGCTTCAGACATCAGAACTTACCTGCCTTAAATGAAATGATCCCCATAAATTCCAGCGGGACTGATGGATGGGATGTAATTCAGCCATGTTTTGTATTGGTCTCGGAAAAGTTTCCAGCTGTGTGTAGAACGTTACCCATTTTTGGCCTGGTTGGAGATCGCAAAGCTAAACTTCTACTGATTATTTCCTCTGGAAGGTGAAGTGTACATCTCAAAAGAGTTGCTAGAAATAACTGTGACCTGTAAGATTAGTCAGGAGTTCACTTTTAAGTCAAGATTTCATACTCTTTACCAATAGTTGTTAATTTGGTCCATTAAGAATTTATTCTCATCTGTTTACACAGTCAGCTTGGAGATGTGTTAATTACTAATGTAAACTTCATAAATTATTTATGGTCCTAAATAAAACAAGAAATAGATTCTGATTCCAAATTTTTCTTTTTTGAACTGTGGGGAATTTGAATTATTAAGTCTATCCCCGTTGTTTCTCTTCACAAGTTCTTCTTGAAAGTGTTGGGATTACTCAGAAATGTACAGAGTTCAGCTACCTTTATTTGTTTCATTAACACAAAATAATGCATCAGAAGGTAGTCTTTATGGTGGCAGTGCATCATAGTGCTTTAATTTGACTCTGAGTCAATACATTTAAATTTGTAAATCTTGAAAGTAATTTCCATGATATCTCTGAGAAGTCACGATACTGTGTGTAATACTTTAGTGTTAACTGCCGCTTTCTGTGAGGTGGTTCTTACTCACACTTTCTAGTTCATAATTTGCATGCACATTATATAGTACAGTACACCAGTAGTATTCCGTAAGACTTTTTGTTTCCATTACGAGAATTGAAAAACATTCTGAGAGCACTTCACAAAATCCAAAGTAGGAAGATCCAGATTGTGTCCAGAAGGTTCTGCAGGCAAACAGGAATAGAATAGTTAAGTAGTTATTTGAATTATGTATAAAATATTGCTCCTGAGTGGGATCCTTTACTCTTTTGGACGGCTATTAAAAAAGGTATTAAACTGTGTAAATGGATTTAGTCACTTTCTTTTTTCTTTTTTTAAAAAAGGCACAAAATAATAACCCAGACACTTATATAAAAAAATAAATTGTTCTGTGTCATTGGTAGGAATCTTTCTTTTATATTGAAAGTACTTGAAGAGAAACAATGCTATTTATCATATTTTTGACTTCCAAAGTCTTCATCCTGCAAGTAAGCGTTGATTATTATCAAACCATACATTGCCTGATACAGTTAACACATACATGCTACCCGCACATGGAAATGGAATTGAAACACTTCATTGTAAATGCCCCAAGCTATTCTATCTCTTTTATATCCTCTTTTTGTTTTACAATTGCTAAATAGTTTAATATCCCTACAAAGGAGTTTAGGCAAAAGTCAGCTCCTGATGACACTACTTTTAAAGAATAATTTTAAATAGTTTTGCCATTTATGCATTCAGTCAAAATGGGAAATGCTATTGTAAATGCACATAAGGTCAGTGCTTTTGTGTTTCTTAAAATTCAATATTCTGAAAAATCTTTAAAAGACTTTTGAAGACTTATTTTTTCCTAGCTGTGCATAGACTTAAAAACTTAAATCTGTCGCTGCTGATCTTTGGTTTTAAAATAAGTAATTTATGCTGCTTGGAGAACACTTTTTTTTCAAAATGAATAATGGTTTAAGAAGATTGTGAAACCAAATACCCTTACTCTGCTATTTTGGAATGCAGCCTTATGTCTGTGGTTGTTAACAAATGGAAAAGGAACCACAAAATAAAAACATTTTTCATATAAGAAAGCATAATAAATCATACGTTACATGTTTGAGAAAATTACTTTCTGCAGAAATAATAAACTGGGGTTCTTCTCAGTGCTTTCATAGCCTGTTCTGTGTGCCCTAAAGTTGGTGGGCTGTATCTGTGCTGGTTTTGTCTTTTCTTAGCAAATGCATTGTACTGACCAGTACAGGTAAGGTAATTTCTAGCCTGACATGGAAGTTCAGTCCAGTTATGTTAAACGCTTTTTTCTTGCGCTGGTATTGCTCAGTTTGTTTAAATAGTCTTTTTTCTTGTGACATGTAACGTGATTTCTAAATAACGGTCACAATCTCTTCATTTTCTGTTTTGTGAGCCTAGTTAAAATAGTCTGTAGAAGCCATCTCTTTTTTGTAGCTCTTACCCGTACCTGTTGCAGTTTACGTTGAGTGAATGTGAACAGAGTATTCCTCTATCTCAGATGAGGTAATGCATTCAGCTGTTCTGTAACCAATATTACAAGCATATACTTCCCTCTTGCTTGTGAAAATACCTTTTTTTTTTTTTTTTTCTTTGTGGTAGGTACTAACTGGGTTTCACTGTTTTACAATATTTGACTCTGGGTAACCAATACATTGTACATTCAGTGTCCTGATTTTCCCTGTATTTAGATTATATTGATTGAACTATCTGGATTCCTGGATCTTTATGCTGCTGCTGCTTTTGGTTTCAGTGATTCAGACTGACAAACTCAGCAGTTATAAATAGCAAGTGAGTTTTTCATCCATATTTCAGATGTCATCTGACTGACTAAATATGTTTAAGTTGATTCTGGTAGGAGGTGATTGGAGCGGAAAGGTGTAAGTCAGTGCTTGCCTTGCTGTTGTCCCACTTTTCACATGATAGGGTGGTTATGACATTTCCCCAGCAATTTTAAAGAGTTTTAACAGACAAGTTTTAAATGGACGAAAGAGAAGTTTTAACTTGTGTTCACAGATTTGTCACCTTGTTTTGTCTGAGAAGCTCCAAACAACTAATGAACCTTAGGACCAGGAGGAGGAAAAAAAACCAACAAAAAACCCCCAACAAAGCTGACAGAGACAGTGTGTTGGCTTAATACGCTGGTTTTGCTGAGAACACAAATGTACTCTTCAGTCGTATTTCTATTCTACTTTTACTTGTTAAGACTCTAACGGCAATCAGTGTTTATTTCTGTTGTGTAAAGTAATTTGACAGAATGGCTGAGTGTGGGAGCTTTTTGAATGGCTTTGGTCTGTGGAAGCTAATGGATCATCTTTGTAACAGGAATTTAAAGTCTCTTCCAGAAGTTCATGTGTGGTGTTTTTTTTTTCTATTTGTTTCAGTGACAGCATATTGGAACTTAGTGTTATGCCAAAAGACGAGGACATCCTTCAGTTGGTATGTTTATAAAGCCTATATTCAGACAGTATGTTGATTAAAGAAAAATGTCTTGCTGTTGGCTACAAGATCTTTGAACTGTGCTGCTAGTAAATAATTAAAGAGTTAACATTTATCTCTCTGTCATTCCTTAGATATTTTCCTACTTGCTTGCCATCCCTGAAATTTCAGAGAAATCCAAATATAGGGGAGAATATCTTCCTCACATATTTCTAGCATCTTGTTAAAAAAAATAGAATAGAGTTTGTATTTTTATTATATATTGGATTAATTTCCTTATGTTAGAATTTATGAATTGGATTGCTTTCTTTAACTAGGTTGTCTAATTCTAAAGAAGTTGGGAATCATTGCTAAATTTGAATTAAAAGACTAGCATATGGTGCTTAAAATTAGCTTTTGTTAATAACTCGCTAATTGTCAGTGGATTTCCAGGAAAGAAGCGAGGTGATGAATGTGCTGAAGGTTATTATCTTAACTTTTTAATTGTAACTGCTCTAAGTAATTTGTTACACCAGGGGTAACGGTTTTAAACTGAAAGAGGGTAGATTTACATTAGATATTAGGAAGAAATTTTTCACTATGAGGGTGGTGAGACACTGGCCCAGGTTGCCCAGAGAAGCTGTGGATGCCCCATCCCTGGAGGTGTTCAAGGCCAGGTTGGATGGGACTTGGAGCAACCTGGTCTGGTGGGAGGTGTCCCTGCCCAGGGCAGGGGGATTGGAACTCGATGATCTTTAAGGTCCCTTCCAACCCAAACTGTTCTATGATTCTGTGGTTCTCAGTTTGAACTGAGGTCCTGCATATATAGTGAGATAATTCATCTCCCATTTAGTGTCTCTAAGTCCAAAAGAGCTATGAATAAAATAGGATGTGTAAGTGCGTATTGTGAAAAACACCTAATGTATTTACATGCCGTAGTTTATTTTTTGTTGGAAATAGAGGAAAGGAGAAGATAACAAGCAGGGTAGACTTTCTGGTTACTACTGGGAAAATTCATTTTTTCTAATCCACACAGAAATGGTAAGACTTGAGTTTAAAGAAAAACGTGTGGGTTTCAGTTGTCGTTTTCTAGTATTAAAGGACAAATGAATGAGTAAAGAAAATAACCAAGAAACTCTGTTTTGAGCTGAAGGTGAAGATAGAGGCTAGTACAGGAACTCAGCCAGTTAGGCCAATGAGCCAAGATTATTAGAAGTGATATTTTGAGAACATTTGATAAAGAAATATTTCAGTAATCCAGTACAGAAAATGCTGGGGGTGAGTTTTGATTGCATGAGTAAGTAGGAGGGAAAAGCTGGGGGGAAGGGGGGTTAAGTTAGGGTTTTTTTTGCAGGGGGGGGATTGTTTTGGGGTTTTTGGGGGGTGGTGATTCTTTTTTAACCGTGAATATGTAGAAATGAAGAAATAGTTCTAACTTTTAGATATCTGTATGGTCATATGCATCTAATGCAATTTTGTATCTGTAACAGTCTAAGACCTAGGCAAGGTGAGATTTGTAGGTTTAAAGTTGAACCTTTGTATTTGGCTGGGCCAGAAGCTCTTAGGCACATCTTCCCTCTGCTGGTGAAACAGGAAGCGCAAGCTTGAGCTGAAGTATGGATGAAAACCAGTTGATTTGAATTTAACTTGTTTTATCAACAAGTGAGATACTGGGAGCAGAGGAAGACAAACAGATGATTGTTGCCTTTGGGCTAGAGAAGAATATTAGTAAAAAGAAAATTAAGGTCATTTGTCTGGAGGAGATCAAGGGGTAAACGAAAGAGGAAAAATACCTGCTTGTGGGAGTTCTAGAAAAAACCTGGAGATGTGTGGAAATAATTTCCAGGTGACATTTAAAAAAAAAAAAGTTTCTTTTGAGTTGTAAGATGTGGTAGAATTGTGAATTTTGTATTCCAAGCTCCTTTTTTGAAATTGAAAAGAGGATTAGGTTTGAGAGTTGGAGGCTTTGCATTGCCTCTCTAAGTTTATATGAGTTCCTTCTGACAGTTGTTTGCTGTTGTGTTGGGTTGGCCCGTGATTGTCACACAGCACGGAGGGACTTTATGCTCCTGTTTGCTATTATGCGTTTGTTTGGATAAAAGTGGGCTTGTCTTGAGAACTGTCAGTTCCACGTAGCATCTGCCAGAGGAAAGCCTTGAAGAGACAGATGTTTTCTGTACGCAAGCCACAGCATTGCACGTACTTGGACCTATTGGAAAAGACTTGTGGTAACTGCAGTTTGTTGATGGTGTTCTGTCACAGTCTGTATTGTAGTATATATGTTTTCGGGTGTCAATCTTTGATGGCAGAGTTGCAACCTGTGAAGATACAGGTGATAAAAATGAATTGCATCGTACAACGGAAGTCGTTAGTTGTGGCCTGTAGTTTTGTCCCTTTTAGACCACCACAGAGGAGGAAAAATCTTATCACTTCTAAAAATAACAGCAGCCTTTGAGGCACAGTGTACCACTCTAACTTCAGTCAAAGGAAAAATCTATGCCATTCCTCTGAAGATGGTGATTATTAATCTTCAACCTTTAGATGTTAGGATCTACTGTTCTCCTGACAAGATTTGGTGAAGAACTTTGCTCTACTCAAAGCTGGACACTCATGTTTAAAATATTTTCAGAGTAACAGCACAGAATGTTATTGCTTCCACTCCCTGTGAAGACAGTAACTTTTTGTTTTCAGCTGAGAAACTGCATACTTCTTTGGTTTGTTTTTCTGTTTTTATCTTTGTGATCAATGCTATATTAGCTTTTGTGGAAGTCTCGTGTCTAAATAAAATACAAACGTCAAGGCAAATTCTTATTCCCAAATGAAGTACAGCTCATGTAAGTAAGTGGTAACAGTAATTTCTGTAGTGGTAGTGTCAGTATAAGTGCTATCTGAACAATAAATGGGAAGGTATTGTGCTCGTATTAATAGAGGAAAATTTGTCACTGAAGTTGAGTTCTGTAAGTTATTACAATATGTTAAAGAATTTAGTTGTTTTCTTTGACGTGTCATACATTTTACTGTAAATATCTTCAGATGGTGTCACTCAAACTATTGATGTTATATACTGGTATGCTGTAAAAACAGAAGAACTGGAAGTAGTACTGGATATTGTGACTGGAGCTAATGAAGGGTTTATCTAGTGCAATGAGGATGAAATAGTTCCATTATATTCAGGAACGATACTGGTTGTGGTAAGTTTTACGGTATTTGGCAGCCTACTCCATGTGGTGATGACTGATGACTAGGTTAACTACATAAAGAACACAGTTGCTTGTTTCTATCCTTAGTTTGCTATTTACAAACTTTGAGTTTAGTCTTCAGAAATATCCATATATGTCTGCGAACCTCTTGGTATATGGAATTTCCTGAAAACAGGGCTTTACATCCATTCATCAATAGTAACAATGAAGTGGTCCAATCTGCAGGTCATTGCCTTCTGTGGCACTTGCACGCTCTTTACTGAGAAGGGAATTACATGCAAAATCCTTCCATTAGTAAAGTTGGTGTCAGTCACATTCGTTCACTGGAACGATCTTGGAAATGTCACTCTGGGGATGGGGAGAGGATATTTAAAACATCTCTATCCATGACAAAAAGTTGAACTCGTGACAACTACAAATGTGTTAGGATTTTTTTCACACTCCTCCTCAAATTTGAGATTAGTTTACTTAAAATAATCTTTTTTGATAATTTTGAAATGTTTTAGGTACGTAACCATTTTCAGACCATGAGGAGGAGGATTGTTATTATAATACTATTCTCAGTGTTTCAAATTTGATGTATCTGTATACAATTTCTGTAGCATTCTCAACCTTTTTTGACAGAATTTTGGCATCTTGAAGGTTTTGGTACCACTGACTTTATATGAATAGAAAGACACATTTAGGTTGACTACAAATAGTTCCTTTTCTCAAATGGAATTGCTGTTTTGTAGCCTTTGGATAACAAATTCAGTACTAAGAAGTTTTTCAAATTGTGACACTTTTCAGTTGTTCAAAAGCTTTTTGTGCTACACAGAAAATACTGGATGTAAAGGTGCTTCCTAGAGAGTGAAAATTAAAATTGCTAAGCCCGCTTACAGGTCAGCCTTATTGTGACTCTTGTCAATAGACTTTGTACTGTCTTGAGGTGTATGTGTTAGAGTGTCCTTAGTATGCAGGATTTTTGGACCATTTTTTCAAGGTATGTTCATGTTGGAATTTGCTTGTTTGCTAATGATTCCTTGTGTAACTAAAGAAGAATATAGCTTAGAAGTCACTGAATTTTTAAGTATTGGGCACTTGAAAATATCGCTCTTAAATATTGCATCCTTAATATGATCTACATTGGAGCTGTTCATTTGGAAGGTTATTTGTAATGTAGCTTATTAGGGTTTATTATATGTAAATATATGTAGATATTAATTTGTAAATATGTGTATCTGCTTTGTGTATATAAACACACACATGCTATAGGTAGGTGAGTTATCCTGATGTTTCACCTTTCATTTTCCGGCCCTTCCCTTGCTACCCACTCAAATAACTTTTATCCTACCTCCAACAGTTTCATTTCAAATATGTTTTTAAAAAAATCATTTTTTCATAGGAATTGCCCCAAAAGGTAGCTGGTGGTGTCACCATTAAATTTTAGTAGCATACAAATGTGTTGAAACTTGCCTTGGCATTCCAGGAAGATTCCTGTAGCTTCATTTACAAAAAGATTTTGCTGGGCATTCTGTGAATAATGGTACATGTGGAAAATAAAGGGGGCTATTTACTACTATGTATTTTTGGTATTTTTAGTTCCCTCTTGCATATCTTTTAATTTACATCTTAATCTTTCCTTAAAATTACAGACTGTTGAAACTATGTATCAATAACTGAAAGCTGACCACATTTGAACAGAAATGTTTCTTTTGTCATAGATAATAGGGGAACAAAAAAAAAATCATAGATGGGAATAACTGGGGAGAGTGAGTGAAGTCAATTGAAGTATATTCTCCCCCCCCCCCCCCCCCCTTTTCTAGTCAGTTGATGTGGAAGTTTTCAGTCTATTGGGAGATCTGGGCAGAAAAGACGAGTTTGCTGCTTTGTCATTTCTGATACTTGCAATTGTTGTGGAATTTGGCAGCTCTCAAGGCCTTGTAGTACCCTGAAATGGCCACTGATGCACCTGTGTTTAAAAAATAAGAAAAAAGAAAAATAACTTACATAAGGAATTGTATTCTAGAGTTTTATATGCCCCGGTAACCTCATGCCTCTGACTACAGGTCTGCCACAGTAAACTTTAACAGTATTGTCTTTTTTTTTTTTTTTCCTGAGATCATCTAGTTGCATCAGACTTAATGGAGCAACATGGCTGTTTCATTGGCAAACTGTGAAATATTTCCATTTGCTTTAATAGTTTAAATAGTGATGTTTTCATAAGAAGCTGTATTTAGTGCAGAGTCTTGGAGAATTTGTTTACTTTCAGATTTTGTACTGACGCAGTTACTAATGTGTGCAGAGGCTAATATTAAAGCTCTGGCAGGAAGTGCAGTGGAAGGAGGGGTGTAGTGTGAAGATGTAGTGACTAGAAGAGACTTTTAACTTTGATACCTAACATTGCATATGTTAGAAAATACCTTTTGCATCAACTCATCTTGATTGAGACTAATATTTACAAGAAAGACTCTTACATAGCTTGTATTTGGAAATTAAATTTCTTGGGTTTAAGGCATTAAGTTTTATATACTAAAATTTCACTGCCATTTGGAAGAAAGGATGTGTGGTTTTGGGTTGGTTTTTTTGGGGTTTTTTTTTGTTTTTTTTTCTTCTTTTTTTGCAAATAATGTTATCTGACTGTAGTGTTTGCTGAGTGTCTCAGAATAAAATTAAACCACTTGAGCTGTATTACTAACATTCTTGCCAAAGCAAACTATAACTGGAAAATGTTTCCTTTTAAGACAGCCGAAAGTCTTTCCTGGTGTGCAGTTCCCGTATTCATGCTCAATGTGAGAATAAGTTAGGACCAGGGAAGAGAAGAATTTAGTAGTGAAGAAACATAATCTGAAGCCAGGCTGGTTGGAGAAGGAAGGAAGAATGCCTCAAGCTCAGTCTTGCAAGGTGCTGGGCAGATTAGCTTCTGAGTCATCAAAATGCTTATCTCCGATTTTGCAAGTAGTTCAGTTGAAATCAGTGTTACTCATCCTTTAGTGAAGCGTAGTGAAGTATACTCATCCTCAGTGAAGCATATGCCCCTGTGCTTTTATGGATTTGGAGAAAGGGGTGTAGGACATGGTTGGCTCAAGCTCTTGAAAGTACAGTGTTTCACCATGATTCTTACTAAGAAGAACCCTTGTACATAGGCATTATGGCATTATTCTCATATCAAATGGCATAAAATCAAGTGGGAAAAAATGTGAACAAAACCCTTCAGCTGAATTTTAGAGAGTTAATAAAATATCTTGTAGAATGCTTTATTTGCCTGATATTTATTTCGCATATCATGCGGCATGAATGTATTACCTTACCAGGTAAACCCTTAATGTGCTCATGGTTATACAAATTCGCAGTAAGAAATTAATTCTTTCCCATAGGAGTTTGCAAACTTGGTGCAAACAAAACCAGATTGCAAGGTGGGGAAGAAATTGTACCCAATAACTGGAAACATGCTGAGTTCTTACTGTAAGCACAGCAGTTTTCTGCTAGTAATTGTTGCAGAGCTGTTATCCATCAAAGCCCTTAATGTCACTCTAAATTGTTGTATTTGTATGGTAAGCTTTCCGTAACTGCCGTTGTTTTGAGAAGGTGGGAAAGAGCTCATAAAACATCAAAACTGATATTACGATAGTGTTGGAACTTCTGAATAACTGCTGAGTACCCAACTCCTGTAGGAATTCAAGTGGCTTGGCTGTTGTCTGAATTGGGAACATCACTGATCTGGATATTTTAAAAAAAAAATTTTTTTTTTTTAAAGTTGGAAGGGTTTTTTTCTCCTTAAGGCTTTTTAAAGACTTAAATTTAAGTCATACCATAATGGGTTTTTAATGAATATATCCTCTGTTGCACTCACTTAGAGATTAATGTAGTATTTCCACATACTATATCATTTGAGGAACTAAAGGGAGAAGAGAATAGTAATCAAACTGTGTTGTATATATAGTTGCAAAGTATGTTAAGTATCAAAATAGTGTATGAATGCTAATAAGTATAATGGTGTACTTCACATTTTTTAGACTCTTAACCTCTTCTAAAAATTGAACCATCACCTTCTGGTTAAACCGATTAAAATATTTCACAGTAGAAAGGCTGATAATGCATCATTCAGTGTGGCAGCATTCAGAAGGGATCGGTGCATTTCTTTGCAAGTTGCATTATTTCTCTGTAGGCCCTTAATCAGAATTATGGAGCGAAGACATCTGATATTCCTCTGTGGAAATGTCACAGCCCCTATTTATAAACTACTTCTTTCTTGGAAGAAAGTTGAGCTTTGTTTCTGTGATTTCTTGGGAAGTGGATGGGATGAGGTTGAAAGGAGAACTACACTTTCTAGCATCAGTATCCAGTCACTCTGTCTTGCTGAGAACTGGCTGGTGGTCCAGATATACCTGCAGTCATGGAAACGTACCCTTTACTGGGGGAAATGGGGAGAAAGCCTGGCTGATCTCATTTTGGACCCTGTGAGAATGCTGTTTTGAAGATGATGTTTAATATCTGTGATAAATTTTGTTAAGAGCTGAGAACTGATTTTTATACTTGTTTGTTGTCGTCAGCTACGATCAGATCACAGCAGTTTTGGAATTTGGCTTTTCTGCTGTTAAAGTCAATGACAAATTGTTTGTCATGGGCATGTTTCACAGAAACACAAACGCAGTGTATTTTATATTGGTGTAAGAAGAGCGTATCTCAGGTTTTGAACTGTTTTACCAGCTGTATAAAGTAATAATTGTCTTCTGATTGGCGGGGATGATTGGTTTTGTTTGTCTTGCATGCCAGTAGTCTCTTGCTCTGTTTTCTTGGGTCTTCCGCATCTTTTCCAATTTTTCTTTTTTTTTTTTTTTCCTTAAATTCGTACAGCCTATGAATATCTTAAATAGAGATTTATTTAAAGATTTAGAAATACTTATCTTTGTATGTTCCTTCCCTCCATTAAATGTGCCAGTGGAAACCTGGCTTCATTTTTACTACAAGTGAAGGGAGAAAAAAAAAAAAAAGAAAAAAACAGCAAATCACATGAGTAGAGTGTTTCTGCAGCATCATTCCTCTAATTTCAGATGTACAGCTTGAAAGCAGCTGCAGTCAGCTGACAGCTTGTGGTCATGTTCGGATATATGTGGGGAAGGGGCGTGCTGTTTTAAATGCATAATAAAGCCGTTGTTTCGTCACCAGGAAGCAGGGATGGTAGCAGCCCAGGGGAAATGAGAGACAGTAATGTTGCTGTAGTGGAAGGGAAGTCTTGTTGCACGGAGCCAGAGCTCTCTGCAGGGAGCTGTAGGGATGCACCAAGGCAAAATGGCACAAATGTCTTTTGCTTTCTGTAAGGGTAGAGGATAAATGCGAGAAGCAGATAAAAGCGTGAGATGGACATGCTCACAAGGAGAATGAAGTTATTTTTTATGCTCTACTGCCCTTTACCTCTGTTGGTACCTTCCAGTGAAATCGGTGTAGTTGTATTTTTAGCTTGCTGTATCCAACATCGATATGACAACATAATTCTGTCTTTACATCTGTAAGCAGCTTTTACTATGTTTTCCTGTTTTCTGCCAGCTGCAGTTTACAAAGGATGTCACAGCACTGGTAAGAAATGTACAGTAGCCATTTCTCTGATGGTTTTGTAAGGCATGTTTTTCTTAATGATTTGTGAGAAACAAGAATACGAAATAGCAAGTTTGTTGGAAATGAACTAGATAGTCTGAGCTGAATTTTCTTCATAATGCTAATCTCTTAATTTGTTGTTTGTGCCTGTGTTACTTGGTCGGTTTTCTCTCGGTGTGCTTTAATATTTTTGCACTTCACTAATGCTCGATGTAACATTGCAGCAGCATTGTAAATGCCTCGCCCTCCTCTCTACTTCGCTCTGTATTAATTTTATGGCTGCACTTGGGCTTTTATAACCTGTCTCGTATTAAGACAGGGCACGTTGATATTCTGGAATTGAGCATGTTATGAATTGGACAGGAAATGCTGTGGTATGATACCACGCCTAAACGTGTAAAAGCCCTGAGAAATTATTTTAATCTTCTGTTGCATTGGCAGGCTCTGCATTGGCTCTTTATTTCATTATGCTTAAACTGAACGAAGTCATGCTAAAGTTTTTCAATTATAGGATATTGTTTAAGTATGCTGTATGCTTCCCATTGATTTATTGAGTGTTCTGTTAATTTCACAGTGATAAATGCTGCTTTTCAAAAAAGCTACAGAAACATACTGAGTGTAATATAAGCATTTTTTCTCAGGAGTCAGGCTCTTAAACATAAAGGTGCAAATAAATGCACTGAGGAAATTCATTTAAGATTTTAGTTTGTGTTTTAATAGTGTGGGAACAGCAATGGGTATGTATGAATTTTCATACTGTTTGTACCTTGAAGTTAAAAATATTACAATTGCTAATATTTTTGCAGTAAGACTTATGTGCCATGTTACTGGCTGTCTCCTATAAAATGTGATGACTTACAGGGTGTTGGCTTACAACAAAGATGTTACTGCTTCAATTTATTCATTTTATGTTTAGGAACAGTGGCTTTTATGTAGAAGACATCTTAGAGGAGTGTGTGTATGTATATTTGTGTGTACATCTCATATGCACTACATTAAGTGGACAGAGTTCTCTTATACACTAAGTGAATAGAGAATTTTCTAGTGCTAGTTGAATTTATTATGCAGTATTTTAACCTGTCGATTGCTGTGAAATTCTGGTTTCCAGTAATGTGAAGCTTAAATGGGAAGAATGTGTGAAGTATCATGATAGAAAACAAAATTAAGGGGCAGAAAAATACTGTGTTTTCTGCTCATGGATTTGGGGAAACCTGCCTCAGTGCCGTATCTGCAGTATTGCCTAGAATTGATCATCAGTTCAGTTTGTTAATTGTTGAGGGAGGTAATGTACATAATGAATGAATGTATGTAGTGTATGCTTGTTCTGTTTCTGCTCACTAAGGGGATGGAATGCTATTTTTATCTTTTTAACTAACGTTTTATCTAAAATCATGGGTAGTGTGAATTTTGTACTTGTGTTCCCTCTCTTGAAGCTTGATTGTGCAACTGCTAGATGGTGAACCTCTCTATCTCCCTCACTACTGAATACTCGCTTATTCTTCTCTCCGCAGGCATATTCCCAAGATGCCTACCTGAAAGGCAACGAAGCCTACAGTGGTAATGCCCACAACATACCTGAACCACCGCCAATATGTTATCCACGCCTGACATCCGCAGCTTCTGTTATGGCACAAGCTGGTGACAAGCTATCTTCTGACTTCTCGCTGGGGAAACAGCAAGTCAGTAGACCAGTACGGGCATTGACACAGCCAGAGAGGGCCTACAGAATGGAAATACAAGTGCCTCCATCACCAACAGATATTGCAAAATCAAATACAGCTGTGTGTGTTTGCAATGAAACTGTAAGGACTGTTATTGTGCCTTCTGAGAAGGCTGTAGATTTGCCATCTTGTAGAAATAATCATGCTGGTCCATCACACAGGACAGAGGAAGTAAGATATGGCTTAAAAGATCAAACCAGTCTAAAAGCACGGACCACATCACCATCTTCTTCAGTGTCCACTGCCATTGTACTTCCCCAGACTCCAATAACGAGGCCAGTTGATCCAACTGGAACACTAAGTAAGGCTTCCAACTATGTAGTATGTCCAGAAGGAATCCCAAGCACTAGACCTCCTGCTCAAGCCACAGATTCGCCCTCAGTTTCTACTAATCATTACAGTTCTCCAACGTCCCACCAGCATATAGACTGGAAGACCTACAAAACTTACAAAGAGTACATTGATAATAGGCGCATGCACATGTATGGCTCCCGAACAATACAGGAAAGGTTAGATAGTTTAAGAGCAGCTTCTCAGAATACAACTGATTATAATCAAGTGGTGCCAAATCGCACTGCTTCACAGGTACGGCGCAGGAGCACCTCTCACGACAGGGTTCCACAGTCTGTTCAAATCAGGCAGAGAAGTGTATCCCAGGAAAGACTTGAAGATCCCGTGTTGATGAAAGAGTGGCCAAGAAGTGCTTCACAAGATACTTTAACTTCACCTTCAGTGAATGCTAGGAATCACAGGGCTCGGTCATGGGATTATCTCAGCAAACAGGGTGAAGTGCTAGAAAATTTTCATTCTGAGAATATGATTGCAGATACTAATGGAGACAGGAGAAAGACTTACAAGTGGACAGGGTTTACTGAACAGGATGATCGGCGAGGTATTTATGAGAGATCGAGGCAGCATGCGTTTCACATGTCCCTCCGAGGTCAAAATTTTTCTATGGCTCCAAGTGCTTATATTTCAGACAGCAGGAGAACAGGTAGTAGAGCTTCTCTGCCTGGTTCTCATTTTCAGAAAGTTCCACCAGATATAAAAATGTTGCAGTCTTCTCGAGATTTGCAAACTCCAGGGGGAGTTTCAAAACCTACAACTGTTTCACAAGAGAGATTGTCTCTCACACCAGCCAGAAGTTCTAGAAGTAGCTCTTTGAAGAACTCTGCTCCCTATGCAGCAAAACCATCGTTTCCCCTTAACCAGGGCCTGGATACTATTGCCAGCAAAGACCAAAGAACAGTAAATCACTTGCATCAGAGTGGTGTGTTAAACCAACAGTCAAGGATCCGAGCAGAAGGTGCCCCGGATCACAAAACAGAAAGTGGCAAAACCATCCAACCCTCCTCTCCGTCTCCAGCTTCCACCAAACTTGTTCAGCCAACGAGTGAGAGTTCAACTACCTCTGACAATGTAGATGGTTCCATCAGACAAAAGGTTCATGATTTTGAAAGGGAAGATGTTCGTGAGCCTGAAATTCTGCAAACGGACGTTAAGGAAAATGACAAAGACACAGTGGTCATGCGGGACAAATCACCTTCTGGCCACCAAACTCCACAGCCTTTGAGGCATCAGTCCTACATTCTTGCTGTAAATGACCAAGAGGCAGCCTCAGACACTACCTGTTGGTTACCTAACGATGCTCGGAGAGAAGTCCACATAAAAAGAATAGAAGAAAGGAAGGCATCAGGTTCCAGCCCACCTGGTGACTCCTTGGCTTCTATTCCGTTTATTGGTGAGTTAAACTATTCCAGTGTACATCGAATGCTTTTTTCTGCTAAAGATGATGGAGAGCACTGTGCCAGGTAGCTGACTGCTCTTCTTGTAAACTGAGGTTGAGGGCCATTGGGTCTCTTTTCTCATCTAAAATGCTATTAGGCTGGTAAAACTAGAAATATTCTACAGTGGAGGAAAAAAGACGTTCTGTTTTGTTTGGAATCCTGGAAGATCAGTTTAAAATGTCTACAGTGACTTAGTATTTTTCTAGAATTTTCCTTTAGCCCCCTGGAGAAGTTTACATTATGTAACTGCGTCTGGCTATCACTCCACATAATGCTCTGGTGTTCTTGATATGGACAACTAGTATTAGCTGCACCTGTCAAAATATTTTTACTTCTTTAGTATAAAACGTATTTGGAATCCGGTAAAGAGAGAATATGGATGCAAATCCATGTAAGGGTGATTTGTGAAAAAAAGTTTGTCAGCAGAATAGGTAAGGTGAAAGCTTTCTGAGACACATATGGGATAGAGGAAAGCTGTTTCGGGTGAAAGGATAGCAATAAAATGAAGTGAATTTGCAAGTTAATATGCTAATGTGGATATGAATTAAAGGGTTTGTGGAAGCAGAATGTGAGAAGGCACAAAGATTTGCCTGTGGACTGTGACAGAAACAGAATTGGAACTACAGGGAGCTTACAGGAAGGGAGCTGAGCACTTTTGAGGTAATTTGGAAGAGGAACTCATGGAAGGATTGTAAGTGGTAGAAAAAATAATTGAAAAAACAGTTTTGGATACATGAGGAATTGGAGTCATCTGCTGAAGAGAGAGCTTTGGTGGCAGAGCATTTCTCTTCTACTCAGGTACTCGATGCCTGTGTCATCTTTGCCCCACTGTGGTTGTTGAATTGGATTTTCTTTTGTTGTGGCTGGTTTAATCCTTTGGAGTCTAGCTGTCTGCGGACTGTTTTCCACACGGGTTGAATTATAACTGACTGTGCGTTCTTGAATTTAGTATAAGAAGGATTAGAAAAATACTGAGTTTTGATTCTCAGACTCATGTCTGTGAGAAACAACTCGTCTTCATACTCTTCAGGTGGTTTTTTTTTTACAGATTAGGTCAAGGGGGTTACAGATACATTGATTTAGCACAATTGTCTTCTCTTGAGATCTGCAGCAGTGATTTTTTTCCCTAGGATTATCTGTAATAACTGCTGCTAGTTTAAAGTAAATAACCAAAAATAGTGAAGAAATTTTGTGTACATCAAAGAATGGAAATTAGATAAGAGATACAATAATTCTTCTCTTTGGAGAGAATTTTGTTAAGACATAACAAAAATGCTTTCTTAGATTCTTTTTCTATTGGGTTTTCCTTTTTGCATGAGAGTTGAGTAGACTTTTTTTGATTACTGGATGTGTCATTATCCAGTGTAATTTTGGATTCTTCTGTAGACCTTGTCAGTCTTTGTTTAAGTGCAAGCTTGTAAGGCATGTAACTGATCTTTGTGCAGTATTTTTTATTACCATGCCTAAAATCAACATTGGGCACTTAGATTTAAGTTATGCGTGGTATTTGTACTCACTTAGGAGTCCTTGCTGGAAGGTTTCTAATCATACACTTTAGTGTTGTGTAAAAGATCAAGATTGTCAAAATCAAGCCCAACCTTTTCTGCACAATCTCCTGTCTTGATTTTGGCAAAGACTTGCCATGAACTCTTACTGATGTGTCTTGCTTCCAGATTTTAGGGAAGTGTGATGATTAACGTTCAAAGAAGCCTTGAACATGGTAATTGTACTGCATTCTGGTAGCAGCCAAGCAGTTCAGAAGAAACGAGGTTGTAACTCTCCATTGCAGCCTTTTGGCATAACACCACGTGGAGTTGTGTGAATTCTTACGAGCTCCTTAGCCTCTTGGACTGAAACCTTCTGAATACTCCAGAAACATCAAAAAGTGGTGCTGCTAGAGTGTGGGCACGGTACTCGTGCCTGTCTTCCTGGCAAGAAATTCTTGTGCTGGTACAGGTGCTGTGGAAAATTTCCACCACAGCTTCAGCACATTGAAGATGAAATAACCCTCTCTGAATAGGAATAACATCAAACGCCATTAAGAGTGGGCATCTTCCGAAGTTAGAATTAATATGCATGATTCTAACTTTGCTTGTTCCACTATCATTATGCCTAATTACAGCTTCATTTGTTAAAAGCCATACTTAATCAGGCAGATAAAACCCTAGATCTACTTTGAAACTCAGTTAAAGGCTATTTAACTCTTCTGAAGGAAAATAACTTGGATTTTCTGTTTCGTATTTTAATCTGGGTGTTTGTTGTTTGTTTTTTTCTTTTTTCCCCTTCTGTCTGATGATGTTACTTTGAAAAAAGACTTACCTTGTTGTTGGCAACCTCTCTGCTGTCCTTATATTTACATCAGCATAATTGGTTTTTGCAGTATTACGTTTTATTAGATACGGTTCATTTCATAAATGCACTTCATGAAGTTATTTTTACAGTAGATCTTTGGAGTAGTGTAAAAATGTAAATTTGGGGGGAATAAATATCTTCCAAGGTTACATATCATTGCCATTTTAAATACTTAGGGGTATGTTTATTTTTGTTATCACTTTCTGCTTATTAAAAGTAGTAGATAAGGCAGACCATATTTTGGTAGAAATTCAGCCAGGAACAGTTGGCTTCTGCAGCAGTGTTTTGTGATGAACTTGCTCTTGAGCATAGCAGAACATCAGGATGATTTTAGAGCATCTCTTTATAAGTAGCACAGTGCCCTGCACCACAAACAGAAATCCAAGCAGAGTTTCCATCGAGCTGGTTTACGGCACATTCTTGAAGAGGTTGTGGTGGCTTGCTGCAGAGGTTATGGTGGCTTGCTGAAGAACTGCCTTTTGACACTAGTCCTTTCACAAAAGGCTGTTCTGAAGCAGGGAGATTAAATTCTGGTTTGCATTTGCTAATAGAAATGAGAGATCTGTTCAGGGCAAACCTAGTAGGTAGATCTTTTATAGGATAGATTTATTGGAAAAAAATTAGGCAAGATACTGTGTGCTCCATCTTTTCTTCAGGTAAGCAGATGTTTTTGGGGAATGAGGAAGCTGCCAGCTTTACAGAAAAAAATACCCTGGTACTGCAGGCTTCAGTACGTTCCACGTGCTACTAAATGCAGGGTGTTGTGGTTAGCTTGGAAAGCTGCTGTTTCTATTTCGGGTCCAAAGAAAGGCTCTGTTCCTGCAATGCTCTCTATTGTTTCAAACTATACCAGTTCGTCTAATGAAAGGTTATTCCTTTTACCCAGAAATGGTCTCACCTGTTCTCTAAACTAGGAAAAATGCCATTAGCTCTATTGGTGACTGTATTAGCAATTGTGGTGTTTAATGCACGTTTATTCAGACTTGTAAGTTGTACCCAATTCCTCTGTTAGATACCAGCAAATGATAAATTTCTGACCTACTGGGTAATTTTGGATGTGTTTACCTGCACTGGGATGGAAATTGGAATGCTACATAGCATCTCTGTAACTATTGAGGAAAAATTGATTCAGAATATAGTAATTGTAATACATTTCTTAGTCATAGATGTCTGAGATTTGCAGTTAGCTTGAAATTATTTTTTTCCTTCTTACACCATTTATTGAGAGTAGAAGGCAACTTAAAAAAAGGATAATCCAACTGCCAGATTGAGTTGAATGAATCACCCCCATATGAGTGAAATGGAGAACTGCTTCAATATTTAACCTGATTGCAGTACGTCTAGCTGCCAGTGCAGATTAGTGCTTTGGCCATTACTATTGGGTGAATGTTCTTCCCAAATTTGAAGTGGAAAAATTAAGTTTAAATGAGTATGTTTTAAAATACTTAGCCTAAATAAACATCATCTTGAAGTTTAAAATTCTTTTTAAATCCAGTAAGTTTATAGTCATCCTATTATAGAGCTTTTCTTTCAGGCATGCAGTAGCATCAGATAAGTACGCAGACTTTTCCTCAGAGGTGTGATCCCATTTTTGAAAGTATCTAGTACATCCTTACCCTAGAAAAATTTTAGGTCACTTCATTCCACTATTAATTTGTGAATAAATGAGAAAAAATTAGCCAGATAAAAATATTTGACCAAACTTTAAAGTGTTATAAAAGTTAGATGAGTGTCCTCTCTCTGGCTGAAATTGATACCTATGGAAAGGTGTAAGAACGGGACAGGGATATATGATACTTAATGTTGGTACTTTCTATTCTCCAACCATTTGCATTTTACAACATTCCCAAGCCAAATGTGATTTTAAGTGCTCCATAAATTTCTGCATTCTCTTTTTTTACTACAGTAAAATTTTGCTCTCCAATATCCTGTATTGATTTAAATAAAGATTTGCCAGGAGTTTCACAGCTTTTTTAACGACATGGTGTTCCCTTTTTGTTTTTTTTATGTGTGTGTGTGTTTTTAAAACCTGTCTCCTGCTAGCTGAATTTCTGAAACAAATGTAGAAGTGACCAGCAGAGTGCTGATCTTAAGTCACCCTTTCCATGACGCTCATGGTTTTGTCTCTGTTGCTTCTACCCTTAGTGCAAACCACCATAGTGATTTCTGTACTAGTAGTCAACCACACTCTGCCTTTACCTTGCTTTAAGAGCTGATCTTCGTGTTACTTTTTTTTTTTGGGGGGGGGGGGGGGAGGAGAAGAGCTTTTTAAAAATTGTGTTACAATGTTCCAATATCTATTTTTCTACAAATTTATATCATAATAAAAGTATTTGGGTACTTGCTGATTAGCAGATAGGATAAATTTAGCTGTTTTCTAGTGAATTCTGCTCAACCTTCTTTAATTCTTTTTTTGTTGTTGTTTTGTTCTTTGTTACCAAGTATTCTTTCTTTTGAAGTAAATTAAGGAATTAGGAAGGGAGATTTTCAAGCTTTAGCTACGAAATCAGTTAATGCAAGCTAACTGTAGTTGGAGCTGTGTTGCCTGTTTATTACAAGTTTTCAGTGTCTTACCTTTATAAATGTTTTTGCATTGGAACGCTTTTCCTGAAAATTGCTAGTTGCAATGTTGACCGGTTGCATGCTCGTGTTCATCCAGAGATGATGAGCAGCATCTTGCCCTTTGCCAGAGATGCTCTGTCACCGTGCTGGCTCATTTTCCAATGGTTGGTGTCTTGGGTCGTTCATAAACAATAGTGCAGAACAAACTGTATATGTGTCCTTTTCTCCAGTGAAAAGTAAAACTTTTATGTAGTCCTGGAGTCTTTGAACTTTTTGTTACAAATATTTAAAGGGCCACTGGTAATCTGTGAGATGACAAACTGAGAGGGAATTACTTTATGTGGCTTCTCCTCTGGCTTGTTTGTTCTGTATGGTTCACCACGTTTCGGACACAGTCGTTTTCATTGATTGGTGAGCTGAACACATCTTTTCGCACGCTGTGTGAGGAGTTTTGGGGTGCGAATACACCGATCAGTCAAGGAAACTGAAAAGGGAGACAAGTACTTGCAAGCACTAAAGAGGAACGTCAAAATTTCATGGATATGTATAGTTGTTTGGGTTTTGTGTTTTATTGGACAGCAGTGGTGGAGTTTGCCAGTGCATTAAATCAGTAGGCAGTAACTCATACGGTGCACGTCATGGTTTGCTCTATAATCACTTTACATTATGTAAAAGCTTGCCATTAGCTGACCTTCAACCTCTTCAGGGATTGAACAGAGTTATTTCCCTCCTGTATCAATGTCATTTCCAAGTTCTTTAAAGCTTGCTTATTTGTAAAACCACTTTAATTTAGATTCATCTGGGGATTAGATCCACTGTGAAGTAATAATAATTTGAATAATTATTGTTGCTTTCAAGGACTTAGTGTTTTTCCTCAGCTGAATTCTTGGATTTAAGTGTTGTGGGAAATTGTGTAGTGGTGCCTAACACTTTGTATTCACGGCTTGCGCAGATTTATTTCAAGCACTACCATTTTTGTCACTTCTGGGAGTAGAGACGTTTTAACATAAGTCTGTAACATAAGTAACTTAAAGCTGAGCACTTCCAGTTTGCATGCTGCAAACTAATTAATTGTTCAGTGAATGGTTATATTCCATAGTCAACGTTAGCGTTGCTTCTCTCAGGGTGTGCTGCAGGGAAGCTGAGCAAATGAAAAAAGGCAGAGAGACAGTGAGCTGTTGTAGTTTTTGAAATGGAAGTGTAACTGAGGTTCTTCCTATCTCCTGATTGCTGTAAAGAAGAGATCTGTAAATGCTTCTAATTTATCACTGGATGCAAGTAAAACTTAGACATTTTTTAAATTGTAATGTCACAGGTTTGCTGTGAATTCTTTTGCTTTCTCTTTTTATTCATGTTTCTAGTTTGTGGCTAATTTTTCTTGGGGTATGATTTTTTTAACATCTAACTTCAAAAATTATTGTGTTTTCCACTCGAGACAATTTAGTGGGCTGATATTGCTAAACCTTCCTGTACTTTAATTGTCATCTTTTAAATTTACATTGACAAATTTTGATGGTACAAGTGCTGCCTTAACAGAACTGTTAGTGCCTGTTGGAAAAGCACAATGCAGCACACGCAGTTGTGTTCGCACAAAGCGAAGAATAAACCTCTGTCTGTGAGTGTTCATTGATTTCAATAGGCTTTTCAGTAGCTCTGCATATTACAATTCTTAGCACCTAGATTACATTCATATTCATTACGGCAGTACGGTTCAGCCCCTGCTCGTGACTTGATTTTTCTTTTTTTTCCCATCCCCTCTTCTACCGGAGCGTGAAATAGAATTATTTTTCTAGTTCTAGTAATGTGTTCTAGAAGATGTTACCGCTCTTTTCTCAGAATGATTGAAAATGCATCTTTCGGCTTCTTCCATCGTGTAAGAAATTGTTAAATATTAGAAATACCTAAAGCTTTTTGGAATCTTTCATGATGACCCTTGTGGCTATTGAGACTGTGAGGTGCTGGGCATGTATGGCATGCAATCGTTTGTATGAACAATTAGTGGAAGAACTAATTGGTATGTAGTAGTACCATCTTTTAAAAATAAGAATACTTGCTTCTTTCTTTAAATGTCTGGAGGATGGTGGGGGGGGAATCGGTTCTTTGGATGCTGGAAATCTATTTAAAATGCTTTTTTGTTTGCTTCTAACTTGGCTTTATTACTTGAGCACTGATTTAAACCAAACGGTGCTTTCGGTACTCTGCCCATATTTTATTGTAGGAAATTGTACTGACCTGTCTCTAGAGTTTAAACTTACTGATGTAATAAGTGTGTTTTTCACTTAGGCACATAAACAAAAACAGTCTACTTGAAAATAATATTACAAGAGTTTAGCAAGTAATACCCATTTCATTCACTTAGAACAAAATCTATAATTGGGTATGATTTTCTTTGACCTTGTCTCTAACATACAATTAACGTTCTTAGAAAGTAAAACAGGCATCTCTTTCTTAAACAAAAAAGTGTGCATTTGCCAAGTGTGAATTAATTGGATCCTTATGTTTGTTTGAAAGACTTCATGTTTAAGATGCTTAATCTGATACCCCAATAATGAGAAATTCAGATGGCTATTTAGTTTGAGCATTTGATTAATGCATCTAATATGTTAATATATGACGTATTACCTTTGTAGATGAACCGACTAGTCCTAGCATTGACCATGATATCGCACACATTCCTGCTTCTGCTGTTATTTCTGCATCTGCTTCTCAAGCACCAGCTATAACAACTGTTCCTCCCAGTCCTACATCTCCAATCCCTTTAATTCGGCGACAGCTTTCACATGATCATGGTGAGTCTTGATTTCCTTTTTCTCTTATGCAAACTTTTGCTTTTCCACTCTGGAGAACAGGAGTGAAAATTGTAAAGTCTTTATTGCTGGAAATAAATTGCAAAAATGTGATTCAGGTTCTTACATACTCGAAAACTTCTATTTGTTTGTAGAATCCATCCGGCCTAGTGTCCTCGATAGCCAACCTGCTGCAAAAACTGAAAGATCAAAGTCATATGATGAAGGACTGGATGACTACAGAGAAGAGGGAAAATCGTAAGTTCATAAAAAATACCAGTTAAGTTGGAGATCTGTTCTTTTAAGTGTACAAAATCTCATTTTAGCATTTGTTTTTCTCCCAACAGGTCCATTAAGCATGTGTCTAGTTTAAAGGGGATTAAGGTAGGTATATATGTATATAACAACTCCTAAGAATTACATGTGCTACTTGTGACAAGTTGTATGAATTATACAACTCAGTTTTGCAAAGTGGTATCTTAAACACAGACATTAGGTTTACTGGAATTGCTACTCATGAAATTGTTCTTCATTTTGATTGTTTTTGATATTTAAATGGATTCTGATGTTTTCCCAAGTTGGTGCTATATGCATCGCATAAGTAAACATGGTTTCTTTTTTTCTAGACTCACCACGTGATCCTTGGTTTTTCATTTTCCTCAGCTTCTGTAAACAAAGCATATCTATGGAGTGCTTTTGTAAAACCTTACTAATGAGAGTCTAGGACTCCTGCAGTTTCTCAAAGTATTCTTGGGATGCTTAAGGTCACTATTGTTGTATGGAAACTTTAGAAATCATATTTTCCCGGGTGGATAGTCTTAGGGGCTTTTTGTGGGAATGAGGTGTCAGCTTTTAAAGAGAGAAACATCTTGAATGTAGGGATTGTAGAGAATTCTATTTAGAGGTACACTGTGGGGTTCTTTCTGTGATGTTTTCTTTAGGTTGCAGACAGCCAGAAATCTTCAGAAGACTCTGGTTCCCGAAAAGATTCTTCTTCAGAGGTCTTTGGTGATGCCTCCAAGGAAGGATGGCTCCATTTTCGTCAGCTTGTTACAGACAAGGGAAAGGTACCTGTCATGTTTGGTTTTTTTAATGTAGCACAAGTGCTAAGCTGGTGGAAACCTAAGAAACTTAAAGCCTTCCTGTTTTGCCTTTTTCGTTCAAATTTTTTGAGATGTGGGAATCAATGAGACAGACTAAATTTTAGACCCATTAGACCTTTGACTTCAGTGAATTCCTCAGCATCTTTTACAGACTGCTTTCTGAACTGACAGGACGAGAGGAAACGGCCTCCAGTTGCGCCAGGGGAGGTTTAGATTTGGATATTCGGAAAAATTTCTTCACAGAAAGGGCTGGTGAACGTTGGAACAGACTGCCCAGGGAAGCGGTTGTGTGACCAACCATCCCTGGAAGTATTTAAAAGACATTTAGAGGTGGTGTTTAGAGACATGGTTTAGTGTGGTGGTCTCAGCAGTGTAGGTTTATGGTTGGGCTCGGTGATTTTAAGGGTCTTTTCCAATCTAAGTAATTCTATGGTTCTAATTTTACATTTCAAAGCATCTGTGAAGTAAGCCTAGTTCTAATGACTGATTAGGTAGTAAGAATCAGTCCCTCGATAATTGTAGTTTGAAAAGAAGCTGTTTTCATAAGCGTTGTGGCGTTGAGTTCAGATTAACCTTCTGCACGAGTATAAACTAACACTTAAGGAAAATCGTGAGTCTGGAATTGCGGCACTGCGTAAACGGGAGTATGACTCGAATGAAGTTTGAAAGGCATGGGCAAAAGTCTACTAAATGTTTTTTACTATATTTGTATTAATGCCTCTCTGCAATTCTACTCACATTCTGCTTCTTGCTACTGTCATATGTGAACACACACTTAATGGGTGATTAGGGAGGGCAGGCTATTGACAATTCACTCCTCTAATCAAGAGCAATTAGTGCCCTTTTTTGTAATCTTTCCACAGGCCATTCTTAAGAATGGTGTAGGTAGGTGGTTAGTCTTTCTTTTTAAACCTTCTAGAGGTAGTTTTTTAATCCAGAAACATTGATTGTAACAAATAAGCAAACTAACATAGCAGTTGATATTTTTCAGCGAGTTGGTGGGAGCATTCGGCCATGGAAGCAACTGTATGTTGTTCTTCGAGGTCATTCGCTTTATTTGTACAAGGATAAAAAGGAACAAGTGACCCCGTCTGAAGAAGAACAACCTATAAGCATCAATGCTTGTTTGATAGACATCTCATACTGTGAAACCAAGAGGAAAAACGTATTTAGACTCACCACATCAGACTGCGAGTATCTGTTTCAAGCTGAGGACCGAGATAATATGTTAGCGTGGATTAAAGCAATACAAGACAACAGCAACCTAAATGATGAGGTAATCGTATAATACGTAATGCAGAAACCATAGTTCCTGTCTTTTAATTAAAAATTGATTGTATTTTCTCGTAATTAATACTTCAATGAACGAAATAATTTGCCATTAAAAAATAGACCAAAACGTGTACAGGAACATACAAAAAAATGAGGTGAAAGGTGAGGTAACTGAGTAAATAAATAGAGTTTAAGAAAACCTGAGATACTCGTAGTGGGAGACTAGATTTTTGAAATAAATGAATTAATGTCATTGCTGATTTGACTAAAGACACTTTATATCAAACTGACCTGTTAAAAAACCCTAATCTTTTTTAAAAGATAATTGCAGTATTAAAACCAGTATGTTCTGTCTTTAGACTTGCATAGCGAAGTGGTATGTGCAGTGGTACAGTGTGATGAGTTTCTTAGTAGTTAAAAAGTGAAACTTTGAAGGATGCCTGTTTCTCTGATTAAATATTGATGTTTCTATGAATTAAAGCTTAATGCTATTTGCAAAAGGCAAATATATACTGTCATAGATAACATACCAATATCTGTCCCAATATTTTCCTCAGTGCATTTTCATTTCAGTGATGAGCAACAGAGGAGTATTTTCATGTTGTAGTCATGCACATCTGCTCAGATTTGAAATAATTACCCAAAGGAAAATGTATTAAATGTTATTAGACAGATGGATAAAGCGCATTTGAATTCATGGCTGTTTCAGCTGTATGTGTAGCAGTAATTAGTTACATAAGTACTGTGTGCAATACTTGGATTTTTTGTAGTAGTAGTGTGTATTGACTTCCATGTTTTCTATTTAAACTTGCTTTCAGTTTAACAGGATTTCATCAGATTGTATTGCTTTGAAAAAAGTATTAATCGCATTTAATTTGTAGTTACTCACTTTAGTTTTACTTATGCTTTTTAAAGGTTCTGTCCTTATTGTTGTCAAGGTCTGCCTTTTAGATTATTTTTTTTTTTAATACTCTATTGAAATGCTAATTTTTCATATGCAGTCTGACAGGAAGAGTTAATCTTGTATTTTTAAAGTAAAAAACATTTGTTGTATTTTATAAGATTGTAAAGTAGATCTCAATTTGTTTTACAGGATACTGGTGTCACCAGTAGAGATCTAATTAGTCGAAGGATTAAAGAATACAGTACAATGATGAGGTAGGTAAATTATATGCTGCCAGTAGTTTCTATAGGCTTCTTATTTAGCATCTTGCATTACTGAAGTAATGCATCTTTTTTCAGTTCTTCAAGTAGCAAAACAGAGCCATCTCCCAAAACACCTCGCCAGAGTCTAAGTATCAGACAGACTCTGCTTGGAACAAAAGCAGAACAGAGGACCCAGAGTCCACATTCTCCTAAGGATGATTCTGAAAGGAAGCTTCTCAATAAAGGTCTGTATGTTTTGTGTATTTCTTTCCTTATAGTCCTAGGGTGAGACCATCGAGGCTCCTACTCAGGTTTTACCAACTCATGAATATACAGATGCAAACCAGATATTAACCAGGTTTTCTTAAGCTGCAGCTATCATCACTTACTTCTTGCAGCTGCTTTATTTAGTTGTTACCTTGGGTATACTTTAGGTCTTCTCAGATCCCTGAAGCTTTTTATTCCAGTCCTTTCTCAAGAGGGTTTGGGGTTTTTTTTCCTAGGGCTCCATGTAGTGTAAATGGCAGTAAAATACACGTGTTATGCTTCTTGTCAACAAAGTTTTTCCAAGCTTTGGAAATAATTTTATGCGTAACTCATATTTATGTCTCCAACTGACTTGGAAATAACAAGGTAAATTCATATTCTAAACATGCTGTTAAGAAACCAGTTTTCCACTGAAGTGTTTTAGAAATAAAGAAGAACGTTGTTTTGGTTTTTTTTGACCTTAATCTTTAAAGTGCAGGAGTGAAATGGTATTATTTTTTTCCAGAACAAAATTAATGCCTGCCGAGTTCTAAAAAAGTCCGATGAGCTGGCACTGCAAACTTAAATCAGTAACAGTCAGTAACTTAACTCCATCAAATAATATCACAAGCTGCTACTTTTTTTTTTCTTTGTTGTTGTTGTTGTTTTTTTTTCCCCCCAGAATGCATAAATGTGTGGTATTTATGATCAGACTGTGCTTGTAAGGATGTTGCATACAAATTCAGGCAACTGGCTGAGCAATCACTTTTGATCAACCACTTTTGAACAATTCAGCCTTGCGTTTAAGCTGTGTGTGAATTCTATTTTATGTTACCAACAAACGTCCCTTTGCTCCTGCTATGCTACAGATTATGTAGCTGAATCACAGATGTTAAGTAAATGTCAAATCTGCTGAAAGAGTAGTTCCAGAAATACTTGAATAAGAAGGAAGCACTACTGTGCTAGGCAATTTGCAGTACAGGATAAATGGGAATTGTAATTTGCTACGCGAATTGTATAGGAGACATAAACAGAACAACTGAACTTTTAATCTGATTTTTTTAATAGGTAATACCTTTAAGTGGTTGAGTCCTGTTTGGAATGATTTAAAGGTGATTTAAAATCTGGTAATTTTTGAAAGAGGAGGTCTGCACACGTGTGAGCATGGCTGTGTAGCTTCAGAGATATTTTGTGCAGCACCGTGATTCAGCAGAGACTTAATCTTGCTTTACTAAATGTAATTTTTAATTTTTTTAAAATGTAATTTATGTACCTTTAGTCTTAGAATGATGAAGTTCCACAGTACTATCAAGCCACTTGCTTTTCTAAATCTGGGGTGTGAGTATGTTCAAATGTATCTTTTGAATCACAGAAGAGTGAAAGAAGGTATGTTTCAGACAGACTAATGTTTAGTGAGTTGTTGCGGGAAGCTGGGACAGTAAACGAGGTAAAAATGCAGCAGGTGTCCTTTGACCTTTGCAAATCTGTTACCTGTATTTACA
Organism: Numenius arquata; assembly: GCF_964106895.1. Lineage (NCBI taxonomy): Eukaryota > Metazoa > Chordata > Aves > Charadriiformes > Scolopacidae > Numenius > Numenius arquata. Next base: position 26,495,936 of record NC_133587.1, on the reverse strand, counting down.
GTAGTTTTTGTGACCTAAATGTTGTTATTTTTCTTCTTTATTTCCTTGTTTGCATTATACTAACAACAAAAAGATGAGACAAGCCCACCAAAAGACAAGGGAACGTGGAGAAAAGGCATTCCAAGCATTATGAGGAAGACATTTGAAAAGAAGCCATCTGCTGTAGGAACATTTGGTGTTAGACTAGATGACTGCCCCCCAGCTCATACCAACAAAGTATGGAAGGAACATTTTTCTTTTCTCTATGGTTTTAAAATAAGTTTTGTATGAATTACTTTAAAACATATATATAACTTTATTTTTCTTCAGTATATTCCACTGATTGTTGATATATGCTGCAAACTGGTTGAAGAAAGAGGCCTTGAGTACACAGGTATTTACAGAGTTCCTGGAAATAATGCTGCCATCTCAAGTATGCAAGAAGAGCTCAACAAAGGAATGACTGACATTGATGTTCATGATGATGTAAGTCTTCGATCACACTGTTTGCAGGCTGAAGTCCCAAAAACTTCTGGTTGTGTTGTGATTGTAGAAATATAAAGCGTGTCTGTCCTTTTCTTCTAAATGTGTAGAAATGGCGAGACTTGAATGTGATAAGCAGTTTGCTGAAATCCTTCTTCAGAAAGCTCCCAGAGCCCCTTTTTACCAATGGTAAGTTGTTTATGTTATGATTTTGTCTTTAGAAGTTACTGTTCAACAGTTGTCTTAGATCTTTCAGGTGATTTGAGAGACAATCCAATGGAATCTTCCTAATTCTGTAGTAAATGCCCTCTTTCTTACTTAAGGAGCAGGGAGTCTGGGTGATCACAGAGCTTAAAAATGAGAGCTGTAAAGAGAATTTCTCTGATGGTAAAGGAATTTATGAATTTGCAAAAAAAACTGAATAAAATTTGCTATATTTCTCTTGCAAGATTTATGAAAGCTGGGGGTTTTTTTCCCCCACTGCCATCATATTATATTATATACAATATAATAGGCAAATTTGTGAGTTCCAAAGGTCATTCTTATATATGTTACCTGTTTTCATGAGGGGGTGGGAGGTGAGGGCCTATATACATAGTATACATACATATTTATATAAAATCATATATATACGATTAATTTCTGGATTTTTTTAACAGACAAATATGCAGATTTTATAGATGCCAATAGAAAGGAAGATCCTGTTGAACGTCTGAAAACACTGAAGAGACTGGTAAGCTGAAATCAAGTGTGTTGTAGGTGCACTACAATGAGTTTTAAATGTTTAATGTTCTGAATAGTGATTGTTTGTTTCAGATTCATGATTTACCTGAACATCATTATGAGACTCTCAAGTTTCTTTCTGCACACCTGAAGACAGTAGCAGAAAACTCAGAAAAGAACAAGGTATCGGAAACAAAAGTATAATTTATTTTGGCTGGTTTCATTCAGTACAGTTTTTGTGCAGGATTATTTCTATTAAGGTTATAGTTTATTATTGTCGATAAAATTAAGACCTCTGCAATATTGAGAAGATTTTTGGATTAGACTAAGGACTCCTGCAAAATATGCACCTGCTTAGTGTGAATTAAGTTTATTGAAGCTGGTATTAATTCTTGTGGGAGTAACTTCTTATAATCCTAAATTTATCCCAAGTCTGTGCGTTTCATATAATCCCATCTAGATGCCAATAAGAGTGTGCCTGGGCAGGGCACAGGTGAATGTGTGGCCTGAATGAACCTGTTGACAGAGGCTGTCACACCAGCTTTGTGTGAAGCCTGGCTTCCTGGGCACTTGAGTAATTTTTAAAGACTAGGACTTGCTGTAGTTACTGAAATGTCTGATGACCCCGTAGATGCTGATTTGACTGGTTTTAAGAAAGAAAATTCATTATGTGAAGGGTGTGGTAGTTCACTTACAGGGTCTTAGTCCACCACTAAGGATAGCTTTTTGCCATTTCTGTGGGGTGGGGAAGGGTTAGTTTGCATTAAGTGCTTCTGTGCATGCTATAATCCTTCAGTAAATGCAAATAATAGTATCCCCTGTTTTTTTACCTCTCAGGGAGGGGTAGCTGAATGCAAAGCTGTGCACAGTATGGGTGTGCTTATGGATGCTTACCTCAGGGCAGGTAACATAGTGGCTTGTTAATTGGCTACCAATATGCAGAGTACAGGAAAAAAAATGGATGTGATGGATGCTGTATAGAGGATCCTACAGCCAATCTTAAATCATTTAAAAGATCAGAAAATGACTCAGTTCAAATGAATATGGTAGGCTCCACAATCAGTTCTGTAAATAATACCTTCTAGTTAAATATGAAAGAAAAATGTGTGTGTGTATGTAAAACAATATTTACCAAATTATAGCCTTTAGTGGAACTATAGCTGCCATTATAAGGAGATGATATTTTAAGTGCAATGCCTAAAGGAAACATTTATTTAACTTTTCATGGTTTTGATGTGCTGTGTAAATGTTGTTTAAATAATATTAATATTATAGAATATACAAGGCTAGATAAGTGAGGTGATATTATAATTGTATGACTTGTAGAAGGCCACAGTTCAAGTTAAAGTGAGCGTTAGGGGCTTGTGTCATGCTCACAACTTCCTTCTGGCAAGCCCAACGACCTTGCCTCCTATGCATTACTGGTCTATTCAATGTCACAAGAGTAAACTATAAGTCAGAGAAGGTAAGTATTATCCTGCTACTTTCTTGGAATTGTTTGTCAGAGATAAAACATTAAAAGTAAAGTAAGCGGATGATTAATGTTGTAACATGAATGGAAAACTCTGAGTCTGTCTCATGAATAGATGTGTTGGGTCTACAATCTTGGTTGCTGCCGCCTCCTCTAAAGTAGTTGCAAATTGAATGAGCTCTTTGTCAGTAGAGATAATACAGTATTTGATTACCAGCTTAATTCTTTCATGTGTCATGTAAACATTTTCAGAAAAAAAACCCAATGCCTTTTCCTAAAAAAACCCCAAATTCTTAAAACACCATTGTTTCTGAGAAAGAAGAAAAAAAAATATGTCCCCCTGAATGCGTAGAGAATGTGTCTCAGTTCTTGAGTTTTCTGTGCTGGTGGAGCTATTTATTTGCAATGGATTAAGGAAGATTGAATTCTGAATTGCAGGGATGCTGGATGCATTTTTTGCGGCTGTGTATAGGAGAGCTTTAGTTTAGCATAACGTCCTACCTGAGTCAGTAACGTGTTTTTAAAGACCTTTTTTTTGATTCTTATGTAAAATGGTTCTTGGGTATTAATAGCGTTATTTTAATGTACTTAGCCCATAGTATTGTGTTTTCTCATTTTAAATGTATGATGTGGAAATATTTCATTTCTTAGATGGAACCAAGAAACCTGGCAATAGTATTTGGTCCAACACTTGTGAGGACATCTGATGATAACATGACACACATGGTTACGCACATGCCAGACCAATACAAAATTGTAGAAACACTCATCCAAAAAGTAAGTGGATGCATTTCATTATTTAAAAAATAAGATCATACACAGATCGACCAGCTTTTCTCTTATTGGGCCAGTTTGGGTCTGGTATTTATCTTTCTAACTCCAGAATATCATTTTTAGTAATGTCCGTGTTTGACTGTTCCACATTTGGTTTTTGTGTTTCCTGTGGTGTTTTCACTTTTTTTATTTTAAATTGTAGCATGACTGGTTTTTCACAGAAGATGATGCTGAAGAACCTCTTGTAAGTATCGTGTCATAAATGTTTGTCTTCTAATTATCTTAGTTTAGAGTCTGCTTCTGCTGCCTTAGAATGTCTATATATTCCTTATTACATCACTGTATGTATGGTTTGCTCTTCAGAAGCACCTTCTTAGCTCTCCAGTCCTTGAAGTAATGAATTTAAAAAAAAAAAAAACAAAAAAGCCATGCATTTGTTTTAAAAGCATAAAGCAAAATGGGAAAATAAGAACACGTGAGGAGAGCGTGTCCTGAGGTGAATAATGCGTTTTCTAAATGCTGTTAAATCGTATTGAACTAATTGTGAAACGATGATGAAGAGATCTTTGTTTATTAACTATAGACAGCAGTTCAGGAAGAAAACACTGTAGAATCTCAGCCAGTGCCAAACATAGATCATTTACTCACCAACATTGGAAGAACGGGAGTATCTCCTGGAGACGTATCAGGTAACTCTTGCCCGGACAGTGTTAGTCCATAGGCTAGAATAACCTACTCTGTTAATTCACTGTAACTCTCTCTTTCTGTTTTCTTTTACTAATAAACTTTTTTTCTCTTTTCCAAAAGATCATTAACACTTCTTAAAGACTTGAATTGTTGATAACCATGCATGAGATAATTTGGAAATTTTTGTTGTTCAACAGGAATATAATCATTAAAAGATGAGGCTTGCACATACTATTTTATTTATTCACAGTAACCCATGCAATCATCATCGTGAGGTGAAGCAGATCTGCTGCTGTAAAGTGGTTTGTTGTGATGGCAGAAAGACCTTTCTTCACTGGTGTTCTAATATTGCTCCTTCCCAACGTTAGGAATGCAAAAAATTGAGTTATGTTTTGTTGTTAAGTGATGGACACTTTTATAAGTATGTTGCAGTATGTCTAAACTAAAGCTAATTTCCTTCTGTTTATAAATGCCGTCCTCTTTTGTGGCTAAGGACAAGCATTGCAGGCTCTTTTTTGGTGACTTTTTCTCCCCTCCCTTCACTCTACTATTGCACTAACCCAGCATGTTGTATCCCACAAATGTTATCCCTTCGTCTCTAGCTTTCGTTTCAGTTTTCAGAGAGTTGTTCAGCACTTACTGAAACAGTCACTTTATACTGACGTTGTAACAGGCGAAGTGGGAGGAGTCTATCACACGGTGATGTCATTAGTGGATTCTGTGATGTCACTGATGGACAGCTGGAACTGTAGGAAGAAGGAGGACTGTTGCCCACACTGTAGCTGCCTTGTCTGCAGAAACCCCCGTTTCTTGTAAATGGAAAAAAAGGAAAAAAAAAAAAAAAAAGTTGATCTGTGCTGTAAATTTTCTTTTACGAGTATTTTAAACAGATCAATGCTACTTTTTAAAAGTTTTTCTGCTGTTTCTTGTTATCTCTGAAGCAGACCCTGAGGAGAAATAGCATGGTATGGTCTACCAGTCTTTCTAGTCATAAAGCATTAGCCATGTGTCAAAAAGGGGTGTGGCAGGGGGCTCAGCTCTTTCGTCCTAGGGAGGAAGTCCCTAAAGCTGGAACACAGCCAAGTTCCTATTTTTCAGTCATTGTGCTAGCCCCTTCCTACCCCCTTTGTAATTGTACAATCTTGGGTTTTGCGAGACAGTAAAACTATGGTGTCCATTTTTCATTTCATAATAGCGCTTGCTATGGAAAAGTACAAAACTGGTAGCTGCTGAAATCTAGATGATTTAAAAATAAAATTTTACCTATACGTAGTCAGAGGTGGAGAGAGATGTATAATTGGGGTGTTACACACAAAATATGATTCAATTCTGTTAAAACCTCACAAAAAGAATATGACTACACGAACCATGATTTGTGCCTAGGCCAGCCAACAGTACTGAGACATTCAATTTTGCTTTGTGTATCCTGAATCTCAGGAGAGTACACAGTACGATCCTGAAAAGGTCTCTCAGCTGCGGTTTTGCAGGGGCTGTATACTTAAAACATCGAATAAACATTAGTATTTCTGTTTTTTATTTAGAAGAACAGGGCTCCTTTGCCATTCCTATCATTGAGCTGGTTCTGCCTACAATTCACAGCATCCTTTCATGGCGGTGGCTTTCTGTGGTGCAGCTTGCATCTTTGTGAGCTCTGACTATTCACTCTGTTCTGGTTTTATTTGCTTCACATTTTGTTCCGTGCTTGTCTTTTTCCATAAGTCCAGCATTGTCTGTAGCAACAATGAAAAAATTGCACAGAACTGAGCAGAATTGTGTTTTTTTCAATTTTTCCACAGATTCAGCTACTAGTGACTCAGCAAAATCTAAGGTAAATCATTTTGTGAAATGATGTCGTTACAAGCTTCTGAAATCTGTTAGATATTTGCTTGCTTTATTAAAATGCTTATTTGTGGATGTACTATAGAGCTTATGTAGAATTTTTTGGAATGAGTGGTAATACTGTTTTCTTATCAAATAATTTTAAAGTGTTACACTGGAAAAGTATCGCCTGTTTGCAGTTACCTGTATCTGCCAAAGCAGTCAGCTGCACACCTGAACAGCTCTGTTACAAACTCTTGTAATTGTGAGCACTCACCTCCTTTTTGCATCTCATTTAGTAGAAGTAAATGTGTGTAGTTTGTTCCCTGTCAGTGTTGGCATACTACTTACTGCCGGGCAGCGTTTGTGTTTCCCTATTTCGCTGAGAAAAGCATATGTAGAATTTAGCCTTTTCTCCCTCAGGAGGCAATAGCTTCTCCCCATACGGGAAGCCAAAGGCTGTGGTTAGAGATTGCTGTGCAGAATCTCCCTGGGAAGTACTGCTGTGCTCGGGAGGACAGCCTGGGAGATGGGGGGAATAACACCGGAACCTGGGCAATAGTTCCATCCTCAGTTTAATGCCGGAGTTACCGTCTGACCCGTGGACAGATCTTTCAGTCTCCTAGGTGCTTGTTCCGCAGTTGCTGACACTGAATGTGTGGACCTGCCCTCGGTCAGTGTGAGCGCGTGATGCAGCTTCAGGCTGCTGTGCGTTCGAGGTGTGTCACTGGTGGCCCCTTTCGAACTGAGAACAGGACTTAACGCATCCTCCTGGTTCATAGAACCGTAGAATGGTTAGAGTTGGAAGGGACCTTAAAGATCATCGAGTTCCAACCCCTCTGTCTGGGCAGGGACACCTCCCACCAGACCAGGTTGCTCAAAGCCCCATCGAGCCTGGCCTTAGACACTTCCAGGGATGGGGCATCCACAACTTCCCTGGGCAACCTGTTCCAGTGCCTCACCACCCTCACAGTAAAGAATTTCTTTCTAGTATCTAATCTAAATCTCCCCTCTTCCAATTTAAAACCATTACCCCTTGTCTTGTCACTACATTTCCTGACAAAGAGTCCTTCTCTGGCTCTCCTGTAGGCTCCCTTCAGATATTGGTAGGCTGCTATAAGGTCTCCCCGGAGCCTTCTCTTCTCCAGGCTGAACAACCCCAACTCTCAGTCTGTCTTCATAGGATAGGTGCTCCAGCCCTCTGATCATCTTCATGGCCCTCTGCTGGACCCGTTCCAACAGGTCCATGTCCTTTCTATGTTGAGGACTCCAGAGCTGGACACGATATTCCAGGTGGGGTCTCACGAGTGCAGAGTAGAGGGACAGAATCACCTCCCATGACCTGCTGACCATGCTTCTCTTGATGCAGCCCAGGTTGCGGTTGGCTTTCTGGGCTGCCAGTGCGCACTGCCGGCTCATGTTGAGCTTCTCATCCAGTTCATTGTTGAGATGCCAGCCCAGCTGCTTTGTGAGGATACTCAGTGGCTCAGCCACTGCCTCAAAAAAGCCCAGCTTCCAGGACACCATGTCAGGTTGCTTGTGCCAGGACCGTGTTGTTGGCAGGTTGCTTCTCACTGGAAGCCACCTGCGAGCGGCACAGGGTGACAGCATCGGACAGGCCTGCGAGCAGCAGCACGGGATGCCTGTGGTTTGCCTGGGCCAGGAGCTGGCTTACTGCTCAGCCAGCCCTGCTTGCAGCAAGACGTGTTCCAAGAGGAGCCCCAGCTGGCTGCGTTGCTTGATGTATCCTTCTTGGTGAGAAGGATGTGTACCCATTCCCAGCCCATGGAAAAAAATGCACAGAGCTCACCCATGCTTTGCAGGGACACTAGCTAATGCAAGAGTGCACTCTCGGTACCTCATCTGTGAAGCAGTTTCTGTTGCAAACCAGTCTTGAAAAGGTTGTCTTGCTGTAATAAGAATTGCTGCGGTCACTTGGAAAATGGTAGGCCCAAGCACCCCCAGTGGTCCATTGCCAGTCAGTTTTGGATTGGCACTTGTCTGCTGGCACAGCAATTCAGAGGTGTCACCTGCTGACCAGAAGGTTCTCTGTCCGTGCTGCCTGTAGGTGGTCATGGTGCAGGAGGCCAGGCAGTTGCTGTAGGTAGTCATCATGCAGGCTTCTCAGATGCTTGTTTCCATGGGGGCTTCCAGCAAGATTGAACACGTCTTCTGCCCATCCTGTCCCATCTCTGAGCTCTGTGTCAAGAACATGGGATATTCGATAACCATAAATATTTTTGTTACTGTTGGTAGAAGTTTCTCCCAACTCTTCCCTGTCCGTGTTCCTGTAAACAAGTTAGTGCACCCTCACTGAGGCTGTCATGGTCGACACAGCCACTGTGTTATTGTCTGGCTGTTTGACCTTGGCTTGTGAAGTCATATAGTGGCAGTTTTCACCATTGCCAGCACCATTTTAATTTCTGAGGAGATGGTGAATAGGAATGAAATTTGCACCAAGAAGAAGTTTCTTGAGCAGAAATACTAAATGCACTGGGTCTGTTCAGTGCTCTGCTTTGTACGGTCAGTGCATTTATGCCACAGAAGTAGACATCCTCCGACAGTTCAGTGTGCTGTGGAGCGGAGAAGTATCTTGTTGGTCAACAGCTGACTAGTTAGAGGATGACTGCTGTGCATTAGCTTCCCTTTTCTCTTTCAACTTACTCTCTTAACTAGGTATTTGGAGTCACTACATGATCCTTCCAATAATGATGTCCCAGCTTTTTTTTGTTAAAACTGCTACCATGATGATAGGTAGCTCTTCGCCCCCACACTTTTCCCTCTCCCTCTCTGCAGTGCTGTGTAGTAACAAATGATTGGGATTGTGAAGACTTTTTGAGCGTGGCCCATCATGCTGAGTTTTCCTTCCCTCAGGTCAGAGAGAGGGGCTAGACATCTGAATGTGGACTTTTGTTCAGGTAGCTGACACCCAAGCTGCTCTTGTTGAGCCCTAGACAGAATTCAAATTTCAGTCCCACTACGTTAAAGGCCTTTGATGTAAGCAGCTGCCCTTTTCAGCAGGTACCCTTGCTGTATTCTTTTCCCAAATGTCTGCAGTGTGCAAACTGCACTGGGCAGCAGTCACAGACGAGGTGGTACCTGCCCCAAACCTCCCACTCCTAAAGGTAGCAGTGGGGCAGTAAGTAGGAAAGGTACATAGCTTTGAAGTGGCCAGGTAGCAATGTTGTCAGTGTAGTGAAAATAGTTTTTAATTAATTTTATAAAATGGAATAATTGGGCTTGCCCCTTTATTGCTTCTGCGCAATTCTGAAGGTAGATTCCTCAAAAATCAGGAAGAAGTTATTTCTGTTAATTTTCTATACTTGTGCATAAAGTAGGGTTTTGTATAGCTTTCGTTTATCGTAACTGATGAGTTGATTCAATTTAAAAACTCAACCTGAAGGTGAAAGGTCAGCTGAAAAACAGTTCAGGAATTTAGCCTTTTCACATAGGTAAGACCTTGAAAAGAGAGATTTAAAACGCACTCTCGGTCCTCATCTGTGAAGCAGTTTCTGTTGCAAACCAGGCTTGAAAAGGTTGTCTTGCTGTAATGAGCCTGCTTTATTAGTCAATCAGAAACAAAATAGGTGTATATGCAAACCAGACTTCGTCAAGTTGAAGGGATTCAGATAAAAAGTGGAATTCTCAGGATGAAAATTGACTTCTTGGGCAATGTCATGTAGACTACAGAAAAAGAATGGGAATATTTCCTGAATAAAGACAGACGTTCTGTTGTGAAGCATAGGATGTGTTGTTTAAAAGTCTCAGGCTGATGAATGTTTTTTTGTGATTTCTGATTGTGCCCTCCCCCTTTTCTTTTTTTCTAAACAGGGTTCTTGGGGTTCTGGAAAGGATCAGTATAGCAAGGAACTGCTTGTGTCCTCCATTTTTGCAGCAGCTAGTCGCAAGCGGAAAAAAACAAAAGAGAAACCACAACCAAGCAGCTCAGAGGATGAGTTGGATAATGTGTTTTTCAAGAAGGAGCTTGCAGAACAATCTCGTGGTGACACAACAAAAGAGGACATAGCTAAAGGGGAACATGAAAGAGAGAGAGAGACAGGGAGAAAACAGAGGATGTTTGTCCTGAAGGAAAAAGAGAACAGCAGTAAAAAAGATGTGAATGTTGTAAAGGACGAAAAGAAGTCATTAAAGAAAGAAAGTGTCCTGTCAGAGGAACCTTCACTGCCTTACCATGAAAAATGTACAAAATCACCGAATCTCAGATGTCTGCAAACCACGCAGAAGAATAACCCTAAAATGCCTAATTCACAATCTTCTTCCCAGGTTGAGGAGACAGTGTCTGACTCTGGCACTATGCTTAGCACTTCCTCCCAGGCTTCCCAGCACAAATACTCATGCAAAAAAGTAGCCAGCCCTGAAATTAAACACAATGAGTTTTTAGCAGCTGATGTCAGCTCCATCACCTCAGACTATTCAACTACTTCATCTACTATGTATCTGACTGGCTTAGATGCCAGTATGCTGAGCCCTGAGGTGCAGTCAGTGACGGAAAGCAAGGGCGAAGATGCTGATGATGAGAGAAGTGAATTGATCAGCGAAGGGCGTCCAATGGAGACAGACAGTGAGAGCGATTTCCCCGTCTTTGCCACCAACACAGCTGCTGAAAGGCTGTCCAAGGGGAAGGTTTCAGAAGTGGTAAAGACCAGTCGGAGGAACTCTGAGGAAAGCGAAGTAAGTTGTACTGAGGGAAGTTCAACACCAAAGTTAGAGAGTCGCAGACTTTTTAGCTCGCACAAACTTATCGAATGTGATACGCTGTCTAGGAGAAAGTCTGCACGGCACAAAACAGACAGTGAGGGTTCAGGGGATGCGAAGAGCGAGAAGGACTTGCCTGCTGTGACCAAAATGTTTGACATAATGAAAAAAGGAAGATCGACAAGCAGTTTAGCTACATCAGCCAGAAGCGAGACTGACAAACAAGAACCTACCTGGAGACTTAAAATTACAGATAGGTTAAAGCTGCGACTCAAATCATCTGCAGATGACATGTTTGGAGTTGGGAATCAAAAAGCTAACTCTGCGGAGACTGCAAAGAGGAAAAATATCAGGCGAAGGCATACGCTTGGAGGACAGAGGGATTTCGCTGAAATAAGTGTCCTGAATGCTTGGAAAGCTCAAGAGCCAAGTCAAAGTAGAGAGAGAGAATCTGAGCTTTCAGCTGTGAATCGGTTGAAGCCAAAGTGTCCGGCGCAGGACCTCTCCATCTCAGACTGGCTTGCACGAGAACGTTTACGCACTAGCACAACTGACCTTAATACGGGTGAAACTGGAAAGCCCAGACTTGAGAACACTAGCTTAGCAGACGTACCCACGGCAGATCTGCCTCCATCTGCAGAGATGCAGGCAGATGAAGGCAGTTCTTCCAGCAGCTTGACTTTAATTAATAGAACACCACCTTTGGGACCATTTCAGCCACCAGACCAGGTAAATGGTGAAAATTATCAGAATATGAACAAAAACAACTTTAGCCCAGCAGTTGATGCCCATCCTCATAAACTGTCTGGGACCCAAGTGGTTAGATCTCGATTCTACCAGTATCTTTGAAATGGGGAGATATGTCCACTACAGCAATTCATTAACTTACTGTTACACTTCCCAGTAACTGTGTGTATGTGTGTGTGTACATATATATATATATTTTCCTGTACTGTTGTTGTTATGCAGCCTTCATTTGGGCTGGTTTCATCAATATGCTCTGTGGAACGTCTTCACAGTGCATTACCACAGCCAGAAGAACACTAAAGTTAAAGTATATATATATTTTAAGAAAAAGTATATTTGATGGCTGCATACAAATGTTGAACAAAGCATCTGATGCAACATGCTATGTAGTGTATACATGGTTTTCTGACTGAGAGTTGGCCTGGCATTAGTATGCAGAAAAATTGTTCTTTTGGTTTAGTCACTAACAAGTGCCTCATCATAAATTCATTTGGTTTGTTAGGGTGCCATATTGTTAAATTAGAGAAACTTATTACAAACAAATGAATGCATTTTACTGTTAACGAGTTTCATTACATTTTACAAATGTTAACACAGGTGGCTACAGAGCTTCCATTCCTTAGGCATTCCAGTAAATATTGGAGTTTTATATTTCCAATTTTAATACAGATTTTGAGTTTTATGTGACTTGAATTTTTAATCTTTCTGTAAAATAAGTAACTTAAATGTACATATTACATGTGTATCTTTTCTTCAGATACCAGATTTGATATAAATGTTGTAACATAGGCGTGTAGATAGTGGATACTGGATGGAACTGGTTTCTTTTATTGAGAATATAATTCTGCATGAAGACCTAATGAATCCAAACCTGTATCATGCCTGTGTGCATACCCACTTAAACACTGGAAATAAAATTGTTTTGGTGACTCCTGGCGTGATGTGAGTTCATTCTGATGGGCAGGTTTAAAAGGCTGCGTGTACGAGCTGCAGTGGGCAGCTGCCCTCAGCATCCCAGGACTTGCCGTTGCTCCTGCTGAAGGCGCTTCTCCTTAAAGGCTTGTTTGTGGGATGAGGTGGAGGTCAGTGCGTGAGAGAGGGGGTCGGCTGCTTAAGTATTTTCATCTGGATATATAGTCTGATACTGAGGTATGTAGCAAGTTGGTTTGTGTTTAATATGCTGGTTTTGTAGCACTGAAAAAAAAAATGTCCATAATCATCCCTGAGTCATTAAGAGTGATTAACAGCATCTGCCAGTCAAAACATTACTGTAGGATGAGTCTTGAACTTTTTATAGTTTTCCCTGTGACGGTGAGTTTGTACACTGAAAATTGTTCTGTGTGTGAACTTGTCTACCAGTTATATTTTCTCTTCTATGTTCTGGCATAACTGCTGGGAAACAGAGCAGCCGTTCTTCGCTTTGGGTGTTCCCAGGTCTTGCTCTGTCACTTGCTTGGCAGAGCGTGAACCTGTATCGATGATAAATAAGCAACGAACGTTGTGGGCGTAGAAAAATTCACGCGTGTGTCCTGTTAGGAATGAGAGTGGCTGGGGTGTGTAGGCTGGCGTGGCTGCAAGCAGACTTGCTTTCTTTCCAAAGTGACACTAACAGTCCCGTGCTTTGATCTGCTGCGGGTTTGATCCTTGTGAGAAATCGTTATAAAAACAGGCTGTAAGAAACGCATCGGATCCGACAAACGAAGATCTGTGAAAGTTCTCGCCACAGAGAACTTTGTGTGCATCTAATCTTGTGCATCTAGTACCTGTTCACGTCAAAATTAATGACGTTCTTGTGCTCTCCTTGCAAACAGAAACGTCTTTTCCCCCCAGCGTGAGCAGCGAGCTGGTGCCTCAGCAGCGTTTCTGTGTGCGGGTGTGTTTGGGGAACACCAAGTAACTGGTGATGATTTCTGTTTCAATCCTAATAGAGTATTTGAACACGGGATTTCAAAACATGGTGTTGTGATGCCTCTGTAATGCTGTTCGTCAGCCGATGCCCACCGTGTCTTACTGGAGGTAGATTCTGGGCCATCATTAGCCTCAGAAGCTTGTTAAGAGTGTATGTTTAACATCCCCTGTAAGTCACAGGGGTGTTCTCGGTGAGGCAGTGTATGTGCAGAGGCACGTAAGGGGCCCTGGGGGTCTGCATCTTGCTCTGATTTGACGGCTGTTTTGGTGGATCAAGTTAATTTTCATTTTGTTGTGTTTATAGATAACTAATGATTTTAACTCCTGAGTCTAGATGGCTGCCAGCTCCTAGGCCTGAGAGCACAGCACTTGCCTCGTATTGACTGGAAGAGACCACGCGATCTTTTGAAAAATTAGGAACTTAAAAAATATTAATCCAACAACCAAAATGAAACCCAACAACACACAAACCCGGAATTGTCTTGGCTGGCAAAACTACAGGTACAAATGAAAGGCCTCGGCAGCCTCCCTGGTATCTCCTGCTGCTGCGCTGGCTGCGTGGTGGAAGCTGCAGAGCAGTTGCAGAAGGAGCTTGGACAAAAGTCGGGGATATCCCAGGGGGTGTAAGGTAAGGATTTACGGCAGTTCGGGCCACCGCTGCCTTGCCCTCTCCATGTCGAGCAGCCTCGGAGGAGACAAGCGGGCAGGCGGGGTGGGAGCGAGGGGAGGGAAGCTCTGGGGAAGCACTTGAAGGGGAGATGCAGGGAGTAACCTCGGGTGCATCAGGGTGAGGTGACGACTGAGCTCCACCTGAAGAAAGCAGCGTGTGGCAGCAGATCTGAGGCAGGAAAAACACTGATGCTTTTTCTGCTCTTTGAAGACTGCCAAGATTTGGGGCTCCTTTAAATTCTGGCCAGTGTGACAGCTGAGATGACATTTTTAGGAGCCTTTGCTATGCCCTGTTCTTAGCAACTTCTTCAGACCCTTACCTGTGGGGCTTTGTTCTGTTCTTGTTTTGTTTTTTCCCCTCCTGCTCTGGAAGAGGAGGACAGTCTGATTGACACAGGAAGGGAAATGCCTGCAATAACCTGCCCTGAGGTGGATACTGTCGGTGCCAGTGTTTCCTCTGGAGGCTGGATTGAGTGGGGTGGGCAGCTCCAGGGGGCCGCAGAGCCACTGAGGTGGGCAAGGACCCCTGAGGACCCCCTCGCCCTGCCCTGGTTTGGGCAAGCGCAGCCAGAGCAATTTGGTCAGGGCTGGGGCTGGTTGGGTTTTGAGTATCTCCAAGGTCTCCACAACCTCCCTGGGCAACGTGACAGTGTTTGATCGCACAGTAAAAAAGGGGCTTTTTTTGTTACGTTTAAGCAGAATTTCTTGAATTTCAATTTGTGCCTATTTTTTGGTTTTATACTCATCAGAAGGATTGAAACTGGCTTGGAAAGTACTTTTGGCCTGAGGACTGGTTGGAGCTGCGTAGCTGCAGGTGGTTAGGAACAACAGGTCTAAGCTGAGATCTGACGGGGAAATAACAAAAGGATGAACTGTGGTGGTAGTTACAGCGTTTGGCCATTAAAACGGTTCCAGTGGGGATCAGTGGGTTAGCTTAAAATCTTTTTTCTGGGACCTGGTCGCAGTCATACGGCACCTTCTGACTTTTTAAGCTTCTCTGAAGGTCTTGTTAAGTCCCCGTTAGTATCACTCACGGCACTGACAATGTGGAATTAAGCCATGGCCCCAGCCCAGATGGTTCTTCAACTGCTTTCACGCTGCTGCAGAGCTGAAGGAAGGTCGGGGTCTCTTCCCGTCCGCAGGAATCTGAGGAGAACCTCTCTCCGCTTTGTCCTGGCAGGAGGAAGGAGTGTGAAGTGTGGCCTCATCTGCTATAAATAGCTGTGTTCTTGTTTTTAAAGCCAGGTCATTCGTTACGCCATCCCATTTAGATAGTAATCAAGCAATTCATTATGCCAGCGTGCCGAAAGAAGGGTGTAGTTTGATGCATGGCGGGGAGGGCGAACGACTTACACCAGACCTGCCCCCGTTGAAGTGGCGCGTGTCCCCGAGGCGCTCGCTCACGAGACTGAAAAAATCTGCCTTTATCGTCTGTTACGGAACCCGTGAGTGTTTAAGTGTGCAGGGAGAGCTGCCTCTTGGTGGGAATGGGATGGATTTTGGCCCTGTACGTCTCTAGGCAGAAATGTCCTGCACGTCCCTCCTTTCACCTGCCCTGTGCATCACCTTCTGCTCTGCCTTCCCACCACCCTGGCCTGCCCATTGCAGGGGCTGGGAGCTGCGTTGCTTGGATTTTGCTGCAGTCCCCATAGGCACCGTCAGCCGACACACGGGGGTGGCATGCGCTCTGCTCTGAAGTCCTGGGCTGGCACTGAGGACAACGGCAGCGGGAAGGTCCTGCTCCCTCCCGACTCCTTCCACCTCCACAGGGAGCGGTGAGCAGCTTCGATGATGATTTTTTTGGAGCAGTGAGGTCCTATCGCATCCGAACCTGGGGGATGGCTGTAAATAAACTAAAGAGACTCAATGGCCGCTCACAGAAGAGACTTGTGCTGCAAACGCAGCTGCCGGCAGGTCTGGTGCCCTGGAGGTACGGTACCCTGATGGGTTATTATCTTCTGAAGACCCTCTCTTACCTTTAAACTGCCCAAGAGCTGGTGAGAGCTCGGTCTGCAGTTGTGTGCGCCAGGGCGATGGCAGCGGGGCCGGGCTGCCTTTTTGCACGTTCCCTTTCTGAGGGCAGCCCCTCGCCTGCGGGGGCCGAGGGCTGCAGCGTTAGCACCGAGTCCTCTCTTTCAGTGGTGGCTGCCCGGTGGGTCTCATCCCTGACCGGCTGCAGCCACCTCTGCCAAAACTGCCTTTTCTAACTGGTTCGCAGTGAGAAAGTTGGCTTTTTAATCACTAGCCTGTGCTGTTTCCCTCCATGCTCGAGGGATTTATTTTACAGGCTTGCTGATATTTCTAAATACTCTGCTCAGCGTTCAAAAGCCTTCCAGGTGCTGAGCTGCAGCCTGCACGCAGCCCTCCCCGCCTGCCTCCCCGACAGCCCCACGTCCCGGCAGGGGGTTATGAGCTGCCCGAGGCTGTGGCTGGTTTCTCTGCTGCGTGCAGGGACCCTGCTTATTTATACAACTGCCCCCAGTGTCTAAATTCACACGGAGAATGCGCTGCTGTAGCCCCAAAGAGGCCGTGAGAAGCAGGAGCAGTGCCAGAGCTGCTGCCCACAAGTCGCTGTCGCTGGGGTCCCTGCCTGGCTGTATGATGGCTCTTGGAGAGGATCAGGTGTTGGCAAGATACCATGCTCTCTGGGGGAGGAGAACAAAACCTAATATGTATGTCCATCATTTAGCTTGAACTTGTATCTTTGATGTCTACCATAAAGGAGAAGTACTGACCTCCCGGTGCTTGCTCTGTCGCTCTCTACAACTACCTGAAAGGAGGCTGTAGCCAGGTGGGGGGTTGGTCTCTTCTCCCAAGTCACAGGATAAGAGGAAATGGCCTCAAGTTGTGCCAGGGGAGGTTTAGATTGGAGAATAGGGAAAATTTTGACACTGAAAGGGTTATTAAGCATTGGAATGGGCTGCCCAGGGAAGTAGTTGAGGCACCATCCCTGGAGGTATTCAAAAGACTTGTAGACACAGTGCTTGGAGACATGGTTTAGTGATGGTTCTGTCAGTGTTAGGTTGATGGTTGGACTAGATGATCTGAAAGGTCCCTTCCAACCTAGATGTTTCTGTGATTCTATGATTGTGTGTATTTGCTGTGTGTTGTGTGGGGACATGCAGTAGCCCCACCTGGTTACAAGATAAGGCAATAAATGAGCCTTGTGACGAGGGAGTGATGTACTCAGCGCTGTACAAGGGAGAAGGTGCCCTTGGAAACCCACGGGGTCCGGAGCGTGCAGCGCCACACAAGTGCTTTCAGAGGTTCTTCCCACACGAATCAGCTGCTCCCAGACCAGGCTTTGGAGCCACCGCTTTTCTGTCCCGGCTGGAAGGGAACTGGCTTCAGGCTGGTGGTTCAGCGCGAGCGCTCGGAACCGCACCTTGTGCTTTGCCAGCGGTGGGGAACGCGCTCAGGAGGGGACAGTCCTCAAGGAGGGGACGGCGCTCAGCACGAGCGCTGCTTGGACTGACCGTGTGTCGTGCTCCTGCGGTGGGAGTTAATGTTTACATTCTTTACTTACTCCCACTGCAGAGGATGCACCTGCTGAGAGCTCGGTGTTGAAATGACAATTTCCAGAAACCTCCTGTTTCACAAGGAGGAGGAATAAAAAAAATAAAGGTGGAAAAGATGATACCTCGTTCAATCAGTCAAAGGTTGGGTGCTTTTTTTTTCTCACTGGTCTTCTTACCTGGAGTTCCAGCAATTTGTCAAGGTAAATCTGAAAGACCCCATTCTGAGATTACTACTTATGTTTAGCTTTAATCTGGGGAAAATAAAGCCGATTTTTCTCCTGTTGGTTTAATGCCCTCAGGTAAACATCTTAACAGCTAATTGAGACCATTATAAAAGTTATTAGTGACAAAATACAAATAATATAAGCATGCAGCCCTTTATTTTTGTAAAGATCTTTGCTTATCATAGTTCTGTATATTACATTATAGTGTTATACAAATAAATTTATTTACAAAACCATGAGCTATGCAAGCTTCTTGCGCTTTTTCCTATTTGTCTGATATCCATCTCTTTCAACCCTTCCCCATATATATTTTTAAGCATGCATAAAAATTAACTTTGGTGTGGTAAAACTACTCTATGTGCCCAGCCACATACAGTATTTATTTATTTATATATATTTATAGATATGTACAAAAGTTTGCCAGTATACAGAACAGTACAGAAGTGTACATTTTAAAATCCACAATGCAATACGTTAATGGGTTACCAGGTCTCAGTAAAATAAAACTGAAGGAAAAAGGTGGATTAAGCTGAGAAAAAAAGTAATCAGCAACTACCTATATGTGTAAAACTATTTTTTTTTTTTTCCTTGGCTTGGCAAATTCTTAAATATCATCTGAATGGCAGTGCAATAGGTCGAGTTGCCTCATACACACTAAGACCAGTCTTGTTCTGTTTCCTGTGTAGAGGTTTACTGTCCAGCATACTACTTTCAAATGTACTTTACAATAGTATCAAAATGTTTTGGCAAAAAGATCTTGAAAGGAACCATGACATTTGTTGACAAAAATAGAAATCTGTAACAAAGCTAAATAACACCAAAATAAAAGAAAAATATTTTAGTTTCAGTTTTACAGTTGTGTATAATCACACTTTAGTATATCTCTGTTCACGTCTAGTCCCCATAATGAAAAATAGCTTTATACAAAACAACTTACTAAATTTTTACCCATACATTTTCCCATGCTCAGTACACCGCTGTGCACACACACTCCAGCTCACTCGCACACCTTCACGCTTTTTTTGTAAGAGGTGCTGCCTAAAGGAAGAAAACGCTCGTTTATCATTACAACAGCAACAGTTTTACAAAAAAGCTTCACTCTACTCTAGTGTAGTAATTCAGTATTTAGCACACGATGATTAGTATTAAGCCTCCAGCGATACAGCAAAATGGTTACATTCCCTGGTTAAAATACTGGCTGCGGATTCTTTGCAAATGAAGGAAAAGCCTTGGTGAGGTGGCACGCGTGCTGTGCGTAGCCTTTAGGATGGCTCCTTGGCCGTGGGCGGGGTGGACTTGCCGGCATTTCCATTCTGTGCCTTGTAGCTGGTGAAGCTAGGGGTGTGGATTGTCCTGATGCTCTTCACACCTTGGTTCAATGAAGTGGGAGAGGTAGAGGAGGGGGGGGAGGTAGAGGAGGAAGGAGGGGGTGGCCGGCCATTTTGAGTCTGTAGCGAGAACGAGAGATGGTGACCTTTCCCTGGGTAAGTGGGGCTCTGAAACTTGGAGGAGCCGTTAGAGACAGAAGGGATGAGGGAGGTAGAGTAAGTTATGCGACCTGTCTGAGGACCGAGAAGGTTAGAGGGAGGAATGGAGGATTTAGTGGGTGGGTTAAGAGGGTTAGAGCCGTCACCGCTAGAAGCAGGTGCTGAGCTGCTTTTCCCAGAAGAGGGAGAAAAGGCTGGGATCTTAGAAGCAGGTAGGGTAGGGGAAGTAGCCTTATAGTCCCCACCAGCTTTCTTAGCACTTCCATTAGCCTGCAAATAAAGACGGCAGGAGACAGTTCGTCAGAAAGCCAGTAACATGATAAACCAACAGGACCTGGGAAAATAGCCCTACAGAGAATAAGAATTAATAGTTCGAGGCCTGAGCTAAGTCTTGCAGCTGTGGACTGGACCTGGTAGAAAACCCAAAGTGCCCAACGAAGAGTGCAGAGAGAGAGAGAGAGAACAAACCAACAAAGCTTTTGTGAGAAGGCACGATCTATGGGTTACAGACCAGTCACTACATCGGCCATGCTTCTGGGTTATTAACGTGTGAACAGACATGTCCGGCCGGAGCGTTAACGTGCATCTACTGCCATCTACTACCGACAAGTTAGTGTCCAAGCCTTCCTGTAAAGACTCTCTGAACAGAAGCATTCCCAGCTCTCCTAAGGAACCGCCACATTAACCAAAGGGAAAGTAAACAGGTAGTTGACATCTTAAAATTACAGCTGAATATCACAGTGTTAAAAAAAAAAAAAACAAACAACAAACAACCCCCCAAAAAAAGAAAACCCCAACCCAAAAACCAAACCAGAACAAACAAACAAAAGCAGCAGGTGTTTTATTGCAGACGTGCATGCACAAGCATGGTGAAAAGATCAGTAGATCCTGTCATGCCCCCAGGATCCAGGACGTCCAGTTAGACCTCACTCGAAAGACAGGCAGCCGTTATTTGGTATAGTCTCAGTCAGTTACTGGAGGTTTTAAATAAACAAACAACATGAAATGTCCATCCAAACACCGGGTTTAGGGTAAAACTACCTGTCTGTATTGGCGTGGATCCTGCAGCTTGTGCTGTTTGCCTGCTTTCTCCACGCTTCCTTGTCTAGTTTTTGAAGCCATGGGGACCGGCATCCGGCTTGTCTGGGAGGCAGCGCTGGAGCCCTGCGGAAACGAGTGGAGGGGCGGGGAGGGGAGAGAAGGAGAAGGGATGATCAGCTCCGCTGAGCTTGAAGAGGAGCCTGCACACCATGCGCCACAAAAAAAAAAAAAAAAAAAAAAAAAAAAAAAAAAAAAAGCCACAGTATACATGCAGGGAAAGTTCAGGAGCTTCACACCACAGGTGTTAATTTCCAGAATCAAATGGAGAAAACTGCTCAGCTACTGATCAGCCTGGATTTCATGTCAGTGACGCTTGTCATTTCACACAGCAGATTATTCGGCCCAGCTCCCCTGCATTTGCCCATCACCAATCAGCAGCAAAGATCAAAAAAAAAAACAAACACAACCAACCAACAGTCTATTATTAGCTGTTAGACACCTCATGGGGAGCCCAAACAAGCCACCTGAAAGGAAGCAAACAAATCACAAGACCCTCTTGTTTAATGGTGATTATTGCAGATTTTAGAAAGCAGCTGGAGGTTTGATTTCTCGGACTAAGGTACCTTACGTGAAGTGGCGGGGATTGACGGAGGGGGCTCTACGCCAGCAAGGCTCTCATCCAGCACTACAAGCTCTTGGGGTGGGGTCTCTGGTACTATCTGGGCAGAGAAGGGGACACTGCTTCCCTCAGAGCTGTGTGTGCTTTCAGGGATAGATTTTGGACTCATTTCACTGATGGTGTTTTCCAGCTGCTTTATAGTCTGCTCAAGGCTGTCTAGCGTTCGGTATGTGCTCTGTCGAATTTCATCAGTCCTCGACAGGGACACTGCCGCTCCCGGGGGTCCCTCTTGCTTCCCAGAAGGACTTTTGTCACTGTCCTCGGGCTGAGACCTGGTGATTTCAAATCTCTTCGCTTCCTTGTGCTGCTTCAGGGTCCCATCTTCCTCCTCTTCTTCATAGACCACAACCTGCAAGGTCTTCTTCCCAGTCTTGGTTCCTGTCCGTATCGCCTGCGTCAGAGCAGCCAGCTGCTTTTTAGGGAATTTGAATTTAAATTTTTTCTTAGAATCCTGCCTGTTTCCAAACTGATCAGCAGAGTCCAAGTTTGCTTCTGTGCTTAGCCCATAGATCTGACGGTAGTTGTTAAAATTTGTCTTTGTGCTTTCCTCCTCTGCAGGAGGTCTGGTTTCTGCAGAGTCAGAGGAAGACTGAAGGTTAAATACGTACTGTTCATTGAGACCGTGAGCTGCTGAATACTCTACGATTGCTTTTCTATCATTAACTACTGGTGGCTCTTCCTTCTGGCTTTCAGAGAGTTCATGTGCTTCGTTTTCCTCCTCCTCCTCTTCCTCTTCTATCTTTTCCTCTGTCATCATTTTCTCCAACTCCTCATCACATTCCTCAAAAATTGTAGAAAGCCGCTTATATGCTGACCTAATATCCATCGGTTCATCAAAAATTATGATGACAGGTTTTTTGTCCAGACACACCACTGGCTCTTCGCTGTCTGTGTTTTCTGGGATACACTTCTCTGACGCCACGTCCTTCCTCGCGTCGATGTTCACTGTTTGCACATCTCCGCCTTTCCGGCTGACTATATCGTGAACTTCCCCACTCGAGAGAACCTGGACAGCTGTTTTAGTAATCATGAAGGCGATGTTTTCTGTGGGTGGGTTGTCTTCACTTGGAGAGCTGACCGGAGAGTCTGTCTCTTCAATGCTGTTCACACTGTTACTTCTGGACACTTTGGGTCGTAGCACAACCTGACTGTAGTTGACCGCAGAAGCTTCTTGCTCCTGCGAGGAAGGTTGAGGCCCCGTAGCCTCCTGCGTGTGCCTCATGAGAGGGGCAACGCTGCTGATGGGGATATGCTTGCCCGTGCTCTGCAAGGCTTCACCCTGCGGGAGGCCCTGGTGAGCATCTCGTGAGAGTCTGGAGTTTGGCTTTTGTTTTCCAGTTTCAACAGCTGGAAAATGGGATCCTAAAATATCTTGAGCCCCTCTTCGTTTGTCATCCTCTGGGAAACTGACACCAGACAGGTTTGTGCTCGTATTCTGAAGTTTTTTCTTAGAATAGTCTCTACTGTCTACAAACAAACCCTTGCTAAATGTAGGACTGTCATTCATTAAAAAGCCAATTTTACTGTCAGCTGTGCTGGATGAATCAGAACCCAATTCTTCTTCAGTTTTCCCTTCCCTCTTCTCTTTAGGATGGTCACTATCTGTGGGAGATCCTGTTGTAGCCCCATACACCTAAGGGGGAAAGTCGGATTACTTAGTTATTCAGGGCTGTTACCTTTACAGGATTTTTTTTTTTTCCCAAAATTAATCATCATATTCTCAGGGGAAGCGCAGACCTCATGAACTCACCGCTCTGTTTACTGCTGCAGAGGCATGTCTGAAGCTGTCATCTAATTCCTGTCTTTCTTCGGGGCAAAATCCCAGATTCTGGCAGAACAGTGCATGGTGTTACTGCTCTGCATGTGGCCAGCATGGGTTGTTACCTAGGGCTCCTGTTTTAACAAGGCCTCCAGAATATGCAAGTACACACTAATTACCTTATTTCCAACACAGTTCTACCTTGACCTGTTCACTTTTCAGCTAAAAAAAAAAAAAAAATCCCTAGTTTGTATAAGACTGAAGTTGAAAAGATTCACAGTATCTGATAGAGTTCTGCTGGGACACATCAAAGGGAGCCTGATGTGGAAGGGCTCACAGCAGAGCGCTTCGGCTTGCTGGCTCACCGGTGCACCAAACACGAGAGTCTGGCTACCCTTGAAAGGAAGGTTTGTACTCGGAAAAGCTGATTTTCAAATTACAACATTTTGCTGCTTCTAATGTTGCTCACACCTGAGCAGCCCTGCTCCACCACAGTTAACGCGATCACAGTTTGAGCATTTCTAAATCCTTCCTGCAGCTTAAAAGTACTCCTTCAACACTACCAGCAGCACCCTGTGGTACCCGTGGAAGTGCAGAACGAAGCATTGAGATACATTCATTTATAGAAACAACTCTGAACAGCACACTACTGGCTCAAAAGTAGTATATTTCCAGCAATGCAAATTTAAAGGGACTTTTTTCTTTATTTTCAAATGAGGTCCCCCTGAGACGCTGTTTCATAACACCAGGCTTTTGTTTGGGGCTTGGTTTGTAAGTGCTAATGACAGCTTAGGATAAACACCAGTCGTCAGGGTGAAGGAATGACCCATGGAATGACACCATGCCTATCAACGAGCACGAGAGAAATCCACAGTCAAAAGACGGCTCACCGAGAAGGAAATGAATCTGGCCTCAAGTGCCTGAAGGCAGTGAGCCAAAAGCGTTACTGCTGACATTGCTTGAGAGCACAAGCTGACTCCTAACACACCAGAAGGATAGACTATACTTATATGAGCAACAAGATGTGCAGAAGATCAGTCAGGAGAGTTGTTCTCCCAGCCGAGATGAACGAGTGACGGTACAGAAATCCACAGGTTGGCTAGTGCATGCACTCCCCGTGCACACACAGGTTCACAAGGTACAGTTTCTACATCTTGTGTGATATTTTCTTAAATATGTCTGAGGATTTTACACAGAAAAACTTTACACACAACCAAAACGCAGGAGTCAGAAGGTCAGGGATAGACCAGAGTCACAGTTCATCTCTACAATGGCTCATTAGCAGTAACAAGGCTGTGCAGCTGCTCCACAGATACCTTGACGTCCCTCATATTTCTAAATACGTAGGAGCTATCACACAAACCAGCCACGGCCAGCGAGGCATCAGCGGGCAGGCTGACACTGTCTGCACTTCATGCTGACAGCTGGTATCAGAACACCACACCAGGGCTCGTGGTACCTCAGGCCCAGATTTGCTAAGTGGTAGGCACCTTCCAGTCCCGTTACATGTCAGGGCTCCCAGAATTCGGCCAGGCCGTGTCATGGCACTCGCTGCCTGTGCACTGGCTGACTCAGTGCCCGAGTTCCCATTTCTCTAGATCTTTTTTAGCAAGTTCCACTTCTTGTTCCAAGCACCAGTGCAACATCTTGCGGTGTCATTGTAAGCAATATCTCATTTTAGGAACCGCGGCCTTTCTACTAAAAAAATAAAACTACAATAAAATTCATTTCCTCTACGAGTTTATCATGACCACAAGGCTCCATATTTAAAGCAAACAAACACTCTGTCATGTCAGATGACAAAAACAGATCTCATTAACCTTAAATTTCTGGACTCTGTGTTATTCCAATAAATAGTGGTTTATGGCAATTACTTGGCAGCATGTTTCAAAGAAACATTTGTGCTACAGGATGTGCAGCGTCTTGAGCAGTGACCCAGGTTTTCGTGTAACAGTATGATCTTCTCATTCTGACACCAGTAGTAATGAGGACGAATAGTGATATGTTCACACTTTTTTTTTCTCTCCGTAACGCTCTCATACACTCCACACAAGAAAGCAATTTTTCCCTTTTACTCATAGCTGTGAGCTTGTACCCTCACCCAGCCAGATGTTTGCAGCTTTAGACCAGAACTGCTGTTTGTGCAGGTCAAAGCCAAGTCCTTGTGTGCAATGCCCTGACCTGGCAGCAGTACCTTCTGGCGGGGGGGGGGAGGAATGATATGGCTTTTGATGCTAATAATGTGTCAGACACCACCATCTAGGTGCCACCTTGTGCTTTACAGCTGTACTGTGCTTTTTTTACCTACGCAGAGGCAGGTCACCATGATTAGGGCAGCTGGGCTCTTCTCTGCCTCAGGGGCCCAGCAAAGTAATTTTCTCTCTCCCTGCCTCAGTTTCTGTTAAATGAAGTTAAAGTGCAACGTCTCCCATGAAACCCCTCGGGGAGCTACTCATGATGCTACTTCGGCGAAGGTATGACTGCTATAGGGTGAAACACACACAGAATGCATGACAAAGTTGAAATGCTGTGCTGAAGAGCTGTTTTCTTCCCCATCATATCCCCCTCCATTGCAAACACCCATTTGGCTGACAAGTCGTCATGCCTGCACGACCCTCTAAACCCAGCAATGATTCAATTCACTAATCTTAAACTTAAAACAGAGGTCTGCAAAGGCAGAAATATTTGTCCTTTTCTTCATCCTGCACATTGGCTGCCCACTACAACCACTCAACTCAATTGGCAACCTCAGTCCAGACACAGCTGTGAAATTCACCCCAACTCGGCTATGGCCCCAGGCACCGGGCACCTCTTCTAAGCTGCACGACCCAAGAGTGAATCCCGGGCATTAACTTTCAGACTAAGGGCAAATTTGGCCCATCCACCTTGACTCCATCTTCCAATAGAATGAACGGGAGTTCTGAATATCTAATAACTATTTCTGGGGCCAACAAATGAAGCAAAATAAAGCAGAAAATCTCTAAAAGTGGCTCTTGAGACTGAGAGGAACCACTAATTCTCCTCCAGACAAGAATAAGGCTTAGGAGAGATGCTTCACCATCCATTGCCAGAACAGCACTGGAAGGATGTTCTGAGGAATATGAGCATCTCTGGTGGAAACTGATGAATCGTTTTTTAATATTGGTTTCACAGAATCAAAAAAACTTCATGCAACCCTTGTATACTTGCTGATGAAACACATAATGTAGATTGATATAACGTTCCATATAAGCATTTCTGAGCCATACTGAGATAACAGGAGGAAGCCACTGGGCAGTGGTGGGTGGTGGTTAGCGAGAACAGGACACAAGATATAAGATTAGTTTTGAAGGAAAGAAGGTTATGCCAAGACGGGGTGGCATGTTTACAAACGCCACTTGTTACCTTCTTTTCCTTGTGATGCATTAAAGTCCCAGGCCTTATGTCTTTAACATGTGTATCATTTCTGGACTGTTCAGCATGACTGTTAGAGTTTACATCCATAAAAGAGCACTTCTGGAAAGCCTAGGAAATAAATACTGCAGGTTATCAGGAGACCGAGAGCTTTTACAGAGAAATGCCTGGAGATGACCAACTACAAAGAGAGCATTTGTTTTTAACATTCACAGCTCACCAATATTATCTACAAGCTCATGAGATAATAGAGATTTTAGACTATCAGACTAAGAGAAATAGGGCATCCCCTCCAGTCTGCCAAGATTGCACTCTAACTCATCAGCTGACCTCAGTGTCCCCTGCAGGGAGATGAGCTTGATTTCTGTTTTTACAGATGGGGCGTGAAGGCACACAGAGGTGCTACAAACTACCCAAACTTAAGTAGAAAGCCCATGACAAACTTCGGGCTTGTGACAGTACCTACTTCCTAGTGGCTGATAATCATGCAAGAGCTACGTAAGTCCACTTCTCCCCCCACAAACTGTTACTAAAACTTCTTTGCCACAGTCTTCACTAACGCTCCAGATGGTGACAGTCCCAACATATGGGCTTTTGGACCACTGGCTTCCCAACATGTGTACCCCAGGGCATGGCCTGGAATTTTCAGCCCTTTATCTTGCTATCCTCTTTCCATTTCCTTTGGGTTTCTCTACCCAGTTGGCTCCCAGATCTGGAGAAGCAGAACCATCACTGCCACCACTGTGCAGTGCAGGCTGCAAGTGTTCATCACCAGGATTTCTGCAGGCCTCTGCTGGCCTTCAGTGAGATGTACAGGCAGGACACCTCTGCCAGACAGAGGAATGAGGGAAGAGTACTTGCAGGAGTCAAACACTTCATGACACGCAAGAAGATTATATGCTTATACCATGTATTAGGGAAATTATTTCATTCCTGGCAACTCTCATGAAATTAATAGCCCTGATTACAGATTAGAATCAGGCCTGCTCTTTAAATATTGTACTCCTTGTATGTATTGCATGTTTACGCAAAATCAGAAAAGTAAAGTAACAATAATGAAAAAATCCAGTGCAAAAATCAGGGTGTTGCATTTCTTCTGGTTTTTCTTTACATCCTAGTTGTATGTGTTTATAGATCAAAGTACCTAAGATGACATGGAACTATTAGAAAAAGTAGTTTTGCTCCACATAATACAGAATATGGACTTTCCCCAGTTTACCCATTTGTAAGACCAGTGAAGTGTTTTTGAGTTAGGCATATCATCTACAAAGTCATCCTCAAAGTCCTTCAGACTTTAAGTGACGAAGAAACCACTATTTCCCTTGGTAATTTGTTCTTTTATCACTTTTGCTCCAAAATATCTATAATAGTGTCCAAATACAGTTTGTGCTACAGCCGCTGATTATTATGCCTTTTTCTGCTAGGTTAAAAAGGTACTACCCAAGAAAATGCCTCCACATTGTACGCAAGCGTCTTCAGAACCTGCATATTCTTAACAGCCTTTTACAATGGAGGACACCTGGATACTTAATCATGGATGCAGCATCCCAGTGCTGATCTCAATGATCCTGTACAGAGAGATAAAAACCTCCCTGTTCTCACATCTACACCCAAAGCAGACACTAACTTTGTGGCAACAGCACTGACCAGGGACCTCCTGTCAACTTGTTACGGCAATGCCCATTTCTTTCCAAGACGTACAGTTGTGGTCTGGCTTATATTTTGTTGTTCTTCATGTGGACTTTATATTTCAGTAACTGTATTATGACCATTAAGTGACTGCTATCATCTCCCTGCTCTCATACTTCACTAGTTTGAATTAAGCCAATTTAAACAGTAAGGATTTTAAATATATTTCCAGGCTGTTGACGAAAATACAGAGTTGACACTGGGCCTGTAGCTGATCCCCATGGGATCCGACTATAAACGTCTACATCAAGGGCAGCACTTTGGGAGCCAGACAGCTCCCCATCGTCCTGTGATAGGGTTTTCTTTGTATACTCTGTGGTGCCAGATTTTTATCCGAATGTTGTATGATGTTTGATAAATGACTTACAAAAATGTTTACAGGTATAGAATTCAGTTTAAGCAGTCAAACTTGTTACCTGATCAAAGAGTGTGGTTTGCTTTGACAGATATGTGTTCCATTACACTGTGTTTACTAGCATAACTGTTTAAGTCTGTCCTTTAGTTCTTCACTGCTTGAATCCCATACCTGATTTTCCATTATTCTGCCTGTGACTGATATCAGACTAATAAGCTGGTAACTCCTGGATCAAGCAGTTTGCCTTTTCTAAAACATGGTATTCTGTCAACCTTCTAAAATATAGCTGGTATTTTGGTGTTGGTTTAAAATGAACATCACCCAAAACTAGCATTTAAACATTCATTCCCTGTTGAGCTACCGTGCCTATTTCTCCTCCTTAGCTTCCCTCTTTCCAGACCTTAACCTCCACTTCACTGTCACCGGTTGCAAGGCAGCCAGGTTGCTTTCCTAGAGACAGGAGATGATGTGACAGTTTCACTGCTCCCATCTCTCCTGTTGCTCTAGTCATGAGCACACAACCGGGGGATAAGAGTAAACCTCTGCTCTCACTCCCTGCAAACCAGCTGTCTGAAGCACTGGTGGATGAGAGCTGAGCAAAGGGGCAGAGTGCAGCCATCACAGGTAACAGTTACTGCTCAACATCCATGTCTCCCATTCTGCCAATGGTCCCTGGGCAGCGCTAACCCCCCCTTTTGGCAGGTGGACAGCAGGGATCATCTCATGTTGTGGCAGTGCTCTGAAACACCCCAACCCAGTTAAGCTGATCCACATCTCCCTTCCTCATGTGGGTGTGGAATAGGACAGAGGGTGCCCTTGGGAAGCTGGAGCTCGCTGATGGTAGCTGGAATAGTTGGCTTTTACTGCAACATTGCCATCATTGAACTAAACCAGTCTATGTGCTATCAAGCAAAGGACCAGCAAGAAAGCACTACTTCTATGCCACTGGCAGAGTAATGTACCAAGTCCACAACAGGGAACAGCAAACATTTGTGTTCAAAGACTCTGGGAAACCTTGGACCATGGCACAGAACGAGTGAGCACAACCCGCCAGGAGCAGACCCCATATTCTCTGTTCCCACCAACATTAACACAAATGATGGGCCCTCAGCACCTTGCTGGTCTGGTACTAAGTGAGAAATGCTAGGCCAGGGACAACCACAGCTAATGCACACTAATATTTTATTTGTCCCATCTAACGTGTGTAAGATTCTCCAGTGGTAACCCCTGCATCCTCAACCAGTCTCTCAGCTCCAGATCTCTTGAACAAAATTTGGGTGGTGCTTACAAAACGTGTACCACCCAGTGCAATAAAGCAGGACCGGGTGAAACTGGCAGACCTACTCTCCTTCATGTTCTGAGCTGTAAATTGTGCCGAGGCCCTAGAACTGATATTGGGCACAGCGGTTTTCATGTGCAACCCGAAGGGCATACCTGTAATTCTGCCATTATTTTATCTCCTTCCTCTTCCTCTTCATCTTTTGCAGCTGATACTACGGCATGCCCTGTGCTCCGAGACAATGCCTGATCCTCTTTAGTGGCTTTGGATTGTGCTATTTGCCCAGCATCTTCACTGCATTCCTACAGGGGGATAAGAAAGCACAGACAGACAATACGGTTGAGCCCTCCTGATGCAAAGCAAACACAGAACATTCAACATTACTGCAATTGCCCTGTTGCAAGGTCCCTCTTCCTTTTTAAGGAGACTGCTACTCCATCAGTTCAAAGGCAACCAACACTGCTGATGTGATAGCATGTTCACGGATTAAAAACTGTACTTCCCTCCACTTCCTTCAGGGAACAGAACAGATGGGGAAAGGAAGCCGAAGGAAACTAACTTGCAACATTTCTGTAAAAATGCTCTCAAATCTGAGCTGATCTTCCCCCTCTGTGTAAGGCGTGGGTTTTTTTATTTTTAATCTTCTTACCATCCTAAATGAAAGCAGCGTGTGACTTGCCTTCTACACTGCTAGGAGATAAGAGCAGCAAGACTCCTGTAAACAGAACTGATCAATCCTTACTTGTTCATTTGGCCTAGCAGTAGTGTTTCCTGGTAAGCAGTTTCAGTAGCTCTCCAGAACGTAGCTCTGTCTCAACTTATTTTGTGGTTTATAGGCACAGCCCAAGCCTGGGAACGTTTCTCTGTGCCAGTCACTCATCAACAGTCTAATTGCCTAGAGTCTGAATCATCAAACCTTGACAGCAGCAGCCTCTTTTCTGGCATAGATGACATCTCCTGATCTTGTTGTGGTTAGTCCTGAACCTGGCAGGTAACTGCGCCGCGGAGGTGGAGGAGGTGGAGACTTGGTCAGTTTGTCATTATCCTGTTCTCCATCAGGAATGTCTTCTGCAAGTAAACAGAGTGCCACAAAGTGAGCATTGGTGAAGGAGGGAAAAAAGGTATCTGCATCCCTGACTCAACTGGAAAGGAAAAAAAATATGTCTTAAAAGGTCCTGTTCCTGAATATATATGAATAGAAACACCTTTGGGATTCAAGTGGAAATGCCTTGAACAAAAGCAGATAGTGCTGCACGTGCACAGAGAAACCATGTCACTTCATCCAGAAATTTTCAGCAAAACTCTTGTCCCCCACGTCACTGTGGCTGGGTTTCAGCCCTTGGTGTACAAGTGTGACAGCACAGCACATATCTGCAAATCAATCACTTGTAAAAAAGCATGTGAGGTGCAGGTTCAGCTGGGCACCTGGTTACAGATAGTGCCCCCTGTAGCCTCCTTTGAAAGTGTGGCCAATGATGTGGCAAGACACCAAACCTGGAGGCTTCTTGTCATTCTCAACAATTCTGAAGCAACCAGCACACATTTCTGTTCTGCCTGGGAGGTGCTGCTGGCAAGGTGCTAGGAGAGGAGCTGAACAGTTTTGTCCATCTTACCTTATAGTGGGACAAAACTAGCTAAGTTCAGGCAAAGGCTGAGAAGGAAAATGTAAACGCTGCTCTGGAGATCCCACCTCTCCAGTTCAATGAGTCCTTTCACCCCTGAGCAGGGACCGAACTTGCTTCCCTTCTAAGACAGCATTTGTTTTCACTTTACTTACTACCAACTATTCCAGGAATGCACAAGTTTGCCTTTGAATTATCATATAAGAACCCTATATGTGTATTTTGCTAACCAATGAAGATTCAAATATCAAATCCAATAGCTGAGCAGATCCAGCCCTTGCTTTCTGAGGAGTCTTCCAAGAGAAGTTGTCTGCGTCCAGCTCTGGAGCCCTCAGCACAAGAAGGACATGGACCTGTTGGAATGTGTCCAGCGGAAGGCCACGAAAATGATCAGAGGCTGGAGCACCTCTCCTATGAAGACAGGCTGAGAGAGTTGGGGTTGTTCAGCCTGGAGAAGAGAAGGCTCCGAGAAAACCTTATGGCAGCCTAAAGGGGGCCTATAGGAGGGATGGGGAGGGACTCTTGATCAGGGAGTGGAGTGATGGGACGAGGAGTAATGGTTTTAAACTGAAAGAGGGGAGAATTAGATTAGGTATTAGGAAGAAATTATTTACTGTGAGGGTGGTGAGGCACTAGAACAGGTTGCCCAGAGAAGTTGTGGATGCCCCATCCCTGGAAGTGTTCAAGGCCAGGCTGGATGGGGCTTTGGGCAACCTGATCTAGTGGAAGGTGTCCCTGCCCACGGCAGGGGGGTTGGAACTTGATGATCTTTAAGGTCCCTTCCAACCCGAACCATTCTATGATTCTAGAAGTCTTCCCCGTCATGATGCTTCTCCACCCAGCTGCCACTTCCTCTTCCCCACCGTCACTGGATGGCATTTTTCCCAGCAGCAGCATTACATTGCTCATGACCTGTCCCTATGTGTTTCTGGCCACATGGCAACAGGCACCATATTCACACTGCTGTTTACAGTGTTTATTTTCAAGAGTGAAAGAACGATCTTTCTGCAGCTACTCAGTGTTATATAAACAGCTGGAATAAATATAACCCAGAAAGATAAAACCTTCTGCTTTTGGGATTACCCAGCTGTTCAGGGCTATGTATTCCCTCTGGGCAAGTTACTGCATAACTGCTTGCTCCTGGGGCTGTGGCAGGCTCCTCCGATGTGCCGGCTGGGCCCTGGGGCTGGATGGAGCCCTTGTCTGACCCGGCTTCATCTTTGTTCCCTTCTTAGCTCAAATGTTCTTTGAAACTGCTTAAGCTTAAAGAAATGCTCTGTTGTATTGCTCCCTCCCTGCTTATCTGGGCACTCACTCACAGGATTGCAACAAGACTGAATTTCCAGGTGCACTTTACATTAGACCACTTCTTTGGTCAATACGCACTACTAAGTTTTTTTGTAACATCAGATGAACTGCTGCTGTAAAAACAGAATAATTCTCTCAGATGGTGTTTAGCAGACTATGATGTGGGGCCTGTGCAAATCCCTACTCCTTTTAATGGGCTCAACCCATTGCCCTCAAACTGCTAGTAGCTCTGACTGCAAGAACACCAAAGTTTTTCTCACACTTAGTAAGAGCAAGGCTGGATGAAGGCACAAAGACAAAATGATTGCTACCATCTCTTTCACATTTGTGAGACATTCATCCATCTCCATCTTCAAAATGTGAAATAAAAAGCAGAAACCCATGCAAAAGAAATTGTCAGGGAGTGGCAAGTACACAGGCTATCAAAGGGTAATCCCCTAGCGTCCCTTAATTGGAGTCGTTAAGGAGAGGTCGTGATGGGGTTTGCTCAGAGTCAATGCAACAACGCTAGGCAAGATGCAAAACTTCAAAGCTGGATTTCTATTTTCTTTACTAAACAATTTTATTTCCCCAGTCTAAATGAGAAGGAAAAAAAGCTTTGGAGGAAAAAAACTGAGGAAAAGACCTTATTCTAATACTTTTTTTTTCTTATGGCTGAGTTCTAGCATATTTACATAGGGAAGAGTAAATGGACAAGTACTATTCACTCAGTCGGAGGCTAACCATCATCTAAACCACTACTCTATGGAACCTTCTTTGGTGCCAAAGGGCTTAGAATTTCTGTGAACAAAATGGGAGTTGTTCTTCTCCAGCCACTTCACTGAACTGGGGCATTCTTTAACAGGCACAGCCAGACTGGAATGAATTTCCCCCACCATAAAAAATTGTACTTGCACGAAAATAATCCAACATGTCCTAAGACAATATCAAAATAAGAATGCCTGCCTTGAGGCAGCCTTTGTAGTCAAATAAGCAAACTGCCTTTAATAGAAGCTACTGATCACTCACTTGCAAAAATCAGGGCACTCTCACATATGAAGGCACAAAGAGAGATGAAGGAGCCCAATTTCTAATGTACACAGTAGAGACAATCCCCATGTTTTTCACTGAACAATCTTGATAACAAAGACAAGTTAGAGTCAAGACATTAAAGAAGTATTTACCATCTCATCTGCAAAACTGTGTAAAGTGTGTAATTTTACTTTGTTTTGTGTTTTGCAGGGAGCACAAGAATTTCTTAATTGGGTTCTGTGCGGAGAATGGCTCAGACAACATATTCTGGCAACGTGATCTATCTGGCTTCTGCAGCAAAGCCAAAAGAGGGCTCTGCTAATTTATGCCCAAAATGTTGTGTGCACTATATTAGTAGGCAGGTGGTCTCTCTTTCCTTATGTTGCTCAGTTATCTAGTCTATGGCAGACTGATATTGGAATTTTCATGTTGAATCAGAGGAGTTGGGTGGCATGTGAGGTATTTAATCAGATATTAAGGAAAAGTTTTGCTGTTCCCTTATTTATGTTACTATTACAGGATTCATTATGCACAACAGAAGGCAAATGTCTCAATCTCATCAAATTTCTCCTTAAATCTGCTGGCTACACACTGTGCAAAGTTGTATTCTAGAAGTGGATTAGTTAACTATGCGAGTTACAAAACTTCTCTGTTATTGTGGTCTGCACTTTTTAAGATGTCACAGCTCAGTGCACCCATATGGTATTTATTTGCACTGACATTTCCTATTTATGCCACACATTATACAAGATAATTGTGTTGATAGCCAGTAACCTCACTGAACGGTGCCAGAATTCTAAAATTATTTTATAAGGCTCAACAGATTTATTTTAAACATGTATGTTGTGAAACATCCAAGGAGCCACAACTTGTCAGTGCTAAAGGTGCACCCAGAACAAAATGCTGCATCTGAAAACACTCTCCCAAATTCTATATGAATTTGTGTACACAAGCCCCAGGGCATCGTTTTGCAGCTATTTACAACCTCGGCATGCCAACACCTTGAGTGCAGTGTGCAGCTCTGGTCTCCACAGCTCCAGAAGGACACAGTGGAGTTAGAGAAGGACAAGTGAAAGGAGCCTGGGAGGGAGGTGCTTGGGGGACTGCTAGCAGACTGCAGAAGGCAGCCAGGTTCTGTAGCAGTTTGCAAATGCCAGTGTGGATAACCAGCTGAACACAAATTTCTTCCTATTGCAACCGAGAGAGTCTGTCCTCTGAAAATAAAGACTCCTCATGAGCAGGAGAGTAAGAGTAATGCCCACAGACAGTATCACCCATCACCTCTGTCAGAGACCAGCTGCTGAGCTGGATGGACTATTGCTTAAGTATCTGGGTAAGAATTTTGTAGCTGACTCACGTTTGGCTAATGAGGTAAATCCAAGGTTTGGCTGAGGCATCTTCTCTGTTCCTTGAACTTTGAAGAAATTCAGACGTGGATTTGTATGTTAAATTGTGAAAGAAATAGGACTGGAAGGACACCCCAACATGCTGCTGCCACAAAGTAGGTCTGCCTAGATAATTCTTGATCAATGCTACTCTAAGCCATTCTATCTGGTGATGGGGAACTTACATCCTCCTCATTACCTCATATAGCCTTCTTCAGTGCTTCACTTTCCTTAGCATTATGAGTTTTTTCCCTAATACCTAACCTGGATATTCCTGGTTGCAATTGCCAACTTCTACTGCTGTTCTACCCACACAAAGCACATTTTTAAAGCAATTCAGAGATTGCTCTGTCCTTCCTCAGC
Source organism: Numenius arquata (assembly GCF_964106895.1). Lineage (NCBI taxonomy): Eukaryota > Metazoa > Chordata > Aves > Charadriiformes > Scolopacidae > Numenius > Numenius arquata. Next base: position 26,460,848 of record NC_133587.1, on the reverse strand, counting down.
CTTTGCTTCCTCATGCTAAACAAAACCAACTCTTCCTTGTTCTGTTCTCCAGAGATTGTGCTTTTTTAGAGCTCTGCTCATTATCATCACTGCCCTCTTGACTGCTTCCTGTTTGTTCAGTCTTCCTTGAAGTCCAAAACATTGAGTTTGGGTATTTCTGTGTCAGGGCTGAGCTGAATATGCTGACCATATTCATGTGTCTTGTAGATATTCCTGTTCATCTCATTATGACGCTGCCTTTTTTTCCTACAGGGTCAGTCTGACTCACGTTCAACTTGAAACTCAGTAGATATATATCATTGTTGTGGACAGCCAGAACACTTACTGTGAAAGTCATGCTCATTCATTCCTATATATCTGTCCACTTCCCCAAGACAACTCAGCTGTGTAGCATCACAGGTCATTTTCAGACCTCTGAGGGACTCACCCAAAATATTGGTTGTATTTATAGTTTAAGAATACGAAGTTAGCAAGGATCATTAAGATCAAATAGTCTGACTTTCCACTTAATATAGGTCAAGGATTTCTTTAAGCAGGTCTTGCATCATGCACAAAACTTACGCCTGAGCAGCCGTTCAGAAAGAAACATAGTATTCCTTAACAATTTGAAGTGGCAGAAAATTCCATATGTTCATAATTCATCTTCAGTGATTAGTTACTCTAAATGTTAAAATTTGACAGCTAATTTTTAATGTGGCTTTTTGTAGCTTCAGCTTCCAATTGCTGGAACTTGCTGGAACACATTCTCCAAAGTGAAAAGGCCTCCTTACCCTCAGAAACCTCAGGCATGTCTTGATCTCCTTTTGATAACAAATATGTCTACAAAAAGAGCTTTTTAGGTTTCTGATGGTAAGATCAAACTCTTTGTGGTTCTTTCCAGAGCTCTCTGTAATGCTAAACTTCTAAGTGCAAAATCGAACACAGCATACTAGATATAGATATAGTATAGAATACAGATACTCTCATCTCTGTCAAAAGCAAGCTGTACTCTTACCCTCCTGCTCATGAGGAGTCTTTATTTCCAGAGGACATGCATTATTCCTCAGGGACATACTCACAGATATGATTGAGAACACAGAAATCTGTAAACTAAAACCATTCTAGAAAGTAGGAAGAATAACCTCTCTTTTCAAGATATGCAATTCTTTAGCACCATTTACTCTAGCAAACCTTACCTGAGACTTCTAGCTTTTCCACTGCATCCCCTTTAGGGGGTTGGGGAGGCATCTCCAGGTTAGGAATTGATTTCATTATATTGGCCTGGGCCTCTTCCAAGAGCTTTTCAAATTCCTTTCCGTTATAGTGATCGAGGTTTTGTCTTTTCTCTTCCCATTTCTTTTCAGCTTTCTAGACAAAAACAGTAAAGCACCTATTTACTGCTCTGATTTCTGCCATGATCACTTACTTTAAAAAAAATCCAAGTGTAAACATTATAGGTCGCTATGGATAGATTCTAGTCAGCAACTAGAGGAAATATATTAACACTAATTGTACACTCTTTCTGACTTCCATTGTGCTAGACGTGGCAGAGACACACAACAGACTGACAGTGGCCACTGCTCACTAAAGGAACAAAGGCAAAATTTAAATCTGGGTCACCGTCCTACTGCATCACACTGGTGATAAAGTGCATGTCTGTAATAAGATGTGAGAGTTCACGTGTGGGTTTTCTCAATATCTCTGCGTGAAACCACTGGAACTTCACACTCTTTCACTTTTACCTCTCCATAATGAGGGACATGGAGATTTAAAGAGTGAATGAAATCCACGGATGCAAGTGTTGCCAGAGAATCATATGCTATTGTTCAAAAATAAGGTATTTAAAAAAGAATTTTTACATTTTTTTTTTTTAAATAAAATTTATTTTAAAAGCACAGTTACTCATTTTGGTTACATGTTATTATCCTGTTGCACTTAAAATCAGAGGGTATCTTCAGAAGTGCACGGTGTAGTTGGGCGTTAAGCATATAAATCCCCAGAATGCATTTGGAAAATCCCACCTGGAGTCTCAAGAGTGAGACTGAGAGCAAAGACCCAAAGAGAGGACAACTGTTTGAGTAGAATACACTGTACCTCAATTGATATAGCTCGGTTTCTGGTACTTGCACTGTGAATTTCCTCAATGAAAAGACTTTGCATGGTGTTGCCATTGACAGAGACCTGTGGTGCTGGCGTGGCTTGTGTGGGCTGGGATCCTGCTGCAGGCTCTTGCGGGGGGACTGGTGGGGTGGCTGAGAGGTGGCCTCCCGCTGGCACACCTTCACTGTGGCTGGTTGCAGTGGGTGAACCTTGGGCATGGTTGACCAGGGCTGATGAGTGCTGAGACTGATGGATGACAACAGGTGAGCTCTGCACATGATGGACCGTCATTGTTGAGAAAGGGACAACTTCTGATTTGACTGATGACACCTGGGACTCTGACGTGATTGCTGTGAGGTTTTGCTGTGTGTGTCCCTGGGTGTGCTTGAGCTCCTCCTGGTTTTTCAGAGGGTCAGCTGCAGTGGCCTTTTCCATAGCAGAGTATTGCACGGCTTGGGATGGATCCACACCCCTCAGCAGTCCTTCTGTAACGTGTCTGCCCAGCCAAATTGAACACAACAGCATGGCATGTGGTTAGATACACGCCAGTCATCAACAATACTTGACGATAAACTTTTGCAAGGGAAAAGCACTTATATCAAAAACATCAAAACGGTGTTTTTTGCTTCCTGATGCTCTCAGTGGGGTGATTTTATAGCTTTCTCTCAGAGTCAGGGACTCAGCCTTTTAAAGAGGCCACTCTAATTAGGATGGCTTTGCCTTTTAAAATGTTTACAGACCTTCATGGATGTACTGGCACTTTTTGACCAAACCATGAGTTGCAGTGGGTTGATTTTAGGGGGAGAATGGATATCAGTTGACTTAAATTCTATCCACTGTAACTAGCTAAACAAGATGTTCCTGAACTCTTAGCACAGAAAGTGGTAGTTACACAGAATGTGAAGGAGCAGTTTGGCATATTGCCAAAACAAAGCCTTCAAATGATACTTCAGGAAAGTCCTGTCTGTCAAGAATTTGGGGTAGAATGAGCTGAGGATGTAACAAGTCAACTATTTCTGGCAGCTAGCTGTGAAATAGCTGAGCTTCAGAGTGTAGCTAGCCATCAAATGCCATCAGTTTTTCCATTACTGAAACAGACTTTATGAGGCTTAATACGTAATTTTGCTGCAAAAAACTACTTTTGGAAAAGCTTTGGCATGCATAGCTTATTGGTTTTTTTCCCAAACAGGGTGAGACAGGAAATAACTGTAGTCATTTTTAAGAAAAGGAAACTAATATGAAAGGATATAAATGTTTATCTCCATGGAAAAATAAGTGACAGCTCTTAGAAGACCTCTTACATAAACCATTTTATCCATCTGCCAGTACTGGCAAATCCATTTTACATATGCTCCAGGATATATGGAATGACATGCCTTAGAATAATGGTCACAACAACAGGCTTATGACTTACATTTTCTTATAATTGAAGTAAAATTGAGATCACCAGCACTGACAGTCTGGCCTGATTCACTAGTGTTGAGTAGGAATTAAATCCAATGCCTATTGCTTCATATAAATCAGCAGTCATTTGCTGCTCATATTTTCTGACAAACATAGCTAAACACTGGCACTTAGTGGACAGAAATGTTCTCTAATATTTCAACTTTCTCTAACACATCTTTCTTGCAGAAAATACAATAAAGAATTTGTATGAATTCATAAGCATATTGAAAAATACTTCTTTCTTTCAGAAGTTTTAGGATATCTTTCTCCACTTAGAATCTTTTCCTGTTTTATTTCTTACTGTTAGATTTTGGGGATGCATGTTTCAGTGTCAGAAAATATTTCTATTAGCTTAGATTGCTGCAAATACCTACAGTTAATTAGCTCAGATATGGGACTGATGCCACTCTGTCAGCTTTCTCAACGAGGTACTTCCCAAATCTGGAATTGTGGAGTTCAGAGGGAGCTAGTTTCAATCACAAGACCTCAACTACTAGGGCTGTTGGTCAGAACAGAACCACTGCAGAGAGCACAGAAAAGGCTAATTTGATTTCCCTTGAGAGGGTTCAAGGAAGAATTTATAAAATACCGCACGCAAGTTGCATCTCTCAAAATTGCCTGGGGACAGGGGGAGAACACAAACCCGAAAGCTGCTCCAGCCCTGCTCGAGGAAAGTTTTTAGTTTTGAAGAAAAAAAAAAAAAATCACCTCCTGAGCATGGTAAGGATATCGGTCATGCTGCGCACACGTTTCAGCAAGCTGTCTAGCTTGTGTGGTTCTTCCTTTAGGAACCTCACGGCTTCTACCTCAATCCGCAGGATTGCACGCATTTTATTCTGCAATGTTGGGAAATCTCCTGCAAAGACAATAACTGTGAAGCTCAACAGGAAATTATAAAAGCCCTGGGGAGAAACAGATGATGGGCTGAATGTTAAAGAGTTGAGTGTCTACCTCTCTCCAGGGGCCCTGCAACAAGCTCCTCATGCCCAACTTTAAATCTTTTAGGAAGTGAAAGTTAACGTCCCCAGATTAAAGGCAAAACTGTTCGCAGCCACTGTGGTTAAAAGAAAAGAATGAAAAGTAAAAATGAAAAGTACATACCCTTCAGGGTAGCAACAGCTTCTCCCACTTGACGCAAAAGAAAGGCTCCATCTTCAACATCTTTCAGTGTAACTGTCTTGCTGGAAGCAGTGGAGTCTCTCTTCAGGTCTTCAACAAATGCCTCCAGCTCACTGGCAAAACAAAAACAGCGGACATAAAATGTAAGCAGGACTTTCACATTACAATCAAATATATGTAAATGAATAGACTAAACTAAACCAGAAACTTCAACTGTGGCATCTTATAATCTGACACCACAGGCTGAAAACACAGCTGGGTACCCATGTAGGGAGGTGAGGGTGCTGGACACTCACAGTCACAGCGTAGGAACAGGCTTGTAACTAGCCCAAGCCATTGATTTCTGTGACAGGCTGCAGATGTGCAGAGCATATTGACCTCAGGGCAGCTGCGCTACAAAGGGCAGGTGGAGTGGTGAAACACATCTAAGAGACAGCCCTCTGGGGATGCGAATCCGAGAAGAGTACAGACACACTGTACCGCTACATCCGGTACTGGTTTGCACCTTGCATTTTCTCATTGGTGATGACATTCAAAGGAATGCCCAACAGTGAATTAACAACTCAAAAACTGGCACTGACGGCCCCTTGGTGCAACCCTGTTTATCAGGTCCTGATGGACAGAATACAGGGTCCTGTTTCCACAAACAGTCAGACCGAAACAGCAACTATGCATTGTGTGCAGCTCTCATTCAGCATTTGGATTCAAGAATGAATCACTTCAGATGTTTTCTCCAGCCAGTGCTGTCCTGTGCTTCCTTTGGCTCCCTCTGGTGCCTCTTCATCACCTTTCCCAATATTTTTTCCAGTGCTTTCATACTTCACATACATTTTCACAATCCTTCAGACACATAAACTTTATTTTTTTTGGGGGGGAGGAGCCATTTTTTTTCCATTTAAGGTTGAGGCCACATTGCTTTAGCTGGAGTTTCCACACGGAAGCTTAAAATTTTCTCAAAAAAGCCTGAAATGTATTATGTGCAACTATACAAACACCCAGGTGAATACCTAAAACGGATCATCTCTTACATATTTATTCTAAGAGAAATCCACCTCTATTAAGATACCAAATTCACTAACAGTAATATTCTGAGAAGCAGTTTAATTGTATGATAGAAAACCATTCAACACAAACTCTGAACTGACAAAATGGCTACTCATTTTAACCTAATTTTGGGCTTCATTTCTTGCATCCACTCAGGTAGTAGTTTTGCAATGGCTGTAACAGAACCAAGATACAGGGTGATTGCCTGAAAAGGGGTAGGGGAAGACTGTTTTCTGCACCAAACACGTCTCACATTTCCCTTGTGCCAGCACTGCCACACAAATCCAGCAGAAAAATACTTATTCTCAGCCAGATCACTTCCTAGCTCCATCTCCATGGATAGGCAACATGAGGAGGGAAGGAGAGGAGTAGGTGGCCAGTAACAGCATAAAAAGGAGAAAATCCCTTGCAGCGCCATTCCACATTTAGGTCAATTTAAAGTGCAAGCACAGTCACACAGAACAATAAATGGCAATACAATAGTACTTCTGATATACAGAGAAACAGATACAGTATCAGGATCTGAACATCATCAAATGCACACAGCAGAGAGTTCATTTCAATCCAAAGACTAAGAACTTTAGAAACTATAAAACAATTTTGAATTAAGAATCATAAGTTACTTCTGAACAAATCACAAACAAATGGAGGTAAATGATCCTGTTCCCATTTTAAGACCACTTCTCCCAAAGACTCTCTCTTGAGAAGGACTGGCTGTCACGATTTTCACTAGCACAAGCATACTTGCAGGAAACAATCCAAGGGACCACACGATGGCAGCAAGGGAACGTTTCTTGGGGTATTTTTCCAGTGGAAGAGGCTCCGATAATGTAGATATCTGCTGTCTCTATGTCTGTCTGCCTTTGCAATAAAAGGGCACAGATATGGTCTAGGAAGGAGCTGGAAAAAGAATTTGGCTTTCTGTCACTCACTACGGTGCAAAGGCTCCTGCCCTCTGGAATGGTGCTTTGAAGTCATGCCATCTTCCCTACTCTTAATGCCCCAACACAGGCACTGAGGCTCGGCAGTGCTACTTTGGGAATCACAGGGTACTCACCCACCCCCCTTTGTAGATCAACACTAGAAAAGCAGCTTCTTGGGTATTGGCATCCACTAGGCAACAAAAAAGTCAAGGCCAGAAGCTTAAATTTGCTCATGGGTGGAAGGAAGAGACAGGAACAAACACAGAACAATGTTATGATATTTTGGTAGGTGTATGATTGTTGGAAATACAGGGATAAAGGAAAGACTTTCAGGTAGCAGACAATGGCTTTCTTTCCCCTTGTTCTTCAAGCAGAAATGGAAGGGTCATCATAAACCCCTTTGATTCCATACAGTGGTATTATCAAACAAGACAACTGATCCTGAAATTACTCGGGAGATACCACATTACACTGCCTCGTGTTGCCAACAACAAGGGAAAAGAAACTTCAGCCCTCAGGAACCAAAGTTTGAAATAGATCCAGCGGTCTCCAGCATTTCTTTTGTGTAACTGGGGAAACAACTTGGCTTTATAGATTGGCCAGAGCAAACCCAATTAACAAGACACTCACCTTAATGCAGTTTCAGAAGGCTAATACAAGATAAATCATTTTTCTGCAACTATGTTTTACATAGGGCAACTGAGCAAAACTCTTATGCTGATATTTTTCTTTAGGCAAAAAAGCATCATAGGATCTGACTCAGGCTGCAGTATCAGTAGAACAGGTCACAAAGTGAACTAATAAAATTGATAGTAACAAATCACCCAGGGCAGATGATATTTGCCCTGGAGTTCAATAGCAACTCAAGGGTGAAACAGTCGAACTATTAATGCTAAGCATCTAACTTGATTAAAATTGTTTTGGCACCAGAGTAGTGGGAAGTGTCATAGATGATACAAATAAATTTTTTAAAAGGGGATGGGGCTATCCAGGGAACTATACTCTAGTGAGACTGACACCCAGACTGGTGTAATTGATAGATACCAAAATAAAGAATAAACAATAAAGAATTAGTGGACCAGTGGAAATATGCTGTGTTAGGGAGGAATTAATGCGATTTGTGTAAAGAGAAGGTAAGTCTCAAAAATACACAAGGAAACGACAAAAGCATGGGAAAAGCTATAGCCCAAAACGCTTTCAGCATGGTATTTCAGCAAAAGCTTTCAAGAAAGCAAAGTTGCCATGGGACAAGAGAGGAAATTCTCTCATGGATAAAGTGCTGGAAGTAAAGGGAAGGGATCAATGAACAACTTCCTCAATGAATGCAGTTTGCTGGTGGGTTCCACAGGGATCGGTGCTAGGGCTGGTGCTTTTCAACATACGATAAATTATTTAGGAAAGAGGATGAATTGTATAGTTAAAAAAAAATCTCAAAAGGATCTTAAAATATTCAGGGGAATGAAAATGAAAGGTGACTGCAGAGGGCGGCAGATGGGCCATCTGATGCTAAGAGAAGGGCCACAAAGATGATCAAAGAACTGGGAAGCCTGCCACATGAGGGAGAGCTGAGAGAATTGGGTTTATTCAGCCTTGAGAAAAGAAGGCTTAGGGAAAACCTTATCACTATGTTCCAGTATTTAAAGGATGGCTACAAAGAAGATGGAGGCTCCCTTTTTCATGAAGTCACATGGAAAAAAGGAGGGGTAATGGGTACAAGTTACTTCTGGGGAAATTCCAATAGGACACAAGAGAAAAAAATTTCACAATGAGAACAATCAGCCATTGGAATAATCTCCCCATGGAAGTTGTGGATTCCCCAACACTGGAAACTTTTAAGATTTATGTGGACACAGTGCTGGGCCATATTGTCTAGACTGTGCTTTTGCCTAGAAAGTTGGACTGGATGATCCTGGTATTCTGTGATTCTATGATAACTGACCAGGAAAAAACCCAAATATTAAATTAACTCCTAATAAATGTAAAGTAATGCTCATGAGAAAAGGAAAAATAAAAACAAATCCAACCCAACCTGAAGCCAACAAAGTCTCAAATACAATAGTGAATTTTGAACTGATAATCATCCCTTATGAGTGAGATGTTGGATTTGTAATGGAAAACTCACGTGGAACATGAGAACAGGAGGATCATCACCCCACCACAACATGAAGTCATGGTGTGCCTACCTCAGATACAGCCATTGCAGGGCTCTCCTCTCTCCCCAGTCCCACCTCACAGATGTACAGGAGAGTAAAAAGGGCATACAGAAAGGCAGCAGGATGACCAAATGTATAGAATGGCTTCTACAGAGAAGTAACTAAGCAGACCAGAATTTTTGAGGCTGGAAAAGGCATGATCAGAAAACAGAGTCGGGGAGCATCTGTAACATCACAACTAGCATGGAGAGGGTGAATATTCTGCCATGCATAATTTAAGAGTTTGAGGATTGATTGACAGATGAAAGATTCAAAAACAAACAAAAAGAAGTTCTTTCTACTCAAATAAGAATTACTCTATAGAATTCATTGTGCCTAGATGCTTTACACAACCAAGTTTACATAATTTTTTAAAAATGCATAAGTTCATGAAAAGTAAACAAACCATGCATAGTTTTTGCATATGAAGATACTATCTCTGACATGGAAGAGAGCTACGAGTCATTAAAAGCAAGGAGACGCGCGCTGAGCATTTTGCCATGTTCTTATATCCTTTCCCAAGTGTCTGCTATCAGTGGCTCTCCAAGACAGCTAAGTGGAGTTTTGTTTCTACTGAGCACAGTTATTCTTATAAAAGAAGTCTGATACTTATCCTAACAAAAATATAAATTGTAACTTACTATGGATCATATCCAATTAGACAGCTTGGATGTGGCTACAATTTAAATACTGTGCTTATAAAACCACCTCTATTAAAATGCTTATAATGATCTGCAACATACAGTAGTCATACCTGTAACATACTCCTCACAACATAAATAATTCATTAGTCGATGTGTCACATCATCATAAGTTGTCCTTGGTCTGCTAAATTTTAAGGCGAGCATCTACAACCCCAAAAGTGTCATATATGACATCTCTAATGTTGAATCAAAAGACTAGACAGAAAAAACCCTACCCAGTTAATTCTGAGTATGTATTTACTGTTAGAAGTGTGAATAAACACATTTAATAGCGTTCCTTAGATTTCACTAGGTATCTCTGAACTGTAATCCTGCTACAGCTATGATACACGTGGGCATGCTTTTGTAGGCACCATCACGAATAGCTGCTCCACAGAAAACATACACTGACATTTCTGCTGGTTACAACATGAAACCACCAGTATTTTTATTTTATTTCCCAGCAATAATCTTCAGAATTGCAGAAAGGAGAGCTTTTTAAGCTGAGATTTACCACTTCAGAGTAGTAAATATACTTTTGTAAGTGTTGCAGAAATCCTTAAGCACCCTTGTCTTGCTTGAAGCCAGTCTATGATTTAGTCCTATGATTTAGGAAAGGTCAAAAGGGCAACAGTTGAAAGACTAAGAAATGGTAATTTTTTTGCTCTGTTGTTTTGCATTTGTTTATACATCGGCACTGGGATCAGCTTAAGTGAAAGCGCCTACGTAGAATGTTAACCTTTTTCTGAACACTGCCAGTGATATTTGATGTGTAATTTTGTAACGCATGCTCTTCATTCTTAACAGCCATCAGCTGTTGAACTGAAAGCATTGCTATCAGATGGGTTTTTTCCTTTGTGCTGTGATCCTGCAAACATGCAAATGCATGACAAAGAAATCTCATTGGCGAAAACTGATGAAAAAAAATCTGTTTGCAATTTAGTGTTTGTTTCTAGCATGTCTCTAAAAGGGTTGAACTAATGTTTACAACCTATGAACGATCTAAGAAAGACACTTTCCTGTAACATTAACAAATGAAGTAGCACGGAAGCAGCTGAAACTCTGTGGACAGAAAAAATTCCAAACACTGATAAAACAGAACCATATTGCAATCAAAGTCGTATCCTAAATGAAAAGCTCTAACAACTAATGCCATCTGCACTTGACCTCACTCAGCAACCGTTTTATGAGGCAATGCGATAAACAGCCATCACACAAATTGCTCTTTTCCACAGAGAACAAACAATCTAGAAACCAGGCAATGAGGTACACATGAATAAAGTGAAGAACAGGAAACTAATTACTTAAGACTACACCACAATGTTATTTAAGACTACAAACCAGCTGACAGGATTACATTCACCAGGGGCTATTACTACACATTAAACTTTTCTTCACAGAAATCATATACTCCCTTAGTAACATTCAAATTTGCCTTTACAGATGCATCATTTTAATAACAAATCTTATTCATCTGACAACACACTAATCAACAGGAAAGATTCACTCCCTTTAGCTGTCAATAACTGTACTCCTATGGCTCTTCAATCATCATTCCCAATGACAACCCGACTATAAAGTTTCACTCTGTTATGGGGCAATTCTTCAAGTGTGAACTAAATGCAGTAATGAGAAATAATTAGTTATATAGCACCTTACAAATGTGTTAGAAGTAGTTAAATTATTTATTGATTTCAGCTTCATCTTGCCTTCTGCTGACTCTGAACATGGACTAAAACAACTGGATCCCACCAATCTTGGTAGGCCAAAATTTTGGGGAAAAAAAGTCTTACAAAGAGACTTTACACAAAAACACAAAAAAGAAAAGCATTTTTATCTGCAGTTAAGGGTATGGAATTCCCAGTGAGAAAATTTTAAACGGAGGCAGGCATTGCTGACTGCAATTAAACTTCAGTCCTCCTTCCCTAGAGTGTAATAGATAAAGCTGAAGGGTAGGGGGAGGCTTTCAGAAGATGGAGGTAGTCGTGGTCCTTACAGTCACCTGTCCCTTTACAGGGGATTTCTGGAGAGGTTAAAACTCTTTGTACTGATGGGACTTACCCAGTGGATTGTGCTTAGGACTCCCAGTCAGGACCAGTGATTTGTATGACACAGAGTTTTACGGCCAATATGAGTGCAAGGAAACACAGCTAAAACAGCATACACAGGTGCAGTTTTACTAAAGTTCTACTAGTTTTGAGTTTAAAGTTTTAGCAAACTAAAGTTTGCACTAAAACTACTACTTTATGGAAGAAAAAGCCAGGCAAAAGCAGCAAATTCTAAGAGGTTTCTCAACCCACCATAACTTCTTTACAATCTTTTCCTCCTCGTTGAGGTATTTCTGCCTTTCTTGTTCCACCAGGTTGCGCTGTCGCTGCACAGGATCTTCAAGCCTCTTCACTGTTTCAATCATTTTGCCATTGATTTCCAGCTCTGCTTTCTTCACCATTGCCCTCAGCATCTCCTGGTTCTGCAGCTGTTGCACAAAAGAAATCAACTTCAATTTTTGCTGCTTGACTGACATCCCTGGCAACAGAATACATTGCAGAGCTCAGAAATAGGTTGGGATAAACACAGCCTTACAGTGAGAGAGAGTTTTTACCTTCTTCTTTCCCTCTTTAACTTTACCTATAAACATTATTCCACGAGGAAGTGTTTGGAGTGAAAAAAGCCTAAATCTGACTAACTTCTAATGTGTATATCTAACTTCCAGTTGCGAGCTGATGAACAATAGATGTTGGGATCAGTACACCACCTTCAGTGCATAACTTCTGTAAGGATTGTGGCCCCTTTATTCTGCTCAGTCCAGCATGAATCAAGAATTAATCACGCCTCACAAGAATGCCGGAAGTTTGACTTCCACTTTGCGCGTATCTCATAAGCTTATGCATCGCACTGTCCATACATGCCTGGTGGATAATCCCACACATTAATGACAAGGCTGGAATGCACTGCTGTTCTCAGAATGGAATTCTTCAGTCTCTCAAGTGGCAGAGGAAGCATTGTGCCATCCGGTGTAATCTGGTACAGACATGCAGCTCATCTGCAGTACATAAAACCTCCCTTACCCACCAAAAACTCCCCCTTTATAAGAAAGTGATTTTCTGAGAACTGTAGAGGTCACACCTTTTTTCTTGTCTTAGCCTTATGTTAAGTACCTAAAGCATTACTTTTCTTACTGATATTAAGCTTGCAGAGCAAAACACCACTAAGAAAGTAAACTAGACTGTACTCTTCTATGGGTAGCCCTATAGCAGCTATGCCCCACACTAACACAAACCAAACCTGTTTAAGTCTCTTATGCAAATCACAAGATTCAAAGTGATAAGCAGGGCTCCATCTAGTCACAGTGTTAGGATATAGGCAACATGAACACCACTCTGTTAGCCCAGCAGCCTTCTCACACTTCTCATTTTAAAAAACACCTGTGTCAACTGGGAGATGAAGTTCTAGCTTTAAAACTAGCAGTCAAACCATCAGCTGTCTTCTAAACATCCAGGCTTAACAGCCAAACCAGTTTTACATACAAAGTAAAACCACAGCCTAATAGGAAGAATCAGAAAAAAAGGATTACCTACAAGACAGTATAGTGCAACAAGACTTCTTTTTAAGTTGATTTAAGAGAATTCCCAGGAGTTAGAGAAAAAAAGAAAGCCTTTGCCCAGGTCATTCTTTCCAATCAGTACAGGAATTAGAGGAACAAACTCAGTTCTCCCCTCCTGACTCTTCAGTCCTTGTGCCTGACTGCCTTCTCCAGCGACACAACTGTGATGAGAGGGAGGGTAACACTTCACTGAAAGCGCGCAGGGGGATCTGAGCTGTGACAAGCTGGAGGTGTTAGCTCAAAACTCAGCTGAAGATAAGTGTTAGCGGTTAGAGAAAAAAATGAAGCTGGAAAACATTTGAAACAGCACAGATTTATAAACATTGTCAGCTGCTTTGTGCCAGACTGGATTCTTTTGAAGACAGTGCATATGTGTGTTTTTCCCCACTACAGGATTAATGTTTGGGTTTGATAAATTAAAACCTCTTACAGCAAGGCCAGTACAGCTATCTGAAACACACATCTCTTATATTGTGCCATATTTTCAAGAAGGAAAACATAAATGAATGAATGAATGAGTGAATGAGCATGTAACACTTCAGTCAAGCAGTTTATTCACAGCTCTTTAAAAAGTAGAGAAATTCGACACAGGGAAGTGACTTGGGAAATGTGAAACAAGTGATCTGAGGTCAGTCAGAAGGTTAGTAACGGAGTTAGACTTAAGTCTCAGGTGTCCAGAATTTAAGTCCTCTATGTTGCTTAGCTGGTAACAGTGACTCCCAGTAATACCAAAATTGAGTATGTGTGTGTGAGGTTGTACAATGGCAGGTACACTTTTTTTCCTGTACTGGGGGTATATAGGGGATTTATATTTATTGTAGTAACACCTACAGCTAAGGTGCTTGTAATTTCCATTTATGCAGTGCTTGAACAGTATTAGAAAGTTTCAGTCATAAAAGTTCATCCATTTCTGATAACAAGATTAGGGAATGAAAATATAAGTCAGCAATATTTCAAAAAGCTTGTATGTTGGGGACTCCCAAACCCCAGTGTTTGGAGTGAGTTCTTGAATCTGTCAGATTACTCATCTTGGTATTAAAGAGATGTTTTTGCCATTTCTATGAAAATTCATGCAACACTTGGATAGTTCTGGAAAACCTGGTTTTGTTCATGCTTGGAGAACAAGGACAGAAGATGAAAAGGGAGAGGTACAGATGTGTACTAAGAGAGAAGAGAAGGAATTAGCGGAGAGGAGTAATCGTGGGTTTAAGCAGGGCAGAGTCACCAGCCAAAGGGACAACATGAGGCAGGGCGAGGAGGAGCAGAAGGGAAGAGCTGTGGCTAAGGAAGAGGAGGCAGTCCAGGGCTGCTACAGCACATTTACCTCCACGTTCTGGAACTGAACTTGGTTCTTACCTTTCTTCTGCCAGCAGGTATCAGATCTGAAACTCCCTGGCTAAGTGCTCACCCCATTTGTCTCTCAGGCCACCTCTGCCAGTTACTCCACCACCTCAAGTAGAAGAAGTTTTACTTCTGACAGTGAAGTTTACTCTGACAGCGGATCTGTCAGCATTATTCTGGTTTCACAGAGTAGAACTTTTTGTACTTTAAGATTGCTTGAAACCAAGCCAAATAAACAACCTTAGACATTCATGCTGGAAAAGAAACTTTGTTAAAACAGTGTTCAAGTTCCAATGCTCAAAGGTAACGAAAAGCAATTCAGGCTTTCCTGTAACCACTGAATGGCAATTTCTTGCTGATTAGAGCTAAGTTGACTTATAACTGCAAGCAGCAAACAGAAATAAATTTAACACACTTTTTTAGAATTCTAGCATCCTCTCCTACGTTCATTACCCTTGGTTCTCACTTCCAGCCTCACCGGTCTCTCTAGATGTCTACCTTGTCCCTCTTCTTTGGCTACTGCTCTCTCACAAATACCCTAGCACTGCCTCTGGCACCCACTTAAAGAATAATCTGATAACCAGTTTAGTTGACTTTGAACCAATTATTATCTATGAGACAGGTAACTGGAAAACCAAGTATTAGTTCACAGCCCCCTGTCTTCTTATCAGGAGACAAGCATGATCTGTCCAGTGGGAGCCTCCCAGGCGCTGCTGCGAGAGGCTTCTGGGCCCCCCACCACCCCACACACAACAGCACACAGAAACAAACAGGGACCTTCTGCCTGCAGTTCAGGATCTCTGCAGAATCCAATTGTCTAGTTCCTGAAGTTTGTTACCACACGTAGATTAAATGTAGTCTCACCAATTCTATAATGGAGCTCAAAACATATTTGAATTTCTAATTCAAAGCTACACTTGTGAGACTGAGTATCATATACCATTTATGACAGTTATTATTACATTTTCTATTCTTTCTGCAGCACTCATTTTCCTGCAAATAATACATTGAGCAAAGGAAAAACATGCATGTATACACATTCCTGATGCTGAACCTTAATCATTTCTAACTGCTTTCCCTTAAAATGTGTTCAGTTAAAGAAGGGAAGAAATAGGCAAAAAAAAATCCAATGTACATGTAAGCTAATGTTATATAGCATGAACATCTACTCTAAGGTTTGGTTCAAACCTGCCACTAAGACTTCTCATTGTCTGGGAGCGCAGAATGAGCAACCCCACTGAACACACCATGGGCTCCAGTCTTATCAACAACATGCATCCAGGACACAGGCTGGGTTACAGCCTGTCTCTGGCAATAATGTAAACTCCATGGCACCATGAAACTAGTCTTTCTTGAGTATCTCTGAAAATCAGAGTGCTTAAGGAAGATGCTAATGGAGTAGCAAGAAGTGTACCTGATCTTTAGCAAGAGCCATGACGCAAATGTCTTTATTTCAAGACTCTCTAGTTAAAATCCAACTACAGACCAAAACAATCTGAAATTCTTGGTTGCATCTGGTAACATACACATTTAACTGATGTGTGAATCAATATATCTGGATCAAGTGCTGCTGAATATGTTTTTAAAAGGGGATTTTGCCAGCACAGACAAAGGCTACATGAATGAACGCGTCTTTTCCATCATGTGTTTCTCTGAATCTAATAAGCAAATGAGTAAGAACTTACAGTGATATCATCAATTGAAAATAGAACCACAGACAGTATTAAATACAGTTTTATGTCGTGTTCTGTTTCTTAGTTATCCTGCCAACTTTTGTTCCTGTGCAATCATCTTTTTCAGTTCTTTGGAAGTGTTTCTTTTAGTCTGTCACTGTATGAAAAATTCACACAAACATGAACAAACTGATTGCCAACCCAGGAGAAACAGTGAAAGATATGAAGTACTGTCAAACATATTATGCAAACAACCTGGAAAAATAGAAAATTACTTTCCCCTTTTACTCAGAATTATTTTCCAGAAAGCGCAAAATTTTTTCATTAGAAACATGGTATTTCAACACTCTTCAGTTTAAAATACTGCTTGTTTCACTTGCTGTCCTACAAACTGTGAGCTCTTTTTCAAAATAATTCCACCCATTCAGGAAAGCCATGACAAAAACTCACTCTCATGAATGTAATTTATATGTAATATACCAAAGTTTCCCTTGATCTACAGGTTCTTCCATCTGACCATCACAAATTTGCTCACTTCCTACTGGCACGGTGCACCAAATTTGCTATCATTTCTGAAATAAGGGACGACAGCCAGAGTTAATGAGCACACTCGGGATAAGTCCTTTTTTCCTTCTCAGGACTTCCTTGGCAGCATTGATTTGTGCAGATGGTACAAGTTTCTTCACTCCTGTGTGCCATAATGCTGTATCTGATCAAAAGTAAAGTTACTGCCCCAGGCAGGACCATGGAGACAAGGTGCAGCTGGGGAAATGCCACCTCCTCCGTGAGCAGGCCCTGGAAGAACAGTGTGCTCACTGCCTCCAGCGCAGCACTGCAACCTCCATCCCATTTTATGAGACCACATGCTAAGCACAGATGGTGGCCAGACCACAGGCATTTGCCAAGAGCTGCATTTGGCACATGGGGTTACGGAAGGACAGAGGGGCTGCAGTGGTTTGCAGCACAAATGTGAAAGAATATGCACTTATACATAATGTGCCAGGGCAGAGATCCCAAGCCAGAGTCTTGAAATTAGACGGGGACCATGATGGCATGTAGGCAGCACTGCTGGGAAGAGCTTTTGGACGATACATTTGCAATAGGAACATACTCATCCTAAACTGAAAATGTAAATACATGGGTGCTGTATCACAGGCTGAGCTCACCTGGCTGACACAACTGTTTGCTCCAAATACCTTCTGCCATCTCTTCACTACCAGGAAACTGAGCACAGCGCCTTGTCACAGCACCTTCATTCTTCGCCACATTTTCTTTGCCCCGATGTTTACCTCACCCTTTTGCTCCCTTGCCCTGTGACTGGTTCATAATTCAATTTCTTTTAGTTAAGGAAGTGAAGGCAAAATGTGCTCTGAATTCTGATCTGTGTTATCATTATTCTATTCTAAAATTAATCAGGAAGTCCAAGGAGATTGACATAGTACCATTCCCATATTCAAAACCACGGTGGTTGTAATAGCAGTAGCTGCAGCCCTGCAATACCAAACATGTGATGTCACTTTCCAGGCAAGGAGGACTGGCAGAGTATCGAAGTTTCCCCTGATGTCCACTTTGTCTCACAAGAAATTGTTTTACCTCCTCTTACATCTTCTGAGACAATACACAGTGCTCTTCAGTTTTCAATTAAGCGAAGGGCTGAAGACCTGTACAGCTGCACAAGCTTATTTTCACAGTGTCTGAGATGAACAACATATATTTACATTTGCAGCATGAAGGTATGTGTCAACAGAATGTTTTGGTTAACTCTTCATTGTTCTTATTGTTTCTTGCATGTTTTGTAGTATTGATGTGTGTTCGGAAGGTACTGGTAAAATGTGAATGTAAGTAGAGCACAACAAACCTTTGCAGCAACTTTTGAAATATCTTTTTTCCTTGCTGCTCAAGTTGGCTATCCTTCTGGATTTTGTAAATACAGGACTCAAACTCTGGCTTAATGCATATCTACTGATCCTCAGCTACATTTGGGTTTCGTGACATCAAAGTTGTTTATTCAGGAACTTAAAAACTGTCTCAACTGTAAACAGAATGGAGCAGGAACATAGCTCTTCCAACATGTTTATACAGCACATAGCATAGCAGGGTCCAAACTGTAATCACAGGCTTGATATTATTGCAATGTAAATACTGCTTGAATGTCTAGAGTCATCAAACAAAGCTAGAAATGGAGTTTTTTCTCAGTATCTGAGCAGCAGTAGTTAAACTGAGCTAATTCTCATACCTCTAGGACTATGCAAGTTGACCATCCTAGAGCAGAATATGCTTTTGTGTCTGTAATACTCAGGATTTCCCTTTGCTAGAATTCTGCTACTGAGAATCACTCAGGTACAAAAGGTAAAAGGGAGAGAAAGACAGAAAAAAGGAAAGGGCATTTGCTGACAACCCACTTTCCCAGCATTACCCAGACAAGCATACCTGTAGCTGCTTCATCTGATGCAGCTGCAGTCGCAGATCTGACACGTTGCGTTTCATACCATGCAGGCTGACTTGCATTGATGGAGCTCCAGCAGGGTGATGGACAGCTGATTCCCCAGTTGCCAGTGCGTTCTTCCCCCCAGGAATGTTAGCAGCACCTGCAACAAGCAGCAGCACAGGTTGAGCTCACCAGCAGAGAAAGTGCAAACATGATCCTTCCTCTGCCCACTGAACCCACACGTATTTCACACAGATGGACAAGAAAATAAAATTACAGCTCAGTATTAACAGGGCACTGGCACCTCCTTATCCAGTGTATTTTGAGGAAAGAATGTACAATATCAGAATTTGTCTCTGCTGGCACCTCAGCCATGCCAGAGCACTGTATTACGACAAGACTGCTTCCTGCCACATGTAGTGGAAATGGGATATTATGTTATAACTGCAGATTATACAAAATAGTAGCAAATCAAATTGGTGCTGAAAGTAGCTTCAGGATTGTCCTCCTAGGAGCTATCTGAGACCAAGTTGATGCAAATTCACAGGACTCCTAAACTACATATTTGTGATTAATTATCACTGGAGAGAGATTCAGTGAAACTGTCAAGGGTGGGAAAAAAGATTTCTGTAGAGAATCCTGCTTTTCTGCTTAAAGAAAAATTGCATTATAAGGTGTCTCCAACAGTTACTGTATAAAACTAGGAGAAGACAATGAAACAATGGTGTGGCAGAGAACTGCTCTCCAGCCACTTTGCATCCACCCAATCCCCTTTAGTCCATCATTTATTCAGGACTGTGTTTACAATGGAATACAGCGTAACACAAGGAAGTGAGCTGAGCCACACTGAAAATAACCGTCAGTCTCTTCACAACACTTTCTTTGTTAAAAAATGCTGTTCCTCTACACAGCATCAATGTCAAGTTTGTTCTTTTCAGTCTCAAGTACCTAGAAAGAAGCTTTATTTACAGGGTACAAGCAAATTCCAGCTCATCAGCTAATAGTCATGTTACAGGTTCTAGCAATTTGCACTTACACACCCATATTCTTCAAATTTTCTTTCTAATGTGTCCCTTGCCCTCCCCACCGCCAACAGGCAAAATGACAGACTGTCAGTAGGACACATTTCATCTTCTTTGTCCAGCACTATGTAGCCCTGCATATTCCTCTGATCACAGTGCCAGATCCACCTTGTCCCTCGGGCTCAGATGGCTGCCACTCCCTGAACTATTGCATTATGTCATTCCCCACTTCATTTTTTTCCTTCTCTATGAATAAAACAAAAAATCTGAGGAAACAGAAAGTAACTCATCAATGGGTTTGCACAGGGACTTTGGTCATCATTTGTTCCCACAAGCACACATTCTATCAAGTTCAATGAAATCAAGCAGAAACCAGTGTTGCAAGATTTTCTTCACCTGTTGTAGGCAAATTTTCAGTGCACCAAAGGGCATGACATGCTTTTATGGATGCAATGAGTATGAACCCAAGAGTGGTAAGTTTTATCCCTGCCCTCTCATCCCTCGTAGTCTTTTCAATCGGTAAAGTCTCCAAATGTGCCTGAGTACAGCTCAGCATAGCAACAAGTTGTTATTCCTTTGCCAACAGGTGTGGATACCTCGAACATAGCAAAATTCATCTTTGCAATCTTTGAAAATCTTTGCAATCTTTGAATCTTTGCAAAATTCATCTGGGGGAGCATTTTTAAAGGACAGAAATTATGCCAGGCTATTTTTATTTAAAAATAGGCTAAAAGGTTTCTGAAGAATGATGTTTCTTGCTTTACCTACATTTGCAATTCCTGTCACTAAAAGCACGGGCCCCTCTGGCTGCACCCGAGCTTATATACAGTGTGACGTGCCATAGGTTTCCGGGGACATGCTCAAACAAAAAGCTGCTCTAGCCCAGTGCTGGCTGTTGTAATGCTATACTTTACCTAAACATGCTCTAGCTAGATCTGCTCAGTACTTCAACAACAGCACTTTTCATTTCACTGCTGAGCAAGCTGCTGCACATTTTTGCTATACTCGAGAATGATTCAATGCTCTCTTCACTTTCAAAGAGCTGCTTAACAGAAAGCAACACTCAAGAAATAAACAGTCCTTGTTCACTGCCATTCTGTACCCACTCCATGCTTCAGTCTAAGATATGCTAATACTTGTCTACATATACGCTACAGTTTTTCCTACAGTCAAGCATCTATTTCCCTCCCACACACTATTTTTTTGCTTTTTTTTTTTAAGAAAAGGGTATTTAGTTCATAAACCCTACAGACAGAAACCACCAGAGAGTCTGAAAAATGTGGGTAAGCCTCCAAGAATTCTGATCCCTAGTCTGGACTATTTTTGAAAGCACATCTACCTTTCTGCTATTCTTTGCCTCAAGCAAAAGCTCCAAAACCTCAGCCCCTGACCCTGTGATGATGAAGCCAAGGTATGAATCAGTCCCCACCAGTCTCTCCTCCCCCATGCTGGACCCCAGTCAATTCACATATTTTCTCAGGAAGGGGTGCCTGCTTTCCTTTTAGCATAGATAGACTGTGGTCTGCTTCTGTAAACAATAAATGTCTCCAACTCCCTACAAAGCAGCTCTCCTCCTCCTCACTGTTAGGTACTCTCAGCTGCCAAGGTGACCCTGCTGCAGAGTGTGCTCGGAGCCTGGGAAGCACGACGTGGGACTCCTGAGGGTGTGAGACACCACTGACACCAAGTGAGCATGGGAATGCAGGAAGGATCAGCAGCTGATTTCTCACAGATACATATTTTCATCAAAAAGGAATAAAATGGCAACTGAATGAGGGGCTGTTTCACCTAGGGAGTATAACTTACTTTGGAAATAATCCCAGGCTGTAGCTTTGCGATTAGATGTATGGCCAGATGGATTGAAGGGAAAGAAACAGCATTGGCTCTCAGCTTCTTAAATAAACCTTTGCCTGAGCTAGGTAAGGGGGCCTGAATGCAAAAACCCTCCATAATTCCCTAATACTCTGGACAAAAAAACAAATGTTAACATTTTTTACAAAGGTTAATGAACTAAGCTGCCATTTTTAAAGTACAAAGAGAACTGATTTGCAGAAAGAGGAAACGTTTGCTATTTGCCAGGCTCAGGAAGGTAAGGAACACAACTTCCACTCCCTGACACTTGACCTTTGCTACGGTTGCAAAAACACTGCTCTCCTTCCGTTTTCCAGATTTTATTTTTCTTTCTAAAATGCTAAGATTTTGTTTTGAAGCAGGCTAGAAAAAAAAAAAAAGGCCATCAGAAGATACCCAGCAACGTCTTCACAAATTACTCGTATTCTTATTAAAGAGCCACAACATTTTCAAACTTCATTTGGGGAGACATGTGACAGTTACTTAGTTCTTTTACCATTCAGTTAAAAATCTACTAAACAAATAGACAAATGCAATGTTAAGGTTGCAGTCTATCATTAACAAGCTGTTATAGCCAGGCACTAAAGCACCCTTAAAAGAATGGAATATATTAGTGTGCAACTTCACCTCACTGGTCCAGAAGACTGGAGTGATCTATCTTTGAATCTGAGATAAAAGCAACCAGATATGGACGATGTTTTTAATTCACAGATCATCACAGCAGGAGTCATGCATGTGAAAAAGGCACACAGATATGCACAGACGACAAGAGAATTCACAAAGAGTGAGGAATCAAATCCAAGCCCTACATGTGTAATACTTCTCCCTGCTGCCATCTCCCTCTCTTGGTTGTACTGGTGGTGGTAGTGCAGAAAGGCGTACTCCTTTCTGGGAAATACTGACATGTTCTTTGTCCCCTTCCAACAAGGCAGCAACTAGCAAAGAACTATTGCTTCTTTTGGTAATCCACAATGCAACTGATCTCAATTTAATCAATGAATCCAGGATTTAATCTATCAATCTCACCACTTGATGAAAAAAATGTGACAGAAATTACTCAGTAGGTGAGCATTTCTCAGCGTATTTGTTAGTAATCTCAAGGATACTCTTCCTACTATGATTTGTTTTCAGTCACATGCTGTTCCTAAGTGAAGAGGCCCTTGATGTCATTCACTTTTGATGAAACGAAGAAGGTTATAAGGATTCAGTCATGGGATTTCTCCTAATATCAGTAGAAGAGACATAGACAGTCTGTGGAAGGTTTCTGCTCTTTGAACCCACACCCCATGGAAGAACTGAGCCTAAAGCAATAAAACATAAGAAATGCAGACAAGTATGATTGTTACAGGCTCATTTTCCCCAGTGAAAAAAGCATTTTTATTTAGACTCTTTAATATTTGAGGCTAAAGAATCTGCTACAGACTGTCAAAGCAAAAACACATTAAATACAATTTGGTTTATATGAAATATCAAACAGAGTATTCACAATCTAGCTATATACAGTTATCTAGGATTTAGAAATCTTTATTTCTTTCCCTTCCCAAGTGAGTTAGTTCTCTATTTTTTGCATAAAAGTCTCCTATCATTGGAACGCATACTAGAAAATACAATGTTGGTTCAACATTGATAAGCCAATTTTATCGTGCACAGATGTTTCATTGTTCAGGATAGGAAGTAATTCACGTTTCTGCTTACCAGTGCTCTAGAAAGGACTACTCAATCAACATTTTCTCCCACTTTTTCTTTCAAATAGACTTTGAAATTGCTAAAACTGGTATCTTGGTGCACAGTTGTCAAGTGGAATTGTATACTAAGAGAGTCGACTGTCTAAATGGCTATACTTAATAAGGATTGGGGTGAATTGAAGAACAAAACAATGGTCGGCAGAAGTGTTTCTAGATGTTACTGGCACGTTTAAGCCCAAGTATATTTGCAAAAAGGAGAAACATTCTGTAGCAGATTGCCTAATTTTCAAGTAAGCAGGGATTGAATTATTAGACTGTCACGCACAATTTCAAAAGCAGGTGCAAAAAGCAAAGTATTCTATTATACAGGACTATTCTTTTATACAGCACTCTTCAACAATAGCTGATGTGGGTTACAATACTGGAGTATATTGGGGTCAGCGTCACACCTTGTTTCTCCTACCTGCTACAATTTAATTTTGTGGCTGAGTCATGCTGGAAGGACAGAATTTAGGGATGCAGATGCTGGAGTTACAACTATACAGAACTGATAGGGATCCTTGCAGACTGCTGGCTGCATGGCTGGGCACAGTGCCCTCTCCCTGTCTCCCAAGTGATCAGAAAGGCATCTATTGCACAACGTGAATGCTGGTATCCTTACTCACATGCTGGATTGGGGCATGGCCGTGTGGCAAAGTCAATGTCTGTCAGTACCAGACAGAGGATGATCTGGCCTTTTAACAGTAAATTACAAGCCCCACCCCACCCCCATACTTGGACATGCAGCTGTTAGATGTAATTTTGCCATTTCAGGGACAGGCATTCAGTCATACTTTAAGGTAGTGAGTGAGGGGTCTTTGGGAACAACAGTGGCAGGAAGTGGTTGCTGGTCAGATGAACCATACTATTCTGGTGGGCTGGGCATGACTTCCACACCAAGGAATCCCCACCTTTGCTTTGTGCAGGGCCTTTTCCCAATTAATATTATTCCATTTCTCATTTCATTGAAAGCATATTCAAACATGCACACACAAATCACTGAATAATTTTAGGCTCTAGACTCTGGAGGTCATCTGGTCCACACTGCCATTGAAAGCAGGGCCCACTTAGATCAGGATCTCCAACTCAGTGCCCCCTGCAAATTAGTACAAACACAGGTAAAGCAGAAGGCCGAACAGCAATACAGTACAAAGAGGAACACAAGGCAATGTGTGTTTTGATGGTTTCATAGGTGCTTTGTATGAGACGAGGCCTGTGCAAGTGGGAAATACCATAAATTCTCAGTTTATAACAACACTGAAATAGGGAAAAGTCTAAGAGCATTTTGCAGCTATTTTGAAAAGCGATGGACTTTTCAGTAAGTTGTCTGAAACTGATAAATTACTACTTGTTTCTTCACAGCCTGAAGTATTGCTCTCCCCACCCAGAGGCCAGCAGGAAGGGAAGAGCTGGCACAGGACCAGAGAGTGGCTTGGGAGCAAAGCTCTAGTACCAGGACTTTAGCTCTTTCTTGCATATGCTTGATAGTTTCCAGGTCTGGTTTGATTTCTGTTGGTTAGGAGGACATACTGCAGTTCCAGATAAACAGGAATCCTGAACGTGAACTAACAGCTCCAACAGAAGGGCCAGTTAAGAGCATAATAAATTTGCTAATAAATGTGTGTGGTTTACTACCTGCCAGAGCACAGACCTCCCTGTGGGAACAGCACTACCAGGAAGCAGGGAACTGCCTTTATTTGCATTCAGTGCAAGACAAAGGGTGAAGAGGAGGCATATGAACACACACACACCCCCTGCAGACATCTCCTCCAGCAGCCCATACACAGAGAGCTTCACTCATGTGGAGATCTTTCACAACAGCCTTAACTCCATCTTTTAAACACTTAACAGCTCTCCAAGTGGGAAGCTAAAGACCAGCTCTTATTTGCTTCATAATCGATGCTTGCTCAGAACAGTTTAGGCGCACGCTAATAATAAGTAACAGATCAATAAGGCTTAATTAAGGAAAGTGCTGTCTTGCTGACTGCTAAATTCCTTACTGTCATTACATCCATAGAATCCTGCCGAGAGAAGAACCTTAGAGGAAAGTTCAGGTGACCAGAATAGGAATGAAATATTTAGCCTCCTACTGCAATCTGGATACATCTGGGATTAATGACAGCTATCTATACTATAGATGGGATGAGTCACTGGAAAAATTCACCATATGCAGAGACTCTGTATCTCATTTAAACCATTCGGCACAGGTGTGAAATTCATTCCAAAGATCACCTCAACCTGTCAGAAATTGCTTTCTTAACAAGGGTGTGATTGACTCCTATATCCAGAACTTAAACTTCAGTTCTGACAGTACAGCTATGGGAAATTAAGTAAATTTGACATTTCCATAAGCCGGGATAGTAACATTAGAGCTATTCATATACCTGAATAATTTGTAAATGAAAAGTGAATTATCTTACCTGCAGTGTCACTGCTGCTCTTGCTGGACACAATTTTCAACATCATCTTCTCACTAAGTAATAAAAGGAAAAATCGTAATTTTAACTTACTAACAGTAAAACAGTAGTGACGTTTATAATCAGCAAATCAAATGGCCTTGTCTAGCATATATATTTTTAATTTAAATCACCAGTAGCTTGTCAGGTTTTTTTTTAAATCAGCTTTTAATACAAGTTAAGCAAGGAATGGAGTATAAGCAGTAGAAAGCACAGAGATGTAGCTACATTTATTCTTTTTAACACAAAGAAGAGTAATGCAATTAATGTCCATCTATCACTTGGCATATTCTTCCTCTCTGCCTAGCATTCTCATGGGGATGATGAAGATATTTAAAAATGATTGAGCATTCAGGGTTTTTTTACTATTACAATCAAATATTATTTTTGTTGATTGATTACTAAAATCATTACAGAGAAACAGATTTAATGAATTCTTTTTTTACCTAGAAGCATCTTTGCTATTACTTGTATTTGGCCCTTTAAAAAGCGCAGACTGAACAAGACCAGTTAAACTGGCAATCTGTTTCTCCATGGCTTGTATCCTCTCTCTGTAAGACAAGAGAACCGTTTGTTAAAGCCAGATATATTTGCTTTCAGACTTGTTTTTCTAGGTGAATGATTACCACAGGACTGGAAAGACACTACAGAGGTTGTGCAAAGGCCCATGGGTACCGGTTTGCATTATACCTTGTTGCAGCAGCTTACCGCATCTTGGTTTGGACAGCTTTTGCATGGTAACAGACAATAAAAAGGAAATCTGCTTGGTTAAAAAAAGAACAAAACCAACAACAACCCAGATAATAAACTTCTAGTGATCTCACGAGACAGGCACCTAAAACAATCAGTTAATGCCTCTTGGAACTAGGGAAAATCATTTTTTTCAGCATTACATAGATTTTCTCTTTTCCCTACACTGGGCCAATAGTTTTGCCTGTATATAAGGTTTCAGGATTAAAGACTTTACACTTGTTCTTGTTACTATTTTTACTTTCCCCAAACCCAGGATTTTTGTCCGCAAAGTATTTAATCTGCCCAAGTTGACTACTTCCCCGCCCAAATCCTTTGCACCTGACATCGCAACTGTCTGCTTTGGAAAGGACAGCAATGTGACAGACAGACACAGGACACCAAATGCAGACTGTGCAGCAACATTATCATAAAACAGATTTGCTTTCATGCACATATCCTGAGAAATTTCTAAAAAGCAGGAGAAAAGAGATGAAGAAGAATTGTAATAGGTATGGTCAGTGTTTTCCATAGGTACCAAAGGCCACTAAACAACAACAGTGACTTTTTTTGGATAGGAAGGCTAACATTTGTATGTTTATCTGTTTACATAAATGTAGCTATTAGTCAGGTACCAGATGACTTTCTTGGTGGGCTCCAAAACAGCCTTTTGCTCAGACAGGTGCCTTCTTTCACATGTCGGTATGTCAACGACACACCACAACATCGAAACACATCACTATGGGACCTTAGACAACACCTTCTGAAAATGTATTCCTATTCACACAGTTAAGTGATTGGGGAGAAACACAAACGCAAATGCTAACAGCAGGTTGTGATTTTGGAATATGACTGGGAACAAAGTTTCTCAAAAAGCAAGTGACTAAGACCAGCAGCAATGACTGATGAAAGAAGATGGGACAGACACACGCAACCCCAGACTCAGCCTGCTGCAGGGCTATCCATCGCCACTGCGGAGTCCAGGGCACATGGGAGCAGCCGAGCTCCGGCCAACCCCAGCTCCAGTTGCTGTATGGCGGCCACAGCAATAATGACAATTGGTAAGGGCCACATAAACTCAAATGTAGGTATCAATAAGAGGCAAAAGCAAGCTGACATGATACAAAGCGAGTAACCAGCCCAGCTTGTAGCCAGCCAGATTATCCAGGTTAATTATTTCATCCACATTCAGGGAATGAAATAGAGGTTTGCTAGGATGGCACGCAGATACCACAGCCAGGAGAGACTCCAAGACACCCAGACGTTGAGAAAACAGGACAGCAAAACAAGTAACGAGATGCTAACAGACACAAGGAAGGAAGAAGAGAGTGCTCAGTCAGTCCCCAGCCGGCAGACATGTTCTTACTGCGATTTAATACAGCGTGCGCGTCTTATTTTTCTGTCTTCATGTTGAAAGGTATTTTGAACGGTGATGAGAAGACTAGTGAATCTGACCTAATTCATTTCAAACCAAGAAACACGTTACAGAATTTCCACTATTATAAGTTTTAAAATAAGAAACTGGTTCAGGCTACAGTAACCTTTGGAACAAAAACAAGTACTAAAAGCCTGGGATAAATATATTCTAACAAACTTTAACGCAGCATTTTTGACACTTAATAATGAAAACATTTTTATTTCCCAGATAATCATCACAAAACCTTCCTGGAACTAAACTGAATTGGAAGTCTATCTGTTTTACCAATTCATAAATGTGATGTTTTTTCCATCCCACATTCGATAATCTGGAAACAATTTTCTGCTTCAAAAGAGATTATGGCAACACAAAGCTGATCTTGTCCTTTGCCATGAAATCTAGGAAAATATGTTGTTAAGAGGGAGAGGGATGTTCCAGAGATAGGAGTTGATGAAAAACGAATGAAATACTGGAATCAATTGCATGGAGCACGTTATTTTTCATATGGTAAAAGCATTAAGAATGTGAAGAATCTACATGTGCTCTGGAGTTACTCCGTTAAAGACAAGGCCGGATTTTTCCTGTAATCATTTCACTGTAATACTCAGACTCGTTATGGCCATCCCCACCAAACATTTCAAAAACAGGTGTCTGAAAGGAGGCACCTTTTAGGCATTAAATAAAATGACCTGGTTTTTGGAGACCTGGCGGTCTGACTGAAGGCGGTGGGAGGCAGCATGCTGCAGCACGAGCAGGTGGCAGGGCCATGCTCTGGGCTGACGTGGCTGGGGGGCTGGTGGCCCAGTCCTGCCACCCACCACACTGCCCCAGAGGAGCAGGGACGGGCGCCACAGCCAGCCCCTTCCCCTTTGGCTTCCCTGTGAAGGGCTAGAGCAACCTCTGCTCTGCCAGGCTGGGGTCTATCAGGGATGCTGGCACTGTTATGACAGTTGTACATTTTTTGGTTCTCAACATTATACTCTCTACCTCTCACTGTGCTCCCCGCTGTGGAGAGGGAAGGTGGGGGGAACAGCTTGCCCCACCATCCCTTCCCGCACCAGGCAGCTCAGGGTCTCATGGATGGGGAAGGCCAATGTCCCCCCAGCATGGGGCAGGCCACCATTCCAGTGACATGGGTCAGGCCAGGGTTCCCAGGGCACGGGACAGGCCAGCGCTCTGGTGACATGGGGTAGGCCACCGTGGGGAGGGCAGGCCGGGATGGGGAACACTGGGAGCGAGGGTCAGGCAGAACCAAACGCAGCGGTGCCTCTTTGCCAGCAGTGACAGCACGAGAAGGCCGAAACCCATCTCTTGTTCCCAGATTAATTTCCCAGATAAGTCTGCATCTCTTCACCACCCAGGAAGAGCAGGGAGGGCCCCCTCTACAGCAGTTGGGAAAGAAATGGCCATTTTATCAGCCTGAGCACGGAAGGGCATTGTTTCACATTGTTTTCCTGTGAATGCTGGGAGAGTCGGAGGTGGTAGCATGGTGGGGAAGGAAAGGAGGGGACAAGGTCAGAAGGGACTCCCAGTACTAGCAGGCTTCTCCGTCAGGCTTGGCTTTGGCTTGTCACAGACTTTGGCCAGGAAAGCACAGGCAGGGGCCGCTTGCTAGCACTGTTCTCCCCAGTAGCCTGATCCACAGCCACGGCCCCAGGTATGCCCAGGCACTGGGGCCCTGCCTTAGCATCTTGCTCCCCAAATTCAGCAGAAGCAAAACAAGCCCTTGCTGCTCCGGGGACTGTGCACTGAGACATCAGATTTCGTCACAAGATTTCTTCCTTACAGATTCACTGAGGTTCCATGTCATTCCTTCTACTGCAATTAATGGGAAGTAATCCCAAGCAGGCTTCAGCGTATTGCTGAATTGGTATCCACTTCTCACGGTGATGCTATTTAAGCGTGACTTGCATGTTCCTTCCCTTTCCTGTGGACATCTTTAATATTCACATCACTGAGAAGATACTGCATACAGACAGAAACTAGAACAGGGCTGTGTAACTGTTCATGCACGTTCCTGTCCAACCCTAGGCTGTGCAGTGCATCATCCATAACAGATGTACTCAAATACCAAGTCTGGCACCATGAACTAATTGGCACACTACCCTGGAGAAAGATTTTCAGTGACTTCATATTTTACAGTTAAATCCCAAGTGAATTCTGTATAGTAATCAAAAAGAGGGTCAGAGACTGGGGAAAATAAATTTCTTTCTATATTACCTTGTGAGGGAAACATTTCATTTGAAATTTTTTATCTCACTGGGAAAAGAAATAAAACAGGAGTAGGTTTTCTTTCCCAATGGCTTCCCTAGAACCAAGTGAAAGTGGCACAGTCAGACTTTACCCCAAAGTGCCTCCAGAACAGCAGAGTGGATATCCTGGAAGGGTGTGAAGCAAAGACCAGCAACACTCCTCTGTACTCTGCTCTCCTCTTCTCCCAAGGGAAAGATACATACAGGTGAATATTTCAATCTTCTAAGAGTAAGGTTAAACTCAAACTTTCTATGGCTTGAAGCTAAAGGGAAAAGGGGAGCTCTGAAGCACTGCCAGCTTTGATACTATTTGACAACTCTTATCCAAGAGCCTGCATCTCATCTTCCTACAAACAGTTCCTCCAACAGAAGGACGCTGAAGTACAGTTTACCTTTCCTCCATCCTGTATTAGTCATTTGCATTCATTTCTTCTGCCTTGTTATTCAACA
Organism: Numenius arquata; assembly: GCF_964106895.1. Classification (NCBI taxonomy): domain Eukaryota; kingdom Metazoa; phylum Chordata; class Aves; order Charadriiformes; family Scolopacidae; genus Numenius; species Numenius arquata. Next base: position 26,430,415 of record NC_133587.1, on the reverse strand, counting down.
TCTTTCACAAAGGAAGAAACAATTTTGACCCTGTGGAAAGTGTCTGAGAGAGGATATCTGCAAAGTCCACCTTTCTTATACAATTCTCAGTGCACTGCTGATGGAGTGTCCCACTGCCCATGGCTTTACAGAGTATGACCATTTTTTCCTAATGTATAGAGAATCCATCCATACTTCAACATATCAAACAATAAAGTGGTTTTGTGATGGGAACAATATCCAGTAACCTACACACGGCCGTTGCATCTTAGCCTCGAACTGCAAGCCATGAGCATCACAATTCTTGCTCAGTTCTACCATCATCTTTTCTCACTAGTGTGGCACTAGAAGAGGACAAAAGCTGTGTTCAGACAGAACAGAACCACGGTACATTGCTGAAATGATTTTGGAGGGAGAATGTTCTATAGAGCTATCTTGCTATTCTAAGGATTGTATTTTAGTGAGTAGCAGCATTTTTTATATACATATTCAGCACTATCAAATAACCTAGAATTCTTCAACACAACGTGTGTTTTAAATGCAAAGAATGTAAATGGCATTTAATTTAATGCACTTTTGGGTAAACAGCTTATTTTCCAATTTATCAATATTTAAACACCTACTTTGCCTGTAATAACTTCCAGAACTCTCCACCATGAGCTACACGAACGGGCTATCCAAAAATGTGATAGCAAGTCACTGTTTATACAACGCATGGTCACTCACAAAAATACTCGTTCTCCCTGTAAACCTCAGATTTAAGGGATGATGACCCCTTGAAGATGAACTGCTACAACTTGTTACAACTCTAAATATTTTTGTGTGTATGAATACTAATATATTTTATCTTTTTAAATCTCCATGAACTTGTTTCTTCTCACTGTTGTGAAAGAGCTTTATATGGAACTCTTCTAGTAAATTAATTACTGTGAGAATTTATTCAATGCTTTATACAGCAGAAGCAGATATCTTGAAAATACCCGAGGTAAAACAGACACAAGAAAGAATTACATGAAGCAATTAAATCCCCCTCAGCTCTGGCTTAAATAACAGGCTTGATGAGACTGGCTTCCGCAATGCAAAACTAAAATGGGAAACTCCAAAAGAAGAGATCAGAAATACCAGTTTTCATCTTTTGTCGACCCAAGTCTCCTGCAGTTAGCAATCCAAAGCTAATGGACCCATCTTCTTCAACCAAACCAGAATACAGTCAATGAGAGGTCTGATCTGCTATAAGTATCCAACATATTCATAAAGTACATATAAATCCCACTTCAGCCTCACATTGGAAAAATTGAAGGAGAATTAACGGGGGGAAGAGAGATTCAGTTTAACTTCTGGCATTATCACTACCCATTTTAATCTTTTCTCTGACTTAAACTATACATTGTCCTGAGGTTGCGACAGTGCTACTTCAAGGTAATTTCCACAAAGAGATAGCACAAGAGATATTTTCTTTGTTCTCAGCACACTCTACAAAGGACTGAAGGAATAAGCGCTGAGGTGATGGGTTTCATGCTTGCAGGGTCCTCAGCCCACTCGTGAATGAGTCAGGATGGGAAGTCTCTCCTGTCACCATGCACAAAGACCTCCCTCCTCAGCATCCTCAAGGCTAACAGGTACTCCATCTGCCCTTTTGCTGCTACCCCACTCCTGACACCGCCTGCATGCAGGCAGACTGAGCACACCATAATTTCTGTTCTGTGGCCTGGTTTTTAGGCTCTTTGCACAGTCATCAGCAAGTGGATAATGAGTACGACAGAGCAGCACACTTCTCATTTTACCATGGCTGGAAGAGGATGAATTCAGCCCCATCTCTCCAATCCCAAAATATTCTTATTCACAGAAGCTAGCCCAGCTGTACTGCTTATGGGTGTAAACTGCAAGTCCTACACAATAAGGTGTGGGATACCTTTCTGCCACTATATATGTCACCTTTCAGGTGTTCATAACAAGCTTGTAACAATCCGGCCCCTGCTGAAGCAGGAAAGGAGCACCTCAGCCTGGATACCCTTAGTGTTACTTATTTAGTTTAGTTACAGTCTCAACAGTGTTTACTTTCAAAATTTATGGAATTATTACAAAGCTAAAATAAGGCTTAGAGCATTTTCTGTCTGTAGAACTCAAGCCCAATTCTTAATATTGCAGTGGTTAGAAAACACACTAATTTGCATGAAGTGCTTTTGATATTTACAATTATTTTTTTAGAAGTCACACTTTCTCAAGGTTAAAGAAACCCACAACCCATAAAGGCAGCTTTCAGAATGATTTTTTTCAGTGCCATGTGGCTAATACTCACCATGCTGAATTTTAAGGTCATGTATTTATTTGGAAGTGTAATTATGCAAATGTTATTTTCATCACTGTAAATATATTCTGGGACCAGGACTAAAACTCCTGGTGCAAAGCTCCCCTTAAGGACCTGCAGAACTATCTGTATCATTGCTCTTTATATATTCACAAATATACAGTCATGTGCATATCTGTGTAGCTGAGTGAACAGATGAGATGCCCAGAGGGGAGAGAGAAGGTCACAAAGACTGGAAAGCTGCTGGTGTCCTCCCTTATTTTCAACCCCCTAACATGAACCTTGTAAAATTTTCAATCTGAAAGCTATCTCTTGGATTAGAATAGGCAACTACAGTTCAAATTATTTCCTAGTTGTAATAATGGAAGCTTGAAATGAAATTTCAGGTACCTGCATCTTTTTCTTCGAAATAAATAGATACAAATCAGGTTTCACTGACCCTAGATTGTAATATGCTATGCTGGTTTTGGCTGGGACAGAGTTAATTTTCTTACTAGCAGCTGGTATAGTGCTATGGTTTGGATTTAGGATGAGAATAATGTTGATAACACACTGATATTTTAGTTGTTGGTGAGCAGTCAAGGACTTTTCAGTTTCTCATACCAGCCTGACAAGAAGAAGGCAAGGGGCACCCAAGAAGATGGGAGGGGACACAGCCGGGACAGCTTACCCAAACTGGCCAAAAGGATATTCCATACCATATGACATCATGCTCAGTATATAAAGCTGGGGGAAGAAGAAGGAAGGTGGGGACATTGGGAGTGATGGTGTTTTGCCTTCCCAAGTAACCATTACATGTGATAGACCTCTGCTTTCCTGGAGATGGCTGAACACCTGCTTGTCAATGGGAAGCAGTGAATTAATTCCTTGTTTTGCTTTGTGTCTGTGCGTGGGTTTTGTTCTACTTATTAAACTGTCCCTATCTCAACCCACAAGTTTTCCCACTTGTACTCTCCTGATTCTCTCCCCCATCCCACCAGGTGAGAGTGAGCAAGCAAGCAGCTGTGTGGTGCTTAGTTGCCGGCTGGGGTTAAACAACAACATATGCCCTAAGTCATACCCTTGTGTCAATATAACTACCAAGCTATAAGACTGTAATTTTTGTGGATGGATGATTTTCTTTCATTTTCTATTTTCTCCCCACCAATGGACCTCACAATACATCCTTTCTTTTCTGGCAAAGCCTGGTCAGAGGCAACTAATTGTTGAGCAAGTTGCTCAGGCGGAAGGGAAGTTTGGTGACTATATGAAGCTCCATATCTTCACAGTGGTTAAGGCAGTCAGCAGTTACCTTTGGCCTCTGTGAGCTCAACGTTTTCCAGCTATTCAAGTTCATTTCCCTAAAGAGGTCTATAAAAGTTAACAGCATGAACAACACGCTAGAGATTAGCGCAACTCATACAAATACACAGCAACGGACTGGCAGTGTAATGATTCTTCTCTTCTAGGGTAGGGTCTATGGCATGAGAAGCCTTCACAGACCTTTGTGTAAATCTAGTCCTTAAAAAGACAGGAGAGATCATTGTCATCATTGTCAGCACACAAAAGTTAACAACAGTCAGGTCACCAACTGTTTGTAATGCTGGAAAAATCATTGGGAACAGCATTTGTGTTTCAATTTCTTCTGTGGGACAGACTCGCTCTTCTCAGCAGTTTTCCCTTGAGGAATATTATTATAAACAACTGTCCTATTTTTATGCAAATTCATGTTTTACAGGAGATAAGACAGTAATGATAAATTCTTCCCATTTCCTAACACTAGATGAGAAAAACTCCACTCCATAAAGAACCAAAATTGTAATATCAGAGTGTCATTCTTAACGGAGGTGAAATATATTCCCTTATTAGCAGGAACAGAACATCATTTGTTCTTGTAACATGAGCTGGTTGTCTGGAAAGAAAAATCCTAGTTAATCATTCTATTTTATTATATTTTTTCCAATGACTGAAATTTACACAAATGAAAATAACTAGGGATTCATCATGGGTTGACAATACTTTCAGATTAATAACGGGTGGTGTCGCGTCTCCTCTAAATTACTAACTACCTTGACAGACGGCTAATAAACACTGCAGCCCAGTGCAGCAGCCTCCTATACATTACATTGTCCCCTGGACGTTAAACGACACAAGATGTGCAGATTAGGAACATTTCTCATTTGCATAAATTAAGCCCCAGCTCTGCCTTACCTTGTCTCCTTGTCCTTGGGCATGGCAGATGACCCATAGCCAAAAGCCTGCTTGTCAACTGGAGAGGGCACCGCCTCGGCCACGCCGAGGGCGCTCCGTGCTTTTGCATCCACAAACACAGGCGGTCCTGGCTCCTTTTTGAAGGACTGGCGGCTGGGGGAAGACCTGTCAGGCTGGATGGTGTGTGGGAGAATGTGAGCAGTATGGTGAGGATGGATATCGATCATTCTCATGTCAGCCACCCTGTGGGGTGAGGCAGGAGGCGTTTTAGAACCAAGAGTGGGCAAATGGCTCTCCGGGTACTTTCGTGACTTTGGTCTGTACAAGGACTGCTCCAGCATTTCAGGCTGCATAGAGGGGTTGCAGTAAGTGCTTGAAGACCTCATGGCACTGCGATGGTAGGCTACAATGTGATCGGGGGCATCAAGGGGGTGTCCGGAGTGGGGTGCAGCCACACTCATCCTCCCCTCGTGAAACAAGTAGGGGTCACCGTACAGACCTTCATTTCGCATCAGGGCAAGGTTTTTGTTACTCATGTCCTCATCTGGCTTCACATCCCGTCTCTCCAAAATGGCGCTTGGGCTGGGCGATATCGAGCGCGAGGCTGGCACGCTGGAGAGCCGGTCCCTGGGGATGGTGGCGTTGCCTGCTACACCCATGGGCCGGCCCCCGCCATAAGGAATCCTGGACGGAGAGGGAGGCATGGAGTGGGGCACCGGGGTGGAGGGCGGAGAGCTGGGCATTGCATGCGGAGGGTGCGTGGCAGATCCAGGGCGGGAAGCACTTGGGCCATCTCGGCCCATATAAGCAATTTCCCTCTGCATCTGGAAAGAAAAGGAAAAACATATAAGATATAAAATTACTGACTGAGCAAAACATGATGTGAGTTGTGACAACCTCAACATATACAGAAAAAAAAAGGGAAAAAACCCAGACTCTCAAGACCAAATAATTTATCATCTGCATAAATAAAACACCTTGGGACCTCAGCATCTAAATAAGATAACAATAACAAATAAGAAAATAAAAAATAAACAGCAATAAAATGGACTGCATGTCAAAGGAATATGAGTTTTAAAAATCCTTTTACTTGCGCAAGTAGCATCTTACCCTAATCTGATACTCACAGCTGCCAAAGCTGAAATCAGGGGTTTCAGTGCCATGTACATGTAGCCAGTGACAGCCTTAAACAGTTTATTGATCAGAAACACAGGCTAGAGTTCACCGACTCCAAACCAGAAAGAAAATGCTGATGCTCTAGCATCACAAACAGACCTGAAGTCCTTAGACAAGAAACACAAATATTACAGCTAAGTGGCCGTTTGCTTCAGTGCAGGATTTAGCCTTTTGCTAATAATTTGATGTGGTCTTTATTTACACAAAGGATACATAAAACACAGGAGAACAACACACACAAACATTTATTGACTGTAACACAGTCAAGTTGCATGAAGTTGCAGTTTGACCCTATAAAACATGTGCCATGGGTTTCCTTCATTGCAAAGATAATAGTGTTTCAGACAGTTTGTGGAGCATGCACTCAGAAAGTCACAGAAAATTTTATCATAGTTTTGTAAGCAGCAGCAGTAACTGCCAGCAGTAAGGAGTGAGCAAGCAAGGAAAAGAAAGGAAAAACTTCCATACCAACATATTAGTGCTTTCTTAACAGAGGCCTTAGCAAAAATCTGCAATGGATACATGTGCTTTGAGACTGTAGCATCTCAGTCTGCCCAGCACTGACCTCTCTAGATGACTGAACACTGTCAATGACAGACAGAGGAGACATTCTCCCTCTAGCAAGCATCATGTGCCTGCTCTGGTGCCGTTAGGGTAAGGTGGATAAACAGGGAGATGAAAAAGTCAGCTGGGTTCCACCAACTACATAAGAAAACAAATTACAGCTTCTAAATTTTGTGTTGGCAATTTCTGCTTCCCTCTCCATCACTTCCAAGGGATTGTAGAAAACTGAGCACCACCAAGCCCAACTACAGTTACAGAGCACACATTAGTGTGCAGTGGAAGTTGCCGATCTGAAATCTTCACCATTTTTCTCCCCTCTCACTCCTTGCTTTGACAATGTGGCTGGGTTCATTGCAGTTTCAGTGATCCAGGGCTGATGAAGCAAGAAATTATATTCTATTCCTGCCCCACCACAGGTTTTTCCACTGGTAAGGGAATTGCGATGGCGGTATATAAACAATAGCTGTTCTCATCACGGCAGGCTCTGCACTTGGGAATTATAAATGACGTTCCCCAGAGCCAGAGATCAAAAGTCTGGAGTATCAGGTATCAGAAAGAAGAAAAGAGATAACCTGATTGTGGCAGCAGCAACAATAAATAAGTGTAACAGAACAAAGGAGTGCGCTGGGATGGGCCATAAATGAGCCAGACAAAAGTCATCAAGCCAAAGGGGAACATGGAATAATTTTTTCATTTGCACAGAGAATTACTGTAATCTGGAATTTAAAATAAAATATAACTAAACAGTATTAATAAAATTATCAGTGGGCATTCAACATAGTTTTCTATCGGCTTGAAGAAACACTGCAAGATACTGAGCTGTATTGTGCATTCAGACTCTGGACCTGGGCCAGCAGAACAAAAAGACTCCTACTGAGCAGCTTTGGGATCATGCCTCCAGGGATAGGCAGCCACAGATGTTTTGCACTGAGGAGAAGAGCTCCGAGAAAGAAAATCCTCCTCGGTTTCTACTGTACAAGCTATACCATGCCCTGTTTAGCTGCTTCAGCTAAAGCTACAACAGATGCAATAGTATCTGGCACAGAAACCATAGACACTGGGATACGCTGGGTTGCAGTGAGAGGAAAATTCCAATGTTACCTTGTAGAGAAGAGAAAATTTCCACGGGAAGCTTTGAAAGCAACAGGTTTAATTTCCCCTAATTTCTGGACTTCATATTTCTGTGTATGCTCATTCATTTCTCATAAGTCAAAGAAATACGTCAAAGAGAAATTCCTATTTTCCACCATAGTGTATTGCCATACTTCAAGATGGAAATGAGGAGTTCAAATATGGGGCTAAGCTATTGCTCAAAACCCCGTGTCTGAGTATTGACGTATATAATGCTATTTACTTTTGCTTTAAAATAGCAAATTGGAGTGCACAGCCTGAATCAAGCCCCCATTGGGCTGGGCAGGGCGCAAACGCCTGGGCAGACAACCCCTTCCTGAAAAGTTCACTTTCTATTTTAAGCTGTGACTCAGCCCCTGGGTGGAGCGTGTGGAAGGGGAGAACAGTCGGAGCCAGAGAGTCCAGGGTGCCCAGGGCAGGTGTAACAGGGCTGGGCAGGGACATGAGCTGGTGAGAGGAGCCAAGCAGCCTTACTGGCTGGATTACAGTCTCTTCTGCCACCTGGTCGATATTTTCTTTCTACTTTTCTCTCTTCTCCAAAATCTCCAGATTCTTTGCTAATGGCAACTTTAAAATTGTGAATGATGGCTGCTTCTTGCTTTTAACCTATATATCTTTGATTTGATACTCAAGGCACACTACTCTCTCTCATATATAGACCCTTTCTGTGCTGTTTTTCTTCTTCTGTCCTCCACCACAAAACCTCTGTGTTGCTCAATGAAAACACATATTCAAATATGCAGGCTGTCTCAAGCCACATGCTCTTGGACTTCAACTGCATGACTCAGGGACAGAGAAAGAGGATATTGGGCTTATCTGAGCTTCTAAATACTATGTGCTATCATAGCCAATTGCTTTGAGGGCAAAAAGAAGATTTTTTAGTGCAAGCATAGGATCATGTGCTTTTCTACTGCAGCCATTTGCCTGAGGGTGCGGTTTTCTTTAGCACATAGCTCCTCCTTGTTCTCACTGCCTGTAGACTTTACATCCTTGAAATATAAAGTTGTTTTGTCAATCTTTAGGTTAAAATATGGCAAACGACTAACAACAATTTCTGCATAAAACATTTGAGGGGAAAAGGCGTCACTGGGAATCTTTCACTTTGTGTAGTAAAACACATCACGCCGCATTTAAACATCTGCAGAGGTTTTCGGTCAGTCTAGCAGCATTTAAGTCTGTAAGATACAGATTTGAATTTTTTTTTTAAATTCCTGAAGAATACAGAGAGACTGAAGAGCGTCTCTATGTACTGAAGAGCAAACATAACATAAAAACCAGTTATGCTCTTTATTTCAAAACTAGCAGCATAGTCAATAACTTGCTGTATTTTGAGCATGACTATATGCAGAGAGGTAGCAAACCAGCTATCCATCCACCCAAATGAATAACCAGTCTTGTTCCTGGTAACTCACACAAAGGCTGGGCAGACCCAGTGCTTCTGCATACAGCAGAATACAAAGAGCTTCTGGCCTCTCGAATAGCATGGCTCTCCTGAAAGAAGGACAGAGTCATGGTATCATAGGCCTTATGGATAGCAAAGAGCAAGCTGCTATTCAGTGGTACAACAGCTGGTGATTTCTGCAGTACAATTCAGTGTGGCTTCTTGTCCATCAGGACCAATGTAACACTATGCTGATCTTTATTCTAAATAGGTCACTCTTGTGGTCTGTCCCAACGTGGGCATCTCACAATGAAGAAACCATCCTCACTTCTGTCTCTCCAGCTGCCTCAACCCATCATTCGCACCTGTGGCACACACCAGACAGGGCACGCGGAGCTGTGCTTGCACGCACACCGGGGCAATGCCAGCTAGCACCAGGCACTAAGCCTACCACTGATTCATCAGCACCACACCAACTCTTCACCTCCCCACGCAGCTGGATACCAGAGGTACAGCCTGACTCACACCATTATCGGCTAACATCTCATAGCAAAACACGGGCAAAGGGAAAAGTAGGCCAGAGTTTCTGACCTGGCAGCCCTTCCCATTGCTCTCTCAGGCCTTGTCTACGTCAACAGAGAACACAGCAACTGGCTTTGCCCCAAGGATTTCAGCCTGCCAAAATACCTACACGGAGCATGTTGCCTAGATGGAGCTTGTCCACCCACCCTCTTGGAGACACCCCAGAGTTCCCAGCAGACTCCATTAATCACCTCAGGCATGTGAAGCTATTACTTTTCTTGCTCTCCCGTTGACACCCTGCGTTTCCCTGAGGAAATTCCACCTATGCTCCTCAAGCTGGCTCACCCAACAGTAAACAGAGGACACCCGCAAATAATTTTATTGAGAGCTTTGAGAGTCTTTGATGAAAAAGCTACAGAAAGGCTAAGTACTGATACAATACTGATAAATTCATCTGTCTGTAAAGAGACCTTTTATGGAAATTGCACACCAGAAGAAAATCCTCTAAAAAGTGAGGCAATACTTCTCTTTTCTAACCAGGAAAGACTTAATTAATGCCAAATCCAACAACAATACAACCCATTAGTTTCTTCTTTCCTCATAAAAATAGACAGCTTTACTGTACTAGTTGTCCAAACCCCTCCATTTAATCAGTATCTGCACTATATGATACCACTTCTACCATGACTGATCTTTCAGTCAGATTGTGTTTGGACAGCTGAAAGCACAGATCCACTTTTGCAAAAAGCCTGTCATATATGGTTTTAATATTTCTAAAATAATATAATTTACAATAAGAAATTGTGCACTTGAAAATTACAGAGTTGGTAAACAGTCTGAAAATGAAAATTTTAAAGCATCTGTACCATGGCTACCTGTCTAAAGCCAAACCCTTACGCTATCAGACATTACTGAGAAGTTGTCACACTTGTCTATTCTTGCCTTCTCATAGTATGCCTTTTAATTCCTATAAATTTCCCCATTCTATTGGGTCATTACAGAAAAAAAAAACAGGCTGGCTGTAGCTGCAGGTTCCTCCAGCTGCCCGATGCCATACTTGACAACTGCAAACACATTAGTGTAATTTTTAGCTTTTTCTCATCAGAAACTCTCCAATGAAAAATACTTTTAGCAGCCAATGCTAATCCAAAAGAGCTGAAACAATTGGTAAGAGCATCAGCAAAGACAAAAGTTGGAAAAAATCCCACCCACCAGATTTCAGTCAAACACTGACATTATTTCTTATCAGACATCCCTGGAGCGCTCTAGAGCTTTGGCTTTCCAGATTCACAGACCTGGGGCAACTCGGTCAGAGCCTGCCCTGGGGTAGGGAGCCTGGCTCTTCCATGGTCTCTTCACCAGAGCGGGTACTGGGTAGTTTTGGGGTAATCTTCTAGACCAAGTAGACCCCATGCCAGGGGTTTCAATGTCCATCGCTCCTCAGCAGTGCTTCCAGACTAGAAGGTTTTTTGTCAGTTTTGGCTAAGAATGGTCCCCCCGATGCCCAAAAGAGAGAGATCAGCCCATGAAACAGCTGACCTAGGCTGAGTTGGAGACCTGGCCTCAGCTGAGTCTGGCCCCACAGTACAAGGCTCTATGAGCTCCCAGGGTTCACAATTGTTTTTCATTATGGGAACCACATGCTGTTAAAATAAAACTGATTTCAAATGTTCAAACTTACATGAATGGGGAACTCCAAGACCCAGCTAGCTGTTCTTAACATGTCCCACATATTTCCGTTGTTTTTTCCTGGATAATTTTCCAGACAAGGAGTTGCAGAACCCCCTGAGAAATCTCAGCATTTATTATAATTAACTTCCCATTCTTAGCATCCATCTAGGTTTCATTTCTTCAGCTCCTTTTTCACAGTTTTGGTATATGCCCAGCTGTAAAATCTCTGTATTATGTTGAAAGAAGAGCAGAGCTAAAAACTCAGAACATCTATGAAACTGTAATTTCCTGACTCTAGTGACTGATTACACCAGAACAGAATACTTAATTGGACATATATGGATATAGCAACAGAATCACTGGGTTTTTCTTCTTCCTTTTATGCTCTTAATTCTATGGTTTCTCTTTCCCTTGATCAACAATGCTGCAATCAGCCAATATAAGATGTTTCTTAGGATAAGCCTGTGATGGTGAGTGATGGTGAATCCACCCAGTCCTCCAGTTTCTATGTTCATAGACTATTTTGCTTGGCTCAGATGGCTAAAAGCTGACATGAACAAAATAGGAGAACCAGAAGATGATGTTCGCCATCCGAGGAAGTGGAATAAACATGACCCTCCAGAAAGGAGGCATCCTGAGTGAATCTTAGTCACGTGTCATCACTACTCAATATCACTGCAACATCCAGGCTCCATACCCTTCTGCCAGTTGCGCAGGTGTACACAAAGGTTATGGCATAAGCACTATTTCATCCTCAAGAGCAGAACTTTCAGGATATCACATTGTAACTGCCCATGCACTGGCTTGAACCTCAGCCACAGCATCAATTCCCTTTCCATGCCATAGCGCATCAAACACATTCTTAACATTATTGTCCTTTATTTTATACCTATATCTTTAATGCACACTTGTGCATAAACCCAGTCCCTACAGTGATCCAAATGTTTTACCTCAAGGTATTTTACATGTCTCAGTATGTCCTTTTATATCCCTGACTACATATAAACTTAATTCATACCATATCCTAAAGGTCCCATGAGGAAAACAAAGAATACCTAGTTCACTTATTACTGAATGTAAAACAGATCCATAAAATTCTAAGCTAACCACAAAACAAATTTAATGGTAATATCAAAAATAACGTTTGATCGCTTCACCTTTCCTTTAAGTCAATGTGCACGCTGAATATGGATCATGCGAAAAAGCAGAGTGTTTCAGACCAAATCCTACAAAGTCTGCTCTTTCAGGCATGGTTTCTTCCACTTTCCTAATGCTACTCCAAGTATTTGTTTCTACAATTAAACACAGTAGCATTCTTAGACAACATTGTTACCTATGGACAAATAAAACAATCTTTGATAAGATTTTTGCTGTGAAATAATTAAAGCCACTTACTGTTACTTAAGGGAATCACCTGTATGGCTACAGCAGTGAGATGAACGTTTGGTTCCACTTCTTCTAATAAAGCACTTTTTGTTTTCAGCCTTGAATCTAAGTCCTCAGTTTAGAGTATAATATTTTGTATATCCATGCCTTCTGGGAAAAGGTTTTGAAACAGTAAAAATGTTCCTTGTTCCCCCTGCTCACAACAGGGCCAGGCCATCTTGCTTTACCCGGTCATCTAAGTAATGCTGCTTCAATAGAGTGAAGTACTTTTCCACATGACAAGCCTGCAATTTCTCCTCCCCTTCGAAATTAGTCACTAAATAACCTCCTTGGCATGTCACCCAGTCACAAACTGTGCAACGCTATGTGATTCAATCGCTCAGCCATTTTTTAATGTGTGCCTATAAGATGTATAGAAAGAGACTAACATTACCGAATGAAGCACGAGAGAGACTCACAAAGGAGAAAGCCGTGAATAAAAGAGTGAGTAACCTCCATTTAGGTAAAAGAGTGCACTTCAAAGGCAACAATATGAAACATCCTCATTAATTCCCTAACAGGTGAAAACCTCCAATTATTTAGCAAATCCAGTATATACAATTCTAGAAAAAAATGCTGCAGTTATAAACCTTGGAAGCTTTTCACATACTCAGATTGGTAGTGACATTTGGTAGAAGGAAGCACGAGCCCCTCCTGTGGAGGAGGCTGTCTACTCATTAACCAGGCACCTGAGCTGCTTAGCTACCCTGAACTTTGGGGCCCCCATAAATCAATCTCATTGTTATCTCTGCAGCACACCACACTAGCCATTATGAATAGGTTTATTGTTTTTAAAAAAAGGGGACAATAGAGAAGGCAACTGTAAAAAAAAAAAAAAAATTTAGAACAGAAAAGATGCTTCCCTCCCTTCCATCCCCTCACCCCAAAAGATCATAGAATATAGAAAATGTCTTCTTAAAAATACAGTATTTGCATTTTAAAAGAGATGGCACTTAAGTATCATAGGGGGAAATCTCATGACATGAACACTTCCCAGTCCTGCAGTTATCTTCTGGTTTGGGAGGGGTTGTTTTTTGGTTTTTTTGCTGTTGGTTTAAGGGGTTTTTTTGCTTGTTTTTGTTTTTATGCAAGTAAAAAATTGCCTATATCATCATGACTAGCATGCAAAAGAACCAAAATCCAATTTAAGCACATGACCATGAGCTAATATTGCTGTAAAGAACCAGTTATGATGGGACCTTTTCCGGAGTAACATTTCTGTTTCACAGTACTGCTCTCAGGCTCTCAGCCATTAGCGAGGGAAGCATCATTCATTTCCGCTACAAAAGGGCAATCTGACACAAAGCATTTAAGTAAGAGGACAAAGATCAGAGCAGATCTGGTAGCCAAAACTAAAAATCCTGGTCTTCCACCCCTTACTACCCCCAGTCCAACAGCAGAGAAGTCCTCCACCTTTGTAGACAGCTGCTGTGTAATGTACATTTGTAACGTACATTGTAAATTTGTACACCATTATTGGTCTTGACCAGAACGTCAGAAAATTTATATGTAGTGTAATATAAACAGTCTTTTCAGAAATGTAAAAAAATATTCATTTTGTCTTAAATGTTTAGTTTTCAGTTTCACTGCAAAATATTTTAAAATATTATTTTTATTAAATATTTGAACTAGAATGATAATAAAATTATTATGGCACAGAAACAATGTTAAACCTATTTATTTTTATTTCAAATTTAATCAGTCAAGGCTTGTTTCTTGCAGTATGGGAATAAAGCAGTATTTACCATTGAAGCATCTGGTCTGTATTTGGCAGGTTTAACTAACCAGTCAAGCATCCCTTTTTAATGAATGGATGTATATACTTGACCTAGTTAAAAAGCTGCTTAGATCTGCTGACCAACCAGACTCAAAAACATAAAGAGAAAAAAATACAACAAAACTATCCTAGTACACTTCTATGCCACACGTGCTTTCCAACAGTTGCAGAGTATATTCTTCTATCCATGTTCTTCCCTATAAGCTAACAAACCTGCAGTGAGAAATCACATTATTATGCTAATATGCAGGATAAAAAAAGACCACTATATTTCACTGCAGTTTCTCTGCAATGAATTGCAAGCTGGTAGGATGCACATTTTCAGTAATTGGACTCTAGCATGATAAAGTATATCCCAGAATATCAGACATACTATAACTAGTTCTCCATACATCTGGCACTATAGGCAAGAGTTGTCAAGTACGTCTGATGCATACGAAAAGTTTTTCATGAGAGGAATGAATCTTCTTTTAATTCTAAAATACATCAGGCACAACATCATAAATATTGCACAGATATATCATTACCAAGACTGTAATTTAATTTGTAGGTTCTAACAATGCATAGAAACCATTCAAGCATCACTTTCCATTTCAATTACTTTATCAGAGCCCTCAAACCTTGTCTAACTTGCAATGTATCAGCCCGTGTTTAATTACTTGCCATATATTTGTTTATAACGTACTGTACAGAACAGGAGTTCCTTTTCAGTTTAACCTGCTGTATAAACAAAGGGCATGCCCCCAAGAAATGCAACACCCTATGCTTCACTGAGATCAAGCCTGGAAGTTTAGGTTAGTTTATTACTTTAAAATCCATGTAAATGCCTATGTTAATGATAGGCCTAAGTTACCACTGAGCTATATCGCCAGTCACCCTACTTTCTTCTATGTTATTAACAATGTTGGTCCATTGGACCTTTCCATCAGTTTGCCCATCACATTAATTTATTTTCTGTTTGCTTCCCTCATTTTTAAGCAGAAAAAAGTTTAGAGACACAACATCAATAAAACACAATTATAAAGCCAGAGGATATTTTAAAGTCTACTGTGGGGTATACACATGTGGCATAGACGTAACTTATTGCTTGACTGCTGATCAAAGTTCTTTCTGTTCCTGATAACAGCTCTTTTGGTTCCTATTCCCTTAATAATACTTTCATGGATGGAAATAATTAAGTAGTTAATGCCTTGTACTGCTGTAAACAACCATTTCCTTGACAGAAAACAGGGAAGCACTTACAGGCTGGGTTGCTTGTCACTAACTCAGGACTTGGTTTTGTTCTCAGCACTCTGGAGCAAAGCTTGTGATGGAGTCAATGGGGTTTTGCTTAAATGTAACATTAGTTCAGTCCAGCAGAATCCAAATGGGAAGACAGTTTGCTGATGATGGCTTTTACAGATGTATTACAAAAGAAGCATGATTTTCTCCTGGTTTTTGGGGGGTTGGGTTGGGTTTGTTTGGAGGTGCTTTTTTTGCCAAGGAAGGTGTCATGACACCTCACCAGTCCTACAGCCGACCCAGCTTCCAATTCTGATCCAAGAAACCAAGTGTAGGAGGACAAAGACCTACATATGGAGCTGTCTGCAGGATCTCCTAAATCTGCAGCCTCTGATACACGAGACTCTTGAAGGCAGCTGGAGAACCACCATCAGCATCTTTCTTCCTCTGTTTAGGCAAGCACCATGACAGAAACCTCTCAGTGTGGTTATCCACTTTCTGCACTCCAGACGGCTATCCACTTTGCCTCCAAACATTCAGCAGAGAAAGAAAAAATTAGTCATATCCAATCCTGATCTCAGTCTCAGCTGCTTCCCCATGGGCACAAATGGAGGAGCAGAACACAGATCCCCAAGATGCTGTCCTTCACAAAGGCACCGAGGTGACACACACCCCGGCACCCAGCCAGGCTGTGCTGCTGCCACCCTGCACTCCACACTACTCTCCATGACCCTGAATAACTCTTTCAAATTGGCCTCAGCTTTCCCACATCAGCTCTCCAGCCCTCTGCCCACATTTATACCAACGATGTGTGTGGTGTTTCCCTCAAGACTGAAAATCCTACAGAAGCTCTTTGAATTTGAGAGGCCAAGCTAAATAAACAGGGAGGGAACAGAACAGTTCTGGCTGCCTGACACATACTGGATTTCAGATTATGTACAAACTATACTATCTTCTCCTAAACATACATATTGGTTTTTATTCCCTCTGTTTACTGATTCCAAAGGCATGCAGTGAAACAGATATGCCTCGGGGCAGACAAAAGTACCATGAAGTTCTCTTATACTTATTCCAAACTCCCTTGTTCTTAAAAAAAAATGCAAACAAACAAACAAGAAGCCCTCCCACACCACAGAGCGCATAACTACCAGCTAGAATGAACCACTATAAAGGGGACAGGCAACTCTACAGCTTCACTGCTGGCAAAGCAGCACGCTTGGTAGACCAGCTGGAGCTTGCAGTGTGGAGCAACCTGTACACCAAGCCTTTGAACCAACACACAAGTGAGCATCTGAGCTCCAAGAGAACAGTGCTTCTTTGTAACATGTATGTTAACATTACATATACATACGCATACATACATACATGTTTTGCCTACCAGCAGTACATTTTTGGGCTATCCTTTGGTGATGGCAGATCAACATAATCAGGAATTTGAGATTTTTAGGGATTTAAAAAATTAACGGCAAGCAAGTACAAGTGGGAAATCCTGTGCTGGAAACTCTATAAGCCTCTCAAAATTTATTTTAAGTTTACTAGAGCAAATATAGCCAAGTCTCACTGGAGTCGCATGAAGAAGGTTCTGCAAAACTGAACTATTACGTCAGGTCTGCAGTCTGTCTCTCTACCCTGTAATTTAAACCTCATGCTTCCCCCTCATTTCTGTACTGATTTAAACAAAGACATTTTTCCTAGCTATAGGAAAGTATCACAGTATGTATAGCAGACATAAATGCATTATGCACCTCTCAAAAGTTAAGACGGCACTATCAGTTGTCCAGTATTGAGGATTTGTCTCACCTACTGTTGCATTAAAAGACAGTCAGCTAGGCACCCTCCAGAGTCAGCTCATTCCCTCTACAGCCGGGTGGGACAAGCTGCCCTTTGGCGTTCCTAGCCTCTTGCCACTGACTGCAGTGGGCAGCAATTTCTACCCTAAGCTTGTAAGGATTAGACTTTTTTTCCTAATGCTCTATAGTGAGGCTGCCCATATGTCTTTTCATTTAACTCACTGTCTGCTCTGTTTTTCATCCTATTTTTTTCTTCTTTATAAGTCAAGCTGAGATACTATAACTAGAAGGTATAATGGCAGCTTCATTCAGCTGCTGCTTGCTAGTCTTGCAATGGACTTTGCTGTGATCCACCTTGGTGGATCCAACCTGGCCTGACTTTAGTTTGGGTTAATATTCTGACATTTTGTGGGTTCTTTTGACAGGGTGGTAAGAACACGAGGGTGGTTTTTAGGAAAGAAGTGAGGAGAGCACTTCAGGTAAATGCCAGCTGGAGTGACCCATGAATGTTTGAGGACATTCATGGCAAAGAAGCTATGATCATCACTTGCCTTAGCAATCCACTCTGATATTCACAGCAAAGATACTTGAGATGCATTTTAAAGCTACAAATGGCTTTTGAAACCCAGCACTTAGTTCAGCCATTACCACTGAAGATGTAGTTAAGGATCAAAACAACTTCATCTCCTTCAGACATTGCAGAAAATAACAGGTCTCTACAAGTCAGGCCTTAGTGCAGCATCTCTGAAATTCAAGTGCAGCAGGACTGAGTGCTGAGAGATAACAAGACCAGGCTTGATGGGGCTTTGAGCAACCTGGTCTAGTGGGAGGTGTCCCTGCCCATGGCAGGGGGGTTGGAACTGGACGATCTTTAAGGTCCCTTCCAACTCTCACCATTCTATGATTCTATAATTCTATGATTCTAACGCTGAGGTGGCTGTTGCCCTTTGTACATGTCTGGTCATTAGTGGGGAACAACAGAAATTCTGGTTTGATGAAATCACCACCAAGCTCTGACAACTGGTGGAACATGCCACATCAGAAAACTTTTTCCTATATCAATTCCATCATGTTATCAACCTCTCACCACTCAGTCTTATGACCCCAAGCACACCTGCACATCAGGAGCTTTTCAGCCATCATAATGTCCAGTGGCCCTTACCATTGTTAGACTGAGGACACTTTTTTTCAGGTGTGAAACAAGAGTCCAACAGAAAGATAAGGGGAAAGCAATATTACACTTCTTGCCATAAAATGCTGAGCTTACAACACGCATCAGCTTAAATCTAGCTAAAGGAGCAGGGTGTATATTTGGACTAGCCTCGTTACACCTGTACTGAAACTGTTGACACTCCCTAACTGACATTGTCACAGGTTAGCTGTCAATGAGACAACTTTGGTGACACAATGGGTGAACATTGCTTGGAAGAGCATCCTGGCATCCTTGCATCCTGGCTTGTATCAGAAACAGTGTGGCCAGCAGGAATAGGGAAGTGATAATCCCTTTGTACTCAATACTGGCGAGGCCCCATCTCAAATACCGTGTTCAGTTTTGGGCCCCTCACTACAAGAAAGACATTGAGGTGCTGGAGCGTGTCCAAAGAAGAGCAATGAAGCTGGTGAAAGGTCTATGAGGAGGGTCTATAGTATTCTGGGTCTATAGTATTATGAGGAGCAGCTGAGGGAACTGGGATTCTTTAGTCTGGAGAAAGGAGGCTCAGGGGAGACCTTACTGCTCTCTACAGCTACACAAAAGGAGGTTGTAGCGAGGTGGGGGTTGCCCTCTTCTTCCAAGTAACAAGCAATGCGACAAGAGGAAATGTCCTCAAGCTGTGCCAGGGGAGGTTTAGATTGAATATTAAGAAAAATTACCAAAAGGGTTGTCAAGCATTGGAACAGGCTGCCCAGGGAAGTGGTTGAGTCACCAACCCCGGAGGTATTTAAAAGATGTGTAGATGTGGTGCCGCGAGACATGGTTTAGTGGTGGACTTGGCAGTTCTAGGTTAACAGTTGGACTCAATAATCTTAAAGGTCTTTTCCAACCTAAACAATTGTATGATTCTATGAAGGGAAGGGAGCACAAGGCCATGTAGAGCCTGACCAAGAGCAGTCCCATGAGGGCCTCCAGTCTAGCCATGCTTTAGGCAATCTGAGCAAAATGATGCATGAGATGCAGCACATTTTGCATTGGCCTGACAGAAATCACAGTGCCTCTGTGTGGACGTTTATTCCGCCAGCAACATTTCATTGTTTGAGCTATCTCCATGCTACCAGTCTGCATTACTTTATTCCTGATCGGCAAGACAAACATCCAGATCAGCGAACAGGCACTTATTTCTGCATATTTACAAACATATTTCATTTCCTACAAAAAAAAAAAAGGATCATCAGAGTTAAAAAAACCTGTTAAAATTATCCAAATAAGCAGAAAGAAGTTAATAAATCTCTCATGATTGATTTTCCTATGCTTCCTTAGAGTATTTTCCAGACAGAATAGTGTGGTGAGTACACTAAGAAATCTTTTGGCATTTCAGCCAAGATTTTTCAGGGTGTTATCACAAATGACAAAAATATAAACACACTGAAACATAACACATTTCAATCCTAAAAAGGTCGGATTTACATAATTACATCATTGGTTTGCCAATATCCACATTTATCTCATCAGTATAGCATGGCCCACCCATCCCATAAGCTATTAGACTGTTTGGACTGAACATATAAAAGCTGTTACTGTTGGTTTTTTTTAAAGTTAACATTATGACATCCCTCATAACTAGTGCTGCATTCAAACTAACTGTTTCTTTTGCTTTCAAACCAACTGTTGGTTTCTTTTGCTTTTCCACAGCTGCTTTTTAGGTAGAATTTTCTGAGAACAAACAGGAGTCATGTAATGCATGAAGATGTAGCAAGCATTTCCTCCCCCCTCACCCTCCCTTCTCCCTCACCCTCCCTTCTCCCCCCCCCGCCCTTCTCCTTGAAAAGATCAAGCACATCATGTACATAACATAGACAGCCACCACCAATGCAAGGAGCCAAACCCTTCAGACCAGTCTCAATTTCAGCACTTCCTTAGGGCACCACTGAACTGATGGGGTCATTCCTTTTTTTTTCCAAAAAAGGAATAGTTTCAAAGATGTACAGTTCTGGTACAGATCAGCATTTTTATTTGGTTTAAATATGCCGTATATCATATTTCTGCTCTTTAAAAAAAGAAATACTGTTAGTAACTGTACTCATAAATCAAAATAAATGCATGGCTTTCTGACTGGCTGTACTAACGACTCAGCTCTTATTTTTGTTCCATATTTGTATCTCTTCTCACTGCACTGAAGACAAATAAAACTGAACAAGTTGACATGGTTAAATGAACATAAAGGAAAGCATGCCCCTTGGTCTCATCTGGCATTACCAAACAACTGAGTCAAAATACAGTCATATATTACAGATATATGGAATAGATTAGGAGGCAAATAATCTAAAAGTGTTAAAAAACAGAGCTGATAGTTAAAAGACCTGAGCAGTATGCTTGCACCTGTAACCAGCTGTTTCTTACAATATAAGGACATAGCAAATCAGACTAAATAAGTTGCTGTGCTGAGTTTTGGAGTCAGCACTATCAGCAGGAGAAATGGTCACGGAAGCCTTGTATACAACTGGATTTTGCAATGTAAGTGTCCAGGCTGACACTGCATCTCATAGCTATAAGGGCTGGCAGTATTTGCAGTTGTAAGTACACCTTTTACAACGTTAGAGGTGCTATCAGTGCCTCAATTAAGAGTCTTCTTAGATCACAGACTTCTTCCTATACTGATTGAGCCTGGCATTTTCTATTTATTTTACTTCCTTCTATCCAAAAAAAATATACAAATTGCTCAGCGTGGGTGAAGTAAACAACGTAGTTTAACCTAAGGTCAAGCTATCTATAGTAAATATTAAGTGACTGAGGGACTAGTCCTTTACCAACACACCCTTTTGGTCTTTTCACTTAGTCACATGGAGTTCTAATTTGCAATGATGTAAGAAAGGCATATATTCACATAAAAAATAATTTCAGCATCACATCATTTCTCATGGAGTCCCGCTGATATTTGCGACTGTCTTGCTTTTGCCAGCTGAGGCTTTTTTTAACCCCAGATCTTAACATGTGTCCAAGAAAAGATATTTTTACTGCTTATATTTTCAGAGGTCTGAGTAGTTTTCCAGAGCCCTTATTAGAGAAAGTACAATCCAACATGAAGAAGAATCAAGGTCCTCAGATACGTAGCTGTGTTCTCCTAGACACCAGGTATTAGTTACCTCCTCTTTGTTAAAAGGAAGACAGGGACAGAATTAATTCTCTTTCGTATTCATCAGGCTTATCTAGAGGCAGGTAACTAATAATATACTGAAGCGAAGACTCAGTGGAAAGCAGAGAATTTGGGTCATCATCATGAAGCATCATATTATGGATTTGTGAAATACTTCTTGGGAAAGCTAAGGTCCTGAATGACAAGCAAAGGCAGGTTTGAAGAAGAAAAAAACATTGCTTCTAACTTTACTTGAGTTCTAGGAACCGTGGTACAAAAACATCCAACTCCACAAAGTGATTTTTAACCCCTGTTTGAGTAACCGCTCATTCAGAAAGCTAACTGGAAGTCATAAAGCTTGGTTGGACTTTGGCTTATAGGACTCCACCAATTCAGATAAGCTACCTGGTTTACAAAGGAGGTAGAGGAGGACCTCCCCTCCTAATAAGGGAGGTCACAGCCATGAGCATTTTTATCATCTGTCAATGTGTTTAGGGAGCTCTGGCAACATCTGACTCTGCCAGACACTTAGGAATAAATAGCCAAATTTGTGCAAATTGTTCTGCCCAGCAAGGGCAGCGAAAAAAAAACCAACACAAAACAACTAGAGAATTGAAACAAGGAAACATTACGTAAAAAGAGGTGGAGTAAGAATAAAACCAGAAACTAGTAGACAATAAAAATGGACTCAAATTTAATCCTTATGTTTTTATGCAGGGCAAACTCCCACTGAAGGGAGCTAAAGCTTTGCCTGAGAACCTCAGACTTATGTGAGAGATAAGACTTCTAATTTTAATGAAGGGCTGAATAGACCTTCATACAAGACAAATCATATGTTGTCATTAAGTAACTTAATCAGCTCCAGGGCAAGCTCTAAGCAAATCTCCACATGAAAGACAGGCTAGCTTGAATACAGGCCTGTTAGTGGGAAATAAAGAACTCTTCCCTCTAAAAATTCCACTGGAACAACTGTATTGCGGTTGCAAGTTGATCTGTTTCCACAGACTAAACTCTCTGTGAGTTTCCAGGTAACTGGTTTGTGGTATCTACCATATGACACTCCTCTTAGACTAACTGAAAGTTTACTGCATGGGTGCGGCAAGCTCATGTTCCTTGAACGGTTTAATATCAAGAATAAGACACTTTTTTTCAACGGCCAGTTTGATATAAACTTTAAACCCACTCTCAATATTTGAAAATTTTAAAAAATATATCTTTTAAATTGTTGGTATAGTAATAGCATCTACACAGTTATATTCTTTAAACACAATGCTTGTGAAATAAACATAATACACCAAAGCACACAGCCATCATATTAAAAAAGCAATGCAGTATCCGTCCAACTGTAATGCAGGATCTGTATCTTTAAACAGACCCACTTTTTGCCAGATAACATTTGAGATTTATATATTGTTTTATGTGTAGCTAAAATTTAAAAAGGATTGTTTCATTAAAATTCTATCCACTTTCCCACTAACTTAGGCTTTATACAGCAGTAGGTATTGTATATCAAAGGACAAATGAATGGAAGAGAACAGGTACATCTACAGTCTTTCATCACAGTCTGATTTGATGCAGCTACTTCTCAGTGTCTGCAGCTCTGTAGTTGCATAAATAATTGGCAACTACTGACAACCCATTTAAAGCAAAAGTCACAAAATCCATGAGTAAAAAAAAATCAAGAACATCAGAGACTTCTTTTATATATTTTGTTCAAATCTCAGCAATATTTGTAATGGCAAGTTGGAAAACAACTGTTTATGTTTAATATGTAGGTTTGAAGCTAGACAGAAAATCTGAGAGCAGAGTTTGGTGATTTAGAGAGCAATGTATTTTCTCATATGGATCAAGGAAGAAGAAACAGTTTTCATTGTTCTGATTTAAATTCCCAGTTAATCTGAAAATACCTCTTAGTTTGAAAAAAAAAAAAAAAAAGAAAAAAGGAATTAAATATCTTTCATTATTCATAACCATCATCTTACCTTACATCTCTTGGTGAGTTCTGCAGTTCTAGATTACTTTGGCAGGTATTTTAATTCAGAAATAGTTTCAGCAATACATGCCATTACATCTTCTCTTTAAAATAAACCACTTATTCTCTTTTCCTCAGACAAAGTATGTGGGCTAAAAGAGCTGCCGCGTCTCTGTTCAAGCGATTTCATAGACACTCAGAGGGTTTCTTTCTACTGTATGAAAGTTAAATCTGAGTAAGGAAGGCATTTCTCCTGTCCCGGAAATCACTATAACCAAAACCAATGCTGAGCTAATGAGAAATGTTTCTTCCATGTGTTCTGTTTGGCAGACACTGCAAGTCATATCAAGGAAACACGTGATGTTTATAAATACAATATGGCTCATGTTGTCATAACCTCTCAATGACAAAAAGAGCATTAGAAAAAGCAGACAGCAAAACAGCAGGAAAGATGAGATTTGTAACATTTGGAAGGTCTCTATCAGATAATAGAGGTATTAGCATTCTCTTTTTCTTTTTTCTTTTTCTTCCCAAAAGAAAACAAAGTTTTATAGTAATAGGATCAGTAAGGCAAACACATGGCCACTTATAGAAATGCTGTCCTATAGGCATCCTAGCATTAAAATGCATCCATCCAATTTATTGCTTGAATTCTTTTCCAATAAATACTTTTGTTCTAAATACCTTTATGTGGTTCAAGGAGCTGTTATTTTCTTTCAGCCGTAGTATGAAATGAACAAATATAATTTTGGCAGCATTTGCAGATTTTATGCTTATTGATGTTAAGATCACAAACAATCTAATGAAAAGAAGTCAAACATCTCGAAGACACTTGATGTATGTTTACGGGTACCTTAAGAACATAGGAGGATGATCCTGGGTTTATTATCTCTCTATCTTTCCTGAAAACCAGCACTGAATTCCAGGCTCCTTGGATGCTTTAAATTCCTGGGGAGTTGTTCAAGGGTATTTAGCACTTGTAGGGTTTTTTTAAGTTCACATATTGCTTCTAACTCTAGAGGGTTAAAATGTTGGCAACCTGCTAGCCAGGCACCTTCAGGGGAAAAATGAAAAGTCACTGTTGCACAATTTCATTAATAAAAGCTATTCAGCACAACAGTTTACCCAACTTATCAAATGTCTGTCTCATTTTACTGTACAACTCAGTTTAACTCATCCCCTCTCACCCTGGCAGCCCAACCCCCCATCGCTGCCAGGAACACCATCACCTTTTTGCCATTCTAACTCCCCAAAAACGTGGAGTTTCCAGCTACCCCCACCCCCACCCCCACCCCCCACCTCCCAACTCAGCTCTGGCTCATCTTGCCCTACTTGTTCTTTCTTGGAGAAACAGTCTCTGAAAAAAATCCAAAACACCTCAAAGTGTACCTCGATACAACAGCAGCCACAACAAGCATTCTCTGGATATTCTGGCCTCACCCACCCAGCAGAGGTCTGGGATAAAGCGCTGACCTGCTAAGATCTTATGCAAGTCAGGGAATTAAGCAAAACCATGGTGGGTCTAGGAGATTCTAAAACAAAGTGTAACCCACAGACGTTAGGGCAGGTGGTTGGGAAGAGAAAGATCGCCAAGCAAAATAGCCACCGGTTTGTTATGAAGTAAAAATTCCCTCTCAATTCTCAAAACTGGCAGGCAGGCAAAGCCCAAAACAAACCACTGCATAAACCAACATTATTAGTATCCAACTGTGCCACCAGAAACGCAGACAAGTTGCAATGACAGAAGAGGGAGATTATAATTTAGGATTCTTCCCCTTTTAGACACTCCATAAAAGGAGAGTGTAGGGAATGAGGATAGAAAATAAGACTGTGCAGATTCGGTGCGGGGATCACTTCCACTTGGAGTCACCAAGGGCTCACAACCCAGGATAAAAGGAGCTGTGACTTCCAAAGAAATTCAATTCATTCAGCAACATGCAAAAATCTGCTGCCAGTTCTTCAGTGTCATCTATTGACATTGAATCTGTACACCACCGCTGAAAGGTGAGAAAAGAGGCAACCTGGACCCTATACTGAGAAAGTCTTCTCCTCTTCGAGTCTATGCAAATCATAAACATTAATTCTAATGGCACAGACCAGCATAGCTGTGCAATTCAAAACAATGCCAGACAGAATAAAAAGATCATCTAAACATTTGGACATGAGATAGTATTTCATCAAAAGAAAGTATTGTTGCACAGAGAGCTAGAAAGCGCTGATAAACGTTACAAGCTCAGGCAAAGGAATAAATGAATGAAATGCAGAAATGTGAATATACGTTTTTCCAAAGAAAACAGCTGCTACGGATTTTCGGTGTACATTTTGGAAAAGGAATAATAAAAAAAGAAAGAGCACAAACACAAATATTCACTGAGACAGCAGTGTGTGGCAACCTCTTGCTTGAATAGCATCCAACATGTCAAACAAACCGTGCTCTTCAAGATGTAAACACCCACGGCACAGTATCAGTACGTACAGTACTCTGCAGGATTTCAAGAGAAACTGTCCTTTAGAGCTTGTTTAGACCCTGAGCAAAACCACTTTTCTCAAACACAACCCATTCAGAAAAATGCATGAAACAGAAAGAAGACCAGGAAAATTAGAATTAATGGACATGAAAACGAAGGGGTTTTGATAGGAGATCTGAAACTCACAGATCTCATATTCCTCCTGAACATTCTGAGTCTTCTTGCCCATATGGATAACACTTAATACTTCAAGCGTTACTGCCAATTCTTATACAGGTCTCACATCTGTTTGGTAGTTAAAACAGGTGTCCAAGCTGGCAGCTAACATTATTTTCTGAGATTATTTTGGGTCTGTTACATGGAAATGATTATAAATCACATGAATAGAAGCCTGAACATCATCAAACCCAGGGATAAAGGTTCCAAAGGGACAAGAAGGCAAACAGTAGAAAAATCTGTAAAGGCAAAACTTTCCCAAACCTCAAAAAAACAAAGCTTTAACTCACATATGGCAGGAGATATAACCACATTGACAGTATCACCATGGAAAAATGTACTTACAATGACTAATTCATTACATTTAAATTACTGTTCTTTCAACCAGTCAGACAATAAGGTGCTTTTCTGTAGGTTTTTTGAAACAGTTAACCATTATGCAGAGCACTGTGTTTACAAGAATTACTCCCTGCTTCCGACTGTAGTGAATTTAGCACTCAGATATCACAAGAAATTGAAGAACATCAATTTACCCAATGCAAAGATACACAAACACCAAAGGAGGGATGAGAAGTTTTTTCCACGGTCTTTTGAGTACCATGTAATGCCAGTACATAAAATGTACATGTTTCTCCCTTAGTACCGTCCTCCCGTCCCTCCCCCCATTACTTCCACCCCCTTTAATCTGGTTTGCTAAGGAAACAGGGATATATAATACATCTGCTTATTGGTGTTTGTCTCCCCTGACCTAAGAACCTGTGAATCTGCAGGCAAATTTCAACCAGATTTAACCAAAGGGCAGTAGTAGACTACTACATCCCTACAAATTTTGCCAAATTCGAGATGTGCAAGATGATCCTACAGTACTTCTGTCGAACAGAGGAAAAGCTGCAGTGTGTGCTCCAGTTTTTTAGACTCTGGAGGATGAGCATCGGCGAGAGCATTACTATAGCCCTCTACTTTGGGAAAAGCCTCAGTTAGGATCCAAGTGTTGCTGCACAAAGAAGAACCCAACCAGAAGAGACACATCCTTAGACAAACAGGTTTCATTATTTCCGGAGCTCAAGAAATCGCTTGTTTCCATGCTCATAACTTTGAAGTTGAGAAGTTCACATAGATAAAAGGGAAAACTTTTTGCATGTTTCTCCACAAAGCCCATGTGAACATCCTGGCTCTGTCTTCACCTCTCAGACCAGAAAGACAAGAAATTTGCCAGTGCAAAAGAAAAGCCAAATGAGAAAATAGCTGCGTTTTTTTGGATGTGCAGAACTTTGAAATGGCATCTTTGGCATTTCAGCAGAGTGAAATACGATACTCTACCATGGAACCACCACTTCTGCAAAGATCATCACCGTGTCACCATTGTTTCTGAGTTATGGCCAAAGAGAGATAACTCATCCATAATCAGGACATGTCAGGTGGGCATATCTATTGTACAACACAGTGTTTTATAATAAGCAATACAAATTATTACAGTTTTTGCACAGAAGCAGCACCTGTGCTCGAAACAACTCTCTTAGGCAGTAAATGCCTGGAAGAGGGCCAAAGAAGTAATCTTTACTTTTGAACATATGAAGCTAACACAGTAGTTAACCATCTGAAAACAGATCTAGAGCACACAAATCAAGCCACAGCAGATACATTCAGCATCCACTGCGCATGGAACAAAACCAGTATAGTACAACTTTATAAAGCCACAGTGAAAATGTTACATGAGTTAATGTCATAATGCACAATGATAGTATGTGGTGCCTTCTAATATGAATGAGATGTACCGGATACATCCAGTTAATGCTACAGAAATATAACTAGAATTGAAGAATTCCAGGACCTTAAAGAAGACACTAAAAACTATCACATCAGCCCTTTGAAGCATAGCTATTTGCTCTCTCATGTCGTGTGTGCAGCAGTGTGAATAATCAAGTAATTAGATTTCTGACCTATCAAAAGGACCATTTTATAATTGAAGTATATAAATGAGAGATGGTTGAGAATAGTGCCTGTAAATAAACTATTGCAATCTTTCTAAAATAATGAGGCCCTAAACTGTTGAAACAGCAGAAGTGCTTACATGAAATATTAATAATAAAGCAGTGAGACATGCTCAGAATTGATAATGAAACCAAGAAGAAAATGTACAATTAGGCAAATCACTTCACAGGAAATTTTCCGCACAGTTGAATCTGCTTTGGAGCACACATAAAAGCAACAAAGCAGGTAGGACACTAGTGGCATTTCCTTCTGGCCCCATCAAGCTCATTTGGTTGCACCGTTTCCTAGGGACAGACCTAGAACAGGTAGGGAGGAGATGAGGTTGTGTAATCTCACCACCACCACCCCCTGCTGCAACATTAGCTGTGGGTAACACGGTGGAAGAGGTGCTGTACAGCTGCATCTCCTGCCCTCTCGGCATCAAGGCGGGAGATAATAGTCCAGTAAAAGGTAGAGACAGCGACAAAGAGAAATCAAATGCGTTTCAAATGCCTTCTCTATAGTTTTCCAATACAATGTTCACTTGAAAATGCAAACATACTAGTCCTTGTTCAGTCCAGGTAGAAAAAGACAAAACCATTTACACCACAATAGGTATTTATCAGAATTTCCTATTTCCTATTTGAAACGGTCATTTACAAAGTGTTTCAATAGATTTCAAGCTATTTACATCTGCTCAGTCACTGCAAGCCAGTCCATGCTGAAGCCTTGCTGGATTGAACTAATACCACATCATATTTTGCTGTAAAGGGTTTGGAAACACGAAATAAGAAGTTGTATAAACTCTGAGCACTGTCTGTGTTCCAAAGTAAGTAATTAATGGCTATGTTTTGATTCACATGCTTTAAGGCTAGTAAACAAGAACAAAAAAACCAGTTAATGCTCAGGGCAAGTAACTGGAAAAAGCAAAGCAGCTAAGAAACATTATGGTAAGCATTATCAATTCCCTCTTCTGTATATATGTCATACATATATCCTCAATTTTATGAATTATTGTGTACATGTTACAGTTAAGAATTTAAACATTTAACATAAAAGCTGGAGGAAAGAGGAGTATAAATGCAGCACTAGTACTTACCCTTATGTCTCCATTTACAGCTCTGGAAGTGTGATTAAATGCATGTGCAGGATCTTTGTTGTAAACTTTAAGGAAAGATCGGTCTTGAATATTCCTGGAATCAAAAGAATCAGCAATGATAACAGATTAAAGTAGTTTTATTTACTTTGTTGCCCAAAAGTTTCAGGTAACAGACAAATACAGTAGGTCTGCATCTCACCTATAAGAAAAACCTAAATGCCATAACTTAGACACACACAAACAAACAAAAGCCTACTTTGATTCTCTTTCCCATGGGAAGTATCCTTCTTTCGCTACAACTCCACACCCATAAAAATTAGATAGTGTTAGTTTCTTTCAAGATCCTGCCATAGAGTGAAAACACTTTGAAGGCAATAGAGCTTCAACATTTACACGGCACTCAAAAAGATTTAGTTAATATTTACATGTTTTATTGTGTGCTCAGCCCACGTGAATTTTTGCTATTCTACGAAGCAAGAATATCAAAAGAAAAGCAGTCTTTCTAACTGCAGTTATTCTTGAGGCAATTCTAATTACCAGCTTGCTCACAAACCTGGAAAAAAAATTCACAAAAGCTAAAAATTCAGTAGCAGATAAATCCTTCTGCTAAAC
This sequence comes from Numenius arquata, assembly GCF_964106895.1. Taxonomy (NCBI): domain Eukaryota; kingdom Metazoa; phylum Chordata; class Aves; order Charadriiformes; family Scolopacidae; genus Numenius; species Numenius arquata. The sequence goes on along the minus strand of NC_133587.1, from coordinate 26,400,653 downwards.
TTTATCTATAATAAAGACAGGTTTTTAAGGGAAAAAATAGCAATTACAAAAACAAATAAACAAGCAAAACTTTTGATCAAAGCTGCCACAGAAATGGTTTAGATGGAAAGCCCCAAGAGAATATCGTTTAATTAGGACCAAACACTTTGTCATTGATTAGTTCATTTTTCAACTACCACATTTAGGAAAGAGTTAGATGACAGTAGTTTTCTATTTTGTTTCAAGACCTACCTTCCAATAATTAATAAACACTTGCACTGAGTTCTGCTGATTTCTTGTTCACATTTAATCAGTAGCAAAGCCCCCAATCTATACTCAGTTACATCCTCTAAAAGCTGCGATTCCTTTCATTTGCCAGTAGTGATCTCCAGAGAATTTACTTACACAAGTAACTGAATTCCTTTCCTCCAGGTGCAGCTACAAGTCTAGTGAACTGATCTTAATCACTGGGATTATCATTTAAAAATGAAGGAAAGGATTCTTGGGCAGGTCCAATTTCTTTCTTACAATGTCATATTACAATCAGTGATTGCTTTGAATGGGTAGCTAGTCAGAACTTGTGCTGCTGTTGTAGATGTCAAGTAGTTATTAAAGAAACCCCACAGCTTAAGAGACACATCAGTGCCTTCTGTTTAAGAACTGTAGGGCTGATGAGAAGTTTAGTATTTATGAGTGTTTACTTGTAGACTGCATAGCAAAATAGCTACCTTGCGGCAAGTTCAAGTTCTTCAATTATTTATGGTAACATAAACTGTTTTCCATCGTGCAAACGTGACCCTTTCGCTTTGAGACTTGCACTGTGAGTCTCAGTTACCATTTTCTGCCTCAGACTTGGAAATATGTTCTTTTCCATACAAAGCAAGTTCTCTCATCTTCAGTTCAAGAAACAGTATATTATTCATTTAAATAAATTTTATCTGCTGTGTTTTCTGTCTGATGGCTATGAGATGGTACCTCAGCTAACAGGAGTTTGTTTAAAAAGCATTCTCCGTAAATATTTCTTGTAGAAACATGTCACTTTAAAGTAAAACACTGCTGGAGGCAAAGCACCAAAATACTAGGCATTCGATCTCTGAAGTGAATTCTATTTCACCTCATGTTGTTATTCTAAGATAAACATTACTGATAACAGGTATATATTACTGTAGTTTTATTATTATTATTATTTGCATTACTGTAGCTCCCACATGCCCTTGGCATGCTCAAAGGCCTCATTGATCCATGTGTGCTGTATAAACACTCCAGGAATACAACCTCTTCACCAGCTTATAAGGTGAACAGAAGACACGAGAGACAACAGGATAGCTGCAGAAAGATAAGGAAACAAAAAGAAATGAGAAGGCCATAGTCTCTCCAGCCAGAGGAGCAATAAACAGAACCTGGGACCATGGGCATGCTCTGAGTAGGCAGTGCATCAGAGTGGGAAGGTGGGACTGGAAGGAGACCACCACAGTGGCTATGCAGATGTCTGCAGAGGACACCTTGCAAGCACATTAGAGGGCTGCCTGAGAGACAGCGTGAAGGCACTTGTTTGAAAATTGAAGACATGTAGTATGAAAGTTGGCATTATTCACCAACTGGAAGCAGATGGCACTTGGTACTGAACAAGAAATGAAAAGTATTATTGAAGTGGGCTTGGAGGAGCCCTCATAATGAAGACAAGTAGTTTATATTTAATGAGATGGAAAAGATACAGCCAGAGGACAAATGAAAAAAACGCATGTGAAACAGCCTGCTTGTCAAACTAGGAGAATGATCTTTGTTGCTTCATTTGAATGAGTAAGAGCGAACAAGATTACCTGTGTCAACTGCCAAGAAAAGACCATTACAGCAGTTGCTATTAAAAAACTGATGAATTAGCTGAGTGTTTTTTCACTACGTGGTGGGAAAGGAAAAGCTGCATCATAGGGATGTTGTTGCAGAAAAAAATCTGAAATCTACACTGGCTGCAGAGCCCTGAATCACTTTAAGAAAAGGACGGGGTTATGGGCTTAAGAAGAAAGATAGTGCTTTTTCCCCAGTGATTTAAAAAAAAAAAAAAAAGAAGAAAAAGAAAAAAGAAAGAAAAGGGGAAGGAGTCTTATGGCCTAATGAAGGAGAACATAAGCTAGGCTGAAACTAATGGTCCATGAGACTATATTAAAAGAGAAGATCGAGATTTTAGTTTGGATGGAGAAGGGAGGATTCATGTCATCCAACTACAGACAATTCACAGGGAAGACATCAACAGCTACGTCCTCTGACATGTATACTTTATCAGACAATTTTACAGGATTAATCACAACCAGCTCAAAATATGGTTGTAGAAATCTCCATTTGGTCAGATGAATCCCATTCTAAAGGACAGACAGAAAAATAAATGGGAGAGTCACCCATGTAGGTATGGTAATTCAACTAATCCAAGATGATAGAGACAGGTACAGACAAGGAAAAGGAAAGACGACAAAGCCCTGAAAAACACAACAGCAAATCAATGTTTGAGAAGAGGACCTCTGAAATGATACCTGAAAGTAGAGGAGAGAGACAGGAAGAAATCAGGAAAGAACAGGCATTGAAAAAAAGGCAGATCAAAGTTTCAAGAAGAAAACATTAAAAGTACATGAGAGATCTGAGAGGAAAAGGGTGTTCACAAAAGCTGGCCATTTGTTGACTTTGACTATTGCAATGGAACAGTAGGGAACAAAAGATAAGTTGGAATTAGAAGAGCAAAGCCCCAGACAGGTTGGAAATAGGCCTCGGACAGAATTAGAAGATAAAAACTCCAGCCAATAGTTAAAGTGACTGCTCAGTGCAAGAGAGAAAGGTGATCGGGTGGGAAGTGGAAACATATTGTGTTCAGGGACAGTTTTGTTGCGAGGCACAGAAACATGTTAGCAATGTAAGAGTAGTCACTGTAATAGAGTAATAGTTAATGAGAGACAAAGCAAGGGATGCGAGGCACAGAGGAACATGAGGCGGCCTCCAAGGGAGGTGGAGAGCTTGAAGAGTTGACTGAAACACCTGTGTTTAAGACAAGGAAGAAAGAAGAGAATTGAAGGAAGACGTGGAAAGTAAAGGAGAGAAAAATGATACTACTTCTGTTCTTTGAGGGGAGACACTGGCAAGATCTTGTGAAGAGTAAGGAACAGAGATGGAGAAATTGTTGTGGAAATTATTCAAAAACAGTGAAAATGCAGCTGGTAGTGCACGCTTTGGACTCCATTAAGCTGGAATTGCTGAGGTTTCTTTAGTGAGAAGGGTGGCAGAACTGAAGGAGGGAATTTTGTTATGGAGGAAGTCAGCCAGGTCGTGGGATTTCCTCTAGAAATGCTCTACAATACAGGCATAGGAACAGAGGAAACAGATGTTGGGATCGAGCCAGGCCTGAGGCTGGCACAGTGACGCCTGCAATGGGAGCAAGGGAAAAAAAGGTGGAGTGGTATTAAGATAATCAACAACCACATTCTCGAGGGCAGGGAGGAGATAAAGTCATAAAGTGTTAGTCTGAAACTCAAGGGAAGATGGAGGGATAAAGTGAGAGAGAAGGAGCCGGTGGGCCAGATGACGGTTGGCAATAATGTGCTTGGCAACAGAGACATAGTAACCTGTATCTTGATTTAATCAGTTGATCCAATCTTGTGAATAGATTGTTTGATGTATAAGAAACTTGAGTACATGATGAACGATGATGCAAAAAAATCAGATGGGTCTTAACATACGGATTACAGCGGCCAAACAGGGGTGTGGGAGTCTGCAAAGCAAGGAAGATGAAAAAAAACCCCAGAAACTGAAATCCAAGAGGCTGGCTAATGACAAGACACTGGATAGACAGCCTGAGGAGAGCAAGACAGGAGAGAAAATGAAGTGTGGTGCTGTTCAAAGACTAGGAGGAATGGGAGAATTGGAAGTGGCAAGGCTAGAAAAGCTCCAACTTGCTCTCTTAACTACAAAAGGATATGGAGAAGCACCTGAGCCATAGGCTCTCCAGAAGAAACAAGACAGCAGTGGACAGTACACTTACTTTAACATCATTTTCCCACACTAGTGGTAGACTGGCAGAGAGAAAACGCCTTTTCTGTTTTCTCCTTCACCTTCTTATGCTCCTTTATCTATTTTTTTTATCATAACCTCTTATGAAAAGGATGGCACAAAGGCCCACCGTATTTCCTTGTACAGTTTTACAGAGTGTAACATGTCTGAGGCGTGCCTGAGAGCTTTGTTACTAAGTGACTTGGGACTTTCTAGGGACCCTGAAAACCTGGTCCTTCTGCTTGAAGAGCACAGACATCATGACGGAAAGAACACAATTAATTAAGCAGCTGCACTCCCACAAAATAAAGGACAGAAAGATGCACCCAGATGTTAGTCACATCATTCATTGCCCAAGCTCTGAATTAGCGAAGGGAAGTGACTGCATCAGTTGTTGCATCCTGACATAAAATAGGCAGGTGGTGGGGCTGCTGCAGCAGCGGTCACCAGTGCCACAGATCTTTAGCAGTGTTAGATGATGAATAATTGGCACTCTTGTGAGGACACTGGTGACATTCATATTTGTAACTTCAGGCTCACAAGGATCAGGCTTTGCTCTGCCAGCAAAGAAAAAAAGCTTTTCTTTAAATGTTTATTTTGTGTTCTGTATTTTAAATGTTTATGTCTCAGTTAAAAATCAATAAAAAATTAAATATGCAAACCTGCATGTATTACATAAATATTTGAACAAGGTATGGTATTTATCAATGGCTTGTGCAACAGATATTGCACCTACAGCTGAAGGCAGTGTCAGACCAAACCTCCCATATTACTCAGATACCACCAAACATGTCTTTATGCGTCAGGCCACTATCTGTCAGATACTTATCAACTCCACTCCTTTTTATTCTGTAAGTGCACTACAAAAAAAAAAACACCCAACAAACCCAACAGCTGTAATTCCATGTTTACTTACCTCACATCACACAATTCATAATATATGTTTCTGCTCTCATCCTTGATGTAAATGGCAACGCTGGGCGATTCCAGCATTTTCATCGTCAGCTGCTGGGGGAAGGCACTTACAAAAAGGGCACGGATTGTGTCTGTGCTTGTGATTTCATTTGGCATCCTCAGCTGCTTTGTTTCATCTCCATACTGAAGGTATAAAACACCTACAAGCAAAATATAGTAGCAAGTTATATATTCTTAAGTGCACAGAAATGATCTGGGCTTCAGAGTCCATGGGGAACACAGACCAAGCCTGTAATGAGCAGAGAAAAACCAACTCACACTGCTTACTCATAAAGCACATATAATATTTTCCTTTTCAACACGCTATTGGAATAGAGCATAGATAGTGATATGGTTGTGCCTTGACAAATATGCTTGCTCCAGTACTGCTCTTTGCTGAGAAGCCTATTTTTACTGTTCTTCAGTTAGATAAATCAGAAGTTTACCTTAAGAAGGATAATGGAAAATCCCAAACACACCAGTCTGCTCTGCAGTGGAAAGTGTTGGTAAATCACAAGGTACTTTCTTTTTTAAAGCAGCTGAGGAAGAACTTTGTCCTTTAATACCACCCAGTTTCCCTTAAACATAAATTTTGCATTTTAGCCTCGTGCTTACCCCAAAACAAAACACCCCAGAAACAGATTTTCATTTTAGCACTAGTAATTTTATATTCACAATGCAATTTGCTGGCATTATATAGTATAAAGCCCTAGGTGAAACTCCTAGCAGGAGCAAAACTGAGGTCTCACACAAAAACAAGAACAATTTCAGATCCTTTCAGTTTCACGGCAGTGTTAATAGCCATCTTGAGCACTTGGGGAGAAACGTGAGTAATTTTAGATGCTGAATTGCAAAATATGGACATTCTTATTCACTCAAGACAAAAAGAACATCATTCTGATATAGTTAACTCTGTTTTCAGGGAATGGGAGGCTGTGAGATGCTTGGTAATGGGAAACAGACATGTATAATATAGATCAGGAACTCAGTGAAGGTGTACTAGTAGTTAGTACTCATTAGCTTTGCTACAGCCCAGTCCCACACCATCCCAAGCTACAAAGCCCTCAAGGACTGAGGTACTGAGAAAAGCCATCTCAATCAACCCCAGAAATCAAACTGGACTTGATGGGGTTGATTACCTCTGACCATGCTGGGCCTGGCTCCCAAAGACCACCAAAAGGTGTTTTCATGAGCATCTCCAACGTGGGAAGGCTCATTAGGACCTGCACAGCAGGAAGCTGGCTGCCACAGGATTGCAGCCAAACTACAAAACTTCCTGGGATCCACAGCACCAGGGAGTAGATGCAGAAACAAATGCTCAGCCGAACTACTTCAGATACAGAGGAAACAAGAACTGGTAAGCCCAGCTGAGCCTACATATTCAGTCTGTATGGATATTCTGCCTGGGCATGGGTTGATGAGAGCACAAATGAGAGAGCTAAATGCTCTGTAAACGACTCAAAAACTATCTAGCCATTGGAAAGTATTTGGAAAAGGAATACAATATCAGATCTGCTCAAGAATTAGTGACTACAGAAACATCTACACTGAATTCACTGTAGTTCATGGAGATATACAATCAGGGCAGTTTTACACCTCCCAGTTTGGATGCTGCTAGTGAAATAATGGTAGGACAGCATTCAAGCTAAACTAACCTCTAAAGTCTTTATTACATTTCCAGGCAGACTTTGGGGCCTGAGCAGACTCTGTGCTGCCATGCCTTTGCATCTATCAATAACCAACACGGGTAGGCTAAAACAAACCATTCTATGGTTCTATTTTACACAAACTGATTTCACCATAGTAATTGCAGTGTAGATGCACCGTATGTTGTTCTCCCATGGCCAATATAAACAGGAGGGTTGGGAACACAAGGTCCTCAACGCAGTTACCATCAGTCATCATCAAATCTCAGCAAATCACAAAAATTAGGTGGTAACTCAATGATTCTTACTTGAAAGTCATTAGCAAAGGGATGGGCAGTTTAAAGTTTTGAGATACGAACACTGAGCAAAAGCAATGGGAAAATCTAAGGTACTGGAATACAAAGGCATTTAATGAAAAGAAGAGAAGGCACTTTAATCTAAGATGAGCCCTCTTTTCCCTTAGTCTTAGTATTTTTTGTCCCTATATTGTCCGTAATTGCTATAGAGGAATGAACATATACATAGGCAGATGTTCCTACAATCAGTGGGTAGACAATTGTCAGACCCTTTATGAATCCTACCAGAAACTTCCATTTTCCTTTCAGTGGAAAAATTGTTTCAGACAGAAAACTCACTAGTTTTCTTTCAAAGACTGAGGAGAATTTTCCTAAGAATTTTATTTTTAATGCCAATATTTAATGGGCTATTAAACTAATTTTCTTTCTTTTTATTTTAATTGAGACATCATTTATTTCTTTACATTCTTCTAGGTAAAACAGGCTTTTAGGGCTCATTCAAAAATTCTGTGCAGCTAAAGTAACTGTATTTGTAAAAAAATGGTGTACACATGTTTTTAATGATTGTATTTATTTCACTGTTCCAAGATGTGCATAAACATATTCATTTTTTATGATAGCTTTCAGTTCTTAGTAAAAACACAAGGAACCTTCTATATTTTGGCATTTTAAACTTTCTTGGATTAAATGGCAAAAAAAATTTTTTTAGCTAAAAATACAGACTTTGCATATAAGCTTTGCAGGTGTGTGTGACTCTCTTTTCTGCGCAGTTTAAAGTTAGTGCAGAATGCAGAAAATGCCGGTTTTGCATTTCAGGCCACTAAAAATATGCTGAATACTAAACTACTGAAACTGTTAACTCAAAAGAAATAGTAGAATTGAAATATCTTCCTTATACACAAGTCTAAATAATTTCATAACAGTCTTGATTATGCCTGTCTTCCAATACTCCCACAAAATATTGATCCAAAACAAAATTACAGTTATCTTTGAGTCTTAGCTTTTCAAAGTAAATATGCATGTTGTTCAAAAAGATCATGTCTTAAATATACAGCTTTATCGTACAACTCAGAGAAATGTTTTGGCCACAATCTTACTGTAGGGGTAAAAGACATTTTCAAAGGCATAATAATTCTTTTTTCCTTAGTCTCCCTTAAATCACATGCATTTAAATAAAACTACTGCCTTTCCTCTTGAGTTGTCTGATCTGTATCATGACAGAGCAATGCTTTAGGGCATTTCCCATTTGACAAAACTAACTGCTCACTTCTAAAAATCCAGCTTCAGCATGACAGCATAAAGAGACTCAAAATCCATTATTTTAAGTCATTGACGTTACTTTTCTCCCACACATTGCTGGGCTGAAACTCTGAACACCAGCAATACCCACAGGCCCAACTTCATGGAAGCTGCCGGAGCTCTGAGGTTTGTTTTACCTTCAGCTAAAAAATTACTCCCATGGAGAATTAAGGCAAGAAGAAACAGAATATCACTCAGGCACAGCTTTTGTTAGGGCACAGCACATATGCCAGCAAAGCTGTGAGAAAGAAAGTTAAACACAACGGATGTTAATGTCTCTATGTACCCTGACGTTCCTCTTGCACTTACGCTTCTGTTACAATGGATTTACCTGAAGACTGTGCCCAGGTTTATAAAATACAAAACAAACAGGACTGCAAAATGCCCTGCTACTCTAGGAAGACAGGTATGAAGATCAGTGTGAACAAGGAAACTACACCATACAACTGTTTTGAAGGTCCAAGTCAGACAACACTGAAGCTACCACTTCTGGGTACTCCTAGGCACCGCCAGCCCTGGGCTTTCCTACAGCTACAAGGCAAACTGCAATGTCAAGCCTTCCCCTTCGTCATGTTGGTATAACTTAGTTTCAGAAATACCTCTGGAGTTTCTGATCATTCTTCACCCTATGGGCAACAGGCCACAGCATTAAACACAGGCCATAGCAGAAAACATCTCTGTGTAAGCCAGGCCTTAGAAACTTAAACCTCTTTACAAATTGCTTCACAACTTTCCTGTCAACAGAAAGGTATGTTTTATAGTAGGGGAAATTAAACACCCAAGAGGTGAAAGGACATGTTCAAAGAAAAGTTTACAAGCATAAATCCCAGATCAGACGATGATCATGTGAACACACCCCATGATCACCCTCTCCTTCCCTGCATACAGAGCTCTTTCAAAAATAAAAGACTTCCTGCTCCCCCTTTACCAAGGGTCAGCGACAGAAGGAGTTGCAAAATATTTCCTGATTTCTCTCAGGGCTGGTCTATATGACGCACAACACAGTGCAATGAAAGATGCGCTGTTAACCTGGTTTATGTAGGCAATGCCTCCTGCACAAGCTGAACCCATCAGTGCTGGGTCTAGAGGGTGCCAGAGCAGCCATCCTGCACCTCTAGCCCAGCTAGCCCAGCTTTGGCACTGCCCACGCTGCGGCTGCAGCTCACGTAGATGCACGAGATGCATGGCAAGATGCTCAGCTCAGATACTGCCCCTGGGCTGTAAAACCCACTTGGCAGCTGAGGATGTGCCCACACGGCACAACGGTGAACCATACCTGAGCTCAGGGGGTCTAGGTCAGCTTTAGAGCAAGGAGCTGCATAACCAAAACAATTTTATATACAGAACAGGAATTATCATTATAAACTGGTTATTTAAGAGAGAAAAACATGAAGCATACAACAGGAAAGTTACCTACCTGATAAATCAAGAATAAGTTAACAAACATGATTAAGTCATCTTCTGTGACCTTTATAAGTATCAGTTAATTTTCTCACACAACGAATTTTAAATGGAAAAATGCTGGTACTCACATGATCCTCTCAGAATTCTCTCTTCATAATGAAAAAGAGAAAACTGAGGCAGAGGAGTTAAATAACTCCCCAATGTTATGAAATAAAACACAGTCAAAGCTTAAATTGGAGTTCATGAGTTTCTTTCCTGGGAAACTACAGGATGCTGTGTAGGCAAGAAATGCAAATTTCTGCACTGAAAAATTTATTTTTTCATTTTCAGCAACATTCAGCAACACCTTAATCCACAGGTTCCTGTCTGAAGAGAAGTATTAACTGATTGTATCTGTATTTGTCTGATCCTGGGTGCTTGGGTGCTAGAGCATTGAAACCTTCCCACAGAATCAGAAATCACTGGCGTGAACAAGGCACTGCTACTGTCTTCTGACTCAGACACACTATGTATCTTCTGGAAATTTTGTGTCCAATTTGAAAATGTCAAGTAATTAGTAAAGCTGGTTGAACTACAGCAATCAAAACCTGGATGCATTGGGAGCTCTGGAATGTCTTTAAATCAAAGGTGCAAAGCTAGATATAATTAAAACAGGGAGAAAATACTTACAGAAGGTCTCCAGATCTTCTGGGGTGAATAAAAACATCTAAAAAGCATATTAGTATATTAGGAATTAGTACGGGATATATAAGGGATGGCAAACTAGATAAAGTAGCAAAGAAAGCTGTCCCTTAAGGTGAAGAAATACGGAGCACATGGTGAGGAAAAACAGTAAGAATTATCAGAAATCAAGCAGGGCTATGTTTTGCAAAGTAAATTAAATAACACAATATTGAGTTAGAGATTGTTAAATTTATCATTAGATTTGTTTCACTCTTTGCCTAACCATCAGTTAACCACATCCTTTTAAGATGCTGGACAATCTTTGTCTTTTTGTGCTGGTTTAGCTTGATCTTCCACCATTGAGTCGCCAGCTCTGTCTGCGCTTTCCCTGACACTGAAGTCAGCAGCAATGTCAACAAGCAAAAATGAGAAAACGCACCCCTTGTTTCTTCCTCATATTTATGCTGAATCCTTAGCTGAGACTTGCATCAGTTTTAAAAACTAAGGATAACTTTTAAAATCTTGATAATAGCTATTTTTGTTGGGACACTTCCGGACAGTCCAGAGGGGAGCACAATAAAAACTTCCAAGTATTTCTTCAAAATCCAGTTTACAATTTTTTAAATTTTTTTTTTAACCAAAATGCCAAGATCCTTCTGATTTTTCTTTGATTTTTCTTTGACAAAACTGTAATATGTAAGACTGTATGGGTGGCATAGGCACATATTTTTCTCTGCCCTCTTCCCTCCCCTCCCCTGCAGCTATCAGATAAACAGACAACACATAGTTGGTGTCCTTATCACCAAATCCTGCAACAGTTGTGCAGACACAAGCTTATTACAGTAACAACTCTCACAGTGTGGAAGACATTCCTCAATACGCAGTTCTTAATTTCCAGACCCTCCAGACTTGACTCTCCTATTTTACCATACACATTTTCAACTAGTCTGAGGTCATTGCCATGATCTTTGTGGTATTTCTAGCCTGAAGCTCTTGTACTAGCTTCCGATAGCTACTCCCTGCAGATAATCTGTCCCCCGCATTCAGAAAATATCTATAAATATCCTTAGCTGTCTTCAAGAATCAAAAATTAGATCTTTTAATGAAATAAAAATAATTAGTTATTTTATATAATTTTCATCCAGAATAGTCTGAAGAGTTTTGCTTAAGGTACTAAGTTGTTTTATAACAATTTCAATAAAAACAGGAACTTATAAATTTTGTCCAGTACTACTTCTTACTGCTATTTCATCCTTTTCTGCTTTTTACAGTGACTTGCTGTAATTCTGCAATAGATTTGTTACCTAATGAAAAAAACAGATGGAAAATTCAGTAGTCATAAAATTTCTACCAAAGTGTTACAAGAAATAAAGTTTTTTAACTGTCACTCAAATACTAGCAGTTTTCCAGAAATGGATACATTTAGCTGGCTAAGAATAAAAAGCAAAAATCAAAAAGAAAACGGGGAACATTTTTTACCTAAAGAAAAACTGGTATTTGTCCTATCTGATTGCAGATAAAAACCTGTGAAACAGCCTATTGCTAGAAGACAATTTTGTCCATATACGTATGTCAGCGAGTCCATCAAGTGTGGACATTTACTTCTATCATGTAGAGAGTTTGAGGCAACATTTCAGTTTAACCCAGCTCCCCAGGTGGAAAACAATGTTCTGGCAGGATGACTTTTTGGACAATAACTGCATCTATACCATTGCTCTTGCCACAATAGCCCAACTGACCAGCAAGAAGACTTTTTCATATCCCAAACTGACAAAACAATGCCAGTAAACTTGGAAGAACACAAAAATCCTATGATACTTAATGACAAAGTAAAAAAAAAAAAAAAAAGACAACTGAACAACTCAGTGAGATGAACTAGAAATTTCCTGTGTTCCTCAGAGGGCCCACAGGCTCTGCCATGCTGCATTTACCTCAGTTCACATTCAGCAATTAAGCACAATAAAATCAGAGATCTGCACACAAACAGGCACAAGACAAGCCTATGCAGGCTCCCACAGCTGCACTGCTGGCTGACCTTCCAGCATATTAAAAGCTCTACCAAACTTGGTGTGGTGTCGGACTTGATTCTGCTGATGGTTCATTCCATCCCAACAGCCAGGTTGTTGATGTAAAAAAATACTGGCCTCAGAATCTACCCCTGAGGAAGACCACTGAAAACCAGCTGCCAGTTAGACTTTAAAGCATTAAGCCCTACTCACCTTGAAGGCCACCCATATCTCCCCTGCATGGCTATAAGGATGCTACTAGAGACACATGAAAGGCCTAGGCCTTGTTAAAGCCAAGATAAACAATATCCACTGCTCTACCCTCATCCCCACAGCTGGTCTACTCATCGCAGATGGTAATTGCGTAGAAACAATGGTACCAAGTGCTTGTCTTTTATGAAACAGTTGAGTAGTTTATTTATCCAGAAGGGCTCCCATCTTGAGAGTTGCTCAGACCATTGAAGACAGGGTGAGAGAGTTGGGGTTGTTCAGCCTGGAGAAGAGAAGGCTCTGGGGAGACCTTATAGCAGCCTACCAATATCTGAAGGGAGCCTACAGGAGAGCCAGAGAAGGACTCTTTGTCAGGAAATGTAGTGACAAGACAAGGGGTAATGGTTTTAAATTGGAAGAGGGAAGATTTAGATTAGATACTAGAAAGAAATTCTTTACTGTGAGGGTGGCAAAGCACTGGAACAGGTTGCCCAGAGAAGCTGCCCCATCCCTGGAAGCGTTCAAGGCCAGGCTGGACGGGGCTTTGAGCAACCTGGTCTGGTGGGAGGTGTCCCTGACCATGGCAGGGGGGTTGGAACTAGATGATCTTTAAGGTCCCTTCCAACTCTCACCATTCTATGATTCTGCTGCCCCTAATATCCCAAGAGAGTACTCTAATCAGCAGGCTATCCACCAGCCTCTGTTGCAGTGATTATCCTCTTATCCTTTTTAAATTGGGCTACTCTATAGCCAAAAACGCAAAAGACAGAGAGAGAGAGAGAATGAGAACAAAAACAAGAGACAGTCTTACATGATACCACAGAGATGACAGAATTTCCCTTTGAGAACAAAAGCCTGAACTCAGGCCCAGCATAGTAACTATGCATTAGAATCACAACCTAAATACATAAGCAGTATTGGGAGCAACAACTAAATCCAAGAGCTGTCCTCATTCAGAGACTTTCTGTCAGCACTGGTGGCACATACGCTGTGCTGAGGGACAGGACAGTACTATACTTCTCTGCTTGGCCAAAATCTTGCACGCCTTGCAAGGCATGGAATTGCAATACGCTTTTTTTCTTTGCATGCCCCATGTGCAAATGTCTGGTCTGGTGTTTGTGTGACTTACTGTGTTAGAGATAGACTTACAAATTTTACCTAACATGAAAATTAGATCCAATTTGTCCAAGTGATAGGTTCTCTGCCAGGTACGACCCATGGGACAGCTCCATCTGGCCTCCTACCTTTCCTCTGAAGGGCAGTTTGGCCTGTACCAGCTGTTCCAGCTGCCAAATCCCTCTTCCAGCAGACACCAAATGCTGAAAGCCCAAATTGCTGCTGCTAAATCAGAATAAGAAGTGAATGTAGAGTAGGACAAAGACATTGCACCTTCTGTGCAGGCATGATTTGGGGTAAAGAGGAAAGCCACTGCCATCTTAACATAGCTTTATTCAGTTGATCAGTTTGGACCCTAATTACTCTACCTCTCCCTTTATTTTCACCACTTTTCATTCTGGTTTATTCATGTTGCAAGGTCCTGCAGTATTTTCTCACTATTGTATTGCCCAACATGGTGAAGTCCCATTTTCAGTCGGGGTCCTTTATTTTTAGTGCAGTGCAGATAAGTAAGAAAGATTGCATTCAAAAAATATTTAACAGATACAGCAGTGACAGATACAGGCTTGCATAGGTAATGGTTTTATTTAGCACACCGCACATCTGCTCCAGTATCACTGCAATGAACCCACTGGATCCATGCTGATACAGCCTGTTGCAATGGAGCCAAATTCAGCATCTAAAATATACTGCTCATCAGCTTTTGAGCGGCAGACAGAATGTGCTTCTGTTGACATAGTATGTACTAAATAAGAACTTGCTTCTTTGAAGCATTTTTTTCTGGTACACACAAGACATTCTCTTATAGGGGGAAGAATGTGTTAAGTAAGCAATAATTGAGTGCACAAGTGCTAGCCTGGGAAGGCCCTTATTTCACTCTTCCATATAGCTGTCTTTCACAAATCATGTAAGGGCAATAAATGAAACAGATAAAACTCCCAACACTACAATATGCTGATATGATTGTTTACCTTCTTTTGCTCTCTTGACACAAAATATTTCAGGTAGGAGGTGTTGATTTGGGTTTTTTTCTTTCAAAGTCCAAGAACTTCAGCTATAATTTGAAGAAATATGAAAGAAGATAAAGGCTAGAAAAGCTGGACAGGAAAACTGCTGTTACCTTCGAATATTTTAATTTCCCAGGATCTGTGTTTAAATTCAATAATTGGAACTAGTTGTTTCTGGCTGCTTTTCCTATAGTCCTGGCAGCCCATGTTAATGTATCTGACCATGACAGCAAATATTTACATGATCTTTTTGCATGTTGGCTGCTTTGCATACACTGTAAAAAGACAAGATAGGGAAAATTTCTTTAAGATGACTGAATACATTAAAGCTATACTCAGCCTTAACTTGAAATGCAGTTCCCAGGGAGTTCCTCTCCCATGAACTAAACTGAAGATTCTGCTGACTTCATTAGGCTTGAATCTGGCCCTAAGGGCTCTGAGAGGGCAGTGCCACTCCTAACAAATCACAGACTTCTCTTATAAAATCTATGGCCATTCATATATCTTCTACCTGATTTAACATGCCTATTTTAATTTCTAGCTCATAAATAGTAAACAACAATTAATTACCACCAAGATAATATATAAGTCTACCTTTGACATTTATATTTTTCTGTGTAAGTCTTACAAAACATTGCATACACATGTAAAGAGGGTTATTTCTACCATCAGGTGACAAAAAGTTTTCCTATGTGTAAAATTTTAACTATGGCCCGGAATCTCTTTTTAACAGGCTTTGCAAGAAATGCTACAACAGATCTGGGTGTTACTATTATAATCAGTTAACAGTATTTCCATAGAAGGTGGCAGCAAACTAATTAACAGACACTAAAAACTGTGCCTGCTAAAACTTGGGGTTGGGGAGCTAACAAATAATGTTCAGAATATTCCATGATTGTTTAAGACCACTCCCATGCCAGTCCTTACGCAGTTGTGTGATTTTACTCCTGTGAGTAATCCCTCTGAAGGCAAACAAAATGTAAATGTTGGCAGAATCAGACATTTCTGTAGAGGCCTTTCAATGCCATCTAATTTTAGGCACAGGTTTGACAACGAGGAGCTAAATCATCCTCTGCTTCTTATCCATCTGGACCAGAGCAGCTGGGAGCCCTGGCCGGGACACCCAGAGAAAGTGCCTGCAGCCTGCGAGCCATAAAGCTTCATCCTCCTCAGTGATTTCTCAAACCCACATCCTTATGCATTTATGGAAATCCCTCCTAATACCATATTCTTCCTTAGTCCAACCCTGCCTGTACAGCCCGATCCTGCGGGAGCACTTACAGCTGTTACTGCAATTAGAGGTGTTAATCACACCCTGCCCTTCAGGGCTGCGACTCAACCACCCCAACCACCCGGTCACCACAGAGGAAGCCAGCGCCTGCTGTTACAAAGGACCTGGCCCGTCCTTGGTCCAGCTGTGCCACAAGAGAGACTACAAGTGAAAACATCCATCAGTCTTCATTTGGTTGCGGGGGTACCGAGCTGCGGTGCGGGCACAGGCTGGCTGCTGAGCACTTGTCAGGTTCTGCTTCCTCCAGGCAAATTGCAAGTGAAGTTCGTTGAAAGCTTTTGAGCACTTTCCAGGTTTCAGCTGATTCTCGCTCTGACAGTTTTGCTAGATAATTTTTTCCCACAGTTATCGCACTGGAAGAACTCCCAGCTTTCAAATAGGTATTTTAAACTACATTTAATTTTCTCTTGCACAGTGAATTAATTTATTTTAATATCTTGTTTCTTCTTCAGGCTGCAAATTGATGAGACAAGTGCCGATTTCTGACGGACCTCTTAGCCAAGAAAGACCTTCACTTTGAAAGCTGTGGCTGAAATTTTAAATGGGCCCACAATTGGAATACTGTTTTCTGGGTCAACTCCACATGGCACGCCATACCCTCACATGTCAGAATACCGTGTCCTATTAGATTAGTCCCGATTGACAAAACCATGATGTTGGGGTAGCCAAAATGCATTACCACTATTCCTTCTTAGGCTCCGTGTTAACTTAGACCACAATTTAAAAAAAACCTGACTCATATGTAGTTAATAAAACAGGAACCTATAGAAGAATTAGAATTTCAAAAGAAAACATCAGGTTTTAAAAACAACATTTAGATATTAAATGTAAAACTAATAAAAATTCACAAAAGTTGGTCATTTTCCTCACTGAAATTATGTTGACTGAGGATCAAAACATAATTTGTATTTAAATTAGATTAAATTAAAAAATTAATTAATAAAAGGGAGGTGACTACACATAGCTTGTTTAAAATCATGTGAACAGAAATATTTTCATGACACTTTTAAAATTGAAGTTACAAACAGTTTCCTGTTTTTTAAAAAATAAACACTCCCCTTGTACTGCTGGAAGTAAAAACAATCCTAAGAGGGCCACACTCTGCAAGGAGTCTCAAAATAAAAATCTCAGAACATTGCTCATGGTGGTATTAGAACGCACTGGCAGAAAAGACTGAAAAGGACATTATTGTAAAAGAAACACATTGAAGAATAATAATCTAAACTTGAACTATTTCAGAATCATTTTTAGACTATCTTTTAAAACAAACCATTTGCTATTAATAGTTCCTGGAACAACTTGAAAATGACAGATCATGGGGTGGTGAAAATATACTACTTCCTATTTGGCTAGTGTGATGATCCCTTAAGCTACACACATAGCTGTGACCCCTCCTGCAATGCAAGTGGGAAAAGGCTTATTTTGCTCCAGTTTCAAATCTAAAGACTCTCAATTCAAATGCTTCATATTACATTGCTTCCTTTCTTCTTTTTTTTTTTTTGGTGGGTTTTTTTGGTTTGTTTGTTTGTTTGTTTGTGGTGTTTTGGTTTTTTTTTAGTATATGAAAGGCTAAGATAGGGTGCCTTGCAAAGTCTGAAATCCTGGCCATTAAATAAAATGGCACAGCTTCATGTGACTGTCCTCCACTAGGACCTGGACAACACATTTCAGCATATGCAACAGATGCTTAAAAAAGGGTTTAAGAGTGGACTACCTAACAGTGAGCTTCTGCAGGTCTGGTCCTCCCATTTTAGCAAAGATACTGCTGAAGTGGAAAAAGTGCAAAGAAGGGCAACAATGATAATCAGATGTTGAGGATGGTTTCTGGGTAAGGAACAAGTTATTACAGCAGCACTTCTCAGCCTGGAGAAGAGATGACCTGAGGGAAACGACAGGCCCACAAAATCAGAGATGGCTCAGGGGGAACAGATAGAGATCTAAGTTTGCTGTCACTTCCAACACAAGGACAAGGGGGCAGGACATTAACTTGGAGCAGATAAGCAAATACAAAACAAAGCAAGGGAAAAGCAATGGTTGGGCACTAAACCAGTAAAGCTTGCCAAAGTCACAGCTGCACTGTTTCGGATGTGAAAAATTTACATGGGTTCAAAGGGAGACTGAACAACTACCTGGAGGAGACAGCTCTTGAAGGTTATTACACAGTCAGAAACCATTACCACGAAATCCCTAAGCTAAAGATAGCTGGAGGCTGGGAGAGTACTTGAGGGAAGGATCATACATACACATACTTCCCCTGTTCTTACTCTTGCCTAGACTAGCAAGAGCTAGACTATGGTCCCTCCTGGGGACAAAATATGGGGCCAGATGGACTCTTAGTGTAATCCAGTATAGCCCTTCCTATAACCTACCAGGTTAATTCATAGTGATGAGCACTTGATTCTTTTCCAGAAACAGGGCTGTCGTATTCTTCTCAGATGACACTGACAATGAGAAAGCTGTTTCTAGTTCAGCTTTTGGGGGAGAAAACACTGCACACAGCACTGGTGCATAGGAGGCCACTCCCTTTGATGCCAACAAAAAACTTTCAGAAAGTTGTTTATCAATTCTCAGCTCACATGCGAAACACAAGTTCAGAGCTCAGATACCCTACGTGGCCTGGGGTAATCGCCCAACGCCAGCTGAAACCCACATGGTGAGGCTGGACTGTGAGTTGCACGTCGACCTGCAAAGACCCAATACACTTGACATCACATTGAAGCAAATACATGTTTTCGGGAAAATCTCAGGGTGAAGCAAGCCATTCTGATGATACCCTAGCCAGCAGTGACATATAGGCAGAGATGAATCCTCTGCACATATAGTAAACATAGATGTGCTACGCACTTGCTCTTAAAAGCACCTCTAAAACAAAAAGTCTTGTCTAGGTTGGGGCCTTCAACTTTTCTCCCCAAAGAGCCTGACAAATTGGTGGCCCAACGGGCTTTGGGAGGGTGGCAGTGCCACTCCATGAGCTGACATGGGCAGGGAGCAACCCCTTGTACCCAGCCCCACTGCTCTGCACTTGCCAGCTCTGGGGGTGGCAGAGACCCCTTCCAGACCTTCCAGCCCTGTTTTCTTCTCATTTGTTGTGTTTGTCAGATATCATAATACTCTTGACAGAAACTGTCTTAGATTGTTGAGGAATGAGTAAACCACCGTGACAAGCTTACAAGCATGGTATGATTTACAGCCCAGCCTTTGGTTTATGTCACTCTGTATGTTGGGAGATGAGTCTACAGGAAAGCAGCATTTCAGTTTATTACCTCTGAGCAAAACCTGCCTTCCTCAGCAATCCGCATGCGAGTTAATGTGGCCTTCTCACAGCAGTTTAACTGCCCTCTGGTGTCCTCCCTCAAAAAAACAACCTTTACTCCTACCATCCATCAGCTGAGAGCAGAGTCTCCGGGACAAAATCCGTCCTTATAAAAGGAGCTCTGGTTCACAGTTGGGCTTAATTCAACCCTGAGATATGGGAAGAATGCGGGAAGCAGAGACGTCCACCTGTGCTATCATATCACCCATGTCATCATGCAGATGGAAGGGTGCTGCCCCAAAGTAAAGGGCATCTCTGTCAGCATACCCATTCAAATCCTCTGCCTGGAAAGCTACCGCCACGCAAATACCAAATCTTTTCACTAAGAGCCTGATCTGTCAGGCAATAATATCTCTAGTCTTCTTCCAACCAGGTCTGGCTTTGAAGAGATCTCCTGTCTGAAAACTTGTAAAAAAACTAAATTCACTGCCACGTAGTGTACAAGCTTAGCAAAAAGTATTTGCAATATTGGGTTTTAACCATTAGTCAGCATTTCATGTCAGGGTCTGTGTCTTTCTCCTTGTCTACCATGTTTCCAGCACACTTTCAGATCTTATGAAAATAGTTTCACCATTCCCCCAAGTTATTCAGTACCCCATACTAAGCTCACTTCCAGTGAACAACCCGACATTAAAAATAACGGGCTACCAAAGTCTTTAATTTTTTAAACCCAAACTATTTAAAGACTATTTTCAGCACACAAAGGGAAAACACAGGCTAAGAGCAGAGAGGAGAAGGACTGAAGCAGGGTCTTACCCAGTGATCTTTCCTTTGTTTGGTTTGCCGACCTCACCACAGGAAGGCTCGCCCGTGTACGGCTGCCCCTCGAAAAGGGGGTTGGGGAATCGCCCTCAGACATGGCCTCTAAGGAATCAGCAGACGCTTCAGAGAGGTGTTCTGTCTGGTCACCCAAATTGGGCTGTGGGCTCTGGGACGGCTTTGGGCTTCTTGTCTGTAAAACAGAACATTTCGTTATTGGTGTACTGAAACTGGAATATTGGTGAAAAAAAAAAAAAAAAAAAAGAAAAGAAGGAAGAAGTCCAAACTTCTTCAAATCCTGGTATGCTGAAGGTCAATTCTGTATAGATTATTTAGGAAAACAGTGTTGTTGGGTATTCTGCTATAGTTTTTATGGTTGTACATCCATATTGAAAATTTTGCTGCTAACAAGGCCCTGAGGATAAGATATATGCTGAGGAGATGTATGGTAATGCCATTCCTTGCTGCTCAACCAACCACTATAGCATAGGCGTGTCCATACACACACACACACTTATGTTGACAAGTCTACTAAGAAAAAGCCTCTGAAAAGAATTACTGTGATGTAGCTGTAAGCTATCCATCTCAGTATATTCTGCTGTGCCACTATGAAAGTAGTATGTAGTAAGGCCAAAATAGCCGTCCAACATTTCTAGCTGAAATCACAAACAATTATTTTGCTTTTTGTTGCACCATACAAATAAGAAATGTCTTCATTAACTGACCAAATTAAGTATGATTTTTATTTCAATCAAGCAATCATACTAGTAAATTGCTAAACACAGTGCCTGGAAAAAGCTGACTCTCTCGGGAGGAGAGGGAGATTGTTTCATTTATGCACTTCTACTGACTTGTCGTTGTAAGATCTGCCTAATAAAAACACACTCAATAGGAGATACGTCCTGAACATTTTTTTGCTAACTGTAAGTGACATTGTAAGTGCTTTCTACAAAGAGGGGTTGCTTTAAGAAGTATATTCAATACTGTTTAGTGAAACTCTCTCACCACATGTTACTATTACTTTGGAAGAGTAATTTTCCAGTCTCTCAAAGAAACTCTATATCACAACAAACTAGAACAGACACTGTACAAGCAGAAATTCAAAGCAAAGCAAGCTTACTCTGTCCCAAAACCAGTATGTAAATATCAACTTTATAAAGGCTTATAATCAGCATCAGGCACAAGATGTCATAAAACATATTTGCTTTCCTCTTCCCTATTATTTAAGGTCAGATGCTAATACATTAAAAATCCCCTGTATTAAAATCAACTTCAACTCCTAGGTTCGAAGATGCTGTCAAGATCCAGAAAAGATTTTTGCTTCTTTCTGGAAAGCCAAGATGACTTATCTTGCTGACATGTGGTTTCTTCAGTGGTTTTCCAAGTGAAATTAGGTGAGCTTGTTTCAGCAATAGCATGCATCACATAATATTCCCTATGTGACCTTGAAAGTATGAAGAACTTTAACTTTTATTAGATTTTCATTAGCTGGCTACAGAGGCCTGCTGTTGCCAAGTTGTACAGTTGCTCATGAACTTCTACAACTTAGAAATACCTCACAAGAAAATGAAATCCTCCAGAACTTTTCATTTTTGAAATGCTAATATTAAAGTATTAGGTATTATCCAACATCCTGCAGTGAAATTGTTCAAGCGCACTGAATTTTTGCAGGACTTAAGGCTAACAACATCTGCTCTCAGCAAATTAAAGTATGCTTTGAAGTGTCTCTGACACGGTCAGCACTAGTCTGCAGGTTGTAAATACAGGGACTTGTGCCTGAAAATTTACAAAGGTGACAAGTGACCTGCAAACACAGAGAAAGAATTTGATTAGTCAGTACTTCTTCATTCAACTTTCCAAAATGGTTTGGGAACCATAACTGCTGAAGTATTTTATTTACACGGGCATATTACAGAAGTAATACCAAGCCAAGTCATTACAGCTTATAGTTCCTTGTACTGATTAATAACTTATCTCTATGTATCCATTAATAGGGAGCTAGAAGGCACTAATTCTCACTTTGTAGAACACCGTAACTAAAAAGAAAACAAGATGCAAAAAAAGCAACAAAATCAACCTGCAAAAGGTCTTTAACTTTAGAGTTTGCTGGGAAGGACACTGCTTTTGTTTCTTTAAGAAAAAAAAGAAAATTTGGTAATATCAATCAAGCTTATTTTGCTTTGCTTTTGCTTACTTTTTGTTTCTCTTTCATTTGAATCCCCAGATGTCATTTGAGACACGCAGTTACATGTCCATAGTTTATCGACACATAGGAACAGGTGCATGTCGAAGCAGTAAGGGGATATTCCATTACCAGAAGCAACAGTCACAGTTTCAGCTGTGCAGTCGCCCATCACGTCCTGTCAATGCGCAGATGGAGCCAACCTCAGCAATGCTGTGTTTCTCTGGTTGTCCCTGGGGCAATTCTTTAGAAACCAACATACAGCACCTCAGACACCCCTGGATGATAACACCAGCATTACTGTGACTAAAAAAACTCCTTTTTGTCATCCCTCATTCCTCAGCCCAAATAGAATCATAGAATGGTTTAGGTTGGAAGGGACCTTAAACATCATCGAGTTCTAACCCCCCTGCCATGGGCAGGGACACCTGCCACTAGACCAGGTTGCTCAAAGTCCCATCCAGCCTCGTCTTGAACACTTCCAGGGATGGGGGCACCCACAACTTCTCTGGGCAACCTGGGCCAGTGTCTCACCACCCTCACAGTAAAGAATTTCTTTCTAGTATCTAATCTAAATCTCCCCTCTTTCAGTTTAAAAGCATTATCCCTCGTCCTATCACTACGCTCCCTGATAAAGAGTCCCTCCCTCTGCAGCCCCAGGAGGAGTACCGGAGCCTTCTGAAGCAAGGCAGAGGCACATCACAGATTCTGCTCACACCTGAAGCCCAGTCCTGTTCTTCACATACACCAGTACAAATCCATAGTAGTTCCACTCTAGTTAGTGAAGTACTGCAAACATAAAACCAACGTAGCTATTAATGAGATCCACCATCTATACATATATGCTTTATAAAGGGTTTCAAGCTATTTGTCATGCTCAACTTGTGTAAACATTGCATTTCAGGAGTAATACCGAATTTTAAACATTACAAAATCCTCAAACACAGCAACAACAGTGGCTATTCAAGTAACTGAGAGATATGAGTGCACATTTAATAGAAAGCATTCTTATTATTGGCAATGAGCACTAGGCTTGATGCTACTTAATAACCAAGCGATTCCCAGGCAGCTCTTCTTAGGAAAACACCCCATGAAGTGGGGAGAGGACAAGCAACGCTTACGGAGCAATGAACTACAAGGACTTGTAAAGACAGTCAAGAAAGCAGGGCAGAAACCTTCAGCATTATCCAATTCTTGTAACAATTATTTGGCATGTTGATTCCAACATCGAATAAGATAAATAAGACAGATGGCAAAGAAATATTTAATAAATCATACCATATATATTTTTTTTCCACAGAACATTCACTAACATTTTAAAATTATTCAAAAACTTAAAATAAAATTTCAGGAAGTGTCCCTTTAAATACTCACTTTTCAGGAACTAGCATGCAGTATGAGCATTTACAAAATAAATATTCACCATACAGCCCATGTCTCAGGACCCATCAGAACCCAACTAGTGTCGCAGTGGAGACTGCTGCGACTAGAGTCAGGATGCTGCTGTAACCACATGTTGCATAAATCCAGTGAAAGCAATGAATGCTGCTGCTCCTCTGCTCATGTTTGCTTCCACTAATGCCATCACTCTTTTGTTCTACCCAGTTTTATAGCTCTGCTCTTCATAACATCCTTCCATGCTCGTTTCCACTTATTTTCCATACTAATTTCCATACTAATTACTAATAAATGAAACCTTTTTTTTCCTTCTTTTTCTTTTCAGAATTCTCTCCTGTAAATTTGTTTCACACATTTTCACAGACAAAAAAAGAACTAAGAAAAAAAATCCCATGACCTGAAGAAGGATTTAATTTGATCTCTTGATCAATTCACACTTTTTATTTTCTGTCTCCAGGAACTTCCTTAGCCTTTAACTTGACAGAAACTTCTCTCTTCAGGAGAAAAGTCTTATCATACACATCTTCAACATTGCTAGCATTCCTGGCAGTGTACAAATGGTAAACAAAGACAGCAAAAAATAATACAGCACTAGTAAAATAACTCTTTCCAATCAAGTGCTCTAAAGAACACACTTAGCATAGGCAAAAACCCCATTTGAGTGTCTTCTTGACATTTCAAATAAAGAAGAAAAATGAAAAGAAAAATGGAAACCTGCTTTTCTTGACCTTCAAGTAAACTGTTCATCCTGTGACTTGTGCCGAAGATGGCTACTGGATGCGTGACAGACTGCAAATATGCATATAAACAGGCTGTGTTTAATGTATGATGAATTTATTAACTCTGAAATATTGCCACAGCACATGAGCTCTTATTACCACAACAATAATATTTCTTCATCACATTTGTGTCAAATTGTCCAAATTAAAGTTGTCTGAATGAAGGATCTGCTTTTTCCAAAGATCCAAAATCTTTGGGGTCCCATATTATCACAACTACTACGTTTTACTTGTCTGGACATGCTATTAGTGACATATGCTGTTGGAGAGAAAGTGAATACTACCCACATGGTCTTATTTTTAAGAATTTATTGTAACAATGTTTTCAATAGCACTTTCTCAGAAAAGTTTAATGCTTATACATGTCTATATAAACTAAAGTTCATAATACATCTGTGCAATGGATGCACTAGGATACTCTCTCTCACTGGGGGAAATGGGGGCGGGGAGGTGATTCAGCAGCTGAATGCAACATAAAACCATCTTTCACAACAAGCTTACTTTTCTCTGTGTGTTACTTCACCATTATGAGATACAAAAATGTGTGGCATGTTCCTTTCAGACACCATCAGTTGGACGCAGCACCGTGCCATGAGCAGGCGCGTGCCAGCATCCGTGCTCTCGGGACCTGAAGAGAGCCGGAGAGCAACTGCCCACTTGACACCGTGCAGACTCTGTAGGAGTTATCTGTACTATTCCCCGATGCCTGCTCATGGGCCAGCAGATGTGTCTGGCTTTTATTTCTGTATTTTGAACACAAATGTTTCACTGTTTTCTGTTGAATCGATAACAACAAGTTACAAAGCCAGTCCTTGCTCATGAGAACTCTGAGTTTGGTGGCAATATTCATTTCTATGGTATGAATGCCCAGAATTGTTTCCTCCTTGATAAGGAGAGACACAGTGCCCAAGCCACGGTTGCCCATTGTCCCTACCACTGAATGAAGGTACCGCACTTGCCTCCAGCCTCCCTGACTTTGAGGCATGTTCTGTGTTGGATGCTGCCCAACCTCCCCCTCGGCTGCCGCCCGGTGGTCCAGGGGAAAGCCTGAGTTCACCGCACTCACCACAGGAGGAAAGCAAACACAGCACAAATCACAGAGCCCTCCCCGAATCATGGTAATTAAGCAAAGCAATGAATTCAGTGTACGTGAACCTAACGTACAGCCCCAGTGCAGATCTTTTCACGCTCTGAGAAAGGGAGGAAACAGACTCAGAAAAAATTTCCCAAGTAAGGTAAAAGAAAGCATTCCCCTTCCCTCCCAGCATGAACAAGAAGGAGGGGAAGATAACTCAGCCAATGGCACCAGCTGCCACAGGAAGGTGCTGCATTAAAGCCTGGTAATGCTCACTCACAGCTACACGTTACCAGAGCCCAATGCTATGTTGGGGTCAGGACGTCACTCCGAGTGGTTATTTTACTCATTTCTATGAATGTATCTGAAGGCAAAACTCTTCTCTGCTCTTGACAGGATCTTTATCCCCATTCTTTGTATTTACTGATGCTGACCTCAGTTTCTTTCATCTAGAAGAAAAAAATACATCTAATGATGTGTCAGAACTTATCTGCCATATTTTTAGGTTGCAATGATATTCAAATCATCCTAAAAATCTGCACATTTTCCCAGGAGCCTTGCTAGCTCCTGTTGGTGGCCAGCTGCATGCTGCCTGCTCTGGCAAGCCGCCAAAACCCATTTCTGTTAATCCTGAGTGCTGTGAATGACCAAGCAGGACATCCGCAGCCTGCCAACTCCTGCTTGTCCTTTGCAGGACCATGGCATGTTCTTCAGCAGGGTGATCCCCAGAGTTATCAGAGAAAGGTTTTCATGAAACTTTGTTATAAATGACTGACATAAAGCAACATTTACAAACTTTGGTTCCTAACTGTAAGCACCTAGATAAATTGAAGCCTGTTCTTCAGGAAAGCTGTATGTTTACAGTAAAGATATTCATTAGAAGCAATAAAAGCTGTAGGTGCTCAGCACTTATGCTGCCAGACCCCTTATTCAGATGTTTAATTGGAGGAACTTGCATTTGAAAATGTTGCCCTAAGGAACTCAGCAGCCCGTCTAAGAGCAGCTTAATTGGTCCGGACAAGTCCAGACTGAAATATGCAACATGCTGTGGCATCTCTTTGGAATACATGAAATATCAGAAAAACCCAAGCCATCCACGTTAAAGTGTAAAAATATTCCTGTCCAAAACCAAGGTTTTCTCTTTATACAAATGGCAGCCTGAGATTTTAGGGTAGAAACTGAAGTAAAATGATAGACAAAACTAACAGTCACCCACTGGTAATAAGCAAAAAATCACACTGAGTGAAAGAAGTCTTTCATTTTAAAATAAAATTGTATAACTCTCTGCTTTATTCTAATGCTCTGTGACATGAAGTATTTATTTATATGTGATAGCCAAATTTTAAAAGTGACTGATCACCTAACTATTTTTCCCCACAAAGGCTTCTACGGCTCCATCAATTTTGCTCACAGCAAAATTTGTTCTTTCACAGTCTCTGTCATATTCTTGCATCATAGTTTCAGTTTATTATTACTTTGTTTAAATAAGTTATCCATAAATTCCAGCCTGGACATCAACATTTGTCTTAATTAAAATCTTATGGCAGTTGGAAGCTATTTCTCTTTTCTCTCCTAAAAACCCTACTGTGAAGTATTCATGAGCCAGCGTGACCCCCTGTTCCATCCGGGAGATGGCTGCATTTCATCAGCAGCGGGTGAGGTAACTCCTACCTACACAATCCCCAAAACCGTCATGAGAACTCTGCAGATTAAAAGGGGTGATTTAAACAAAAACTGTCATTATGCTGATTAAAGGGGAAAGATCTTTACATGCTTAAAACCACATGCAAAAAGGAGGGGGGGCAGGGAAAGAATATATACCAGATGCCTAAATGTACCTAGGGGATAGTGTGTTCTGATTCAAGAAAATTATTATCTACCCATCCCTGTTCTCCCACACATGTCCCTAAGGAAAATAGGAGGAGGGTCTGGTTTTGTGGTGTTTGTTTCCCAAAGCAAAGGAATGAGATGTGGCTGTCCTGGAAAAACCTGTTTTTCTGTGTTTCTACAAGCTAGGAAGGAGTTCTTCATTAACATGCTATTTTAAAAATAACCAAAAAAAGAGCGATCAACACGGAGGTTGGTGAGTGGGAGCGAGGTCTCTGGGGCAGGGTGTGAGCTGCCCTCTGTGTGGGCCAGGCTGGTGGGTGCTGCCAGCCCCCAGCAAGAAGAAACACCTGGGAAAAGCAAGCAGGAGGCAGAGGGGCCTCTGGCAGCAGCACACCCACACCAGAGACTTATTTTTAGCCTCTACTCATGGAAGTAAACGTGTGATGAAGCGCTTATCAGAGCTTGTTGCTCTGGCACCTGGGGAGAGTTAGGAGCCTGCTGCAACATAAATGCTGTAGAAGAGAAGAGCTTCTCCTGCTCCTCTTTTCCAACTCGTCACCTTGCCCTTTCACTTCTTTTTTCCTCCCTCGAGGCCATCTCCTTGGCAGAGGAGGGAGAAGCGTTACTGCTCTCCACACCTCTGCCTCTCCCACCCTTCCCTGTGGTCGGCATGTTTATTGGCCTACTTAAATCCTGAAGTGGAAACAAAACGAGTCAGGAAATCAGGTGCAAATAAGCTGCTGTGCACTCTGCATGCTCCAAAGTCTCCTTCTTTGCTTCCAGCATGTGCTATCTTAGTGCTTTTGTGATTGTGCTTTTGACTGCAGTAAAAACCGCGCAGAGACACCTTTTACATAGGTATCTAAAAGGCATGTGCACATGCACTGCCTGAGTGGGAAAAAAAAGTAATTGTAGTAGACATCCTTTCTCGATGGTGTCACAAGCCACAGAGAAGTGGAAGAGGAGCTCAACAGGGAGAAAGGTGAGATACAGGTGACTTCAGAGGTGCACAGTGTACATATATATAAGATCATTTTGCAAGTTGCAGAACTAAGCTTTTTTGCATGTCAAATACAAAAATATTTACTCCTGTGCCCACAGATCTGTCCTTAACCTTGCAGCAAGACTTTTACCACTTAAACCAGTTCCAAGTATGTTTAAATGCATAACTACAATTAGAATTGGGACAGGGATCACTTATTTATCTAGGACCTCCCACTGCATTTTGGTGGATTTCAAAGCATCTAAGACAAGAGTGTGGACTTCATGCCTATCATGCCACTAAAGGAAAACTCAGAATTAAAAATTGTCAAAGGATGCACATGCGTCACACTCCCATACGCAATTAATCTATATGAATGACACTTCACTGCTGTGAAATAGAGAGGGAAAAAGCATGCAGATCCATTTTTGTTTGAGAACGCTAGTTGTGAAGCAAGACACACACAGTTAAAGGGTAACAAACTCAATCCACAGCAGAGTGCAGAAAAAATAAAGTACAGTACTAACTCTCTGAGAGGATTCAATTTTCATCAAGTACCTTTGAATGTCAAGTTCTGAATGAAGGGAGACCAACATGCACTGCAAAACCTGTGGATCAAAGAGAGAAAAGAAGGGGAGGGGGAGAGATAATTGTTAACAGGAAAAGAAAATGGAGAACAACAGAAATTAAAAGAGAATAACCTGTGCATACTGAAAGCATACTGAGTAGAGAAAGAGGGAGAGGAGAGGAGAGGAGAGGAGAGGAGAGGAGAGGAGAGGAGAGGAGAGGAGAGGAGAGGAGAGGAGAGGAGAGGAGAGGGCACTGAAAAATAATGAAGGAAAGGCATATGTGGCAGGGAACAATATGCTCTATCCATACTTAATATGCAGTATTCTCAGGACCCTTGCTGGACTCGGTTTGGATGCACTATGTGTGGTGGTGCGCCAAAGAAATGGAGAATGTTCTTCTAATATAAGAAGAGTTGAGCCACATAGATTCACAGAATCATAGAATGGTTAGAGTTGGAAGGGACCTTAAACATCATTGAGTTCCAACCCCCCTGCCATGGGCAGGGACACCTCCACTAGAGCAGGTTGCTCAAAGCCCCATCCAGCCTGGCCTTGAACACTTCTAGGGATGGGGGCATCCACAACTTCCCTGGGCAACCTGTTCCAGTGCTTCACTACCCTCACAGTAAAGAATTTCCTCCTAATATCTAATCTAAATCTCCAGTCTTCCAATGTAAAACCATTACCCCTTGTCCTGTCATTACATCTCCTGACAGAGTCCCTCTCTGGCTCTC
Source organism: Numenius arquata (assembly GCF_964106895.1). Lineage (NCBI taxonomy): Eukaryota > Metazoa > Chordata > Aves > Charadriiformes > Scolopacidae > Numenius > Numenius arquata. The sequence goes on along the minus strand of NC_133587.1, from coordinate 26,371,132 downwards.
CTGTAGGCTCCCTTCAGATATTGGAAGGCTGCCATAAGGTCTCCCTGGAGCCTTCTCTTCTCCAGGCTGAACAACCCCAGCTCTCTCAGCCTGTCTTCATAGGGGAGGTGGTCCATCCCTCTGATCTTCTTCGTGGCCCTTCGCTGGACCCATTCCAACAGGTCCATGTCCTTCCTGTGTTGAGGACTCCAGAGCTGGACACAGTACTCCAGGTGGGGTCTCACGAGCGCAGAGTAGAGGGGCAGAATCACCTCCCACAAGCTGCTAGCCACACTTCTCTTGATGCAGCCCAGGATCCGGTTGGCTTTCTGGGCTGCCAGTGCACATTGCCGGCTCATGTTGAGCTTCTCATCCACCAACACCCCCAAGTCCTTCTTCTCAGGGCTGCTCTCCAGCCATTTTCCGCCCAACCTGTATTTGAGCCTGGGATTGCCATGTCCCAGGTGCAGGACCCTGCACTTGGCCTGGTTGAACTTTATGCGATTTGCATGAGCCCATCTATCAAGCCTGTCCAGGTCCCTCTGGATGGCATCCCTTCCCTCCAGCGTGTCGACCACGCCACCAAGCTTGGTGTCGTTGGCAAACTTGCTGAGGGTGCACTCTATCCCACTGTCCATGTCTCCGACAAAGATGTTGAACAGCACTGGTCCCAGTACCGACCCCTGAGGAACTCCACTCGTCACTGGCCGCCAATTGGACATTGAACCATTGACCACAACCCTTTGAGTTCAAATATATATCTAGCAACCACTTCTGATGAGAAATGGCAAAATACGAATTCTTCCTAAAGAATTAGACAAATCTTGGCTGGAGTTAGCAGCAGTCATTACACTTCTGTGTTGGTTTCACACTTACTACAGAGACATGGAATCCTTCAAACAGAACTCAGAAACACTGTATTGCTCTTGATTAGCCACAACTTTTAAAGGAATGAAAGATAAACTATGGTATGATTAAAAAGTATTCTGCAATCACATCTCTCTTTACTATTCTACATATGATCTTAAAGCACACAGAATGTGAAAATGTGCTGAAAGGAGTTTAAGGGCCAAAAACCCCAACATTTTTTCCTCCAACACATGAATGAGATCCAAATAGGAGGAGAAATTGCCTACTGCTGTTTGAGTCCTTTTAGGTGGAGGTCCTGTATTTTCCTTAATTTTCATTTGCCTGTGGGGTTGATGTGGGGGTAAAAGAGATTTTGTATAGTGGTCTAAACAACCTTCTCTAAGCAATCCATTCCTCCTTCAGCCAGAGTCAGGCTCCCACGACAACTGCTGCTGCCCTGTTCAGAGCATGCAGCTATTCATACCAGGCAAAGAAATGCAACTGCTTTGATAACAAGGACGTCATTGTTAAAGAATCTTATTTAGCAAGTAATTATAATGCCAACATCATAATTAAGAAAGTAATTCAAAGAATCTTTTGAATTTTACAAACCCAGAGGATATGAGCATATGAGAGCTGATTCTGGGGACGAGATAAGCAACATATAAGTATGCTGTGATTTTTCGTGTTTTTGTCGATTGGATACTTTGGAAGGGCAGTACCATTTTATTTAAAGAGAACAATAGATCATTTTTCTCCCTATGATAAATGCATCATTTAGAATTGTTCAAGTAAAATGCGATTTTTACAAATAAGCTATTTATGCAAACACGGTACAAATTAAACGTAGCCTTCCGGCAACAACTGGATAAATTCCAATTCCAAACCACAAAGACAAAACAGTCTGTTGCTAATGTCTCAGTAATACTGAAACTGTACTAGGGTTTTTCATGTTTTTATAATGTCACCACCCCACACATGCAAACCTGAGAAGTTCTATTTGTCCTTTAATTAAATTATTCTCCTGATTATAAGGAAAAAAGTTATGGATTCTCTAAGGACTAAATCCCACCTCAATGCCAAATACATGAGACTTCCAAACGAAAAACTCATGCTGCATGTTTGCTTGACATTCAGGTGTGATTACACATCAAGACCACACTTTGGAAGGGACATTACTCTGCACAATGGCAGCATTAAAAGAATGCAACAGTTGCCCTCCCTAAAGCCATCGCACAGGACCAACTCAAGCTACTTAGTTTCCTCAAACCCTGGCACCTCATGGGGAATTAAAAGTGTGTCACTTTTCTCTGGACTCTCCTCCTCCCAAAGGAAGTGAAACGTCAATTCTGACCCCAGGGTGGGTAAGGAAATGAGGATGCTTGGCAAAACCAGTAACACTTCTCACCCTCAATCCATGGAAAATATTGTCTGTATCCTCACCTCTCCCTCTCTTCTTACCGTAACATGGTATTTATTGTAATTTTAAAGCAAGTGGATAGACAAGTATTTGCAGTTAAAATATCTAAAACTAGTCCACCTAGATCCAGAAATCTCTCCCTCCTCTTATGGGAGCTGATCTGAAATCATACGGATATGATGCAGGATTAAGAGTTAGCATTCTCTGAATAAACAGTCTTGCAGGAAAAAATGAACCACACAAATACAGAACCACAACAGCAGTGCAGCAGCACTGATTTCTGTGTAAGGTAGCACAAGGAGGCAAACGAGGCCTCCACAGTGTTATGCAGCAAACTTTGGATCACGCAAAGAAGATCCAGACATGCCAATATGGGAGAAATATAATCAAGACCATTACTGCAGCCCACGTAAAGCCCTTATTATGAATGAAATTTGAAGACGTTTGGGTCTGAATCCAAACCTGAAGCATGGCTTCCTTTGGAACTTTCCAAAATATTTCTTAACTTTCTGTATTCCTTTCCAAACTCAACACCACACCGATGCCTTCATCAGCACTCTGATGACCTCAAGGGTATTTAAAGAGGGAAAACAATTATGATCTATTTCTTCCTTTCCTCCTAGATTGTAGGGGAATATTATTTTTTTTCCATCTGTGGGCACGCATAAGGATATATATAGTCCACAATGATGGGAAATGAATTCAAGGAGAGGTTTGCAATTTCCAAATGCAGCAAGGACTGCAATCTTGCCCACCCCAGGGACAGGTTCCTGGGACAATCCCCCATCTCCTGCTTTGTTCATTGACTCCGTCATTGTTCCGGAGAGGTGAGGTATCAGAGCAAATACCCGGCATAAGGGCCGAAACAGGATGTTGGAGTAAATCCCACAAAAGATTAAAAAACCCTGGACTTACTAAGAAATAAAGAGCTGTAGAGTGCAGAGCACTCAACTAATGTGCTCTGAGCAACCTCTGCTGGCCAGCAACTCCTCCTAAATGGAGTCGTACAGAACCTGTGATTTCATTCCCATATATGGGAGTGCAGATTAGATGGCTTGAATGAACATTACTTGACCAACTTGAACAGCATGAGGACAACCTATAAAAGGTGAGCCTGTCTCAGTAAGCTAGAAGAATGCCCAGGTTTTCCACTGTCTGTTACCAAATACGCTGAGAGCAGAGAGACTCCTGTTGAAATTAGTGTTAAGTCTTCATGAGTTGTGGAAGCATATAGCCAGAATACAGGACATACCAACTCTTGTCCATGTTGGATTGGCAGGCAAAGAAACAGATTCATACAGGCAGCTAGACATATAAAATTAATATGGAGAAAATCAACAAAAAAGCATAAGTAATTTCCTCTGGAAAAGAGTGGAAAATGTTAAAGGCCGAGGAGACTGGAAACACGGCACACAGCTAACAGAACGGTTGCAGAGCCTCGCTACTGGCAAGTATGAGCAGGATGGGGTGTTAAACAGAGAAAACTATTTTCAGGAGCCAGTCTTTATTGTAATGAGAAAGGTACCAGAGACAAAGGAAGCAGCTGCCAAAAATGTTGCTTTTGAACTTTAAACCTAAACAGAGTGAGTGGTGGCCCTGGAAAAAGGTGTAGAAAGTGAAGAGTCATAGGAGGAAAGCACAGTTGCCAGGAATCTGCTGAATGTCATCAAACGAAGTCATAAGAAAAGTCTGGTGAATACCACTTGTAAGGTAGTACCCAAAGGATTACTTGTAAGGTAAGTGCAGTAACTTAGGGAGGACAAGGATTAATATCTTGGGGCTGACTGACTGTATTAGTCATCATCCCAGGGCCTTCAAAACAAGGGTGAATGAACTGTAAGTGTGCCTTGTGGGATCTGCTTGCTAAGCAGATCAAAGGAAAGTATTCACCATTTTAAGCAGGATCAGGCCTGTTGAAGACTGAAATTCTAAGTCTCCAAAGGAAAACACAGATTCTTGAGACATTTGTGTTGATGATTTAGTAGGAGACATCTGTCCCCCTGAGTCAGTCTGAAATAATGTCACAGAAGGGTGTTAGGAGAGCAATGCGCCCCCACTGTGGGAATGCAGCACTGTTGTTCTTGCTGGCAGTGACGATACAACCAAAGTGCCTTTTCACTGAGGTACTGGCAGTGCTGTGAAAGTGGAGAAATCGAGGAGCACGTTGAGCTTTCCCCTTTTTTTCAGTCTGTGCAATACACCCTTGATTTATGCTTCTGATGGAATTCAAACGGGAAGTCCTTACAAAGGCAGAATACATTAAATACGTTACATTTATCGTCGGTCACCCAGGAAGATGACACAGTTGCTGAGACAGTAAGTGGCTAAAATCAGAGAAATGCCTGGGTATGGTATGAAGCCAGGTTAGCCAGGACATTATAATGCCAATTAGCATTCCCTAGGTTTACAGTTTCTGGGTGAGATCCTGCAGAAACACGCAATCAGCCAATGCTGGAGGGAAACAATAATGAAAACACAAAGGGCTAGAGATGAGTATGTGGATGATGATATACAACTAAACGAGATGCTGACTCATAAGCCCTCTTAAACAGCTTGAAACTGAAGCAAGGAAATGAGGATCAACTGCCTATTTCCTGTGCACAATGGTTTTGTGGGGAGGATGCGAGAAAGTGATATTTCTCAACAATGCTGGGATGGGAAAAAGTCAACTCAGGATGGTAACTCAGTTGGGTTCAGGCCAAAGAGGTTCTTGCAACAGAGATTTTAAGTGCACAAGTATCTGCCAAAGAAGTGGAAGGGTGAAGTCTTTCATCACATGAAAATACAGAGTCAATGTACAGGACCAACTGTAAGCAATTCGCAAGACAGCATTCAAGCAACTGAAAAAACTGAGATAGCCAGTGACAAATGGTTCAAAAGGAAGCATGGAAACAAAAAGACCAGTGAAATGTAAACTAGGAATGCAGTCAGAGAGATGAGAACAAAGGAAGAGGTCTGCACAAAACATTAGGACTTCTTATGTTTCAGGATTTACGTTTTCCAGCACACTCTACATCTACAGCATCCCTCAAACTGTATATGTTCTTTGGCTCCAACTCATGCTGAAATGTTGAAAAGGACACATATGTTAACTTGGCGAAGGTTTTTCTTTTAATTTCCAAACAAAAAAAAGTGAAGAAGGGTCTCGTCTTCATTGATGTTTTTGTCTTTTTCTCAGTTTTTGTCAAAAAAATCCTAAAAACTTGTGTTTTATTTCATTTTAATGAGTACTAAAGCCAAGATAATATTTTATATAATTTCATATAATATTTAATAAACATTAAAATCAAACAACTAGAATTAGATACATCTTAAAACATCTCAAGGGAATCCAGATCATATTCCAAACCATATTTTTTTAGAGATATAAAATAGTTACACCATTAAAGTAAAAAGGAGTCTGGTGTTCAAGAGGTTCAGTTCTCCAGGGTCAAATAGCCTTCCCCTTTTTGCTGCCTCTCCACCCATGTGGAGGTGCTATGTTGCAACTCCTTATTTTTGCACTATCCCAACAGAAGTACAATATCGTATCTATACTCCAGTTCACAGGTAGTATCAAGGAAAACCATAACTTCTTATTCACCTTAGATGACTTAGAAGTTTAGGGTTTTTTAAGAAATAACCTGGAGGATATTGTATATTTCAGTCTTGGCTCCAACATCTCCATGGATTTATGCTTAAGAGTATATAATTAAGGACATAATTAAGGATAATCATTTAAGAAGTCCATCAGACTATTCTCATTAACAAAGTTAGGCATGAACTGATCATTTGGTTGTTCTTGGGCTGTAGCATCTTTAGTGGTGAGTGCTTATCTTTGCTTTCCACATTTCACATAAAAGTAACCAAGAAAATAAATAAAATAAATTATTTCTGTATTTATGATTTGTCTGTCCCTTTCTCCAGTATTTAAGTGTCACTGTGCAATGCAACATGCAAACCCAGACTGGGTGGTGCAGGCTGGAAAAAAATGATGATTAGATCTTGTTTCTCTAAGGTAATCTGAACCTGTTTTGAATCTGTGACTCTGAACCTGCATCACACTTCCACAACGCTAAATTCTGTATGCAAAAAGCCTACATTCTACAGACATGGAAAACTGAAAAAACATTGGCTGAAAGTCTCAAAGTTGGTTGCCTAATGAGGCATATGAGTCTACAAGGAGGTACCTCACTGTGCCTCCTGCTAATTCGGGTAAGATTTGTAGGGAACAGAGAAATTTTGAATTAGGGGTTCAGTTAGGGGTTTTCAGCCAGTGATGTACAGTATCGGAGATATCTGGCAGTTTAAATATGGATTCAGACACTAAACTTTACTAAGTTAAATGGCAAGAATATTGTCTACCATTTTTCTGTATCTGTCCCACAGTTAGAAACGGGGATATTTAAACAAACACAGTATCTTTGTTTCCAATAGCCCATCTCTCCTATTATTCATTCCCTTCTTCCTATCGTTACCATCTCTTCTTGAAATCACAATGTATTGCTGAAGATAAACAACAAAAAACTACTATGAATCTTTATAAAAGAATAAAGAAACAATGATGACCTAAGAAGGAAAAGATTTTCATGAGCTGTCTCCAGTATTTTGAAAAGTAAGTAAGAATAATAGACAAAATATGATGTTTAAAGAATATAGCTGTTCCCCTGTCTCATTTTTCTGTGGTATTTTTCTCTCAACTTTATTTAAACAACTGGCTGACCTGGTTATTCATACAATAACCATCACTGAAAAGCACAGTATGGTGCATGCCATGACAACTGATGGTCTACTGAGAACAACATCCTCTGAAATGCAGAAAAACGCATGGCCTTGTCATCTTCCATAGCTCAGATTTAATTGTACTTTCTTTTTATACTGGGTTTTGGCCTTCACTATTGATTAAATGTACCTTATTTTCTAGGGTGTGATCAACTCATCGTATTAAACCTTATAAAAGCTACTCAAAGTGATCAAAATTTGGATTATTTCCTATTTAAAATCAGAAGGTTACAGAAGTTGCTCCTCCCTCCAGTCCAAAAGAAAAACAAAATTATATGGTAATTATTCAGAGGAAAGCATAAACAAAAATGTGGCTGTACACAGTTTGTTCCACCTTTCTGCTGAGTTCCTCCATAAGACATAACAACATTAATGTACAGGTTTTCTAACACCTTAAACCTCACAACTCCAAACGATGGGAGCTGCAGGTCTCTGCCAAGAACCACTATTTTAACTGCTGTCCTAGACAGCTCTAGGGGCTGCACCTATTTGTGCTCAGCTCTTGTGGAAAGCTATAAAATACTTCATTTATGGGCTTCAATGGGCCTAATTTCTTTTAAGAGCAGAAACAATTTAAAGAACACCCCTCAATGTTAAGAAGCATCAATGCAGAACTGTAGCAGCAATGCTATTCCTTGGTGGGTGTTCTCTTACCAATTATTTCTTGATATATTACAGCATCGTTAGAAAACTTTCATTAATCAGAATTCTCTTGACAGCAGGGAAATGGATGAATAAATTTGGTTATGCTCACTTTAAACTGTATACAGCAGTAATCTTCCAAAAATGCTGTAATCCTCTCCCCCTCCAAAATCCAGTATCTTTCAAAAATAAAAAAAGAAAAATTCCAAAATCCTTTCTTGTTTAAGCAGAGCCACAAATATGTCCAGTCATAGCCTTCTATTCTCCAAGAGTTACCAAGTTTTGGCTCCCATTTCAGTCTTTATAAAACCACTTTTCTTGCCCTTGGCCCACCGTGTAGAACAGAATTCACAATACCTATCTACCTTACGAGGCTTGAGTAATAATTAACTTATGAACAGTTTCTAGCACACCATAGGGAAAACTGCTACAGAAAAGCATCACATTTATACACCACATTAAGTTTGCTCTTAAGCTCTTGTAAGGATCACAGAGACTCAGCACAGTAGTAAGGTTTTGTTAACCAGTCTCCTAGATGTTCTTTTAGAACACCTAAAACTTTGAACTATAACATCAAACATAAAAAGCCTACCTGTCTTATTATTAACTGAATTTATTACCTTTCACCCTTTCTTAAACACGTACCTGTCATCTACACAATTACAAGAGAGATATGAGCTCAGAAGTGCCTTTGTGCAGCATATACCAGCTTACACTTGAATAGTATATAGAGTAATTAGAGTGGAATCCAGCTGAATGAGTCAGTCTTATTATATCATAATATCAGTTATCTCATATTAGTGAGATAAATATTAAGTACATACAACACTATACACAATGAGATTCTGCATGGTCCTGAGTGAATCCTGGTTTTGATACAATCAGATATCACTGCTATGATACTAGGGGCTGATTAACACAGGCCAACATAAGCTTACGGAAAATTATCTTTACATCACTATTGCAAAATAACAGTGTAAGTTCTCATTTATAAGGAAATTTAAATATTAATTTCAATTGCAGATATTTTTATATATATGTATTCAAATATTATATATTGTTCAAATGTCCTTATTGCAGTATGTTTCATTACCTATTGCAAAACCTACTTCCTAAAATTATCTACTCACATTTAAGGAATACAATGAAAAACCAACAATAAACAAACTATAATGTCAGCTCATTCATCAGAAATGTCAGTTCAAATATATCCTATTTGGAAACAATAGACGGATGCTACTGGCTTTACAAGCCTTACCGAGCAGGGAATAGAGCTAGAGTTGGATTTCAAGAGTTGATGTCATCATTGTTCACAAGCCAGCACAGGGCTTTAAAACTGAAAAGAATCTACAGCATATAAAATGGTTTCCAACTTATAAGGGATCCAGGCCCCGCACCAGTGGATAATAATTTGCAACACAGCTTAGGGTTTTTTAGAGGAGAAAATGGGGGAGGGGATATAACACATTCATGCAGAAAGGAATGTGCAATTCCATATTCTTAAATGCTACAAAGAGAGATGTCTTTCTAAAACCTTGTTTTCTTGCATTGTACATGTCCTCTCTTCAAATGTTTAAACATTTCCCAAGTTGGGATCTTAAATTCTTTGTTCATCAAAAATTTTTCTTTATAGTTACAGTTCTAGCACCGCTCATAAATGACGAAGTATCAAAAATTAAGAGAACGTAAGCCTAATATGAGCCAAAAGATATACTTTCCAGATATTAGAGGCAGATGCAGTGAAAAGAGTATGTACATTTGAATTTTCTCTTTGCTGATTTACTTTTTTTCAGCAGATATTCTTAGAATTGTTAAGTTCCAAGAAGGTTAAAACTTTGAAATGAAGTAACCTTTAGTAGACAAAACCAGATGAGCAGAACATCATTTCTTCTGTCTTTGCATGAACATTCAGTGACCTCATATTCCTCCGTGCCTTCCCTCCCCTGAATTCAGCAAAAGACATTGTTACCTGTTCAAACAAACAAGATACACACAAATATGTGAAAAAGCTGTGTCTTGGTCTTTTCTAACTACATGGCACGGTCTTCACCAGGCAATAAATACTGGTGAAGTAGCCAGAACATAATGTAGGTTTATATTTGAGCATTATCCATTTGCCTGGTTACTGAAACTGTGAGCACATATGTCCCATGACATGTGCTCACACGTGTGTATGCACACAAAAAGGAATTCTACCTCCGCAAAAGCTCATCAAATGTGTTTTTCTACAGGCATTAAAGAAGGCCAGGATTTCATCCCTACAGTGCTACCCTCTTTTGGTGTCTCTAAGCCTTAAAAATGGATTTGAAAGATTCAAAGTGAAGAATGGGTTCTAACCTACTGTTCTTTCACAAAATTGCTGAGAATAATTCACTTTCCAACAGGTAATTCTGTGGGAAATTACTTATAAAGCAAAACGTACTGGCAGTAGTCGTTTTTATATGCGTCTGAACATGGGTGTGATGGTGTCCAACCTTATGAAAATAAATGTGTTGATAGACTCCACAGACATTCTATAGTAGTTTTTGTCTGCTTTGTCTTGGTGTTATCCTGGAAACTAGAAAACAATTCCTATTTTGACCATGTAGCAATGTTTACATTCTGTTTTTTGGTCTTTCTTCTCATCATTCATTTGCCTATTTTTGTTGGATAGAATTACATCTTTATTATCCAAACAGCAGTGAAACATGCACTCTCTATTTCCAAATATCAAGACCTCCTATTCTCTGATGTAACTGTTAGTAAGGAAAATTCTGTGCATGGTAGCTTACAGCACCTAAGTGTGCATTGCATTGTAGAGGTGCTTTTTTTCCCTTCACTGTCCTCAAAAGATTATCTTCTTGCTTGCATCTTGCATCAATTCTGATTGAGAGGGAAGATGACCCTGAGATATACTCAGCAGTCCTATACTACTCAACATGCCGTTCACAACAAAGTGATGACACAGCCGTAGTTGGTCTCGGGAATAACCTCCAGGTTGACTAGCTAGAAAACATAGCTCTTATTCCCATCCACACAGAAAGGAGATACAAAGACGGTTTACGCTGCAGATATGCAGATAATAGGTATATGACAGATATTCCATACTATAGGATCTTTCAGCAGATTGCTGCAGGAGACTAAGGAACTCTTCTTTTTTTTTTTTTTTTTTTTTTAATCCTGAAGGTTCTGGGCAAAAGTAATTCAAAACTGAAGAGATACTCTGATCTAAGTAACTCAAGAGGGAATACTAAATTCTTATGAAGACATGAAAATATTCCAGACTTCTAGTCACTTTGACTGCATTACCCTAATATCCCTTTAACCCTCTTAAACGAGTTCACATTATCAGTCATTTTCTCCAGTTATTGAAATTCCCAGAAGCGTCATTATTTCTCTATTTCTAAAAATCAAACAGAAAACCCAATCTGACAATGAAGGTGGATTAAGGAGAATTCTGTGAAAGCAGATGTTAAGATGTTAAAGGGAGTTCACTGAAGGTTAGGTAGTGCAAGAAAGCCAAGTGGAAAAAAAAAAAATAACCTAGCGGATGATCGTATTGACTCTGACATGCATTGACTGAGCTTTCAGTTCTGTTTATCCCAGGAACTGAATAAATAGCTAGTAATTTTGATAGTATCCAATAAGGCAAGGGCATTTCTTTCAATGCTGAAAGAAATAAATTTATGTTTCATTTTTCTGAAGGAACACTGAATTCTAAAAAGAAATAATCCTTTGATTATTTCAGAAGCTATTAAAAAATAATCTCATGTCATATATCTTTCTGCCAGAGTTCTAACAGGAGAAGAAATTAGGGCATAGGAAAACGACCCAGTAGCAGCAATACCTAGTTGGCTCTTCTGATTCACTGGTGTAATTCAAGAAATTTATGATTCCACAGACCCCTTTGGGTTGTGAACTGAGGGATTGTTTTTGATTTTGTAAATAATGGTTTAGATTCCTTCCTAATATCTATTATCTTTTTATAAATTTCCTTTTAATCTGCCTGCCGGGAAAACTGAAAGCTTTTAGAAAAATTCTTGTGAAGGAATTTTAGGTTCAAAATGGTAATAATTGCTGAATTTCAGAACTCAAAGGTGTGAAGTTTAAATGCATGTGGCCATTTGTTTGTAGGACACAGCTCATTCATTATCAGATTATATGGTTTATAAATGAATGGTTTTAAACTCTATAAATTGCTTTTTCATTAAAAACATAGACCCTTCTTTAGGAAAGGTTTCACCGATAAGAGCAGAGAGATTGCCCGAGCAGTGTCGTTTATGGTGAAGATTACAAAGGTAACTTCTGTGTAGAAGGAAAACTGAAATTTTTCTACCAAGAGGAATGAGAGAAAGGCAGACAGTTGAATAATATGAAGAAAGAAACATAAGAGAAGAACATCCAGAAAAGTACGTTTCTAAATTAGCTAGATACTCTTCTTTTTTCTTGCCTGAAAAGCAAATGAAAATGAAAAAAAATCTGTTTGTGTGGCCTAAGAGTACAAAAAACCACAGATGTCTTTAAAAGCATTTTGTAGACAATGTTAATTTGGAAAGACACTGTCCCATCATGAACCCTTTCAATCTAGTTAATAGAGCCTGCACGTCCTGTTTACATGAAATACTTAATGGAAACTTGGAAAAAAAACTATTCTGAAAGTGGGCAACTCTCTCTTCATGCCTTAGTAAATATAGACAAATAACAATAATGTATGTTCTAGAATAAATCCTTATTAGATAGCATTTAAAAGGGGGGGGGGGGGGGGGAGGGGGCGGGGAGGGAGAGAACGACAAAGAAACAAAACGGTACTTACCCTTTGAAAAGTTTCTTCTAAGGAGCTACGATAGATACCAGCTTATTAAAGTCTGCAACACCAGCTACAGTATTTATTGTGCGAGGACTGAGAAAGGTGTGTTAACATCATGATTCAAGTAACAGGTAAAAGAGTTTACAAAGCCAAATGTATAACCCAAGCAAGGAAACAAACAAACAAGCAAAAAAACCCTACCAAATGTTAACCTTCACAAGGTGAATGAACCACTTTTCAGATGAGCTCTCAGATTCCAGGCCACACGTTAATAGGTGGGATATGCCTGATTTCAGTTGCAGGGATGACAAAGGCAAGTAGCTCTCAGCCACTTTGAACCTCTCAGCCCTTTCAAACCGAGGCAATAAAATCCACATTATGGCTCTGATAAGTTAAGGTGGTGAAAGAGCTCTACTAAATTGCCCCACACTGGGTATTTTGAAGGAGGCTACAAGCTCCAGCCATGCACCCCCTTCACATGCCAGGTGTCACCTACAGAGCTGCATATATTTAAATCTGTAGGCAAATCTCCAAGCAGCAAGTTTTGCTAGCTCTCAAGCTATTTGATTCATGTTGGTGCAGGGCAGATCAAGAGAAACAAGGACCTCTGCCCACAGCACAGCAGCTCTTCCAGTCATGGCCTCTGTGATGGCATCTTCTCCATTGCACTTGCATGAATCACTTGCATCAATGTTGCCACTGCTTATATAGGAAAATACTATATGGCAATATATGGAACAAATTTAGCTTCATTTCATGCCCGTGCAAGAAGAAGAAAAGTTAGCCAGTCAGATGTGAAGAGCCAGGTCTCCCTCTCTCTAGATTGCCACAAACCATCCATGGGACACAACTAAGAACAGCTGACAGACCTAGCATTCACATATGCCTTATAAATCATCTGGTATTTCCTGAGTGCTTTTAATATTTGTCTTTTTTGGCTAAAAGGAATAGTAAAGTAGTATTTTAAAAGTGCAATCACAATGTATTATAGCACTTCAGAAATTCTTCAAAGTATCTTCTCTTTTTGGGTAAGATAAAGTGCATCTCTTCCATAGTCAAAACTGATGGCAGCACAAAGAAGGGAAAAACAGTAACTGTGTAAACTTAAAAATCTTTACGGTGGGTATGGAATAGTGAGACCAGGGAGGGCAACTCTTCCTTTGGGCAGCATAATTTGCAAAGACTATTTTCTTTGCCAGAAGGGGGTCTTCCACTTCTGTATCATGAGATATGAAATAGCAATAAAAGTAAACTGATGAAGACCTGCAGAAAATGTTATGCAAATTGCTGCAAGTACAGTCACAACCTACTACCTCAAAGTGCTGCATTCCTAATGCCTGAATCTGCTATTTCACAACATCCTGTATGAACAGCAAAACACATTTCCAAACTGTATCTCTCCATTTTGAATGTATTCTTTCCGGACCAGGCTTAACTCATTAGAACTAAGAAAATGCCTAGAGGCAATTTAGATTTCCTCTGTCTATTGGAAAAATAGAAGCCTCATAAGAAACCTTTTATCAGTGTGCCACTGGGAAAAAAAAGCTAGGAGGCAGAAATGGGATAAAATCCTTCTAGACCTCCTTACAGTTGAAAATTGGCCAATTCAAAGAATAATTTCTAAAGCAACAGACCATGCTTCATCTCTTTTCCAATTACTATTTTCTGGTTAATAAATATGACCTCCCTAGCAAGTACTACAGCTTTCTTAAGGCACTGTGGTTTCAAATAAAGAAATTTTAGTAAACTTAATGGCAAAAGAAACACATTTCAGCATTAAAGTATAAAATGTTTGCCAACTATGTTTCAGGCTATCATTCCTTTTGATTTTCTTATGTTAACTGGAGTTCTGTGTTCAGAAAAGAACACAAAAATGCTTGTTGCGAAGTACACATTTTGCTGGGAGGAAGAAGTCAGCTATTCATATAGTTCAATCCAGTGGCACAGAGCTGATGTAAAATCTAAAGCACTAATGCCGTATTTCTATAAACCGCAAACAAAAGCTTGGAACTCTGAAAATAAGTAGCTTGAACAGTCTGGTTTCTAAAATAAGAGTCACCAAAGTGGTGTTTACTATCAATTATTAGTTTGATGCCATGGGGAATAAAAGAAATAATGTGGACCATTACCAGCCTTTACTTTGAATTCCCAGTGGCTGTTTTATTTCTGACAAAGAGGCCTTACACAAATATACCTTAATTTACTTGCTAAATAAAGCATGTAGACCCCGTCATATTATTTACACTTCAGCTGTAACTGCTTGCCTTTTCCAGGACCAAACAAGACAGGCCCAATCTGTCAATAATTATTCAGATCTTAGGAAAAACCCAACTGCTTACTATTTACTAAACCGGAGACCAGGTAGTAACAACAACATACATGAACTCAAACAGAGACATGTTTTGGTTCTCAAATATTGTCAAGCAGTCAAATTCTACCAGCCTAACTCCTGTTGAGCAGTGATTAATCCTGCAGTAAATCTCTCTGAATTTCTAGCATTGAAAACAAACAAACAAAACCAAAGTCAAAGTGCTCAGAAGAAACGTGCTCCAACTACTTTTAAGTAGGTGGTGGTGCAGCTGGTAGAGTCAGATATTTAGGGGATTTCTTCTGTATATTTTGTCTTCATAGTTTTATATCTATATTTTCATCATTCATTATTGCCTTCATAGTCCTACCCGTATTTTCTTCCACTGCTGATTCTTAGGGCCATGTGTTACCTGTATGATACTATGAAGACATGCAAAGTCAAAACGTCCCATGCATCTGGTGGCTCCCCATTCCCATAGACCACTGAGCTAAGGGGAGAAGCTTGCCACAGAAAGTAGCTCATTGGCATCCAGTATGTGTAAGTCACCCAGACTTTCAAAGTGAATTGCTATTTTCTCTAAGGACTCGGCCTTGCTGGTAAATGATGCCCCCATGCCAGTTTTTGCAATGAGAATATTCAACAGCCAATGTTCAATGCTTCACATCACTCAGTTACCAGGCGTACCATAGGAACATAGGCATCTGGAGATGCCCTTAAAAACTTTATGGCATAAGTTTTTAAAAGGGCACTTTCAAAAATGCCCTTAAATGCCCTATAAAGCACAAAACTTTATGTTTGGTGCTGAATACACATGGGGTCACATATAGCAGCTCTACAGGAAGAAGTGATCTCAGCTAGTTCCGCCTGGCGAGCTCTACCAGACGTGTTTGTGAGGAGGCCTCCTGATTTGTAAAGTTTTCAAAAGATGAAGCAGAGACAGAACACTCTGTTAATAATATTGCTGAAATACTTCAGATCTTTAGCACGGCTGAATTATTCTGCACCGCGTCCCTCAAATGGTCTGAAACCTTCCATGTTTATACAAAACCAGATACTCCTTCGGGCAAAGAGCACTCCACATTTCAAAGCAAAGTCAAATACCAAAAAATTATTCATTTGGAACCACAGCAAAAGTTCAGGCATGTTACTGAGCAGATTTCACTAAAGGCTCTAATGATCTAATCAGGATGACTTAATTGCATTTGGCTTTGAAACCAAAGCTCTGCACCCAAAAAGGAGAGGGTTGTTCTGCAGTACAGTAGCAGCTCCCAGCCGTGAGAGGAACTGTGTGAGCAAGGATCCACACAGCCCACAGATAACTCCTCGCAGAGACTCAGTTGCCATAACAAGATCATCTGGAATTGCAAGCACAAACAGCGTGCCTATTTTTGGAAGTACTCTTGATCTATCGCACATGGAGGGATCTGAACACCTTCTCAGAGAGAGAAAATGATGAGGTTATGAACGTTTGCACAACAATTTGTTTAAAAGCTCAGAAAAGTCATGAATAATAATCTGGGCTAACCTTTCAGTAATCACTTTCTTCCTGCCATATAAAAATATATTGTTTGAAAACCATCATCACTGCTATCTTTCTGTGCTCCCTCTTCTCCAATATGTATGACAATTACATTTCAACTGTGCTCTGAAGGAAGACCTCAAGACAACATTTGAAAATTCTCTTTGTAAATCTGTAAACAAAAAAGACATAAAAACCCTGCGGCCCAAACGGCCCCAACGGCCCCTTCTATTGATTGGGGTCGAGAGTAACACCGCTTTTATTTTAATTCAAAGGGTTCAACAGTTCTTTGTTTATAAGACTATTTCTCCGGTCTACTACCCTATTATTGCAAAGTTTTCATCTCCAAGTATGACAGAAAAGCTATTATCCCACAAACTGTTATTATAAATTTTGTAATTATTTAAATAGGTGAAAATTAGAAAAGTTCACATTCCTCCTGAAAATTAAAACACACAAACCAAGATTAAGTTAAGAGGAACCCACTAGGCTGAACCCAGGCAATGGGACTGATCGAAATTAACTTCTGTTAGAATAAAGCACCTCTTACTAACAACAAAAAAATCACCTTGATTAAAAACAAAAGAAAAAGAAAGAAATCAATGTCAGAGAACTCCTCACACCCCTTTGCTAGCTATTCCAGTGGATTGTTTTCCTCATGTAAAAACACAGACTCCAACCAGCACACACCTTGTCTTGACTTCCAGCTGTTTGGATCTTGACTAAAGTTGGGAACTTGCTTACTCTGATGAGTAATCTCCTCAGGCTATTCACTAGAAGGCTTTTCTGGGTCTTCCCCATTTTTCAACACTGTCTTTGAATTGGGGAAAGCAAAACTAGAAAAAAAATCTTTCAGGAGTAATTCCTTCAATTCTAGTCACGTAAGTAGCAGAGTCTTTCCACCATTACCCAAGAGTCCCCTGCTCCTACAAACCCCAAGGCCATGCAGCCTTTCCCACTCCAAGTCATATTGGGAGGTTACCACTGTTTGAATATCTAACGACAGCTCTCAATTTCTTCTGAAGTCAGTGTTTCACAGGTCCGAGCCCCCAGCATCTTGTATTGCCCGTGTTCTTTGCTCCTGGATGTATGCCTTACATGTGGCTGCACTGAAAATCACATTATTGCTTTCGGTTGAGTTCATCAGTTGATCCAGATCATTTTGTACTAAGAACCTTCTTGTTGTTGACTACTTCCCATCTTGTCCCACCTGCAAACTTTCTTCACTAGCTGATTTTACTGTGTTCATCCAGCTGAAACACTAGTAAATGTCATAGACAACCATGAGCAAAACTTCCCATAATTATCAGACAAATTGAAAACTGGAGTGACCAGACTAGAAAACTAAGCGGAATTGATCACATGTCCTCTATTCTGTGCAAATGTTCCGGAATACTGGCCATTTTAATTAATATTGAGACAGTCCTTTTATTTTCAGTGTTCAGCTGGTAAAATTATGTAAAAAATAATTATGTCTCTATTATTTACAAAAAAACTCAAACCAAAACCCATAAAGGCTGTAGGAAGAAAACTCCCTAACCTGCACAGCAATCTGTATAAGTAAACTCCTCAGACCAGATACCATGAGTACGAGAGCAACTTAGAGAAGGGGGCATAATTCTGTTCCTTAAAAAAGGAAAAGAAAAAGAAAACCCCTAAAAACCAGCTTAGGTCTGGACATACTACTGTAATAAAATAAAATAAAAATTAAAAAAACCAAACAAAACCCCAACAAACCAACCTAATAAAAAACATGGACAAAGATAAACAGTAGAATATTGACTCTAAAGAATAATGGCTCTTTGGCTGATGAAGTAGGTTATCTCTCAAAAATGCAAAACATGACACACTTTATAATCTCAATCCCAATCTCAAACTGTGTAGGGCAATCAGATTTCAGACATGTCTCCTGGACCTGATCTGCAAACCATGTGGTAAAACTTGAAAGTCTGTTATAAAATAAAAATCTGTTGTTTCACTGCAAAGAAAGTGAAAATGCCCAAACTGAAAGAACAGATAACAGAGAAGAAAATATTTGGAGGTAAAATGTACACAGCTATTTTAGGTATATTGAGAATAAACTTAGCAATATTTACTCCATCAGTACCCGTGCCCTAAGTGCCCCCTGTTAGGATATACTTCTACCAAAAAAAACAATTATATTTTTTCCCATTTCTAGAGGGACTAATTAATTAACCAGGCTCATCATAATAATCCTTTACCACATCAACAAAGATGCTCAAGTCACTTTTCTGGACCAAGGAAAGACATCTGAGTATCTGCTGTTGTAAAGAAAGTGTGTAACTGCACATTCATACATATTCAGATAATAGATGCAGTACCTGCTTGTTGGTCCATTAAACACAGATGTTCTACTGGCAGAATACAAAAACACTGAGACAACACAAACATATAAACCCTCAGTCCTAAAGCCGGAACAGCTGCTTTTGACTCTCTAAATGCCAAATGCTTTGAATTCACATGAACGCGGAGCACAGCAACAGAGGTGAGAGCTTTCTGTGGGAATTTTATATGTACACATGGTCCACACAGACCTATCTGTTCAGCATATTGGTATATTTATACATAGGGCTCTATACTAATCAGCGTATATAACGATGTGTGATTGCATTAATACCTACCCTCCATTTTTTAGAGTTTTCACTTGTGTATCGTCTCTAACTTTAATGTGACAGGCACTCGCTTTGAGCTCTAGAGCTCAGTTTCTTTGCCGCAACTATCAACAAGAAACCTTTGAAAAATGTCTCCCTGCTGAACTAGGAAAATAAAATATTAACAGACGAAGTTTCTTGACCAAAGAAAGTTTAAGCCTGTTGACAGATATTCAGCCTGTCTGCCATTGAACTCAGCCACATAAGAAGATGGATCATTAAGCATAAATCCATATCTGAGTGTATAATGATCTCTTTTCTATCTCAATGTAGAGCAGGTCAAGTACTATCTTTTTTAACCTATTCCAGAAAAAATAATGAACGGGGAAGATAAAAGAACTGCTGAAAGTTTCTGAATAGAACTTTCTGCTTCAGATCAACATTTGAAAATCATTCCCAGCTGTTAAATCTGAGTTCTTAATTGTACACAAGAGGTTGAGGAGAAAATAATCAGCAGATGCAGCTACAGTTTGTTATATCTGTGATTATCTATTCTATACATGATTTACAGTTTTCAACCATTTTTGGAGAGACAGGCACCAAATTTATTCTTCCAATACTGCTATCTGTGCACAAGTGTTTAATTATAGGCTCCCTCACATTTTCTGTGGAATAATTCTTGAGTGCAGTAGCTATATTTTAATTCCTGGAGTTTATACTCCCAGAGAACAGAAAAAAAAATACCAGGGATTTGTGGTGGCAATCCCAAGAGCCTAGAAGCTCTGACCCAGTCCCTGTACTGCTCTGTCCCCTAACACCTGCTTTGCCCAGAAACTCAAATAAACCTAGTCATAAAGGAAAATAAAAAAAAAAAAAAGGAAAGTAAGAAATGTCTGGGGAAGCAAGGATGGGGAGGGGGGAGGCAAACATAGCAGTTTGGGTTGTCTCTTCTTTTTTCCATCACCTCACATATTCCAACTCCATACCCCAGATCTCAGACAAGTCTACAAAATTATGCTCTACATGTGCTTCAACATGTTGGCTCAGGGAAGCAAGTTTACAAAGAATTCAAGCCTGAACACTTCTCCATTTGCAGCCTTTAATCATAGTGTCTTCCAAGCACGTTAACCTGAATACTAGGAATAACATGATGCTTCCAGGTGTGCTGAGGTGCGCCGGGGTCTCCTCATGTCTGATGGAGCCTGCATGCAGACAGTGAGGGTGACGGTATGGACTTTCAAGCTCACAAATGTGTTAACAATTTATAGTATAGGTCTATCACACTTTTATGTCAGAGAGGCAAGAAAAATGGATATTTAACCCAGTAAATTGTGTTGCTCCGTAACACAGAAGCAATTACAATATGGATGAGATCTGGAATCTATTAAAAGACATAATGGAAAATAAAAGCTAAACACATAAATAACTCATCCACTTGGAATTTCTTTTAAAAATATTGAAAGGCATTAGACACAACCAAGATTAAGTGTCTGTAAAATACATTTTTAAAAGACATACATTTTTTTCACCAGGGCATATGAGAACAAAGCAGCAGCTAAAACCTCAACAAAGAGAAGCTTTATTACTTCTGCCTAGAAATTTTAGGCTCCAGCCTTAATTCACTTTGTTGCTCATGGCTGTGGTTGGAAACTATAGCAGTTTACTTGGCATGCACTTTATCTACTCTGGCAAAATATTCATTGAGGGCTAAAGATGCCCAGAGACTGCAACAATGAAGCTTTCAGAGCCAAGGACTAAATATTTCAAGGATGCACTGATATACACTGGACCATGGGAGTTCCTTCTTAATGACCAAATATCATGTATTATTCAAGACAAGGTCTCTTTAAAACAGACAGGTCAGTGGTATGGAAATGGTCCCACACAGACTGAAAATTGTGACCATTAACCATAAACATGCAATGAAAATTAGCTCCAGCATGCTGTATCTTATGTAGGAGAACTTACGTCTCATAAAACACTTAAAAATACTTTTCTTGTTAAATTATTCTAATGGTCACTTAGCTATCTTTTGGAAGTTATCAGAATGAGAAATATACATATACATAAATTATGTATTTATACTATGGCACTGATTCAATTAAATCTTAGCTATGTGTTTTAGCTGAAATAGCTACATATGGAGAGCAGATGAAGCAAGCTGAAATTATTTTTTAAAGTTAAAATCCTAATTAAAAAAGCACATATTCAGTAAAAATACATCTTCTGTTAAATATACCTTTGTTCTTCAGTGAACTGTGGAGTATCTCTCTGATCACATATACATTCTATGAGCATTACACTAAGGCAGGAATCTATAGGACTACTTAAATAACCACAGTATATAAGCTCCCCCAAAGGCACTTTGTTTATAATAATTTATAGTTTTAACATTTCCAGACTACACAAAGGTGGTGGGTTAACATACCAGTATAGCTCTGGACTTCAGACATTTAAAATAAACACAGGGTAATGACACCGTAGTGTGGCAGTGACTACAAGCATGAAAGGGCCACACAGCGAGCAGCACTCCCCTCTGCAAATGCTCGGGCAATGTTTGCAGAGAAGATGCCTTAGAACAACCCTGTTAATTACAGTTAAAAACTAAAAAAAAAAATTAGGAAACTTATGATCACGGATGTACGGCAATAGGGCAGAGTAAACCAACAGTCCCTAGCCAAAATGCACGTTACTATCTTCTTTAGTAGTTTCTTGTAGCAGTGGATCACCAGCCCTGCAGACAGCAGAAGGCAGGATCCCAACCTGGCACCCAACCCAGCAGCTGCATCTAACGCTGAACCTGCTGAGCCAAGGGACTGACCACTGGGCAAGGACATGGGCTCAGTCAAGGCCATAATTTAAGATTTGGGATGGGACCCTGGTCTCTAGACCTCTAGAGATTGATGCATGTTCTGAAGAAAAAAAAAAAAAGCCCAAAATAATAATTAAAAAAGCATGCTGCAAAGAGGACAACCTGCTTACCAGGAGATGCACACCATCTGGCCCAACAAAAGTACCCTAAGGTCCTAAAATATTGTAACCACTAGGTGAGCTTTTCCTCCTAGTACAAAAGTTTCCAGATCCCATGCTGAAACTTGACCTGAGACCCATATCTTTACAACAAAGAGAAAAAGGAGCCGCAAGAGAGGACTGAGCAAATCCTGTGAAACACTTAGCATCTGTGTTCTTCACCATAAAAATCAAAAGATGCTTTAGGAGACCTGACAGGACTTCTAAGGGTTGGAGAGCATCTATCTACTGGGGTCTGACAATTCCCAGTGAGGACATGGAGGTGGTGTAGGAGCTCAGGCGCTGGAACACAGCAGGCTCTACTGATCAGGGGATGCTAAGTCAAAGGAGTGCCAGAAGTGAACCACAGGAGACAAAAGAGTCGCTGTGAACAAACTCGTAAGTGCACACTTGGAAGTGTTCATCTTCTGCTGCTTGATCTTATTTTTCAAAAAGGAAAAAAAATGATAGTTTCTCAACCCTAAGTTACAGTTGCTCTATAAATAATGAGATAAAAGGAGAATACATAACAAAAAGCACTTAAACATTTGCCTCATAAGCTATTAGTGAGGAAACACGGGACTATGAAAACAGTAGGCCTGGACACCAGCAGTATTATCCCGCTCCACGTGCCAAGGAATGCAGATCTGTTGCATGATGCGACTCATTCTGCCATGGTCCTTTTCACGCTCTGATAACACCACTAAGCTTCACAGGACTGTCCTGAAAACATGTATGACCCCACACATATAAGGAAGCATTTTCAGAATAGCATCATGATGGAGTGACGTTAAATATAAAACATTTCTTCTCCTAAGCAGCCCAAGAAGGATGAACTGATAGGTCGTGGACTCAGTAAAACTGGGTTCAGTACAGGTATATCAATACTCTGACCGTTGAAAAATTTGTGCCTCAGTTTCCCCACTTCAAAATGAAACAGCACATCCCTATGCTACAGGGATACTGTAGGACTGCAGTTCTTTACCGGCCATGACAACTGTCAAAGGAAATAATAAATTACATTACGGATTTTATGATTATTGATATACCTTGCCATCAGTTAGAGTTTTCCTTAGTAATGTAAACAGCTTTAGCAATGTAAAGAGCTAATTAAAAAGCTAAATAAAGACTTAATGAGTTTAATTTTTTCTCACCTTCCATAATTAAGTTCAGGAATTTTGGGAGACCTTTGCCAGTCCTGCCATTAATAAATGACAATCTCTAAAAAACCCAAAACAACAGAGCATGAACTCCCAGTGCTATGCTGAGACCAACAAACACAACTTCTAGATATATGAGGGGGATTCAAAGTAACAGTAGGAAAGCAGCGTTACTCCTCTATATGGTTCTGACAGGACCATAAAATAATGCAAGGTTACTTCTGGTGTGTATATTTCAAAAGTAATGTTGAAAAACTTCAGCACATTCAGAAAAGAGCTATAAAATTCTGAATTATGGGAGATGCCAGAGAAGTTTTCCCTGCAGGATTTATCCCAAAGAATATGAAAAACTTACTTCATCACGTAATATGGGTACCTATAAGAAATTTCTGATAGAAAAGTACACTTTTTCAGAAGAAAAAAGTATGTAAGACAGGAAAAAAAGCTATTATAGCAATCGGTTTGGTCCTAAAATGTACAGATGTAGATTTTTTAATATTAGATTATGTTTCTGGAGGTGAAACCCTGACTTTAGTTGATGGAAAGTTGGGACTTCAGCAGGACAAAAATCTGAGGCACAAGATTAGCTTTAATTCATATTATTAAAGAGGACTTTTAGAACTGAAACTTGTTCATCATACTTTCCTTTGTTATCTATTACTAGGTCTGGTTGCCATGGTACTAAAATAATAAAATTATAATAGAAAACGCACAGGAAATAGTGGCTTGCAACATTTTAACTAAGGCGTTCAGCAAGAGAAATGGGGGAAAGCCCAACAAATAATTTGTATTTTTCAAGAACGTTGTTTAATGCCATTTAAAGGTACTTGACTAACAGCTTTTAGTAAAGTCAAAGCTGCATATTCCACTGAAAATAGTCAGAGAGAAAATACGTTGTAAAGAAGCATGCTAGGTCAACCAGTTGGCCAGTATTTTGTTTTTGTCACAATTATGACTTGACAAAAAGATAATATGCGGGACCATATTGACCTTCTCAACTGGTATCAGGGCACCACCTTTCTGGCTGAGTTTGGTTTCAGTGGGAACTAGTGACACAGTAAAAAAGGATTCAGCAAAAGCCCCAAATTTGTGCATTTTCCTCTTCAATTCACAGCAACTAAGAACACACCTCATCAGTTGGGCCCAGCAGCTTCCTACTGCAAAATAAGGCTCTGCCTAGGTTTGAATCAGTTTTTGTGATGCAAGATTATACTGAGTCTAATCTTAATGGAAATGTCAAAGTGAAGCTAAACAGGTATTTCCTTTGCATCTGCATCATACAAACAAGCCTCCACACAAACAGAAGAAGGGAAGAGCTAAAGCTTCATTTTATTAGAAGTCAATCAGGACCTGATGAGACAGAGAGAAATTTGTTTTGAATGTAGATGTCTAAAGTTATCTGTGTTTTAACAGCCTTGTGGTTGCAAATTGAGTTATCTTGCTTGTATCCCACTGGCTGCGTCATTAACAGAAGAAGTCCTTAGACCTTTTTCTGTCTCCTGGCAAAAAAGACAGTGCAACCTGCATATATGTAATTAAAGCAAATGCCACTCAACCAGACACAATAATCATCCACACAAACTCCACTTTAGTAATGAAACTGAAGGGAAAAAGAATGCTTGTTAGGAAAACCACATTTTCATCTTTTTAGATGGCCTACATAGTGAAAACCACAAAAAGGAAAATTTGGCTTGTTTTGTCCCCTACATCACTCCAGTAAAACCGAGCTGGTTTAAATCAGTAGGACTGCAGAAGTCCAACTAAAGTCAGGGACTGTATGAAGTCATGTCTGACAGTGTTTTCTCTAGCAGACTATCCTGCGTGAAAAAGGGATGGGGAATCAACAGAGTTCATGCTCAAAGGTCAAAAATAATGATTACTGTGTAAGCAGTATAGCTCACAAACATTTGCATCCATGATACACACTGTGTTTAATTGGTCTATTGATATGCCTTGCCCTCAGTTTTATGAGCTTTCAGTCTTGCTCTTCAACAGCCGCAATGAGAACATTAAATCTCCAAGCAACCCAGCTCTTGAAATCCTGCCAACAACAGTACCGCTTAGCTCCAGATACATCAATGTCTAATTGCCACAAATATATATTTGTTTTTATCATTGCTGGCAGTCCGCAGTCCTATCACCATCTATGTGACAGCTAAAAACATAGCCATGAGAAACCCTGATTGCTGACTCAGCTGTTCTAGGAACTGAACACAGAAATTTCCAAATCACTGTACATCCTGCCTGCTGGGCTCCTACAGAGAGGATAAAGGGAATGAAAATGTTAGAAATTTCTGCGTTTCATCTCACCCGTTGTTAACAAGCCAAAACCACTCTATTTGAGTTTTGAAACTGTCTAACTTGAGGAATTTCTTTTTACAGTCCCCTAAAAATGTTCCAATGGCAGTTCATGTACAGTAAATTGAAGGTTCTCAAGAGCCTTCTTTCCCTATCATGGAGCTTTGGGACCCAAAGGAGTGAGGTCCATGGCTTGCACCACTCTACAAACACAGCTGGGATACCAGGAATCTTGTCCACAGAGGATTAAGGGTAGCATCTGACCATGACCACAAATACAGTGTCACAATCTTTGGATGCTCATTGGAAATTTCATTTAGTAGAGCTTTGTAGATTTGAGTCTTGGTCCCTACTCCAATGCTAGAGGCTGTTCCAGAAGACAGGAGAAGGAAAGCTGGCTGCCAAACCCAGTTTGCACAGAAGAAGGCAAAAGAGGTGAGAAAGGAGGTGTCTATGCACACCCAGAGCAATTCTGAGACGTGATGAGGAGAGTGAAGCACACAGGATGTGCTGTACTCCAGTGAGCTAAAGATAGCCAGGCTCAAGGACCTTAAAAAAGATACCAGTTAAAAAAAAATCCCTGGAGCTGCTTATATGAGCAGCAGAGACCACATGCAAACCATGTTGTTCAATGCCCTGGGAGACAACAGCTACTGAATTTAGCAAGAAAGAAGCCACAAACAACTGATGTGGCTGATCTCTACACTATTAAAAAACATAGAGCACATTACTGGTTAGAGACTCAATAAGAACATCTTCCTGATAGACAGCTTTTTACTCAGCTGTTCAAAACTGAAGAGAGTTGCTTCAGAAACATGGGAGCTGCTTATGGTTAAATATTTCTGCAGTACTTGAACAGCAAATAGAAAAAGGTAAGATTGATTGTCACTACAGACGATTGGAAGTCCAGTTTCCTCCTCATTTAAAGCCGTGCAGTTTAACAAGTACTACTCTTTTAATGAGGAAAGAAGATTATTATTTAGGTCCTGCCTTCATTCAACAAGCTTAGTCTGCCAAGTGCATGTGGGCTTCTTCTGAGGCAGCGATGCATGACTGGCAGAGCTGGCCAGAGAAGCGGGAGGGCAGTACAAGAGCATTCCATTTGGAAAAAGAAAGCAGGGCAAGTACCTTCCTAAATAAGTAATTTCATAAAAACTTTTTTTTTTTTTTTTTAAATTTTGTACATACTTGATCCCTATCACACAAGAGTATTTGGAAGATAGCTTTGTTAGTGCACCTGGTCTGCCACACAGAATGTCTCCTTGGACCTCCCCTCCATCAAATTATTTTCCTTCTCCAGTCAGTATTTTTCTTATTCCAGTCTCCCACTTGCCAGGGTGGTATGATGGGAAAGAGTTAC
The DNA here is from genome assembly GCF_964106895.1 of Numenius arquata. Taxonomy (NCBI): domain Eukaryota; kingdom Metazoa; phylum Chordata; class Aves; order Charadriiformes; family Scolopacidae; genus Numenius; species Numenius arquata. Next base: position 26,344,426 of record NC_133587.1, on the reverse strand, counting down.
CATTTTCAGCACTGCCAAAGCATTTGTTTTAAAAGAAGTTTCTCTACCCTCATGTCTTATTTGTATTCAAGAAAGTTCTAGTGTCGCTATTTGCAAACTGTGATCCATAGACTCTAAAAAGCCTAACAGGAGAATCCTTTTTTTTTTTCAATAGAGCTGTAATTTATGAATTAAATAACTAAATATTCTGCTACTTTACTTTTCCAGACTGTCACTACTCCTGTTTTCTCCAACTATCCTACAGAGGCATCCCACAAAGTACATATCGAAAACACATAGTTACTTTTGAAGAGCGGGGGGATAATTAAGAAAATGTTGCAAGTATGGCTAGCAGCTTTGGAATTGAGAAATACATTGAGTCAAAAATTATAAGTAAAGTATCCTGAGAAAAATGACCAGAAAAGAACAGTAAGCAGAAAATCCGCATACTCTTTCAGCAGTACTGACACCGACACCGCTGCCCAGGTGAACAGCAGCAGGGCAATGCCCAAACGCTCCCAGCACAAGAAGTCCCTTCCCACTTCCCCAGCGAAGCATTTTGACTGGCTAAGTAATTAAAAGTAATTTTGACTGGTGCCTAATTAAAAGCTCAAATTAAAAAACATAAGCCCCATATACGCCACTGAATGACAGACGTCATGAGCATGAAGAGAGAAGAAACAACTGCCTTGGCTAAAAGGCAAGTTAATGGGCATTGAAACCAGTGACCTCGCCAGGTCACTGGGACGTTTCATGGCTCTGAGGTTGACCCAGTGGCTGAGCTGTCCCCTGTCTCAGCAAGGCCAGGATTTCGCCCCATCATGACTCTTGCTTATCTGGTAATCATCTCTCTCTTACTTTCGGAAATAAATGAGACATGCTGAGAAAAGTAGCATAACGAAGTGATGACTCTGTATCTCTTCCAGCATCAGCATTTTATTAAAGGGGTTTTTTTGCCAGCTTATTTTTACAGGAGCTCAAGAGGACTGACCGCATATTTCAGAGCCTGTACTCTGCTCCAGTTTTTGATGACAAAATGCCAAAGTTGAACGTGCAATGCCAAACATTCCAGAAACCTCCAGCACAATAGCAGCTTTAAATGATGTCTTACTTTTCCTGCTCTGCGAGGCACACAGAGTAGCAAAAATGTTCTCTTCCCTTTTGTTTAAAATGCAGTAACAGACACTAATGGTGTACAGTTACCACTTCAACATGGGAAAGCAAACAAGCAGGCTAGCCCAGCTCTTCAATTCCATGTTTTGCAAAGCTATTAAGATGTGCAGCAATTCACACATCTTACCTTTCTAGTAGATTACTGTGTACTACATATAGACACATGCCACAAATCAACCCCCTAATCCATATACACATGGATTTGTTTCCTATGCTACGTAGTAGACTATTTGTAAAACATTGAGTTGTGTTTCCCCCAAATAAACGGCTTAAAATATCCAGGAAATCACCATAAAAGTAGTAAGTCAAATAGGAATTGAGAAATAGCAACACAACCTCCTTTGAATGAAGACAAGATAAACAAAAAATACTGAAATACAATGTCTTTGCACTGCACTGCTAGGAACAGTACCCAGTTGGGGACTGGGTCTCACAGTGCAAGGTGCTGTACACAGGCACTGCAAAGCTTGAAGAAGGCAACAAAATACACTCGAAGGCAACAATGAACGAAGTGTATGGTCAAAGAGAAAACATGAATATACAAAAAGATTGCAAGAACAAAATAACTACATACCATTAAGGTCAGTTCAGTAAGGCAGCAATTAGCATACCGGCTGCCCAGTCATTCATGAGTGCTATGCAGGCAACATGATAGACCTGAGTTACACACAGCAGTTTGAAAGAGGGTGTATAAATGGCTTTGAGGAAATCCTAATAAAAAAAGGAAGAAAATGTGGGAGTTTGAAAATGTTGTTGTAGCCTAGGGACTTTCAGCACATCTCTCCCATAACCGTCAGTGCAAATGTCATAATGAAGCACTATGATTCACAGCAGAACACCACAAATCCTGAATCTGAAATGAAGTTGAGCAAAACCGTGTAAACGAAGGCAATTCTGGAACGACCTCACAGCCCCACAAAAACTTCATGCACTAAGAAACTCATTTAAAGACCAACAAATTTGCTGGATGTCTTTCTAATGACTGTCACTAAGTCAGCCACTTAAAAGAAGTTTCAAAAAGCCACTTCATTCCTCCAAATCAATGTAGTACCAATTTTTTAAGTTACCAAAAATGCTACCAAATCAGAATTCAGATTTTGTGTTTAGGTGCAAATGGAAAAAAATGGATGCAAGTGGAGTCATCAGCTAGAAACTGGAAGCTACTGCAAAACTGAGGAATTCTGAGCCTGTTTGGGCATCAGGATATCTGGGTGATAAAATAAATGAGAAGTTTCTAGTTCGTGTATTAGTTTTCACTTAAATGATGTTTTTTCCTTAAAAAAAAAAAAAAAGGAAGAAAAAAGCAAGCAAAGAAACCGAAGTAATAACTATTATGTTTGACATTCTGTATACTGCAAACGAGAATCCATACACCTCTCATCTCTCTTGCTCAAAAATTTGCATTTCTTTCATCCCCACATATTAGAAATTTACTATTAAGAAATTTACTATTATTAATACTATTTACTATTACTATTACAAATTAGAAAACCTCCTCAGTTTTTATGCAGACAAGGCAAAAGTTGTTTTTCTGCAACATCTACAGCTTATCCACTTCATTGTTTGAAAGATGCTCCACCTTTCAGATTCCTAAATTGATAACTAACGCCAGCTAGCATGAGTGCCTGAAGGTTCAACAAGGTGTTAAGTACTTGACAGGCTCACATATGGCAGGTTCAAAGAACACTCACAATCTCGGGACAAGAGGAAGGTTAAGTTCTGATACATATTGACACATGCAGAAAATTATACAGAAATGGGCATATGCACATATATGAGTGCATATGAGCTGCAGTTACACTGTGTTACAAAGACCTATGAAGATGAATTTCTCAAGGCAGGTACACAATATGGTGAACACATTGCAATCAATTTAACTTTATTCATTTTTATTTTATGGGACAGTCTGACATGTTCAATTGCTCCGTTTCAGTATGGCACTCAAAGCAGACATGAGATACCAAGTAGTACAGTACAAAGAGCTCACTACTGCTGTATGATTGAGTTAGGAACTCTTAAATCAGAGTGGATGATTATGAATCACTCAACAGCAAAAAATTCACCTAAATGGTGAGCTATTCTAAGCAAATAAGTGATAGCCATTTTTTCATTAAATAGATTTAAATTATTTTACAATAAGCTTTTTTTCCTTCTGTCCTCCCCAACAGGAACAGTTTATGATGATTATATCCAAGATTTGTTATTCAAGTTCTAATTCGTTGATGATAAAACACAAAATCCTTCCTAAATTATGGCCAAGAAAAACAGCCTTGCCCACATAACAATGAAAGGCATTACTTCACATGTCTGGAAGAATCCCAGAGCTTCTACTTCTGTAGTTCTTTCAGGTCCTTTATGGCAGCATATCCAGCTATGCAGTATCTGATCTACTTTTATAAAGCCTTTGTAAAGCTTCACAAAGTTATTTGCACTCTTTTTTTGTCAATATTTAGGTGTCTTTGTTCTTGACACTAAAACAATTACTAAAATCTGCTTTCCAATTAGCTTTAGAATCCAAATGTGTTACTTTGCTAGGCTTAAAAGTGGCACAAACTTCTTATGAATTTGTCTTTTTCCTCTGGAAAAAATTTCAAACAATCCCTTATCAAAGATTAAGAAGTTTCCTATTTTCAACTAGGTTCTTCTTGCTTGTTGTAAAGGCTGCTGGGCATACCGAGATGCTTAATACAAGTCCTATAGTTCATAAAAGCTTTATACATGGCATCCACAAGCATCTGAGAGCTTCTACGTTTAAAGGGTAGGACAGGGACAAAGTTACATAGATATTTAAATAGGTTATCCCACCTTATCCATGTTGTTAAATAAATTTAAACTAAAACTTACCACATGCAATTCTGGAAAGCTCATACGTTAATCCACCCACTGTGATTACTTCTGCAGTATGCCGACACTACAAAGTAGAAGTGTAACACTACTTTTTAGTGGAAACCTACACTGTAACTGTGCACTACAGTGTACCACTGCAAAGGCTCTCTTGTTGGTTTGCTCCGCTGGCCAGAAATGTAGTTTCATGCTTGAAACTCAACAAAGAGGTTGCAAGAGTCTTCAAACAGACCGCCCTGTGCTAGTGACTCTGGAGCACAACGCTACTGCAAAGGTCCTTACACATCTGGCTGTTTCCAGTGAAAACTCACTGACTGATGCACAAAACATGATTACAGGGTTTTGCATGGAAACAAGATTTGCAGAAGTCATAGTGAATAGTGATTTACAAATTCCCTCTGCAGCTGTTATCTTATAAAATTTAAGTTTATGATCTATTTGCAATTAATTGTATCTACATAAGCTTTTGTCTATGGTCAATCTACTCCAAATTCGGCATGAAGGACATCAGGCCATGAACAGGGATATACTTTAAAACACCCTTGCCTAAGGGACATAGTGGGTGCTAAATAGTGTCTTTCACTTCCAGTTTTAACCAGCTTCTACAGGAGAACTGCTGCGGTTTATAGTCAAAAGAATTCCTGCCTTAGAGGTGATGTCTATATCGGTCACAAAACACCCAAGTCCAACTTTTTTTACACTGTTTAATTAATTGCAAATAAGGTAACTTTACCAGAGATAACAAATGCAGAATTGACTGCCAGCATCAGCAGCTGAACCCAACGAGGAGCTGAAGGTGGAATTAAACAAACCTCAGACAGGACAAGAGCCACGACTGCATATGGCTTCCAGGAAGACAACTGGTGGGCCAAGTTCGACCAGGTCACCTCTCTTTCACAAACAATAACAATGTTTTATTCTTCCCAGAAATCTGACAAGAGTAAGCTTGAATGGTTTTCCTTCCAAGGCAAACAAGGGACATGACTCTTCTCTAACACACATTAGTATCAAAAGAAAATGCTCTTGATATTAACCATGTGGTGATAACTCACCTCGTTATTACCAGGGCTTTGTCATTTCAAGACTTCTCATTTCCTTAGAATATCAAAGTAGATAAAATATAAAAGGTCCATTTGTGTAGCACAGCAGTTGTTAATGCTCACTACGGAAGGCAGAAGCAATCCCTCTTTTGCTGTGGTCTACACACCCTTGCAGTAATTGGCTAAAAGCCCCCTGGCTACTCTACTCTTCCTGTGGAAAAGAAACTATTCTGCTCATATCTGTAGGGGAGAAACAGTTGATGTGGAGAACAGTGCCCATTTCTCTTTGTTTTTTTTTTCTTTTGCGTCCAAAAGGGTATAAATAATGATCAGGAAGGAAGACCTTAGAGGCAGGAGCTTGTCTCTAGAGGAGGCACCATATAAGCACTAAATGACTCTCCATCGCACTCGCAGGCAGCAAAGACTTCGCTCAGGAACAGCTGTATGTAGGACCCTTCTCCTGACACACACAGATTGGAGGGGTGGGGTGAGGTGGGGTAAGCAAACTGTGCTACAGATAAATCCTACCCACCAAACAGAAAATAAAGACTCCCTTATAGAAAATAAATAGTAAGGGAATAAACTTTATAACTTAATTCTCCTTTTCATCAGTAACATACTACTATAATCAAATTTCTGATTACTCCCAGAACATCCTTTTTTCCTACCCTAATTTCAGGCATACTAGAACCATAAACTTGGTTTACAAGATCAAAGAACTATGAATTTTCTCCTCACTCCTTCAATCTGCTGGTCAGCCAAGTGTCTGTTTGCCACTGCACTGCCCTCATTACTGTGATATATAAGAATAAACATATTTATGCTCTGACCTAGCAGACAAAAGGCATTCATAGATCAGTCCCCAGTGCATTTGCCGTCCATGAAACTTGTCTGCAACCTTCTAAAGAACATTTCACTTCTCACCTCTACTGAAAATGAAGGCATTTGTTATTCAGATGTCACCTCAATGCCTCTCTGTCTCTCCTTAAACTTTACAGAAGCACACATATGCTTAACTTCAAGAAATCTGCCTAACATCTGTAGTACTGTAATACTGGTGCCTTTAAAGATAGACCTATGTATAGGAGCCTACAAAATGAGATCTTTAGGTAAGACCAGGAAAAAAATGTATAATGAATAAAAAAGTCTCTATAAAGGAGTTGCTAAACCTTTCAAAAAAATAAGAGGGAGTAGTCAGCACATCAGTAGCCAGTCTTGTGCCTCTTGCACATCCACAAATACTTCTGAAGGCATTGAGAACATGGGTACAAGGGAATAAACAAAGTGGTTGAGTCACCATCCCTGGAGGTATTTAAAAGACAGGTAGACATGGTGCTTAGGGACAGGGTTTAGTGGTGGACTTGGCAGTGCTAGGTTAACGATTGGACCTGATGATATTAAAGGTCTTTTCCAACTAAACGATTTTATGACTTGATGATTCCATGAATTTTCTTTAAGAAATAAGTCTTCTAAGCTTTATTGCTGTATACTAATAATTACTATTTAACTTATGAATTATTTTCTCTTCACTTGCTTCTAGCAGCTAGTGCAAATGAAACTTGCATGCCTTTTGCAAAGCACAGAAGAAATTGCAAATCAATTGTTGTTATTGATTTGCCACCACTAGACACCTCTTAAATAAATGTAATCAGCCACTTCAGCAAAGATCACCACAGTTGCCACTGTTCAATGGAAGGAGTTGAAGTCACATGAAATAAACTGTTGTGGGGGAGTGGAGGGGAAGAGGAGTTCTGCAAAGCACACAACTCTGCATCTTGCTTTGGCTTTTGTCTGTGTCTTTTGTCCCCTAGCCCCTCCTCACCTACCTGCTATGACAGTATGAAAACCACCCATGCTCCCTCCACCACCCCCGTTGAGGAAGGAAAGACCCCTGCCATGGTTAGTTTGGAGCAATGTATGTGCTGTCCTCTGCCTGCAGTGCTGCCTCTGCTTCCCTCCCAAGGTGGGCTTGGGGCAGCGGAGAGGGCTCGCTTGGGATTGCCTCCTCTACTCAGTGACCGTTAGGATAGCTATACTCCTTTCAAACTTAATAAAATTGTCCAGGACAGTTTTGCAGACAAAAAGACATAATTAATCACATAAGCTTGCTCCTCTTAGGAAATGAGTCTTAAAGCCAAAGAAGGCAGCGCACCTGACGAGGTTGTGTACTTCAGACAGGTCAGCAAGAAACAGAGAAATGGCTTTGGGAGGCAGATTAAGAAAGCAGGCTGACAGAGAAATCCAGCTGAGTATATTTTAGTATTGTCCCAGGAGCTGATCCCATCATCGGTGGCTGTGGGGGAAACAGGAAATCCCAAACGACTTACTTTCCTAGTAAATTAAGACTCTAAGCACATTACCAAAGAAATCCTGGCTCTACTGAAGTCAAGAGGCGCTATGACATTAATGTCAATGCACTTAAAATTTCACCCTCATCTGCACTAGGATCCCAGTATGTTATTTATTATTACAGCCTGGATTACAGAAGTTTATTGGGTGTATTGGCTTTCATTTAATTTTTAAAGTCTGATTTAAATATAGCAAATAAATTGTGACTCCATGAATTTTAATTCATGATGTAGCATTTTGGCACAGGACTGTGGACTTAACTCTGTCTCTAATTAGGTGTACAGCACTCTCATTTACTTAAATGGGATCTATTCATATGTCTCTGGAGGGACAAGTGAAACAAATGGTTATACTTGTATCTGAATAAATATTTTTGCTATTAGTAAAAGAGCTTCAGCAGTGACTCCTTGGGAAGAGCAAAGATGAAGGATTACATCCTGAACTAATTTTAAGGCTGAAGACACATATTTATGGCTTAGCTAATCTAACAGCTCAGTGCAGCTGTAAGGGGGGGGACACTCCTCAGTTCTCCTACCCCCATCCCAACCACATAGCCCCATCTCCCTCCCTACGGATAAGGTGAAACAATTTGCCTTCCCCTCTCATTCCCCAACACCAAGGTTAATTTTCTCCGGTATCAGTGAGTTTTTAACCAGTGCGTGGGAAAAGAGGAAAAGAAGGATAGTGGGTTGTTAGATCAGTATAGCCATAATGTGCAATTTTACCCTAAGTTAGCCTTGCTGCAGTAAATGGAATTAATGGAAATAGCTGATTTATACTTACTGGATAAATGGCTTGCCCAAGGTCATGAAAGAAGAATCCAGTGGCCCTGGATACCCCCATCTCTGAACTGGCACTTACACGCTTCAGTGAAGCCTGTGCCTTTCTCCTTCAACAGATATATTTTCACAGCCATTTGCCTTTAAGAAAGTAAAATCCAGAGAGCTCTCACTTCCTTAAGCAGATGCCATTACCACCGGCATTCACGGTATTCCTCATATCAAGTACAGACAGAGCCACTGGGAGCCACATCCTATCTCTCGGTTCTTCCAGCTGCCGCCTCCAGCTGGCCCTGTCCCCCCATGCCCACCTCTACCCTGTCCTCTGCAGGGACCCCCCACCTCTGCAGCCCATCCAGGGGACACAGGGCACCCCACGGACCGCAGCACCTTAACAAGGATGACAGATGCAAATGATAAAGACGAAAGGAATCCAGTAGCTCATGCTTCGCAGCAAAAGTTAATGGCTGAGAAAAGAATATAATGATATGGCACAGGCACATAAAGTTGATGGAAAATTCACCCAAAACCACCTGTAAAACTATGTTTTGTTAGTGATTTTCCCTATCGGCATTATCTGCACAGATTTATGGGCTGAAGCGTTTCCAACAGCAAATACAAATGCTGAGGGAAAACACTGTGTCTATGATTTTATGCCAAATCCAGCCTATAATTAAGTTTGCATAGCTTTGACAGCTGAATTAAAAGATTCTGTAAATTCCCCAGATCACATTTCAGACGAGGACTGATTGAAAGCATGAGCAGTACTCACAGAGGTGTGTGAACTCCTGCCCTGCTCAGGCGGCCAAGCCGCACGCTGATGCCAGCACTTTGGCGGTGGCACTGGCTGCTGGTGTGACGCGGCCCCATCAAATTCCTTTCACAGGCAGACTGGGTTTTGAGGCAGACGGTTTCCCAAGGCAGCCTCTAGAAAACTGTGACGGCTTTTCCATCATCCAACCATACCCCCTCAATAATCCAGTCACGTATTTACTAAGGAGGATGGCACCGGGACGGCTCAGCTGTGACGGCCATGAGAGCACACAGGCATAGCGACTTTTGCTAGATTATCACGTCCATTCCTTGCAGGCAATCAGGCATAGGAGGTGATTGATTTTTGGAAGCAACCTCTTTGCTCGCACTGCTCCAGAATGGCATTCCAGCTACCCCAGCAGCAAAAGCCTCTTGCCTAAATTCACCCAACCAACGCACACCAGCTGGCCATATGCCAGCGCTCTCATTTGCTTTAACCAGGCCCTTTGTGCCCTTCTTCTTCATCCATCTAATAAATTTACAGAGAACAATCAAACACCTCCGATATCAAAGCTCTCTGGGAAGGGATACGACGTTTTTCAAGAGGTGTTGCTTTTTCCCCCTCAGCCCACGAGTTCCCAAGATGGCCGCCGTGCTTTTCTCTCTTTGGGGTGAGCTCTCCCATTAAAGTGTTAGGAAATGTGACCTATCGCCCATGAGGGATGTAAGTCCCCCACCAGAGGAGGGCAGGAGTGCAGACAGCAGCGGGGCCCTGGCCTCAACCCAGCCTGAAAGCAGCACGGCTCCTCATCCCGGCTGCTAAACTGAAAGGATCATGCTGACGTTTTCCTGGATGTTTGTTACGTTTCTGTTCCTGACTCATAGATATTCATTACAGGTGAAGGATCTTCCCTGAACTGTCACTTTGAGGACAAGAAGACAAAGTTTCTTCCTTTCTTTCCTTCCCACGTCACGGGTTGTAACTACCACGGGCACACACATCCTTCAGGACACATTCTGCCTAGCCTTCAGGTCTACCACTGCCACAAAATACTCCATTCATTGTTTGTAGCTGCTTGGAAAATCTCTGGGCCACACCACTGTTCAGTCTGAATTTGAATGTTGTTCTTCTGTTTCAATAGATCAATAAAATTATGAATACGGTCCAAAGCCGACATTGGTCTTCCCATGAAACTAATGAGCTCTGGACCAACATGATATTAAATTTCAGTGTGAAAGGTATTTTCTGTTTCAGTTTCAGCATTTGATTAAAGGCTGATTAGACATTAACATAAAAGATGTTGACATTTTAAAAAATGCCATTGTAATTGTGTCAATTTACATTCTAAATTAATACAATTATCTAAACGAGCAAACTGTAGCATAAAACTGTTAGCTGCTACTACTAACCAGCAGCTGTAATCTGACCTATTAATCAATTACCTAGATAAAGGTAAAATAGTCTCAAGTTTCAATTACACATAAAGAAAGTTTCATTTTAAAAAATCAATTTATATGCAAGTCAAAGTTGCACTGCAGGCATGAAAGAGTATTATATTTTGGATAATTGGTTTTAGGAAAAAATACAAATTGCAAAAATATCTCCAAAAGAAAGTGTCTTTAATTGCATATAAAGTAGTTTATGATTATTTCCCGTAATTAAAGCCATGATTTGCTGGGACTAAGCCTTTTTGCAGATGAGTAAGGTATTTTTGATTCACACAATCCTCACTAAACCAGAAAAGCAGAGTAGTTGGTGTATTTAAATGCATGATCATGGCCTTGGTTTTTCATATATTATTTAAATCCAACCCAAATGTAATTACAAGCCTTTGTGTAAGATCTGAAAGGACCATGACAAGGCTGACCAGCTAGCTTCTTCCTTGCCACAGCACCGGCCCTGGTCAGAAACCCAGCTTTACTCTGGGTCTTGCTCCCAGACTGTGTGGTCCTTACGGTGAGATGGACACAGCAGCAGGAGTTGGAGAGGACTCTCTATGCCCCTGGAGATGATGGTCCCACGGAGCCAGCTTTGCTCATGCCACGGTGCTCCCCTGGTTTGCAGAGCAGTCCCAGCTCCTGCCTCCACTACTGCTCCCTTGGAGTCCTTGGGCAAGTCCACAAACTGCCTGATCTTTGTCTCTGCATTTTTTAAGAGTGGATTACTTCCTCCTGGGAACTCTCAAGGTGAGTTAGCTTCTTAAATTTGTTTAAAGAGGACACCCTGAGGAGATTGGAACAAAATGGTCCAGGGGAAATATATGAGACGTATTTTTAGCTACTGCGGAGCAATCTAAGACACAGTGGGCAAGCTTCTTGATGGCCATCACATGCTAATACGTTTGAGGACTTGCCTAGTTTAAAGGCAGAACCGTCTCCTTCATTCTACCTGCTTTCAAGATCACTGGTAAGTGATGGGCTGTTTTTATTCCCTTAACACAGGTTTACTTGTTAGACTTAAGCTAAGGTCCTAAAATTTAAGTTGCACTTTAATTTCTGAAGAACACTGAGTAAGAACCTTCTACTTCACTCCACCTAATGCTGTCAGTGTCCTGGTGTTCCTGTTCCTTTTCCTTTCCACATGGTCCATGACAGGCTAAAGCACATTTAAGCCAACTTGTGATCTTTTAGTGAATGAGAACCCCAAAACAGGAGGAAGCAATGTGGTTGTGTTCTCTGCCTAGCACCCTCCCAAACCTCATGTCACTATCTCGAGGACATAGTGCACTCAACTGCTATGCAGATCAGCTGTATCAAACACGGCTGCAAAAGAAGAGCAGATCGTGAAATCTCAATACCAGGGCCAGGACAGCACATCTTGAACATTGTACCTGTGAGAGGGAGAGAGATACCAATTTCCAAATCCTTCCAGCCACCTTTGTGGCAAGTGAGAGCACCTTCCCTCAGGTCTGCATCAGCACTGGAGCATCTCTACAAAACTGGAAATCAAGATGCTTGATTCTCACTCAGTGATACTGTCCTTCTTTACCAACACTTAGGAAGAGAAGAGACACCAATTTTCCTCTTTAAAAGCCCAATACTTTGCCAGATTAAGGAATATCCATGCCAGTATGAGAGACACACACAAACAGAAGGAAAGGACCAGCAAACACAGCTGTGTCACGTACAGCCACTTCCACCAGACGTAAGCTTCTTGAAGAAAGGGAAATGTTAAGTTCCCTGTCACAGGTCTGAGTGACCAAGCTGGCCTGCCCACTGTATTGAATCATCCCCACCTGTGTTTCTGCTGCACATATCATCACTTCAGTACCCGCATCCTTCCTCAGATGCAGGCAGGCTCTGGAAAGGCTCCCGGCAGCGGCTGCAGAGGAGAGGGAACAGGGGTGTTCATGCCGGGGTGAGGAGGCACTGACCTGCCACTCAGCCACCAAGTTTGCAAATCAGAAGTGACATGAGTAAATGCAGGCACAGTTTCATAACCACCGCTCAAGCACTGCACCAAAGGCAGCCAGCGTAACTTCATTTCTAACTTGCCTTTTATTTCCATAACCCTGCAGTTACTGCCTTTCTGTTTCCAACATTAGCAGGTAACGAAGAGGTTTACTCACTTCACCCTGGCTGACGGCAATACGCAGAAGTATGTCCAAGCCTCTCTTTTTTGATCAAATCATCTGACTTCGTATTTACGCCGTGCAAACTGCAAAGCTAGCAAAGCCACAGGACATGGTGCGATTTCACCTTGCAAATGCTCAGACACACAAGGACAAAGACAAAATGCCCTCAGCAGCTGCCTGAGGAACCAACCAATGACTCACACAGTGCAGCCAGGCTGTGTGTTTTCTGCTGCTAGAAAAGGATTAAATTTAACTTGTTTTAACCACAGAAGGCTACTTGAAGGCTCATGTTTTTCCTGAAAAGTTTGGTTTTGTATCTGCTGTGTACAATGGTTACACCTCACAGGGAATGCATTTATGGCATTTCCTACTGCACAGAGGAGGAATTTCCCTTTGTGCAGTGAAGCATCACAGTGTAAGCTGCATCCTCTACCTATTTTCTTTATTAGAATGACTTTCCCATCAATAAAGTCTGCAAAAAATGAGTAAAAAACTTTTATAGGACCTTCTCTATACAATTTAATTTATTGATTACTATATTTCTTTCTTGAGCTTTTTTTCCCCATTGCCCTGGCAATGTTATGTGGCCAAGGTACTGGTCTGAGCCTTACCAAAGAGCCAGGAACCAAGTGAGGCAGCCTGTCCCTGCCCTCTGTCTCTCTCTTTCTTGCAGAGGAACTATTCAGGATGAGAGAGCCACAAACAGCAGGGCACCTTTTTTCTCAGGGCAGGAGGAAGAAAGCTGTTTTAAACCTGGATAACTTTTCATTCCTTCCTTCCAAGTCTACCTTTCTGCCCAAAACACTCATCACTCCATGCCACTAAATTTGCTAAACTTTACCTATCTAGAATCTACCTACCTACCTACCAAGAATCTCTTGCTTTTATCATGAGCTTTATGGTTTATGTAGTGGGAGAGGTGTGTTGATGCAAGAGATGGCCAGCCAGCCAGGCCATGCATTTAAAGGCTGCAGCGGCTGCTGAAGGAGGAAGGAGCAGATCCACAAGGCCCCAAAAGGTCTTGCAAAAAGACAAGGAGAGGAACGTACTTCTAGAAATGGGAAATGCTTCTGCTTCGTTGGAGACGTGAGGGCTGACCAGAAAGATGCTGCTTGTCCCAGGGGTGACATTGGAGCTTTAGTGTTGGTGATTAAACAGTGCTGGAAATAAGACGCTGCACACAGGCAAGATGGGTGCACTTAAATAGCGACATTCACAAGAGCTTGGACAAGATTTCCAAGACCTGGAATAGGCATGGATTCTTTTTATTTTTGAAAACTAAGTAATTATTTTATTTCTCCCTCATGTCTTACTGCACCTCCTTTATAAATCTCATCAAGGCCACCTTTGGTTGAGATTTCTTCTGAGGTGATCTCGGGAAAAAGAAGCTCTGGAGTTAGAAAGCATCAGTTCAAGAGCCTCACACAAGCAAGAAAGGTACAGAAAGTGTGCTCAAGAACAAACTCTGTTTTCAGGTTGGAATTTGAAGAAACCATGTGAGGATCACACTGAGAATCAACTTTGCATGCAGCTTATTATGTTCAAGTAGCAAGCAACAATTTAAACACAGCTGAAAACTGTCCACTTCTGGATGTAATTACATACTAAAAAAAGAGCTAGAATTACAATCTAGCTAAACTATATACCAGACTGCTGTCAATTTTACACATTTTCATCTTTTTTAAGGTTTGACACAATGTTCTTGATCACCAAGAGCCAAACCCCCTACTTACTCCCTGCTGGCCACAAAACCTCCAGGAAAGGGAACCAGAAAGGCACTTGGCCACAAAACCTCAAAAGCAGCTCAGACACACTCCTCTTCCTTGTTCTCCAGGTTTACAAATCAGGTATCTCAGGCAAAGTTATTCATGAGTAAGCGGGCCATGAAACATGAATTTATTCTTTCTGCTTTTTAGGTGGAATAATTTCTAAGGATTTAAAGTCCACATGCTACTCTTATCAACCACTATCAAAGGAAGATTTAGTCCATAGAAAGAAAGAGATCATAGGTCACAAACAAATTCTTTGTGCAGTTCAGTCGGGTTTCAATGACCTTCTGTGACCAAAACAACATACAAGGTGCTAAAAATCAGTAGAGAAGGACCAAGAGCAAATTCTAGAAGGAAAGGTCTTTCCCCCTCTAAACAAGTATCCAAAAGTATACATAGCTTGTGTGTGGATAACAATCTTACCGAATAGTCAGAATATTCAGATAAATACATAACAAAATAAGTGTTCAATTGCATATGTTTGCCTACTAGGGGAACAACAGTCAGACTATCGAATCCTATTAGCATTAAAAATGTACATTAAGTAATGTTAACTTATTCTAAATTGAATTTGTAGTTACTTACGCAAATACAAATGCTTCTTTAAATCAGTACCAACACATCTCCACATCTCCTCTTTCAAAGATGTGAACAAAGGAAAAGTAGTTTAAGACTAATGGGTTACCTATTACTGCTGTGGATTTACAGTTATGTTTTCTTCTGTAAAAAACCCACCAAACCAGCCAAGAGATGAAATATTGACCATATGTACAACAAATGTCAGCAAGAGGATAAATAAACTGAAATAAAAGGGATTTTTTTCTCTAAGCCTTCTGTCTAATGATTTCATTTATCACTTGCACAATTTTTTCAATTCTTAGTCAATAGTGTTTCTTTAAAGGCAACAGCAGCTATGTATAGTAAAGCACAAATTTAATAGTATGGCCAACTTTAACTTACGCTTTCCTACTGCTCTGACCTGCTCTACCCTTCTGACATTTAAGTCTCACAAGCTCAAGCTCAATTTAGCAGGACAAAGTCAAAGCTCATATGTAAAATGATATAAGCTGCATGTCACTAAGTAGGTGACAGTTTAACTCAGTGAGACACAAGTATGGATGGAGCTGGAAAATTTTCAGCAAGGCAGTCCTGCCTCCCACTCTTCCAACTTTCATACTTTGAACAGAGCAAGCTGGCTGCATGCAAACAGGCTTTCATTTGTATTGCAGACCAGATACTGGAAAAAAGGAAAACTGCTTGTCCAAGCCATGAAAACAGATGGTCAAAGCACCCTCACAAAACAGTTTAAACAGTGGCATGCCAGAGGAGAAAATACTGACAAGAAATAACAGTCTTCTGGGGAGAAGAAAAACTACTTGAAGCAGGATATTGGGGAGCAGTTGGAGAAAGGGAGTCTGGTGAGATCTGGAGAAGTGGAGACATTCTAGGCTCAGTGCTTACAGCAGGGGACTCAAATGCAAAGTCGTTCCTTTTCTCCTCAAACCTGGTCCTTCTCCTGGAGTCATGTTGTACTTCATCCTAGCCACCCAGGTGTTACTATGGCCTAGAGATCAGTTCAGGAATAAGAAGGACCAGACCAAAGGTCCACATGCTCCAGTAGCCTGTTTCCACCACCAGCTTGAACTAGATACCCAGGGAAGAGGTTAAGAACAAGGATGCAAATAGTGATGCTTCCCCAAAACTCTCTCCCGGTCCCTAGAAATTGCAGCTGTGTAACTCGTCTATTCTTCTTCCCCTCTCAGCCATCTTATTTCTTACTGTGCTGACTTACCCTGCAGCCTCTCCCTAACTTTGATCATTGGTGTCCTCCAAACTGTATTCTCCAGTTCTGCTACACCTTTTTGGTGTTGGAGAGACCTGAATCGCACACACCACAGACGTCCCATGAATTTATAGTGGCAGGTGATACTCTCTGTCTTGTTCTCTGTTCTTTTTTTCTAATGGCTACAAACATCAGATCTGCTTTTTTGATTGTTATTGAACACTGCATTGACATTTCCATGGATACATAATAACTTCCACACCTTATTCCTGAGTGGTAATACTCAGCTCAGCGCTTACCATTTTACACATGAAGTTAAGATCAGTCTTCCATATGTGGTATATTTTACAGTTATTTAAATTGAACCTTACCTGCCATTTTAACATCAAGTCTGAAGATCATTTTGCAGTTCTCCATAACTGGTCTTCAGTAATTACCAATTGTCAATCATTTTGAGACATAAACCTAGAGTCATTATGTAGCTCACCTTACACAAGCATAAGGAAAAAAATTACAAATTTTGGACTTCAATATACAAAACATTAAAAAAAAAATCATCTACAGACTGGGACATAATAGGCTAATTATGATGTTCATAGAAGCTCAGTCTTTTGGGTCATTATATACCTGTACCTCAGTAAAGCAAATCAAGTGAAGTTACAGTGATCTGTTTGTGTTAAACTGTATTTCCCACGTCCTAGAGACAATATTATCCTGATTATTCAAAGCTGTGAGAATGCACTCAGATGACCAACATGAGTAATGTCATAGCTTAGCATCTTTCATTTGTTTAGCAAACTTCAAGTCTATACAAAATGTTAATCCCAGATTTCAACCCCCTTGTGACTCTACACTGGACAAATACATCCCAATTCAAAGATCAACTTATATGAGGTACTCAACTACAATTACCTAGCCTCAAATTTTGATGAAAGAGTGGTTATTACGTTAATTATTTGAATCTTATAGATTTCAATCTCCAGTAAACTCCATCTTTTAAATAGTTTGAACAAACAGGACACCAACGGACAACACCAGCAATTCTGACACCGTTGTACCTAAATATCAAGCAAGTATCATACTTCACAGTGTTCTCAAGCACCTACCTCATAGGTAGAGCTCAATAAGCGTGCTGGTAATAATCTTTACTTTTATACACATATATATACACATCTAATATATAGGCAGATAATATATGGATAGTAATTATATATTATATATATTTAAAAGCTTTCATATGAGCATGTATATTTAGTACACTTTCATGAGTTATTTCACTTTAAGGATTTCTAAAGGTCAAAAGTTCTATGTATAATCATGGTTATCTGGTCTTTATGTAGCTTTTCTGTGAACTGTCCAGTTTAAGAATACTTACATAGTTTTATCTGGATTATATTAGAACAAACAGAAGTGCAACCAGTCCCCAATCAACAAACACATCTAGCAGAAACCACCATGACTATAAAGTAATCATCTTTCATTGCAAGCAGCTGTTTACTAATAAACAACTATATGAGAAGCCCTTGAAGGAAAGGCCGTAGGAGGAAAAAACAGTACTTTAATTCCTTTAAAAAAAAAAAGACATGTAACTAAAAGCACTTCTGAACTGAAACCATAAGTCTTTCTGGCATCCTTCCCAGCTACTATTTGATTCTATGCCCTGTGTGACATTTTATATATCCTCATATTTGAACTACCCAACCATATTTTGTTTCTTCCTTCTACTGGTTTTTGAACTACTGCCACAATGGTGTTGCTACATAAAGGAAACGTACCATTTCACAGTGCTTTACGCTTCCTATTTGTAACCTGATTGATGCGGCTGTTTAAAAACTATAATTTATCTAAAAGATCCCCAGGTATCTCAATACTTTTCATGAAACAGGACAGGATCCTGCACTAAGTATTCTGAATTTTGAACTGAGATTTGCAGCCCTTGTGTTGCCCGTTAACATCTCTGGTTTTGTGAGACTTCACCCCAAGGTCTAAAAATTGTTATTACCCTAATTAACTAACATCATGACAGCATCCACTATGCATTAAACACTGGACAAACAAGAAGGTAGATGGCCCCTTCCCCACAGACTTCAAACTTTTCAAAAGAAAAAACAAGTAAAGGATGGCAACACACTAACTCTGCTAACTAAAATTTTTTAGAAGACACAATTATTCAAACACTGATCTTCCCTAACCTGGGATACCTACTTTGTAGATTCCCACAGCTGAGCTTGTCACTCCGGGTTCTCTTAAAAATCGGTGGGCATTTTTAAGATACATGTCACCCAATCCATTTTAGATAACTCCTTCAGGGCGAGTACTGAACTGTAGATTCCACTCCCTAAGGGGAGCCTCTATTAATTAGTAAGATTGCTTGCGCTAACTAGTCATGCAGCTGCACTGAGTTAGTCCACAAAGATGCCATGGTACACACAGATCTCACAGAGGAATGTGCCAGGCTGCAATAGGGATTTAAAGGCAGAAAATCTTAAGGGACAAACTTATTCAAGCAGCTTGTTCAGGGCTTAACGGGTGCATAAAAGAAAATGAAAGCAGCAAGCAGAGAAGTGAGTTGCAAAACAAAGGAAAAAGTGTAATGGAGTGAGTAATAGTTAATGATCTCTCACTATTAGTTTGCTGGAAGTAATACTTAGAAACAGAACGGAGAATTTCAGAGAAACGCCTAGTGCTACACCCTGTCCACAAATAGAAGACAGAAGAAATCCATCAGGAAATTATTTATATTTCACTAAGCCATCCCTGTAAAAGAAAAAAATGTGCTCACAAATACTATCTAAATTACCTTAACATACTCATCTTAAGCAAGTCATTGACCATCTGAACTTACTGTGTGCTGCCGTGCTACCTGGGGATCATTCAGATCGCGTAAATCCTGAAGAACTGTTTAAATAACTGCAAACTCCCCAACTTCTCTTCATGTAAAAAAAAATAATCAGTGTCATCCTTCCTCTTTTGATTGTCCCTCCTCAGTGCAAGTACACAGCTGTCCAAAAGGATCAAGTTTCCTCTTCCCAAGCCATTTCAGTTGTGATGGATCCCATACTGCAGTCTATAAACAGCCTTAGGTACATCATTGGTTATGAACTGGTACATTTCCCAACCAACATCATTAAAATACAAGGCAGTTCACTGAACTTGGAAAAATAGTAAGAAATTATTCTCCAGAGCATAACATCTGGTATAAAGGAGGAGAAAAACACTGTTTTCAAGTGCACGACATATAAGAACTGCAGGCTAAAACAAAACCCATTAATCTATCTCCACCCCATGTTCAAAATGAAAAACAGAAAAAATATCCTTTGGTGCTTCACATTAGGGAGACACAAATTTGAGATGTCTCCCATCTGTTTTGTTTACTGTTTTTTAATAAAAAAGCAAAACTACCCTGTCCTTTTTTCTTCTTTCAATAGAAATCCTGAAGGATATTTTCAGACTTGTTAGGTCCAAGGTTTTTATACTGTTCTCATCCCATTTTATTTGAGTGCCTGTCAAATGTAACTATTCTGCCTCCATGAACCTATATCTGAGCTTTTCAGGTATTACTAAAATTATCATGACCAAACTTACACGAACCACAGATCTGGCTGAATTTAGAGAGCTGAGTGGCGAGGTAACTACCTCTGTGCCCCTGTAATAAACCCTTGACCTGGGAGCCCTGGTACAACTGTAAGTAGCCCATAGGCTTTCTAAGCTCCTGCTGTCCCCAGGACCATGGACCCCAGTAGCCACGGAACACCAGTTGGCAACAGCACTGGCCATGACCCCTCTGCCTCATCCTGCAGTTCCACTGTAGAAAATTGTGTAGATTTGGACATACTAGCTTTAAATCACTTGGCAATTTCCTTTCACTGGAGAAATTCGTGCCGCCTAGTCAGAGCTTATGGCTTATCTGCATCATCAGAGGAATGAGTCAAAATCCCACCTGCAGTGCATCGCTCACGTGGGTGCGTTGGGAAGGCTACTTGGACAGTGCCCTTAACCCTCACGGCACAAACATCGCTGTACACACTGTCAAGAGTTACCTATTGATCTTGGATGAAGAGCTATGATAAAAATTGTCTTCCCTGGGGACAAGAAGTGTTTGAAGCTGGCTTGTGGACACCCTTCTTCATATCCAAATATGTTCCCCTTGTGCTCACAGCCCTGAATATCCACCTTCGGCTTAGTTCTATCTGGATGAGATTTTGTTCTATTTTTCCTTTTATTTTGCAGAGAAAGGCTCCACCGTCTGTCAGCTGAACGAGTAGTAGCTCACTTCACAAAGCTTAAAATAGTATCTGTAATAGATATTACTGTTCCTACATAGTTAAAACTGAATATAAAGCTGGTCACCACTTTTAAGGAACATAAAAATGCCATTAAAAGCCTTGTGTCACAATGTCAAATTTTCTGTGATTCATGTGACTTTAAGGCCTAACTTTTGGATATGCATGGACTGCAAACCAAGACAGAAAATGGATTTTAATATCTGGTTTTGTTTTTCTAAAATGATGGTTGCCTTCATTACAAACAAACATCACATATTGTAATACAGATCTGTGTAAAATTCTCCACCAGTTGTAGGTGTGGTTGAATACATCTTGGCTTTTTTTTTTTTTTTTTTTTTTTTTTTTAAGATATTTAGGGACATTCTGGTGTTCATTTTAATCCAGGACTATGAGTTTCCTCAACTTTCAGTGAAGAAAACAATTAAAAGTAAGCACATTCTGAGATTTGTTTCCCACAGTTGAGATTTCCTTCTTCATGGTTGAATAAATAAATTCAGGTACAAAACCGATCACATAAGTTAACTTAAATAGTAAAACTATAACTGTTCTTCATCCTCTTGCCAACTTCCCAGGCAAGTGGCTTGAAAGTTATTTCAATCTTATTAGAAAGAGGAAAATAGTTTCAAGGTCTCAAATAAAATGTGCTATTGTTTTACTCTTGCAACACAACAGCACACAGACATTCCTTCAAGTAACATTTTCCGTATTTAAAAGAATTACATGAACTTTAAAAGTGGTATGAACTCTGATGTCCTCATCTTAGTATCTTATTATCCAAAACTCTCTGGCAGCAACCATAAATATACTCCCTTAGCATAAACAGAGGGCAAAACTCCCCTCCTCTCCAGGCCTGAATACAAGCGACTTCCACAAAAATGCTGTGGGAGAAAGCTTTCCCCTGGGAAAGGTCACACGGTGATACCACTGACCCTGGCCATTGAGGGACACTGAAGGTCACTGCTGCCCAGTCACACTCAGCTGATGGCACGGATCCATGGGCTGGCCCTACCACTGCCAGCTTCATCTGTGCTCTCACAGCCAACCCTCCCCTCCCCATGATCTCCAGCCTCACCACAGGGAGGGGAGGCAGCAATCCTTTGAAATTTTATGAAGGAAAGCTTAAAAGTACCATTTCTATGCAAAAATGACAGTGTTAATTCAAATATACAATGTGCTTGCATTCCAGAGAAAAACTTGGTAGCAGGCATTCAAGTGTTGGCCTCGCTTCAGTGCTCCATGGCAGGATAGAGCCGTGCAAGACAAGCAGAGGTCCTGGAAAGAAAAGGTGCACCCCATTCAAGGTTGATCTCTTCATACCATGGAAAAATGGTCAGAAGCCTCCAGAGATGATGAAACTGAGGCTTTAGCAAGTGGTAGAACAAAGCACAGAGTGGATATTTGTGGAGGGGATGGTTAGTGAGGTTGTGCTGGGTCTGCAACAGCAACAGAGTCAAGGGGATGGTGTATTCCTGCTGTGGGATGAGAAGAAAATTCCTTCACAGCATTTCAGAAATTCTGCTTCCAAAACCAGGAAGTACCATTGAAAGAAAGACCTTTACGCTGAGGCTGGGACAAAGATGAGATTCATTTTAATTCTTAATTGAATTAATTCAGGCTGAAATTTCAGGGAAAAAAAAAAACAGGAAAATGTCTTTCTAAATTCTTGGTAACAGCGTTTCTTTTTAAAACATTAATCTCCTCTGCATTTAAACACCAGCAAAAGAGCCTGGAGATGAATTCTCCACTTATTTTGCAAAGCCAATGCAGCTGACAGTGAGATTGCAAACCTTTGTGGGAGCACCCACACAAACTTGGAAGGTCCACCTTGGAAGGTCCACCCACCTTCCACCTGAGGCATGGGGAAAATTTAGTTCTTCTCCTTATTACCGTCAAGCCTGCTATGGTTTAATGCAATAACAGGATATTTATGAATGCAGACTGCCTAGACTATACAAAGTATAAACTGGATAGAGGCAACTTTTCTTTTTTTTTAAACTTAGGCTATTATCAGCTTTTATTACAAAATTGGTTTTGCTTAAAACAGAAGCAAGATCTAAGAAGAAAAAGGGAAAGACAGGCATTACAGAAAGAAAGCAGAGCTGGATAGCAACTTTACAACTGATAATACTACCAATTTATCCCTCACTTGATTGGTAATTACAAATTGCAAAAACTTTAATTTTTGATGATGTTTTCAATTAAGGAAGTTTTACAAGAAAACTACATATTCACATGTAAATGTATTTTAAAGCAGATATGGTTCAGATGGTCTCTGGAACCATTAGTCCAAACCCCAAACTACCCATACAGTGGAGTGAAGATCACCACACCAACCTCCAACTGGGCTACACACAACCAAATCAAAGCCTAATTTCCCCAGCCACAGACATGCAGACCTCCTGTACCTCATTCAGAGCATCCTCCCCAGCTACTAGAATTAAGCTCCTTGGCACCAGCAGCTTTGTGCAGCACTGGGTTCGCAATGCTCTCCTCCTGCTGCAGTCAGCCCTGGTGCACAGCAGGAGTTTGCTTAACCCCTTCTAAAATTCTGTACGCCTTTCAGCAAGATTCATGCTACGCCTCGAGCCTATAACACTACATACACAATACATTGCTTCCCTTCCTTTTCTTACATACTGCTATTATTTTAAGAGCATATCAAGAATTATTTTCTGCTTAGAGATTTCCCATATTACTTTAGCAAACATAGCATTTGCCCTTTTCTTGTTTCTAGCCCAAGTCCTAACAGAAGTTCCTCATTCTCAGACTATGTCACTTTGTTCTCATTCTCCATCAGAAAACTCATTCCAATTTCTGTCACCTTTTTCCTGCAGACAGACCCCCATTTCTCATTCTCCTGTGCCAGCAAATAACTATCAATACGGTGCAGTGTCTCATTTTCAGGTACACTTCTATGCATTGTTGAACATTGCTCCTGTGAAGGGTTATTTTGTCTCTTCCTTATCCCACCATGCCCCAAAATAATTTGGTTCTGGGTTATTTCTTGATTGCTCTAAGGTGTATTGTATTTTTGTCCATGTTCAGAAAAAATCACTGTAACTAGATCTATTACTTGCAAGCGACAGTACACGAAGCAATGCTGGACTTTGGTGGTACCTTACAAAGTAACAATTTCAGGGTGAACCAATCCTGAGATCTCTAACATTGCCAAAACTTTTATTGATGCAAGCAAGAATTTTCCCAAGGAATAGCTAAGGAGAAATTAAAAGTTTTTGTCAAAGTAGAAAACTCCTCTGAATCAAGGGCATCTTAAGACTGGGATAGTTTTGAGCCAGTGATCACTCAGGCTTTTCTTGTGATTGTTTATGATAGCTATATATTGGTACCCTGACTGGGATACCAAGAAAATATATATTATTACTCTAATTATAAATGGTGAATTCTAGTTACACGAACTCTACCCTAATTCAATTAACTCTGATTCTTTTTCTTGTAATATTTCACTTACAACTCTTACTTGTATCTTAAATTTTCAAGTAACCTAAACTTCTAAGTACTAAAGTAATTTTCTATTTCTGAAATAGCTCATTCTTGTTACAGTGCTGTATTCAAAAGCAGCTGGGTCAAACCCAGTTCCTTATGAACAATCCTTGAAACATTAAAATTGCATGAATAGCTAAGAGCCTCAGTTGCATAACCAAGGCCAAGGAGGAGCCAATAAATCTCTGCCAGTTAGCCCTATTCATCAGTAACTTTTGTTTGACTAAAGTATATCGGCTAGAAAAGCAACCTGTCATAGTTCAAAGATTTAGAGAGATGAAGAACCTCTTGCTTCCCTTGATAATTTGTCAGAATAATGAATCATTTCTACTGTGAAAAATGTTGTGTATTACTCCTGATTTGAATCTGCCCAACTCTCCAGCTACAACCTTTAGTTTGTGTTATGATTTTCATTGCTGTTCTAAGGAGCCAATATAAAACCAGTATATTTTCTCCTGCTTCAAGAGACTTAGATTTCTTAATCAAGGAGGCTCTCTATTTTGATAGGGTCAATGGATTAAAAAAAACATAGTTTTCAGAGAGAAATAGTTTCATCAGATCTCACACCATTTTGGGTGACTTTCCTCAGCAATGCTCCCACGGTCCAACATCCCTTCAACAATATTGAGTTGGAAACTACAGCATGCATTCTTGTCACAGTGCTCATCCAGAGGTAAGGCTATTCCTGAGTCCTAATCAGTCTCTTCCTGGAAAATAACTCCTCCTCCTTTTATGATAGCATCACACTAGGAATTCTTGTGAACTTGCAGTCCCAAAGATCCTTACATCCTTTCCAGACTTAGCATTTTCCAGGGTATAGCTTACCCCACTCCTGGAAATTCCATCTGGCTATAAGAACATAACAAACTTCACTATAAGAACAATAAAAAATTGTAATACATTGCCCAGAAAAATGGTGGAAACTCCTTCACTGGGAATATTCAAGACTCAGCTTAACGGGGTGTGGATAACCCTAAGAGACGTAAGTCTCTGCTTTCTACAGCAGTTCAGATGGTGTCCAGAGGTCCTTTCCAACTTCGACTTTGCCATGGCACACGATCACATGCTTGCTCAAATGCATTCAATTCATTCTCTGTTAAAGTTTTCAAAAGTTACGGAAAAAGCTTACAAAATCATTTGGTCTTGTAGGTTTCTAATGCCATTGCTAGTTCTCTCAACAGCAACTCAGTATCTTCTTTTAAGCTCTTATGTGTGAAAAGTTTGATCCATGTAGTACTGTGGTATATTTAACACCCCGTATTAGATACATCATGTATTTACACCATGCTCGTGCTCTTTAATTGGCTCTTGACCACCAAAAAGTGACTCTGCAGGCAGCTGCATGCTTCTAGACCACCAGCAGCAGATTCAGCCACAAAGGAACTGTGTGCAGGGCACACACTTCTCTGTGCACAAACACATGCGCATGTTTCCTAGGATGGCTACTTGGCTCTGACCGTTCATTACCTCTGGCTTTATCTTTCAGCCCAAAGGATATGTTTACACATCTGACTAAAATACTTCCTTGCCTATTTTATTTGTAACTTTCTTTGTAAAGTTACCATTCAACGCTTGTCTCTCTTCACATCTTTAAAGAATTGCTTGCCAACCTTTTTTATGGTGTTATTTTAACGATGAACTATTCAGAAAATAAAAGATAATCTCATATTAAAATACGCTCTCTGAGGCTGGGATACAGCCTGATTTTGTAATAAGATACTGTGTAACTGACAGGACAATACGTCAAACACCTATAGCAAAAGATTGCAATGCAATTGTTTGGCAGCCCAAGCAGAGGGAATTTCTTCACCAAAATCCAGATCTCAGCAAAAAGCTACATTTCTATAAAGGCTGCCTGTTAACACATTCCCAACAACTGTTTCAAGAGGTGACCACATTTAACATTCTTCTATATGGAAAACTTTAACTTCCAGCTGTATTTACCTCCTTGCAAATGAACTCATTTCACCACAAACTTACAAAAAATATAAAATAAGGTTGAGCAACTAAACTCAAAGTTTTGTTAAACTCAAGCTGTCAAACCACGACAAGAGCACTTTATTACTGACCTTTGGAGCAATCCATGGATTTCTTCAAATGTTAAATGTCACCTACTTCTCGATCTGCTAGTCCCGGGGGCAGCAAGTCTTGAGGCACCCTGATTGTTCTCCTTAAAACCTCCTTTGCAAATCATCCAGGCGATAGCCTTCCCCTGCCTATGTCTGCAGGTAAATCACATTCTCGATTTCAGCTTTCCAGAAGAAGCAGAAACTATGCTGGTATCATGACTCTATTTCCCACAGTATCCCCCAGCTGGTATCACAGCTATTTCCCATGACTGAAACCACACCAGATGACCTGTTCCTATGGTCCAGCCATGCCAGAGGCTAATACACCTCTGGCTCCTCTCCAAGGGGTTGAGGTTGGGAGGAATCTCTATCTTTTTGATATTTCATCCTTTAGATAATTTCCTGGATGCTACAATAATCGTCTCTTTCCAGCTATCAAGACAGTGATACCTAAGCACTTTACTACTAGTCTTTCTGTAAAGGTCACTGCACTCTACAAATGCTTTGTGGCAGCCTGCAGGAGGGAAGACAAACAAATACCCTGCAAAAGAAAGAAAAAGCAAAACAACTGCATCATGGCTTGCTTCCATTTTGTTTATCTAATACGCTGGCTGAACAAAACTCTGAGAAGTTTCTTGGCCTGTGAAACGGTATCTGCAAATCTTTAAACAATGAGCTTGTTCTTAATGGTTGGATTAATTCAAATTGTATAAAACTGCTTAGATTAAGACTGCACTGCTTTCATGTGAAGTAGCACAGCAATGTGTCAGAGAGACAAATACAGGTTTTGTCCTGTTGACTCTCAGGCTGCTAATTATTAAATCGGGGAGAAATGCCCTGTTACATGGCTTGGGATCTTACCCCTTATCCTTTCCGACCAGCACAATCTGGCAGAAAAGAAATAGCTCTACTGATAAGGAGGAATATCTCCCTCTCTTTTAAGTGAAGGTATAGGGGCTGCTCTCCTTCAAGTCAAACAGAGCTTGTAGTACAGTATTTATTTAAGAAATTTTCCAATATGATGAATAATTAACTTGTTTCGATTGTGTCTTTTTGGATTAGACTGAGGAAAAGAATTACAACTCCCACAATGTCTCCACATCTCAGCACCAGTTTTCTTTTGATCAGTGCACAGAAGCAAATTGCAATCATATTATCAGTCAAAAAAACCTGCTGAAAACCAGCACTTACATTAACAATTTAATCAGATGCTTTTGAAATCATCTGCTATGAACAACAGTTAACCCAAACATCCACACAGGATGGTG
The DNA here is from genome assembly GCF_964106895.1 of Numenius arquata. NCBI lineage: Eukaryota > Metazoa > Chordata > Aves > Charadriiformes > Scolopacidae > Numenius > Numenius arquata. The sequence goes on along the minus strand of NC_133587.1, from coordinate 26,317,258 downwards.
AAGTCAGTTTGATGTTTGTATACTCCTAGATATTGAGACCTTCCAGTAGGAAGAGCTTGGTTATTACACACCATCTGCCTTGTCACATGTTGACATGGAGCTTTTAGGAAAGGCGGTGGAAAAAAGGGTGTCTTTATTACACTGCTGACAACCAACTTCACTTCCATGGAGGATATTTGAGCATCATGGCTAATGTGTGTCTGAAGCAGAGGCTTATATGAGAAACAACTGGTGGATTCTCCTCTTAGATGAGAACAAAGTGACAGGAAAGATAAGAGATATCGCATGGGTTGTGGGGCCAGGTAGATTTGTTCTTTGCAATGTTTCTTGCTGCCTGAAAAATCAAATGATCAAATAGCAAAGCTATGGTTATAACTGCTTACCTGTTTCAGGTATTAACATGAAAATTGGGAATTCTCCCTTCATTTTTGAAGCAAGGCAGTCCAGACATGTAAAAGACAAACTATGTGTTTTTGTTGAGGACAATATCACAATACACTGGTAACCTGAAATTCTACTCTGGTCATTAGTTTTCACAAGGATTTTAATGGTTCTGCTCTTAAGTGCAACACCCAACACACCTAGAAGTGACTCAAGGTGTGCTGGTACCATATCTGCAACCAGAAAAAGCTCCTAAACTATCAGCCTCTGATTTAAAAGGCAAATCATTTTGAATGGCTAATCAAGGCTTTTCTTCCCCATTTAACTCTTATTCAACTTTCCCTCTCTCTTACATTTCAGATAAAATAACTTAAATCTGCCTATTGCAACAGGGCGCTGCCAGACTCAGTTACTTTGCTGAATTTGGGTGAACAAATGCAGGTAATTTTCTGGGCTGGAAGAGCTATCAGTATGAAATCAGGCTGGCTGTTCTAGTTAAATGAGCAGTAAAACAATATGTAAGCTTATGTTTCCAAACACGGGTCCTTGCTATACATTGGGGTAAGCAAAACTAGCTCATCATCTTCATCTCCACTGAAACTATCTGAAGGCAGAGTGACCATTTTGAAATTATGACTGCATTTTAAAAGACCTCTGAAAGATCACAGAACCCAGACATTCGAGAAAGTTTTCAAACCACAGGGAAGACAAGCCCAAAAAAAAGCAGCAGTGGTTAGACAAACCTCACTTGAAAGGCTTGATAACTTTAGTCTGACTGCTTTTTACAGAGGAAGTTAGAAGTTAGAAAAGCTATTCTGCTCTCAAAATCTAGTACTGTGATCCTAAAATTAAAAAAAAAAAAAAAGAAAAAAGGGAAAGACAATGACAAAAGCATAGACATTTTGGCAGTATCCAGGGAAGTCTGACAGGCGGCAGCAGAAAGCACAGATCAAAAGAACACATAAGTTCTTTTATTGTAGAAAATACCTAGAATTCCATGTTTATCTTACCACAATAAGCTACTGAATGGTTATCTAAGCTGCTCTTGTTTTGCCAGGCGACTCAATACCTCTGTAGGTTTTACCCCGCATTAGTTTTAGTCTGGCATGTTTAAAATGCTACACAGCAAGTAAATCTAATCTAAAAGGTTATACATTTCCTTAGGAAAAACAGTCTTCACAGGGAGTGATCACCCTAAACAGAAAACCTTTTTGGTATCAATTCAGAATTATTTGCCCCAGTTTCTACAACTAAAATCACACAGCTGTGATATATCACAAAAAGCCAAACCCCTTCTCTCTCTAGTAATACACTGCTAATAGGTATTGTGAGAAATCCACAAAAGTACATTAAAAAAACCCCAACCCAACATAAGAAGCATCTCACAAGTACCTGTTTGAGTACTTGTGAACTTTCTTTTTTAATTTCCTCAGTTCTCCTTTTATAGACTACTAAAAGTTTCCCTAAATTCCAAGCTGGCTTTGCCTATGTTAACACAGTCACAAAGAAATCTGTCTAATATATCACAAGTGGAACTACTCTTGGCAAAATAATGTCTCTGAGACAGGTTTAAGTCATGCAGAAACAAGACTGGACTTGTGAGTTCATGGTTTCTTTAAAACAAAGCAATACCTGCTGTCACAGCATGAGGGAAAAAGATACCTCAACCCCAAAATATTACAGCAGAAGCAGAAGACAACATGGGAAAAAAGAGTAGCTCACTCATATTTGCTGTCCAAGTATCTTCAGAGTAGAGGTCTACTGTTTTCTACCTCTTCAATTCAGAACAGGCCCACCAAGTAGCAGTTCCTCTAGAGTCCTGGAAGACTTCCAATAAATAGATTAAACCTTACATATAAACACTCCCTATAATTAGAGAAGAAAGCATCTCGGTTTTGGACAGCGTATGACAAATTTTGAAACCATGAGATGAAATCAAATTGTATTTTAACATGGTTCAAGGGAAACCTTTCTTCTGTAGACTGTCAGTCTCCCTCGTAGGAACATCTGATAACTACTGTAGTAACCTGAAGTTTTTTGTGCCTTTCAAAATAAACCTAGAAACATGTACAGACAATAGGATAACATTAATGAAGACTTACAGACCTTCTTTCTTACAGGGAGCAGTCTTTTTAAAAAATTTATCTTCTAAAAAACTTCCATTCACTCTTACACAAGCCCACAGAGGAAAGACCTGGCTCTTCATCAAAGCTGTACCTGGCTGGCAGAAGAGACACCAGAGGAGCAGCAAAGAGCTGAGAGGCTCCTTTTTCTTCTCGGTTGTGCCATGGGAGCACGAGTGGCTACCTCCTCCTCGAAATCCTTCCCCTCGGTAGCAGACTGCCACTAGCATGGAGCAACAGAGCCAGGAGCCGCACGAGTCCCTCTTCCTCCTGCTGCAGATTTTCTAGAGGTGCGCATATGCAACACGGCCTCAGCTGATGTGAAATTTTGTTACACATCCGGGTGTATGAATGACTCATATATAAAAAATACTGGTTTCTCATGGTTGCACGCTTGCATACGGGTGGGGATCGAACAAATACACATTTGCACATGGGCTCTACCCTTTTTGTGACAGGATTAATATCTAAGACCAGGAGGTCACGATTTAGCAATGAAAAAAGGTAAAAGATACACAGTAAAAAGGCACATGCAAAAAGCACGATCAAAGTAACACAAATGGTTAATTTATGTTGAAACCTCTTGTGGAATTAACCTACAGCAACAATCAAGAATCATCCGTGACCTCCCGCAATGGTCCAAGCATTACTGAAAGCTATTCATCAGCCTCGGGAAGAAACCCGACTCCTACTTGCAGTAGGGTCCCAGGCGTGGTATGGGATTAACCCAGTTGTTCGGGTCCGGATTGGGAAGCGGTGGCCAGGAGCCCTGGCTCGGTAGCAGCGCCCATCAGCTGCCGGGTGAGAGGGAGCTGCGAGAGCCGGGCGTTCCAGGGCGCAGCATTGGCAGCAGGTGCCTGCAGGACCTGCCCGCGCAGGACAGACGGACGGAGGGCGCCCGTCACTGCCTCCGGCGTGGAACACACTCGGTAAAAATAAAACAGAGGGGAAGTACACATAAGCCAGAAATAAAACTCTTGCATCTGATGTCAGGGGAAGAGCGTGTCCGTCAGACAACCTGCTAGGGGTCTGAGCCAACTGTACTCCGGTCAGCAGGAGCATTTTTATTGACATGGACACCAGCGCCATGAGGGCCAAGAAAAACATTTTGCTATCTGCGCCTCCTTGCTTCATCCCACCCCATCCTTTTGCGAGATTCAGAAAGGAGACATTCTCCACTGATTTCCCGAAAGCTTTTGATGCTGTTTCTATCATATGTTTTCATTTAAATTCTCCAGCGACAGACACCAACTAATTGCCTGTGGTAAACCAGAGAGAGTCCCCGGGCTGCTTAGCGCAGAAACCCTCCTCAGCCCCACTCACCCCCACAGGAACATGCCAGGGGCTGGCAGAAGGCACCATCCTGCCCGTACCCCCAGCGCTGGGCTTAGTATTAGGCAAAAAAGATGGCAACTTGGATTAGCCACAGAAAACCAATTGAAACAATGGTGATCCTTAGTAAAAATACCCAGAACGCTGCCAGCAATTACTGCCAAATCACGGTACGTGCAATAACACGGTGATTCCGGTCTAAGCGCAGAGGAATAGCGAGGTTCTCCCATATGCCTGGGTAGTAGATGTTGACATAATACTGACTTTTTAATGCAAAGTTGTTAAGCAATTTTAATATGAAATAGCTTTTTAAAAAATACATGATATGCATAACAAAATTAGCACACATCATCTGTGAGGTTTTGGAGGTTTGTTAGGTTTTTTTGAAGACTTTTAGGGAAAAATATAACTTTAGATCAAGAATTTACTAAAATTATAATTTCTCTGTTAAAAAAAAGAAATACAAATGTTTTTTAAAATCTATAGGAAATATAATAAATGTTCTAGCTTTTCAGGTACACATTTTTAATGGAAGTGCTTATGCTACGTATGTATTTTTACGTTAATTTTTTTACGTTATGCTAAATAATTCTTCTTCCTTCCAAACAATATTTACTGTTACTTAAATCAACCAACCAATGTCTTTCAACTATTTCTTTATTCAGCCAATGGGAAACAATTGACATTTCTTATTCTAATGAAAGTCAAATATTTGTTCCTTCTGTGAATAATTTATTACTAATTGCAACAGTCTGATGTATGGTATTTTGTGTTACTAAAAACAGGGCTACAAATTAATAAATGCAGCTAAAATTATGCTTTCAAAGCACAGTGGAAGAAAGCCCAAAGCTCATACATAGCCATTGGACAGCAGGTCTGTTTCCAGACTTTAGACACCCACATACCCACAAAATAGGTGCAATTTGGAAAAGTCTCTGCTTATTCATCTGGCAGGAAGTGTATCTGGAAGTGAATATATCATGTAAAATTTAAAATCAGACTCAACTTCTTTCAAATACAAAAAATGTTCTAACTCTTTGCTTTTTCACTGTTTACTTCTTCCTCTTGCTGCCTTTCTCCTTCCTTGGAAGACAGATTGAAAGACTGAAAAAATACTTAACTTTGACTGAAAATGAATTACAATTAGTTTTTCTATTTTGAATGAAATCAATGCGAGAGCATGCAGACAGTCTATTAAAAGTATATATAAGAAATGTAAACTCCCTAGAGGCTGAAATATTCTTAAAACTTAGCTGAGCTCTGGAATTTACAGTCATGAGACATTGACATAGTCAAGAATTTAGCAATCCAAAACAGAAATGGACATTCATACAAGTATCAAGAAGATCCAGTCTTACAACTAACAGGAACATAACTTTGGAAGATAAAATAAATCTCAAGATGTGGGACAAAATAGTCTGTAACTATTAAAGATCATAACTCACATGATGGACCTGACCAATTACCCAACACCCACCTGCTGAGAGGTTGTTAGAGCCTCCTTAAGAACCCACGGCAGAAGCCATGGTGAAAAATATATTATTAGTCTTTCTGGATTTCAAACATAACCTAAAAGAATAGCTTCTCTAGTCCTTTCTTTAGCAACTAATTTTTATTTGCAGGTTAATTTTTTTTAAGGGAAGTGCACCTATGGCAGTGAAAGCCTTCCCTAAATTTAAACAAATGAAAATGCTCAATGTTTACTAAGGCAGCAATCTCCTAGCGAATGAATGGAATCACTACAATCCACAACACAAGAGCACACACAAAATGCAGCAGTACAAAAGGTACTAACTAATGACCAAAAAACCCCACAAAATCAAAAAAGGACCCTTCAAAACATAATCTCATTCAACCAAAAGTCCCTGTGTTGGCTTGATGTGTCAAGACTTAATACCATCAGATTTTGAATTTAGTGAACTGACCCAATGATAGGGTGAACATTAAAAACACACGTCTCAGCAGCTGCTGTCAGAGCCACAGGTGTTGGCTGCAATTTTAACAATAGCACTGCTTCTCCTGGTGTACTCAACTCTTTTGAAGAGAAAGGAAATTGGAATATATGTTCATAAGAGATTTGCTTGTCTTATTTACTCTTCTTCTCTTATTTGAGCCCAGAAAGAAGATTTAAATCCCAGGGATTATGGTTAAACCAAGCCAGTTAATCAGGTGATTTAGGTGCAATCTGCCTTTGTTAGAAAATCAACTGAAAAATGCTGTAATGCAGCAGCAATGTCCAGAGGTGCATTTACTTTGCTAATGACTGGCATAAATATGCACTCCCCTCCCAAGTGACAATGTGCAAAGAGCACAAAAATGTTCCCAGTGGGAAGCTAACAGGACTATGAAGCTGAAAAAAGAACTACCAGAACACATTTACAACCATTTGCAGGGAAATGATCTTGAGACACAGCAAATATTCATAAATATTGAGGCTAATCACAGGCTACAGAAGGAACCTCTGACCAGGGAAACTACACTGTAACCTCAGCTCTACCACCAGCACAGTCTGTTGCCCTCACCCAACACCTTTGCCTGTCTGTGATGCTCCTCATCTGCCAAACAAGCAATCCTCACACCTTCTGTAACACATCTCCAAAACTTCAAATGAGAGAGAACACCTGTTCAAAAACAGCACAGCCAAACACGTCTGTAGACCAGGGCTTCATTTTTACTTCTGTCACAAACTTTTTGTGCTCTCATAAGTGAATAAGGGGCTTGAAATAAACTTTGTGGTCGCTGACAAGCCTTATCTAGAATGGTGCTCTGAGGACATCTACCATGCTGTTCACCCCTGAGAAGGGCACGAAGCACAGCAACTTGAGGTACTTTGGTTTAAAAGTTAAGTTGGAAGAGGAAGCAGTGGCAAAGCACTCTTCATACATCAATCTACCCCTGCAGCATTTGTAAAGAACGAGGAGAAGATCTGGCTAAGCCTAAACCTGAAGGACATTCAGCAGTTACATATCTGGGCAGAGAACCTTGATAACCAGGCTACAGCCACATGAGGCCAGGGCTTTCCATCACTGACTCCTGAAACTTTGCTGCTGAGAAAAAAGAAGCACAAGGTCCACGTGTCCAGGAAGAGCATGAAGAGAGGAGCTCAATTCTGCAATCCTGTGATGAGGTTCATTATTCAGCAGCTGGCCTGAGGGACTAGCCACAAGGATATGGAGGCCAAACACTGTAACATGTCGTTGCCCAGTGGCTCAACTTCAAATGGGAAAATGTAGGGTTTGCCTATCCCAAAAACCTCCATATGTCCCCAGGGGAAGGAGGGCATCAGGCACAGCTTCAGAGGAGACAGGAGGTGCCTCTACCACAGAGGTGGTCACTGCCAGGCCACTGCACAGGACACAGGCTCTCCTCTCCATCACTGCTGAAGGAGTTATTTCTGCACTGAACCCATCCACCAAATGAGGCCCTGCTGACTGCTTCAGTGCAGTTTTTGGTAGTCATCTACAGAGGCAACCCAAAAAGCACAAGTACTAAACTGAGTATATGCAAAAACACATCTGTAAATGCCTCAGGATATTTTTAGTTTTCTGAAATGTAAGGAATCTCAGGTGTCTACAGTAACTGGGAGAGGTTTCCATGGGCAACTCTCTTGAATGCAGCTGCCCGAACTCTGCTTTAAGGGATACCAAAGTCCTAGATTCCATAAACACTGAAACGAGATTACTGCAGGAATTTATTCAGTCAGCTAGATACAAAGTATTCTAAAAATACCTTGTCATAAAATTAGGATAAAAAAATACATGTACAAAACTCACATGAAAAAAGATAAGGATATAACAACTACCTGGGACTTCTGACTTACAAACAATACATGCTACTTAAAATGCAGAGGCGTTGCCACAGAAGAAAAGTTACTAATCCTGTTGGGGCAAAGTAATTGCACTGGTGTGGGGTTTGCAAAGGGGGAAGGGAAAGAAAAAGAAAAGGAATTGCTTTATTAGCGTTTTTGCAGCTTTGTTTTGTTTGCTTTTTTAAAAGAGCAGCTTTTTAAAATTACTTGTAAGTGATAGATGTAAACAAAGAAACTTAGGTTTATCAAAGCAAGTATTAATACTCTAGTTAAACTCCACTGACTTCCAGAGATACCTTATGGCTAGTAGTTTAATATGTACTTTAATATATTGCCTTACTTTTTTAAAGTAAAGGGTAAAATTGAAAGACTTTCCACTGAGACATTCTACTAGGAATATTCTTCCTCCTCAACATTTTCACTTATAGTCAATACAACATAAATCCACTTTACATTGCTAATGAGCTAGCTCTTTGTTCATTTACCTATCAAGTTATTTATAAATATCTCACAATCACAGCATTATCTGGGGGCTAAAGAGCATGCCTCAACTCAAAACAAATGGACATGTCATCTCATGTCCTTCCATAAACAAAAGCTAAGGGCTCAGATTCCGGCAGAGATTTAAGCCTATAATCATGTTTCATATGTTCAGTCTCATAGCCTTACTCAGGTGCTTTAAACAACGCAAAACAAGAGCAGTTGCCCTTAACATACAGCAGCACTGGAATGCAATAAATTGTTGTACCAGATGGTACATGAGACAGGGGACACGTGTGGATGCTGCGGAGGGTTCCCTCTTCCCGAACGTGCAACGTGCTAGGTTGGGCTTACAAAGACCATCGAGGGAGGAGGGGAATCATTTGGGCAAGGAGACAGTACCCATTGGCAGAGAGGAGGAAGGAACTCACAGAAATCTCCTGAAACTATTTTGGAAACTTTTTTTTTTGTCCCTAAACTAATACCTACAGCCTATGCTGACACAACAGCAAGTTCTAGCTGTATGACACTGACCTCTCAGATAAAAATAGGCATATTTTGATGACACGTTATATACAGCAGTTTATACAAGTAGTAATTCAACAAAATGGATTTTCTCAACAAGAAAAATCTGCAGCAACATATATCCAGATTAAAGTCACATTCTTCACAGACACTGTGTACATTTTAAAATCAAATGTAATATTTTAACTCTGTTTTTTTAACTGGTACAGACCAGAAAAGTATTCACATGATATTAACACTAAATCAATTTCTCCCTACATGATTCTATGCCATCAACCAGCAACAGTGTAATGAATGCAAAATATGCTAGTTCATTTGACACATTGCCATTTGTACATATTCTAGTACTAAATAATTAACGCTCTGACTTTGGGAGAAAGGTTAAATTGAAATTAATTCTATATTATTTCCATTGTTGGCTTAGTTTCAAGATATAACTAGGAGTGTAAAACCAAAAGAGCTGTGACCAAGAAAAATTAGTTAGTGATTTCTCACTTTGTACTCCTTTCAAATCCATTCACGTTAATAATCAATACATGTTCCAAAAAAGTTTATTTAACCTTGCCCGATCAGGCAATGCAGAACGTCAGAAATCCTTTACACACTGTTTTTTCAACTGGAATTAGACAATGTGCTTACCGCATTCTGCAGCCTCCTCATTCCCTAAATCCTACTGAGGATTTACACTGAACTGAAACTAGTTTCTCTCAAGTTTACATTTCTCAGGTGCCATTAGGCAGAACCTACAATTCTTCTCTTTTCACATTTTTAAGCTCGGACATTAAGTACTGCAAGCCCCTACTCTCTCCCAACCTAGATCTACCCCTTTTCAAACAAACCAACTAAACTTTGTAGCCCCAAACCTGCTCCCCGTTATCGTATCACAGTGGTGCCAGCGGGGGGGCTATCCCTCCCCTATTGACGTTTACTTGATCTGTTGTGATTGATGTAAGCGCAAAAGTGGTTGCAACTGAGAACCCTGGTGTTTTACTCTCTCTCCAGATGGACTGAAAATATCCCCTTTTGTTTATACCCAAAACCCAAACGTCCCAGTAGCATTTCTGTTGCTGGACTTTTACCTCCAAACAGGCTTATATTTACTGAAGAAAAAAAAAAATCTATTTAAAAATGCCCCAGGGTTACCCTGTGATGTTGAAGCATATACTCAAAGTCTGTTTAACTGACTGATACTATGATTCATTAAAAAAAAAAAAAAAAACAAGCCTCGGTATTTTTTGCAGATATCAAATTCTGGAATAAATGCTGTTGTAATTTTAGGGTTCTATTTTAACAGTTAAAGGAGGGACATCTGGCAATAATCTACAAATAAATACAGTGTCTCCATTCTTAGTTTCTCCTCCAAAACACTACCTAGGACATTTTTGCAGCATGATTCATATAATCAACATAATACATTACAATGCCTTTCAAAAAATTCCAAATTCTCAGTTCATTCAATAAAGAACTCATTTTCAAAAGAGAAAAGGGAACATGCCATGCCAGAAAACTCACTTTATTGACTCAGCCCCGCTGCCAGGAGGAACAACGTGGTGAAGCAAACTCCACGATTTCAAAAGCATTTTTTTACAGCGAGGGCAGAGAGAGAAAGAGGCTTATTTACCGAAATGTGAGATTCCACAGGTGAGGCCAGAGACGGTCTGAAATCTTCTTCCTTTAGTTCCAAAAGTTTTAATTTATGATGAAGCCTGTAACAATCCTTTCAAGCTGCCAGGTAAAGCGCACGCCATATCTCAGCCGTATTTTCTTTTGCCCTTTTGCAGCGTAACTTTGTTATTTGCATAAAGCTTAGTTCTGGCCTATGGGACTTTTTGAACACCTACATGTTAGATTAGCTGTCTTGACATGCTCTATCAAGCATGACATCATGGATCTCCATGGTAACCTTAACCACACCTGCCCAGATGCCAGAGTTACCTGTCATGTTCAGACCTAACTGAACATAACAAAAAAACCTCAGCCACCATTTTCTAGGCACCCAGCCTTGCACAGGCACCAGAAGGGTGTATTTTTTTTTTTTTAAACTGGTGGAAATCTAATTTCATTTGCCAATAAATTTGTTCTCCACTGAGCACTGGCTGAAACGCTAGAGCTGTCGCCGACCCTTCCACATTTCCCACTGTATTTCCTAGTCAACAATAAAAGAAATCTGTGGAAAACATCTTCCAGCTAATTTTCTAAAGGCATGCTCAAAAGCTCCAGCTCTGAGAAACTTCTACACACTTATTTTTGGTCTCTGCCCCTCAGAAAGGCTTTTTGTTTTTTAATCGAGGTGACTTGTAAAACAGGTTCACAGCAGGGATTACCCCCCTCCCATGGCCAGGTTAGCATTTTAACCTCTTAATTGCAAACTCTTTTTCATCCCAGCAGCCGCTGGCCCAGCTTTTATACTTGTTCCTGCTCTTTCCTTCACTGCTGACCAGACTCAACCCCACCTAAGTGGGTGACCACGTCCTGCCATGAGCTCAGCAGCAGATGATTCACACCATCTCAAACTTCAGAAGACCCAGACTGTTTTCCTCCTTCCTCTCTCTTTTTTTCCTTTCTAACTTTCCTGAGGATTACGTTAGCGCCTTGCTTTCATTAACCCAGATGAGGCAGCCTTGGCAGAGGCAAGGTATCCAAAGCTCCTGCAGAAACTTGCATTACCTACAAAAAAACGATTTTGTTCCTCGGCTTTCCAGGCTTCCAGGCGGAGGAAGCTCTGGTGCCCAGTGTGGGGTTGTCTTGCATGGGGGAAAACCTGCACTCCCCCCGGCTGCTGTGAGCTCACGCCCCAGTTCACCACACAGACCAGCTCAGCTGCTGGTTATTTGCCTCGCGGCAGTATCCCAAGGCCCTTGTGCAAATAAAGATGGCCCCTGTCTCTGTGAGCTTTCCTTTCCAGAATAAGATATCACAAACAGGGTAACAAACCTGCGGGGTGGAGGAGGGATGATCTGTGTGCACAGCTGGGAGGTTTCGGGTCACCACGTTAGTTAACCATCAGTAATCCCCAGTGGCATTTTACCTGGCCATGATTATACTTCTGATTTGTGGCAGGTTATCAAGAGTAGGAACGGGTCCTCAGGAGGCACATCCACGGAGGGATTTATCTGAGTAAACGAAGCCTGGAGGAAACCATTAATACACAGTGGAAGATAGGGACAACATTCAGAGCTGACCTTGCTGGTGCAGGTGATACAGTATGATCTGACAACTTCAAATATTTTTTTCCTGATGTTTATTTTCTGCAAACCTGATGTTTACTATCTGCAAACTCAGATACTGATAGTTAAAACAAACAAGAGAAGAAAGTCCACAAAAAAAAAAAAGATACAATTACTAATCTTGATTTTCTGGTCCATTTTCGTTGGCTATGGACCTGACAGGGTTTAGAGCAACCTGGAAGACAAATTATATGATATGCAAGGCACTATCTCCTAACTGCAAATATTGGGATGTTTTATGTTCCAGCTGCACTATTTGACATAGAGATTAGAAAATGGTGTTGCATTAGCTACTAGCCTTGATAGATTCCCACTGTGGATAATTTTGCCACTTTCAAGATATTGAAGCAGCTGGAGAAGTACGAAGGGAGAAAAGGAACTGGGAAAATAAATCGTGACATTTTAATTCATGTCTTCCCATACATCTTACAGATTTTGTTTATGATACATATGTTACATACACATGCCTACTACACAGGTATGTAGCTTGTCTGCTACACACATACATATATAAGGGGCTGGGGGGAGGAGGGAGGAACTATGTATGCTAAATACACATACACACCCTCTGAAGCAAAATTGTATTATGGTCTTATTCATGGAGCAGCTCAGTAAGCATGCATTATACATCCACATAGATATATATATACACACACATAAAGCTATGTATATATACACATATACCTATACGTATCTATACACAGAGATACATAATATATACACACACACAAACACAAAATACACACATGTGTGTGTGCACGCCTAGACACAATTGGTAAGAAAAAATCTCTCTGAACTGTAACGCCATGACTATAATAATCTTACTGCATCTGATAAGTCAGCCTTGATACATTACATCCCAACTAAGCAAATTTCTTACCATCAACTGGTATAATTTATTTCTGCATGTTTTAATGCGTCTTCTGTTCAGTTTATCTTTTTTTTAAGTTATGCTGAACGGATGGAGTCTGTAGTCTTTCGCATCCCCAAGAAAGACAGTTTGATGCTCTAATAGTAATTTTAAAGTTATTTTGTTTTAAAATTATTTAAAAACTCATTACATACAATGTATATGTCTAATCATAAAAAATTTGAAGTAGGAGACATTCGCAAGAATTTTACCCTCAATAAATTAGAAAGGATGACACATTTTAAACAAATAACAGGAACAGTTACTGCATTCCTTCTGTAATTTATTGCCTTCAGAAAATACTCAAATTACAAAATGTGTAGGGTGTAATGCTGTAGGCTGTTCAAACTGGGTTTGTAGTGTCTGTAACACTGGAACTAAATATTTACATGACTCCAAAAGATTTAATCTCTGGATTTCACCCCCCTCCCATCCCCTTTATTTAATTTGTATGTATCTTTATCTACCACCCAGCACATTCCACACAGTCGCTAAAGTTCATAGAAGAGATAAGTGGGGAGGAAAAAAAAAATAATCAAGACTTTCAAAGGAAAGGAGGGAAGCTGTTTAAAAATAAGGAATAGATCATCCTCGTTAGAGCTGAAGTCTTGCAGTAATTTTAGCTGGATACATATGGATTCTAGCAGTTATGTTCCGAGGCAGTGATAGCACCTGAGATCTCTAGAGACCCTGTCAAGGAGCAGTTGTAGGGGGGGGTTACCAAATGACAGTCTTTCCAAACCTGTAACAACGGTCTGATTCCCAAAGGTTTAGAAGGCTTCAAAAGAGTCTGGGAATTCAGTAAGAACTCCCATAACAGAGTACAGTATTTTTCCAACTTGTTTTTATCCTTACTTACAATTAATTTGTTGTTAGTGCTGAAATACCTATAAAACACTAAGAAAAAAAAAATTTTATAAAAGTTTTGCTGTCAATCATTTGTTAAACTAAGAATAACGAGCAGAAGATTTTTGAGCCTGAACTCTAAATTCTGCTGGCTGACTGCAAAAAATGAATTATGGAATAGAAGGTAGATTGTCTGTAAAGCTGAACAAATTAAACTCTAACAATGCACCCAAAACCAGAGCCCAGAACTAGGCTGTGAAGAGATCCTTGTACAGCATTCCCTGAATTCAGAAGGTCGGCATGACAGCAGCCTCCACCTGCTCTGAGAAATACATCAGCGTGTCACATCGCCTCTGACCCTACATCTACTTTTCGCTGCTGAAAAGCAATTGCAGGCAGGTGAGAAGCAAACCACCTTAAGGTACGCTGCTGACAGACCAATGTGGATGTCAAAACAGCTTGGAGGAGACAGATACCTGTGGATAAGTCCATTCTGTTGGTATTAAAAGACTCAAAAATAGAAAAGAAAGCAAATGAAAGGGTAACAGAGCCAGCTAAATCATACAGACACACTCTACAGATATTTTCTTTTCTCCCGGGCAGTGGTGCCAATACTGAAAGTATAACAGAAGTTAACAGCTGTTCCATATTTTCCCTTTAGCTGTGAAAAGTAGATGGAGACCCATATACTAAGATCAAGAGTCTCACCTTCATCCCTTTTTCTGTGTATACTCTAAAAAAAAAATGAAAAGCTCTTCAAAAATGTCAGTTTCAACAAACAATTCCAAGGTAATATTAAATAGTCTCATTTTTATTATTATTTCTTTGAATTTCAAGGGAGCAACTGAATCTTAGGCTGCATCCAAAAAAAATCTGTGTAATGTTTTGCCACATTCTCACCTTTTGTAATGAGGTAACGCTCAATTTTGTAGGAGTTATAAGGACTGTTCAACAAAAAGCAAGATACGAATTCGACTTTCATACCTGATCTCTCAGTCTCTCCTGGTGTCCCATTATTGCTGTGGCGTGGTGGGGATATTTCTGTTTCAGATGCTCAAGAAAAGCCTCTCTCTTCCTGTCCATTTCTGAGGTTTGCATTCCCAGTATTTCTTTGGAACTGCGGGGGCCACCTACTGTATGTCTTCGAGGGATGTTGCGGGTGGACTTTGAATTAGAAGAAGTGTGACTGTTCGGGGTCGAAAGGAGCTCTTTAGATCGGAGACATTCTGCATCATCTAGTGATGTTACATGCAAACTGGTTTTTGCCTGGTCTGAAAAAAAAAAAAAGCCAAACAGTAAATCATAAGAACTTAATCCCAACATTCACATCAATAAGAAAAAGAAAATAATCAATATAAAAGCTAGGTTCTTTAAAAAGTCTGGTAGTGTTCAGTGGCATGTTCTGCATCATTAGGCATATCCATGCTGTAAGTGGCCCAGAAATAATCACTTATATAAGCTCTATACAGTACTTACATATTTTTAACACACAACTGCAGTATTGCCTCACAGAAAAGTGAGCATCATTAAAGTAGATGTTCCTTTTATATCATCTTTACCACTATGTGACTTGAAAAGAAGATCTGACAGGGCCCTTATTCCCTGACCTTTAAAATCTACAGGATGCTTTCCACAAGAAGAAACAGGTTTCTTCAATAGGCTCCAGTTCACTTATGGCCCAGTAACTAGTATCCTTAAGGATACTAACTGATAAAATTCCTTTGACAAAGCAGATTTGAAATCTTTAATCTTTTTTCAGTGTGTTTTCCACATGCTCTGAAACACCTATGAAATAAGACGAGGGTTTTGGAGGCTTTTTTTCCTGATTTCTGACTTTGGTCTGGTTTTAAATTTCACGGAACTCCCTTGGATTTTATACGTCTCAGGATAGCGGGCTGGAAAATACTTCATCACTTTTTCAATAAACCATTTCTTAAGAAACAGAGTAAGAGCAAGTTTTGTGTGATATAAAAAAAGAAACCAACCCCAAATCTCAGATAAATTTTACCACTTAAAATCTACTTTAAGGCCAAAGACCATGACGACGTTTGCAAAGAGATAGGCAGACACGGGACATGGCGGGTATGTAAGTGCTGGCTTATCTTCAGGTAACTGTGTAACATGAACCCTCTGGTGCATGAAAAAGTGTAGTCTGGAGCCTTGTTACCTAATACCTTTGAAAAACCCCTTGCTCCTTTGTCAGCAAAGAAAAAAAAAACCAGACCACAAAAAAACCCCAAACCCAGAAGCATTGAAAAGGCCTCTCCCAAGTCTGCTGTGGCCTTCCCCACCTTTTCTGGGCAGCCTCAGCCGTCCCTGTGAGTGTTAACCCTTTACAGCACCTCAACAGGAGCAGGAAGCTCCCTCTTCTATGTGTTTTTAGTAGAGCTTTATTTCTCTCTCTCTCTCCGATATTTTTCGCCTCAGAGCCCTTTTTTCCCCCCAGCGACCATCTCCCCCGCACACTGCCATTTATACAGCACTGCTGTTTGGAAACAGGCACCTACTCGCTTCTTTTTATGGTTCAGTCAGTCAGTCTGACACCCTGCCCACCACTTGCCTCAGGATTTTATGCTGGGGATTTTTCAGCTTTGTGGTGTGCGTTGGCAATTGCCTGCCAAGTCCCACGTAACATCAAGCCCTAGTAATAAGGCCAATTCTCCACTGGTGGAGCCGCTGCTCCACAAATTTACATGGGGAACCGATTCCCTGGGGTTTCACAACAAGACTGGGCCCTGGAAGGTCCTCAAAGACTTTGCATGTTTCTGTAAGCTCCCTGTAATGCTCACAGACTCCAAAATATCAACAACATCCTCTCATGGAAACCTATCCCGAAAGCAGAACCGGACACAGGAGCTCGGATTGCAGGTGGCACCACGCTTTGATGAGCACAAATCCAGGCCCAACTTTGGAAACAGGTTTGGTTCACGGGGAAGTTTTGCTCTCATGCAGATTCAAAATGCCTTCTTCAATCTCCGCAGAATCTTTTAAGACCTTCTTAGAAGCAGAGTCCTCTTTAAACCTTCAGAGCAGCAGCCTCGCGTGTACGTACACACACACTCACACGGCAACTTTTCCAAGCGCAACTCAATTACGAAAACATCTAGTCTCACAGATTACTGAAAATTCAGAGCACTGACCACCAGGTACACCCAGCTTTTTTGAGAAAAGTGGCAAAAAGGAGAGTTTTGCTTGCAAGAGGTAAGCGTGGCTACTCCAGATACACTCGGTCAAACTGGTTTCTGAAAGCTGTACGGTCACTTCAATGGATTTTACACAAGAGGAAAAAGAGGTGGGATGGGGCTGGCTGGAATTTACCATCTTTAAGTTGTTGCACCGAGAGCCCGCAGGTTATATCCCTGAGGCTGTAGGAACAAAGGCGGCAGACATAAATAAAGGATTTCCTTGGAGCTCGAGGGAGTCAGAGCGAGCGCGGGTGACTGAGTGCAGCAATTTGGTACAAACCCTTAAAGTATGGTCACAGCAGCAGTTTCAATCACTGAATTGGTGGCAGGCACTTCCTCAAAAAGGCAGGTAAACCCACACAGACAAACACAACTGAGAGCTCATGAATGTGTATTTCAGGTCCTAAATCTCCCTCGTGCAAAGCCTTTCCCTACTCTGCACTTCAGTCATTTCAATAGTTTAAGAAAAAGCTAATTATGTGGAACATAAAGAGATGTATCAAGTAAAATGTTTTACCACTATTGGGTGAAACCTTGAGAAAGAATCAAAAATAACATATTTTTCTTATACTATATTAGAAAGATCAACAAATTACCTTATTTTTCTTTCATATACTTGGAAAATACTGTATAAATGCCAGTGAAAAGAAAGGAATGTAAACTATGCAAACTAATTGCTAGTCTTGCCAGCGAGCTGACCTGGGCATTCAGCACGCTCCCGCCGCATTACAGCCCACAGCAGCACGTGACTTTCTTTGCAAACCAAACTCTCTATCACGTTTCAATACGGGTCTTTCCCCTAGTAATTGCTGAAAAAAATCCTCCTCAGCCACTTCCTAGATACGGGCAAGTGACTTTGATGGCGAGACTGAAAGCTGGGATGGTGAAACTCCCCCACCCCACCCCCAGTGCACCTCGGGGCACATAAGCTGCACAGCTGCTGTGTGGGCCGCAGCGCTACAGGGAGGAGAACCCAGGAGAGGTCTTATGGATCCTGGACTTGCTCAATAACAGCCTGGGCAAACTTTCCGTATCTTCCAAGTGAAGATAATAGGCCTAGAAAATCAATGCCCACAGATAACTGCGAAATGTGTGAAGGATCATGTGATGGTTCCCAGAAGAGAGCTAAGAGTAGCAAAAGGATAAATTATGCAAGTACCCTCCTTGGAAAAGGAGTAGAGAGAAGCCAAGGGAAAACACAAAGGTGTGAGATAAGCTTGTCTCCCTCTCTCCCTCCCTCATACTCAGAAGGTAAAAGCTGAAGGTCTTTCTGTTCATAAAGTACCAAGTCTAGAGGGCAACAAAAAGCAAGACTTGCTGATTGATAGGGGAGGGTTTTGGTTATCTGAGGGCTTGGGTAATCCTTACACTTGAGTTGCTTCTCTGATTCAAAAACAAATTTTCAAGATTTCTTAACATCACCCATTACTAAGGTGAGTATAACTACAGGAAAGGTCCAAGTCTGCAGCCTAGAAGGAATATGCCTAGGACTATCAGGAAGATTATCATAAAGGATTAATTGATGCGAGTTGGAAATTTTAAAAAAATAAAGTAAAAGTCCTTCAACGCATCCTGGTATGCAATTCTTCTAAGTCACACCCTCTGTGAAGTCTACAAAGGTCAGGAAAGTCACTTTGCTTCATTACTTTAAATGTTGTGAAGACTTTAATAGTCCTGTTTTGCAATCCAGGTGACAGAGAAGAGCATTTTCAGAGTAATTTCAGAAAGCAACAAGTATGGACCTGACATGTACTGATACTATGAAAATGAGCCTTGAAGCAAACCACATTCAACACTTGAAGTTTAAAAAAGAATCCAGTTTTAACAGCGGGAGTCAAACCCACCTCCATTATATTTATGCTAGCAGTAAATTTGAGATTATCTCAAATCTTTCTAATTTATTCCAGTGTCTTTACAATTAACTCTGTTTCCAAGGAACTTTCAAATGTAACTTTTGGATATGGGCCAAAACAACTAAATTTGGTAATGAACTTCCAGCATTCAAAATTTTTGGTAATCAGAGGATCAGTCTGGTCAGACCTCTGGTTTTCTAGCTCCACATGTATCTCAGGCAGCTTCATGCAACCCATACATAAGAAATCTGTTACTCAAGGATTGTTTTTTCCTACTTAGACACATTCTTTAAGATTTCCGTCCCACTAAACAAACATATACAGAGAGAGATGCACGTGACTGGCACTGCCCAACATTTTAACTGAAAAAAATTATTCAAAAGAGCATTAAGCAATTAATGAACACACACACACACCCCCAAGACAAAAAGAAGAGTATTTTTTGATCCTAAGTCTCTGTGCACCATTTTCTGGTATTACAGACCCGTAAACTTGTGTGATTTTTTTAAAACCACATGTATCCAACCATGCAATATTTGTTTCACAGAAACACAGTAACACAACTTTTCCTTAAGTGCTTATGAGGAATACAGTCCACATGAACTGGGAATGTTCACAGGTGCTCCACAAATACTATAAAAGATGTAGATTAGATTAGGTATTTGTCATGCTACCCGAATGTTATGCTCCACGTGGAATATCCCACGTAGAATTCACCAGGAAATAGTTTTCATTCGCTTTTAGACAAAATATATAGTGCAACAGTAATTGTACAAATGCATCACAGCTGACCCGCCGTGAAAACCACGCTTATAATTTCTTGGCTTCGCTCCAAAACAAACCCAACGGGTTTCACACAAAGTAAACTAACCCTGTGACAATCTGCTGGGAAGCCCCCTCTTTTAACAGCCACCCCGAGAAAAAGATGAGCGCAAACCTATTTTTCCGAAAGCAGAGCTATGTCTCTGCCATAGGTGAAGCATGCAGAGCATTTAAAGGGAAGGTGACATTATCTCGCCCCCCCCCCGCCATCGCGGGAGCAGCACCCTCCGCACCAGGCAGCGTCCTGCAAACTGTGACAGCAATACAGCGTGCTCCCGGCTTTAAAGGGTAGGCAGAAATCTCTCTAAAGCTCTAAAGAGGAAGTTAAACTCACAGAGTCGGAGCAGTAGGGAAATCTGCAGAGCCATTAGCACAAGAAAGACATGCTCCCCCCCCGCCCTACGCATTCTGCCTCCAGTTATAAAAAGCAGCAGCGAGGGGCATGTTTAAATGCAACTCCATCTTTGCCTGATTCTCTTACTTACCCTTCATCTCTCTGCTCTCTGCTGAGCAAGCCAGGCACAGCTCAAGTTTCTGGCTTTCGTTTTCCTCCATTGTCCCTGCCCACCGCACAGGCTCCCCTCTCCAACTTGGAAGCCGCACCGCCCGGACTGTCAGCGCCCGGCTCGGGGAGGAGAAAGGCAGCTCTCCCGTCCCCCATGCAAAGCCACCCCCCACACACACGCACCCCCCCCCACCCCAGCCCCCCTAAGCGCCCCGCACGCCCGCGGTGCCGGCAGCGGGTCCCCCCGCGATGGTGGGCGGCGGCGGCCGGACGAGTCCCCCGAGCCCGGGGCCCCAACAGGTGATGGGCTTTTCTGCAGGAGAGCCCCTGGCCGGCTGGCTTCCCGCGGCAGCCGGCGAGCCTTATGAAAGGGAACATTTCAAACATGATTACAGGCCTGAGTCCCTGCTGGAATCCGAATCCGTAGCCTTTTAAATCTCTGTCATGGGACAAAAGCCGTTCCACAGAATATTTTTTTAAGCTCGTAACCACCAAGCCCACAAACATTCCTGATAAATGCTCCTCTGTCTTTTTTAGCGTCTAGTTTAAAAGTAATTCATTATATAAGCGCTTTGAGGTTTTGTTTTCTGTTGAATTCTTTCAAGCTGCTCAGAGAATGAATTAGGGAAAAATCAAGATACAGGAATTCAACTTTAGTGAAGCCAATAAAAATGAATGGTAGCAATATGTAAGCAGGGACTTTGGTTAAGAGGGATTTTGAAGCCTCAGTAGCAAAGCATATAGAAACATATAACTAATTCTCTTTTGGCAGATCAGAGGCAGGAAGTCTGCATGAGAATCAATAGGTCCACTGGGCTGCAAGCAAAAAATAACGTGGCTGAGAAGGATGAGATCAAATCCCACAGATTCCAGCAGATGCCATATGTGTTGATTTAGTGGAGAATATCAGACCAAATTAGTCTATCAAAATCATAACGCAGAGCCAGAGGTGGTGGAACAAGCTGAGTGTTGAGTTACAGCATCACGACCAGAGAGTTTATCCACAGACAACTTCTGAATTAGGTAAAGAACAAAGCATAACTGAGATATTAATGAAAATATGCAATTTCTTGTTTAAATCATCCTCATACTGCAACACCAGATAACAGTTAGTATCTTGGATGTCTTTTTAAACAGACAGCATAATCTGGTCTTCCAAGCTTTCTACAACTCTGACTTCAATATAACATCAGCTAAATTGCTTGCAATGACCTCTCAACCACTCAGACCAGAGAGGCTAGGAAAATTCCCCTACGTTTCCTTCTACATCTCTATCTGGCAGAAATGTCATCCTGTCTACTTAGATTATTGAATGCAGAAATGTTTTGTGTATATATAAATTCAATACAGAAGCTCAAGGAGAAACTCTCCTCATGCCCCAATCCTCTCCCTTCCAGACAGAAAAAGCCTTTGAGAAAACGACAATTAACAATTGATAAATGAACAAAACTATTGTTCACTAGATGAGACATACGTATTCTCTAGCACTTAAGCAATATTTATTTTCCTTTTTAACAATTAATTCTATATGGTTGCGGAACCTGGCAAAAGTCCCAGAAATCTGGCACGGAAAACATAGAAAAGATGAAAATACAATCTAAACATTAGCACTGCTATTTAAGGTCTGCAGTACAGTGCTCCCAACAGAATACTCCTGTAGTTGTCCTGCAATATAAAGAAAACAGTGTGATACATATTGTATTTAGAGTAGTGTTTTTACTGGCCATGGGTTACTCCTGCTCATTCTGATTGTGGACTATTTTAGGAGGAGAAGTGATGGCCAGCCATCCCACTTATCTGATGTTGCCTTTTGTGATACGGAGGAATGTGCCTTTAACACTGAGGTTTTCCAGAGTCTGCACAAGCATGATGAGCCTCTTGCAACTTATATTCACAGCCAGCTGGATGCAGAAGAGAGGTCTTACAGGAATAGTGAACACCACCAGCTTCAAGAAATATAAAATAACTCAGAAACGCCTGATGAGAAAAGAAAGCCAGTGCAGTTGCCTGGAGTAGCAACATGAAAGCTGTACCAAGACATTACCTGCACACAGGGCTCAGAAACTGAGAGTCAGGAAACTAAAGGCATTTAAAAAGACTTTATCCTGAAATGGATAGCACAATGGAAAGCACAAAACATACTTGCCTACAAACGCCTAGAAGGAAGGTGCTTTTGTAACTTCATACATAAGCAGGGTTAGCTCTGGAGATCAGTACAGTTTGTACCAAGAGCCTTAATAAGGTTGAAATCAATGCGCTCTAGCCCCTTAGGAGGCTTTACCTCCATCCACGTGGGGGGAAAAAAACCCTAGAAAATTAGGTAAAGTCTAAAAAAAAAAATATATAAAAATTTCATTAAAATGAAAATATCTACTTTTAGCCAGCACCATTAGTTTCCACAGCCAAGAGCACAACAGAGAGTTGGTCTCTTGACTCTCACTGAGGTGTCCCAGCAAGCAGCCAGGTGCCTCTTGGGAGGGTACCAACCTCATCTGAAACTGTTGCTTTCATGGCCACAGCAAGATGCTCCCACTGCTGAGACTGACAGTAAATGGTATTGCTGATGCTTGTAAGGGGCCTAAACAACATGGACCCACAAAATGCAGAGGTGATCTAAGGGAGATTGCTTATTTGACTGGGGACATGTGACTTGAAAACTGGGTGTCACCTTAGGAGAACTTCTGTGGCTGCAGAAGTAGTCTCTCGAAGGGGATTAAAGACCGTTGTCAAAAGGTGAAACTAAACATGGCACACTTCAGTGTCATCAAAGTCAAACAAATCAGGAGAGCCTGCCCAGCCTCAGAAGAAACATAATGGCCTCTGCTGCTGCTCAGGACAGGGAACAGTTGGGACAGTAAAGTCTCAAAACATGTCCTCACTTAAAGGGAAAAGTCCTTGGTCCCAAACTGGATTTAATTAATATATGTAACAATGCCATTCCTTAAGATGTTACCTAATTCTGTTTAAAAGAATTAGTGAAAAACTCCTTTAGCAGCTGAGAAACTGGAGACAGCTGGAACCATTACACTGTTAGGCTCAAATAAAGAGCTCCCCAGCACAGTCACTGGGACGAATCACGAACGACAAGTTAAATAAACTTGATTAACCAGTTCACAGCACGCAATCAGCATTTGCTTATCTGTGGGATCAACAATAACAGTGGTTCCTTTTAATTATGGTGCTCAGATCTGGACCCATCAGTATCAAAACAATGCACGGAGAATAATTGCTAACGGGTTATGCTGTTTTAATTGTGTTTAAAATTAATGTCCCAGAGCAACTTAAACACTTCTGGGTTTAGCGTGTGCATAAAAGGAACAATTAACAAATACTGGCTGTGTTCAATTAGCCAAACTTATAATATACAATGATGACTCCATGGCTCTAGCAATTATTCACAGCTAAAAAAACTGGGAAGTTAATTATTAATAGTTAAATCAGAAGAAGCATCCCATAATTAAAGACCTGTCTCAATGTCCATGTGAAATCCTGTAGCCACTGAGAAAAACATAATGAATGCTCTCCGCAGGAACCAGCCTGACACTCTCTAGCCTACCGTAGTCCAGAAACAAAATAAATATTAGACCCGGAGCGATGAAGCAGAAGTCTGGGAGGAATTACGAGCACTCAAGAGGGTCACTCTGCAGCATCTCTTCAAGCCATTACATGGCCAGAGATCGCTTGGGCCTGCCCTGGAGGAGCAGAGCATCAAGAGGATGCTCCAGCAGGTCAGGAAACCTTCCCTCCACGCCAAGGAGTTGCAGGTGGCCATTCGCTGCCAACCAGTCAGAGTTCAAATGAAGAAAGTAACTTTAACTAACCATGGAAAAACAGCACCGAGGGTAGCAAAACTCTGATTTCCACCTCAGCCAGCAGAGAGCAGCTTCGGTGCTGCATTTCATTTGAGCACATCTTTGTTCTCCTTTGTGCTCAGTGAGTTCACTGCGGTCCTTGGTGTGTTTTCTCAATGCTCAATAACTAAAATAGACTCACTCCTAAAAGCAAAGCACTATGTTCAGATAGTATATTATCAAAGATGATATAGTATTAGCCACTAGCATGTACAAGCAAAATTAAAAAAACCTCTGAGGTCTGTCGATACGAATCCATGCAAGTAAATCTGGGGAGAAAGATGTTTACACTATTTTAAAATTAATTGTTTGCTTATTTGCTATTGCACAATAAGGAATCACAGACTTTTAAGATGTGGAGGGGGGCTTTATGATAATTTGGCCTCAACTGCTTAGTAAGTGATTTCAATGAACTGGGTCCCATCTCTAATGTAAGGATAGCAATTAAACTATTCAGTGGTTAAATTAAAGAAAAACATCTGAACTTGATTTTAAAATTTATGATGACAATCTAATACAACCTCTGGGATTCTTTATCACGAAATTACCTTTGCTATTAAAAAAAACTTGTGGAGAGTTTCAGTATTTACAGTCTGTACATTCCAGTTCAGTTAAGGACTCTCATATTTCTGAGCCAAAACTAGCCAAAGGAGTGAGATGGTAACACTCCAGCTGAAGCAAAAAAGAAAATTGAGCACGAGCTTCTCTACACACGTCCGCAACAGACTTTCATCGTGTCTTGTCAGACCTACAGGTTTCAGCTCTTCAGAGAAGTTCAGAGACTGACAGTGGTGCCAAGAGGCACCACCAGCCTTAATCACTAAAACGACTATTAAAAAGAGTCACTAAGAGGCTGAAAATAAGATATTCAGGCAGAAGATACATTCATCTTCCCAAATCCATTTCAAATGGAGCTCTGGGGAGCAGCTATAATCACCTGCCGCTTGGCATCGCCAAGCTCTCCGGTACGAAGAAGGATGCAGCGTCCTAGCCCACCTTCAGCCAAAAAGCACTGTGCTGTTAAGTGCCTTATGCATCTCCAAGTAGCAGAGCATCCTTCATTCACTCCAAAAGACATTTTGCTCAAGCTCAGAACTCTCACACCTGGACACCTACATGATGTATAAATAGGTTAGGTTTTCTGTTTTCCAAGTTTTATTCTTGCTTCCTTCCTCCCCCTCCAATCTTTTAAATAAATGAAAAGATCTGAAAGCAGTAAACACTTGTGCACATCCTAAATCAAACTCAGAAAAAGGACTGTGGTCATCACAAAGAAGAACTAACATCCAAGTGGGGAGAAGAAAAAAAAAAAAGGTGATTCATCTCTTTCATCCATAACTTTATCTCCCCCTCTAATTTGGGACGATCCCAACAAAGCTAACTCATCTTAGATACTCTGTAACGTGACTTCCCTTCCCACCTCCCAAGGCAAGATGGAACAGAGCTAAATGAGCGTAATTACAGGACGCATGTTTCTGTCTCATGTAATGCAACACCTTATTTCACACTTTTTACTCCCCCGCTGTTTCCATCCCACTGTACCAAGCTAACCTTGACATTAGTACACTGCCACCCGTGCAGCCAGCTTTGAACTGAAGACCCTGGGCACGCTACAGCTCCTCCTCATGCCCGCCAGCCTGGCAGAAGAGCCTGGCTCTTTGCACATCACACTTTCCATACAGGATCACCACCTATGGTAAGGAACAAGATCAGCCTGCAAACACAGAAATAGAAAATATGAACATCTGGTTTTGTAAGGTAGCAAACAAATAACTCTGTGAAAGGGAAATGTGCCTTACATCGTGGAAATTTCAATCACTAGAGTTTAATCAAATAAAATGTAGTATGTGGGTGGGAAGAAGCAGTGTAGGGAATAGTTTCTGAGGGAGGTGGAATAAAGGGAGGGGAGAAGGTCACTTTTAAGTCCATCTGCTCTACATTCAAATTCTGTTTCTCCCTAGTGTAAAGCATTTTGGTTTTGATAAGTTCCCTTTTGGATGAATTCGCTCAAACAGAGCTTTGGTGAGAGCTGGGTTTCAAACTGGTCCAACTCTTTAGCATGGCCAGAGCGACAGACTTAATGCCTGAAACATCAACTATTGCTGGTTTCACGGATGTCTGCAGGATGTGGTTGTAAAGGTACGCGGCGGCATGCTTTAGTGATCAAAGGTATTGAGAGTTGCTCTCTGCAAAGTACAATCATACTTAAAAAGTATCATGAGAGAGCCTTTATTTCAGCTGCTACCAAGTACACATGGAGTTTATAAGATTGTCAGTTGACTGCTGAAATTGCTAAGGAAGACCAAGTGCACTTTGATGGAGCTTGGGTCCAAAGATAACACAATAGTTCAAATTATGTTGTGATTACCGTAACTACTTACTTATCAACAGGCGATTCTGATAAATATTCTACCAAAACCAATGGTTTAAATAAAACTACTTGTAAATAATAATTAGAAATTAACACAATGGTGCCAGTATTGCCAACTCACAGCATTCGCACAATTCTTGATGATAGTCTTTCTTGAAAAGTCACTTTTTTGGGAACACTATTCATTTTATTCATCTCTGGGCTGTACCAAATCATATATTCATTTTTTCTCCACAATGTCATTGGCAAGAACTAGATTTTTTTTCTGATGCTCAGACTAAAATCACGGGAGAGGTCAGTGCCACTCTGACCTAATGAGTTGGGCATTTTTAATTGTTCTGACTACAGTTTCTCCCTGCCTCCTGCCAAAAGCAACACTACACAGCAAATGACAATCCAAACACCCAAAAAGAGATAAAGACAAACAGAATAAATTCTTACAGTTTTTTTTTTCCATGCTGGATTTCCAGCCCAGTGCGGATGGTCACAGGTTGCTGTTTGCAAAGCTTTTATTTTTGCTCTTTGGAGAACACCAGCTCCTGAAGGCAGATGCAAGAGCAGAGGGCTAGTGGAGAGCCTCCTACTTGTAAATATATCAATGACCCCTCCAACAGTATGTGCATCCCCTTCCTTCAAAAGTGCCTCTCTGACCTTCCCAGACCATGCTGATGCTATCATTAAGACTGCTGATTAGTAAGAAAGCAATCAGAGCTGACAGCAATGGCACTCCTGTTCTTTCTCAGGCCTGCCCAATCTGTTCTGCCGGGATGCACACTTATTAATTCACTCTTCAGCATTTAGGATTTCTTAGCTTTAGGGCAACAGGGACCATTTGATTATCTTGTCCGACTTCCCATCTATCACAAGCCATTAACTTTGATGTGGGGTCCTCACACGAAGGCCAAACACTTAAATGAGATGAACAAGATGTTACTGATCTCAGGAGACCAATGCCGCAGCTGCACTAGTGTTTGTTTCAAACCCCATCACGCATGCAATGAGATCTACCCAGATGATCAGCACAAGAAAGTGAAGGACATCAAGCTCCCAACTGACTTAACCCTGAGGAAAGCTCTTTCCTCTGCCTTTAATTTCCCAGATCAGACAACCACCTTAAAAAACCCCAAAGCCATCTTAACGTCAAAGCTGTGGTGTACACATCCAGTTTCCAGCACAGCCAGTCTCTTGTGCTTTAAAAAATACCTGAGGGAAAAAAGAAAAGCACCTCGAAACATACCTAATCTGATGTACATTGAGGGGGACAAATCCTCCTGAATGCTGCACGTTACCAACTGAAAGGCTGAAGCATGGCAGTTGATTATAATCACTGTCTTTAATACAGAGCTGCCAGTGCTACAAGCATGTTATTTGAGGCATTTCAGCAGGCAGGCCCATGAAGGTGGTTGATGGAACTGATGGCTCAGGCACACCATGTCCAGCAGCAGGAGGACAGCCATGACCCTCCACCCTGCAACAACCACCCCAGTTAAATAGACACTTTCTTCCCAGCACCTGGGCTAACACGGCTTTGCAAATATACCCATTCTCATTTCACAGACTATGTTATAGTTAACTGACTGATGTTTAATTACCCTCAGTGCTAAGAAATTGCTTCCTAGTTCTTCAAGGTAAAATTGACTTATCTTCAGTGATTAGACTTATTCCCCCGTTGGCACCAGACCCACCAGTGCTGTAGGACCTGCGCTCGGTGAGAAAGCACCTCATAGCATCCTTCTCAACCACTCGCATCAGCTGAGCTCCTGAAGATTTGCATCAGTCTCAGTTTACATCTTGGAAAACAAGTCTTTGCCTCTTTTCACTTTCTAGTATTCCCATCTTCTCCTTGCAGTACAGCTAACAGGATTATCAGAGCCTGTTCTTCTGAATTTAATACACTAACAGTAACAAAGGGGTACATGACCAAAGTTTACCTCTGAAAACACCGGCGCAGCTGGATGCTGCATGACAGCACAGAGCTCCCAGGGAAGTGGGTGTGAGGCTGGAGCTCTCTCCCCAGCTGGGACAGGGAGCCTGTGGCCATAGCTACCTCCTCCCAAAAAGGGAGAGAGAACATGCTGCGGGTTTGGCAAGGGCAAAATGTCCGAGCACCGAGCAAGCAGCAGTGACACGAATCTGGTGTCATATCCTATTTCTCCTACGAGGGGAAGTCTGCCCCTTCTGTGCAACATTTTTGCAGAAGATAAAAAGGGAGAAAAAGTAGCAATGATCCGTCTCATCAGGCTCCAAGAAGCGCAAAGAATTGCCTGGGGTGAAGGCAAGAATAAGCAACGTCAGCATAGAAAGGTGTCATACAAGGTTTAAGCTTATTCAGAGCTAGAGCTTCTGTCTCTCTCATGAATAAATGCATAACCCAAGACAATTTAATTCCAACTGTTTTGTATTTCTTACAAAAACTTTTCAAACAATGTGATGACTCACAGGTGAGCTCTCCACTGACAACATAAAATGACATTGTATTAGTTATCTCCCTTTACAAACTGCAAGTCTGCACTGAGATATACAAATATCTCTCATAATATAGCACATGCCTTTACATGCAGCATAGCTGAGGATAGGGAAGAGGCAGTAAATACTGACAATGACAGATTTTCTTCACTCCAAAGGAAAAGGTTATTAAATACTAATTGGTAACATTTACTGCACATGCATATACTCCAGTACTCTGATTTCCAAGACTCATCTGCAGAAGTATAACTTTGTGATTTATTCCATTTTATTTATGATTTTCATACTACTGCCTTAATCTTGCATAATTAGCATAACAAGGTCCAGTGAGAAATTCACACTTTTTTTTTTCCTCTTTTGCTCTACAACTGCCATTAAAAGATAGTACTTCAAGACTGCAGCTGGAATAATATCTGAATCCTTTTACCAGTTGGAGGAAATTCTGGGCAAAGTGCTGGAAGAAAAGAAGTATCAAAATATCTTTGAGACAAGATGACAATACTACTTACATGTCCCAATTTCAGTTTTATAAGCTCCTATAAATCCTCTTTCACAGCAAAGAGTAATGCAGGAATGCCCTTGGAAGAGGGCGTTGAGTAAGCAAAGGATGAGTTTGCAACCCATGAGCAGTAACATTCAATGCTTTTAGTCTGCTTTTTTGCAAGGAGTTTTGCTGTAAGAGCTCAAATCAAGAATAGCTGGATCCCAGTAGAGCAGCTCTATCCAGAGATATCATCTATCCAGGGCTATGGGAGTAAACCTAAGTGCAGAAGGCTTTACGGGTCTGACATTACTTGAAACACCTAAACCAAATTTCACCAACATTGGACACACTTAAGATTCAGCTTTACAGGGTTCTGGGCCATCTTGGCTTTTGCCAGATGATCCTTGAGGTCCCTTCCAACTTGGTATTCTGTGATTCACATCTGAGTAATTTTCTAAAGAAGTGCCGAAACGCAGGCAGAAAATACAGGCTGAATACCACAATTAGGGGGTAAAATGCTACAGGCAATAATTATCAATCACTTTCTTTTCCCAGCCATCAAAGAAGCTAATTTGTTTGTTTTCCCCACTCTGCAAGGAAAAGACTGGGTGGTCTTCTGACTTTAAGAGTCTGAGAAATATTCCTCTTGAGGACAGGCCACACGGGGCCTCCCGGGCAGCACGAGGTCCTTTTTCCACACGGTTTTACACTGTACTTGATTTTAGTCACAGACATTAAGACCGTGGTAGTGCTTTGCAAATCATCACTAAATACATTTTCTCCATAGCTTCATGCAAATCTCAGGAGTGTTTCTGAGACATGAATAAAGCCTCGTTTGTTGAAAGGTCGCATGTTTTCAGTTCCTCAGCTGTCTTCATCAGCACGGGACTGCCATGCTGCAGGGATTCTTTATTTGGTTAAAAACTAATTCCCCTTCATCTTGCAGAAGTTGTCACTGGTTGTAAGAATATAGCAGCTTCACTTGATACACGACAAGTAACTGTTGATTCTGAGGCTATTAGTTCATTGAAGGAGTGACGTTTCAATAAAACAAACATAAAAACTCAGCCGCTTGCAGACAGCTTAAATCATTCACATTCTATTTTTTTTTAAATACCTAATACATTGCTACATATTCAGACTTAAAAAAAAAAAAAAAAAAATCAAAAATTTTTGTATCTTCGGCCCCTTCTTAAATAACATACATCTGATAACACCTATGCTCAAAGCCATGCCATTTAAAGTCTAAGTTGTTTGCATACTAAAAAAAACTAAGTCATGGAGTGTTCAGTGCTGCAATTCAGCTTCCTTTTGCAGTAAAAAGAAACTAGGAGAAAATGGGGCAGGAACCAGCCTGAAAAGCTTTCTGAAAGCTACAGCTGCAGCCAGCAGCTGAAATTTAAAATCAGACATTATTTCTTCTCCTCATCTTGTGGGCTCTGCCACAGTTTTCAATAAACCACAAATTCAGCCACAGAGGCACTATTGCTCAAAATTTTCTTTTGCTGATGGAGCTAAAATAAGAGCCATAAACACTTCCCTCCGACTTCAGAAAGCAGCGTATGTCACCCCCCAATAGGATTCTTAACACATTGCATGGGGACAAAGTGTTACACAAGTAGCAAAACCCAAATGTGGTCCTGTGAAATTAATAATTTTATGTTGCAGAGAGAACCTGAAACACAAGATCATATGGGTCGAGGAAAGCTGAAGCAAGAACTGCATTTCTATTTCCCAACCCAGTGAGAGAACAGACACATGACAGCCAGCAGATACGGTTCCCTTGGACTTCCACAGGGCATGTAGCAACATCCCTCGGTAAAGAAACAGAGAGAGGAGATCCTCCCGTCAATAAAAAGCTGAATAAAGATAGGAAAGACCCCATAGGAACAAAAGCCAAATTTCCCAGGGGGTGAAGAATACCAGTGGCATCACAGAGTATGCACTGGTCCAGGCAGCTCTCAACATTAGTGAGCTGGAAAAGAGGGTATAAGTGAGGTGACAGAGCTTGCTGAGAACATTACAATATTCAGTGGAATAAAGACAAGGGCTGATTATGAAGAAGAGACTTCACAAGATTCACTGACTGGTGGTAAAGGGATAGATGAAATCCCATGTAGATAAATGTGAAGTGATGCAGATTGACTTTGAACCAGACTATTACCACTCAAACAGAGAGTTTGAGGTCATAACCATTCTGTGAAAACTTCAGCTCAGTGCTCATGAGTGATTAAAAAAACAAATAGATGTTAGAAAATGTTAGGAAAAGAATAGTGAACAAGACAGGTAATATCATTATGCTACTGTACAAATCCACAGTCTACCCACATTTTGAATATCGCATGCAGTTTTATTTCACTCCAGGTCAAAAAAGATATAGCAGAAATAGAAACATTATGAAAAAGGCGGTGTGGATGATCAAAGTTATGGAACAATTTCTGTACAAGGAACATCTAAATTATGTAGGACTCTCCATTCTGAAAACAGATGACTCAAACACCTGTTTGAGGTCTATAAATACGAGTAACTGAAGCTGAATAGGGAGAGGCCATTCATTGTCTCTCTCAATACAGCCTGTAGGGTTATTAAATGCAACAAGCTGGCTAATGATTCAAAAATACATAGATGTGAATATTAATTTCACAGAGCACTATGCAAGTGCTGGTAAGCTGAAGACCTTCTTGCTATAGGACATTGCAGTTGTTGGAGTTTAAAAAAATATATAAAACCCAAGTTAATGGAAAAAAATTCCACTGAGCACTGTTAAAAAAGAAAAAGGACATAATCTTTGGTTTCTCTCAAGTAATCTCTTAATTACATATTGCTGGGAGGATATTCCAGAAGTATCACTACATACTCTCCTTGATCCTGTATTCTTCCTTATGTAACCATCACCATTCAAGACAGGATGTTGGGCTGGACCTCTGGTCTGACCTGCTACAACTACTAAGAAGCCCTAATGCTGACAGTAACACTTTGTCATACATGCTAAACATAAAGAAATAGAAGCACTTACATTATAACAGAAAAATAACAACCCCAGACCTAAGCAAAACACTCTGCTGTGCAATGAGAATCATACGGAAATCTCCTACTAGAGTGAGGATATGGGAGAGAATACAATACGTTAAGTCTTATCATCTCATCTGTTGTAAAAATGGCCTAAACATTGTCTACACAGGAAAGTTAGTGTAGTGGAAGCTAGAGAATGAATTTGCAGTGCTTCAGCTATTCCACAGAGGTGGCAGACAATGCAGGGTAAATCTTCCAGGGCATCAGCATCTGAAGCTGTGGCTACCACCGAGTGTCAGAATGGTATTAAACCTTTTGAGTAAGGGATCTGTACAGCTTTGGGGGGCTGAGATCATCTTTTCTCCCTCATTAACTCCCCACTACTGAGAGGCCACTCGGGAGGACTTCAGGTGACAAGACTCAGGCTGAAGCACAGGGTGGCATCAAGCCTCCCTTGTCCTTCCCCATCTTTCTGGGATATGGGACCCAGGGTTAGGGCAGGCAAGGCTGTGCAGATCAGCACACAGGTGTCCACAGCATAGTACTGGGACCTGGTAGCAGTAGGATCATTGGCAATTTGCTCATTTAAAAGCATGAAATCTGAATGTCTACTCACACTACCGCACACAACCTCTCCATGAAGACATCAGATGTTTTGTCGCTGCAGTTCTTTGGAAATATGCTTTTACTATTTCCTTACCGTATTGAGATGTCTAACCACCTCCCTGCTTTCCTGTTCCAAGAAAACAGGAGAGCTTTATTTTTTTTTTTTTTGTTAGTCAGGAGATTTTTCAAGGGCAAAGAATAATACACCTTTTATTAAGCAGCTATGCACAGTAAGAAACTTTTTACTAGCAATTTCTCAAGGAATGTTATGACTGGCTGACTTGAAAGAGGCCTATCCAGAATCTCATTAGATTTTCAAGTACTTTAGAAAGCAGTTCTTACTGAATTATCAAACTTGTAGGAAAGCAATGGCAGTTTCATACCTGAGATTATGTACTTTTGTGTTAACTGCAGAAACATATCAGACTAGTAAGGAGTGTCATGCACTTGGAGCTACTGCAGTAACAGGGAGCTGCTGGGATATGTTGGAGAAGACTCTTTGTAAACATTTTATTTGCATGATTAAATACTGTTTTTCAAAGTGATGCATATATGACATGATATACAGTGATGTATCTCCGTAACTCTTGACCCGGAAAATCTGATGTGTTAAAAAAAAAAGCACAAAAGGTTCACGGGTGTGAAGCACACCCAGTTCATAACACCTTGCGTAAGCAACCTTTGCATACTGCTGTTTGGACAGAGCAGCCAAATCTGTCCTTTACTGGAGACCAAGGCCGCTGCATACAGACCTGCACAGGTGGCTGCAGGCTGAAGCACTGGTTGTTCTAGACCTGTTTTACACCCATCTGCAATATTGACACTGCAAATAAGAGAAAATCAGAGTGCTGCTTTCTAGCTGATGGGACTTCTTAGATACCACCAAAGAATCCCAGAGCTTCCTTCTTCTGAAGGGAAGCCAACCTGCTGCACCTCACCTAGTCTCAGCCATCAAAACCACAAGGAACTAGTGTAAGCTATTCACCTAGTAAACCACAGGGGTGAAACAGGAACCTGCTGAAGGTTACTCATCCCCCTCATTCTAGACATCTATTTTAGGATGGGCTGAATTAGTCTCCTGAGTCGTCTCTCCATGACGGTAAAGCAGCATACGAATTAGACTAAATGCCCAATGCATATAGGGCTGGTGTTACAGGAGGTGACTCACACACAAACTCACTGAACCAATTGTTCAGTGGGCAGCTTTCCATTGGAGGCAGTGGTGGTCTCTTGAAAACATCTGCACATACGGCTTTTTGGATGGTATCACACTTCCTTAAATAGTTCAGAGAATAAAATAAAATTAATTTTTTATTTGGAAAAACATGTACTGTCTATACGTGGAAATATCTTCTAATGCTCTTTTTAACTTTTCCACAATGTTTTAGACAGTGGGTGATTCCCATGTAGACTGTTTTCCTCAAAAGCCAAGCATATATTTAATCCTAAACTTTAGACTCCTGTTCCAGATTGTCTGTATGAAGATTTTCCTATTCCTACTCTTGCCTAACACTTTCTGTCATACTGGTTTGCTGCCAGCAGACTAGACAATCAGTTTCTTAAACACTTACTCTCTTGAAACAAAACAATCCAACCCAGAGCATATTCTAAGGAGACTCTCGCCATCATAAAATGCTGTTTTACAAGGCTGAGGACTGTCTGTCTTTCCCTTGCGCTACATTTCTGTTTGCAATCCCGTACCAGATGGAGTTGTTGAATGACTCCTGGCCAGGCTTTGAAAACCAAAGCATGAAGCCTGCTCTTAAAGTTCTGTCCATAACACTTCATGAGTGGTTGCTGCGGCTGTGCCAGAAGAGTTGCAAACAGCACTTCCTTCTACACTTTGACCCCAATTTATGTAGACACATCCCGGCATCCACACCGGGCTCTGCTGAGCAGCACCAGGATCTCAGGTCTGTGCAGCATATGGCACCACGCAGAGAAGGTAACACTTCTTCCTCTCACGCAACACACACGCGCACGCTGTGACTGCCTGCTTAGCTGTTTCTTCTCTCATCTCTTGGCTCACCGTCTTCAACATATTTTGCTGACAATATATCTTACTTTACCCCATATAGCTTCCTCCCTCCCCCGAAAACACATGAAGAAAAGCTACGGCTGTATGTAGAGATGATGGCACAGTTAAAAGGTTAAGATTTCAAAGCTGTTGGTAGCTGGACAGAATGGATGGTTGGAGTGGTGAGAGGCAGAGAGCTGGGCTGGGGGGTTCCAGCAGCTGAAGGCTGTTCAGCATGAGTGTGACTACCTACAGGGAAAGCGAGCACCCACCTCCTGCAGGCGTTGAAGCTGCCGTCCCTGAAAGCACACAGCCCAGCAGAAGGAGAGGGAAATCGTTTTCTGTCTTGCTACTTCGTCTTAAGACTTGTCCTAGCTTTTCACTTTGTGGTCATCAGACGGTTATGTTCAATGTCCTGCCAATGAAATACATGCAATTTTTGCAAAACTAAACAAACAGTTTCCTACCATGGAAAGTCCCAAAGCACTGAGAAAATAGGTTGCTCTCCACCCATTGTCTGTTTCAAAACTTCCTTTGCAGCTTCAAATTACAGCCTTCTAATGAAAGTAAGGGGAAATCAGACGAACGGGCAAATCAGACTTTGCCCGTAAGGGATATCAACAACATGCAAACCACCTTTTAAAAGAGAAAAATAAAAACATTTTAAAAAATTTGTCATTTTCATTTGCCTCTCATCCTCACTGAAACAAAATGAGCCCCCTACAAGAGGAACGGGCAGAAGCATGTTCTATGCGCTCCCCGCGGCTTGTAACAGGGGGAGCCGTGCCTCGCGGGGTGGGCAGCGGGGGCAATGGGCAGGCAGGCAATGGGCAGCGGGGGCAATGGGCAGCGGGGGCAATGGGCAGGCAGGCAGCCGGTGCGCTGCTGCCCCCTCCTGGGGCACCTGCCCGCCTTTGCGCCCTGCGGGGTCCCTGCCAGACAGGACCTGTCGTGTATTCCTGATGCGAACCGTGGCATTTTATAAAGAGAAGGGAAGAGAAAGGCGAAGGCTGGCAGCGCCCGGCCGGCTCTGCTGCTCGGCAGTAACTACACAGCTCCTGAAATTATCATCGAGGGCGAAGTTACTCCAGAGCCGCGCAAGGCAAGGACCGACGCTGTTAGCGCTGTCGCTAGCAGAAAGGGTGGGTCTGCCAAAGGAGAGAGAGATGCCGAAGACAGACAGGCTGCTCCTAAAGAGGTCTCTCTGGCTGTGTTTGTAAGACATCTCTCCCATGGCAGAGGATACATAATCAAATTAAAAACAGACAAACAAACCAGAAATGTTCCCAGCCACTTTACATCTGGATCCAAAACAAAGTTATTCTCCATAAAACTGAATGTCCCACTGAAAAAAACATTGAGAGAAATTATTTCTTTGATGTTTTTACTCCTTGTACCAAAGGCTCACACCTGCTCTGATGCGTCAATGTGCTCAGGTTCCCTCAGACCAGGAGTAAAGTCTCTTGATAGTTAAATCTGAGGCTTGCAAAGCCTCATCTAACCCCAACTACTGCTTTTGTCCATTGGAACAAAACCAACCACACAGGAAGACATGCCGGGCTGCATAAATCAGAGCCACCATAACACTCAGCAGACAAGGAGCCAGTGCTGCTCTAGAGAGCTTATACACTCTGTCCTTGCTGGTCTATGGCATCTAATGGCCAGCCAGCTCCTGCTTCAACCTTCTCCCCACATGTAACTCCGAACAGTGGCGTGCACAAACCCAAGCCTGAAGTTACATCAAAGCAGATTGCTAAGGTAAGATCCCCATCTGAGAGAAAAGTCCAAAAATTTTATCAGGCCCGGATAAGAAAAGTTAAAGTTATTCTTAGGTACTGTGTTTGGGAAACCTCAAACTGTGATCTTAAATACAGAGGAGGATAAGTTCTCTGTAAGGCAGGCATGAAACAACTTAAAATCTCCAGTCTTTCTCTAAGATCTCATTTGTTTTCAGGGTGAAGCCTCAGACTGTTGATTCCGACTGTCAGCCACAGCCCCAAAACTAGCTAAACCACAAGAGAATCTGCTGCATGCCAGTATAATAAGACTGATTAACCACTTAAACTCTACTTAAGATGTCAAAATTGGTCTTAAGTGGAAGATGGTACATTTTACTCGGTACAAACTTATGAGACTTGTTTTGTAGTGCTGATGCACACAGACATGCACGCTTGGCACTTTGCACACTGACTGCAATGCCGTCAATTTGAACTGCTAAGTTCCGAAGGAAAATTCAACTTTTATAATTGCTTTTTAGTTACTGGAGTTGATGTCTGGTTGAAGATAAAAACAAACCAAAACATAAAGTCTTACACCAAATACAAGCTGTGATGCTGGAAGAATTTTGAACTGCTCGTATAAAATATCAGCACATGGGACATTCTGCGTTACTTCTTAACATTACTGCATTTTCTTCACAGGGATGGGGTTAGATTTAAACCCCAAGAACGTATTAGTGTTGCCTATGGAAAGAAAAATAACCAAGGAATTTATAGCTGATATACCAAAAAACAAAAACCAACAAAAAACCTTTAAGCTTGACTTGGCAAAGGCTTTACACATATTAGATAAAAGACTTGGAAAACAGATGCTCCTTCTTACCAGCAGCCAAGATCTTCTAATATCCCTACAACTTGTTAATCAACTAACATATGGTACCACTTTAGGAAAACACACCATTCTGATTTTGCATTTACATGGTCTGTTTCCTACAGAACTATTGTCAAGATTTAGCCACTGTAATATAACCTAGTAATTTTTTTTCCTATATTTTAAGTTAATCAATAAGCACAGAAATAAAAAGAGAATCGATTTAAATCCAAACAACAAGTAAAACTCATTTTCACATGGTTTCCAGTGATGGATGAATTTCCTATTACCATGCTCAACCTCACCGGTCTGCACAAAAATGACAATTTGCTGCAAAACTGCAACCTAAAAATTCTGTTGACGTTGACTTAAAGCCTCCGAGAACCCATACATTAACATTTTTGGGCAAAGCTAAACTGTCAAGGCAAAATTGAACATAGCTTGGTAATATCTGCACAAGGTGGTTCCCGCATATACATAACTTTACTGTGTTTTCTATTTTGTATTTTACTTCTAATTTAATTTTCTAATTTCTAATGTATTTCTATTTTATACACGTATGAAGCCTTAGTGCCTCCTAAGACAACACCATAATTTACCTATACACAGTATAATACTTCTAAACACATATTAGGTAAAAAATTAAAATGTAATTAAGGTTTCTTTTTTAATGAACCCTGTGCACTTATTCAAGTTTTAAACCAGTATTGCTCTGCTGACCTAGTCTCTCTCAGCCTGCCACTGGCTTAATTTACCAATACTTAGCTGCTGAGCTTTAACAGCTTCTGCCACCCTTACAGAAGTCCAGTGCATGTCCATTCACAATATCACACACCTTGCACAAACCCACCACCACTCAATCCAGGTGCCAGGTTGTGATTTCTGCTACTTGGCCACCCCATAGCGATGTGAGCAGCCTGCTTCCCAAAGGCATTTTGAAGACCCTGCTCCTCAAAGGTGTTTTGAAGACCCTGCTTACAGACTGCTGCAACAGTTAGAATCACAGAATCATTTAGGTTGGAAAAGACCTTTAAGATCATCAAGTCCAACCATTAACCTAACACTGACAGAACCATCACTAAACCATGTCCCTCAGCACCACATCTACACGTCTTTTAAATACCTCCAGGGATGGTGACTCAACTACTTCCCTGGGCAGCCTGTTCCAATGCTTGATAACCCTTTTGATGAAGAATTTTTTCCTAATATCCAATCTAAACCTCTCCTGGCACAACTTGAGGCCATTTCCTCTTGTCATATCACTTGCTACTTGGGTGAAGACTTGTTAGTTGGGAAGAAGTCCACCCCCATCTGCACTGCTTCTTCAACACTAAATTAAACCCAATATTTTTTGCACCACAGGTGGGTTTTGGCTGCTGTGGTCCTTTCTGCAGTGCCACTGTACCTCCACAGCCCTGGGGCAAGGTGCCAAGGGGCCATTAAAGACGGTGCAAAGGTGTGGGGCACTGGGTGCTCCGGGCTTTGCAGCAAGCGGCACAAGTATTTTGCCCTGTCACCCTGCAGACAAGGTGACATCCAAATAGCTCTGGTCAGAGCGTGGAAGGGAATGACTCTCCCCGCCCAGAGATGGAAACTGTAATCAAGAACAAAGAAGTTTGGCAGAGAAAGTCTATAAAGCAGTAAAGCTTGTGGGAAAAGCTTAGGAGGGCATTTATGTTTTATGTTTGCTATTTAAATTAAAGATAGGCAGTTTTGAATATATATGGTGTATACACATTCTGCATTTTGAGGCCATTAGGAGGGCTTGGGTTTTGGCTGTTTTTTAATGCTTTTAACATCAGACACAGATGCAGCACAATTTAAAAAACACTTTCAAAGTACTGTCATATGGAACCTTGTTTACGTGTTCAAAAAGAATTGCCTTACAATGCCACTTCTCAGCACTTGCAATGACAATGGATGTGGTTCTATTTTAACGTAAGAGATAATTGTAACATTTCTGAATACCTGGAATAGACTAAAAGCACCCAACATGTTTTAGAGACAAATTACCAGTTTTCTTTCAGGATTTCCAATAGCAGGATAAAAATGAAAGTAAGGCACGTTCATTCCTGAAATTTGTCTAAAATATAGTTTAAAAGTTGAAATCTGGGCTTTCACTTGCAAGAAATACGAAGGTCCAATGTTACAGGAAAATAAAGTGATGTAAGAAAAGTGAAATAAAGAAAAATCTGCAACCTTTAGTTATTTGACACTTTTCCAAAATATTATAAATTCATATAGATAGGCTGGAAGACAATCTGACATTCTCAATTTATTCATGGTTAAACTTTGAACTATCCATATATACACCTGCATGCACAAACACGTAAATCTACACCTGTATGTTTCACAGTATATCTCTCCCTCTCTCTATCGCCCATCAACAATTAAATTATAAACTGTATCAAGAGCCGTAAGAATTTCCTGTACAGCCTGTGGTATAACGGTCCCCTGAATTCTGGTATGGGTTTCAGGCTACTACTCATAATATATGCTCATAATATACTCAAATGATACTTTAAAACGGATTGCAGAGATACGCTCTCAGTTAAATATTTAATTTTCATTTAAAAGTAGTAATAATCTTCTTAAACAGGTGTATGAATGAAACGAACATTAATAGTTTCACATTTTGGCATGCACATCTGACGAAGACCTTCAAGAAATCCAAAGCAGGTGATACTGTCTGTGGAAGACAGAAGTGAAAACAAGTCCCACCTGGCCAAGTCCCAAAGCAGAACATGGGATGGGACGAGACAATCAAGGCTGGAATGTGTCTCTTTTCAAAGGCTAGCACATACATGACAGGGACAGTGTGTGAGGGTGGCACACCTGGGTATACAAGCAGCTTCACGAGCAAACTAACTTCACACCTGCACCAACATTTTTGGATTGAAAGGGGTTTTTTTTGTTATTACTTTCTTTTGAGTTCTGCTGCACAGAAGTTCAAGTCCCTCATCTGCTTACCAAACTTCAGTTCCTAGGGGCAGCAAAAGGAGAACAAATGTGAATTTTCAACAGTTTAAGACTTTTGGGGCGGGGCAGAGCCCCTTTGGCATTTGTGTAGCAGCTCTTCCAAGGGGCCCATAAACAGCAGTGGATTTCCAGCCGCTGGGATAAAGACAAATATCCTACCAACAGCCGAGGAGCTGGCAGGGAAGCAGGGACCGGGCAAAACGTGGCTGAGATCCTGGGCTTTGCCTCACTTCACCCAAGCTGCCTTCTCCCAGCGCCCGCCCTGTGGGGGGTGAGCAGGGGACAAGGGGACTTCAAGGGGTCCCAGTCTGCTCCAGCACACACACCCCACTGCAACAGGAACACCTTCAAAGTGTAATGGAGGAGGACAAGGGCTTTCCTCTTGCCTCCATACCCAGGTCCACTGCCCACAACCTGCGGTGCCGCCAGCTCCCAGCATGAGACAACACGCTTCAGGACAAAGTACAGAATTAGGTATTCCTTGAACGCCTCTCTACTTTCGATTAAAGTGAAAGAGAAATGCATCTAGACAAACACTCTCATTCTAATATATTCACCTAGGATATCTAGCTCTGCCTTAAGGGAGGTTTGGATTGCACTGCTATTGATATTTAAACAGGGCCCTTGATTCTAAATTGTTGATGGAAGTACCCTAAAGCAACCTGAAATATCTGAAAAGATAAGAATATTACAGATGCATGGATGGGCAAAATTACCTTGGTCTCTTAATTCAAGCTCCTGGATAATGAAATACACTGCTAATGTCTCTCAGAGGTACCTCATGAGCTTAGGCTGATGTTTTGTCATACAAGCAGTAGCTGATCTGCTATTGTTTTCTAACTGAACATTTCACCCTTGCTGTATCACCAAATTAGTATCTACTGAGTTCAAAGATATACACAATACCCATGGTTCCCCCACCCCTTAAGAAAGAAGATAAAACATATTAAGTTTGCAGTAGAGACAATGAAATTTCTAGGTAATAACAAGATGCATGAAATCAAAATTTAATATAAGTCTTTTAACTTACTGAACTATTCTCCTCCAGCAGACCGTTCTGCACCAGCTATTAACAACAAGAAGGGAATTTCCTCCTCCTCAGTCTATTCTTGAAATAGATTACAGTAAGTCTTCCTTTCCAGCCTCAGCCTTCAACAGCAAAAGGAAGCAACTCTCAACCTACAGGCAGGAACAACCTCACGAACTGAAAAAACCCAAAAAAACAAACCACCCCCCTCCCAAAATTCTGGCTACCACTTTATTAAAGGTCAACACAGCCATTTAAGAAGGAAAATCTCTATGAGCTGTTTTAAAAGACTCCCTACTGCAGAAATCTAAATCATAGCATAATGCTTACTTGCCTTCCCTTTCAAGTCCGGAAAGCTCTTTGTTAAGATCACTTACAGTAAGGAAACAAGTTTTCACTCACTCCGTATGTGTATTTTTATAAACCAATCTTGTAAATAAACCAGTAACACTTTATGGAGGGCAACAGTGGACAGACTGCCTTTGCTGTGAACTTTAAATGAGAATTTCTACATCAGCCCCACATAGCCTGGCAAGATTTGGGAATTCACCCCATACTACAGGGCCAACAGTCAGAAAAGAAGCAACACCAAAAAGGCTCAGGTAATAGCCTCCTGACAACTTCTCTCCAAGCAGCTGTCATTAATAAGCAAAGAAAAAAAAATATTTACCAAGTAGCGGTATAATGTGCATTGCACAGCATGGAACAATCTCGTTTCAAAGGTCTTAATTAAATGGAAGCCAAATCAATAGCTAAACCATATGCTAAACCCTGAGATCAGCATTGTCTACAGCAATGATGAAAGGTGGGCATTAGCCCGCTTATCAGACTGATGAGTTCAGTAACTGAGAGAATAGAGGAGTCCTCCCTTTTTTGTGTTAATTTGTTGTTTTTTCGTTTGCTTTGTTTTTTTTTTTAAAGACACAATGTTCTCTGTCCCTTCTTCATTTCCTCAGGCTGGACCAGATCCCCTCCTCTCTTAAAGGCTGAGGAAGAGGGCTTTGCACGACAGCTCATGAGACTCCCTCTTAGAGATCCCCCTGTATCATTAAGGGATTTTGGCAAAGAGAGACTGGTGCTGCAGCCCCGGCATCACTTACAATCTTAAGAAGAGTAGGAGGCCAGAATCATCCCTGTGTAGCCCATGCCTTCTCCCTGGGATCTGATAATGAAGCCTGAAAGCTCTGCTTTGGTATGAGCACTTCAGCCTTGACGAAGCCTTCCTAGGACTCTTCTTTGGAGACTGTGTTGACAAAAATAGTTATCCACAAGATTTTCAGTAGCATTGGATGGGTAAACACAGGTTCCCCAACACATCATGCCACTCCT
Organism: Numenius arquata; assembly: GCF_964106895.1. NCBI lineage: Eukaryota > Metazoa > Chordata > Aves > Charadriiformes > Scolopacidae > Numenius > Numenius arquata. Next base: position 26,274,530 of record NC_133587.1, on the reverse strand, counting down.
AGATTTACCAGTCCCTTATTCTTTTCTTTTTCCAACCTCACTATAGACTTGAGAAACAGAGAAACCATGATCTAGCCTTTTAATACTTATAGTGTGACAGAAGATTTGTAACAGCACAACAGAATCCTCGTCTTTCATAAAAAATGAGAGACAAAGAACGTCCTTCCTGAGTACATACCTTCCCCTGCCCCCGATCAATTTAGGACAATCTGATCCATGATCAGAAAGACCAAAGTGCTCTGGACTTCTCTATGGAGGTTTTACTTGCTCTACCAGGAGCCCAGTTTGCCCATTGAGGCATTGAAGTTAGATGACCAAAAGTCATCTTTGAGAATAACAGACTAAACTGGAATTCAGCCCTGACTCAAAGCCTCAATGTAACAAAATGGCTTTTCACAATAGAGAAATGCAAATTATGGGCAGATGTTCCATCAGTGCAAAAGAATGATCACAAACTGAAAACAGAAACTTGGAAAAACAAAATGTGCAGGAAATCCAGAAAGAACAGCGTAGGGGTCAACATGACAAAGGAAAAGAGCTGAAAGATACTCTCTATTGGGAAAAATATGAAGAAATACAGGGAAAATATTTCCATAAGTTATCTGGCAAAGAAACCCTCCATTAGGAAACAGGGAAATAAAACCGAGCATGCTTCTGGGAGAAACGCAGAGAGAGGTGTTTGATGGTTCATGGCTACCTGCCATCTGATTAGTGGTGAGTGCTCCTACCATATAGGCAGAAGGTATGACAACACAGCAATATACTGAAATCCTGTCCTGGGAAAGCATGTGACAATACTTTAATTAACACTGGCAATGCTTGAACCTCCCAAAAGGTCAATAAATTTTGTTACAGATCTATTCAGTTAATGATGATTTTTATTTCATATGAGAAAAAGGAGTGCCGTCTCAGACTAATTAGGTTTCCATACCAAAATCCAGGTTCATCTAAATACCAGACTAAACACTAACAGATGCTATCTTGATTTCACATTTAAAATCCAAGACAGCGGTTCCCAAAGTAGGGTCCCAAGCTCAATAGGGCCTGTTGCGGGTTACTCAGGGCTCTGTAAAATCTCATTGAAATTTCATTTTACAATGCCCAGAAAACATCCTCGGGGAGTAAAGAGAGTTCAGTAACCCTTCCTACACCCACGGACTTTGCCCTTGCTTGGAAGAGATGGAAGGACGGTAGTGGCTGGACCCAGTAACTGGCTGCATCCAGATTGCATGAAATTGCTATTTAGCAGCGAATGAACTTTCCATAATGCTCTTTTCCATATCCTCATTTTACTCATCATGTTAGCTCTGATTACGAAGTTACAGAAGGTTTGTTTGCTGCTGCTAATACTTCATGGCTTTTTAATGAAAACCATTGCTGACTGTAGCCTCCTCTGTCAGAGTCACCCTGGACACAAATAGGATGTAGGTGGGGAGAAGCAGCTGCTGAAAGCCTCATACATTGCAGCACAAAGTTTCATCCCAGTCCTTCCAAAAACTTGGTGTGTCCCTGTTTTGCCTTAATTCCCTTCCAGAAAGTACTGGTGTAACCTCTGACAACCTGCTATGGCTGCGCAGTCATGTTTTGCCATAGCTGCTGCAGAAATATCCTTTGAAGACTTGACCTTGCACTTCTCAGGAATAATCCCTTAAATAACCCACTGTAGCACATTTCATGAGGGTTCTCTGCAGGGGTAAAGTGCCGGTATCACTGGGAGACTTGTTTCAATGATGCAGCTAATGCTTTTACCTGTTACAGCATTATAAAAACTAATTAACTAATGCTTATATTTCTGGTTTTGACCATCCTTATGACACAGAGAGCAAATTTTTATACAGATTTAATTCCATTTTCCAGATAACCTGAGCTGTATCCAAGAGGGACCCAAGAGATGCCTAGAAGGAGGGAAGAGGCTTTCCCATATCCAACATGCAGTGATTTTACCACTCTTCCTCCCGCTTCCTCGCTTCTTGGACCTCTGTCCTCTGCACTTCCAGCTACAGTGGCCCAACATCAGGAGGAACAGTAGGAGTTATCCCCTCTCCATTAGCCTGCAGTCCAGCAGCCAGAGCACCACCCTGGCAAAAGGAAGCTGTGGACAGAAAAAAAAAAACAACACCAAAACCAAAAAACCAACACACCAGTAAAAGGAGAGCCTGGTGACAAAAACGTGTGTGCTTATGTTAGTTCTGTAGTGACAGCATGGTACCTGGAACTTCTCCAGCCAGAAAGCAGATTACAACCACAGGACAAGAAGCAGGTGCTCAGGTTCTTCTCAGGGATTTAAGGCATTTAAAAGGCACCATGGGTGGGAGCTATAAGCTATCACCGTCCCACTGCCTGTGCTGGAGTGTTTGGCATTGCACGAGACAGGTAGTAGATGTGATGCTGAAGTCATGGGCATTACTCAAAGCTAGTGACTCAGCATAACAAAGACTACAGAATGTCAGTGACAACATTCAACTCATGTCCTCAAAAGGAGGTTTCTAAGATGAAAAGCTTCTTAGAGTCATTTGACTTAAATTCTTGCTCTGAATTGGCTGCGTCCCCACAATGGACAGGGACATAGGAGCTGCACAGTACTTAGAGTACTTTTGACAAAGTAAGGAAGTAAAAAACTTGTAAATTAAGTGCCCACTAGACTAGTACAAAGAGAACTGCACCAGTGGGTTCAAGAGCAAGCAAAAGCCAAATGATGCTTTAGACTGGTGACAGATGAAGGAGAAGAAGAGATCGGAGACAGGAGTCTGGGAAGCTGATTGTCATGGTTTCAGCTTAGATGGAGTTAACTTTCTTGCTAGAAGTGCTATGTTTTGGATTTGGGATGAGAAACAGTGATGATAGCACACTAATGCTTTTAGCTGTTGCTAGGCGGTCAAAGACTTTTAAACTTCTCACACCACCCTGCCAGTGAGCAGGCTGTGGGGTCACAAGAAGCTGGAAGGAGACACAGCTGGGACAGCTGACCCCAACTGACCAAAGAAATATTCCATGCCATATGACATCATGCTCAGCACATAAAGCTGGGAGAAGAAGGAGGAAGTGGGAGACTGTTTGGAATTGTGGTGTTTGTCTTCCCAAGTAACTGTTAAACATGATGGAGCCCTGCTTTCCTGGAGATGGCTGAGCACCTGCCTGACAATGGGAAGAAGTGAATGAATTCCTTGTTTTGCTTTGCTTGCGTGCACAGCTTTTGCTTTACCTATTAAACTATCTTTATCTCAACCCACGAGTCTTCCCTCACTTTTACTCTTCCGATTCTCTCCCCCACCTGTCTGTAGTTAGGTCAGAAAGAGGATTCCATTGAGGCTTTTGTAACCTATATTTTTTTAATTTGATATATTCTAAGTATATTCCAACAAGTGGGAGTGAATGAGTGGCTGCATGATCCCGGTTGTTGGCTGGGGTTAAACTACAACAGACCTTTTCTGAACATCCCCCGTTCTACCCCTATCCCCCCTTTTTTTTTTTTCTTTGAGATAAAGTACTGGCCATTTTTCTCATTCAGCAATATCTAAAGCCATCTGGATGGCTCTCGTATTTACAAACTGGCTCGATTCACCTTGTCCTTCAGGAGCTTCTGCAACTCATTGTGTAGGACTCCACACCAGCTGCTAGCAAGAAAGTTAATTCCACCCCAGCTGAAACTATGACACTGATTCATTAAAAAACAATAAAATGAAAGTTCATTAGAGTGAAGAGCATCCTTCTAAAGGTACAAGACTATTAGGAGGATATTTTTGTAATATTATAATTGTTTTAGCATGTTAATATACCTTATTAAAAATAAGGAACATTGGCTGGCATAAGGATGATCCAAATGTAAATGTGTGATCCAAAAATACAAATTACAGATAAAGAAGTGGTTATTGAAACTTCTGGAAAATACATACACGTCATCTGAATTAGAATACAAAGACAGAATGGACACACAAACACACCTCTGAAAGACAGTGAAATGCAAGAGATGTGACCCCTGAAAACATAATAGAAGGGGGCTGGGGGAAGAGGGGACGTTGATGCACAGAACTGCAACATCCTGAAGAAGAAGAGTGGAGAAGAGGAAGAATGTCTAATTGTAATTGAAATTAATATCATAACCCAGACATGCCAGGTCTGAGATGGATTGGAATAAGGACTCCTACTGTAAACCCATCTCTCAAGAGAGGGCACAGAGCACAGTAGAGAAAAGAGATGCGGTTCCTAAAAAATAGAGCTATTCTGGAACCAGTCAGTGTTGGTCAGAGAGAAAAGACAGCCAGGTGAAGCCATCTGACTTATGGATGTGTGCATGCCTCGAAGGAGGCACTCACAGCAACAGGGAGTCACAGCAATCAGGGACAAGCTGAATGCACAGGACACCGGACTATCCTACCTACCCAGCTGCAAAAGCAAATCTGGGTTGATTTTTACTATTATTATTACATGGAAGTTTGAAGTGCTGCTACACACATGCTAAGAGTGTTGCAAATATTTAGTGCTCAAAGCCATGAATTTACCTCATGAGCGCACTAAAATGCAATCAGAAAACGCATGGCTCCATTTACGCTGTCTTCTTTTGCTTTTTACTACAAAACGGAGGGAAAAAAAAGATTGCTCTAAACAGAAATGCATTATCAGAGTTTGGAAGCAGATCTCAGGAAAGCAACTCAAGTCTTCAAGGGAGCAAAAGCCAACTAGCAAGAAGTGAAGGAAGAAGCAGCCACAAACATCTAAAAATAGAAAGTCCAGTAGGAAGTTCCCCTACAGAGATTTAATCTGCTATTGTACTCAGATCCTGCCATTACGAGTTAAAATCTACAAGAAGCTATCATCTTTAATACATCATCTCCTTCCTACTGTTCTTTAAAGCAAAGAAGCTGATTAAACATCCTGCCACACTCCGGTAACCTTAACAGTGCATTTCTTCATTTCACACTGTAAAAGGTCAGTCACATGTTAAATTGCTCTTCTTTGTGTGAATTTACACTCAGCACAGGACTAAGTCAATAAAAGTTGCACTTCTGGTCTTCCCAACAAACCAAGCACTAAAAAGTAGTAGATGGCATCTCATTTCAGAGGGATGTTAAAAATTCAAGTATTTCTCACTCTTTTTGAAAGTTTGACTTTCACATTTGCTTAGTGATGCTCCAGATTAACTAGCGTGGTATATTTCACTAGGATATGAATACGTCTCAAAGCACTAAAAAAAAGCAAACACCGTTACCCTCATTTTGCAAAGCAGGTAAAAATCTTAAAGGTTATGGCTTTATAGTTCCTTAAAATGTAAGTTTAAAATCAGAAAAAAGTTTTAAAACTTTTAATTAAATGAGCAAAACCAACAATACAAATGTGAAAATATTAGACATCTAACATATATTAGCATTTATTTTCTTTAAGAACTGATATTACTCCATACACACCTTTACAAACAGCTGAACTACTGACTGGAAAAAAGTCATTTCTATACAGCTGCCCAAATCCCATTTCCAAAGAAGTGTAAGACTTGCTTTTAGTTTTATGGGACATATAGCCATGCGATCTGCGAACAGCAGTTTCCGAGATCCTTGCTGTTGCCTGACAATTCTTTAAGGCTTTTGTGCATTTGGGTACCTGTCGAAGTTGGTGGGAAAACATGTTTGTTTTTTAAAGGCACGAGGTTGGAGCTTTTGCCGGGTAATGCTTTTCACATGGAACATCAAGGGATGGGTCCCAAACCATACTTTGAATCACTTCCCTCTCCTCTCCATGAAAACAAAAAGCACACAAGTGACTTCTCTAGATTGTCAGGACAACACATAGGGATGGGGGAGAGGGGAAGATATTCCCAAACGTTTTCCTACACAAACACAGACAACAGCCATAACCATTTCCATGCTTGCGGTACAAGAGGTGTTTCAAGTGGTAAACGCTCTTTGCACAGCAAGAATACTACAATTCTGGCTAAGGAAAGGAGTGGTGGACCAAACAGCTTTCCAATATGCACAGTAAGTATGAAAACCAAGCTGGTTCTTGAGTTGGAAACCAGCAGATCTGTGTGATTCCACACTGCTGCTGCCTGGGACAACAAGGAGTTCTGGGCACAGGAGTCCTCTCTCCAGTGGTGAACACCTAAACAAAAGCAAGATGCCAGATCTTCAGAGCAGCCCTAAGGCCAGGAATGTGGGCTGGAGAGCTCCAGCAGCCCCTGGCACCATCCCTCCTTACCAGCCCAGAAGGGTTGCAGCTGCACAACTGGCCCCAGGGCTGTGAGGCACTCTGCGCTGCTGCAAGCCAGAAGGTGTTCTACAGATGAAAGCCATGGCATAGTATGCACTATCGCTAGGCCACCGAATACAACCTGCAGCATAATAGTAGTTAGCAGACAGAATCTTTCAAATGAAAATGAAAGGCAGACTGACCTTCACAGCATCTCCCTTGGTTTTAGGTACTTTAAGTACAGTGACCTGGATGAGGACATGGATGGGCTCCATGCCACTCCGAGTACATCAGCTGTGCTCTCTTACCTCCATTCCAAATATACCCAAAATCTTGAAACTCCCCTCCTCCTTTCCTTCTCATTAGACTTTAAAGCAATAGTAGTACGCTTTGGTGCACAGTTAGGGTGTCCCCTCGGTATGTGTGACAGTAAGAAAGGGACAGGCAATTATTTACAGCTATCCACAGTTAATAGTGCATACAGAACTCCTGATTACAGAGGAAGCACAAACCCCATCCTCACAGGATGAAAAGGCAATATATCACAATCTGAATACACAATGTACTTATTGCTCTTGGTATTTGCATTTGCTAACCTTTGAATCTAATAACACAACATTCTATTCTATTAATACAGTGCTTATATATCATTTCCTTTCTTTAATACACAAAGAAAAGAAAAGAATTCTGTATTGTGAAACAACTGGCCAAGATACTGCTGGAGCATCAAATCCCTTATTGTTTCTCAAAAAGATGCACAGAACTCCTTGCATATGGGCCTCACTGCGTTTCACGCTGTGGAACCCACACATCCAGTCCCCAGAGAAACTAGGCATATGCCACCAACCACGGGACGTGACAGTGCAGGCTAAGAGCACCCCTGGCCACTCCCTCACAGGATGAGAACAGAGAGGGTCTACAAGATCCCTCCACAAAGCAACCGCCTTTTCAGAGGTAGGAAAGGAAGAAGCCGTGTAAGAGAGGAGCAAGCCAAAGGCTGCTTTCATGCCGCCACAGCTGCTGGGGAGGTGAGGAGCCACCTGCGTGAGAAGGACCAACCTACCCCACACAGCTTCTCCCCACCCGGCGCCACAGTGCTTTTCTGCAATAGAGGAGCTTCAACATGGAAGAGAAATTAGATTTGTGGGCTCCCAAGACATAAGCTATAGTTTCATGAACTTTAACCTGGCATGAGGTGGTAATGTTATTGCAAGAAGACATCCCTTCTTCCCTCAGCCACTCTCTTCCAGTCCCTGTCCCCACAAACTTCTGCACAGCCACACTCTGAATTGTCACAGGTCAGGAAACTGACCTTTATAAAAAGAACCCCAAAACTGATCACCATTTTTTTTTTTCTTTTTCTTTTTCTGGGTTGGTAGTTTCACTGCAAAACATCTCTCACACTGAGACTCTATTAGAATGGAGAATTAATTGTAAATTGGGTTAAATACTAAAACAGTGAATTAGTAAAAATATTATTCCATATACTTTATTGGAAAGGTAACAGTAATTTTCCCCAACAATTCCAGTGGCAATATGAATATCTTTTTATGCTTTTAAGTTCACTTAGTTTTTCTTCACTATTGTGCCTGTTGGGGACACTTAGTAGGTATGCTGAACGCAAGGCACAGAAGACAATTACTTTGCTCTATTTGGCAGATGTAGCCTATAGGTATGCTGGTCTCACTACATGCAATCCCATCTAATCTCAAAAGCAAAGCAGTCCTGAATACACTCAAGTCTGAGTCAGAGCTCTTACGCCCCACACAAATGCAACCACTTCTGGTGCACCATATGGCAGCAATCCTGTGTCAGCAACACTGTACAATAGTTTTTCGGAAGAAGAATGAAGAGAAAGTTCTCCACTTGAAACCAAAGAGAGATTTATCCCACAAAAGTATGCAACACATCATTACCCAAACCGGAACGATGGCAGGACATCAGCGCTCAAGTGTTATGGGAACTTTAACGGTGAAGGGTCGGGGATTTGATCTGATGTCCAAGCAAAATGCCAGTTACAGTTTGCGCAACGCCATCAGACAGACAATGCAGTTTTGCTGAGAAACTATTAATTTAATGTTATGGAAGCAAAATATTCAGCTACGAGGTTCCATTATATGTGGAGCCTTTGACCCTGGTTTATCCTGGAGTTCAAGCCCTGATAATCTGTGTGCTTGAAGCTCATCTTGGTGGATAATGGAAAATTCTGCTCCATTTCCTCTGGGACTTCATGCTCATTAGTCACAGCATACCAATTAAAAGCTTTGTTAGAGAACCAGAGGAATGTGACACAGCACATGTACAAACCAGGAAGCTTCATTCACATATAACATGGATGAATGGCTCTGTATGGAAAGCCAAGCATCGCATTAGCAGGTCGTGTGCATCAGCATGCAAGATCAACAAAAGACGTGCAAGAATTTTTAAGTCAGCACTCTCAGTAAGCAACAGATTTTCATTTTAAACAATGAGAGTTACAGTATTTTTCACAGCCTACACCTTCGTTCTAACCAAAGGTAATATAAAATAGGTTCAAAAGTTATGTTTTCTTGCATTCTTACTTCGGCAATCATCTAGTACGAAATCACTAATCACCACCAGCTACCAACCAGATTCTTTTCCTAACCATCAGAGGTGAAACTGGGGTTACTGCCCTGGCAAGCTACTTATGAACTAGAATAACAACCATTTTCAAAAGGGATTATTGCCTCTATGAACCACTCTCAAGTATCTGTAACAGCGATTCTCAATTAAGGAAAGAATAGGACTCAGCGTCTGCGCTCTGATCACGCAGTTAATAACTGACCCCACCTCAATCAAAACAAAAGTGGGATTTAACATGCAGATTTATTTTTGCAACAGTTTGTGTTGACATTCTATGTTAAATCATTCATTACAGGACTTGAAAAATAATGGTCAGCTACAGCTGTAAAAAAAATTCAATTTGTTACATTTTATTAACCCTTAATTCTATTCCAGCATTTTCCCCACAATGAGCGAGCTGCTCCCAGGAGGTTTTAGGGTTAACAACTCCCATCGACAGCACCCTATAAGCCCAGCAGAGGGAATAGCTTTAGATTTCAACTTATATTTTCATTTCTGCATTTCAAATGCAGCAAAATGGTGATGTTTAGCATATCTCTTATATTACAGACAGAATACTTTGTGAAATATTCCATCTGTGACAGGGATGATCACATTATGAAAACTGCAGCATGAGCGATGCATCACAGAGGAGGAGGCATTTTTGAAGGATAGCAAGGTCTTACAGCCACCTGAAAGGACCTTTGGGGAGAGACTTGTGACACATTCAAGTAAAGTGCCTGTCGAGAACAGCAGACCTTCTTTGCCTCCAACCATACTGGCATCCTCTCATGCCCCAGTGAAGCCTGTGCCATCACTAAGGCCCCATCTGCCCCCAGTCTGGCACCTCCCCACTCCCATCCACCTCTGTGATTGCTCAGACAATTGGCTCAAGGAAACCATCCAGTGAAAAACTAAACTAGTGATAAAACCCCCAAAATAAATCCTTGGGGTGACTAGCTCTTGATTGGACCTTACTAATGCAAATCACTGGATAGAGGGTAACAGTCCCCATGTAACCAGCTCCAACAGTGACATGTCTGCACTGGGGTCCTATTTGCAGACATGACTATGGCAGCTCCCATGCCCCAATGGGGACCATGACTCTTCCCTACACAGGGTCTGCCCAAAAACCTCAGTGGAGTGTGTTTCTCCTCCAGCCTAGTGGGAATATTGGTCTTTTCCTGCCCTTTCTCTTGCCAGCACATTCCCTACATCCATAAACCAAGGTGGTGGCCACGTCCCCGACACCTCTGGAGCCCCCACTCTGCCCCCAGGATCCGAGTCCTGGTGAGGGACAGCCCCTGCCCCATCTCACCCCAGCACAGCACCAGAAGGCAGTAGGGGAGAAGTGGTCTTGTGCTTCCTCACCTGAGCATCACCAAGAATTGTCAGCTACGTGCATTCGTCCCACCAAGCATAGAAAGAAGCCAAACTTTTCTCTTAAAAGCTCCTTCTTACAAAAATCTTAAGCCAGTCTCCTTTCTTTAAAACCTACAACTAATGGTGGCTGAACTGGGAGCACTTAAGCTAAATAATTTGCTCATATAGGAGGAAGAAAATGTCCACTTGGGCAAAAAAAATCCCATAGTTTACGAATCCTTGCTGTCAGGAGTGGTGGCACTGCAATGCTTTGCTGAAGAACAGGCTCCGCTGGGATCAGGGGAGTCCCTGGGGCCGGGCTGAAACCACATCCATCACCATAGACCACAGCCCCACCATGCCACAGGCTCTGCCTGCCTTTGCTGTGTTGCACATGATGGGCACGAGGGAGAATCTCATGAGAACTTGTGAAGAGGATGGCATCTCCTTCCTCCCCAGGTGTCAGAGGAATGGTGGGAAGCAAACCCAATGACAATTCAAAGGGAAGTTACACACGGTAAAATCAGTAAACAGGATGGATCCTTCTCCCCCAGACCTCCCCAGCCACAACTGATGCTTTCTCTAAGAAAGGCTGTGGTTTTCCTTACATTTAGACCTGATGTGAAGGTGCTCAATGGCATACTTAGTGAAAGTAGAAAGACAACATGAAAAATGAGATGACAAATAGCTAGCTGCTTTGTCTGAATTCCAAGAATAAGATTTAAGCTGCTCAGAACTCCTTCTTTTTTCTGCCACTTTTCACAGAGCTTTTATTACAAATCCATATCCTCCTTGGGAGATGTGGGGAGGAGACAAGAGTAGAAGCTCTTGAAAATACTCTGTGATATTTTGAACATAAAGAGCTGAGAAGTTCTTGAGTTTAGGACACCCCTGTCCCCTTCCCCAGTGAAATCCAAAATAAATTTTGGACTCTTCATTTGCTTTTTGGATTTTGAGCATTTAAGTTATAGGAAGGTAATATTTCCACAATTTCTATTTTGTAACTCTAAAATCAAGAATCTTTTTTCTTTTCCTGAAATCAGAAGTTTAAATACACTTTTAGGATTCCAGGAGCTGGAACACCAAGAAAATCAAATGCTGGAAAAAGACATGGATTTTTTTTTTCTAGGAACACCAAAGATGGCTTACTTAAAACAATACAGTTTATGGGTTGACAGTCACACTAAAATAAATTAATAAGAAAGTAACAAAAAAAAAATAATTCCTTGCCCAAATGTCTGTTATTTTGGATCAGTCTGGTGGTTGCTAACACACCACACTAGTGTTGAGTAGCTGCAGGAAGGCAATTTTCACTTAATGTTCACTGGGGCAGGTCATACACAGTCTCTCACTAAGGCAAAGTATCTGCTCTTTTATTACTCTAATTTTTCATGTTGCCTTTCTATGTTGTGTTTGACAGATACAGCTGCAAGTTAGACCATTATCTTGAGATAGCTATAGTCTCATTCAATGAGACTAAACATATTCTCATTTTAAATGGAATTTTATTTGTGTAAGCAAAAATAATTAAAAAACTACCAGTATGTGCCTATCCCTCTAATCACCTACTTAATAAAAAAGTGGAAAATTATTTATGAGTGAGTGAAACAGAACTTCAGGATAAAATATTTTCATTCAGATACCTGCTTACAGCCCATACCAAAAAAATTTACTAATAAAAAAAAAAGAATACACGTATATAGACAGGTTGAAGTAACTTACACATTTTCATTATCAGAAAGATGAAAATAAGTTTCAGCATACAAAACACAAGTAAACGAATGAATTGGTAAAATAATTCTTTCCTGTATAGGGGAAGTATTTCACATTTTCTTTACAGTAGCAGAAGTCCAAAGAAAAAGTACTTACTTGCAATTTTCTTGTTAAAATAATCCAGTTTCCAGTTAGTGAACAAATACAAAGCACCTGTGAGTTATCTTGTGCGGTTTTTTTCCTTAGGGGGTAGTGAAATCTTTTGAACTTCTTCACATTACATTTCTCATCATACCCCGTTCTAGGTTAAAAAAATAATTTAAAAAAAACACAACTTTTTATTAGAAATACATATCTTTCTAAAGGATAGAAATTTAACCCAGCAGAATCACCCTCAGCCTTTGAGTGGGTCCCTTGTACTCCCAATGACATTTATCGTCACCTAGCTCATGTTATGTTCCAGCATCTGAAGGAAAATGAAACAGGCTCTGAAGTTGTGTGTGCTACAGGATTTCCTGCTGCGGCCTCTCCACCGAGGCGCAGGTTCAAGGGGTGAGGAATGGACTTGCTCGGAATGTCTGTTCGCAGGGACGCAGAGCACAAGCCCAGCAGTGGAGGGATGCACTCGCTGCCTTGCCCTGCCACCCCCTAGTCCCGTGGGATGCTCATCCCTAACAGCAAAGGGGCATTTTCTACCTTCTAACAGTTTCCACATTTGGAACTTTGTCATTTTTCTATTCACACCCCAGTTTACAGAAACACATAAATATATTTGTGTTGCACCTAGAGCCTGTGCTTAGCTGTTTGTTTCTATTCTCTCCTGTCCACAGACATCTGTCCTTCCTCTCTATCCTTATCTAAGATAAGCAGCTTCAGTTTACACACAGGGTACCTTGCAAAAGCATGGCCTGGAAAATTAATTCTTGAAAGGATTAATATTTTTTTTCCCCCTCCCGTCACAAATATGTTTCTGTTTCCGGAGATGACATGTTTCACTTTGCAAACAGAAGGGGCACTGCCTGCTCTGGCATACGGGAGCATTTCTCTTCCGTGAAAAAGGAAAGCTGCACGCAGGCCAGCAGGAATAATTCTAATTGCCAAAGTAACATGGTCTGTCATATTGAGGCAGCTGGAATCTCAGAAGGTAAACAAAACAATTGCTCTTAAAAAAAAATAATAAAGAAAGCCGCCTGCAGGCATTGTGATACTTTTAGGGAGGTTTTTTACAATTCTCTAGTCTTTGCAATACAAGCCTGGCCATTTGAAAATAAAGGAAATTTCTACCACTCATTTAGACTCATTTTTAAATGCTTTTCCCTTATGTTTTGCACAGAGTTGAAATCACATGCAAAGGCCTGTCTTTCAAATGCAGTTACAGAAACCAGGGGAAAAACCTCTCCTTGCCTGCCTTTCAATTCACGGTGCAGTGCAATGGAAACCCTTCCAAAGAGGGCTCCACACTTCTGTCCTGAAGGGGCTCACATTCTGCTATCCCATACCAGCATCCTACTGTGTGCACGTATCAGTAATTTTCCTCTTGAGGAATCAGATCAATCCCCTCCCCTCTAATTTTTTCAAACGTTTTTCCCTACCACCAGCCTCCTGTGTCACACATGGGCTCCTCTGCCTCTCGATTGCCCTTTATTTTTATAGCTATGGACTTGGCCATCAAAGAAGCTTTAACTTTTCACCCCCAGGACTGTGTTCACTCATTCTCAGTGCATCCAAACACAGAGAGTGGTCCATACCACAAAGAAATGCAGGGTAAACATTAACGCATAGAGAACAGGAGAAACAACAAAAACTGAAGACAGATGCGGTGCTGCAGCAAGGGGAAATAAAAACCCTTTACAATGGGGAGAATAAGAGGTAAGAAAGCTGAGGAAAGACAGAGGCAAGATAAGAGAGTAAAATGAAATAAAGCAAAGGGAAAGAAAAACACGACAACAGTGAATAGAAATAAGACTTTTTAATCTTGAACACAAGACAAACTTTGACAGTGTGTGGCATGTGCAACCACAAATTTTATTATACAAACCTGTTTTCACAGGCTGATGCTGAACTGAATACTCCACTGATACCATATTCTACTCTGCAGGCTCAGCTGTTCAGGGGCTAAGACTATGTAATTCACGTATAGGAAGCCAATGTAATTTATATATAAGAAGTAGGCAAAATAAGAAAGCTGTAAATCTAGCTATAAAAGACAGGAACTGACTTTGGTTACGTCGACGAGAAAAGTTATATAACTTCATCATTGCTCAAATAAACAAGCAAATAGCAAAGCTGGCTATTACAGTTCGCTAAAGCAGGATCGCCTTTATTTATAAATTCTAAAAAGGAAATGTACATCTTTAGATATCCTTGCTCCATTGCTTTAGGGGGCTTTTCAAACAAAAAATAGAACATAGAACTTGAACTGTCCCACTTTCAGTTGGAGCTATGTAGTACATCTCCCCATACTAACTGCCCTCCCAAGTAAGAATTTGCAATCTCTCTCAGTAATTGAAGCAAAGAGAAGGAGATTTAAGCTTTGATAATGATTGGCGAATTTCAAATAGTTTGGATAAGCAACCCCCAAAAGTTCAAAATGAATATTCAGATTTTGTTCCACAGCATGGTCTGCAAATTGAGGATAGAAATCTCAGATGATAGCTATCTTAGATCTCCTCCAAGATCCTCTGCATGCCCTAGTTATGTCTAAACAGGAAATAACAGAAAAACACCAACATATTTAGTTATGAAATGCAGAGATGTCTGAACATTCAAAACGAAAATATCGAAGGAAAAGATTCACTGAGAAATCATGAACTTGCAAATAGTCTAGCTTCATACTGGGCCCATTCCACCCAGATTTCTTAATTAGTTTATAGTTTGTTACTCCTGAGATAGGCACTCTCCCACCTGCAGTGGTTTCCACTGATGACTCATCACTGCCTGCCAGAGAAAATCCTCCCCATGCCTACCTCCACTGGTGACCTTGCAGAAAAACTGAGAATAGTGCGAATCAAGACAATGCTAGACCAAGTTCTGCATCTCTTGAGGGGCTGAGCACTTGCCTTGCACACAGGTCACCTCTCCCCTGCCTGGCAGTGCCCAGCTCAGCAGGGATGCTGCTGCTGCTGCTGATGGGCAGCTGGGCCAAGCCAACAGGCGCGGGAGCATCCTCCCCCCAACCAGAGCCCTACACCAGATTCCCATCTCAGCTACACCATCATAACTGAGCTGAAAGCAATGTGATTGCATTGATGTAGCCACAATCCAAAAGGCAACTATGTGTGAAGCAGGACTACCCCTTTGAAGAGAAAACGCCAGGATAAAGGCAGCATAGCAGGGCGAGGAGCTCGTGGCTGGCTCCTGCCCCATGGTAGCCATCACAAGCACCACCCTCCAGCAGTAATCATCCTGCTTTTCTGAAAACGTTTGCTCTCCTAAACACGACTACGGGCAACAGCCTAACATTTTCCCAGGATTCATTTACTCCCCATACCCTCTAAGCCTGTGTAAATCATCATCATTTACTTGAAACGAACTGGAAAAAAACCCGAACAAACAAGCAAAACACTTAACCCAATACTCTAGTCCCAGGAACACATCATTGTGTCCTTATCTTTACCCTTAGAAGGCTTCCACCATGTATCACCTCCAAGGACAAACATTTTGGCAGAGGGAAAAAGCACACAGCACGCCATCAAAGTTAAAGATTTGTTTTTGCTCACATAGTTATGACTTACACATTTCACAAAATCAACAAACAATTTATGCTATTTCAGATATGGATCTTTGCTGTCTCAATGGGACTTAATTCCGTCAAGCTGAAAAAGGAAGCCCAAAAAAACCTGAATAACTTAAGTGACATTATACGAAACATAGCCTAAGGCTGCCAATATTTTTCTGTGCATTGAAGACTGCATTACTGAGCTAGACCAAACGCCATTTCCAGCAGAAACCTTTCCTTCTTCTTTGCTGCCGTGAGGAGGATTACATTACACAGCACTGCACTAAGCCCATTTATTCCATTCTATTTTTTTTTAATCAGACTATAAAAATAATCAGCTCAGCTACTCACAGGAATCATAGAAATATTAATGCCAGACACTAACTACTCTTTTGCTGTAAGGATTTCTTTTCTATGCTAAATATGAGAACCATAAAGTTTATGCTTCCCATAAGTTGCAAGAAATTGTGTTTTACTGCAGGAAGCTAACATCAAAAATAATTACTGTTATAAACATACAGCAAAATACAGTCACACTTGGCACATATCAAGGTTTTATGTGAAAAATTTAGCACAATGCCAGCTGCAGGATAGTTTTGCTTTTTTTTTCAGATGCACAGTATAAAAATCATTTTTACCAAAACAAAGTAGAAAAAAACTCAAAATAAAAAATATTTAGAAATACAAATGTGTTTTCCTTTAACAAAACTATCCACATGGCTAGAAAGGGGCCAAATTAGTTAAGCTTCCCAAAACAAGCAAAATTCTGTTTAAAAGGCAATTTTGATATGTATTTTTTGAGACATCAGAAATATATGGGGGTTTCCTCCCTTCTGAATCCAAAACACACAAATTTCTTAATTTACAAGAATATCACCATATTACCTTTACCAGTATTTATTTTAAACAGTCTTGCCTCCCCATCTTCCCAGTGCCTCTTTTTATTGGGAAGAGAAATCCTTTTTATTACCAAATCCATTCCCTGTAGGCACTACATCATATAGAATTTTTTCATGAATTAACACAGCTTCATCTAAAAATTAGTCAGGTGTCTTGTCCCACCATGCTTCACATTTGGAAGCCACCTAAATTTCCACCCCACAGATTCTCAAGAGCAGTTTGTAATTATTTCTTTCTGTGCTACTATTGTATTTTATGTACAAATCCTTCTGTGTACAAGACAGCAATTATATTTCCTCTCAATTTTCTTTTTTACAGAGTCAGACAAAGCAAGGATTTTAATCTCCCCTCGTAAAACAGTCTCTCCATTCCCCAAGGCATTTTAGAAACCTGCCTTGGCACCTATTCCAGTTTGAATTTACTTTTCTTAAGTACATACGATCACATTTGCTCAGATTTTTCTGCATTACGCTTTACACATACCTTATACAAAACAGCATCAAGGTTTCCTTGCATTAGAAACATGCTTCCTAACATTTCCAGATGTTAGATGATCCATGCTACAATCAAATTTGTCCTTTTTCCACTAATGTGTCACTCTTATGCCTCAATTATCTTGTGATTAGCACTCCAGTGTCTGTCCAGTCTCTCCCCATGACCCTGGTACAAGCCCCCACAAGTGCATGACCATCTACTTCCAAGAGCAGCTTTTCATCCCACTTGCACTATTTTTCCACTTCATGTACTCATCCTATTTCTTCTACACGGAACTCCAGTCTTCCACATAATCTTTCTGATAACTTGTGTTGTCAAGATTGAATTTTTTTGCAATATTGTTGTTTTTGTGGTACAAGCACTAATGGAAGCATTATGTTAGACTGATCCCATAATCAGTCATTGAGAGGTCCCGTGGTGACCTCCAGCCAGCCTCCAACTCCAGTTTTGCCTTTAGTTGATTTTTTTCATCCTCTTTTCTCTCCTCCAGCTCATTCTTAATTCCTATGTTAACAAATTTCTACACAGCAGATGACAAACAGTATTTTTTTGAAGTCCATATGGATTTGATATATGATTACTTCTTTTCTTTAGAGAATTAGTTGAGCTCTCTCTTCAATTAAAGGTAATAGCTTAGTCAGGCATGACCTTCTTGTAGAGATCCTACATTCTATTTTAACTCAGTTGCCATGTTTTGTGTCACTTGCTTAGTCTTTCCTTAAAACGTTTTTGTAAAAGACTTTGCATACTATTGAGATCATACTAATGCTCTTTAACTGAGACATTTTTTTCCAATTTAAGTACTATTTTTAATTTATTCCCCCAGGTAATACCAATTCCTGATGTGATATATTTATTAAAAGTTCTTGCTTTTGGAATTGCAATTATATTATGCAAGCTCTTGGATGTGGATTATATGGTCTCTTCTGATTTAAACAATTACATAATTTAAGTTTTGCTTCCCCCTGGAGGTGAGAATTTCCATTTCTTCATAATCATTCCTATTAGCTGCCCTGCATTTGTCCCAGGTTCAATAGTATTATTAAAATATGAGGAATGCTGTTACATCTAATACTTATCCATCTATATCACTTCTAATGTCAAAACTTTAATCTTTTTAATCTGGCTGCACTTCCATTCTTCTTTACTTTTCATAATCTTTATTTAAAAAAAAAAAAGTTAAATCTTAGGTGGATTCTTAGAAATTTACAGTTCATTCCCATGTTTTCTGATTTTTAAGGTACGCTTCTCCGCATTGGTGAATCCTCTTTCTGTTCCTTGCAGACTCCTTCCTTATGTTAATACTATTTTTAGGATGATTATTTATCCAGCGAAATATGGGGAACTTTTTTACATTGTCTATCAATGTACATTTGTATATAATTGTATATATTTCTATTAATTCCAGCAGTTTTTTGAGCCTTTGACTGAAGATGACATCCACGCCTGCTTTACATAGTAGTCCCTGCACTTTTTCTCCCAAATGTTTTCTGTTCTAGGAGGTTCTTTTTTAGCCCATCTTCCCTTTCTCAAAGCTTTATGCCTGTAACGTGCACACACACCCAACTGAATCCATTTGCCAGTACAAGCCTTCCTGGGCACATTGTCATTTTTTGGGTAGCACCTCTTTTTCCTTCAGCATAGATAGCCCTCAGGCTTCCATGCACTTGCCCGGATCCTTACATTGATGCACCATCACTTCCCTGATTCACCTCATCCAAACTCCCAGCCAGATGAGGTGGGATCCTTTCACTAACTGTATCTTCACATCACCATTTTTACCAGCACTGGGACTTGTTTTTTCTTGCTAGCTATTGCCTAATAATATTGCTCCTTTATCCACTTCTGTAGTCTCATTTATCCAATTTTAATTTACCTGTGACCTCAAGGCTTGTATAGGCATCACATGGGTCTCTCCTGCACTCTCTTGTATCCCATTTCACCAGTTTAAAACTATTCTCATCAATCCCATAAAATGAGGAAGCTGCCTGTTGTCCACCCACTGACAATAAGCTTATTTTGTTACTGACATATAATAATAAAACAGCCCAAAACTTCCTTCACCGCACAGTTCATTTCACAACCTTCTCATGTCTTCCGTGCTCCTTCTCTAGAGGCTGACAGATCTACTGAAGATCATCTCAGCTCTCACCTTTGCCACTCCCCATCATCTTACTCTCACTCTTGATCTGCTCCAACAGGAGTCTTACAAAGTCATTCATCACTCAAAATAGTGTTCATAAGGACTTTTCCCATTCCCCTCTGGTCTCTATTCAGATCCGGGTATTTCACACCCTTGCAGGAAGCAAACTTTTTCCTCTCCAGATCCCCTTTTGTGTTCCCATCTGTACTCTGCAGGTAATCCATAATGATTGCAATCTAAACCCAATGTGCAGGAACTCGGATGGATGCCTGTGCTCACATTTTCATTTTATTTGCTTATGTAATTTAATGCACCTAAAATGCTGGCAACAGAAGAGAACAACAGTGAAAAATTTTAAAACAATGGGTCTATTAATATAGTGTAAGTATTAACATTTTAATGTATTAACAATACCATCCCACCAGATGCACAGCCCAACCAAAAATTCCTCTCCTCTTTACTTCTCTTTTTTATCATGTCTATGAGTCCAATTACTGTCATTTATCAGTTCAGTCATAAAGTAACACAGATCTCAAACTATCCCTTCAATATCGTCTACACTTCATCAGATGTAACCAGCTGTACAATTCCAAAGCCTTCTCCCATCTCTTGTTTCCCCAAAACCTTAAGAACGCTTTGGCTTCTTTCTACAGTTTTCTCTTAGGAGTCCTAGATTTTCCTTCCTTATCTACTTAGCAATTCTCTTTAATAATCCTGTATAACTTTCCAGCAAAATTATCTATTTCTCCATCACCCAAAGCAACCATCCAGCTCATGTTGCACTCGCAAATATGCTAGTGCCTCCCCCTCCAGGTTCCTCAGACTGGGGCTAAGAAAGAAATTATATACTGCCTGATTCTAGATATCATCTTATAATTTCTGAAACAGTCACATTTTCTACTATTTACTCTCCAAAGCACAACTC
This sequence comes from Numenius arquata, assembly GCF_964106895.1. Taxonomy (NCBI): domain Eukaryota; kingdom Metazoa; phylum Chordata; class Aves; order Charadriiformes; family Scolopacidae; genus Numenius; species Numenius arquata. The sequence continues at coordinate 26,254,514 of NC_133587.1, read as the reverse complement.
TATTCAGATTTCAAAGTCATTTTGATCAACTCAACTAAAACTGCTAATTCTTGCATCTATCTGGGCTGGTATCAATGGCTTCAGCATAAACACAGCTATATTCAAATATGTTGACAAAGTCTACGTTATACCAATGTGATCATATAGACAGAAGAGTACAAAACTACAAAACACTGAATTTTTTTAATGGGAGATTTCCTCTTGCTAAATGCATAGTCAAGATGCAAATACAACATTGTAACATATGCAGCCATGCATTTTCCAGTTTTGCTTTGATACAGTCCTAAGAACTTCCTTTGATTCTTCCTGACCCTTATAGTATCCAGCATTTTTCTTCAAGTTTAAACTTGTCAGCTGTGTGATTATACTAGATATCAGCTTCCTTTCAATTTTACTATTTAACCATTTTTTCATTGTTTTAAAGTAAGTTTCTGGATATCACGTATGAAGTACGCGTATGGTATTCTCAAGTCTGAATACCAAAACCTCAAAATCAGAGAGCAAATTATGAAGAATGCAATGTGTACACATTTAAAAAGTATTCTAATCCTTAAGCAGTTTAATAATTTTGGTGTCTCTAACTAATAGCTTTTGAACATTTTATGTTGGCAGCTCTCACTGGTGTACTGCTAGAGCCACTGAATTTTCCTGTGAAATATGTCTTACAGTTCACTGTTTCATACATTTTGCTGAAGTGAGTTTAAGCCGAACTTAACCCCACCCTGATTCAATTCTCAGACACTTATACCTTACTTAAGAAGATTCATTCCCCACTGAACGCCAGGCTTTGGGCAGACCTTTAGAGCCCTGCAAGGGTCAGAAGAAAATCAGATCCCATCGAGGAGATGAGGAATTAGGTTTGGATGTATCACAAACTGCTCTCCCGGGATGCACAATAAGGGCCATCATTCAACTGGTGACATTTCAGAAAGGATTCCCTGTTCCCTTAAACAACATTTTTACTGTATTCTTCTAAACACAAGCCCACAAACAATGTTTAATATTGGTTTGATTCTTGAGAGGTTTAGCACTGCATCTGGGTCTATAAAGCACTGCAGGGCTGTGAGTGCCCACAGCAGTACCACAGGTGCTCGTATAGTTCCAGAACTGCCACTTTAATGAAAACAGTGCACCTCATCACCTCCCCTTCCAGACACCCTGACACTTCACATCCCAGCTTCATGGCAGCCTCCTCTGCATACATACTAAGACCAACCACAAATATTCTTTCAGCACATCCCAGTAGCTCCCACTCCTCATTTTCTTTTGCACTTTGAAGGAGACGGGATAAACCCAGCTGACAAGGAAGCAGTCTTCAGAGCACATGTTCTCTAGCTCTCTGCTCCAATTCAAGGAGCGGCTCTGAAAGAAAATATATTGCTGTCCTTGCTGGCCCCAAGAACACCATTTAGCTTCAGACGAAGGTGCCACAGAGAGCTCACAAGATATACAACAGGCAGCCAATGTATTTATGTGGCCTACATGACTCATCGAAGTGAAATTGTGTTTTTGCTTATAATTAAAGCTGCCCACCACCTTCCAAGGCAAAATTCTATTCTCAAGCTGTTCATCGTAAAAGTTCTACATCTACAATGACATTCTACAGGCATTAAACAAAAGTTGAGTTTCACTAATGAGTTACAACTTTGGCACTTTGCTGTTATCAGACTAGACGCGGGCAGGGACATGCCCTCCATAATGACTTCTCAGGGAGCAGAGATTTACAATGAGAAGACTCTCAAGAAACCAGACGAGTTGTCTTTAGATGCATTATGCTGAATTGTCCAAAAACAACTTTTGTAAGGCATCTTTCACCATACTGCAAATACCAGAGCTTCAGCGTAGCAGGGAGGAACATGCTCCTTCCAAATATCTATTTATTTTAAAGTCAGCATTACAACACTCGTTAAGTGAGTGGAGGTATTCCGGGAGACTGAATACCCATGTAATTTAGCTGAAGCAGTTTTTAAAAGATGAAAGGAACATTCTCCAGGATGCCTCACAGGATGCAATTCCTTTAACAAATGGCATGTCTGGCTTTAATAAGTGGACACATTTCTTTATAAACTGCACAAATGGTTAAAAGGGCTTTCATTGGAGTCAAATGTATTGGAACGAGGACGAAAGAAATAACAGAACCTTTTAAAGGTAATACTCACATTACCATATTAAGAGGAAATCTTTCATAATATACAGCCATACCATTAGATTAACCGAGCTGCAATTTTAAAAACTAATGTTAGAGACAGTAAATATACCCTAAGCTAGAGTGTATTATATTATCGTGCCACTTTGATCATGATGATATGTTTTTAGTCAATGTTATTTACTATCATTACGTACACACCTGCTAGACAGCCACGTCCAATAAAGTATTAGTGTCCTCACCGTTGCTCAGCCTTGCAGCTCATCAATTGCCCAGGTGAGACTGTGGCAAGCTGGGCTGGGGCTGCAAACATAACTCACCACCACCCATGGGACACAACACAGAAACGAGCCCTTGCACCCCTCGGCTGGTGAAATGGGTGTGTGCAGCCATCAGAAGATACCTAGGCAAAGAAACCTGCTCCCCAGGCTCATAACCTCGCAGGAGGGCTGAAACAGTACTAATTATACACAGCAACTGGGCCCTCAGGCTGTCTGCTAATGACAAATGAAGGATACCCCAACTCTTATAGACAGATGAAGTTGAAAGCAAAATCAGACAAATCACAAGGAATTGCACTGCTCTTGCTGTAGAAGAATTTTTTTTTAAGGCTAGGAGAAATCATAATTCTTGTTCGTTATAAAACAAAGCCTACAGACTTGGACTTGCCTGTATATTGAGTCCAAAAATTTTCCTGGCTAGCAAATAGCTGAGTAACCATTTAAATCAGCTAGTGTAAGTCATTCTTCTTCCCCCCCTTACAGCTGGTTGTTCCACACATCAAGAAACATCGAGAAACTGAAATCCACTTACCTGTGAATATTGACTATGACCACGACCACTTAATAGAACTGCTGAATACGCATCACTTTGGTTTAGTAAAATCATCTGATAATGAAAACGTTTAGTATCAATGCAGGTAGAATGCAATTCATATTGAATCATCCAAAACCAATATTTTCTTTGGTTGTTTGGATTTTTTTACTCTTTTTGATACTGAGAAGAGCTCCGACAGCTTCATAGCACTCCCCTTCTGAAAAAATGTACAAATATCTTGCTTGTCTTTCCCTAGCTACCAGGCTCCCAAGGGGCTTAAACGCAATGCTGACTTTACAAGGCTTGACTACGCTAAGATCACCTAATATAATAAATGGTGAGGGTGCTTGCTTTGTTTACTTCAAGTCTATTTTAAGTCCAGTTGCAGTGAGCTGAGAAAGTAAAAGAGAAAAGCCCAGGGCTTAAACATACTTCTTTCAAACCTTGGAAAAAGCGAACATTTAATTTTTCTCATAATTCAGAAAATTAGAGCCGAAGTAGTTAGATCCAGTTTTAATGTTATGGAATGTGTTCTTTAGAAAATCACTGAAGATGAAAAAGGTATCTGTATCAATTTCTGTAGGAGTAATTTTGCGGTAATTTAGAAGAGATCTTATATAGTATTTTTACCATCTTAAACACAAGTGTTATCAGATGTTTATTCAGTTTTTCCATTGAAAGTATCAGTGAAGTTGTCTGCATGTATATCAGCCTTCATTTAAAAATTTCTGAATCCTTTACAAAGGCTTCAAGTATTTTTAACCCTATATCAGCATGGTGAAAAGACAACACAGATTTTGCTACCAATTCTGACTCAGAGTTCAGCTTCTAAAGAGTTTCCTAACATACTCTTCAGTCCCTTCCTTTACAGTGCCTTTCACTTACCACCCAACCTTTGTCACTGCTGGAGTCCTGTTCCCCCAAAAGACACCCTGGTGCATGGCTAAGGTGAGGGAGTCCTCACTGCCCCATCCACACAGGTTGTGTCTATATTTTTGCATACTGAAGCACAGGTTTTTCAAAAACGTCTTTTGACCGGGGAACCACTGAGCTGGCAATGAGCAGATTGCAGCTCAACATTGACATTGGCTTCAGGTCACCTCCACCTAACTTCAACACGTATCTTCATGGCAGCTACAGCAAACATGCGTGGAAGATGATTCAAACTGTAATTGGGTCTGTACCTGCTTTTAACGTCCTTTAAGCAAGCACACAGAGGAAAACCGGAAATGAACTTACTCAAAATCTCTTTAGAGGGTTAAGAAACTCTCTCTAAATAGTCCTGTCACAATCTAAGGGATCTTTCATCTCATACATTAGCTTCTTTAATGATGCAAGAATATCTAGTCCCATCAGCTGGTTGCATTTCCTTACTGCTATGAGATACGATGTGCCTCCTGAAGAGATAAGGACACTTGGGAAAACTTCCTCTCGTATCTCTGCAGAACACTGTCTCAGAAACTACTGAACACTTAAGCTCATCAGCCACACATCCTATCAGCACCATTGTAAAATGATCAGTAAACGTTGGGTTTGACTTTCAAAAATGCAGCATGACAAGGCTTCTGCTTGAGATATGACATTTTATCAGAATTATTACATGTAATAAATATATAGATTATATAGGATATAAAGATATGAGCTGTTACATGCCACAGAGCAGCAGAGAACAGCTCCAACTGTGATGGATATGGCTTAAGTCAATGTAATGATAAGCATTACACAACTTTTTGAGGAAGATAAAAGACCGGCTGGTGTTAGAGTGAAAAGACCAACTGGTGATCAACAGTGAAAATTAAGGCTGCACCTGCTACGTCCTAACAATATTTTCACAGCGGGCTTAGAAAAATCTCTACACCCTGTCATCTGCGATAAGAATTGTGCTTATGGACAGAAAAGGGAAGAGACTAAAGAAATTCAAATTGATGTTTTATAGTTGTAACTTACCATTTGAAATTTAACTCCTGTGTTGCTGCTGAGAGGAAAATACAGAAATCATTATCAAACTACTACTGTAGTTCACCTCTGTGGGTCTTTGTGGGCCAGCTGTGATGGAGCGATGTTCTGCTCCATGTGCTGGGGAAGCAGACTGGAGCTTCCCACACTGTCCTCCCTTCAGCTTTGCACTGGTGGAAATTTCCCTTTTTTTGACAAAAGATGGTTTTCTGCATGTTCAGTGACTAGCTAACAAAAAACCCCAAACCAGTCCATTTCGACTTCTTGAAAAATTGCAGGTTTTATGCGAGGCTGAACAGGAATTACTAAATAAAGAAGATGACTACAGGCTACCATTTTTATTTCTGGATGCACAGTACAGATTTAGTACATGAGTAAAAGTACAGATCAAAGCTATTGTCATTGGCCTCCAATCCTTGAAACATGAGGATATTGCAAAATGAAGCTCTTGATGATTTTGGGGAGTAGCCCCGTGGCCTACTGGATGAAAGAGCAACCTCTAATACCCCCAGAATAAGCAACAAGATCAGCGTTATGTTCGAGGAGGTCATGCCAGTAAGGCACCCAAGGGGATCTCAGGCAGCTAGGAACACCACTGAAATATTTCATTTACACTATGTTAAAATAACTTGTCAGTCAAGCAAGAAGGAATTGTTTTGTCTGCTACAAGCCATACAGCTAACTAGCAGCAGCTGCCCTGATGCTAAGTATGACTATTCCCTAATTTCACCAGTTGTGAAGACAAGCATGGCAGTGGATCAATTACAGTCACTCTCCAGAACTGTCACAATTTTCTAGCAAAGACTAGTTTGTAAGATCAAAACAAACCAAAATATTTATGTAAGTTAAACTTCTCTTCACTATGCTTTTGATTATATTAGGACATGAACAGAGATATCCTTCATGGAGAAATACCTGTATGACTGATAAGCCTCTGAACTCCTCTAAAAATAAAGAACTTGCTTACCTGGCACAAGTATTGTTTGCACTTCTATTTACACACAGTGATAAACATCAAATTGATGATATTTAAAAAAAAAAACAAAAAAACCAACCAAATAACACACTATAAAACAAAGAGAAAGCAATGGGAAAACATTATTTTATTTTTCAGGAGAAATCACCAAGTCACCATTTTAACTTTAGCTATATATGATGAAAACCTGTTAATTCGATTTCTTGATTAGGAATACAACCATTCTGCAAACTTCCAAGAAGAAAATAGTAACCCTTCTATATTTATGTTTTGGACAGAAAGCTTGAGATTATAAAGAAAATAACATTTTGAATATCTAAGCGTTCTTTTCCAGAGCTATTTCAGTGTCCTCCATTTACCTATTACTTGCATTGTGTTATATGGGAGATGAACATAGCACAGGCTTTCTGCAGCAGAATAAAAAGGGAGAGTGAAAACTCATTGCAGCCTCTGATCCTTTGACTTTGTGGGGCTTGTACTCCAGAACGAAGTTGGGCTGTCTCATAACTCCTGTAGCTTGCACATAAACTAATAAGACTCTTAGCTTGGGATAATCTGCATTCAGCGGATACACAAAATCAATTCTGTTTACACATGACAAGTGCCCGGGAGAAGCAGTACACAGAACATACACTTGCTTTGTCAGTTCTACCTATATTATTTTTCTACTTAAAACCAGCTCCTGACCAGCTAACTCCAGTCTGATACTTACGTGGCAATTCCTATCAACACCATGTCCCTCAGAAACTTCCCTGGGAGCTGCATGTGTTTGCCCCAGCTGCAAGTGGGTGACTTCTGTACTGCTACACACCACGTACTCATCCATAAGCATTACACAGGTGTATAAAGGATGTTTTGGTGCCAGAATGACCTATTTTAACCAGCATTCAAGGCAATACAATTTAAACCATTTCCTTGATTCTAAAGGACTTCCGAAGTTGTGTAGAGATATTTTTTCGTGTCAGGACTCTGATTAGCCCAGAAGCTGCAGCCTTCCCCCACAACGAGCCTCTTGTCCAACAACGGGCAACGCAAACCATTGCAGAACACAGGGCTGTGAGCTACAGAGCCCTGCAAAGGATGAGGTCAGCGAGCATCACTGAGGTCAAGGCTGGTGTTCCAGGTGATACCTCAGCTATTCAAGGTTGAAGAATGGGAAACGTAATTATCCGAATTGCAATCAAATGGTAATTTAAGAGACAAATCAGCACAGAGCTAAACTGGATCACATAACTGCATAACTATAACAATGGGAAGCACAAGGAAGGTGGCAGTTGAGCCTCAGTTAATTACAAATGATGTGCACGTGATCAGTGCAAAAAGCAAATCACAGTGAGACGTGCAGGCTGGAAAATGGCCAAGTGTAACACGTGAGTTTACATGGCTAGTGCATGGACTGAATGCCTGATTTTAACACTGCCTGGAATATCCAGCATGTGGATGAGGTCATTTATCATTCACTCAGGGCTTCACTGGGAAATCTGTGTTACAAAATAATAACTGATAGGGCAGCACAGGGCTTGTTGCACTGGAAATATTTTTAGGGGAGGCTGGACTTTGGTCTCAAATTGCTGGATTAATTTTAACCCCTTTAGATGCTATTTGATCACCCACATCAGTGCTATGCTAGGCATTTATCATCTGCCCTAATGAAACTGAGATCTGCAAGAGAGACAGTCGGTCCTGGGCACTGGCAACCATACGTAATGGGAGAGAGGGTGCATCTCCAGGCAGGCAGAACATCATCACCAAGTAACTCTCAAAAGGAGGCAATGCATGTTCCAGGTCCTATTATGGCCAAAATGTAACCAGGCAGGACAGCTCTTTTCCAAACTTGCACTTTAGCTGGGCAGTGCCTGCACCTCATACAGCGCGGCTGCGGTCTCACCTTCTCTGGCTGAACCCCCTTTCCTGTGTTTTCCAACAAGAAGTGTGTATGAAGTTTGATTTCAAACAACTGAATTAAGAGTATCTATCTCACATCTAGACGCTGCAGATAAATCTGAGTTTTGGAAGACAGAAGTTGAGGAGGTCTTTTTCCAAAGTTTTCAATGCCCAGGAAGCTTCTTGTATGTCCGAGCTGCAGCAAAGACATTAGCCTGTTCACAAATTCAAAGTATTAGGCCCAAGATAAATGTTACCTAAACCAGGACACAACCACAGCCTATGTCAGAAGGAGATGGCTATCATAAAACACAAATTCCCCAGTAATAGTACAACTTTGTTTGTTCTTAAATATCTAGATATTAATACTCTGCATATGTCCAGCCAGCTAGCTGTGCATTCCAGATGTTTTGATTTTTCATGTATTTGCAGCTTTACCTTTCCTTCCACCCCCCCCCTTTTTTTTTAAGCAGCATTAGTAACCACTTCATTTTTTTCAGAGAGAGTAAAAAGGGTGAAATCATGAGTGGGCCCCGAGTCTTCGCTTTAAAATGAGCAGCAGGCCTGGATGACTACTTATTGCATAAATGCCTTAGCAGTCAGAGGAAGAGCAAAGAAAAGACAGATCCATTACTCAGTGGGAAAAGACAGTTTCTAACAAATGGTACAGGGAAAGCAGAATTTTAAGTGCCTTTCTCATATCAGACTTCACTAAGACAGTCAGCTGTGACCATGTGTCTTTCGTAATTAATACCAGCAATAAAATCTAAATAGAGAAGGAATGAAACCAGACCGTGTGCTGAGTCTCATGAATCTCATCCTAAGGCACTCCAAGAACTAAATGATGAAAAGTCTGTGTTCCTAATATTTGTCTGAATTCACTCAGGATGGGTGAAATATCAGAAGATTTGAAAAGGGCCAATGTTGTTCTTAACATTAAAACACAAGAAAGGATTTAGGAATTAAGATCGGCTAGGATGATTATCTTTCCGGGGCAGGGAGGAACTTTCCAAATGCCTAGAAGGTTTAAAAGATCATTAATGGCAAAAATGGCTCTAGGAGTTAATCAGAAGCTTAAAACATTACCATGCCATTGTGCAAAAAAAATATACTTGCACTAGGATTTACAAATATTTGCCTGCAAGAAATGTAACATAATCCTTCTACTGCACTCAGAGATGGAGTACCATGTCCAGCTTTGAAAATTGTACTTCAGAGGAGACATGGGCCAACCTGAGAGAGTCCAGAGGGTAGGAGTACTCTGTTAAATCATTATAAATTTTGTACATACATTAAAAAGTCATATAGCCTATATGAAACATACTTACATCCTACATATGGGAAAGTGATACTGATAAGTTATGTTATGGAACAGGGATCTATTAATGAGGAACATCTAAGTACCTACAATCTGTGCCACCTCTCAATTTCCTTAATTTCTTCTAAACTTCAAAACCTCTGACTGATTTCAGAGAGACACAATTTAAACAAAAATCAATGCTCAAAAAAATTACACCTAGCTTCCCCCAAAAACATAGCCTTTCCAAAATTTCATCATCTAGATAGTTTAAGCTTTTCTTGAGCTGTGGGAGGAATTGGTGGAGATTTTTTCCCATTCTATATTATTAGCCCTGATAGTATAAGAAATGGAAGATCTTGAGCTTCCCAAGGGGATGTATAGCATTTTCCTTCCAATCCTGCCAAGTCCCAAAGGAAAAGATTTCAAAGTGGATATACTTTTGCAATTGAAAAATAGTTCTCTAAGCAGTGCAACTGCTATAACCTGATTTCCAATGCACCTTTTTTCTTCCTGTGATTGACTACTGACTTTGTAAACTGAATTATGCTTTGGTTGCAGCATGCATTCAGGTCCAAAAAGTTTCCATCAGAATTCAAGCAGTCTCCTCCACAGTCTGAATTTACCTCTCTGATGAATTGTCTAAGCTGTGAGCTACAATCCAGGCTTGTCCCTGGGGTATGGCTTTCATGAGGTCTCACCCACATATGAACTCTCTGATGTCTAAGAGCTGAGCATGCACTGCAGCTTTTCCCTGAACATGATATTAATCAGGTCTTCCTTCTCCACCGAGCCAGCGATTTCCCATAAAATTACAGAAAAATATAGATATGTACTATTTGACAGGTACAGAACATGTATCCTATACAGCATACGGTGTATACAGTGTATCATAGAAATTCAGCATTTTTAAGACACTTACCTCGCCATCATAATTGCACAAATTTAGATAATGGGTCAAAAGGTTACTGATGAAGGAAGGCCTGCCAGGGAGTTTTGACAAGACCAATTTTTGCAGGAAATCATGCTTAAAAGAAAGGTAAGGTATACTTTATGCTTAAGTCTGAGTCATGACCTCATAGCAAATAAGAACAGAAGTTGGCCTATCATTCCTTACCTAAACAAATGTCCAGACATTCAGTTTTCAATAACCATAGCTCCAGTTTATATGCTGCATAATCTTAATTGGAAGGAAGCATGTTCAGTTGCCCTATTCATCCTCCAGGTGAAGTCCTACATCAGTGGCTATAAAAATAAATGTACACGGATGATGAAGGAATGTCTACTGTCTCATACCTGATCCCTGCTTCTGCAATGCAACTGTAAATTCCAAGAGTTATTTTAATAAAGTTCTTTTCCAGCTTGAAAAGTTTTTATCTAGAATTCTTTTGTATTTTGATATTTAATAGTCCATGATATTTGTTCATTTCTAGTACAAATATTCTAAAATGAAATAATACATTCCTGATCAATTTGCAAAGCTATGTGTCTCAAGCTTGAAATTTTGAACAATTAACCGTATTAGGATGCACACATCTGATACCAACTCTAGTTTCATTACAGTTTTTCAGACTACTGTACAACATAGTAAAATTTTTGATTTTTTTTTTTTTATTTTAAGATTGCAGTAAAAATTCTGCATTTTAAATGCAGCAAAAAAAAGTACTGGCAGTAAAAAAAGACAGCATTGAATTTGTGAGATAATTTTAATATATTTTTATATACTTATATATACTTATATATTTTTATATACTTATAGGATCTGCATTCTCTGTCTTGATGAATATTAAACAGTTGCAGAGGAAACACAAATACTATAGGCTAAATACAAACATTCTTTGGTTTGCTATTCTTTTAATAATGAACTTCCTTGGAAGGCTAACTCCTAATCTTACATGTGTTCTGTATTTGTAGGTACATCTCTGTCAGGAAATACTGTGAAATGGAAGTTCCTGACAGATAAAGTCCTTGGCCTTAAAAATTCCATAGATATTACTTGAATGTCAGAAAGAATCATTGCCAGACTTTGCCCATGATTCAATATCTCTTTATTTAAAAACCATAACAAGCTTGGAGATAATTAGTAATACACATACGGATTATATAGTCATTGTTATGTTGGAGTTTGTAATAAAAATAAAATGGGGAAAACATAACTAATTCTGCTTTTTATGGTGCCGTTATTGCTTGCTTCGCATGAAGAGCCCATAGATATGAATCCCACTATATCCCTAAAGTCCTTTGGCCCCTATCTAATAACTAGGGATGGGGCAAACCAGTTTTGTCTAGTTTCGGATCCAACTGAATATGAGATACCAAGAGTTTTAGTCTAAAAGTATTCAGCTTGCATTCCAATTACCATAGTCTGCAAAGTAAAGTGCAGAGGAGAAACAAGGGAGGAAAATCTAGTGGAAAATATTGAATGAAAAATAAAGCAAGGTGAAACTATGTGAAGCCAAACAATAAAGCAAATATCAAAACTCAATAAAATGGGACAGAGAAAGGAAATTGAGAAGACAGTCATTAGTATATTCTCTGCTTTTCTTGAAGGAAAGTATGGGTGACAAATTCATAAAGCTCTCCTATCAGTAACATATCCCAGAGGTGAAAAAAAAAAAAATCATATTTTAATTGATTCAGTTTTGAAAGAGAGAATGAAAAATGAAAAGTTTACCTATCTCCATTTTTTCTTCAAACCAGCAAATCCTAAAATGATGTTGAGTTTGCAAAGAAAGTCACTCGCCAGACGGGAAATGCCAACACTCAGACTGTCACTGCCATCCCATCTCCCACCCCACATGCACATGTGCTGTGGTACAGTCTTTCCTTACCCTCACACATCCTTGACACTGGCAATCATCTCATTCTCTGCACAAAATGAACAGGGCTCATTTCACACGTATGGGGTCAAATGTTTAATCTTAACTGTTCTAGATGTGGACTTGGGGTTCACGTACCACGTGCTTGCCAGATCTTGGTCTGAAGACCAAGCAACAAATCTTGTAGCCTGGGCCTCAGTATTCCTCATTACTGTATTAAAGCAGGTAAATAATTGTGAAATGACATTTTCACAACAGTTTCTATACAGTAAGGATCTTATTCTACCCCTTCCTCCCTTTTTTAGCAAGATGAGAAGCTGGTATCCAGCGAAATCATGGCCGAAGATGTTCATTAAATTCAGGTGAAGAGCAACGGATAAGCACAAGATGACCTTCTTGAGTCCTTTGTACAAGTCAGTACTTCATGCAGTAAAATCACAGCTGACACTGACTTCAGTTACTGTTATGTATGTTCAGCACTGCAAATCAGATCCATGGTCTTGGACTTGCATATCCAAAAACTAAAATGAAAAGCAAACCCACACAGCCAGCATTTCCCTGTGAACACACAGAGCTCTGTGGCAGAGGCAGAGAGATCCACTCCAGCCTTTAATGGCTTTACTTATAAGGCCTTCATTTCTCTCTGCCACAAGCTGCCTCCCTGCCTATATAATCTGCCATATTGGTTAAGGACAACACATCCCATGCACAATGCAGGGTGGGGATTCTATATTAAAAAAAAATTCCAACAACATACAGTCATAAATAAAATAAGTCATCATCATGCATTACAGTCCCATTACAATTGTAACTGCAATTTTGGATTTCCTATCTGTTAAGCACTGAGCTTTGCTGGATTTCTGCCTGTCAACACTACTCACGCATGTTATCTCTTTGGTTTTAATTTAAAAGAATTTCAAAGAGGCCAGAAATGCCATCATGTTGCTCATGAAGACATGCAAACTCACTAGTAGGAACTAATCATGTGCTCACAGGTTGTTCTCCTGCGAACGGAGCGGAATTTGAAGGGAGAATACACATGGGGCCACAGAGTTGCACCGTCATGACATGACAACAGATGAAGGTTGGTCAAGTGGATCCCCCTCTTCCATGTCCGGTTGTTCAGGACCGCAGTCCCCACCTGACAGAGTCTCTCACTCCCATTTCCACATCCCAGCCCCTCTGACCCATCTATTCCTAAAATTCAATCCTCTTTTGCCATTTTTTTTTTCCAAGCCCCATCCTCTTCCCATGGGAGCTCTTACCATGATCTCTCTTTCAACCATCACAGTCAGCCTATACCTGCCCTCTGGCACCTCTCCCACGTTCCCTTTTTATCTCATCAAGACCACTTGAACACCCTTTGACTGCTTCTCACACTCTTGCATTCCTCGGTCTCATCCCAGGACACTGACCTTCACTGGTTTTTTTTGGCTTCTGCCATAGCTGCTGCCTCTCCACCATCCAGCTCTACACCTGCTTCTCACAAAACATCTTCCAAATTCTTTTGTCCAGCACTTGGACTCAATTGGCTCCTCATTTCTGTCTCCCTCGTAATACGCTCCTCCAGAAGAATTAATATTTGTTCAACACCTCTTGCAAAAACAACTCACAGTAACATCTTGCCTTATGTACACAAATCATCCCAATGCAGAGAGCCAGTACCTAACAGGGATTAACTCATGCTCCAAAAACCAGTACACATAATGCTATAAATACTAAAAGCACATGCCAGGTTGCAGCACTGCTGATAGTCACTAGGTTTTTCTTTTTAGAGAAATCTCACCTGAAACACTAAGCAGCGAGCACAGCCCTTGCTTTTAGTTGCAAAGCACTATATAGCCCAAAAACATTTAAATAAAATGAGTAAAAGCAAGCCCCAAGAGCTCCATAAAAATCACATCCCTTAAAAGGTCACGCTTGCTATTCTGTAAATCATAGAATCATTTAAGAAATCCCACATAACTTCCTTTCCTCAATGCATCAAATAAATGAGAGAACACAAAGGGGACAAACTACTGTTTAAAAACCTTTAACTTGGTGAACACCCTACTGTTACAGGGTTTTCTGTGAAAGTTTTCAAATTTTATAAAACTTGACTGGGAAATATAATTTACTGTAGCATCAATACATATTTGGTTACCAGGGTAGAAAGTATTGTAGATCTGCTTTTTTTTTTTTTTTGAATAAAGGTTTTAATTCCTTGCATACATCACAAGATCAGAAATGAGTTTCCACATCACGTGGCTAAATAAGCAAGATGGTCTGTGAGTGAGACCAGAAGTTTAAGCCCTCCCACCTCCAGTTTTTCTATTTGCTCTCTTCTGCCTTTAATAAAGTGCTTCAGACCCAGTTTCCTTTGTAGAAACAAACAGATCATCCATCTCCCTGAATAAGATTAGGTGTCATCACTTCTTCCTTCTTTGTGAAATAATAAAAGTCATACTGCAGGAAAAAAAAAAAAGTCTTTTAAACCTTATTCAGCCAGGAATAAAAACTTTAACCTTGGATGCCATGTGTGTGCAATGAAAATACACAGTTTCAAGTTACAAAGGTCTGTGATTCACAGGTCTTTTTCCTATAGATTTAGGGTGGAGGGGCAGCAGTTTCTATTCTGGGTTGAAAGGATTCTGCTTCTCATTCATCTTTAAATATATAAAACCTATTAAAAGTGCAATTAGAATACTACTGCTTTTATTTCCTAAGAAAATGGTAACTTACCCTTATTTTTCAACGTGCAGATGAAACGGATACTTTAAAGGCAGTTTTAAGGACTCCTGTCACAAACACTAAGTTAAAAAGAGGCAATGGTAACATTCCTGCAGCCCATTGCTTAACAGATCAGTGAAAGTAGATCGTAATCTTATATTATCCTCCACATTTGTTTGAAATCTAAAAGCATATAAGCCTTTCCAAATACACTTGATCTGTTTAGTTTTTATACAAGAAATCAACTCACAGCTCCCTTGTTAGGACCCACAGGAGTTCTACTTGCAAGGTTGAATGAGATTCTGTGCCTGCTCTGATGTCTATTTTCTCACGTTATTTAATCTTTCTTGTGCTTGCTAATAATTTCAAATTATCATTTCAAATAAAGCTTTATGATACATGGTCACATTTAGACTGTAAAAGACTGTCATTTACCACTTTGACAGACCAACATTTTTAGCTTGTATACAGCACCCAGCCACAAATGAACAACAAAAATGTTTTTAGTCCTTTTATTTCCAAAATAAATGCTTTATGTACCAGAATCTGTCATTTAGAAACAATAGCACACACACAGACATATACACACATACAAACACACCCCCTATTCTACAATAATTGATATATGGGGCTTATTTTATTAAAAAGGCAGCAATTGCAAATGCATTTGATTATTTCTTTTGCAGCATGAAATAACCAGTTACCTTTCAGGAAAGGAGCCCTCCGTGGCACAAGCACTTCTGTGATTTCCACCTGCTCTTGCTGATGCTGTTTAACCAGGTTTCCTTCGCTGCCAGCTCTCAAAATCTTTTCACCTAGCCTAATTTTTCGTGATCGGCTGTTCAAATCTTCTTTCCTAGACAAAGGCGATTTAGGAGCCGTATTAGCGGACAAAGGTCGAGCCAAGCGAGAGGGTTTGGACATTCTGCCTGTGCAGCAGGAATGTACCTGCTGCTCCAAAAGCAATTTCAAAAAAAAAAAAAAAAAAAAAAAAAAATCCTTCCCAGTTCACTTTCCAGCACAGAGGCTGGGGAGTTCGTGTGTGCAGCGCAGCTGGATGTGAAGTGCCGTGCTGCCAGTCCGATCAGTTTTAAACACCAGCCGTTGTTGGCTGGTCACGCAGACCGTTTCCCGGACCTGTGGAATGTAAATGTGTGCTGGGGTAAAACAGATGACTCTGCTCCAGTGCTGAGTCCCAACCTCGCCGTGAGGAGCAGATGCTCTTCCAGGGACCGTCTCAAGCTCCCGGCGTGTGCCGACGAGGCGCCGGGGAGCACCGGAGCCGAAGGGGAATGCCCCACCTACGCAGGTACAACATGAAAAACCACCCAGGCGCGGGGTTACCCCTGCGCACGGGACGTTCCCGCGTTCCTCTCCCAACGCTCTCACTCAGACAAACGCTTTCTTGTTTCAGCAGATTTCTTCATTATGCACTAAAACTGCACCGCTTTTTACACACTATACAGTAAATGCCTGATGTCAAGAATCCCTTTGCCTTTGAGTTAAAGCACGGTGTGAGCTTAAACTGGATCAAATGATGCATATTCTCCTACCATTGTATTTTCTAACTCATCAAAATAAATGAAGGATCGACGGTGAGTATCATCTCTTTTTGAAAAATGGCCCAAATCCCTTATTATTAACTGGCTTTGCTTAGGAAATAACACTGCACAGAATATTGCCCATTATACTTCCCTCTTTCACTCTTACACCTAAAAATCCCCTGGCCTCTTGCACACTACAGATAACCACGTTCTCTACTGACTTTTCAAAGAAGAAATTCCTGACCTCGGGCTGCATTATTTTAAACCTCAGTTCCTGGTTGCTTTTCTTTGAAAATGCCTAGGCAAAGCATGCCTAACTTTCTCTGCCAGCCCTGTGCGTGCGAATGCTGCCAAGACTCACAGTATTTGGTCACATGAAAAGAAAATTCCATTTACCATAATTCTGCAAACAACTTCTAAAGGAAAAAAAAAAAAAATACAGTGTAAACCAGAGACAATATCACAGCTACAGTAAAATCTTCACGCTGAAATTTACAATGTATTCCTCAATATCCCAGGCAACCAGTATCAATAACAGAGTATGAGGGATGATTTTATTTCAAAGCTAGAACAAACACAAGCAAATCAATACTGCCAAAGCTAAAGTACTAATAGCTATTTAGGAGAAACACTTAACAAGCAAAAAGACAGGAATGACTAAACTACTACAGACATTCCTTGTTTTCCGAGATGGCAGTAAAATATTTTTTTGCATGCTATTTCCATATTTTTTTTCAAGAATCCCACATTAAGAAGGGAATTGTTGATACTTCATCTATAAAGCATATTGTCTATTGCTTTGTTGCCCCATCAAGAATGGGAGAGATTAAGTGCAATACAGCATGCCTTGCCATGATATTGATAACATTCTGCATATTATTATATCAACACAGTAGGAGCTCTAAGTGTGTGGGAAGACTTCAACTCTCAAGGAGGGACCCGACAGACAGGAGAGTAACTGGGCTGATTAGCAGTGCTCAGGCACAGCAGGTCATGCAGAAGAAGATGGAGAACAGAAACAGGAGTGAAACAAGAAGATGAATGGAGAGCTAATCACATAACTGGAGCGAGCAACGAGTGAAGGCAGCAGAGAAAAAGTGAAAGCCAATAAGTATGTGAGAGCTCAGTTGTACTGAGCCTAAGAATTACTGTCATTCCCTTTAAATATCTCAGACTATTTTCCAAACAGTTATTTTTAAGATCTTCCACTATGATTTCTTTACCAAACACAAATACTCTGCTCTTAAGAGGAGTTTTTAAGCAGTGATCATAATGCCTTTGATAATACATAGACACATTTCAATGCTCCCAAGCACAAGGTAATTGTGATATAAAATCCAGCTCTGACTGACAACATAAACAATGGTGTTTCAGTTTTTGAATCAATACTGCTACAGCAAAATCCCACTGAGATTACTCCACATTGCACATTCACCCAAATTGAGCACCCTTAGCACAGGGTGGTCTTGGAAACAGCAACCTCACCTGTGAAGCAGGAGTCTAACCAGGCGGTCATATTACCCGTAAACTTAAAATAATTTAATTTCTACACAAAGCAAGGACATCATGAATTCAAATTTTTCCTAAGGCTCCCTCTATAGCAACAGGAGATGGGAAAAGGGAGACGTTATCCATCTGTTTCCGACAGGAAAAGTGCGGGCCCTAAGTCTGGTTCCTTCAGATATCAAGGTGACACTTCTGCATTGAGACAGCAGCAACGTCTTGATTGACATTCCTTTTTGACAAGGAAGAAGCTCTTTGTCTCACAGCAGAGACACAGCCATGCAGAAACAAGGTGAGTCCAACGTTCCACAAACATGTGAAATGCCCAGATATAGTCTGGTCAGTCAAATGCAATTCTTTGATGACACAAAACTGGGAGGGGTGGCTGACACACCAGAAGGCTGTGCCGCCACACAGTGAGACCCGGACAGGCTGGAGAGTTGGGCAGAGAGGAACCTAATGAAGTTCAACAAGGGCAAGTGTAGGGTCCTGCACCTAGGGAGGAATAACCCCACTCACCAGTACATGTTGGGGGCTGACCTGCTGGAAAGCAGCTCTGCAGAGAGAGTCCTTGAAGTCCTGACAGACAACAAGTTGACCATGAGCCAGCAATGTGCCCTTGTGGTCAAGGAGGCCAGTGGTCTCCTGGGGTGCATTAAATAGAGCATGGCCAGCAGGTCGAGAGAGGTCATTCTCCCCCCTCTCTGGCCCTGGTGAGGCCACATCTGGAGTACTGTGTCCAGTTTTGAGCTCCCCAGTTCAAGAAGGACAGGGAACTACTGGAAAGAGTCCAGCGGAGGGCTACAAAGATGATCAAGGGAATGGAGCACCTCTCTTACGAGGAAAGGCTGAGAGACCTGGGTCTGTTTAGCCTGGAGAAGAGAAGACTAGGAGGGGACCTCATCAGTGCTTATAAATATCTAAAGGGTGGGTGTCAAGAGGATGGGGGCAGGCTCTTCTCAGTCATGCCTGGGGACAGGACAAGGGGCAACGGACACAGGCTGGAACACAGGAAGGTCCATCTAAACATGAGGAGGAACTTCTTTACTTTGAGGGTGGCAGAGCACTGGAACAGGCTGCCCACAGAGGTTGTGGAGTCTCCTCCTCTGGAAATATTCAAAACCCACCTGGATGCATTCCTGTCCAGCCTGTTCTACGTGAACCTGCTTTGGCAGGGGGGTTGGACTAGATGATCTCTGAAGATCCCTTCCGATCCCTACCATTCTGTGATTTTCAGTAATATCTTGGTGCAATCAGGTGCCTAATGACATAATGTCATGTGAGGAGAGGCTGAGAGAGCTGGGACTGTTCAGCCTGGAGGAGAGGAGGTTCAGAGGAGTCTTATGTGTCAGTATAAATACCTGATGGGGGAGTAAAGGAGAGGGAGTCAGGCTCTTCTCAGTGGAGCCCAGCAACGGGACAAGAGGCAGTGGACACAAACTGAAATACAAGAAATTCCATTTAAACATAAAAGAAAGTTTTGGGGTTTTTTCCGGTGAGGGTGGTTATACACTGGCACAGGTTAACCAGAGAGCTCATGAAGTCTCCATCCTCGGACATAATCAACACATGACTGGGCATGGCCCTGAGCAACCTGCTGTATCTGAGCCTGCCTGAGTCAGGGGTTGGACTAGGTGATCTCCAGAGGTGCCTTCCCATCTCAACTGTTCTGT
Organism: Numenius arquata; assembly: GCF_964106895.1. NCBI lineage: Eukaryota > Metazoa > Chordata > Aves > Charadriiformes > Scolopacidae > Numenius > Numenius arquata. The sequence goes on along the minus strand of NC_133587.1, from coordinate 26,235,191 downwards.
TATTCTGTATTGTCAAAATACATTCAGAGCCTATTTATAATATGGATGCCTCAATATCTTTAAATTTGTCCAACAGTAGATGCCCAACCTTCTTTCTCCGAAGTCCCAGCACTTAAACTATCCCATGCCCAAGTGCCACTTCTGGGAGGATTTGCTTCCCTCACGGTCATTACTCCCTTTTAGCCTCTTGCCATCTGTGGCGCAGCATTCTCAAAAAAGGTCTTATTTGTTCGTTTTAAAGGCTCCGAGATGTGAAGCTGGTGATTCTAGCCATGAGCATCAAGCCTCTCAAAAAAACCCCCAAACCAAAAAAACTCCAAAACATAAGCCCAGGTTGCTTAGATGATTGTGTTTTGGGCTGGATCTAGACACAGTAAATTACTTCACTCGTGGGATTAAACGGCATGAGAGCATCTGCCCCAGGGTTGCTGCCAGCTCCTCATCACCCACATCGCTAATGCACAGATCCTCTCCCCACCCCATATCCCCTGAAGCCCTGGGCTCCCCTGGCCGCAGGGCAGGTCCCTCCCTGCCGTCCCGCTCCCTCCACCACAGGTTCATAATGAAGCTTCCCAGGCAGCAAGGCTTTCATCAGCTCTCAGGCTTTCTGAAGCCCCAAGGTACTCTTTTGAACTACTTAAAAAAAACCCACAAAAACCACCAACAAAAACTAAACCAACAAACAAAGAAAAAAAAGAAGCCCCAAACAAACACAAACCTTTTTCCCTTAGATTTCAGATAACCAACTTCAACTAGGTAGAGACATCCTATTGATGTAATATACCATTAAGTAAAAAGTAGTTCAGTTTGTCAGGTTTTCGTGAAGTGCTGCAGAAAGTTTTCTAGTGCTTTGGGTGAATGAGTAAACTCTGTCACTGCCTCACACAGCAGAAATTGATATTAAGGGATCAACAGTGCAGTCTATGCTTTTGAATAATCACACATATATAAACAAGTAATATTTTTAGAATACTATACACTTTCCATACACTGTTTAAAACAATGTTCTATTAGTTTCAAAATACAAGTCTCCCCTTTCCTGCCCAGAAAATAAATTGCTGCTGAAATACGACAACAAGAATTTGTTAAGAGTTAGCTAACAGAAGGCATTTTTACCATAGCATATTAAATAGGTTATTATACTGCTATTAACTTAAGTAACATTTGTGCCCCCTGGGATAAAAGAAACACGACTAGAGATGTTATTAATCCAAACAAAGCATTTTCAAAGCCTGAAAATTCCTTTTTTGGGCATCCATGAAGTTCTAGTTTACATTTGCACATAAAGAACCGAGAAGGGGAGAGGATCCCTCACATGAGAACCAGGAAAAATTAGTAGCTGATGCTGTATGGTTTAGGATGTGGTATTTACTCAGCCTCACTAAATTCTTTGGCCTGCAACTATCTGAAGAAGAAAGAAGCATGCATATACAAATATTTCAAATCCAGCAGACTGTTTCTAAACTATTGAGAGGCAACAACTGCTACACGAGTAAATGGAAGTTGCAGGTGCAGAAGTTAAAATCGTAAAATAATGAAGTCTTCTCTTTACAAAATTGAGCAAGTAACCAGATGGCATAACATTTTCAGCATGAAATGAGAAATAAATGTATAGGCACCAAAAGAACAAGATCAGTGATGAAAACAATTTCAGATGCAAGTCACAGATAGGTATGTAATGTGATAAAAAAAAGTTTAGTGCTTCAGAGAGGTATATTTTCTAGTAACTGAAGCATGCAAAATTAGTGACAAGTTAATTTTGCAGATGTTAAAGCTTTCTTAGAACTATGTGCCAGTGCTTTATTTTTCCATATATGATTTCCGAGATACTTGCATAATACAGAAGGTGCTTCATGTTCAATATATTTAGACCCATTTTAAAACATTTCACACAAGTCTAAAAACATTCTTCCTGGAAAAATAGACCATGCAAAAGGAACCTAGTCAGTCATTCAATGACAGGTGAACCCCCCAACAGAAAGCAAGCTGTAATTATGGCAAGTCCTGTTACTCTTTAATATGGTCTTAAAAAGAAAAGTATGTTAAGGGTCCTGCTGTAATATAATAGCTGCCTAGAAGATACTATAATTAAAGCAGAGTTGTCATTTCTATCAGGAAACCCTGTTCCAGAGATTTACTACTCAGCCATAAAAATTTAATCTCAGCTTCAAGACTTTAAAAAAAAAAATCAAAATCAGAAAAAAACCCTTCAGGTCTAGTTTAATTCCTTTTCTTCAAGTTTTAGAAAATTGAACCATAGCAAAACTTTTCTTAAAGATAGAATACTTTACAGCTGTGGAATCTGAACACCTTATTCTGCCCCAAAACCAGAAATACCATCAGTAAGGGCAGAATGAATTTTCTTTATTATTCTGTCACTTCTGCATCTTATATTTGGCTTTGGTTCCAGACCTTCAAAGTCCTGTATTTGCCTGAGTAGACAGGTCTGTGGCCTACTAAAAAAGCATTTATACATATTGAACTGTATCATGGTTACCTTTTTACTAAACTAGTATAGTTACACCTCATCTGGTGGTGGTCTGTCGTCAGGGTGCCTCTTGATGACCGCACTTGGTTCCCTTCCCCACCTGAAGTCTAAGCACACTTGCATGCACGTAACTGCATCCACCCATGGACATACAGTGCAGAACAAAGCAGTGGGGCATTTGCCTGCAAACACCACCAGTAATATTTGAAGTATTTGCCAAGATCGTTCCTAAGATTTCCAAGTGGTGCCAAGTGCGTTGGCAGGCTTGGGTACATTATCCTGATGAGATGTTAATCACTAAGCAATTCCAAAAGGAGCAATCAGCTGTGAGCAGCTGCCCGTGCAACTCATAACAGATACTTTTTTTGCAGAATGTTACCTTTTTCTATACATCAGCCACTCGCAAAAGAATACAAAATCAAAATATTTATTCTGTACGTAAATCATTACTAAACTCTACCAGACAGTGTTCTGGGAGTTGGCCGTCTTGGTGCTACACTGGTTGGCCGTAATGTCTAAAGGAACTGAAATTTATACAATCTTGGTTCAAAGATGTTTCACTTGTTTTGATGTTTTAATCAAATCAAATAAGAACTTAGGTTCAATACATTCTTAAAGGAATACCCCTTAGCTAAAAATCACAGCAGATCACTACCATTCTTACTTCATTATTAAATGGCATATGAATACTGACTTCCAGATCTGCAGTTATTTCACATTAGATTCTTAAAGCATTTTAAAGATGTGCACAAAAATATGTTTTGTCAAATTTATAGCATTAGTAGTTTTTTAATTAAAGAGAAAAGCATTGAAGTTTCAAAATCTGTTCTGAAATTGTGTAAGTGAAACTATGGCTGGCTTAGTCTTTAATGCCACTATAAAAAGGGGAGGGAAAGAAGCAACACGAAACAGTACACCAACATTTTACTCCACAGAAAATGTTAGTTTCAAATGTTAGTTGCTAATTTGCTTTAGGGTATCTGCAGCCTTCTCTAGCTTTTTGTACTACCATTTTCAAATGACCACCTCCTAATAAAAGAATAACCTTTTAAAGAGCTCTAGCACACCAAAAATACAACATGGAGAGCTTAAAGTTTTGCAGAAGATAAAATATGCCTTACAGAAAGTCAGCCCATATAACAGTTGGAATGAAATCCTGGAATGAAGAAAAAAGGAAACAGGTAGGAAGCAGGAACGGACTGGATATGCCAGGGCATAAACACAAACCCTGACTGACCCTGTCCCCACTGGGACAATTCACAGATAAACCAATTTAATTGTTTCAATATTCCTCTTTTGTCCTGAAGTTCTACATCACCCATACGGGCCAAAAAATAGGAAAAGTAAGTAGAAGTGACTGAAACGAAGACAAACTACAAGTGTGAAGCTAATTCACTCATACCCCACAGGAAGAATTCTAGCTGTTCCTCATCCAGCAAAGTCCCATCAATAGCACCTTTGGGAATGGGTGCTGCAGGATCTCCTAAGCAGGAGCCAAATTCTAATGAAAAGAGAACAATGGAAAGATAATGGTCGTCCTCTGAAGAAGGTGGTAAGAAGCAATAGCTGTCTGGGGCAGCCTCTAGCTCTGGCACTCCTGACTGGACTATCACAGTCTTTCTCCAAAAAAAGACCTCAGATGTGAAGAAAAATCTCCACAGGCCTATGGAAATGGGTAGGCATATAAGCAGATGCAGGACTCTTTATAAATAGGTCTTACAATAACAACTCATTTGTGGGTTTTTTTTTTCTAGAGAAAAATTAACTAGCCAGAGACACCAACTAAACTGCAAACAGGCACAGAAAGAGAGCGTTATACCAATCCAGTGTCTTTTTCTCAGGAGCAGCCCTGGGAGTGATGACTTAGCCAACAGCAGAACAAAAATGTACTTGTCTATTTGTGAGACAATTTTTTTCAGAGAAACAGTATTTCAAGAAACTAATCTGATCAGTTTCCTGTGATCTTCGTACTTTTATGCTATTTGGGGAGAGACAAAGGTAGAAAATGTGAGAGTTGTATTTTTGCATGTGTGGCTTTTGTCCCTTTCCTGTAAGTCCCATTTAAGATGTGCATCATCACACTACACCAAGGTTTACTTTTTGCAGGGTATTACTTAGCTCAATACAACATATATGATGCACGAGCTCCTCTTCTGTGTCAAAATTGCAAGTGACTGGTGTTGAATTTGACCCCTTCTGCCACTTACTGCCCTCACAGCACCGTATCAAGTGCCTCATAATGCTGACTGCATGGGTTTGGGTAAATTGTCTACAAAGAATCAGTTGCTCAATCCCTTGCTGTCTAAGCAACTCTGGAGAGATGAACATATTTGTTAAAACAACAATAGAGAAATCTGCAACTCAATTTATTTATGTTTATATAGCTATATATGATAGTTCAGGTAACCTGAGTTTACACCACTACTCCCCTAAAAACCCCAAGCAGTGCATCCTCAAGCCACCTGGAAAGATTTTTCTTGGTTTCAATCTACCCATGCTGTTAGAGACTAAATGTTCTGAAATCTGGAGATTTTATGCAGATCACTTAATATCCTGCTTTGCATATTTGATGATTCATTACCTTATTTACATAAGTGACAACAAATGTTCCCAATTACTAGCACTTAAGTCTGAAAAGGCTGCAACACAGAGCATGCTTTAGGAATGCAGCAAGTTCTTTATTTCTGGCATAAATTTGGGGTGGTGTCCAGGTTACCCCGATGGCTCCTCCAGCCTCCATTATTAAGTATTGCTCATCAGGAACATAAAGGGAAAATCCAATACAGTGATCAAACAGACAATAGTAAGTGGCAATGAAGCAAAGAAAGATGAAGCAGTAATTTTTCCAGCCAAGAAAAACCTTGAAAAGAACCAATAACTCTACCATTAAAGCAAAAGGGTCTATGAAGTACACTATTAACAACCCCAAACTATTTTCTGCATGGAAAAATAAACTGGAGACCACTTGGCAAGCTCAATGGCCATTTGTGAAGGCAGGTTAACACAAGTTAAAATAAAGAAGAGCATGACTAGCATTTCTGCCAAGAATCATTAACGAAACCGGTAAACCAATCTTTTGAATGCATACTCTATTTCCCAAAGAGCACACTATTTACTACACCAAACAGTGTTCTGTGATCTGGCTGTTCTTGATGCTGTATTGGTTGGGTGTAATGACTAAAAGAGATTAAAATATACGGTATTAGTTCAAAGTTGTTTCAATTGTACTCATGTGTTAATCAAATAAAAGAAAAATTTAACTTCAGTATGTTCTTGATTGATCTTTAAGGGTTAAAATAAAAATGATGCTATAAGGACTGCTACATAAGGAGCAGATAGATATGTGTACTTAAAAACACATACAAATCAAGAGAGATAGAAAGAAAACAGGCAAATAGAAGAACAGGAAGGAGAACAGTAACTCCCCTCCAGTAAGCCCTCCTGTGCTACTAACAGGCACCAGTCTGTTACCAGGGAGGCTTCAGCAAGTCTGACCTGAATTCCTTGCACTGAAATACAACCACCAAATCTACCATGTTATTATATAAACCATAAAATAAACAGAATAATTCAGAAGCTATCAAAAATTAATGCTATAAATTCTGAGAGCAATTCTTCATGATGTCCCTCATTTTAATGGCCCTTAAAACGCCTTTCAGTGAATAAGTCCGTATAGGGGAAAGTCTGGAGTAACTTGGGTCAAGAAAATCAGGTTTCTCACCTCAATAAAGACTCCTTTGAGGGGGAAGAATAGGATCTGAGTAACTTCCATATTTAACATTAGAATTAAATGGATCTTTTCAATTACTGCTGGCATTTAAAGATAAGTTTGTAAACTATTTCCTTCCACATCAACATCAAGTTTTGCAACTGTGAATTTAAATAGCTCCCAAATAATGCATGAACCTAAAGAAAACTACTGCTGCTTTCCTTACATATAACAACTCTGCAACACTAGTAGCCATGAAACAGTAAAAACGGAGGCAGTGACCACACAGCTAGCTTCAAGCAAGTAACCCCCCCCCAGGTCTAAAGATGAGATCTTAATTAATGTATCTTTCATATATAGCGATGTCTTCAACTGGATAAAATAATCCCATTCTCAGTCACTTGCCAAGTAGCATGACACACATCTCAATACCTTTGAAGAGCAGTATTACACAACAGCGGAAAAAAATTTAAATATTTTTAAATTAACAATGGTTTGGAGCATTTTCTGCCTAAGCTTTTCCTCCCAAGCTTCCCCGCAAGCTTCTGCAGAACAAAAAAATTACCCATCTTCTTCCACTAATAGCAACTACCTCTGTTCTTCTATTCTGCAGCTAATAAGACCACAGCCACTTACCCCTTAGTAACACCAACTTCATTCTAGTGATTAAATCTACCCATTTAGTGTAACTCAAATGTAATTGCACAGGTAATTTTAATTAGGCAGAACCTAACCACAGAACAAGAGTCTGGTGCAGATGCAGGATTTAATCCTATACTTTCCAAGTGCACTGTGGCATATTAACATTATCTTACAGTGGCTGCTATACTATACATCAGCCTTGGTCCCATCTCTATTTCAGCCACCAGTCTCTGTAGATAGAGTTGTTCCTTTGGTTGTTCTTTCCATTTATTCTACTGAGCATCAAGTTTTACTGGGCTAAGTATGCTACAAAGCCTGTGAAAAAGGAAGCGTTGCAGTTTGCAGAGTGATATCACCCATCCGGCACAACTGAGACGCGATGGTGAGGAAGCCTGGCAGGTGCCCGTACAGAGCAGTCCCCTGGGACAGCCTGCAGAACCTGCTGGTGACAGAGAGGCAATGTGGGACAGACAACAGGGGAAAGAAGCAAAGATTCAGCAATTAGAAAGCAGAGATTAGGATGAAATGAAGAGGGGGGAAATTCTGCTGATTATCATGGCTGTACCACATGAGGCATATTTTCAGGTAGGTGAGAATATGTGATGACAAGGTATTATAGAAATGGGCTCTATGGAAATGCAAGAGAGATGTCCGTCTGTCTGCTTACATGAATGCAAGGAGCTGCCCTAGGGATTTCCCTCATGGAGGGGCTTCAACCCTCTCCCCTCCCCAAATGTCTGACAGAGTGTTAGGGGAGAGGCCCCCTCCACCCCTCCATCCCTGGCAGAGCACAGCCCTGAACAACCCTCAGGCCAGCACAAAATTCACCTAAAACTACGCTCAGGTGACACACATATGTGATCCCCTGAAGCCTCCTTGACCACAGTTGTCATTATCATCCATTATTTCCAGAAAGTTTATAATTGGATAATGTTTTTATTTTGGTGACTATGAAAAAACAAGGTCAAATTTACACATGGTGCTAATGGAGACACGCAATCTGCAAAGCACAAATCTCACACTGGCCCTGTGAGAGGTAAAAAGAAACCACAAACCCACCCTGAAACCTTACTTAAGACGCCTTTCTTTATAGCTAATAATATTAATGAATGAGTGTGTTATTTTACCAATGGTCCATAAGACCCCATTAATATCATAAATATACCAGTTAGACTTCAGGAAACTGTGTGGTTTTACTCATTTCTAAAATAATATATGCTATTGATGAGAAAAAAAAACTTTCCTAGCAATACAAATGACAGAGTGGCAGGCTAGAGTGATGGTGTACTTCAGGGTGATTTGTACAGCGAAAACAACAGGTGCAGCTGGCTTTTTCCAGGCATAAATCTTTCCATTTGCAAGCTAATAGTAGGTTGCCAATTCAATGTATGCCTCTGTAGTTTATGTTACATAGAAGGGATTTTTTAAGTTGCATAATTGTCACCGAAGTTTAATTTTAGACGAATGAAGAATTCAAAGAACAGTTAATTAAACCCTCAAAAGCGATCTGTTATTAATTTAGGGGGGAAATACCCATTCCATTCACAGAATAGCAATTAGGATAAGGGATAAATCAATACATTTGCATTTATCAATTACTGTTATTCACCAAGCAGAATTTAGGAACTTTGATTAAAAAAAAAAAAACTTCAATTTCTTCAGTCCTTAATTACAACTCATTAACTTTTCATTAACTTCAAGCTTAGTAAAAAGCAACAGCAAGTCTTTGATGGTACCACTGTTGGCAGCACCCCACATCAGATGGTTTTGTGAAAGTTATTTGTGTTTAGCGAGTTACACCATTGCCGTACCACAGCAACACATCAATCAAGGATAAGAAAATTCATGCCTCTTCATTTAAATTGACTCTCTGTACACTATAAAGCTTTGCAGTAACTTTTAAGATAACACATAACACCACTCGGACTCTTAAAAAAGGGACAGTGAAGTGTGAAAGACATGCAGAGATTGTTCAGGAACACCCGCACTGCCAATGCGCAGCCAGTCTGTATCTAGATGAGGTTTAATGAGTGCTGAGTGGAGGGGGTTGATTCCTCCCCTCAATCTCCTGGCCATGCCCCTGTCCATGGGGCCTGGGGCACTGCTGTCCCTCACTGCCACCAGGACCTGGGGCTCTGCAAGGGGCTCTTCTTTCCAAGAGGCAGGACTTGGTGTTTGCCACTGCTGAATCTCATGAGGTTCCTCCTAGGCCCATCCCTCCAGCCTGTCCTGGTCCCTCTGGATGGCAGCTCTGCGTCTGAGGTCCCCCCAGCTGGGTGTCCTTTCCAAACTCAACAGGATGCTCTTCGTCACCTCCTCTAGGTCCTGATGGACAGGTTAAACATGACGGGTCCCACATATGCCCCTGCGGGACAACCCTGTCACCAGCCTCCAGGCACAGCGCAGCACGAACCACCAGCCACGAGCCTCACCATCCCACTGTTGCTTCACGCACCCCGACCATGGCGCAATTTGAGCACAAAAAGACTGTGGGAGACAATGTATAACAACCATTTAACATCAAGACGAATGGTGTTGACAGCTATGTTCCCATTTCAGTCATTCTGCCACAGAAGACAGTTGGGTTGGTTGGGCATAAATACCTGGCTACAGAACTCAACAAAACTAGTAAATACACGTTTCCCATGGTAATGACTGATAGATAGGAAAAATGGGGGAAGCGTTTTTACTATTGATTTTGGTAGGACAAAAATTCCATCTGAACAAAATCTTCTGAAACAGGAAGGCAGAAGCATACAGACAAACTGCTTTTTCATTTGGACATTTGACGCAGTTACAATTACGGAACTTCTTCATTTAAACTAAAGGTGACACAAGAAATCTGCCTTTAATGGAACTATCACAATAATAAGCACAAAAAGCTGTAGGAGAGTTGGAGACGATGAATAAATGAGCACTGCCCAGGACCAGCTCTTTACACAGCACTATGTATTTTCAAAGCTAGAGTGTAAACTTAAACATGTCAACAGACAAAGAGGAAGTGAATTTTAAGCACTAAGGAAAAAGAATAAATCCTCTTCTTATGAGAACAAACTATTTGGTATCCATTTTAGCTATATTAATTTGAGATTACTTTTTTCCTTCTTTGGTCCAGCACCTGATATAACTCCTGTCTATGTTAAATGAGAGACTTATGCATACTCCAATTGAGTGAATTGCATTTTAAAAAACCACAAAAATTTTAAAGACTGTATATAAAATAAGGATGCACTTAATTTTACATGACAGTATTTTTATTTTTCTGAAATCAGATTTTCCATTATTTATGGACTAATTTAAATGCATTGCATATTAAAGTAATTTCAAAGATTTCAAAATGAGATTTTTACTATTAGAGGAAAGATTCCCATTACACAACTTCTCCTAGATGAGGATCAGATACCAGATGATAAACAGTTTTGGGTGTTTGTGGCTTTGGCATTATTGGTGGATGAGCTAGATTTTTAAACTGATAATGTAATCCAGACCATTCTGACTTCCTTGTTTTATGTATAAGTGTGAGAAAAAAAAACAACGTTATTGAGAAAGAAACAGCTATCACCCATAACTTATAAAATGTGTAGATTTTTTAAAAGGTTCATATTTTGCTTAAAATGGAACTCAAACATATTAAACTGGCTACAGTTTCTGTACTATGTGGAATGATATTTTTTCCACAGAACCACAAGAATCTCTTTTTTTAAAAATAGTAGTTCTCTATAGAATTTATTCAAGAGGTGTTCTTATTTTGCCAGAAGCATGTTCAGTGGTTAGACTGTGCAAGTTTTACAAATGCCTTGTTGAACTATGTAGTACAAGACAGTTTCAAAGCATACATATTAATATAGGTATATATCTGGCATTATTAAAAAACATGGTCAGATATGATTACCATTAAAACTCTACCAAAAATGAAGAAAAAGAAAAATCAAGAGCAACCAGAGCTTATTTACTTATTTCTCAAATTAAACTGCAAACACGACATAAATTGTCAAATTCCCTACCTCAGAACCAACCACAACCACCAAATGTGGCTGAGCAACCAGAAGTAAGGCTCACTGGGGCAGGAATGAGGGTTATAGTCCCCTGACTCGCAGGGTAACATTTGACTGACAAATTGGTTTATAAATGAGTATGTTGTTGCTTTTGTAAGCGTGAATTTTTTCATTACACATACTTCATAGCACAAATGCTGACTGCTGAAAAGCAAGACCTGCTTTTCTCCTTCCTCCAAGACAGACCCAGACCTTGAATCTAACCTTCAAAGCAAGTCAGAGAACGTTAGATCCCTCTCTTGGTGGTCACCTTCCCACCCGCCTGGCTGGTTTAACTGATTTACCCTGAATCCACATGACCACTAGGTCTAACACAGGGGAAGCTGAAGGGTTACTCCACAATGGGCCTCTGTTTTTTCCATAACCCATAGTTTCATCAAATTAGATATAACATCAGTCTGTTCCCTAAGTCAACCTCAAACAATCATTAAATGCTTTACACCATGATTTTAAAATTCTTTTCTCACCAAGCGCCACAAACCATACATGCTTTCTCTACACAGACACCAGTCTTTCTCCAGACAGTTAAACTCTGCAGCGAAGTGAAGATCATCCAAGACTATAAGGAAGACGTACAATAAAGATAACAAAAATATTACGATGAACGCTGCATTAATTCACTGTCTCACTTATTCTTATGCAACATGCACATCTGCACAAATTTAGTGTCACAGAATTTGGATCCATTTTGTTGCATTATACCCAGAACTTTGCTCAAAACCTACGTGTCCATGGGATTTTTATTCTGTTCTTCAGGTGTCAGCAAGTAACAGACAGAACTGAACAGACAGATCTTTGATTAAAACGCATAGAATCACAAAATCTTCTTGGTTGGAAGGGACCTTTGAGATCATCAAGTCCAACCACAAAAAAACCTCAACCAAACAAACAAAAAAGCCCAACAAACAAACAAAAAAACCAACCAAACAGACACAAACCAACAATCTCGGGCACTAGAGCATGCCCTGAAGTGCCATGTCTACACGTTTCTTAAATACCTCTAGGGATGGAGACTCCACCACCTCCCTGGGCAGGCTGTTCCAGTGCCTGACCACTCCCTCAGTAAAGTAATTCTTCCTAATATCTAATCTAATCCTCCCCTACTGCAACTTTAGACCATTTCCTCTGGTCCTGTCATTATTCCCTTGGGAGAAGAGGCCAACATCCACCCCTCTACACCCTCCTTTCAGGTAGTTGTAGAGGGAAGTCACCTCAATAGAATATACAATGGTGTACTTGCAAGTAAATCTGTGAGTCAGATCAAGTACTTTGGGGTAGGAAAGCATGTGTTTGGAAGCTGAAGCATGTGTGTTGTTCTGACATGAGGCACCTTCAAAATTCTTCAGATTTTTTTACTTCCCCTGCAAAAAGGGCTCCTCACAAGTCCAGGACAGACAAAAGGGCACAAAGCTCTTGACACAAGTTTTCAGACTGCTTTCTGTGCCATCAGGGCAGCAGCAGACCAGCAATATCTGGCATGTTCAAACACTTCTTGGTACTTCATTTGCACCCTTTCCTTTTTTACCAGGTCACTAGGAATAACATTGACAGTAAAAACACTCTGTGAGTTTAGCATCACGACTTTTGGCAAGAACATTGCCACTGTTCCGTAATGAACCGCCGTAGAGGCCATGCTGACAAACCCGAGCAAGACTCAGCTCCTACAAGCTGTCCCCAGGATTATGTTACCCCACTAAACAGCTGTCTTCAATCACAAGAACTGCACGTTCTTTTTCAGCATTATTAATCTTATGAAAAATGGTCATTTTCCTAGTGGTTTGACGTACTCCACGTGGCTGCTCAGCAGCATCTTATATAGGTGGTCATTTAAACCCCTTTTCACAATAAATGCCATATGGGAAGGCTTGAGAAACAGGTGATGTTCAGTTTGAGCCAAACTAGTGCTACTTTGACTCCAGCACTCTGATGAAAACAGGACCGAATGCATGCTATCAGCTCATCATTCCCACCAACTACACTGCTTGGAGGGGTGGCTGGTCTGCAGTGCTGTGGTGGAGGATGGATGAGTCACTACTAAAAAAGTGTAGCCAGATACACCCAAGTAAGGGCCTGCCAACTTCCAGAATAGGCAAGAATTTTCAAGCAAGCAAAAATTTCTTAAGATGGTACAGGAAGAAGAACAAGCTATATTTTTTGAGGTGTTCCAAAACAAAGGAGAAGTAAAGACTGTAATGAAAAGGAGAGGAATGCCTCCCCAGGACAGCACTTATTTCATTAGCACGGAATAAAAACCTGCAGTCTCAGCAAATGCGCTGTTTACTTTGAGACCGCTTGCTTGATAGTTGTCATTACTACAAAGTACCATATCTGTTACATTTCAAGAACTCCAGGAGTGAAAATGTAATTCACATATTGCACAAAAATAAGAGGAAAAGGAATTTTCATCCAAGTACAACTCAATGCTTTTCTCTACTAAAAAAATTAAAGAAAGACTCCAGAGACTGAAGCTTCCTAAAAGATCACACCAGGTAAAACTGGAAGAGATTTTCCTGCAACAGACAGGCAGAACAAAAAGGAAAGCAAGGAAGCAGAAGTAATGCAAAACATTTCAAATCATGAAGAAAACATGAATTCTAAGTAGTTAGATGCAACTGTTAGAACACCAGGAGGTTGTCAAAGAGCACAAATTAATTTACTTTTTCTCATGGGTAAATAATGAAAAAGGAAAATTTCCAGAGACAGAAAAGCAAATATATCCTTGTACATACAGAACGAAATTGGGCATAACACGTACTGAGTTTTCACTTAACACAATCAGCTCAAATTGGTGGTCTGCCACATCTCCTGATCACTCAGGAATTCTCTCTTAAAAAATCAGGACATCACCTGCTATTTCCTATCTATCCATATGAATCTCACAGAAATCTAAGATAATGACAAAGAAGCCATAAATCAGTAAAAGGTGTCTGCATGGTCCATTATCTTCTTCAGAAGTTTCACACAATGTTCTGTTTATTAATAAAAATTGCAGCTCACCCTTGAGATGAAACCAAAGATGAAAGCAAATTCTCATCTAACTGTTCAATCACAACCCTGAAGTCAAATAAAGGCTTTCTTCCCAGCCTCCACAGCCTTTAAAGTGACTTATCCTGAGTATGTTCTAAGTTGTTATTCTGACTCGCGTGAGTATGTTCATGATGCACTGCTTAGGACACCCCCCTCAACGATGGTTCAGGCAGGCCTTGTACATCGACACGTCTTTGCTTTAGTATCACGTGAGTAAGAGGCTGGGATACGTCCTCAGTTTGTTTGGCTGTTTTTTAAGGAATAAGGATGAAAACCTGATACAAGTCGAGACACCATAAGTTTGCAAAATCTTGACATTTTCTGAACTGACTGAATAGAAACTGAAACACAATCAAGAAAATGGATGGAGATGTTCTCCCCCCTGCACAGGGCTTCACACTGGGCAGACTTACAAAGGTACGAAGAAAACAGTCAAAAGTTACGGTGCTTTGTGAGGTGTTGAGACAGTCTCAGCTCTTCTTCAGATGGCTGCTAGCATGAACTGAGGCTTCTTAGGCTCCTGATTTACACAACTAGAAGGTCTTGAGCACAATCTGTTCTTCCAAAGCCCATTCTGACTTACTCCCACTAGGGTTGACTCAGGTCAGTGTTCAAACACATCAACTTAAAATCCAGCTTAAATTACGAATGAAAAATACCTCATGTTTTATCTACTGAAAAGACTGGTATCTAATTTTCAGGACTCTCAAATCTGATTAAGAGTAACTTGTTGTCAAATGACATTAGGAATCCAAAATACAAGTCCTAGAAAATAATTTTAAGAACAATTGAAATGAAAAAGTTTATTAGCAAAGCAAAAAAAAAAAATTACAGCCTCCTTATTTTCCCCCTCGTTATTCTTCTTGGAAACCAGCAGCTCCTACCAATAATGTCATTTCTGCTGAGTTATTGCCAGAAGTCACACCTTGGGGATGAAATCTGTTTATGCTACCCACACTCAAACATTACAATAGCACAGGTACCTCACAAAGGGGGTTGCCTGTTTCTATGGTTTGTTTTGTAGATAACAAATACTTTCTACATATTGCTTTGGGATCAAACAGATGATAAAAAGCCCAGTTCGGCACTGGTCTGCAGCCTCTGTGACAAAGTGAGTTAAAAAAAACAGGGTAGGGGGTCATAGTAACATCAGTTCAAGTCTCCCCTGAGCAGATGCAGCTGATCGTACAGTACCCAAATCACAAAGAACTCAAAAAAATACCATATAGCCCAATGGCCAATGTGGTGTGGTGGAACACATTATTGCAGACATTAAGCCCCTTCTTGTAACAGAGTGATGCCCATTTAAAGATGAAGTTAAACAATGAGATCTTTCAAATGTGGGCACCCCATCTTTGAGTTTGCTTGATCTCAGCCTCCCCAGTAACAGCCGGACTCCTTCCAGCCTCATTTTACTCCCTTTTTCTCTGTTTCATTTGACACAGACTGGAGAGAGTCACAGACACCCACAGATCCTACCCAATACCCCTGCAGATCCTCCGATAAGAATAAGCTGCCGTGCCACTCCATAAAGAGTTGGTTAATTAACCCTTTCCTTATGCCACCAGCCCCAAGGCTCATGCACTCTGTCACAGACACTCAGGGAAGATTTAAAAGGTTCCTTAACACTCAACTTCCAGTGACCTCAAAGGAATCTGCAAATACTTATTGTTTCTGACAGGTCATGTATTTAGATTGATAAACACAACCCTGTCAGATGAAAAAAGAAGTTTCTATTTTTGTTGCAGTTAAAAAGAATGAGAAGCATTTGGCATTTCTTGATGCCAAGTTTAGGCACTTCAATTTTAAATTTCAGCTGAAACACTCATTAAAGTTATCTGTGTCACCTTATCTTTTCCACCCAGACAGCTCCTTTAGTATCTGGTTTTAGATCTTTACCTCTTTAACAATTGTTTGTATTCAAACTAATTTTGTATTCAGTATCTCCTCTCCATCAGGTGACTTACTGAGTCTAGTTTTGCCCTACCTGTGTTAGAGACAGTTTTTCAAAAACAAACACCGTCTTTATATAATCTGCTGCTGAAGAAATTACTAAAGACAAACATGAAAAAAAATGCTTAAGCTGAAAAATAAAGAATGTTTAGTTGCATGAAACAATCGGAAATAGACAAAATAAATTCTGTTTTTGCAGAAAACACTTTTCTACTGCAATGTCATGGACAGGTGATTTTTGCTGGTATTTTATTTCTAAACATTGTGAAATAATTTTCTTTAATGAGGGGGCCTACAGATTAAAGAGGGGGCCTTAGCTAAAGTAATTGCCAGAACCAGAGTGGGATTCACAGTGTGAGCACTTAAACTGTGTCACAATGGGATAAAATCAGCTATAAACTAACGGTTAAAAAATGTAACAAAACAATTCAGAATATGATGATAATATTAAGATTATTAGAAGTCTGTGAGTAGCACTGCAGAACCCATCCCACTGCACTGACACTACCTAAAACCTGTGTGATGTTCTGCAGTCATCTGCAGTCACAGTATGGTGTCCCAAAGTCATCTCAGAGGTACAGGAAAATAAAGTTACGCAGTAATGTCCTTCTCTCTATCAGGACGTTAATGGAGTGTGAACTATATCAAATGAGCACAAGGAAGAACATTTGCTGCAAATTTTACTCAACAGCAGTTCAAGCTATCATACATCAGGAAATGAAAATAAGAGGTGAAGAGTACATATTTTATTATTTCAACAACCTACTGTACTAATGGAATAAAAACCTTTCCCTGTGAAAAGCCATTAGTCTGTGCTGACCGTACACTTTCTCTCTCCCCAAGAATGAAAAGATACACAGTCTACTTCAGTACCTAGAAAATGAATTGTCAGTTGAAAACAACTAATATTCTTCTACTATATTTCACTGACTTGTTTTACACCTTCTATTTTATGACTCGCAGGTTAAAACCAAGTTCCGACAGTATATGAGAAATTTTTGTTCTATGACCTTGAACACTACAGAAGTTATCAGACATTTTTTGTCCAACTTTCATAACATCTGCAGCTACAATATATGTCTATCCTATCTTTCAAGAATACACATTGACGCTATTGAGCTGCTTATCGTATCAATTTTAAGGCAGCAAAGTAAATACTCTTCATGAAGAAAAAATAAAGGTAGTAATAAGGAACGGGTGTTCAGATTTATCAACCCACAATACAATGTGTGTTACATGCGTCGGCTTTTGGGTAGGATTGCTGGACTTTCACTTACAACACCTTAAGTTCGTTGTTTTAAAGGCTGATGGAATCATTTCTGGATTACACGCAGTTGTTGAAATTTTCAAGTGAAGTAAAACCCTTGCAGCTGTATAAATATTATTAAAGTATGTATGTTACTCATACACATTTATTTTTTTCTCATGTGGACTTTCAGACCACCAGAGGACTCTGAGTTTCTATGATTCTAGAGTCAGACCAACAGCATTTCACACAGGAATAGGAATTCAATTTAAGGATCCCTTTACTAACCTGGGCCATACAAATACTTCTTGCTCCTTCCTTCATGACAAATACAAATAAGGTTGTGTTTAGACATAGTATGTAAAGCTTAGACTAAGGACAACCACTATGGAGGAGCCCTGCTGTTTGCATCAAAGTCTTATCAGTGATTCTGTATCAGGAGAGGCGACTGAACATATTGCTTTTGCTCCCATATAACATCCATCCACACTGTAAAAGACACTGCATCTTTATCAACTTTTCCCTTCTCCAATTCTCCTTTTGATTTCTGTCCTTTCTGCCTCTGCCTCCTTTCCCACAAGGACTCAAATACCCTGTATTTTCCTAAATAATTTGAACCTGGTACTTGCTACTGCCCCTTTCCTGCCACTTGCTCCTCCCTCCAACCCCGCTCCCCTTTGCACAGCACATTCCCACTTCCCTCCCAAGCCCAAGTCTTCCTCTCCACCTGCAGCAGCTGCTGCTCAACACAGCACTGAAGAAAATGCCTGTCCCCGTGTGCAAAGCCCATCTCTGTTTCACTTGTTAAAGAGAGGAATTACATAAAATCAGGGAATTTAGCTAAAAGAAAACCTAGGAGAGCAACTAAAAGACTAAAATAATTGCATGTGCCAGGACACTCTATGAAGATACCATATAAGAAAAGCACAGTAATAGCACAGCATGAAAGTAAAAAGCACCAAACCCAAACAACAAAAGCAGTCTAACAGGTCTCCCCATTCCTCCATCTCCAAAAAAACAGTATTAAAAATGAGAGTAAAGGTTATTGAACAGGAAAAGTATTCTTCTAAAGAGAGACTGTCTAAAAAGGAAAACAAAACTCATGAGCGGGAAAGGAAAAGATTATATGAGTCTCAGCAGTCCAATATAGGGAGTAAGTAAAGCAAAGTCATTATATTTAATGGACATTTTTAAAAGATACAAAGTATTATGAAACAAAAATGAGGAAACAATAGAAAGCTTCACTCTATAATAAAATGATGCCAAGTATTAAAAGCCATTGCATAAAAAAACCCCAGAAACAGAAAAATCCCAAGCTATTTAGATTTTAAAATAAAAACATTAACAAAAATATTTTGCATTCTGTTCCACATGCAACAAAGCAGTATTAAAACACAAAGAACATGAACTGAAAAACAATGCACTGAACGAAGGAGTAAAAAACATTGAAAGCAAGCGTTTCGTAACCTCTCCTAATCAGGCTTTAAGAGCTCTAGTATTCTGTGAAATGTTTGAAATATGCACTGACCTACTTAGGGTGTTCACAACCCATTTAAAAAAAAAAAAAAAAAAAAAGAAAAAGAAAAAGGCTGAAGTCTAGGAGCTGCTCTGTAAAGCCAGCGATTCCCCTTCCGTTTAGTGCTGTGATAACTTTGAAAAGCACCACTTTCCCCGCAAACACTGTCTCACTGCAATACTACTAGTAATGATTTGGGTTCCAAATTAATCTTAAATATCCTCTTACTGCCAAAAATGTAATCGCCTTCAAGCTACAGAGTGCTGTGCTGCTAGAAGTCAACATCAGGGCACGCGCCGGTCTGTCCCGGCACCTCTCCCTGGGGACATCCCACAAAGGGGAGTTGCCGCTGGTGCTGGGGGGGTGTCAGCAGGGCAAGGCAGGTACCCCCAAAACCCAAAGGCAGTCCACATACCTCCAAAGGTTAGGCCGTCCTGGCCTAAGTTGTCAGCTAGGCAAGCAGCCAACCCACAATTCCAAGGTACAGGCTCGGTGCTCACAAGCAGGCTGGCACCTCATGCTGTCCTTTTGCGCCTCTCCTCGGTGACACCGTTCTGTCCTCCCAAGCAGCCTCTCACAGGGTAGCGATGAGTCCATCAGACCTGGCGCTCTAACCCCCTGCAGACCAGCGTAACGCAGGGATTGTGGCACATGCACACAACTCACAGAAGCAGCAAAGTCAATTTTGAGCTCTACTGATTTCTATATTTTGCCTTTAGGTCAGGCCCGCGTCTCTAAAAATAAGTTTCTAACCTCTACCAGGTGAAGGTTTCTAACGGCAGCACTGAAAAGAACAACCACTGAATGTGCATTACCTAAACTCCTGATGGAAACAAACCCAAAGCCTTTCCAGCAACGTCAGAGAGAAAGATTAGAGGGCAACTGAAGGAAGAAATAGCCTGACATCCTGCAGGACAGATACCCACTGGGAATTCTGAAATGAGATAGGTAACACAGGGAAATAACTATGTCTCACCATCTTCTGCAGTCAGAAGTGAAGACTAACACCTTCAAAATTGAGATACTGAAAGGTACAGTTATCAGAGTAAATATTTGGTCCCACAAAAAATAAATAATATTTTGAAGCCAGTGAAAATTAATACAGCTCTAACAAGAAAGTAACTTCTGCGATCTTCCTGGGTAGATGATGACAAAAGCAGTGGATTAAAAAGCACAAATATTACATACTGTGTGTTTTTTTCTGGGAAAACACAACCACAGGGATTTGTCTCTGTGGCTTCAGCACAAGGGGATGGGAGCTGGCTCCACTGAGCTGGGTTCCTGCACGTGCATGGGCTGCTGTCCTGAAGACAATGCACAACTGAAACCCCAGAATACCAGTATAATGCAGAAGTGACAGATGAAAACACATTATACTACTAGCTTGTTCTTAGAATGAGAATCCAACATTTTGATTATCCATGCTGGGAAAAAGAATGTGGCCTGGCCAGTTTGAGGACCATCTCTCATTTGACTCACTACCCAACACACATTTGTCCAAAGCATTGACAACTGTCCTCAGGACAAAGCCTGAAGCAACTAAGGCCAGAGCAGCCAAAGCACCTCCTCAAAAATGTGCTCAAACCACAATTTATACTCTCCAAACTTATTTTAAGTAGCAGCTTTTAATTGATGGACTTCCTTTACTGCAACCCCATTAAAATCTGAGATGAAGGTTTCATCCACACAACTACGTAATGCCTGTCCAGGTGTTCTCATATGCAATAGCCCACAGACTGCTGCACCACCAGCAGCATGGCAACGCAGTGTTTAATACTCTTCCATTTAATTTTGCCTTATGCTGGGGACTTTTTGGCAGCAGACCAAATATAGCAAAATCCCGAATAGGCACGATTTTTTGATCACAAGCTCTAGAAGATGGGAACGTCACTGACTGCGTGTCTGCAGACGGAATGCCCAGCTCCCAAGTTAATGCTGTCCCACAGCAGGCTCCAGCACAACCCGTGCAGTAGGGTTTGGCTTACACTCGCTGCTAGAAAAATGAAGGTGGGGGACGAGCACAGGAAGGAAGAAGAGGAACTGCCACATCAGCTGCCCACCATTTCCCAAGGGGCTTTCGTGGCCTGGGGCTGAAGCGGCATTGGGAAGAGCTCCTGGTAAAGGGGGCAGCAGGAGGCTGCCAGCACCAGCGAGCTCCTAGAAGGAATGCCTGAGTAAAACCGCCCGATCAATTCAAGGGCACTTTTATTGCCACATCATTAAAATCCCTGGCCTGTGGTATGGGCTGCTTCTGTATATGGGCACAGAATGCAGTAAAGAGGAACATTAATTAATTATTTGAAACATGACTGATTGTGCAGCCAGACACTGCAGGCTCACTGTAACTCTCAAGAGCAAGTTTTATGCATGCATTTCCTCTCTAAAACCTGAAATCAGCTTCAGAAACTACTCTAAGGTTAATAACCATGTGTGTTTTCGCACTGCAGTGAAGTTCCAGTCAAGACCAGTGTGGTTTTATATTGGACATGCTTTGAACGCTGAAGATCAACCATTTGCCCCGGAGTCGTTATCCTTCATATTAGATTGTAAATTATGAGGAAAGGAACAGGAGCAAAGGACTGTCAAGATCTTACAGAAGGTCAGTAGAGGTACCAAAAGCAGATCTTGTATCTATAACGTCTGACCAAAGCTTGATCCATTAAAAACACCAATGATTTGAGCATGTGAACGTTATGACTACCTTATAACTGCAAATATTTCTCCACACGTTCGGAAAGTTTTCACTTAATATTCCTTTCAATGGTTGAATAGGTAAGATGTCACATTGGGCATACAAATAACAAAATTATTTATGTGTAATGTTTTTCAGCTGCTATAAAAATATTCTTCCCTGGCTCTACCTAACGTTCCTACAATTCTTCACCCCTTTCAAAATCCAGGTGGCAAAACAAGTATAAATTTGTGTAATAAAAAGCCTGATCTTGTGAGACACTGAGCTTCACAGTGTAAGATAAACCCCAGTAGTCTAACCCTTATTTAAGTTGATCATGGAAATGAAAGCACTAGGGGAAAAAAAAAAAAATCCACACCTTTTTCACTTATAGCCAAATATTTACCTTTCTTAATTTTAAGCAAACCTTAATTGAGTAGACTTCAGCAAAGTATCAATAAAATAAAGTAGCTACCTTATGACTGAGGTACTTCATTTGATAGCAACTCTCCAGCTCCTTATTCAGATATAATTAGACCATCTGCATTTTAGCAAATGGTTTTGAGCCTCTAAACAAAGAAGATAAAAACATCTATACGGAAATACTGTGGTATGTTTTACTGAATTCAGACCTGTTTCTCTTTTCAGTTACATAGGCAATGCAGCTTGTTCTGGCAGCCACAGCCACAGCCCACTGCATGAATGAAATTTTTGAATTTACTGCAGATGATGGGGCAAGGGAAAATCCCTGAAAATAGATGGTGACCTGGCATAAACGTCTGCTGCCAGAACAAATAACCCTGGCTGCAGTGCACTTCATGCTGGCAGAGGCCAGGGCAGCAGGCTGTGCTGGGGAGCGAGGGCTGTGCTGGGGACCGGTGCCCAGCGCAGGAGCCCAGCGCTGGAGACCAGGCAGCAGCCCAAACCCCACACTGGGGTCTGCTGCCAACCCATTGCATCAACTCAGGCACCTGAAATTCAAGGGTTTCTCCTCTGGAAAAGGAGCACATAGCCATTTCTCAAATACCTATCAAAGCAAGCAGGGGTTAGGCTTATTTTATAATTAGCAGCTCATTGAAGCCTCTCTGAGATGTGGAATGTGAAAAATAAGCCTAGTGGCCCAAACACTGCAACTGAAGCTGCCAAAAATCATACAAGTGCATATATACCTTGTGCTATTTATCACATTTGCTGCCATGGACATACACATTTATAAAATACGCTTTGTACACACACACGCAGACCATGTCAAAAGCAACTCAGTCTTTAGCTAACTTATTTACAGCCACACGTCAAACTGAATTACCCAAGTAACATAATGTTTAAAAAATGTAAATGCATGTCTTCCACATTAGGAGGGATATTTTAAAGCAACTGCTTTGTCTTACTTACTCTTCTTTACATTCAATCAGCAAACATTTCTATGTGTTACAGGAATATTCTCTAATGCCAATTTAAATTTTTTTTTTGTTGACTTGGATGAAAAATATAAAGTACTGAAAAAGGCCAAATGATGTATAATAGCTGCTGAGATTTTACATCAGGCAGGAAATATAAATAAGGAAAGATGGCATAATTGTTAGGTCACAGCTGCCAGTAATTCACAAACATTAACCGTTCAAAACAGAATAACATTTGGTGGAAATTCATTTTATGGGGTCTGTAGTGACCCATGAAAATTCTTACTTTTGCAGTATCGCAAAGAGTTTCAAATCCTGCTTTCCAAGGAAAACTTCACAACTCTTGGTAGAGCCTATATTGCCTTCTAGTATTTGTCAGAATATTTATTAACCATGATAACATTCATAATACACAGAAGCCTACTATTTTTAACTTTCAGTATTCTACTGCATTTAGTTTGGCTCTCTCCAACGGTTCTGTTTCTCTAGTTTTGTTTATTTTTTTCTTGTCCCAAGACCATAAAGTGCCTACTTTCCTTAAATGTTAAATCTAATGCTCATGTATGTTTATTATGAATGACATCCCAGACATATGTTTGCCTGCTTACTGGTCTTTTTTTAAGTGGATTTTTTACTGACAAGTAAACACGACATACCAATTCAGCCAGTTTTCCAGCCATTTTCACTCTTTTTTTTTTCTTTTAATCATATTCCCTTTTTTGTACCGGGTTCATATTTCTTGAAATGTGTTGAATTAGATACCACAATTGCAAGTGGCCCATAAAATTACAGATAACAGCGAATAGCTTTGCAGCAAGTGGTATTTCTTTCATTAGGAGACAGAATGATGAAATTAATTCACATAAAGCTTTCCAGAAGAAGAGGAGAGATCAGTATTGCAACATCCAGATTCTGCCTCAGCCTAAGGGAACTAGTCAGAAACAAACCTGACAGAATGAGAAGTAAAAAACAACACAGGTGCAAAGGCAGGGATAAGCATATATTTGTTAAATAACTCTGTTTCCTCATCGACCTGGTCCACGGGGGCAGACTGGAAAGGACCTAAGCAGTAAGATACAAATTTCTCTCACTGTTGTAATGGTGTTGCAATATCTTTTATTTCTTTAAAATATAATTCCCAATTTTAAGTCACAGGCAGGAAAGAACCGCTAAAACAAGCACTTTTAAATGCTGCTGCCGACAGCAGGTCTGTCCTAGAAGAATTTTGCACCTTTAGCTCTCCAGACAACTTCATGTTTTCATTTGACTTACTGAGGTAGTCTTAATACCATTCAGTTCTGTAGGTACTTGATCCTGTCATTGAGGGAAGGCGTATCACAAAGTGAATGCTGCGTGGACCATTCTACTGTGCTGTTGTCCTGCATTGCAACACATTGGACCTCATAATCCAGGAAATCTCCCTTCCATCCTATGGTACTTGTCCAGGAGCACCAGCTATGAAACTGCAATATTTAGTGGTGTTCTAATGTAAATGTCATATTATTCAATTTATTCTCTAAACAGAAAAAATGAGAGAAGAATCTCAGAATCCCCACCAGTGTATCTTTATAGAATACACACCATAATATATGACAGTCTCACTGATTTCTGGATTATTTATTTTGCAAATATGAATAGGCACAGTTTCTGGATACAAAGATTAAAAGTATTGACTGTGTTTTTCTGACAAATATTAAAATTGGAACACCACAATAACATTCCTTAAATATTAAAATCACCACTGAAATTTGTATAGCAGTATACAGCTGCACAGCATTTACGAGGTTATATGTATCTTCTCCGGGGTAACATGCAAGTTAATATTAACTGGAATTGTATTAAATGTCTTTGACTTAACATTCATAAAAAAAAAAAAAAAAAAAAAACAAACAAAAAACCACAGCCACAAAATAAATTTAGGCTCAAAAATAACAACATAATCTTTTTACCTGTATTTCTCTTATTATTTCATAGGATTTGCAGGATGGAAATCGACTCTTTTTCACTTACCTTGCATACAGCCAGCTACAGCACTGGTATTTAAATACAGTACTAGGAAGGAGAGAGGGATTGAACCTGTCAACAATATCAATGCCACCTTCCATTTCACAATCTTAAAATAGAAACACCAAGAAATAATTAAAATTCACCAACATGTATACAACAATAATCAGTGCTGGAAGGAAGCAGAAGATTGTTTCCCTTGGAAGTAACATTTTCACCAAACCAAAGACTGAAACAATTTGCTTATGATAAAATCAGTCCCTCCCTGGTTACGGCGAAGAAGCATTGCCAGAAATGGGCTCATTTATGGGTTCATGTGAAAGGATTCAACAGAGCAAACTACTAGACCCTGCCCCCAAGCATGAAGCTGTACATTTCCTAAGCCCTTGCACCATCTCACTTTTCCTATGTTAACTGAGATGGGAAGAGTTGCTTCACTCTCTGTTGAATCACTGGCACATTTCTCAGAAAAGCACCCATGGTGGGCAATGGAATATCGCTGTACAAGCTCTACACTCGGTGTCCAAGTGAGGGAAGTTCTTTAAACCAGTAAACTGATATATATGTTCCTGCACAACAATGATATGCCCCTAGATGTTCTAAAAAAAAAAAAAAATCAACAAAAAAGGAAACAACACAAAAATTACAGTAACAAGGTTTTTTGCTCTTCATATTGCCCATTTTGAGAATTTCTCCATGGTAACTTGCTCTTCTTCTCTCGGTCAATATGATACATCATGTTTCAGTTCAGCAGATGTTTCCTCTTATTCTTTTCTCTAAGATTCATTATTTATTCTACATTAATGTGTACTGCGTTGCATCTGCCATCTGTTAACCTAGGCATATAAAATATCAAAATCCTTTTATACTCATCTTCAACGTCCCTCAGAACTTACTGCTCCTCCTAGCTGAGCTCACCCCCCCTTTTAGGAATTAATCCTGAAACCACTGCCCAGGCTGGGGACACCCTATCCATGCAAGCAATCAAACATGCTTGCAGCAGCCCCAGGGACACCTCATCATTACTAAGGGCTCCAAACCTGCCCACTAAGAACACCATCACTTTCAAGCTTACCTTCATTATTGCTCAGCCAAAATGAAATGGAGAAGCACAGCTGTGCGAAACACTCATATACGTCAGAACCGCCAATACAATAGGAATATGAATACCATTAATGTCTAGATGGATAGCATACGTGAACATTTCTAGCTTATTTTAAAAACGTCTCACGTTGTGGATTGTCTGGATTCTAAGTTTCATGAACCTGAAGCAAGATAAAGGAATGGACTCATACTCTGATATAAATGTAAAATACAGCAGCAGTCCTGGCAGCAGAGAATGGCACAGAAAGACTTCCACTGATTTCCGAGTACCCAGATCACTTAATTCCTAAAGCACTTAATTTAGAGGAGGTGGGTTGAAATTCTCCCATGAAGAGAAAAGCATTTTACCAAAAAATCCCCCTTTGAGTGTAAGCACTGTAATCACTGCATTCATAAAGTGACATTTAAGATGAACCACCCTCTTCTGCATTCCCCCTGATAGACAGCAAAACCACCTGGAGTACTGAGTCCAGCTCTGGAGCCCTCAACATAAGAAGGGCATGGACCTCTTGGAGGGAGTCCAGAGGAGGGCCACGAAGATGATCAGAGGGATGGACCACCTCTCCTATGAAGACAGGCTGAGAGAGTTGGGGTTGTTCAGCCTGGAAAAGAGAAGGCTCCGGGGAGAACTTATTGCAGCCTTTCAATATTTAAGGGGGGGGGCGGGCTACAGGAAAGATGGGGACAAACTTTTTAGCAGGGCCTATTGTGATAGGACAAGGGGTAATGGTTTTAAAGTAAAAGAGGGAAGATTTAGACTAGATATAAGGAAGGTATTTTTTACAACGAGGGTGGTGAAACACCAGAACAGGTTGCCTAGAGAAGTGGTAGATGCACCATCCTTGGAAACATTTAAGGTCAGTTTGGACAAGGCTCTGAGCAACCTGATCTAGTTGAAGATGTCCCTGCTCATTGCAAGGGGGTTGGACTAGATGACTTTTAAAGGTCCCTTCCAACCTAAACTATTCTATGATTCCATGATAAATGCCAGAGAATCATCTCACCATCAGCCAGCCATATTTCAACAGCTGCACCTCCCCTCTGTACCTAGAACATCAGGATACCAATTTTTAGTGGTTCCTGTTGCAAAATTTCACCTTGCTGGACTTTTGGGGAGGGGGGGTTCAGGTTCATACTCATGTCACCTCCACATTATGTTTATTCCAGGCATTCCAGCTCAGAAAACAACCACACTGATGGAGGGCTTCCAGAAACATGGCGCTCACCTTCCAATTCATCAACTTTATTAATGAGCTTCCCCCACAGCTCTTCAACTTGTGAGGTCTAACTCTGGCTGCATGAGATGATCCAAGGCTCAGCAGCACCATCTCATTAGGAAGGACAGCCCCATAACTACCAGCTACTTCTTGCCAGACCTGCAGAGGGTCTCTGGCAGAAAGTCTCATCGTGGCACTGAACACTAGCACGGTCCATGGCTTCATGAAGCCGAACATAACAAGAAAGAGGTTACCACTTCCTGCTACTATAATTACAGCCATTTAATGCTTCTCCCAAGAGGATCCAGCACCAGGGAACAGTCAATGAGCTCATCAGATGAAGAGTAATGTGCTGCGCAGTGAAAGGCAGCAGCTTTCCTGCCATCCTGGTGGCATCATCAGGACCACCAATGGGAGGGAAACTGATGTCTTCGAGCAAACCTGGGAGCTCTCATCACTCACAGCTCCTCAGAAACAAAACTACGTTTGGCTTGGAACCATGGCTGTGTATCACTTGGTAACAGGGTGAAAAGCTCCAGGGAAGAGTTTCTCCACAGCAATCCCAGGCAGTAGGTCAACAATCCCCACTGATTCTGGCAAAATATTATGTTTGGGCTTGCTGCATTTTGGTGAGTAAAACCAAAGTCCATGCATTACATCAAAGGATAAAGACTTAAAGCAAATTCCAACTATTACTCTGCTACTTCTCATGAGACTCTCTGGTTTGTATGTGACTAAGCAGAGGCCAGATTCACAACACAAAGACCAGGGAAAAGAAATGGCACTAAATAAATCTTAGTATAGGAGGGAGAGTATTGACATTAAAAGACCAGAACTGACCAAAGTGGTGAAGTATGTCTATTCACGGGAGACATAAGGTTTATCTCCTAAGCAATCAGGCGTAAAAACCTGCATAAAGACATGTAACAGAGAGACATGACAATCTGTAGAAATTTCTATCATCAACCACAGCACTTTGTCTCTCCCAGATAGAACCTAGGGAAAAGTCTGCTTCTATCTATCAACCTTTCAGAATAATCTATTAACCAACGAGATGAAGACAAGCTCCCGTATTTCTTTTCTTCCTATTCACTGAATACTCTGCTTTAATTGAAGATGCCTTGGATAAAATAGAATTTTGAAGTTTGTAATTGAAATTAAACTACATTTCAGCTATAGGCCACAAAGAACGAATGATTAAATTAGTACTTAATTTCAAGCCATGCTATAAACCTCTTCACATTATCAGAAAATGAGCATACTGTAGAAGAAGTTGCTTTTCACTAAGTAATATAGCATGCAATTTTATAAAAATTGAGTCTCTAGAAAGTTAAACTTTACCTCCCTATGTCTCCACTAAATGAAAATCAAACCTGCAATTTTAGCCAGGTATCTGAATTTGTGAATCTGCAATTTTGCACCATTCAGGTAAAAGTAGTCATCAAAAGGAATTAAAGATGCAATGTGTTTGTCCCAGAGAAGTCACCCCATTGTCTCCAGCTGCCAGCTACATGTCTCCATGCTGCCCTCCTCCCCTGTGTGGCTGTAGGGGGAACAATGTGGTCAGCGTCTGGGTTCAAAATAACCTTGCAGGGAGGAGGAAAGAAAAAAAAAAAGGATTGGAGCAGGATTGTCTCTCTTAACATCCAAGACTGTTTGCTTAGAGCTGTCTACTCCAAGCCAGTACAAGGGTTTCTTTATCAAAGATGCATAATGAATTTTAACATACCTACCCACCCACATTTTATCTCAGCAGACATCTTTCTGGCATATAACCTTTGAGCCTCTCATTCCTTGTCTTGCCAAAAGCAATTCCCCCAAAAAACAATTACATTTACAGACACATATGATTTACGTTGGAGATACAACACCTGAGTAGAAAAAGAAACATTTATAGACTACTTCTGATAAACTTCAGATAGAAGCAAAGAAACCCCTACTTCTCAGTACAGCAAACAACCACCAAAACCTTTTCCAAGAATTAGAACCAAACCTTTCTTTTTTATACATAGCTCAAATATAGTTTATACAACTCAAGAGAGATACATGTCTTAGTAATACAGAGAATTTTGAGGGAAGCTTCTTAGAAACTGGAAGCATTTGTTGACTTAGAAAGTACAGAGAAAATTACTTGCATACCACCTACAACCTGCACTTCTTCCATGGAGCACAAGCTTTACAGAGGCTCTCTACTGCATCATCCAAAATGTAGAAACACAAATGAAGCTCTTCAGATGTCCTTCAGTAGGACATGAAATAGCAGATGTAAATGGTGAAATGCTTTAAAAATAAACAACAAATAGACAGAAATATTTGGGGGGGGGAGGGAATGATGGCTTTGGAGGACAAAATAAATGAAGGTACAGCAGATGGCCGGTGTACACACAGAGACAGAGGAAGATCCAAATACAAGCTATGGCAAAGAAGTCTACGCGGAGTCAGTAGGAGAGTGATTTTTCCAGACATTTCAAAGACTAGAACAGATCACCCTCCAGTTTGGAAGTTCTTGAATACATGACCCAGTTAAAGAGTGTCTCTTGCTCTATAAAAGCTTCAGCAATAGAGGCTAACCCTTGCCATGCTGCAAGGCTGGCAAGCTGTGAAGGAAGCCCAGGGTTCAGCCCACACTGCTCTTCCCTACCTGGAAAGCAAAGCCAGTGCTCTACATGAGTTCTCCTTCCACTTTTGTGGTCACAAAAAGGGAGGCAAGTACAAAGGATATAAGTCTAGATCACTAAAATGAACAAGGGCCCTCCAGTTACAGTGCACAAGTTGAGGGAATCTATCATTAAGCTAATTTAGAGTGTAATCTCACAGATGGGGCGGGCAGGTGATCAAGGCTGCAGCACCATCAGTAACTGTGGAGCAGTCATGGTTGAACACTCTCCACTCGTTATTTACAAAAAACAATTCTCTTCCTCCTGCAAAGCAGCAATTGCTTTCTTTTGCTTCATAAGAAGCAGGATATTAGACAAGCTAAAACTACGTTAATGTAGTAACAGAACATTTATGGTTTAATTGCTACACCAAGAAACATAAAAGAAGGTTCCTAAAGCAGCATTATCTCTGCTGTGCTCTTGTATAATTTTACACTCCTGCTTTGCCTTTTGCACATAACTGGATGCAGGGTAGGTTAGGCTACTATTTGAACTACTGAATGCATGCAGGGCTGTAAAACAGGCACGCAGGGAACCTGAACCAATTTTGCCATGGGAACTTAACTTCAAGATTCCTTGAATTGTTACAATTTTTAACTGTTTAACTTTAAAGTTGCATTAGTTCAGTTTCCTGCATCGAAATATGTAGTCATTCTACACAACTTAACATGTCTTCTTGAAAACATCATCATTTTTATCATTCCTCAGGCAACCCATCCCTCCCAGCCTTCAAGCATCAACATCTAACAATGAGCGCTATTTTTGACAGGCTGCTTTGTTCCTTATTCAGATTTATCATTACACGAGCATTTAGCCCCAAGGCACCATCTCAGCCACATATCCATTTACTTATGGTCTACAAGAACTTGTAAAGCCTTGCCTGGCATGCAAGGGAATGTAGCAATCTTTTCACATAAATTCAAGGGAGGAAAAGAGAACTGGCTCATTTCTTTAGTCAGGATCTACAACCTGCCTCAAACATTTTAAATGCGCTAAGACTAGAGTTGCTATAATTAATGTCATAAATTTAAAAGGGCTCTATCATACTTACAGATTGTAATCTATGATTACAGTTGCACATGACAAAAAATTAAATTTCTAATAGATGTTTCTTAATGTGTTAGACATTGCCAACAATAATACCTGGGCATCATAAACTTGCATTTACAAATGTACTTGGAGGTTTTTCAGAAGATGAAGCTTAACCGAAGGGTAAGTAAATAAAGGTCTGCTTTCCCTTCATCATCTCATTCTGCTCACCCTTTGGAAACTTACATTTCTCATTTTGAGTAGAACACACCTGCTGAAACACACATGAACTTGTACTGGGGCCACAACACATCATGGGTTTGAGGTGTTTTTTTAATGTTTATACATAATTTGAGGGGAAAAGAAAGAATGAAAGAGCAGGGAATAACACAGCCATAACCCACCTGGGATTGGAAGAGTATATGTTAGAATTTTGTCACCAAAGCTTTTAGTGGAAGATATCATCAAGTTGACATCCTTCTAGCACGATAACACTGCCCTTTAAATTCGCATGATGCATCAGAAGAAGTAGGGAATTATGTATGAGACAGGGTAGCAAGAACAGAGTTGTCACTTTACAGATCCATAGGAGTTTCATATGTGTTGTCATCTGTTTGCTGTCCATCAGCTCACAGGACATTGCCATGACCTGCTAAGGAAATGCACAGCAGTCCTAGAGGTGTATCTCAGTTCACCCTGTCACAAAAGGCACAGCCTGCTACGCAAAACCATTACCAGTAGCTCTTGTCCAGTTAGATTAAGTCCAGATGTTACTCCAGAGTGAGTTCAAGTTTACAGTACAGTGTATGCATTTATATACATGTCAGTTTGCATGGTCCCTTTTTCACAACACACTTTGCAGAGCAGTAGTATCTATTTATTGTTGGATAAATCACTGGATTTGAATGCAGTGATATACAATCAGGCCAAGATGAGTATTTTAAGAAAGAGAAAAAAAAAAGGCTTTTCTGAAAACATCGCCCTTCATGTCTAAATCCCACCCTTCAGAAGCAGCAGAGGAAGACTCGCTGCAAGAGCCCACTCAAATGAGATTTAACAGGATAGAGTCATCTATCATGGAGAACACAAAAAGCACAATGAGGCAAAGACAGACCTTTGGAAGCAATATAAAATAGTTTAGCCAGTTGAATTATGATACTCACACAAGCAAATAATCCTTTTCTGTGCACACTTCATTCATGCCTTGCCCAATTATCACAGCCTCCACCTTCCCAGCCCCCTTTACTCTCTACACTGCAGCTGAGCTCCCATCTCTTAGGTCACACCACTGCCATCTTCAAATACTTTGACGTGCCTCATTATCCTCATTAAGATATAGTTAACGTCTCAGAGATGGAGACGCAAGTGGGAAATCAAAAGATGAGCATGCCTGCCTCATCTCCCAGCCCCGTGAGCTGGCTGCCTCTGGGCTCTCACCTCGGCAGCCAGCTCGGCAGCGAAATGCTCCCCTGTGCTGGGACCGAAGGCGGCTGGGACACGCGAGACAGCCAGCTGCAAGCCTGGGAGGCGAGGGAAGATGCTGCAGGCATGCTGAACGATAGCTCATTTTCACGGCGGAGGCTCTGGAGACCACCTCAAAGTGAATCGGAGGCACCAACTGGATCAAGACTGTCTAGCTGGTTTTCCTCCAAGTTTTATAACTTGTTTAGCTTGTTTTGTCCACATGCAATCATTACTTATTTATTATATATAGACTGTCAAATATGGGGCCTTTGTGGATAAGAAAGGGTTTTATACTGCTGGCTGACCTACATTCTCATGAATAAAGTTTCTCTTCCTTTCAAGTTAGTTGTGGTTGGAGGAAATATCCACAAACTGTACTGTGTTCAGGGAAATAAATTCAACTGATCCTCTATTCCAATACAGCTGACATTTTTTTCCAATTTTGTTTTTACACAAGCATTTTATTAGTTTTAATTTCATTCAAAGTGGAGGCCTTTATTTGCTGAGAAATTCCCTTCATACTTTGAATTCAAATAACGTAACAGACCTGAAGAATAAGTAATGGTGGATACAATTTTGGGTACCTAAAGAAAAAAGTCTGCAGCAGAACCAATGAAGCAGGATCGGAGCTTGAGCAGCCCTGGGAAGCTGCCCATGCTACTGCTGCACTGCTCAGAGAGGAACCATCTCGTCATGCATGGACACAGTGCTCCAATACTGCTCAGTCATCTTTTGAAGCCTGTCAACAAAGCTAGCAGTTCCTGGCCTGTGAAGTTAAAAATATCTCTGTACTGAAACAAATTACTTAATTTTTTTTGCTTTTTGAAATGCAGAAGCAGGAGGTTTGCTCTTAATGAGCAATCTTCAGTACCAAAAAAGTTTGTCCAAAGGGTGACTCACTAGATACTATTTTTGAAAGCATCAAGATAGAAATTCAGAATATTAACTTAATAACTTTGTTTACTGAAGTCTGGTATAGGGTTTGTGAAGTGGAGTTTTTATTCTCTGGTTTACTATTTTTTTTATATTTTGAAATACTAGAATATTTGTTAAACATAATTAATTTGTACCTTGTTCTACCAGCAGTCAATCCTAACTACATCATCCCTGAGAGGTTCTTATGACACAAGTTGCTGATCACTAGTCCAACAATATCCAAAGGGGGATAGGGAAGAAATTATGACTTTGGCATCATTGTAATCTCCATACACTCACTCATAAGGCTGCATAAAGACAAAACTAGTTTTCTGTAACACCCAATTGCATTTACACCATAAATTTCACCTGGAGGGCCAACTATGATTTTTTTTTTTTTTTTACTGCACATATCAAGTGAGTTTTAAAGAGGGAATAATGCTACTGGGGATATTTACAGCTTTTATTTTCCTTAAGTAAGGTATATAAAACCAGTGGCAATTTTACTACTCCTTCCCAGTCTCCCTCTATAATCATTTAGTTCGTATTGTGCTTCAAGTGACATTTTTTGTGGGCCTCCCTTAATTATTTTTTTAATATTATTTTAAATCACTCCTTTTTCTTCCTTTGCTGCTTTCATTCCTTCCTCCCTACCTATCAGAATTCCTATGGGCTAGTTTCTCACTTCAGCTGAAACTAAATTTTTCCTTTAAAATACTTTGCTCTCCTAAACCTTTTGGTCTCAGGCTACTATAAAGGGAATTAATTGAACAAAACTGTATCGCAATAGACCTAATGTCTGACCTGGCCTCTCTTTGTTTAGAGATGGACAAAATCTTGCAGACCGCTTCTCTACAAACTAAATCTCATTTTTTTTCTACTTAGCTTTTGGGCAGAGTGATATTCTGGCATATTATTATCTAGCTAAAAAACTATTTGATAACCAGATCCTAGCTTTGCTCATACACTATTTCCCAATAAAATATATTTACATGATAATTATTTTTTTAAGTTAATACTATTTATAAAAAGTAAGCACATACAACTGATCAAATGCAAACCTTATTGTGGAAATAAGTTTTACAATTCTTGGTTAATGATGATGAAATTTTATTGCTGAGACTTCAGAAAATAAGTGAAAACATCATATTATTCACAGACCCTAATACAAAAATATATATCCTAAGAGTGATCTGCACATCAGGGTCTGCTATTTCAACTAATACATTATCAAATCAGGTGAGT
The DNA here is from genome assembly GCF_964106895.1 of Numenius arquata. Classification (NCBI taxonomy): domain Eukaryota; kingdom Metazoa; phylum Chordata; class Aves; order Charadriiformes; family Scolopacidae; genus Numenius; species Numenius arquata. The sequence goes on along the minus strand of NC_133587.1, from coordinate 26,200,849 downwards.
CTTTGGGCACAATATCTAAGATTCATTTCAAAACCTGATGCCTCAGACTATTACTTTTACTAATATGTATATTTCAGTATGTTATGTTTCACAATTGAAACAGTAACTTTATAGCAAGTAATGTTACACCCAGCTAATAAATTATTTTTTGTTTCAGTGAATCACAAAATAAATAACTTTGAATGGTTGTACAACACTCACCCTTGGCTGTTGAACAAGCATGGAGCCACACACACTTCATTCGTTTCTCTCTTTGATGTTGGTTTTAGTGTCTGTGGGCATCGGTGCAGGAAAATGAGAAGTGTCTGCAGAGCTGGGATACCCACAATCTGCTGCTGCTTCTCTTCTTTACTTCTTCCAATTTAAAAGAAATGTGCCAGCTCCAGTCAACTCCTTTACTTGTCATGAACTAGGCAAGGAAGGCCTAGTAAGACGGCCCTCATATGACAACAAAGTAGTTAATAATGGGAAAATGCAATTAATTTTCCTAAACACGCTCAGCATACGCTGGTGAGAACAGAGGACAAGAAACAAAACAGGCTGTGTGCAATTCAAGTGATGTCCATTTGTCAGTGCTGGTATTCTCTTGACAGAAAAGCCTGTCTTCCCATCCTGCCATTTTCCCCTTTCCCTTCCTTCCCACGCATAAGTACAATAACACCCCAAGGCCAAGATAAAAGACATAACCAACCCCTTCCTTGATAGACATCAGAGAAGCCAGTAATATCAGCTCAGAAATATCTCCAAGATGTGCCTCACTTGACTATTCCCTGCATGAAAAAAAAAAAAAAAGAAGAGGAAAGATCCTATTTAAGAAAACTCTAGATAGCACCCGTTGAAGTATACAGTTATTTCAGCTTTTGATGAGAAGAGGTGTGAGTGATGACCAGTAACTTGCTGATGAGAGAAGGAAGCCACAAAGTCACCACATGCTAAAAGCTCCCCTGGGAGCCTGGAAGTAGCGGAAAGACAAAGTGCCAAGGAAATAAAATACAAAGGTGAAACTTAAAACCTACTTAAGTGGTAGGACAGACATAATTCACTCATTATCCAGAACCACCTAACCTTCTAGGCACTAAAACTCAATAGGTGACTCCTTATGTTTCCAGGAAAAGTTCCCTGTGCAATAAACCTAATTACTCGCACATATGCTTACGGTAGGTAGGCATCTGCTGATCAGCTGTGCTCCAAGGCACACGGGCTCCAGCAAACAGCTTAAGTTATTTTAAATAACACTGAAAAATTAGACGCGGCAAAGACTGCAGTAGTGGCAATGATGGAAGCACACATAAGCATTTTACACTTTCGATCACTTAATAAGCATTTTAGAAGCAAGAACTGGCTTGGAAACAGGGAGCAAACAGGTAAACACCATAATCCCTGACTTGGAGCCTGGATTCACCTTCATTTGCTCCACAACTATTGAGTTCCTGGCTGCAGAGTGACCTCAACTCAACTTCAAGTGCAGACAGTGCTTACAACCTTCACTCTCCCTACACTGAGATGCTCACACAAGATGTGGCAGGCAGGCATTCATGCAAGTTAAACTGTATGGATCCTCCCCTGAGGTATTTGTGCTCCTTATAGAGGTGACAGATAAAGGCAAACACCTAAGGCAAGCAGGCAGGATTGCCTCTTCATGTCCCCAGAGATGCAGGTCTCCAACAGCTGCCCAGAGAATGCAGGTAGTTATGCTGGGCTGGGTGGGAGTGGATCATCCTCCTGGAAAAGGCATCTAAAATTTTAGTGAGTTAGTGCCCAGATGAGACACCCGAATAAGGGACTAGATGCCATCCCACACGGGATGCCCATGCAGCCCCAGGAGAGCCGAGTAACAACAGCTGTGCATCACTCATATTTTAATCTTTAGCTATTTTAACATCTAGAATAGATGTTAGTGTTATTTGTCCCTACTCACACAAAATTAACATGTGCTATAGCATAAGTGCCTTGTAGGGAAATAATTCTTTTTTAATATCTATTATCAAATGTAGAATAAAGCTGAGGGCCTCTGAACGACTTTAGCCACAGAAACCGACTACTTGCATTCTTTTCTAGGTCACTAAGAATATTAATTAAGAATCCCATAAACATAAACCACTGATTTTTTAATTTTTTTTTTTAACTGCGGATTTTGGACAGAATTTTCAGAGCAAAAGCATACAATTACTTAATTGAATGAAGTTTTTTTTAATTTCTACTGAACATGAGATATATAACTACAAAATGCTGTGAAAAGAGGAAAGTAAAATTGTTTAGTTTTTCATGCCCCACCCCCACCCCACCCCCCAAAAAAAAACCAAACCCAAACCAAAAATCCTTAGTTTTACTAGTGGGCATAATCTGTAAGGGGAACTAGTGAGGTGATGCAGTCACATCAAAGTAACCATTCTTGCCTTCATACCTGAATTTCAATTTTCGTCTTGAATATGCGATTTATAGACATTGATCTTAAAAGCAAATAAATAAAAAATCCCACCTAAATAAGAAGAAAAACCAAGAAAACATTTTCCAAAATTCTTATTTTTTCACCTTGTGTGAAAAATGCTTAAGTATGTAACTCAGTTTTAATCACTACCTAATTGCATACCATTTATACATGGTAGAGAAAACAGCTTATTAACAACCCTTTTCACGTGGCAGCCAACCACAAACCCTTCATCATACACAACTCAGCTGCTGAATAATAGTGTTTTTAAATAAGGAGCTAAAATGAAACTCTACAGCATCAAAAAACCTTACAACAGGATTAGCTTTTATAATAAGCTAATCTATTAACAGTAAATAGTGGGTTGTTTGGTTTTTTTAAATCGCAGCATTCAACTCAATAAATACCTGAAGAAGCGTGCAGGAGTCTCTTGTAAAGTCCAGATCTGCACCCTCATTTACTGGGAAAACCAAAATTACATCGTGCCCATTAGGCCTACATTTAGCTTCAAAGAAGGATGAGATCCTCGTGCGGGGCATTATTGCACCTGGCTTCTCCACACCTAGTGAAGACGCCTAAGGTCACTTCCCAGCAAGGGAGGAAACTCAGTATGTGAAGGGCAGAACCTGCAGGCACCAGTATGTTCAGCCAGGAGGGGTCTAACCCAGCAGATGGGAAACAATAGGAGAGAGGAGGAGCTTACAGCTCCTCCAACCAACCAGACCAAGGTTTCACCAACAAATGGTGAGACAAGGTCTCTTGGTGGACTAATTACACTCTGCATCAAATAATTAAATACTTCTTGAGAGAGGAGTGATGCTGCAAACCTAGCAGTTTCCAACATCTACCCAAGAAGAAAGAGGCCTTGCTTTCAATTTCTGCTAATATTTGTTTTATAGAACACCTTAAAAGACTCGCATCCCACAAATTTATAAGTGAATAGTCCTGTTAAATTTGCATAAATTGGGAATGTGAATGACGGCTGTAGGACAAAAAAAAAATATCTAGGGAGTGTACATATCTAGGAAGCATTTCCCCAATACAATGGTATGCATTGAGTTATTTGCAACAACCTTATCTGCAGCTTATTGAGAGCAAATCATAGAAAAGGAGAGATGAAAAAGTTTTGTCCAAAGTACAGATAAAACCAGGCTCTTGCTAAAAAAAGTTATTACAAAATAAAATGAGTTCTAGCTTCATCTCCTGTTTAATAATCTCCTTTACTTTGCTGGTAGACTTTCTATATCCCTAATGCAAGTGAGGAATCACTGCAGGTCCACTGAGCCTGGGGAACTGCATTGATGAGGCATAAGCTCACTGCAGGATGTTAATGTATTTTACTCTTTTTTTATATTTATTTTATACTGCAATCTTTTATGTCTACTTGCATTTATTTACAATTTTTTTTTTTAAATCTAAAGCTTAATACATTACAAATATTTGTATCCTTATATTAAATACATACTTAAACACAACAAATAAGAACCCTATCACTGGAAAAAGCAGACGCAATCAGTTACAGTAATTAAACTACACCATCAGCAACAATGGAAAATACCATTTATGCACTTCAGTGAGCCAGAGCTCTGTTTTCTATGTTAAAAGACAGACAAAAATACAGGACCAGTCCTCAAAAGACACTGAATGGCTCAGCTCCATTTGTGTCACCTGTTGGACTCAGAGTCTGGCCCAGGCAATTTGACTCAGGAAATTAAAACGTGTATAATATTTGAACAGGCAGATGCAAGGTGTAATTTTATCCAGTAAATGGCATTCAACTCCTAGCGTTGTCAATCAAAACATGTATTTTTTTTGTTACAACCCAAAGTTAAAAGGGTAAAAAATTTTCCTGTCTGGTTACAACAGAGTGAATCCTGCTTATTAACACAGGTAAAGTTGGGGTCTCTTCCAAGGAATCAGCCATGTTATTGCAATTCTGATTTCCTGAGATGCTCAGCTTCAAGCAGCTTTACAGGACACCAAGAATGCCAAAAGTCCCTAAAAATCACTGATAAAACTCTCACCAGCCCCAGGCATTCATGAGGAGAACTTAATTCAGAAACGTCTTAAGAACTCAAATTTGGAGAGGTTCCAACCACTTGGTCCCTGATGCACCAAATTATTTAATGTTTTTAATTTAAGTATGCTTTTACTTCACATAGGTGAACACTTCATATGACCTCGACTTCTGCTACATGATTTTAACCTGCTGGCAGGCTAGCATCAGATAAGACATAATCAAGTGTAAATGATTTTTCTTAATATTATTATTGCATTATTTAAATTAATTTCATGCTACTTTCTTTTTATCAGAAAGCAACAGAATAATTGCTAGTCCTTGTGATTCATAGAAATAGATACCATTTGGTATGTGAGATGAGCAATAACACTAGATGTCTAAATTTGAAAGTTAAACATATACAAAATCCCAACTCAGTGAGTTGTTTAAAAATGTTTTCTTAGCTTTAACGAAAAGTGGTGGAAGAGATTAAAATTTATGTTCTTAAACACTTGCTAAATCAGGCTTACAAGATAAAATTTACTATCTTTTCTACCAGAACTGTTACTGTCATCATAAAAACAAAACTGAGATCTCAAACTACTGCCTTCACTTAACTGTGCCAAAATATAGACAATTGGTGATTCATTCAGAAATGCATCTAAAAAAGCTGTGCCATTGCGAGGGAGCCTTTTTACATGAAGATTTATGGGAACCATGAAATCTCATGCCATCTTTTTTCATCCATTATCTGAAGCCATTTTTCCCTTTCCTGGAGATATGCAGCAGCCTATGTGGAGGGCACTGTTGGCATATACTACAACAGAATTCTGCTATTGTAGTGATATTAATAATATTTTTAAAAAAGATATAAATAATATAGCCCCAGATACAGATATATATCCCCAGCCTTCCAAGCAGTCATCACATGAGGTCACCAAATCTGGTCAAACACTTCCAAAGAAGTTCAAAGCACTTTGCTTTAACTTTAAATCTTGTGCTTTCTTGAAAGACTTATTCTGAAATGTCAACTAATCACAGGCTCTCCTCATCAAAAAGTAAAATAGCTGCTGTCCACCATCATCTGAACTTTTTGACCTGCTTTTGGTACTCGCATGTGTAACAGATACAAGTATTTGCTTCCTATAAGCCTATCACAAAATATGGGAAATAGAGTGGTACTTAAAGTAAAAAGTTATTACTTTACAAGCAGGTTTTAATCCTTTGCATTAGAAAGAAAAGGGCATGTAAACAATTATAAACAATGCTTGTTCAGTAAGAATGGCCAGCTCCTAAAAACAAAAATCTGACAATGCCTAAAACCTAAAAAAAGTGTGGATTAGAATGACCCGAGAGTTTACTGAAAGCACAGAGCACGTATAGACACTGTTTAGTGTCATTGTGTTTTATTGGTCTCCTAAATGTCTGAGCAAAGAAAATCCTATGCAAGGAAGAACACCACAGGTTCGATCCCTCTCTATTTCTCTCTCTCCCCAAAAAACCACATGCACACTCACTCACTGATTACTTTCTAATCTTCTTCTCATAACCAGAGGGAAAACCTGCAGATGGGAAGCTCACTGCAGCCAGATTAGGTAGAGGGGCTCAGAGTTGGCTAAATTTCTTTCTTTTTCTGTGGAAATTCTCCTCCAATTCCTCTCCCCACCTCCTTTTTATTGCCAGAAACTTCTTTCAAGTCCTTGTTTGAATACTTCTCCTCAATGTTTTCCTTATGCCCTCCAGATTGTGATCAAAGGCCCTGCTGCATCCCCTTTGTAGGCAGGAGTCATTGCTCCTCTCTGCTGCTGCTGACAGCAATGTCTAGGGAGGCCTCTGCACTGCTGAGAAGACAGCAGGGAAGTTGAGGAGAGAGGAAAGGACCCACTATTACTGAAGGAAAAAAAAAAAAAAAAAAAAAGCATGTTTTAGATACCGCTACTGTTTTTCCCCTAGCCTCACTGTATTTACTCAAAAGGTCAACAGTACTGTCACCAGGTAGCCTCAGAAAATTATCTACAGACCAAGATCTTCTACTAAAGCCAAGAACAGTATAAATAATAATTTAAACAAAAATAATTTTTGCTTCTTCTCTGGATGCATCCTATCTGTTGGCACGTTCAAATAGCAGATTTTTTAAACACGGCCTTAAAAAGTTCATTTTTGCTCCTGCTGCTTGCTGTGCCTTTGCCTGCTGTCGTACAGCAGCTCCCTAATCTCATGCTCAGGACTGGTCTGTGGCACTGGAGCTCAGCTCAGGAGGAGGTGGCTTGGCAAGCAGTCTGCCTTGCTGCTGAAACTGGGGTAGTTCCCTAGCGAGAACAGAAAAGAACAAAGGAGCCTGTAATGCTACAAGAGGACTACAAGGAAACACAGGAAGGAGCTCATTCTTGTTTGGAAACGCACACACACACAAAAAAAAAAAGAAAAAGATTTCCGATCAAAACATTGAATTAAAATTATTAAGCAGTTTCTTTGTTGTACTGCAGCAGCCAGAGCAGCAACACAGACCGACCCCAGGAGATGCACGCAATACAGTATCTTGCACGAAAAAAACCAAATACATAAAACTTACCACCGCTTTGTGCTTCTTTTGAAAACAAAAATAACAAGTAGTACTACCAATTAGACTTTCAAAAGAGCATAAATAACTCATGCATCCAAAACTCCACAAAGTTTCAATGAAGTTAACTGCCTTACTTCTCTTGAGGCTTCTCTAACCTACACAGTTATTCAAAAACTTACTGGAGGTTTGACAAATCATTAAGATAAATGAGGCCCTGATTCAGAAATACCCATGAAGAATTAAAATCATTAACATATTTAGCTCTACCTTGAGATACTGAAATTACTGCTGAAATTCAGAGCTGATACGGAAGCTCTGCGTATTGTGTACTCACATGTCAGGGCTTCGGCAGGCAGAAGGTGCACCAGAAAGCTGTCACTGCACACATCACTTATTAATCAACCAGATTCGTGTGAGAATGAGAAACCATCCAGCGAGGTGCAAAGTTCCTGAGGCTGCATTTTGTCTTTTTCCTCAGCAAAAAAAGGATTAATAACTCTGTAAAAACCTGTCATTCCCCCTCCTGTTTCTACCACCACCATTAGGACTTTGCAAATGAAGACTCAATGTGTATAGATTTAATCTCCACTGGGCATTTGCTTTATTCCCCTGACTGTTCTTACAAAGCAGACACAGTGAAAGTGACTGCTGACTCCTCTGTCTGGGCATTAGCACCCAGGCACCAGTGACCAGGTCAACAGACACAAGTTATGCACCAACAAACTATTGTGCTACTTCTAGCGTGAGGCCACTTAAACTGCATCGGCTAATCCCACGGTTTTGCATGCCCGACCGACACAAAGCAGACAAGGCTGCACCTAAATACCCCCTTTCCCTTTAGATATAAAGGGGACTTTCCTGGTCTAACCCCAGGGATTGGAGTCTGTTGTGCAGCTTCATTTGATGCTGTCTTGTTTTTCCTACTGAGAAAATCAGTGCTTACAATGTGCCAAATACACTTCCTCCATGCATAAGTACAAGGGAGATTAGAAAACTAAAATGGTCAAAATATTCTCTCATCCCCATTGAATAGGGGTTTCCACTGCTGCACAGAAAGCACTGCTGGTGAGGGTGACTTCCCCTGCACTCCCTTCTCTGGACATTCCTGACAGCTAGGATATATTAAACATTTTAAATTATTAAAACCTCCAGGCACCCTGCAGACCATCCATGCTGCCTCCATACCTCATAGGTCATACCTTTAAAATCCCTAACAAAGGCCAGTAACTTCTCAATGAAGATATTCCAAATATCCAATAAAAATGAAAGATTGTGGAACGGCATCCAAAATGCTCCTTGTCCTCAGGGAGGCAAGGTCAGCATGGGCCTTCCCTCGCTAAACACACTGTGCTTTCATAACTCTCATTTATGTAGGCTATATGAAATCAGTCGCTTACTAGATTTAAAACTCACATTTCTTCTTAACCAGAAACATAAGTGGGGGAGAGACAGGAAAAGATCTTAATAGCGAATGATCAAGTCACTCACAGATCACAATATGTGCAGCTTTTATTCTTAAAATGCTCAAAGGTTAAGAATTGAAATAACCTGTTATGTTATTGACATCAATTAAGTATCCAAACTCAGTTTCTAGATGCTACATCGAAGCACACTCTCACCAAGAACGCTGTCCTAGTTTCCCTGGGATGCCTGTTTTCAGCGTATATCTATATTCACCCAAAGCAATGCAATGGGACTATTTTAAAGTGCAGGTTTTGGACAATTTTAAATAAGATTACTCAGACACACTTTAACAAGGAATCAAAATAAAGGGAACTCAGAGCAAGCTGGAGCAGGGGCATGCACTTTAGGCATGAGGCTGTACACCCATGGCCACATACATGTGTCTCTCTATTAAACCTAATTTACACAAGATCCTACCCACATGACATAAATATATAAAATCCTTTAAAAATAACTTGCTGTAGCTTCCCTGTGGATAAGGCTGAGAAAGGTGGAGATTTGTTCATCTAAGGTTCTCTCTTCCTTACAAACCAACATAACTTAACTTGTACCTTGGCATGAAGAAAGTTTACAGAAGCCTTTCGGAGAGGAGCAAAAAGGTGGAGGAAGAGAAGGAACACCATTATCTAGCTAGTGCCTAGCACTGGTGCAAAATCAGTAGCAGGAGCCTGGCACCCCTGTGACAGCATGAATCTTGGCTGTACCCCTCCACCGTCCGTCCTCCCCTTCTGATGTGCACAGCCACACACAGAGGATAATCATGGGAACAGGCACCAAAATATTTAGCAAATGGCATGAGTTCTATCACTGTATCCCAGAGGAGGCTGAACCCCATTGTGCCAGTTTGTCAGACTTTGTGCATCTCCGATACCCAGAAAGGGAGAGGCCTGGTGCTCACATGGCACCAGAGCACTGGGGAAAGGGGAAGGCAGAGAGATTTCTAAAGAACAAGTCAGCAACCAGTCAACATACATTTTCAGTGTCAAGAACTGGAAGGTGGAAAAAATAGCGATGCAAGGTTTAGCACTGCGCAAAAATTAGTTGAATGGCTCACAGAAATAATGTGCATACATGCACACTTGCCATTTGTTCCCCTGCACAGTTTTCCATGATTGTCCTACTTTCAAAACTTTTCAGTCTTTACTGAAACTTCTCCATATCTAGGCTATCCTTACATAAACTGTAAATTTGTAGATGACTTTGTGCCTTCCAAACTGTTCTTTCCACTGGCTGCTTGAATAATAAGTCCATGCTTGCAGAAATTTATCGTTTAACAAGTTGTTTATTAATGAGGGGTCATCAAGGTTGATTAGTTAAAAAAAATTCAACAGTCCAGTTTAATTACATCAAGCACAGGAACTGAAGTGGCCTGAATGCATCTAAAATACTCTGGGGGCTCATAAATACAGTGTAAGAAAATTCATAAATCCTTACATATTGGTATGCATATGCTATACACATTGAATCACATTACCGTTATTTATGATTTGATAGCATCAGTAAAATGATTGGCATTTTCTAAACATAAATAGACAAACTCACCCTCAAAAAAAGCATACACATATCTACAAATAAAAAGGAGACAACAGAAGGGAAAAGGAGAGGAGATAAGTAAGCAGAGATGATGGGAAATCATTACATTTCTATTTTGTAACTGTTAGGTACTTCAATATTGCATAAATTTTGTTTAATACATACAGTAGACCGGTCTATGTATCACATGAGGTGCCCTTTGATTATGAAGGTGAGGCCCCTTTTTGCCCCCATACTGAGAAAACATCTGTTGGAAACATCTGGAGAAAAACTCTCAGACTCACTAGAGGGCCAACACTAGGGAAAGCAGGATCCCAAACCACATGAGCAGTGCGGTTTAAAGCATCAGTGTCCAATGGTACTAACATCACCTAGGTGCCTGTGCTAATGGGTTATCATGGCATGCATGACACTGGCAAAGTATTCTTCAGCCTTTTCTGGTGAAAAGTTGCCCTTAAACTATAGATACATACTTCTGTGCAGAGAAACTGCTTGAGAAGCCAAAGAAATAGAGATAGCTTCAACCTACTTGAAGGGTTTAAGAACCCAGATGACAGAACACAAAACACACCAGCTTGGTGCTTATCTTTTAGCAATTTCTGGGTGTAAAGCAGAGGATGAAGGGATGGAAGAAAAGACCATAAAACAAACAAAACAACAGAGGCAGGAGATATTTCAAACACAGATTCCCTAAATCACTACAGCCCCAGAGACCAAAGTGGCTGAGAGTCCTGGGACTGAGAGAGACTGGTGCTCATGTTGTTCTGGGGGCACAGGGTTTTGTGCATATATTCATTGTACAACTGCTAACAGGATCCTGGCTAAATATGAACTTCAAACCAGTTCTTTTTAACTGGAATACTAAAATGTCCGCAGAGACAGGGACTGGGAAAGTCTTAAACCTACCTGATTCAAGATGAGCACCCACTAGGCGAGTGTTTGTTACCCATATATCACAGCTGCTTATATACCCCACACTTCCTGACTTTTTTTTTTGAGCAAATATGCTAATAGAAAGCATTAGGCATCTCTCACCCCCAGCGAAGACAAGCGAGCACATTGCTGGCAGGCTCCTGGACATTTGCTACACAGGAATCTGCAGACTGGAAGGGGGAATGAGGAGGAGCTGAAAACCACAGACTTAAAGTAGTGAGGAAAAAGCAGATGTGAGCCTCTTGCGATGAAAGAAAGAGTAGTAAGTTGCTTAAGACTGCACTAATTACTGCTGTGGTGGAATGGCAGTCTCAGAACTGCTATTCAAATTTCAGTTTCCTGAGCAGCTTTACAGTAAAGATAAATATCTACTAGTATATCTATTGAAATGAATGTCATGATTTCGTAGAAATTTGTTTTTAAAAGTTCTCTTAAAAGAATTCGTTAAAAATGCATAAGAACTTCAACAAAAATGGCAATATAGCTAGTTTTGCAGCTAATTCCAAGGTGTATTTCAGGTAGATGAGATATTACATGGCCTTTGCTTGTCTGATGGTTTCCTCTCACTGGAGCACATCAGAACCAATTGCATTATTTACACTCCCCAGTAGGAATCAAAGTCCAAAACGTCTTCTGTAACAGAGATAAAAGAACAGAGCACAGACATGATCCATCACACAAGTGTAACACAATAAAGCTTCAACCCCAAGCAGGACATCTGTCTGCTGTGCTGCAACACAAAGCTTCCAAAGCCTCCAGTCTTTGAAGGCTGATGCAGTAATTCAATTTGATGAAAAGGACCATATTTAATTTCTTATACAGCGTACAAAGTGAGTTTATATTTCAGTTTTGCATGAAACATCTGAATCAGCAAAACAGGGAGGACAGATCTCTTCATCAACGTGTTTTCTTTTTTGATTTCGTATAATATTTAATAAGGAGCACATTTATTAATCCCTTCTGTGGATTTCAGTCTCTTTGTGGAATTCAGAACAGAAGTAAGGTAGAAATTGAGAAAGGTTTTAATGCAAAGGGATGAGCCATCCAAAGGATTCCCAAATATTTTTGTGGAGCATCAAGCTGGGCAACACCTAAGATGACCTCCACCTCCCCATCTGCAAGGCAGGGCTGCCACAAAAGCAGATACAAAAGCTTCAAAGGTTGCAAGAGGCAGCGGGCACATTAGAGGACATTGCATCTTTGCATCTGTATGGGGACAGGAAGGGGGAAGGGAGGATGGCAACACAGATTTACACTCCATGCTCTTCCTTTACAAATGCAGTGCAAACAGATCACAAAAAAGTCATTTCTTTAGACTTTAAGTGCTATTTCTGAAGTCAGCAATACTTCAGATGGCTCCTCTTGTTGGCAAATAGTCCCACTGCTTAATGAAATGCCCAATAGATTTTTATATCCATATGCCCAATAGATTACATACAACAGAGATGGGCAAAAAATTTTAAGGTTTTTCCTGATCCTATTTTCTACATCACAGGGAAAGACAAACGACATCATGAATTATTTTGGGAAAAAAGAATTATTTCTAACATAGTAACAACATCAGTCTCAGCCAGTTCAGTATTACCTTTAACAACACTTCATAAAACTGCGTAACTTTAAAATCTTCTTTCTGAAATGCCAGAGAGCATACACTATGATAAATATTGATGTCAAGGGCTTATTGCTCTAGGGAACATTTTTGGCTTGCCTATTAATACCATAAGAATAGATGGTCAAACTTCAACACAGCTTTCTGAAACTCTTACCATTATATCCCTTCAGAGAAGTAGATTTCAGCCAAGAAAGTATACAGGTAACTCATACTGAAATCTGTTGAATTTTCAGGCAGTAATAGTAGACATGTCACAAGGTCTCTTTTACTGGAGAATTTAAATAGATAAAATGCAAAAAGATTAAGGAGGAAAGAAAAATAAGAGTAAATATTAAGTACAAAAAGGGGAAAGGAGAGAAAGACTATACAAAAACCTTAACATTGGGACATACTCCTGGACAATGATAAGAAACAATGAGAACTTTTGTTTTGTTTTGTTTTAAGCAAAAGTGTAAATGTTCTGTAACATTTTGTAATTTTTCTTCATGACATATTGCACGGAGATATCTAGTTGTGCTGAGATACAGGCTTCAGTTCAGAAAGCCTAACATATTTCTTCTTCCATGTCAAAAGAGCTTGTGAACAACCAAACGCAGGCATATTCACCCAACAGATTCTTAACTCCTGCTCGGTGCCAGCGTGTCTTCCAGAGCAGCATTAGGGCTGCGCAAACCAGGTGGAGAGTGATGTGCACAGTATAACTCTCCCTTTTGTCAGGTATTTAATGTGGTGGCAGGTATTTAGAGTTATTTATTTCTGTGGAATGTATATAAATACAGCCTAGAAGAGCACCAACCTTCTATGGTGACGGTACTGTTTTAAAATTATCTACTACTAAAAAATTTTAAATTTAATTTTAAAATTATATGCTACTTAAATTTGACAGTGTCCCCTCTGCACAATATAGTCCTCCTGAAAATGTGTTTCCTGAAAAATGTGCATCTTGAAAATGCTTGTACTTAAAAATAATACAGTTATTAACAGTGCTAAAACCAGGAATGATTTAGAATTGTATCAAATCGCATTGAGAATGCTCTTAAGTTTTATGATGTTTGTTTACATTTGCAGCATCAAGTGTACCCTTTCTGCTCTGCCAAGGAGCCTGAAGGGCACCAGATCCGTCTAAGAATATAGAAGTTCCAAATGAACTCATTTCTGCTGAGCGCAAGCTGTGCTGCAATGCTGTCTCTTGTGCTCTCTGCTACCCTCTAGTGAACAAGCACAAACGAACTGTAAGATTCAAGTGCCTTTGCATAAGGACAATGTTAATCAACTCAGTTTTCCAGCTTCAGCCTAAAATACAGACCTCTGACAATACCACTTTTGGCAATTATTTTTCCTGACTTTGTCACTCCGTAATTTGAGATGTTTAAGACCGCAAACTGCACTTAAAAAAAACATTTTTATTGAGGAGGTAATTGGACTAGTTAACCTTAAGGTCTTTCTCTCTCTAAATTCAGGACCTTTTTCTTTTTCGCCCCAGTGATACGCATTGTTTAGCAGTTTAAAGCATTTAATTTTTTTTATTTTAACTTGCTTTGAACCAGAGTGTTTTACTCATGATGAGGGACTACTTGTCTTCCTTTTACAGGGAACGTTGGGGAGAGGGAATGCAGGGGAGAATTGAGCATCTGAGAAACTTACAGAATTCACAGTATTTTGCTATCCACTGCCAGACACAAGAAATGGGTATTTCACTCTAACTACTTAGGAAAAGTAACATTCAGGACATATTGTGAAGGTTACTACACTATTACTGCTTGCTGTTCCTCTACACCACTTCTAGCTCCTTTCCTGCCTCTTTCTGAGGATTAAACAGATGGTAAACAGAAGCTAATGCCAGTGTAACTCACCATCTGGCTAATAGATGCATTTTTGCATAGACTCATTAGCATGCTTGTTCCATCCCAAATCCTCCATAACAGTTTCGTCTCCGTCTGTATCATCTTCATAACATAGTTAATAAATGCAAAATGCATATATGAAGTTGCAGTTCATGTGGAACATAATCACAGCCTTTAACTAACCAAAACATCAGAAGTGGGACTAGACCCAACCCTCCTCAGCATCAGCTGCATTTGCTGTCTACTCCACTTTTTGACTATTATTATTGTATTCTGCTTGAATATTTGCCTTCAATTTACCACTGGTTGGTGTGTTGTCAGATACGCACTCTGTAAGAAAAAGAAACCGTTAACTTAATCTTTATTATCTTTGTTTTACTTAGAAGGAAAGCCAAACCATCAAAAAAATTGTATTAAAGCTTCATCTTATTTGAGGTATAGCTTGGCTGGCTTTGCCAATTATAATTACCCTGAGATGCCTAAAAGCAAGAGGAAGAACGACAGGGCTAATTTTAGTCTATTCAATAGCATAAGGGCAGTTTGTAAAGAACAGGTTTTTTTCTTCTTGACTAATTCTGTCATCATTTAATAATAATACTGGTCAAAAAGTTCAAAACTTGGGTTAAGCTCTGCAAATTACTGCTCAGAACTGACAGTAGCCTGTGACAACAGGCTAGCAGATAGATAAACACAATGACAAAAAATACACACAGGCCAGACTGAAAATGGGATTCTCTGATAGTGAAGTGGAAGCCAAGAACACCAGCACTGTGCATTGTGCTAATTCAGGATACACTAGTGTCTTTCCCCAAGTATTTATGAATCATCAACTTCAAATGAAAACAGGAAACATTCAGAGGAGGAAAAAAAAAATCTACTAATGTTCACTAACATGTTATTTATGAGCATTTTAATATAGTTAGAGCAAGCAGTTAAGAGCATGAACCTGTTAGGCCAAATCCTGGGGAAACAACAGCAAAACCAGTCAACTGAAGCCTGCACAGGAGGAGGATGCTTCAGCAGCACAAGCACCGCCTGCTCTATGACCCGTCACTGCCCCACGCAGCAGTTGTGGTTCATGGGTACGGCATGTCAGCCACCCCAGAAGTTAGATTGGTCTCAATTGCTACTAAGGTTTGAAAGAAGAGAGGCAACCAGCCGGAGACAGACAAGGTTATCACTGAACTGAAATGAGCAGAGCATCAACATTAGATTTATGTTGGTTTAGGTAGCCACGTGACGTGCCGCTAATGGAAAGGGGAGCAAAGAGTAGAAAGAAAATGAGTGTGTAAACAGCAATGATGAAGAAGAAAGAGGAAGCAAGAAAGAAAAATCAATAGAGAATGGAAATTGGTAGAGAGAGGGGAGAATCTGAAGGTGCACCAAAAAAAATGTTGGTTGCACAAGACAACAAGAACAAAGCTTGAAGTCTAGATATGCCCAGTAATTTTCAAGGGATAACATTTCAAATACACCAAGGATATGCTGCAAACAACTTCTTTATCCAGATTCATCCAGATGCAAATACAGCCTACGACCAGTTTTCAGAGAGCCAAACTTACCTAGAAAAATTTTTATGGCAAAAATTCTAATATGGACAGCAACACAATTTATGAACATAACTCCTACCCACCCATCAGTGAGATTACCACTTCAGTAGTGGTCTGGTGGGGTTTGCTCGTTTTATTTAGCAAGACTAGCATTACTTTTTATACTTGCACATTGACTTGAAATCATAATGGTTTGGTTTAAGACTACTGAGTTACTAGCATGAATTTAAGAACTCTATTTTTTAAAAAGAAAAGTATAGAGAGTGAGTTCTGCTGACTCTGAAGAGAAGTGGCTCATTTCAGATCTCTTTCCACAAGATGTTGAAGACGCTCAGTTTCAAGTGACAGTATTTTTGTCATAGGTGCTTACCGCTGCGCAGGCTTTCACCTTAGTCATCTAAGTTTCAGAATTCCATCTGATCCACTGGCAAAGTGCTTCAGTTTTTGAAGTGCTGTTCTCAAGGCAACAATGCATTGCTTAATCCCACACTGGACAGATTCCACACCAGCAGCAAGCTTGATTCCAAGCAGAATTTGCAATTGTCAGCCCCCAGTAAAAAAAATTAAAAAATAAAAAAAAAAAAAGGGGTATTTCTGGCCTCTTTTGCAATACCAACTATTTATGTTTCCACAGCTCTTTTCCAGTCCTTTGTGTTGCTACATCTGATCTGTGCCTCGTGGCTATCGGCCTCACACTGTTCTTCAGCAGAAAACAACAGGCAGCGGCATGAAAAGGATGGCTAAGAGTCCAAGGATCTATTTTTCTCAACTCCAGACTGCAACTCCATTTCAGCAAGCTCCCATCCACGGTCACCACCCCACACCTAACAATGGCAGTATTCAGACATAAGGCCCACTGTTGTGTCAGGGTCTAAGGCAGTACACAGAAGCCTCCCAAAGACCCCAAAAAACCCCCAAACACCAATAATTCTGCATACAAGACAATCAACTTCAAAAGGGTTAAGTTATCCAAACTAACTACTGTTTGGGCTTGATGTCACGAATATAGTGCATCTCTCCCGGCATTACTGATCTAGACCCATTAAAGGTATCCACCAAAAAAAGTACCGTGACAGAGGCAGTACCTACAAAATAAGTCTACAGAGTATAAACCCTTCCAAAAGGTGATGACATGCAGTTGATGCACAATTCCAAGGTCTTCACTAAGGATCAAAAACTTTTAAATCAATGAGTTGAATCAATTGAATTTTGTCTTGTGGACATGTGCCAAGAGGGGTGTGGCTTAGATATGACATTATGGTCATCTGGAACATGTTGACATGCCCATCCTAGGTGAGATCAGAACAAATACAAGAGGATAATTACTAGCTTATTAGAATATAATGTTATGATATTGTAGTCTGCACTTAGTCTGATAATAAAAGACACAAAACAACCACCCACTTAATTTTATTTCGACACTTGAACAATACAGATAAGATGAAAGATTTTCTTGAACTGAGATTCATCTCAGTGGAGAATTCCAACTTTTTTTTTTTTTTTTAAAAAATAAACCCAACAACATTCCAAAGCAGGGTTAACAAAAGTGGGGTTTTCTGAGGCAAAAATTAGAACAATTAAAAGGGATTTCAGCTAAGTTAAAGTATTGCATATGGTAAAACTGAAGTTTTTATTTCAGGTGATTTTAACTTCAAGGTGCACACACTCAAAACAAAAAAGTCATTACAGACATAGAAACATACCACCTTGCAACTGATGTTTTCAGCATACCAGGACACTGCTCCTCTCTCCCTGCTCACTGCTTGCCCAACCCACAAAAAACATAATCCAAAGCATCACCAAAATCTGATTTTTCCAGCAGGGAAACAATTTTGACCAAACGGCATTTTCCAGGAGAAAAATAGCAGCATGAAAAAACCTAACCATCACTTTCGCCAAGAAGTATGCCATGCTGTTTGTCAGACAGCTCTATTACAGCCTTCGGCTCCCTGTGTCCTACTTCAACAAACCCCTTGTTACAGCAATCAGAAAGCACACTGCCTACCTTTGCCATTCCCATCTTCTTGCTACTCACTGGGGCAAAATTACTTAAGCCATCTGGAAACATTATAGTTATCCATTTGCAGAGAGAAGCCTGGTGGTTCTTTCCATCTAACTCTTTCAAAATAGCATATGAACCACTATTGTTTCTCTGTTCAAGGATTCCAAATGGTTTTTTTGGAATACCATAAGCCAAATTTGGAACCACTCCAGACAGACCTGCCAAAAGTAACATCCACAGACTGAAAAACATTCACTGCCCACCAGGACCAGTGCGGAGTCCATCCCGAGCCAGACCCGGGTATTGGCATCCAAAAACAGTGCAACAGGCCCAGGCGTAACCCAACTTCTGTCACTCAAAACCCTGAGCTAGCTCGAAACCTCCAAAATTACTGCCTACCACAGACAAAATAATCCTAATACTGCAGTTTCTTCTCACCATGAAGCCATTATTATTCAGGCATCTTTACTGTAGCAGCAACAGCTAAATCTCTGTATCTCTTGTGATTTAAAAAGGACAGCCAAACAGATTTCTCCATACAGCTCCTCCTGTATTATAAGTAAGCCGGGAGAAATCTCCTGTTCTCAGACTGGTGGGGGCCGGTACAAAGCTGCACCTTTCCCTGGCAATATAACCCTCCCACCCTGCACGCTGCCGTTACCCAAAGTCTTACAGGAAATAAGAGGAGTTCTGTAAAGAACTGTAAAGTTCTGTAAAGTTTCTGTAAAGAAAAGTACTCAATTGTCCCAGATTGCTACCAATCACCACTGGCATTTCAGAAGATAAAACTAACCTTAAACATGAATATGCTCAAAGATGGCATGAACTTACCGCACATTCCAAATGTTACCCTCAGAGATATCCTAGGAGAAACCTTAGGAGAAACTCCACAGCTCTTATCAGCTAGAATTCAAAGGAG
This sequence comes from Numenius arquata, assembly GCF_964106895.1. Taxonomy (NCBI): domain Eukaryota; kingdom Metazoa; phylum Chordata; class Aves; order Charadriiformes; family Scolopacidae; genus Numenius; species Numenius arquata. The sequence continues at coordinate 26,182,002 of NC_133587.1, read as the reverse complement.
GGAGAGAACAAGAGGATGGAGCATGCACGGGCAGGTTAGGGGAGGAAGCCGGGACGCTCCTTCTTGCCTCACCGGGATGCAGCAACTTCCAGTGATTGCAGCCCAGCCCCTTCACCAAACTGGTTTGTGCCTTGAAGGGTACGTCAGGAAATTAAAGACACGTCACATGCTTCTGTTGTGGCAACATGCTCACAGATATCTTTTTAAATAATACATATATGATCAGAAAATATTCACTGCGTGGGGTTTTTTGTTACACAGATATAAATAAAATATCATGAATACAGAACTACCAAACCTTTCTCTCCAGGCACTCAGCCTCCTGTAGGCCATAAAGATGCGCTGCTAATGCATGGCCCTATTTCAGGAAAACCATGACAACATTTTTCCTGAGAAAATCATTAGAATTATACATCTTCAAACCACTCGCAAAAAGAAAATTTAAACTTAAATTAGGAGTAGAAAAATAAAAAGGCAGTTTAGGTGGAGCAATGGAAAATTCTTTAGAAGGAATCCACATATACAAGTCCTTCAAAAAAAATGTACTCCCATCTCTTGATCTTCATGAATTGTTTATCAGTAGATTTGGCTAATATACAGATTTTAATTAGTATAAGTCAGTATAAGACAATTATGAAGACAACTTTTTAGCTTAACAATATTATCCATTGGATCTCTAATTCAGTTCCAAAAACTAAGGAGATAAACTCAGTTCCTACCTTACTGCGTACAGCAAGATGTGGAAAGTCTTCTCCTGACCTCCACCAGGCCAGGATACTACCATGATCTCCTGTGCCACAGCTGCACTGACCAAAATCCTCATCCTTGCTCTTTCCTCCATATAAAATGGACTGAAAACACCACCCCCCAGGAAGAATGTCTGCAGAGACTGCTGTGATACAGCACTTCGCTGAACTGGGCTACAAGCAGCTACTTCCAAGTGTGCTGCTGTGCACAGGCAGACTAACAGTATTCAGATAATACTGAAAACCTATGTGGATTATATTGGCACCACCAGACAGCCTTAACAACCCTCCCTCCCCTGGTCTGTGACTCCTTACTGTCTCTTTGCTATATAATACATGATCTCACTCTTAAGGTTCAATGGGAACTTTTGGAGGGTAACAGGAAAGGTTCCAATGATAGAGCCACATGCACCAGTCTGTCCTTCTATATGTCTTTTGTGCTCCTGAAGCTCCGTAAAGCTCTACCCTCTACACAGAGATCAGCCTCCTTTCCTTCTTTAATATCAGTTCCTATTACGCAACAGAATCAGCCCAAAACCCAAACTGGCGAAATCCATCATCTGTGTAATTCCACCCAGAGCAGGGTCCTTCAAGCATCATCCACCGCTTATACCTGCCAACACCGTGCATCTCTGTTCCCTCCCTCCTTCCAGATAGAAAAGGAATTAAGTCTTTGGAAAATAGCAAGTGATTTACATGCATTATTAATACTTCTCGATGTAATAGTATTCAATGTGCTACTCTTTGTTGCTTCACATCAATCACAGTGTTTTAGATTTCAGAGGAATATTTGCTTGCTCACTGTGTAAAGACAAATATTACAGAAGGAAATTCTGCTCATTCCTGGACTGAAATTAATTATGTTTTAATATGCTTATAGTCTGATGAATTACAGGTATTTTGGAACAAACTAAAACATAAAAAGAATCATTAAAGGCTACATTTTGCATGCAGCACTGGAAAATTCTACATACAATTTCTATCACCAATGATAAGGATTAAACAAAATTATTATAATCAAACAAAAAAAGCTCAAAACCATTCCACAGTTTCTCATAAATGCAGTCAGTTTACTTATAACATTACATGTCATCGTATAAAACTGAGACACAAATAGACTGCTGTTATTCAGCAAGCATTGTTTGCCAAAATGGACTTTCATTTTCTATTGCATAATTAATTTCTATTTAGATAAAGGTGTCTACAGACAAAACTTATATCTAAACAGAATAGGGTATCAGCTAAAGGTTTTACATTACTACCCTTAAGAATTCAGTGAGGAACTAAAATCACACAATGATGAAATGACTCTCCCAAGGGTTTGCAGGAAGTGCCTGGGAGAAATGGGAATCAAACTGTAAATCACCAGAGGCCACTTAAGCACAAGTCAAACTTTCACTCTCTTGAATTGATTATAATTTTTAGTTCCAAAACTGCTGTCATAGTCCACCTAAAAAGTATAATTGCGTACTGCATAAATAACACCTAATTTACTTGCAGTCATACGTCTGTTTTCCTAATATTGAAAGCTTGTTCTGTATTTTAATCATATATAATAATTTTGTTCAGAGTTATCATATACTAACACCCTTCTCTAAAACTGGTCCAATTTTTATTACATTTTTAAAGTACTTCTTTCAAAACCTGCAATCAAAATTTGCCTGAAATTTTCTCCACCCTTTCAAAACTCAAACATACCAGCCTCTAACTCTAGAAAGTCCAAGTTTAGTATCAACGCCTGGTTTATTGTAGCTCTGCGTGCCCCACTTTCAAACAAAAAGCCTCTAATGAGATTAAAAGGAAAAAAAAAAAAATCAACTAAATAGAACAACTCCCTTGGGCATCTTAGAGGATCATTTCATATCCATGTAAAAACTTTGCCTGGGACTTACAGGTCTAATACTGAGGAAATAACATATTGGCCACAAGAGCCTGTGGTTTACTTTGGCCATGGGATAATGGAAAAAGCAGAACAATAAATAAATGGTCATTTGTCTCCACTTTCATCAGTGTTGTATAGTATGTTAAAACAATGTAAGCCTGAACTGTGTAAACCTTCATCCCTCAAAAATTATGAATGGCTTCTCTGTGCTGGAATGTTTCACTGATTCCTGCTAAGTGATTTTCAAGGCTGAGTAGAAAAGCAGAAACATCTTCTCTGTTTCTCATACAAGGTTCATCACCTTTTTGAGTTACCTTCGGAACCAGCTATGAGAGAGGATTAGAATGGGCAATAGCTCTTGCAAGGCTTGTTTGAGCCTAAACAATCAGATTAAGACCTTTCTTGATGTCAATGATGAGAATAAACTTGACGGTATTAGTTCCTTCCTTGCTGATTAATTTCAAAAGATCTCCATATAAATGCAAACAATTCACAGCCATATATCATGAGTTCCTGAACTGAAAGGGCCAGCATGAAAAAAAGACTTGTGCTGTACTACTTTAGTTCTATTAAAGGAAAACAAAAATCAAAACAAAACAGAAATCCCACTCTTGTCCCAGGGACTACATATACCTAAAAGCAATGTGATTAGCCTTTGCTGTGAAAATACTACAGTCACTCAGATTTGTCTAAATGATAAAAAGAGAAGTTACTCTTAGAAATAAAAGGATTTGAAATTATTTCTAAGGACATCTAAATTCCAAAACACCTAAACCATAAAGCATGTATTTAATAGTAGGAAGCTTTGCAATCAAATGACACTTAATTCCTTAGACATAGACCTACTTATCCACCTACCAAGCCTTTAGCACCAATACATCAACATCTAATTTACAATCTCAAAAGCCGATACAAGGAAACATGAATTCCTGTTTATAGGACATTGTAACGCAACTTTAACCCACACATCCAGGTTACACTTTAGGAATGCTACTCAAGACAAACACCCTTTTCTGGTTTTGGTTGAACACATTCCCAAACCTTGGGTGGTTCAGAGCACACCATAGGGTGCCCAAAGTCAGGTCACAGGCTTTGCCTGCCATCACCTCTGGGTGTTGCTGTAGGAGTCTGACCCACCCCGTGGTTTCTCCTGGGACACTCTGACCATCTTAGCTACATATCTCAAGGCACACGTATAAATTGCTCTGTGTGACTATCTTAAACACTTTACCTCAGATGATGTTAATTATGTCATGGGATACTCAAAGAGGAGGAAAACAAGTGTAAGGATTCTTCTGAGCTCAGTAAGTGTTTTTCCTTCTACTCTCCTTAACTCCTGCATGTGCAAATTACTCCCACTTACAGCCTCCCTGCTTCAGTAGAAATCAGAGATGACACTTGAATTAATCTGCTTTCCATCAACTTCTACTTAACCTACTCACACCCTGTCTGTTATGCAGCATCTAAGGCAACCTATATTGACAACTAACTCCTAAGCAGGCTTAGTAAGAGTTTCTCTTGCCACACAATCATTCATAAGACAAATGTTAGGTGAGCAGGTATTGAATGGAACTTTCGTTTCCAACTTAGAAACCTGCATGGGAGGAGAGCATCTATTTAATAACACAGAATCTAAAATTTAGAGAGTAATAACCATTCAGACAAGATCTTTATCTTCTGTAATGATGCTCCTGCTACAACTGACTGGAAGTTAATGGTCAAATTAATTCAACTTTTAATGTCATAGTACTTATTTTTCCATTGTTCCTGCACATCAATTCACCATCATACTGAAAAAACTGAGAATTCAATTTATAGCTAGAGAATTGACCAAGACACTTGCACATGACCTCACCATTCACATCACTTATGTGAGTTTGCTGCTCATTCTGGCTTTACCCATACCACCAAAAATTCTCCCTACAGAGATATTTTAACTTTTCACTAAAGACCCTGCCTCTCTGCTGCCTGCAGCGAGGCTTCAAAATTAAGCAATAACAAAGCCTTGACCATAGATCATAGAATGGTTTGGGTTGGAAGGGACCTTAAAGGTCATCTAGTTCCAACCCCCCTGTCTGGGCAGGGACACCTCCCACTAGACCAGGTTGCTCAAAGCCCCATCCAACCTGGCCTTGAACACTTCCAGGGATGGGGCAGCCACAGCTTCCCTGGGCAACCTGAGCCAGTGTCTCACCACCCTCACAGTAAAGGATTTCTTCCTAATACCTAATCTAAATCTACCCTCTTCCAATTTAAAACCATTACCCCTCAATCCTATCTCTACACTCCCTGACGAAGAGTCCCTCCCCATCTCTCCTGTAGGCCCCCATTAGGTACTAGAAGGCTGCTATAAGGTCTCCCCAGAGCCTTCTCTTCTCCAGGCTGAACAACCCCAACTCTCTCAGCCTGTCTTCATAGGAGAGGTGCTCCAGCCCTCTGACCATCTTCGTAGCCTTCCTCTGGACTCGCTCCAACAGGTACCTGTCCTTCTTGTGCTACGGACTCTAGAGCTGGACGCAGTACTCCAGGTGGGGTCTCACCAGAGCAGAGGGGCAGAATCACCTCCCTTGACCTGCTGCAATGCTTTTTCTGATGCAGCCCAGGATGTGGTTGGCTTTCTGGGCTGCCAGCACACATTGCCGGCTCATGCTGAGCTTCTCATCAACCAACACCCCCAAGTCCTTCTCTTTAGGGCCGCTCTCCAGCCATTCTCTGCCCAGCTTGCATTTGTGCTTGGGACTGCTGTCATCCAGGTGCAGGACCTTCCACTTGGCCTTGTTGAACTTCATGAGGTTCACACAGGCTGACCTCTCAAGCCTGTCCAAGTCCCTCTGGATGGCATCCCTTCCCAACGGGAAGGGTATCGACTGTACCACATGGCTTGATGTCATCAGCAAACTTGCTGAGGGTGCATTCAATCCCACTCTCCACATATGCTTTCTGTCACGTTGTGACATTTCCTTCTAGGTTCTATGAAATTTATACCTTTATAAATCTTCTCTTTCCTTCTCAAAATAAAATACTAGAAGCATTTTGACATGACTGAACACAGATCCCTTCCTACAGCCATGCCTTGACGCCTCCCCTCTCCAGTGAGATCCAGTCCAAACCCACCCTGGCAGCTGATCCCACTTTCTGGATGATAAATGAGATGCTTCTACAAAACTTTAACTCAAACAGTCCATGTCAACATTGGAGAAGCCACCTAAGAGAGCAGCTTCTTTCCAAAGGGAGGGCAGAGTAAGAGGCAGAGTGAATACAGGTCAGAAAAATTCCATCTCCCAAGTCATCTTCCCTCATTGCTGCCACTCACTTGTCCCTCAGCTGCAAGGTCCTGGTTCCTGTCAGCAAGACATTAAAGCTGGAGCTCCAGCACTTCATGCCTCACAATGCCTCCTAGCTCAGGTAGGGACAGGATTGTCAGAGTCCTGCTCTTACCTCCAGCCACATTTTAAACGCCAAGTTTTGCTGAATCGAAGCCAATGCCTGATTCAGAAAATTAGATTCTTTCAAAGTGACAGAAAGTTCATTTATATCTGGTTATAGTTCTATAAACTCTTTAAAATTCAAAAGTTGGAGCTAATTTCAACATTAATTGCCTAAATATTCAGCCAAACTGCTTCCCTGCTCCCAAGTCAGAGGGTAAAAAACCAGGCTGATGCATCTCAAGGTTTACAAACATAATTGCTTTGGCATCCATAGCTGTGAAGTTCTGACAGCTTTTCATAATATCTAATCTACTTGAATATTCAAAAGTTAGACTTCAGGGATCACTGGAATTGATGTAGTTTTCCTTCCTGTTTTTTTTTTTTTATCGGTTTCGCTCTTTTACACTGTAAACTGGACTTTATGCACACTTTCCTCTACTAACAGCAAGCTATTTTAACGCAGAATAAATACAGACACATCTATGTATCTATCTCATCAGTAAAATGCTATTACAAACTAAAAATAGGCAACAAGATTCAGACACAGGAAAAGGTTTAATCTTTACCTTTTATCTGCCTTTCTAAAAACAATTACCTTTTAAGTTCACTGCCATCCTTTAAGTATCATTTCTCTACCCTCCAAAAGAGCTACCAGTGATGCTTCCCCCTGTTTATTTAGTAGCTGGCCACGAACTATGAGAGCACAAAATACACCCAGCACCTTTTGATTAGAATTCTAATTTATAATTATATTCCTGTTAGCAAATATCCCTACATTAAATATTTATTAAACTGTCATTCATCAGCTTGTAAGACATTTCTGTCAATCACAAACACAATATCACTGTTTTTCAGAGCAGTAGAAGCTGCAGTGGTTGACAGGCACATAAAAATGGACTTTTTGTATACACCTACTACAGGTTTCTGCTTTGGGAAGGAAAAGTGAACAGTCTTCCTCTGCCCAGATATATACTGTAAATAGCACAGCTATCTGACAATTTTGGCAGGTATAATTTCCTAAGAAAAGCAAAAGCCAACAGGAATATTTTAAAAGAAGTCACAGGACAGTTCTGCTACGTTGAAAACTTCCCAATAATTCTGAGGCTACCATGCATGTTTCCTACAGAATTATTTTTTTTTTTAATTCGAGTCCTAATCAATTAGCATCTCCTCTTCCACCTCCCTGCCCCTGGCTAAAACACCACTTCTTTTCCTTATCCTACACTACCCACACTTAACAAAACTGTGGGTACCTAAGTGTTCTCCCTCTTGACATGTTAACATCGTCTTTAATAGCTTAGTTTACAACTGAAGGCCTGTAATTTCCTAACGTGTCCTGAGGCATTTTCCTAAACTGTATCATTATCCCGACAAGTCTTCAGGGAGAGGGCTAACCAAGGTTTAAAAGTGTTACTACAGCGCTCCTTCGGAGTTCATCAAGAGTTTCCCTAATTATTTGGGTGCTTAATATCAATGCGGGGAAAGTGCTTTTATTTTTTTTTAATTTGATATTATATTTCACCATATATTTCCCACAATTGGGAAAGTCATCACCCATTTTCATTTGCAGAAAACCAGTATTTTTTTGCCTCTCTTGTATCTTCTCAAAATGTTCTATCATTAATTTCATAACACCTTCTCCCACTGAACACTTTTTTTCCCTAAGCACTTCCTAAATTGCTATTAGGAAGGCTCTTCTCCCTTATTGTGTGTTTAATCTTACTAACACTCTACCTCCACTAAATTTTACATGATTATTGTAAAACATTTCTGAAATGAAAAAAAAAAAAAAAAAGACATTTTGTCATATTAATTATAAAATGATTTCAAGTTTCACAAGGGTAATTTTTTTCAATTTATTTTACTCTTTTCAGCATCACCTTATTAAAAATGACAGCTATTACATGTCTTACTGTTTCAGTAAGGGGATGGAATCTGCAACAACAGAAAAGGTATAAGCTTAGTTTTTTCTTCACCTTTTTGAAAATGCACTACAGAATTACTCTGAACGTCTGGGCGTCAAAGAGAACTGGATGTTTTTATGCAGTACAAGTAGCTCAGCAAGGTTATTTTCCCTTCTTTTTTTATCTTCTTTACAAACTGCATCCTCTTCTGATTTTGACTGAATTTGCATATTTATTTCAAAATAACAGGATGAACCACAACTGTTGGCCAGACTCACTGTACCTGGGAGAGAGTCACTGATTAAGATTAATGTTAAGATCTGTAAAATTGTTGAAAATATTATAATAAAGACATAATTTGGGGTTAGAATTCCAGCAGAAATGAAAACACTGTTTGAAAGACATCTGCAGTTACTCTTGTCTATTTGTTGGTTACATCAGTGGGATTATGCAGCACCAGCTCTCACCCAGGACCACACTTTTGGCTCCTTATGCTTTTATGGCAGCGGATGACCATCAAATACCTCAACTTTCTCTAATGATGTAAAGCCCGAATATGTCATAGGATGACCATGCTGATGGAGGTCGCTCAAGGTAACAGAAGAAAAATATTCAAGGGCATATTGCATGTCGTGTGGAGCCTGATTTTTAAAGACTTGCTCTAGCTCCCACAAGAGCAGCCTCTTCAGACAAGAGTTAGCAGTGATTTTTCTGAGTGGGTTCTGACTTCATGTGAAGCCAGCTCCCAGGCACGCCTCTGGGTGGCTGGCACACAGGTCTTTTTCGCAGCAAGCAGGGGCTGGTGATGTCCTGGAAAAAAACTGCTCAGAGTTGGAGCTGAGCAGAAGGCCCACGCTACGGGTTCAGCACTGCTGTAAGTCTGTAAACACAGAAATCCTCCCTGAGCAGCAATATCTCTTCCTTTCCAAAACCCTGCAACACGCACATGACAACCACCCATTCAAGAAATCTGTTTCCTGTGTTTATCTGCTGACAGTGATGAAAGCCATCGGTAAATAATTACTGACAAGCAGAGAAATAAGTGAAGCCCCCTTGTCATTTACCTCAATGACCAGGACAGCTTCCTAGCTGCAGATCTGCTCGGAGCCCTCTCTCCTGGGCAATGGGGAAATTCCCAAATGGAGACTTGCTCCATAGCCTTCCCTGCAGAGTCCAATGCCAGAGGCATCATCAACTTATCCATTGGACTTCTGGCCCCAAAGCAGCAGAGAGTGGGACTACATGAGCATTCTGCCTTGTGCTTTGGTTCATGCCAAGGAGGTGGCACACCCAGGCTTACAGGCACCAAAAAGAGATATGGGAGTGTAACTAGATCCACAATATAAATTAAATCTATATTTATGCAGAAATAAACAAGGCAGAGATGTGTTAAATGTATCAAAGGCAAGGTGAGAGGAAGAGCACAACAATCAAACAGGGTTTACAACAAAGGATTTCATTTCAGCTATCCATGCAATATATTAACTCACTTAGAAACCTTTTATTCTGTGCCTCTCCTGCAGAGAAAGCATGTGAAAATAAAACTAGGAGAAATGATCCTGCAAAAAATACAAGTACAGCCCCCAGCTATTACAGGCTGTGGAGTCACCAGACACGACCCAAGCTGCCATGTGGGAAGAACAGACAGCATAAATCACCTTCACTCCCTACTTACAGTAAATCACTCTCACCCATCTTAACCTGCCACAAATTTGTTTTGCGAAGACAGACTTATCCAGCAAGTAATCTAATCTGAGAAATCCAAGGAACAGCCATACCTGCATGTATAAATAGTTCTCTCCAGAAAAGCAATCTAACTTTTACTTTCTCTCATTAGTGGTCCTGCGCAGACTGATCAGCTCCCAAACTACTACTGAACCTGGTAAAAAAAGCCCAGGAAGTTAAAATAATGCTAAAGTTTCTTATGCCTGTCGTCGAGGTTAAAAATATTTCTGTGTGTCACAGAACTACTGACTGATGCCGACACAACGTGTAGCTAACCATCCTTGAAACATTTACTGGGCTTGCTTTCAGCATAATAATTTTATATATGCATTAAACAAGATGTTGTAACAGTTCATCACAAGCTTCTTTCTGCTTCATAAAAGAATGTGAAACACAGGAAATGAGAAGTCAATTGCTTTTCTCTCCGTAGATGAATGTATGAGACGCCAAGGTTGTATAACAAATGCACAGCATTCATTCCCTATAAATCAGTATCTACCAATTCACAATTTGCATATTCCCTGAAGTGACAGAATGGCATGATATGATTCAAGGTAACATATTTTGAATTTGGAAATCAGTCTATTAGCAGGGACATCCAGACACTCACCTTCAGAAGGACTCCATGCTTCCGATTTTGTTCCTCAAATTCTTCCCTCTTTCATCATTAAACACTGACTTTTTAACAGCAATTTTTTATGAAACAAAAGCAGCTACTGAGAGAAACAACTCTTCCATCCATGATTGTCCGTATTAACAGCAAATCTCAGTAGCTGAGACAGGTCTCATGAGGCTTTGCCAGTTTGGAGACAGCCAAACTGAACTTTTCAAAATTCCCAGCTCCAGTAGCAGCCCCCAAGGCACTGGGAAACCCCTCCTTGCGTGTTTCAGAATTCAATGAACAGGTATTGCAGCCAGCAGAGTCACAGGATACAGCGGCCAGACCTCTGCTAGAAATTAGCATCACCACATGAAAGTACCGCTCTGTGCTTCAAATTCAGGTGACAATTTTAGAAATTTAGTCATTTTAAATCTATAGCAAGAGGCGCCCAATAAAAACTAAGCATGAGTTTATAATTATGTGTTCAGAAGGGACTAATAAGTGCTGAAAAATGTGGCACCTTCTGACATCGGATTAAAAGCCTCAAAGCACAGCCCAGCTCACTGCCTGCGGTGTGGGATCCACAGCCACGGCCAGCCTTGGCAACTGCACTGGAGGCAGAAAGCTCTGAGCCATCTGACATCAAACTGCTCTACATTTTGACCGAACTTTTCCATCCTGCAGATTCTCACAATAGACTTCGAGACATCACAGTACACAAAGCAGAGATTAATTTAGCCTTCAATGGGGTGGTTGCATGAGGTGGAAAAAGCCATGTCTACAAAATGTAAAAATGTTTACACTTGGAGTCATGTGACATTGGTTTGAGAGAGACAGAAACAAGCAAAATCTCCTGAAAACAGTTTGCTGAGATTTTGATGCGAGTCAGAAAAGAGCTCCATACAGTGATATTATTAACTTCTTCAAAAAAGAAACAGATGTTTGTCTCTGGTTCCATGATAGAAGAAATAGGTAGCACAGAGCAAAACACAGCTTAGCTCACCATTACAAATATTAAATTGCAGGTCTGCTGTCAACATCAAAGGAAAACATAAGCCACGCTTAGAAAATCCATGGATAAAAACTATTCTTCTTTGGTAAAGAATGAGATTAAAAACTCTCAGGAACTAAGCTATGTTTCTAAAAGAAAGAAATACAAAAAAGAAACACCTTCCTCTGTGTTCTCATCCCACTAAATCCCTCCCTCTCGAGAAGGTGACAATTCCATGTCGGGGTAGAAATTTAGGTATAGAAATCAAACTACAGGAAGTTTCACTTCCACCACACTGTTCTATTTTGAAGCCTGTGGTTATCACATTTTTTCCCAACACTCATTTTTTTCAGAAACTTCTACGCAGAAAATACATGGCAAAACAGAAAAATCTCTTCGAAGTACAATTCTTATTTGAAGAAAATGTAGTCCACAGACATGCTGCCAGGTGAATTTTTATATTTATATATTTTTTAAAGCTACCATTTTTGAAATCTGCATTCAATGGTTTTCTTTTTCCTGGTAACAGGACTCAAAATCCTTTAATTTAGAGAGGAAAAAAAGAGCAAAATTTTTTTTCCACCTCAGAAACCAAGAAGATGTCATAGTATAAGTACAAGTTTCTATCTCCATTGCTGTCCCCACATCCCTCAATCCTAACATAGGTGTTTTCATTGCAGTAACCTGCAGATTTTCCACTGTCGACAGTCTGCACAAGATTCCTTCCTAACCTAAACCACTTTTTTTTCTTCCAGGTACTCTCCATACACGTGGAGAGTAACTCCGGGTTACAACTGGGACTTGTACTCTACAAATGAATTCTTCTGCTGCTAAGGGAAGAGGCAACAGTTGCTATTTGGATCACAAACAAGCTACAGCTATCACTTCATTTTTTCTGTTTCTCCTTCCAGTCTCAGCTCAAGCTGTTCAGAGCAGAAAGGACTGTTTTTCAAAACAAAATCCAAATTTGAGGATGGATACCAAGCACTGTAATGTGCACATAAGAGTCCTCACTGCTATTTTTTTAACGGTAGCACACAGCACTCAAAAAAGCACCCAGGTATGTCCAGTAGATGATACTTATTTCAGCCTCCAACACTTCAGGTAGGTCTCCATTTCAGCAAATACGTTCCAGTGACTACCCTTCCTGTGTGCTGGTGTCTTCTCCCTCAAAGTATCAGAAAGTTGCATCTTCAAATAAGCGCTGGCAGACACCAGCCTGCAGACCCCAACAGCAAGCACTCCTTGCTATTGGACACATGCTTTGTTTAGAGTTTATTAAAACTGAACCTCTTAAACCCAGAGACAGCATACAAACCCTGCTCAATAAATTATGTTTCATAGTTTTCAAGTAGCTACGGCTTTATTGTTGAATTAATGTTTTTCCTTTCTTAGTTTTCTCCACATGTCTCACCTTCATGCCAACCATATATAAAAAAAAAACAAACAGGTTTTCTAATACAGAGCTATATAAAAGCAGGTTCATCTTTCTCTGAATTGCACACACCAGGCAGATAAAGTTCAGACTTTACAATAGTGCCGTGCTGTAGCATGGAGTCCAACAAGACCATACCCTAACATCAGAAGAGACTGCTTGAGATACTGTGTCTATGCCAACCAGCCCACGTGTCCAGCCCGGATGAGGTCAGAAACCACCTACTCTCACACCTAACTCAAAGCACATACACAACTATGCAAAACTCAGGACCTATGATACAAAACACTGCAAGTCTAAGCTACAATAATCGGGAAGAAGAACCAAAGGCATCACTCATGAAGAGCGTTACCAGAACAGCAGGGAATTTCTTAAGTTAAAATGCTCAGGTGATATTAAATGATCGACCATAATCCACGTTCCAAAGCACAACAAAGTAAATTTGAAAAAATCATAGTTTCTAGATGATAACATCCAGTCAGTCTTAAACTCAGTCTAAGTTTCACTGTTGCTCCTTTTTCTCCACATAAAGCCAGCTATCAGCTATCAATACTTCCTTTGCAACTAAGTGCCACTGCCTGTATAAGTTTGCAACCATTATATAGTAGCACTACGTCCAAGAAGATGACAAAGTGACTATTCAACACAGAAGTGGCAATCCTGAGGTCAGACGTGAAGGGTCACCATTGCTGCTGGCCAGAGTCTCTATGTTAGAGCCAGAAGCCCTCCAAAGAGCTAGAGCCAGAAGCCCTCCAAAGAGCTAGAGCCAGAAGCCCTCCAAAGAGCTAGAGCCAGAAGCCCTCCAAAGAGCTAGAGCCAGAAGCCCTCCAAAGAGCTAGAGCCAGAAGCCCTCCAAAGAGCTAGAGCCAGAAGCCCTCCAAAGAGCTAGAGCCAGAAGCCCTCCAAAGAGCTAGAGCCAGAAGCCCTCCAAAGAGCTTTCTCACAAGTTGCCTCTAACTGATGCCACGAGACCAGCTGGGTGCAGCTGGCAATGCAAAAGCATCTCTGTCTCCTGCCCTGGGACAAAGCACAGGCCAGAGTTGGCCAGAGAATGGTTTGACACAGTAACCTTCAGATACCTCAAGGGGCTACATGTCTTCTCAAGCCAGAAGACTGAGGTCATTACATTGCACATTTCCAGTGGGGTCCTGCTTTGGCACAAAGCAACAGAGAAATTGCTGCAGCTATACAGTATGTACAAGCAGGACAACTCCTCCATTCCAGTTCGGTCAGCTCTTTTCAGATTTCTGGCATTTGTCAGGGAATGGTGTTACTGATCTATATCCTCCTTATTTGGCCAAAATTCACTTGTGGTCATCCAAAACATTCTTGCTTAACACTTAGCTAATAAAATGCACGTATACTGTCATCAAAAGAAATAAAACCGTATGTAAAAGCAGCAACAGATACATAAGCTACTTTCCAGACCACTAACAACTTTACGCGCTTTAGTCATTTTAGAGGAAGAAACTGTACATGAGTGGAAGAGCTGAAGGTATATGAAGAGAAACTATACTGCTACAACAACAGCATCAATCAGGGTATCACTTATCTACAGCCATCAAGTGCCTCTCCTGCATCTCCTGTATTGCACAAAGTAGGGCGATACCGGATCCAGCCACTGTCCTTCTTACCACAAATTAGGTATACTATGTTTTTGTCTCCGTATACTGCTTACAGGAAAATGAAATTTTCAGAAAAATAGTTTGAAGACAGACTATAGTTTGACTTTCGCCCCAAATTTCCGTAGAATGTGAGGGAATAAAGTGTTTGCAAACTTTGCAGTAAGCAGCCTGTCTTCTGAATTCTGACAGTGACAGAGACTGATTAAAACACTTCACCGTTACAGGTGAAAAACATATCAGAAATGCTAATTGTTACTTTTTTTTAAATTATTACAAAAAAAAATTCCATAATTATATAAGAAAATGTGAATTCCTTTCTAATACATATTACTATAGCTACCCCTATGGCAGGATACTCTAGTAAATCTGATGTAATGAAACAACCTTCAACTTGTGCTCTCTGCACTGCCTATGCAGTAAATGATATGACTGCTAAGGTAAAATCCACATTTAATTAAGAAGCCTACGTACTGCAAAGTACTTCGCTATTGCTTTGAGCCAGAAACCCAGTGACAGTTTCAAAAAAATCACCCGATTTATTATTCCTGATGAAATAATACCCACCTAAGTATTTCTGCAAGAAAACAACACACAGTGTGTTCAGCTGTCCTGAGTCATTACACTCCAGCATTAGCCACAGATTGCCACACAGCAGCAAGCCAATTTATGTGACTACTCCAGTATATATATGTCAGCATTCCTCTTGCGTAATAAAATCTATTTGTAATTCTTTGTAAGAATTATCACGAGATATCAGAAGATACAGCATGGCCAATACCCACCCAAAATTTACAGGGTTTTAAAGACCATGGGCTTTAACCTTTTGCCTGGCCCCTCTCCCAACTGCTATCTTCCAGTTTACATCTGTCCATAAGGGTTTCAACAAGGATCTGTTTAATGTTCACGGTAAATATATTGTCAGTAGGTTTCCTCTTCTGGAGTTATGAGCTTTCCAAGGAGATGGATTTTTACTCCACCATTAATCCATGTGGCACTTTTTATATAGTGGCTGAGGGAAAGCAGATTCACAATCTTCACAGTCTCTCCCACTGTCAAATCTTGATTCCTTCAGGTCCTTGACCTCACATTGCTGATGCAAAAAGTTTCCACTAGATGGTGCAGGATATGTAGGACATGTAACTCTCTAAATTATTAATAAATATATATTCAGTAAATAGTATTTCCCTGGGTTTCAGTTGCAGTTCTCTTCCCTTCCAACAGAGAGAATTAGTTTATAGGAAAACCAAAATACCCACCTTACAAAGCATTAATTCAGCCCAGGATGGTTCTCTGAGAGGATAAAAGCAGTAACCCTGAAATCCCATTATTCAGTGCATTGCCTTAAAAATTAAGCGTGCCACTTTATTACCTCAACCAGAACGAAATCAAAATCATCCCCCCCCCCAAAAAAAAGAAAAAAGTGAAGTGTCTTTTTTCTTTCATTCTTCTTTTTTTTTTTTTTGAGGGGTGGAGAGTGGGGTAAGATAAAAATCTGGGAAGTCCAAAAGAATACAGAAAAAACCTAGGGTTTGGCCAGCCCCATTTCAGCCCACACCCAAAGAACTATTCTGTTTTGAAGCTGTGACTATGAAAAGACAGCATCTTACTCGGGAATCTTCTACCAGGGACCCGACATGACAGATTCAGCTTTCTCGGGCCCTCAGCACAGCACAGCGCTCCATCCCTGTCCCCAGAGCCATGACGGCATGAAGGGGGGAGAAAATTAATTATCAGAACTGCTACGCAAATTTCAACACTTATTCTTCTGCAAGAATTAGTCTCAGATGATCTACACAGTTATCACTGAGGACTTGATAAGGCTCAGGTACAATATAATTGTTAATTAAGACATAATTTCTTCAGAAAAGTTTGCATTATTGAGTGAGAAGGAATTAACTCTGCTTGACTCTTGGATCACTGAATTTGTGAAGTGTGGAATAATACTTTAAAGAGAGAAAACAATCTTCACTTATTTTTAACCTAGGCACATATTAAAATAGAAGCCATTAAGACACAACAGCCATTAAATCCTACTGACGTTTTTAGGCAATTTTCAGTGCTGAACAGCATGTTAAGTCTATACATTGCTGAAAAAAATATGAAGCAAGCACACATGATCTAAAGCAGAAACAGACTCATTCCCCGCTGACTAATAATCAGAAACAACTGAATAAATTAAAAGTGGCACAAAATACTACACCACAAAATACTACTGAGCATGTTCTATAGCACAGGGGGAAATTGAAAAGTCCCCATGGCACACAGCTGAAACATAAAATCTGGTGCAAGAGGGAAGAGAGTGGGCAGGACCAGTGAAGCAGAGAGGACCTGGAGACCTTTCAGGGATGACTGAGAGAAAGCTCTCCCTCTCCGGGGTGGCAGGGAAAGCCCAGCAAACTCAAGCCAGGCTCTTTCACTGTGGAGAACCCCACACATACATATAAGCAATACAGCAGCTATATTGCTTTCCAAGATATTTTGATGCTCCCCCACAATCAGGCAAACAAAATAAAAGAGTAATAGCTTCAAATGAGCCCGGGAGGATTATTTTTGTTTTTTAATTTAGCTTCACCTCTTTCAGCCAGCTTCTGAATTACAGGCAATCACAAGGATAGTCCACTCTGAAAGGTGCTGCTGCAGGAAGCTCCCATTCGACTAGACTGACTTGCTGCCACCAGATTCCCCTCGGGCCCATGGACAGCCAAGAAACAATGTTTTTTTTCTGGTAAAAGATAAGTGTATGAGATACTGAGCTTCCATTCTCTCATAAGTGACTATCCCACAGCCTCACAGACATCTCACCATTCAAAATCCCCCAATTTCTCAATTCTCCTGGAAAGCATATCATTTAATCTCTCCTATATTCCAAATGTAAAGTTAAATTCCCAAGGAAACTGAATAGGAAGAAGTAACCACTTGGGGATGAAAAGACAGCCAGAAGATAGGATTGCTCAGAAGACAGCCAGCAATCACTAAGTAAAAGGACCAGGAAAGGGGGGGGGGGGGAAGAAAGGGAAGAAGCAGAACTGTACTCAACAAGAAAAAACACTGAAAGCAAACAGAAGACTAGGAGTGTGCTGTGAGAAGGACATACGTATTTTAAAACTTCTTTCCAACCCTGAACAACTAGCATATTAATTATTACTTAAGAATAAAATTTTAAGAATAAAAAAAGAATAATTGTCTCATGAAGACTGCATCAAAGCTTAAATAAAAACTGGTAAATCCAAGTGACTTGTGTAATAAAAATAACAATACAATATAAAATGAATGTTGGAATAAGCACAATTATTTTTAAAAGTATTGGCTTCCCCACTTCACAAACAAAAATGAAAGTAACATAAGGTAAAAAAGGTCAGATGAAGAAAAAAAAGTTCAATTAAATAAAACTTAAAGGTGACAAAAGAAAATAAAATTTAAAAAAAAGGCTGAATATTCCTGTTTCACCACACTGAAAATGTGAAACAAAATTAGTGATTGACAAACTACTACGTAAGACTAATAATGCATTATATTACCTCTGAACAGTAACAAACTACAGTTATTCCTTCCAAACCTGAAAGTGCAGAGACAATACTGAACTCAGTATAAGTGTGAATTACATAAACAGTTGACTATTTTCTATTATAAAAACACAAGAAAATATCATTACCATATTCTTACGATGCTGATAGAATGGCCTTTCCAACTTTTTTTTATGACCATTAAGAAATATTTCCTCACAGTTAAACTAATTCACCACTTCTTTCTATGGAGGAGTGGTTAAGAAGGTCATTCTCGCAGTATCTCTCTCCTCTTACTGCTCCTGTTATTTGTGTTTTTTTTTCTTTTCGGGTGGAACTCTTCCCCTTCCCTTTCCTATTTCCCTTAGTTTCCCGACTGTCTTTCTCTTGAGTGTCTTCTGAGCTCTGTTTTTTCCTTCCTTAGAGGGTCACATATTACCTTGCAACTTCCCCAGCAAAGCGCCCAGCCTTAGTGAGCAGTTCCTTGGGAAACTGATAACAGTTTTATATTTTGGAATTACTTGGGAGCTACGTTTGAGGGCATTTCATTATTACTTTATAACTCAATGCCAAACAAGTCAGTCACAGACTCAAATGAAGAGGTCATCCAGCTTTATTTTTAAAAGTCCATGTACAAGACAGCTATACTTACGGAGCCAGACTATCTGGCAACAGATGCACTGAATTACTTTATCAGGAGTTTTTATCAACAACTGTCTGGAATTTGTGATTTTATACATTTTTAGAATTAACTATTGTAAAACAGGTAGCTGAGAGGAAAACACAAGCTACTTGCTTATCCCACTTCAACAGAAGCCCCGTGGGAAGAGTTTACATCGTACTCTCATAAATCATTACACAAATAACTTTCAAAGAAGGGGGAAGAAAGGGGGACAGGTAAAAAAGCCATTTCATAATAAACTGGTTTTGTGTTACTGCAGGCATCATCCATACCTTCCTCAGGAGGGGGCTGATGTAAAGTAGTCATCCCAGAGAGCTCGTGAGGATACCAAAACCACCTCCGAGAGGAGCATCCTAAAAGGCCACCCACAAGTGGGTTACAGCAGAGAGGGAGCTGCCACTCCTGTTATAATGTGTACTAACAGGGATATTCAGGAATGGTAACCACTATTTTTACCCTCCACTGTGGTACTCTACACCCATATATCAAGTTTAGCTTGTCCTTGCTTCTATCAAAGCCAATACACAGCCCTCTAAAGGGCTTCTCCTATGTCCCTGTGTCCCTGAACTCCTGTTGTCCTTCACTGGGACATCAATTACACCAAATTTGTTACTCTACCTACACAAAGGTTTCCAGGGTGAACTCTACCTGTGTGACCACTGGTCCTTTAGCTTCAGTTAATCACAATTATCCCTAAAAAAATGAACATTAGTTTGCCTGTGAAAAAACATAAATAGATGCATTTCTATTTTTAAAAAGTCATGTATTAAAAAAAAATAAAAAGAGGTAAACTGGCCTTGCAGGGTAATCTGTGGTCTGCTTTTAAACCCATCTGCTTTTAATCCCACAAAGTGGAAACACCATCTTCTAGGGCCAGACTCTGGCGCCATGGCTCCAGCAAAAGTAGAGGACAACCTGCAGCCCAGAATGAACACTGATCTGGGACATGAGTAGCATTAGAGAATGTGGGACTCCTGGGTGAATAGATTTTCAGGTAAGAGTTAAAGGACACTCTGAGAACAACACAAGAGATTATTACAATGATTACATGATACAGAGGAGATTCAGTGACTGGGAGGGAAGAGACAGCCAGGAGAGATGTAATACAGCTTGGTACAACATGGGGAGAAGTGTAAGAAAATAGTGTGCAAAGAGCAGACTAAATAGAGCTGTCGACAGAAGTACTAAAAAACAAGTTTCTAAAAAAAAAAAAACTTACATAAAGTTACTCTATAAAGGATTTAATTACCTCAAAATATTATGCTACAGCTTTTCCTTCTTCCTATGCCATCAGACTACTCACAATACATTATGAGAAGATATAGACAAAAAAAAGTCAATTAATGCTAATAAAAATAATTGACTCAATTGACTCATTCTTGTATACATCAAGAGAAAACCATATCCACAGGCATATGGCTAGCACAGAAAGGAAACATCAGCAGACTGTGCTCAGCATTAGTCTAGAGCATGTAAGTGCCTCACGCCAGCAGACCTGCCCTAGCCAGTGGACCAGGGCAGCATCTCCACACTAAGTGCCTTCTCTCTGCACTAGCTTGGGGCAGGGCCCTTCTGCTGTCTCTGAAGCTGGTGGACCCTTGCACCTGCAGGTCTCAACCTTTTATCTCCCAAACAGGTTGGCCTCTTGCTGACTGGAAAAAAACTGGTCAGCTGCAGGGGCTAGTGTTGGCTGTTCCAGGCCATACTGGGGCCTAACTAGCGTGGCTGGTGTTCACAACTATGCCCTGGTCCTGCTTACTCATCCAGGCATAGCCTACAGGACCAATTCCCAGTCTGAGTTAACATAGAAGTCTATCTCATGATGTGATTTGCTTTGCTGATGAAGGTCTGGCGTATTCTTTTACCTGGGTTGTTTAAGGAAGATGCACCTTTCTCTCTGGGGATGCTCAGACCATCAGAGCCCACACAACCAGGTCTCTGCCACTCATTGCTTCTTAGTAAACTGACCCAGGACAAGGGGAGGCACCAACCCAAACACAGAGATGGGGAGAAACAGATCCTCATCCAAACCCATCATGCTGACTATCTGCAGGCCAGCTCAGAAAATCTCGAGAAGGACCGTGCACTAAAGAAGAGAGTATTTCCCGCCTTGGGGGTGCCACAGCACCAAGACAATTATGGCAACTGGATAAAGTACAACTCACTAAGCAAACCCAGTACCATGTTTACCTCCAGCACCGTATTTAGCTCCTTTTAATTTATTTGCCGAGTTCCATATTACAAGCAATTATATTTTTTTTGCCCTTGATGCTCTGATTACAAAGCTACACCCTAATATTATTTTTTTTTTAGAGATGTTCTTTTTCATTTCTATTTTAAAATGTCACTCAAATATAATGCTTTGTGCTCCAAACTGTCTCCCTTAGCTTCAGATATGCATTCCATATATGTACTATAGCTAATTTGGGGAGGGGGGGCGAGGGGGGAAGAACAGAAAGCCCCCACTTTTATATTCAAGTCGCTTCTATATTTGAGCAGCACAGCCCAACAGACTTAGATAAACTAAGGCATCAGATTAATGTAGTCTGTCCTTTCCAAACCGAAAACCTTACTTACATGCATGTTTGTACTTATCTTTCCATTCATTTTAACTTGTGAGAACTCAATCCAAATCTATTTACTAGAGCCAGCTGCTTTAATGGCCTCATTACTTACCCAAACCAGCATCTCAATAAGCTTGGGGATGCTGCCAAAGGATTTGGCTGAACCTCTTAAAAGGCCCCATAACAAATGGTAACTATCATTTTATTATCTCAGTGATACAAAGGTCTGGTTGGATTCTCCAATTCTGGATGATTAAAGAACAGCAGCAACTTTCTGCTTTCCACCCATCATTAACAAGACAACTGTGACTGCTTGGACACACAGACATTACCCCTATGATATGTACTGTGTCACATACAGGTTCAAACCCTGGAATTCGCAGTAAATCAAGCAAAATCCCTGGGATATATTCAGAAGCCAGGGCACTTGCCACTTGTTACCTTCCTGAAACAAGAGCTCCAACCTATGAACTTTGCAATCATCTAGGACACTGGTGGTTTTCCACCACAGCAGTTAAGTGGAGACACTCAACCCAGGTCACCACAGTACAGAAGAGAGGCAATAGAGGCCACACAGAGGCCCAAAATGAGCTCCCTCAGAGCTCAAGCTCATTTTCCTGAGACCTGAAGTTGATTCGTTTTCTTTCAGAGAAGACTGCAAAAAAAAAAAAATAAAAAAAAAATCAGACTTTTAAGCAGACAGTTGGGGACAGCTGAAGCTCTCCAAGAAACCCCAGGATGGGATGCTTCTGAAGTAAAATATCTTGTTTGGTGCCTGGTTTTATGCAACCAGTTGTTTTGCAGTGATTGTTACTGTATTTCAGCAGAGAATGAACCCAATCCTGACACTCAACAGATAGAAAGATTGTTCTTTGTCTTAATTATTTATTCAAGGCCCAAAATTAATATTTTAGGAGACAGAAGGAAAATTAAATATGAGAATAAGGAACACTATCAATTTGCGCCTGCTCTGCTTCCAGAAAACAGTAATTTCTACTTAACCACACTAAAAGGGAGCCCAAATTATGAGAAGTATGGCCTAAGGGCTTTATTCCAGGCCTTGACTAAAAGAAAGCCTGATCTGCACCGTAGGCCTCCCCATGGCCTTCTCTTTGCTGGCCCTATCATTGCATTTCCATCACTTCCAATATGTTAGTTAACAAATTGCTGCAATAATAATAAGCAAAATGCAATGTGGGATGGGAAAGAACAACAACCAGAGTCAATAAAAAAAGCCACACATAAGGCAGGGGGTACCTGAAAGAGCAGGAAAATAAGGAACTCTGCTTCTGTGCAGAACTGCTGCTACTATAAGGGCCACACAACTATTACAAAACATATCCAAAACACACAGACCGGTGATTCCCTTGAGATGATTTCTAAAACTGAATTTCTCCTTCACCTCCAAACAGGATTTCAGCAGACAGTTTTTAAACCACTTGACACTTCAAGCTTTTCCTGTTACCTGAGAAAAATGACGTTTCTGAGGTCCTATATATGATCTTCTATGACACTACTCTGATATAAGACCCTCATTTCCAGTAGACCAAGAGAGAGACTTTGTTAAACATCAAAAAATTTAAATGGTCTAAGAAATCTCTCAGGCATGATACAAGTTAGTGTTTCTCTTACTCGAAGTTGTACTCACCATAACAAAGAAACACAGCTCTGCACAGTAGTGTCTGCATGTCGAGGGGAGCCCCAGCTCTGCACCACCAATCCAGGAGGCAGTAAGGAGCTCCCAGCGTGGACAAGCCCAAGTAAAATGAAAAATCCCCTCCTTCCTTCAAGTTTTCCTATAACAACCCAGTAAGTCATCCTGGAAACCTTGCTCCTGACTACAAGTGAAAGAAGTCTCTTCGCAGTCACTCTTGAGAAGTGTGGAAGGCACTGGGATGCCTGGAAGCATCCAGACCATGTATAACCAGCTGAGGGCACAAGCTACACCTCCGGAGCTCGAGCACTCATGTGTGTGCAATGGGATATGCTACGAAAGTAAATACAAATGGAGTTTAAAGCGCTGGGGAAAGAGAGAACAAATTAATTGACTGTGCAGAAATAACTACTTGAAGAATTGCAATTCTACAAGATAACTCTTTTTCACTGGAACATGTTGCAGGTAGCTCCCTCCACCCCATCTCTCCCTCCTCACCAAAGAGAGAAAGGTTGCCCAGCATTTACTACTCCAATCTTTATTACAGATAAAATGAAATTCATCCTTCTTAACACAGATCAACAGCTAAAGATATCACTCCAACAATATTCTCAAGTTCCCAGCAGTTTCCAGCTCAGTTTTTATGATCAGTTACAAAGGCATCTCACCAACTATGCCATGGGTCTGTTGCATATTTATCAACAATTCATGTTCCAAGTAATGTTAACTTTTTTTTTTAAAAAAAAAATGGTAATATTTACCCTTTTTGTTCTCAAGGTGCCTTCAAACATTTGGCTAGATTTCAAACTTTGAATTTACTGCTCTATTTGGGGGGTGTTTTCCTATCGTGCTCCTATATTAGACTGCTGGCGCCTACCAACTCATAAATTTGTCTCAACCTTGTTAGTGTTTTTTCACTCATCTTGTCTTAGTAAAGGTTCAAAAGTTCATTAGCAAAATGCTGGTTATCTCTCTGCTTGCTGAAAAGTCTTATGACAGATAATGTCAAGAAATTTAACACAATTATGACAACTAAATTACACAGCACTACATAGATCTTGTAAGGTTGCAGAAAACATTATAAGTAATTAACTGTTGTTAACAGGTTTATACTGACTCACCAACACATACTTAGACCCAAACCTGAACTGCTAATAAGTACATCAGTAATTTTTGTAAGGAGTCCGACTGAATTACTTCATGGCAGGAGATTACTCAGTTTGTTTATTGTTTTCCCAATAGAGAAAGAAGGATTGCAGTGATTCTTTACTCACCTATGCATCCTGGAGAACTGTCTTTTAGTCATCTTTTAGCTTTCTTCATAGCACTAGAAGCCTACATTTCCCTCTCTGCCCCATCAACGTCCACCACCAAAGTCACAGAGCTTTTAGCTTTCTTCATAGCACTAGAAGCCTACATTTCCCTCTCTGCCCCATCAACGTCCACCACCAAAGTCACAGAGCCACATTTCCAAAGTCACTTTCCTTGGAGAAGATCCAAGTGTGGAGGGGAACAGGCACAAGATTACAACCTGTGCTTGGAAGAAGTTATTTTACTGTAATCTAGGGTGGAACATGCCACTGAGGTACTCGGTGTACACAGAAAAGCATATAACAAATGGGAAAATGTTATGGAAAAAAAAAATAAATCACCATTTAATGGACAGCAATTTACCTGCACAGACATTTTAAAGTGTCCTTATATTAAAAAAAAAGTTTGTGAATAAACTTACAAAAAATGAGTATGCGAATAAAATTTATTTGTAAAAATAGACTAGCTGTCTCCATTGGATTTCCTTCAGTAAATGCAGAAGGAGGTTATGTGCAGAAATGTATCCTAGTCAACATTGTTTTTACTTCCTAGTTCTTTCAAGGGAACTGTGCAAGGATACTGAACAATCTATACTACCCCCAATTTTTTTAATTTAAATAGTGAACATATTCAATTGCCAATATCAATAATTCCCTATAATCAAATTCTTCCTTTTACCCGTTTTACTTGGGCTAAAAGACAAACACTTCAGTTGATACAGAATATTTATTTTCAAATTAAATGCTGAACTAATCTGTACCCTCCCAGCACTTGCTTGTACCTCTGAAACTCCACAAGCGACATGCCAGACAGTCTATATGCTGGTAACAGTTGAGTGGTTTCCAATTTACAGTCCTTCGGAAATTACCATCAGCATGTACAAGTGTCCTGCTGTTTCCTGGTGATGTAACTTCATAAATAGTAGCCTACACTGCAGGCCAGATAATAACAAGTACCAATTAAAAAAAAGAATGAACCGATCAACTCTCCCAGGACTGGGGGAAAAAAAAAAAAGAAAAAAGATATTATTTATTGTCTCTCATTAATCAAACTGTCACAATTCTATTTTCTTTAATAAAGTCCAGCCTTTTACTGGTAAAATGCTGTGACAGGGTGTTTGCTCCAACATTTTAAAGTTCCCCAGAAATCTTACAAAGGGAAAGGGAACAAAAAACTTAACAGAAATGTTCCAAGTAGTTTTAAATTTATTATATTCCCTCCTAGAATAACAACTAAAATGGAATAATGGTTCAGATCTATGGAGAGACAGGACAGTAACCAATCATATTTATTTTCAACAACAACACAGAGAAACAGTGTCACAAATGTGTTTCCCCATTCACAGAAGAAAACTGAAGTTAAACCTTAGGTAAAAAAACCTTTTCAGCAGTGTAAATACAAATATTTAGTAAAGTTTTCAATGACTCATATGATTCTGTGGTTATTAGAACAGCAGTTTCAAGTAAGATAAAATATGACCTTGGATGGGTTAAAATACATTTTATCTCATCAAGCTACCATCGAGGGAAGCAAAGTTCTTTAAAATAATACATTCACCTTAAAAAAGAAAAGAAAAAGGGAGAGGGCCTGCACACACATATTTGCAACAGTGACAGAGGTGCTCCTGGTTAGACTGAAATAAGGAAACATGAGGACTAAGTACTTAGTACTCAGTACTTACTCAGCAAAAGTGCTGCCACCGTAAAAATTACTGAATGCCAGAAAAAGATCAAATGCTAAAGCCATGTGCGTACACCCAACTCTGAAGGGAGCAGGAACAAACAGTGCTCAATATTTCAGCAGAAAAATAAAATACTAAAAAGGACTCAGCGCATGTAATACAGTCCATTAAGAAGTGTATTAGGATGAACTGAAAGCCCGTAAGTTTAGCAATGAGAGTTTTTAATGATTTTCAAGTCACAGGCAAACAACATCCTGAAGGAAAGCAACTGTTCTGTGTATGAAGTGATGGAAATAATTACTGGTGGTGCCTTGGCCCTCCAGCTGTAGGGTGTGCTCCGCTCTTGTTCATGGCAGTCGACTCAGCTACTCAAAGGATTAAAGAAACAGGAAAAGAAAGAACTCCAGCCTAGGCAGACATTTCTGAGTTAGTAAATTAAGCAATTTGTTCCGTGATCACCACGGCAGCCAGCATCAGCAGAAACTCTGTTTCAGCCTGGAGAGAGTAGTAGCTGGCCCTTCATCTGCAAATTAAGCAGTATTGTGCAGCCACGTCTGAAAGACGTTACTTAGTGCCAAATCCCATTTGAAATGGTTCATCCTTTGCCTTCCCCCATGGAAATACTATCCAGTTTAAGGCACAGTCCAGCGCTTCTCAGGACATCGTTGGGCATGTATAAAACCAGCTCTGTTCATCTGGCACAGCCGACATGACCAGCTGTCCCAGAGCCTCCGGCAGCGACTGCCCTGCTATTCCACCTCCTGTGTCCATGGCTGTCAGCGGTTCCTCCAAACACAGCCCTGAGCTCCACCTTCACCATGGATCTCCCATTGTAAAAACGGAAAGCAGAGTAAACCAGCTATCCATAGGACTTCCCTCACAAGCTGTTCAAACACCTCTTCCTTAGAAAATACATAATTTCTTTTTTTTTTTTTCCTCCAGAAAGCCTTTTCAACCCATCTTTAAACAGAACTGAATATTGCAGACACATTATCAATATACATAATTCACTGGCTTTGAACTAGAGTATTGATATCAGAAAACTAAGCATAAACATACCCACTGCTCAGTGTCTTTCTAAATTCAAGCTTGTTCTTTTTAACCCTGGAAAATTAAATCCATTGTTAGCAATTGTTCGGATTGGAAAGGTCTCTCCACCCTATGATGCCTCATGCTTGGCTTAACTATATTTCCACAAGATCCATCTTCATGAGCATTTACTGATTTCTTTTTAAAGCATCTCTTCAGATGATGGAAGATCTCTACAGCATTGGAGAACAAGCAGAGCCCAGATACTGGAGGGCAGTACAGATCCAGATCCCTATGTAGTAGCCTCACTATAATAGTAGCTATTTTACCTGCTTTTGCACCCCTGGGGAACTGGCAAAACAAACTGTAGGATCCTGTAGATTTTGAAGTGAGGTTTTTTTTTTCCTCAATCTTCCCTCTTCCTATGGTCCTCTAGAGAAGGGCAAGACCAAGAACCACACACAGTATAGTACTGAAAACATCCCGCTCATTTTGAGGAAGATGTTCTTAGATGCACAATCCTAGCTAAACCTTCACAGTAACAGCCTCACATGTACATATGCATGTACACACAAACCCACAGCTGCAGTCTCCTGATTGGTGGCAGGCATTTCCTCAAGAACGCAGGTAGACCTATGCTGAGAAACAACACTGAGCTCATGAGTAT
Organism: Numenius arquata; assembly: GCF_964106895.1. Taxonomy (NCBI): domain Eukaryota; kingdom Metazoa; phylum Chordata; class Aves; order Charadriiformes; family Scolopacidae; genus Numenius; species Numenius arquata. Next base: position 26,154,574 of record NC_133587.1, on the reverse strand, counting down.
GTATTTTTGGCCCCCAAACTCTCCCATGCAAAGCTTTTCTGTACTCTGCACTTCATTCATTTCAATAGTTCAAGAAAATATCTAATGGTATGAAGCATCAAGAGATGTTTCATATCAAGAATATTTCAGAATATATTATAATGCCTTCATCAGTGTGTTTTGTACAAACTACTTCATATGCATGAAATTAAAAACTCTTTCCTGTGTCCCATACACTCTTTAATTTACAATGGAAATACAGTATACCAAAGCATCCTTCTGCTTTTGCACTACTGGGCCCTAAAATATTGGCTATAATTTAGCAAGATCTTTGTCTCTCATTAACAAGACCTTAATAAAAGATAACCTGTATAATGAGCTAAAGATCAACAAAATCAGATACAAATTCCTGTTTGTTTTGGTTGTTTGGGTGTTTTGTTTTGGGGTTTTTTGGCAGGGGGAGTAGGGGGGTAGGCTGGGGGTTTCTTAAGCTAATCACCAATAGAAATTGTACACCAAGAAAACCGTATTTTATCTTATGAGCTTCTTAAGGGTAGGCCTTCATTTATATTAATATTCTACATAAGCAAACAGATTAAATATAATTTTCATCTGATTTATGTGCATTTATTGTCAAATCTTTCAAAAACAATATGAGCACGTATTTCAAAGCAAAAGAAATAGCCTTTTGTTCTTTTGCAAGATAGAATCATATGAAAACTCAACATCATGAAAAAGGGATAGCTATCATCACTTCTTACCTATTTCTTTAGAATGTATCAAAACCAAAACCCATTATTTTTAAGCTCAAGCTCACAAATAGTCTTAATGCACTAAGAAGTGGGGGTGTGTGTGTTTGTTTTTTAGAAGTAGCTCATTCCAGTGAAAGTATCATCTTCCTTTCACTCCATAAACTCAGAAGACCTAGGGTTACATATTTAAGAACTAGTCCCATACAGAAAAGCCACCTACAGATACACTGATACACAAACAAATTCTCGTTGCAAATAACAGAGCTTAAGTTTTTTATATATAAAAAAGTTAAGCTGAGTTATATATATAAAGGTAAGTAGAGTTAATTTTGTATATACGTATGTACATAAAGGCATAAGATCAGATCTGGTATACACCGAGCAAACAAGAACTCCTGCTGCTACAAAATTGATTTAAAAAAGGTGAAGTCATGTGAAACCTACAAAAGTTACCTTAAAACAGCTTCATTCAAAAATTAATTCAAAGTTAGGGAACTTTATGAAAACACAATTGAAATATAGTAGCAGTCAAGAAACCAAGTGGTTTATGAATCTCTCCAAATTTTTGCATACATTTCTAAAAATTTTTATTATATATGTCAAGAAGGATTAGCAAATTTCTTCAGCCAAGTTTAAAAACAAAAAAGTAATTTGTGCACTAACTTTTGTTAGCTTTATGTATACAAGATACTGTACTTGCATACAGAATATTCAGTTTCTTTTTGGATCTAGTTTACTTAGAAGTCAGGCCCAAAGGTACCTAAAATAAGTACTTAAATCAAAACTGTATTTAGGAATCTATGCGAACGTGACTAGTTTCCCAGATATATGGGGCATCCAGAATTCCCACTAAAGCCAAAGAAGTTGCAGAGCTTAATACATTTCAAGCACCACCACAGACATGTGATAAAAGGTACTCCTTTCAGCATTCACATGCTGATGCCATCCCTAACTGGACGTATGAGGTATATTCCTTTCCATTTCCAGTTTTCATATGAATGGTCCTGAAATAAAAAGGAAAACTGAACCAGATCTGAGATTTAAAAGCAGATCACAATTAACCATTTTGTTGTGGATACAAGTGTAACTAAGCTAATAGAAATTCCACAAACTCTTGAATTAAGGTCAGATTCCCCCCCACACCCCCCCCAAAAAAAAAAAAAAAGCACATGTGCTTTGGATGGGAAATAATTTCCAACATTTTATAAAATTCTAAAATTCCTTTTTAGGCATCACTTCCCTCTTAAACAAAAAAATCACAGCTGAAAACTGCCTTGTCTCACATTTAATAGACAGACAAAAGCATATTTAAAACCATGCACCATAAAAAGTTCTATAGTCAAAAGAAAAAAACCCACATTAGAAGCCCTGCAAAAAAATAAGGTACTTAAGAATACACAGTAAGTTGTTTAGGTTCCAAGTACCATAAAATATTAGTAAGTTCACAATCATTCATGTATTTTAAAGCAGGCTGTTACAGAATTCCTTAGGAAGACAGAAAAACTAAGACCACCTGCTTTCACTCACAGTCCACCCCCCACACCCATAATATGTCTCATACACTGCCAGAAAAATACATTTCATGTGTGCCTGCATGATTTTAAAATGTGAGAAATATAAAATATTCAGAGGAGAGAGAATTTTTAAAAAGTGGTGTTGGGATCTTACAAGGTAAAATAAAGGAACTATCTTTTAAAAGAACAGCAGTTTATTGATAGGAAAATGAACTTTTCTGATAGATGTAATTTTAAATGCACCACTTTTAAAATTAACAGTTAGATAAAGCACAAGCATATGGTTTGTGCAGTACCTAGAGAAAATAAGGAAAATTCATGAGATGATGTTCAAGGTGGTACAGTCTCTAAGCTATTTTGAATCTGCTGCTACATTCCCAGATTTGAGTAAGGAATGTTACTCTTCACCTTTGCATATGAGCAGGCAGAAATCTCCAGACTTCTAAACATGCTGGCACAGAGTACAGATAATAAAGGAAGGCTCAAGAATGGTGAACAGTTTTCTACCGAAGACTTTCAAAACTCCAAATTACACAAGGATTAGCCTCATGACCAGTGTCCGGTGGGTCTTCTTTTCCTTTATTTACTTTGCTTATATGAGTACCCTCACTAATAAACTTTTCCTCATCTCTGCTACTACCTTAACAGTCAAATGCCATAGGCCTAATTTCTCACCTTCAGGAAAAGCAACAGAAGTAGAATAGTTTTAAACCTTTTCTATCTAGAAACGGCTACAGCTTTTTAAAATTACTTTAAGATTCAAAGATGCATTTTTACAGAAAAAAAATAATTTAAGATGTCCTGTAAATCTGTCACTCATTTAATTCAGGAGTGTCCTGAGGTCTCCTATAATAAAGCAATTAACCAGGTCAATGTCAGAATATTTCTTGGATGATTATTAAAAGATCAGTAGATCTTAAATCCGGACCTCTCTCGTTATAAATATTCTTACCGAGTTCATTATCAAGCTTACTTCAGGCAGTTAAGAAAAAGAAGAGTCAGCACTGGCACTGAGTGAAAGTTGCATGTGATGAAGGACATTCTTGAGCCCTTCCACACTTCTCAATTGTATTTGATTTACCCTGGAGATCTACTACACACACGTCCTTTAAAGCATATTAAATACTAGTAAAATAAGGTAAAACTAGATGTTTACAAACGATCGAGCAATTAGTCTTATGACTGTCGTATGCTGTCACCTGCCAGTTTTTATGCCTTTTGCTTATGGTTACTCTACCAGGGACATCCCTTAGCCCAGCTACAGCACGTGCCCAGGCAATACTGAACATCTGACGAGCTGTTCTGCCAAGAGGATGCTGAATTTTGAGCAATAAACCGCTAAGGCAGCAACAGTAATACCAAATTTTTGTCACGTGGCTACAAGTAGTTTTACTGCTCTGCTTCTTCTAATGCTTTCCTTGTTTTCAGAGGAACTATTTCCAGGTGTGTCAGGTGAGAACACCACAGACCTTCTGAAAACTGGTATCACAGAGATTGCAGATTTCTGGAAAATTCTTACTTTCAGGAACTCAGAATTAATTCTGAAAAATTTAAACGTAAAACAATTTAGGAGAATCTCAGAAGACAGAAAAAGACCCGGGCAGCATCTTTTATTCAAAAGACTTAGAGTTAACACAAAACGTACAGAAAATACCAAAATTCTGTGAAATTTAAATAATGTGCTTTCAAGTTTACCACACAGCTGTAAAGAAAAGTCATAAGCTAGGAAAAGTAGAAACTCCTCTGGCAGTAGGATGAGAGCAGGGAGCCCCCTGCAATGGGGCAGGAGTGCTTTGAAGCAAGGAGCTTTGTAGCCACCTCCACAGCTATTTGTATCCACTTTGCCTTTAACCAACAACATTGCCAATTACAGGAATAGTTTTTGAAATGTGAATATGGGTGTCCTGAAAACTGGACTGAGACCAATAACTCATTTTGCAGACCTCTAGCTAGTTATTCAGATGCTAATGGTCTTCAGCCACTACAGTCAAGACTGAATTTAAACCAGTACCCTAAGAGAGAATAATACCATTTCCTCACTACCTATCTCATCAGCCATCTAATGTTTCCCAAAGTACTGAACATTTTCAAGTGCAAATATTGCTATACCTTTGACTGTTGCTATGCAACACTAGGTCTTATACTTCCTAGAAAGATGTGAAGGAAATTGGACTCTTGATCCTTAGCTTAACTACTATTACTCACCATCATATCTGCTATACACAATTTGGATTAATACTCATTAAGGAAACTAGGTTAGTCTTCAACAATTTACTTTTAGAATCTGGGCTCTGGTCCAATGTATTTCCTCCCTCATTTAATATTTAATTCTTTTTTGAACATGACCTGCCCTGCAATTTTAAGAGAAACCATCTGAGTTCTTCCTTCAGCTGTATTATAGTCATTTTGCTTCAGGATTGCTCCCACAACGGTATCAGGCATGTCTTAGGCATAATTATGTTTTATGGTTATAAAAGTTAGCATTGCTGGAATGCAAGAGGACTAAAAATACAGTGCACACACAAGGTTCATAGTACAGCCCTTCTCATATAAGCAGGAGAAAGAATACCACCCCATAAACAACCTCCCCCGCCCCCACCAGAACTCCTCATCTTCAGGCGTTCTGGGACAACAAATCACCATATCAATCAGCATAACTTTCAGAAGTAACAGCAGGAATTTTTTTTCTTCCTAAGGCCAATTATTTGCTCCTCTGTAGACATGCAGACATTTTTAGTAACACTTCTGGATAATCAGCTTTATCAGCCAGATGGTACATTTTTGGAACAAGAGACGTGGGCTGTTTGTTTCACCACAAACTGGGGCAATCCATTTTGATAAGAATTTAATTCACAGTTAATACAGATTGTTGGCATCTGGTTTTATATGAATTGATTGCACAGAGAAAACAGGTCAAGATCTGCTCTAAGAAGACCAACAGATCTAATAATGAACTCTTGTCACTGCACGTCAGCGTGGAATTTGGCTAACCAGAAGTTGTCTGTGCCCCAGCAAGATAGAGCATGTATGTGTGTCCCCCACCAAAGCATTTAAGAAAAGGGAGGGAGGTGGCAATACTGGTAAATGCTCTCCCATTTCACTTGGGCACACACACCACCAGCAGAGTCCTTTACATTGTGACATACAGCCATGCTGCTTAATACTTGTGCTTCACAGTACCTAAGTTAAGAAGAAATTAGTCAACAAGAAGTAATTATGACTGATACAGTTTCGCACCAAGTACACATATTTCTTTTCTTTTCTTTTTTTTTGTAAACAGTTTCAGTATAGTAGATATTTTTTATCAAAAAATAATCTGCTGACCAGGATCCTTGAAAGTTCCAAGAACTGCACAACATTTACATTGTGTTTACAGTAATTTCCAGAGCAATTTTCAGCAAAGTGGTTCACCTCATTTCTCTCCAAACTCACACTAGGCCTTTCTTTATCACATTAGGAAGCTTGCAAGTGAAACCGTCTTTGGGAAAACATAATTTCAGAATACATACCTAAAGTCCAAACTGCAGATATTGAGAATGTGAACAAAATTATGACCAGACCTCAAAATGTTTACTTTAAGATTTGGCATGTGTACAGTGCAAGACTACAAAATTGATGTATATCACGAAGATTATTTTATCCTTTGCATAGTAATACACTTGATAGAAAATAGAACATGCATCATGCTTTATTTTCTGTTTACATTATAGTACCTGAACTAGATAATTTAAAAGGAGAGTTATGAATGCAATACAAAATGGACATTTTCCTGCACATCTCAACTGCTTTCTGACGGAGACTCTGCTACAGTCACAACCACAACGAGAAGGAACAAAAATGGTTTCCCACCAGGAGGGAAGAAAAGGTTTCTATTATGCAGTTTCACCACAGAATTCTTTATTCACTGAAAATTAAGGGAGTCAGGTTCCCAAGTCACAAAATATGCACACACAACAGCGTGTTTATGCTGTTCACTGATTTCGAACAGTGAACCCAACCCTAAGCAATGGGGGGGGAAAAAAAAAAAAAAAGAGAAAATCATGACTCAGGGAAAAGGTGACTCATGGTTACTAGAAAATGAAATTCAGAGGGTGTGTTTTCACTTGATCTTAGATATTTCACCTTTCACAGTTCACATCTTGCATGTTTTTCTGCAATAATGACAAAGGCAAGGGATTATTGGCATTTAAATAACTAAGGCTGCATCTCTCACAATCACAGGATTCAGAGATGAAGCTGTAGATAGCAACACAAGGCAGCCAGATAAAAATCTCAACAGCTACCAAAAAAAAAAAAAAAATCAATCAAAGCATTTCAAGATGCCATCACAGCCATTCCCAGCAGCCCCCTGTGGGTGATACCGCACTCCTTTGCAACCACAGAGACTGTTACCTCTTCACACAGTGCCAGGTGGACTTCACCACCACCTCTCTCTCCATGGGTCCCATACAATGGGACAGCTTTTCTTTCAAGTTTACAGTAACCAGCAGAAGAGCAGAAAGACACGCATCCTTTCTGGTGCATACAGGAACAGCAGAGGTGATCGGGAGGCAGGGGAGCGGAAAACAAAGCCAAGAAAATGAAGGCCTGCAAAATTTGCTGTTGACTTCATTCAAACCATGGAAGATGCAGAGTATTAGGAGGTCAAAAAAACCCCAAAATTCCTTCAGACCGAGTCTGAGTCTTCAAGTCCACTAAAACTGGTTTTGCCTGATGCAGCTATTCAATTGCAGCAGATTTATATCAAGATAAAGCGAGCCTAGAAAATACAGTGTTTCTCTCTAGTGATCTGCACTTTCCTGTTTTGGGTGGTTTTTTTAATGCAGAAGTAGGAATTTTTGTACAGTTTAAGATGTGACTTTTATTGCACAGAGGGCTCCATTCAGATTTTTTTTTTTTAATGACACATGAATATAATCTCTTGAAAGAAAACCAGCAAAAATTGGAAATGGCGTTCCAAAATTCTATCTGTCTGAAACAGCACTGAGAGAAAAAGTGGTTTAAGTCACAGTTAATTACCAAATATAATAACAACATAACTTAAACCTGAATTTTTGTACTTGCACTCCACAGCCGAGGGAGCAGTGCTGGTTTTACGCAAGAGCCATCAGGATAGGAGTTTGAAGCTCCTGCCAGACACCCAGGACACAGAATGCAACATCACTCAGTACATTAGAAAGAGGGAATGAGGGTCACCCTTACACTCAGCCTCACTTCATGCTGGCTTTGCTTTGAAGCACGTTACACTCTGTACTGCACTTTGACAAACATTGCAATGAATGTGCACTTCATTGCTAATGTGAAGTTCAGGCAGCTAACGGGACATTTCAGACATAAAATTTATTACTTCCTGCATTTGTTAGTTATGCAGTAAAATAGCAGCAAGTTATTGTTAATAACTTCTGGCATGTGATCAAAGTACAACAATTTGGAACCCTCCAGAATCTTTCAAAATATATAATTATATTGTAACAGCAGCAAATAATCTCATCAAAAAAGAAAAGCAATGTAGAGCTCTGACAACATAAATCTACAAGTTAAAACTGCAGAAGAGACGGATGGGGGGGTTCCGTTTCTTTTCAGTAAGCCTCCTGGCAATCTTTTAGCAGCTACAAAAGGACAAGGCCCACTTCATTCCATCTATTTTAGCATTCTCTGAATACCACAGAAGGCCTCTAATGATTTGTGCGACTCGTAATTATTCCATCTTTCTGGTTGGCCTGGAAAATGCCTCCAAAGCGTGCCATACCCTTCTGTGGGGCACTGTACTAAATCAGTCCTCGAAGTCAAGCCCTCGGCAAAACAGCTCTAAAATTTCATAGAGGTTAAGGGCTGAAGGGACTATTCGATCATCTAGTCCCATCACCTGCATTTCACAAAACATTACATTTCTCCCTCAATCCCATTTCAAGCCCAATGACTCTTTAAGACATGTCAGAAAATGTTTGTCCTACAGGTGAAATACCTGTATTACAAAGACAGCAGTGATGCGGTAAAATGATGGAGAACCGACAAGCTAGGACCAGAGTCCCAGCACATGGCCGAGACACCAGCATACCTAATCTGGAGGAGAGAAGCAAATTCCCTTTAAAGTCCCATTCTTATGGCTACGTGTGTTAAAAACGTCACATCTTCCCAAAAAACAGTGCTCTCTGTACAACCTCCAAGCTTTGACTGCCCCCCAAAGCATCTCCTCTGCTGCCGAGGAGAGCTTCTGTAGCTTCTCAGAAGGGCAAAAAAAACCCAGAGAGAAGCCCAACACAAATATATTTAGCCAACAGCATCCCAGTTGCATTAAATCCCGACTTGGGAAGCTGAACCCACACGCTCACAGGCACCGAGCGCAGAGCTGAGAGATTTAAGCACTTTTGTGGAAACACAAGCAGTTCTGTTCTCTCCATGGCCCATCGGAGAACAGGAGGATCCAGAGGCTCAGATCACAGCCCACAGAGCAACTCGCTGCCTGTGAAAGGAAGGTCGTGGCTACCAAACTCACAGAGCTCTGCTTAGCGGCACTTGCAAGAAAAGGCCACAGATGGTTAATTCAGAATTAAACAGCCATGAATGCTGATAAACAGGTTTAAGAGAGTATCTCTGATATTTGCTATTTATGTTGAACCCCAGAGGAAAACTGCAAGGGAAAGTCTGCATTAAGAAAACAATAGTAACTAAATAAGTCAGGATATCTGTGAAAGAGCTTTTATGGACTCAACTAAGGATCCATTGTGATTTAGAACAGATAAAATCTAAAAAGCTAAACAGCTCTAAACTAAAAGGCATGATTCTTCGATGATTATATAACAATTGTTTCCTGACATTTAATATACTCCTTTTAAAAAGGGGCTTAAAAAAAAAAAAAAGGCTAAGTAAATACACAGTGCATACCGCCCTACTTCAAGAAGCTAAATGGCAATCAGTCCACTGATTTCCTTAATCAGAATAAACAGGCTCTTTCCTTAAGACTGTGTTCTCATTTATCTTGTGCTTCACACAGTATTTTAGTGACAACCATTACTTCTGCTGGATGAAAGAGCAATCCAGGATATTACCACTGGCAGTATAAAAGATACAAATAATAATGTAAAAAAAAAAAAAAAACAAACCACAAAACAGCAAGAAACCTTTCAGTCTCTACATCTTTCTTTGTTTCCTGCCTTAGGTGCTGTTCAAATCCCTCCCAATGTCCTGCCCTCTCCATCCGCTTTCCTTCAGTTGACAAGGCAATTTAGCCCAGTTTGACTAATAGTCTATACAGGATCTTCTTCCTGCTATTTATTCACTCTTCTCATTTACTGGGGCTCTTGGACAGAAACCAAACATGCCAACATACTGTTTTCTCTTAATACTGTTCCTTCTCTCAGTCTCTGCCGATTCCCCCAGCAGAGTGAACATGTGGTGTTATGACTACAGAGCACTTTATTATTTGCTATATTATAGCAAAGAATAATACCATGAAGTGTTCTTGCCGTCACATCCGTATTCACAACTCCCTTCCCTATGTACGTCCCTCATTCTTCTTTCCAAATTGCAGCTGGAGGAAAGCAGAAACGTAACAGCTTTGTATTTCAAAGAGAAATGAGTGTACCCAGCACTCTCCTATGATCAACATCATAAATTGGCTGGGAAAGGACAGGCAGATACTAGCATGAACCTATATTTCTTATGTGCCCCAAGTTTTGAGCAAGCAGAAGCAGCCTGGTTTGTGCCAGGATGCTTATATGCTGTAACAGGAGCAGCGAGCAAGGCTCCTTTCTCCCTTCCTGCCTCTCCGGGCAGTGTTAGAAGTGCCTTGTGGCTCCTGATCCCGAAAAGACGAGTTCCGAAACACCTGCCACATCTGCCCTGCAGCATAAAGCTGAGTGTTGTCAAAGTCTGATGGGTCACTACCATCACTCCTGGTAGCAGCTGCTGGGTAGTACCACACCAATGCCACCACCATGCAGCAGGGACCAACACATAGCAGCAGGTGCCACAGGGGTCACCTCCAGTCAGGGAAACCCCAATATCATCCACCACCGAAGATAGTGTCCCAGCTCCCCCCTTAAACAGAAGAGCTTCATTCTCTGAAATACCTTCACATATAAGGGACACACACTCCCTCTCCTCACCATTTCTGTATAAAATACCTTATACCCCCATCTTGTGGGCTTGAACTGCTCTAACAGTTAAAGAAATATTTTAATGCAGATGAGGGAGGGTAGAAAATGGAAAAAAAAAAAAAAAAGAAAAAAATCAATACACACTGCCTTTTGAGAAGGGACAGAAGATATCCTACCCATCTGAGGGGATGCAAAGGGACACTCAGTTGTGAGCTTTTGGAGGTCAGCTCCTTTTTGGATAGACTTCTGGCTTTCCAAGGTCTTTGAAAGGAATATTTAATATTTGCTATAATATTTTAAAACCACTTGAACAATATAAAAGGTCTTCCTATTGTAATCCAGAAGTTTTCTTGCACTTTTCAACTAGTTTTAAACAAAATTCCTTTGAATTTTGTATTGTAGTTAATCAACATTATTTCTGAGATTAGCAAAAATTCCCTTTGCTGCCAACGTCCAAAAAAGTCTAAATGCAAGCACTTAGAACAAAATGGTACAAACTAAGTATATAAGAACTAGATTTGGAAAAACCACCACCATACACAGCCACTCTGTCATTCCCAACCAAGCGAAGCTAATTTGTGGCAATTAGCACATTGGGCATAGCACAATTCATCCAGCCATCGTCTGGGCTGCCAAAGAAATTCTGGGTGGTGGTTTGCGTTGGAGCTTATCAGCAGTGCTGACAAGGGATGTCGGTGGATCAGCAAACACCTTCTAAAACATGCAGCAGTTTGGCTGCTGTTTCTACCTGTCAGCCACTTTTCAGCAAGCCGTTATCAGGAGAGAGAACACTTAATCACAGTTCTCCGACAGCTAATATTAAAGGAGAGAGCAAGATGACTTCTGGCAAACTGAAGTCAGCTGACGTTATCACCCTTTCCTCACAGCCACACTGTTCCCCAGACCACTGTGGGATAGTTTTAATCCATTGCTTTAAGACAACCACAGGTTTTGGTTTCTTCCATTTCAATTGCCTTTTGCATGAAAGGCTGGGTCTTAGCCAAGAATGAGCTTGCAGAACTTTGGCTTGCTAATGCAGGATCCGATTCCCCAATCCATAATTTAAATTTACACTGAATGCTTACTACAAAGGTATCGTTATAAAACATATTAGAGATGTAAAGTTTCTAAGAAGCACCATGTTCTGAAAAATATTCACCATATTATTTACTTAGCAGCTAATAATTGCTCTTGGATGCATCAAAGACCCCTTTACACAGAAAGATCTTAAATGTAATGTGTGTTACAAAGAAATCAACGTGACAGATGCAGTTCTTCAGGGCTATAGTCCTCAGACATACTGTTTTTATTGATGCTTTTTACAGATTTTTCAAAAGGTTTCAATTTTATCCTTTTAAAAAAGGAAAAAAACCCACACACCTATAAACATGACCTAGAACTCATTTTTCTTCAAGAACTTCACAGAAATTTATGATAGCAAAAACGCCTGTGAATTTCTTTTTCCTTTTTCACTACTATCTCAAGACTGTAAGCCTGATCTTCCCTTCAAACCCCATTTTCCACTAATATTTTCAAGATATTACTGCATCAACAGCCTGACAAAGGCACCCTTGAGAGGTGTGAACGACTACAGACAGGGAGCCGAGTTCAAACTCTTTGAAAAATTGGTCTGAGCAAGAAGACTTTAAGAGATGCACAGAATTGCAAAATTAATTTTCTTGAATCCATTAGCAGATCTGAATAAATTAGTTTTGACAAACACAGCACATTCTCACTGACCACAAAAAAAAGAAATATACAACATGGAAATGCAGTCTAAAGGCACTCCCAGAGCTGTATGGAAATAAAATAGCTTCTTACAGCAAATGTTTACACCAGCACACTGGATTGACAGAAAACTAGAGGTAAATTTTCAAATCACAGCATCCACACACTCTGAATTCAGTAGCTTCACTGCTCTGCGTTAGCACTGTCACAGCATGCCAAGGATGTGACTAAAGGATGATGGTCCACGTCTGGAAAGCAGGACCGTGCCAGCTTTACACCTCCTGTCCAGGGTTGATCTCCGCATCCCACAGCAGCGTTACGAAGCTTAGCTGCCCTCATACCCTACAGTCCGCCCACAGCCAACAGCAGTTTGCTTTGATTTGTTAGCAGTGAAGCCAAAGGAGATAGAGAAAGCTGTTCTCTCCTGGCAGAAGACAAACTTTTCTGATTATCTCATCCTCAACAAAACCCAACATGCATTTGTCACACAACTGAGCAAGGACCATGCTGCAGCAGTGATGATTAACCTGGACAGCTGTACCTCTTACTATGAAGAGCCAAAGAATTGCTAGGACAAACAGCACAGCAGATCGGCATGTACAAGCATCCAGAAGAGGAGCAAGATCAATTTTAAGTAAGATTAAATATTTAAACAAATGTAATAATGAAACAAGAAAAGAGACCATAAGCAAAACTGAATATATGTTAACATATACATGTATAAACTCATGCCACACTGTGCCCTAACACTGCGCCCAGAGCTCTTCAATTTTTATCAGTTTTATTTGGTAGCTATGTCGCATAGAAAGCAACTCACAAACTCAGGAACCCTCCAAAATGGCGTTTCACCAAAATAAGAAGTGAACACTAAGTTTAACCAGAGCTTAAAGTATTCCCTTTGACAAGTACGTAGCTCTGGGACAGGCCACAGCAGGAACTGGCAGAGGGTTCAGCCGGAAGGTGAAGGCACTGAGATTCAGGTCTGTGCACCCAGGTCCTGATACGGGTGCAGGGGAGTGAGCAGCTGAGCCCCGCTCCAGCCAGCACAGGGGGCTCAGCTCCGGACCACCGCACGCTGGTGTGCAAGCCCATAGCTAACAGGACTGGGAGGAAAAAGAGGCACCAGCTTGTTCTTTCAGCTGTCAAATGTAAGAGATGTGCAGAGCATGAAGGATTCTCATGTATGCAACTCCTTCCCATCATAAGGGGATCCTCAGCACTTATCATTGTGTCCTCATGGAGCATACTATAGGGTACCGAGTGCTCTGGGACAGCGGCTCCCCTTTTCCCTGGGCCTTTGGGGCTCTGCATTAGGATTTACATGCCCTGTTAGGACAAGGGATGGGACAGGGAGATCTCTTGTCCCAGGTAGTGCTCCAGTGGTCACAATCCAGCTCCTGGAACGGAGTGGTTACTGATGCTGAAGGATGCACCTCCAGTAAAGTATCAAGGGAGACCCTTTAGTTTAGCTCTACACAAACTTTCCCGGGGTGAGAAACTGCAGTTCAGCTTCTGCTGTGAGCAGGGCAGAGAATGGAATTGAAATTGGATCTCTTCCCTCTAATGTTTTACTTACCAAGCTAAGGCTGTCTCTGACTTGCAGTCTGTGGGTCAGTGAAATGTAATGACATGCATTAAAAGGAATTATTTTTAAAGCACATCAATACAATAGCCGTGGAGCAGTATCACCAGTGCTTCAGAAGAAAACCCCACACCAATATTCACATCTTTCATTCATATATTTTGGTGAGACTAAAAGCTCACCTGCTCTAAGATTCACATAAGATATAATATTGGATATGCATGAGGATGAAGACTGCAAGACTTAGTGTTCTCAGGTTCCTGCATACAACGAAAAAGATTAATGGGCCCTGGGACAAGCCTCCCTATGCACACAGCACCATAGTTCAGGTTTGCTTGTTGTTTGAGTGGGTTTTTTTCCCCCCACATTTTCTGGTCCAGATCATTTGGCTAAAGAGACAGAAGAGAGAGTTACCAGTTTGGACAGTTGTATTCTTTTCCTTGCAGACAGTTTTAAAGCTGTTTGCCATGACCATCAAAGTATTTTTATTTTTTTAACTCATATTGCATCCATGCAGGAGAAGAACAACACTAAAAAAAGTACTAACATCACAGTGATAGAGAAGGAGGATGGCTCATTTAAACCAAGTCGCATATTCACCAATCATGCAAGAGATTTTTGTTCGGCTTTTCTCGTATTTGCATGGCAAGTGCTGCTTCTTTGGGCATAAAACTCATTCCGAGGGACCACACATAGCATCCCCCTTGCTTTCAGCCAGCAGCACAAACCAGCAGCGCACTGCAGAAAGTAGGCTCCCACCTGGGAGACTCCATGTGATGCTAATGACTTTCCTGTTCATAATCATTTTCCTGCTTTTTAGGACATAAGGAGGTAGCAAATGTGTAGTTATCAAAATATTTGTCTTCAGATTTCTAATCTGTTTCTAAACATACGATGGACCTAAGACTGAACCTGAAGTACTTAATAATTTCCTATTATAAATAAGGATGTGCCTGACCTAGCTACTATATTTTTCAACTGTATTTGAGAGAGTTTCACACTACGTACTATCAAAAAGGCTGCTAGCTCTAGATGAAGAGGCTAGAATAACTCCAGAGAGCATTTTTTCTCTCTGAGAGAAGGTTTAATGGGATTTTGAGTGAACCGTTAGTCACCTATAAAAATTATTTTAATGGTGTGCTGGGCTACTCAGGTCCAAGCCGCATGCAAGAGGAATTGGCTGTCCACCCGCACAGTCCCTAGGAATTTCAATTAGCAGTCATAGATTATGGCTGATTTCTGTGGCAAGCATGCAAGCTGTGCCGAGTTTTACTTATCTATTGCAGCCAATGAATCTGATTAAGCTGATTCAATGACTCAGGAATTCCTAGAGAGAATGAATCCTGAATAAAGTCCTACAGCTACAACTTCACCTAGGTAAAACACATAGAAGAGCGATGGGCAGAAATAAGCTGCTAGCAACTTTGGGTTTGGTTGCTTGTTGGAGGTTTGGGTTTTTTTTGCTATCATCTAAAGTACCATTAAATGATGGAAAGCTACCATTATTTGTTAATTGGGTTGTTAATTTAAGGATCTTCCTAGACTGCACCCATAAGAGCAAACACTTGTGCATAAATATAGCGCTGTAAGTATGAAGTTTTATGTTTAATTAGGTTCTTGCAACGTTAATCCATAATTTCCACTCTAGGATTAAATCCTTCCTATACAGAACCCCTTGTTAGGGACACTCACAAACTGCACCTATGATACTCATAAATACCTATTAGGAGACGGTGCTTTTCAGGAAAGGCACATAAAAGCTGTGCTCCAGGAATAATACCCATTTCTTGTGAGCCTGCAGATGAAATTGAAGTGACTGATTTTGACCTCTGATGATCACTATCATGCATGATAGCGTTAGCAGAGGTATTCACAGCTAGAACATTCCACCAAGACGAACAGTTCCCAGTGCAGTGCTTCCCCTGTTCTCATAATGCACATTTCTCACCCTGTCTGCCAGAATCCAGATTTGTTTTAGTTACAAGACCATCTGCTTTTTGAAAGGCTTTTTTTTTTTTTTTTTTGGATGACAGATGGATGAGGTTCAAATTCTTGTTGTAACCAGCAATGAATTTTTACAATTCATTGTCTCTGCTGCTTACTGTCTTGCTTTAATTACTTGAAAAGAAGAACTCTCATGGGGAGGGGAGAAGGAGTTTTCCAAAAAATGCATGAAGTTTTTAAAGCAAAATAAGCATATAAAATACATTTCTGATGCTTTAACTACAAATAGTCTAGCTTCAGGTTTGTAACCTACTTCTGTAATCTTGTATTGGCTCAGGTTTCTCTTTCATGTCCCAGAATAAAGGGAAGCAGAAGCAGAGGGAGTACTTTAAGGGGCTATCTACAGTGTTATAAGCGTCATATTCCCCCCCCCCCCCCCCCCGAGAGTCTCACAATATCATCTGGCTCTTCAAAGTCTTAGTTCTTGAAGTCTGGTGTTTGCAGAAGAGCCACGCTTACTTTTCAAAACCTCACAAAAAAACCAATAGACTTCTAGCCCTTAGTATTTAAGGAATAAAAACTTTAGAAGTTGGTAGACAGATTTATGGGTTTTGCTTAAATTCTTTCATATTTTAAAAACCTCACTATTTTCATTTCATATTTAATACCCTTTTTTGAAGTGACAAGCTTGGAATACTAAATAAACCTCCATAATACCACTAAAATATAGTAAAAGAGTCCCCACTAATACCATGCTGCCAAACCTCAATCCACAAGCCCCAATTTATACGTCTACTAGCCACGAGTGCCCCATTACATACCTCAGGAGGAAGGAGGTGTTGAGAAGCATGTCACTGAGAATAGCAGGATTCGGGGGCCCCATCGCTGACCACGGCTGTATCAGGTTTGCACCCTGGCTCCAAAGCAACATCACTACTTTGCCTTCAGCCTCAGAACTGCTTTACTTATTGCCCCATGGTCAGGGGCTGGGATTAACCACTAGCCAGTCATGCGTGTATCCCCAAAATGTGATGCATGCTTGGGTTGGGGAGACCTTCAGGCAGCTGAAGAGCCCCACGTTGTCTACTCTACTACAACAGGAGATCTAAGCTGTGTGCAAATAGCGAACAGAGGGGAGGAGAGCCAAAGCAGAAATAATTGAGCAAAACACTAAACAATCCTCTAGTTTACATCCCTAGGTTATGCTGCAGACTCGTTCCATCTGTGAAAATATTTCACAGTGAACTACATGTTATGTTTATATTACTTTCTTAGCAATGAATAAGTGCTGCCTGTGCAGCTGCAGGCACCAGCCTCACCATGTGCCTCCCGTGCCCCAATACCCGGTGTGCCAGCCTCACAAACACACACTGCCGAGAAGGGGCACATCCGGATCTCAAACCAGGCACAAACACTACAGAAAAATCAAGCCCAGATCAACAACATTTGGAATCTCTGTCCTTTATTATTCATGCAATAAGGAGCCTTTGTAGGCTTCAGCCTTGGTTTCAATGAAGTGACTGTTTCAAGAAGAGAAGAAAAAAGATGTAGGAAAGGAGAAACTCTAAGAAGTAGGGGGAAGCCCAACAGCAGAAATAGAAGTGTAATCCAAGAAAAAAGAAATAATCATTTTTTCATTCCAGTTGCTTCTTGATTTCCCAGAAAAACCAAAAGCAGATGCTTTAATTTACTGTTCCCATAGTACTGTTTAGTGCCTTCATCTATTTCCTGATGTTATTCCCATTTTTCCCTTTCATTTACTAATAAAAGGAATGAAAGATCACAAATAATACAGACAGGAAAAAGTGACAGACAAGCCATTTTTCATCAGGTTAAAAACAGTCTTCAAGACAAAGTCCCTACTAACCACGTTCTCCTCTGAGAATGAACATAATAAACTGCTCCTCAAGGTCAGTACAGTCTAGATGCTGCAAGCCTTCTAGAACTACCTGGTTTGGGTTTTGTTTTTTTTTTGTAAGACTCAAAAAAACCACCCCACTCTAAAACCAAAAAATACATTTTATTTACACACGTATTTTCTTGTGACAATGATGATTGTTCAACACTCACATCCACTTCTTTGTGCTCTGAAGCTATGACCACATTTCACACATTACTTTTAAACCCTGATTAATTGAACAGAAAAAGAGTAGGCCAGAAGGAATCTCTGTATTGGAGCCATTTTTCCTAAAGTCATATTGGATCCGAAGTAGCCATGATAATATATCACAGGAGCAATTTATTTAAAATTAAGATAGCAATAAAAGGGGGAGAGAGAAAAGTATTTGAACAGCACTGACAAACTTCACTGCTAGAAGGTTTTCCCCATAATTCTTATCATCAAAATTCCAGCACTGAATCTTTTTCCCCTCTTTTGAATGCCAGGATATGCCAAAAGTTAATTTTAAAAGCAAACACCCACAGAGGTTACTGGCCAATACCTGCTGCATTTCACAATGTGCTGTTTGCCTGTGCATCACTCTGCTCTACCACACGCTCTCCTGTACTTGAGCAGCACCAGAGCTGCATGCTGGTCCTTGCACCTCACCAGACATTTTGAAGAAAAAGTTGATAAATAGTTTCTCCCCTCAGAGGCCAAATAATCTCTAGATACCTCAGCAATGACCCACTTCATGGCAGAAACTGTTAGGGCTAGCACTCCCAATGATCCATGGAAGTTAAGTGATGCTACTGACCTCTACCCCAGGCTGTGGCCAGCAATGGGAAACCCATCAGCAGCTTCATTGCAGGTCCCTCAACCCTCTCGATAACCAAAAAGATGCAGGAATATTTCAGAAGCAGGTGAAAGGCCTAGGAGTAAAACACCAACCAAACAGAAAACCCAGAGAGAAGTCAGCATGCTGACACAAAACCGGGAGGGAGCTTTGAGGGAGAGAGAAAAGACTTTGTTAGGGATAAACACTCTGCAGAGGAGGGTTGGCCATGCAGGATGGGATATCTCCCATTCCCCTGAAAATGGTGATAGATAACAGGGGAAAAAAAAAAGCAAACACCTCAACAGAAAAATGCATAAGTAAGGAGCTCATCCTAAGTGCAAACAACTGACACGTGACATTACCAAAGACCAGATCTGTCTGATTTAGACTGAGGGCCCCATACACGACAACAGACTCTTAAAAATTTCAACCCTGCAGGCACAGCAAACACTAACTGATCATCAGCTAGTGGATGTGCAGCAAATAAAACTTCATCACAGAAACAACGAGAAATCTCTCTCTCCTACCCTTATACAGGGTTCAGTTCCCACGTCTTTATATTAAGGGGATGGACATAAGCTTAAGATCATGGAAAAGTCCAATACGTTTCCCTAGTTACACTCCCCAACACCAAAAATATGTGTTCTTCTGCAGTTCTCATTGAAAGAATTAGCCATCCTCCTCAAGTTCATGAGGGCCCAAAATTCACCCTCTCCCATTCCAGGGGAAAGTAAACATCATTCTTGGAAGGAGTAATCAGGTGGTCAGAATTTGCAGCTAATGAGGAACAAAGATGAAGAAATCAAGTAGTTCCTCGAGATACTACCCCAGTGGAGGACTGGCAGCGTTAAAAGACAACATTCCTCTGTTCCACAGAGAGTCCTGTAAGTCCTCCTGAATAAAACAAGGGGAAAAAAGACGATAACAGGTCTGCAGCTCTTGTCAACGTGGTAGGAATCAACACCCAGGTGGGTGAGCCCCCTGCTTCTCAGGCTATGTGCTGCAGGCAGTTTTTATCTTAAGATGCTCCTGCCTTGAAAACTGGTAGAGGCTCCTTGCCTAAGGGGGAGTATGAGGCTTTGGGTCTCACCGCGAGGCATCGTGCATTTACTGTGTTAATGTTACCCAGGTCATGCCCACAGCAAGTGCTGAGCCCAGCTTCTCAGGAGAACATGATGGTAGATGGTCTCCTTATTGAGATTTCAGTGGAAGATCAAGCATTTCCATAATTTGGGAAGGGAGTGGGTGGAACTATCATCTCAGAGAGTAAATAAATTTAAGTCTCCAGATAAAATAGACACCTTTATGTTCTCACCAAAAATGTACTAGGGCAGTGCTGAGGGCTACAGACCTGAGGCTATTGACAGTTTTAGACTGAACATTAGGAAAGAATTTTTCACAGAAAGAGTGGTCGGGCATTGGAATAGGCTGCCCAGGGAGGTGGTTGAGTCACCATCCCTGGATGTGTTTAAGAGACGTTTAGATGTGGTGTTGGGGGATATGGTATAGGGGAGAACTTTGTAGAGTAGGGTAGATGGTTGGACTCGATGATCCCAAGGGTCTCTTCCAACCTAGACGATTCTATGATTCTATGAAAGTGGCAAAGGAATCTGCTCCAGCACGGAAAAGATAAGGAGGAACATGGGGCCTCTTTGTCACAGCTGTATCCACCACATCAGGACCAGGAGCTTCTAAGAACTACATCTTGGAGCACAGAAGGTGGTAAAAAGGGTCTTGCAGTACTCATTTTTACAGACCATCTGCCTCTCTCAGGACCTTTCAGTCTTCAGAAGAATCAATTTGTAGATATTATTAAACATATCTATAAATGGCTGCAGAGATAGGGAAAGGCTCTTAGCGCCAAGTCTCTTGACTTGCCAGGTCCGAGATGGAAATCAAGTAAGTATGTTCACACATATATACACACACTTTTTTAATATTTAAAAAAAACCCAACAGGATACAGCTTAAAAGATCAGCAAATTGAACATTTGCTCAGGACGTAATTTCCTCCCATACGATACAATCACCTCATGAGAATATCTGCAATACAAGTATCCCATCAAAGTATGGGCAAAATTTACTTTCATCCCAGGAAGAAAGGGAATTAATAAAAATGAGGGAAGGGCTGGTAGAGAAGTGCTGTACAGCTAGGGTGTTCCCTCTTGATTAACATCCAAAGAAAGATGAAAGCAGAAAAGAAATGCAGAAACCACAGACCCCCAGACACACACAAAAGAACAAGGAGAGAAAACAGGCCTGAGAGCAAAACTGGCAAAAGGAAAAATCCATAAAGTAAAAGAACACCGACTCATTCAAATGACTGCAAGTGAAAATCTTATATCAGATACATCTGTTTTGCTTGTGCACACAGGCAAGACAGGGTGCAAGTGCCTTGTGCATACTGTCAAGTAAAGCACGCTTTCGAGTTGAGCACCTGCAATACAAACACCCAACTTGAATACATACACAGAGATAATGACTCGGAAGGAAAACCTGAAGTGAAAAACACCACACTACCCAGGAACACATACACACACTTTTCCCACAGGAAAAACAATAGATTTGAAAAACCACTGTGAAAACAGAAAAACCTTCCAAGCATGCAAGTTTGATAACTGTTGAGCATTTAACGAAACTAGCAAATACAGGTCATGATTATCAATAGCAGTGAGGGTAAAAGCAATAATACAGCAATAAACAATCACAATATTCCCCTTAGCCTCCTCATTTTTACAGGATTCTCCTAGTACAAGCCTGGGAACAGTGCAGGGGAGGGAGAGGTATAGTAGTGCCAGGTTCATGAAGCTTGAGCTACTCGACAGCCTTCACCCCCTGCTCCCCAACCACCACAGCATCTTCTTTTCAGCTCATAAAAAAAAAAAAAAAAAAAAAAATCACATCCCTGGACTGGAGATGGAAGAAAACTCCAGCTCAGCTTTGGGGATCCAGGCAGGTTCAGGCAAAGCTGGGGAAAAGCCACGCACTGCAGCTCCACTCCACTACATAACCATTTCCATTTTGAAATTAAGTTGCCCAAAGTGGATCAGTTTCTTTTGATACTACCAAACTGGTTAAAAACAGTTATTGGCATAAACAATAATGAACCTGCAGTGAATGGCAGTCATGGCTGGATGTGAATCAGCTGATCCAAAAAAATTAAAATAATAAAAATCTACTGCTGGAAAGGCTCACACATAAAAGCACCATTAAAAAGAACCATAAGGCAAATTCCTACGAAACTAAAACCACTCTATTCTAAATAAATAAATAAATGAAGCAAACAATCAACTGTGAAAGAGTTTAAAAGAAAAATACCTCTGAAAAATAGGTGTGCTTAAAGCAGATACTAAAGGTTGGAGTGGCACTAACCAGATTTAGAGGGAAAGACTGAGACACCACCTTCCCAGACCCCACTTCAAAGCTTTGCTGCCTCCCAGCTTCAGTTAATAGCAAAACCCCAAAAGTATTTAACCCACTTTAAGGAAAAAAGCAGTACCTCACATTCAAAGAAGGTGTCTTGCACAGACTCGGAGCCTGGCCCTCACAGCCTTAAGCACAGCAGAAAGGTCAATTTTAACTCAATCTATCTGTAGGCAGCCAATAACGAATGCAAAGCATGATGAACAGAAACAACTTCAAACATTTGAGCTAATAGTGGTGGTTCAGTCTCATGAAACCTGGTGACAAGGTAACTCCACTAACAAAATGTCAAGGTGAGAAGAGGAGGGGCTGCTGCCAGCACCTACCCACAGGGCAAGCAAGAGTGCAATCCCTCCAGGGCACAGAGGGCAACCACGGTCCTCAAAAAGTTTATTCCCCAAACAGGACTAGATCAGAAGTTAACGTGAGTGTTACTAGCGTATTGGTGGTGCTCTGTTGATAACAGTTTTGCAAGCAGCTTCGTATCAATAAGGGCGCAACAACAATTCACATTGCTTCACAGCCACAGCACTCACCCACACCTCAGGCACAGAGTATTCCCAAGGGAGCTGCCCCAACGCACCACCCCTCCAGCACCACCACAACAGTGCTATCAAAGGCCAAAGTTATTTAACAAAACTTATTAGCCCTGATCGTGCAGACAGACCCCTCACCCACGTAGTCTCCATTTCCAGGGGAAGGCAGGACAACAGGCTCAACACACCATCCTCTGTCTAGAGGCCCGTGGATGCAGAACAGCCTCTCCCTCTCAATCATCTTCTCCCGAACAAGATGATGGGACAAGATGGGAAACAACTGGTTAACAGCATGACTTTGAAAGATCATTTCTTGAGAATCAGATTATTTTTCAAAATCAGCAGCATCTTTGCCCATTAATTCAAACACTGACAATGGATGTCAATCACTGCATAAATGAGCTAGTACTTGCTAGAGCAACTACAGTAGTAGACTTAAAGCAGTGGCCTCAGGGAATTCAAAGAACCAAAATGCATTCTTGTCAGAGTATAAATTAAATCCAAAGGGCAAAAGTCCATCAAAAAGCTACAATTTTACTAAACCAGAGGTCTGAGGAACCACCCCAACATCAGCCTGAGTTACCTACATAAAACAGGATCATTTCTTCCCAGCTCTGCCTGGTGTATTCAGGCTCCAGACTATCCAAGAGGATTCACCTGGAATGTTCTTTGTTGTACAAAACCAAGAGGCAGTATTTCTTCATTTCAGGTACATCTCTCCATCCTGCCCATATATACATAGAGTTAAAGCAAACTGTCAGATGCCAATCAGTAATTTAATTGTCCTCCCCCTTGGACATACAGCCCCGATGGATTAATTCCTAGAGATTCACCTTAGACCCAAGGGACTTCTTGCCAGGGCTACTAGGGTAAGGACCCAGGTCCAGAAGTCCACAATTGTGTCTAACAGCTGATAACCATCCATAAATCCACAACCACTGATACATAAATATCCTGATTTATTCCCAAAAGATGAGAATCATAAGCAGTCTTTGCTGTGGCTCAGCAAGACTCCCTAGCAAACGTACCGATCTGTAGGCTGATAAAACCATGAAGAATGGATGGCCCAATTCCAATTTAGGCACTGGAAACAGCCAAATGCCTTTTTTAGAGGGTCAGACAGGAGGTCCCAGCTCCCCACTGCACTTCAGTTTTGCAGGAGGGAAACGATTCTACCAGAGTACTGCATAGAGAATAATTATTCCAAAACAGGTAGCATCACCTAACAGATTTTAGCATTACATGGAAGATGTGATGGGACTTACAGTGTGTGAGGGAAATCAACAATGTTTAAGACACAGAAGACAATGATTTTCCAGAAACCTGTTATTTTTAAAAGAGGGGAACAAGAGGACATTCCAGATGTACCTCCTCTAAGCTACCTTCCCCACCCCAGTGCTTACCTTTTGTATAAAAAAGGGGCAGTGAAGGGACAACTCACCATCTTAGTGAACATCTCCAACTCCTACCAATTCAGGATCTATATCCCTCCCCATCCAACATATAGCCACCTCTCCAGAAGAGACCGTCTCCTAAGCATATCAGAAATTGAAGAAAATGCACATGCAACCATCACTACCCAGCAGATCATCTTCTCTAATGTACACAAAGCCAGGAGAGCACAAAAAAATGCCCAAGAAGGGGGCAATGAAAGCAGCCCACGTCACCGGGTTGGCCACAGCTACCACTGTGTCTGAACACAAGCGAGATGTGGGCAAGCACCAGGGACAAGGTTTCACACTTACCCAGCTCCCTACAGGGGAGCACCACGCTCCAGCGGGACGGCCGGGTAGCTCTGCCATGAGGCATGCCGGGGCATCGCAGCACGGCAGCTGGGGCTTCTGCAAACCTAAAACAGAAAGAGAAAAAAAAAAAAAAAGAGAGTGAGTCAAGAGTGAATGTGCCGAAGCCCTTTTTGAAACCAGCGCTTACAGCCTCCCACAGACAGCTGTGGCAACGCTGCAAACAACACATCATCAAGGTTGACTAACCAAAACATTGTTTGTTAAAATGCAATTAAAGCTGGAAGTATGAGCAATTTAACAGCTATGCACATCAGAAAATATTGCAATGATCTCAAAACCAAACATTTTTAACCCAGTAGCAACGCTCCGCAGCAGTTGCCAGCAAACAGATGATCAGACTTTTAAAGCATCAGCTGCCCTTCGGTGTTTCATCACAAGGCAGAGTTGACAGAAGCCTGAAGAAATTATGAGCTTCCAGCACTTGTAATACTCTTTCAGCTTTATTTCACCAGCACTCATTTCCAAGCTTCCTCCATTTGTAAGTTACTTTTAGCCATTTCAAATCAAATGTTATATCTAGAAGCAAGAAAGCTAAAAAGAATAACATTATTTCCAGTCATTCAAGAATAACGAGTTTAGAAATTAACTATGAAATTAATGCAATTTAGGTTGAAAGTGATAACACCCTGAAATAATCAGCATTATCAAAAGTGCACCAAACAATTACCCTAAATCAACCAGAAGGCTGAGATACAATTATGCAATTTGCCCTTTAACTTGCATCTGACAGTGGTTTAAGCGACATTTCCTAAACTTAAGATCAACAGCCCATATTCAGAAAATCTTATAGGTTGATAATCACAGCCTATGCGCTCTCAAAACTTTAAAACAAAATTATTTTTAAGACCACTGCTTAACAGTAGGGAACTGAGACTCAAACTACCCAAAGAGAAAGCAAAAGGCAGAATCCCGGTGCCTCGGCCCCTACTTGCTTCAGTTTCCCAGCGAAAGAGTGTGGCACTGGAATCCATGTCAAGATGCAAGAGTGGCATTTTTCAGAATGAGCTCAGACAATCTATTAACGAGAACAGCAGATTCGCATCTAGGATTAAAAGGGCTGATGTACTTGAACACATACAGGTAAGCGAGCCACAGAGGGTTGCCGAGTTTACATCTTCCAAATTGAGAAAGGCAATATTGCTTATTTAAACCTGAATGCAGTCTGCACAGTCACAACTGGCATAATCAAAACCTTTTGTATAGGTGATACTTGATGAAATTAAGTTAATTTTCACTATAAATTTTAACAAGATTTACTGGCTAAGAAAACATATAAAATATCCTTTATCCAAAGATTGCTGTAGTTTGAGGAGAACACAGTTCATTCTTCATATGAAACGGAAGAGGCTAAATTGCTTGAACACAAAAGATAACTCAAATTCAACTACCAAGTTGTGCCCAGCAACTCTGTAATAATTGCATACAGAACACAAACATGCTTTGTTCAGAACTCATAATATCTAATCAGCTATAATTGTAAATTTTATTTTCTATTTGTAAATTACCAAGGGAGCTAACTAGAGAACAGGGGATGTAAAATAATATTCTAGCTGGGGATATTTTGTTAACACATAAGCCTCTACCCACCCCTTCCCTAATGCCTGCAAGGCTCTTCTGCTTCTGAACTTATTTTAATTGTTAGCTTCTCTTTGAAGGTATTTCGACTGTAATGCGAGCAATGCTCTAATGAATTCTCAGCCCTGTGCTATTTTTCCAAACAGTTCTCTTACATCTACAAATTTGGATTCCAAGATGTAGTTTCTATGCTCATGTGCATCTCTGTTTGTAAGGAACGTCAATATTCTCATCAAGGGACATGTTTCTAAGTTTCTAAGCTTTAAAAAAAAAAAAAAAAAATCCCTTCTATGGGCTTGTTGTTTTCTTGCATGAAAACTGTTTTGGTGCTTAACCCATCTCTCCCTTCTCCACCCATTCTTCTCCCAGTTCTGCTAAGCCATGCAGCTCCACCAGCAAGCACAGCTGTCTGGAGCCAGGAGGGGTGTTTGTGGGGTCCAACTGGTGGCACAGCCCACGCCGATGCACTCCACACCTCTCATTTACAAGGTTCCTCCCCAGAGCAAGCGGATTTGGTAATTCACATCCCTCTCCAAACTTGCCTCAGCTAACATGTATTTTTCAGATTCCCAAGTAGTTACCCCCATCCTGAACTCCCAAAACACCACCAACAGCTGCACTAGAGACTGCACGTGCTGGGTACCTCAGCAGAAAGCAGGTGTCAGCCACCTCATGCTTAGAGCATCCAGACACCACAGCTCTTACGGCTTCAGGGACACTTCTGACATTGTCTCATGTCATGCCTTCCCTATGACAGCGTCTGACTACATCTTGCCACCAGTAAAGGTCCCACCGTAACAAGGACTCCTCCAGAAGGGTATGGGCAGCGCACATCATAGCATCCACCTTTGTCTCCAGCAGCGACAGACAGATCTTCCAGTGATGGAAAACTATTGTCAGCTGCATCTGCAAGCTGAACTATCCAAAACCAAATGTAATTTAAAAGAGGACTAATAGAAGAAGAGAACCAAAGGATACTGGGCTGTCTTATAAACAGATTTTTAATTTATTTTTTTAAAATAAGCTTAAAAGTGTTTCTTCAAGGCCAACAGTCAAGGGAGCCAATACCCCCCTTTTTTACCAGCCCCTCTGCAGGAGTCACACCAAGCTCACTGAAAATGCAAAGGCAAACAAGGAGAAACAGCCAGAAATTCCCTCCATTCCACACCACTCTGACAAATATATAGATGGGTGGAAGAATTAAGCCATACTTAGCGATCTTTTTGACTCGGGTAGTCATCATCTTGTGTTCATTTAAAAAAAAAAAAAAGGCAAGCATTTCCAGGTTGTAAAAAACCAATGACAGAAATGTCACTTTTCTGAGAACAGCAGCTGACAATTTTATATAATAAATAATGCTATTTTATAATAACAAGTACAACATCAGCAACACAGTGAAGTTAAGATATTAACACTGACAGAAGTTACCTCTGTTCTCTATTAATCTGCATTCTTTACAGATGGTTATTTATGAAAATTGAGCATGAAGCCGAAAGGTTATCTATGGCCATATTAGCAAACATCTGCTTGCAATTCTGACTTCATGTTTGCATGCTATTCTTGGAAAAGCAGCCATTTTCGAGAAGTACCAGATGTGACCAAGTGTTCTTCATCGTAAAATATTCATTTTAGCAAGATAAAAGTTCAGTGAAAAAGCAAGGCCAGGAAAGAAATCATATTCTCTGAACAGAGCAACTGCCTTATACCGCTGCTGCTGAATACTCCAGGGAAAAACTGTTTCTGAAGAGGAAAAAAAGCAGTTTATTTAGTGTGCCACTGCAGACAATTACTCTTCATTTTTAAATATGAAACATTCAAAGGAATAAACATGAACTCAGTTTCAACTTTAAAAGAGAGAAGTTATGCATTACGTGAACTGAACCACCTATTTACTGTCAGGCAGTGGGATTTACATGGTACCCTTCGGTCTCCAGTGTCAGGAGCTCAAGCGGCCTTCAAAGTGACATTAGGGATCTTGACTTACTCTCTAAATGACCTCACCAAGATCCTTCACTACCTACAACAAGGAAGAAATGGTTAACTTTGGGCTGGGAAGGTGTTGCCCGCAGCAGGCTCTCAAGGGAGGCTATATGAGGGAATTAATGTAGACTGAACCAAGGAGGGAGGCATTGTTTAATTCTTTCCAAGAGCCTCACTATGCTTAAGCTAGTTCTTAAAAATAATTAATAAAAAAAATAAAAGAGTTTCTGTACCTTCAAAATACTTCTTCATTATGTTTGATAGCTACTCCCTTTGCGTGAATAATACTATTCATCCAAAAGAAATTTGTACATAAATTGTCAATATATTTGTATTACAGTACAAAATGAAATATGCACACATACAGCTCAACTTTAATTTTTTCTTTTTTTTTTTTTAATATATACACACATATTTACAAACATATCTATTGTGTTTATAAACTATCATGGACTCCTGTCTTTGCAGGGACAGTGCTTCTGAAATTAAATAAAACAAAGTCATAATGTAATATTGGAGTGAATGACTACGAGCTCTGCCACCAACACTTACTGGCCTGTTTTGAGAGCTTTATTACAGAGTGTCATTTCAAATAAGGAAACCTGAATAACAAAAGAAAAAAACAAAAAAAAGAGGCACCCACATGTTCACCACCACCCCCTCGAGTAGTTCAGACTAACTCTGCTAGGTTTGAGAATCACTCTTCTGGTGAACCCCTTGTGCAAAATTATGAGCAATGCACTTCACCTCCATCCCTAATAAATTTTCAGAGGAACACAAGAAAATATCACAAGAAAATGTTGCACTGCCAAACTTATCTTCAGTCTGCAGTTCTTCTAGTTTTTTGTTGGTCTTTTTTTGGTTTGATTTTTAAATCAGTTCATAGATTTAATTTAGTCCCAGACTGACTAAATGACAACACTCATAACATTTAAAGTAAAGCTACAGGTGACAATCAAAGACCTGCGTTATTAGTTGATGCTGCTCATATATCCTTTTATGTGAGGAACACTGATTATCACAAATCCCAAGTATTAAAGAGTCCTAAATTATCTCTCTACCTACAGAAGGAAAAAAAAACAAAATAATTTTAAAAGTGTACTTTCCCCTTTTTGCTTCCCCTTCCCTGAGGCACGAGAATTCACATAAGGGGCAAATGGCACAAAAGTCTGCCACTGCACATATAAGAGGTAGGTCCGAGAGCCACCCTGAGAGCAGGGGACTCTGCTGAGGGCGCAGTTAGACCATATAATATGCAATATAAAATGTAACTAATTTATCTGCATAACACATTGTAAACTGGGGAGAGCCTGTTTCCCCCCCCCATCCACAGCAGAGATGATTCCTGCAGCCACTGAATGAAATGCAGAGCATGCCTTAAGCTGCTTATGCTGGAAGCCAACAGCTTGAGGAACTCTTCCTGGGACAAGCAGAGGCAATACCATGGATAAATGCAGAAACAAACACAGCAGCAATGGAGCAAAGGCAAGAAATAGAAGCAACAGAAATCATCCATTTAATGCAAAAAGCACAAGCAGATCTGAAATCCTTCCAAGTCTCTTCAGCAATGATGCACGCTTTTGTAAACAGAAGTAGCTCTTAACATACTTTCCGCTTGAAATGAATGCCTCCAAACGGAAAAGTAAAGCAGAACAGTTTCTGTTTTGGATGCATAAAAGCTTCCAAATGCCGTTCCTTATGCACCTCTGCACCCTTGACATCATTTCAGGTGTAAGTCAGGGGGCCTGACACTCCAGTCAGACGGGCAAGTCACACACACAAGTGGTACATTAGCTACTGTGCACAAGAATCATAGAATCATAGAATGGTTAGAGTTGGAAGGGACCTTAAAGGTCATCTAGTTCCAACCCCCCTGCCATGGGCAGGGACACCTCCCACTAGACCAGGTTGCTCAAAGCCCCATCCAGCCTGGCCTTGAACACTTCCAGGGATGGGGCAGCCACAGCTTCCCTGGGCAACCTGAGCCAGTGTCTCACCACCCTCACAGTAAAGGATTTCTTCCTAATACCTAATCTAAATCTACCCTCTTCCAATTTAAAACCATTACCCCTCATCCTATCTCTACACTCCCTGACGAAGAGTCCCTCCCCATCTCTCCTGTAGGCCCCCATTAGGTACTAGAAGGCTGCTATAAGGTCTCCCCAGAGCCTTCTCTTCTCCAGGCTGAACAACCCCAACTCTCTCAGCCTGTCTTCATAGGAGAGGTGCTCCAGCCCTCTGACCATCTTCGTAGCCCTCCTCTTGACTCGCTCCAACAGGTACTTGTCCTTCTTGTGCTAAGGACTCTAGAGCTGGATGCAGTACTCCAGGTGGGGTCTCACCAGAGTGGAGCAGAGGGGCAGAATCACCTCCCTTGACCTGCTGCAATGCTTCTTCTGATGCAGCCCAGGATGTGGTTGGCACACATTGCCGGCTCATGTTGAGCTTCTCATCAACCAACACCCCCAAGTCCTTCTCTTTAGGGCTGCTCTCCAGCCATTCTCTGCCCAGCTTGCATTTGTGCTTGGGACTGCTGTCATCCAGGTGCAGGACCTTCCACTTGGCCTTGTTGAACTTCATGAGGTTCACACAGGCTGACCTCTCAAGCCTGTCCAGGTGCCTCTGGATGGCATCCCTTCCCTCCAGCATATCGAATGCACCACACAGCTTGGTGCCATCAGCAAACTTGCTGAGGGCACACTCAATCCCACTGTCCATGTCTCCAACAAAGATGTTGAACAGCACTGGTCCCAGTACCAACCCCTGAGGAACACCACTCATCACTGGCTTCTACTTGGACATTGAGCTGTTGACTGCAACCCTTTGAGTGTGGCCATCCAGCCAGTTCCTTATCCACAGAGTGGTCCATCCATCAAATCAGTGTCTCTCCAATTTAGAGACCAGGATGCCATGCAGGACAGTACCAAACACTTTGCATATGTCCAGGTAAATTACATCTATTACTCTCCCATTATCTACCAACGCTGTAGCACCATCATAGAAGAACATCAAATTTGTCAGGCATGACTTGCCCTCGGTGAAGCCATGTTGGCTGTCACCGATCACCACCTTATTTTCCATGTGCCTTAGCAGAGATTCCAGGAGGATGTGCTCCATGATCTTGCCAGGGACAGAAGTGAGACTGACTGGCCTGTAGTTCCCAGGTCTTCCTTTTTTCCCTTTTTGAAAATGGGGGTTATGTTTCCCCTCTTCCAGTCAATGGGAACTTCACCAGACTGCCACAACTTTTCAAACATAATGGAAAGTGGCTTCGCAACTTCATCCACCAGCTCCCTTAGGACCCATGGATGGAACATCTGCATTTAGCTATGGTCCCTTGAAATCAGAAATCTAGTCAAAAGAGAACTGTTTTCAGTAATCAGATAAACTATAAAGCTATTATAAACTCATCCGGTTTATGCAGGTCTCTGCAATTCTTTAAAATTCTTAAGGATAGAGAGTACCTCTGCTGAGCTCCTCTGGCATAAAAGAGCAAAGCAAGAAGTTAAACAAGTGCAAAAATTGGGGTTCCCTTTAGGGGTGGGTAGGGCAACAGATTCCCATTCAGGATTGTCTGCAACTAACATAACCCAAAGAAGGGAAAGGATAAACGAGACTTATGTTTTAAATATTTACGTCGCTGTACCTCGTATCTTTACATCTTAATAGTTTTCAGCTTACTCTGTGCCCTTTACAGATATTTGTTCAGAATTTTTAAAATGTCAGTCATAAAAATAAAACTAGGAAGGAAAAGTAAAACTTTATCATTCATTAAAAGTTGCCAGCAACTCTAGCACTCTGCTGCATGCCAGCAGCCTGCGTAAGAAAGAGAGTTTTGTTCTTGCCCTGCACACAACGCCCCGCATAACCTTTAAAACTCTGTCGGATACATAAAATAGCATTGATCCCACAGCCCCGAGAAACGAGGCCCTGCAAATAAGAGAGCCGGGCCACAGATGTCCTGTCAAGGACAAACCCTGCCTTGTGCGCCCAGCCGAAGGCAGCCGGGGCCGGGAGGTGCCCGGGCAGAGCGGCCACCGCCACCCGGCGCGGAGCCGCCGCGCTCCCTCCTGTGGCCGAGAAGGACTTCGGCAACAGCCCAGCCCGCTCACATGCCTCCGCCTCAGCACACGACACCCCCAGTTTGGGGAGAGGCAGCGGATGCTGAACTCCTCCCTGTGCGCGGATCTCATGCCCGAGCTTCCATTTAACTTCACTCCTCCCAGCAGAAATGTTTCTAAATGGTGTACAGTTGCGGCAGGGGAGGTTTAGATTAGATATTGGGAAGAATTACTTTACTGAGAGGGTGGTCAGGCACTGGAACAGCCTGCCCAGGGAGGTGGTGGAGTCGCCATCCCTAGAGGTATTTAAGAAACGTGTAGACGTGGCACTTCAGGGCATGCTCTAGTGCCCGAGATTGTTGGGTTGTGTCTGTGGGTGGGTGTGGGGTGTGGTTGTGAGTGTTTGTTTTGTGTGGTTTTTGTTTTGGTGTTTGGTTTTCGTTTTGGTTTTTTGGGTTTTTTTTTTTTTGTGGTTGGACTTGATGATCTCAAAGGTCCCTTCCAACCAAGAAGATTCTGTGAGTCTCCTCTCATTCTCCTGCAAATGCAGGCATAGGCAAAGCAATGCAAACCAATTCATTGCTGCGCAGGATGCTAGTTAATGGTCTAATTTATTGTGAATGATATAAAGCATTCAGAGGTCTGGTCTTCATTGAGCAATCCAGCGACCGAGACCTGTGCCAGAGACCATAAAGCAAATCCCATAAAAGAATCTGTTGTGAGACCTACATTATGAAATAACAGAAATACAGTAATAGGATCTTAATGTCTACCGATGGAGACACTTGGTTCAAAAAGAAAATTTGTCATATTTAGCACAAACGAGACAACACCTTGAAACCAGTTTTAAAAAAAAAAAAGAAAAAAAGAAAAAGTTAACCTACCAGTAACCCTGCACCTACAAGTAACCAAGAAAGCCACAGCGAGTTTTGTCAGGTAGACACAGAAGAAACATTGCTCATATATTAGGGATATACTTGAAGTTAAAACAGAGTTAAAATACAATTAACGTGCTCACTGCATCATTTAGAAACTTTTAGATGTCATATTGCAATTTCAAGAATAACACCAGAAACAGCCATGGGTTGTTAGACACTGAAACAGTACAACTCCAGTCAATCAATTCCAGTGCATGCTGGTGCCCCGTTAACGTCAAAGCAAACATCTCTAGGAAGAATCTCATACAAACTCATCTGACTCCCAAGTCTTTGCCCTCAAGTTTTCCCTCACTGAACTCCATCCAACAGAGCTGAAAGAGAAGCTCAGACAGGAGGCTGCATGCAACCCCTGCCTTTTCAACAGCTGTGTCATTTACCTGCTTTGGGGATAGTTAATGATGCCTATTAGCATGCTGACAGCTGATGTACCCATCATTAATACTGTTAGTGAATACAGCAGCAGTTAGAAACTTCACAGTAACAGAGATAAAGCCTGAGAGACTGCATCTGCAGGCAGTGAACTCGAGCTCAGTGGCATTAGCACTCATCAGTCCATTTTCTCATCATTGCCATCACACTAAAAAGAAGGAAATAGCTTTATGCTTTCCTGCACCCATGAACGTTGAAGTTTGTTCATCCAGCTGCAGAGTTTCAACAGCCCTCAATAACTTAAGATATGAGGGTACAGGAGATGAAGGTTTAAACCTACCTAGGCTGAGGAATTGCTGAATGTCTTTCCCATTTTCATGCCAAGTGATACTGGAAGTTCTAACTAGGGGCTGAAGTGTTGTGATGCCTTAAATCACCACTCCCATGACACCTACTACAGAAGAGCTGCTAGGTTGAAGGCAGCAACATACAAGCTAACTTGAAACACTACTAGAAGTGCTTCCAGCTAACGTGCTTGTCTTTGGCCTAAAATGACCTGAACTACCCATAATCAAGTCCCAGGTTCCAGAGGAGCAGAGGTAAGTCAACAACTAAACGTTGGCTTTTCTACCTGCCCGACACAAAGCAACAAAGCTTCAGGAACTAGGTCCTGGTCTCAGCCTCACACACTGCTTTGCAAATGCTAGACTTTGGACTTCTTGCACACCCAATACTTGGCATTGCTTCAGATGCCTAAGCTCCACGCAGGGTAGCAAACATAACCCACACGGCATTTCCTTGCTCTCTGCACCTACTGCCCCAGGAAGCGGGTTTTAGCTTGGGTTCTGAGGTACCTAACTTCTCTGCATGCAAAAGAAGCAGCCCACACACACAGGTGAAACACCTAAGTCAGGGAACTGGCTCTCTGCTTCTAAAACCAAATTGCAAAGCCTCCTGTTGGGCAGCACAAACAGTGAAGTCAAGATCTAACACAGAAGCACGCACCAACCATACAGGCTGGAGAAACCCATGAAGCTGTTTGCACTGTGAGAACAATCAAGCAGCAGCACAGGTTGCCCTGAGAGGTTGTGCAGGCTCCATCCTTGGAGTTTTCCAAGATATGACTGGATCAAGCCCTGAGTAACCTGCCTGGTATCACTGCTGCCCCTGCCATGAGCAGGGGGCTGCTCTAGACATCTTCTGAGGTCCCTTACAGCCTGATTTATCCTACGAGTCCTTATGACACATACCACGACACGTCATGCAATTGGACCTTGATGTTATTCTGGCCTCTGGGAGCTACTATTATGGAGTTAAACACAGATTAGTAAAAACTGATTCCATGAATAAGACACTGTATTTAATCTTTTTTTAAAGAATATTTGGGGTCAGATTGGAACTTTATTATTAGTAAGAGGTAGGGTAAAAAATTTTGAAAATACTATCGCTAGATACCACTGTTCTCCAGTATGATTTCTGAAGCAAGATGCTTAAAAAGCAATTTACACTGTCTTCATCCAACTTTTGCCTAACCCCAAATAAAATAATGAACTACTGGAAACCAACCAGATAGTAGACCACAACTCTTTTTTCAAGAAGAGAAAAAAGATTTTTGTTTGCGAAGAGTCATGAAACTATGAGATACTTTTTATGATAAACATTAACTTTGCTAAATAAAAATAAAAAAAAAGAGAGACTGCATTCAGTTAAAGTCCCATATTAGGGAAACAATGTTGCCTTTTTATGGCTATCTATTACATACTAGCTGAATTTCAATAATCAATTGTAATTCAGCACCATATCATCTATTTATATCCGCTGTTCTCAGCCAACTGCAGATTACTGCATGCTCTTGAAACGTTTGGCCAGGATTTCAGCATAGCTGGCAAATGCAAGCTGGCAAGCTCTTAGTCAATTAAAGTCTTTATAATGACTATACCACCACATACAAGACTGCTAGAAATGGGACTGGACAAAGTACAAATATCTTACAATCATGCTTATAATACGCTACTCCGCTTTTCTCTCCAATTTTGTTTTGCTAGTATTACAGTAGCATACTACAACTATTCCACCAGTCCTTCAGCTGAAGATGTTTAGGCATTAGCTCCATGTTCCAATTATGTTAAAAGAGGATTATCCATACTAAAATACGGTTTATTAGAATAAAAGTTACAACAGAAAACATTTCCTCACTAGATGCATGTTCAGCCAAAGTACTAATTGCATACTCCATGACTAAGTAACAAATAGGAATAATCCATCCTTATGGATTTCAAAATGAAGACAAATAATTCTACGAAACTTTTTCCAGCAAACATTTCCAAGTAACCTCTATACAAAGTCATAGCAATAAAGGATAGAAAATATTTCCTAACTGCAGAATTTAGACTCTTGCCAGATAGATGCGGTTTCTAAGGTAGGACTCATTGTTACTAAAGCAATACCCAGTCTTAACTACCTTGACATTCCATGTTCTATGCGACTCCAAGAGAACTCTGTAGCTTTTCCCCATTGGCACCCCAATACCCAACAGCAACATCATGCTGAACTCTGACATGTTCGTAGAGAATATTACTCTTTTTTATGCAATACTACAACAAAAAGTTGGTTTAAACAGGAAATAGTATGCCAACGATGAGGAAAAGTTAATATGCTACATTTCACTGTTAAGAACCTTCCTAGGTCAAAAAACCATACACAGTTTCTAAAACAATTAGTAAATGCCTAATTATACACAGTCTTGCATATTATGCTGTACATTTTACCCGAGTTATGCAGCAAGACTGGATTTATAGAATATACGTTCAATGAATTCAAAGGAAAGTATAGAATTAGGTAGCAATGTTAGTCATGCAGTAACACATTTCACAGCCTGTAAGATTTTTTTTAAATTCTAAGAACACATCAGAAACTGCAAATTAATAAATAAATATATAATTTTTATTTTTTTTTCCCCCAGAAAATCTCCTCTGAGACTTGGGACTCCAGCTAAAGAGAGGTCTGTTTGAACCGCATATCTAGACATGGGAACAGAGAGATGGAGCACACACCAGCATCAGCTGTGTCATCTCTAACACCATGCCTAAAAAAAAAAAGAGGACCAGGAGGGATGCATGTATGTTGGGATGCGTGTTGTCCAAAATTCTTAAGTCTGACAAGACGAAATTGCATTCTCTCAGAGTTCAGGGGTCCTTTAGCCAGTAGTGCAAGCAGGGCTTCCTGCTCCATCCTTGTAAAGGAAACGAGCACAGAAACATTGAAACCTTCTTTTAGGATACAGATCACAAGAAGACTGAATGAAATAGAAGCACCAGGTATGCAAGCTGAAGAGTAAAATGCCAACTTTTATGTGTTTGAGCAGCACAGACACATTATATAGCACCTCAGGAATAAGGAAAACCCCAGAAGGTTTTTGTTGTGGTGGGTTTTTTTTGTTTAAGTTGTACCCTTCATCAAACACTGACCCACAATCACAAAGCTTGCAAGGACTCCTCTAAAATCCCACCTCAAAGAAACCCACATCTTTTTTAGCAATACTAACTGGCACAGGGTCCCCAGAGAGGGTCTGGAGTTTCCATTCTTGGAGATGCTCAAAAGCCACCTGGACAACCAGCTCTAGGTGAGCCTGCTTGAACAAGACAGCCTCCAGAGATCCCTGCCAACCTCAACTATACTCCTACTGACTTCCACAAAGGCACCATTTCACATCTCACCATGCTCAAAGAGGGGACACAGAGAAGTAACAGCTTGCCCTGCATCTCATAAAAAACAACAAACTGATTTTAGTCTATACTGCATTAAAAAAAAAAAATAAAAAAACCCCACATCCACAAATTGCACAATTGCACAGGGGCAGTTTGGGGCCTGAAGTAGAAAGATGCAGCATACTAGAAGAGGAAGGAAGAGATACAAGGGGGGAAAAAAACTATACAGTAACAAATCCAAAAGCTACACTGTGTGGAAAAAAAAAATAAAACACCTATGGCCCACAAGATTTTAGACTTGCCATTAAATTGCACAAACTCAAACACTGTATTAGGTCATTTGGAGATTCTCCAGGGAGCCAGTGAAGGGTTTCCTGAGAGGTCTCCAATGGGGAGCTAAAGGAGGGTTTGTTCCCCCTCCCCCACCCAAGGAAACTAGAGCAAGATAGGTAACAAGCGATCATTTTAATATCCCCTTAATCAAAAAAAAAAGTAAACCTTCACTATACCATCAAGCTGTATTTCTAGAGGGACCACTGCACTGACCCAATCCATTCTGTCCCTGCCACAAAACCTGTTTCTTCTCTTGGCACAACTCACTGCCCTGGCACAAATAATGTTATTACCCCAAGATCTGGCAGCATACCTCAGTGTTAGCAGCAAATATCTCAGTGTTTTCCTTGATTTTTGCATACATGTTTGGAGTTATTTCATTTCCTGGCAGCTTGGAAAACTACCATTCCATTATTTAATGAATTCTGAGGCATTCAAGAATATAGCCAATTCCAGCTTACATTAAATGAAAAATGGAAGAAACACTATAATTCAACTGTGTCAAAGGAAAAAAAAAAAAAAAGAGTAGTTTCGCATATATATCTGTATACAAGTTCCCAGACACCTTTAGTGAATCCAAATCTGTGAATCCAAATCTAAAGAGACTTACAGATAAACTTAATGTCAAACATTGTGTGCAAGTCTGCACTGGCTCAAGACCAAGGACCTCACCTTTTTCGGTCAGAAGGATTTAGATGTCTGGTATGACAGAAGAATGTCCTTTTGCACCACAGCACAACACATTCAAGGAAAAGCAATTTATTTTTTTACAGAATTAAAGAATCAGTGGTGCCTGGCTGGAAAGCACTGTTTTGGAAGAGTCTTAAAGGCCTAAGTAATTGCAGTGGACTGGAAAGGCCTTCACCCCCAGGTCAGCAATTTACACACCAGCCAGGCTATTTATGAGGGAAAGCAGTTACCACCAACCACCCTTTGAATGCTCAAGTTGTCGGTTTCAGTGCCATTACTGAGGTGCAAAGGTGTACAGATACCACAACAAACCAGTCACATGGACTGCTTCAGCCAAAGAGCCCAGGACTAAGGTAGGGCACAAAATTAATTAATTAATTACTGCAACTGGATAAGATCACTAAGCTGGGTCTACAGTACAGTTCACCTCTCCAGGCTTGAGCTTCTGCCCACCACAAGTGTCTAAGGCAGGATCGGCATAAGGATTGGTAAGTGAAAAAAAAAAAAACACACACCACAACACAAACAAACAAACCAAAAACCTTTCATCCTCCATCAGATTATTAACTTATTACAATTTGATACAAGTGATGGGTCAAATAAAAAAAGAAAGTCCACATTTTTTCTCTTTCCCTGCCAGCTAACATTAGTTCCACCCCACTTTCCCAGTTATTTCTTCAGTTCCCTCCCTGTTTGCTTCATGTCCCCTGCTTCTTGCTTCATTGCATTGTCCTTTCTCTTAGTCCCCTATTTGCCACCCATAGCCTACTTTCTGTGCACTGCTTTCTTCCCTGCTTGTAACTTAACTTCTAATAGTCCTCTGTAAACACTGATTAATCAAGATAATGATTATAAAAATAAGCCAGTCTTGTCCTTAGGACTTCTGTATCTATAAAACAACCTGCAAGTACTTCAGTTTACTATACATGGATGATTTTTTCCATAGGTATGTAAAAAACACCAAGTGTCACAGGGATGCAATAGAATATCAAAAAAGTGAAGATTCAACCATGGTTGAGGGTTAGAAGAGGAACTAGAACTAAGCATCCTCACTTTCAGCTCTGAGTGAAAGACACGCTTCAAAATAATTGACTGTCTCCTTTTGCTTACAGCAAGAGGTCACAGCAAATGTCAGACACAAGAGAGCCGTTCAACTAAGGGCAACCTTACAAAATCCAAACTATTACCAACAGCAGCCTAGACGTCATCCTCTCCCCAACAAAACCACTGCCTGGACAGCAGCTATTACACAAGGCTCCACACTAGAGAGCTGCCAAGCTTTAACCTTCAGTGATGAGAACTGAATTTATTCTCTCAGGAAACAATTTTGCCATATCAGAGTACTGGCTTCCTTCGGAATACGTGAGAAGAAAAGACAAGCTATCTTTTCCCACCTCTTCCTATAGCCTAAACCAAAAGCTACACATATGGAGTAACAGCACAGTAATGCATCACAAAGCAATAAACAGAAGATTCCTATTTCAAATAGCAAAAGTCCATAGACAGCAAGTTAGCTATTCAGAACATCTATCTGCTAAAAAAAAAAACAACACAAAAACATGCAAAACACACACAGAGGAAAAAAAAAAAAACACAAAACACCACACCAAAACCACCACACACCAACCCCAAAACATCAAACAAACAAAAACATCCACAAACAAAAAACCCACCACAAAACCCACGATGAATAGGAATACAAAGGCAATGCTTTTTTGAAGGGGGGAGAGCATATTCCAGAAAAAGAATTAACTAAATGCAGTAGTTTCCTTCAATGGCAGTTTTATTGTTGTACATTCAATGCTTTAGAAAACATAGCTGGTCTAAACTACAGCAAATTGTCAAAACAGTTTTAGAATAATTCATCTGCCGTACAGGAAAAAACAGTATGCAGTTCCAGGCACAGAAGTATTAGAAATACTCAGTACTAAATCTCCTCCTCTAATTTTGCGGAGATCTGTGCATAAAGGTTCTCTGAAGCCCGCAAGACTGAACTATGACAGTATATAAAATCTCTGGGCCTGTGCACATCAATCAGAGCTCCAGGTAGGCACGGTATGAAGTCAGAGCTAGTTTGTGGCTGCAGAAAGTTACACGCTGTTAACGCTGCACCCCGTACATCCAGCAAGATCAGCTGTGCACACAGAACTTTCCTGCATGCATTAGTTTGGGTGTTATCAAAGGAATTTGAGATTAGGTTCTGTTCCTTGGTAAACATACAGTTAAGAGGGGAGAAAAAAAAAATAAAAAAAAAAGTTGTTATATTTAGTCAGAGATCTTCTAGCTTGGTCACTGTATAAAGACGTCATTCTTTGAGAGCTAGATGATACAGACTTCTGCACACTGCATACTCACTGCACTTTGCACAGTTCACAAGGTCAAAAGAAAAAAAGAAATAAGTATGGCTCTGATCTTCATCTCTAACTTGCAGAAAGTCTGTTAATTAAAAGCCTCTGAGTTTACATCTTAATGTTTGATATTATGCAATACTTTGTCTAATAGTCTAACTCTGCTTTCACAATAAGAAAAAGCTACGGTCCTCGTACACACAAACGCTCAGCTGGCGATTCCCCCGGCAGTACGCAATGCTCATCTGCAGAGCTCCAGACAAGTATTTTGAAGGTATCAGGACAGAGAAAGAACAAGAAGTGAAAGCAAATTAAGAATGACTGATTTTAAACAGCAGCAAAAAAATGAAGCACTAAACATGACAAAGTTACATCACCTTGCCCACCAGTACTGTATGCAGGGGCTGAGCTTTGCCAAACGCGGACAAGCCAAATTGTGCTATTCTTGAAGTTAACAACAGTTTTACTTCAACTCCAGAAGCAGCAAAAAAAGTTGGCCCTTGGCTGACTGCCCTGACATACCTCAGGGCAGACACATGGGCAAAGACACACACAAAGCACCCCCCCTGAGCATCTTCCACCCTCACTCAGTCCCTGCAAGTAGAGCAGTGAGCCGAGGCTTGGGGACCCTGCATTGGGCAGTGAGCCGAGGCTTGGGGACCCTGCATTGGGGATGCCTGGAGAGCCCCGCTCTCATCTTTAGGGCGCAAAGGAAAAGCTTCCGACTGAAACTGCATCTTTTTAAAGGATTTTTTTTTTCCCCCCTCTTCCAAAGAGCACAATAATTCTGTTCTGAAAAGCTTCTGACTACAGTCAACACACGCAATACACACCCCCTTCACATTTTGGGGGGAAGGAAAGTCATTTTTGTGGTACTCCGTGCTTACTAATAAGTAACTTCTAACTTTGACATATTTATGAGTTTACTCACAAGCAGAAGACACGCGGAGGTAGGGACAGGGACAACCGGACCAGCCGAAGGATGCGGCGCTACCGAAACCCTCCGTGCGTGCCGCCGGAGCCCACCCGCGAGCGGTCAGCGTTCAGCCGCCCGCCTCGCTCCCCGGGAGGCTGCCGGTGCCTCCCCCGCCAACCCGGGCACCCGCACCGCTCCCCCACGGGGCCGGGGCTCCCCGGCCGCCCTTCGCCTCCCCAAATTTGCTGAGGTTCCCGGGAGGCGGTGGCGAAGGCAGCAGCCGTCGGGGGCGGGGGGGAGGTGTATGTGGGGGAGGGTGGGTCGCAGCCCCACATCGCCGACCCCCGCCCCGCTCAGCCCCACCTGCCCCCCAAGGTCACCCCCCTCCCCCGGGAAAGCAAACTTTGGGTACCACTCACTTCCGCGGAGCAGAGCGGAGGGGAGCACCGGGATGCGGCGGCCGCGGAGAGCCGGGGGGCGGCACAGAGCCTCCGCCGGCTGCAGCGCGCAGGGCAGGCTGCGCGCCTCTTCTTCTTCTTCCTCTTCCTCCTCCTCTGCCTCCGCCGCCTCCTCCCTCTCCCCGACGACTTTCACTTCACCTGCGGCGGGGCAGGCGGCTCCGCAGCTCTCCGCGGGACTGCAGTCACTGCGGCAGCGCCCTCCCCGCCCCGCGGGGGGGAGCCGGGCCGGCGGGGCGGGCCGAGCCGCGCAGCGCCGCGCAGCCCTGCGCCCGCTCGTCCCGCCGAGGGATGGGGTGGGAGCCCTGCCCTGGCGGTGCCCGCAACTCCCGGAGGGGAAGGCAAGGTGGGAAGGAAAGACCTCTGGGGTGCCGAGGGCCGTCCCAAGCCCCTCCGCGGGCGCGGAGACTGCGCGCACGTCTCCCTCCGGGATCCTTTCCCCAAAGCGGCTGCTTGCCTGCAGCTGCTGGGTAGGGATTGCCCCCGTGCTGTCAATCACCTCCCCGGTGAGGGACTATAAATATTTATTAGGCATCCTAATAGCTGCATCAAGCTAAGCGGAGCACTTTGCTCGTGTCGCTCCCGTGACTCAGACCTCCAAAACCAGCCCTACACGTGCGTAATTTCAACTCCCTCACGCACTGCCCCGGTTGGCTCCGCACCGGGAAAGAGTCTCCTGCCACAGCCAGGTGGAGAGGTTTGCTAACAGGGCATCTGCGTGTGCCCTAGCACCTGGAATCTTCCTCCCTCCTTTTTAAGGACAGCCAAATGTTTACTGGCTTGAGTGGTTTCCATCAGAATACATCCCTACAGTGAGGAGGTGGCTGTCTTCTGTGGGAGCGTCGCATTAGTTTGGACAGGGATTTTATGCTCTAATCGAGCTGTGAAAGATATTTTAAGCAAGACTCTGAATGCACAGGGAGCCCTGAAATAAGAAGCTAACCTTGGATGTAGTTAATTCCGTAATCCCTCTAGAAAATGAGGATAAGAAATGATAGCAACTTTCTACAACTGCATAGGTGTTTAAAAAAAAACAACCAAACAACAGTCTCTCAAGACAGAAAAACGTATATTTAATGAAATATACTAAATTTGTCCCTTTTAATTTGTTTTTCCCCCTTAAAAATAAAAAAGACTCTTGATGCTGGGTGGCATACAACCACGCTGACAGGAGCTCCCCAAGTTTGCAATACCTCTCACAACATCTGCCATCTTTGTAAATTTTGCTTATCTGAGGAATTTTAGAGGTAAGGGTGACAAAGATCAAGCACTTAAAACCACTGATTACAAAGGCATAACCTTGCCTTTTATTTTTATTTTGATGGAGGGTGGTGCTTTCATCTTGCAGGTGATCTTTAAAATGGAATCAGGTAGTCATACAGTTTTGGTTTCTGCTTTTCTGCACCTCCTGTTCCCAACCAGCTGACGTTTCTGTCTGGAAACTGGAGAGTCTGAGCTTGACCCTTCTATCATGAAGTGTATAGCTTCATCTACATAGTGTGCTGGAGAAAAAAAAGCACTATGAATCTGAATAATCCCACTTAGACATGAGTTACAGCTGCAAGAAAACATCATTAAGGTATATTCTTCCAAACATCATGCATGCTAATGTAAGTAAATAACTAATTGGCAGTTTGCCTATCTCTTTGAGATTTTAGAATAGATGCTTTAGAGGGAGAACCTATTACTAGGACTTGGGTTCTGCTAAGTATGATACACTCCATTTCTGCTTGTGGTAAGAGGTAGTATTTCTATTTGTATTATAGCAATGAACAGGGGCTGCAGCTGGACTGAGACTCAGTTGGGCTTTCCACTGACCGTACAGACAGAGCAAGAATGCCTGTCTTGGAGGTTTGCAGTCCAGACTAAGCAGATAAGACAGGCAAGAGATGGCAGGGGAAACAGAAGCACAGAAAGCTGAAATAATTTGCCCAAGACCATGCAGAAGGTCTGTAACAGTACTGGATACAGAGCTAGTGTCTCTGATTCAGCAGCCCATACAACAGCTCCAGAGATGCCAAGCGTTCCCTAAAATGATGAACTGAGCACAGTCCTGAAAATCAAATGTACAAACTGTGTTTTTAATAAAAGTGTTTGTTGTTATGGTGCATTAATTTATTGAGGTTTTCTTCTTCTTCTCGACAGCACTAAGCACTAGGAGCAAAAACTGTTCAATACAATTTCATGCTGGTGTCCTGAAGCCAGGCTATTTTAATGGAG
This sequence comes from Numenius arquata, assembly GCF_964106895.1. Lineage (NCBI taxonomy): Eukaryota > Metazoa > Chordata > Aves > Charadriiformes > Scolopacidae > Numenius > Numenius arquata. The sequence goes on along the minus strand of NC_133587.1, from coordinate 26,110,901 downwards.
TTTTGCCCTTTCTTGTTAAATCTACCCATTTCTTGCTAAATTGCAAAATTAATGAATTCAGATTGGGTTTCCCAAGCGTTAGTGCAAATTATTGCTGCTCCACTGAAGACACTTGTGAAAGGAACAATTTTTGAATGACATTGGACTTTACACGCCAGAAATAAAAGTAAGTACCTTTATGCCCTGTATGCCCTTATGTAAAATATAATACATACAATAATGGTAGCTTAGTTCTTGATCATAATGTTAACCACATTTGTCCAGCTTTGAATTTTTCACTTAAAGTAATCCTAAGGACTGGTTTATTATCTTTATTTTTAATGCCTCTTGGGCTGGAAGTTCTTGCAGTTGAGTGCTTTTATACAGCTACCAAGATGGTGATTACTCCGAACTGGGATAACCTTAAGGGAAACTTCTGTAATGGATACAATGATAATATTAACAGTATCATTGTAATAAACCGGGAAAAAAATGTGCCTTTGCATTTAGCAATGTTTCAGACGGTTTCATTCAAAAGTAGCTGAAATGATCTACCTCAGCATTTTCAAAGGAAGCTATTCAGTCCAGCTGTGACTAAATCTGTACCATGTCTTTCCAGAAGGGGAAGAAGGAAGCTATGAGGGACTGAAAAGAAGATGCTGCCCAGCAAGCGCCCAGCTATACACTGCCATGTGCTGGATGAAGAGGTCCTGCTGCGGAGCTACTGCTTCGCAGCACTCACAGAGTTCCTGGGAGGTCCTCTCACCGACACCAGCAGAGTCAAGGTCTACTGCTCACAGGACAGTCCTCGAGCCTTGCCAAATGGGGGAACTGATTCCAGTCCTACACAGTATTCTCTACAGGCCAAATTACCTCATTTTATAGGAAAATCCCAGTGATGTCCATCAGGTTTAGTACAGGACCAAGACTCCCTGTCTGTGTTGGCCTAACAAGCAGGTTACAGCCCAAAGCCTTGTAAACATGTACTTGAAACAACTTGTTTACACCAGTGGAAACTGCAGTGAAGAAATCCTTGCCTGAGGTTAGTTCAAAGCCATGATTAAAAGATTTAAGATGACCTTAAGAAAAAGTATGCCCAGTCTTCACTAAATTCTTGTGAATTGATACCTTATGTTAAAATAGCGCATTTCCATCTCCAGGCAAGTACTAGCTTTTCACGTACTCTTATTGAAGTAAACAGTGTTTTTTCCTATGGGCAGAATAAGTGCCTTAGAAATGCTAAATGTACCATCCTCCCTGTTTAGTGGGATTTTTCAAAAGCAATCACTTTTCAGCATTTTCTTCATGTAAAGTTAATTATTTGATATCTTTGTTAGCTGTTATATACAGCTTCTGTAACAGCTACAGACTGCAAGGTACTGATATGCAGCTGTTCACAAGTGGAAAGCAGTAAGCAAAATGTTGAGTCAGCTGGAGATACTCCATTTTAAGATGAAGATCTACTTTTTTAAAATATTTGGTACTGTGACAGGGTTCTTGTGAGAATGTGTTGAGTTTCACTGAGTATCTCAGTTATAAGAAAGTTCTCATTCTCAATGACACCATGAGAAATGAAGGGAATTATTGTAGATGTGATATCCATAAAATTTCTGCATTCACTGATTTTATTGCTCTATTGTCATCCTGAGACAAACATGAAGTTGCTTTAAGTTACCGTTACATCTAAAACTGTTCAGCCTAAATACAACACGCCTCAATAATCCCTTTTGTTTTCCAGGAGTCAAGTAGAGATGGGCAGTATTCAAAACAAAACAAAACAAAACCAAAAAATAACAACTTACCAAAAATGTTATCACTTTACAAAAGGAAAAAAAAATCTGACACTATTTTCTTTCTTTCATCTGCTCCCCACTTTCTGTTCTTCTACAAAGGAATATCTAACCTTTGTGAATGGGGTCCAAGTACATTCACTTGATCTCTGCATCTATGCAGTGACGCTCACGCTGGGCAATGAAGTATTTTGAGATACCTGAATTGATTAAATATAGGATTGCGCTGCTGCAGAATTACTTAGGGAAGGCACAGTTCCCAGAAAGCGCCGTTCACAGCAACACAGAGCCACTGCAACGGAACCAAACCCCTGGGGAGGCTGCGAACTTGCAGTTCAGCTTCCGAGCCAAATTCATCCCCCTTGCAGCACAACCTGGCATCCACGTCAATGAGGAATTCATTTAATCTTTTAAATTTTCTGTGGTTATTGCATGCATTTGTTTTAATTTCTTTCTTGTGGAACAATATTTAGACTTCATTTATATTTTCCTGGATTTAATTCAGATCTCCAAGCAGGGAGCTCTGCAGAAAAACTGTCCTTCAGAACTTTCTGCATTTAAGAAGAAGGGAATACTGCAACACACGGCCTCATCCTGGCAATATTCTCCCCCCTCTTGGAGCACAAAATCCTCCTTGAAACTACAAGCAGCAGGGAAAAAAAGAGGTTTTTAGAAAAATTAAGAAAATGCACACAAAGTATTTATGTTTATCGGAGTGTCATAGAGTTTTGTAGAACTATGTGACCAAGCACTCAGCCATTTTCAACAATGTTTTAAAGCAAGACAGAGGTCTCAAAAAGAATTAAATTCCTATGAAAATCAACTGTTTGAGTGTCCACACCCAGGACAAGACAGGCAAGATCCAGCTAATTGATATCCAGAGCCGCAGCTTTTCCCGTGGTAGCTTTTCCCTGAGCTGCAGGTATTCTGTAGCACTGGCACTTTCCAGGGCAGCTCTGTGAACTGCTGGAAAACACAAGGTCAAGTCTGTTGCGAGTGCCCAGATCTGGGTTTTTAAATGAAGGGTCCTTCATGTCAGCTGGGTGGACACAGGTAGAGTCCAGGCAGGGGACCAGGGAAGCATCTCCAGCTCTAGTGCCATTGTCATCAGTATCCCTAATGTGAGTGTTTGCCACAGGCTCCTGGGTCTCCCCCGTGAACCCAATCTCAAATCTGCATTTTTCTCTGCTTCTACTGGAAATAGCCCCTATTATTTCAACACCAAATGGTGGGGTTTTTTGATCCCTCAAAGAACTGAAACATTCTTTTTGCCTTCCCCCACCTAAAGTATTCCTTTGGTTTTGTTTAAGCCAAAAAAACCCCCTGATTACTCTTTTGCCTGTTTTGGGACTGAAGTGGGGCAAGACCATTTTCTGCCCTTCCTTGCAATTCAGTTTCACTCACTTCACAGTTTAATTTACCTACATGTTTTCCATGCATTTCTGAAGAAGACTAGGTAGACTGATGCTACAAGAACATGATGACCTTCAATCATCTAGTTTTGAATAAAATATATTGAAGAATATATTAGAAAATACAAGCTCATATAAAAAAAAAACTTTTTAGGTTTGATCTCTGTATTGGACTGTGTCCACTGAAATTACATTAAAATGCCAAAAGTCATAACATTTCAATAAAATGGAAATAAGCAATGATACTTCAGCATTAACAGGAAGGCAACCCAAATATTCTCAGTTCTCTTCCCAGCTTAGTCAGATGTTCTGCTGCTGGCTTCAGTGGAAGTTCATAATATGTAACTGAGAGGAGAAGAGTAATAAGAGGAATATGTTGAACAATCAACCAAATATTTTTGGTAGGGTGTTGAAAGCTCCTAGTTGTCAGTCTTCTAGGGGAAGGTCAGAGGATGGGGACAAATGCTGTATCCTTATCTTCACTAGCAACTGTTGGCACGTAGGCTTGTTAGATGCTGCTGAAGCATTGCCAGCCATGGGTCTGCAGCAGCAATGGAACAGTAACTGTTCTGCAGTGTAGGCAAGATGCCAGAAAGAAAGTCTATGTGTACATGTTTGGTTTACATGTTTGTTGTTTATATACCTGTTGCCAAGAAAGGAAGGACAGCTAAACACTCAATATAAAATAAGGTTATGAAGAGCAACGCAAAAAAGGCAAGCCCGCCTTCTCCTCACCTCTACAAGAGGGATTAAGAAGTGTTCTAGAACTACCTAACACATGAATGCATATTTATGCTGCCAAATTTCCTCCTGGAAAGAGAGCTGCATCTTTTAGCTATGGTTTTTTAACCATGGGTGACTTTTGGTGGAAAGCTAAAATCACTCTTAACTATTTCACTTTTAATGGTTTGATTTTAGAGGTGCTGTAGATAGTTTTTTAACACATTTTGAAACTTATTAGAGCCTGAGCTGTAATAATGACCCTACAGGGATCCCATGGGTGTCTCATGGAGAATTATGCCTCTGGTAGAAAAATTTCTACTGGGGATAGAACCATTTTCTTGCAAAGAGAAACTAAGACAACTAGAAGTCTTCAGTTTGGAAAAGAGATAAGTGGGAGAGTATAACCAAGGTATTAAAATAATGAACAATATGGAGATGGAAAATAAGAATTTGTTATTTCCTCTCCCTTGTAATTCAAGACTTGTAAGTTACCAGTTGAGATTATCCAACTTCAAGTTTAAAATAAAAACATGGGAGCACTCAATAAGGCAATATCTGACTCAGCCTGAAATAAACATTTGCAAAAATAACTTAGTTTTTTTACAACCAACATCCAAGGAGGGCTGCTGAATGCAGGGCCATGGAGGCAATGTTTGGCACAGAAGTCCCTAAACTGACAGAAACTGCTTGCATTTTTGTTTATACTTACTATATTCATAGTCATCTGCCACTGGTAACTGTTAGAGGCAGTATATTGAGTGAGGCGGGCCTTTGCTCTCATCCAGTATGGTTGCTCTTACCTCATGATTAAGCAGGTCCCAACAAAATAGAAGAACCTGTGACAAAATGCTGGCTGGTGGTGCCTTTTTTGACTTATGGAAACCTATGACAGACACATCAGGCATAAAATGATGGGCTGATGCATTTATTTCTAGATTTATAAAGTATTGTATTTTATATTTCAGGTAACTGAGCTAATGCCCTGTACAGCTAATATCTAAAGATGGAGAGTCACTATGAAAACATGAAATCAACTCTCGGAGCTTCCAAAACATAAATTCCCAGAAAACGGGCTAATGGCACGAGCTTCATTCTATATACTCAATGATGAACTACTGATCAATATTTCAGGATAGTTTATGAATACTGACAATACCTGCTTGGTTTATAGGGATCATTATTTCCAAAAGGCTAAAGAAAATATGAAGCGCGTCAAGACTGCATATTTGATTACTACAGGAAATGAAGTACTAAAACTATGTTTCTACATAATTCACACACAAAGCCGAGATGACATGCTGTCTTTTGAATGGTGACAGTGATGACACGATTCAAAGCTTAAAAAATGTAGATTAGACATCCATAACAAATAGTAATCCATTGAAGTAGCTCATAAGGTTCTGGGCAGAAAAAGTCTCTTAAATTGTATTCATGCCTTGAGCTACATAGGCAGGGCTCACACTCTAATAACTATACTGCATTTTGTATTGGTCTGCAGTTTATATTGGTTCTTAGATTTTTTGACCCATAGAAATTGGTAAATGCAGCATTTAGTTATGCCTGGAGAACTGCATAGGCATGTTTGGTTACCATCCTGCCCAACACCACAGGGCTTGCAATCAGAAGGCTGCCAACAAACCAATTGTAAACTTGCAACAAAGTCCATGTTTTCCATCTGGGCTGGTTTTGGCTGGGTTAATTTTTTTCGTAGTAGCTAGTATGGGGCTGTGTTTTGGATTTGTGCTGGAAACAGTGTTGATAACATGGGGGCATTTCAGTCATTACTGAGCAGCGCTTTCACAGGGTCAAGGTCTTTTCTGATGCTCACCCCACCAGTGACTCGACTGGAGGTGCACAAGAAGTTGGGAGGGGACACAGCTGAGACAGCTGACCCCAACTGACCAAAGGGCTATTCCATACCATATGATGTCATGCTCAGCTTATAAAGCTGGGGGAAGAATAAGAAAGGGTGGGACATTCAGAGTTATGGCATTTGTCTTCTCAAGAAACCATTACACATGATGGAGCCCTGCTTTCCTGGAGAGGGCTGAGCACGCGCCTGCCCATGGGAAGCAGTGAATGAATTCCTTGTTTTGCTTTGCTTGCGTGCATGGCTTTTGCTTCACTTATTAAGCTGTCTTTATCTCAACCAACAAATTTTCCTCACTTTTACCCCTCAGATTCTTTCCCCAATGCCCACTGGGTGGGGTTGAGGGGGGGTGTGTGAGCGAGCGGCTGCGTGGTGCTTAGCTGCCAGCTGGAGTTAAACCATGACACCACCGTTTAGAATAGCCACTCTAAAACTTACTGCTTGACAAAAATTTCATCAAGACACAAATAAAACACTTTTTCCAGCTGAAAGCTGCAGCAGCTAGCTGTGGCAGAGGGAACAGAAAGAAACCTTTCCCACTACCAGAAACTCCAGCAGTTTCACATGCCCAGCTACCTTGCCATGGTTCCTACATCACCTGACAAACCAAATTGTTTTGCCAAGACTGGGACGGCCCCCTGTGCATATGTGGTTTGGGGGAAATGCTGTGTATGTGCCATGCTCTTTTTAAACTGTAGAGGTTACTAGGTTTCTCAAGGCAAACTCTCCTGCTTTTTTCTGTCTTTTAAGCCTCACCTTATTTGTTTTGCCATACAATTGCTGTGGGTAAATAAATAACGCTGTAACCTAGATAGGTATCCTTTAAGCACAAAAGATCTCAACCCTACTGAAATCACGATGATGCACCTGAGGGCCAGTACTATTGAAATGTCATCTAGGCTTCCCAGAGGCAGCTAATGCACACCCAGGTTTTGGCCACACCAGATCACTGTATTTATTTATTTTCACAGAAGAGTTGGCTAAGATGGAAAATCTAAGAGGAAGATAAAGCCATTTGAAAAAAGTAAAAAGTGTTTTTAGTAAACAGGAAAGTGCTGTAACTCAGTGGTTTTAAGATGACTGACTTGTAATTTCAATATTCCATTAGCAAGAAGTTTTTAGAGGCATGTTTTTCCTCTTAGGTCTGTAGAGTTATTAGAATATACCAGAATTATATGAAAGAATGCTGCACACAAGGAAATAAGAACAGCTAATGCAAAATCTTGAATTAATATTTTATTGCAGGCAAACAAGACACTTTTAAAAATGATGCTATCTAGTCGAGCACCCTTCCCAGTCTGAGAATGTGGTGGTGTTTTTCATATACCTGTTGGAGGGACTTATTTTAGCTGTATAGTCATTGTTTCTAGATGCCAAGCTGTTGGCCATCTAAAGAAGAAAACAAACTAATCTGAGGTCAAATAAAAAAATCAGGGAGGGAAGGATATACGAAAATGTTTTCTAAATTGTCTCCTTCACTTCAAGACTACAGACAGCCTGCACTATTTTGATTATGCTCAAGGACTTGAAAAGCATGAAGCAAAGAGCATGGTGTGCTGCATAAAAAGAAGAGCAAAGGCACAGCAATTGCTCGTGTCCTCCGGGTACAGGATGAAATTCACTGTTACATGCATCAATCATCCTTTGCTGCAGGGCCTTCCAAGGGGTACGACGTAGCTTAATACAAAGGAGAGAGACATCACTATTTGTCTACTTGCTTGTGTTCTGTTGGCTTATGAAATGTCTTGCAAAGGATAAAATTCATGGCACTGTCCCGCTGCTATGATTGCACGCTCACCTTGCTGTTGTCTATGGTAGCACTCCGCTATTTGAAATCCTCTCCAGACACAGACTGATATTCATTGCTATACCACGCATTGCAAATTCAGTCAAACATTCTTATGGGACCACTAAAAAACATGCAAATACTGTATTTCTTCAGAATTTCGGAACATGTTAAATTACATGGATGCCGTCACAGTGTGATTTCCCCTAAAAATATTTATTTTGCTATTGAAAGGAAGAAAAAACATAACACAACAGGAGGTGATGCTCTTACAGAAAACCCCCGAAAAACTAATCTGTCCAAACCCTGTTGCTTATCTACTACCTAGTCTGAGAACTGCCAGTAAGGCAAACATTAGTTCCAAGCACGAAGTCCCTCCAGACTCATGTAATGGTTAAGCAGGACTTTCTCAGCAGGAACTTCTATAAATACAGACAGCTTTTGTTAAAGGTATGAGGCAGGTAACGAACAGGAAAGCAACAGCTACATATAGGTGACAACTGCGATTTAAATGATATGTGCCTAATAACTATCACTAGTGTAAAAGCTTCGGAGCTGTAACTGCTACAGGCCATAGGACACCTTCAGTTTTTCAATGCCCTCATCCCAGATTTTGGTAGAAACTAAAGCCATGGCCCATGCTTGTTTCACTGTGGAGCAGTGAGTCCAGGAATGCTATTTCTTACCGAATATTCAATATTCAAAGGATTTTGCTCCCATTCTCTGTACAGTAGGAGCAAAACAACAGTAAGAAACTGAAAAGCTGCACATCTCTACCACACTTACCTCTGAAAATCAAACCCCATTTTTAACTCACTTTTGTCCCAACATTAAGCACAGGAAATGACAAATTCTTCACGCTTGTAGAATATTTTGGAAAACTATACGCATGTGAAAGCCTTGCTTTCATTTTAACTTGAAGACACAAGTTGCTATATTTTGTCAATCTCTGTCCCTTTTACTCACTTACTCTCTGACCTTACTTGGTTACTTGTCTCTGTTTAATGTTTATTAATATAGCCTGAGCTTGGCTTTTTTCTTTTCTGTGGCTTAATATACCAGAACAACCAGGAAAAATAAATATGGCTTTGCTTTGAACTTCATATCTTTTCAGCTTTCCTTATTAAACCTCCATCTAGTTTCTCCATTTTGTTATACCAATAGATTCATACATGTATTAAAAAACAGAACTTTAAGCTCTTATAGAAATTGTTTAGCCAAAGTGCATTTTAGGAGAATATTCCGGAGTATTTGGAGATGTTGGAAATGGAACCTGAGTCTATGACATTAAAAATAAGGAGTATTTATTCCAACCAGAGTCATTAAAAGTGCACAAGTTTTTGCTGAATTACAATTTCATTTTTGTTATTAATCAGCAGAACACATAGCTACTGCTGTCGATAAAAGTATACAAGTGTTGGTTGTTCAGTTAGGGTAGTGATCATTTCAAAATCAAAACAAATTTCATATTTAAATCATAATTTGGCACCAGATCTTCCAGGCTCTTGTAAGTATCTGAAACCTCATTTGTTATTTGACTGCCTCTGGTTTGAATCCTGACAATTTTTCCATGATACCAGCCACAGTTACGCACGTTGGTATTTTTCCTATGGTGGGCGACATCTCTAACATGACAGATGAGCAGTTTATTTCACAGGTTTTGCAAAGCAACTTTCAGGCAGTAAAGCTTCACTGACCCTACTGACTTGGAGTGTATTCGAGCCAATTATGTAAAAGCTGAATGTCATTGCCAACTCAGTTACCCATCCAGCTCTTTCTGTAATCAGATTATCCAATTTTATACAGTTTCTGCACTGGCCACTTTTTGATTTGAGTTCACAGAGTGAAATTCAGAGATTTTTTTTTTCCTATTTCCAGCTGTATAAAAATGTTAATATCTGAGAATGCGTCACACAGAGTAAAAAGATTTGTATGAGTATAGTGCTAAGATGAATACCACCCCTGAGATGTGCCGGTGTTTATTAATAATAGGCTAGTTTCAAGCACTGAATATATTTTCAGGTGACATAAAGTACCTCAGCAGAAGGCTGCTGCTGTGCAGAGCAGCCTACGCCTGGCAGCCTGTCGTCAGAGAAGGTGAAGAAATGGATTGGGCTGGTTGGATAAGGCACCTCTCCATGACCATCGGGAGACTCACTAATTCAGTGTTTTCCGTTTATTTGCAGATTCTGGTATCTTAGTCCATTATTTCCAAAGTGGATTATCAATTTGGCTGAATTTGTAGATAATGAACCCTCATGTTTTGAAGTGCCAGGCACCCAATCCCATTATTTGAAATCAATGGGTTATGGGAGTGTGCTTAGTACCTCTTAAAATTAAGTCCAAAATGAATTGCAGATATAAAACCAGCAGCAAATAATTAGTTTGAGCATGCTTCCAATGAAGTCAATGACTATAGTTTTATCGATGTTATTGGGCATGAATCAAGCTCCTATCAGGAGTATATCCAGCAATTAAAAAAAAAAAATGAACATTTCCATCTCATTTAAAGAAGCTTTGTAATACATTGTTACACCTTACCATGTAGTGCCTCTATCAAGACTTTTTGAAATTTCCTACATTAAGATTTGTGCATACCAAGCTGTTCCTGCTTACTTTTGCAAATAGATAACAAAGCTATACATTTTTTAATAAGCAAATGCTGGATATTATTAGCATTGTTGCTTTGAGATCCACTCTGCTTATACTAAAAAAATGGCATGGATACATTAACAAGGTAAACTGCAAAGTCCTCAAGAAATATAAAAAATTTTGGCCAGAGATAAATGTAAGACATCTTGGCAGCATCTTACACAGAATCTACCACAAGACATGAGCATATTTAGTTGCTGCCTTAGCCCTTATTCACCTCCCTGGACCAGCCCCAGCAGGAAGAGATGAGACATGTTTCAAAGGGGTCTAAAGGGGTTTCCTTACATTCCTCCCAAGCCACACTCTTTAGGAGCAAAGCATGGAATTTAACCCTTGAATATGGAAAGAATGTATTTCTAGTAGTGTCCTAGATGTACATACTTATGTGTGTCGTGATTTAACCCCAGCCAGCAACCGGGACCATGCAGCCATTCACTCACTTCCCCTGCCCATCCCCCCCCGCCCCCATAGGGGTGGGGAGAAAAAGGAGGAACAAACCACCATGGGTTGAGATAAAGACAGTTTAATAGAACAGTAATGGAAGAGAAAAAAAAATAACAACAGTGGTAAAAGAATATACAAAATAAAGTGCTGCAATACAATTGCTCTCACCACCCGACGATCGGCGGTCCAGCCTGTCCCGAGCAGTCATCATGGATCCCTGCCCAACAACTGACCCCTATTTATATACTGAGCGTGGGGTCTATGGCCAGCTTGTCCTGTCTATGCTCCCTCTCAGCCTCTATGGGAAGCTGAAAAAGTCCATGACTTAATATAAATATTACCTAGCAACAACTAAACCAACGTGTGTTATCAACGCTATTCTTATACTAAATCCAAAACACATCAGCTAGTAGGAAGAAAATTAACTCTATCCCATCTGAAACCAGGACAATGGGAAAAAATATTTTAAAGTCAATTTGAGTTGTGATAATGAAAACGTCTGAAGTTTATTTCATATATTCAGAAATTCAAAACTCATCAAGGAATACAAGTTTTTAGTCATTAGTTTTGGCCTGTAAAACAATCACATCATATCTTTACCTAATTCCTTGTTACAGAGAAGTAGGCTGTCCTTCAAGTCTGGGTAGAGTTGGACAGACACTGTGATTGTTCAAGAGGGGCATGGGGACTCAGGTGCAGTAGCAAACAACCCCATGTTCAGGGGACCCCTGAAGCTTGCTTATCCAGCCCTCCTAAAAAAAACAGGCAGTGGAAAACTACTAGTGAGAGATCGTGCTCCTGAATTTTGTCCTGTCCTGAGCAAAAGCTGATTTGTCCTGGTCCCTAAAGCACTTATTGTGGCACATTGGAGCAGCGTAAGGTGCTTATTTATGGCCTGGGACCAGTCTGAACAAGCAGAAAAATGGCAGCAGTCTTCCTTTGTGGTATTAGGTCCGAGACGATGTGTTGTTAAGTGCTGAGAAAGTGTTACATGTTCTCACCTTGTCTGCTGGGTAGTTTCTACGGGAAGCTCACACACAACTATTTAGGCATGGTAAGAAGTTGCTTAGGGTATCGTCTATTTGTATGACCCAGTGCATCATTTCTGCAGCCCACCGTGCTGCCACATGCTGTGCTGCCCAGAGCAGGCAAGCCCAAAGCCTTCTCCTTCCCCGAGAGCACTGCAGAAACAGCCAACAGCAGGCACTGCACCCAAAGCCACAACAAGTCTTTTGGTCCCTTCTCAGGGCCCTGTGAGCTGCTTCTCCGGCTTTTTGCCTGTTCTTCCACCCCCCAACAGAAAACCAAACAAAAAAAAAATCCCACCAAATCCAAACCCGAACAGATATATGCAGCAGCAGCAAATGCATTGTCTCACCTTCACCTAAGCCAGCAGTCTCAGGGTAACTCCTCTGGTTAATGATGAGACCTTGTCACACAGCCCAGTGCTCTCATTGGGAAGGTATTTCCTACTTAGAGGAAACAGAACAGTTAATTGAATAAGCCGCCTTCATTCTCATTTGCAGTTTTCTTTTTTTTTTTTTATTTGTGCTTTTTTTACCTGTTTTAAGTTAATTCAAGAACCTAAATGACTTCAGATCTTACAGCCCAATTCTATTTTTGCCTTATTTCAAAGAATAACTTTAATTTTAGGAGAGAGAAAGATCAGAAAATGAGGCAAGTGTGACTGCTCCTTTTCATGGAGAAAGTAAAAAAAAAAAAAAAAATCTTATCATGGATCTATGCATTAAGAGAGGCTCATTTTAAAAGCTCTCCTTAGACTGTAAGAATATTTTATACAAGGTAATTCAGACATCTTTATGCAATGCAAGAATTTGGCTAAAGTTAACATTCATGCAGTGATGGAAGAACTTATACTCTTCTGTATTTTGATTTTTTTAGATACCTAGTCTGTAAATATTCAGACTCTTCTGGCTGGGAGAATTTTATTACCTGCATTTAAAGGATTTGATCTTTCATTTGTCCTCAGTTTGGGGGAAATGAAAGTCATTGCTAACTTCCCAGTTTCAAGAGAGATGAATCAGACATTGTCCTAGCACTTTCCCAGGTGGCTGCCAAAAAAGCACAGGCATAGAGGAGAAGCACATATCACCTTTCGTCTGGCCGCTGAAAACTTCATTTCTACATAGGATGGGGGTAAGGGGTGAGGAGTGGGGGGTGGAAATCCATGTCTTAAGTAACATTCAGCTGTAGCTTTGTTGTGTTGATTAGTCATACAAAACACATACGGCAAAAAAGCATTGGTGCACTGGGAAAACTGAATTTCTGTTGAAAGAAAACTCATGTTATAGTTCATGATGTACAACGGTTTCATGGGAGAATGAACAGTCCAGGAATCTGAGAAACAACTGGAGTGTAAGGTACATTTTAGAAATATCTATCCTGACAGTGCTGGAGTAAGATGATCAGCAGCCCTGTTTCTGGCAAATTCTTTGCAGGGTTTCAATGAGAATAACCATGCAACTCCATGTCTTTTTGTTCTGAAGAGAGCGTATCTATTTACTGCAGCTGAAAACTCTGACTTAGAGGCATCTTTCTTTTCTGCCTCTTGGGTTTTGTTACCAATATCTCAGAGCTCGTTCTCACATAGGCTTGCTTCACCATTTGCTAGCTTAAAAAACAGCATTTCAATAAAAAATATCCCCTGCCCCAAAAATTATACTATAATATATGCCTCACGACTGAAGAGCTCTAGCTCTGACAATTGTATTTCCCAGCTTTTCTAGTTCACGATACAAAATCAGATCCTTAAAAGAGCTCCCTTTCTTCTCCATTCAAGTCCCCCCTCCCCAGACTCTTAGGTGTTTCACATAAGATGTGCCATGAAATAATTAACCGTAGTTACAGTTTGCTGGATGACTTCATGCCACTTCATGTAAAACTGACCCACTCTCTTCTATGAGATTTACCTGAAACTGATACAGGAAGAATATTAAATGTTAAAAAAACCAACGCTCTCCAAACAAGATCAAGGAACGTGGCCACCCTTTGCAGTCTGTTTACAGACAAACGTGTTGGTTAGATAATCCGTCAATGAGATGTTTGCTTTTTTCCAAAAATTTAATTAGGTTTTGATAGATTCATCAGTTTTCATCTAAATTATTTTTGGTGAATCCTAATTGGCTCCTGCTGTGGCTTGGCAGCCACATAACTGATCATATGCCTATTTAATCCACTCATGGGATATTTAACAAATTGTTAGCTATTTCACTGTGCACTGAAGTGTAGCTTTACCAATTCTTTTTTCCTGTCATGCTACTGGGGCTATTATGACAGTCCATTATGTGATTTATTTTGTGAAATAAATGTGAAGTGTTGCAAAAACAACAATACATCATAATCTTCACCCAAAATATAATAAGGTCAAGAGACATCTCTAAGCTTGTACATGCAAAACACTAATACCTTTCTTTCCAATCTGCAGACCGTAGTTTGCCTTTTCTGATGTTAACATACTAAGCAAGACATATTGCAGTGAAATACTTACGTGATAACTCATTTTATCCTTCTAAAATAAGTACTTAATTGGTTAACAGAAAAAGTAATAGGCCTATTTATCAGATATTTAGGCTTGTCTACCTGGGGAAATAGCCTGGAATAGTTATTGCATAGTAACTCTTCAGGCGGACATTCTTAATCCATAGCCAAAGTGTCTCTGCGTGTTTAGCTTAATCCATGCTGGGAATGGGTACAGACTGGATGTTGCACTTTAAATTCACCCCCTAAATTTATTCTGCAATAACTCCCCCACATAGACAAATTCTTAATGAAAGCAATTTAAGGAGCTGAGCAAAATAGCTGTAAAGCTTAGTTCTTCCTTTATGCAGCAAAATGGTCGCTCTCCTTCCCATGATGCAGCTCGTTGCGTAGGACTAGGGGAGACGCCCTGGGAATGTGGAAAGATGCTTGAAATAGGAATAACTGAGGTACAGATCCATATGCTCCCTCTTTTCCCCCAGCTGCCCAATTCATTTAGCTTAGGTGATGTCGATCCTTCTCTTTCTAGGGTTTTTGTTTGGCTGGTTTGTTTTTTGTTTTTAATTTTTTTTATGGAATGTAGAAAAGAATACACACGATGCTCTGGAATTTATGGTACTTGCTCCTGTTTTTCCTAGTGGAAGGTGAGCTGCTGGGGTGCCTGGTCTGCAGAACAGTCTTGCAACACCTCAACTCTCTGCTGGAGATGCGACACTTGGTGTTCCCTCTCCTTGCACTGAGGCTGAACCAGTGAAGGTGATGGTTTCTGGTGAGTGTGAAATGCTGCTTGTCTCTAAATTAAATATCAGGGTAATTATGCCTATAAAACAGTGTGAAATTTTGAAAGACAAACATGATAGATCTGTAAAATACAATGAATCATCCTCTCAGTAGAAATACCGAGTTTTCTCAAAACCTGGTAATTTCAGTGTGCCACAATTTACACAGCATCGGGCTTTAAGAATCCATAATTCAGATACCAGAAAAGAATACAAAGCAGAGCTAGCCCAGCAAACCACCTAAAGTGTCATTAAACTGTTATAATTCACGCACCGTAGGAGACATACATCAGATTCTCCATATCCAAGTTTCTTTAATAGGCAGTAGTAGGTGAATACACAAGTGCAGTAAAGCGCTGTCAAACCAAACCATTAGGGATGACAGACCCTGGCAGATTAAGTCATGATGGTGAGGTCAGTGGGATGTGAAACTTGGCTAATGATGTCATGCCCTTGTCAGCTTGCATCGGCTAAACATGTTAAGGCTTACCAGCAAGTCCTGTGGCTTAGTGAGCGCTACTAAAGGGAATTTCAACCTGAAATAGGTCAACATGAGCAGAATACAAATGCTCGTGCCACAAAGACTCTTGGTGAAAGCCTGGCACTGCTGAAGTCAACGGGAGCTTGGCCAGTGACCTCAATGAGGCCAGGAGCTTGCCCTTTGGCTTTTGCAGATGTGACATTCAATTAAATCCCTTTGCTTATATTCTGCAGATTGGTTTTCATTGTATGTCATAAGACTTTTGTAGATTGTAAACTGTGCAGCAGGGAACTATGTCTCATTAAAGACCGGTACAGATCCCAAGTTAATGGGACACTGGTCCTTCCAGGGCCACATCATGCAAGCTGAAGAACAAAGCAATAAAAGAAAGCTCATCCACAGGGCAAGAACAATCATGCTCTAGGAATTAGCTAATATTAATCATCTGAAAACAACTGCATGTGGTGTCTTATGCAGACAAGCAGAGCAGCATGGGTAAGTCACAACCAGCTTCCCCCTGCCAGAAAACATTATGATGAGCAGGAGCTCGGCTAGAGGAGATGTCTCCCAGCCGAGACCGAGCTGCTCTGTCAGCTGGAACTCCAGGAGCCAGCCAAAGATTTCCAAAGGGGAAAGGGGCACTAAGAGAGGGGCTGGACAACAAGCCAGGATGAAAGTAGGCTGCATCTCTTTGGGACAGAGATCAGTGGTGCGTCTGATGCTTCAGACAAGCAACCGACCTTGAAACTCCGGCTGCCTCATAGATGTGGAGATTGTGTTTTATACTAGCTCAATTTGGTTTTGAATTAACACTCAATGAACATGCACTAAAGCTAGTTCCTTCAAGCAGGTTTTGTTTCACAGAATGGTAGGGGTTGGAAGGGACCTCTGGAGATCATCTAGGCCAACCCCCCTGCCAAAGCACGTCCACCTGGAGAAGGTTTATTGTGGGGTTTTTTTTACTGCTGGGCATAGGCATTGCTAGGCTTAACCAATTGAGTGAGGCAAAAAATACTGCTCCCGAGCTGGAGTTACAAAGGCAAAGAAGCAAACATGCACACCCCAAAGAGGCAATCAGCAGAGGTTCTCAGATCATACAGAACAGTGTCTGAAGTGTTGTACAGCCCGAATCTTCCCCTCAGCTTTTCATTGAAGCACAGGTCTACCAAGCTCTGCTCAGCACATCTAAGGGCAGCAGAAGGGAAAGAGTAAAGGCAGTATATTTAATCCTTCTTCAATGTCTTCTGTTCTGAGAGGCTTCAAAACACACTCCTAAAATTCTCCAAATTTATTTTTAGAAACATCCTGACTCAAGAATCTTAAAGTCAAACTGAATCCCAATGGCCAGTGGTGATGAAAAAATTAAAAATCTCATTCTGATTCAGATCTATGACTAGTTTCCAGCACAGTTGCTTGGTTTTCTTAATTGCAAATGTGGATAAGTGTTTAAATTGTACTTCATTATTTACATTAGAGGGATTCACTTTTTTAAAAAGGATTGATTTATCATTTTCTCCTTCCAATGAAGTAAATAAAACCCAACGGGAAGAGGCAGAATTGACTAATTCTAAATATGTAAGGGCCAAAGTCTTACATACATTTAGGCAACTAAAACTAAATTGCAGTGAGATTTTTAGAAATGCCCAACAGGCTAGATGCATTATTTCTGCTAACGTCAAAGAGGGGTTTACAGTCAAACTGCCAAAAAAATGGCAATATCTGAAAGATAAGAAATAGAGTATTATTAGTGTCAGTGCCAGAAAATGTTAATGCAGGTGATGTTACAGTGAATGAAATCAGACCCAGGCAAGTAGCTAAGATAAGCAAGTTTCAGAAAATGAAAACCATGTATTGAACAAAAGTTTATGTCATTAGGAATCCTAGAAGTGCACAATCTCTCTAATAATAGTAATTGAAGAGACACTTCAAGGAATATAGTGACCTCAAAAGATGGTTAGAATTAGATAGGAATAATAATCTTCTAGTGAGGAGGCAGATACTGTCAGTCAAAAAAAAAAAAAAATCAGGTAAAAAAAAATAGTGTAAAGTAAAAAATGAAAAGTAACAAGTTTGTGTGTTATTGTCACAGCCTTTTGGGCTGGCCATGGACAGGCCCATGAGACAGCCCTGGGCAAGGGACACTGTGAAGTTCCTTCACCAAAATGTGAAGATCTGTATTTTGCTACTGACTTAACCCTCCTCCCAGTTGCTGTGCACATACAGATAAACCTCCAAAGCCAGGAGTAATGGGGAAGACAACGTTTCAACAAGACAACCAAGTTTGGTAAAGTCTGAATGATTGTGAATAACCAAAAGCAAATAGGAAATTCTGGGAAAGTGACATACACTGTCAAAGCAGGAAAGAAGCAGAAATAAAGGTATAAACAGGAAAAGTTTCTGAGAATATGAACACTTCAGGTAAGGTAGAAAGCAACACAGAAACCCTCTGTCAACACGTACCAAGATGAAGCTATGCAACTACAGATTATTTCCATCAGCAGACAGAAGTGTGCCCAACCACAGCACAGAACAAAAGCCAGGAAATCCCTTTAATTCAACAATGCCCTCTATATCAAAATTTGATCAGAGTGACAAAGTCATTAACATTGAAATACTTGAACAAACAAAGGAGATACTGGTGACCACAAATAGTCATACTTACCATGGGCTGGGCAAGTACCAAACCAGCAGTACATAAAGTTCAACAGCGAGTATCAGCCAGAAGCCAACGCAGGGGTGAAAATGGGTCTGTGGAAGAACAATGGAGCAACAAGCTGGCATAAGCATGATGTGAGCTGCAAATCAGCCTGGCATAAGCAGACGAGTGGAAAGGCATCCAAAGAGTTCTATTTAGCTAAAGAAAGAGAACACTAAAATACTACTTTTGTGCATTTTAAATTGAAATCCACTTTCCATCCAGAAGCAACTTGGCACAATCACAAGGAAAAAGGTACCTAGTTATTCAGCGTATACTAATGCGCTAGAGAAAATGTAAAAATGTTGTTACAGAAAAAGGCAGGTTATGGTATGTGACTGCTGTAATAAATATGTATGTAGGGCCAAAAGAGTAACAAATTTGGCATAAAAGTATATTCAGTTGCAAATCTGTATGAGTGCATGATTATGAAAATCAATAAGAATTTTCCTTTCTTTACTGAAATACAAATACAAAAAAAAAAAAAAAGATCAAAATGAATGCCTTCAGCAAAGTTCCCTTGTTCTGGTTTCAGGCCAGTAAAAAAAAAGAGTTTGAAGAACAGTTTTCAGAAGGCGTAAAAACCTCATAATTAATCATTTCTTCAAACACATTGGGAGCAGGAAGCTACAGAGTTTGTAGGCCCATTAATTGATCAAAGTACAAAAGGAGCTCTCAGAGAAGATAAAGCAGAGGAGGAAAATTAAATGATTTTTTGCAGCCTTGAAGGAGTTTAGGGAAATTTCTGGGCTGGAACCCTTCCTCATACATCAGAGCAGAAATGTCAGAGGAACTATCTCAGAGTGAGTTCATTAGAGGAATCTATAGAAGAAATTGTCAAAATTAAGGTAACAAATTGTCAGGCCCAGATGATTTAAAAGCTGACCTACTAACAGAAGCTGCAAGGCATTTAGAGCTGCTATGGCACTGCAGGAAGGGAGGATGGCAAGTTTTTAAGAGTTGCAAGGTGTACCTGGAGAGCTGCAATCTAGGAGCTCTAGCACCTGTTGGTTTGACAACTATATCAGGAGAATTGGTAGGGGATAAATCAGTGGATATAAGGAAAGTCTAGTACCCTGGAGAAGCAGCTTTCAAAAGGTGAAGGTGCACACCTTGCAAACTAGGCAAAGGTTTTTTGAAGGCATCCAAGCAGAGACCCAGTTAAGAATATGGGCCCAAAAAATGCAAAAAAAAGACTGTGCTGGGTTTGCTAAGTGCCCATAAGCTCTCCAAAAGTGAATGCCTGGGAAAGAGCTGACCAGAGCAGATGTACATGATGCTCCTGATGAGTATTCTTACTGCCTCCAATCATTTTGGCTTTCAGGAATTCCTCAGGCAGCCTTTATCTCTATGCATTTAATAACCCTCAATGGATTTGGCATCTCTGAACCAGCCCAGTCTGCTCCCTGAATCCATAAAAACATTACACTATCCACATTATGTGAGGCAATGAATTTTAAAACTTAACTACACATTACATGAGGAATCACCTTGCTTTTTTTGTTCTAAGTATGGCTTCTAGTAGTGTCCTTCAGTGTCCTCTAGTTCATATACAAAAGATAGTGAACAAGCAATTCCCACCCCCTCCTGCACATACTAATTGGGATTTAATCTCCTGGGATTCTTGAAAGCATTTGACAATATCCTTCACAAAAAACTCTTCCAAAACATGTGTTGCCACAAGATAGGAAAAGAACTCCTTTCAGGGACAAATAGAGTTTTAATTAATAAGAAACAACCAGTGTTCTCAATGCAAGGAAGGCATCGGTAAAGTCTTACAGGAGTATGCGATAGGTCTGCCCTATTCAACACACTTCTAAATTACCTGGAAAAGGAGGTGAATAGTAAGATGGCAACGTTTTCTGTTGATAAGAATTTATTCAGTATAATCATTAAAAAAATAATAATAAAAAAAAGAACTGCAGTATGCAGACTGACTGGATCATTAAGTGGCAGATGAAATTCAAAGTAGATGAATGTAAAGTAACGTGCATGAGAAAAACAATCCTAACTTTACATGAACAGTGACAGTCTTTGAATTAGCATTATCATTCAGAAATAAGATCTTGGAAATACAATAGGCAGTCTATGAAAGTGTCAGCTCAGTGCTCAGGAGTAATAAAAAAAGCAAATTGAATGTTAGGAGTTATTAGGAAAGGAAAAGAGAAGAAGGGAGAGAACGTCACCCCCCTCGGTATAGATTTGGGGCACCCACACCTTGAATACTGTGGGTAGTTCTGGTCCACCCATCTCCAAACTGCATAGCAGGTCTGAAAAAAGGATTGAGAGAAGGAGTATCAGGGCAACAAAGGTATCAAGTAGCTTCTGCATCAGAAATTATTAAACAGATTAGGCTTTTTCAGCCTGAAAAGAGATGACTGAATGAACCTGTAAGTAAAGTTTATGAAACCACAAGTGTATGGGGAACATAAATAAGAACATTGTGTTCATTGTGTTTTCTAAGACAAGAACCAGAAAATATCAAAGGAAACTGGAAGATGGCAAATTCAAAACAAACAGAAGATATAAAACACAGTCATCTGTGAAATGTCTTTCCATAGGCTTTCACTAGAGTTTCCCTGGCTTCATAAAGTGGTTAGTCAAGCCAAGGTAAGAAGAATCCATCCAGCTCTATTAAATATGAGGATAAAATGCATAGCCCAAGCAGAAGCTAAGACGTTATGCTGAGGAAAGGTTTTTCAGCTGCCCTGGCATTGTCCTGCTCCCAGTGCATCAAGAGTTAGCTTCTATAAGGGAAAAGATATGGATTAAATTAATATTTTGGCAGTACAGCATTAGACTCTCTCCTGTGCTTAATCAATGCACTTCAGCTTCTATGTTTGACAGCTAATAAAATATGTTTGTGTAACTAGAATTAAAAAAAAAAGTATTTGGTACAGCACACTGACAGACAAGGAGCATGGAGCTCCACCAGACTACGCAAATGATATTTTTTCAGCATCACTTAAAAGTTTCACACTTGAAAACTATAATATCAGATAAGTGAATGTGAGTTATCAACAAATTAACACGGGAGCAGTGCTTCAAAAGGAGGTATAACCATAGCACCATGGCAACTTAAGATGGCCAATTGTGTTGACCCTGGCATATCAATTCAGGTGCAAATTAAGTTCGTCTTAATCAAAATACTGTTCAGTTTTAATTACAACAAATATCGAGATGGTAGTTTAAATCTTGGCTTGTCACTGTGCAGTAACCACAGACTGCCAGTTATAGAGCTCAGAGTTTGAACCTTGCTTTGCTTCCTCTCGCTTTGGTACGTTGGGTAGCACTATTTGGTGGCATTGATGCCAGTGAGTCCTAGTCCTTTTCTGGAGCCCTAGCTGGGAGAAACAATCAAGGTGTTTGTAGATGGACGCATCAATGGCAGAGCTACAGTGAGCCTGAGCACAAGCCTGAGATTTTGTAGTGGTCTCATAGTTACAGGCATGACTGAGACACATTTGGCCACCAGTGTCTGCCATGGTCAGCTGCAGAAAAAAGTTCTCAGCTCTTTGGAAAACAGAGTTTCAAGATCTTGCTGTTAAGTAGTCCAGACTAGAGTGGAACTTGGCAAAAAAACTCCATACATGTCATCCTGGGGGTTACTAAAGACAGGGGAATCTAGAGGGGTTTAAAGACAAAAAAAAAAAAAAACAAACCCAAAAAAAACCAACACTTCAGGAATACCATTAGCACTTACTTCCCAATGACTTCCCACAGGAGAAATTACAAGTTACAAAACGTCCCTATATTTGCTTTGCTTCTGTTGCTTTGGGCATGATGTGTGATGGAGCAGGCACTGCTCTCCATACAGGTGGGCAAGGGAGGACTGGCTGAGAGGTGTCCAGTGTCTCAAGATCAGGACCTCAGGACACACAGGAGGATGGCACACATGTGTACACACAGAGCCATCCCCAGGCGAGGAGGGAACCAGCAGCCAGACTGCTGCCCCATCTGTTCCTACAGGAGCAGAGGGCTCCTCCTCACTGGAAAACCCCTCAGGGTGGGCAGAACCTCTGTATCTATTTACTGGATATCTAGAGCACCTTCTTAACCCTAACTGTGCCAGAAAGGTGGATGGCACATTAAATCGTAATCAGCCAGATTCCACACAAAATTTAAAGCATAGGCTTACTCTAAGCAGTATGTGCCAAGTCATCCTACCTCACTTCTCTGGGCAGGTTCCACAATCCAAGCGCCATCCTCATCATAAAGACAACGTTGTTCTCAATTTTCCAGGGGTACCATGCCACAGCAGCTTCAACCACCTTTAGCTACCATTATCAGTGTTAAGCACCCTGAAAATCAGAGCCTTAAGGGCTTGATTTTTGTTGGTTTTATCTGAGACACAGCTGAAAATACTCAGTCCATTTATCCCATCAGTGGGAAAAGACAGCCCACCTGGAGTGGTTTGGAAATGAAGGGAAACTGTGATAGAGCTTCTTGCAAATGCTAGAGTATTTTAGCAAACTTCCCAAATAGGTATTTAAGAATTCAAACAGCTAGTGGTTCAGAACTAGCAGCACGTAAAGTCTCACAGAAAAATAAAATAAGAAATCTCCATGTGTCCTTCGCCAGATAATTGAAAACCATACTGCAAATTGTTCTGACATGTTTTTGAACTTGCATTTTATTCTATGAATTGATGTTAAACTGTGACCCTTTGCTTGGCCATTTGCAAATAGGAAGATTGTCACATTAAATCATTATAAAATACAGCCACATTTACATTCCAATTTTAGTCTGCATTTAGTGAGGAAGACAAAATAAGAGTTACCTTTAATTGAAATGACTCCCCAGAATGCTAATGAACCCTTGATTGAGTTCGGACATTTTCATAATTCTGATGTTCTTATTTTGCTAACAAAAAGTCAAGAAGACAGCTGACCTCCTCTAATATGCTTCTGTTCAATGGAAGGAAGCATACAGGGAATTGTATTCTGTTTTAAAAATAACAAAGATTGTTGCATTTGTCTGGAGATTGACAGAAGGTGATAGGACAAAACAGGAGTGAGAAAAGTCATCATGTTTTTGTGTTCATATTTTGGTTACTGGTAGAATATCTTTCTGAGAGCACAGGCTGTGTTGGACTTAGCAGAAAGGTAGTTTGCTCATTTCTGCAGTGACATAAAGTTGGCCTTCATTTCTTCATGAGACAGACTTCACAAAAAACAGGTGCCGCAAATGTGAAAGTTTTTCAGCACAGCATTTTGTGTTTACCACTTGACAGATTTTGTTTTCAGCAGAAACACAGTCTTTAAGCCCAATGCTCCCTCCTGCACTTTATGTAGTAACAGACACGCGGAGCAGGACAGGGTGCAGCAGGAGAACGGGGACTTGTGCCCTCGCTTTGCACAGGTGCGAGGGGTTTCCCACCCTGAACTCATCCAGGATGAGAAATTCAACGTGCTCTGCCTTCCGCATGGCACAGCCGGTTCCACCCGAGCTGCTCCTCCTGCCACAGCCCTCATTTCTCTGCCGTGACACTGCCTGATTGACCCCTCTCTCCGCTCTCCAGAACCCCAGGTGTGTAACCAAAGATGCAGTATTACCAATCAACACAAACACGTATTAAAGAATCCCTAAGAGTCATTTAATGCAAATAACGTGCAAGTAAGTTATTCTCCATAGTTCCTGAGGCAACAGCCACCTCTGCAGTGGGTGGCTTCCAGAGCCAAAGTGGAAAAGTCAGGCACCCAGTAGAGGGAAGCAAGTTGGTGACAGCACAGCTGTCTTGAGCTGGCTTGTGAGCATCTGGATAGGAGACCTTCCATACACAGGCAATGTCCTGCATCTTTCTTTCAGTTGTTGAACAAAATAGATAGCCACATTCTCAGCCCCTTTAGGGGGACAATGGTCCTTAAGCTTTGTTTTGGAAATTTCAAAATAGAACGATGTTATGGAAAATATTTTTCTTAGGTTTAGTACTTCCAAATCAAATGCTGGGAGATGAACAATTTTTAAAATGAAATGGCAAACAAAAGCAAAGTGTTTTCTGCCAATATTTCTACTATTTCAAATGCTGATTGGAAAGAAACATAGAAATGGGCGTGGGGTAGGAATACCAGTTGTGAGGGCAGCATAAGCACATCTGAATAAACAAGAGCTGACACAGAATCTTCACTCAGTTTCCTAACTAAAGCATTACAGATTCAGAAAGCTGAGATCTTTCTCTCTTCTTTGTGTCCTTCTATTTCCCTATTTTATCTGGAAGTAGAAGTCATAAAAAATCCCAGACAGATGCTATTTCACTTCCCCACAATTGAAGGACAAGTGAATCTTTGAGGAAAAACCTGCCTCTCAAACTGCCAGCTACTGATGTGACAGGCAGAGAAGCTCCCTTGAGATTTAAATACTTATCCAACAAAAATTTGCTGTCTGTCCAAGCACAGCATTTAAGTGGCTGCTGATATTATACATAGGTTTTCAGCTATCAGAAGAGTCTCAGCTGCAAAAAGAAAAAAAAAAAATCTTTTCCAAGATTAGCCGTTTCTTCAGGTTTTAAGATATGGCAATGTGGAACATGCAAAACGCTTCACTTCCTTACTTAACAAATCACCATTTGCATTAAAACAAGCAGAGTACTTAACATTTTACCAACAGAAAAGTCTGTCAGAACAAGGTATCCCAACAGCAAGCCATCCTCAGGCCAGCAGAGAAAGGACTTGCTGGCGTTGGCAGGCTCAGCTGTTCGCTATGCACAGACCTTAACAAACGTTTGCAGCGTACTGTAGGTAATTAAATGTTGAGGGGCTCATTTTGGAGAGCAAAGCCTGCTAATTCTGTGCCTTGAAAATATGCTCATAACAATGACAGGGCTTTTTTTAGTTCTAGCTTCACGTTATCGTGAAATGCAAGGTTATATCACAGTTCAATTGATTAAGTGAGGATTGCCCCAGTAGAGAGATTTGATTATGCTGCAAGTATGGGCTTGGGGAGAGTAATCAGTAGTTTCATCCTCATTCTGCATCTCCAGTTCCACATTTAGATTACGAGCAGAGCCTTTCAGGTTTCTTAATTTGTTTTTACAAGATATCACAGATCCACAGCTGTTTGCAGCAGACACAGAAGAAGGTGCATTTGTGCAACATATTGAGCCCTTAATTATTGAGGCATTTCTTGTTTTGGTGACCTCCATCCTTGTTCAACTTATCTGTAGTCACAGTCAGCAATAGCTGTGGAAGAAACGGAGCAAAGACAGCTAAACTGTTTAGGCAGCAGCATTAATGCTGACTTTGATTGCTTTCTTCACCTGTTCACTGCCTTCTATTTAAAATTGTCAGGTGGCTGGCAAAGCACTCAGGAAAGTTTACATTTGTCCAGTCATGATTTTCAGAATACAGGTTTTTTGTCCTTGACTTTTATTCATCTGTCTTGCAGGGACCTAGGCACAAACCCAGGTTCTGAATTGTATGCTAACCTGATGTTAATGAGAGATAAGAAAAAACGCTAATATCCAGGCCAGCTCTAGAAGAAATATTTCTGTGGCTGGTACCCAGTAATCCACAGGATATATGTAGTTTAAAATGATAAAAGAAAAAAACTGCATTTAAATACTTTTATAAGAGTAGCATGATCATAAGTAGCCCCCAAAAAGGACCACAGATTTGGCAGGGAGAATTGCTGACCAAAATGCAATATGCATAATTAGTATGTAATTTACTAACCTCGGTAAATCTACTTAAATGCCACAGGTAGACTGGCAAATGAAATATATTTATTAGAGTATTACAGGAGTGCGTTACCCTCTGCCAGTATTTTCTTCCAACCTACTTGGGGCTTTCAGTGCAGAACCTTGGGTCATTTCCATATTTCCTGGGCAACAACTCCTACCTGACGGGCAACAGTGATCTATCTTCACTGAGCTGTAGCCCCAGGAGAAATGTCTTCTGGGTTTTGAACACCTACATTCATAGGAAAACCTCTCTGTAATGATTGCTTAAAATCTAGAAGTACATATTTATTTCAGAAATATCTTCCCTGAAGCTGATTGTCTTTATGGAAAACATCAGTTGGAAATCACAAAACAGGTTTGAATATTACTAAAAACATTCTTGTTTAAAAAAGACATGTCAGCAATGTGACACAGTCCTAATTACTGCAGAGACATTAGCAAATAATTATATGCAAATAAATGAAGCTAATCAAAGTTATTAGCACATTTTGCTAGTCCATCATTTCAATTGCTTTAGGCTATGTTACAGCATTGGTATCAGAGAATCACCTATAAAAAATAACAACAAAACTTTATTATGTGGATATCCAGCATTTGTATAAACACTGAAAATGTGGTCTTGAACCAGCGAACCCGCTCGGTATCAAACTGGAATGGCTCTGGTAATCCATATTACCAATAGTATGAGAATGGTTTTATATGGAAGGCGGGGTTGGCAGTCCAATATATCCTATTTCACAGTTTCTTCTAGAAGTGTGCCCATTCAGTTGAAAGACATTTCTGTGCTGGGTTTTTGCTTCAGGCTGTATCTGTTACTGGGGCTGTCTGTTTTGACTGTTTCTATCATTTCAGGAACTGGGACTTGGAGAAATACGTTGTTTTACCGGTGTTAAAAAATCCTGATTGGAGAAAAATCTGGCATTGCCGTGTTTTGACACAATGGCTAATTCCTGCTTCTGAGTTGCACTTTTTCTGCCCTGTGATAAATCTGCCTGGATTTTGCCAGTTTTTAACTTCTGGGTAAAAAAAATGCAGTTTGTTCTTGTTGGGTGGAGACTTCCATTTTCTCAGCACAGTTTCCAAGAATTTCCTTTTCTCTGGTCTTGCTCAAGCTGCTCCAGCGACTGGGAGGGCACTGTCCCCTCGGCATGACTCACAGCCTCCAGGATGCCCCGCCAAGGCAGATTTGTCTTTCATGGGTGTTCTGGGCTCGGCTGCTTCCTGGTGCTGGAGCGGAGATGACTCAAAGGCCAGAGGAAGAAGAAAGAGAGGAACAAGGATCCTGGGAAGTCTGAGACTCAGTGCTGGAGGAGAAAAGAATATCGGCTGCCCAAATCGATTGGGGCTCAGCCAGAGGGAAACAGAGCCTGGCTCTGTGGCAAAAAGCATCGTGGAGGAAGGATGTGACTAACTGGGGAGGGAGGGAAGGATAACTGGGAGTTCAGGAGAGCAGGGGCCAGCTGGAGAGGCAAAGCTTGGGTGATGGCAGATACAACTCGCTGCTGGGAGAGGCCCTGGGAGCATGGAAGGTGGCAGCAGCATCAGCAGTAGGGGCAGAGCTGGGCGGGCAGGCGGGCAGGCAGGCAGCAGGCAGAGCTGGGACACCCCTCAGCCTTGGCAGGAGAGACACACAGCAGCTCTGAGTTGTCTACGTTTCACTGGTTCACTACTGGAGTCTTGTTTCAGGGACAATAGGTACTAGTAAAATGAAGAGTAGACTTTAATCAATGCCAGTGTGATGGCACGTTGAGCAGAGGTGCCTGGATATTAATTCTGCTGACACTGGCTTATTCACTTACTGCAAATACCTGCTCACTTAATTGCTCTCGAGAGATTCACTTTGCCCGTCTGGTAGGACCATGTTCTTGGTGACTGTGGTTCAAGGGAATGACTGCAAGATTTTTAAACATACATAGAAAATGTGTAGACTTCAAGACTGTGTTACAATTCTTATACACACATGTACTCAGCTATTTTTTTAAGACAGTCTCTCTTGTTATGTCAATACTAGTAAATTAAACAGTTCAAGAGAGCATTCCCAGGCGCTGGAGCTGTCAGAGTTGCCTCCAGCTCAAGGCTGGCCTGTGCCAATTCCCGCTCTCTAAAACCATCCCTATACACATTTTGGGAGTTAGCACAGCCCGACTTCTTTCCCATCAGACAGGTCAGATGTGACACCTTACCCCAAGGCCTAGGGGAATTTAGCAGAGACATGGACCATTTTATGGCAGCTCTCTGTGCCTGGGAACCATCCTGGGCACATTTGCTTGATGAGTTCAGACACAGCTTTTATATGACACTGCAGTCAACTTCCTATTCCCCATTCCTCCTGCTTACTGGGGATTTTATTATATGGTTTATTTTTAATGTACGGTAAGTTTTAGAAGCAAAACAATTCCACTGGTTAATCTTTCTCAGATTTGCCCAGCTCTACTTAAACTCCTAGAAACTAGTTCAGATTGAGCATCCTCAAAAAATTCTTACAGGTATTAACATGCAAGCACGTACTGTGTTATTGGTGTAATGTACAGCTCCAGAATGGTGTCATCCTCAGAGTAGGAAGTGGATTATTTGTTATAATGTCTTCTATTATTTCTAATATTGGCTCAAATCATTTAATAATTGTAAATAACTGTGATGTTCACTTTATCTTTGTGTGTTGGACCTCCTACACATGACTCAGGTCCACACTAAGAATATCTTCATTCGTTTGTTTGTGAGAACATTCATTCATTCATTCGTTCAGGCACCTCCTCATGAGCTCAGCCCTCATAATGCTCCTCCACTTATTTTCAATGGGTCACAACTTCAGGTATTGAAATAATGAAATACTGAATATTACATTTCACCTGGGAAATGAGAAAGACTTCCTTTTACAGTATATGGATTATAAACGACAGAGGAACCACTGTTTTCATAATCTGAAGAATCACCACATATATACACAGCGAAAAGTTTCTAATATTGCAGATATGGAATGGCAAGATTCTTCCTGATATTAAAGCATTTTTTCCTGTGACATTTTTTATTTATTTTACCTCATTATTCTATTCATGAAATTTTCAGTTGTTGCTGGATTGAAAAGACTAATTGTGTGTGTCAACATTTTTTTTTACCATTCAGTGATATTTTCACTTTTCATTCATCAGGCTTTTAAGAAAAATCCTTCTCTCTATTTATCTTTAGTCGTCAATTTAAAGAAGCCTGAATGTTTGATTTTAAGTACATTTCCAGCAGAAATCACAAGTTAAATTGCCAAAAAGGGGAAAGAAGAATCAGGATATCTTGTGCTTCTTTAACGTGGGAAAATGACATACAATTTTGGGGAAAAAAATTATGCTTGGATATTACATAAGACATGACCACAGTTGTATGTTGTGTCCTTATTTTTCCTATTTATCCTCTTTCTAGCCACACGTTAATAACCACATTAATGGTTTATATATAATTTAATATACTTATATAGCAGATTCATTAGGCACATTTACATTCTAAATAATTGCCTCATACAACTAGAAAAATAATACAGTAAAACCAAACTAGAGTAGCTATTTCTAGAGAGAGCATCTTCAAATCCTTGAAAAGGAGAATTATTTACAGCAATTGCCACATTAAGGTAATTACTGTAACAGTCCACCACTCCTATATATGTCAAAGGAATGTGTATTTTTATATCAAGCCAAATGGCTGTATAGGCTATTAGGATCATTTTACGATGCTGCTATAGCTGAGACAACATCTCACAACAACTTAGATTTATATGTCTAATAATGGTCTCCTTTTTTTAATATATATTTTCAGTGATTTTGTGTGACCTTCCTATTTTCTAATGTAGATTAGTGGCAACATGTTTGTTTTAGTAGAAAGGCTCTGCTCCACAGCATTGTTTGTGCAGACTGTGCAACATTACCCACTAAGTGTTTACTATACGGGGCACTAAAACTCAGATTTATGTCACATCTTTAGAGGTGGTAGTCAGCTGCAGTTGCTATTATAACAATTCAATTTTTGTATAATACACAGTAAACCTCCGTTGAGAATGGTTTTATACTCTTTTAATGCACTCCATATGCTGAAAGAAATAGTTTGAGATTAAGAGAGGTTTATGGTAGACATTTGCTAAACTTCTTGTTTTCATTTGGAAACCCCAGAGGCCCGTAACAGCCTGGTGTCAGTGTCACACCCCAGCTTCTGGGGCTGGCTGCCATCTCCCTTCTCCTTCTCATGCAGATCTCAGGGGGTCTTCAGGCCAAAAGGGACGAAGTGTCACCGTCCAGCCTCATCTGAACCACAGCTTCTCATGTCTGCCTCTCCCGCCTCCTTTGTCATCCATCTGATATGTTACTCCTGGTGTTATTTTCTCTCCTGACCTCAGTTTTGTGCTACTTAATATGAAAAAAAAACTGCAAAGGAGAAACTTCTGCTCTGATACTTCTGCTCTTTCTTTTTTTCTGGCATGTTTTTTTATATATTCCACACAAATATGGATCTATGCCGTCTTTCTTACCCATAGACCCCCAATTCCTGTCTCATTTTTCTGTAACTTAATAATGTGCTTGGCAGTACAGGAATATAAAGATTATCTGTGAAATTTTGAAAAGAGAGAAGACAAACAAAATTGTAGTTATAGATGGACTCAGTATCTCAATGATTGACTCCGGAAAATCAAAAGGCAGTCAATGTGTTTACACAGAGGAGGAAAAATGCATTACTATGCTGGCCCAATAAGTAAAGAACCATTTATCAAACTTTTAAAGCCCATACAGGTGACCACATGCAATTTACAGGCAGGGACAGTAGCAAAGAGGTTTGTGAGGCAGGTTTTGTTCCCAGAAGAAGGGAATTGCCTGTGCTAATGGAGCAACTTGGCTAAGACTGACTTCACCTAGGACATATCACAAGAAGTGGAGCAATATAAAGTCCTCCAGACCAGGAGGGAACAGTATAATCTCTAACAGTGCAGCATAAATCCAGTTTTCAGTTCCACACACAATAAACACTTGGTGGCGAACACCGCACAGGCTGCCAGAGCAGGACCTGTCTACCTCAGCAAATAGTGACTAATCTACAGTAGAATATATGAAGCCCACACAAAATTACCTAGTATTATATACTAAGCAAATTAATACATTGATGGCCTCTGACAATGCTGGAAGTAGCATGGTTCAAGGACCAAGAGGAGCCTGGCTGCAGCATCGCAGAAACCTTAGAACTTAGACACCAAAGATTTAGGAGAACCAGAAATGAAAATTGCAATAGTAAAATCATGTGGTGATTGGGACATGATTAAAGATTTCAACAGAGGAGCAGCTGGTGCAGGTCTCGGTAGAGCAACTGGCAGCCCAGCAGACAGAGCTGGGAGAAAGGTAGACGGTGCCAAAACTGACTCAAGATATCTGCTTGGAGAATGAAGTAGAAGGCTAATTTAAAGGAAAGAAGCATATTGTTGGGAAGGAAACAGTCAAAAAAAAGTGCTTAAGGTAGGAGGAAGACCCGTAAGAAACTTAGTGACGTTCCTATGTAGGCTGGAAAGTGAGGTAGTGAAGAACAGAGGGAGGGCTTGGTTTAGGAGAGACACAAGTTGCTGTTCAAGACATGGTTGCAGCAGTGCATCGGGAGACCACTCTGAGCAACATTAAACTTGAATTACATTCCCCAGCAACAATGATCCTCAGTGAAAAAGCCTGGATCTAACTCACTTAGGAAAACAGTGTGTGAATAAATAAATGTTCCAGGAAGAAACTGCATTACCACTGGAATTAACTTACTTGAAATTTGTCAAGTTAAAGGCCTCAATGTTACTGGTTTCACCATATGTTTGTGATTTTTTTCTTCCAGAACAGCTGTTTTTTTCCTAAGACGTTCAGGTCATGCCCCTATTGTCTAACCATGACTAGCAACATTAAAACATTTCCCAACCAAATAAAGTCTGAAAGCTATTTCTTAACAAGCTGCATATTATTTTGTTTCTTTCTCTTTGTTCTTCAGATGCAGCTCAGAAAATTGTGGACTCCCTTTAGGAAATCAATCCCCCTTTAAACAATTGGGCTTCCTTTTTTTTTTTTTTTTTTTAAAGCTTAATCACTTTGCTAGGAACGTAAGTGTGAACTGAAACATCATTATCAAAGTTCTGCAGGGAAAGTAAAGTGTGTGTGAGAAGAAAAGGGTTACAGTGGGTGTTGCAGCTGAAACGGTGATGGGAAGGGCAGGCAGCCTCTTTACAGCTGTGTGGGCTTTTGGCTTCTGCATGTGATAAACAGGGGTCTGACAGACTGGCATGACTGCTCCTTCCCTCCCGTTGAGAAGCTGCTGTACACCATCATCAGTGACTGGGAAAAAAATATAAAGTTTATCCTGCAGGTGAGAGAAGTCGTTGAGCAGTAAAGAATGTGGACGGGTCAGTAATGCAGAGTGAGCAAGGTGAATCAGTTTATAAAGCAGGTGGTGTCAGACAACACACACTCTGAATACGACCAAAGCAAAATTACACATCTAGAAATGAAAAAAGGCAGCTTGTATTATGCATCAATATTCTCCGAGAAATAATTGCCCTGCAAAGGACACTGTGTATAACTGATTGAACATGAGCTCTCAGTGATATACTGTCATCTGAAGTGTCACTATGATTTTTGTATTGAAAAATACATGCATACATACCTATGAGTCTGTGTCAGTCTTTGATGGGAATATAAACTTTATTCTTTGTCTAGACACATTTGGAGGGTCTGTGCAGCTCTCCCCGTGACCAAGTAGAAGTTACTTGGTGGCTATTGTCCAGCAGTGGTGCTCCATCTAAAAGGTTTACACATACATCCTGCATGACAAGTTTCATGAGCCCCAAAGCTGGAAATGACCTTCCTCTGCCCTGCAAATATGTATGGAGTTGATGGACACCTGAAATTACAAAGCTGACAAAGCCAGGGGTGGTGTCCTACACAGCTACCAGCACAAGTGTTCACGCACCGGGCTGAGACAGCAATAACAGCTCTGACGCAAGCCAGGCTTGATTGTGGACCAACACAGCTAAAGTAAGTGCAGATCTGTGTGGACCTGTAGATATGGCAATTCAATAGTTTCGCCTCAAGCAGTCCATCCTTTGCTACACTGTTTCTATCAGCACAGTCTTTTCTTGAACAGGCAGACACAGCCTGGCACTTTCTCCTCTGACATTCCAGCTGTTGCTCCTCTCTAAGCTTCGCCTGTTAATTTTGGTGCCACTCAGCTGCCTAATGTGAGTCAAAGACATGCCCTGCAGCAAGGTGCCATGCAAAACTGTGGATGCAGCTCTCCCTGTGGCTGTGGAAGGGCAGGGAGAGCAGCCCGGACAGTTTTCTCAGGACCTGGTGGCAGTAGCAGTGTGGGTCCCACATGGACCTCCACTGTCACCCAGCACCTGTGCCAGTCAGTGCACCAGCCCACGCTGCTGTCTCCAGTGCAGAATCACAGAGTCACATGGGGTTGTAAGGGACCTCTGGAGATCATCTAGTCCAACCCCCCTGCCGAAGCAGGTCCACCTAGAGCAGGTTGCACCGGAACATATCCAGGCAGGTTTTGAATGTCTCCAGTGAAGGAGACTCCACCACCTCCCTGGGCAGCCTATTCCAGTGCTCTGCCACCCTCAAAGTAAAAAAGTTCCTCCTCACGTTTAGGTGGAACTTCTTGCATTCAAGTTTGTGCCCATTTCCTCTTGTCCTGTCCCTGGGCACCACTGAAAAAACACCAGCCCCATCCTCTTGACACCCTCCCTTTAAGTATTTATAAGCATTGATCAGATCCCCCCTCAGTCCTCTCTTCTCTAGAATAAAAAGACCCAGAGCAGCAGGGGACACCTGTACAGGAGGCAAGAGGTGGCTGGAGGAGGAGTGTAAAGCCCCAGTGGTTTCAGTACACCTCCGTCAGGCAGGGCTTACCTAAAACCACTGCCAGTCCTGCTCTGGTGAAAGGCTCTAAAAGAAAAATTAGGAGGTCCCCAGCAAATGTCCTTGCTCAGGGTCTCCTGCACGCACCTACATGGTGTGTAAAGGGGCCAGGTGGCAAAGTGCAAAATCTGTCTTACCCCCTGCATCAGTAACTGTCTGCCCAAGTTCACTGCATGCATCTCTACAAAGATGCTCCCATGTTCTCTAGTCAGAAAAAGGCAGAGTTTACCCCAGAATTGCACCAGGTGGAACCACCACTGCCATTGCTCTGCCATGAGACCTGGGATTGCTGCAACTCCAAAACCTTCCAGTGGTGGTGTTTCCATCCCGCTGCTTGCCCCTGGGGTGTGTTGAGGAATTCCCATCTCCTCTGAGCAAGCAAACCCTGGCAAGAGATAGTCAGGTTTTGAAGAACTGCCGCCTTGTCCTAGAAGCACAGAAAATTGATAGGGCTTGTCCTCCTGTGACTTAGCCTGCTTATTCTTGGGATTTTTGTCTGAAGGACACTCCTAAATCCCTCTCTGGATTTAACTGCTGGTGATTTGGAGTTTGCTATTTGACACTCAGTGCTTCCATATGGACTGGAAGAGGGGCTGGTCTCCACCACCCCTTCAGGGGAGCAGCCACTGCATCGGGTCCCCTGCCCACCTCTCCCCCTCTCCCTCATGCTCCCTGCAAAACCAGAAAGCTCCTGGGAGCAGCAGAGATGAGGAGAAACACTCTCACCCAGAGGAGTATGCTGTGGACCCACAGACCCCAGGCACAGCGCTGCTCACCTGGGGGCCGTGGTGGCTGCCCAGCTTCTCTCCCCCCGGTATTCAGAGCAGCGTCCGAGGAGGGCACACCACGCTGCCGTGGGTGGCACTGCCAGCACCCATCCTGGCAGCGGTCTCCAGCACTCCCTCCATCACTCCCTGCTGACTGTGTGGGCAGCTGCAGCCCAGCTGTCCCGCTCCGACCTTGGAGACAGGCGGAACAGTGAGTGCCGAGCTTCATTTCAGACCACACAGATGGCGGTCTGGAAATGACGCATCTTTTTCTGGATCCAGCCTTTCGGCAGAAGAGAGAAAATCCCTCTCCTCGGCCAGGCTCATCCTCAACCTGGTGTTTGGCTTCATTGCACTCAACATGATAGCAAACATCTGGCTGAATTCCTCTTCCCATCTGGGCCGTTCCTGTGGTTTCCCCGTCCCAGCTGACATATCCTTCCCCTCTTACTTTACAAGGAATTCTTATAATCCTTTCTACATGTTTTTCAGAAGTAACAGGAATTAATGAGCACCTGTCTCCATACTCTGCCTGTAACTATCTTTCAGCTAAATAGGCCCAGTGCTTCCGGTACCCAATTTAGGAAAAAATGACATAGAAACATGACATACCAGAAGCTTGAGGTATCACAGAGAAATTATAAATGCTAAATGGGTAATGAAGTCTGTAACTGAAGGCAAGGCATTTTCTCTTTGCTAACTCTCTGTGGATTATTTGAACATCTTAACCTTCTCCTCTCTAAAGAAGAGCCCTACTTTTCTAGACTGTATGTTAAAAACAGGATGAACTATTTTATTTATTTTTTAAGATTGCTCTGCAAGCATATTTTGGTAATCCAGCTGAGAATATAGGATGTAATATTTAGGGGGTTTTTTTGAATGCTACATAGTCTTAGCATCTGGATTTTATATTTAGGGAACTGAGAGATTGTTGTGGTTTAACCCCAGCTGGCAGCCGCTTGCTCACATCCCTCAGTTTGGATGCGAGAGAGAATCAGAAGAGTAAAAATGAGAAAAAAAAACCTCATGGGTTGAGATAAAGACAGTTTAATGGGTAGAGCAAAAGCTGCGCACACAAGCAAAGCAAAACAAGGAATTCATTCACTGCTTCCCATGGGCAGGCAGGTGTTCAGCCATCTCCAGGAAAGCAGGGCTCCATCACATGTAACGGTTGCTTGGGAAGACAAATGTCATCACTCCAAATGTTTCCCCCTTCCTTCTTCTTCCCCCAGCCTTACATACCAAGCATCACATCATATGGTATGTGATACCCCTGTGGTCAGCTGGGGTCAACTGTCCTCAGCTGTGTCTCCTCCCAACTACTTGTGTCCCACCCCCTCAGCCTACTCGCTGGTGGGGTGATGTGAGCAGCAGAAATGGCCTTGACCACCTAGCACAACTAAAAACACCAGTGCGCTATCAAAAGTATTTCTCATCCCAAATCCAAAACATAGCATTTTACCAGCTGCTAATAAAAAGGTTAACTCTATCGCAACTGAAACCACGACAGAGATATATGAACATAAAAGAAAATGTATGCAACATGGCATCAGGGAATGGCCAATGACTAGAAAGGCTTCAAGAATTCAGCACAGAAAAGAAAGGTGACTGTGGTGATGGTCTTGAGACCATTATATGAGAACACAGACAAAATGAAAGATACTTTGATCTACAGTTCCCATTTAGAAAATTCTAAAATTAGCTACGGTATATCTGAGGTGCTGAGTGTATCTCATAGACCGCTGAGCAGGTCTGTAATTAACTTTGGTTCTTTGAGTGCAAAAGGACATGTGATTGATTGTCATCCTGACAACAGGCCTGGAAAATGCAGCTCTGTCATGGATGTATGGGTATATAGTGCTCCCTGCTAATTCTATTTCAGTTACATGATGTAGTATTTGGATAAATCGCTCAGTTTTGGAAAATACTATTTTTAAGATCAGATTTTAATATTAGAATACACTGGATAAAAATGTTCTAGGGAATGAAAGCTAGCAGCAAGCGCTGAGGACAAATGGCAAAGCCCAGTATCAGGACCAGGGGTTTCCATTCACACTCCTGACCCCAAAACAAGAATATTTTGTGGAATCTTCTCAAACCACCTCTGCCTAAGGGCCACAAAGTGATATGGCCCCAGGCTGCCTGACTCTCAGCACGTGCTTGTGTCACCAGTGGAAAAGGGGCAGTGGGCTGAGGTGACGGAGGCGTTGGGTGCACCCTCCTGCCACGTCTGCCAAGGACCATTCGAGCACCTGGTGAGTTGGACAGTCCCCAGAAAGGCTCCCAGAGGGTAATGTAGCTTGAAACAGCCTCCGCAGAGACCTGCAGCAGCCCATTGACAGGACCAATCTGAGGGAACGGTTTAACTCCTCGGTATTAGGTAACACTGACATTTTTACTGTATTTCTAGCAAAAGAGAAAAAATGTTGCAGTTAATAATTTTACACGCACAAATAATAAATCTTCACCACAAAAAAGTTAAATATTGGCACAGGATCCTTATACAATGCAGACATTTTACTCACTTTGCTGAGCTTAGTCCCATTAAGTTTCTGCGAAAGGTTCACAACATTTAAGCACACAAATCTTGCTATTTATATTACCACTAGGTGGCTCAAAATCAAAGAGCAAAACAGACCACTGCTCAATCTATGAACAGAATAAACACACACAATTTAAAGACTGTTACATGCTGTCTCATAATTGTCCTACTTTAAAATTTTCTATAAATCATCAAGCTCCCCAAGTTAGTGGTAAATATTCCCTTGAGAGAGCGGTGTTTTCATAGCCTCAGACACATTATAGCTCTTAAAGACAGACGTTGCTTGTTAGTGTGTGGGAGAGCAACATCCAAATGAGTAACTTGTATTTTTCTCCTTAAAATCAATTGCTACTGCGTGAAGTCACCAGCTGACAGAGAGCAATGGTGGATGTTCAAAAGCATCTAAAGGACAGCCTTAGCACCACATCATAGTTTAATTTTTTTTAACAAATCACCTGAGCAAGTAACTTGTTTTGTTTCATAGTGATTAGCTTTATTTATAACTGCTAGCAGCTTATGACTTGAGGTCTAACTTTTTGTTACACATTGCTTTAGATTAAGGACAAAGCTTGCAAATCAAACCCGTCCTTACTTGAAAGTAACTTACTGGTAGGCGAGACTCCTGGGTATAGATATATATCTGCAATCAATCAAACCAGCTGGCTTAACAGCACTTTGCTCTTCCCAGGTCAAGCAAAATAAATAGAAAGGACAGTTTCTGTAGAACTTCAAGAGGCAGATTATGTTATCTGCTACCTTACAGCCAGCCATTATCCTGCCACTGACATATGAATTGCCTCCTGTTGAGGGTGATGGGACTTGTTAAACAGGAGGGTGTGAGAGAGACTTAGAAAGGATTTCTATTTTCTCATAATTCATATGTTGTAAGTGTTGTATGCAAATCTCCCATTTGTTATATGAAGCAAGGCAGGGTATGAGCCATAACGAGTACCTCCTCACAGTGGTCCTCACGTTTCCCATCCAAATGAAACAGTGTCACAGAAGCTGTAATCTGGGCAGTTAAAATACACCGGGACAATAACTATGCTTTCATGAGGTGGCTCACTGATGAAGATTTTGGTATCCACAATTGCTCATCATGGCCATAACTGAGAATTACTGATAGAGAAAAATCTCCCAGGGGACAATATCCAGGCTGATACCAGATTCCCACCTACACAGTCTTCCTTGGCATCTCTAGAAAAATACAGCATGTGCTTGTTCTGCTCGTCTTTCCTGTTTGACCAGACCTGACCTTGACGATCAGACCTAGAGTACTGCGGTGTCTGAAGCAGGGATGCAGCTGATGGCACTGAAATCTGTGTCAGGCTGCAGGAGCTCAGCTGTACGTTTCCTTGGACAAGAGGAGCTCCCTGGAGCACGCATCATCACACCTTGAGCCTTGGAAGGAGAAAGCTCCTGGTTTTCCTACCAAAGTAATGCAATCAGCTTGCCTTTCCCTCCTACAGAGAAAAACGTTCAGAGAGCAACAATGCTGTCATGAAGGAAACACCCAGAACACCCCTCCCTTAAAACAGACCCTTCAGTTGGAGGCATCAGGCTGTTAAATCAGTTACACCTTTGAAATCTTCACAAGCGCCTTGCGAGTTGCCCTTCGGGGACAACATCCCACTCTTTCTGTCTGAGTTGTTATCGCGGTGCACAGCAGCTTCACCCCTCAGGCTCAGAGGCATGGCGCGCTCGCAGACGCTGGGTCCTGGAATAAAGCGTCTGCCCAAAGACGCCCTGGGTGGCTCTGAACACAACACGCTGCCCAGCATCAGAGCTTACAAGCAAGCAGGTAGGAATGACTCTTACTTTAGGGACACTGGGCTGTCCCCACAGCTTTATTAGCCCTGCCAAAATATTTCCTTGGCATTTTTCCTTAAGAGTGAAATTTATCACAGGCAAAAAGCAACGGAGCTTAACCTCTGTGGTGCAAACCTCATAGCAACCTCACAGGAGGCAACTGCGGACCTTGTGCAAACCTGTTACAACGGGTAGTAAGCTGCAAGAAGTAGCAACTTGCTACAAGAAGTGACAAGTTTCCCTAGATAGTTGTTTTTACTAGTGCTTAAATGCCTTTCACAGCTGTCGTGCATCTGTGAAGCCTTCGCAACAGTCCTTGGCGGGGATGTCACTGGTTGTCCCCGGGTTCACAAAGACAGGCATGGGCTGTACTGTGCTGGATGCAAAAGGGTCATGGAGGAGAACCATACATGCTCCACACAGTGGCTGTATTTTTTGCTTTCTGGCATACACGTCTAAAAACTCTCATCTCTTCAGTAGTATCTTGATAACAAACGTTAACGCTGTTATTGTTTTGCATGATATTGTTGTCTTGACCTTCCATTGTGCCATTCGTGTGTGTGCACACACAGAGATTTGCTACACCTTTTGGTTCCCCACCATCTATCCCGTGTTGGAGCTGCCCTTGCTTGCAGGTCTGTCACGTTTTGATGCGCTGTGCACTGGTGCACTGCTCTGCGCCCTGCTCCTGGTCCCCCTCCTGGTGTCCAAAGCCTTCCTGTCTGCTTCTGCCTACCGTGACAAATAATTTGTCCTCCCCTTAAAAAAAAAAAAAGACCCCACATTATTATGTTGATCAATAGGAGCAGACTTGTGACCGGAAAAGGCTGCACCTTCAGAGAAGCCAAAACCAAGTAAAAATACTCACTAACTGCACCAAATTCAAATGAAATGTAAAACCCACCTCTGTGTTCTCGCTGCTGGAGCTGACTGCAGGACCAGGTCACACCGCCGCTTCCTAACACAGGAGTCCAGTTCTTGTGCCTGAGCAGGAAGGCAGATCTCGATCTTAAAAAAGCTTTCCAGCACTATGAAACAGCACTATGACCGATGCAGATGCTGGCTATAAACCATGAATTTTGTTCTGAAATGTGCACATCTGGCCTATAACAATTCCAAACCTAGGTATTTACCCTGTGGTGAAATTGTGCAGCCATTCAGGATATTGTCCTTGCCGTGTGGGCGCTGGACACTTCTGGCTCTCTAGGCCACAGTTTCTGAAACCATGAACCTCTTTGCAACACAGCCGCGACTTCTCACAGAATGAAGGGGTTGCTCTTGGACAGCCCTCCTGCTGCAGCCCGGCATGGCCACCACCTACAACAGAGCAGGAACAAAGTGGCAAAGAAAAAGATGGAGGATTAGTTTAGTTTAATTTAGGCAAGGAAAAAGTCGGAGGATTAGTTTAGGCAAAGATAGTCTGAAGGGCTGACTGGAATTAAGAGTTGCAGGGGTGAGTCATAACCCTCAGCGTCTTGCCTCAGCATTTTGTATAAAGACCGTTCAGTTTAGATTTGCTTCTGATGAGCCTCCCTCTGTACCCTTCTAGTGAGTGTTAGGGGTAGATCTGTGGAAAGTAAATAACCTGCCGTAGGTCTGACTCATCCGGGAAACAAAAGCGCTGCAGCCGGTGGGTCCTCAGCCTGGCATCAAACTGGTTGCCTTTTCCCACGTTCAGCCGGCCACCCTGCCTGCGGTGCCGGCAGCCTGCGCGCTGCGGGGCGTACAGCCTGCCTCTGTTCTGCGGGAAAGGACACTGAGTGCCCTGATGCTCTCCTCAAAGCCCTCCCACTCTGAGGAAGGGGGGTGAATCTAGCTTCACTAGCAAAAAGTGAGAAAAAGGTAAGGAAAATACGGTGCGTGTCTGACAATCTTATCTTTTTTTTTTTTTCTTGTTTCAAAGGGAAAGAGCAAGCAGGCATTAACCATCTTTATTTTCTAAAAAGGGGAATATCTGTTCCTACAGTGCCACCTTCAGTTCCTTCTTGCTTATAGTCTCAATTTTACCTAATCTGTTTCATCTTCTGAACAACTTCTACTATTTCTGTTAGTGAAGGCCCAAACAGAAGAGTTCCTGTGCGTTTCTCATTGATAGTAGCTTGTATCACTAAAACACAACACTCTTCAGACCCAGGAGGTAATATCTGATCATTTCTCAACAGTGTTAATTGTCTCTCTTGCATCTGAGCACATTCTGGACTGACGAGGCAACCAGTTGTTTGCTGGGAAGGTAATGGGTAAGTAGGAGTAGGGAGGGGTACATCAAGCTGGTGTATTGCTAAGAGGGTGGGTTTTTTTTCCCAAACAAATCTGGTAGGTTCAGTGTATGCTGTATATAAGATATGGATCAGAATGGTTATTGTGATAACAAGAACAAACATATACATTAATAAATGCAGGTTCCCTGCCAGAGGATCAAACAATCAAGTTATTGTTATGACAAACATGAAATCACATTGGTTACACTGGCAAGCTTATGTGCAGCTTGACAGCTCGCTGAATGAGCTTATCCTCTGAACAAATGAATTTTATACCCAGATAATTCAGTGCGACTATAGTAATTGTTCTGTTAAAAAATGCATAAATGGAATCTACAAGGAATGTGCAATACATTACTACTCATTTCTGTAATCACAGCCATTTTTTATATGGGGATATCTAATCCATAGCTATTTTTAAGTCAAAGAAGTACCACGTGAAATTTTTCAGGATATAAATCTGGTGTCACACTCTTCTCCACATCACATGCTGCAGAGAGTATCTGCAGTAACTTCTCAGAAGACAGAATTTTTTGAAGTTCATTAAGCACAAGCACATTCACAGGGTCTTGTCCCTAGGCATTGAAGGTGATGGTGTATGGTCACTGGTACAACCACTGACTGCATCAAAGACCATGAATGACAGTGACCATGTAGCCTTCAAAAGGCTACAGCACAGGGGAAGCGGGAGATCCTGTCTCATAGGCAAACCTCATGGGAGTTTTTGTGCCCAGTGCTGATCATTGTCAGAACCTGTGTCTTCCCTGGAGTGATGAGAAGAGCCGCCTCTTCAGCATCACGGGCTCTCAGAGGCAGCGTGAATGTCCTTTCACAGCCCTGTGCTGACACCAAGGGCTGAGGCCAGGCTGTGAGGTATCCCCTTGCTGAACACCAAGGGCAAGGGTGGAAGGGACCGGTTGCTCACTCACATCTTGGGAAAGGAGGTAGCAGTGGTTACTTGCTCCATGTGAGTTGACTGGGCAAGCGCTGCCCTCAGCCGGGCTCTCATCTGCGTTGCTTTGAAGGAAGGGCAGTGCAGGGTACCCTTTCTTGATGATTTGATGCTGTTCAGGTTCAAATGCTGCTCTGTGGGGACACAACTAATTCCAAACTCTTTGTGAAGGACCACAGCTAGAGAGATTTCTCCTCAGGCTGCCTGTCTTTCATATAGTCTTTGCCTCAGGCTGGGGTTGCAGAGGTTTCCAAGGAGGCTGGGAAGGAAGAGGGCTTCATTCCCATGCCTTGGGCAGCTCTAAGGCCAGAAGGGAGAGAGGCCAAGGGGATGCTGGTTTGGGCCATGGGCTGTGAGGAACTGTCTTTAGTCTATGTTCTGTGTGTGTTATGGATGTAAATTTATTCAGAGTGAAAAAATGGCTTCTGGGTCTTGCCAAAAAACAAAGGTGGGATGCAGTTTGAGATTGAGGTACCTAAATTTAGGCACTTAATTGCAAACCTTTATTTGTGAGCTGGACATCTCAGTTCCTACTGCATGCAGATACAGCTGCCAAAGCTGGTGTCTGGTGCCGCTAAGATGCCTTGGAGTTTTCTGGCCAGCCTCCAGCTTCTGCACCAGAAGAGCTAAGGTCTCCTGTAGGCCCTGTGTCAAATCTGCAAGCCCCATCTGGAT
Organism: Numenius arquata; assembly: GCF_964106895.1. NCBI lineage: Eukaryota > Metazoa > Chordata > Aves > Charadriiformes > Scolopacidae > Numenius > Numenius arquata. The sequence goes on along the minus strand of NC_133587.1, from coordinate 26,068,192 downwards.
GCCTAAGGTAGCATGGGCATCCCAAAGGCACCAGTTATCAGTATTAGTAAGAGGGCAAGTGAATGGAGCCTCTCAGTGTCTTCTCCACGGGCAGACTCAGTCTCCAGACCCCACTGTCTCTGCTGAATGTGCTTCCCCTGAGATTTGTGGACTGGATCTTCACCATCTATAATGGGAGCTTAGAAATCTCATCTACACATACATTAGATGACTAATTTCAGTGTCCCAGGCTGAGTCCTGCCCAAAGTGTTTATCACTTGGCAATGCACGTTCTCTGTCATGACTCAGTTCCATGAGGAAGCTGTAAAAATACAGTTGCAGCAGACACACACCTTCCCCATCTCCCAGGGGTCTGTACTGCCAAGTGTGAGTGCTGGGGAACTCTGCTGTGACTAAGGTCCAGGGAAAGACTGAGCCTGAAATGAGGACAGTAGGAGGGATGGCATGGGTTGCTGACTCTTCTTGTCCCAGGGATCACGATGGGGGCTCAGGCTCAGCCAGTGGGGCTTTGCTTCCATCAGCTACAAACAGACAGCCTCTGGGGAAGCAGTGGAACCTGCTGGGAACCCAGAGGTCCAGGCAAAGCCCAGTGAGTTAAGGAAAGGTTCTTTCCCTACTTTTGCTGCTGGCAATCATGAAGAGACTCACGCAGGGCCACTTGGGTAGGGCTACATGTTAGGTCACGTAGAAAACTTTTCACAGAATCACAGAATCACAGAATCACAGAATATTTGGTTGGATGGGACCTTTGAGATCATCGGGTCCAACCAAAAAAAAAAAAAACAAACAAAACAAAACAAAACAACCCACCCAAAAAATCCCAGAACACCAAACACCAAAACCAAACCAAAACAAAGACCCACAACCACACACCACACCACCCACAAACAGACACAATTTCCTCTTGCTGATCATGCCGAAAGCACTGTAGGATAGGAGATCCTAAGGACATTTAGTGCTACTTTATGTGGACAGATCTAGGGCATTCGGAAAGTATAGTAAGGGCCTGAAATGTGCATGTGAACTCCAGGTTCGGAAGCTCTCCTGGGTCAGTCCTCAGGATCAATCTGATAAAGCAGTACGCGTATGGCTAGTAAGACCATGATTTCAGACATCATGCAGGTGTTTTCTTCTAGCTAAGAAATTAATGTCTTAGCTGTCTCCTGCCTTGAAGCTGGCATAGCTATGTACATGTAAAAATTAATGTCACACACTGCGATTTCTATTTACTAGCATTTTATACCTACACTACCCAACATAAGTGGTTGAAAAAGGTTCCTGGCACTGTTAGTTTAGCCCTTAATCCAACTGCATCAAAGCCAGCTTCTTCTAATAGGCTGAAACACTGAAGTATTTATTTTAATTTAAAACATTTAGAAACTGAACCTAGAAATGGAATCACTTGCCCCAAATGCAGCACATATTGCCAGAGGAGCTGCCGAGGCTCAGCCGTTTCCTCCCAGCAGCGAGAGCCAAGGACCAGGTAAGACAGCCCGGACACGCACGTCCATAATTCCTGGATTTCAATCCCCGTCACAGTTTCCCAAGTTCAGTTTTTTTACCCCATTGTGCTGAAAGCAAATGACTTCACATGGTTTCTACTGATGATTGCATGCAAAAGTTATGAATTTTTTCCTGCCAATAAAGCAGGACTCTCCCACAGTATATTGCTACCAATATGTTCCACACTCAGGGTGGGGCTCCTGAAAAGTGCGTCTGACTATCATCGGCTTCCAGAGGAGTGACCTTTCTCTTCATTTGCTTCTCTACATCATAAAGTAGAACAGACTTTTCATTTGTTTCTGTCTCCAAAGTATGTCATCAAAATATCTGCATATTTGCTATGAAAGTGAAGTTCCGTTCTAATATTTTTATCTAAAACACGAGATCAACAAAATGTCATTCATAGATGGCATCTGGCACAAACTATTTTAAGACCACATTTAGAAAAGGGGCTGAAGTGTCCGTAGCTATTGCTTTAAGGCTTTCTCATTGATAAAAGGTTTCTTTGCATTTCTTCTGCCAAGTACATTCTGAACTCCGCAGTACAAAACCCTCGCCTGCTAATTGGCATGGTATTTGAGCTTCAGATTAATATCCTCTCGGTTGTTTTTCTGACAAGACACTAATGAACCAACCAGAGCAGCTTTGCCTGGGAGGAAACTCATAAAACATGAATTAGAAAGCCAGTCCACAAATAGAAATTGCTCAGATTGTATATCTAGTCCAGCACAGTATTAATGAAGATTTCATCCAGGACAAATGAGCGCACCCATTTCCTGCTAGAGACATTCATCCACCTTCAACTCAGCCTACTTGCCCCTTGGAATCGTGACTCTTTCTCTCAGTAATACCTTATAGATTTGAATACTTTTTAATTTTAACATCTTCTGGGATCTTAACACCTTCTGAGACTATATATTTCAATACTGGCCTGTGTTGACAGGACTAGAAGGGAAGATCTACCTAAACTGCTTTGGGAAAGCTAGAAAAGCCTATCAGGTGCACGCAGTGGATCTGACTTGCTGGCTACAGCACGCGTGTGCCACACAGATGTCCTGAACGTGAGCCGTGAACCCACATGTGACCATTCCCCTGGTCCACACACACACTACCAACAGGCAGCCCCTGCCCATGCGCACGTAGGTGTAGATACAGCTGAGGCTATCGCTCTTCGCACACACCAGCTGCCTGTGAGGGGATCCACCACCACTCAAAGCCTTTTCGTTAATGTTGGAAGACTTTGGGGAAGGCTCTGCGTCAGTGAGGAGGTGTGGGCTTGCGTCAGTGAGCAGGTATGGGCAAAGTTCTGTGGCCTCTGGCACAACCCTGCAGCAGTTCAGCCCTCCTGCTCAGAACGGTACTTTCTGACTCCAAACTCTTCTCAACAGCATAATTAAAAGAGTTGTGATTATATAGCACCTGACTGACAACTTACATGATGTGATCTGCTCACAGTTCATTTTCGGAGGTACAGATTTCGTCCCCATTACAATATTTGCTATCAAAAAAGTAATCTCTGATATTAGTTCCAAAGAAATAAACAGATGATCTGAAGCAGGGTGATTGTCTGGGATTATTTTTATATTTTTTTTTGGAGGTGGGGGGAGGGGAGCGGAGTTAGGACATGATGGGAGAAGAGAAGCCAAATGTTCTTTTCTTAATTCCTCAGTAAAAAACAAGCAAAGTGAACACAGGCAGATCCATTTAAGCACAAAGGCCAGGCATCCTAGGAGAGCACGAACCAGAGCTTATATAAGAGACATTACACACCTCATTATGGAATTCAAAATATTTGACAAGGCAAAGCCTGTTGAGATCTGTAAATAAAGTACAAATGCTGGTGCTCCAGGGCAAAAAATGAGAACAAGCCGATACCAAAAGATACAAAGGCAGATTTAAGCTCCTCCACCTAAAGTCTTTTAAACACTCTAAATGTTCCCAAGTTTCTTGGTGACATCCTATTTGTTCAGCATAGCAAAATGCCAAGCAATTGACAAGCATGGAGTGAACCCAATTGCTCAAAGTGTAGAAAACACTGCAGTAAAACAATCACCTTGGCATGTTAAGTGTCACCATGCTACATAAAGCTATCTGGCTGGTGCTTAAATGAGTGCAAGAGGAATTTATTAGCACTTTTATGGAGAATAAATACTTTCTTGCTCATAATTTGGCAGTAAGGTGATATTGATAAATAAAGACCTAATGGATGAAAGTGTCTCATCACTGAATCTCGTTCGTGCAAGGCTGCTAAGTGAGACTGTCCGGTCCTTACTCCTGTGAGCAGGACTGCTCACTTTGGTGGGATAGCAAAGGTCTGCATGCCTTCAGCTTTTATACAAATTCAAAGCCCACAAAACAGCTACTCCAGTGAGGAGAGACAGAAGCAAACTGGAGAATAACACATTTACACCCCTGCTACAGCCTGGTGTTGTCATTCCTAAAGACACCACAAACAGTTCCTAATCTCTCAAAATGTAACCGAAGCTGGGTTTCAACAGAGATTAGCTGAAAGCTCAGCTCAAGGGCACTTTTTAAAGATGAAGGACTCAACAAAAGTCCCTGGCTTGCAAAATTCGAATCTGCTGCAACATAATACGAGCAACAATTTTGAAGTACTGACAAAGGACAAACTCTCTGATGAAACTCCCTGTTTCACTATTGGTAGAGAAAATAGGCCATATCTTTACTCATAATAGAGCTTTTGTTTTTCATTTTTAAAATGTACATGTTTGTCCAGAAGAACATAGCTTAGCATTCTATTTCTATACAAATCACAGCGTCAGACAACAGACCACTAACAGTAAAACAGCACAGCATAAGATACTACACAGATTTATCTTATTGCAGCAATTTTTACATCACCTAGCTAATTCATTTGGACTATTAACAAGCGAATATTCCTCTACTTATCATTCCTTTGCAAGAGGTTAGCGCTGATACTAATATAAAAATTAAGCACACTCGTTCAACCCTCTAGATTTAGGAAAATAATCTAGCCAAATTAAAATTTTAAAACTCTGGCATTATATTGGGTATACAGCACAGACTTACTGTAATTTGTCTGTATTCTGTGCAATAGCAACCAGAGAAATGATCCCTACAAAGCAGGGAATAAAAAATAAAATATATTTATATGAAGAGAGATACAGAAAGATGTATGCACTAAGCAGCAGAGTAAAGTGAACATACATTTTTCCTGCAGGAAGTCTGTGAGAGAAACACTTGAATGTCACTGCTAACTTGGATTTTGTAGCCCAGCTCATCCCTCTTGACAGAGGTCAAACAGCTCAGGACTGTAACCCTGACGGGAGGAGGAAAAGAGCACACACTGGACAGATTGCTTTGTCCTCCCTCTCTCCCTCCCCAAGGCAAGAGAAACATCAAAAAAAGTCTAATCGCCTCATGAAGTAAGAAGACTACACACTGAGGAGAGAAGGTTTCCCCCAAAAAAATCACTTTCTCAGGAGCAATTGCATGCAAAAGACGTGACCATGGTTTGAGTATGCAACTGAGCTACCAATTTAGAAGGAGAGACTGTCTCTGTATTCCCTCCTTTAACAGTACCTACAATTAAACTGGGCACAGGACTTTGCATGCAGTATTTCGCATGGGACAGAGCCTCAGACTTATCAGCTCCACAACTTTTAACAATGGTAGAAATCAGCCACGTAGGCAGTATTTGATACAAGAGCCAAAAGACATAAATGTAAACCTGCATCTGCAAGTCATTCCCTATGGGCAGCCAGACACCCTCCTCCTGTTTCGGCATTATCACCCCCCAGGTTTTGCAGACCAGGACTCCCAGTGCTGGGGCCTCATGCACAGCACTCAACTGCAGACATGTCACAGTTTAACACTGGGGCATAATCCTATGTGCTTGTTTGTTTTGAGTTCCTTTCCTAAAAGTTTGTCTGATTCAATCTGCCTTTGACTCTCGACAGCCGTTGAACTGATGCATTCAGAACACGATCCACATGAACTCTTATGCTTCTTTCCTGAGTGCTACTAGGGAATTAAATCCCTTACTGTGTATGTTTATATTTATAAGTGTTGTTTTTTTCTTGTATGTATTGCTTTATAATTATTGACACAATTTCATTTGCCCTTTCATTAACCAGTCAATTCTGCAGATCTCAGCTAACTTAAGATTGGCCTATTCTGAGAAAATATTCTGTTTTACCATCTGCCATTCTGTTTTATTATCTGACCATCACTCATTTCATTATTCACTTCCTCCTAACATATCCTTGAAGTCTTAAATGCCATAGTCATAAGCCAAAATCCAGGTGATAATCCACAGAAAACCTCCTATTTTCTCCAACATACAGTCATGAAATACCTGAAAGCAAAGCATGCTCTATCAGAGTCCTCCTTCGACAGCCTGACCGCACAACATGCTCTTCCACGTTGCGCACCACACCTGTCTGTCATGATTTCAGCTGGGATGAAGTTGACTTTCTTACTAGCAGCTGGTATAGTGCTGTGTTTTGGATTTGGGATGAAAATTGTCTTGGTAAAACACTGATGTATTGGGTTGTTGCTTTTCTGCTCCTCACACTGCCCCACCAGTGAGCAGGCTGGGGAGGCGCAAGAAGTTGGGATGTCTGGGACACAGCTGGGACAGCTGACCCCAACTGACCAAAGAAATATTCCATGCCATATGACATCATGCTTAGCACATAAAGCTGGGGGAAGAAGAAGGAAGTGGGGATGTTTGGAGTCTTCCCAAGTAACCATTACACGTGATGGAGCCCTACTTTCCTGGAGATGGCTGAGGACCTGCCTGACGATGGGAAGCAGTGATTGAATTCCTTGCTTTGCTTTGCTTGAGTGCATGGCATTTGCTTTACCTGTTAAACTGTCTTTATCTCAACCCATGAGTTTTTCCTCACTTTTACAATTCTGTCCCTCATCAAAACAGGGGTGAGGGGAGGTGCGAGCGGCTGCGCGGTTCTAGCTGCTGGCTGGGGATAAACCATGACACTGTCCTTTGCAATGTGCCTTCTTGCCAGCTGTGAAACCACCCTCTCTCCTGAGTGCGGTGTGCTGCAAAACGGGGGACACTGCAGGGTGAGCTGGGGCCCAGTGCCCTCATCAACATACATCAATACTCCAGCCATGACACTTCCTACCAGCAGCGTGAGAAGACAGTGGCAAAGCTGGCCCAGGCCAGCTGCATAACATCTGTGAAAGAGAGGGGAGCACTTCACTCTGGCTGTCCCTATGTCCCTGTGCTTAGGGATATCTTTAGTATCAGGTCCTTGTTTTGTTGTCTTTGGCCATTGCTGAAGACAAGAATCCGTGGAAAGGGCCTCTTTACGAGTGGGAAAGTTTCTCTTTCGACCTCCCACTATCTTTTCAAGAGCTTCTACTGATGCCGTTGGTATGGATGTCAGACTTCTTAGGCATAATTTTTCAGATTACTCCTCAATCCCTTTTTTAAAGACTGGTGTCCCATTTGCAACCTTCCATTTTTTTGTTATTAAGGGCTTTAAGCAGTAACTCAACAGCACAGCTGCAGTTCCGTGCTTTCACATCAAAATACACCTGAAGTTCCTGCATGATTTTATTCTGGTCCTGGGAACTGGTTAGGTTCAGTTCACTGCTTTATTCGTCAGAGTTTCTCATGCTCATCTCCTGCAAAGAATGACTCCAGCGGGAGCCTCACTCACCTCTCCTGTAACCAGCACTAATAGAAACACATTGTTTAGCTCTGCTGCAAGGTCCCATCTTCACAGAGTGCCTTTTCTACAACTTCACCACGTATTGGCCTGGTTGCATGCAGGTCAGCATCCTTCTTGGATGTTTTTGAAAAAGTTTTTATAGCAGCACTCACACCTTTACTAGGTTGCCCCTCTAAATGCTCGCTGGCCTATTTTATTGCAGTGTGACACTCAACTTGTTACATTTCATGATCTTTTCTATTTTCCTTGTGCAGATAAGACTTCCACTTTTTAAAGGATACCTTTGATAACTTTTAGTAGTTTCCACTGCCTTGATGTTTGACCATGACAACATTTTGTTTTCCTTTCAGTCTTTGAAAAAGTCTTCTCTGGTAGGTGGTATACATTTACTCCATGCTTCTAAAATAGCGTCCTGAAGCAGTTTCCATGCTGCCAACACACATTATCCTGGTTTATTTAATCTTCTGGTTTCCTATGTACTGTCTCACTGATTTATTGCAGTTCTACTTTCCAAAAATCCTAAGTCAGCTGCACAAATCATCTCAGATTTTTGTTGTTTAAGAATAGAAAAGCTACACTAATTTGAAACACCATTTTCTCATGGGAATGACCCCAGCAACATGGGCTCTTAAGAGAGGATCCTAGTGAAGTCGATGGACTAGCATGAGAAAGGGCTTTGAGGGGCAGAACCCTAGAAACTTTTGTCCTAATTAAAAAAAAATTATTTTTTTCATATTTCTCTTCTTTGCCCTCATTGTCTGCCTACCTTCCACTTGATTTTGGGTATTTACACACCAGAATAATCATTTGCATCTAAATGGCATAAATTAGACATAGCCTTGTTTTCAGCCTTATGGAATATTCATTCTTCAGGGAATTGTAATTAAAAAATTGTTATATAAAAGAAAGACATTTGTAATTAAGACAGAAATTTAACCTCCTTCTAAAGAGTAAATCTGTTTTCCATATACTTATGAAAGTTGTGTCTACTACATGCAACCTGAATTGCTTCTCTCAAGTAGCTATTTAAAGAGCTGCATTAATTATCATCTCCTCAGGATTTGAAAACTTGCTGTGGACTGGAAGTGACAAAATGTTTAATCATGCCATTTTTTCACTCCCGTGACTCTTTTCCTAACTTGCATGAAGGCAGCTGCCATCTGAGCTGTAGCAACATCTTACAGAAGAATATGAATCATAGAGGTGTTCAGCTTTGCCTGTTGGGGTTCTGACTGTAAGAACCATGCCTGTGAAAGGTAAAACACATTTTTTTATTTCCTGAGTCTGGAGGGAGGGGCTGAGGTGATATCTGAACTCCCACACCCTTGTGTTCCAGATGACTGTAGTGGGAAGGGGTTGAGGTGTAGCGCAGGTCCCATTCTGCCCATGGGCTCCATCCCCTTCCAATGGAAATTCAGACCTTGCAGAGGTACGGTGCACACTTGGATCTCCATTCAGTGGGATGCTGGGATGTGCTGGAGCATATAGGTAGTCCCAGGTGCTGCAAGACACTCAGATACTGCGCTTTTGACCTAACCTGAGCCCAGGATCAAAGGCAGGTTGGGGGTTCTCTGCTTTGTGTCATGCTGCTACGGCACAGCCTGGGAACAGCACCCACCCAGCACACAGGAAAAGGAGCCCAACTCTTTGATCCACCATCCTGCCCCAAGGTGTGGGGCACATGTCCCTGCAGGGAGAGCAGAGGTCACGCCAGCAGCTTGAGGACACCCAAGGAGCCTTTGTGTTGAAAGTGGTCCTGAGTGTGGAGATACCCTGGCTTCATGGCTTCTCCAGGTCCATACATCCTGCATGTGTGAAGCCCTGTGCAAACTCTTGGTTTCCTTCTTACTTCAGTGTAACTATGAAGTAATTTGTCTGAAATGAGTGAAAGCAGAAACAGATAAGCCAGAGGAACTGAAGTGACTTTGCCTTCGTAAGCCTTAACTGACCTTTCCTCCATGCAGCTAATGGTTCCCATGGGCTTTGTGGTGTGTTCGTTGTGGTTTTTTTGTGACCTGTGCTTCATGGTGGTCTCTGTCTTCTCCTATGGTTTCAACAGAAACAGAGTCAAATCCTGTATGCTGGCTCATGCTTTCCTTTGGAAATCAAAATCTGAAATAGCAGCTAATGCCCCACTGACCATGTGCAGCAACCAGCAAATTCTACCTCTTATTTCAAAATTAATATATCCAAACCAGAACAGCTACCATGAAGGCAAGGATGTAGGACCAACTGTATAGAAGAGGTCTGTTTGGTTTTTCCCAGATATGTGAAGGTGGTTCACGTTATCCGGCTGCATGACTCCCACCAGCTACAATGTGGTTAATTTTCAGGTGTCCCAGTCAGGTTCCCAGGCATCCCCATGATTCTGGGCTTCAGTTCATAATGACAACTGCAATTCAAGAAGGAAGTGGTGTTAGCTGCTCACACAAGGAACTATCAAAAGCGTGCCAAACCGGGTTACAGAAAATGTCGCTCCAGTCCTGCACCTCCCTCAGGTCCCTCTCAAGTAGGTTTTGTTTGTGTCTTTTGAAAATTACCTGACTTTTGCAGAGATAAGAATGGGAGATAACGTTACCAGGAGCTGGTGATTTTGTTCAGTTTAAGACCTAAGTAGAGAGAAAAATAAAAGTTTATGATTTAAGTGCCAGTTCAATCTTTACTGCTAAATCCCTAATGCAGCACTGAAATGATTCTACTGGGGAAGAAAAAAACCACTGTCACAGAACTGAAGAGGTCTGATCTCTCCCAGTGTACAAGGGACAGAAGTTTAACCCTGAATGCATTTCAAACAAGAATGAAGAGCACAAATTGCTCAACAAAGCTCTTAAAACAAAGCTAAGTAAGAAGCCTAACAACCACAACAGATGAGTTGGTTTAACTTTATCCTGAAATTTTCCTCAGCAATTTTATTCCCCAACTAATAGAGGCTCCATTAGGGATGCCCTGAGAAGTTACTTTTTAGTTTTAATCACATTTTCATGGTCATGCTGTGGGTAGACTGTCAGGTGGTTTTACAATTAAACTGCTTTTGAACTTCAAATGTGTGTGACTATAGGAATGACAAACACTACAGATTACAACACTGTGGCCCTACCTTTTCCAGAACCAAATCAATTGCACAACAGGTCACATGTTCAAAGATGTGTAAATATTAAGTCTCAGTAAGCAAATCACACAATTCAAGATTCAATGGAAAAGAATCACATTGGGCTGAAAACTTAAAGGCATATCCCAACGAGTTAAAATATAACATCTCTGTTTAGAAATTACAACCAAATTTTCCTTTCTGTGGACATCCTTTGCTTCACTAGCTCTGGCAGGAGTTTTAGATACAAAATATTAGTAACAAATTATTACAGAAAAGCCAACAGAGAAAAAGGAAATTATAAAATCAGGCTCTATATAATATATTTATTCAGTATCTACTATAGCAAAAGCACTTCTTTAACATCTCAACTGATTATTTGACCACGATGTTGTACAGAGCTGGTCTATGAAAATAAATATTCAGTATTTTGTTTCTTTACAGTTTGGCATTTTCTGGGATACTTGCAGCACTTCTGGAGAAAGAGGAAATTTATTTCAAATACGTGTTTGTGATTACATTATTTTGGAACTTTATACAGTTATCCTACACTCACCTTTCCTTTCTCATCCATCTCCACAAAGTGAATGAGGAAAGACAGAAATACGCACAGAGTTTTATTCTGAAGACATCTTCACAAAGGAGATCTTACATATGTTTCGTCAACTAGCTGAGTACAGCTTTTTCTGCTGATGAAAGATCCCTTAATTGACTTCATTCCAATCACCCCAGGTGGGTGATTAAAAGATTGATTAGGGATTTGTCCCCTGCCTGTCAAGTCTGACTGCAGCTCACTTAGATTAATAGCGCATCTCTCCCCGAGCTTGAAATGATAATGCACTGCTTGGTTGACTGAAGCGTCCCTGGGTCAAACCAAATAGGACAAACTGATGCTACAGAACATCTCCCTGGCTGGCATACAATATTAGCTACTTTTCAATGCACAATATATTTATCTTTCACTGCCCTACAGCCTTCCATGACCACTGCATCAGAGAAAGAAAATCTCTTTAGAGGTGGGGAAATGAGAAGGGAGAAAAGAAAATGATCCACAAAAAGGATGAGTTTATTCACACTTGCTTACCCTCCAAGAACCAACTTTCCTCGGGGAAGATTTTTCTCTAAACACCCACTGGGTTTCTGCTCTCCCCATCAAGTTTGGCATCTTTAACTAGCAGTTTCTGTCAGGACCACATGCGAGGTCATAACCTTGCATGTCCTTGTATTCATCTAAACCTTTCTGCGAATAAAAAATTTGAAACTAATGTTGTTCCTTTATTGCCTAGAATCCAAAAGAGGATATTGCAGCAGCAGGGAAGATGGGAGGTTGGCAAGATTAATCCGAACAAAATATATCAAAGATCTTCTCCCAGGAGGAGATTCCCACCAATCTGATACCTACCTTCTGGGCTGAGGCAATATGATGCCTGTTTCCCAGATGAAGAACTGGGAAAAGACCTCTACTGAGTGGAGGCAATGAAAAAGTGGAATAAAAACACTCCTCAACAGGAGACATCTCTCAAGTGAGATTCTGATTTCAGCTGGTGAAAAAAGGTGTCAGGTGTCAGCAAGGATTGCTGTAAAGAGCTGCAGCGGTCTTTATGACTGGTACTACAAGCTTTAGTGTCAAAGATGACTGCGTAGAGATTACCAGATTCCAATGAAACGAAGTGCCCAAAAGTTGAAAGATGGATTGAGCTGAGGGTGTTGGTTTGGAAGAGAAAAGTTATAAACATAATCACAGCGAATTCAGTGTGAATTGTAACCAAATCAAAGCCGAGAGCACTCAGTTTGCTGGTGTCCAACAGGTGAAGCAGACCTGGGTTGAAGCAGGGCTTGCACCAAGACAGAGGTGGGGATGAAGCACCAGTGCAGTGCCTGGTGCTCAGGAGTAGCCGAAGAATAACGAGCATTAGAGAAAATCCAGTGCCAAATCTCAGCCTTCGAATAATGCTCTTTTTTCTCCACAGACAGTAGGCCTGCCTGAATGATCTGTAGAAAGCCACAGCTCATTTTTTTCAGAAATTCCTGTTACCAATCTGAGCCATCTTGATCCTCTGGGCAGCTGAACTGACCTCTCTTGTGCTCGGATCATTGCTCATCTGCAACTCTGTTGACAGACAAGCTGAGTCCTTTCACATAGGAATTTCTGAAATACAGCCAGCCATCACTGACCTTTCTATTAAAAACAACATTAAACTTGATTCTCAGGCTCAGTACTGCTTGAGAAAGAAATGCAAACTGCACATTTCTCAGGGAAGTGGCCACAAATGAAAACATGGGGTTTAACTTTTGTCATTTGAGGTTCCATCTCCTGGAACAGAAAGGTGTTTCAACCACAGTCTTGATTCCTAAATACTCAGGCGGTGATTATTGTACAAGTTTTCTGGTATTGCCTCATTACTGAAATATGAAACAAGGCAAAATAAATGGCTGCTGTAACAAGAAATGTGACAGCCTACCACAGGACATCACAAGTAGCCCTCTCACAGTGGTGGGCAGTAGAAAGCAGCTGCCATCAGAGGGAGCAGAACTAGCAGCATCCGGCACTCCTGGATGAGAAAAGTCCACTCCAACACTCGCCCCATCATATCCTACCCCATCCCACCTCATCCCATCCTGCCCTGCCCCATCCCACAGAACAGAGCACACCAGGGGGGCATTCTCATGGAATACCAATGAGTAGGCAGGCTATCAAACCAAGGCACTCTAAGGAACGAATAATCATTTAAGAACGAGAAGAGATTTATTCTCCATCATTCATTTCCTGCGCAACACTTTGCTCTGCTTTCTACACACCAGACATTCTCTGCCCATAGGTTGGCAGAGCAGGGCTCCACTGCTGGGAGAGTCAATAAAAGACAGGACATTGACTGGGTGTGGGATTTTTATCACTGTAACCAGACCCTGGTCATACTTGGGTGTGAGTACAACACTGTGCACCGCAATGCTTGCAGTACCGGGGGTCATGTCACAAGAATCTCACCTTCCTGAACCTGTCTGCATTAGAATGTCCATTTTTAATACCATCTGCAATGAGCTAAAGCCACTACAGGAGCCTGGGAAGCCTCAAGTATTTTAGCAGTTGAGAAAACACAGTGAAGCTGCTTTTTTTTGCAAGGATGGTAACTGATTAAATTTGATAAACTTTGTATTGGTTTTTCTTTTAATGCTAACTTCTTCGTTTCAAGCAAGCTGGCATTCAATGTGGTGCAAGCAGTTCACACGTGACAACTGCCGATCGGCTAAAAGCCTTAACAATATTAACTTTGGAATGGTCCTCGTAACACAAATTGTCTTAATGCCCTGTTACTCTTAAGTTCACAAAAGTCCAGGTAAAATGCCTCTCTTTCAACGTGGTGCTATGGCTTTACCTCTGTTCTAATTAAAACATACTTAGTGACAAGTACGTTCTGCTAGTGCTTTTGTGAAGGCAGATATGAAAAGTAAAATAATTAATGAATAATGATTGACATTCCCCCTTTCCTCCCAATTAACAAAGTTTCCAATCATTTGTCCAATTTACCCTAATGGTAGCAAGACCTAAGACCATTAAGTAATATAGATGAAACAGGGAGTCACAACGTGCTGCGGCTTATTAAAGAGCATTTTACATTACCCTAAAAGCTCATAACTTTAATAGGCCTTGAGTGTTCCATTAAAAAATTAACTCCAATAGTAATTTTTTTATTTGTGGATTTTATATACAATGCTTAATGATTTATTCAGCTTAAGAATGTCCAGAAATAAAGTTTCTATGGTATCTGAACGATTCTAGGAGCAAGATTCTTAAGCATGATGATAATGCAATGATAAACAGCTAGTGAGCCTGGCAGTGTGACAATTTACCTTCTTTTGCAGGTGGAATTGTTTCTTTGTGGAAAAAGACAAATGTTTCCTCTTATATCTTCCTAAATTTGAGTTCTCTATTGACTGTTTTATTTCTATTCTTGTTGTTCTTGTTGCATATTTTTGTTTTAAGGGGAAGCGACTGGCTGAATCTGAGAGACTGACCTTAGTTTTCTTAACACTAATTCATTATGCAGCACTTCTGTGTATCTGCAGTGGCTTTTTGTTTGAACAGCTAAGTTAGAGAGACCTTTAATGTTAATATGAATTTATTTGTATGAGTTTGATGGTGTCTTAAATTATAATCCTGTTACATTAAAAATGACATTTTATGAAGAATTTCTATTCTATTTCAATTTTATTTCTCTTTTATCCAACATTCCCTCCAGGCTGAGAGAGACCTTCAAGCTAAAGGTTAATGCTGACATTTATGGTTCAAAATTTTTGTTTATATTTGACCGTAACCACATAAAAAAAAATTAACCTCATTTCCATATACACTTGGTAACAACAACAATTTTCACCAGCACTTTGTACATAGAAGACAAATGTTTTATTATTATTACTCAAAAAATGGTGATGATAATGAGTTGAGCAACCTTTTGAGCAGAGGCAGATTGCAGAGCTCTCACTACATTATGCAAACTTTGAGAATGTAATTGTGTTACCAAAAATCACATTAAGTTGTCATACATATTGTTTTCCTCTCACAATAGTGCTGATTATTAAAATATTTTGCATGGATGTGATCTTTTATGATGCACTTTTTGAATTCCCTCACATACTCATCGACTTTATCTCCAAATCATAACTTTGTTATGTGGCGGTGCCACAGAGGTTGAAATGCACTTAACCACATTGAAGAGAACAGCCCCAAACCATTCTCCATCAAAGCAAGATTCATACAAAATATGCTTTGTGTATTTTCTGTTTCCTGTTCAAAATCCGGTAAATACAACTTAATTTTTTATTTTAAATCATATTACTTTAACACTTTTACTTTCTGTAATCAGAAGTTTATTATGACTCTTGTGTACACATTAGAATAAGAGGCTTTGTTACCAGATTAGTATTTCCTCCTCGTTCAATCTGCAAATATGCACAGGATTCAATTCAAAGTCCTCTAAATTGAACACACATGCCAAAAACTCACTTATTCCATCAGGATTAGCTTCCCTTGATATGTAGGTGCAATAAAGAAAATAAATTATTATTTTTTTTATGGTTAGCTTAGGTCTAACATATTTTTTTTTGTGGTAAATATGATTCACTAGATCGCTTCTGGCAACACTACGAAAAAACTTGCTAAGAAGCACATTTAATTCACAAAGCAGTCACTGTTGCATTTTCATTGCACAGTGTCCAGATGCTGAACATTGCTGATCTGCTCAGTCCAACACGTGGCTTCAGTCAGTCACGGGTTTCCCGGCGGCGACATCAATCACAGAGTGGGAAGAGCACAGCAACAGGAGAGAAAAGGCTGTATAATTTCCCCTGGTTTCACTGCTATTCTTCTTTCTTTTCCCTCACTCACCTCAGCTATAGTGCTCAGATTTACTGTCCATATGCTGTGACGAGGGCCAGCCAAGCAGGGTAATGTCACCCCCAGCTGCTCCTCCCAACTACTCCGCATGGTCACTCAGGTTGATGTACAATAAGATTCAGATGACTAAGGTGGACACTGGGCCTGGAGAATCCCGTTTGTTTTTCCCACAGCCCAACCTGGACCCACCGCGGTTGTGCTTCTGCAGCTGTTCCAGACACCGCACTTGCGGTGTTTGCAGCCCCCTTACACATACATGTTTTTTGCCTCCACCAGTACAAGTCCCCTCCCCAGATCCGGGCACCTGGGTTGTCACAGAGCAAATCCTAAAGGGCTCTGGCAGCTCATCCATCCCCAGCGTTTGCTTCCAGGTCACCATTTTCCCCAAGGAACTCAGGAGCACCACCACTTCAAGCAGCCGGCAGCTATGGTACAGCCAGGAGCTTCCAAGCAGGGAACACCGTCTCCAGCTCAGTGAGCAGAGCCCCTCTCCAAGCGGCCTCACCACGGGCACGGGTAGCAATGGGATGTGCTACCCTCGGCTGGGACGCAGCAGAAAAGGCAAGCCTGAACACAGAAAAGAAAATGACAAAGAAGTAAGAGAAGAAAAAGCCTTCACAGAAATGAGCACTCTTGTAACACAAGAGTATTGTACACAGATTTGTCTGTACACAGGTTCGTCTATACCTTTTCCTACTGTTCAGGTTTCAGCTGACCTTGCCCTTCTGTTGAATCTATTGCACCACTGCCACCGCGATATTGTTGCCTCTGCAGCACCATTTTGCTTTCAGGAACGTTTCCCTCCATTCTCTCTCTTCTCTGCCAACTCTTGTGCAAGACTTCCTCTACACTGAACATTTTCTCCATCATTAATTCTTCACATAATTCCACATAAAGCTTTGGTTGCATGGTTGCAATAACCTTTACGCAGGTTATTTTGTACAACAATATAGAGATCATGCTCAGTCTGTTCCTCACAAAACTGGATCTTATCCCACTGATGTAATCTATGCTGGTAATCCTGAGCTATTCTCTTGAGATAGGGACACATTAGCATTTTCCGTTGGAAACCACATTAAGACTATTAGGTCACTGCTACACTAGTAAATACAAGAGGTCAAGACTCATTCTCTTGTCTTGAGACCAACGGATGACTTGCATCTCTGCCAGTAAACTTTCTCACACTTCCAGCAATGGAGACTGGTCCTGCTTTTTGGGAGTAGTCCCCAACAGAAGCCGAGCTCTGGACTGGATCCAACATTTTTGGGGGAAAGTGCTAGTGGGCACAGGTCAAAACTGTGCCAGGAACTGAACTAACAATCTAGTTATTAGCCTGGGCTTAGATCCTGACATTAATTAGATTACTAGTGTAGCTGTAGCTTCAAAGACCTACAGAATCTACTCAATGCAGTAAGAGCAGGTTAAGTTTTTGTAACTATTTCGTAATTACTATTCTATAATAATATATTACAATGGAGAAGAGAAGGCTCTGGGGAGACCTTATTGCAGTCTTTCAAAACTTAAAGGGGGCTTATAAGAAAGATGGGGACAAATGTTTTAGCAGGGCCTGTTGTGATAGGACAAAGGGTAATGGTTTTAAACTAAAAGAGGGTAGGATCAGACTAGATATAAGGAAGAAATTTTTTACAGTGAGTGTGGTGAAACACTGGCCCAGGTTGCCCAGAGAGGTGGTAGGTGCCCCATCCCTGGAAATGTTCAAGGTGAGGTTGAACGAGGCTCTGAGCAACCTGATCTAGTGGAAGATGTCCCTGCTCGTTGCAAGTGAGTTGGACTAGATGACCTTTAAATGTGCCTTCCAACCTAAACCATCCTATCATTCTATGATTAACTTTGGTTTTGGACTTTCAGTGATCATTAATGTTCATCTACTGTATCACTCAATGTAAAATATTCCACTTTATTAATGCCAGTTACATTATCCTTTTTACACCAAACAACACAGTTATCCCTCCCCATCACTGTCATTTAATTTTAACTTCTATGACTGCAACAGTGTTTAACAAGTTATTGCTGCTTCTCGTAACTAGTCCTAAGAAAATGATCACTGTTGAAATGTAGAACAGAGAACTGAAGCAGGATAACTTTGGCCATTTATTGCTGCTACAATTTATCCTAACCTTCTTATCATAATTACTTATTGGCCTACTTACCCAGTTATCCTAACCTCACAGCCTTGACTTCCGCTATGCTCAGGATTCAGTGCTAGTAAAGCTTAAGTCCTTGTTACTGACACTAAATACAACCTAAAAATGGACCAAAGAATGAGTGGCAATGTAGACTATACCATTCCTTTGATAGTCATTCCCCTGGCAGTAGTTGTTATCACCTTGAATGTCCGAGAGCATGAGAAAGGGAGAGTTAGTGGGAAGACGAAAATCTTCCATAGACCAACTGATACAGATGGGAAAAAATCTTTCAGGCGTGCGAGCTTTCCTTCAAGCAGTGCAGTGATATTCAATGCTAAATACAAGCTGAAGAAATTCCTCTGATGCTAATCACCAGAGAGGAAAGGCACCTGGAGTCTCCAGGACAGAGTATTAGCAAGGCGAGGTGGTGAGATGTTGATCTCCTACAGGGAAATGGGAGCAACAGGTCATTTATTGCCTGTGGAACTTGAAGGAAAAGCTTTTTCTCTATTTACATTGAAATTTGTAGTTCATCTTCCGAAGGCTCAGCTTCACGTTTTTAACAGGTCTTCTTGCTGAGGTCCGAGATACCCCAGCTGTATGCTGCAAACCAGTTAGGTTTCTTCAAAGTGATTGCTGTTGCAATAACCATTTTGCAGTCACTGCCACAATGGTGGCCATTATCCGTACACATTTATCTATCCTGAGAGGAACGGAGTTGCTTGATCTTAACTATATAAATGAGAAGTTTAAAAACATTACAAGTTTTACATCACAATGTCATTTTTACATTGCAAACGTTACAAGAAGCACACTTTCATATAGCTTTTAGCAAATTCATGACCTTTAAGAACCACACTATACATATGGCATTAAAGCACACTGTTCAGTAAAAGTCTATTGTATTCTTTAGTTAATGTACAATTGAAAATAACTTCAAAAATGTTTTCCATGTAGATTCCGATTTTTGTTGAAATAAACATTGTACTTAAAAATAGCCCACCACATCAGCAGGTTTTGTTCCGTGTCTTGTAAAACTAAACTTTGATTCTCTCCCTCTCTAGCAGCAACAGTAGGTGCTCTTGGTGTGTTTATTATAGGTTTATGGGTGTGTTTAGGAATTCTGGCACCAATAACGCTTTCCACATCAGTCAAAACCACATCTACTCATAAGGTTAGAAAGTGCACACCCACATACCGATATCTTTGTAAATCAAGCAATGTAACACCTTAGATTGTTAGTGCTTTTAATCTTAGTCATTAAGAGAAGTTTCTAATCCTCTAATAATGCTCCCTTCAAACTGTAATGTAATCTGTTAATCTCTTTAAGAAGCTACTGAATTCCCCCATCATTAGCATCTGTTTGTAGTGACATATGTAACAAATGAAGATGGTGTGTCTTTTCAAGATTGGTAAACTTTTCTGGCAAACTAACTGAAAGCAACAAAAAAGAAAGGTAATGAAGTTTAGCCAAAAGCACACTTAGCTCACGCTGGCTTTTACCATTGAGCCAGATTTCTGCTTGACTAAAACCTGTGAGGAACTGCAAAGAGTAATGAAACACGAGACACATCACAAACAACATAACTATTATTCTCATTCCCATTATTTAGGTGTCTGATTCATTTATTTACAGGTTCAGCGCTGTGAGGAACAAGAGTTCTGAACACTGGAGAAGTGGGCACAAATTATTATTACAATGATACGCAGCCATATGCATGACAGCTATTTACCAATTTTTCTGCAAGTTTGAACTAGCGCAGCATCACAGTATATGAATATATATCTATACTGGTAGAACTGAAAGCCAAAAGTACGCAGAACAACTCCCTTTTCCCTTTCTATTTTTAAAGGCATTTATGTTGAAGATTATTTATGCACCTACTGCTTGAGAGAACATATAATGGTAATGCTATTTTCCTGCAAAATTGTTTATCCAGTTATGTAAGATAAAAAAGACTCAATCTCATCTGTCAGTGAAATATAACATACCAAGTTTTTTAATCCCCTTATGTTTTTTAAAGGCATTGAAGAGATGCTAGAGTAAACAACACATAAGTTTAGGGTCAAAAAGCTTTGCAAACATATTTCTATCCCTAATTATGTTTGGGGTAGAGATAAAATCTTTCATACGGCAAATTAAAACAAATTGGTGATATGAAGTAGCCTGAGAGGAGGGAACTTACTTTGGAAATTATTATTATTAATCAAAGAGCTGGCACAGTGTTCTGCCTTGGCCAAAGTACAAACAGCATCACTGGTCCTACCAGCGCTGCACGTACAAAAATTGATGGCAAGTCTCTGTATTTTTGAAAGTTGTGAACTTCACTGAAAAAAATGTGTTTTTAATGATACTTATATGAAATTTATATTATTTTTTAAAGGAAAATTGTGTCAGAGATGTAATTATGTTCAAATGCAAGACTAGCATTACAATGTTATGCTCATTAAAGGATTTTAATTGTTAGGTATTTGAACATAAGATACTTCTTTTGGCTTTTATAAAGACTGTTTTTATCGGAACAGTTAATAACTGGATCTGTTGTGTGAGTTTTCTGTTTGATCTGCAAACACTTGCAGATGCATGAGTAAATGCTCTATTTCTCTCCTACTCAAATGTTGAGAATAAATGTTATATTTTAGTATATAAATAGACATATGCCCATGTATCTACTCCAAAACAAATGCAAAGCAAGTTTGCCAGAAAAGGGATACAGCCTAAAGGAAAACAGCAGAAGGAGTCTAACAGAATGGAAAACTAGAAATGTCAAATGTTTCAATTGCATCTATTGTGAATTAGCAATTTACAAGTACAGAAAAACAGGGAAAAATAAAGCACGTGTATCGAATCTACCATGACTCATAGCAGCTCTATTGTACTTTCGGCTGTTTATAAAGCCTGGTAGTTGTAGCTCATGGCACGCTAATGCTGTGAGAAAGTTGGTCCTTGCATCTCTGATATGCAGAAATTGAGCAAGAGCAGCTGCACGACTTGTCACAGCCATGGGCCACCAATGAAGCTGTGGGCAAAGCTGTGCTATTGCAGAGATTTTAACTTATAGTTCCCAGCTAGGGTGACAGTTTTATAGGGTGCTGTGTAGAATACAAGATGACCCAACCGCAGAAGAATTTGCAGTTTAACACAGCTATTAAAAACCATAAAATAGTACTGACCTCACAAAACACCATGTTTTCAGAGGGTGTAGAGGTAGCAGGTATCGTAGCCTGTCAGACCTTGTGTTCCCAGGGAGCTGCGAAGGCTCATGGTTGCATTCAAGCTTGTAATTTGTTTAACTCGCTCATGAAAACAAGAGGAAGACTGCCTTGTTCCAAATGGTCACTTGATCCCACCATTACTGAGGGATCCAGTTCCTACCAGGGTATCGCCACTAAAAACAAAGCTTGCTGTTAGTACCAGCAGTGTTGTTATACACTCTTGAAGAATAGCTGCCACTCAGGTCAGGGAGGTCAGGTCCAACGTTACTGGGATAGAGGCTGTGAAAAGTGATCATCACCACTGTGAGTGATGCCTGCTGCAAGGGAGAGGGAAGAGGCACTGGGATCAGGGCAGGGCGACAGGCTGGCAGAAGGATGGGAGGAGGGGGCTGAGAGGGTAAGAGCAAAGTTGAAGGTAATGCAGGAGACAGTGGTGGCAATACAAGCTGGTGGGTGGGACAGTGACATCCCTGCCTGGGATGACAGAGTGTGAAAATTGTATTTTTCAAGTAGACAGAGCAAAGAAACTTTTTTTTTTTTTCCACAGGTGCATCAGGGGCTGCATTTTGACCTTTGAAAATGGCACTATTTTAGAAGGCAACTTCCTCCTAAACCTTCGCAAAAAACAGAACAAAGTTCAAATGTTTCACGGAAATATGACTGTAGAACATCTCATTATTCTAGGCCACCCGTCTGAGCTCTGCAGCTGTAGCATGCCACTTTGTAAGTGGGGTCCAAGGAGGGGTGGGAGGTGACAATTCAGACTTCTGAGTCCCAAGGACTGGCAAAGCAGGTAAGTCATATTAGCTAGGGGTTGGAAATGAGCTGTTGTCATGTAATTCCCTTATCTCTCCACAAGAACTGCTGAAAAGCGGTTTCTGTTATTTATTTATGACTGCTACACCGGTTTCCTGCTTGTACTCACCACAGCTTCCCATTAAATGGCAATATATGGAAGTTTTCTACATCTAATGTAGTACGTTCAGCTGTCTCCTGGGGCTACATACTCCTCATGCAATTGTTGCACCTTGGTGTCGTAAGATTGTTGCATGACAGCTCTGGACAAAATAAAAATACCTTGAAATCTAGTCCAGTGAGTTAAATCCCTGAAGGTTGACCCGTGCTCCCGAGAGCTGACACTGGACCTCGCCAGAGCGCCCTGCGTGTGTGCCAGGAGGGACAGCAAAACAACCCCGTGGCTCAGGATGCTACTAACCTGCTTCAGAGACCTGCTCTTTCCTTCTGCCTAACGAGCACCATGCTGCCATCGCGCCGTTGCTGCCCCTGCTGAGCTCAACAGGGTGCCTCTGCACAGCACCGTGTCCCGCAGCGCAGACATACCCCAACAGACTAGCGGAGTAATTTTCCTTATCCATCCCAGTGGGAAGCACTGAAGGTAGAAAAGTCAGGAAATGGCATTACAAATACTGCACAGGTGATGATGCTGACCTTCCGCACAGCTACGGCTATTACATTCTCCTCTTCAAAGATTTTCTTTCAAGAGTCTGTGTAAACAGACTGCATTTAATTCCCATCTGCAATAACTAGAGGCAACGGCTGTTCTTTCGGGAAGGCGACAAGGTTCAGGGGTTTGCTGCAATGAGCTGGCCCAGCAGCACAGCAGCAGCAAAGAGCTCAAATAAGCTCCATTTTCAAACCTTTTTTCCCCCTAAGAATTTAAATCTGGAAATTTACAATAAAGTACATAAGAACAAGAAATGTCAGATTTTATAACATTCTATTCACGTCATATTTCCTGCTCAGAATTCCCTTACTATTTATCAAACTTAACACAGCTGTAAGCACTCACTTAAAAAGGCTATAAAGCTGGTATTAATACTTCTTTACAAATTTACTTTTCACAGCTGTGTGCTTGAATTACACCATAAAGTTTGTGAAATTGAAAACAAGACATAAATCAAATCTTATCAGATGTAAAATTTCTGAAATATATTTTGGGCTTGACCCCCAGGAGCCAAGATCTCCATTCATATTTAATCTCTGGGTGGGAAGAGGTAACGTTTTGCAAAAAATGTGAAAAGCATTTTTTCTGCCAAGGAAACGAAGGCAAAGTTGTGAGTGAGATGCAAACCCCACAGGGCAGGCCGTGGAAAGGCAAAGCTTCCTCACATGCTACAGTTTAATCTCAGAGACAGACACAGCGCTTTCATTTTTGTTGGCACAGTCCTGGTCCTCTCTTCTGAGCATTTAGCAAATGCATAAGCTTGCACTCAATATAAGGAATATTTAGCAAGAGTAAGGCTCTCTAAAGAAGGCTTTCAGTCTGAAATGATTCTTTCCAAGTGTTAATCTCTTCAGTAGTGAGAGGATAGAAATCCGTTCCTAATCTTTTTGGTGTGTATACAAACATTTTTGTCTATTTGTTTTTTTCCTCATCCACAATCACTACAGATATCTGCAAGGAAAGGGTTCTATACATAAGATCTGGCCTCATATCACAGCTTCACTTAAAAAATAAAGAAAGAAAACTGGAAGTTAAAATGTCCATGTCAGGAAATAATTTTTTTTTTTTTCCTTGATTTTAAGCAGTCATGAAACATCCCCTGCCATAAGACGCTACTCTCCTCTCCTTTCTAGCTTTGATAGTGGTCACTGTCACTGGAAACAATACTCAACATTTTCTCCCTATGCTATGGGAATAAACACTTAAAGTTTATGAGGGATTTAAATACATAATGGTGGTAGTAAATAGACTGAAACAAATATCCAAGCACCAGATAAATCTCGATCCAGGGTTGAATTTGGTAGAAAACCTGATTGCATTCCACTGAAGATCTGTATGGGATCAAATGTCTGTAGCACTTTCAGAGCTGTAAAATGCTTCCATGGCCAGCTATAAAGTCCTAGTGATATATTTATAGTCTGTAGGAAAAAAAAAAGTAAAAAAGTAAGTATAACTGGCTTGACACAGATTTGAAGATTTTTATCTGACAGATTTTAAGGGAGTAGTGAGAAAGAGCTGATTCCGTGTTGCAGTGGTGTAATTCTTTTTCCTCACACTTCATACCAGACAGGAGTGATATAAGACACCGTTAGGAGAATCAATGAGATACGCTGGAGCACAGGTTTCCCTACACAACGACAGTACCTGCTTCTTGTCTACCTTCTCTATCAATATCAAGTGACCAAAAGAGATTTGATATAGCTGCTGGCTGGCAAGAGCTCAATCCGGAGAAGGCTGAGATAAAGCTCAAAGGCTTGAGGAAGCACCAAAAGTCTTAGCAGAGATTAACTCAATCCCTTGACTAAAGTAGAGCATCTACTATTACCTGCTTGGTCTCACAGGCTAGGAGCCCAGTCAACAGATGATTTCTGTAGATGTTAAGGCTGAGGACACTGCCAAGATTCATGTTGTATAACCTGTCTCTGGAACAATGGATGCCATGGTTCCTTTCAAACATAGCCCACCTGGAGCAGTTTCTGTCTTTTGTCACCTGGGGATGAGTCTAGTGCAATATATCATGTGTGCTTCCAGATAACAACAAAGACAACAACAAAAAAAACCCAAAACAAAACAGATTTTCTCTGGTGTTTTCTCTATTGCTATTTACTTACCAAATAATGTCAGGGAGAATATAGTTTCAAAGGGGAATTCAAGGAGTGGTGTTGACACACCAAGCTCAGGGCTCGCTGACCCCACTCCATCTCCAGCCTGTCCCATCCCAGCCACTGAGCCAGCAGACACCAGGCTGGGACATCAGCTCTTGGGGGACACGTGCCTGAGTGCTCCCAGGGACAGACAGTCAGCCCAACAGGACCTGTGTCAAACCAGCCCAAAGAAATCTTAGGTCATCCAGGACTCACAGCTTCAAGGGTGAGTGTGCAAGCAATACCCAGTGTGGTACATAACCTGCATCGATTCGGTGGCGTTCTAGTCTAGTCATGCATCTCTGCCAAGTTTCTCAATTGAAATTATGGAGGCTTTCATGATAGGTATATAAACCTAAGTGTCACTGAGTTTTGGGACACTGGCTAATGCAGTTGGTGCTGGTGGTGTTAGGCAGAGAAAGTTAACGTGTGGGCAAACAAGAGCTACTCAGTTCAGGAATCATATTGCCCCCTCACTGCCACACACCAGGCCTGCCAAGGTTAAAGAAAAATCTTCTCCTATGTGTTGCCTGTCTCTTAACTGATAATTGAAGGACTCCTGGAAGCAAATATAGCAGGAAATTTGTTGTGACAATGCCATACAGGATAGATAGAACGGTTAGGGAATTATTGCAATCCTGTCCTGTTTTAAGCAACGTTTTGTTGTAAAAGGTGACATCCTTTTGTTTTTTTGTTAAAACAATTTCAGTGTGACAATAAAGCGTTTTGAAGAACATATGTACTAGGGTATCCCAACAGCCCCCTTTGCAATAACACACTTAGTGAAGCTTTCCACAATAACTATTTGTCATTAAAAGATTGCTTGATTTACCAAACAGAGCCCAGATTTGTCATATTTGTCCATTTTGCAACATGTTTGTCTCTGGCCAGAGCTATATAAAACTCTTCTACAAGGACAGGAAGCTGACTACATAAATCCTATCAAATACGTAATCAAATACCTGATTTTTTTTTAGTTTGCTATAATCTCTAACAATTTCAGGTGTTACAGGCCTCTTCAGGGCAATTGCTGTAAAATACTGGCTGAAAAAAGGAAATCTACCAGCAATCGCATTCGCATGAATGTTTTAAATGAATTATTGTAAGTATATACAAAAGGACAGCTACCTAATTGAGAAAACATCCATAAATATTTACTTCCTGATAAGTCAGATAAGCTGCATGCCAAAAAAAAAAAAACAAAACAGAGATGAAGTTTTCAGATACCGGCAAAGCGTGTGCTGTCGGTAAAACTGCTTCTCCTCTGAGTCCCAGGGGGGCTGCAGCTTTGTTGTGCTAAGTGATCTACAGTATAAAAGGCAGTCATTTCGCCAAGGAAGTCCCTTATCCACCACTTATAAATCTGAAGTGAAAGATCTTATTTTATATGTATTCAACTTACCAGTTCAGGAAAGATGCAGGCCACATGCAGAAATATTCCTTACCTAAAGCTAAAATTTGTTTTTCCACTAGATACTAGACACAGTGGGGAAAAAATGAAAAAAAAACAATTACTTCCTGGCTCCTAATAGCAGAACATTATTTTGTTTTTTAATCTACCAGTATTAGTCTCGTGTGTCTCCATTCTCAGTTTAGCAAAAGTGTAACGTGTTGTGAGATAAAATTAATTATTTCTTTATTATTAAGAAAGAGTAAACACAAGGGCATTAAAGCTTTTAGAAACAGCAGTCACTGCTGATCTGTAAGCTGACATAACCGTCTGTCAGAGCCAAACAAGTCCTTTCACAACTGCTTCATTTTGGGCAACACCTTTCCCTCCAATTATACATAAACAGCAAAACAGCTGTCAACTCCTAAACTCATTCAAATGTCTTATTTAATTGGGTTTTGGGTTACAGCATAACTGGTTTCCAAGGTCAAACAAAGCAAATAATTGACACTCAACAAAAATTAAAATGAAAAGGAATTAAAAGATTGCAGGTAGGTTTTCCAGGAGTAATAGGAATTGTGTCAGCAGTTAATGAGACAATAATTTTGTCATCACTCCTACCTTAAGCCACAAAAGGCAAGGTCAGTCCCTGTGAGTAACCTAATCCAGTGGAGCCAAGGTTTGGTAGGAAAGCAAACAAGTCATGTAAACACGTTAGTTAATTGCTTAATTGCTTAGGTAATGCTCAATCTTTAAGTCATGTCGAAGACAGACAATTGAGGTGTAAAAAGTACTGTATTACTTATTTATGAAAGGAGCACATTTTGACCACAGACTCTCTCTAAAAAAATATCAAAGAAGCTCAGTTGGAGTTCGAAAGATCATGTTATTTCTAAAAGCAGCCACCTAAACTTGAGTACAGCATCAGTGGTGGGAAGTACTGCTCTTAGCCACATTAGGTTAAACTGACAGAGTTTACTAAGTTCCAAATCCCATCCAAAGGTTTTTTTGCCCAGAAATGTTGGTTAGTTGAATAGCCGAAAAATGAAGCTTTACGCTCAGCAAAAAATAGAACTTATGCACAGGAAAAATGCTGGATCCTTGTACCTGTGAAAATAATATGGTATAGATAATGAAATTATGGATTAATTATTTTTTTAAAAAGGTATTTCAAGCATTTTTAGAGTCTCAAAAAGCTTCTAATGTGCTTTATGTGATTTTTAAAGTTATGTTGGTCCTTGCAGACCATTTTGATATTCAACCATGCTTTAACTCACTGATATTCAGCAACAAAACTTCACAGGCAAGAAAAATGCCACGTCTTTGTCTGTGAAATTCTGTTCAGCTTCTTCCTCGAAAGAGTGTTGCATCCCCTCTTCCTTTTGCAGCCCCCCAAAAGCTTGGCAGGGTAAGAACTTCCTCGCTGAACACCAATGGGCAACAGCAGTGAGCCTGACCCACTCTCACCAGAGCAGCGACACGGCCCCGCTGCCCCTCACGGCCAGTCAGGATCTCCCCACGTTTGGGATGTGGGTGAATATGGGAGACAACAGGATGGAAGACAACCTGGGCTCCTTCACAACCAGCTCCCAGCTCCCCTCCCACGATAGTTGTCTTCACTGCAGATGCCACTTTTTACACAGTTTAACTGTGCTACGGTGCTGAAGGCTCAAACGCAATTAACCATGCCTGGTGGGAAGGACACATGAGCGTATTTCCTACAGCCTCCAGCAAAAACTGTAGGAAATAAAACACGCATTAACAGCGTAACGGCTTAAAAATACACACTAAAAACGCAGGAAATGCCAAATTTAATATCGCCCAGGAAAGATTAGTTCTATGTGTGTACATGCATCATGCTACTACAATTGCACGCTCTCATTTTCTCCAGAGAAGCCAGATCTTATTCTGCCACTAGGACAAATGTATGAGGAGATGGAATAATAATCACTCGTGCAACAGAAACCTGGAACTTGTCAGCGGTTTATTTCTATCAATTTGTAGTCTGAATACCATGAATGGGTATAAAATACGTATTATATTTTATAATGCATATATATTATATAATATATATTTTTATATATTATATAATATATATTAATTTTTTTATATAAAAAAGGGTTTTAAATACTAACTCTGGAAAAAAATTACTGAAGTACAATATATTACTGCATTGCTATATCTTTCTATCCATTAATAATATAAACGAATTAAAAAAAAAAAAAAAGACATTATAAATTAAAACTGAACAGGAAATATGAAAACCACTTTTTTTCAACTGAAATGCACATGTACATGTTATAAATCACCCTTTATATTATTAAAAAGTATAAAGTTGAAATTTTTCTGCTCTTTAAAAAAGTCCAATGACTACAGAATTGTATTCGGCAGAGCCAATGCCCTTTCAAATGCTTATTCACAACCTTTCTGTGTACTGCACACTTTTATACAACCATGCCATTCAGAAATGGGACAATCTTTTTAACACCAAAGCTGAGGTTCTTTTCATTTTGTGCCATTTCGCACCAACATCCTAGGAACACTTATCAGTGAATATCAATAAACTGTTAAATATGTATAAAAGAGTATAAGCAAAAAATGGTTAATGCCAAGTACTTTTCCCTGTTGTGAGATACCTGTCATCATATTCTGCTTGGACTCAGAAGCCATCTATGTGCACGTTGACAAACCACTAAACCAAAATTAGAATTTTAACCTCAAAAATCCTATCGACTAATTCCAACATAATAAAAGCAAAAGCAGACAGAAGAAACATTTGGACACAGACGGCTTTGTACATGTACAAGGAGTCCTGAAATACACCTTTATTTACAAGTGACATTAATGGAACAGATTTATCTTGTACACACGTAATGTACCAGCCAAGTACAACAGGACATGTAAACCCAGTAGCCAGCATGAGGCAACTTCTATGCATCCTAAGTGACTAAGCACAAAGAGTCATCCACCGAGCTTTCTGAAAAGAAAATCATTGACTGAGATGAAAAGCAATGACATTTACACAAATCTTCCCTTTCCCACCCGCCCACAACCCGTATTTTAGGATGCATCCATTGCACAAACCAACCAATTCAGCTCTTGCAAACCTCGCTGTGTGTAAAGAGCCTGTTCAACACGTGTGAAAATGCTAACGTGTCCATTGCACGTTTAGTGTCAGAATGACATAGTCTTGGCAAGCTAAGAAACTGCTGAAATGAAGCATCCAAAACGCCAGCTAATTCACAATTGTACCATAAAATACAAGCAAAGATGGCATTGCAAAGTTTTGCGTCGATGAGGAGTCTGTGGGAGCAGACTCAGTTCCCATTTGCTCAGTTCAGAATTACAGCATTTTCTACCTGACTTAAAGGACCATGCGACCAAATACCGTAAATCAAGCTCTCCTTCTCTTATTGCAAATAATAAAGAGTCTGTTGACCAAGGTCCCCAGACAGGTCTAAGGATTAGCTTGGTTATGCAAGTGATTAGCCAAGGTTAAAATAATCGGGTACTGAAATTATGAGCAAGGACAACATTTGTCCTTCCCTCATCATTGGAATTGTTGAACGGTGGACAGTAAGGGAAAACTTGCATCTACTTGTGCTTTTGCTGGGGGCAAGCGACAAATGTTACAAGCAATTTTGTAAAGCTTTGTCCGTATTAGAATCACTGCCTCTACCCCTACTTGGGCAAGACATCACTAGCTTGTATTTAAACTCAGTGTCTCGGCTGGACTTTAAACACCAGAGCTATTAAAAAAGTTTTTACTCTTCATGTGCCTGTGCCCCGGTTTGAGGTAAAACAGAACCAAGTACCTTGCTGCATGCTTCAGCAATACATCCTCAATGTCTTTGCAAACTAGTTCCACAAGTAACCTAGTTTTTTTCAAATTCCTTAAAGTTATCTGCACACCCTTGTGACCCATGAAGTAGCACCAAAATTGCTGAGGAACCCTGTGGGAACTTATCCCAGGGTTCTGCGCTGTTCATTTTTAACACCTTTTTGTTGATATTTTAGTATAAATTATATCTCACAGAGTGAACACTATGCAATATCAATCCTTCTTTCCTTAGTTTACTCCATGAGAGTTTCTAAGGTTTGTGCCACAAAACACAAACAAGATCTGTAATCACAATTCATGATATAGCTGAAAATGGTAATTTCAAAAAACCTATAAGAAATGCAGTTTTCTTAAAAAAGTTTGGAATATTGACAACTTTGAATTCATCATATCCAACTCAAAACCTGAGCAGTCTGGATACAAAGCTTTTAATCAAACACACCACCGGTGCTTAGTGATGCTGCATTATTTTGATAGCCACCTGGGTCGCTGTTTTCTATCATTAACTATCTCTGTTCCTCATGAACACATCCATGTCTGTATCTTTGCCTTGTTTTCACCTCAGAACTCAGCTTTCCAGAGATTCAGTAAAGT
Organism: Numenius arquata; assembly: GCF_964106895.1. Classification (NCBI taxonomy): domain Eukaryota; kingdom Metazoa; phylum Chordata; class Aves; order Charadriiformes; family Scolopacidae; genus Numenius; species Numenius arquata. Next base: position 26,037,728 of record NC_133587.1, on the reverse strand, counting down.
TACGCAATAGTGGACTAGCAAGACTGGTTTTCTTCCACCATTATCTGACCTTTAAAGAAAAAGCAGAATTGTGTCTGAAGAAAGTGTGGGGAAACGTAGTCTGCATTTACCAATATTTCAGAAATAACATAATATTTTTATTGAAATCTACTCTTTGCATCACATAAAACAGTACCTAATATACACAACCCATCCTGCTGCTCTTTATCAGGAGTGTGCTCAATTAAGACTGCTGCATTTCAGCTATTTTGTTCATTTTTAATCCTGATTTTAACCCAGCACCCTTCTGTCATTTAAGGATGGCTGCCTAGTATTTTTAAAGATCAGGGTAGATTCGTAAATGCCTGCGCACACACACAGAATACCGTTTAACAACTTGCAAGGCATTTGTGTCTTGTAAGGGGAGCAAAAAGCTGTATTTCCTTATGACACTACCTCTATTCAAAGTAACAAGAGGGTTGCCAAGGTATCACTGGTGACTGGGCAAATCTAAAACAATTTTGGGGCTGACTGCAGAACGAGGATTCCCAATTCCTGCAGCCCAAGCCCAAGCATGCACAGCCCAGCAGGGAGCTGGCTGATCAAAACCACTGGTATTACCAGCCCAGGTACTATGCTTGGGAATCCCTCTTCTAAGGCACGTTAATTACAAAAAAAAAAAAAAGTTTCTCATTGATAAAGAGATACATTAATATCCCTTCATATCCCTTATAGCTACAAAAGAATTACAGCTATTGTCTTTAAATCCCCACATTTCTTTCACATGCTCACACATTATCACAACCGTAAAGTACCACACCCCTTCTTCCCATCTCTTAATTGGAGAAACCTTAACTGGGGAAATTAAAGCAGAAAAGCTAAATAAAGGGCCTTGAGAACCCACGTGCAGTTCTTCACCACACAAGGAATACAAAGGGTGGAAAAAAGAACACAAGTAAAATTATACTCTTTATTCATTCCATTTTAGCTGTGAATATTCCTATTATACAAATACAGTATAAATTCCAAAATCACAATATATTACAAAATAAAAAAGTACAAACTGCATTACTTAATAAATATATCTAACAAGTTAATCAGAAAGTAGAAGAGACAGAATTCAGATTGGAAACATTTCAATGTTTGACCCAGCAAACCATACAAACCTCAATTTAAATACTTTTTTTTTTTCTTTAAAACCGTGACGTAGAACACCATTCCTGATTTCTTTAACAGAAAATAACATCAAGTGAATAAAATGTTGTGATCAGATAAAAATTTGTTGGTGCAACACCAGTGCCAAAAAAGAAGCAGGGCTTATACAAAAGACACCACAACCCCAGAAACAAGAACACAAACACTGAGGTGCAGCCAAGGCAATTATTGCCAAAGCAGGAGACTATTATCTAGTCACAACATTCTATTGCAAGTTAATGTTCTGTTATTAGAGATAAATAACATAAATGGAGCAGAGGGTGAGCCAACCAGGCAACGAGAGGCCAGTTTACTCAAAACAGTAACGAAATACAGAAGAGTCAATTGCTCCCCGTACTGTTCACGTGTAGCTGCATTCCAACTGGCTCAAAGGACCTGTTCTGTGCTCCAGGCAGAGAAAGCAACTGTTCTGAAAGCAGTCTGTTCATACTTTGCTGCACTCTTACAAAAACCATTGTCTCAGTTTTGCAAAGGAAATACCCACGATGCTTTCATCAGTTAGGGAGGGTCAGTTTGACATCAACTTCATTTGGTAAAAATATAAGCTTTATGGGTAAAAAACACAGCAAAAAATAGCTGTTACATCATAAGCCTTATTTACAAAAACTGTTTACAAACGTTTTTTGGCCATACAGCTGAAAGCCAGATACTAATGTAAGATGTAGAAGATGGAGGTAACAGTTTAAAAATATTGTGCAAAAAAATACATTCTTATAGAAAAGAGAGAAGACAGTGGGGAGAGGAGACACAAACATACACAGAGAACCTGCTTACAAATATTCCGAGGCTACGTTTTTACAACAGAACATTACAAACACATTTGTATTTATCCCCCACAATCTACAGTCCTTTGCAGTCTGGGGGGCTGCTGCTTCATTAAGGATTAAGGCATCACCATCACAGCCAGCACACCTTCTGTCTGTCTGTCTCAGTCCCTGCAGCAAAGCTCCCAGCCTGCGGCCCAGGCGGTCTCAAGAGCAGGCATTCTGCTCGATGTACATCTTGGACAAGGACACCGCCATGGACTTGGCCAGCTCCTCATCCCGTCTGCGCTGTACCTGAGTCTGTCTGCACCAGGCCTCATACTCCGGGTTGGGGCACACACGGTCCAGCACAGCATCGTAGTGCCCATTGCTAAGCCAGCTCAGCCAGATACTGGGCCGTGTCGGGTCCTCGGGCCCCAGGTAGTGAACCATGGTGGAAACGGTGGGGCTCTCAGGCCGGCCGCCTGTGGTGAGGTGGATGTTCACGTTCAGCATCTGCCCCATGGCCAGCAGCTCCGGGTAGCCGGCCCAGGCCCCATCCTGAGCGGCGCCGATGAGGAACTCTCCGACGTCGCCCTCGATGATGGGGTTGAAGTTGTCCAGGTGGTCGGCGATGTAGTGGACGGTCTGCTCGCGGAGCTCGCCGTGCAGCCGCTGGTCCCCGTACACCGCCTTGCAGACTGCACGGTAGAGGCAGTTCCCGTCGGGGATGATGTGGAAGCGGAACCGGCCCTTCTGCCGCAGGTACTTGTCCTGCTTCTCCACCTCGGCCAGGTACAGCGCCAGCTTCTCGCTGCGCTCCGGCCTGCCGCCCGGCCCCCTGCGCACGCCGGAGCCCCCGGCCGCCTCCTCCTCCTCCTCCCCGACGGCCGAGGGGCCGCCGGCGGGCTGCGCCTGGCTACCGCCCCTCTCGCCGGGGCGACAGCCGGGGACCAGCCCGGGCTGGCCGCCGGCGGCCGCCGCCTGCAGCGCCTGGCAGTGCTCGCTGAGGCGCAGGCTGCGGTTGCTGGGCTCCTCGGCGGGCGGCGGGGCGGCGGCGGGGCCGTCCCCCCCGGCCTGCCGCATGCTCTCCAGGATGCCCTCCAGCCAGGCGCGGCTGCGCGGCGAGGCCGGCACCAGCTCGCCGGGGGCCTCCGCTCGCTGCACGATGCGGATGGGCACGATCCGCTCCAGCGGCCGCCGCCGGCTGACGGTGACCTGAGCGCAGGAGCTGTACTGCGGAACCCCCGCCGGCCGCCCGCCGGGGCCCGCCGCGGGGCCGCTGGGCATCACCTCCAGGCAGGAGGAGAAGGCGGGCATGGCGGCGGCGGCGCTGCTGCTGCTGCTTCCCCCCCCGGGAACGAAGCTGTCCTTGGCGACGCTCTCGACGGACGGGTTGGGACCCGCGGCGTCAGCGGCGCTCGGTGCCTCCGCGGCGGGGGGTCCCGGCGACAGGGAGACCTTGAAGACACCGGCGGCGCTCGGCGGGGCGGTGGCTGTGGCGGCGGCGGCCGTCCCGCCCGCCGGATAGTGGGTGATCACGGAGCTGTAGAGCTGCATCCTCGGCTCCCCGCGGGCGGCGCTTTATAGGCGGCGCCGGGGCGGGGAGCGGCGGCGGGGGCCGCGCCGGGGCTACGGGAGAGGATGAGCCGCCCGGGTAAAAATAAACAAGGGCATCACATCTCTCCCCCCCACCCACCCCCCGCAACCCTCCGCCGCCGCCCCGCCCCTGCGCGCCTCGCTGCCGGCCGGGCCCCGCGGCGGCGGCAATTCCGACTGCGCCACCAGCGCCCCCGGCCCGGCCGGGCCCCGCCCCCGCCGCCGCGCTCCGGCCCTTCTGGAAGCTGCTGGAGGCCGGGGCCGGGGGGCGGGGCCAGGAGCGGGGGGCGGGGCCGCGCCCGTGTTTACCTCAGGGCCAAGGCACGTTGGAATGTGCGGGGAGGGGGCGGGGCGACGGCCTCTGACGTCCGGCAGTTCAGCCCCGCCCCCTGGCGGAGGGAGGCGGTGGCGCGGGGAGGTGGATGGGGGGGGCGCGATTCGGCCCTTCGCGGAGCGCGGCCGGAGGGGGGTACGGGCCTGGGGGGGTGTGGGCCTGGGGAGGGGGGCTTAGTGGTGGACGCTCCCGTAGTCTCTGGGGGCTCCGGGCCTGACGAGGGTCCGCTCTGGTGTCATCTGGGGGATCCGGGCCTGAGGGGAGTTGGCTCCCGTGTCGCCTGGGGGTGCAGGCCTGAAGGGAGCCCGCTCTCCTGCTCTCTGCGGGGTCCGGGCCTGAGGGTGGAGTGCCTTCCCCTGTGCCCTGGGAAGGGGCGAGTGGTGTGTGGATGACATGGCCTTTGGCCTGGCCTGGGCTCTGCTGCGTAGGACCGGGGTTGTGCACACCGGGCGCTGCTGGAGGGAAGGCTAATGGAGACCAGTGACCCGGTCTGAGGAGTGTTTTGGGGAGAAATACCTGCTCTCCCGTGTTGGGCTGTTGGTGCGTAACTTCTGCTCCGCTGGGCTGGGTACTAACCGTGAAATCGTTTAATAATGGGAAGCGTTGAGGAAACTTCAAAGCAGGGAACCGAGCATTGGGGGTTCTCAGTGGCCGGCCTGGGAAATGCGGCGGAAGGTCAGGAAAGCAATTTCTCATGAGACAATTTGCCAGCCAAGCAGTTGAATTTTTAAACTTGACCATCAAGTATAAATTACCGGAGATGTTCTACCTACAGTTGACTGATGCTCTGTTGTATGTATGTTATTGTTAAAAAGGAATGATGTTTCTGCCTACGTATAATCAGTGTCATGATTCATCGTTTGCAGCTGGAGTAGGAATTCATTCATTAGTTTTCTGACAGTCAGTGGCCCAAGCTGCTATTTGTCCGCCTGTAATCCTACTTCAGAAAACGCAGTGCATGCATACATAAAAAATGTGATCACATAATAACAGGAGAGACCAGACTTAAAATATAGGTCTCATAGAGATCATTCATAATTGGTTTATTAGTGCTTGTAGTGTCTTAAAATTAAGCTGTGTCTTTTAGCCTTAGCTGTGGTATAAATAAAGTCATCTCTAACCCTTTGTCATGAATGATGACGTTACCCATACAGGCTGGATTTGATAATGTTCTGACAGGCATGCTGACCAAGAAACGAGTTTACACTATGATCAAATGTTAACACAGACATTTATTGCTACCAAAATGGAAAAAAAAGCTATTGATGTATGTCATTTCAAAGTGATATTTAAAAGATTTTCTGGATTCCATCTCAGGCTCAAATATTCTTTGGAAAAATTCTAGTAATCAACATAGATTGCAGAATTTCAAAAAAAAAAACAACCAGCCAAACAAAACCTCTCTTTGGATATTCTGAAAACGTTCTTTTCCTTGTTCCATTTACATTAATTAAAAAGACATAACTAAGAGGATCGCTTACAACAGACTGCAATGTCAAAAATAATTGTTTCTTTGGAGCCTTGGTTGTCTTTTGGATCCATATCCAGGGATCTATTTCCTATCTTCAATCTCTGCAGTTGATTTGACGGAATTTCATTCTCTTTACACAGAAAACATGGTCTGATTCCCTCGGCTAACTTGCATTTTGAAGGAAAAATGATGAAATCCTTCATGCTCAAATCTGTGGATATTTTGGGAACAAGTTTTCACATCCACCTTACTTTTTTATTCTGGACAAAACACAGCAGCTAACTCCATGCGTTATTGGGAACCTCTTAATAGAAATTTACAGAGTCAATATATATCCGAAGTTATTGCCTCTGAAGTTGAAATGTAAGAGGTGTATCAGATAGGAATCGAAGCCCAAATGTCCTGACTTACCTGCTGCAGCTGGAAAGTTGATATATTTAGAACAAACGGAGATGGGCATTACCCGGGAGCATTTCTGGCAGCCTGTTACAGGGGGATAAGATATTACAACTGCTCTGAAATTACAGAGTGACTCTTGTATTTCAGAATGTTCAGAACTTTGTTTTAAATATAGCTTGTGAGATCAGTCAGCAAGTCTTTATTTCTGGACTAATCATTGCTTAGAGAGGAATATATATTGATCAAATAGCGGTAAATTGAAATCATCCCTCCTTGAAATGAAGGCTTGGAGCAAAGGAAAGATTCCTCTTTAGTTTTACTTCTTAGTCAAAACTTGACAAGGTGTATTTCCCAGTTAAAGTGTGTTCTGGTATATTCAGAAGTCATTTAATGTAAAATGACTGGACGTTGCCCCCTTCCAGGGCATTTTAAATGTGCTCGTAGCTGTTCATTGTGGGTTTGTTCATTGTTATTATAATAAAGATGTACATTATTTCTTGCTCACCAGCCCTTCTGCTTACTTTTTTTTAGTTTAAAAAAGGTATCTCTGTGGTTTTGCTCAGTGAATTTCTCTGTCTGCGAGTAAATGCCACAGCTGACTACAAGATGGTGGGTTTAAAGTCTTAAGTAGCCTGGAAACGGGGAGAAGGAGAGAGAGAGGCAGCTCTTTCTGTTAGAGAATAGTAAATGGATCCAGCAGAGTAAGAGCACTTCTGTCATAAGTGAGTGCTGCATTTTGAATACTCAGTACTGCAATTTTCTTTCTTCTAGGGTATTGTGGAAACTCCCGCTAATGGCTGTTCTGCCTCTCTGAAACCATAGGTTATTAGGAACAGTGGCACGCTGATAGGTGGGCAGCTGTTTAATTCTGATTGTTAGTTACAATGAGGTACGATGCTTGTGGTGCTTCATTTGAGGAAAGAAACAGATTTATTATGTATGCCCAAATTACCATCGTGTTAGTGTATCTGATGCTCTACTATAGCATATTCTGGACAAAAAAAAACCCCAAACTTCTTTATCTCTGCAAAAAAATCCAAGGAGTATCCTGAAATACATGCTAAATATGCCAGGAGTTTTTGGTAATGGTAGCAGGTAGATTTATAAACAGATATAATGTCTTTCCTATATTTTCAGTTAAAATGCGCATAGTAAGCTTGCTAATAAGGTTAAAATACAATCAAAATCTGTTACTAGGTAACTGAGAGACACGACAAACATTTATACCACTGTCTTAGTGTTACTAGTAAGCTACGTTTAACATATTTATTACCTCCCCTGTGAAACAAATGGAAAGAGAAGCTCACCTTGGTGTGTTTTACCTGTGGTGTTATTAAATACTGACAATGTAACGTAACCCAATATTTTCCATAACTGAGCACCCGGAGTTAGTCACACGTACTTGGCCTGGGTGGAATCCAGTCCCTCTGGATGATCAATGACAAAAATCCCATTGAAGGGCTGCAGCACAAGCATCTCATGGGCAGTGTTCAGCTTTCATACCAGCAGTTACCAGAAATCAGCACTTACCTAAAAGGTTGTTCCATCAGATGTTTGACATCTGGTTTTAACAAGAGCATCCTGAACCGTGGTCTGCTCCAGAGGGGAATGTTCAAGTGCTATGAATTCAGCTCTTGTGAGCTGCTATAAAAGCCAGGGGCATGTGGTTGTGACTTTAGTGCCTTTTGCTACCAGAAGAGGGGTTTTTGCTCTTCCTGTGAGCTGCGTAGAGAGCTGCTGTTGATTCCAGGGAAAAAACTAAACTGCTTTAATGTGGCCTGGATACAACATAACATGCAGATTGATTGCTTCCAGAATATTCCTGCATTTCCCACTTTTGTCACTTCTGTGTTGTGGCCTCACAGGCACTAGAGGGGTTTGGAAAGCAGAGAGAACACAGTATGGAGATGCCTTTAACCTCCTTCTGTAGATTAACGTTCCTGGGCTCCTGGCTCACTCATTACAGGGTAATGTGCAGTCCTTTGCTAATACGGAATGGATCTCAGAACAATCTCTGTAGTAATAAAGCATAAACATCTCCTGTGGTTAAAGTTTCTCCTGGCTGACTGTTATCACTGGTTACGCTGCGCATTCCAGGAATTGTTGAGATTGTTTAGAAGGCAAACCACGATCACAAAAACAGCTGTGGAACAACACTGGTATTCACTGACGTAAAACTAGATGCTTGAGAGTGGAACTACTTTTAACTTTAATGTGTAGTAGATACATCATTGACATAGAAGGAACGAATTAATTACATCACCAGGAACATTTGTTAGTGAAGAAGGGAGAAGTTAGCTTAAATGATATATTGAATGACACCGAATAAGCATTTCCATTGCTTTTTTATTTATGCTAACACAACAGTCCTGCAGCCAAAGATATTTCTGGCTGAAGTATTTAAAGAATTAATGGCTCTTTGTACGTAACTGGAAAATAAAATGTTTAATTTTTATTAATAGTTTGAAGAGGTATATCAAGGGCAAATTTAAAAATTAATAGAAAATAGAAATACATATCAAAGATCTTCCAGTAGAGGGAAGAAATATATATAAGCTGGAACTAGGAGGAACTTCTTGAATCATCAGTTTATCTTCTGTTGCCTGCAGGTGATCATATCATATCATATCATATGTCATATCGTTCCTTTCATAAAATTACCAAGTTACAGGTAACTTATTTGGGGTATAGTTAATGAACATGTAAAGATCTCACAAGCCAAAAGCACTGCCAAATGAACCAATTCTGCTCTTTCCCATTCCCAGTCTCTTTTTTAATCTCCTGATGCTGCTTTGTGATGGCTTAAGCATTGGTGTTGGTATTAACTAGACAACCTACTTTGTTCATCCCTAAATGTACTACTGACATTAAAAGGAAAGTGTATCTGCACTTACTTCTGAGGTATGAACACTCTGCATAAAACAAGGGCTGCGTCTCAGAGAGCTTTGCCTCACAGTTTGTTGTTCAGCTTCTGCTATGCTGTCACATTTAAATCTTATTAAAATCTTATCCACTGTGTGCATGCACTAGTCATTAGAGATGTAACCCATGCTATGACATCATGTGGCAAGAGTTAGTGGAAAAAGGGCTGTTGGTGATAAATATAGACATTCGCTCATATCTCAAGGTCTCGGGTGGTATCCCACTTGATAAGTGAGTCTCTAAATGTGAATGATGACGCAGGTCAAGTCTCTCGTTTCTACTCAGAAGTGTAGGTGTCATTTGTGGTGGTCATTGTGCATAGAGCCTTAAGATGCTACCAGGAAAAGGGGGATCTACAATGCTGTTTCCTCTGGAAAAAAAAGAAAAAAAACAACACCCTAGTGGTAATAATGTGATGTAAACAAGCTTTATAATGTGTACGACATTTAGAAAGGGTTATCTTCTCTATATTAATAAACCTTAAAAGATACAGAAGCGTCTGCAATGTCTATATTCTGTTATCAGTAATGGGAAATTAAATAGCCACCTTCTTTCCCTTTCATGTGGTTAAGGGCAAATTTAGGGTTGAGGAAAGTAGGTATTTTGGCCAATACCAAGAGCAGAACAGAGTTCTGACAAGGACAGACTGTGAAGGAGGTAGGGGAAGTGGGCAATACAGAAATACCAGAAGCAGGAAATTGCAGCTCACAATTACAGGAAATATTATTAATAGATTAATCTTGGTAGAAACTGTGAGCATAAAATAACTGGTAGAAAAAAAGGTGCAATACTGCCTACTCGTAAAGTGAAAAAATACTCCAGTGAGGTAGCAAGTAGCCAGCGCTTCCATGTGGTCCCCTCTCTCCTCCACAACCTTGCAAGGGGCACCTTTCCCCGCCTTTCTGCCAGCAGTAAGCAGCAACAGGAGGAATCAGTGCTTCACACAGAGAGGTGTGCGTCGCAGAAAACCACATTTCATCATTCATGTTTTGAGAGTCACTGGAATAGCAGGTAAATACACTAACCAGCTTTGTTGTTCCACTGCCGAGTCCTTCCTGTGGGAAAGGCCTGTGGTTACCTGCTACATAACCAGCTCAGCAAGTCGTGTCCTAGCCCTGATGAAACATAGGGAGAGAATTTACCTCATCACAATTAAAAACCTGCTCTGTTTCCATCTGCGTAGCACAGAGCTAACTGTTACGGCGAGGTCAGATCACAGCTATTTAACTCCACTGCCTAACGAGAAAAAATAACGCAGATAGAGCCATTAGAGAGGAGGGGTGACATCAATTCATCCTGACTGATGTCCTACTCTGTGTAAATAATTAAACCTTTCCTAACCTACTTTTCCATACCTAAATGTACAATATGAAATTATTTTTCTGATTTGACATTTTCAAAGTTCTAATGTAGCAAGAGATAATTTAAAAAACAATGAGCCCAAATCTGAAGTCGTTTTCACTGGAAGAAGTCAGGAAGAGCTACATTCCAGTTAGTGGATTTATACTCATAACTCCAATCAGAATGGAATCTTAATTTAGTTAACCTGAAATACAAAGTAGTGTTCCCGATGCTTTGGGTATCTACAGAATTTTTAAAATAGTATGTTAGCAATTTCAGTTTCAGTACTTATTCAATTGTAATTGAAACACTACAATTTTTATAAAGAAGCACTAGTTGTAAGAGTTACATTATCCACACATGAAAATACATTCTTCAAGATGTGATTTATATGCAAACACAATTTTCTTAAAATTAAGCATTAATCAAGTAGTAATTCAGAGTAAGAAACCCAAATATAGCTGATACATGTTACCATATCAGACCTAGGCCCTTCAACTGAACAGAGGTTTTTGTGCATGTCTCTCTGAATTTGATATAATGTTACAATGGGAAATTTAGGATATCTAATCTCCCTGTGTCTAAATAAAGTTTCTGATACTGCACAATACGAGGTGTTACCAAACCAACGAAGACAGAGATTAGGACAAGAAATAAAAGGTGGCAATAGGCCTGGCTAGAGGAGAGACAATTGAAGATAATTTAAAGGAATGTTTACACTGAAAGAAACTTGCTAGTGCGAGTTCCTCAAAGATCCGTCTTGGGACTGACTTTAATATTTTCATTAATTACACTGGCACTTAGTGTGCTACTGACTTTCAGTAATAACTCAGAGCTGAGCAGCATTTTTACAATAAAGATTTTTGAAACATCGTATGGGAAACTTCTGAAGACTCCAGACGGAATTGCTTATGTGATGAGATGAAATTCAACAGCGCAAAACGAAAGATCATCCACCTGGTGGCCAGTCAGTATTTCCATCATTAGCAGAATCTCATCTGTGGGAAACCGTCACAACAGGAGAAAGACCCACATGTACTATTCAACTGCAGAATCTCTGCAGCTTCTGGTGTGATGTAGCTTTCAAAAGGACAAATAGGATGCTAGAACACAGCAGGTGAGAACGTATCCAAAATAAATAAGTATTTCTTGTAGAAAGGACTTGTTAGCCTTCATCTGGAATACCGTATGCATTTCTGTTCAACATTGCTTAAGGATGTCGAATTTTGACTGGAGCATGAGCAAGGGGGAATTAAAACAATCAGGGCAGTGGTGACTGTCTAACAAGAGGAGACTAACTGTTCTTGGCTTGCGTTATCTAGTGAAGATTGAGTATGGATCTCTATAAATAAATCACAGATTAAATACTAGGAACTGAGAAGAGCTCATTAAGTTAAAGGACAGTGTTAGCCAAAAAGAAATGGATACAAACTGGCAATGAATAAATTTAGTCTTGACTCACAGCCTTGACTTTCAGATATGACATAACTGCAGATAACTTTATGAAAGGATCCTGGTAATGAAATACTGGCAGCTGCATGGTGAAATCAGGACAGCCTATGAACGTGAGGACCATCATGGTTTAATGATAACAGGAGGGCAATAGCTTGGTAAAGACTTTGATCTTAATGTGCAATCAAATCTCATCCCACTTCTTTGTTCTATTTATCTCTGTTTCCTGGGGGTTTATGATCTGTCATTCTCTCCCCCTGCAAATACAGCTCTCTTCTGATCATGCTGCTACACTTTTTTCTTCTAAATTGTCCAAGGAATTAGTGCAATTAGTTTAAACAAAGAGCAACTCTCTCTTATGAAGTTTGCTGCTGCTTTATCAGACTTGCAGAAGGATCTATCTGCCTGAAGATCTATTCAGTTTTTCCAACAAAGCCAGTGAGAATAAAAGATACATACACCATTCTATGATTCTATATTGTATTTCTCCTAAGTCAACAAACATGGTTCAGATAATGAGGAAAAATAGGGAATGTGTATAGGTTTAATTGTCACGCTTGTACTGTGACCCACTCTAACTTAGAAAATTATTTGTTTCTCTGAAATACGGGACTAAGAGATTTTGGGTTGTAAGAAAAAACATCAAGAACTGTTAGCACATGAACCTGGTTACCTTGGAGACTCAGTCAGAAATTAATGAGCTGACATTAACTCGATGACTTCGGTGAAAGGAGACTGAAAATGTAAAATGATCCCAATTAGAATCTGAAGCAAAAACCTGAGGTAGCTGAAAGGGAAGAGGAGCTTTATTATGCATTGCCAGTTCCACTCTGTCACTGAACCTGAACATTTCCTGGCCAAAGACACAGACAGAGACATCGGGAACAGCCACAGATGCTTTGTTGGTCCATTCTAACATAGTAGACCCTAAATACCATGGTGTAATTAAGAAATAAAAGGGTATCTTGTTTTAAAAAGATGATATGTGCACCTGTAAACATCAGTTCCTTAGAGGTCAAGTTCATCTAAGCTGAATGGGAAGCCACAGTGAGAAAGCATGGTGCTAATGCAGAAGCTCAGTCTCTTGCCTGTGGTGCCACAATGTTCTCTGCACACAAAGCAAAAGCCCCAGCCAGTGAAACAGCGATGCTCCTGGAGGGACAAGACAGAAATCAAAGGCAAGTAGGATCTCGTTTTCAAAGATTACAGCTAAACTCATTTTGCAAAGGTAAAACCAGTATTTTATTATGCAATAAATACTATTCTTTAAGATTCGGCACCACTACCATTCCAAATCCATTTTCAGCAGCCCCTAACTGGGTTAAAATATCATAAAATCCCTTTCAGGGAATTTGATGAATGAAGACTATAAACAAATAACTTTTGATTATTATCTCAATAGAATCAATAGCTGGCCTTGCCCAGGCTAGACAGCAAAGACATTTCTAAATAAACAAGATTATTATGACTGCAGTAGGTAATTAGGGTGCGAAGCATCCAGCTACTTAACATAAAGATAGTAGTTAGAATAGTTAAGACCCGACTGTAATCAAAAATAAGGAAACAACCAACACAGGATGAAATATATCATAAACAAAGTCATGGTTTTTCCAGTGTTCATAAATAAATGTGAATTTTTCCAGTGTTTTCCAGTGTTCATAAATAAATGTGAATCTTCTAATGTGATCCTCTAATAGATACAACTTGCTCCTTTCATATGTATTGAAGCAGTGTTTGGGATTAAGACAAGAGGTTTTCTTAACCTGTAATCCAATTCCTATGTCATAAAAATGTTGACGTAATTTTTTGTTAGTTTTTGTTAATAAACTTTTTCTCTGTTTCCAATGGCAAACTAGACTTTTTCCCAAACCAAAGCACCCTTTTCTCTACATTATTATTATTGTTAGAAGGTGACCTAAAAGTAAGACAGGTTTTACAAATGGTCTTTTTAAGCCAACTAACATTTCTGCCTTTCACTCAATTACCCTTATCATTTTTCTAAATGAAAGAAAACATCCGAGAATACCCAACTACAAGTATCAAATTATTACTCAGCATGTGACTTAATAATGAAATCTCCCTTTTTATATTAAGTAACAATTGTGAATGTATTGATGACATCTCCTGGACTATATCTAACTTCTTAAATTTCTTACCAATTACGTTTCACTAATATAAAGAGATTGTTATTTTATCCCTTTCCAGCTTGAGCTCAAGGAAGAAAATAAAACTAGCATTCAATTTTATCTTGGCAGTTTGTATTGCTTTCCATATTTCTTCTGTGGATGAAATGAGGTAGCTCCCAGAGCTTGCAGAAGAGGTGCAATTAGTAAAATTATTTTTATTCTTGGAAATAAAGGGCCATTTTTTCTATAAGCCATATGAATCCCTGATACTTCTGTGGATTCACAGTTGAAATGTTTTTTTTTCCATGCTAATCACTCCAAATATTGCAAATGGTGATTTTTTTTTCAGATAAAGGAAACTAAGCCTATAACCCTGTACATAAAAATTAAGTATCACATTGAACAGACTTAGGTGTTAATCCTAGCAAAATTCAACTCCATTAGAAGCAATCACCCTGCTTAAAAATCCTTTCAGTTTCTACTAGGTAAGTCATTATTTTCCTTTTATATTTATAGAGTTGTGCCATGTTGATGTGATGTTTGATACTAAAAGCTTGCCATGTCTCTAGGTGTAACTTGAACTCAAGCAAAGTTGAAGTGATTTTTAGTGTAAATGCCAATAGAGGTCAAAGAGCACTACAGATCAAATAGCGTATTCAAACAGATTATTAACTTTATGTTTTTCCAGCTAGCCCATACTCTGTGATGGACTTCTATCAAGGAAGAGTTATAAAACAATTATGCAGAGCTTTTCGTCATCACACTATTGTCTTCTAACCATGTGAAAACTAGAATGTCAAAGTGAAAGCAAACATGCCACTCATAATGGCTTGTACTCATGTTTGACATCACCTTCTTCTAGCTCACAGTCATAAACTGCCTAGTATTTTTTCTTCTTCAGCCTCCATCACCTAAGCTGCTATTCCAAACTTCCTCCACATTTTCTTCTCATTCTTATGCAGCTTTAAAAGCCCACCTGAACTTCTCACCTCTGTTTTCAAACATATTGGAGGAGGGAGAGGTGGATGAAGTTCAGGATGGTCGGTGTGTGGTGGGAATTATTGCATTTGGGTGCCATGTTACATGCAATATTCTCTGAAACATGCCATGATGTGGGGAAAATGTTTCTTGACCTGACAATATTTTACCTGGAGTGTGTGAACTCTCCTCAGATAACTACTCTCCAGTGGGGAATCTAACCATTGGATTTTCAACAGCACTTTCTGCTTAAATAGGAAGTCTTCTTCTTCCCCCAGCTTTATATACTGAGCATGACACCAGATAGCATGGAACATCCCTTTGGTCGGCTGTCCTGGCTGTGTCTTCTCCCAACTTCTTGCGTACTCCCAACCTACTCACTGGTTGGATGATATGAGGAACCCAAAAGATCTTGATTACTTAGCCACAATCAGAAACACTGGCATACTATCAACAGTATTTCTCACCCCAAACCCAAACCATAGCATTGTAACAGCTGCTGGCATCAAAAGTAACTCCATCCCAGCTGAAACCATGACATTCTCCACCCCATATTCCATGCCATACGATGTCATGCTCAGCATAGAAAGCTGGGGAAGAAGAAGGAAGGGGGCAACGTTCAGAGTGATGGCATTTGTCTTCTCAAGTAACCGTTATGCATGATGGAGCCCCGTTTTCCTGGAGATGGCTGAGCACCTGCCTGTCCATGGGAAGTAGTGAATTAATTCCTTGTTTTCCTTTGCTTGCATGCACGGCTTTTGCTTTACCTAAACTGCCTTTATCTCAACCCACCAGTTTTTCCGCACTTTTTCGATTCTCTCCCTCACCCCACCGGCGGGAGACTGAGCGAGCGGCTGCGTGGTCCTCGCTGCCCCGCTAGCGGGGCTTAAACCAGGACCGCAGCGAACAGGAGAGATGAACGAAGAGCCTTCCGACTCCCGGGCGATGGGCCGCTCGAGCTGGACGAACCTGCTCCCCTGGGGGCGGTTTTCCAGGGCGAACCAGCCCCGGAAGGTTTGCTCCCGAGGCGGGGGGAGGCTGCTCGGCACCTGGCGGCAGCAGCGGCAACGGAGGCCGGATCGGGTCGGCGGGGGAGGCAGCGGAGCCGCCACCGGACCAGGCCCCAACGCCGCCACGGAACCCGGCGTCACGCGTCACTTCCTGCCGGAAGTCGGGTCCCGGTTGCCATGGCTCCGCTGGCGGCGTCCCGCAGCGGCTGGGGCGGAGGGAGGGCCCGGCCGGCCCTCAGCGCCCCGCCAGCCCCGGGACCTCCGCTGGGGCTGCGGGCGCTGCCGTGCCGCCTGGAGGAGCCGGAACCCCAGCGCCGGTGAGGGGCGGTGGCGGGGTGCTGAGGCGCGGCGGGGACCGGGGCCTAACCTGGCGGGTTGCGGCCCGAGCCCTCGGTTGTGTGGGTGCAGTTGGTTTCTGTGGAGATCTCGCCTGTTTTGACAACTGCAGGAGCCGAGGGCGGTTCCCAATCGGTCTTGAGTGACACTAGATGTTGCTAACGGGACTCCGTTTCACGGTACTTTAGACGAAGAAACCGCACAGGTCCGAAAT
The DNA here is from genome assembly GCF_964106895.1 of Numenius arquata. NCBI lineage: Eukaryota > Metazoa > Chordata > Aves > Charadriiformes > Scolopacidae > Numenius > Numenius arquata. The sequence continues at coordinate 26,021,609 of NC_133587.1, read as the reverse complement.
TTTGCTGTTGGTAATGCTCCTGGAGCCATTGTACTTTGAGCTTTCACCTAAATATCTGTCATACCTGTTTAACAACGTTCCCTGTATTTTGCTGCCACTCCTGGGGCTGATGGGGATAAGACTGTATCTTGTATACCCTTCTCTCTTCTGTTTTGGAAGAATCTACTTGTACTTTCTATTGAAAGTAATCTATTTGTGCACTAAATTAAAGTTAACGCAGCCCAAAGTAATTCTGACTTTTTGGCGGTGCTGTGCATCTCGCAGTGTAACCTTACAGCTGAGATCACAGCTGCTTCAGTAAGAAGCTTTACATCTCCTGTCCTATGGTGCAGAACTGTTTGGAAATGATAATACAGCACTATGATCGTTAACACTTTGATAAGTAATAGTGCTTGGAATATATCTGAATGCTCGCAAAATCTCCAGAGGTCTTCAGAACACCTCTGGTTGAATGCTGTTAAAAATTTAAACCAACTTTACTGAGTTGTGATGACTGTAAATTAGGTAGATCTGGCCAAGAATTTTCTGACACCACCCATTTCTAACAGAAAGGAATTTTGTCAATGTCAAAATATTATGTTTTTAACAATCCAATGTTCAAATTTTCTATTAAAAAAAGTAACAATGTTGTGTCTTTATCAGTGTGTTTATCAATGAGACAGAAAATCCAGCTCCTAACTAAATCTACAGTCCAGGACTTCTGGTCTAATACATTTCTGTAGAGAACACTGAAAATAATCTGTTTACTGACAGAATACATTCTGATCTTTAGCATTTTCTTTTATGTTCTTTAGCATAATGTTAGTGTTGTTTAACTTTTTAATTGTTATTTTGATTAAAAACACTTGTCTTCGTGAAACAAGTATAGAAACAAACTGTTAATGTGTTTATTACACTCTGTTAAACACCCCTCTATCTTAAGAAAGTCAAGCGAGTGAAATGATAAAAAATTTATAGGTACTTTGCCTCTGAATTTCCATTATTAACAGGAGATTTATTAACTTGATTAATGCAAATACTGTAATATTTCAAGTGTTTTTTCAATTCTGTCTGTGTTTGCAGGCCTTGCATTTCAAATTACTTAAAAATAGGATATTACAGTACAGATCATGCTATGCAACAGATATCAAAGAAATACCAGAATTATAAGAGCTAGCTATTGCTACGCAAGCTTTAATCAAGGTAAATTGGGAAAGTATCATAACAAGTCTTCCTCATGCTATAGAACATGTACTTTTGTCACTATCATCTCTGTTTTGTGTAATTCTTAATGAATCTGTTTTGGCTTTTTTTCTGTCTTCATATACCTATGTTACCAGTTACATTATATACATTTCCGTTTTCAAAATTGCATAATATACAATAGATGAATCGAGACTGAATTACTTGACTATCTGAGTCAGAGAAAATTATGAAGGGATTAACATTGTTTAATGTACGAAAAAGATAAACTTAAGTGAAATTTCTGAAGGCTTAAACCAGTCTAATAGTGGCTAAGAGTCCGGAAATAAATGTGGGGCTGTCAGTTCCGTTGATATCAGTTACGAGTATGGCTAAGGAGACCTTATATGTATCTGATTAAGGAGATTAAATAAAGTAGTGCAATGCTTTTGCTTTGCACATAGCATATACAAAAGCAAATAAGAAAGAATCATATTATCTACTCTTGCACAATTATATGTGTATCTTAAACAGCGTCTACTGAAATTTAATACTTAGACATGGGAGGGAGGGTGCATTCCCTAAGGAGGCACAATCCAGTCTGCTTAACATAAATGCTTTAGCAGTTTGTGGTGGAAGATTGTGCCTCTAGAGACCTGCAGAGGGAGATCCATTCCATCAAAATGAGGTGTTTCTATCTGTCCTTTCACTGTGTAAGAAATTATAAAGGAAGGTACTTCAGGATATAGAATCATTATGTGCTCCAAAAGGTTGATTTCCTACAAAAAAAACCCCAACTTTTCTTTTTAGATCTCAGATGGTGTATATATCTTATATAGATAAGAAATAAAATCAAATGCTTTTGGTGCTACTTTTAGAAGCAATATCTCATTCTGCCTCACATCTCTGAAAGACTTCAGAGTATTTTGCTCATCTGAGCCAGTGGCAAGCAGAATGCATTTCCTTTAATGCTTCCTCTGTCACTTCTTGCTAAAATGAAAATATTTTTATTCTTTTTACCATAAAATGCTTTACAGAGTATTGAATTAGAATTTATAAACAAGTCTTGACCACTTCCTGGGCTTACATTTTGATATGTCTTGATACTTGTGGGGGTTTCCTTTGCAAAATCTGACTAGTTATCATCTGGCAGATACTTGCCTGTTCCTAAAATAGTTATTTTTTGAGAAAGCTAAATATCTTTTCTGCATAAATATTCTCTGCCTGTCAAATATTGAATCCAAATATGTTTAATATATGCAGTACTGGGGGGCTGGGGGGGAGGTGACAGAGAACATCCTGCATATCTGGATGCAAAGTATATTTATATTGAGGGTCAGTTCTCATTATGCTGTCCTTGCCTGGGACTACTGAAATATATGCTTAATATTGTATATTCAGATCTTCCATTTAATGAGTTACAGTTTTCTTAATGTCGGTTTTAAATTTTTATCATCTGTGGGAGTGATACAGTGGAGTAGTGCTTACAACAAACATCACAAAGATGTCATTGATACCTCTGACACGGCAGTATATATTCATTTTGGCACATTTTTATAATTTATGTTTTGTTCTGCTGAAGTAATCACAATTTTCTTCATATAATTTTTAATTTCATTAGACAGTATTATGGTGCGATATTTCCTATTTTTATTATAGAAGACTCCCCAAGACTTTACTTAACTGTCAAATTAGTTATTTGGTGTGAGAATCATCTCACGGATTAAGAAACCTGCATTTGAGTGTCTCATGGGAGTATCTTTATCTGAGCAGAGCATCTGAACTTCCCATATAGTCAGTGCAGATCTGTCTTTGTAGTCAGTGGAGATGCCTAAAAATATGCTACTTGGGCCCTGTCTCCGGTTTCAGCAAGGGATGGGTTTCCTTTGGCCCCGTGTCCTGTCTGCCAGCCCCGCATAAGACGTCTTTCATACCTCAATTCTTCTGACACTAAACCACGTGTGCATGAGCAAAGGAGTCAAGTTCCATTGACTTCATTGCCTGTAACAGAAACTTACCTAGTTCTTACATACTAAATTTAGGTGTTTTACTCTGCAGATGGAAACTCCTGCTGACAGCCTAAGATGTCCAAAGCATGGATGTGAAGCTGTGAGCTCTGACAGGTGTAGATACCCATGCCCAAGTGACTGCTGTGGGCCAGAGAGGATACCATAGGGCATAAAAACGCATTAGATGCTTGTGTTTAGGTGACTTAATCTAGCCATCAGCATCTTGAACAGAGTAATGGAGTAGTCATACTTTTATTTTGACTAGCTTACTTTGTATATAAAAATAAATAATACTAAGATTTTTATCTTTTTTATTATTTTATTTTTAGCTCATTCATTCTCTCCAGTGAAATTTATTCATCTACAAAAGCATCATTCAAGCCCAATATGAAGAAAAAATTGAAGAACAGGCTTCAAATCTTTGTAAATACATAAATGATAAACTGATAGATCTTGATTTTTTTCATAAACAGATAGAGAGAAAAATTCTTGTTCATTTATATGTTAATCTTAACTATATACCAGCTCTCTCATTCATATACCCTCTTTGTGCAGATTGATACAATATTTTACTTAATCAAAAGTAATCCACGGAACTACTGAAAATACATAAGGAAGGGTGCTAATATAGATTTTAAAGTGGCTGTCTTAAAGTATCTTTTGCAAATTTGCAATTAGTAGAACAGATTACATTGTACTCGGCATATTAACAACCATGTCTAGGACAACTTCTTAAACTGTTACGTGATTTTTTGTAGTAAAATACTTTGTAACAATATTTTCATAGGCAGGAAGCGTAGCACACTTCATGTGTGTGTAAATTATTTACAGTTCTTTCCCTGTTTATTTCTTTGAAAATATATAGTCAATGATCTTTAGGTAGTAAATTACAGCCTGTGCCAGCATTAACACTCCTCACTCCTAGGCAATCATGTTGCAATTAGTGAGCGCTCACTATAAGGGAGAAATATGCATAAAGCCTCAGTTTCAAGCTTCTGATATGGATATTTTAAAAAAAGCAAAAATGAAAAAAATTGGTGCAAAAAAAAAGTGATAGAAAAGGAACATGAGCTTAGTATTTTTTTCAAATTCAAGAGCTTGGCTAACATTTAATTTTCTTAAATTACAAAGAAGGATATGTAAAAGTTGGTTTGATTTTGTAATTGCTTGTGTCCTCTTATTGCACATCAAAGTTCTCAGTAATTTGTTACAAATCGAATTGCAGAAAGAGGCTCAAATTTGACAAAGCTACGAAAAAGAGTTGTGATGCCCTGGCTGGTCTCAGAGGGGTGGGTTTTAATTGTTAATGTGGTAGTAGACTCCTGGTCTGAGTATTTGTATGTCATAAAACAATTACAGAGAATGGCTTTGGACTTCAAATCCTGCAGAAGGGTGTATTTGAATTTTTCATGAAGACTAAGCATTTAAACTATACTAAATAGAAACAAAATAATTTACACGAAAATATAGTTGTTTTTACATTATTTTCCCCCCTTACACAGTTTAGAATACTTGAGTATAGTTTTAGATGAGTAACATTGTAGTAACTACAACATGAATGAGGTATGTTAGTAGAGAACAGTGGAAGAAAACAAAAATTGCAGATTTTTTAATTTCTTGACTAGTGAAAAACAATTGAAGTGTAGGGTTAGACCCAAATACGCAGTCAGTGCTTACTTTTCTGTGTTATTGAGGGTAGTCAAATCAAATGAAGGGATGAGCATGCTTTAATTCACAGCAAATGGAGGGAACTTGCTGTCTGTCATGGGGTCTGTTAGGGGGAAGAAACATAGTAATCACATTAAATGCTGTTTGGTTCAATAAAAAATGAAAATGTCTTGATAAATTTGGTAATTGAACTCGGGCTACCGAATAGACAATGACGAGCAATCGCGGGCACTCCAGGTGGCTTTCTACTGCCCTCTAGGGACTGTCCCACAAACTTTCTTATTAACAGATTTCAGGATGCAATTGGAACAGTAAAAAGGATCCAAATTATGAGGTATAGAACTTAAATTTCAAAACAAAGTGTGACTAGCTGAAATATGAGTGTCTACATGCAACCAAGTGCTGCAGCACAGACCATCTAGAATAATGCAAACTTAATTTTGTGTGTGAAAAGTTTACTTTCCCAAATCCAGGTCATGTAATCACTCCATGGTAAAAAATGCATATGAATTCCATGGAGTGTATGGTAGCTGTGTTCTCACCAGGGGATTGTGATCTCAGGTTCCCTTTGTTTTGCTTTCTCTTTGGAAGATGTTGCATTACTCTTGGATTCTTCTGGTCCAGCTTCAGCAACCAGGTAGATTCGCCCCATCCCAGGCATACATATAGCTTTGTAGGTGGGGTGCTCTGAGAAAGGAGAACTGAGCTTGACTCCACTATGGCTGAAGAAATAATTGAAACTTATTTCTTTCACTTCCTCAGTGAGTGCCACAAATGTTAATGTATTAAACAAGAAATAGTAATTTCTGCTAATATCAATATTTTAAAGAAGTTGACCAATATTTAATCACCTGACATTGGAAAATAACTTAAACTAGATATCTAGATACTCCTGAAGGAAGAGCTTAAGTACATTTTTGAGCTTAGTGTTTCCTGGTGGCCAGCTGTTGGCAGTACACCACCTTGCAGAGACATTTCTGTATAATGGGACGCTGCATGTGTTGTTTTTCTTCCAAAGTCTTATTTTTATTTTTTGACTACATAAGAAGTAAGCCATCCATTGTAGGTGCTCTTTTTTTTTTTTTTATCTTTAATGCAATTTAAACACTTTGCTCATGCAATCAAGATACACAAATAAATGGCAGTAATCAAAGTTAACATTCTAATAGTTTATTTTGCTTATTCTGTAATTATGCTGTATTTTCTCCTTATTTTATTTCTTACATGTTTTAAGTACCTTATTTGAAGATTTTAAAATATATAGGGTATGCAAATTTTTTCCAAATTTCCTTTTTCTTTTTGGTTTGAATTCTCTAGTATTATAGATTATGTATTAGATATAACACACTTTTTACAGTAAAATTGTATTTTCAACAGTAAAATACAGTAAAATTGTATTTTCAACACTAGAACAGAACTCTTGAATGTAAAATATGCATTGTGATGTGTTCAAATTGCAAAAAATATTCTGTAGCTTTCAAAAAGGGTTATGGGGTTTATGCCAGAGTCTCACTGAAGAATCTTTTCTTGTAGCAGAAGCATTACAACATAAATGGAGAAGACACATGTTCACCAGGAAAACTTTTGAATCTTTTTTGTAACAAACTACACGAAGAAGAGGTCATAATTGAAGATCTGGAGAGAAAAGTGCAGGAATACCAAAAAAAGAAAGGACTAAGATGGTAAGTTTTTGTAAAAGATCATAAACTCATTGTCCAAGTGTGAAAATCTTCAAACATATTCAACGAAGTGTATTTGTAGGGCCATTATTCTTATAGGAAACATTAGATTGGGAAAGCACTAGAATGCTGTTTGGGATTGTCCTGTGCTATTGTAAGGATTTTGATGAAAATAATTTATAGGACTCTATTAATGTCACACATTTATATCAGTGATAGTATGAACAAGAGCTGGTTGTGCTACCTTTTTTGATCAATATTTTTAATGAAATAAAATAAATTTTTTAAATAAAATATTTTTGTAAAAACTTAACAAAAAACATCTCAAAAAATCAACTCAAAAAGTTTTATAAAACTTTTATAAAATATTGCTCTCAGTGCTATTCTTACTCCATGCATGAACTCCATGCTGTTCATGCATCAGTCACAGAAAAGTCCACCTCTGTTCTACTGCTACTTACTTGTTGTAAGTAGAAGTACTTACATTACATCTTCTCATGTTTCTCTTTGTTTCTACTGTCTCTAAATAACTTCTAAAATAAATATTTTCTTTTTTTTTTTCTTCAGAATTGTGGTGGTAATAATTTAAATTGGCATTTCAAGTATGCAATGAAGACATAACTTCATTTAAAATATAAAAATAAAATACAAAATCCCTCATGTTTGATTTTTCTTAACTCCTGCAGTAGCAGTTCATGGAGTATGACAGCTACTTGGGTACAACCATTAATAGACATGAGAATTATGAATCTTTTCCCCCACCCAAACACCAGTATAAATAGCTAGTTATAATGGCTAAGACCTGTCCTATTTATTCAGTCTGTAGTCTTCAAATGGGAAACATAATTCAGTCTCGTATGTCCATACATCATCTTCATGTCCCTTCTATAACATAAACATGTCCTTCTCCTACCCAATTTACCATACTCATCTGCAGGTCACTGAAATGTAAGAAATGTGTAACACTTTTTCAAAACTTCACATATACTTTAGGCTGATAAAAAAGCAATATCAGGCTCTAAAGAGGTTCTAGCTAAGCCTAATACTGGATTGCTTTTTCACCTCTGTTTTCTATGCATCATTGAGAAGTATTGTACTAATGAGGTCTGAAAATGCCATCTAATTCTGCTGGCAGCCACCTAAGGTAGACAGTATGGCCTGTAAAGGAGAAATATGGGCTCTACAATGTACCCTCTGAGGAGACTAAGTATCTCTCCCCAGTTGGAATTCATAGCTATGCAACCTGTTCTAGAACTGGATCGTTAAGCCAGGTCAGTCATTCCCGTGCTCGGAAGGAAGTGATAGTAATTCCTTCTTGCAACAGTGTTAGCTACAACAGTCAACGGTGTTATGGCTTACTTCTCTTTTGCTTCACTTCTCTTTTGCAGCCCCAGTGAGGCTGTTTGATTTTATGAAATTATGTATATTTAAATGTTCTCTGAATGGAGCCTGCAATCCAGACTCCCATGTGAATATACTAAGAGGCTGTCATTGCATTCTTTATGGCTCAAATTTCTTCTCCAAATGACAAGGAGGCTGGATGTGAGCAAGGGTTGTCATTATCACAGTAGGCTGTGGAATTCTAGAGGTACAGAATCACCTCCTCACTATCTTTCAAAAGTTTGGAGTTGGGGGAAGTACTTTTAGAATACCTAGCTGGATCAGAAAGCAGCTTGTAAAGAAACATTTGTAACTTCCACTGGAAATTAGATGTTAAACCTTTTATTAAAATTAGTAGCACTGTTTAAAATACAGTATTCAATATGCTGTGGTAAGAGAAGTCTTGCCTTAAAATTCAGTTTTGTGATCTTCCACTAAGGGGTGGAAAGCTCCTAAAAGTCTTTAGATTCAGACCTCAGGTACAGGTAGGCACACACGGATGAGGCCTACAGGGTGAAACCAGGAGGCACAGTCGTGAAGTTTCTGCTTCAGTTCAAGAACTTCAGTCAAAGTTACATTACTTACATAAACTGTGGAACTTGTAGGGTAAGTATCTACTGTTGCCATTTGTCCTTTTAGCTCTGGTAAGATTGGTTGCTGTCCAGGTCCTGCACTTTGCATAATTTATGAACCAGATAAAGACATTTTTTGGGGGCAAAACTCCTGTTCAACAATGAAGGATTTAAAAAAAACACCTGTAAATGAGGAATTAACATTGTATAGGTCTTGCTTGCTTGTTTGCTTGTTTAGTAAAGTTCTGTATTAATTAATAAGTGTTCCACATTGTTCATTGGTGACCTGGAATTAAATTAAAACACTGCTGATTAAACTTGTAGGCAACACAGGGTGATATGTAAGTAATAACAGCATATGGATGTTGTAGCAACCTGTTGTGCACTGGGTCCATTGAAACAAACAATCAGTTATACCTTTAGAAGCAAGGAATGCAGCCCCTACCTACAGAACGGGGAGCTATCTTAAAGAATTCAGTATCTACTAAAAAAAAAAAAAGGGAGGGGGGTGTTGGAGTACATTGGCAACTGAACACAGACTCATAATTTACAACAATTTTTAAAAGGGTTGATATAATTCTTCAATGGTTAGATAAGTTGAAGGAGATATTTGATCTCTGGAATCTTGTGAGTACTAGTCCTAGTCTGCACAGTTAGGGAAGTGAACAAGAAAAAGTCAAAACATTTTTGGCAGCTGGAGAAAATGCTCTAAGTTGACAAACTCAGCTTAAATTTGTTTATTGAATAGTTTGAGCTTACTTGATTACATAATCTGAATACCTTGCCAAGGAGAGGACTTAGGGATATTTTCCTGGGATTTGGGATCTATACAGCATTCTCTTAAGAGGTACATGAAAACTTCAATCTCTCTCCAGGTAACAAGAAGTATTCTGGCAACTGTTCCCAAAAATTCTCTAATTGATCTTTGTCTCAGACATGTTTCTGAACGGATGAAAAAGGGGAAAGTAGAGAAGGCTGGTTGGAATAAACAATTAGTGTCAAATTGGCTGGCTAACCCTTCACCTTAGGCCGTGCTTCACAGAGTACTTCAGTATCTATGCCATTTTAGCTGATCCATACAGCAAAAGTTTGTCATCACCAGCTTCTTCTCCAGGAAATCTGCATTTAAACAAAACAGAAACAGGAAATGTTCACTGTTTTCCTCTGTCAATGAGTTTGCAATGAAATGCGTACTTTCCTCCAAAACTATGCTGTCTTTAATCATTTGTCCAGCTCTGCCATGCCTTGAAAAGGCAAATGGGGCTATTTGGGCCAGTAACAACTTGTCAGTCCCTTCTTGGCTGGCGTCTCATTTTGCTATATATAAAAGACATCCACAGGTGGCAAAATCAAACACAGTGGCTACAAGATGAAACTGCTATGAGAATGATTGCTGGTTAGAGCATATTGCCAAAGGAATGATGGCATCTTGATCTCCTGAAGTCTTCAAGACCCTTATAGAATGTATGCATTAGCTAAGTTGAAGATATGAGCGTAATAACAGAGTTGACTGACTGAAACATAAAGGCTTGTATTCAACCAGTGGCCATACTAGAGGTCCCTGTGTTCAACCTTAAACTACATTCCTTTGAAATGTACAGATATAAACTGTGAAAGAATTAAAATGATAAACATGTGAATGTAACATATTCTGGATAATAAGAGTAAATATAAATAAATATCAAAATGATAACTGTTGCAACTCAAAACTGGTATATTTGTAAATGAGAGATTTTCATGACAGCTTGTACAATTGCACCCTCTTGTGTACGTAATGCAGATTTTAAATACCTAAAGTAGATCTTAGAAATTGACAGATACATAATAATTTGGATGACAGATTTTTTGAGAGGGCAAATTCCCAATAAATCAACAACAGTAACAACTTCAGTTTATGATTTTAGCTAGAATATGCTCAAATATTTTCTTCTTTGATGTCATAGGAGAGCATCAGTAATTTGCATCGTATTTCTTTGCAATAAGAGTGCAAAAGTCATAGCTGTTATTCAAAAGGCCAGTTGATTGTAATGAGTGTATATTAAATATGGAAAGATACCAAAGAGAAATAGGTGTTTCTCAACTGCATAATAAATAGCTATAGTCTCTCACCTTTACCTATTTGGCTGGAATGCTATGAGTATAGGTGGATGAATGTAGATAAACTTTTTTATATTCCAAAGTTATGTATCCATATCTGTTTAGTATTATTAGAAAAGTAATCATAAGAGTCTATAATACTTAACCTTAGCAAATATATAGTAGAATTTATTAAGGCTAAAATATGCATAATTTTACTTAAAGTAATGAAACTGTTAGAACAAAGGCCATAAAACAGAAAAGGTGAGAAATACTGAAGCCTCCGTTATAAACTGTGTTATAATCGCCTTCCAACCTCTAGCCCTTTTTTCTTATGACTTAAAAGTTCCCTAGTTTAAACAAGCCAAACGCTACCGCTGTGGGCAGATGGTAGAGAGAACATTGCTACAAAACCTGCCACTCAAAGTGTAACAGATGACTGTAGCTACAGAAAATTGTCCCTTTGTTCATTTTGCTAATGAGTGTCCTCATTGCAGCAGGAGACTGAATAGTTAATTACTTGCAGTTCTTGGATTTAGCAGATGGTGGAGCTAGAGCTAAAGGTTATCTGAGTCATGTGGAAAGTACAAGTTTGTGAAGAAAACGTGTTGTGTACTTTTTATATCCGAGCCTTAAAACAGTAAAAGATTATGGTTACACATATATTTGAGATACCATTTAAAACTTAGTCACAGGATTGATTAAAATCTTTCCGTTTATTTTATGGAAAGGTTCTTCTTTGGAGCATCAGCTGTTGATGCTCAAATACAGCCAGAGCAAAGGAACAAATACTTAAGCCTATTAAGAGCTGTAGCAGTTACTTAAAAGGTCTTTTGAAATTCTAAGTTTGCTTTGCAGTGGTTTAGAGTTGACCACTGCCAGAGCAGAGTGTAAGCTAATTACTTAAATACTGCATGTGCTGTTTGCTTAAGGCTGCTGTCTTCCCTAGAGTGCACTTCTCTGTCTACAGGACTGGGTAGAAGTTTTCAATAAAAACATGCACTCTAATAATTATCTCAGAAGTTTAATTTAAAATCTGTTACTGCATACAGACTGTTTAAAATGAAATACTGTTGAAGTATATCATTAGAATTTATTTTAAAATTACATCTTATTTTAAAAGTACATTGTTAAAAGTAACATTTTTGTTAATCATACTTGTTCTTTATGTAAATTTCTACTGTTTCTTCAGTAAAGGAAGGGGAACCACAAACTCCTATGAATTACTTTCCAAAGCACTTGGCATTTTATTTCCATGATTCCTTAGTAAAATCAGTAAAAACTCTGTGGCCAAAACTTTATGTACATTGATAATTTATTCTGGTAAATTGGAGGTCAAAAATGTCTTTTCTGAGGAAAAACGAATAGTTATGGACTAAATTTTATCCATCATTACATTATAGTTTAAGTTTATATGCCATTTGAAAACTTTGGAATTTTAGTTTTAAAGGTCTTTAACATTTTTATTTTGAAGTATTTTGAAGAATTTTTTAAAAAGCGTTCATATTTTTACCAACGAAAGCAAATAATATCCTACATTTTGTTTAGCAGGCAAAGCAACTGCTGTCCGAGTCTTCTCTTTTGTGTTAATATTTTAAATGGTTTCAGGAGTTAGTTAATATTCTGGTATTACTATAAAGATCTGTGCCAGCTCTGAAAGCTTTTCTATAATTTTAAAAGAAATATGTGGCAGTAAAATCTAGACAGCCATAAGACAATATATTCAGATGTTTTCAATAGCTTTGAAACCAACAAGAAAAAAAGAGTAGCTGTCCCAATAAGCTTCAGTTGCATAAGAAGTCTTTTCCATAATGGACGTGGCAAGATTTAAACAAAGGACACGCATAATAAAAATGTAAATGAGTTTGCTTTACTAAAACTATAACTTTAAAGTCTTTTGTTGCATGTTATCCTGGAACCTTCTTACAAGGTAATCACTGTTTGCATAGAGATTTAAACCGTAGTCTTCAATAGCATTAAACCCCTGCACGGTCTATGTGTGACAGGCATGCAAAGCCATGTTAATGTTCAGAATATGAATTGCCTCTGGGTGGCTCCGACACCAAGTAGAAAACCAACTGTGTTGATATCAGAAGGCCTGATGGACTCCATGCGGCTCCCAGCCTGAAAACTTCACTGCTTTGACATGTGATGTGCTCCTCATGACACTGGCAGCACTGTCACTGAGGAATGGCACAAAGGCAACAAGCCCCCCTCCTTAGCCATGCACTTTGCAACCCCCTGGTGTTGCCTGTCCACAGTCCCTCCTGCCTGCCTAGTTACGGACAGCACTTCAGAAACACGGGGGGAAGTGTGGGTGGATAGGCCCCAGCTGCCTTCCTGGACACAGCCTCCATAATAAATTGACCTGAATGATGAGGGCACACAAACAGTATGATATGCATTATTCCTGTCAATAAAATGTCCCCATGTGTTATGGTCTTTGTATATAATGTACTGCAGCCTTTCTTCTAGCGGGGACCTATTTAGAGGCTCCACTTTTTTTCTATTCATATTATGACTCTGTAATAGAATTCAGAAATTATATGATACTGTGTTGTATAATATTACACCAGTGCAGCATATTTAAATCCCTGATTCCTTACTTATAAATTCAAGGCATCGCAATCTTTCAGGTTCTCTTTCAGGATGATAACCATGAAAAAAAAATACTTGAAAAAGAGAATGAGGATTTCAAAGAAGAGGTTTTTGAACTGCACAATGAGATTTCTCGTCTAAAAAATGCTCTGAAGCGCTCTGAAAAAAGAAAAATATGTCTTAGGTAAAACTTTCAACTGATGTAAGATCAAAATGATTGGTTTAAATGCAGCATGTAAGAAATGTTACTAAAGTTGGAATTAATTGTTAACAAGCTTCAGAAGGAGGGTGACTTTTTTCTGGACTGCTGTCTTTTTCTGGTATTGAATGCTAATTTTCTATGTATTTGTAGGGAAATTCATACATATTTATTCTAATTTTAATGCATATATTTACATATTTTTAATTTATGACAAAGGAATATTTGTTGTAGCTTTTGAGACTTCTAATATTGCCTAGCAATGTGGCTGGAGTTCATATTTTGTGGCAGATGCGTGCTGTAAAGTTACTGAAAAAGAAAAGTGTCATATGTAGATAGTTATATTTTTAAGTGATGGTCTACTGTTTTATCTTAAGATAACTGTATTAAAACCTACTCCCTCTCTAGAGTAGTTTTTGAGCTTCTGCAAAATATTTGAACGTGCATTTCTTCATACAATTAGTTTTGTGTTTCTGTGGAAGTTTCTAAGAGAATCGGTTTCTATCAAATAAGCTGTCGCTGCTTTTGATACCTGTGCTTTATTACAGTTCTTAAAAGAAGTTTTTTTTCCTGAGAAGTACAATGTACAGTCTTTACCTACAGGTCACTTCTTGTATATTGCCAAAGCGAAATATTTAATGGAGGACTAGAAAGTATGGCAATAGAGTAGAATTTGGCTGTTTAGCTTTGTTATGTTTGTGTAGATTAGACCCAGTATCACCTTTAGTAGAGGCAAGATGAATTTGCCACAGACAATATTCCTGATTCCCGTTTATCATCTGATTCAATGGTGCTTCTTATCTTTTGCTAGTTTTGTATGAGCAATAAAGAACCACCTGCTAAAACACTTTGTATTGGCTGTGACTAACAGCAAGGATGTCCAGAATTAGTATTAATGAAAAGCTGTGGGCACTCAGTCACACTTGGCTCTTGAACTTACTTCTTCATCTCTATCTGACCAGCCGGCTGAACAGCAGGAAGAAGGCTGTGAATGTCAAGGGCGGTGGTGAAGGTCACAGTTCTGCCAGGACTCTCATCCCCCGTGCTTTTCGCTGGGTTTAGAGACTGACCTGAAGCAAACATTCTGAATACATTAACGTAGGCATGTAATTTCATGGGTTTTCTCTTTCCGCTCTTGTTTTCAGATAAGCAAGCTCAAAAAATGTGATCAAAAATGGATGCTGATGAGCCAGCTGTTCAAAAGGTACTGTAATTTTTTAGTTTTTTAAGCTACACTTGGCAGAACAGTAATGAACTTGGGCTATTGGCAGTGTATAGCTCAAATAATGTTAGAAACCTGACTTTAACATGAATTATGTTGCATTTTGGTTTATGGTAGTATTATTCACTGTAGAGTAATAATGAATTGGTATTCCTCTAACGAATATCATGATTTTTTTTCTCATCCTGCCGTATTTTGTAATGTTGTTAAAACACTGTGAAAATTCTGAACCTCAATAAACTACAGTAAAAGGATTGAATACTTTAATAAAAGAAGTAACACATTCAGTAAGCTTTTGAAGGCAGGGAAAGAAGATTTGTATAGCGGAAGAGCTAGTAATCTCAAAAAAAGAAAATGGTTATTTTTTTAACCTGTGACTTGTTAAATATTCAACTATTCCTGGATAGAGCCGTTAGTATATATGAATTATTCTTGATATTCTATCTGAGCAAAACAATAGCTGAACAAGATATAAAAGTAATCTTTTTTAAAAAACTTTCATTAATAACCAATCTCAATAAAAAGTTGACAGCTGTCAGTGTTTTCCTAGTATAACATCTGGATATCTTTCCGGTGGGCTTCCTGTCTTGTGATAGTTCTCAAATTACTTTTTTTTACAGTGTATAGTTCTCATTCTTAAGAAATAGACACAGAACTTTTTCCTATAACAAACATTCCTTCTGTGAAACATTTCTAAAGTGTTTTGTAGATAACTCACTTCTTTGTGGTGAAATACAAGGGAAATCATGATACTTTTATGTGCTAATTCCATGATTACTAAATTCTCATGCAAATTCATATCTTAAAAAAAATATATTTGGGGTTCTAATTGACAAGCGGCTGAATATGAGCCTGCAGTGTGCCCAGGTGGCCAAGAAAGCCAACGGCATCCTGGCTTGTATTAGAAATAGCGTGACCAGCAGAAGTAGGGAGGTGATTGTGCCCCTGTATTCAGCACTGGTGAGGCCACACCTCGAGTATTGTGTCCAGTTTTGGGCACCTCAATACAAGAGAGATATCGAGGAGCTGGAGCAAGTGCAGAGGAGGGCAACAAAGCTGGTGAATGGCCTGGAGAATAAATCTTATGAAGAACGGTTGAAGGAGCTGGGACTGTTTAGTATGAGGAAGAGGAGGCTGAGGGGAGACCTCATCACTCTCTACAACTACTTGAAAGGACACTGTAGAGAGGTTGGTGCTGGTCTCTTCGCACAGGTAACTAATGACAGAACAAGAGGGAATGGCTTCAAGCTCCAACAGGGTAGGTTTAGACTGAACATTAGGAAAGAATTTTTCACAGAAAGAGTGGTCGGGCATTGGAATAGGCTGCCCAGGGAGGTGGTTGAGTCACCATCCCTGGATGTGTTTAAGAGACGTTTAGATGTGGTGTTGGGGGATATGATATAGGGGAGAACTTTGTAGTGTAGGGTAGATGGTTGGACTCGATGATCCCAAGGGTCTCTTCCAACCTGGACGATTCTATGATTCTATGATATTTTTGTGAGAACTGAGGCACTGGATTTCTAAAATCAACCCTTTCATTACCTTTCCTTGTGACCTTAGATGAATCTCTCTTCTATGACCAAGTTTCCCATTCTGAAAATAGTGATAACTACTTATCTTTGCAAGAGCATTGAAAGAGTACGTTCATTAGGATTCTGTACAAGAAATCCAAAATCAGAAGTGGAAAATTAATTGGTCTGTCTAATGCAGTAGTCTATCAAAAAAGAGATGTGTCTTCTGTTAGTTTTTATCTTTTTCTAGGTCTGACAGTGCTCAGGAATCCCACTTGGGTTTGAAGTCTCATTATGCTGGAAAGTAAGGGCCAGTCATCTATTCCTATACTGAATGTTTCTTCTTAGTTCATTGGCAAAGTCCAAATAATATCTTTAATAGTACATATTTTTCATCCTTTCACTCACAGGAAATTTTTCCTGAAACTTACTCTATATTTTCCTTTCCTCACCTTCATCTCCATTCGATGGAGGACATTGTTTTATGTCTAGTATCTTCCCATAGATATGACCTCAGTCTGTGGATTTAATCAGCAGCACAGGAACTCTTTTCCATATGCCTCTCACATGTTATGGAAACACTACATTTGTGTAAAAATGGATCACACACCTTCCTCCCAAACTGCCTCCAGTACAGCTACCTGGACAGGTAGACCTTCACAGTTGTTGCCTGGCCAGTGAGCTAAATTGTAAAGCTGAAGTGCTGTGAGAAGTCTTTGGAGAGTCCTTCTCTTCCCATTATAATTCTGATAATGAATATAATTATATTTCCATTCCTGAAAGAAAAACTACAGTTCTAAAAGATTAACCACATTTGTTTGTGATTCCCCCCTGACCCCGTCCTTTGCATACCCCATTGAAAGACGTTCTCTCCATAGCTAGAATGTGCATAAGTTCTCCTTTGGTTAAAAAGCTTTGATCTTTAAAAAGAGGAGCTGACCATGAAGGCACACACTGCTCTAGTGCCCAGCAGTTGGACATTTCACTCCAGAAATGGAGTTCACAAAGTTGATACAGACACCAGTATCCAACATATGCTGTATAAGGAAAAGTTAACACTTAAAAAACAGGATTCAGAGCAGACACAGTCAGTAATAGGTGGTGATGAAACAAGTTGGAAGCACTGCCTCTTATCCTGGACTTACTAGAAATGACTGAATTATTTCTTTTAAGTGGGACTTGGAGTCTGGATCTTCCTCCTGTGGCCAGGCAACCAAGCTGTGCGCTAACTGTGGGCACTTGCCTCTCTAGTTTATCTCAAAGCATCATAAGAGATGGCAAGGACTGAGTTTTCCATAAGGACTGGAGCACTTGCTTAGGGTTCTGGTCACTGGTGAGCTTGAGGACCTTTTAACCCATAGCTCCATGTACCAATGACTAAACTGCTAGTTTACACTGTGTTCTGTTGGGAAAATATTCCCTTTAAAGCTGGATACAGAGAGAACAAGCACAGAAGAGCCATAATCTCTAGGCTACGTGTTAGGATATTCAGTATAGAGAAAGGGACTTTTCTACAGATTTGTTCTTTCTTGAGATTTTTGCTGCGTATTTTTGCTTGGGTTTTATTGGGGGGTGGGGCTGTTTTGTTTATTGTCTTCTTGTAATTCATAGTCTAATGTAAAATGCATAAATGATCTAGCAAGTCAAAACACAAGGTTGTCCCTTTCTCATGCAGTCACAGCTATGGTATGTCGTCAAGCTCGTGCATGAGTATTCTGTATCTAGTCTCATGAATTTCATATTCTTTGTGTCCAATGGCACAGCTTGAACAGGACTGGTGGCTTATTCTCATCATAGAAGGGTAGTTAGGCTACTTTTCCATGACTTGGGATATTGTAATCAAGCCCCATAAAACTCCCAGCAGCATACAATGTCGGCTGCCCTGATTTGTGGCTGAGCATTCTAGCTTCTAGGTTATTATGCCAAAGGGGAGCGTTTCTCCATTTTTATGAAAGAAAATGAATGCCAGTGTTGTACTCAACATTGTCTAGTTTTAAATATGTTCTAAATGCAAATACGGTAAGTAACAAACTCTGCTCCTGGTGACACTGAGAAATATAGATGTTTAACTTCCAAGTCCCAAGTGACAGTAGCTCTGACAGAAGTCTCAGGCAGCTCAAACCCAGCAGAGCCAAGGAAGCTTTGCAATGTAACTGTTTAAGGGAGTTTGATTTTGGAACCTCTGAAGAATTCCTGAAGAATTCTGCTTAAATTGCTCTCTAGGCACAATCCTTTGTCCTCAATGAGACTAGATGTGTAATTTACCTGACAATGTTTGTCTCATGAGCATACATTAGAACTTGCTGCAGATGATACAGACATCTGCTGATCTTTCTACAAATTTAAAGGAGAATGGTGGAATTGCCCCTGCAGTTCCAAACTGCCACTGCTGTTTGACTGTAACAGGTTTCCACAAATATCCAATTTTCTGAGAGTTTAAGTCAATGAAGTCTCCGTTTCTAATGTTTTCATCATCTTCCTACTTTCTGAGACATCACGCTTTATGTCAAAAGAACTTTAGATGTGTGACCCTTGTGACATTAAACCCCTTATAAAAGTATCTAACTATAAGTGAAAATGTCTGTCTGTTACGAGTTTTAATACAAAAATATGTGTGTGTCCACATGTAGTCATCAGGGAGACTGCATTTAGAAAGGATTTTTAGAGAACTATGCCTGTTTGTAGTATGAAATCCAACATTGATTCTTACACGTTTATGTTTTTAGTTGATTGAAATTTAAGAACAAATGAAGGCAGAACTTGAAAATGAGAGATCATTAGTTAAAACTCTGGTAAGATACTTACTATTTTTTGTAAACCATCATTTATTGCAAATTTAATAAAGCATGCAAAACCCTTTTAGTAACTTACAGATTGAATAAACTTATTTTATAAGTAGGGAAGTTGGTTTGTGTGTGAAAAAATATAGCAAAAGTACTTTACAGTTTTATTTTATTTTTACTGTATTTTGAGAGGAACAGATGTAAACAATGCTACTGGAAATATTTTTATAAAAAAAGCTACTATTTTGTTTTAGGAGGACTTGGAAAATATTTAATAAATACAACATTATTTGAAAGGATTTGCTGCTGCTGTGTACAAATGTCATAGGCATACAGAGTTTTGTCTTAAAATATTTTTGTATTCTGCATTAGTCTCATAAGAACACTGCCTTTTATTTTCTTTTTACATGATCCAGGAACTTTCCAGACGGCTGGTCCTTTATTTTACCGTTTGACTTTTTTTTTTTTCCTAGCCTGATTTCGTACTGGCTTTCACACTGATCACCACTAGTATGTCTTTGTTACAGTAAACTGACTGGGTTTATTATAATAAAAAATAAAACACAGCTTGACTTGCAATCTAAATGTGCTGGAAAAGAATATGATACTGTTTAGAAGAGAAAAGGTTGTGAATAGAAAATCAGTACCACTTCAGTTATTTAAACATTTGCTTTTCTGCAGCTTGTCAAACTTTGTGCCAAGTCATAGCTGCTTTACTTTGTTTTGTTAATCTCAGCACCATGTGTCTTGGGCTTTTTTAATAGGGGGCCAATCCTGCAGTACACACTTAGTTTTCAGTTTCAGTGAGTCTGGGTAAGTACTGTAGGTCTGCATTTTTTGAAAATTGGAGGAAAAAAAAAAATAATGTTATAGAGTAAGTCTTTCAAATCTTTTTGTGAGGGTTAAAAAAACCCTACGTAATAAGTTGCCTATTAAATAAACTTTAATAAGCACCTTCATAATGAAAATAGTTTATAAATCTTGTCACATTTTAAGAAAATTTCTTTAACCTGAAGATGTAAGCAGGACTGTATGGAAATTAGGAAAGTATAAATCAAAGATTTTAAGATTTGATTGTCTAAATTTAGGCCAGGATACAGACTTTACTCCTTCAAGGAAAATCTTTTGGGATAATAACGTGTCAGCACAGAAGGCTAGCTAACACTAAAAATTAGTGTCTCATTTGCATATTTACCAAAGTATTTGGAGGCATTATTGTAAGGTGATATAACTGAGGTTTGATTTGGCTTCATAGTGTGCTTCCAAATAGATATTTAACATGAAAACAGCTTATACAGATTTCTGTATTGTAGCCAAGGCACATCATTTGGGGCATCATTTTAAGTCACAAATTCAGTTGTGATAGTTCTAGAAATCCCAGTGGGACCTTTAACAGCAAAGCTTAAGTAGTCAGGTTTGTTATATCCTTAGTGCACTATAAAAAAATCTAGACATTAGAAAGCTTTTATTAATTCAGGAGAAAAATAAGTTTCCAAACTATAATTATTTTTAAAAATAAATGTTTATTGTTAGACATGTTTACTTCTTTTTTATTATTATTATTCCAAAGCTAGTTCCAATGTTTACTTAGAAATGCTTCATCTAAGGGGATCTTCTTGGATGAATAGGGAAAACACAGATATAGTAGTAGTCTGAGTTCAAAACAAATGAGTACATAAGAGTCCAACCTTTGTGAAGGCTGTTGAGTGAGATTTTGCCTCACTCTCCTCCTAATTCTAAAATCGAGCACACAGTTGCCAAATATCTAGAACATATTTATGAGGCAGGTTCTAAAATCTTTTAGTGCCCCAAAATACAGAGTATGCATTGCAATTAGTTGTGAAATGTGATGAAGATACCTTGACTAATCTGCGATACCAAAGTATTTGACATGTAAAATTTTGTGGCCTTATCTTTTGATTGCGTATTATCAAATAATAAAATCAGTAAATCATGAAAGCATGAAAGAAACATAGCAGTAATGCATTTAAGTCAGATAAGTCAGAGCAGTAATATGCGCAGCGAATGGGAAACAACATTGAAAGTGGAACGCTTATCCTCTGGGAAACAGCAAGGAAGGAGTAGACTCGGTGAGAACTTAAACACTTTGCTCATTGAGACTTCTTGTTAATACTCTGAGTGCATACAAATGTGGAAATGAAAGATGGACAAGCAAGAGAATAAAAACACTCTCAGAGTATGTAGTACCCAAGAGAAAGAGGAATCAATACTGAATGTAAAAAGTAATTTGTAAGTAAGGTTGAATCTGGAAGTATAAATCCTATGACATGACTGGAATAAAGCGTTTATGCCCTCAAAAGATCTTCTCTAAGTTTTAACAAGTTATTAAAGCTGTTTCATGAAGATTATTGCATAAACATAGTATTTTCTGTATTACCATACAATTCTGCGTATTTTGACTTTATTGCAATAAATAAAAATGTTACTGATATTAAATGACATTTCTTATAGTAAATCCTGGAAAATGTAACAATATTAGATGAAAAAAAAAAAAACAATTACCAAACAGAATCATTAGCAAAGTACTCAAAATTGAATCAATAGTAAAATCCTGGAATAAATCTTAGGGGGGGAATGTCCGTTGATTAAATGTTCCCCTTTTGTCATCTGTGATGATTCTGTCAATATTCTGTTTCATTTAATTGTCTATAAACAGTATTTTTGCTTTCCCATCATTTGAGTAGTATAAATGCATGAGCAATGCTGAGCAGTAACACAGAATCAGCTGGCTTTGTTACAACTCCGTACAAGCCAAGGAGTTGCTGTCACTTTCTAATGTTGTTGACAATCCCAGCTTAGATCCAACAGAGTTTTCGAAGAAAATGTGTAAGTATTTTTCTCCATAGTTATTATGTCCCCAGACAGTGAACTGAAAGACAGGTTTTCACTGTTGTAGATCAAAGTGCTAATACAATTAGCTTTAAATCTGTTGTATGCTTTTTGAATATGCTATTTACAGATTACTTCTTATTTTCTCATTTTAATACAATTTTTCAATAAGCTACAATTCTGGGTTAATATTAGACTAATTCCAAAAGTCTATGCCTGTAGATTTTTTCATATTTCCTGGTGGTTTCTTTAGCAATAGAAGGAGAAAAAGAAGATGAAGACACCGAGACAGAAGTGCAAAGTGTCCTGGGTGTGGCACAGAAAAAAGTATGCAATTATCTTTTCCTAATTAAAATATAGATAGATTTTATTAGATAATATTGCAAAGTGCTCTGCTTGTGTCATACCTTTGTTTTATTTGTCTTAATATAGTTTTTCTTTTCCACTGGACTGGTTTCTCTTAAACCTATGTTTGTGTTTTGAGCGAATGATAAAATACTTTCCTTACACTGCACTAGTAACTACTATCATTGCAACTATACTCTTTTAAAAAGTCTTTTTTTTTTTTTTCCTATTTAATCCAAAAGGAGTTAAGTAATATCACTGTTAGACTTGGCCCTTATCTCCTGCTCACTGCCCCTTCAAACTGAAACATGTACTCACTGTTCCTTGTCCTTTAATCTAGAGAGAATGAACATGGCGGATAACAGGGCATGATGTCTGACAGCTGTAATTAGCGGGTAAGCATAGCTCAGGGTTTGTCTGGCTGAAATCAGTTCAACTGACAGGTAGGAGTCTGGTAGAAGAAATTGCTTTATTAGCATTGTACCTTAAAGATAGCTAAAAATACTGAAAAACACGTAAACGCTAGACCCCAAATCCTAGCTTTTTCCACAAGCAGCAATGCTGTACCAAAAAACACAATGCCATGAAACACAGGGACAGAAAACTGAGATTCTTGCAAATGTATGCACTTAATTTGTTCCAGCCTTCAAAAAACAATAATACATGCATCATAAAGGAAAGGAAGGAAATCTGACAAACATATATATATAAAGTGATCTTACTGCATTGTAGCTGTCAGTACTCAAAAGCTGTTTCAGGATATTGAGAAACCATTGAATACCCTTGAGATGAAGGTAAAGATTATTGCAAAACAACAAATGTTACTGGGGTATAGAAGAGCCTGCAAATATATACATAACTAGATTTTTTAAAGGTTTTAATGCTTACTGTAATTTTCAAAAGCCTGTAGTTATCTATCTCCCAAATAATTTAAATTATGTCCATGGTCAAGTAAGTGTACTAACTCCACAAAGCAGTTCATTCAAGCAATTTATTTGTCCTTCATGAAATTCTAGTTTCATTTGAAATGTCATGGGAAGGGATTCCAGTGGCAGTGGCCTAACTAATTTCACAAGATAGTTATATGTCTTTGTGTTATTCTTGATGTTTAGGGAGTAATTCTCCATTTATGCTTTCCTTTTTTCATGCTGAATGATCAAAAGCACTTTGATTTATGGAGAGAAAGCATCACCCTCCTTTTCCAAAGACTTAGTCTTCTAAGTCCTTCTGCACACTTGCCAACTTTTCAATCCTTTAAGTAGAAAACCATGTAAAGTAATAAGGAAACATCTTTTAACATTTTAATAGGATTTGAAAGTTTGCCTTTAAAAAATGCTCTTTCCTCCTTTGTAAGAATGATTAGCACTTACGAATCTGTAACCACTCTGTCAGTTGTTTCAGCTACATAAAAACTCGTTCTACTCCAAGGTTTCTGAAAGTGCCCATCATCAAATAAAAATGCGATTTGTCATCTGTACCTACTACTACATCCTGTCATTTACCAAAGGTATGAGGGAAGTTAAACAGTTTGGATTTCTCTTTTGCTACGGATTATATTTTAAACATTTTAGAAAAATAATTGCTGGGAAAATGTATATATATTTTTTTTATGGACACTTTAACTTTTGCAGATCATTTTTATAATACAAAATAAATGTGACAAAACATTATAAGAACAAAGGATTGTTTTGTTGCCTTATTGCTCTTGAAGTTAGATTCAATTTAGGTTTCACAATGCCTTTATTTGAGTAAAGGTTGTTGATATCCCTGATCTTACTAAAACTTCAAATAATAGAAAAAAAAAAAGTCAACGTTTAGAAGCTAATATATAAATCAGTGTATTAATCAGCCTTACTTTCTGAAGCTGGATTTTCTTCAACAGTTATTTGACATATCCTATTAATCAGAGTTAGATTTGGAAATCTATGGCGTGTGGTGAGAACACGCCATATGCTGAGATAAACTGAACTGGAGCACATACAGGTTAGTTGAAATATGTGTGATGTTTGAAAGTGGTATTTGATTGCATTAAAACACAAAAATTGCTATACTATTGGTAATTAGCTATTTGTTACTTGGACTTTCAGCTCAGTGTTATAGGCATAAGAGCAATATCTTTCATTGAAGGCTTTAATTTATATTCATGTTAAATGGATTCAGTATCATTTAAGTACTACTTTGACACTTACCCAGATCTCCACTTGCCCTAATGCTTTAATCATACAGTAAAATCTCAGCAGCAATAACATAAAATTTCAATCTCAGTAGCAACAATGTACAATTTTGACAGAAAATCAGTCTCCACACTACCTCCAAAACATTTTTGTGTCATTTTAAAGACAATATCTTCCTCAAGCAGGAGGAGAGTTTTGTTCAAAGCCAAAAAAGATGCTTAAATACTATGAGAACTGTCTTGCTTCAGAATTTTCCCTGGTCTTGCACAGCTGCACATCCTACCCCCTAAAGATTATGTAGGGGTTGAGAACTAGGTCTTCACCAGAAAATTGGCTGTGACGTTGAGGGGTACAGGGGATAAAGAGCTGTAGGCAATAGTTTGGTCATTTCTGTACTTGAAAAGCCTACATTCAGGTGTTTCTGCGTGCCTAGACTCTTCCGGAGGGGTTGTTAGTTTTTCCAGCAACCCTTTCCGGGTATTGGACCCGTCTGTTTGAAAAGAGTAGAGCTTTAGGCTAAAGGTAATGTGGGGACTTGCAGAGAAGGAAAGATGAAATGGAAAAGTTAAAAGAAGATTCCAGTTTATATATAAAAAATAGGACTTAACAGTTGTGCATGAATCATTCTTTAGATCTCATCTTTTATTCTAGTACTATTTGACAAAATAATAATTTCCTTTTTTCCAGTATTCTATCAGTACGATTTTTGTGGTTGCAAATGCTTTTTTCCTCTTGCATCTTTTAGTATTTTGTGAGTTTTTCCTTTATAAGTGTCAAAAATCCACTATCCATGGACCAAATCGGTACCTGTCTGTATATATCTGAGGAACCAAAGAAGCACTTGATTATATTTTCACCTATAAAATGACCTGGCCTATTTCTTCTCTTGTTAGAAATGTTTTGAGGAGTTTGAAATAGTGCTAACATTTTTCTGTGTTCCTTTAATATCTGATTCTCCTGTTCTATCGGTCATCATCTTTGGCTGTACAATATTTTCTGAACAATTTACTGTTGCTATTTCACAATCTTTTTTCCTGTTCGCTGAATTTCTAAGAGTATCCCATCCATAATAACCATAGCTCTATTATGGTTTTACTAGTACTCATACTGTTGTTCTTTATAGTGCCTACAACCTTCATAATTGCTATTGTGCTTTAAAACACATCAAAGATAATAGGATTTTAACCTGGTGAATTAAAAATTCATTAACCAGAGCTGTATGGCTTCGTATTGATATTGATCAATACTGTATTGATCCTGCAAGAGAGAACATGAATCCTCCTTCTCCACACACCCTTCTAGAAAGAGCAAAGCACATCTATTCCCTTCAATCACTTAGACAAGTGGACAAATGTTCAGACCTGACCACTCCTAACCAGCCATCACAAGGGGGATGCGGGGCTGTCCAGGCCTAACCTGACATCCTGCCCATGGCTCAACAGTCCTGGGAGGATGGTGCCTCTCAGAAACCATGTAGACTTTGGCATGGCCTGAAGTGCTTCCAAGATACAATCTGCTGTTAATGAGTAAAACACTAAATTATATTGGTAAGGTTCTGCTGTATAGTTTTTTAATTTCTGCATGTGGGTTTGAAGGAACACACAATAGCACATTCAATAAAGTTCAATTACTTTTCAATTACTATTCAATTACTATTAAGTACACATACAGTGTTAGCTGATATTTTGCTTGATGTTTGTACTGTAGCAGATTTGCCTGTGTAATTTTGTTTTGTAGATAGTGCAGGGGACACCTGCATTCACCTCTAGAAATTTTTATGTGTCTAGATAGGGATTATATTTACAATGGAAAATACATTTCAAAGATTTTGAAAATACTAGGTTATCTGTTTATATCAGCTGATGATTGCATAGTGCACTTTTGATAAAACAGCATATATATGCAAGAAGAATTAGTGTTTATTACACATAAACATTAATTCCAGAGATAGAAAAGTATATTAGAATCATCATAAAATGAGATTGGGAGGAGGGGGAGATGTTACCAAGAGTGGCTGAGCAGAATGCTCTCTCCTACTCAGTAAGTTACAGTTCCAGTGTCTGAAAGCTAAGTGTGTTTGAACAGTGGATGAAAAGCTTAGTGAACATGAAAAGCTTCAGTTGTTAGATTCTGGCCATGCTTAATTTGCTAAAAATTAATTATGTCTTTGATTACATATCTGAAATATGTGAAAGGTCTTCCCTGAAATATAGGTCTTATAATAACCATGCTAATATGCAACATTCTAACTTAGGCTACAGAGGAGCTCAACTTCCTTACCAAAATTAAATTTTGGAATCCTATTCAATAGGATTCACGTTTTGATTTCTAGGAGGTAATAGACTTTATTTGCAAGGTTTAGGTCAAGGTTCAGTTCTTTTACATTGCCTGAGGTACTGAGGTGTTGTAACCATGCTGAAACACTAGCTAAGCAATAACTTCCTCTGCCAAACATGTGGTTAGTTTTCATCTGTACTGAGGTGTATCAAGCAAACTTATGTAAGGAAATCTGTTATTTTTGCAAACTATTCATTTGCAAATAACATGCCCTCATAATTCCTATTCCATAAAAGCTTATATAAGGAGACAAATATATAGTTATGTGCTGGGAACACTTCATTAATGACACAGAGAAAGGATTTCCTGTAGAACAGATGGCCCTTGGAGTGTTAACCAAACTGTTCATCTTAACCAGCATTGTCTGGAACCTAATGCCCTCAGGCAAGGATCCGACCCAGTTGTGGAGAGGCACCATGCAATCATGACAGATGGTCATGTGTTGAGGCAGTCCAAAGACCATGCATATGTACCAAGGGTGGCTGTTGAGAGCTGAGGCTCACAGTGGAGAATATTCAGTAGGTTTATGGCTATGGGGTGTCCTGGTGTCTTACTCTGAACAACATTAATGTAAAAAAACGAAGGCACATGAGACCTTAAATTGGATGGAAGGAAGAAAGCAGTAGTTGCTTAGCCCTTCACCTGGGTTTCATTGGATAGATCAAAAGGGGGCAGAGATTTGTTTAATTGGCTTCAGTCAGCTTAAAGGGGGTATAAAATTTAGTCCATCATTCTGCAGTGAGTTGAATGAGTGACAGTAATAAATACCTAGAATTATACATTTCCAGCTTTTGAAAAGCAAAAATTTCAATGCACTAATGGTTGTTACATTAGTGTTAGTGTTTCTTGTCGCTTTTATATATAAATCTGAAAAAAATCTAGGCCTGCCTTAGGTTTTAAAGCTGAAGGGCATAAAATACAGTTTAAATAGCAAATACTTTTCTGATCATGAGGTTGATCAAGACTCCTATATTAAGAATATGTTTCAAACAGCTGGAGATGCTCTTGAAAAGGGGCAGGAATCTCACTTGTTTTCAAAAGTTGCATTTTAATCCCATTTATGGTTGCTTTCCACATTTGAAAAGAGGTTTGCTCTTCTTTTCAGTCAAGAGGAACATAGCTTTCAGATTTACTCCTACTTCAGAGGAGTAAATAAAAGCAAAGTAGAAAGAATATCAAAGCACATAAGGGATTGAAGGGATCTAATGAGAAATATGGTAGTGGTTTGCAATGAGGAAAAGGAGTGAGTTGGAAAAACATAATGGAGGGAACTTACATGTTTAAAATTGATCTGGTTGAAACCTAGAAAGCAGCTGCTATTAGCATTAAAGTAGGGGGTTTTACTATCTTTTTACAGAAAATGTTAAAATAAACACAGGTGCAACTGTCCTTCATTTCTTTTTGACTGCCATAATGAACTGGAGTTTTGAAGTGCACTGCTTCATCAGGGAACCATCCCAAGAACTGGAGATCTTCAGATTGTGGAAAGTCTTTAGAAATGGTCTTTTCTACCCTGCCATGTCCCAGCAGTCAGTGAGGGAAGCCCTATTATGCTTATATTTCAAGCAGCTGTAATCCATAAGAAGAATCAGCTGGGAATAATATCTTGCGGCTTAAAAAGCTGCTTTGCAATGTTATCCCCTGGCTTGAGATCTAGCCCATTTTGTGTATAGCTGCAGTGGGCCTGAATCTGCTTTTACAAACTCTCCATTTACCCTGCCATATTGCTACTGAAATCTAGGGTGTTACATCAGTATAAAATCCATGTGTGGAAGGAGAATTTGACCATGTCATTGGTTTTGCAGTCATTTAGTAATAATTACTATTTACAGTGAATTTCATCTGCAGCTTTCATAATTTGTAGATAAAATTACTTTTCTTTACTTAAAAAAGCCTGATACTGCAATGTGTCTGCAATACTATCTGCTCTTTAACTCTGGTGTTTACACCTCTGAATGAGCCACGTAGCTACTAGCGTGTGTACGTGCAAGAAAGCGGAATGTATCTGCAGCTGAAAAAACAAAGTGATGACTTGATCTGGATAGGGCTAGGGCTTAACACAAAACACTAGCAAAAGCCTGGAAACTCTGTTCAAACAGACAGGTGGGTAATGTGTTTGATTTACCAGGTTCGTGTCCGGTATGTTTGTGTGGAGACCTGAGGAAACTTAACTGGGATGAGGTGTCTCTTGATGGAGGGAATATGTATCTGTGTGAGGTGTGAAGGAGATGGCTGGGGAGAGGACTGAACAAGCATTTCATCTTTGTTTTCTTCCAGATTTGCTCTGTATCAGAATCAGAATCAGAATCGTAGTGGTTGGAAGGGACCTCAGAGATCATCGAGTCCAACCAACAGTAAAAAAAAAAACAAAAAAAAACAAAAAAAACCACCACAAACAAAACCACCACCCACCACCTGAACACACAACAACAACAACCAAACCAAAAACCATCACCCACCCACACAGCACCCCACCACAAACCAGTAATCTTGGACACTAGAGCATGCCCTGAAGAACCATGTCTACACGTTTCTTAAATACCTCCAGGGATGGTGACTCCACCACCTTCCTGGGCAGCCCATTCCAATGCCTGATAACCCTTTCAGTAAAGAAATGTTTCCTAATATCCAACCTGAACTTCCCCTGGCGCAACTTGAAGCCATTACCCCTTGTCCTATCATCTGTGACTTGGGAGAAGAGACCGACCCCCGTCTCTCTACAGCCTCCTTTCAGGTACTTGTACAGAACAATAAGGTCTCCCCTCAGTCTCCTCTTCCCCAGACTGAACAACCCCAGCTCCCTCAGCCTCTCCTCGTAAGACTTGTGCTCCAGACCCCTCACCAGCTTCGTTGCCCTTCTCTGGACCCGCTCCAGCACCTCAATGTCCCTCTTGTGGTAGGGGGCCCAAAACTGGACACAGTACTCGAGGTGGGGTCTCACCAGTGCCGAGTACAGGGGGACGATCACCTCTCGGTCCCTACTTGCCACACTGTTCTTGATACAGGCCAGGATGCTGTTGGCCTTCTTAGCCACCTGGGCACACTGCCGGCTCATGTTCAGCCGACAGTCGACCAACACCCCCAGGTCCTTTTCTGCCAGGCAGCTCCAGCCACTCTGCCCCCAGCCTATAGCGCTGCCTGGGGTTGTTGTGACCGAAGTGCAGGACCTGGCACTTGGCCTTGTTAAACCTCATCCCGTTGGTCTCGGCCCATCGATCCAGCCTGTCGAGATCTCTCTGCAGAGCCTCTCTACCCTCCAGCAGATCAACACTGCCACCCAGCTTGGTGTCGTCTGCGAACTTACTGAGGGTGCACTCGATCCCCTCGTCCAGATCATTGATAAAGATGTTGAAGAGAATTGGCCCCAGTACCGAGCCCTGTGCTATGTAGAATATAATTTACAGTTGGAAAAGTAATATATATGACACCCTGCTGAGAGAGAATGGAAGATTTGAGGTTGCTTAGTTTCTTTCAGATTTCTGATATGGCATGCCTGGTCAATGGTGTTCTCTTTCCCTGAATGATCACAGGAAGCTAAAACAGGTTTGTGTACTCATTAGACTTTGTTTGTCAGTTTTCAGCACTGCAAGTAGAAGAGAAAGAAGTTATCATGACCAATCTGCAAATGCAAAGTGAAGCTGAAACAGTACTGCTTGAGGATAAAAGAGAATTGAAAGGAAACACCTTATGAAACAGAAATACTGTCCAAAACAAAAGAAACAAGGTGATCTTGTAATTACAACAAGCTAATAAGTTTAGGTATATATTTCATGTATGTATATTTATATACAGACCTTATTAAAGTCTATGAATCTCACAGAACTACTATGTCTTTAACCTTTTAGTTGCTAAAGCAATGATACTAGTAGACATTTAGGTAGCAGCTTTACTCCAGGACCTTACAGAATTTCTCATGACATTTGTCTGAGAGAAATAGGAATCGGCTTCCCAGAAAGGAGAGTCAAGATCCAAAGCCACACGGGTTGTGTCTAAGTTTTATGGCATGGATGCTACTTGGGCACCTGCATAGGTACTTCCATCCAGTCGCCCAGACTGGAAACGTGCCACTGCTCCCCTCTAGTCTGTATCCCTGGGCTTTCCTAGCTCTTACGCTTGAGATGGGACTGATAGGAGTCAGGGCATCCACTCAAAAGCAAAGATTAGGAAGCATTCCTGGACTCCAAGCATAGATATAATCATGTAAATCAGGGTAAGGTCTGAGTCAGGAGTTCAGTTCTTTGTTTTGATGGCTTGACTTTATACTTCCCACAAACTACTGGTTTTGCCATGGGGAGTTTGTAATGCTAGGTCTTGAGTCCTCATGGATTTTAGGCAATGGCAATTTTACCATTGATAGCAGTAAGATGAGGTTCAGGCACATGTACATAGGACAAGATTACATTCAATTATCCACAGTGCTGTTTCTATTATAGTGCCAAAATGTTGCCTAACTGTCACAATCCTTAGAAACAAAGGAAAAATGAGCTGACTTTGAATGACTGGCTTAGGTTACAAAATATTTCAATTTTTAACAGGATACTGGAAATATCTAACAGCCCCAAAAAGGAAAACTTGTCCCAAGAATAGCGCTGTATATTAGCAAAACTTTGTATTTGTTTTTGCATAGTTCGCAAAGAAAATAAACACTGTTTTACTTACTTTCAGATAACGTGCGTAGTACCTGCACAGAAAGATGCTGAAAGAACCCCAACTGCTGAAACTGAAGAAACATAAAGGTCAGGAAAGGCAAACCACGGAAACACAGTGACTAAAATTTTTAAGGTGTGCTTTGAAGACATTTAAGAAGCCTCTGTGTTGATTTAATTTCTTCTCTTTACATCTTTTTTCCCCTATCTTAGAAGAGAAGCTGAGCAAAGTAATACAATATAGAAAAAGACATTCCAGATTCTATAGAACAGGTCTAGTATTATCGCTTTGATTGCATTGATAAAGTAGGTCATGCCGATGGCTTTTGCAAATTATATTTGTGAAAATTAAGGTGGTTATATACATTATTCAGTTACGTAGTCATTAGCATTTGAGGGTGTAAAAACAACAGCATGCAAATAGGGTGGAAAACCTCAGTAGACTCGGGTTGTCAGATCTTCCAGAGTCCCTCCTATGAACCTAGGAACTGGAGTCTGAAAGCCCTGGGACAAGATGTGGAAACTGTAGGGTTTACAGCCAAAGATAGTTGTATGCGAGCGTTGCCTGGAATGGCAGGATAGGAGAGCCCTAGCAGATGCCAAATGACTTTAATATGTTCTTGGTGTTATCTTTGGTACTGCTGTAGGGATGAACTTTAATTTCAAATTTATAGAGTCCTGATGGAATCTATTTAATCTTTTAAACACCATATTTCATTTTTTCAATATTTTTTTCATAATTTCAAGTTTATTTCAAATCCATCTGGACTGATACCAAACTTTAAAGAACAAAATTTCCCACCAACTACACATTCTACTATATTTCAGACAGTTCTTTTCCTCTATTTTTTTTTGTCTCTACAACACCAATCAAAGGTGTGGAAATGCAATAACTCCTGTCCTACAAACAGTGAACTGTAATGAAGCTACATCCACTGCACAGCAAACTGTCTGTATTGTACTTCATGCTTGTTTAGTTTCACACGGTATCTCTAAGGTCAATAGAGAGTTTCTCATTAAGTTCAGTATTCATTGAAATAGGCATGGAGTTATCTTCTCATCTGAAAGCGGTGAGAATAGACTATGTTAGTAATATAATAAGTGTTATCAGTGTTTTTAATAATAGGTAAGTCTCCATAAAAAATAAAGTTCTATTATTCTTATCAGGTCTACTTTAATGAGTATATACTGTGCTACCTGAATAGTTAGGTACTGGAGAATTTTTTTAACACAGACCATTAAAATCGCTTGTTTAAATTAGAGATGAATTTGTCCTTTTATACTTAGCTAATTGTTGTAACGTCATAGAAACAGATTTATGAAAAGCCAATTAATGGTGAGATCTAAATAGACTACGAGAACATCCTTATTTTTGTTTCTTTTTTTTTCCTGATAGTTTATTAAAGAACCATGCAAATTATTTTTTCATGACAGCGTGACTATCTGAGCAACAGATATTTGCCTTGAATTTAGCCTGTATTTTGTTATAATTTTATTATACACATATTGTTTAAAAAAATAACTATAAAATATGTGAGCCCTCTTGTGGCCAAATTATCTTCTATGTGTCTAATAAAATCATAAAAGACTGTGTGGCCTGCTGAATTAAGTGTCTGAAAAATATCTAGAGAACATTGGATGTAAATTTGTTTAATTAGTACTTTTAATGTCAGTTCTCCTTCATTCTTCATAACAATTAAATCCATTTAAGTTTTCCTTTACGTCTTTCATACTTTACTGTTTGTAGCTAAAATGCTTATGAAGTTCTGAGTTTGTAACCAAACACAAATAGGGCATAGAATTCCAAGGTTTCTAATAACTTTGTCCATTCTGGTATAATTTGCGATGAAAGGTGCTACTTAATGTAAAATCGTTTTTGTGAAGATCTTTTTTATGATATAGAGGTTTACTTTTACTTTTAAAATCTCCATACATATCAATGATTGAAGTCATAGGACCAACATGACTATTAGTCAGAGTTGACTTTTAGTTATTACTGAACTGGAGCTGAACTCTAGTGATTTTGAAGCCGAAGACACTATATTTTACTCCCACTTAGCACTCTTTCCTCACAAGTTCAGGGGGAAATAATCCAAACAATCCAAACTACATATTCGCATTTAAGAAAAATTCTTATCACCCGGTACAATGATTTTAATCTTTTTTTGACCTTTTGTTTGCTTCCCTTCATTAAAAAGCTCTGTTACTCTAGTGTAGTACCTTTCTTGCTAAAGAAAGAGAAAAAATTTACAGCTGTTCAAATTACCTCATGAGCTGGACCTTGAGAAATTGGGTAGCAATTTTCATTGATTAGATAAAATATCAGCACTCTCTGGTTAAAGTTAGAGTAAATTTACAGACAGGAAAAAGACAGTGTTTTAAATTCAAAGGGTGTATTCTATATACTCCTTTTTTCTACTGCATAAGCTCTGTTACTTTACTCATATTTTATGTAATATATTAATGGCATTTTAATGTATATGTGTCCCATGGATTTCTGAGTGCTTACTGGTTATTTGTTCTAATCTTGCTGATTGTTAGTGTTTGTGCAATTACTCCCTCTGAGGCCTGAAAAAGATATAAAAAGTTACATTTTTCTGTAGCGGCTATTTTAAAGTTGTGCTGGAGGGTACTGGTTGCAATGTCTTAGCCTTTTTCTGTATCACGATGTTTGTGATACTTGTGTAAAAATTATTTATTTATGGCACAGCTATATGTATATGATAAAGAAATGCAAGCTATCAACACATCTACTTATGTTTTTCTGGTTTAATCTGGTCTTTTATTTTTGTTTTCTGTTATTGTTCTTCAGGTTTATCACAATCTTCTCAGTAGCATGGAATCAGATTAAAACTGGAGTGTATCTGTTAATTCTTGCTCTGTTACGCTGTATCTATTTTTTTCCTAAAAAAAACGTAACATACATGAGAAGAGATGCCATATTCACAAACATGCTTGAGGTTCATTGTTAAAATGCATTTTATCTTTGCATCCTTAATGTCAACTCTCAAGGGATTCTTTGCAAAGAGTCACTGTAGAATGAAAAGAATTTAAGATTTCTAGTGCCTGATACCCTATAACTCTTATATGCACAGGAAATACACAGGAATTTGTAGGAAATATGTCAGACAAGAGGCAAAGCTAGTGAACTTAGTGAGGAGAGAAAAAAGCCAAACCTCGTGCTTGTTACTGGTGAAATCAGGTAAGTTTCTCATTTTCAAAATTTGAATGAATGCAAATATTAATTGGACAGAGCATTGCGTATTAATTAATATATTGATTGTTTTCCTTAAATAAGAGGAATTCGGCTGTAGTGGGTTTTGACCAACCTTCAATGTTATTTTAAATGGAAGTGTGTCCTTAGGTTAGCCACTGATGGTGGAAGTGCTCTGAACTTGAATTCAACTGCTTAACAATCACACGAGATAGATTGAAGCTACCCAGAACTAATATGTTCCATCTATATTTAGGAGTCTTTTATATTTACAACTCTCGAGTGAATATCAAGCAAATGTCTGCTTAATTATGGTTATTTTTATATTTTGGAAATTCAGTTTCAATGTGTTCTTAATTATGTATCGTAATTACTAAGAATGACAACGGGCTAATGCAGGCTAATTTAATGTGAAAATCTTTTCAGTCCACATGTGATGAAGAATGAGATTTTTCTTAGAAAAAACCTGCAACACCAGCTGCTAGCACTTAAACATGCGTGTGTCGGTGAGACAGTAAGTAAAAACAAGGCAACCGGTTTATTTTATCAAACACTTTGCTTCTATCTGAAGAAATCTTTCTAATACTGCAAGACATAGAAGGCAGTTCATGCCATATGATGGTGAAAATTATGAAAGTCCAACAGAGGCAGATTGTCCAAGTCGAATATGCTCAGCCGCATGCAGTACAATCTTGTGTAATAATTTGTGCGTACGAATTACACAGAAATTGTGCCTTTGCTGGCATATGTCACTAGGCAAACATAACATCCATCTGCAGTGCATGAATGAACCATAATGATAACTTTTTCCGTCAGTTTGTGAATTCAGACTCGTACTGTAGGTTGCCCCTTGTATCCACTTGGTAGGAGGTAGATTGATCAGGAGCGATGAGGTTCGGCACATTACTCAATCTGTGGGCTACTCGCATTGTAAGTACGAACGCAGCAAGGAGGACCACCCCTAAAAAGCCATCTGTCTTATGTAAGTGGGTACAGCAGGCGAGAATGAAATTTTGGTCCTTCTTTTCCTTCCCCTTGGAAGGTCCTTCCCCTTCCAGGGAAGTTAAATAGGGGAAGATACCTTCTACTCCAGATGATACAGGAGTAGCACAAATGGCCTACTCCCCGGATCAGGGGAGGGGCTCCAATGTAACTCAGAGTCCTTTGGGATTTAAACGAAATCCTCTAGATTTCAGAAAGGTCTGCAGTCAACCCTCCTATGGACGGACCTGGGTTAGCACAACTTCACTCAGGCTGTGTTCTTGCAAATTAGACGTGCAATACACCATGCTTGGAGGAATTTAAGAAAATTATTTTGGCAGAACAGAATTGGGAGGTGTAAATGTTTAAAATTCATTTATTGCATGGGGATTGATCTTAAACAGAAGAATTACTTTTATTTCCTTCATACAGAGATGTATGTGTTTTCTCCCGTTTTGTGCTGTTCTGACAGCTCAGTAAGAATTTCAGGGAGAATGAACAAGGATGGAGCTTGTCAAAATGAAAACATTTTGAGTTTCCCATCACTGTCATAATGAATTTTCAGAGTTGCATTAAAATAGTACTTTCTAGTGATTATTTTTTTTCCTGATTAAAGTCATATAGCAAATTTGGTTGCCAGTATATTCAACACTCAATGTAAAAGATGTACAATTCAGGTACAGTCAAGTTAAAACACATTCCCCTGATTTAAGAATCATTATACAGTGATGGCCATTCCATATTCAGTTAGAGTCAACAAAATGTTACATCCTTTTCAAAATCTTTTGTTATGTTGATTTCTCACTTAGCAGCTTATATGACTTAAGCTACACTTTCCTGAATGTGTTTAGTATGTGATTAGCATGTTACTTACAGGTGGCTTGTCCTGTTTGTGTTGAAAGCGATACAAGAGGAATATGAAGGGATTCAGAGCTGGGTTATATTTGCATCCAACTTTGGTGTGTAACTTTTTTTTCCTAATCATAAATCTTTAGATATGTTCTGTACTTATAATATCTTTGACAATTTTGTGAAGCATAGGGTAAGACTTTTATATATGCAAGAGTCAATATTTATCATTTGCATAGTGGAAGATTGTTTCAATGGGAAAGTTTCTTAATGTTTCATGTATGTCAGACTTGCTGCAGACATATATGGAATTTCCCATTTCTCTATAATATGGATTATGATTACTTACATGCATTTTATATTATTGTTTATTTTTTAAAATATTTAACATATTCAAATTTTCTAATTTTCTGAGTTTTTTTCTTTTCAAATGCATGCGATAACAAGTATTTGTGAAAAGTGTGTCAGCTTCAGTTTTAAAGCTAGCTGCAATATATAAAAAATTATGCGGCTGCAATTGTAACCACCTGCATATGAACTGAACTAATATTGTCTCAGTGGTTAGCAAGGCCAGTATAAGCTGGATTCATCCAGTACTAAAATAAATGGGAAGACCGAAATGACTTAAATGATAAATGAGTGGGACTCTCAAGTTATGAACACCACCAGTCGTCTAACCGGTAAGAGTTTAATTTGTCTTGCTACCTTTTAAGCCTAATACCTCAACCTCAGTGGGTAGATTATCAAATTACTTCAGGAGATGGAGAGTTCTATACCCAATTTGTGAGCACGGGTAGAATCTTTATGGGAAATATATGTCACTCAACTGGGATAATTGTTTGAAATTTTGATATCTAATGTAATGTGAACATAAAGGCCTATATGATACAATTATTTATGACAGAAAATTACAGGGATCCAGGGACCAACATAGCACCAGAAGATATTCAGGTGGAAAAAAATTACATTTGAGTAAAGGCTAGTGAAGAATAAGATATTGTTCAGGTTGCTATAGGTAATTGCAGAAAAGATACCAAGGTTACAAAAATAATGAGCTTTCCATTTTAACCATCAATTCACATAAAGTTAATAAAGAACAATTTTCAGTGAAAAGCATCGTGAAGTATGTATTTTCAATTCTCTAAACAAGTCTCTGCAAATAGGAAAGGATGAAATGACTTTCAGATGCTTCTCTCAGAAGAGAACATGAAAATATCTTAGCAATTCTTTTAAAAAGGTGAAAATATTTAAAAGGAATATTAGATGCTTAAGAGTTTAAAATTATGGGTATTAATAATCTACATGGTAGACTGTTAGTAGTAGTGTCTGTTTCTAACGGCAGTCAAATTCACTGTATCCATGATTACATGACCTTCTTTAAATTATTGAACTGAATAAAACTAGTTTCTTAAGCAAGATGACAGAAGTGTACCTTATTCATGTCATAACAAATAGCCAGTCAGAAATACATGTAGATAGATATAGATATAGATGTAAACAGAAATACAGACCTGTCTGTACATACTTGTCTGAAATATATATATATCTGTAAATATGTATGCAAATATTAACTTCCTCATGTTCTGTCCTGCAAAAAGAGCATGTATGAAACAATTCCAGTTCTCAAAACTCAGTGGAAAAATTTATGCTTATTTTAATTAAAATTGAGTCGACCCTAAAATAGTCTCTCAAGAATTAAGGCCATATTAGTTTTGGCTTAAATGCTGGTAGCTGAAATATCCCTCAGGGGGTTTTCTTCAAGCACTCATTACTAAGCTAAGCATGAGAAATGTTTATATAAGTCTCATTTCTGTATTTTATAGTGTTTTAGTGTTTCTTTGTTTTAAGGACAGATTTAATTTTACTCCTTTTTCCTGGATTTCAGATGAATTTAACTGTAACTTGGCTTTCTAGTTATTTAGTCAATAGTTTCCTCCTCCTGGAAACTGTGCTGAGGCATATGGGAAATAAGGAGATGATCGCTGAAGAGCTAACACAGCTTCACTAAGGGCAACTCGTGCCTGACAAATTTGGTGGCCTTCTACAACGGTGTTACAGCATTGATGGATAAGGGAAGAGTAACTGACATCATCTACCTGGACTTGTGCAAAGCATTTGACACTGTCCTGCATGACATCCTTGTCTATAAACACACGGATCTGATGGATGGACCACTCGGTGGATAACGAATTGGCTGGATGTTGCAGTCAATGGCTCAATTATCCATGTAGTAAGCAGTGATGAGTGGTGTTCCTCAGGGGTTGCTACTGGGACTGGTACTGCCTAACATCTTTGTCAGAGACACGGACAGTGGGATTGAGTGCACCCTCAGCAAGTTTGGTGATGACACCAAGCTGTGTAGTGCATTCGATATGCTGGAGGGAAGGAATGCCATCCAGAGGGACCTTGACAGGCTTGAGCAGTGGGCCTGTGCAAACTTCATGAAGTTCAACAAGGCCAAGTGCAAGGTCCTGCACCTGTGCCAGGGCAACCCCAAGCACAAATACAGTCTGGGCAGGGAATAGATTGGGAGCAGCCCTGAGGAGAGGGACTTGGGGTGTTGGTTGATGAGAAGCTCAACGTGAGCCAACAACATGTGCTCGCAGGCCAGAAAGCCAACCACATCCTGGGCCAAAAGCAACGTGTCCAGCAGGACAAAGGAGGTGATTCTGCCCCTCTGCTCTGGTGAGACCCCACCTGGAGTACTGCATCCAGCTCTGGAGACCTCAGTGCAGGAAGGACATGGACCTGTTGGAGCAGGTCCAGAGGAGGGCCACAAAGATGATCAGAGACTGGAGCACCTGCCCTGTGAAGACAGGCTGAGAGAGTTGGGGTTGTTCAGCCTGGAGAAGAGAAGGCTCTGGGGAAACCTTATTGCGGCCTTCCCCTAGTGACAAGACAAGGGGTAATGGTTTTAAATTGGAACAGGGGAGATTTAGATTAGATATTAGGAAGAAACTCTTTACTGTGAGGGTGGTGAGGCACTGGAACAGGTTGCCCAGGGAAGTTGTGGATGCCCCATCCCTGGAAGTGTTCAAGGCCAGGCTGGATGGGGCTTTGAGCAACCTGCTCTAGTGGAGGTGTCCCTGCCCATGGCAGGGGTATTGGAACTAGATGATCTTTAAGGTCCCTTCCAACTCTAACCATTCTATGATTCTAAGGCTCTGGGGAAACCTTATTGCGGCCTTCCAGTACCTAAAGGTGGCCTACAGGAGGGATGGGGAGGGACTCTTTATCAGGGGGTGTAGTGATAGGATGAGGGGTAATGATTTTAAACTGGAAGAGGGGAGATTTAGATTAGATATTAGGAAGAAATTCTTTAGTGTCAGGGTGGTGAGGCACTCGAACAGGTTGCCTGGAGAAGTTGTGGATGGTCCATCCCTGGAGGTGTTCAAGGCCAGGCTGGATGGGACTTTGAGCAATGTGGAGCACAAAGGAAAATTGTGTGATTGAGAATGCTCCTATTTCTGAAATACTTCAGCAATTGCTTCCTTAACAAGATCAGCTTGCCTGCTCATCCTGTTCTGATGATTCTCAGTGTTTATGTTGTATGAAGCTATTTATAGCATACCTAAATACTTTGGAAGTGCCTGCTCTAACCTATTTTCGAGCTCATATGCACCAACATTCAAAGTTAAGAGTCCAGGTTACTTTTGGAACTCGTTGGAGTACACAAGGGGACTGACTGGGGTAGAGGATGAGTTGGTCCCACTGTTCATAGGATTCACTTCGGGTGGCGTTGCAGTCTGGTACGTAAGGTGTTAGTATGCCTTTGCTCTGTTTTCTTAGCTTAAGCAGCAAACTTTTTTTCACCAAGTAGTAGTAGGAAATGTTCCAGTAACCTGAATTCTTTCACTGGAACATGCTTCTAAGGTCTGACAAACTTTGAGTTTCTGTATGCCACCCCAGGGACTGCGGGGTTTTTTTATGTCCCACTGTATTATGGTTTCAGCACTTTTGAAAGAAAAAAAAAAAAGGCATTAATTAGCCAAACTAATATATTTACTGCAGCATCAATATTACTGAAAGTATTCCCTGAACTACAGAAGATCATTAGAAACCCTGATACTTAGAAATGATTGAGAAGTAGTTAGAATAAATTCTTCAGTTCAGTTATGCGAAGGAGTGTATTGAAAACTGTGACCCAACAGAAGACTGCTCCAACATGTTGGACAAGTATTGTCTATCCATCTATTGTCATATCCAGCATTGTCTTCTGCATAGAGTTTGATATGTTTCTCATGAAGAGTTGATTAGATTGTAGAGTGTAATGTCTGCATGCATAATTGAAGCTATACAGAAATAATTGTTCCAATTACCAGTGCTATATAATGACATTCCAGTTATAGACCCATACCACTGCGCGATGTTTGCCCTATATGTCCCCTCAAAGAGGATATGGGATATTCTGAAGGAACCATGATATTTTCAATTACTCTTCTGCCCTTCAAAGTCTCTTCTTTACAACTCATAAACTCCATGTTGAATATTCTGTAGTAACCAACCTCTTCTGCGCTTCCATATTCAAGTGAATTATTAGAAGGTGTCCAGTCTATTTGGCCATATGGATTTTCTTTTTTGCACCCCTGCACGCTCTGTTGTCATAGATACTGCTGCTGGTGGCATGAAGAAGACATAAAAGGTACTAAGAAAATGAACTTTTTTTTAAGAAAAAAAACACAAACCTGTTTCTCACCTGTTCCCAGTCTTGAGTATTGACCTACCTAGATTTTATTGCCAGATACACTGGCAAAATGCTTTACCTTTCATCTCTCGTGGGATTATTGCCACAGGCTTTCTATGGAGATTTGGAACACTCAGCAGGCGTAGTACATACAGATAGAATTCAAGTTGCGTAAGTGGCTTCTCTGCAGAATGTCTCGTTTCCACCTATGTTATTGATGAAGTATTGGTCCATGATGCTGCATATGGGAGGACAGTCCCCGAGTCCTTATTCAATATTGACTGCATGAGCTGTGTCTGGATGTGTGGAGCTTTATGAGGTGCACTGCTTGGTGTCACAAACCCTATGAATGTATATATAAGCACACACCAAAAGAAGAAAGTTATCAGTCTTCAGATTCATTTTTTTTTTTCCATGTGTGTATGTAGGTCCCTATGGTCCAACCTGCCCTCCTACCTCACCTTCTCTGTCGTCTAAAGAGTTTTCAAAAAAAAAAAAGGCAAAAAACCCAGCAGAATATTCTTTCCCAGAGGTTACGATAAGTGTGAGCTGAGGATGAGGAAAGGGTTTCCCGACATTCCAAGTCTTGAATTCTTGGGATTGTTTATCTGCACTAATGGAGAGACAGCCCACCTTAGGGAACAACAGCAATAAATAAGTACCAGTCAGGAAAGAGAGATTATTGAAATAAGATTTTTAAACTATTAAACACAGCAGATAGCCTGTCCAAAATTGGGGAAGGATTTACTCTTTCAATAGTAGAACGAATTTGCTTGATTTGCTTCAAATCATCTGGTCAGATGTTCAGGGAGAAAATCTCTGATATGGTCCAAACTGGAAATAGTTCAAGTTTTCAAAGGAAATATGCTTGGAACACTGCTACCCCAGTTCAAGAAAGAAATATCTATAGGGTACAAATGCAATTAATTTTGAAGTTATCAGTTTTGTGTCAAGAATAACAAGCTAGAAGTTATTTTCAAGATACTGAAGCCCTGGTAACTGGTGCAAACATATAGACATGCTTTAGGTATATGATTTCTATTTAAAATATCCTTGATTGGTGTTATTGCAAGCTGTCAATTTATGAAGAGCTAAATTTTCACTTAGTGAAATGAATGTGAATTTCTTTTCTAAAATGATGAAATGTGTCATTTTTGATGATACCGGCAAACGGTATGGAAGTGAGAACAGTTTCGGTGCTCCATGTTAAAGCACCAGTGGCATCATCTCTTGGTTCCATCCACATACCCGTGGATAAATCTAGTGCATTGTGTGTCCTAAGGTAAAATTAATTGCCGTAAAGCTCAGGTGAGTCCATTGTTTTGAACTTTTTCAGCTTGGGAAATTGTTCTTAAAACAAGAAAATGACACAATGCTTTAACGCATAGTTTTTTCTGTGAATAAGTTTGCTTACATTTAATGAAATAAGTAAATACTTAAGCAAAGATGTGAAAAAAAAGGGGGGCTTAGGAATGTATGATAATCTAAATCAAGTAAATTTTAGGAAGTGAACCGTTTCCTTTATCTGTTGTTGAAGTTTGTGAATCTGGGATTCAAATGCTGCATCATTTCCCCCAATTGTCTGCCTCCACATACAAATTTAACAATACAATAGGATTTATACTAAAAATAATTGTCACTTCTGCTTCAATGCAGATTCTTTATTTCTATACAAAGGTATTTACATTTAAAATTTGTGATGTCTAATGTTAAACCTTTTTAAAGGTAAAAGCAAAAAAAATCATATTCTAGTTTAACGTCCCAGAAAACAAAGTATTTTAGAAATGCTTAGGAGACGTATTAAACCTCGTTATCCTGCACAGGTCCCAGCTCATGCACCTGCCCCCCACCTTACCTATATCCTTTTCTTTTTTCAAATAGAACTTTTTTTAATACTTTGCTACTTTTCTAAAGTAGTTTCAAGGATAAGCTGCAAGTAGAGCCTTGCTGGCCACACGTAGCCGCGTGTAAGGCTCTGGCTGCGGAGGAGACTGTCTGGGTTTTCGAGGAAGCGATGGTTCGGTATGAAGAGAAAAGCGCACCCGAGTGGATGGTGAATGAGGATAACGCTGCGTGCGGTCAGGGAGGGGGAACGGAGGGGAATGAAACGAGGCGGCAGCTGTAGAGCAGGAGGCACAGACAGTTACGCAGACTGTCCTAAAGTTGACTACTTTCCCCCCACCTCCAAAAGCGACGGGTGTCAGGGAAGATGCCGGGTCTACCCAGCTGCCGGGGAAAGCTGAGAACGTGTTGATTCCACCTGGGGCTGGAGCCGAATTGCTCCTCTCCTGTGCGCAGGGCGCAGCGAGGAGCCGGTGTGAGCGTGAGATGGGTCCAGGCGGGGCCCTAAAAGCCCGGTTCAGAGCGACCCGGGCATTTTCTCCAGAAACGGTTCCTCCTAACGTACCGAGTACCGGTTCCTCGGGGGGAAGGAGACACCTGTGAACTTCAGCCCCCGCCGCCCACACGCTCCGCGCCCGCGGCCGCCTCCGCGCCCGGCCCGCGCTGCTGCTGCGGCTGCCGCTTGGCTGAGCCTGGCCCTAACGGCGTGTGGGCGAGTGTCCGCTCCCCGTGGCCACTACCGACGGGGCTTCTCACCGACAGCGGCGGCGCCGGTTCAGGCACCGCGTTCCTCTGGACTCCTTCCCTGCCGCGGACCTGCCGGTGTCCACAACAACGGGTTTGGGGATACGTTTGCTTTCCGCCCATCTTGAAAATGTTTAAAAGAGGATTATTCAAAATAGCATTCCATTTTTTTTTCAAAGCTTCGCAACATCCATCCAGCTGAGCGCTTCATCCTGCTCATCGCTGAGTACCCTCCCCTGGGGACCGAGCTGCAGCTGAGGGTTTTGTCCGAGTTCCCTCAAACAATTCCATCCCTCTTTAATGTGCGAGTGCAGAGGGATATTGGGAATGTACGAATTGCAGCATTTAAAAAAAAAAATGATATATATATATATGCATATAACACTTTGGATGCAGTAGGGCAGGGAATACTGAAAATCTGCACCTAGAGGCACCTCTCAACAACTGAAGGAACCTCTCCAGGGCCCAGGGTCCCTCGGAGTGTTTTAATGAAGTGAAAGAGTTCCGCTGGGTTCAGTCATCCCTTTACAGAATAACTCTTAAAAGCAGCCGTGAAGTCACGCCGTCCAGGTCCGCCATATAGACCTGGTGGCGGTCTGGTTTTTCTGTAGAAAACTCAGAACACATAAAACTATATTTCACTGAAACCTGCCGTTCGGAAATGGCGATGCATAGAGATCCGCCTTTAGGAATGGTAAAAGGGAGCGTGCAACACTGGAAGGTGAAGTTTTGCCACAATATTTACTCTCTTCCTTGTTTAAAGATGATAAAACCGAACACCTCCAAACATCTATGCTTTCCATTGTACAGCATCCACGGCTGTGGATTTTTATGTGCTCAGGGAGAGTTTTCTCACAGTCCGGTGTTTGCAT
This sequence comes from Numenius arquata, assembly GCF_964106895.1. Lineage (NCBI taxonomy): Eukaryota > Metazoa > Chordata > Aves > Charadriiformes > Scolopacidae > Numenius > Numenius arquata. Next base: position 25,977,213 of record NC_133587.1, on the reverse strand, counting down.
CTATTGACTTTGTAATCTGTAGACAGACTCTTAATGAGGACAAAAGACAAGAATCTCAGAGATAAAACCTTGGAATAACAGTGAGCCTTTACAGCTTGTCAGTGAGAGAAAGCTCAAACAGAAATATCTGATTTACAGAAGTAACACAACTTATTTTGATAGATTACATTGTTTCTGTTTCAAATTACTCTGTCAATCGAGGAAGACGAGGTTAAGAGGTCATATTTTCTAAAAAAAAAAAAAAAAGAAAAGAAAAAAGCGCTTGAAAGGACTCTTTCAAAGTATTTTTCATAAATTTCAACTAATAATTACTTATTTGTGGTGGTGCATAAGCTCTACTTCGCCTGTCAAATATGCTGATTTTGTTAAAATTTGTTATACAAATCCTCTCAAATAGGCAGGAACAGGGGAAAAAAAAAACCCTAACACGCGGACTGAAGTGTAGTGATTTGTCCCACACAGTAGTTCCTGACAGGTCTTCATCACATCTTCATTCCAAGTCTGATCTTTCTCTCCCTGTTGGGCGAGGCTTTGTTGTTGTCTTGAGCGGCTTGACTTGAGCGTGGAGGATGCAGGAAAGGACACGGGCTTTTTAAGCAGAAGTGAGGTCAAGTTTGAGAGTCGTTTTATGCTGCCAACTTTTAAAACGGTGATTACCCGACGGGAGGAGAAGGGGTAGGGTTTAAAATGCCGAGGCAAAAATCCCCTTGGCCACCGCCGTGCTCAAAGTCACTCCCGCGCGTGGACACACAAACCCCTGTGTGAGCCCGAGATGAACCCTGTGGCTTCTCCCATACCCTTCGGGTGCCACCCCCGCCCCAGGTGGTGGCATCCAGGCCAGGAGGGGACACCCCTTCACCCGCCGCTCGGCCTCATCCCGCCCTCCCGGGCTGCGCTCCGTGGGGCTGCGGGCGGCGGGGCGGGGAGTCCCTCCGGTCGCCCCGGCGTGCCGTGCCCCGCGTCCGCCCGCCCGGACCCACGGCGGGGGGAGCGCCGCGCCTCTCGGGGCGCCACTCCAGGGGTGGCGTGGGCAGGACACGCCATTTTTTGACCCGTCGCGCCACGGGCAGAGGCGTTTGCGTGCCCGTGGGCGGTTTTGCCCGGAGAGGAAGCGCCGGGGACCGCGGGCGGGTGTTCGGCACCGGCCTCGGCCGCCCCCGTCCCGCACAGAGGCGGCGGGGAGGCGCGGCGGCGGCAGGGTTACCAGCGCCGTGTGACACGCGGGGGCGGCGCAGCGGAGCGTCCCCGCCGCCCGTGGGGTGGCCGAGGCCTGGGAGCAGCGGCCGGTGGGCTCCGGACCGCGGGGGCTGCCGCTCCGGCCCGCGGTGACTCCGCTTTTCCAAAGCCCTCGAACCCCCGGGCCGCCGGCAACAGGAATAAATTACGAACCCGCGTTTAATGTTAGTGACTCTTTAAATGGAATTTTTCATTCAAACTTTGTCATTAAAACAGAAAGGCCTTTTGGTCGTGACCATACGAGCATAATAAATGGTATATGTTTGCGGTACTGAATGAATCTGGCCCATATGCTGCGCTGCAAGGCTACATGAATGAAGCATTTACCAAATCAGGCCCACCGCATTAAACAGAAAAACAATCTTTATTCATGGTAACTTATCAGTTTCAATTAATCAACCTCGACAATAGAAATTCTGATGTGTTCAAGCAACTTGAAAGCAATAGGTCATCTCCAGGGCAGCCATGTTGTGTCTTTGTGCCTATAGTTTCAAACAAAGCAACATCTCCAATAAATGTACATCCCCGCTCACAGATGTGTGCCTAGATGTGGATAAACATCTCGGCGCGCCGAGGGCCCTCGTATACACGTACGGCTGCACGTAGAAGTGTTTATCTTTTTGTCATACAAAAAGTAATTGTTTTCTAGGGATTTTTTTTTGTTGGTTTTTTTTTTTTTTTTGAGCTCTGCGAGTTTAAACAAAAGAAAAGAAATTTCCATTGGATGACCATCCTTTCAGTTTCTCTGCCGCTATGTGAATGGCATTGTGCAAACCATTCCAATGGTATTGAAAAGGGGTAACCATTGGTTTGATTTGGTTACACGGTTTCGTAAAGAGCTCCCTCCCACTGCCTTAGGGTCTGTGAAAGGTCCGTGACCTGTTTAGAACTGCCAAGTGAAATGTCATGTCGCCCCTCCCAAATGGGAGTATCTGCATTCATTTGATCAGTATAAAAAATGATTGGGGATGGCGAGATCAGGGCTTTTGAATCGCAATTTATAGCAGTTTACAAAAATGCACATTGTTGGAAAAGAAAACATGGAAGTGTCTCTTTCCAAATTGCATTACCTGTGAAATGTCATTAGTCTTTTTAGGATATCGCATCCTATTTTTTATGATCTCAGAGAGAGACTTTAACGAAGAAGCCGAGTGTTTGCTCCAGATATGGAGGCACATCGCGCTACCCGTGGCCGCGGAGGGCGCGTTGCCATCGGCTGCTGGAGGGAACGCTTCCCCCTGCCTCCGCAGGTCCCGTTCCCGAGTCACCGCTCCCCGGTACCCTGTATTTCACCAGACCTTGTCATTTTAGTGAGATGACACGAGGCTGCTGCTGCTTTCCGGGAGGGTGGTTTGTTCGTGTCCGGGGCTCAGCATCCTCCCACCTCCCGCCGAGCGCGTTGATCACCGCCGCCTTGTGCGGGACGGACCCGCTGAACGCCCGGAAAAGGAAAAAACCAAAACAAACCAAAACAAAAACCCCACCACCAGGAGGGAAAGGCTACACTTATTTCAAGCTTTCCGCCCTTGAATTTGTCACCTCTCGCACGCCATTCACCCTGGGGGGGCTGCGCCCTTTATCCACCCAGACCTGTCCTTGGGGGAGCGGGGTGCCCAGGTCCAGGCTGGGCGCCGGGCCATCCCTCCCTGCCCCTTCCCCGCCTCCGTGCCCACCTTCGGCCTCGCACCCCTCGGCACCGGTCTGGGAGTGTCAACGCTGCCGGTCACCCGTGACGCCGGCGGGACAAGGCGGGGGGCAGCGGGGTCCCCTCCGGCCCCGACGGGGCTGCTCTGGGCGCGGTGCGGGACGGAGAAACGATCCGGGGAGGGGAAGAGCGGGGAGGCACGGGCCGGGGCTTGTGTGAAAGGCAAAACCCGGGGGTGAAGGTGCCCCGGTTCTGCCCGGGAACGGCGGGCGACTTGGCTGGGCTCCGGGCAGGCCCCGAGGGCGGGGGCGGGCAGGGATGCCGGCGGCGGGGCTGGCAGACGGGGCGGGCGGCCCGGGGCTGCTCCTCCTCCTTCAGGTGCCGGGACGGTGGGCGAAGCCACCCCCTCCGCCACCTCTGCCCCTCACCTAGCAGGCGCCCTGCTGCCAGCAGCGCCAGAGGTGGCGGCCTGCTCTGCAAATAGCATCCTGCCCTCCGGGCCAGCTCACCGCCGCCTCGGACCGGGGCTCCCCGGGACTCGCTTCCCCGGCCTGAACCGTGTCTTCAGGAGCCAAACGTTGCTCGCCTGAAGATGGAACCTCGACAAAATATGCCCCCGCTTCTCTCAGAGCCTCCGGGGCGGCCCTGCCGGGGTGCACGGCTGCCGGGGGGACACCGGGCAGGTCCCCGCAGGCACGGGGGCAGGGGGACGGGGGGGGCTGCCAGGGCAGCGCGAGACCCTGTGTCCCTGTGCTCGCGTGTCCCCGGCTTGGGCTGATCCAGACCGCAGGAGCCAGACGAGTCGAGGTGTCGCCGTGCGAAAGTTTGACGCTATTTCCACCACCGCGTCCACTGGGCAAGATGCTCTTTGTAGCTGCCCCCAAGGCTGAGACGTTTAAACGGGGCAGATAAATTATTAGGAGTAAAAGACTTGAGCGGCTTAATTGGGAAAAGCAGTCCTGGTTCCAACCAATGTCCGTACAATTGCACACTGCAGTCCACCATTATTCGAGCTTCATCTACTATGCACTATATACCACCGTCTCCAAAGGATTGTTGCCCTAGAAACTTGTTTTAAATCTCCAGCTATATATCAACACCTTGTTTTAGCAGTCCTTGGCTGAATTACAGTTACACAGTTTGGCGCTTCTTTCAAATTTCCTCCCATCAGTTTGGCCAAAGAAAGGAATTTTTCTCCTTTAGAAATGAATTGGCTTAATTAGTAAGTAGATTAATGGCAATTGCTGGTGAGTTGGTTTCCAGCAGAGTTTCACCAGAGAGGGTTAATCGGAGTCAGGTCTGGAATCTTTCCCAGAACTGGCTGCCAGCCATTTCCGTCAACCAATCAACCCCGTAAACAAACGCGCCATCCGCTGAAATGGAGTTTATTTCTTACTGTCATCCCGCCGGAGTCATTTCCCCAAAGAGCCGCCGCCTGGCACTGCCTTTGAAACGGATCGCCCTCCGCTCGGGGTGCCAATTTCCAGCTATTTCCCCAAGCACTTGGAAGTGTTTCCCCGGCAAGGAAAGATTTGTTGGGCGCAGTGGCATTCAATAAACACGTAACCCGCTTTCAGCAGCCTCGGGCGGAGATTTTTTGTTTGTTTTTTTTTTTCTCTTCTAAATCTCCGATAATTCGAGGCCAAACCAATTAACGTAACGGGCAGTCCGAAACCCTTTTCCAAAGCCACTGCTTCAACTACGGGGCAAGCAAGAAAAACAGCAGCATAGACTTTGACGTCTTTTTCAGCCTTTCCACTTATTTATTTTTTTTTCCCTCCCGATAAAACGCATTCATACTTCGACTTGCAGCTGCATTAGTCTTGCAAAAAAAAAAAAAAAAAAAAAATCCCTGCTGAGAAATGCATATAATAGGAAAAACAGATCGGCTGGACAGCAGCGTAATTAATGCCAGAAAGGGCTGAGGCCGGTTTCATAGTTTGTCTTTTGAGGATATCAAGACGAGACCTGGTGAAAAATGACGCATGCTTTAACATTTCAGAAAGCTGGCAACTAGCAGCGCTCCCCCCCCTCCGCCCCTCCTTTTTTTTTTTTTTTAACTTTATGCCTCTGAACAAAGGGGTCGGCAGAACTAGCTAGGTTGTAATGAGTTCTGTGTCCCTAGCACATTAAGTGCATCATGGAAACATATTGTATCGAAATAGTTTGGAGGAGAATACTGGGGATGAAAGAGAAAGGGTGCTTTGATCAGCTCCCTGGGGTCCTGAGTGCGCGCAGACCGACTTGCAAGGACTTATTCAGCTCCAGCGAGACACACTTACAACGCCATTCAAAGAAATTTGCATATCTGTAATTTATCACATTTGTCCCCAACATTTTTGCAAGGTAAATAAAAGTTGCCTGAATAAAAAATATCAATCATCACAAAGCGAGGGAGGGCGGGAGCGGGAGAAGGGCGAAGTGTTTGTTTAACCAAACTCCGTTTGGAAAACTTTTGCTGAACGCGGGGTAAAACCCACCCCGGAGCGGTTTGGAGAGTTTATTTCAAGCCGGCGACCGCGCGTGTGTCGGCGACCGGAGCTCCGCTCCCCGCCCCGGCCCCGCACGGCCCGCCCCGGCCCCGCACGGCCCGCAGCTCCTGCACTCCGCGCCCCCCCGCGCAGCACCCCCTCCCCTCGGGCCGCGTCCCGGCAGATCCCCGCAGAAACGCCTGGCAAAGCCCAGGGGGAGAAGGGGAAGAGGGGGGGTGGCGAAAATATAACGTCGGGGAGGGCCACCCCGAGGGCCTTATTCGGTTTCAACCGGCGGCGGCCACACCGCCACCGGCATCTTCAACTTGACCTTGGCGAGGGCTCCGCGTCTTCGCCTCATCTGTCACCCGCGCCCGGTGACAGTGATGCATTTCGCGGCATTGTCGGGGAAGGGCACGGGGAGAGCCGTCGGGGACGGGACGGGACGGGACGGTACGGGCTGGCGGCGGAGCGGGCGCGGGGTCTCCGGGCGGTGGCGGGGAACAAAAGTCATAGCGAGACGCCTGTGCGGCTAATTCCGTGAAAGGCGCGTCCCGGGCCCCCCCGCGGGAAGGTCAGTGCCGCGGGCTGCGCTCCGCCGAGTGGGGGGGCGCAAGGCTCCGCGCATCCCCGGCCCCGCCGACCGCGCCGTCTGGGCGCGCCCGCCGCCCTGACACGTCCCGAGGGCTCCGTGCTTTCCCCCTCTTCCCAAAACTCTGCCGTCCCGAGACCACGGGCGGCGGGCAGGCATCAGCGGGGCTGTCCGAGCCGCGCCGGGACCCGCAGGGGAGCTCCCCTCCCGCCCCATCTCGCCCCCGGCCACTTCTCGCCTTCGCGGCGAAGGGCAGCTCCCCGTGGCATCGCCCGGCTGGGGGCTGGCGCCGTCGGGGGTGCCCGTCCCGCCCCGGGAGCGTCCCCGGCCGCCATCCGCGGAGAAGCCGTCGGTGCCGGGGCCGCAGCGCGGGAGGCTGCGGCAGTGAGCGGCCGCCCCGAATCGGCCGCGGCCCCCGGCGCACTCCCGGTGCAGGGCAGCCGTCGGGACGCCCGACGGAGACATTTCCCAGGACGGGAAGCCGCACAGCGGGTGCGGAGCTCCGCCGCCGAGGTCTCCTCTCCGCCCAGCCCTCTCACCGCGCCCCGAGGCGGCAGAGGGCTCGGGGCCCCCGTCGGGGCACGGGGCGGCGGCGGCGGCAGCGTGCAGCCCTCCTGGGGGACCCCTCTGCGCTGCCTCCCCACGGGGCAGCGGGCAGCCTCCGCCCGGCGGGGCCGCGGGCTCGGGCCGAGCCGCTCCGACGGGGGTTGCCGGGGAGGCGAGGGTCGGGGGAGCCGGGGAGGCCGTGGCCCGCCCGGGCCGGGCAGGGCAGAGTCAGGCAGAGCGGCCGCAGCCTCTCGCCGCCCCGGGGCTGCCCCGCGGGGCGCCCCGAGCGAGGCGGGGGCGGCGGGGCCGGGCCTCCCCTGCCCTCTCCAAGCCGCTCGGAGTTACGGGTTGCGCGGAGCAGGGGCACGGGGGAAGCGGGGGGCCGCGGCGGGCCGGGGCGGCGGGCGGAGGCCGGGGGGTGCGGGGGCCGGGGCTGGCAGGGGGGCGGGCGCTCCGGCGGGACCCCCCGGGGGCCGGCTCCGCGCTGCCCGGGCGGGCGCCGCGCCTGCGGCCGGAGAGCCGAGCGCTGCCTCCGGAGCCGGCGCCGCCGCCCCAGGGGCCGCCCGGGGGGGAGCCCCGCTCCTCCCGGCGGGGCCGCCGTTAGACGGGGCCCGGCGGCGCGGCGCGGCGGCTCCTCGCGGGGCCCCCCCCGGAGCCGCCCCCGGTGCGGCCGCCGCGCCGGGGCGGCCCCGCCGTCGTCCCCTGGGGCGCCCGGCAGCCGGTCCCCCTCTTGGAGACCTCCATGCGCAAAGCGGGCCGGCGGGCGGGAGAGCCCCGCCGCCGCCGCCCGCCGCCGCCCGCCGGGGCCCCGACGGCGGCGGGGAGGCGGCGGAGGCGGCGGCCGGGAGCCCCCCCCGGCGCGGGGTCGCCCCCCCCTCCTCCTCCCGGCCGCGGCGGCGGCGCGGAGGGCGGCGGGGAGCGGCGGGGCGCACGCGCGCCCGCGGCGGGGTCCGGTCCCGCGGCGGGGCGCGCGGTGGCGCGGGGCGCGGGGGCGGCGCGGAGCCGGGGCGGCGCGGGGGAGGAGGGGGGGAGCGGCGGCGGCGACGGGGCGCGGAGACCCCTCGGCGGCCGGCGGGGCCGCCCCCGGGCGCGGTGGCGGAGGCGGCGGCGGCGGCGGCGCGCTCGTCCCCGCCGGGCGGTCTCCGGCGAGTCCATGGTGGGCCGGGCGCGCCTGGGCTGCAGCCGGAGCCATTCATCCCCCGCCCCTTTGTTCGCCCTGAGAGTAACGCTGTGAATTAAAAGAAATGACAATATTTCGTATCTGCTCGCCCGGCCAGGAGAAGGGCCCTTGAGCCTGGCAAAAATCAGGCGGATCATTCATCGTGCCACCCCGCACCTGTGGGCTTGGCATTGAAAACCCCGCGGACCTCTTCCTATTAAACTTAATTATTCCCCCAAGGCGCACAATGGTTGAAATGGAGCAGGTTGGAGTCTGTTTATTGGTCGTAAATGTTTTTCTGAAGATCTTCTGAATCTCATTGTTAGCTCGTTGTTTGAGGCTGCCCTCTTTCTTTCAGACGAGAGTAGCCTTGGACTTTTCAATTTTCAATCGTAACATCTGCTTAATCGTACGGATCAAAATATGGAGACACAAAACATATGTAATGGTTGATTTGTTAAATCCTGGTAATGAGTTATTAACAAGGGAAAACAATAGGGCAGGATGGTGAGAGCCTTATGGTAACAGAGTCACTTTATGTAACGCCTGACGTTTCCCTTCTTGATAAATGGAACTAAGGTCTGAGCGCCAGGTGATAGCAAGAAAATCAATGTCTTTAGGGGCCGGCACCGAGACTTTTTTTCTATGTGAAAAATTAGGAGACATAAAATTTAATTGGCTGATCAGGGGAAAGCAGTGGTCTTAAGTTTAATTGCCAGTAGGCTTAGCGAGGGAGACAAAACAAGATTTGGGCCTGTTTGTTTGCTTGCATCCCAGCCCCGAGTCCAAGTGTATCGTTGAAAATGTGTTTTATTATAACACATGTCATGCTTTACAGTTCCCATATTGTGTAAAGACAATAGTTAATGGTACATTAAAGACAAGCAAACCATGCCAACACGTCTTGGACACATTGTAAGGGCCTCTCTCTTTGCTCGCTTTAGGCAGCTGCAGTCCAGGACCCAGAAGCACAAAAAGAACAAGTTTGAAATACCAGGTGCATCCGAGAGAACCACGACAGGGATTGATATGTTATAGCCCAGGACATGAACCTAGCAATAAAGATATCATTGCGATTGTTTGCGGCTTCCACGCCATGTAAAGCCGGAGGCGCCGGAGCAGGCTGCTTTCTGGCAGCGGAGGCTCTGCCTCCCCGGGCTCCCCCGGCGCCCTCCGCCAAACCCCAGCACCTGTTGGCCAGACCCCGGCCCCGTCGTGGGAATCGCCTCCCGCCCGCGCTTCCAGGTCCCGCCAGCCCGGTTTGTTGTGGAGTTATTTAGGACCGATTCCCACCGGCTGCGGGATGCTTTGGAAAAGCGGGAGGTTTACCAGGGGACACTCAACTGGTGTTTGTTCGACCTCGCAGCTGGTACTCGGTGCCAGTGAGAGATGCGTGAATGAGAGAGGGGTGAGAGCCCGGGCTGGGGAGGCTTCACGCCCTGCGAGGCGCTCGCCCGACTGCCGGCAGATGAGAGGCCCTGGGAACGGCGGCGGGACGGGTTCACAGTGCCCGGGGCAGCGCACAGCGCGGCTCGGGAGGCACGCACGCCTTCCCAGCCCGGCCAGCGGACTGGTGCCTCCAGTCCTCGGGGCTTGGGTGGGGGTGGTGGTGGTGGTGGTGGTGTTATGGTTTTAAGGGGGAGTGTGTGTGGGGTGGGGTGGGGATTATCCGTTTCGGACAATTAAACCGTCTTTTCACCTGGGGCATCACGGGTGAGCATCCTCCCATCCCGGCAGGACAGCATCAGCCCGCACACCCAGAGCCCGCACCTCCCTCCTGGGAGTCTGTGGGAAGAGAGCCGCCTGCAAGTGCCTGTAACACCCCCCCCCCACCACGCACACCCCCCACAAGCGGGGCTAGGGATCGCCCCCACCTACTCTTCACTCCTCTCCCACTTTGTAGCCGCACCCCCCGCGGGATGCGGGGCAGTGGCGGGGGGGGGACAAGAGCCGGTCCCGGGGGTCCGGGAGGGCCTCCCCCGTCCCCCCGGGGAGCCGTCGGGGCGGCGCGGTCGCGGAGGAGCAGCCCCCGCGGGGGGTCGGTGCGGGGTTTCAGGCGGACGGCGGGGGCTGCGGGTGCGGGGCAGGGGGCGCGGGGGAGGCGGGGAGCCGGTGGCCGGGGGGGCAGCGCTGGAAGGGGCAGCGGTCACCGCAATCCCCCCTCTCATCCCCCCCATCTCCCGGCCGCGAGGAGGAGCGGGGGCAGGCGGCGGGCAACGAGGGCTACGTGGCTGCCGGTCACGCCTGCCCCACGCTGGCCCTTACCGCGCCCAGCCGTGTTCCCCACCCGCAAAAAAAACCCAACAAAAACCTCCCAAGGTCGCCCCAAAAGCTGCGAACCGGGTTCAAAGTCGCCCCAAAGGCTGCGAACCGGGCTCAAAGTCGCCCCAAAAGCTACGAACCGGGCTCAAAGTCGCCCCAAAGGCTACGAACCGGGCTCAAAGTCGCCCCAAAGGCTGCGAACCGGGCTTGCGAGCGCCGCCAGGTCCCGCCGGGTTCCTCCGGGCCGGGGGACCCGCCCGGGCACTTCCCTCCTGCCCCGTGCGGGGGGAATTTTCTCGCAGGAGCGCGGCGCCGGGGTGAATGGATGATGAGCCGGTCAAAAGGAGCTGTCAGTCTCTTTGAAGGTCGCGTTTAAAGGGACTTGCCAAGTCAAGACGGGAGAGTGACAAGATAGAGACCCTGGTGTTTTACATGCGAAGGCCGGCTCTTCCGCTTCATCTGCACCATACTAAAGGATGTGTTGAAGCATTGAATCACAAAAAAAAAAAAAAAAAAGAAAAAAAAAAGAAAAAAAGTGGCACGCCAAAGAAAAGGTGCCACATAACAATGATTGTAGTGTTTTAATTGTGGGGGACCGCATCACCAAAGCCAATTGAGACGGACGGGGCTGTACACAGAAGGAAACGGTACAACACTTCCATAACTTATAATTAAGCTGAAGTCCGACTAACATTTGACTTTCTAATGAGTGTAATGAGATTACATGCCTGATGGAAGCATTTGTGCAAAAGCGACTTTCTGTGTTTAATGAGGTCCTAATACAGGACAAGATCGAATTATAGGTCGGCTCTTTTTCTCGCTCAAAGAGCCCCGTTTAAGTTCAACGACACCGGTGACGCCCGCCTCCCGCCCGCTGCCGGCCGGGGCGAGCCTTGCAGCCGGGGCAGCCCCGGGCTCGCAGGAAAAATGGGCAAATAAATAAGCAAAACTCCCCGCCCCCGGCCCAGCCTCGGCGTGTTTGTGTGGGTAAGTAGCTCCCCTAATTGCTATTGGAATAGATCCATGCCATCCGCGCTAGGGAACTAAATGTGTCTAACTAGGTTAATGCAATTAGCATGCATGCAACATATTGCTCCCACTTTGCGGCAGCTTTGAAAAAAAAAAAAAAAAAGAGAGGGAGAAATGTGGGATATATGATGAGTAATAATTACACCTTGGCTCACCCGGGCCGTTCCCATCCGCCTGGTCACGGCGCGGGGAAGCTCCGCTCCGGCCCCGGGCCGGGCCGGGCATCTGGGGCTCGGCGGGGGCCGAGCCGTCGGGGCCGAGCCGCGGGTGCCACGGGAAAATCAGCACCTGCGGCGCCGGGCCGAGCCCCCCGCCCCAGCCCCGGGCCGTCCCCCCCTCCCCCGCCGGTAGCACTTGCAGCCCCTCGGCTCGGCCGCCCCCTCCCCTCGCCCCCGGGCAGGTGCAGCCCAGCCGCCCCCCCACCCCTCCCAGCAGCCGGGCACGCTGAGCCGGGGCTACCGGGGCGACTCTGCCACCAGTTGCACGATGGCTTTGCCACTCTCCCCCCCCCCCTCCCCCCCCTCCCCCCCCAACGGCATCCCCAGGGCGAGGGGTGCGGGGGCTGTTTCCCAGGCGCGGCCGGAGCGCGGCCCGCGGAAGGCGGGGGGCAACAGGCAGAGCCCCAGCGCCGGGCCACGCACCCGCGGGGGGGGGCAAGCCTGCCCGGTACCGCGCCTGGTTCCCCCTCCCCGGCGCTTTTGGGAAGAGCTTTGTGCGGCTCGGGGTAGCGCGCCCATCCCCGTGGCGACGGGGCCGGGGGGGGGGGCGGGACACGACAAGGCAGCGGGGGAGGGGGGGGGGGGGGGACACGGGACACGACACCCTGGCAAGGTTGGTGTTTCGAGACTCGGGTGTTTCAGCTGGAGACCACAAGCAGAGCAGAGGCACTGAAAGGAGGGGACCTCCTAGAGGTAGACAAAGACATCAGTTGGAAGCACTTCAGGAGAGGACGTCAAAAGGGGTGGAGAGAAGGGGAAAGTGTCCCCCCCGCCCGTCCCCGTCGTCCTCCCCCCCGCCCCCGGCTGTATAAGAGCAGCCCGAGCCGGCGATGGGGCAGAGCGGGGCCGGCACCCGGGCAGAGGGTGGCGGCTGGGGCGGGCTCCAGCCCCGCAGCGCCCCGGGGCTCCCCCCGCCCGCCCGCCCGAGGACCGGCCCGGGCGTTTGCTGCGGGGCTGCTGCGGGATGCGCTGGGGCTCTGGGCAGCCGCTTCCCACAAATACACTGCTCCACAAGGTACAGTCCGGGTTTATTATTAACAAACACAGGAAGAGTCCACGTGCGGCAATAAATTATTTTCACAGGTTCTGGCGTTATTTCCTCCCCCTCCTCTCCCCCCCCAAAAAAAGGTGCTGGTGGAATAAACTTATTGCATATCTTAAAAAAATCAGGATAAATTATATAAATTATACATTCAAAGCAGACGATTCTACCTCATTATCACTACTCCGTAATAAATAGATAAATAAAGTTGATTGCCCTTAAGAGTCTGAATCTTAAATTAATTTACAATATAGGTCTCTACATACAGCATGTACAGGGCGCGGCGGGGGCGGGGGCCACCCGCGAGGCACCTCACGCCACGAAGTCGAAGGGGGGCTCGTTCTCGATGTCGTTGAGGGAGGGTTTGTTGTTCACCTTCCGCGGGTCCTCGGGGGTCCACACTTTGGCTGTCCGGATGATGTTTTGTTCCTTGAGTTGCTTTTCATCAGTCCACGACAGCGAGTGACCGGCCAGAGGGGGGAGTCCGTAGTCGGGGTCGCTCGGGGAGGGAGATCCTGGGGGGGGGCGGACAGGGAGGGGAGAAAGGCAGAGGGGTTACTGCTGGGTCCGGCATTCCTGCGGAGCGCGGAGCCGGGACGGGACGGGCCGTACGGGGACGGGGCGGGCCGACACTTACTTGTGCCGCGGTGGCAGATGATGATTTTCTTGGGCTGGCTGGGGCTCTCGCTGCTGGCGCTGCGCAGCGGCAGGTCGGACTGCACCAGCTCGCTGAGGAAGTTGATGTAGCCGATGGCCAGGCGCAGCGTGTCCACCTTGGAGAGCCGCTTCTCGTAGGGCAGGGTGGGGATGTGCGAGCGCAGCCCCTCGAAGGCGTCGTTGATGGACTGCATCCGCCGCCGCTCCCGCACGTTGGCGGCCTGCCGGAGCTGCTGCAGCTCCGCCTCGGAGCGCACCCGCCGCCGCCGCTTGGCCGAGCCCAGTGCCTGCAGCCGGTCCCCGGGGGACAGCAGCGCCGCGCCCGCCGCCCCGCAGCACTCGTAGGCGAAGCCGGGAGAGGCGGGTGAGGGCGGGAAGGTGGCGGCCGGCGCCGGGCAGCGGTAGCCGCCCTCGGGGTCGCCGCCGTCGCGGTAGTACTCCTGCAGCTGCCGGCTGAGGAAGTCCACCTCCGGCTCCAGCAGCACGTCGGCGGCCAGCGCGTCCCGCGGGGGCGGCTCGGGGAAGAAGTCCTCCTCGTCGAAGTAGGGGGGCGAGGAGAAAGAGTCCAGCCCCCCGGGGAAGTGCTCCAGCAGCACCGTCTCCATCCTGCGCCTGGCCCCGGCGGGGAGGGGACGGGACGGGACGGGACGGGGCGGGACGGGGGCAAGGGGGGCAGCCCCGCCGGGACGCGCCTTCAGCCGCTCCCGCCGGCCCGCTCGCCCCAGCAAGCCCCGGCGGCGGCAGGCCCCCCGCCCCTGCCCTGCCCTGCCCTCCCCGCCCCTGGGTGGCCGGGAGGCCGGGCCGGTGCCGCCGCCGCTCTCCGGGGAGGAGGCCGGAGCCGGCTGGCGCGGCGGGCCGGCACGCGAGGAGTCTTATAACGACATCCCCGGGCGCGTGCCGCTGACCGCCGCCGCCAGCCAATCATCGCGAGCCGGGGGGGGGGGCGCGACAACACCCCCTCTCCATCCCCCCCGTCGAGGGGACACGGCGGCGCTACCGCCGGCCGAGGGGCGGGGATCGGGGCGGGAGGCGGGAGGGGGGCAGCGGGCGGGCCCCGACGGTGTCCCCCGCCCGGCCCCGCCCGGCCCCGGGATCCGCTCAGATCGGCGCCCCCCGCACGTCGGGCGAGCAGCCCCGTCCCGCCCGGGCGCGTCTTCCCCCGCGCCAGCCGCCGGCCGAACGCGCGCGTTGGGTAGCCACCGGGCACCAGGAGGGGACACGCACACCCACACACCCCCCGCGCATCTTCTTCCCGGCACTTCTGTCGGTTCCCCGGGCCCGCCAGCTCCCGCCGCCGGCAGAGCCACGGCCGGAGCGGGCACCGGGTGGATCCATTCTGTTGTAACATCAGAGCAAAGCGCCTCAGCTCCTTGCGCCCGGCCGGGCATCGATTCTGACCGCATCGGGCCCTGATGCGTTTTTCCTTTTCCCACCCCCGTTGCCCCCCCTCAGGACGAGCTCGTTTGGCGGAGGCTCTGTTAATAATTCCCTAACTGACTCTCACTGATTAAAGCCTTAAAAATTCTCACTGGGGTGAAATGGATTACCCGGCAGATTAGGGGAGGATTATCTCTGTCATTAGCGCTGCAATAGTTTGTCCGGCAGAGCCTGCCGAGGTTTATCGAAAGCGACTTTCCAGAGTGCCACCAGCACGGGCAGAGATCAAACCCCGAGTGGAAACGCAGCCCGCTCTATCAGCAGAGCAAGACAGGGCCAGCTCCGGGAAAGTAATAAATGACTCGACTTCAAAGCGGCTGACAACGCCGTGATAACGGCGGGGAAACGCGTGAGTCACGGGAGGGAACAAAGAGCTTTGCAAGAGCCGCTTCTTGCAAAAGTCCTGCCCGCCGACGGGCCACGCGGGAAAAACGAGGCGGGAAGGAGGGAACCTTCGCGCGAAGCCAGGAGCGCGCCCACGAGCGGCCACGGGGACCGTCCCGGGACGGGGAAACGGAGGAGTCCCTCCCCGTCGAGGGGCGATGCGATGGCGAAGCGGCTCCCCGTTCGCGTCCAACCGGGGAGCGGGACCGGGGGCGAGAGGGAGAGCCGCAGGAGTGCGGGCCCGGCGAGCGCTCACCGGCCGGGATGGACGGGCGCCTCCAACCGCGGCTCCCTGCGGCGGGCATCACCGCCCAGTACCCGCCGTGCGCTGGGAGAGCCCGGCCCCGCTGCCCGGGGCTGGTGGGCGGCGGCAGGCCCCTCTCCCGACCCCCTCCGCCGTAGGAATCACGGCGCACCGCTCCGCAGCCTCCCCGTGAAACAGGGTCCTTCGCCCCTTACGGGTGTGCTTCCTTGTACCAGCTGTCCCCAAACCTGCCGCAGGACTTAGATACGGTCTCACGAGTGCGGAGTGGGGAGGAATAATCCCTTCCCTCGGTCTCCTGGGCTGCCATCGTTGTTTGTGCAGGCCAGAGATGCTGCTGGCATCCTGTGCGGCCAGGACACACGGCTGGCTCCTGCCCACCAGCACCCACAGCACCCACAGCCGTTCCGACGGGGACCGCTCCGAGCCGCACGGAGCACGGCGGGCAGGAGACCCCTCGGTCCCCCCAGCCGTAGCTCGTCAGAGGCACGGCTCGCCCCCGGACCGCTCCTTCCAAGCAGCCCCGTCCCGTCGAGCCGAGGGACCCGCCTGGGAGAGCAAACACAGCTTCAGCACCTGCGGATTGCGTACGGCAACCGCAGTGCTTGCCCTTCCCCGCCCCGGGCTCGCCGGGGTGCCACGCTGCCCCCTTACACCGCGGGCACCCTCTGTCCCCCCCTTTCGCGCTCCCCGGCGCTGGGAGCGGAGCTGCGTGGCGGCTCCTCAGCAGCCGGGCACGAAGCGCTGGTGGGAGGGCAGGGACCCGCCGTGCCCGGCCCCGGGGGCTGCTGGGGGTGTGCGTGGAGGGTCCAGGTAGCCTGGGGGAGCCCACCATCCCACCCCGCATCCCCACGGAGTCCAGGAGCAACAGCCGGTCCCACAGTCGCGCTGCCCAGGCGAGGCGCGGTCCCCTCTGCCGTTGTCACCCGCCAGCAGCTCGGCCCCCGGTCCTATGCAGACACCGGGGGACCCTCGGGCCGAGGTCCCTCTCGTCCTCGGTGCCACTGGCTCGGCTAGTGGACATCTGGACGTGTGCCCAGTCCTTAACCACCGGGACCGGGCACGCCGGGCCACGCCTGCGCTTGGAGAATCTCCTTTTCTGAAAGCAAATCAGGCAGCAAAGCAGCTTCCCTCCCTCCCGTGGCCTTATCCGGGATGAGCGCAAGCCGGGGAACGAACGCTGGGTCTGAAGGCACCATGTCTAGAAGCACATGTATACATCTTGCAGGTATCGTACATGAAATGCTCTCGGATCCGTGTCACCCTTACCCCGGAACACCCAGAAAAAAAAAAAAAAGAAGCAAGCAAATCCCTGAATTGTAACAACGCTGAGGTGATTTCGGGGGGATTTCCAGGCCACAGGGCTGGCTCTGATCTCCCTCCTGCATGCCCAAGGAGTCATCACCCACGGGATGGCGAGTCCTTGCTCCTGCCACACTCCGGCTGGAGCCAGGGAGTTCAAAGCCGATGAGCAAACCACGTCGAGTGGCCCCTTTCACCACCGCACCCACTCGAGACGCACACGCAAACACACTCCGGCGCTGACCCACCGCCCTCCTTGCAGCGTGTTCCCCAGGGCAGGCAGACCACACGCCGCCAGATACGGAAGGGTTGCAACCCCCTCCACCCCCACCTCCCCAAAACAGGCTCTTTTCCCCCAAAGCCTCTGCCACCTGCCTTCTCCCAACGCAGCTCTTTGACCGTGGTCTGTCCCTGTCTCTGCCTCTGTCCAGTGCCAGGGCATTTTTCGTTAACTGGTGAAGCACCTTCCCCGACAGCCAAGCCTGAAGGCTTTAGGAGGTGATGGGGAAGGAGAAGCGGGATCTCTGCTGTTGATCTAAGGACTGTCTGTGTCCGGAGAGGCTGGGGGAGTCCAGCCCATTTGCCGTGCCCGGAGCCTTTCGCCCGTCCCCAGGGCTGGCGGTGCCCGCTTTGGTACCACCACAGCCCGGGTGAGCCCTAGCGACCCGGGCAGTGAATGTCACACTGTGCTGGTGGCACGGCAGCAGCAGAGGGGGGAGCAGAGGGATATTTTGGGAACCCACTCTTTCCAAACTGTCGGGGACTTGGAGCCTGTCTTGAAACCCTTCAGACCCAGCAGATCTTTGCAAAGTTTGCGAGCAGCGCCCCAGGGGAGGTAAGCGATGCGTGGAACTGGTCTCGTACAGCCCTTCTCCCCCTCGCCGGGCACGGCAGGGACCCTGCGTGTGCTTCGGGGTGCGAAGGCAGCGAAACATCGCTCCCCTCCCCCGGCTCCCCGCCGCTCCGGTGCCCGGTGCGACGCCCGGCTCCGGGACAGAAGCGGTTCCCTCACCGTGCCGAGCTCAGTCCTCGCCCCGGCGGCAGTAATGGCTTCAAAGACGGCCGATTCCCGTTTTGTACATCTGACTTCGAGAAACGAGTACGGAACGATCCCGAAGGAACAGCCTGAGGCGCAGGAAGGCTCCTCTCGCCTTTCCTACGGCGTTACGAAAAGGAAACTTGCGAAAACCAGGAGAGGTACCAGCGCAACCCTGGCCACGGCAACGCACCTGGGCCAGCACCGCCTGTGTCACAAACGCCCTTCTCTCAGTATTTGTCCTGCCCGGGTGTCCCACCCTCTTGCCCGCCGTGAGGACTGGCGGCGTGCTCACGGGAATGACACCTCCCGCACCACCCTCCAGCAAAGAAAATACGTGACCAACGTCTCACACTTCGTTATTTCAACCCCCCGAGGGTAGGAAACGGGGGGGGGGGGGGGGGGGGCGGAAGGGAACCCCAAGGGGCACGCTGCCTCCCCTCCACAGTCAATGGCCACACGACAAATCTACCTGGCAGCCACCTTCACGGGAACCAGGAGTCGCTAAAGGTCTAGAAATGGGGCGGGAGATGGGGACAGGGCAGGGCTGTATGCGGGGTCTGGCCCACTGGCCCCCACTCCCGAATCTCCGTGGGTTCACGCAATGCCCCCTCCCCGAGAGACTAAAGGGGGCGCGCACCACGCACCCAGGGGACCGGGAGCACGCCGGCTTGCCAGGTCCTGCGGCCCTGCCTCTGCCGGGGTGCTCGGCGCTGTACACACCCCGGCCCGAGGAGACAGCCCTCAGCCCCCGTCCCTGGCTCGGGACGGCGGTAAGGAGCCGCGGGCGAGGGGCTCCGCAGCACAGCTGGGATCCACAGCAGCTCTGCTTCTCCAGGGCAAGAGCGCCCGGCCGGCCGGCGCCCATCCCTTCCCCTTGACAGGATTCATCTGGAGGTCTCTCGGGGTCGGAGCGGGGCCGAGCAGCAGAAGCAGTCCCCTGCCCGGCGCCGCAAAGCGCGCAAGACCCCCGGCGATGCTCTGCAGGGAGCGCGGAAGGAAACCGGTCCCCGACTCGCCGCCTGCCCCAACCCCGACGCCGCGGCTCTGAGCACGGCCGTACCGGAGGGGTCGGGCCCCGGGGGGAGGTCCGCACCTCCCCGGGATCTGCCCCGGCTCCCACAAACACCTTTTTTGTCCGCTCACCCATGCGCCTGGCTGCCCGAGCGGCGGGCGCGGGGCGAGCGGCTCCCTGCAGTCACCCACACAGGAACAGGGGACAGGGAGCTGCTCCCCAGCGCCAGCCCCCCCGCCGGGGTATGAGCCCAACAGCACTCGTCCTTGTCGCCTCTCCGCGCCCGCCGAGCCCCCCCGGGAAAGCGGTGTGGGGAGTGCGGCCCCACGCGGGTCCTTTGCGGGGAGAGGCAGCCAGCACCCCCCCCGCTGCCCCGTCCGTACGTCTCTTGGCTTTTCCTTCCTGCTACCTTTGCCCTGGAGAATTAGGAGACGGAAAAAATGGATAAAAGGTGGAGGTGAGTGAGCAGCACCGAGGAGCAGCAGCGAGGTCGGAGGTGGACGTCACCTGCCAGAGGTGACAGGGGCGAGGTCCGCACCCCGCACGCCGCCTTTCGGTCCAGAATCTTCTGAAATTGCTCCAAACTCATGTGGTATTCCAGAATAATGAAATTTAGCTAAAGCTAAGGCAAAACCTCAAGTCCCCTAAAGTCCCCAGGTCTCCTGGGTTTTCCATTCAGGCCTAAAATCCAGCCCTTACTCCTATGTTACCTGCATATTTCCCCTAACTCCGGTTGCTAGCCAATGCCATGAAACCACAGGCATGGAAAGACAGAAGAAAAGCAGAAGGCTTTCAAAAGACTGGACCGGAGTTGACCCAATATCTATGCAAACAGTATTTTACCAATAAAGGATTTTAAAAGCCACCCTATTGCAATTCCCGATTTCAAACGGCACTTTATTCAATTGAAAAAGATAGTATCTTCTCGGTTCTTTTTACCACTGAAAGCATAATTTAAATTAAGCTTGTGTACAGTATAACCTTGTGGGATTGTGTGTTTCCTGGTAATAAACTTTTATACAACTTTCCTGCTCTGGAGGTGAGGGGAGGAGGAGACCCGCACGCCTCCCTGGGGGGGTCAGGGTGTCCCACCACACGCCAGACACCGGAGGACGAAATCCGCTTTGCGGAGACGTCTGCGGGAGCTCTTTTGCTTCCCGCGGGCCAGCAAAGCCCCCACCAGCCCTCACCGGCTCCGGGCTGCGTGCCGCAGCACCCCCCGGCCCCCGGAGGCAGGTGCCCGGGACCCGTGCGTGAGGCTCATCAATGCGGCGGGGAGATGCGCTCCCCCCTCGGCTCCGCTACCGGGGCGAGCGCGGCGCGGCGGGGCGGCGGCCCCACAAAGGCGGCGGGGCGGCCCCGGGCCCTCGCACGCCCGGCGGAGGAGGAGGCACCTGCAGCCGGGGTCGGCACGGCTGCGCGCCCTCCCCTCCGAGCTGGTACCTGGGCGCTGGGCTGGTAATGCACCATAAAGAGCCTCTTTCAGGCTCTTTCAAGCCGAGATCGCGGAGGTCACCGTGTCTACAAACCCCCCTCTGTCGGCCGCTCGGGCCGGGGTGCCAGCGCGGCAAGCTGGAGAGCAGGCACAGCCCATGGGAATCCCAACACTTGTGCCGCCGGCTCCCCCGGCCCGCCCCGCTCCCCCGCTCCCCCGCCCCGAGGAGCTGCTGAATGTAACAAATGAGCTGCAATCGATCTGCGGGCACGGGGGAAAATCAAATTATATGGTGCGGCTGGCTGGGCGGCCGCGACCGGCGCAAGGTGCGGGCGGGCGGGCTGCGGACGGCCCTCCGCCGGAGCCATCTCCCACCCAGCACCGCCCCGCTCCGCTCCCACCCAGCCCCGGCCCGCTCGGCTTCGCCTCCCGCTCCTTGGAGCGGCCTGAACGGCGAGCCCAGGTTGGCGGGCTGCGAGGGGCTCGCACCGGCCTGCGCGCAGGTTGCGCGGTCTGCGGAGGCTCGACCAGCTCCTGGCAAAGCGCCTGGGAGGGCGGGGGGAGGAGGTGGAGGGACTGCAGCAAGGTCGTGCATCAAAAGTCCGTCCTCCCCTTCTGGCGCCGCTTTCGGGTCTCCTTCCCGAGCTCCTCACCCGGGGCTGGGGCGCGCAAAGGGAGGCAGCCCCGTCCCGGCATCCTGTCCCGCACCTGCGGAGCCCGGGGGGACGCACCGCCCCGGCGGGAGGAGAGCCGGGCACCCCCCGGCCTGGGCGGGTTGTGATCGGGGCTGGGGGGGGGGGGGGGTGTCAGACAGTGAGCTGGTACCTGAGCCCTCCCCTCGCCCCCGAAACGGGCGTGTGGGGGCGGCTCCGCTTGGGAAAAGCCCCGCGCAAGGCCGGCGGTTGTCTGCGGGTCCATGGGAATCTGGCCACTTGTGCCGGCCGCAGCCGGGAGGGGGCTGTGCTTCCTTTACAAAAAGAGACACAATTAAGCAAAATGCTCAATGAACATTATAAATGATGTGCAATCGCCTCGCAGATTGCTTAGCAAATCAAATTATATGGTTGCTCACGGATGATTTCCATGTGCTTTAAAACGCAAACAGGTACTTTCTGATTTTGGGTTTGGTTTTTTTCTTTCTTTTTTTTTTTTTTTCTTCCTAAACAACAACAACAACAACAAAAAAGGGCAGCGCTTTAAACATTGCGGAGCAATGCCACACGCTGAAAGGCGGCTGTGTGAATATTCACGTTCTCCTTTGTTCGCTCCTGAATTTCACAATAGCCCGGGGAGGGCACGGCCACTGCACTCTTGTAAATTTACCAATCCTTGACTAAAACCGCCAGGCACCTGCTTGGCAGAGCACAAAGCTGCCTACGTTTCCACCAACAATTTACTGTTTCATCAGCTTCTAAATTGGCCCGACAATAGAAAGGCTCAAAGCTAATATAATTTAAATCAACGGAGATGGCCGAGTTCAAGGCTCCGCCGGCTGCGGAGGCGGCGAGGCGGGCGGCTCCTGCGGGAGCCGTTCAGGTGCGAGCGGGGCGGGCCGTGCCCTGCCTGCGGGGCCAGCCGGGGCTGCCCCGCCAGGACCGCCCCGCCAGGACCGGGGCGAGGGGAGCCCGGAGGGAAAGGCAGCCGCGGTACGCGGCGAGGGATGCCGGGCGGGTGCCGGTTTTGTTGGACGGGGAGAGGGGGACACACGCAGTGACTCCCCCAGGGCACTGCAGCGGAATGAAACGGCGACAAATTCAACCGGTCCCCGCAGGAAACAGGCGCGGAGGAGGCGCGGGCAGCCCGGGAGCAGGGACCGGCTCCTCCGGGCTGCCCGGAGCCGCCGGCGGCATCCCGCGGCGAGCCCTGCCCAGCGCCGCCCGCCCGCCGCCGAACGGGCAGCGGGGTGTCGCTCCCCGCTCCCCCCGGGCGGATCTGTGAGCAAGGCCACTGGAGGAAAGCAGTATGTAAAAAGCACGTGTTGATAAGGAGCCCCTTATTTTCCAGCACAGAAAACCATTCACGGGGAGGGGAACGGCTCCCCGAGACCAAGCCCTGCCAGCGCTCTGCTCCCATCCCCAGGATCGCTCACTTGGGAAATCACGCAAGACTCTCATCCCAACTGCAGAAGGGCTGGTAGACAACACAGCGAAGCAGGCTGACTGTCGATGAAAATGCCAGTTGCACTCTGTAGCGTTTTAAAAAGGGTAATAAGGCTCCTTAACACCAGCTGGCAGGAGGCGCTGTGACTTTGTTTTCATTTTTTTACCCCCAGCAACTTCTGACGACTACGAGCCCTGTCCCAAGGGGTTACAGGGCACTTTTTCCATTCCGGTAAACAACCCTGTTACACCATCTCTTCCATAAATATATCCAGCTATAGATTAAATAGATGTAAGTTTTTCCAGTCATCGCTCCTTCTTATGGGTCAGAGACTCCTCCTGTTTTCTAACCTCCTCCCTTGATTTCCGCCTCCCTGTTTTTTGCCCATTTGCTCTTGTGCGAGTGTGGGTTCCCGTGAAAGATCTCAATCTCCATGGGATTTTCCCTCAGGTTTATATACTGCCACCATGCTCCTCTGATTTTGCCAGGACAAGCAAAGCAAGCTCAGGATTAGACTCCCTGATTCCTTATCATCCACATCACCTTTCCCTGCCCTTTTCTCCGTATGAGTTAATCTGCTGGGACAACCAGAACCGTAACTGTACACAGTCATCCAGGAGAGTCCTCACAGCTCCTTGGAGAATGCCGTCAGCATTTGCCTTTCTGCCAAAACCCTTCACTTTTTATTTACCTTTTTCATGGCCACGTTCCTTCAGTGGCTCATAACTACTTTGTCATTAACTAGTGTCCCAAGGTCCTTTCCTTCTCTATCTGGCAAGGACTACCGAGACCACAGCCATAGCACATGTTCCTACCATACGTCCCAAATGCACGACCTCTTAATACTGCATTTCCTTCCTTCTTTGCCACTCTGGCACTCACACTCCTAGGCTTCCTCCCGATGACTTTTCAAGCCTCCTCTGTGCTCAGATGCCCTTCCTGTTTTGCAACTTTATCAGATGTTGTTAGCAGACTCCTTCTTTCCTTCTAAAACTGTTCATGGAAATTTTCTGTCGAGTCCAAAAGAGCAAAGAGGTGACTATCCTGGGCCATGGCACAGATCTATCCAGTTCCCTCGCCTGCCTGTGACAGTGATAAGAGCTCAGAAACTTCTTTTGCCAGAGATTGTTCCTGTGTGTCTAAGAGCTCTTGATACATTTCTCTCTCTCTCTCTTCTCTCTAGAATTTGTCTAATGGCTTTTAGAACTCAAGCAGCAAGTTGTTTTATTGCAATTATGAGATACTATTTAGTACAGTTGAGTTTTAAATGAATGAATCCTGTCTTGGAAACAGATGCAAGATTTAGAGATGCAGGTAAAACCAGAGGCTTAAAAGCATTTTAGGGGGTCTATGCTCCTCAAGGATCTCTCCTCAGCTACCATCTAACCCCACGAGTTTCCCTCCTGAGGAACACCACAGTTGGTGTTTTAATAGTCTTGGCTGTAAGGGGATGTGAAAACTATCCTGATGATTTCTAGCTAGGAAGAGCTGACCTGTCTTGGTTGTTCAGTTCCAGGAGAGGATTTCCAGTGGAGATCCCTCAACCCTCAGTTCCAAGCACAGTTAGGTTTCTCTCCAGCCCAGAGTTAGACATCTTACATTTGCTAGCTCCTTGCTGAGCCCGCTGGCTCACTCTTGCATTCTTTGTTGATCACCCGCCTCTCATCACACCAGGAGCCTTGGGGCTGGGTGCCCAGCACCTACAATTTAGGCATTGCAAAACCACATCTCTACATCCATTTAGCCCTGAGGCTTTTATCTTTGTGGCGAATTATTAACCAAGTCAGGGACATGAAAAACATCTACAGAAGGAGATGCTGCACTTTCTTTGGAAGTTGTCCACGTATGAATAGTACTGTTTTACCTAGCCTGGTACCCCTTCCCCTGTGCTCACCTTCCAGCAGGCACGGGAGAACATTTTTCGCTCCATTCTATGAGAACCTTTCTCATATCGAGGATTGGTTTTATGTCTCCTCTCAGTGATCTCTTCCTGAGACTAAGGAAAAATCCATTTCCCTTCAGTGTGCGCTTTTTAAACATCTTAACATTTTTTGCTGTTCTCTGCTAATTTTCCTGCAGCTTTTCTTCAAGTGTAGTGCCCCAAACTGGACACTATAGTTAGGCTAAGCCTAAGTGCCAAGTAGAGCAGAATAATTACCTCAGTGTTTTACCCAAAACACTGCTGCTAATATATCCCCAAATGACATTTGTTTTTCTGCATAGGTTTTATCCCACTTCACGCAGCGCATGGTTCACAACAGCCAGTCGATCCATTCCTGCACTATTGCTGCCTTATCAGTTATTCCTCATTTCACAAACCACGCATTTGGTCTTTTGTCCCAAGGCTGCATTTTGTCCTCGTCTTTATTACAGTGCAGCTTATTGATTCCAGGCAAGCTCTCCAATCTGTGAAGATCAATGTGAGTCCTGATCCTGTTCTCCAAATCAGCCTCTCCCAGCCAGCGCTCCCAGGAGTTGAATCAAGTACTGTCTTTTCCAGTAGCCAATTTATTGTTGAAAACATTGCAGCCACAGCAGACACCTGCAGGACCCCACTTCGCACGTCCAGCTTTGACACTGAACCGTGGATGAGTGCTTTAGTATGAATCAAATGTTACATGCTTACTCTAATCTGGATTTCATTTAGATCTCATTACATGGTTTTGTTTAGAAGAATAGTAGGGCTTTTGACACTAACGAAGTCAACATATATCACATCTATCCATTTATACACTTGGCTAGTTAGTCCTTCAAATAAGGACACCGAATTAATTTGAAGTGATATGTTCTTGATTAATCCATGTTGATATGTTCTACTGCCTTCTTATCACTTCTGTGCTTACAAATTGATTAATAATTGACTCTCATTATCATGGTTAGGCTGATGGATTAATACTTCCCAGGATCCTCCTCTTTGCTCTTTTTTGGGCTTGTAAACACACGCCTCTGGCATCAATGTCCTCAAGCAAGTCACTAAGGGTGTGGGTCACCATTGCCTCTAACTTCAGCCAGTCAAAAGCTGGACATTAATTAGGAGAGGGATTCAGTTCCTTACACACAGGAATATAACATGCATAGTTCAGTATCATGTTCAGTATACCATAAATATAGTACTTATCAATATATAATATTTAATAATACATAGTATAAATATATAACATACATTAAGTACTTATATAAGCACTTATAGAATACACAGTATCCAAGACGTTATATATAAAGAGACTGGCACCTTTCTGGAAGCTCAGCCTGGAGTGTCCATCCAGGCTATCCATACAGGATACCTGATACCATATAGAATGGGATAGGGCATCTATATCTATGTTAAAGTAACTGCACCTCTAACTACAAGGTGATCATTAACATTCAAGGGGAAAAGATGCACGTAACAAACCCGCTCAGGAGGGAACTTTCTTAAGATGGAGTCTGCTGGCCTTTGGAGACGCCACACCAGGTTCACCGGCAATAGAAGCAACCAAAAAAATTTTAGCTTCAAGTTAGAGGACTACATGTTTTTCAAGGTGTTCTGAAATTTAAATGGTCCAAACACCTAGCAAGCATTTTGAAGTATCTGAGTGCCTCACTCCTAGACTGGCCCATGCTTATTCTGTCTGATTTTCAGTACTACCAAAGGTACTCAATGTAGAAAGCTAATTACTCCAAAGCCTCCTGAAATCTGGAGTCCCCTCTTTACATGCCTATAGCTCTCTTAACAATTATCAAGAGAACCTGCACTAATCAAACCTTAGCTTAGGTGGTTTTGTTGGTTGAGAGGAACCCAGGGTTTTGTAACTCAGCCCTATCTATCAAGTGCAGAAAG
This sequence comes from Numenius arquata, assembly GCF_964106895.1. Lineage (NCBI taxonomy): Eukaryota > Metazoa > Chordata > Aves > Charadriiformes > Scolopacidae > Numenius > Numenius arquata. The sequence goes on along the minus strand of NC_133587.1, from coordinate 25,951,565 downwards.
CAGCCTTTCACTCACTCTCAGGGTGTTGTGAGGATAACCACATGAAAGCTTGTGAGGCACTTTGATCTGTGGTAACCGAGCCACACGCACCCAAGGCAGAAGGGTTTGATGCAGAACATAAGTACAGATTGCAATACTGAAGCTTCACCTGAGCTGCCCACAGCCCTGAGCTGTGTTAAGACCTTCCTCCTGATCTAGAGACAAGACACTGATGGCAGAACACGTCTAACACAACACCAAATGCAGTAAATTAAGAAAACGTCAAAGATCACATCAGATGACAATCGGTTCTGTTACCAAAATGCTCAAGACCTCTTCTGGGCATGATGAGTCCCAAAGGTACGTGAGCGTTGCAAATCCACAGGTTGAGCTGCATACATACACTCATGCTCTTCTGATGTACAAGATCTTTATGATCAATTATAGCCAAATGAATGAATGACATCTAGTACTGGTGAGGAAGGGGTAGCTGGAGAAAGCAGCATTTCCCTCCTCTGTGCCTTTATTTGCAAGCTGTCAGAAATTTGTAGGAATAATTCCACAGCCAGTAGCATACAGGCTGTCTGATTTAATCCATGACTCCACCAGCTTCCCCATCAACAGAGCCCACAAGGAGTTATCATATAATAGTTCAGATCCAATTGAGCTGCTGCAGTTTCCCACCCCAGCATGAGGACTGAACCCGAATTACCCTAGGCCACCTGTCCCTGCTCACCACTGCAATGTACAGTAGAGGGATTTAGCCCTTATTTGTAATCTTTTGTCTGCAGCCTTGTTGTTTGGGTGGGGCTGCACCTGTTCGTGGGGAGTGGGAATCCCTTAATTAGGGCTGTGGGGCTGGGCAGCGAGAGCTGGCCCTGCGCACTGGCACACAAAGGCTTAGGGGAATGCGTGTGAATTCAGTGCCCTCTTTATGCCATGCCAACATTCATTGCAAATCCTCTGCAGGTCTTCACGGCTCAGCTCCTGCATTCCCAGGGCTTCTGGCTGGTATTTCACACACTGGATGGTCCTTGCTTTAGAGGGCAGAGATGTTGCCTTCCTATATTTTGGAATCTTGGGCTCTGCAGTTGTTTAGGAATAGCAGTTGAGGGAGGATAATACATTTTAAGGTATACTTTTGGCTACAGCATCACCAGTTCTTTCCTAGCATCAAATGAAAATTGAGTTGATTGGAGAACGTAACCCCATTGCTTTGAAGTGTCACGTTAGTAATGATAGCTGAAGCCACAAAGACACCCAGGTTATACACTCCACTGAATCCCTAGGGATGACGTGACCCCAATCTCTTCTCCCACTAATCCCAGCTAACTGAAGCTCCTGTCAATGCCACCTCACTTCAGTGAGTGTCCCATTCCCTCCCTCCCCTACGCTACACCCCCCTCTGCCCTTGACACCTAATCTCCTGGTGCCCAGAGCTGCCATCTCCTTTTGCTTCCTCTTCTCCCCCCCTACCCAAGCTTTGCCCCTCTGCATGTCAAGCCAAATGTCACCGCCCCCCACCAAAATGCCACCAGAGAAGACACAGCACGGCCAGCCTCCACCTTTTAACTCCAGGGGTCAATGCCACAGAGACGTCTCAAGACTTCAAGTAAATTTGTGCCTACACCTTTGCACTCCTGGGCCGAAGTGTGACCTGTTCAGAAGCAAACCATGGAGTCCTTGGCTGCCAAAGTCGACCGAGCTTCTGTTACCCCACCTCCCACCCCCCCGAAAAAAAAAATAATAATCACAAAACAGCAGTTCAGCCCACCCTTTTCTGCCAGTTTTGGTGATGCCTCGCGGAAGGAAGAAGCCGGCCGGCCCGGCGGTGGGAGCTGTGAGGGCCCGGCTCCGGGGCTCTGCCGCCATCTTGTGACGCCGCGCGGAACGGGCGCTGACAGGGAACGGCCCTGTGATGGCGCTCCCGTCGTTTGTCGAGCGCCGGGAGGGAAAGGGGGTTTGGCGGCGTGGAGGGCACGAAGGCCCCGAACTCGGGGCCTTCGTGCCCCCCACGCCGCCAAACCCTCCCCACCTCCCCGGGACTGGGCGGGAGGCAGCCGAGCCTCTCGCTGAGCCCCCACAGGTGGTGTGCCCTGTCATGGCCTCCCACTGCCTTTCCACAGCACAGCTCCTCAAAACAGGTTACTCTCCCTCCTCCACAAAAAAACAAACAGGCTCGCCAAAGCACAGTGCCCCAAAACGCCTCGATATGGCTAAAATAGCCCTGAAAATGGGTTGGAATTTGCTTTCTTGGTGAATAATGTCGCTTCCCATTGGCTGCGTTTCTGCCTCAGCGGCTTGTGGGTTTCTGGCTGCAGAGCGGGCTGGTGGATGTTCGTCAGCCCGCGTTGGTTCAGAGTGAAGACTGAAGCTGGTACCAGGTAATGGGCACCGAGTCCCGCCATGAATGACTCCTGCGAAGAGAAGGAAAAGGGGGCTTAGCTGGTGCCCCCTTCATCTCCTCTTCTCTGAAGAGCGCAGCACCCCTATACCCCTCTTCTCTCGCTCCTTGGTGAGGACTCGACATTCATACCTTCTTTGAACCTGTGGTAATAGCCATGAGGATAACCAGGGTTGAGAGCCAGCTGCTGTTGCTGAGTTTATATGACAAACAAGAGGTTCAGATGTAAGATTGATAGCAATTAGATTGCCACCTGCTATCACTTTAATCCGTATCCCAGATTTTTAATTGTTAAGGGGGAGGGGAGGCTGTTGGCACATGAATACAGAAGGACTATCTTAAAAGGCACAAAGCGTTAGGATTGCATCCCAGTCATCACAGGTGGGGCTGTGAATTCTGCTGTGAATTTTGATCTCATTTTTGCACAGTTCCGTCCTGAGCTTTCTAGAACTTCTGTACTCTATACTTCCAACCGTGATTTTACTTATTTATTTATTTTAGCAAATGCAGACAATTCCATTTCAGGCTTGGCCTACTCTTTCCAGTTTGGCTTCCTGACAACCTGCTGCTGTCAAGTGGCCTGCATTTCATTTGCATTGTGTCTGATTTTCAGCAGGTCCCTCTCTGAGGTCTATTCCTCCTGGCTGTTACCCAGGTGAGCAGTCCCTCTGCACTCAGAGTGATAATAGCTGTCAATAATTGGTACTTCCACAGGTTTGTAGGGTCAGGGCTTGCTTCTTCTCCTGCTTTGGATAGCGCTAATCTGCTTTCAAGTCACGCTTCATCAGAAAAAGGGAACGCCAAGAATTTTGAAAGGTTTGCTATCAGGTTCCACAAAGGAAAATGCTTGGGAGAAACACGTTGATTTGGTTGGAGAGACACACAAAATAGACTATGATTTGCATAAGGAGCTACTGAGAGAGGGGAACTGAATGAGAGGTCGAGGGAAGGGTTTTCATTGACTTCAAAGAGTATTGGATCAGATCCATGTGGAGCATCTGCAACTTCCTTTGATGCACCAGCAAACTGGAGATAACAAGCCTCTCTTCTCCGTACATGCTCTACCTAAGGCATTATGTGGAGAAAGACTTTGAGACTGGCAATGGCACAAGCCAGTCTTAGGAGAGAAAGTAGGTCTGTATAATCTATTTGTGAGAAGATATTTTTTCTGTGATCTGCGGTTGCAGCGGGTTTGAAAGCAAATGTACCCTAGAGGTCACTGCAGAGCATCCATTTGAACTGCTCTGTGTTCTGAGGGAGAATTGTTGAAATATTCTGGAATATTGAAGTAGATTTGTTTTTTTAAAATGTATTTTGAGGTGACTCTGAGTAGTCACTGTCCATCCCTCTCCAAAACCACTCAACCATATGCCATAACTCCACAGAGCAAGATCCCCAAACTGTACCCTGTTACCTTTTTCAGATGGAATATCACCTCTTTCACGCTGCATCTCATATTCCCAGCTACTCCCTATACCGCACCTCAGCCCATGAGGTCTTCCTGATGCGGAGTAGCCCAACCTCCTCATCCCGTGTGCATCACATCTCCCCAGCAGCCACAAGTTGCCTCCCCCCACCGTGGTCCCAACAAATAGTCTCCTTTGTCCTTCGTGAGCCAGAAGAAAGGTTCTGATCGAAGATAGATCCCTGCAGCCACTGTTGTGGTTGCCACAGGCTGGGAAGTCATCACAAGCACAGCTGGACACCTCTGGTCTGCTGTAGTTATCTGTGGAGAGGTGCTTAATGGGCTTAGTTAAATACCACGGCCTGGGCAGAATGGATGAGTTTTACTGTGTCTCTTTGGAGCAGTTCATCTGCCATCTCTGTGTTTAGGCAGTGTTTTTTATTGGCAGTTTCTGCCTATTCTTGAGGCAGGTGTACAGCAAGAAGGTGAAACTTGCAGAAAAGAAGATAAATTGGCACAGGGCTGATAGAAATAAGAATAGCAACAGGAACAAAATAATAAGCCATCATAAGCATTTCTACAGCTCTTTTCATCTGTGGATGTCAAGCAATTTGCAAGAGCTGAAAAAAATTAAGCCTCTCAGCAGTGTTCATACGTCAGAAATACGCAGTTTCTTTCACCTATTGCTTAACTGCTGTCACCCCTGAATTACGACAGAGAAGCTGTTCATTGCTCAAGGCAACGATGCCTTGCAATTTAGGGTGTGAGAGGCTAACTCAAACTGTAAGACAAGGCAGCATTTAGAGTCTAGAGTTGGCCAGGCCACCGCCTTACAAAAAGAGCCATGGATCTTTAACACCAAGTGGTCAGGCCCTCAGTTTGACGTCCCAGCTGATAAAACAGGAAAGGTGAAAGCAGGGGCAGAACCAATCTTTTAACAGCTGGCTATAGGAGAAGACAAATTTGTAAACTGAAAGAGGGACAAAGGAAAAACATTTACCCCCTGCTTTTAATAGGGATTCATTCATAAAAGTAAAGTGAAGGCTACAAGGTCATAGAAAGTTACATGTGATCCGGTTTTGGAAAATGCCCTTCTTACAGACCAGGCCCAGAGGCAGAGGCTATTTGGGCTATTGCCAAGGAGAAGTGTCATGGAGGCCCTTTTTTTCCTTCTCTGGGGGCCTAAGGAAACTCCAGCTAGACATTTTGTACATGACAACGTTTAATGACCTTTGTTCATAATGGGCCTGAGCATGAATACCCAAGTGCATTCAGGAGAGGCCCAGGACTAAGAGGTAATGTAAAGCCTGAAATAGGGAGGGAACATTTTCTGGATTGGGAAAAGGGTCATTTCTGGGGCAGTGAATGTGTGAGGGTTCATTTTGCACCTGGTATTCAGATTAACAGTGTGGTCAATCTCCTGAACTTCCCAAGCGTGAACACCTGCTTCTAGCTCTGCTCAGATCCTAGCCCTTCACAAGACTTTCTCCTTCAGCAGTCCAAGGAAATGCATAGGCATCCCATGGCTTTGTCAGAACTGTCACCAGGAGACTGTCACACCAGGGGGGATTGATCTTGGCTCTCCCATTCTTGAGAGCTCACAGTCAGCTCCTTAGGTGCCGTCCTCTGCACGCTTTCCATCCACCGTCTGTGTCCTCATCCTTCAGTGACGACTCCTTCTGGAAAGGAAAACACGAATTCTCATTGTCTCTCTTTGACTCCAGCACCTTCCTCTGTGTTGCCTTTACCTCTGTCCTAGTGGTTGTGCAAAATACTTTGCTCTCCTTTCCTGTTCCTTCCTCCTATCATAAAATGTCTGAATTCATCTTCTGATCTTCCAAAAATGAAAAAAAGATGAGCTGGTTGTGGTCCACATTTCTACATCCCATATATCAGTAATGGGGCAGGGCAGCACAGTCTCTGTTGCCAGAACTAAGCAGGCTACTTGAACATCTCTGATGACTTTTCATTTTCTTTTTACTGATTTTGTGGCAGCTCCTCTGTCCCTGACAAGTTTTTCTGGAAGTCACTTTGAAAATCACTGTTAAACTGTGTGAGCAAAGGAGGCGAGCTGGATGAGCACAGCTGATGCCGACCTCTCCAGAGCCTGCAGGCCAGATCCCCATGGTCTCCTCCAGCCTGTGCAGATATCTGCTGGCTCAGATACGGGCACAGGACTGCGTATTTGATCATCTCTCCGGCACCAAGGGCAACGAACCGAGTGTGTGGAACTAGGAGGATTCAGGCACAAGGTGAGGGTGAGTGCTGTCAAGAAGGTCAGAGCCTAGGGGATATTACAAAGAGATTTCTGAGGAGGAGAGAGGAAGGATACCACAGAGCAAAGAAAAAAAAAAAAACAAACAACAAAAGGGAAGACAGTAAAAGGGAGTGCAATAATGGGCATGAATTTCTCTTTCTTCTGCCCCATGGCAAGCTGCCAATCCCTTCCACACACATTCCTCAGCGCTACTAAAATCAGTCCCCATGGACACACCTGCCTTGAGACAAATTCTTTTAGTCTTGAAAAAATCTGGGCACTTTTTCAATAAAGAGCTTTGCTTTTAAACTACTTTGCCTTTGTGAATTTTGGCAGCGGCTTGCACTTGGAGAGCTTTTGAGAACCCTTTCTGTAATCAGATTTCCCTGCCCTGCCCCGGGGGACTGTGGGCGAGTCGCTTCCCACAGCTGTCCCTCAGCTTCCTATTCTGTGACATGTGGCTCACCACTACCTCAAAGGGCTGGGGCTGAGCATCATTGGTGTGTAGAGAGCTGTGAAATCCATGAGGTTGGTGAGGTGCTGAGCGCTACGCGACATGCTGTGAGGGTAGTGTTACTGCAGCGCATCACTTGGGTGTAGCAGGAGGTGGGACGGGCACAAGAGTAGGGTTTAAAACGCTTGGCTCCCAGTGTGAGAAGTCATCAAGTGAATGGAAGAGGAGGCAGTTCAGTTGTGAGCTAACAGCACTCATTTCTTCTACACAGTAGGGCCAAGGTTGAAGACTAGAAAATACAAACATGCTTAGGAGTACTAGCTAAGTCTTCACCATCTTGTTCAAAACCAGAAAAAAGGCAAAACTCAAACTGATACTTTCTCGTTCCTTCTTATGCAGGCTGCCTCCTGAGCCACCTCATACTGGAGATGTTCTGGCATGGCAAAATCCTATTTTTGCTCTGAGGAAAGTCTGTCTTCTTCTCTTGTTCTGGCCAGAGTCAAACCACTTTGTCAACAAGCTGAAAAGTGAATCCAAATGATTTGCAGCGTGGTGCAATAGAAAAGAGCATCACTACAGTTCTGTGGATACATGGCTGAAATAACGGGTATTACGATTTCTGGTGAAAGGAATGTGAAGTTACTGGTAGTATAAGAGCAACTTGCTCCTTCTTTCCTGTCTTCTTTCTATGCTCACAAAAAAAAGCCATGCTGCCTCCCAAGCAAAGAAGTTGCTGTTAGCAAGCTGCCTTGTGTCATTTCAACCTAAAGCTGTCTTAGAACATGAAGAACGTTGGTTCATTTGAGACAATACATGCCACAGCCAGAGGATACACCGGCCAAGCCCCCACCACCTTCGCTCTGAGAAAGAATCATAGAATTGTCTAGGTTGGAAGGGACGTTTAAGATCATCTAGTCCAACTATCATCCTAACTCTGATAAAAAAACCCAAACAAAAAACCACATCACCAAACCATGTCTCAAAGCACTATGTCAACCCGTCTTTTGAATACCTCCAGGGATGGTGCCTCAACCACTTCCCTGGGCAGCCCATTCCAATGCTTAATAACCATTTCAGTGTAAAAATTTTTCCTAATATCCAATCTGAACCTCCCCTGGCACAACTTGAGGCCATTTCCTCTTGTCCTGTCGCCTGTGACTTGGGGGTCAATATAGCTCTTTATGTGTTGCCTAGTTGGCTTAGCTTTGATTTTAATACCATAGCTGGAAAAACGTATACTGATTTTACCTCCTCTCTTTTGATAATTCACCCCCCCCAAACAATCAGGTACCAAACCAAGTTTTAGAAAAAGCAGGGTCTGAAGATCTGGAGGCTGTTAGGAGCCATGCAGAGTCTAATTCTGGCTTGGCTGCAAATTTAATTTGTAGTCTTGAGCAAGTCAATTAAATTCTTCTCATCAAGTCTTCCCTCAGCAAAACTGAAAGTAATTACTTGCCTTGTAGAGCTGCTGCAAAGACTAAGGAAGTCTTTAAATAGTTTATTTAAGATGTTAAGATCTCTTAAGAATTATATAGAAACCTCAATTAGGATTTATAAAAAGGTTATTTAAAAGCACAATAGGATAGATTCAGCACATCACTGAAACAAATTAACGAAATAACAATGTTGAAAAACTTCTCAGATGTGAAGGATGGAACATAAATCTGTAGTTGCCTGGCAGAGTATATTCTGCTCTTTATTTGCTATGGTGGAACAAAGCACAGATACACGAGGAAATTCTTGTAGCCTGTGATGCTCATCTTCCATTATTATTAGTCTTTATTATTCACAATCTTATAACACTTTGGGCCTTTGGCTGGGATCTGTTCTGGTGTGGTTGATGCGACAGACACAGAAGGTAATGAAGTTCCCTGCCCCAAAGAGCTTGTGGTCAGAGGTCCTGAACAGCAGTTCACATCACAGAGGAAGGAGACCATAAATATCAACAGCTCACAAATTTTATGTTTACAGACATTAAATTAGTTTGTGTACATGCATCATCAAGGGACATAAGCTCAAGTACACGATGAGAAATGTGACATGGATTCCCCTGGGAGATGCACGAAGCACAAGGCATCATTTGGGGTGGTGTAACTGCCAGAGTACCCAGTTGCTTAGATGTGCTCTGTGCCCATAGTTAGAGATGCGATGAATTTCAGGGAGAGGGCCAGGAAGAGGCAGGATAACTAACTGGCGTTGCAGTCTTTGATGGATCTTGTCTTTGGTTTTGGCAGCCCAAGATAAAGCACAAATGTATTTGAAGAAAACTTGACTTTAAATTTACAAAGGCAGGCATTCCTGTGAGGGCACAGGCCAGTGCCAACAGCCTGTCTGAGACAAAACACAAGGTGGGGCCGTGCTGTGATAGGTCTTAAAAGTGAAAAGTAGAAGTTTGAGCTGATATGTAGAGTAAAAATCCAGCAGAGGGAGCGGTAAAACCAAAGACACAGACAGCTTGCAGTTTTATACATGCAGATCTTGGCACATCCTCAAAATTAATTGTTAATTAATTGTTAACCTAATAATAATAATAATGCTCTGCTCAAGACATAATTATCTTGTACCCAAATGAACATGGTCCCTCTCCCCCATCTTGTACTGTAAGACAAATAATAGAAAACAAGGCTGTCAAATTTGCTATGCTGTGAAGGACTACTGAGGAGTAATCCATTTGATCCATTTTTTTTTTCCAGAAGTGATAATGTGATAAAAAGATGGATCGGGTAAGAAACCGTTGCTTTATTCCCCACCACACTACTTGTGATTGCTGTGCAACCAGTTCCAGCCACTGTCTGATACAGTAGAGAATGTAAGAGAAGGGGTCAGACATTGCCAAAAAAACCCAGCAGAAGAGCTAATTCAAGAAGTTCTTACCTATGTCCTCCACTCGTTCCTCCCTTACCCCCCCTCTCCCTTTTCCTCTGCTCAGTCCTGCATCATTCATTTGCCTGGCTGTGTTTTAGTAGAAGGGGTGCAAACTGCCCACGATGGGGAGGGCTGCCGGTGGTAAGAGGGCTTCTGTTGATTTTGGTTTTTATTGATTACTGGCCATGCTTGCAAAGCAAAATTGTTTCTCCTGTTTTCCTACTGCTATATATACACATGGGTACATACAGACACATAAACACTTTTAGATTTACAGTGAGGTGTAAGGGGTGGGATATTTGAACACCTCTCAGTGTAGCTACTCCAAACTGCGGGATATACAGCCACGCTGAAAGGTGATGTGCTGTTACTCTGATTTTACACACCTGGTGAAGCCAAACCTTCCTCTTTTCCCCATATTCATTTGAATAAGCAGAACAATGTTGCTTAGCTCAGTTTTGCTTGGTGACGTTATCACGGAATCACAGAATTGTCAGAGTTGGAAGGGACCTCTAGAGATCATCCAGTCCAACTCCCCTGCTAAAGCAGGATTGCCCAGAGCACATCACTCAGGACTGCATCAAGGTGGGTCTTGAAGATCTCCAGAGAAGGGGACTCCACGACCTCCCTGGGCAGCCTGTTCCAGGGCTCTGACACCCTCACCATAAAGAAGTTTCTCCTCATACTTAAATGGAACTTCCTATGTTCCAGCTTGTGCCTGTTGCCCCTCGTCCTATCGCTGGGAACCACTGAAAAGAGTCCGGCTCCATCCTCCTTCAACCCACCCTTTAAGTACTTGTAAACATAGGTGAGGTCTCCCCTCAGCCTTCTCTTCTCCAGGCTAAAGAGCCCCAGCTCTCTCAGCCTTTCCTTGTAAGGGACATGCTCCAATCCCTTAATCATCTTAGTTGCCCTACGTTGGACTCTCTCCAATAGTTCCCTGTCTCTCTTGAGCTGGGGAGCCCAGAACTGGACACAATATTCCAGTTGTGGCCTCACCAGTGCAGAGTAGAGGGGGAGAATGACCTCCCTCGACCTACTGGCCACACTCTTCCCTATGCCGCCCAGGATCCCATTGGCCCTCTTGGCAACAAGGGCACATTGCTGGCTCATGGAAATTTTGCTATCCACCAGGACTCCCAGATCCTTCTCCTCAGTAGTGCTTTCCAGAAGCTCCATCCCTAACCTATATTGGTGCCTGGGGTTCTTCCTCCCCAGGTGCAGGACCCTACCTTTGCCCTTGTTGAACTGAGGTTCAACAGTGTAGGGCAGGTCAGGTGCTCTTCTTGAAGAGGGTATCTTTGTTCATGTGATCAGGTATCTGTAATTAACACTGCACAAGCTAAACTGGGGCCTTACAGGACTCTTTTCTCAGGTCACCCTCCTGTATGAATGAGGAGCAACCAGCTGCTGCTTAGCCCAAACGTCCAGTTGCATACAATGATGTCTAGAGGTGTAAAATAAATACGCTTTCTGCTCAGGCAAGCTTCCTCTGTCAGTCATAGCTACCAACTTGCCAGTTCACTAGGAGCTGGTCTCCACCAACCATGTGCATCCGATGTACTAAACAGAGCGTGGTTTGCACACAAGTCTGCGTGTGGGTACTTGTTTTGTCAGCTCCATGGTGTATTTTGTTTGTATGCCGTCCAGTCTCATCTGTAGAAGGTGTCCGTGAGACCTGGTATCTGTGGAGATGGGCAAGAAACAGGTATTTTGCCAGTTCTCTTCCTGCTTTCTGCTATTTGTAGAAACGAGAAATTTCAGTTTGGTATCCCAGCCAAAAATCACTGTACTCAGGGAGGTGCTGGCCTCTCCACAGCACCTGGCTGAACACAGGAGTCCAGCTGGGGACACCTTCTAGTCACGCTCCTTTCTGAGACAACCCTCTCCTGATGGGAAAGGTGAGGAGAGAGGAGAGGGCTGTCTGACTAAAGAATGCCTGTAAGGGCCAAACCTCCTTTCCAGTAGCTGGGCAATAGTTTTTAAGAAAAAAACAAACAAACCAGTGAATGAAAGTATATCAGGATAAGGGGTACCTGCACTCAGAGCATACGAGGATGGAGATTTCTATAGAACCTGTGGAGACTCTTGGGAGCAGAGACCTGAGCAGGCTGGGCACGTACATCCTGGTCGGAGCAATAGGTGATGTGAGGGCATCTCTGCGTGGCAGAGCATGATGCGGCACAGACACGGCAAGCAGCATGCTGTTGCCATTAGCAGACGCCTCTGATGACCATCTATGACACTATATAAAGCCAGTAGCAGCAAGCGTCTGCTTCATTCGTGCTGCTTCACACCTCTGGTGGCCTTGGTGCCATTCTGGTTTAGGTTGGCTGTGGTGATCGCTGTCTTCGTATGAGATGTTTTTCAAAGTTATGAAACTGTCGAGTTCTCCTGTGGAAATTACAGGAGAATGAAAAACTGCAGAGCTCCCAGACAGAGTGAGCAAAGATAAATTCGGTGCCGTAGAGGTCCGTTGTCTGAAGATATTAAACAGTTTTAAGACTACACTAGTAAATGAACGCACCCTTTTTATTACTGAGGCAACCAAAGTGGGGAGAATGCAAACAGCCTGTTATAGGTAAAGCCAAATGAGATGTTGCCTAGTAACTCTCAGCAGGGAAGCATTTAAACCCAGCCAGTTTAGCGAAGCTGATGTTCTGACTCAAGAGATTATTTTCTCTGGAAAAAAACCTGAAAGCAGGAAAGCTCAATTTAACAAACATACGGTTTATTTTCCTGTTACAGCAAACCGCGGTGACAATGCTTGGCAGAATACAGAATTATTTACAAACTTGTACAAGGAAGAACAGACAAGGCATGCTTTCAACAAAAGCATCACTACTGAACATGTGTTTTGATGCTGATTTTTTCCCTGAATACAGTAAATTTCACATTCATTTTTGTTTTTGGATTCTGAAATAGACAAGTGATAACGGAAGTCTGGAGATATTACACAGATCGTTACATTATTATCATATTATTTATGTATGAGGAGGTTTCTGGAGCAAATCTTACTTCAGCTCTGCTGTTGGACACAGAATCAAAGTAATTGATTTAAAAGAAGAAAGACTCCATGTCTCCACTGATTCCCTTGCCTGGAATAGTTTTAATTAGGCCCTCCTTCAGGACTTTGCTTTTATGGTTCACAGAAAAGTCACTCGGCTTGGCTAAAGGTCTCTCGCATCAGGGGACACACCCCCCACCCAAGCCTAATTTGGAGATTCACGTTATTTTTGATTCCCTTTAGAAGGATATGATGATTTTGCAGAAGTAAAAGCTCCGACATGATCAGACATGTACATCTGTATTCCTGGGTGCCACGACTACTGTTCAGAGCAGGCAAAGTCAGGTTCAGGAGACCACTTCATTTCAGCAGCCTCACTACAGTTAATAATGATAGTTATGAATGTGAACTATTGCACAGATCCTTTTTTTTTTTTAAATTAAAAAATACAATAAATAGATCAACACTTACCTCACACTAACCATGAAAAGGCAAACTGCCAAAGAGTTACCACAAAAATATATATTTTATCAACACTGATAATAGCTGGAAAGCAAAGCTGCAATTGCATAAATACTAACATTTGAGCTCATTATTAAAAGCGCGAGGATTTTTCACAAGCTGGTTGTACAAGCAGTGAAAGGATGTTCTGTGAACCACACAGATCCACTGCTCACTAACCAGAGCCTGGTTTGAAGTTTAATGAAACACTGTTGATACAGAACCTCTGCCCAGAAGGCGTGGGACCATCATCGAACACATGGCCTAGATGGGCGTTACACTGCAACAGAAATGATGTACCATTATTACCACTGCAATTATGGACCAACATTGTGCTGGTACCTACTGTGCTATCCTGGATTAAGAAACTTGTATAATTAATTCACTCTTGAGTTGAGTGGGTGGGGGAGTCTTGGGGAGAGACTAGGGAGTAATCGCCTCTGGCCAGTGGGAGAATATCTGCCCCCAAACAAGCAGATCCCGGAAAAGGAAGTCAAAAAGTACTAATGTCAGGAAGTATAGGAAGTAAATGGGAGGATCTAGACATCTCAGTATATAACAAAAAATTTCAAGTTAATTGAGACCGTCACTATAGGTCCTTCTCATGGGTTAACTGAGGGTTCCCCCCGCTCCTAAATTACGGGTGGGAAAAAATTAGACCCAGAATAGCTATCAGTGGCTCATTTTACAATCATCTGGGGTTCTTGAAAGGTGATTGCTGGATATTCCTGCAAACATGAACTCTATCATGATAATGGGCTGCAGCGAATGCTTGTTACGGCTGCAGCTAATACCTAATCCTGCTAGAAGGGGCTGTGAGCTCACTGGAGGGCAGCATTAGCAATCTCAATAGTTTGGAAAAACAGACACACACACACACAAAAACCCAACCCCAAACCCAAGATACAATTCATTAAACTCAATTGCATACTATTATACCTTAACAAAAGGAATGAACAGCACAGATTTAAGGTTGGGAAGAAATGGTTAGGGGTGGCAGTTCTTGAAAAAAGGACCCGAGTATTACAGCAGGTCCCAAAACAAGTATGGGTCATGGGCTGTGGGAAGGTAGAGGTGCAAGGACAGGAACGCTATCTCTAATGCACCTAAAGAGCCTCAGATCTCTGATGCAGGCTAGGCCCAGTGGCAGCGCGATGTCCAGCTTTGCACTCTGCTTCAAGAAGGAAAAGGATCAATTAGAAGGAGTGCAAAATAGAGCAACAGGGTGATCAGAAAAGAGATGATTGAGGGAGTCAAAATAGCTACCCAAAATAGGAGGGTGGCTCCTGTGATACAAGAGAACCCTTAGGAGATAGCTGTGGAGATGTGGGGCACCACCACCACCGTGCAGGGCAAATAGTAATAAGCTTCAACTGCTGCGAAGCAAATTCAGTGTTTTCCCCAGTGTCTAACCAACAGTAGGAAGACACAAAGGTTACAGCTCATTACCCAGTAAGGCTATGGAGTGTCCATTACTGCATATTTTAAGAACAGCTTCAGCAAACATTTAGCAGGACTGAAGTTAGAAGGACCGCCCCTGTGATGGGGCAAATGCGTGGACTAAATCTCAGAGTCCATTCTGCTGTCTGTCGTCACATCCTGCAGCTCAGCTGAGATCCTCTGAATAAATGTTCTGTCTAACCTCCAGCCCTTGGCTATACTTATACAACTATTCTCCCCAGTCACATAATTTTCTTCACCCCAAACCAATTGCCTATATTTGATACTTTGAACTCTACTCATGTGTTTCATACCAAGAAGTGAGATAAAACGGCTCAGGTGATACCGTAATTGTCGCTGCTGTATTTAGGTAGATTCATTCATGGGCACAAAGAAAAACTTATTTGTTAAGATTTGGGTCTTTGGGTGTCACCTCCAAAATAAACATACCTGTTTGCAGACGACTTCAGTTCTAGTTGATCCCAACGAGTTGTCTGGTCGTCTCATGATATTGGTATTACTCTCATCTCTGCCACAAGTACCATAAGCCTCAGAAAACGATGGCCATCCAGTCCCAGAATTGTACTTCTTTTCTGAGCTATAGTGGAAACCAGATCTTCTTGTTAATTAATAGCAGAGATGTTACTCAAAAAGTCTGGTTTTAATAAGAACATGGGCTTTTTTCTTCATCCCTGTCTTGTACTACTATTAATAATATTTGGCACAGTAGAAGTTTTCTCACTGGCATCAAACTGTGCTGGAAGGTCTTTTCCAAAGGGAATTCTCCATCAGCCCAAAACAGGAGCTTTTGCCTCACTGTTTCTATTTCACTGAGAGATTGGCATCTTACAAAGCTTGAAAAAAGGTTTTTCCAACAACTGAGCACATTGCTTAGCTGCATTACACCTGCAAAGCTGCAGTTCAAAGCGTGCTCCAATGCAGCACAACCTCAGAGACGAGAGTTTCCAAGAAGAAACAAAGTATGGGAAATGGCTGGGCTGGCCCACTGGCCCAGGCTCACGTCCGGTGGTGGCTTCGGCTTGCGGTCAGCCACCAAACTGCTTTGGAAAATTAAACAGAGCCTTGCTCAAACCATCGGTCAACCAACGACAAGCCCTTACAGAGCAAAGATCTGCTTTTCCTGAGAGATAATCGCAGCCCTCAGAAGCAGCACTACAGACTCTCAGCTCTTGGGTGCCTCCTGTTAACATCCCAGGTTACCAACCCCATTGAGTTGCGTATGAAAACCTAGAGCATATTGGAAAATATTTTTTTGGGATTTAGCATACAGAAATGAGATGATCCCTCCTATTTAAAGCTCTGCAATCAGTACTGTCTCCTAGCAAAGAGTGACCCAGTGTGAGTTAGAGCGAAAAATGAAGACAGACTCACTACTGGGGTAAGTGGTCTGGTGACCCACCACAACCATTTCCTCCTGATTTCCCCTGTTTTATCCCAGTTTCACAAACCCAATGCTCTTACTGGCATCTAGTGGTGGACGGAGACACCAACACCAGCAGCAGGTTTCTGTGATCAAGGGGATTAGTCCATTAGTCAATACAGAATTTAAAGCAAAATGTCTAGTATATGTCACATATATTTTGGTGGGATATTAATACAATGAAGAAAAATCTGAAAATCTTACTTTTGGAAAGACAAGACAAAGAAGCTGGGCAAAAAGCTTAAAAAAATCCAACCCAACAGTGGATGCTTCAGCACACATTTTATAATTAACTGTATGGGAAACAAAAGAGGATTTGCAAACACAGAATGACCAAAGGTTTGTTTTTGTGCTGGCTGTTTCTCAGTCCTCTACATCAATCCGCGAAGATCCATGCGGAATGCTCTCCTACCTCCTCCCCGCCATAAAACCGGGTAGAAATAGGACACGTCACGGAAGCAGGCTGCGCTGAAGCAAATGCAGTTTGCAGACTCCACGTTTGTATGAGAAGGTGTTTTGGGCTCCAGGTCTAGTTCTTTCCAGCCAAAGAGGGCAAACCACATGAGCACCGTGCCCACCAGCCACAGAGTCCCAAAGAATAACCTGGGGGCAGACAAATGCCCGTACACGCCTTCTGAGTTTCCCTGGCATATACCTGTGCTATTTCTTTTTTTGCTTTTGAAAGATTTCAATCAGAAGTCTTCATTTTTTGACACAGGGATCCTGCTGCTTATTCATACGCAGCTATGAGGATTCTCTCTGAAAACCTGTAGAGTCAAGGAAGGTCTTAAATACTATGTGGGCTTTGCATCTGACCTTGACTGACTCCGTCCCTTACATGCCGCTCACAATACTTAAGTTTATTGTAGATGTTTTCCACTGCTAAAGGATCAATCTTTTGAGCTGTTAAACTAGCTCTCAACAGAAATGGTCTCTGTGTGGTTTTACTAACAGTAATATCACTTAGATTCCCTAATAGAAACATTTTAGTACCCAAAAATATTGCTGTTCAAGATCATATTTGTCCTTTGAAGTATTTCACCACTTAATTTATGGATAAATGGACTTTCCCTAAACATATGCATTAGATTAGCCTTCGACACACCATTCCTCCAGCACATGTCATTTACTTTGATCCCTATTTCAGTCGTCCTGGATGGAAGCCAGATAATTCTAAAAAGTGCTTTTTGCTGTATGAATCTCAGCTGTAGGTTTATGGTTCGCTGAAGGTTTGAGATTTCATTAAAGCACCACAATTTGCTATCTATAAAGGTTAGGGGTTTGTTCCATGTATTTCCAACTCTTTCAAATTAATATTTGGTAGCCAAAGTTAATAAATTGTGATATAAATATACACACACACATATACACTTTGAAAGAAAGGAGGAAATGCTTCATATTTACCTGAAACTAATGACCTAATGCATTTGAAAAAGAAAGGACGTTTAAAATGTACTAGGAAATAAACATGATGAATGAATCTTGTATCAAATACCATTTTTTTCCTCATTGTTAGTGTCCTCCACAACATAATGCATGCATGGAAAATAGATTTTCGGACTATTCTGCACCTTTAATAATTTTCAATTTCCTTAAAAGGTTTTTTTCTCTAAGTTTTGGTTTTTTTAATTTCCCTGTATCAGTCTGTAAGGCTCAGCATTATTTTATGCTTTAAAGAAAGGTACCTATATTCTCTAA
The DNA here is from genome assembly GCF_964106895.1 of Numenius arquata. Lineage (NCBI taxonomy): Eukaryota > Metazoa > Chordata > Aves > Charadriiformes > Scolopacidae > Numenius > Numenius arquata. The sequence goes on along the minus strand of NC_133587.1, from coordinate 25,934,114 downwards.
GAGCTGGATACTGCAAAAAGCAGCGTGACTGTTTGGTTATATTGTTGTTTTGTTATTAGTTTAGCAGCAGAAGCAATTCCCTCCAGTGCTCATCTCTCTTCATGTTGGCCTGCAAATATCTATTTTCTAATATAAAGGATGCCTAAATTGAAGGAACATTTGAAGGAATTGAAGGAGCTCATCCACAGCTTAGTAATTTAAAATTTCTCTAATTTATCTGAATTTTCCAGAGGTATTTTTAGGTTTTGTACTTGTCTTCAGAATATTCTGCAATGCTGCATTTAGCTTTTGAAATAAATTTATTTAAGGGTGTTTATTAGCAAACCTTTATAGAAAAAGATACTTTTAAGCAAATGTTTATTTGCATAACAGCAGTTTTCTGTACTTGGCCAAAGGAAAACTAACTGTTCACAATTATTAGCCTCTAATTTTATCATTTAATTGCTTAGTTAAGGTTTATTTTTGATACAGCCATCACATTTTTCACCCTTTCTTACTACCCAGGTCTCTTGTTCCTCAGCTTCCCATTTGAAGTCCTGACCTGTGATGCATCCTTTAAAATCTTCATAAAAACGGGCATATCAGCCATGTTCCATTGAACTCTCAGTTGGGAATAAATAAAGGCTATTTTCTAGATCAAAAATATAACGAACTGTCTTTTCTGGTTCGGTTACAGAGAACAGAACACCCTCTGCACATCCTACTCCGAGGCACTCTATTTCCTTTTACTTAGCCTTTAATGAAGTTGCAAAATATATAGTATTGTAAAGAGCACAGAGGTTAATAGCGCAGTCGTTCGCAGTCGGGTTTTAAAAAGTAGATGTAACCAAAAAGGCAAAAAAAAGTGGAATTTAATTTAGGGAACAAGAAGGGGGTGGGGGTGAAGAGGAGGTCTCAGCTCCAGGACGAGGAACCCAGGCAGTAGACCCAGGCAGACTAAGGCACACCGAAGGTCTCTCTAGCCCAGAAGCACGAGTGGCAGAGGATGACTATGGAAGAGCACAAGAACAGAGCAAACATACAGTGATACTCAGGCACAGACACATGTATTTTGTGGCAGCTTGTGGCTTAGGGACCTCTTAAACAGAGAATTATTATCAACCAAAAAGGACAGTGTGTGCGGCAGGAGAAAAAAGCAGACCCTGATGTAGCAGCTACTGCCTGCTGGCCACTGGAGACCCTCATCTACTCAAGAAAAGGGTTTACCATGTACCTGTATCACCACAGGTATTCTGGAAATCTCATACATAGTACTCTGGCACCAAAGATTTGCTCTTCTGACCTACACTCTCCATTCCTCTCGTGGAAACACACTGCCCCCACCCCCCCACCCCCCCGCCACAGTTACAGTGCTTTGAGGATGCTGTGAAATCTAAAAGATGTTACCTGAACAGCGGGGCATCGCAGCACACGCAGTAGTATAGTCCCGATTCTGTGTTATTCAGGTAGACCCCACTAAATGGCTTTTAAAAAAGGAAGGGAAAAAAAAAAGAAAAGAAAAGAAGTTAATAATGCAGGTCTTTAAAAGCTCACCATCTGGAACAAGCATGTAGGAATCAGATTCAAAACAGGAGAAAAACCATAAAAAGAAGGCTTCACAGGGGGGCTTTGAAGAACAAACATTAGCAGCCTAAAGAAATGAAGGGGAGGATGCCTTTGGATTAATCGTGAAGACTACCCCCTGCCCCAAGAAACTTTGAGACCAGTCAGATGCATAAATCATCCAGGTACCAGGGCCGGAGTCGTGACCTCCGAGGAACTTGTGAAATGTGCAGGATCCCAAAGACCAGGGCTCTGCTACGGAGTGCCACAACTTCAAAGTGGCTCTACAAAGGGACTCTCCTCCTGCCTGCATGCTCTGGAATTGGGATCCTTATTTTGCAGAGAAGGATTTGGGCACGGTTCACATGATTCGATCCCCCAGTACATGCTCTGTGCTCGCAGAATCCCTGGCTCTGGGCTGGGGACGCCAGCGCTCCACCCACAACGCTCCGTGGCCTCCGTCACAGAAGGAAGCAAAGTGCAGGGAGAAGGTGGGTGGGTGGATGTGTGATCTGGCACACGAGGGATAACCCAGCTCCTGAATGGAGTGCTGAGTGTAAGATTTCTATGGCTTATCTACATATGGTCAAAAAAAGGAGACTATGGGACAAAAATATGATCTTCTCCCTCCCCTCTGGAGAGGCCTCCACTACTGCCACGCAGTCGGCTGAGCTGGCAGTAAAGTATCCCAGAAAAAAAAAAAAAAAAAAAAAAAGAAAAGAATGCAGAATGTTTTTTCATCTGCAAACCAGTCTGTGTCAGAACAAAATCCACGCCGTTCAGTATGTTGAGTCTAACTTTCATCTACAGGAAGGCAGGGGGAAACCTCCAAAGCAGCTGAGCGGTGGCAGGTCCCCCAGGGCAGGTGTTCCTCTGCCCGGCAGGCAGAGGAGGTGGCTCAACCTTGGAGAGCATTAGCGCTTTTGCTTACCGGTTCGGTTCCTTTTTCTCTTGTAACGTAGAATTGCTCCGGAGTCAATTTTTTTTTCCATTCTGTAGCAACAGTTGCTTCAGCTTGTTTAGTCAGAGAGCCTGTATCTTCAATTAGGTATAGAAAGACAACTTGTATTACTTTTAACACCATTTTAACTTAGACTCTGTTGATGCTTTCATAGATTCATAGATTGGTGAATATTTCCGTCATCACCTCCATTCTCCCCAAGTTTCTATGGGTACAGACGGAGCAGCAGCTCAGGGAGAGAAGAGCAGGGGCGAGTGCAGGAGTCTGCTTGGTGTTCTGTGTGCTCCGCACAGAGAGCAGCTCCAGCACACCGACCACTTGGGAAGGCTCTGGATGGAAACGGACAACTATGACCCAAGGTACCATCCACTCTCCCGGCGCAGTCCTCTCTCCTGCCTTGGGATAACTGCTGGTGCTTCTTCCTCATGGAATTACGGAATTGTCAGAGTTGGAAGGGACCTCTAGAGATCATCTAGTCCAACTCCCCTGCTAAAGCAGGATTGCCCAGAGCACATCACTCAGGACTGCATCAAGGTGGGTCTTGAAGATCTCCAGAGAAGGGGACTCCACGACCTCCCTGGGCAGCCTGTTCCAGGGCTCTGTCACCCTCACCCTAAAGAAGTTTCTCCTCATATTTAAATGGAACTTCCTATGTTCCAGCTTGTGCCCTCATCCCTAGGTATCACTGAAAGCTTTGGCAGTTTGCCTCTTGGAAACCCTCAGAAACCAGAACTAATGCTCATTTGTGGGCCACTAATGACTAGCAACTTCCACAGGCCTCCGTGAAAAGCGGGGCTATTAAGGAGCCCTGGAATAAAGCAACACCTACAGCCCAAGGGAAGTGGGGCCATAGTTAAGCGAGGGACACACAACAGGAGATCAGAAGTCACACAGCATGGTGCAAACCTCCAGCAATGCCTCCTGTGAGTCTGTACACACCGTGCAGAACAGTTATGGTTGCATGGCATTGGCAAAGAATGAATAGAGTGGCTGAAAAACAATGGGTAAAATAATTTCATTCCTTTCTAATCAAAAAACCTGAGGTGGGGAACTACCTCCACGCTTATCTCCCATCAGCACAGGATCCTTGGAAAAAAAACAGCTCCTGAGTGGTGAACGCTTCCCTGGATTCATCTCTTGCAATGCAGAGATGATACTGGGGAAAAATAAAGGAATTTGCAAATTACAGTTTAAATCTAAAAACTGTAGAGTTTAGCCTGCCAGTTCAAGAGAAATACCCACTGCAGGCTGCCTTAGCCCTTTTGGACCGGCTAGAGGACACCAGGGACGGGGATGCCCGCCCCTTGCAGGGCTGCTCCTGCCCTTTCCTCCCCGCCCTCCCCATGCTCTGGGCGGAGGGTACCTCTGCCGCCGCCGCTGCTGCTGGAGCCCTGCGCTGGGGAGCGGAGAAGGAGGAGAAGGCGTCTCCCGAGCATCCCCCGGAGCAGACGAGCCGCCATATCGGCGGGGCGGGAACAGGGGGGGGACGTCTAATCCGCGTGTTCAACCTAAATAATCGCACCCTACAAAAGCAGCGACTAAAGCACGCGCTTAAATACCGGTGCAGCGTTTGCAGATGGAGGTTTCAATCACTTCATACCGAGAGGCAAAGAGATCAGCTTAAAAATTGAACCATCACTGCAGCCATAAATACAACAAAATCCTGTCGGGGCATTTGCTTGCAGCCGTTATAGGTTGTTTTTAAGGAGAACAAGTCTAGTATTTGCATGCAGAAGTGCTCTTGCTCTCCTAAATGCGTGTTACAGGCATTGCACTTAGTTATATTGATCGAGTAATTGCAGAGGCGATGGGCTATTTAAGTGGCTACTTGTTTATGCAGCGTGATTTGCAGTCACAGCTGCTTTGACTTGGCCTATAAATATACCTGTAATAGGACCCCTCTTTTAGTTTAGCCTCCTGTGCTTAAAAGGTGGACCTGAGCACAAGCCAGTTTGCCAGGCTAAGCCTTAATGCTGTTGTCTGCTTTTTTTTTTTTCCCCAGTAACTCCATTTCTGATCTGGAATTAGTTCATCATTACCGAACGATGTAGAAGGAACCGCTTTGATCGCATCGGGTAACAAAGCTAATAACGGTGTTTAATGCAAAATTGCTTTCTTTTTAGTCTAATTCTTCTAGCATCATTTTCAAATCAAAGCTAAAAAAAAAAAAAAGTGTTCTGTGATCAGCCTTGTGTAGACATACCCCTTTTATTGAGCCAACCTCATGTCTAAGATGGTGAGTTCAATGGCAGCCGGGGACATCCAGCACAGCGTATGATCGGTACCACGGCTGTATCCAGCTCCTCTGCTGGGATCCACTAAGCCCTGCATGGAAAGGCAGATGGCAGCAGGGCTTGTAGATGATCGCGTTCGCTGTCTGCAGTGGCAAAAGGCTTTGTCCTATATAATGAGACACGGTGGAGTGCAGTCAGGGTACCTCACTAAAAATCCTGGAGATGTGATGCCTGTGAGTCCTCAGGACCATGACTAAGGATGGAAGGGGTGGGGGGGGCTGCTGGGGATGGAGGAGAAGGCTTCGTCGGGGCTCTCGGTGCTGGTGGAGGGCAGCGTCTGTGCTGTAGGCAGAAGGACAACATTTTTCCATGTTGAACCATTTTGGGGAAGTGAAGATCAGAGAAAAATCTTTCCACGAACACCAGAAAAAGGTCTTTCCAAACCCCTTCTAGCTTACCCCTATGGCATCTTGTATCAGTCATTTAGCCACGGTTTAGGAGGGAATTAGAACATGTTAGGGAGCCTTTCGAGAGACCCGATTTGACACTCCCCAAGTTCTGGCAAATGGCTTGGGGCTGGAAGGTGGTGGCAGGCAATGGTGCCGCTCCCAGGGCTCACCGCGGCTCTCTCCAGCTCAACCATGGAGGAGAGGCATTCCCCTCCCATTCCTGGCCTTGGGCTCAGGCAGCATTTGCTGCTGAGGAGGACAGGCAATCAATGGTGTTCTCCCTGAAGAACAGGATCTGGGAGATGAAGGAGGGTGAGAGAAAGTGGTTAGTCCTGAAACTTGCATGTTTTAGTGTAACTGACATTGATTTAACTGGTGCTTTTTTATAAGGACCAGTTTATATCTTTTTTTTATAAAATTCAATACAAAATGAAGAGCCAATATCTTCCTTGCAGGTCCCTGTTAGTGGTACTATGCCAAACTGCAGCGATTTCGAGGCAGTGGGAACTGAACCAGCACAGGTCCGTTGCTGTGCCATCTTCCTCCTGCTCTGGAGGAGAGGAGCGGGCGGCCGGACCATTCACCCCACGGAGCAGTGGGAGCAGAAAGCATTAAGCTCCTCAGCCCTAGCCTCGTCATCCTCTCTGTTATCCAGTTTACTGCAAGCCACCCCCTGATTAAAACGAGCGCCGTGGTGGAAGAGGCAGATCCCATTCGTCCCAGCGGCCGCGACCCACGTTTGAGGTGTTGCACTGGCAGATCAGATCCTCCATTTTTTCCCTCCAACAGAAGCCTGACCTGCAGTCCTCTGAACAGGCGTGACAGGTCTTCCTCAAGCGGAAAACAACCCCCCCGGCTGGAGGTATCTCATTTTTCAGATCTTCAGTGCTGAAAAACCAAATCATTGTCCTGTCATGCCTGTAATATTGCCTCCCATGGTTACAGCACATACCAAGCTTCGTAGCTAGGCAGAGAACCGGCCCGCATTTCTCCCCATAGACTGTTATAAAAGCCAATTAGGCTGTTACTTAATTTTCCTCCTTTTTTTTTTTTTCCCCTTATGCACAAGGGGAAGCAGTTAAAAGTCTCCCCTAGCTACATTATGTAAATTTTCAACTAAATTCTCCCTGAATTGTAATTCAGCGGGTTTGTTGTTAAGAATGTCACCTGACTCCAGCACATACATACACAAGCCGCATTCAGGGAAGGGTCACTCGTCAAAAGCACAATGTCTTATTAGGTGTATGGAGAAGGGGGAGAAGCTCCTCAGCTCCTCCCGTAGCGTCACTTTGCACCGAGGCAGCAGCAGCAGCATGTGTGTAGGCGGGTGAAAGCGAGAGTAGGAGGGAAGCGGTCACGGTCCAGACTATCCTGCTAATATTTATTCGGCTCTAACCATTTCCCAGCCCAGGCTCTGTCTTGACTGACAGCTTTGGGGACAAGCAGAGCATCACATAATGCCTACGCTGGCAGATACTGAGCAGTCAGCCAGGAAGCGGTGAGGTGCAGAAACCAAATGAACCCTGTTCAAATTCAAACCTCTGCTTAAGCAGTTTTTGCTAACAAAGCCCCTCGACATTACTATGTACAGAAGAAGCCACTGAAATAGTGGTATTTTTATTTTCTGTGCATTTGTATGCAATCAGTTTTCCTCTACTGATTTCGTCATACCTAATGTGTGTCCCCTCCTACGGGATGGGGTGTTCCTGTTGAAACATAGGGGAGCTCAACGTACAAGGATTTGGCTTGGACGTGTTATATGTACTGGTACCGTGTGCCCAGGTCCCCAGAGAATGAAGAAAAGGGGACCGGCATGAGCATTTCGGTAGGTAGGTTGTACCTGTAGCTGGCTCCATGTTCCTCACAGAAATCCTCACTGCTTTTGCAGGAGATGGTTGCAGGAACTCCACATCCTTCCTCAGCAGAGTCTTCTCTCTCCTCTAACAGACTTGATACAACCCCACAGCTGGTTTCTAGCTGCTCAGATGTGATGAAACTCTGAGCTCCTAGTATACGGAGACCCTCTTTCCACATGGAAATGTTATCCAAAGATATGCGGTAATGCTCTGGTGCTGAATTCCAATGATGGAAAGGGAGTTCAGCAAAAATTATTAGTAGCAGAAGTGCCAAAGCATCTTGGAAAAGGATATTGCTGGTTTCCAGAGGCACAGAGAGGCTGAACGCAGATCTGAGTGTCCCTGAAGCTGAGCCATGGATTCTGCTGAGATTTGTTTGTGGAGTAGCATGATGTGATTCTGCTCAAAGACGTCATCAGAAATAATGAACACACAAATTCTTGCCTTGTTTGCTTTAGGGTTTTATATTCTTTTTGCTAATTGTAAGCTATAGGATACTGAATCATTCTGACCTCTGTTTTCAGGAAAAAAAAGGTCATATTTGTGGACTAGCTTAAGCAGGAACTTTCTGCTGGAGTCTAACGATGGAATTTAGAATAGCACAGTACAGCATAGCATAGAATAGAACAGTTCCAGTTGGAAGAGACCTGCAGGTTTGGTCTGCTGTGACAAATGCTTTGAGTGGGATTAGACCAAATGCCCTCTATAGGTCCGGTCCAGCATAAATTTTCTAGGATTCTAATGCTGCGAGAAATTTCTTGCAAAATGAGTGAAGACATGAATTCAAAGTGAAATGGATATTTTGCAATCACTCCTTGATAGAAAACTCTACTCTGCAATCTGGCCACCTGCTCAGCTACATTTCATCCACTTTGAAAAGTAGACATGCACTCTGGGAGGGAGTGAATGTATCTGCAGGGACAGCTGTTGGGAAGCCACAACTCCAGGCTGTTTCCCTGGATTGCCCCATGCACCCCCTCTATCATACCATCCACATTGCTTGAGCCACGTAGACAGTAATAACACGTTCCCCAAACTTGCCTGTGATTCCTTATCCCTTGTACCTCAAGGTAGTAAAGAGCCGGGATGGTTCTTCTTCTACTCAGTACCCAAAGCCTGAACAAAGTATTGAATGAACAGTTATTTGGCAGCAACCACCGTCGCAGCAGCTTTTTGTAGGTTATCTTAATGGATTTATCACCCTGAACTAAGCCCTGACCATCTGTTCTATCCTTTAATTACAAATGCAGAAAAAGCTAATTCATGATTGCATCATAAAAAAGTAAAATATAAATGATTTAAGAGTAGGGTATGTCATGCTTCACACTCCGACTGCGGGAAATTGCTCTCCCTTCAATGGACTGACTTCCCTGAGAGCAGTTTGCCTCTTTCCCAGCAACAGGAATTCCTGAGGAGCAGGGCTCACCAGAGCAGGTTTTATTCCCACTTATTCATCTTACATGTGTTTTTAAATTTGGGATTCACATAAGTGCAGTTATGAACCTTCTTTCCTTCTCTGTTGGGTGAGACACAAAAGATTTATTTTTAATGCATTTTCCAATCAGGGAAAGCACAAAAACATGCTCCTTAAAAATTACTCCCAAACTCCACTTTTCCTCCATCACACTTTTGCTGTGATGCAGGCATGTCTGGTAGAGTCGCCCACCAGGTTTGTGTGGGTAACTCATCTTCACTGCAATGCTCTTGGTTTAGAAGACAGGCAGAAAGCAGGGGGGTGAGTGTGCACGCCCTGCTTCTTGTGAATGACCCTAAATTCTTTTGTACAGCCACTGTCCAAGCCACCAGCAGCGGTAATGGTTTATCTGGGTGTTCAAGTTCTGCTTCACTTGTGTTGTGTGGGTAAGGACTCCTGGCAGCCTCTGTCCTCTGGAAATCTTATACTAAAAAATGGATGCAATTGAACAAGTCAAGGGTCCAAGAGTAATATCTTGGTCCTCTGTATTTTTTATGGGGTAAATCCTCCTACCACCAGCACCTCTTCCCAGTGTGAAGTGTCATGCCCTGGGTCTGCAGCAACTTCTGCAGAGCTTTCAGCAGCCCTAAAGACTGTGACCCAGCTCGAACACGTGGCTGGCTCCCCGCAAGAGCCACCTGCCTCCTGGCCAGCCAGCGAGGTTGGACCCAACTCTTGATTTCACTCGGGTAAGAATTACAGACTCATGAGCAGGACTGTCGGCAAAGTAGATGGATAGTGGAAGGGGGGAAAATATCTCAAAATAAATTTAGCATCTGGGGTTTTGGAGGCTTTTTTGTTTTTTTTTTTTCTCCCCCCAGTTATCTATCTAATTCAAAAAATTGCCTGAGGGGTTTGCGGGTGTGCAGTGTGTAGTTCTGCTTTTCCTAGTGTGATTTCCCTGCCTTAAATGCATTCTTTCAGCAGTACTTCAAGATGTGGGTATAATCCTTGGTCTCCAGCGTGCTCGCCAGCTATCTGCTGGAAAAACTAGCATTCTCTTCTCAAGGCACGAGCTGGTTTTCCATTTCATAAAAATGGAGTGCCTGATGGCAGCCTGGCCCAGCACCCCTCCCTCCCACAGGAACGGGGGGCCAAGGTTTCCTTTCCAGGGCCTATCTGAGCAGCTCTGGGCTGAGCAAAAGCTTCTGCTGCAGCTTCATGTGATAGAAGGACTGGCCAGATCTGCAGGGACAACTACCTCTATGGGAACTTTAGGTTAGGAGCCTTTTAAAAGACAGTGTACCGAGTCGACGCTGCTGCTCGACGGACCAAATGTTTTGGTCCATATTTGCTATATAGGAAGAGGTAGAAAGGATCAGAGCAAGCTCTGGGTTTTACACAGTCTTCTTGTTTCCAAACCATACTGCCATTCATCTAGCAGGGGGAAATACTGGTAGATCATGAATTGCTAGCGTGTTCGTTAGCATGCATTGCTTTAATATTTGAGTGGCAAGCAAAGGCACCTTCCCAGCATACCTAATGTTCAGTGACATTTCAGTACCAAAACTGAGCACAGACCTGGCTGAAATCTGTGCTCCTGTTTCCTACTGTATTTCTGTGGTCACGGCGAGTGGCGACAACACCCTAAGTTGGTGGTGGTCCCTTTCTTATCCCTCCTCTATCCTATGGTAACCAAAGCTACAGACCAATCCCAGTGTAAATAACTGCAGATTTCTGACCAGAGATTTCCCTCTGAAGAAGGCACCCCGACCCACGGAGCAGCGTGCTCCTCGGCACACGTAACACTGCATCCTGAACTCACCCTGCATCTCACCTGGTTTGTATTTCAGAAGCATGCCACACGCTACACAGTGCCTGGCTTGTGGAAACTGCCCCGAGATACTTACACCAAACATAAAATTTGGCCCAGCGCTGCAAAGCCTCAGTCCCTGTTAATTCCTGATACTTAGCTCTTTCATCATCGGGAATTCCTGAATTCCTGAATTTAATACCTGAATAGCTCTAAGCTCATCCAATGTTTGGTCTTACAGCCCCTGAATTTTTTTTTTATCTATATATTTATAACTAAAGGCCAGCCTTTAGTCATCTAGCTCTCTTTTTGGTACTGCAGCTCCCATTAATAGCAGGTGGATCTAGGATTAAACTCACTTATATTAGAAGTCTACAGCAAAAGTTGTGTAATGAAAAGAAATTGGCAATCTCAGCACGTGATTCTTCTGTATGTTCTACCATAGATAAACTGTGTCTTGAAAGTCCCTATTTGTCACAGAATACTCTGATTTTCCGACTTCAGAATTGAGATACTATTACAAAAATCTCTTGCACCCTGGGACACTGAGCAGACCTCCACCCTTTCATAATTTGTTCCCTAATGCCAATTAAAACTCATGACTTGACATGTTGAAAAGCCTTTTGACTCTTGAATATCTTTTTGACACTTGGCCTTTAAGGAAGCTCCTTTCAAACTGGCACTAAAAGCATCTTGTTTAGAGAAGTTCATATGAAAAAGGAATTAAAAATGTGTTATGGCACGGGCTTTTTCAAATCCTTCTTATCACTAGGAAGCACTGCTGATCTGTAGAAGGATGTAGGTTAGAAAACACAAGCGATGAATATCAGAAACAGTAAGGCAATCTAGGGACATCTCCTGGAAACAGCAAGAGAAAGCAGTAACAAAGAAATGGGGAACACTGAGTCTGCGAGCTGTAATTTATATGTGGGACCAGCGTGTGCTGAGGTGTCTGGTTGGATCTTCTTGCAGCAGAATTGTGGACTGGTTTTGGAGCAGTTTCTGTTCCACAAGAACTTAGGACAATGTTTTAAAGCAAACTTGCACAACGCTGGCACCACAAAAGGGGAAGATGTTACACACTATGGAGTCCACAGAGGAATTTGTTGCTTTGGGCAGTTTTATACAGCGTGGGTGAGTGAGGGAGAAACAGCAGTGGACATCCCTGAAGCTTTATGTAGACTGGAAAATGTTTGCTCATAGGTAAAGGTCCACACAAAACCTAATGGCACTGCACTTTCTAGAGGAGCCATTTGCCGAAAAGCCTTTTTTGTCTTTTATTCTAAAATAAGTAAGGTGATCTTGCATGGACCAAGCATTAGGACTGCTGGAAGACAGGGTCAAAGAAACCCTCTGCTGTGCTCACTTGCAAGGTAGGACTAGAACGAGGAGAGTTGGTTGTAAACAGCATTTGAGTAGGTGGGTATTGCCTGGGCAAAAGCCCGTACGAGCAACAGGACCTGCTGCCTGCTTTGATATGATTGCTTTTCTCATCTTGTGATATTTTCCCCAACATTTATCCAACTTCAAGCAAGAACTGGCTTCAATTATGCTTTGCACGTGGTTTCCATAGATGGCATCTCAGCATGTCAGTGAAACATCAGTGAGCTGGAAGAACTAGCTGGAAGAACTTAGCATGCAAATAAGGTCACTCCTTAATGAGAGAAAAGCTTTTACTAGCTCATTGTGTCTCCAATACCCTAATTTCTTCCATGTTCTATGAATAACATTTTTGTAGGTCAAAGACACATATGCGTGTATGTCTGTCCCTCTGTGTTTATGTCATTTCTGCAGGTACTCTGCCTGTACCTGAACTCTAAATTCTGCCTCTGCGATAGTGGACAAGGAAGGCCAGATAAAGTTATTCCAATATTTCTGATATCTTTCAGTGTCAGAGCCGGTGCTTGTACGATAGAAAAAGCAATTGGCTCATTCAGAGGGATAAACAGCTGATAATTTATTTGCGAAGTTCGGCTGTAATAGCTGTACTGGTAAAGAATGTGAAAAAATCGTGCCCCGAGTGCACACAGCTGTAACGCAGAGCCCATGGCAAAATGTTGGAGCAGAGTCCTTTCGCCATTTCCCTCCATGGTGCCATCTGGGGAGAGGTACAGCTGCCTTTTGGGGGATGAGACAGCCTGGCAGAGCTGCGGTGGTAGAGGGTCTGCCGTCTGGATGTGCCGGCAGGTGGTGGTACATGGGTATCGGTGCTGTGTTCTGTGTTTTTCTCTCTGTGGAGCGCTTCCTGGTGTTCTGGACGTGTTGATCAGCACTCAGCAGTTAACATGTTCTAGCTGCCCGCTGATTCCCACCCCTGCCATCCGCGGGCACGGTCCTGCCTCCCAGAGCTCACTGCATGGCCAGCCCCACTTCTCAGCACTTGGGTGGCATCCCTCTGGTCCGTAGGGCTGCAAAGGTCCAGTGCCTCACATAGATCCAATGTACGGCGTTCAAAGAGCTCTGTTTTAGCTTCCGTAGTTCAGGGAAATAGTTCACACAGGCAAAAATGAGGTCTTTTGTCAAGGTCTCATCACCAGCTGTGGATACTATGCTCAGCATTATGACCCCAAAGTGGCTCCCGGCATCCCTGGACAACCCCCCAGTACAGCTTGTTGGATAGATATGCCTTAACGCGGAGACTACAAACCTGCAGGAACACGGGGAGAACACACGCACGGCCAACACAGGTCTTCCAGCTCATGTGTGTTGGTGTGTGCTGCTATACTTGTGCTTCTGTGCATGGAAAAGTCATCAAGAGAAGATGCAAAAAGAGAGTAAAAACAAAAAGGAGGGAAGGTGAAAGAAAGAAAGGACAGAGTAGGTTAACAGATGATGCAGTTACACAGACTAGTGTCACGAATAACTTACCAGGCATCTTCGATGGTGCTTTTATTGTATAAATAACAACTTTCTGAACACATCTGCGTTGCCTCAGAGCTACGGTTTCCAGCAAGCGTCGTGCTTTCCTGGTTCCCTGCTGGTCAGGTTGGTGTGGCTGGACCACGCTGCATGGGCACCCTGCGCGGGGGGGCTGCTCTGCCTGGCGTTTCGGGATGGGATGCGCCAGCTCTTACTGCTGAACGATGCTTTTTGGTTTGGTGTTTTTAAGGATAAAGAAGGATACCAAATCGTTTTACTAGTTCAACTCAATAGTCAAAAAAACCCACCCCTTGAGATAAGGAGTCGTTATTAAGATGATGAGGATAAATACTAATAGGCACACAGATTGAACGCCAGAATGCTTCTCCCTGTTACCTGTGGCTTGACACGGTAACGTTTCACTGTTCACAGAGGCTGTCATTTTGGTCTGTGCCGTGTTCCTCTGTGACAGCTGTCACCAAACAGGCCATGCTGCTGCTTGTTTGTAACTCCCATCACAGGGGCAGGGGCTGGTGGCACCAGAGATGGGCTGAACTTTGGGGCTGGGCTGCGGGCAGGGCTGGGGGGTGGTGGGTCAGGGCCATTAAAGCCTGTTGCTTCTCTCAGGGCCCAGAAAATTGATCGTTATAGCAGAAATTTTTAGCCAGTATCTTGAGCCATGGTACCAAATAGCCCAGGGGCCCAAACCTGCTATCGCTGCCTGAACCGTCCCCTCCCTGCTGGCAGTAGCTGTCCCGTGGTGGTACCTCATTATAGGAAAAAAAAAAAAAGGCTTATGAAGAATGAAAACCCTTGTAGTATAGAATAAATTCATCTGAGTGACTAATTCAATAAACGTGACTCTGCTGAGTGCTCATTTTCATATATCAGTGAAATCCTTGAGGTTTTCAAACGGAGCTGCCACTGAACCTCTGTTCTGGCGCTCGAGGCTCTGTAGCCCTAAGACCCCTGGCACAGGATTAGAAACTCGGTTTTCACAACCAGTTTCTGAGGATGGAGAAGGAATAGGAACTGGAGAACACCTTTGGGAGCTTGTGGGACTCTATAAAACAAAATATTCAAGAGTACTGTGAAAGACTCTTTTTTTCCCATTTTGGCTGGCTAGTTAGTCCTTACACCATAGGAGTGAAGACACGGGAATGAAGGAATGAAGCTTGGCAGATGTATTCTTGTGGTTAATCGAAGAAGATACAAGAGGTATAAAAGCTGTGAATTTAATTCTTTCCTAAGTCTTGAACTTTGGGCTTGTCTTTATTGTATACATCCTGTTCTTCACACTCTTTCTCCGGTGTGTCTTATCATCCTCAAGATCAGATGTAACAGCATGTACATGAAATGGGCTAAGTCCATGAAGTTAAAAAAGCATCTCCAGGAGATTTGGACCTTCTACCTAGTGGAGGATAAGAGCTGTTGTTTTATGTTGCATTTAGCAGCTCAGGGTGTCACAAAGGCATAATGGCCAAATCCTTTATTGCAAAAGGAAATAGCGTATTTTGCTGTGATGGCATATGCTGACTTCAGGCTTTGAATTATATAGGCTTTTTTTTGCTTATTTTCAGTCTTCTGAAGGAAAATAGGAAAATGAGTTGCTGGGGAGAAGACTCTTGTATAAACCAGCAAGAGAGCTATGAATATAATAAATGTATTAGTACACTTTTCTATCTTAACTAAGCTGGCACACCAGCCTGTAAATGCCTACTGCCTCTGCACAGTCTCCATTTTTACACTTCGTGTTGATAACGAGCTGGATTTATGGAGAAATGAATCATGCAGTAGAAGAGGTGAAGATTCATGCAAAGGAGCTACGAATGAAATAATATGTCACCATTCAAACCCCATATTTACTAGTAAGACTTTTTTGTTTTTCCCTGAAGTCAAGTTTGATGTCAAAAATAACAGAATAAAAGTTCCTCTTGGATCGGAAAAGAAATACCTGTTTTGCTCTAAGAGCCTTGGATTCTTCTCAGGGTCCAGAGTTAATCAGCGGCAGAGATTTACTGGAGGAAGAGTTCATTTCAATGTCCACTATGTCAGTGAGTACACTGTTTGAGGGAGTGATTTTCTGCCATTGCTGTAGTTCAGCAGTGGGCAATAGGAAACTACTTGAAACGTGTTAATTCTGTAAATTACACAGCAGTTGTTCCCTTCTAGCCTAAAGACAAAACAAGTGTAAGTTAACCTCAGTGCTCCTACTGCTCAGGGATCAAGGGCAACAGAAGGGAAGCATGGAAGTGCTGGTACTGGTGCAGCCAGCGATCCATGCTGCCTCTGCATCTGCTTGGGGAAAAACAGAAGAATCCACTTCTGCAACGAGGTGTTCACCAGAAGCACCATCAGAAACAGGTCCCAGCCTAAAACTGCTCTGAAGAGCCTGGAATTATCCATTTGGAATCCATTTAGCCACAATGGTTTGGGCACACACCAAACAAGCAAAGACAGAGGAGCGTACAGGGTCGAAGCATTAGACTCCCTCATACCAAAGGCTCTATTGCAACTAGAAATCACATTGGCGGTGCCACCAATTTCAGTCTGCTGCTTTGCTGGTTCACTGTTCACTAGGAAGTTAGAAATCACGCCTGACCTTTCGTCAGCACAATCCAGTTTTGCATTTCTTGATATGCAGATGTACTGTATGTAAAACATTGTGCTTTTCAATGCCAAATCAAAACCAAAATTCTTTTGAATGAACATGTACGGCAGGTGTGTGTGTGCGTGTCGGTGTGTCAGTTCCAAGTGCCTTGGAAAAGACCGTGCAATAAAGAGCAAGCTGAGCGGGGCACTACCCAAGTTCAGCACAGTCAGCATGAAGTTAAGTAGTTCCAGTGAACCAGAGGAACCAAGGCCACAGTGTCTTCACGGAAGCTTCTCTCAGAAGCACAGACATCACAGTAAGGATGACTTCGAGGTGCCTCTTTCAAATTGTGATCGACAGTCCTCATCACTGCCCTGGGATAATCATCTGCATGCCCTCTCTTTCAAGAAGCTGAAAACGTCTCATTTGGTTCTCATTCTGCACAGCTGCTGGCCATGATGCCTACTTTTGTGTAATTGCCCAATGGTTACAGCTGTGGAGGAATGAACCTCCTTTCAGTTTCTGTCTTTGCTTAAGTGAGCTTTTCACCTTGCAGGAGAGCACCCACCCAGGAGGGTGTTGTTCTAGGTAGGGTACAGTTCCTATATTGTACAGTAGACATGCAGTAAACTAGAGGAACATTCCTGACAGTGGGCTCTGGAGACCCAGATTCTCTTCTTCCAAAGGAAAAGCCTGTTACTCCTAATATTAGGCTGAAGAGGTTGCCCTGCTTTTCTGTTTCTATAGTCTATAAATCCTCCATTCTTTTCTACATGATAGCAGGGCTTCAAAAAGAGGGATGAAGAAGTGGCTAGAATATATCCTGGCAATTAGGTAGCTGCAGACTGTTTTGTTCACGATTAGAAAGGCATCAAGCCTGACTCCTTCCGTGTCGTGACTGACTGATCTGCCCACTGAACTATTACCCGAAAGGAAATATGAGGCCCTTCCCTCCCGGCATCTGCTCAGGTAGGTGATCCCTTCACTCATGCATGGCCCAAGCCACATGGTGTATGCTGGGCATGTCCTGGGAATATTCACCCAGCTGAGACCTGCAGAAACTTCTGAACAGTTTGTTTTCCGATTCAAGTCTGGAAAGGGTGTGTCAAGGCTGGGGGAATTCTTCACCAGGGCATGGGCACAGCTACAGGTCCCTGGGAAGCACCAAATAAAAAAGTGGGGCATCTCTTGACTTACTTGACAACTCAACTGCAGTTTTTAAAGCAAAAATTTGGGATTCAAGTGTTTATATTCTACCTCGATCTTACTTCTGACACCCAAACGTATTGCAATTTTGAAGTGACAGAACTCAGCTAATGCAAAGCTAAAAATTGTGAAAGACATAAAACAACCCTCATCCAGCATTATTGGATCATCAGATTCCGCATTATACAAGATCATATAGGGTTTTTTTTGTTTTGTTTTGTTTAGGTAATCATTTTATGTAAAGCAAGCTTATATGTCTAGAATAGAGGTTTCCCAATTTTTATTTTGAAAAACTTACATTCTGTCTTCTTTTTTATATTGACTTTTATTAGAAACAATAGAGATTGCTTTGTTTTTCAAGACCACCTCAAACAAAGTCACACTTTGACATTATGGTTCCAATACAAAATAATGAAATTCCAATGTAGGAAAGCTATACGAAATGATAGCTAGTAGGAAATTAATTCTTATTTTACTTCCATTTCCTGCACTTTCAAAGTTGCAGGTTTCTATACCCAATCATGCCTGTCAGTGAGAGAATATCACTTTTCATCAGTTCCCTACCTGCTACATAGCAACGATAAGAAACACATCCTCACCTGCCACTCAGTTCTGCTGGCATATCATCTATTTTGTTTCCAGAGTTCTTTTTCATTCTGATGTCAAGAATACTACTGAACAGAAGGTAAAAAAAAAAATGAACATGAGGCCATATAAGTGAATTTACAACCGAAAGATAAAATGTTCCCCAAAGGTCTACCGGAAAATCATGCTGCATGTCAAAGGAGGAAGGAGGGGGAGCGGTGGGATCATGCTCATAAGCACTAATGAATACAGCAGATACAAACCTCCACAAACCAAGGCAAAGTCACTGTGCATATATAAGCATTAAAAAACTAAAAGAACACAGACCCCAAATTTTTGTATCACATTTTTGGTGGGCAGGAAGTAAACGCCTTGTTGTTGGCGTTCTGGTCTTCTGAAATTCAGTTTTGCACGATGTGGTCTGCATTGGCCTGACTTCTGTACAGGACTTTTTCTCAGTTTTCCACAGTAAACTCACTTGACAGTGGTACTCCCTGAAATACTCCAGTATATTCCTGACAGCTTCACCAGAAAGCGTTTACTAGAGGGTTCTAGCCCTCTAGTAGAACACAGTTCTACCTCTCTTAGATGCACCACCACACTTCAGCAACACCACGTTAGCCAAGGCAGCCAGAAATACAAATTCCCTGACTAGAACTGCTGCCTTCTCAGAGTCCACTTTATCTTCAAGTGAAAAGTGAAGAATTTAAAAGGACATCACAAGCAATAACTTATCAATCATCTGTCTTCCCTGTGCCAGGACAAACAGTATTTACTTTCATCCAGAGTATGTTATTATCTGTAATTATTGACTCTCCCAAGTTCCAAGAAATATAAATGGGATGTTTTCTACAGAGGCTGAAAGTATACTGTTATCTTAGTTCTTCTAATTCTCAGTTCTTGGGTTACTTCATACAAAAAAATTGTCCAGTTGATTTTAGGTGACTTGTTATTTCACCAGATGTCACACTTTCTTTCTTCATGGACATATAATTCTTATAAATGTGCATGGGAGTTGAAGGAATATAAGAAAAAAAGAATGTAGTGTATTCTGGAAATAATTTAAACCTATTAACCTATTTAATAAGCATTATAATGTTAACACATATCAAATATTTTTGATCTACTAAATTTTAATCTGTAGTTTCACAGCTTAGTCTTAAAATAGTACAAAAAATTTAACAAGATTTCTAACCATTGAAGTTGAATGTCTAAAATGTTTAATTAAACATTTAGGACAACATACCAGATATGCTTCTTTTTGATAGCTGGACCTGAAACCCCTTACATTTCATACACATTAGCACTGCAAACATTTTTAAAATAGTTATTTTGGTGAAAGTTGTCAAGGTGATTAAATATGTTTGTACTGATCTGCCTCTGCACTTCTTTGTTTTATCAAGAAGCCTGGCTCAAACATTAGATCTACAATATACTTCTTAGGAGGAAGCAGAAGCCCAGCTATTCCTTGAGGAGAGTCATCAACCAATTCAACTTCATTCCATGCTCTGTTATACTCGCCGCGAACTAAACTACAGCGAATGCCAATTCTGTCTGCTATCACCTAAAAAGGAAAGAAAGAGGAGTTAATCACAGTTAATAGATGTAACTTCTGTGATACACAGCAAGGCCAAGAGATGCTTAAAAAGAAAACAAATACCTGAAAGGCCAAGAGCTCTCTTGAAACGGACTTTGTAAACCTCTAAAGTGTTCCAAACTGCAAATCTTTATTGTTGGTTCTGCTTAGAAAGTGTAGGCTTTTAAAGGTTATTTCTACCATATTCTATGCACAACATGAAAAATATTCATGTTAACTCTTTTCAGACACTGATACATTTGTTTATCAGCTGGTTGTTGGAAGGCTTTATTTCTGAATAACATTTTGAAGAACTGTCTATTCAAGCAATGAGGTGTAGGTACCTTGCACACATACAGCCAGTATGAAATATTAAGCGCAAAAATGCAACACTTCTATCAGTGTAAGTGTAGGGCTGCTGCTTCGCTCCGAAGCACATCCATGCTTCTCAGCCCTGGGAATGTGGGAAGCAATGAAATGTGAGGCAAGCGCCTGCTAGATGAAACACCTGCCTTTCCTCTGCGCTGCGCTCTCTCTGACACACACGTAATGGCTTCCAGCTACAAAACGGCTTTCTCAGAATGCATCTGCTGTGAGGGAATGAAATCCTGAAAGACTTTTAACTTGTTAAAAGGATATTCATTGCTTAGACTGCCACAGCTTTAAGAGAGATCATCTGTCCCTACAAAAGTTTCTTAGGACAGCGGAGGATACGCGAGCACCAGTGCTGCTCTAGCACAATTAATTCATGCCCTCAGACCTCCACAAAATATTTCGGAAACTTTCTGTCCCTGTGGATACCACAAATTTAGGATTGTGCTCTTTCTCCTGTGTGCCGTTTCCTAGGTCCTTCCCGCTTAATGCGCTAGGCCCTTGCTTCTCTTTTCCTTGCCATCCGAGAAGGAGAAGAGTCCAGCTACCCAACAGCCAAGGGAAAAGGATGTGACAAATAAGTGTCTGCACCAGTACAGCTTCACATGAGGACAGAAGAAATGAATCTTCCCAGTCTAAGAAACCAGAACATAAAAGCTGTTATATACTATCATAGAATACTGGATAGATACCAAATAAAAATTGTCCCAACAAGTTTACATTTGCAGCATGGAAAAAAAAGGAAGCTGCATAATTCAATATTTTACAGTTTACAGAAAATGTAAAATGTTTTGACTTCCAATCAAATATTTTGGCTTTTTGCCATTTATCAAGTATTCTGCTGGTATCACTTAAGACAATTTAATGACAACAAGAATGTTTATAGAAAGAAGCGATGCTGGCTTTCATTCACTGGGAGATCAACTTTGCCAGTGAAAAATGACTTCAGTGTATACAAAAGATTTTGCATGAGTATAAATATTATATTATACTGATGCAAGTATACTTTAGTTTATAATATCCACTTAACATCAATATGCTGTGTTGTAAAATAAATGTTAAGGTACCTTGAAAAGTAAAGCCCTGTGGTAGAATGTCCCTTTTTTGACTTTCCCGATAGGCACAACGTTGCTTTTCAGTTCAAATTCTATTTCACTTATGTGAAGTTCCCAGCTGAAGTCATGTAGTTTGTCTCTTTCAATCGGCCCACCCATCTTGTCTGCAACAAACCTGTTCCAATGTATACCAGGATCAATTACATCTTAAATTCCTCTTGAATTTATGACAAAAATATAGCAAAATGAAATGTATACAAGCAATAAGTGAATGACATATAAGACTCTAATACTTTTGCTATTTTGCTTTAATTATTTTATTTAGTAACTCATATTTTAAATATGCTTGCTGTTAAACACAGGTAGCCATAACTCAGGTCATTCGCATTTGTCCCAGACCTGCCAGCAGAGATTCTGGAGAGGTCTGAGCACAGAGTGCTCAGAGAAAATCACCACTAAGTGTAATTACTGAGGAACTTGTTCAGAAGCTAACATCTTCTTTACATCATCTTTACAACTAACAGGTTATGTGAGCTACGTATTACAAACCCTAGCCCTTCCATCTCTTTCCAATAGTAATAAAGGTGTGAGAATATATATGACAAAAATAAAGCCATAGGTAATGATCCCAACATAGGAAAGCAACTATATCCAGGAAGGGTACTTCAACTTCTACGTGTGCTTTCTTATTCAGTATTTTGTTTACAGTTGGATTCGATGATCTAAAAGGTCTTTTCCAACCTAAGTGATTCCATGATTCTATGGCTATATCAAAGCCCATATTTAGGGGGTGAGTGGCATGTATTTATCCATTAAAAACAATGGCTCAGTCAAAGAAACGGAAGATGAGAAGTCACAGTCTGTGCAAGCGCTGCCAAAAGCGTGTCTTTAGGGTGATTGTGCACCCCCAGGATCAAGCCCCTACCTCCTCACCTTCACCTCCCCCGTGCACGGCCCCTGTGTGTAAAGACCTTTGTTGCTCAAAGTGTCCTCAGCCACAGGCACAAGCATTATTGAGGGTTCTCGCTCTGGATGAGGTGTTGCAGACCTGACATGGGAATCACAAGCCACTGCTTTGGACAGGGAGCTAAAATCTGCATCACCTCCTCTGCAGTAACAGGCTCTGTCCTCACCGTACGTGCACGGCAACCTCAAAGGCCACATTTCTCACAGACTAGTGCCTGAGGAGGTACTGGTTGCAGCAGCATGGGCACAGGGAGTTATCACTCAGCAGGCTAGTCGTGGTATCTTGAAGTTGGGAATTACTTAGATGAGCCTGAAGAAGTGGGGGGGGGCTCCACGCAGTCGCTTGCGCTGCTCGTGCCTGCAGCCAGCCCTCAGCAAAAGCCAGCAAAGCTCCCGGAGCCGGTGAGCACACCGCTCCCGCACACACAGAGACGTGCTGCGGCTGCTGAAAAGCAGAGAGCCAGCGTTGTCGAGTGTCCCCTCATGTGCCCCCGCTCCCTCCCCGGTGAGCACAGCAGGAGCTCTGCTCAGGCTGCCCAGGGCTCTGCGGCTGCCTCCTCCTCCCCTTCCCACGCAGCACACGCTGTTCAGGCAGCCCCTTAAAATGGAACATACACAAAAAAAAAAATCCCCGCAGAAAACATTCTACTTAAATTTCTCATGATTGCTTTGCTGGGTTGTGTGTCTGCAAGTATTTTCACTGGTGTGTCTGAAGAGGGGATTTGAAAGAGCGTTTTTATGGCTTCCACCTTGAGGAAGGCAGCATGATTTATACACAGCTGGATAGTTAAGGATGAATATCTGTCCTGTCAAATTTTGCAATCAACAGAAAAGTCATTCCTCATATCACCTTAGACCACTTCATTAAAAATGAAAGTTAGTAGAAGAAACAAATTCTGTGAGACTCAGTGGGATCTGACGCCAAACTCCCCAGATTCAGGAGGTGGCCAGGAAACTGCTAAGATAGTAAAGGTTAAACGAAGGAGAAGATGAAAGCAGCACGCTGCTTGGAGGTGACAGTGATTGGTGCCCAAGGCTGAGTAGTCAGTGTAACTAATGAATCACACATTGATAACAATGGCCTGCACATGCACCATTGCAAAATTCTGGCACTATTAAATCATCGGGATGTTAATTACAGTAGTACCTAAAAACTACACTAGAAAAATGTCTCATGCTTTTGGCTCTATAGGAAAACAAAATACAAGCGAGTTTCTGTCCCAAGGGGTTCCCAAGCTGACTAGGCAAGAGAGATTGTAAGAGAAAGAACAGACATGATATGTATAAATTGCAATACTCTCAGTATTGGGCTAGTATCAGGCTCTCTCCTGTTCCTTGATGATATAGATGCTATATGCAGCTGATGTGTTCCTTGGAAAGGATCAGTACAGATAGATAAATGTCAAAAAAAAAAAAAATTGTCCATAGGAATATTTTCAAAATGAGAAATATTCACCCTTTTATTGCAAATGATATTTTACTTTAAAAAAATTAAACTAATTACAACAAATTTAGAAACAAGAGGCTTAAAATCTAAAATTATGTCAAAATTCTGGACCAAAGCTGATTTGGATTCCAATCAAGGATGAGGAAAATAACAGATTTGGAAAAGTTGTCCTTGGATGAGAAAACTGTTTTTTTACCAATTCAACTTATTTGCATTATTTATGGAAACACAATTTGGTACTCACTGTGCAAGAGCCACAACCTGTTCCCGGGTAGTAGTTAGTGGTAGAATTGTTCTGGAAGCATCATTAATGTAATCCAGTAAAATGAAGTCAGGTGGTGGAGGCCAATGTGAATGTTCTAGATTTATTTCAATCTGGACTTTAGATATAACCTGTACAATTTCTTTCATTTTTTCCTCTTCTTTTTTCCCCTTCCCTTTTCTTACATAGAAAAAAAAATACACTTATTCAGAATACTGTAATCTCTAAAATTCAAATTCTAATACAGTAGTTCTCCAACAGGACATTTTAGACAAACTGATTTGGGGGGAAAGGTAGGGGAAATCTTTTCTCTTGATAATGAACAGTCCAAAATCTACAAAGCTGTAGAGAATATTTGTAGAACGTGCCCTCAGGAGATGGTTAGGTACCAAGTGACACTATTTCCACATTAATATTCCTGTAAATTCTCATTTTATGTTTGTGTGTGCCTCTGATACGCTTTTCCCATACATGGATTATCTAGGGGAGAAGACACTTACCTAAGTACAACTACATAATAAAAACAAGTTTTTAGAGAGTATGTAGTAAACATTTTTACACAGTTACAGTTCGGTTGCATACGGTCATGAATTAAAAATCATGAACTCCCATGAGTTTTTACTCGACAGAGATTTGGACTTCAAATAAAGGAACAAACGGTATCACGAGCACAGCTGAAATCTTGACAGGACACGCCAAGCGGTGGGCTTTGTAGTTGCAAATCCATGTACTTCAAGCATTACACAAACTACAACATGGTTTGTCAGGCGAAGATTTTATGAGAGATCTGGTTTTGCTGACTTTTTTCATTGTACACGCTACATTTTTCACTAATGTTCAGAATCTGAAAAATTACTGTGATCCTGAAGAGGCATCATAAGCACCTAGCAGAGGTATTAATAAAATGCTTGTTCAGCTCAGCTACAATATTGTGCATTTCACAAGTTATGAAGCAACTATAACATCAGCATCTTACCAGAGGTATCATTAAGTTCTATACAATTAGACAGTTTAGGATTTTTCATTTGTGGGAACACATGGAATTTGTGTTTTGTAAGCATTATGTCTTTTCAGCATAGGTCCTGAATAATTCTAATGTGAAATATGACAAAATTTCTTTCCTTTGTTTAACAGTTCTGACTTACTTTTCAAAATCTATAGTTCTTCTGGCACTCTTGGAAGGAAAAAAAAAAGAAAGAAAGGACCACTAGACTACATGGCTCCAGGGCACACTATCATTATTGTATGCTTTTCAAATTATTCTTAAAATTTTAACAATGAACGGCACTCTTAAGATGGAAGGCATTGGATAAAGCAGAAGGGCATGTACCGTTATCTGTAGTCTAATTCAAGCAATTTGTCTTTGGAATACTTTGCAAACTTTTCTTTCACCTATTGAAATTTATCATATTCACCAAAAGCCCTTTTCATAGATTTCATAAAGCACATTTTTCTGAAGGATAACCAATTAAGATTTAATCTCCAAATTACAGAAAATTCACCACCCTCTTAAATAAACTGTTCTGGTTATTAATTACACTTATACTTGAAAAAAGCAGGCAAACAGTTTTCTTTATCTAATGTGACTCTATTTAACTATGGCCAGGGGAATTTACAAGGCTGGATTAAACAGCTACCTACTTCTCCATTTATACACTTATGATTATGGATAAGTATATCCTGTTTAAAAAAACAACCCTGAATTATTCCCACCCCTCTGGTGTCTGACTTAGGAGGTTTTCAAAACAACAATTTCTACAAACGGTAGAATCCTTGTTCCTTGGCCATTTTCTGTCTTTGTCCCCTGCTCTTCCCTTCTATTCTCCCAGTACTTTCTTTTATCTGTGAAAAGTGCACCGCTAAATTGCACAGCTATAGCAGGAGAATTTGTTCCCTTTTCCTATCTACTTAAATGACTCTTGAATCACTCTTAGTCTCCTTCTTTCCAGTTTTCTGGAAGAAAAGACGGTTTGAACAACGGTTTGGGTTGTTTTTTTTTTTCTGCTTCTTATTTCTCTGGGGTATGACTATGTTCTGTTCCTTGGTGGAATGGCTGATACAAGGTGGTCTTTGAAACCTGTCTCTATCCTATTCCTCAGCTCTTCACCATGTCTGTCTAATATTTATCTCATAAGGAACTGTGGAGTTACTGTCTTACAGTTCAGTGATATAAAATAATCACTAACCATTGCAGCAGACTTCTGCTATCTTTTTCCTATCCTCTTTTTTATCGCCATTTACCAATGGGAATTATGGCATCAGAAAAAAAAAACAAACCACTCCCCTTTTCCAAAGCCATCTCACTGCTCGTGAGACACACTTGCTGCAAACGCAGGGGAACATTGCAAAGGAGAACTCCTGGCAGTCAGTAGTCTCCAAGCTGTTTCTGATTCCTGTTGCAACTTCAGTACAGAAGTCCAATGGGTCACCAGAGAGCCAGTGTGAGGAAGAAGGCACCCAATACAATACCCTATCACCAAAAGACAGCCATGACACTTACTTTCTTTCTTTTTTGGCATAGCTCAATGCCTCAGCTGTCTTTAGAAAAGGAGTGAATGAGCATTGAAAGTATTTCCTTAAATGCTGTACTGCAACATAGCATGGAATAAATGCACATTTATCAGTCTACATTAAATATTATCTTTTAGCCCAGTCAATGTGTGTATCAGATACGCAACTGTTTGATCAAAAATGTCGCTGTCTATGCAAATGTATGTCAAACTATCAGCTAGGCACTTCCTTTACATCTAATTCAAACACTTCCAGCAGACAATTACAACTGCCCTTTCTCTTCACTTTCAACTATGGTTTATATAAAGTAGTATCACTTTTTCAAAACAATGGCTTTAAACTCTGTTCAGCAGTGCTTTCCAAAATAATGATGAACAGAAACATATGATCAAAGGAAAAAATATGTAGGAAAAAGTCTAAGCATGTCTGAGACTTGGAGTCAGATACTGACCTTCAAGTAACTCCCATATATCTCACAAATTAATAATAATAATGATGTATGAATTATGGATTCAAAATGAATGACAATGGAGTTATAAATCATACAACTTGATCATGACATTCAAAAGCAATTATTTCATTCTTGAAGAAAGAAGTCTTTGCATCCCTGCAAGTTTACTTTGGGAAATTGAGCCAGGTATTTGTTTTTTCCTAAAGAAAATTTTTTGCTTTCCAAAAGTGTTATGGTTGCTAACAGTCATTTACTGTGTAATTGACATAGATTACAAGCAACGATCCAAAGGTATCCTCATCTCATACTGTAATAAACACGCGTATTACCTTGCCAGAACAGTTCTCTGAGCTCTGCACAGCTGCTTGAGACTATGAGACACAGTCTATGACTCTAGAGCATCTTCTGAGATGAAGGAATCTCCCACTGGTGCAGAGCAAACTTAACTGGGGCTCAGTATCTCCCCCTGCCTCCTGCTCCCTTTGAGTAAACTGCCATATGCATGCTGGGTTGTGACCAGAGCATGCTGGGCATCAGCAGGACCTGGTAAATGAGCAGAAGCTAGAATAGGCCTGGTAAGACACTCAAGATGCAGTATCTACTCTTTTGCATCCTGAAACAGGAACCTTCCACAATGCGGTTCATATGATGCATTTCAGGTATCTACTACAAAATGATTTAAACTGAATTCCGGAAGTGCTTGCAGTCCAAATAACTAGTCAAATGTAAATGTCTGCCTTGGAAGTCAATAAATGTTGTATAGACTTATCTCACAATTTGGGTCCTGATTTAAGTCAGAACCTCAACCCTTCACAGTCAGTAGCTATTATCTGTCAACAATTTGTGTGTCACTTTTAAACAAACTGATACACATCTAATTCAAAGTATAATACCTTAAACTTTTTCTCTAGTGCTGCTTTTGCTCAGTGAAGACCTTTGTCCAGATAACTCCTGCTTTTCCTCCACTGGAGATACAATTGAACTATTGAGATCACAAAGTAATTTTCTCTTGATTTCATCTCTCAAGCACACACAGATACACACACAAACTCAGAAATATATAAGCAGGCCAAGAAATCAACCATTATCTTTATCAATACAATGCCTTTACAGACAGTAGTACGTCATAGTTCATGGATGAGCTCCAAGCTAAAAATTGCACAGTACCTCACTTCCTACAACAAACACTCCATCTCTCCTTTTTCCAAACCCAGCAGCACTTAGCATTTTGTAATGCTCACCACTGACTAGAATTAACAGCCCTGAGGCACGGCCAAGGCCCCCTACACCATAAAATAAGGAAAATTAGGAAGTGCAGACTGGGACCCACAGAAACCAGCATGATAAATGGTCAGCTCACTAAGTTAGCTAACACAAAAGCAGAGGAGATTTGTAGGTTACATCACGTTCCTATCAAGGTCTAGACACCATCCCATTGATAGCAAAGAGGCTCTATTTGGACTGGATTTGGAATCCTGAACATTCCCCTTGAATTAGGCATGTACAGCTGCCTTCTCTGACTGGCACTGTCGTGGCTGTGATTGTGCTGCTGTTCTTACATAAAGAGTCACTGTATCAGTTGGGAGACCATTGTTCAGTTTTCTTCCATGGCAACAAACTAAAGATTAAGTATTTTATATCAAAGTCATCAAAACAAAGACTAGAATTTTGGTCTCGACTCTCTCAGATCAGTGTCCTAACTGCTGAAGTAGAAAGCTCAGTTCATTATGCCTCTTCGTTAGTGAACAGCTACAATGAAGCACCCAAAGCTAAACCCCCAAAATCTTGTGATCAGCTACCTGCAGGTAAGAGGGGCAGGCTCAGATCATCTTTCTGTAACAGAAGGAGATTAATTTCTTTAATTTCTAACAAGGTTAGAGGTTCTGACCTATTTGTTGTGAGCATACATGCCCACCAGATCAGTTCCACGCTTCCAGGGCTGCACGATTGTACCTAGTGTATTGTATGGATCAGAGAGAGCCCTGCATAGCGAGGCATTTTTCAGCTCGTTGCTGTCATAACTGGGACAGTTCTGAGCCTTTCAGTCATCTGTGGAATTCCACTGGAAGAAATTTAATCTAGAAATAAGGATGCATATAGGCAGTATAGGAACTTTTCATGGGACTAGGTTCTAAATTGGGAAAGAACTTCAACCCCCAATTTCCCCGTGTCTTGGTTGTCAAGCTGTAAAATAACAGCATTTCACTGCCTCCAAGGGATATTGAAAGGAAAAACAGCCAAATAAATGGGAGATTTTAAAATACAGCATGGGGAGGGAGGATGAATAATTACTAAGGTAGACAAAGGAAGATTACTGCAATTAGGGGGTGAAAAAAAGACTCCGAAAACATACTTAACATTTGTATGCCGTTAGGAAACTGTCTATCACCATTTTTCACTCAGAATTCTATTTCTAATGTTAGAGCATTGACAACTAGTAAATCTTAAGACAATACCTTGCTCTTTCTCTACTGCCTTTTCTTGAAATAGAAGGTGACACGATAGTCAGTTCATGAAATGGATCTTGTGCCTTCTCCTCTACTGCAAGACTGAAACAGAACAAGATATTTTTGCATGTTATTTGCAGAGTTAGTATTTGCATGTTAAGCTATGAAAATGGAGTTCTGATTTTAAAGGACAGTAAATATATTCATAGGAAGTATATAAGTGGAAGAAATAAGATAACCACTAGTAAACTGGATATTGATTCAGGGATCAGAAATGAAGTATGGAATACCAAATGATGGACAAAAAAGTAACTGAGGAGTAAGACCGCTGCCAAGGTGCAAAGGCAAGAAGCTGTATCAAACTCAAAGAAAGAAAAGCTGATAGTTAAAGACAACACTAGGGATCAACAAAGAGCATGGAAGTTTCATTTGTCATAGATATTCTCAGACATCTTTACAGTGTCATATACAAGCTTAAAAGGGAAGCTAATGATACTGTAAACCAAATACACGATGTGTTGACAGAGAAGAAGGTTTTGAACTTGCAAAATATTGGTAGAGCATTCTTTGATCTGTGAGACTGTTTACAGCAAATGACTCCCAGTTAAACAAGGCCAATACCAACTTCCTGCATTCAAATCGAAGAAGATTTGTTAGGCTGGCTTCAGCTTAAACAGAGAAGAAATGGACACAGGTTCTTTATCAAGCCTGAAAGCTCCATGCTTGGTTTGTCCTCCCTCTTGGGATGTTGTGCTTAAAATTCCAAGCATTTGTTCTGTACAAGAAGATCATCAAATCATAGGTTTCATTGTCAAATGTTGACATTCAGTTTAGGTTACGTAATTATTATGGCAGATGACAAGCTTTGTTATAACCAATAAAACACTAAGTCTCCCACCATCAGGAATCAAAGGGTGTTAAATGAATGAGTCTTAATGGCTAAGTTAAAAAAAGCAACTCAACTGAATAAATATTTTCTGTCTAGAGGGGAAAAAAGTTATTTTCCAAATTCTTATTTTACAAAATACACATCTCTTGCCTTCTAGAACATGAAGCACTGCACTGGGATTACAACAGATGTCTCTATTTTATATATGTGTCTATATATTTATACTATGTAGTTTGTACTGGAAACAGTGGAAACGATGGAAAAGATGAGCTATTGCAATAAATGCCAGTAGATCAAACACGACTCACTCTTCTTGTGGTTTAGCATTAATGAAGATTATGGCCCGCTGGTCAGTAAGCTCTTGCATACTCAGTTCCTTCAAAGATAAAAATTTCACTCCAGGTTTTATCTACAAGAAAATTAGCATAAAAGATAAGGTGCTCTGTTCAGTTAAAGATGAAGAGAAAAAATACATTGAAAAGATATCTACAGAGTAATTTTAAATTCCTAATCTTTAACAGAAGACTTACATAAGAACTTATAAAGCCATTCAAAAGGCGTGGGATTGTTTTCTTCTTCATTTGCTTTTTCTTCATCAATTTTCTCAGAAAAGATAATTTATAAGTTATTTAATTCGTACGTTAATGACATTGTTACGATGTCATTCCAAACAGTTCTTGAATAAGCAGATGTTCCTGCCTCTAAAGCCTTTACAATATAGGGTGGAATTTTCAAAAGCAACCAAGTGCTTTAGGACCAGGTATTTCACTGATTTTCAGTAAGATTGGTATTTCTAATTCATTTAGGCATTTTGAAAAGTCCTTCTCAGATTTAAACTGAACACAGCACTAACAAGCAATACCAGAGTCAGTCTTTATATATAAACACCGCTTTGTGAGAGAAAGGCTCCTGACCAAGGTGAAAATATGAACTCTTTACTTCTTTATGTAAAAATAAACAAACAAAAAGTCCATAGGTCATTCAGCGTCAGGTTAGTATTACGTATACTGCAGGGAAAGAGACCAGAATAACTAAGGTCTGAAAAAGGGTCTGGAAAGGAACTTACATAGGATTAGGAAGAAGAATGCAACTGGGGGACAGCATGAAGACAATGAGATTTCATCCATGAAGAAAGATAATCAAAAGAAATCAGTATAAAAGCTGAGAAACTTCAGGACAAGAAAACAAAGAATTTTACATTGCCAGAGTCTGGCTTTTGCTAAAGTACTCTTACTTTTTCTAAATCAAGAAGAAAATTTTACTCTTTCTAAGCAGAGGAATTTATTTAAAGTAGCTTACCTGACCACAATCATAGAATCCATCAGTAATGATATTACTTGACGATAAATATCCCATCCGGCTGTACTTTTGGGAAAGATTGTTATCAAGTAACTTTTCCAGAGCAGCTTCACTATAGTTATTTTTGCGCACTATTGATAGATTAATTTCTTCTAGGATGTCTAAAGCACTGTTAAACAAATTACAAAGGCTAATTCATCATTAAATACCAATTAATTGTTATTATACAGTTCAGAGTTAGTTTTCAGCATTACAGAGGCCAAGAGAGATTCATTTCCAAGTGCTGGCCTTGTGCCCTCTGGGCCAGCAAGGAGCTGGCTGTGCTGCATGGAATTCTTTCTGTAGAGCAGGAAATCACCCCGAACTGCTCAAAAGCCAAAGCAATTCCTTTAGGCAGTTTAACTGTTACCTAAAGAAATGCAGACAGGATACCGCAATGTTTTATCAGAAGAATGTTAGGCACCACGAAGAACTTCAGAAAAAGAAGGATTTAAAAGTAGTTAAAAAAGGAATAATGTTCAGAGCTGACCATGTGATACAGTTCAGGGAATCTCTCTCTCTCTCTGTGTCCAACTTGCCATGCAATTTGCAGATTCCAGTTGTGCATCACGCAACGTGTGAATCCTTCTGGTTTAGGACTGTTACTGTGTTGGGAGGAGGCACGGTTGGCAGAGATTTGGTAAACACGGATGAGCATGGAAACACAAGCAGTTGCGTCAGCACCACCAGGATGGCAGTTTGCAGCATGGAAGCAGGAACAAAGAGTCATGTGGGGACGTGGGAGGAGAGGAATTCATTTCTTAAGTTGTTTCTGGTGCTGAACCCCACATACTGATAACTTCTGACCTGAAAAACTAAGGGAAAGCTCACTAAGAAGATAAAGGAAGCTGAATCAGGAGACCATAGCACAGTGCCGTTCTGGAACTGTTTAGGAATGAAGAAAAAAAACAGAAAAAATAGAGGTCAGTATATTCATATGTGTATGCGTGTGTACATATCCAAATTTATATCTGTGTGTGTCTATACACACATGCAGACATTCCTCACATCCGAAGGAACTGATTATTTTTATATATATACACACAATAAATATATATATATAAAATAAAATGAACTCCATGTTTAGACTGCCCATTTCTCTCTGTGATCTACACAGGGAGCCTCAGCTGTGGACATTTACAATGTGGACTTTTGAAGGTACATCAGATGAATTCCAGAGGACAAGTTTTTCAGGCAAGGCAAATGGCAACCTTGTTTTTTAGAAGAGAGCAATGGGAGAAAATATCGGAAGAGCAGAACAGGCTATTTGTCATACAGCATACTGCAACAAAGTCAGATAACCAGCAAGTAATCCAGGGAAGAATTTTAAAGAAAATGAATAATAATAATAATTATTAATAATAATATTTTTTAAAATAATAATAATTTTAAAGGAAAATGAATAAGGAAAAGCTGATGTGTACAGCAGTGTCTAAAACAGATGACATTACAGGCACAATGGTGCATTACCCTCATATGGAGGAAAGACAAGACAAAAATGGACAAATATGGCTGCACCAAAAATTCTGTGAAGAGTCAAAAACCAAAAAAAAAGGACTCATACAGAAACGGAAGCACTGACACTTCCAACAGAAAAGAAAAAGTAAGGGACAAACCCAAAAGACCCACAGGCAAAGTGAGACATAACTGTTCAGGGACCGAAACAAAAATAAATGTTTCATATGCTACAAGTCAGAGAGGAAAATGTAGGCCTATTACTCAATGTGGGAAGAAAACTTGTAACAGATGGCACAGAAAAGACTGAAGTGTCTGATGCCTTTTTTGCTTCAGTTTTCATAGAAGGGTTGCAAGCAGATGCCTGGCAGTACTACTAACAAGGAGGTAGAATCAGTAGGCTTAACGTGTCTAGAATAAGTTTGAGGAGACAAAGTTAGCAGTCCCAGGGGATACTTACCTCATACTACTCTATGAATTGGCAAAAGCAACCTCTGAACTATTTATAATTGTATTTGAAAATTCAGGGAGGACAGGCTAGGTGCCAGGAGAGTAGAGAAGGGCAAAGATAGTATCTAGATTTGAAAAATGAAGAACAAAGAAATTGTAATAGAGATCATGCGGCCAAATTTCAGTGTCCAAAGAACACCATATCAAATTATTAAACAATCAGTTTGCAAGCAACAAGAGATAAGAAATAGCCATTATGTATTTGTCAAGAATAAATCATGTAAAGCCAATCTAATCCTTTCTGTGATAGGGTAACTGACTTAATGTATAGGCAGAAGAAGTAGATGTGAGATATGAGTTGACTTTGAGATATATTTTGACTTTAATAAGTCTTTTCACATATTCCTACTTGAATACTCACGAGCAAGTCAGGGAAACATGATCTACATGAAAATAACATGAAGTAGTGCCTGACTGGTTGAAAAACTATGCTTAATGTATCGTTATCAATAACATGCTCTCAAACTGGAAGGACACATAAATTAGAGTCCTACTCCGATACTGTCACAAAGAAAGGATTAAATAAGAACAGTGCTATATGCAAGATATAGAAAATAATTACTGAGCTTTATTTGATGGTGGTCTGACCTCAGCTGAAGTACTTCATCAAGGCTGGGAGACAGCACTTCAAAATGGCATAAATAAATGGGGGAAATTCAGAGATGTGTGACAAAATGACACGATTTCAAAACAAAAAGTTTAACATCTTTACTTTGTCATGAAAAGGAAATTGAGAGAGGGACACAGAACAGGAGAAAATTCAATAAGTTAAACTCAAGTTGCTATAAATAGGTGGTTATTCAGTCCCACTGAAAGTAGGACATTGTGTAGTTGGATTGATTTGCTGCAAAGGATATTTAGAACTCAGAAACCCCTTCTAATTGAAAGGATACTACAGGTTGAAACCGCCTCAGAATTGATATTTACACTGAACAATCAAAAATAAGTCAGTGAGCCTGATTATCTTACAGTGGGCAGATGATAACATCGCCTTTGAATTCCTCTCCTGACCTAAATTTCTGAGATTCTCACTCTGAAGAATCCCCTCATAGATGGATTTTAAGTATCTGTGCAGTAAGCGTCCAGTAGAGGGAGTCAAGCAATTAGACATATTTTAATTTAACAATAACTAAAAAAAGTCACCCTTTATAAGTAGCCCTGTGTCGTAATTCTTACAACCTTTTGTAATTCAGATATTAATATATGGAACTTGGCGTTCCTAAGAAGGAATAAAATAGAATCTCCTTTATGTGACACTTCAGCACACCTGCAGCTAACCAGACCTTGTAAATAAAATTTAGCCTCTGTGTAATAAGTACAATTTACTGTATATTGAACTTAGCCTGAAACCTTAATTTCAGTTTCATATGTATAGGGCACTGTAGAGTGTAATTTTGACTGATATAAGCATACCTTCAATACAAAGCCTAATTCAGTCACAGAAACAATAAACATTTTTATAATTCCAGACAGTTCTCTCTTCAGTCTTACATTTTTTCTTAAGGCTTCTGTTACTTAAAATCAATACCCTTTCATCTGTAACATCTGTGGTGCAAAAGTAGTTTCTGCTTACCAAAAAGTATAGCTTATCTTTGTTATTCTGCTATAATACGTAAAGATTGACTGAATAGAGTACTTGCATCAGAATCTTCCCTCTGCCCCTTGAAACTACTTCCACTCACCCTAGCCTGCATAGTTCAACAGTGGTTAGTTCATCACTTGCACAGACCATAACAGCCAAACAGGCATTTCTTCTGACTTCTTTATTCTTAGAATGTAGCAGTTCAACGAGGGGTCCCAGTCCACCTGCATTTCTTAACTATAAAAAAAATGAAGACATTGCCACTTAGATATTTCATCTCTCCCAGCAAGAACAGCCTGTGAAATTCACCTTCCAAAACATTCAAGCCTTGCAGACAAGCTATGCCGGGCTGGTAGGAAGGCCATTTGCAGAGATTCTGTGCTTCTCTGGACTCTGCATGTGCTGGAGCCGAAGCGAGTGGTACAAGGCACACATCCCTTCTGGCTCTGCCTTGCTTTTCAGTTATTAGATTGTGGTGTGGAAAGCGAAGAGACTGTGCAACCCAAGACTGCCGTGGAGAGTTACAGAGATTTTTCTGTGTTCTGTTGCCTCCTAGCAACTAATTTACATCACAATATATTTGAATTCGTATTGTATTGTATGTATGACAACTTATTAACATCCTATTCTCTTGTGTGCTATAGTATCTTTCCTATACACGCTGGAGGAAATATTGCTCATTTGGATTTTTGAAGAGAAAGACATTTTGAGGACACTGAAAGAGGTAAATTAATTATCTATGCCCCTTATTCATGTCCTAATTAACAACCTTGACCCATGAGAAAATCGTAGCTTATGATCCATGAATGCACATAGTATCATCCTTACTTATGAAAAGAAAATAGCATGACCATTGATAGGCAACAAAAAGTTCGACCTGCTGGTTACCACTGATGAAGGCATTAATTGCATTTTGAGTTTTGTCAGAATTACATTTACTCTGTGCGCATCCAATATCTTATTATTCAAGGTCAGACATTGCTGTACGGGCCTTGAAAGTGGGCAACAGAACAACACTGAGGGAGAGTAAAGAGGACAGAACTTCTCATCTTCAAAGTTGAGCCGACAGTTGCAGCTGAAAGAAACCTTAATGTTTAGTGCTCATAAACATGGAGATTAAGGTATAGCCCTGATTAAAGCTCATTGAAGCCACTGCAAAGCTGTAAAACATTGATTTGGTGCAAGCAAATACAGCAGTAATAATACAAATTAAAGAAAACCCTTTCCAAGTTCTCATGACAAACTGACCTAATTTGAGCTGAACAAGCCTGCAAAGAAAGCCAAAAATTAGTTACTATCTAGAAAGCTTGGGACTTTTAGGACAGACACAAAATGCAAAGTATTCCAGGGAAGTATAACAGCAGCCCCAGAATCCAGAAATAAATAAATAACCACAGCCTTGAAGAGTAGTTTTACCTCAGTTCTTGCATCAGCGTCACAACCAAATGCAGCCACAGCGAAGGCTGCTTTGCTTTGCACGTGGCTGTTGGTCGAGCGCAGCGGTTCTGCGAGCCCTCTCATAATACCGTGTCCCTGGATATTTGTGCGGAATGGCTCTTGCGTGGCCAGATTTGTTAGCACTGTAGCAGCATGAGCAACGGCTCTGTCTCTCTGAGCGTTCAAGATATTTACTAATGGCTCAATTACTTCAGCCTCAGCAACAGCCCTAGCAAAATGAAGGAGAAAAAAAAAAAAAGTCTTTGTTATTTTAGGACATTTCTTCATCCTAGTGTGCTGTATTTACCAACTAAATTAGTATTACATTTCAAGATTTTATACATATAAAAATATATATATGTCATTTATATATGACTTGGTGTGAAGTTCGAAAGGCACAACCTACCCAGACAAACCAAGTCACAAACTTCTGGGTTCTTTAACTTATTAGGACATGGATTCTTTCTGAGGTTTTGAACAAGTGAACGAAATGTTGCATCTTTTCAAAGACGCAGAATTTCTATAACTTTAGTCCCAGGCAAATGCTTCTACAGACTCTTATCACCTCTCTCCATAATCATTCCAGCACTTCTCCTAGTATGGATCATAGTGCACGGAACAGCATGTTGTCGTTCTTTTTGCTGTCTCCATAAATTTCTGTGATCGGATACCTAGGTGTCATAAACGCAGCACACCAAGCTTCTGCCACTCTTACAGAGTGGGTGTTCGTGGTGCAGTTCAGTGCGGTGGAGGGTTGTGTATTGAGCCGGCTTTATACAGCCGATTGAGACAGCAGGAGTACAACAGACACATCGGCACAGAGCTCAGGGCTGACTACGGCTGTGGTGCCACATCAACTGGTCTGCAAGCAGCAGATGCAGTTTAAATATTCCCTCTGCTCCCAGGGGATATTGTAGCCGTGGCTGAAGGGTGCTGCCCCTCAGCAGTGCTGGAACAAACACCGGTGTGGCCACATTCATAGATTCATAGATTGGTCCAGGCCAGAAGGGACCTCCAAGGGTCATCTAGTCCGACCTTCCTGCAGTCAGCAGGGACACCCCCAACTAGACGAGGTTGCCCAGGGCCTCGTCGAGCTTCACCTTGAATATCTCAAGGGAAGGGGCCTCAACCACCTCCCTGGGCAACCTGTTCCAGTGTTCCACCACCCTCATAGTAAAGAACTTTTTCCTAATATCCAATCTAAATCTCCCCTTCTCCAACTTAAAGCCATTGCCCCTCATCCTGTCACTTCAGGCCTTTGTAAACAGACCCTCCCCATCTCCCCTGTAGGCCCCCCTCAGGTACTGGAAGGCCGCTATTAGGTCTCCCTGGAGCCTCCTCTTCTCCAGGCTGAACAACCCCAGCTCCCTCAGCCTGTCCTCGTAGCAGAGGTGCTCCAACCCCCTGGTCATTTTAGTGGCCCTCCTCTGGACCTGCTCCATCAGGTCCATGTCCTTCCTATATTGAGGGCTCCAGACCTGCACACAGTACTCCAGGTGAGGTCTCACCAGAGCAGAATAAAGTGGCAGAATCACATCTCTGGATCTGCTGGCTAGACATGCAAAACAAGCTGTTGGCAAATAAAATTGAGGAAGATTTTGGGATTTTGTTATGGATCATTTCATAGATTTAGGTTAGAGACCATCCAAGAAAAAAAAATAATAATCAAACAGTTGAAGAAGCACTAGTAAGGAAACAGTAACTTCAGGCAGGAGGCAGCAGGAGCTGCAGGCAGCTGCACTATTAGAGGAGACATTTGCAAATGACTTCAATATTCTGGCACTCACTGGGATAGTGCCTTTTAAAAGGAAAAAAAAGTGAATTTCATATTTAATATCAGGTAAAGAATATATTTTAAAGCAGCTGGTGACATGGTGCATAAAGATAGTAAACTCTTGACTACAAGTGATGCAGACCCTGAAGAGAGAACCTGGCCTGGCTGAGGGGAAACTACCATGCTCTAACAAATCTGAAGGGCCACACGTTTCTGGGTTACTACCGCATTATGCATTCTTTGGTTTCTTTGCCATAGGCAAAAAAGACTACTGATACAAATGTAGTTTACATTCTTCAGATGCCGTAAGATATTCCATAACTTAAGATTTTTGTTGACCTTCTTGCCAAAACTTTGCTTTCTACCAAACAACAGGAACTTATTTCTTTGTATGATCTTTCATTTGTTTCAGTGGCGTTTTTTACCATGACATTATAAACCAGCACACTATAAAAATTGAATTGTCTTCCTTCTGAGTTTGTATATAACATTTGATCAAATGATTTGAGGCATATGTCCAATTTACTATCTGCTCTTAGTAATTTTACATTGGGCTCATCTGTTTGTTAAACAAAAGTTGGCAATATTGTTAGCAATGGAAATGTGCAGATGGCAATTTGAATTTTCCTTGCAACTGCTTTTTATACCCTCTTTTAGTACATTTTGTCTATATCAAAAACATAACAAACCCTCCCACCTCTATAGAAGCATATCTGAGCACTTCAACAACAGAAGAGTGCACATTTTTTATAAGTTTTGCTGAATTTCTGTCAACACATTAATAAGAGAAATCTGGATGTGAAAATCTTATTTTTGCTGTAACAGTGTTTTATCAAAACCCAACTAACCTTTTGGTAACTTTCACAGTTACAAAATAAAGACAAGCTTAGAATTATTACATAGACAAGAAAGAGTTATGCTGTCAAAGACTGTGAAGACATTCATAAAAACAAAAAAACCCCAGGAATGCTGATAGTCACACGCTTATGCAAACAGGATAGAAAGCAGGTTACATGCCAACCTGTGCCATAAAATCCCATTACGTGGGCAACATGATGTCGATCTGACTGTGAACTCATCTTAGTGCAAGTAGCTCCAAACCAGATTTTCAGAGAGGGGGACACAGGTCCTCCTGAGCGTACCTGGAGTGAATCCCGCAGAGGCTCACGGGGTTCATCAGCCCGATCTCTGCCTCAGTTACAAGACGATGGCAGCTCACAGGTCGTGCCGGAGCATGGGGGTGAGGAAGGCTGGCGGGCAGGCAGGTTTGGAAAACCAGGGAAAAGGCAGCAATCCAGGGACTGAAGGTTTGTAGGGTTATTAGCTTGGGTGCAGCATAAAGGTATAGGGCCAGCTTGGTTTTGGCTAATTAATCCTCCTGGGGCACCAGTAACTTTAATGCAAGCACTTCAGTCTCTGTTCAGAAGAGAATCCTATGTTTCCAGATGTCCTGCACTACACTGCTCAGACTGTCTTCAATTAGCTGGATTTCCCCTTATCTGGATGTCCTCCCTCCCCTTCCCTCCTTGACCAGATAAAGCAGAGCCGAAAATGTTTTGTTTGGGTTTTATTTTTTGTTGGCTTGGGTTGGTTTTGTTTTTGTTTGGCTGGTTGGGTTTTTTCACTTAGGTAAGGCCACTGTATTTCTAGGCTCTCTGGTTAATATTGTCTTCTCTTCCCATGAAAACTTTATCCAGATTTCCAGCTTCAAGAGCGCTGTAGCTCTATCCAGGCTGCTGTATATGAAGGAATCCTGGACATGTTGATTGCACATGTAAGGATCAGCCACACACCACATGTATCGCAGGTTTACCGGAAAACATCACATTCATAGCACGTGTAACAATGACATGACGTGCCTGCTGGCAAAGTGTGGGAGAGACTCACCATACACGCACACAGCCACGCACAGTAAGGCATGTCCATAAGCTATCAGATTTGCAGCGTTACGCAGTGTATACAACATAGCTTATCCAGGAAAAAAAAAAAAAACAAACAAAATCAAACAGGTTTTCCTGTACAATGGACACACAGAGATTCCAGGATTTATGGGACAGATCCACTACTCATGAAATGCATCACTGCATCACTCAGGTGTAGTACGGCCAATACTTCTGCAGTCAGCACAGGACTTACTATTTCTATACTACACCAAATAACACGTGTATTCTCCCACAGGAAATCCTAATATAGTCCCTAACAGACTGATCCCAGCATGACACACGGAACCGAATGACGTAACCAATCACATTATAAGCAGATTTACTATAATTTCCACGAAGCCAGCAAGTATACAAGTACTTAAAAAAAGAGCAAGGTGACAACTCCTCATGTGCTCAGAGCTGACCCCAGCAAGGTACAGAGCACAGCCAATTTTCTCAAGTGCCACTCAACTTCAAAAAGGCTGAGAACCACTGATTTAGATGATCATACATATTTATTTCAATCCCGCATTCTACTTCTGCGCAGATTCATTTTGAACCACAGTTTCACGAGTATGGTTTAAGCCAGTAGCACAATGGATCACCAGGCAAAAAGAAATCATGGTAGAAGTGACAACAGGAGGTAATGAGAGTTGAAGGTAACCAGTACCTTTGAGAACACGATTTTAAGAGGGTGTGAACACCTGAGGGCAATGCTGTGCCCTGGTAACAGAGATGTATACAGAAGAGGTTATAAGGGAAGAAGGAAGAATGGGTACTCCATAGTTCAGCTCACTCCTACCCCATGGCCCTCTGGAGAACACAGAAATAGCGCAGTCACGCCGGGACATGGAGCCCCAGCTGCTGAAGAGACAGAAGAGCCTGACCTCAGAAGGGAGCTGAAAGAATGAATATGCTTAAGTTTTTAAGGTTCTGAAATACTACAACGTTAAGATCTAAGGATGGAGGTCCTTGTTCCCTTCCATCTTGGGCAAAGATATGTAGGTTTTTTATTACAAGGAAACAAAAGTCAGAGGAA
Organism: Numenius arquata; assembly: GCF_964106895.1. Classification (NCBI taxonomy): domain Eukaryota; kingdom Metazoa; phylum Chordata; class Aves; order Charadriiformes; family Scolopacidae; genus Numenius; species Numenius arquata. The sequence continues at coordinate 25,893,569 of NC_133587.1, read as the reverse complement.
GAAGCTTTTACCAGCACTGCCATTGCCTAATGTAGATCAGCGTTATCCTCTCTCCCTGCCTCCAGAACACACTCTGCTTCAGACACATCCTGCTGAGGTCAGTGCTCCCACTACAGGACTACATCCTCAAGGAAGAGGGGAACCTTGGTTTAGCTGAAAAAAAAGCATACACTTTCTGATGTGGAAAAGGAGTAAATTATATAAATGCACAGCTTTTTCCCTCCATGTTGTGTAAAGATTCAAAATACATCAACTTCCTTAGTCACGGAGAGAAATGATTAGAGAAAAGGAAAGAAGACAATGCGAAGCGGGGAAGAAAAGGATGCTGCATTTACAATATCACCATGGGTTTCTGAAAAGTGGAAGCTGACTATCTGAATTACAAACAAACAAATAAACAAACAAATAAACAAACAAGAAAAAACATACAAGATAGGTGTAGAAATTGCAGAGCTCAAATTAAAGTTAAAATAATTAAAGTGTTATGACTTATAAGCACGTGGTTATGATCATTAGAGTGCCTAACCTAACAGGGTTAGGCATTTACCTTAACCAGGGTATACCTAGTTCGGGTACTCTAATGAACTTAACCATGCCCCGTAGTGAAACAGCAAAATTCTCATTACAATTAAATTCAAATTACTGTATTCAAGAACAGTTAAAATATTTTTCTCAAGTGTCATTGGAACGGCAAACATTAGGAGGTTGGATATCAAATATTTAATTTAAGTTATTAATTTTAAATATACACTATAACTAGTTATTGAGAGATTTTCTTGAAAATTCTCTAAAAGATTACTCAAAACTCAGAATAAATGCTGAGAGTTCGAGAAAAACAAATGTTTTCTTTACTGTTTTTAGTGCATCATTACCAAAAGTTTCACAATATGAACTTTTTAAAAATAGTTTCTTTGGAGATGCATACAAATTTCACTGAACTGAATATTTTGTTGCTTTAGTTGTCTGGGGTGCAATAGGAAAGCTCAGACATTGGTAGAATGTTGTGAAAACAATTATCAGTAAAAACTGGACCAAAACTCTGTGGGGGTTTTTATTTCATTTTTAGGACTGTAAGCTCTTTGGGGCAAACCCCATCTCTTTGTCAGCATCACATTAAGCGTAATAACTCTGGTCCCTGACCAAGCCTCCTAGCCATGACAAGAAAGATAATGGATTATTTATTTAGTGCATAGGGAATGGTCCAGCTAGCTTCTCCTCCTGAAGAGAAGGTCCAGCCTAATGCAGAAAGCAACTATCAGTGTTCAAAGAGCTGACAGAAACCACAGAGGCTGCCCCCCAAACCCATAACCCGTGGAGGGGAGAGAGAGGGGAGCAGCAGAGGCGCAGCTTCACACCACTGTTTAGTCTGGATTGTGTTTAATTTACACTATACAATTTACACTATATACTACTATACACTTCATAAAAATGGTAAAGTATGTTTGGTTTTGCTTCTTCTACCACAACATAAACTGGTTTATATTATATTTTTATTCACTTCTATGCTGTTTACTTCCCCCCTTCTGACTGAGGATTTAACGCAATTTCTGCCCAGAAAAAATCCACATTTTTCCTCCTCACAAAGGCCATTGGACTCCTTATGGACTTCATTTAACAAATGTATTTGCAACTGCATGTTTAATTTCTGTGCAAAATTACTGTGATTGTGTGTGAGGTGCTTAGCTAGCCATTTATGCCTGTGCATATCTCATTTTCATACATAATTGCGTGTAAATTATGCATAAGAATTATGCATCTAATTACATACACATTTTTAAAAATCAACTCTATCTGTGTTAAATCGCATGACTTCTTTTTCACCCAAGGCATTTTTGATCCAGCTCTATTACATAATTTCTGACTGAGAAAGTACACCATAACCAGAAGTTTGAAAAAGCTCAAGAAATATCTTCCTTTTTACCCCTTAAATGTATTAGTATTCTTCATTTGCCTTGTTATGTCATCAGAATAGTCACATCCAATAAATGTCTTCTGCATTTACCAAAAATTTCACTTTGCGATTTAATTATTTTCAAAAGCAATTGACTGCTGTATATAGCCACTTGTTTTTATTTAAAGGTTAATATTACTTCCATTTTTTTCACTATACAAGGGAAATTAACGTCAGTATGTTTATTCTGAGTAAGGGAATCTAGCACAAGAGACTCTGGTCTACAATTTGGGGCCCCTTTGTGCTACAATAAAAATACTGATGAAATCAACAAACCATATTCATTTTCCGTTTCAGGAACTGAACCCTCTATTCCTGTTTTTTAATGGCAAGTATCTTGTTAAAACATCCACAAATCCAAAACTTAATAATTAACCTCATGGTCTGGAAGCAATAAAACCTTAAACTGTCTGGGTTAGCAGAGACTGTAGTACCTGACTCTCATTTAGTGATACACAGAGATCTTCTCATGTCTGTCACTGAACTCTTCTGACAAAGTCATGTAAATCTCAGTTCTAAAGCTGTAGTATAGCTATTTTAAAATATTACAGGGGCATTGATAATGAACTATCTATTAATGATAGCTTAGCCTTTCAATTATAATAGTACTTGCAAGCCTTATTAAAAATTCCTGCCACTTCCACTATTATGAGAAAGGCTTGAAATTCAGCAACAGAAACCCTTTTTTTGCTTCCTAAAGATCCCACGTAGCTTCAGCCAGGACAAGGTCAGGAAAAAGACACTATCCCCTTCTCTCTTTTTTTCTGATCCAAGAAGTAGCGCATGCAAAAATCAGTAACTCAGCACAAATGTTGAGAGTCCGGAATCCATACCGTTACAAAAGCAAAATAGCAGGGAACATTCAGGAGCTGCCAGAGCGAGCCTTCATGGAGGTGTGAGGGAAGGAAAGAAGCAGCCAAAGCTGAGTCCTCGCAATAATCTGTCTGAACACAGGGGCTGAGGAGACAGCAGCTCTTCTTCATTTTTGGAAGCACCAACTGAGGAAGGACAACAGAGCTGTGCAGTCAGTCTCTCTACACACAGCACTTGGACTGTGAAGCTTGACCCCATCTTTCAATTCTGGATAAGTCTTCTCTGGACATCTGTGAACTTAACTCGAACGGCAGCAATCTCTTTTGCCTTGCTTAAGGCTCAAGCTTTTATGACGACTCAGAGTGCAGCGATGTATGACTAGTTTTCTTTCTTAAATCTCATGTACTACTATGTTAAGAGAAAATTACTGAGGTTGCAAGTCAAAATGTTTAAAGTTACTTGTGAAAGCTTATTTTTACCCCCTTGTGTGTATTAGACAAGACTCCAATTAGACAACATGTCACAGTCAGCGCACAGTGGGACAGAATTCAAGTTTGCATGATCAGCCATAAACCTGCAATTCACTTATACACACTTAAATTACTTCACACTATACTAAAGTTAAAACACATACTTAAATAATTTGCATTTAATTTAGAAATATGCTACAAAGAAAATGTGCATGTAAAAGCACCAATGTATTTGTCTGAAATTTACTCAAAAATAAATTAACTGTTGCAACTTTTAATTCACAATTCATCTCAGGGTGTATCACTGAATGTCATTGTAGGGATACACACTCCAGAGAAATCATTGTACTTGTGCCACTCCAAAAAACACAGTTTTCTCTCCGAGGCTTAAAAGTCTTCATCCAGGAAGAATTTTCACCTGATCCCACAGAAATCTACCATGGGAAGTTACAGGTGACAACACACAGGCTCCGAGTGAAATTCCAGCCTTCCACAGCTAAGGTAAACAGTGATCATACTGCAAGGCTTTGAAGGTAAGAGAGTACCAACAGGCCAAATGATTTTGCTATATCTATAAGGGGCAGAACTTCTGTATCGTTACCAGTATCCCAATTTAGATGTGTTCTGTTTTCTGTCTGAAACTATTTTGGATAAGTTAGGTTCTCGTGCACTTTAAGATGCTGTGACATTAGATTTGTTTTAGATAAGAGATGAACGCTCTGAATTTATCTTCAATAAAGTTGCCTGATAGGCAACAGAATTTGAAAACAAACAAACAAACAGAATCACAGAATTCTTATGGTTAGAAAAGACCTTTAAGATCATCAAGTCCAAAATGCATAAAAGGAAAATGAATAACAATTGTTGGGGTTTTTTGTGAAAGAAGAGCTGTACTGAGAACAAAAGGCAGTTATGGTGTCTGAGTCTATAGAGGGACTTTTCCGTATAACCACGCCTTCACAAATCTGAGAGGGAAAACCAACAGCTGGCTGAGTGAAACACTTTGCACCTGCCAGCAGGGCATGATTTAGGGTACTGTCCATGGGTTGTCTATCAGTCATCTGTTGTGATGGTAAAGTCACTGGAGGAACCCATTTCTGAATGACATCTCAGCATTAGGCCTTGATTCAGCTTTTCTGCCAAGGGAGAAATTCACCATAAAACATTTTTCAGTTTTCAATGGAAATCAATGTCTGTAACTTGCAAGGAAAAGCTTGTGAGCTCGTGGGTAATGACCAAGTTGTCTTTTTTTCTGTCTTTTTTACATGTCCATAGTATGATGGATGCATAGCACCCATCACACTATGTATATACAGTAAGAGAAAGTCAAAACAGGAATCTATTCATGGCATGAGTTAACTGTATTTGCATAGGGCTCAGCAGAATGCCTGCTAATGTAAAAAATAACAACACAAACGACAAAACCCAACAAAACCCCTTTACCTTGCAGCACAGTAGCTCAAAAATATAATTCTGTCACTAGGGGTCAGTATTAAAACATATTACCCTTACACAATACAGCTAGTGGCATTCTATTGATTCCCTCCTTCAGAAACACAAACTTATGTTATAAAGAAGAACTATTAAACCATAAAAAAAGACAAACCGTATACAATGGATTATTACCTATTTCTGTTCTTAAATGTAGCTCTCGGGTACTAGAAATATTTGTTCCTGTTCTCATAAATTAAAACATATATTCATGCAAGTGTATTATCTTACATAATACTGACTCTTCAATATTGATCCATTTATGTGAATCAGGTTCCATCTACAATCTTGAAAGGGAAAAGCTATGATGAAGTTTCCCATTCTCTAATAGGGAAGACGACTACCTAGTGATATTACTACGTAACAGTAATAATCATTGCTTCCTAATGATAGTCACAAAATTTGAAATGTAAAAAAACCAGACATTCTTTAAATTTGACAGCCATACCCATCTTAAAAACCATAAAAATCTGTTGTGGATACTGAAAATCCTCATTAAGAAGGTGAAAGACTCTCACTACAGGTGAGCATTTCCACATGGAATAGACTGAGGATGTATTTTGGGTCATTATACCCGTATATGAATTTCAGTTTGGAATCGATGCAACACCCACTGAAGTCAAGGGAACATCTCGCTTTCTCCTCACCGGGCTCTGACCATAGCCAATGAGCTCCCAACCTACCTCCCTATCCTCAAACTTTTCCCAAATCTTGGAAATCTTGATGCATTTGAGAAAGTATACATTCAGATGCCGTGATAATGCCTGTAATTGCCTATATAGACATAATTTTGCTAATGTAAATGGGTCCACTGATTCCTGTGAAGAACTGAAGAACTAGAAAATTAAATAACATCAAGCTTGTTGACTTCACAATTTTGGGGATGACACTTTACTATTTTGGATACAGATATAATACTTAGAAATATGTAACATGACACTAATTATAAACCCCAGGAGAAATATTATGCCAGATCATAAGCCAGTCATGTACCACAATTTCCTGCAGCCCTTAGTACAGCTGAACAAAAAACATCCCTTTCCTTCTTCCCCCAGACCAAACTCTAACTGAATGCTATAAATTTTGCACTTAAAATAAACAATTTAAGACAAATATTATTGAGGCTGTTAATTAGTTTTCATGTCCAGTACAAAGCTCTAAATTTCAGAGCATATGTTTTTCCTTAGTAGTAACTCCATTAGGTGCCCAGAATTCAGACATTGCCAGATTTATGAAGACAGCTATTAGAAATGGCATTTGTGCTACGACAATACTGAAGAAAAGAGCTGGTCAAATTAATGTCTGACTAACTGCTACACTTGAGATTTTATTTCTATGTGTTACTTCTAACTAATATCATATTTATATTTAACACGATTAACTTATCCTAAATACGTGAAAAGCAAAAATAATTGATTATACTCTAAATGGGAAAAAATAGGCGGAGGCTGAAGTAAAATGTTTGTTCCGTAGTTAGTTACATAGCACAGAATAATTTATTTTTCTGTCCAATAGATGGCACTGCTGTTTCTTTGTGTGTAATTTTTCAATTTGTGCATAATGCACATTATTCAAGTGACTGTGCCTACATTTTCCAACGCTTGGACACATCAAAAATAGACAGATTTCATAGAGTCTTTAAAATGGCATTCTGCTGTCCAAATAACTGTATACAGTTTTCAATAAAGCGAGTTAGTGTTCTGGATTAAAAAATGTGAAGTGGATGCAAATACCCAGCTGAACATAATTTTCTTCTTCCCAGAAGCCAACCACAGAAACGAATTCTGACACATATATCAAGGGTGGCCTCAGAGCTATACACTTCGTAACATCACAAAATAATTTCTTTATCGTATGTTACAATAAGTACATGGGATTTTAAGCTGCAGAACACTTTGCAATTTTATTGTTATTTAGCCAAATTAACAAGTTTACAAATAATTTATCATCAATATACAGCAGCATTACAATTCTGTCATTACTTTATAATAAAATTCTGATAAAAGCATCATCTGGGGGTGTCAGTCTGTAAACTAATGAGGCATTTGACCACCGTACTTTTTTCTATGTGCTACAGATGCATGATACAACATCAGCCCTGTTCTGGTAGAGATCATATTGAAAATCCATGTTTTCCAGTAAACCCAGAAAACCATTTCTATGGGACTCATGTTCTCTTCTGCTCTCGATCTTTGGTTAAACTACTACTGGGGCCAGTCATTCATAAATTTATTTATTTTTGCCAAATCATGGTTGCTTGGGGACTTGTGTGGAATGACAAGCTGGTCTCTGTCCCGTTCATCGTGAACAGGTGTTCTAATTACAAAACCTCCACCATATTTGACACCTTTATTAGCTGTCTCGGTTGAGAAACAAAGGATTGATTGGGTAGGGGTATAGAACAAGCCTTTCATTGCTGTGGGGAAGCACCTAAAGGTCAAGGTTAATATACATTAGTGGGGGGTAGTATTGCCCATTGCCTATGCTGTTCTTGTGTTATTAATCAATGGAAGACTTTATCCTTATGAGGTAGCTATTGTGGGAGCCTTAATTACACAATTTGTTTTAACTTGTCCTTTTTTTCCATATCATATGAAAAGCAGACAACACTTCTTGACCAAATATTCCTAACAAAACCTATAAATCTCCAGCAAAAATGGCAGTGTCTTGTACTGCATTTACGTTCTATATATATGTAATATATACCATACATAATGAAAAGACAAGGTACATGTCCTTCAATCAATATAATACATAAAAAAATGTTCATGAAATGAAATATGGCAGAGCTATATGATTTCAACAAGACTGAATTTTTGGCTGGCTGCTAAAAAAGTGAAAACATTTACAGTAGATAGTCTTCCCCTTTACTGTAGCCATTTTGTTCTGGCCACATAAGGTCTACCTGCTACTACTAGCTTTATGATTTAATATTCTTGGAGGGTTTATAACAAGAATCTAATATATAACCAATAAAATGGCACTAGTCTCATTAGACTCATTCAGGACCAGAAAATTATCAACATAATTACACAGCATTATAAAAGTATATCAGCATCTTCATTATATATACACTTATTTTCAATGGTTTACAAGACACATACACAAAATATTCCAGAATTAAATATGATTATGGTAACTCAATCTGGAATGCATTTTCTCCAAACTATTTTTTTTCCTATTATGTGAATGTAAAATAAATATGGGCCAGATACTCAGTCAGTGAGCTGGAACTATACCAATTTGTATCAGCTGAGGGTTCAACTCTATGTATTCATTTATAGATCCTAGTCACACTTGGACCCTTCTATGACTTATTAATGGTTTTGATTTAGAAATGAAGCTTTGAAGTAATTATATAGTCACATGGCATTCATCCAATATACATATTTAATGTAAATTATTGCTTCCTGATTTTCACAGAAGACCTGTGATTAGATTATCTGATGCTTCCATATTGTACTTGGAGCTGGATTGTGAAGAGAGAGAAGTATGTGTAAGCCACCTTTACAATTTCCTGACTCTGCCCAGCAAGAAGCAAATACGGAGTCCATTATAATGCAGAGGAACGGAGACAGCTATTTCCCTGCCTGAGGTCTCAGAGAACTGTTCTAGCAGTTGAGCTAAACAATGTCCTGACTATCTCCTTGGCAAAAGAAGCTGAATGAGTTGGCATGAGCTGCTATACCATCTCAAAACTCTCCAGAGATTCCCTTTTCACAATGCAAAACCTCAAAGGGCTGTGCTATGAAAAACAGCTGTAGCGGAGCTGAAAGTTTGACCCCTAGACTCCAGCACTGTGCTCTTTTTATGTGTGTATGACTCCCACTGACACCAACTGAAGAGTCATGCACATGAGGAGAGCAGAATATCAGACAAAAAAATCTACTACATGAATCTGAGAACAGAGTATTATTCTCTTGTGTCAAATTATGTCTCCATCTGGTAACATTAAGTGAATACTGGTGACTATTAGAGCTGAATCAATAAATTGAAACAAATAATTTATTTGGTGAGTTATTTTATTTTTTCACTTCAAAGAACGCCTGTGAATGGATTACAACTTCCTTAAGTATATTCCAGGAAACTTTTAAGGAATTTTATTTTATGGTTTGTTAGTTACATGTGATTGCTCATATACTTCAGGCTGCTCTGTTTCTTTTCCCTGAACGAACTTTTAATAGAATTGGGGTAACAGAACTCTGCAACTGACAGTAGAATTTAATTGATGCAATTATTTTTGAGCTTACAGTCAGCTAATGATCCTTAGTTACTTATTTTGAATACTGAAATTACACTTCTTTTCTTTTAGATAATGCACTATGGACCATTCTCTATTACCTGGGAAACAATAAAAAAAGAAAGAGAAAGACAATCCCAATATTCAGAATATCTGAGTGCTAGCTCCCTCAAAGACTGGGTTTAGATCAGTCAAAAAAGTTGCATGAACCATCAAATTTGAAAAGATACCTTACCGATTTTGAATTTTCAAAAAATATCTCACATGAAATGTCTTAGATTATGAGGCATATTTTCCTCATATGTTCGCTTCAAAACATGATTTATATCTCTGCTTTCATTACATCTGCTTCATACCTTTCCTTGATACAGCGAATGTTAGTAGAGATAGCATAATTCTTGTAACACTGATGAGAACCAACCTATTCCAGATGACTCATAAGCACCAAAAAATGCCTTACAGTCAAATTCAAACAGACCTGCCTTGTAGGATAAGGACGAGATGAGGCACTCTTTAAAAATCAAAATATTACCACTTGTGTTTAGATTAATGTTTTAAATAAGAATTTAATTTTTGCAGACTCACCTGGCATTACTAGGACTGGCTGCTGTCAAATTAGCTAATGCTGTCACTGCAGCTTCTTTTACCTCTTCATTGTCACTGCTTAGCAACTGCGCTAGCTGGGGAATCCCTTTGAAAGAAATAATTGTACACATCAACCTTTAAATAAACCACAGCAGTCGGCAAAATTATAATATGCTTCTTATAAAAGGAAAAGCACAGATTCTCAATTCATCCCTTCCCACCTTACTTACCCTGGACTCCAAGTGCACGTTTGCTAGCTGAATTCTCACACATGGCAGAAATTGCTTCGGAAGCAGCAACTTTAACTCCATCATTATCAATTTCCAAAAGGTTTACGAGACACTTCTCAACCTCTTCCTCCCTTAAGATTTTTCTATTTTCAGCTTTAAACAAAAAAGAGTAGTAGCATTAATCTGCATTCATTTTCCAAAACAGTGTAAAGACATGAATTTGATTTCATATAGTCGTTTCCAACATAATACTTGCTTTTGATACCATGGAAATGGAAATATTTGGTAACAGAGACACCAGCAATTAAGAAATGTGCACAAAGTACCTCATCCAAACCCATTAGACTTCAGTGAACTCTGAATCAAGCCCAAAAGATGACTATTAAATACAGCTTTAAGCATATATAACCCGAAAGAATGCAAAGTTTGTTCTCTATAAGACTTAAAACCACAGAATGCATACAGGCTTGCTGAAAACAGCTTTTCCAATTCAACAGATCATACTTACTCAGGATCATGCTTAGCTTCAGTTTATGCTAACAAAGTCCAAATGCATAAAACTGAAGAACACAGCAGTAAATGTACAATTGAACTTGGGGGAGTACCAGTTAACATACTACAATAGCCAGAAAAAGGCAAGGGGTGTTAAAAATTGAATTTTAAATTCTGCACAGCTTGTGGTTCTTCATTAATGCACATTTTGCAGAGAAGTTCAATTGTGTATTTTAGCCTGATGACATGGGGTTCACTGCTGCAGACCTACGCTGCAATGATCGGCAGCAGCTAAGGAAGGACGTAGATGTTCCCTTCCTTTACTCAAGCAACAACACAGACCGTCCACAAAGTATCTACAGCCATCTGAGAATTATACTAATAAACTCATTCATCCCCAAGTGGGTGAGATCAGAAGTGCAGGTGTTTGTTAGAAAGAGCCTTGAGTGAAACTTTCTCAGCCAGAAAGGCCCTGGACAGCACAGAATCTCTATAGTTATGAGGGTCAATAAGCATTTAACCATATGCATAATTTGAAGCGGATTAATTACATCCTTGAAGTTATATCTACATGGTAAAATTTTCAAACGTATCAAAGAAATTCGGGAACTGAGAAGTCAGTAGGGCTTTTGACACATTTGGAAATTTTACCAGTGCTTACTAATGCTTTGAGGGATCATCTTCTTATTTGGATGGTTATCTTACGAATAAAAGGTTTAAAAAGGAAAGAAAAATAATGTAAGTACTCTTTTAAATAAAACTGAATCTGTAGTGAATAAAAGTAAACAAATAGAAGTCCACAAAGCCAATGAAATTAAAGTTTGATTGAAAATCTAGTTACAGCAGAAATGACTCAATGCACACACATTTTCTCCTCTCTAACTCAATTTTAAATATTTTTAGAATAATCAGAGATATGCAATTGAAATCACAAAGCAAAAGATGCAACAAATAAGGTAGGATTTTAAGTGTTAGCAGAACCTTGGCCACAACCTTGATGTATATCAGCCAACTCTCAAGAGAAGGCCTTAATTGGGATTACAGACTGTTTCGACAAGTTATCAAGTATGCCACGGGCTTGTTCCTTGCCAAAGTAGTCCATAATCCCTAATAATGATCTCTAGAGGTTCTTTGTGCCTCAGTAATTTGCTTCATGTACAGCAACTTACTTATTACTATACAGATTTTCTCAAAAACTATTCTTGCTTTTACAGACACTTATGACGATGGGTGTTTCATTTTAAAGATAATTTATGCCTCTATGAAACAACAGTAATAATAATAAAATGAATAATCAATTTGAATGACTGAAAATAATGATTTAAAATATTTCAAACAGAATAAGTAATTGTTCAATAATGTGGAAAATCAGATTTTGGATTTGAATTTACAGTAAAGAGTATGCACATGTATTTAGCTAGCTAGACAGTCAGATGAAAATTACTAATATTTTAAGACCCAGGTGCCAATTCTATTTACGGGATGAATATTTTCTGCTGTTCCTCTCTCTGTTTGTATGAGTTGTTTCCTTTACTAGAGAAAAGAAAGAATTTACAACTGAAAAGCATCCTTTGTACCTAAGCACTTCTAACATCAGTGCCAACGCCATATTTAAAGTGATGATTTTCTTGACCCCTAAGTAATTTGAATACATTGATTTAACATGGAGTAAAATACTCATGCACACCCAGTAAAAGAGTCTGGAGCACTAACACTTCTGTCCAGTTTTTCATGCATTGACCCCATCATGAGCCAACCTTTGTTTTTCAATATATTTTCCTATTTCCTCCTCTTACCCCAAAATCATGATCAGAGTTCTCCTGATTACCTTTTCAGCTCACTGTTGTCACCCTGTGGCATTATTTATAGCAATTTCAAATGAAAAAAGGTTAATGTTAAATGGTATCATGACCTCTCACTGATCTTGAGTTGAGATAACCCAGATAAATAAAAACCTGTGTTATGAAAAAGCACGTGTTAATCAGGCTACGGAGCACGTTTAGTATGCTCCCTTTTGAAAGGATTTGCATTTAGATACACATAAAGAACAGGGAGAGCTTCAAACCAGAAGTTTGGCAGAGTGAGGCCAAACTCGAGTGAGCACGGTCATCACTTTCCCCATACACACACCATAGCATTGTGTTGCTGCTGGTGTGTCTGGCATTGTCAGGGGAAACTCAGGCCCTCCTTATTCAACAGTCCAGATAATCCACTTACAAATATTCAATAATTTATAGCATTAGATTATATTTTGCATTCTGAAATGACTGCATTATTTGCTGGACAAGGAGGGAATCAAAGTAAAATTTACCACTGTAATTCTGAGCATACAAAATAAAACCATCATCAAATTAATATATTAAATTCAAAATTATGTTACAGAACAAATTTTCAGGGGCAAAGCGATAATGTGATTATGTATATCATGATGTATACATATGATTATGTATAGAAATATGATCAAATTTAATTACTTAAACAGAGCAGCATCCTAAAGCGGCTATTTAAAATTGAATACAGTGTTTGTACCATGTAATTTATTCTGATATTGAGAATAGCTCTTAAGGGATAAATCTGTCTTATAACAACAATAACAAAAACTTACAGGAGTCCCTTTCCAAAGGGACTGGAAGCGACATAAAACAAAACTGTTTGTAGGATCACATCTATCAGGAAAAAAACAAAACTCAAATCCATCTGTCACCAATAATAATTTCAAAACCAGATACTGCTGTATACTCAGCTGCCAGGATTATAAGAAGGGATAGATACATGTTCTATCACAGCAGAATTAAGTTTTTCATTTCAATGAAAAGCTTTTTTCTCAAGTATGTGGGAAATGTCGGTAAATTGCAACCACGATTACCAAACCTGAATAACGTGGGCTACTGTATGGCTACTGCAAGTTTAATGAAAAGGTCATAAAATAACTTAGAGCTGTGTTGTATTACATTGGATTTACATCAAGGCAAGTATTTAGTATAGTATACATTAGTGTTGCAGTGTGGATAGGCTGTTTAGTATATTTACAAGCAGAATCCAAACAAACAAACAAGAACTGCAAATATTTCTGTTTTCTTTTTGCACTTGGACTATTTCTTACAGTGGCCCCAACGGCACTTTTCTTTCCACTGGAAGGCTTACTTTAGACCAGCAGCTCTATCTATCTGAAATATTTCTGGGGGCCATGTTGAGCAGCAAGTTTACTGGACTGTGTTTTCCACTGCACCAGTACATGTCACCCTTTGTCTAACTGGTTGTCACCAAAATTCTACAGCTTGGAAGCAAGTATTTTGAATCTTCTTTTGATCTATTTTCCCAGCTTGCTGCATCCATACCAACTGTCACAGGCTGACGAAGAGAGCAAACCTTTGTAATGAAACCACATTGACTCCATTTGTAAGGAAGTATGACAAGAAGATGCATCTTCACTGACGGTAACATCCCATGATATAAGATCATAGGCAGTACTGTAATATATTATGTGTAGTTCTTGCCACCGTGCTTTAAAAATGTTGTGTTCAGACATGCTTCTACTAACAGCTGCTAAAATATTAGGCCACAAAAAGCGAAAAAGGTGTGAAAGAGGAAAAGAAGGCTATGCTTATTTGAAAATAAATATGGAAAAGGAGTAAGAGGCAGTAGAAAGTAGCAGGAGCAAATATAAATCTGCTTAGCGTACTACTTACAAGCCTGTCACAGGACTATCAAAATGATACTGACAGTCCTAAGTAGCATAATAAAATAACAATACAGGAAAATACACAAAGAAAATACTGGCATAAGAAGGTCCCTTCCTATCTTTGATACCTAAACATTAATGAAAAAAAATTTCAGTGACTTGCAAAGCATCCAAAGACAATGATAAAAGCATACAGAAACCCACAGAATACTAGGAAAGGTAGTTTCCACTCTCTTAATGTATTATTTGCAATCCAAGTAACTACAAATATTCAGGATGTCAAACTAACAAAGGTGAGAAAAGAATTGGGAAGATAGGATGGGGAGAGAAGAAAGGAGGTCTGAAATACTGTAGAAAGGAGAGATTATTTTAGCCATGTATTAAATAACATATCTGTACAGAATACACATAAATTAAAGCCATAATTCAACCACAAGATGATAGAAATATGAATGAAATATTTAAGCTCTACTGTCATAGTTACTGTCATCAAAATCCCTTTACAGAATTCAAATCTTCTATAGACAAAAGTATGTTGTTTCTTACATTGCATTTTGTTAGATAGCATCGCTAGGCATATGTTGCAACTCAGAAGCCAATGTATGGAAGGAATTCCAAATGTAGATTTATTTAAAGAGCATCCTTGTGGGCAAAAATGACGAGAATGTTCTGCCTAATTTAGAATTCCTTGGTGAATTAAAGAAAAGTGTATAAAAAAGAACTATAGGATAAATAATTATAGAATCATAGAATGGTTTAGGTTGGAAGGGACCTTAAAGATCATCTAGTCCCAGTCCCCTTGCCCCTTGAAGGGATACCTCCCATTAGACCAGGTTGCTCAAAGCCCCATCCAACCTGGCCTTGAACACAGGGATGGGGCACCCACAACTTCTCCGGGCAACCTGTTCCAGTGCCTCACCACCCCCAGAGTGAAAAATTTCTTTCAGATACCTAATCTAAATCTACCCTCTTCCAGTTTGAAGCCATTACCCCTCACCCTATTGCTACATGCCCTTGTAAAAAGTCCCTCCCCATCTCTCCTGTAGGCCCCCTTCAGATACTGAAAGGCTGCAATAAGGGCTCTCTGGAGCCTTTTCTCCTCCAGGCTGAACAATCCCAACTCTCAGCCTGTCCTCACAGCAGAGGTGGTCCAGCCCTCTGATCAGCTTCGTGGCCCACCTCTGGACTTGCTCCAACACATCCATGTCTTTCCTGTGCTGAGGGCTCCAGAGCTGGACACAATACTCCATGTGGGGTCTCACCAGAGCGGAGCAGAGGGGAGAATCACCTCCCACAACCTGCTGTCCACACTTCTTTTGATGCAGCCCAGGATATGGTTGGCTTTCTGGACTGCAAGCATACATTGCCGACTCATGTTGAGCTTCTCATCAACCAACACCCCCGAGTCCCTTCTCCTCAAAGCTGCTCTCAATGAAACTATTTAACTCCACTGGGAATATTAATCTAAAAGCCATTTAGAGGCCTTTTTTCATGTCCGTGTTAAAGGAATTTTTATTTGAGTTTGCCTGACACTTAGATGAGCAGTTGTACGCAAAAGCAAGTAAGCTTGTGATTCTCAACTGATAGTGATGAGAAATAGTGCCAGTGAAGGTGGCTTCAGATGGCATCACTAAACAAAAGATAAAGATCATATTTTTAGAGCTCCATTTTCCTTTTGAAGACAGCATTTTGCAAGAATATATTACATTTAAAAATAATTTGAGGTAAAATCTTTTCATATATATATCTCTATCTATCTCGTATCTCTAGCCTAGTATCCAATTGCTGCTCTGATTGGCAAGATTCATCACTGTAATTCATTCTTGCAAGTGTTTTCCTCAGCACAAGAACTACCCTCAACCAGATAAGATGGCCTCATTCTGGATGAAAATTTACTTCATAAACAAATTCATGTCCATGAATTTTTAAAAAGTCACATACAGTCATAAGCTGCTCTGGTAATTGCCTTTGCTGCATTCTTCTGAATATCTGGAACAGTAGAATCCCCTACAAATGAAAGTAGCTTTTTAAGGCCTCCTATCTGATGAATCAGTTGCAGGGTATGTGCATCTTCCAGACAATTTCCCAACACGGCAAGAGCTTCCACATGTAGATCACTGAATTCCTAAAGAAGAAAAAAAACCCAAACAAGTAACCTTCAAATCAGGATTTAAATATCTTTTGCTTTTAGTTTTGTAGGATAATTGTCATAACTTTCTTTTTCAGTTTATTCACACTGTAAAATACATCTTTTCATACTCATATTTTTTGTATAATTTCTTTGATGTGCCTTAGGATGCACCACAATTTATCAAAAAGAGTAAAACCTGCAGAAGTTCCTGATTTACGTCAAGGTGGGTTAGGCAGGTATTCAGAAAGGATCTGTCATCTCAAAATTTTAAAAACTTCACAAATTTCTCTATGCATTACATTTCCCATGGTGACATCTGAACTCAAGAAGCACTAAAATTAATCTCATAATAACATGAACAATGAAATTTCCAAGGTAGGAAATTATATTTAAGGCCATTGATATCAAAGTAAATTCAGAAAAAAAGATAAGTGTTCAAAGTAGGAACCAATATCAGAATTTAGCATATAATAAAAAATTTTGAGAAAATGTCGTATAAAAAGCTATATGGTGAATTTTTCTGATATTTACAACAGTTTGAGAAATAGTAAATGCAAAACAGTATTACTAGTAGCAATAAAGCAACAAAACTAATATAAACATTTTGATGAATCCCTTTGGTCCCTTTCTTAGCAAGCTAGATATTCTAGCTTATCCTCTTCCTATGTAGTTAGCTCCAACTAAGGAGTTCTTTCTTCTTTTATCACTCTTTCATAACATGAACAATAATTTGCATTAGTCATACAAACATTAGCAGCAAGAACAAAAAACTTTTAAGGCAAGTAAACTGTACATTGGTTTCCAGTATCTTCAGAAGACAATCTAATCCTTTATTTTCTCCCAGTATTATCCTGGTTTCTCTGTCTTTGCTAATTTCTTCTAAGGTTTTAAGGGCTAACAACTGAATAACTGGGTATTCAGATTTCAGTAGTTCCAGCAAGGGTGGAATTACATTCAGTGCACGAACCACAGCATGGCTTTGAAAATCCTGCAGTAAAATATTCAACAAAGACTGTTAGTGATAGAAAGTATAACAGTACATCAATTCCTGACTTTACAGAAAGAACACCAAAAATCTGATTTCAAACATGCAAAAATGAGTCAATATTTCAGAACTTCCAGTTCTGAAGATTTCTTTCTATTCAGCTAAGAATCCAACTCAATATAATCATGACCCACCAACCTTAAATTCCATTTTTTTGCATGACTGAAGTACACACTACAGAATCTAGTCCTGTCTAAGGAAGCCTATTCACTCTTGGTTTTGCCATATTTGTCTCAACATATATGTTTCTTTGAGAAACTTTTTAAAATTTAGTTTCATTATTTTTATTTACCTCAGTGGGGGGAAAACAGTTTTCACACTCTACTGCGGTTGCCTGGTTATATCTTCTTTTGTTTTAGTAATTATAAAACAACAATTTAAAATTTCAACTTTAAACAGTGTATATGCAGCTTAGCAAAAAGACAGTAGTAGGTGATATTAAAATAGAAAATAAATAAATTACAATTTGCTTTTAAATAGCTTATTGCATATGTGCAGCATGCAATTATCCTTATCAATATAAGCAAGCACCAGGTGCAGTTATCCAGATATACCCTGCAACAAAGACAGCGAGATAGCAAAAAGGGAGAAAGAGTAAAATGCGATTCTGAATAGACATGCTCTGATGCCCCAAAAGAGATAGAGTTATAAACTGAATTCATTATTGAATTGATTCGCTTAAGCCATGGAGAGAACTGCCATACAAATGCACCATTCTTTTGCTAAGCAGCATATGGATGACATTAGTGCTGAGTGTGAAAGTAGCCAATAACAAATCTATCCCTCCCAGTATGGAAAGTAGCTGTTGACAGCATTCACCTATCATTAAAAAGATGTTCAAAATTGTGACTATAGACTTGCTGGACAAAACAAGGCACCATAAAATTGCCAATTCTTTAATTTACAGGATTATTCCAACCTCTTGGAGAGAAGGGTTATAACTATCATTACCAAGATTAACATTTGCCAACTAAGAAAACAAATTGATCTTTAATTAAAAAAAATCTGAATCTGTTCTCACTTACATTGCTGTACAGCATGGATAACTGCATTAAGTTCAACAGAATTAGAGTCAAATCAGCTATATTCATAACTAGTGCAACAAACAAGGACTTGGGTGTAATGTTTTCAAATACATTAATGAACACTGGGCAGTAAAGGAACCAAATATTTTACAATTATTAACCCCACAAAGGATGGCAGGGGTGGGGGAGAAGTGCTTTTCTGCCTCTGTAATATAAAAAAACAACAAGCTTTACCTGCACCAGGAGGTAGATACATTCAAGTGAATTCTTCTTAACATCAGGATCAGGGCTACCTAGCAGTCTGACAAGCGGTTCTAATCCACCTTGCTCAAATATTTGTACTTTAGTAGTATATTCAACAGCCATATGTGCTAGGCAGAGACTAGCAAATTCATGGATAACTACATCCTCTATGGGGGGAAAAAAAGAAAAATTTTTATCGAGTTTTATTCAGCACAGTATATGTTCACTATTCCAGTGGTTTAAAATATTATTTCAAGTCAATAAACAATAGCTGTTAATCATACCTGACATCTCCATAAACATCTTGCTCCATCTGTACAACATAAAACACTACTCAGTGAGTAACAGAGCTAATCCTATAAAAGTAATTACCTATTTAACATGTAGTATGACAAATCATAAGTTACAAGGAAGATTTTATCAAATTGTCCAATCAAATGGCAATCATAAATTATTTCTGAGTGTATTTTTGCACAAGGAATGAATACTGCAAGCTACCTTCTGGCGCCAGCTGTGATATAAGTGAATTTGTGACATCCAGTTCCCTCAGTAACTTCTTGACATCATCTACAATGAAATAAATACAAATATGAAGTCTTTCATTTGGCAATCTTGGCTGAGCAAAGAAACAGACTCTACTCCAAGGGGTATGTACTTATGGTTACTCCCTGAGTGACACAAAGATCTGACTGGGAATGACATGCAACTGAAGTTATACCAAGATCATAATGGGCCCAGAAATCAGAGAGGATATTTTCAAGTACCAGATGACATTTTTTGACATTTGATATGTAGGAAGTTCCTCAGTACTTCATTGAAACTTTATTCAAAATACTTGCATGTAGCAGGTTCTGATTAAATATTGCAGTTTTAGCTGTCAAAGAAGTCATAATCAGATAGTTAAAATTAATTGTGGTTAAAATTATCAAAATAAAAGCAATCCTTTCATTATTTAATTTTCAATCCACCACTTCCTAATTTTATGCTAACACAGCCAACACTGCAAATTGAAAACATGAATTATATAGGTCTTATCAAAATCACATTAAAGACTTTCAAAATGCATTTTTACTGTTGTCAATGGCAAACTATCCACAACACTGGATAGAATAACCAAAAAACATTCTTTGGGACAGAGTTCATGTGATCTTACAGGGCTGTGTTGTTACTATCTACACATTACAGTGTTGAAATCTAAGAAAAAAAGGTATGAGTTGAATTTACTTTACTTCGGTGGTGTTCATTCAAGCTGAATGTGTTCCTTTATTCTGGGCCGTTAAAAAAGGATTTCTTCACATGGGCCACCTATTGCTTTGACGACCATGCTCATAAACATTGAAAAATATTCAAAAATGGAGACTCTTACGGTTAGAAGCCATGATGCCAAGTACCATGATGGCATTTCTCCGTACAATTGGATCTTCATGTGAGATGAGTTTAAGCAGATGTTCCACTGCTCCAAGACCAAGAAGTGTCACTTTGTTTTCACCACCTGAAGAGTAATTAGGTTAAAAGTTCTATAAAAACACAGCAAGCTCACAGTTCTAATGTAACAAAGTAAAACAGCTACCAATCTTTTATTGGACTGTCGAATCAAAGAACAATGGCCTGGACAAGACCTTGGGACATTGTCTAATCTATACCCCAAACAGATTTGACTTATTTTATTTTATTGACAAATAAACATGTATCAAATAGTATCAAGGATCTGTAGTATCTAGGATTAATTCATGTTTGTAAAGCAAAGGATGTTTCTGTCTATTGGACACCCACCTAATTCTTTGTAGACTGCACTGGTAGTACAAAGGACAGCTTTCCATTTAACAAAGCAGATGTGAATGGTATCATAAAAAACCTAATTTTAATTTTCCTCTTTTCTTGCCTCCCAATTTTATTTTCCTCAAAATAACAGTTAATTCAGTCTATGGATCTGCACTACCCATCAACTGAAGCAACTGCCAGGATCTGGATCACTAAATCCCACCTGAGATTTCTACCACTTGAGAACGGAGCACTTTGTAGCTGAATAAACTCTGGCCATGCGAAGAACAGAAGCATTTTGTATGATTACAGCCTTTGGTTCTTGCTCACTCAAAAAACATCCAAAGAAACAAGAAAAAAACCCAAGAAACAAAATCTGAAACTTACTCCTATTCTCAGTTCCCACAACAACTTTATAATTCATTTTTTAACGAAGCAAGTGAGCAATGGGAGAAGAAACTGGAGGACTATGCTCATTCTCAGGCCAAAACACAATTAAAATAAAAGAACTATTTTTTATTGAGGGATAGGACTTAATTTACTAGCAGCATTCAAGAAATGTTCTACTGTGCTCTGGTGAGACCCCACCTGGAGTACCGCATCCAGCTCTGGAGTTCCCAACATAAAAAGGACATGGACCTGTTAGAGTGGATCCAGAGGAGGGCTATGAAGATGATCAAAGGGCTGGACTGCCTCTCCTATGAAGACAGACTGAGAGAGTTGGGGTTGTTCAGCCTGGAGAAGGCTCTGGGGAGATCTTATAGCAGCCTTCCAGTACATAAAGGGAGCCTGCAGGAAAGGTGGGGAGGGACTCTTTATCAGGGAGTGGAGTGATAGGTCGAGGGTAATGGTTTTAATCTGAAAGAGGGTAGATTTAGATTAGATATTAGGAAGAAACTCTTTAATGTGAGAGTGGTGAGACACTGGAAGAGATTGCCCAGGGAAGTTGTGGATGCCCCATCCCTGGACATGTCCCTGCCCAGGGCAGGGGGGTTGGAACTAGATGATCTTTAAGGTCCCTTCTAACACTAACCATTCTATGATTCTATGAAATAAATTAACTGCAAAGTGAAAACAACTCCTTCTCTTGAGACGCACTGTGAAGTCTTCTGGAAGATTGCAGGAATATCAATGATATAGCAATGATAATAGTAACATTTTAAAAGGATTATTAATTTAGTAGAAATAGAAAAAATAAATATTTGTCCTCTTGCAGTGTGCTGTATTTTACTGTGGACAGCAGAGAAGGAGCCAGCAGAGTGTATGTTGTGTTGTGCATAGCTGTCTCCTGACAGTCCAAATTCTCTCTTCACATATTCAAAATTTGGTTGCATGCCCTCAGCTAAGCTTGCCATATTAAGCTGAACCTAAATATCTTTCAGAACCCAGTGATCCCTAGCCAGCTGTCAAAGCCTTCAGCTCTTCTCTCACAACTTCAGCAGTGTTGATATTTGCCATCAGTACAACAGTCAGTGTATAAACCCTTAATTTTTTGAGAAAAAATAAATTAAATGGAAATTAATATTAAAACAAATTAATTATAGTAAGAATGCTACCACTGTACACCAATTAGCGTGGCTGACATGGAATGAGAAGACGACAACTTAGGACATTATGTGCTACATAATTTTGAGCCTTTGTTATACAGTTGTCTTCTGGGTACCCGGAACATGACGCTTAGCTACAGATAATACAGGGACCTTTGGAAGATTTGGAATCTTGGAGACTTGTTAGATTCCCAACAAATACAGAAATAAGCCTGATAAAGGAGGCTGAGCAGTCTCCTAATAAATCATCTGTCACAGAAGTACTGACACAAGAGCTATATGCAAAAATAACAGAAACAGGCTAAAAAGTAATTTTCATTGAAAACTGTACCTTGAAATAACTACACTGGTACAGAAGTTTCAAACTGTAACATAAAAAAGAGAATTCTTTCTCAGATGCAAGTCTGCTGCTCATAACAAAACAGATATAGGCTGTATTTCAACCAAGCTCTATTAAACAGAGAATATAAAATTCTACAACAAAATGATAAGAATTTCCATCACGCAAACCACAGGACTTCTTTATAACTGCAAATATAGGTTTGATAGATATGTCAGAAACCCCTAAACAGAGAACTTCGAGATGAAGTGAAGATTTCAGTGCTAGGAAACTAAAAACTTGTGAACTACTATCAAAATCTAAGCCACACAAAGGAAAGCTCATTGCAAAAAGACTAACCTTTTGATGCGAATTTATACAGAGCATCACATGCTTTGGCCAAAATTTCTTCTTCAGGAGAACTAAGCATTAGCACAACTGTTGCTGCTGTTTTGCTTTCAACCAATAAAGGATCAAACTACAAACAAAACAAAAAAAAAGGAAAGAATAGTTTGATTTATGCTGACCCTTCCCATGTGCTACAGTAGACTCCCACACTTCATTAAAAAAAATATAGTTTGAAATCTACACTGAGTTAGAAATATTAACATGAGTAGCTATTTACTTGGAGAAATTCAATTTTTTAAGAACAATTTGAGATGCTTTTGAAAATTAAGAATGAATAATTGACTTCCAAATATAAACGTGATTTCATCCTGTGTTGTGGTTTAGGCCAGATTGGCAAATGACAAGACAACAGAAGAGGCTTAGCTGAGAAGTAAAATTACTGAACAGAAAGTTGGTTCTGTTCTGCCTCAAACAAGGATATCCTGTATGAAGATGTTGGGAAAACCTTGACAATTCCCCATACATCTAGGAAGACTTGAAGCCAACAAACTATGTAATTCTGTTGCATATGTAAGAGCATCCTGCGGCTTCAGAACCGCGGGATTCTGGAGTTTCTTTTGAGCAGCTGTGCACAGAGCCTATGACATCAGGTGGTGTACGAGCAAGAGGACTTGATTACTCTGTGGCATTAACACTTGGTGGTTTCTTTAAAAAAATAAAAGGACCCTTCCTGTGCCTTCATCAGCTCAGTTCACAAGCTCACCATGATCTTGTACTAGCTGAAGTATTTCCATGACATACTCCCTGCTCATCCAGCTAGAAATGACACAAATTATTCATTTCGATTTCTGACGTCACACAGAAAGAAATCTTCCAACTGATCTGGCAGTTTTCACCCTCTTAATAGACTCTTCAGGACTAACATCACTTGAGCAAGGGAACCTTCTTAAAAAGCCTTTTGTTCTTTAACAAGACTGAAGGATTTCTGAAAATTCTACCCATTAAAAAGTTTTAAGTTTATTTGGATTTAAAATAAATTTTTAATATGGAAAACACTGTCTTCTGTCTTCAGACTTTAGGCCTGTAGAGTATCTGTGTTACATATAGAAACTACTAAATATTGGAGTCATGCAGTCCCTCAATATCAATGTACTTATCTTTACAATACAGCAGATTAATAATTTAAGATAGCAGTAAAAATTATTGTAAAGTGTCTATTATTTAGTTTACTTCATTTAAAAAATCCTCTAATAGCTACATCAGAGGCAGATGTTGCTGAACAATAAGGGCATGAAGATACATACAAGCCAGTTGCCATGCAAGGAAATTATTTGGTGCAAATCTTCAAAAATGTTGTGAGTGTGCTAGCAAGAAAATGAACAAAAAACAGGCTTTTTTTCTTCACTCTCCTCTGACTTGTTCAAAAACAAGGCAAAACTTATAGTACCCAAATAGTACCCAAACTTCTAAATTAATAGTTTAGATAGGTTTTAAAATCTAATTAATTTCATCATTTTCCATGAGGCATATCACACAATTTAACCGTCTGCAAGATCAAGATCCAAGTTTCATTAACAGTTAAGAGGTTGCCTGGCTAATGTGCTTAACTAGTCTCCCTAGCTTCAAGCAGGACTGAAAACCCGAAGACACTGTCCAACTTCACGCTTGCTGGGACAAGCTGGAAGCATGGCACAAGTCAGGGAACAAGTCACGGAACAAAGCTCCTTTTCAAAGAAAATAGAATCAACTTACTGTACCATAAGTCATTTTGCTTAATAATGACTCAGCAACAATAATTAAACCAAACCGTGGCAGAGTGGTCCAAGTTACCATCTTAATGATGGGCCTAAAATGATGGAATTCTTTATGGGAATTTTCTTTTGGATTGTAAACAAGCAAAAAGATTAGCAACATTCATTCATTCTACCCATACGAGAGGCATACAGGAGAATAAAGGGACAGGAAGCCCCTTTAGCACCTTCATACTTCTCTACTTCTGCACATTTGTATCCTTGCACGGACAGAACATGATCCTACAGGTAAGTGCTATGATTTAAACACAGACATACCTCCTGAGTCTGGCCAAATACTTGGTGATGGGATAAAACTGTAATTTCTAGTAAAGGCTGTTAGTCCTCCAGAGTAAAATAAACACAAAGATTGATCTCAGATGAAGTTTAATAAGAAATGAAATATGAAGTAAGAGCTTAAAATCTCAGTTATCTATTTACATTGATCTAATACCACAGACGCTATTATGTTGCTCCATTTTCATTGCCTCTCGTGTTCACAAGTAATTTTATAAACTACAATTCAATGATAATTCCTAGGCTTTAGTGACAGGTTGGCACATGAGCAGAGTGAAATTGGTCTAATCTCTACCCATTTTTATAGACATTAGATTCACTTCTACTATCTGAAATATTCAATAGGCACTTTCCTATTAGAAGCAGTTTTGTGCTGAAAACACAGTAAGAAGAGCCACTAAGTCAATGTATGTTTAAGAAATCAGAGCCCTGAGCACGTCAGTGATTTGCTGAAAGGTAACACTGTTTGTCAAAACTATCACAGAACTAGATAAGACTTTTGCTTATCACAATGCCAGCATAGCTACAGTTCCCCTATCCTTAATTTTTCCTTTTTTTTTAAATCAGGGCTTGCTCTTAAATCTTCATACATCATTGCAGACTCTTCCCTTAATGGCACATACAGGACAGATTATCTGCTAAAATAATATGCCTGAAGTTACAAACGACCTTGAGTTAAACCCAGAAATTTAACTGGTTTATAAGCAACAACATTTCCAATGTTCAGTTTGTATTAAGAAAAAAGCAAGTGAAATGAAAAAGAAAGCTATAATTAAAAAACTCCTATATGTCTTTGATCATGATTTTTGTGTACACTTGACTTCAAAGCCATTAGAAACTGCAGAGTATTTGGGGTTCTTTTTTGCTTCCATCAACTTAACTTAATTCGGTAAATAATTTTTGAAGCCATCTATATTTTAGCCACGCTTAATGTTCTGAGACACAAGTGTCACAGTTTAAGAGTCATATAAATAGCTGTGCATTTTCTTTGTTTTAAAACTACCACCTGATAATTGTATTTGTCCTCCACAGTTCATTCACCATAAGAAATAGCAAAATAAATGACACTCATTTGCCTTCTCTGTATAGTCATCATTTTGTAAGTTTCTCTGATATTCCTCTTCACAATCATTTACTTTTGGGGATGAATAAACCTACTGTCTTTGATCTTTCCTTATACAGAAGCCACTCTGTCTATTCTTGTTGTCCTTCTTGGTATTTTTCTATAGTTCAACATTACCTTTTTTGAGACAGAAGCACCAGAACTGTTAATGGCACCCAACACGTGCATGCATAATGCATTTGCTAGTGACATGGTGTTTTGCTTTTTATTTCTGGAATTTGAAATGTTGTATTTATTCATTTTTGCCTACTGAGTAACTGGCTGCCATTTTCATGGAAGTACTCACATTAATTCTGACAGACTGGAAGACACTGGATGCAGAATAAAACCCCATGACATTCCAATGGCAACCTCTCCTCTCTCAATTTTGAAACCTGAACACTAATTTGTTTTCACACCTTTGCTTTCTATTTTATAACCAGACATTATTGCCAGGAAAAGAATTTATTTTTATCTGTTAGAGTTTATGTGAGTGAAGAGCCTGGTCTATAAATTTTTGAAAAAGCTAAGTAACTGTATCAACGAGATCACCATTATCCACTTGCTCACTGACTCCTCTAAAGAATTCAAATAGATTCCAGAGATCAAACTTTCCTCTACAAAACAGTATTGATTTTCCCCCATTACTATCTAATTTACCCATGTATCTTTTTTTTTTTTCCCCTTTTTTTTTTTTTGTTTGTAACTATTTCTACCAATTAACACTGCGTGGAAGACAAATTTTCTGTAATTATTGATGTACTTCTTTTTGACAATGAAACTTTCACCCTCCATTCCTCTAGTACAAAGGGTACACATTAAATGCCATCAGTACCACAATTTCAGATGTTAGTTATTTTTCAGTTAGAACAAGACCTGGGCAAATACTATTTATTCGTATTTTGGCAATGTCTTCACATTTGTTTTAGTGATTTGCTACATAGCTTTGTCTTTTGACACAAAAATAAGTCATTTTGCTTTTCTTTTATGACCTTAATCACCTATGAGAGACAGTGTTGAAAGCCTTACAAAAGTCAACTTAAATTAATATTTAGGCATTAATTACTCAAAAGAAGGTGTTTCTGTGGAGACTGAATTTCAGGAGTTGACTGTGCCACTCCATATATTCCACCTTTTTAACATCAGTGTTGTGAATGAAGCCATTTTCAAAAATACTCAGCTTGCTTTCAGTGATAATGCCTCAGTAATTTTCTCTAGTGGTAATCTTAGGCTTCCCTTTTAACGTCTATGCCCTAGCTGATGAACAAATAGTAACATTGTCTAGACCAAACTTAATGAAGATATCATATGAAAAGTTCCTATCGATCTACGTCAAAGCTAGCATATTTTATCTGCCTGAATTACTGCATAAGGTCATCCATATAGAGACAGAAGCTTAAAGCAATATTTTTCCTGGAGAAGCCCAATTCTCAGAACGGATAATAGTAAAAGACAAATTACGAAAGGCAAGGAAAACAGAGTCCTCAGAACACTTTCTGAAGAGATGCATTTCCCACCTGTTCCTAGAAATCTATAAAAATTAGTGGTCATCTGCAGTACCACATATCCTCAGAGCATTCCACATGCACAAAGGCCCTCTTTTATCAGCCTGTCCACATTATCTCAAGGCTTCTTTTCTTGGACTTGACATTTTCATAAGCAGATTATCAATCAGAAGATAATAGCTAATATATCTTTTATTTTGTCTGCATCTCATTTCCTGCCATCTGAAATA
Organism: Numenius arquata; assembly: GCF_964106895.1. Taxonomy (NCBI): domain Eukaryota; kingdom Metazoa; phylum Chordata; class Aves; order Charadriiformes; family Scolopacidae; genus Numenius; species Numenius arquata. Next base: position 25,866,272 of record NC_133587.1, on the reverse strand, counting down.
TCCAGATGAAATTTAAAGGTTAGAGATTCAATTTTACATGATCACTATTAACAGTATTCCCATAGCTAGAAGATTTTCTTGGTTGATAGTTACAACTAATCAATGATCTATTTTAATGTTTAATACTGTTTTGCTTTGCAACATTCAGGTTTTTTTCCCCTGATAGGACTGCTAAAAGAGATATGCCAGCCTGAAGTATGATAAGGGTGAAAACTAAGCCAAAAAATGCAGATGCCATCTGGACTCTGCTCTTTCCAATTCTTTCTTTTTAATAGTTTTATTCACCTTTTCTGTTCAATTGTTGAATTGTTTCTGTTCAATATCTTTTCTAACATTGTTCAGTTTATTGTAGTAGTTCGTAGGCTGTACCATAATTTTCTCCAGAAAATCTAATAGTGTCTTTTGGATATAGAAATTCTGGTGCTGCTTCTACTGACTTTTTAGATATTTACTGAAAAAGTCGATTTTTATTACTTTGGAGGGGGTTATCTCATCTGTATGCTTTAAATCTACTTTCATGCCTTTCATTTTTTTTTTCTTAGACTGCAAATATACTAAGTTTTATTTCTTCAGGCTTGTTTTAATTAGTCCTATCCACATACGCCTTCTTTGCGTCTCCTCCTAGTTTTGTAGGTTATGCCATACAGAAATAACTTTGGATCGATTTATCCTCTCATGTTGAAGTTTTATGTCAAGTCTCCTTTCATAAGGATTTATTATTGATTGGAGCTTATGAATTATGTTTGTAATATTCATCTTTCCACAGAACAGTTGGGCAAAACCTGATATCAATTGCTATGCCTCAGTGACATCATGGCTATTGGATATTGCTGTCTTAGTCAAAATTATTTATGGTTATTTAATATTGAAATTGTGACGTAGTTTTTGATCAACTCTTCTACGACCTTTGAAAAAGCCCTTGCAGTACCATGTCTCTTTACAGACAAACCCATTGTTTTTTTTAAACAGCGTACTGAACTTTGCATTTAGTTTCATGCTCTTCTGTGGACTTGTTGAGGTCCTGATTTTCATTAACTTAGTTATTATCTGGCACAGAATTTATATTATACTTTTTTCAATGTCTGTCTTATTCCCCCTACTTCTTTCTGAATAAGCCAATTAAACTTTAAAAATACCTATGTTTTGAACCTCTGTCTTTTTGGGGCACTCTTTGTACCTTGTGAATTTATAGAAAGCCTTGGAAAGTGTGCTAGTGTCAGACTCTTAATTTCCACCTTTTGAAAAAAAGTCACATTACCACCATTATTCCATCTTTGGCTTCATCTCTTGTGCTTTTCACTGTGAACGTCCAATGATACCAGAAACACCTGAATGCTGCTAAAGACTGTATATGTTTGCAAAAGGTCCAGGATACATAGTACTGTTATTCAAAATATCTGTAAAATTCTGCATTCAGTAAAAAAACTCTGTAGATCCATCTAAGCTCTTAACTCTTTCATCCTTAAAGAAAGGGAATGTCTCCACAGCTGAAAAGACAGGCAGATTTCAGGTCACTCTTCTCCCTTCTCCTTTGATTTTTACAAATGGAAAGCTAATATTGCTCTTCAAATAAAAAGAAGCCTGGATTGTTTCATACATTATTATTTGCAAAGCCTGCCAAAGACAACAACCTCCACAAAGAACTACACATGCCCAGTCACTCTGGCCTGTATGCTGTCCAAGAAAAGCAGAAACAGGATCATCTTTAAAAGACGTTTTTAGAATAATGTGGGTAACCTAGAAGAGTGAGGATGGTAGAGCTGGACCTATAATCGTGTAATGTTTATATTATAGCACATAGCAGTTTATAAACTTACCACATCCTTAGGTGGAGGCTCTACTTCCTTCTTTACTTTTTTACCCATCCTAAAAACAAAAACAAAAAAAATAAAAGCAGACAAACAAAATCCCTTCTGCGTTTTAGGAATCAGTTTACCGCTGATTCAGAAAAGCGTGTAAGAGACTTTCATTCGACCCATTTAATCAATTTGAAGATTTCTTTGACACAGTAATTTCTATGCAGAAAGTTGTCCCTTACAAGCAAACCAAACTTTCTAACATTTGAACACATTTGGTAAAATACATCTGTCAACAAAATACATAACTAAGATGACAGATGTGAGACATCACAGGGTCAGCTTGTAATGTGGTACAAATACATAGGACATGCTTTTCCGTAAGTTAGTTTTATCTGCATCTATGTATTGGGTCTGCCTGATGTGGAGTTAAATTTCCACATAGCAGCCCTCATAGCGCTGTGTTTTGTACTGATAGGTGTTGCTAACACACTGGTGTTTTGGCTATTGCTGAGCAGTGCTCACACGGCATCAAGGCTGTCTCTCCAACGTTGCCCACTCCAACCAGTAGGCTGGGGGTAGGCAAGATCTTGGGAAGGGACACAGCCAGGACAACTGGCCCAAACTGACCAAAGGGATATTCCATACCGTACGATGCCAGCTCAGCAATAAAAGCTATGAGAAAGGAGAAGAAAGAGGGAGGGAGAGGGGGTGAAGCACATCCGTTATTTACAACATTTGTCTTGCAGAGCAACCGCTGCACATGCTGAAGCCCTGCTTCCTGGGAAGTGGCTGGATATCACCTGCTGATGGGAAGTAGAGAAAAAATCTTTTGTTTTCCTTTACTTCTGCGTGCAGCCTTTGCTTTTGCTTTATTAAATGGTCTTTATCTTGATCCAGCAGGGTTTTTTTCCCTCTTATTTTCTCCCTCTCTGTCCACTGAGGAGGGCAGTGATACAGTGGCTTGGTGGGCACCTGGTGTTCAGCCAAGGTCAACCTACCACAATGCATAAATCATATATAGGATCATAGAATGGTTAGAGTTGGAAGGGACCTTTTGAAGATCATTGAGTTCTAAGCCCCCTGCCCTGGGCAGGGACACCTCCCACTAGACCAGGCTGCTCAAAGCCCCATCCAGCCTGAACCTATGAACTTGAAGGTCCTGTTCGGGTATTTCGCCATTTTTGTCTATACATTCTAGGTTGGCAAACATTCTATACAACTGCAGAACGTACAATTAAGTTCTACTTTGAAAACGTGGTTCAAATTCAATTTGAATTCTCTGTTCATATTTCACAGAAGACAAAAATCATATATGGTCTGCAGGTATTAAGAAACAGTTCTGCACAGTACAAATTTGACTGATTTTAAAAAGTTACATCTATTTACACCAAGTCCAGCTTCTGTCTTCTGCTTTTTTTGTATTAGCACATGTGCACGTGAACCAGGAAGACCTTCTCAGCTGCATCTAACTGCAGCTTCTGAAGCATATGGATGTAATACCTAGCATGGACCTAATTTCATGTGGCTTGCAAAACTTCAGCAGAGCCTTCCCGTTAAGCTACAGGCAAAAATAAAGAGCAACATGACCCACTAGCAGTAGCTATGCATAGAACATAACCCAAGTTATGCCGAACTTAGGTTTGTTTTAACACTATGTGAAAGTGAAATGTGCACTGTTAGTACCCCTTAGTAACTCCTCAAAGGGAAACCACACATTCACCCACAGCCAGGACTATCCTTACAGCTTCCCTTTGGTATAAGAGATTATTTTCTAGTGCAATATAAGCTCTAGCCTGGCTGGTTACAAAAGTCAGGGCTATTGTTTGCTGTGTTCAACAAACATTTGGAGCTCTTCTTGAATCCTCTGAATTTTTTCAGGTGGTGTTCCTCTGCTGGCCTCTCAAATAAATTTTAACACAGGAGTGGTGAAAGCACATCCTAAAAATAGATCTGAAATTTAAAACTTCATAGGCAGGTCACTAATTTTAGTTTTGAGAGGAAGACCCATACAATCAAAGCCTCTTCAGCTCCAATCTCCTTTTACCCTTGTGCATATATACATACAAACACGTACACATATGAACACACACACACACTAGAATTCAGTGTTTCAGAAAGCACAGCTTTAGCTAGGGGCAAAGCAACTTATATGAGAAAGCATAAGGACAAATTACTGACAATATATTCAACAAAAATGATGGACATACTACCTTCTGATTTATGCAGTCACTGCAGAAAGTAAGCATGATGCACATACACAAGAATCAGGTTTACAAAGACATTTAGGAAATCGGAGTTATTTAAATTGTGTTAAATCCTGGTATGGAGATATGGACACTTGTTTATAATTATTCCGTTCAGCTAAATTAATTTCAGATATAAATTAAGTTAAAGTCATAAAAAGCTACTTTAATTTTGAATTAGTTTAATTAGGTTTAAACCAAACACTTTAAAAAGTTAATAAAGTTAATTCACATAAAAGTATTTGTAATGTTGCACAATTAATGTTCACGGATTCAAATAATTATGCATATTCCAAGACTGTGAATAACTAAAGTCTTTAATTGTAAATATTTCTTCACGCTTTATAAGTACATCCAACTTCTGAGCATATTTTCAAGAAACTTACAAATTTTTCTACATGTCCAAAAATATTTGGTCTTTGGTAATATTAAAAGAGCAGTATAATGGGTAGCAACAAGCACAGAGAACAGAACTTTATTGTGGATTTTGCCCCTCAGTCTGTTTCTTTGTTGCAGTTACTATTCTGGATTTCAATACATTCTGCCATCAAATATTGGTGTTAGCTTTGTTCCCATAAAGCTCTCTGTATTCAGCGGTCATTCTATGACTTGAGGCAAGGATGCATGTAGAATTCTTTGGCTTAGTGATAATTAGAAGTGTGTCTTCTGCATTGAATTTTAATTATTGCAGACAATCAATGTGTACAGGTATTGAAAGGCTACTGACCCATAAAAGAACTTCTTATTCAAATCCCTTTCTCTCCATGATAACTGCATGTTGTCTTTTTCTCAGTAGGTTTACAGTATGCATATCTTTGATTCTCAAGTTTACTGTTCTAAATATTTAGAAATCAGAAAAAATTTGTTGTAGGATTTAGATTTTTAAATGTGATTAAATGCTGAATCTGTGTTACCTGAAAAACTTCTTTTAAAAACTTAAGACTCTATTCACTAGTAATTAACTGTAAGTAATTAAATAAATTAATTCCTGAATAAATTGGCTGCTCATGGCTTAGATGCATGTACTCTTTGCTGGGTTAAAAACTGGCTGGATGGCCGGGCCCAAGGAGTTGTGGTGAATGTAGTTTAATCCAGTTGGTGGCCATGCACAACTGGTGCTCCCCAGGGCTCAGTATTGGGGCCAGTTCTCTTTAATATCGTTATCAATGATCTGGGCAAGGGGATCGAGTGCACCCTCAGTATGGTTGCAGGCACCACCAAGTTGGGCTTGGATCGATGGGCCTATGGTATGAGGTCCAGGAAGGCCAAGTGCCAGGTCCTGCATTTGGACCACAACAACCCCATGCAGCGATACAGTCTTGGGGAAGAGTGGCTGGAGAGCTGCCTGGCAGAAAAGGACCCGGGGGTGTTGGTCAACAGCCAGCTGACTATGTGCAGTGTGCCCAGGTGGCCAAGAAGGCCAAAAGCATCCTGGCTTGTATCAGAAATAGCATGGCCAAAAGGACTAGGGAACCAAGACATTGAGGTGCTGGAGCTTGTCCAAAGAACAGCAATGAAGCTGGTGAAGGGTCTAGAGCACAAGTCTTATGCGGAGCAGCTGAGGGAACTGGGGTTGTTCAGCCTGGAGAGAAGGAAGCTGAGGGGAGACCTTATTGCCCTCTACAACTATCTGAAAGGAGGTTGTAGCGAGGTGGGTGTTGATCTCTTCTCCCAAGTAACAGGGGATAGCACAAGAGGAAATGGCCTCAAGCTGTACCAGGGGAGGTTTACATTGGATATTAGGGGAAAATTCTTCACCAAAAGTGTTGTCATGCATTGGAACAGGCTGCCCAGGGAAGTGGTGGAGTTGCCATCCTTGGAGGTATTTAAAAGACATGTAGATGTGATGCTGAGGGACATGGTTTAGTGGTGGACTTACCAGTGCTAGGTTAATTGTTGGACTTGATGATCTTAAAGGTCTTTTCCAACATAAACAACTCTAAGATTCTAATTCTTAAAGACAAAATAAAGAATATTCTCACTTGGGTAACAGTCTTTACTTCATGTTCTGTAGGTTTCTAAAATCATAGGAGCATACTTTATCCACAATATTTTTTGAGATAAAATGGTTGTTTTAAGTCACGTAGAACTAGAGGTAATAAAGGACTTCGACATAGCAGATGTAGCCAATGTATATTCAGGCAATCTATGAAGTTGTCATTCTATGCTAGTTCCTATCCTTCACCTGGAATTTATTGCTTTCAGTGGTAGACAAGTTAGCCTGCTTTACTTTGCTCCTACCCAGTTTCAGTGCAGTCATCTAATACGGAATTGTCTCTCAGCCAGCAGGACAGTCATTACATCTAACTAAATCCTCGTTCCAAAACTACAGTCCCCAACACCCTCCCTCAGCTATAGCTATTCTTGGTGCCTAAGCTCAGCAGGCACTTCCCCATTTCACTCTGAAATTCATTATGGCCTTCAGTTTTCCCATAGGACCAGAAATACCCCAGTGTGAGTATCTTAAGTGAACCAGTATCCAGAAACTACGAGCATCATCCACTAAACTAAATTAGGCATCAGTACTTAAGTTAGTCACTGTCCTTGATAATGGAGAACCAGTCAACGTATTCAATAGCTCTTAAGGAAGATTCATCCTAAAGTAGGTATCTAAAATTGAATTGCACCTTAAAAATAACTACTTCTTCCATAGACCAAAAACAGAGTTTAGAGTTGCTACCTCATGTATTGACATTTACATTTACACTGACATCTAGAGTTAGTGAGATAAACTTATTACCCTGTTTCTCCACACGAATCCACATGCCAGGCTAGGTCTGGCAGATACTATCACAGTAGACTGAACATTTATTAGCAGAACTAGGCATATAACAAAACACAGCCACCTTGTCTTTTTAAAAGTGGCTGAAGGAATAGGCCCATCTCCAGAACATCTCGCCCATAAGTGGAAAACGATCATGAGGAAGGTCATAAATGTAGACGTTTTAGTTAAAAAGTGGAACCCTCTAACCTCTTGGCTATTATATCATGAACTGGCATCTCTGCTGTGTCAAATAAAATAAGGAAAATTTATTTACTTTCTGAAAGATTTGTTGCAGATGCCTGCCCAGAGGAGCAAATTCCAAATACTAGATCACAAGATAATGATGGTCACGATCCCTGTACTTACTTCATTTTACTGTCTTGCTCTAGGAATCTCTCTGCTCAGTGTGAATAGTTTCTTAGATTGCCAATCTGAGATATCCATTTATTTCTAGTCACTATACTTTTTTTTTTTTAATACGAGATGATGGATAGCAAGTGAGCCGTAACAAAAAGAGTCTATAAATCATACTTTGAAATATGAGGAAAGTCTTATGGTGGTTTTTCTGTTCAAAATACTGAAATCTTATAAACACTTCCTTTACAGTATGGAGCGTATACCTATACTATCAGAACCCTGTTCTCTGCACTTAAGGACCATAATATTTTGTGGTTTTAAGTCAGACAATTCAGGTAGATAACATCACCTATTCCATTTGCATCTTCTGTTTTCTAAAACATTAAATAACTGACACAACAACCTAATACCCGGCACATACCGAACATTAGTGAGACATGAGACAAAGAACAGGAATAAGCCAAAGACACAGTCAAGCTGTGGAACTTACCTCTTAGTTGAGGAATCAAAGGTCTCTTCTGAGAGCAATTACTCCTATGGAAAAGCAGTGCAGAGAAAAGGATTTAAGAACAGATTCTAACCAGTTATTTTATTACATGTTCCACTTTGCAAATTAACTGTCCTACGCTTTAAGACAATCTGTAGCTGTGTTACTACAACCTGGCCATGATTTTGGGGTTTTTCCCAAAAATGATGCACAAGTGAGATTCTTTTTGCCTTCCAAGTGATAATTACGTAATCTCAACTTAGTCTAGCTAGTTTAAATGAAGTCTTGCTGTTTCTTCTTGTCTCACAGAAATTAAAATCCTTTTTCTGTGGTGACAGTGAAAATTGCCTATAAATTGATCATCTTCGTTGATTGTTTCAATTAATTTCTGTATGGACACTCTAGTTCTTCTGCCTTCCAAAGCAATCAAAAGGAAGACGCTACAATTATAATCATAGCATTGGCAGACAATCTCACTCGTTTCTTAGGTCCATAAACCAGTATATCCTTTCTATGCCAGCTTAAATATCCTCCTCATCGCTCTCAGGTAGCTTTGTCATAATTAAGAGAACAACGTAGAATAATCTTGAAAGTCCCTTCTTTCTTCCTCCCAAATTCTTCTTCCAGCTGTCTTCTGTCATACTCCTTAAATATGGATCAACAGGCGTCCCTTGCCCAGTGTTGTAATGCCAGTGCAAGCATTGCAATACATTATAAAAAACTCAGCTTCATAGAAGAGAGTTAAAAAGAGATACCAGGTCCAATTTAATATTCAGCTCCTGAAGATACATGCTATATGAAAATAGTCTGCCTATTGTTTTATCTGTGACCATGTGTATGTTATGGAAAAAAATGATTAGGATTAAGTCAAAAATCTGCTACAGTGCAACAGTACTGTACTGTTAACTACAATCTGTTCCCAGATACAAGACTGGGATATCTTGTATCCCAGATACAAGATACAAGTATTTTCTATTTTGATTCAGGTGGACAAAATTCATCCCGCTGCAGAAAAAAACCCGACTAAATAAACTCTGATCATTCTGAGAGTTCATTAAAGATTCTTTTTTTTTTTCAAATTATCTATGCATTTATAAACTATACACACAAAAGAATTACAAAAAAAAAACCAAGCTGAGAGATGCAGAGTGAAATACTTTGCAGACAAACCCTTAAAACCAAAATGAGTTTGTAGTAAGATGCCAGGCTGAGGAAATGGCAATGAGAGAGAAAAGGTGGGGATTTTAGGTGAGCTAAAAAAATACAATTATTTATTTAAGATCTCAGAACTTTTAAGACACACTAATACTTTTTATTTGCTTTCTGATATCACATTAACATTCAGCTGAGTGTTACTTTCAAGAGCCCGAGGGTAGATGGTCAGATTTTTAACAAGAGCCTAGATTCTCAGGTATTTGATTCCACAAACTAATGCTGTGAAAATATACAAGGTTTGCAATAAAATTTTGACTTATGTACAGCCTCTGATCGATAGAAGCACCTTTTTTCACACTGCCCAAGGACTATACTTCACTGTTTTCTGAAGCGGAACAACTTGGTACACCTAGTAAGAGGTGTACTAAGGCAGGAGTGTTTCAGTCAACATGTTAAGATCCTAAACTGTAGAGGCAGAATATATTCTCCAATGCGTGCAGTGTAAAAGATGATATATGAATGTTAATAAAAAGAAGTAATGGGAATTGAAGAACATGATAGTATTCTTTCCAAATCACAGAATAACTAAGAGGCTTCAGCACAAAAACCCTCCTTCAATGAATGAACAGTCTTCCATGGCAGACCAGTATCCTGCCTCCAGAGGGGTAAGAGCCAAATGTTTCCGATAAATGCATGAAACCAATCCCAAAAGTCAAATTTCCTCCATCTGTTACAGGGTTTTTATTTCCCTTAAGTACAAAGGTTTAGATCTCCTGAAGTTTTTATGGTCTTCGTAACAATAGTAGCTATTTTTACTGTCCACATCAATGCTTAATCCTTTTAGTCTTCATTCCTAATCTGACATGCTACAGCACAGGTCCAATTGTCGTGTACTGTGTAAGGAAGTACTCCTTAGAATTTTTTAAAAAAGTAAACAGTTTAAATGTGTTATTCAATTCAACATAACATCCCCCTTGTTCTTGTATTACAACTGTAGTTAAAAGATGCCCTGACTTGATCTTTTCTGCTTTCTTTTATAACTCCCTGTACATTCTGATTTATCACCTTTCTAAGCCGCCTTAATTATTTTTTCCATCTAGCTTTTCCAGACATATATGTTTCTTGTCTCAGAGTCCCTGTGTGGCTGTTAAATCTCCCAGATATGATGAACCTAACCTGAAATACCATAATCAATTCTAGAACACTACTGATTTATTCCAGTGACATTATAACTTTTTGGGTACTAATTTTTACCAAATTTCCTCAGTGAAGATTTTCATAAAGATATTCACATATGGTAAACAGGTCATTTTCCCAGTTGATCACAATTAATTTAGGTTCATTACTGAAGTTGTGCCAAATATTCCCGGCAGCATAAATTACATTGGTTTCATCAACAATGAATTTTATCTGTCACGGTGTTACCAGTTCACCTAACTGCAGCAGAGCTCTCAGAAGTTTCTAGCAGTCTTCTTTAGTCTTAGCATAAATTATTTTATCTCACCAGAAAAATTTGATTTCTCTATGTTATTGCTCATTTCCAAATTATAACATCAGACCTAGGATCTATCCTTGGAGAATCTAAGCTGTGACAGCCTGAATGAAGGAGATTTTTAGGAATTATGTGTGTGATTTTAAGTGTCTCGCTGAGATGCATAGTGAAATCCCTCATCCCGTGAGAAAGAGACTAAAGAAAAATTGACTTAATCTAAAACAAATGAGAGTAGTCACCCAACCACTGTGTGAGCAATAGTAGCAGGGCACTTTTCATACCGAAGTCAAAGACGGTCTGCCTGAGGGAGAAAGACATTTTAAAGACTAGTAAAAAATTAAAGGCACTCCTAAGTTTTTAGCCAGCTGTGCCAATCTACATGTCTTAAAATGAATGCCTCCTTCTGCCAGTTTCACAGGGACATCAGGCTGAAAGGGACATTCTAATGATCAGATTCATTCCCCTCCCCATCACAGCCACTGCATCACATTAATCCCACCAGGTACGTATCATGCTGTATCTTAAAAATCGTCAGGTATTTTGTTCCCACTTCTCTCCTTAAAGAGCTGTTCCACAAGCTGATTGGTCAGACAGGCAGGGACCTGTTTTAATTTTTAGCCTACATTTATTCATGACCAGTCTACTGTATTCATGTCATGTTTGAACCGTTGTCAATTACTGTCTTTGCTGGCATGTATCAAAAAACATTATTTATATGAAATATTTATACTATACAATATGTATACACTATATTGTATACATACAATATAATAGATATCCACTATATATATTTACACATATAGACTCAGAATATATTTGAGGATAACAAACATATCCCCACTCAGTTTTCATTTTGTTAGGTTAAAAAACTCTTCTAATGTCCTGCAAAAAATGATTCTTCATTCCCCACATGACCCTCGTAAGCCTTTTTTAAGTCAAATTCTTGAAAACATGGATGACCACAGCTGAACACATTATCCCAGATGAAGCCTCTCCTGACTTGTACAAAATTGTACTCATACTTCTTTGTCAACACTAGAAATACCTCAGCTGTGTTACTATCACATTCATGACTTTTATGGTTGTGTCAAACTGCAAGGGTAGTGCCCTATCATTTAATTTTAACTGTTCATTTACCAGGCTTTAATATGTTTAAAAAACAGTTAAAAAAAATTTCAAAAAAAATGTTACAGTTTAGGACAAAAATACAAGTAGCAGGTTTGCAAACAAAAGTAGGAACTATAGGACATACAAGCCCATCTTGGCATTCATTGCATTAGAAGAATATTAGGTAATCAGAAAACGGCTGCCTGATAAAAATTAAAAAATGAAAAGAAAAAAAAAAAGAAATCTCGCTTCCATCAACAAAGGTGAGAAAGTGAGTTTGCTCAGTCAATGAACAACAGAAAGCAGATGTTTGTCTTGCATAGGTTAAGATAATACAATATCAGACTACCTTATATAGATAATTTCAGATTAGCAACAAGATTATAAAAGAAGAGTTCTGTTCTACAGATAATACTCCTCTGACAGAATATCCATACTTTGTTTTGAAATTCCTGTCTGCAGGTGCCCTGAAACCTTTGAAACATGAATAAGTTAGGGGAGACTTCTTTCCTAATAGCCAATCATCTGTTAGCGTTCTTTAGGATAAAACATCTGTGTTTAAGAATTTTGTCTTTTTTTTCTTTTTTTTCCTCCTCATCTATTATCCATACAATTTTAGGGTCTCATCCCTTTCATGTTACTGTCACACATAAATTCTACATATCTTATCCAGGTTAGCTGTACACTCTCCTTTCTTTGTTCATATTACCTATCCAAACTTTTAAATAAAACTCTTTTCCTCTACCATGTAAGGTTCCTCAGGGCAGGTCCACTGCAGTTTCTTGCTTCCTAGTTCACATCTGAAAATAACTGGTCTCAGTTACCCTCTGCTGCACTAGTCCCCCGTGTCTCTCCCCACCTTTGCTGACACCAATTCCTAAACTCCCAGTTTCCAGTAGGAAACAGCGTCAAGAGCCCCCTAGGTGCAGGATTGGCCCTGCCTGGTTTTAAATGTTATTTATGTTCAGTCTAACATACTTCACCTGTTATCAAATCATACAGTTTTATTATAAATCTTGCAATGATCACTGCTTTTCTGTGGAGGTCGTTATCAAGGAGACAGCAAGTTTTTAGAGGTTCTTTGGTTGTGGTTGGACGAAACTTCAAGGTATACCTTTAAAAACAAATAAGAAAAAGAATCATTATTCTTTTTTTTTGACTTGTGACTTTCTAAGGGCCCCAAACGCGGTGCCCTCAGGGCACGGGTAGAACCGAACCGCTCCACAGGCGCAGCACCGACCTTCGGGGCCCGGCGGCAAGCGGGCTTTAACTGCCACAGCCACCCTTCCATCGCCACCCCGGCCGGTCACTCGCCAGCGACACAAAACGCGGTATTACTACTGACTCGGAGCCGCCGGCGCCCCAGCCCTCCGCCCTGGCAGCACCCGTCCCCTTCGCCCGCCTTCCCTCCGCCACGGGCTCGTCGTGGAGAACCCCCTCGCCCGCTCCGGGCCTGCCGCAGCCCGCAGCCCCCCGCCCCTCCCTCCCTCCCTCCCTCCCTCACTCCCTCCCTCACTCACCGGCCGCGGCCGCACCGCGCCGCCCGGGGGCGACCGGGCAGCAGCGGCCCGCGCCGGTGTTGCGGTGGTTGCCAGGAGACGCCCGCGGCGCATGCGCTGACCGCCGCGCGGGGCAGCGGGCGGGAAGGTGAGGCGGGCTGAGGGGAGCCGGGGCCCGCCGCCGCCGCGCCTTCCCGCCCCGGGCCTTTCCCCGTCGTCCCAGGGCAGCGGCTTCAAGCGTGTTCCTTTAATTTGAATTTCCAGAGCCCTCGGAGAGTGCTTTCACCATAACACCTGTGTTAATCCATCTCTCCACGGTTTATCCCATCTCCAAAGTGCTGGTAACCAACGCATCTTTGGGGGAAACATTAAGTCATCGATACTGATGGGCTGGGGTAGTGATGAAAAAAATAAATCAGTTATTTCTCAAAACTAAACCAAAAAAAAGGCCACCTTTTCACCCAAAGAACACTGAGTATTTCTAAAATTTAACAGACATGCAAGTCTGTCTTGAAAGTTGCCATCCCCACGCCTTACTTTTATTGTCTCTTGTTCCTGTTTCATCATAGAGTAATAGAATGTTTTGGGTTGGAAGGGGCCTTAAAGATCATCCAGTTCCAACCCCCCTGCCATGGGCAGGGACACCTCCCATCACACCAGGTTGCTCAAAGCTCCACCCAACCTGTCCTTGAACCCCTCCAGGGATGGGGCATCCACAACTTCTCTGGGCAACCTCTTCCAGTGTCTCACCACCCTCAGAGTGAAAAATTTCTTCCCGATATCTAGTCAAAATCTACCCTTTTTCAGTTTAAAACCGTTAGCCCTCATCCTGACATTAACATGCCCTTGTAAAAAGTCCCTCTCTAGTGTTCTTGTAGGCTCCCTTTAAGTACTAGAAGGCCTTTATAAGGTCTCCCCAGAGCCTTCTCTTCTCCAGTACCTCAGCCTGTCCTCACAGCAGAGGTGCTCCAGCCCTCTGATTATCTTCATGGCCCTCTTCTGGACCTGTTCCAACAGTCCTGTGCTGAGGGCTCCAGAGCTGGATGCAGTTCTCCAGGTGGGGTCTCATGAAAGCGGAGCAGAGGGGCAGAATCACCTCCCTTGACTTGCTGGCCACGCTTTTTTTAATGCAGCCCAGGGTATGGTTGGCTTTCTGGGCTGCAAGTACACATTGCTGGCTCATGTTGAGCTTCTCATCCACCAACAACCCCAAGTCCTTCTCCTCAGGGAAGCTCTCAATCCATTCTCCGTCCAGACTGCATTTGTGCTTGGGATTGCCGTGACACAGGTGCAAGACCTTGCACTTGGCCTTGTTGAACATCAGGTGGTTTGCACAGGCCCACCTCTCAAGCCTGTCCAGGTGCCTCTGGATGACATCCCTTCCCTCCAGTGTGTCGACCGTGCCAGACAGCTTGGTGTTGATGGTAAACTTGCTGAGGGTGCACTCAATCCCACTGTCCATGTCACCAACAAAGATGTTAAACAGTACCGGTCCCAGTACCAAACCCTGAGGAACGCCACTTGTCACTGCTTGCCACTTAGACGTTGAACCGTTCACCTCAACTCTTTGAGTGCAGCCATCAAGCCAGTTCCTCATCCAATGAGTGGTCCATCCATCAAATCCATGTCTCTTTATTTTGGAGACAAGGATGTTATGTGGGACAGTGTCAAATGCTTTGCTCAAGTCCAGGTAGATGATGTCAGTTGCTCTGACTGAAGATGAAGAGATGTTTCATTATCTCTTTTCACTGCATTCATGAAAAAAAAAAAAAAAAGCTGAAAAAGCCATCCATTCTTGGGAGCAAACAGACAAAACAGTGAGACGACTCCAAGGAAGGCAGAGGCAAACCTCTGCTGGAGCACCACCGGTTGTGGCCCCTCTGGTGAGACATTGGCACGGAGCTTTGTCAGAGGGCCAAAAGAGCCGACTGCTTTCTATTATCAGCTCTGGGTTGATGATGGAGAAAGCCGTGCTGTACTGCTAGTTGTGCTATTCTCAGAATAATAATTCATTGTAGTATTCTCTTTTGCCAGCCAGGGCTATTTTGGAAGAAATATGAAGCCAAATTCTAAAATCAAATAACATTTTCTGTCTTGAAATGCAGCTTAATTGCTATCAGTAACTGCAGAAGTAACAGGAAAATATAATCATTTTGGGTCCTCATAGTCAGGTAATAATAGGTAAAGAAATTACAGCTGCTATCAACTCTCTCCTGTGACTCCTTTTTATCACAAATCTCATTGCCTTCTCCCCAAATTTCTTGTAATGCTGCACTGCAAGCATAAATTTAGTTCTATTTTTACAAGTCTTATCAATCTGTTGAGATCACAGCACCAACAGATCCTGGCCTTACTCTTTGGTAGAGGTGTACCATCGTAACAGAAGGGTTGGTGGGTCATTTTTAGGTGTGAGCAAGCCGCATGCCTGAAGGTGTCTCATTCCACTTTTAGCATCACCACTCCCATAGAAAATTTATGGAGATCTATCATCACCTTCATTGGAAAGCAGCTGCGACGACAAGTCAAGAACCATTTATACTGACCTGTATCTCAGCAGACAGGAGAAATCACACTGGACTTCTAAGGCCAGTTTTTGACTGACAGATACTCCGTGAAGTCTGGCTGATCTCTCATGTTTTGACAATGGTTAGGAGAGGCTCCCACTGGCAGGGAATAAAGGGAAAAAAATTGCAGTAGCTTGGTAGAGGCAAGTCATCTGCTTCGCAATCTTCTTCATGGGTTTTTCTTTCCCTAAACAGACTTGGGCGCTGTGGTGTTGGGCAGGCAGTAGAAATGTAACAAGAGATGAACGTAAACAGTGAAGGCAAAGATTTGCTTTTAACTCTGTGCTGGGTCTGGCTGGGATGGAGTTAGTTTTCTTCGTGGCAGCTTGTATGTTGCTATGTTGTAGATTTGTGACCAAAACAGCATTGATAATGCAGCAGCGTTGTAGCTATTGCGAAACGGTGCTTGCAGAATGTGAAGGCCGCCTGTTTCTCACACTGCCCCACCAGCAAGTAGTCTGGGAGTGGATGAGATGCTGAGAGAGCTGATCCCAGATGACCAAAGGGTTATTTTATGCCATATAGCATCAGGCTCAGTAATAAACCTGGGGTGGTGTCTTTCTGAGACAGCTGTTGCCTGGGGACTGGTCTGCTTGTAGGTTGTGGTGGGTGATGGCCTTCACATCACTTGTTTTTTTTTAAACTTTTCTTCATATATTAAGCAGTCTTTATCTTGACCCACCATTTTTTTTTTCTCACCTCTGCTTTTCTAACTCATTCCCCCATCCTGCAGCTGGTGGGTGCTTAGTTGCTGGTTGGGATCTACTCACCATGAACCCCATGATTTCCATGACTGGGGAAGCTTTTGTTTTTCTTGTCTTTAATTATGGTAGTTCTTATGGCTATTTTGAACATAATTTGGGAAAAATTTTCATTGGGTGGGTCTTTTCTTTATTTCATATGAATAGTGTGGAGGTTTAACCCCAGCTGGCAATGAGGACCACATAGCTGCTCACTCACTCCCCCTGATGGGATGGGGAAGAGAATCAGAAGAGTAAAAAAGTGAGAAAAATTTGTGGGTTGAGATACAGACAGTTTAATAAATAAAGCAAAAGCCGTGAATGCAAGCAAAGCAAAACAAGGAATTCAGTCACTGCTTCCCATGGGCAGGCAGGTCCTCAGCCACCTCCAGGAAAGCAGGGCTCCATCACATGTAACGGTCACTTGGGAAGACAAATGCCATAGCTCTGAATCATAGAATCATAGAATATCCCCCCCTTCCTTCTTCTTCCCCCAGCTTTATATATGAAGAATGACACGAAACGGTATGGGATATCCTTTTGGTCAGTTGGGGTCAGCTGTCCTGGCTGTGCCTCCTGCAAGCTTTTTGTGCAGTCCCAGCATACTTACTGGCAGAACAGTACAAGAAGCAGAAAAGGCCTTGAGCGCTTAGCAACAATCAAAAACATTAGTGTGCTATCAGCACTATTTCCTAGCCCAAATCCAAAACACAGCACTATATCAGCTGCTAGTAAGAAAGTAAACTTCATCTCAGCTGAAATCACAACAAATAGTCACATAAAAGAGATATGACTATGCAGAACTCATGTGAAAGAAGAGGGACATGGAAATTAAACGCATGATCCCCATGCGTTTCAATACACCCCTGGAACACTGGGCTCGGTTATCCTTGAAGACCAAAGTATGTCATGCAGATAGGAAATGGTGGGTGGTCTCAAACTCATAACCAGCACCTTCTCACAAATTTTGTGAAGAGTATGCACCTGTATTGTGAAGCAGACAGAGAGAAAGAAAGAAGAACAGCAGATGACCAGGAGAAAGATGAGCATGTTCTTCCCTCCCCTGCTCTGTTATTCATGCCATGTTCAGATTTCTAACCTTTAAGACCCAGAAGCACCTCCAGGTATGTGCTTTTGTGGAGTTTTGACTCCACGACAGGTGAGATTTGAGCATATCCCCTCTGTGTTCCTCAGTCTAGTGTTATTTTCTATTCAGTTGCGTACCTGGGAGTTAGGGACCATGAGCACATTGTGGGCACCTACCTACTCCATTGACTAAATACACATGGTATCATTCCGTGGAAATGAATTCTGCAGAGGTAATCCTTTCTGTCTTTATTTTTATCTGTGTTTGCCATGGGTAGAGGCAATCAAGCACTGTGTGACAGCCATATAATTGCAGTATATTTATTATGTTTTGGCACAATCATGCAAATATATCAAGAAAAATATTTTTTAATTTAATTTGTGAAAATATTCTGAGGACATCATTAAGTAACAACATACTAATAAGGAAGCAAAGGAAGAGGACTAATGAGGAAAACAGTTACAAAATGTCATGAGAATTCACAACTGACAAGTAGTCACAAATGACAAATATTTTATTGAAATATAATTTATTGTAACAGTAAAAAACACAATACAGAGTAATAGAAATTGTATTAAAGATAGGAGATTATGAAATTAAAGAGCTTTCTAGAGACTAAATACATAATAAAGCGAATAAGGACTCTATTAAGAACACATTTTAATGACACTTCATGACTTAGCTTTTGATAAAGCCACTATAGAATTTGGGTGCTTTCCTGTGAAGGAACGGGGCCAAATATCCCATCAATATGATTTGCTTCCACAAAAATAAATCAAGTATGGATTAAAAACATACTTGAAAGAATACTGTGGAACAACATTTTAAATATTTAATTTCAAAAGGGATTTAAATGCATAAGCTACTGCTAAATCAAAGTATTTGTTGAGTTTAAGTGTTGGAAATTTGCATGTTGAGGTGTTTGAAATTATCTTTCCAGTGTTACTGAAAGCACCACTGGGGGAGTAATTTCTCATTTCCTGAAACATCAGAAGTGGAATTACTACTTGCTGAATTGCTTGTCTGAAATAATTCTTTTTTCCATTTAAAAAAAAAGATCAGTCATAATTTATGCTTTAAGAAATACCTGATGACATACCGTACAAACAGCCTTGTCATATAACTTGTTTTATATCAGTCTCAAAAGACACTTAAGAGGAACTTTCCTTTTCTGACAAGAAGCAGCTGGCTTAGGGAGCGATGAATTTATAACATATCATCTTGGCATTTCGGTTTGCTGTATTACTTCACACATTAAAATACTCAATATCAATGTAAATGGACCTCTTTCTCTAGGAAAAAAAAAAAAAAAAGGAAATCAAAACAAAGAACAAGCCTTTCATTCCTTTGGCCTGCAAGTGAGATTTCTAAGTCTTCATTTTTTGCAGGCACCCTGCCTTCACCAAGTGTATGGTGTGGGAGTACTGAAAAATGCCCTCCCAGCGTAGATGTATCTCTAGTCATTTTTTCTTCTATATGACATTAAAACTAAATTAATGGATGATTATTTTTAGTGAATGTATTAAACAGTTTGTAAATGGCAAATTCCATAGTACTACCATTTAGAAACTGATGACTTGCAGGCAGCCTGTACCTAGATCTACAGCCTAGATCTCTGACTGCTGGTAGTGGTATATAACATCACTGCATGTGTGCGTATGTACTTAATATCTTCAGAGATACTTAGAATGGGGTCACCAGTGAAAGTTTTAAGCTGGGAGTTGAGACCACTGGCTTCTTGTATAATCCTGAATAAGATGCATAAAATGAAACAAATTTTGTTTAACTGGAATGACTAAATACCTTAGTATTTCTATACTTGAATTTCTGCCGATGAAACCGGACGCTTCTGTTTAAAGTGTTTTAAGCTGAGGTTCATTAAAGTCCTCGAATATTGTTGCTGGAGCATATAAGCATTACAAAATTAGGAAGGTTATGCTTCAGTGGTATCTGGTAAATCAATAGGTGGCACACTTGTTTCTTAGGGCCTATATACCCTAAGAAAATGAGATTGGGTTTTAAGTCACCGTGACTATTGCATTTTTTGTTCTGAAAAAACAGTAGTTTAGGAGTGACCGCAGTCAGCTAACATAAATGAACATATACAAGTGTGGTTTTTATCTAAAGTGGTATTTGAAAACTGTAGATGTTATCAGAGATGTTAAGGGATGCCTGTAAGGAATGACTGAAGGAAGGGATAGAGGAAGAAATCACATTTTTGACCTTATATCTAACACAGATCAGATAAATCTGCCTAAATATTTTCACAGTGTCTTCGCAAATATATTTTAAAACATAGCTTTCTTTCCCAAGATGTAGATCATCTGGGATCTGTCAATCCTCTGTGATGCTACTAAGTGTCATCCTGGACATGCTAAGTTTGGTATTGGATGTTCTCAGAGGCCATAATCTCTTGTGCTGGTGAAGGAGTACACAGATTGTGTTTAAAAAACCTGAGATTTTTCTTACCCATATTTCAGTTTACAATTTCAGTCTTCAAAGGTGAAACATTCTGTAGTGTCCTCAGGACAAATTGTGCTGTATTGTTTCCATTCTTGTAACAGCACCAACCCTCTGAAGCCTTGCCAAAGGCTGTGTTTCAACAAGGGATGACAACTCTGTTCTTATCTTGGATTTGAAGGCTAGAGTCACAAAATATAGAGGATAGTTTAATGAATATTTTTAAGTTGTTTCAATACTGTAGCATTCAAAATGGGTACTTTTCCTAGTCAAAGTCTTTGCTCTTTTAATTATAGATTTAGAATTCTCAACATTTGTTGTTTCGGTCCCTTTCTTTTTCTCCCTATGTTTCTTTCTGGTTCGGAGGGGAAATTGAGCAATTTTTTTCACTTCAGTTCCTCTTCATTAATCTACTCTGTAATTTACATAACTCAGAAAACAGTACAGACTACAGAATTATTGTTTCATTTTCCTTTTTCTTACTTTTAAAAACTTGAGGCCAAATAGATGTGCAGCTGAGAGAGAGAAGAAATCCTCCATGTAGAGATTATTTTTTTTGAGTTTGGAAATCAGCAAAGAAACAAACATTTTTAAGTTTGAAGTTATGCACACAAGTCATACAAATAAATTTTTCTGAGAAAGATACTAGTTTGGATGAAAGTATTTATTGCTGCGATTTTTTTTTTAACTGAAAATGCCCTTTATGTCTAGAAAATGGGTTCAGAAATGAGAAATTGTACTTAAAAGTTATTTAAACTATCAATCTATTGCTTTTAAATATTGTTTATCGCATTTCTTAATATTAGCTGGGATACCTCTCTGTTGTGTTTTCTGATGTTGCGAGAGTATGTAAATAGCCTGTTATTTCTGAAATGTTTTTAGGTCAGATACATGTATCTAGGGATACCTATATGTCTTCAAACTGTTTTCCTCTCTCTCCCCCTCATAGTCAGGAGAATTTTTGTAAAAATCAGAGCATCTATTTGTTCCCACACCCTACTAATTTTTAAGGAAACGCTTATTTTGGAGTGCTTTTGCCAGACTCAGATCAGAGAATCTTGCTGGCCAACCGCTTAATGAGCCCATGGGTAACTTGAAAGATGCCAGCACTGCTGTCTCCGAAGTCTGTTTGCGGTGCCAGGCCTTATTGTTAGAATAGAGTAATTCACAGCTTGAATTAGATCTAGATCTGGATTTATCAGCATAGCTCTTCTGATATTTTTGCTCCTATGGCAGCTAGACAAAGTGGAAGAGGAGCACAAAAAGCAAGACGAGCTGTGCTTTAGGTCAGTGACCTTGAAACTGTATGGCAATGAATAAGGCTCTTGTTTTAACTTGAAAATATTTTGAATTTCACACGTTTCCTAGCTTGATTACTATCTAATTCTTGGTTTGGCATTATTTGTGTTGAAAATTACCTTGGCATTTTGTCAGCCTACCAAAATGTTACCTATTTTTGGATATTAAGAAATTGGGCATCAGCCCAGTCATTTTAGGTGTTTGGCAGAGTGCATTCAGGAGCGTTTGGTAGGACATCTGCACAGAATTGTTTCAGAGCTGTGTTTAGTTTAGGATGCTGAATAAGATGCTAACTAACATGTTCTGCAACACAGCCCTCCTTTGTCTTCTGCTTTTGCTCTGTTCAGCTAGGCATTGTTGGATCTTGCCCTCCCCTTGACTCGAGGATAAGTATACTTTTTGTACTTGCCCAGTCCTGATTTCTGAGTAGATACATACTAATGCACCTTTTGCTATGCTTAAATCAGAATAGGACTAAATGCTGCATGTTTTTGCAAAATCACTGCTGTCCAAAGCAGCAATAATTTGAGTTCAGTTGCCTTACCTGGTTCATTGATAGATAATATGAACACGGCAAAAAACTTTCCAAAGAGTTTTGAAAGTCCATGATCTGAGGGTGTGGTTGCCAATGCAGAGGGTAATGGTATTGAAAGAGGCTTTTAGAGCATGTAATTTTGTTTTGGTTACCTTCCTTCTAATTAGGTAGACACACAAAGGACTACCTAGATGGAATGAGGGCTGTCTTTGTCGTACCTCAGGATCTTGCTTTCACCATTTGGATTTGGGGAATGTTTTGCAGAAACCAAAGCAGGGGGTGAGAAGGGGAAGGATGCAAGCTGGAGAGTTCATGTGTTTTAGTCCCTGACACGGGACACACGCAGCTGACCACACTCAAACGAGGGAGCTCAGAAGCACCCCTGGGCCTCTCTTTTAAGTCAGTGAGGTTTGATCCCGTACTGATTCCCAGGGCTTTTTTTCTTGGGAGCCTGGTGTTGTGCAGCATTCTCTTACCATAACATAGAGCAGGGTCCGAAAAGTTACTTACTAACTGCATGTCTCCGTGTTTTGGTGGTCATTGAAAATAATTTCTTTACATGACATGTATGCTTAATAGATCAACTTTTGCAGAAAATGTATTGTGGCACACGACACAGTATCATGGCATTGCATCTCACCCTGTAAAGTTCTACAAGTCATAGGAGATGAACTAAAAAGATAAACACAGCAATTGTATATATTTCCATAGTATTCACCTCACGTCTTCATTAACCAATCCAGGAAGCTTAACAGCAAATGAACAATTCTGTACCAAAAAGCTATTTTTAGGCCAAGTGGTCTTGTCTCTTTTTCCACTGTGGTTACCCTGAAGTAAGAGATGCTATTGCAGCCACAGATTCTGTGTTTAAATACTGATGGTTTGTATATTGTTTGTATATTTTCTATACTGTCTTCCCTGTGACATGCAATTGGTTAATATTCAGGTTCTGTGTTCTGGAATCAAAATAGACACACACTTGTAAACTCTGGTGCGTTTCAAGACACTTCCTCTTTCCACAGCAGCAGAAGTTTCTTTGCTCCTAGTGCCAAGCTTCCACCCAGACAGCCCTCTGCAAAAAACTACTCATCCCTGTGCTACATCACTACCTGCTGCACGTTGTTTTATCCGCTACTTTCTGTACCTGCTTTGGATCGATCCTCAGTCCACTTCTCCATTCAGAAATCCCAACCACTGGCACCTACATCTAGGTCCCAGCGCCTGGTAGGCACATCGCTCAGTCGTTGGTAGGATCTGGCTGTGCCCTATGTTTTGGGCAACGGCTCTTAAAGTTTCTTGGGTTTGGAAAGTCTCTTGTTGGAAAAAAAAAAAGGGACTTGGTGATTTCTTACCTGCGTACTGAATCTATGGCATCTGTCATGCCCATGCACTCACAGGAGTGAGTTCTAGCAAGCTCTCTTTTCGATGTGTCAGCTTCTTTTATAGATTTTATATATATATATATATATATATATAAAGTTTATGGATATTTATTTTTTTTAACGATGTAACTGCAAGGTAATAAGAGCTAAAGGTAACAGTTGGAGACATAGAATAGCTTGGCCAAAAGGACAGAAAATGTGATAAGTAACAACAACAATAATAGTAAAATAAGCATTGTAAGTAAATAGCATTGGAGTTAGCAAGGGGACTAAGTGGAATTTGGCCGTCCTTAGCACCCATGCTGCAGCGTGCTGTTCTGTGCATGATACATCCATCTAGTCGCACCAGTCTATGTCTCTACAGACTGTATCTGCATCAGTCTTGATAATATGGACTCTTTTCAATGCCGGGATTTGCTTGACAATCCGCACGGCACGTCAGCGTTGTGCTGGCATTGCCTTGTGGCTGTGAACTGCTGCAAGCCCTAGGGAAACAGAAGCACAGGAAGCACCGGAGAGAGAAACAGGATAAGTTGGGGTTTTGCAGGAGTTCTTTGTATGTTCTCAATCTTAGCTGAGTGAAGGAGCCAGCACTGATTCTGAAATAAATAATAATTGTATTTATGGTTGCAATTACTTTTAGTCCCTCCCTAAATTACATTATTTAGTTTTTAATGTGCACTGCTACCTCTGAAAGCATTACTTGTATATAATTTTACTGCTGATAGTCAGGCTGGTGTGATGTATGTAACAGACCTATATCTTACAGCTCTATCTAATTTGCCCTTACAGGAAGTCATTTTGGTGATTGCTTGGGTTGGGTTTTTTTTTTTCCATTCACTGTGCCAGAATTAAGATGTGGCAGACAGACCCACACGTTATTCAGAGTTCTTTTTGTAAAGATACTGGATTTGAAGATGTGCTGGACTTGTGGTTATTTACTTTCTAAACATTTAAATCCATATGCTAGCACTGTTTTTTGTTGCTTGCTGGTTGATTGTGGTTGTGTGTTAAACTTGAGTAGGGAGGAGAGAAGCTTTCTGTCTTGCAAAGGGAAATCAGATTTTAAAAGCATTTAGAAAATGATGACTGATATCTGCTTGCAGACTCTCCAGGATATTTTAATTTTTACCTTCATCAAATTCTATTGGACATCTTCTAGTCTACTGATACCAAAGTGTGTATTTAATAGTTTCTCATGTAAAATTAGGCAACGACGACTGTGGTCATTTTTTTTCTTCATCAGCCCAATTCTTGAGACATGTATTTCAGTTACAATAGCTGGTCACGCAGCCCATGCAGTTAAGCAATGGGTTAACTGCTTCTCTCCTTGTGACAGTTCCTCAGTTGCTATAGATTAAAGGAGCTGACTTCAGCAGAACCAGATCTATTTCCAGCAGCTCAGGATATGGTGTCTTGAGCTATATTCAAATTAAACAAACTTGTTCAATTAGCAACAATTACTTTTGACAGTGAAAGGATAATAGAGGATTTTGCTCACAGGTGTCTGTCTTTGATCTTAGTCCACTGAACCATTTAATGATCCTGTTTGGTTTGGTGCTGCAAGCTATCAACTAGACAAAGATTATTTAAAAAAAATTAGTTCTATAATTTTCAAAGGCCTTTGCCACTAAATGTTCATGTCTAAATCTCTTTGCGTGTGACTCGGGAGGCCGTAGCAGCAAGAAGAGCTGCAATGAGAGATAGCAAAAGGAAAAGAGATGCGAGGTGCAGAGAGGAGGCTGAAATGGATCTCTCGATGACAAAGCTGAAGCATGAGCAGTCAGAGAAATAAATCAAAGGATGGTATTGCTTATTCTGTTGGATTTTCCTATGTTCATGCAGGAGGCACAGACATATGCTTAGGATTAAAGCTAATGTGCCTTTCAAACAAAAAATCATTCTCTGGGGTTTATGTTTTCTGTTCTCACAACTCTTGAGTTCAACATTGAAGTCATTAGCAATTATGTGGGAGAAGATAAATCTCCCTTCAGGTCTCTGACTGGACTCAAGAATCTGGATGCAACATTTCCCCCAGTGATAGCTTGATACCACTTTCTTATCTCTAGCCAGCTCCGCTCTGTTGCATAGTGTTCCTCTATTTTTCTTCTGCAAAGTGTTGGTAAATACATACTAAAAAAAAGGCTCAGAGTAATGTATGTACTGAAGACCAACACAGACATACTGACATTTTTTGGAACAAGTATTATTTCCTATTTGGCAGGCCTATAGATAACTAAAACATTTTTTTCATTTTCAGGAATACTCCATGCTGATGCCTGTTTGCTTACTTCACTGTCATGAACAGTAAATCTATGCACAGTAAGTCATAATGAATCATGCTTATTAACAAGTAATATCTGATGAGATATTAATTATTAAGATATCTTATCAATTAGGATGTTAATTGATAATATGTTGTTCATGTTTATTAGAAAATGGAAACCATTGGTAAGGATTTATATATTCATATAAATTACATTTAGAGTGTTATTCACAATATTCAGCTCTAACTTTCTCTGAATAATATGGAAAGGCTATGATTAACTATATGTATTTCTGTTACTGTTCTGACAGATTTATCAGGAGACCATATTTCAGATTTCTGTAAATTATAACAAGATATGACAGGCAGGCTAGATAAGAAAGGATAAACATCTTCATGAGGAAAAATTGGAATGATTATATATTGTACTTGGTAAGAGAGGGATCTTGTTGGAAAGAAAGATGAGGAAAGAAATTCTAACAATTTCAAGGCCATAGACAATTTTAACTTAAGATTCTACTTATTTTTCCACTTGGCAACTATTACATTAGCTATAGCATAGGGAGATCAAATGGAAACAGAAAACAGGAAGCTCTTTCACATTGCAGGCAGCAGTAATGGGTATGGCAAACAAAACCTAGCCATTTTCATTTGTCCGTTTCATTGTGCTAATGAGACTCTCTTGCTTATAAAGGGTTTCACTTGGCTATTGAGCTTTCTGCCAGTTTAGAAATTGGCTAGTACTATGTAGTTGTATTGTATGTTTTAGCACCTGTTGTTATGGTCATTACTCAGGGATAGTGACAATTGCCCTTTGGTCTTTTGTACATGTTGTTCTTTCCAGCTTCTCTATGGCTTATTGTTTTTTGTGGTCTGAACCTGTCATCTTCCCAGCCTGAATAATTTTCTCGCTGTAGGACAGTTAGTGTCTCATCAGTCAAATACTTCGCTATGTGAGTGATTTATTCACAGCCGTGGGGTTTTACAAAACTATCAAGATCACTTTCCTGAATGACACAAATGATACCATTACTAAATATAATACAGAGGGATTTATTGCACTGTCTGCTTTATAATAAACTGCAAGTTCTGTGCATTGTATGGTATCAGATATCAGTGCTTTCGGGTCCCATTTATTACAGTACCTGTGAGAATGCTGTGCTAGGCCAGGGGACAGAAGGAGCACTGAGTGATGGGCTAACATGGAGCTGGGAAACTGGGCTGCAAGGAGAGTATATCCCCCAGCAGGACCTCTGTGAGCAGGAGGCTCTGTTAGGATGGTGTGGACTCGCAACAGCTTCATTCCTGCTCCATGATCTCATGCACCAAATCAAAGGATCTGTGTAAATGCTGAATAAATGTGTGTGTTTGATCCCCAGCTGCAAGAGAATGCCAGGCAGGAGCCAACTGCGTGAACCCTGCAGGCAGTGTGAAATACTTGGCAGGTCTGAAGTCTAAATTCAGTGATGCAGTGGATGTGATTGCCACAGACTAGCATCTTGTACAATCACTTACATCTTTCGGATGAAAAAGATAGAAGGCTATAACCACGTTGGGCTCACTAAGCCAGAAGCAACATACAAAAAGAAAACAAGTTGAACACCATCAGATATTTTCAAATTCTACTTAGGAAGGGAGAATATAGTACTAATATTCCAAAAAAGATAGAGACTGTTATAACAAATTATCTAAAACCAGAAAAGAACCCTTTACTATAAGTACAATCATGGGTTACACTTTATGTCAGAGTGGTTTTGTGAAGCTGGTCATAGCTGTCAAGCTCAATCAGTAATTAATATATTGTGCCGAATAATGATTACATGGATGCATTTGGGGGCATTCTGGTGAGTTCTGTATGCAAATGTTTTAACTGGTATAGACAGTATTATTTAAGATTTTGCCAGTGGTTGTATTTACACGGAGTTATGCAGTAATTTATAGGCTAGCACCTCATAGTCATCTGGCTTTCTATAACTTTGATGAACACTACATTTGCTTTTCCCAAACACCGAGTTTGTATTCATATTCCTCCTCCTCTACCTTATTTTGAACTTTCCTGTACAGAGTTTCAAGCAAAAAATGACCAAAGATATAGGAAGTGACCAGTGCTCACTTCCTTTGAAATTGGGAATCAAAGCCACGTCTTGGTTCCAGTCAGCGGGTTTGAGTTCTGTTGACTGTGTAGTTTGAGGTCCAGCCACAAACGTTTCTAACTTCCCATTATGCAGAGAGTCCAGTACAAAGCTAATTTATTAGTTACATTTCTAATCTTCCCTTACTGGAGCTATTGTTTGTCAGACCAGTTTGAAGATGAGGAATTTTATTTTCGGTGTTGATGTCCCGAATTTCTTTGTTCTCTTTTTATTTGGGATAAAATAAACCAAATGTCAGGTTTTAGGCAGCTGATTGTCAGTCCAAAATGGACAGAGGCAGTGAAAATGGAGATGTCATTATTTGTAGTTTTTATTCTGAGGACATGAAAAATACAGAGTTGTTGCCTGGGAAGTGCTTCCACTTTATCTAACAAAGTTGTAGACAGATAGTTGAAGACCAGCATCCCACAACTTGCAGCTTGATATCCAGCTTGACTGATATAATTCTTTAAAATCATGGTCTAAACACACACCAAAGGCATGGAAAGAGCATGAGAAACAACCAAAATGCAGATATTTTCAGTGAAATATACCCCATATGTCTATTACATGTATCTATGGGTTATAACTGATTAGCACGTTTGGCTGTTAGTTGGAGGTGCAGCAGGTGATACGGGCTCAAGGACAAAACTTGTGTTTTTGGAGAGGATTATAGGTTGTCATGCCAGTGATGGCAGGGACTGGACTCACTGACACTGGAAGCCCTTTCCATCCCCGTGTGCCAAGTACTGATTCACTTAACATTTGAAACTGAATACCTGAGGATGATTTTTTCCATTTGGGTTCCTCTGGTTTTCTTACCATTTTCTTTTAATCTTTTCAGCGTATTTTGTAAAATTAGCTCCTTTGTTATCGTTATTTTATTATTTTACAAGTTACATACAAACTAGGGACTGGGGGCTCCAATTTAGTTGCCTGCACATAAAGGTACTCCATATCTTTTCAGATCTCCAAGAGGATCTTAGGCATCCTCAGGCAGATGCCAAATGCAGTGTATGACTGACTCTTTTTTTATAGTGCCCAGCTCGAGGCCACGGGCGGTACGCAGGAAGCTAGGACATCTCAAACGGCATCACCAGGTGCCCATGTAAAAGTACATGAACCAAACCTTTGCGATGGACTTTAGTTTGCAGATTTATGTATCTACATAGAGCACGACATCCTACAGTCCTCTCCAAAACCACAATCAGCAAAACCCCTGAACAATACTGGACTGAAAGACAACTTAAAGATTAATTATGATCCTTTGCAGTATTTTTATTGTTACTGTTGTTTACATGTCATGTTAACAACCAAATTTTCAAGACTTTCTTAGCTAAACGTGTAGATTTCTGCCTGGTGGGACTTTCAAAAACACCCATGCAGGATAAATATGCTGCAAGAGGGGACACCTAACTCTCACTGGTATTTCTGGAGATGAGACATTTACCCTTTTTAGGCATTTAGAAAAGAGAGTGTCCAGTAGTATCTGTGGGAACCAATGTACTTTGAAAACCTGCAGTAATTATTTAATTGAAGGTAAGTAATTTCTGAGCTCTGCTTAGAAATTTAAGACATACCAGATTAGAAGTACTGCGGATTATGTGGAATATTTAATCATTTTAAAGAAAGAAACCGACAAACACCATGACCCTTCTAGTTATGCATCATCTGGCAGCTTCTTCAAAAAAACACAGTAATTGAACTCCATGTGGGAGAATGTGGGAGGCTGGAAGGTGTTTATGCACCAGTTCAGAAGGACTCGTCACGGCGTATGATTTGCCATGCAGATCTGCCGGCGCAGGCAGATCCCAGTGGCAGAATCTGACAAATGGGCAAGCAAATCCGCTGTGCTGTGGGGGGAGATAAGCAATGCTGTGATGAGACACAAAAAGGCAGTAACGTCAGAACTGTGGTCAAGGAATATCATAGCCACTGTATTTTGTATATACTCAATTGAGGGGGGGGATATGTATAACAGATGGCCCGAAAACAGCAGTTTTGAATTAATCAGGATGCAAGGTTACGAGGATCTAGATGACGGATTTAGTGTATAGATGCAGAAAAGCTAGATATGAGAAGTATTACAGCGGTAGCAGTAGCAACCTGTGCACATAGGCTTAGAATTTAGTTAGGAAAGCCTTCTGAAGGTCTTCAAATCCAGTCCCTTGCTCAAAGCAGGACCAACTTTCAAGTTGCAGTGGGCAGTCCAGCCGAGTTCTGAGTATCTTCAAGGATGGATTCCTACCCTTTCCGGGCAACCTGTTCCTGTCCTTAAATACCCTCACATAGGAATTTTTTCTGTGTCCACTCAGAATTTCCTTTGTTGCAACCTGACTCTTGTCTCTTGTCCTTTCCCTGTGCAGCTCTGAGAAGAGTCTGACTTCATCCTTTCTGTAAGCCCAGTAAGGCAGTTCAAAGCAGCAACTGGATTCCCACTTAGCCATCTCTTCTCCAGGCTGAACAAACCCAGATACCTCAGCTTCTCCTTGTATGTTGCATTTCTGGTCCCTTAAACATCAGGACTGCAGGACTTGGTCCAGTATGCCGATGTCTTTCTCGTACTGGGGTTGCCAAAACTGGACATGAGTGTTGAATAGCGGGGACCACTCCACTTGTTAGCCAGCCAGCCATGTGCTGCCAATGCAGCCCAGTATGGCATTAGCATTGCTGCTGCACTGGCAGTCAGAGCCAGAGAAAGGGAATCTGCAGAGAAGTGGTCTTTGTAACTCTGGTTTCTAAGAACCTTTAAAAAAATCCCAGAACCCATGAGGGCCTTTTTATATCTATCATGATCTTGGATAACTCATTTAAACAGACAACTGAGAGTTCTCCTAGCATGGGTGAGTAGCCTAAATTGAATAAAGGAAAGTGTAACTGCAGTGATCAAGGATAATATGTGGTGGTTCTTCAATTATTTTTTTTTTCTAACAAAATCCAAACCCAACAAATTCACTGAGACATACAATGCAAGGGCATTGTCAAATCTGAATAATATGTTATACAACCCCAACAAAAAAAAAGGTACATAAATTCCATGTACAGTGCATGAATAAAAAGCTGTATGTATTTTAAATCCAGTTTATCTGTAGTCTAGTATATGAAAATTCAGGCCGTCCATGACTAGAAACGAACAAATACTTTGTTTTTATAAAGTTCTCCATATAGTTGTATATCAGAAATTTATCAGTGAATATTATGACTGGTTTATTCTTTGTAACTTACAGAATATACATGTAAAATATGTCAGTAGCGCAGTAGAAGTAATGGTGATTATTTTTACAGGATGCAGGCAAGAATCACGTATATTAGTCTTGTTTTTCATTTCCAGTGCTATCATGAAATTGTTGAAAGTCTCTTGAAAGATGCTGAGGACCCTCAGTTTCTACTGTAGGACTTTGTCTTTAATTTCAATATATATTTTAAAGGAGTATGTGAGCTCTTAAGATTCTTAATATATTGTAATAAATGTGCCTTAATATATTATTCTTTTTCAATACAAAACAGATGGCACAGATCCGTGATGTATACAGAGAACTTAATTTGAAGCAGCCTTGATCTGTGTCTGTAGTCCTGCCACAATTTATTTTCTTTTGTAGGTTAATTCTATTGCAGACTGAAATCACAAGGCAGAAGTCAGAGATATGTGGAAAACTTCATTTCCACTTTTTAAATTCTGACCAATAACACTTGGTCAAATCTTTCGTGTTCCCTT
The DNA here is from genome assembly GCF_964106895.1 of Numenius arquata. NCBI lineage: Eukaryota > Metazoa > Chordata > Aves > Charadriiformes > Scolopacidae > Numenius > Numenius arquata. The sequence continues at coordinate 25,835,189 of NC_133587.1, read as the reverse complement.
TTGACAAGGACAATGGAGGATATGTCTTGGGCTTTGCATCAGATGAATTTTAGGCTCTACCATGATTTCCTCTTTAGTATTTAAATCTGCAACAGCAGGACTTGCTGTGCTGTTAGAGGACAACCTTCTGATACTATCTATCAAGTTCACTAGTACGAACTCTGGAAGTATATCTGATTTTCTTTCAGTTGTTTTAGTTGTGATTAACACTAGCATGAAATCAGAATTAGAACAGCAGAATTATGGTGGATTTGAGTTCACTTATGTATTTATTTATATTCCAGTAACTCTACTTTTAATGCTAGGTGATATACAGAGATAAAAAAAATACATGAAGTTTAATCGGATATAGAGCACATTAATAAAATAAAACTGCATTTGCAGGATTTAAATAAACCATCAGTAAAAGCCGTATGATGGAATTTAAGTCTTAACCGAGCAGAGCTATGAAAACCAACAGCCCTTCTCAGCCCGTTTCAGGATCTCCATGGTGGCACGTCTCCCACCTCTCCCTACTTGCAGCCTCACCATCAGTAGTGCCATAGAGTTAAAGCAAGAGAGAGATGAACATAAGTGTTCAGGTGTAAAAAATGTGATAAAATTGCTTATATTTTTTAAAAGGGCTAAAATATCTGTCCTCTGGTTTGCATGACTGAGCATCACAGGCCACTGTCTAATGGCGAAGAGCACTCAGCTATGTCCACATTAACAAGTAATTTTGTTCAATAAAAGGAACAGTTAATGAAGTAACCGGTACTGAGGCCTGTACATCTACATTATCTGCAGTTCAGGGGTTTTACTTTGGAGCAGTTTCAGTTTGGTCCCCTGAACCACCGCAATCATCATCATCATCACCACACGTGGTCTGAAGCTATCTGAGGCTGTATTTCAGTTAGCAAGCAGTGTGCTGCGGGAAAAGCAGGCCTGCAGGGTGAAGCAGCTGGGGCTGAGGACCACATTACATGTGTTTCAGGGGGCTTACTTCAAATCAGATCTCACCTGGCCATATGTATTGAATGTCCTATGTATTGAATGTCCTATGTACTGAATATCCTATGTACTGAACGTAGCTGCAGCGCGTTAGGAAAAACTCTGGGAGTACATTTTCCAGTCTAGTTTCACCTACAAGGAATCCCGTTTAGGCTTCCTGAGACCCCTCTGCAGTATGAATCAAAGCAGGAGATCTGCCTCAAATGCACATTTGTGATCTGACCCGAGTAGTGGCGATGCAGACATCATACCCTGAAGCAGCAAGGACTGTTCCAGGCTCATGTGTCCCCCACTAGGGACTGAAGTGCGCTTGATGGCCATATGGAGCAGAGCCATCAGGTTAGATTTCTCTGCAAGGAAACCCAGTTGGTACAAGCACCGTTCTGCAGACTGCACCAGTGTGCAGTAGATGAGGACTGTCGGGATGTGCATTGCCTCAAAACACAACAGTAATGTAGGTGCCTTGATTTTGTGGCGGAACATTCAGTTCCTGGCATTTAAAATGGAGGCGAAGCAGATTAAGTCTCTGTGATGGGACTTGGGAGACAGAGAGCAGAAGCAGAAGAATTTCTGGAGGTGGGCTTGAAAATTAGTCTGTATGTAGATGTGACAATCCAGTACCCTTACACTAATGAGATTGTACACCAAGCAAATTTGCTCCCTGCCGAATACCACTGGTGGAGGAACTTCCCGGGACTCCTAAGCCAGCATTCCCCCTTCCAGCCTGGAAGATCAGGGGCAGCCACCCCCCCAGAAGGGGGGCAGTGCTTCATTCCAGAGTTTTGGGATTGGTTTGGGGGTTTTTTTGTTTGGTTGGTTGGTTTTGTTGTTGTTGTTGGGCTTTGTTCTTTTGACTACACAGTTGCCACTAGGTAAAGAGTAATTTTCAAAGATCTTCAGCAGCGCATGGGAGAAGGTCACAGGTGTTTAATGGCCTACAGCTGTAGTCTAAACATGTGGGTTTGAGTCTAAGAAAGGTTATGATAGCTGTCATTGAGAAGACAAAAGACTTCCATTATAAATGTTGTTTCTTAGATACCCTTAAAAAGTCTTATTATAAACTAAATTCACGTTGGCTACTTTTCAAATATTCACCCATCATTCTTTATACATTATAGTTTATTCCAACAAACTATAAGTGGCCCCAAGAAAAATTATAAGTAAATAAGAGGAACATTCACCTCACAAGCAAAATAAATACTTTTTCTATATCTAGATCAAATACTAAAATTTAACACATTATACCTTTTAGCTACAGAATGCCATAGGTAAATTGGAAGGCATTCATGTTCTAGGCCTTGTAAGAGACACCAGGACTATCCAGCAGAAAACTATATATAATTATAGAAAGTAATGGGCAGAGACAACCATTGTAGTGTCAGTAATGATTATTAAGTCTTTTTAATTTTATCTAATGACATTTTCTTGAATTCCAGATTGGTGTTTGAAGTTTTAGACTTCAAGTACTGCTAATAAAATCCTTCCTCAGATTGTATTCACAGGGATTCCACTGAAACCAATCCAGACAAACGTATTATTTATTTAAGTTTGAAACATTCTGAAGGCTAATTCTATCCCGAATTAGTAGTCATTAAGAGTTATTTTTAAAATACATTGATTTTTGATCCATGCTGCTATTTAGAAACTCTTTCTTTTACAAATTTGCACACAGAACTTAAGGAAGGATTTTAACAATGAAAATGTTGTAGCTCAAACAAGATTTTCCAAATAGTTAATGCTGCCTCTTGAAGCATTCTCTTTTGTTTTATATGAATCTGGGCACTTTTGCTCTAATGTTTGCTATATAATAATTCTCTTTTCTTCCTTAGTAGTATGGATCTGCCCCGTTAGACTAAAGTCATGAGATCTCATTCACTCTGTTAGAAATGGAGCAGATAATTTGTGTACAAGTATTAAGTGGAGACAAAAGCATGCGGAGAAATGCTAAAGCCAGAATCTGAAGTTGCTTCAAAACCAATCGAGGCCTGATTTGCTCAAATACAGTGCTTTATAAAATGTTTTTCATAGAGATCCCAATGTTTTTCCTGTGGAAATTAATGGCAACATATCTGTTGATTTACAGAAATTCAGGATTAGATCTAAGTACTAGGGTAATTACAACAAAATTGTGTAGGGTTAAAGTGTAACAAAGAAAATTCTAATCTGTTGATTGATACACTGTGGCAAGTGTTTAACCAACTCACTTATTAATGGCTGTCAGCTAATAAACACCACTTTAATTAGTTTAATCAAATACCTTATTCATAATAGTGGTAGCTGAAATTGTAAACGTGCTGTGCAAGGTGAGTGGGCTAGAGCTTTCCTCGACACCCAGCCTGTGAGTGAGGTCAGGCCAAACAAATCTCAGAAATACGAAGTATTTGCTTTATTGTTAACCCCACCCCCATCCTCTCAGAGAGTTACATCTCACAAAATTTATTTATGAACTTGCCCATTAACTTCTCAAATGAAAAAATACCCTACATCGGTATAAAGACTGGTCTCTTCGGAGAGGCAGACATGTACTTCACGTACCCCGAGTGCTAAGGAACGATCCACTTTTGTAGTTATTACAGTGGAAATGGTGATTAGGTGCATACAAAGCAGTGTACAGTAGGTGGGAAGGGCAGATATTTGCAGGAGGGCATGGGCTGCGCGTGCTGGCCTAATGGTGCAGGGAGCAAGGAAGGAGGGATAATTTGCACTTAAAACAATGTGCCAGAGACAAAAGAGAACAACATTTGGGATCACCAGCATAGGATGAATTTCAGAAGCTTTTATCTTTGATGAAATGTTGCTTTAATTGTTTCTCTTTGAAATGCGTCTCATTTCTGATGGCTGTTTGTGTGGAGAAGGAACAATGTTCAGCACTTAATGCGTTGGATGGAAAGATCTGGGATTTATCTGTCTCTGATTCCCCATGTGACCTCCAGCTAATCGTTTCCTCTCCATGTCTCAGTTTCCTTATCTGTAAAGTGGAGTTAATAATCCTTTCTATCTCCCAGTGTGTAGTGAAGTTAGACAATTCAATTAATAGTTGTAAAACTAATTTAGCTTCTGGGGCAGAAAGTGATAAAAAACTGTAAGGAATTATTCATAATTGTGATAAGCCATCACTGTCCAAATGTGAAGAACAAATGTTCTGCTTCATATTTTTCTTAACTTCTGCAAACTTACTTGCATCACCATTTTTCTCTCTTTTTACCCAACGTATTTGTGTTAATGTAAGCAATACCCTTTCATACGGAATATTATATTAGCTAACTGCTAATATCAAACAAAGTTAAAGGTGTGAGCCACATTGTCCCTTGGTAGAACACCACTGATTGTAAGTCTGAAGTTGAGACCCACTGAGCTATTGGATGAATTTGGCTTAGTCTTTGGTGTCATTTTATTTCTTTTTTTTTTGAACCAAATAAAATATCAGACCATGGACTGCAAACAATGTTTCATACTGGTAGTAATTTAATATATTTTGATTTTCCATTGTAAGAAATAAACGTCCTAAAGACAGCCAGAGTGATTAATTTATACAAGTCATACATAGTTTAAAGCGTTCAGTTTACTAGCTAGTTGTACAGGCTTCTGTAGAAGTAGACAAAAATCCATTGTGTCCTTAAATTGCTGCTTCTCTACATGCAGTTGTGTAACGGGAGGAGGACTAAAAGCAAGTACAGTATTCTGTTAGCTGCATGGCTTTGAGATGCTGGTTGCGATAAACAGTAATAGGGGGTACACTTGTGGAAACAGACTTTGCTTGAAATTATAAGGCTTTACAGAAAGATTAATTGAGCTATTGCAGGGATCTGAAGGATGAGAACATGTTAGAAAAAATTCTTCAGAAAGCTAGGAGAATACAGTTGCAAAATTTGTAATGAAAACCATTATTGAAATTTTTTTTTCCCCCCAGAAAGGTTGTCAGTAGGTGAATTGTCCCCTGATGCAGGGCAGGGTAACAACGGTGAGGGCTGCTGGATCTGCTGCAGCCCCTTGGTTTCAAGGCTGATTCCATATTGGCCCCAGCCTCAGCAGATGATGCTTTGAAGGAACACAGAGTTAGGTGTAGCCTCCCATCCATGAAACATCAACTGAAGTGGGCAGGATGCAAAACTGCAATGATCAGATCTAAGACTCGAGTGTTCCTCCTACATCACAAGCTGAAAGGTTGGGGCTTGGCATGAGAGCCTTAAGTCCCCAGTGAAAAGGATGTGCATCATTCCTGAGCTTTGAGTGATGAGAGCAGAAAGAAGAGAGATCGCAGGGGTGGCAGGAGAAAGTCAAGCTGTTGTGTGCATCCAACACTTACAGTGTCAAGAGAAAGAAGTAGAGTAATCTGCGTTCCTAGTACGATGTTGGTTTTGTCTACAGCAAACAGGTACACAACATTTCAAATATCTAGTTTGATGAGAACATAGAGATAATTAATTAATTAATTACAAGTGTTAGAGAGCAGCACAGTTATCAGGGTCAGCTGATACTTTCCATTATAGATTTTTTTTTTCCCCAGATACGTAGCTTTGCACATCTCCAGCAATTTGGGCTAAAATTGTCCATCTTGCATAGGAAAGAAGATTCAGCCTGTCAATTTTTCCTCCTTGTAAGACTTGTAAATTCTTACAAAATCACAGATTTCTCATGCCCAGCAGAGAACTTTGCATTTTGAAACTAAAAAATGTGAAGATTCTACTTTCCCTAGTGTGCTCAAGTGTCTGACAGCTCCCAGGATTGCCAAGACTTCACAAAAGCTACCTCTACAAAATAAATAAGCATCTTCCATCCCACCTGAGGACACGAGGACAAAGCTGAACATTCTTTATGATGATCTACACTTTTGAGGAGGTGAGGCTAAGCTTGAAGCTGATCCTGTCCTATGTCAAATCCGTTGATACCCAATAAATAACAAGACACATGGAATTCTAGGCTGAGAAGTACTGAGGGTATTTTACTGGGAAACTTGTAGGTTGACTGCAAGCTTGCCCTGTGCTCATATGGTTTCCCAGGTATCTGTCCCATCAGTGGACAAAGATAATGAGCCAGAAAAGCACATTGGAATAGGAAAGCATGGACAAAAAAAAAAACCCAACCCAACAGGCAAATGGGAAACTGGCAGTCTAAACCAATGACATGGGGATTTACTGGGATAAGAGTCTCAGAAGCCTGGAGAGACTTGTATGAGATGGTGACAAGGAATGAGAAGTGGAAAACAGGACTAGATAAGAACAGACCGAAGGGAGAGCAGAAAAGAGTTCAGGCCTGGGAGCACTAAGAAAAAGAAGCCGCTCAGCCCTACAAATAACATACCAAATCATGAGGACTTCTGAGTCTTCTCTTTACTCAAGGACTTCTTTCTCTCTGGGTATATCTGGTTGGTTGAGGCAGCTATTGCACCTTTGGGACAAACTTAGGTACAAAAAGAATGACGGTGGTTACATAAAAGCAGCTGCATTCCGGTGCAATCATGCAAATTGGGTTGGGGTGATCCCCTAAAAATTCTGTAGACTATTCTATAGAATGATAATATGAACCAAAATACCAACTGAACTTCAAGTTTACCAAAATACTGTGAGGTTTGGGGTTTTTTCCCCCCTTAAAAAAACATTCTACTTCCCAGTCTAGTTGTGCGTGATCACCCACTGAAGTATAAAAATGAAATGCGTATTTTCAAAGTCATAAAATGAAAGCATTTGAAACAGAAGTAATTAAAAATACAGCCAGTACACTTCCTGTAAGGAAATTAATTTCTCTTGGTTGTAGCATTGACCTGTCCTTACTGTTCCCTGTAATAGGAACCAAATGCCAGATGCCTGATAGCGTTACTGTTTCTAGGTTGCCTCATCAGAAACAAATCTTGCCCCCATGTGTTTTTTTGAGCAGGCTGTTCTTTCTTCATAGCCCAAGCTGGCAGTTTCCAGTGGCTTTATTATAGCTTCTGTAGGCATAGGGGCTTTGGGAGGGCTTCATCTCCCCTAACTTTGGATGGCAACAGCAAGAGGTCTCTGTCAGACCAAGTCGTCCTAACCTCCTTTTATATTCAGTGGAGAGGAAACAGACATTTTCAGGGCATAGTCCACCTGTCCCTCTCTAAAATGTGATGATGGGAGCTTCAGTGGTTAGAAAGGAGTCCATATGACTAGTTCAGATGAAGAAAACAACTCAGAAGAGTTGAAAAAAAAGTCTTCTGAGGTGAAAATCTTCTTCAGATTTTAGAAACAATGCCCTTCTAAGCACAAAAGCGAAGCTTTTAGATAAATACAATCTCCCAAATCAAAACAAGAAAGAGAGAGAGAAAGAGAAAGAGAGAGAGAAAGGAAGAGAGAGAGAGAGAAAAAGAGAAAGAGAAAGAGAGAGAGAGAGAAAGAAAGAAAGAAAGAAAGAGAGAAAGAAAGAAAGAAAGAGAGAAAAATAGAGCTTGAGGCAAGTGCTGAAGAGATACCAAGTTTCTTCAAATTATTAAAAGCAACTGCATTTCTTTAAAATGTTATAATAGTAAGTGATATGTTTAGCTTCCAAAACTTCTGAAGGAAAAAAAGAAAATGGGTGTATGTGAATAAACATTTTCAAGACCATAGATGTAATGACTTGTAATGTTGACGTTAGCCCTGCTATAACAAGAGAAAGAATGAGTGACAGCAACTCATTGCAGTGACATGTTTTAATTTTAATCAGGACATCCTTAAAATGATACTTGCAGACTAAGTAATATATGAACTCATAACATTAATATAAAATATAATTGAAATTATATATTTCAGCATATGAAATATGAAGTATGATATGCTTCCCTGAGCATTTGTTTTCTATATCCAGCAAAATAATGCAGAATAATTGGCGTAATTTTCTGAATATGATGGGAAATTCTGAAATTGCATCAAAAGTTCCTGAAATAAGAGCTTAAGTAATTGGTTTGACAACTCAAAGAAAAAAGTTAAACTTTCTTTTTTGGTATTTTTCTTTGGTACTATTTCATAATAGTTATCTTTTCCATTTCAACCAATTTCTTGAAAATGGCAATTCTCTGAATTCATCCAACCTCAGAAAAGCACAATTTAATCTGGGAGCAGAGAAACCATTTAGCTTTATTATAAGCTATTAAAAAATGCCCACGGTGTGAAGAATAAGATACCCTCATTCGGTAAGAAGTGAATGGGGAGCCCAGGTCCACAAATTGTACAATGATTTGATAATAATTTTTGCTTTTGCGATATCATTTATCCAGTAAAGATTTAAAGAGACCACAAAATTATTTAGAGTCTTCAAAATTTCATAGCAATTTGTAACTTAAATGTAAGTTGAAGACGTGCTTCAGATGTTTGGGTTGGATCTCAGCTATCAGTTGGTTATTCAGGTTCATTAGTTAGTCAATTTACAGAAATGTCACTGAAGTCATCTTATAAATGTCAAGCTGAATGTCAGCTGACAGCTGAAATGGTGACGTTACTAACACGCTTCATAGGAAGGTACTTTCTGTCACAATAAAAATTGTTTCTGTCCACTGAGGTGGCTGTGACTCCATGGTACCTAATTTTACATGTACAGGCTTTTGCTTCCAAAGGCTGCAGAGGAAAGAGTTTTACGAATCTCAGTACGAATACCTTATGTAGAACCTCTTCAACATTTCAAGTTGCACACTTAAAAATAATTATCTCATACGCAACAATATTGTGTTCATGACTTTTGATGAAATGAGATCAGTATGTTTATGTTCCAAACTCAGTGTTTCTTTTTATATATTAATACAACCCCTAATTTGGGGATGTGGGGATTAATTCCACCCTAATTCCCTAATTGTCTACCCACACTGAAACAAGCAGAGCAGCAGCACTGCACTTGACTGTAAAGTTGTGGAGTTTTTGATTCTGCTGGCACATTGGAAGGCTTTTGGACCATCGTGCAAATTATAGTATAATGTAATACTCTAGAAGAAATAATTATACCCAGCCTCTGCAAGCCAGGAATCACACACAAAAAACTTGGGCCTTTTAATTTGGTCACATATAATGTGTGAAATGCAATTCTTCCAAAGCTAATGGAACCATAGGGAGCATTATGATTATGACTCTCTTAATATGTTTTTCCATTTAAAAACTGGGGTCAGACTTGAACAGAGCAAAAGGATGAAGTACAATTTAAGTGCTATACAGGAATATATGAAGTTAAAAACACAGTTAGCATACGAGTAACTCCTCAGTGCTATCGTGGGTCTGAATACCTGCCCTGTAAGCTATCGCTTCAATAGCAATATATACCTTGCAGGTATGGCAGGTAAGACTGAATCGTTCCCTGCTCTTTTGCAAAACCTTCAGAAAGGGTAAAGCATAATTTTATTGGGGGGGGGGGAGAGGGGGTCTTTGTGGTTCTCTTTACCATTTCTTTAAAATAGGAAAGGAAAAAGCTGCTTTGTTTTGTTGTGGCTAAGGGGGATTCTGATTCATTATGTACCAGTACTGTTCTCAGGTTTTTTGAGCATCTTTTCTTTTGACATCTTTGTACCAGCACTGTAGCAGGTGCCTGTATTGCAAGAGGTGGAGGATATATTCTCATTCATTTAGTAATATTGAGTTGTACCTTATTTAGCCATTAGCGCTTTTTGAATTTAATAGCAATATTTGGAGAATGCGGTGTGCCAGTTTGGCCCTTTGCAAGGGAGGGATGCATTCAAGCCTCTGAAAGTGCAAAAAAGCAGCAACGTTTCAAAGAGTACAAACAGGACATGGAGGCAACACGACACACTGCCCTCTGAAACTAAAACTGTGGTATTATCATGGCATGCGTGATATGTGTAAGATGTCTGTAATCCCCAAAAGCAGATGAAATTTCCACATAGTTATTATTTTTATGATATCTGATTCTCAAAATCAGTGAAATTGCAGTGAAATATAATTAAATTTCAATTCCTGAGACAAAACAGGAGAAGAAACAGAACTCTGCACTTCACAGAAAGGGCAGTCTCAAGCAAGTTTCAGGTTATTCCATTACATTCTCACAGATGCTGAGCAATTAATCCTTTAGTCATAGTATAATGAGAGACATCAGGAAGATAGAGAAATACAGTGTTCCTAGAGAAACAGAGGGTTCTCAAAACATTCATTGATGCTCTCTGTGTATCCAGCAGCAACCAAAAAACCTCCAAGTTGAATATAAGTTTACTGAAAGGGAACCCACTCCTAAAGACGGCATTTTAGAGGCATAGGGCTGATGAGTTGGCTCCTGGCTGCTGTGGCCAAAAGACACCTCAGAGCATGCCTAAGGCTGTGATTCCCAGATAAATTAACCCTGCCCACCTCCTCTGCTCTCTCTTATGCTGGTGTTGGTGCTCACCTGATTCACGGCATACCAGTTCATGGATTTAAACGAGCAGAAAAAAATGTCTTCTTGAACTGGATCACCCCAGGTTGAGACATGCACCAGTGGCAGCACAAGAGAGGGAAAGGGGAACAGGTGGGGTAGGGGTGAAGGGTGATGAGTTGCTAAATTGTGATGCGACTGTAGCATAAGAGAAAGTTAAGACAAAAGATTGGTAGTGACCTGTTTTATGCTTGCAATTATAGAATCACAGAATGGTTGAGGTTTGGAAGGGACTTCTGGGGATCATCTGGTCCAACCACTCTGCTCAAGCAGGGCCACCTAGAGCCAGTTGCCCAGAAACAAGTCCAGAAGGTTTCTGAATATTTCCAAGGAGGTTTTTCTTTAGTAATTATGTAAAGAATAGAATTGTTATTTTCATATTAAGCTTTCTAGGTGTAAAGTGAACTCATGTGAAGCTGACAGATAAGATGGTATGTTGCTTCCCTGAAAGGAATGAGTATGGCCAAGGGATCTTAAGAGAAATGCTTTGAATGCCTGCAAAAACAGTGCAGATTTGGGGTCTCACCAGACCAGAGGGGCAGAATCACCGCTCTGGACCTGCTGGCCACGCTGCTTTTGATGCAGCCCAGGATGTGGTTGGCTTTCTGGGCTGCCAGCACATTTTCAGCTCATGTCCAGCTTTTCATGCACCAGTAGCCCCAAGTCCTTCTCGGCAGGGCTGCTCTCAATCCCTTCATCCCCCAGCCTTGACAGTTTTTAACAAAGTGACAGCCGATCAAGTCATAGATTATAAACTGTTTAAGATGGTTGTATTGAACAGTCATCCATCATACCTGAAACACCTTGGCTGAAATTTAGAGATCTCAAAAAATTAATAATTTGAATCACGTAAATAATCTCATAAACTAGATGAGTTTTCAGAATGTGACCAAAAGTGTTGAGGATCAAAATGCATTAGTAAACCTAATTGCTGTGGATCAGGTCTGCAAGGCTTTCGACAATGATATGAAGAAAGAAGTTTGAACTTAAGCCTTAAAAAGTCAACAGTTAAGGCCTTTTTGTAGGTGAAAAATGGAGTCCTTCACTGAGGAAAGAGTGCTGGGGTAGGGCAGTGACCATGGCCAGACCATACCACGTGCCAGGATGAGGAACCTCCTGGCAGGCATAAAGCAGCGCCTCTTGGCAGGAGGCAAACATGGAGAGAGCGAGCACATGATACCAGATAAGCCCATATTGTCACAGTGGCACAGTTGGCAAAGACTTGTGCCCTGTTTGCCAGAAGATACTGATTCACGTTCCTGACTGCCATTAACTTGTACGGCCAATTTATTCTAACCTCTCAATGTCTGTTTTCCCCATCTGCTGAAAATCAGTTAATTAACGAGTCGACTATAATTTGTTCCATGCTTTAAAAAGCTAATATGATATATATAAATGTCAAGTAGTACTAGTAACTTCCTTTGGGATACTTTACGAACCTTTTCCTAAAATAACAACAGGTTCTGCCTAGCAAAGCACAAATGTGTCCTGTCAGCTAAAACCTCAGGTTTCTCTCAGCAGAACAAGGTCTGGGAGGCAAAATGTCCGTTTTGAAAAGGGACAAAATATTGGGAATTTCTCCTTCTCAGGAAGCTAAGAGTGCTCAAACCAGTTGTTTCCAGGCCTAGAGGTGGGAGGTGCATGGTTTCATTTCATTTCAGACATTAAGGCTGCCTGTGGCTTGCTCCCTCTTTTCCCTCTTCCCATTGCAGCAGTTTCCCATGGTGTGGTTGTCTGCTCCGCACTGAGACCGGCTGTACCTGACTCCACACCAGTTCCAGCGCTCCCTTCCTTTTGGGCCATGGCCTTTCCTTTAAACCATTAATTTTCATTTCCTAAGCAAAAATGTTTTCACCGAGGCCAGCGTAAGTAGATCCCACGTTGGCCAAAGGGTCTCTTTGCTTCTTTGGGCAAAGTTCTCCTCAATTAGAGTTGTTCTCCTGAGCAAAAATTGAAAGAAACAGTCCTCAGATGTCGTTACTCACATTTTCCTCTCTCTAGGTACCAGCTTGAAGTAGTTTTACCATAGGATAGCTATTTTTCAGGTAGCTCTTTTTATCTGAATGTTTTTCAAGTGCACTTCTACTCTGGTGATAAATATATCACCAATGACGCTTTCCAACTCCTCGGTTCCCTCCTTTGTGTATATTTGGGGCAAGGACTCTTTACTGAAGTGGTTAAAATATTGTTACAGCGCTTCACTGCTGCACACAGCGCAGAGCTCATCTTTCTGAAAGGGCTTTGTGTGTGACCAGAACGCTTTACCGAGGTCCAACCCGGCCGCTGGAGTCAATGAGGGCATCATTGGTGCTGCCGAACTTTTAGTGCCAGAGGTAAGTGGGGAAAAAAAAAAAAGAAAACAAATTCTCAAATTGGAGGCTGAGTTCTGAGACTGATCATTACTTTTAAACTTGACGAATTTCACCTGGAAATCGTGGAAAATATATCTGCATATTTATGCACAATTTTCAGGGTGAGATTTTAAAAAACAAAGTTTTCTGCTCCTGTGGAAATCAGTTGTGAAACTCTCCAGGGCAGTGGTGGAGCTTTTAGAAACTGAAGCTTTTAACTGTTATTTACGTGGCTGTAAATTTTCACTTATCTCCTGTATTCATCTTATATTTAATGTATCTATTCAATTTTTTAGACAGTTGCCTAAAATCGTTAGAGCATAGTTCTAAAAACACTTCAATGTGGGAATAATCTCAGGGCTGCAGTACAGAGAAATTAATTACTTTCTCCTATAAATTGCTAACTGCTTTTGTGATGATTTTTTTTCTATTTTCAATTTTTAATATTACTATATTCATAATTACTATTTAAGTATTACTGCTATTATTACCTCACAAGCAGTGTGGTAGTTGGAAGAACGTTAAGAATTTAGTATATAATTTCCTTGTGTACCAACTGAGACACTCTAAAGCCAGACAGCAGGTACTGTCAGGGAACGATGCCGTGGGGATGGTGGCTGTGATATTCCTACAATGTAATGAAGAGCTGAGCAGTGGAGCTTTCCGTGCACGGAAGAGAGGGAATTGCATTTCCCTCTGCAGCTTGTTAGGGCTAACCACAGCATGGACCATTCTTTTACCATACCCTGTGCTCTCTGACCTGCAAATACTATTTTCCTCAATAAATATAATTAATATACAAAATACTACATGTATTTTTAAATAGTTCCTCATGCAAAAGATACTCAGACTTGGCTTTTTTCCTACTTTTCCTTAGAATCTGTTAGAAGCAACAATATTTCAGACTTGCTGAAATGCCTAGAGAAATACATCTTTCTCTTTGAGAGATTTGTTTCCAGCTAATACTACTTTCTGCCAGTGAACATGATGAAGGACAGAGCCAAGAGGGACCCAGTAACTGATAGAAAATATCCCAGTAATGGATGAGAAAGCAAATTAATAAAATACTGACATGATAAGTCATACAAATTGTTTCTTTGCTCTGAGCGAAAGGGGAAACGTGACTTGCTATCTGACAGAGTAGGTCACTTTGATGGCATACTTCATGAGACCTGCTGTCCCAGCAGAAGCTATTTGATTTCATTTATAAGGTAATGCTAGTTTCAAAAGATCACTCTCATTCATGCTTTCTCTGCTATTCCTTTTTAATAATAATATCGAATCCAATGCCTAAACCTCTGAAGTAATTTTCTTGTCACAAAGACCATGCAGAGGAGGAAAGAAAACACCCACCGCTTACTCCCTCACTCCCTCTTCGTTTGTTATTTACTTTTCTCTCCTTCGATTCCCTTTTTGTCATCTCTTTCCCGCAACAGTCCTTCTTCTTTCTGGCCGGTGTATTTGTGTATGCGTAGGTGTGTCCGCATAGGTGTGCAAGCAATAAATGACGCAGAATAATCTTTTCTTTTAACTATTTTTTTTTTTGGCGGTGCCTTTACGTTATTCTTTGGTAGTCAGGTAACGAACCAGAAAAATAGATTCTGCCTGCCAATTAGTGAAAAGAGCTGACCTCTCTGACATGTATAAGAACGGCTAAAGCCTCTCCTCTGCAGTATTCAGCAGCCAAAATAACAGGGAAAAGGACACACAAATATGAGGGTACATGGTTATGTTTACTGGAGTTTCCTCTGCTTTGGAAATCGAAGAGAGCCCACAATCTGCCACAGGTTTTCTTTCCTCCCCTGCAGGAACCTGAGCAGAAACCATGTGGTCTGCAAACTGTGAGCAGGATGGAAATGGTTTCCTTCCCCATCACAAATATTTAAGTATGCCTGATTTTCTTTTTCGCTTTGACGATTTTCTGCCAGTAAATATTGGTTCTAAACTGAAAAGTAGGGCCTACAGCAGTAAACGTGGTGTTGGTCCGGTGTCACCAATACAGCACAGCCTCTAGGCCTTGGAGTGGTGTGAGACATTTCTTAAGCTTGAGGTCAAATCAAAATATAGTTGTTCAAGGATCTGAAAAAAAACCACACAGGAACGCATGAATATTTCATTTGTAGACAGTCTTTATTCATCCTCGCTTCAAAGCAAAATAAAGCCCCTTGGCTTCCTCGTTGTGTTCCTCAACATAGGATGGGAACTCTGCCATAATTTCTGCAGGACTGGGCAGCACCTAACATCGAAGAGCTGCCACTTATACCGATATGAATACTCCTGCAGGCTGCCCTTACTCTGCAGTTTGCAAGCTTCTCAGCTGCCCTTTCCTTGCAGAGGAAACGTGGCTGCAACTTCATCTGCCACTGCAGAAGCAGTAAGAAAGTCGAGGGCCACGTTGGCTGTGGTTTGTGGTCTGTATTCTTTTGCTTCCACTTTCTGCCACTCTAATCCTACCCACTCGCATGTGTAAAATCGTATGCTTGAGAGCGAGCTTTGGGCATATATCAGTTGTTCGCCTGTGATTTTGGTCCTTTCCAACCCCCGCCAATGAATTAATCACAAAGCCTACCTTAATCACAGACAAGATGCTCTCCTGGTATTAATCATTGTAACTTTTTTTGATTTTAAAAGGAGCCAGCTGGGGTTGAGATGTGTTCAGTGCTTAGAAGAGGCGTTCCTTTCTGCCTACAGTAACTCACATGGACAATTCTATACCCTGCCTTCCTCTGTCTTATGTCAATTGTGCATCTACTCTCTGCTGGATTTTGCTCTCATGCAAAATAAATACAAACTGGATTCTTGAACATTTGAAATAATAACTAATAACCAATTATAACTCACATTCCCATACTGTGTCACTTGTTTAAAATAAAGCATGGCTCATACTATTTGACTAAATTCTTACCACCAACAGAAAATGGGGGAAGTCTACCCTCATTTACTGGTCAAAACAATATCTGCAATGGAAACGGTGCTGGCCCTTGCCTTGGCCATATCTGCCTTCCCAAGTCCTCCACTACATATTGAATAGTGTCTGGTAGTGATGTAACACAATCAATTTCATAGAATCATAGACTCAATCATAGAATGGTTAGAGTTGGAAGGGACCTTAAAGATCATCGAGTTCCAACCCCCCTGCCATGGGCAGGGACACCTCCCACCAGACCAGGTTGCTCAAAGCCCCATCCAGCCTGGCCTTGAACACCTCCAGGGATGGGGCATCCACAACTTCTCTGTGTAACCTGTTCCAATGTCTCACCACCCACCACAGTGAAGAATTTCTTTCTGGTATCCAATCTAAATCTCCCCTCTTTCAATTTAAAACTGTTACCCCTTGTCCTGTCACTACATTTCCTGACAAAGAGTCCTTCTCTGGCTCTCCTGTAGGCTCCCTTCAGATATTGGAAGGCTGCTATGAGGTCTCCCCAGAGCCTTCTCTTCTCCAGGCTGAACAACCCCAGCTCTCTCAGCCTGTCTTCATAGGAGAGGTGCTCCAGCCCTCTGATCATCTTCGTGGCCCTCTGCTGGACCCGTTCCAACAGGTCCATGTCCTTTCTATGTTGAGGACTCCGGAGCTGGACACAGTACTCCAGGTGGGGTCTCAGGAGCGCAGAGTAGAGCGAAGAAGCTGATCAGCCTCCTGTCTAGAGTGGCTCTTCTCTATGGGACCACTGGCTTCCTCCAAAGCTGAGTTCTTAGAAATTATTATACTTCCCTAGTGAAACCAAGAGAACCTCAAGCCTGCCAGCTCTGATAACAAACCCGAGTGATGTGCTGCTGAAGACTGCTATGAAGTTCTCTGTGACATCGTGTAATTATCACAGCTTTGTCTGCTCGCAGGTCACATTGTTTGAACACCACCAATAATCTCTACTAATTAATCTCATACCAGGACTCTGGTTCCTGACACCAAGCCACTGGTGTGGCTGGTGCAGGCTGAGCATTATCTTACCGTCCCTGTGATCGGCAGGGAGTGCCACCTCCACCGCTAAAGCTTACCAAGGAAGAAACCTTGGGCAAAGAGGCACCTCCTCAGCCCTAGAATAGCTGCAATTATTTTGTTTAACCTACTTTTTAAAACCAAAATAGGCAACGCACTGCAATTTCTTAGGGTAGAGGATATCATACGTGTAAAAAGGTGCTGTGATCGTGTAGCAGCTTCTCCTAAGAACAGGAAATGACCTACCTTCACTAGTAAGATTGTTTAGCATAAGCAGCTGCAGTCACCTCTGCACTTGTATGACTTATTTGCATTAGAAGTTACACCGCTCTTTTAATTACAAAACATTAACAAAAAATAATTATGTAGATCAGGCCTCATACACAAGTGTTTTCAAATCTGTATAAAAGGGGAGAGCTTTAGTAAACAGAACTCAACCGTTAATTACCCCTGCCTCACAGAAAACAGTGTGGATCTTGTGGCTTGCAGCTGCTTAATCATATCGAAGACGAGTCCAATCACAGGTTTGCAACACATTATCATACACACAAAAACCTATCTCTTTATTCAGCTCTACAGCGTTTTATGCAGTTTCTTGCAGATGTCACAAGAGTCTCTTTCAGTCTTGTGCCCAAGCAGCTCTTATACCATACTTCCTTCTGCTCTCGGGAGAAATGAGTTTCATTTTCTCTGAAGTCCTTCAAGTTTTACGGAGTAATTACAAAATAGTTAAGAAAGATGGACAAGTTTTTCTTCATATCTTTTGTTCTTTCTCCTTTCTTATTCTGGTGTTTATCAAGCTGATTATTCACATTTATTTTATATAAAATAGTATTTTAAATGTCTGTTGGCATCAGGAAAGTTTTTGAGTAATTAAAGTAGATTTAAAGAAGTGACTTTGTCTAATTTCTGTTTTCTTATAGAATATTTCTTGGAAAATGTGTATTTGTTATGGAAATCACAAGAATTTGAGACAAGATTGTTACCTAGGGAAAAAATTTCTCCAGCAGAACCACATCACAATTTACTGAAACCTAAATATTGCAAGTTTTTTAGATTAGAATATAAAATTTCCTTAAAAGGGAAGACCTGATAGATTCTAACCCTCTAATAGCATATTAGGGCCCACCGTCATTTTTTTAGCGCTTGAAATAATAATATAACAAGTCATAATGAAGAAAGAAGGCAAATTCACATCCTTTTTAGAGAAGGACAAGAAGGAGAATCTGAGGAAGTAGAGGCCACTCAGCTGAACTGCACTCCCTGGGAATGTTATGGACTGAATTCTTCTACAAGCCGTTTCCAAGCACAGGAAAGATAAGAAGTTGATTTGGAAACAGCCAGCACAGAATTATCAAGGGCAAATTATGCCTGAACAACCTGATTGCCTTCTGTGATGAGATGACTTGCTCTGGGGTGAAGGGAGGAGCGCTGAATGTTGTTTACTTTGATTCCAGCAAGGCCTTTGATACGGTCTCCCATTATCTCCTTGCAGCCAAATTAGTGAGGTATGGACGCTGTAAGTGGATGATAACATGGGTAGAAAATCAGCTGGACCGCTGTGCTTGAAAAGTTGTAATCAACAATAGGAAGCAGAACCGGGGACTGGTTGTACAAGTGGCATCCCTCAAGAATTCGTAGTGGGGATGAATCTGTTTAATATCTTTATTCATGACCTGGGTGGTGGGACGGAGTGCAGTCTCAGCAAGTTTGTAGGCAATATGACATTGGAGGGAGCAGCTGTTATGCTGGGAGCACGGGGCTGCTGGTTAAGGGATCTGGATAGACTGGAGAATGATCTGACAGAAATTCATGAAGTTCAACAAGGGCAAATGGGATCCGGGGTCTTGCATCTGAGACAGAATACATGGGTTGTATTAGCCAAAGTGTAGCCAGCTGTTTGGAGAAAGTGTTTATTCTCCTCATTCAGCACTTGTGAGGCTGTTTCTGGAGTGCTGTGTCTGGTTTGAGGATACATGGGACAAGAAAGGCATTGACATACTGGAGTGAGCCCAGTGGAGGGCCACTGGGATGGTTGTGGGGCCGCATGACAGGATGTGCGAGAACAGGCTGAGAGATCTGGGCTTGCTCAGCAGAGAGAAAGGAAGGCAAAGGGAAGGTCTTACTGCTGCCTCCAAACACCTAATGGGAGAGGAGTATAGAGAAAGCAGAACCAGGCCCAGTGACAGGATACGCAGCAACAGGCACAAGTGGGAGCATAGGGAATTCTTATTAAATACGTAGAAAAATCTTTCCCCTGTGCAGGTGGCAAAATACTGGAATCGTAGAATAGTTTGGGTTTAAAGGTCATCCAGTCCAACCTCCCCTGCAATGAGCAGGGACATCTTCAACTAGATTAGGTTGCTCAGAGCCTTGTCCTACCTGACCATGAATGTTTCCAGGGACGGGGCATCAACCACCTCTCTGGGCAACCTGGGCCAGTGTTTCACCACCCTCATTGTAAAAAATGGCTTTCTTATATCTAGCCTGAATCTACCCTCTTTTAGTTTAAAAGCATTACCCCTTGTCCTATCACAACAGGCCCTGCTAAAAAGCCTGTTCCCACCTTTCTTATAAGCCCCCTGTAAGTACTGAAAGGCCACAATAAGGTCTCCCAGGAACCTTCTCTTCTCCAGGCTGAGCGACCCCAAAAAAGGGAAGGTGGCAGGATTTCCTTCTTTGGAGATTTCAGAGCTGGAATGGATGAACTCTGGAGCAAACTGATGTGTGATGAAATCCTGACGCTGCAAATTCTTTAAACGCATGTAGGGCCAGATGTTTTAAACGTTACTTCATTTAGATACCATATGGATAGATGTGAGATCTGGTTTTCACGGAACTGTGCCACTAGGGCTTCAAGATTCAGTAATTGTTGTCAGCGCTTGGGGTCTCGGTTTTCTGTCCAAAACGGAGGCATCCAAAAATAAAAGGATGGTTTTGTAAATTGAGCTTTGAAAACTCTGTATCTTCCTTTTCCATGACTTTCACGAGACTTTCCGAGGGCTACCCTCACTGGCATTAGTGTCAGTATTTCAATATCTCCAGAAAAAAAATGCTAAAAAGTCCTACAGCAACACTGAAAGAGCGCACAAGCATAACCTTCTCTTAAAATCCTCAGCAACAGTGGCAACCGTCGAAATTTGAATGTGGGAACGACTGTAGTTCTCTAACAACTCTTCAGCTATTGTAGTTCCTGTGATTAACCACGGTAAGCAAGAAACGCTAAAATGGCACACGCTGAGGAAGCTGTATTTCTGGGCTACAAACTGAAAAGGCTGCTGAAGTGCTGTAGCAGGAGCTAAAATTCCTCTGAAATTTTACAAACAATAAAAATAGCCTCTAGAGGAAAATGGAACTTACGGAACTTATTGACCAAATAAGATAAGCTCTGCACCAAGCATTTTTTATTAAAGTACGTGCAATTTAAGGAATTTAATACTACATTTTATTTCTTAATCTATTATTAAAATGTGTGTTGTTTTAAAGGTTATTAAAAACAGACACAGGAAGCTTAAAATCTTTTCAATAAGAAAAAGAGCATATTTTGAAGAAAGATCAGCTTTTAGACAGGCACAAGTGCAATTAATAGATTATTCAAAGTGACATTTATTACCTGATATTGAACAAAACACCTTTCAGGTGTATATACAGAATGTCCTTATCAGGTTTACACATTATTTGATACCATTCATAAAATATCACCATTTTAATAGTGAAATCTATTAATTTTGATCTTTTTGCTGGGAAAAAAAAGGGTTTATATATTGTTTTATATACTGCCCTCTAACCCTCCATTAATAAATCTATTAATGAAATCTAATAGTGAAATCTATTAATTTTGATCTTTTTGCTGGGGAAAAAAAGGGTTTATATATTGTTTTATATACTGCCCTCTAACCCTCCAGCTGGAGCAACAGCGTACAGGAATAGCTCTGCAATTCCCTAGCTGACTACACCTGGACACAACAGGAGTTTGGATACAACGGAGAGACACTAGAAAATCCCAGTTACTCCAGAAAGCTGCACACAAACAACTCACAAGTTTGAGCAACAACCGAGAAAGGGTTAAAAGCCTTCACTAAAGAAAAAGGAAGAGGTTAGCCCTTAAAGACCATATAAGCTGCAAAACCTGGCAGTTGCGGCTTGTTAAACTGCTGGGAGGTGGAACTGACAGCTGTGCTGCCTAAGTGGGGGAAGTCATAAAAGGGAAGCAGAGGGCCCCAGAGGGAGTGGGAGAGTTGGGCTTCGGTGTTTCTCTGCCGAGGGAGAGTTGGCTTTGTTTGAACTAAAATGGCCATCGCGGCTGCTGGGGGATGCTGAGCGCAGGGAGGCTTTTAGGTGGCTTGTTTATGGAGAGCTGAACAAGGTGGAAAGAAGCTGTCCTGGCTTCCACCACTTTTAGGATTGTGACTAAAGGAACTAAGCCTGGCTGCGCTACTTTCCCAAGCCTAGACTGGGGTGGGGTTTCTATTTTTTCACCTTTAAAAAAAAAAAAAGAAAAACCCAATCAAAAAAAGAAAGCATCACCTAGGTTAAATGCTTGATCTCTCATTGGGGCTGATAGTCTCTTTGCAAGCCTTTGCTCATGGGCTGTGCTTCCTGTTGAGGAGCAAAAGGAAATTGGTAGTGCTTAAAATGAAATGTCAGAATCTTTTCGGCTTAAGAAATTAGTACATCGACCTCTGTAAATTAATTTTAATAATTTTGATTTTTGCATTTTATATTTTGTTCCATAGACGGTTTGAAATCGTCTGTAATGATGTGAAATTCTATGAATGCTGTAGCTCTTGATGGCGCCTCTGAAAAATGGCAGGCGATGTTTTCTGCCTGTAAACACACGTAGCCAGCAATTGTTCCCACATACAGATTGTGTTTGTTCTTCTGAATGTAGAGCAATTGAGGAGTCTGCATTTTAAGCAGTTTCTAGATACTGGTTTTCTATTTTTCCTTTTCTGTTGTACAAATGAAAGAAATGCTTTGTCTTCAAAATATTTGGTCTGGCCATTATGTATTTCCAATAAAATGGTTAATAATTTGACATCCTTGTAGGTTTCATGCTTTTGTAGGAGATGATTAACTCACTTCCGATATTACTTATTTTCATCATGTCTTTAAGACGTGTTCTTTAAAACACGGCAGTATTTTAGAACTGCAGGCTAGATTTAAAGTAACTCAGCTTGGCTTGAAGTGACATGTGCCCAGACCAATTTATAGAGTAATGGAACAATTTATGAGTCTGCCTTAGCTGAAATTAGTTTCTATGGCACTTGGCCCAGGGAAACTCTGTGGGCCTTCTGTTCTTTGCAGCTGCAGAAAATAATTGTAAAGGGAAATATTACCTTCCAGTAGCTAGGCAAAACCTTGCTTAAAAACTATGTGATATCCCTTTCCTTAAAATTAGAGACCTTAATACCCCAGTAGAATTGCTCTTGATGACCAGCGGGGGGAAAAAAAGCAAGCTAGTCACTCACATACATACTGGAATAAAGTAACAAATTAGAAAGTGTTATGCTTAAACAATAAAGCTAAACAAAACTTTGCTGCAAGCATCAAAAAGAGCAAATAGATTTTAAAAATGAGCTTGCTAGCTGTGATTAATCCTGGGAAATCCAAGGGAGCTCACACCTTGTTTTAATTCATTCTAACTATTGATGAAGTCAAGCAAGGACAGCCATTTGTTAGTGCAGCCTTTGCTAGATCCTTCTCTCCTCTTCTTCCCTCTCCTGTGTTCACCAGCTTCCAAGGGAGAGCATCTTGCACCAGAAGCAGGACAAAGCAGAAATTTTAGTACCAGTGGCAGAAAAAAATTGAAGCAAAGAGGACAAAACAAAATAAATAGTTTTCCCCAAGCCTATCTTGCAACTTGTTACAAGCTTGGAAGACCTTTTCATCCTCCACTGGAGCTTCCGAACACGCTCAGTTCCATGAAGGATAGTAAACTACGTCGTCAGAACACGCTCTGTCCTCACTAAAAGATCAGTTTAGTCTACTAGAGATATCACACATATTTAATAAAGTTTCCACGTACTATGAATTGACCCTGAACGTGCTCCCCTCTTCAGCCCTTGTAGAGTGCAAAAGCTTTACATTCAGTCATCAAAAAAATTCTGTACACACTGAAGGAGCCTCAAACACTTGAATATCTGTGGGGGGTGGATTTCTTTAAATTTGAGTAGGAAGTACCAGTCAAGATTTGAAATGTGCAGTAAGTCAGAGAACTGATCTCCTCTTCTAGTCTCATAAGTGTTCTCACCAACACTGAAACCTACAGATCCCAAGCAGACTTCCAAAAGCTGGCTAAGGACCCACTGCAACCTCAGAAGAGGTCGTACTGCCACAATTTGGCCCTTCAGTATTCTGTCAGTGCCTGGACCGTCATCACAGCATCTAAGTTACTTTCCTTACAGGTTATCTGTGAAGTGAAACAAGCAGTTCTGCCTGCAATACAGCGTGAGTGCAGTTGTGGAGATAACACTGCGCAAGAGATGTCCCTCTGTGGGCATCACAGTCACCTCTGTGCCGGGTTTGGCCTTAGCTCTGAAGTTTTTCAATACTGTCCCAGAAGGTCTTTCATCTCCCAATACTCTATGTGCACCATGACCACTGACTGCAACATATACTCACAGTGTCACGCTATAAAAAACTGTTGATGGACTGAAATCTAACCTTCCTGTTACTCCAGGCTCTATGAATAAAAACCTCCCTCACCCGTGCACAAAAATGTCCATAAGGCATGAAGGGACAAAGAGAAGGCCTGGGCTGTGAGCTCTCTCTGAACACAACCGTCCTGCGTTGGAGTGGGGAGAGCTCCAAAGAGGCCACCAAAGGAAAGGGCAGGCTGCTGAGATGACATGGCTACAAAGAGCTTCTGGGGGCCTGTGTCCAAGGGGCAGCCTCCAGTAAAGATTAGGGCTACAGTTAGGATTATGGTTGAGGGAAGGAGAACCCGCTGCAGCAGCTGGAATGGGGTTACAAAGGAGCTTCAGAGAGAATTTGGAAGGGGAAATTTTTTTGGGGGGCCACTGGTGGAGTGTTCTGGTCTAAGGTTCACCCTGCGGTCATGGTTCGGGCTGAGAAAAAGAGAAAGCCAAGAGCTCCAGTTGAGGGGAGGCATGAAAGAGCCTGCAAAAGGAAAGGGTGAGTTGCAAAGGGAACATGGCTGGGAGGAGTTCTTGGTGCGGGCACTCGCTGTGGGGCTTGGTCTCAGCATATGGTTTCACATGAGAGTTGGGGTTGAGAGAAAGAGAGAACCTGGAGCTGCTGCTGGAGTGGGGTTTGAGAGGGCTCCATCTTCAGTTAGTTTTAGTGTTAATGTTGGAAGAAGAATCCTGGAGATGCAGCTGTAGAGGGGCTAGAAAGGGGCTTTGAAGTAGAAGCATAGGCAACAAGGAGAATTTGGCTGTAAGAACATGTTGGTGTGTGCACTGGTAGGCGAGGGGAGGGCACTGGGATAGGGCTCAGCTTCCAGTTTGGGTTAGGCTTTGGGTTGAGAGAAAGAGAAAGGCTACTGGTGCAGCTGGAGAGGGGCTAGAAAGGTGCTTTGGAGGGAAAAGGATAACTTGGCTGAGAGAAATTTTTGTTGTGGGGACTTGAGTGTTCTGCTCTGTGGCCCGGTGTACAATTTGGTTTAGGGTTCAGAGAAAGAGAGCACCAGGCAATCCATCTGCAGTGCCACTGGGAAGGATCTGCTGATCAGAAGCGAAGGCTGCAAGAGGAACTTGGCTCCCCTTTGGTGTAGGCAGTGGAAGAAGGCTCAGTCTTCCATTAGCTTCCAGCTCTGGAATCCTCAGCACAGGAAGGACATGGACCTGTTGGAATGAGTCCAGCAGAGGGCCATGAAGATGATCAGAGGGCTGGAGCATCTCTCCTATGAAGACAGGCTGAGAGAGTTGGGGTTGTTCAGCCTGGAGAAGAGAAGGCTCCGGGGAGACCTTATAGCCCCTTCCAATACCTAAAAAGGTGAGATGGGGAGGCACTCCTTATCAGGGAGTGAAGCAATAGGATGAGTGGTAACAGTTTTAAACTAAAAGAAGATAGATTTAGACTAGATATCAGGAAGAAATTCTTCACTGTGAGGGTGGTGAGACCCTGGAACAGGTTGCCCAGAGAAGCTGTGGATGCCCCATCCCTGGAAGTGTTCAAGACCAGGCTGGATGGGGCTTTGAGCAACCTGGTCTGGTGGGAGCTGTCCCTGCCCATGGCAGGGGCGTTGGAACTCAATGATCTTTAAGGTCCCTTCCAACTCTAACCATTCTATGATTCTATGATTAGGTTTGTTTTTAGGATTAGAGTAAGGGCTAGCATTGAGAAGGGCAAAGCCGCAGTTAGAGGGGGGTATAAGAGGGCCATGAACTTTTTGCTGTGGGCACTGGCTGATGGCCATGTCTGAGGCTCAGCCTCTGGTTGAGCTTAAAGTCAGGGTTAGGTTTGAGAAAAAGAGAGAGCCAAGAGCTCCAGCTGCAGTGGGACTGGGAAGGATAACTGGAAGTGTAGGCTGCAAGGAGAATTTGGTTGCCAGAACATTTTGGTTTGGTCTAGTCTAGTGGGTTCTAGTCCAAGGCTCAGCATTTTTTTGGGGTTTATTAATATGGCTAAGGTTGGGATTAGGGCTGAGAGAGCCCAGAGCTGCATCGGGAGTGGGGTTAGAAAGGAGGTGGGCTGCAAGGAGAACTCGTCTCAGAGAATTTTTTGGTGTGGGCATTAAAAGGCGTGGGGCTAGGACAAGTCTCAGCATATGGTTAGGTTTATGTCAGGGTTAGAGTTAGTGCTGGGAAAAAGAGAGAGCCTAGCGTTCCAGCTGGAGGGGAGACAGAAAGGGGCTTTGAAGGGGAAGTCTAGGCTGCAAGGAGAACTTGGCAGGGCTGCCTGGTCTGAGGCTCAGCCTCCTCTTAGGGTTGGAGTTACAGCTGGGGTTAAACTGACAAGGGAGAGCCTAATGCTGCAATTAGAATGGGCCTAGAAGACCTGGGGTGCAGGAAGAACTCGATCACAAGACTTTCTTGTTGCCTGGCCGTCCTGGTCTGAGGCTCAGCATGCAGCTGTTGTGAGGGTTAGGGGCAGCGCTGGGAGAAAGAGGGAGCCCAGAGCTCCAGTTGCGGGGAGGCTTGAAGGCATCTGCTAGCGAAAAGGTTGAGCCACAGAGGTAACTTGGCTGCAAAAACTTCAAGGTGTAGGGGCTGAGAGGGCTGGTCTAAAGCTCAACATAACTACCAGGTTTAGGGTGAGGTTTGATGTTTCGGTTGACAGAAAGAGCGAGCCAAGAGCTGCAGCTGGCTTGGGGCTAGAAAGTGACTGTCCCAGGGAAGTGTAGGCTGCAAGGACAACTTGGCTGCAAGAACTTCCTGGTGTGGGCACTGGCTGGAGGCCATGTCCAAAGCCCAGCATATGGTTTGTGTGAGGGTTAAAGTTAGGGTTGAGAGAAAGAGAGGGCCTGAAGCTGCAGCTGGAGTGGAGCTAGAAAGCACCTTTGAAAAGAAAGGGTAGAGAAAACATGGCAGAAAGAACATTTTATTGAGGGCACTGTCTGGGGGTCCTGATCTAAGGATTGTGTTAGTGTTAAGGTGGGCACTATGACAGCGACAGCCTAGAGCTGCAGCTGGAGGGGAGCTGAAAAGGGAATGTGTGAAAGGAAAAGGTGGACCGTGAAGAGAACACGGCTATGAGAATATTTTGGTGTGGGCACTGGCTGGAGACCCTGGGCTGAGGCTTAGCACAAGATTAGGGTGGCTCTCAGGGTTCGTGTTAGAGCTGGGAGAAAGCGAGAGCCCTAGAGCTCCAGTTGGGGGAGAGCAAGAAAGAGGTTTGAAAGGGAAGTCTAGGCTGCAAGAACTTGGCCGGGGAAATTTTTGCTGTGGGCACTGGTTGAGCGGCCTGGTCCCAGACTCAGCTTCTGGTTAGTTTTATTGTAAGGGGCAGAGTTAGGGTTACAGTTATAGAACCATAGAATCACAGAATTGTCTAGGTTGGAAGGGACCTTTAAGATCATCTAGTCCAACCATCATCCTAATTCTGATAAAAAAACCCACAAACACGTCACTAAACCATGTCTCTAAGCACTATGTCAACCCGTCTTTTGAATACCTTCAGGGATGGTGCCTCAACCACTTCCCTGGGCAGCCCATTCCAATGTGCAATAACCCTTTGAGAGAAAGAAAGAGCCTGGAGCTCTACTTGAAGCACAAGCAGAAAGAGACTTCCCAAGAGGAGTGTAGGCTGCAAGTGTCATCAGGATGAGTGTCTTCAAGCTACTCCTGTGTCCAGCTGCAGGTATATCATGGATTTGGTAAAAAACCTGTGCCCAGAGTGGTTGCTGCAGGATAGACAGGTAGAGGTAACCATCCTGTTCTCGGTGCTTAAAATTGGAGAGGACAAACCTTTGCCCCAGACCTTGTAAAGAAGATAGCCCAGGCCCTTTATTTATTTTAATTCTACTGTAAAGGCTATCTTTGGTCAGCATCTTTTGTTCCTCTGATAAAACACCCTTCTTTCGTAAGGATTCATATTTGCAGGAAAGAGCTCTTTAGGATCTAGGCCAAGATGACATGAAAGTCTCCTGGAAAAGGAAGAGCAAGTTTCTTTCTCAGCCTTGCCTTTCCTATAATAAACCTAGCAAAATATTTGCTGTTTATTACACATTTATAAACCAAAATGCTTCAGTATAGGGATTTACTCTGGAAAGAAGACGAAAGGCACAGATGCGACAGATTTAGTCATGTCGATGTGTGCAGCGTTGCACAGTGCTCAGATGTCACGTTCTAAGCATAATGTAAGGAATAAAAAGGGTACTGAACTCTTCCAAAAGTCTGACTTCAAATCTATATTTAGGCATCTGAATGACCTGCTTTTATTCAAAGGTGCTGACTACTCGGCTTCCATTGACTGCAGGAGAAATGGAAGGGATTTTTTTGTTGTTGTTGAATCTATTTTCAAGACAAAAATTACAGTTTAGAGTCTCTCAGAACTCCTAAGTAACTCCTTGCTCTAAAAATTATTTATAGCATCTCTGTTCTCTCCTGTTCTCCATAAGAACCAGAAGAGGGACCATATAATAAATCCTAGTAACTGTTTCTATGCAGGAGGGAGATTAAACACGACTGATTTGGACTCCACCATGACAGATAACTGCTACTGAGATCACAAGGGCAAAAGAGAAATAACTGTGTTTGGTGCAACAAGTTTTTACATTTATGAGCAGCTGCATAAGTCAGTGTCGGGGCCCTGAGCATATCGACTGACCTTAATTGCCCTGAGCAGCCCCACCTGGGAGCACCCTCCACCCAGGACCTCCATTTAAGCCCAGGGAGGGCCCACCTTAGGTCTTTGCCTGAGCTGTGTTGAAGCTATACCTGTCTCCAGCCCTGCCTTCTGGCTGCACCTTGGACCTACGCTGCAGGTAGCTTGCCTGCAGTTCCCTTTCTGGCCCTATCTCCTGGATGGACCCTGTGCCTATGTTGTGCCTTCCTGGATGGACCTGCTTCACCACCCCAGCTTCTCTGGGACCACTGATGCGTTGCTGTTGCCAGCACATGTCCCTGCCCACAGTGCGTGAACCCTGTGCCTGGACCGGGATGACCCCTGGGATGCTGATTTGTCCACCCTCACGGAGCAGCCCTGCTCTCGCTTCTCCTTAAGGATCTGGTCACCCTGCTGGATGGTCGGCCGGCTGATGAACAAAGCAAGATCTACAGCAGGCAGGTCAGTGTGTGTGAGGCAGGCGTTGATGGATGACTCACTGTGAATCCACAGAAGGTGTACGCTCTGCGTCATCTGTGTGTACTGACCCTGAGTAGTGACTGCAGTTGTCATTAAGGTCCCTCGTTATAGAGTGGAGGACGATGTGATGTTGTGTAGTGCTTCTGAGTTGGACAGATGTTCCTCTGCAGAACGTTGTCCATCACCAACCGCATCCTCTGTGGCCATAAAGGCCATTAAGAAATGTTTTAAATAATTTTTCTGTGGGTATGAATAGAGCAGTGCGGTTTATAGGGGTGCAATACCTTTAAAGCAGCATGGACCTTCTGCAGGTGGCCATGTTCTTGGTATTTGCCATACGCCAGCAGAAATGTGTTGTGTTGCTGAGGCTGGAGCCAGGTCAGAGCAGTTGGCAAAGTCCTGCCCTAGAGCGTCCTTCTCAGGCTCTTACAGAATCATAGAATGGTTTGGGTTGGAAGGGACCTTAAAGATCATCTAGTTCCAGATCCCCTGCCATGGGCAGGGACACCTCCCACCAGACCAGGTTGCTCAAAGCCCCATCCAGCCTGGCCTTGAACACTTCCAGGGATGGGGCATCCACAACTTCTCTGGGCAACCTGTTCCAGTGTCTCACCACCCTCAGAGTAAAGAATTTCTTTCTGGTATCCAATCTAAATCTCCCCTCTTCCAATTTAAAACTGTTCCCATAAAGAGACCTCCACGAGTAAGAGGGGTCGAGGCCAGGCTGGATGGGGTTTTGAGCAACCTGGTCTAGTGGGAGGTGTCCCTGCCCAGGGCAGGGGGGTTAGAACTTGATGATCTTCAAGGTCCCTTCCAACCCGAACCACTCTGATCCTGTGACAACCACCTTCTTCCCAGAGTGGGTGCGGAGCCGGGACCCCGGTCCCCTCAGCGCTCCCCGCCCTTCCTTCCCTTCCCGGCCGACTCCCGCGCAGGCGCACCCCGGACAAAGGGCGGGGGGGGGCGGGCTGCGCATGCGCGATGTGGCGGCAGGAACCGAAACTCCCCCGCGGTTCCCGCGCCGGCTACGGGCGGGAGGAGGGGGGGGAGGGGGGAGGGGCGTGGTGCGTGGCGGGCGGTGGCTCCCCCGCGGGGGAAGGGGGGGAGGCGGGGCCGAGGGGGGGGCGCGCGCGCGCGCGCGAGCCGGGGCCATTTCAGCGCGCGGCGCCGGCGGCCAGGCCGGGATGCGCGCGGCATCCCGCGGCTACCAGCCCGCCGCCGCCGGTCGCCGCCTGCCCGAGGGGCTGGGGCGCTGACTCGCCCCTTCCTTTCTCTCCTGCCTCTCTCCCTCCCTCTCTCCCTCCCGCCGCTTCCCCCGCCCCACCGGCTGCGCCATGGCGGCCCCCAGCAGCATCGTGCCCGTCATGGCGAGTAAAACCAAGACCAAGAAAAAACACTTCGTGGCACAAAAAGTGAAGTTGTTCCGGGCGAGCGACCCGCTGCTCAGCGTCCTCATGTGGGGGGTCAACCACTCGGTAAGCGCCGCGCCTGGCTCCCCACCGGGACATCCCGCCACTCCACCTCCCCGGGGGGCTGCGGGGAGGGTGCGGGGTGGGGGGCGCGATGCGGGGACACGGACGGGAGCGGGGAGGCACATGCCGCCGGGAGCCACCCGCCGCTTGTCGCCCTCCAGCCCGACGGTGGGGGGGGAGGGGGGGGTTGCTGGGAGCGTTGTAACCGAGCCGGGCGGGGGGGGCGCCGGGGGAGGCTGCGGTGACCCGGCGGGGCGGGGGTGCGGTTGGCCGCGGTAGCCGGTGTCCCCTCCATCCGCCGTTCCGCTGTTTCCGCGGGTGGTGCCCGTGCGGGGACGGGGCTGGCGGCGGAGACGGGGCCGCTCCGCGCCCGCCAGCGGGCGTTGCGCAAATGTACTGCGGTGAAAAAAGGGGGGGAAAAAAAAGGGGGGGGGGGGGGGAAAGGGGGGAAAAAAAAAAACAACCCGGTCATTAGCGTTTAACTGACCAAGTTTTTACCGTCTCCCGTGCGGTTTGCCCCGGGGAGGGTCTCCCGAGGGCGCTGTGCCCGGCGTTGTGTGTGTGTGGGGGGGGGGGACGGTTTTTGATGTGGCGAAGCGGCAGAACTGCGACGTCCGGGGGGGGGAGCGCTGGGTCACCCTGCGGGCTGAGCCGTGCCCCCCGCAGCCCCCGCACCCGCCGCGGCGGCGTGGGGCTGCCGCTGCTCAGCCTTCAAAAAAAAAAAAAAAATTTAAAAAAAAAATTGAGGATCCTGGGCGAGACGTCACATGGTTCGGGCATTACGAGGCTCACGTCGCAGCTTGACATCTTTAAATAGCTGCGGGGGCAGGTCGAAAGTGGGGAGCCCAAAGATCAGCTAAAAATCGGGTGTCGGGTCAGTTAAGCCTAAAAACTTCTCTTCTCGTGGTGGTGCAAAGCCGGCACGTCTTTATGGTGTTCCTTCTTGTTGCTCCCGAGACCGTGAGAATAACTGTCAACGTGCAGTTTGAGGTTAGACTACAACCCTTGTAACGGCGTCGTGAAACAAGCGAAGCGGCCGGGAGTCTTAACAGGGAACTCAGGGAACTCCTTTTGTTTCCTTCACATCCAAATCCCCTGAGGTTTTGTGTTTGTGTTTTGTTTTTTTTTTTTTTTTCCCTTTGTGTATAGTTTTTGCCCCAAAGCCTGGAGGCTGAGCACCAAGGCAAAAGCCCTGTTAGGTCTGTGTTAAACAGCACAGTCCCTGAAGTGGTGGTCTGGGGAGCTCGGGGGGGATGCTTTAGCTGTACATACCAATATGGTATGGGTGACAGTATGGTGAGGTTAAATAATCTGCTCTGAGATAGCCTTCTGAGTTGATAGGAAATGGTGACAAAGGGTCTCCAGCTTTCTGTAGGTCAGTTGTAAAGCTGTGACATCCTGTGTCACCAACGGATGAGAAACTAGATATTGGTCTAACCAAGCAGAAAAGTTCTCTAATCGTGGAAGTGCGCAATATGCTGTCTGCCAGAATTGGGCTTAAATACACGAGTTTCTTTTGCTCCTTCTGTAGTGGCTAGCGTTATTCATAGAAAAATTCCCCAACAGGCCGCTTTCATGAAAGAAAGCATGCTGATAATTTCGGGGCGAGAGGCTTCCAGTGAATGGCAGCACGTTGGTTGTTGACGGCCTCCCTGAGGAGGGAGGGAGAAGATCTGTGGTGAGAACAGAGATCTTCCTGTTGCAACAGCTTGTTGCTACAACATGTGTTCGTCCTGGAAATACTGCTGCTTCCAGAGGAAAAACCTCTCCAGTACCCCGCAAATAGCGACAAACACAGCACTGAACGTGACTCCTGCCATCGCATACCGTGGTGTACGTAGCCGTTCCCTTTAGAACGTGTAGTAAAGAAGCATGCTGGCTCACGGACATATGACTAAAAATGATAAACTAAAATCCTTTAGCTGGGGGAGGCCGGTGGAGCAGGCTCGGCAGTACACCGGGCTCACAGAAACGCAGCTTCACCGTCGTAGAGAGGCGATGGTTGTAGGTGTGAGTACCCGCTGTCTGTTCTGCAGACATTCTTCCATTTCTTTATCCTGCTGCAAGGTGTAACTGTGGATCATACTTCAGGCCCCGGGGAAGCAAAATCCCTCTGAATGAGAGAGCATTAAAAAAAAAAAGTTAATTTGATCTAACCATCTCTCCTTCGCCAAGAACGCAGCATCGAGGTGTTGCCGGCTGCTCCGTTAGATGCTGAGCATGTTGGTTTGCGAGGCTGGATGTGGCACTGTCCAGAAAATGAAAACGAGCGTTTGGTGCGGCTGGAGCAGACTCTGTTACCACAAATAAGAATTTATCATGGGAGAAATACAAATGATGCATGTGGATTCATTAAGAGCAGGAATTAAGGATCCTAAACTTTCTTAGCAGAATAAACAGAAATCCATAAGGAAAGGTTAGACTAGGAAATGAGTGTTAGATCATGGTTCATGTTGTCAGCAATTAAATAAGCTTAGAACATAGTAGTCATTTGAAAAATCTTGTTTAAGGCCACTTCCAGTGCGGTGCATATCAGTTAATGAGACAATAGCGGTCTCCGAGTCTTGCTGTCTTGGGGGATAAGTACTTACTGAAACGGTGAAGCTGAGGTGCAGTTTCCACGTTTCTGACAGGATGCAGCATATGCTGAAATGAAGCACTTGGAGAAGACAAAAATGGAAAAGCGGATTTTTCTACAGGCTTTTTAACTTTGGTCTTAGGGCCAAAATACCACTATACTTGATAATTGAGTTTTGGAGGGTTTTCAGATTTTAAATTGAATGTGTGAAGAAGCTCCATCTAAAGAAAAAGTTACAAGAACTGTTCTCTTAACTCTCCTGTCTGAGGAGGAAATGTGACTCTAGAGAGAGGGATCTCCAGCATCGCTGTCACCAGCAAAGGTGTGAATTGGTAATGCAGGGAGGTGTCTGTTACCCAAGGCTCTTATAAATTGTGCCCTCCCCCTGTCCCCATCCCCTCCAAGAAGCTGTAAGCATATTGCTTTGGTGTCTCGGTTGTTGTTCAGGTAGAGGTAGAAAGATACCTAATGTGAAATCCTCCTTGGCAATGCGGTCAAATTCAGTAAGAGCTGAGAAGAGCATGCGAGGAGTCAGCGTTTAAGCATTGGCCAAATACCTTTAACAGGAAAGCATGTGCTCACATTCGGAGCTGTAAATTCGTTTCTGAGTATTCGTTCAGCAGCGTATTCCAGCAACTTTCTGCTAAGTGAAAGGGAAAGCAACTGTGTCCCATTTTGTAGATTATAATACTGATGACTTGTAGCAGCAAAGATTAATTGTCAGTGCACTTGGATCTTGCAGGCATCTGCATCGTTAAGGGTTGATCTTATCTCTGTCTCTTAGCCTGTGTCAAAGATAATCTGGCTGTGCTACTGGAACAAATACTTAAACTCAACGGTTAGCATGACTTAAAGCTGTATTTTTAGCTAGTTAATGTAATTATTGCAGTAATATTTCATTTACAACTGGTATGGTAAATAACATCCTTATTCTTACTTCCATACTGTCACTGCTGCTGGTTTTCCAGTACCTGTGGAAAGGAAGAGAGGGAAGGGAAGTGGCATGTATCTCTTTGCCTAATGCTTTTGGAAGTATTTCTTCCCTCCTTGCTTTCTGTGCCAAAAATGAAAGCCAGGTATTCTGTGTTTTCTGCAGCCTACGAGGATCGTCCCAGGCACAATGATGGTGAATCAGCTCTCACTTGTGTCTTGTTGCCTGCCTCTGTTAGAAGCTTGCTAGGAAAGCTTGGAGTTTGTAGGGAACTAGGCGTAGGTCCTTTGAAACGTATCACCCCCAAAGAGGGAAGAAAATTAATGGCGGGGGGGGAGGGGGCTGGTGTGTGTAACTAATTTTGAGGTTAAGAATGGACTGCTAGAGACCTCACCTACTGTGTCAACCATTAAATTAAACATATTTAGGAGAATGAATGCCTAACGCGGTTATGGAGTGTACTGTACAAGTTTGGAAAAAAAAAAAATTAAAATCCGCAACCAAAAACAAACACCCCCCGCCACCCGCCCCTGGAATCTGTAATCGCCATCTGGTTCTTGGATGATTACAAGCTGATCTAAAAATTTAGCAGTGCCTGACTTCTCAATGGCACTTGCTGCCTAATAGGCAAGTGGAACAATAAGAGTACATGGATCATATGCCTTCCCCTCCCTTTCCCTCCTCTTCCCCCCATATTGCAGAGTACCTCAGAAAGAATGTACTTTCCGTGGGTGAAGATTTCAATAGGTAAACTTCACAACCTCCTTCAGCTGCTCATGTGAGGCACCGTGAGCCTGATGCCGCTGTTGCCCTCTCGGCTCTGGCTTGATCTTTTTTACGGAGGTGGAACAAGGCAAGGACGGAATGATCAGCGGGGTGAGAGCGGTGGGACTCCTCTGCCCACCCGTGCAGCTCCTAGGCTCCTTCGCCATTACACTTAGAAGTGGGGAGGGGGGAAAAAAGCAAGACGAGTAAACACATCTTTCCCCCTCATACATATGGGGGTCTATTTGATCACCTTAGGAAACCTTCTGTATCTCTGCTTTTGAAAGCTACAAAATGTTTGTGTTCTTGTCAGTTTTCAGTTTGGTTTTTTGTGTGTGGGTTTTTTTTTTTTTCCTTAGCTAACATAATTGTCTTTCCTGTTACAAACTTTTATCCAGACAAATACACAAATAGCTCGCTCAAGCCTGTCCTTACCTTTTAACGTGGCACTGGAGACTCGTTAGGGAAAGGTGTACCCTCTCTGTTTGTGGCACAAATCAAGTTTCTTAGTATCGAGTAGCCTCTCTCCTGAGAACTTCCTATCCTGAAACATTGTACATCTAGGAAAATGACACTGAAAAGAGCTTATTGAGTATATCCTTAGAAAGGTGAAGCTTGAAACAATAGCTAGGTTATGCCCTCTGGAATGAGACATACTGGCTTATGTTTATGATCACTTTCCTTTAAAGAGGTGGGGAATCCGTGAAAACAAACCCACAGCAGGTAGGACTAGCAATATATCTTCATGAGTCATGGGAGTTGGTAACTTCTGGGTTCACTTTTTTAATGTGCTTGCGATGGTGAAACCCTGAGGGTGTAGAGCTGTCACGTTGACTCATGGCACTGGCTGTTGGCGCAAGGGGGTGGTTGAGATGGGGAGGGATGCTCGGCAGTTAAGGTGTCAACTCTGTGTTGCTAGCATTCGTATTTAACTGGGAACCTCACTACTGCACTTGTGCTTGCAGTGGCTTTTCAGAACGACTGAAACAAAGTAAAATTAAAGTTAGTGATCTTAGAGTTGACTCCTAACAGTGAGCTTGGAAGAAAACAAACCGTATTAATTGCTTAGTGGAGGTGGCGGTAGGCTACATGGGAGAAGGCTCTTTCGAAGAAGCAGGAAGAAACAACATATTAAACAGCATTGATTACAGCAGAGCAGATAATAAAGCAATTAAAACTGTTTTAAAATAAAGTCAGCCGGGCACTCAGCCCAGATGTTTGTATATAGAAGGAAGTAGAACAGGAAGAGCTATTTATTGAAAACTTGGTTCTTTTTTGGGTGTCAGACTCTGTGTACTGCAGAAATTAATTTGATAATGCTTTTGCAACTGAGTGGATGGACGAGTAAAAATACAAATTGTAAATATTTATTATGGTCAGGTTAAAGGTAGTAAACATTCCTGCATGATATACAGATGGGAGTGATATTTCATGCCCTTCTCTCAGCTATTGAAAGGGACACATGCAAGAGCTTCTGTTAGGGGTGAGAAGGGAAGAGCTATGAAAAGAGCACTGACAGCAGTTTCAAAGCTACTTTCTGTAGTTTCTTCCTCTCTACAAGATAAGGTGCTGCAAAGGCTACTGTGGGGTTTTTTTGCCTATAGGTTTTTGAAACTGAATTTCATTAACCACAGCTGGGAGGGCTGGGCAATGTTCAGTGAAGCAAACAGGCGGCACAGATTTGTTTTGCTGACTCAACTTTGTCATCTTATTTGAGTGTCCTGTACCAGTTCCCTAAGAAGAGTCTCTAGGGGATTACTTCTGAATTCCTTGCTCGTTAAAGTAGACGCTTGCATTATGCCCATTGGCCAGAGCCTGGTAGATGTTTATTTTCCTGCTGTAGTTTCAGGGTGATAAACTTTGTTTAATATAACTGACTCACCCCATTATGCAGTTTCTGCTGTACCGTCCTGTTTTCTGCGCTTCCTTGAAAACATCTTGGTTCCATAGGCTAGGTGTATGTTGTGCAGCTTCATGACAACTTTAGAGTAGGGTGAAACTATCTATGATGTACACATCTTCAATGTAATCTTGCCAGAGCTAAGCTCTCAGAGTTGTAGTCATGTTGGCTTACAGATATCTTGATTTGTCGAAAGTTTAGTCATCTTTGTTGTTGAACTATGAGCTCTTAAAAGCTTGAAAGAAGTACATGTTCACCTTCATTTTTCTCCTGACTTCTAAGTGATTATGACTGCTGCTGTGGGTAATGGATTCCAGTATGAATTCATTTAATGTTTACTCCCAAGGCCTATTTCCATGTTTTTCTACTTCTTATACTTGATGATTACTATTTAGGTGTCTAACAAAAGTCTTGATTTCTCTTCCTCATTTTCACTGTTGGTAAAGCACATGTTTGCACTTAGCAAAATAGCTGAAGCAGTCTAAGAAATTGCTGCCTTGGCTATGAGATGGTAATGACAAACCTTGTTAGTTTTCATGGTCTGCATCCCAGTGCATGGTGAAATGGGTTAGCTTTGAATTGTTGAGATGGTAACTTCTTGCATGTGGTTTGCTATGTGAACATCTGTCTTACGATCTTCCTATAGAGCCTGGGCTGTTCTATAATAAGTTAATTAGTTTTGTGTTGAGAGATTGCTTAATAAGGGTGTTGTGAAAATTGTTTGAAGTAGCTGAATGCTGTAGTGATGGATGTCACAAACTGAAAAGAAAACATTAGCTTTATCTTCAGAGACTGGGGTTGAATAGTTTGCAGTAAAAATACTTAATGGCCATACACCTTCTAGAGTACTTATTTTTCATTAGACTTGGTGAACAACTACCTTGTGTACTGAAGCAAGGTAATTAGTCTAATCCAGCTCTTTTGTGTGCATTGTAAGTTCCCAGGGCAACCTTAATATTCTTAACACAGCTGTGAGTATATGCATGATCCTTTCAGATTGTAAGACAAAACTGAAAAAAAAATCACATTCCCTTATGTGGCATTATTAGAAAGCTTGTGGAGCTCCTTGGTGAGGCTGGGACTTGCAGAACTGCTTTGCAGCTGCTTGAGCTAAGGAGTTTAATCTGTCACTTTTCCTAGTCTCCCTCTGCCTTGATCATATGCTGTCTCACCTTTTATGACCCTGCTATTCCTGTGTTTGCATTTTATCAATCAAATATCTGCCATTCCAATCTTCTCCTTAACAAGTTCAGCCTTATCTGTTTCCTTACCAGTAACTATCCAGCTCCGAAATAATGATCCAGCAAAAATAGTATGTTTTGAGGAGTTCTTAGATGGACCGTAATTTGCTGAAGTTCCTTGCCCAGCCATAGAAACGGTTGTGCCAGCACAAAGAATGTGGAGTTAGTGTGAAAGCAGAAAAGGTAGGGGGGAAACAACTTCTGTGTAAGGAAGTACCCGCTCATGCTAGCATTAGGTTAGTCAAACCCCAGCCTCCATGACACTGAAGCCGGCTAAAACTGGGGCTGCTGGACTTGTTTCCTCTTTCTCTCTGGCACTGGCGTGATCCTGCGTTAAGCTCATTCGGGGAGATGCGCTAGAGGACAAACTAATGCAGAAGAGTGAATAAGAAGGGTTTTCGTACCACAAGTGTCAGTCCCAGCTCTAAAGAGGAGCTGTGAACACGCGGCAGGGAGAGTGGAGGGAAGAAGCCGATGATGTGTAGTTTAAGGTGAGTTTTTATAGTTGCTTAGGACAGTTGGAGGGACTCGGATAGCTCTGCTGTGTGTACTGTTTGACCAGTGATCTCCTGTCTACAGCTCAGTTTCGTATTTGGTAGCCTAGAGCTGCAGTGTTGCCCATAATAAAAAAAAAAAAACAAACCCAAAAAAAACCAACCACTTGAGTAGCGAACTCTCACGACGGGATCCTGCGCTTCCAACATGGAGACCTTTCTCAACTATTTTAACCTTCTGAATTCATGTATTTTGTAAGAGACAGAATTGTCTATATTGTACCTGTTGGTTTCTGGTCACCTCTTCAGTCTTGGTCTTTGGAACATGCTGAACAACCTAACCTCATAATTTGCTTATCCAGGTAGAGAGTAAATGTCTTCAGAAAAGTTGTAA
This sequence comes from Numenius arquata, assembly GCF_964106895.1. Lineage (NCBI taxonomy): Eukaryota > Metazoa > Chordata > Aves > Charadriiformes > Scolopacidae > Numenius > Numenius arquata. Next base: position 25,797,076 of record NC_133587.1, on the reverse strand, counting down.
TGGCTTCCTAGGGGCTGAAAGTTTTGAAGTTGTTTTTAGAGGTAAATGCTAACGTTTGGAAGACCTCCTAACCAATAGTAATTCTTGAGAATCCTACCTTAAATGTTTTCTGGTAGGATGCCAAGCCTGTGGCTGTAGCACTCACTGACTTGTGTTTTTTTATTTTATTTTGGAGGAGGGAGAGAGGAAAATACCTAACTTGGTTAGCCTAAAACCAGTCAAAAGAAAGCAGCTTAGTAACAATTTTATTGTACTGAACTGAAATTGAGCAGTATCTGATTATCTTGTGATGCCAAGCCTCAATAATTCTGTTATTGAACTAATAGTTCTGATATAATGCCCTTCATCTGTGGCATGTCCTGTTGCAAAGTAGACTTAAAGCTTTTTTCAGAGTTTCGTTCTGCTTTGGTCGAGTTGCCCTGTTTTTTGTAGGCCCTTGCTAGATCATTTGGGTACCAAAACCATTTTTGGTACAGCTGGTTCTGATGTGGTGGTGTTGCTGGCTGTGTTTCTGTTTGTTCAGTGTACTCGTTTTCTCTCTCAGCCATCTAAGATGTCTGTAGTTAAATCATTTCTGGGATTATGCTTTGGTAACCTCATTGTGATTATAATAGAAAACTTTCTAGACGAGCTCAGAGAGGAATACTCCTTAAGTATACAATGGTCAGGGCCTTTACATTGTGCAAATCTGATGTATTATGGTTGCCTGGAGGTGAGGAAAAATCAGAAGACTGACATCAAAAGCAAGGTTGCTAATCTCTGAGCTTCCTGCTTCAGACTTTGTATTTTGATTGGAATCTAGAGCCAGTTTTGGGAGCCAAATTGCAAAACACCAAAAATTGAGAAAGCAGTTGAATGAGAAATGGAATATCTATTTTTATTTCATATTTTGAAGTTAATGAGTCTAATACTGCTTTTCTTTTTTTTTTAATAAAAGCCTGATGGTAGACAAGGTTATTTTGGCTTCTATGTAGTTCTGAGAACAGTGGCACAAACACTTGTATTCAGGGTGGCGGTTCTATAATTTGTGCCTCTTTAATTGAGTATCTCTTTTCCATAAAGTATTGCATGATTTTCTTTTGCAAATAATGAAAACATCACTAAGATGCTGTTTGGGTAGATCTCTTTTCTCTGGAGTTTATACTTGAATACTGTTCTGTTTCTCGGGGTTTTTTGTACCCTTTCCAATCCTGGAAGAAAAATAACGTGACCTCTTTATACCACTCAAACAGCCTATATAAAGATACACAACTCCAGTGTTAAAGATGACATGCAAATCTGTTCTTTGTTCATGAAGTACATATCTGAGACTGCTTTGTCCAAGCAGTGATAATATTTAAAGGCTTATACTTGAAATAAAATTATTTTTACAGTAAGTCCTTGAAGCGGAAGTACTTATCAACACGTTCTGTCTCAGCTGGCTATTCAAAAGAGCTGGTTGTCTTTCTGGGAAAGATAGCGGTCTTGAACAAGCTGACTTCACTGGAAAGCCCATACCCAACCCTCTCCTCCTCCTCAGTCACTGCAGACTTGCAGTTGGAGGACTCAGAAATGACTCACTGGAACCGAGATGCAGAGTCGGATGCTCGGTGAGGTGCTGCAGTTCAGCAGCAGCTTGGGGCTGATGCAAACTAGGGTTTCCCTGCTGCTCTCAACACTCCCCCCCCCTCCCCCCCCCCCCCCCCCCCCCCCAGTACTAATACAGATAGCAGAGGAGGATTGAAGAGACATTTTCTGACATAATTACTCTTTTGGGTCAAAAGCAGAATCATCAGATTAGTGAGTTTTCAGTCTGACTCACGCTTCGCTTGCCATCTGTGACACGTCAACCAGCCTTCTCCTGTGCTTGCACAAGGGACAGGACCAAACAAACAAGAAAAGCTTTCTGGATGTTCCCCCAGCCCACAGAAGACATGTGGTAAAACTAATTTACAGAAACAAAATCTTAGCGCTTGTTAACAAACACATGTACCTGCTTGCAGGCAAAAAGCACTGTTTTCAGAACCTCTTGCTCATCTCTATGGATGCAGGGAGTTCCTGATATAGCACTTTCTCCAGCTGTTATTTTGGGCTCCAGCTGATTCAACAATGCTGCTTTCCCTTTCCTACCTACAGCTGCAGGCAGTTGTAGCTGGTTATTTCATTTGAGTGAGCGATGTCCTTGGGGCTGTGTTGGCTCGGGGATGTTAATAGGGTTCAGATGTCTCTGGGCTCATGGAGTCCTGCACTCCTTGTCCCTCCTCAGCTTGTTCTTTTGCAGTACATCAAAGCAGAACGGCATTAAAGTCTTGAGCATCTTGAATCTTGCTAGTGTGCTACATCTGTATCTTGATTGAAGGTCTTCTTCCTTTTCTACCATGTGTCCCAATACCATTGCCAGGATTCTACCCCCCAGCCTCCCACTCTCCTCTCCCTCCCCCCCCCCCCCCAATTATCTGAGGTTGTTAATGGTGTTTTTGTTACTTTGGTGTTTTTAATTAGCCAATTACTCTTTAGACATTTTATACTTGCTGAATCTTTCAGAGAAGGCATATGGCAGACTTCTCCTTGGAAGGTGTCATATGGTAGGATATTTTTTAATGTTTGTGTCTTGTTGAGGAAATCTCCCAGGCTTTCATATTTAAATAGTCATCAGCTTTTTCATTTTCCAGTGAATGACTTCCTAAGGTGTTCTGGTTGAACATGACTTGCTTCGCAGTAGAGGCTGAGCACCTAAGAATTTACTGAAGGACCCTGAAAGTAGTGGTTCCTCCTGCGTGATGTGTTGATTGCCTGAAAAATGAAGAAGGTCCAGTGGGATGTGAACAGTGGTAACTCTTTTAAAATGAGCTGCTTCTTGCCTGCTGATCTGAGGTGATGTGCCTGAGGTCTTGTTCACGCTATTATAAATGCCCTTCAAAATGCAGAGGTGGTTCTTTCCTGAAAGCCTATGTTTCTAACCATTTAACAGTAAAAATGTATGTAATGATGGGTATTTTGGAGGGTGTCTTTGCATTGCTGAAGTTGCTAAGCCATCTTTGTTACTTGACATGAAAAAATGCTTGTTTATCTACATGTCTTAAGAGTTAGTAGGGGCAGCAAAACATTCCTCTTGTTTGGCTTTGTCACAGGATACCATACTATTCTTGTGGCACAATGCTGAACAAAAATTCAGAAATTAGGTTTAATTAAGAAAAGAGGGAGTGGAGGGGTATAGAACTATGGCAGACAGTAATTCAGTCACTTAAGTAGCTGTTGCTATGTATGCATCTTTACCTAAATAGCGAGGCCGAAAGTAATTTTAAAACGGCATTCATAGTTTAAGGGAGCCTGTGCCGCTCTGCTTACAAAGTGGAATTAAAATGTGATGGTTTCAATCAATGTGTGTTACTTTCTGTAGCTAAGTCAGCCAAAGGCATAGACATTCTGGTACTCAGCTGGGAAGTAACAGCTGAAGCTGAAGTAACCTGCGTGCTTTTATTTGTGGTGCCGTGGGACCAACTGAACTGAAGATGTCAACCAGGAGATTTGTGTCAAATACAAACACAAAACTAATATTTCGGGGTTTCTTGTTCTTCAGCCAAACTTGTATTCTGACCAATATTAGCCTCTTGATAAGCAAAACCAAAAGGAACCTGAATCATAAGTGTCTTGCTGATAAATTCTTGACACGCATATAGCCTGTTCCTCAAAAAAAAAAAAAAGGGGGGGCGGGGGGGAAGAACAAAGGGGTGGGTGGTGGTGTTTGAAATCTTCTGTGAAGATTGGACTTACTGGTCAAAGACTTAGTCTCCCAAGTTAACTCTTTTCTAACTCATTTCTGACATGGCAAGAACTGTTAAAAAATAAAAAACCTAAGCCCTTGGTTAGAGGGAAGAACATAGATGTGGTTGTGTAGAGTTCTCAAGATGGAAGCTGTATAGCTGCTCATCGAGACAAGTAATTTTGCTGCAGAGGCTTCCCTGCTTGCTGTTTTTTCATCCGTGACTGAAAACTGACTCAAATAGTGGTGTGAGCTGGCATGGACCACTTGGATGATGAAACTCAGTACTGTGTCTCCATGAAGCAATCGAGGGCTGACATGGTAAAGCCTGATCCTTGAGCTACGTGTTCTCCGCTGCTTACTGGCGCTTCCCTAGCGGACAAGTTTGAGCTCAGAATATTGGTTGCTCAGATTCGTGCTAGCTATGTTTTGTGTTAGTCTATCAAATAAGGGAAAAACTAAGGAATAGAATAGTTTTTAGCAGAAGTTGTTGTGCTGTGTAGCCTCCCCTGCCCCTGGGATGCAAATACTCAGCTTTCCAGATGCTACAGAGTATATCCGAAGCTTTGCTCCATGATTTTGGTGCACCCCACTTTTTCTGTACCAGATTGCAATATGGACTAATAGTAGTTGTCTGCATAGTCATGTTTTTCCCTCTCCTCATGTGCTTGATGTGCCAAATATTTTACATATAATTCTGCAGGTTGTAACTGTATAGCGTACTTAGTTTATGAAAATGATCTCTTTGTTGTTGAAATGTATTTAATCCAGGAATGCTAAATCTTGTTATAGTATTGTTATTGATGCAGTTGTGCCATACAGTGATCTCTCTACAATTTGTATCAAACTTCTTAATGACTCCTTGAAACACATGCATGTGTCTGACAAAGCTAACTTCCAGATCGTTTTAGCCAAGTTTTCAGACATATCTAATGACTTAGAGCTTGAGATAGGGTAGACAAAAGTCCCACCTTCTGCATTTGGTACTGTTTGGGATCATTTTGCCATAATGGCTTTTCCAAACTAGAGGCTTCAGAGACCATTTTTTCAACAAGCCTGGCAAACCAGGAATGAAAATGCTCAGTTCTTAGACTGCTTGAACATAAAAGTGTGAGTGAGCCACAGCACTGCCACTACGGAACTGAGGGGAGCTTGCAATTTTTTAAAATCTTAATTTTTTTTTTTTTAGGAATAGACTAGTCAAATGCTGCTGTTGAATTTTACTGTATCCTTCACGACAGAACAGCTGATTTCCTGCCTACTTGACCTATTGCTTTGTGAAGTGTTTTCTAAAGCTTTGCAATCCTGTGCATTTACACATAATGGCTTAAGTAATGCAAGGAGGGTGTTCTGGAGAATCTGACTGGGGCTTCTGGTGGAGCTGGCAGGATTCGCTGTTGCACTGGCTGCTCTTTCACAGCTCCCTCTGTGAGCAGACAGCTTTGTGGCTACCTTGGAAAGGCATATTAAATGGAACGGTTATAGAAATGCAGGCAAACAAATCCAGCCTAGAGCTCTGCTCTTAGGCTGGCCATGCTGGCCCAGCTATGGGCAGTGAAATCTGCATATAAGGTGACTAGTCAGAAGTGCTTATTGGGTGGTTGTCTATAGAGTTTTGGAAAGATAATTGCCACGAAAAATTTGAATGAAACAAAAAATAGTGCAAGACTGCTTCAAAGCTGAATTAAGCTAACAACCAATGGAAACTCTCCACAACCTTGTCAATCATCTTTAACTGTCCAGGCTGTGACTCCAGAATAGTTGCATTGCTTTATTGGAAATATAAAATATAAAATGTGTGACTATAAACATCTTTACACAAGTGACATTTTCCTTGTCACTCAGCTCCAGCACTATGAAACTGAAGGCATTTAATCATGTTAACTATCCACAGTGATTTACTAATGAACTATTTCAATTATTTGTTAGCTCTTTTTTTTTTTTTTTTTTCCCCATCCAAGGGGGACTTAAGGTCAGGAAGCATGAAATAACTAACCTGAAGCCAATAATGCTGCAGTGTAATGACTTTCCTCCTAAAGATTTCTGAAGATCTAAAGCTGGCATTGCACCTTCCCTCTCTCCATCTGGAAGTGGGAGAGTGTTTCCTAGGACAGAGGGGAATTTTGTTTGAGGGTTTACATGGGTTTGGGCAGAGTTTTGTTGACTGATTTCTGGCAAAGTTGTTAAATAAAGGCATGGCTTCATTGTCAGAGTGAGCAAATGTGATGGAACAGCAGGGCAAAGAGGACCTCCTACCTAAAACCTTGCCTTCCCATGCATGGGCAGGAGAGAGCCCCTCGGCCAGCAGTGAGTGTGACCATGTGGTCACCAGGTCTACCCCAGGTCCTGCTGAAAACTCATCCTCTCTGGAGGTGGGAAGAGGGGAAAGGACAGGGATGGGATGTGAGTTGCTCTTGTTTAAAATAAAGAGCAAAATTACTTTTCTTCTTGGCCTTTTTAAGCACTCGTAGGAGCAGTTAGTGGGCAAGAGAGCACACTGGGAGGTGGCCTGTGGGATTCCACTCTGCAGAGGAAAGGCTGAGTCTTGGTACGAGCCAGCTGTGAACGAGGTCCTCTTCTGGGCTGCATTGGTTTCTCTCCCTGCACAGAGGCTGGTGACTTTGAAACTTGGAAAGTGTTTGTTCTGGTGATAATCAGGAAGAGCAGCAATAGAAGAAAAAGTGAAATTTGTAAGTCAGCTGCTGCTTGAAGTTTCTGCTGGTTCAGACTTTACCAACAGACTTATCCTAATAAGCCAGTTTATTCTTGAGTTTGTTGGCCTCTAGCAACAGACACCAAATTCTGTCTGATCGGGTCTCTTCTAATTAGTTTAATCTCTCAACACTTAACCAATATTGTACTTTGTGTCATGAAAAGGAACAGTATAATCTGATGAAATCTGATGAAACAGTATAATCTGAATTCATCAGATCTGATGAATCTGATGCAGCTTGAATACCAGTCTCTTAGTGGAAATGTTTTTCAGATGTGTTTGCAGCAAATGCTAGTCAGCTAAGGTGTAAAGGAAATAAAGGTGTAGTCTCTGTATGTGATTTTTAAAAGCATTTTGGAATACAGATAGTCCATATCCATGATAGCTTTTGGGGATTGTGGAAATGCTTCTGTTTGTCCCAGTGGGAGATACTGACACCAAGTCTAAGTCTATTGCTGAACCTAAAAATGAATGTATTTGACTTAATCCATCTTAGTATTCTGTTTTTAATGCTGTCGTTTTTGGAGTAAGTAGCAAAGAAATCTCAGCAAACTGTTCTCCTGCATCTTTGTCAAGAAATGGGAAAACTTATTGTACTTTTTTTTTTCAATTGGTCCTCTCAGAGTCCTTCCTGGCGTTATGTGAGACTATGGAAAGTCTTCTTCACAAAAGAAAATTTGTGTTCTTTTTTTTCTGTTCTGCTTAGGATCTCTTCCCTTCTATTTTTGAATGTGCATCACCTACACTTCTGTGGCTGTGTCCCTTTCAAGTCTAGGGCTGTCTCTTAGTAAATCTTTCCCCTGAGGAACAATTTATGCTTACTCTGAGTAACAGTTTGCTGGATAGGTAATGCTATATTAACTTGTTTGCATCTACGTGTCTTTAGGGAATCTGATTATATGCTCCCAGTAGGAGTCTTAGAAGGGATAACTTTACCTTGTGGTTCAGTTTTAAATGTTACTTCACTTTTAACTTCTTTCAGCAGCAGGAAATGTTGATCTTGGTTGTGTTCTTTCCTTTTTTCACTGTCCTCAATATTGGACGATTGGCCAAGGCAACTTAAACTTACCAATAGAGCAGGAAAAGTGTCATTTTAGGGAGGAGGAGATATTTTTAGGAATTTAAGTAATTGGTTTCTGGTGGGATCTGACAAGTACCAGAGGCAGTGCAAAAGGGTTAGGCAGAACTGCCTGGCAGAGAGTAGCTGGGCAATGAGTCTGTCCCCATTGTGGTGGGAGCGGGCTGGTGGGTTTAGTGTCTTTCGTCCCTTCTTCTCAGTTTTGATTTCAGTCATATTGGGTACACTTCCAAACTCTGAGCGGGATCACTCTATAGCTGTCTTGAGCAAGCATGTATAATATTTACATGGGCAAAAAAATGTGAAAGGAATCTACTTGTAGTGACACACTTTTTTTTTTTTGTGCAGCTACGGTGCAAACCAAACCACAACCTTCTCTTCTGCATCTACTGCCGTCCAGCACACCATTTTAATTTTTCGTTGTTCAGAGACTGACAAAAGTCTCTTTTCTCTGGCACTCCAATAAAAGACACTTCAAATTCAAGTGACCTATTTGTCTTTTCTGACGTGGTCTTTCTGCTAAACCGTGTCCCATCAGTACAAAATGCAGCAGATCATCAGCACTACCAGTGGTATAAGATAAAGGGATAAATAATGCTGAAGCCCATCTCAACTGCGTCTGTGGCTTTAATAAAAGGAGGCCCAGTTCCTACTGCTTAGTTTATGCTGGCTCTGGTATTTGTCTGATCATCCAGTAAATCGTTCCAGCTTGCTAAAAGACCAGAGACTAATCTGGCAAGAAGTGTGTTTGGGGGTTTTGTTTTGTTCTCCTTTTTGCTGGGTTCATGGGCTGAAGTGACTTCCTTCTGATGGAAGGGGTTGGTAGAGAAGGGAAGAGGGAGGAGATGTGACTGTTCCCACTTGCCAAGTGGCAAATCGTGTCATTTGGCTCGGCCATGCAGCCACGGGCTGGGAACCCGCAGCCTGGGCTGATCTACCTGCTGGGAGCTGCTTGGGTCACCCTCCACCAGCCGGGTTCCACAAAAGGTCTGCCAGATGCCAGAGGGGTAGGAGGCTGGATCTGGCTGTCAAGCTGGCTTAAACAGCCATGGAGACGCAGCCGGGGAGATGAGCAAAACTAACACTGTAGTGCTGTGCTGTACAACAGTCTTCTGGGTTTGAAGCAGCTATTCTGACAATCAGTATTTTCACTTTCTTCTGCTGTTAGGCTTCCATACATCAAATCTGGTACGTGGCAGTGCTTATATACTAATGTGCTTTCAAGACCAGATTCTAGGCTATGCATGAGTTATGATGCATCCATTTAGTGCAAATATTCTAGCTCTTCTTTAATGACAGCAGGTCTCAGTGTGAGCTTGCAGACTCTTCAGAGTTGAGTTGACTTTGCATAGGACACGTGCATCAAATACTTCCAGAGTATTCTGGACCCATAGTGTAGTATTTTGGTTTTTCGGGGCTTTTTTCCTCCTTCCCTTTCTGCTATTGTTTCTGCAAGAGTAGTTTCAGTCATGGCCGTATCTACCTTGATATTTTTTTTTTTTATAACCTGGATGTTCTCTGATAACTTAGATCAATAAAATACTATCATCTGAAGGTCTCCAGAGAGAACTGTGATGGCATGCATGTGCAAATGTTCAATGGGAGATGAAGAAAGAAGATACTAAGAAAGCTCCCCAGCTTTCTTAGTATGTGGCCGAACTAGCTTATCTCATTTTGATGTTGTATCATAAAGTGTTCTAGTTACTGTGATTGGTTTCAACACTTCCTCTTCCTTGCAGCACCTTCTGCACAGCACTATTGTAAGAGCTGTGCATTAGTGTATGTCATGACTCCGATGAGCAGTAGACTTGAATGAGGTTTTTGGACAAGAAATCTGGTGGGTGGCTTTTGCGTACTTGTAGATAGTACTGGTAAGTGCTCGAGAACTTTCATTTTATCTCCATCAGTTGAATTTCATACTTGAATTCAAGTCTTGGATGGTAGCTGTAGTTTGTTCGTGTTAGGTGTCACTAGTGCCTTGCTTTGCTATGGTTCAAGAAGCCTAGAAGCGTAAGGGTTAGTAGCAGCTTTGCAAAAGGTACCAAACATATTTGAAAATTAGGTGACATTAAGTATGTCGTCTGTCAAACGCAAATGGTGATGAGGTAGACAGCTACATTTTCTGTGTGCAACAAAAGAAAATTGTAAATACCGAACCGAATGGCATATTCGAATACATCCTTGTAATTTCAGGGGACTTAAAACACAATCAGTGGTCTTGGCAAGTGGCCAAGGGCACAGGCGGCTTCTGGAACTCTTCCAGCTGCTAATGGAGTGTGGATTCTGATTAAATTTAACCGTGGCTGCTGAGTCTTGGTCTGCATGTTTCTGTATGTGTTAAAATGTATGGTTTTCTAACTAGTAATATTTCATTTAAAAAAAAAATCTATTAATACTCAAACACAGCTGTACAGTATCCTCAGGGCATGGATCTCTCCTACATGTTAAGCACAGTAAAGACTGAAACACCAGTGTTATGTGAGTGAGAGGATGCAGTCTGCTACATCACATTTTCTAGCTTTCAGCTGTTCTAAAAGCTTTACAGAATCACAGAATCATATGGGGTTGGAAGGGACCTCTGGAGATCATCTAGTCCAACCCCCCTGCCGAAGCAGGTCCACCTGGTTTGGTTAAAATATTTTTGTGTTGGCAACCTCAAATCCTCCCAAGAAACACTGCTGCATTAGCTGTGTGAAGTCTGTTCTATTGTTGGCATAATTAACTGGTTAAAAGAAAAAAAAAAAAGAATAATCTAATATAACTGAATTGTGGTGTCGTGTGTGGGGCCCTTGGCAAGACCTCGGGCTTGTAGTTTGGACACGAGCCTGGATCGGTCGCCGGCTCATCTGTTTTGCTGCGGCTGAAATGGTTGCAAAGAAAAGGAACGGTAGGGCGATTCCTCATACTTCAAGATGTGTCAGTGTAGGGAAGAAGAACACATTAAAACAAGTTGGTAGGATGTGGTTATTCTTTTAATTTGGAAGAAATGGGCAATTGCTCAAACTTTGAGCCCCAAAGAGTAAATACATAAGAATTGCTTGGCCAATATCAAAGACAAGTGTAGTTCTGCAAATGCATTCCTGTTAAAATACCTACAAATGCTTTTTTATTTTGATGCCACAACTATTTTGGGAGAAGGGGAAAGTAGATTGCTGTAGCATTTGTACAAGTGCTGGTGTAGGTGGCTATATATTGGATTAGTTCAGCTCTCGACGTGAAAGTACATTAGGATTATATTTTTTTGCATTGTGGGTTTGTCAGGTCAAGGAGTCAATTGAATTCAGGAGCAATAAAAGGTGAGGTAATACTTTGGAAAACATCTTAGACAACTGGTGCCAAAACTGAACTGCGTTAAGTGTCTACAAAAATGAATGTCTATGCCCCAGTGAACTTGTGAAGAATTGTTGATGAGAAGACTTCAAATAAGGCTGTATCTGTAGGAGAAATAAAGTCATCCGTCTGAATGATTTGAGAAAATCTTTAGGTTCTTGGTTCTTTCTTAGGTGTTTTTTGTTCCAAATCATTAATATATCATTTTACAATAGTGATGTGATTTCAGTGGTGTCACATAAATAGGTTTTAGTGTCTCTGAACTGCCCTTGTCATTCCTTCAGTGTTGTTAAATTCTGCGACAAAACTTGCAATGTTTTAGTGTGCTGCTACATATGCTTTGTTACTATAGAGGACTATGAAACTTAAATAATGAACTTTTTAATTATGAAAAACTGATGGGTTTGGTTCATTGCTGCATTTCGCTCTTCGGTCTCACTTTTGGTCCTTGCATGGGTTTCCAGTTAGCTTGCAAAGAGTTGGAAGTGCACAGGCAGGAGTCTGTTCACGTGGAGCGAGGCTTCTGAGCTCCTGCTGAACTGCAGGCTGTTTCTGATGAGACTCCAGCAATACTACCACATCATACCTTCATGCAAGACTATGCTGAAGAGGTGAACCAAGAGTATGTGAGGAGAGGTGATTGTGTGCAGAACAGTACCTTGACTCTTGCAGAATCATGGAACGATATGGGGTTGGAAGGGACCTCTGGAGATCATCTAGTTCAACCCCCCTGCCAAGGCAGGTCCACCTAGAGCAGGTGGACAGAAATGAGAACACGTATGGTGCAGAGGAGCTAGAAAATTTAAATCATCTTGAGGCTAAGGCAATTAAAACTAAGGCTAGAGCTAAAGGAGCTGCGTCCTGACCCTTACTGAAAAAACATAAGGTTAAGTGACTTCAGTTCCCATGATGTGGTGAGCATTATAGATACACTTATTTCAGTGTGGTTTAAAACCAGTGTTCCACTTGAATTCTGAAGAAATATTGAATACTTGGAAGTCAAGTGTGAATGTCAGTTGGATGTTAAATATGCCAAGTACTAAAATCTTATTTTAAACACTGAGGTTTTGGGGTAAGACTAAAGAAATAAAAACCAAATTTATTTTTAGTATTCCTGAACTTCCATTGTGTCTTGTGGGTAAATCAAGGTGCTGCCTTCACGCTCTGGAACTACAAGGTAAACTGTTTTGAAACACATCCACCTCATTCTAAGCACTATTATTCTAGAAACGAATGAGAACTATTTCTATAGCTAATGCAAATTTACTGTTGTGGTGTAAATTATAGATATTAATATTTCTTTTGTATAAGAAGGGGTGCACAGTCTGCAGCCTGTGGGTGGGAAAACAAATGAAATTCAGACTGCATGATGCTGCTCAGGTCTTTCTAGTTCTTGTAGACTTTAGCTGTAGTTGTTCAGCACAAGTTTTGTTTCATAATTTGAATATAGCTTTATAGTTTTTCTTATGTAAAGCCCTTCTATACATAGGATGATAGTTACTCGTCACTACAATGTGTGTGCATGATACCCCGTTCCAGGCATTAGTTCATGTGTGAAAGAACAGTTGTTCTTGTATGCAGCTGTATCTTTTCGAAGAGAGTTTCACCTGTCAAATCAGAACTGACTGTGTTAAAACTGGTGTGATGTCAGGTAAATCTAACAGGTCCCTGGGCAGATACCACAAAACATTCCTCTGTTGAGCTAGAGTCGGGAGGGAGCAGGAAATGTGTATTTAAGATCACATAGTGCTTCTTAACTAAGTACAGCTTCTTAATGTGAATCTCATATTTAAGAGGTGTTTTCTTCTTTGTTTTTAAATCCTGGATTTAACTCCTGTTTTGCAAACGTAGCTTGGAGTCTTCCACTCTCCCCTCATTAGAGCACTAACCTATAGATATAGTTTGATGCTTCTCAGAGATAGCGATCTCTTCAGCTTGTGGAGCATCTTCTGTTCCTGCATGTTCTGCCTTCAGCTTACCTGTAAAGGTATATTTTCCAGTGTGTGTACAGTCCAGTACCTTTTGGAAAACCATTGGCTTGCAAGAAGCAGGGAATTTGGCTGGTTCCTCCCCTTCCTCTCTCAAAAAAGCACCAAAAGGAGCAGCATCATGCCCAGCTCCTGGTCTGGCCTTTGCTTTTCCTTACTATGGAAATTACTGGTGGTGGGAGGGAGGGAATAACAATTTATTTGCAGTAGTAGTTGGAGGAAGCAAGCTTGATAGAGAAATACCTCTAACGTGTGGGTATTTCCAGCCTTTTCTGCATAGTATGCTTTCTCATTTCCAAAGGCTGAGGTTGCCTTTTGTCCCATCAGTCATGTTTTAAAGGACACTTGGTGCAATTGTTCCCTCACTGATGCAAAATGAAATTAAGGTGAGGTTGAGCAGGGAAAATACATGAAAGGAAGATGATGCTCTGCAGCGAGTGGCTTAATGTCTGTAACGTGCTCACGTGGATCTGGCTGCTCTTACTCCAAATTGTATCAACAAGCACAAATGCAACAAATAAGTGTCTATGAATAAGCAAAATGTTTAAGTATATTTCCCTATACTTACCAAAGTGGGTTCTTCAGAGTTTTTTTTTTTTTTTCAGTAAGTTCAGAAAATCCAATCTCTTTCCCATCCCATCCTTTAGCAACTATTGAAAAAGACCTGTTTTATCAAAAATCAACTGCTCTAGTTAAAAATTAAGTTTATGTTGTGAGCTTCCTTCTGTTTAGGGGGGAGGGAAGATAGGAAGGGACCATTTAAAAAACAAACTAAAAAAGTCTTTAGCCATAAAGTGCAGCTTTCTCTTAGTTGCTGTGGATGGTTTCCTCATGCACTAGGTAATTCTTGGCCTTATGAATGCCCTATAAGTGTTACGGTTTTTCCTCTGTGCTTTCCCAGAGGAAAAAGGCTGCAGTCGTTTGACTTGTGAGGATGCTGGCATATGTAGTTACATTGAAGTAAATGCTCTATTATGCATCTCGAGCTTCTGCTTGATGAGTTGAAATAGCTACTACGGCCCCCAAAAACATACTGAAAATACTTTCTCCTTGCTGTGATGCATGTGGAACACGTGGTCAAAAGTAACAGTTGCTTAGTAAGGCATCTTCAATAAGACTTTTTATAAATAAAGAAATTTTTACAAGACTACACTGGAAAATGAAATGTTGAGCTATATTCTTCTCCCTGGTATAGGTGTAAAGCTTTTTGCGTTGTATGAATTGTCTCAGGTAGTATACAGCAGTACCACCTATAGAGAATCATAGAATGGTTGGACTTGGAAGGGACCTTAAAGATCATCAAGTCCCAACCCCCCTGCCATGGGCAGGGACACCTCCCACCAGACCAGGTTGCTCAAAGCCCCATCCAGCCTGGCCTTGAACACTTCCAGGGATGAGTCATCCACAGCTTCTCTGGGCAACCTGTTCCGGTGTCTCACCACCCTCAGAGTAAAGAATTTCTTTCCGGTATCTAATCTAAATCTCCCTTCTTCCAATTTAAAACCGTTACCCCTTGTCCTATCACTACACTCCCTGATAGAGAATCCCTCTCCATCTCTCCTGTAGCCTCCTTCAGATATTGGAAGGCCGTTATGAGGTCACAGAATCTTCATGGTTGGAAGGGACCTTTGAGATAGAGTCCAACCAAAAAAAGGTCTCCCTGGAGCCTCCTCTTCTCCAGGCTGAACAACCCCAGCTCTCTCAGCCTGTCTTCATGGGAGAGGTGCTCCATCCCTCTGATAATTTTCATAGCCCTCTGTTGGACCTGTTCCAACAGGTCCATGTCCTTCCTGTGCTGAGGACTCCAAAGCTAGACACAGTACTCCAGGTGGGGTCTCACCAGAGCAGAGTAGAGGGGTAGAGTCACCTCCTGTGACCTGCTGGCCACACTTCTCTTGATGCAGCCCAGGATGCTTCTTGTTCCCGTGACACTTAGTTCCTGTTGCTCACAGCCAGTTGCTCAGTGCATGTATCTGACCAAAACAAAAACATTGACTTGCAATATCATCAGTTGTAGTCATAAAATATCTTCATATTTTTTACCTAAATTACTGATTTATGCAATGTATCTGCAGATAAATTTGTAAGCAGAGTAATCCGTTTTAAGTGGTGTTAGCAAAAATTCCTCAGGTGCATGGGGGCTTCCATTAGAAAATTGTGTATATGTAACAATACATTTGAAAGGATGAGTTTAAAGATAAGCAGTTAATAATTGATTTAGGAAATGCTTCAGCTCACAATCTGTATAAATCTGATCTGGAGACTTAAATATGGGAAATGTCTGCTGAAAATGGTCTGAAGTCTGCTCCCTCCTGGACTTCTCATCTATTTAAACTGAGACCCTGGCTCACTTGATTTCCATGGGGTTTTTTTTGGTGGTTTGTTGTTTGTTGTTTTTTTTTTTTGACCAGTTGCCTGTTCTTGTACAATGGTGAGACTGAGTCCTCTCAGCTTGAGGCTTGGCTAACGAATGCATGGCTGCAAAACGAGGAGCAGCGTTGCCCTCCCAGGGCCTGGGGCACCCTCGGTGATAGTAGGAATCCCGTTAGAAGGTAGACTTAATGTGGGAAAGAAAATGAGATTCTCATACTGGCAGAGGGAAGACCTGGGTCTCAGGAGCTGTAGAGTGTTGGGCACAAGTGATTTGACAGCAGTACTTGATTATCTGCCAGTATGTAATGTGAGCAGTTAACCTCATCTTGAGTTGCCATTGCTTGCACAGACTGCTTCTTGTGCAAGCTATTAGTTTAGCACCAGCTCTGGTATGTTCCTGCTGTGTTGCAGCCTCTGGGGTGTTTTTGTTTGTTTTTTGTGGTGTAAGTGTTTGTTTTGGGGTTTTTTGGGGGTTTTTTGTTGTGTTTTTTTTAATATTGGTGCTCAGACATACCAGTTATCAAAAGGATGATGGGAGGTATTTCTCATGCCTTCATTTCACAAGAACAAGTTCTGTTCATCTGCTTTTGACTGGTATACTTGGAAATCTTTAACTCTATATTTTAAACCTTTTATGATTATGAAGGAACTTCTCCAGCAGGCGGAAAGCAAGAGCTCAGCTGCCTCCCACCCCTCCTGCACACTTCCCATACATGAAACTTGGTACACAAGGATAATTCCTCAATACGTTTGTCCCTCTCTAGGCTCTGCTCTTGCTCTACTTCTACTGGGGAGCCTGACTTTGGCTTCCTCCAAAGCTCCATCTTTAACAGAGAGGAAAATAGGTAGCTTCAGTTAGGAAGTAACCAATCTGCTTAATAGAGGAGCAGGTCATATTTTCAGTTAGTGCAACACTATGTGTATTTATGAACTGCTGACTTCTCTTCCGGAGGAATCCTTTCCATTCCCCTGCAAAGGGATTTCATCTTCCCTTTGGTCCGTCAACTCCTGTATTGCTCTGGATTTCGGAATCATCACATGTTGGAAATGAAAATACATGCTGGTACTTCTGTATCTCATCCCACAGCTGTAAATTCATCAGTATTTGAAAGCAAAGATGTATTTAGCCTCTCTGCAAAAACTTTTTAAAATAAATGTGATAGCATTGAGCTAATGCTTGTAACTAATCGTACCTTTGAGCACAGATCTACTGTTTCATCCCGTCGCCTCTTCTTTGAAAACATGTTTTCCAGATCAATCTTTCTGTATGACCCTTTTGAAGCCTTTTAAAGCTAACCTCTATTTAGTATGTGTGCCATGTATGATCGATGTAAAGGCACTGCCTCTCTGTTCAGAGTGGTTCACAAGTGACAAACTACTGTCACGCGCTTGTTTCCTGCAGTAGTCTGGGTTTGTAAACAAAATAAAAGTGTTCTTGTTCATGAATGGTTTTGTGTAGCTTGTCAATAATCCACAATGGCCCCTGTCTGTAAGGGTATGTCAGTTGGTTTGAATTTATTGACTTTCATTGAACTACTCCACAGTCTGGATTGTGGAGTTTTCAGGGGGGTGGGTGGGTTAGATTTGTTTGGTTGTTTTTTTTAATTTCACATATAAATTACTTATGTGGAAACAGGATTTATTCCAGTGCTGGTATCTTGCAGTGAGAGAAGGAGTTGGTGAACAAAGTTCAGCTACCACTTATATATAAAAAACAAACAAACAAAAACCAGCTAAATAAACCAATCTGGCAGTGATTTAAGAGAGCCATAAATCTAACTATATCAAATCCATGCTTCTGTCTTTGGATTTTTTTTTTTTGTCCTCCCCTTTTTTTGAAGGGGTTGAGGCATATAATTTAAGAGTCAATGGAGGTGTCTGCTTGTGTAACACAAGTACTGTGGTGTGCACCAGCTGTGCTTATTACACGCTTGTCATCACACAGCATGGCGAAAAGAAATGGTGAGACTAGACTAGTTTGTATTCTTTAAAGATTTAAGCCTTTCTAATCTTTCGTACATCATCAAATACGTGTATCAAAGTCTACTTCATTCAAAGAGCTGTTATAAAGAAGAGAGAGGAAAAAATAAGCGCCATCTTGTTACTTCCCTTTTAAGAAGCTTCTAAGACTTAAATCTCTCCAGGTCACATGGAGTGTAGTGAAGGAGACAGAGATACAGGACATGGAGGTCGTATCTGAAGCAGAGCGCCAGTGTATGCCACCTAGCAAGAGAATTACAAAAGGGCTGAAGCAAGCTGGAGAGGATGGAGACAACTGGAAGCAAGACAACTGCCTTCAAAACAAAAAAAAGAACATTTTGAGATGATCCCTCACCCTAGAGGAAGCTAGTTAGCCATAGCATAAAAACGGAAGGCCTTTGTGTGGATAAATAATTCCCTAAAAGATAAAGAACGTAGGGTAGAAGTAGACGCTTGACTGTATCAGTAGCGAAAGTCACTTGTAGGCAGTGCAAATTACTGTGGGAATCTAACCTCTTTCTAAATTACCTGGAAGAGCCCTGGTGAGCTGTGGTGAAGGAGGCTTGCTGATGATAATAAAATATTTGGGATAGTAAGGGTGAGGTCCAACAGCAAAGAGCCACAGAAGAACCCAGGTGAGTGTATTTCCAGTGTTGTCATTTGTCAGGATAGCTTTCTGAAAGCCATGCCTTGAGGAAGACAGCACCAGTTCTGCATGCAAAGTGATGGATGCTAAACTGGCTGTAGCCATTCAGGAGTGAGGTCTTAGTAGTATGTCAGCATTCAATAGGAGCCATTGTTGTGAGAGGAATAAAGAATAAACTAGAAAAGGTGGTTGCGATACTGTATGAATTCATCTTGCAGCCACATTTTGAGTGCTGCATGCAAGAGCTTCAAGCTCAGTTTGAGGGCAACAAGGATGATTAAAGGTATGGAATAGCTTTGATGTAAAGAATTGACTAAGGGTCAAGACTTTTCAGGCTGGAAAAAAGATGACTGAAGGAGATGTCAGAAGTCTGAAAATTCGTAAGTTAAACTGAGGACTAGGTAGGAAATGTGTTTTTTTGCCTTTTTCCATGAAAGATGTAGAAACCAGGTTCAAAACAACCCAGTGGTGGTTCTTGCAGCAAGTAGTCAAAGTCATCGCTAAGGGGTGCTGTGGGTGCTAAACATCTACGTAAGCTCAAGTTTATAGTGAATGAGTTAGTAGGACTGACCCATTGAGTGTTACTAAATGCACAGAAATGATGTTCTGTGCTATGTGGAAGCTGACAAAAAGCTTCACGCGTGTTCAGTTCTTGCACTGCTCTCTTGGGTATTTATTTCCAGTCAGTGCCATGCAAAGTCTGGGCTGGATGGACTTTTGGTTGAACCACAGTATCTGTTCTTCTGCTGTGTTCCTGTTGCAGTCTGACCTTGAGCTGTATCTCAAACAGGGACTCCTGAGGAGAAACAGGAGATTATGTATTTGAAAGTGCAGTAACTCAAGGTTGTTACTTTGACATTTTCACTTCACTTTAAAAGGTGGATACAGAAGAGTTTTTATAGCATTTTGTGTCTTTGGACTAAACATAATTAAAGTTTATCTCAAAATTTATTAATATAGTACCCTTAATGTGGTTTCAGGAGAGATGCAAGTTTAAGTTTTTAGAGGATATAAGTTAACAATCTTAATTTAATTTTTGATTACAAATCATTGTGACATACTACAGACTTGCTGTCTACATTGCAGGAAGAGCACTGAATTTTAAACTACCAAGGTGATAGACTTCTGCTTTATCAATGACAAGTTACTGCTATTCCAGTTCAAAATGAATTTATATTTTCTGTTTTATTTCTTAAATTTCTTCAGCACAGTAGAAAATTGGATTCTTATGATCTTGCTGCAGTGAATTTGAAAACAATCCAAGTACAGTTCTACCTTTGTTTTTATTGTTTTTTTTCCTGTGGTTGCCTATGGGCTTTCCGGGCTAATTCTTGGAAGTTTGGTTATGTATTTTGTATTTGGTATTAAAATAGTCTAAATAAAAATACTGCCATATTTTTTGAACAGTAATATGTAGTTATTCGTGTGAGTTTGCACATGGGGTGCTGCTCTGATACAACTTAATGTCCCCTTCATCAGCTCAACGTGTGAGACTTCAAACAATTTTGTTAGACACTGTACAAAAGGCTCATCACTGTGAGTAAGGGAGCCAACTGATAATCAAGACCTGTGTTTAGTCTTTGCTTTACCATCTAATTTTGGTGCTTTCAGTTGTCCACCTAGATAATGGAAATGATGAACCTTACTTTTCCTTGTTAAAAGGACAGATGGAGGGAAAACTCTGCTGAAGAGTTTGTTGTAAGAAGTAAATCTTGCCCTTGTCCTCAACACACCACCTCAGCTAAGATTAAAGGCTGTTTCCTTGATTCAAGCAGTGCAATCAGCAGTGAGGTTAATAGCTTTTTTCCAATGCAGGGTTTTTACAGTCGACAAGTTTCAGACCTTTACCTCAAGTTCTGCATCATCCAGCAGTGACTGGGCGCTCGCTTATGGGGACCCCGCTGGCTTCTTTCAGCCTATGTATCTGCTGCTGTCTTAGATTCATCTCACTCTCCTGAAAATGTAACTAAAATCTGGTCTTGCATGGAGCGATATCATTGTCATTTACTTTGTATTAAGAGATCTGTAAGAATGAGCTGCAAATTTAATTTTTTTTCCTACAGCTGTTAGCTGAGGAGATGAATAAAGTACAAAATTATGAGAAGTTACCTTTGATCCAAGTCCAAAGCTGCCGCTTGTTCCATTTGAGTCTTAATGAAAAAATGTAAGGCTGAAGTGAAATAAAGGGATTGCAATGAGTGATCAGAGGTGGACACTATGTAGCCTCTTTACACTGTCCAACGAACCCAATAAAGCTGCTTTGATGCTTTTACTTAGGCCTTAACAGGATCTGAGCGGAGTTACTGATCTGACTTCTATGACATAAAATGTCCAAGTGTTAACAGAAAGTAATTCATGATTACTTACCTACTACTCTATAATGTGTGATGTGTGGAGTTAAAGGCTTTCTGTTTGGTGTACTCTTGTTATTTACGTGAGGTTTTCTATTATTGGTATGAATATTTTAATAAATAAAAGAGGTTTTCGTATGACAGAATGAAGTTTACAGGCCTTGCATTCATTACGTTCGTGGTAGACTTGATGTCTCTGGGTAGTCTGTGATCAAATTTTGTTGCCCTCTTCCATAAAGCACATCTTATGTGCTCTGTGAGACTGTCATTAAAGTTGATCGGTTAGACCGAGCTTATAGGAGAAGATAACTTGAAAAAATTAGTAATTAATATTGCTGGAAGTTAAAGACATATTTCTCAATGTAAAACCTCTTAACCCTCACTGAAGTTGCCATATATAGTCTCAGTTAAAAACTAATTTCTCTGTATTCCCTGCAGTCTGTCACTAGTTGCTGTACCTGAGAGAGGATGAAAACATACTTGATTTTCCTTTGTGTGGTAATTTCTCCCGTTTTCTGTGTTTCTTAGTTATTATTTTACTTGCAATTCAAACGTTGCCTACACATTGAGGCACTGTAATCCTGTCATACACTGTCATCTTTGGTTTGCTGTGTAATTTTGCTTTTTAGAGTGTTTCTCTGAGCAAGCATTCTGTGTCAAAAGTTGTATTGACTGGTCTACAAATCGAAATTGAGACGTGGTGCTTTTATTTTTCTTTAGTCAGCTTGAATCATCTAAACGCACAAAAGGAAAATTTGTGTCTTCCTTGACTACCTGTAAGTGAAGGGAGTTGTTCCTGTCACTTCGGGGTGACCAAAGGCATCAGTCACTTCTGTGAGCTCCTCAGCATCGTGCTCCACCGAGGTGGACATTGTTGGTTCTGTTCCTTGACGAGGTGGCACCACAGCGTATTATTGAAACGTGAAAAACTCTTCCGTTTGGTGGTCCTGAAAAAATTAGTCTGTATCAGCAGACTTTTAATCTGTAGTTTTATTTGAGGATATTTAAGGTGTGTTTTAGGGTCATAACAGGTTCATCCCTTTCTCTTGCCTCTTAACGCATACTTCCTACTCTAAAGCAGTTATTTTATGGTTGTTCATCACCTTTGTCTCACAGAGGGCTGCTGTGTTATGTTGTCAGGTAGCTGGTCATGTTTCTGTTTGTTGTAAATTGCTTTAAGGCTTCAAAGTGTATAAAAGAACCTGGGTTACATTTCTAACACCCATAATTTACTCATTCCTGGGCTGAAGTGTCTTGTTATGTCCTGCAACATCAGTGTTTGTAATCATTTAAGTATAGGTTTCTACACTAAATTTGAAAAATAAATGTTTTAGGAGGATCAGTAAGAGCAATATTTGTTGACCAGGGTTAGTGGAAGAAGGTCAGAAGATACCGGCATTGACTTGCAATCAGGGAAATGCATGCGAAGTGACCATTTGAAGAGATTGTTAAAGATCTGTAACGTTTTTGAAGAGGCCCTTTGATAACTTCTGTTGCACAAAATAATTCAGTTATTCCTGAATTAAGGCTGTAACTGTCAGTTTCAAAAAAAAATTATTGATATCTGTATGTTGCTAAGTCCGTAGGAGGAAAATCTTTCCCAGGAGATGGGATAGTTAATTTTTTTTTTTTGAGAATACACTGTGAAAGAAGTGGCTGTCTCGAGGCGGCTGTACAGTAGCAGCAGGGAAGGAAGCTAGATTTTCTTCACCCCTGAGTGCCAGCACGTGTGGGAGGGGAGACTGAAACTGCTAAGCCCTAATACCTCGGCGTTCCCTCCTGCTCATAAGTCTTCTAGTGTCATAGAATAGTTTGGGTTGGAAGGAACCTTAAAGATCATGAAGTTCCAACCCCCCTGCCCTGGGCAGGGACACCTCCCACCAGACCAGGTTTCTCAAAGCCCCATCCGTCTGTGATGCAGTATGCACCACCTCTTACCCTTTTCATCGCTTTATCTGTTTGTGTCTGTTCATTCCTTGTCCATTCCTCTAGTGATTCCAATAAAAGTGAATGCATATAGCTTTTTTTTTTTCTGTCCTGAATTTTGTACTCAAAATTACTTTATAATACTTTAATTTTAACAAAATGTAAAATACCTCAGACATAAGGGAATTTTAATTAAATGTCTCAGGGTTGTTCTTAGGCTTCTCTTAAAGTCTATCTTTCATGGAGCTGAAAGGGATCACGGAATTGTCAGAGTTGGAAGGGACCTCTAGAGATCATCTAGTCCAACTCCCCTGCTAAAGCAGGATTGCCCAGAGCACATCACTCAGGACTGCATCCAGGTGGGTCTCGAAGATCTCCAGAGAAGGGGACTCCACGACCTCCCTGGGCAGATCAGTCAAGGCTTTCCAGATAGACTAGTACATTTTTGATTTCAAATAAGTGTGTTATCACGGAAGTTACCTTTAAGCTAGTTGGGCAGAATACATCTATACTGTTTGCTGCATGGGAGCTCATGAGTGATGTCAAGCTGCCTAGCTAACCAACCTGGTCGTGCTTAGAAAGAGGTAGGCTCCTATAAGCTGTTTTCACTCCTTAAAATAGCAGAAAAGCGTCCTGTTTCTCCTTCCCGTTTGCAAGCCTGAGGAGCGGGCAGAAGGCCAGGGTGCAGGACGGGTGGGAGGAGGCAGCAGGAACTTCCCTTTCTGGCACCGCTTGAGCTGTTATATAGGCTCCATAAAAAGCAATGAGCCATACTCTTTAAAATCCTCATGGATTTTCAAGAATTTAGCACCTTCTGAAGCCTGAACTTAAACTGTTGCTAAAATTTGAAGCCAGACAACTATCTTTAAAATAAAGAAGCCACTACTTTTCTTGGGTTTTTTCCATGCATAAATGCAAGAGATGGGAAGAGGCAAATGGTGAATAAAATGAAGCCTTGTTGTGAGACAGTGGGGTAGAAGGAATACCAGCTTTGTTTTAGAAGTTGAAAATCCTTTACGCTCTCTGGTTAGAGAATCCTCTCCAGGCAGAGTTGGTGCAGTCATTCGGTAACCATCAGCCCTGAAAGCTCGGCGTCAAACTCCTGTGCCCAACTTAGTTCTGATAATTTGAAGGGGAAACGTTCTAGTCCAGATTTATTTATCATAATCAAGAAAAGGCGAAAGGAAATAACTTGTATGTATAGTCTTATCTAGTGGCTTCTCTCTAGAAGGAACGCAAGCTTAATTTCATTTACTGGTGCTGGATTGGATAGAATACACTCACTAGGTGGTGGCTAAAGGGTGCAAAACTGATTCCCCAGCAGAAGAGACGTCGATAAGGAGCAAGTATTTTCTGGGCTTCAGAAACATTTTGAGAAGCTTAAAATTAGTATAAATGTGTTTCAGTCTGAGAGAAGGCTCTGCTTGCATTCTGCAAGACTTCTTGTGCAAAATTAATTGGGAGTATGTCTTCACATATTACTTATTGATTACTCTGTGCTGCGGTGGGAGGGAGTGTGGAAAAATATGCCTCAGATTCAAAATGCTGTGCATTGAAGTGAATGAGAAAGGTCAAGTTAGTCCTAAATTAATGGTACCAACAAATCCTTAGAAAAAACTTCAAAATTAATTTCCTGATAATAAAGCAAGTTAAGTTACTGTCTCCTATTCCCCCTTGACACACATACAAACACATGTGCAATTAAAAGCAAGGTTTAAATCTGATGTTATGCCTGCAAATATTTTCACTTTGAGATTTTTTTTTGAGTTAGGAATTTTCCCATTAATGTTCTGCAGCCCAAATAACAGCAGTAATAGCTGTTAAGCGCCTCCCAAAATGAAAAATACCTGTCTTGTTTAGAGAGAAAAACAAACAAGAACACCTTAAAAAAAAAAAAAAATTAAGACCTTTTTAATGCCTTGGAGCTTTTCTTAAAATGCTACTTCTGCATCGGAGAGGCAGATGCAAGAACCAGGGGAGCTTCGGTGCCCTGAGGAGTTGATGTAAAGGTGAGCCTCTCCTCTGCTATCCGTGCCTCCTGCCTCAACAGAACGTGCCCATCCACTTTTCCAGATGGATGAAGCATTCAGATGTCTCGTTTCAGTTTTTGGAGGTCATATGAAATATATTTACGAAACATCTAGGTAACAGTGCTGCTCATAGAATAGAGGTTTTAAGCATATGGGATGAGAAAATACATTAAAAAGTCTCATCTGTTCCATCCTATTTGTGGCTGCAGCAGCAGCTGCCCAGCAGAACTGTTTGGCTGCTAATATAAAAACAGATAAGCAAGAAACCATTCACTGCCTTCTTTCTCCTGCCCTTCACTTGCTCCTCCCCTCTCTCTTACGAGAAACAGCCCCCTGTGCCAGTATTCCTAAAGGGTGATTTAAAGAAATCTGAGGGATTTCACAACAAGCTTGGGGGGAAGATGGGGTGGGATATTTTTCCTCTTGCAGACGTTCTTTTCTCTAAAATTAATAAATACTGAATATTGGTACTCATTTGTGTTGCTTTGAGGATCTGAATTATTCCTGCTTTATCCAGATAGTTATTAAATGCACAAGGCAAATGTGGCCAGAAGCTCAGGCCTTTTCCTGGTGGGAACGACTGGTTTGCAAAAGATAAAAAAGACTGAAAAATAAAATGGACCAGTTTTTAAGTAAGTTTTTCTTTAGAACCTGGAAGAAAATCATCATCCTGTTTAAATTCTCCTCAGGTTCCTACTACCCATAAAGCAGCATCAACTGACTAGTTCCAGCTGGAAAATGCAATGACTAAACATCAGGAAGAGCAACACTGTCAGTTCCCAGGTACATGAAAATAACACCTGGGGAAAAAATTAAAACTCATCCAGAGGTTGTTTTTAGCTTCAAGCCTGTATGGTTATATACTTGGGCATCTTTCTACAAGCGTGTGGTCTAGATTTTGCACTTATATAAAACCGGGTGCCAGCAGTGATCCTAGGAACCGGAACTTTCTTACGCAATAAGACTTTTTATAAATTAGCAAGAGCTAGTAACTTTAAGCCGATGTTGCTGTGCTTTAAAATTCAGTAGTAGCAGATTTTCATACGTTGTTGGAGCAAGGAGGGATTTTATGTAGCAGATGTACCCGTCGTGCATTCTTTCTTCAGACCTCTGTAATAGTGGAAACAATTTTGTCATGGGAAAAAAAAAAAAAGAGAGAAAAAAAAAAAGAGGTACTATTTGAAGATAGTAATTCTTTTAACCTCTTGCAACTTCAGATACCTACCAAGAGATGATAGCATAAAACATGGTAGGGGTGGGTGCTCCTGGTAAAACAGCAGGGAAGCAACGATGGTCAGTTTGTCATGGATTTGCCTGGGATTGTTCTGGCAGAAGGTGTGTGTTCGTCTGGTTGCCAGTGCTGCCTGTGTCCTTCTAGCAACAGTCGCCATCAGCTTAAAAAGTGTAGGAGCAGAATCCAGAGCTCTTAATATTAATGAAACATTCTTGAGCACATAAATGGTCACGTAATTTCGTTTTTGAGTAGGAGAATGACGAACGTGGCAAAAGCGTAAATATGTCTTATTTTCTCTAATAAATTTATATTCCCATTTGACATGCGTTCACCATTGTTGGATATAAATACAATGAGAATGGAAATGACAGCAAAATAGTGATTCCTGTGAGAAGATGCACCATGGCTCCGGTGTAGAACAAGCCATGGTTTGATTGAAGCAGGGTAGAAAGCACTGTTACAGAATCGGATATCTAAGGCTTTATCTAGTTTCCAGTTAAATCAATAAGACTAACTGATCCTAATGGAGTTTTGATTCTCTCTCTGCCCATTTGCTGATGGGCATGGGAACACAAGGGACTTCTCTTCCAATCTCAATGTAGCAATGATTTCCGGCACTACCTTCTCATCCCAGATCTGTCTCTGCTGCCAAATGGACAATTAGCAGCTTTGTCCGGACTTTGCAGAGTTTGGACTGCAAAAGCAAAGTTTGGCTTAGATGTGTGTTTGCTTTATTTAAAGCAGAGAAGTGAAGGCAGATCCCTGCTGTGCATCCCCCTTGGCTGCCGCCTGCCTTTGCAAGGTGGGCTCTTTAGACACAATGCTTGCCAGATCTCCCTAAATGAGGATTTCTTGTATTACTTCATGAGGTGAAGTGTATAGTTGAAGAATAAGAAAAAAAGGAATGGACTTCACCTAGTGTTTTAAAAATAATATTTTTTGGAGAAGACAGATGCCTCTTTAGAAGGAGATGCCAATGAAGGCATCACCTAATGCCTTCACCTCAATCAGTTACTCACGCAGGCATCTCATATATGATATGGTTAAAAACTCATTTTAAAAACCCATTTTTAAAACCCATTTTAAAATGGCGGGTTTTAGTGATTAGTTGTCTTAACGGGCAACACAGGCACAGTCTTTTTCTAAAGTTGAAAGTGCCAGTAGCTACAGTAGTTGAAATTTGAAAGTATTCTATCCTTTTTTCTTCAGATTTTAAAGATTGGAGAACTAAACTGGAATAAGAGCTCATTTACAATAAGAACCTTGATCCAAATTTTAGACTGTTAAAATTACGTTTGCCCAGCAGAGGCTTATTTTGTAGGTGTCAAGACGACTTCTATTTTGTTTCAAATTTAAGCTTACCCAGCTTGGTAATATAAAGTTGTGGGAGTTTTTCCTTCTTGCTCCATACGTGAATAAAACTGAGGTAGGAGAGAGTGAAACATACTACTTCAAAAATCTTGAAAGATGGTGATCAAAAATAACCAGGTTGGATAGTAAAGCACAGATAACTTAGAAAAACCAGCTTTGCTAAAGTCATTAAAGTATAGTCAATACCGTTTAAGCAGTTGTCTTTAGCTGGTATCCCCCTTTAAACTATTTTATTTTTCACTATGTCATACAAATTCTGAATTAAACCTCTGCTTTTTTGTAAATAGTTGTCAGCTGTCATTTTCTAATATTCTGAAAAGCCAAGGAAGTCTAATTTTCTTGTCCTTCACAGATTTATCTGTGTGCCTGCATGCACCCTATTACGCAACAAAAAATAAAAAGTAAAATTATTTAATTTAGTAGAGAGTATATTTAGTTGTTGATAAATGAAAAAAATAGTTAAAGCTCAAGCATTAAGATTAATGTGTTATATAAATCAAGGGAATTTTGACGTCGGTGATGCATCCCTTCATGTTACACCTGTGATGTGATCCTTTTTTCTTTTTTTTTTAATTTTGTTTTGTTCAGCACAAATCTTCTGTCTGAAACAGGCTTTTCCTTTGATCTGTTACTGTTTTGCTACCAGTTAACCAGCTTCAAAACTTCAGATAGTTCCTTGTGACATCCCAAATATCCTTTTCAGATCGAAACAGGGTGTATATACTATGGGGGATTTAGAGGCAGAGGCAAGAGGAGAAAAAACAAGGTGTTTTGTGTTTTCTGTCTCCTTCCTGCAGCAAAACTAGACCACAGAAAAGCTGGAAGGTATCTTAGAGCCTTAATCCTTTAAGCTCATCATGAACACGGTGGTCATTTGAAAAAGCTGCGGAATTGTAGAGTTTTGTAACAGAAACATTAGGATCGATACAAACGCAGTGTGAATACAAATGTGCGTGGTATGGGTTGTAGAAAACTGCAGGTTAAAGGGTTAAAAAAAAATAATGGTCTGTGCTGATAACCAAGGACACCATCCCTAGCTGTAAAATCTGAGGAATGTGTTGTTTATGTCAAGACCAAAAGGCTAAATCGACCAGCTGCCAAAAGACGCTGTGTCCTTGCGCCAGGAGAGCAGCCGTGAAGCTGCAGCACATCCCATGTGCTCTCCCTGTTCCTCTTAGCCAGGGAGGAGAACCAGAAAAATGGGCAAGCAGCCTGACCTAACGCTTACGGAAACAGAAGTGAAAGTGATTTTGAGACAAAGGACCACCCATTATCAATTAGTGACTCCTAAAAATCAGCCTAAAATTCAGTTTCTGTCACCAGTTGGGAACCCCCAAAATTTCAGGAGGACAAGATGAGGAGGTTTCCCTCTGTGGCAAAACCATGTGGTGGACACAACATCTTGGCACTTGGGATTATGTGGGAGTGAGCGAGTGAAATCTGAGAGTGTGAAGGCATAAAATCAACTTGCCTCCCACCACACACTTTTTTTTTTTTCTTTTAATCTTATCCTTCCTGTAAAATCTTGTACTGGGCTGTATGGTGCTAATTTCCCTGCAGAAGCTTTCTGGAAGATGGTGAATGTATAACTTGCTTCTGTTTTACAACTGTTGACAGCTGAAGTTGTCAGGGAAATTTAAGTTTGTTAAAAATGGGCTAAAAGTCCCCCTCCATTGTGAAGGGAAAAAAAGTATTAAGTAGCTTTACTTGCAAAATCTGGCTTTCTGCAAGTAGGGAGGTAGGGATACAGGAGGATATCCAAGAACTCTGTTGAGCTTTATTACATAAAAAAGGAAATTATCTTGCATTTTGGGTTCTTTGTCATGCTGATAGTACTTACGCAGGGAAGTATGTGTCCTGTGGGAGAGGCTAAGATTTCCTCTGGGACTTGTTAAGATACTCCTAGTGATAACACTTTGTAAGTATTCATGACCCTCATCTTTCACGTTGCATCTTCTCTGCCGTCCTCATCTAGGGGTGGGCTATTCTAATGCTCCTGGTGAATGTTGTTGAACTTGCAAAATTTTTCTTAGCAGCACTTACGATGATGAGCTGAGGATAAGACTGAGGTTAAGAGCATCTAAGCTGTTGCCTGAGTATGTTAGTTCTGGAAGATCTCTGGAGAACAATTTGCAGTAAAGCATTTGAGGGCTCTTGCGTCTTCTCTAAATGGTATACGTCTGCCCTGGTGGTTGCAGCATTACCCGAGCCGACTGAAAGCAATGATGAACACCAAGTGGCATAATAAAGTCATGCCAGATGTACTGGCATGTGAAGCTGCCACATTAGACTGTAAAATAATCAAAGTGAGTATGGAAACTTCCAAAACCTTCAACCTCCAAATCAAAGATACACTCTGATTTGCACGGGAGAAGAGGAGGGATGGACCAATGAGCAAACACTGTGGACCTGCATTCCCAGACGTTATATGACTAAATGTAAGGACAGAGAGAAGGAAAGCTGTATCGTTTCCTAGGAAATTACCTTTTTTTCTTGCTAAAAGCAAAGACTTCAGTCAAATCTAAATCACCGAACAATATTTAATACTTCTGTGGAACCAAAAATGCTTATAGCAGGATAAGCTATAAGCAGGATAAGTATGTAAAGATGGTTTATGAACTCTTAAGAACAATTTGCAGCAAATCATTTGAGGGCTCTTGCATCATCTCAGGTGTTATGCTTTTGCAGTTACTCAAAAATATTGATGAAGATAGCTAATTCTTACTTGTTTGTATCATCAAGACTGAGAAAGGAGAAGAAAAAAAAAATCCAAAATTCTCTAACAAAACCTTCAGACATTGTTCTGTAAAGCCCTGGGGAAGTTGATCAGAAAAGTTTTACTTTCTATTTCCTCATATTAATAAAGCATTTTATTTAAAAATCTGAAAGAGCTGGTTTGTCAAACTCCCTGCAGCAGGCTCAAGACTTGCTGCCTCTTGAAAAATAATTCATGGTCACGCAACGGTTATTCTGTATGGATTTTTGGTCTGTAGGTGAAGCTGGACTTCTGCTAGCCACCGCGGGTCAGGTCCTTGGGCTGCTGCACAAGCCCAAGTTTAGCCACTTTATCTAGAGGGAAGGAATTGGTCCAGACTGGTTAGCAGTGGTGAGGTTTGATATCTTAAGTGAAGCTGCACATTTTAATCCACATGCATTACCTAAAAAGCAGAAGGTTTAAGTCGGGTTTTGAGCAGGTGCTTCTGAATAGAAATTTCACATTGTAACGCCAGCATCGTATTCTGTTTTACTTTCTCAGCTGAGTTTTACTGCAAAATTTTTGTCTACGCAGGGTAGTTCTTGTGACAGCATCTGACTCAAAGTTTAGATTGTGGGGTTTTTTTCCTGTAAGTAGAAAAAGGTCAGACTGTACCGTGGTTCTCTGTAGGATTATAATCACTTTACACTGGAATTTGCCATCTTGGACTGGAGGATTACAGTTCTGTATGGTTGCCCTTAAAGCATTTTAATCTAATTTTGTTACTGACTGTTCTAGTGCATGTTTTTGAGCCATTAAAAGGAAGTTGATCTTCACGTTCTTCTTGTAGTGGACAATTTGGATTAAAATAATAATGCAAGAGTTTTAAACAGACCATAAACAACATTCATAACAACTTTATTGTGCCTGCTTTTTCAATGCTTTTTGCAAGTGACGAATGTTCAGAAAAACATCCTGTGACAGGAGAATTGGAAGAAATCTAGTTTACAGAACAGCAATTAATTTTTTTAACATGTAAATTAGTCTAGATCCTACAGTTGCTTCTGTAGTGATGGAAAAAGAGCAGAAGCTGGACAAGCCTGACTTTGTTTATGCAGCCTCAGAGTGCTGTGTGTGACAGTTAATGACACCATGTTCCTCCCGAGACGGGAATGGCTAGTACAGATCCAGCTACGATGAAAAAACATCCTTGTGTAAGGAGGCAATCGAAGCTTTTCATGAAAGAGTTCAAACTGACAATAATATCCATTGAAATCTCATTTTAAACCCTAAATATTGAGGGCACAGAGGAAACAATAGCGGGCCAGCTGTAGCATAACCTTTACTCAATGAGTTAATTGTTTTTTCAGAATATAGCATTTTGTTCACAAGTTTCTGTGGAAGGTTAAAAACATAGGGAATATGAAATTCAGAGTAGGGACTTGAAATCTAATGGGAGTGGAATGGAACATCAGTTACTGCTGGATGCTGTGCTTCAAGAGAATCTGTTTCTGTAGTAAATAGCATGGGTTCCTGCAGCAGGAATCGATGCTGCTGCTGTGACAGCACGCATGGGAACGCAGCCCAAGATTTCGGATTTGTGCAACGGGCAATCACATCACATCACTTCCCCTCCCTCCCTCCCTCCCTGTCTGCCCCTTCAGACGCCTCCAGAAAGAAAAAAACGAGCTGTTGCCAGATGAGAAACTTGCTGCCCAGAGTGTCCCTAATCAAATAGTCTTTGCACACATGACGTACCCCAGTGAGGTCAGTTTGCAGTCCTTGTGCACGCTGGCAATGGATTGACTTTATGCTCTCTATCCTAAATATCTATCATAATCAAAAAAGTGTGTTAATAATTGTTCCGATACCTGGTTGTGGCTGCTTCTGAATTACCTGTATGAAAAGGTTTTCTCATCCTTCTTTAAGCATCTCGGAGACAGAGATTGCTTAGCAACCAACACCTGAGAAAAACTTACTGCGTAGCACTCTCCCTGTGCTTGGAACAGCATGCATTTCCCATTTTTGCGATTTCCTTAGGGATTAAAAATGCTAATTAACCAAATGATATATCACAGTAATGGCGTTATTTGTGCTCCTTTCTCCTTCCTTATGAAGCTTTATCGGTGAAGGGTTTAAAAGTTTTTCTTTCTGTCTGAAGTCAGAAAACATTCAGTCTTGGTTATCTGTTTGCCTGAAGTTTGCTGCTATGTTAAATATAATAGCTTGTACCAGAAAAAGCACAACTGGTGGGTCTTGTTGCCTCTGTAAATACCTTCCTTTTCATCCTTACTCACCGTATGTCTCCTGCTAGATTATAAAATATGGGATGCAGTGAGGGAGAGAGAAGTTTGTTGACTGTGCTTCCTCTCCTTTTTCTCCTTCCCTGCATTATTTATACACTTGTGTGGCCCCAATCTCCCCTTTTCATTTTCTTAACACTTTTGTTTGGTTTGCCTACCGTATGTATATAATAGATGTTATTTCATATTGTCTTTAAATATTGAAATGTTACGTTTTAACCTTAGAGTTCTGTGAGCCCAAATGAGTTGGATTTTATCGGCAATGCAGTATCTGTGTTGAATGAGAAAAGGCAATTCAGAGCTTCGAGATGAAAACGGCCACCTCCCAAAGATCCGTTTAGTCCACGTTCTACCAGAAAATAATGCGTGTTGAGAAAGGGGATGCAAATGAAAAAGGATGCTGTTCCCATAACTGGCAGTAGATGTTTTTAGGTGTGAATTTGCTTTCCTGAGAAGGACCTCGCTCAGTAGTGGTAGTTTGCGTTGTAGCAGCAGGTGTTCCATCGCTTGAGAGTTGAACCCTTTTTTATCTTCAACTGATTAATCCTCCATAAGGTCTTCTCTTTATATTCTGTGAAACGTTTGAGATAACACGGAGTTATAATTCAGTGCAGGTAGACCTCGGGAGTTTCAGGCCTCTTGGTTTCTTCTCACCTATTGGTACTCTTCCATACGTTTGTATCACAGTCTGTAAAAGTTGGTTTCTTTATATGATACAGATAACCAGTAAAGGGATTTCTTCAGTCATCGTTGCAGAGCATAAGCGGAGCCTCCAAGGAAAGAAGGTGGAATGCTGGAGCATATGAATGCTGCTGTTAGCTGCTAGTGAGCTGTAAAGTTTTAAAAACAGGCAAGGCTCCTGAAAATGGTAATGTTCTGCATTTTTTCCATAGAAGTGTTTGGAAAATGTGACAGTTTGATCAAGCACCAGAGCACACAAAATGCACCTGTTTTTATGGGTTGAAGTATGCAACAAAAATAGCAAATTCAGTAGTGCCAATGAAAAAATCCTACACAGGCAGAGTCATCTTCCTAAGAGATATCAAGTCATTCCTGTTGCGTTATCTTTCTCTTTTAAATTAATGTGCATCCTTGTCAGAGAAGCATCTACAGCTGATCTGACAACCAGTGGTGAGCAATTAAATGGATCCTTTGATTTTGCTGTCAGCTGTTGATAGTTGGCATGAAGCAGAACAGGGATTCCTGTGGTGGTGTGTGATCTCTACAGCTCAGGATCGTACCGAGGGGAGGGAAAATGCCCCTTATCGTTCTGGCATCAGGTGGTAGCTGATAGTCTGCTTCTACTAGCTTATGCTCATCTCCCGTGCTTTAAAAAAATAAAATAAAAAAAAAGTCCCTGCATCTTTCTAAGGTAATTTCTGAATATTGTCGTTGTCCTTTCACTTTCTTGCTGTACCGGGACTTGAGCGTGGAAGAGGGAGTGGAAAGGCAAGTGGTCCTGGCTGTTCCAAAAACGTTCCGGCAGCTCCAGCACTCCGTGGCGTGGGAGTTCACCTCCCAAAACTGCCCTTGTCCAGCAGCCTCGCACGAGCTGCACAAGCTGCTGCATTGTCCTTGTCAGCAGCACCGTAGGAGGAATAGCAATCTCATCTGTAGTAATCTTAGAGATTTGGGAAACGGTGCTTTCTCCTCTACAAGAAAGAAAAGATCAATCAAACTCCAAAGAGCCCGTAATTTCCCTTGACGGTGAGAGCAGCACTGACTGCTGGCTGGTGACTCACCCGTGGTGGGACAGGGGCAAGCTCTGAAAAGCCTGGGATACCCAACCACAGAGGTGATGCGGTTTTAGGAAGGGATAAAGGAATTTCCTCCATGTGGAAGAAATTATTCCTGTAGTGAACAGCCAACCTCCTTCTTTCGATGTGCCTAGTTTTCCTTATCAAACAGAAATTATATGAAAGAGTTTCAAAAGCTACATTAATTTTATTTAGCAGGTATTTGGTAAGACAGGACAAAAACCAGGTCTGCAGTATTTTGTTATATTGCCTTCTCTGAATTTCAAAAACTGTTCTTCAATATGAATTTATTGACAGCTGTAAAATACAGGGGTTTTTAGATCTTGTTTCCTGTTTATCAGGCACTGGTTTGAAAGAAGCAAAGTGTAGTCAACCTCTGCAGTCCTCCACTGCATCTGCTGTAGTCCCCAGCCGCAGGCAAGGGCACAGGAAGGATATTTTCTGGTGTGATTTTACTATCCATATTTTCAGATTTATCTTTGTTACTTCGAAATCTTTGGGATAATTAGTAACACTTAGCATTTGTTCCAATGAATAAATTAAAGACCTTAAAGAAAAGGTCTTTAAACCTTTAATTCAGTCATTGCAGATATTTCCTATAGTTCTCGAAACCCCAGTAGGAACGCGTTAAAGTCAGGAGTTGGCAGAGTGTGTGCCGATATGCCCCCGTGGGCTTGCACAACAGCTAATGAAAAGTTGGTCTTAAATTTGTCCTAGTTTTCTTCACTGATCTCCAAAAAAATTGTATATCATTTGTATACAAGACAAACCCCTCTCCAAAACACAGAAAAAGACTGAATTAAGAGAGAATAAAATGACTTGTTAGAAAAGTCCTCTGTAAGTTTCTTGTATCTGTATGCAGTGATAAATATTTATTGTGAGAACAAAACTGTTGCATAGTTTCCAGTTCTTGAATTCCGGGAATTTCTGTGAAATTCTTGAATTTTTGTTGTATTTTTAATGTGCTAAAATAATGAAATATCAATAGTTGAAGGCAGACTCTACCGCTCTATTTTTGTCCTAATTCTTTTTGCTTTGAGATTACCCCAGCAGTGGAAGAGAGCATCCAGCCCAAAGACTCCTCTTTGCTGGGTCAGGGATTTCCAATAGAGTGACAGATGCCGGCGTGTCTGCGTTGGAGCTGACGGTGTGTTAGTAACTGGGACTGATGTGCTCCTACCCCTAATAGTGTAACCACAGGAGCAACGCGTACTTCTGTGGTTACTACATGTGTCAGCTTTATAGCTCCTGTGGTGGGTTTCGTAGCCTGGGGGTTGAGTGGGGGGGCCCTAAGTGGGCAGCATTTCACTGCTGTGCATGCGTGGGCTAATTGAATACATGCCTCTGTGAGCTCCTATTGGATCTGTCTAGACCTAAGTAAAATTTCAGGTTTGATAAGGTCGAAACTGCTTCCATCTGTGTCCTCAGCTCCGCAGCTTGCTTCCCAAGTGCTGCTGGAGTAAACCTTGAAAAACTTGCCTTGTGTTTTCATGTCTTGTTGAAGACCTGCTTTGGATTGATTTATAGGATCTGACCAACCGGGGGGGGGGGCTATTAACACATTTTACATTTTCAAGTTGGGGGGGGGGGGGGGTACTTTTAAATGCATTTTTAAGCTTTCAGGAAGATAAGTGCTACAATTAAATAGAGGTTTTTTTCATGAGTCTCCCCAGTTTCATTGTATTTTCCAGGGAAAAGGTTAGTTTACTAATCAAGAGTCTGCAGTTCCATACTGTTTGGTGTTACGCTGTCTTAAAACACTGAACTCCCTATCAGGCACTGAGACATAACTGTTTAAAAAAATGTGATTTTTCCTACTACTAATCATGCATTATGATTATACTGTAGGTAGTGTAGCGGGAGTTACTACGTGAGCTTAATACCAACCAGAAAAATGTGGTGGCTCATAAAGATTTTCATTTTACATCTTTTCAAGTAAATTCATCTATAAAGATAAACAAAAAAAATTGAATATACCCCATATAGAGCACTAAATGCCCTGTTAAGCAGGTTATAGAGTGATGTGGTGCTAATACTTATTTTTGTTTGGGGTTAGTTGTTTGTTGTTTTTCAGGTAGAGGAAAAGCATCCTAGTTAACCAGAGATGTCCCAGAATAATCAGATAGGAGAACCTATTGCTAGCATTCTTTTCCTAGCATTCTTTTCCAAACAAAACTGTCAGGATAGTATAAGAAGAATTAGTTTTATGAATTCAGTGTTTGAAAGCTAAAAGTAGATCTCGGCAAGCTTCTGGAGCTTCAGAAAATTGCATGGCATGTGCTCTGTCACTTGCTTTTTCGTAACTGAGGTCTGACAAATGAGACTGTCACAGTCCTGTCCTGTCGGTCCGCTGAGGAAGTCCCCTTCAATTTGAGGCAAGACACTTCTTGGTTAGATCCAGTTGATGACTTGGCACTGGAAATAAATGAACAGAAAGCGTTGATAGGGGCTTACTGCAGGGTTATGGTGTGGACTGCCCAGGATGAAATACTGTGCCACAGCAGAATATTCTCCCTAATTCACTGCTTGCTGCCATGCTGTGTGTCCCCCCATCCCACTCTCGTGCCAGCTTCGGCACTGATGTGCCACTGTGGTGAGCCACTTCAGCCTCTTAACTCACCCAGAAGAGGAGGATGGACCATGGTAGTTGTCCCTGTGGCTCAGCAAGGGCAAAGCACCAGCACTGGGGGCAACGGGGGGAGGATGGAGAGAGGCACAGCGGGGATGCACCAGACCCACATGGGCTGTCTGCAGCTCCCCACCTTAGTCAGGACAGGACTTGGTATTAGGTACAACAACCGACTTGGATGGAAAGTGGTTTTCAGGAAAAAATGAAAGGCCATTTTGAGGGCTCTTTGCCATTTCTTCTTACTGAGGCTTTAGGATTTTTGTTGTTCAGCTTATAGAAAAGCGGTTAGATTTAATTCAAAAAGCAGCTGACTCAGCTCTTCCTTGCAATAATGAGATTTGGGTCAGAAAAGATTGGAACAAGAATAATGCTCTTTTCTGTTGAATTTGCAGTGCTATACTTACAGTGCAGAATTGCCATTTTACCTGTATTATATGTCAGTGTCCTTTTGTTTCCTTTCCAAAGGGCTGTGTATGAAAGGCCAGGTAAGCTTCTTCTGATGGTTTATTTATTTAGAAACATGCACAAATACAAAGATAGTTGGGCAGATGATGTGCCCGGAACAAGTTGTAACTCCGAAAATAAATGTTTTAGGTTGAGCGTCACGCTGATAGCTTCGGTTTCGCCTGCGTTTTTTTTGGCTTTCTTCCTTCCTATCGCTGAGTTTCTCTCTCCTTCATTTAGTTTCTTCCCACAGTTCTTGGCTTTTCTTCCTGTTAGCCTGTCAATGTCAGTGGGAATTTCCATTAAGTTACTGTAGTTTGAATACTCCAGCCTCAGCCTTGTTCTCTTGGATATAGGGAAGACAAACACCGAGAGACTGATTCACCTTTTTCATTTCAGTTTTATTTCAGCTCCATAGGCATCCGTGTAGATATTTGTGACCCACAGCCTTTGGGATGAAAGGACAGTCAGGCCTGTGATCCCCAGCAGCTTATAACATGAGGATTGTGCATCCTCCCTGGCACCAGGAGACACCAGTCTGCTGCATTTTGGTTGGGGCACTCATGGGTATAGTTGTGTCAAACTCGGAATCGTTAAGGGTGTCTTCAGCCCTGCTGCACACCCGAGCACCCAGCTTCAGGCTCCAGTCACGGAATCACGGAATTGTCAGAGTTGGAAGGGACCTCTAGAGACCATCCAGTCCAACTCCCCTGCTAAAGCAGGATTCCCCAGAGCACATCATTCAGGACTGCACCCAGGCAGGTCTTGAAGATCTCCAGAGAAGGGGACTCCATGACCTCCCTGGGCAGCCTGTTCCAGGGCTCTGTCACCCTCACCCTAAAGAAGTTTCTCCTCATATTTAAATGGAACTTCCTATGTTCCAGCTTGTGCCCGTTGCCCCTCGTCCTATCGCTGGGAACCACTGAAAAGAGTCCGGCTCCATCCTCCTTCAACCCACCCTTTAGGTACTTGCAAACATAGATAAGGTCTCCCCTCAGCCTTCTCTTCTCCAGGCTAAAGAGCCCCAGCTCTTTGAGCCTTTCCTCATAAGGGAGATGCTCCAATCCCTTAATCATCTTAGTTGCCCTACACTGGACTCTCTCCAGTAGTTCCCTGTCTCTCTTGAACTGGGGAGCCCAGAACTGGACGCAGTATTCCAGTTGTGGCCTCAGCAGTGCAGAGTAGAGGGGGAGAATGACCTCCCTCGACCTACTGGCCACACTCTTCCCTATGCCGCCCAGGATCCCATTGGCCCTCTTGGCAACAAGGGCACATTGCTGGCTCATGGCAAGTTTGCTGTCCACCAGGACTCCCAGATCCTTCTCCTCAGTAGTGCTTTCCAGAAGCTCCATCCCTAACCTATATTGGTGCCTGGGGTTCTTCCTCCCCAGGTGCAGGACCCTACACTTGCCCTTGTTGAACCTCATTAGGTTCTTTTCTGCCCAGCTCTCCAGACTGTTCAGGTTAACTCAAAATGCCTTGTCTTTAAAACATCTGTCCTACCTTGTACGTTTCATACAGTATTAGTTTGTGTTGAAACTGAATATTGACATCAGCATTAATTCTGTTGTGCAAAAAAAGTGACTTTTTTTTCCTACTAGATAAAACCATTGTTTTGTTCTTTACTTTCTGTTTTAAAGGTTCTGGCTTGTTTTATCTTGAATCCAGTGTCTCAGTGTGGCATTTCAGAGAGAGGAGAAGGCTACCCACAAAAAACCTGCTGTGACACTAGTTTAATCTGTTCTGCTTGCCTTGGTTACTGGTGGTTTAGCAGAAAACCAAGACATGCATTTAAAAAAGACACCATCGAGATGAGTCTACCTTCTTGAATGCCGAAAAGTGTTAGCAAGAAATCTTTCTTCTGGCTGTAGACTTTTGAACGCTTTTCATAATTGCTCACTCACCTTGATTATGTCCACAACCAGGTATTTGTATGTCACACCCAGCCCAAGGCTTCCTGCAGAGGACAGTTTGGGACAGAGTGGGAGAAGGAAATCAAAGTGTTTGGACTTTCAAATCCTGCGTTGCCCACAGGCAGAGATCCTTACTGGAGCTGTAAGACCAGGACGTGAATGACCGTGTGTTGCGAGCAGAACTTTCTCCTGGGATTGCTCTGGACTTCTCAAAGAGCAAACCCAGCCTGTAGTCAGTTCATTATTTACATTGCACATAGAAACTATCTTTAGGACTTTGTCATAGTTGCATACTTCCTTTTCTGTTAATATACATTTCTGCTTCTGGAGGCTGAGTGTGTTTTGATTTTTTCCAGAAAAAGAAAAGGGTGGTTATTTTTAGCACAAGCCTGCTTTCCAGGTTGCTGTTCATTCACCATTTTGCTAAATGGCTCCTCACAAATGTGGCAGCAGATTTTTGCCTCTGTGCTCTTAGGATATACGTGTGTTGCTTCTTGTGAGAGTTGATCTAAGTCCTGTCAAATCCTTCCTGAAGGTGTGGTTAAGCTCCTTCGGTTCATTAGCCATTTCTCATGAGTAATACTCCTGCTACAAATAAATATCTTCATCCAGACAGTGACAGATTAGAAAAGCATGGCTTCTCCTCGAATGGCAGCATTCTTCATTTTTTGTAACTCAGGTTTCCTAACTAATGAGCAGAAAAATCTTGCTAAATCAAACTTGATGTCATTATAGGTTAAGTAGTGCACCCAGGATTTTTTATTTAAAATATTTGGGAGCCTTTCTAAAATTTCAGTGAACGTAGGCATGGGTTAGTTCATTAAAAATAAAAAATTTTGCATGGAAATGATGTATGGTAATAATTACACACTAATCAAAGAATGAGACTTGTTCCACATGAGGTTGAAAGTCTTCTGGCATGGTGAAGACTTCAGAAATTAATAGATACATTTTGGTGGTATAAATGTGTTTGCTAGTTGCTCTTTCCAGTCTAGCGTTATTTTCTCTAATGACTTTTTTTTTTTTTTCCTTTTCCCTACCTGTCCTTTTGTTAAAAACTGGATAACAATCTGTGGCTGGTTGTAAAATACAGTTTTATAACATCAGAAAATTGTTCAGGAAACATAATCCACTGATTTAAAAAGAACAAATCCCAAGCTAGCTACAGTGTAAATGACTGATAAATCAGATGCAAATTTAAGGCCAGGAAAATTTCTTCTGTCAATAACACTGCATATTTCATGTTGAAGTGTGTTGACAGATACAGGCTTATGTATAAAAGTCGCATCAAATTAAATTTAAGAAACCAAAACTGAGGCTTTGTATTTTTTCTCTTCTTCCTTCCTTCTCTTTCCCCCCCCTCAGCCTGCAGTGAACATTACTACTAGTTCAAAGCGATTGCACAGGTTTAGTTCTCACAAAAAGAGCAGCTGCTCACAGGCGTTACGCTTCTTATGTGGCTTTCCAGCATTGATGCTTTGGGTTTTTCCTCCGAGCACCTTTGCACGTGCTCTTTGCTATTTGCTCATGTGACTTTATATTTATATTCCCTGCCAGGTACAATGTATTTTGCATAAAAGTCAACAATCTTTATCCTCAGTTTCCAAAAAAATTGTTCATACTACATAATAGTTCTCAGTAAGTAGGTGCTTTGCAAATATTTGATTAGCAGAGTAGCAAAGGAATGGTAAGTGAGATCCAGCCCGCCTCTGCAGTAGCAGGCATCTAGAGCTGAGCTAGTCGCCCTTGGGAATTAACACAGAGAAAGAGGTGCTTTAAGGGCATTATCTTACGGCCTGTTTTAAACACTTGACCGTGACAACATCAATCTGGACTGAGTTTGCTGTTGACTGGATCTCCATCACGGTTAAGTGCAGCCGAGCCTTATGCCTCAGGCCATGGTATTCCCATAGTCCGTTGAATTCTGCTCTGTGTGAATATTGTTGTTCTGATGCTTTATTAATAGTTGCCAAAACTACTTACAACTTCAACAATTGCCTTAAATCTTGAGGCAGACCAAAGTGAAATCCTTCCATCGATGTGATATCTGTCTGGGGAAGACCAAAGTTTGCTAAAGGAGGATGGAAGAAGGAAAATGAAGTGAGTGAGAAATTACTTGGGTGTCTGCCTGTTAATTGGGAGTTCCTGGTGGCTGATTTTGGCTGGAGTGACCTGAGGAGAGAGGGGGTTAAGAGGCTGGTGACAACTGGGTGTGAACACTTTGGGTGCTTCTTGGTCAAGATGTAACTGTGGGCGGGTAAGGGGCTCTGGCAGTTTGGATCATGGACTTTCTTTACGCTTGTGGGTAGGAACCGTTTGATAGCAACAGGAACAGGAACCAGTCTGAAAGGCGGGTGGTGGGCAGTAAAGAGTCTCCTGGTTGTTTTGGGGGTGGGCTGTTCCTTTTTTAGTAAAAACACACAAGCTTTGGGAGTGCCCCCACCGCAGCTAGTGAACGCCAGGTTTGCTTCTTTGGGTTTGCTGCTTGCCAGGAGACATAATGTAAGCTGGGTACATAAACCTACTGTTAAAAAGCACTTTGTTGCCAAATTCAGCCTGCTATTCAGATACATTAGTAGTGTAAGGAAAGAAGGCAATCCCTAACTCGTAGTAAAGTAAAAAGCAAGTTACAAGAATTTCTTTGTTGAAACAATTTACTTAATGTTTCAGATATTATTTTCCTCCTTTTTGCACCAAATGCTTTCAATATACTTTTAAAGTGTTAACAATGAAGTAGATGTTTTAAGGATAAATTACACCTGTAATTTTCCCTAGCTTCTATAAAACAACAAATAGAGTAATTTGTGAACTCAGAAACATTTTTACTTTAAGCACTCTCAAAGAAAATTAAAATGACCAATTGTATAAAGATGGGATAGATGCTGTTAAAGAGCCACATAAGCATTTAAATCATTTTACTGTGAATGCATTTCTTCTGTCTCTCCAAGTGGAGCATTAAGTCCTTCTCACGGTCTGGACTTTTCGCTTCCTCCAGAGCACTCATTAAACCAGAGTTCAAATGTCTGGTGTGCTGAGATGGTCTCAGGAGCTGAAAGAGAGATTATTGCAGTGATGTTAGTTTTAGCAAATTGTTCCTTTATTTTTGAAAAACCAACCTTACAGCTGCTGACGGTTTGTGGTGTAGAGGTTCTGAAAGGGAAATCAGACAACAGTGGTTTTAATATAACACTCTTTCTAGCATTTGCTCTATCAGGAGATTCTTTAAATATCAAAATTCATACTTTCTGAAGTTAAAGTATTTCCTGTTTTTTGTCACCGGCTTTTTAATAGTTTTTAACAGTTTTCTTAGGCTGTAAGACCTGTATATTTTATAGGAAAACAAGATTATTGGCTTGCAGGGTACCACTAGTGACCAGTAAATTAATTACTTAATGCTAACTTATTTACACAAGTATTTGCCTAATATCTGCTTTGGATTTTTATTTTGATTGTAACTGACAGAGTTTTCATAGGAAAGAGATCTCAACAGCAATTAATGCCACTTCAGTTTGATAACTTTGACCTAAATAAATCTCCCCTGGTGAGGTTTGCCTTCGTATTCAAACCTCAATAAGAACCATTGCCTAGCAAGCTTTTGGGAGTATAGATTTCCCCAAATTGAACAAAAGTCAGTGGAAGCTGTCTCTGTTAGGCACTCCTGAAAACCAGACCAGAAATACTCTAATGTGGGAACCCAAAAATCCGTGGCAGGTTGGGTGCTGAAGGCACAGGTGCACCAGCCATGCTTCTGATGGGAACTGGTTTCTGACAAGTAGAGCCAATAGACAGGAGCAGCTATGGATTTTCAATTTGCTTGTGAAACCATGCTCCTTCCAAAACAGCTCATACACGGTGTCTCCAGCTCACGTGAGATAAGTAAGCTACAATGGCAAAAGCGCGTTATAGCAGCCTTCCAGTACCTGAAGGGGGACCTACAAGAAAACTGGAGAGGGACTTGTAACAAGGGCATGTAGCGATAGGATGAAGGGTAATGAGGGGTTACTGTTCTATTTGATGGTATCTGTGTCAGTATTTGAGGTCACTTGCACCAGCCAGGGCCATATGAGTCATCTTTATCCCATTGAGTTTACACATTGTGGTCCAAAACTTTTCTTTTTTTTTTTTTTTTTTTTTTTTTATACTATGGAGGAAAAACAACATATTCCTCACATTGTGCCAAGTGCAGCTCTCCTGAAAATTTGCTTTAGTTGATCGTCTTGCCTTCTGGGCTTATCTGCTACTAGACAGGAGAAGCGGGAGGGAGACAATTCAGAAAGCCTGAAGACAAGAAGGCGTTATTGTGCTGCTGGCAGCCTTCCTGTGTTTGAAACCTGTAAAGAAGTCTTCCGTCTAAGGAAGAAAAACGGCGATGAGCATTGGAAAGATAATCTTCCTAACCAAAAGCTCAGCAGAGCTTTTAGTTTTACTGCTGTTTGAATTCAGATTTTGGAGTTTGTGATATAAAGTTTGCTGGCTGATAAAGAGCTTATTGATGATCTGAAGGTCATACCTAACTGCGACTGTAAGCCTAGGCAGAGATAGTGCACTTCAGAATTTATTAAATGCTTCAAATTTTGAAGTTCTACAAACCTAGTCTTGAGTTTTTATACCTACAGTCACTGGAGTAAGTGTATTTTATTTTTTCTTGTTATATCTGGGCGACCAAGATAGGATACCTCTGTTTTGCATTTGATAAATAATGCAAAACTTGGCATGAGCTTTCTTTTATATTGAGACAGTAAATTTACATGGGAAAAATTTGAAAACCTGTTGTACAGACTCGAATTAGAGAATGGCAATGTTTTAAGACTTAAAAAGAAATCTAATTGCCTTTCTTTTCAAGGATGTCTTACTTTTTCAGTCTTGCTGAGGCTTAGTCGTGAGAGTTCTTAGCCAAGCATTCGGGATTATTTAGTTTTCTTCCGTACTTTTAGCAGTTGTACGTATTCTTGCTGTGAATAGGTAAAATTCTGTTTACTTGAGAATTAGAGAAGTCTCATCCATTGAGATTCCAAAAGGTAGCATGAGACAAAAAAACATGTCAAACAAGGCTCTCCTTAAGTGAACCTGTAGAGCTGAGGCAAACGACTATAGTGAATTTTAAAGCAGAAGTTTAAATTTAAATGAAGCTTAAATTGATAAGCAACTGATTTTTGTTGATATATAACCAGTTCTAATTCTGTTTTACACTTGTACTTAATGGAGTGAGTGCTGTCTTTCTAAGTAGGAAGGTATGCTGTGTGCCCATCCCCTCTGAAGATTCTTGACAGTGGACTGGCAGCCAAGAGTTTGTTTTTTAGCAAAGAGATCCTTTTTTTAAATCACTTGTGTCAAGCTACATCTGATAAATTGCGAAGCAACACACTAAATGGGCATTCTTTTTCCAAAGTTAAACAAAACAACCTTAAATATCCTGGATCCACAAAGTGGAAAATAAGTTAATCAAAGCAATTTTTATACTTGACATCATAATTTTTTTTTTTTAAACAAAGGAAGTATTATCTGAAGACTATGATCAGTTCAACTCATGAACGTGCCTTAAGATTTCAAAACTAGATCTCGTCTTCCATAATATTTTTTAATTAGGAGACCAGAAAAGGAAAACAAGTCCTTTTTGCTTTTTTGACTCCCAATTGGTTTCTCAACTGTGAATGACCTGTCTGTTCAACTCTGTTAGCTGAATGAGCAGAAATTAAGAAAATATCCTGCCTGCACCTGAAAAACAAGTTACTTACCCAAAGCTGGTTTTGCAGTTCAGCAAAATAATTTTTTTAAGTACTTAAAAGTTGGCAGCAAAAACAAATGTCAAATTTGTTTTGTGTGCATGAAGTGCAGTCGTTAGGGCAAGTTACTGTTATTTCTCATTTTTGTGATACGTTTTACAAGGTATTGAACTTAAAACTTTGTTTAAATTTCAAAAATGCATTTTTGCATCTTTATATACTTTGTAATAACCAAATCTAAGACAGCTGGCAGCACTTCCAAATTGAGGGGTTTTAGCTCAAAAACTTGTGTAGTCCTTTTAAGCTAAGGAATTGCAGAAAGAAGCATTTCTCCACTGCTTTTGCTCTCCTGTGTCCCCGCAGTGAGTGGAATTGGCAGGTTGGGTGTTAGCTTTGGTTTATCACACAACCAACCACACACCCGTGTAGGTCAGATGAGGAAAAGCGATGGTTGAAAAGCAGAGAAAAATGGGGAAGATGAGAAGTGCTGGTTGTGGGGGTGATGTTGGCAATGCTGACTTGTTTGAAGCACGGGCCTTTATATGTTTTTCTGAAAACGCCTGTGGCTCACTGAACTTATTTTCCTCTTGAGTCCTTTCTTGTAACTGGGGAGAGGTATCTCTTCTAGATTTCCTGAAAAATGCCCAGTATTAACTGTGCATTTTCAGTCAAAAGT
Organism: Numenius arquata; assembly: GCF_964106895.1. Taxonomy (NCBI): domain Eukaryota; kingdom Metazoa; phylum Chordata; class Aves; order Charadriiformes; family Scolopacidae; genus Numenius; species Numenius arquata. The sequence goes on along the minus strand of NC_133587.1, from coordinate 25,752,174 downwards.
TGGATAAAATCACGAATGCTTCCATAAATAATTGGGGGGAAAAAACAAATGCAAGAAAAAAAGCCTGAGCTTACAAGCTTGAAGTAGATACTTTTAATCCATCGTAGGTTTTTTTTATCTTTCTTGACAGCAGAAAAATGACAGGCACGTTCCTGAAGGTGCTGCACGCGTGCTTCCCTCTGAGTCCTCGTGGCTTGGATGGCCACCACCTTTACCCTCCAGCCACTCCACCCTTCTGCCACTGTGGAAATTAATTAACAGTAGAAATTCATGGCTATCTTGTGTGCAGGAAGTCCAGCCATTAGTGCAGGTTACTATTATTTGTCATTTTATGATGCATTTTACAGGGCATGGCAACTTTTGGTCTCAGTCTCCTTGAGAAAAATGGCAATAGCTTTTACTGTGAGTTTCTCTTTTTTTTTTTCCAGTTCTTTAGGTTTATATTCTATAGGTTTATATTCATATTCTATTTGTATTATATTCATATTCTATTTATATTTAGGTTTATATTCATATTCTATGATTCTATGATTCTATATTCAAATTAAAACTAAGGGCAGTGTTTCCTTTTTAAGGTTGTTTTTCAGAAAATGTCTCTTAGTAAGACTGAAAATGGAAAAATGAGTATGTGTGCACGGAGGAATGTGGAGGGCATAGGGGTGCGCATTCCAGATCGCCCGTGCCGGTGCGGTGATGCAAAGCAGCTGCGAGGCGAGTTAACTGCCTCTGCTCCCAAAAATATGGCTTGCTTTGATAATACGTGGTTTCAGATTTTCAGAAATGCAGTGCTGTGCTCACTGTGGGTGCGTTATTCAGAACTCTTAATTTATTTTTTAATTTACGTTGGAGAATTTTCTATATTAAGATTTTCTATATTAAGATTAGCGCGGTGATGGTTGAAAATGCGTGTTGGTAGCTCAGGGCTTTTTTATTATTTTTAATTTTTATGTGTGTGTAAAATATTTATATCTGTATATGAAATTCTTGATTAAGGGATACATTAAATCTGTTAAACGTTTTTAATTTGGATTTTCAAGTATGGAGATAATATAAAAGATAGGTTTTCTTTTCTGGTACTCTTCATCAGCAACACATAACCTGAGTCAAATGTCAGTGATGGGAGAGATGTTCCTTTGGGCTGGTTCTGCTCTCTGAGTCCTGGAAATGGCATTCTGGAGTCCAAAGGGAAATGAGTGGCAGCTGGTCCAATACCGGCATCAACCACCACCTAATCATGGGAACATGCTTTTTGACTGGGTTTGAAACAACATTTCAATAGCGTATAGCGTAATAGAAACTACTACCGGAAAGTTCTTACCTTTACAGTTTGTTTTCGTCTTTATCTTTACAGTGAAAGTGGTGTGTTTGTTGTCGCCGTGTTTACTGGATGACGAAGTTTGGCAATTTCTGTTTGATCTCCCTTCAGAGGCATCGTGAAACCGGTGCATGATCAGATTAACGGCACTAAAACTACCAGAGTTGCTTTTTATTTATGGGCTACGACAAATATAAATAGAAAGCGGATTTATGTCCTCTTGCCTATTGAACGTGTCCTATTGTCCCCCTAAGCTCATTAAATCCTCCAGCAACAAAAGTCTGACCTGTAAACCAAAGAAAAAGATCATGCAATTATATTATGTCGCTTTTAACAAAATATATTTTATTTCTCATCAAGGGATAAAAAAAAAAAAATGTTTCCCTCGAGTTGTTTAATCATTTCAACTTCCAGTTTGATCGCACTGGGAGGGTGATGGGACCTGAGAGCCGATGAGCGAGGCCAGGAAGTCTTCCCAGGGTTATGAAATAGCAGGCAGTCATTTAAATAGTCATTTAAATGAACACTGCAGTCGTTCTATCTGGGCAGTTAATATCCGATAAGCAATGATAATAAATCCAGGAAATTTTGTATATAGCGTTACTGCCAAAATAAGTCGGGATTCAGTGTGGAAAAAGGCTATCCAGAGCAGAAGCAAAACCTGGGTCATTGTAAACACACCAGGATACTGTTCTTTCCCAAATACCAAACAGCTGGCACGTAAACACGTGGCATCAGTGGCAAGAAGCTGCACGGTGTGTTTATTTATATATATATGAATAAATGTGTACTTTTAATATATATACATAAATGAATGTGTATTTTTAATACATCTGTCAGAAGCCTGTTTACAAACTATATTTGAGAGAACAAAGATTCCTGCCTCGATGGCCACAGAAGAGGGGACAGGAAAGTGCTAAAACAGCACTTCAGCAATCCCAAATGGCTGTTCTGAGGTTGCCACCCAGCTTGGGCTCTTTTTGGATTCCTTGGGCTTTCCTATCTCCTCCCAGGAGCTGTCATGCTCTCCTGACTAGCAACAACTTCTGCTTTTTGCTCTGACAGCCTTTTTTTTTAAACAGAGCCCAAAGAGTGGCCTCATGTAGCAAAAACAAGTCCGGATGGCATCCTGATAAAAATCTGGAAGATGGGTAGCCCTCCCAGGTGACTACAGACCCGCTAGCCTGACCTCGGGCATCACACTGCTTTGAAGTTAAAAAATTACATGGTAAATGCAACCAGGATGCATCAGGGAGGTAAATGAATGGATTTCTCTAAACCGAGGAAATGCAATACTTGCCTTACCCATTTGGACTAAGAGTAGGATATTTTGCATGGTGCTGCACAGAAAATTATTACTTCTCCTGGAGGATATATGCTGAGAGCTGACAAATGGTTGTAGCTGAAGGTTAACGCGTGCTGGCAGAGCAAGTTCTGTAAATACTTGTAGTATGACCTCTGTGTATGTGTTTCTGGTGTCACTCGTGTTCGGTTAATTAACTTCATAAATTAGATTTATATAATGCAAATGGTATTGCTTCTGTTTTCAGAAAATTTGCCTCACGGCTTCGGCTTTCACCTAATCCATAGTCAGAAATGACCAGAAGGAATCCTGTTTTAATGTCATCTTTTGACAAGCCAATAATTTCCCAAATAATAATTATTTGTGAGGTTGGAATGTGTGACAGCACATTGAAGCACAAAAAGCCTATTCACAAGTTGGTCTTCCTTCTCCTTAAATAATAATAATAATGATGATGATGATAATAATAATAATGTGAAATACAATATTTTTTATATGCCAGCATAAAAATAACAAAAAAAATGTTTTCCACATTTGTTATTGCTTCTGAACAATAACAAAGCCCATCTGATGCCTTAAATTGTTGCTTTATGGCATGTATTCTGCCGCCATCCCAGTTTGTCGCTCTTAGGCAGGATGCCCTTAAAGCCATCCTCTTTACTAAGCAGCCGAGTTGTTTGTGTTGTATGTGAAATGGTTCCTTAGGTTTCCTTTCCCATTATACTTTGCCTTTCTTTGTTGAAGACATTTGTTTTCCATTGAGTTTCATTTTGCAGTTATGGTACTCAGTTAAGGCTACAGCATCACCGTTGAACTACTTACTGGAAGTTTATATTTAACTAAATGGACTCGTTTTTCTTATTCAGAAAAGTTATACTTGAAAAATGTGATCTTGAAAAGCTGTTATAAGAGATGAGTGTTATTTAATAGACTCCTTGAAGTTGGTTGGTTCGTTGTTTTCTAAATCTGAGTAACATGATTCATGGAATATAAGTGTAATTTTATTTCATTTTGTTCCTGCTTGTTGAACTCTTCTTCCGGGGTCCACAATAGATCATTTAGAAAATCAGCAGAATATTTATCCGTGTGTTGTGTATTACTTTTTATGTAGAATTGAACTTTTTTTAGTTAATACTTGTATGTTACAAATAAATACTTGGTGCCTCCTAGCATCCTCCTCTCTTTAGATATTCTCTTGTGAAGCTTTCAGGACAAAGACAAGTGAACTTAAAGTTACCAGATAAGAGTTTTGTTCTTTATCTAGAAAAATACAGACTAGATTGCTATCAGACCTTGTGGCAAGTATGTGTATTTTAAATCAGTATTTCAAACAATAGCTGAAGATATCTATTGCTATGAAAGATTGTATTAAAGTGCGTTAACTTCCCAGTACACAAGCTGAAGCTTAAAAAAGTTTAAAATGTTCTTTTATCAATTTTGTGGCAAGCCCGCTAGCTAATAGCTTGTAAATTGTTGTCTGAGCTGTGTGCCTTGTCTTGGTTTCTTCTCAACCATTCCATTAGCAAACAAGGATGAGCTCATCTGTATTGTGTGCATCACAAGGACTTCCATTGCTTTACGGTTTCCTAATATGCCGTTTGCTACTCAAACTGGTTTGCATGTCAAAAATCTCTGCTACAAATAAGTCACGTTTCTATTACTCTATTTTCCATTTCGTTAGTGTGCACTAGCATTTTTACACACTATTGCATTTGTCCTAGCTTTTGGGGAGAGTGGGGGATTATCATGACAGGCATTATATCTGAGCTGCTTAATTTATATTTGGTCTTTGATTATTTGGCACATTACGAAGTGCTAATTTTTGCGCTCATTGAAAGGTGTAAGCAGATTCACAGGAAATTTAACCAAATCTGTAGAAATGTGGCTTTATGCTTGTCTGACATCATACAGCAGATGTTCTGGATTTTTTTAGGCTGTGCAAATGTCCAAGAAACTTGAAAGATTTAAAAACTTGCATCAAAACATTTGTAAAGGGAATGGGATTTTGGTGCTTTTGTTGTAGGTTCCTTAAACACTGTCGGTCGAAACTCTCTGAACAGGAGGGATAGCCAAGCTATAAAATCCTTCATTTGGATTTTGGGCCCTGATATTCCAAATTTAAAAATTAACACCAAGACATGAATGCTCTTCAAAACCATTTTTTTTCCCCTCTGTTTTGGGACTGTATTTGGTATGTCACAATATCCTGTTCAGAGCTTTCTCGGGTATGTCACAATATCCTGTTTTCCACATGGATGCATGTACTACAGACCTTCCCTCCCCAAAGATATCCTTGTACAGTTCAAAACAGCAACTAAAAATTCTCATGAAAACATCTGGGGTTTGCTGGGAAATTTTTTGTTTTGGTTTGTTTGGGTTTTTTTAATTCGAAGTCAGACCTCAAGACTTCAGAAAAGTCTTGCTATTTTTTTCATAAAAAGTAAATAAGCTGTAATCGAAGTGTTCATTTCTCAGAATTTCTAAATCCATGAAGCGTATTTAATATTTTTGCAAAGTATTTCAGATATTCTGTGTTTAGTGCTTTGGAAAGAGTACGTCTTTCTACATTAAGGCAATTTGAAAAACATTTGGTTCAATTGGTTCTACTTTTCTAGCATTAGATTATTCGATTTCATTGAAAGCCAGCAATCTAATGACAGGTATCACCTGAACTGTAAAAACACGAAGCTGCTCCAGGAATTACTGGTTGACGTCTTGAGACATGTAAAACTTCAACACCATTACTCTGGCAGCTAGGTGGGCTTTTATGTTGGTTTAGGGTTTTTTTCTGTCCGTATACCTTAAATTAAAATGATCTCAAAGACTCGGAGAAAATTAAATACTTTACTCTGTGTTTTTCTTAGTCATAGAATTGCTTTAATTTTGGGACTTGTTTCTGAATAAGTAACCAGAAATTACTTATATAGGAGAAGTCTCCTATGCCATTTAAACTCATAGCACATTGTGTAGTTAATTAAAAAAAAAAAAAGTCTGGGTAGTTATTTTTTACCTTGTGCTTTTAGGGGGAAAAAAAAAAAAAGGAGAGATGAATTTTTGTGTGATTGAAATGATGAAAACCTCATTTAAAACAAATTAAGGAGTATTTTGCTGAACTGATTTATTTCTCTACAGCAGAACTTAGCTTAACCTTTTATTTCTCTTGCAAGAATGGCTTTGAATGTAATTTAAACTGTCAAATGACATTTATCAAATGATGGTTTTGCCCCGTAACAGGCAAATGTCTTCCACAAAATTGATTAGCTGCTGACCTCATCCACCCTTTTCAGACCCTTCAAGGTAGATTTCAAAGAGTTGTAAAATAATCACTTCACTTTCAGTTTATACTTCAACACAAGGCGTTTACTGTCCCAGTAGCGATGCTGCGGCGGGTTCCACATCTGGGAAGGAGAGGATGTAAACGCCTGCCTATAGCTCTGCCTGTCACCACCCGGCCCCCTGTGCTTTAACCTAAACCTTCACTCCTTGCAAAGTAGGAACAGCTTTGAAAATGGCTTTTTTATTGGATAATAGAATGAATAAGATTAAGAAACTTTTATCTTCTAGGTGATTGTGCTCTAGTAATCAGGAAAATGCTCTGTTGGTAAGACCTGCAGGGTGTTCAGTTATCAAGAAGGTGCCGGAAGAATGAAGGATAATAGTCTCCTAAATGTGAAATTTTATACCCCCAACAGTTTTCCTCTGTTGCATTCTTATTCTCCAGACTTGTTTTGTAAGAGCAAGCCATTAGAAGCCAATAGGCTTGCTTTTGTAAGTGTTAACCTACCAGCAAATGGATTAACTGTGCCTTTGAAGGGGTCTGTGGCCCTATCAAAATGGTGGCTCCCTGTCGGAACCAAAAGTAGTGTCTGGATTTTTGTTCTCTTCAGAGCAAAGTTTCCTTGCCAAAGAAGAAACTGAGATGCAGAAAGTAAACAATGAACATAAAAATCCCAGAACTGCTTGTGGTGTTAAAAGTTCAATTCTATTTTTAGACCTCAATAATTTCTTTCTTCCAAAGCCTCTTGCACTCCCGCTTCTTCCAAAATCTGTGTTTAAAAATACACAAATTTGTGAAGAATGCACTTGACTTCCTTTTGGGGTAACAAACCAGTTGTAGCTTGTTGGTCTCGGCAGATGGGACTGCTGTGCACCGGCTCTGGGTTCAGAAAGAGAGTTGGGAGACAAACAGAGCTGACGAGAAAGTAATGCTTCCAGCAACTCCAGCCTCACCCAGCATCAGGAGCAGGGATTTTCCTGCGCGAGGAGCTGCCAGGAGCCATAACTGCAACCAAGATGTTTTATCAAGCTGTTGAGTGTGAAAACACCTAATCCCTCCATAGGCTCAGCCGGCCAGTCTGGCTGGCCCGTACGTTACGTTAAAAGTATCTGTGCTGTATATTAAAGCTGAGATATTAAATGCAAGAAACCGTGTACAAAATGAAGGCTTTAAAGAGAAAGAGAGTTTCAGAAGGAACCATGAAGCATTACTAAGTAGTCTGCATGTGATTCGTAATGTGCTTGGGATGAAATTTTGGACACCGACGTACGTGGCTTCTTTGATTTTGTACAAGGTTTTTGTTGTTGGGGTTGTTTTTTTTTAACGAACAATACCAGCTGTAACGTGTTACACAGGTTTCTTGCTGCAGCATCGCAGTGATAGGCATCAGCTTGTATCTGTTGGAGAAGAGGATCATTGTTCTGGCTCCTGTAGCTAAACGTGCAATATATGCTGTAAATTGCCTTTATTATATGCTGCTTAAATATCTCATTGTCTGCTTTGCATATAAGCAATTTATTGCTGCTTATGTTCTGACAGAATGAAAACTAATGTTTAATTATGCAGTGCCCTAGTAATGTGGTGTTTAGGGTGAATGTATCTGAATTAAATAAGGGCCATTAATAATGCCTAACAATTTATGATATATTCATTGCCTGATTTCAAATCATATAAATTAGAGAAGCTTATTTGAAATGTCACCAATATAAGATGGCTTTGTGGGAACACCTCTCTGTGTGCTAATTTCAGAATCATTACCAGCTGAGTCTTAGTATTTATTCAATGTCCAGTAGGCTTTTATTATTCCCTTATTTGCAGTTTAATTACAACCTCTGTTTTCCTGACAGTGTGAATTCAATCCTAAACCTGCAGGAGCAAAATGAGTTGCAATCAGTGGGTTTTTGCCTGAAAGCCTCCTTCTGCTTCTCCCCCCTCCCGCCCAGCCACAGCTCCGAGCAGGTCCCTACACCCCCAGGTTTTTTGTACCAGGAGTTTAAAGGAGCGATGCCAGTCTAAGGCCTTTAAAATTGTTCTTCCTTAAAGCTCGTAAGTCGGGGGGGATGTCTCCATCTCACATAACCACCTGGGTTTATACAAATATCACCAAAGATATTTGAATAAATTCCTTAAAGGGAGGTTTCTGGGTCACTTACTAATATCTTGTGTGCATGAGTTTACAAATGTTATTAATAGACATGAAATATTTATACATAAATGCATGATTAGTGTGCAACTAAAATCTTGGTCATTCATATTTAAAATAATCCATGCTTTAAGCCATCTCTGTATTGGATTTAAATTCCTCAAATATTGTCTGTTTCAAATAGCAGGACAAACTGCAGCAAAATTTTGCATTGGCTGCAACAAATAAGGGCAGTGAAAGGATGCTGGTTGCAGGACTAAAAGAACTTTCTCAGTATGATGCATATGCATTTATTGTAGAGATGCTATAAATGTGGATTCTTTTAAAGTAATTGTAATTAAATAAATGTTTGATCCTGAGCCCTCAGCAACAAGTCAGTCCTCTTTCCAGTGAGCTTTTTCAGCTTCATTTATGTGCCGTGATTATCTCTTGTGGGAAATTATTTCTTGCTTATGATTTTCTTATATTAGGAAGCACTCCTTAGAGGAAAATGGGTATTTCTTATTTCTTATGTAATTATTACAGCTATTGTAACGCAGATTCAGTTGTAATTGGGAATACTGAACTTTCATCCTCACAGTCGCGTTTCATTTGCTATTGCTAAGGGAGCCGGCTGTATTTAACTGGTGACATGAAAAGATGCACATACCTTTGCCAAGTGTTATCACATGCATCTTAAAATTTTGTGTCACGCTTGACTTCCAAACAGAAAAAGAAGCAAAATTTTCATCCGAGATGAGTCGGAAAGCTCAAAATGTCTTCTTTGTGTTTCATATTTAGTGTCTTTCAGATGTGACTGTTTCTTTACACGGTGATGGCAAAGTGGAGAATTGATCCCTCTGACCTTTCCCTTTTCTTTCAGCTTTTCAAGAGCTGTTTGTGGGGGAGTTTTGGATATTGTTTCTTCTCCCTTCCCCCCGCAATGTGGTTCCAGTTTCCACCAAGATCTAATGACATGGGTATTCCTTTCTGTCTTGTGTGCACTTTCCAATCTGGCCTCATCAAATCTATCCTTAAAATGTACTATTGCACAAAGAACCAGACCTTACACTTGAAAGGTTTAAATTAATTAATGGCCTGTGCCGCTGGGACATGCCATTACTCAGCTGGTGTGCTATACCAAAGGTCATTTCTACTGTGTGTTCATCACCTGCTTTTTCCTCCCCCCTCTCCTGCTAGAGAGGAATTAGCTAAAATATTAGAGACATTGCTTTTACATACCTCAGACTTGAGTGAATCTCAAACCCACATCCAGCCCCCCCCCCAAAAACCACCCATCTCTCCCCTCTATCACACGCACCATCCCCACACACCCCAAAAAAAAAGAAATCCCAAACCAAAAACCTTCTGTTGCCCTGCATTTTTTGCCTGAATTGATGGGGGGATGTGTGTGAGTGTACATTCACATCTTGTAGGGAACTTCCTGGGAGAATTATTTTGGAATTTTTGTTTCGAATAAAAGAATCTCTAAAGTATGCAAATATGAGCCTATTTGGCTATATTATTGTGCTATGCAGATGACACTTGTAAGGCCTACAGGCATAATTAAAACTGTGCAGTTATAGCAGAAATTTAAATATTCACAGTGTGGAAGTAATTCTATAGGTGTATTCAGGGAAACTTTAGATCAGTAAATTAAGAAAGTGAAAGCATGTGAAAATTTGGTCAATGCAATTTTGATAATCTAAAATCCAAATTTTCAAGCAAACTTGCAAATTGTAGATGGGTCATTTGAAGATGCGTGAATTCAGCATTAATGCTAGTATTCAATGGAAGATATTCTTGGGATCACTTTTGTCTAGGGTGGAAGTGCATATAAGTCTCTTCTATCCCTCTTTTAAGCGTGGAATTTGTTGTACAGTCTGGCAGTCTTAAGAGGGTAGGAAATTCCCTATAAACAAATCTAAAGTTTCATATCTCTGCGTAATATATCTATTTGTCTCTAGTTTTATTTGTGCAACAGCTGGACTAGTTCTGCAGACTCACAAACCTGCCCTGTGGTTTGAGGGTGAGATTGATGCACAGCGATACCAACTGTAATAAAGAGCATGTATGTTAGACGTAGTGATTTTCGATCAATGTTTTGTAATTTTATGTTGTATTTAATGAGGTGTCAGCGTGATTTATTAGGTTTGTACAGCTGCGTTTTCAAAATTTTACTAGAGTTTCTTCTTTCTCTCCTTTGGAAGGAGGAAAGAGTGTTCTCCCTACAACTCCAAGGAGCAATACACATTTGGACCATCCCAAACATCTTTCTGTTGGCTTTCTCCACTCTGCTATATAACTGCCATGCCTCTATCTAGAGCTTTTCAGGGCTTTCCAAAGAAGCATTCTGTCAAGTAAATTCAACATGTTTTGCCAGTTTTATCTGGGCTGCAGGGATCTGAATAATGAAAATGAGACATGACGGGGAACATTACTGGGGTTTGAACGTATCGAGAAGTGATGAGGCCACTGGACCTGCCTCCTTGCCTTGGTTGCTTTCCTCTGTTTAAGAGCTAAAAGGCTCCTCACTGTTTTCTTATGTTTAATTCAGTTCTGCAAGAGGTCATTCTTGCAGTGAGTGCATTTTTTTTCCTCCAATGTTGATAACCTATAGCTGCTTCAGTGAAGGTTTCTCCACAAGCCTCTCTTGAGCAGGATAGCATTTACAGGCAACTACCAGCTTCCTAGTTGGAAAAACAGTGTTGGATAAGCAGCGCTAAGAGCAGAGGAGCACCCCTGCATTGCTGTGTCCGCCCCCAGCATTTGTCTTCGTGTAGGATGGGTTTTCCCCTAAGCCTTGTAGAAAACTGCTGAAGCAAAATGCGCTCCGCACGAGCAAAAATATCTGACCAGGTAAATGGAGATGAGCGTGACCGGGGCGTAGAGCACCGTAAGAACATAGGTAAAATGTGTGTCATGCCTATCTGGTGACTGTCGTTGTAATGGATATCTCATTTGTCATTTGAAAACACCGTCCCAAGCTCACAATTTTCTCTTATGTTTATCCTGGTTTAGTTAAAATTTACTGAAGTAGGAGTAGATTAATGCATGCAATAATAAAAACATGCCTACAAAGCGGCTAATGGTAAAGTTGTCTACGTTTTATTATAAAGATGTGGCCAGAAGTGGATTTCAAATATATATGAAAAAATCTAATGTTGGGAAGACTGACAATACTTATTTCAAAACTAGGAAGAACAGATGGTCCCCATAATATAACAAAATAAGGACAACCATAGAGCTTACTTCTGCACCTATTTCTAAGCAGAAAATTAGCTATTTAAATAATTTGTCTGACTTGAACAATCAAAAAAATGCCTGAAAGCCATGACTTACAAAAACACAACTGAGGTCTGCACTATTGGAAGAAACAAACCTCTGCTTATTGAGCGTGTAAGCAAAGTTTCATTTTATTTTCACTATACAGACATGTAACAGTAGCTCGTAAGCTGCAAAGGTAAAGAGTTGTTTGATATATAGAATTTGAGTTATCTTTGGAGAGCGGGGCTCGGTTGACGAAATAAGAACAGTGTGTTGGGATTAAAGACCATTTTGCTGGCATCCTCATTGACCTTCCATAAAAAGTACACTCCAGGTGTGCTTTGAAGTGCTTTTTTTTCTGAAACTAGTATAAATATGGAATGCTGTCTGTTCTTTTCCAAAGTGTCTTATCTTGTGATTGCATTTAATCTGGATAGAATAAATCTGCTTGTGAATTCTTCTTTTACTTACATTTGCTCCCAGGACATAGACACAAGGAACAGGAGACCGAATAACATTTTCGTAATTAAGACACGTGCAGCATCTTTGCAAAGATATCAGCAACTAAATATATTCTGTTTTCTCTAGATCAATGAACTGAGCCATGTTCAAATCCCCGTTATGTTGATGCCAGATGATTTCAAAGCATATTCAAAGATAAAGGTGGACAATCACCTTTTCAACAAGTAAGTACAAGCAGCAATCCTTTGTAGAAGTGGGTAGCAGCAGTGATATTTTTATGAAGTACCACCAACTCTGTTATTTTTCAGTTGATGGGACTGAAGTTTTGATGATTAAGTTAATCCTGCGATAAATGTAACCATCTGTGCTGTTCTGAAAAGCAACAGCAGGGGCTGCTGGGTAGTATTTTTTCCTCCATATGGTTTATTATTGCCTTATGAGTATCTTACATATTGAAGGTGATCCTTTCTTGGTATTTATAGTTGGTATAAGCATTTATTGGCGTATTTCTAAAAACATAAATTCAAGTGCATGTACTTTTTATGAAATTAAATATCTGAACAAGGGTGAGAATTTTAAGCATGTATCAAAGCTGAGTAATGTTCAGCTTTTTATAATCCATAATAGGAAATCATACCAATCATAAGATCGTTTCTCATATCATCTGTGTCTCTTAAAAATAAAATGGTCCATGGACAGTATGTACAGACATACAAAACTATTAACGCTGGTTTGTGTGTAACCTGAATTTTATTCAGGCATATATTTGGAAAAAGGAAAACTTCTGCTACTTTGGATCTTCTGTTCTATGGCAGAGGTCAAAATAACTTTTCTCACTTTTAAGTCTGAAATTAACACTAGGATATTAAAATTAGCCCTGTACTGAATGAGTCCATTTTTCTTGAAGCTTTGGCACTGTTAGTACTTTCTGGTGTCACAGATGGTATAGTAATTCTTGTGTAATCCAATCTAAGGTTTCACCTTTGAAGTAATTTTAGGGCAATGGGAAAACATCCTTTTTTGCTTTTGAGGCCAGGTTGCAAAGTTAGCAAAATATAGTTCAAGTTTATTTCATCCAGTTATGTTGTAGTTTGTTAGAGACAAATATGTGTAAATTTATTAAACATTGTAAAGAAAAAGAAAAGAACAGGGTGAGATCAAATCTCCTTGGAAAAAATAAAGCATCAGAAAAGAGACTGTAAATCTCCTTCTGCTTTGTATGAACAGAATGGAGACAGAATACTCTAGAGTTACTTATTGCATACACAAGTGAATGAAGTTGATTTGGTTTTATATTCTTTCAGAGAAAACATGCCAAGTCATTTCAAATTTAAGGAATATTGTCCAATGGTTTTCCGTAATCTAAGAGAGAGGTTTGGAATTGATGATCAAGATTTTCAGGTAAGTTCATTTTCAAAACACATAAAGTGGTGATGTATACAGATTTTAAAGGCTACTAATGCTGCTTTTGTGAAAAAACAGGCACATGTGCTGAGATAAAGTTCTTTTGTGTAAGTTGGAGAAAAAGAAGACGTTCTTTCTACTCCTTCCCCCCACCTGCAAGCAGAACATTTCTAGATCACCTCTTTGCCTGCCCTAACTGCCTTCTGGTTCCTACCCTTCTGCTATCTTTAGTCCTCCTTGTTTCCTGTGAGAGTACCTCCCAGTCATAAGCCATATTATTAAAACTGGGGGGTGATACCTCTTGCAATGAGGAATGAGCAAAAACAATGTCTGGACGCTGCTGACAAGAGATGCTGTATTCAGCTGGGTCCCTTAGATAACAGTTGCTTCAGTGGTGTGTCTATGTGAGATGCGGTTTCTGAAACGACCACAGCCTTTCTCCGCCCCCCCCCCCCCCGTGCTCTTTTTGTTTAGAAAAGAGTGACCTGTGGCCCGCCAGCTTCGTGCTGCTTCATTATGTCTCCATTTCCGTTGTTAAGAGGATCTGGAAACAAATACTTTACGTAGAGCAGATACCACAAAACAAGAAATTGCCCTCGATTCGGCAGGGTTGTTCCTTGCAGTCAAAGCCTCTTTCTGTCTGTGCAAAAGAAAGTTCTTGAACTCTGCTCCAGCCCGATTCGCCAGGGCTCACTGACGTTCCCTTTTCCACTCCCTGCTCCTGGCGCACCCTCTTTCAGCCACAGGGACTGTTCCTTCTGCAAGATGTCCTGTCCTAAAGAGCACTCGCTGCACAACCCGGCGCCGCTTCCTGTCGTTTTGCTCTTTTAAACTATTTGGATGGGGGCTGCAATTGTATGTGTAGCCTGTCGCTGAGATATACTAGGAGAAGTTACTTAATAAGCCATTTCAAGTAGCTAAACAAATTGTGCAAAACGCATTTGTCATAACACTCCCATTCTTGCTACGGAGAGCAGACTGAGTACTGCAGCCAAAATCTACGTCCGAGTCCTTTAGCTATCCCCTTTACCGGTCTTCCCCTTTCCAATAGCAAGCAATGTGTTAAAAATGCATAGATGGGTTAAAACGTGCTTGCGGAAGCGTAGGTGGAGATTACCTAATCTTTGGTTAGGTAGGTTTATGGTTTAAAACAGGTTAGGTTAGATTATGATTTAACCATAATCTTTGGTTATGGGTTTCGATATACATCGCTGTAACTTTTGGTAAGACGTTTTGCCAGTAGGTGGAGAGGAGGATTGGGCTGGTTTCTCTGGGTAAAGCTGTCGTTATCCTATGGCATGATTTGTCATTATCCTGTTTACCGAGGAACTGTTTAAGAGGAAATACACCGAGACTCAGGCCAACAGTTATATCAAATTGCATTCCTGGTTCAATTTTCCTGATGGACCAAAGAGGATCCTGTTGTTTGGGAAGTTATTTGATCCCTTTATATGAAGATTTCCTTGTTCTTGACAAAGGAGAAGGATCAGTGTGTCAAAGAGGAAGGACATGCGATAGCTCCTTAAACTTAAAATTACGGTGTCAGCTCATGCTTGATGTCTTTTAGAAGGTGGGGTGATGACGTTACTAGGCAAAGTTATATCTCGGTGAATATATTAGAAGGAAAGATGCTGTCATTAGTTAAAAGGGGCAAACTTAGCATAATCAAAAATGCTGCCTTCCACAGGACTGTGAAACGCTTCCATCTCCGCCACTGTTCTGCAACAGAAATTCCTGTTGTAACTATGTTGTACTGCTCTCTGGGTTTATTAAAGGTAACAGTGATAAAACAATGTTAAAAGACTGTCACTAAATAAAATGTCCATATTTTCAGATTAAAACCAAAAATACTTGTTTGTAGCTATGTGTTTTGGGGTATTTTTGGCAATGTAGCCAAACAACTATCGAAAAGAGGAAAATGCAACCACATCCTGGTTTTTGATTCAACAAAATCATGTAGTAGTTAGAAAAAATTCTTCCGTGCTTTTTAGTATTTCAAGTATATTTAGCAAAAAGCAGAAGATAGTTAATATTAATTTTGACCCAAGGGAAGGCAATGTCTGCATTCACTATTCTTTTTTAGCTCAATCCAAGCAGTTTATCACTCTGAGTTCTTATTCTACTGGACTATTCTGATAAAAATTGTAAAAAAAAAAAATCCTCAAGGTAGTAATGCGTTTTGAATACACTTTTAAAATTAAATTATTTTTACAGAAATACACATAAATGAAAATTCAAGTCACCCCATGTGTACGATAGAGATTATCCCTATTAAAAGTGGAAGTTGCTTTCATATTAATGTTACATTCTCTGGGATTTTAAAAAGAGTGTCTAACTTGACAAAGGGAGACTCACTGAATATACTTTATTTTCAGATAATCTTTGTCTTCAAGGAAGTTATTCCAATGAATATTGGTTAAAATTATTGTCTTAGAGCCAAACTTGACTTGGAAAAAGCATGTGCAGTATTGAACTGAGGGAAAGCTTATGGAAGTGATAGCAAATAACTTTCTCTGGATAGTTTTTCTTATATAATGAGTTTCAGGAAGGGAGTCCTAATCAATTGCGAACAATGTCATTCCCATTACTGAGCAAGATAGGATTGGTTGAGATAAATAAACCCAATTAACCTTGTTCATTAGTCAGACACACCAGTTTAAATGAGGAAGAACATTCATTTTAAATGTTTTTGCTTTCAGAATGTTCTGCAGATATCCTTGATGAGTTGCTCCAGAGACCAGATAGTCCTTACACTTAAGGAAAGACTAAAAAAGCCCTACCTCATGAAAGAAGTTGGTAGTGTATGCTGTAGTTACTGGGCTGTACTAATTTTTAATTCTTGACATTGTGTTATTCACTTTGTACAGTACTTTTGTGGACTGCTTAACATATCAGCTTAGTTCATATACGGAATGGTTAATACAGGGATCTTCTGTTACAAAGATCTGCTCTTATCCCTGAAGAGAGTTTTAAATCTCATAAAGTACAGGTATTTTCCTACAAGCACTCTGACTTCAGAGTCAGGGGAATTCCTTAGGCTGTATATGGCTTATGTCTTACAGGAAGCTGTTTCTAGTAATGGCAACTATGATTCCTATAATGAACTTCCTCCCTTCACGTGAAGAAAACCAACTCCTTTTTTTGAGGTCTCTTTGGTAATCTGTCCTACATCTGTCTGTCTTTCATAGCTGGGTGGGCATCTCTGAGAGACATTTTGATTAGTACTGAACTAGATTTAAAGTTTCCTGGAGGTACATGCGTGTTTGCTAATACTGAGTGGGGTTTTTTGATGATTCATTCTATATTATGGACAGCAATGTGGAAAATACAGTATGAAGTTGGTTAAACCTTGAGTTTTATTCAAAAGTTGCCTATAGAAACTTGTTATGACAATTTCAGTCTACAATGCAAGTTGAGAAGCTTTGTTCTTATGTTAAAAAAAACTTTTATTAGAACCTGATCTTCCTTCTTGGTGATCATATATTAGCAAGATAGTTATTGCATCAAATTAAAAAATGGTCTTTTTTTTCTTAGAAAGGGGAACGCAGGTGAGCATTGGTGAGTATGAATCAAAATTACATTTGAATAATGGAAAAACCACTTATATAGATTATAAATTATCAAAGGGAAAGAGATTTGTTATGTTTTGTGTTGATGGATGTTACAAGTACATACATATGGATCCCAGATTGAAGATAATTTTTTAAAGTGTGACAGTAATTCCACAAGTCACAGCATTATATAATGACAATTTTAGCCTTGCTAGGGTAAATTATCTCGATATTGTGTTTTTTTAGTGTCTTCTATTTCATTGAAAAAGAATCCCTAGCTCTGTGAGATCCTCCTAACACTGACAAGGAAATACTTGAGAGTTCCTAGCAGAAAAGAAAAAAGAAGGGATTAGAGAACAGATGCAGTAAAGTAAATCCCTCACTACAGTGCTAAACTAATTTTCAGTTTCTGCATTCTCCCATAGCTTTAAATACTGGTTTTGCAAATGTTATTCTACAGAAAGGCCTCTTCTTTTCCAAAATACATGGGATAGCTCTGGTAACTTTGGAGTTTCTTTTCAACTTGGTTGCCATAATTTCTTATCTTAACAGAATCCAAGAGTACAGTTCTGTCAGAAGTATTACAGGAGTAGCTTCTGTAAACTGCAAAATTATGAGGGATTAGCAGGCAAGCAGCTATCTTAATAGCCCCCAACAAACTCTAGAAAAATAGGATCTACTACAGTTACAAATGCTTCTACTGGTGTTGCTCTGGAAAGGGAAACTTACTTTACTGTGCTCCAGCACATCTGTTCTTGCTTAAAGTTACGGCTGAATCCCACATCTGGATTCTGCTAGGCAAAAGAGGGAGACTGGGTTCTTGCCCAATAAAATAGAATTACTCTTACCGGAGGGCACCAACGTCCCAGTGTGTAGCTAATGAGCCTTCTACTGGGGACAGGGGGGAGCACAACTGGATTTCCTTACATTTTTAGTACTCAGTGTAATAGGAGACATGTTCGGATCTGACTTTGCCTGTCTGCAGGAGCAGTTTGTAGAGGTTCTCTGTACGGGACAAAGAATTCATAAAGAACTTTTAGCAGATGGTCTTTTAGCAGAAGTTCTTTTTAATTTAGAGATGATTGTTATTTCTCTGTGTGCGTTTTTCCATAGAGAAGATTGAAATCTAAAATAAAAATTGAGAATTCCTGCTTTTAAGCAACTTCTGTAATAACAAACCATATGAACTCAGTATCTTTCACTTCTCCAGATATGAGTGTCTCCTTATGTTCTGATATCTCTCGCAATTTTCCATACAAAAGGATTTGTAGTCCAGACTCTAATATGGTATCAAGGTAAATAATCGCAAATTTTAGGTCCATTTTTCAGAAGTCAGCCTTTAATATAATTTTATTTTTAAGTATCTAAATTTCACCAAAATTCTTGTCAACTGGTGAATATTTTTGCTCATTTTGTGTGACTTACCCAATCCTAAAACATAATATTAAGATCTTAAAAACTATTTTACAGTCCAAGATGATACCTTTCTTCAGACAAACAAATATTAATCAGAGCTCCCTACTGGTGCTTCTGCAATGAAATTCATGCCACCATTTATTGGCCCTGGGTTTAGGAAAGAACGAGCCACCTCTAGCATCAAACTAGAGACAACAAGGTCAGCAATAAATATCTCAGCAACAACTATGTTAGGAATGGGATCGTCTTCCTAAGACATGATCTTTTCATTGGGTGTTTAATAAAACGCATTAAAAAATCCTGGAAACAAGAACTGTCTTGAGAAGAAAATTCCTGTGCTGGTCATTTTAGCATGGTACTTCTGTCAGTGCATGAAAAGTTTTGTCAGATGAGGTAGCGGAGTATACATTTTGTGGATCCCAAATGGACACTGGCACCAAGATGTTCAGAACTGCTGACTTCTTGTTTGACGTGGGCATAGGCAGTAATGGGAGTAAGGTCTTGAGACAGCTGTACTAACGAAAACTGTGGCCATTCGTGGTCTTTACAGCATGTAAAAGATAAAGTTTGCAATCTGAATATTATGATCTAGGATTTGGTGCCTTAAGCGTGAGCCCAAATAAGAATTTAGTGGCTGTGGGACTTAACCGTAGTATGTATGGCAAAAGAAATTTTAACCTCCGATTTCTCTTAGTCTTCCCTAGAGAAAACATTTAGTTTGCCTTGCTTTCAGCAGTTCCTTCCCTAAACTAAGTGTCATTCACAACTGGGTACTCAAACTAGAAAACAGTAATTTAGCATGTGCTGGCAACATCAAAGCAATGAGCTGATAGGCACTCCCTGAGCTCTTACGGAGACAGCCGTTGGAAGTGAGGCATCGAGCCAAGCTTTGCAGGGCTGAGGGGAGAGAAGGTCCCAGAAAAAGAGCCCTAACTCTTTCCAAAGCAAGTGCATGCCTTAAGCCATCAGCTCCAAATCCAGACCTACAGTCTCAGTAGGATAACTTGATTTAGGAAAGAATCACATGTTTTATTCATTAAACTCTCATTCAAACAAGTCAAGGACTCCATAACCTTTCTCTTGGAAGGATAGCTCAGTGCAAAAATGGAAAAGTTGGTGTTTCACCTTTCTTTTTTTTTAATGTCTTTCACTGCAGTAATCACTCTCTGAATACAACTTGCTCGTAAATGTTCGTAGGTGTTCAGAGTGCGTACATCCACATCTTAACAAGATCATAGAAGGGACTCTGTTTCTGACGGGTGCACCACAGGACCAGTGGTGGTCTATTTTCATCTTTTGTAGGCCCTGTGACATTCACCATAAGTCTTTGGAGAGCCCTGCTTTTGAGCTGATAAGAAGCGTGCCCTTGTTGCCAAGAGGGCCAATGGGATCCTGGGCTGCATAGGGAAGAGTGTGGCCAGTAGGTCGAGGGAGCCATTCTCCCCCTCTACTCTGCGCTTGTGAGGCCACAACTGGAATATTGTGTCCAGTTCTGGGCTCCCCAGTTCAAGAGAGACAGGGAACTACTGGAGAGAGTCCAGTGTAGGGCGACTAAGGTGATTAAGGGATTGGAGCATGTCCCTTATGAGGAAAGGCTCAAAGAGCTGGGGCTCTTAAGCCTGGAGAAGAGAAGGCTGAGGGGAGACCTTATCTATGTTTGCAAGTACCTAAAGGGTGGGTTGAAGGAGGATAGAGCCGGACTCTTTTCAGTGGTTCCCAGCGATAGGACGAGGGGCAACGGGCACAAGCTGGAACATAGGAAGTTCCATTTAAGTATGAGGAGAAACTTCTTTAGGGTGAGGGTGACAGAGCCCTGGAACAGGCTGCCCAGGGAGGTCGTGGAGTCCTCTTCTCTGGAGATTTTCAAGACCCGCCTGGATGCAGTCCTGAGTGATGTGCTCTGGGCAATCCTGCTTTGGCAGGGCAGTTGGACTAGATGATCTCTAGAGGTCCCTTCCAACTCTGACAATTCCATGAAGTCATCATGCAGTATTGTCCATTCAGCTGCCAAAGGCAAGTGGATGTCATCCCACTGGATGCGCTTGTAGCGTATGTTACCTGTCAGGTATGACAAACGTCTTAAACACGTGTTGGTGTCAAGAGATCAGTGTCTTCTGATCATGTTTTCTCATTAGTGACATGAAAGACATGAACCTGCTCAATGGCAGTGGTAGAATGCGCGGTACCAGCATACAAAGTAAACCCCAAAGTCTTCCATGCCCTTTCCCGTATGACGAAACCAGACATCTCTGGGTTTGGTGCTTCTGTTTTACATTAAAATACTACCGCGTTGCCTTTCTTTATAGAAATCACTGGTGAAACACTGTCCTGAACACCATCCCAGAAGTGGACTGTTTGTTTCAAATTACAGCAAAAAAACCTTGGAGCATCTGTGTCCACTTGTACGACACTGTGTCTCTCTGATATGCTTCTTAATCAGTAATCCAGGTCTAATTCACCCATATCCATCATTCCTGAGGTTTTGTAACAAGAAAAAAAAGGTTGGGGGGAGCTGCAAGCTCATCTTCATGAGAAGCTGTGCATGGGCGAGCGCCACTGTAGCTGCTGTCACAGAAGAACAGCCAGACCGTGTGTACGCAATTCTCTGACAGCGATGAACCACTGCCAGGCTTTTCCACTGACCTATGATTTCAGTCATCACAGAGCATCATCTATGCACTTGTTTTTGCCTATTTGGTCATGCAAAGCTTGCCCAGAGGCACTCTTAAATAGCCTGGGATGTGATCTGATTTGTCTTCACACTGGGCTTGTGAAGCTCGTTTTAGTGTTCCACAACTTTCGGATGAGATCACAGTACCAGAAACTGTTGTTTGGCTTTGTCCAGACATTGCAAAATGGGAAAGATTTAAATCAATGAGAAGCTGTTAAGCCAGTCAGTTTGAAAGATTACTGTTCTTCTAAAGCTCTCCATGCTTTATCACCAGAATTTTCCTATTGCCCTTTTTCTCTTTTTTAGGAAAAGCTCCGACTCAATGACAATTTTTATTAGGCTCCCTTTTGAGATTAGTTACACGAAGTATTTGTATTACATCCAACACACAGTTCATGTGTTCAAAGTTTCTAAAATACAATCTTGTCTGCTAAAGTAGCAGTTAGAAAACAATGACATTTACATTAGATGTGCAAGAGATTAGAATGAACTAATTAAATTGACCTTTAAATCTCTCCACCCTCTTGGAGGCTGTGGCTAATCCTTGGCCTCCCACTGTGGAGATAAATCTCCGTGCTGTGAACGTTTTAAGCAAAGTGGGCAGAGGAGGAAGAGCCTCACCAGCAGTTCATCTTTGAAGACGAGGGCAATACTTTGCCAGTTATAAATATAGCTTGCAATTATGGAGGGGGGCGGGGGAAAACAAGCTTTTCCTGTACTTTAGTGGTTCTCCTCCATGTGTTTTCTCACAAAAATGGTTTCAGTTGGAGAAAATAGCTCCAAACAACTTAACTTGTTGCTCGTAGAAACAACCAGACTCTCTTCGGAAATCAAGTTTACTTTTTTTCGTATCTGGTATTGGCATAACTAGTATTATCAACAATATCATTAGTGTTACTTAATTACAATAGGCTGCTAATTTTTTTTGACCAATATGCAAGCTAAAAATAGACTTCCAAAGGATAAAGCATTAAGTGGTGTTTTAGCTGGCTTCTAAGGACTCTTGAGGATGCCTCTTACAAAGTATTTGGCTTGATATTTTGTGACTTTGATTTTTAAAATGCCAATTATTGTGGGGCTTTATTAGAAAAAATAAAAATTATGTAAATAATAGATGATTAAATGACAACAATAAAAATTTAATTGTCAGTGAGCAGTTGACATTTCACGTAGTGAAAACTTGCAGAAGATGCAAAATCCATCCAAATGGCAAAGTGGGATAAAGAGAAGGATTTTGTACAAAAACCGCTTTGATCACCTGGCATTCTGAGCCTGTCTAAATGAGATGCCTTTTAATATGATCTGTATGAATAATGAATAGTTATATGGATAAAAAGGAGTGTAGAACTACAGAGCGGGGAAGGCTGCATTTGGGGAGGTAGTAGCTCTAAGAAGGAACCAAGAGGCCAAAGAGGACAAGAATTTAGCACTATTGTGAGCTCCCAGCTAGGAGTAACTGCACCCTTAGGTGGATAAATTGGAAGGTATAAAATAAGACCAGAAAGAACTCTAACTTATTTTAACATCTGTTTATTTTATACCTGAAGCTAATACTATATATAGTTTTGGTGCTAGTCATCTTAAAAAAAGGATGTTGAAAATTGGATATAGAAAAAATACAGAAAAATGGCATCAAAGGAATTTAAGGACATAGAGAATGCCTTGTGGTGGGAGTGGCAGAGTTTGACCTGCTGCACTTGCAAAAGTTAGAATTGAAAAGTAAGTGGTATGTGAGTATCCTTGCAGAAAAATACTAGATACTTTAGGAAAGAATACATAAGAATTCAAATTCTAAGTTAGACTCACCTTTTCAGCAACACAAATTATTAAATACTAGAAAAACTACAGTGGCGAATGTTGGTCTTTTGAAGTTGGAAAAATCAAGGGTGCCTTTCTGGAAGTTGTACCTTGACCAAAAGCAGAGATTGGAGTTCATTTTGGGAATGGCTGGGTGAATTGAAATGGCTTCTGATGGATAGAAGTTGTGTTGGATTCTAGTTTATGACATTCTGTTGAACGGTCTAGAAAAGCTCCTGTGAACTTCAAAGAATTGTGGATCAGATCCTAAGAGCACCTGTGGAAAAAAACCTTATTCCTTACCTAATACATTTTTACTGTAGCAAATAAAACTGCGCAGATTGCTGAGAGTTTGGGAAAGAGATGATGAGGGAAGATAGTGGGTCTATAGTAAAACTAAATAACCTGTCAGTTAATCTCTTAAAGAATAGGCTGTTCTTGGGTGAAATGATGACATGAATTTAAGCGTGCTTTTTCTAGCAAGAACTTTTGGGAAATTAAATGCTAGGAAGTGGTGTAGCTTTTACCCATTTATATTTAAAGCTATATTTTTCTCATTTTATCAGAAATTAATTCTGTGGTATGGGACAAATTCTTTGTGATTTGTAGCCTCTCAGTACTGAAGACCAGATGAGTATTTCTGGTTGCCTGCTACTCAGTGCAATATAGGTGATATTTTTTATATTGATTTATGTAAGGGCAGTGAGACTTCCAGCCAGTGATTTCTCAGAGGGAAACTATTTGGGAGAGAGGGGGAGGTACGTGAAAGAGAAATTTATCTAGTAGAGGCGTCTTTGGGCTTGGCATGTTAAATATGTCTTGGGTTGTATAAGTAATTACACGAGTAATTTAGCATAGTCTTTAAATGACCTCATAAAAGTATTCACACTTTAAAAGTACAAAACCTTTTCTTTCTCCTGAGACCAAAAAAAACCAGCAGGCACAAGATTAAAACTTCACAAATGAGAAGTGAATGGGGAATTGGCAGAACACGCACACTCGGGGCGGGAGAGTTGCAGTGAGTTGCTGAGTGAAGCTGTGAAGCGGCACAGGATATGTGCGTGTGGCTGACAGATGTTTCGCTTGTGCCAGAGGACCGAGGCACACCATGGCAGAGTTGCAGAAGGCTGGGAATATCTGAAGGGGACAGGGCACTGTGACCCTCTTTGCTTTGAGTTTTGTGCTCAATACAACGCTATAGTATAAGCAGGTGATTTTTATTAACTTTGTTATAACCACTGCTCCAACGTTGTACAGCTAGATAGACACTCTGCTGGTGCCTCTTACTATGTTGAATTTCTATGTAGTAGCAGTAAGTGATGGTAAAAAGGTTGTTAGATCATCAGACACATATCTGTTGGAGGGTAAGAGTCAGACTTTGGGTTTTTTTGTCTATATCTGAAAGATATCCTTCCCGTTCTGGCTTTGTGGCTCATAGATCCGTGCTAAGTGAGGAGTGGCTCATTTCCCATCTGTTCATATTCCACTTAGTCCTCCCCTAATTAAGAAGCAGAGCCAGAGGGAATTCAATCTGGTATTTGCCATGATCTGTCTCTCACTGTCTCTCCTTTCTCTGATTATATTTTACTTCTGGAAAAGGGAGACGCTTGAGTTTCATTCTTTATTTCCTTCCCAGTCCCCTACAGAAGCCTCACCTAAGAAGGAGGTACAGCTCCTCGGGATGGCGATGGGTCTCTCTTGGCCAAGTTTACTGCTGAATGGGAGAGCAGCAGAGGAGAGCTCTGTGCTGCTCTCTTTAAGCAGGTTCAATCAACTTTTCTTCCAAGGCATTTGTGCACAGATATCAATAGTACAACTTATTTGACTCACTTTTTGTACAAATCATCACTGAAATTTGTCTGTGTGTTCTTGCAAAAGTCACCTGGATCACAGCAGTGTTTTACCATGTACTGCCTCACAAAACTGCATTTTACAGTAAGAAACAAGTCTATACAGTGTGTCTGATGAGCACTACTATATCTTTCTTATATTGTCAGCATTAAGATAAAGATGACTGACTTAAAAACTTGGGCTAGATAACCTCAGAATAAGTTGAACTTTTTTACTTGTCTAAATGTGTCTAAAATCTAATTTTAAAAGAGAGGACCCCGCAGTCTTTCCACAGTCTTCGTGGTGGAAAGTGCATATTGAACATCACTCATGGTGTTACTCCTATTTGTGTCTGAGATTTCTTACCAGTTACAGGTTTGCTAGTGGCTGCGCTTTAAAGAGGCTTAAGTGCAGGACTTTTTGGCCATTTTGTGGGTTAAGTTACAAGAAACGTTTTCCAACAATGAATCTCTTCACTTCTAATATATGTTAGTATTTGGGAGGGTTGAATGGGGTGCAAAATGCTTTGATCTATACTTATCAGCGTTGGGTCAAACAGGTAAGCTAGCTTTACCTAAAGGGAAGGATCTTAGTGTTTTTAAAAGTTTTTAAAAGTTTTTAAAAGTATTTTCAAATAGCCATATTTTTTCCCTTTTGAAGCCCCTTAACTTTTCTAGTCTGATCCTTTCAGTGAAGCTGTTCCTTGGTCTTACTTGCTAATGATTTACCAGTGCAGGCCAACTCTTGTCATCTTTTTATTTCAAGGTTTCATTGTCATGATCAGGCAACAGTATATGTATTTTATTGAAGACTGATTTCTATAAGCAAATATAATAACTAGTAGAGTTGGGAGGTAAGATACTTTGCATCGTACCTAGAAGCTTTACTTCAGAAGGAATTTGAACTTTTCTGTGTTCACAGAAGTGAGTTAACCATTACAAATAAAATGTCCACAGACAAAACTCAGCTGTGCATTTATCAGCACAAGAAAGTGGTAATGCAATTACCAGTAATCAGCACAATATGATGTAATTAGATTTTTTCCAGCATTTTAAACCGTATTTATTTAATAAACTTACGCAAGTATAAAAATAAAAGCACAGAAAATAGTAATACTGACAATATCCTCCACGTTCTACCTTCTTTCCAAGTTCAGAGGAACTACATTCCATATCTGAAGGGGAGCATTATATGGAGAGAGTTATCACAGGATTGGAGAGTTAGTAAAAATAAAGTGTCAAAGAGGTTGTTTAATTAGAGGTTGTTTTTATCTTAAACATGTTTAATGTTTAAACAGCTGATCTTAAAATCTAATTTATTATTAGAGTCAGAGTATGACAGAGAGGGCATTTGGGTTACCTCTGCATGTATAGGTATAAGGTGCTGCTTAGCATAAAGTTCGTTGGTTTATTCTAACAAATTAATATGCATCTGGTAAAATGATAGCTGTATGCATTCTTAATTAAACTTGATATAGATAACTTGTAATAAAATAGCCATCTGCTAAAAAATAAATGCATTGCTGTTTCTAATCCATTAAAGCATTAAGAAACAGTAAAGTGTGTGCTAAATAATTATCTACAGATGTATTATATTCTTTTGATAGTGACATTTTTGGTGTGATAGTTGTACTTGCAAATTAACAGTACAATGAGAAGCGACAGCAGGAGATGGCTTTCTGCTACTAGTAGGAATACACCAAATGGGGCTGCAAGTTTATTTCATAAACATAGAAGTGTTCCTGCAGCGTGTGATTAACTTGTTGAACCTTTTCAGAGTATGGTCCATTTTTGTGGAAGTACACATGGGGTGTAAGAACATTGTGTTTTCTCATGGCTGTGCTACCGCTGTTGCTACTTATTTAAAAAAAAATTAATGGTGTGATTCAAGTATGTAACAATAGGCATAAACTCTTACTGGTAAAGAAGGATGTTTCCATCCAAAAGCAAGTTGTTATACTTTATCTAATTTATTATTACTGTTTTTAAATATTAAAAAAAAAAAAATCTGAATACTTATTTTCTAAAAAAAAAGCAGAGGGCTTTTTTTGCTACTGTTGGAAGTGCAAGGAGTCTCAAGCTTCAGTCTAGAAATGATCACTGATCTCTAGTGGTTTTTCTTCTAACTATTTACACAGTTGTTAACTAATCTTCCCCTCTTGAGTCTGTAGGAGGGTACATCTGTTTTACAAAAGGAGGAATTGTACAATAAAATTACGTGCTTAATACTAGATAGGAAATCATTGGAGTAGCTCTAGTACTAGAACTCTGAAATCTAGCTGTGATCTTGCATATGTACCAGATCACTCTGGCTCAAGAGTGAATCCTGCTCAGCTTTAAAGTGATACTTCTACTGTGGATGGATCCTCTATTTATAGTTATGATGATGTAATACAGTGTTTCTTTTGGATTTTTAATTACCGTATGTTTTCTTCCCAAAAGCTGATAATGTATATGTAACAAAGTGCAATAAATTATCACTCAGCATTGAGAAGGACTTTTGAACCACTGATGGTCAATACCTTCCCCAAACATTCTTTTGTTCTTAGAATATTTTTTAGGTGATTTGTCAAGATAATGCCATCTGTGATTATAAGCTTCGCAGAATTCAGCTTGGTCAGATGTATTGGAAAAGATTAAAAAATAAATGTAAATGGTATATATTTTTTTTCTAATTAAAAGTTGCATATTTTTGTCTGACTTGATGCTTTTTTTGTTTTTAAATCAATTGACAGAATTCATTGACAAGAAGTGCACCCCTTGCCAATGATTCCCAAGCACGAAGTGGTGCCCGCTTTCATACGTCTTACGACAAAAGATATATCATCAAAACTATAACAAGTGAAGATGTAGCAGAAATGCACAACATACTGAAGAAATACCATCAGGTAATACACTGATTATTATCAGGGCTTGGGATCTCTTCTTAAATATTATAATGCCATTCTTTTTTAGAGTATTAAAAGTTTCAAATTAATAATTATGGAATAAGATTCACCAGGTTTTTCCCTTTTGCATGAGCAATTATTATATGTCTGCAGTTCACAAGGCTGCACTCTTCTAAATATCTAAGCTAGCTTTAAGTAAAATGATAGGTCTGTATGATACAGAGACTAACTTGGAGGCCATAAGCTCCTTTGCCTTACTAGGAAGATGCCCTTTCTTTCAGCTAGTCCAAGGCTTGAAGCTACTTTATCCTGGGCTAGCTTGGAGGTGTCTGTGTACCTGTATATGAACAATGCAGGTGACCTCTTTTTTCCTGGTCTGGTCACTGAATGGCCTGTGTTTCACTTAGAATACATTTCAAACAATAAAAGTTTTATTGTATGAGAAATGAAAAATCAAGTATAATTAACGTAAAATTCCTGCTAATAAAGAAGCAGGTTTTGCCGATGCGAAGTTCCATAAACAACAGTAAAGTCAAAAGTGAATATTGGAGATCTCTCATACAGTGCCAGTGTATAATTTGTGTGGATGGCACGGGGGGGAGGGGGGCAGAGGAGCAGAACTTGGGAAATACGAGAAGCCTTAATAAAATCAGTGCTAATTTTCTTAGCCCCAGATCTGTTTGAATAAGCTCTAAAGCTTCACTAATCAGAAAAGCCTCTAAAAATCATCTAAAATATGATACCCAAAAGGAGGGAGGGGGTTTTATCCTTCCTTCCATCTTCCTGCTCAGTTCTGGGGGTTGGAATTTCAGGTAAAGACTTCAGGATATTCGTAGTTGAGAGGTTTTGTTGGTGGTGGTTTTGGTGGTTTATTTTTTTGTCTCACAATGTTTAATAATTTTCTGATGGCGTCAACCAATATATAATAGGAATCTCAAAAATTATATATATTTTTTAATACTGTTACTGTTGTAAAACCTGCTTTAAAGCCGTCTTCTGAGGTGGGAGGGAGGCAAAAAACTGATTTCAGGGTGCTTGGAATTGAAGGTATTGCCAGCCATCTTTGTGGTGCTGCTTGGCAACCTCCCTCTCTGCTCTTCCTGTGTTGAAGGGAGATCTCCGAATTCCCTCCAAGTCCAGAGTAGCTTGAGAAGCCTTCAGTGAGTTAGATAGGAGCTCTCTTCTCTCTCTGCATGTTAATCTTCTGTTTAAATAAAATGGAGGACCACCGTATGTTTGTTTAAACATAGCTAAATATTGTCACTATCAGAAATGTTCACAAGACCATCTTTTAATTACAATTTTACCAAAGATAAATCTTAAACTATTATCTAATTGTAATTTGGGGGTTATTTTTTATTAGAGTTTTCAAACTTACAATTTTAACTTTGATCTGAAAGGATTTTGATCTGTGAAGCAGTGCAACAGAATTGAAGCTTTAGTCCATTTCATATTTGGCATTAGAAGCTAGTATTAATGATCCAGATTTTGAGACTTAATCCAGCTGAAAAGTCATACTGCTTTTCAAAACAGTCATCTGCTTTCAAGGGTGTCAATGAAGATAGTGATAACATGAATGAACTTAATAATTTGGAATCTTTATTCATCAGTGCTTTCAAACATCAGGGCTCATAATAGGCCAGGTTACAAGGAATAATGATCTGAAAGTTGTCAGTACTGGGCTTCTGATTTCACTTCATACTGGAAAATCATCCATATAAGAATGGAAGCATGCACTTACTTAGTATTAGTAACAACTTAACGCATTATTGCTTCAATATCTTTAATAGCTTGAGTCTGAAAGCATTCAGTGATGCCTCCAAGAGATTCATAAAGATATGACTTGTTTTTCTTTTTGTCTCAGAAGTTGAGAGTGCTTTATAAAGTGTAGCACGTGCTGAGTAACTCAAGTACAGAGATAGTTTAATAATTTAACTTTTTAATTAAATAAATTAATTTCAGTATCTTCAGTAATGTGCTGTTAAAAGAACAAAATCGTTTGAATTAATTAAAGAAAATCTAAATTAATTGCCGCTAATTCCTGTGACAGCTAATACCGTGTCCTGTGTGTTGCTCCTGGAAACTGAACGCTTGCAATCGTTAGGTACAGCAGCTTGTCCTCCCATTTCTCTAGATGTTTTTCAGGCAAAAGAAGCTTATCTTAGCCTACTGGACAAAGTCTAGGGAACTCATTGTCCTGGTGGGAAGGTTTTAATTAATTCTCTTGAGCAAATCATGTCACACAGATTGGCCTTAGACTACATTTCTACTCAGAAACAGTGCAATGCTAGGTAACAACCATCGGCACTGGAGCTCATTAATGGTCCCTACTGTGGTTTTGCTTTGGGTCAGCTAGCTGTCTCCCAAATAATTCTTGGCATGGCTCAAGGTATTAACACAGGCCAGTTACTATTCCTACTTAGGATTTTGAATATGAGCATCTTGTTCAATTTGGATGCAAGTCAAGGCCAGGCTGGATGGAGCTTTGAGCAACCTCGTCTAGTGGTAGGTGTCCCTGCCCATGGCAGGGGGGTTGGAGCTTGATGATCTTTAAGGTCCCTTCCAATTTGAACCATTCTATGAAGTTATTCCATTCCAACTAGAGCTGATCTGAGAGGACAGTCCAAGACTCATCTAATTCACTAGTAGGGATGTAACTTTATGGTTCTGTAGGATGGCTTAGTTGTAGTAGTAGAAGGCTTTTCAGATGCCGCACTGGTACTCCTGTGGAAATCTTTGTCAATAAAACAAGTTCTCTCAAGTTCAGTTTTATTTTGGCATACTCTCCTCTGCCAATAGAGTAAATACAGAGTTCCCTATACTGATTTACGTACCTATCTTACTGCTCAGTACCTTCCTTAATTGTAATTGTTGCTACAGTTGAAGAGTCTAATTGAAATTACACACAAAAGTACCACAAATATGGGATTTTTAGGGAAGAGTCTGCTTACTAGCTTTTCTCCAGTTTGAGTTCACTGATCATGAGCAGCACTTACCACATAGGTGAAAATTTCTGGCCCAGTTAAGATTGTTTCACAGCCCAGGTGTGACTGTGTTTGGGACTAGTTTGGGACTTGTAGTGGCATTCCCTGCCATCATACCCTGTGTGGTCTGCTCTTCGAGCAGAGCTGTATTTGAAAGGTTCAGCCTTCCAAGGAAGAGAGCAAGCAGACGTGTTCGGACCCAGTTACATAGTGCAGGGATCGTCCTAGGAGGAATAACCTTTCTCAGGTGCGTGAAGACTAGGGAGGCAATTCATGTGAATTTTAGAAGACTTGTTTCTCCCTTGCTAGAGATCTAGTACCCCCAAAGGACCTGGAGTTAGATCATTTATCCATTATGAACAGTAACTTGTAAACACTTGGTATCTTGCACCCTCTTTTGTCTGCCCAAGAGGGCAGTAATTATTTTCCAGGTACCTCTGACAGGAAACCTGGTCTAGTGAGAGGTCTCCCTGCCCATGGCAGGAACTAGGTAATCTTCAAGGTCCCTTCCAACTCTAACCATTCCGTGATTCTATGATTGAGTGAAATTCATGCCATTTATGACAGATTGTCTCTTTCCTTTCTCTTTCTCAGGCTTCCCCCCCCGCCTACAAATTAATTCCAGATTTCTTCCATGAGTTGAAACTCTGAATGAGTTTCATTTAAACCATAATATTTACTCACTTGTTTCCTTATTAAGGCTAACAGCTCTGGCCTGATAGAATTATTCTAGACCTTGGAAATACCTCGGTCCTTGCTTAGGGACCAAACAAGCTTTATCAAACTTTTTCCAAGACTTCTTGAACTGCTTAACAATAAACACAAGAGGACAGCTATCTTTAAAAAAAAAGAATGCTGGGGAGGGGACCATATCAAGTCAGAAGCATGAGAGACTGGGTAAGTTCTTCAACAAAATAGTCTTCGTCCCTGGCACTTGCAAAACAGCTGTCTTTCTCCTTGCACCTTTTTGAACGATGAAGCTATGGATGAGGCATCTGGGAGTTAGTGTGGTCAGCATAGAAATGTAGCAGGGCAGTTTTCCCATGAACACCTCCAAATCCAACTCCAAGTACCAATGATTTTTTGTAAAGTCACCGAAAGGTCAGAGAGGGATGTATAGACTGCCACTGGAGAGTAGAAATAAAGGTTATTTTATCAGTAACTGGAGGTCATGGAGATGTATATTCCACAAACCCATCCAGTTCTTTCCGTCCTTCCTTCCTCCATCTGTATGGAGGTGCAATAGCCTGTCTCTTCTTTGGAGCTGAGAGGAACTGAGGCTGTAGTTAGACAGTCTGTATACTTAGGTATTTGCAAAAGGAGCAGGAATTGTGCATAGCCTGTAAACACTTTTAAGTCTAAAAATACCAAGTCTAGTTGCCTGGGTTTTAGTTAACCAAGGTTATAATGGACATAACTGTACACCTTAGAGAAATCAGATTATTTTCAGGAACAGAATGGCTGGTAGCTTGTTAGGAGTGAACATAAAATAAGTTAGCTTGGCTGAGTTAACTTTCTTGTTTTTATTGCAATATCACGTGGCATTTTTCAAAAGTAACCGAGTTAGATGCATCCCAATTTACAATATTATTACCACTATTTAAAATTTAAAAAAATTATCAAGAGTAAAACCAAAAAGATCAAATTCTAAGCCTAAACCCACATACTAGAAATGTGTAAATAACTAAAGTGAATGAGGCTTGAAGGAGTGTCAGGAGAAGTTACTATAGAAACAGCATATAAGTAGAGAGAGCAATTCCAAATTAAAACTGTTGAAGTGTAAATAATATTCCTGACAATTGTAAATTATAGTTGCTATATAAAACTATGAGTTGCATTAATTCATTTACCCTGTCTGATGTGATGCCTTTTTTTTTTTTTCCCTTAGTGGCAGGCAGGCCTACAACCTCAGACAGATGGTGAATGCTTCAGCCTATCAGTCTAAACACTGACGCTTTCTGTCAACTCATCAGATGAGTCTGACGCTTTTAGTACTGAGTAGGAACACTAGAGATCATTATTTTCTCTTACAAAGTTTAAAAAAAAAAAAAAAAAAAACAAACAAAAAACCAAAAACAAACCATTAAGCCCACCACTTAGGGGGAATAATGTCTTTCTCCATGTTTAAAGTTGCAAAGCATCTTGTTATTTATGACTAGGTTATAGAGTCCATCATGTATGAACCAGCTTTATGGTAAATACAAATATATATGACATGTTAGGTTCTTATGCTGTGGGTTTCTGTGCTAACAAAGTTTTAACTAATGTAATATTTTCTCATACATAGCATAAAATGCTGATATTTAGTCATTTTTTAATGATAATTTGCAATTGTTTTGGGCTGTTTATATTATCATTGTACTACCAGTTAGTAGAACTCTTCTCACTATCCTTACGTAGTGTTACTTCGGCTGAAAAACATTTACTTGTCAAATACACTAGAACAATCATTGTGCTCAAATGGGTCAGACTTTGAAATATTAGAAAAGCCTCTGCTGTATGGGCTTACGTACTCTCAGACGTAGTTCGACCGTTTAAAATTGTGTGATAATCAAGCATGTTCATGTCAAATAGTATTTGAGGGCAAAATCAAATATTCATTTGAAATACCTCCAACTCTAGCACTGTTTTGTTTTAAACCTGTACTTGTGACCCCAAGAGCATGGACCAGTAAACTGGAGTTAAACCAACCACTCCCTTTGGCATCGTTAGAGGAGAGCTCAGTAAAGTCCTCTGTGATGATAATTGCATTGCCAGAATTAAGAAATAGGTAATACCCTGCTTCCTCCTAAAGGAAAATTTTTCATTTCAGCATATATTCAAGCTATGTTTATATGTTTGTTTGGGATGTATCTTCCTGTGCAAAAAATGTATTGAGTAATTTACGTAGAATACAGAATATACTAATGTAGGTACTGGTATATGTGTAGTTATTTTATAAACTACAAATATGATTTGCAAGGGCAGAAATCAGTGACAGTTGAGCAGAATTCTGTAGGCAGATGTTCTAGTTTACGAAATGTCCATCCTAGTGACCTAAACTTGCGTTAAAGGCTAAATTGGTATAAATTGATGTAATAGTGGAATCCTGGGCTCTTTAGCAATAGATGACCGTCAGGATGGAAATTGATAAAAATAAATTGAAAGCAACTTGGGAGTCTCAGAAAACAACAACAACTTTTGCACATCTTTTCTTTTTTTTTTTTTCTTTTCTATTAAAATGGGCTTCAAAAGGGATTTGTTATTCCTCAGTGCTGACACCCAGGTGGCTTCAGTAAAGAAAAGAAATTGAGAAGCCATCTCAAAGCAGGTGAACAAGAGGGAATTGTTAGCGTACAAGCCTTCCAGTGTAAAACTACTCATGAGTGTAGGTACCCTTTGGGTTTTCTATAGGTGGCTGTCCCTGTTGACTGCATATTCTCTTCCCTACCCAGGTAATTGTATGCAGAACTGACACCTATTGCACTGCCTGTTTGTCTCCCTGGCAACCAGCAGAAATAGTGAATAGTGGTAAAGGAGAGAGACTGCCCATTTACTGGAGGCAGCAAACAGCAGAGTGATGGGGATGTGAATGGGAAGAAAGCAGAGAATAGAATGAGCTAAAAGGAGGAGATGACAGCATAAAGGAGAAAACAAAAGCAGAAAGAAAAATACGACCTTAGCTTCTGGAGAGGAAAAAAATATGAAAGAAGCAGGAAGACAAATGAAAGGGAAAAAAACAGACAATAAGGTGAAAAAAGGGGAAATTACACCAAGAGCAGGGTTAAGGGCTGCACCAGAATCAAGGAATAGCACAAGGTTATTGAGCAGGAGATAAGAGAAAAAGTTAAAATCGTAAACAGATGGAAAAATGGTACTGTAGGCTATAAGGAATTTTGTTGCAGAAGTGCTGACGACAGGCTGGAGAATACCCCAGAAGAGAAAGGGGACTAGGTGTCTTGGAATTTGCACCGAGATGGCCTGACATCAAACCAGTAGGTCGCTAAAACAGAGCTATGTTCGTGTTGTCCTCCATCCATGCCATTACTTGCAGGGGTTTTCGATGGCTTGCTTCCCCCCAGCTTCCCCCTATTTCTTCATGAGTTGCGTCTGTACGTATCACAAAAAAGAAGGGAAAGCGTCGGTAGAAAGGCAAATCAAGGCAATATAATGTACTATCATTTAAACACAAATGTGCATTGAGAAGGATGCATGCCATGTAACGGTGGCCCTGACTGTCTGTATGTCCTAATGTAGTAAGAGATGAAGGTCTATGGGAGGTTTGTGAAGAAATGCAGCTGAGAAAAGCCCTTCAGCCAGTTCCTCGTGCAAACGAAGAGGCTGCACAGAACGTGGCCTCTGCCCTGTGCTAAGATAACTGACCTATAAAGCAGCTTTGATATAAAAAACCAGCGGAGGCAGAAAAAGTAGAGATGAGAATGTATGTGTTCTCATCCAAACAGTCTACATTCCACCTGCATCCACGGACCCGCTCTTTCCTATAGGAGAGGTGACCCTGAAAACGGGAAACTCATTAGCCTGAGCATTAGATGGAATTGCAAAAGGGCCATACCACCACAGGCTGGAACTATTACTGAAAAACACATTGAAAATCTTCCCTGAAAGATGTGAAATTTCATAGGCAAATATCTAACTACACAAAATGGCAGAATGGACTTGGCTGCACTGCATCTGTTGAGGCCCTGGTTTCACCAGCAGATGTTTTCTATATATTTATTGTATTTCTTTATATAATAAGCTATTGGTGCTGTGCACGGCACTTTCAGAAGAAATTAGTGACTCTCTTGATTGTAGCAGTACCAGGTATAACATTCCCGGTAGCAGATCTGCAGCCGAGATAATCACATGTGGGGTTGACATTTAGATTATGTTGCACTTGGAAGTAAAATTAACACTGGCCCAAGTCTGAAACAACATGAAATGTAAGGCTTGTATCACAGGGCTTGTATCTGAAAACCTATGTATTTATTCAATGCTTCTTTAAATGGAATTACTTTCTTACAAGACTTTCTAGAAGAAAACAGCTTTGTATACCTTGAAAATCTATAACTTCATGTTGTGTGCTGTAGTTCAGCTAATTAATCCTTTCAATGTGTCACATAAGTACCCAATGCATAATTTTCCATGAAATTATTAAGGTTCGGGAAAATGGCAATAATCGGAATATTCTGAAACGTGACATAACTCTGGACAACTTCTCAGCCTCCTTTTTGAGGATTGATTCCACATGTCAATGCACATGCACACAGCACTTTGGTGGAGGGTATTTCTGATTGCAGGCAAGAGGATTTGAAAGAGAACAGTGAGCCCAAAAAAGGAGTTTCAACTTCTTGTCCCTCACAATGACCAACATGTTTTTGAATAATTATATCACTTGCCATTCAATTTCTTTAATGAAAGTTTTCTAATGAATGTACAGGCTTGTCACATAAGTGTTTGATAATTCAGGCATGATTGCCTTAATCATGATGTAGAAATCATGAAAATAATATATGATGGGGTAATACAGAATGAGCATGTTGTGTATTTCTGAATTAATGTTTGCAAAATAGTGCTATCTGAGAAAAATAGGAAAGTTGAGTTTTCACATGGAACCGAGATAAATACTTCACTGATGTCAAGTCATTCCACACATTATCTCCAAGGCGGGGGGGAGGAAAAATAGCAGAAATGGGAATTTTACCCTTTGTTTTTCCAAAAAGAGCCAAAAATGGCATAACTTCTTTGCCAGTAAATTACATGCACTACGTTACTTTTAGTCATCCTGATATCTTACTAGCATTACCATGGATAAGCAAGAAGCTAGGGATCTTTTTTTTCATGTAAAATGAGATAGGATAAGCTCTGTTCTTATTAAGGAAACTTGAAGCTGTATTTATACAAAAAATTAATGAGAACTTAGGGTCATAGAGAATTTCTTATTATTTTTCAGCTTTAAGCATGGGGTTCAGGAGAGCTCAGAAAATTACGTGTTTGAAAACTGTGCTGCACAGCTGATAAAATGTGTCAACATGTTGATGATACTTTATTTTGCTAATGGTAATGTTGTCCTCATGCTGTGCAGAAAAACGAAAATTGCCTGAATTAACAAAAACCGATGGGGTGTTTATTATAGCACTCTTTTTTAAAGAGATGGATTTTGTTACTGCTATAAGGACTTGTAAATGTATTAGCTAAATATTACAGTTTTATTTAGCAAGGCTGCGTGATAGAATTGTTTCAATGTTCTTTTTAGAAAGAGTTAACATAAAAGAGTGGAGGTCTTTTCTTTCACTGAAATTTAGCAGTCCTGTTAAGCATGTATCGGCTTATTTTCTAGGCTCACTTTTATTCCAGCTGTGACTGGGAAACTTCAGGAAATCATTCCTAAAAAGCACCTTGAGGTGACTAAATTGCTACTTCATTTATATCAAGATGGACAAATTGAAAATCTGCCAACCACAGTCACCAGTGCAAGTCCTGCTGGACTCCCACCCAAACAGATGACACGTTTTGCCTCCTCTGTGATGCAGATATGGGGGATTGATAGTTTCAAAGGTAGGAAGTTCTAGACCAACCTTGTAGATGCTGAAAAGCAAGTGGCGTTCCTCCCTCTTTCCTTTGTCTCCCCATCAGGACAAGATACGGGAAGCACTGCAATCATTTTAGGGGCTTTTCTTTGAATTGCAGTGGCACGAGTGGCCACAGTCAGCAGCCAGTAGGAAACAACTGTTGCGGGACATGGTCTGCTTTGAGAAGGTCTCTTAGAAGTCTGCAAGAACACGGCCAAGTCCCTTTTTATCAAGTGAAGCACGGTATTTGCAGAGCTTTTCCTGTTCTGGGTTGCATGCTAGTAGCACTGCCCTTTCAGAAGGCTTGTTTGCAAAATATTAAAATGAATCAACAGCTTTAGCAAATGGCTAGGCCTAACTTGCAAATAGGACTTAAACGACTCTAGTTAATTGCCTTTTTTGCCTTGTCACGTAATACAGAACAGTTTGGGAGGGGGTTGTATACTGCTAACCCAAGGATTTATTTTATGTTATTACAATGGGTGTGTTGCATATGTTCTGTGTTAATGAAATTGCTGTTTTACAAATGAGGACACTCAGGACCAGAAAGGTTAAAATTGGAAAATTGGGGATAGCTAGGGTTCAAGAGATAGCTTAAGTGTAAAGGCTATGCCCTAGCAGCTGAGAGGAGGGGCAGGGGGTTATTAGTCTAGGACTCGAGATGCGTAGCTGCCGTTCCTTCATGTGGCACAAACTCTGTGATTTCAGACAAAGCTTCTGCATCTCAGATCCCCATATGGAAAGCTGGAATAATAGTATTTCTTTTACTGCACAGGAATTCAAATTCTGTCGTTAAGAGCCATACAATTAGGAATGGATGGATTCATTTAACAGTTGAGCGGCCTGAAATTCTGTGGCACTAAACTCTTCTTGGAAACCAGATTCATTTTTATCATCATTGCAGAAACTAATCATCTCACTTAGAGAAGAAGTCACTCAGTAAATGTTTTTGTGAGAACAATCCTTCCCACCTTCTAAAGCATTAGAAAAGTATTTATCTTTAGGATGTATGCCAAGTACTTGATGTTTATAACAAAATAATCAATGTAGTTAGAATAAATATGGATTAGTATTTTAAACAAGTTTTCTGTAACTTCGGCATTAATAGTTCTAATTTCACTTTATGATCAGGTCTTTAAGACAAGTTACTGATGGTCAGAATGAGCTATGTATCCTGTAACACGTTGTAACTGCTCTATGAGGTTGATAACAGCCCTATGATTGAAAAATCTTTCCATTCCAGAACTCCCATTTTACAACTTCTGCATCTGTTAAAAACAGGAGTGATTCTCAGATGCAAAATGATCGATCTTTGTGTGCTACTCAGGACTGACATTGCTTTTGTGGCCTTTTGCTGTCAAGCTTCTTTGTAATTTGGGGCATACAAACGTCTGTCCTTCCTAAGGTTCTGATTTGCATTCACTGAGCCTCTGCAGTGGCTTAAGATGTTTTGCTCATTCATAGGCAGTTTGAGCTTAAAAACGCTATACTGTGAAGTGGCACAACGGCGGCACGATGGTGTGTTCTCTGCTTCAGGGCTTGTCCCCTCCAGTAGAGCTGCAGGGCAGGCAGAAAGGGGTGTTACAGCCCAAACCCTGCCAGCAAGATTCGGCAGAGCTCCTATGTCAGAGTTGTTAGCCAGAATTACGTTCAATTCACAGTCCACAGTTTCAATCTTTGTTGTGCATTCCCTTTGTTTCTTGCCGGACAGGATTGTTTTCAGGACTCTCTAAATCTTTCTGGTTTTATTTTGCCATTTAAAAAAAAAAAAAAAGTCTGTATCTGATCTGTACACATTTCAGTATTAAGTTAGTGAAAGGAATTCCTTAAAATTAAAAGAGAAGCCCAAAATTGCAAAATCTCCAGGGCTGTAAGAGCTTCGTTATATTATTTGTTACCAAATACTAACAACCTTGGTTAAACAATTCAAATGCCTTATTCAGTTAACTTGTTCTAAAGTCTCCTGTATTTTAAAATAATGTTTCTAATAACTAGGTCTCTCTGGCACAAAAGAAACAGCAGCTTCAGTATTTAATGAATATTTAAAAGGTGATCTGCTTTGAAAGCTGACTGTTGGTTAGTTTTCATGTTTCCTATTTGAGGCTTGAATTTTTAATTTCTCTCCAAGTTCTTCTGTTGAGACTTGGTAATGACAGAACGAGGGAAGCTGGTGAGTCCTTTTCTGGTTTGCATCATTGTGGCTTAACTTTTCCTTGGTTCCACAAAATATGAGCGGATGTGTTTGAGTTGGTTTTAGGATTAATACAGTATGGGCATTTTCATTCTGGGAATAAATATTCATTATTCAATAGTTCTCATCATCAATGTAGTCTGTATTTTTCCTGCTTCCTCCAGGAGTCTTTGCAATAGGACTTCAAACTATTAGTTGTAAGGCAAGTGATTTTTTTTTTTTAAAAAGTCCATTTTCAGGTGCAGGTGGCAAATCTTTTCAAGGTTAATAGCCCATTTGTAATGGAATATGGTGACCTTAAGGAAATATAATGATTCGTAAATAAAAAAATACAGAGATCTTGCACTTCACTGATCAAGTCTATTGACCCTGAAATGCAGCCATCATGTGGGAATTAGCAGAAAGTTGGTGATAATAAATAATACCCCTTGCTGGTGACAATACCATAAGTGTTCATCATAATAAAGAAATACTGAGAATGGAGAAACACACAAATTAAATATAATCTAGGACAACAGACTACAGCATTGTGATGTTTGAAAAAATATTTCTGGTTTTTGACATCAGTATTGAATATGTTATCTGCATTAGGTGTGCTTTTTGGACCGTAAAAGTGGAAAGGTCTGTCAAATAAAGCCTGCTCTTCCTATGAGATCATCTATAGAAGTCTAAAGTTTTAAGTTAAGCAGTTCAAGATTTTCTTTTTTAAACACTGACCTAAAAGCAGGATAACCTCCTGATGAAGGGGTTCGTTTTGGCATGATTTTTGGAAGGTTTATCTCCACATAAATACATATCCAGCAAATAGATGTGTTGTTTCTGGGTGTTTTATCTTCAAAAAAATGTATAAATGTATGTATTTATATAGTATGTATCCATCCTCATTTCTGTTTTTTTCTTTTGCTCCTGCAGTTCATTGTCGAGTGTCACGGGAATACACTTCTTCCCCAGTTTTTGGGCATGTACCGGCTTACTGTTGATGGAGTTGAAGTATATATGATTGTTACAAGAAACGTGTTCAGCCATCGTTTATCTGTTTATAGAAAATATGATTTAAAGGTGAGAAATAACTGCTGATGAAATAACTGACAAAGTAGCTGAAAATCTTTGCTAGGATGTTAGATTGTCCTGGTGCTTGAATATTGCTCAGAATTAATTTTAAAATTGTGTTATGTAAGAGCCAGCATTAACTGGTTTACTTCTGCAGCTAGGTTTAGCAAAACTTGAAGGATGGTTTTATAGAAACTGTACAAATTTATTTGTATTGTGCATTTTTAAATGGAGCGATTTAACCGGGTATGTTTGTTAAATGATAATGGTTAAAGGTAAAACCCTTCACACAAGTACAGTAATAATTCTACTTCCTATAGGTTTTTATCAACATTATGGAAAGCCACAGCTGATTCTGCAGAGAGCTTTTGTAAAATAACTAAATATCATCATCATTTAAACTGATAAAATGCTACTAACGAAGTACATCACTACTACGAAAGCTTCATATTTCATTCTATATTTTTAAAATAATTCAAGCAAAAAAGAGAAGGTTCTTTAAAAAATACCACAGAATATCTGCTGCTTTTATCATAAAGTATGTTCTAGTTTTGTTCCAGGTTTATCTGCTCATTGTAGTTTTGCCAGTAGTTAATATACAGTACTTACAATGAATGCCCAAAATATAGTCTTAGTCTTTCTACCTAAGGGATTGTATTTTAATTTTCTCCATAAAGTCTCCCCTTAGAAACCTATTTCTTTCCAATTTATTTTTATGTCTTGAACCACTAAGTGCATCTGCAAACTTGTTTTAAGATGTTTATTTAGCATTCTGTAATAAGAAATTTGTATAGCTACGTACTGCACCATCCTTTCCTACTGTCAAGTATCTACCTAGCGATTGGTTAGATGGTTGACTGAATGTGATTTTTAAGAACTGATTTCCAGATTGTCAACAATTGACTTTTTGGTATTTAGTGTTATTGGCAGCAGAGCTAGCCCCCCAAAAATATTTTTTTTTAATTTGAGAGAACTGTATGTGTTTTAGAGCATCGTAACGTCCAGATGCATTAAAAAAGCAATAAAAGCACAACAGAAAGAAACATAAATGATATGCAGTATATTCTTAGCATTGGTGTCATCAGCTCTTGCTATTATTTACCTCTGTGAATGCTCTGTACTGTATTCAGTTTGTCTAGCCGGATAGTTTAAAGATAAACTTCTCTTGAAATTTAAATTTAACATCAGTATCATATTATTCTTCGAAACAAATGCTTTCACTGAGCAGATTTATCGTGACACTGCATATATTATAAATCACTTTTTCTTTATTTTCGTTGCTACAACAATTGTGGTTGTAGGTTTGGAGTCCTTTTTCCTATGTGAATATTTTTGACACCGGCTTAGAGCTCACTTGTAGCACAAGTCTTCACCTGTGTAGATACTAAGAAAAAGAGACCACAGATCAGCATAGGATTTCAAAGGTATTTTCCTGGCCATGGAGGCATTTTATTAAAATTACTTCAATGTCAAATTTGGCGATCTCCCTAATTTTCACTATTATAAATCCACTTTTTTTCCTCCGGTTTGGTTTTCAGCTGATCTTTTTTCAGGCCAAATAGTCTGTTGGAGCAGTGTGTTGGAGCACAGAACACAACATAAAAGGTGTTATCAGTAAACTAAAATGATGGACTTTCACCAGGCGTTACTATCAGTTCACGATATAATGCAATGAAATCCCTGTTTGCTGGGCCATACATAATAGCTAAGGCGTACTGTCCCATTTATCTTTTCTATCCATCCTTTCTAAGTTTCTCTCTGTAAACAGAATAAAACATGTTATAAAAAGATATAGTTGGGAATCCTCACGTTCTTTAAACTAGTATGACTCCACTCCAGCACTTCTTTACACGATGCACACCTTCCAACAAACGACAGAGCTAATTTACCCATCTTTCAATGTCCAATTATCGCATTTATAGTTATTATTTCTTGCAGTGATAATATGTGATAAACAAACTCTGGGTACTTAAAGGTGTGGTCCTGCTCCAAGAAATTTGCAAGGAAATATATACGGCCATTTTTTTGGTCACCTCCAGTTTATTCAGAAAGCACCATATTGCCAAGTAGTTTTAAGCTAATAACTAACTAACTAAATAAATAAATATCCAAAAAGTCTTTGGGAAGCACTGCTGATCTTGTGAATTCACAGTTGGTTTCATCTCTTCCTTTGACTTCATGTTGCTGTGAGGTGCTTTGTTCTTGTTTGTACTTTGTGATCTTTTAAATATTTTTATGTGTTTATATTGTGTGACATCCTTTTCAAATGTCTATTACATACTTCCAAATAGTTATATAAAATAGGCTATTCCATAACCATACAGCTAAATTGGCACAAAAAGATGAGAAGAAAACTGAATTTCCAGGATGACAGTCTCAAAATGAGGAAGAGACGTGAGGAAGAAGCTCCAGCAGTCAGGAGGACAATAGATGTAGAGCATTTGAGGATTTAATCCATCTTTCTTCTCTCATGATACATCTTCTTCAAGTGATTGCAGCAGTTCAGCCGCCCTGGGCATTCTACCTACTGTATCACCTTTCTTTAAAACAGCTGTCAAGTTCAGGAGGATGCAGCTCATCCACTTTTTGACCTGTTATCGTGACATTTTCAAATTAGTTTCTGACATGTGCACATTTTTAGATCCATTTTTTCTGTTTCAGGGCTCTACTGTGGCTCGAGAAGCCAGTGACAAAGAAAAGGTATGGTGCATTTCTGTTTCTTTTTCAGTTATCTAACCTGCTAGCTAGTCTCAGGACAAACGTAACCAGCACTGTTCTGCCCCTTTTCTTTATTTTCTGTCATATTCTCCCCTCTTGAGTTCTACCTTATTTCCTCCTTTATCTTTCCTCTATTTTCTGCAGACCTTTGAATATTGGTTTGCAATGGTGTTGAGATTTCAGAGGTAAGTGAGCCAATCCTCTACCTCCTCCTTTTCCTTTTTTCTCATCTCTTCTTAGTTTCTTCAGGGCCTGCCCTGTGGTAGGAAAACATCAGGACTTTCTTCTCTTTCCTCCTGCTTCTTCATCTTCTTTCTCTTGCTCTTTAATATGGAGATTTGTGGATACTCAGTGTCAGTTAATGGAATGATGTGATGTGGCACCACTTCTAAAGTGAATGCAAAGATGAACCAAACCTTGAATTGTGAGAACCTTTGGGTATGTAAAGCTCATATAAACAAGCAAACAACTGACAGACTTGGATGTACACATAGCTATAATGAGAGACAGTCTCCCTCAAATTCTAGGCTGAAACTTTGCTCTAAAAGGAAATTGATAGCTTTGTTTTTCTCCATCTCCAGTTCATTTGGAAAATTTAATGTTCTCAAAATCAACATTTCTCTGAGCTTTCAGAGAAATAGCCTCATGGCACTGTAGGCGAGGTTTGTCTACGGATTCTACAGATAATTGAAGGTGGAACATAGTCTCCATCATCTAAGACTTCTTAGATTTCTAAATTTGGGTGAAGTCTAGGAACCCATGACGCTTGTTTGCTTAATTTTTCCAAGCACATTTCTTCTGAATTAGCATAAGATCATTCAGCAATTTGCTTCAAAGACTTCATTTTATGTTGTCCCCAAATTCCATTCAGATCATTTGTTTTTCTCCTAAGCGTTAGTTGTACCATGCTTGCCTCTCTGAGTCTTCTACAGATCACACAACTGCACTAAGGAGTAAGGGACATGCAGTAGCTGTCAGTCCTGCAGTTCTCACTGCATGAAAAACTCTGTGCTAAGTTTTTCCACATCGTCCTAAAGTATGACCAAACACTTAGAATTCTTCCAGCATTAGGCAACTACCACGTCCCAAATGCCAGCTGCAGTTACAATAGTCAGCATTAGCTCTCTTTTGCTGTACTCGGCCTTCAAGATCATGTCTTGAACGGTCTATCATGTCTTTTCTTGTGGTCTATTTTTGTTCTTGTTTAGTAGCACAAATCTAGTGTTTTTAAAACAGGCTGATTAACCCTTCAGTGTCTTACAAACGATACCTAGCGTCATTAAAAACCTCTCCTGGTAGTACTAAAAAAATCTGATAGAAATGAAGAGGGCAAGTTATTTGGATGGGACTGCTTCAGGTTGCAACATTAATGCTTGAAATAGTAATGTAAAGTTTAACAATATTATGTATATTCAGCTGGATATGTACCTGTACAGGAACTGACACGATACAGATACTTAGTGCAGTGGTTTTGAGCAGTTTTAGGAATATGTCTCATAATAATAAATAGTTTATTAGTATTATACACAATAGTAGGTAATATATTGAGTGAGAACCTCAAAGAATCAGTGACTTAATTTTGTTTGCATGTAAGTTCATGGCAAAATTACTATTGAACTTAATTATAGCTAAGTTGAAACAAAGCTGTGTAGTTTTGTATAACTGAATACAACAATTATTCTCTAAATTTAATGCGAAATAATAACTTCAGTAAGGCCAATGACAAAAATTCCTATCATCTTCAACACATCCAGAACCTCCCCTTTCATTTTGAGTACTTCTGTGAAAGAAATGTAAAAAAAAACCTGGTCGCCCAGATTATTCCTCTGCTATTTTAAATCTCACACATTATTTTCTTTTCAAAGGAATTTGATTTCTTGGAGATAGAACTACACTAAGCTTATTGATGTTGCAAGCAGACGGTCTAGGGCTGTTAGAACAGCCTTCTGTTACTCATCATTCCC
This sequence comes from Numenius arquata, assembly GCF_964106895.1. NCBI lineage: Eukaryota > Metazoa > Chordata > Aves > Charadriiformes > Scolopacidae > Numenius > Numenius arquata. The sequence goes on along the minus strand of NC_133587.1, from coordinate 25,707,414 downwards.
TTCAAACACCAATGCAGTGCAGCAGGGAAGCCAGAAGCTAACACTCACAACAAACACTTTTAGAAAGTGAATTAATTGGGTAGAATTTTAAGTTCATAGAGGGAACAACATTTTGCAAAGACTTTAAGAAAGACTCTTAGAGATTCAAGCAGGGAAAAGTAACATTTTGCTTATTATATGGTTTTTGTCATAACTTTTGGGGTCTGCTGTTTGATTTGAAAGGCTCAGAAGAATAGACTCTGTGTGTCCATATTGTAGATGTTCAGAACATCCATCGTCACTGCGATCTGATTCTCCTGCAGCAGACACTAGAACTGCAGCGATCTACTCGTGTAAACCGCTCAAGTGTATCTAACGCACAGTTTTTAAGCTTAAATAAAAAAGGGGGTTGTGTATTTATACGAATAGACAAGGAAAGTTTGTTTTTGAAACTCTGAGCAGTGCTAAAGACCTGCTGTCATGAGATGTATCTCTGCACGTGTGACACTAATTTTGAGGCCTTGAGGACTGTGTGGACATAAGTATGGAAATGGTCCACGATTAGTAACTGGCAAGTGAGAGCCCTGTAGCAGGTTTTTTCTCCTCCATTTTCCCTTAAGTAGATGTCACTGTTTTCAAACTTCTTGTTTGTGGTCTTCTGTGGGAATCTCAAGCCCATTTTAAAGATGTTAAAATGCCTGGAAAATTTTTGCTTGAAAAGGGGATTAAAAAAAAAAAAAAAGACATTTTAGCAAAAGCTCTGAAGAGATTTTGGCATCTCCTGTGTTAGAAGAAATTGCTCTGAATGGTTATGCAAAACCAGACAATCTCTAATACTTCGCTGGTGTAGTAACTTCTTAGCTAATTTTTAGCCAGAGGCAAGTAAAATCATCAATTTATTAATATCGCCCTGAAATTATGTTAATAATAATAGAATTTCCATAAACGGCAGTGTTATTTCATTACTTACTATAAAGGTATCCACTGCTATTCACATTTGAAAAACAGAAAAGTAATAAAAGACAGGAAGCTTTTGGTGCCAAAATGTACAGCTAAAATGTCTGGCAATGCTGTAATTTTTAAATGGGCTTTTAAGTAAGTCATATTTAATTTCAAATACCAATATTCAGGTAATCAAATAGGTTTCAGAATATCGAGCATAACATGCTAGCTTCTTTTAAACCTGCAGAAGCCAGAAAACAGAAGAGCAAGTCTTTCAGTCACATTCTAATGCGGACTGCAAATTTTAGATAAATTACTTTGAAATGGCATACTTGGCTAAAATTATTATGTTCTTGAATCTTTTTCCTATCGAACTACTCTATTATTATTTACTCAGTTAATAAAGAGGAGGCAATCATGCAGAAATATTGGATAATAAAATAAGAAATCAGAAAAAAAAGTATTTTTTTACTTTAGTTTTGTAGAGTAAAATAGGTAACAGTATTCAAACATTTTTTTTTTAAATCAGTTTTTAGGAAGAAAAGCTGTCTGGAATGACTTTGAGAATGCTACTTTTCTGTCCTGTTTTCAGTTTGTCTCCTGTTTGACTGTCTTCAACTGTTTAGTATCCTAACATATTGATGAGAAGCTCTGAAACTGTCATTTCAATATTTTGTGATAATCAGCGTGGAGACAAGCTCCATCGCTTAGATTTCACCTTAACACACAATTCCTCTCATTTGCATTATAAGTGATATTTTTAATAATAAAGGCATCACTTTCTTGGCAACAAGTATCATAACATGCACTTACAGATGTCTTGAATTTTAAAAGAACAGTATGTTTCAACAGTTGTCAAATTCTGACAGCTGCTCTTTTTTTTTTTTTTAAGGCTTTAGTTCTCTTTATTTTTTTATTTTTCTTATTTTAATAGTGGGCATCTTCTATTCATTCCTTGGACAATTTTGCCCTCTTAAGTGAAACCAGGATAATGCAGAACTCCCCTGGTGGTCTGCCTGCTCACAATTATGCTACTTTTGCAGCACGACATCAAATTAGCAGTTACAGCTGAGTCTACTTGTACTTATAAAGAACTTAAGCGTGTTGCTTGTGAGTGAGCAACCCAGAAGGAAATTTGAAGAGGAAAAATAAAACCTAACTGAACTGAAGCACACCATATTTCTTCTTTCTTGAGCAATTTCAGAGATTATTACCTGTTTTTAAATTAATCTAACTGGTTGCATTGCCACCTCTGCGGAATGTATTGTTTCATAAATAAGCATAAATGCAGAAAAATTACAGTAAATACATTTGAACAAAGGATATTCTATTCAAGTTCCTTTTTGGGAAAAAATTGCTGTAATTTACAGATATGTTACATCTTAGTTAAATTGTATGCAAAATACGTAGCTCTGATAATTAGACTGGAAGATGCATCTAGATGTAAAAAACACTTCTAGGCTTTACTTTTTACATTATATATTACAACACGTAGTAATTAACTGATTTGTGAGAGGACGTATATAACTAAAGGAAGAAGGATTTTAGTGTAGGAGCATAGCAACAAGATTACTCAGTCTTGGGTTAGTTTTTTTCTTTTGATGTCGATAAGTAAAACTTCATTCAAGGTAGATCATCCCAAAATCTGAGCTATTTTTTCCTGGTATTCCAAAATCACTAATTTCAGAACAGCATTTTTTACTTATTTCATTTAGTGGTTTTAATCTGCTTCATATGCCCATCTCACAAAACAGACACGTGAAGCATGTCTTAGGTTTCTGTGTGAAATGAATCCCAAGGCTGCGTATACAGAGATTAGAACATCACACTGCAATGCATCGCAAAGATAGGAATAGACATTCAGAGTTCAGATTCCTATTTCAGCATTTGGCCTTCACATGACACCAACCCCATTATTGTTTTTCAAAACAAATCACTAGTTTGCCTTTGTTTGTTTGGGTGGGGTTTGGGTTTTTTTTTTGTTTGTTTAAAAGGCTGTTTTCCATATGTTAAAAGACTTTAAAAAAAAACAGAGGGGGGGGGACTTTTTCTTGCACTTTATATGTTGCATGTTTATTTTGCAGCAGGAAGACATTAACTCTAGGGATAATTCTGGATGCATTTCCGTGATCATTGAAAAGACATATAGTTATTATTTTAGGACACGCTCGAATTCCTAATTCATCTACAACATCCTGCACAATTTTTTTGTCCTACAAAAATGCCCGCTATACTGGCTAAAACCATTCCAGTGTTCCCTCTCAAACCCTGTTTTGGGGTTACAGCTCTATTTCTGTTGCTATTTACAGTCCTGTGATGCCGAGTGGAGCTGCAGACCCTTGTTTGCTTAGAAACCCCAGCCAAGGACAAGGGAAATTGTACAACAAAAGTTTGAACCCAGCTCCCATAACCACTGGAGGGAAGAAGCTGCAATCTTCAGACTTCCAGAGAAAGCTCTAATTATTCTTCCATCTTGTAGATCTAGTGGCTTCGGGCTTTTGATTCAGTTCAAAAGCAACTGTCCCAAATTATTTCAAACTATATTTAGGATAATATACTTTTTTAAAAAAATACTGCCTTCCATATATGCTGCTGAGCACAGTCAGTCTAAAGTTAATCTGATTTAATTCTTTTATTAAATAAGGTGCCTGTGAGCCATGCGCTGTGGAAAGAAGCCCAAGGTGTGGAACTTCACTCTTGGCAGATGTTATATACCATTTTCAAAAGTTACAAACTGTAAGCCCTATTTTGCCATGATTAGGACTCGTGGCTAGTTCCAAACAATAAGACTGCTATGCAACATTTCTTCTACAGCCTAATCTTTGCCTTTGTTAGGTGAGAAATTGCTGTCAGGTTGTGAAGACAATTAGCCTTTTTTGTTTTTCAGTCCAAGACTTACTCTGAAACTTAACTGTCCTACAGCTGGTTTAGCGAGCTTCTTCCAAAATGTTGGCATTGATATTAGCCATGATCATTATTTTCGATCATGATGCACAAAAGTCCCTTTAGAAAAAAAAAAAATTGCTAGTATTCATTTCAACACAGATAGGATTCTGAATTGGGATGTGTTAAGAAATCTGCAAAAACTATTTCCATATTCTGTAGGAATAAAACTTCACCTGGTTCTTACCTTTCAAGATTTATTTTTTTTTCAAAAACAATGGGTTGTTTCACCATAAGTTTACTTTTTGAATCAGGTTCTACACATTCTGCCATCTTAGCCAAAGAAATCTTGCTTTTCAACCTGTTCAAAGGCAGTGAAATCTTCCTGCCATTAAAATTCTCTGTGACCATGGCAAACTTTGGAATGAAAACCTGAGGTGTCCAAATAGCATGCTTTTTTAACAAATAAATACTTCATATTTCTAAAATCTATTGTGCCTTTCTTGCATCCTTAAGTAGGGGATTAAAAACAATGGAGATGTTTCAGAAAGAAAACCTATTATTAATTTACTGCAAGTAGTTAGATGTTCATCTCCTGTGCAGCTCTTAAAATATTTAGTTCTTTGATGATAGTAATATGTTCCTTATAATTAATTACATTCTAGGAGAATCATTTTCCAACAAGGATTTTTCTTCATTGGAAATATTTGAGACTTCATTAAAAATTAACCATATCAATTATTTCATTAAAGCAAGGTCTCGATTTTTTCATTCAGATGGTGTTTTAAACTGCCACAATGTGGTTTTCTTTGTATTTTTTTTATTTCAGTGCGTAAGAAGAAAATGTATCTATTGGGATTTTTCACATGAACAGTTATATTATTAATTTTAAATAACTACAAATAATGTGCTGAGGACAACCACTGGCACATCGCTTCTTAGCTTCGGATTCTCATGTGGCACCCACTGCTTTTCTTTCTTTGTTTTTCTTCACATGCCTCAGTACTGGCTTTTAATTTATGCACTTCTGCACTTGCCCGGTCTTCCCAGCTACGGAAGTTTGGGTGAAGAAAAATGACCTCAGATAAAAATCCTTAGAGGGATTATTGAGGACCAGGGGAGCTTGCACACACAAGGCAGGGAAGAGTCTGGCTTTTTGGGAGAGCTGATTCACTCTCCTGAATGTCCTTGGGAGTACCCCTTGAGTCTCATGATGGCTGCGATGGCAAGAAATGCGCCTGTGTCAGCTTTACTAGCTCACTTTTATTAAAAATAGATTAGAGACAAGGTTAAAGTGGAGTATTGCACCTGCACGACTGGCTTACCAGCTCTAGCGTCTTGCAAAAAAGATACTGCTTGTAATTTAAGTTTATTTTTACTGAAGGCAAGACTGTCTTCAGTGGAGAAGTGAGCTTCCCCCTCCCACCGCCCGCAGGGTCTGCCTGGCTGGTGCCGAGCTCTGCAGGAAGTCTTGTGGCAGAGCCTAGAGATGAACCTGCATCTCAGCATCTTAACCACAAGCACATCCTTCCTCCTTACCCACCCCCCAGCTTTAAACAGCATCAATAGCGAGGGGGGAGAGGTTCAGTGTTAATGGGTTTGTTTCACTTTAACCTCTGCCTAGTTTAATAAATAACTTGGGTATACTAGCTGGAAAGATAATCCAAGGATATTTTTTTTTTAGTGACTTTGGGCTAGAAATTAAGGGAGCTTGGTTTCCTGCATTCTTTTCATTATTGTTTCATCTTAAATTAATTCACCCAAATCTCCTCTCCATTCTTAAGCATCCCACGCACTGGATTCCATCCTCCGGTGTTGGCAACATCCCTGGATCTGCAGTCCCGCCTCTGCAGAATTAGCCCTCGTCCATGGGACAGTTTGCTTGATTGTGTATGATAATCCCCACAGCTGTTAGTCTGGAATGCTTATCTGATGTTTCCCATACTCATTTTCATCCTAAACCACTTACCAAGTAGGGCAGAAAGAAAATCGATGCACATTGTGCCGTCGTATTGTAGTAAACAATTAGTTGTGAGCTTCAAGAAGCGTCATCTTTAAGTAACGCAGTGGAGCACTGCAGGATGGCTCTGCTACGGAAGGAGTCTGGGATGGGTGAATGGTTATGGCTCCATCTCAGCTGCTTAGAGTTTTTTCCTTTTATTTTAAATGAAAATAGAGAGTATTTTAATATATCAGTACGTTCTAGGTGCAGCACAGTAATAATTCAGAGCAGCCAGATTAGGACTTTATTTTTTCCAGAGTTCATAGGTGTCAGGATGCAAAGGATTTAACGTAGTTCATAACAATAAAATGTTACTAATTAATTAAGTGGTTTTGAGCAATTATTGGAAGAGAAGGGTCACTTTTCTAAATAAAAGCAGCATTGTGGGATCTTGAACAATTCACAAATTCCAGGTCCAAAAAAACATTTGGACCTTTGAGGAACTGAGTATTTCAGCCATTTCTGTGCGCAGCCCGACAGCAAAAAGAGCTTTTGGCCATTGTGAAGATCTATAAAGGGCATTTCAGGGTCTGCTGTGAGGCTCACATTTTAATGCTGTGCTTTATATTAGGTACATTTTGGAGCAGAGAAAAGAACCTCTGAGATTCTTTTCCTTACTGTGTTATAGGAAGAAAATAAACTTTATATAAATACCATCTTCAGTAAGGTTATAAGCAACATCTGACTAGTTAAAGTCACGGAGGACTTTCTAGTGGGCTGATGCCTTTTATTCCTAGCGGAAGGACTTTCGGATTAAGGGGAAATTATTGCATTCAAAGTACCCATTAGTTCATGGTCGTTGAGGGTTACAACATTTTCAGAACGGTTGTTCTGCAACATTTTCTTTGTAAAGAAAACCTGTTCTTCCCTGCTGGTGATTAACAGTGGGAACAGGGAGAAAGGCTGTTCATTGCTCTTAATGGGCCAATTTTTTTAAAGTCTCTAATTGCAGAAGCCTACTATTACTTGTAGTTTGCTTGACCACGTCCCCTGAAGTAACTGCTCTTTTTTTTGTTGCCTTGCTGGGACTTTTTAAGTAAACTTCCAGCCACTGCCCTTCGAGAACAGAGCCCGTTTGAGGGGTCCTAGTACTGAATCCAGTGGTTGCTCTGTCTGGCTTTCCTTAATGCTTTTGCGAATCACTTCGTGGGAGAGTTAAAGATTAAGATAATCAACTAATGCTCCAACATCAAGAATGTTTAATTACTTATTAAAAGGCCACGGTCTTCTCTGGCGTTTTCCACTTTTAAGCAGCATTACATAATTCATGTTCAGTTGATGCTTTTTAAATAATTATTTGGTATTAGGCACTTATAAAAATTCACAGTAGCCGTGTAAAATGCAATCCAATCTGACTTCATCTATAAGATCTGATGCAATAGCACTTTGTTACAAGATATAGATTGTGTTTCAACTTCACTTATTGCCAGTCACTTTGACAAACGACATCTTGGAAGAAACTCAATGCCAATCAAGGTTCAATGCAAATCAAGTATTGAGTTGGAGGTTTTGTCTTAGCTACGTTTTCTGCACGCTTAGTAAACTTATACCTTCTAGGCCATTTACAGGGGGATAAGCAAAGGAAACGGCTCTGTGGGTGCAGTTACGGAGTGCTGTGCACGATGGAGGTGCCTCTGCTTCCCCCCGGAGCGGTGGCTCGGCGGTGCCCTCATGGGCACAGGGAAACTCCAGAGGTGCCGCTGCTGGTGGGGCCACCACGCCGGGACAGCAGCTTCACCGCATGCCTCTTTGCGATCCCGCTCTTACAGGAGTTTTGGTTTATTTTAGGCCAAAGAGCTGCCGACGTTCAAAGACAATGATTTTATTAACGATGGCCAAAAGATTCATATTGATGAAAATAACAAAAAGATGTTCCTTGAGAAACTCAAAAAGGATGTTGAGGTAAGAATGTGCCTGTTCAGTTATATGGGATTAAAATGTGTGGCAAATTACAGATAGCCCAGGAAATCATACCTGTAATTCATTAATGAAAACTCTTGTTTGTAAGACTGTTTTAAATGAAACACAATTTAAACTTTCAGGAGTTGATCACTGCTTTTGCTGATGTGACAAATGGCTTACTGCCATAGCTAGTTGCCATGCATTGTCCCTGCCCTGATGATGTGATGTTAAAATGATGGTACTGCTTAGTACTTAAGCACTTTACAAGCCTAGTACTTCCAAATGCCCCCGAGAGAGAGGTAAGTATTGTTAGTTATATTTTACGGGTGTAGGTACATCAAAGTTGAGCTCATGCACAGACTGTAGTCTGTAAGAAAGAGTGTAGCATCCCCTATGCACAGCCATTCATGTTCTATTTGTTTCATATTAGTAATCCAGTTTTAAATCATCCTTAGTATCACAACAGTGGAGTGCTTCAGTAATTTGTGTACAGCAGTTGGACTCATTGTCTTAATATAGTCTTCTCATATAAATTTCTGAGTGTCTGAATGTAGTTAATACATAATAGAAAAGTGTTAAAATGTGAATTTAATATAATATATTATTATAACTTACTTAGCAAATAAAATAAATATTGGGCTAAATAGTTCACACAGCTTAACTTTGGTTTCCATAATTTAAAATCTCATCACTAAACACAGTATTTTGCAATCCCTGTACTCAGAGCCTAAAATCTGTTTTCCTTGTTGGAAGAGATGTGATAGCAAAATGTGTCTGTGACTTAATAAGGCTTTCAGCTATTTATATCGAAGTGGCTCTCAGAATTGACTTGTCTAATTCTTAAGATCTGTATCTCAGTAGTTGCACAAAACAGAATAGTAAATTTAGAATTTACCCAACAATTTGCTTTTGAGGAATTCTAATTTCCCATCACAATAATGATGAGAAACTTATGATGGTGATAATTATGAAAACATAAATACTTTGTGAAATATCAATGTTTATTTTATATTTTAAATGTTGTGCTGGAAAATCACTCTACTGATGTCACAGCTCTAGAGATAAGTTTATTTAAGTTTTGTGCTCTTCTAACATGTACTGCTGTTGCTGACTAACGCTTTTGCAGTAAATGGGTTGCAGACAAGATCTTAAGTATGTACAACGAACGTGGAAGATGCTTTATTACCCCAGAAAGTGGATTGTGTGCGATCTTCTACATCATTTACTGGATTGTAAATATAAGGGCAGATTCCAGATCATGTCTTGAGAGGCTATTTTTTATGCTTTTGAAATCATTCGATACCGATGTAAACCACTAGTATTAAGTCATCTGGCACTTGATTTTAACAATGACAAGCTGTTCTTTAATCTTGTTTTTCTTTTATTGGGCCTTCTGCCCTTGTTAGATAACTGATAGTATGCAGTTGGTACCCAAATCTGAGTGTAAGCAGTGTAAACACTCAGATTTCACTACAATGAAAAGAAATGCATGGTACTTGATATATGATTATCTTATCACACAATATTTATAGTTAAACATATTATGGAGTAGTATTCTAAACTGTGTGACTATATCTGTTCTTGTTTGTCATTAAGTAATTTGTGTTGCTGTATTTCTCTCATAATCGAGTCTTACTTCTTCCTGTGTATCCCCTTCCTGTGTTCAAACAGACAAATATTTATTACTGCTGTTTTGATGTCCTCTTGTCTATTTTCCTGCCTCCCCATTCCATTGAAAATGTCCTGAGAAAAAACACATAAGGATACTTTTTCCATTTTAAATTAGATGATCTTTTCCTTGTGCTGATCTCTTTTACTGTCAGCAGCAGCACACTTTTTTCCCAAGAGACATTCTCTTCTAATTTGCAGTTCACTCTTTTTCCCAAGAGTCTGTTCCTTTTCATGCTTTTTTGTATGATTATTGGTAGATTTTTCTCCTGTCTCTCTTGGTATTTGTCAAGTACCTAATGATATGCCCAGAGTCTTCCACTCCATCGCCTTTGGCCAGTCTCATCTGTTGTTCGTGTATATTGTTGTACATCATCTCTTCAAACTTAAATCTCTTCTGGTCTTATGGAGAGTCTGTTGCTTTATTATATCGAAATGATTAGAAACCAATTCCTTCTTTCTTCTTAAAACCTCTTCTCAATCTCACAATATTTCTTCTAGGGCTTGAATTTACAGTCACACTGTTACCTCTGATTCCTCTTTTTTTCTCAGAATCAGAATCGTGACAAACTGTAGTTTCTCATTTCCTAAGATTTTATACTCATCTCTTTCATCACTATCACTATTCCAAAGTCTGCCTTAAATCCCTTCTTCTCTGATCTGCTCTAACTTCCTTTTTATAACTGCTTAGAGTTTCTAAAATCTGAAACAATGCATATTTTCCCTCTCTTTCTTTGCATACCATAAGCAAGGTCCCCACAAGTTCAGAATCGCAGCATTGCTTTCGGGCTGCAGCACGGCTCTGGGCTGCCCACCCCTCACCCCTTGAACTCTGTATCCCACCTTCCTGCTTTCATACCTTCCTTATTTCCATCCTCCCCTCTTAGCTTTCTGCCTTATCCTGTTCCCCTCAACTAAAATAACACTCTGTCTATACATAAAGTGCATTCATCCTTCAGTTTTTTAAAAACTCCCATCCTCTGTCTTTATTCAAAAAACACCCTTTCGGTCACGTTCATGTTTTGCTTATGTGATTTAAATCATAAGCCTGTCTCTGTGAAGAAAATACAGCATCGTTTCATGTTTTGATGGTGTAAAACATCACAACTTTCCGCTGCAAGAATATTTAAATGCTTTTTCACGATACCTTAATAAGGCTTAAAAGGGAGTGAAGGGGCAGGTTTAGCACCGGGTGGTAGCGCGCTGCATGCCTGATAGCACAGAGGCTGCTCCGGACGCTGAGCGGGGCCAGGATAGCCCTGATGGAAACACGAGGCAGGAGGGACAGTCATCGGCTCACGCAGCACTGGTCTTCACTACAGGAAAAATGGCTTTTCCCTGAGGATTTGGGGGGAGTGGGCTCAAGCTTTTTTATAATACAAGTTGCAAGTGACCTGTGTGCTATAACTGCATCTTAATAAATTCAAGTATCTCTCTGCTTGCTTTTTATCACTTAATCCTCCCTTTTGCTCACTCTTAGAAGTGCCTGTTTGTCTCTACTGATGACATCTTTGTGTAACTTCTCATGTTTGTAAGTGGAGCTTACATTTTCAGTGATATTGATAAATTGCTTATTACCACTTTCTAGTTCCTTGCTCAGTTAAAACTCATGGACTACAGCTTGCTGGTTGGAATTCATGATGTTGAAAGAGCTGAACAGGAAGAAGTAGAGTGTGAAGAGAATGATGGAGAAGAGGAAGGTGAAAGTGATGGGACCCACCCCATTGGAACCCCTCCAGACAGTCCAGGAAACACGCTGAACAGCTCACTGCCCTTGGCTCCAGGGGAATTTGATCCAGCTATCGATGTTTATGGAATAAAATCCCATGAAAGTAAGCAGTAATAAATATTTTTATATTAGGATGTATTGATTCTTACACCAGACTCCTAAAGTCTTTGCAACCACAAATGCTCAGCACCTATATGTGAAATACATCTATAATGCTCAGCATTGCTATGAACATATTTCTAAAATATTGTGATGTGTGGGGATGCAGTCAAATAATTCACCTACTGCACAATCAAATCAATATCAAAATACTGGCTTAGCTATTCAGATACAGCAGTTCTCAGTTAATTCATGGGTTTTTTTCATTCCTTTCAGGAAATCTAGTATCTATAATTGTTCTTTTCCTGGCAGGTAAGACAACACTGTTAAAAACAGTCCAGAAAGAATGAAAATTTGTGCACTCACACCCAATTTCTGTGTTCCAGCTAAGAAAATCATGGAATCATAGAATGGTTAGAGTTGGAAGGGACCTTAAACATCATCAGGTTCCAATCCCCCCTGCCCTGGGCAGGGACACCTCCCACCAGACCAGGTTGCTCAAAGCCCCATCCAGCCTGGCCTTGAACCCCTCCAGGGATGGGGCATCCACAACTTCCCTGGGCAACCTGTTCCAGTGTCTCACCACCCTCACAGTGAAGAATTTCTTCCTGATATCTAATCTAAATCTCCCCTCTTCCAATTTAAAACCATTACCCCTTGTCCTGTCACTACCCTTCCTGACAAAGAGTCCCTCTCCGGCTCTCCTGTAGACTCCCTTCAGATATTGGAAGGCTGCTATGAGGTCTCCCCGGAGCCTTCTCTTCTCCAGGCTGAACAACCCCAGCTCTCTCAGTCTGTCTTCATAGGAGAGGTGCTCCAGCCTTCTGATCATCTTCGTGGCCCTATGGTTATAAAATTATGTGTGTTATAGATTCCTTATGTGTGCTATACACTCCTTATAAGGAGTGTGTAAGAAGCCTGAAACTGGGTTTGTTGTTAGTAAAACTAAGTATAACTAGTTACTTGTGGCTGTTCAAGACAGGAAAGGTATCTTGCTTGTTAACACAGAAGCATTTCCTTTCATATAATACTTCATAGGTTTTTTTTCCACAAAGGAACATGAAATCCACATTACACGATGTGAGCAATAATTCCTAGTTCTGTATGCTAGAGGGTTATTTTACATTGGTTGAGGGAGTTTTGCATTATATAGGAGTGCAGTTAAACTCTTAATTAAGAGTGGCTTGAGCCTGTGGTCTTTACAGATCTGTGATTCTGACTGACGTTAACCTGTCTTTGCTGACCGAGCCTTATAAAGTGTCCTTTGTTAGAAGGAGGACTCGTGATTAAGATGTCTCAAAAGTCATTCTTACTGCTGTGTATTTGCCATTTGCAGATGCACCTAGGAAGGAAGTATACTTTATGGCCATTATTGACATTCTTACTCATTATGATGCAAAAAAGAAAGCGGCCCATGCTGCAAAAACAGTAAAGCATGGGGTAAGTATCTGGGTTGGTTTTTTTCTCTGATTCCATTTATTCTACTGCATTTTTGTTGTTTAATGCACCAACACAGCACAGTTCAGGAAGTCTAGGGAAAGGGGAAATAGATCAGAATTTTTTCACGTTTTTTCCTTTGACATTTAATTGATGTAAATCAGGTTTTTTAAATATGTAAATCTTTTTTTTTCCTTTAATATGTAATATAAAAGTACAGAGTAACTGCTACCCATTGCATACTGAGAGTGGAACTCCCTTTTCAGCTGTACGCATAGCTTTCTTAATCACAAAGAACTCTGGTGAGATGCCTTTTTAGATCTTTGTCCTAAATTTGTGAGAGGCACCTTATTCTCGCAGACAAAGCTGTTCACCAGACACCTGTATTAGTATACAGCTCTGTGAAAGCTGTTGTGAATGTTATTTCAGATGCAGGACCCTAGTGATACTTCATTCTTTGGTACAGCCTATTGAAAGTTAATTCTTCAGCATATACTGTGGCTGACTTTACAAGACTTCTCAAAAAGAAAAAAAAAAGTACGATTTGCAAAATTAAGCATAAAATGTACATATTAAATACTTGGAGACCATTAAGTGAAGGCTTCTGTTTGACTGCCGTGAGTTTCTTTATTTTGACACCCAAAAAATGCGCTGAAGAAGCCCGGTCTTCCAGAGTTACGATTTCTATTTACCATCATCACTTCTATGGTGATTTAAGGTTCACATTTCTTAAACTTTTTAAGAAGAGCGTAATCGTTCATCAGGCTAAAATCCTTCCTCTGTCTAAGTATCTAAAGGATCAGGGTGTTGTGGGAGGTCTTCAGCCTTTAAGTTTACAGTAGAGAGTGATGCGGAATGCTCAGCAATGAGCCCGGCACAAGCCTGCAGAAGGTATTTTTTGTCTGTCTAAAACAATGCTCTCATTACTCCTCTGCTCTCAGAGCAGCTGAAAGTTGATGCAGACCATATGCAGCCATAATCTGGCAATTATTAATGAACTTTGAATGTAGCAGACTTTAAAAACTCACACTTACGGCTTAAATAAGGGATAGAAACATATTGTAAGTAACAGCTATGATTATTAAAGCTGGCTGTGATTGGAACTTATTACAGAGCATTACTTTCATACAACCATTATGTTTATTTTGCCGTCTGTATTCTGAGCCACCTGACACTGAAGTTCATTAATTGCATGCACGCAGTTTTCCCCTTTTGTAAAATGGGAAAAATATACATACAAATGTAGCCTAAGGCTCTGAAAACCTCGAATAAAAATATGAATGGAGTCGTGACTTCGTTGAAATAGCAATTGTACAGCTTATTCAGTGAGTCCAAGTTTAAATGCTTATGTGTTGAAAAAATGCTACTCGTTGTTACCATACATTCCAAACCAGGTGATTTAGCATTCAGATAGCAATATACATTACACAAGTGTTGACACACGAGATCTGAGTATGGTAATTTAGTCTTCTCTATATGAAGGCCCTGCTGCTCAACAGACCAGAATCTGTTGATGCATAAGTGGATAGCATGGCTATGTATGCAGTAGAAATTATATAGGAGGCTGAAGTACAATGAAAGTAAAGAGAAGTAAGGAAAGTAAAGAGAATGCAATTCAGAAACGGCTGACGGATGCCCCACAGTTACGGTGGTGGGTACTGAGTATCGCTGTACTCACGTGAAGCATAAAAGTGCATCAGTAAGATTCTAGTTGAGGGCCATTACAATTTTGTTTATAGTGTCTGGTTCTAAGACTGCAAATGAAACTCCCTGAGTAAGAAAGACTCTCGGTGACAAAGCGCCAAATAAAACACTGACTCTTCCTTCTCTTCTCTCCCTTCCCAATTCTCTGTTTAGGCTGGTGCAGAAATTTCAACTGTTAATCCCGAACAGTATTCAAAGCGCTTCTTGGACTTTATTGCCAACATCTTGACGTAACCTATCATGTTACATAGGACAGACACGAGACCTGGGGACAGCAGCAGTGGCTACAAGTGTAGGGGAAAAAGGAACTCAGAGAAGCGCTCATCTTGCAGAAAGCAACCCCTTTGTTTACATCTGCTGGCAAAGATGACTGAAGTGGGGTGGAGTACTCGCTTTAACAGCTGCCTGATATTCCCAGCATAGTTCTAGCTATTTCTGACTCTTTTATGTGTGCAAAAAAAAAAAAAAAATTTAAAATAAATTAAATAAATAGAACAGCTTACTCAGAGTGCACTGTGACAGTAATGCTCTGATGCTACCAGCTGAAATGGAATAAATGAGCAAAGAGGTGTGGGGTGGGGGTGGGGAAGAGTAAATGCATGTTAAATCTACAATATCGATATCAAATTGTAAACTGTGGATCAGTTTATTTTTTGAACTAAAAAGATACATGACAGTATTCTTCATGATGATGGTGGTGATGATAATAATAAAAACCTGCGAATGTTACACTTACACCCTGCACACTGGCACTCCTTAAAAAAACAGCTGCAACAGCCCTTGGTGCCGGAGGCTTTTCCCATTCGGTTCCTAGCAGTTGGAGTTTTTTTCCTTTTTTTTTCTCCCTCTCCCATTTTTGTCTTCTTTTCAGCACATTGCGTCAGGAAGTTCAGCCTCTCAGACATCTGAGAGCCGGTGTCTCTTATCTTACAAAGAGCTAACATAATTCATGCTACGTGTACGTTTTTGCTACAGTAAACTTACGTTAAGGGAAAACTTTGCTTATTTCACTTTGTTACCTGAAGTTTTCATTTGTTTTATATTCTCGCAATATAGGAACTAATAATGTTACAAATGGAAAAAAAAAAGCTTGTCTGAAGAAGTGCATAGTTTTGGGCAATAGTAGCTCCATCTTTCACCCATCGTGAAAGATGTGCACACTGGTAGAAGTTCCATTCCCTTGTAATTTGCTGGGAATTTGAATTTTAAATGCTTATGTTGTACTGTTGAAACAGTGGTATTTTATTATAGATTATCCCTCGAAAAATGAACCCTGAATTTTACTGTTTACATTATTAGGAAAGCAGGGATATTTCTGAATTTCAGAGCCGTGTACAATATATGACTTTTGAGTTTACATGTAAAGCTATTTTGCAGTACAAATGAAGTAATATTTGTCATCTTCCAAGGTGTAATGTGCAGTAGTGTACTAAAGTGAATGTCTTGCTCACCTCCGCGATGGACTCTTTTACAATAAAATGAGAAAGGATATTTCAGAGGGATTTTTCCCAAGGTCGTCTTTTAGGATCAAAATGACCTGTCCTGCCATTTACTCAAGTTTGATTGTATAGTACATTGCCTAAAACTGTGCTGATCATGTTTAACTTGTTTAAAATTTTTAAACAACGACGTTGTATTTCTTCTCTTCTTGTATTTTTCCCTGGAATACTCCATGCTTGAAAGAGACAAATTTACATACGCTTAAGAGTTTATCTACTTATACACTGTGCTAAAGCTGTGCCTTTAAAATTTCTTTATTGAAACTGTTAGATTTTGTAGGCAACGTAAGAGAAGTCACACCCTCCCCATCGTCGTTTATAACTCAGATCAGGAGTGCCAGCATGCCTTCTCCATAACTAATGTCAGTGCTGTTAAGCCTGCAACTGTGCATAACATATATAGTGGTTTACTTCAGAGGAGCCTATACAATAGCAACCCGTTACACTCTCTTCAGCGGCCAAAGGCAATACTCTCCCTGTTGCTGTGTACTAATATTTTTTTTTTCCTCCTTTCCCCGAGCTTTCCTCCAGGTTTTTTTTTTTTTATTTGTTACGTTTGACTTAGTGATGCCCGCAGCACTGTAATGTATGTGTATACTTTTGTATTGTATGTATTTAAATAAGTTGGTACTGTGGCTTGGTTTTTTGGTTTGGTTTTTTTCTGTCCTCTCCCTCTATACCCCAGTTGTCAACATTCTCATGCGTTTTCTGAAGCGTGCTGTGGCTTCTTGAAGGATGAGGCCACAGGGAGACCCTGAAGTAAAAATGAGGTACACATACTTGGAGTAAATATTTAATTGCGGCCAACGACTGTACGTTTTTAGACAATTTTAGACATTTACAGCAAAGCATTCTTTTTGTCTGTGTAGCAGTTTTGTCACTCATTCTTGTTGATAAACTGTTTATTTGGACAGGGCAAGGAAGACTCATTATTGTGTATCTTAGTGCTTAGATTACACTCCGAACATGAGCAAGGCTTTATAAAATAAAGCACTTTGATGACTCACTAGGTAAATCCTTTGTTCTTGTGTTTCAACTACGGCTCTGATCGCTTACAGATGAATTTTGCTTGTTAAAATGAACTCACAGCCTATATCGCAAAGGAAAAATAAGAAGAAACTTAAAGACTTTTTCATTAGATTTTACCCTGCTTCTTCCATGCTTACTTTAAGTGGCTTGAAACATGTAGCTGTTGAGTTTTTGGGCTTCTGCTGTGCTCCGAGAGGAGATAACTGAGGTTTGTAATTGGCAATTCTATGGACTAAATAATAATATTACTACAAAAACAGGAAGATTGTCCGCAATAGTTAATTGATAGAAGGATTGGCAGAACTTTGCTAATGTGTAAGATCTTACGCTAAACCAGTTATTTAAAAAGTACTTGGGAATAAGCCCAAATAATTCGGGGGAGGGAGGAGGGGGGCGGAGGAGGAGGAAGGGGCTTTCTCTTCTAGTATTTCAAGGCTTTGTCAGGGCTTTCAGTGAACGATACAACAGGTCTCACACAGTGTGGGCAAATGACAGAAAAGTGTCTTTTTGTCTTTATTGTGACTAACTTTTCATTCTCTTAGTACATTTGGCCACTTTTCAGTTCCTTTTGATTTATTGCACAGATGTAGCAAGACAATATTTTCAACAATATTTTTTAGCTGTAAAATACACATGACAGAATTAATGATAAAGTAGCCATTCTCCACAGGGGAGATGGCTGAGGAACTATTCTGTTAAAAGCGGGTGAAGTCATAAGGAAGGGAGAGAATCGGCTTCTTAATTACTCACTTCATGATGTCTCTAGTATTAATCGAAGCCTGCACTTCACACAGCTGCTCAGGGTTTCGAATGCAGACGGTGCTCAAGGAGTGCTGCCCAGGTTCCATGGAGATGTTAGCCACAGTGGACATCAAGCTCCCTGGCTGGTTCTCCATGCGTGCCACTCTGACCATCTACTGTGACCTCCAAAGAGCCTGCCAAACTCTGACCCTGCTTTCATAATACAGATGTGCACAGGTTGTTGGTAGGTAATTTCTCGGTGCCATCTCCCTCACAATATAAAATAAAAGCTGCTAATATACAACGCGCCAGATCTAAAAACCTCCTCCTGTTCTCCTGCTCCAACAAACTATTCAACAGCTGAAGTGTTAGGTAATTAGGCTTTCCTCTCTTTTTTCCTAAGACTTCTGGACACGCTCAGATTTAACTTTCCAGTAAGTATACTACATTTAAGTTCTAAGCCAGACCTGTCTTTTGAAGTGGTGACTTAGTGGAATTACTCCTGCAGTACCCTACAACAGAATTCTCTAGCTGACACTGAGTCATCTTCATACAGCTCCGGAGCTACAATGTTCTAGACCTTACTGCTTGCTCCCTGTGGAAGCCCTGTTTATCCCAGTCTCTCAATGCAGAGGTATCCCTAACCCATCCAGCTGGTGATGATTCCCTCCTGCCTTATCGATAAGGGTGAATGCCATTTCTCTTGGTGGAGTTTGCTCCGGGGCACGCCATGTTTGACAGGCATTGCTGACTTCAGCAAGCAGCTGAAGGACCTTGTCTTTAGTAGGAGTGTGTATATGACAATATATTTTCTGATAAAATCTTTTCTCTCCCTCTCATCTGAAAGTACTGATGATATTCAAGGTTGGCAATCTAGTTGGCTTGTTAATGCAAGGACTGCAGCAAACAGTTTAAAATGTTTAAATTAAAAATTCTTGGAAACAATATTTTTCTATGTAACTACATAACCTAAATGTGTCATCTGAATTTCCAGCTCCCTCCCGGTGCTTACCTGTTCTTTACCAATACTGGTTCACAAGTCCCTGCACTGAGTGGGTCCATTGCATTCTGATGGTCTCATACCGCACCTTTGTCCAGTGTCTGCTCCATATGTGCTGACCACTGTTTCTTCTTGCTTTCAAACTTTCATACATGTAATGGAAGCAAAATTGAAGGAGAGAGCAGTTAACTTATAGGAGAAATCTGTTTCATCTGTTCCTTTCCATCCTGATTTCTCTATGGCAGGTATTGTTTCTGGAAATCAGTATATCCTTTACAATGCAATGTGGTAGCGAAGAGCAGAGGCTGCATTGACACAGCAGTGTGCTGTCTTTAATCTAATCTGGACAGTGATGCTGGTTTACTCCCGCGTTAGATTGACCAGACATCTGCTTTCATGCTACAACAAGGGGATGTGCATGAACAAGGGGTTGAGGAAGAGCTTGAGAGCAACATCTTCAAGTGGCAAAGCAAGGTGGGAAAGGACTTGAAGAGATAGTTACAGTCTGTCCCAGAGTAGTTCAACTCTAGATAAACATTGGCAAGAATTACGCTAATCTTTTCCAGGGAGAGTAGTTCCATGCTTTCCCTGTACTATCCCTTCCCATTCCTCCCTAGCTGTATCATTAGATTTTTTTTCTAGTACCTTACCTAACTCTACATTGCTACAATTTAAGCCCATTAATACTTGTTTTATCTACAGTGGACCCTGGGAACAGTTTATTCTCTTCCTCTTTCCATTTCTCTTAATGTGATCCTGCCTCTATGTACTGAACAATGTAAATATTAGCTTTTGCACATATTAAATTGAATATTCCCTTTCCTTATTTAACAAAATAATCAAAATGGTTTAAGCCAGACAGAATGACCTATTCTATTTTTTGTAATGCCTAATTTTAAAAAAAATCCTCTGTTAAAATGATGCTTCTTAATTGTCAGTCACATTTTATAAATGCATTTACAGATTGCTATTTTGAGAATTTCCTAGCCATCCATTTGCCATCTAATGCAAAAAAAAATGCAATAATTGCTGTTTGAGCAGAATGCAGCTTCAAAATGAGTACGCAGCTACTGCTTAGCTGTAGTTATTGCTACACTGCAATAACGTACTAACTGCCTTTCTCTTTCCCCAAAGCAATGTCATGATCTTAGCTTTCCTAATCATAGCCTCTCTTCACAGCTTCTAGTCTCATCTCCATCAGTGATATGACATAAACTCATTATTTGGTTGTAAGTATTAAGATACAAAAAATACTTCTTTGTGAGTTGGCATAAATTCATTCTTCCTTAGTGCTCCGAATATTTGCAGGCATTTTAGTTATTGCCCAAATATGCTTTGAGTTTATAAAGAGCTCCTACTTTGTTCCCACTCAATCTGATTCATTCATAGTGACTCATTTTATTTAGCGATGTGTATCCTATTGGAACAAATGGTGTTTGTGAGAACCTTGTGTTTTGAAGAGGTTTGGCACTCACATGCAAGCCTGGAAGGTGATTTAACTCATTACATTTCTCCATTTCTGCTCTTTCACCTTGCCTCTGCGTAGGAAGCCCAAGGCCAGAGCACTCTACTTTCTTTTCTGTTTCATGTATTTTTAAGTGGATGCATAGAAACATTTCATTAGACAAATATCTCAGTCACTCTTCTGTCTACAGCGTATTAGGCACACCAAGGCAGGTACCAGGGCTCGCTGCAGCTACCGGGCTGACAACTATTCTAGTTTGCTCCCACCACCTGAGGATAAGGGGGTCGCATTTGATTCTGGTTGAGAGGGAAGTCCCGTGTTCCGAGATGTGCCTGCTTATCCCAGCGGTTTGGATTTGAATGGTGCGTAAGACTCCTTTCTACCCCAGTAGGTCTGATTAATTAGTGCCTACTTTAACCAGGCACATATTGAACTTTACACTCTGGGTCAGGCCCCTATCTTCCTTCGCACCGTGTGATTGAATAACATAAACAAAATATTTTCTGCCTTGAAGGGGGTTAAAGTATTTCCACATAGTTTAGTAGTCAGTCTTGGATAGAAGTTTATTTGTACATCAGCTGCACCAAAGACTTTGTATTTGGGGTAGGAAGCTGTTAAAATATCAACTTGTACTGTGTAGTTATGATCATCTCTTTATAGGGTACAATGGAAATAATCTGCTTTTGGTTAAGCATGCTAATGGTTAATATCACTCTGCTGCTGCTGTTGTAGCGAAGCTCTGTGAGGAAGGCAAAAGGACAGTCTTTGATCTGATGATGTTGCCAAGGGGTCTAGGGCAGGAGTTTCCAAGTTGTGTTTCCCATGCCGCCAGCTGCAGCATCTCTGCACGGGTCTGCTCTTTCACCCCAGGGTGTGGGAGAGTGGGGTGGCACAGGGTCAGTCAGAGGAGGGAAAATCAAGCGTACGTTTGTAGCCCAGAAATTGAGCTCAACTGTGCAGAAGTGCTTTCTGAGACCCCAGCCTGGGGGGAGAAAAACATGCTTTTTGCACAACCTAGCGTTACTAGAGAAATGGTGGTGTTTGAAATTGCATCCTGGATTTAAGAAACGTCATTAAAAATCTCCTGTATCGCTCCTCGCAGCGCTTCCCCTGTGAGCCCCCAGCCTGACCGAACTGAAATGCAGCTCCCACTGCTTTGCTCTGAGGACACTGAGGTGCGTTGCTGGGCTGGGGAGGCTCAGCTCAGGCTCCCGGGGCCGTGGGCACCGGCAGCTCCTGGAGTGTTGGCAAGCAGAAGAAAACAGGTGGACTTCCTCTGTTATTTAACTGTTTTCTAAACATTTTTTCATGCATCCCTGCTGATCTCCCGCGCCAGTTTCCTCGTCAGACACACTCCGCACAGCCACGCTTTAGGAAAACGTGCATACGGCGCGTTGTCTGCATTTGTGTCCCTCCGTTCCTGCCCCGTCATCGGAAGGTAGAAACGGAACTGCTTTGTTTACCACCAAATTGCAGGACAAAGTGGATAAAGCCACCCCGTTTTGTCCTCCAGTGACTCGGTTTCTGAAGAGGAGCAGGGGAAAAGAAAGACACAAGGGAAGACTGAATGGGGATGGACAAAGAGACGCTGCCTGGTCCACCCAAAACTTGGCAGCTAGAGACAAATGCAGGGCAGGCAGAAAACTGCTGCGACACTGTTACACGACTGACTGCCTGCACAAACCCTCTGCAAGGGATGGCATCTGACAAACATGAAATAAGCCCACTGAGCAGTGTCCCATCACTGTGCTCCCAGTTCTCACCTTCCCAGGAGAACCAATGTTGAGCGCATCGCTTCCTTAATGGAGGAGTGAATCAAGCAGGACTAATCTGATAGCAGAAGTGACTCATTTACTTCCAGGGAGAAAGAGAAACTCACACCACAGATTGCAATAACAAGGGTTTAGGGTAAGGGGAGGGCATATAAAGAAACCATAAGGAAAGAAAATAAAAAGAATAAAAAGAAAATAAAAAGAAAGAAAATTTAAAAAATTCTTCATCCATAAAGAAACAAGCTTTTCAGATGAGAAAATGGATGTGAAAAGACCGTCATTCTCTTAAGGACTACTATGAAGCAGCCTCTTCCTTTCTCAACCAAAAAGCTTAACATTTTCTAAAGCAGCAAGGAAGAGACGGTACCGAGGCCAGCAGAGGAATAAAGCTGAGAATGAGAAACAAAATACAGAGAAGCTACTGAGAACGTACTCTACAGTATCCCTGAGCAAGGGTTGTCTGCTGTGTGTTCCTGGGTTTGGTGTTAACTGCAGCTGCTCCAAATCCAGGGTCAGGGAGGACAGTCCCCTGTGGATATCTCTTAAGGAGCAGAGAAAAATCTCAGACCATAAAGATTATGATGCAGAAGGAAAGGCATAAAATATTATGTCAACAACACCATCGAAGCATTTCATAATAGTGTCCTTCTCACCTGAAATATTGTGAGAGGTGCTATGGTGTAACATTAGAAGTAGAGCAAAGCAGAGAGAAGAACTGATCAGCCTAGAAAAGCAGAATGACAGCACCCCATTAAAAAAACCCAACATCTTTAAAAGCAATACAGTAAAAGATTCAAGGAGATAAGCATGTAAAACAATTAAACTGCTGGGCTCGTGTCATATGGCAATATGTTAATACAGAAAAGACTTCTGGTTAGGAGGATGGTCATGTGGAACACCTTCATCATCAAAATAAGCTGTTTCTGTGACCCACACCAGTCTGTGGAAACACTGCTTATTTGGACGGGGGTTTCTTCTGACAGACCCAGAAACATTTCCTCATGCATTACGTAGCCTGCTGATCTCCCACTTTCTTAACCCAGTCTCCTCATTGGACACACTCCCCACAGCCGTACATTTTGGCTTCATTTAGAGTACTAGGTTTCCTGGCCTAAACAGATAACTGTTTTCACAAGTACATATGGGCAAGGGTCGGGGGGTGGCTAATCCGTAAAGAAACAAGCTTTTCAGATGAGAAAATGGACCATCATTCTCTTAAGGACCACTATGAAGCAGCCTCTTCCTCCTCAAGCATTGGGGGTTAGGTTAGGACAGTCAGTCCAGCCTTTAGGTTATTAAACAGAGATCTAACTGGCCTTCTTGGGGAAGTGCATCAGCTTTCTCACCAGTCCGTGAGATGCAACCACTGCTGCAGTGCAAGAACAGATCACAGCTGATGTCCTACAAGTCGCCCAGTCTGACTTGCATATATTGCAGTTGCAGGCTCATGCTTTGAACATGTGCCTATTCTGGAAGATTAGAATATAAATGTTTCAAACACAAAATGCTCTCCCAAAATGAGTTTCTGTCCTTCACAAGCAAACATCCAGAGAAGAGCTGTTCTCCCTTACATTGCTGTGCTGGTGAGCAGGGCTCGTTATCCAGACCCTCTCCAAAGGCACAGTGCCCTGCATTACCACTGAGCAACTGCGTAATACACAGTTATATACTAGTGAGATTACTGAGACAGCATTTTCTGGATTCCTGTCAAACACAGCTTCAAAGAAGGAGGGAAAGAAGGTACAGAGCTGTTGTTAGTAATCAAATTCC
This sequence comes from Numenius arquata, assembly GCF_964106895.1. Classification (NCBI taxonomy): domain Eukaryota; kingdom Metazoa; phylum Chordata; class Aves; order Charadriiformes; family Scolopacidae; genus Numenius; species Numenius arquata. Next base: position 25,683,793 of record NC_133587.1, on the reverse strand, counting down.
ATTACACACTAGAAAAGAAGGGTTTTTTAATAAGGTGAGAAACAAAGCGGGTTGCACCCTAGTAAAGATGAGCGTACATCCTGATTTAGAGCAAGAGGGTGGGAAACATTACACAGTGAACCATGGCCAACCACAGACGCCCAGAAGGTGAAGGCTGATGATCCTCAAACGCAGCCAAGCTTAATAGCATAAAGCGCTTTAAAAATCAAAACTACCAGTTTAAACTAATCCATGCTTTATAGGCGGCCAATGCAAAGAATGCAGCTGGGACATAATAGGATCACGGTAACTCAAGTCAAGGAGTAAATGAGTTGTTGCACTCTGCACAAGCTGTGAGCAACACCTGCAGAAACCCTGCTCGGAGAGAACCTCGGTCGCTGAGCCGAGGAAGCACCAGGGCTGGCAGAGCTCTTTTAAGGCAGCCGTGGCCCAAATAAAGACAGGGTCTGTGCTCTAGGGTAAAACCCTACAAGCAGCATCTGAGACTTCTTGGGGAAAGGAGCAGTTGGAAGGGAAGCCAATGTACTTAACCTGATATGATGTTTCCAAACATGCATTCTCCCATTACATGGGGCAACTAAAGAAGGGAATCTGCACAGTTACAGGACTCACCAGCTCCTAGAGAACACAGTTTCACAGCCAGGCATAACTAGGGAGCCCCATTTCACAGTTCACCCTGAAAATAAAGGGTGGGAAAGCTCAGATTATGCAAAGAAACCAGCCAGGAATCACAAACAAACATAATTCTGGATATTTTCTAGATTTTTTTAACCAATGTTTGGCTTTAGGTCTTTCATATGGTACAGATATTGCCATGAAGTCACAGCCAGGAAATTAGTTTTAGATGTTAACAGGCAAACTTTTTCTAATCCTAATTGTTGCTTTTTTGCTAAGCAAAGGGATTTAAACAGACGTCACGTATAGCTTAATGTGTTTAAGCAAGCAAGTACTTTAGTTCCTTCTTGCTTGTTCCACAACTCGAAATGTTACCTTTCCAAACTAATTCACAGCCCAGGGTGCATCACTCTGGGTTTTTAATCACCATAGTAGAAAATGGTCTCACCTACTTTCCTTGCGTTGCCCTCCCTACAGTCACAATCAGGTTTAGCTTTAACTATGACTTTCCTATAGCAAAGATTTACAGTGGTAAAAAGTTGTACTGTTTCTAAAGTCCACTCTGTCAAGCACAAGCTATTCTTTTGAACCATTATTCACTTTGGAACACATTCAACACATCAAAAGAAATCCAGAGGCATTTGAAATATCTTCTAACTTAGAAATACCTTAAGTTAGAAATTAAAATTTGGTCCGAAGCCCAGGAAAGGCTCCATCTAAATACAATAGTTATTGAACCAGGTTCTTCAAGCATAACCTTTTCATCATCAGTGACTCACACAAATTAGTCCCTGTGAAACTAAAAGGTGTTGCTTTTTTAACAGTGCCAGCATAAATTAATATTTCCTGTCTTTCTTACTATAGATCTGGATTTGTCATGGTAAAAGCACTTACATTGTTAGCCCATATTCCAATATTTATTTAGGACACTTATTGAAGTACATTCTGCTTTGTACCAGCATAAGAAGTATGACTGTACCTGTACTAAAAGCTTTACAGCAAAACTGCAGCTGTAAAAGGAGAGTCAAACTTCTCACCAAAACGTTTACAGAGTATAACTATATTAAGTATAATCACTTAGCAAGACAGATGTTTGGACAGACCTTCTCCTGAACAGTGTCTTCACTCTCATTTGTCTAATTCTCTCACAGAACTTAACAGCCAGCTCAAACATCCCTTCAACTGTCAAATAAATTCCCACAGACCAGATGAGAGCAGAACAAATCAAGCTCCAGCACACACAGTATGTGCTAGCTACAGCGTAATTAGTACCATACAGCTTCTCTATGCAACAGAATAACTCTCTATCCTAACCAATGGAAGGAAAAGCAAGCTCATACTGTCTGTGTTAGACCTTCTCAACTCCAGAAGAACGAGGCTTAAATACCTAATTTAATATACAAGCGTGAACAATTCAACTTTGAATTGACTGAAGCAACATAGTAAGATGATGCACTTCAGCTTGGATTGCTCTGAAACCTTCAATGAGGAGTAAGATATGGCAGAAGTTTGGTCTACAGCCAGACACAAAAGCTATAATGAAATCAAAACATGGGAAGAATATTTCTTTCACAAATGTATACTATAAAACCAATTTTGCTCAAATTGTTTTTTTTCAATACTACACATTTTTGATTAAGAAAAAAATACCACAAAATCATCTCAAAAGGATTTTATTAAAAAAAAACATTGGTGAGCAGACCTCATTCCTAACAATGTGCATGGCAGTTTGCACTGAAGAACCTATTCCTTCAAGAAGTTTCTTATCTGTAATGTAGACATATGTCAATGTGTTCCTCTTACAGGTTCCAATAGCGCAAAACATGAGAGAACCTGCCCAGGTGTTCTGCTGACTCTGTTCTGCTGACTTGCTCTGGTTTGGTAAAGATGGAGGGAGTATCAGCAGACTAATAATTACACTTGCATTAATGAAAATAAGTTGGAGCAAGAGTCTAAAAAATCCTAGGCACTAAACTTTTTAACTCACCAAGTTGCATCATACAAATGAATGAAGTAGGTGGGAGGTGAGCAGAAGAGAAATTAAGGGAGACAGCTGTTAATGTACTTGGATGACACACACCAATGGGTGTTGTTAAAGAGCAGAATGGTGCCAATTCCCATTTTTGCAGCTACGGCACACCCCTTCATTCATGCAACACATGATACACAATTATCCTGCAGAGGTCACCAAAGTCAGCTATCCCTTTCATCTCATTCGCATCAATTAGAAAAATATGCCGAAGGTCACTGAGATTGATTTTTTTTTTTTTTTTTTTTTCTTTTTATGACATTTAGGGGACAGACTCTTGACTCCAGAAGCTCACAGCCTGCTATCATGTCCCCAGGGCGAGGGTGAAGGCTGCATAAAGAAGTAGGCAGCTGTTCTGGAAGCAAACTAAAAAAAAATCAGATACCTTTGGCGCATTTGCCAAGGAACCATTATCAAAGATGCCCCTAGAAGTCACAGTCATTCCAGAGAGAAACAATAAGGGAAAAGAAATAGAATGAATGTGGCCTGACTTGATTTTAAGGCAGCAATTTCACCACCCACAAACAGCTGTTTCTAGGGCAGAAGCACCAATTGTGCTGGCCCTGGGACAGCTACCAACTATTGTGCCCGACGTCCATCCGCAGCAGCAGTATTAGCTGTCAGTGCATATTTCCTAACGTGGTGACATTCCTTCTGCCCTCTTGCTTTTGTTTGGGCTTTAACCTTGTAATTAGTGCCAATCCACTTCAGCGTTTTGTTAGGAGTCCATCCTCAAATCCCCTCCCATCCTCTGCCAGGCAGCTTTCCCTATATTCTTCTCTGAGATGTTCTTTATGCAATATGTGTATTTCTACATATGCCACAAGATTCTGGAAATGTATAATCCATTGGAAGACTGCACGGGATCCAAGCATTTCTTTGGCATTTAAGTTGTAATGTTCAAACCCATAAATACACACATGCAGAAAAGTGAACATCTTTAGATCTATAAAGTTAACAATTTCTTTTCAAACTTCCTTTTTATATCACTAGGCTTGACTGTAAAACAGAGCCCCCTTAACGAAAACATGCTGCATCAGATCCTCCTGTGCCATTTTAGGTTATCACCTCATCAAGAGAGAAATCCTTTTAAAATTAAAAATAGCCTCCAAGTTCAAGACTAGGCAGCAAAATTATTCCCAATGAGATAAAAAAGAAGAAAAAAAAAATCCATTCTCCAGCTGATTTATTAAAAAAGGCAAAATACATGTACAGTGAGACAGCAGCACACTTTGCTTTCATGAGGAGAACCAGTCTGGTCTCATGCCCATAGCTGTTCCCCCCAAACGCTGCCTCTCCAGGAGTTCCACATGCTCCACTCCATCACTATCCCATGCTTCCCATCTTATGGAAAGATAATGCAAAGCCATAGTGAACCTCTAATCTCTCCACAGGAGTTTAGTACGCCACAATTTTCACTTTAAGAAACAACAAACCTGAAACAAAGCCTTAAGTCTCCCTGGTTGCTGGAAGACACTGACCTACTCTGCAACGATCTGCACTGGGCTGCCCTAGCCCAGGTGTCCCCACACACGGCCCCTTTTTCCAGCTGCTTGTCATTTGGAAATGCAATATGTCTCGGGAGTTCTTGTCCAGATCAACTGTGATAGAACAAGGAGCAATGGCTGTAAACTAAAAGAGGGTACATGTAGATGAGGTATAAGGAAGAAATATTTTTTTTTTTACAACGAAGGTTGTGAGACACTGGAACAGGCTGCCCAGAGAAGTTTTGGATGCCTCATCATTGGAAGCATTCAAGGCCAGGTTGGATGGGGCTTTGAACAACCTGACCTACTGAAAGATGTCCCTGCCCATGATGGGGAGGAAGGGGAATGGGTGTTGGATTAGATGGTCTTCAAAGGTCCCTTCCAACCCAAACCAACCTGCGATTCTAACTGTACGTTCCCACACTGTAAGTCGGACACTGACTGGAAGCTTCAGATTTGCCATTACTAGACTGCATGGCTGATTCACACATTCACAGTAAACCCAAAACACACCCCGAGTGCCAAATTTGTTGCACATTTACAGTAAATCCAACACTTCCCCGAAGCTTCAGGCTCATTGCACACGCTATGCACAGTAAAATGCATAGCGATTTCTGTCTGGGAAATTCCCTGCACACAGCAAATGGTGTGGTAGCCTTCATTCAGCGGGTAAAATTAAACACATCATGGCAGCTGCGCTGCTGATGGTGTTGAGCCTGGAAGACACAAGGAGACTAACCCATATTCTGAAACGTAGTATGAAGCAAAACCAAGAATAATACCTCCCTCCACTTCTCTAGATGCTGTGCAGGGAAGTGCATTAACTGAAATCACATTTCACTGGCGGTTGCATCTTGACTTCAAGCAGAAATCTTTGAGTTAGAGTCCACCAACCTGCATCGTGCTTCTGTCGGTATTTCTAGCTACCTTCCTAGGGGAAAGGATCCTCACTGCCTGCCATAAAACTATTGATATTATATACAGCTGTTTAATTATAGCATTTTTTTCCACTTGCTTATCAAGAATTATATTCTATCATTATAAACATTTATCTAAGGACTTTTATATTAATATAATCCTTCATCCTGTTAATAGAATGCATTTCATTGTAATTAGTGGAAATGGTACCTCAGCAGACAATTGAGGTTTTGCTCAGCTTTGTGATTATACGCACAAGTTCACAATACAAGATTAACCTTCTTCAATTAATAGAACTACCGCTTGGCTTTCCTTTCCCCATTTGCTGTCACACAAAATCTGTTTTTGAAGGTGCATTCTCAAGACTTGTGATAAATGGAGCATGTTAGTGAAGCAGCTTATGATTTCAGTTATTGCCAAAAATTATATAGATATTCAATACTGAGCCACATTTCTGAGGCTTCGGTGCAGTAATCTACGAAACATGCTCTTCCCCCACTTTGTACATAAAGCAATTTATGTCAGGTAGCGTATGCACTGACCATATCCAAATTATTTTTGAAAGGGTGTGTTTCAATATGGCTTATCATGTGCAATAGTAAGTACATTTTGAAACTGTCTGGCAATTAGATTTCTTAAAGCCTTAGTTTTGTGAAAATAGATCAAAACTGGTTTAAAAGCTGAACTATGACCTAGGATTGTACTGCTTGTCCTATAAGGAAATAATTTGCAATATACATTATCTAAAGAAATGCCTTTCAGACTACCATGGTGTTTCATTTTTTTTCTTGAAATTTCTATTATTGGGGAAAAATGAACACAGAGACGAAAATATTTTCATTGACTCCCACAAGTCTTTTATTAGGCTCAAGAGGCAAAGAAAACACATAACACCTGGAAATCTGATGGTAAGAGGAAACTGGAATTATTTTTATCTATTTCCCCTCTACACCTCCACTACATTTCTTCAGCCCCTCATTAAGTTATATGTCAACTTGGGAAGATACTCCTTTTCTCCAAGCTCCCTCTGACAATGCATTAATTTTCCAGCTCATTTCTGCAGCTTAGCATTTTTTTCTCACATTTAACCTTCCAAAAGAAGGATTTCACCTTTTTTGCCCAAAGTAATAAGTTCACACACACACACTTTGTTTTTTAATTCATCATTAAAATGGTATTCTGGGCTTCAAGCAGGTTAATCTCAAGTGTGCACCACAGACATTACCTCATCTGTGCAACATATGCCGTTCAGTGCATACAATCTCCTTTATGTGACAATCTCTTCAAGATTGCAAATTATCATTTCCCTATCAGAAACATGAAAGCATTTTTCACATTGTGAAGAGAACGATGGCACATAAAGGCACCATCAAAACTTGCATTATCTTTAAAAGACAATGAATGCGGGGTAAAAAAACCCACATGTTCTTGTTCACATGGAGTCAACAACAACCTCATTTGGTTTTATAAAGAAATTAAGATTTGTTTTTTTGTATGCATGCAGTTTCTTTTTTCTTCTGTGAAATGTTAAAGGCTGCAAACCTATCTCTATGTCCTAATTGATAGATATTCCATTATACCTCAAGGGATAACAATTTAAAGATATTGTGCATTCTGTGCACACAGCAGTTGTTCAAACTTAGCTGCTTGGGCCAATACTAGAACAGTCAAACTCGCATTGAAGAAATATTTTTAGTGCTTCGTGTTTGGCACAAATTATTTATGACCCAAGATAGACGGAAAATTATTTCCATAAGCAGCTTGCTTTTCTTCTTTCTTTTCATCATTTTTCCTCTAAATGCTGAAGCTCACCATAACCCATATGTACACTCTTTTACGTGTTCTGCTAGTAGTACTCAGTTCACTTTTGTTTCTGTAGGTAATTTGTGGCTATCTAAATTGCCTGTATTTAGCACTGCTAATTTTTCAGCATTTAAGGCTCAGTCCTATTCCTGTTGGCAAAACTCTACTGGATTTCCAAAAAAGAACAGAACAAGTCACTGAAAAAAAAGCATTGTCTAGCTTGTCTAAACCTCAAGCTGTTATACTCTCCTATATGTTGTATTACTTAAAGGAAGCTTCATAAAGGGCATAAACAGCTGGGTGCATTTTCTTTCCTATTGTTTGAGAAAGAAAAAACCTATACGTTTGCAACACTCATATATGATTTTGTTACCTAGAAAACAACCACATACTAAATAAAAACATCTCCAAACCCACACATACAATACTTCAGAAATCTCTTGATCTAACCAAACAGTTTGCTTTTCGAGCCCACATCTCCACTAACACCACAGTTGCATCTGGACCATTACGTTTAATAGCCCTCAGTGGACCTACCCCTCCCTGAACCCTTTAATACGTTTGGCCTCCACAAGCGTTGCGTGTATTCACATACTTTTCTCTCGCTGCTAGTCCTAGGAGCCTGAATTAGCTGTATCGGCAGAAACCTCCAGGAGGTTTGAATAGTGTGTTCGGAGGATTAAGACGGTCAATACCCCAGAGCAGAGTAAAATGTTCCTCTAACAGAAAAAAAATGGAAGAAAGCACTACCGAAAAAAAAAAAAAAATCTGTCTTTACAACTAAAATTAGTAAGGTTTTTTGATCATTTTAAATATAAATTGGAAAAAAAAGTCTGAAAAAAAATCTCTGCACCTTCCCATCTCACTGATTCTACCCTTTCCTTCAAACTATTTGTGGCAGACTCCAAAGACAACAAAGAACTGACCCTAAGGCCGATCTCCATCAAATATCTTCTATGTTGCTTTTAAGTTTGACTAGATCTAGACAGCGTATAATATACAGCACCAAAGCTCAAGCAAAGGAAGAAATTTCTACATTAAACACAGATAATGCCCATGTTACTTATTAACTACCATTAACATAAACTACATCCCTGCTAGTAAAAGATATCTCAGTATTTCCAGGACTGTGCGCTGACAAAGTCAATGGAAGGGTGCAAAATATAAAAATGTTTGTTTAAATAAGAAAATGTATCTCAGAAGAGAGACCAACTCTGTATGTAAACCTTAGCATTCATCCAATCTCACGTTTCACCGAGGACAAAGAGATGTTGAGGGAGAGAAAGTACAGGGCTGGGGGGATGTTAAGGACACAACACCCACATTAAATACCAGGGAATTACGACAACGTTGCATTTCTTTATTTTAACATAAAACTGCTCCCAAATTCTCTATTCCTCAGCCTAAGAGAGGCTGAATAACACCAGAATTTTCTGTCAAGCCTGTTCAGATGTACGGACACAGTCTGCACAATTCAGCAGACAGACGCCAGCACAACAGGAACATGCAGGTAACTGTAACCAAGAGTTTTGTTAAGACACAAATTCTGCAGAGCATAAAATATTTATCATCGCCACAGGTGGTGTAACAGTTTGCTGTGCAGGTGCTTATCAGCCTGTCTATTAAATCGAGAAAAGGAGCGGGTTTACCAGCTTCACCTGAACTCAGAGCAGTGACTGAAACACACAACCCTCAGGTAGAGTCCCCAGACTCGCTATTTTTTTGTGTGCGATCGTCCTTTGCCAAACCTTTCTAAACACAAACAACTGTATGTGGACACCAACGTTACCGGAAGGTTTGTAAAATCCGAAAGGGATCTAAAACCTGTGGCTGTGAGTGTTGCAATTGGAGTTGGCCTCAAAGCAATTCAGCTGTCTGTCCTCCCTCCAGAGCCTTGAATTCGCATGGTGCACAGTCCCGTGCCCAGAGCAAAGCCAGGGGTGCTGGGGAATACTTCGGGGCACCTACTCAAAAGCAGAAAAGCCAGATCTGATTGCAAAGACCCAGGAGTACTAAATCAACCAACAACCAGAGCCCCAGCCCAGACTCAAGACTCCAGATGCTCTTCCTCTTTTCATTTCCTCTCTGAATTGCTCGCTAACATCTGTGTTTCCTTTTAAATACCATGCTACGATCCAAAAGCATTTGTAAAATATGTTAGTTTATACCAGGGTAGAGTGTTATTAGATAAAAGTAGCAGAATACAGGGGTTATGTAAAAGCATATACAGAAAGCATGGCAGACCAAACGTCCTGAAGGCAGCATCCTCCCGTTCCTGGTCCTTCTAGGCAGCATCTCCCAACTCCTACACGTGCTCACCTCTGGTGAAAGGTTGCCTCGGTTGTTGCTGTTTCCTATTTTCTCTCCTTCAGCTGCAAGACAGCCTGGAGAGCAACACATCTGCTGAGGAAACGAGATTTCTAAGAGCTTGCTATTCAGTTACATGGTTTTTTTCAAATCAAGTCTCCCCACCTTTAAATTCATTTTCAGAGTCAATAAGTTTTCAATTGCGTGTTTACATAGTGCTGAGCTCTTGGAAGGAAGAGTTAACCAGAAAGACAACAACCAGGGGCCATCTCAGCCACGTAACAGTTTTGAAACCCAAGCAGAGACACAAGAAGTCATGGAGAAACGGCACAAAAGCCTGCTGTTCCTGCCTATAGCAGTATCTGCTCCTACTCCCACCTCATTAATTGCTAGTTTTCCTGATTATAGAAACAGCTTTTTCTGCTGCTGAGATGCATGGCATCGTGCCATTTGCATATGCAAACTGACATACGAACAATGAACCAGTTGCACAGTTCCTTAGAGAGCAACAATGTCGAGGATTTACATGTATATGGCAACAGGCGGGGAGAGGAGCGTGGGGAGGTGGATGTACAAAACAGTCCGTGATGATCTTTGTATTGTCTTTCCGGTGAATAATCTTTCACGGTGTTTCTTGAAACAAAATATGTAACACATTAGTGGATTACACTGGATTTGGGAAAAGAATAGAACTGAGTATCTGTTCAAGTTTTCTTTGCCTCCAGACGCATACCTGCTTATCAGTCTTTAACATGACCCCACACTGTTCTTCCACAAGATCTCTACATTATTCAATGCAGAGAAGACAGAGTTTATTTAACGAACAGAAGCCTAGTACTTTGTTTTCTTCCTGTTATTCAAGGTATAATCCAAGACTTCATTTTTACATGCCATTTAAACTCTACTGTCCAAAAGGAATCATTCATTTCCTTATGGACCTTCATCGCTATATCAGAATGCTTCACTAATTTTTTATTATTTTGCTCCTAGGTCAGATGGCAGACACCATTATTACTCCCATTTTACAGACCATGAACTGGAGACAGGTTAGGAGAAAAAATAAATAGCAATTTGAGATGCCAGGAGCCTGCTTTTTCAAAGTATTTGACATTTTATAGGACTTCATAGATTCAAAGCACAGCTCTCATTATGTCAACTTCACCTCTGAGTGTCTAGCATTCCCACAGGTCTTATTTCACAAACATGAAAAACACAGTGACCGCCTATAGAAGGTTTGGCTTAAACAATCCAACCAGGAAAACATACAGCCCTGTAGCAACGGCAAGGGTAGGCTCCAGTTCTCCAGAACGTCATTCGGCTGCCTCAGTAATTAAACAGTGGTTGTTCCAGGTCTATGACAAATAAAGACATTTTACTAAAGGCAAACCCCAAAAAACCCCCAGAAATTCTATCACATGGACTGATGCCGATCCACAAGGTTCACCACTGGGGCTGACATCCTTAGATCCATCTCCAATGCACCTGGCACTTGAGGTAAGAAACCAACTGTCAGCAGGAGTAAAATCGTAGAGTAGGTCATTACATCTTTGTGGACCAGCACTGGAAGGGAACAGCAGGCACAAGACACCAGAACATTTCTCAGCTTTGGTGATTGCAGAAGTAGGGTGAGATTTAGGAACCCTCAATCCCATCCCTGCTTTGAGCAGAAGCTTCCAGTCTTCCTCCTTGAGCTTGCCTTCTTTCTGCCCCATCCTCCACAGTGTGTTTCAGGCCCACCTACAGCCCTTAGTTCCACCTCAAGCGTCTCACCCTAAACTCTACCTGGACAGCCCCAGTTCCCTGGGCAACCCCAGAAAATGCCAAATTGTGCCTCCTTATTTTAAAACACGGAAAAATTACTTGGTAGGTATGGACTGTTTGTCCTGACATCAGTAGACAGCTGAGTAGAAAGCAGAAGACAGCCACACTGGTATAGCACGGTTGAATTTCTCCCAGGCATCTGACTTGGTACTGCACAACAGGCAAAACTTGCTGCACATGAAGATAATAAGGCATACATAGATTAAAAACCATCTTACTGAAGAATATCAAAACATAAGATGCAGTTTAATGAGCAAGTATCCGAAAGGAATTCTTTCCTGGGTGAAACTTCTGGGACCAGTTCTCAGTCTATTTATCTATTCATTGATGATCTACACAATGCCATAAGATCTTGGTCTACTGGCTACTTGTGCATGGCACTAAAAGCAAGGGCTGCAGACAGTAATGAAGGGAACGTGTTATTCTTATGGGCTCTACTAAATGGTCACAGCCCTACAGGACATTTCAGAACAGCCAAACAGTGATCAGAAATGCAGGTCATGCTGAAAGGACAGAAGAATACTTTGAAAATCCGTTTCTCAGAGGGAAGCAGAAGAGCCCGTTCAAATAAGCGCCAGAACATGAGCTTGTGGCATAAGGTGCAAATGGAAATATTGAGTGAAGGGAATTGATTTTGCTACAGTACAATTCACTCCGGAGACCACTACTATGTGCAGTCCTGATGTCCTCTTCTCCAAATCTCTCATCTTCCTTACAGACAGTTGCACAAAAGTGATAAAAGTCCAGAAAACAAGTCATAAAAGTTGGAGCTAATGAATGGCATGGCTAGGTTGGGCTGTAGAACCCTTGTCCTTTCTGACGCTGGAACTGGTTTTCAACCCAGGTGCTCTATGGACACTGGCCAGGCCCATAAGTTTTGTAGCTTCCCATGAAGGCAGCTATTATTTTTTTCAAGTTTTGCATTTAAGCTTTCTGCCACTAAGTACAAGAGTCATAAAGGAAGGATTTCCCCCCACACACGGATGTAATAATTTGGCTTCTGATCTTAGGAAGAGATACGGATGTATTTTTATCTTTGTTTCCTAAGGAAACCAAGATGCACAGGCACCATGTGTTTCTGTATGCGTATGACCCAATAATTGTCCAAATCCTCTGGGAAGCTTTAACCAAATTTGACAGAGAAGTACAGATTGCTTTGGGCTACAGAGTTCCTACACATTTTCACAGGGACAGGAGTTTGGGTCAAAACGGGGGACTTCGTAAGCACCCTACACAAGGGAAAGCGGTAGTACAATCCCTCAAGACGCTAGGCACTAAACAAGCCACCACATGAATCTCCTACTCACAGCAAAGCTTCACTCAGAATTCAAAATCAGCAACAAAACACAAATCTGTAGAAACTGCTGGAAGGGATGAAGGCAGATTAGTGGAATTATTTGTTTTGGTTTTCCTCTGAAAGAGCAGCTCTTGGCCCCAGCTGCGGAAAGGTGCTGACAGAGTAGAACTGAAGGGAAGGGAAGGAAGCCACCCCTTGGGGCTCCGCCTGCTCCAGCGTTTTCAGGGACAGGGGTGGCCGGGTCAGGGCAAGGTGGTGTTGTCAAGTCAGAGGGTAGAGACCTCGGGGAGGGTTGCTCTTTCCCTACAGGCTGAGCTACACTTCACCTGCACGAATGGCCAGCCCATATCTCCTCTGGTCATCTCCATCGTCACAGGAACCTGACAAGTTGAAAAACAGATTATAAGACTTCATAGGCTCCTTCTATGAAAGTACTTAGGAGATTCTTCTCCATTTGACTCATTTGCTATCTAAAAACGCAGTCACCTAAATATAGATGAAATCCCTACCAACTGAAACGTAACCTTCTGTGGTAAAATATATATAAAGTGTAGATACATGGAAAAAACTTTTTTTTTTACTAGTAGGATATATGATCCAACTCACTGTACTGTTACAAACAGGATTTTTCAGATAATATTTAATAAACTTCCTTAATGAACTGGCTTTGTAGTAAAATATCTGAATAAATCATGACTATTGGACTGATAATCTGCAAACAGCACTGGTACGAAATAAAAATAAAACTAGGAAGTTAGCACCATCTTCTTATTTTTGTTGAAACTCTAAAAAATCCTACAATAAATTCTGTTACACTGTTAACAGTGCTTCTCAGCAGCTCTGGAAACACTCCTTCCTCAGTTACTCTCCCTCACTTACCTAGCTGTACTTCACAGAGGTGACACACCTGAGAAACAAATGTTTCTAGATTTAATTTATCAGTTCTAAGACCTGAACACATACAAATGCAGTATCACAGGACGATTTTCTATAAATAAACCAAATGTTTTTCTTGGACAGTTACAACATTTTCAGCTGGTAGAATTCTTTATCTACAATCAAAACCTTTTGGGTTTTAATTGTGGGGGAAATTATTGCTAAATCTATGAACTTTAGCATTAGTATAATCTGACATAATATTTCTAAAATAAACCTATGTCGCAGTAAGTACATACTCCTTTAAATATTTTAAGTGGAAAAATCCTCCAGGGGAATAAGTAGGACAAACATGTTTACGATTATTCAGCACTGTAGATTGCTGAACTGGTGATGTCAGCTGTACAAGGCATTTCTGCAGAGAAAAAAAAAAAAAAAAAAAAGATACCATTTGAATGGCCATATCTATGTCCCCAGATCGAAAGCAAATGGCCCAGAACAGGTGAGAGGCATCTGCTCCTCACAGCTGCATGTAAGAAAAATACACCAGAAGTGACATGGAACATAGTCAGCTTTCAAATTAATATATTTCAAAGCATTCTTTATTAGCAGAAAGTATTCTAGTTAATAGTAATCATTTTATATTCATGCAAAATGGTTTTTTAACATTTTGAAAAGGTAAAGCAAACCTATTCCCTCAAATTCTCAGTGCTGGGTGTTCAGCAAATCCCCCTGCATCACGTGTCCCTTTTGATGGGGACAGGAGCAAATGCTGTGTTACAGGATGACAGGGACTGTGTTGCTGACGTGACATGGGGCTCCTTGACAGGCCTCCCTGTCACTTTGCATCGGTGCCCATGGAGCTGCCTCTCAGTTCGTCACCAGCTCTGGCTGCTGGTGGAAAGGCGCTGTGCTGACTTTGTCGGCAGCCTCCTCCGGCTGGCCCACACTTCAAGGCCACTGCAGCACGGTAGCCGCAAGCACACCCGCAGTGGTACCACCTTGTGCCACACACCACGAGGCTAAAGGATGACCTGGGCCACCGAGCTCCTTGAGCAGCTCACTGCCACAGCAAGCAAAAAAGTGATTCCAGCAGGTATTGCTTCTTGCTTGGCAATGAGCTAAAGCACCAACCCAACATCAGACCGCAGCACCTTTGTACACGGAAGTCATCAGAGCCAGGACTTGATTTTTCTGCCATTGAACGTCACGTCTTCATTTTTCGTTAGGGAAGGCAAGTTAACAGCATCTAATTATCCCAGCCCTCTAGTAATGACACTGTGCCCCCTGCAGTTTCCACGGGATACGGTCCCTCCCCTGCCTTCCTCCTCGGAGCTGCGGGGCACAGGGCTTGCTTACAAAATTGCGGTTTTTTGGCCCAAAGAAAGTCTGGGTTGAGCCTGCATGATACGCACCAGCCCAGCTAGCAAGGGCTAGATTCTGGCAAGGAGCACAGTATGAGTGCTTGGGCAAAGAGGAGCTCTGCATCTCATTAACTGCTTTGCATTGCCGTGAAGGTACTCAGCAGCAAGTCTTGATCAGCGCAAAAATATACTTCCAGTGAGTGTCCTCGTTTCTCTGGAAGCTCACCCTCACTTCTTCCTCTGCTATCAGGCCAGAAACACCTGCGTGCCACTTCCATGTTGTCAGACCAACTCCAGACCCCGCAGAGCCAGCACCGCTCCTCGAGCATCCCTCCTGCTGGGCCGCCCAGCCGTTGGGGTGGGATGCTGCTGCCGGCACAAAGCTCAAATTGAGGGCAAGGGCAATTGCACTTGCATGGCAGGGCTTTCTAACCAAACTTGCTAATAAATAATATCTGCAAATTCACAGTTGGTGTGTTACCGGCTGCGTAAGCGCCGTCCCAAATCATCTTCCCGCACACAGTTAAGCACAAGTTCACAGCAACCCTAAATTATTAATATTGTAAACAATGTTATTAACAATATTGCAAATAATGTACAAAGCAAATGAAATACACACCAGATGATATCTCTGCAGAATGATTGAGAACTGGTGACAGCACAAGCTTCACTGACTCTACCTATTCCTAAAACACCACGATTTAATCTAAAACTTCCTTTCTAAGCAAACTATGGTTTCTGTAACATAAAAAAGACACTTACTTGGCTCAAGCCCAGGCAGCATGTTGACCCATTTACACAATCATAGCTTCCTGCTCAAAGGCGGTAATTATCGCATCTGTGTTTGCTTCTGAAATTGGAATTTAGAACACAATTTGGTTTACCTAAAACAGGGACAGTATCTGCAGGCTCAAGGAAAGAGCTTTCTGTAACAGTTAGGGCTCACCAAATCCAAACTGACCTTGGCTGGATTTAAGGAAAGCAACTTTTTTTTTCCCCATGTGAAATGCAGATTCTCATGGAGTCAGGGGAAAATTTCCACTGACTTCAACGGGGCCAGAATAGGGGCATCTCTGCCACCATATCCCCCTTCAGCAAATAAAATTTGGGGAGCAGGGGAGTAACAGGCTATGCACTGAAAAATATTGCAGAGTGTAATAATAAGTTTACAGAACAGCTAACGCACCTGGTGAATTTTGAAGGACTCTTTAGTTTTTCAGCAATTTTGCTGCTCAAGACAACAGCAAAGAGTAAAACAAGAAGCATCCAGCTCCTCACCCTGATGTGGTTGCTTTAGGATGGGAACTGCTGCTTCCGTGTTCCAGTGGGGACTCTCCAGCCCCTCGCTGTACCAGTAGGTTCTCTGTGGGGCTTTCTTTGATTTTCCCACCTCGCTAGCTCGTTTTGTTAGAAATGCTAAATTATTTGCACTACATCACTGTGAGGCAAGGTGGCATTATTCTCTTAGTTGTATATGCAAGAGCTTAAAAGACAAAATTTAAAGCTGAATGTTTAGATCTCTCAAAATATTTTTGCCAGGGAGCAACAAGGTCCTCCAGGCCAGCAGGGCAGGGACTACGGCATCCTACAGCACTGCTGGGGCAGGGACTGATGGCCACAGGCTGGGCTGACATGGGGTCCTGGGCCATGGGCAGGGTGGGGGATGCCCCAGGTGAGGCTGGGCAGGGACAGTAAGACCCAAGCCCTCAGTTTTGGATCTCCCAACTGGAAACACTGGGAGCTGGGTCTTGTGAAAACTTCGCGTGCTGTAGCGCTTCACGGGTTCGTGGTGTTCATGGTTCGCTCCATGGCTTAAACAGAAGCTTTTCCCAACTCAGATCCCCTTCAGCTCAGGTCCCAGCTGCTCTCTGAGGACTAGAAATAAGAACGGCACAAAGTGGCCATCTCGGAAAAGTTCCTGGCAGGGACCAGCCCAGGTGACAGATGAGCTCTGCAGCAGAGGCAAGCTGTGCCCCTGGCAGCACTGACCTGCTGCCTGCAGGGTTTCCCTCCCGCACTGCCCAATCCTGCTGCCCACACAACACCACAGCCCACGCGAGGGAAGGACAGTGAAACACAACTCGGACTCACTTGCAGGGTATGGGGTACCTTTTGCATTAAATGAGGGAGTTTTGCAGCAAAGGTGATGTAAAAATCTCAAAATTGAAACGGACCAAAAGCCCATTAGAATAAGGCCATGTTAACTTGTTAGGGAAAAGTTTCATCCTGTCGTTTCCTAATTTTTGAGTGTTTGATTTTATATACTTATCCTTTTGATGGTATTTTATTGTATTTATTATAGGGAATTTCCTACTCAGGAAAAAACCCTCCCACTGGGAACACTAAGCATCATGGAAAACAAACTTTTCCTTGATTATAATTCTATCTATCCCACACTCCATCACCTGTCTTGGGACATCAGAAGCTGCAGGTGAGTCCTGTGTGACTTGTGTTAATGAACATACAGCGTAGGAGTGTGCCTAGGGAAGGGAGGGGCACAATTTCTCAGTAGAACTCAGAGTTATTAGACCTGGGGGGTGGGGGTAAAAAATAGCCATAACAATTCTTCAGTCACTCATGGCCACACAAATATCTCTGTAAGCACAGCAGGCAGCACAAGGGCAAGAATGAATAAACTGGAGATAAGAGGGGAAGAGCTTCTTACACAGCCCTACCACCAAATGTGAGAGCACAACCAGAGCGAGCAGCAGCTCCTCTCTGGCTAATGAGACGGTGTACTCATACGGCTCTTGTATTTAGTGTTGTGGCAGGTCACTTCCTGAGCACTAATTTACAAACTTGTGTTTTTAAGCAGTCTTCTGAAAGCTTGATGCCACATTTCCATAGAAAATATTAGTTCTCTCCCTTTCAGCCTGGAAGGCAGCACACTGGATTTAAGACTTCTCAAAGAGTAGCAGGAGCAGACCATGTGCAACTGGACATGCTCTAGCAGCTGACATGAAGACTGCTTATGTATTTTGTATGAGAATCACTGCATGAAGTGCATAAATCCCACCATGGACTGAGTCCCAGGCTCCCTCCATTAGGGCAGAAGGTCCTCAGTCTGGGATGAGAGCTCCCTTTTGGTTTGCAGACTTCTGACCCTGCAAATCTGTTATTCCTTTCTGCACAGCATCCCAGCTTCATCCAGAAGGATGCACGTCCTTCAGCAGAAATCGTGCTCTCGGGTACCCCCAGCTCGGGGAGAGAGACAAGGCTTATCTCATTAACCTGAAGAAGGACCTAGCGCCCAGGTGCTGGTTCCTTGGCAAGGCTGCAGGGACTAGCACTCTGCCCACTTCTCAGATGGCGTGTTGAGGAAAGAGGAACGACTATGACACTTCTTTGCGAGAAGGGTGCTGTGCCCTCTGCGAGCCTCACCTGTGGCTCAGCTACACAGTGCCGGGCCCGTCAGGGGATTTACGTAGGAGACTGACTCATTCTCTCACCCCCCAAAAGATGATGAGAACGGACCCCAGTTTGGGCAGCACCTGCAGATCATAGAATCACAGAATGGTTAGAGTTGGAAGGGACCTTAAAGATCATCAGGTTCCAACCCCCCTGCCCTGGGCAGGGACACCTCCACTAGAGCAGGTTGCTCAAAGCCCCATCCAGCCTGGCCTTAAACACTTCCAGGGATGGGGCATCCACAACTTCCCTGGGCAACCTGTCCCAGTGTCTCACCACCCTCACAGTAAAGAGTTTCTTCCTAATATCTAATCTAAATCTCCCCTCTTCCAATTTAAAACCATTACCCCTTGTCCTGTCACTACACTTCCTGACAAAGAGTCCCTCTCCGGCTCTCCTGTAGGCTCCCTTCAGATATTGGAAGGCTGCTATGAGGTCTCCCCAGAGCCTTCTCTTCTCCAGGCTGAACAACCCCAGCTCTCTCAGTCTGTCTTCATAGGAGAGGTGCTCCAGCCCTCTGATCATCTTCGTGGCCCTCCGCTGGACCCGTTCCAACAGGTCCATGTCCTTCCTGTGCTGAGGACTCCGGAGCTGGACACAGTACTCCAGGTGGGGTCTCACGAGTGCAGAGTAGAGGGGTAGAATCCCCTCCCGAGACCTGCTGGCCACACTTCTCTTGGAAGCTGGCGGGGCTCCGCAGACACCGCTCGGGTGGGAGGGTCGGTTCCCCGAGGAGACGCCGCGGGGACGGGAGGCGGGTGACAGAACGGGGTCCACGGCAGCTGTGGGTACCGGGGAGCCGCGGCCGCGGGTGGGCATCGCCTCCGCCGCTGGACCCCGTTGGCCAGGTCGGGGGGCGGCGCGCTCCAGGCGGGTCCCCGGCGGAGCGGGGGTCCCCGAGGGGTCTCCAGCGCCTCCCGCATCCCCTTGCAGCGCGTCTCCCCTCGAGCTGAGCCTTTCCCTGGGAGTCGGGGGAGTCGGGGAGGTGAGAGGGGGAGGGAGGCGGGGGAGGGAGAGAGGCGGGAGCTTCTCCCGGCGGTGGGGTTCCCCCAGCAGCACGGCACAGCATATGGTTTACATGTTGCACTACTGCATACAAGGACTAACGTTCAGCCCAGGGATTCACTTGACATAAAAAGAGCCCTAATTACAATAATTTAGAGGTGCCTGAATGACAGCAGGCTCAATTTTTGGTTGAATTTGCAATTAAGGGAAGATAATTATTCCTCGCACTAGCGCAGAGTATTAATATTTATGGTACGAGCCAGAGGCTGCTTTGGCTGGGAGGATGCGGCAGAGCAGAGGTTGAAGCCCCGCGGTACGTGGGGAAGGGAAAGTTTGGAGCCCCATAAAGCAGGAAGACCGCGGCTGCCTCCATCCCGCTGATGGAATCCAGACCCCGCCAGAGCAGGCAAAGATTTATACATATCCTTTTATATATATTTATATCGCCTGAGATACGGATACTTCCTCTATAAACCTTTTACCATTCAGCAGCCACCTCCTTCACCTACTTCGTTTTTACTCCCGACTATCGATCCCGGGGGCTTGCCATGCCTCATTAACAGATTGGTGACTAAATGAGTAGAATTAATTTTTTAAAACCCTTTCATTTACTTTATTAATTACACAAATGTGCCCTCGACTACCCCGTGTGTCCGTCTCCCCCGGCACGCAGTGTGTCAGGGAAGTAGTCACATTAGGGTGGGAAGTGGATTAAATGGGGAAAGAAAAGGGTTTAAAAACCTCCCCAACGCGCCTCTCTGTCTCAGCGCCACGGTGCTGGCCGCCTCCTGCCGTCAGCTCGCCACGGCTGGGCTATCACCTGCCAGAGCCTTTTAAAGACAATTTCCCATTCATTTCCCGCAGTCGCCGCCGCCGGTGCCGGGCTCAGCACAACAAAGGCGAGAGACCCGGAGCGGGGTGGGGGGGCGGGGGGGCGTTTCGACCGCTTGGTTTCGGAGAGAGAAGAGGGGGAAGAGGCTCGAAAAATCACCGAAAATCTCCTTCTCCCCTTCTCGCCCCCCCCACCCCCCCACCCCCCCGCCCTTTCCTGCAAGCAGGCGGCTCCGGGAGGGCAGGCAAGCCGCCAGGAAAGCCTCCTCCCGGGCCGGCCGCCGCTGCCCGGTTCCCGGGAGGCGGCGGAGAGGTGGCTCCGGGGGTGAGGGGGCGGCTCGCCGGTCCCATGGCAACTGGGAGGCCGAGCCCGGAGCGGCCCCCGGGGCTGGGGGGGCCGGCGGCGGGGAGCCCCCCCCCCCCCCCAAGCCCTCCGGACGGGTGACACGCAAGGAGGTTCCCCGGGGCTGCCCGTGCCGGTAAAGCGCGCCCGGTGCTGGGGGTAGGCGGGGTGGGTCCCGCGTTCCGATCAGCGCTCCGGGAACGTGTCCCCTTGCGTGTCCCTGCGGCTGAAGCCCCGGCGGACACCTCTGCACCGCAGGCACACGCTCCAGCTCCCAGCACAGACCTACGATGCAGACACGTAAATGATTCAATATGTAAATGCTGCCCTGTATTTGTATATGTCAAAATGACGTTGCCGCCGGGAAAGGCTCGTGTGTCTTTCTCTAAGACAACCCCCACCAGTTAAAGTAGAATATTGGGAGTCAGCAGCCATAATTTGTTTGGTTTTCCCTCTCTGAGGACTTCCACTCACTCGCAGTATAGCCTTCAAACAGTTAAATTCTCGACCCTCAGTTCACATGCCAGTAAATTAAAGAAAACCATCTTTATTTATTAATGTTTATCCTTTACAAAATTATTTAAAAATCCTGGCTGATTTTGTAACTATGTTGAAATACTATCTGTGTTTCATTTTCATGAACTAGAAATAAGAAAGACAGTGTAGAGAGAAGTGGAGCTACGAGCAGTTACATCCTTTACGATGAAAGTCAGCGGTATATTATACCAGTCACCATTGGCTTTATACAGCTTGTATCCTTTTGTATGCTTTGTCATTTACTGAATGCTGCTCTTTTCAGCAAAGGGAAGGAAAAAAAAAAAAAAAAAAAACAGAAAAAAAAGAGATGCAGATCAGTTTTGGGGGGTTTGGAAGACGAGTATATATACTTGTATAGATCTGCACGCACATGACCATGCAAATATATTGTCTTGCTAGTAGAGCTGGCTGTGCCATTCAAACAGTTTATGCCAATAGGATGATTTATTAATGGAGTTTGCATGACATTTCCCTGCGCTGCCTGCAGAAAGGCACCACAACGTCATTGTAAACCCATCAGCGCTGCACGGAGAAAAACAATAGGATGCTGAAGCTGCAACTCGGTGCAAGAGAAAAACGTAGGTGGAGAGTCTTAAAATACATTCCAGTGAGGACAAATCCTGCCCCACAGAGTTCCAGATGATGAAACACTCTCGTCCAAAGGACTAACAAGAGACCTCTGCATCTTTTAAACCTAACGCTGAGAATCCATGTGATTTAAATGATTCGCTGACTTTATACCTGTCTTTCTACGCAGAATTTAGGATGGATTTTACTCGTGACTAATCCCATTGACTTCAAAGGGAATGCCTGCATGAGTGAAGCGCTTGATGTTTACTTAAGTGAAATCTTAAATATGTTTTAAAAAATGAAACCGCTTTGCCATTTAGTTTCTAAGGTTAATGCTGCTTTGATTCTGTTTCTCAGAAAGTTCAATTCTTAATTTCTCTGTAATCTGAGTAATTATATCTCGACAGGTCCTCAATTTTTGGACAACAATCAAGCAGAAAGACTTCATATTGTTCAGAATCCACTTAAAAATGAAATTTGGTACAATCTAGTCTGGACTCAATCAGAGAGACCCAGGGACGAAACATATGTTGTTTGGTTCGGTTTTTAAAAGCACAACTTTTGGAGAAAACAGCATGGTGAGATTTTAACCAGTGCAATAGTGTTTGAAATTGTGGAAAGAGAAGATGTATAGACTTGTTCATGTCTGGTTTTCCTTTTCACTGTTAATTTCAAGGAAATCTCTGATTGCGACTTCATCCTCTGCTTATGCTCAAAATGCTTCTCAAGACAATTTCTGTTACAGTAATGGAGATTCCCATTCCCAGTAGCTGGGTTAAATAAAGTCTTTGATGTCTCTTCTCTTCCGATAAGTTCAAAGTTTCCTGTTTTTCCACAGTCTCCACATGTTAGCTGATTTGTTTATTATTGGTGTTTGACTGCAGTGTCATTCTCATCACCCCCAGTCAGCACCTTTTTCCAAAATAACTATGAATTCCAAAAAGTCAGACCAATTCAGTTCAAACCAAATAACAACTGACTCTGTGACTGAGAGGGCTGTTCACTGTGTGAAATAGTCTCCATGCTTGGCCATAAGTAAATAGACCATGTAGGGGTGTAACATCCTATAGAATAATATCTTGGAAACTCTGACAATACATAAGTGCAAGAGACAAAAAGCATTACTTTCATTACTTCAAAATGCAAGTGAAGTGCACAAAACTACAGGATTAAAAAAAAAAAAAAAAAAAAAAAAAGCCTTCCCCTCCAGAGGGGGAACATCTTTCACCATCTATGGATTACCATTTTTTTAAGACAAGTGGGCAAGAAGATAAATCAAGCTGCAGAGATTATCTGATGAATGCTGTCTTCATATGAGGTCCTGTTTGGTCTTTATCTCTTAAGCAGAGAGTGACTTCAATTGCAGTTAATATAAAGATTTATTAACTTGAGAAGTAAATATTGACCAAGGTGAAGTCAAGGTCAATGTTTACCTAGAGGACTAATAAATCTTTGCATTAACCTAAATATGGAAGCTGGTGGGCCATATTTTGCTCTCAAATCAGTATCTACCCTAAATTAGCCCCAGTAAGATCAAGGTATTTGCACCAAATGTATTCAGTATAAAAACTGTTGTAAAATATATTCTGTGTGAATTTATCAGAAACAGAAGAATTAAGGGTTTTTTCAAAGGCTAACTAATTATTTTTTCACATATGAAAATCTAAAGAAAAAAAACAGCAGATGGCTAGAACTGTTTTCTGCTTGAAGGTGAACAGTGATTTAAATGAATATAGGTGCAGACGAGGGTTTTGTTTTATTTTACACTCTGATTGGTAAATATTAGAAGTTATCATGGAGATAAAAGGATACTGATTTGACATGACCAATTTCAAGAAATCATAGGTTTTTACCCTCCTATTTATAGCGATACTAGTGCCAGCCCCTTCTTTAGAACGTAAGAGCTGCCTGTTCTAGGTAAAACAGCTCAAATATCCATCAAATCTGCTGGTCTGCCTTTCTGCAGTGCCTCTTGAAATAATTCCAGTGTTACAGAGGTTGAGTCTTTATAACATTTAATTTATAATCCACACAGCTGTGCTGCTTTATTGGCCCATGTAGATTTAGCTATTTAGCTGATTTCATAGGTATTACTGGGCCTTTAAATTGTAAAAATGCCAAGAAATCACCGATCCTTTGGACCGACCTGAAATATTCTACTATAGCCTAGTCTCTATGTGCCTTAGAAGAATATCACCTTTATAACCTCTCAGGATGCTTCATGAGTTCTGACAGAATTGGTATAAGTGCTTTTCTCTTTTGTTATCTCTTTAATAGATTATTTTTTTTCCTGGGTTCTCTGTCTCAGTTGTCTGGTTGAAATGCCGCTTTCTCTATTCTCAGGAACAAAGAAATGGCTCCTGTTTAACTTAATCAAATACTCTGGTCTCTTTCTGATAGAAAGAATAGTGGCCAATTTACCTCTAGCACGATTAAGTCCCCAACAGTTTTCCTGTGTTTGATTTCTGTATGTGCTCTCAGTACAGCCTTTTTTCCCCCTACCCATTTTCCTTTGTCTCCCTCTCTTTAAGAAGACTGACACAAAAGAATATCTTACCCATAACATATTTTTGTTGCAATATTTAGTACTGTTTCATTCATTTATTTCTTGACGTTCATTTGCAATTAAATTAATTCTACCTTCTGCACGCACGAGGTTTCAGTAAATAAATGAAAGTATTGCTGCTCTGAGTACCAGATCTCGCTATCTTTGCTCTGCTTAGCCTTTGTGCAGCAGAAATCCTCTTGGCTGTAATGGAAAAGCAAAGTATTACTGACTTTAACAGTCTTGCCTGTGTGAGAAATGAGTCTCGAGTTTTGTCTGTTAGTAAATGCATTCTGGATCATATTTCACAATCAGACTTTCATACGCTCTCTGCTAACATTAGGTTTCTAGGCTCAATTTTTTAGTTGCACTTCCCATTCATCACGCGGAATAACTGATCCTAGAAAATGAATCTGTGTTGGATGAAACAATAAAACGAGCATCCAGTCTCTGCTGCTCACTTTTCTCATGCAAGTGGTCCCCTCGAAATCAATGGAATCATTCAGGGGAGTCAGACAAGCAAGAGCTAACTCAAAACAGGTACTCCCTGCTGCCCAGAAACAAAATGCTTCTGTCCTCTCTGCCTCTACGAAATATAGGTGCCTCAGGTTGCATCAAGATTATGAAAAGAAACTAATTTTAAAAATAATTGTGGTAAAAAAATCTGTTTAAACACCGATGGCTGGGCTTTGCGTGCAAAAAGCTTGGTTTGGCAGATGAGCAAAAATGCTATGGTCAGGAAATGTTAAGTGACTTTTTTTTTTAAGGAACTGCACAACTGTAAGTAACACACACTTAGAGCTTTTCTAACTTGTTTGGAATGGCAAATGCAGCTTCTAAAATGCTCTCTCTTTCTTAATGGTGACTGTTAAGGCAGAAGGCTGGGAATGCCTTAGAATGATACTACAAAACGGTTTTGCTGTTTAATTAATTTGTTTTCACTGTTTGCATTCATTTTGTACCCAGTGTTTTCAAATGTGCTTCAGAGGGACAAAAAATTGTCCAGTTTTTATGAGACTGTCATTGATACAGCCATTTTTAGCCAAAAGTGGAAAAATATTCACAGAAAGGGAATCTGCAATTTACTGCAGCGCATGGTAGAAACTCAGGTTTCCAGGGCTGTGTTTCAGGGAAAGAAACATTCCTTGGGGTACAGTCAAAATACCTCAGATGTCTACATGCTCGTCAGAAACTTCTTCTGAAGAAACTGTACACTAAGATTTACTTGCTTATATATTTTAAAATAGCAAATATATTCAGATCTCTCAGTATGTATTCACAGTTAACATTCAAATAGGAGAAGAGATTAATTTTGTTCATATAATGGATGGAATACAGATTACACTTACGGGAATACAAGTTGTACTGCATACCACATTTCTGTGGCAATGAAAGCCTGGTCAGAATGGGGGTGGTTTATCTCTTCAGACCTGAATCTGCAGTTATTTTTAGATAGTTCTTTTTAAGTGTGGACTGCTCCCATCAGTAAAGCTATATACATGTTTAGACTGCTCTAGTTTTACTGTATTAATCACACCGGTCTAAACATTTACAAATTGCCTTCTAATTTCTACTATATCATGATAATTAGAATCTTTACAAATACTATTGCGAAGTCAAAAGCCTGGCTAAAGCATCAATTAAAACCTTAAGTTATGTTACTGCCAATAAGTGGTCATTAAGGGCATGTGAGGGCAACCTGCGTTTTTGTAGAATCAGATTCTTAGGGGTTGGTCTCTAAAGCAGATGTTTTTCATTTTTATTTCTTTTTTAAATGACTTGCAAAATACTGACACAACTGTAAGGATAGTGATGATTTTTTTTGTATCAACAGTGCATTGTGAATGCAGAGCTCAGCTTTTAAACACTAACTTTATTATTGATGGTGGAGTAATAATCCCTGATCTGTGGAGAGAAAAGCACTGCAATAATATTGATAGTTTAGGAGAATGGTCACTACATTTTAATGGTGAAAAGAGAAATTAGTAACTTTCTCTAATGTGACACTTTTCCTGCAAAAAGAGAAAGGAATTTCTTCAAATATAATAAAGAAGCAGAATACAATTTCTTCACACATTACAATTCTTCCTATTTATTGAGAGAGTACCACTCATTTTCAATACATGCTATGAAAAGACAGAGTTTTTAATTATGTTCAATGCGATTTTTTTCCTTTTGTATGTCACACACAGTCTAAATGGAAGTAATTCTTTCTGACACGTTTGTGTTTTTCTGCGTGTGCTGCAAAGTGTAATATTTGCTCAAAAACAAGTATTACTGCTAAAATAGGGTCCCAGAAGAACACTTCCAAATGGAAATAGTTAATTAAACAAACCTCAGAGTAGGTGAAAACTGTTAATTTCACTCGCCTCCTTATTCCCATATCACATTGCCACCCTAATTAATTTAATCTTCACTGAAAATTAAGTATAAACTCTTGTTTGGGAAGTAATAATCACAGCATGTAACAGGCTGAAATACTGTTCTTAGTCAACACCAGCTGTTTGGCTTGAGGTAGTTTGTGGTGTTGAAAAAGCATTTAAATTATACAGAAGCAGTGGACTTTTAATGGAATATCTGTTTCCACTCAGTAGAAACTTCTCTGTTGAATCTCAACATGAAACAGAGTAAAAGACAGACTCTCACCTCTTTTTTTTGTCAAACTCCAGCACGAAGTAGATGAAAGTATGGGGGTTTAGTTATAATGTAAGGAAAAAATAGTACCCTTCCTGCACATGCAATAAACCGGACTCTGAACATCATTACTTTTGTAAGGTAAACCACAGAATAAACAGAAGTTAGTGGTAGGTTTATGTCCAACAAAGTGAGAGGGCAATTTAGCATGCCTTGTGATATCCTCAGTGTACAGCACAGAACAGGTCTTTCTGTTTCCTTCTCCGAAACCATTCTCATCTCAAGAACTACAGAGTTAATGGAATGGAAAATTCAGCCAACCTCATGCTCCTGATTTATGCATGACAAAAGAAACAGTTCCCGTAGATTTCTATGATAAAACACTTTCCTTTTATTACAATCAAGTTCTTTGCAGTTTGTTTGCTTTTTGTGGGGGCGGATGTTACCCGTCACAAGTTAGACAGGACACAAGTGCTTTTGAGCTACTACAGGGTTCTGCTGGCGTAGATATGTAGGTCACAGTGGTTAATACCCTAATATAGATGCACTTTTACTAGCCTAAGTTTGCTCTCCTTTTTTTTTTTAACTGGTATAGTCCCTGGAAAGCGATCCTGTAGCTGTGTGGCACGCTGTAGCGCTTTGCCAGTTCGTTATACCATTCTCCCTGTTTTGGTAACATCTTCCTAGTATAGGCATGACAAAAATATCTGCCATAGCACTGCCAGTGTAAGCACAAGCAGCTCAAGCAGGTACAAGTCAGGCGTCGTACAGAGCTATTTGTACATGCAAACCCTGACCTGCAGTGTGTTATTTGCAGCCCTCCACCAGATATCTACGTTTGACCCTTCAATGTCAACAGAAATGTCCGACTACCAGAACCTAGTTGTCATCTCCTTTCATTATCACAGGATTTTCTTGGGCCTTTTTCTATTCTTCATATTCACCATGCTAAGCTTCCATATTAATTAAATGTCAACATTCACTAGTCTGAGACTATGTTATCCAATAAATACCTGCCTGAAGCCAACTACATGAAGGGTGGAACTTGCATGATTTTTAATACAAATTATTTGTTCACAATGTTTGATCAAATTAATCAGTGGCAGAATAAATGGGAGCTGTAGCCACGGCTGAAAAGGATTTGAAAAAAAAAAAGAAAAAAAAATTAATGCTGCTGTTGCAACTCATCTCTCCACTTTGCTCTGATAGCCTTCATTTTGGGGGTCTTAACCTTCCTCTGGGCCAGAGCTGGTTCGCTTGCCTGTATGCACAACAAAACAGTTAAAGACAGCTTCACACAAACAGAGTCTTATTTAGGTCTGGCAGGGTTTTTTTTTTCTCTTCCAGGTGTCTCATTTTCAGTTCACTTGGTTTTTATCGATAGAAAGTAGGAAGAAAATACCAAACTCACAAAAGAATCCTGATGGGAAATCTAACAATACATAGAAAGTAGAAAAAAAAAAGCACGGGAAATCTAACAGTACGTGGCCCCTTTCTCTCACTTGGTTTGACAATTTTAGCCACTGGCTGTAACCGATGAAGCTCCTATGGGCAGATATTATTCCCGAGACGAGGAAGCTGAGTCACAGGAGGGGCCGGGGGGGCTGCCCGACCGCCCGGGACCCGGCAGAGAGGCCTACTTTCAGGGAAGCCCCGCTCCCAGGCTGGCTTTAATCTGCAGAGATAAAAAGCACCTTTTTTTTGGCAGGTCAGAAACAGCACTTGGCCTGACACAGACCCGCTGGGAGCCCCAGGCGCATCCCTCCTGCCGCCCGGCAGCCCTTTGCCACCCTGCGGCGGGTCGGATTTGGCATGGGAGGTGGGATCCAGCAAGGCGCTGGATCACGCTCCTGCAGCCGGCAATTAATGGCTCAGGGCTGGCTTCGGCGCAGGAGAAATGATATTTTCCCCAACAGTGCTGCAGATGGAGCTCCAAGCAGCTTGTCAAAAGCGCGGGGGACTTCCACCTCCTCCTCGAGGGGAGGCAGATCTAGCTGGTGACCTACAAGCAGAGGGCTCTGCAGCCTTTTCCCCTACCTCTCTGCAACCCGGCTGCCCTGCCAGCACGTCATCATCTCAGCAAAACCATCCAGGTCATCGCAGGGATGGACTGGGTTGTCGCAGGGATGGACTGGGTCGTCGCAGGGATGGACTGGGCTGTCGCAAGGATGGTGAGCCGAGGGTACGCTGCAGTCCTTGAGGTCTTATCTCCACGTCAGGCCCTGTGGGATTTCTCGCCCTCCACCTGCTAGATGCCTCCGTTTCAATAGGACTTGCTGGAATTCCTGGGAGAAGCAGCCCCAGCTGGCGCCTGCTGCCCCAGCAGCCCCCCCAAAGCACAAGGCGAACGGCTTCTGCCACGTGTGGGACCCTACGGAGCGCACAGCCCCGAACCTGCTCTGCATCCCAAGTGGGAGAAACTCGTTTAGTTGCTTGTTGTTGCCTTTTCTTCAGGGGCATCGGGGAAGGATGAGGTAGCCCCGAGGAAGAACCATGTGTAAGAGTTCAAGTGCTGTCCATGAGTCCGTCTGACATCTCCCTTGCTCCCGCCCACCACCACCATCCTGCCTCGTGTGCTGCCCTTCCCTCAACTCCAGCAGGGGTGAAGGCAGGAGGGTGTTAGGATCTCATAAATGGTGGTTCAAAAGCCCTCAGAAAGGACCTGGGATTTCAAAACAAAATGCTGCCACTGCCAGCGCCGCAGCGTTTTAATTACAATTCCACGATATCTGTATCACAAAACCTGGCAATTTTAATGACAAAGTGCTGTGATGCCACAAAGTATTTTTAGAACTAATAAAAGCTCTACAGAATATTTCCCTGGAATGCATTAAGATCCAATTTCTGCATTCATTAGTAATATCAAATAGCATGTGGTAGATGGTTATTTGGAAAAAATGCATTCAATGTAAATTGATTTTGTATTATCAGGAATAAAGTGGAGAGAGGTTTTTTTCCAGCATCTTCAAGCTTCAGCCATTCCACCGCCTGCTGCAGTTTATGCCCTAATCTTATAAGATTTACATAACATTTTAATTTTCAGTCTTGCCTGCATTTGCCAGCTTGAGGGATTCTTATTGTACTTTACATTAATTCCAAATTCACACTGTAACAATAGCAAAAAATCGAGCACTGACAAAAGCGAGAGGCCAAACATGACTCAATTAAAATAATATGTATCACTATTAATCACCTCTGCCTGTCCGTCCACATTCTCATGGCAGTGCCTCTCTCCGCAACAGCAGCATCTATGAGCAAAGCCAGCTCTCACCCCTCCGCTCCTCCCTCCTCCCGCCGTCTTCCTGAGGGATGACGAGGAGATGGGGGGAGCGGGAAGGACCCCTGAAGGGCAGCGCTGGGAGAAGCCTGGGACGAAGAGGAGTTGGGCTGACGCTGAACCCTGTGCTGGTGTGTGCTGGGCTTCCCTTCCTGCCTCCCCTCCTGCCTCGGTGGGATGGGGCCACCAGTGCCGGCCACCGAAACGAGCACGCCGCATGTCCAGCTGCCCGCCGTGGTGGCGAGCAGCCTTGCGCCAGTGCCCGCCTTGTCCTCGGATTTGCACAGAGCTCAGCTGGTTGCCAAAGCTCAACGCTTCGCATCATTATTAACAGCTAATCCATATAAAAATAAGGCAGGACGGATGACAAAGAACGAAAGCAGACCGGTAATAACCACTCTCTGCAAAGTAAAACCCCCCCTGGGTAAGTGAACCAAGGAGGGCAGGCTTCCCGCACAGATTGCCACCAGCCATCCACCAGGTTAATAGGAGACCCATCAGGGACAGGCAGTGACAAAGGGGACACTGGAGGCTGAGGCAGGAGGGCTGGCCCTGGCTGTCACCTCTCCAGTCCCTGCCACGGCCTGTGGTGCAGCAAGTGAGCTCATGTCTGGAAATGGGGTGAGGGTCCCACGGGGTCTTGTCCGAGGGCAGCTGCTGGCAAGCTGGATAACAGGGCAGTGAACTGGGGGCTGTTCCCCTGGAAAGTGGCCGACAGACTTGACGAGCCCCAAATCTGCCCACTGCAAAACCTCGCCTGGTCCCAGCGGTGGTGGAGGACAGGTTTAAGGCAGACCACTACTGGGGGGGTTGTCTCTCCCCTCCTCTGTGCTTTGTGCAATTACTGGCCTTTGCTCAAAGTGGGAACAAACAGCTACTGGATCCTGCCGACAGCAGCCCTGCGCCCACGTGGACGGCAGGAGCCCTGCTGCAAGGCAAAGCCCTACCACAGGGATGGAGAGCAGGGCTGGCGCATCTCTGTGTGACAGAGCGAAAAACCTCAGCCCCATGCGCTGCACGCTTGCCCAAATGTATTTGGAAAGTCATGATAAGAGCTGGAATTGCAGTGTCTGTCCATGAAATTACAAAGCTTTGGAATAACAATCTTACTGCTCTCCTGCATCTGCCTAGCCAAAGGAAGGTTCCCTCCCCCCTAAAAATCACTCAAATACGACCCAGGAAGCTGTGACGAGGTCTTGGGCTTTGACAGAAATGGACAGGACGGCGTGCGCAGGAAGTGACGCTGTCTTCTGCTCCCCTCTCTTTTTCCAGATAAGTCCTGTATGTGTCAGCGTCACCCAGAGCCTATAGCACAGAGGCAGCAGTCACCAGAAACCACAGCCAGCTTGGTTCAAAGGAGAGCGAGGAAAACCACGCGACATCTACAGTAAGCACACGTATTTGATCTGGCCACGCTAGCTGCTCACAAAGCGCTCCAGCCCAGTGCCTATGGGCCGCATTTCGTGTGACTAAAAAGCCGCTTTGGGTAGCCATGGAGGAAAAGAAACGACTTGCAAGAAGCACTTGCTAGTTTCACAGCAGTAATCACTCATCAGTAACGAAACTGGCAACGACGAAATGGCCAAGTAGCCAAGCGCATCACACTTCAGCTTGACTAATTTGTGCCTGGTTATCTCTTTGTGAACGGTACGTTGAATCAAATCTGGGGAAAAGTGGGTAATTAGTGAATCAGTCAATGACATCAGCTCAGTTAGAGACAAACTCAGCATCTTTTTTAGCTTGGTACTGCCATTTGTTGCGAATGATCCAACACCTAAAGAAAGAACATTTTTGGTGAGGAACGCACCGAGTCAGGCAGACCCAGAAGCATTTGCAACACAGCTGGGCTTGGCCGCTTCCCTGGGTTACTGCTGTACCACAGCTTTCCTCCACTGAAACAGCAACATGAGATGACACATCGGGCAGGTTAATAATAAAAGAAATTCTTTTTCTCTCCATTCTCGTTGCTGAAACTGCTGGGAGAGGCATTTCCGATTTCCTTCTTCGGTAGCAACTCTGGCCATCATGTAGTTTATCTGACCTTTGGCTACGCCGCACCATGAAATCAGACACCGCCAGGAGGGGGGCCAGAACAAAGCCTGGGGAGATTAATAAGAGCATTATTTGCAATGTGGCACAGGGCCATGAGTCACCGTGCAGCCAGGCTGCTGCACCTTCTGGCAACAGGAACAGCACAGGTTGTGCATCAAGCTTTCTGCTTTAAAAAAAAAAAAAAAATTAAAAAAAAAAATCATCACTTCTGTTCTACTTTTACACAAAGTCCTGATCAAATGAATGAATGGGAGAAGGAGGAAGAAAACCACTCAACTGGAGTGGAAGTAAAATATAAACATAAAGTTAATGTGTGACTTTCATTCAAAAGAGTCTATTCTTTGCATGATTGTTTGGGGCTTTAGGGGATTAACCAATAAAGAAAAAAATTCTGCTTGTTTAGCCTGATGTCAATGTTGGTGTGGTACTTTCATTAGCGCAAAGATTTGCTCACATACCCCTCTAATACCTTGCACCTTCACAGCTGCAGCGTGCTGGAGTGCAAATGCAGCACTCTATGGCAAATACAACTTCATCTTCTGGTGTCATCATGTGCAAATGTCTTGACTTGGAGAACACTAGATCCTGTGCCGGTCAGGTTCAGAAAGCTTGAGGATAAGGAAATATATGTAATTATTATTATTACGGTTCTATGCCAAGCCTGGATAATAAGAAGAGGAATTAGATTCCTTATCTTTGACTGCATTTGACAGTAAGGTTAGAGATCAGCGACATCTTGATTAGGAAACAAGAATGATATGAATCAAGAGATTCAAAATTAATCAAGATGATGCGAATCACAGTGAATCAAATGTGGACGATATGAGTTGTGCTCTGTGTTAAGGAGCTCCCTGTACGGAGCTCCCTGTACCAAGCTCCAGCAGGAAAGCCAATACCGGAGGAGTCTTTGGGTGAGAAGCAGAGGCCACAGTCCTGCTGGAGATAGGGCAGTCTCTCACGGCATGCTCAACCAGGAGGAGCCCGTGAACGGGGCTTTCTACAGACAACTGGTAGAAGTGCCCTTCTGACCAGCCCTGATCCTTACAGACTATTTCAACCATCCAGGCATTTGCTGGAAGGGCAGCACAGCACTAAGAAGCAGCAGCTTCTTACACTGGGCTAGTGATAATTTCATCATGCGAATGCTGGAGTGGCCAGCCGGGGGTTACACTCTGCTTGACTTGCCAGTGATGGATGTGGTCACAGTATCAGCCTGGGCTTATCTTCTGTTACCATAAATGAATGCAAGATCTAGAAGAAGGCTAGGAAGGTAAGCTACAGATTTGTGACTCTGAATTTCAGAAGAAACTTGAGTTTACTAAGAGAGTGGATAAATAAAATCCCCTGGAATGCAACCATGAAGTGGAAATGTGCCCAGAAGATCTGAAGGATTTTTAATGAGATCTTACTGAGAGCTCAGCAAAAAATGATCCTGTTAAGCAGGAAGATGGAATTTCAGCAGAAGACTTGATTGGCTATGGGAGCTTTCTCTTGATGAAAACAGATGCAAAAAGGAAGCATACAAGAGATGGACACGAAGGATGGCCCCAATTTCCTGAAAGAACTGGCAACATGAGACAGCTTTCTACAGTCTGTGATAACTAGGGTGACTGGGGAAGTCCCTGATGGCTGGAAGAAGTCTAACACTTCATCTGTCTTTAAAAAGGAGAGAAAGAAAACTGGGGAACTATCTGCTGACCAGAGATAGTTCCAGTCACTAGAAGGTCAGGGAGTGTGTCCTTCTTGGGATCCACTTCCAAGGCCATAAAGGACAAGAAAGTACTTGGGAACAGTTAGTATGGTATACTGATGGCAAATTAGCCTACTTTCTAAGATGAAATTTCTGAATGTGTGAAGAAAATGAAAGCGTTGGGTGTAATCTACCCTGACATTAGTAAGGCTTTGTCACCATGTCACACAACATCATCACTTGGGAGCTCAGAGGGTGTGGGCTAGAAAGGTAGGCTGAAAGATGGGCTGAAAACTGGCAGGTCGTGTCTGGCAGGTCACCAGCAACCAGAGGAGCACCCAAGGGGTCAGTACTGAGATCCACATTGTTCAGTATCTTCATCAGCAACCTTGATGGTAACACAGTCAGATTTGTTGATGACTTAAACTGTCTGGATTGACAAACAGTAAAGCTTCAATGAAAAGGCTCCTTTATAAACTTGAGATCTGGGCCAACAGACACCTCATGAAGTTCAACAAGGAAACATGATCTGCTACAGGCTGGGAAACACCTCGCTGAGGAGTCATCCTGGCAAAAAGGAGCTGAAGATCACAGAGGGCATAAGGCCAAATGTGAGTCACCAGCACGCTCTCTCATCTGGACAATGCATGTCACATCCTGGGCTATGTTAGGAGGCCACAAAACTGTTATTATCTCCCTCTGTTCAGCTTTGCTCCCCATTTTTGGGTTCAGCAGTCCAGGAGGGGCATGAAGAAACTGGAAAGGGTCCAGTGGAAGGTTACTGAGATGATCAGAGACCTGGAGCAATGTGAGGGGGCTGAAGGAGCTGTGCTTGTTTAGCCTGATCAAGGGGAGCTGGAACAGCTGCCCACAGCTCTTAGAAGGGTGGGTACGTAGACAAGAACCAAACGTGTCTTCTTAGTGCTAGAGGCTGTAAAAGGGGCCAGTAGCCACAAGCTGAGGTATCTGGACGTGTCTGGACATGAGAAGACATGTTCACCAGAAGGGCAGTGTAACCCTGGAACAGGTTGCCCGGAGAGGTTATGGAACTTCTGTTCCTGGAGATGTTTCAAGACTTAGCTGGACCATGGCTGTCCTTATCCATGGTTGGTGAAAGCCCCACTTCAAGCAGGGTGTTGGACTAGGTGAACTCCAGAGGTCCCTTGATTCTACGATTAATTAATTGAAATAATAACTGTATTAAATGATAACAAAATATTATTATAAACAAGATTAAGTGTATTCTTTTCCAATTTGCAAGAAGAAGGTAGCTGAATATGCACTATTTCAGATTTTTGCACTGCGCTTAGAAGATACAGTGATTCCTGAGTAATGTTTTTAAAAACGCCGAGATCAGGGGGACAGCGAATAACAAGGATGAAAAATTGTAACCCAGAGTCAACTTGATCATTTGCATGGGCACAGTGAAACCATAAGCTTTCCAGTGCAGCCGAAAGCAAGCTCAGACATCTACAAGGATGGAGGATTTACTGCAGAAGAGATGCTGTGCTGATCAGCAGAGGTTAAGGAAAAAGACTTGGAGAGCATAGTAAATTAATTTGAATTTGCAGACCATATTGCTGTCACAAAAGGAGCTAATATACAAAGATCAGTGCACACCAACACGGATAAAAGGAAATGCCAAGTATGACACGGTAGGTTACATCACCTCTGACATCGGCCCTTGTGGGCTGTTCTGCTGGCCACCTCCTGAGCAGAATATAAATGAAGAGGAGAGTGCCCTAGAAGGTGCAAAACTTCTTATGGTGAGAGACTGAAACATTTCAGCATGGTAGCTTCTCAAAGGTGAACATAATGGAGATGCCTGCACTGGTTCGAAGAGAGACGATTCCACATTTCTCAGTGGCATAGGGGCAAAACTGGGTTTTACCACTTCCTAGTTGAAAGGAAAAGAGCTTTTATGGGCACTTCGATGTGTCTTCCTCCACCTCCTGCATATAGGCAGAGCCAGTGAGCCCTGCGAGCCTATGCCGAGCCCTGCACACCCCTTCTCCTGCCCCTGCCCCAGCGCTGGGGTAGCAAACTCAAAGTGGGGCTGTGGGGGTGGGCAGCAGGGACATGGGTTTCCCTCTGCAGATCTGTTTTGCTGCTTCCAGCAATTTGCCACCTGGAGCATCTGCCTGTTCTACCCTCACCCAACACAGGCTTTGGTCTCTGGCATTTAGACAAGGAACACAGATCCGGCATCTCTTAAAGCTTTCCCAAAGATTGGAAGTTGAAGTTAGATCAGTTGAAACAGAAAACAATCCACAGTTATGTACACAACATATATATGAACTAAATAGCAGTCGTTAACTATTGAAATAAACTACTGGCGGCTGGCGAGCAAATGCTGTTAAATTGAGTGCATGTTTGTCCCAAAAGCTGGTGTTTTCTGCAGCTATTAGGCATGAAACATGACTTCTCCCTGGGCCGGCTAGGCAGGAGGTCAGCTAGATAATCACACTGGATCTTTCTGTCCTTAAATTCTGTGGCTCTGTGGAAATTATGTGTCAGAGGGTTTTTCCCATCGCAGCCAGACTGAGAGCTTGAAATCCACATGGTTACTGACAACTCCCAACTGTCAGTAAAGCTGTTTCACGGAAAGTGTTACATGACTGATGTCTCTACAACTGCACTTTTCCAAACAGATGGGGGGAAAAAAAGGCACTGGTCTCAAATCAAATTAGTCTTGATGGATTACGCAAAAGAAATTTAACACATGCTCCACATTTTGAGAAACTTCTAAATATAACATCTCTGTTGAAAACAAAGTATATGACAGTGCTAAAAATATGTAAATACACAGCTATAAAACTATCTTCACATTACAGAATGAGGACCCCTATGAGGGCTGGAAAATGACGTTTTCTTGACCCATGTCAGGGTTGCCACACCTTGTTTAACCTCAGAGATAAGCTCATTTTTGAAAGTGCACTGTTTGACTTCTAGAGGTTTGTCTCTACAGAACACAGGGCAAAGATAAAAACGTTCCCATTGTAACTGATGTCGTCATTGCATTTAGAAATAATAAATCCGTGACATTATGGAAAAAAATTAGAACAACCCACAGGGAAAACATGATGTTTAAATTCTGTTGCCTCTGGAAACATACTGTAATAAAGAATCAACCAGTGAGTCTTGGTCTACACTCTGGTTTTCTTTCATTATAATTAGGCAGGGTATGATTTTATTTTACTGAAGTAGTTACAGTAGTAAAACATTTACTACATATGCAATATTACTCATATAAAGGTATGATGCCATCATCATTTCAGGAAAGAGATACAGCAAGGTAAGAGTAGAGCACTAGTTTACCTACATATCTACCAAGCAATTGTACTGGTTTAAATGGAGCCATGTAGTTAAGGGAACATACTGTGCATGTTCAAATAGGTTCTTGGAAAGCCAGAGAGTGATATTCTGAAGATACGTCTTTTACAATTACTTGTAGGAATTAATAATAATAGAAAAAGCAGTCTCAGAGACAGAATTAGCAGAATAAAAAGGCAGAACTGAGATTTGCATAAACAAAAAAGGCAGATTTTTTTCTGCATAATTTCAAACTACACAGGTAAAACAGGCCCTGAGAAGTACAGCAAATAAGGTCTGTATAATGGAGGAATGATTTTCTCAAGAAAATTACATTTGGATTCATTTGTAGCCATTTTGGTGCTCCAAGTGATAAAAAGCAAACCACATTTTTGTGTTCTTTCTTCCATGTAGAACCTGCTTTGAAACAAAAAGAATAATGACAGGTTCCTAATTATTATTTTTAAGTTATTTTTTTAAATAAGAAAAAGAATCTCCCACATAATTACAAAAAAGAATTAATATCCTTCTCGGAACAGCAGCAAAAAGTGGGACTGTAGCCTCCTACCTGGTACGGGGCCAGGGATTTTCTTTGGTAAGACTGTGGCGGGCGGAAGAGGCATAAAAACCATTGTAGCGGCAGACATTAAGAACACTAGCACGGGGGACAATTTTGTTCCACTTGTCAGTGAACGCGTACAAGGTCATTCTACTTGGCTCAGCAAAGACCAGCATGGCTCTGTGCAGGGTGGCAGAAGAACATCGCTTTCCCCACAAGAAACACCCGGAGTACCACCGCAGGGAAAGGCACTTGCAGTTCTTGCAACAGTAGCTGGAATTATAGCTGGGGGTACTGAAAAAAATATTAACTAGTGCGTAAGTAGTGCTTTATTTTCGACATATTTTACAAGATTCATTTTGGTTCAGCCCTGGCTTACACCAGTTTGCCACAGCAGCCAGATGGGGCTCGCTGCCCCACCAGGTACCTACAGGACTTTGCGGGGACGTTTATACGGTGGGAGGTGCCGCCCGGGAAAGGAGCTTGTTCAAGCATGTGCTGAGTCAATGTATTTCTCTGGCGGCTTGTACTGGCAGAACAATTATAGTGGCCAAAGAGTTATTTATAACTGTCCTCCCGCAACAGGATTCTTGAGGGAGGATGTTGGTAGGAACGCTGCTATTCCATGTACACACACATCGACACACACAGCAGCTGAATCTCTGCTTAATGAATGCAGAATACTGTTCTGACACAAGTCCTGGGGTTTTTCCCAAGGAGGTCACTTGTATGGGAGGGGGGGCGGGGGGAGAAAGAATGCAGCTCCAACCACAGTCAGTCCACACCTCATCTGAAAGCCTGGAGGCCTCCCACAAATTGCCATAACTTCTTCATGAACTCATCAGAACTGACAGCATGGGTAAGCCTCTGACCATACAAACAAACCCAAATACTAATGTGGCTTCGCTCTGGCTTGCCTTAGACTCACCTCCTCTCAGAAAGCAGCCACCATACAGCTTCTGAAGCCCATGTGAGAGCGGGGAAAAGGAAAAACTTATCCTTGAAAAACTCAGGTCTCCAAACTTGTCACCCCACAGGAAAGCTATCCCCACCTGCCGCAGCCGAGCCTCGCCCCCCGCTGGCTGCGGCTCCTTCGCTTGCTCATGTGGAACAAGTTACAAAACCAGATCATTGCTTAACCAATTTAACCAGTAACCTACCGCAGGTGAAGAATGACCTTCATAGTGTTCTTACTTTCTTGTACTCTAGGATATGGATGACCCAGGTAGAAAAATGAAACTATCTATCTGAAAATGCGATGGCAAACGTCTAATCCCCAAAATGCAGCCGTACGTATGGGGCCTCCACGCAGCAGCGCGCCTTCGTTACTGTCCTGGCTGCCAGCAGGTTGGTGAGGAACAGAAATAGTCCTCCTCAGGCAGTCAAGAATGCCTGCCTGCTAGTTTATTTTCTTTGTTTTGCAGTTTCAAACGTGAGCGTTCAGCCTGCCTGTCTGCTGTGAGAAGGCTCTGCAGCCGAGGAGACGCTGCTTCCCCGTGCTGAGGTTTTGCACGTTTTCCTCTCCTGGCATTTCCCTGTGCAGGGGGAAAATTTGCATTTTGCTCTTTGTGTACAGAAAATGTAAAGAAACTGGGAAACGGGACGGGGTTGTTTACAAACCCTCTCCACAAGCCAACGTAGCGGCAAAGGAAGACCGAATGCAAAATCTCCATGAGAGAGAAAACAAAGCCTGTCTCTCTTCCATCTTGAATATCAGGGTCCTGCCAGGCAGACACGATGCTTCGCACATTTAAAGGTGCAAAGCATATAATAGGAGCTATATCATAGGGGAAAGAAATAAGTCTGCCTGCATTTCAG
The DNA here is from genome assembly GCF_964106895.1 of Numenius arquata. Taxonomy (NCBI): domain Eukaryota; kingdom Metazoa; phylum Chordata; class Aves; order Charadriiformes; family Scolopacidae; genus Numenius; species Numenius arquata. Next base: position 25,644,695 of record NC_133587.1, on the reverse strand, counting down.
AGAAGGTAGGATTGGAAGGAAAAAAAACAAACATCACAAGCCAAGCCTTTCTCCACCGTTTTTTTTTCGATACATGGATCTGTATGTTACGAACTACCACAGCGGTAGAAGGAGGTGTTGCAAAAGGGAAAGAGGCAACTGATTCCAAAATTGCAATTCAAACCCTCTTGTACACAGCATAGAAATTAGACGAGATGCGTAATCTTTTGTACTGATGGGGCTGAATTAAGAAGCTTCCATTCACGGTCATTCTATATTTATTTCAGCTACACAAACCCTGGTTTGCTTTTGGGGTTCAGAGAAGCTGGAAAGATTTCATAACACCAATGTGTCAGAGTTTGACAGCTGGTTTTCATTCCAGACAACACAAGGGATGTACAGCAGTTATTGAAATATGAGTTATCAAAGGAACAGCAGTGATGTTGCCCTTTACAGTTAGTTTTATTCTAAGACTCTTGTGCTTTGTTACATTTTCTTTAAAAAAAAAAAAAAATCCCTCTCCTTAGCAGCACTAAAATTAGCAGTGCCAAGAATAGATAGCAAAATCATCTTCCTCCCCATTTATTTTGCTCAGATGTGAATGACGCTGCATCAAGCACAGAAAAGGAACATGTTAGTCTCATGCCACTGGAAAAACAAGTGTATTACATTGCTGAAATGTCAATTTTCGCCATGCATTTGATAATAGATTGCGTGCTCAGTTTCTTGCATCCGTTGTAGCAGCTTACCGAAGATACGCTCCGCATTCGCCAGCAAACCAGCCTGTGCCCTTTGGACTGAACCATTCCAGCCAACTCTGGCTTTATCATTAGCCCTTTTAGGTGTGGCCTGGCCTGTCAGGTGGTTGTGTATTTAAAAAATAGTTAATACTTTCTCAACAACAGAATCCTTCACCTGATTGATCTTTTTTTGTGGGTGGTGGTTATTTTTTTTTTTTTATTATCCCATAATCTTCCATCATGCACTCTTCCCGCAACGATTTTTGGCTACCGTAACAGGTGAAAGGTCACACCTGGACGTCATCCATCACAGCGGCATTTTCTCGGCACTGCGATTGCATGGGTGGCTGTTTGTTTTGCAGGCTGTGGTAAGCAGGTAGGAACGACTCCGGCAAGAAAGGTTGCACGCTGCTGGTGCAGGTCCCCAGATGACTTCTATCATGATTCTAAGGCTCTGCATGTCGTGAAATGCCCTGACACTGAGCTGCAGTCTGTTTCAAATTATACCAAATGCCCACACATAAATCTCACTCAGAGTGGTCCTCCTCAGACACAGGATGTGACAAGCTCAGGGTGCAGAGAGCTACTTAACTAGGTACAATTGCTATATCCTAGTTATCATTTGGAAAAAAATAAATAAATAAAAAGGACTTAGACTATCTTTCTTCAACTCACTTACCAAAACCGAGACTGGAAAGCATCGGTGATCATACATGTCTTCTCCGAAAACTCTGAAGAGGAACCAGCTTTTAGAGACTCTTTCCCTCCAGCTGCAGCCTTGTGAAACCTGCTTGTCTTCAAAATCCTACAGCGGTAGTTGAGCGAGCTGTGCTGTCAGCTGCCTGGCTTTAGACACACTGCTGCTGCAGGCTAGAAAATTAATGTGGGGTCAGCATCCGAGGGATGGGTGCAGAGGGGAAGCCAGAAGAGAGGAGGCAGGAAACTGTATCTATGAGAAGGGACCTGCCTAAAGAGCCCCTGCTTTTCTCCCCCTGCCTTGCCCCTGCCTTGCGCGGTATGGGATGCCACGTTGGGCAGGAAAGAGCAGCTGAAAAACAGTGCAGGACGCAGACAGTATCACGCCATCAGGCCCTGAAAGCAGTCAGCATCTCCAGGAACAGGGAAGGCTGAAAGTAGCAGTTGGCACAGAGAAGATGTTACCAGCTTGATGAAGGTAAGAAGTGCTGTAAGAAAACGAGAAAGGAAAGTGGACAAATTAGCTGAATAAATTTTGTGGTGAAAACAGCTGGATGAGCCTCTCTGGAGACTGAGAAAAACCAGAAACAGAATGGAGAGATCATCATCATCTGTCCATGCTTATAATGATGACAGATATGACAACCCGCCCAAGCCAAGCGTTCCCGTCCTGCTGCGGCACTTTCTCTTCCCAGAGCAAAGCTCCTTGGCAGTCGCTTCGAGCCCAACAGACAACTGACATCTTTTACTGCTGCCTCCTGTGTATTTATTTACTGTTCACTATGTCTTTTTCGCTTTTGTATTTTCCTTTCTCTCCATCTCGGTGACAATCAGTAAAGAACATTAGCTGCAAAACGTCATTGCCTGTGAGCAGGCACAAGAACCGCCTCTTTCCAGAGCTGGATCCTCTCAGAGTCTCCTTAGCAGCATTTGTCTCTCATCGGATGTCATGTAAGAAATATCCGTGTTTAATAGTTGGGTCAAAAACTTTTCATTGAGGTGTTTCTATAGCCCAAAGGATCTATATTTAGCTATCTTCTTCAGTTTTGTGCTCATTTCTTCTATTAAGTCCTAATCTCCACGATTTCAGCGTAGCGTTACAGTCTCTCTCTCCCCCTTTACCCCAATAAATTGCCAATGCAGATATTCCCGTCACATTGTAGGGAAAAATCCCAACAATTATATATCAATAGCAGGCACAAGAACTATGGCAGAAATTGTATTGTCACCTGATCTCTATACATCTCTGCATTTTGCAGACCATTGTATGAGAAGCCATGTAAAATGCCTGGTCCCTGAAGTACTCACTTCAAAAGTTGACTAAATGCATTTTGAAGGGAAAAAAATTAGTTATTGATATTTCCCTGGATGGAAATGATTTCCACTCCTGAGTAAAGCTCCACTCTGTCCCTGACTACCACTCATCCTCACCCCTCAGCCTTGGGCTGTGTGGGCCGGGGAGGGTAACCCAGCAGGGCAAGCACGCGGCTGCCAGAGGGCTGGCAAGCTGCCATTGCAACTCCCAGCCACAAAAAGGACTTTAGAAGGGATCCTGGGAACTGCAGACCAGGAATTTTGCTGTCCATCCTTGCTAGTGGCAGTAGGGTCTAAAAAAATAAAGTCACCATATATAGGGATAAACATGGTCTGTTGGGAACAAGGCAGCGTGGCTTCTGCAGAGAGAAACCCTGCCTCACCAACCCACCACAGTCCTTGGAGTGCATCGGTAAAGATGGCATGTGGGTCCAGCAGACACACAACAGTCCAATTTTGAAAAAGCTTTTGATGAGGTTCCACACCAAAGGATATCAGAGAAACTAACTTGCCACAGGACAGGAGGAAGGACTCTTATGGGCAGGAAATTGGAAGCAGGACATGAAGCAAAAGATAAGGCTTAATAGTCACTTTTAAGGGTGGAGAAGAGGCATCAGCAAGGTCTCTCCGCTGTGGGATTGATGGTGGAACTGGTTTTACTCAAAGTTTTCAGTGAGTACCTGAAGAGGAGAGCATACAATGAAGTCCTCAATTTGTATGTGACACTAAGCTTTTTCAGGCAAGTAACTCTAGAAGGACTTCATAAAATTGAGTGAGCAGGCAATGGGTCCATAAGCAGATACTAGAAGGGTTAGGCAGCAATGAGCCTCTAACATCCAAATCCACCAGCTGGGGATGCTGGGGGAGTACAGAGAGGACTGGCCGCAGGATGTGACCAGGCTGACCTGCTCTCTGTAGGTAGCACTGCCTCCTGCCACTGCTGGAGACAGACTCAGGGCTGGAGGTACCATTGGTCTGACGCAGCAGCTAATGTCTTCTGTTCTTAAATGTGCTTCTGCACATCATCCCAAGACACTTCCTAGTTTCTGTGCACACTCTGGTGAGGTGAATTCCTGGCCTAGCACTAAGCTTGGGATGTAATAACCCATAGAGTCCAATTGCTTCAGTCCCCAAAGCCAGTACTGCCTGCCTCCCTCCATGTCTTCCTAGTAGCTGACCTGCTAGGCACGCTAAATATAAAGCTCTTCAAGGACCACAGGACAGTTAAAGAGAGGAGGAAACAGACTTTACAGATGCGCTTTCGCACACGTGCACTCTCTCACTTCCTCCTTCTCAACTGGCAGCCCTTGAAGAGCAAGGGTCTACGTAAAAGCGACAAACACTTGACTGGAAATCCTTGCTTTGAGCTCCTTGCCTTTGCTTGGATTTCTGTGGGGTTTGGAGAGCATCCTTTCAAGGTCCAGGATCTCTCCACTTTCCATTCTTCCTCCTCAGTCTGCTGGTGCAGGCATGTCCATCCCTGTGCTGCAGGAAGGCCCCTTCCTTTTAAAGGCAGGGTCTGCTGATGCTCATTCCTGCCTCTGCTCTACCCAGGTCCTCCACAGACCCAGCCTCGGAGCAGGCAGCTGTTGGAAGTCAGTGGCTCAGTCTGCCAGTTCCACAGCCACACTCCTGGAAGCCAAAAATTGCCTGATTCAGCTCCAAAGCACTGTCTGCCCTCGACTACGACAGGCATATGTTAATCCACGCAGAAGGTCGCTGTCAGGAGTACCATTAAGGAAATGGAGCTGAGCCCCCGCAGCCGACAGAGCAGACGCCCTGCAGCCGTTGTGGTGCATTTCTGCCTGACAGCGCTGACACCCCCCCGGCACAGAACCAGGGGCTGGGGGATGAATTGGAATCAAGCAAGCACGATTTAGCAGCTCGTGTAGTCTGTCAGCCCTCTGTGCCGTGCGGTTTCTGCAGCGATAGGTAAAGGGTAAATTCCCTGTCTTTCCCAGCTCCTCCTGCTTCCCTGTTTGCTTGGGTTGTAACCCGAAGCCTGCCCTGCATTACATCCCCTTTTCCAACACCCAGATGCAGGATCTCGGAGGTTCCTGAGCTCACTTTATTGAGGGAGGACTGATGATCCCACGCCAGAGACAGACCTCTGCTACCACTTAGAGGAGCTGCATCCCAGCTTCCCCTCCCCCAGCCCCTTCAACACCACCCACACAGCAATCCATCAGCATCATCCATGGAGCATCTGGGGGCAACATGTAATTAGGAATGATGCTGTCTGCCATGTATAGACATAGTACTGCAAAGAAAAGCTGGTGAAAGTAATACCCACCAACAGACATACCTTATAGTGTGTATCAAGCATTAGTGGGGAAAAGTAAGTGGAAAAGTGGAGGGAAGATACAGAGAGAAGAGAGAGAGATGAGGTAGAAATGTACTCCACAGAGCTTTAAAACAAAGCTGTTGTTAAAATACGTGCTCAGAGTGATCATGATGTAGTCATTTGATAAAACGGTTTATTTGAAGCAATAAATGAATTCTGTAAAATAAGAACACCCTGTCCTGCTGGGTAAGTAGAGCTGCATTTGCCCCATGATCCCTTTACTGGGATACAACCCAGAAGAAATGGTGCAGGCACCCACATGCTACATTACCTGCGCGCGGGACATCATGGGGCCCATGGTGTTTTCCTCTCCTCTTGAAGTCTTTCACTGCAAAAGATCTTCTTGCGATTTTCCCCAGAGCTGATAGTGCGTGGCGCATCTCAAGCATGCCTGCTCCTCAATTTGGGAATGTTTCTTTCCAATTATTTCATATTTTTAATCTCCACCTTAATTTTTTTTTTTTAAAGGATTTCAAAAAATTGGTTGTGCTTGTCACGACACTGTAAGCATTTAATATGCATGCCTGTGGGTTCACTTTTCAGGCATACATCAGCCTATTGTCACAGCAAAAACCAGCTGGTTGTGAGATGCTATAACAATTCTGCCAAGACTCAGTAACCAGCCTTGGAAAAAGCAAAGTCAAACAAAAGGAGCGTGAACTACGACAAGCGATGTGTGGAGTGGTAATTTAAAAGGGCTGAAGGAGATGCGAAGAGTAATTTGTCAACTAAACAAAAACACAGGACAAATTAAAGCACATCACAACCTGGAATCAAGAAGCAGAGGGAGTACGTGAGGTCTGGAAAAGCATCAGAAGGAGCTAAAGGAGAGATTCTTGCATCTCTCCCACAGATAAAGTCACGTATGAGATATGTGAATCAGTGAATTTGAGTTAAAGCAAATGAAAAAATAAAAAAAAAAATACAGAGAGACAAGGAAATCCGGAAAAAAGTGACTGAACGCTATTTCATTCTGCAGGAGAAAGGGAAGAAAGCAAATGGACCAGCTGCCTGCTCAGGGCACAATGATACAGCAACAGAAGACAGTGAAGACCTCAGTGCTGTGCTTTTGGGGCTATGGAAACCGCTCTTCTACCAAGGAGTTTTTCAACTGCATTATGGAGCCAGATCAAATCTCCCCATCACTTTGTTCTTTCACTTGGTTTCCTAATCTGCAGCAGTAGAAGTGATGGCAGTTAAACAGGATGGAATTTATATCAGGCTCAGAAATTGTACTTGCTGCCTAGGGTTTCCCTGCAGAACGGCTTCAAATTACAGCCCGCTTGTGTGAAGTTGCAGAGTTTTGTCATCTAACCGTTCCACCAGCCCAGAGCACATCCCGGGAGCTGGGCCGCCGTCATCTGACTGCCATATGCCTGGGCCCAGGAACCTTTCTCCAGCGCAGAGTCACCCTCAAATCAACAAAAGCTTTTGCCTGGCTGAGGGTTTTCAGGACCAGCTCCCCAGACAAGTAGGACGCCTGTCTGCAGCACTAGTTAACAAACATCCATCTTTTATGTGTTCTTCATGTGTCTATCACCCCAGGATTCCAACACACTAGCACCACATTGCATTCATCGGCAACAGATTGGAATGAACATTCAGCTGAAGTTTTAGTAGCTTACTAATGAATTTTCCCAAATTACCTTTTAGTTTTGTGGATTTTTTTCAGTTCCTTCAATAGCTATTGCTTGGACGGGTTCACACTATGATCCTGACAGGCGACTTAGCTGTGTATTAAAGGATCTCTAGCTCAGGACTACTCAGGTCGAGGGGAAGGGAGAGGTATATCCCTCCTTTAAGATTCAAATAATTTTCATTAAGATTACAGAAAATTACTTGTGATCTCCGAGGAGCAGGAAAAACCCAGATTTCACTTTGCTTTTGTAGTTCTGTGTCCTTCCCTTAGGTGTGCAATGATGTTGCTGTCTATTTTCACACAGAAGGAATCCAGCTGAAAGTACATTTTATTATAAGTCCAGATGATATTCAAGAGGATGAAAAACTCATTTTTCTCAGGTGGTCAGAAAACAAATCCCAGTAAACTGACATTCTTTCCTCTCTCATCTGAATTACGCAGAGGAATTCAAATTGTTTATAAAGCTGTTTCAAAGATGTCTTAAAAAAGAAACACACGAAATGAAAAAAAAAAAAAAAAAAGAGGACAGTCCTGGACTTTTTCACCTTCTCAATTACTTTTCAATCTCTTAAGAACAGTCATTTAGGTCAGAGTAGTTAAACTGCTATAAAACAGCTGCTAAAGTACTCTTCTATTGTAAATTAAACAGCAATTTTACCAAACATTCCCATTGCAAGACTACATTAGCATAAACATAAAATTGGGATTTTAAAAAACGCTTGGAGGGGGAAGGGCTAGGCCTAAAATAATGATTCAGAACCTCATGATAATTTGAGTCAGTAGCAAAAATTTTAACAGATTTTTGTGACTAGTAGGTCACGTCCGATATAAAAAGATATATAAATACGCGTAGATGGTCCAAACTGGAGCTCCACACCTCAGAGAGAAAGCCAAGTGTCCACCCTTGCTGTTGGACAGGGCAATGGGCAAAGGGCGATGTAGCTACAGCTTCTGAAATGGCAGCTTCTTAAAACACTATCACCAAAACAGTTCATTTTCTTCACTTTAACCAAGGGAATTACCACAAGAAAATTAGTTAAGGCCAGCTACACACTGACCACATCGGTAAACAGTAATAACGCTCAGCTCTCATCACAGTTTTCAACTTCAAAGCACTAAAGAACGACACCCCTTGGACATCCTGAGGAAGTGGAAGCCCTCCCTGTGCCAGACCCAACCAGGTAAAGTTGGTGCACTGCTGCCAAATGGACATGGGATGGGGGAGGGGAGAGGAATCTATAACTCCCCTCAGCCCTATGGGTATATGCTATAGTCTGCCTTTCCCAGGGCATTTTCCATGGCGGGGTGGGGTCTTAACCCATGCAATGAAGGACAGACTGGTTTCAGCTCCATCTCTCTGGCTGTGGTGGCATACAAGCAGCAGAGGCACAAGACCTGCTCTCCTTGAACCCTGCCCAGCCTCCCACTGCAAATTTTCCCTGTCTGCTCCAGTGTCTCCAAGCCCTTGTAGTCTTCACAGATAAGTTGGCGTAGGATTTGCTTTGGAGTGACTGAAACCAAGAAAGTTTCATATTGTTAAACTGCTTATAGAATTGTTGGAGTTATCCTCCTTTCTGTTCCCATAAAGCAAAAACATCCGTAGGAATAACAATCCAAGACTAGACTGGGATGATCGGCACTGCCACTGTCCCACCAACTGATGCAACCACGTGGGCTCAATGCAGGAGGCAGAGACAACAAGCCCCAAGACCAAACTCGGAGATGGCTACAGCAAGAAGGTATTACTCATGAAAGGAGACAGAAAACTTGAAGCCTCCTTACATACTCATTTCCCAAAGCAGGTAGTAACTGCAACACCAGTATGTTACTGATTCTTCTAATGTCTCTTTTTATTTCATGCCCTGCACAGCTGGGAATTTGGGTCTCCAACACAGAGCATGAGCCATTCCACAAAAGCTCTAGAAAGATTTTCCTACCATTCCCTTATTTGAAGCACCGTCAGGGAAGAAAACAAGAAAGTCATTTTATCACTTCTGCTTTGTTTCCAGCAAGAAGCAGAGCTATTCAGAGCACAAAGGGGTATGGGTTGATGCAGATCCGGTGCCGGATTCTCACTGCCATGGAAATCAGATCCAGTGCCGGATTCTCACTGCGATGGAAATCGAGTGGGTGCTGCCGACCTTAATGGAAATTAGTACCATAAAACTGGCATTAGTGAGCAGAGGACCTGCCAACGACCTGCTCTCCTCCAGCCACTACAGATGCTTTACAGAGGCAAACCTTGTGAAAGCAAAGACAGAAATCAATTACGTTTTGGTTGACCATGTTGCAAGTGTGTGTGCATGTATGTGTATACAGGGAGGGGTTACATAAAGATCAGAGCAGACTACAAACGCGAGCTGTTCTTTCCAAATTTTATACATTGCTTGAGTTATAAAAAATTAACTTCGCCCAACTCAGTAAACTCCCTTCCCTCTTTGTTCATATTCACTCTAGTATATCCATCATTTTTGATCCTCTACTGATTTCCATTGTTGGAGCTTATTTTCTGTGACTTGAGAACCTGAAATTACGCTATATATCTTTGTAGCTCATTGAACTAACCAGCATTTATTTTAATTTAGTAAGGGAACATTTGGCTGGGTGTGACCAAATAAATACTGTGTCTAAACCAACACAAATACACTTTGCACAAGGCCATAAACCTGTCTCAGAGCTCTAATGATATTGCAAGTCAATGAAGCTTCAGTGTTCTCATTAACATGATTCCATCAGACCTCTATGTTGCATATTATTAATTTTTAACTATAGATTGTAATATAATTTATAGCACTGTGGGGCAACAAAGATTGAATCTTGGTAGGAATCCAACCTTCTAGGTTGATAATGGCTTTAACACTGACCTAATATTGAAAGGTGAACTTCTACAGAGGCCATCAGACCTAATTACAAATAGGACAAGGATAAAACACGTCACTAGTCTGTATCAGTAAAGACCAAACTTTCCTTGAGAGCAACAGGCACAGAACTTGTCAAAAGATTATGAAGAGTTTTGTTTCTGATTTTGACACAAAAAATAATCAATAACTTTGTTTTAAAGAGAGACATTAACACACATTCCCCTCTCCCAAAACTTAATTTTTCTTATAAAAGGAACAAAATATAGAATAGCTAAAGTTATTCTGGGTATCTATTCTTTAACGCAATTTGGAGGTAGGAGCTAGTAGGAACAAGCATATTTTTATGAAGAAAAAGTAAGCCTTCAAAATCTCTGTGGAAATCTGTTAAGAGGATGACATCAGTACATTGTTCCTCTCCATAGCTTGGTGATGCATGAGAGTGAACACAACGCTTTCTGCTACAGAGAGTAGATCATGATCCTCAGCACTTCGCTGAGCACTCAGCGAGCCCTCGTGATCACGCCTCTGGGTGGGAGAGAACACAAACAACTACAAAATGCGTTTAACCCAAGTAAGAGTACCTTCTTGTGAAAGGCAGCACAATACCATTTTCTGGTCTAAAAGGCATTCTCATCATCAAAATATGCTTTAGTATTGCTTACATGTATTTTCTAATTCAATCTTTTGTGCAGTATCTAGAAATACAGTACAGTGGTAATAATGTAATTAGTATTTTCAGTAGCTAAATTATAGAGCTGACTGCAGAATACAGCATAGCAGCATCAATATTAACAGTTAAGTATTATACAAAAGTGACATCAATAGTTTTAGTATAGTCATGAGAGACATCGTAATTTGCTGTTTCTCCAAGATCCCTTCAAATTGTGTCAGATGAGGCAACTCACAAAATCCACTGGCTTTCAGTTCAACTCAAATTCTAAAAATCAGCATCTCAAAGATTTCTTGGGTAAATTTTTGTAGGGTCTTCAGCAATATTCCTTTCTGAATATGGTATTAGTTATAAGGAAGTTAAGTTCTGCTGCATCAACCTCTCATATGAATTTAATTTTCCCAGCACTTCTGCAAGTTAACAAAGGAGTATAGCAGCTACTTCACAGCTGAAGATGATGATACATAAGGATTTGTAATAATTATCCAAGACCATAAAAGCTATCCTATGTCAGTGTATGAAGTGGAACCACTGGCTTTGCAATCTAGTGCTACCCCATATTTCCTTTCTTCCCCGGTCACATAGTGAGGTCTAAAACTTTAACAACCAAGATACTGAACACCAAGCAGCCATTAAGGAAGATACTGAGGTGAGCACGCTTTCACAGATTCCTCACGTGAAGTGACAATAGTCAGCCACCCCTAATGCCCAGAAATCAGAGGACTCCAGTTTACACCAGAAGCTGAAGGCTATCCCACAGCATCCTCCATGCCTTAAAAATCCCTTTTGGCCAAGCTAATTCACAACCTCCTCCACCAAATCAAGAACACAGGATCTACCCACACTCCATCCGCTTCCTAATTACAGTAACTTTATGCTTTATTTCACAAAATGAGATTCTTTTTTCCTTCACCAGTTCCATTCAGCTCCTTCAACATTTTGTTCATTTGTTTGTTAAGATGCAGATCTCCAGCAGATTGATCACTTCAGATGAGACAAAGCAATCCCTTGGTAAATCCCTCTGGAAATGCAGACCATATTACATGCACAAGAGTTGAACTCCTTGAATTTCCCCTTTTCAGATCCTCTTGGTTTCCAGTCATTCAGATAAAGAATGGAGCTTTTGTAGGCCAGTTAATCCATCCACTGAATGAAATATGGTAAAGTTTTACACATCCACATGTTCTTTCAAGTCCCTGGTTTACATCTGTAGATGTAATAATAGCTGTAGTAATGTAGACAAAAATCATGGCTTGGGCCCCCAGAGAAGATCTTTAAAAACTTGGGTTGAAAAGTCCCAATGCTGCAGTCAAAGGAACTGGCAAAATGATTAAGGGCTGTCTCCGCTTACATTTATTTCTGCCAAAGCACTGGCTTAATTTTCTTTGTGTGTCTTAATAAGCCACCTCTGTGAGAGGGACTCTTACTTGAAATGCTTGTATGTCCTAAGCTCAGAAGTAGGCACTGTTGAGTGGTAAGCTGAGACAAACATCCCAAGGTGGTGTCAGGCTCAAGCTGCAAAACGAGCCTGTTCATCTTCTCTAGCATCACAGTCACAAACTAGCATGAAAATAGCATTTGCATAATGAATTAAAATGCAAATTTACATTTTATTCTATGAAATTGAGACAAACGATACACACTTGAAGCCTGCCAGAGTAGCAATTACAAACATTAATATAGTTTTAGATGATGACTTAAGCCAAATGAGAGCTGTGTACATCAGAGCTTGTGAAACACTTCAGGTAAAAAGCAACTCTTGCCCTAGTAATGTAAGCCTAAAATACAAATTAGCAATAACTCTGATGTTAAGGGCTAGATCCGCCTTGTGCAGACACTTACCTCCAGGGAAGACTCCAGCCACAAGGTGTACGTACAATGCAGGGAAGCACCTGCCAGCAAATGAGAGCTGAGGGGGTCTCAAATTATGTGGGAGAGGGCTTTGCACTGGCACAGCCTAATGGGATGTGGCATCGTCCAGGAAAGTCCTGTGACAAGAAGCCAAACAGCCACTGGCCTAGGATAGAACTGCCTAGCTGGTGTAAAGATGTATTTGTGCTAGGTCTGATTTAGATTGTGCTCTGCACAATCAGACCACTTTGAAGGTTTGCCTTGTGCAATCATTTCCTTTGTCAAGAATCAGAAAAAGACTGTGAAAAGACTGTGAACAAATTGTTTAGGCATTGAAATTTAACCCTGTGGAATCCTTACAGTGTAGCACAGTGTGACACAGCAGGAGCACATTTGTCAGGGGACTGAAGCCTCTTTGCTCTCTCTGCACAAAACATATACATCAGCATTGTGTGGTGTGGGTGTGCTCCCAAGCACATGATGCAGCTATGGGTACGCAGCTCCATGTCTACCCTGCTTCCCATCTGCACTGCAACTGCATTCAGCTCTCCAAACCATTTCTGTTCCATTAGGGAAAATAAAGGTTTCAGATCCTTCAAGACTGCCTGGAAGTCCTTCCACTACATTTTCTTTGAGAGATTGTAAAAGATTTGATTTTTAAATATCCATAATGCATGTGTGAAAATTATTGAGCATTACACCAATCTTTTTAATAGAACTAATGTTTTCCCACTAGTGTCCTAGCATTAATAATGTCAGAATATAAACACCAAAAACAAAAAGGCATTTGATAGAAGCCAGTCAGTTCCAAGACTTTTCACTCTGATGTGGGCTAAGGAATGAACCCAGCTGGTGTGTTTTCTATACTAGCATTCATGACACCAACAGTTTCCGTCCCAGTTAGGCTCCACACAGCAAAGTACTGCGCATCCCCTGCTCCTCCTGAAGAGCAGAGTCTGAGAGCACCAAGTACCTCGCAGCAGGAGCACAGCCCTCTGTAGAATTAGACCTTAACACAAGATAGCCCATCAATGTTTTTGTGAACTGATGAAAAATATGCTGACAAGAACAAAAGCAAATAGTCTTTTGGAATTTGGCAGAGAAAAGCTACTCTAAATCATTTCCAACTGCAATAAGTCTTTGCTCCTGTTTTACGAGTAATAGAAGAGACTATCCCTGTTTTATAAACTCATTCAGTTAATATGTTTAAGAAAGTAGACAAGTTTCTCTCCTGCAGGGGTTTTCAAATATTGTCTTTCCTTGTGGCTGCCAGTATTTCAACATCCCGTTCCAGAAACACTGTTTATTACTCTTCGGAAAAAAAAAAAAAAAAAAAAGAAGAAAAAATCCCACAAAGAACTGTTACATACAAGGAGAAGAAAAATGGTTAGAAGAACAAAAAATGGTAAATGACAGTTACATATTAGGAAATACTAAAGGGTTGTATGCTGCTCCATGCTGCTACAGTACACCAGAGGAGTGAGCAGAATGTAAAAGTCTTTTCACTTTACATAAGAAGGCAGAAATATTTCCAGGATGTTCTATTGACAGGCAAGAGCTCATACCTCCAATAACCTCCACGTCAATGTGATCTGCAACTTCAAGACTAAGTTCCAAGTGTGTTTCAACTCAATTCTGCAGCAATTTCAGCTCTTGAAGAATAAGTACTGAGCAGCCTTAGTCCCACCACTCAAATCAGTGAGACTCAAGTATCCTTGGGTTTTCTCTGAATGCACCCAGAACTTTGCTAACAGTGTTCCTGCAGCCAAGCAATTCTCCTCTCTTCTGAGCTGCACAAATTTGCTGCTGACCCAAATGGAGCCGAACCTCCCAGGGTCAGCTTCCCTTTGTGCCAGTGGAAGTTCTAAGTTCACTCTGTTCTTTCCAAGTGGAACAACAATGCATACACCAAACAGCGTATTGCTTCTTCCCTCCACAGTGAATCCTGCCTTAATTCCGGACTTTTGCAGAAGATGTATTATCTACCACGCTATCATATCATGCAGAATCCAGCCCTTTTATCATCATCAGATCTGATAATGTCTTTATTTAGCAGCTACTAACATCTTTGGAGATACAAAATCACATCACATTAGTTTCTGAAAGGTAGCAGTAGGAGATATCTCAGTGCAGAATGGATTCTATAATTAGAAAAAGCACAGGGGCCAGCTTTTTCCCCCCTCATCAAGCTTGGGAAGCTCTAAACAATATGCAAAGGCAAAAGGGGAAAATGGTTACAGTACTGAGAAGGCTAAAATTTGAATGAGATAATAACAAACCTTTCTTGTGGAAGGAAAAGGAAATGACTGATTCTAAAAAAGCTTCTGTGATAAATCATCATCCCTGCATGAAATTCCATTCATATATGCTGCAATATCTGGTAGTAATGTTAGAGAAAAACAAAAAAGAATAAAAACTTAGCAACAAACAAGTTTATAAAGAACAAAATATAGCTTGCCAGAATTGCTGAGTTCTTTCAGTAGCTCAATCAGTAGAAGGAGATTTCAGAATCAAACAAGAGTTTCCACAGCTGTATTTGTATTACAGTCATAAAGGCATAAATGTGAAATACAGCTCTAATAAAAAAATGAAGTTTATATAACTGGATGGTAATTTTCCACCCTTTCCAGAAGTAGCTCAGAATATCCAGGGGAATAATACCTGAAAAAGAAAGATTTTGTTTGTGCGTTAGACTACAAGGCATGTTCTGTGCTAAGTAATGAAACACTATTCATATTTCTGTTGATCAGGAAAAAATCCTAGCATTAAACACTGGTCAAGGAATTCTACAGTTATTCCCTTACAATGTTTTAAGAGCCTGCTTTAAAACTTACATTACCATTTATACTTGGAAGTCAGGTTTTCAAAAATAGGTTCAGTTTCTTTTAGGGCATGTAGGTAAGAGGCTAGTTTTTAGATAGGTTCAGCAGCCATAAGCATTGTCTCTACTGAGCAATGTAGATGTTAACTTCTTTTGAAATTATGGCCTCTAATAAAAAAGCATGAGTTTACACAAAACCATAGGCTGCCAGACGACAATAGTCTACTGCTGTTCGTCAAACATAAGCATACACCCCAAAGCTAATGTGAAGTCTACATCAATGCGAGACACATTGATTCTGGAACAAAAAAAATTTATCACAATGACCTTCTGTCTCTAATGCCAACTCAAGGACGGAGATTATCCAATAGGTTTTCATTAGAGTAGGACTCTATGGTGCCATTATTGTCCTGCTGTCATTCAGTTGGTTTTCCACAATGGACCAACTACATGTTTCCAATATGCAAGCATCACCAAAGCTGCATTTAGTTCTTGTTTTCCAGGTTAAGAGTATCTGAAATTTATTACGGTGTTATTCTAAAAACATACATCTTGGCACATTTCTGGTTTTGCAAGCATGTAAATTGTGATTTCTGAGCCCTGGAAGCTTTAACTATAAAGAGAGAGGAACATACTTCCATGTAATGTATGCCTAAAATTTATTCAAGTAAAAATCCCCAGTGTTTTCACACTGAAGGAAGATCCATTTACCTTGTTGATTTTCATTTTCTGGATGATTTCTGCATAATGCAACTCTTTTTAAAACTCACATTAGTTCTTTGATTTTATAGCTAACTTTTCAATGCATTATTATATTCAGTCTGCAAACAGCCTAAAATAACAGGTCTCCAGGACAAACCCGGAGCTGGAGTCTATTATAGCAGCTGTGCCTCAGGCAGCACAACCAACATCAGGCAGCAGCACAAAGAGGCAAGCAGGAGATGCTCGAAGGGGCCCTTTTCTTTATTACATCCCAGCCTACATGACTAACCTTGCTTCATTTACAGGGGAAAAAAAAAGCTGCAACAAAGAAACATTAATTACATCCAGAATAGCGTAAGAAAATGTCCTTTTTTCCTCTGAAGTATTCACTGCAAAATAAAGTGTCTTTATGATCTTGCTTTTACCCATTTGACAGCCACTGGCCTTTCCTTGCGGAGACAAACAGGGCTTCATTTTGCATGACTTAGTTTGTAGCTACTATTAGCTGAAGAACTCTGTTGCTATAATTAAAATTGATGATGCAGATTTTCAGAGCCTGTAGAGGGAGTGCACGAGTACAACATCCTTTTGATGTGTTGATGGAGTGAAGGACTGGTAAATGGATATCTAGAATCTAGGAGGGCATTTCTCTCATTATTACAATTTAGGATGGTGACATTTTGACTGTAAGCTATTTAATAGTGTTTCTGTATTCATTAAGGGCAAAGTTCAACTTGGTGCAGACAGCTGGTGTATGGTCCTTTTATATAACACTTAAGCCTCATGATGAGGCTGGGGGAGGAAGGACAGCTGTGGGCAAAGCAACTGTGCAGGAGAGCCTCTGGACCCTCTGTACATCAGAGGAAGTTTCAAAGGAGCCTCTGAATGCACTAGTTCAGACAGGCTCTTGGGGAAGTCTAGGATACATCAAAAGATTCACCAATACCTGTATTTTGGAGCCTGAATAAACCATAAATAAGTTACCGAGATAACCCAAATTTCCCACAGACATTCATTAATATGAGAGCAGTTGTGCCAAAGCCTTAGAGTCTGTCTGGGTAGTGTAGGACTGACTTTTCTTCCCAGTTTCCTGCAAGAGCCTGATTATTTGGGCTTAGTTTACAGACAAAGAAATCTGATTCCAGAAACAATCAGAAAAGAGAAAGTGTTTGAAAGTATGTCTAGCAGTTGTGCTACCACTGCGGCAGTTAACTAAAGTTATGCTGTTTTATTAAAAGCAAAGTTCATGTAGAAGTTAAATTAATATTTTAAATCCTTGTTTTGTGCTGTTCCTGTGAAAAACATCTAACAATATTGTAAGCATGAATGTTTTAAATTTAATTTTCCCTACCTCACTATTTCCTCTGGATAGCAATTATTAATAGTGTTAATATATTCCTGAAGAAGTGACCCAGGTTCTGCTTTTATTTCTTGAACCTTTTTAAGTCCACCAGTTGTTACAAAGAGACGACGTGCTTTACTGTCATGTGGTAACACCTACACACAGAAAAGTATATTAAAAAAAAAGAAGATTTTCTTCTAAAGGAATCTCTGTGCTACTAGGCTCAAATATTGCTTATCTGTTTTTAATTCAGAGGACAGATAAAATGGAACATCAGAGGTACAACATCTGTAATGACTACTGTAGTTTAACATCCAGTTGCACAGGAAAAAAAATCATAAACCAGGCCTTTATGGTTATAACATAATTTAACATGCACTTTAATATATAACATAAATATTCAATTCATTATTTTTATATATCTTTAAGCAAATAATATTTCTTGAATTATTCCTATGGAGACAATAAGATTGTGGAGATTAAATAGATAATAAAAACAGAACACTAGCATGGAATAACAACAGCATCTGTTCCACTTAAACCAAGTTATTCAGGTCTTTTATGTCAATTCCCACAGTTTAATTGTGGAGCAGAATTTTATATCACTATAATGATCTAGTATAGATTAGTGCATGAAAACAATACTGAGAATTGTTGCAAGTGAACAATGCAGCCTTGAAGCATTACATGCTACTATTAAATTCCTAGATATTAAAATCCTACGACACACTGTGTAGCCATGGAAGCCTTTAAAAAGCACACACACACAAACACACAAAGCAAAAACGCGAAGTTTCTGCAGCCAAAGGGGATGAGAAGCAGAAACGATCAGACAATACATTCTGCGCTCCCTGAGTGATGCCAATATGCAGCTCTGTCCAGAGGACAGGAGGGAGGGAGGGAGGAAAGGAGGGAGGGAGGGAAGTGGGGGCTGGGCCAGGCGCAGGAGAATGACAGCATGTAGTCCATAGGCCCACAGGGCTGCAATAATATTTAAAAAAAAGGGTGGAGGGAGATAATGCAAGACATCAGCTGCATCTACGACAAAACCAGATGGGTTTAAAACCAACTCTGGGAGTTTCATACTATAGAGGCAAAAGCATTTTGTAAGCCTTCACACTGGTCAGACAAATCAAGCCATAAATTTGACTGTATCTCAGTGTAAAACAAGGGCCTTGAAGGAGGAAGGGATTGCCTAAAAAAGGATGAAGGAAAAGAAGGATCAGGTTTCTGCCATGCATATAGGCAAACAGCCTTCATTTCTCTGGTCCCTCTAGGCTGTACGAAATCAACAGACAGGTAAAGAAAACACCGGGGAGCATAGAGACTTCTCCATGTTATATGCTCCATAGAAGTGTTAGGAACAACTGTGATAGTTTCGTTGTAGGAATTGAAAAGATGGCTGTTTCCATGTATCTCCCACAACAGGAACTGCCAAGTAGGAGCTAGCAAGGAGACAGGATATGGCCCTTTCCCTGCCTTCCTCCTCCACATTGTGACTCCCAGGCTGGATATGACAGCAGAAAACTCTCTTGGAAGAGGCCTTAATGACAGACAGCACCTCTGAGACACAGTCCCTTCCCCCAGTCCAAACTGAGACAGCACAGAATTGCACAGACCCTGAAAACAATAACGCTAAAATGACACAGTCCAGCACCAAGAATGGACAGCATCCCACTCTGAAGCATAGCTCAGAAATAAGGCTTTTACCATGCTATAAATAAGCCCACAGAAGAAACACACCACAGGTCTAAGAATAGGAAATTCCCAAGCTATGCTACAGGAGAGATAAATGCTTTTACTGCAGAGAACTTAATTTTAAATGTATACTTCAGAAGAGCAAATGCCAGACAACTATAGTTTATTTCATACAATGTAGGAGAAGAAGAAAAATAAAGCAAAACAAAAGATCAGCTGATATGAAGGGTACAAAACCACTTCAACAGCAAAAAACATCCAAATCTATATACTGGGTAACCAATTACTATGCACTCAGCTCATTAATAGCTCCAGTCAGCACACAGAACCAGAAGGCACTGGATTCTGTGCAAATCTCCAATCTTTGTACAGACTTAGCAAGAAGACAGGACAAACCTAAGTGTGGCAATGTAATCAGGAATCCGCACTACAAACAGTAGTGCTTCCAGACCTGTGATAATCAGAACTGAATACCAAGAGTGTTTTACTTGGCCATTTTCAGGAAGAACATCTCGCCAAGACAGCCTGGTACCCCCTGCTAACAGATTACACTGCAGGGTATTGCACAAAAGATAGTCTACAGTTAAGCAGCATTCTCAACAGCTGGTGAACATTGGAGACACTGGAAATCTCCTGAATACTTCGCAATTACTTAAATAATTTGAAATATTTTGATTAAATTGTATCACTGTTTACAGGCTGTGCTCAAATCAACACAGTAATTAACAACAAACACTTTCAAATCTTGAGAGGAATGAGAAAAGATTTGGTATTTTTGCACTTACTTTATTGAGACTGAAAAGCAATGAGGATAAAAGCTGTGAAGACTTTATACTCTAGATTATTGTAAAATAACTGACTTAAGTCACTCCTGTACAGACAGCTTGTACTTTATCTAAAACAGATGTGACTGGGATTTATGTGATACATTGGCTCAGTGAAAATATTTGCACATGGGTTAATATTCCACTTAATCTCAAGAGGCAAGGAAGAAAAAAACACCTTGCTTATAAGAAACTGTTTTCCCAGTCTTAGGATGAATTATGGCAGGTGCCAGATGAAACAGTATTCAGGTTTATCAGGCAAAAGAACTGGATGCTCCAGACTGTTTCTACAGAGGATGCTCGAGGATCCTGAGAAAATAACCGAGACCTTTAGAGATACCTCATCTTTGGAAAGATAGAAAACAATTAACATATGACTCATCAAGAGAGCTTTTCTTACCTTACTAAACTGCCCAACAATATGTTTCATAATATTGGGAGGGGCATCATGCAGCAATGGTTCAAGTGCTGGAAGATACGTGCATTTCTGAAGGATGTTCTTTAAGGCTCTTTTAGTCTATTGAAATGCAAAATAAAATTTCTGTGGTAAGACATCAATGAAAACAACAAGAATTCATGTTACATATCACTGAAGTCTGATCAAAAAAGCAAATTGATCAGAATTCTGAAAGACCATTTTCTGAACAAAAACTATGATATCTATCAGGTCACTTAATGAAGAATCAATTTTCTACTTAGATTTATTAAACCTCCAAACCTACAGTCCATCATATTATTATCATCATCTATGGTCAAAGTAATGGCAATCTTCCTCTGAGTACAATGCAAGCAGGAGTAGACCCTTTAAGTAAATTGAAGTACTGTAACATAATAAGAAAGCTAAATCAAAACACATTTTAAAATACTGTATTTTAGAAGTGGCTTACTGGGAGAGTTTGCTGGTCTGGGATAACAAAGTGCAGTACCGTTCAGGCAGGGAGGGAAAGACAGAGTGAAACAGTTGTACATCAGCGCTTAGTTTCTGAAAACAGACCCAATGTGGACTGCTACAGGCAGTAATGACCTTCTTGGGCAGGATTACAGGCGCAGCTAATTTGGCCTTGATATTTTGGTGACCACTGAAAACAACTATACAAAAGCTATTTTACAGATCTGGAATGCTATACTTCAGTGGAATGTACAGAAGCATAGTACAACATGGGAGACTGTATCCTGTCATATTGTACTCTTCAGCTGGTTCACTTACTGTCGCCCAAAAATACACTTTGCCAAATTGAAACTCTACTAGCTCCAACACAAGGAAGGCCCTAAACATGAAGAGTTGCATGTTTGCAGAGCTTTGAGTATTTGTTACAGTTTTATTATAATAATAAAAATGTAAGCAAACCTACTACAAGGACTATAACATTGTGTACAAGAGGTTATAGTTTCAAAAAGAAGTAGACTACTAGAAATTAGTCACTCACAAGAAATTATAGTATTTATGGGTGTATGCAACTCTGATCTAAACTGGGAAGAAAATAAGGAACTAAGCTGCTGCGGCTGTACCATGATTTGGTATGCACCATACTCACACCCATTAGGACGAGCCAGTCCTAATAAATGACATGCAGCCTTTGAGCAGCCTATATCCAGGAAGTCTGTGACTCGATGAACATCAATAAAAGGACATACCATTTAGTAGCTTTTAAGCACTTATACCTGTTGATTACAATAAATATCTCACACTGCACATACTACAAAAATACTTGCTTTCATTTGAAGATCATCTGAACTGCGTGTGTCCATATACATAGCAAGGAGTGTGGGTAACACGTTTGCTACTGCAACAGCACGTGCATGCTCAGGAGTATGTCTTCCAATCTGTCCCAAGGCCCAGACAGCCGCTGCCTTAATATGATCTTCATGTTCTTCTACCAAACAGGCACACAGTGGTGGTATTCCCTATAGCATTAACCAAAAACACAACCTTTACAAATCTACACCGGGGAAGGACAACTTGGAACTGATACAGATTGTTAGAAAATATGTCTATTTACACTCTTCTTCTAAAATAAGCTATAAGAGAACGCATGCTAGTGGTGTCATATTTTCACAACATCATGACTAGCAAGAATTTTGAACAAATCTTAATAAATGCAACTAAAAAAAGAGAGAAACAGATTCAGTGTTCTAAGTCAGAAGGCAGTTTGAGCTAACACACAAATTTAAGGGATAAAAGGAATACATGACACAATTCAGGCTGTACTAAGAGTAAAGGCTTCAGTTTTGTCAGACTGAAAATAAAAGATTTTGAGTGTTTATGAACCTATGAAAGCAGTTTAAAACCAGAAGGGCTCAATAATTTATTTTTTTTTTTAATCCACAGAACTAAACTTCAACTTATCAACCTCTTCTTGAGTCCAGTAATTCATGTTTGACTCATCCAGTCACTTCCAGAAAGGTTTCAACTCTTGATTTGAAGATATCAAGAGGTGGAGAATACCTCACACACATCCAGCTGTTACTGAAGTTCTTCTGGTTCAGGGTCATAGTCTTCTTCCTTTCTCCACAGGATTACGGAGCTACTTAGTAGCTGGTATTTTATGCCAGGACACTTCAATAGGAAGCATTTCATGCTACTTTAGGTAAGGCAAGGCTACTAAACCTCCAACTAGAAAACCTTTTTCTCCATCCCATGGATCATTTTTTAGCCTTTTCTGCACACTCTTCAGGGGGTTTTCAAGATTTTTTTCAAATACAGACAACAGAACTATATCCACTAGTACTACAGATAGACTAACTTCTCTTTTCCAATAATGCTTCATCTTCCACTCTTTAATACTTTAATACTGCAAGGGAGTGAATCATCTTTTTTTTTTTTTTTTTTTTTTAACCACTGTACTGCAGCAGAAGATGACAATGAAGTGTTTGCCCAGTATGACCAGTATGACCCCAAAAATAATTCTTAAAAATACGTCCTTTCCAGGATACAGTACCACGGAATGGAGCTATCACTTTACATCATAACATTGTAGGTGTGTAACTCCATGTGGTTATGCCACAGTGCCTTTCTTTCAGATGATTCCAGTTTATCAAGCCATGTCCTCAGCACTATGTACCATTCCACAAGCTTAGTCTCCTCTGAAGGGAGAGGAATGGGTTTTGGGTTTATTTGGGTTTCCTTTTTAGATCATTCATTAAAATATTTAAATTCATGAAAGTTTGCACAGATCCCTACAAAATCTTTCACTGCGCTCCCATTCAGTTACGGTAGCAACCATTATTACTCTTCAAAAATTTATTGCTAAGGTGCTTCCACATGAACTTAATCCTGGATTCATCCCACTTAATGTCAAGCACTCAACAGCAGGAGCATATCTGCTCTAGGCATCCCTGAAAGTGGAGGGACAGAGACACATCCAGAGAAGGGCCTCCAGAGAAGGCAAGAAAAAGGTGTCTATTTCTTTAGTTTTTAAATGCAGAAGAGCACTTTTTTTTATCACTCTTACCTTCCCTGCAAACTTATTACTACAATTATGTTGTAGTAATTTCCATTTTTTTTACTTGTATTCCTACTAGAAGACATTTCTGTTCCTCTGTTTTTATTGTTTCATTGTTTCCACTCACATAGTATATCTTAAATGAGTGTGAAAATGGGCCAACAATGCTCAGTGAAATTACTTTCTTTCTCCGGTCATTAGTTAGCATTATTCACATCAGAATATAATGTCAGGCACTAATTTCACCTATTCAGAATACTGCAAATTCTCTCCCTTCTATATCATTGCCCAGCAGAATTTATTTAAACCTGAAAATGCATAGCTTATCTCATTTGAAACGTCACTTGCACAACGGAATGAAACCATACTACATTAGGAACTGAGGTCTTTTCAAGTCTGAAGATTTCTGTTGCCAGACTACTCTAGCAGTACTAGGAGAGTCATGCTAGTGCAATGAAGAATGTTCCATTAAACATTCTTGTTTCAAAAAGGGTTTTGATGTAGCCACAAATATTCATTTTAAGAGGAAACAGACCATAGAAATTCACTGACTTATTTTCTGTACCCGTGCAATTGCAACACAGAAAGATCATGCACTGTAATACAAATGGATGTTCACAAACTAATCCAGGACATTCTATAAAAGGTTCAACTTCATAAAGACACACTTTGACCAGGTTACCACATAATTTCAGCCACAGCAAGCAGCAATATTAGGAGAAAGTGCATTCGTCAACAGCAAGTATATAATTCTGTCACAAAATACATTCTCTGCCTAGGTTAATTTGTATCTTTTTCTCAGAATACCACTGAAGAATTATAGGAAGACAACAAAGTGATAGCTAACCTTGGAGACAATCACTGCCATTGACAGGTTCTCTGAATGAGCTGCTACGTAACCAAGCATCATGATGCCAGGCAGTCTGACAGTCCCTCTGCAGCTGCCAATACAATCAATCACAGCAGCAACTCCACCTGCATTTACTATAAGCTGTGAAAGCTGAAAAGATAAACGGAAGAGATTAGATACTGTGAAGTATCAACAGGCATAAAGCACTACATTAGAAAAGTCTTTAGATTTATGGCTCCTGATTTATAAATAAAGTGATGTATCATACAGACTGTTGAGCACTAAGCGCAGCATGAAGTTCTCAGGAATTAAGCTGTTTTGCTACTCTGTTTTTGATTGACTTTACTGCAAGGAAATTGGACTCTGGATTCTCGATGCTTTACAGCATGGAATGACACATTCTCAACTCCATTAGTATAGAATCAACTCAACAAAGATTCATGCAAATGACAGCCTAACACATGAATGCCCCTGAAGACACACCTACTGACCTAGACATTCCAAGTCAACACGATATGTTCTGTGCAAGGACAGAGGGAAAGGCCCAATTCTCCTCTCACCTGCATTCTAGCTAACCTCTGTGGCATAAAAGCCTTTGTAGACCCCCCTACTGAGGCATGAAGCCAAAGACAACTGTCATGGAAGTAGAAAACCGACTTCAATTACACCATTCTGCTCTGCTAGGGTATTCTGAGGGAGGTTTTCAGGGAACACACTTGATTGGCAATGGAGTTTGCCCCAGAATGCCAAATTATATAGCCTTGCTTATAAATGATAATCATGTCCACAGAGTGTGATGTTTGCTGTGTGTATCAAGGTATGCAACATGTTTCTTTCCAAAAGGTATCGCTTCTCATACCACTTGAGGGACAGCAGTAGTGTATGTATGATATCAACAATGCCTAGAAATTAAAATTATTTCATATTATGATTATCTTCTTATATCTTGTTAGATATATCACATTTGTCCCAAAGATTCCAAAGCAAAAGAAACATATTATTAAAAGTCCAAATCAAATGAACAAAACCGAAGCATGTGGATTTCCAATCCAGTTGGTTTGGATAAACATAAAATCCACCGTTGCCTTAGAGCCTTTAAAAGGGGTTTGTTTCCTTAATGAAACAGCTAGATGAAATTTAAAGTAATAACTTTGAATTAATAAACTTAGGAAAAACTGTTCACATGATTGTGAACCGCAGCCAGTGATGACCAAGTTCCACGTCTGGGCACAGCCACGTACACAGAGCTCCTGCACCGACACGCTCCCTGGTGCTGTGAGCCTCAGGCCCCGCTGCAAGTCCCCCAGATCCTGACCTTCACGTGAATTTTACTGCATACGTAGATAGAGAGCTGAGATCCAAAAGCCACAACACTCACATGACTGACACAGCCAACACCTCTAGAAATACTGTTTGCCAATCTGTCTCTGTCGCAACACATTTTGCTTGAATAGAGTTGCTCAGAGGTGGACAGAGATCACTGTCACTCTACAGCCCAACGTGGACTGTGACTTCCCACTGGGAGTCATCCGGATGCTTCCTACAGGTCCTTTGGAGAGCTGCTAGAACAGCCAATTCCCCTTCCAAGGAGGATCCTGTGCTAGCAGCTTTTCTGACTTAACCTGCAGTCTTGTGAGCGTGGCCTCTGGCTTCCGACTCTAGTGCCCCCCTTTGATAATTTCTTCACTTTTTGGAGAAAGTGAAGTTGCATTGCTCATGAGGCACAGAGAGAAAGCAGGAAATGTGACAAGACTGTAACCTTTAATCACCAGCAGCTTCAAGATTAGCAGGCTGAAGAAACAGCACAATATTCATGTTTAGACACTTCTCAATTGTTAAGCTATTACCATGATTTTGAAATGGCTGCACTCAGCATTAGTGTGTTCCACAAATACATTGCTTGTATTTCATTCCACAATCATATTTAGAGCCTTTCAATTATCTGTATGGTCTGACTGATTAACCTAGTTATAATTATTTGTTTTTCCTATTTATTTTGTGTTGACTTTGCCAAACATCCCCACCTTCCTCTATCTATTATTGGCCAAAAAACTGCAAATGCTGAGGCTTGAATTACAAACTCAAGCTAATAAAAGAAACTACCATCAGTTTAATAATAAAATAAGGGCATTTTTGACCTTCACTGACATTGGAAAAATAATTAAAATGTGATCCCAGCACTGCAGAAGATTTTTTTAAAAAACACACACCACCTATTATTGTTATAGGATGATCTTGTCATTTATTAGCTGGTACCATGACTTCTGTGAGGCTTTCCTCATGATATTTTTAATATCTAGGACTGACAATACTGTCAGCCTAAACTCCCTCTCTGTGCAGATATTTTATGGAATGAAGTAGCAAGGTATACATTATATGATTCCCAGTTTCCTAACCCAATTCATATTCAATACACATCTCATAATATCAGCAAGCATTTCCATATTTTTCCAATGAACATGCCAAACAGCTATTTGCCCTCCCTTTCAAAAAGCAAATGACAGAATAATCCTGTATTTTATTTAAAGTGTAAAATCTAATGATATGACCTTGTATTTGCATTTTCAAGGTTTTACCTCAGGCGTATGCTTTGCTATCTCTCTAATTAAAGTTGCACCATTTTTCTTGACATATTCATCTGAGTCCTTCAGGCATGTGAGCACAACTGGGAAAATTTCTGCTTCAACCACCAACTCGGCAAGATCCACTGAATGCTTTGCTATTTGGCTTAGAGCTGACAGCACCTGACACTAGTAAATAAAAATTGTTATAAAATCAATAGTATACAAACATCCCACAACACACACTCCTCCTGCACACAAAAATCTATTGCATCAAGGAAAACAAAGCAGGATAGGGAAAACAATTACAGCTATTTTACAATTCACTGAGTCAATTCATGCACGAATATAATGGCACAGAACATTCACTGGTTCCTGAATAAAAGTTTCTCCTTTGTTTTATCCCATTCAAGCTTGCTATGTATTAAAAAAGAAAAAATATATATATACACCATTTAAAACTATAATTTAAAATTTATTGAAAACTATAATATCTTTATTTGCATAAGTTTGGTCTGTCAGAGTTTATATTAAAGAATTTTTAGCTATTTGTTTGAAGTGGCATTTTTATGTTGTCTTCTGTTTCTGTTAGAGCCAGGCAGAAAAATTAATTAGATTAAGAAACAATTTTTTTTGTCAATTAAACTCCAATGATTAAACCTTCGACAAGAGCTATTCACATCAGATAGTACATTCTAAAATACAATAATACATTTAATATTAACTGGTTTATAGTATAATCTTAAGTATGCAAAACCTTTTTTGTAACTGAATGGTGCAAATTTTATCTATGAAAAATATCTGTTGCATTCTTCATATACTATGTAATTCTAAAAGAAAATTAATATGATTCACTTTAAAGATTAGTTTAGCTGTTCCTCACGGAGCGGCAGTTTTTATCCAGTAGCCAAATCTGCGAATATGTTCAGAACTCTTCATCACTAACTATGTAGTTACATTTTGTTATCGCCCAAAACAAGAGCTTCCTAAATAAATACGCACATCAGTGTCTTTGATTCAGTATCAAGTAATGACTGATATAACGAGGATTTTAAAAAATAATTTTTAAATGTACCTTCAGTTTAGCATCAGGGTTCAGGATCATCTGAGCTAAGTGAGCGATAGCTCCTGCATCCACTACTGTCTGTGCTAACTCTGGAGAATGCTTTGAAATATCACTGAGAGTTGAAGCAGCAATCCTTTTCAAAGCAATTTCTGGCTCCTGGATACAGAGCACTAAAAGAGGAACAGTTCCTGCATCCACCACAGCTTGTGACAGTTCTGTAGGTCCAAGGAAAGTAATTAAGTGAGTATGGGTGACTGACCCTTGTGCAAGCCATTTTTCACCCTGACAGATACAGCAAAGGAAAAAGGGGAGGGTGTAGTTCACTGTCTCGACATCTGCATTTCAAATCAGCCCTCCTGGTTTCATAAACCGTGTGGACCAATCCACAACTGAAAAGAACGCAGGTCAATAGATGGACCTCCATTTACATGCACACATTTGAGGTAGATTAGGCTGAAATGGTTTGTTATTCTGTTTTCTTTTTCTTTTTTTAAAGTAAGCAGATGTCAGCTGTTTAAACCCTGGCTATTCTACACTGATCAATAGGAAAGCATTTTATGCATGGCTAACAACAACACAGAAAGCCAAAGTACCAAAATTTTACCAACCACCTAATTAGAGAGCATTTTACCCTCTTTAAATGATAAGCAGATATTAGCATAGATCAAATGCCAAAAACAGAAATACAAAAAACATACATAAAAGATTTATCTTACACAAAAGATTGGAAAAACAGAATTTGCTGATGAAAACTAGGTTTTGCTACGATATATGGGACAAGATAGAATTTATACTTTAATGACATGAAAATGTTATCATACACAATTACACAAATGAGAAATATCACCAGTGGGATATTGTGTGTCTGAGATCAGTACAATATCATTAACAAACTGCACCTTAAATAAAAAGGGAAAAAATAATAATCTGAGCATATGATTAGCTGACATGGACAAAAATTACACTATTAGAAATTCATTACCTCTCTCTGTCTATGCAGCATTAATCACAGTCCTAAAATAAGAATTATTGGATATCAGAAGAAAAATTTATACTATAACCAAGCCGTGCTTTTTTAAAATAGTATTGAAAAAGTGGTAAAAATCATGGGGGATTCAATAATCTATTAGGTTCTTAGTTCAGTTTTGCTACACCTTATTATGCATATCCATTATTATCTTTAACATTTATCTTGACTTACAGTACCATGGCAACATATGCCTGTTGTATTTCAAGACTCTAACTTAGCTTTTGATTTATAGTCCATCCATAAAGAGATTTTCATACTAAGAATAATATAGCATACTTCATTAAATATACATAGACCAATATAGTTTTTCATGAAATCTGTAAGTCATGTCATCATTACGTTGTTAATATCCAAATAATGCTCCTGACCAGATTTGTTTTCAATTAGTGAATTATAGCCACACACTCCAATACATGCGATAAGTCAAATATTTACACTGCATGTTATCTTATGATATATTTTAAACAACGTATAAATATTACCTCACAAAATTATAATAAATAATGCATTAATTTTTAAACTAACACAAAATTAACCCTTCAAAGTTCACTTTTCAAATAACTATTTGTCTGAAAATGCAGTGTGCACCCTCCAAATACACGCAAATCATAAGATTTCAACAACATGCTGACATGCTGCCAAATGCTGTATCTGCAATTTTACAAATTTGAAGTAAAATGTACCTGAAACGTACCTGAAAACAAACCTGAAAACTAGCTAATCGATCTAAGTGGTATAAGTTACATTCAGCTTCTCATGGAAGAAGCCAAGTGGAATATATCATGAACTAATGACCAACAGTACAGATTAATCCATCTACTGTGCCTCAGAAGAAACTTCAGAGCAACCAACTCAATTGCCTACAGTCTGCCAAGGAGGTGTTAATATCAGAAAAATCACACCAAGTGGGACAGAGTATAACTAGAAGAATGGGTTTCTTCGATGCCTTATGATCTGAAATCATGAAGTTCAAGTAGGGAGACAAAAAGAAATACTTTTGGGTCACAGCTATGCCCAGGCATGCAAAAGTAACCATAAAAGTTATTTTAAAAGAGCAAACTAAATCTGATTCAATTTAGATCAGCTCTTGCTGTTAGAAGTCTGATGGTTACTGTTGGTCATGGTTAATTAAATGGTTGTTCTTCCAGTGGTGTTTATAAGGTTCATGGCTAATAACTTACCACATGGAGGGCTGGACCATGTGTCAAAAGACAGTCAAGCAGTATACGGACTATCAGAAAAACAGGAAAGCCGAAGCAGACACAAAAGAAAATACAAATCTTCTCATTGCATTCCCCTGCAAACTCAGCCCAAATCTATGATTTTAAGTATTAATGATTCTATGATAATTGCGGTTCTTTTTTGCTCAAAAAGAGGCTCAATTAACCTTCCCATTTGGTAGAAAGTCTTTTATTCAGACTATACACCAAAGAATTCATGAAATTTTGCTATCCAATTACAAAACACAGACAGAAGTGAAAAAAAAAAAAAAGGCTGAGAAAGAATTAAAAGAGAAAATACAGTTGTGAAGAAGAGAATAAAAACAAATATTCAGTCAAAGAAATTAAAAGAAATGGAAAAAATTACAAAAGTACTTTTCTGAACACTGTGTCAAGACCGTGCTATCTGGGCAAAGACAACACCAATAGCTGAAGAGGAGAAAGCAGATAAAAACTACTTTAAGAACCTCATGTAAGTCCACAGAGAGTTATGAAAACCCTGGGCTTGGAACTTCAGTTTGTGGTACGCACCAAGAAACCTGTCCAACTACATGATGATAAAGTAGGACTTCTCCCTGCATGAGGGAAAGTAGGAAATGTTATTCTACGTACGATCAGAGACATGAGAAATTGGACTCAAAGCCCACCGTAAATTAGTTGCTTTGGTCCAGGACAATATAAGGAAGATTTTAGCAGATGGAGATACTGCAGACATGAAGATAGACCCAGATGGAGGCAAAAGAAAGACTGATAAACAAAAGCTTTGGAGTTTAAAAAGTTGCTCGTTCAACTAGTAGTTGTAGTAGAGTTGCACTGATTTGTCTCAATACAAAAGTACTCAGCAGAGACTAAGAAATTAACTCAAAGTAAGCTCAGGCCTAGTCATGAGTTTACATGATCAGAAAGAGTGGAAAGTGAACAAAGAGGAGAGTCGATAAGATCCTGACTGCATACCCACTGAAATCAATGGGAAGTCTTACAGGATTGATCTAAAGTGGCCTAAAGTGTTACAAAACAAAACAAAAAAATCCATACCAACACTAACATATTGGCAATAATAGTACAGATAAAAAGATTCAGGAGAAAAAATGAAGGTTAGAAAGTGAACGTGCAAGGGTAGTCCCCAGAGAAGGAAAATCACTTGGGAACAAATGCTATATTCACATAGTGGAAGGCAGCAGCAAAACCTTCTTTGCTTGGAAGCAAATGCAAGTTTCAGTCCAGACCAGGGTTCTTAAACAGACCCAGCTGTGGTGGCAGGTATATTCACAGGAAATAACAGGTTTTGACCAAAAGAACCACCAATACTGCATTTTTCTGAGGACTGTGTGATCATGTAATCACCACATAGGAAGATTCTAATCCCCACAAGTAGTCCAAAGGCTGCACTTCAAAATCACAGGTTTATGCAGACCACCACAACCACAGTGCTAAAGATTCCACTGGAACCAGTGACAAAAGCTTTCATCTGGAGGATAGAGGTCATTAAGCATGGAGTGGGCTTAGAGCCTGGAATAAGAAAAAGTTACTGCTAGACTCAAATCACTGAAGATCTAAGCAACCTGCTCTAACCTTGTAGCTGACCCTGCTTTGGGCAGGAAGCTTGACTAGAGACCTCCCGAGGTCCTTTCCAAGCTGAGCTATCCTATGATCCTAAGAGCACCACCGTATGACAGAAAATGAGCATAACTCCACGCTCAGCAATATGCTTGAGTATAGTGTTGTTTATTTTTGTTTTCCTACCAATTTACAATATGCTGAAGCAGGCATGAGATGACTAATAAATTACACCTTTTATGTAAGCAAAGCAAATGGAAAGCTAAGTTATCTGCATATCTCAAACGTAAGAATTTTGTATTTTAAAAGTAACTGAAAAATACAAAATACTTTTCATGGACTTGAAGGTATCTTGATGGTACATTTCTTTTCAACCACAAACAGCAGAAATAATATAGTAGAAATAATGAATGGCAAAATTACAGCACACTGATCTGTACACTTTAGAGTAAGATCAGTGGCTGAAATTCAGCTCAAAGGGATCTTCAGAAAAGAGCAGAACTGCAAGAGCTGTTCCTAAATTTTGGAATCTGACCTGGCAAGATTTCTAGTGTCTTGAAATCTCATGAGACATCTGTCTTGATCTAAAATTTCACAGGCCTTCTGGAAACATCTGCTCACAGAAGAACTGCATTTTAAGAGATAACTGTATGAAGACAGTAGTAAACTTGCTAACCAGAAAATCTGTTCATCAGGGGAAAAAAAAAAAAAAAAAAAAAAGAAGTCTTGGTTTCTCAAAATTGAAGTCTTTTCATGGGAACATACACCACAGTGACCAGACCAGGTCATGGATGGAATTTCTGATTAAAAGCAGACAGACCCTCCCATTGCAAACAGTCATCGCCTAATGCTGGGGAGCCTTTGCTTGCATTCAGGGAAACAGAGGTTCACATCCTGCCTAAGAGAGATCAGGACTTTAATCTGTCTCCCACATACATCCCAGACATATGCCCTAATTATTGAACCATTCTTGCTGAGGCCAAATAAGCCTCTCTACCTCCCAGTCTTTTCAGGACAGAAAAAAAAAAAAAAAAAAATCATGTCTTAATGTTGTCCCAGTCTGGAACCGAAACGATTTTTGAAACTGAAAAACTTTTCGTGGGTGGGGAAAACCATTTCAGACTCAACTCTAAAAATAGAGTTTAAACTGCAATATGTGTCCACAGACAGTCAATGACAGAAAATCACAACTGCCAAATTTTATCAACACAAGCATATGAGTCTTATTCAGAGTTTCTTGAACAGTAAACACCAGGTGTAGATAAGAACAGGTCCATCTATCTTTGTATCCCATCTCCAACAATATCCTGTTGCAAAGGCATGCTTGTAGGAGTGTAAGAAACATACCACGCTCAAAGCGATCTTTCTTCAGTATAACTCCTCTACTTTCAGTAATCATTTTAGAGACTTCCTGTTACTGTCACAGAGGAAGGTAAATCCCCTGAATTGGCCATAGCTGGGCAGGGGAAGAACGATTTTTTCAGGGTTTTTAGGTTTGGTTTTTTGGGGTTTGTTTTGTTTTGTTTTAAACTGATTACATCTAGTGATCTTTCAACATCCTTATGCTTGCAGCTTGGTAGCACTTGCAATTTCAACCTAATTTCTGAAAATGCTGTTCGCATAAATAACTCCTAATTGTGGAATGAAAATCTGTACAAGGAGTTTCTTGTCTTCAATACCCCCACATCATCTCCATCTTTGCAGACAACGTCATCACAGAGTGAACTGGATCACCCTAAAGATCAGCCAGCATTCATGCAATGAATAGCATGAAGGGCAATTGAGGTGAGTCAATATTGATTTACTGACATAACAAAACTACAGAAATGTTTATGTTAAGAGTAACACAGACACACACTTACACTACACACATTTATACAAAGGAACACTTTCAAATGACACTTAGCAAATATCTTTCAGAAGGAAGCAATAATTATTTTCAACCAAGGGTGGGGACTCAGACCTGATGAACAAAAGAGAAAAGATCTTTAACACACAGAGGTGCCCCAAAAATGAATTTTTTCCCCAGAAAAAGTAGTGTTAGGAAGGTTCTGACAATTTTGGAGTCTGTCCCAGTAAGTTAACCCTCTCACTAAGTGAGGAGGGGAAATCCCCCATGATTTCCACAGTCCAGCACTCCATATTGATCAAAAAAAAGGAAGAAGAAAATCACTTCCAAATTCAGCCTATGCACATTTTAGAGCCAAAACCAAATATAAATGCATGAGTTAATGTTGTGATCCTAGAAAAATTTTTTAACTTTAAACAATATGAACACAAGCCATTTCTCCCACCTTTCCATCCAGCAGTTTCCTCCCTCAGTTCTTTGATTCATAGCTCTAAACTTTTACTTGAACTATATAAATAGCTAGTAAAAGAATTACCAGCCACATGGATCAGCTTTTAAATAGGAACATGACACTGCCAGTGAGTTATACAACCGCTTGTGAGACAGCAGTGAACTGCTCGATATCGGATTCCTAGGATCTATTCCTGACCCTCGGAGAAGAGTGTGGTCTACTGGCTAATGATAATATAGTCAGTGCAATGAATTTGGCACATTTATCCTGCAGGCACTGCTGTCAGCTGAATGAAACTTGGTTCTTTCTAGGCCTCTCCATTTTACTAGGTGTATAAAATAAGAACTAATGCTGAGCAAAAGAAACTTTGTTCCACAGTAACGTGTATACAATACATAAAGATTCTGAAATTTCTTCATGAAGGAGAATAAAGCAGTGTTGTTTCCTGGCCACAGGCTCAATGCATCTCCTCCTAGAGGACGTCTCATAACTGGGCACTGCTGGTGTCAGATACCCCAGTTTCCCACAAAAGGTATAGCATTGTCAGACTGCTAAAGTAAGAACAGGTTTTTATTCCAACTTTAAGATTTTATAACAATAGAGAAGAAAAAAAAGTGTCTTGTTCTATTTACAAATATTACAATAATGCAATTTATTATAACTCTCACATAATATTAAGCTGAAAGATAACACACGTGAAACCTGTTACCTGAATTGTGTCGGGCAATATACCCGAGGGCCCAAGATGCAGCTTCTTTGACTCCAGGGTCAAAATCTTCCAAGCAAATCACAAGCATTTCCAGTGCTCCACACTGAACTATTGCCTGAGCTAGTTGTGGAGAATGTTTACCAACTGCTCTTAGCACAAATGCAGCTGCTTTCTTGTAGAAACGCTATACAAATTAGAAAAAAAAAAAAAAAGAAAAAAAAACCTTTTACTAACATTAATTATTTTGAAGTATAATACAGTACAGACATGCATAAATTAGATTTTTTTAATAGCAGCAATATCTCTTACAGATCCAAAACAGGACCACCAGACATCACACAAACAATGAACCTACAGTCCTTCTTTGAGACAACTTATGATCTAAAATTTGCAGTAAGTGCATAAACAAACAGAAAAAATGAGAGGACTAAGAGGATATGGGGAAAAGATAATAGTCTAGATAAGTCTGTTTGTTTAAGCAAGTAGTGAATGGTAAGAGCTACAAAAACAATAGCTCTTAACATATTTAACCAGATTACACAGGTTATGCAGGGCAAGGTCCTAAAATAATTCTACCCATCTGTAACACTTGCAAGGTTTCACAATTTCTAATGTATATACCCTCACAACATCTCTATGAGAAAACATTGTTTACATTTACAAACAGGAGACTAAGACACAGAGAATTAGATCCAACAAAAAGGTTTAGAATCTGAATCCTGGAATGCCTAAATACTGCCTAAGCTCACAGGTAAGATCCTGAAAACCCATCCCACCAAACACCCAACGCTGCTTGGCACTCGGTTTGGACCAGACAGCCTGCAATTTTACTCCCGCATGTGTCCAGAAACAGCTCACTTTTGACAGGACTAAACACCTTGGCATCTCTGTCATAAATTCAAACAAAATCCAAGCACCTGTCCCAGTTCTACCCATCTCCCTCAGTGCTGGATCAAATACATCTTTTGAGCATATGTATATATATATATATATAAAACATATGATGCTGATGGTGGTTGAAGCTTCTTCTAAAAGCACAAAGTCTTCCCCCCAAAAGTCACATTTCAGCCTTCTTCTGCAGTTTCATAACTATCATCGGGATGTGGAAGCCGAAGGTTAGATTTCTTCCCCTGCCTTACAGTTTCAAAATCCAGAGCCCAGTTAAAGCACTCTGGCCAGAGACAACTGCACTGGGAGAAAGCCAGTTCCCCTCCCTCGTGAAGCCACTGTACAGCAACGAGTGCAAGATTCACTGGGACACAAGTAATCTACTGCTCCATCCATGTGCCTGGAGTACGCTCTCCAGCCTGGCAGCTGACAGATCATCCCTAAGGACAAGCTTTAGAGGGCTCTCCCTCTATGTGCCAGCTGGCTCTAATCTCATTCCAAGATGCTTGTTTCTCCCCTGCTCTGCACAGGGAGCCTAAGCATTTCATGCTGATAGATTCCTACTGTCAAAGTACCCAAAACTTCAACGATACGAAGCCCACATCCCTTTTGGATCAAGTCCAGAGAAACAAAGAACCACGTGAGTGCTTTTGTGCATCCTGTGAGGTGCTCAAACGCTTTCAAAAGTCTGATCTAAAACACTAAGGTATGGTGACAGTAAAACGGACCCAGGCCCACTCCCTGGCGCTGAGGGGAAAGGACACAGCACATCACACCACGTCCATCCACCTAAACTCCTCTTCCCTCAAAGCACCGTGGCCTCACCTATACCACTGGAAACTGTCCCTGCCTTGTGCTGTCCCCTGAGCCATGTCCAGGCATTGCCAAGTCGTTTGATGGTTGGCATTGGCTAAAACCACATTAGAGAGCACTTAAACGATTAAAGAGCACAGTCATTTTCCAGTGCTCAAACGCATGCCCTGACCCTCCTTAGTTTACCAGTACTGATATAATTCCTTAATGCCAAAAATCCAGTCTTCGAAGTTAAGGCCTAGAAGCAGGTACATTAAACATAATTTACAAGCAAAGCATTAATCATCATTTAGGGGGAACAGAAGTTAAGGGAAACAGTACAGACAAATGGTCAAATCCCTAGCTAATGCAAGTTACTGTAAGTTTTGCTGAACTCAATGGAGCTATAGTTGTATATATGTCTGTGCAAATATGGGTATGTTATTTCTGTTAAGTAATTACACTCCTGGCAAAGAAAAACACTTCTTTGTTTTTATTATTCAAAACATATTTATTTACAAACAAACTGTATTCACAGGCACAGTCGGAACACACTGTAAAACTGTATTTTGCTCAGTTTAATTGACAAAACATCGATCTGGGATGTCACCCTGTAACTGTTCTCCATAAATCAGTAGAATCAGTATTTATTGTGTGCTCAGAGAATCTCCTCCTTAAACATAGATGTCGATACACAAAGAGTGAGTGGAATGGAAACTTGAGGGGGGGGGGCCCTATGGGAAGTAACAAACTCCATGCATTGCTAAACTCTGCATGAACTGGATAATGAGTTTCCTTCACTTGCCCTCAGTCACCAAGGCATAGCAGGCTTTCCATGACCTCACACTAATCTTGCTGCTGCCCAAGTGATTCTGAATTACAGCCATCTCGATGTAACGACAGCACGGGCAGTAACATGGAAGAGATAAATCAGGGTACTCAAGCTAATTTAGTGAGGGCTTTGAGTTGTAGCAAGGGGGCTGTTTCCAACTCAAAAACAGAGGATGAAGAGTTTCGTTCCCCATCTTTCCTTAAAAATAGAAATAAAATAACCAAAATGGTTATAAATTTGTCCAACTAAAACCTTAACTTTCTTTCCATGTTATACCAGTATCTTGACATTAAGGTTTTTCTTTGGCTTTTTTTTTAAATATTAATTGTAAAGGCAATGACCAGATACATACAAAAAATCTGCAATGAGGACTTACATTTATGTTTTCCTCAAAAGATTTAAAATGAAAATATATAGTTTTCCAAATTATATTTCCATTGAAATCCTACTTCTCCTAAATCTAATAAAACAAAACTGCAACCTAAGTATGGCTGCGATATCAATGCACTTAACTCTCGGCTGTCTCTTTCTTTTTCCAGTTAGTAGGAACCTTATTTGAAAGTATTTCTGTTAATCTAGGTTAGGATTACTGGAATATCAAAGCGGGAATACATGCAAAACCTGAAGAAAGATGGCAAGAAGGGAGAAAAAGTGACCACCAGATTTATTTGCATTGTAATTGTGAAAACAATTTTTTTGGGGGAGCGGGGAGGGAGGGGAACGGAAAGGGGGCATTGAAAAATATAGAGATTAAAACCTTTTGGTGTATTTTCCTCTGTCAATGGTTTCATATTTCTCATGCTACAAATTTCCAAAAGGCTATGTTTGGAGATATTAAATATTTCATTACAAAAGTTCAGATTTTTTTTATAGTTATTTTACAAGTGTTTAGTATTATCGACAAATCCTAGTCAGTTATCACTACAGCTTTCAAATTATCTTATTTTAAAGAAGGACCTTTTGTAAAGGATCACTCAACATTTCAAAAACACAGCAGTGCCACAGATAGATTTTTTTTATAGTGCACTAAAAGGTAAGATGGTATTTTAAAGCCAAACTTAGGGCCATGGTACACATTGATCTCTCAGGAGTTCAATCATACATACTGTCTCTAACTGCAGTACATTTATTGCTATATTAGAATACCAGCAGATAGCTGATAGAGGAAGATTTCCCTTTCCCTGTGCAATAGTTAAAAAAGAAAAAAATTACTTAAGAAAACAATGATGCCTTACATTCTGCTCAGACAATGAACACACGAGATGTGGAAGAATGTTTCCCTTCACGACTGCCTCTGCCAGGGCATCATTATAATTGGCAAGTCTCCCAAGAGCCAAAGCTGCAGTCTGTTGAATAGTTGGGACGACATCCAGCAAGAGAGGTCTCAGCAAAGACATTACACCTGAGTTACACCAGGAAGAGAAAAGCCCATTTGATAAGCAGGAATTTTTCTAAATATTTGCCTTTATTCATAAAAACCTATTAAATTACTCTTCTGGGTACTAAGAACTTGTAGGAAATCCAGGTGTTCCTCTGAAATGAAGTCGGCACTTGGATAGCACTGCTGATGCATAGCAATGTTTCTGCCCGTTTTTCATAGGTACAAAACACTTCTGAAATATAAAAAAATGTTAAATGTAGAAATAAGCTATATTCAAACATCTATAAAATACAGGTGTTAAAGCATACACAAGAAAATAAGGTATATTCAAACATATATGAAATGCACATATTAAAGTATGCACAGGAAACTCCATCAGGAGGTCCTGCTGAGCTGACATTGGCATGTCACCCATTCAGCATGTGAACAGAACATCTACGTTGAATTATACCAAATTACTTTGCATCTATTATAAGCAATGATTGATTTGGGGACCAACATCCATAATCTATTACACTCCAGATAGATGAGTTGAAGATTTTCTTATGTTATTATTTATGATATATTTTCACTGATGAGTCCACCGTGTATCAGTTAAACATGAAATAATACAAAAGTCCATTCTCAAAGGTGCTCTTACAATATGTGCTTGAAATTATAGGTAAGATAAGCAGCCGTGACGTGAACCATTAACAGCTACGGCTTAAGAAAGTCCTTACATTGATAAACACCTAACTAAAAATAGGAAGTCGGAGGAGTAAACTTTCCATTCTTGCAGAAGGAGGGAGGAGGTCACAGTGCAGTGCCATTCACTATTCATCTATGATCTGGTCATGAACAGTGAGGTGAGACTTTGCTGGTGACTCAGAGGAGTACTGTGTCCAGTTCTGGGCTCTCCCGTTCAAGAAGGACAGGCAAGTCCTGGAGAGGGTACAGCAGAGGGCTACAAAAATGATTAGAGGCCTGGAGCCTGGAGGAGAGGCTGAGGGACTTGGGTCTTTTTAGCCTGGAGAAGAGAAGGCTGAGGGGAGATCTGATCAATGCTTATAAATACTTAAAGGGTGGGTGTCAGGAGAATGGGGCTGGTCTTTTTTCAGTGGTGCCCAGGGATAGGACAAGAGAAAATGGGCACAAACTTGAATACAAGAAGTTCCACCTAAACATCAGGAGGAACTTCTTTACTTGAAGGGTGGCAGAGCACTGGAACAGGCTGCCCAGGGAGGTGGTGGAGTCTCCTTCTCTGGAGACATTCAAAACCCACCTGGACACATTCCTGTGCAACCTGCTCTAGGTGGACCTGCTCTGGCAGGGGGGTTGGACT
Source organism: Numenius arquata (assembly GCF_964106895.1). Classification (NCBI taxonomy): domain Eukaryota; kingdom Metazoa; phylum Chordata; class Aves; order Charadriiformes; family Scolopacidae; genus Numenius; species Numenius arquata. Next base: position 25,605,264 of record NC_133587.1, on the reverse strand, counting down.
AGATGACCTCCAGAGGTCCCTTCCAACCCCATGTGATTCTGTGGTACCAACAAGGGAAACTGAATGGAACTAGAGGCTGAATGACTGGGTAACAAAATGGCAAGTGAAATAGGACACACACGGGAAAGGTAATCTCAACCTCACATGTGCAGTGATGGACCCCAAACAGATCACTACCACCCAGGAGAAAGATCTCCATGTTAGAACAGACAGTTCCACAGAGATACCAGTTCATTGCTCAGTAGCAGAAAAGAAACTTTACCCACAGAACTATACAGAGTGCTCAGGATTATCTGGAAAGGAGTAGCAGCCAAAGCAGAGGCCATCACTATGTTACAGTATAAATCTATCTTGCGTTTAACACCCTCCCCTAGAATAGAATTGGAAAAGACTCAGTGAAAGGCAACAAGGATGATCAAAAATGACCACTCTGTATGTGGAAGCTCTTCCTACAGTTAAACTAAGATTATGCAATAGGGATATAAATGAGATCCACATGGTTACATGAAAAATTATTTGTAAGGTCTGAGAAGGGAAAATTACTTATATTGCGCTTCTTCGAAAGTGTTGTCCCTGTACCAGCCAGCTGCATGAATTAATACTTCTGAGCTTTAAACCTCAACCAGAAAGCAATTCTCTCTGAAGATGCAAAAGTGCTACAGCAAAACACCAAACACTCGGAACTACAGTCAGAAATCTCCGTATCAGCGCTCAGTTCTTTCCACTACATTTTTTTGCTAACAAAGATAAAGATTTAGCTGGGTGACTGCGGAAGAAAACAAGGCTTCCTTTCCTTAGGGCTCATTCAGTTATAAGCACCAAAGGTCTTCTGCTGTGACAGCCCCACAACAGCAGGATCAGTGCCTAATGGCAGATGACACCCAAGTGTTGAACAGGCACACCATGACAAGGAAAAGCTGAGGGCTCTAGAGCAAGAAATAGTCCAAAGGGATGCAGGTTATAACAATAGCATACCCAGAGTACACCCACAGCCCTGTATAGAAGGGCACTCTGAAAACAAGTTGAGCAGCAGTGTAATTCTCACAGAGAACATATGTTTTAAATTAAAACCAAATTGATCCCAGCAAGAAGAAAACAGCCTAATAATCTATCGATGGCTCTGAAAGAGTGGCAGGGGGGTAAAACTAACCATGGAGGCCATGCTGACCACTAATGAATTTGTTCTGGGAAGGTCAATACTCCAGACAGAAGCTACACTGCCATGAGAGGTACAGCCTCCCAGGATGTTCACAAGTCAAAATAACACAGATCTCAGGGGGGCAACATAGTAAAAGGGGAAAAGTGAAATAAAATTGTGATGTCTGAATAGCACTACAGCACCGAAAACGGCTCTGTAACATGCATTAATTGAACATGCACGTGTAGAACCAATGGAAATAGGTCTGTAGTATAGCCGGGGTCTGCTCGCACTTTTATCGAAGCTACTGGGAGCTGAAAGAAGCCTCCTGTGCACCAATAGACAAAAGCTAGATCCTCCAGTATTGTAAGATCAATGTGAATTCATTTAGCACTTTGCAGAAATCACTACTTCAGAATGTGGTCATCTTATTGACATCTTCTCACAAACTCTCCCAAATAGCAGGTATGGTCTCATTAGCAAGTTATGCTTCATATCAAAATGCATGAAGTACTTTATATGACAAATTAAGAGTAAAAAAAAAAAAACCACTCAAGCTGGTGCCAACCCCATATATCATCTATAGTGACCTATCTTCTAGCAAGTCACCTGCACCCTCTATGGGAGAGCATTTTCTTGTGCTTCTCTCTAACATCAGCTACATGGTCAAACATCTGCTGTTTGATTCCTAAGGGGACCTCATGCTCTTCTGATTCTTTACACTGAAGGTAAGGAGCAGGAACAGTTAGAAGTAGTAGACCTGTATTTAGTGTATAGATATTACATTTTATCCCTTGAGCTGAGATAATATGAAAACAAGATTATTTAATAAAGAGAAACAAGAAAAAGAAAAAAATTAAAAACTTTTATTGATATAAAAGATACTGTTAAAAGCACTTGAGGGGAAAAAGAAGACTGCCTTCATGTGCAGTGTTCCTGACCCTAGAAAAGCCAAGAGTCTGATGGGTGGGACATTCAAGCAGGATGTGGCAGATAGGTCAACTCTGGCAATGGTCTCAAAATCCAGTGAAATTTAAACAGACTAGAATCACTTTACCCAGGAGGAACCCATGAGCTAGATCCAGACCACGTGACATGTTTCTGGCCTGTATGATGTACCGAGACAACGCAAAATGTAAAACCACGTGTAAAAAAGTTTACCTAGACATATGCTTTGAGTTATCCCAAATATGAGATTTATATAATTTGTATTTTCAAGATTAGCTGATACAGACTTCACTCTTAGAATAGGCCAAAAAGCCTTGAGCCTGAAAACGCTTCCAAGCAGCTTGCCTCCCCAAGACCAACACCATTCATTTCATTGTAGCATAAACCACGTAAAACTTGGTGACGTGTCAGCACAAAACATCCTATTGCAAATTATTTTAGTTGAAGAAACTGAAGATGAGGAAAGAGATGAAGAGTGAAATGAAAGTTACTGTTTGAAGACAGAAGATGCTAAAACAGGGTTGAAAAAACAGTGAATGGATTGAAAAGATTTAGAAATAACAGAAACTGTGCTGATCCTCAAGGAAAATATATTTTCCTAAAGGGATGTCTGCAAGTGAGAAAAGACAGTGAACAAATAATTATCATGACAAGAGCGTTGGTGGAACAAGAAAAAGAAAAATCAATTCCTGTTGCTGTACAAGCCTTATATTGACATCAAATTAACTGAGAATTGAGACAAGTGCACAGGCCTAGATTATGCCTGTGCATTGAACATAATTAAAAGCTTCTACCTCTACTTCCCACCTTCTTTAAAACCAGTTTATTTCTCTGCATCAAGATGCTATCCATCATCTCAGATTCCTCTGCAAAATGAACTGCTTGAGTTTTCACCATTGTTATTTTTACAACTTCAGCAAACTGAGCATTTCTCTCTTTACAGCACTTTGAAAAAATAAACAACTAATCCTGAGAGTACGAAAACTGCTACGTAAAGATTATATGGTCTTCGCTAAAACATCTATAGGAAAACCAAGATATCCTCCTTTCCTTCCATGACTTTTGAAGATAGTGCCAGAAAGGACAGATGTGCCTGACATCAGAGGTGGTTTTCCTGTCCAAACCAGCTCTTTCTCCCAGAGAGAGTTATATTTGGTCAGTTCCTCTATTTGATGTCTTCATTTCTTTTTACTATCCTGTCTACAGCAAAGGCTACCCTTCTTCTCAAAAGAAGCTCAAGACAGGATTCCTATCAGCATTTTAAATTACATTTAAATTTCTTTAACATTATCTTAAGGCCGGGAAATAGGTAAGAACTTTCCAACAACTTCCTTTTACCTCTACCATTCACTCAAGTGAACAAGGCCATACAGCGCAGGGAGTAGGAGTGTCTTGCTGCCAAATTCTTTTTAGGAGTACTCTTTGGTGGTCTTCTAAATAAGTCTTTTGTGACAGAAGTAGGAAATTCATTAACTCTAATTCAAAGGCAGCAACACAGAAAGTAAACTACAAAATAAGGTATTTAGACCATTGGACTAGATTTGTTTTGGAAGAGTTCCCACTAGTAACTCAGAAACGGAGTAACAAAGAATTACTGCCAAATAGTCTCTCTTGCATCATGGAACCTTGACTGACCTCGGGCAAGGAATGATTCCCCTTTCTAGCCTCAGTTTCCCCACTCAGATTTGTTTCAAAGAATGACACGCTTTAGAAGCTGAATCACCCTTATACACACTTCTCAAGTGGAGCTGTTGTGCCCTGGCCTGATGCACTTTCTTTTTGCAAGTGCTGGCTGATGCCTATCTTGGGGGGAAAAAAACAAGAAACAAAAAAACACAACACTCAGGGCACCTGCAGGTTCAAAGTTTTTTCATTCCAAGTTCCTGTAGCCAAACAGTCGCTATTCTGGAGAAGATACCAATCTTCGTTTGGTCATTTTGATTTCTTGGGGAAAACGCTCATCCCACCCCCGACAAACCTTTGTCCAACTTGAATAGTTACAAGTCAGAGACTTGTATCACTCTATATTTCAAATTCTCTCCATTTCTGCACCTGAGGATAACTACTCCTACCCTGCTCTCCTTCCTTAAAAAACAAAATTTATTTCCATTTTAAAATGGCAATGTGGGGAAAAAAAGTCATTCTACTCTAGTGTTGTCTCTGGACACACTCTTATCTTGATTCTAATTTATACTTAGGATCAAATATAACATTGTCTTCTCATTTTTGTGTGCTACCTGTTACACTAAGAACATTCACTGACCTAACATTAGCACCCAAACATTCATCATATCACCTTGATTTTTCAGGGCTCCTGCTGTTAAATGCAGCTGATTTAACAAGGAGATAAAATGGTAATTTATTTCTGCCTCACACCAGCTCCCCATCTTCAACTACTCTTTCCTAGAAGCAGCATAGCAGTGAGTTTTAAGTAGGAGAGTTAAAACAAATTTCCCAGAAGAATAGTGAGAGAACTTTCACACTCACTTGTCTTGACACGTCCTCTTACAAAGACAACGCAGTACACACGTCTCAAGTACATACTCCTCAAGTGTGGCTCACCCCAAGAAAGGGCTCCTCACTGCGACAGTTCCATGCACAACACAACTACAATCTTCCAAATATCAAAGGGAACATAAATACAGTTTGGTATCAGAGACTCTGGGTAATCCAGTAATTCATACAGCAGTTACCAGATGGTGCGGGACATAATGAAGATCCAGTTTGACAGCAGAGCTGGAGATTTCCGAAGGATCGAGGAGCAGCAAGTTTCTCCCTCTTAAAAGCTGATCTGGCTGATCGTTTTCCAGACCCTGTTTCTGCATTAATGGAGCAAAACTAATCATGTTCCAAAAGGACTGAGTTTCTCTTTCCACTGAAAATGCCCCTCACGGGGCTAGTTAGCGGCCACCACTCAATCCTTCACAGACACACAGAAACCAAGGTGGTCACAAGAAGTTGTTTCTTTTTAATGGCCACTTGTTAAGATGAGACAGAAGTTCCCAATAAATCCTGGCTTTGAAACTTCTACTTGCAAATGTCCTCCCAAACAGGCCAGGAGGTTGAGAAGAGGAGCAGTTGAGCTCTCAGTTGATCTAGTTAGAGAAAAAGCCAGTTCTTCAGCTTCAGCTCCATTCACTTTCTCCTTCTCTGCCATCTTGCTGGTACTTTACTTAACACACAGCCTCCTTCTTCCCTTCATCAGGCACCACCACATCCTCAAGCCTCAAGGGAAGCCACTCTCCTCACTTGATCTACTACAACTCCAAAGGTAACCTTTTGCCTTTCATGCCACAGTGCATACTTCTCTCCCACTTAGCTCAGCAAAGCTTTTAACTCAAAATAAAAATAATTGAAAAAAAAAAAAAAGTGCATCCTTCACAACATAAACTCCAATGTTGAAACTGGCTACAGAAGGGCACTGGACTCTGTCCATGCATATCCATTTGCAAGATCCAGATAGGGAAAGAACACAGATGCTTTAAAGAAGCAGCTCTTTTTCTGCACAACTGACTCGACAGACATCCTCCCTACACACCCTATGCTCCCAGCAGGCTTTCTACAAAGCACTGTGCTATCAGAGCATATTCTTTAATATTATTTAAAATCTGGAACTACATCCTGAAATCTCTTCCTAGAGACTGATCCTCCCTACACAGGGCGGAGTGTCCAACTGTTGCATTTAAAAAAGGTACATTTAAAATATGCACACTACGAAAAGAAGTTGAGAAAAACACGGGCAAAAAGACTCAATGTAATTGGATGAGGGAAATAAATTTGAACATCCATTTCTCAAAAATATAGACTCCTAAAACCACTCCAAAGATCTGGAAACACAGCTTTTGAAACCCATCGCCAGTGAAATAACTCTGGAGCTGGGAGAACGCTAACGCTCATGACATAAAAGACAACATAAAAACAGACCATGAAGTAGGGGAAAAGTCTGCCATGCCACAAGTATTTGTGATGGAGCCCTAGTTAGATGCAGACAAGCCCTGCCCCCAAGCTACAGCCTCTTGCCAACACAGATTGTGAGGAACAGATACAGGAGAAGACGCCCAGAGGTAACAGGGAAGGAGAGGACTCGGGCCTGGAAGTGAGTATAGCTTGTATGCTGGTTTGCAAGGACTCAGAAACTCAGAAGTAGCTTGATACCGGGCAGAATCAAAAGGAGACACAAGGCAGGGACCTGGGTTTGGGATGGGGGGTTGTGGGCTGGCGGAGTGGGAGGATGGAAAAGCATCTTGTTTTACACCAGCATTTTGGAACTTGGCTCCTGGAACTCTGCAGACTGCCCAGCAGGTAGGTAAAGCAGAGTGACAGAAGTTTAAGCTATCTGCCCAAGATGATAAAAATACCCCAGCAACAATGAGAAGGGAGCCCAGGTGTGCAGGGTCCCAACACACAGAGTCCCATGGCAACACATAGGCTGCTAGACTACACAGCTTCAAATTTCTTTTCCCATGTTCCAGACAGCTTTCTCTATCACTTCCACAGCCATTACACTTAGGAATGTGATCAGGCCCAAGAAAGGGGTTCAAGAGCTGATCTTGCAATATCTTTAAAGTCAAAGTTGCTAGACTAAACTGTTTCTTAATCCCAATGACAGCCTTAACTTACAAATTAAAAGCAATGATCCCATCACCACAAACTCTAATGCAAAATAAATAAAAATTTACTTCATATTCTGAAACAATACAAAAATTAATACCCAGAAGTAATTCAAGTGTTATTCTGATACATTAATAAATGTATCTATTTATGAATTGTAAATGCCTCTTCAAAAAAAAAAAATCAAAACAAAATGCTACTTCAAAGGGACTATTTATTTACAAAGTGCTGCACTTCATAAGGCAGATGAAGAAAGAGGAATTAGGCAGTGACTACCACTCTTAGAAACGTACTAGAACCAGTTCAGTTCTCCAAAATTTTTTATAAGACAGGAAGCTGCCTAAATCTCAGTGCAGGAAAGAGAGTTCACATTCATCTGCTATTATAATTGAAAATAGCCTATTTTTAAGATTTTAAATTTTGGAAGAATGAGGGGGTATGGGGCTCAATAATGCATTCCAGTACCAAACTTCATGAGCCGTAGCTGCCAGACAAATAGGTTTATTTTTAAATATTATGTTTAAAACTGTTACTAATAAAGTAGCTTCTCTCATTAGTCAGCAGCCCTACAGAAACTAGATTTGATTGTCTGTCATTGTTGCAAGTATATATTTACTAAACAGAAAAACTTTAAGGAATTTTGGAGGAGATTTTTTTTTTCCAGGTATCTATTAATTAAACATCCAAAGGACAAATTCTCCAATTATTTTTCATGGTAGTATTTAATCATAAGGAAAAACCTTATCAAAGCCAACCAAAGAGTTGGAAAACACACAGGAATGAGTTCTGACAAAGGAATTTCTCTGATCATTCCTTGCACTTCCCTGCCACCAGAAAGCTGCTGAGCTCCCAGGCACTAACCCTCCAGGACATTCCTGTCTGTGACAGAGCCAGTGCCATGTAAATGTGTCAAAGTCCAGGGCCAGATTCCAGTTCCCCGGTTACAATCACCTTTGGGATCTCTGCTCAGTGGGAAAGGCAGCTCCAGAGCTTGATGAGATACAGAATCCCCAGAAGAGAGATGTCCTGGGAAACGGTGGGCTTCCCATTGGCCCTCTCTGACCTTCTTTCCAGCTTGCCAGCACCCACCAGTTTTCCTTACTGAGGAAAGAAGCCTCCACGATAACGGTACCTTAAGGTTTCTCAAGAGCCAAGGCAGCATAAGAACTCCCACCTCTGATCCTGGCCGCTTGCTCCCCTCCATGCTGCAGTCTGCCATCTCCTACTTTGCAACAATACCACTGCTCGCACCTGGTCTAATACCACAGAAGCAGAGCTTCAGGCGTAGTCAATAATTATTTTTTAAACACACCTCCATCTTTCATGATGTTAGCATGGTGTCCAGAGACACCTCCACAAAGAACAAGGTCTCTAACTAGTATTTATTTTCCTTCTAAGATACTAAGTATTTATCAAAACGACGTCTAAAAACGGAACCAAACACTTTATTCCTCGAGCACTGATCTTTCACTGCTGCCAGTCTGAATTATGGATACTCCAAGAATATAAACCAAGGCAAATAGCACAAGAGTACACTACAGTACATTTTAAGTGTTCAATTTTGTTCAAATTCGAGTCACTGTCATCTTGCCTTCTGCTTCAGCTGGAAATAGACTAAACCCTGACAACCTTTGAGATCCAGCCAAAGAACCCTGCAAGATGCCCCTGACTCCTAAAGCTAATGGAAAATGACAGCAAGCAAAGACTTTCAGCGTCATCTTAAAACAGCCATCTCCAAGAAACAAACCCCCAATTCTTTTAAATATGGAATTATACAGAGATTCGTGTATAGACAGACATCTTTCTTTCTCAAATCAGTGCTCCAGAGCTCACTAGATCAAGACCATAAAAGGTACACCAGTTATCTGCTAGACAGTTCTGTCTCAAAATATTTGTGTAAGTGCTTTTAAAAAAAGGACAGAAATCACATTTTGTTTGGGGAGGAGGTTCTAAAAAGCACTTAATTGCATTTCATTTAGAAGGTTTTAAAAGCGGTATTCAGCACATCCATAGAAGGTCAGAAATAACATCATTTTAATTATAGAACTATGAATTAGACTTAAAGGCACAGAGTGGGGAAGAGGGTAAAATATTTGTAGGTCTCAAGAAATACCGTATTTGCAGACATTTCCCTCTTTTCTAGCCTCTGAAAAACTAAAGCCTGTGGAAAAGCAACTCGGTACCAGAATGAGCCAAAATGGACAATAATCTCCAAAAATGCACATTTCCACATTACTACTCCAGAGCTTGATCCTTGTGAAGTTAAACCTTCAGAACAACACCGGCTGTGTGCAGAAGAAAGTGTGAGGCTTCTGATTACTTCATCTGCACCAGCAACAAATCAGTTCTGAGGTAAAGCTACCAACCAGATTGCACCAATTAATTATTTTAAGAACAAGAAATACAATGTAATTAAAGCTTGGCACTTTGATTGCTTTCTTAAAATAGAAACACTGCCTGAATGGGATTTCTGTCTGCGAACAGCTAAAAATCAGAACTGTAAATGGACATAGAGGGACCTCTTCTAACAAATAAGACATAAATTATTCCGATGGTCAAGATGTCTCTTTGGCAAATAGGGATGAGTTGTATAAACTAAAGCAGTGGCATTAACTCCGTGAAAGATGGAAAAAAAAAAAAAAGTGTTAAGGACAGCAAGGCAATACAAAAGGCCTGCTGTCAATGTGTAACTTTGACAAAATCAAAGCAAACTTTTCTTTAACGAGAATTTACGTGATAGGTTTTCAACAAAACCATCTTAATAGGCAGTTGTAAATATAACAACCGAAAGCTGAAAGTATTTACATGGTTGGTTTTCTTTTCTGTTTGTTTGTTTCCATTGTGTCTCAGAAAAGATTGACAGCTTTACTGGATTTGGGAAACAAGTATTAAAAACAAAATCAAGACAAACCAAAACATAATCAATTCATGAATACCATATGGGAAACCAACTATGGATGTAGAGGACTTTTTCAGTCTGCCTTTCGGGTAATCAATTACTGAGCTCTTGTTCTTTTTCCTCTTTTAAGCTGAGGAACTCTGGACAAGCGGAGTGGATCTGCCAGATGCCAGCAGCACAACAGCTGGTAGAAGTGCTCCCGCAGCTCCCGTTTCTGAAAATGCTCAATTTGGTTCACGACTTCCCAGGGCAGCAATATAACAAAAGCGAATCCCTCCTAAGCTGAGCAAATCTGCTGGCGAAAAGCACTGAACAATTTAGAAACAACTTGTAAAGCCAGCATAAAAATAGTTGCTTCTAAAGTAGGTTTTCCTTGGCAAGTCAGCGCTGGCTTTCACTGGGAATTCCGCTTTCTATGCTTTACATAAATCTATATCGGAAGCACGAGGAAGTAAACGAAGAAGCGGGATAGACTGAGATAATTTTCCCTGAAATAAAAATAAGTTGCGAGATCACAGCCGGAGGCGCCTACCTCAAACCAAGCACAGGAGTAGCCCCGCGGGCGAGCAGGGCGAGCCCCGCACGCAGCGGACGAGCCTCATTCACTCCCCCACCGCGCCGCGGGGGGCTCGCCAAGCCCGTCCTCGCACCGCGGGGCTGGGGGAACCAGGCCGATCCATACCGGGAACAAAATCCTTGGAAACCAAGCGTCCAACCGCGGGGTGGGAAGAGGGAGGGGGGGGAAGAGAGAAGCAGCAAAAGCGCCCTGGCAGCCCCACGGGCCCGGCTCCCTGCCCCGCTCCCCCTTCCTCACCGCCGGCCGCGGCGCGGAAGCCCCCGCGGAAGTCCGGAGGAAGGGAAGGCGAGCGCGTACCTGCGTTTTGGAGGGTCTCGATGTTCTGCGGACGGGCGGCGAGCTCGGCCACCGCCTGCACGAACTGCGTCCGGGCGCGCTGGTACTGCTCGAACACTGCGGGCGGCAGCGCCGGGGCACCGGGTTAGCGGCCGGGGGCGAGAAGCCTCCCCCGCCAGCGCCAGCCCCGGCCCCGGCCCCGGCCCCAACCCCGGCCCCGGTGCTGGTCCCAGCCACCGCCGCCCCGGCCTACCTTGCAGAACCTGTCTCTGGCTCATGGCGGCGGCGCGGCGGGCTGCGCGCCCGCGCAGGGCCGCACTGTGTACCCGTCGCCCCGGCAACCGGGCGGAAGCTGCGCCGCGGGGGCGGGGGAGAGGGGGAGGAGAGGGGAGGGGCCGCGCCAACGCCGCCCGTGACGTCAGCGCGCCCTCCCGCCGCACCCGCACAGCCCTCGGGCCCGCTCCGCAGCCGCGGTGTGTGCGTGTCGGCGGAGGGATGTGTGCGGGCGGGAACGAGACACAACCCGGGCGGGCGGGCTGTGCCCCGGGACGGCGTGTTGCACACGTGTGTTAAATGTATAGGTAGAGGTGTAGGCACCTGCGGAGGTGCGGGTGTGTGTGTGTGTATATGGACATAGCGGTGTGCGGGGAGAGGACGCCACGCCTCCTATACCTCACCTCTACCGCAGACACACGCGCAGCGGCGCGGAGATGCACATGGACACGAGGTTACGTGGGAGCGTCTACACAGCAGCCGTATACGTTCAGCTCTATACCGGGGTCGGTTGTTTTCGGGAGCGCCGGGCAAGGAAGGACGGCGCCAGGCTCCGCGCAGGGACTTGCGCGAGCTGGCGCGGTGCCGGGCGCTCCGCCCGCCGCCGCGCAGCCCGCTGAGGGGCCGGCGGTGGGTGGGGAGTCCCGGGCATCGGCCCACGGCTCCTGCGGGGTGCCCCTGCCCGGGGAGCGGGGGGGGAGGGAGCGGGGGCCGGCCGGCCCCCGCTCCCCCCCCCCCGCTCCCCGGGCAGGGGCGAAATAAAAAGGAAGAAAAAAAGAAAAGGGCAACCACGGCGCCCCCGGAGCTGCCCCCGCCGCACCCCGTTATTCTTCAGGGAGAGGGGTCCTTTGATTTTTTATTTTTTTTTTTTTTTCTTTTTCTTTTTACCGCCACTGCCATTCCTCCTCGGGGATCTCCGCCAGTGCTTTACACCGCCGCACCGGCCCACGCCGGAGTTTTCCGCGCCGCGCGGGGAATAAACTCGCCCCGCGCAGGGCCGCGCAGCCCCCCAACTCACCCACGGCCTTCGGAGCACGGCGGTTCTTCCGCGGTGCGGGCAGGGACGAGTCCGTGGGCTACAGCCAACGCCTCCGCCGGGAGCCGGGCGGGTGGTGCTGCGGGAGAAGCGCCGTCCCCGCGGGAGGGGAAGGCTTTGCGCGCTCTCTACACCCGCGCAGAGTCCGCGCTCAGCCCGAGCGCACCCACCCGCGCAGCGCCGGGAGCGTTTGCTTGGGGGGCAGCTTTTGCTCTCCCCGCGCAGGGAGGAGCGGAGCAGGAAGGGGCACGGGTGGGGGACGGTGGGGCGGCAGCCCTCTGACTTTTCCAAGCGCAGGTACTAGTTATTCCTCTGCCCCATCACAGTATTTTTTTATATTTTTATATTATTTTTTTTTTCAACAATGTATCATTCCGGTATATAGCCTGGTGACTGCCTTCCACTTTTCCCATCTTGGTGTCTCCGGCTCTAATTCTCTTCATAACCGGTCGGCCAGGGCATGGGCGCATCTATGAGTAAATACAGCCTTGGAGGTGTCTACAGCAACTAATGCAAACAGTGGGACGGCAAAACTAAATCAGGGTTATCAGGATTTGAATGGAAAGAGACTCTACCTCCCCTCCGGTAACTTTTGAGGACGATTCCTAAGACGCTGGCTATTTGTGAACGAAGTTGCTAGTTAGCTCTGCTATTGATCAGGCTGCTCCAAGTGGAATTGTGATCCTCAGCAGAAAACCAGAGTCAAATCATTCAATAAAAACCGCCCCTTTCTCTAGCCACCCTCTAACGCACAGTGGCTTCAGGATTTCATAGGCTGGCATTTTGTTCTGCAAAGCTCTAAGTGTACAAAATTAGATGACTGACTCTATACAAATACAATATTTGATAGGTAGTATAAAGTTTTGTCTCATACCTTGAAGTTGAAAGGCTGAAGTTACTTCAGCTGCATTTTAAAAGTTTGAAAAAGTGTAAGAAAGACGTCTAATTTTAATAAATCATCTCTGGGTTTGCTCAACTGAAAAGAGGCGAGCTAACGTAAACAATATCATGGTCTAAAATGAGCCACGTGTTTCCAGGGGTATTTAATGCGAAAAAAAAAAATCTCTTTAAGGAAACAAACAAAACAGGCGATGTGCTGTTCTTTACAAATAAATGAGACAAATTAAATCAGATTGGTGAGAAGGTCGTTCGCCACAGAAAATATTTTGGGAAATCGTCACCATGTGTACTTGAGAAGGGAACAGCTGTTAAACACATTTCTTTATACTTATTTCTGTTCTTAAGTTAAATTAAAAAAAAAAAAATAAACAAACGGTGATGAATTACTTCCAGAGGTTTGGGTTTTTTTAAAGAGCAGATGTGTCGATTACAGATAAATTGATTTATCTGTCTAATTAAGTCTAATGTTCGGATAAGCGGAACAACAAAACGCACCCTGAGTACCTCCAAAACTTGCTGCTACATTTCGTTGCTTGATACTGAGAGTCTGTTCACATGGTTAATAATAATAATGAAGAATAAACACCATGCAAATGCGGTCTACGGAAATGTCACCGGTTCTCGCAAAAGTACTGAAGACGGAAAATCATTTATGGAAATGACGTAGCTGTGAGACTTCATTGCCTGCTGCTGGGGTACTCATTAGTAGGAAACTTGTATCCTTAGGCGGATGGTGTTAGTAACGACTGCCTTACTGCACACGTCAGCTTATAAAATAAAGCAGAGACCGGAGGAACAGTCAACAATTACCTAAATTAATACCGTGCATTCGCTTTCTGGTGGGTGTTCTTTAATCTCAGCCTTTGATTCACTCGGAAATACGCCCGTAACGGGGCGGGGAAGCATCATTTTCCCCAAGCCGGTGAAGGGCAAAGTTGCTCCTGGAGGTTTTCTTGGGGGGGGGAGGAGGGGGGATGGATGCCGGAGGGGCTTCCCACGGGCTTTCCCGGTTTCGTCCCGTCCCCGTGGGTGCGGGACAACAAGTGGCTTAGCCCCCGCACGGGAGCAGCCGGGATCCCCGCAGGACCACCACCACCACCCCCCGGCTGGAAAGGCGCTGGGTGGCAGCTCCAGGGCCGGGCTCGCTGCCCCTCGACGGCTCATGCCCCGCCGTGCCGCTGCTGGCCAAGCTGTGGCTGCTCCTCCGCGGCTTGAAACCGCGAGACGCTCATTAAAAGGTGAGGTCTTTCCGCGGTTTGGTGCGGCGGCTTTCCCACCGGCTGCGGGATACGCTGGGTCGCCCGATGTGCCTTTGGAGGGTCTCCTCCGCTTGCCACACGCCTGGGAAATTGTTCAGGGCTTTGAGCAGATATTTGCAGGGTTTAGAGAAATTAGGTTTTTTAATCCCGCTTGGGCGACTGAGCGCGCTGGGTGGGAAGAGCAACGCGCAAACTCCTCCGCTCACTCCCGCGGACCGCAGTTGGAAGAGCTGGGCTCTTGGAAGCAGGGAGGTTAAGCGTGGAAATGTTGGTGGGAGTGAATGGGATGTAGGGAATTGAAGTGCGCTCTCGAAGAGAGCGTGCTGAGTGAGGAATCTCCGTCTGTAGCCTCTACTAAAATATAATATTTGAATCCCTGAATAATTTAATTTTCAAATTTAAATTGGGCTTTGCCATCTCGTGATTTTAGCAAAAACTCTGTCAGAGGGACTGGAGCATTGGAGAGTCCCCTCTCTTTTTCCCTGAGCTTTGGCTCGGGGCTCCAGCAACTCACCATATTCTGTTGTTCCCTCTCCGGGTTTTTTGAAGTGAGTTTAGTTTCTGAGACTTTCCTTTAGAGTAAGTTAGTTCTATGCGGCGAAGACAGAAACGTCGAGGCACTTCAAATGCCCTAGAAAGAGTACTTCCCCTTTTTCTTCACCTAAGGGGTCGACGCTGGGATTTGAGCAGACATTTGTAACCGTGAACATGTAAACGGTATAGACTTGGCTGGTGGAGGCTGGTGCGTCGCCATTGCACTAGGCAAAGATGGAACAAAAATTATAAGGGATAAAGAAACTGGGAAAGGGCAGAACATCTTAGGTTGACTTGGAGGATGGGACCAGGAAATATTAGCTGGTAGGGCTGAGCCCTTTTTACCACGTGCATATGGTTACACCTCTGGTTTCCTGCGGAACCGTCCGCGCTTGTGCAGTGCCATTTCAAGAAAAAAAAAAAAAAAAAGACAAAAGAAAAAAAAAAGACAAATATTTTTGGGACCTTCCAAAACTGAAAGCCGGAGCTTAATTTATTCTGTAGACTTGAAAGGAACGAGGTCTTCCTTTGTGTCTGTTGCTCCAGGGGAGGGTGTGTGTCGGCTTGGCGCTGAACGCTGCCCGCATCTACATATGTAAACCCAGCCGCGCTGCACCCCCCGTGCCGGTAGGATTGCGGGCGCTGGCAGCTCACAACAATGCTGCCAGACAATGCCAACTACGCGGAGCCTGCGCGGCTGCGGCGGCGAGAGGCTGACCAAGTATTTCGCTCTTCATCTGGAAGGACCAAATCTGCGCGATGCCCAGCGGAGCCCGCGCCCGCCCCGTCCCCCTGCCCCGTCATTGTCCCTGGCTGCTGTGGTTAGAGGGGTGGGGACACGCAGCAGCCAGACGACGTTATCCCAGTCTGCAGAAGAAGGTGTAACGAGAGGCACCAGCAGCAGAAAAGGCTGCAAATCGCTGTCGTGTGGTTGCTATTAGCAACAAATCAGCTGAACAGCCTGCAAACCCCGAGCACCTAGGGCGGAGGTGGCAAGGAAAACGCCAGGGCTGGGGAGGCTGGGGCTGGTGGGCTCTTTCCCGAGGGGAACCCCCTGTACAGCCCCGGGCTGCGTCCCCGGAGGGCGGCCGAGGAGGGGCAGGGCAAGGGGAGACACCGCTGCCATCGCCGCACACTGCGCTCCAGGAGAGGGGAAAGGCAACCCACTTAAAAGAGACAAAATGGCAGCTCCTGACTCGTAGGCATCCCTCTCGGCGCTGAGCGCCTGCCTCGCCTCCGCCCGGTGTCCCCGCCGCTGTCAGCTCCTCGGTGCCCGAGGACTGTCTCTGCCCGCCCGCTTGCCCGGGGCCAGCGCCCCGGCCCGGGAAGCAGCGGCGCGGTGTCCCCCGGGGCTTCGGCCGCAGCCCCTCGCCCTCCGCCAGCAGCCCACCCAGCCTGGAAACCAAATTCCCATCCCTCCGGCTGGGACACGTTCCGACCGGCTGCACCCGGTGGCCGGGCGGAGCGGCGGCTCCGCGCCCCGCACAGCCCAGCTCCGGTACGCGGGCTGCCGGCGGCGTGAACCCGCGGAGGGTGTGCGCAGGTCCCGCACCCCGCGCAGCGACAGCTGCCTCGCAGGGGCATCACTCGCACACCACCTCTGCACCTCCGCCGTGCCAAGACCTTCCCTGCCGGCACCCATTTCGCCGTGCTTTTTGGGTTTTTTCGTTTTGGTTTTGGTAGGGGTTTTTGGTTTGGGGGTTCTTTGTGTGGGTATTTTTTGTCATTTCCCACTTAAAGTTTTTGGGGTTGTGTATGCGGGGCTGTTTGAGGGTGGCTGCTTTTTGTTGGGTTTGTTGGTTGGGGATTTTTTTAATGTTTCTTTTCCCCTTTTTTTTTTTTTAGGATCAGCCCATTTATTTATTTCAGAGGCCTCCACCACCCGCACTGTGTTGCCTCACGGATCAGAAAGTGCCTCGTTGAAGAGGCACCATTCGAGCATCCCCGGCACATGCGGAGGGAGGGGTGAGAAATGCCGGTGCTGGCAGAGGTGCTCGGGAGGTCCGCGCTCAGCGGAGGCCCCGGGATGCGGGGCGGCGCCTCCCGGCCTCGGCCTCCTCCACCGGAGATGCGGCTTGCGAGAGAAGAGACACCAGTGGCGCGGAGCCCGGCGGGGAACGGGAAGGGCTGCTGGCTGTCTCTGCTATTGGAAAAGTGCCTCCCTGCCACCGGGGAGATCTCACCCGGCCGCTCCCGGGGAATATCCCCCCCCCCGCCACACCGTTGAGAGCATCGGCGCAAGGAGCGGGGAAAGCATCTGTTTTTCCCTGGCGATGGGTAACACACAGCCCTTTGTCTCTCTAGACGAGGTGCGATATTCAGCTGCGTGCCATGAAAATACAGGCGCCAAATGGCCACCGCTGTCCCCTTCCCCTCTCCAGGGGAGGTCGGGGCGCCCCGAGGACTCTCCGTACCCCGGGGAGGGCTGGGGCCGGCCGGTCCCGGAGGGAGGCCGGGTCCCCGCGGTACGGCGGGCGGGGACACGGGACCACGGCGCCCTGCAGCCCCCCGGGGGATGCTGGCAAAGCCGCGTCGTGGTGCCCCCTTCCCGGCGCGCACATCCTCAAATACCAGGGCCCTCCGGAGCACCCTGAGGGCAGGGCGGGAGCGGGGGAGGAAGGGCAGGCGGGGGGCGCAGGGCGGTGCGGGGGGCTGAGGCTGCACCGCTGCGCCTCGGCGGAGGGCGGCCCGCGGGTGCGCTGCCTGCCGGGCGTGCCCGCCTCCCCCCGGTCCGGCCCCGGGGGCGAAGCGGGACACCCGCATCCCTCCGCGGCCGCCCGCGCCGTTGGAGGCCGAGCGGGCGCTGCGCGGCAGTTGCGCGGTTCTGCGCGGGGCGCCGGGGGCGGGGTGGGGGGGGTGAGGGGGTTGGGCAGGGGGATCCCCGCGCGCCCCGTTCGAATCTGGCGGCGCGCGGGGGAAGTTCCGCGGGCGCGAGGCGGGAGAGCTGCGCAGGCGCAAGATGGCCTCTGCCTGGGCGGCGGCGGGGGGCGCGGAGCCGGCCCGGCCCGCAGGGTGCGGGGCGGCCGACGGGGGAGGCCGGCGGGGGGGGGGGGGGGGGGGCAGGCCCCCTCTGTGGCACCGGCGGGGCCGAGCGCCGCCGGCCCGGGGAGCTGGCTCCCCACGCTGGCGGAGGCGGCGCGGAGCGAAGCGCGGTCCGTACCGCAGCTCCTCGCCGGCCTTCGGGGCCGGCGGCGGCCGCACGCCCCGGCGGCGGGGCAGCCGGGAGGCCCTCGGGCTCCACGCACCCCCCGAGGCGGTGCCCGCCCCCGGCGGCCTTTCCGCGGCAGCCGCTGTCCCGCCCGGCGCGCCCGCGGTTCGGCGGCAGCCCCCGGGGATGGAAGCCCCTTTCCCTGCCCACCCCCGGCAGGGAGAACCTCCGTTTGCCGTGGGAATTACGTGTCCTTCGTGCTTTACCCGTTACCCAGGTTGTTTCTTGTTCTGTTTTTGGTTTTGTTTTTTTTTTTTTTTTTTCTTTTTAGCCCACATCATCACTGTTAAATAAATACAAATATCCCATCCCCAAAGACGGTGAGACCGAAAGCTGCCCCGGTCCCCACCGGGCTCCAGCAGTTTTTTCCTGTTGTCCCGGTGGGACTTCTCCCGTTAGTCGCGGGGAAAGAAAGGGAGTGAAGCAGCCAGAGCTGGGGAAAAAAAATAAAAAAATTTAAAAAAAATCCTTGCTGCCAGAATCTTCTTGCCGTTCTTGAGTTAATAAAGCCCAGAGCAACGTGGCTGGGAGCTCTCGGAGCCGGGCAACGACTTTGACCCGAGGGAAGCGGGGATCCGCAGCCCTTCGGGCGAGAGAGCAGGTTCTTCTCAAGGCGTCCTCTCGGTAGGAGACAGGCAGGGGACATGAAAAAGAAACTGTTTATAGTAAAATAAAGGAAATCCGTTTCAAGTACCCAGAGTAGAAGCAAGAACGTTAAAAATTAACAGCGGAAACAGGAAACACTTATCTGAGTAAACACTGTCTCAGAATTTCACCGTATTAAAATTGGGAGGGCGCAAGGTGCTGGCCAGGGCCGCGGCCACTCGCCGCCCGCTGCCCTACCTGCGCCGGGGGCTGCCGCCGCCGCCCGCCCCGCGCCGGGGCTGGGAACCGGAGCCGGGCACGGCCCGACAACCCCATCCTCGTGAACCGGTTTGGTGGCAAAGATCGGAACTGCAGGAGTTCCTGCGCGGTGAGAGACGAGGAGTCCAGAAGAGATGTCTGGGAGGCAGGAGCACGGCTCCCTGTCGCCGGGGCCGAGGGCCGGGCGGCCCGGGGCCGCGACGAAGAAGAGAAGCAGGCGGCAGGGATGGCGGAGGTGGAAGGGAGGAGGCTTCGCCCCCGGTACCGGCCACGGGAGGACTTGCTTTGGCCGCGCTTTCGAAGATCGCCAGCGAAAAGGGTGGCTCTTTGGGCAGCTGTAGGGCGGAGGGGGTGACGGGTCCTCGGCAGCCCTGGGGGGGAAAGGACCAGGGACAACGCTTGGGCTGGAGGGACGCCCGCCGCTTGTTCCGCCGCCGCCTTCGGGTTTCGGCGCCCGCCGCCTTACCAGAAAACCGGAGAACATCGCCTCGGAGTGGAGTTTCCCTGTAGCTCCCTCCGGTGCCGCCCGGGGCCCCGCCGCCGCCGCCGTGCCCTGTCCTCCCCTGCCCACCGGGCGCCACCGATTTTCGGGAGTTCCTCGGCGGTGCCCGCCCGCCGGCACCGGCCTGCTGAAAGGCGGCGGCGCAGGTTGTTTAGAGCAGCGCTCCGTGCTGGAGGACAAACAGTTCGGCTTAGCGAGCTCGTCCTCCTCCTTTTCTTCCTCTTTCTGCCGGTTTCTGCATTCCTTCTCCCCCTTTCTGCCCGTCCCCTCCAGCAGCCCGCCCGGCTCTTCCTGCCCCCTTCCCTCTCGCTTTCCCCGGGGCTGGAGCGTTGCCGCCTGCCCCCCCATTCCGGGCGGGCACAGAAGCGCTGCTCGGAGCCGCAGGCGGCTGAACCAGGGCGGAAAATTTGGTGGGACGGAAAAATTGGACAGAAAAACCTAATTTTCCGGCGCGCACGGACCGCCCCTGCCTCTCCTTCGGATCAGACCGCTTGCTGAACAAGCTCAGAAAAACGCAGCGGAGCCCGGCTTTACCCATCTATATAAATGCGACGTCGGATAGTGAAAAGATTCTTCCTACATACACCGAGCTGAGATTTCTTTCCAAACAGGCAGGTTTTAAGTACGTTTGGAAGGAAAGCCGTCCACTCTGTAGCCGCAAAGAAAAATATTGTGAAACCCGGGGAGGTCGACACGGCAGCTTCGCAAGTAGAACATCAAGATGCTATCTTTGGTCGTCCTCCCAATTGTGCTTAGCAATATATACGCATCGCAGTGCCATCTGCCTAGGGCCAGCAGCAAAACAAAAGTTTCACATGGCAGCACGAACACCCTCGGCGGCTCCTGCAGCTCGGCGAGAGAGCTACTGAAAACGTTTGTTCTTTTTCAGGCGGGAGATGTCAAATTGGGAGATGTCGAAACTGCTGTGAGGGCTTAATAAACCTCCAAGAGAATTACCCAACTCCTGTTTCATTGCTTTATGCTTCACGGACGCTCTACAAAGACCGAGAAGAGTTCCGTTTTGATGCTAAAAGTTATCATTATCAGCTACTTCCAGTATAAATTAGTGCCATTTGATCGGTGCGCTAACGTCCAACCCTCTGCTGCAGGTTCAGTGCTGGTCTTTGGGTGAATTAATTCAACCAGTACAGTGTGATTAAGTCATACAGTTGAGGGAACCGTGCCAAGACAGACACTTGGTCGCATGGAGAGATATCTTGACATTAAAACGTATTTAGTTCCACTGAGGCTTTAAAAAGCAATCCGGAGCAGCACAGGCGGAACCCGGCACTCGCCACCACAAAATTCCTGCTCTTCCCTTCCCAGCCAGGGCAGTTTAACGTGGGCTGAGTTTGAACAGAGAGGAGGTAAAACCCGTGCCCGGATGGGATGTGAGAATACACCATTTGCTTATTTTCAAGAATAATCTGGGGTCAAATAAAGAACAGCAAATGTTTTCGAGGCAGGCAACCAAAACAAATCACGGCGATTTCCAGGCAATTTTTTTTGGTGTTATTTTAGTACTCTGCTGTTCTGTTCCCTAAAATCTTTTGTAGACCCAGAAAGACTTCCAGCGAGAACAAGATCTTTGTCCTTTAACACCACATTATCAACAGAGGTCATTTGCTATTTTTCAATGAATTATCCCTTTTATTTGTTTATTTCTTTGATCAGCTATAAATGAAAGTTATTCGTGTATATAAAACTGAAGTTTTTACTGTTGAAATTGAACTGTACATGTTTACTACAGGAAAAAATATCAACTCTTGTTTAACAAGACATTATACATCGATAAGCAATAACCTTGTGGAGGATTTGCAATCACCTGGTCTATAAAAACAAGCAGGACAAGTAACAGCAATTTATATGCAAAAGTAATGATTTAATGACTATAAGCAAGACAAAGCAATAGAATTGTGCTTCTTTTGCAGACTGGAGACAATGAAATGTTTAACTACAATTTTCCCGTACAAACATGAAACAATATCCATATAGAATAAACACCCTCACAAATGTATAACTGATGGGTGATGAACACACACGAAGTTCGACCAAAGCAAAGCACAAACTGAAAAGTGTTCTGGGCTGTTCATATTTTATGGTGGAAAAGTTCCTTCTACTGAAAAAAATAACACCCTTAGAAGCCTCTAATAAAATGCACCTATTTGCAGGCCATTAAAGAGGAGGCATTCTCCACAATTTATTGGAAATATTAAAGTACCTGTTAAATTTTAATGAAGTCAGTACTGTACCATATACATATATATTAAAACAAATTTAGATAAAATGCCTTCATCCAGCAACTTGCTGGTTCCTTAAAATTTATACCAAATAGTTTATGGCTTCTATAATGATTCCATGTGCTTTTAAAAACACAATCCCACCACACCAAATAATAAAAAGGTAATCAAACTGGTCAAAGACTTCCATATCCCTTAACTTTTTTTTTTCTTTTTTCTTTTTTTTTTTTTTTTTTTTTCTTCACTGCACCACTTCAACATTTTGGTAAAGTAAAAATATATCACTTGGAAAAAAAAAGACAAAGCCAGTAAAATCCTTTTAAGATTGCCAATGGCCTCCAGGTTATCAGAGACTTGAATGTGCTTCCCCAATACTGTAGCTCTCACACGCAAAGTGTTTCTTGCAGTATGAGCAAAGCTCAAACAGGCGGCATCTGCAAGGGTCGAACCAGTTTAGAAATTTAACAACCATATCATGAGTGCATGAAACACAATATTTTCTTTATAGTATTTATAAATATATCATACAATACTGTTTCCTGTTATGTCATATACCAATATGGCATTGTACAATAAGCATAATGCCATCTGATTCTTACAAAAGCGAATCATTTAAACAAGTCAGTAAATAAAACGGTAATACCCGCTTTTAGGCATACAGATTGTAAAACTGAAGTTTACTTTTCTTTTGATCGGTTCTGCACAGCAACAGAGAAGTAAAAGATGCAACATAAGAATCAAAATGGCTAATACGCAAAAAATTGTTATTCACAGTGACATGGCTACATATATGCATTATTCTATGCATATTCTTTCCGTTTCGTTGGATTTCAAGATGAAAAAGCACTTGCTTTCTACAGGTTCACAAAACAGCATAAGAACAATAACAATCGAAGAGAACGCAATGGAGGAGTTAGTCTGGATTAACAAACTACTTCCCGGGATTTGGATCGACTTCTGGAGACTCCCGAGTCCAGATGATGGGGACGGAAACAACTCCGCATCACTCGGAACAGGTGAAGGTGTAACTGTTGTTTGCTTCCCAGTCCTCTGAAAACAATTTACATTTCAATCTTGCGTTTCCATTAACGTCCATCCTGAATGTCACCTAGTCCGCCTTTTATAGCCAAGTTCAGTGTCACTACAAAAGAAAGCAATTTGGACGATAGTCACATGGATTAGCATCTATAAAGCTGTAATGGCATGGAGAGATCTATATAAAGGAGGGGCGGGGGTGGTAGCCTGGTTGGCGCGTCAACCAGATGAAGTGGCCGAGGAGCCATTTATCGACGTTTTCCGTGCTCTGTTGGTAAAGGAGGACTGGT
This sequence comes from Numenius arquata, assembly GCF_964106895.1. Taxonomy (NCBI): domain Eukaryota; kingdom Metazoa; phylum Chordata; class Aves; order Charadriiformes; family Scolopacidae; genus Numenius; species Numenius arquata. The sequence goes on along the minus strand of NC_133587.1, from coordinate 25,582,674 downwards.
GGTTACTGCTGGGGCTGCTGGTGGTGCCGTTCATGGTGCTGGAGATGTGGGGGAACTGGGGGTGAGGAGACTGGACCGGCGTGCTGGGGCTGGGCAAACAGGAGGAGGTGGAGGGGATGCCTCCCGCCGGGCTGCTCGCCTTGTCGCTCCCAGAGTCACTTTCCAGCTCCCCACTATTATTCAAGCCTTCCCTCTGGTGACTGATCTTCATCCTCTTGCAAGTAGGTCGGACCCGGTATTTCAGGGGGAGAGGCCCGTTCTGCAAGGCAAAGGGGGACACCCTGATCAGTGCCCTTCCCCGCGCCACCACCCGCACCCCCCTGGGGGGAGGCACACCGGCCAGACTCACCCGCCTCCAGGTATAGATGTAGGCGATATCCATGAGGGTGTAGTAGTCCTTCAGGGGCTCCTCTTCGTACATGACATCGATCTGTTCAAGATAGGAATCGCTGCGTTAAGGAGCATCCAGGCATTTACCTCTAAGCACACGTTGGCTGTGGGGTGAAAGTAACCCCGCTGCCATATATGTCAACAAATTGAAAAGCTGCTATCCCCAACCCAGCAGGGAATAGGGAATTTTCATATCTATTAGACACGTTTTAGATACGTTAAGGAGCAATTTCTTGATACCTCGATATTTACAGCATTAAAAAAATCAGGGTCACCAAACCCTCTGGATAAACATTTTTAGAAATAACGTTCATAAACCCCATCGGCGTGTTGTACACACCAGTGGTAGTTAGCGCTTGCTGGAACTGGCTGCAATGGGAAAATGAGTGCTAACCAGCATTAGCAGGCTCAGAATAGCAAAACTGATATAAAAAACAAAACAAAACAAAACAACCCCAAAAAACCTCTTTCCCTGTAGGTACCTGGAAAGTGTTAGGTATATCCATTTTACTCCTCAGGAACTTTCTTAGATGCATCACTGTCATTGCTGCTGGGCAGCGCAAGTATCTTTTGTCATTCACCTGACAGCATAGTAAAGAAAATCAGTCTACTGAGAACAAACAATTACTCCCACCAAAGTTGTACTCTAACATTTCATGTTAATTTTTTTTTTTTTTAAATGCACTTCGACCCATTATGAATGATAATATAACAATTTCTGCTTTATAAGGAACAGCAGAAATAAGTGGTAAATTACGGTTCCAAAATAAGTAATTAAAAATGCTTCTAATTATAGAAATAATTTTTTTATCTCTCAGTAAATCTTTTTCTAATACATATGTATTACTTAATGATTTTAAAAATTAATTAAATAAATACTTTTGGGCACAATCTGACAAAAAAAATCAGATTCCGCTTTAAAAAGTAGTGCAGGTTTTTTTAATTTTATAAAGTTGTTTAGGTATGAAGAAGTTTGACCTCTTTCACACCTAAGGTCATAATAGGTGTGCTTCTTTTGTTCTAGATACACGTACCTATGCATTTTTTTCAGCTACGAACTTGCCCCAAAGATGGGGGGTTTTTTTGGATTATGTTTCCTCTAGAGTAAGGAAAAGTTATTTACCTCTTCCTTTGATTTTTCTTTCTCCTTATTTCCTTTTCTTTCCAGTCTGTGAGAAGAAATGAAACAATTACAACAAATAATAAATATAGCTGTTATCAGTCAGGTAAACGTAAAATATTGCCATTCTGGAACTTGCCTATTCTGGTCAAAGAATTCAATGGATAAGCTTATTATCTCGTCGTCTGTTATAATTCTTTTGTCTTCATCAGCCACTTCTCCCCTGTCTTCATTAGAGCCATTGGCAGCTGCGCAGAAATTTCCACAATAATTTACATTTTGAAATTCAAATCAGGAAGAATGGCAATTCTCAGTTACAAGAAAAAAAAAAATCTCCATAGTAAGATTATGAATTAAAGCTACCGAACTGTTAATAAAGTTTTATTATGCTGAATTTACTTCTTAAAATTCTGTCACAGTAATACATAATTTGTAAATTTAAAAAAGAAAACAGTAAAGCATCCATCTCAATGCTACATTTATTAAAGTTGTGAATGAGAAGCTTTTACCATCAGCCGATGGATGAGCAGCATAAAAATCCCTTCTTCTTTTCATTTCATCTAGATGGAAAAGCATATATTTTATTTTTAGTATATACTCTGTAACTCCTGGTATTGATACAGGATAGCAGTTCTGGTTTTGTTTTTCTACTCTTCAGAAAAAAAAAAAAAAAAAACCACAAAACTATTCAACTACTTACTTTTGAAAAGGCCTGGTACTAGCTTGTATACAATATCTTGGAGAGTTTTATCTGACCTGAAAAAAGAACATCCCCGAAACATAAAATTAAGCAGATGAAACGATATTTTAATTCAAGCAGCAGCTTCTCATTTATAATCTTTCACAACAATGAGGCATCTTCTACCAAGTGGGAGGCTGGTCATAAAAAGTTAACTTACAAGACCTTGTAATCAAACTAACACTGCCCTAAATACCGCTATAAAACAAAACTCATCTGTGCTACCACAACTGAAAAATAATTCTCTGAGACTGAAGGAAGGCCTTGAAAACTACATGTCCTCCCTAGAAAATAGAAAGAGCAAAGGGTAACACTAACAAGAAAAATATTTCTGGAAGGAGAAGCACGCTTTAAAGCCTTTTGCCTCTTAGCTCGGAAAGTTTCAGCAAGACTTCTCATGACTAGGAGCTGTGGCTGGAGTGAAGCACGTCTGGGAAATACAGAAATTGGAGGTAAAAACTGTCGGGATGGTACATGAGAGAATGGGGCAGAGGGAAGAGGCATCGCCTCAATGGTCGGCGTGTGCAACAAAAAAAAAAAAGACCACCAACAACTTTCTGTCTCGGATCCAGAGAAATCTTCAATTTCAGTCAATGACAGAACTCCAAAGAGAGAGCATACACACGAGTTAGCTCGTAAATTGACAAGTCCTTTCAGATTTAAATCGCAGACGAAGAGATAACATCGACACGACTACTGCTGGCCTCCCCATACAGAGTAAAATAAGAGATGCAGGGCGCGGACTGCGGCTCTCTCCTACCTTATATTCAAAAGCGGTCGAGTTTTGTGAACTTGGACATCACAGATAGGACAATACTTGCTGGTCTCCAAGTAACGCACGATACAGGTCTTACAGACTGTAAGTCAAACACGAAAGCCTTTTAGTGATGGTCGAAGGTGACGCTCAGACATGCAGAGATCGAGGTGCGATTTTCTAAACTATGCAAGCTAGGGCAAATCGTCCATTGTCAGCAGCGCGCTGCTTAAGCTAAACAAATACCCAAATAAGCTGCAATTACCATGAAAAGGAGACGCTTAGAGTACATATATTATTACTTTAACAAAGACCGTAGGGTCGTCGTCAGAAAAACTGCACTGCCGGCGGGACACCTACTTCCCAGCCCGTCGGGGAGGCAGAGGGGCGGCGGTCCCGAGCATCTCGGGGAGGGGGTTTGGGCTTTTTCTTTTTCTTTTTTTTTTTTTTTTGTGTGTGTGTGTGTGTGTGTGTTTTCCCGGGACGCCGGGAAAGGTGGGAAGCGGCGGGGGGAACAACGCGGAGCGCCCGGTGGTACTTACAGGAGTGGAGGCACTCTATGATGGTTGTTGCATCAATGAAGTACCCGCCGCAGAGCACGCACATGAGATGGGGGTTTAGCTCGGTTATTTTGATTCTGGTTGTTCGGTGCATTTTGGCGTAGCGAGGGGCAGCTCTGAAAGACACACAGACACAGAGGACCCATCAGCGGGGACGCGAGCGCGGCGGCGTCCCAGGTGCCGAGATCCGGCGCGTCCCCTTCCCCCGTGCAGCCGCATCCCCCGGCGCAAGGGAAGATAAAGCGCGGAAGGCGGCGGCGGCGGCGCGGGGCCGGGCGGCGGGCGAGGGCCGGTCCCGAGGCCGGCGGGGCGTCCCCGCACCGCCCGCATCTCTCCGGCCCGGGCGCAGCCCCGCGGAGGAGGCGCGGTCGCTCCGCGGTACCCACCGCTCCGCTCCCCGGCTCTCCCCGCGGCGCGGCGGGGGCACCGGCCGGCTGGGGCAGCCCGGGCGGCTCGGCGGCGATGCGGCGAGGCGGAGGGGAGCTCCGTAGGGGGGGGCCGGTCGGGCACCGGGCTGCCGGCGAGAAGCACAAAGGGGAACCAGCGCCTCCCGGTGCGGCTGCCCTGGCATTTCCGGAGAGCGGGGAGGGGCGGCGGGGGGAGGGACGGGGGGGGACACGCACCTCGGAGCGGGGCCGGGCACCGGGGCGGCGGGGCCGGCCCGCCGTTTTGGGGGGGGGGGGGGGGGGTGTGGTGTCCGGGCGGCTGCCGCTGCTGCTCGGTGCCGATCCGGATCTGCTCCGCTCTCCGAGGGGGTTGCTATAGCAACTTACACTTACACTTGGCATCCTGCCACCGCTGGGAACACACGAGAGCCGGGCGGGGGGGCGGCCGAGGAGGGGGGGGGTGGGAGGGGGGGGTGGTTGAGGGGGGCGGGCCGGGCCGAGCCGAGCCGGGCCAGGGGGTGGGACGCGGGGCCCGGAGGCTGGCGGAGGGGGTGGAGGAGCCGAGGAGCCCGCGGGGGTCTGGGAGCCCAGTGGGGAGGGGAAGGAGAGGGCGGGAGTCGGGGGAGGGGGGCGGCCCGGGCGGGGTCGGGGTGCCGCAGCCCGGAGGGTGCCGGGGCAGCCCGGGCGGCGGGGGCGGCGGGGCTGAGCCGGGCTTTGGGGTCTCAGCCCGGCGGAGGCGAGCGCCAGAGGCTCCTCCCGAGCCTCGGCCATTTCGGATCCTCTCAGGGGCCTCTCTCCACGTCGACTCGGTGCGAGGAGCTGGTCTGAGATCGCTCCTCTCCCCCTCCGCTCCCTCCCTCCCTCTCTCCCTCCCTCCGCCGAGCCCAGCCGCGCCGCGCTCCCGGGGACCGAGCCCCCCGCACCGCCGGCGGGGTGCCGAGCCCCAGCTTCGGCTCCGCGCCGCCGGCATCCCCTTTCCTCCTTTCTCCCCTTCTTTCCTTCCTTCTCCCCCTCCGCCCCCGACCTCTTTCTTTCTCTCCTCCCCCCCCCCTCTTTTGACTCTCGTTTGAAAAGCCTCCCGCGGACGAAGCGAGAGCGGTGCAAAAGTTTTGCAAGAGGTGGAAAAAGATTTGCAGAACCAGGGTAAGGTGCTTGAACGGGAGAAAACAAGTCTCCGGATCCTTAAACAAACCCCCTTTCTAGCAATAAAGCATAGCCGGGGGTGGGGGGTGGGGGGGAAAGCCCAAACCGACTTTAAACGGTACATTAGTGACAACATGCAAAGGACCATGTGACCAGATCATTCCTAAAGCTAAATCAACACCTTGTCAACACAATGCAGCGACAAGAGTGAAAAACAAATGTCATTTTCACAGTCTGAAACCCATAAACCCCCATCGCATGCACTGGCATCAACGTTAGATGCACGCATACTATTTACAATGAGAGGGAATAAGAGGTAAAGGGGAAAGTACACCGGGGGGGGGGGAACCCTGTCAGCCACGTCAATTGCAGAGTAAATTATTTTCTGTCAACCAGATCCTGAAAAATGTAACGTAACAACGTTGCTCCAACGCAAGCTGTTCATTTCCCCATGCCAGTGCTCCCAGCACACCAGCTCCTACCCTTGGTCCGCACTCTTCCCGAGGCAGAGCTTGCGAGCCACCGGGCGAGCTGCAGAAGTCTCAAGCCGCGAGGTTCCTCCCAGCCACTCGCAAACTTCGATGTTAGGCAGAGGAAAAAAAAAAAAAAAAAAAAAAAAGACAACACACCAAGCTTTTTGAAAGCTTTGAATTTCAGCCAAACTGCCCAGGACAGGGGTACAATATTCCTCAAGAAGTGTGCACAGCGCCAACGAGCGACCCTGGCCAGGAAACTTCTCCTGCAGCAGCAGGAGAACCCTCGAGTGAGCAGCAGATAAAACTCCCCAGCGTCAAACCACCGCCGGCCAGCACACAGAGCAGCAAAGTGCAAGAAGCATCAAACCAGACCAGGTCCCCAAAGCTGTTCCTAGCCCCGTGCGGGGAAGCAAGACCCCCGCTGCATTGTACCGCGGTTTAAATGTCGCTTCCAGGGTCTCTGACCCCCCGCTTCTTACTTTTAAACCGATACCGAGGGTTTGCTTTTCCCAGAAAAGGCAGAGCCCGGGCTTCTGCGCTCCTCCCTGAAGAGCCCAGCGCCCTGAAGCCGGCGACTCTGGGGTCCCTTTCGCTACTTAAACATGGACAGGCTGCTTTCACGGTTCTGTGTTTTATTTGCTCAAGTCACACTACCTTATAATTCATAAATATCTGAACCGAAAAACCCAGCGGTGACCGGGGTCAGGCAAGTCGGCTGACCGAGAATTCCTTCCCAGCCCTGACAGACTGGGACAGACCTTTCAAGACATTAACGCGTTTATTTCACGCAGGCGTAGCCCCTTCCTAAATGGAGGGGGATTAAATTCAACCGTGAAACCTGTTTTGTCGAAGCAACCCCTCTAAACGCGGATTATTTATTGCCCAAAGTTAGCACGTTTTCAACGTGCTACGAGCTAGCTTTGAAATCAGTGATTTTCCCCAGCGAGCCCAACCAGGCGCCCAACTTCTCCCCGAAAGCCACCCGCACAGGGACACACACACACACACGCGTGTCTGTGCCTGCGGGTGTGTAACACGAGCGCAGCACATTTTACTACTGCAGCCTGAGCTTAATATTTTGGTACCCTTTCAGATTTTTTTTTTCCTGCTCGTGCTGATGGCAAGGGGAATAGCAACACTCCACACAGTCAATAGCAGCCTCTGTACCAGGACAATATATATTTACACATTGACACATGGAACAACTAAACGTAAAATATACGGAGATAATACTCGCTAGAAGTAAACACTGCCAGCCAACTGATTATTTAGAGGCCTTAAACGGGCTACGTCAAAATGAAGAAAAACAGAAGTGCATTCTCCTGCTGAGAATCAGCTCCGTTATTAAAAATCTATAAAGGCAATAAGCTATCAAACCTTGCTCGACAGCTCTCTAACAGAAAATACATACATAAAAAATAGAAGCATCGCTCGGGTGGGTTTGTGTACTTTGCACCCATCTCCTCTCGGACAACTCTCTCATCGGGAATAAAGCAGCCGTCATTCTGCATCTTCACCCATTATCAGTCAGAGCCACTTTTACTATCGAGCCTGTTATTACTCTTTCGCCGAAGAATGGCCACATATGTCTTAAAGGAGGGATGACGCTTCTTTCAGAGAAGGCACACGGGGCTCAAATATCTCTGCCCAACTCCGCCGCAGCGAGGAAAGACCTGAATATTGGCAGCAGAGTGCAAAAGGACCCCAACCCTTTAGATCGCCCCCCTGGAACTAGGTGAGGGACACGATCTCTCTACTTAAAAAGCACACTAAAATGTTAATTTTGTACTATTTAAGTGATCAGGTAGGTCAAGCCTTCGTGTCTCTGGCAAACTGCAACACAAGTCTGTCTCAGTTTCCAGGACGCACTGCACAGAGTCCCTCAAAGGAGTTTTACTGGGCTGCATTTCCAGAATCTCCCTGGTCTTTGGGACAGTCCCATAAAATAACTTGCTCTGACCACTACAGACGACGCAAAAAAACCCACCCTTTAACGCCAAGCCTGCAAATGGGCACACACGCCCGGGTTTTCCTCGACTTTTTCTGGAGATTGGAGGAGTGAACCAAAGTTTCTAGAGGCTGAAAAGTGACTCTCTCACTTTTACAGAAATGCGATTTTTCTGCTGATTTTTACCTGATTATTTGCAAATATTTACAGTAAACACAGAGAAACATCACGCGTTATATACTGCCAAGGCCATACAATCACAAAAACATACGCCAGCAACTTTCCAGTACTGCCCATAACCAGCACGAGGAGCCCACCCGTGACATCTTTAAGCTCTGACAAAGGATTTCACGTAAATTTACCCTCCTCGGGCTCAGGAAAGAAAAAAAATTACCAATCAGAGAAAAGAAATTCAAAAAAAACCCCCGCGTCCCACAGACACATCACCTTTGCTCCGAAGGCTCCAGCAAACCGCACGCCCCAGCTCCCCGAGATCGCAGCCAAACTGCTACCCCTACCCCCCCCCAAAAGTTAGTTCCCGGTGTTGGCCACCCCTTTCCTCCCCCAGCAGGCGCAGACCCCAAAAACTTTAGCATTTAGGGCAAAAATGTAAGAGGAGACATTGGAAACAACTGGGAACCGCCATCTTACAACCCATCCAATTTCACACAAGTACTTGTCCAACTTAAGTTAATAACATTTTCTGCTGGGTGCCCCGACGCCTAACAACCCCCCCAGGAGGATCGCTACCCCCCGCCGGCTCTATCTCTATAAAATGGGTGCGTTATCTGACATTTTAACCTCCCCCAGACACGTTTCTTTCGGGGAGGACTGAAATCACTTGACCCAGGCAGCTCCAGATTTCACGAACGTCCCTGTTTAATCAAAATCTGCCTTTAAACAAAGGGCGCTGAGGCCGGGCTGGCAGCAGGGTCTGGAAATATAAATATTCTCCTCGGGGGCCATGTGCACAGAAAGGTTTTAGGGGGCGTCTGGAGAAAGAAAGGAACTAAAATTTGCAAATGTGGGTGCGTTAACGCGAGCGAGCGCCGAGGCTGCTGCTGCGTGCCTGTCTCTGTGTGTGTGTGTGGCTGGAGCAGCCTGTCAGCGCTTTTCCCATACGGAGAGCTCGGGGGACACCTAGGCTCCCCTTTGCAGCCCCCAAACCGGCCGAAAACCGCCGCCGAGCCCCCTTCGCCCCCCGCCCCTGGCAAGGCGACACCTCGCTTCATACGTACCCGGAAAACGGAGCCGGTGGGTGACGATCGGAGCGGCCAAAAAAGACAATGAAAGTTAAAAGTCGTTCAGCAGAAAATGAATGTGAGCCAAGCGGCCATCTTGAAATGAACTGCAGACGCTGTCAATTGCAATAAGCTTATTGCCGCCGCCGCCGCTGCGCTCCGCTCATTTTAGTTACAAAACACCCGGTCCTCCTCCTCCTCCTCCTCCTCCTCCTCCTTTCCTCCTCCTCCTCCTCCTCCTCCTCCTCCTCGCGTCCACCGGCCCTTCTCGCTCCCCCGGGCTCGCCCTCCGCGTCGGCCGCCCCGGCGGCTCAGGCGCTGGGAGCGCAAAGTCTCCCCGCTCCGGATGGGTCCTCTCTCCACCAGCCCATTGTCTCTCCCTCTGCCCCCCCCCCACCCCCCCCGCTCCGCCTCGCCGCCTGGCTCGCCCCCCGCGTTTTATTGTCGCCGCTGTTATTATTATTACGAGTATTATTGTTGTTGTTATTTCAGAGTTGGTGGCGGGGGGGGGGGTGGGGTGCCCGGGGAGGGAGGGAGGGAGAGAGAGGAGGGCGGGAGGAGGGCGGAGGAGGGAAGAATGCAACGCTGAAGGCACACGGTGGAAACTGACACCGTCCCCAAAATGGCTCGGAGTTCGCCCGCCCCGCCAGCGTCACGTGGGGCGCCTCATTCCTTAAGGGCGGCCTGGGAATTAGCGCCGCTGCCGCCGGGGCCCGGCCGCCTCCCCCGTGACCCCATCCCGCAACCCAGCCGCCCCCGCCTCCCCCCCCACCTTCCATACCGCCCCCCCCCCCCACACCTCCCCGCTGCCCTCCCCTCCGCCGCCCCCCCTCCCCTTCTCCCCCCGGCCCTGCACGCGCTCTCCCGCGCCGCCCATGCCTCCTTTTCCCCGCCGCACCACCCACCCCCCCCCCTCCGCCCCCGACCCCCGGCCCCGCGGCTCCCGCCCGCCGCGGCCCCGTCCCTCCATCCCTCCTTCCCCGCCGCCCCGAGGTGCGTGTGCGCCTCCCCGCTCCCCTCCTTCCACCCCCCCTCCCGCCGCTTTCCCGCACACCCGTCCTCCCTCTCCGCACTTGTTGCGCGCTCCCCGCCGCCGCCCCGCACGCCCCGTCCCGCCGCCTCGCGCCACCGCCGCCTCGTGCCCTCTGCGACGTCGCCGCGGGACGCCCCCCCCCCCCCCCGCCGCGGCCACCGGCCTCGGGGGCCGACACGACACCGTCCCCTCGGGGGCCGCGCCGACCCTGTCCCGCCCTGAGCGGCGGCCGCCCGCCACAGCACGACCCGGTGCCCCCCGAGCGGCGGCGGAGCCGGTGTCGCGGGGACCCGCCGTCTCCCCGCAGCGCCCCGCGGAGGGGACGAGGGGGCGCCGGACGCCGCCGCAGCGGGCGGGAGGCAACGGGGAAAACCTCGCTGCCGCCGCCGCCGAAGACGAGACGCCGCCCGCAGCCCAGAGGAGCGGGGAGGGAAGCGCCCGTCCGCTGCCGCGCATCCTCCGCGGGGCCGCTCTCCCCCCGCCGGCAGGTGCGGGCGCGACGCGGCGAGGCGAGAAGCGTCTCCGCGGCGGCCAGCGGAGCCGGTACGACCTAAGGGCGAGCGGGAGGGGAGAGCAGCCGCCCCGCCGCCGGGCGCGGAACGGCACCGCGAGGCGGGGAGACGCCGTCGAGCGGTCGGAGCCGACGGTCGGCTCCGCTCAGCCCCGCGGAGCGGCGGCTCTCCCCGAGGCGCCCCCGCTCCGTAAAAATCCCACCGAATCCCCCCGCGCCGGGGACCAACTTCACTCTTAGAGAAGATGTGAGACCAGTTGGAGCGAAATAACAAAGCGGCGGCGGGCAAGCGAGCAAACGCGCCGCAGCCCCGGCACGGGAGGGATTTTCGCCTCCCAGAGCCGCTCTGAGGTTCAGCATCTGGGACTTGTAGGTACGGCTAATTCACCCCCAGAAAGCGCAGAACAGGAGCGAATAAACTTTATTAGAGCCCAGGGAAAAATAATCCGTGACAATTCTAAAAATACGCAAAATTAAATAGAAGGAATGCTTTGAAGACACGACAGTTAAGCAAATATTTAACAAGAGTTAATTAAAAAAAAAAAAAAAAAAGACACGAGCAAGGAATACCAAGTGCGGTCATAAAAAAGTATTTCACTTAATTCGCATCCAAGGACTTACAAAAAAAAAAAAAAAACAAAAACAAACAAAACCAGTTTGCATCAAGAGGTGAAAGACATTTGTCATTTAGAAGACACACTCCTAAGGAATGAAAGTACTTCAGCTCAGCGGGCTGACACCTTCAATCACATCTGAGTCGCTCTTTCTAGACTTTTTGCAGCATCTTTTAGTTTTCCAACTAAATCCTAAGAGATGAAATACGGTCTTAGACTAAACATATATATATTTTTTTTTAAAGTTCAGCTAGAGGAACGTAATATTTTTTTATGCAGAGAGGCAAGGGAAAGCAGCACCTTATACCACAAAGAAATGTTGCAACTGATGAACAATGTCAGCAAGTAATTAAATAGCTCCCTATTTTACAATGTAGTCAGAAAAGTGAGAACTGAAGGAAAACACCTTTTAATATAGATTATCTACTAAAATAGATCACTACTCTTACGTCGACTTTATCGGTATCGTTACGATGGCTAACGCTGACATTTGCTCTAGGCTTTGGACATTTCTAAAATACTGAATATTTTGAGTGCAATTTTGCACCGGGACCATTCTCCAGCCAAAGCACATCACATTTACCGAAGTCAGCAGACCGATTAAAAACCCTCATTAGTAAGAAAAGGATGACTTTTTGAGACACATATTAAAAAAAGCAGAGGTGTAAACCTGAAGTTTTAATATCTTGTTTTTCTTCTCCCCCCAACCCCTCTTCCCAATCCTCCAGAGTTTGGTCACTTCCAAGCATTACAATACCTCTATTGTTCAGTTACACATTTAAATCGCTAAACAAAGATCAACGTTTGTTTCAGTACATTTCTTACATGTCATTAACACCACTGAAGAGCCTTCAGTTCGTTCCCTATTTTTAATCATGACACATTTAAATCATTGAACCAGCTCCTTCAATCAATTTTTTTTAAAGCACGGGAAATCAGAGTTTCAGAAAAAAGTATGTATTTCCTCCCAAAACAGACAAAATATTTATGCATGTATGTAAACCACTCTCCATGTAACTAAAATCAGTTACTTTGCAACTTTATTTGAGAAGACAGGAAAACTACACTCGGATCATTTTTATAGAAGATTCTCCCCTACCCTCCCAGCCCTGGACTTTATTTTTTTTTTTAAATATATATAAAATATGATTTCATTTTCATTGGCAAGTTGTTAGAAACATTTACATCCCCAGCTGGAGCCAAGCACAGAAACAATGATGAAGGAAAGAAGTACCTGTAATTGCTCCATTGTGCAACTAAAACTAACATCTGGGTGTGATGCCGAATCACTGTTCTGAAGAGAAAGAAAAACACACAACAACACCCGTTTTATAAAAAGATAGTATTGTGAAATTGCATTTTTTCCTCTGAGGGTGCTGGGAGTACAGTACCTCTACGTTTAAGGTGACCAAGTAGGAAGGCTGGTAAGTTTTATGAAGTTGATTGCTCTAAATTAAAAACAAAGAACGTAGAAAAAAGTCAGGTCTTGGCACTGAAACCGACTAAAGCAGCACCTTGATGTGTTACAATTACCTTGATCTGATATTCCAAGCGCCAAGACACATCAGTTATATGGAGAGGAGATCTGCCTATGCTGAAAGACACAACAGTTACAAGTTCTCTACACTAAAAGAAAACATCATTTTCTCAAGCTGTTCATCAATAGAAGAACTTTTTTTTGTGATCCTTGTAATGCTTCTTGAAAAGTTCTAAAAGTTTCTTGAGAGCAGAATTCCAAAATGAGGAAGATAAGTTTCAATAGCTGTTTTCTAAAGTTTGTTTAAAATGTACCTTTTTTTTTTTTCTTTTTCTTTTTTTTTTTTTTTAATGTAACAATATTTCTTACTTTAATCACCTAAAGTACACATAGTTATTTTCCAGGACAGTTTCAAAGCAGCTGTGATTGAAACTATATATCTCTGCTGACCAACTGACCTACCTTCCCAATAGGATTTCCAATGCATCCTTGTTTTTCTGGAGGAAAAAAAAAAAAAAAAAGAAAAAAAAATTTGGATAGATTGAATAAATTCCTACGAGAGAAAGAAAACATAAATATGTCAAAATTGGTTTAAAAACCTGATATTCGGTGCAAAATTGTTCTATTCTCTCTTTGTCCAGTTTACAGTCCTCAAGACATGTGCTACAGGGAAAAAAGAATTTATTAGTTTTCTGTTGACATTTTTAAAGTAACAACCGCCAGAAAAATGGGATAGCTTCAGAGTATTAGTACCTTATGGCAGATATGTCGGCTTTCTGCTTTCCTGCCTCCAGAATACACGTCGCAGCCGCAGCATGGCAATGTTTTAATACCGCAGGGTCAATATCTTTCAGGTCTGGATCGTCTAAAATAAATGAATTTACTGATGACATAGTTATTAGCCAAACCCCAGCACGCGGTACCGAGAGCCGCTGCTCGCTCTTTGCACGGCATCTCTCTCACAAAAAACTTCGAAATCAAACCCATTTGGCGTTTTCGAGCAGAAGGACGGAGCAAGTAGGCAATGTGCGAGGAGGAGGAGGAGAGGGGCTGAAGCACGGGCTGGTGCGAGCGGTGCCAGGCGGGGCTGTCCGGCGACGCACGCCCCGCCGCCCCCAACATCTCCTTCCCATTAAAAAAAAAAAAAAAAGAAAAAAAAAAAAAGGAGGAAAAAAAAATACTAAAGGGAAAGCTCAATTTCCTCCCCGAGCCTCGTCCGCGCTCCTCAGAAGCCTGTTGCCGAAGGCGAGGAGCGGAGCCGGAGCCCCCCCGGCCAGGCGGGGGAACGGGGCTGCTGCCACCGCCGCCCCGGCCGGCACCGGCGGCTCCCTCCGCGCGCGGAGAGGGGCAGCAGGGGTCATTAACACCACGGAATTAATTACGCGGCCGTATTACTCTCACGGCGAGGGAAGCGAAAAAGAAAAAAAAAAAAAAAAGAACACCCCCCCCCCCAAAAAAAAAAAACAAACCAGAAAAACCGCGGTGGCGGCGGAGAACCGCCTCGTTGCCCCCGCCACGAACGCGCGCGGGACACACATACACACACCCCCACACACAAAATTTTGGGTGGGTTTAAGCTTTAATGAAGCAAGCGCGCATTAGCGCTGTCACCCCGCGCAGCGGCACCCTGGAGCCGCGCAAGGGGTGGGAGCCGCCTCCGCGTGTGTGCGCGTAGTCGGGGGGAGGGAAGGTGGGGACACGGACGCACGACACGACAACGGGACACCGGCCAAGGCATCACGGACACGCGTGGACATCCGCGGCCCGCTCCGCGCAATCCCCCCCCCCCCCCCCCGCCAAACATCTCCCACCCCATCCCCCCCCCCCCTCAGGCCTTACCCAACCCGGCGTGAGGGTGATGGAGGAGGCTGCGGAAAGCGGCGCGGAGTAACGCGGAGTAAGGGCGCCGGGGAAAGCGGCGGGGGTCGGCCAGCAACCGCCACCCGTTCTGCGCGTACGCCGACAGCTCCATTGTGACCTTCGACACGCGCCCACGTGACGCGCGCGCAGCTGATCGCCGCCACGAGGCGGAGCCGACGGGCGGCGGGGGGGGGGGGGGGGGGCGGGAGGAGGCGCCGGTCGCCGCGGACCCCGCGGCGACCGGCGCCTCCTCCCGCCCCCCCCCCCCCCCATCCCAACCCACGCGTGTCTTTCCCTAATTCAATATTAAAACCCGCCCATCCTTAAAATAAAAAAAAAATAATATATATATAAAAATTAATAAAAACTGAATCTGCCAGATTCCTGTTTTCATCTAAAATATCGAGTATACCCTGCTCTCGCCATCCGTTTGCAGGTTGGGGGGGGGTGGGTGGGTGGGTGCTGTGGGAGAACGGGGGCTTCCCTACCTGCTTTGCGCCTCCAACCCTACCTTTCGCCTCGACTCTCGGCTTCTCGCCGTAATGGAACCTTTCTGGATTTAAGCAAAAAAAAACAAAAAAAAAACCCCACCAAAAAAACAGAAAAAAAAGCCGTTAGAATTTGGGGTCTGGGTTGCCATCGAAGAGCTCGGTCCAGCTTGGGAGGCCGTTCATTCACGTTAATCTTGGGATTTATCGCCTCTCGCCGCATCGCTTTTTACGTTCATTGGAATCGCACCACCTTTAGGATCATCACTGCTTTTTTAATTTTTTTTTTTTCTGCCTTTTTTTTTTTTCTTTTTGTGATATTATTATATTTCATTTCTGCAAACCCAGCTGCCCTCTCAGCATCCCTTCGGCAGGGACAGAGTCCTTTCCCCCCCCACTATTTCATATAAAATAGCAAGTATATCCTGCTTTTGCCATCCGTTTGCAGGTTGGGGGGTGCTGTGGGAGAACGGGGGCTCCTTGCTAGGGGAGAGCTGTGAGCGAACCCTACGTTTCACCTCAAATATCAGCTGCTCGCTGTAATCGAACCTTTCTGGATTTAAGCAAAAAAAAAAATTAAAAAAAATAGCCGTTAGAATTTGGGGTCTGGGTTGCCATTGAAGAGCTCGGTCCGGCTTGGGAGGCCGTTCATTCACGTTAATCTTGGGATTTATCGCCTCTCGCCGCATCGCTTTTTACGTTTATTGGAATCGCACCACCTTTAGGATCATCACTGCTTTTTTAATTTTTTTTTTCTCCCCTTTTTTTTTCCTTTTTGTGATATTATTATATTTCATTTCTGCAAACCCAGCTGCCCTCTCAGCATCCCTTCGGCAGGGACAGAGAGCGCAAGTGAACGGGTGACTCTACCTTCTCACCCTCCTGGCACCCTGGGCTGTCCGGTCACTGGGCTGTAAAAACACACGTTTGTGTTACTCAGGTCTCAATTATGCCCAAATTGAGGTCAAAAGGAAAATCGTACTGGCTGCAGGATCAGGCCCTTAATTCTAACACATGGTGTTTGTACAATATTAGGCCCCGTGACACCATGAAGAACGAACGTTTAGAGTTCTGAGTGTGATCTGAATTAATATCACTGGCATGATACTTTGGCATAAAAATTAATACCATTGAATCGACAAACTCAGAGTCTCGGAATTCTGAAGGATAGAAGTCCTGGGAATTTTTATTTTGCCAGAAACAAGAAAGGCGTGGCGACAGAGAGGTGGGTTAAAAAAATAAGGCTTTCTCTGTCTTTCGGTATTGTTGTCAAATACAGACATGGTACCTAAGAAAAGACAGCATAAAATGGAGGAGAAGAAAAACCATAAAATGGAGGAGAAGAAAAACCATAAAATGGAGGAGAAGACAAAGCTCTGAGCTGTGGAATTGCAAAGCTAAAGAGACCGAGGCTGTAAAAAAGGGTAGTCACCCTCCAAGAGATAGAAATGTACACTTACAGCATGATTGCACGTTACAGAAAATTATTCTTCAACACCCCCTTATTGTTTATAGCATATTGAAATCTAGAAATTAAAATCTAACTTTAAAGGCAAAACAACTCCTAAAGATTCATCGCAAGATGATGTAGTATATGTAAGTTTAACTAGTTTTCATCACATAATTAATATTTTCATTTCCCTCACCCAACCTCTCAGCCTGACCTATTTTCTTTCTCTCTTTTTCCCCCCAAAAAGGACCTGAGATGCATTCAGATGCCCAGATTGCTGTCAGATTTTACTACTTGTGCATGGTGTATACCACTTTTAGAACCCTGTTCATTACAATCTCAAAGAGGAAGATAAAGTCTATATTGAATAAAGAAATGATGAAGGAAATGCACTAGTACCTGAATATTAATTAATCGGGGAAACAAACTACCTCAGTCCATGCAGGCAAGTATTTTTTACAGCTTGTGCTTTGTTAGTCAAAACAAAATAATGCGACTGTTCAAGATGAAGGGAAATCATTCAGCAAGTCCAGAGGAGTGATTCATAAAATTTAAGAGCTGGCATAAGTATTTCTGAAAAGTCTCAGATTAGCATTTTTTCTTCTGTGTATTGCTCTTCACAGACTTAAATTATAGTAATTTAAGATGATATTCCAGTGTCAATTTTCTGCAAAATTATTACTGAATTCCAAGAGTTTCACCCACACCATAATGGAATGCCCCTAGAGCTTTTCTTTTAAGTCAGTATCAAATCTTCTTTATTATAATACATATTTTACTGAATAAAATGTTCTAAATGGATAAGAACAGTCAAGAATAAGTAACTATTTTCTACAAAATTTATTTTTTACTGGATTTGTATCTGAAGAAAAAAAGGCTATACTCACTCATCAGTCACTGGTATGATGATAGCACGAAAGAAAGGGAGTCTGCATACCCTGACAGGCCCAGGAAGATTTCTCTCACATCACAGGCACAAAAGTACAAGACAGCAAATAAAATACTGCCTTGAACTAAGACACTATGTGGATTATTATTCGGTACGATTGCTGTAGACAGTCCTCATATCTGGTGAAAGTGCAGCGCTTGCCCCATGTTTTAAAAAAATATTTTATACTTCCAGATTTTTTTAGTACATGTTAATGTCAATAAATGCATTGTTTGGCTACAGAGAAGGACTATTCAATAAAACATATTTGGTTTGCTCACAAATAATTCTGATTAACAGTTAAAGATACTAGCTTTTTAACTAAATATCTGAAAACACTAGATTTATTTCAGTAAGATGAAACCTACAGTGGCTGGATACATTTTTAATCAGGCATTTATTATTTTTTACTCTGACTTTAACCATAAAACATTTTTGCTACTAGGTAGTATTTTTGGAATTAAGTGACATTAATTTATTAAAAAAGAAGGACTTACCTATTTACATTTTGATTAGCTTTATTCTGACTTGGTTTTAGCTATTTGTCAAAACTTAAAATCTTCTGATTTTCCCCTCATACATGAGAAGAGCCACATATCCTTAGGCTGTAAAAAAAACCAACAAGCAAAACCAAACACCAAAATGTTGAGCTTTGACATTTAAATTATAGACTTTTGAGCTAGTAATGTTTCAGTCCTTATTTCAGTACTCAGGAATAGAGACAACCAGAGAAGTACCACTTGTTTAAAACATCATCGCTCCTCTGATTTCTAACAATCAGGAAAATCTTACATATTATAAAAGTTTGATTTTCCCCTTGTTTTACTAAAACATATGTCAGATCAAAACTCTCAAAAAAATATTTGGATTTATATTTTGTGATTTCTTGTCAAATGAAAAAATAAAAGGGAGAATTTGTACACTTTTTGTCTAAGTTCACACAAAAGGATGTAAGGATTTAGGCATGTGAGCAAGTATCACTGTGATATGCTAGGCAGTACATCCTCCAGGACAGCAGCTTTGTCTTTTTGTGTGTTTTAATGTATATTGAAGTCCTTCTAATTAAGTGAAAGTCCTGTATTTACTGTATTTTCAGTCATTCTCTTTCTCTCACCAGGAAACAAAGCTATGTAATTCATAATGCCTTTGCTCTTTCTTAAGATAAAACTCTCTTGTCTTTGGCTAAATTCATGGGGATTTATAAATGAGGCCTACATAAAAGATGCTGCCTTTAATGTCGGATGGAGAAATACAAAGATTCCTGCTGCTTTAGTGGAACTAGTACTGTAATTCCATGTCTAGTCCTGTGTCACAGATGAATATAGTTTGTCATACTCACAAAAATTCTAGGAAATGCTTTTTAGCGATTATATTGGCATTTTCTCTTTGTAAGCAACATTTGTTGGTAGTAGATTTTAAATGGAAATTTTTGCTGCTTTTCAAATGACCTGACACCATTTACAGATACTTCAAAGTTGTACCTACTGTTCAGCCTGCTCAGGCAGCGCTCGGATACAGACGTCATGCGTAGTACCCAAAGTTCTTTACATTTAGCCGTATTTTTTAGCTTTATTGAGAAATGTCTAATCTGTACGTGCTTTCAAACAGTACACCAAATACATCTGAAATTTGTCAATGTTTTAAGGAAGCCTTTTTGCATGTTTATACACTCGATGGGAAGATCGTAGCCTTGCTGTTGGAAGCCTGCAAGGAGGATATTATGCTCTATTGTCAAGAAGCATTCACAGTCTGTCACATTAGTGCTAGAGATGTGTATAGAAGAGTAATTATTATAAGCTGACATCCAGCGAATGTAAGTAAAAATAGATAACCCTCAAAGGAAAATTAGGCTGTATGTTTTAGGCACTATTTGTCTCCAGATGTTTAATGTCAGGACACTAGAATGTTGTTTAGCATAGCACCTAATTGGTAAAATAATTCCATATTTGTATAAGAAACAGAAATGTGATTTTCTTAGCTCTGCACTTAGTTAGCTTCTTATCAAGGTAGATAAATACAGAAATACAAACAATGAGTTATCAGTAATCCAGTATTTAAAGAGGTGCATGGTATAACATTTTTAATTCTCTTTATACAGTTCAGCAGTACAAAGCAGAAAAAGTATCTAAATCTGCTAACATAATATGCAGTTTTCATTAAAAAAAATTAATTGGAACAGATACTACAGCAAGAATGAACCCTATGTTATATTTTTTACTAGAATTAATCCCACTGTTTCATGAAAATGTTTGATTCTGATCATAAGGCGAGGCTTGCATGCCAAAATGATAGATGCCTTAAAAGAAGCTCTGATAAATAAAATCCTGCAGACCTTGGCATTCACAGTTCCCTTTTGGCAGCAGTGAGGAATGGCTGAGTAATAGTCAGGAAGCGGACTTATTTAAGATGGTTTATTGCATCTACAGATATTAGGGCTAGATCTGCAACTAGTGTGAATCAGCATATCTGCCTTCAAATTACTTATATTGCTTTGTGTCAGCAGAGAATCTGGCCCATATCCATTATCTAGAGGGAATATCAGCTACTACAAAGCATAGTTATCTAACCGAAAGCAAACGTAGTGTTCGTAGCTCATTGATGTTTCTTGTAACACTTATGTTAACCTTTATAATGTGATAGAAATCTGGCACAGTTACGTACGGTTGCAAATGATCTTGCTTTGATAATATCAACAATTATAAATTAGCATTTATGGCTGTTAATACGGCTTCAAATTGCATTGATAAAAGCTTAACTTGATATCGATGAGAGGACTGGTAATTTAGGACCTTGCTTTTGCTCTAATTAACTTTACTGGGAGCAGAATTAGGCCTCTTCTCTGAAACAGATCTGCCTATTAAAGTAGTATGGAATTTGTGGGTTTTTTTTAATATAATGTGTTTTTTGTATTCTTTTTTGGTGGACATATTCACATCTAGTGACGACTGTATTTTACAGAGCCACTAAGTCACTTTTACAAATAAACAAGCCTGTTATTCAACTCAGTAAAATCACCGAGAGTGAAGTTCAGATGCTGGCATCTGCAGAGCCCAAGTTAAAAGTCTGAGTTGAAAAGACTGCCCTGTAAGACTCAGAATAACATAACAACCCCCGGCTCATTCTTCATGTGTTTGGCTCAATTAATGAAAGAGGAAGTTTACTAATTATCAGAATTTTGAGCAGTAAACACACTGGCTCTAAGTAGTATCTCAATTAGTGGTTATAATGCTGCAACCATTAGACCTGTTCAGCAGCCGTTCCAGCAATAACTTAGAGGCAAATCAGGGCATTGAAATACAGGGAATTTTACATGTGCTGGAGAGTCTGTATTGTCTATATGCCATCAAGTTTATTTCGGCTTGTAGAGATAGTTTTGGTATAAAAATACAGTTGTGGTTTCTGCCCATTTTTAATTGGCAAATGACATTATGGCCAATTTGAGCCAACAAAGAGGAGTGCTTTGGTGGCTCTAAATTTATTTCATCGGCAACACCACTGAAAACTACGAGTGTCCATGTACTGTCTGTTTCATGCAAGATTTATTTGCTGTGAGAGAAAACCCTGATGGTTGGTTAGTGAATTAGGTCAATAAGCAGTAGGATAGTGATAGGGGAGATTCCATTGCTCTTGGGGATTTAGGCTTCCTAGCATGACATTTAAATCAATAGGAATCTTCAGCTACCCTAATCGGCCCGTACCAAATAGCACTGGGCCTGAGGTGGTCGAGAAAAATTGGAAGAGACCCTGGGAAATTGCTTTTTTTTTCCCTGAGATATGTGTTGGGTAGATGCTTATAAAAATATTTTATCCTGTTTTACTGCATGTGCAATTTTATTAAAAATACAACTGATTTCTAAAGGTAACACTGGTTATGATTGTCATCCCTTCTTGTCGGTGCACTCATAGGACTCTTCAACTATTCTCGCAAATGCATCAGTAACCTGTCAAAGAAAGAGGCATAAGTATACAAGAAAGAGGCACAAGGCAAGAAATTCCCATTACAGTATAAACAAAATGTTAAGGTCTTGGCTTGCAACGGCTGGTATTAGTTAACATAATATAATGTTAATATAGTAAAAATAACAACAGAAAGACGGAGTTAGAATTACAAATCTATGTACAACCAATATGAAGAAGTGTAAGAAGCCTCACACTTTTTACTACCCACGAAATACAGAAGCCTGTACTTCGTGAGTAAATTGAACACTTTTTCTTCAGTAATAATTCAAATTGCTGATGATACAAACCCAGGACTGAATAAGTGCATCAATGAGATGTAAGGATAAATCTACATTGTTTTCTCATCCTGTATTTTCACTGAATACACAGGAATTTGAGGTGAATGTAAGCTGCCACAGCAGCGCTTAGAAAGCTGGGAAATGATTTTCTTCTAAAAGAAGGTTTATCCTCTTGATCTATTAGTAGCAGTCAAATATAAATTGATTTTGGTAAATTTGCTATGTTAAATCGTGAATAATATTTGTTATATAGCTGATAATAATTTTAGACAATATATTATAAACAGTGCATCATTGAAAAAACCTCTTGCCTCCTCTTGCCTTATGCACACTATAAGACATAAGTGAACCCATTTGTTGTTAAATGGCTATGTTTATTAAAAGGATCTTTTCAGAAAAAAGACTTTCTCTTAGGTCACCATTCAAAATAAGCATCAGATGCTCCCCTTCAACTCCACTGTATGCTCACATAGGAACAGGTTAACCTTAGAGAGCTACGTCAGCTTGTAACAGGCACCATTCTGATTGTGTCAGCCAGGAATCCCGCTCGCAGCACCTAGATGGGATGCGTATTTGTTCACTCAAATGCTGTTGCCAGTATACCCTTTTTACAGCAATAAAGTTCCATTGAGGCCAATTAGGAACTATTGGAGTGGAGAGTGAGCAACAAATTTCAAAATTTGATCCATCATTTCTTGGCTGTCGAACCCCATGCCCATCTGTTCACATGGCAAAGAGCCCACTTGCAAGTTAGCTGGACCTTTCCCCTAAGAAGTGAATGACAGGCAAGAACACTTTTGTTACTCCGTGTAACAATGCAGATTCTTTTTTTTTTTCCTGCAGGAACTGTGGTCCAATATCTAGGAGAGCTGGACAGCATTAGCCTTCTTTCACTTCATTATATTTTTTGACATGTACATTGTTAGGAATGGTTGAGGGAAGGAGGAAAGAAAATCAGGGGCTTACTGGTACTGGTTGCTGCCAAAAAGACAGGTTGTATTGGAACAGGTGCTTTGAAAAATCTGTGAAAGCCGGCTGAAAGGTGTCAAAACGTGCATAACATGAACCAACAGTTCACTGACATTTTGTGTGAATTTGGTCTTGTAGCAGGAAAGTTCAGAAGGAACCCTTGGCAGAAAGGATCTGCTGTAGGAACAGCCAGCCGGCTTAACAGGCATACCCTTGTCTGCTCAACCACAGTGTGCAGGATGCTCTCACGCAGGAGGGAAGACAAAGGGAAAAAAAAAAAAAAAAAAAAGGTTTCCTCTTGTTACGTTTATATCCTTCATTACCTTGGAATTGCCAAATCAGGAAAAAAGATATGATAATCTCTTCCTAAAATACATTAAGCTGATCGTCTAGCCTAAAAATAAAAGTAGATCAATTGAAACTCCATAAGCTGCGTTGGGGTGAGTGATTAACTGCAGAGTGCGTGCAGGTAAAAGAAAGAAGAATGCATGATCCTTTTTATAGTGCCGGTCAAACTAATGCCTGTGAGCCACACTTGTCCCTTGACCTTGTTAAATGTGGCCCACGTGTTGGAGGGAGTACAAGCAACTTTTCCGACACATTCCCTTCCCACATGTTTTTCCTGCAGTGTGCTACTGTAGATAGTTCTAAACCACATGGGAGTACAAGTGGCTTCCCCATGTGTATTTAAGACCTAACAGAGCTACAGCAGTCAAAACCACATGGGGATAGAAAAGGGGCATCGGGGAAAAAAAATGCTTTTCCACTATTTGTGCTCATGTTGTTCATGTGCTCAGGGAACACATGGGAGAGTGAGAGCCAGACAAAAAAGACAAGGGAGAGCAAGAGAAGAAAGGAAGAGGAAGAAAAAAGCAGACAGAAGCAAAGAAAAAGGAACAAAGCAAGATGGCTTTGGAAAGAAAAAGTAGAAAAGACAAGCGAGAAAGGAGAGGGCATTGCAAGGAAAGGACAGGAATTGACAGGGGAAAAATCATAGAGAGAATAATTTCAGTGCTTGAAAGGTTAAAAGCAAATAAGCCTGCCTGTGCTTTTCATTTCAGCTTTATAGCTTGTGTGCATGTTTAGTTTTAACAAATGTAGGAAGAGGGACCTTTTGCACATTCCCTGATGTCATCCCTCCTTTCGTTTTGTCTCCAGATACCGCATCTTTGTTTCTGCTTCTGCTTTCTGTCTCCTTCTGTCTCCTGCTTCCCCCTCCCCTTTTTCTCTTCTCTGCCTCTCACAGGCAATGAATGAGATGTAGCATATCATTGTATTAGCAGGGCCAGGTTTTTTCCCAAACTTGCCTTAAAAATGGAATGCCAGTGAGTATGTTGTTATTCTTTCAGCCGTTTTTTTTCCCCGAGAAGACTTAGTTGAGACAGCCTGAAGTCATCAACTTAAACCTAAGTGAGCATATGGGAGAAATGTGACTTTTGCTCCATGCTAGTCATGGGATATGGTCATAGTCTTGATTTCAAGGAGCTTTACAAGAAGACACTGCTGAGAAAGTTTTCGCTGTAGTTGGTGAAGTCCAAGAGGAACAAATAAACAATCTCCCATCTTCCCCTCTCACGCCTGTGGACACACGTCTGCATCCACAGCCTCTCCTCTGGACTGCCCTCGGAGCGCTGCTTTCTGTCTGCACCACGTACCCTGTGTGCTGTCATTTTGTACGCTGCACAGCAAATCTGAGCACACTCACAGGAATATACAAATATTATGTTATCTAGTATTACACATTTGATGTAATTCGGATTGGAATAAAAATTAAATAGCTTTGAACCTAATTTTTTTTTTTTTTGTGTTATCATTTGATAGCCTTCGTTCATCTCAGAGATTTTTCTTTGATTTAGGGATGAAGACAATACTGAGTTTTGGCATTGCATTCAGAGTTATGATTTTTATCTTTAAAAGCAGGGGAGGGCTGTTAAAACATGTATGTACTCTGGTTTTGCCCACATTTTCTTATGTTTCTAAGTCTTATGTTCTATTTTTCATGGGTTTGACCCTTTTTAGTTGTATGTCAGGATCTCAAGGTTTCCAAGCTGAAGCCAGGAGCTCAGGAGGATGAACAGCTTTCAGGAAACGGTCAGCAGCTCTCAGGGTGCAATTCTAAAGGTCATTTGTTATCACATCTGTTCGTGTCAAGGCATCCTCTCTGAGGCAAAGCCAATCTGAGAGGCTGGAAACCCTGGGAGGTTCTGTGGTCGGATTTTCTTTCTTGTGCCGTACGATGGGACTGAAAAGAGTGCATTCATCTGTGGAGTTCTCCCAGTGTCAGAGAAAAGTGTCAGGAACCTTTTCCCTCTGCCCTGTTTCACTGTGACCTTCATTTCCCAGCCACTGGCCTGACTCTAAGTGCAAAAAACACCCCAGTTTATAGTAGGATTGGTCTGATTTCCCCTGCATCTCTTGGGGCCGGGTAAAACCAGAGACCATCATATGGCAGAAAGTCCATGATTTCTTGAATGTGGCTATGAAGAACGGGAGTCAGAGGAGAAAGAAACAATGCTACAGTTGAGCAACTTGTTAGTTTTGCTAGTGTTGGGACTTCCCAATGCTGCAAGCTGTTCACGCCATGGAAGTTATGGAGCTGATAAGGCTAGGTGAGTCACACTGCTCAGGCTTGGAGGTAAAGTCCTGCTTTGTGCTTCCCACCATCCACTTACATCACTAGGATCACCGTGCCACATTCTACTGGAAAAATGCCATAAGGATTTTGCATATAAAAATGGAGTCATGCATGCATTTTATGGCAGTAATCTAACTTAATTATTTAAGTTGATATATTATCATTACATTACAGTCCTCCAGGAAAAAAAAAAAAAAGAAAAAAAGCCAGCATTTAGAATGTCCTGTACTGGAACCAAAAGAGTGTTATCTAGTACAGTTTTTAAATAGTCTGTGAGTATAGTAAAATACACAATTAACTTAACAGGAGTTGTTACATCAAGTAGATCATATGTGCTTTAAAATGTAAGCACATACCAGAGTACTTGTTCACTTAATCGATTATTTACAGGACAATGTATTAAACTAACATCATGGGCCAAAATATCTCCTAGCACAAGCTGGTAAAGCCCTTTGGGATCCATGTAGTTGTGCCAATTATACCATGGGATAATTTAGCTTTATATTTTTCTATATTGAATGGATAGACAAATTAACTAAACTGTGATATGCCTCTGTTCATGTTTTAGAAAAGAAATTGTTTACGTAATTTAAAGAAAGTGAAAATACAGTAGCTTAAAAAATAAACCATTTTTAAGCATAAATAAATTCAGACAAATTATTTACAGATTCTAAGATTTCAGTTCATTTTTAACATCTATATTGCTCAATGAAGGCAAAAAATGTAAGTAAAAGCAGTATTTTCTGGAAGAGGCTTTTGTCCTTGTCTACAAAGAAAAGGTATTCCAGAACTGTTTCACATTGTATTTTACATGGCAGACAGAGAATAAAAAATGGCGAATTCTGCATCTGTCACTATTCTGCATCTGTCACTCAAAGAAAATTCCCCTTTCCCTTTTTGGGAAAGTTGCCTAAGGATGATGGGATATGGCTGATAACAATAATCCATATTTAGGCAACCAGAAGATTGTGACAACATTAGCCAGAGTAAGGGAATGCAGACTTAAAATCAAAACATCTGTTATGGTAACTTTAACTTACCCAATTATTCCTACATATTGCAGTGTCATAACTTACATTCCTGCATTGTCTTGCCATAAAAATATACATCTAGCCTTGAAATTCAGCACTAACTTTAAATTAATTTGCTTTAAACTTCATATCATAAAATTAATATTACTGAAGCATGGCAGTTCATCTTTAGGCACTAATAGTACAAGTAAGTGATCTTCTACTTGATAGATCGCAAAATGCGTTGTATTTTATCCCTGATTATGAGAATAATTTGATTTGCCTCAGCATAGCTATTAAATAGTTACAGAGAGATTGATTGTAGTCATATGAAGGATTTGACCATTAATAGTTTTATGAGGGAGATTCAGAATATAAACAAATTTCATGGCTGTTCTTAACCAGAATATCTGAATATGTACCCTTCCTTCTCTACAACACGTGCACATCAACTTGCCATGGAAACTTTTATCGAAATAGAGATTTCTTTGATTTTCCAGTTCTTCGTATCACAACATGTTGCTGTATCACCAGCACTAGAGCAATGCGGACATGGTTGCCTAAATCACAGGATACAAATGCCCAGAATAAAATACAATAATGAACAAAATGAGGCGTAGTACGCGATGAGCCTGATCCTGTCACGTGAGAGATTTCAGTCAGAAGATTTCATTCTGTTAATTTCAGAGAGGATCAGTCCCATCACATGTACTAGGAAATGTTGATATTAATGCTGATTCTGCCCTCTTTCCACTGGTCAGTCGTCTAATTATGAACAAGACCCAGTGCTGGTAACGTAGAGCTGCTGTGTATCTTGAATTTAGGAGCATGTGCAGTGTCTACGCTTGGGCTGCCAAATTACGTTGCATGTCCTCTGTTCATTTACTATGGCTGCTAGAATAACTTATTATGATACTGGACTTCCAAAGAATATATTAACTTCCTGACTCTCTATAGTAATACCATACAGCTGGTTCAAATAAACATTCCAAGCCAGTGCATTTTTCATCTTGAAAAAAACAGCAATCCCAAAGAAGTTTTGTATTTATTCGGTGCTTACTGTCATTGCCTTTGACACCAAGCACAAAATTAATAGTTTAAAAAATGGAAGTTACTCTCTAGGCCTTTGCATTGATTCTCTCTTGCTGTTCTTCATTTATTTTGTTGACCATTGCAGTCAAAAAGAGAGGAAAAACTGCTTATGGCATTAATTTTCTTGAGTTACTGCACTGGTCTGTCTCACTAAAACTTTATTGTTGTTTTCTGTAGTTTGAATAAAATGTGACTGCTTTTATCTGAAGCAGAATCCATATAAAGAATTCAAGTTGCTCTTGACTTTACCTTACCATTCGGAAATTTCATTTACATTGATACAAAAACATAACTAGGTGGCTAAGTTATTCACATTAAACTTTTGCAGACTATTAAAAATACTTTGTTTCTTTAATGATTTCATTGTCAGTTCATTTATTAATATTGCTCCTGTCAAAAGAGCTCTGAAACATTAGGAGAGAGTGCCATAGGTGTGTAAATCATCATGTAAATAACGGATATTTTGGCTGTATAAGGACTGAAAGTTTGGTTATATTTGATCACACCATTTTTGTAGTTTTATTATTGTAAGTGCACTGAGTTTTGGCTTCAGAAAGAGTACACATGATTAACTAAAGGTACTCCAAATATCACTCATCAGTAAGATACTGATTCCCACTAGATAAAATGAAATATATCCCAGTGTACAGGTCTTCCATTTCTATTTCCTACTGCCATTTATTATTTTCCTAATGAATATTGTTACATGTGGCACATTTCTGAGTTGGATTCTTGTACTCTAAGCTGTAATTATGGAAAATACTGTACATGTCCATACTTTTCTGAGTTTTGTTTTTAATTTCTTGGGCTAATTATGAAGAAAAAAGTGGTATTTCCAATAAGTTGTGGAACTGTCCTGATTTGAGGAGCCAGAGCTAGGCAAATACATATGATACCTGTTTTTAAGGAGTTTTCAAAAGCTGGACACTAGTTTTGATCCCGCATCCAATTGGACGTGATGTAAATGGGAATGTGTCCCCAATTTCAACAGCAGTGGGAGTAGGTGATAGTTTTTCTTTGTTACATCACACATGAAGAAGGCAATTGTGTATGCAAGGCTTAAAATGATGTCACATCTACATTTTTATATGTTTTGTTACAGCCTGTGAATAACTGGGCCGTATGGATATAAATCTGTCTTTGATTAAGATAGATTCTTCTGGTGTCCCGTTATAAGATTATTTTACATAAACAGAGTTATCATTGACAAGTACAGAATCATTCTGATTTATAGGACTTTGTAAAAAATATACACAGCTGCGAAAAATGCTAACTCACGGCTGGAATTAAGGGTTAGATGCAGGTTTGGTTTGTTCTCCTTTTGCATTAAGGAAAGCTATTTTGCCTGTTACTGGTTCAAATAGTCACAGAAATTTGCTTTTTTCCAGACATCTATTCTTCATAATTTACAGATAAGGTAAATCAATCCATAGTTTTACGACTGGAAGTGAGGGAGTATTGTAAAATTGCAGTATTAGGCAAAGTACATAAGAACATTCTGAACCCCCAAATGCTATATTAAGGTCACACACGTTTTAAATTAGGAGCCTCTGTTCTCACTCATAAATGTCTCAAACTTTCAACTTCTGATCTGGAACTTTTGGTGGTTGAATATTGTAACAGTAGCCACTGGAATTAGTAGATGCTGACCCTTGTGCCATATGACAGGGTATATGTAACTGTTTGTGACCCTGACCACCAGGTTCATGTGACTGCAGTGAAGAAATTAAGGTTAGTCTCTCACTAGAGCTCGTACATGCTAGAGCTTTATTATAAAGGTAAAGGTGACTGGGTGGGTTTTTTTGTTGTTGTGTTTTTTGGGTTTTTTTCCCAATTAGTCTATCAATAAAAAATACACTTACGCAAAGAATATTGAATTTAAATCATTTTCTCCCCATTCACATGATATGTATCATACTGTATTGATAAGCATGAGCAAAGCAAAATATAGTTCAGTCTCACTACCTTCAAATTTGTGGTTGTTACCAATGAATGCCTGAACATTTATGTTTTCAGCTTAGATTTTTAAAAATTATTTTTGTTATTGTTTCTTTGTTGTTTTTCTTTTGTTCTTACTATCTGCAAGACATGTAACATGACAAGCGCTGAGCATCTATTTATGTGGAGCGTTCAAGGAAATGGAGAGTTATAAATATGTATGTCTGATGACAATATGTAACTATGACAAAGATATTCCTGCCTATATTTTTTGGAAGTGACCATACAAAGCTATGGTTTATCAAAATAATGGTAAAAATAACATTCTAAAAATGTAAGAGTTATATAAATATTCAAAAATACAAAAATGTGTTCTTAGTCCCAGGTAGAAAAGCTCCTCTTTGAAATATTTAGAAACAGATGTCCCTGTGTCTCCTTATCCCCCAAGATCCATTTTCCGCAAAGCTCTTTTAAATGCGAGAGAGGATAGAGTTTCGCAACAGTTTATTGCTAGATTTACAACACTGGCGACAAAGTCATTTTTAAAAAATGGGATAGACTTCTCCCAGGAACTGATCTCTGGTTGGGTTAATGGATTATATGGGCCAGACTGTGACTGTGACTAGCCCTTACACACTAATGCTGCTGCAAATGCATGTGAGGTCCAGTCTTGTAGGAACATCTCATAATGTTCTTTTTGCAGGATGTAAAATTAGCATTTTGCATTTCATATTTATATATTCTTATACATGATTTCCAGAATGCCTGTGCAACAGCAAAAGGTGAAAAATAGTGGCTGGTATGGTTTGGTACATTAAATTAGATCACCGTGTCCCAGTGTCTTTACCATACCACTTAGCTGGTTTGCAAAACCTTGCTGCCATGGGCAGCTTGATCTTGCTGCCAGTGACACTGGTGGCAAAACCCTTTTTGTCTTTGGCAAAAGCATGATCGGGCTGCTCAGTACCTGCACCATGGAAATTCGTCGGCTCCTCGACATCGCTCCTGGTGTAGGGTGATTTTTCACTCTTCTTTATTTCAAAGACCTGCTTCGAGAGGGCTGCTGTGCAATAGTGAAACTAAAGCAGCGCAGAGCATGAGAAAAACACACAAAAACTTTACAAATAACTTTCACTTCTGAAATTTAAATCCTTTATAAAAGGTTGCAAGATTGCAGCTATTAATTTTGGCGTGTCCTTTCGGTTAATAATTGCTTTTGAAGCGGCTCTGGCCTTAGATCAGGGTAACGTTGTTTTGTATTACTCAGTGACGGACAGGTTTTGCTTACACATAAATAGATAAATTTTTGTAAGAAGGATACAAAGAAACAGCATTGCACAGCTGTAGCGTGTATATATGCACATATGTGTGTACACAAGACTTACTTTCACGGCATGAGCCCAGAGTTTTTGACTCTGCGGCAGCGGGACGTGCTGTGCCTCTTGGAGTCTCTGGGCAGCAGCCGCCATTTCCCCACCATGGTGGCCCCAGGCCCACCTGGCTGCTGGGGACTGTGATGGCAGGAGGGGGCTGACACGAGAGGCCACTGCTCAGAGTGAGGGGCTGGTGAAGAAGAGGTGAGTGAGGAAGGGGCTGTCCACCACTGCCTCTCCTGGAGAGCCTCACGGTTGAGGAGCCGCAGCGACATGGCAGCTGCCAGGTGCTGGGGCAGAGGCAGAGCTGGTTGTTCTCAGGTGGAGGTGGTATTTTGAGGAAAGAAGTGGGAGAAAACTGTCAGCGGAGCTGGAGAGCAGCTGGCCCTGAGGCAGGAGGTGAGTGTGAAGCAGGGAAGGGCAGCAATGGGACAGGCGTTGCCATACGGTGCCTGTGGAGGAGCAGGAAGGAGCACTGCCACAGCGGCAGCCATTGAGGCAGCTGAGGGTCATGGCAGGCTCCCGGGGCTGACTGAGATCAGGGTTCCCTGGAAAGGGGTGAGGGCCTGGTAGAGCGGTTGCCAGTGGCCACTGCAGGCTGGCCAGGGGGTGACATGAAAGCATTTTCCCCAGGGGAGGCCCAAAATGGTGGCCATGGGGGCACAGTCCCACAGGGAAGGTTGACACGGCCCTACTGCCATGTCAGGATCGACAGTGCTCCTATGTGTGGGACTCAGGCCTGCGTGGGGTTCATCCGTAGCGTTATAGTAACAAAGCAAGAAACTCGGTGAAATTCAAACCTTTTGTCATCCCTCCAGCTTAAGTAGTTCTATGGGTAATTGTTTAAGAACAATTACACAAGATGGTACAAGATGGATCAGGCAAATCATATAAAATTAAAAGAAAGGGTACAGTGCCATATCTTCAAATTTCATGTCGGTAGGAAGTTTTAAAATCTGCAGCCTTCCGAAATTCCTGTGGTTCAGTGTTTGTTCACGACACACGCCAGGGGAAAACATAGAGTAATCCCATGCAGAAATAAATGTGACTGAGTCCTATTTGCTTTCAAATAATTGCATTTATTTACATCAGTTTAACCTCCATTTAAAATGTCATGTATATCTCAGCTAGATTAATGCATGTAAAAAAACAAGCCTCTGTGGGAAGTGTTTCGAGTAAGCAATTTGTTTTGCTTGTAATTAATGGATTCTTACCTAAAGTACAAGTTATAAATAAAAATAAACTAATGGTGAGTGGCAGTTTGCTGCTGTCTTTCAAATAGTGGACAGTTGGGTAATTACAGACCATCAAAGAACTGCCGCACTGCTGATTATTATCTTTTAAGAATTTACCAGCCTTTCACCGTTCAAAAGAAAACTTGCATTGAAGACTTTAAATATATGCTATTAATAAAACAAACCTATTAAGCGGTGTGATGGCTGGTATTTACAGCTCACCCAGGAGAACAAGTCACCTTTCCTTTGTTGCTTTGTCTGATACGGGATGCCACATTGTGAAATCAGTAGCCAAATCTCATTTAGCCATGTGTATCTGTGTATATACTGAGGGCTTCATTCTGCAAACGCATAGGCAGCTTAACTAAGGTTTGAAGCTTTGGGGCAGAGCTGGACTATACCTCTAGAGAAAGTAACTTGAGCGTTCATAAGGCCAGATCCTGAAAATGTCAGAAAATCCATGTGCACACACCTTGTATGCAAACCTTTGAACCGAAAAGAAAAAGTACCAGTGAGGAAGATGTTGGCAATAGTTGCATCTGCTCTGAACTAGAAATGTGTATAATTTCTAACACATTTTTATGTGTATACTTATTCCATGTGTTGTTAAGGGCTTTTTTTTTTTTAATTTTAAAATCCTTATGAATAATATCTTGCTATGTATTTACAGATTTCATTTTCAAAACTAAAAAAGTCACTAACCATAGAAGTATTTTTCACAGTTGTGATTATCCATTTATTTAATATAAATATGAACAAAACATACATTTCCATGGTAATTTTAGTTAAAAACTGGGCTTAGGATGGAAATTGTGTTATATAGATTCTTTTTCCTCATAGAGGTAAACCCATATTTAATACATTCTAGGCTGTGATCTTTGTATTAACTAGAATTAACATTTGAAGCATAATATTGAAAAATGTATTTATGCACACAGTGGTGCTGGAGATGGTGAACTTTTTGTCTTGGGGGAGGAGCGGGTACGTGCCATGTAGAGCTGATTATAATACCTTTCCATCAGAAGTCCTGCAGAGATCCTGGGGCTTGTCAGGACTTTGGATTCAACATTGCTTTGCTCATCTGCCTGAAAAACTCTGTACAGATAGCAAACACAGCATCTCCAGTAAGGAGGCACCCACTGCCTAAGTTATCTCTAGAGTTTGTGTTCATATCAGAATAAAGAGTCAGTTCCCGCATCTCTCATTCAGAATACTTAATGAGATTGGATTATTCAGCTGAATAAGACTTCCAGGATGGGGATCATAGGCTTCTGTAAATAAACACTGAAATTGTAAATAATATAAAACAAATGCTAAATACTGTACTGTTCAGTTGCTTTCATTGAGCCAAACTCTAATAACCATTAAGGCATGTCAAAAAGATAGAGATATATGGTTTGTATGAAAGGTCAGTTGCAGTCCGTGGTTATTTTTAATTCATTGAATTGTTTTCAGCAGGCATATCTGCATGTAGCATAATCTTTTGCCCATTTTCAGCAAAACATACCTAAATTCATCATACATGAAAACAGAGCTGGAGGAAGAGGAAATGAACAATTTTCCAATTTATGCAATTTAAGAGAAATATGGGGGGGGTGTCTTTAATGACCATTGGCCATGTATATGAAATACAAATTATCTGTACCTATCAAGCTGAAAAAGCCTGTTGAAGATGGCAGAAATGGTGCTTTTAAAGGGTTCTGTAGTCTTGTGAGACTAGTTTTGTTACAAATCTGGTTGTGTGTCACTGAACTGGATACTGTGATTTGTAAAAGACCATAAACATAAATTTTGTTGTTAATATCATCATTCATTTTTACATATTTTAGCTTGATGGTTTTGGCATAATATTTTAACAAGCTTTAAAAAATCATAACTTAAAAACAAATGAAAGCATTTCAGAAAATGAGCTGGTTTAAGATTATTTGACAATTTAATTGAGTATTCACTGATTTTAAACAGTACAATTGTGTTGATTATCTTAATTTTTTAAAAAAGATTGAAAATTTCCAGGTGCATTGACTGACTCATGCACACCTGTTTTGGGGCGGTTAGGTGTTGTTGTTTTGGGTTGTTTTTTTTATAAACTGCAAAGAAGAAAAGGCTAAACCTCTGAGAATCTGGAAATACCAATTGCATGAAAACATAAGGAAAGCAATTGTTGAAGTGCTCTGCGTGTTAGCAGAATTTTTGAAGCTGGTTGTAATGATAAGATTAGGAAGGGCTATAAGACTTAAAAATATGCTGTACATGATCATATGTTCTTCATATTTTGTATTTACACTTAGGTAGTTACTTGTGGAAACTGAGCAAATTTACAGTGTATTAACAGGTAGTGTGATAAAACTGGAAAAGCTAATGATACCGCAATTACTGCTTGACTCTTAGAAACTGAAAATGCTGGATTATGGTCTTTTGAAAAATACATAGCTATAATATGTTGTAATACAGGATGATCAGGAGTCTCTTCAGTAGCAATCAGGATATGCTGCAGTGTGCATTTATTAAACCACCATTTTTTCTTAAAGTGTAATTTAATATATGTATAATAATTATTCGGAGGTAGTAAATAATTGCAACACAAACTTCAGGAATCTAGAAAGATTTTTATGTAATGAAAGAAAAGTGAGAAAGGAGAATGAGTAAGTCCTTTCAGGCCTAGAGGGTTCCTGGGCAGGTGAAATGATGAGATTTTACATGTTGTCTGACAGCTCTTGGACTTATTATTAGAGCCCTATATCACAGCCTCAAGGAGGAGGAGTTGGACTTTCGTATTGTCAGAATGTGCTGCTGTGCACAGCCTGTATTTCCTTTTCCAGGGAGGATTATACTGTGTGTGAGTGGCAGTGTCCTGCGTAGCAGCGAAGATGTCTGAACAGAAGGGCCCTTCTCCCAGGGATGACACATCTCAGTAAAGGTTCTGGTCACTTGAGCCAGGGGCCAAGGTCCGCATTTTGACCAAAATGTATTAAACTTTGGAGATGTAACCTCTTCTTGGAGATGTAACCTCTTCTGTTCCTGTTAAGTGCTGCATGTGATTATATCGGGGCAAGTTGTTCTCATTTTATTCACAGAAACAGCTCCCTTGAAGTTAGTGAATTTGATGTGTGTGGAAAGAGAGATTTAGCTTGTGTGTGTCTCTGAAATAGTTTGTAGTATAGTCTGATAATAATAGTTAACAATAAAGCCCCTCTGAAGGCCCTCATGGCAAGGACAATGGCAAAATAGGATTGTGGCTCCTCATAACACCCTTAGCCTGTTTTACCTTTTATGGACCAGCTTAGCTTTATTAAATGACCAAACAACAGTCTTTGTACAGCGTATTCATACTTTTAGGAATGTATCATACTTTTGTTTTACTTTCATTTCCTTGGCACATGATGCTATAGGGAATTAAGATAAAGTGCAGTCATCTGTCCAGTTTCCTATAACCATATTGTATATTAAACTCTCGGGCCCCACAGTGTTCTGCAGGAGATTATCCAAGAAATGATAAATCCTCGGTAGGAGCCATCAAAGCATCATTGCCGGTTTGTAGCCACTAAAAAGACCCTCACATCTCTTTTGCTGTCACTGCATTATTGATTAGCTTGCGAAATACTGAAGCTGTATTGATTGCAAATATTTAGGGATGAAAAAGGAAACATTGTCCTCGAAGGTATTTGCAGTCCTCTCTTCTCTGTTAAAGAGATCTTTCTTCTCTTGTGTTTCTCTGGCTGTCTTCTACCTATTATATGCTGCAGGCTGATGCAAGGGTACTGGCAAGACGGGCAAATGGCTGTGTTACCCTGCCGTGGCTGGTCGTCACCAAAAAACTGCAAGAGACAACTGAAGGAGAGTGCTTAGATAGAGATTGCTTGATTGGTTTTGCACACTCATGCATTTGGACAGAAATTATAGGAAGCAAAAATAATTTCCTATTTGTTTATATTTTAATTAATTTGTATTTAAAAATTATCTTCATGGTCCAGATGCTCTAGGCCATACAGTCTGAAATAGTCCTGCCAAACATAGTACATAACTGGTTGATATTCTAGTCCCATCAGATAACCTAGCTGCTGAAATGCCAGTGCATTCTGTCTCAATATTCATAGGTTCTTCTAATCCAGTGATAGAAGTACTCTGTGCAGACGGGCTAAAAGACAAGACCTGAAAAAAAATTTAGCTTGTTGATCCATTCATGTGAAGTCTGAAAAGGAACTTTGCAAATGAAGGAGAGTAAAGTACACAACAAAGCATTTCCCTGCAAATTCAGGAACTTGCTTCTCGCTGCCCCTTCTCCAAGAAGCCCCTGCTTAGCTACATTGGCACATGCAGGTGGTTTCTGCCTGGTTAGTGTACAGTTAGTTCTCTGCCTGGTACTTAAGCTGAAATCATTAACATGTGTCTTGTGTGTTACCTGAATGAAAGGCGGGTTCATGGATTATTATTGCCCATTTTTTCTCTTTCCTCCTGCACTTCCCTGTTTCGATTACAAATCCCCCTCCGGGCACAAAGCAAGCTGGACACCTACAGTGCAGCTAAAGAGTTATTTGTTCCCTAGGTGGACACTAATGAATGACTGCAGTGCTGCCCTGAGTGAGGGGGTCCCCACTATTAAAAGTTTAATAGAAAGATCTGAGAAGCTGGGGGCCAAGAGGAGGAGGAGGGGACAGGGAGCTGTGAGTAACTCACTAAGGGCCTTCTCTGTTCCTTTGCTGTACTGGAGATTATACCATCCATTAGGACAGGAGCAACTGGAGAGAGGTCAGTTCCCTCTGCATTCTCGTTTTGCCTTCAGTCTCACCACAAGCTGTTGAAGCTACAAAAATATGTTGGTTCCTTTCCACTTAAAATCTCTGAAAGCAGCAGGAATATGGCCTGTCTGAATAATGAGATAATTCAGACTTTCTTTTACTTTTCTGATTTTTTATCCTTTTGTTTCCCTCCCACTCCTCTTTGTTCTCTTTTTTTTCTCCCTAACCTGTCTCTCCCTTCTTTACTCTCCATACTCTTATCTTCCTCTACCTCATACTTTTCAAGACTTGGCATTAGGATAGGGTTGTTTGTTGTTGTTTTTTTTTTTAAATTATTTTTTAAATATTCCAACACCCACATGAATTCCTGTCTATGCTAAGTGATCATAAAGTTTCATAGATCACTGGAAATATGTTGTCCCTTATTTCAACCAAAGTAAGTATAAACCTCCTCAATGTTTCTCTTCTTCCACTCAGTTGTAGGAGAGCGAGATCTAGTTTTAGTTTTACTTTTAGTTTTTGATTTAGGCCCCATTACTGTAACATTTGTGCATGTCTGAGACCATACGAAGAAAAGAGATTGGTTATGAGAGAGAGGGGGGGGTATCCCTTAGTTTTTCTCTGCTGTGTATTACCAAGAATATTTTGTATACCATTCCTTTTATAACTCCAAGAAAGAAGCTTTTATTGTACCTTCAGGCCACCAACGTGTTTGGTATCCTGGGGTCCTGCAGGAAGCTGCTCGCATCGCAAGGGACAGCAAGGGAACAGCAATATAGGAAGCTTCCTTGCACCAGAGGTGTTTGAGAGAGATAGAATTCTGTTGGAGCCAACTGTAATCATAGGAATTCAAGTTTGTTTTCATGGTGGGATATCATAACCTCCCTCCATTTTGGCAATAGAGTTCTAGGATTAGAAGCCTCTGCTAATCTTTTGATAGCTGTTTATAAATGTAGCTGGAGGAACTATAGTATAATGGCTTCTCAACGGTTCTTTGGACTCCCTGCATCATCTTTCATACAGAGCTCTTCTAGAAGGTGCAAGCAAGAACATTTTGAGCCTGTAATTGCATCCTGATACCTGAATTTGATGCCAGATCTCTTTGAAACAGCCTGATTAAGAAAAGGCCTCCAGAAGTGGTGTTACCCATACAACCTGTCAGCACGAGTTTCTTGAGATTGCTGCCTGACCGAACATGTCAGATTCCTGTTTGGAAATATCTGGAGTGGATCCACAAAGCTTACCTGTGTCTTCCTTTCCCACTGCCTTTCCTTCAAACATTAGTGTTCTGGCTGAATTATAGCACTTGGACAGATGTAAAGCTGACTAGTGTCAGCACCTGCAAAATAACTTTTAGAACTGAATTCGGTGTTTTCTGGTGAGAATGTTTCAGGGAGATGTGTTTTCCTAAGCATTGCAAGGATAGTACATTTGTGGTGTTCTCATTTTTTAACTAACGGTAGTTTTGAGCCTTCTTTAAAATTTGCCCTTCACTCTTTTTCTTAAACTTAACCTATTTAAGAAAATACTCTTATATCGTGGTAGTAATCTGATAGCACTTGAAGTTAATGTGTGCTTTCATATTGCTCTGAATACAATTACTTTCCTGAACTAAGGCCTACGTTTAGAACTGAAATCTGAATTTTAGCATTTTCTGGAGTCCAGGTTGCTGCTTCTGAAAACACAGACTGGCAATTCCTCTGCTTTCCCGTGTGTTCTGTGGAGACAACATTAAAGTTCAGTTGCATAAGAATCATTCCTATTTTCATGATATTCGCTATTATTTTAAGAACTCTTAAGCATTCTTAGTAGGTGCAGTTCAAAAAACCTGCAAGGCCAGGAAATTTCTCCCTTTCTTGCCATGATAACAAGCACTTGAGAGAAATAAGTGCTATGTGAGAAGCATCATTATTACTCTCCTTAGTGTTATGCTCACTTTTTATAGCAGCAAAATTTTCTTCTTTTCACTTTTTTGAAGTAGTATCTTAAGATTTTGTTATTATTATTATTATTTTTGTGTGTGGAAAGTATTAAACTGACTGCCACAATGATTGCACTCTTTTCAGCAGCCACTCAGAACAGCTAGATTGCAGGGAATTGCAATGTAAAATTCCCTTTATAGTATGTCAGGTGGGATCTGAAGATCAATTCTGAATGTAGCCCTCTCTATTTGGTTTGGTGGTTGTTTTTTTTTCCCACAGCAGCAGACTATATTCCAAATTACTGATAATAGCTATGGCTGTTGTATAATCTTGTTGCAAGTCACACCGAAGCAACTTTTTGTCTCTCCTGAATATGAGATAAATGCGACTGTATGTTTCATGATCCAGAACCAGGCAGCCTATGCCATTTCCTTTTGGTAAACATGGTTATGGAGGTTGGGAGAACGGTTGACTTTTAGATTACCCAAGAGTCTGCAGTTAGCAATATCCAAAGATTTCTGGGGTTTCTCATCTAGGTACAACCTTCTTGTGTGTGACTTGCATTGTAAGAGAAGCCAGAGCTAAGCGAACTGGAGAGGTCAGTAAAATACTATTGTTCAGTCTTGTTCTTTGCTTTTAAGGTAAGTTGATCCTATTTGCAGGGATATCCTTTCAGTTATAACACTTTCCTGATTTTACTAACAGACCCAAGAATAGAAGTGTTTAGTTAATAAAGTCTTTAAAAAAATATGCTAAGCCACCTTTGTATCTGAAAAATAGCAAATCTGTATACAATCAACTGAATAAAAAACCTCCAAATGCATTTTATTTGAAGAATGAAAAGAACAGAAGTCTTGCAACTCATCCAGAAAAACTGGCTATACCTGCTTCTTCCAACATTTTAGATACTTCTTCAGGAATAATACGTTCCATGGTCTAATGCTTGCAGCTCCATAAAGGAAAAACTTTTCTCATGGAGATCTTACTCTCTGCTTCTGATAATTTCAATAGCAATGTTGAATAATGTTAGTTTCCATTTATTTTAATGTCCTGGTTCTGATAAGGACCAGAATCGTATGTTTCGGAGTAAAATACAAGAAATCTTTGGGTGGTAAGCTGTGCGCTTACAGACTGCTGTTACAAAGTAAGCAACCAGAAATACATTTGGGCAGAAACTGAGTAGCTCGTCTGAAATTTTTTGTCACTACAAATTTTTGTATTTTGGAACGAGTTGTAACTTGAGAGCTGACAAATAGTTGACCAAAAGTGACACACAGAATAATAAATAATGCAGGCGCATGTGCTTGTTGGGGGGTTCCCGTGAGAAATCATAGAAACAGAGTAGTTCATGAGCAATTTTGTGATGTAAGTGAGAATACTCTGCTATATCCTACTGAATTGATTTTAGGAACAGTTCTGGGTAAATAACTAGACTTATTTTTCTGAACAGAGGATAAATATATAGTATGTTTATAAAACTCATAAACAATACCCAGTTTCCCCCTCTGTCCTATATTAGCTTTCTCTGACATTCAGGAACCAAAGCCTATATCTGAGGAAGGTGACAGATGAATGTTTAATTTCATGGATCCTACAATAACAATAAAATAATGTTATAAAATATTTTAAAATTATATAATATTTAAAAATTATATCACATGGTATATTTTCATATATCCATATGCAGTGTATTTGTATACATTTGTGGTTTTATAAAACCAAAAATTATAATCCATAATCATTGAATCCAATTACAGTATTTAAATTATATATACTAGATATTGGAAAAAATTAAGGAACTCTAGATACGATCCACAAGAAACAGCATATTGAGGAAGAGAGCTGTCCGGGAGTAAAGAACAAAACACTGATAGGGAGGGCGATTAATCTGAAGTATCATGGCTTTCTGGTTTCTGAATGCCTTAAACAGCCCTTGGCCTCTTCCTTTCTTCTGAAGATACAGTCAGATACCTTCTCCTAAGGGTAGACAGTGAATCCTTTCTGTTTACGGAGCAGTGACAGACAAGGTTGCTCTCTGGTATGATGGGTCACGGGGTAGTGCTTCAGCAATCAGCAAAAGCCATCCATGTTCTGATCGGTAGCTGATCCTTGGGTTTTAAGCTGAAGAGGTAGCATTCCCTGTTATGTATGTTCTTTTTATTTATTTATTTATTTATTTTACATTGTAAGACTTTAAATGAAAGACTCTGTGATTCAGTGAGGAAGAATGCTAAGAAGAAAGGTGCCAAGTGACTCTGTAGCCTCACCTGCTGCACTCTCACTGTCCCAACACATCTAGTAGGCAGCCTTGGATGTCTAATGCCAGGTCCTGGGCTCCCCTCAGACACCTCAAAGTTAAAGCTTGTGCTCAGCATCAGCATAGCAAAATCCCTTTCTAGATCTGGCCTCTAGACACAGATTTGGAAAACAGTCAAGTTTACATTCATTAAATCTAATGGGAATATTCATGTGTGTAAAGTAAAATATTTCAGGGCCCAAAATCCATGCCCAAATGTTCATCGGTACTGGTCTATGGGTTAGGCCTTTGCTCAGACTGGAATCTTGCTATTTCCACTAAATAACCATTTGCTTGTGCGTAAAATCACAGGACTGTTTGCTTGTTCCCCTACACTGAGAAAATAGAAGTGGTCCAGCCTGTGAACTGGTTCTCCTGATGCTGAGAATAGGTCTGGGTAGGAAAGCATGCCATAGTGGGCATGATGCCCCAAAAGCAGTCTTTAAAATCATTATTTTAATTACTGTTGAGGGCTTGCATATCTTGTCTTTCTCCTCCATGTGTTACAAGATGTTGGTCAGTAAGGTACCAACAATATGCAATAGAAAAATTGAGCAGTACCGTGATAATACTGACATTTATGTAGCTCTCTTTAAAGTATTGGCGAAACTGGAAAGGCTGAGCTGTGGGCAATAAATGGTCGACTTAAAGTTACTCACTGGGCTGAGGAACGATGTCTTACAGCATTGATGAGCAAGGTCTTCTACAGAACATGCAAGCTGAAGTAACAATGCTCTTGCTCTTACTC
The DNA here is from genome assembly GCF_964106895.1 of Numenius arquata. Taxonomy (NCBI): domain Eukaryota; kingdom Metazoa; phylum Chordata; class Aves; order Charadriiformes; family Scolopacidae; genus Numenius; species Numenius arquata. The sequence continues at coordinate 25,541,364 of NC_133587.1, read as the reverse complement.
CTGCTGCTGCAGACTCTCTGGTTTCAGTAGTGAGCCGGGACATCTTGGTCTTGGGAGGGCAGAGACCAGGAGGTGACCAGCATCTGCCTGGAAAGGGGCTAGCGCCCGTCCTTGTGTGGTGGGTGTCATGTGCCTGCTCGACTCCCAACGGCTTCCAGGGGACAGGAGGGCCGTCGGGCAGAGCCTCACGGGGCCACAGGGAGAACATGAGGCAACCGGTATTTGTAAGACTTCGAAGAGGTTCAAAGAGTAAAACTTTGCACTTGGTAAGTGTAGATTTACTGTAAGGTAACGTGGGAAGCAGATTTCAAATAAATGACAACAGGGAGGTTAACTTTTCTTAGCTGCTGTTTTCAGTCACTTAGAAAAGTAAATATAATTTACCTACACACACGGAGGGGGATGCTGCCTGTTCCAAACAGTCTAACGCTTCCCTGCAGTCTCTTAAAATTACCTTTTAAAAATATTAATAGGGCAATTTTGCAATTATATTTGTAAATTACATTGTGGCTTGCAGGTGTAATGGATGAATTAGCAGCGGCCGAGAAAAAGCTGTTTTAACTCAGATTCATTAATTTATTCCCCAGAAAAAGAACGCTGCTGTGAGCAATAATGTTGGGAACTAGCCTTCCATACCGGCTGGAAGAAGGGAAGCCGCCGTTTTCGTTGTTCTCTCAGTCTCTTAGCGTTCCGCAAGACCTGTCATTCAGGAGCCGGGTTTTGGACGCCCAGGTCGGGTACACGGTGGCCCGCAGGTCGCCAGCACGGGGGAGAGGAGGCGACGAGCCGCGCGGCCGCCGGCGGTGCCTGAGCAGATCAGAGGCACCGCGGAAGAACCGAAACTGCGGCAGTCTCTGTGGCGCAATCGGTTAGCGCGTTCGGCTGTTAACCGAAAGGTTGGTGGTTCGAGCCCACCCAGGGACGGTGTTTCCCTTTTGGCTGGCCCCCCTCTCACGCAGCTGCCGTCGTTTTGTGCGGCGGTGGCGGGTCCCGCGCGGGCGGCGAATTGCGGCGCTGGCCCTGCGCCTGTGGGGCGAGATGGCGGCTGGCCTGAGCCCCGCGGAGGGCTGCGGAACCTCCCCGTGGGTCACTCCTCTCGCCGCGCCGGCACGGAGCCCCCGAGGGCCCTGGGGTGCTGCTGCCGGCGGGGACTCTGCCCTGAGGCGGGGGAGTCTGCGGGAGTGTCTGTACCCCGTGCTCCCGCGGGGGAGGTTGCGGAGGAAAAAACACCTCCTTTGAGCTGCGTGATGATAATTAACGATGATGCCGAGCGTTTAGAGTTTGCTTCAGGAAGCGCTGGCTTTTACGGCACTCCGGTATCGCCATAGGAAAACGGGGGTTGGAGCCGAGGCTCGGGGGGGGGAAATGCCATTTGCGAGAAGGATGATCATCATTACCGCTGTGTACGGCTATCGCCGCTGCTCGTGAGCGCAGGAGCCAACACGCACACACGGCGGCTCCGTCCCTCCCCGGAGGAGGAAGGCAACGCGGTTTCCCCGGCGCTCACACCGCCGGGAGAAGCTTGTCCCGGGGCTCCCGCGGCCCCCGCGCCGGTCCCTCCCGCCCGGGGCAAGCGGTGTCTCCAGGCCCGGGTCCCGCTGGCGGGCAGCGCTGCCTCTCCGGGCTCGCCCTGCCAGCCCGAAGCCGCTTTGCATAAATGAATGTTAAAAGCAATTACGTTGGGAGCTTCGCCTAAACGTATTAATTAGGAGTTGGCACCTTGGCCGTATCTGAGCCCGTGAGCTGGTTCCAATGAGCGTTTCGGTCGTGTGAAACACGGCTGCCTTCCAGACCAACTTCTGGGAAGTCTGCGAGGATCTATTTACGGTTTACAGCAAACAGAATCGGAATTTAAAATGCCCCCTTCCCCAGCGAAGCTGCATTTCGCAGATCTTCCTTTTCAACTCGCCTGTTTCGAATAAAGGATACAGCCCTTGTAAAGGTCAGGCTGTGCCATTGACTTACCATTGACGACACGATATGGCCCTCCCTAGCTAAGATACGGGAGAAAAGACGTGCATTTAGAAACACGGAAGAATCTTTGGAAAGTAATAAACCCTAAATCGTTGATGTGCTGTATCTGCAGCAGCTCGCTGGCACATTTTTTTTCTTATCATCTGCATCTTTTACGTTTGGGTAAAACATTTTGAAAAAGCGGCAGCCGTGTGCTGAGCTTCAGGGTAGGTGTAGCTCGCTGCAGGATTCACCGATTCTCGTTAGCAACACTTAACCCGTAAACATTTCCTGCTCATCACTAGAATTTTATTTTAACTAGAGTCATTTAGATAAAGCCCTGTTTCTTGGTATTTCCGTGTTGTTTGCAGCAGAAGGATGGATTCAGCCCGGTGGCACCGCCTTCGCTGCAGCCAGCGAAAGCCTCACAGGGGACAGAAATTTTAAAACCTGCGTTTGTCTGCGCTGGGGTTGCCTCGGTACCATCAAGAGCTTACAGGAACCACCAACAAAAATTGATCATGCCCAGTATAAAGCAGCAATAGCTGGAAAGGCAGTAACAATTTAGGAGCTAAACTTGACCAAACTGATACTCCGGGAGGAAGGACAAGCCGTCTGTTCCCATAAAGCAAGCCCTGCTCTCCTTAGCAAGTCACAGATGCGTTTTATAGAGGTGATCATTGCTGGCCAGGAGGCTTGTTAACGCTCCTTCCAGTTGTTGCACGCTGGTGTGCAAGCGTGTGCCAGCAAACCTGTTACAATAGATGCGGTGTGTGAGCATCCATACGGTGTTCCTGAGGTACGTGTGCAGGAGCAGGCTCTTTCAAATGCACATCGTGGGCTCGATAAAATAAAGCGGCGTTTAGGCAGTGCTTGATAAACTAATTTTGTAGAAGTGGAAATCTCGTGCACGGGAAAGCGCCTCATCCCATCTGCTCGCTAACTAATTACAATTAAGGTTGTGGAAAACGGGAAACCCCATACATTTTTGGGGAGAAGACAGGGAATCGAAGCTTTCTTTGTATGAAGTAAAAAATTTTTAGAGGTCAATGAAGCTTTCAGTTCTCAGCCATGATAAAAAGCTTCTCACAGCTGTGCGATGTGCCCAGATAAACCACCCCATTCTTACGTTAATCCATTTATCTATATGCAGTTTAGGATAAAACGCGGTTCTCAGTATAATAATCTGATACTTTGAGGGAAAAGCCTTGGCATATTCAAAGCGACCTCTTCGCAAACACCGAGTTAAATTCTAGCGTCAATATTTATCTGTGCCGACCGACCAATTCCTCACGCAGCTGGGGCACAGTCGCCGTCGACACGTCCGAGAGAGCCCAGAACCGGGGGAGACCGCCAGCAGAAGCCAACCTGGCATGCCTGCGCCCGACGCCAGGGACGCCTGGATAAATCCCAATAACCCGCAAGGCGCCGCGGCTCTTTGTTCACCCGGCGACGGGACGGGGACGCGGGGACTCGGGGCTGCGGGACGGGCAGCCGCCGGCGGCTCCGCACATCGCGGAGGTGCGGGGGGGGGGGGGGGGCGGAGGGGAAGCTGCCGCGGACACCCCCCTCGCCCGCTGCTCGACCCGGCGGGATGGAGGGCTGGGGGGAGCACCCCACTGCCGGTGCCCCCGGCCCCCGCCTTTACACCGCGGGGTGGGGGGGGACACACACACGCGGGGACAAAAGATCACTCCACGGGAAACCCCATGGGGCTGTGCGTGGGAGGGAGCCGCGGGGATCCGCGCCGCCCCTTCCCCGGGGCTTCCCGCTGCCTCCTGCCAGCGGGCGGGGCGGGGCGGCGCGGAGCCGGGACACCCCCCCCGCAGCGGATCCGCCGGCGGCGGCGGCGGAGCCACCGCCCCCACCACCCCCCCGACGCAACCATCCGCCGCCCCGCCCCGCCCCGCAGCTGCTCAGCGGCAGCCCGGGAGGGGACGTGCGGGGGCCCCCGCGGAACTCAAGGTGCGGGGCGCGGAGCGCCCCCCCCGCCCTGGCCCGCCTCCCCCGGCGGCGACACAGAAGCCAGGCCGGGCAGCGCTAGCGGCGGTGTCCCGCCGCGGGGGGGCTGCGGGGCGGCCGCGCATCCTCGCCCGGCGAGCCGGGGTACGCGGGAGGCATCCGACCGAAACGGCGTCCGGAGGGCTGCGTCCGTGTCCGGGCGAGAAATAAAGCAGCTTTTAAGCAACCCCCTTTGAACTTTGGCCAATATTTAGTGACCGGGGAAGCAGATAAGCTGGGGAATAAAATATGAATTGTCTTTATCAAGACGGGGAGCTGGAATATTTGAAACGTGGAAAACTAGAGCTCGCAGAAAGGGTGCAGAAAACAGCCATCTTGAATATTTTAATCTCTGGCAAGTGTTTCTTTGGAACAAAATGGATGTTGGAGAGAAACAGCATAGTTAACATTACTGTAGCCTTCCATTTCTAACACGGTCCCTCTCGCAGAATTCAGCTGGCACAAAGCAATGAAACTGGAAGGGACGCCACAGCCTTTCATCTACGTACAATGGCAATAAACAATCATAATCTGAATGCTGTGGTCTCGAAATTTAGTACCTCTCTCAGTGACGGTGCTTTTTTTTTTTTACCCGCGATTTATATTGATTTGTTTGCATCGATATAAGTCACATGTAATGCTGCAAAAACATTTTTAGAGCTCATTCAACATTAACCAACAATTGGTCTGTGTTCAGCCAGAACACATTTGTAAAGATTTTTTATTTTTAATGATACTGCACATTGTTACTGTCACCGAAGTCGAAGGAAGTATTCCTACCGATTATCCTGGAAATTGGATCAGGCCCTGGGTTCAGAGTTTGTTGTGTATTCATGATACGAACCAATTATTCTAAGGATTCATTGTTTGGCCATAAAAATCACTCTAGGCTGAAATTAGGCTTAGAAAGTCCCCAGGATTTTTTCCACTTTTACTAAAATGGATTAACAGCTGTCTTTATTTTTTTCTTTCTTTTTTTTTTTTCCCCTTTCCTCCCTCCCTCCCCCCCCCAAACTGATGGTGAAAACAAAAACAATATGCTGCTTTCAGATGCTTTCTGCTTTCATATAACGGCAAAAAATCTTCCCATTTTTTACCAAGAATTATAAGGCTATTAATGCTGGTAAGGCATTCCCAAAATTAAGAGCAACCAACTGAAAGGGGGTTATGGTGAGAGCAGAGACAATAAGTCAGTGGTTCAGCCACAGAGGGTCAGAAAGGCTCCTTCTCTAGGATTATTTATTTATTTATTTCCTTGTTGCTGTTTGCTTACTTTGGACCTACTCCTTCGCAGATAAGCTCAGCAGAAACAGCGCGCTTAAAAAGGCCAAAGACAGCTAATAAAAAGAATGCAGGAATGGCTGGAGAGCATTGTCTGAAGATTAAAGAATAGGATTGCAAGACATAACTGCTTGGTTTTATTCACTTACTGATTTCTGTAATGTCAATTTGGGCAGCATTTCTAATCCTAATTGCTAAGGATAAGGTTCCTATTTGCAACTGTATTGTTCTTATTAAAGTTCCTAATTTTTCAAGGAAATTTTGAGGGGCTGCATATGCAGTTCCTTATTATTTCAGTACCTTGCTACAGCTTCACTTTCTCTATCTGAACGTTTTTGCTTTAATTTCTCAGTGCCATACTTTCCCCCATGGACTGATATATTAAAATATATTTAGCATCTGTTCCATAGGCATCCTGATGTTTGTACAGCATTTCTTGAGACTATTTTGATCAAACGGCACTATGAAGTCAAGTAGCTTCCTAGTAATTTTTTTACAATTGGAGCATGTAGGAATCTCAAAATAATAGTATTTGTGAAAAGCAGAGTGAGCAAAATTAGTAAAATGCAAATGGCAAGCTCCATCAGAGGCTAAAATGACAAATTTGTGAGAAAAAAAAAAAAAGCATAGATTGAAACAATAACCTAGAAAAGCAGGCCCTGGCTTCTTAATGGGCAGGTCTTATTCTAAAAATGAAAGCAACACTCAGCTCAAATTGTTAGTCTTATCTAAGAAACAGGAAGATTTCAACTAGACTGAATAATACTCTGGGTTTGGGGACTGCTATGGGGCCCAGAGTTGAAAGCCGCATCAAATTTGTAGAAAGCTTAAGGAAATGCATTTAAATGTCATGAAACTCCTATTTATGTGGGAAAGGTATGTAGGGTTCCAGAGAGGAAACAGGGTGCAAAGAAGGACTAAGGAGATATATCTCTGTATTTTGACCATCAAATGTGAAGGACAAAGAAATATTGTAGGCATAAATAGAAGAAATAAATGAATTTAACTTATCTGCTTGCCAAACCAGGTAAGTAAAAAAAATGTCTTTTTAATCATGACTCAAAATATGTTTTGCCTGAAAGAAATGTATTAACAGGAAAAGAGAAACAACAGTATCCTATTTTTCCTGTAAAGAATAAAGCTTTTATTCATAAAGTTCATTTGCCCTAATACACCTAAAGCATTGTCACATGAGACGGGCTCAGACTTTTTTTTTTCTGTTAAGTGTTACGTTATCATTGTCATAGCTTTGGTGACAAAACCTGGGAGCTAGATTGCGCCTTAATTGGTGAACAGGCAGGGAAAGATGTGGGAGTACCGTCCACACCTGAATGGACAGGGTATTCTGGTTATTTTGGTTTGTTTTTTTTTTGGGGGGTCATTGCTACCTTAGGCTCTGCAAACAACTATCAAGTGCTTATTAGAGTAGTGCATATATTGGTAAGGAGTAATTGGTTTAACAAGCTGTGTGCTGTTTGTAAATGTATCTTAAAAATCAGTGCAGTTAAACCCACTGTACTGTTTAAAAAGTAATTGTAAAGTGGTGCAGTAAAACGGCAGAAAAAAAATGGAGTGATCAGGTTTGGTCCCCTTTTCTTTTTATAAATTCCTTGCAAATATTTCTGGTTTTCTCAGGCAGATGTGTTGTCCAGATCACTTCTCTAAATATTTCTTCTTCTGTAGCTTGATTGAGAATAGGCAGTGACAAGTAGCTGCTATTCAAAATTCAGATCTGCAGTTTTATGTGAGGACATAGTTTATCCGACATTGGTTTTTTTCTTGGGTGATATAATTATTCTGAAACTCCAAATTTAGCATCGCAGATACTCTCTGTAATTCGCTTAGCCTCAGCGGAGTGAAAGCGATACAGAAAAGGTCTGTGCCATTACGCACACTGTGCTTGGTACTCTTGGGCCTCACAGGGTTGCTGGCCCTGAGGTACTTCCAGTATAAATGGGAGATAAAGCTCGTAATTAATGATGTGCAAAATTCTGAGTTTAGACAAATATTTGCAAAAATGTTTTATTCATTTGCCTTTAGTATTTAGTAATGGATTCTGGGTTTGGCTGGGTCTAAGTTAAAATGAAGAAAGAAAAGAAAAGGAAAAAAAAAAAGTAATTTTCCTCTTTCGTTTTCATTTGGGCAGTGCAGGTCTCCTCAAGAAGAACGTGGAGCTTCTCCAGAGCCCTCAGGCACAGGAGCAGTGGTGACTGTCCTTGACTTCTCTAGTATGAATAGTTTGCTCCCGGCTGTAACTTGTTCCGTTATATCATGTTGTTCAGAGCTTAAAAAACACGGATCTTCTGTATGCCTAACCTAAGTATTTCCTTTTTTCAGTCCTGAGATCCAGCGCTTGCTTTTACTGCTGTCACACACTTTTAAAATCACAGATATGCTGGCTGGAAAGGTAATAATTAGGAGTTTATTGTGGAAAGAAGATAAGATTAGCTGCAGTAAAGATTTATTATTAGAAAATGAATAGCCTCATTTTCAAGATTTAAGAGCCTTGTACAAATTACCTGCTGGATGCTTCTTTAGTTTCCAGTTCACATTAGAGCCGAAAGAACCGTTTGGGGCCTATTACCCAGCTTTTGGAAAGTTTTCTTGTAGTGGAAAAAATTGTAAGGGATTTGGAAATGAGGACTCATCTGGCTAGTAGATGTTCATAAAAAGCTTAATGACTTTAGCAGCCTGAGATGAGGCCGTTGGGGCTGGGCTTGGATGGAAACTACTGGACTGGCTTACTGGAGGATCCCCTCCCTACACGTGTGGTGGTGGTAAGGGAAGGGCTGGAAGCAAGCTTTGAAATCCTTGAGTATACCTGTGGCAGAGCCAACACCGTCTCTTTTAAAAATGATTCTGTATCATAAATTGTATGGGGGAAAAAAAAAAGAGTAGTTCCAATGCATAGGACAGTTTGGTAGCTTGTGCACAAAACTCTTTGGGTTTTCCTACGAAGGCACTTACAATTTTATACATGTAATTTTCATGCCACAGTTTACAGCTTTATGTGAGGAGTATATTCCTCCGAACCGAAAGTGTTTTCAATTTAGTTTGTGTTGCGTTGGAGGGCTTTTTAAGCTAAAATTACAGTGTATTTGACTTAAAATGGTGACATTGCTATATATGGAAAAGCTAATTTACAGCATTTCTAGACGCTTTTACATACTTCAGTAATTTTACTGTTTCTCAGACATCTGTGTGCTTTTAACTCACAGGCAACGCCGTTGATCTCAGGGGTAACTCGACTTTGGTGGTAATATGTGAGGGAGAAATCTAATTTATGGTGAATTTGACAGTTGGCTCAAAAGCAGAATGATACAAAAATAATATTAATTCCTTAAAAAACAAAACAAAACCAACTTCATAATCAGTTCTAGTCTGGTCTATGTTGTATACTGAGCATGTGATGCTGCAGCCGGACCAGTGGGTGCTATTGGCAATTGTGGAGTATGTTGCTCTCTGAAATCTGTGCTGATTTTCACTGAACATAATTAAATCTGTTTCTCTGTAAGAAAATTTTGGGGATTTTGTCTTAGTCTCATGGGGCTGAATGGGCTGGCCATGAAGGTGAGGAGGACTGTGATGCTCCTGCTGTGAAGAAAAGCTGTATTTTAGGAAAACTCAGCAGATCATCGTTCTCTCCAGGAAAAATTCTTTTATCACTCAGCCATGAGGCTATGCTATGCAATAGCAGCCTGCTGCTCTGCCAGCCTTTGGAGCATTCCTTGGAGCACCAGGAGGAGACCTGTGGACATACGGAAATCCCAACATCGAAGCTGAGTACCAACGTGAGGCTGTGAAGCTGCGAGTGTCCTGGGAGGACCTGCAAGGTGAGCTGCTGCAGCATGAAGTGATGCTACAGCATTGATGAGACCACCAAAGCAGGACATTCTTTGTCACCCTTACCTTTTGGGAGGTACAGGGCCAATGAACATGCCACCAAATAAGACTTTTTTCTTAAATGTTACTGGTGATGTGTTGAATCCTATTGCCTCTCTCTCTCTCTCTGACTTTGCTGGGATTCTGCTTGAAGGATGAGCCAGCTTTGGCCATGCCATTACTAGCCCGCAGAGGAACAATAGATTTTTGCAATGATACAGCAGTCACACAGAGATTTGTAAGTGATTATTTCTAGGTATTTTGGGTACTCTGCTGATTTAGATAGTCATTCAAAGTGTTCTCCTCAGCCTTTTTGGAGTACAGACCTAAGTGGTGTCTTAGTTTTAGAAAAGTCTGTCAGTGTCTTTGAAGGCATACACAGCAATCCCACAGGGTAGGTATAGGTGAGCACGCAGCAGCGGGGGCTGCGGGTGCTGCTGTGGCTCTCCTGGACACCCAGAGCAGCTGTGGAAGCTCCAGCCCTACCAGCCCCAGGCAGTCACAGCTCTCAGAGGCAAAATCTGTCCAGTCCCGAGCCCTCAGTGCCCTGGGTTGAAGAGTCCAAAGAAGAAAGAAACCCGTTTGCTTTTGTGGCACTGACTCAGTCAACATCGCATTCACGCTGTTCACCCATGGGGATGTGAAATCAAACCCCCCCTCTCTGCTCTGTGATCTCATCTCCTTGCTCTACTGCATGTTCGGAGAAGTTTTTGTGATGTGGATCAGGTGCTGCAGGCATCTGTCCATTCATCCATCCATCCATCCATCCATCCGTCTGTCCATGTGGCCATCCCCACTGCCCCTGTGTCTGGCCATGCCGCTGGCTTAGCTCCTCTGGAGCAGCAGTTCCTGTCGGGCAGCAACACGAGCGCTGTCTGCGTAACATGAATTTTCTCACTCGCTTTCTCTCTCCTTCTCTCTTCATTTCCCCTTGGTCTCTCTGCTGGCTTTTTTGATTCTGAGATCCTTCGCTCCCTTTGGTCCCCACACCTCCCCTCACCTCTCTCCCCCCCCTTTCCTTCCTTCCTCCTTCCTTCCTTTCTTTCTTTCTTTCTTTCTTTCTTTCTTTCTTTCTTTCTTTCTTTCTTTCTTTCTTTCTTTCTTTCTTTCTTTCTTTCTTTCTCTTTCTTTCTTTCTTTCTTTCTTTCTTTCTTTCTTTCTTTCTCTTTCTTTCTTTCTTTCTTTTCTTTCTCTTTCTTTCTTTCTTTCTCTTTCTTTCTTTCTTTCTTTCTTTCTTTCTTTCTTTCTTTCTTTCTTTCTTTCTTCTCGTTTTTTGTATTCTCCCTTCACTTATTTTTCTCTCTATTATCTTTCCTGTCCTCCTCTGCATTCTTTCAATCCCAGCAGGGCTCGCGCATACAAATTGACCCCCTCCCAGCCAGTAATGTGATCGAAGCTCTTTGTGGCTCCTACTATCTCTATGGTAACTATCAGGGGGGTCTTGAGAGTGGTGTTAGACCCAAAGCACCGGTCCACGTCCTGTTGTTCTTGCCAGTGTTACATGCTGACCACATGGGCCTGACTGCTCATTTACAACTACTTCTTATTTAAAAAAAATATTGCTACCTAAAGTGCTTAAATGGGGAAAACGAACTGCATATTTGAGCACAAATAGTTGTTGGGTTCTCAGGGTTTTGGAAAATGGTTTCTATGATTTGGAAAATGGTTTCTATGATTTAGAAAATGGTTCAGAGCAGCTTTGCTTGGCGGATCTGTCGTTGTTTTCTAACCATTGTGGAGTGGCGTGTTGGCTGTTTCATGTACTCTGGAAACAAGAGTTGCGCTCCAAAAATGAGTATCCGCATTGCAAGGGTGGCCAGTGGCAGTGCAGTGGTGGAGCTTGTAACCACCAGCACAGACTGAGAAGGTACCTAAGAGGGTTTTCCGTGGTGTGAACGTTGTGAGCTCTTGCTTTTCCCTGCGCTACCCAGCCTATCGCGTACCCCCACATGGCTGCTGTAATGCAGGTATTAAAAATGAAATTGTAGGCAAGCATTGGGTTGATAATATATCTACTTGGCCGCATTTGGGATTTGTGCAAGCATGAAGCAACCACAGTATCTGACAGAAGGAACCACTGAAAAATCTGTGGTGTGGACAGAAGATATGGACACGGTCCCTTTTGGCTATAAGGCTTTCCTCAAATAGCCAGTGATGCCAGTGGGAATATGGGGAACCAGGGGAGACTTAATGAAATCTAAGGCTGTCTATGTTATACCAGATTCATTCGCTCAAGAGAGAAGAAACTAGCCCTAGAACTTCTGAAGAGGTTAAATTAGTAGTACAAAATTAACTTGATTCAAATACTTTTGGTAATTATTATTTATGCAGCTTTATATTTATTTATATTAAAAATATAATATTAAATAGATTTAAAATTATATTTATTTAAAAATGTAATTCCTATCAGGAGCGTACTACAAATATTGTTCTGTTCTGTTAAATTCTTCTAAACCACTGGGATTTTTGGTTGGTTTTTTTTTTTTCCCCCCTAAAAATGCATCTATAATATCTATGTCTAAAACAGTGATTCCATTTGTAATATCTATTAATTCCATTTGTAGCATCAGCTTATAAACAGGAATAATTAAAATCTTTGAGAATTTTTTGCAAGATTTACCTAGCTTTTTAAAATAAATTATCTTTCATTTCTCATATAGCTTTGTAGAAATTTCTGAACTTAAAAAAAGTCAACTAGCCTTATTATATCCTGACATTACATATTCCCACATCACTTTTAGGATGTGCAATTTCAATCAGTTAACTACACTTCGCCAGCTTTTCTGCTACATGAAAATACACTACAATACCAGTACACCATCCTATTTGAATCTCTACAACCCTCACACAATAACACCACAGTGTTGCCACTGAAAGCATCATTTTGCTCCAGTCCTTGAAAAGAATAAACTTCAGGAGATGTTTATTAGATTTTTCAGCTGGCTGCATAATCTATATTCACAACTTTATTAATAGTTTAGTCCACTTAACTGTATATCGATTTTGAATTTTACATCTACCTGCCTCTGGATAAATCATCTACAAACTGCTCTTTTGGATGAAATGCGGTCAGCGGTGAAATGGTTAACACTGTGGGCATTTAAGTGGTCATAATTAACAGTCCATTAAGATGAATGGAGAAAGTTCGCACTTAGCGATGCTATTGTTTAATTCTGTGTGTTTACAGACTCAAGAGGACAACAGCGAGCTTGACATTGCCCAGGGTTTGCACTAGGGAAGTTAGGAATCACATTTTAAAATAAATTATAACCCTAGATTAAAAAACAAAACAGAAAAAAAAAAAAAAGGAAGAAAAAAAAAGGCAAAAATCCTTTGGGATTTTCCTGCTTTGAGGGATTTTTGTTGTCCCAATTCACTCTCTTGAATAAGTGGGTTTGGTACTAACTACCATTTTGCTTTCCAATGAACAAGTCCACCAGAACAAAGCCCTCACTATACTTAATCCCCTCCCCGTTTCACAACGATTTATAGAAGCAATGGATTTTGTAGCTGGTTATTAATAGGAATGCAGGAGGAACTCGGCTCTGCTGACCTATAAGGACTCTCCTGGTTCTGACGGGTGACTGCTCTTTTCTGGTGTTTAACATTTGATATAAAATCTCACCATTGATATCATCAACGTTGAGCATTAAAAATATGAAACAGGACACAAACCCAACATAGCAGCCTAGAAAATCTCTACTGTAAAACAACTTGATTTTATTTGCCTTTTTCATCCCTAAGATCTTACAAAAAACATTTTTCAACTATTTCTCCAGTGAAGCTGGAAATTAATTTCGTTAAAAGGAAGCTGAATTTTTTCATGTAATCTGTTCATTCCGAGCTCTGAAGCTTTTTTTTAAAAAAAAAAGAAAAAAAAAAAAAGTCACAAGACCACAGCTATACCAAGACTCGCAACAAAATCGTGGGTGTTGCTAACACAGCACTGCTGAAGAATGCAGCTTTCACAGCAAGTCTGGAGTCAGGGCTCTCAGGAGAGCTGGGACGGGCCCGGGCGGAGGATTCACTATTGGAACAAGAAACTTTTTAACCAAAGCGTGGCAGTGAAACTGCTAGAGAAGTCTGTCATTTCGAAGCAATATGTAGTGCTTTTTAAAAGGTCTCCATTTTATTGGTACAATTTTTTTCCTTGTAAACGATTGTGAGTGTAATTAATTATAGGCAATAAATTGTAAGTGCATTTCATAGTTCCTGTATGTCTGGCTGTATGACAGCGCTCAGAAATGCAGTTGTTAAACATACTGAAGAGCAATAGGATAAGCAGTCATTTTCACTAGATTTTATTCTTTATTTTGGTATCAGAGTGCCTGAAAACAATGTGACAAGTATCAACATTTCCATGAAAATGTTTTCATTATTAATGCCAACATAAATTAGTGATAAATTTTTGCAGACACAGTTTTGGTCTTAAAGACAGGGTTGCTTGCTAAAAGGTAACCTCAAAATACCATTATAGAATTATGTTACCCATTCTTGATAGAAATAACGTATTTGCGAATGAATATGGTTTTGCATGCCACCTACAGTTTGGATTTTTTGTGCTTTTAAGTGTAACTTTGAAATTTAAAGATACAATTTTTTTTTTTTTTTTTAAATAAAGTTAATGTTTTCGTAAGATCTTTGATGTTAATTTTAGCAAGCATGGGCTTGGTTAAATTTAAATTAGGGCATAATACCTTACATGTATTAGCATTAAAAATGCACCCGAAAGAGCCAGAATCATTCCTGGAGATACTTCATAGAAAATCTCCTTTTATCATGTTTTCCTGGCAAATCAGATTTGTAGGAAGGTAAATTGCATCATTTTAAAATAAACCTTTTCAGATTAGCTCAGCAACTTGAGTCCTCCATGTCTCTCCTTAATAGAAATTTTTAATATTTTCAAAACAATGAAACTGAAAAAAATAGTCTGAATTAACAGGAAACAGTACTTTATGCTGCATGCCCCATTAAAACGGTTCATAATTTCTAAAAATGTAATAATTTATCATTAATAAATAATAAAAAACAATAATGATAATAAAATATCATATATTAAAAATAGAATAAAAAATAATACAGGAGAAAGACTCAGAGACTAAAGCTGTGTTTGAAGAATGGCAGAGTTCTTATTCATTAAACAGGAATTAAAACAATCAAAATAAGTTTTCACATCCCTCTTTATGCTTTTGAGCCACTGTCTTTATCAGACTAAACCAGTGAACTCCAGCAGATGCTAATTAAATATGGAATTTTTACTGAAGACATGAACCCTCAAGTCCAGATCCATGGACCTGAGTTCATGATTCATAAATGAGCTACAGCTCCTGAGCACATCCCTGCTGACTTGCTGCTCCTGAGAGCTCTTTAGGTGCCTTAAGAAAGGCTTCATGCAAGAGCAAACCCCTCTAGACCAGTATATAGGGCAATGATTAGGGTGTTCTCCTGGGAAGTTGATTTGAATCCCCTGAGGCCGGCAGTATCATCTGAACTTGCCTCTTTTACTTTCTGGTGACGCTGCTGAGGCTGGAGCCTGGCAAAAAATTGAGGAATTCTGAAAATCACGGAATCATGGAATCACGAATTGTCAGATTTGGAAGGGACCTCTAGAGATCATCCAGTCCAACTCCCCTGCCAAAGCAGGATTGCCCAGAGCACATCACTCAGGACTGCATCCAGGCGGGTCTTGAAGATCTCCAGAGAAGGGGACTCCACGACCTCCCTGGGCAGCCTGTTCCAGGGCTCTGGCACCCTCACTGTAAAGAAGTTCTTCCTCATATTTAAATGGAACTTCCCATGTTCCAGCTTGTGCCTGTTGCCCCTCGTCCTATTGCTGGGAACCACTGAAAAGAGTCTGGCTCCATCATCCTTCAACCCACCCTTTAGGTACTTGTAAACATAGATAAGGTCTCCCCTCAGCCTTCTCTTCTCCAGGCTAAAGAGCCCCAGCTCTTTGAGCCTTTCCTCGTAAGGGAGGTGCTCTAATCCCTTAATCATCTTAGTTGCCCTATGTTGGACTCTCTCCAGTAGTTCCCTGTCTCTCTTGAACTGGGGAGCCCAGAACTAGACACAATATTCCAGTTGTGGCCTCACCAGTGCAGAGTAGAGGGGGAGAATGACCTCCCTCCACCTACTGGCCACACTCTTCCCTATGCCACCCAGGATCCCATTGGCCCTCTTGGCAACAAGGGCACATTGCTGGCTCATGGAAATTTTTCTGTCCACCAGGACTCCCAGATCCTTCTCCTCAGTAGTGCTTTCCAGAAGCTCCACCCCTAACCTATATTGGTGCCTGGGGTTCTTCCTCCCCAGGTGCAATCCCAAATCTTAGGGGTATTTCATGAGAGGCACCTCATCCCAGTTTTTCACTGGAAATAGCTGTTGCTGCTATATTTTATGCTGAATTCAGTGCAGCTGGTACCCAGCAGCAACATGTCTGCTAGAGCAAACTCAAAGTTGAAGCATGCAACAGCCCTTGGTGCTTCAGCTGCCATCACTGAGTGGCAGCAGTTCTGGCCATTCTCAGAACAAAAAGTCAAGATATTAGGATTTCCTGGTTAAAATGTAGCCAGCTGCCTCCTGTCAGGTTCCTGTGAAGCAAGGAGAGGATTTGGGAGGTCCATGTTTGGAAGGAGGCAGTGGTGTCCTCCCAGGCCTTCATTCGGAGCCTGTGGATGCTGTCCGCTTTCTGAAACCTTCACAGCTGCGTCTTTGGTGCTTGAGTGAGCTGTGGCAGGACCACAAGCTGCTTCTTCTTCTGTATTCAATACCTAAAGTGAAAAGGTGATTGACCTTGATTACACAGTCTGTTGTATAGATGTGTGTACGCGTAAGGGAGCTTGCCTGGCTTTGCCTGTGTGGTATTTATTTTTTAAGATTTGTGTTGCCCACTGTATTGGTTTCAGTAATATATAATCTTTGTATAGGGGCATCTTGATCAGCAGCTTGAGGGCGATGTGAATACTTTTTTTTTCTCTTAAAAAAAGGGCACATTTTACCTCTCCATTTGCCTGATACTCCAGGCTTTGGTTATTCTTGATTTGTATCACCACTTTCATTCACCTTTAATTGCAATCGCTGACGGTTTCAGCAACAAGCTCTGTATGCTTCTTTCTTCTCCTTGATTTGTACAGTAACTGGCCACAAATCCTTCTCCTTCCCTAGAACATAATCCATGTTTCCATGTTTCCACAGATTAGGAGTTAGAGTCTTAGAATAGTTTGGGTTGGAAGGGACCTTTAAAGGTCATCCAGTCCAACCTCCCTGCAATGAGCAGGGACATCTTCAACTAGGTTAGGTTGCTCAGAGCCTTGTCCAACCTGACCTTGAATGTTTCCAGGGATGGGGCATCTACCACCTCTCTGGGCAACCTGGGCCAGTGTTTCACCACCCTCACTAAAAAAATTCTTCCTTATATCTAGTCTAAATCTTCCCTCTTTTAGTTTAAACCCTTGTCCTATCACTACAGGCCTTATTAAAAAGCGTGTCCCTGTCTTACTTATAAGCCCCCTGTAAGTACTGGAAGGCCTCAATAGGGTATCCCTGGAGCCTTTTCTTCTCCAGGATTAACCACCCCAGCTCTCTCAGCTTGTCCTCAGAGGAGAGGTGCTCCAGCCCTCTGATAATTTTTTTGTGGCCCTCCTCTGGACCGACTCCAACAGGTCCATGTCCTTCTTATGTTGGTGGCTCCAGAGCTGGACTCAGTACTCGAGGTGGGGTCTCACCAGAGCAGAATAGAGGGGCAGAATCATCTCCCTTGACCTGCTGGCTACGCTTCTTTTGATGCAGCCCAAGATACAGCTGGCCTTCTGGACTGTGAGCACATGATGTTGGCTCACGTCCAGCTTTTCATCACCAATACTCCCAAGTCCTTCTCAGCAGGGCTGCTCTCAATCCCTTCAACCCCCAGCCTGTATTGATACTGAGGGTTGCCCCAACCCAGGTGCAGGACCCTGAACTTGGCCTTGTTGAAGCTCACAAGGTTCACACAGACCCACTTCTTGAGTTTGTCCAGGTCCCTCTGGATGGCATTCAATCCCTTGGGCATATCAGCCACAACACTCAGCTTGGTGTCATCTGTGAACATGCTGAGGGTGCACTTGATCTCACTGTCTACGTCGTTGATAAAGACATTAAACAGTTGACGCATTGCAGGATGTTCAGTAAATGTTCTTCTTAAGAAGTAAAACTGTACTGTTTCTTCGTTCCATCTTTAAAGAACCTGTCATGATAACATCAAGCTTTAAGTGACGATGTCAAAAAGTCAGAGAGGAAAGTGGCCATGTGTGAGGTCGTGAGTCTTACTGGTGCAGAAAGTAACCGGCCTTGAAAGTCAACTGTGGATGGGGGATAGACAACTGCTTGTGCCAGCAGCATACCAGGCAGGAAGGGCACCTGGGGAAGCAGCACTTCTCCTGGAAGATCACAGGCCTAAACTGGCAGGCATGGTGTGGGTTGTCCTTGTAGAAAGTAGAGAGAT
Organism: Numenius arquata; assembly: GCF_964106895.1. Taxonomy (NCBI): domain Eukaryota; kingdom Metazoa; phylum Chordata; class Aves; order Charadriiformes; family Scolopacidae; genus Numenius; species Numenius arquata. The sequence continues at coordinate 25,523,768 of NC_133587.1, read as the reverse complement.
ATATGTTCAATGCCCACTGGCTTTTCTTTTTACTTTTAATCCTAGGTTAAAAGGGTCGCAGTCAGATTCCAGTGACTAGTCAAATATAACTTTACAATTTAAACCAGTGGGATTTTACTAAATTCCTTGGGTAACTTTTCTACGAGCCTTTAAACACGATGCCTAAACTTAAGAAAAAACTAGGATGAGTTCTGGTGAATTTTGGAACAGGTTCAAAAAGTGAATATTTATGAGAATGGCATAATATATTTACTCTGGACACAAGATCTGCAGATTTCCTTCACGTGTATTTTTTTTAAATTCAGATTAAACTTCCCTCCTTATGACTCTCTTATGTCTAGCCCTGCACACTTCTTCAAATGAGAGGAAGAAGGTGAATTTGCGAGTCTCATCCTTGTATAGGACTCAGACTTATTTAAGCTGGAGACTTACGCATATATGGCACCGAGTCGTGGATCTTGATTTACACCAAGATTGTGGTGACGCTTTTGAAAGCTGTGGATTTTGTATATATGCTGCCATATATGCAGTTAGACTTACTCAGCTTGATGGGATTGTATCAAGCTAACACTTCTGGTCTATTAGTCTGTGGTGCCGGTTTGCCTAAAAGAGACAGGGTGTTTTTTGCAGAACACAGACAACAACAACTATTGGAAAACTAAGCAGCTGTTAGGGTGTGCTACTGAAGAAAGAAAACTGCTAGAATGCAGCAGTGCTTTCAGAGAGCGGGCATTTTCTCCGACGTGTGTAATGGCTGACAAGTGATCTCTGATCCCCAGTGCTTGGATGTGGTCTGGGAAATCTCACCCTGGTTGTTGTTGTGAGCAGGGCTGTCCGGATTGCACTCCGACCTCTGAGCAGCCGCTCATCGTCATCTGCACTCCCCACACATGGTCTCCTACCAGCAGCAGCAGATGATGGTAAATGATACCGATATCATTGTTTCAAGAAATTGCAGAGCAGGGATTTTTTTTTTTAAGAATTATAATAGTACTTAATAACAATTTGAACATACATGTTTTCTGTATGTCAGACGTGAAATGTCCAACAGTTCACTTTACTGTGTTCTACCTAGGAAAGCTTTTCTGAAAGTCAGTTTTAAGGCACTGCGATAGCTGTAATGCATAAACGTGTTTTGCTAGTATCTGTTGTAGTAATAAATGAATCACTGCTTGCTTTCAAGACCAGACAGACAATTAACTTGGGGTTCACGTGATGGTTTTTCATCTTACTGGACATAAAGTCACATCTCACAGGTTGATATAGGGGGGTTTTAAACTCTCATTTTAGGTAAAATGGCTATTATTTTCTCCAAAGGACAGCCCATAGCTCCTGTAGCACCTGCTGCCTGTCTCTGGGACATACCAGCGCGTTATGCAGCTGGTTATCTCTGGTTTTGTAGGATAAATTCATTTGTCCAGGGCTAGTGCTGTAGGTGCCTGCAGCTGCCAAGGACGTCTATGATCCCAGCTGTTCTTCAAGGCACAGTGGTGTTTCTGTGACCTCATTCAGTGAATGTAGACCACTCATTTCTCAACAGAATTATAGTAGTCACCAGAAATGGAGGCAAGATGGGGATGTCTTTCTGGTGTTGGTATTTACAATTCACTGTAGCTGTTTTTAACAGGTCAATTTATATTTTTTTTAATGTTTTTGAAATCCTGTCTGTTCTATTCATAGAGTAAAGGAAGGAAGAAAATCAATAATTGGTCCCTGGTGAGCAGGAGTTTAATTTTAACTGAGAGTTCCTTGTTTGCATGCCCAAGGTAAGAGATGCTGCTTGGGAGCCAGAGAAATGAGTGTTGTTGGGAAGACTGTGCTCCCAAGTTAGCAGAGGCCTGGCTTGAAACTCAAAGTAGACAGTTTTTCTCATGACATGTTATTTCTCTTTCTTGGTAGAGAGATAGATTTTTAAAGAAAAGCCCGTGATGCTTTTGTGTCATACAGTTTCTCTACATTTGTTCTGAACAGAGGAGAGAGGATAGCTTCAAACTTGGTGGCATATCTAGTTTTTGTAACTTTTGAATTTGTAGAGTGTGACCACATGTGAGAGAAAGGCCATTTGAAATATCTGGCGACTGTAAATGTATCACCTGCTCTGCGAGATTTACTGATGGGGTATTTGGATCTCTTCCTAAAACTCTTGCTACGGAAATTTTTGAGTAATTGATGCCATACTATTTACTAGCTGTATGATTTGGCATGGAGTTCTCTGCTTGCAGTGCCACGGGACTGGTCCCACCTTGAAATGTTGTGATCCACGTTAGGTCATGGTGTTTAAAAATTGTTTGTCTTTACTGGCAGGTGCTGGAGGAAGATCAGAGCTGCAATTAACCTATTTACAGTTCAAGCTTACACACGACTTAGAAAAAACCCCAAAAATTTAAACAAAAAACGATTTAAGAGTTATAGAACAAATGGCTGAATATACCAAATCTGGGTTCAATTAACTATAAAATTGATTGCAAATGTTTTCAAAAACTTTTAATGTTACAGGTCGGGAACTTGCTATTTTGGAAGGTCTCGGCAAGTGGCACAGCTCTCTGGGGAGTATGTGGGTGGTGGAAATGCCATGCTGGCCTGGGTGATGGAGCCAGGTCCCCCCGAGGAAGGACGATGTCTCTACCAGGAAGCGGCTGAGCCCGGGACTGTGCCTGGTGCTTGCCTGCACAGCGGAGTCCAGCTCCATGGACACGAGTGTGTTTTGCCTCCTATTGCTGCTCCTGCTGCTGAGAAAATCCAAATCATTTGGTGTTTCCTCGCTTATAAAAACTTCCTTGTGCAGTTGCCTCGGGGTCCAAGATAGTGTTACTGACCTCAATGTGGACCATCCCTCCTGCACATCATTGAACAAAGTGCATTTGAGCATTAACCTTGGGGGATTGCCTCAAACAAATGAGTTTGCTGCCTTCCTAGGAGTGCCCAGTACACATGGAGACAAGAAGAAAGAGGAGAAGGGTAAGATGTTCGAGGAAAGTCCGTGCTATCAAATGTTGCCACTGCAGATGTTTGACAAAATCTTTTCCAAGGGGCTGGAACAAGGGGCTAATTTTAAGAATTGATCTCCAGTTATTAGCGGCGACTGAAATGGATGACATAGAAAAGGTGTTGCTATTTCCAGAGTAATCAGTATTTCAGATTATATTAGTTTTATAGACCAGCATCCAAAACTCTCAGCCAATCCTCAATTCTTAAATATCTGATATTGGCATATAATGAGTAGAAATATGGTGTATATTTGCCAATTTAGGCTGCAAATCTAACTTCTGATCCTTTCCAACATATCAATGGCCAATATAAAAAATGTTTTTGCAGCAGAAGCCTATGCAAACTGAGGAGTTTCTTTGGAGAAATAGGAGTTGAACGTTTAAAACATTTTGTGTTTACTATCTGGGGAGCATTATTAAGAAGTATTCAATTTCTCAAAAAAAAAATCAGTCTTTGTATAGAAAAAAGCAAACCCTGCAAAAAAACCCCAAACAGTTAGGTTTTGAAAAATGTTTTAATAATGAAGCGGAGCAAATAATTTTAAAAATAATTTATTCAGTGTGTGTAAATAATGTAATAACTGAGATGTCAGCTCACAAAAGTAATAAATTTTTCAATTTCTTTAACTAATATCTCTATATTTTAATTATTATCTGATGGATTAAAACATTTGACACTTGTCTTGAGTAGCTCTTGGTCAGAGTTATAGTAGCAGTAATAAACTCTGTTCCAGTTCTGTGGTCAGATTAGTGTACAGGCGTATCATGGGAGATTTTTACATGTGTAGATTTAAAATCTTTCTTGCATATGAATATAGGTACATTATTTGTTCAGCATTACTCAGTTGAGAGCACAACTGTCGCATTTTGCTTGCTGTGTATGTCGGTAAGATTTTCTTAGCAGTTCTGCTTAAGGCTTTTCCTCGTTCGTTTTCACTGGGAATAAGTCGATGTCTCATTGAATCTCAGTAATCTTGGCCCCCCCCTGCTGCTGAGGGATGCCCATTTTACCTGTTGTTAGTGTGTGTCAAGGAACTCACTTCTTGCAGCCGTGGTGATCTTCCAGCAGATACCATTTCTGATTATAGAGGTGGCCTTGTAACATTTTAAAACTGCTAGTTTATAGAATCATATAGAATAGAATTGTCTAGGTTGGAAGGGACCTTTAAGATCATCTAGTCCAACCATCAACCTAACTCTGATTAAAAAAACATCACTAAACCATGTCTCTAAGCACTATGTCAACCTGTCTTTCGAATACCTCCAGGGATGGTGCCTCAACCACTTCCCTGGGCAGCCCATTCCAATGCTTAATAACCCTTTCAGTGTAAAAATTTTTCCTAATATCCATTATGCTGAACCCTTGAGCCCAGTGTGCAGACCCAGTGGTGAAGATGCTGCTCAGCGGGTGCCGCTGCTGCTCACAGCTCTGCCGTCTGTCCTGTGGGACATGGATGAAACCCCAATAAGCACAGCATGCGAGTGCCTCACAGTCACCATCTTTTTTCACAGCTTTCTGGGGACGTAGCAAAGTTATTTCAGCTTTACAGGTGACAACAGAGGTGCAGAGAGCCCAAATCCTCGGAGATATTTCAATAACTAATTTCCATATAGGCATAAAGAGGAACCTGAATCCTGGTCTGCCAGGTCCCACGCAGGCTGCTAAAACACCAGTGCAGCCCGGGTGTGTGTCCCTAGTACACTGCCAGCAGTAAGCGATGACACAGTCACACCCCCAAAGCTTTGATGGGACACTACAACCCCTCCCTGCTAACCCAGAGGGATCCTGCGCAGGGGCTGCTGCTTGGCCAGTGTCGGCCCCAGCTGGGCATCACCCGCCTGATGCAGGTTCTGCCCATCCTTCCCACCGGCATGGCCTTCATTTTTTTTCTCATTTGTAAAAGGAGGAAAATTCTTGTTTCGGGACATAAGACTTAAATCTCAAAAGTCTACATGGGTGTTGTTAGCACCTTGTAATTCTACTGTTATGGAATAAACTGCTGCTGGGGGAAGATGCTAGGAGTTGCAGTTCAGAAAACTTTCACCGGCCTAACAAAGTAGAAACATTTACAGGCCTCATCAGGAGTAAGTAATAACTTTAATGGAGCAGTTAATTAGTTCTGCTCTTTTCAGACAGGATCATTAGAATTTAATGAGAATTCATAATTTCATGAAGCATGGAAATATATTGCCCCAAGCAAAATAAGTAACACAAATTTCACAAATAGCTATTTTAAATGAATGCAGTGACATTTTATCATATTGCTGGATAATCTATAATATTTTTACGTAGTAACTCTAGGTAAATTATATATTTGGCTCACATTATAAAGTGTGCTACAGTTTTAAGATTCAAAGGCCACACCGTTTGTGAATAGGAATATAAACTTAAATACAGTGATGTAAATGTGATTCTTTATCATTGTTGGCTTTTTTCTTGAACATTTTAAAGGCAAAGCTGTGGTACCCTGTCATTAGAGCACTGTTTGTGGGGAGATCTGATTCCTGTGGATATAGCAGTACCTACCCAAAGCACAGAAAGATCAAACTATTCATCTTTTCATGATGGTCCAACCCATTTCATTTTTTTAAAACTGCGGAGCATTGAAAGAACCATTCCTACTTGCTGGCTCTTCTGAGTGAAAAAAACATTAACAAGAGAAACCCCTGACTCATACTTCAAATATAAAATACATCTCCCATCATAGATGTGGAACAAAATTGCCCACTAGATTATTTTTCAGTAGAAGTTTGTATTTGAAATGAAAAATGTGATCATTACAGATTTTCAACAGTCAGATGAAAAACTGCTTGCAATATATATACTAAAAATATACATAGAAAGGTTGAAAAACTCTGCAGGAGATGAGTAATTGGAGTGAGCATTCCAAATATTGGCCATCCGTATATGCAACAGACTGTATTCTACTCTCGTTTTTTTATTAACTTTTATAGTATTTAAGACTAATAGCTATTTTTTTCTCAGCCTCTTTCTTATGTTCCAAGCGTGATGATTTCTGTCACTACAATGATTGTTGTGTACTGCAAGCAGCACTGAGGCACTGGTGATTGCAAATGGAGAGCTACTGTTTCCACGTAACACAAAGACAACCTCTTCCAGAAAGATGGCAAATACAAGAATATAGGAGAGGGGACAGGTGGGCACAACAGAGCAGGGAAGATGCCCCAATGGCACCACTTATCTTATGTGCAACTGTGAAGGGTGAGTTTTGACCACTGCTTGGTAATTGTTGAGTGGGGAGTTGAACGGACACACGACATGGCAGCATTTAAAATCCCCGGGGCCTGATGCTACCTGTGGTACCTGTGAGCAGTGCTCGGAGTGAGAGACCTGCCTGGCCCTTGCACTTCTCTCCTCTGCTGGATCATGGGCTGGAGGTGGCCCAGGTTCAGCCGCAATGATCATTTTCTTTCCTCTTCTGCAAAAATTTTCCCTTGGTCTTCCTAAGCAAGTGGGAAGGTGAGGGAAGGAGGAGAGATCACGTCTGGTACCTCAGTTACTTAATTTCTACCTGCTTTGGGGGGGGTTGGTGCATGGAATTACTGTGTGTTCCCCATGGGAGGAGAAGTGGTGGAAAGCTCCCTGTGCCTGCTGCCTGCCCCAATACGCGGAGGTAGCAGGCAGTCTGACACTGCTCCTCCTGGCTGGCCCTGCCAAGGAAATTGCCAGGGTTTTCCTTTTGAAGTCCGCCTTACACCCATCTCCATCTTCACAGGGGTCGGGGCCATGAGTAGCAATTGTTTTTCACTCACACACAGGGTCTTTCCTCACAGTAACGTGTAAAAGAAAGTGGATTGAGATAACGGCTTTTCTTTCTGGTCTAACCTAGACCCTTTATGTTATTTTAATGTTGGTTTAGGTTTTAATTAGAGAGCAATTAGCATCAGCGGTTGTACACTTGATCATATATCATATGATCTAAAATCTAGCTAGTTGATCCCATAAGATGATTAGTATGTTGCTGCTGTATTTTATTAGATATTGATGCCAAAGTTTTCTTTTCAGCATTTGCAAATCCTTTTAGTCAATTAACAGTAAAATAAAAAGCTTTCAATTTGGTGAGAGCCACTGTAATTATATTTACTTTGCAGTTTATTACCATATGTTTAAAATGTTTGCATGTTTGCATTACACCTAAAAACTTAATTAAAGGAACATTAAAGCTGCAAAGTGTAGTATTCTGAAATGAGGAAATGATGGAAGTATGTTTTCCTCCGCAACTTTAAAACTCTTTAGGGAAATCAGAACTGCGTGTTAGCTGTCTGGACGCTGTATACAGCATGTGAGGAGAGGCAGGCACCTCCAAGTGGGATATAAACAAACCCATGTGATGGCCTGGGAGCCACCTACACTCAAAAATTGGGAAAGACAGGGCTCTATCTAAAATGTCAACTCTCTCTAGAAGTGAAGCACCCGACTGTGGTCAGGAAGGAGTTTCCTTGGTGTGTGTGGGACCTGCAGCCTGCCATAAGCAGCTCTGCTGGTTTATGCTCCTTTCCCCAGGGGAGAGAGACATCGGGAGAGTTTCTGAGAGAAAGGCATATTAATGGGGAAAACTCCACAGTTCCGTACCGCAGTGAAATTTCTGCTTACTTCAGGGCGAGTGTAACACCCTGGCTGCTACAAGGCTGCTTATGCAGTACATATGATCATAACGGGATAAATGAAGGAATTGTTGGAGGAGTAGCCGCTGGACTCGAGGGCTCCCTGTTCAGGCATCACCTCCACTGCTAGGTATGGAGATGCACTTTTGGCCACTTTTTGTGGCTCAGTGGATCTTCACTTCTTTGCTGACTTCAGCACACCTTCAAAACAAAGGGGTTAAATGCCCCAAAACAGATTTGCCCTGTAGGTGGGAGCTAAGAGCATTTGAACTCCCTTCAGTCTACGGAGAAGTAGCCTAAATCTGCTGTTCCTGTGCAAGTCCTCAATCAGGAAACAATTTTATAGAAGGGATTACTGCTGCTAACTGCAGGGGCATCATAAAACCAGTGATCCCTGCTCCACCTCTGGAAAGAGAGGCTGGAGGCAGAGAGAGAGTTTCAGGCTGTGCATCCCAAATGGATACTGCTACTCACTGCAGCACCAAGGGAAGCGAGCAGCCAGCGCAAGCAGTGAGACTGAAGAACTGCTCATGTCCTTAGTGTACTTCTCTAGCATGGAGCTAAGGACTGTTTGCTCTCAAATGAAAGTTGAAATTCTTTTATAAATTTCAAGACAGGCTTGGAAGGCAGGCATGAAGCATACAAACCTGGCTCTGTTTTGACCTTCACTGTTCTCCCTTTCTTTTTGTTCAGGAGGATCTTCAAATTTGTATATCCTGAAGCTTTTGCATGGTCTCGTTCTGGATCCAGGTTTGAACTCTGGGGCCACTGTTCATGTCAGCACAAGAAAATCTTCACAGTAAGCAAATTTCCTGCTGCTCCACCCTGCATAGCTACAATGGTAGCTTTTCCCCTTGCAATGGGTTGCTTGGAAAACCTTTGCCTGGTGTCCTGGTTAGAAACTACTGGACCTGACTAAAGCTTGTAGGACTGGGAGCTATTTAAATAATAGAGGATTTGGGCACCACTTGAAAATGTTGTTTTCATGAGCACATAAATCCCATTTAGCGGTATTTTTATCAAACTGCTACTTTGTGTGATGTTCCCCATGTGATGGTATATGATACAAGCCTAAAATGTATACTTCAGTGTGTTTCAACCTCAACTTCTGACTGAGTTCTTCAGCTGGTGTGGATGCAGGTAGCTCCTTTGGCTTTAGAGGAGATGTGATGATTTACATGAGCTAAAGAGTGGGTCCATCTTTCTAATGTCATTTCCTTGGGTCTGTTTTATGTGGTATTTTTCTGTCATTTCATTTTTCATTCTTTTACCAAGAATCTTAAATGTTTCCCTGTAAACATTAAAAATCCACTTGTGTCTTTGGCATCAAATATAACAATAGAACTTGTTTTTACATCTCTCCGTGGTACAATATAGAGGCATTGCCAAAAGCTATCCACTATCATTACAAACATGGGAATGGAGGACATATATAAACACAGAAGTGTAACCTCTTTCTCCAATAAGAGTTTATAATAGCAACAGTGAACTTGACCCAGTGCATTTCCTGTAGGGATAAGGTGACCTGCAGGGGTTAATGGCCCGTGGCTTTGCCTTGGGCTATCATCTCACCCAGCCAGTGATTAATCCTGGAGAAATGCCCTTTGCTCCCATCATTATCCCTTAAATGGAGCCTTTAGAATTCAAAATGATTTTGGAATGGAATTTACCACTGCCCTGCACTCCATTCATTGCAAGGAACTTTACTGTAACTGCATGTCACACCTGCATAAATAACCTTCACAGTTAAAAAAAGAAAAAAGGGGTGGGGGGGAAAGAAAGATGAAGGGACTGGCCCAGAGAAAGGGAATAAAACTCCAGTGCAGGCTACCACTGCTGGTATATTCCAGCAGCAGCGTGATGCAATACCAGGAGGATACAACTGCTGCAGCAAGCAGAGGTAGTCAGAAAGTCCTAAAAAATGTGCTGTATGTAAGAATTGTCCTTTCAGGCAGCAATGTGTTATGGTTTTGTTTGTTTACTTAGCTGGTTCCCATGCATATTCTTGAGAAGCTAGGTTCTCCTCTTAAACTTAAGACGGCAAGGTCCCCCCATGGGAAACTCACGGTCTGAAGAGCTAAGGGACTGGCTTAGTTCCTTGGACAGGCAGAGTGCAGAAAAGGCCACAAATGTCCAAAACCACAAAGCTTTAGCTCATCTGCTGCACTCTCTTGCAGGTCTATTGCTTGAAAATTTTATCTGCTAGGATAGCAGCTCAGGTACTTGTAGAGCATATTGCATATATTTTTATTCCTGAGAAGGCAGTAAAATCTGTTGTAGTATAGCAATTGGTACTCTGAGTCAGTTCCATACTCCCCTCTTACACCATCTGATGTAGGTTTCATACCTGGCTATATTAAGATAAACATGCCTAGTACACAAGGCTGTAGAAGCAATTAAATTTACTTACTGATTTTCATGTTTTAACAGACACAAGTTTTCTCATACACTGTTTCAATCAAGGGATGTTCCGAATAGGAAAATATTCAAGATCAGTGCTGGACAAACAGTTTAACATAATTCCACCATTAATAGACCGGTGGCTAAAGTCTGCAATGCCATCCTTGCAGGCCTCCACGTCATCTGCACTGATCACACTCACACCTCGTCAGGAAACATATTCCTAGTGTATTTAGAATCATTTTGCATGTGGATCCATGTCATCTGTTGCATGTGGTGAATCTGATGGTGGTGGTCACCCAGTGCTTGTATTTTGATCCTAGTCAGAGCTATTTTTATTCAGTAGCATCTTGCATACTATTTTTTTTTACTTTGTCATGGATCAACCTCAGGCAAGGCAACCTATAGTGCCTGCAAAGTGGAAATGTTCTCCAGCTGGTTCAGGGTTATCAAAGAGGGAGTATGAGATGCTCTCCAATAAGCTGCTCACTATTCTTCTGGTGTGCAAACAGCATGCTGCAGAGTGAAACAGGGTTGTCCAGCTCTGGAAGTCAGCCCTGGCTTCTGAACACTGTACCTGTGTGGTGCTTGTCTGCCAGAAGCTGCTGACAGCAATAGAGAGCATCTCATAAGCAGAGATGGTCATGGTCTTCTCTTTTACTCTTCCAATGAGAGAACCTAAATCAAGACATTCACAGACACTGGGCTTCCACATTGTGCCAGCGTTCCCTTCAGGTGGTGCCAGGAGTGGTTTTTGATGAGCATGGGTGATGGCATGACCCTTTTCGAATCCTTATCTCGCTTGCTTATTGATGACCCTGAGATGGAGCCTGGCCTCCGGGCCGTGTGGAGCCCTCGTCTCAAATCCGTGAATGAGAACTTGGTGGACCTGTGGCTGAAGGTACAGTGCAGGTCAGCATAGGAGGAATGTATATGCTGAGCAGCTTTAACATATGAAGCCTGGACCTTTAAATACTTTGGATTTAATTTTTAAAATTTACTCCACCTCCTCTCCTTCTGCAGTAGGCAGAAAAAGCCGTGCTGCTGTATTGCTGCTGGGCCACCTGGCAGCAGCGCCCAGAGAGGAGTGCGGTTCCTCCATTTGGGGACCAGGACGTTGGGTCCTTTGCTGTCTAATGTCCTGCTCTGCACTGTGCCAGTCAGACTCGACATAAGGGCAGATAATGTGGCTCTTTGGCTTGCTAGCCTTCTTTCTTGATTACAGTCTCAATAACCTCTCTCTTGTATCTCATCCTCCATTCATGGGGTCTCAATTAAATTCTAAAGTAGCTGGAGGATGTGTTGCATTGTACAAAGTTGCAAGACCTCTCGGGATGCTGTTGGAGAGCTGTATCAACCAGAGGGTGCGATGTGGACCCTGGAGCTACCTCGGGCAGACCCACTTCCTCATATTTTGAAATATTTTCCCCATGCTTTCCTTAAATTTTCTTCATATTCCAAAATCAAGCTAAAACCCTAAATATATTTTTGTAACCTGCCTATTAAGTCAGCATTAATTGTTGATAAAGATTTACCATTAATCATTTAAAATAACATGGAAAAGAAAAAAAAGTGAGGACTGTATTTTTTTCTCTATGATGCCTGAAAAAGGCATTAACTGTGTTGGTGATATTTGGGTTTTTTTAATATGATTTATCTTCATGCTTAATTTTCATCAAGGTTTAAACATTGTAAAATGATGATGTTTAATTATCAATACTTATATAACTCTTATGCCTATAAGATTTTTTGGGACAAGTCTTTGCTTCTTCGTTAAGAGAAAGCTGCTACAACACAGGAGATTCCTAGTATGTTCTTTAGCAAAACCAGGTATCAAAATAGATGCTTACACATATAGAGAAACATAAGTGCATGAGAAGAAGAGTGCGTCTTTACTTTTTGGGGTCATTTCAGTTCTGGAAATCAGAAGAAAAAAAGCTTACAGTTAAATATTTTAAGTGTCACAGCCGTTAGGAAAAAAGGAGTTTTGTCTGAAAATGAGAGTTCTGATTCTGTTTTACTGGGAAAGAGAAAGATTTAAAACAAGCATATGCCTGAAAATAATTCATTATGAATTCTGTTAAATTATCCAAACTGTTTTCATTTCACCTTCAGCTTTAGAGCAGTGTTTCATTGTGTGTATGGAGGGAATCAGGCACCATGGAACTTGAAACCTGAATGAGTCCTCTGCATTTTATTAGGGTGTAAATAATGGTAATAATTTGATGGGGCTGCTTGAATAACACAACAACAGAATGGGGTTTGGTTTACAGCATCGTACCTTGCCTTGTCTGTAGGGGTAGTGTTGCAGATTGCTTTCCCACAGATTGGCTCCTGCCAGTAAGAAGGTCAGAAAGGCCCACCTTAATCACTGGCTATGTCTAAAAAAACCAATTTAATCTTTATGTAAGGCTCCATGTACTTCTCAAGATGTAACTTAAAGAACTTAAAAGAGTGGAAAATATGTTGTTATTAAGGTGTAGTTGAGGTTGTCGTCTGATAATACGGGGAGTGGGACAGAGAACTCATCCCAAGAATATGAATCTGTAAAGGGAGCAAAGCCAGTGGTTCCAGTGGTTCATTCCACAACACCCCTCTGCTGAGACACTGGAGGGTCCAGGACTCATCTAAAATTCCTTTTCTTTTATAAATAATTTTATTTTATTTAAAATAAAGGCAGAGGAGGGGAAGAAAAGAGAAAACTTCTAAAACTTTTGTAACACGATTATTATTTTTTTTAAACAAGGCATTGTTTCTAGCCAGCTCCATAAGTTGGAATTCATGAAATGTACAGATGGTACGGCACATGGATGGCTGTGCACTTCAAGCACTTACTTTGTCTCCTCTTGTCTCTGCTCACAAAGAATTCAAACACGAAATGTTACTCAGGGGAATATAAAATGAAGAACTTCATTGGTCTGAATAATATTTTGCCCTTTCACTTCCAACACTGTAGCTAATCATCACAACCTTTCCTTTTCTTAAAGGGAGGTATTAGGAGATAAATTGCCTTTTCTGGCAGAACCAAATTGGCTTTTTTCTAAACCACCTGGAGGCACGTTTTCCAGTGGCAAAGTAATGTCTCTGTGCCCATCTCCTGGTAGAGATGTCCTTAAGCAGGAACACAGAGTGAAGCCATGCACCAGAGATCCCTTCAATGTATCCATGCCGCTAGTGACCGTGTGTATTCCCCAGACAAATTTTTCAACAGAAGAAGAGCAAACGGCCTTCTGGAGTAATTCTTGTTTGCGGAGATTTGAGTGCAGCTGTCAAGTAAGGGCAGCGGAGCCAGTATTGTTCCACAGAGACTTGTGGCACCGTGGCCATGATGCAGCCATTTATCATCAGCCTCTGTCATTCCCAAACTGGGGCCTCTCACATGATAACACAGAGCGCCGCTGCTCCTTTACTGACTTGGTCCCTGGTTAATCAGTTTGTTCAGGTTTTGAATGCTGTATTCAAGCATATTTTTAACAATGAAAAGCTCTCTGTGCTAAAAGAAAGGTCCTACGTATTTGAGTCACATTCTTTTCTTTCCAATCGTTTCAGGTTTTGTGTCACTTGATTTGTACTAGCTGTGGCTCATTATGAGAAGTATTTGTCAGCGCGGGCACTAAGGCACGCACGGCCCTACATGTGAAATTTAATTATGGGCATGGGAATTTCCTGTCCATTCCCTTGAAATATTGTTGCTTAAAACTTGATAGAGTGAAGGTTTTGCAAATTGAAAGAGAGAACCATGAAGGAAGATAGACAGAGGAATAGACAGAGGGGTCCAGAGATGTCTGATGTCTGGGGGTTGAAGAAAAAGCCAGGTTCCCCTTAGGAGCCGTGAATGACCTTGGAGCTATTGGAACAGAGAAAAAAGAAGACACCCTGAAGGCACAGAGGGATACAGGATGGAGCCTGATGACAGACACTGAGGGATGGGTCCTTGAATTGGACCGGGAGAGAAAAAAGGGCTTGGAAGGGAGAAAGAAAGAAGGTTAGGGCTGGAGGGAGTCTTCTGGCCAAGGAAGTTTTAAATCAGAGACTGTGAGCACAGGATGCACATGCTGATATCACAGTGCAAGGTACTCTGAAAAGCTATGGGATAAAACTGCCATAATTTTTATTTCATAGATTTGCTCTGCCTCTCCTGTCTCATTAGAAAAGTTTGAGCAAGTGCCCGCTGGATGGCAAAGCCCTGGTCACTGGTGCACAGCCCGACAGGAGAGAGGGACATTGCCTTCTGTAAATGAAGCCGTTCGCTGGGAACCTCCCTGCACGTACAGAGATACAGTTCATGTCTCTCTGCTTGAGAGGAGGATTATACACAGTGGAGAAATCTTTCCTTATGGGTGGGCCAGCGATATCTTTGTTGCCACTCAGGAGTTTTGTGATGTGGAGACGATATTAAGCATTTCCTAAGTATTCAGGGACTCAGACTGCAGAATCCAATTGTGCTACAGAACTTTGCTTCATCTTTTGAACTCTCATTTGAGAAAAAAACCCTGCAATTTGTAGTCTCCTTTGCTTAATTTGGGTTATTATACCATGGCCACTGTTCCTGTCCACACACTCTATAACCTACCTAGCACAAGCACCATGTCTGTCCCTCTCCTCCCGTGGAGCCCAGCCCTGACCCTTAGCTCCACGCTGGCCAGTGTGGGGTTTCCCCAGTGGCAGAGCATCAACCCTATCATGAGCACCATCACATATAGGGGCATGGGGCAGAGACGGTCTTTCTTGGAGAGAAAGAGATGGTAGCAGGTAGCACTTGTTCCTACTACAGCATCACAAGCGGCTCCAGCACCGTAACAGAAGGGATCGAGGCTCATAAAGGAGTTGAGGTTCCCTTAATTATCACTCTCTTTCTCCCTGCTTTAATCTGTTTCTCATACAGCTTCAGGAAGGAGCAGAGGAGCACTGCTAGCTGCAGCCTGGTGGCTAACGGCAGTGTGTTAATCAGAGGAGGTATAATACCTGAGGTATGGTTGCAAACTTCTCGGGTATTTTTCTCTGCCTACCAGCATGATGCCTGTCACAGTCACTTACTGGCTGCTTGTCATCGATGAACATTCAACAGATTTCAGTCAAGCTTTGTGACAGTGCTGTTGTCACTCGTGGTGCAACTACAGAGAGCTGGATGTTATCTCCATGCTCTTGGGAGGGAAACCGTCAAAACACTGGCAGAGAGTAGAGTTGCTGTGTTGTCTTCCTAAGTCTGCAGATGATGTGAAAATAGGAACCTTTCATCTCAGCAGAATGCTAAAATCCAAAACTTAATTATGACAGCTGCATTTGCATTAACTATTTGGTACCTGAGCATTTTAGCAAAACATTCAAACCACAAGCTTTTACTAGATGTAGTTGCCTATCAGTTCTCTCTATGTCATGGTAATGACCCCGAGTTCAAAAGATGACTCTCAGCTTCCACCCTGTTAACTTCTGATGCAGTTTTCAGTTGCCAGTATACATTGGCACGTTGGAAGCTGAAACTATAGATATATACATTTAATTTAATATTGAGAAAATACAGATCTTTTCTGTATTGATTATATTGGTTTTTTTCCTGATTAGGATGGTAGAGTTCTTGCTCCCTTGATGTAGACTATGGAGAAGTTATTCTAGGTCAGAAGCAGTTCTTTCTGAGGGCATCCCCTGGAGCACACCTGCTCTGTACTCAATTGCATGGCCAGAGCTACAGTTGAGGAGCCTTTCAGTACCAGTTTCCTAGCCATCATCATTGAATTACTGTATGAAGAATACAAATAACTCAATATTCATTTGGCTACGGGGACAACTTTGCCCCTTTATAACTTGAGATGCAGCTGAATTTCAGAAACACAGAAACTTAAGACTTATTTAGGGTAATGGATAGCTCCCTTCAAAGTTAAAATTGTTTTTCCATTTGAACAACTTTCTTGCTTTATAACTTTATCTACAATCAAATTTAAGACCAGTACATAAGTCTAAGCATTATTTCTGGTGAAAGTCGAATGTGAATTGTTTGCAATAGGAGGCATTAGTATATCCAGCTCTAGGATGGAAATAAATTCATACAATTGCATGGAATATTTCGGGTTTTTTCAGTGCTATCAGCCACTGGAAAACAGGATGAAAATATAAAACCAGACATATATTTAAAAGCCGTTGGTCTTGTTTGCAACTTATTTTAACTTAACACTACCACCATAGTCTCTATTGTTTGGTGCTGGAGTCATATAGTCTGCTGATGTACAGATAATGTCACAGTCTCAAAGTAATAGCTTTCTGTTTATAGCATACTGAAAGAATAATTGTTAGGAAATTAAAACTTCAGAAAAGCCTGAGCCCTAAGATAAAATGATGCAAATACCTTATTTATTCGTATCTCTTTAGACTCCAAAAAGCAAATTTCCTATTGATAGCAAGCTATGAAAGCATCTCTATCAATTTAGTTGCAGTCTAAAGACTCTCACACTCTTAAGGGGAGTGAGAAGGGCACCCCACGAGAGAGAAAAACTCTCTAGAGGATAGAAGAGGATGTCAGGACTAAGTAGAGAAGAGGAAGAAAGACCAGCTCACTGTAGACTGCAGTAGCTAGTGGAGTTGGGATGGGGTCAGAGGAGAGAGGAAAAGAGACTGGGAAGAATAAAATGCTTAACCATTATTTGTCCAGTTATAATGCTGGGATAAAATATATAACTGTTAGTGAGATTCTGACAGATTTACAAGCATCAGACCAAACTGACTCACTTGCTATCAGCTGTGACTGTATAAAACATGCTGCTCCAACTAAGTTGGCAAAAGGAAATAAAAACTGAATGGTTTGCACATAAAGAGCTAAATTTTATGTCAATTCACCATATGTCCTTTGCCACCTCAGAAAAATAAAGATCTGAAGAGTGTAAATATGCAAAAAATGTTGGCCAGGTTGTGCATTTTTAATATTTCCTAGTTCTTCCATAAGAGCAACACCCTTGCAGCAGTTCTTGACTCTGCTCTCTGTTGCATTGCAGGTTGCAGAATTCCACCACTGAAGGACAGCAAAATACAGATCATTTATGGGTCCCTTTTTCTTCTTTTTGGAGCACAGGATCTGCATGGAGAAAGGCAAGTCAGCTTGTTGATATTCATTCAATTAGAAGACCGTTTCCAGGGAATATGCTTAGCTTATAAATTTTTGGAGTCAGGACTGCCTTTTGTTCTGTGTGAGTGCCAGGTGGCCTTGGTCTCTAAACAGGAGTTCTGGTTGCACTAACAATAAATAATCTTTAAAGATTAGAGTAATTCTTGATTTGGAGGTGACAAAGAGGTGCAGAAAGTAAGCCAGTCATTTATAAAAATCCAGCCTAGGCTGGCTTAGCCTTTTCAGTGCTGTGAGCCAAATGTCAGCTTTGGGGCACCTCTGTAAGCTGATCTCTGGAGCTCCATCAGAGCAGGGTTCTCCTCCGACACAGGTGGGCTGACAGTTTACAGAGTAAGTGTTTGGGCATGGGGAGGTGCTCGGGGAGGTAATATGCCAGCTGACACAGTCCTGGCAGCCAGCTCTGACTCATGAGCTGCTGCTTTGATCTGGCCTTTTCATTGCACTCATGGGAGCTGCTCCATTTTTTTCAAACATGTTGATAAATTTCTCATTTTCCCCTGTATTTGCGTAACTCGTGTAATCGCTGTGAAGTGACTTGAGAGTTCTCTGTAAGTATTCCATAATCCGTGCTTGGGAGTTGTGTCATCTTGATTAGGTGCGATCATGTAGGGTCTGGCGATTAAGGTTTTGTTTCTGTTCCTTGGCTGAATGAGAACTGAGACACTGGCAGAAGCATAGATGCCAGCAGCGCTGCCCTCCTGCCCGCTCTGTCAGGGCAAACGCCACATTTTCGGGAGGAATCTTCTAAAACGAATCTTCAGCGGACAAGCTTTCAATTTAAACAGGCAGTAGGATATTAATTATGCATCAGTATGAATGAAATAGGTGTCAGTCATATACCGCAGGTAATCACTCACTAGACTCACTAAATACACAAGTATGTAGCACTCGACTGTCTGTTTGCTCTCATGTAAGAGTAAGACCAGGGTTGAGCTACAGTCTTCATGTTAGCGCGTGAAAGACATGCAACAGGGTCTATGTGTATGCATACAAATTATATTATATTGCAAAAATTATGTTTCTATTTCACTTTGAGTTGATTATTTAAAAAATAATAACGGGCCAGGAATTTGCAAGGAAATTCCATTGTACAGTGTAGAAGATTTCTGCAGTTTGGGAACACAGTAGTAAACTGTAAGGCTGAATACAGATCCTTTTTTTTTTTTGTTACAAAGTGATGGAGGGCCAAAACCAGAGCAAGAAGAGACCCTTATAAAGCAGGGCACATAATTCATAATACATTCTAAGGTGTGTGTAGAAAACTGAGGATTAAATAACAAAAGCTGGACCACACACAAGCTTCAAAGGCAGAAAGAGTGAGCTACCCTCATTCAGAATCTATGGAAAAAACATTAGCAGTACCTTTATCTTCTCATAGAAACGCATCACGCTAATTTGCTCTGCTCTACCTCTTAAACCACAAATTTTCGTTTCAAGTTGCTGCAGTCACTCCCAAAAACCTGTATGGTGCTGGTTGTCCTTTTTTTTTTTGGAGTTATGCTCTGAACGGTTGTTCCAACAAGCACGAGACTTCAGGGGAGCGCCTGGCCAAGGTCGTTGTTCTCAGGTCTCAAGAAGGACATGAGGCCACAAATTCCACAGCCGTAAGAGGTAAAAGCATGCCTTGCCTCCCCAGCCAACTGCTGCCAAACTTACCCTCATCTCACGTGAATGTGAAGAAATGCAATCATGCCTGTTTATCACCAAAGGAAGGAAAGGAAAAAAACCTTACTTGTGGTCAAAGGGAGCAATTCAGTAACACATTTTGGCATCTAATAAGACAAGAGCTAAAAAAAGAGCTACTCCTGTACTTGACCTGAGTGGTTAACCAAAAATCAGCCTCCCAAGAGTATTTTGTTGTAATAAGAAATAGCTGATGGAATCAGGTAATTCTTTTATGCCATTATGATTCTTTTGAGAGACTGTGCAAAGACACTCCCCATCCCCGAACACAGCAGAAATGTGACAGCAAGGAACAGTACTTTTTTCTGTAGCTCCAAGTCCTTTACTAGCCCTTTGTATTCCCTGTAAAAAGGGAATTCCTTTCACAGAATAGCAGCTTTTACACAAAAGTCAGTTTTACACAGTTACTGCCATACAGTTCATTTTCCCACTGCATATGTTTGACATCTGTAAGAAATATTGTTGTACATGGTTTGGATATACAGCCCACCACTCAAGCCGTGCAGAAAATCTGGAGGAGATGGCAGAAGCTCAAGACATCTGAACAGAACTTTTACTGTTAGGGAGGTACATGGGGTTTCAATCAGAATGATCCTGATTAGCTAAAAAAGAAGAAAAAAAAAAAGATAAAGCATTTCTGTCTTAAATATTTAATTCTGGGCTCATTCACTCTGTTCCAGAGCGGAAGCAGTGGGGATGAGCAGCAAATGTTTCAGCAATGCAATTCCAGTCTTTCAAATGTTTAAGTCTGGGAAAAATTCCTTGATGTCTTCCTGATACCTTAGGAACAAGAGGAAATAATCAATTCCAATTTTTAATTTGTCAGTAACTCTCCTGCCTTCTAGTTTAAAGAAGATGAATTATCCTCTTTTTTTTTTATAGTATGCATCAGAAATTTTATCTATTAATTTGTAATGATCTCTTAGTTAGGCAAATAATTATGTATATGTAGATTTTTTTCTTTATTTGAAAAAACACTTCCCTACTTTTTAATTTTTAATTATTTTTTTTAATGGTAAGAGAAGGATAATAGAAAACAATTTTAAAAATTACAAAGACAATATAAAACCAGACAGGACCATGACACAGCTCTGCAGACCTCAAATCCCTGAGTAGATTCTCTGTCCTGGCCTCAGAGCAGATTACAGCTGCGGTATTAAAGGCCAGTTCCCAAGGGTTTTTCCTCCCACATAAATTAACTGGAAAGCAGTGGTGGGGGGTGAGGAAAGAAGTAGGCACTGGCAGTGTTAGGAGATCTGATCTGCTTCTATCTGAATGGAGTAGATAATGATTTAAATTTAAGGACACAGTCCTATACAGCACTGGATCCTCTCAACATTTATTTTTTTCAATATTTCGTGAAGGAACTGAGGATCTGGAAGAAGAACACCTGAAATACAGTGAGTTGCACTGACGTGGTGCCTGGATCTTGGTTTGCAGTCTGGCCCTGGGGCAGAGCAAACCCAAGGGGTTTCTGATCAAGAAACTCAGACATGGGCTGAATACAATCCCAGACTAGAGTTTTAACCGACTGGCTCCAGCTCCCCAGGGCTTGGCTCACCTCAGCCACCCCGGTGCTGGGCTCTGGATACTCCTTAATGCTCCTGTACGGAGTCTCAATACCCACCTACAGACCTGCTCTGTCCTCAGTATCTCACTACTAAGTCCTCCGGCTGGTGGATTACATATCTTCCCTCTCTTTTCTGGAGCTTATCTCCGGGAGTTGTGTTGGCTGCCCAGAAGGTGGGAATCTGGAGGGTGGAGAAGATGAAAGTCTCTGTCACGTCTGGAAGGTGCTTTGCAGGATAAATTTTCTGTGTGAACAAAACCATGAAATCTCATTGCTCATGACAGATATGGTCTTCAAAGATTGTTTGACCAGTGGAAATATAAAATAAAAAACCTAAATTGGTCTCCTAGGTTGCCCAAGACCTGACATAGTCCTCTTGGAGTACAAGGAGTGTATTTCATGTAGTGAGGATTTTACAGAGATCAGATGTTAAGCCATACCCCCATTCTGCTGGTTTACTGTTTACAGAGACACCTGGCGGAGTTCTGCCTTCTCAAGACACCCCAGAGCAGCTTTGGCAATGCTTTCAAACTGGTGTGAGCGCCAGAGGCGATACAAAAGTGTATGGACTGCTAAGCCCAGGATTGTTCCTACCAAATTATAGCACAGATACAACCAGAGTAAGCAAAGACAACTTGAGGTGACGGTTTGCAGGCACCTGCTCTTTGCCATTCGGCTCAGCATGCCGAAGTCTGAATGCAGCTGCAGTTTCTAAACACCGTGGACTTAGCCAGGACAATTGTATTCAGCAGAAAGTGGGTGGGTCACAGCTATTAGCCCTGCTGATGGCTTTTTTCACTTTTCTTCTCTAACGTTGCTCATCCCAATTCTCTCCTGTGGGATGGGGAAGAGGAAGCACAGAAACTGTTAGCAAAGCAGCATAGATGCCCCACATGCTTAAGCTTCCACATCAGACCTCTTATTTTTCACATCAGGTGCCTCTTTTCACAGGTGAAATGTGTTGATCCCTCTGCTTTGGGAAGGGTCTTTTAGGCAACTAACAAAGGAGGCTGTTAATTACAAAGGAGTAGTTCTACAGGGCATTGCTGTGGTTTATCCCCAGACGGCAGCGAGCACCACGCAGCCACTCGCTTACTCCCCCAGTTTGGATGGGGGCGAGAATTGGAAGAGTAAAAGTGAGAAAAAACTCGTGAGTTGAGATAAAGACAGTTTAATAAGTAAAGCAAAAACTGCACACACAAGCAAAGCAGAACAAGGAATTCATTTACCGCTTCCCATGGGCAGGCCATCTCCAGGAAAGCAGGGCTCCATTGCGCGTAACAGTTACTGGGGAAGGCAAACACCATCACTCCAAACATCCTTCCCTTTCCTCTTCTTCCCCCAACTTCATATACTGAGCATCATGTCATATGGTATGGAATATTCCTTTGGCCAATTGGGATCAGTTGTTGTGGCTGTGTCCCCTCCCAGCTTCTTGTGCCCCCCACCCCAAGCCTGCTCGCTGGTGGTGTGGTGTGAGAAGCAGAAAAGGCCTTGAGACCTTAGCAACAACTAAAACCACCAGTGCGCTCTCAAAAGTATTTATTGTCCCAAATCTAAAACATAGCACTACACCAGCTGCTAACAAAAAAGTTAATTCTATCCCATTTGAGACCACAACAGGAGTATTTCACAGGGTGCAGGTGAGAACTGGCTTTTCTCAAGCGATTTCTAGCTCCATTGATTACAAACCTCTACACTAACGGTGTCCTGTGGAGTGTCAGTCAGAGATGGAGGTGGAGATGGAGGTGGAGATGGAGGTGGAGGTGGAGAAGGAAGTGGAGGTGGAGGTGGAGATGGAGTTGGAGAAGGAAGTGGAGGTGGAGATGGAGGTGGAGAAGGAAGTGGAGGTGGAGGTGGAGATGGAGGTGGAGAAGGAAGTGGAGGTGGATGTGGAGTCCTTTCCAGACCACAAGGAGGTGGCTCTGTTCAGTGTGAGAGCCCGTCCCGAGGGCTGTCTGGAGATTGATCTGGGAGGTGAGCGAGGTCAGGAGGTGAGTCACATGTGCCCGTGAGATTAGCAAATCTTTACGTATTTTTTAGCATAGAGAAGAAAAGAGTAAAGAGGGAGGGAGAGAGAGGAGAAGAGGAGGAAGAAAGGGGAAAGGTGGCAAGGAAGCTCTGATGAGGTCGACGTCTGTGCTCCTGCAGCAGGCTGAGCTCTCCAGCATCGGTTCGTCAGCGCCTGGAAAACTGTGTTACATCTTTTGGTTGATTTTTAAAGTAGGCTCCATTTACCATGTTTTAGGTAGATCAGAAAGTAGTGGTGGTGGTGTAAAAACTCTGGAAAGAGTAAGTAAATTAAAACAAGACAGCTGTTCAGGCTTTTCCAACCTCCCAAGCAGATCGCTCGGACTGCAGCACGATGCACACCGCTTCTCGCTGGCGCAGGTCCACTGTTTGTGTCACAGCCAGACAGCTCGCGTTAGAGTTTGGCCCAAATGTGAAAAAGCCCCGTTATTTGAATTTAATTGAGAAATACAGAGTCACAATTCAGGTTTTAAATCTTTTTAATCGCTAACAGGTTAGGACAGAAAATTCAATAGAGCTGTTACTGCTGAATCCAGCCGGGGCTTGGAAGGTGGATGTTCAGCAGGTGGGTGCTTACAGCAACCTGCTGTTCTCATCCTTTGAGGGTGATGAGCACCCTCTGCCCCCCCAGCCTCCCTGAGAGCGAGCGTGCGGTCACTCCTAGCACTAACACCATAAGACAGGTTAAACTTACAACTCCTATTAGCGCTCACATGATGGTAGGTACCTGCCTGTAATCCAGGACTACGTTACAGCTCTTGACAGAGCATCATATTCAGAGAGGCCTGATGCCAGGTGAAATCCAGAGCAACTCTGTGTCCCACCAGTAGAGTCACATCAGTGTAAAGCCACCATAGGAAAAATCAGAATTGAGCCCAATGTAGAAAAACTTACTAGAAAGCGTGAAGAGGTCATAAGTCTTATTCAAGTTCAACTTGAGATGTGGAAGTTTTATTCAGGACCTGGTGTCTGGCTGCTTTGGGTGCTGAAGCTGTCTTAAAAATTAAGGATTTTTTATCCTTAAAAAACTTAAGGATTTCTTCATGTAGAGTATCTCTCACCAAATGCTTTTCTACCTCTCAGTGAATTGCAAATTAACGCCGGAAACAGAGCACTCGGCCTTCTGCTGCAGCATAATTTAGAGCAGTTTAGGAAGTGGGATCTTAATGTTACACCACAATCATACTACAAGCTGTTTTGGCCTTTACTCAGAGTAGTGCTGAAGGGGAAAAAAAACCCAAATAGATGTTTAGAACTGAGATTGGGATTCAGGATTTTCCACTACTTATTCATCCACCAAAAGACAACCAAAGTTATTTGCAAGCATGAGTTGAATTTAGCAAATAGCTTTGGATTAAATATACATATATACAAAGAAAACAAATGACCAAAAAAAATCAAAATAGATCAGTTTTGCATTTCCTAAGCTTTTTCAGACTAGATTCATAGGCACACCTGAGAGCACCTCACGTAGCTGAGGAAGAGGAGGTGTATCGCAGACTTACACGCTACTTGCAAACTGAAGTCCACATCTAGGACAGTTCTCTGAAACGGGGAGATCAGGTGGAATTCCTCATCTCATCAAGTAAGAATAGGGGTTGGAAGGCAGCTCTCCTCCTTCTTGGAGACTGTAAGAGAGCACAAAGGAAAAGAATGAATTTTGTTAGACTTGTTTTTAATTAATTAAAACATAACTTCAGGTTAACTCAGGACAGCTTTTTCCCAAAGCCAGACAAAAATGATTCACACATCTCTGCTTAGAGCAGCATTTCTGAGCAGCTCCCCTTAGCTCAGCTGAGCACAAGCACAGCCTACGTGAGTAACGGTACATCCCTAGGTATGACGGACCACGAGCGTGGATGAAGGAATTACTGTATAGTCTTGTTCTTGATTTGGAATTATGGTAAACATTTATCTACTAATGCAAATCAGATTCAATCTATGAAGATTGATTTTCATATAATTTGACCTTGTCTAATAAGTCTTCTTGACCAGAAGAATTACAGGGACTTTGCACTGATTTATTTTTGCTTATGCATAAAGTACTGTGTGCTTGTCCATTTATTATGCTTAGCACATCAGTCTCAGGAAGATTACATTATTTGAAAATTAGATTTCATGCGTTCATGTTTTAAGGTAGACCTCTCTTCAGCTGTTTGACTTCCTATAGCCCTGTCCTCCAACGTGAAGAAAATCCATAGAAAACAAATGACTGTTTTCTTCAGTCTGCATGTTAAATAATAAACCCAGAATGTCACTGATCTCTGCACATGCATGCTATGATGGAAGAAAAAGGCTAAGCAATATTAATATTCCTCTAAGCATCTTACCCTAACCTGTGTCCACAAACACTGGCATGGCTTAATTATAATGATACTGTTATTGTGTCACCACAGGGAGAATTTGCCGTTATTTGATTACCTCATCTTTAGTCTGTATTCCTTAACATATTTCAGTTTCTATTACTTTCTACATTAACTCCATCCCAAATCCAGAAATTCTTGTAAGGCTGGATCCAAAGTTGCTGACAGTAAGGGAAAGGCTCCCTTTCATTGTAATAGATTGTGTGTCAGGCTCCTGCTGCCAACAGTGTCTCAAGTTCTTGAATATGTTTTAAACCAGAACTATATCTGAAGAGAATTGTGTGAGGGGAAGATAATGATGATTGTAATTACTCTTCCTCATATTATTTTCTTACATTTCAGTTGAAGTAACCTCATGTTGCTAATTCCTTTTGATTACCATGGTTCTTCCCTCCCCATATTTGCTTATATTTGAAATCTTAAAAAATATCATATATTCATTCAATCACCTGGCCCTTTTAGAACATTTATGATTATAGTAAATTTGTTTCAACACTGACTTCTTCAGCATCTCCCTAGATACCTCTTTGCATCTATTTCAACAAATTACAGCCTATTTATCATTATTAATTGTTTACAGTCCTTCAAGCAGTCCATGATTTATCTCAAATTACTTTATATAGACCCCTCATCTTTTAAAATATGAGGCTGAGTTATGTCATTTAGCCAATTATCTAAGTAAAGAGGGAGTGTCGTTGTTCTGCTCATTGAAAAATAGTTGTGTTTTGGCAACTGTATGGTTGGACAATAGATATAGTCTCTATAAAACTCAGCTAGTCATGTGTATATCTATCTATCTATCTATCTATCTATCTCCGTCTAAGGAGATATATATATAGATATATATATATATGTTTATATCCTTCCAAGCAAGTAACAATAAAAACTTATTTGTCATATAATTTTTATATACATCTATACACATATATACATATACAGATACCTGGAATCACATTTACTTTTTTTTTTTTTTAAACAACATTTTAGCTATACTAGAGTTAAGATGTTTTGGGATTCTCCATCTATATGGCCATGCTTGTAGCATGATGATGATGATTAATGATTCTGCAAAATATTTAAGCATGTTACAGCATGGAATTACACTGGTGTCGATAGAATTAATGTACCTGAAAAGATACACTTAAGATCTTTGACTGAGTTTGAGCTGCTTAAAGGCAAACCAATTCTAAAATAACTTTTGATGGTTCTTCTATTAATGAAAGCGTGAACATTTAAATGGTGGATACCTGTCACTGACCTACCAGGGACAGAAGCAAGCATTGAGTCTTATAAGGAAACTATATCTCTTTCTTTTTTGTCAAGATAGAGATCCAATTTTTAGTCCTTCAACTACTCATCTTTTGAGATTGAATAGTGTACCTCAGAAGTGCATATTTTCAGCAGAAAAATATCCACATTTAGGAGGAAAAAGATATTTCCCTGGAAGGCTGATGAAAATTAAGTATCAGGTGTTTGAAACTGCTCAGGTGTTTAGAAAATTAGAATTTGCTGAAGGGAAAGGAATTTGTACCCAAAGAACTGGCAATGTATTAAAAATGCATGGAAAAAATTGGAAAAAAAAACCATAGGATGCATTGTGGAACCATGTGATAAAATCAATTTCACAGTGAATCATGCAGCTCTGCAGCTGAGTGTTGATAACTCATGATTCAGCTGAGAGTCTGAGAATATTTAGCATTTTTTTAAAGTCCCAACTCTTAAATTCATATGATTACAGCGGGAATTCCAATTTTAATTAAATTGAAGTAAGTCCCTGCCTGCAGAACAATGCTACAAAACATGTTCGTGTATGCTCTAAAGACTTAGAAATCAAAAGACAAATAAAAGCAACTTGTAAATTTTTGTTTGTGTAGACTTTTATTGCTATTAGACTGTAAATAAGCTTTATTTGTTTCATCTGGAGACTGCTTTATTCAAAATGAGTAACAATCTACAATACTGAGCTAAAGAAGGGAATACAGTGAAATGAGACAATGTACAAAGCACTCAATTTAACACAGGACTGCAGTGACAAACTCTATCTCAGTAAACTAAAGCACTAGCAATAAAGGTTAATGAGGTAAGAGCTAAAATGTAATCTACCTTAATGCCAGTGAGAAGATCCACCCAAATGCTGTGTGTTTCCAACTAATAAAATACGATCGACAAGCACTACCAGCTGTGTGTGAGGAACCCAATCAATGATGGATCTTTTTTTCCCCTGCTATTTTTGCATAATATAGTCAGTGATTTTATAAAAGAATAAGAAGGGCTTTTCCAAGAATTACCACAAATTTACTCCTTTGAAACTTTGGGGTATCCTTTCAGCATTTGCTCTCATCAGTTCTGGGGATCATACAGGTATATAACACGTATATAAATAATGACAGCATTACTGAGGCTGCAGAATCAAGCACCTCAAAATTAGTAAGTGCCACAATTGAGGTCTTTCATGAGCTTGTATCTAAGTTTTGACTGACATGGCTAGTAAATCTTAGCACTTTCTCCTAATATTGAAGATTGGTCTAAAGAAGAATTTGTCTGTCCAAAACCTTTTTCTCCAACCAGTGTAATTTGATTTCACAAAAGATACTACCTGTGACTGCAAATCTCACTTCACGAGTGTTACTGATACAGTCTTTAATCGGCGCCTTATGTTATCTTTTTTACTGAACATCCATATGCAGTACTTAGTCACTCCTCTTCATGCAGCTCTTTATCAAATACCAGTGTCTTCCCTACAGGCTAACGCCGACTAGTCTCTAAATCCAGTCTCTCCTGCCTCCTTCCTCCCTATTTTGTCATCACTCTCTTCTCCCAGGTTTCCTGTCTGGCCGGTCCCAGTTTCACCAGTCACCATTTCTCTCTGCTCTGATTCAAGTGGCTCCTTCCCCTTGCGCCTTGTGTGAAAGCAATGCAAGTCACTGCAAACACCAAAATGGCTTTTTCTCTCTACCTGTTCAGAGCAATTATTGCTGGGAAAGTACAACTTCACCTGCATGTATTTAGTTGGAAAAAGCATGCGTAGATGCTCCAGGGACAGCAACTGCACTGTGCAGTCACCAAGGTTTCTGGAAGCAAAGGAGGAAACCTTGCGGCGCTGGAGGGATGGCACATGCGTGTTGTAGCCATGCAGGAGCTAGAAGTAGCATACTCTGTTAGCAGAGTGAATGACCAGGTTTTGGAGATCCATTCAATTCCTAGATGTTGGGTTTCATGAAAACCAAACATACATGAAAACCTAAAGAAAGGAGCCTCAAGAAGGTCCTCCTGCCCTGGCTGTTACACCTGCTTCCTCATCCCCAGGCATCTATTCTTGCCAAGGAGTGAATTCACTACCCCCACAGAACAGCTTACAGGACCTCTCCTATGAGGACAGGCTGAGTTGGGTTGTTCAGCCTGGAGAAGAGAAGGCTCCAGGGAGACTTTATAACGGCCTTCCAGAACATGAAGGGGGCCTACAGGAGAGATGGGGAGGGACTCTTTATCAGGGAATGTAGTGACAGGATGAGGGGTAATGGTTTTAAATTGAAAGAGGGGAGACTTAGATTAGATACTAGGAAGAAATTCTTTACTGTGAGGGTGGTGAGACACTGGAACAGGTTGCCCAGAGAAGTTGTGGATGCCCCATCCCTGGAAGTGTTCAAGGCCAGGCTGGATGGGGCTTTGAGCAACCTGGTCTGGTGGGAGGTGTCCCTGCCCATGGCAGGGGGGTCAGAACTCAATGATCTTTAAGGTTCCTTCCAACCCGAACCACTCCATGATTCTATGACTCTATGATTCTATGACTCTATGACTCTATGACCATCCTGTGAGCTGCCTCACAGAAACCATCTGGTTCAAGATCACTGTTGGGTGTATTCGCAGTGTTTTACAACATAGTTAACTTGGATTATTGGAGCTGCTCATCCCGGGTTATGCGAATTCAAGTGACAGTGGCTGGAGTGTAAAATCTCATCCGGAGTGCTGTGTCTGCGTCAGTATCAAGAAAACCATTTATGGCAATAATATTTCTTCGGATACATCCCATGATCCTTAACCCTGTAGCACACTCAGCTACTCTGTGAAATTTTTCCCAAGAAATTGTCCTTTTTGGAAGGACAAGGAGGGTGGTGGGGAGGCACAGAAGAGTGTGCAGTAGAGTGACTTTGCCTCTGTAACTACAGGACAGCTATATTAGCAGCTGATGATCTTACTGGCTTCAGTTAATACCTCTTGCTGATCTTGGGTCAGCCAACATAAACTACAAGTAACTCTGTATTTGATTTAAGCTTGTTTTCTATGTGGTTAGGATTCAGGTCAGGGTAATGTTCTAAAATGTCTATTTCTGCTTATCATGGCTTTTGAACATCCCCCGTCCCTTCTGCTTTTAGTCTTTCTGTCCCTTTTAAACTAACGTTCCCGGACTTCTTGACTCGGTGCCAGAGTGGTGGCAGGAGCAGGCACTGGAGACAGCAAATAGTGGAAGAGAACATGGGTAACTTTCAATACTCTCCAGTCTCTTCCAGAATTAGTTCCCCTCTCAAACCACCCTTGTTCTAGATCTTAAAAACCACTGAAAATTAGGTTAAACACTTATTTGTGGGAAGAAGGCATAAAGCATTATGGAGTTTAGTGGAGCTGCTCCTACTGTCACGAGGAATGAATCAAAAAAAACGTGAAGTTCCGTTTTGAAGTTCTGTGCTTTCATTAATATTTTCCTTTCCTTAGCACCACAGGACCTTTCTCTGTATTTCAAGAGCAGTTCATGAGGTTGTATCTCTGCAATTCCATTGGGCTCTTGTCAATAGGATTGTTGTGCTTTCTCCAACAAGATTATAAGCGCTCATTTGCTTTCAGCAGAAGTTTTACCAAGCATCTATTCATATCATAATGGATTATTGACATAACACAGCAGACTGTTATGAAGTATTCCACTATGTGTAATTAGAGAGTATTTAATCTGCATAATAAAAATCCATACGAACAGTTGTTGTCATTCATGCCTAAAAGCTGCTCATCTAAATGAAGTATCTAGTTTGCCCTATAGATTTAGGGATGGAAAACAGCATTTTGAAAAAAATCTCATCTAAATTCAAGACTGCCAAAAAGGTGCTTTTACTCAGCAATCCAGATGTGGGCAATCTGATTCTGCCCCTCCTCACTCCCCCCCCCCCCCCCCCCCAAAAAAAAAAAGATAAAAAAAAAAGATAAAAGAAAAAGGCATATAGATTTGAGTGTCAGCTTCCAACTTTCATCATGGTTCATGTATTTACACCCGTTTGATAAATCCTTACTTTCCCATTCCTTGTGCCTTTGGTAGGATGCCAGGGCAGTAGTCAGGGAGCGGGTCCTCCTGCCACAGCTGGGGAGGAAGGGTGAGGCAGGTTCTCTGCACCGTGGGGCCTTGTGATTTTTTTAACAATCCATCCCCTCAGTGCCCCACACCTGCATAACGGGCAAAAGGTGGAGCTAGCATCTCTATATCATTTAAGACCCACTAAGGCACGCAAAGTTGAGCTTAACTGGGAATATGAGTGGTTCATAGAGCATCACTGGGTGGTCTGTAATGGGAGGATTTTAGGGCTGAAAAAAAAGTGAGGGAAGACAAGCTGTGAGTGATAATGCAGCCAAGTGCTGAGTGCGAAACCAGTAACTAGGAGAAATATTTTATCCTGGTAATCTGCTAGGGCTTCCTTCATGCAAGCTTTTACTAGATCAAACTTTGCAAAGAAAACAGTGGTAGTAGAAAAAGGGAGCTCAGAATATTTAATAAGAAGTTTATTTATAGTTTTTTTACTTGTTTTAATAAACATTTTTGTGATTTTTATTTTGCCAAGGAACCTCGAGTTCAAAATTAGCCAAAGCTGAAGGATATTAACTTTCATTGTAAAGAAAGGTTCTGTTTAACCGCTGCCACTGCTTGTTATGTCGTGGTGAAAATCCATCTGTAAGTAGCCTGAAAACAGACTAATGAAATGAAAAAAAAACAACCAACAAAAACCAGAGGTAAAACCTCAGCTATAATTTTCACATCAGCCTTTTACAGTCAGAATACAATACAGCCATTTTGTGGTATCATAAAGAGTTGTTAGTTGTTCTTCTGGTGACTTAAAGCCCTAAAATTGCCAGAATAGTGCACAAAAGAAAACTACACTGCATAAATTCCAGAGTACCTTTTCATTTTGGCATCAAAATAATAAACCCAATTACTTGAGAAAAGGCATGTGTAGGGAGTACAGTGGGCTTGTCATGGCACTCCGGAATTGGTGTGTGCGTGTGTGTTGAATTATGCAGAAGTGTGATTCACAAAGAATCTAAAATATTCCGCTGACGCAAGAAGGTACAGCAATATTCAGGTAAGCAACTCCTACAAAGCAACTTTTAAGCGCCCAGTGCAGAACCCTTAGTTTTGTATCTAGAAATAAATGTCAAAGCAGGAATAGAAGAACGGGTACTAAGTTTCTCCAGAGTTGGTCTTAACTCTGATATTTAACTTTTGAATATTTGTCTTCACAACCTTAACAATGTTTTTTAAATCTAGCTTTTTGCATAACGTGAATTTAGATGATCAGACTCATAAATTGCAGGCTCCTCCAGATCACAAGAGCAAGTGCATGCATTTGCGGTTCTCAGCCATGGAGGTAGGATTTTGGTTTGTATTGTAATTTAAACCAAAGAATGTTAATTTTAATGTATGCACAAAACACGTGGGGCTATCTTATGAGAGCCCCTAGATGTGTTATCAACCCAGATACTATAGAGAGCTTTCAAGAAACAGGACTCTGAATGTCTGAGTTTAAAAAAAAAAAAGGCAAATGCGGTAGGAAATATGTTGAAAGACATTCTAAATCCCTTCATCAGAGTAGAGAGATAAAAATAATAACACTCAGTAGCTAAAAAAATATAATCTGTAGAAATCTTAATGAAGCCTAATGACTCATATGAGCTGTATTGTTAATTTTACTATCCCCATTTTACAGCTAAGCAAAAAGAAATATGAAAGTGAAGACTAACATTTTCATCTTTTGGGTGTATTAAATTTTGCAACTTAATCCATATTCTTGCGTGCTAGTGAAAAAGAACTCAGAATTGAGTTCTTATTGCAAGCAAATATTAAACTGTCACATTAAGGAGGGAGAAATTTGCAAGGGAGAGAGAAAGACCCCCATTCGGACAGGCAGCTAATGATTAGTGACCCTAACAGAGGTTGTTTGAAAGCAGGATGCTGAAAGCTTTAAAAGGCCAGCCACCCGCATGTCTTCCCCCTCTGAAAGAAGAATATGTATTTCAACAGTTCTCAGTCAATGCCAGTCTGGTCTTCTCTGTCTTATGGAACCTGTACTTGAATTCTTGTAGAGCAAGGAAGCATCCATCTGGTTTTACTTTGTGTGTTATTCTGCACATAGTCTTCTCCTCGTTAGCTGATCATCCTTCGGCTTCTTTACGGTCTCTTCTACTTTGGAATTTGTAAATTCAGAATCCTATTCCTTTTCCTCCTTCTTTTCCATCAGAAGCTGTGGATATCTCCTACCCTTCTGCAGTCTGTTTGTGACAAAGACCACCTCTATGAGACAATACTGCCTTTTGAGCCTCTACTTTGCTGTTACGTATTTGTATATATGTATAAACATGTTGTGGTTGCTTAAATGTACTTTATCAGAGTGAGTTTATGATATTTATAAATAACTTGCATTTCCACAGGTTTTAACAGAGATGGTTACATACCCAGGCGGCCCTGTTGATTTCTATTAGATATTTCAGCAGATGACAATCTCAGTTTTAAGAATTCTGCTCTGTAATTTAGTTGAGCTAAATGGAGGTTACAACTCCAAGGATTATTTTTGAACCACCTTATAAAAATGTTGATACAATTTTCTAATCAATGCGGATTACACTGTGAAAATGCTATGCTCAAAATTTTGGTCTCCAGCATCAGATTCTGGTCTTTCCCCTTCTTTTTCCTTGGCAAGCTTTACCAGTATTTTTATGTTCTTATTGTGTCTATGTTTTTTGTAAATTTTCTGTAAATTTGGCTTTTCTCTTTTGAGTACCTATCTAAATATGTCTTCACACTGTCATGTACTGATGAGGAAGCAAAATTATCCAGGTGGGAGATGCCCAAACCCAGCCCCAACCTCATTCTAAGCATTCAAAGTTGAAGGATTTTGTGGCCCCAACTTAGTAGCCTGTCTGATTTGCAGCGAGACCCCAGATCCTTGTTTAAAGTTCCATACATATTGAGTTATTTCTAAAAATTGCTTCTCTATAGAATGTATACATACAAACATATGCGCACCTATGTATGTATGCATAATGCATATGTAAATAAGATGAAGTATAGAGTTTTAGATTCCATATCAATATAAATATTTAGAGATATAAACTTTGCTCAGTTCTTCAGCTTCCTTTTGGCCAAAACTTCACCAGCTGTCTTGAAGTTACCTGCTTCCCCTACTTGGCATAGGCTGCTGGACTTTCCCCCGAGGAACCTGTTTTTCCACTTTTGATGGCTGCTTTTGTCTTAACTGCCCTAGGGAAGTCTACATCCCTGGTAAAGATGTTCAAAGTTGGATTCAAGACCTGGACATGTGGGGATCATCAGTGTAATCTCTGAGAACACTTAATGAGGAAATCAGAGGATTCTACAAAGTAAAACAGCCCGGAGAACAAACTGTCCAGCTGACAGCTCTTGGATTGCTTCATGTTTCTACATCCAGAAAGAAGAAAGAAGCTTTTGACAAAGAGACTGTTGGCTCTTAAGATGTGGTTTAGTCAGATGTAGGTCTACGAAGGTTGGCTCTTCACCTTTAGCTCAGACCATGTCTTCTGAGACCTTCTGGTTTGGAGCAGCAACTCATGAGACTCTCCAGAACAGCCGTGACACTCACATTGTTGAGATCCACAATCGTACTTCCTTCAAGACTCATTCATAGAGAGGTCCTTGTATGCGATATTGACTCTCTCTTCAAATAGCTTCGTTTGCGTCCTAAGGTTTACCAGCTTCCCTTGGATCATTAAGTGACTGGGCTGTTGATTTGACAGCATTTACCTTTATACCTTGAGCATTCCTTTACCCTGAAAGTCCTTCAGAAGAGAAATCAGAGGACTCAGCTCATGAGCTCTTCCTCCTCTTCCCTGGGAGTTAAGAAGGCTTTCCTCTTTTTTGTTAAATATTCCTGGAGGAACTCTTAATTCCATAAGCAAAAACACAAGGCAAAGATCACGGGCTCCTTATAGACTGACCTGTGCTTCTGAAACAGGACAGAGCAAGGGAAGGAGCTTTTTTCAGAGGGTTCTGCTTCTACAGTGTTCTTCAAGACACCAGAGCAGACTGAAAGCCTCTCACTCATTTTTACAATTAGGGAACTGCGTTACCACATTACTCCTCCACCCTAACATGGCCAGAGGAATTTTGTGTGGACTTAGTTTGACTTGTTCCTTGTACAGACCAACCCCCTTCAATCCATCATTAATTTAAAAGTCTTCCTTTGATTAATAAGGATATTTTATGTCCCTTTAAAGAAGTCCATTGATTCAACTTGGTGAATATCCTCTGCTTGCAGCCAGAGGTTGTCACCTACGCCTTTGATGGACACAGGAAGTACCAGTCTTTCTGCCCTAGAGCTGGTTGGTCTCTGTAGTTCTTGTGAGATAGGTTCTTGATTTTTCAGTTAGAGGTGTATGTATTACTTTCCAGTAATTTCTTTCATGACCATAGTCATCCAGTAGGTAAGACAATATATGACTGTAGTGATTCTTCCGTGGCCTAAGGCAGTTTTTTCTCTAGTTCTGCTAAGCTTTTGCTACAGTTCCCTAGGACGCTGCTTTTCAGTGCCAAGACCTCCTAGTGCTGAGCTTGCCTCCAGTCAACAGTAGCAAATGGCTCTCTGGATTACACCTTACCTGTTTATCCTGGTTGGTGATACCCTGATAAACAACAGCAAAGATTTCAGTGGGCAGCAACTGGGCCCTTCAGTTCAAGAAGGACAGGGAACTACTGGAAAGAATCCAGCAGAGGGCTATGAAGATGATCAAGGGAACGGAGCACCTCTCTTATGAGGAAAGGCTGAGAGACCTGGGTCTATTTAGCCTGAAGAAGAGAAGACTGAGAGGGGATTTCATCAATGCTTATAAATATCTCAAGGGCAGGTGTCAAGAGGATGGGGTCAGGCTCTTCTCAGTGGCGCCTGGTGATAGGACAAGGGGCAATGGACACAGGCTGGAACACAGGAAGTTCCGTCTGAACATGAGGAAAAACTTCTTTACTTTGAGGGCAACAGAGCCCTGGAACAGGCTGCCCAGAGAGGTTGTGGAGTCTCGTCCTCTGGAGATGTTCAAAGCCCACCTGGATGCATTCCTGTCCAGCCAGCTCTAGGTGAACCTGCTTTGGCAGGAGGGTTGGACTAGATGATCTCTGAAGGTCCCTTCCAACCCCTACAATTCTGTGCTTCTGTGATGTACGATGATGATTTATAGGACAGGACTTTTTGATCAGCTTGTTTGAAATGCCCCTGACGGTCATACCCATGTTGTGTCAACAAGTGGAGGGTTTTCCTCTGGGATTCTCTGAATGTTTTTGAAACTCCACAGAGTTTCTCCCCACCAGGGGCTTGCTTGTCATTGCCTTGTAAGCTTGTCTTTATATCTTTGGTAGGACACTTTCCAAATCTTGTTACATTCTTCATTTCTTGGTGAAATCAGCCTTGCAGTTAATTCAGTCAGGAGAGTAAAAGGAGATGGTAGCCCTTATAAACAGGTCCCTGTACACTACCTCTTTTACAGTTTACCCTTCATACTTATCCTAAATAACTTCCTAAGCAGTGTCAGAATTCTCTCTCTTAGTTGTGACCGTGACTTCTATCAGCTGTTCCTAAGCTACATGCTTCCAGCCTGAGCTGTCTGGCATACCTTTGATATTGTGGCTGTTGCACCAAGACAAAAATTATCTGGCTAACTGTGCTCGGATATAGTTACGCTGACAGCATGAGTGACATTCAACCACATATCTCGAAGAAAGAGTTACAGATAAGCTACCCTTCCTATGTTACTTCTCTATTCAATTATCCATTCCATTATGTTCTGCTTTCTCTTTATATTTTCGCTTTCTGGACTTGTGTTTTTCTTCAGTATTTGCTTTATCATCTAGTATCTGACATGGCCAGTCCTAAAGAAGGTACAGTGCTTCATTTTTGAAATAGCTGCAAATGTTAACTTTTCTGAATTTAGTCTTGCCCTGGTTTGCAGTTCACACTCACCACAGCACAACCCCTACGAGATGAGCTTTGCTTGTTTCTATCCAACACAATTAGATTTTAATTTCAAAAGTCTTGCTGTAACTTCAAATACAGTGTTGCTTGTGTGTTGTGTCCAACTGTAAATACTATGCAGCCTTTTCATATTCAAAGTGATAATCCAGTCTTGGCATATAGCAGTCTCTTGCAAAATTTCTGCTATGATTTACTCTCTCTAGGTCTTCTTTGCTTCTCTTCAGCTCTCATCTGCAGACTTTTGCAGAATTGTTTCACTGCTTACAAACATAATGGATTTGCCCAGAGGCTGCTTTGGTCTATATTTTATTTGAAACCTTTGTGCAATCTTTTATGTGACTTCCTGCAAATCCACTCTGATTGTATTTTGTGGACTTCTCTTATAGAGTCTTCAGTTTTGTTTTGCAATTGCATCTCTTTATGGATTTACAGTTTAATACATATAAAGCATCACACGTCTCCTTTTTGATTTCTTACAGGAAACTGATACCTCTTCAGTTTTACCTTCTTGTAACTGAAGAATACTCTTCATTTCTTTAGTGCTGTGTAACAGCTGTCCTGTTCTTTCTCACCTGCACATAGGCTATTTGTCTGATCTGCTGCACCTGGCCAGCAGTATTTTTTAGGTCACTTTTTCACCTTCTCAGTAGTAGAAAAAAATCTTCCCTGCTTTGCTTCAATTTTCTAGTATATTTCTGAAAAGTCAGAGACATAGTGTAGTTGTTACTGGTTTCTCTAAGATATCCTTAATTCGTGTCGTGGTTTAACCCCAGCCAGCAACTAGGACCATGCAGCCACTTGCTCACTACCCCCTCAGCCGCCCAGGTAGGGTAGGGAGAAGAGGGAGAAAAGGAGAGGAAAATAAACCCTTCACGGGTTGAGACAAACACAGTTATGGAAGAGGAGATAAAAACAGTCATGGAAGAAGAAGAAAAAAAAAGGTAAAAGAATATACAAAATAAAGTGATACAAAACAAGTCTCTCTCACCACCCAGTGATCGGCTGTCCAGCCCGTCCCAAGCAGTGATTGCGCATCCCTGCCCCCTGGCCAACCCCTGTTTATACACTGAGCATGACATCTGTGGTACGGAATATTCCTTTGG
Source organism: Numenius arquata (assembly GCF_964106895.1). Taxonomy (NCBI): domain Eukaryota; kingdom Metazoa; phylum Chordata; class Aves; order Charadriiformes; family Scolopacidae; genus Numenius; species Numenius arquata. The sequence continues at coordinate 25,486,642 of NC_133587.1, read as the reverse complement.
CCACCTTGTCCTGTCTGTGCTTCCTCCTAGCTTCTATGGGAAGCTGAAAAAGTCCTTGCCTAATGTAAACATTCCTTAGCAACAGCTAAACCAATATATGTTATTAACATTGTTCTCATACTAAATCCAAAACGCAGCAGCTAACACAAAGAAAATGAACTCTACCCCAGCTGAAACCAGGACAACTCGCTATCTTTTCTTTTACTTGTGTATCTATTCCATTGCTGGTACTACATCGCCTTCTGAGGTGGCAGTGAAGAAGTACAATAAATCATCACCATAATTAAAAAGAAACTAATGCTGGGGAAAGATCCGTATGTTCTGTTCCATCAGGTAGATAGCACTGAGTGAAGCAAGAACTACTTCAAACCAAAATGCTTCTTAAAGTGCCTTTTACCATGAGTGTTATTTAATGTTCATAGGTGTTATGTACTTAAAACTGTCTCTGAAGTTAAATGAGAAAGGAATGAAATGGTATATTTATGCACGAAATGGAAAAGACCAAGGCTTGTAATGCCTTACTATTTAGAAATTCTTACATTCAGTTAAGTTATTCTATGTTGTTTTTAATGGAGATATTCCAGAAAACTGCTTTCAGTTCTGGAATGAGCGATCTCCTTCTAATTGACTGAAACTTGGCAAGCCTGAGATCTACAAAAAGCATAGAGTACAGGTACAATACTTTGCTAAAAAAAATTTAACTAAACGCTGTATTTCTAAAATCATCATAGCTGAGAAACCACCATTTTGTTTCACTTATTGTTCAAGAAAAAGGCAAAATGTAACCAGAAAACAATAAGATTCAATTTGCTCATTCCTCAGCTGAAAAATCTTTTTTTCCAAAATAAATTTTTATGCTGCTTCTCCCTCCTTCGAACAAATGTTTTGGTGACTTGCTGGAGAAAATGAAAACAGGAAGAAAGACAATAGTTTGTGAAGAGTCTTTTCACTTGGGAAATATTACTTTATAGTAACTGTAGTATAATCTGTCATAGCTCCAAATACAACAGAGAACTACAAAAAGAAAGCAACAATGGTAAGAGCCTCCCCGGGTACTTCATGGTAATTACAGCTCTCTGCCTGGGAGAGCTGATGGCTAAAGGCAATTTAGACATTTAAACTGACCAGTTTGATTTCTCTCCTTTTAGATCAAGATCACTCTATTAACAGGGACATAGGTTGGTGGCATATCCAAGATTTTCTGGAGTGCAGTGCAGTTTCAGGAGACAGCCTTCAAAAATATGGGTAAGAGTGACAGAAGCAACCATATGATAACCGAGGTGCATTTAAATGATAGCCACGAGTGTACCGTGACCACCATTTACAGTTTACCTTGAGTGCCATTGTTATTCTGTACAGTTCTTAACATGGAGGAGATGGTGTGTCTAATTGTCCTGTACATACAATTGCAAAATGTTTGCTGAATATTCTTTTCCATGTGGCAAATATAATTTTTAGTGTAAATTATTATCTTCAGCAGTGAGCCATAAAGTGGAATTTTAGAAAGCTGACTACAACTGTATTTAACATTTTCTATAAAGACAGACAGAAATTCTAGCTCAGGAGGGACCCATTGCCGCACCTCTGCCTCTTTCCAAATGGGTTTTGTTTCAACGTTCCTGTACTCTAAAAAGACCACAGAGGTGACGCTATTTTGGCACAGACGGGAAGCACCATAGTTATAGAAGTACCACCATTTTGGTGAATTTAATCCTGTGCCCAGTGGGAAGTGGGAAAGTCATGTGGAGAGTGGGGACAGAGTCTGCTACTGGGCCTGAAAACGGGGCGCAGCTGCAGCAGGTTAGCTTGCTTTTAATTGCGGAAGGGCCTATGTTAAATTTTTTAGTACTCCCAGGAAACCAGACAACACTGTCACATATGTACCCAAGGGATAAGTAAAAATCATTAAAAATCAAAACAGAGACCAAAAAACCCACAGTTAATCTTTTAAGCAGAAAACCTCATTGTTTTTTACCTCTTGTTACCACATTCTTCAACGTAAAACTTCAGCAAAACACTGGGACAGGATTGTTCCTCTACCTGCCATGAGCTACAGCATCTGGAGGGCTCTTCCTCATCTCTGTCAGCCGTGCAGAGGGCAGGTGGTCACAGACCCACCTCCTGCTCCACTGACCTACTTTGACTTCTTTTTCATGGCCAGAGTACTACGTCTGATCTCAGCTGGACCTGCTGATGGAACAGGGTGGTTTTGTCCCAAAGTCCAGTCATCTAAAAGGAAAAGCTACCTTGTTAAAGGAAGATTGGATGGTAGTGTAGGACTTTTGGCTAGAACTTGCCCATTAGGAGTAGCCTTTGGAAGGTTACCAAACGCTCATTTCCAAGCTGTGTGGCTTAAATCAGTTGTTTGGGGTTTTTTTTTGTCCTGGAAAAGTCAGCGGGAGTGGCTGTTGGCACATATCAGGAGAGACCAAGAGGGGCCTCATCTCCAGGTGCCACCCTGCATGTGGATGTGCCAAGAGAGGACAAACGTGCCCAGGTCCCTTCTCCACGGCCGTGGCTGAGGCTGGAGTGGGTGCCGGGCTGAGCCGGCAGCCGGGGGAACACAGAGGGGCTGGGGGCAGATGGGGAGTGGGAGGGAGAGGAGGCCGTGCCAGGTGCCAGGAAGGGGGAGCAGGGCTGTGGAGAGCTGCTGGCAGTCTCTGAAGCTGGAGGACAGGCAGCGTGGCAGTTCCCTCCTCCCAGGAGCTCCCTGCAGGCAAACCACACACCACACAGGGCAGGGAAGGGGAAGCATCATGCCTTTCCTTACCTGGGAATGACAGACATCCCTTGTCACGCAGAGTGTCCAGAATGAAAGTTCTGCATCTCGTATGATCGCCATGTAGGACACAAGCTCTCCTGTACGTTGACAGTAATTAGCCTCACAGCTGTGCCTCATTTGGACATGCTCAGTTTGTCTGCTTCCCCTGCCCCGTGCACGATCCGCTGTGGATGCGCAGAAGCGTGCACGTGCAGTGCAGTGACCTGGGACCATCCTGGCTTTATTCTTACCATCTCCAGCCCTCTGTTTGATAGGACGGCAATCACCGATGGCTTGTGGCACATAAATTATCTGTCACTGACATGCGAGTTGTGGGAGGGCAGCCTGTACCCAGCAGGAGGTACTGCAGAGAGAATCCCTTCTGCCCTTTCCTCTAACACGCTGCAAGAATAAATCACCTACTCAGCTCTAAATGGTGCTTAAGTGATATAATGGGGTCCTTCGCTGGCCCGTAGGCAGAGATAACAGCACTTTGATCTAGCACTGATTAAAACTCTGTTAGTCTGATGTTTGTTTATTGTTTCAAAATAAATATTTTACAATATAGTTGTATTTTACATAAAGTTGAAAAATAGAATTTGACTATAAAAGCAAATCTGGGATACATGGAATAAGGACAAGAGGGCTGTTCTTTAAAAGGACAAGAGAGCTGTTCTTTAACATTAATATTTATATTCAAGGATACCCTAAAGGCATGTAAGGGACTGTGACATCAAATTTCATATTATTTTCAGGATATTAGCGTTTTGGAGCTTGCATTATGAGAGAGTATTTGTTTGGCCTCTGCAACACAAGCCAAACAAATTAGTGGATCTGTAATTTAACCATCCCATCCATTAGCACAGCTATTAATGGTGGTTGCTTTTCCCAGTTTTCACAGACAGTTTTGATTTTGGGAGGATTGCCATGCTATTGATAAGCTACTAAATATAGGCTATTTTGTCCTGTTACTTTTTCATATTCTGTGCTGAAAGTATGACCCATTAGTAGGACTCACATAAAAGCGCATCCAGATAACGCCACTGTGCAAGTTCCTTCTCTGTGCCACCTTCTCGGCCTGCCAGTGACCCAGAACACATAGCAGGAGCATCCACTAAGTAAGTGATTCCTTCCTGTACATGCCATATGGAAGAGAAGTCAATATTTATACCACACACTCGATAGAATTCATTAAATAACATTCTGTATTACGTATTCCTTGTCTAATATTTGCCCACAGAAGAAGTATTTGTTATGTGAATTGAATGCCTGGTTAAGAAGAACTAAATGAGTACAACATATTTAATATTTATTTGGTAGCACAACACAGTAGAGACAGGGGAGGTGAGAGAGAATGCAAATACAGGAGGAAGAAAAAGTGATTAAAGGGCATAGAACATGAAATATTTCCACATGACTACAGTGATTCTGAGAAAAGTAAGCAGCGAGACAAGCTCAAATATCTGGATTTTAGAATTTAAAAGTTAAATATTGTAAGTAACAAATAATATTTAAGGGGGACTGTAAAGGACTCTTCACAGCAGATGTGCTTTGTCTAAAAATATATTGCTTCAGGAGAACTCCAGAGGTGATCCACTTCTCTAAGACCTGGAACTTTTGGGTTCTATTGTTTAGGGCACCTTTTATCTTCAGTGACAGGTTCTTAGTAGGAGAAATATTTATTTTTACTTTTCTATTGTTTTAGTCTGTGATGTAATGAGTGAAATTCATACTACAGCAAAATCTAAAAACAACAACAAAATCCCCACATTGTTGACAGCTGTTAAAGCTCTGTTACAGACTGCTTACTGGAGAGGTTAGTTATGGAGAAATTGTACTGGCTCATGGGATTTTGTGAGAAATTATATTACAGAATTTTGGCCAAAAAAAAGTGCTTGGACAGTAAGTAATTTGCTTTTCTGAAAATAACGTTTTGCACTTGTAATGAAAGTAACATGTCTTGTGCTATTTTCTGAAATATATTCCTTGAGAGCAAATGGAAGTCACAACTGTACAGGTAGAGGAAGCATTTTGGCCATTTATGTTACGATTTGGAGAAAGCTCAAATACCAGCAGCAAGACGCTGGGACACGTTTAAAAATGAACTTTTAATGTTATAAAAGCAAGTGACTGCAAGAATATATATTGCTACTTTACATCATATAAATGTAAGAAATGCTGTGTCAGTCCTTATAATGCTTATTTTAGTAGGTATGTGTTTGTATATGTAGCCATGGGTAGAATTTCAAAGGTGTCCTTTTGGTAAATATAATCATAGAATAATCCAGCCTTATTTCCTTATATTAGTTTCTAGTGATGTACTTTTTGTGCTGTGTGTGAAATTGCGATTATCCAATCCAGACTGGCCTTCCTAGGATTTTCTTTTTGGTATCTGCATAGACTGGAATTCCTCTGGCATCAATGGAACTTATTTTTTTTCTAATCACAATTAAGTGCACTGTTATATGTAATATGGAATTTGAAGAGTTTTTACAGGATCTTTCTTAGAAAGACACGTGTATGCATACATCATGTTGATGGTCTTCATATGTTTAGTTAGTTCTGCTGGTTTTGCACTGTGTAACAACAGCCTACCAACTTTATTAATGCAAGCCTGAAATATGAAAACTATATCACTTAAATTTTAACTTTATTTTATGAAGAAAACATTTTGAACATCCTGAGCAAATTTCAAAGTATTATCCTCAATTTTGAGCTGGCCAGCAATTTACCACAAACAAATTCTATGGCACAGAAACATCAAACGAGTAAATATTGTAATTTGTGCTCCTCTCTCATACCTTTCAATTCACTCTCTGAACGGACTCAATCCTTTCATTGAAGTGATATCTCAAAACTCAAATGCTGTCTGTGATTAACTCATACATACATTGGCTGCAACAAGCTCTTCCCTTGTATTGTTGGCATTGAGCTTCTGATTGCACAGTATCTCTGTGCGTGGTCAGTTACACGTACAAATTTATTTTATGGTGATGTATTTTTGTTTTTTGATTTGACTGTTTTTCTTTTCTCCAACATTTTATGGTGCTAGTATCTTACTTTCTTGGGAGGGTACAGTAGCAAATGTCAAAAATATACATAACTACCATTTTAATAAATGGGAGATGAGTGTTTTGTACTGAGAAATGGAATTGTGTCACCTGAGATTTTATCGCTTCATAACAATAAGCAAATTCTCTGATGATAATTAAGCTCATTCTTTTCATTTGCCAAATCAAATTCTTTTTTTTTTTTTTTTTTAAATTATTCCTAACATCAGCTCCTCTTTGGTAAAGCAAAGAATTCAAGGAGGAGCCAAGCAGGAGTAAAACAGTACTGAAAGAATTGTGCAGGGAACTGAAATCAACTGAAACAGAATCTGTTAGGATACTATTTACAGATATCACTGAATTACTATTCTTACCTTATTTAGTGCCAAGATGGTTCTCGTTTTTCCTGCACAAGACACAGCATAGGATGGGACCTGACAGAGACGTGGCAAAACCATGCACACAAAGAGGACTGAAGCAGCTCTCACGTAGCAGCCATCTTGTACCACCTCTTCGTGGTCCTCCAGTTTCTCTCCCAGCTATTGTCTTAATGTTAAAGCAGTCAAAGTTGGAAAAAAATGGTAAAGATGTCCCTCTGGTGTATTTTTAGGTCTGCACACTTTTTTTTTTTTTTTTTTTTAAATCACATCTGCAGTTACTGTGAAGTAGAAAAGGACCTTGGAAGGGTCATGCATCTATGAAACCAATACAAAATGTTCTCTCCTGAGAAATAGTTCTTTGCCCTCTGGTGGTGAATTAATTTTGAAAAACATTACAAAACACTTTTACGAAAATTTACTTGAAATTAAAAAGATATACTAATTGCTTCAGTGAACACAAGTAAAAGTAAGCTGCTAAACAATACTTAACGTGTCAAATACAATTAAGGAAAATCCTGTTACTAACAAGCTCCATTGATCTTTGATACTCACTGCAGAATAGAACAAAAGGAATCAACATCACCATTTAAAAACTGTATGAGGCCTTCAACATTTCAAGACCACGTTTCTTATTTTGCTTTTTTGGGGGGGAGGTTAATACGAATGTCTTGACAACATAGTATAGATTTGAGAATCCCTGATTTCCAGTCTTCTGAACTATGGGAATTATATTCATCTGAACAGCATCTTTAGATATGTGGCTCTCTAGAAATCAGTAACGTTGTCCGTACAGCGAGAGCTTTCATGCTGGGAAACTAGAATAACATTCCCTGGATGAAAATTTTAAAGGAGCTGTACATATTTCTAAAAGTTGTCTAGAGGTTTTCAGCTTGCACGTGCTGAGCATCTCCATATGTGAAGAGTACCAGGATGTCATTCTTGGAATAGTAGTAACAAAAATCACATTGGAAGTCATCCACTTGCAGTTTAAGCCACAGCTCATTTTGAAAGGTGTCAAGAACACATTGTTTAAAAAAGATAGCATAAGCCTTCTAATCACTGATTTTGTTTTGTCTTTTAATTCTTGTGCCTCCTAAACTTCTGCCTAAGACAGTGCTTCCCCATGTTGACGTTCTTCTTTGGGGAAACACATATTAAAATATAACGATAGACTATTGTCATGTCATGTGGCAAAATATTATGAATTTATGCTAGAAAAAGGCCATTTATAATGATCAAGGCTTTTAGATATTGGCTTTATACTATCAGGATATGCTTGATATTCTGAAAATGAACCCTCTTTTCCTATCCCACAGTCCGTGAGTCATCTTGTATGATGTTAATGGCCCTTCAGGTAGTTTTTTGGTTTGGTAAATAGAGTCACAGGGTATGGCATGCTCAGTAGGCAGGGACTGTTTGGGTTCTGGCACTAATGATGTAACGTGAGGAAAAAGAAAAAAAAAAAAGTAACAGCATAGCTAAAAGAGAGAACTGAGCTGCCCAGACCAGGCACAAATTAGCTATTTCCTAAATAATATTCTTTCATGTCTGATGGACCGTAATAGCTTTCTGTTTTTAGCTCTGTTGCTTTTGCTTCTCTTTCCATTCCCACATTTCTTTCTCATTACTTTGACTTACGTCTGGCCTAAGGTAGCAGCTGGTCTACACGGATGGCATATTCCTTACAAATCTTTCGGTGGGCAGGGTTGCTATAAAATGACGCTGTCCCTCTTTCTTTTCCCACTGCCACGCTGGATGGTACCTTCCCTCCGTCTCCACCCCATTCGTCTGTTTGTGTGGCTATGCTCTAAACCACATTTGCAAAATGATCTGGCTTTAAAAAAAAAAAAAAAAGAAAAAAATCCCTTAAAAAGGCAATAACCAGACCACTTGCCTATTGGGACGGAGCAGCACAGGACCCCTCGGAGGAAGGTTACTGCCGTCTCACTCGCCGCTTTTGCAGGAGAACCCTCTCTTCCGGTGCAAGCTCTCCGACGTTCCTGCCAGCTGTGAAACAGAATTCCTCCCTCCGCGCTGCTGAGCCTCACTGCTCGGGGAACAGCTTGCTTTCAGCTCTCCGGGCGTAGTTATACAAAGGTTTTTTTTTTTTTCCAATGGGAAAGCCAGTTTAAGCCAGGCAGTTTCCTGCCTGCTCTGCCCTCTTGTTCTTGCTTCTTCATCACAGATCGCTGTCCCCTTGATTGTGCCGATGCAGCTGTTTTGTGGGTTGTGTCGAAAATTGGATCACTGAAATAAATCTGAGGTTTTGTGTGCGTATGTGTATATATGTGTGTGCAAACAGCCTTTTTTTTTTTTAAAAAAAAAAAAAAAGAAAAAAGAAACCTGGATCATTTCAGTCATTTGATTTATAATGTGGCCCACAAAGAGTTGAATTAGCCCAGCGGAGGAGGCAGCAAGCAGCCGCGCAGAGGTGGGAACAAGCGCCTGGGCTGGGGGGAGGGCGCAGGAAATTCTTAAGCCAGCTTTGTTAACAGAGAAAACTACTGTTACTATACAAAACCCTGTAGAGAACCTAAACTAAACAGCTGGGATAGAAAACTGGAGTAGACTGCAGAGCAGTCAGGCTCTCGAATTGCTGGAGATAAAGCTTTATCTTTAGGAAGAAAAGGGGTTGTCCCTTAATAAACTCTTTCCCCTAGATGTCTTCTATTCATTGGAGATGTCGAAATCGCAGGCTGTTTAGTGATTCAGAATACGATCGTGTGAATCCTACTGGGCTTATGAAGCATGTTGGTCTTTCAGTGCTGTTAAAAATGCTAATAATAACCAGTTCGTGCCTCGGGCCTTGGGTGCTACTGTCAATTAGCGTCAGAACAGAGATTTATTTAAACAAATTATTTCTGTATATGCTTCTTTCCCTTACAGTTTGCAGAGGAGAGCTTTGTGAGCGAGCGTACCTGATGCAGTGATATCTGCCTGCCTGTGCAGACAAACTCGGGGCAGAGAAAGAAAATGCCATCCTTGCCTTCACAGCTCTCCATATTCTTACAGTAAAGGAGCTGCCCAGCTGCGGAGACTACACACAGAATTAAAAACCTTTCTCTGATCTTCTAGCCTTTTAAAAGTCATATATGAGTCGCAGAAAAAAACACTAATACCTCCCAGCATAAGCAGTTTTAGACCGTAATGAAAAGGCCGTGTGTAATCCTCTACCTTCTCCCTGATGTTTGCGTCACAGTTGGCAGTACTAAGATTTAAATGGTCATTGCTGGTCACCCAACTCACCCATCACCACTCACCCGTGGAAATTTCTCACGTACATCGTTGCAGGCTCATAGCGAAGGTGAGCATTGCTGAATTTGATGATGTTTGGTTTGTATTTTCAGGCTTTCCCTGAAACCAGGAGAGAGAACTGACTTTTACCTGATTTGTTTTATATTGTGGAAGCCCAATGTGACTTGGATTAATTGAACTGTTGGAGAAAGGGGAAGGACCCTAATGACTCACTTAAGAAAAAATAACTACTCACAACTTTAAAGAGGAAAACAGAAGAACGAGAAGATAATAATGTGTCATTATTATGGTGGTGCTTACAGAATTTTAATAGCATTTTTAGCATTTTCTTCCCCAAATTTTACTCTTTATTCTTGGGGTACACAATGGTTTTAATGGAAACATTTAAATCTCACAGTCTAGAATTAAAAAAATATATCTTTTTTAGAAATGTTTTACGCAGTATCAGGCCTTCTCTTCTAATGGTTTAAGGAGCAGAATAAAAATGAGTATTCAGATTTCCCACATTGTTAGAACTGATTGGAATAATTTAAGTATGCCGACTTAAGTGTAAGATATCTCTTAAGTATGTATTTTAAATAATCATAATCCCATTATCATTACTGCATTTTTTCTCCTGTTATTCTTTCTAAACGCACATTCCTCTTGACTGAAAGAAACCATAATTTACCTGAAGAATTCTGTTTCTTTCAAAATAGCTGTCATCTGCTGTTGTTCTCAAAAGGACTGAAGCCACAAGTTACCTGCAATTGGTGGTCAGTGCTAGGACAGTTTTTCCTCGTCTTAGTGGAATGGAATCAATCACCTGCTTGTATCAGGTTTTTTGAAGGCTGTTTTAACAGTTTCAGCAAAAGCAGCCATAGCTGGATTTTGAAAGGGGTCATTCTTCATAGCAAATTCTGAATGACGAAAAATAAGATCAAAATAACAAATGCTTCTCTTCGAGGTTGATCATTGCACTAGATCAACTTAACTAAGGAGGCTTAGAAGCTAATGAGGCAAGATGAAGTAGATACTGAACATAAAGAGTCAGAAAGGAACGAGAATTTGGAAAGCGTCTATTACAGGGAATGGAGTATTGTTAAAATACATTTTTAAAAATCTTTAACCTGGTTTAAACATAATACTACCTTATTGAACTCTTCACTTGACCCTGGTTTCTGAGGGTACTTTGCATCTTTAAACTTTGTTCTACAACCTTATGAGTAGGTAACATTTTGAATCCAAATTCTGGTATTTTTTGTGCAATAAAGCTTGAGGCTTGAAAGCAAGGAGAACGTAGATGCACCTGGCAACAAAGAGAATTTATGTTATGAATACTGGTGTGCAAAACAACAGATTAAGAAAATAAGGAAGAGGGAAGAAACTGATCAATACCAGGTTCAGTTACTCCAGCAAAACAAAGCGGTTGATAAATTAAACAGCCCATGACTTTCTCTTTACTTCGTCATTCTCTAGAAAGGGACTATTTTTTTGTCTCTGTGATCAAGCGGGAGGAGTATTTTTTAAGGTGATCACAATGAACAGTTAAGCGCTCCTTTTGGAGAAGGGTGAATTAAAAAGAGTCTACATCAGACACTGTTGGTTAAATTATCATTTCCTGGCAAAAGGGCTTAGGTGTCTTTTCAGAAAACAGAGCCAGAGGCAGAATCATGATCCTAACAGCCCAGTGGGCATGCATATGTGATACGGAAACATGAGTTTAAGTATCAATCTAATTAATATTTAAATAGTTTATACAAAAGGGAACAATTTTGATAGAAAAGCATACCTAAGACTACTCTATACTTCATGAGTTGGAAAATTGATAATGGTTATGTCGGTTCAAGTCCTTCTGAATTAAGCAGTGTATTTTAAAGCCACATCTTGCTATTCCCGTAGGATATCCAAGGCAGTGCTCTGCTGCACAGAGGTTTCATAAATGGTGCCTGGCTCCTCTTAAATGCATATAAGAATGGCATCTGGGATTTTTTTTGTAAATTGGAAAAACTGTTTTCTGAACTTGATTCAGCTCGAGGATACTTTGGGGATGACTGAAACTGCGTTTTCTTAAAGAGATGGTTCTCACCGTGAGTTATTAACCAGGCCTAGCTTCAAGAGAGATTAAACAGACGGGCTGTTCCAAGGAGTCTGACCGCACCAGAGAAAAGCGATTTAATGTTGGTAACTTATATTGCTGAGCCGTTAAGTCTCCATCTAATTTCTCATCTAGCATTCCTGCTTAACGTTAATTTAACCAAGGGAAGAATGAAAGGTCCAGGGAAAACCAGCCTGAAAATCGAGTTCAGATTGACAATACACTGGAGTGATTTTAAGGTATCACAGGTTACAGCTACCAAGCCCATCCTTAAGGAATTAATAAATTCAACCCATTTCTGAGGACAAATCCCGTGCGCGGGGGGCGCCACGGGCAGCGGGGGCACTGCGGCCCAGCACCGGGCACCCGACGGGATACGCCTCGTCCGACCCCCGGCCTTTTCCCTCCGCGGGCACCGGCCGTGTCGGGCACAGGGTGGACAAATCCCCCACCCCGCCCGAAACCCTCCCAGCGCCCCCAAGGCGAGCGGTCGCGCCGACCGACGGTGCCCGGGGTGGCGACCGCGGCCCCTCAGTGTCCCCCGCTCCCGCCTGACGGGAGGCCGCTGAAGGCGGAGTCTGAGCTCGCGCCAGGGCCCCGCGCGCGCCCGGCCCGCGGGGACACCCTCCCCCTCCCCCGCCCATCGCCCTTCCCCCGCCCCACGCGGCCCCTCGACTGCGCGAGCGCCGGCGGTTGCCGGGGTACCCGACGTCACAGTCTGTGGAGGCGGCGATTGGCCAGGCGGAGAGCGCTTCCCCCCCGCCTCCCTGGGACCGGCCGCCAGCGGGGCCGGGCCTGTCTCCTTCCCCCTCAGTGCGGAGCCGCCGCCGGGGCGCGCGCGGCCTCAGCGGTGCCTCCCCGGCCACGTCCTCGCCGCCGCTGCCGCCGGGGCGGGGGTCATGGGCCGGCTGCGGGCCGCGCCGCGGCTCCGGCTGCCGCCGCTGCTCCTGGTGCTGCTGGCGCTGCTGGCGCCCTGCGCCCGCGCCTGGGACAGCGGCGACCTGGAGCTCTTCGACCTGGTGGAGGAGGTGCCGCGGAACTTCTACGACTTCCTGGGGGTGCAGCAGGTGAGCGAGGGACCGGGCCCCGCCGCCGGCCCTGAGGCGTGCTTGCCCCCTCCCCCGCCCCGGTCCCTGCCCGCGGGCACGGGCCTCCCCTGTCACCGCCGTCCCTGCCTCCGCCGAACATGGCTGGCTGGCTGGCTCCCCGCTTCCCTGCCCCCCCCCCCCCCCCCCGCCCCGCGCTGCCGCCGCCCGGCTGCTCCCCGCGGCACACGGGCGCCGGGCACGCCGCCGGCATCTTGCCTTCTGGCCTGGCGCTGTCATCCGCCGCCGGCCCTGGCACACCTGCCGCTGCCCCGCTCTGCCGCCGCGGAGACCGGGCCCACCCCGCTCTGCCCCTGCTGCCGAGACTCTGGGCAAAGCTCCTGTCCCTTCCCCAGCCTCCTTCTGCAGGGGTTCTGCTCTCCTTCAACCGCTGTTGGTTTTTTTTTTTTTTTTTTGTCCTTCTGGCCCCACCATAAATCAACCCTCCCTCTCCCACTGTACCTTTGTGTGTTCCTGCTGCCTGTTGCTCTTCTGGATATGTCCCTTTTTGTGCAAATGCATCTACAGCTAGAAACTCATGAGCTTCTCGCATTTCCCATACATATCCTGGGTATGGCTGTTGCTCATCTTTCCCTCATTCTGCATAGCTGCTGGTTCCTTATCATCCTGAGACTCTGCATTGCCATGTGTTGCAGCTCCTGTTTTCTCTCACGCGTGCCATGTAGTAGACTGTGACCCCTTGCCATGGTAATGGCTTGTAGATTGATATATTTGTTTACTTTCCATGTATCTTGGTTATTGTGTGTGGTTTTCACCTCTGATTGCTAGCCAACACTTAAGATTATTTTAAAGTGTTTATTATGCACTTTCGGTTACTTTTCATGCACATGTAGTGAAGCCAGGAACTCCCAAACACTTTTATCCCGTGTTTCTTGGGTATGTTTTAGATGTGGTGTTGGGTTTGCTGCCACTTGGCATCTTCAACTTGTATCACTCATCCTGGCTCCGACTTGATGGCCTTCCTCACCTCTAGATGCTCTGCTGCGCGTGTATGAGATCTCGCTTGATCTCTCTTCATGCATCTCAGCAATCTTCTTTTTATCTTTCTTCCAGTCGTTATTCCTCTCCTCAATAAGTAAATATGGAATTCTTTATAATCGGTTACTTCATCCAGAGTCCCCAAAAAACATTTTCTTTTTTGCTTCTCTCCTAGCACCTTTACATTCTGGTGAGTGATCCTGCTATTCCAATGGCTTTCATGACATCCTTAAAGTTTATTCTGATATAGTTGTAGTTTTTGAGAATAACAGCTGTATTTTCAGGTGCATTTCATTAGGGCCATGGTTACAAAGAGAGGGAAGGTGTCTGCAATATGTAAGCATCCTGTTTTGGAAACTACTGGCTGTGGTTGTTAATGATAGTTGGGGGGGTAGAGTTGAGTCAGTTTTATCACTTTCTTTAGTGTCTGGTGTTAAATGCTATGGAATACCATCATATATACAACATGGCAAACACTGCTACCCAAGTTTCGCTTTCATGAGCCTAAAATCTAGGTTTTAATTCTTCAAAGGCAAGTTTAGTGGTAGATTATGCAGGGATACAAGATTTTGTTTGTTTCAATTAGTGATGTTCAGATCTGGTATGCAACTCTGTTAATATCTTTCACGATCCTTTTTTCTAGGGCTGAATCTGTACTTTGCATAATAAGCTTAGCAAAATATAACGTTACTTTTGGCGATCAAATATTCTGCTAGTTCACACTTCTACTCTAGTTCTAATCTTAATGGAGAACTTGAAACACTTGTAATGTGTGAGCAGGGAGAAAGTTGGTGGAAGTGCAACACAAGCGAAATGAAGTTTTGTTAGTTACAAGTATATGCTAATCACTCATAATAGCATTATAGCCATGATTTGAAGTGTAAATAGCATTAGATGCTTTGCATGTGCAGCAAAGTATACCTGTGAGTACAGTAATAGAGTATACAATGTTGAAGTTGAGCTTCAACAGAAATTCGTAAGTGTTGGGAGATGCTGTATAGGTTTACAGGTTCTCTCACGCTGTATCCTTTGTTCCTGCTGCTTGCTTTTCCAGCTTTGACCTATACCTGAAGCTTCAAACAAGATACTGAGGCAGGGTTCTGACTGGCAGTGACTCAGTTGGTAGCTGCAGCTGTTTTAAGTTACCGTATGAGAAGGGTAGCCTGTCTTTAACGGGGTCAAGGGAAGTTCACAAATCTCAGGTGTGCTGTCTCCTACCTTGGATGTCTTAACACAAAGCTGCCTTTTACCATTACATCTCTATGTCCTGTTTGCACGTTTCTTCAGGTTTTCTGCTATTTTTTTAAAACTACGGTTTAATGGAGCTTACTGGTTATTTTGTATGTCACTATTGTTTTAGTTGTGATGCCTTTGACTGGAATGCTGTCATTAACTTTTTGTAGTTCTGGTGTTAGTGGTTTTATTCTCTGTGCTCAGGTGTTTTTCTTGGCATTTTAGCACAAGATGGACAAAGTGTGTGTAACAGCAGCCTTTGTGGCCATGCCTTTGACTGTTTCATAATCTTTTGTTCATCAAAGCTTACTTTGCCCTCCTCTTCCCCTGCCTTGTATTCCTCTTGGTGTTGATTGCCTTGTGTTATGTTGTGATAATCCCTTCATCCTGCATGTGCTTCTGGGAGAGGGAGTTCCTCTCCCTTGTGCAGGATGCAACTGCTGCATCTGAGATACGGATCCTCAACCATGTTTGTTAACAGTAGTATATGAGGGCTGCCAGATTTTTTCTAAACATGTCATCTTGTGTTTTGAAAACTATATAGGGAATGACTCCAATGCTTCCTTAAGGCATTAAAGCAGCTTAAGTTTTGATGGGAGAATTGTGGTACTTACTGGCTGCTTGTTGAACCTCATATGCAATGTCAGAAACTGATGTTTACCTCAACTGACAAGGTGCAGAAGGCATTGTGGGAACTCCTATAGCTCTCTAGCATGCTTTGATGAAGCCTCTGGCTGCTGGATTTTTCCCTGGGATTGGAGAGAAATGATGATTTTATTTTTTTTTTTTTTTTACTTTTTGTTGCTAGTCTATGCTTGTGGGAGGAAGGGTTTTGGGTCTTGTCTTTTTGAGGGCCTTGAGGAAGCCTCCTGGTGTTGCCAGGTAACTGTCACCCAGCACTGGCAGGGTGTTAGGTTTGAAGCTGCTGCAGTGTTTTCCAAGATTGGCGACACAGAGAGAGGATGGTCTAATGGAAGCAATTTTTGTTATGAATGTGGAATGACATAGGAAGAGTAAGATCATGACTGACTTGGCTGTTAGAATAACCGTCCTTAGTGCTCGACTTCAAGGAGGGGTTGGCTGAGAAATCCTCAAACGCTCACAGAATAGTTGAGGTTGGAAGGGACCTCTGGAGGTCATTTTGTCCAACCTCAAAGCGTTAGGGTTGAGCACCTAGATTATGAAGTATCTGATATCTATACAAGGACACAATCTACCTATTTGTTAATCTGTCAAATCTAATGGTTACATAGCATATATAAGAAGTTTTGCATTGTTATGTTGTTACTATTGCTGTTCTGAACAATTTAGGAATTGCTCTACGATCCTGTTTCTTTGGTTGTTCTTAAATTGATGATGTGATTAACTTGAATGGCTCATCTAAAACTGTTCTGAAGAAGTTTGACCTAGCAGAATGGGGGAATAAAATAACCTTTGGCTTGAGAAAAAATTAGTTTTCCGTGTCCTCCAAGTGGTCACTGAAGTCGTGTCCAAATGAAGAAAACAGAATCACAAACTCTTGACAGATCAGGTGTCATAATCGTTTCAGTAATCACTTCACTGTAGCCAGTTTCAAACTGACAAGGGGATCAGGACCAAAGAGTATTCATCTAAAAACTCAGATGAAGCAGCAGAATTAAACTAGAGACTGTGCAGACTCAGTAATAGAATTGCTCTCTTACCTGGGAATGAGAACATGCAAATGTAATGTCAACTTTTTTGAGAAATTCCAGGAAGATCTGGGGAGCTACAAGCCTATATGGTGGACAAACAAACTGATCAAGTTAATTTTATTGTCTTTCAGCTTTCAGTAGCTGATACCTGCATAAACGTGATACACTCTGGATGAATCAGCTCGGCATCAGCTGAACTTGTGGATCTACTTGCCAAAATATGTTTTTGATTACAGCTATGTATATGGCTACAAGGGAATTACCTGCTCCTCTACTCTTCTTGGTTTCCAGTAAGGAAGGCACTATAGGCCTCCGAATGTCTTTTGAAACTTTGTGATATGATTCTTGGAGACAAAGTATCTGATCAATAATTTTTTAGGAAATGTTTGGTTGTGAAAACGTGTGAAAATGCATGAGCTGTGTTGCTAGAATTGGCCTGTACAGAGCAGGACGTTATGTATCAGTTAGGACCAAGGAATTTCTGAATAAGGCTTTTACTTCTACTTGTAATCAGATAAGGGAACAGGTTTGTATTGGAAGTTCCGCTGGGCCAGTGCAGTGTATGAAAGCAAACACAGAAAGTTTTTCCAAGCTCCTTTTGAAGGTAGTAGAAGAGGCCCTGGGAGCTCAAGTTCCTGAGGGGGAGAGTTAACAAATGTGTGGGACTTGCTGGCCAACACTGTGGATAAATATATAACCCCTGAAAAATGTTGAAAGTGCTATTTTCTTCAGTATTGGCTTATGCTTTCCTTGTGGCACGTGAGATTTATTTTGAACCAGGCTCTAATCCATTCATGTGGTTTTACTGTAGAGAACTAAGAGCATTGTATCCACGTCATTACTAGATGATGGGTTTGCTAAATTTGTGCTGCAGCACAAAATCAGAACTGCACGTACAGAACCTGATTGTGGTCCTGCAGCCTGTGAGACACTGATATTTTAGCAACTGCAAGAAAGTGCAAGACGTGAAAGCCAAGGACTTGGATTTCTTTGGCTGCAGGAAGCCACAACCCCTCTAGATGAGCTGGATGTATTGGGCTAATAGGGTCCTTTCAAAAATGCTGCAACAGAGGAGCTGTGTGTACCCTGGCAAGTAGCAGGGTCTGATGGGTTTATGTCTGTAGAACGGAACGCTTGGTGCTGAGGAATTGGTGTCCATACTGTTTGCATTTCAGGGATTTTTTTTTTTTTAACTAATTCCAGGCTGGCTGTATGGACTCAATACCCGTTTGTGTTGAAGTGTGCTGTTTGCGCTCCTGGTTTTACATCTTACAGTTCATTTCTGTCTAAAAGGAATTTGGTTCATCCACTCCAGGACTGCTTCACAATACACAGTCAGTGGGTACAATAACGGAGTTTGCTTTACATGTTAACTCCTCATCTGTGCTAAAAAATTGAGTAGATGCACCTTTAAGACTGTAGCTTATAGTAAATGGCTGATGCTGGATTTTACCTCTTGGCATTGCCCTGTAAGAAACTCACCAGGAATGAATGAGAAGACAAATCGTGGCTTTTTTATGGTATTACGAGGCATTATGGGAGACTGAAGAAAATTCTCAGTAATAGGTTTTTGCGTAGTCTGTTTCAGACTGCCATTCTTTCTGAAAAACAATCTCTGAAACTGGCAGCATTATATGGTCTGGCATTGCTGTAGTCCTGGCTTTGAAAGGCTCACTGTCCAGAAAAAAAAAAATCTAGATAAAACTATTTTTGCTTTAGAACTTTGTGGGAACTTTGAGTACACAGAGTGGTTCCCTTAAGTTCGAAGAAGAGGCGTCTGAGGGAGATCTGTATCTATTCAAGGAATGCTCTCAAGTCCTCAGCAAGAACAGCCTATGTGTCTTCTCTCTCCCCTGGTGGGCAAGGTGCATGTAAGGAGGAGAAAGATGGGAAAATAAAGAGGGGATAGACCAGAAACTGAGCAGTTTGTTTCTTCTTCCCAGTTACAACCTGGATCGCACTCCAAAGACTGACTTCGGTTGCTCTTCTAACACTTAGGCTGTTCTTCTCCCTGCTGCTGTTTAAGGTTAACATATGTGGGTGGAGAGTGCATCATCTGCAAATGTTTTAGAGAAAATCTAGGTTGGTAATACTGCTTCAGTCTTCCAAGCTTTGGAAGTATTTGGTCTGGTGAGATCAAGCTTCACACATGTGCAGTTATGACATCACTTTTTTCAGATGATTCTGTCAAAACTATGGGCTGTAGGCTTTTCTTGCTTTGTTTTGTAAGATTATTTTGTCTTTGCATGGCAAATAGGATATTCCCTGTGACCTTTGAAAGTTTTGTGCTGCGAAGTAACGTGGAGCCATGTAGCAGCTTGGTGTCTCGGTTGCTTGTGTTTAAGCAAAGTTGCTGGGCTAGTGATTAAGCATCATGACTAATGGTCTAAGCCTGTTTCAAGATTGTTTTCTACTTCCTGTTCAAAATACATATTAAGCAGGTCTGGTGATTTTGGAAGGCATTAGATTTTAATGCACTGCCAGTCACAACATCAGAGTTCTCACTTGGAAAGATGAAATATAGTTCAACTTTCTTGCTCCAAACTGTCAAAAATAATTAACTTCTGTAACACACAACGAGGTGATAGTAGCAGCAGACCTTTATTTGGACAGTGACAGATCTTAGTAATTCCTGTATATATCTTTTAAGTGATGTATGAGTGAGAGGTTCTTCAAAACTTTTTTTTTTTAACTTTAAAAATTGGCTCCTGTTATGTTAGTTACAGCCAAAAGAGTCCCCCAAAGTCCCTGAATATACTGTCAACATTGAGGCAGTAATAGACTCTGTTGTACTAATTCAAACGAAAGTAGCATTAGAAAATTTGGATTTGTTTCTAGTGGCTGTAGCTATAATTTTAGTTCATTCTATAAAAGCAATTGTGTGCTTTTTCTCAGTATGTTATTGAGACATAATTCTGTGAACCTTCATGGTTTTAAACTTCATATTTGAGTCTATTACTTATAAGTTATACATGGAAGTGAGATTTCCAGCAGTTCTGGAAACTCTGCTTTTTGTAAAAAGAAAAAAAAAGTAAATTATTAAAATTGTGTGAATTCATTGTTGAGATTATTCACTTGGATCCTATAGAACAAAGTTGTTCTGAACGACAGAGTAGTTTAATTGCTCATAAGAGTCACCATAGAGAAGCATTTATGATAACTGCTCAGATTTTTAACTGAGGATGGTGCAGAATATGGGGTTTTGTGTGTGTTTTGCCTTTTTTTTTTTTTAGCAGTGTTGAACTTCCAGGTGAGTTGCTGATAGGTAATGTGATCCATTCTGTAAGTGCCCTGCCACGTATACTGTATGCATAACATTCCCTGATGGTTTTTGTTCACAGTTGCTGCATTTAAAAATGATCAAGACACCTAGACTTGTAAAACTTGTATTTTCCATAAAAATGGGTTTTCTGTGTTGTTTCCTATTAAATTTCTGCTTGGATGTTGTCCAAGGAAATCCAGGTGGTTTTTTGCTTTCATTGTTGCTCCATTCTAAAAGACACAAAAGCATTTCAGAATCTTTCAGAATCTTTCAGAAGTTTTAAAGAAGACATTTACTGTTAACTTTCCCTGACAGTTCATTCATATAATACTTTCTTGATTTCTTTCAGATTATATTTTTCTTCTTTCTTGCTTTGTAGACGGACATGTAACAATAGGAAACTACTATGTTTGGGAACCCAAGGGAACTAACAAAGTGCTGTGAATAGGATTAAACAAGGAGTCTTGAGTGGGTTTTTTTGTTGTGGGTTTCTTTTTTTTTTTTTTACTCTCTGCAGCAGCATTAATATTTCAGCTCTTCCTCCCTCTACTTCCCACTTCACTAACCCTTTAAGGATATATCCATAATAACTTGATCTTCAAATTGCAGAAATAAAAAGTGGGCTATTTTTTTTTCCCTAGAATTTCTGTCTTTGACCTGTAATTCATTGAAGGGAGTGACCAATTTCTTGGTGAGGAATGGTAGGTAACCTGTGCTGGTGGCCTCTGGTGCTTACACGAGGCTGCATGTTTTATGCTTGTTTCAAAGTCATCTCCTTTGTTGAAGTTCTCCTGTGTGTGCCTGTGTTGGTATCTAAACCAGCCATGTAATTAATCCAACATTACAGTTTTGTAAGTGACTTCCAGTGGGCTTTTTACTGCTTGACTGCTCTGGATTGTGGTCATCGTGTTTGCCTGTAAAGTTGTGTAAAGAAAAAATCTTAGAGGCAGCCTTCATTTCATTCTGTTGAATGACAAACCTTTTATGCTTCATCTAGAGTTATTTTACCATTAAGATTAACATGGTTTTCTAATCAGATTATCTAGATAAAACTATAGGTTTAAGGGGAGATACCTGGAGGTATCTGTGGTGCTGTTTTAACTGTAAGTACTTGGTAAAATTTAAAAAATAAAATGAAAGTTCATCATATAAAATGTTCCATAGTTGGGTTGGTGCTCCTTGTGGTCTCACCAGAGCCAGTAACAAAGAGCCTGTGGTGCTGTTGCACAGCTGAGCCAGCGAGGAGGAGAGTATAAACAATAACAAAGGGGTTTTCGTCTATAAGAATAGGTCTGATATTAAAATGAATAAAAGGAGGAAATTAATGTATATCTGAAATGTTTTGGTTTTCCACAGCATCCTAGTGGGCTAACGAAATTCATGCGGTATATGAAAACCTGCAGTTTTGCTTTTGATTTGCTAGTTAATGTTCATGCTTTTGCTTAGCTGTATGCTGTGCTTGTTAATAGTTTGCTTTTCTCATTTTTGGGGTTCCTAAACCCAAAAAGTTTAGTTTGGGTTTGTGGGGTTTTTGTTGTTGTGTTTTTTTTTTTTTTTTTTTTTCCCCCTGCAGGCTGAAATTGTTATTTTTCCCTAAATTATAAGGAGATCTGGGGTTTCTGGGTTTCTTTTGCTTCTTGTTTGGATGTTATTAGCTCTGTATAAAAGTGATTTGTAAACAATATTATGTATGTGACAATGTGTTGTACATGTGGTGTATGTTACAGTTAGGCAAGTAATAACAATAGTTTGAATGTAACACTTTAAAGCAGGGTTATGTATTACTGGGCTCTCATTTGATGGATTACTTAAGTACAAATTTCTTTAATGGCCTGGCTCGCAGGCCTTACAAACTGTTCTTGATGTCAAACAAATGAGCCATGGAATGACGAAAAGAAAATTCATAAGCAGCCCCTCATCTCTGCTAGATCAGAAATTCTTCCTTCTCAGCGTTAATCTGGAGAGTTTGCGGAGAAAACCAGAAGATGCATAGGAGCTGTTGAATTAGAGTCACTCTGCGATCTTTCTCTGACTAAAGAGGGAAGGAAGAACGAGGGGAGTCTTGCTTTTAGACACGGGCTGTAATTCTGAAATGCTGCTGTCTCCAACACTGTAAAGTTCTGCTTCTTGAAGGAAGCATTCAGTGCTGAGGATGGCATGAGAAAGCTGTGTAGTAGCCTTACTGCACTGATTTGGGGTGAACAGCTTCTCCTTTAAGGGGCAATAATTGTTTTTGCCAACCCCTAAAAATATTGTGAGTAATTCTGTAGTCTGATTGATCCATGTTTTATTAAACTTCAAACTGATTTAGACTAGCTTTTATATTTAATAATCACCATTTCATAGTCAGTGATTCCTACAGTGTTCTTTTATGGGATATAAATGCTGTGATGAGCGAGTGGAAGAGCTGTATGCCATGTAATTTTGTGAGTTTAAAATGATATTAGTAATTGCTTTACTGGGCATTGTGTCTAACAGCGGCTTCTACAATGTTACAGTAGAAAAAAAGAAAGTCTGTAAAATTTCATCCTATATGGAAGTCCCTTCCCATTTCCTATTGGAAATTATTTAAAATCTTATTCAATGGAAAGGAAATCTTATTAAATTATTTCAGTTGATTAAAAATTTGAAATAAACTTGTTTTCTAACCTGAGTCTACCTATCTGTTGAATAGAAAAGTATTTCTTCTGTCAATTTGTAACCTGTGTGGTTTGTAGTTTCTGTTCTATTTAATATTTTCCTCTTTCTGCTCCAGTAGCTTTCCAATGCTACAAGCTAACCCAGCAACATTGAAAACAAAATAGTGAATTCAAATGTTGGACTGTATCTGTTGAGAACAGTATTTCAACAGTTGAAACACAGATTGAGGGTACCAGCCAGTCAGTTGTCTCTTGCAACTTAAAATGGTGAAAGAACAAACCTCTTGTGTACGTAAGTTACGTACTGTATTTAAAAATTAGGTATAATGGACTTAGATTCACACATTGATGTTCATTTACATAGTACAGAGTTCCCATGCTGGAGTGCACCAGTATTCCATTTAGTAAATGTTTTTGGTGTTTGTGTTTTCTGGTTGAGTAATACTAGGTGCTTAACCACAAAGCTGCGGTAATTTGGGGGCAGGAGGAGGAATCCAACCCTCTGCTGGACAGAGAAACTAACCTGTCAATGAGTTACTTGCTGATTTCCTCAATCATGATGACTTATGCCTTTCACACACTTCTACTTACCTTTCTTGTCTATAAATCACATCCATTTGTAGGTACCTTATTTTTCTGGTGGAGGTGTAGACCACTGATTAGTGAACTTAGATTTAAGGACAATAGCTGAAGTAGGTCAGTAGCTTACTGGTTTCCAGGGCCCTGTGATTCATTGGTTGAAAACCACTATCTATGTGTAGTTAGATATTCTTTTGATTGTTCTCTGTGCAGTTAGGTATCTCCAGTGACCAAAAGAATATCTACTTCTGTTTTCCTTTTTAACTTGTTACCTTTTCCTTAATGGTGTCATGCAGTATGGCTTTTGAAAAGGGTTTATTTTTTGGATAAACTTGTATCAGTTAAGAAATAATGTGATTTTTTTTTTTTTAAATATTATTTGCAGTTGAGAATATTAAAGATCCTTGCCCTGTCTTGGTTGCAAATGCTTAATAATAGTCTAGTATTGTCTCAGGCAATGGATCCTGGTGCCTGTGAGGGCCTGTTTCCATTCCCTGATCGTCTTGGTCCCCAGTCAGGGCACCCCCCATGTCATCCACAAGCTCCTTGGATGCCTTCAGGGAGTGCTGGATGCTGTCAATGAGCTCTGGCTGTTTTCCACCCTGGTTTTGTATTATGTATATACTTCTGTATAATCCTCGCACTTCTTTCTTAAATAAAAATAATAAAGCCAGTTGCAGCAGATGGTGTTACGTGCGAACCCAGCCATGTTAGGCAGTCCATTTGTTCCCTGTACCTCTTGGCTTCCACAATTTCTGATCAGTAATGTTAAAAGGTGCATTCCTGGTGGTGCCTTTCAGTCAGCTGGTGCTGACTGAACCCGCTCCCAACCCACTGCAGTGGTTTGGAGAACTGTCGGCAATGTGTCTTGGATTGCTTAATGAATTGCCAGCTCCAAGCTCTGCTCTGTGTAGTTTAGTTTAAGACGACAAGTCTTACCTACGCTTAATCTTCTCTCTCACTTTTTTTGCCAGATCACTTCCCTCTTTTTGCCAGATCACTTCATTTGGCATTCCCTCGTTAGTCTCTGGTATCTACCCAAAATGTATAGTGCCAGCTATGAACTGTGAGATTTCACTGCATGCCCTACTCTTCAGGTTGTCATTGAAAGTGCTGAATAAAGCCAGTCCCAGCACCAATCCCCCAGCAGGAGACCTTTCAGCTGCCTATTCTCTGCCCTGGAAACTGGCCATTAAACCTTGCTTTTTGTATCCTGTTCATTAATTTTCTATTTGTAAGACTCTTTCCTCCCATCCTGTGGCAACTTAGTTTCTTTGATAACCTTTGGTGTGGAACCTTGTCAAAAGCTGTTTCAAAATTGGACTGTACTCTGCTGGACCTCCTCTCTCTATCCTTACTGATGCACTGCGATGACTCCGCTGGGTTGGTGAGGCAGGGTTTCTCTTTGCAGAAGCCATGCAAGTTCTTTTCCAACAGACCACATTTATCCCTGTCTACAGTGACTTTATTTTTATAGCCCCTACTGCCTACAGTGACAAACTTTCTTATCTGTAATTCCCAGCATATCTTCTGTGGTTTTGTATTGTGTTTTGCTTCTTATTTTTAATTTTTATTTTATTTTGTTTGTGTGTGTATGGGAATCACCTGGGCAGCCTGCCAGCTCCCTGGTGGCAGTTTTGTGCAGTACCGGGTCACCTTCCTCATCTGTGGGTCTGCAGCTTTGTATATAAATTTCATTCAGCAATCTCAGGTGAAAGCCATGGTCCTGGTGACTTCTTAGTATCTAATTGGTCTGTTTGGAGTAATACGTCTTTCTGGTCTATTTCAAGTTGAATACCTTCTCTTGACCTGCCTACTGCAAAGAAAGCGGTGCTGTGGGAATCTCTTCAACATCTCCAACAGGGAAGACTCATTAAATAAATTAGGAAATTGCACAGCTGTAGCTTTATTCCTAAATGAAACTTTTCACAGTTTCATCATCAAGTAGCCTGTAGCTAGCATCCTGGGTTTGATTATATTTAAAGAAAGAAAAGGATTTTGAAAATCAGATAAATTGCCACTCTAATTTGCTTGGACAAATGCACAAATCTGTATTAATAAGTTAGAAGTAGTCAACATGGTTTTTTAGGTATACATTCCACAAATTCTACTGAAACTGGCACAAAATCCATTGATCATTAGATGGAAGAATAGCTGCTGTTACATGGTTTCCTGTTCTACTAACTGCTACGCATGTATGATTAAGCACATTTTCCTAGGAGCTCAGGCCTTTAACAGAGGTTTCCAGAAGGAGCTCAGGAATATATCATCTGCTTCTGGTCACTAGCATTAACTCTGCAATACCTCAGTCTTGGACAATAGCTCTCTTTTCAGAAGGTAAAATGGAAGGCTTGGGTTTGTATGACTACTTAAGCTAAGACTTAGGCAGAGTTGGTTTGTGTTTTCGGTACAAAACATTTGTTTGCATTCATTTTGTAGTATTTGAAGCCTAGAAAATAAATTGGGATGCTATTTTGGTTTAAAAAGTGCTTTTGCATAGATTGCCATTTTGCATTGCAGAATGTCAGCTTCTCTTGTAAATATATTTGTGAAAATAAACACTGCTTAACATTGAATATGGATATCCATATTTTATTTCTAAGGTACAATTTCATTTGTCTTCTGAACTTTGAGGAAGGCAAACATAGATTTTTAGCAAAAAAATAATTTTTTTTTTTTTTAAAGAAACCTTGTCTGCTATTTAGAGAACTGTTAACAGGGGCGTAGCGTCGTCTTAAATTTCTGACCTAAAGAAAGCAGAAGGCTGTAAAATGTGAGTTTCTTCACTTCTGGAACATGTGAGATGCATTGCCAGAGCTTCTGTGCTCTTTTCTAACAGATTAACTCGAAGACACTGTCATTGAATTAACGGTATCCCATTATTATCAGGGTATTGGTTATCCTGTCTGCTGTCATGAGATATGAGAGCCTTACATGACAGCTGGTTAGACGTGACCAGATTGATACTATGGCCCGGAAAGACCGTACTGGACTAGGCTGGTTTCTGGAATTGATTTCTCAGTCAAGATAGAATTGTATCTTGATCAGGTATTCAATATTTTGCAGTCCACCTAAGACAAATATACAGAGTATTTTCCATTCCAGTTGCAACAGTAGAACTTGTTCTTAGCATAAAATCGGACACTTCCCCCCACCCCGAGTTGCACAAGGGTTACTTGTGGAGTCCCAGACTGTTTGGCTGCAAGCCTTTAAGAAGAACATACATTGCAGTCATTTCCATATTTCCATTCTTCACCTGAGTAGCAGATTCACAGGACAATTTAGTAAGATAATTATTTTGGTTATTCTTAAGGGGTAGATTGCTCAAGCACAGATGCCTTTTGGACTCTCCACTGGCAGGGGGTGGGTGGATAAAAAAATGATCCACACAGAAAAAAAGCTGCTACCCCCCAAAAAAAATTCTATTAATGGGTTTAGGCATGAAGGTAAGAATGCCTAAATGGGTGGTATCTGGTATAACTTCGCAAAGCTGGAAAATAATTTTTACACTCTCATGGTAAAAACTTGGCCTTTTGTCCAGTTATATAATGAAACCAGTATGCCATTTACGGATGAGATGGTATAAGTCCTGAAGTGGTGGTCAAAAGAAAAAGGAAAGACTCCCTGAAGGATGTTGGTCGCTCAGATACCCTAAGAATAAAACATGAAAGAAAAATAGTGTTGTGAAATGTGGGAATGAATTTATTTCTCACTTCACCCCCCGATATTTACTGGTTTTTTTGTGTGACTAAATTAATATAAAAGCTGCTAATTTCTGTGCTATGCTAAGAGTATTTGAGATAATTGTTCAGTCTAGAAAATGCTATTCTGACTCTCAGCCCAATGCTTATGCTCTGGCATCTATTGAACGTCAGTAGTAACAGATTCATACACACCTAGAAAACAGGACTCATTTTCACAAGGATCTGTCTTGTAATGACTTGGTTAAGGAAAAACATCATCGCAAGAGGTGAAAAAATAGTCTGTATGAGTTCTACTAGTGTGAAATCCATCATGTAGTCAAGTGAGATACAGTGTGGGATAGCACTTTGCTGAGTCCCAACACGCTGGGAAGAGGAAGGAAAGCTGGAGAATCCCATGAAGCCAACGTGTGCTTGGAATGGCACGTTACTCCAGGGAAGTTTCTTTTGGTCACTCTTGCCGATTGCCTAACAAGCTCGAGCTCTTCTGTATTAAAATTTCAAGGTAAATACTGAATTGGTGATTTTACGAAGAATTATTGCATGTGCTCTGGTATAAATGTTCTAAAATTCTGTTTTGTTTCAAGCATCAGTAATCTGGAAGATGTACTGCAGTTGTTAATGTAGCCCAAGGAAAGGAGCCAGTCTTCAAAAGAATCATTGCTGATCTTTTGATGGCATGTTAAGTTGTATCTTGCTTATTATGCGGGCCTTTGATTTCTGTTGGACTTTGGTAGTTTCATTCGAATAGACTATGACAGCCTACCTCATTTTCTGACAAAGCCGGATCCAGACAATGTTTCAGATGAGTTGATCTTTAATTTCTAGACCACAGTCTTCCTTCTAGAGTCCCAGAGATACTCCCATCTTGACAAAGGAGGGCAAAGGCAGGTTTCCTTACAGATACTACTAGAACACACCTGTGGCCCAAGAAAGGAAGCAGATGCTTGCCATAGACTTCCTGCATATTTTGTTTTAGTTGCCCTTCTTTTACCCAGAAAAGATGCAAACAAATCCTCAAAAAGAGTGGCCTATGTTGATTTTTTTTTTTTCCTCTACAGTCTCTTTGTTCCTCTCTAGATTTCATTGCAGATCTTTTTAGACCTGCCTATCAGGGCTTTATTTTCTACATTAATATTTGGCAACAGGTTTACAGTTTTCACTATCCATTAGCTCATTGGACATCATGGAGATTTTTTTTTTTTATTGCCTTTTTACCCCCAAACTAAATTCCTGTCTTCAAACTGTCAATCCTAGAATAATGACGGAGAAGGAAACAGTTACCTTAAATGGCTTCTTGTTCTTTGCTATGCCTAAAGGTTTATTTTTCACCAAGACAGCATTGTTGCTGGGACTGCACTGTTTCTCTTTAATGAGGGCTGTACATAGGGTCCCTGGTGGCCACAGCTGAGAAGTGCTGACTGTGATGCTCGAGTATTGTTCGGCCTTTGTAAATACATCTTAGGAACCTTCTGCATTGCAGTTCACAGTGATTGTCCATGCAGCCTCTGGAGGTAATAATTATTCTCTCTTCTTTGATGACCCTTTCCATGTCTTTTGTGCTAGGTCTTTTTTTTCCTGTTCTAATTTTCAGAGGCTGAAAGAGTGAACAGTCTGACAGTCCTCTCTGTCCTGCTTGAGTATATACTGCGTCTTCTGAGTTCTCTTCTTCCTTTTTTTGTCCTCTCATTAAGAACTATAATTATCAATCAGGGATACTACACAGGCATATCTGTACCTTTTAAAGCACCCTTTCTCTGGTTACTTTTTCTTATCAATGTATTTGATATATCATTTTGAGAGATCTGCAATCAGCTTGAACTACGAAACTAAGGAATTTTTTTTTTTTTTTTTTTCTCCAATGTCTTCTGTTTGTCACTCTTAATCTTGGAGGTCATTTTTAGTCTTTATTTTGTGGTTGGTTTGTTTGTTTTTAAATGTATTCCTGCTGCCATCGAATTTTACTGTGGCTTTCACTGCTCATCATAAATTCAGTCCTTTCTTTCAGCTGAGGAGCTAAAGTGGTTGTATGCACCCTGGTTAACTTACATTTCAATTACTTCAGGAACAGCCTCTTTGTCTAATCCCTATGCTTTCTGTAACTAAAATGACTGTCTAAAATTGGTTTTGGCTTTTCAGTTGGACCTCAAGATTGAATTGCCAAGCAACAGGCAGTTAGTGTTTCCGTGAGCTTAAAGCTGCATGTTATAGTCCCTCTGTATATTCCCTTTTTCATTCCTGCATTTTTTTTTTTTGAATCCTTGCATACTTTAGTTGTTGGTTTTAGTTTTTTTGTTTGTTTTTTTCCCCTTTGCTTGTTCACTGATTTCTAGGCCCTTTCTGTTCAGTATTTGGTCTCTTCTTACTCATGTTGTTTCTGAAGGTCCATTTTCACTTGCACATGTCAGTGTCAGTCCTATTCTTCCTTCCCCAGTGTTGCAGAAGAAACAATTGTCCCAAGTTTCATAATACATACTT
The DNA here is from genome assembly GCF_964106895.1 of Numenius arquata. Taxonomy (NCBI): domain Eukaryota; kingdom Metazoa; phylum Chordata; class Aves; order Charadriiformes; family Scolopacidae; genus Numenius; species Numenius arquata. Next base: position 25,457,470 of record NC_133587.1, on the reverse strand, counting down.
TTATTTTTTGTAGCTTTCCCCAGCCATTCTCAAACAAGTATTTGATATGGTTTCAATTTCAGTATCTAGTTGTTAGACCAATGATTATTTTGAAGGAGGATTTTTCACAACCGTGTTTGAAAATTGCTGGTCTAGAAGCGAGGTGTCTTTGGACGAGCAGGCTGGCTTCCAGGGCCAAGCAAACACAGAAGTCAGATCTCTCAGACTGGCCTTTTCCAGATGGAAAGTTTGGCTCTCTGGCGGTTGCTTTCCCAATGGCAAAGTTTTAGCAGGCTGTTTTGTGTGAGCCTGCTTTTCAGCAAAGAACTGGCTCTGCTCAGTTAGAAGTAGGTAAGTGGCCACCCAGTACTTACACAGCACAGATTTAATCTGCGGACTGGTAGGCATGGGATTTGATAGTAACAGTTCAATAGTTCTTTCCTTACCAATGAAGTACTGATAAGGCATAAAATATCTCTGATATAGAGAATAATTTTTTTTCTGTTCGTTTTAATCTGATAACTATTCCTTTTTCCATTTTTAAATTTCTGTAACAGAAGTTGAATTCTGAATCTCCATTACATGTGCTAGTCACTGTTCTGTCTAACAGGACACCACCAAGAAGTCTTTGTTACTTTACTTTTTGCCACGGATAAAATACCCAATTGGAGTAACTGCTGAAGAGAAAGTATAGTGAAATAAGGTTGTGGAAGAGCAGATAGAAGCAGTTAATGAAATTTGACTGTATGTATGCTAGGAGGTTTATTTTAGAGGTATTCCTAGTCATGGTGAAGACCTTGTGGGATTTTTGTAATTCGAAGCATTGTATGTAGGAGTGACGGGCAGCTGTGGGAGCAGTTGTATCGTAAGTCACTCAAGGGGTTGAAATTGAAGTAATCAAGGTCTTGCAACCTGGCTCCATCCTTCTGTTACTTTATTAGTTCTTTTTCCTATTTATTTGAACTAGACAACCCCTCCCATTTATTTTTTGGTGTGTTGTGTGCCTGTTTCCCCATAGGTCACTTTTGATTGTAGAGCATTAAGACTTCTCCTGACGTAACAAATGTCCACAGTTGATTACAGCCGTGGAGCACAAAGGGAGAGACTGATGTAGCTGCATCCTTGCTGCATTAGACAGTGCCGAAGAGATGGGCTGCTCTTTCACCCTTTCTTTTGAGATACTGCCAATAGGCAACAGCAAGTCTGAGAAGACGTTTATGCTCTTCCTTCTAATTATGTTATGGTATTCCTCTTAATTGCCAGATTCAGTATTTTTGAAATGTTAAGCGTTACATATATTATTGCTTAAAAATTCTTTTATTGCGATGCCTTTTTGTTCTAAATAAAATGTTGGGGAATATGAATGTAGATTTTTATTCTGTGCAATTTGAAGTAAAAACGAACCTTACAAAAAGAGATTTGAAACCATTGATGAATTTATTGTCTGAGGTTTGTCGTGCTCTGGAGCAGCTACCCCAGAACTTGAATGAAAAGATCCCTAAAGATTTTCAGTTTTCAGTATTTATAGTTGTCTCTATACTACGCTGATCATTTAATCCAATTATTGAGTTTTTACATTTTTAAGTTCAGTTTTGGTTTCTTACCACTTGATGGCAGTGAAGGAGCTAGTGTTGCCAGGCAAAGGTTCAGGGCAAGAACCCATTATGAATAACAAAAGAGGAGGTACAAAGGAAGCCTCTGACATTTAATATTGTTCACATTTCTAGGTGATATTACATATACCACAAATGACAGTAGAGGAAGAAAAGCCTCTAGATGGAGCTTCAGTACTTCCAATGGGGGAGAGGTTTTTTTTACTCAAGTGGTTTGTTCCTATTTATAATAATTATTTCAAACAACAACTTCCCTATTTAAGAATGGAACGATACCAGACATAATCAATAAGTAGCATCAGTGCTTCTGATATTATAAGCATTCTATCCTTCCTCAAGAGCATGCAATTCCGACATTTTTCTCACACCTTCTCTTCAAATCCTACAGCCTCTCAACGTTTTTAGGAATTCTCAGATACTGTTAGAAATGTGTGATGTAGATTAAGCATAAGCGTAATTATTCAAGCTTTTTTTTTTTAAAAAAAAGATAATTGGATTTTACTGGTGGACCAAAAGGGAAAACTTGAAAAATACTGTTCAAACTGGGAGCTGCCTTGCAGTATTTACTGTTTTGCATGGTCTAGCCCCGGTGAAGAAGTGTTTGTTGTAACATTAAATATTACAATGCACGGACGTGTGTTTGAGGCACTTTATTAGCGAAGGTTCTTTTGCACTTCCTACACCCATGTACACCTCTTGCCAAGCTGGTATGGGGAAATGAACCATATAATGGCCCTGCTATAGTAATTGGCTCCACATGGGTGGACTGTAGCACACAGACAAAACCTTATTTGAAGTAATTGGTGCTTTGTGTAGGTACAAGGGTCTGTACATGCAGATTTATTTTGGATCCTGGGTCAAACCTTGGCATTAGTAAAGGTTTCAATTTCATGCAGTGTCTTTGACATGTAAGTGATTTTGAATGAGTATCAAAAACATCCATGCAGACGATAGCAAGCAACTTGATTGAACTTGTTTGTTAAAAATACACATAGCTAATATTTTGCAGTTATGTTTTTGCTTGAATACTAAAGAAAGATCTTGGCTTGTTAAGTTTTGTGAAAGTACAGCCTGTTACTAATCTTAGAAAATTTCAAAAAAGCAAATGATGTTTGCATAATTATTAAATATCTTAGTCATTAGCAGTATTTTTCTAGTTCTATAATAGGCAGTACTACATAAACTCGCAGTTAAGAATAAGTGAAAATTTACTGGAGTTATAAAATATTTACTTTGGTTTCAGACATCGTTCTTATTTTTTAAAAGTATTCTTTTTTTTTAAAAAAAAAAGCATTCAAGCGCATTATTTCTAGTATTATCTGGCATCTGTTAGCCTAATTGAGGGAGGGCTTGCTGTTGCTGGTTTAATATAATGACAGGCAGAGCATACTTCTTGGGCAAAATTCAAGTTTATCTTATCCAATAAGTATCAAATACATAATCTGTCTAGTGGTCAAAAGAAAGGGTTAGGAGACAGAGCTGAAGATAGTGTGGTATTTAGAGTGATTATTTCAGCCAGTGGAAACTCATTTGCTGGAAATGCCCTTGTGAGATTGTAGCATTTCTTCATCTATGGCATTAGTTCATTGTGTGGTATAAAAGGGCATTGAAATGAGTTTCTTGTCAATGCTGTTTTGAGTAAGATTTGTTAGAAAACAATGAAGTTTTACTTCATTATGTGATATGGGTTTGCTGCATTTATTTTAATATCAGTGGAAAATCTTCGCTACTGTGGTGCAATCAATTTTAAGAGAAGCCAGTGCAAGCTTCTTCAGCTGTTAGTATTTGATTTAAGGGAATTTGAAATTTGAAAGATACAAAGAAAATTATCACAGCATTTGGAACATGAAATCAATTTGTTTTAGGAAGTTAGTGTTAATCTTGCTCTGTTTCCTTGCCAGGCTGAACAGCATAATTGCCAAAAATCAGATACAGGAAGAATACATACATTTGTGCAAAATAAATGTTATTCTTCTAGTTGATAGTGAAAAATTTTAGCAAATATAACTTTAATAATAATCTGGTTTGGTTGGTTTTGGTTTTTTTTGCCTGAGAAGTAAACTTATCTCGCTGATGGGCAGTTTATTCATTCAGGGATTTTTGTTGTCTGACTGCATACAATTGTTAAATCTTGTGTTCAGTAAATCACTTCTTATAAAAGGGGGAAAAAAGAAAGGTTGTGGATATAATGTAACTCTTGCACTTCCTGGAAGATAACTAGTTTGTACTAAATAGTTTTCATATTAATTGGTGCAGTATTAGCAATTCCCCAGAAGCAATGTGTGATTTTTATTTCTCCTTATCTGGTTAAGAGTTGCAGATAGTATTAAAGGTCTCGATTTCTAGGTTTCATCTCCATTAAAGTCGGCAAATTTATATTGATCTTTTAAAAATCCTTTGGATTTTTTCTTTTACTGTGCTAAAACTTGGGGTCATTTTTTCCCTAAAATTGTCTCTTAGTTATATTAACTTGTATTATTAAAACTTTGAGGTTCTTTGGCATTAAAAAAAACGTTGATGGCATTTTTATTTATCCTTTACTGCTGAGCAAATCTCAAACGGTTACTTCCTGTTTGAGTTGAAGGAACAAGTGAATTCTTGGAAAAGGCATTCAGTTGCACAAATTAGCAGCCAATACATGGAGTAAATTTCCTTGAATGTTACTGGATTCACTACTGATGTGTATTTTGAACAACGAATTCATTCCATATCTCTACGCAATACTTAACTTTGTCATTTACAAGTAAAAATGTCCTAGCAGAACCGGAGACTTGATACTATAGTGGAGTTCATTTTTACTTTAGCTTACTTTTTAGTTGTGATGGAAGAGATACACTAATTAAAACTACTGAATTAGTGAAAGTAATCAGAAGTTCCCCTTCTGTGGAGAGATCTTCTAAACTGTTTTCTTTCACTTCATTAGAATTATAGAATCATAGGAAAAAAAGCAAGCTGATAAAACTGATCATATAAAACTGTGTAAGGACTAGGATTTCTTGTTGTTATGTTTAGTGACAGCAGAGTAAATAAGTATGAAGAACTTAAGATTGCTCATAGAATTAACTTCTCATGTTTTTGTTTTATTTTGCCACAAGAGAGCCTTTCAGAATTAGAATTTCATTGTGTTGCAACTCATTAATGCAGTGAGCAGCAAGTTTTTTGTTTGTGTGCCTTTATTCGATATTCTCCTAAATTTCATACCCAATTAAAGATTTCTGGAGAGTCATTCAGTAAAGAAAGCAAAAAAAAAAAATAATTCCTTTTTTGTTGTTTTATTGCAAAAGCTTTTTTACTTCTTGAATCTGGTTTTATTTGTACCTCCTGTTAATAATGATTAACTCAATAAATATCCTTGACTTGATGTCTTTTAAAAATGTCTTTCCACTTTTTTTTGGTAAAAAAAATTGATATAGAAATACAGAAACTACTTATAGTTGTGTCTTGCTGGACCATATCCCAATTTCTTTTTGTCGTTTCCTCATTTTTGAGAGTTGCTTCTCTGCCCTGGATACTTGCTTGGTCTTATCTAACATTGTTATTTGAAAAGAGGTGAGTGGTAGTGAAGACTTAAAAAATTTTGTTAAAGTCTTTCAGGTGAAGAACATTACGTGAAGTATGTATGCATATAGATTATAACGTAAAGTTGTCTTGCTTGTAAAGGTGCCTGTAATTTTTAAGTTCGTGGATATTTAAGTCTGAGTCTAGATCTATAAATATTACTGAATAAAAGCTTAGCATGCCTGTCGGTTTGTTTGGGAGCATAATTCTACCAGTGTTTAGTTGGCAGTCATATTTGATTCCCATGTAAATACATGCATGAGTCCTAGGATTCCTGGAAACTTGCAGAGTTGGAATTTTAATCTTTAAAATAATGTTGTTTTAATTGCATGCAAATTTTGATTGCCCCATATGGGAATAGTGTAGTTCTTTCATTTAGATTATTCTTCTGTTCTTACCTGGTGCAGGAAAACTACATCAAATATAAAACACATGAAATATTATTTCAGTAATGTGACTGTAAATACTTAGATTCTTGTGGTTTTTTTTTTTTTTTTAAGAAAAGACTTGGATTATTCATGCTTATTCAGCTTGATGGAGTTTGTCTTCCAGGGTATACAAGGCTTTTTAATTCTTAGTCAAATGTTTTACATTGAATGTGGTGATAAAATGAGATGGAGATGATAGAAAAGTATTGCAAGTATGTCCTGTGTTGATAAATGCTAACAATGCCATTCACATAAGCACAACAATTCTGGATTATTTATAACTTTTGAAAATGTGCCTCAAATTATATTTCAACAAGATTCCAAATAATTTGGATGAAAAATGGTTGCAGTCATTTGTGGTCTGAAAGTAGACATCTCCATTTGTGCTTCTGGAGTACCCTCGTGTAGAGAAGTTCTACAGAATTATTAAGGAATAACTTTATTGTACCGTAACAGAATTGGTAATTAAAACACTTAGCCAGTTTCTCTTGTGGCTGCCATTATTTTTAGAATCTCATTACTTTCATGATACTTGAGAGATTTTGCAAGGTGCTGGGTCTCGTGCTTCTTTGTCTGAGATGATAAAAATACATATGCCTTGCAGAAAGTGCTTGGTAAATACTTCTGGGTCTTTTGAGACAAAAAGTACACTTTTCTGTAAGAGAATAATCAGTTGCCTGGACACTGTGTGTTTCAGAATTGTCCGTCTACACCTGGGCTCATCTGCTTGTAATACGTGCGGTCTCCTTCCCCTTCCTAATTGATGTGCTCGGTTTACTGATTTCTCCCTGCCCTTCTGAAATGATATTGTGTATGCTGGCTTTTACTTGTGTGCAAATACCAGTCTACTACTGCATATCTTTCAGAAATGTTACACTTTTATTGTTTTAAGGAATAATCCATTTTATGTTATATTTGTCTTAAGATTCGTAATTTGAAATAGGCAAGCTGATAACTAGCCAGATCATTCTGCAGTTTAGTAGAGCCTGTTAGAATCAAAATGATTCTTCAGAGAGCTGGGGTTTAATTGGCGGTATGGAACCACTGCTTGTGAGTTAGTATTATGAAGTAGGTCTGCATTGGTTATGCAAATATTTTTTTTCTTTTTTTGAATCTGCTTGTTTCTCCATCTTTTTGTACAACAGCCATGTACATTAATGTCGCTTTTAAAGACTAGTAACAAATTTCTGGGACTGCTTACTGTAAAATTAGGGAATGTCAGTTTTCAGAATGTCTCAAATCTTAATTTGGTTTCTTTATGCTTGTTCATTGTGATGATTTTTAATTCACTACATTATATTCTACAGGGTCTTTACTTATTCAGGCTCAGGGAGAGATCTGGCCCCAGTGCAGCTTCAGGCTTATGTATTGAAAGAGACTGTTGTCTGTAAAAACTGTTTAACCTGTAGATGTTGAGGGTATGTAGAGAGTGGGGGAGAAGATTGCAGGGGGAAAAAAAAAAAGGTTTCATGGGTAAGCTAGTCAGACGAAAAGTGCCCTTGAGGATTGGATTCTGTTCCTCTCTCTGCCACAGAATTCCTATGTGATGCTAGGCAGGTCGTTTAAATGAAACTTTTCCCAAGTGGTGACTAATTGATTTGAGTGCTCTGCAATTCTGGTTGCATAATTTGAGATACTAGGGGCTTATATGCAGAAATGCTGAGGGTTTGCAGCTGCAGCTGAAGTCGATTAAAGTCTGTGCCCTGAATGTACGGAACGTTGCTTGATACTGAGCACTTGGAAAAATCATGTATGAAATAAAATTAGCACCTGAGATTACTGAAGATTTTACCTTGATCTGTGCCTCATTTTGCAATCTATAAAAAAAGGAAAGTAATGCAAGCTTGTCTCTTAAGATATTATAATGGTGAATAATATTATTGATGAACTCGGATGCCATTGTGATGGGCTTCAAAACAAATAACCACGGCTTCCAAACGTGTTTGAACAGCATGCAGCTAAGAGCAGATGAGGCCACACGTGAGCAAGTGTGTGGAGAAAAATACTGAATAGCTGCTCCCTGGGTAAGCAGTCATCTTCTGAATGTTGCATAAAGACAGAGTGGCAGGAGTAATGACGACAGATTGTAGTTCCTTTTCAGGGAACCACCACCTTCTTCCCAAATCTCCTTTACCTGTTCAAAATACTCATTATTGCCTGTACCATGGGTTGTCTTTATTATATTTCTGTTATCTCTTAATTTTTAAACTGTAAGTTTATATTTGAGATTTAATTAAATTTAAATCTTATCTTTTAACAATCTCATTTTTTTAACAGTAGCTTCTCTTGATACTTTAAAAAAAAAAAAAAGGTACCATCCTCTCTTGATTAAAAGAACAAAAATAGAACTTGACCAAAAATTTGTATCTTTTTGGTCTGTTTGCCATCATTGTGCTCTTTGTCGACATTGCCACAGAGTACACGACTTCCACTCCTGGCATCTGTCTATAGTTGGCTCAGGATTTGTGTGGGACTAATTGGAAGAGGGGAGCCAGACGAGTAAATGGACTAATCTTAGTCCCCTCTTACTTTCTTCCTGCTTCCTCAATTTCGTCACCCTGCAATAAATTTTTCTTTTATTTTGGCCAGTGGTACTTACTGTGACTGATTTTTTTTTTTTTTTTTTTTTTTTTTTCAGAAGTAATATTGCAATATTTCTGCCATCACTGTTTTGTGTTTGGGTTTTATTCCTTCCAAAAAAGACAAGTTACGAGAGGAAGAAGTTGCATCTGATGGAATCCCTTTTCATTTCTTGGATTTGATTCCATGTCTGGGATTATGAAACAGAAACGTGGCTTTGGTCTATTATTGATACTTGTAGAATTGTCAGTAACAAAATGCTTTTTTCCATGTAGTAACTTGCAGACTTGCAGTTTCAGTCCTTCCCTCTCACCTGTGTCAAAAGTTACCCACTAAATATGTCCTTGCTTGTCTGTGGATCTTTGTTTTAGTCTTGACTCTATAACTTGAAACTTTGGGAGAGAACCCGCTTTAGGATTTATCTTGGCTTCATTTAAGTCCCGTGATCACAAAACTGTTCCTGTAGCTTTTGCATTTGAAATATTCTACATTTTTCAGTGTTTCTACTTGAGGCGGTAGGACCACAGTTTTATCTTCTGACTTTCACTGTTATCTTTGATGCTGCTAATCCTGTAATCCCATGTTGAGAGGCAAGTAAATGAATGGGTAATAGCCACTATCTTCTGCAGTTGGCTGGAACAGATTTCTGGTAGCATAGTTAATGGCATGTATCCTGTGCCAAGTTTCTATTGCTGCTCACTCAACTGCTGATTCTTCTTTTTCACAGGCGTAGAAAAAGGCATACTTCCCCCCTTTGTTTTGGTCTTTTTTTCCTTTTGCAGTGTTTGTCTTGCTACCAGCTCTGCTCACCCAACTTTGTAGTTCCTGCAGTTGGCTATTGCTCTCTGTCCTGCTCTGTGCTGCTTCCAGGCTGAGGAGCTACCCTTAAAATACAGGTGTCAGAAGAAAATTCCTCTCATCTCTCACTTCTGCTTGTGATGGTGAGGAAATGAAAATGGGGATGGAGGAAGCAAGAGATGTCTTCTTTTCAGCTGTCCAATTCTGACTGTGCTGTTGTGACTTGAGAATAGGTTTCTATGGGTGGATGGGAGATGATGGGAGGCAAATATGCTCCACACAACTGCTGCCTTTTAATATCAGTGGCTGAAAAACTGACCTGACGTTTGCCCCTTTACTTATTTTTCTCTTGGGAGCAGGGAGCATTTCCCAATCTGTTTCATTTGTGACTTCAGAGGGATTATTGGGTAAAAGCTATTATTTTGCCTCTCTCTGCCCTCTGATGGTGGTGACAGGCTATTTAGCTTCCCAGCAAAAAGGACTTCGTTTTGCTGAATTATTTTTGCATCTGTATAAGGAGAGCAGCGGGCACGTATGTGTGTTTGATACCCACTGCCTTTTGTAGCGATGAACTTGTTGGGTGCTGCGCTTGCCTGACTGAAGAACTCTTAAAGTAGATCGGGAGCAGTGTTTTCTTCACACTCATCTTCTCTCAGCTTTTCCTCCTTGTGCAGACCTGCTCTCTGTCTCTTCTAGACGTGCCTGGACTTTCAGAGCATCTGGTTCTGCTGCAGCCTTGCTGTGGCTGTTGCTGTGGGAGCAGAAGCTTGGCACACGCTGCCTCCACCAGCTGTTCCCTTGGCTGCCTCTGTAGGGGAATGCCCCCTTGTGAGGGTCTCCCAGTTTGGGTAGAATCTGTCTTCTGCTCTTCTGCTGGCTCTTGCAGGGAGGCAGTTTATAGTTTCATAGATTGGTCCAGGCTGGAAGGGACCTCCAAGGGTCATCTAGTCCGACCTTCCCGCAGTCAGCAGGGACACCCCCAACTAGATGAGGTTGCCCAGGGCCTCGTCGAGCTTCACCTTGAATATCTCAAGGGAAGGGGCCTCAACCACCTCCCTGGGCAATCTGTTCCAGTGTTCCACCACCCTCATAGTAAAGAACTTTTTCCTAATATCCAATCTAAATCTCCCCTTCTCCAACTTAAAGCCATTGCCCCTCGTCCTGTCACTGCAGGCCTTTGTAAACAGACCCTCCCCAGCCTTCCTGTAGGCCCCCCTCGGGTACTGGAAGGCCGCTATGAGGTCTCCCTGGAGCCTCCTCTTCTCCAGGCTGAACAACCCCAGCTCCCTCAGCCTGTCCTCGTAGCAGAGGTGCTCCAACCCCCTGGTCATTTTAGTGGCCCTCCTCTGGACCTGCTCCATCAGGTCCATGTCCTTCCTATGTTGAGGGCTCCAGACCTGCACACAGTACTCCAGGTGAGGTCTCGCCAGAGCAGAGTAAAGTGGCAGAATCACCTCTCTGGATCTGCTGGCAACACTTCTTTTGATGCAGCCCAGGATGTGATTGGCCTTCTGGGCTGTGAGTGCTCATTGCCTGCTCATGTCCAGCTTCTCATCCATCAGCACCCCCAAGTCCCTTTCCTCAGGGCTGCTTTCTAATATCTCATCCCCCAGTCTGTATTTATACCGAGGATTGTTTCGGCCCATATGGATCAGTATGAATTAGTCCCCTCCTTCCCTGATGCAAAGGGTGCCTCCAGGATAGTGCTGGAAGAGAAGAGCGGCAACCGCTTGCAGGGAATGGTTTTATGGAAAGCAGGGAAGGGATCTTTTTGCCTCTCGCTTGGGCCTGTGTCATTCAGTTCAAACGTTTTGATTTGAAAAACATAGAGGGAAATTCAGCAAACAGTGTGCCGCTGCGTGTAACAGTATCTGCCCACAGCTGCCATAAATCTTGAGAGGTAATTAAGGATTATTTGGCTCGTTCTCACTAGAAATAATGTCAGATAAGCATTTCTAGTGACCATAATACCAGTTTTCCATACAAAATTGCTAGTGAATGGCAAGGGCTGTCTTCAAGTCAGTTCCATCACTTCAAGTCACTGCATATATGTGGTTTTTTTGATATGGACATGATTTTTTAAAATTTAATTTTATTTCACTTTCAACTTATAAATTCGTTTTCTGTGTGAATTTTAATTGATGGTTCCTAATGCTAAACTTGATTTCTTTATCCAGGTATCTTTGAACATCAGCTGGCTAATTTATGGCTCGTGCAGACTCTGGCAGGTTTTGGGAAGAGCCTTTTGGGATGTTAGTGTCCCCTGCCTTCTGCCCTGGCCCTTTGTCACATTTGCCATGTTTTATACCGTCAAACTGTGAGTTGAGGTGGTGAGGCAATGCTCATGCTTTCTGCTCACTTTTTTAGGAGAGTGATAGCTTTTAGCAAAGTGGTGGGCCATAGTAATAGGTAATCTGTTAAGCTTATTAGAGTTTAAATGAGATGTTTTTAAAGTTTTAGGCTGGCATGTGTCTTACAGAAATTTTGCTGACGCTGGCCTCAGTGCTACAGAGAGTGATGGAGGGCATTCCTATATTCTTTCAAGGAGGCCATGTACTAACTCAGCAGTGAATTACTATATAGGTAGTGGCATGTTACAACCTCCCCGAGGTCTTCTGAGTCCCGAGGTAGTAATAGCTCATTAAAATGGTAGTTAATGAGTATAAAGGGATCATTATGCGACTCTTTTACATGACGGGTGCGGCTAAATCCTAACTAGTTCACTAGAAAGTATTCTAAATAAAGAAGGAAGGAATTTGATGCTGGTAGTTCTTTATAAACCTAGCTTTTTAAAGCAATGCATTTGAAAAAAATACTCATAGAAATACATTTTGAATAAATTAATACAGGTTTATAAATGTATTTTAGGGCTTTTGGAGGTATTAGTGCTCTATTTAATCTTAAAGTTACCTTAACGTAGTCTGTAATGAAGTACCTTTGGTTAAAAATCTGCAGCATTTTGCCTCTTCTGATCAGCTGGGTTTGAAGTTTAAAAAAAAAAAAAAAGGAATTTTTTCACCTAATTAATTTGGTGGGTTGTTGTTTTTTTTTTTAAGATCTCAAGATTTGTAAACATTTTCTGTTCTATATGCCAAAAATAAATAATGGAACGGTTTCTCCTCGAGGGAGGAGGAGAGTAACGTTCCCCTAATGTGATTTTCTTCATGGAAAATATAACCATCTCTCACATGAGATCTTCTTTTTTATGCCTTTCATTTAACTGTGGTTATTTTCTGGAGAAAGATATTAAGGACTTATCCAAACTGAACAATGTGTATTTTGTCGCACTGAGCTGAAAAACTTCTTGATCTCGCTAAATGCTTCATGTCTTCTTCCAGGCTTTAGAAGGACAAAAAAACAAATGAAGGACTGCAGACTCAGGTACACCTAGACCTCAAAGCACAAGTCCAGTGGACAGGACTATTTTTAAGAGTCCTTAAACTAAGAAAAATAACATGGCTTCTACAAAATGAGTCCTTCAGGAATATTGTAGTATGGTACAGAAGCTAGGTAAACAGTAGGAAAAGGAGGGTGGAAGCAAATAGAAAATATATTAAATAATATATTTGTAAAAATATAAATAGGTTGTAAACATATAATAAATATAGATATGATTTTTAGAATGGTTCTGCTTTCTGTCATAAATGAAGCAATTATAACTGCCATGCCTGGATATGGTTTACTACGGCAGCTTTACCATATCCTCATTTAGGTATTTTTGTTGCAGGAATTAAGTATGTATTTATAATAAACAAAATACAGAAAATTTTTAAAGGAATAGTTTAATTTAAAAAACATTTAAATTGTATTTGTGGAAATTCCTGCTTGCTTTTCTTGTTCAGTTTAGTCCTTATTTTCACCTTACCTGTTCCATATTATCTTTCAAGGCCAAAGCTGACAACAGATGGAGAAAGTATTCTAAACTCAAATTATGTGGATGACTTACTAGTGATATCCACTACAGGATGACTTTCTTAGTAGCTCAGAGTTAACTGCTGTGTAACAGGAAAAATACGCCTAATACCTAGCAGTCCAAGTCATGGAGCGGGGCCCTGTGGTACTTCAAATTCATAGCAAAGAAGTGTTTCCTGCTGCCTCTTGATACTTGCCACTCCTTCCGAAGCCCTTTTAGGTTTTGTGATAATCTCATTGACTCTCTTCCGGCATGAGCATCTGTCATCTTCAGTGTGACAAGAACACTGTCTTTCAGCCAGGACCTTTTAAACTACATAAACAGATGCAGTAAATCCAGTTGGAATATTTTCAGAGTAATCATTAAATTGATCTTCAAAAGGATATTTAAATTCTAAAACATAGGACTGTTTGTGACCTACGATACCTTGCTGTGACAGAACCAGCTAAATCTAAGTCACGCCTGATAAATGTATGCAAGACCCGCTTGTAAAGGAGACTTCAGCAGTCTGTTCCAGGGATATGCTAGTGATGCTTCTAGGAAGTTTCCTTGGTACCTGACGTGAATGTTTCTGTCCTGTTGTCTGACTGTTACTCCTTAGCCCTCATAGATCAGACAAGGCAATTATTTAATTTTTCTTTACAGCTGCCTTTTATGTATTTGCAGATGTTATTTCCTTGTGTCAGCTGTCTTTAGTCTAAAGTCACTCTTGTTCTTTCACTTTCTCTGAACGAGTCACTATTTTTTTTTTCTCCTAGACCTCTTACTATTCAGATTTTTTTGCTTATCTTCTGAACAGGCTTATAGCTTGCTTTAACTACATTGTTTGAACTGGACGCAGCAATCTGCTGAGGTCTTACAATTGCTGCGTGAAATGGCACGGTTGCTCGTTGCCGTACGGCTTGTGTCGCGGTGGGCTGTGCTGCACAGAAAGGCAGCATCGTGCCACTGACTCATGCTCAGCTTGTGATTCACTGATCCTTCCTGCCTAACTGCTTTTATCTGTCCTGTGGTTGTGTTGTGGATGAATTCTGTCCAGATGTAGACCATTAGTCTTTCACTTAGGAAGTAATGTCATATTTTTTTAGAGCAATTCTCCAGTTTGTCTGGATCTTTTAAAATTCTAGTTCTCTTTGACAGCATCTTCGTAGTTTTTTCCAGGTTAGTGTTAACTACCAGTTTAACAGTGATTCTGTAATTCAACTTGCCGGTTAAAATATTGAGTATCAGTGAAACCAGGACAGATCTCATAAAATCCTGTTTGATACACCTTTTTGTTTTTGACAGATCCTTTAATTAGTTGAAGTATGATTTATTTTCTTTCCAGTTTGTGTTGCACCTGCAAGAGAAGGTTCATGATACCCATGTTTTTGTCATTTGTTTAAAACACATTGTGCATTAAAACATTACTTAAGTCGAGGTGTGAAAGTGATCACTGTCTATTCATTCCAAGCTTATGTAACAGCTTTTATTTAACTGCGTTCTTGAAATTCTTCATGAAGTTGAACAACAATTACAAATATAAATTAGAGCATTGTATAAGCATTAAGAACAGCTGGGGAGGTACGCTTGTTTACATGTACTTTTATATTAGCATCTGTGTGTGTGTCTATGAAAAGATGTATGGTGGATATGTGTGGGTGTACAGACATATGAATTGATGTCCTTCACTGCTGATTGGGCTGAGGAAGTTGCTAATAAATAGTTAAAGTGTATTCTGAAAGTTGATGCCTGTGGGGATTATTCACCATGTAAATGTTGTGTTGCGTAAGATAATGGGGAGATTTTTGAAAACTTCTGTGTTGGAGATAATTGTTTTCTGGCTTCTTGTATGGCTTTATATTTTCTTTTCAGCCATACATCCTATATCCTGTCTCTCGTATGCCTTTTCCTCATTTTTTTGGACATCAGAAGGGAGGGTAATAAATACCTTTCAAAAATATGAAAAGTCTTAGAGCTTACAGGTCAATTAAAGATGTAGTCACAAAAGTGACAGCAACAGTTCAGGTGACAGGAATTCAGTAATTTTTTTTGGGGGGGGTGGGGATTTTTTAAATTTATTTTGGTCTTTGGTTTTCTTTAAGACTTAAGTCTCTGGTCATTAGTAATCTTTCTCCAAAAAAATACCATTTAAGACTTGGGAAGCAGTTATTTGAAAAGACAGGCTTGGTGTGTAGGAGCATATGGGCCAGTAATGTCAGTTCTGGTGGAAGGGTGTAATGAGAATGGGATAAGCAAGAGGAGGAGGAGGTAAGGGCTTGGTATGGATGTAGCCTTGCTGATTCTGTTACTTCCTTTATTTCCTTACCCTCTGGAAAGAAGTAACACGTGCTGTAGAGAATTCTAAACATGCTAAAGCTGAAATGTAGCAAGAAAACTATATAAAAATCAAATAACCATGTATTTTGGGCATGATGTTGTAGGAAGGTTTGGAACTTTGCGGATTAAATACCCCAAAATCTTTGCTGCCTTATGCTGATGCTACATGGTGGTGAGCGTGGACTGCATTCAGCTGTCCTTGGGGATAGTGTCACCTCTCCTGTAAATCATGGGGCTGTGCTAGCTAGGGGCAAAGGCATTGAGCAAGAAATGCCCTGCAGGAGACATCACATTTTGCTTTCCCTGCCAACCTGGACTGTAAAAGCAGTGGTCTCTCTTTGTAACAATTTAGTTCCTGTGAGTATGTTGCAGGATCAGGAATTTTGTCGGTAGTATTTTTATCTGAGAGCTGTAGACTGGAAATCTCTGATTTTCAAGAGAACTCCCTAGAAACAGCTTCCTTTAGCCTATAGGGGAATACACACGGGTATATATAAATATATACAACTATCTATATTATAAAAATACATATAATGCATATTATATAAATATGTAAACAATAAATGTAATACATAAAATGGGATAAAAATAAATATGTAATAGCATTCGTGGAAACACATGTAAAATAAATAAAGGATACCTACTCATTCCTTCCTTTTGAACTATCATTATGAAAAACTAAATAGAAATAAACTAGAGCCGTAGGTAGGATTTCAAATTACTCAGTATTGGCTTGAATAATGTCCTCAGTTGTGGTTTGATAGCTTTTCTCCATTTTGAATTTTAAGAGTAGTTCTAAAAATGTTGAGAGTTGGTGAGTGTTCTCTGCATCTTAGACACAAAGCTCATGTTAAATCATGTTATGGTTATATGTGACATTGCTCTCTTGGACAATCTAATTTTTCCTAAATAATCAGCTTTTTAAAATCTAAGTAAAAAAGGTAAAAGGCTAAAATGGTTTCAACAGAAGAAAAAAATTACATATAAATACTGTTGTTCAAATTGGTCAAGAAAACCTAAGCCCGTGTAATTGTGCACATGTGCTGAGGAGAACACTTTTTTTTTTTTGGTTTCTCAAGCATGAGGCAGCAGAATTTTCATTCATTTGGCATGCTAGGCTGAAAACAGAGTCTTCTTTCATTTGACACACTCCCCTGGAAACAAACATGCCAGTGAAGGGATTGTGCCAGTTATCAGAAGCTCACAGGAATACATTGTGCTGGTTTGTATTCATTTTGATTTCATGAATTGCTTTAAAACTTAGCAACATAAAAAAGCATTAAAACACCTTTTTAGCATTATTTTTAGTTCCTACGTATTTCCCTGCTGTGCTGTTATTCAGTTTAAATCAACGGAATGTTGTGAGACACATGGCTCGGTTTGCAGCAGAGCAGATCTCCCCTCCTGCCTGGGTATACTTGGAGCGTTCATCTGTAGAGAAGCAGCAAATTTGACTTTAACTCATTTTACATCCTTGAAAAAGATGAGTGTCTTAGAAAGAAGTTCAATAAAAATATAGGGTGAATTGAACAAAGGTTATGAAGCAAGAAATTTAAGCCAAAAGTCAGCTGGCAGCTGTTAACTATAAAAGTTCACAGATAGTGCTTGGTCTTCTGGGAGACACTTGCTTTTCTTTCCTAGAGTTATATTCTTCAGGATTGCCAGCAGGTCCTTCCCGCCTCTGGAATTTGCTACAAGACTCTTATTTCCCTTGTAGATGTTTTTCCAAGTGCAAACTTGGCGAACTCAGGTGTACTTCTTGGAACTAATCTGGTCATGGGAGCTTAAATTAGGACCAGGTTAGAGTGGATGCATGTGAAGCAAGTATGGGAGTGGTATTTTAATCTAGTTTGATATGGGTGAAGATTCATTTATTTCTTAGTCTTGTGCTGTCGCTGCTGTTAGAGGAGCAACCATGTTAGGTATGATTTTTGAAAACTGCTTTATGTAGCTGTTGCTTTTCCTTCTGGTGCTACTGAGCAATTTTTGTGTGTAGGAACAGCATGCGGGTGTGATTTTTTTTTTTTTCTTTACTATTATTATTTTTAAAAGGGAAATTATGTTCCAAAAAAGGTGTTTGAGGAAACAGGGGTGCGTGTAATTGTGCACAGAAGATACGTACTGTGACGTTTAAGGCTATTGGTACTGATGGTGGGAATTTTTTTGTTTGTTTCTAAGAGAGTCTCTTTTTTTTTATTATTTTTTTATTTTTTTTTAAAAAAGGTACAAAGTCTAGAGCAAATGCAAGCCACTGAATTATACAGTTTTGGTGGTAAGCTTCCAGAGTCAGAATGGTCTTCAAGCACGCTGAAGAAGTCTGTGTCAGCCTATGCTGAACCAAAGTGGGGGTGAGATTGGGGTTGGAAGAAGGGTCACAGCTATATGGTTTGTGTCCTCAGAATTACCTAGGGAAGGGTTATGGAGCAACAGTCGTTGCTCTTCTGTCCCCACATGAGGACAAGACACTAAGGAGGGGTCGCGCTCTGTTCCTTGATGTTGCTCAAGGAATGAGGACTGTGGATATTTAATTGTTGGCCTAGAGTCGTGTTTGTTTGGTCTCTGACACTTACAGCTATTAGGTTTTTTGTGGACTCCCATGAAAACAACCAGGTAGAAAGTAGCAGTGTTGTCACAATGTTTAATGAACAGCTGTAGCTTCTGTCCAGTTGTCTGCCCCTGCTTGTTTTGTGAATTTTTGTGGGACAGCCTGTGCATCCTGCAGTTCCAAATCACGGAAGAAAAATATGTGATTGTGAATTTATAAAGCTTACTTTTTGTTCCTTGTTATGCACCGTCCTGCTTCAACTTGTATACCTGATGGTTACCGAAAGAATAGTAGTGACTTACAGCCCTTCTTCTACACAGAATATTTGGAATGGGATATTTTGTTGAAGAAATCACGTATGTTTCAATTGCTCTTGAATAAAAAAACCCCC
This sequence comes from Numenius arquata, assembly GCF_964106895.1. Lineage (NCBI taxonomy): Eukaryota > Metazoa > Chordata > Aves > Charadriiformes > Scolopacidae > Numenius > Numenius arquata. The sequence continues at coordinate 25,439,346 of NC_133587.1, read as the reverse complement.
ACCCAAACACAAGAGTTACATATGTCTGATTTATAATTTGGGACGGCTGAAAAAGCCCTCATGAAGGCCTGCCTGCACTGAGGTTATTTACAGGTTCACACTTGAAATACAGTCAGTTGGTGCTTTATACAATTGTCACTTTTGGTTGCCATACAGCTTCAGTAACACATGCTGTAGAGAATTCTACACATTTATTCAACACCACTGCAATGAAGTAGGTGTACCGATGTCGCTCTCTTTTCCCCTATTAACAAGTGATTGGACAAAAGCAAGTGAACAGAAATGTGATTTCTATCCGCGTACATGGTCCTCTGGACCACGTGCCTTCCCATTGCTAATAAAGATAATGCCACCTATTTTGAAGGCATTGGCAGGCATATTTAAAACCCAAGATGAATTGAGCACATTTACTGCATTAGAAGCAGTTGCTAAATTGTAAGTAACTAAGTCTTGTTGTGTAACTGCATTGCACTCAAGGGAACAATTTAGGTTTTGACTTGTATATGTTGGTAAGTGAAAACTATGTAGACATTGATTATTTTTTCCCCTTGACCTAATCACTGTTTGCCTATGGCAATATCTGATATGTTATGTGTTCACCAAGAATTGTCTTGGGACCACAATGAGGCTTTTTTTTAGCTTCATTAGTAATCATAGTTACATTAGGAATAGAAGGCAATGAAGTAATATATTTATACTGTACTACACCAGTTTTTATTGTAAAGGTGGAAGTGAACTCTGTAGGTGGGAGTCTGAATTTGTATAGACAGATGACGAGATTGGATTTGAATTTTGGTACATTTTCAGCTAGAATTTAATTTTAAAAGAAATGGAAGGGAAATGCCTATTCAGATTATTTATTTATTTCTATGTTGTGGAAAAAATCCTTTCTTTGTTTCTCTTTATGTATTTGTAGTCTAATGATAGAACTTTTCTTGGTAATGCTAGAGAATTTGAAAATGATGCCGAGAAAAATAAAATTTAGTAATGTGTTTTTCATTGTCTGAGTTGCACAAGTTGCCAAAAGTAAACAATAAATAGTGAGAAGAGCGTTTCCTCTTCTCCCACACCTTGGGAATCTGATGTGTATCACCCTTTAGACAAAAATTTAAAATTCCAGCAGAGTACCTTAACTTTTGACATACTGTTGATTTCTTCGAATGGTAATTTTGTTTGTGAGCTAAAATACTTGTTTGTAGTGTCAGGGATTATGCAAAAAAGTGTAAAAGATTGAACTTTTAACTTCTACCTAGAGGTCATGTAGCCAGGCACATGGATACTCTGCTTGTTCAATAATGTGTTAGCAATTAAAAAATTCCCATATGAATACTTGCATATTTACATGCATAAGAAGCCAAACTGTGGCCTACCTAGCTGTAAATTTGCAGTTTGCTATTTCTGAGAACTAATTCTAGCACGAAACACCTTTTCCTCCATTGACTTGTCTACAGTGTGCTTTTTTACCAGCTATACAGCTGACAGCTGAGCAGTTTTTATTTTTGCTTAGAACATTCATTTTGCGTTACCTTTTAAAGTGCGTGCTTATATTATACTTTTTTTTTTCCAAATATATGTGATGGAATATTGCCTTTTTTCCTGCTGAACAGCAGTGACGCATATGAAAGTGGGCTTAGATGCTGCACGTGGAAGTGTGTGCTGTTGTTGTAGAGCGAGTAGTTCTCAACTTGTGAGACCCGCTAACTGGCAATGGGTGTGTAGAGAGATGTTCAACCTTGGAAGTATGATGGGACAATATTGCTTTGAAAAGGTAGTTATCAAGAATTAGGGTGATGCTTTTGATGTTTGTATCCACATGAGGGAGACAGCGTGACAGGGTCATTTGCCTTAATTGTTGGCAAAACCTGCCAACCTGAGGCACAGTGTTGGGGAAATCACTGAATGTACAAGCTGTCTGGAACATTACCAGCTCCTTCTGCTATTAACTGATATGCCTATACAGATTTTATTTTTCCCTCTTTAGATGTAACTGAGATTTCTGAATTGAAATGAAGCTACCCAGCACGTCTGCAGAGCTTTTTCTTTAAAACAAACAAAACCGTAGTGTGTTCATGACTTTCACTATGCTTTGGACTTCTGCCCTAATATGTAATATAATATCTTTGTCTGAATAAAACACTGACTCCTAACTCACTGTTTTGTTGCTCAGCCCTCATGGAGATGTTACTGAAGGTGGCCATCAGTCAGCTATAAGTGAAAGTCTCTTAGAACAGCTGACTTCAGTATGGTAGATGTTTCTGTATTAATTTGAAAATAATCAGTCTTTGTAGCTTGTTTAGGGTCATGCACTGCTAGGAAATTCTGTAGGGATGAGAGGCTTTTCTCAAAAACCAACCACTTTTGTTCAGGGCAGCTCCTAGAAGATATGGAACCTTGCCTGAAGATGCCTAACATTACCTATAGGTAGCATCAATTAGCAAAATATTTGGAACATACAACATTTTCCTGTGTTGTGTTTGACAGTGTCGTGAAGAATTGGCTAGCAGGCAGACTTATTGTCGCTTTAGGAATTTATATGGACCAGTTGTAATTAAATCATTTACAGCAACATCCCATATTTAATTATTATTAGTATTATTATTATTGTCCGCTTTTCAACCTTTTAGGGGCTTAATTACCATTAGTTGATGTGTTCATAAAGATCACTTTCATGGTTTAGCTAAAAACCATGGCCAGTAAACTATTTCCTGATTTTTATTTGCTATAGTAGTGTTGAAATACTATATTTTGTTTCAAAGACAAGTCCACGTTGTTTATGAAGTGGGCTATTGGGTTGGTCGATGAGAAGAAACAAAACAATCTCTAAATTATTTCTGCTAACGAAGATGAACAATCTTGGTTTTGTAAATTTTTTGATTCAGCTTCTCAAGGTGAAGCAACATAAATATTTAAGCAACTTTATTCTTTCAGAGTTGACTTGGCATCTCTCTCTTTGCCTAAGTGTGAAACAGATAAACTACCTTTTGACCTAATCTTTTATGCAAATAATCATGCTGCTCTCAAAGAAAACTAAAGTTTAAATTGTAAAAGTAATTTATTTTATTTTTTTTTTTTTAGTAAGTGGAAGAATACTGAGTCAACTCTTTAATGTGCTTTTATCAGGCTTTTAAATGTTCATCAGGAGTGTTCCAAAAATAATACTAAGCACATCTAAATTTGTGGTAGAGAAGGGATAAGCTGTGGTTTATCCCAGTACAGGATCTGGAGGTACTAATTTCTAGAGGTCCTCATGGTCTCAATCCCTAATTTTTAAAAGATTTATTTACTTTGCATTTTCGCGTTTATTTCGTATAATCCTATTAAGTGTGCATCTCAATAATTTAATGTTTCTTTTTGCTTAGAATAGATACTTAGTCACTGTCTCTTCCTTCCTTTTATCCAAGAGTTAAAAATAAACCTATAAAACAATGGCCCTATGAAACAACTCACTGGCAGTAATCAAGCTGGAACTTAACCAGAGGAATTCTGCTTTGGTTTGCACACGCCTTAGAAGTAGCTGTTGGAAAATTTAAAAATGAAAAAAAAACCATATGCAGCCTTTTCAGAAAAAATCTTCCCTGTGAATAATAAAAGCACCTTCCTTTCACAGACAAGAGACTATGGAAACTTTGGTTTTGCATTAGGGCATAATACCAGCTTCCTTAAAGTATAATTTCAAAGCTGAATTTTCTCAAATTCTGCCTTTTCCCTCGTTTTATCCTTTTCCCCTTCCCCTCCTCCGGTCTTTCTCTAATATTCGCTCCTGGCCTAAACTTGTATACAGCATTATTATAGCCTCATGTTATAAAACTGAAAATTTTAAAATGAAAATAATGATTTGTAATAAAAAGCCTGACAGACTAATTACAGTATTGCATTAATTATTCTCTTATTTCAGCTCTGGTCCTCTCACAGCTAATTCAGATCTGGATTTTGGTTGTTTTTAATCCCTATTGACACTGTAATTTTGAGAGAGAGAATATACGGGGGAACATTATATATAAAATCAAGAAATAAACTGTCAGATAAACAGTTGGCTTCTAAAATGTTGCCTTAGACATGTTATTAATAGGATGCAAGTAGTTGTGTTTAAATGTGATGCTTTGTGGATATTCTGCCGAGTGTAACACCTATATACTACATAATGCAGCTCTTGAAATCTTCCACTTCTGGATATCTTTATAGCATATACTTAATAGTAATCATTAACTCAGAAATTTGTGTATTGTGCGGCTAAGTTGGTACATCATTGATGTACTAAATTTTAGTTTTCTTCCCAAAATGTGTGCAATTCTTATAATGATGAAGGTATAGATTGATGTCAGTGCTACAGTATAGCTTCAAGGCTGCAGTTTGAAGCTACTTCAGAAAAATACAATTCTTTGGACATGGTGAAGCTGAAGTTGAGTGGAAATCCTATTAGTGGGGAATTACATGTAAATATTAATAAGGGAAGAGTTCATAGCAATTCCTGAGTTTGGGAAATTGAGCATGATAATTTGCTGAAATGATGTCTGTCTGGAACATATGCAGACAGTAATTTTCAGTTTTTATTTGAACTTTTAAATGGTGTGGAAGATGCCCAGATTTAGTTTTTAAGCAAGAAAGTGTTTGGAAGTTTTGGCAAATACTGTTGTAATGGATCTATGGTAATGAAGGAAGTTAAGATGAAAGACGGATTGGACTGAATGACTGTTCAGTCATTTAGGCTCGGCTAGTTGCATGATTTGGTTGCTAGCCCTCTCAAATTACGTTGCCTTAATTCCTGCACTTGGTTGGCTGTACTTCACATCTTAACTAACTTCTGGGAATTAGTTTCTGACAGTTTGATTTGTTTTCCTTTTTCAGGATGCTTCATCTGCAGACATTCGGAAAGCATATCGCAAGCTTTCACTAATTTTACACCCAGACAAGAATAAAGATGAAAACGCAGAAACACAGTTTAGGCAAGTAAGTGCAATGTGTGGCAATAAAAATTTGAGGGAAAATGGAATCAGAATTTTTTATGATGATGTCGTTTTAGTAAGAACAGTGATACATCTTTGAAATGACTAGGTTTAACATTGAGTTATGTTTTTCTTGATGTAGTTAGATTAAAAACAAGTACACTTTTTTCAGAATTAACTTGTCAACTCAGATTTAGTATTTACCTGTATATTAAAAACAATTTGAACATAATACTTAGACTTATACTCTTAAGAGGAAAATATGTTTTGCACCTTATGTAAGACTTTATAAATAGTATTTTGAAAAGCAGTAGGGAAAATTTCTGATCAGCTCTCAGTGCAAGTCATGTGTATATATAGGCATAATTTAATGACAACAATTCATTTGAGTTTTTTAATTTTTGCCTTTTGAATCTTTACAGAGTGAGACCACAAAACAACCAGTTCTACCTTTAAAAATATACTTCTGATGACATTATATACAGGCTACTTAATTTCAATAAAATCTTTAGGATGAGACAAACAATACCTTTTATTTTTAAGGTGTAACTGAGACGACTCAGTTTGGCAGATGTGAGGAGGGGAAAAATGTCTTTAGTAGGAGCTGCTTCTTTGTATATCTGATGACAGCTTGTATGTGAATATGTCACTTTCTTTTGCATACTGAGTTTGCCTCTTAGTGTTGTAGGGAAAAGTGAAAACTAGCACAGGTCATTAGTTGGCAAATGTAAAATATGATACTTCTATTTAAACTCTATAAACTCAGTCCTAAAGTAAACTCTTTTCTGTGTGGCTTTTTTTCTTGTTCTGTTTTTGTTTTAGTTGGTGGCCATCTATGAGATTTTAAAGGATGAAGAAAGGAGGCAAAGGTGAGTTAATTTTCACAGGTTCTTCAAGCCTTCATGCCAGTGATATATTGAAATCCTATTTGACTTAATTGTAACTCTTCGGGTGATTTGTTGCATAATTTCAGTTTGTAATTCCTATGTAGCTGTTTAATTAAAGATTGTATGTGGCTTAAAGGGGAAACTGGTGTATATTTTTGTATGATACACTTGTTATTATTCAAAACTAGTATTTGAAAGAACTTTAAAAGCTAGCTCTTATTTGGATTAATTTTTTTAACACGTAACAATCATATCCCTTTTTGTTGAGTTGTGTCAGTTATCATTGCTTGTTTTATTAAAGCTGTGGTTGAAAATATAGGCCACTGATTCAACTGTCAGTCATGTCTCACTATATCAATAAAAGGTTTGTTGCATGATATTTAGCGATTATTGCGAGTGTATGTCGTCTTCAACATTGTTTTCTGTTGCTTGCTTCATTGTTTTTTCTTTCAGATGTATTATAGGTAATACTGTAAACTTTGATATAAATAGTGTATTTTTTTTAATATAAATGATAGTTGTCCTTGCTGCTTCAGGTCCAGCAGTACTTGAAGGGGATAGGATTAAGAAGTGAAAACCTGGGGCTGGGCTGGTTTCTGGAAGACTATTTTGACCATTTAAAGGAATGATTATAAGGAAAACTAGGACATCAAAACAGTTTCTCTTTTGGGTTGGAGTTTTAGTAAATCATCTTTTGGCTTACAAAAGGGCTTCATGAGATATTTCTTGAAGGGTTTTTGGGTTTGTAGGTGTTTTGGCAGGAGTCCTGGCTTTATAGTATGGATTATCTACTTCTTGATAACCCTCTCTTGAAGTCTTAGGAAAATGTGCTTCATAGAAGTACTTCTGGAAATTTGTGGGTTTTTTTTATTTCACCTGTCACAAGAGATCTTCATTGTGAAGTTCCACTCAATTTTTTAAATAATTCTTAGTTAAGTGGTTTCAGAGCGCTTGAAAAGTGATTTATCTGACAAATTTTCTGACCTTCTTGTTTATAATATTGTTTGCATACACTTCGTGGTGTTGTCTCTCTGGAACTTAGTTGCAGCATGGAACTTAGAGGAATTTCCTTGCAGTTCTAACAGGAGCTTTTTGCATGGAACTGTGATGCAGTATCTTGTAAGAATTATGTTTTTAAGCCTTGTATACATTAAGAATGCGACTAACTTCTAAATAACCCAACTTCTTTGTGAGAATATTGTTAATTAGTGCAGCACAGTGATTACAAATGGGAAATTAAAGCAGCAGTAGACTGTTCTAGTTTAAATTGATTTCATTGTCAATAACTTATTTTGTACGTAGACAATGTTGTATTTTTCTTGCAGTGTGGATGTATGGTTGATGCTGCTTCTATAGTTGATTAAATATAAGCGTAGTGGATTAAACAGTGTTTACCTTCAGAGAATTTTCTGGAAACAATATGCAGAGTTTAGAGAGAACCTGCAGAGTAGCAGAGCCATATAGTTTCATTGCTTTGAGAAACCCTTTATTGATCTGATTTATTAGACAGTCTAATGATAAACTCTCAGTTGAGCTTGTAAATGGAGGGTGGTCTGTCCTGTATCCTGTAAGGTGTTGTCATAGCATATCTTTAAAACAAGTTTTAAGTAAGTGTGCTAGGCTGCTCCCCCTGTAATACGTTTCTGTTGTAAGGTAAATCATGGGTTTCTAAGCAAAGGGGAGAGTCGTTGCTTTTTGGGATCTTCCTACTTTAGATGTCGATATTCGTCTATGTGTTGTGTAAGGTGATGGACCTAGTGGAAGACACTCAAAAGTTTACTGTCATGCCCGTGCACTGGGGAGAAACTACACTACACCCTTTGTATCTCAGGGCTTATCAACTCAGTTTATCCTGATTCCAAAGACAGTTATTTGGGTCTGCTCTTGACTTGAAGACGTGATGGGATCAGGTAGAAATTAGTTCAATATCTTAAAAATTAGTTAGCGAGGAATTCTGGCAGTTTACCTGGGAATCCCTTCACAACTGGACACCTAAATGGTCTGGGGCACAGGATTACACCACCTGGAGAAGAGTGAGCTGAAGGCTTCTGTCCAGTGAGGGCAGCTGTACTTGCCTCTCGCTGTTCATCTCGGAAGTGATGTAATCTGTAAGCCAGCATTGGTCCTGGTGTGCCTATAGAGAGTAGAAAAAGTAAAGGCAGGAGTAAGGTCCTGCACGGCATGATTGAATGATTAACTCATTTAACCATAAAACTGTGTCTAATTACACCCTTTCTCCATGTCTTGGTGAATGTCAGAGGTGTTAATTGTTTATGTGCGTGTACAGAAACAGCCTTCTAAAAAGGCAGATCTGGTGGCTAGCTACATGTAATTATTTTTCTAAAACCTTTGTATTGTTATATTTATCAGTTAATTTTTTACTTTATCTGATGGCAGAAGCCTTTCTTAAAATATTATAGTTTCTCTACTGACAGTTACAATACAGGACTTCATACTTAAAATGTAGTTTGCTTTTTAGAGAAAGTCATATAGTTGCTTGTGAAATGTACAAATATTATATTAGTAGCACTACAGAATACAGTAATATTGCCATGTTAGTACTTTTCTCTTACACGCTTTTATTTATACGTAATCAAAACTTTCTAATGTTCTAACATTAAACACACGTGCAGCAATTGTTTAATGTTAAATTAAACATACATGCATCAGAATATAATATCTTATGTTTTGTATACACGCTTCAGTGTGTTTGAAATTCTACAGAAAAGTTTAGATATGTAGAGATAGGTGCATTTCCTGAAATACACTTTACTTTAGGGCTTGATGATAAATTTTATTAGCCTTTGATTATTTTTAATTTATGAAAAAGTAGATAGCTTTATGCACTTCTATTAATTGTAATTAGACACAAAAATCTTAAATTTTAGTTTCATTGTTTATTATCGTTTTAAGGAGGTTTTTTTACCTACCAGGTCTATCCTCTAACAATGTGGACTTGATTACAGGAAGCATTTGCAAAGGAATCAAGATATACTTGTTTAGAGTAAGAAAGGTGTTTATCTTAGCTCTCATTATAATTAAATGTCTGTATTCATAGGTATAAATTGTTCTGACTGACATTGCACTTGGATGTCTTTGACAGCTTGAGGGAAAAAAAGCCCCCAAAATAAAAAACGCTAGTGTGTTCTTCCCATATTTCAAAATAGATCTCATTAATTCAAGGTTATAGTATATAAACTACATCAGATTTCTGAAATTATTTGAAACATGAATTGCAGCGGCTCTCTTAAAGGGAAAAGTAAATTATAATTGTATTAAAATAGATGATACTGTAATTAGCTACTACAGTTAATGGATTTTTTTTTTTCTTGCAAGGTAATTGATTCTACAAAGAGCTCTAAAAACTATTTCATGAAACTTTACAGAAGAATGAAATTTTAATAATCTTGCAGTTGGTTATTTGTTAGTACAAGATTAAAAAGTCTTGTCTATAATCCTGAGTTTTTAAAATAAAGATTCAACTTAAGTTATAAATGGGGATATATTATTTTTTTTGGTCTTTTTTTCTGGTCTGGTGCTTTGGGGTATTTTAGCTTGCTGACTGCTACTTTTCAGAGACAATTGGCAGGCATACTTGTATGTTAAAGATTTGCTGCATTCTGTGTACATATGTCTGAGGAAAAAATACTGCAGATGTATTTTCCCTTTTCAGCTTGATTTTTTTTTTTTTTCTTACGTAGAATGACAATTAATATAGGTTGCCAAAAGAAGAATGCTTTGTAATTAAATTTTCAATGTAGTTCTTGATGCACATGGATTAACTTTCTTTCATAGTTAATATAGGTTTCTATAAAGAAATTCTTTAATGAGAAACTTGCTTTCAATTAAACTGTATCCTAAATTTGGAAATCAAGATTTAAAAATTATGGGGAGCTTTTGAGTTTCAGTAGGATCATTTTCCAGTTGAAACCCTAAAAATCATTGATATCTTTATTTTTCAAATACAGAGCTTAATTACTATTGAAAGCAGTGATTTATCTTTTAACAGTATATATTCTAAAAAGTGTGTTATAATAGAAGCTATCTTCCCTTAAAATGGCCAGTCGTGTGAGCCATAATGCTCATTGATAGTAAAATCAATAGAGCATTGATTCTGAGACTTAATCCTTAGAGACTGTTGTTCAGAACAGCGGACGTAGCCTAGTAAATACAGAGTGCTGTTTAAAGTGTTTAATGCAAGAGGCTCTGCTGTCTTAATTTATTTTTTCTTAACAGATAATTTATAATAGAACATGGTTGCCAAATGTTCAATTGCAATCTAGTTTTACATATTGCTATATTGTTACCATTAGCATGTATGGACCTTATTTAATCAGTAGCCACATTTTCAGTACGTCAGTTAACAAGCCTTAGTGTATAAGAAAGGCAAATGTTCAGTAAATTTATAGTAGTATTAAAAAAAAAATTTCTTGATTCTACATATGCTTCTCTGAACCTTTAAAAGGAAGAGCATCTTTTGTGAAATCTTATAGACTTAATTTGTTTTAAAAATGGTTTTGTTTTAAAATATTTTCTTGTATTCTAACAATAAAGTGTTTAGCAAATGCATTATGTTTTTTTAAAATGCTAAAACTTGTACTTAATTCTTAAACAAAAAGTTAAGTAGAAGTTTTAGTTTTGAAACAACATCCTAAGCAATTTTTCTGAACAGAGTTTGTGTTAAGGCATCAGTAGTTAGTTCATTCTGACTTACTGGGAAAGGAAAAAAAAGTTATGACTCCAAATTTTACAATAATGGATATTAATCTTAGTATTCTCATAATTGTCATGAAAGATAGAGTTTTGTAATATGAATTTTACTTCTGGTAGCATTCAGAACACTGCAGAATCCTGAGGTGTTAAATCTTTTGCATAGAAATAACGGTGCCAACTTGAAAAAATGTTTTATCAGAAGGCAGCTTTTCTAGCTGCGCTGAATTAAAGTGTGTTTTTAAATTGAAAACCGTTGCCTCTTTTTCTGCTTAAAAAAATGAATTTGCTTGTGGAAATTTTTTTTTAGTACATCTCCAAGGTATCAATTTAATAACTATCAAAGTAGCTAGTGCAGTTGTTGCATTTAAATTGATTTACATGTCAAGACTGGCAGTTTAGCAGCTGCGCTATTATTCCTGGATCGGTCAATTTACTTGAGAAAAACCTACTACTGAGTTCTACTGACCTGCATGACAATATAGGCCCTATTTCTATTCCTGTAATTAGGCCTGCGACTAACTCAGAATATTTTTAATTAAAATATTTTGGTCAATGTGTTGCACCAAATTAGGCCTTTCAGTGCAGATTTAATTCTGGAAACGGTGTGATTAGAATATGTAATGAGTTGTGTTCAATTTAAGATTAACAGGTTGTGCATCTTGAACATACAGGTTTTGGAGTTTACTGTAGAGATTTTTGTTTGAAACTTCACTCTGAAAAGTTAACAAATAGAAAAATCTATTTTGCATGTCTGTGGTTTATTTTTAAATTGATAACATACTGTATATAGAAGACCCCAGACATATTAAGATATTTCAAGACATTTGTGTGAAGAAAAACTGACAATTTGTCATAAAGTGGTTTCTGTACAGTCAGTGGTGTTAGTAAAATTAAACAGTTTTAAAACAGATGGATTTTGGAGGCAGCTTTTTAAATAGAAAATCAAAATCATCTAGCTGTGGTGAACTTTGTTTTCTAACATCAAAATCAAGCCTTTAAATTAATATCTGACACAGAATGGATGTTAAGTCTGGCAACATTTTTGGCTAATAGATACTGTGCTGCTGAAGGACAAAACAAAAGCAAAGATACTTCTCCCCTCCCCCCAGCACTTGTGCTTTTAATTTGTAAAAGAAAAAAAAAAAAGAAAAGGTTTCTGGTGTTTGAAATTTTTGGTTTTTGCTAAATATTTAAGTGGTTTGTTATTTACTTCTATCATGGAGACCTGCCCACTGACTACTGGGCAGGTAGGACACGTCTACGTTTCTAGAAGTCTCTTATTTCAGAAGGGAACGAACTAGAGGGGAAGGGGATGGTGGTGTTGCAGGAGCAATCAAATTACTTGTTGTTGTTTGTTTGCAAAAGACTAGATAATGTTTCCCCAGCCTTTGGTTCTGGATTCTGTTTGTTAGCACCTGACAAAACAAGGCATTGCTCTGTTAAAAAAAAAAATAAATAAATTACTAAATGATCTTTTGTGTGCGCATTATTCAGGCGGTCTGTGGATTATCATTTGTTTTGTTTTATAATTGGATGGTTTGGCTTATTTCATTTTTAGCTCTCCATGAAAGCCTGTTATATTTGCTACTGTAGGTATGATGATATTCTGATCAATGGACTACCAGATTGGCGACAGCCTGTATTCTACTACAGGCGAGTGAGAAAAATGAGCAATGCTGAGCTGGCATTACTCTTGTTCATTATACTCACAGTGGGTCATTATGCTGTGGTTTGGTCTATCTACCTGGAAAAACAGCTGGTAAGTATTGGTAATAAATCAAACTTGCTTCAATTATTACTATTGAATTTCCTACACAGAAGTTTGCATATTATAGGGCTCTCTACCATTTCCCATGTTTTGAATTTGTATTGTTCATAATTTAAATGGATTGTATTTAGAATGGCGATAATTACAGAATGAGACATTCAGCATATCAGAAATAGTAATCTAAGAACTACTTAATTTTTTTAGAATTGGTAATAAATAGCAAGAGATGGTTCTTTGGTTTTTAACTGGAAGGAAGAAGAGGAATAAAAACCTCTTCTGTCATCTGTTGGTGCAGAATCGTATGCTACTGTAGCGATACCTGTGATTTTCCCAGATGATGTTTAAAAATAATCAAGTTTTATTCATTTAAAAGTCATACTTGCTTTGCCTTTGTTCTTAGTTAAATGTTCTTTACGTTTTGGGGTTTTGTTAACAGGATAGGCATTGGTAAGCAGAATAAAACACATTTTTTTGTTTATTTTGCGTTTTGTCATATAAAAATCTATCGCATTTAGTAGACTAGAAAAAAACCTAAGTATAACTTGAAAAATATTCATACATTAGCATCTATTTACTTTTTTTATTTTCTACTGCATTATTGAAGTTGATGAATGAGAAAGGAGGCAAGTTGAATGCTTTCTCTTCTTAGAAAACTTTGATTGCTATGGAGATACACATGAGTGACAGAACTGGACTTCATGTGTGTTTAAAGACTGGATACCATGGCAACAGTTATTGTTAAGATAGATCATTTTACTTAATCATGTAGGACCCCTAGATACATTTGCATAAATGCTACTCTACTGTTTACCCTTCACAGAAGAGTCCCAGTAACATTTATGGTTTACATGTTAATGATAAGCTGTAACTGTAGTTCTTTCTACATCAAGGATGAACTGCTTAGCAGAAAAAAGAGGGAGAAGAAGAAAAAAACAGGCAGCAGGAGTACAGATGAAGCCAAACTTGCTGCTCTAGACAAAAATGAAAGGTGGGAAGGAAGTCTCTTGTTTTCCATATTTTAAAATATTTCATCAGCTAGTGGTTTAGTTCTATCATTTTCTCCTTGTATCTTTGAAATATTTTATGAGGAAAATAAATGTGTTTGCAGTAACAACCATTGCTGATATAAAGTAGTATAGGTGTATTATCAAGTATTGATTTGTAAATAAATATGTGGTGTTTGTTCAGCAGATCAACAATAATTGAAAGATTACGGCTGAATTAATAGTATCTGGCTTATAGAAAGGTATTATTTCTACAAATTGTTTTTAGAAGATTTTACAACTTTTCCCATCTTTGAAGATTTTTGCCTTTGATTACAATTAACAAATTACAATTTATTTAAGCTTTAGTTTATTACAATACCAAGCAAGGAGCTTTTATGAGGTTTTAATGCTTGTCTGATTTAATGCTTTTTAAATCTGATTAACTTAAAAACAAGCCTGTTGGTAAAGGCTTCTAACACCATTGTTTGTTAAGAAACACATAGGGAAATAGTGACTTTCAGGACACTCCAAAAGATACCACCATTTCTTGTATTGATTCATAGAAAGAAATAAAGGGTTTAAATAGTTCACACAGCAGGGGCATGAACTGGATCAATGCAGGATGGAGATCAGAGACCATTCTGCCTGTCGTCTTTCTTGATGACATCAGTGAGTAATGCTCCAGTGAACTGCAAATGACATTAATTTTTATGTATTGTTTTGTTTATGCTACAGTCTTCATATCTGGTTGTCAGCACTTGTGAACACTTGGTCAAGACTTGAGGGGTTTTTTTGAGCTGAAGTGATTATGGGGCTTATGAATGTATTTTCCTGAAGAAAAGAGCTTTTTAAGAGATTAAAATACAGCAATGAATAGAAGTTAGCTGTTATGTATTTTGAATTAAATAACCAAAATGTCTTTAATGTTATGTAGTTACACATTTTTATAGGAGTTGGCAAGCGCTAATCATCTTGAAGGATAATGGGAAAGTTCTGACTTTGTGTGGCGGTAATAAACAACTTACAATTTTATTCGACTGCAGAGTACTGGACAAACCACAGTGGCATGACTTACTTCCATGCAAGCTGGGAATATGGTTCTGTCTCACTGTGAAAGCTTTACCTCAGCTATTCCAGGTAATAATAACGATTTTAAGTTATATTACTTTATTTTTGATGGTGTTATTATGCATAATCAGATGTGTAGCGCTTGTTCTTATGAATTTTCTGGCTCAAGAACATACATATATATATATTTAAAAATGACCCTTTGGGGCAAATTTACTATCATAAGTTGATCAAGATATTAATATTTTAAATCGGTATTAATCTTAATGTGCTAGGCAAAACTACAATAATAAATGATGGTAGAGGAGTGATATATATACATCTAATTAGGAATAACAATGTCTTTTAAGCAATCTGTTAACAAAAGTATTTTTATCTCAAACAGGCAAATGCTATGTTTTCATAGCAAATATTAATATGTCATTTAAATTTGGGGTAACAGTGAAATTACTTTTTCTGATTGAGTGAGCTTTTTTGAGTTATTGGATAACGATATAAAATGATACCTGAAATTACTAAGGTCAAGTAGCAAAGATATGGTTGTAGTTTATAAATATAAATGTGACAGACCTGCCCACTCTTGTGTTTTTTTTAATTTAATACTATAAACTATAAAATTTAGCTGATATTCATCCAGTGTAAGTATTGTCAGAGCAGTTAACACAATAACTTTTTAATATCACGTGCTCTTTCTTTGCATTTCCCTTGATTATACCCATTTGGTTTTAATACCTTTGTCACTGCTACTGAATATGGATCAGGGAATGCAAGGTGGATTTTACTTTCATTTACAGAAATATTGAGTATTAATTCTGAAATATAAATAGTATAAATGGCATCAATGTTCAATTTCTGTCTGTGTTCAAGCTGGAAAAAGCATCTAATCTATAATTGCTAATCTATTAGGAAAAGGCTTGTAAAAATTATAAATGCAATTAGGTCTAGTCTTCCAGCATCCATTTTTATAGTCTTTCCTACAAAAAGATGGAAAAGTTAATATCTCTTCCTCTTTTAAAAATTTCCTTAGAGCTGTGTGGCTATTTTATTAAAGAAACAGTTCTTTCTGAAAGTTTTTAAAGCAGAAATGATGATGCTTAATTAAGTCAACTGTTGTGTCCAAATTAAGCTTTGATGTTCCTCCCTCATTGAGGTGTCAGATGGAAAAGAATGGAGTTCAGCAATTGCTGTTGCTGCGTTTTTGAAATATTCTTCATAATTATAGTGCTTTCTCTTTTGCCTTAATTGCAAAATAATCAAAATATTATAGAATATAGTAAGATTCACAAAGAATTCTAAACTAGGACTTCTTATAATCTAAGATGTTGTTTTCTCAGTTTTATCAGATTTATGATAGTCTATTAAGAAGTCACTCTAACAGGTTTCCGATTTTCTGTTCAAAAATCAGCTCCTATGTCTGCCAGAATAGGCAGAAAAGTCGGATACAACAAAAGTGACTTTAAATCCATTAAATCAATGGTAGTGGGGGAAAAAAGAAAGCTATCCAATAACTTATGGAAAATTGGAGACCAGCAAGCAGGGATTGGGTGACAGGGGAAGCAGGATGTAGAGGAATTCAGAGCTGGAAGGCTTTGGAGCAAGGAGGAAGCAAAGGGATGGCATTCCAGAGTATATTGCCCCATGTGTAAATCACACTACTGCCTAACTCGAGGGTTTGTTCTGTTGTTGTTTAAGATGACCAGCTGATTATGTAAGTTAAAATGCAATAAAATGTAAGTAATGTTCAATATTAATAATAGTCAGGACTTCAAGTACCTGAAATGAATTACTGTAACTTATTAGTTAACAATATTTAAAGAAATATTGCCTCTTTTGAAGAGCATAATAGCACCAATGACCTCATGTTGGAGATCTTTTCTGAAGTGACAGTAAAAAGATACCCTGTATGTTTTAACTAGTTGGAACAGACACACCTCTGGGCTCTGAGTTGTTTTTAAGGTTTTAGCAAGTTCTGCTGTAGTTGCAGTTACCAACATCTAGCAAAAAAGTAGTTATATTCACATGATTGTACCCTAGTACAGAGATGCTGTTTTGAATAAAAGTGCTTTTCTCTTCAAAAACACGCTAACGTAGGCTAGAGATTTCAGGGTATTTCAGGCTTTTAGTATAAGTAGAATCACTAGGGCAGCTTACCTGGTAGAGAAGACTCCTAAAGGTACTGAATAGTGTTATGTGTACTAGTTACACATGCAAATTATTCAACAAGGTGTTACAGTGGTTGACATAAGGATGGCTGCTACAGATTTTAGCTGTTTGAGTTAATCTAAATGATTTCAGTCATTTAAGAGCCAACAAGGTATTTTAGAAGTTGGCTGTCATCGTCTGCAACTAATGTAATTGTAGATTAACTTCTAAAAATGCATCCATATTTAAATGAACACCATTTGGGACAGAAAAGGGGGAGAGCAATAATTTAAATTAAATGTTGCTTCTGCCACTGAGTTTTTCAAAGCCCTGTCAGTGAAGTAGCTGAACTGCTTCCTCAAATTAAGGAAACAAAACCACCTGCCTTTGTACATAAGCTCTTCTTCAAAGGAAACGTTATAAAAAACAAACACAAACCCACAAAACAAAAACCACAAGGAGATGTCAATTTAAACTTTTTGCCACCTTTTGCATTGATTCATTTAACCTAGCATCTATCTCTTCCCCCATTAATTAATGTGAATATTCTACTCACAAGAGCTCTGATTCGGGTTGCTGAGCTTCTGCCCGTGGCTGGCTCTCACTTATCCAGTTGAGTGTCTTTCTCCTACTTCCCCTCCTCCTTCAAAATGTCAGATTTCAGAAGGAGGCACTTAAAATAATTAAGGTGGGCCTTTACTGAAGAAAAATGCTTTGTTTGCATGCCCTTGTGATGGCCTATGCCATTTTATTGTAGTCTGCATTTTATGTCAAGAAAGTGGAAGAAAAATGGGTGAGAGGAGGATGAGAGAAAGTAAAAAACGATTGTTTTTTTTAAACTGTTGACAGTTGTGTTTTGAGAGAGACTACATAGGCTTTTATATCCACAAATTTAGTTTAGTTGAATTTGGGGTGAAAACAGCATCTCTTTAAGCTTGTTTGAAGAAGTGAAGGGAAACAAATACATAACATGTATATCATCAGTCAAATATCTGTGGTGTGAAAGAATCATTAAGTGGAGTGTAAATTATATTGACTATTACCAAGTTTAATTCTTATAATGTAGGCTCAAGAAAAAGATAGAAAAAGAACATAAATTGTTTCTCAGGTAATTTATAGTTTAGTCTTTCATGAGAATAACTGGAAGAAGGCTATATATTTAAAAAAATAAATAAAAGAAGGAGAAAAAAAAAGAAAACTCAATTAAAATTCTTTAATGGAACTGAAAATTGTTCTTACAAAGAAACAAGCCAGCTAAATATAGTGGGAAGAATTTCAGCTGAAATGGTGAATGTAACACAGAATAGACAGTTGCGTTAAGTATACTTTTCTTTTGTGAGAGAACAGTAATATGTAAATTGCGGTTTATTCCCAAAACAGCTGACTAGAGTTTTTTCTTTGGATGTGCAAACATACAACTTAAGAAAAGTCATCTTTCTTAAAAATGTCATTAATTGTTCTTCACAAAATATTTCCTTCAGAAAACTGAAGACAGGAATGTTTCATAGTGTTCTTGTCAACTACTTTTCTACCACCTTGATGTGGTGAAGCTTAGCAATGAATGTCTTTATTTTTACACCAGCTTCATTAATGCTAGTCAGCACTAGGAAGTGTTTTTTATTAGTTAAATTATAAGCCTGCTGTTGTCCTGAGTGTAATGGACCAGAAAGCATTTTTGGTTGTTTCAGGCAGAAATGGATTCTTGCTAAGAAAATGAAGTTTCCTGTTATCTTCCGTCTCTAACAGTGTAGGTGTAGCGTACACCCTAGCAGCAAACTGGCGGAAGAACTTCTGGTGGCTCACCAGTAAGGAGAAGGCAGTTCCATACGTAGTTGCACTGGGTATAACCTAGTGAGATTATCAACAGAGCTTTCAGTTACAATGGAAACTTTTGTATATAAAGACCTTTGTGTAGCACGAAGTGAATCAAAACAAAAAGGCCAGTAATTTATTTTTATGTAGACTACCAGATGGTAATTACTGTAGCTGATTTAGTAGCCTGGAATAGATTCAAACTAGTGACCCAGAGGTGTTTAATTTCTTGGCATTTTTTCCTCAGGTTTGCTTTTAATTCATGATTACGTTTCAACACCTGTTTAGAGATGGTTCAGCTTTGGCCTTAAATGGATTGGCAATGTGTCATTAAACTCAAGAGGTTTTGCCAGCAGAGCATCTCCTTCGCAAAGTTAGCTTTTAAGCGAGATTTGATTAGGTCAGCAAGCATTTGTGTGGGTTGTTTTTGTCTTCAGGTATGGCTTCATATAAAATCATCTTGTGTGATTAAAATAAAATTTATTGCATTTAATAAAGTATGGCTTAAAAAAAGAGATTTTTTTGGGGGGGGAAGGGGTTTATTCAAGTCAGTAAGGTTAAATATCTCCCTAATTCCCAGCTCTACAGGGTTTTGATGTGTTCCAACTTACTGTACAGCACCAATGTTGATATAAGTTGTGGGGAGCGAGCAATTGCAGGATGTGTGGCACGAGTGATTGTCCATTTGCTCTGTTTCTTGCTATTTTGCAGCTGTTGGGAGAACCAAAGTAGGGCTGAAGCTCTTGACCCTGAGGTCAATTAGAAGCTTAGAAGCAGGTCAGAGGAGAGAGGATGGTATTCTGGGTGTATACGAGTGAGCAAAAATAATTTGCGTCTAACAGGGTACTGTCTGAGGCTCTGGAGACAAAATGTGTTTTCCTGCGTAGTAAAAGTTTTAAGTAAATGTAAGATACTAAAGAAATTTGCCTTTAATTGCCTGTTGTTCTGTGGCAGCCAATTTTGTTCTGCTCCTTCAAATAACTTGCTGTATGTCTGCATATCCCAGCACAGGCGTTAAAGGAGTGTAGGTCCAGGAGTAGCTGGGGTGTACCAGGCGATACTGGCTCGCAGTTAATGGTACTGTTCTGTTGCGGTATGAGGTTTCCCGGGGTGTGAATGGGGTCCCAGGGAGGCCTTGCAGCGTTGGCCGGGGTTCCCCCATCTGGCTGCCTTTTTTTCACTGGTGTGGCTGGGGAAATACCCAGCAGATACCCACAGCCTGCTGCTGGTCACCCAGTGCATCCGAGGCCTGGGGACCACGCTTCAGCTGCCCACAGGCTGTACGCAGCTGAAGGGCCTGGCCACACCTGATATTATTCCAAGGTCAAAGCATGATTTTCTGATTATAAAGGAGGAAGTAATGCAATTCCTATTTATTTACTAGTTTGCCTTTGAGTAAACATGTAAAAATGCCAAAGAGAAATATAAATCATAATGTTTAACTTTTTTTTAACATTATTTCTTAGGATAACACATTGATATTACTAGTTTATAAACCCATCAAAAGAGTGGTTTTGTTGTGGTATAATGGCCAGCATTTTTATTGCACAGAACTAGCAAATTGAAGGTCGGGTGTTGTGGTAATTTTAATTTGACTCCTTTTTCTCTCTCTGTTTTTTGTACAAATTGTACAAGAACACTGTCCTCAAAAAGACAAAAATCAGTTCACAAAATTAATACTAATATTTCTCTTTAAGTCTATGTATTGATTGAATAAGACTTAATGCAAATAAAATTATTTCAATACACTGATTTTAAGTATGCTTGTGGGAAAGTTTCCAGTTAACTGAATTCTGAGGGGATGCATTTTGTTTCTATCATTCCCTTGCCCAGAGGAGTAAGATGTGAAGCTGATTCTATCACAAAATCTGTAATGAAGGTTCACATATGGCAAATACAGCAAGTTGTTTCCAATGTTTGCCTTATTTCTTGTAATCTCTAGTCTTTCTGTGGTAGACCAGAAAGCTGGGAAGATTAACTGGAGGGTAAAAAAAAAAAAAACAAAACCTCACAAAGCAAACAAACCAACAAAACCTCATCACCCTTCCTAAAAGTCAAGGAGAGGCCGAAGTGGCTGGGTCTTACTCAGAACTGAAGTTTTTAGTTCCAGAATTAGTAGTTTGAATAAATACCGTATCTGTTGATTTAAAAACAACAAGCCAACCAAAACAAACAATCAAAAAAACCCACAAAAAACCTCCAACCAACCAAAGAAAAAAAACCCTTAAAAGTCTGGTATCAAGAATTTCTGTATTTTTGTGTAACTCAAGTGCAGCTTTGCCTTGGCAATCTCAAATTTATTGACATGAGACAATATTGATGTAAAAAGGAACTGAAATACAAGGATTTTTCAATATTTTTGGATCTTAATTGTGGTTAAAATATTGAAAGTGCATTAATGAAGTGTTTAGCTGTCAATTTTATTTTTCTTCTGCAACGCTTTCTGAAATTTTTGGTTAAATATGAGGGTAAAGAGGAACTTCCTATATATGGCAGTTGAAATATAATTTAGAAATACTAATAGCAGAATTTTGTGTTTCTAATAATCTTTTTTCATTCTGTTCCCTTTTGGAGAGTATATTTGAGATCATAGTATGATAAACCAGCATATATTAGCCCTCTTCATTATTCTTTTTGCTTAACTACATGCATATTACTGCTTTGATAGTGAAGAAAGGCAATGTATTTGTGTTGATGTTCTTTTTTGAAAACTTCAAACTCCTGCAAATGAGAACAAAATATTTCTGATTTGATAAGCTGGAGCTTTTAGTTAGAACAGTTCCAAGCTGTGTGTGTCTCTTTCCTCTGTCCCTTTCCACCCCCAGAAGGATAAAAATGTTGCTTTTCTTATGTGCTTTTCTTACTTCACCTTCTACTTTAAGGTGAAGTAGGTATCAGGTATAAAATTTTGAAGTTGTGCGTATTTTGAGCTCTTTGGGAAAAGATCCTTTAAAAGAAAAATCACTACTGAATCTTGGGGAAGGAGCATTAGATTGGAAGAGGCTGTATCTATATTGCCAGTGTTTTTAGGCCCTAAAATGTTTGTATTGAGGCAAAATGACTGCTTAAATGAGTCACTTTGGAAAAGTAAAAAATCTGAACATAAATCTGTTTTGAAATACTACCAAAACTGAATATGCTTGAAAACGAATATCCCTGTTGAGATTGATACTATTGAAAACTAATGAGGAGTAAATTGAAATGTGCTTATTTATGTTAAGGCAGAAGTTTTCTTCAAAGAACTTCCCATTTTAAACTGTTTTCGAGTGTTTCTTTCATTTTGACTTGTAAGGTCTAATACACATGCAGTTTGTATCTGTTGGCTAGCATCTTTACTCAGCTATGTCTTTTAATTTCACTTTACAACCTGTAGAGCCATTTCTTATGCTTTTGTGGGAAGGATTTGATTTTCAAATCTTCAAAATCCATTTTTCTTAAATTTTTTGGTTGTTTTTTTCTTTATATGTATACATTTTTACATGTGCTTCAAAATGTGCAATCTCCCCTTTTTTTTTTTGGTTATGCTATCAGCTCTAATAAACTGTGGTTAATAAGATAAAGGACTAATGTTGCCTTTATTACCTGGATATTACTCCATTTGCAGTGATAATCCATTTTATATCCATAAAGCAACAATACTACTAAATTTCATTTACGTGCTTCTGACTAGTTTTCTTTGTTGTTCAGCTATTGTGTCTCATTTTCATCTGAGCCACATTTCCAATTGTTCAGTGATTGACATGCTGGAGAGATTGACAGTTACCCCCTAGTGCCTGCTGTCTGGAGATCCCACAAGCAATAATGGATTTTACACCAGAATTTAGCATCAAATATTGGCTTTCAGTGTCAAATGGGTTAAATTTAAATGCCGGTTAATTGTAGCCATTTTTAAATCATAGCCTTAAACAAAAGCATTTTTTGGATATCAGTATGTCTGAGTCCTGTGTGTGCCACGCAACCCAAAGGTCTCAAACTCATAGAAGTTAACAATGACATTTAATGGCTGTTACTGTTTCTTAATGATGCCAATAGTCCAAATCTGGAGAGTACAAAGAAAGTTACCGTATGTGGTAGGGAACTCGTATTTCAGGTAAACCGAAAAGAGAGCCGATGCTGATCCTAATTTTGTCACTCAGTGTTATAATATAGAAACTAAATATCTTTCCTCAAAGCCTTCATATCTGCTGTTAGTGCTCCTGTACCTACACACTTTTTTTTTTTTAATCCCTAATTCTACCAGAACCATCAAAAAACCTCTCTTCCCCATCTCCAAAACAAAAACTGTGACCGTGTGGGATGCTTTTAATCTGCTCTGTTCCAGCAGCAAAAAGTTACATAGTCTTAAAAATTTCTTGTGTGCTGTGATCTCCTACATAATCCTGGCAGAGAAATCTAACTTCCATTTCCCGTACCCAAATGTAAAGACAATTAAGGAGTAAGAAGAGATATTTTGGAAGGAGATGAAACCTTACTGATCTCTTGTGGGAATTTGTCAGAGTTTTTCTTCAGGCATGCTGACTAGTATTAGTGAGATGTCTCCAAAGAAACATTACAAAGCTCTGCTCCGAGCTGGATCACGATTCTGCCCTGTGTTGTCCCACCTCTGTCAAGTATCTTTGAAGGGGCAGAGGCCAGTGTAACGCAAAGAACAGCTGTTGTGTCATGGTATCTTTGCAGGAAGGAATGGTTTTGGATGACTCCTACCATTAGAGGCAGCGATAAGGACTGCTTAACTCAGTTGTTTTTTTTTTCAAAATTTATTAAGATGTCTTTATTTCATTTTTAATGAGACCAGGTTTTGTTCAAGTTTATGGGATTATAGTTGAAATTATAAAAATATTTCCTGATGTTTTACAGTACATTCTACATTAAAATTTAAATCACCCTTTATATGTAAAAAGTGGGACTGTTAATGTAGTAAGAATAAAAATAATTTTGGCTATAAAGAACTAAAAATAGGTTTATCTAATACTATAATTAATTTTGATTTAATATAATAGATGTTCTGCATGCTTGGAAACGATAATAGTTTTTCTATTTCAGCATTTCTATTATATTTCTAGCATTTCTAGATTCATTGTTTTTGCATGAGTATAGAAATCTTTTCAACAGATAAGTGAGAGTAAGGAAACTCCCCTTACCTATTACTTCAGCAGTCTGGTTGTTCTTGTTGGAAAGCTTTCAACACAAATCTCTAATTACTAATTCATCAGATTTTTGGAAATGTGTAACTTATTGTGAGATTTATGACAGGACTTCTGGTTTTATGTGCAAATTTGCCAAATAGATTCAGATTGGAATCTAATTTAATCCTTGGATAAAAAATGTTAATATATATTTTTCAATACCTTAACAGCAATATAGAAGTTGGTTTAAAAAAAAAAGGGGGATGAGTGTGTGAACAAATCGCATTTTGGAACATGCAGTTAGTGTTACCGTAATGAGTTCACACTAAGATGACTGCCACCTAGCAATTGCCTTTGTTTGTCCCTGCACACACTAATTAAAAATTAAAATTAAAACTTTAAAAATTTTAATGCAAATTTTCTTTCTTCCTTGAACTTCCAGATTGCTGATGTGAGCAGAGTGGGTACCTGGCCTCTTACAAAGCTGTAGGTAGTGATCAGAAATGTTTTCCTAACCGTTTTGCCTTTCAGGTTGTTGATGAGCATCATAGTCTATAATATCAACGCTATTACCTTTGAACCTTTGTTACACAGAAGTTCTACGTTCTAAACAAATACTTTCTATACTGAAAATTACTGTAACTCAAGGAAACAAATGTACCTTAAACTCTTTGGTGAGGTTAATTGAGAACTTAAGACAGAGCCATTGCAATAACTTGTTTGTATAAGGATGCTAATGCCATTGCAACGTTTTCTTAAAGGATGCCAGACAATTATATGTAGAATATAAAGAAACAAAAATGAAGGCGAAAGAAGATGCCCTGGCTAAGGCTGAACTTGAAACACTTCAGAGTGAGTTTTTACCACTGTCTTAATAAACAAAGATTTAATATGATATACCTACTACGCACGATGTATATGAACAAATATTTTTATAATCTTCTAAAATACATGCTTTATATATTTTGGTACTGCTGTTAAATTTAAATAAGCTTTTCATTTTGTGACTAATTTTGCTGCTGGTTTGTTCCTGTAGAAGCATAGAGCTCAGGCAATAGTTATATAGCAGCAACAAAAGCTTACTTTGCTAGAAATGTTTTGTTTGATTGTTGCTAGAAAATGTTTGCTAGAAATGTTGAGGGAAATCTCAAATGTATAGATCTGAAAGTATACATTTTTCAGAAGTGATCTCTTGCATTTTGAGCATTTTTGTATTCTTTTTCTGTAAATATTTTTTTAAGTAACATGTTTAATAATTCTTTTGTGCATATTGAGTTGATTTCTGTGATAGAAATTGAACATAATTTGAATTTCCAAAAGCATGGATGCAGACTTTGGAGATGGATTAATGCTATTGTTGAAATAAATGCCCTAAAGTCTTTACACTCTTATAAAAGACCAGAGAAGGCAATTAGCATTTCCCTTAATAAAGTATTCAGAATAATTATACTTGACTTTCCCTTTTCTTCTTTCCATTATTTGCTTTTGCCAGTGATTAAACCTGCTCTCTTCTGAAGACAATTTTTAAAGTTTTTTTTGGTCTGTTTGTATATGTGTGCTTGCTTGCTTTATTTACTCTACTTAAGTGTATGCTTTTAAGTTCCTTTATTCTGACAAGTGCATTGAGTGTCCTATAATAATTTACTGGCTTTGAGTATGCATAAGCCTTTAGGCACTTAAAATACAGCTGCATTATTTATATTTACAAAATAGCTTAATTTTGTAAAATCAGCAAAGAGGTCCAGTTTCAGCGGTAATTCCTAATTTATCTGTAGCTGAATCCATTTTGAGAAAATGGATAACATTCAGCACCTCAGCGAGCATTGTGGACCCAGGCCAAATCTAGCAAACCAGTTCATTTAATGCTTGTTAGGGAGGCCTGCCATTATGTGTGAGATACCTACCACAAAATGGGCCCTTGAAAAGGGTCTTGACTTGGGTTATTAAAAACTTGTTAAATTGTCAGACAGTAACGTATTGCCATTCTTCAAAGCAGCTGGCGTATGTTCTTCATTGAAATCTGCGAACTACTGTTTGAAAAGGACTAGTTTTTTAAAACAGAAGTGCAAGTGTAAAGTCAGTAAAATTGAAGCGTGCGTGCTCCTGTGTTTTACTGAAAGACCAAGTGTGAACTTTTCAGTATTTCTCCTCAACCAGGTGTCATGTGAGAGCCATTTTTCTTTGTTACCTGCAGTGGCGGTGCCCTCACGTGAGAGGTGTGGGTCTGGCACTCTTCCCCCTCCAGGTCACCCCTGACAGAAGCACCACCCGGTCCCCCTGTCGTGCTGCTGGGTGCGACATGGCGTGTGACCCCCCTGTCTGCCAGGTGACCCAGTGTCCCTCACCTGGGCAGCGTCCAGTCCTCACCAGTCTCACTGGTTGGCATCCTGCCCTCCCTTGGTAGGTTTGCTGGCAGGGAGCAAGAGGAAGGATTGAGAGTCACCACCTGTAACTAGCGGAGTTTGAAATTTGGCATGGGATTCATTTGGTCAGCCGTTGCAGTGCTATCGCTGGGCAGCAGAATGAGCTGTCAGTTAATGTTTTTTTAAAAGAAGTGGGACTCCCAAGAGAAGAACAAGAGGATGTATCTAAGTTACTGTGGGCAAAAATAATTATTTAACTTTTTCCTGAACCTTGCATGCAAAGCATCTGATAAATTTGCTTATTTCATTATATTTTTCTGCATTGTCACTTCACAATTAGCATAGAAAGGGTGTAAATCACCAGATGTGCATTTTGTTTGCCCCTAATCTGCTTAATTTTAGAGACCATCCTTGGAATGCGAGTTCATCATAACAGTTCCATCTAACTAGTTAAGTAAATGTATCTCATGCAGATTAGCAGTAGCTGTTGTCCAGTGCTTTTTTTTTCATGAACTAATTGCCAGTTTCCCCCCATGTCTGTCTGCTTTCCTGCTGAAATTGTGTGGTGTTCTGTATGTGGCTTGAATTAAAACCAGAGAAGGGTACTGGAGGAGGAAAATATAATTTGCCAAGTAGGAAAGAGATGACTCTACTGAGATGTCATTAAGTGCTATATTTGGTGAGGAGTGTGAAAAAGTAATTTCTTGGTAAGTCAATATTATGCACAATTTTGATTTCTTTTTCTGGCACTTTTGCAGCGTCTTACCACTTCTCAATCCATTCGAAACTGTCATTTACTACCTTAGTAAAATATAGCAACTTTACAACTTTATGTTACAAAAATACAACAACTTAGAATACAGACCTTGTGTTTCTAGGAAACATGGTTTTGTATGGAATTACAGATCATGGAATGGCTTGGATTGGAAGTGACCTTAAAGATCATCTAGTTCCACCTCCCCTGCGGTGGGCAGGGACATCTTCCACTTCCAGATAACTGGGTGTTTTATGTACAAAAATAAAAGTGGTTTGTCTTGCATTTTTTGATGCCCTTTTCACATTTATATAACAGAACACAAAATTTATTTTTAAATTAAAGTGCTTTAATTAATAAACTTTCTGTTAACTTTTCCCTCTCCTGTAGTGTCACACGTGCATGTAATCCCTGCGTCTGTAACAATGGATAGCCCTGTTCTACGTAATCATGGGGTGTAAAATAGAGTAGGTATTAACTGCACTGAGTAATCATTAAACTGAGAAGACTTAGGCATATATTGTCAGGATAGATGGCTCTGCCACTTTTTAAACTTAAATTGCAAGGTTTAAGTAGTTATCAAGGCAAATTGTAGCAGCTCTACTGATCCTTTTCTTGCATGGAGTACTTCTTTCAACCACATCAATTTTTGAGGAAAATGCATCTGTGTTTATTTCCTTATACTTAGCCCTGGTAGTTCTCTTACTTTCTGTTCTTTTGTTTGTTCTCCCTGACGTTCAATGTGGAAACTTAAATTTATTTTTAAAATATCCCTTTTTAAAGAAATAGCACCTCCTGGATATTGCAGGTGAACTCTTCACTGGCATCCTAGTTGCCAAACGTTATTTGCCTTGTAAATCCAGAATTCTTGCCCTGATGCTCAAGGCATCAGGAACAATTCATGGCAAGAAACTATTTTGTTTCTAATTATAAATCATCTTGAATAGTACTTAAGGTTTTGAATTTTTTTCCTCACCTCCGTCATTCAACCTTTAAACGAAATACAGGGTTACTTGCCCTATAGCTGCATTACTAGCCTTCTTTCTGAATCGGGGCTTTATGATGGTATCTATAGCAGTACTTGTATCTCTGTATAGGGCATTATGGTAAGACACGTCTTACCTGAGTGCCTGCTGTAAAAAATCTAGAGCCGTAGTGAAACCTTTAATACATTTCATTAAGTTTGGTTAAGCTTGGTTGTTCTCCCTTTCCAGACAACTTGGAATATAGCATGTTGCTTGGGTGGCTTTTTATATTGTTTCAGGAAACTTAGGGATGGAAGACATCACTAGATAATTTAGTATAATGAGTTTATTTCAGGCCCTCACAGCAAAAATCATGATTCTCATGACTTGTCTTGTTTGACTTATACCAGTGATGCACTTTCACTTCGGCATCTTGTTACGCAAGATACAATATTGGTCAGAAAATGTTGATATGCCTTCTGTTCATGGTTTGTTCTGAAAATTAATTTTACTGTTATATAGTTACGTCTTCAGTATGGATTTCTCTACCTTTAGCTAGTTGTTCATTATTAGCATTTTTCTGTGCTTACAAAAAGAAGTTTTATTGATTTGCAAGTTTTCTTTATATAAGGCATTTCTTTAGCCCTTAATTTCTGTGGATTTTCTGTACTCTATTTAGTTTTGCAATGTAGCTGTAAGTGTTCGACCCTGGGTTTGTATCTAGTCTTCTAACTTGTCATCTTCTGATTATAAAATCATGTTTCTTCTATTATTACTGTTCTGTTTACAGAATCACAGATTACCTTAGTTCCCCTTGCTCTGATAGCTCATTTCAGATTGCCTGCCCACCGTAACTCCAAGATCTTACATCAGAGGTTCCTTCCACAGCCCCTCATAAGTGCAGATACGGCATAAGTCCCTTAGCTGTGTAATTTTCAAGGATACTTTTGATAGGATCGGTCTCAGACTACCAGTCAGTCTATGTTCCTACTTCTTCTTCTGCTTTCCTCTTCACTGTAAGCCATTTTGACCAAATTTATGTAATCTAGCACTATACTGAAGGTGATGTTACGTTTACTTCCAAATAATTGACAAATATCTTGGATAATTGTGTTTAGTGTTAATCCCTGCCAAAAATGCAGTGTTCACATGCCTGCTCAGTAATGATTTGCTGACAGGCAGGTTCAAATAAAATTAATTCATATAATGCATGCTTTTTTGGTCGGCGTGGGTGTGAATGTTCTGATCACTTAATTGTTACCTCTGAAGCCTAATTATGGCAAACTAAGTATCATCCATTTCACTGATTGTTTTGGCAGGCCTGCTGAAAGGATTTTGAACTTGCAAGCTTGTGTGCTTTTCCCAGTTGTTTCAGCTAGGCTGTATGATGCCTCTCTGTACAATACTTCAGATTGTATGGAAAATGTTCCACTAACGTAGTGTCGTGCGGTTCATTTGAAAGAGGCATGCGTGTTTCATGATATGTTTGTTGGAAGGCAAATTAGCTCCCAAATATTGGAAGTTTATTTCTAACCCTTTCATATTATGGGGATGAGGTATTTTGGGGGAATAGGAAGTTTTGGGAAGGGTAAATACTCAGAGAAAAAGATGAAAGACATCAAACTACAGCTTGTGAGAAGCTTTTTGTAGTTGATATATTCATCACTGAGCATGTTTGTAGTCCATTTGCTCAAAAGAAAACTGGCTTCTAGGTCTCAGTACGGCAGATGTACATGTCTGTCTCTAACCTGTGATGCATTCATATAATCCCATTGGCTTTATTATGAGTACAGAAATGTGTATTTTTTAAACATATGAATGTTTGCCCCATATTTGCGTTAATATTATATATAGTTTCCTCCATTTTTTCAGTAGACTGTCAAAACCTTATTACAGTTTTTTTCCCCAGACTTTTGAGACTATTGTTTTCTGTCTATGTTGCTGTACATGCAAGTGAATTTTTGTCTGTCATGTTTTAAACAAATGCTGTAAATGCTTTGATTGTCTTTCATAGTTACGTAGGTAAGTGAACAATATTCAGAGAAAAGGAGGTCTCAGTGCAGTGTCTTACTGACTTGCCCAAGTGATGTTTGATGTCTGTTTCTGTGTGATCATATTTCTTGCTTATCAACGCGTGAGATACCAGTCAGTCTGTCCCTTTTCTTTCTGTGATTTTTCAGGACATCACAGTCTTTTTTGACCATATTTTCTGTGAATTCTTCACTGAATTTCACTGAATTTTTAGAGTTGGAAGGGACCATAAAGATCATCTAGTCCAACTCCCCTGCCGAAGCAGGATAGCCCAGAGCGTGTCAGAGCATGTTACTCAGGACTGCATCCAGGCAGGTCTTGAAAATCTCCAAAGAAGGGGACTCCACAACCTCCCTGGGCAGCCTGTTCCAGGGCTCTGTCACCCTCACCGTAAAGAAGTTTCTTCTCATATTCGAGTGGAACCTCCTATGTTCCAGCTTGTGCCCGTTGCCCCTCGTCCTCTCACTGGCAACCACTGAAAAGAGTCTGGCTCCCTCCTCCTTCAACCCACCCTTCAGATACTTAACTGAACTTCTTGTTCATGCTTAAATCTTAGAAGCCTTGCAGAGAGAGGGACTTGCAGCTTGAGGTATCATACTTTCTTTGGGAAGTTGAGCACTTGTTTTTGTTTTCTTTTGTTTCTTTCTGTATGAAGCGGTCATTTTTTCTGTAAAAAATTCTTAATTCTTTACATCAACTGGCAGATAAAGTCGGTATATACTTTTCTGAAAACTTTAAAATATGAATCTGTGATATTTATTATGGAAAAAGCACCACTGTTTTATTACATGGCACTAGATCCAAAATGCTTGCTGATTCCTTATCTTCTAAAAATGAGAGCAAATAACCATTAGCCAGATACTATTAATTTGATAAAATTAATGTAGTAACAAGGTGGAAGGACTAAAGAGATTATGGGCAATTCATCAAACTTCAAAACCTGGGTCGTGGCACCATAAACTAGTAAAATGTATAGCCAGTACTTGGAATAGTTTTGGAGGCCTTTAGAAATATAAAGTACTGTACAGTTAAGAGAGTTAGCTAATTGTCATCAGTTAAATTCTAGGGATCCAGGTGATAGGGTGTTTTTATATGATGTACAAACATAGGGGACAAATTATATCTCTTTTTTTAACTCTGAGTTGTTAAATACACAGTCAAATTTAGTCTGCTGGTAAAGAATTTGTAGTTCTAAAGGTGGAAATTACCGATAGAAAATTAATATCCTTGCAGTACGAATTCATTGAATGATAAAATTTCTTCTGCTACAGAAGGCCTTGACCTCTGTAAAAGTCATAACTCATGTAAAATACTGATCATTTTATATTGAAGTGGTAGACATCAAACAATTTCTGTAGTGCTTGTGATCTTGGATTATCCTCTTACTTTCTCTGTTGCCTGTTTTGTTTTTTTTATTCTACTTAATAAACTAGAAAAATTACTACACTGTAATTTGGCAATTAAAAGACGTAATTTTCCCAGAAAATAGTGGTGAGAGTAAGCTATTCATTTACCCTGTTGAACTTGAAGTCAGGCTCTGGTTTCACCAAGATTGTTTCTCTCGACTGCATTTAGTTGTGTGAGCACCAGTAACCCTGGTCATAGTTAAGGTCTGTGGGACATTGGTGCCTACATAGGGCATAGTGGTCTCATTGTGTCTCCACAATGAGTAAGGCTGTTAAAAAACTGGGAGGAACCTCTGAAATCTTTTTCTGTAGGTTTTTCCTGCATTTCGGTTAGGTTTATACGCAACAGTAATAGAACAATGTATGAGACTGGAGGAGAAAAATGCTTTTTAAAAGCCTGTTGTGTTATAGTGGATGGTGATGTCATCTAAGCCCAGCACCATTAGAAGATGACACTAAGTACTAAGGCAACACTTGTGTTTCAAAACTCTAAATCACAGCTGCAGTTGTTGCTACCGTCAGCACCATCAAACACATCTTTGCATTGGGTTGTGGTGGTGGCAGCAGCACCAGCTTCCGGGCTGTGTGTCAAGCCTTAGCAGATATAGGATTCAGCTGTCTAGGCATCATCTACTATTTGGAAAACCTGATCCTTATTCTCTTCAGGGGAAGGCACCAGGTCAGGTCAGAAGTATCTTTTGGGCTGCCAGCTGAATTACTGATAATGAAAAGATAACATGGAAGGAGGGAGGTTTTCTTCCTAGGTATCTGCTGTAGACTTCTGTTTTTTGAGTGAAATAGTTTCAGTGATCTGTTTTGCTTTCTCTGTCTTCACCCGAAAGAACAGCAGTGCTTGGCTGCCTTAAGCTGAGGGCTTCATAGTGTGTATCATTATCTCTAAACATAACTTCTGCATTTCCCCTATCTAAAATCCTTTATGATGTTACCATTAAACAACTTTTATGTGCTTTCCTATTCTAAAAATTGGCTTTTGAAAATTCTGAGGTGAAACTGTTTTCAATGGATTATTGGGAGCCCTGCGGTAAAGGTGCTGTGACTTCAATTCTATTTATTTTTTTTAATTCAATATGACAGCTATTGTGATATGTAAGGGATATGCTGAACTCCTTCATCTTTTTGTATATGCATGGGAGACAGTAGAGATAGGTTTGTTTTTTTTAATTCTGATTGAGTGCTTGTTTGAGGCTGTACAGCCACCTTCTCGAGGTGGGATTTCTTGTTCCTTTGATCGTCAGCAAACTGCAGGGTGTCTTATCTACATTAGGTCTTCCTCTCTCACCTAACTGTTTGAAGAAAGCCTAGACGCTGTCTTTGATATCTCATTTTAAAGTGGGGTGCAGTACCTTCTGGACATACTGTTACAGAATTAGTTCTAAAACTACAGAAAGAACCTAGATGATCTGTTTTTAGGCTAGACTCTTCATTTTTCAATGCTAGTTAGATGCATTCAGACTTTAACTATTTGTGTATTTTGATAGGGAAAATTAGCAAACAGCAGCTGATGGGGTGTAAGATACAGGAAAACCCAACTGTCTCAGTCTGTCTCTGCTGTTCCAAGTGGACACACACAGTGTGCTTGATTATTTTGCAGGTTTGAAATACAGTAGTGGAAATTGTCAGTTCAGGTTAACTTCCTATAATATTTTTGCCAGTATATGTGTTTCCAGTAAAGAGCTGGTGAAGCCAGTGTTACTTATCCTTGCAAATTTTAACTCTGCCTCCAGAAACTGTTACATCTGGCAACTTTGGAGAAAAATGCAATAATGGTTAATATATGTGATTTGGTTATAAAGATTATCTTTTGAAATAGAAAGAATTTTGCAACAGTATTGTCTTTCATAAATCTGAACAATGACAGAAATGCTGGTTAACAGTTTGGGGCTTTCTTTTAGTTTTGTTTTTCTGGGGAGTGTATGTCATTTAATTATATTTACTATGCATACCTACAGAAGGATACTAAAAAAGATCCAAATACGAGTTTTTACGTAATATTTCATGTATTGAGATTAATTTGACAATTACAAGCGAAGTTAGAGATTTTTCACAAAAAGAGATCTCTGAACAACATTTAAAATTTTAAAAGATCACTAGTCATTCTGTTAACTTTCAACATCTATCTGAATTTCCTGTTCTTTTTGGACTTCTGAAAAGTGCTGTAAAATAGTTTTCTCTACATTTATTGCTTTCCAAAGTATTCAGTTCCTAGGAGTTTGTTGAGTCTGTGGAGTCTTTTCATTGTTCTGTTCCTGCATGTATACAGTTAGGAAAAGCAGTTCAGCATCAGAGTCTGTAGGGAACAGTCCTTCTGTCCTCTTGAGGATTTTTTTTTTAAAGAAGATTTTGATGAAAAATAGGTATTTCTCCTCTGGCACTCAAAAAGTATTATTTTGGACGTGGTTGCAAAGGCAGATAAGCTGATCCAAAGGTCCACTGCTGCTGAGAAGTGTGGTTCTCCTTTTCCTTGCCCACCACCTTTAAACAACTCAGATTCTTCCTTTTAAGTGTAAAGAGGTAATTTTCTACTCAATTACCGAATTGAACTAGTTTGCTGGGTGGTTGCACAACTGCCAAAGCACAGGTAGAGGAGAGATGAGCACATAAGCACACAGTGGAGAGTGGCAAGATGGAGGCAGAGTAGAAGATTCTTCTTTTTGGCTGCAGCCAGCTGTTAGATCAGCTCTTTCAGTTTAGTAGCATCCTTAGGAGCATCCAGATATTGTGAACACAGCATATTTTCAAAACAATGAGGAAAAAACAAAGGACACCCACTTGGCATACCTGAGGTTTCTGGATGCTTTCTGAGTGCTCAAGCTTCTTTTTCTCATCCTATTTCTCTTGTCTTTCCTAAAATTCTGGCAATTTTCAGTCAATCTTAATTCTTTCATTTGCGATCATCTTGTTTAGTGAATATGTTTTCAGTTGATGCGGTTTTGGTTGTTGTCCCCCCTCTTTCCTGTCCCCTAAGTTTGCTGCTCCCATTTAATATTGTTTGGAGGACAGAGCGAGCAGAGAACAGTGATCAGTTTGAGTATGTCCGACACTTAAATCTTCCTAAATGTGTAAGTGCTAGAATAGAGCTATTTGTATTTGCAGAAATCTGAGAACAGAGAAGCTATCTATTGACTCAGAAGCTTTTACTCAGCACAGCTGACCATAAAGCAATACAAAATTGTGTAAAACTCACCTTTCTACCTTTGCCAGTTTCTTTGAAGCCAGCTGGACCTTTTAAATCTTTTAGCAACTCCCTGTGCTTTTGCCTGTACTAATCTTAATTGTCAGGTGGTGTAGTAGTGACAAGAGCTAACTGTTTTTGAGGGGCTTCTCATTTGACCCTCTAAGGCATAGTTAAGATAGAAGAGGGGATAAGTGTGTGCATAAAAATAATGTTTTCCTAAAAATATAATAAAATTGTTATGCCAAACTCTGAATTACCTTTTTAACAAAGAAACTGAACTCCCTTCCTCAGTGGAAATTTTAATATAGCAATAAGAGTTGAGGAGCTAAGCCTGCTTCTGAATTTTACTTCTCTACAGTATTAGTAGCATTACTTTTTCTTCTTTCTTTTACTTTTGTATAGAGGAGAAGAAGCCTAAAGTCAAGAAACCAAAATCAGAATTCCCTGTATACACAGTTGCGGAGTCAAGTGCATATATTCCATCATATGATCATGGAGCTTCAATTGAAGAGATTGAGGAGCAGATGGATGATTGGTTGGGAGGCAGGAACAGAACACAAAAAAAGAAGGTAAGTTCAAAATCTTTCATGTTGTTATATATTTTAAATGTTGATTCATTTGCTTGCCTCTTAAGAAAAAGAATAGTGTATGTATACCACCACAATATTCATATACCATTGAAGTCTAAAGAAGAATTAATTGTCAGGGAGACACATAGTGGAAGAGCTTATATCAATGTTCAATATAATTTGTGTAATGATATTGTAAATGTTGTTATAACAGGATGTCGTTGATTAAAATGTGTGAAAGCTCTCTATAGTTTCTAATATAAATACTTTTCTTCTTCACTAGAAATCAGTAGAACATAATGCTGTCAAGTTATATGAGGCTTGGTTCTTTCTCTTAATTGCAGTTAATAGCATTTTGCTTGCAAAAATAGATTCTTCTCTATTTAAAAAATAAAAAAGCAAAGGGAAAAGAAAGAAGAAACCTTTGCTTCTTAATATCCAGATGTAGTATGTTTTGATTATGGAACTGCTTAGGTACTTTGTGCATTTCATCTGACTTATGGAAAAGTCCTAACAATTCGACTTAGAACTATTGTTAAGGTTCTTGCTGCTTAGAGATAAGGGTTCTTAGTGGCAGTTAGTGCAATTATCTTCTGGTAAATTTTATTAAAACATACTGGCTTGAAAATGTATAGTTTTCATCTTAGAACTGAGATACACAGCTGACAGAAGAAATGTTATCAGTTGGTCTCCTGACTTGAAAATCTGTCTTGCCTGGAAGACTGAGATGAGGAGAGTGCTGTGTTTGGAGTGGAGTTAGGGCAACACGTTGACTTCAGCATCACAATAGTGAAAGAAGTTCCTACTGTCATTTGTTTGATTCCCTGTGCTGCAGATTTGCTTAGTCCTTAGTTGTTTTCAAGCTTGTGAAAAATACTGCCATCTTTAGCCAGACTTAAAATTTTAACTAAATAACTTGAATATTGTATAACCTGTTGAATCATCTACTACTATTGGATTCCTAAGCTTCATGACTTCCCAGTCACCAATTTTCTCTTGCTGCTACTTTTATCTTTCAGTATTACTTAGTACATCTGCTTTATGTTTACTTTTATATTTCTGTAACAAATCTGTTCTGCAAATATGCTTAGCTTTTGACTTCTGTGTAAGGGATTGACACCGAATTCTTAAAATTCGCTGGAGCATATTTTCACGCACTTAGAGAAAGCAAGAACTCAGGTCCTTAATTCTATAGATGAGTTGCCTGGGAGTTAAGAGCATATTTACAGTCATTGCTTTGTTTATCTTAACTCAAGAAGTGCCCGTGGATTGGATTCCTGTTAGTTGCATCTTTGATTATCAGGCTGTGTGGGCAAATGATTAAAGGAGAAAGATGTAATATTTGTTTACAGTAGCTTGGGTTCATTGCATGCTTGACTGTCCGGATCCTCAAAATCACCTTCCCTTCTGATGGAAATTGAGTATTTCTTTGGGTTTCCATGAAAATGAAGGAATTGAATAAGGCTGGGCCCATTCCATCTATAATTTTGCACTTCCTACACAGAGTATATAGTAGCTGTGTCTTCAGAGTCACTGCTAAGAGAATGAGTTGTAGGTACATCGTTTCAGAAACAGGAGTCACAGAAACTAAAAAATATCAAAGAACTGTTACTGAAAGGTAAGTAACTTGGGTTGTGCTTGCACCTAGAGACTCAGTATTGCATCTCATCACTTTAATTCATGAGTTTACTTTTTGAATTATATTCTGTTGCAAATGGGGTTAATGTTTTAGGGACAAGTGAGCAATTTGCAGGTATACTGTCTGGGTAAAGTGTTTGACCTGAACAAATTGTGTCGAGGTGTTCTTCCTTTCCTTGGCAGCTAATACGTTACTGCAAGCAACATCGACATTTCATATGGTGGTGGAGAGAAAGAGATTCATAAACTGTACAAAGAAATGGAGAATATACATTACTGGCTCTAGTAGCTTGTAGGAGCCATTTGTATGTCAATATGAGAGTCTGTGTCGCATGATAATATGTAATTGTAATAAGCGTACTGGGAAAAGGGTCGTACCACAAGTGAATTGTTCCTAACTGTCATTCGACACATTTTCCATTTTAGAAAGATGTCTTTTCCTCCGTTACACATCATAGATGTGAGCTGGGACAGCATCCCTCTTCTACCTCCCTCTTCTGCTGCTTGCATGGACATGCAAGTGGTGTATGACATTCACGTCTCAGTTCTACTTGTCTTAAGAAAGGTCTTTTGTAAATCATTTTGCCATCAGACTTTTTCTTGGGATTGTCATGCTTCACTCATAAGGAAGATTGTTAGCTTTTTTTTCCTTTCTTATCTTTTGTGGTAGCTCAGGGCTGTCGACTGTGTGCAGTCAAGCAGGCTTGAGAGCCGTTACCCATGTGGAAAGGCCACAGTAGCTTGATAAAACGTTACTGTCATCCATCCAGATACAAGGAAGTGGAGTTGCTGTCCCTGATGTTGGTACCCCGAGTGTAGATGATTACAATTAACTTCATATTCACATTTGTACTTTAGGAGGTGCCTGTAATCCATGGACTGCTGTTTTGGAAGTGCTGTACTGTGCAGAGTGCCCAATTTGACAGAAATTTAGGTTATGTTCAGTTGTTAAGTTGAAGTGAGTCCCTGTGATTTTTATTTTTTTTTAGTACATTATGAGATTTGAATGCTTATTTTCCTTTCATTTTTGGGTTTGGCTTAATTTTTTTTTTTTTGAAAGTTGGTTTAATGGCTTATGGGCTACAGTCCTGTCAACTGTTTATTAATGTTTCTTTCAGTTTGAAGAGTACATTTGCGCTCTTTGGAAGAGTGAATTTGGAAATCTAAGGTTATGAACTTAAGATGCATCAAAGCTGTATAAAAGAAAAATTAAGATTTTTGTTGTTCCACCTGCAGCAGGAATCTGGATATTTTTCTGATATATATTAATCTAGGAAGTAACATTATCATAGACTAAATAGCTCTGTAAAGTAGAATTGCCATCGTGGAGAAGATAATGGCTTTCAGAAGTATCGGACTCACTGTTGTCTCAGTAAGCTTACATAAGAGCTCTACGTTTTATTTGTAGAGCAAGAGTGTGGCTTTGGCACTGCAGAAAAATAAAGTGAGCATTTTCCTTGTAAAATAAATATTACTAATTATTGACGATAACCAGAATTCTGTATTTGTAAAGAAAAATTGATATTTATGTCTCTGTTAAGGGTTCGATGGATTTAAAATTGGTGGGTTTCGAAGCCAGTGTTCCAAAAGTAGCCTAGAAAGACATACGTTTTTGATGATCTTTTCAATATGTCTGATAAGTCAGGAGGTATAAGAATAAAGTGCAACTTGGCAAAAGTTAAGCTGTTGGATATTGTAACTGAATAGAAGAAAAAGATAAATGTTGATGTAAAGAAATAGGTCAAGAGGAACTGGGCAGAGAGGCTGGAATTAAGATTAATTGTGATCTGGGGATAGCTTTGCAATAAAACGATTAATTTGCTTCAGTGTTTATTGAAAATGATCTTGAAAGTAAAGGCTAATGAAAATTGCTTGGAAATGAGAATTGCCATCTCTAATGGGGAGGTAAAGTTTTGGTCTCAAATTCAGAAGACTTTGTAGCTAGTTCTCACTCCAGAATTCATTTAAAGTATCATCCTTACTGAAGAGCAGATATTGTCCTTTTTATGAAGGAAAAAAATACATGCCACTGTCACACTACTAAGTGACCTAACTGTCAGTTCAAAATGAAATAGCAGCAATGTAAAAGTACATGGAAAATAAAATAAAATGTAATTTGGAGTATCAGTCTGGTTTTGGGTGCTCTACAAATTTTTATTGATAGTTGCTTAACAACATTTGGATTTTTTTCTGTCTCGTGTCTGAATAGGATATAGAAGCTATTAATGTACTGTTGATTACTGTTTCCATAGAGTTTAAGTAATGAAGTAGATAAGGAACAGGATATAGAGAAGAAAACAGCTTCCTTCTTAGGCAAAGTAAAAGGATCTGCTAAGGGATATAGAAAGAGGAGCATTTTCCAATTTTTCATGAGGTTACATGGCTGGCTGAAAACGTGCTTAGAGCGTAGTAAAGTTATTCTTCTGACTTAGTTTGAGAACACGCTAAGTTTATGTCCATAAGGGGCTTGTCTTGCTATGTTGTTACTCTCTACTTAAAGCTAATAAAAGAAAACAAGCTAATATTAAATATTAAAAGAAAGCAAGGTATTGGGATATATTCAGATAATATTCAGTATTCCAGAACTGAGAGGTAATGTTTCTGCATTTCTCTGCAGTGGTGATGCATCCACCTTTAGGACTTTTTGCATAGTTTTGATCGTTGCACTTTTCAGAAAGAAAGAAAAATTAACAGCAAGACTAGATAAGCACTAAAAAGAAATTTAGAAAGTCATAGTTATGAGGAAAGGTTAAATAGATGGAGTTTTAGACCAGAAGAGGGAAGCTGTTGGGCAATAACTGAATGTGTCATTTTTCCAGTCCATTCTGGGCTGTTTTAGGTTAAATTATAATAATTTATCATACCTTTCATAAATTTGGAGAGAAAGAAATACTGAATTTAATTTGCAGCCAGGATGTTAAAATTTGGATTTGGGAACACATGTATGGGGAGGTGCGTAACTAGAGCATGTTACCTAGACCGTTTTGATCATAGATAGGTGATCTTTGATCACCTATTCTGTTCTAAAACTCCATCTGTTGACAATAGCGTGAGCAGACTCAAGTGTATTTCAGAGCATGGAAATGAAGTAATGAGACTCTTGAGGTTGATTTTTTTCTGTATAGGAACTCATATACCTACCTAGAACTAAGTTGCATATTCATGTAGCACGGTTTACACTATTCACGCGAGCTGCATGTGACTGCAAAGCTGAGAGGAATTACTAAAAGCTCATTCTCGTACTGATAACAAGGCTCTTTAAAGCAAGTACTGAAAAAGTTTATACCTAAAATTATTTTTGTTTTGTCACTGAATGTTTGTACTCCCAGATTAGATCTTCTTTCAGGTTGTTAAGAGGAGATAAGTAGCTTAATTTACTTAGCTCAAACCTCTGATTATGTTTTTTTTTCTTTATCTGTCACCAAAAATTGACTGGAGAAGTGTTCTGTGTACGCTTGTTAGGAGTTAAGGGAAATGTAGAGGGAGTGTTACCATGGGCTTCCTTCTAGGTTGCATTATTTTGTGGCCTGCATATGTTGTTAAGCCACCATTGCATTACTTTGTAGCCATTTAACCCTTTACTTTCCTGTTGGACAATGTATTATGTGGAGCTGGAAGAAAAAAGAGGTACTTATTAGAGAATGGGTTTTTTTACATCTGATCTTGTTCTGTCCTTTCTGCATTCATGCAAGACTGTATGCATTTGCCATTTCTGGAATCATTCTATTGATGAATCATTGCCAAGTAATTTCTCTCCCAGTGGGATTTCTCTCATATTCTTTGTTTTGATTTCATTTTACATGATTTGTAACACACGTTGTTTTTATGGGAGTTCATTGTTTAAGTGAATAATGTTGTTGTTGCATTAAAATCTTGGCCCTCGAGAAATCAATGGGAGATTTATCGTTGTCTTCAGTGGGACCAGGATTATAATTCCTTTCGGTTTACAGATTGCTCATCATCTTCCACTGGAATCTCCTCTTCTTTACACATCATTATTTGGCTCATTCATCTCTGAAGATAGGGTTCCAAGTTCCACCTCAATGAGGGGTGAATACTTTTGACCTTTTGATATTTGCTTGCTCTGTAAAGGGGAGATAAAGGTGGAGAAAGACAGCGCCTGATCCCTTCCAGCTGCACCAGATGTATAGATAGAAAATCATGTTTCTCATTATTTTTGTTTTTCATGTTATCCCGCAGCACTTCTTGGCATTTGGGTGTGTTTGATATTGCAGGAGCACCTGGCTTGATTATAGTAAAGCAAGAGTAGTAAAAACTTATTTTTGTGCACAGAGCTTGGGAAGCTTAGATAATGTGGATCTCCTGCATTTGCTACACTTTACTTTTTACCCTTAAATTAGGATTATTAAAACTACTGTGAAACAAAAGTATACATAAGCATTGTTTTTACATAGTTTATTGGTAGATGCTGGAAATGTAGCAGTTACCATTTTTTCCAGTTGTTGAGCTGTAGGCTGTGGTCATCTTGTACTGAACTCTCTTTTCTGGTTAAAATGCAGTTTGTGTTTTTATTTTTCTCAGCCTGGGCCATGAAAGCACTGTGTTTCATAGACAGGATATTGATAACCGAGTGAGCTTTTTAATCACGATGGCTTTATTTGAAAGCTAGCTGTGGAACAACGATACAAAATAACTTTAAATGTATAAAGGAGGTCTCTCTGTTTTTTAACATTAAAAGACAAAATCCTATACAAATGCTAAATTATTGTTTTGTTAGTTTAAAAAGTATAGTTTTGACAATTAAATCTTAGTCATTTTATAATCTTGCACATTTCATAATTGCCAGCTAGCCTGCC
Source organism: Numenius arquata (assembly GCF_964106895.1). Lineage (NCBI taxonomy): Eukaryota > Metazoa > Chordata > Aves > Charadriiformes > Scolopacidae > Numenius > Numenius arquata. Next base: position 25,398,162 of record NC_133587.1, on the reverse strand, counting down.
ACCTGCTCTCTTCTGCCTTGAATCTTCCCACATCTGTGCTGCTTTGAAATCTGAGTATGCTTTTTCTTTAGTAGCAAATAACATGATGCTTGTTCTAATCAGACGTCATATGACGGATTACCTGAATACAGTTTCCAGGCTTTTAAAAAATGTTAATTCCTTAAGCAAGCAGCTTGTATCTTAGCAGGATTAAGGTGCTGTGTAAACTAGATGTTTTAATAAATTGGTCTTCAAGGGGAAGGGTTATTCTGTTTTAGCGTGCTACCTGAGGTCATCTAGTTTTGAAATAACTTAATTTTCTTTTTCTAATCAGTGAAACAAATATGGTATCTGAAAAGCGTGTCTGTATTCTAAATCTTTTTTGTTCCTGGGACAGGTACAGGTAAGGAGCTAGCAGTCTGAGATTTCCTCGTGGTGTCCTGCTGGTGTGCCTCCACCCTGACCACAGGGGTTGCTGTAGGTCGAGAAAGCAAATCACTCTGTGTGCCCATAGAATGTAAGGCTCTATATTGAGACTGCCAGCAACCATACCTGTTAGTGTCAGTTGTGAAGCTATTCACTAGGAGCTAGTCTAAGCTCATAATACATTTTAACCTGAGCTCCAAACTCTCATCAAATGGTGATGACTTTGAGTCACTATTGATCTGGGCCATATTGAATTTAGTAACCCTGAGGTTAAAATCTCAGTATTCTATTACGAAACTCTTAAGCAATGTAGTGTCACTGAAAAGATACTTAATTTAAAAAACAAACAAACAAACAAAAAAACAAACAAAAAAACAAAAAAACAAAAAAACAAAAACAACAAAAAAAAAACACCAAAAAAACCCAACCTGCACTAGAGTGGTACTGAAAGTGTTAAGTCAGAAGACTCCAGGCTTCCCCCTGGTTTATTATGCTTTGTGTCACTGCAAGTGCTGCAGACTCAGCCTGGGTAGAATATTGGGTTTTACATTTTAAAATAACTCTACAGTTTACATCCTACAGGTAACTCCTACAGTTATCATATTTACGTTAGAGTTATTAGTATTGATGAAAAAGCTACTTTTGTCCTACACACATACTTTTTAAGATAGATGTTTAAGTCTACCTATATAATATACTTGGGCTCCTGCCTGATGTCGGTGAATGATAACAGTTGGAAAAGTGTGGAGAAGGCGCCCATTTGGTACGTACTGTGTTTGTGAAGTAGGGCGCAGGACTTGATTTGCCAAAACAATAGACAGGCACCTTGGTTGTTCTAAAATGTTTGTGTAATTTTTGTTGTCCCATACGTACATATTAGTGATTCTATTCCTCTTTCTCTTTGCTAGCCACCAGCTCAGCCTAATGAACAAAAGAAAACTAGAAAAAGTTAATTTTTCAAACATCATACTTAACAGCCAATGTTTTTGTTGTTTTTATGGCTAATCTTATGGTTCTTTATGTGACTTGAACCAGAGCAGTCTATTTCTAGCAAAGTACTGTATTTAGTGTATTTCTAGCCAACTGGTGTATTTTTTGCTTAGAAACAATAAATTTATGTACTCTTTGAATCATCTTTCCTTAAATGCAGAGATTAACCTTCTTTTCAGGCTTCTATCTTAAATATTTAAGCCTCTATGGACTTTACTTTGGACTTGAATAGCTTTAAGGAGAGAATAAATGTGATTTTTAAAAAAAATATTTTTAATTATTGAGTTTTCCTTGGAGAGAATGACCCACATATTTAAATCTAGAATAAGACATCTCTGCTTTTGAGCTGTGAATATCAAATTATTAGGGTCAGAAATCTAATTTCATCTGCAGTATTAAACATGCAATGCTTTTAATCCTCAGCTTTTCTGAAGAAAGAATAGAGTATAGGATGATGATGTTATACTCTTCAACTAGCATCTCAGGTTGGGGTTTTCAGTGTTACGGCAGCTATACATTTGTGTTTACAAATACAATTTGTTCTTTAAAGTAAAGAAAATAAATTCACCTAGCAGTGGATTCAGAGAAAATAGTTGTTATGACTGGGACAAATGCCAGAAGTAGTAAGCACTGAACCAAGAATTATGGAGTTTTGCCTGAAATAGGTCAGGAATATATAAAGACTGTGAATAAACGCTAACTGAACAACTGCTATGTAAGAATGTGGAATTTATGTATTTCCTTTTCTGCCTTTCTCTCTTCAATCTATTAGTTAGGTTGGATAGGTTAACAAAGCATAGGAAACTTTATTTCTTTCTTTATTCTTGTATTTATAGAAAGTAATGATGTGTTTATAGAATATGTAATTCAATAGTATTCCGCTCTCAAACGCGGCATGCTCAGGCTGGCTAGAACTAGTTTGGGTGGAGAGGTGTTGTAATCTATGCAAGCAGGAAAGTCATGCTATGAGCCTTATTCTCCTTAAAGGAGAATATTTAAAAGCATCTAAATGATACGGAAAAGTGATTTGATATGACAGCCAGGGAAAAAGTTCTTTGGAAACAGCATGTTTCACAGCACAACCAAAATTCACTCTAGATTGCAAAGGAGAGAAACAGCCAAAATACATATTTCTCTAAGGACATTTCCTAAAGATAGTAACAATATGTTATATAAACACTTAAAGACTAGTTGAAAAAAATCAGCCATGCATATGCGTTGAATTAAGGCCATACAGTTGACATTTGCCTGATATTTCCTGATCTTGATTGAGTTTTTAAACTTCCTGTCTAATTAAATATAGTAGCATAAGTTCTGGTCTTGTGCAGAGAAGAAGAATAGTACACTGATTTCAACACCATGCTATAGATGCTGTGGTGTCAAATTCTAGCTTTCAGTAGTTTTTCAACTGAACCTGTGTTCCAGAAGAAGTGATTGATGTGATTTGCTGCCATAATTCAGTCTAACTAGTTTTTCCTGTGTGTTTTCCATATATAGTCCTCAGTTTTTTGAGTCTGTCAGTTGAAAACTACCCAAGAGCTCAAGATGATTGTGCGTACTGTTAATCTGTGTGGACAAACACAGGGTTTTTAAATGCAGCTCTGTTTCTGCGCCAGGCAGCACTATAACCTCTGTTTAGACGCCTGCCTGGGTCCAAACTAGGGCTATATAGCTTCTGTTATATTAACTTTTATAACTCAGGTTGGACTTCTCACTTTACCTCAGGTCTCGAGCCCTGTTTCGTTTCTGAGATTGACATGATGGTTGTCCATCACAGAAAGACATGGTAGTTGACATAAGAGAAACGTCTCGTACCTGTGAGGAGAAACAGGAGTTCAATCTTTCCTAGTCAACTGTTGAAAATCTGACTCTTTTTCATTGGGAGTGTCTCTTCTGTTCTGAAGCTGATACCCATTTCACATAAATGTAAAGAAGCAGCTGTGCACTGCATTGGTAAGTATTATTCTTCATTGCACTGGTTTTGTCACAGCCTGGGAGAGATGTAGAAAAACATCTGATGGGAGTGCTCTGATTTAGCTCAGTTGTGGTCAGGGGGTGGTGGAAATCCTGATTTTTCTTGGCAGTTTTCCCTCCCAAAACAAAGTCTAAACTGTCTCAACTACGAATGGAAGAGTAGAGAAGTAGAAGGAAGAGACTGTAGTTGCACAAACCAGGGGTGGAAGCCGGAGTAAGGTGTGAAAGCTGGTTAATCACTGTGGCCTTGCCCCACTTGCTCCTGCCCATCTGACAGAATGGAGAGAGAGCAGTCCAGCGTTGACAATGTACCCTCGGAATTTTGCCAGTAAATGAGAGGCAAGGCTGATAAGTATCCCTGAAATGGGATCTGCAACTTTAGGGATCAGAAAGAATTTGCAGTCTGTGGTGCCAGCTTCTGTAGTGCAATTCCCTGTTGCTTCTTTTAGGTTTTTAACATGAATTTCAAAAGTGCAGACTGTTGCAAAGTGGTTACTTTTCTTGGTATGAAGTTAGCTATCTTTACATTGGAGAGTGAATAAATCTAGCAAATAAATAATAAATCTGCAAATAAATCTAGCTTTAATTGATGAATGTAAATAAATACTGATGTTTCTGTATTGTATTTTGCAGACAAACCAATTAAAATCTGGTTAGATTCAGCATCGTACCTTCTTTCACAATGCACAGTGCTGCTGCTTTCCTTTTCCTCCTGAGGCCATGACTAGAGTGGGGTTTGGTCAAATTTGTTTATAGAAATTGCCCAGAAACTATAATCTAGGGTAAACTCCAGCAACTAAAAAGAAACTGAACAAAGTGAGAGATGTTTGGCTTTTGTTTTCCCGGTGAAGATAAATATGTAAACCTGCCTTGCCAAGGAATGAATTAATACTAGGACAGCATGCAATTGCATTCCATTTAAATTAATAGGAGTTGTGTCCGTATTTGAAGTTAAGTACACTTTGAATTGGGGTGCAAATTATTTGGCCTGAACCATTCTTTATAAAATGCTACTGGATAATATATTACTTACCCAGACCTGCAAAAAAAAGACAGCACTCTTAATGATGGCACAATATGAGAAACGGTACATTGCAGTTGAGATTTCTTTGTCATATTGGTGATGCCCATAATTTCCAAAAGGCAGAATTTCTTAAATACAGTGACTATCCTTGAGATGCAAATTATGAAGGAGTGGAGGTTCTCGCATCATTTGCAAGCACTATGAAAAGTCTGTGTTTTGCTGCAGCCTTCAAACTTTCACAAAGCAAGCATGCATTGATTTGCAAAAGTAGCAGGTTTGATGTGTTTTATAGCATGAGATTTTTTACATAGACCTCTTAGGGAACATCAGCATTCTGACCATCCAAAGTTCTCCTAGTGGTGGTCTCTTTATAATCATGAGATAAACTGTATGCCTGGATTTGTTATTTTGTTAAAACACAGACACAAACATAGAAAACGTAATACTTCAATTTTTACTATTTACTAGGTGATACTTGTAATTCACATTGGAAATATGGATTGGAACAGCTCTATAAAGAATAATGTCAGCAGAGAATCTAGGTAGTAAGTTAGTGGCTTTTAGTGTGTGTGTTTGGTTTTTTTAACTATGCTGGTCTCAACTGGATATCTTCCAGTATCAGCAATGTTTCGCTGCCTTGGGCTTTTTCTTTATAGTCCTTGTTTGGCAGACTTGCCCAGTAATGAGAAAGTGAGCACAAGAGGAATGAGGCTGACATTAATCATACATTTTCAAATGGCCACAAATTATGGGAAGGAAAAGCTGTGTGTATGAGAAAAGTGAAAGCTAACTTTGATTTTTAATTAGTACAGACTTTGTGGTTATATTTGGGAATTTGACAGGCAGATTCCATGTTTATATGTTAAGCAGTTTAGGTAGCATTGCCCTTATTTTGAGTTACACATATACTATTTCATGATGATTCACAATTCTGATATTTGGGGTTCTTTTGGAAGTGCAGTTGCTTGAGGTTGCCATCACAGATCTGTGTTTTATGAATTCATGAAAACTTCTCAGATTCCGCCCCTCTCTCCCCTCCCCCACTCCAATGTTATTACATGACAGCTTGGACTGTTGGCAAACAGGATGGAAAATTTACTTTAGTGTGGGCCATATTAATGACATTTTCCAGGTAGTCCATTTAGGGTCCTAAATGCATATTGTTTCTGATTCTTGCGGGCATATTCTGGTGGAATAGTAAATTTATTTTTTCTTTTCTTTTTTTCCCCTTTCATGGTCAAAATTTACAGCTGCCTTGAGGCATGTCAAAATATCTGTTAGGTTGTAGGCTAAATACCATTCTCTATTTTTGTTCCCTGCCAAAGAGCACTTGTATATTGAAACCAAATATCTAAGTTTTGGTATTCTGCTTAGCAGAATTTTATCATCTTTGGAGATCTTGTCCATTTGAAGAAGGGTGCTGGATTTTTCCTATGGGTTTTAACTTGATGAGCCATACTTAGTATAGAATAAATATTTGAACATCCCTGGTAGAGATAATTGCTCTGTAATTGTGCAGTATGTTTGTGCATTTTTGGGATGCAGCGTCCTTCCTGCATTTGAGTTAAAAATTAAGAGATCAGAATATCCAGGCTGTTTTAGCGAATAACTGATTACTGGCAAAGCAAGACAGCATTGCCAGTGAAATAATTTAGTTGCATTTGATGTGAAAGGAAGGATGTTATTTAGACGTTAACTGCGGTGTTGAAATAATTCTGATGGAGACAGTTGAAACTATATTATGAAGAAAGGCAAGGGACAACAAAAGAAAAACTGATTTTGGATAAGCTATTTAAGGTGAATGAAGGTAGGAGAAACAGGCTGCCAGCAATAGACCAAGGTAAAAAAAAAAAACAAACGAACAAAAAACAACCACAAAAACCTGCCCAACAAATGCAAAAGTTATTGGGAGAGACATCTGATCTTATTATAAAGCGTGCCAGGAAGTAAGACAGAAAAGCTGGATGAAGGACAGAAGAGGACAGCACTGCAGAGCAGGCAGTCAACAGGATTATCAGTGTGGTAGTATCTTGTTCATTATGACACAATCTGTGAGATTGAGGATGGTTTAGTGTATTCAATGATTTTTGCGACCATATGTTAATGTTTTCAAAATACCCATAACATGCCATGTTATACTGAAGTGGATTAAAGAAGAGTATACAGCCCAATGCTGTTAAATATATGACACTTTCTTAGTCTGCTTAGTATTTCATGAGATAACCTTGCAAGGAAAAATACTCCTTACTAATAAAGACTAATCATATGCTTTAATGTATCTGCATGCCTTTGGGCTCATTTTCTCTAGCAAAGATTTTTAATGTATCGAGTAATTACAAAGAAAAATTGCCACCTGCATTCTCTTGAGGACTTACTACCCTATGCATTTATTTACTGAAGTTCATGAAAACTGCAAAATTCTTTTCCTGAAGAATTCGTTGACCTATGTAGTTTAGAAGATGTGCAATTTCATGTTCTTTGTCAAATGGAAATACTTTTTAAACTGCATTAAAAAAATACAGCTAGAGCGGTGTTTTGAGAGAGAGTTAAACGAAAAATATCTATTCCTTTTCTTTGGGAGTTTGTCTCCACATTAATGTATCACAGGCCAAACCTAATTACCTATTCAACCTATAGTTTATTTGATCTGCATGCCTGAGTCTCCTACAATCAAATTTACTGAAGAGCTTCTCACTTTTTTTCTGCATTAAAACATTTGCCTTGAAGCAGCTAACAATTAAAAAATAAATGAGTTAACACTTTCTGCTAAGTGCTACCGTTTAAGTTGTAATACGCAATTAAAAACTACATTTTAATTTCTGTTCAATTACATTGACTTAAATAGTAATTTTAGTGTTATATTTATGACCCATTTAATTGTGACATTTTTCCTCTGCCTTGCGTGATGGAAAGGTAGATTTGATCTTGAGCATGCAGCAAGAAATAACCTTTTTCCCCTCATGGTTTTCTGTAACGACAAACAGGAAAAGACAAAATTATCTGGGCTTCGTGTAAATATGACAGAACAATTTCATTTCAAAAGCCGTAAAAATATGTCACCATTTGAATTGTTTTTCGTGTTTTTTGAAAGCTATCTACTTCATAGGAGAAATATTCAGGTTGCTTTATGGTAACGTAGGTAGGGATTTGACACATTCCTGCATGGATTTGGTCATGTTAACAGCTATAGGTTAAAGAAAGCTCCGTATTAAATCTAGAATCAAAGCCTGGTAGAACCTGAAGTGTGAAAACATTGCTTCTAGAGCAGTGGCCTTTTTCAGGCATGTATTGCTAGAGACAGGTACTTTACTACTTTTGGCTTTAACTCCTTTTTTTTTTTTTTTTTTTTTTTAAAAGAAAATGGCATTTGAGTTGATGCATTGAAAATAACTAGTTAACATATTTTTATGTTAATACTAGAGAGATCTTGCTATGGAACAAGCTTCGTGTTAGAATGGGTTAGGATTTTCTCATCCCCTCTGAACCCAACTCCCTCCAAGTCCTTTTAGCATGCTGGAAATCACTTTTTTGAAGCATTCTCTGACTTCCAGCCTAAACTTCTGGTAAATTAACACCTGAGTGCTCATATCCTACTTCTGTGTTGTGTTAGTCTGTTAGGTTCGTGTAACTGGGTGTAGGGGTGTGAACAGGATCAGAAAACCATTCTAGATTAAACAAAACAAAACCTGGCCTAAAATGCATGTTTGTTTGTTTTATTTTCTAAAGCTGGATCTCTGTGTCCTTATGGACCTTGTTTCATCCATTCGGTAGTATCTTTTGCTTTTTTGATCTCTGAATAACACTGGAAGTTTATAATCACCCCTCTACCAGTAAACCTGGCATCCACTTCCAGTGGATGAGCTTGCAGCTTAGGTATAAATTGAAAGGATCATGAACTTTATTTAGTGCCATCCCATTTGTATTGCCAGATTCATAGAGTTCTTAGATATGCGGATACTTGCCAAGAACCAGAATTTTAAAATACCTTTTTTTTTTCTGGTGTCCAACCCTGATCTTGTAGAACAAGAGATGTTTGTTTCATGAAAATTTATATCTTAGGGCTGGAATGAACCTTAAGAAATCTAGTTGTGTTTCCTTTTGTTAAACAAGTTCAGGTATTGCAATGACCTGTGCCTTAATCAGATGCTGAATATATCTCATTTGGTGAGGAGACAGCAGCTTTGCTACAAGAAAGGTTCTTAGTATCTTTTAATTAGACCACTGCTGGAGAAGTTATCACAGAACAGTCTTTCAATTCTTCTCCCATCCTCATAACTTAGTGTTGTCAATATAGCAGTGTCAGCGTGACTGGTGGGTCCTCTTAAGAAAGTTTTATGGACTTGTAATTTTTATCTGCCATCTCTTTGAACCATTATGATCACAAAAGGGCTTCGGTATTTCAGTGAAGGCAACCAATACATGCTGCCATTATGTGACAAGAACATCTTTAGAATGTAGACATCCATGGAAGATTTTCCTTTTATATAAGCTAGTCAAAAAAAAGAAAAAATGTGAGTAAGTTTTTCAGAAGTGCCTAAATCACTGAGAGAGTAGTTTTTGACTAGAAATCAATAACTTTTACCTAAAATTATCATTGGTTAGTGTAGGAAATCCAACTAATTTGTTTGGTTATACCCAATAGATAACAAGAGGTTTTTTTATTTCTTTCTTGTGGAGGTAGTTTTGCAGACTAGTGTATTGCTAGCAGAGTTTTACTTTAAATCTGGTATTTGTGCTGTTGTAACCAATAACAGCAATTGTAGATGCTGGTAATCTACTCCTTTTGTTTTGACGGGAGATAACCAAAGAATTCTTCCCCAAAACTTCTTTTAGATACAAACCAGGATGTTGTAATTTATTACTTGATAATTCTTTGGTGGGTTTTCTGTGGCTGCCAGCTGTGCACCCAGCCACACTCTCCCTCCCTCTCTTTCCAGATGATGTAGCTTTAACCAGCTTTAACTTTATGATCATTCATATCAATGACTAATCATTAACAAGTCATTATTTTAGGGCAATTTCAGCTCTATGGACAAGAAAATATTTTTATTAACGTAATCTAGAGATTTTTGAGGTGTTCTTGTTCTGCAAAACCTGAAAATTACTGCTCAGCATTGCTTCCCCTACAGATTCTTTATGAAGACCCAGAACACTTTCAAAGAAAGTATTAAAAACTGTTCTTGCCTCTGAATTCTCAAAATAGGAATAAATAATGAGTAGGAAAGGGAAGGAAAGATCAGCTCTGAACAGCTTTTTGTAATTTGGGGATTTACATGAAATAAGGTGGAAAATAGGCATAAAGAAAATCTGTATAAATTACTCAAGGGTTGGAAATTATATCTACTGGTACTTGGAAAGTGACCTTTTAACTTAGCAGGTGCTGTCATCGGAGAAAATACTTGTTATTAAAGGGCCACTCAGTCCAGGAGGAAGACAGAGAAGGGCCAATGTCTAGAAGTGAAAGCCAAAGACGTTGGGATGAATGTAGTATAATAGCAATCATCTTGTGAGTATATAGCTCACCCAGAGCCTCATTTTTAAGTCACCGTTCGCCACCTTTTCTGTCAGGTGACTGATTACTACTGGTTTTCGAGTATCTGCAACTTTCTGAATATAGTCATAACTTAAAAAAATGGTCTTACTGCTTCATGTAGCTGGTTCTTAACTTGATTTATATTTACTTCTCATTCTCCTCCCCTGCTTTTTGCCTGTCTGTTAGAACACAAATTTTTCAGTCTTAAGGTATGGCTTATTATAAGTCTAGGAATAGCCTGGCAGCACCATATAATCCTGCCAAAATTGGCGGTGGGAGAATCTATTATTCACTCAGGCTTCCTGCTGAGGTTAAGTCAACTATATATATATATGTGTGTGTACATATAGATGCACATACTAGGAATGAGAAAGCTGAATAGTAATCCCTTTTTGACCTGCATTAGCTGTGAAATGTATTTGTAAATAAAGATTTTAATTGTTTTGATGTTTCTGAATAAATGGCAACTGTGGTTTTTTTTTTGTTTTCCCAAAAACATAGGGGAGCTGTTATATCAACATTATACAGTTCCGGACATATTTGCATTTTGGTTTCTAATGTGCTTAAACTCTCAAAGTAAACTTAGATTATTTTTTTATTTTTATTTTTTTGGTGTGTTTAAAAATAATTTGTTGGCATGCAATTAGGATGGGTTAACATACTACTTGAAGTTTAACCAAAAAAGAAGGTCAAAATTGTGAGTAATCAATATGGTGGCCAGTAGAAAAATTTCAAATATACTCATTTTACTGGAATTAAGTTATACTTATCTCAGACTAAAACATGAAAATAGCTGATTAATTGGGAGGAAAAAGCTTCAGAAAGGGAAAGGCTTATGCAAAAGAGCATAAGATTTGCAAGTCAAATGCAAATCCAAAATAAGGTAAGCCCAAGAACAAATTTTTTTTGCTTTTTTCAAAGAAAATAAGTGAAGGACCACTGCCAAGGGTTTTGTTGAAGTACTGGAGTATCAAAACGCAAAGCAGTTTCGAGAAGATGCTTTGGCTAAACGTCCTTTTCACCCATGTTTACTACAAGGGAGTTTAGAGAGTTTTTGATACCGTGTACTGAAGGCAAGTGGGGAAGGAGTGGTTTAGATTGAAGTGTTCATCTAAAGTTGATAAATAAAAAATTGCTTGGAACAATGGTCCTCACCACTAGTTGACCTAAAAAGAACTCTTAATACTAAATCCATTTAATACTCATGTTAATATTTTAGCAATTACTTAAATGAGCCTTGAAATGAGAAATGGAAATAGGATACCAATTTTTGAGCTTCATTGAGGATTCTGGGAAGTACACACTGGTTAGCATGAATTCCATAGTGGATAATTTTTTTAAATTATGAAATGAATGATACTATTAGATGCGCTGATTTTAAAATAATAGTAAAAAGTCAGTGTGAATTTAAAGAAAAGTTATGCCTTATTATTAGAGCTTTACTATGTACTTGGATTTTATAAAGCTTTTGACAGGTTCTGTCAGCAAGACTTCTTATAGGGACAAAGTACTGATAAGATGAAAGAGAAGATCTTTAGGGTAATGCTTACTTAAAGAACAGGAAACATAAATTTTTGTGATTGCAACATGTCACTAGAGGAGTTTCATGTACATCTGCAAGGATCCATGCAGTACTGGGAATGGTGTATAGCGTGGTGAATTGCAAGGGGGGATGCAGAATTATTCAGGGCAGCAGTGATTGAGACGTTGGTGAAATCCCCCTTCCGAAACAAACAAGGTCTAGAAAAATCTCTCCTGAGGAGTCCTGTCTTTTCCTACGGACTCTTCTACTGCAGAAAAATTGTCTTCAACTGTGTGTTCAGAAATCAAAGAAACCACACTGCTTGCTGGTAGTGTCTGGTGCGGTTTTGGGGTTTTTTTTGCTTTCTCCCTCCTCTATTATGTATAGAGCTGTACAGCAGGGCAGAAATATATTGGAGGGAGAAATGCAAAGGCAGCTGGATATGGTGAGAAAATGAATGTGTGTAAAAAGCCTCTTTATAATGTTGCTTGAGAGCAAAAATGGGATGAGGGGAGTGGAAAACTTCATCATTGTTTTTTAACAGTAATGGATTCAACTTCATGCTTAGGAAATGCCTAATCTGGGCTGGGGGCAGCTCTGAGGGAAAGAGTCTCTGTCCTAGAACATTTGCTGCTACGCGTGATGGAAGACCTGATACTGAGACAGGTGAAACTTCATGCTTCTCTACTTAGGTTCTCACTCTTCTCTAAGAGCTGCTGTCTACTTGTGTTATGTATATTGTTTAATATTTTAATGCTTTTAATGCTGAAGGTATTCCTGTGTGAGGAATGCTATAAACAAAAATTATTATGATTAGGTTATTATATTGACAAGCTTATGATATAAGTGAAGATAATTAGTTGTATCTTCATATTTACACGTAGTTACTTTGAAAAATTCTAAAATTAATCTCTAATGTTCTTTTAGACCTATGAAATATATTGTTTAGGATTAAATTATTTATGTTACTGGGACCAAAGGATATGCAACCAAGAGTTCAAAGAAAATTTAAGGATTAAATAATTCAATTAACTGTTTATTTTCTTGGGTGCCTGAGGCCTGAAATGGCAAATGTGTCATCCTATTTGTTTATTAAGTTGTCAGTGGAATTCAGGGACCTTTACAGGTCTGTACATCTGGCATCTCTTTAGGGAAAGCTATCAAAAACTGAAATAAAGAATAGAATTGGTGAGCACCAGGCAAATATGACCTGCGTGGACTCCTGACCATTGCTTCTGTTAGGGGAAGTCCTGCCTTAAACCCTCTGGACTTCTTTGAAGGATTAACGAATATGCAGAGAGAAGGTGATCTGATTGATAAAGTCCGCTTGATTTTCCAGAAGGGTTTAACAAGGCTTGTAGGCTTTTAAGGAAAGGAAGCAGTCATGCGATAAGAGGAAGGATATTTTCCCAGATAAATAATTAGTTAAAAGATGGGAAATGGAGGGTAGAAATAAATAGCTCTTTGAGAAGAGCGAGGTTAGCAGTGGAGTTTGGCTGGGTTTCTGCTAGGAATTGTGTTTTTCAGTGTATTCGTGTAGTACAGTGACCATGATAACATGGTAAAAAGGTGAGCTTTGAGGTGAGAGAACTATTCAATGATAGCATTATTTGGCATAATGAAGAAGAGAACAAACACTGAAGAATATGGAGTGTTCTTACGAGCTTCATTGGGCAATAAAATGGCAGAAAAACTTCCCAGCATGTAAATATGAAGTGATGCAAATGTTGATATAGTGGGTGACTCTCCTAATTTCATGCACAAGATTATGAGGTCTGAGATAGCCGTGGACGTTGAGGAGTGAGATCTTAGGAGTTACCAGTGCTAGCTTTATTGAAAACATCAGCTCAGAATCATTCAAAAAACCAGTGCAAATGTTAGAAATTGTTAAGAAAGGAATAGAGAGCAAAACAGAAGAATCCTTATTGCACCATATAAACTTACGATTAATCCTGCTGTGTGCAGTTTGGTGCTTCATTGCAAAGGTGTTGGCTATAATGGGATTGCAGGTGGTTTAGAAAAGGACATCATGGACAGTTTTATGCATAAAATGGCTTTTACCTGAGAAACCACCTGACTAGACTAGGACTCGTTAGCCAGGAAGAGACAATTTATGAGGGTATACTATAGAGGGATATTTTGAACAAAGTTGTAAGCGACATGGAAGTCAGTAGTTGTAGCCTATTTGATGGTTTGTCACTCAAAGCAAGAGCTGGGTGTCAGCAAAGCCAGCAGGAGCCAGGTTTAAAACGGACAAAATAAGGTGGTGTAACAGGTAGCAGATGTGTGCAACTCGTCAGGAAGATGATGTTGCAAATCCAGAAAGTTCACATAGTTTCAGGGGAGACTGGTAAAAACATCGAGAGATTCATTGTGGATTACTAAATAGGTAAAATATACGAGCCTAGAGAAACTCCTTGAGCTGAAAATAATTGGAGTTAGGGGAAATATTAGGGGAAATATAGGTAATCTGTACGTTTGCCTTCCTCTTACTCCTAGTATCTGCAGATGGCCCCTGTTTTTTCACAGCAGAGTGGGACTGAAAGGATCGATGATGATTATGGTCCTTCTTGTTATCACAAAGGATGTGGCAAAGTTTTCTGCAGCTGCAGTCCCGGAGCACAAATGATGAGCTTTCTGGCCTACCTTGACCATTGGTCTGAAACAATGTAGCAGCCGGTACGGTTTTGTTGTCTCAATTAATAAAAATTGTACTGTTGGAAATGGGATTTGAAGGAGCAAAGGGTTAAGTGAACTTGTTGTGCCTTTGAATCTGAGTTCAGATCGTTAATGCCCTTTAGCAGATCTTTAGAGCTTCACAAGAGATCTTTAGTACTGTAGCAGATCCTTAATGTTCAGCCACAGCTGGATCCCAATGCCCGGTGTGTGTTGGACTTGATAAAACAAGACTGACTTCAGACATCCTGTAGGTAAAGCCAGAAATTGTAGGAATATGGAATAGTAATGTAAGAAAAATTAGACATTATGGGCAAGAAGTTAGATCAGGAATAATTTTACATTCTGATCTTAAAGTTACTGGGTAGAAACACCACGTGCTCATAGGTTAAATGTATCCTGAATTGCAAAACCCTCTGGGATTTTACTGAGACCCCTGTTCTACAAAGGTTTTCACAGGTATTTTTAAATAGATGCTACCTGATGGTTCATTTGCAAGAACATGGACTAGACGTGCTCAGATCAGTGAATCAACACAATTCAATGAAGCATAGCACAAAGTCCTAGCCAGATTAAAACCATTATCCAAACTTCCGTACAACAGTGATTTTAATTGAATCTACAGTATATTGATGACAGGAAGAAACTGTCTAAGGCTAAATTTTGATCTAAAAATATCAAATTATCTCATATTGTCAAGTCAATATAAATAACTTTTAAAGTTTCTTTATAAACTCTCAAATACTAGTCACTTCCAAATTTTATCAGTAAAAGGTTATATAATTTTATACTTGTTAATGTTAACAGGTCTAAACAAGTCAGACTGTTTTCTTGAACAGAAATGTTTTATTGTCTAAAAATTTGCTTTTAATGTAATTGAAAATAGAGTTGCTCATATTTAAAAAAATCCTAATAGTGTAAAACTGTCATGCTGATAGAGGTGGTATGGAATTGCGAAGTGCAGATACACATGTAAGAGTGATGATAAACAATAAATCACATCATATTTCTTTTCTATAGAAGGTGCGTAGTAGTTTGGGTGAACTAGTTCTTCAATATTGCCAGCTGTGTATGGTAAACCATGTTAAAGGATTATTATTTATGGGAATGCTGTGAATTTTTCATATCTACACTTACAGTTTATTTTCTTTTTAAAGACTGCAGACCATAACTCTGTACTTTTAATTTTGTATTCAGTACGGGGAGTTAATCCCAGAACGGGGCTTTTTTGATGCAAAATCTGAATGCTTATGTAGTAACAACAGCTGTCCCCTCTCCATGTGGTGTCTTCCATTGCTTTACTGTAGAGATGAATTTTGGCCCAGTGTTTCGGTAATATTGGACACACATGGTTTTAGGTGACAAAGCAGTGTGTTTATGCATTCGTTTGACTCTCGCAGTTACAGTTGGCTACAGATTAGAACAGGGAGAATACATTCACACCATGACCACCCTCATAGCTGCATGTAGTAGTTGGATCACAGTAGGTGCTGTTGCATCTAAAGACACAATTAACTGTTGCTGAGGAATTGCAAATTCACAAAAGCTCTTTACAGCTTCAGCGGTTGAGAGTGGATTTTCTGAAAGCTTTTTCAAAGATTTTCCAAATTTGTAAGTGTGTTAGATCTTCACATTCTAAAATTTACTGTCAGCTTGAAATAAGATTAACAAGTTGATATTTTAATATAGCTAATTAATTCTTGTGCTGTGAATTAACTATATAATTAGCTACAGATCTACAGAATGATTATAGCTTTGTCTGTTACTTAGGAAGATAACCTCAGGACTTCTGTAATATTTACAAATGGTTAGTAAAGTTTTGAGCACATAGGAAAAGCAAAGGTTACCAAAAAAGTCTGAAAATAAAATTTAACCAGAAAGCTTCTGATGTGTGTACATCACTGAAAGGATCATCTTGATTTCCATGTGTAATTGCTTAGATATGCTTTGGATATGGTATGACAGAATAGCTTCAAAAAAAAAAACCCAACCAAAAAAACGCCACCAAAACAACAAACACACACCCCAAAAAAAACCTACGAAACACCACCACCACCCACCCACACAGCAAAAAAAAACCCCACAAAGTTCTAATACAAATTAAATAGAAAATTACAGTATACTGCATATTAAGGTTAATTTTGAGATATGAAATTTGACAGATTTTTGAACCAATGTCTTTTAACCAAATATCTTAGAAGAATTCATTACTTAAATTAGTGATGAATATTTTTAAAGTAGAATATTAAGTACCCCAAATCTTTCCTTCTAAAAATCTCTGAGAAATATTTTAGTATGAAATATATCTATGGAGTGTAGTAGAATAAATAATTATGTGGAGTGTAATAACTTAATACAATAAAAGTAATTAGGTTATTGTGCAACGTGGAGATTTTCTATGCATTTATTATTTCTTCTGTAGGCCAGAGTGTAATTGTACGATAATGCATGTAATATATGTGTGAGTTCTCTCACATACACATGTTATTTAAGCATCTTGCATTTGAGTCATCATAGATAATTCATCTTATACTTGTATTAAAAACTATCCGAATATGAATGTCTGAGGCTTTCAGCATTGAATAAAGGACTACATGGATCCAAACTAGGACGATTGATGAAATCCTTGCTACTATTGGCTATTATTTACTGTCTTTTAAGTGGCAGGTTGTATTTATGCCAATTTATCTGCTTCAGGGAACACTCTTGATAGCAGAACAAAGTGAATAAAAGTAGTTTGCTTTGCAAATGAATGCAAATGGTGGTGCCTTTCGGGAAGCCCTTTAACAGGAGCAATGCACTTTGATTATGAGTGAAGCTGCCATTTGGACATGGTGAAAAGAGCACGCTTGAACCATTGATTGGGGGAGACAGTAAAAAGTCAGGCAGGGCCCCGTTAAGCTGGCGGTGCGGCAGGCGGATGTCAGTGTGGTTAGAGCACAGTGGGAGAATGACAGGCAGGATTAGTGTCAGGGAGAAGCTTTGCTGTAGTTGTGGAGATGGTCCCTGGGGTCACTCACCTCTGACTGTTGTTCTGTGCTGATGGCTCTGTAATGCAAACTGCTTGATATGTGCCCCTTCATTATCGGAAATGGTGATTAGAAGAGGTATGTCATAAAGAATTCCTTAAAAATAAGTAAAACGGCAAAGTGCTGATGGTAACAAAGATTTGGCTCTGCAGCCCTTGCCAAAGATGCTGCCAACGTCAAAGACTGTTACTGCATCTTGCCTTCCAAGGCAAGCAAGATTTCATGTCTTCAACTGCTTTAATTGCGTGTTCCTTGCTTTGGTCGCTTTTATTTGGCCGTTATGAAGACAGTTATTTTTAACAGATTGTCTTACGTAGTTAGAGCAAAACATTTTTATAGCTTTTGGTTATTGGGTGGTAGAAGCATCCGGTTTGGTTTTGTGGCATAACAGTGTTTTGTGGGGGGAAGGGTGTTCTTTAATAACCTTAACGGTATATTAGAATCAACAGATTTCATTCCTGAGTCATGCCAGAATGCTAAAACGTAGGTTGATTACAGTAACAAAAAGCCAAAATGACTGTTCTGTTTTTTTTTAGGGCCTTTTAAAAATTGTAAAAAATATAAAAATGAGGATATTTTCTTTGTCTTTGCTGAAAAAAATCTTACACGTGCAATTAAATAAATGTCTGAAATTTTGTATCTTAAACTGTGATTTAATCTTTAAATATTGTTGCTTTTTATCTTTACTGCATTTTACAGCATTATGTATATTGTATACAAGTTGATCGAAATTAAATGTGTCAGTGTATGTAATATACAAAATGCATTTTTTGAGTGTTAAGAATTTTTAATATCTTGCTATTGTGGTGGTTTTATGCGTTTTCAGCAACAGCGCAGGGAGATGGTACGTGGATACTTGAAACTATTACGTTTTTAACACGATTTGATTAATTCGTTTGAAGATTTTTTTTTTTTTCCAGTATATTACCTCACAAAAATATGTCCAATATCCCAGTGTAATGAATGTTTTACAAATGTTTTACAGGCACCTGAATGGACAGAGGAGGACCTCAGCCAGCTGACAAGAAGTATGGTTAAGTTCCCAGGGGGGACCCCAGGTCGATGGGAAAAGATTGCTCACGAATTGGGTCGATCAGTGGCAGATGTGAGTTCACTCAGATTTGCATTGTATAGAGAGTGACAAACCAGAACAAGACAGGCAGTGTAGGAGGCAGGCGTATATGGGGGCCGACATTGTCTTTTGAGAGAGGCTACAATCCTTTTAGGACCTGGAAGTGAACCATTAACTAACTATGCAAGAAGCAGATGTCAGCTACTCTCTCCCTCCGCAATTAACAGCTGTAACTGATCAGCTGGATGGGGGATTCTGGTGCTTGAAGACTCGAGCTACTGTAACCCAATAACAGAAAAAACAACGCACTTTGAGTTTTGAAGCAACCTGCTTTCACGGCAAGCAAATGTTTGTGTGACTTGGTTAAAGATTACATTTCTGTTTCAAGACAGTCCTTAAAAAATGTAGATGAGCTAATGGTGTTTAGACAGGTGGTTTCCATTAATTAAACTGAAATATCTTTGCAAACTTTAAAACGAGTTATACATATGATACTGTTTCAGTCCCTTTTTCTGGATTATAGCATGGTTAGTAATGACACTGTGTAAAATGATTAATATCCTTGTTAATTCATATTTTATAGTATTATACCAGATATCAAAGAAAGCTTGTACTTACGGTTTTTAAGTGTTATGATCTTAAAACCCTTAGGGGCTCGGCTGTAAAAGACTTTTCGTTTTCAAGCAATAGATCACTAGAACATGATGTAGTGTCTGCTGAGGACCATTTGAAAGCCTTTTCAGCTGACCCTATTTTATAGGCTCTGGAGGGGTTAATGAGAATAATGTTTAAATCTGTTGGTGTACATTTTGAGATTAGACGGTCTTTCTTTATTATATTTCAGGAATTATATTAAATAATGAGAAACAAAGCCTCTGGCTAGAGTGAAATGTGACCCATTATTGCCTTCTGGATAATTTGCGTACTTAAGTGGGTTTTTCCCTGTTGATACAGTCACAGAAAGATACTTTCAGAAGATATTTTTAAAGATTTAATGCATCTATACAGTTCTGTTACTCACATATGCTAGAAAATAAGCCATTTGCATTCTTATCATTTTAGAACAACACAGTATTTGCAAGTGGATGTAAGCAAGAAGTTACTAACCTGCTATGCAAATGAAATTGTCGTCTTTTGTTTATTCTGTTTAGTGTTGGTTGTCATACTCCTGAAGTATTCATACTACTGGAGTGACTGTATTAAAAAGATGCTACATTTTACTAAGCAGATATCAATAGCAAAAATATTTCACATGGCTTGGTAGTATGCAGCGTGCATGGGAAAGATCTTTGAGATTGCTTTGGAAAAAATGATTAATTTGCTTGTTACTGATAATACGAACGTGTGGAATGCTTCCACATGTACCCATCACAAAACTAACTAACAAAAGGCAATCTTAACATTGCCTTTTGCATCCATTCTCTGCTTTATTCCTTGAAGCAGGTGTAAAAACATTCTTTATTAAGAATCCTTTGCATAACATATTTGGCCACTGTACTTGCACATGCCCAGTACTGGAAGGAAAAAACAAAGCTTGTTTGCTTCTTCCTTTAGGCAAGCAGTCTTGAGCATCATAGTCTTCAGTGAATCGAACAGAGAAATGAAAGAAAGATGTGTGTTCTAAGAGCTGTCACTTTCTTGTATGAAAAAAAGGAATTTTCAAGGGTGTTTATGTGCAAAGAAAGGTCTAAGTGTAATCCTTTTTACTTCCAGTGACCTCCAACTATATGGTTAATGTAAGTCTTCTCCACACAAGTTTTTACTTCTCTAAAAATTTCCCACTGCTGGTAATGCTAGGGCAGCCTTCCTGACAGACTACTTATTAGCGTTTCTGCTACTTTTATCATTGGATGCCCAGAGTTACAACGATTAGGTTTTAAAAGGAAACACTTAAACAAAAGCTTCCTGGAAACTTCTCTGGATCTCAAACTGGTACTGCGTCAGTATCAGGAATGTTGAAACTGGGAACTACTTCAGATATATCTATTGAGCTGTTGAACAAGATGTATAGCATATCCTTTATATTTGTTGAAGGTGACATAGAATAGCATCTACATTTACAGCAAGGATTCTTATTTTACTTGGGCATCAGCATAGTTGAATAAGAAATGTTACACTAAAGCTGCAGGCAAAACTTCTGGTTTTGTTAAACTTTATGCACAGGAAAAGAGGTGTTTGCATGTGCAGACAGGGTTTGCTGCCCAAACAACTGTTCCCTGCTTCCACTGGGAGGGGTGCAGGGAGACAAGTTTTGGTGTATGAGGTGCTATTTTGAAATAGCTCTTGTAGCAGAGTTTGGGAATCCCTTGTTTACAGCTAATTTAACATAAGTCAGAGATAGTTTGAAGTGTCTATTATCTGGCAAATGCACTAGATCTTAAAAAAAAATATATATTCGAGGGCAAATTTGAATTTGTTTTTCTGACATTTTTGGTGACACAGCAAATACTTCTCAAAAACTTGAGACCACTTTCTGCTTGCTTCTTCTCCTGTAAAGTAGCAAGATCAGTAAGGCTTGGTTTTCCTTTCATGGTTAGAGAACTATAGTAGAAAGGACTGACAAGGTACAGTGTGCTTGTTTCCATGTGACTTTCAGCATTCAAGCCCTTTTTAATAGCTAAATAGGTGTTTCAAAGTAATCCAGTCCAAAATGATCTCTCTGTTGCTTCTCTCAAAGCCTTCTTCCTCAGCAAAAAAAAAGGTTAGAAAAATATTTCAATGCTTTTTGAAGAATAAGCTGCAACCAATCATCTATACCAGAAGAGTATCAGTGAAATTCACTCCCTCTAACCACCCCAAAGAAATTCCATTTTAAATTCTTAAACTTCTTCCTTTTTTTAAAGAAGTGTATTCCTACAACAAACTATATCCATTTCCACTGGCAGTTTTTAAGCAGGATGAAGTGACTTGAGGAGAGTGTTCTTGGCTTTTGTGAACTTCTCAGCTTCATGGTGGTGTTTTAACATAGTTTTGTGGCTTTTGGAGGTTTTTTTTAATGTATTTCTGGATTTTCCTCCTGGCATTATGTTAATGAGTTTTTGAACAGGATGAAGCAAAATTTCTAATGCTTTGAGCTTTATTACTGCTTTTTCACATATAAAGAAGACCCAAAAAATTAGTGTCTCCAGAGAGATTTGTTCAGCTTGGAAAATTCTTCCTTGATTTTGTTAGAACATGACTTTGATACCCCAGAACTTGGTGAGCACATGTAAATCTTACAAAGCCAAGAGGAACTGAAAGTATATTGGGAGATCAGTAGAATTCAGAAAGGTCAGGACAAATTAGAAAAATGAGATGCGAAAAAATAGGGTGAAATGAAAAAGACAAAATATGCAAGGACACAAAACAAGATGGTGATCAGATTCACAAATAAAAGATGCCAAACAGCTGGCTTAGGGGTAGTTTAAAAAGCAGGAGGAAGGTGAAGATAATGAGCTAGATACAAGTTAACAAATAGTAAATTGTTATGAAAAAGGCAAACGTCTTCCTGAGACCATACAAACAGGGGGATGGTAGAACCTGCATCTAGGTCCTTAGTTTGTGTCTGGTTTTCAGTAGTGCACTCAAACATGGGGTTCAATATAAAGGGTTCAGATGAGAATAAAGAGAATAATAGGTCTCTAAAGTGTGACCGATGAGGAAGGATTGTGAAGGAATTCATTTTGTTGAACTGAAAGAAAATATGAACTGAGGATGTAAGTATTCAACTACATAAAAGGAGAGCTGTAAAGGGGAACGTATTGGTTTTATAGGGCAAAAAGTAATTACCTCAAATTTTATCACAGGCTGCAGAGTTAGACATCGAGGGGCAAAGAATTACAATGGAGATGATAAAGCAACGAAATAAGCTGCTGTGGAGCCTCCACATTTGCAGGCCTTTGAGAACAGGTTAGACAAACATCTGGGAGAAACAACATCAATGTAGTGATTCTGCCTGAGGTTAGGTCCTTCTCTTCATATGGTCTGTGATTAGACTAGCAAGTGCAAGCTATCTAGGAGGAAAGGGGGAGGAAACAAAACTGTCCCTACAATTGGAAGCATGTGTGAACTCATTTTAAAAAATGTAAAGTTAAAGCCAGATAGTCACCGTAGTTGGCTAGTAATGACTGCGTATACCTCAGTTTGACTGTTGTTAAATTCAGTAGTTCCTAACAATATGTTCTTACAGATGTTCTTTTCTTTTCTACTAATATTCAGATTGGGTTTTTGTATGCACCTAAGTTTGATAATTGTGTTATTTCCCAAAATACTGCACAACTAAGGATGACTGTAAGGCCCATTGTATGGTTACATCAGCCAGATTCCCCATCCAAACAGGTACATCCACACGATGGGAGATGCAGGCCACTGGGAAAGTGCCAGCCAAAATCCAACAGTAAACAGCTTTGTCCACGCTGTAGTGCCCCTGAGCTCCTTCAGCTCTACTGTTTCTATTTATGCTGCCTCGTGTGGTACCAGCGTAAATACCTTTGCAACATATTCCTATGCTTTTCAGCTCAGAGCTAGGTTAAACTTGCAACCGTGGTGCAGACGTACTGTAAGAAGGCTTATTACTTTGACTTTTGTCATGTTAAATATAGGATATGTTTATCTTGTCTCTATTCAGGAAGACATCTTTTAACAGCCAAGGAATAATCAACCCAAAATAGAGGAGGTTAAGTTGTGCTCGTTTTATCATTATGTTTAATTATTTAAATTGCTAATTGTCATTTTAATATGTGCATATTGGGAATTTAGCAATCTTTTCCCATAAAGATGATTTTCAACTGGCTTAGTATAATGAAGCCTTATTGCTTTCACAACTGAAAGCTTCTATAGCTTTTTAAGTCATTTTTATTGCAATCGGCTGGTGTTATAAATTAGGTTTTCAAGTATTTTGATTATGAAAGGGAAATGGAGTTCAGTTAACTCTAATCAGGGTTCCTGCCTGCTGACCTGGTTACCTGTACCACTGCTCTCTGTCGTCCTCTAAACATCTGTTCTTTGACCCATTTTCCTTGCTGAATTTGTTGCTCCAGGGTTAGTTCTCATTCCTGTCCTCCAATACTTAAGGAAATAATTGACCTTTTACAACAAAATAATAAAAAAAAAAAGTTTGAATTTCCTAAGCACTGTGAACAGCCTATAACATAGTATAAATAATGAATGGAATGGAGTTTCAAGACTACTATTTCTGCAAAAATTACATTGTTTGATTTGACAAATACTAAGCCTTACGAAGATTTATAATGATTGTCAGCTTTTGCTGAATTCAAAAATTGAGAAAAGGCACTTAGATGTGAAATTATAGAAGTATGTTGTACTTGACAATACCTGCACTTATAGATAAAGAGTTAAAAAAAAATATTTGCTGAAAGGCATAAATTAATTTCAGTAACTACAAAGGGCATTCAAATTGTAAAAATAACAGAGGAAGTAAAAGCTGTCTGGCATGCCAAACAGACTTTAATGTGATTATTAGGTACAGGTTTTTTAAATTAAAGGCAAAGAGATCTCAGATTTCATACTTGTGAAGTAATATCATTCACTTGTCTTACAGGATTTAAACTGATTCTGTTTGCTCCTGCAGTCACTAATCTCATGCATTTGTGTTCCAAAACCAGACTGATTGGGATTTGCTGCTTGTATAGAAAAGCCCTAAGGTAGACAGCAAAACAGTAGACAGGTGGATATATTTGAGCAGATATTCTGAATTGTGATGAAACCCAAAAGCATAAGGTTTGGGGGGTGCTTATTTTGTGATAACTCTTGTATGTCCAAGCAACAGTTTCAGCCTTTAAGCCTGACCGAGTGAGTTCATACTCATTGTACTTTATATGCCATTCTAAAATAATTTCTTATTTCTGACAAATGCGAGCTCATTACCTTGCCAGCAAGAAACATCTCTATGAGAAATGAGCCACATGTAAAAGTTCATGAATTTATTAGTTTTATTGCTTCTGGGGATTAAGTGTTTTCCTAAATCTGTTTTACATTTCACTTTGTGTACTATGTCTGTGTTGACTCAGTTACTGTGCGGATATTCTGAAACATTCACCCTTAGCAGCTTGCATATATTTATGTAATCAAGAGTTTTTCCAGTTGCTTATTGAAGTACAAAGACCTAGCTCTGGATCAAGGTCCAAAAGAGGTTATGAATATCTAAAATGGGATTTAGATCAAATGTAGGTCATGTAGATCCCTCAATCTGAGAGTGAAATCTTCAAAACACCTGTCTAATCCCACAGACACACCAGAAGCCCTCTGTTGATACTTGGAGGGGAGCAAAAAGATGCCGCTGTTTACAGTTCCCTCATTGCACAAAGTCGTCTTCTGTGCAGTCCTAGAGTTGCCCCGACAAGTTTTTGCGGAATTGGGCAGCACAATCCATCTTATACCCAAATGCCAAACAGATCGAATTCCTTCTCATAGTGTGTGACCAGTGCATTTTTATTACTTAAAGGGAAAAGTTTTTTACGGAAGGCGGTGGGACACCAAGTTGGAATTCGTATCGATGGCTTGTGGGGCGGTCAAGCCAGTGCTGCTGCAACTTTTCAGGGTGGCTTGAATTAATGTAATGTCCCACAGACATCTTGGTGAGCTGGGTTTGGATTCCACTGCAGAATTCAAATATTCTGACTCTCAGGAAAGGTAATGCATTTTGCATCAGCAATCACGAAATAAGGTGTCCGAGCAGTTGTTGCAATGAGCGTTTGAGCCAGACTCCTCTCCTACAGGAGTGCCGGTGGTATTGAGCTGAAGACTCTCAAACATGGATTTTAACTGACAGAAAAAGAAAGCCTGGTATGAAGTCTCCAGCATCGTGACAATTCCAGTTGCTGAGTTCTTCCTCTTTCTGTATCCTGGAAAAAAAGGAACAATGCTGCTGCTGCTTTAAATTAACTTTTTGGGTACTCGCTGGAGAGAAGCTATTCTTCTACATCTGGTGATATAGGCTAAGTTTGCCTTTTCTGCAGGCCACATCTTAAACTGCCTCGTAATTAAACTCACAGTTGTTTTGGGGATTTCTGTTGAGGTAGTTACCTCTCCTCCATCTGCTGTGGCAAAGTTCAGAATCACACACAGCTTCAAAGTCCATAACCTTAAGAAAACTGTGCTGTTGCTGGCTGCAACTGGTTGGTCTGAGCAAACTCAGTTAAATTCATAACATATTTCTTGATTCTTTCAAGCGTATAAGCATGTTGTCCTTCCAATAGTCATTTGCTCTGTTAGCATTAAATTCAACGTGTAATTTACACAGTGGATAAAGAGTAGTTATGTTACATACTTTTGGGAAAGTCTGTAACAATCTACTAAGCAAACTGTTATAAGCAGTGCCAAAACAAAGGTACACCTTCTGATTTGAAATATTTCATTTCAAGTAAGTTGCAAATTAGGATACTTGCAAAAACGGGAGAATGATTTGTCTTGATGCTTCAGTATTTGAAGTTTCACCAATCTGTTAAAACTTGAAGACAATTTTAGCAGCCCTTTGAGTGTATGTAAGAGAAGGCAGTTTATAAAGCAACAAATTTTCAGCCTGACACATGAAGATAAAGGAATGGGTCGTTATTGTTCTCTGACTTGGGTCAAACAGTTCTTGACACAATTGTTGTTGCTCAGTGCAAAAGGTAGTGTTTTGGTTATAAGGGGAGAACTTCAAATTTGGCAATTTATTCTGTGCTCTTTTGGAAGGTTAGGTTTGCAAAAACCTACTGCTTTGACAAAGCCAGGGAGGCACTAAAATCCTTCTCTGTCTGGCCTTCCTTCATGAGAAAAATGTGATTATAATTCAAATTAGCCTCAAAGATAAAAGCAATTCCTCATTGCTGCCTCAACTACTCACAGGCTGTCTCCACATTTTTTTTTCTCTATAATTCCACAGATCTTGGCATTTTTTCAGGACATCAGTAGATGGAGAGCGTGCAGGAAGGTGACAACTGGGTGAACAGAACGCTGCTACTGGGACAGCAAATTTCTGATAGACAATGCTCAGAAACTGTGGCAGCTTCAGTAAGCCTTTAGAGAAATCCTGCTCAGGAAGATACTAAGAATAGTAAACAATTTTATCAGAAGCTTCAGTTTTCAGTAGCACAATAACATGTCATCCTTCCTTGCAAGAAGGCTATATGCGCATGAGAAGCCAAGAGACATGGGTTATTTCTTTCTCTACAAGCCCCACGTTATTTTTTCAGAGTGTTGTCAGAACCAGAGAGATTTGTACTTTGGTAATTACCTGGTGCAATCCCAATCAAAATGGTATCCTATTCAGAGAAGGAAGATAAATTGTTGCCCACAGAATATTGCCAGGAGACAGCAAAATGGCAAAGGCTTCAAAGCCCTGTTGGCACGTGCCCTGTGAAGCTGGGCTGGTCTTGGTGCTGGGGAGGGGTCAGCTGAAGTGATGGGCAGGTGGCTGCTGCTGTGGAAATGGGGAATTGCTCTTCATCTTCTGCAAAAGGGCTGTTTCCCTCTGTTTGGCATCGGTAGGATCACTGTACCTGATTTTACAGGGTTTTCCCTCCAGATCTGTCACAATTCTGTGCTTTTTTTATGTCTGCCTTCCCTGCAGGATGAAAAGCAGGCTCTCATTCATGTGACAGCAAAATTTGCTTTTGCCTGTGCTACTGAGAGTCTTTTAAGCTGACTCCAATATTATATTTTGTTTTTTCCTGTATATCTCTCTGAAGCATCAATTGTCCCATCTGAAAGAGGTGGCGGGTGTCCAGGGTAACAGGAGATTGAACATCTGGATGGTCATGATGAGGGGTGGTTTTACTGCTAGGTGTCTTGTTGAGAAGCAACTAGTCTTGTGATCTGGACTAATTGTCAGCAGTACAGGAGGAAACCAGCTCTCTCTGTCTTTCATCGCATAAAATCTTCCCACTAATCCCACTTGCTTTCAATAAAATCTTTTTGTAGCTGAAGAGCTATTGAAACTGAATTCAGAAGGGAGTTCTCAGAAGCAAACTGTTTCTGTGGCTTCTTTCTCTAGGTCCCATAGTAAGATGGTTTGATTTGTACTTCAGCAATTTGGTTGCTTGCATCCAGCTTTTTTTTTTTTTTGTCATCTTGCTCATTTTTATTATTTTTTTTTCAGAAAAGAAAATCTGTTCCACTGTGCATGTGTGATTACCTGACTTTATTTGTGACTTCTGTTACCTGTATGGACTACAGGGATCCCTAGGTTATGTGGGCATAGAAACAGCAACGTTTAAAGTTGATTCCTATAAAATAATGCAGCGTGTCTGTTCAGTAGTACAAACGCTTGCAGGAATATGAGATCTGCCCTCTTCTGTTTTAAATCAATTTCACAGTCTTGATCCTTATTATTTAAGGTGTCCCCAGACCCAGAAGTTCTCAAGGGCTGGCTAACGCTCTGGTGAAAGCTGTTGTCAGTAGCAGCAGGCTTTTAGCACAACTTTTTAGTCATGATAAAACTAATGTTTTAATACACGTGAAAGCTGCAATTTTAAAGAACTACGCAGGAACAATCAGCAATAATAACTAGAAGAGTAATTTTACAACTGCTTCTTACTTTGAATAGCAGTGTTTCCAAGTATGTTATCTGTTACCTAACGAAAAAATAGTAATGTAAGCAAGTTATGATAAGAAATTGAGTAGGTAAAGCAATGGAGCAACTTACGTTGCATTTTTTAAAAAAATCACTGTTAAGAAATAGCTAGAAGATAACACTAAATAGCTAGTAGATAATAGCTAGACTAGTCACCACTGGAGAGGAAACTTAAATTCATTTTAAGGATGTCAGAAAGTACGGAGGAACTGGCAACAGAAGAGCCTGTAAATTTGAGTGGCAAGAGCAATGATTAAACTCAAACAGATCAAATTGAAATACAATTCTTACGTTCCATAGGTTGGATTCCTAATAATCCTTAGTAGTTTAATACTGACATGTTGTGAGTCTTGCCCCATGTCAACGTCTTTAACGGCAATGACAGTTGAAGCTGATGGACAAATAAATCTTAAGTCTAAATAGGTGATACCTGAACTCTTAAGTGAAAAGAGCTGGAATAAATATGAACTGTACGTAGCACCTGGAAAAGAACTTGCAAAATCATCTGTCTGAAGAAGAAAGATGACCAAAAAAAAAGAGAATAATAGACAAGTGATCTTCTCATGTAACCTGTGAATGGTGGTAAAGCTGTAAGAAGTGTGGTGAGTTGTCAAACTTACGTCAACTGAAGGTACTTCTTCAGTGTTTGAAATTGTAGATTTTCAGTATCTAAACCATACACACAGTTGTTATTTCCAGCTTACCTGGTGAATATTTCAAATGGAAACTCTATCAAAATGTGGACAGGTACAATGCCTTCAAAAGAGAATGTCTTGGAAATAGTAGGTGTGACAAATGAAGTAACTTACTACAAATGCTGCATCTGGGTTCACCAAGTTATTATGGCTGAAGTTATCCAAAATATGGTAACTTCTGGCAAGTCTGTTACTTCTGAACTACTTGCAGGTAGGGGGAAATGTGAAATGCTGTTAGGATCTAGGAATAAACCAAAATCCTTCACTGTTCTAGTGGAGAGGGCTGGTTTAGATTCTAACTCAATTAGATGTAATATGCAGCAAAATTTATATGTTATGGGATACCTACGCTAACCTAATTTGGGAGGGTCTGTCTTGTAAAGGAAACTTCAATCCCGCATATTGATTTGCACCATTTCGAATGCAAAGTTTATGTTGAATGTGTAGTCTCAGTTTGAAAGATAAAATGATAATTGCCAACCTCTGAAAACATCAGAGGTTCAAGATAGAGAAAACCAGACATTGGCATTGAGGTAGCAGCTCACTTAACCTGTCTTGGTCTTTGCTTGCAATTTATTCTGCTCTATCCTGTTCAGGGAATCTTTTCTTCTCTCTTTTTCCTGCCTTCTTGGCCCTATGAGTAGATTTTAAACCTTTCAAAGAACTACTTAAAAATAGCAAAATGGGTTAGAAGCAGTTTTCTGGAATACAGGAACATCGATAATGCTTCGTCATGTTCACAACGAATCCACTGCATCGTTGCAGTAAACCCTGCAGGATCAGCTACTTGTTTGCATGACAAGTTCTTCTCACTCTTTTCAAAATAATCTATTATAATCCAGTTTATATAACATAATTTCTCTTTAAGAGATGCATAGCAGAACACCACTAAGGATCCATTCTGTTCAGCAGTCAAGAATGGATTCCCCTCTGCTCAGCCTTTTGAAGCATTGGCCCGATAGAGACACTCTGCTAATAATGAAAATGGAACACGAACGTTTTATTTTGGATTATTTTAGACTACAAACTCTTCAAGGAAGACAATTTCTATTAGAGGAACACCTGTTTCAAGGAGGGCCCGTCCTGTTGTTTCAAAATCAGGATCTTGCAAATCACAGACCGAACTCTTAGTGCTGCTTAAAATTATCTGTTCATATTAGTATTCTGAGATTTCTCTTTGAACAATTAAAACATCATCATACTGTAACAGTAGAAACTGGAGTTTCCTGTGCCAGATGACTACTTCTGGATAAAGGTTTTGGTTAATTAGAGTTGGGATTTTTTTGTTCACGGAGTTTTCATCTAAACTTAATCCCAGACCCCGGAAAATGAGGCTTAATTTGTAGGGAAAATAGACCACTTTGCCTTGTTAAGGAAGCTCCTCTTCTCTCCCCATCGTTCTGGGAGGGGTGAAAGCCTGTTTGTTTCCTTAAGTAAAAGTGAAAATACTAAATCTGATATTACTTTTCTCCCAGGACACAGATTTTGGTACCCACAGAGAGGTTGAAGCAGGCAGCTCTCCACCTTTTGGATTCTCAGTAATAAACTTTTTTCTTGAAATACCAGGACTTAAGAGGTGTCTCTGCTCATCTTTGACAGTCAAACTGTCACATTTTATTTTGGGACTGCGTGCCCATCCATTAATGTGCTTCATCACCTGGACCTACGTGGGTTATTTTGTTCTTTTGTTCAGTATTGAGAAACTAACATATAGAAGATAACTTATTTGTTTCCTTTTCCCCCCTCTCCTTGTGGTATTTTTAGATTATAGAATTAGTGTTTAACTAAGAAGATAAAATTTGAATATCAACTGTGATGTATTACAGTGGCAGTAATAGAAATGTGTAGCATTGCTTGCCTTATTTTAATATGCTAGGAATGTTTTAGAAAGGACAAAGTCCAGAAAGTTACTTTTTGCCGATTTGGGATCTGTATGTAAACAAAGCCAGCAGAACATCAGCAGCTTTGCCGTATTTAATGTATGTTTAATGTTGGTATTTTGCAGTAAGCTGCTAATGAATTACTCAATAGCCCCAATAATATAATTTTTAATAGTCCTTTTTTGTTGTTTTCATGCAGGTTACCATGAAAGCCAAACAACTGAAGGATTCTGTTACATATACACCAGGTTTGTGCTACTGGCCCTCACTGATGCGTATAGAAAGCAGTGTATTTGGATTATAGCTGTGCAAACACGGTGCATGTTGTCCCTTTTGGGGTTTGCCTTGCAGAGAGACTTTTGTACCCTTGCCTTGCTTTGAGCAAAGAGAAGACCTGATGGATGTTTGAGGGAATGGTTCCCTTTAGCTACATCCTCCCAGGCTTTCTCACTTGGTTTATTGGGGGGTTTGTTCATTTGTTCAGGCTGTTCTGCTGTGTTTGTTTATATCAGTGTGGTAATTACTAGTGCTTCACGTATACCAGATAAGCTCATATTTGACTAAGTTCACTACTTCATAACAAATACCTTCATTTCTCGATAAGCGTTTTCCTTAAGCTCTTAATCCAGAAGAGCTTTTTCTCCTCTATGAGCTGTTCTGGGTACCTTTGATTCGCGGGCTGTTCCCTGCTTGTTTGTGGTTTGTTTTTTTTGAAGTGTAACAACAATACTTGTAACAGGTATCATTAGGCTCTCCGAGCTTAAAACGCTGGCCCAGAATTCCAAGAATGTCAAAGTCAACGTGAATTTGCCAGACCACATAATCACCCAGCGCGAAAGGGAGGAGGAAGAGGAAGAGGAGGAAGAAGGGAACTATGATTATATCCCAGAGCAGATGGATGTCCAAATAGATCAAAAAGAGACCGTTGCAAGTGAAACTAGACACCGCAAACGAAAAATTGTCAAAGCACCTGAAATGACTCTACCAGCAACGAAAGAGGTACCAGAAGAGAAGGGCAGAGGAAGACGCCAGAAGGATTTTGATAACACAGAGCAGGAGGAAGAGAGCGACGATGAGAGCAGAAGAAGAGAGAAAAGCCGTGCCCTGGAAGAACTGTGGACTCAAAACCAACAGAAACTTCTTGAAATGGCCTTGCAGCAGTATCCAAAGGGAACGTCGGACCGCTGGGATAAAATAGCCAAATGTGTTCCTGGAAAAAGCAAGGTATGTGTAGTTTGGTTTGAACAATAATTCAGAATTAATAGTATAAACTCAGGGGGAAACGTATTTTCTACCAATTTATGATTACCTTAAGAACTGAGGGTCCACGAAAAAAGGTGAGGTCTTTACTTAGCCTATCAGTCCAGGTATAATCGACTTAAAGAGCGTTACTGCCATGTTTGTTGTTTTTATTTAAAATATAGTTTCGTTTAATTCAGTTTGTTTGATCTGTTACAGAAGATGTTGAAATACCTCCTGTTTAATTTAAAATACCTACCTACCTCTCCTCTGCCTTTCAGATCTTCAATTGCAGGACAAATTAGATTTTAAAACAAATTTTGATTCAAAGTTAGTAACCAAGTGTTGGTGAGCCGCTTTGCTTACACTTGTACAATACCTTTCTCAACCCATCTCAATGAACAAACAAAATAAGTAATCCAGCTGCAAGTGTTAAATGCTCAATAATCTAACTAATGTTCTTTTTGTAAGTATAATCTTTTAAAAATAGCATTCACTGTCATTGATATAGTTGGTTGGTACTAGATTCCGTAATAGTTGTGATAGCTTAGTTTGCTTGCTTCAGTCACTGTAGCTGCAGAAAATCCTGATTTCATTTGTGCCAAACTCGGTGCGAGAGAGCAGGAAGCGTGGGGGGGGGATTTGAGGGGTTCTCTGGCCCTGAAGCTGTTCAGCAGTATCTGGGGTCAGTAGGTGTTAGTGACTGTAAAGGCTTGTCTCAACCTTGCAGTGTGGCTCATACCAGAACAACTGCTCTGAAACAGATACAACTATTTCGTAATTGCATTTACAGCCAGTGTCAAGAATGGGCAACTGTTTTCTTGGGTTTGTGTGCTCTTTAAGGAGAGAAATTACCCAGTAACAAACGTAAATTGCAAATTCCTGTATCTAATCTGCTCTTCACTAGCCACAGATTCTCCTTCTGAAATTCCGTGTGCAACTTGAAAAAACAAACAAAAAAAACCCCACCACCAAACCCAAAAAGACTCCCCGAAAACCCCACACAACCCCCAGAACCTGGCTCTTCTAGAATGAGGTAGCATTTGTAGAGTTAAAGCAATACTAAAATATCAAACTTTTAATTAACACTTTTGTTTTTCCTTTTAGGAGGAGTGTATAGCAAGATACAAGTTGCTTGTTGAACTGGTACAAAAGAAGAAAATGGCTAAAAGCTGAATGTTCTGAGCAGAAGAGATGTAGCTCATCTTTGTCAAAATGGGGGTCTGAATCTCGTATACAGGAAACTGCATTTTTGTACCTCAGTATTTCTATACATCATGTGCCTTAATAACAGAAAATATCAATAAATCTTATACCGTCTTACCTATTTTGTGTGTTGGATAATGAAGGTGTATTTTTGCATTGGAGAGCCGCTTATGCAGATGTGTGATAACAGAAGTTTTAAAAATTAGTGAACCTTCAGAAAAACCCACGCTGGTAATTGCATACTCGAACTGGTAGGTTACAGCTAATGAATAAAGAGACTATAAAGAATTTTGAATGTTGCTTTGAAAGAGAGAATTGATCTGAAACTGTTAAGCAAGGAGGAGAGGATGGGAGCTCTGCACTCAAAATACTTCTTTCTTTCTTGCAGTTATAAGTAGAAGCCAGTGCGGTTACAGACGTGTCTGCAGCTACACGAAATGTCTGCTCATTCTAACAATATTTTGAAATAAGGAGTATTTCTAATCTTAATTTCCAGGTACATTTATACACACCTGCAATATAATTCCTTTTTTACGAACCCTGCAGGCTAATACACAGTGATATTTAGCAGCGCTGTTGCTTGGTGAAGTTGAAAGGGTAAGAACGTTAAAGGGCTCTAATTAAGGTATCTAAGGCATATACTTCGTGACTGGTTTTTAAGCACAGACTAGGACTTAAAAGCTAACATTATTGTGCTAAGACTTCTCGTGTTTGGGGGATTTTGTATAGGCTGGATTCGATATAGTTTGATTTTATATTTGAAGAATAGGTAATAAGGGTTATTACTCATTACTTGCTATTTTGTTTTTTTTAATTTTGGAAAAGTTATACAAAGCTTAAAATGCTGGAATAATGGGTCCTTATTAGGCTGTAAATGATATCAATAAATCAGAGCGGTGATTATAGTCTTTTGCAAGAAACATTAAGGACTTTTCTAAAGAATTATTTACCACTCAAATTCTGATTTAATACCAGGACTCTAATGAGCTTTTGAGCTTTAATTCAAAATTAAACTGAAAAAATCAGAGGACCATATATCTGAACTCAAAATTGGAACTTAGTGGCCTGAAAATCTCTGTTGATTTTCTCCAGTAACTGTTTGCCAATTGTGTTGCTTTTGACACAATTTCACAAAATTTCTTCCCATTCCCATAAAACTTTACAGGAGAAGTATTGAGGGAAAACAACAGTGTTCCATGTTTGTTCCTTACCGAGTGGAAAGCTTATGTTTGGTTTTGGTCATATATGAAAAAGTAATCTTAGTAGAAATACCGATACTGTGGAGTATTTAGTAGACACAAAATAATGCTTCTAAATTTTGTTTCACAGAGAACCTCACCACTGACTGCACTGGAAACTAATCACACCTAGAAGCTGTACCATGATCTGCGTGTGCTATTTACCAAATAGTAATTTTGTGCTACTAATGCACCTATGAAGGAAGAGTCTTAAGTGAGATCGAGCGAGATATCTTCAAGGGATACCAGGAAATCTTAACTTTAAAAAGGGATGAGTCATCCAGAAGGCTCTAAGGTAGATGAGCGTAGCCGCAGCGCCAGGTAATTGCAATGGCTGCGAAACGAATGGTGAAATGGTTGGGTGAATTGGTGAAAATGAGCTTGGCAGAGCGTTGAGAGGGCTGGGGTAGGAGAACGCAAGCAAACGGAGATGTGTTCATGGAAGAATAGACTGGTAGTTGGAATATTTCTGCTCTAAATAGTGAGGCTCTGAGTGTTTGCCTTCTACAAACAGTCAGAGAAGTGGAATATGAAGGACAATGAATTGTAAAAGGGGGCTTGAACAGGTTACTGTGGCACCTCGGGTTAGTTGTAACTTGAGAGCTGTGCTGTTCCTGCTGGCGGGGTGTTCTTGTGTCCCTGTTCAGTTTCTTTGAATGGAAGATCAGATTCTCATCCCAGTTCCATTTACCTGCTCTGAAATGATTTTCTACACTTGATTTTACTGTAAAAATACTTTCTTATGACTTGTTTTTAAAATGAAAATCAGAATGTGAAATATTGTGTTCTTACCCGAAGGCCTAGGGTATGCTTTTCAAAATTCATCACCATCCTGCGTACCTTCAAAAATGGAGTAAAAGCTGTACCTTGGTGTGACTCTCAGGGAGAACCTCTTTAATGGTCAGGGGATGAATCCCTCGGGTGGAAGGGGGTGTATTCAGTGAAGAGATGGGCAAACAGGAATAATCGGCTGTACTGACGGGAGCTGCCAAGTGACTGGAGAAGCAGCAGAAGCAAATCCCCAAGAGGAGGATTTGTGTTTCACTATATTTGTGAATATGGAGTGAATTTGTAATTCACTGTAATGCACTACGCTGGTAGTGTCTTACTGTTAAAAAAAAAAAAAAAGCAACAAAAGCGAGTCAGGGGAGTACAGCCTCTGGGGGGAAAAGTCACCTCTCCCCTCTGGGTTTACCCGACTTCACCCGGAATGTTGTGCCTGGTTCGGTGTGTCACGCTTCACGGAAGATGTAGACCATCCAGAAGAGAACAAAGAGTATGATCCAGAGTCTACAAAGGCTGGTTCGCTGGGAGGGAGAGAAGGAATTGCTGGTATTTGCTCTGCACCAGAGAGGGAGAGAGAAAGCTTCAAGTAGATATAGAGGGGAGCTTTGCGTGTGCCTCATCTCTGTGTCTCCGTGATGCAAATAATACAGGACTGTTAGGTGTCTGTTGTGCCTATGAAGAATAATAATGGGCTCACTTTGGAGCGAGAAACAGTTTAGTTAGATATTGGGGCAAAAAAGCCAGTGACAAACGTAACAAGGATTTGGGGGGGCTTTGACACGTTTATAATTGGAAATCTTCAAAAACATGTAAGAGTATCTGCTCAAGACTTGCCCGTATCACTACTGTGTGTGTGGCAATAATGGCATGCTGCCTGCCCAACACCTGCAGCTTCTCTCTGCCCCAGACTGTCTCGGGGGAATCTAAGGAAGAAGGAGGAGCACCACTTACTGGTAAGAAACTTTTTTTTTTTTTTTTTTCCCCTTGTTTGTTTGCAAGAAAATTCAGAGAATGTTCAGTTGAGAAACGTAAAGCAGGGCTCCTGACAAACACCATTTACCTGAAGGAAGCTCCTTAAGGCTGGGCAGAGACTGTACGTGCCACTGTGTCACGCTTGTCAGGTTGAGCCCCTGAAGCGAGGGATGTGGGTGTCAGAGCACAGGTGCTGCTCATGGCGGGATGGAAGCGGTTTTGCAATGCATTGGTGGTCATCTGGCACTCGCGGGAGGGGTGTTTCACACTGCAGAGTCTGGCAGGATAGGTCTCGGGATGAGGAACGTGAGTCAGTGTCCAGCACCAGGGGATCTAATCTCTGCAGCTGGATCCTCAGCCATGCCCCTCCAGGAGGGATCATTCATGTAGTGTGAGGTTGCCCAGGCCCCATCCGGTCTTCATGTTTTCTTCCTCAAGGGCCAAAGGAGTTGGTGCAGCCTCAGCGTTAGCTTCTGTGTTTGGCTGTGGGGAGGATGGTGGTGTGGATGAGTCCAAGATCTCCAGGCCTTCTCAGGGTCCTCTCCTGAGGTTGCTGGGTTTTTTTGCATGATGAGACCTCAGGCCCTTTTGGCAGGGGCTGTAGTCAATGATCACTGAGGTGCAATGTGATGCTCTCTAGAGAAGTGGTAAACTGTAGCCAGTCCCCATAAGACTACCCAGGTTTTGTTTTCTCGTGGTTCTGGTGTCCACCACCAAAGCTATGGGTTTTTTTTCTAAAACTTCCTGTCCATGAAAATGAAGGTCCCTTTGGTTCTAGCACAGGATGCCGATTTTTTTTTTTTTTTTTTTAAGTAATGTTACTACTTGCCTGCAAGCAAGGTATTTCCAGTGAGCTGTACCTCACAGTGCCTTTTGTGCTATAACTTTGTGTATGAAAAGCTTTCAGTCTTCGAGGGTCTGTGCTGTAGCTTCTGTACCGTGACTTGCACCCAAAATGAGTCAGAGCTGAGTCTGGCTTGAGGATCTTTGCGTGTCCCCGTTGATGGGACAGGCAAGACACTATGGACTGGGGCAGAGCAGCCAGGGAGGGCAGTGTCCCCGCACCACGCTGAGGCTGAAGCATCAGGATTTTGTAAAATAACAGCCTGCCAGCCACAGGCACGGGAATGCGTAGAATGCGACTGAGATGCTCTCAAGTTTAACAGTGCTCTAATTTAGGTCAGTTTAGTTCTCCAAGAGAGACTAACAGATGCTGTTCTGCAATCTGTAGAGCTGAATGTTGGGACTATGTTATTCTCAACTTTACAGCTGACAATGTAGGAACTAATTGCAAAATTTTCCCTGAAACAATTTAATTTTCTTTTCATGTGACCTCTTTATGAGATGACAGAGTCTGAAAGCAACAGCAACATTGAGAGATTGACTTGAGGAGAGCTCTCCTTTAGGTAGAACCAACAGGGAGATTTTAGTGCAGCTTATGAAAAACAGGCACCAGAGAAATCAGTCAGTGAAATGTCAGAGTCACACGGCTGAGAGCAGCTCCTGCTAACACAGCCTGAATGGATAAAGTTGATAAAACCAGGATTTGGGATGTCACAGGCTGTCCAGCATTAGTTGGCTCCTGCAAGCCACGTGTTGTCATCATTGTCAATAAAGCTGGATTTTGGTTAAAAAAAATCAAAACAAAACCACAACAGAAAGTTCAAAAGCTTGCTAAGGTGAAACTCTTGTGAGGGGCAGCACGTTTAGTCTGTGCTGCTCTCCTGACACTGAACCCAGAGCCATTCCCGACGCGTTCGAGGGCAGCTCAGTAACCAGCGCCTTGGCTGCTGGGGACCTGCGTAGCAGCTCGGGCTGCTCTGGCATCAGAGGCATTCCACAGGGACAGCAGCATCGGCGTCTACTGAACTGGTTCCAAATCAGCCGCAGACCATCATCTTTGATGTCAGGATCTGCAAAATCATTGAAACAAGGTTGGTTTTGGCTGCATCTGGCCCTCATGTGAACTTGGCTTTGATGTGGTCTCTTTCTTTAAAGGGGTAGTGAATTGGATTTTTGTTTAGATGTCAGAACTGTCCTTTTCATTATTTCCCTGCTGTTGATTGTTGGTCCATGGGGACTACGAGTCCTGTAACACATCCATTGCTGGCTTGGGCTTCTGGCACCAATCTCTAACAAGTTGAGAGTTTGAGAATGTCCTGAACTTGACAATCTCACTAGTATCTCCAGCATTGCCCCTTTCGTGCTTCTCTACACCTTATCAGGAGACAGGTACCAGAGTTAGGGCAATCCCTCTCCAATAAAAGAAACAAAGGAAAAGCAGGACTCACCGCTTTTACTGGTTTCTGAGGTACTGCTCCCATAGGAGCAAGGTGGATTTACTGATATTTCTTGTCTACCAGGCAGAGTTTTGGCTTCACTTTGGTTCCTGAATGAAGTAACAGTAACAGAACCCTCCAGTCCATGACTGCAGTAGAAGGGACACTTGGGAGTCCCTGGAGGCCTCGTGCTGGTGGACATACTGGGCTTTTCTTCCCCCTCACCTACAGGTCTAGCAGTGTGAAGTCTAGTGGCCCAGCGTGTATGTGCTGCTCCCCCTTCTTAGCACTGAGTAACAAATAGCCTGTGCCCAACAGAGCCAGAAGAAAGAGGGTACCCAGTTCTAGAGTTTCTCTAGACAGTGCACGGGTTTAATCAGTAAAAATGCCTTCTGTTCAACTAGTCTTCCCAGCCTCTTCACCTTACAGCATAAAACATTGATCAACTACCCTGGGAACGTAGGGAATTTCTTCTGGCCCTGATGGCTGAGGAGCCATTCAGCAGGTGGGAGGGTGGAGGTTAGTGATGCCCGGAGCTGTGCCAGATGATGTTTCACATTCCTCTACTGTTAGTGCCGAGTTTGCTCATTTACCTGTCTTCTTTCAGGACTCCACTTTTTCCCTGCTAGAAAATAAAACACAAATATTCAATCCTCGGGACTTGAGCAGGCAGGAATACCAGTGGCAGGGGCCTGTGCCAGCACCATCTTCCTCCTGCTTGTTCCAAAAGCCGGTCTCAGCCGGGGCTGTGCGGGAGCAGCAAGGGGCTAAACATCACGAGGGAGCCCTAATGCATCCCCTGGCTGCCAAAACCTGACTTTTTAATCTTCAGGTGACAGCAAGGGAAGGGCCAAGTTCCTCCCCACTGCCGGGAAGTGAAAGACCAGGAGTTCAGCTGCGTGTTTACCAACATTTCTACGGACAATAAGCAAAATTCCTGGAAAAAAAAACATCGATCTGGTTTTACATTAAATACAGTACAAAAATTACAGCAACAATCAAAGGCCTCGACCACCTTAACGCAGACGCTGTGTAAAGAACTCATCCCATCTCCACAGAGCTCTCACCCAGTTACTTCAAAAGGAACTGGGGCCATTGGAGCAAGAGCTCCCTCTTCCTCCTGCTCCTCCTCCTCCTCCTGCAGCGACTTCTCTCTGAAGGATGACAGAACACTCTGATGTCACACCATGGCACGTGGCTGCAACTGGACACTTACATCCAGTAAGTAACAACAGGCCTGGACAGTTCTGCAGCTGCATCGGTGTCTCTTGAAAGCAAAAAATTTACACGAGAAACATTTTTAAAAATTCCTTGTTATAAATTTTAGTGGCCGCGTGCAACTGACGTCATGCCTGCCATGTGATGTTAATAAAAATATCCAGTTCTTCCAGGAGAGTCGTTCACCCAAGCAGTATGCAACTATAAACATTATTAAAGTTTATTAACAAAAGCTTTGTACATATCTTTTCATACACTTGGAATTTTACATCTAGTCAAAATAACAGCACATTTCCATCTTACCTTTTGTACAAATTGTTACAGAATATCCACCAGTGGGTTGAGTAAGCAAAATAAACCACTGGCTGACTTTTGTAAAGTATCTACAAAAGTGATTTGTGACATTTTTAAAAAACTCCCCAGAACATATAAAAATAAATTATTTTTACTTTTTTCAATTAAATCTACTAATTAGAAATATTACAAATCAAAATATCAATGTTTTCTTATGAATTCTTCACAATACAAAACAGATTCACAAAACTTTATTTACAGAAATGAGGTAAGAACTGTGCAATGTTTAACTAAGAAACATATTGCAGAATTAACATGTTCTTCCAAATAAGTACACAGTGGAGGTCTAATTACAGCTGGGTCTTTTCCTCTAATAATTCCCACCTTACTGTTGATTAGTGGTCATTACCCCCATTTAAACTGTCCTTCACCGTACTGCATAGACTCACGCCGTGAAATCAGCTACTGTCGGAAGCGTTGGTAACACAAGTTGACCCGTTTCAACCACTGGTAAATTTTAGTGGGAAATACTAACTCACTTTTTTTTTTTGGTAATTTATTAGTGAAAAGTGACCCAGGTAACAATCTGCCTGAGCTATCTACAGTGGCATAAACACCTCGAGGAAAGGCAGAACAACAAGGCTGCTGGTGCAACACAGAATATTCCCACTGCTAACGAGGACACCTCTAGTGCATGGTCAGCTCTTTGCAGCCATTTCAACAGAACGGAGGTAGCAACAGGCACTTGGGTTAGGCCAAACACGACACAAACTTCTTCCAGTGTGGCCTTCTCATCTGGTAAGAAAACTTTGTCACCGGAACCAAACCGGTTCCTTTAAAAAAACCTCAAAACTCTAAAACCTACACCAAAATTAATAAACTTTGGATTCCATACTGTAATTCTTACTCAGGAAAAACTCCCACTATATAACAACAGGAATTTAAAGGAATAAAAAGTTCAGAAGTGGATTCCCTTATGAGTCAGGTTTCAAAACAGGGGTGTAAAAAAGAAACGACAAAGAGCAAGTCCAGGCTGCCGTTACAAGCTCAGGCCGAAAGGATCTACGGGAACTGCAGCAGCAGGTCAGACTGGCTGGGCTCGGGCTTGGGTTCTGTTTGAAAACTACCGCTCTGAAACCAAAGCGATGCGGGGCCGCAGGCCGATCAGCAGCCTTTACCTTTATAAGAGTAGGACTGGAGAGTCGAGTACACGTCTTCCTATGATTGAATTTATACTTAGTACCATCATATTGACAAAATAATTGTGGTTTGCAGAGTTTTATCTACTTCACAGTCTGAAACGTTAAAAAGTACATCCATTTTAGTGCAACAAGAAAGCAAATGAAAGCCTACCAAAAATACCCTTATGAAAATTGTTAACCTTTTGCTGTGCAGTAAGAGTTCCTTGTTGCATTTCTTCAATCCGCAGAAAGGCAAACTGCAGGTTGCGGCCAGAGGAAGTGCTATAACAGCAGGACGTGCAGTTCTCAAGCGTCAGTCAAACGTCAACTCTTCTCTGACGCAACTGGTCCAGTTTTATCATTGAGCCTCTGTGTAAGAGAAAATACTTCTAAAAATCAGATTATAAAATACAGTTAAGTAAAATTAAATTCATACAAATGACAAAGCAGGACATTTACTGGAGCTACCTAAATGGTAACTTCAGCATCGTAAGGAAAAATCATGTATTGTAAAATAAAAAGTGGGAAAGGAAAGAATAATTCAAGGAGTAGTCCCCCATTGAAGCAACTCGTACAAAGGGCATCACAGCGGGCATTAGAACACACCAATTTTCCTTCTACTTTCATTCAACTTTCAACAATTTCATACTTTCAACAAGAAGACTTGTTGGTCTCCGTTGGTCTCTCCTTAGAACCACGTGATGGTCAAGACAAACTCCAGGTGACCTCCGCTGCGTTTTACCCACTGGAGAGGGCTGAAATCTACACTTCTGCCTCAGAATAGAAATAGAGTTTCCATTTTGCCCCTGTCAGGATTATCCTTCTCTCATAAATTGCTACAAAGACATTTCCTCCAAGTATTGAACAGGACTGAGCAAAAAACCTCATCTCATTCACTGAACATTCAGAAATACTTGAAAACCTGTTCCAACTCAAATTGGGATTAAAATACTGAAACTTTTGGCAAATAAAGAATTTGTTAAAAATCCTTCTTGCATTAAAATAGTTCAACAATCCTTTGTTATCTGTCACAATTTCTGTTTGAAGGACGTTCTGAAATTTCCTGGAATTGTTTACAGCTAACTGTTGTAAGAACAAAACTAAAATTGCAACTGCATATTTGTAAAAATATACCAGTTCTGCCCAGTCACACTGTCCAACCCTAGTAACAGCCACTGCAAAAAATTGCAAATAAGGTCACATACAGGATAGTTTGTTCTGACGCAAACCAAATATAGGATCTCAATTCCAGTCACTAGTCATTTTTAGAAAATGAGGGGGGATAAATTATAAACACACTAGAACAAATTGTGACTGTTTCTAAGTGAAGGCAAGGCATGGGGCAGACCCCTGTGACAGAGCGCTTCTGCTCCGGCAGCCAGTGACTGGGAAAGATGACGACCTTACTGGAGTCCTGCCTTTTGCAGTACGGCCGCAACATCACAACAGCCCACCAAACTGGAAAGTGACAACGACCATGCGCAAGGCTTAAGAAAAGTAAACACTCCTGTTTCTGAGTGGAACGGAGCTGTTTCCAGGAAAACTGTCTTGAAAATTCGTTATTTATATTTTGTGTCTCACCTTATGTTGGGGAAGTACCACAAAAGCCCAGCCCTTCTCCACCGCCCCTAAAGTAGCTGGAGGCTTTGGGGTGGGTTCGGAGAGGGGACCAATATCTAGCCCTAAACTCTTCCCACCTGCTATTGCAAACAAAGCTTCCCTTTTTTCACTGCCACTTGAGGTCTTCTCCAAGGAATACTGGAACTTTGTCTTCCTGCTCTACTCATCCTTTGTTTCTACAAGTTCCACATGCTCCTTCCCTTCATCCTCTGTTATCTTAATTGTACCACCCTTAGAGAATGAAGTCTATTCTCTGACTCCTTGAAGAAAGAATTCCTGTCTGGGGATGGAGTTTACAGGCAAATGCTGAAGACAATGGAACGTCTTTGCCAGAAACATGAGTCTTGTTTCCTTATCTGTCTAGGGAAGGTTTTATTACTCTATCAAGCAAAGGAGTCACTCAGCCTCCCAGAGTAGCGCCTCATCTTCCCACGGCAGAACCGAGACACAGATGGCCCATTCTCCTGGTACACATTTCACCTTCACAGCAATGGGCTCCTCATCTCTCAAGTCATTGACTAATCTCTGCAGCTTCACAGTGCCTGAGGCCTGGCCAGGACAAACTCTTCAAGTAAGGCCATAAAAGGAATGATCTACAAAATAGCGAGCGCAAAGCTGGGGAAGAAGGTGGGGTAAGGAGGACTAGGGTTGCAGTTGTAATTACAAGAGGAAGGCAAGGGTCACTGGACTGGTGTCCTGATCCAGGGAAGCAGGAGTGTGCAGCAGACAGGTTAGGTGTAAAGTGGCTGCAAGTTCTCTTGAGATCTGAACCTCACTAAATGCAGCCCAAGGCTCAAGAAAAAAAAAAAAAAAAAGAAAAACTCAACCATCCTTGAGTTGTGAATACACGCACATAACTTGCTGCTTATCTTTTAGTTACCTCATGGAGGTACTACATTGAAAATGAGGTGAGAAGTATA
Organism: Numenius arquata; assembly: GCF_964106895.1. Lineage (NCBI taxonomy): Eukaryota > Metazoa > Chordata > Aves > Charadriiformes > Scolopacidae > Numenius > Numenius arquata. Next base: position 25,354,856 of record NC_133587.1, on the reverse strand, counting down.
CTTACTGTCACCTTCTGAGCTGCGTTATCCCCATGAATTGTAAGGAATGGGTTGGTGGTAGCTGCATTAAGTGGTGAGGCCTGCGTGCCTGAAAGTAAGTTGTTTATGGGTATCTGTGCTCCTCCAGTAATCTGTAATTGCTGTACTTCAGACTGGTGGTGTTGGTGGTGGTGATGTTGTTGCTGTACTAATTGATACAAAAGGGCCTGGTGTTGTTCCTTGAGTAATACGAGGAGAGGGAGGAGACAAAAAAAAAATCATCAAGAACTAAGTTACTGAAAATAAGCTCGTCCCTGGGTTCCTGCTTATCCAAATCTTCAGTCAGTGCAACCCTTAACTAATACCAGCTAATTTAGGTTACACTAATGAAGTTCCACGAGACTGTGGGAAAGGGAATAAAGTGCCTATAAAATTTCCTGAAATCAGTAGCTCAGCAGAAGTTCAGCAAAGCCTGCTGGCTTCCTCAGACCTCTATCAGAAAAAACACACCTGAGCAGAATATCCAACCATGTTTGTCAAAGTACTAAAACTATATAATTAACAATATAAATAGTTAAGCCAGTTACCTAATGGCATACATGAATACTGCAAGGCAGAACAAAGACAGGTCACAAGATGATACCCAAAAATCTTTTGGTAGAGTCCTACTGGAATCAGAGAATAGCTTAGGATATTGTGAGAATGTCCCAAACCCTGCTGCCCACAGCTGATGCTGAGAGACAAGCCACCACATCCACATGGGACTAAATGGGACTGAAGGCACTCGGGAACAATTCTTCTAGCCATACACGCAGCCCAATAATACCTTGTAATTTAGCAAGACTATCATCCAAAAAGGTTGAAGCAACTGAAAAACTAAAAGGTTACCAAAACCCATAATATCAAGTTAAACACTTTTCTAGTATTTACATTAGGCTGAGGAGTTTATCCATGCCTTAGAATACAATAGAGGAATAAATCACAATTAACTGGAAAACTTACTGATGTGAGTTGCTGGGTACTTAGTAATTGCTGAAATTGCTGGTGCTGTTGATGGAGTAGAAGTTGTCTCTGTTGGTCAGGAAGCAATCCCAGTCCCGAGGCACTGTGGGGTTTGACAGGGTAATACTGTAGTTTATATGAAAGTAGGGGAACTTTTTACTTCAGCTTTCCATTGAAATAAATAAAAGATGCATATAAATAGACAGTTCCTGATTAGCATTTTGATTGCATAGTGTCAAATATTAAATACTCTCTCTGTCCAGTTGCATTTTTTTGATACATACCTTGACATTACCACCACCACCCCCAGTCTCATGCTGAGCAACAGCAACATCTTGCCTGTAACCTAAGTCTACTACATGCTCGTTATTTTAAACTCAGATAATAATTACCATTTCTACATTTTTTTCAACAACTTTATACAGAAAGGCCAGATTTTATAAGACAGCTCTTGCCAACATTTAATACTTAGTGAACTGGCATTTACTTTGTCGTGGCTTCCTTCTAATCCTCATAGTTTGCTATATTCAAATTATCGCTATTGCAAACACATCCAGCCTGGAAATGGCCCATCCGATGCTGCCACGGAACGAAGCAGCTGCCCCTGCACTTGCCTACTGCTTAGCTCCCAGTCCTTGTTTTCATGTCTATGTAAAATTTTCTGCAGCTATTTAGGAAATCAGGCAGGGAACTGATCCAGCTGACAACTCGTCTGGAAATAAAGGATTTCTTCAGCTATGCCAGTTGACTGCAAGACCAACAGCATGAACAAGTGTGCGTTTGGAACTGAAGACCAGGAAGACAGCTGGATTTACTCTTTCGGTACCGCTGTTAGCTTTTACTAGTTTAAAACATCCACTGAATTATTAAGGTGTAGTTTCACAATAGGTTTATCCTGCTACTGAAAGGTTAAGTATTTCCCTTTCAGCTGTACATTCCTGTCCCCTCCCCTTGCACTAGGTCTTGCACATGAGCTGCATCTTGTGGGAACTGAGCTGAGACCAAAGCCAATAGAGAACACACTGAAAGACTGTCTGTTCATGCAGATGAGGTTATTGTGTGAATGCACAAGCACTAGTATCAGCAAGGTGTGCATAGGATGACCGACAGGATTACTAGTTGGGATTGGTAGTGAGGACTTAAATTAACTTAAATCAGCCACAAATCTGCAGAGTTAGGCTACAATCATTTAGCTTTTCAGGACATAATATTTATCTTGCCTTTCTACAGTAGCTATCATGCTGTAGCCCGGCTCTGTGATCCCTTTGACATTTACTTTGTATTAACTAGCCAGTATGAAAATACCCATAGTATCACCATGCTCTACTGCTGGGACAGGGCAAGCAACACATGGGCTTTGTTTCATTAGACGGCCTCAGTGCTGTGGGAAACGTGCAGGGCTGAACTTACTATTTCCTATGGGGTATGGGAAGTCTATGTCTAAGGGACGTCTGTGGGGCTGGATGGGATCCACCTAAGGGTATCGAGGGAGCTGGCAAAAGTGCTTATCAAGGCACTTTCCATCGTTTATCAGCAGTCCTGGCAAACTGGGGAGGTCCCAGTTGACTGGAGGTTAGCAAATGTGACACCCATCTACAAGAAGGGCTGGAAGGAGCATCCAGGGAACTACAGGCCTGTCAGTCTGACCTCAGGGCTGGGGAAGGTTATGGAGCAGATCATCCTGGGTACCAGTACGTGGCATATAAAGGACAACCAGGCAATCAGGCGCAGTCAGCATGGGTATCTGAAAGGCAGATCCTACTTGACTAACCTGATCTCCTCCTATGACAAGGTGACCTGCTTAGTGGATGAGGGAAAAGCTGTGGATGTCATCTACCCGGACTTTAGTAAAGCCTTCAACACGATTTCCCACAGCATTCTCCTGGAGAAACTGGCTGTTGATGGCTTGGACGGGCGTATGCTTTGCTGGGTAAAAAACTGGCTGGAGGGTCGGGCCCAAAGAGTTGTGGTGAATGGAGTTAAACCCAGTTGGAAGCAAGTCACAAGTGGTGTTCCCCAGGGCTTGATATTGGGGCCAGTTCCCTTTAATAACTTTATCAACGACTTGGACGAGGGGATACCCTCAGTAAGTTTGCAGATGACACCAAGTAGGGTGGGGTCATCAACCTGCTTGAGGGTAGGAAGGCTCTACAGAGGGATCTGGACAGGCTGGATCGATTGGCTGAGGCCAATGGTATGAGGGTCAACACTTGGATCCTGCGCATGGGTCACAACAACCCATGCGGCGCTACAGGCTTGGGGAAGAGTGGCGGGAGAGCTGCCTGGCAGAAAAGGACCTGGGGTATTTGTCAACAGCTTGCTGACTATGAGCCGGCAATGTGCTCAGGTGGCCAAGAAGGCCAACAGCTTCTATCAGAAGTAGTGTGGCCAGCAGGACTGGGGAAGTGATTGTCCCCCTGTACTCAGCACTGGTGAGGTTGCACCTTGAATACCGTGTTCAGTTTTGGGCCCCTCCCTACAAGAAAGACATTTTGGTGCCGGAGCGTGTCCAAAGAAGAGCAATGAAGCTGGTGAGGGGTCTAGAGCACAAGCCTTAGGAGGAGAGGCTGAGGGAACTGGGGTTGTTCAGCCTGGAGAAAAGGAGGCTGTGGGGAGACCTTAGGGCTCTCTACAACTACCTGAAAGGAGGGTGTAGAGAGGTGGGGGTTGGTTTCTTCTCCCAAGTAACAGGCGATAGGACAAGAGGAAACAGCCTCAAATTGCACCAGGGGAGGGTTAGATTGGATAGTAGGAAAAATTTCCACACTGAATGGGTTGTCAAGCATTGGAACAGGCTGCCTGGGGAAGTGATTGGGCCACCATCCCTGGAGGTATTTAAAAGATTTGCAGATGTAGTAGGGATGGGGTTTCGTGGTGAACGTGGCAGTTCTAGGTTTACTGTTCAACTCGATGATCTTAAAGGTCTTTTCCAGCCTAAATGATTCTATGATATCCCATCAACTTCACAATATTTGTTACTATCACTTCTACCGCTCTCCTGGTTTTCAAATCTCTTGTCAATGGTCTAGTGAAGAAGTTAATTCTACTGACGTTGTCCTGTGCAAGCCACTTGGCCTTGGATTATGCTTGTTGTATTCTTTTTCCCTTGTATTATATTTTTTTCTGAAACTATGTAATCAGAACTGCACATAATATTCCAGATGCACAGGCACCAGGGATTTAATGTGATAGAACACAACATGAATAACACCATTCTATTTATTCCCCAATAACCGCTAGCAATGTTTGTTTGATTATTGAGGAAATCAGAGATGACACTCCAAGGAAACTAACACGATTTTCCTCCTGAGCCTCAACAGCAAAACTCAGGCCTAACATAAGCTAGAACTGTGCACATGTTTAACTTTCAAACACCACCACTCATTGATTAATTGAAATTCCTTCAAACAGCTTTAAATTCAATTGTATCAAAAATATTCATAACAACTGCAAAAAACAAGTACCTTCAGTTTGACTAATATTACCATTATTTCCTTCTCTTTCCTTTTTCTCTTTTTACCTCACTTTTTCTTTGTCCTTCTGTACTGGAATGAATCTTCTCCACTTTTTTCTTTCTTTTATCCTTTTCTTTCTTTTTCCCTGTATCATAATTTACCTCTGCATTTCTTTTTTTCTGCTGTCATTCTTTCTCTTTATCTGCTCTGCCTTCCTCTCTTGAAAGAGAATACCCTCAGCCAGCAGCTGAGATCTAAGTGTCTAGAAACAAAATCTCACCACAGAAGACAAAACTCTGCAGCTCCCGAGCTTCCCGGAAGAGGCAGTTCACGGGATTTCACCACAGAGATTTCTCTAAAACACATCAGCTTGGAATGTAAATTTAATCCTTTTTAGGTTCTCATTAAAAGGTATATGATCAGTCTGAAACTCCCCATCCTACAGCCTTCTCTGGTTGTGAGAATGTAAAGAAACAATCCTATCTTTTCCTTTAAACGACTTTATCTCCCAGTTTCTCGCAATCTGTATTAAGCCATCTTTTTCCCAGAAAAGGATCGAGTATTTTTCTCTGCCGAATGAATACAGGCTCTTTTACCTACAATTTGAAACTCTCTCAAACAGCACTGTGCAAATTGGTGTTTTCTCACCTCCCTGTGTCCCACAGTTAAAGAGCTCACATGAATAAGGACAATATGCATAAAGAAGTCTTCACATAATGGTGAATAATCTGGATATTTTTAAAATGAAACTGTGTGAACAGATTCTGAAGCTTGGGAAGTTACTCCAAGTAGCAACTTCTGGGAACATTTGGGAAGTCATTTCATTACAGACCAACACACAAAAGTTACAAAGTAGGGCTCAGCTCTGGTGTGGCTTCCCGGCATCTTGCCAGTACTGATTTAAACCACCTCCAAAGGTGATCCCCACCCTGGGATGTAACCAGGAAAGCTGGCAACAGCATGGTAGCAAACCTACACCCCTGCCTGTGCTTGTTACCATTTAACCCTCCCAGTTAAGCAGTTCAAAGAGTAGTGATACCCAGAGGAATTTAACATTAAAGAAATAGTCGACTAGTTGCCACTGAAACAGCAGGAACAAATGGGGTCCCATATAGTTTCAGAACCCGTAATTTCAACTAGGGGAAAATATAAAAATATTCTTTTCTTTTTTTTTTTTTCTTCAAAGTCATCCCAGGGCCTCTTCACAACTTAGTTCCAGTAACAAAAAGGTTTTTTCATATTTTTCACTGAAACATTTGTAATGGAAGAAACAGGAATGAGGACCTACGTGTCATTACTAAAATCATATTAGCACTAATTAGCATTAGTGCTTGCTCAGCCTGAACTTTTTTCCTCTAAATATACAACCAGAAATACTGAAAACTCCCAGAAAATGGGGGCAATTGTGAAACACCTCGAAAGGAAGGGGGCCAAGAAAATCACCTGGATGAGCTCAACAGAGCAGAAAATTGTGTAAAAAGTACACTTTTAAATGTAATATAAACATTAAATTAGAGTTACTGAGGGAGCAGTATAAAAAGAGATCATGCAAGAAAAGAAATAGAGAAACAGAAAAACCTGGCAGAGTTGTACATCGTAAGCTTGTTGTAGCAGAAAATAGGGAAATATTGGAGTATTCCAGACTCTGCTAAAAGTCAGCATGAGAGCTTATGAGCGGGCCAGTAGTTGCAATACGCTGCGTGAACCGGAGTAGTCTTACTACTAGGCTACACACTCAAGAGTTACAGCAGTTAAGATGGACGTTAAAAAAAAAAAGAGACAAAAGGACTTCTGCAATATAAAGAGTCAGAAATAAATAATCTGTGTATTAACAAAATCGTATGAGAAAACAGCAGCATGACCAGTATATTTTGACATTAATTGGAAGTGGAAAGCATTATACAACTGGTTAATATTACTGATTTTGTCTAGTATTTTTCACTCCTCCTCACACTTTTGGGGAGAGTAACGCAAAATTTTTGTGTTTTCAGCAGACCTCTGGTACTCAAGAAAGAAGGTAACTTTTCATTAACAAAATGTCTTTTGTTTAACCTATGAAATGTTCATCTATGGTATAAAGCATGAAAAATATAACCCCATAGTAAAAATATAATAGCACATCAAAACAACAGGATACACTTGAAAGTATCAGGTTTTATGAGCCTCTTGAAGCGATACCACACAGTGACACGATACATGAATATTCAGGAGCTGCCAAATGAACGGCGAGGAAAGCAACTGGGAAAAGAAGCTACAAAACTAGGGATCCCTTGCATCATTCCAATCACATGGACCTTTTTTGGTGGGCAATCCACCACAATCTCCAAAAATAAACTCTACTTAAAAACGAGTAATCCACTGCCTATTTTCAGGCATCCCTTTCTACATAGAACCACAGTTTTCCTTCCCAAGCGAAGGACTACCCAAGGGGTGGGGGGAAGGGCAGCAGGGAGAATGAGTTAGCCCAGGCTCTGCTCTATCCCAAAATACTTCCAGACCAAGCAGCCCATTCCCCTTCCCGGAAAGCAGCTGTCTCCTTTTGTTACCCATTTGCCTCACAGCTCAAGCAGCAGCACTTTATGCTACTGAGGATACCTGGGTTTGGGGAAGGGCTGTTACTGAATACTGAAGCATGGATCGCTTTATGCATTTAAAAATCCTTAGGAACACCACTTGAAAAACTAATTTTGTTGTCTTTGGAGTCAGATGCACAGAACTGAAAACACAGTGCAACGATATTACTGATCTGGTTAGTTATACCTACTACATCTTTAATTACACCACTGTATACTGTTCTCTTCCCCCCCCCCCACACTTACTGCAACAAATGGAGCTTTTCCAGTGCTCCTTTAAACCTGCAAGAACAATTGGCAGGACAAAGAATATTGTTTTCCGAACTAGGAAAAGAGCTGGAGCACATTTACATGATTACATTTGTTTGGGAATGTGACTCGATTGAAAAACAAGAATGGACACTAGGATTCCCAAAAGCTAAACAGAAAACATCCTTTCTTTAACTTGACTATTCGTGCTCCCATTAAATTATTTCTTACTTTCATTCACAGATCAGGAGCAGAACCTAGTTTGACAATTAAAGGCCTAGGAAGAAACATTACCTTTTGACTAAAACAGTTTAAAAAATACAGCTAAACTGAAGAACAGCAGGCACTATCAGGAAAACCATAAAATCAGCAAATTCTTACCTGTTATTTAATGTGGTTGGCAGAGGATGCGTTGCATTGGGTGGCACGGTTGCGTGAGTGAGAGGAGAAGGGTTCTGTGATATTGTTGCTGGGGTCTGAATTACCCCGTTTAAAGCCCCTACAATTCCATTGATTGCCAGCTGGCTGGCTGGCAGCGCTCCAATTATTCCACCCACACCAGGCACTGCAGGAATGGTGGAGGTTACAGTCTGCATACCACTAGCTAGTGCCCCCACTGTCACACCATTGACCTGTTGAACTCCTGTGACTCCTGAGCCTTGCTGAGCTGGACTCTGCCCAGCAGGTGGTGGAGTGGAAAGAGCTGATGAACTGCTGGTGCTTTGTCCGCTGGAGGTTATCTCCTGGTGTAAAAACAAACAACAAAACCCCCTCAGCTGCATAAAATTTCACCTAAGAGCACAATGCAAGGACTATGATGAGTTAACTTGTAACAAGTTTAAGTTTAGAAAAAATAAATTAAAATTACCTGATTTAATACAGGAAGAGAATTGTCCGGTAAAAAACTGTTTCCCAGATGAGGGCTTTTACTGCTGTTCAAGGAATCAGAGCTAGGTGCTAAAATAATTATTCCAAAAAACACATAGTGATTAAATTTCTGTAACGTGTAAAAAGATTCAGAATACTTATTTCAAAATAACGTCAAAGGTAAACATAGAAAATGTAAAGTCAACCTTAATAGTAAAATATTAACTAAATAATTGATGAATCAATAGATTCAAACAGATGTGCTCCAGACTGAAGTAAAAAAGCAACTGCACTGAAAGAAGTAGTAATGCTTTATATAATCCTTCCAACTGACTTTTAAACATTTTAACACACCAAGAAATATGTAGTCCGTATTCATCCTGTATGTATATGCATCTCCCATCAATGGCATATGTGGATTAAATAGGTATTTCGTATCCATAGATGTTCAAATTACTTTGACGCTTTAATACTCTGCCCTACTTACCTGCTTGTACTGGAAAGGCATGTACTTGATGAGAAGGGCTAGGATTTGAAGTTATTGTTGGAAAGGGCACCGAAAGCTGTGCATTGAGAAGCTGCAGCCGCTCCTTCTTAGCGGTCAGATTCTTTATCTGTTCTTCTAACCGCCTGTTTTCAACCTGAAGTTGGTGTAATGATTTAAGCATTCCTAAAACTGAGGTGAAAATGCATATGTTATCTTTCACAACCCCATTCAAAGAATTAATAACATCTTCATTTTTTTTAATTTCTGCATTCTTACTGTTTAAGACTAGCATTAAGTCATATGTGAACATATAAATACAATTATTACTGAGAGATACATTAGAGAGATTTGACTTTAAGTGGAAAGGTCCAGGATCAATTTTGTGTGATTTGAAGTGCAGAAAAAAGTAAGCAGCCTGTGATAGTAATTTTGCAATATGTCTACACTCTGGCTTAAATACAGATAAAGTCACATCATTAGGGCTGACATTCATTTTAAGCAAACAGCAGTACATGATAACTCATCCCCAAACCAGAATATAAAAATAGTATTATTTTGGTAGTACAGGTTAATTGCATAGTTTGGAAAAACCTATTTCAGCTGCAGCATTAGAAATTTTAAACATTATCAAAACAGAAAAAGCTTGGCAAATACACATTCAATTAACAATACAGCCAACCAACAACATTTACGTAAAAACAAGCAAGTTTGTGAAAACGGAGTTTTTCTGCTTTAATGCCCTGTACAGCGAGTCACAAACTTACAGAAACAATGAAAAAACAAAGTCATCCAACGTGAAGTTATCACGACACACCTTGTTGGGAGCAGGAGCTCTCAGTTGCTTTGAGCAGCGATCTACAAATCACCCAGCAGGGAGCACTGTGTGAGCACTGCAGTTACCACCCCTTTTTTTTGCAGAAAAAGGGCATCATCTTCTGTACTAACCTGATTTTTAACCAAGCACAGTTTTCTCAAACTCCGGTTTGGTTTCAGAACTTGGATTTCCCAACTAGGACTAGAGTGTGACTGTAAAGCCACAGGGATGGACTTTTTTTTTTTTTTTTTTTTTTTAATTCCAAATTGTATTTGTTTAACATGACCTCTGGGCCTACTACAGACATAAGTCTACTGGTATAGGCACATCTGGTCATTTCCCAAGGATTTAGCTTTTATCCCTCCTCTTCAAGAACATACAAAGGAACCCTCAGTGAGCCCAAATGAGATGCAATAAGACTTAGCTAAACCTGTCCTCCAGCTATCATGTTTAAAGGATTATCCCTGCATGAATTTCCTCACAATTAGCATTTTTGTCAGGATACCATTCATAAAAATACCAACTAGATACCACTTTACACTACCAACAAGAAGAATATGTTCAATAAAATATAACACAAGCCCCAATCTAGTATTAAAAAAAAAATATTTTAAATGTATTTGATCATTGTCTTTGATACTGATATATTGTTGAATATGGAGATCCAACTTATCTACTCATCACTTATGCTTTTAACATATTCATTCTTGGACTATTCCACTCTATTAAACATAACTTCAGAAAATAATTATTTGCTTGCTTTGAGAATTTCACAAGAAATGCAGAGCATAATAAAGATAGGAAAGCCCAGTAGGACACCTGCCTAATATTTGTAAATATTTTTTTAGAACAGCAATGGAAGTAGGCAGTTTAGATTTAAAAAAATGAAAAATATAACAATAAAAAATTATTATACCAGTTTATATCACACTATATGAAGCAAACTATATGAAGGGGAACCGCGCTATAGTATTTACAGTAGTGGATCTAAGAGTCCAGAATTCATTTCCAAACCCTGCAACCGACCAGCTGGATCTACAAGTCACTTCTTGCATGACACGATTTCCCCATCCATAAAAATGTAGATAATTATAGAGAACTCTTTTGTAATCTACTGAAGTCATGGGCTGCATCAAGAACTGTGTTACAGTTACACACCACGGTTATATTTCTATTCACAGCAGAATATAAGTTTTTTAAAAATTCTTGGACAAGCACTGAATGGCAGTTCTGAATAACACAGTTAACAAAAGCAGTAACAAACACAATGTGAGTACTTACTGTCACTAGGGGTGCCTTGCTCTAATAAAAACTGTTGTCCTTCACTCCATTGCCTCTCCAGAAGCTGTTCTATGCTGGCTGCTACTGGGGGCAAATTTTCTCCACAACTGTTCCCTGATTGATCATAGCGAATCTGCAAGCTGCTTACAGGGGATCTGTTGAAAATATTGCAATTTATTGTTTAAAGAAAAGGATGAAAGGAAATGTATTAGTAAAAGGCTGTTGCAGTTTCTTGCCTTACATCAGCCCTTATCACCTACCTATCTTACACTTCCAAGACTAAGTTAATTCATCAAAATCACTAAGAAGTCCCGGTTCTCACTGCCAAGGATTTAGTAAAACAAAGTTGTAATATTTCACAGCGTGAGAATTTATACTGCAAAAGCACATAACCTCTTCTTGCGTACAGACTAGTGTAATACCTAAGTGACAAACAGCATTGTATTAAATTATACAACACGTACTTCTACAGCAGGAAACAATTATATATGGATAAATAGAGCACCTGTCTGAAGAAAAAAAATAATCTTCAAACCTTCCCAGAGAAAACTGGGAAAATAAAACCAATTCATTAAAATCAACACAGTAATGGTACTTCCACATAGAAAAGCACATATATAATTCCACTGCCTAACCTGTTTTAAGAAGAATCATGTAAAACCAAATTTTTGAGTGACTACATGAAAATATTTCACAAGGGGCGCAACAGAAGTTGAAGTTATGCTCTGCCTGTCCTGTGCACACTTAATATACTTTCTTTTTTACTTATGATCACGCATAGTTCAAAGAAAAATCCCTTTGCCACATGCCTTTCCTCGTTCGGGAGAAAATTAAATATTCAGCACACAGCAACTAAGAAAGCTGGGTGCTCCTCAGGTCCTATGAGGAGGCTTCTTTGGCGCTGGATGAGGCAAAATTTAACCTGTGAGCAAAACCAGATTCTCAGAGTATTTCTGACTCAGAATTCTGGCTTCATGTATGTGTGGTCCCATTCCTCATACATGACCAACACCAAAGCCCACTAAAAGCTGGCTGGTGCTTTTGTTTGTTTTGTTGTGGTTTTTGGTGTTTGGTTTCTTTTTTTTTAAATCAACTCCAGGGAGCTCAGATTCAGATTCTTATACATAACTATTAGTGCCATCACAGGATCTCAGCCACGCTGTTCTACATACAGTACAAACTTTCCACCAAGACCACCATAGTCCCAGTACAGGACAACATATAGAGCTCAGGAAATCAGTGTGTTAATTATGATTAGCGTAATAAGCAGTGGTCACAGCACATTAGCTACCTAATGACCGTCAAGCATTTTGTAGGCACCAGAGCAAAGCTATTTTAACGGGAAAAGGTTTTAAGTAGGTGACTTAAGAACTCTAAGTATTTATAAATAATTCCTCTTTTGCATACAGGATGAAAGAAGAAAAACACCTGTTAAAACAAAAAGCCCTGATGAACGGGTAACCAAGGTAGTGTTTTTTGACAAGAGATGACAACTCAAGAGCATTTAACAGTTCAGCACAGAGATGGAAAAAACACCTTAAAACTAGTTGTTTACACAATGTGCCAAACTGGTAAGAAGGAAGGTTGATGCGGAAACATTCTGAACAGATGTACTACACTCCATTACAAACAATGCACTTTAAAAAAAAAAAAAAAAGAAACACACAAAAAACCCCAACCCCCAAACAGAAAACAAATACAGAAACCCACCACACAACCCCCAAGCAACTTCTTTCTCTCCACGCATGCTTTTGAAGGGCACATAACCCTACTCTAACAGATTGCACCATTCGAATTATAAATCACCAACAAAATTCTTGTTGGGCTTAGGACTGTTTCCTATCAATTTCACAAAGGCAGAAAAAAAAGCAACACATGACTATATAACCTCTGCAATTCTTCACTGGAAGCCTGTGCAGAAGGAGGAAAAAAAAAAATAAATCTAGTTTTCCCTGTATCGCAACATTAGTCAATCCATCCTCTTCCAGCTGAACCCCCTCCTCATCCGTTAGACGTGATACAGTTCCTGCATACCAGGGTTGAATCCTTATTCCATACAGTATTTTATCATAGTTTCCAATAGGATTATAAATGTGCTGTATGCGCAGGTCCAACGCTGTCACCGAGATGGGAATCCCTTGTTTCACATTCCATACCTCACTTACTTTTGCAACTGTTTTTTGTTTAAGTTTGGGGTACAGTTTTTCAGACTCTTATAATATTAATTGTAAGCAGTATCACATTTAGATATAGGCATACATGCATATTTCAATGCAGGTATTACATAACATGTTTTTAAACATAAGGTTAAGTACAGGGTAAAAAAAGTTTAAATGCTACCTTGGGAAAAGCAGCAATTGCTTTGCAAAATAGAAACAGCTCACATTTATCAGCTATATTTATATTTCTCAAATATATTAAAATTTTAAATATGACAGCTTAAACATCAAACACTGTGGTTATATAGGGGTACAAAGATATAACGATATGAATTTGAAACGACCATACAGCTCATGAGTCCCATACGTTCACATATGAGCTGCAATAGTCTGTGTCATCAACAGCAAACAATTGTTTCTGCAAGTGTTTTTGTTTTAAACAACTATTTGAAAATTACATGGTCTTTCAGAGAAGTTGGTTATTTATGAATCTCATAAGCTTCAAAGGGAAGAGAGTCAGAACTTGCAGAAAAATATTTTTAATAGATAAAAGCAGGTAACACTCAGAGGTGCAAAGTTTTCAAATTTTTGAAGTTAGATTTTTATTCACTATAAACCATATTTTAAGTAATCAGTTACTTATTTATTAACTGGGGAAGGCAGGGATATACCTACATGTTTTAGAAACATCCACATATATGTGATCTTTCTTATCATACAAACTAGGGGTGAAATTTGCTGACTACTGAATTTAATTAAATGGGTATTTTTTCTAAATTTTCCTATACCAGGTGTTTCAGACTAAGTTTTTCCATCTTTCAATTTTGAAACTGCAGCAGTAATTTCTCCCTTCCCTTCTCCCCCCCCCCAACTTTTGGCTTGTTTTTGAATGACTTTTTGAATGCCAATCAAGATCTATCTGCTCTTTGCGAAGCGATACAGCTTCCATACGCTCTGCAACAGTGGACTGAGGTGGCCTTTGTATTACACAGTTCTCCTGTGCCGTCCCCATGAAACCAGCTGAAATGTGACCATGCTGTAAGTGCTGGACTGCATATACCCTGAACATACACGCCATAGAAGCGTCATATTTAAGTTGTTTAGCTCCCCAAATATTCTGTCTAAAGCCAGCCTGAACACAACTATGACCTACTGCAAATCGTACAAAGACCAGGCCTTTGCATATAAACTAAGAAAGCATCAAAACTTGTCATTACCACACCACGTATGCATAAGAGGACTACTTAATAATTATCACCAAAAGTTCTGGAATTTCCTAATTGTTGAGCGTTTCCCTTTGCAAAACTCTTAAAACTTACTTGTCTGTATATATACAGACGTGTTTCTTATTCATATAAAGATTTATATGCTAATGTAAATGTATGTATTTATACTGAGAACACAGTCTAAACTAATTTATAAATATTCCACTTAGTGTTTTAGAAGCAACATGTAGTGGAAAGCTTAAAAGCCTGTTCATGACTAGGTAATACCACCTAAGTACTATAATGGATATCCTCACCCCATTCGACAAGAAGTCTTTTGATTAATTAAGGAATATAGCACAAGATAAACAACACCAGGCATGTACATAAAATTACCTAATTTGGAGATATTTATTATAAATTACTGTAATAAACACATGCTGTAACAATCAAATTTGTTGTTACAATGCTCTATCTGCGTAACTACCATTTTTTAGCTACCCTAAATCCTTTTCAAGATCAAATTCTCATGGTTAATCTTAAGGAAAAAAATACAGTAATAACACTATAAAATCTAATTCATGTGGTGTCCAGAATGGAAAATAAAGCCCTTTAAAAACAAAGATTCACTTAAAATACACAGAAAATATTACTGAAGTATTTAAAGCACAATATTGAAATTTTAACAGCAAGTATTTTAAAACAAAATAATGTGATACAATTCCAGTGGAAGTCTTATGCCAAACTTCAGTAGAGATGAATTGCAACACAACAAAAAAAAGTATTTTTCACAGAGAATTGTTGCATATTTCAAAGTGGTGAGGGAAAGGGAAGAAAATTTTTGTTTTGAATTTTTTACTGATATTTAACTTCTCAGACCATCTTATTCCTGTGACCGTTGTAGTCTTTAAGTAAGGGATTTTGCAATTTTTGCAAATATGACTAAAAATACGATTGTGGTAACAAATCAGAGGAGATAAGTAATACGTGTGGATTAAATGATAGATAAATCCTTCTGAAGCAAGTCTCCATTTGTTAAGTAAAATCCTTCATTTGTAAACCTAATTTCAGTTGATATAAAAGCAAGTTTCAGCCCATTTTAGCTATCCGGACACTTTAGGGGTTTTTTTTAGATTGATATATCTGTATAAAAATCAACGTATGTAGACATCTGCGTGTATATATACATATATAGGCTTTTAAAACACTTGCGTGTTACTAGTAAAAATACAGTGAACTTTCCAAATCTTAAAACGTTTCCTCTGCCTGCACTCTCCAATATAAATAACGCTTACCGTGGCGAGAGACTTCCTCTGGGTGAACCTCCTCTGCCAACAAGGCTGCGGCTATTATCTCCGAGATCTTGATCTGCAGTGTAAATATTTCACAGCTGATAAATCGACTCTTCTTAGATAAGAGTTTTAAAGCTGATGTATATATTTTAAAAATACCTTAAATCTCAACTTCTATCTGTAGTTACTGCTGAAGAGTGAATACTTAACTAGTTTAAGATTGCTGAACTGTAGCATGTAAGGTGTTGTCCTTACACATTTCTGAGGCTGTACCAGGCCATGGATTATGTTCACTTCTTTCATTCCTTTCAGTTTTACAGCACAGAAGCGTGGTTTGCATTTGCAGTACCCTCCCCTCAGCCACTTTTAATTTCTACGGTGAAAGTAATGAATCACAGCTGTGGACAGCTAATCTGTATGCTTATCACAGCAAATCCTGATGCTCTGTATTTTTTTAACACTTTGCATCCCAAAACAACTCATAAAATACGTAACGTATTAAGCTTACCGCTGCCATCTAACAAGAACACATTATTCTGCAAATTTACTGAAAACTTTATGTAAGCGTATAATTCACTAATTCCTATTTATAAGCAGAAGCACAGGAAAGTCCCTTGCTAAAAAGGTAGTAAAACAAACAAAAAGGGCCTCATTAAATATACGAAAACGTTTTGCTTGGAAGGACTCAAAAGGGTTATTTTCCCTATGGCCTCTCAATAAAATAACCCTATCTGCCCCCTTCAAGGTTGCCCTCCCCCTATTCTGAGTCAAGCGACCTCCGACCTCTCGGAGGGCAGAGACATGACTGATCCATTCTTGGTAAACTGCTAAACTCCTTCCCTTCCCCCAAAGAGCCAGGACTACCAGGACATGTCAACAAATCCGTGTGGAGGGAAGGAAACAAAGCCGAGGCAGCGGCTCATTAAAAGCGGAGAGGAGAGCGAAGGGTACAAAACGCCGCAATCGGTAAATATTCACCAGATTATTAAATGCTGCGCAAGTTCTCTAACGGGATCTCTTGCACACCAAGTTGGATGTAATGCAATTTCATGAATTATGCAAATCAAGGTTTAAACGATTCACGACAAAACCCAGAGCCGTGTTACTCTCCTTGCAAAGAGCTCCGAACTGAACACATCAATCACAGAAGTCACAGGAGACATTGTTGCATTCCTGCCTGCTGATGGCTCTGCTTAAACATTTACATTTCAGACACTAAAAAAAAAAAAAAAAAAAAAAAAAAAAAAAAAAGGTGGGGGTGGGGCGGGGAGGAGGGGAAGAAGAGGAAAACCGAAAAACTGAAAACCAAAAAACTGAAAACCAAAAAACTGAAAACCAAAAAACTGAAAACCAAAAAACTGAAAACCAAAAAACTGAAAACCAAAAAACTGCGCTGTTCTGCAGAACAACCGAGAATTTACTTCCAAAACATAACAACTTTATACAGGCATTTAATAAACAAATGCCGAGCAGAGTGCAAAAATAAAATTTAACAGCCTTTTTAAAAATACTTAAGTCTGTCAAGTTGCCCGTGTGTCACCAGGAGCGGGACGCTTACCTGCTTGGCTGTTTTCCGACTGAGCTATAAGTGCTGCCATTGCTGAATTTGGGTTCAGCCTATTGCCGTACATGTGGGATGGAGGCAGAGTGAGAGAAGATCCAGGTAGGGTGTTTGCCTGCAAGAAACCAATTAAAACTTGAATCTTCTTTTTTTTTTTTTCAAATGGGGAGAAATGCTAAATATATTTTAAAGAAGCTTTCTTAATGCACAATTATTTTTTTTTTTGAAGTTGAGTGTTTTTTTTTAAAAACGGAACGTATTTAAAAGAAAAAAATACTATTTTCCATTTGTGAGCACAGAAATAGAATCGCAGTACTTTGAAAATATATCAGGTTTTAAAGTGTGTTTTACTTGTTGTTGGCAAGATCTGCTAATAAAAAAAAAGTCTAATAAAAAATTACTGTAGCAAATATTAAAAATACCTAAACTGCATTTTAAAACAACCACAGTGTAACAGGATGGGTAGATTTCCTTGCAATCCTGAAGTATGCACTCAGTGCTAGGACTTAGTAGCACGGCGACCATGTGGTTATCCTACTAATTATTTAATCTTATTAAACCATTTACAAAATAAGGGCAGGTAGACAACAGATGTCTCACAAATGCTTGGGTTCCTTACATCACAAGCCGGCTGTGGAGGTCAAAAGGTCCAACTTTCAGCTCTATAGTTTAACTACACAGAGCCATATTTCCTTTGCTCGACTCCATCATTAGTAAAACCTGCACACTATTTTGTTACTTCCTATTTTGATAGACTTGGAAGCCTGGTGTTTTTTTGTTTTGTTTTGTTTTTATTTTAAAGAACGCAAACAGCCATTACAAGTATGTTTTCTATACAATAGGGGGCTCGCCGAATCACAGCTTTGCCCTGACCCCATATAAGGAACTGTATCTTTGGCAGTTGGCCAGCTCTACTTATTGAAGAGCTCCCAAAGTTTGTGTTCATTCATGTTGCTAACCACAATTCTGAAGGTCTCTGCTGGGACTTGTGCCAAACAAGCGAAAATGAACCCTTAAACAGATGAAGCTAAGGAGGCTGGCCAAAATCTTGCATAATCCAACGCAATAAAAATACCTTCTTCCTTGGCTGCTTATGCTTTTTCCCTTTCGAAGAAAAGATTTGTGTCAAATGCTGAGTTGCAGAGACAGGCAATCAAAGGAAAAAAAAAAAAAGGCACGGCTGCTTATTAAAAAGGCATTTTCCTACCTGATAAAAAAATTATTTCAGAACAAAGAAAAGATTGCAATGCTGGGGGGGTTGGGGAGGAATCAAAGATACACAACCTGTGTGATCACTGGTTTTAAAATGAATCTTTTAAGAAAATGTAAACAAGCTTTACAAAGGAAACTTTGAAAAATGAAAAAAGAAGGTGAACAGTAAGGAACTCAATTTGTGGGACATTTTGACATGTATAACTGCACACAAGAGACGGGGGAAACATACTGGTTATTACAGCAAAATATTACAGAGTATAAACTATGTCTCTGGAAAGAATCACACACTACCATTAAGTTTTGGCTTTCAGCCAACATATTAAACTTGATGAATGGACTTTTATGAATTCACACAACTGTTTTCAATGATGCTTTATTTACTATATACTGGTGAGAAATTGTGCCTGATACTTACATTCTTCTACTGTCACAAAGTTAGAAAAAGCCACAAGTAATTACTGACTTACAATGATCAGATTTTTTCCACTTTTTAGTTTAAAGGTATGTGCAAGATTGCTAGACATGGAACCACAGTATCACTTAAAATCTGGATGTTTTTCTTTTTTTAAAAAAAAAAAAAATAAATGTATGTCTTTAGCAGAATTAATCTGAATTAGTCGTAAATCTAAAAAATAATGCAGGCATTTCCACCTACCCAAGTATAACAGCTTCCCGAAACACAGTACATATTAGTACTGTTGCTGTCCCTAAATAAGGGTTCTTCACTCGGTGTGGGAGAGCCAATCAACACACTGAGTCGAGATATTTGGTTTTGTTTCAATTCTGCAGAATTGGGTGCCGTGCATTTAACAACAGCCAGCACACACCACACCACACGTCTCCCACCACCCAATATTTACACCCATACAATACAGCTGATTTTAAGTTAATAACGATTCACTCGCCACTCCTAACTATACATATGTATCTAAGCTCATGTTTAAAACATTTAGGGAGGTTACCTGATTAGCATGCTCATTATTTACAAAGGGGTGTGTATTTTAGCACCATCATTACACAAGGTTAGTTTGGGATACACTCCTGGCTCGACTTTAGTCCAGAAGTTAGATATTTTTACTATCTTATACCTGAGTGAGCAACTGCAAAGAACACGTGAGACTCATTGTTTCGTTTCACATCCTATTCAAGGGCAGGTACATTCCTCAACAACAGGGTCTCAACCCTGTGCCAACCAAAACTTCTTGATAAACTTTTAACTTTGCTCTTTAGATATCAAATTCCCCCTTTGAGACTTGTGGTTCAGTTTTCTTACAGTCCCGTAAGTCTCACTTTTCAGCTTTTTTGTAGTTTTCCAGTAATACTCCCTTTCATTTTCCCTTTAATTTCCCTAAAACAATCATCATCTATTTTGGTCATTAGTATTTTCTGTGGATTTTTATCCTTGATTATTTGCTTGCCTAAATTCAAACAAAAAATAAACACTGGGTCATACAACAGTTTAAAGTTAAGATTATCGCTATCATGACAACTATTAGGAATAATTGTTTTAACCAGTTTAAATGAGGTAACCAGGATGTTAACCAAGAGAAATCCATTCCTTCCCTTTCATTGAATTTTGAGGCCAAATCCTTTAATCTTTGTATCCTCTTTTCCACTAGGTGAGAATTATCTGAATCCTCTAACATGAAAAGATGGACATTCCCTGATTGATTCTTCCTCTCTTTCTCTTCCCTACAGGGACACTTTCTCTTCCCTACAGCGACATTCATTTTTCTAGTGCCCTTCCTGTCTACAAATGGCACACTGATTTAAACCCAAAGGAAGGCCTCTTCGTACCCCATATCCCCATCTTGCCCCGGGACTCCCTGTGCCTCCTTCCCTGCAACCTCCTCTTCCCCTTCCTCCTGTCCCACCTCTCCTATCCACAATTGCCGCAGCCAAAAGAGAGGCCCACAGCCCCATCCTTCCTCGTTCCCTCTTTTCCCTCCCCACCTCTCCATCATCACGTATCTTATAAGCAATTTCAATCAACTAAGAAATAGACGTTCCTCCCGCTCCATGCACCCTCCGCAACTCCCTTTCTAAATCCTGCGATGACTGGCCCACAAGCAACATGCCAAACATTCCCCGACCTGCCTCCTCCCCTGGATCCAAGGCAGTCCACCTCTTAGCATCTCACATAATCTCTCATAAAAAGCTGACGGGCTTTCTTTGGACTCTTGTCTACCTTCATATAGTTTAGACAGATTCTTTGGATTTGGGACCCCATACTGTATTCCACACAGCGCTAGCTGCTGACATTGCTTCAGCTCAGCCCCTCCCAACTCAGCATTCAGATCCCATTCCGGATCCTTCCCCAAAGGCAGGCACTGACTAGGATCCTCCTGCCTGCTCCTTTTTCCTCCCTCTTCTTTTGCCTTATCCCATTCCATTCCCCTTTCCTCTGCAGTCAGAAAGGTATTCAATAAAGCCTGCACACCTCCCCAGTTAAGGTTGTGAGTCAACATCATAGTTTCTAAGACCTGACATGTTTCTTCAGGGTTTTTTTTGGTATGATCCAACAGATTGTTTCTGACGTAACAGGTCAGAGGTAGTAAAAGGGACATGTACCAAAACTGGTTTATCATTTACCCCTATGGCTTGTCTCAAGGGCACCTGGTATTGCTGGTTGGGAGTGTCCCTGAGTTCTACTTGAAATGGGGCTAAAGTTTTCCTTTCCCTTCTTGCCCTTTTTCTTGATCCCCTCCTGAACTTCCCCGTTCACCTCCTGTCTCTACCTCAGGGTTATAGGGAGGTGGGCAAGAGGGAACCAGCAATTAAACATCCTCAGGTTCAGCCCTTCACAACATACAGACACTCATTTTTTCTCCTTCTCCTCAACACATGGCATTAACGTATCTCCTAATCCACACTTTTTCTGAGTTTTGGGATCTCTATACGAAGTCACAAAAGCATCAATGTAAGGCACTTCATCCCGCTTTCCCAGTCAGCAACAAAACAACATCAGTTGCAATATAGGATTAAACTGCAAAGTCCCACTTTTTCAGCCATTGCTCATCGTCATCCAATTTATAATTTGGCCACCATTGACTACAGTATCTTTTCATTTTCTCATGAACCATCAGATCTCCTCTGAACTTGTTCCAATTTTTTTAAATACAACCCAAAGGACTAAGGGGAGGAATCATGGATTGCCTTGATCCCATACTCCGCTTATACCTAAACCAATGTTTCCTCTGTCTGTACTTGGCTCTGACTTCAATTTGTCAGCAAAAATTTTCTCCTGTTACCAAGCGTCTGCATACGACTTTGTAATCTTCCATGGAAGTAATTAAATTTAATACTCACCAATCCAGGAATTCAGCCCTTTTCACCCTTGACACAAATATCTCTTAAGCGTTGCACCTTTGAGTCATTCACTGCCCCGACACCAGAGGAGATTCGGAGGAGTCCCTGATCAACTCATTGGTGCGCACTGGAGTCCTATCCGATCCAATTCTCTGCTGCCCGGGTCAGCAAGATGATCCGGGCAAGGCCCTATGGCTGTCCCATCTGGGGTGCCAAAATGCTGTCCCTAAATAAGGGTTCTTCACTCGGTGTGGGAGAGCCAATCAACACACTGAGTCGAGATACTTGGTTTTGTTTCAATTCTGCAGAATTGGGTGCCGTGCATTTAACAACAGCCAGCACACACCACACCACACGTCTCCCACCACCCAATATTTACACCCATACAATACAGCTGATTTTAAGTTAATAACGATTCACTCGCCACTCCTAACTATACATATGTATCTAAGCTCATGTTTAAAACATTTAGGGAGGTTACCTGATTAGCATGCTCATTATTTACAAAGGGGTGTGTATTTTAGCACCATCATTACACAAGGTTAGTTTGGGATACACTCCTGGCTCGACTTTAGTCCAGAAGTTAGATATTTTTACTATCTTATACCTGAGTGAGCAACTGCAAAGAACACGTGAGACTCATTGTTTCGTTTCACATCCTATTCAAGGGCAGGTACATTCCTTGATGTCTCAACCCTGTGCCAACCAAAACTTCTTGATAAACTTTTAACTTTGCTCTTTAGACATCACTGTGACCCTTACTGAGGAAGGCAGCAATACTGCACAGCTCGTGCTATTTTTCTTGATAAAAGCCTATAGTGTGATTCCAACTCAACTATTACCGCTCACTAGCGACCTTCAGCTGTTTTCCTCTCAAAACCAAAACAAACTTCAAAAACAATGTTGTTTTTTGTCAAATCCTTTCACTGAAGAAATCTTACAGAATTGAATATTACAAGATTCAACCATTATTTGTTTCCATGTCTAAGAGACAAGACTAACAAAAGAAATATATATGTACATTATTTAAATAAATTGGTTGAGGTTAAGAATTCTACGACTATAGTTTGTGCTTTTTTTTTTTAATTACAAACACCAGTTCTTATTTCTGTTTCATTTTAGAATATTTCTATACTTCTCTGAATTCTAGTAAAGCTACTGCTCATCTTTTACAAAGAAGCTGCTATGCTTACTCTCACTCTGTGTAATTCACCGCAAGGCTGCTTAAAACTGTGCAATAGCAACTATATATTAATTTATGATGGCAGGGCAGCTATAATCAGCAAGAATACATGTTTATTTGACTGAAACATGCCCAAATTGCTTTAAGAACTTTCTAAAAGTATCTCAGTGTCTTGAAAGTAGTTGCTGAAGTCTGTTGAGTAACCATCACATCACAAAAGACAAGACATCAAAGGAATTAAACAATGTTTGCTAAGTGCGTTGATATAACAGAACAAAAAACTTAGCATGATTTAAACATTATCTAAGATCTTGAGTTTTTTCAGAAGTGGTGGTTCACCCTAAACTTAATCCCTGTTTATATTTTAAAATAATAGTAAAGGTGTCCTACAACAAGTTGGAACTACAAAAGCTCTAGTGCCATCATGTATTATATGCAACTCTCAAAGGAAAAAGTCACATTATTAAATTGCTCAAGTAAGCTGGAGGTAAATAAAAAGTTCTAAACCAGTTGTTTTAAATGGCAATGTAAAACGACAAGAATAACGATTTGTGAAGCTTTATAATGTATGTGACGACTTCATCTGACAGGAAAGTAGGGGAGGTGGAGTGCTACATTATTTAAAGGTGAAATAGGAGCATCATGTTTCACCCACAGTCGAAACAAGCTGTAGCAAGCATTTATTAAAAATGCACAATCATCCTGTCAATACATATTAAGGCCACAAGACTGAAACATTCTAAAATGCAGAACTTTTAAAGCTGTAGTATTATTTCAACTGATTTTATTTAAACAATCAACACAATACACAACCAAAATGTATGAACTAATAAAATAAAGTGACTGCTAAGTATTTATTTCGAAAAGGCAGCAAAATGTTCCTGAAAAGATTTTAGTAGAAGGATTTAAGCCCATCTAGAGGTATATAATACACTGCTTTCATTTATGGCATGTTCAATAAATCAGTAAAGCAATAAGCAGCAGAGCAGCACAGAAGGAAGATACACCGTAATTCACGGAGTGCCCGAGTGCAATAAGAATAAATGATTGATGTTTGATTGATGCTTAAAAACATTTCCTCTACAGCAAGAGAGAAAGTGCGAGTATATTCTTCTAATTAAAGAAGGAGGCTTGCAAGTTAACTAGATTTAACTCCTATATATAAATATCCCCTTAAATATTTCGAGTAGTTTTATATTTGTTTGCATCACTCCAAAATGATATTTTACTGTAACAGTATGACTATAAAGTTCCCCAAGTTGGCAACTACTTGCATCCATAAATGGACATTTACTTAAATTTCCAGGGGAAACAGTTGCTTCATTTCAAAAGTTACACGTTCTTTAAGCAAAAAAACCCTAAGAGGATAAAAATGAGACAATACTTAACTGTATGCAATTAGATTAGGTCTCAAAAATTTGAGAACCTTGGAGCATGCCTATTCCCCTGTTCCTTTCAAGTTTTATGCTATGAAATATTTTCTGATAACAGGCCTCATTTCTGTGTCAGCTCCACACCAGTAAGGTTTTAATACTCAGCGTGTGATGAGAGATGAAACCAAGTGTGAACAACTTTCGGGTCCCATGAGTAGGCTGACTGTTGAAGCTGTCAGGTTCAATTGCATCATTCCACATTATTCAATGCCCCAAACTGCTCCCTAATTGTTAGGGGCTTAACATATTCAAAACCATTGTTTAGGCTAATGCTGAAATGCCTACAGTTGAGTTTCCATAAAGAAAGGGGAGGGATTTAATTGCAGTTAAACCATTACTGAACTCTCCTCCTTTTATGATAGGACAACAAGGATGGCCGGAACAACCAATTCCGAGACAGCTTCTTAATCAGTTTATATCCAATCAACATCCTTTTCCCTCTCTGCTTTAAAAATAGTCATTGCTATATTGTAGGTTCGCATTATATTATGATGATGCTTTACAATTAGTGACAGATCACCTAATTACCTACTCCAGCCAATATCTATTTGTCAACTATAATTTCAAAGGTTATTTTAATGTCTTGTTTAAAATAAAAACATATCATTGCTCCTGCACTGTCTACATCCCTTGAAGTCTGAGTACCAGATTAATGTGGTTGGGGTCATACCACCTACCAATCATACCAGGTTCTTCACTACAGCACGATGCTGGGATAGAAAGCACAAAACTACCCCTAGTAACACAAAGATAAGAAATCAAGAGCACTGGATAGCACCAGCAACTACTTATTATGGCCAACTAGTACTGAAAACAGCACAAAAAAAATTAAAATTGATGCATATGAAGTTTAAAGCAAAATTTTCTGCAAGCTACACTTCTGAGAAGATGTTACTAATGTTTTCCATGCACTTGTCTAGGCTCATGAAATATGGAAGGAAATTCACGCACTAAAACAAATATTAATATCAGCTTACTTCATCAAGAAGTCACCTTAAGCTGATGTATTTTGGTCAACGGCAAAGCAACGTTTATCTGAACAATGTACTACTGAAAATAACATCAAACTTAAAACCTGCATTGCAGTTAAAAGAGCTTAGATATTCAAACATATTAATTCAATGTACATAATGATAATAAAAAGTTGATAAAATATATGTATATATAAATCAATTGCTTTTCTTGAGAAGTAAAAAGAGCTGCCTATTCAAGTGATAGGGGCAAAAGCAACCTGGCCTTACGTTTCCTAGTTTAACCTGGACAAGTGACAAGTCACACATCCTTAGAATTTTCAAGACCGGTTACGCTATGCGGAGCATATAACTGTTGCCTTTTCCTGGGTGTTCTGTACAATGGAAAGAATGTGCTATTGCTTCCTTTTATTCTTTCAATACTTCTGGTACCATCTTGAACTTCATTTAGGAGATGCTGGGGAACCACTGCCACACATCATCACTTGCCTTCTCTAAATTCTGGTAGGACTTCATCTGGGGTAGCAATACACACCCACAGAAGGGTGCTCAGACTGCATTTAACTGCAGCAATACAACCACATTTCTAGGAAGCTCAAGGGGAAGTTCTGTCACATCAACAGCTTTTCACGCATCACTTGCTGCAACGCAGTTCTTGAATATTTTCACAACAAATATGGAATTCACTTACAAATCTTATCTATACCTTGTTTCCAATGAAAAACATTTCTAGTTTCCTGTCTGTTTTCCTGTATGCCAAGTAATACAGGTGGAATTAAGGACAACACCGAAAATTCTTAATAAAATACTGTTTCAACGTTTCTTCTAAAAATTATCATATGACTTTTTAAAACTACTAGCACAACACAAAATAATATTAAAATGCAGCATGACAAACACTATTTATACATTTTAACTAAACTGATACTTTCATTTACACCTTTTAAATTTGCATTTTGGCTTTTATAGTTATAAGTTGAATATAATTCATTTTCACATCAACTATATAGAGTTCTTGACTAAACCAGCCTATAGCACTACCAATGACTGAAAGCAGAAAGTGGACTTTTTACAGCTAACCTTACCTCACCTGCTATCATCCATACATCACCAATGTGAATCTACCCCAAACATCCACTGTAGTCTTTTACTCATTCATTCTATGAAAGCAATACTGGGACTGAAAAGATAATCCATCCCATACTGCCACCATTACCATCCAAGCACTCTGAAGTTCTTAAAGTTTGGGTTTTTTTTTTAAAAAACAGATAATCAAGGTGCAATTTTACAATAAATGTTTTCACTACCTGCTGAAATAGAAGAATTAACTGAAAAGCTTAATTTGGAGGTTGGAAAAGTTAAAATGAAACCAGAAAAATGGTTTCTGATATCTTAGAAGAAAAAAGAAACTTTTCAATCAAAAAGAGCATTAATTACAAATGTACAAATTATTATAATTAAAATCTGTCAGGAAAACTGTACACATGACATGTAAAATCATCTTATGGATACATTATTCACATCATTAGTACTTTTTATGTTGCGAGCAAAAATAAATACCTTGAACTTCTAGCTATAATGAAGACGCTTGCTTATGAACAAGCAAATAATCAAATACTGTCTTGGAGAATCAATTGTTTTGATTAAATGTACAAATAAATCCTTCAATTAAATGAAACCATCTAACCTATGAACAGCAGTACTCAAATATTTTCCAAGAAGAGTATGAATGAATGCAACTGGGAAACACAGTGGGATTTGAAAGGCAAAATGAAAAATTAATGGCACACCTACAGAAACTAATTCATACCTCTGCCCACTGTATAACAAGGGCACATCAAGTCATTAAAAACCACATGGGTAGAAGGCCTATCTTCCAATAATGTGAAAAAGCTATAACCTCAACTGAACTACCAGTTCACTCATCTCTTCCATGTTACACAATTAAAATCTATTTATTTACAAACTAGACACAAAACAAGACTTGGACAAAAACGTACTAGAATGCTACCTCATTAAGAAGCCGTCTTTGTCTGATTGGTTTTGTTTTTTAAAAAGGAGGCTTTACAGAGATAAGACGCTGGGATTTTTCCACCTCCTCCACAAACTGAACTGAAAAGAGAGCTATCATTCCAACACAAATCCCTTTTACTTCAAGTTTGTTCCTCCATCCTTTCCATCTACCTCTGTCTTCATAGCACTTAACCTGTTTGTGCTCTATATAGACAATGGAAGCAATATCTTACCCAAGAATCTGTTTTCCTTAAGAACACTAACCTATATATCAGGAATCACAATTTCACTCTCATATTGACTAGCAGAAAGAATGACTTGATTAGGAAACAAACCCAGTATATCCATATAGTAATCTGTTTTCTTCTCATAAGTATTCCAAAGAAAACCAGACATTCATAATATGGCAAATAATGGATGTGAGAGAAAAGTAACTACTTTCAAGATCATCTATAATTTCAAAAATAGTAATAATAAAGAATCAACCACTTATTCACAAACACTGACATTTTAACTTCCTAAATAAACCTCAATAGTCTTTGCTATTTAAGTGCTGAAACAAACACCTACGGTAGCACAATTACTGCTGTGTAAAAATGCTTGCAAGATTCTCAACATTTTATGTAAGGCCTATAAGGACACTGCCTCAGCAATGGACCTTAAAGCTTGTAACAAAGCATACACCATGTAAACTTGAAATCTTTTTCAAGTCAAACCTAAACATCTGGTTTCATCTAAATACTTTTATTTATTCTTTCCATTGCATAAAGAGACTAGAAAATTTCACGTTTTTCACATTCAACACCATTACTATTGTCTCAGGCAGCTAAATTGAAGTAGTGCTACACTCAGTTCAACGAAGAGGTCAATGTGCCTCAGTTGCCTGGAGACTGATGGTTGCTACAGCAGCACCAGATAAGCCAAGCTAAATAAGCTTCAGCTTGAAGGCAGAAAACATTTATTGCTAGACTGAAACACTGATGCAGTTGTCTCAGCATGCAGCGCTGCGCAAAATCCTGCAACCGCCTTTCAGAATACCTGTATATTGCTTAAGTCTACATGAAGACAATCTTACTGAAGAAAGAGAAAAATACAAAAAGTAAAGAATTTAATTGGGCTAAATACTAGATTACTTGCAACTATGATTCCTTTGTTCTTCTAGTTGAGTCACATGTTAGAAGGAATTTTCCCTCTGGCTGTAAATTCTTCCTCCTTGCTACTCTCCTCCACCCCCACCCCAAAAATCCTCAGTTAGATCGAATGAAAAGAAAATTAGATTTTTACCCGTTTTGCCTAGAAGTAACAAGGAATTAAAACAGCTTTTAAGTGACAAACAAGAAAATGTAGATGCAAAAACCTCTAGTAGCATGGTTCTTTCACATTTTTAATTTTGCAAGACTATTAAATTGAAGTGGCCGTGACAAGTACAGTTCAGTGGTTTTGGAAGGAAAGTCACAATTTTGCACTGACATCTTACACCGCAATCCCAATGCCCTCTCTGTCTACAACATACTGAGGGATGATGAATTTAGCACACTTGCTAAATCTACTAGTGCTGGCAATTTCCTGTGGCAATGAGTCCCAAGGATGAGCAACATATTCTATTAAGAATGATTTCTTTTTGTTCTGGATGTGCTGTCTTTTCCTTGTAGATCTTTTTCTTAAGTTATGAGTTAAGGACGGAGTAATTTCAGTATCCAAACAGTCTGTGATCCATACTGATATTTTACCTTTGACCCAGTGGGTAGGAACCCTCTTTAGAGAGATCTTATCATCAAGAGATGTTTTGGTAGTCACATAAAATATGTTAATTGGTTTTCACTATCCACAGTTTCTACTGAATAGAGAATTCTAGTAACACAGTAAGGGCATTATTTCCTTTTTCTGGAAGCATGCTGCTTAAACCATGCAATATCATGATCTCCAGATGTTTTATTATCCTCTTTTTAATTACCACTCATATTACAGGTAATGCAAATGCAGAAAATACAACCAAACTGAGGACAAATTTATAAAACCTCCTACTTTTATGTTGGATCCTAAAATACAAAAACAAAACAAAAAACCCCCACAATCAAACAAAAAAAAACTGTCCACCAACACACCACACACTGTATGGGAATGTATACATTGAACTTTAAAAAATTAATTAATAGAACTTAGAAAACACACTGTTTATCTGCAGGAAAGATCACTTAACTCTAGATTACATCAAATGAATTAGTATAAGCGAAAGGAAAAGACTGGTACAACCTGATGTCATGATCACCATATTTTGGAGAAATTTATTAATACATTAACATATTATCATAGGCACTGTTTATGCTTTGCATAAATGACTGACATCTAAGTGGTGAGAGGTTTCACCAGGAAGTAGCCTGGAAAAATGCAGAAAGAGCTTAAGGCTCCTTCTAAGTTATGGAAATCATCTCTGATTACATGTCCAGTGTAATTTACCATAATTAGGATAAGTTCCTTTGCATTACAAGAAAGGATTACTGCTTAAATAAGTTTGTTGAGATAATTTCAAAGTCTCTAGTTTTAAGTCTTACGATGCTATGATCCAAAGGTGTCTGCAAGAGTATTACACCAAATTCTTAACTTCAGCCATTACACATGGTTGCGAGGTGTACTGTAGGGAGCGAAGCGGGAAGCTCACTTAGGCAGCCAACCACCTAGCGCAGGTTACTTTAAGTCTGGGATTGTCACATCTGTCACATCCCCTTGTCCTAAAACTGAGGGCAATTTGTCTTTTTTCATGTATTCATTCTACTTCCCAAAGAAAAGTTCATTTAACACTGACAGCTAATAGACCTGCCATTTTCTAGAGTACTCACAGAAGGATGGGCCAGAAACTTCCCTTACACTTTCACCTGCCCAGCTCTAGCAAACTTTAGATGCTTAACCCAAAACTTTCCTCCCTTCATCATGTTTACTTTGAGCTGAATATTTAACTTTAAAAAAAAAAAAAGGGGG
Organism: Numenius arquata; assembly: GCF_964106895.1. Lineage (NCBI taxonomy): Eukaryota > Metazoa > Chordata > Aves > Charadriiformes > Scolopacidae > Numenius > Numenius arquata. Next base: position 25,324,832 of record NC_133587.1, on the reverse strand, counting down.
GGTGGGGGGGGTGGGGGGTGCGCAGGTACAGCAGGAAACAGGGTATGTTTCTCTGAGCAAATCTGGGAAACAGAAGTGGATGGAGGAGTCCCCTCCTTGGCCATACTGACTTTGAGAATGTGACATCCATAATTTGAGGTTACAGCTGCAAACCTGGCAGCAATACTGAATTTTACTGTCCTATGAAAATGCCCAAATCGCCCTTCTGAAGACTTGCAAAAAAACCCCATTTCAACTTGAATTTTCAGCAAAAACTACTTGTTAAAAACGTACTCTTAAATTCCCTCAATTCTACCCCTATTTTGAAAGGTAAAAATAAGAACTGCTCCCAAAACTGCTTCTCTGTTGATAGGGACAAGAACTAAGAATAGAGCTCCTTTTTCCTGCATTTTCACTTATTTTCCCATGGGTGCCAGAATAGAAAAGAAAAAGGAGGAGAAGGTTCCCTTGATAACAAGCAAAATGATGAGCAAACTCAATGACAAGAAAAAACCACTAAAACAGGAAGCCAAAAATAGTGTAAACTACTGATGTGGAGAAAGAGCAGGGGACTACAGAGATCCAAAATTAGGGACTAGACTAATTCAGAAAGTGAGAAAATAAAAATCATGGGACAGAAACATCTGAAACATCAGGTGCCCTACATTCAGAATCTGAAAAGATCTCAGGATTCCTGAGCTTTTACATTCCTCTATTGTTAACAAATAACTCCAAACCTATTGAAAAAAAAAATAAGCCTTATCTCCCTCTAAAAGCTGGATCAGACAAAGGAGGATAACCACCACTATATGAATGCTAAAGAAAACCCTGCTGTTTTTCTTCTGCTCCTAAGGGGAGTAAAGCCAAACGAACTTAAGAAGGGATAATGGAAGTGATTAAAGCAAACTTATTTCACTTAGAATTGCAACTGAGTAGCAGCACCTTCCCAATTATCACATGTCCACCAGGGAGGCAATAGTTTATTACACTACATTGAAGTGGACTTATCTATCGTGCCATAACAAATAAATCCTGGGTTAAAAGGAGTAACAAACAGCAACGATTCAGTTTCCCTATCTCTGTGCAAGCACTGCTGTTACAGACACTTCTTGTCCTTTTCCTTCCCTTTATTAGCTGCTTCTGTGGCAAAGGAAACACAGCGCATAAAGAGATGGGAACTTAGGAAGAAAATAAACCAGAAGCTGCAGAGGAAGAAAAACATCTTAAAAGAGAAAGAAGAATCCACTAGCAAAAAACATTTTTCTCTCTGTCCTAAGAAAGAGAAAATAATCTTTTGGATTGTATCTGTAAAACAGGTTAGTGACAAGTATGTGCAATATTGCTTGCAATTGCCACACAGATGTGCTTATTACAGTCACTAAGAGCACAGAGACCACAGACACACAGGAGATGGAAAAAAAAAGTCACAATTTGATCATATTAAGTTTCCAAAATAAGAATAAATCCTGAACATCTCTAAATAAACTGATTACTATAACGTGAAGATCATACGTTACTGAATCTTACAATATCAGCACCAGAGAGTCAATGAGCTACAAATGTTTAAAATAAAAGGCTTTATGTCTTAAAGAAACCACTACATGCCATTTCCACTCCCACTAAAAATACTATTGAAATGAGATGACAAGATACTTAAATGAAGTTTTTTCTTAAAAAGAATACAGTCTGAAAGATGGCTTTAATAACCAATGACTGGAAGAAAAGCCAGTCAAAAGCCCTTACTTCCCTTTCTGCAGTTTGATCCTGTATGCTGAACGTAGAGACACCAGAAACAAATGGCCACAGAACACTAGTAGGGTAATTACACTCATTTAAGTCATCAAAAAGAACAGACAGCTTCAACCAATTTCAATCTCAATCTCGACCAAAGTGGCAAACATTTCATTATAAAACACTACATCTACTAAGTCAAGCTTAAAAAAAAATTAAAATATTGAATCTAACAACCACCATTTCCTGAGAAAGCAGAAAACAGTTCCTGCTGTACAATACCAAAAGATACTGAGGCACCCAGGTCATCGCTTTTTTTTATGAACATATATTAATCACTAAGAATAACTTGTCAGAAAGAGCAATACAGCAAACCGTCACAGAACAACATAACAGGTTGACAAACATTTCTGCTATAATTATGAAACACAAGGAAATCTTTGATAACTCAGCACAGAACCTCGGAGTGGTGCTATTTGTGACTTGGCTTAACAGGGAAAAAGTAAGACACTATTCAAAATGCAAACGCAAGAAAGTGATTTTTCTCAACAACAGAGCGCAAACTAATATTCACACATAAGTTAAAGGCATGCTTCTGAGAGAAAAGACAGTAGTTTGGGATACAGCAATTTGCTGTTACGTGGAAAACAGGCTGTACCGACAAACACACGGTTAAGAGGACCAATTCATAGAAAACCGGGAGCAAGCATTTGTGTGAGCTGTACCTTCTTGTCTGTATGCCTTTTTTCCTATATTCTTGCAATTGTTAAATGCATTGTTATGCTAATAAAGCCTCACTGAATTAAGCAGTGTAACCTATTTGAGGCTATGCTCAAGACACATAAAAAAGAGAAATAGGATGCAAAAAAATCTGCATTTCCAGCAAGTGGCATTTTTGCTAGGCCACTGATTCCCACCTGGTGAGGAACACCAGCATTTAAATTCAGTTATGGCACAGCATGGAACACAAGCTAATAATCTCTTCTGGATTTATTAGATCGGAATAAAAATTATGAGTGGCATGAGGGAGAAGAAAATGAGACACAAAAGAAAAGGTGATTGCAACAAGGCCCGTACCGTGTTTTTGTCTTAAAAACAAACAAAAACCACAGTATGGGAACTAGCATACTAGACAATAGAATGAAAGAACCAAAATCCAGGATTATCAAGTTGTTGGGCTTTTTTAAGCTTTGAAATCAGTGTTGTTTAGTTGTTGAAGGAAAAAGCAGCACTTGAGGGTTTCAATCACTGAAGTTTTATATGGACATAGCAGTTATTAAAAAATAACAAAAGGCACAGTAGTATTGCCTAATTTTCTCACTTTAGGACAGTCGCTTTCAATTGCTTGCAAGTTTTCTTAATATTATGAACAAAATTTTCTGCATTAGATGTCTACCATAACCTTCCAATCAAAATAGTTCAGACAAAACCGCAATGAGACTAAATTTACAGATAAAAATATTTTTATTTTTATATTCTCTTTAGAGTGTCTTAACATCCTTGCTTTAAAAAAAAGGATGCAAAAAAATCCATCCAAAATTGTCAAATTTATGATTTCCCCAAAATCATAATTACAAATGCCTGATAGATATCCAAGAAAACTTAACAGCTGACATCTTAGAGGAGTATGCCCTAGCAGCACATCTTTGAGGCTATTCCAATTGCACGTCTGCCACCCCGAACCAACATCCATGATTTTAGAGACCTTTGTCTTACCACATCTCAGTGTCTCTTTTTCAGGCCAAGAGTCCTACGCTGTTTACTCATTCCTTATAAAGATGCTGTTCCTTGCCATTGTTCACTACCATGGCTCTTCTTGTACATCTTTTGGTATCTACTGTACCTGTTTCGAATAGAAACTGCCTTTTCCCTTTAACATGAATGTCATTTATCCTCTTACCCCCTTGTCAACACAGGCTGGTAAGAGTTTTTCAGCAGTTTGTGACAGTTGATCCTGCCATAATCAGCAAACTTGGCTTCCTTTCCTCTTCCTTTTCCTAGATCATTTATGAATACATTGAGCTGTACAAAAGGCCAAAACACTGATCCTTTCAAGCCTCTGATAGTAAACCTCTCCACTGAGAAAACTGAGCATCTACTTGTTTGGGTTTTTTCCAATCTTTTTAATCTGCTGCTAAACTATGACACAACCTCTCCCCTTATCTCCAGACTGCTCAATTTAAGTGTCTTCAGTGAGTCATGTTGTGCAATACTCTTTAAGAACGTAAAACAAACCAAAACAAAATAAAAACCAACCTTCAATTGATTGTGATTTCCCTTCACAAAAGCTACACTGGCTCTTCACCAAAGCATTGCCTTTTTAATTCATTTCTTTAAAATAGTTTCTATCAATTTGTGCAACATGTGTCACCCAATTTTGTGTGAAACTGGGCAACAGGTTCCAAAGTTACAAGACAGAAGTCACACAGACACACTGGCATAATGTAAGCCTTATTTTTTTAGGAAACCAGTCCAGAAGAATTATGTAAAAATACTGAACTGCCACCTATAACAACAAAGAGTTATTTCATACTGAAATGTATTCTTTGTTGGTCTGCACGTAGTATTTCTGCCATATATGTACTATACACACACGTGCACGCACACACGCATATAAGTATGTATGTGTTAAGCTTGATTTTAATTCTTCTAGTTTATATCCACTGTCTTAAATCACTGTAGACTCTGTAAAAGTTGATAGCTTATATGCACACAAAAAAAATATATATTTGATACATTCATTGTAAAACAGATTCCCATCAGAAAATGTAAAATACAAAAAACAGAAAGTATAAAAACACTATGTCCAGTACAGTATTCTTTCATACTTATCCTCTAATCGTGGTGGCTTTTTACAACTATAACTTCATACTCTCTTGCTTTGATAAATGCAGTCTCGCTCAACTTAAACCCACACAGAATACTACCACAAAGATATTTTTCTGGTTCATTACTTGGACTACGTCACCCTTCTGCACCCCTCCAGTGTCTCCCTTAATCCTTCATCACCAAGCGTGAATTATGTATCTTCATTTGTATGACCTTTCAAATACAAAACTGTAGCATATATGTCAACTTTCATTTGCTATCAAGATGTCAGTCTTGGCCACCTCTTTGCCAGGGCTAGCCTTAGTTGTCCATTTGTCAGGTTTCCCAAATAAAACCCTCTGTTCTTTAACTGATACCAGCATTTTTGCATGAAATGTGCAAAACTTCACGTTTTCCTCTTTTAAATCCTTTCTTAAAATATTGTTCTGATGACAGACATTGGTTAGAGCACTGATGAACTGTAAGCAGCATTTATGCTACTAGTCATAATATAGTCATTGTTACCACACACTTGCACAGATCATTTTTTAAAATCTATGTGCTCTACAGAGATGGGACTATGCAATATTATTGGGAACTTCAAGCCACTGTAACATTTTCACAACAAATATAATGTTTATTAATCTATTTTCCAAACAAATCACTGTTTCTTTTAACACTGAAAATAAGCAGGTCAATTACATGGTTTGCTATCTTAAAACTCTTGTGATAGTTTACCTGAGTTGCAGCAACAACAGTAGTTACAGAAGGCGCAGTTGAAGGTGACAGAGCTCCCACTTGCTGCAAGTGGCCTGAAGCCTGCTGAGGTAAATGAGAACTGGAAACGGGAGTGCTAGATCCTGAGCCAGATACTGCATTTGGAAATGACACCGCTACATCATTGCTGCTAAAAATACCTGAAAAAAAATTACAAAAATGATTATATGCATCTCTCTCTCCCTCCCTCTGTTTTCTAGTAACCACGTAAATATGCAGTAGAAAATTAATCAAGACAAACAAGATCACTTAATACATAACGCAGGAAGTTTCTGTGTCAAAATCCTATCCATGCCGATTGATAAAAGTGCTCTTGTCATTTGACATTCTAGAGTTCAGGGAACACAGATTGATTCAGTTCTAAGTTTTTGTAAAACGTGTGATAAATCAAATATTTATGTGCATTACAAACTGCTCAGATATGAACAGTAGCAGAACTTTTGGCTAAAATGCCTGCCTTCAACTCAGTCTGCTATCAGAGTTTGTTCTTTGAATAAATTACCGTAAAAGTTAAAGTAGATAAAGAACGAAGTATTGGGCTATATAAGTGAACATACACAATACTAATGGAAAAATACTTTTTAACTTTGAAGTAAAATATTTCTGAACAACATACATTTGTCCAAAACTGGAATTTTGGCAACCAAGGATTGCTTGCGTATTTTCAAAAAAATATTGACAGCAAGTCTGAGGACAAAGTACTCAGCTTTGCTGGTAGAACTGGTGGTATTTTGTTTATTCACAAACTAAAACTCCATCCGTGATCTAAGAATGCTTGACTAACGTTTCTGCTAGAATAGCCAACAAGTAAATGACTAAACATGTTAACATTAGTCAGGCTTGTACATTAGCAATTTAAATAGGAAGAGTTCATACCCCTCTGTGAAGCCATTACTGCTGTTGATCTACATGCAGGGTAAAGTTCATTATATAGGTTGGGGAAAAACCCTACTGACCAGAAGCCCAGACAAGAAGTAGTACCTGTCTACGAAACTGTTAGGCTCCACGTGCATTAGATAAGTGAGCTGTCAGCTGGCCAGGGAATATCAAGCATGGTAGCACTGAACTGCAGTTAGAGGAAGAGTGCCACAGGGAGTAAACAGAAGTAGAATGAACATGGTTAGATCAAAAAAAGCAACAGAACTGAAATGCCAGTTAGAAGGCAAAGGGTGGAGCTAGTTTGTCACTCATACAAATAATGATTTGAAGAAGGCAGTGACAATAAGAAGATACGCAATGTTAAAACACCACTCGCCACCCAGCAATCCCTCTAAGCACAGGCCATCAAGGGAGACTAACATCATCCAAACCCACACATAATAAGCACACACTGATGCATCTTAAATTCCTTGCTCCTGTTAACTGTCAAGTAAAATGGAAGAGAAAACCAGCCAGACCTAGTAGAGAAAGATGTGAAAAAACAGCTGAAGACACATTCTGACAACACTTTTTTCCTGCCTAACTGAGGTTAGTGACTTCTTGTCATCTTCTCTCCAGTCTCTCCATGATAGCGCAACCCCATTACTGCTCTGCTTTTCTACTGACCTTAGCATCTTTTCCCATTTAGCACACCTTCCTGGGTCATCTTCCCCTCCTTGTTTTTTTTGGTCACCATCCCAAAAATCTACAGTTATGGCATTATGAGCAGGTAAGATCCTTGAAGTGTTCACTTTGTTATGACCTTTCTCCAATTGTATCTGCCTCATTGATCTAAACAGTAAATTCTACGGATCCTGCTCTAAATTTCTCCCTACACACCACCAAAATGAACACGATTAACAAACAGCCTTGCTCCTGAATCTATTCTTAAATGCGATATAATTACAACCACAAAAACTGAAATATACTCCAGGTCCTCAAAAGATTTTTTTAAAATTTGCTTTCAATCAGAGATTTCAAATTAAGAAAAAAGGATGAGATTTTTGACCCTTTGTATTTTGAATGCACTAAAATAATTAAACATACAAACATTCGTAAAAGAGATGAATGCAATTACCTGGCTCCAGGAATCGTGAATTTTAACAGTAAAACCAATGAAATATCACAACACTTATGATCAAATCATAAGAGCTCATCACCACAAATACTGTCACTCTCATAAAACGTCAATGATAATGAGTGGAGAAAATAAAATTTTTGGTGAGAGTAAAGTAGTAAAAGAGAAAGATATTTTGCCAGAAAGGTAAAAAAATGACAGCAGACTTTTAAAGCAATTGCATATTTTTTTCCTTAATTTTTCAAAATCTTAGTTATTTAGTAACTGCAGAGTTTCTGCTACTTTTATTTTAATGATAAGGTTTATTCTTCCTCTTAAAAATAAAACTCTGGAACAGAAGCAGATAGTTATGAAATCATGGGCATAAAACTACTTCAAAAGAAAGACAAGCAGTAAACTAGTTTGCCAGTGAAATGAGGAAAGCTACTATTTGTTGCTAGTAGTGGTAGTTGTAATAGTAGTATTAAATAAAAACATTCACCATTTGTTGCTGTTGCAAAATACAGGACAAATACGACCTATCTGCACACCCTGTTTGGGCTAAGTATTTCCATTTAGCAATACCTTACTTGAAATGTAAAGTACATGCACCTTCCGGAACTAGTCATGCAACCAAGATATTACTCCATGCAAGCACTCGAATAAGAATTGTACGCTGAACATATAAATCAAACCTTGATTTTCCCACCATTTCAAAAATACATGTATAAAAACCTATGTGCATATCATATTAGAAAGCCAAGAAAGTACATAGTTTAAATGCCTCAAACATATCAAGTTGTCCTTTTGGGATTTTGGGAAAGAGAAATCACTTTCTGGATCAGGACAGAATAATAATAAAAGCCTGAAAAACATCACTCTAAACCACATTAATGTTTAAAACAAACAAACCACCTTGAAGTACTTCCCATATTACCGAAAAGCCAAACAGCTATAGCTTATGATGAACGGCACTGTGTAATTTGCCAGAGGCATAAACAGCATGGTTAAATACAATCTTCCACATTTTAAACAGAAGACAGTTCTTCAACTGCAGGTGGAAATGGACATGTAACAATGTTCAGGTAAAGTCTGATTGTGTTTAACACCGCTAAAACAGCTGCAGAACATGGTTTCAGTTTCTGATAGACAAAATGCATGTATAGCCTGTATTGCTGGAGTGAAAGGCTCCACAAGAAGGCAACTGCAAAAAAAAGCATCTCTGGACAACAAATAATTGCCTATTGCACACAGAAGGGTAGTACTATAGAGCAGGGAACACATCAGATTATGCAGATTGGAAAAATATGTATTCTTTTTGCTGAAAATCAATGATGGAACAGATAATAGAGAAAATAAAAGAAATTCAAGATGGTGAAAAGCATAATAGCCTCAAGACAGAACTAGCTATACAGCAACATACACCAAGTGGCACACAGAACAATTTTAGTGGTTTTACTCAAAAATCTCAAAAATAAGTAGTTCCATGAGCAGAAGAATTAACAAACCAGATTAAATTCTGGCTCTTAACAGTGTTGCATCTCACAGCATCAATACACTACGCTTTCCCAACCACAATTTCTGTATCTAGCTACAAAATCCTCAGTTTCTTTTATTTTCTAGTACTACAGCTCCCACGCTATTCAGCTGCCTTACACTCCCTTCCTATGCTGGTGATTGCCAAGTTCAGCAAGAGATAAAATCAGGCTGTGGTTACTCTTGTAGTCACACACTGTCCATCCCTATTGCAGGAACTTACATATTTTAGATTCCTTCATCAAGTTTGCTTGAAATTGGACAACACGCTCAAAGCTTACTGTGGGCCAAAGTCAAGAGAGACAACATGTACACTGCTTGCTTATGAAGCTAGGAAAATGTTCTCCCTACCAAAAAGCTGTATTTTCTTTGTTAAATCAGTAATTTGAAACTCTTGCAACAATTATGAAAAGAGGAAGTTATCTGAGATATCTATCATCGGTTGCAGATCCTAGCACTTTGCCAAAACTTAAGGAATAAGCAGAATTTGGTCAAGGAGGTGGTTATTTTTAAAATGTAAACTCGCAACCCCACAAAAGTTGCACAAAACTACAGAACCTTCCTACTTGGGGGAGGACAGATGGACACAGAGCAGGGAAGCAGGGACAACAACCTCTAAGGGACTTGCAGTAGAATTCACAGAAATAAAAAGAAATTTTGAGTTATAAGAAGAACTTCTTTACAAAAACTGAAGCTATGTAAATGTTTTCAGTACCTTCATCTCCCGTGGTGATCTCAAGAAGTTTCCCCTAAAACCATGACAACTTTCTGTACAGATCAAAATGAAACTCTGCCTTTGAATGAAGCAGTCCACTAATTAGTAACTAAACATACAGAAACAACTGATTAAGTTTAGTTACACAAGAAAGAGAATGATCTATTCCAGTAGAATGTTAATAGCGGAAGAAATATCCCACTATTTGTTACTTTGTAACATGGACATGAGCTAAAGTCAATCTAAGGCTAAACATAAGCAAATAAAGACAGGTTGTTGTGACAGTTATTTAAAAAAAGAAGAAAGTTGTCTTTGAAACTCTCAAGCTAGCAACAATATTTCATTTAATTTTAATTCGCCTGAGATAACGAAACTAACTACAGTTTGGACACTAGCACCATCCTGTTTCCTTCATGAAGAAATCTGAAATCTAAGAATCAAGTAACGAAGCTGTTTTCCTGCTGCTGATGAGCAGTGGTAGAGTTCTCTTAGAGATAGGTTCCTACAAGATTCTGCAGTAACAGTTCTGGAAGTGCATGGAAAAGATAGAGACATACATCCAGCCTGAAAACAATCCAGCATTTCCCTCCCTTTCAGTGACTGGGGGTCCTTTTCTGATGGAGACACAGCAACCTTTGTCACAGATAACAGTCAATGCTCTCCTTTTATGAAGAGCATTCTGTGCCCTCCCCATGATGAGGTAGAAGGAAAAAAAGCTCCCAGATTCAAAGTACTCAAGGAATACACACTGCTGGCAGTGGAGCAGAAGAGGGAAGATACAAAATACAGGTAATACACATCTTCAAAATGGAACACCTATTCTGGTTTCATACCTATTGACAGAAGGCAGACTGCCCCAGTGATCGAAGAACAAGGTCATATCATCTGAAGTCTGCTAACAAACTCCATTAAAATTAACCCCAAATCTTTGGCAGCTCAGCTAGCAACAGCTGTTTAGTCAATCTATTCTGCCTACTCCCATTCCTACACTCATGATCCTTATTGTACAGCATCTACAGTCACTCAGAAATGCATTCAACAACAGGGTGTGGGGGTGAAGGATCTGAACTGATCCATGTAGCTGCCAAAATGGTCTACTCCTCTGTTCAACTAGTCCCACCTGCTATAGAGAAGAACATTATTTTATACTTGATCTCACATTCATTAATGACCACAGCAGTATTACAGAACTCACTCTTCAATAAACTGTGAGGAATACGTATAACAGCTAACTGACATGAAACAACACATACAAGTTGCTTAAACCAAGCTCAGTCAGTATACAGTCCTCAATTAGACTTTTATTTCCACAGGTAGGCTTTTTAAGTAAAAGATTTCAAAACTGCCTAAACTACCGTCAGAAAGCAGTTCTGGTGCAGAGTGTGCCTACTCCCACTTTGAATTAAGCCAAGCTGCTACAAGACTTACACTACATCCCTCCACTGCAGAGGGGCTCAAACCCACATTTCTCATAGCCCAGCCAAAGTGAATTTGCTTTCTGAGAGGTTTGAACATGACACAAAGAAATGGATGAACTACATGCTTGGACTAGTGTCATGGTTTAGGCTGGGCTGGCCACTAAACGAACAACAGATGCTCTCTGTTAGCCCCTCTTCCTTTCCAGAAGGTAAAGAAGAGACTGACTTATGGGTTGGGAAAAAAAACCAACTAAAACAGCTTTAATGAAATATTAACAATAAAAAGAAAATATAATAATATTAATAAGAAAATAATGAAATATATGGAAAGATATACAAAACCAATATCAAGCTCCCAGGATGACCATCACATCACTGGCAGGCACTGGGAAAATCCCAGACTGGACTCACCAGCAGATGGGAACTGAATTCAGGAACACACGGATCGGGATCAAAGGCAGAAAAATGGACAGAGTCCTCCTCGGACGCCAGCCATTGAGGAAGAGAGGGCTGACCCCTTTGATCCCTCAAATTTATACTGAACATGATGCAGATGGGATGGAACACCCAGTTGCTCAGCTCTGGGTCACCTGTCCTGTCTGCTCCTCCCCACAGGTGCGACCCCTTTACACTCTTTGGCTTCCAGCCCTCCAAATTGGCACATAACAAAGTTAGCTGACCCTGGTTGTTATAGCAGTAAGTATAAGCAAGAGCCTCCCTGCATACCATTCCTTAGTATTAACTACAAACATCACGTATTTTCACTGCTAGAAGCAGACACTGTCTGAAAAATACACCATTAATTTCAGAGAGTACAGTCAGACTTAACTGAAAAGTAAAATTACTGAAAAGAAATTGGTTCTCTTCTATTTCAAACAAGAACAACTAGGAATACAGGAAGAACTGTACCCTTTTTCTAGCCCAGTATATCCATCTCTAACAGTGACCAACAGCAGCTGCACAAGGAAAAGCACTAAAAAAGAGCGAGAATAAAGTAATACTTCCCTCAAATACTCTCCCAGCCTCCAGAAATCTATTAACTTATGGATTTTGAGCTTGAGGAATGATCTTTGTAATTACTACCCTTAAACTTGCCTCCAACCCTACCCCAATGAATTTCTTCCAATCCTTTCTGAACAGTTGCAACTTTTCACACCATGTCCCATGGCAAAGTTAAACCTCAATTAAACCACGTGGACCTTTTTTTTGAGGGGCAGGAGACAGTGGTGACACAGGGACAAACCTCCTTTCCTTTGTTTCCTCCAGATGTTCTGAGTTCCCACAATAAATCTTTTAGATGCTTTATAACTGTCTGTTTAAGGTTCACATATGTAATTAATTCAGCTTTATGAAAAAAGACACATTAAAAATTTCATGCTTATTCTAGTGTGATTCAACAAGTTTTGAAGTACTCTTCTAGAATAAGAGCAATAACATAAAGAGCTCAATCCGATCACACCCAGAACTATACCTGAAGACCTGAAGTTCAAGTGTGTCACAGCACAGAAAGATCTTTACAAGAAGAAAAAGTTAGACAGATATGGAAAAACAATTGATAAATAAAGATTCTAACTTTTATTTAAACATTCACTTTTGTCATGGTGAGTCAAGACATACAAGCCTAAGTTAGTTTAATATGACATACTAAAAATAAAGCAGTTTTAGGCTTACTAAACAAGTGTTCCTGAGTAGGAGCATGACACTTATGGTCTATGTTTCTTAATGATTTCTAGGGAGAACTTAATGTGTTTGCTTAAGGTCTCCAAAAACCTAGCATAGCTTCAAACCATTCTGCCAGTAATCTATCTCAGTGCTGAAATGGTGAGTAACTGGAAACACTACATTCCTCTTCACTGTTTCACAGGAGTTTCTACTTCAAAAGTTTTCTCTTTCGTATTCCAGTGGTCTAAAGTTGGTGTCTTATAGGTATGTGCAGGATGCTTGATTGAACCAGAATTTTTAAAAAGAGGACCATTAGAGAGGCTAACGAGTAACAGCAGCAATTCTGTTGTGATTAGTTATTTCTGATGGCTGGGAACAGCTATTGCCTGAACTGCTGAAATGACACATAGTCATCATTAGCAACAACTAAAGCTTTAAAGTGGTATCCTAGAAACTCATGGACAGGTAGTTATACTTAAAGTTGTAATATTTGACAACTGAACAGTAACACTCCATTATTCAATCATCTGGAAAAAATGGGCATAAAGAAACTATTTCAGGACGACTTCGTTATTTGCCCTATCTTGTTCTTCCTTTTTTACATTCATACAGTTTAGCTAAGCGCTACTGTTCCCATGCTTCAATACAGGCAGATACCTTTCTATAAACACTGTAAAAGTCTGCCCAAGTTGGGCTAGATTAAGAAATTTTGACTCATTCATGCTCAGTTTAGATTCTGTCTAGTTTAGGTTACCTCGTTAAAACAATCATACCACATATATTAAATTTTGCCTGCACTGATGTGGAGGCCAAGACTACAGAATTGAAAACTTTCTTTGGAAACATACTGTCTTATAAAGTCTATCACAGCCCTAGGACTGGCATGATGGATGTCTGTTCTGTGCTACAACTCTCCTCACTGCAACTCACAAATTAGCATAAGACAGAACAAGCAAAAACACACACCTGAAAACAGGAACAGCATAAGAAATAAAACAGACAGAAGACAGAAAGAGTAAGAACAGAAGTAGCCACAGAAAGGCTACAACCAACCTTCACAATTTACAGCTGCCTCTAACATAAAATTGTAACATTCACGTCATCGCTCGCCATAGTCTTTTTCGAAAGTATGCACTAAAATTCTCAACAGATGTGTATGTCTGTACCCCCTCCTCCTGCTTTCCAGTGGTAGGCCCGTAGAAATGATGCAGAAGAGTGAGACTTTAAGGTCAAGTCAAAGAAGACTGTAAGGTACAGAGTAAGACTGAGAAAGTACAGAGTTATCACACAGCGAACAGCAGTGAAAACTTTACATCTCTCAACTGCATTTTTTCAGGGTTTTTTAAACAAGTTTTTAAAAACCTGACCATAAAACTGAGAAACAGAGCATTGAATGACTAAGTTACTGGCAAAACTGCAGTGTGCCACTTCTGCCTGGAAGTGTCTTGACTCCTTTCTACTAAGACAGGTATCTTTACAGAAACATACAGATTGCATGACTGTTTTCTAGTCCTCTTTTTCAACTGTCCCTTTCAAATGTGTTCCAGTCCTTAGCTAGCATCTTTCCTCATTTACACTTTGTCAGCACCAAATTCAACTGACAGGCCTTTATACTAGCATAACTATCAAATGAACCTCTCTGCTCCAAACTTGTATTTGTCTCCACTCAAACCAAAATTCCCAGATTTTTCTTTTTGATAATTTCTTGCTGATGTGAAGCCAACTTAGTGCAATGAAAAAACAAGCTCCTGATACACTGTCTCCATCAGAACTCCTATGGACAGTGATTCTTACGGTCCTGAGCATCATCTGACTCATAATCTGAATATGCTGTTGGAGTAAACTGTATTTCTGTGTTTAAATATTTATCTGAAGTTTGAATACTTCCATCTTATACATACATGGCACGATCTTTCCTTGCTGTTCGTATTATCAAAATTTCTACCTACCCTCATTGATTTCACCCATATATATGCTTCTGTCAAAGCAAGAGTACACAAAAAAACCAACCCTGCAAGACTTGGGGAGAAAGCAACCAACTTTAAAAAATTACTTATAGAAACATGGAAAGGTAGATAAAACACACACCCCACCAAAAAAAAAAAACACCACTGCGCAGATTAAATGATAAATCTTGTCCAAATACTAAAACAAACATGTAGGTAACATTATTCTGCCCAACAATAATGAGTCATACAAGGCATTATTATTGCTTGACAAGAAAGCATACAACAGTAAGTAACCACTTTCCTCTATACCCTTCCAACTTCTATGCTGGAATTAGGAAACACAATCAGTTTTAAAAGAAATGCAATATGGAAAGAAGTCATCACAAATGACATTCCATCAATTTCTATTCTGCACTCTGTTGCGAACCTATACCTCTTCAACATTAAACAGCAAAAAGGCTCTGCTTATAAAACAGCAGAAACTCACCAAGTCCAAATTCAGCACACTTTGTCAGATACCCTTCAGATGTTTTATTTTTGTTCAGAAAAATGGTGAGCTTGCTTTCCTTCATCTCAAAGCTGGTTCAGAGCACTGTATACCTGGGAGAGTGAGAGGGAAACCCTATATCAAAAGGAAAAAGCTAAACCTATTTTACTAAAGCAAAGCAAATCTAGAGAGATTTCAATATTTCTCACCACATGTAGACTTTGAAATACAAATTTAATGTAATAGCAATTTTTTTTATTATTTAAGAGACCCACCACTATAGACATCTGCCTAACAGATGTAATTTGTGGTTCTGACCGTGTGAAAAGCAAAAGTCCTATAAAACCTTACTGATTGCTAGCTTAAAATGCAAAGAACTTCACCATGCAAAATTTAAGCATTTAAATTCTTTCACATTTGCTGAACTGCAAGTCAATACAATTTGCAATGCATACAGCACTGCTCTTCCAACATACATGTACAGCAGTAAGAAAATCATTCCATTTGGCTGACGCTAATGGATTAAAAATTCCAATTTATATTAGCAGATCGCCTGACATCAGTTAAATATAACATTGAGAAATAAACTTGATCGTCTTCAAAACTAGCCTCATGAAAAGGTTTTAACTGTAAGTATTCCCTCCTAAATCTTTCAATCACTTGTGAATATACCTGTGATTGTCTCCTACAAATGAAAAAATAAGCCTTGAAAAAAGTAATCCAAGTTCTAATTTAATAAGATACATTTCATTTTCACTGGCTACGAGTGAATAGAGAGCTAGGTGTACAAAGCCAATACTGAATACTAAAGGAAAATGACAATTAGATACATTAAAGATTCAATATTGCTCCCTCTGAAATTGATAGTACTGTTATCAGTGACAAATGGGCAGCACTGGGCTGTCAGAACAAAGAACGGACAAAACAAGGCTACCTTCACATGCATTACTTGTAGTAATTTAAGTAGTCAGGAAGGCAAGTGGGAGAATGCCTGAGGTAGACACCACTATAACACACCTATGAATGGAGTACAGAAGAACAACTAGAAACACTATTCACAAAATTAAAGAAAAGAATCTCAGAACTGGAATAAAACTGTTATCATTTTACTGCGCACATACAAAAAGATCATAAAAAGAGAACTGAAGAACTATTGACCTATCAGGCTCCTGCAGACAATCTACAAAGTTTTCACTCAAGTACTGAACAATTGACTCACTGCAGACCTGTATTTCACCCAATCCATAGAATATGCAGACCTTCAATCAGGCTTTTCCACAAAAGGCTACCCTTTGTGATAAATGAACCTCTGAAAAAGATTCTAATATAACTTACCATTATGTATGGTATTCATCAACTTCGAGAAGGCTTTTGAGTTAGGAGAAAAAGGGCTTCATGTTAAGATCATGTTTAACAGACGCACAAAAGAATATATGTATAGACAGGAATTTCAGTGAACAATAATATACTTGAATACATCTTTCTTGTATTAGAGCTCTGATCATTTACAGTAGCTCAAATTGTAAAATGGATTTATTTCTATCCTCTATAATTTTTTACTTATATTTCTTTTGTCAGCGTTTGTTGACTTTTAAATGTTGAGTATAAGAACATTCCAGCACATGCCAATTAGCTGCATTCTAAAGCTACTATTACAAATAAAAAGTCAAATACTTTCCAGCAACTATCAGTCTTCCCAACAAAAGACTGATTTTAAGTTCATTGTCTGCAACAAATTTAGGAACTTAAACTGAAGCTGCCTTGCTAATTTCAATCATGACACGTCTTTTTTGCTTCACTGATAGACTGAGACTAACTCAGGCAAACAAGAAGTTTAACAGGAGACAGTTGTGTCTCCTGGCCTTTAGGGAGCTCAGTTGAAGAACAACTCAAATGCGTACAGAGAAAGAACGTCCAAGTAGTGGTACACCAAAGGAGATGTTCACATGAACTTCCTTTTCTTCAAGGGTTGGGGTTTTTAGAGAATATTGATCTCTGACCATGAAGTGCCAGAATACACTCACATCCTCTGCTGGGTAGCTAGAAGTCTCTGCAACTCAGCCTCCACAGCAATGCACCACTTTCATGCCCAGCTGCTGAGTGATGGCACTCATGCTGATGGCCCACCTCTTCCACTTATGTCACCACTTTACTCATACTTAGGATAATGACCTCATGACTACATGACAACATCTTTTATGCTTTATTTTTCTCTTCTTTATTCTCCCCACAACTGGCAATTACTAAACACTGCTGTCATAAACCATTTTTTAAGTGCCAGGCTCTTCTGAACATCAGGATTCCAAAAAAATGAATTAATAATTAAAGACAATTTTGACTTTAGTCATTGATACTAGAATATTACAAAAGTAACTTAGAAGTCATTTTAATAAAAAAAAAATTCCTTGCTTTTTACATACTTCCTAAACTTGAATAACTGGCCAAAGTTACCTCCCTGGAAAAAAATTTAAAATGTATAATATTTTCATTTAAAAAAAATAAATAATAAAAACATCAAGTCTGTAATGTCAAAAAACCAAATACTAATGGTAGAGAAAAAAAAAACCCACAATATACAAAAGCCTGGATGATTCTTGACAGAAGTGGATTAATGTGATAAAAACGACACTGATAATTTTAACTAACCTTCCCAACAGTTTTCAGAGAACTAACAACTATGTACAAAAGTACACTTATAATCAAAACTATTACTTTACAAGGCAGAAAAAAAAAGTCACTAAAATGCCCAGAGTTAATACGGCTGGGATCATATACGTTATACTATTGGGACAAATTCTGCCTCAGGTGCAAAGGACAGGAAGCAACTGCTATCTGCCACCCTTAAGAGCAGAATCATTTTACCCAGACCTACTCTCCACAGCCTTTATTTGATTACATCAGTTCATTCCAGTTATGCTAAATTTTTGTGCACAAGAAATAGCAGCCATTTGGATCCACCACTGCTTTTGATATTAAGGAAAGCCCCTTTCAAATTTAAGGAACTGTTGGGCAGTTTTTCTGGGGAGGCTTCGGGCGGGGGTGGTTTCGGTTTTTTAAGCAAGCTCAGACATAGATTGTCTGAAGCTACATCTTTCGCTTTAGTTTCTTTAAAATTGTACCGTACAGGAGCTACCATTAACCCAAACCATCATGTGCATTGCGTGACAATGCAATAGACAAACGAGGAAGAGATGCAGTTAAAGAGCTGACGAAACAGCTCAGTAGGACCTAGTCAGCAACACGGGGTTAACACAAGTAGTTGGCTGGCAACTCAAGAACATACACAAAACCAAGACAAGAAAAACAAATAGCAGCAGAACCCCCTCCAACTGCAGCTACTAGATGCGGAAAAAAAGCCTTTTTAACCTTCATGGTATATACAATCCTTAACAGAACAGTGTCAATTCCAGGATATGTGAATTAATCTTTAATAGTCTGTTACTATGCTTATCAGAATGAACTTTTCACAATAAGCATACGCTACAATGGAATCAACATGTGAGAAAAGGACTCACACTTTGAAAGTCTTTTTTTTTTTAGAATCCTTAAGATTCCCGATAGGAAGTAAAGAGACTATCATGCAATGATCAAAAAAGACAAATATAGTGTTCCAAATTATCAGAAAGGAAGAGAGAATAAAACACAAAGCAAAGTTACGCCGCTTTAAAAATTCATGTTGCACCTATATTTCAAATACCACCTACACTTCTCAAAAAAAGATATAGTGGCACTAGAAGAGATCTGGAATGGGTAAGAAGGATATAGTATGAATGACAAAAAGGCATTAAGATATCTAGGTCCAAAAAAAGATAGCAGGGGAAATGACAGAAATGTCTCAATTATGAACACTGTAAAGACGCTGAATATTTTTAATGACTATTCACTGTTTTTAGAGGAGTGTCAAAACATGATGGGCAACAGCTGTGAAAAGAGTACATCCTTTTACAATGCATAGATATGAAACTCGCTTCTCACATTTCAGATATTAACAGCATATATTGGTTCAAAAATTTAGACAAATTAATGGAAGATACTGATTCACAGAAGAGATCAATAGCTACAAATATCCAACCATGAGCTGAGGTGAGATGCAAGGAATCCTAGTAAGAAAACGACCTGTTTTAACCTAATTTCTTTGAAACAAACTGTTCTAACACAGACCTCATCCAGTTACATGATGAAGGGCCAACACTAGATCAGCCCTCCTTGTGACTGATGGAGCTAATTTGAGACTCCCCCCAAGCCTCAGCACGGAACAGAAGGGGAACTGTTCCCCTAACACTATTCCCTTCCACACCCCATAAATTAGTAGAAGGCAGATGAAAAAAGGTGTTTTATTCTGGAAGGAAAAAAGAGCTACTGTCTGGGTTCCTGGTATAACTGCCTCTATTGGCAGCTACCTCTTTCCTGACTTTTCCTGCACTTAAGCACCCTCCCAGCCACCTAGGTTTCTCCTATAACGTATAGCCAAGCCATTGAACTCCAACTTGCTAAGGCGTCAAGAAAGGTTAGGGATGGTGAGCCGTAATCATATATGCCAAAAAACTCTATGTTGTAATAGCTGGACTTCACATTCATTGTTTCCCTTTATTTTCCATCCCTGCTGCCTTACACGCTTTCAGTCTTGGCTGAATTCTTACTTTCTTCATCTAATCCTTACAGTAGCTGCTATTGCTTCCTTTAAAACCTTACAATTATTCTTCCTTAAAATCAATGCTGCTCAGGAAGACTTTGTTATTTCCAGCTCATTCACTTCAATTAGATTCAAAATATCTCATACCTGTTTTTAAGGGAATGGGTTATGCACACAAAAAACAAAGTTAAATGTTAAGCTTTCCACTACTCCCACAGCAGAAAAAAGGTCTAGTGACGTTGGCCCTTGAAAGGATGCTATTTGCTGTAACTGACCACTAAATACTGCAGATGAGGAATTATCCCGTGACAGTTATCACACTTTTAAAAAAAAAAAAAAAAAAAAAAAATCTGCATTTGAGAATCTTACATGAAAGCTAACTATATTAACGGCTCGTGAGTTGCTTTTTAATTTATTTGGGGGAATAGGGTTTGGGTTTTTTTTTAAATTTCCTTGGAACCTCTAGTCATTCTTATCAGGAAATCCTTCTCATAAATGTTCAAAACAAATAAACAATGGGAAATAGATATAAAACCAAGTCAAGTACAAAGGATCCAACGGGATTACTCATGCACAAGCTCCAGACACATGTTCATATTCTCCAGCTCTGTTTACAGCTTCTGTGAATCTCTTCTCAAGTTTCTAGAGCTATACTTGTCCAAAGCCACCACAAAAGCCCTAAGAAGAACTATTTTGCGAAGTATTTTGACAGCATGCTTTGTGTGTACGACATACCTGTATATCCAACTCCTACAACGCTTTTTCAGTTATGCCTAATACTCCCTAAAGAGAGGTTGAACTGAGCAATCTTCTGGAAATAATGCTGGCTTATCTCTGCCAGTTTTTTGCATTTTATTTATGATGATGAGATTTATTAAAAATGAGCTCACATCCAGGTGGATTAACACAAAAATCTTGCAGGCTTTAAGCAACTAGCATTGATAACCTTTGTAGTATCAGGAACTGCCATACAGTAAAAAGGCACTGGGGTGCATTGTCATTAAGTGTAGCTAAGACACATCATTGCATCCAGCCAGCCGCTGTTTCTCTTTTTTAAAGTGTTCTTAAATAAAAAAGCTATTGAAATATTCAGTTGTGTCTAATTGTCTACCCCAATTAGTTCCTATCATTTTACCTAGAACTAGTGTTTGGATTGTCACCAACCACCATGTATGAAGCTACCTGGGGACCGTCTGACTTCAAATACTTTGCTACAGAGCAAAAGTTACTGTGGGACGTGCCCCAGTGTCGTACCAAGTGACACTCTCAGTGTCACACCACACCACAGGCTACCTGGAGCTTCAGAAAGCTACTGGTCTTAGTCCTATCACCTCCACGCAACCTGTTTAAGAAAGTAACATAAACTACTTGAGTAAGAAGGAAGCATAGGGAAATGTGGAGCTGATAATCAGACACTTGGTCTGATTATATCTGTTTAAAAAGAGCATAGTATAGAGATAGTATAGTTCCTATACCTCAACACAGGAATCTGTCCACTATAACTCTTAATGGATCTGTCCCTGAGCACCATCTTTCAGTTAAAAGATCAATTATTTTAAGGTAACTAGTCTTCCTTACACCACTACATTGTGTTAGTATTTCTACTTTATTTTTCTGTTTTATTTTTAAAACTTTACAGGGGAATCTCAGAAATTATTATGATAATCAACAGCTCTAGACATCAGAGCCTCTTCTTATAGAGAAGTTAGTCACCTCAATCATATTCCTGAAACAACTTTCAGTTTAACTTCTGATACTGCAGCTCTTCACAGCAAATAAACGGAAAATTTAAATGCAAAGTATATTTCCTTCTGATTTTAAAAACCTGACTGTAGTGCTATCACGTCTGACTGACAACTACAACAAAAAAAGAATTTTACCATATAAATTGGACAACTCTTCAGAGGGACAAAAATGCTGCAAATACTATCAACACATACACATCACTTATTTTTCAGATATATTTGATTTCTGAAAGACTTGAAAGTCTGTAAGATCTGGAAAGTACAATTTTCAAGGAGGGGTAGTCAAGCATCCTCTTTTCCCTCCACACACACACACTTTTTCTAATGTTCCCATGTCACCTTTAACAGATTTTATGAAGTTAAAAGACTGATTGCTATCTCGCATTTGACTTACAAGGAATGCTGTACTCTAGTAAATTGACTCCAGATGCTGAAAAATGTTCACACTCAAAAAGATGTATATTTTAATTTAAAAGTCTATATATACAAAACGATATCAAATGAAGGGGGGGTTTAAGTCTAATTTTTAAGGAGATCCTGGGAGCTAAACAGTTGCAAGTAAGCAAACACCACCTGTATCTCACTTCAGTTTCCATACAGCAGTAGAATTTCATTTAAGGAATATTCCCTTGATCTTCAGAAAAGGGATACACCTCTAAAGCAAATACCAAGTCAAAAACAAAAGACATCTGATATAATAGAAATCTTCATTGCTTCAGCGTGTCTCCTTGTTCCGCTGCTCTATTTTAAGTTCTAATTTATAGTTTTATAAAAAGAGCTAAAGAACTAACATAATCCAAGCACAAAAATGGAAGTTTCAGTATATTTTCTCTTTCTGCCTTTTTTTTTTTTAAATTAAATATAATAATGATAATGCCACATACTTTTAGTCCATGTATCTGCAAAGATAATCAACTCCTGGAAAAGCAGGCAGTTTGTTTTGTTCTCTATGCAGGCAACAGCAAAGCTGTCAGCTCGACCTCACCCTTACAGTGCCATTTACCCAGATTACCCAGGCCTAAAATAAGTGAGTTTTTATTAAGAATTCAAACCTAACACCAAATATACACAAGGCACTTCATAGGCTTATGGCCCAAATATAACATAAAAGCAAACCGTTTACAAAAAGCTCATAGACTTCTTTGAACACCTTCCCTCACCAAACAAGAAAAATTTATAGCTAAATTTGAAAAGTAGTAAGTACAGCAACTTAAGCAGCCTTTAAGCCCCCCCCAGTCCATTTTCTTCTCTGCCAATATAGATACAACTCACAAAAAGCCAATGTGTTCATACAGATATTTATTATGTTTTCAAAAGATCATATTTAGATGCCAATTCTGCAAATAATTCTGTATGGACAAAAATCTAGACCTACAGAATTTATTCTATTCATTACTAAAATCGTATTTGGGTACAAGATTTGCAAAGCTTGAATAAAAACAGAATTTCAAACCGTTTATAAGTATTTAAATCTTTTCACTCAGCCTTTTAAAAATATTATGCCTTCTTCCTGAGATTAATAACTACCAAAATCTTCATTATGTTATTTTTAAATAAAAGACCTAAAAGGGAACTTGGGAAAATCTGAAATGTATTACAAGTTTACAATTTAAACATACTACTTTCTCTTGACGACCAGAGCATAATAAATAAATAAATAAATATATTTTTGAAATGTAATTAGAAACTAATGCCCAGAGTCATATCATAATTTGGGAATCTACTTTCGAGTATATAATCTTCAAAATTTCCATTTTAACTTGACACTTACATTCTCATACAACAATTAACTAGTCACTAAAATCTCATTTCTACAGCTGCCAAGATCATCTTTGATATAAGCAGGCCTAAATAGCTTGACATGCAAGCTATACCCTAGTTATTAGAACTTACCTTCCCTTCCCTGGGACGTTTTTTCACTTCAAGAATGCCCTCACATCTGTTTTCACTCAAAAAAAAAAAATCTACAATTTTTTGAGAAAGGAAAACTTTCTTTTGTCTTGAATCAAGTTTTTTTTTTTCAAAGCAATGCTCCAAGAGTCTCTAGTCTTGTGACGTTCACAGGGGAGCCGATTTGTATCTAATGCACAAACCACTGCTTCTGTGGAAAGTCAGGCAACCTGGAGATTTCAAAGGTGGAAAGGCTGAACATTCCTTGCTTTCAGCAGCCCATCGAATTAAGTACTATAGGTCTGTACTTTTCTGTCAACTTTAAAAAAAAATAAAAGAAAAAAAACAAAAACCAGAAAATGAAGCGATTACCAGTATGAAGTACGTGATTACCAATGAAAAAATCTTGACCAGGAATATTAATTCTTCCTTTGTAACAATTACGATCATGCTTTTAACCATTTTTGTAAACTGAAATATTCTCAAATTAAAAATATTTCAGTCTATCAAAGAGATTAAGGCTCTTTGAAAAGAATATTTTTAAAATATTGATCACTGTATGCCTCTTCTCAACCTTCCTATATTCATATTTTAGGAGGAAATTAATATCAGAATTAAATACAGTACTCCGCTGCCTGCAATACTTATGGAGCAATTTCAAGTGATAAAACTTTCCCATCCCTTCTTGAAATAAGTATCGCACGGATGACAATAGCTTTTTTTTCCTAAAGCATCTCAATATGAGATAATGTTGAGTTTTCCATCATTATTCAGAAGTTTTTTTATAATTGTTTTCAAAATACATCTGTTAAAAGGTTCACTGTTTAGTATTTTTGGTATATAACTTTCTTAATCAAGGAATCATTATTCATTACATCCGAGTATATTTCTTACAATGTATGTTTTCAGAAATCACCGTGAACCCCCAGAGCAAGCAGCAAAGATTTCTTAATTTCTTCCCAACCCTTGATAAAGGCATAGAACATACCACGCTAATTTCTGCAGAGCCATACTGCCTGACAATTCCCTATTAACTACTGTATTTTGAAATGCATTATTTGCCCAGTTATAGTCTATTTCACATGCCAAGCTGATGCACCCTGCTAACTTTTCTTTTAGATACCAAAGGGATAATATGGCACAGAGTTAGGTTCATAGATAAGAGCCAAACAAGAATCTCTGCGAGCACGATTTGATTCTGAGCTCTAGAACCTTCCTGCACCTGCAAATCCAATAAATATGCTCAACTAAACTGTATCTTCTAGAAGATGCATTACCTCTAAATTTTCAGAACCACTACTGAGAGTTTTTCAACTATTACTTTCTCTCACTCGATCACGTTTTACCTTTTTTATTAGGTTAAGGATCAGTATAGTATCAGTTTTCAGTTCCCCATATGACATCCATAGTCAGATAAACTCACTCCTTCGCTTTTCTACAATAATGTGATTTTTCTAGTCCTTGAATCCTTCTTGTGGCTCTTCTTCACACACAGCAGATAGCAGAACTAGACACAGTATTTGAAGACCAGATGAGCTCTGCTGAACACAGAGCTACCTAAGTTTGCTGTTTATGTATTCAAACCTTTTTAAACACAGCTCAACACTGGAAGCTCAGATATAACTGATTATTCATCTTTATCTTTTTTATTTTCAAGCCCTTCCTTCCCTGCAAGTGCACATCAATCTTTCTTAGATGTAATCTTTTACTTTAGCTCCACCAAAAAAACTCTTAGTTTGCTTTGCTTACCAAGAGATCCTTTTTATCCGGTCTTCATACACAGATTTTTTTCAGAAATTGAAGAATTTTCCGATTAAGAGCATAAGGTTGATAACTGATGCACAGGGAAATAACGCAACTCCAAAGTAAACACTTTGATTTAATAATTCTCAGATCAAAATTAAATTGAGATTTAACCATTAACTACATTTAATGCAAAGGTTTGCTGACTTCCTATCATTACAGGTGTTAATATTTATAATGTTGTGCTGTATCAATAGAAATGTAGACATCTTCTACACCACTGCTTTTATTAAAAAAATACACCAAAAAAAGTCAAATAAGTTCTTTTCCATAACTCACAACAACCACCATTAATCATTACATCTCTTTGCATCTCTTTCTTGTACCAGACACATCCTAACTACATAACATTAACTACCCACCAGTGTCCTACAACTTCACCAGTTTTAAAGACTCACTGAAATTTAACACTGACGTTCTAAAAATATGAAAATATGAGGTACTCATCATGAGGAAATGCCAATTTGTTACTTCTGGCTGTAGCTGCTGATAACACCTGTTTTATTTAAGAACATTGATTGGGGATCCATTTCACGATACTCTCCATTTTCATAAGCTTCTACTACCTCAAGTGATTTCATCCCAATTACTTGATGAATGTCTCCATGTTTTCTACACCAGCAATCATCAATTTTAACATTTCAATCTCGTATCAAACCAACACCATTTCTTTTGAGCCTCATATATGAAGAATGAAAGTCTCTGCACAAGAATTTTGCCTTGTGTGCTTTCTACACTGTTTGCTTAGTCCTAAAAGGTCATTAATATCTATTAGAATCCGTTTGTCCTTTCTGTTCTACCTCCTCTGGAATACAAACTGGCTTTTTAACACAGCAAGACTTCTTTTTCTGCTTCAGCTTCTGGGGGCACCTAGCAGATAAACATAACAGCACAAACTGAGAATAATTCTGTCTAAACGCTTTCTCTCAATAGATTTAGCTAGTAAGTCAAAGGCTACAGAGGAGTTTAAACATACCATCATAAAGGTTTAACATAAGTTCTGAGGGACTCGGTATCTCAATGAGAATGATTTCAAGTTACTCATCTACTTTGGAGCTCAGAGTTCTCTTACATCATCAGTATGACAATGAGCCTAATAGTAAGATCAGCTCATGCACAGAAGCATAACACTTGGCAGAGGCTTCATCACTTCTTGAATCAGATAAGAAAGGAGAATAAAATACATGGACTAAGCTGAAGCATTGAGTAAACTCCTATATAAAGCTGAAATTTGACTGCATAAAGCATAAGATCAACCCAGAGGGACCTGTGCCAAAAAGCATTAACTGTCTCTAAATCAGAGTTTGAAATATTGCTGTATTAAAGTACAATACTGGATTTGGATATGTACTTTCTTCCAAAAACTGTCCACTATTACCAACCAGAGCATACTGAAGGCTGGTCAAGGGCAGAACACATATGATGCAGAGATAATGTAGGAAGACAAATTATAAGATTGCCTCAATTGTGGCAAGGAATTTCAGAAGACGGGCACAGCAAGGGTGCTGAAAGAACGGGCTAACCGCTTTAAGGCCCAATTTGGAATTTAACTTTCTGCAGTCTTCTTAGGGAAAAAGAAAAAAAAAAAAAAACACAATTGCTTTATAGCTGTTGTAGGGCTTACAGTACTCCTAAGGGCATAAAATCAATTATGCAAAAATTAAAATATTGAAGCAAATGATCCCCTGAAGCTCTTAGCAACTGAAGTTGATACTATACAATTTGTTGTTCCCTTGAAATCAAGGACAGAATTGGGAAAGACAGAGAAGCGTCCGTATATGCTCGAAGCATTGTAATTCTTCCAGCAGCAAGTATCCACGCAGAACTTGGAGGTAACTATGCAAGAACTTTACCATAAACCAGAAATTTCAGTTTGCCTCTAACACTTGATTGCTTTTCATTTTACCTTGCTGCACTATTCCACAAAAGCCAGAAGGTACCGTATGTCACACAAAATGGTTTTTTTTTCCCCTATTGGTGTGGGACACAAGTTTTCAGAAATGTTCTTCACACATTGGAGTGTACTCCAAAGAAAGAGAAGCCAGAGTCTGCACAAACTGCTTAAACAGAAAAATACAGAATGTATGAAAATTATTTATCATAAGTGTATTTTTTTTCTTCTTCCCACCACCTTATTAGTTGCTGCACTACCGCTGCAGTAAAGTGCAGGTATGGTAAAAGAAACATTTGATCTTGGAATCTGCTACTAGCAGAGGTGAGCATTGAGACAAGATGCTACTCGTCTCTCTCAATCCCTGGATGAAGGTTTTCTGTTCTTTGATCACCACTGTTGTGAAAAGTAAAAAATAAAAACCTTCAGCAGAAGGGATCACTGCTTTACAACACTTCAGACTAGAAATCTTTCAGTATTATTCCCTAGAAGTATGATGAGAAAGAACTTAATCCTGAGAACACAACTAGTGTGACTTTAAAAAAGTTAAACAGCTCTATAAATTGTAGAGCTCAGATGCAATCCAGAGGAACTGTAGAGTTCAGGTGAAATCCTCCCCTATTAAAAACTTTGGATCCTGAACTCACTCCAAAGACCAGTGGGATTTTGGGGGAACCAGTATCAGCTTTATATAACTCCCACTGACAATTGACTTACGTTTTCTTACACAACAAACTTGTGAGTTTCCAGCAGAAAGGTAAGTATGTAAATGAGCTGGTATTGGCTAAAGTTGGCTAAAGAAGCTGCTGCTTTTTTTTTTTTTTTGCAACAGGAACAGATGTACTAGAAAAATGTTAATGTAATATAAAAATTCCTTATCACCCTACCAACTAAAATTTATCTCATTTTTAAAAATTCATTTCCATTCCTTTGAGTACACTGTTGAAGTAACACATACAGTGTTTCCTATCAGATTAGAAATACATTTCAGAAAAAATTATGAAGAACACTCATAGAATCATAGAATTGTCTAGGTTGGAAGAGACCCTTGGGATCATCGAGTCCAACCATCTACCCTACTCTACAAAGTTCTCCCCTATACCATATCCCCCAACACCACATCTAAACGTCTCTTAAACACATCCAGGGATGGTGACTCAACCACCTCCCTGGGCAGCCTATTCCAATGCCCGACCACTCTTTCTGTGAAAAATTCTTTCCTATTGTTCAGTCTAAACCTACCCTGTTGGAGCTTGAAGCCATTCCCTCTCGTTCTGTCATTAATTACCTGTGAGAAGAGATCAGCACCAACCTCTCTACAGTGTCCTTTCAAGTAGTTGTAGAGAGTGATGAGGTCTCCCCTCAGTCTCCTCTTCCTCATACTAAACAGTCCCAGCTCCTTCAACCGCTCTTCATATGATTTGTTTTCCAGGCCCTTCACCAGCTTCGTTGCCCTCCTCTGCACCCACTCCAGCACCTCGATATCTCTCTTGTATTGAGGTGCCCAAAACTGGACACAATACTCGAGGTGTGGCCTCACCAGTGCTGAGTACAGGGGGACTATCACCTCCCTACTTCTGCTGGTCACGCTATTTCTAATACAACACTATTTTCTAATAAAAGCCAGGATTCCATTGGCTTCCTTGGCCACCTGGGCACACTGCACACACATTAAGATTGAACATTCAAGTACTCAAAACTCTGAAAGCATCAGATCAGTTGCATGGTAACTGTAATACAACCTGAGTGTATGTATTTTAACAGCTTTTAATTACATGGCCTTGTACTATTCATGGTACATCTCTGTTCTTACTAAGCAGGAAAAGAGAAGTTCTGTGGACTAGAAAAAAGTTTGGAGAGGACAAATATTTTCACAAAACGTGCTGGATGTAGTTACTCTGAATAAAAGTTTTATGGAAGACGTTTAATGTCTAAATAGCACATGATTAATCTACATTACCTTTTAAAATAAGCTTTCCTTCACATTTCATCAAATTTGAACATTAACTGTGGACAGGATTATCACACATCTGTGAAGTAAGGATTTTCACAATTTTTATGAATCTCAACAAGTACACTTAAGAAAATGGAAAATGAATGGTAGCTTGAGATAGATACAGTTAAGAAGGTTATTAAAAAAAAAAAAAAAAGAGGAGGACATTGTTGAAAAAGTGTTTTAAAAGTGCTGAAAAAGCTTCGGTTTGTACGGTCTAACTTATTCCCAATTCTGTTTCTTTGAAGGAACAAGGCAATTCCAAATAAAAGTCAGTAAAAACTTTTTGGTTTGACCTCCTCTGTATTTTCTCTCACTACATTCACATGCACAAAATCTTATCTGGGGTTCTGGGTCAAATCGTTTAGATTCACTTGTCATATTTTGTTACTGGGTAAGAGAGACATTTCAAAGAGAAACAATAGCACATCATACCTGAGAAAACGTATGTTTCTGATAATACTTGTACGCCCTTCCCCATTGTAACAAAGTTGTAAATGGACTGCTAAACCCAGAAAACAGTTACACTGAAGTGAGGAAAGCAGCACTACAACCATAAGAAAGAGGGGAAACGGGGGAGAAGGGCACATTAAAACAATATGCTCAGAGTCAAGCAGAGGTTTGTGGATGAATTTACAGCTCATGCTTGAAGGCAAAGGCATCTCATCCGGTTTTGTTTCTTTGGGTTTTCAGGTTTTTGTTCAGGTGATTTTGTTGATGGGTTTTGGTTGATTGGTTCATTTTCATTTATATTCTTTGGCACCTTCAGAAAATATCACTGTTTTAGAGGATAGGTCTAACACTGGCCAGCAGGAATCTAAGTATGCTTAACAGAGTTGAAATTACAGGCTGAATATCATGATAAAAGTAATAAAATCTACTCGGTATTTCCATCAATGTATTCCAAAGCTTTTTTACAAAGGAAGTTTAACATTATCACCGGTATTTTATAGATGGAAAAGAGAGATGTAACAGAGGACAAAGGAAGCAAGGATGGACCTGGCCAGGTAAAGCCCTGTCCTAGGAGCTGACAAGACCAGAATATTTTAAGACAAATATAAGGTGGGAAATACGAGTCATTCACTTCAAACCAGTATCTTGTACTTCCATCTGTTACCCCAACCACAACAATACATAATCCTCAAAGGGTTTACAAAGGAATAAGAACGTTCATACTAAAATCATCAGAACACCGATCTTAATCTGTTGGATGATCTCTGTCCAAAACAGATAGGAGGTGTTTAAAACTGCATTTTAATCAAAAAGACGGACAGTGAACTAGGAAGTTTTGTCACATACTATTTCTCCCTATCGATTTCAACACAGGAAAAATATTTTTTAATATAGTTGCCACTGCTATTGCCATTAAGAGTCATAATAAAAATCATTTGCCTATATCTAACAAAGATTTAAAACAATGTTGTTTTGAGATCAAGTTTTTAAGCACCTGCCTTGTTCTAAACAAACATCAAGTTTTTTGTTTCTTGAAGCATATATATTTTTGAAGTATCTCTTGTTTATACAGTGAAAATATAGTATATAAAAAATAAAGCCCTGCCCACTACAAAGATATTGAAGTTCCATTCCTCTTTCAAAAAAAAAAAAAAAAAAAAAAAAAAAAAGGTAAAACTAAGCAAGAAATCCACTAGAACAACAAAAAGGACAAAATTTCAAAATTACAAGAATGAGGTATCACAGAGTTAGCTAATTTTTATCCAAACACGAAGGCCTTGAAAGAAACTTCAAAGCAAAAAAGACTTTGGTAGATACAGTATTCTGCAGGGTCATTCCACACACAGGTTTGCTGGGAACAGGAAGCCTCTCACAGCCCCAAATGCACGTAATGTTTAGAACAGAAGAAGAACAAACCAGCCAATTTCAATTGCTAAAAAGCACACAAGATTATGAAAATGTCATCCGGCTGCACAGGGGTCCAGATTCAGAATATCCTTTTACATGTTTAAGCTTATAATTCTCCATATAGACATTTTGTTTGTTAATTAAGCTAAATTGGAAAAAAATAATTGAGGGACATACTCAACACAGCTGGCATGCCTGAGTACTGATCTTGTTTTCTTTGTGTAACAGAACATACAGACGATATAGTCTGTATAAACTATCACTTATTTTTGCTAAACCTGTCACGTTTTCATTTCATCAATTTCCAAAGAACCTATTTTCATGCAACTTATTTTTCCCCCTCCAGCCTCAAAACCTGCATTTATGTAGCATATAGGCCAATACACAGGTCAATCTACTACAGCCACCTGCAGCATACTGGCACCTATAAATGGAACAAAACTTACTCTTCCAACGTCATATTCTAATTTTTACTGTTTTTCCCAATGCAACTTTCAAGATATTTTAAAAGATACTCTGTTCTTGACAAGCATACTCAGAATTATGGCCTAAATAATAAAGACATATTTTGAGGTAAGAAAACAAATCCAATAAATGCCTACCTGAACCCACTGGAGATGAGCCAACACTAAGACTTTGTAAACTTCCATTCCTGAGCAAAGTTGGAGATTTTTGAAGACCAGAGCTTGTCACGCTTCCTGCAGCAGATGCCACAGATGAAGTTGGGGAAGCAGAAGAAACTGAAAGATGGGAAATACTTTCTTGACCTTTATTTCCTTTGGGTCTACCAGGCCCATGTTTACTTTGCTTATTTCCTTTCCGTTTCTTCTCTGTTACAGTTTCTTCTTCTATTCCAGATGTTTGAGCTCGTTTATATGCTGTAGAAGTAAGGCTTGAACTACCTATGTCTCCAGGTGAGCTGTCAAAGTTTTTAGATTGGGAAACAGCTGATGAAGAAGGGAGACCAATTAAGGAAGTGAAACAATTGACACCCCCTTCTTGACTCCCAGTCTCTCCTTTATGTACATCTTTGGTTGACGAAGCCTGTTGAGAATGCGTGAAACTGTCACTTCGCAGATCTGTGTCTGTAAAACTCAAAAAATCCTGGGCAGACTGAACTGAGCTTCCAGAGGATGACTTTATGCTCCCAGGAGTGCCCAAAAAGCTTCCTAAAAAAGAAAGAAGAGAAAAAGTGCAATTATTTTTTTCCTATAGTTGATGAAAATTGATGGGAATGGTTAACATTTTAGAAAACAAAACTTTAAAGTGCAAGGACTTTATGAGAAGTGTTACCAAGACCTAAAGAATTTATTTTTAAGGTAGCTCATTGCTTCTCCTGCTGATCTTCGCTCTGCTGGATCTGATTCTCGATTCCTATCCGAGATTCAGATTTGAATTTAGGGCACAAACAAGGTTGAAAATGAGTAAAAGAAGAATAACAACTTTGCTGCTTTGGCAACTTGGACATCCCTCATGTTTTGAAGCCACAACAAACAAATGGTGCAAGTCAGAGCAGTTTTTTTCTAAGCACTCACATATATAAAAAGAAGGCTGACAGAAACGTGCTATGACCCCATGTACACTATGCCTGCGATCTTCCTTACCATTCTACTTAAATCAAGGGTCTGACACAGGTCAAGGGAACAGCAATTGCACTTAATTTACCCTGGCTGAGGAGCTGTTTCACAGAAGAGGTATTTTTCAAAAGGACATGAGAGGAAGTGGAGAAAAGTGTATAAAATTGGCATTTTAAGACTTGTATAGCACTGACAGAAAACCATAAAGATCTTCTGTGTAACAGAATTACACTGCTTCTGTAATATTTGGAATGCAGTCTTTTCATCACTGTGTTAGCGCATGCAAGACAGAAAATGAAGCACGCTTAGGAAATACAAACACCTACTTTCACTGAAATTCATTAACTTTATATGGGTGGGTGCATGTGGGTTACTGATTTGAAGAACTCAGACTGACAGCAACTATCCCATCAAGAAAACACTCCCAAATACGACATTAGGAATAAAAACACTCCTTTAAAAATTACTGTTTTATCATTAGTACTCCATTAACATTAAGAATGCCATTTAAAATACAATTTACATTAATACAGCAATTTAAAAATAATAATAAAAATATTGTTGTTTTGTATTTTAAATAACTTACATCAACTTCACTTAACGTAGCTTTAAAGAAAATACATGCACATATTGAAGATCTATTTTGCCATCTGCAGTGAGCAACATTTTTCCTTAAATGCAGGATTCCAGAAGGTATTTTTCAAAGTTTTGAGAATTGAAAAAAAAAAAAAAAAAGAAACAACCAAAACCAATACTTCTGTTTTTTCAAGTAAAAAAGCCTGAAATATTGAAAGAGTTCTCAAGAAATTTAAAAATGCTGACTACATAATCAAACTCAAAGAAACAGCAACATCATAAAGCAGAAAAGACAGTCAGCTACTACATGCCACAGTGAAAATTATGGAAAAACAATTGTTATAAAAGGTCTAATTTGTTGTGTTTCAAAATAACATGTTTTATTAGTTAAATAATCAAAAATATACTTTTAAAATTTTTTAATCTTTCTTCGACTCTGACAAAGATGCCATAATAAAATTTGCTTTTTAGAAGTATCAACAGTGCATTGAGTGGGTTTTAGCATATTCAAAATGTCTAACTTTTTTGTTACATAAGGTAAATAAACCACATATATTTGTCACATAATCATCTTCTGCTTATGTATTTCAATTACAAAAAAAAAAAGTAAAAAGGGCTTTCACTTTGAAGAAGATAGTATATTTTAAAGGTCTGCATCTTGAAAAATTATTTAGGGGCCACCGCATCCTACACATTAGGTACTTGTTTCGTTCTACTATGCACTAACTAAAAATCAGAAGCAGTATTCCCTTAAAGAGCTAAGAACGACCTCTAGACTCAAATTCATATGTTAAATTTTACCCGACTAACTTTTCAGCACATAAAGAAACTTCTGGTTTAAGCAGTTAAAGAGAATACTTTAACAGTCTTAACAAAAGCACCAGTTTTGCCCTTTAAAGATGCATGACCACCTTTTTCATGTTATCACAATGAATATTTTTTCCTGGAAAAAAAGTTTTCTCCCCAAAGTAAATTCTCTTTATTGAGGATAAAGGATGAACCACTTTTCAAGTTTTAAATATGTAAGATTTCTAATTCATGTCAAAGCAGAAGTCATGTTGCAGCGTAACAATTAATACCTTGCTGAAAAGGGCTAGCTGCAGTCACAGTTGTTCCTGGATTTCTTCCAGCACCAGGCTTTCTTCCCCTCTGACCTGAGCTGTGACCTGCAGATTTCTTCCCTTTGCTCTCTGACCCTCTAGCCTCTGAAGAATCTTTTCCACTTGAAACGTGTGTAGAAACTTCCTGGAAATTTGCATTTGTAAATCGAGCTGCAGTATCTTCCAACCGCTTCAAGGAGCCTGACATGGAATTGTTGCTAGTGCTTGTGTATGTCTAGCATTTTGATAAGAGAAAAGAAATAAGAAAAAAATTAGGTTGCACAAAAAACTAAGAAAAGCTGTTTAAAAGAACTCATTCTTTCAAATAAACTTAGAAGTGTTCAAATAATGAGATAACTGGCAATAGCAAGAGTTAAATAAACTGAATTGTTAACATTTCCAGCAAACAATTGAAGAGTATAAAACTTCATTTTCTGGGACAAATGCACAAAAACAATGTCGGCTTGGATTGAAATTTTTACTTCACTGAGGTCAAAGGATTAACCTCAAATCTATGGTTACAGTCTTTACATTCTATTTAAATAGGATATTGTTATTTTACTACTTAAAATTTAAAAAGGAAATATGAGACTATTCACGCTTTTCTGGAAATACAATTTTTATGCAGTTTGCTTTGTCAAACTGGAAACGTTCCATCAGCAGTGGAATTGATTTGAAGGCTTCAGAACCTAAGAACTTGCATTTTTAAGACTTTATACTCTTAACACCAAACCAAAATCAACTCCAACAGGCCCAACTACCCCAACTACCCAACTACCAACTACTACTTCTTGTCTTCGCTTTCCACCATCACAATAGTATCATCAAGTAAAGAAGACACATGAGTTCTAGTTGGCCGAGACACGTGGAGGAATGACTGGCTACCTACGACAAACCTGCTGCCTGACAGGAAGGAAAAAGCTTAACACGCTCTTGAGCTCCCAATGCAGATTTCTTCTTCAACCCCCACCCATTCCCAAGAATTACGGACTTTTCCCTACACCCGTAAACTCTTGACAGGGCTTTCAAAAATTTTATCTTTAGGCTCATTATTCTCACATTAAATTTTTTCAGAATTGTTTATATGGGTGAACAATAGTCAAAATAGGTTCACAGAAAGTAATTAGGTGGGCAAGGAAACTGTGGGCACAGCATCAGAAAATCACACAAAGGAATGTAATTGTTTTCATAATAAAATTAAAAAAAAGGATTTCTAATAGCAGAAGTTTAATAACAGAAGAAAGAAAATGAAAGCAAAATTAGGAAAAGGGAAATACTATTCTGATGTTGTTTATACTCAAACCAGCTAGTAAAATAGCCTTTCGGCTGTATAAAGCTTCTTCAACAAAAGAATATGGATCAAACTAGAAGCTACTCATCTGTTCAAAACAAGCTTAAGTTTGTTTTCCAGTTCTTTATAGAAGAGAGTTTAAAATAGTATCTAAGTTGATCTCCATTAGAGACCACACAAACACATGCCTCTTAAAATTGAACATATACACACATTTTCTCTTCTTTGATAGAGATGCTCACTGAATTTAGGCCTACAGCAGAATATTCCCACATCTTTACATACAGCTTTGTATAGCTGGTAGAAAAAGTTTTCCCTATCTTTACTAGAACAGCCAAGATCCTTACATAGAATTTAATTTTCAGTTGCAAATGCCAGAAGACAACTAAATATGCAAGCTTTGAGGAAGATGAAAATTTCACTCTATTTGTGTACTGCCCTGTA
The DNA here is from genome assembly GCF_964106895.1 of Numenius arquata. Classification (NCBI taxonomy): domain Eukaryota; kingdom Metazoa; phylum Chordata; class Aves; order Charadriiformes; family Scolopacidae; genus Numenius; species Numenius arquata. The sequence continues at coordinate 25,288,992 of NC_133587.1, read as the reverse complement.
TGAATTATTTGGAACTGCAATATAAAGATATTAAGGATTTTCTGAATAACAGTGAAGAAAAATCACTGTAAGTCTGTTAAAGTACAATGTTAATAATAATTTACCTCAACTCCATATTACTACACTGGTAACCGTTTGTTATGGTTTGAGAAACCCATAACAATTTATTGTCATTTACACAATTATTCTATCACCCGATGACCCCTCCACACCCAAGAAGGGGAACCAGGGAAAACAAGAACACAAGGGTTGAAATATAAACAGATTTAATAGGATAAGATGAAATAAGTAACTATAATACTAAAGAACCAGTATTGATCCCAATACCAATATAAAACATTATACTCGGCCAGTTCTATCAGCAGGAAGCCGTGCACTCCCAGCAGGGGACAGCAAATGTCGGACACTGTGAGTGCTACGGCTTCGGGAGGAAGGGAAGGACTCCTGGGTCCAGCACCGGGGCAAGGAGTTCTCTGGACTGACGCCATCAAGGGAGAGAGAGAACTACACAGAAAACTTCCTCATTAACATTGAATGTGCCGTTCATGGTATAAAATAATCCTGTTGGCCAGCTGGGGTCAAGGGCCCAGGCCTCGCTCCTCCTTGTCCCTGCACCCGGCAAGGCTCAAAAACACCAAGACGTTGAATCCCACAGAGCCTGGCTGGCTATAAAGTCGATATTTCCACAATTTCAGACACTAGAGTCTTCTAAAAGTGCGGTTTTCCCAAGAATTAGAAGAGAAGTTAGTCCTGTGTTGATCAAACCAGGACACTGTTTCCAATGAAGATGGAGTCAATTCTAAGGTAAGCTTACTCGTTAACTTTTTGAACTATTATGAAGTCCACAAGTATGCTCAATTTTCCTGAAACTGATGGGTCACTTGACCTGAGTTAAGAAGCAGTGGTTCAAATTTGGGTCATTTAAACAAAGGGTTTCCAGACATGCAATAACCCAAACCAAAAGCCAGGCTTTTTCTAGGATCCAGGATTTCTCCTCTTATCCTATTCCTTCCTTTCCTAATTCTTATCTCCTGTTCACTCAGTTGAATATTAATTGCAAAGATAACTCTCTGTAGGTATCAACAATCACAGTTTGATGTTATCTATAGTACCTCTTCTCCATTCCTGCAGGAATTTTTTTTATTTATTTATTTTGAAGGGAAATAAAGAGTTTAACTTCACTCTACCAACTGGCCAGGCAATGACAAGTAGGCATTAATTTGCATATACTGTGCACAGACTTAGTCTGGTTGCACGCCTGACTCCTGTTCTTAGCAGATTTACTGGAAATATGCATGCACATCACAGTTCTGCTTTTGAAAATTTTGCTCCAACAGATATTTCTGTTTTGGAAGGTGCTGTAAAGTGTACTGAAAGCTACATGCTTACTTAGATTATCTTGAATGATGTGATGCAATATACACTAAGCAAAGTAAAATTGTTATCATTTGTTTAGTTGTTTAATTATTTTTTTTCACAGGGTATATTCCTTACCTTAAGCAGTTAATCACAACAAAGTACCCTAAACCAGATCTACATACATCAGTCTCTTTAAGAAGAGATATCCACAAGATATAGAATAGGATGTAAGGTAATACTACAGCACAAGCTTTAGATTATTAAGCTAAATGGTTCATACAATAACCTACATAGCACTAAACAAACTGCTTTTCTAAAATGCTAGGTTCAAAAAGACAAAGGCCTAACAGAAATGTCTCAGAAAAATCTTAATATGCCATGACAAAGCTATAGCGTTTGTTTGTTTGGGGTTTTTTTTGAGGTCAGGAGAGTGAGCGTGGCAGTGGGCAAGGGTCTGAGGATAGAGGCAGAACACCTTTGGTTACTGACTGACCGGCTTCAGCCTCTGCAGTGCCCCCCCTGGCCCTGAGTTTACAATGCTGTCCCCCCCCAGCACACGGAATACTCTACTCAAGGTTCCCCCCTTCACTGCTCACACTGCAGTCAGTCTTTTTCTTTCATTTCAGTATAGACATCCCCTAAAAAAGGAGATTCCCCGGATGCTCTCACCCACCTCCATTCCTTGGTTTATTTGGGAGGACTCGACTATTTCATGAATGTTAATCCTGTTCTCAAAAATCAATCAGTATTTGCTAGTGCAATTATCAAGTTAACTCTGTGTGTATCAGGGTTCCTTTATGTTTCCCATAAACCAGTTTGCAGGGTTTTTTTCCCCAAAAAGTGCACTTTCACATTGCCCACCTGGTGCACAGATAGCTACTGCCATTTTTACGCTCCCCATATATCACTGTGCACCCTGAAGAGTTATACCACCCACCTCTAGCAAGGTGTAAAACTTCTGGGAAAGCTTTAGATTTGTGGTAAAGGCGTAACAATCATTCTTGCTCTAGACAGGCGTGAGAAGCCTTTACCCCTAACACAGATGTACAAGGTGGTACTCTTGCACAGAGAAGGGAAGGACCACAGCAGGTAATCCTCCACAAAAATGACACATGGTCCAAGAAAAAGACAACCAACCAAAAAAATAACCAAGGTGCACATGTACAAGTATGTCCCATAACCCACAAACACCACGCATGCTGTAGGAGAGTGATGTTCAGTCATACCAAATAGAGGTTCCTCTACTCTCTTCATTCTCTCCTGTATCCCACTGCGGTAGGATCTGAGCGGCTCCGCTGAGAACCAGGTTGGGCTGATAGTTAAGGTGAACTGAGTATTGTTATCATCGTCATCTCTACTATTCCAGATAAAATTTAGTCAGCTGTACTTTCTGTTTGCAATATCTTTTATTTAGTCACTGGCTACAGTTTGAATACAGATACACTGTCTTGTGTATCTATGTACATCAATGTTTTGGAGGTTTGTTTTAATTAGTAACACTCCCTCCCAAAAGAAAGAGACAACTGTATTTTTCTGTATCTGTTAAACTACACACATTTTTAAACTCTCTATACTAGCCAAAGCTCAAAACCTGAGACAAAAGCTTTTACCAGGACCACATAAAGGGCTGATGGCTCTTCCCAATTAAGAAGGTAGCCAGAAGAAAACCTCATCTTAAGAGGCGGAGAGAGTATTCAAATTCCTAAGTTATTCTAGTCCTTCTTAAAACATTCACTATCTATGCCCCAAGAGAAAAGCGAAAAATTTGTTAGTACATTAAAGAGTAGTTAAGAATTTCTTATTTCAAAATTTTTCAAGCTTAACTGATCCAGACTAAGCAGTGTTTGCTGAGACAGCACAGGGATGCACAAAAATGCCTCTCAAAGGGCATACTCGTATCTCAAGACAGCATTTGCACTGGAACCTCTAGTAAAATTTCTTGGAATTAGATTTTTCAGAACAAACAGGCAAACCAAGTATACTAACTCACATAATGTAAATCCACAGCTTATTCTGCAGCCTTTCATGAGTCTATCTTAAGAAATCACTCATCCAGATAAAAACATGCTTTAAGGCATTACCTGCATAAATGGCCATTACCACTGTATCACAAAGGATTCAACTTCTTTAAAAAGGAAAAACAAAATTCGTTTCAAATTCCAGCTCCCCCCACAGGAACAACCCAGTAGCAGAAGTGATTATATACCATGATAAAATAACCTATTCACTGCAAAGACAGACTGCTGTGAAAAAGACATCAAGTTCAAATCAATTCTGACAACTCTATGTAAAAGGACGCAAGAAGTAACATATTAATACGATATTCTGAACCAAATATTTACCTCAGAAGAAAAAAATAGTTTTATTATTAAAATTTCAAATTTTTGAGAAACACGCTATGAATTTATAACCTAGAAAAGCAAATACATGTAAATGGTGCCAAAAGGACTTAGGAAAAAAAAAAAAAAAAATCAAAAGACGATAACTGAAGGAAATAGCCTCAAAAGTCACTTCCAAATATCCAGCAGATACTTTCTAAAAAAAACCATAATCACACTTAGTAACTTCATTTAAAAATAATGTACACCAATTTTCCTGATGATCTGACACATTATACAGAGAAAGTAGAAAACAAAACAGATAGCTTAGGTAGAAAAAACCCACAGGATGCAAAAGGTTAAAAAAAGAAAACTAAAAGGACTCACGTTGATATTTAAATTTCACAATGAATACTTCTGGTTTAGTTTAATTCAGTTATAATTTCGGTTCTAGAATTACAGAGAGTTCCCGTTCTTTTTAGTGTTTGCTCTAGTTCTACCTTGCTCCTGACCATAGGAGTTGCAACACTTTTATCATCCATCTATTTAATGATTTTTAAGACTACAAAGAGGCGAGGATTAGGTATTCAAAAGAACGTAAAAATATTAAAAATGTTCCTATTATAAATCCTATAGACATAAGACAAAAAAAATATTTGAATTGCTATACATACATATTTAGTACAATCTTGCTTAACACTATGGCCAACAACTCAGCAGGATTTTCAATCTTTACTTGGATTAAATAGAGGTCTGCTAAAAATGGCATTTTACTCTTGTTCACCTTACTGAAGCATACACCACTGAGTCCTAAACCTTGTAATTAGAAAAAGACAAGGGAGAACAAAGCAATTAGAGGTCAGCAGAAAAACAGAACCCAACTGTGTCTTCAGCATTGAAAGCATATGTTAATAGGTAGGACTCAATATATTTCAATATATTTTCTTTCACTTTTACAGAAATATACAGTAGTATCACTTTTTGTTAAAACTTATGATGATGATTAGATAATCAAAGTACAAAATGGATGTAATTCAAGAAAGATAAGATCATACCTAGCACAAAACACAAACAAAGACTGTAAACTTTCAAGGAAGATCCCACACAAGGTCTTCCCTCATTTACAAGTTTTCTCAGACTTAAGAAGAACATGTTCAGGACAAATTAGTAAAATGAAATAAGATATCACATGAACCAGTCAATACTATTCAAAGAGTTCTACAATGTAATTTCAATAAAAACTGTCACACTCACCAACTGCAATGTCTAATCGCTCTTAAATCAAAACAGCAAAGCAGCAAATTGACTCTACGTTTGTTTGTTTGTTTTTTTTAATAAAGAGTTATTGGGAGTTTCAGAAAACCACTGACTAGTAAGTTTCAATTGACACAGTAGTGTCGAAAAGAATGCAGCAGAACCAGAAACAAGACTTATCAGAAGTGTGAGTCACAAATAATGGGATGTTAACAGGTACACACCCTCAAGTTAATAGTCCTACTATTGAGAATAAAGAAATATCCAAAGAATAATAAAAAACTAACTTTCTTGGTGATGATTCTTGAAGTTGATACCACTAGATAAGGGAATACTTCCAGGGACTAGAGAAGGTCAGTACTTCAATTGTTTCCAACCATCCAACAAGGTCTTGGTGTATGCAAATGTTGACATTGCATCTCAGCAACCAAACTACATCCAGCTAACACAAGCTTCAGCATCTTTGCTAAAAAACAGTGCTTCATATACTGATGGCTAATTAATTCAAACCACAATTCCTCAACTCGCATGTCAAACATGAATGGGACAAATGTTTTCCAACTCTGGAAGCAGAAAACCCATTTCTCAATACTGCTGCCCACTCTGCAATACCATCATTAGTGTCATTTCTTTTGTGGATAGCGCAAGCGATTCTTGTAGAGTACAGTGAGAACTGTCATTATTTAACCCTCTATGTTGTCCATTCAATATAGGTATTTGCTAGCCCATTAGCAGGAAGGAGAAATCACAGAACCTAATGGAGCAGACTACTAAAAAGGCAACGTGATATTACAAATATACAAAACATGAGCTGTAATTAGCAGGGCCTGTTGTGATAGGAGAAGGGGCAATGGCTTTAAACTAAAAGAGGGAAGATTCAGATTAGACATAAGGAAGAAATTTTTTACAATGAGGGTGGTAAAACACTGGCCCAGGTTGCCCAGAGAGGTGGTTGATGCCCCATCCCCGGAAACATTCATGAGGTCAGGTTGGATGGGGCTCTATGCAACCTCAGCTGGTTGAAGATGTCCCTGCTCATTGCAGGCGGGTTGGACTAGATGACCTTTAAAGGTCCCTTTCAACCCAAACTATTCTATGATAATTTCATAGTTACCAGCTTAAATGCTTACAAGTTCAGTGACAGCTCAGCACACACAAGGGAATTTCAAAGGAAAGATTTTCTAAAACTTATGTTTAATAATTTGAGAATGAAATAAAACTTACAGGAATATCAGTGGCCCCTGACTGGGATCATTAAATTACTCACTATTCAATTACAAAAATCTAAGCCTTTCTCCATATTATAAACCTCAAAATATTTTAGGATTTTACATTATAGGAAAAAATACCAAGTGTGCTTGACAATTATAGACTCTATGCCATTATAAAGCTCCTGTGCATACACTGGAATGATTACATCATAGAATTTCAACATAACTGACTGAAGTGGAATAGGAGGAAAGCCACATTGACTTACTTTCTCTGTAGTTACAGTAAGAGATGGAACCAAGGATGGTGAGGACTCCGACTGCTTCTTATATTTTTGCTTGTGTTTATCTTTCTCTTTATATTTCTAGAAGTTATAAAAGAGAATATAACCTAAGTTTAGCTTCATCTTTAACACAACCCATTTTACATATCATCAAGCATTATCAAAACTTAAGAGATGCTAATAAGTGCCCTGTGCTATTTTAATGGAAACAACATTAGTGTTTTGAAATTTTTATAATATAATTTTATAAAAGCAAATCAAGTATTTATATTTGCTTTCAAAATACACAAACTGAAATTCTTCAATTATAGTCAGCATTTATGAATCCACTGTTGGTAATATTATCCATATTCCCAATAATCAATTAATCAACATGAGAAACTGGAATAAAAACAGAGACATGTCTTCTGCTGCAGAGGTCTTCCTGCATTTCTGCACCTGCAGTATTTTTTGTTGGGATGTTACTGTAAATTAATGCAAGGTTTCAGCTTTGACTCCCCTACTGACATTTCCATGCATAAGAATGTGAAGTTTGATTTAGATTTCATTCCCAAAACGGTGCATACAGTTTACATACTAAGTAAGTATCTTCCATATTAAACTAAACAGAATATCAAAAGCTACACAAATCAAGTGTGCTTTCTAAGGAGGTTGAAAATTTAAACACAATATGAAGCACTAGCAGCGTGAATGAAATTGTGCAAACAGAGAGAAAATAATTTCTTAACCCAGAGCCTTTAGAGTAAAATAGAAGTCTTCCCATACTGATAGAAATCAATTCTTAGAAGATTACAGAATCAGACACAAATTGTATTTGTTTAAATAATTCAGGCAAATTTAAAAAAAATACCAAGTCTAACAAAATTAACAATTCAACTTAGAATATAGAAGGGGTTTAATACTTTTGACAGAAGGGGTATAAAAGTCCCATTGAGTAGCTTGTGAAAAGATGAGGAAGACAACTTAAAAACTGTAAGTCTGAATAGCTATATGAAAACTCAGTAACTGTTTTGAATCTTAAAAATGACCCACGCTGATCGTTTTCTATCAAAATGACTATCCAGACCCTAAAAGGAAATGTCATTTGTTCAAGCACAACCACTGTCACCAAGCACCATGACAAGATGTAATATGTGCATACTCTATTCAGGTATCACCAAGTGTCAACTTTCTATTTCTGTCACAACAGAAGAAAGATCAGAAACTTATTTCACGGAATCAGTCTGAGAGAATAAGAAAATGGGTTCTTGAAATCTCTGATAAAATAGAATCAGTTAATTGACAATCTAGATGCAAAGCTGAAAGCAAAACACATTTATCTCTACCTTTATGAACTAGAAATACCAGCTTACTTAGAGATCACCTTGTCTCCAACTAGTCCCAAATCCATTTAACTAAACTTAGAACCTAATTTTGCCAGGAAGGAAATACAGTTTACTCAAGAAAATTCATATATAAAGTACCATAACTATCTTCACCAAAATATCACGCACAAATATATTTGCTAGAATATGTAAAGTCATTTGATTCTTGTACACTTCTTAAAACTCAAAGGAAGGTCCAAGAGAAAGGTTGATGGGGATTTCTAGGTTTGTTTTTTTTCAAACACTGAAGTGAACTTGGTATTTTTTTTTCCCAGTGTGCTGCCTGGATACAAATATAGAGTTTTCCCTTTCATAATATAGTGTGCAGGTGTCATAATTACAATAATATACAACACAAGGTAGGATTTCAGTTGTTTGAAACCTAATATAGGCTTGTTGAGGGAGTTTTAGATCAGGGAGTCTGGTTTTGTTTTCTTTTGGGGTTTTTTTTGGAGGGGGGGTTGTTTGAGTCTTTTTAGACTTGGAAAATACACATTTGAAAGAAAGAAAAAAAATATGGACAGGAGGGATTCAAATATAGTGTCTTTTCAATAGTTTCTCAAATATAACAGTCCCAAAAGTGCTACCCATACTGCCAGAAAACAAACAGGGATCAAGAGAAGCATCTACACCAACTGCCATGTTATCCATCAAATCTGTTCATCCAAAAGCCTTTGATCAGTGCTAGTTACCCAGCTCACTGTATCACCAGTGTACACGTGTAGGTAAACTCGAGTAACAATTTCACTGAATCCCAAACAAGCCTCAAGAAAGAAGTTATGAAATGGAAATCTAAGCCACTGCTTGAGTTTCTTTACCTTTCATCGTTTTACTTGGAAATTCAAATCATCCTCCAGAAATTTTTTTATTTATCATTTTGGAGCCAAGAGGCAGTGACTTAATATACTTTAAGATAAAACTTAACCACGATATCAGTAAACAACAGGAAACATTTAAATGAACATTTTACAATCTCTTCTGTTAACTTTACTTAGTGGTCTTTTACTTACAGTGTTAATTTTGTCTGAAAGGCAAAGGAACACAGAATTCTGATCAAAAGAACAATCAGGAGGACTTCAAATTACATTCTGTAATGTACTGAAATCACTTTGATAGCAGTCTCAACAGAAAAGGATGTGTCAAGAAGAAGGAAAGAAGGATACAAGAATGGAGGAAGGCAGGGGGTATAAACAACGAAAAGCCTGGAAAGAATGTGCTTCATGTTCTGTTAAGTGAAGCATCAACAACCACATCAAATTCTTCTCCCAGATCCAAAACATCAACACAAAGTTTGCCAGGACAGCTTACCAAGGTTACAGCTTACCACTCAAGGCCACTGGAGGGGTACCCCACCCGAAGGCCTTTTGCATACAAAGATCTCATCCACAGGAGGTCTGCTGTCCTTAACTCTACATTTCCTCCTCCTTTTAGTTTATATCTCCTCTAACAATCTCTCCTCTTTTTTTTTTTACTTTTTCTTTTCTTTTCTCTTTTCTTCTTAAGGAAAGTTCAGAAGTCTTACTTCTGAATGTGAATTGACTCCAAATGCAAATAACATCAAAGAAACGGAGAACACTTCATTGCAGGAAAGCCTTTGAAAGGGATGCTCAGATTTTATACTGATAAGAATAAAAATTTCAGCAACAACCTGCTGAGATGAAGAGGCTTAGCTCCCACAAAGTGAATCCTTGCAGTTGCACCCTCTTCTCACCATAAAGATGCACACTGTTAAAGGAGAAGCCACTGCCCGAGCATCCACACACACGCTGTCAGGCACACTTAGTCCTTCTTCAGGCTCGACCTTAGGTTTCTCGCAGCAGAGCCTCAGGCATCGGATTTTATGAAGTAATTAATTTAACTGAAAGGTACAGCAGCAAGGACAGCCCGGGTTGGGTGCCTCCAAAGAGAGGGATCCTGAACAAAGAAATCCCTGGGCAATTATACCCTTCTCATCTACACACCCGCCCCTCATGGATTCTTCACATGCTGTCCACGCATCTTGTAGTCCAACGCTGATTTTTGGTCTGAGGTCTTCTAACATCTTACTGGGTTCTTTTTCTGTGTCCAGGCAAGCAAACTCTTATCTTGTTGATTTGCAGTTTTAGCGGAGGGTTGGAGCCTCCTCATCTTCTTGTTTAAACTCTTTGTGCACCTGCACTCACTGGCAGAACATGGAGAACCGAAGAGTCTCGGACTTGGGAAAAACACTACCAAAGCATCAGTGTGATATCAACATCTTTCCCATACTAAAAGATTAAACACAGCATTGTACCAGCTGCTGGGGAAATTACTAAGAAAAATAACTATTGCAACCTAAAGGCTTCAGCAAATCCAGCTACTCACGCTAAGTAAAGCTAGGCAGACAGCACAAATCACACAGTAAGTAATTTATTCTAATTAAAACTTACTTATTTACGCTAAATAATTAATATCCCTCCACACATACAAAGCATAAGTTCTGAAATACCCACTTTTGGATCCAAAAAAGGAATAACAGAGGGACATGAATTCCCACAATATTTAACAAATATGACAGCTTTCCATAAAGTCTGTCTCAAAGGACACACAAACTAACCATCTTCCCTGCTGTCAGAAAGCAAACAAAAAACAAACAGTTGGCCATTCACTGAAAACTCACTGCATGCTTCACTTTTGTGAGACCTCCTACGACCAGCCACAGCTTAAAAAAAGAAAATTAAAAATCAAAAAACCCATAGCAGAAGCTCACTAATATACATCCAGAAAGCCACATGGAAACCCACCATTCTAGGGAAGGTAATGATATCAAACGTCTGACCTTTTACAAGCTTTACTGTAAGGAAAAAAAAGGCAGAAATTATTCTTAAAGGACTGAAAACAGTAAGCAAAAGCTAAGAGAGCTCCAAGGGCAGGCAGAACCTATGTATCCCATTTATATACTCAGACTTAAATTTTTTAAAGATTCATAGGCATGAGTTCAGATGCTCCAAACACCTGTGTTTTCAGATAGTTGCAGAGCTGATAAATGCAATGCTACATTCTGTAAAAACACGATTTAGCAGAAGAAACATTCCAAGGAAGGACACGTTAGAAAATACAGGGCCAGTTACAAAACTGACAAAGCAAACTTCAGTCTCAGTTCACAAATAAGGTAGCTCAACACAGTAGATTCGGGCAGCTCCTGAAACCTTTCCTACTGTAAGAAAAATAAGGCGCGATTGCCATGCAGCCACCAGGTAAACAGCTGTAACATTATTCATCCTAGAACTTGAAGAGCCCTGATTTATGATGTAGCTAAATACCAATACAAAATACCAAGAGTTCATATGTCGTGATTAATCAGAAAGCTTTATTTATCACTAGGGATCTCATTTTTGGCTTTTGTTTCTTATCTAAAAAATTATGTAATACCATCTTAATTCCAATAGCTACATGCTGCAAGATAAGAAAACAAATACGGTGCAAGATTTCTCAAATTCTGTAACACTTTCAGTACATTGCCCTCTTGTGGGGCAGGGGGGTGGAGAAGGGAGAAAAAAAACGAACACATTTTTATTGGTTCTATTACTTCCACAAATATTCAGTCCACAAAATATGGTTCAAACTCTTCCTTTCGTTAGCTCTGTTTAATCCAGCAGGCAGCCAAACACCACACAGCCGCTCACTCACTCCCCCACCTCCAGTAGGATAGAGGAAAAGAATCAGGGAAGAAAACGTAAAATTCATGGGCTGAGATACATAATTTAATATAATTAAATAATTATTATAAGTTTAATAAGAAGTTTAATAAGAAGAGAAAATAATAACAATAATAATGATAAAAGAATATACAAAACAAGTGATGCACAATACAATTGCTCAGTGCCCAGCCCGTTTCCAAGCAGCGATCGCTGATCCCTGGCCCGCAGCCAACCCCCATTTACACACTGAGCATGACGTCTATGGTATGGAATATTCCTTTGGCCAGCTTGGATCAGTTGTCCTGTCTATGTTCCCTCTCAGCTTCTACAAGAAGCTGAAAAAGTCCTTGACTGCTTAGCAACAAGTGAAAACATTAGTGTTTTATCAACATTATTCTCATCATAAATCCAAAACACAGCACTATACCAGCTGCTAGTAAGAAAGTTAACTCTATCCCAGCCAAAACCAGGACAAGCTCATTTACACATTGGATCACTCTGAAGATCAGCACTTGCTTATTCATTTTCTTTAAAGTACTTTCAGATGAAACATTTATCAGACTACTGAATGAAAATATCACCTCATCGAAATATCAAATTAAGGATACAGGTATAATATTATCTTAACTCTGATGTGTTACCAACAGAATAAATGTTAACAAATCTACCCTTCACAGTTTGGCCCTCAATGTCTGAGAAGACTGAATAATGCAAGTGAACAGTAACTTTTGCGGTACAGATGAAATGGATGAGTGCAGCTTTTCTCTAATGGCATAATTAATTTATAACATTTCCACATGGAAGTATCACTTAACTTGTTAAAGGTGTTTACACTTATTTGCAATTCACTTCTGCTTCAGGAATGCACATCCTTCTCCAAAGAGGTATCCACACTACTTCATTAACCTCTCAGACTTTCTGTGTGCCAATTCAAACTGCTAAAACAGCAGCAACAAAAACCGAAGTGGATAGTTTTCTGCTGGTTTAGTGAGCCAGGTTAGTTCAGTGAAAGACTGCGAGTGACGAACAGTAACAGGGATGAGAAGAAGTAGATGCAGAACAGATGAGCAAGAACTCACCTGCCCAGGAAGAGGAGACTGACTTCTGTTTTGAAAGAATTAAAACACATGCACAATATCAGTAAGCACCAGTGCTTGGCCCTTCAGACAAACCTGCTTGGGCTGATCTTGAAGTATTCCATTTTTATCCTCTCCTCTATTACGAATATCATAACCACCACCTTTGGTTGTCCACAACCACAACATTTTCAAATCTATTTTCCTTAATGATTCCTGTAAGCAGAATCATCTGAATATCTAAATCATTTTTCAGCCACTGTTTTTCACTCCTTCAAATAATGCCAACATATCAGAATGTTGTATTAGCACAGAGTACTCAGATTGGTGCTTTTGTCATTTATGGATTTTTTGCACTATCTTTCCATCACTGAAGCTTGTACATCCAGAACCGTCACCATCGCAGCTAACAACTTTAATAGGAAGCTGCATATAGTACTTGCTAATCCCCAATACAAGAACTGCTTGGCCTCTTAGTTGTGACTACTAGCTATCAGTAATACAGCCATAACAATTCCAGAATGAAAGATGCCCATGGTCCACAAGTTTCAAATTCAGATCTGAATTTATCTTGTTTTGACAAAAACAGCCCCGAGCTCAGGCATTCTTCTATCATTTTATGCAGTATAAACCACAGCAGAAAAATTAAATGCAGTAGCAGTGTTGCTGCAGTCATAGTAAGAAAATGATATAGGCACAGGATTGTTTACAGGGAGAAGTGGAACACCACTGCCAGTATGTCATGCTTTTACACCAGCCAGCAACTAAGCACCACACAGCCACTCGCTTGCTTCCCCCCCAGGGAATCAGAAGAGTAAAAGTGAGGAAAAATTCATGGGTTGAGATAAAGACAGTTTAATGGGTAAAGCAAAAGCCACACACAGAAGCAAAGCAAAACAAGCAATTCATTCACTGCTTCCCACTGGCAGGCAGGTCCTCAGCCACCTCCAGGAAAGCAGGGCTCCATTACATGTTAACAGTTACTCGGGAAGACAAATACCATCACTCCAAACATCACCCCCTTCCTCCTTCTTCCTCCAGCTTTATATGCTGATCATGGCGTCATATGGTATGGGATATCCCTTTTGTCAGTTGAGGTCAGCTGTCCCAGCTGTGTCCCCTCCCAAGATCTTGTGCACCCCCAGCCTTCTCACTGTGGGAGTGGGGTGAGAAGCCTAAAAGGCCTTGACTCTGTGTAAGCACTGCTCAGTAATAATGAAAACTTCTCTGCATTATCAACGCTGTTTTCAGCACAAATCCAAAACATTGCCCCAAACTAGTTACTATGAAGAAAATTAACTATCCCAGTCAAAACTAGCACACAGCATTATTCAAATACATACACATTTAGCTCTAAGAATGAAAACTGTTCTTAAGTACCAAGCCTTGAAACAATTACTTAAAAGACCCTACTCAATACAGGGATAATGGTCAGAATTTTAACCGTCAATGGTAAAAAGACTCAAGAATTGATGATAAAAACGTCAGCCAAAGCTTCTTTTAGGTGCAAGACTAATGTACAACACTTCTTACTCATAATACGCTACTCTTCTTTTGATATTTAACATTAAAATACACTTCTTCTGTCATTTACACAGTTTAATACAAACAGTTAGTGACGGATACTCAGTGCTAAACACTTGAGTAGCACTTTATAACTTCAAAAATGGTGCAAGATTAAATAAATTTACTGTCAATGCTCACCTTCATTTATTCCTATAAAAAATGCAAGTATTTAAAATTTTAAAATATGTATTATGTTACATACTGTGAAATGCTCCACTGTCTGCAAGGTAACTTAAGGATACCCATCAAATATATGTCAAGAAATAGGAAAATAGAATGGTAAGCAAAAGTAATACATTTAATTTTCCTGACTCAGTAAGCTTAGCATTGCGGACCACCTTTAACTGCATATGGTTTACCAGCACACATAGCATTGTACCTGGTAAACAGCATATACTTTTTTATAAAGTTGTACGTATCAAGATTACCTTCTAGAAACTGCTACAAAGTCAACATAAAGCACTAATAATCTTGTATTAATCTAGGATCCAAAGCAAAGAAAAATAATATCTTAAAGCACCTTTTGCTTCTACATCCCTCACAGTTATAGCTACAGAATTGAAGCATAGAAAGATATATTTCTCAAACAGAAATAAAAATCAAGCAGTAACCTTAACCAGACTAACAATGGGGTTTTTCTTTAAAAAAACCACAATTCTTGCTTGATGAGCACAGTATGAACTTACTAAGGTAGAGATCTACTCAAAATTCTCCCAGTATTGCTCTAGAGATGCCTATAAAAACCATGGTGAAGTAGTAGTAGCTCCATGAAATAACTAACAGAATTTCTTCAGACAAATGCTGGAGGATTTTGCCACCCATGGAATTTCAGTTTCACAGTATACAGAGACAATTATCACTGCTACTAATCACTACTATTTTGTGCACAGGTTCTGCAGGGGTCAGGTTTTGAGTTTGTTTTCTTTCACGGTGGAAAGCAGAAGACTAAAATGCGTACTTTGAGGGAAAAGGGACAGCCATGGCTAATGTATCCTTACAAAATGCTACATCTTACAGAGTAGTTTTTAAGTATACCTGAGGTGGTGTGTTTGTCATTTTGATTTTACAATAATTAACTAATCCCAGGTTACTGTAAGGTTAGAAAAATATGAGGTAGTCATATCAGTAATTCCATAATAAGCATGATAATTGAAACAGAAGTTCCTGTTTTTCCTCTTACTAAAATAAAAGAAAATGTAAATTAAAACAAGCTTATCTGCTTATATAGTTCTTCCTGACCTCCACAAGAGAGAACTTTGCTGTGCCATCTAGACCAACTGACGCCAGCTCCAGTAGATTACACATGGTTGATTATCAGGCTGACACAGAATACAACACAAGTTAACACAGAACTTTAGCAGGCAAGCAATCAAACAACAAGATGCCACCTTTGCTCTTAATCCTGCAGACTTTTAAAGATATGTATGACTGAATATACTCAGATAGAGTAGCTTTCTAATGAAATTTTGTTTACACAGTCACACTGTCAGACTTCCCAAATAACTAGACTTTCAACACAATTTGAATTGAAGAGGTATATCAAAAAAAAGAAAAAATTACACTCCTACAAAGTCAGTAAAGAACAGGTGCCCAGAAACAGAAATACTATTCGTCAGCACCAAAAGTAAAAAGACTGGGGCGTGAAGTCACTCCTTTTTGAACACCAGGGAACCCACAAAAAACCTCAGTCTTAGGAAATAGGAACCAGGTTCTGCAGCTCATAGGTAGATATTAAAGACCATCTATATACTGAGCTACATATGGTATATACATATTGACCAGTTTTTAGAGGTATTCTTCTTTCCCTCTGACTGAACAGAATTTGGAAGAAGTAATGGATAAGCATCACCATTAGCATCTATACCACACAATTCTCATTTGAACAGTATTTATCTAGCACTACTCAATAATTAAAATTGAAGTAATCTCAAAGTGTTTGCAAAACACTTTTCTTCTAGTTATATTTAACATTCTTACAATTTTGCTTCATGTGTCAAGAACAGTTGAGAGCATTAAACAGTCACATCTATTAAACCAATTAACAAAGCTCTAAAAATTAATAAAAATCATAGAATCCTAGAAAAAATGCAGTGGGATACTGCATTACTGACACGTCTGTAGCTTTTTTCCCTAAAAAGTTACACAAAAAACCCAAGGTTCAAATAACATCATTAAGTTTATGAAATGAGGCAATTAACAGCGGAATGACATAATTAGAATTGCCTTTGCAACACTCTACTTTATATAGTACTATAAATTGGCTCTTCAGGACTGCATCAGAATATTATTTTTTTTCAAGAGAAAAAAAAGGAAACCGTTGCTTATGCAGCTGAATGGTAATCCATAGAACTGCAGTCTGTTCCTATATTTGCCACAGAATCTTACACGATACATGGCAGGTCAATTTTATCTTCTCACAGTCCGGTATCAGATAGTGAATCAACACCTGAGCTGAGTGTTTAGGACTTGATTTGTAACAACCCACATAGAGCATTAAAATACATTAAAAAGCATCAAGTGCCTTGCTCCCAAATGAAATTCATAGCCCTAACATATGAATGTAGGCTCCTTCACAACATATTGGGAAAGTTTGGGCAGTACAGAATGCAGCTCACAAACCAACACACAGCTAGCATGGAAACTTTCAGTCAGTAAAGGTGTGTTTAAATTTTCCCTTCCCGTGGGCCTATCAACCAAACTCACAGCTACACTGGAACAAGTTGAATGTCACCCGCTGTCTCAAACACTTCTTAGATGTTCACATTTCTCCCCTCAGAATCAGAGAAGGTGTAACGTTTCTTTAAGATGTTATGGTTTGAGAAATCCGGAATCATTTATTGTCATTTACACAATTATTCTATCACCCGATGACCCCTCCACACCCAAGAAGGGGAACCAGGGAAAACAAGAACACAAGGGTTGAGATATAAACAGATTTAATAGGATAAGATGAAATAAGTAACTATAATACTAAAGAACCAGTATTGATCCCAATACCAATATAAAACATTATACTCGGCCAGTTCTATCAGCAGGAAGCCGTGCACTCCCAGCAGGGGACAGCAAATGTCGGACACTGAGCGCTACGGCTTCGGGAGGAAGGGAAGGACTCCTGGGTCCAGCACCGGGGCAAGGAGTTCTCTGGACTGACGCCATCAAGGGAGAGAGAGAACTACACAGAAAACTTCCTCATTAACATTGAATGTGCCGTTCATGGTATGAAATAATCCTGTTGGCCAGCTGGGGTCAAGGGCCCAGGCTTCGCTCCTCCTTGTCCCTGCACCTGGCAAGGCTCAAAAACACCAAGACGTTGAATCCCACAGAGCCTGGCTGGCTATAAAGTCAATATTTCCACAATTTCAGACACTAGAGTCTTCTAAAAGTGCGGTTTTCCCAAGAATTAGAAGAGAAGTTAGTCCTGTGTCGATCAAGCCAGGACAAAGAACAGGCCAAGCAGCAAGGAGAGGCCCATAATGAATTCCCTTTAGTCAGCAGCTCATCGTTTAGAACACCCGTCCTGGCTCTGCATTTTAGGTTCTCCTCAGACTGACACCATCCAACTTCTGTAATAGTGCCCTGGGGCTCCTTGTCACTATTTTGTTCTTTTTCCTTCTTCAATCATCACTTCTCACACATTTTTGGTCTTCAGACACAAGCCCATTATTGTTTATTTTGCATCATATGAGCCATCATAGCAAAGAGTTTCAAATTTCCCCTTCCTGCTCAGCCCAGAGCAAAGCACTTCTAGTAGAAAAGGAATTTGTGTAATTCAGCTGCTATATAGTAGTTACTTACTATGTGTAAACACACATTTTTCAGAAGTCATAAACATATAATGCTAGTAAGCTTGCCTAATTTTCACATAAGTGGCAAGAAACACTTCCTTTATGCAAAGGTCAATCCCAGACATATTTAGTTACTTCTTTAGCCCCTTCCAAAGATAAGGCTGTGGGGGACATTAGCAAAGCAAGATATTCTTCTACAGCCTCGTGGTGGCCTAAGTTTTTCCCTAAAAAGCTTGAGGTAAATACCTTGGCCCTGAAAAAAAAGGGTATTATAACAGGATGCCAAGCAACACACTATCAACGCTACTCCCGAGGCACACAGCCTCATCTCTAATCATTTCTAAGTAACACCTCTGCCACAGAAATTAACAATACTTAGTGCAGCAGCAATCAGAATATAACTAAGCTATTTATTCTGTAGCTTCAAATTCTTCATTAAAATTAGATCATACCACAGGTTTAGTTTGGGTTGGTTTTTTTTTTAATTATTATACCCTTATATATTTGCTATTGATTTTGTAAGCACAGTGCCCAGAACAGACTGTCTGAAGATCAGATTATCCACATTTCCAAAGAACCAGATGAAAGATAGAGCAGAAACTAGAGTGCCTTTCCTGGGAGGAGGAGACACCACTGTATCTGGGAAGAAAGATATACATATTTGCTGCAATATGACAACAATCTAGATTCCAAACGGATTTACAGAAGAGGGAAATAGGAAAGTCACCCTAAAAAATGACCCTACTCCTCCAAGATACACTGTATATTTGATACACTATATCAAATAAGACATCACATGCAGAAGGTAATCAAATTTACCACGAAAATGAGCCTCCATACGACATACAGTTCATTGACTGAAGATTAGTATTTCGCAAAGCACAGGTCATTCTTTAACTACAGAACATGTAAGATCAAAAAAGTCAAGCCAAAAATCTGTAGCCACAAAAAGTTACGTGATTAACAGCTTTAGGAAATTACAACTTTTTTCATCACTTTGTGGTTTTAACTAGAATAATGTTTTGTTATTGTACAATATGTACAGCAAATTAAACTTGATAAGTGAACATGCTATAACGTGCCACGAGAACCTCTGAATGTGAAATAATAGGTCAGTGCTTCTAACTGCATTGCTTCACTTGGTATTACAGATCATGAGATCTTCTGGATTACCATGTTTCAGTTCATGAAAGGTACAAAAAAACTTTAATATCCTATTTCTAGCTAACTTCAAGTCACACAAAAAGGTCAGGACTTGCAAAGGCAAGCCACAACATTAACTATTTCTAGAAGATCCACAACAAAATACTTCCAGAGTAGAAGTGAGCAGCTAGCAGAAAAAACAGCTGATACAGTAGCTGAATACACTGTGTTAGAAAGGCCCTCCAAGTATTCCCCAAAGATTTCACAGGTATTATGACCTGAAGCAGCATAGTATCTCTAGTCAAAGGCACTAAAAAAACCAACAAAAAAACCCCAAACCACAGGGTTTTTTTGCACTGCTAAGACATACAAAACTGCAATTGGGCCTCATGCTCACACCTCAAAGTTTCTTCAACCTCAAAGTTCTGTCAATGTGAGTAAAAATCCATGCATGTATTTTGACAAAACATGATCTGAAATATGATAGTGGTGAAAAACTAAGCAAACTAAGGAAAAAAAAAAAAAGGCAAATATTGGTAAGGTTTATCTTGCAGGTACATTTGAAGTCTACAATTCAAGATTGTTTCCTCTACCAATGTGTTACTAAGAAAAATAGATCTGCCAAAACCCCATACTTCTGTTATTTTAGTCATAAATTCAGATTTAGAGATACAACCACATTGCAATGCACACTCTCTCCCGCATTACCAGATAAAAATGGAACTATTCACATCAACAATCAGACCTAAAGACACTTTTTAGAAGATTATCTAAGAACGGCGATCAACACCCTTTCAAAGTTGAAGCGAGCTTAAAAACCAAATCAAGTATTAAGGAGACTAAGGGTCTGAAGACTGACATTTGTTATTCAATTTCCTGTCACTATAAATATAGCTCTTTCATATAATACACATTTGGTCAATACAGTCTTCGATTCCAGTTGTTATGTAATGATTTTGAACAATGCAAAACTAAGTCTACCCACACCTGCAGAAAAGTCTATTTAGTTGTACAGGATGTGTGCAGGTTTGCATGTATTATTAGAGGGCTAAAAAAAGAGCCAAAGTAAATTTGCATTATTGTGCCACTGTCTCTCATCGCTCTGTGTTAGATTTAGATGACAAATTTCCCATAGACAACTATTAATCTAGCAGTAATAAAAACATAAAGTAATAACCATTACAAATTTAAAATTATTTTTTAAAAAAATATGTAAAGTTAAATTGTTAAAAGAATAAACCAACAATAGAAATTAGTAGACAGTTATGTTCTTTGTAGCCTCACAGAAAGATTCCCAGATGAATGACAAGGTATTTTGCCATCACAGTGGGCTTGACCAGCAGTACTAGTAAATTGTGTCAAGTCAACAAGAGATGAGTTCTTTGATGAGGAGAAAAAGATGTAAGAGGTTAAAACATTAAAAAATTATATGCACCTGTTTATCATCATGATTGCTAAGCTGTCTACCCCTGTATTTCTTTTCCACCTAGTCAAAAAGGCTACACAAAAAAATCTCTAATGGAAAACTAAGTAAAGGAAGCTGTATGGAAACAGCCTTCCCAATGGATATGTTTCAGTGTGTATCCCAAAACCAATGAGACAGGAATGGGAAGGTGCACGTACAAGTGCACCTGAAAATGTTTCCTCATTGGACCCCAGTAGCTCCAGTTTATCACCTGTGTTGTTTATGACTCGGTGTTTCAGGAACAAGATTCCCTTCACACTTCAGCAAAAGTTAAATTTATCAGAAAGTGCTACTATTAAGCAGATGTGCCACATAATTGCAACGACAAATCCACTTACTTTTTTCTCCTTCTCATGATGTTTATCCTGAGAGTGAGAGGAAGAATCACTTAAACTTTGATCATATGACCTATTAGATCCCCGTTTGCTCTTTTTCTAAAAAGAGAAAATATATTTATGGATAGAGAAAAGGAACCATTTGAATAAATAAAAAGCATAAAGCATTTCAACTGATAAAGATGCCTTACTGCTTGAAGGAAAAAAAAAAATACTTGTTACAGAAAAATTGACAAATTACTAGCACTAATAAAATTAAAAAGACTACTCAATGTATACCACAAAAAAGCCTATCCTTATAATCAACTTTTACACAAATTTGCAAGATATGCTTTCCACAAAGAAATGAGATATGGCACTTTTTAAAGGTTAAAAGATGCTAGACACTTTCAAGTTTTCACAACATAAACCACAAAAGATGCTGCTCAAATAAGTACCACATGAAGTCACAGTGCTAGCACTGCCACATGCTTGAAATGCATTGTGAGGTGGCTGTCTTACAGCTTCATGATTCATTATTCAGGTGACCTGTCTACAATGTTTTCATTAAAATGGTTTAAAAAATAGGATATAGTATGCTATGGTCGTGTATGTATTTACAAGTGGAAGACATAATTGCCTGTATTTCTGTAATGTTTGAGAGCCTAGTCTGGGACTGCAAATACTTTATGCTAGGCCAGTGTTCAAAATGTTTGTTATTTTATCATAACTGAGGCAGATTTATAAAGACACTTCAAGTTAGTGGTTTACCAACCAAAGTTTTCAGTGGTATAGTAGATATACCCCACCCACCATCTTCAGCAGTAAATACTGAACACCTGTATTTACCAGGCATCAACAGTCACAATAATCCTAAAGAAACACTAAAACACTTCAGCAATCTTGCCAATCTTTACTGTTCTTACCACTATCCTTTCATAACAGAAAGCTAACTAATTACATGTCAAATATGGAGTTATGTCTTTACCATTAAACTTGCTTTTTAAATAAACATACATGTTCTCAATCATAGCTCTACTGGACCATACAAATCAAATGCGTAATTGTGTAAGAGCTTGCCTTCACTGCTAAGCAATAGAGCATTTTTGTTCTTTTTGTATACTTAGCACAACATAATAATAAATAAAAAGTCTTAGCTTAGTAAGGGCTTAGAAAGCCCTGACTTATCTTCATTATGAAGCAAACTCATCAATATTCAGAAGAGCAAAGAGCTAACCTCACCAAGGTTATCTTCTAGAAAGCTAGAATGGTTCATTCGCCCTGTGTTTTTACCTCATTGCAACCTACTCAAAAGTCACCAGTGTTCAACTTTTTTAGCAGTGAAAACAAGTAATCAGCAAGTTTAACTATAGCTACAGCAATATCTGAACTTAAGTTTACATATTTTAATTTTCATAATTCAATATTCATAATTAACATTTTTTAAACATCAGTAAGTCCTTCAAGTCCACACACACACACGTACACAGAAACAGATATCTGGAACTGTCAAACTGGTGATAAAAAGTGACAGGAAAGAATCCAGAGGCCTGGTCCAAAACCTACTGAAATAACTGAGAAATTTTGGAGTTTTCTGTTTGCTTGTTTGTTTTTTAAAAATCAAACCTCAAGTCACTTCCTTGAGGTTGTGTTTCAGAGAACTTATAGGGAGGGAATATCCACTGGCTACACAGTGAGAGACAGAACAAAAGGAAAAAACACTAAAAAAAAAAAAAGGGAGTAACAGAAACAGAAAGAAATGGAGGGCTTATTTAATCTCTAACATACAGGATAACAAGTAATATTTTCTAGATTATTTCAAAATGGACTAAATTCCTAGAAGACAACTAATCAAATTGCAAAAGAAAACAGTACAGGAACCTAATGAAAAAAATACTAAATGTGCATGCTATTTCTGGCAGAGGGTAAAAACCGACAAATCTAGAAAGCAACCACCTATAAAAACATTTTCAGCTACTATTTCTGTAACTGTGATTAAAACATTGTTTTAATGAAATAGAACATACTTTCTGAGCTACAGGAAAATATTATTTCTAGTGTTAATAGCAATTCAGAGTAAAAAAATAAGTGACATTTATTCAGATAATTTAACGAATACATACCAGTTTACTAAAATGATATTTACAGTAGCCACAGTATTGGACATTATCTGCACCATTGCCTTCTTCTTCACAAAGAAGTCCGGCAAACTGTGCACTAAAAATAAACCAAAAAATATTCAAGAAAAGCAATTATACATCAATTTGTACCACAATATCACAGCTGATAATGTATGGGTATTTATACCTGCATTTAATAAAAGAGATTTCTACAAAAGTGACTTCTAATAGCATGCAAACACATAACCAACCTTTGTAGCCCTGTGAAAAACATGTATGGTTTATAACTTTGGCCTGATGCCTTTTTCATAGTCTTTAAGCCACTCACGCAAGCTTATAGCTTGAAAAATCTACGTTTATTATGCAGCTACTCCCACAAATAAACCAGGCATTTTACAATGATTCTTAGCTCAAATTCAAGCCAAAAATTATCTATGAAAAGAACAGATTTTAACAAAACCATCCTGTAGATCCAAAGAAGAAATTTTTCTCAAGTTGCATACATCCTTCTGTGCTTTGCCAGGAAAATTACTTTTTTTTTTTTTTTTAAAATAGAACTTCAATGACATAATAAATCAAACTACATTTATTGGTTTAAAAAGACTCTGGCAGGTTAATTTCTTTTAAAAAGAACAAGAACTTCAATTTTCCTTGCCTGGGCTAATTACTACCTTATTCTACTACATTTTTTCAAATCAAATTTGCTTTCCCCATTTGTAATGTTGATTTATTTTCTTTATCAAAACCAACTTAGACATTGAAAAACCAAATATTCGGTTTCATTTTCCATATCATTTTCATTAGCATAATAATGTAATGTTACAGTCAAAATGATGCACGGGAGTATTTAAATGAAAGAACAATATATAAGGCAGCTTATTTTCATTGCTTTTTAAAATCACTTTCCCCTCATTTATACATTATGTTCTTGGGCGATCCAGAAACACTGCTTCCTAAATACATGCACACCTACAGCAGATGCCAACTACAGAAACACTTAACAGGATCTCTTTAAGCAAAGATCTATCGTTCCAAGTGTGCCATACAAAACAGACGGCCCCAAGCTCATTCTTCCTTAGACACTAGAGTTGTTAACCCAGTACTGATACACCTCACCCCGGATCTCT
Source organism: Numenius arquata (assembly GCF_964106895.1). Lineage (NCBI taxonomy): Eukaryota > Metazoa > Chordata > Aves > Charadriiformes > Scolopacidae > Numenius > Numenius arquata. The sequence goes on along the minus strand of NC_133587.1, from coordinate 25,264,950 downwards.
GCCTTCTGTAGTTTTCACATTTTTCTTCCGTTTTTTAAATATTGCAGAACCCTCTCAATAACCTCAGTCACAGTACTCTCTGACTAGATACCATTTTATAGTACATACCAGCTATTTTTAGAATCAAAAAAATCTAAAAATTGACCAGTAAATATTTTAATTTTGGACCTAATTCTCATGTTCTTTATGGCATTCACTGAAAACAGGGTTTTGGAAGAAAGAAAAAAGATTAAAAGGACTCTTGTATGCATCCAAGTGTTCAAAAGAAGAGAGACCTTTTCATCCAAACACTTGGATGTACACATTTTTTCATATCTATAAGTAACTTCTTTACATGGCAGGAACATAATCCATTTCCACCATAAAAAGAAACTTGACATTGATTCCATCCAATGAAAAATTAGATGCTTATAAAAGAGTAAAATCCGCCAGATAGTCAAGTAATTAAAAGAAAACAGGAAAAAAAAAAATGAAGAGTGGCCAAGAAATCAGGACTTAAACTACAGAATTCCATCTTTTAAGATCTGCAAAAGGCATTCAAAGTATCACTTGATTACACTGAGGAATTTAAGTAATTTCAGTGGGTGCGCAAATACCTGGTTCTGCTGGTCATGAAGCAGCATACTGGGGCACTCATAAAACAGACAGGTAAATCTACAGATTACGTAGCTACACAGTCTGTGTAAATCTGCTATCTATTTATTGCAAATTAGCCTCAGCTGAATGTGAAAAAACAAATTTTGGTGTGGAACTCCTTTTGCCTCCTTCTACCTGTTGACATACGGTTTGATCTAATTATCCAGCCTCTTTTAGAAGTCCATTAAGTGAGACAAGCATCTCCTGAATGCAAGCAAATCTAAATATCCTAAAATGCAATGAATCAGATGGTGGACACAGCTGTACATGAAACCTAAATGAACAGTTCAGGATAGATGTATACCATTTAGATAAAACCAGCGAGGTGAATTACCCCCAAATGTTTGGAAATCTGTACCAGAAGGGGTGGGTCTAGTGCATTTTTATGTATAGCTCAATAATTTTTCCCACTGATTTAACTAAAAGTACACATCAAATCAGTTAGCAGGTAAACAATCAATGTCTTCACATTCCCATACACTATAAAATATCATCTAAGAAAAACAACGTAAGACAAAAAAAACCCACTAAAGCTTATTCACAGGAGCACACAGTGTTTAATACAACCCAAGGGAGTATTATCAGACAGCTTTTGCAGCTCGCAGCAATGTCTATGCTGCCACTGCCATATTGTTAGTCAACTATTATAATGAAGTTAGGTGTTTCCACACAAACCACTCCTTTACTCAGAAATATACTAAATAAAGAGCTTATTCATTACATTGTGTACATTGATTCTTTCTGGAATACCAGATATGTTAAATAATAAAATATACTTACCACGTTACATGAAAAGCTTGTCGACATCCATGCTTGTTACATGTCATACAAGCACCAGTGGCTGCTTTACTTTCTCTGCCTTGTTCATCACAAATATAGCATGTCTATCAAAGAGAAAATACTTAACATGATAAGAAGCATACAAATGAATTCTGTTACTCGCCGGAGATTCTAGGGTGAGAACTACTGGATTTTGCAGCTAAGCTTATATAAGAACTTCTTCATAAAAAGTCTAATTATGTTTGCTTGCAAAAGGAGATCATCTGGTAGACACTTGGGATCTGTGTAACATTTCACCAACACTAAAGCAGTACAAATACTAATTTACTTAAATTCTGTATCGCTATTCAACTAGCCAAACAGTTAAACAGCCGAAGGTTACCAGCGCTAGGGCTACAAGATTTTCCTTGCTTTCAAGTTTGTGTTTATGTCCTTTTAGGTCGCAATGATTTTCACATTAATTTAACATGACCTGTATTGGTGGCATTCAGAAACATCGAATTGTATCATTAGGCACTCAGTCTAAGATACCATATGGTATACATGCATGTCTACAACATTACATATAGAAAAACTGCAAACTTAAAATTTTATTTGTAAGTTTGGTGTAAAGAATTTTCAGAAGTCTCCTGGCATGCTTCAATATTCATATGATGCTTAGTTACCTTTAATTATATACAGTGTTTAACAGAATTCTGCTTTAATTTCAGCATGATTTGGACAGCCCCATAAATATCTTAGGAACTAATCAAGCAAGAACCTTCTGTAAACAAAGCTTAAATTAGTATATCAAACCCATTTCAACCTCAAAAAAAAGCTAAAATGAAAAGAAACCTCTCCAGTACCTGAAAATCTTTCCATAGCACTTTTGTCAATTTATTTGTTTTACCAGGATACTATGGCAATTTGTAATAGATTTTGGATTCTTTTTGTCTTACTTTTTTTCTTCCATTTTACTGAGAATGTTTTTGAAGCTTTCTCATTATTTGATATTTTCTTTTTTAACATGCGGCCAATAAACATGGGTACATGCTGTATGGAATCTCACTGCTATACTAGACATCACTACAAGCTCTCACCAGCATTCCAGGAAAAAACATCAGGCAAACCTAAATTTCTTTCCATTTTTTATTGTCCTAATTACTGAAATACTATTTAGAGAGATTCTATCATATCACATTGATGTGTAAAATTTAACAATTTAAGAATAGATTCTTAATGAAAGTATCCTCTGGCATGGGGGCAGTGTCTGTTTTTAAATGAGAGAGAACCTTATTGAGGTAATAACCATCAACAACACACTGCTACCTCCGTAGAAATCCCATTACAAGATCTTAGATGAGAAAAGATAAACTTCTCCCCCACCCCCAAAAAAAAAAAAAAAAAAGTCTACATTTAAACTGTAACTGACTCATTGCAACTGTATCACAGCATCCCTTCAGTGAGGCAGGAGAGCAGAATACTAAAAACAGTTCATCAATCAACAAGAGAAATGGACCAAGATACTACTGAAATAAAAAATAAGAAGGTTATAATGCAAAAACAGTATTACTTAGAAAGACATGAAAATGAGTGAAATTCGGAGATCAGAACAGCCTTTTACAGAGGTATTTAGAACAACATTTAACATGAGATGTCAGCTAGCTAGAGCATTTTTGTTAACATGCAAGACTCTGGGGTAGGTGAGTCGTTCTTGAACGGCTTCCACAAGACTTTTAAAAAGAATTAAACCCAATAGCTAATATATCCTAAAATCATACCCTATATCCTAACATTTGAAGGATTAGAAAGGGGATAATCCTACTTAATTCTTTGCCTTGCTCCCTTTGTACATCAAGGTAGCGCATACAGATAATTCAGTTGTTTGACAGGGTCTGAGACTGGCTGCTTTTTAGCTTCCCATACCATGATCTGACACATTTGCATTTTAGGAACAAACGAGTTCATGATCTATCAGCCTCATCTGAGTAACTATATTAAGTGTAAGTAACTTCAAAAGTAAGATACCTCTACCTCTATAAATAGAGAGTTCAACAGACCCCATAAAACTCAAGCTCCAGCTACTGTTCAGTTTTTTCAGTTTAGCCTTAGAATCTGTAATTGTTTTCCTCACTGAAGCTCAGACAGAAAAGCAATATAAGCATTCCATTCAGTAAGGATATAGACCCTGTTTTTCAGCACCACATACTACATTAAGGGTCTGTGTTTCAGGACCCCTTAAACCAATTTACAGTAAAATGACTGAAAAATGATAACAAACGACTAGCTACATTATGCACAAGTTTAAACACAACCCGGTGGACTGCCTACCCATTTTAACGAGCTCAGTGAACATTTATTCTTCCTACAATAGGCATGAGAAGTATAAAACCTGTTTCCTAATCTTCCATATGAAATGAGGCCATCTTCATCTTCCTGTTCCAATACGGACAGTAAGTTCTCTCTAAAGCTAAGTTTCTCATACTTCAATCTTCTCTTAAGACACAGAAACAACTCCAGAAGCCTGAGAACCTTTCTCTTTCTTTCACAAAGCAGAAAACCAAAGACTTTCACACATTTGCCAATCCATGCAATTGCTACACCTCCTCTGAAAGCTCTCATATGTGGAAGGGTAAAACTTTGTGTCTCACCGCCCACAGCAGCGCTGCTCTTCAGAGCTCTGAAAGGAAGAGAGCACTTAGACTTCTCCCAAAGACATTGGAAAAAAAGCAAAACATTACACAAAGCTTTTGACTCGGCAAGGAAATTTTACTCAAAATACACAAATATCATAGCTTCCTTAATAGCAAAATGTACATTTTGCAAAGTTGCCTTTACGTTTCTCTCAGTATTTTTCCTTCAATGATTCAAAACGTAAACCTTCTTTGCAAAAGCAAAAGCAAAGATAGAAGGGAAGATGAAGCGAGAAAAACCTTATAAAACATAAAGCATTTCAGAAATACTTTACTCTACTTGTAACAGCTACCCAACAGCATTCCCTGCTTACAGAATCAAAGAAATTTCTCAATTGTTGCAGCAAGTACTGAAATAAAAGCCTAACAGCTGCCTTTACTACTAGGCAGATCAAGAAACTCTAAATGCACTTATTTTTAATCACCTCTTAAAAGAGATTCCTAAAAGCAGTAATTATATTCAATTACCACATACTTTCAAATGAACCTGAAAGAGACAAATAAAGCTCACATAAAATAAACAGGTATTATCCATCCATAACTATCCAAGGAACAACAAACATCTACTAAATAGGAGAGCAACTACTAGTCCATTTCTTTTTGGAAGCGACTGTGTAAGAAGAGCTCTCCTGTTAGTTAACCCACTATTCAAGTCATTCAGTGGATACATTCTATAATGTGATGGTTTTTATCCCAGAAGCAGGTAAACTTCAGGGCAACAGCAGCCAAATGTCTTTACATTGACAAGGCTCATGCTTTGGTGTCTGCTGTGTTTCTTCTTGCATTTCGGATTACTGTACTTTGTAACATTGCATATTTCGCAATGCTCAATAAAGAAACAAGTGCATAGAAAAAAACTGTGTAAATTAAGTACTAACTGCTGGCAAAACTCCAGCGATGTTTGTCGTTATTTTAAAGACTACAGTATAAATTCTCTCTTAGGGTAATTTCATTGGCCTATATTTTCTCCCAATTCCATATGCTAGCATTCTATATCTATCCAGCCACACACACGGAATTATTTAGGACTTCACAGGAAATAAAATCTTTCTTAAAATCATCCTATTCCAACCTCAGTTGACAGACAGAATGAAATTAGCACTAAGCTGCTCTAAAAAGAGAAACAACTCTTAGTAATTTTTTTCCTAATTACATGTTTACATTTGTTCACAATGTGCAACAAATGTTTTAAGAACTGTTTGCCATATCTACTTCTCAAAAAAAACAGCTTTTCTTTCCCATTTCCTCCCAAATTGATAAAGTCAGAATTAAATGCTTTACAAAGTTTCTGATCTAAAAAAAGGTACCATTTAAATAAACCCAATTTATATTGAATAGCAAGGGGGCGCGGGGGCAAAATTCTTGCAGGCTACCTGAAAAAGGAATTAGTAAATGTATTGACTTTGGGGGTATTGCTCAAAACTACCCCACTCGGGAACTGGTGACAGTTTAGCTACAGCAGACCAAACTCAGCACTGGCTACAGATTTATCAAACTACTTGGGAGAGTCCTCTGTCAGCAATTGCCTCTTAAATTCTGTGCTGTTACAATTAGCCTGCTGTTGGCAGTGAAGTTAGATTGGTTTCAGGAGGCTTGCTGCAGCAACGGCACTACAGGCATTTCTTTGATTCCCCTGAAATCCACAACCACTATCTCCCTGAACCAGACAGACCAAAATAAAACCAGCAAAAGCGGAGTTCTGTAAAAAAAAAAATATTTAAAAAAATAATTTGCAGGCTAGGGGTTTGACCCTAAACTCTGACATTTCTGATATAGTTCTTATTACACTTTACAACATACTGTAGTAGCCTGTAAGAAAGCAGTTTTAGGCTGACAACATGGAAAATAGGCCTAAATCAGAACACCAACCAAAACCACAGAAAACTAAGAGCTAGACAAGATCAGGAACTCTATCTACGTGATCTATATGGCACTAGTAATTATCTAGCAAGCAAAAAAAATCATGGTAACTGCAGACCAACAAAATTCAAATTGAAATTGCAGCAGTAAAACCCAACGACATGTCACATATTTGGAAGAAAAACAGTTCAGGAAAGAAGCAACTTTAGTTGTAATAAAAAGGAATTAAAGACTAAAGACAGAGACTAACAATGGACTTTGTGAACAAGTAATATTAAAAGACACAGGGTACGTTTTTTGAAGTTACAAGGATTTACTCATCCAATATCAATTACCACCAATGGAAATGGTGGAAGATACAACAAAATCCAAAGTGTTCCACATATTTTTGAAGTACATTAGGGAAGAATCACTACCAGCTAAAAAAACCATTATGACTACTACTCAAGTAAAAATGAGAAAACAGAACTGCTGTTGGCCCAGAGTTGAGAAGAGAAACAGAATAAACTCATCTGCTACAGCAAATCTGTACTGCTTTGTGTCCAAGCACAGAAGTTTTACTAGTTCTGCACTTAACCTCACTGTTGCATGCTCTTGGCAATGCAGAAGGAAGCCAGTAGTGAGGTGCTCAGATAGTATGGAATGAGAAAACATGAGAAGAACCTAGAGTTTGACTCCTGGCTTTTCAGATACACTGGTAAGTAAGACAGGCAAGATATGCTGGCAACAATCATGAGAATCTGAAGCAGACAAGGAAAAGACCAAAGTACGAAAAAAGAATAGAGAAATGGGAAGGGGGAAGGCGCATAAATTAAAGATGTAAACTGAGGGGAAAAAACAAAAACGAGTTGTCACAGGGACAATGTGAACAGGACTGGTTTCCCTGTAGGAAGAACACAAGAGGTGATGCATGCCTTTTCTTTCTTTCTTTCTCTTATAACACAGTCTATTCCTCTTTTGCCCCAGTGTCCGCAAACCACTATTAAATAAAGTAAAAGAAAGGAACTAGAGGTAAAAAGACAAAAGAAAAATATGCAATAAAACTAATCAGAAATTCAGACAGTTTGCTGCCTACAGAAGGAAAAATACAAAGGAGGATGTAGTTAAGCCTAGTAAAGAAGAGATAGCACAATTGAAACGCAGAAAAATGTAACTATCAATATAGAACATTAATAAGTTACTATTACATTGCTTTAATTTTCTTTTAAATAAAGTCTCACCACACTTTATAAAACATTCCATCTCACTGACACTTATTTAGAAGCAGTTCTTCTATAAGCAAATAATCCCACTGAAGTGAATACTGTTTACAAAAGCAAGTCTGCAAGCTTTTGCCTTAATATATTAGCATAGCTTTTCTTCCTAAAAGAAATGTTTATGAACATGTTTATGTTCATATCAATACTTAAAATAGCAAGACTTAGTGGTAATTAATAATAACATTTCAAATAAGCTGTAATAATATTTTAACCTATGGGAAATACTTCACATTCCTTTCAAAATAAACCATTATTCAAAGATCATGATATTTTTAATTAAAAAAACAGTCCCTAATCTGTAAAAGAATAATGAGACATGGCAGATAACCTTACAGCTTAATTTAATAATATAGCTTTCTTAATTCTTGAATTTATCATAAAGTCATAGCAGAAAACATACAGCATTACTGCATACATTTATGAATTTTATATAAAGTGCATTCTAAGAAGCGTAGTTTTAGATTAGCAAAGCTCAGAAGTTTTAAAAAAAATACATTAGATACAGATAAAAAGACATATAATTATACCTTATTATAACGATCATGAGGAACAGACTGCAACACGATAGGTTCCATTGTAGCAACATTTGCAAACTGCACCTCGGGAATGTACAGAGCACAAACCACATGAGCCCAACCTACAAAAAGTTATAATTGCATTTTATTTTAATGTTTTCTAGAAGCTCAAAGGACATTTCAATTATAGTACAAAGAACCTTTTACAACACTTTTATCCATAGACTATTTTAACCGCTTAGAATATTACAGACATAAGTTACTTTAGTCATGTTTACATTTCATTTTATATTATCCAAAGTTTAGATGAGCTGTAATACATTTTTTAAGTTTATTCAGTGGAGAATTCATACAAATAATACTCCATGAAATCCAAATGCTAACGATTTATACAAACAGTGCCACCCAAATGGAAAAATGGGTTATTTCTTTAGATTTCTTGGATTAACACAGTCCTCACATAAAAGTAACAGGAACTCCTGCAAAAGGGAAATATCATCTGAACAAACCAGTATTCATGCAAGCATTCCCATCATATAAGACTTCTGTGTACACTTTTTAGTCATGCAAAGTCATTCTAATTTGACTAGACTTCTGTTTTCATAGAAAAAAGTCCCAACACACACACCCCCACATCCCCTCTAACAAATCTCCTCTTTTACTTCTTTAAAGGTGTGCCCAACTTACTTTTTCATAGGAAATCAATTCCTATATCCAGTCCTGTTCTAACCCATTAACTTAGGGTCATTGATAAATGCTTTGTTACTTACCATATTGTGCTTTAACAACATTTCAAGAACTAAACATTCCTAATTGTCTGACATTTGGTTGGATAGGGGCGAGGAGAAACACCAATTCAGAAAGAAACCTACTAATTTTAGGCCTTTTTTCAATACTAAGATCCCAAGTCATCAGTTTGTTTCAGTGGAAGACAGTCTGCCATAACTGTAAATTTAGCAGAAGCTGCTAAAAAGCTAACCCAACATATTAATATACTGACACTAGTAATAGGATTACAAGAATAATATTGCATAGTACAGAGCTACCTCATCTGAAGTGAATTTGGTGTGGCTAATCATTTAGCATGAATTCTATTCTTCCCCAAGAGGAAAAATGAAGTCTTTCATCACAAGACCCTCAGTACACCTTGAAAAGAATTGTTATTTTCTCCTACACAGGCTTACTTGTATGTAAATATTAAGGACATAAAATGACAGGTTTACATAATCAGATAATCTAGCAGATTATTACATTAGGTAAACAAAGTAAATTATCATTGTGCAAATGCATCCTATGATGAAGAAAACAAACAAAAAAAAAAATAAACAAAAAAAAACCAAAACCCCACACACAAAACCATCATCACACTGCCTCACTGCAGACCTTTTTGAGTCTTGTTTCCATCTTGGATTTTCCCTTTTTAACTACTCTACTGAATCTAAAGGTTCTTAATTTCTTCACCTAACCATACAACTCTTAAACTGAGCTAAACGTAGTATTGCTGGGAGTCTGGAATGGTATTCTTTTATTCGTTTCTTAAACAACAAATCTTTTCTAATTGCTTCCAACTGATTGGTGTCCTCCCTCCCCATTTACTAAATTGGTAGTTATAATTTGAATAGAAAATGAAAAGCACACACACAACTGTTATAGTCAACAGTCACAGTCAATGTAACATGTATCATTCTAGTATTTCATCCACAACTACATACAGTATCTGTGCTGCTTCATCATTTTATTCACAAATAGTTTGTAGTATTATTCCACACAGAAATAGCATGAGACTAATAAAAGGGTAAGGAAAATAAAGTATAAACTGCCAACTTGAGCTGCTTTTAAAAACAGTTCCAACAGACCATTTTAAAATCATCATTAACAAATAGACTGGAAAAATCTTTAAAAACCACAGTCTTTTTTTGTTCTCTACTTGAATTATCTTCAGGAAATAAGTGTTTATAAGGACTTTTCTAAGGCTTGCAAACTGCCCTTACTACAGACAGATAAATAAATGTTAACATGGTGCTAGTGGTGAATATTTATCTTTAAAATTCCTCTCAATAAATTAATTCAAATAGAAACACCATTCATCTAATAAAGCCATTAAACCAGTAGAAAAGTGACACCGAAATTCTGAAAAAAATCCTTCTTCAGTTAGTTACAGATAAACAGATAGCAAGAGCTTTTCCTTCAGACGTAATTAAGCCTGTACTCCAGTTACACTTACTTATAATGAAAAATTATTCTGTACATATACAAAATATACTGGAGACTTAAAAAAAAAAAAAAAAATCACTTACTAAGCCAACTGAAATTTAGGTGAGTAAAGAATTTTCACTGCAAGAAAACAGTTTCAGAAGCAACTTTAACTGAAAACTACTCCATCACCATAAAAAAGAATTAAATAATATATCCAGAAACCTACAAGCTTAATATATTCTGATTTCCAAAATATAGAGCACATATCCAAGACAGCCGTGCGTATTATGCACTTCCATCTTTCATGAAAACAAACCCAGTATCTATATAATGAAACAAATGAAGTACCACAGCACTAACACACTTTTTGAACAAGGGATCGATAAGCACTCAGAGAACTGAGGACAAGGGACCTTTTCCATTGGTTTCCAACTGGCATCTTTAGATCCCAGATAATCTGACCTTGCTGAAAAATCACAACCTGTCCAATAAAAACTCAACTATAGGAGAGGCTATGGCACCCTTAAGTTACCAGCCTCAAATGTCTACATCATAGAAGAAGCCTAACTCCAGTGACAGCTCCCACTAGGACTCAGAGACGCCCTACACAACGGCTTAACTGTTCTTTTGTCCAAAATTGTCAGAGAGCAACGCCTAGCTCACCTGGAAGAACCAAAAGAGGCAGAGGTTTAGCACCTCTCCCTGAAGAAAGAATAGGGAAGACATTTTTCCATAACAAGCGTGGTTAAGGAATGGTTGCCTAAATTTGCCGTGGAATCTCTATCTTTGGAGAACTCAAGGTTTGTAGTTTCCTCCACAAAACTTGTTAACTTAAGGGAGGTTAAGAAGATTCAGTTTCACCATATAAGGACCATACAGTAGTGGAGGAAAACCGAAAAGAAAGCAAATAAACATAATCTTTTTCCTAAGCATCAAAAGACTAGTCACTGTTGCTACAAAGAGTAAGCATGGAAGTAAGGACACCTACTGCCAAACAAAGTGTGATAGCTCTCCTCTGTCTCACTGATGGAAGAAAAAGCCACTAGAATACAAGCAGACTTTAATGTTTTCCTCAATTGAGAGGGCTCTTGACTGTATAAAACAGTGAGGAAATGCCTCCCCCATCCTCCACTGCCACTTCCTCCTCTTTTAGACAGCTACTCTCAGGCAGAGCCCAGCACTCAGAATCTCAACAGAATAAAGTACCTCCTGCCAGGTTCAGAGTTGAGTGCTTTTCTCTGCTGCTTCTGACTGGATCACAACTGCCCAGTTTGACTGCAAGTAGAATAAAACATCCTAAAGAGACACCTATCCAAACTGTACATATAAATGCTTGCTTCTCTTGTCAGCTATAAGGATTTATGATATTTAAGGCTACACTAAAATATGTATTTCCAATTAACTCTAGGCTATAAAGATTGCACTGTAAACTTCCTATTCAAATCACTTGCTACATTATTCTTGACTATCAACTTCATCAAGCAACCATACATCTTTTTTTTGCCCCATAAAAACCCTTCATAAAATCCAGTCCTTATGAGCTTTCCCAATGTTTAAGTGTGAAAAATACTGTTGTATACCCGTGTTTTAGAGTTTATAAAAAAAAAAAAAAAAAACAGTAGCACATTCAGTAACATTTAAAATGTTCTCACTAGTTTCTGTTGTAACTGGAATTATTTTAACGCTATTCCTCTTCACCCAAAACACCACACAGAAATAACAACATGATACTCTGACTTTTCTTAACTGTTCTAAAAACTTATCCAGGAACTCATTCCATTTTTCAGATCACTTCTGTTCCAAATAAGTTTTTTAAAACTATCTGTATAGATCACATCCTTTATTATTTAAATCAATGATAAGCTTCATTCACTTTGATTGTGCATGGTTTGCATCCAAACAACTGGCCACAAATTTATGACTCACTTCTTTTAATTTTACTTATAAAAGTTACTGTATTTACCAACAAACTCTTACTATTGCCACTGAATTGCTTATACTCAATTTACTTCTGCTTTCATCTCCTTTTCAGGATGACTAACTGGAGGTGGAGGAGCAGTGGTCACAAATGTTTTTGTAAATGCAGGTACTGGCATCTTGCAAAATGTTCTTGAAATTTTCCCTATCCTCAGGATTTTCTTTTTTTTTTTCTTACTTGACTTACTATTTCTCAGTCTTTAAGAAGGTAGCCATTTTACATATGTGATTTCTCAATAATAATATTTTTACCAGATGATAATGCCTGGCTTGCTTATTTTAAAATAAGGAAATGTTTTATAACAATTCAAATCAGCCACTGAGTTTGCTTGTTTCTGTGCATTCTTATAAGAACTGCTCTCTCTGAAACTGGTAAAAAAAAAAAAAATAAAATACAGCAGGCTACCATGGGCTGGCAGATTCACTGCCTCTTTTGCTTTAAACGATCCAGTATTCTACAACAATCAATGCCTCCATCCAGAAATTGTAAAATGTCATCAGTTTTTGGTTATTACTTATTAGAAACAACGTAATGGTGACAGCCAAATTAAAATTAAAAATATTTACTTCAACTGTGCTTTCAAGTCCAATAGCTTTGGGAAACGTTACTTACCTTTCAAAAAAAAAAATCCACTGTGTTTTCTAAGATAACATCACGAAAGTATAGCTAAGACACTTTCCTTTGAAGAGATCTTAGGAAACGACTTCAACCAACATTAAAGCATCAAACCACATATAAACGAACTCCAAGATCCACTTTGATAACAATCATAACGAAAAAACTGTTTTCTTCAATATCAGAAATTGGAAATTCATGCTGAAAAGCCTTAAAAGTTTAAATAAGTCTTATGAAACTTCCAGCTTTTCACTTGAGACCTTTTTGTTTTGATTTATCCCTCAGAAAGACACACTACTGAGTTTTGCCAATTTTTGTGTCTCATTCTGGCATACAAAATGTATAATTACCAGCACAGAATCTATCCAAGTTTTACCAATCTTTTGCTGAGATTTTTTATTTCAGGTGCCTAACTAATTTTTAACTCTGTGAAAACCTAGCAGTACATACTTAGGAGGTATAATTTGAATATACATTATTCACTAACATTTAGAGTAACAAATCTCGGACTCCAGAACACTAACTGAAAATAAACAGTTGATCTGTTATTCCAATGCAACAAAGAACAATTTCATCAGCAGCAAACAAAAGACTGTTGCCAACCAAGAACTCTATAACTAGAAGCAATCTCTAACAAAGTAATCTAAAATTAACAAAGAAAACCCAGGAAGATAAATAATATACAGTACGTTATCCATCTAACTAAATTTTTGCCTTTACAACTACTGTTTAAGTGTTCAAAACTTGATTCACAAGCACTTTCACCGTAAATAGATTCATAGTACTTTTAAATCATCTTCCAAGGCAAATTTTGAAGCCCTGCTTTTCTAATATTTTACTTCATAATAAAATAACAGCAAAAGACTTATAAACCATCCTACTATCCAAATCAAGACAAGCTCACCTATAGCATGTGAACTAACAGAAACAGTGTAGGTGCTACACTAGGGCTAACTCCCACAATCGATGTCCTTGCCATGTAGCAAGACAGATAAAATTTTATTCACCTGATTACTAAACTTGGCGGAAAACAAAAGTTTACCCTCCAACAGAATCAGTAAATAAGTTGATACAATCCATCAGGTTGTAGGATTGCCTTACACAAAAACACAAGTGAAGAAACACCCAGTCATGGGTAAAGCATAGTCCGTTCCTTTCAGCAGAGGTCAATAGTTGTCCTAGATTACATGAACTTGCACCCTCAGTTTCCACAATTGTCAGACCTGCTGACTAACCCCAAGATTCAGCTCTATCCCACTCTGGAAGGTGAATCCAGAAAAGAGGTACTTAAGACCGTTACTATTTGCCAGAGGGTAAGATTAAGAACTATTTTAGATCTTTAGCTAAGTGTCCCTTCATTAAGGGATTCCATACACTTTTGTTTTGACCCTGATCTTTGTTTCCTGTAAAGACAATAAAACTTGCAGGAAAGAAATCTGTCAGCTTAAGTTACTGTGTTTTCCTTACCCTAGTAAACACAGTTTTAGAGTTTGATGTAGTTAATATAGTATTATCCTCTCTATTGTTTGTAGTATTATTCACTATATTGTTTGATCCACTTTTTTCAAAGTTGGGTAAAAAATAGGTGCTCACACTAACCGCTAGAGATCTCACTACTGTGGTTGGTAGTCAACTTTATCACTGGTACACAGAATGAAAGGACAATTATCTATTAATATATATATATACTGCTTGCCTATGAAAAAAAGGCTTCACCCTGTAGAGTCCCACTATAGAACTTCACCAAACTCTCCATTTATCAAAATTTGTTCCTAAACTAAAGAATTGGTACATAAGAAAAATTAACTTTGGGTCATTACTCAGCAGGACAACAAATAGTTTGTTTTTGAAACAACTACAGATTATATTCCACTGGTCCACTGAGTAAGCTAATAGCTTTAATAATTTTATCTGGCATGCTATGGTATTAATGAGCCTCTTCCCCTCCCTCAAGAAATCCTTTCATACAATAAAAGGAAGAAATGTCATAAATACTTATCTGAAGCTCCAAAAACCTTTTTCCTAGTTATACATTATGCTTACTAGCAATATAAATAATAAATATACAATACAGATTATATGGTAACATGTATATTTATATTAGTAAAATATTTTAAATTGTTTATCAATTTAACTGTCTTTACCATTAAAAAAAAAAAAGCACACATACAAACTCCTGCAAATCTGCACAAAAGCACCAGAACATTTGTAGGTAAGCACTTCTTGGAAAATGCATATGCCTGAATGTATACATATGACATTATACCATCCATATTCTTAGACATTAAGACCAAGAAAACCGATCAGAATAGTAAATCTGACTGTGAGAGCTGCTGACTCTCACATAATAACAATATTATGCTCTCACATAATAACAATAGCAATAGGAAAACCTAGCATACGATGTTTTTATAGACTTGGGAGATCCTGACACTAACCCGGGGGATGGAAAGAGGGCCTGGACGATGACATAAAGCCACCGCATTGTTAGCTGGCCTTTTCCCAAGCAGCTGCATGAAAGAAGTCTTGGTGAAAAGTCACACAAAGAATGCTGTTACGCAGCATTCCTGATCATCATCCAGTGGAATCAGATTTCAAAGTAACAACTTGTACAGCAAAATCAAGCCTTTTAGGCTTACAGAAAATTGTGGACAAAGATTACTGTAAGAAAACTATTAAAATGGGAGATGCACAATATTAGATACAACTGAACAATTTGATTAAAAACCAGACCACATAGTATTATGAGAAGATAAAAGAATTGGAATTCAAAAAACTATAATCAGTTCAAACGGTCATGATTTTATTTCTTCCTCACCGAGTGTCAAAACCCCATAAGAAATTGCTGTAACAGTTAAGGAAACACTACTGAATTGAAAAGGCCCAAAACTGTCAAACAGCCTACAGTTCTCAGGTATCTTCAAACAAATGCTCACTTGTTGCTCTTCTGTTTTTAAAAAAATATGTGTTTATGTTTTGTCCAAATACTAATCCACAGAGTACAAAGCTAAAGAAAAGTTAAACTCTTGTTCAATAGCCTTCTTACACATAAGATAGCAAACCAATAAGCAACTCTCACATATTTTTCATATTTTTTCATATTTAAAAAAAAAAAATCTCATAGCCATGTGTTTAAAACCATAGCAGTGCCCCTAGATGAACACAAACATCAAATTTAGCAAGGAATTCTGTCAATAAATACATTCAAAGTAAAAAGTTCCATTTTCAACTCAATCCCACTTTTCTACTTTTAGTATCAATTCAGTAACTAAATAAAACACCAGTAAATAACAGAATTTACAGAACTGCCATCCCTGAACACTGAAAAAGTTCTGATGTTTATGCAAAAACAAATTATGCAAAGTCCACTATCTTTTGTTCACAAACTTAACCACAGCTGTAAGACAGTCACAGATACAAGGTAGCCAAAATATTAAAACATATTAAAAGCTTATTCCTAAAATTTCTGACAATCACCCTGATCATAACCATGCAATGTCCCACTACTCTTAAAAAATTAGTTCAATCAAATGTGTAGCTTAATACAGTCAACTCCTAATAATCCTTAGCACGGATAACCCGCTGGCAGATAAACCCCACCATGGCTATCAGTCGAGCCTACACTCTGCGAAATGGAACTGTATTGTTTCCAAGACCTGCGCAAGTGCAGAAGCAGAATGACCATTTTCACAGCGTGAAGAGACTAACAAACATGTGCAACCAGACCTTAGCTGCTTGTGTTCAGGGTCAGTTCAGGTCTCTGACAATGGAAAGCACAGGAGGGGCACTGAAGCAGACTAGGATGCATTTTGCTCAAATCCAGACAGAATCACCTCTTTGGGCTCACCAAAGGTTCTGATTACAGGGACAGCAGCCACCATAACCAAGCCAACAACAGGCAGGCACCTACGTACTCTCCAGTGTACCAAAAAAGGTTATGAGCAACAAAAAATGCCAATTCCACTGGGCGCTTCACACGAACTCTTTAGTCCTTCCAGATCCAGACACGCTAGCAACTTGGTGCAGAACCATCTCCATGAGTTTCCAACACTAAGAAGAATGTTTCCACAATGCTGTCTAGAAACCACTTGGCTAATACAGTCACTGTTTTCTAGGATGACTGAACTTCCCCTATTCCACTTCACCTCCAATAACCCAAAAAGCAAAGAGTTAGCTGTGGCTGTGAAAACAGTTAATGCCTCAAAAATGTAAATTACCCATATCTTCTGTTTTCAGAGCAAATGCAGAAAACAGTGCGCTCATTTTTAAGAGCATTCTTCAGGCAAAAGGCTTGCTAGAATCAGTACTTTCATTCCAATTTCAGGATCTGTCCTAGTTTTGAGGTAGTGTGAATGTTTAGGGTAGTGAAAATACTCTGCAGCTAATGAGAAAAAGTTCTACCAAAAAATAGTGATCAATAGTTACACTAGTAGTCATGTTAGGGAACACTAAACCATTCTGTAATCATTTTGCAGACTAGAGATTACAGGGCATCATGTACGGCACAGTTGCTTGTCTAAAATTTCACATTCAGCTCTCGTAAGAATTAAGTAACATTTGGAAGACATATAGAGCAAGGGAAAGGTGACGGTCAGTTTTCTGTACAAGAAATGCCCAATCAGTCTGGGCTCACTCACCCTGAAAAAGAGAAAAAGAAGAATACGACAGAAGTCTATAAAGCCAGAAGAGGTATTGAAAAGGTGAACATAGAATACCTGCTCTTTGTCACCTGCTATCACTTAGCAAGCGCCAAGTGGCATCAAATAAAACCGTGAGGTAAGAGGTTCAAAACAAACCAGTGTACATCGTGATACATTGTGTAGACCAACTGCAAAATGCCTTGCCACACATTATAGACACTAAACCTTTATACAGCAGTGGACACATTAATAGTGTGATGGACTCTTCTTACACAAAAATACCATCTCTTGTTCAAGAATTTCCAAAGTGTAAATGCTTGTAGGCTGGGAAAGTATTCTGAGAAGGCTTCCAAGAACTTTCCCAAGAATCTAGTTCATACTGATAAAGAGAGCAGGCCAAATATTGCTTGGCCTCCACGCCACGTTCCTCTCCTCTTACTATCTCAGGATGGCACTTTCAAGTTGCGTATAACATCCATGACAAGTACTGGTCCAAGAATGCTGTAGTTATACTATCACTGAAAACTGTAATTCCCTATCTGCCATAGATGATACTGGAGAACCCAACAATACCCCTTAGCAACCTTACTGATAATCATGACTAAGGTACACTAGACATCTCCAACCAGAAATATCAAACCTAAAAAGCAAATCTAAGGAAGTTCTGATGTCCAGAAAGTCAGATAAGCAGCACCAGGCTAGTAAGAAGAGAGGCAGAAGGAGGAAAAATGCACACCAAGGAAACTTCATGCCACTCAGGGCAGGGTAAAAACAAAGCCCCACAACATACCAACACAACCACACTATACACCACTGTCACTATTTTCTAGTCAGTTAGTAATACTTAAAAACAACACAAGTTTGAGTCACAGACTATTTTGTCAAAGTTTAAATGCTAGTACCATCAGGAAGGAGAGATTAACACACAGCAAGACCCCACTCTGCAGTACCAATGTCTTACTGCAGGTTAAGAAAATCATGGAACCCTATAGTAAAAGTTCAGTAGACCAAAAAACACTAAGACTCCTGATGTAAAAGAAAATACAGTATATTCAACACCCAAAAAAACCCCATTTCTTCACATTATTAAAAAGCAAATATCCAGAAGACTGTTACCAAAAAAATAAATCTACAAGAGCAGCAGACAATGTACGAGCTAGGGTATCTGCATATTCAAAACAAAAAATATACTGATTTTCTGGCAACAACGTGAAGTTACTTGTTGCCAGAAGGCAGAAAGAAGCATAACTTTATATCACTGACATAAAATCAGTAATTTCTTCCCTTGTTCTGAAAAGCTAAGACCATTTAAATATTTCTTTACTTACAGAAAGACTCCATAGCCACAAATTTCTAAACCTGGATACTTACAAGGTTTTATCAGTGTTTGTTTCAAAGTTTCTTCAGGAATACCTGCATCTTTTTATCATTTCCCTTCGCAACAAATGGCGTTAACAGCATTAAAAAAAAAATTCCAAGTATTAACCTACTGTAGATACAATTTTAAATTGGCAAGCCCATTATATAACCTTCAACAGTATTTCCTTAACTCTGAAACTCTTCTAGCACAATCCCTTGTTAGGCAACTCTTTGAAAGGAAAGCTTCAGGTTAAGAATGTAGATTTTTGATATGCAACACCAGTCAGAGTTCATTTCTTCCAAGGTTCACATCCTTCTGTGAAGCTGTTATTTAAAGGACATTTGGTCCATAATGTAGGATTTGCTGTATTCAACACCATGGACAAGATCTATTACTGAGGCAGGGATATTTCCAGAAGGTGAGGTACAAATTCTTAAGATTTCTCTGCTATGAAATTTTCACTATGAAGCTTTCACTGATGAAAATATTTGGTCATTAATATTACAGTAGGGACAATACCGTTCCTACAGTGTAAGATCTTTGCTATTTAAACTTAAATAATTATACAGTAACTCATTTTCAGACAAGAATTCAGACAATAATACAGCTATGAGACAACTAATAGGATTCTCATCTTTGATGCACACTGTCAAAATATGTTCTCAAGGCTATGCAAAGAAAGTTTCAAAATTATCATACAGAACAGCAAGGCATTCCCAAACACTACTTTAAGAAAACACTTCAGCTACTTCACACTTCACAAATTTTAACATGTATTTCAAGAAGTTTGAGGCTTTCTCATTACTTATTTCCTAAAAAAGCAAGCATCCAGCTGCCATTTCTGAAGAAATTAATTCCACGCTCCCATGTATCAACCTGAGAAGAATAGTTTTAAGGCTAAAATACTGAGCTGGCACTTAAGATAATAGTTTCACTGACACACAGACAACACAGACTCTATACAATCTCCTAACGCTCACAAATGATGCTAAGTTCACTAATGCGTTTGAGATAAGCAGACACTAGAATGGTGAACACTAGAGCATAAACTGATCGTTGCAGTGAAGCATAGACAAGGGAAAGAGTAGATCAGCCTGAACACAAGCAGGCTTAGTGTTCCTGCAACTCAACTGCAACAGAAATAGCAAAGCTGCATCAACACTAAGCTAAGCTAAGATATAAACTAGTTAGAATATTACATATGCAGCATTAACTCTCCAGAATACAATTTACACAGATTGTCCAAATGAAATCCAGACTCCTCTCACAAAAGCAAGGAGTCAGTATCAAAATGATCAGGCTATTAACAGGTAGAAGATGCACAGGAATTTAGACGCACCTAGTAAAGAGAGAAGAAGGAATTCCAGAAGTGACTGAAAAGTTAATTGAATTTTTTCACTCATATCACCCAGCTATTAATATAAACAGAATCAAGACAGGATATTCAGTGGAGAGTTTCTCTAGCAGTTCTACTCAGCAGGAGCAGAACTGATACAACAGTTTAGGCTGGGCTGGCCGCTAAACAAACAACAGATGCTCTCTATGAGCCCCTCTTCCTTTCCAGAATGGAAGGAAGAGAGAGCTATAGGTTTTAAAAAAAATAATTAAATATTAACAATAAAAATAAAATATAAAAATTAATAAGAAAATAATGAAGTATATGGAAGGATATACAAAACCAATATCAAGCTCCCAGAATGACCATCACATCACTGGCAGGCACTGGGAAAATCCCAGACTGGACTCACCAGCAGATGGGAACTGAATTCAGGAACACACGGATCGGGATCAAAGGCAGAAAAATGGACAGAGTCCTCCTCGGACGCCAGCCATTGAGGAAGAGAGGGCTGACCCCTTTGATCCCTCAAATTTATACTGAACATGATGCAGATGGGATGGAACACCCAGTTGCTCAGCTCTGGGTCACCTGTCCTGTCTGCTCCTCCCCACAGGTGCGACCCCTTTACACTCTTTGGCTTCCAGCCCTCCAAATTGGCACATAACAAAGTTAGCTGACCCTGGTTGTTATAGCAGTAAGTATAAGCAAGAGCCTCCCTGCATACCATTCCTTAGTATTAACTACAAACATCACGCATTTCCACTGCTAGAAGCAGACATTGCATGAAAAACATATTAATTTCAGAGAGTACAGTCAGTTAGGAGAGACTTAACTGAAAAGTAAAATTACTGAAAAGAAAATTGGTTTTGTTCTACCTCAAATGACTGATTATAACTTGAATGATGAAATTAAAAAGATAGAAGGGACAGGTAATCACTACTGCAACTTTTCATCTCCAACTTCGTTACAGAACCTATTAGCAAATCAGGCATGAAAAAGCTATCCTCTGAAAATGCATTGGTGCATTCAGTCTGGGCTACAGACATAAAAAATTCCACTTTCCTCCATGAATGGTGCACTTTCTACAGCTTTTCTGTAAACATTCAAACTCCAACTAAATACACATAACATATGATTTTAATGGGTAAAAAGGATAAATTTTAAAATGCAGTTTCTCCTTCATTGTAACTAAATTCCCCAAAATAAAACCAAGAATAAGGATTGATCTTCTCAAACTATGTTCAGCCTAAATTGGACAAATAAAGGTTACTGTAAAATAGTTCTCTC
The DNA here is from genome assembly GCF_964106895.1 of Numenius arquata. NCBI lineage: Eukaryota > Metazoa > Chordata > Aves > Charadriiformes > Scolopacidae > Numenius > Numenius arquata. The sequence goes on along the minus strand of NC_133587.1, from coordinate 25,243,813 downwards.
TTTCCAAACCAACCAGTGTTTTCATTTATGTTTAGGATCCTTATAATATTTTTTTTCCACAGATTTATTTCCCTCATACGAAATAAGAGAGTTCACAAAAAATAAGAATAAAACTTACCCCCATTATCTGTTCTCTTTAAAGCACCATCCTTATGAGGACATAATTCACATCTCTAGGAAAAAAAAGCAAAAATAAAATAAAAAAATGGAATGATCATAGGAGCATTGAAAAAGAAACCATACACATCAAAACTATTAGCTGACTTTAAGGAAGCAACCATTCTTTAAAAGTGAATGGGGGTGTTTTCCCTTAACCTTTACTTGAATATTAATGTTAGTTTGTCATAAGCAAAGCTTTCTCCTCCAAATCTTGAAACTATGATATATATTGAAGCTACTCACAGTTCTATCTCCAAGTTTTTATTCCTGGACTCCACACCCTGGAATTCTGGAGACAAGCCTCCAAAAACTACAGCACTGGGTAGACTCGCTTGTTAAGAAACTTGAGCATATTTGGGCACAGTCCAAAGATTCCCTACAGTATTCCCTTCTCCTAGGATCTCTGTATTCACCAAGGTGGTCAATCACAAAGACATGCCATGGATATTATAATACTGTGGCTGATTTCAGTCTCTGCTGACTCTCACTTACCCTGAGAGACCAAAAACAATCTCACTTTCTGTCTCAGAAAAAGGAGGTCACAAGTTGACTCATCCTTGAAATTCTCCAAGATTGAATGCCTGGAAACATGCAGTTTGACATCATATTCTTCTGACATACACCAGGGTCACAACAGTACAATCTTTCTGCTATTGCTGCCTCTGTCAAGTTCCTAATACCAAGTTTATCTCCAAGCATCCTGCAGCAGTGTGAACCAATTCCAAATGAGTTCAGAGATGAAAGAAATGGAACAAGTTTGACACACATTTCACTTCACCTGCTCCAAATGACATGCAAAGGAACACCATTATAGGAAATATTATATCTAGATATAACCTTATTAAAACCTTTATATATTCCCAAATTAGGGGCAACTCAAAGCATACCAATCTAACAAGCTTTTTAAGAAACTGCAGAACAGTCTGATCATCAGATGCAAACTTAACACCACATCCTTCAAATGGAAAGGGACATCTGCCATCAGTACAGATCTTCTCTGTGTTCTCTGAACAGTACAGTTTTCCGTTACCAGCTAACTGGCAAGTGAGCAGATAAAGGAGCCTATGATGCTAGAAGTGCATCAGAAATAGGTTGTCCAAACTTATTTGGGGAATGAGAAATTCCATTCCTGAAATTCATATGGCTTAAGTATATCTTGAGGACTATCTATTCCTCTTAACCTGTAAGAAAATTTATATTAGCAGCAAAAAGACTTTCAAAGGGTAGAATAGAGAAGTTCTTAAATTATTTTTGCTCAGTAGATTGGTATAGACAGTTGTACACAGGAAGAATCTTTAGGATTGCTGTTTTTTTTCTTTTGCTTCACTTATCCCTCCCTCACATTCACCCACTAAGATGACGAGCACTTTATTGAAAGGCAGCATTAAGTCTATGGTGAAATTTAGAGATAAAAGTGGTTGAAAACTTCTGAACCATTCTATAAACTGCCTGCAGACTGGGAGCATTACACAATTTCTTTTTAAGTCAAGATTATAAAGACTTCCTTGTCACTGAAATGAACTAATCATATGCAATATGCATGTGAGCTGTATCTTAACACACCAGCTCTCCAAACATTAAAGACTAGGTGCTGAGAGACATTCAGTAGCAGTAGGTTCATTTCAGTGAATTCCCTATACATTGAACCATATCCTGAAAGCAAGAAGACTGGTATATATTGATGGTAATAGCGCAATAAAGTTTGTTCCCACCCCAAAGCTGCAAGCTGGCAGCTTAAAGGCAAGCGAGCAGACATGATATATCTGCCACTGACAAGGGAAGCTGTTACCGTAATCTATCCTGCCCTACCTCTGCAAGCCCATGGAAGTTTGACATAGATTTTCACTAGTGGCAAAACCAGTTTTGGAGGTTCTCTTCTTTCCTCCACCTCTCCCTTATTAATCTCTCTCTCCACCACGTCAGCTGCTGACCCAACTATCTGTAGAGCTGCCCCTTAAACCAGATCAGTGAAATGGAGTGAAAGTAACTTTTTCTTTTTAACATTTTTAATTCAGGTCATAACACTGATGCGATTTAAGCATAATCCCACAATCAGTTGCATCAGCAAAACTGAAGGCAGGGACCATAGAATCATAGCACTGTAGCATTAACAATTAAAGAATTAACAAACTTCTTGAGCAAACTTTACCACAAAATAAAAAAAAAAAAATTAAATTATCACAGGACACTGAGCAGCAAGGAACTGAACCAGTCCTTTCTGCAGAAGAGTTAAGTGCGCTCCATTCAGTCTCTTCAGAGTTTGATTTCAACTAATTTCTTTTTGTCTCATATCTCTAATAGGACCCAGGTCCATTAGGTCTTCCCTCATTAGTCCTCTGCAGCCTTGGCTGTAACCAGTCAGAGAAAATACAAGACAGAAAACTGAAGTGGAGGAGGGAGCTTTGACAGCGGAAGAAAACTTAAGTGCAGAGAGTTCTGCAAAGTATCCTCTCGCTGGCAGGGAGCAGGATGCCTGCCCTCAGCTCTCATGGAGCTGGACAACTGTGTAGAGATACTTTCATTCTGATGACACAGAGCACTTCTGGTGCCCTGAATTCTAGCTACAATCTCCAATAAAGTAGTATCCGAGTAAGCTAATACACCACACAGCGACCCTTCCCGCTTCACCCTCTAGGTTATGAGCCTAACTCCTTCCCAGACTCCAGACTCTCAGATTCGGTCACCTGTTTCTGCTCTCCCGAGTTTCAATACACACCACATAGTAATACCAGTAGCTTTGCCAGGTGAGAACAGTGTGCCTTATCCCTTGAAACAAACAACTAGTAGAGATTTCTTCCTTCCTTTTTTTTTTTCTCTTCTCCAAAACTAACACTTTATTACTAGTTCTAAAATCTTACAGCAAAATAGCATTTAAAAAAAAAAGTTATAGTTTCAGCTGAGAATTTCCAAAGTGACTGAAGAAAATCTTAGGTGCTTTCAAAATGCTTAAATGCATGTTGTTACAAAGGATGCTGTATAGAGAAAGAAAAGGAGATAGTAGGGTGTGTATGGATTGCAGCAGTCCAGTTGCTTATAATTTCTTATTTGAATGGTTTTGTCCATGCAATGTCTCCTTCTTCCAGTTTATTGATGGACAGAGCTTTGAGTTTAAGCTAACAGCAACAGCCGAATCTCTCTAGTAAATGCCACATCACATACAACTTGTATGATTGAAGAAAGCTTTGATCTCTGTGACGGAGTATAAGGAATAAAGGGTTCTTTAAGGATGGTCAGATGGTCTGTAACATTTGAGCACACAGACCATCACAGAGCTCTCTTCTCCAGTTGTATGTTTTAAGTCTTAGCTCTGGCAAAGGATTTCTGACACGGATTTATTGTCTGAGCATTTAAAAACATTGGGGGAAACTACTAGACAAGCTGGGAGGGGACGGGGAGAGAGGAGGGGCAGACATGACACCCACAAGGTATCACAGCATAAATAGGGCATGTTCCTATGATTGATCAACAGTTTAGATAAACATCACCAGGCTAGACAGTGCAAATGTGAACACCAAAGAGGCCAACTGTGACAAGAGAACAACAACATCCTTTGGTGTGCTGAAGGGCACTACTCCTGTAGCAGGGAGGGACATGTGGTGGTGTCGGTACAGCAGATTTGATTTGAGGAAGAGGAGTGAAAAAGACACAAATGCCGGTGGAAGGAAGACTGAAGTTGTAGCAAGTGACATTGTCCCTTCCCTTCCTGTCCTTATGGAGAATAACATGGACGTCTCATTTTTGCATCTCTTAGGTAGAACAGACTAAGTTCACAGATCTAGCCTCTGTCCAAGCAGAATTCAGGTGAACTCTCAGCAGGAATTGCTTTGGACTAGGAGGTCTCCTGTAGAGGACTGAAGTGAAACCAAACTCACAGTTGTGCAGCTGGAACAGTCTGACACTGCAACTGTCACAACTCAGCTACATAAACAGCAAGTTAATTAAGTGAAAGAAGACTGATCCTGTAACCTTAGCATCCAGGCAAACTGAAACTGCACTAGGTCTCATAAAAAAACTACTGCCTACTGAGGGATTCAATCTTTAAAATGTCACCCAGCAAAGACCTGAAGTCGTCAAAAGCATGGGAGGCCCATGCAGAAGGCGAAAGAACCCACTTTTTTTTCTGTCATTATTTAAAAAGTAGAAATAACCAAGAAGAAATAAAGAACAGTAAAATAAAAAAAAAAAAAGAATGGAGATGTCCACTAAAGATATGTGTCCAGGGGAAAAAAGTTCCAAGATTGGAATAACAAAATAAGAGAGGTAAAGAAAGAGCTAAATAAATCCATCTTCCTATACTGAATTAGTTAGTCTGATTTGGCTCCACTACATCGTGACACAAAGTTTTTCCTCCTATTTTAAATAAATATGCCTGGCCATTTTAACCAGGACTAACAGCTACCTTAAGCAGTAATAGATGACATTAGACAAATCTAATTTTGGTTAAACTAACTCTGCTGATTTTTCAGTTGGAAACAGAGGAAAGGCATAGAGAAGCTGATTTAATCTAACAGACTACCTTACTCCTGCTGAAATGTAGAGCAAGAGACACCTAGTAGACAGGAAACAAAGAGAGATAGGAACAAGACTATACAAGTAGGAGAATAAAAAAAAAGAATAGTAGGAATATAGCATTGTTCTTCCCTCAGGGTTCTGTAAATTTGGAGCAAGTTTCATAAAGCATCATCTGCAGGCATCCATTATATGCTGTCTCTTGTTATAAGAAAACAAAGGTTAAAGAATTCTTGTGCAAGTAATTTACTGAAGTCTGGTCCAAGGCAGGCCAATGGAACCATTCACCTGAATAATGACTGTCAACCAAGTAAAGTCTTGCAGGACTGAATTCCCAGCATTGCAATGAAGCAATAAACTGTGTGTCTCAATATGACCTGTTAACCTAAATAACGCAAGAAGATCTACAGCAGATTAAATAGACCACAGTTCCTAAAAGTTAGCTGAGAAATCAGGCTACAGTTCCAGCTGACTTTACTTCAGGCTCACTTTAAACTAACTCAATTGCACACTGCTGCCAAAAGATGATCTCTGGCCATCCTCCGCTGTGTACTTTCTACTGCCTCCCTTGCACTGGGAAGAGCATTCATTTGACCACATGAAAATCCTAATCAGCAAGCTCAAAATAAAATGCCCTTTTTTTTTTTTCAGCCACATCACTTCTTTGAGCCATCTTTCCATAAGGACATACAAAGAACAATGCCAGATAAAAAAAAGTAACAGGAACACAGATGGGGAGCAGGGCAAGGATACAACCACCCTGTTCAGGAGGTAGCATCATCTATGCTTGCTATAAATAAGTATGGAATTCCTAAGGGACTTAAAAAAAAAAACAAAAAAAAAACAACCAAACACTAAAACACCACCACACCACACATACACCAGAACATCACCACACCCACCCACCCAGCATCCCACCCCACAAAAAACAAAACCACCCAAAAAACCACACACCACACACAAAACAGACTAATTTAAGTAGTAATATAGACATATTTCTTGGGCCCAGACCCAAACATATTTATTAGGATAAATTTGTTCTTTTATTTCCCTGACATTCATATATTGTAAGTTTGTGGTTTTAACAGGTATCAGCCATATACACAAACTGTTTTAATTTACAAGCTTATTTTCCCTCCCAAGCTATACTACATCCAGCATGACACCTATGCTTCCAGAACAGTTTTTTTTAATCCAAAGTACATTTTGATTACAGAATTACTGTTTCACACTGCTTGACAACAGCAAACTATTTAACTGAAAGGAACAACTTTAAGAGATTCATGAATTGCAATTTTACTTTACAACTTTTACAAATTTACTTTTTACTTTTACAACTTTAACAAATTGTAACTTTGTTAAAGTTACAATTAACAAAACAGCAAATTACACAAAATCAGCATGGCAGTTCTTGAAACCTGACACTCAATCTCTTCCAATCCTCTAATCAACAACAGTCAAAACCTGACATTACAAAACATTTTATTCTGCTGCTCCTGTTAATCATTAATCAAACAGCAGAGTGGTTAACTCCATTTGGTTTTGTTGCAAGTTTTTGTTTACATTTTAGTGAAAACAAACCCTGCACAGACTCCATGAAATTCTTATGACTTTCTTAAAATTAACCTAGGAGGAGCCAGTTGTCAAGAAGTAGTTATTTTATTGCTTTACTTCTGAATTTGCTTCCAAATACATCTATTTTACAGCATGCCATGCTACTGGGTATTTCTGTCTATACCAAAATGCACTAACTCAACACACTCCCCCAAAGCACCTTGGGACATCTACAAAGATAAACAAAGCAGCTGATCAGAAGGTTAGTTTCTAATCAATGGCTTTCCAAGTGGCAGCCCCCGATGCTCTCAGCAACCTCGTCGCCCATTCATCAGTAGCCAAGGAAGTGTGTAGCACAGCTGATTGCATCCAGGTAGTGGTGTACCAAGTTCTGTGGTACAGCTTCACCTACCTTCACCAATATTCCATCCCATTTTGTCACACCCTTGGGTGTTAGCAGAAGGAAACGTATAAAAGTAATCTCTAATGGTCTTTATCATATCTAAGATGATCTTTCCCAATCCTATAGACTTTGAATATGCTAGATAGTCTTACACACTATTGCTTCAGATAATATGAAGTATCTGAATATGGGTTAAAAAGCTAGTTTAGAAGGATAAAGACATCCACACAGGTAGTTATTGCAGTTGTGTAAAACTATTTAATGCTGGCAGACACATACCCATCATTGTAAAGAGTATAAAAATTCTGGGGAAAAAAATGGAATATCTAGAAAACAGCTCTGGAGACAAAGTTGATCACAAATTATGCCTAGAGTTTCGGTTATGCCAATGCTGCATATACGTCATCCTACCTATACGTAACTAGTTGAAGTTCTTTATTCTCTTTTTTGATGAAAAATTATCTTCTATGCTTAGAAAGTTTTTGCTACTTATTTTCCTTCTCCCCAGAGGGTGTGAAATTAGTATTCCATCTTCTCCAGTGGAAGGAGTTTTACATTTTTCTCATCTTCCTTTTATAGTTTTCTTTCTACATCTCTTTCCCCTAGTGTTTTGGCCCATTTCTTTGATAGGAGAAAAAAAAAAGTTTAAAAAATAATACAGATACTTTCAGTGTTTTCATTCCAGTGTAAGAAAAACACCCTTTTCCCCCTAATCGTTTTCCCCCTAATAAACCTGGAAAAATTGGGGTCATTTTTGTGATTTGTTTTATGTCCAAATAAACATAGCTCCCTCTATAAAGAGAAGCCATATTCCAAAGATACTTGCATAAAAGTGTACTAATTACACCAGAGACAACTAGATTGTACTTAACAGAAAACCTAACTCAAATTCAGCTAATCAGAGGGTATCTGTGGAAGAATTTTAGTGCTTAGTGACATGGTTTAGTGATGGTTGATTTTTTTTCATCAGAGTTAGGTTGATGGTTGGACTAGATGATCTTAAAGGTCCCTTCCAACCTAGAAAATTCTATGATTCTAAGAACAAATGCCTTGGAGCCTACAAAGAAACAGTTTTTCCAAGTATCTGTGAGTTCTTCTTCTTCTTCTGGTTGTCTAACCTTGCAGAGTGGTACAAACCAGTATACTGGAAATTTAGATCTTGTTATAAATTCTATCAATAGATGAGAATTCACAGGCAGTTAGTACAAAAACAGACACAGCAACAGGATGCGTACCAGACTGACCATGTCTACGCATCTGCTGGCAATAACTTACCCCAGCCCTCAGAATCCAGTGACATCTCATTTTTCCATTCACCCCTTCAAACTATCTTCTACGAAGCAAAACCCTTACTGCCCACATACAAAGGCTAACCAGAAAAGATCATCCTCTCAGCCCTTGATGCCTCCAGAAAGTTCAATAAAACTCACAAGTATTCCCAGATGCTACCAAAATTACTGAACCTCTACTCACACCAAACTTACGCTATCTATTCTTATCAAATCCTTTTACTCTGATATTTTACTAAACTTTTTGGTGTTTTTTCCTTAAAACCAATTAGGTACTTCAAAAATTCCCCATTAAGAGTTTATTTCTGGGTGGTTTTGGTTTTGGTTGGTTGGTTGGGTTTTGTGGGGCTTTTTGTTGTTTGTTTGTTTGTTTGTGGTTTTTTTGTTTTTTTTTTTTACACCCATGCTTTATAATACTTGTCAGCATCAAAACTTCATTTTTCACTTGTTCAGTACAGCGAAATGGAAAATTGATTATGCAATTCATCCTAAGGCTTCTACAGGAATACATGGCCCAGCCAACGAAGAGACTGCTATCTACAAAACCAAATTCACATTTTCTTATTTATCAGTTTCCAAACTACAGCTGGATAGCAATATACCTTATCAACAGTCTCAACCTGCAGTATTTTAAGACCTTACTTATAAACCCACACAACACCCACCTTCACTCTTTTGATCTAAATGGCTCTATGAATGATACCTTGCAAGTACTTGAAGCAGAAGTCAGCAAGTAGCTAATTACACATTTTTTCAACCAAGGTTTCTGAAGAAAAGCAAACTAAAGTTCCAATGTTTCCAACCTATGATTCACACCAGACTCCAGCACTTATAAGCAGCAATGAAGAACCAAGAGGAATCAAATGATCATCTGCCACGTTCATGAATCCCCAATTGGCTGACACCACTAATAGAGCAAACGAACGCATACTGTCAGTACTTCTCTTCGAAAGTGCTATGTTCTACAACTTGACAACTTAAGAAATTAAGTCATCTCCATCTTCAAATAATCATTTCTTGATGCTGACAAATTTGCCAAATCTCTGCCCCATCTCTATTCAGTCATCTGTCCCAGGAGGAGAGAACTTTTCTTTAAAGCAGACAATTGACAGGTAAAAGAAAAAACAGACTGACTACCTGAAGCATTTCGGGTTTTATACCTGGATAAATTAAAAGAGACTCGACCTAGTTCTCTTTATCAAGGCATCAGATAAAAATATATGCAGATTCAGTTAGTTCTGTCAAAAACATCTACTACAGATAATAAATTTACAGACTATGACAAGAAGATTAGAGGCACTCAACATGCAAATCAGCATTCTTCCAAGACCATCCAGTCAGTACGTACTACAGGTGACATTTAGTCATACTTTTACTCAATAGATGTAAGGTAACTAGAAGAGAGATAATGTAGAGTACAATGTAACATACTGATGACACACAGCATGTATCAAGATCTGGCTGCTCCAGATTCACAAATCCAAAGCCATACATCTCCCACTACATATTTAAGACGAGTAATCCCTGCTAGATGTTGCAGGAATCCAAACTATAAACATACACAAAGTTTAAGATTCACACATTGATCTTTAATGGAAAGCATCAGAAGGCTATGAAAATTACCTGTCGTGGTTGGCTGGATTTCCAACTAAAGACCCTAGCTTTTGTTATCAGACTGAAAATATGCTACTGACCCAACTCAATCTAGCTGAAGAAAACACAGCATGCAATGGTTCACTTCCGTGTCCTCCTGCAACGTACCACAGCTGTACCCTAAAAATTCCTTGGTATAAAATGCTAGCACGCATTTTAAGTAAGGCTCCTTGCAGTTGAGGAGCTCCTTGCTCACTTTACAGACGTCTTCTGCCAGTAATTTAACAGTCTAGCAATGAAACAAACAGTCAGAAAACACATTTGCATAAGAATTAAGCAATCTCTGTAAAGGAAAATGTTCTGTTCTAGTCTCACTTCGGTTAGTAATTTTGCCACAGAACCTTTAGAGCATTTACTAGAGTCCCTGTTATATTGATACTCATGTTAAAAAATTTTTGATCAAGTAGTACTTGAGTGATGGAATGCCACGATTTAAAGCCTGAATACTCTATGTATCCATATTTAGCATAAAGTAATTATAAGTTACTGCAGAAACAAGGTGTACATTTAAGCAAACTGCTGCTAATCAAAGCTGAAAAAAAAAAAAACAGCAGACCTTTTCTGCTGTAATGAAGCGCTTCAAATAAATCTATGAACTGTATAGTTAATAATGTGTATTTAGAAACCAAGCAGCAAGTATGGATACAAGCAGGGAAAAACGCAGCACACACACACACAAAAAAAAAAAAAGCATGAAGGCAACACAATCAGAAATAGCATTAAAACTCCCACTTTGATACGCACAGCACACAATACAGCGCACAAGGTTGAGTTCACCAGTTGGAGTGGAAGATGCACAGAAACTACACTGCACTTCTGCCGCGCCTTCTGCCATTTGTACTCCTAATCTTAATGAGCAGACACTATGCAATCCTAAACAAGCCTGTCATCTTTTGAGGTTGTGTCTGTAATCACTGAATCACTGTGTACACAAAAAAAAATCTGAACAAAAAAAAAAAATACTTTCTCCTACTCACGAAATGCAAAACAAACAACACCCACCCATCTGTGTAACATACAAGAAACACACATCACTCAATCAATAGCATTTCAGAACAAAAGAAGTAGTTTCACCTTCATCACAATTAGAACAACAGAAATTCCCTGTAGTCATTCCACTCTCTGTTCAGTCCAGGTTTTGCCCGTTACCTGTCAAAATTACTATCCTTATCTCAAATTCCTTATGCCTTGCTGTTGGGCACCAAAAAGGACTGCGGTCAGTTGATGCTGGCTCGACTCCAGGTGCCCACCAAAGCTGCTCTATCACTCCGTCTCCTCAGCTGGACAACGGAGAGAAAATATAACGAAAAGACTCATAGGTTGAGATAAGAACAGGGAGAGATCGTTTAGCAATTACCATCAGTGGCAAAACAGACTCAACTTAGGGAAAATTAATTTAATTTATTACCAATCAAATCAGAGTAGGATAATGAGAAAATAAAAACTAAATCTTAAAACACACACACACACACACACCCCGCCCCTCCCTTCTTCCCAGGTTTAACTTTAGTCATGACTTCTCTACCTCCTCCCTTTCCAGCAGTGCAGGGGGACAGGGAACAGGGGCTGCAGTCAGTTCATGACGTGTTGTTTCTGCCGCTCCTTCCTCCTCAGGGGCAAGACTCCTCACACTGTTCCCCTGCTCCATCATGGGGTCCCTGCCAAGGGAAACAGTCCTCCACAAACTTCTCCACAGGCTGCAGTTCTTCACAAACTGCTCCAGCACAGATCCCTTCCACAGGGTGCTGCCCTTCAGGAACACGCTGCTCCAGTGAGGGTCCCCCACAAGGTCACAAGTCCTGCCAGCAAACTTGCTCCAGTGCGGGCTCCTCTCTCCACAGGGCAATGGGTCCTGCCAGGAGCCTACTTCAGCACAGGCTTCCCACAGGGTCACAGCCTCCTTCAGGCACCCACCTGCTCTGGCGTGGGGTCCACCACGAGCTGCAGGTGGATATCTGCTCCACCGTCAACCTCCATGGGCTGCAGGGAGACAGCCTATTTCACCATGGTCTTCGCTACAGGCTGCAGGGGAATCTGCTCCCGTGTCTGGAGCACCTCCTCCCCCTCCTGCTTCACTGACCTTGGCATCTGCAGCGTTGTTGTTCTCACATACTCTCACTCCTCTCTTTTGGCTGCAATTGCACAGTTGGATTTTTTCCCCCTATTTTTAAATATGTTATCCCAGAGGCGCTCTGACTATCGCTAACTGGCTTGGCCTTGGCCAGCAGCGGGTCCATCTTGGAGGTGGCTGGCATTGGCTCTATTGGGCACAGTGGAAGCTTCTAGCAGCTTCACACAGAAGCCACCCACCCCTGTAGTCCCCCCGCTACCAAAACCTTGTCATGAAAACCCAATACAACTTGCTGTGCCTAAGTATCTTTAGTCAGACTCTTTATTCCAGTTATCCAGCTACAAACAAACATTCACTGCCTTCCAGACTGCATAGCCGTTCATAAAAGACCAAACCGTGTTCTTGGTTTGGGTTTTTTTGTGGGAGGGGGGAAGCAGAATAATATTGTTAATAAGTACCAGTTTCTCATACTTATAAAAAAAAAAAAATCTACTGACAATTTATATTTTACAGTCACTTTTTCTTCTCTTATTTAGAAGTTTACTATTCTACTGCTGTGTAAAAGTCACACAAATAACAAAAGTGCATGGGTCAACTTCTGTTATATGCTCAAAACTAAAGCAATTTTTCAACTACTTGATATAGCATTCTAAAAGTAGTTTAGTAATATTCTGATATAAAATGCCCTTTAAGGAAAATGATGGATGCACATTGAAAAAACATTCATTTCAAAATTTCTTTAATAATTATTTCAAGAGATATCTTCAAAGAGAACGCATAGGATATCAGTCCTGAATGATTTGGTGGCCAGTATTTCAAATCGAAGAAAAAAAAAAAAAAGAAAACAGCAAGTATTCTTCTTCTAAAATTAGTTCACCTCTATTGTGACCATATTTATCAGTGTGCATTCTAGCTTACAGATACAGGTGTCATAACCACACCAAAACTGATTCTAAGCACAGGCACAGAGATCCCATTCCCTTGGAGGCAGCCTCTTGAGCCAGAGCTGTCAGAGCTCTGATCACAAACCTATCTGCATATCGAAAGCCTACATTCCTATTTCCTCCTTCTTTGCCTCCTTATGCTGAGGCAAAAAGCAAGTAATACTCCACCTATGGTTATTTTATACCACATAAATGCTAGGCGTGGGGTGTTAAACTACAGATACATCATACAACTCTTATGAGCAACTCTACAATAACAAACTTGCAGATGCATGTGATGAAAGATTATTTTTTTTTTTAAAAAAAAAAAAGGGAACTGGAGAGAGCTACAACCATTGTTATATTAAATATTTAAAAAAAAAAAATAAAGTGTTCAGACAGTGGATCATCTGTGCAACAGATGCGGGAACAGCTCAGGTCTGGCAGGACGTACCTGAACTGGCTTTGGAGGTAAATAGTATAGCTGCATTTCTACAGCTCTGAATCCTTAAGTTATATGTACCGTATGACCTAAACTGACTCTGCACTGACAGTCTTTTGGTCTCTGCACAGCATTCCAAGAAACACGTGCAAGTGCAGAGACTCCACTTATAGTATTCATCTGGATCTCAGCTGAATCTAGTATCTCAAATCTTATGTGGCTAGCTCCACAGGGAGTTGCAGCCCTTCAACACATTCCACAGGACTAAAATCCAGGTGGCTTATTAGACCAGCTATACTGTCACACAAATGTGCCGACTCAGTTCTTGGTCAGTACTGCAATCAACCTCATAAGCCACCCCATCAAAAAAAAAAAAAAAAAAAACAACAACTAACAGAGAAATGCCAAGTTGAAAAAAGACCACCTTTACGACGTTAAAGTAATTTGTACAAAGTCCAAACTGATTCTTCCAGACACAATGACAGGCTTATAATAGATGTATTCCAGTGAAACAGATCAACAGCATATTAATTCACTTGCAACACTGTAAACAATTTGACTTCACATCTACAAGCTGATCTGTGCTTGAGGTAGTAAAACTTCCTGGAATTCATAACACTGAAGTTCAGTACTGAGATCTCCCGGTCTCTCCGAATGGAGCTGGATTCACGAGGACCAGCACCTACACATAGCTAACAAGCCTGACCAAGCTAACTGTACAAATGTCGGATGCCTCTGTGCTGCCTGGTATCCGTGTTACATGGATTATTCTAGCTCCTTCATAACAAGCATGAATAGTACAGTAGCTTGTAGTAAATCACAAACACATTGTCTTTTAATACTCCACTATATACTATAATTAAATCATTCTTAAAATAAGATCATCAAGAAAGATGTTTGACATTTAATAGGATGATGGGAAAAAAAAAAAAAGTCTTGTAGCATAACTGTTCAAAAATTCCTAAACTTAGCTTCTCTAGTCTCTCTTGGATACCAGTACTATCAGTCCCTGGACACCATCCAATTCCCCAAACCAAGACCCAAAGTCCTTTATGTATTATTCCACACGCATACATCCTCACACAGACCCCAATATTACTTCTTCCTACATCAACATGCATCTGCCCTTCTTTTTGATTCAGAAGTTCAGGTATATCTGAAGACATCAAAAGGGGCCCCTATGCAGGGCAATAACAGCTGGTGCTGACACAAGCAAAGCTGGGAGCAGTTGCCACCCATCATGACAGATTCACATTCCAAGCTCACCATAGGTCAGCTAAGATAAATTAGCTGATTTAGGTAATTAGCCAATTTAAGACTTTTCAAGCAATAGTTAAAAACTTACATGGTCATTGTAAAAAGCATATACTGGGATTACAGCTTTCTATTTATTATGTACTACATATGCATGATTATAAGGTAAGTCAAATAATAACCAGACATCTCAGTGTGTCCATTATCCAAATAGTTCAGGTTTACAAAGATCACAGTTTCTCTCACACACACACAAACATGACTCTGCTAGAGGAAAGAATGAGTATGACTTGCCCAGGTATGGAACTGTGCTTTCAAATGAGTAGTTGACCATTCAAAACCCAAGACGCTGGCTACCACCTCACTACCAAAATCGCACAACTCAACCAGCCAGGAAGCTTGTGTGGCTGAAAAAAGAAAAATAATCAGCCACTGCTTTCACTGACAAGCAGTATGTACCAGCTTAGCAGCAGCACGCAGAAAAAAAGAGAACCCAGTAGACATCAGTGTACAACAGCTGAAAGTATACGGGAAACCAACCACTCTAACCTGCTGTTAAGTGAAGTTCTCTGGTGACCCACCTACTTGAGTTACATGCTCCTGAGTTAAGTCTATTTCTTTCAGTTGTTAAAGCAAGAGTAATTGTAGTACACTGTAGTACAAGCATTTAAGTCTGATCTCTTACCAGAATGAATTTCACTGAATTTTTAGAGTTGGAAGGGACCATAAAGATCATCTAGTCCAACTCCCCTGCCGAAGCAGGATTGCCCAGAGCATCTCAGAGCATGTTACTCAGGACTGCATCCAGGCAGGTCTTGAAAATCTCCAAAGAAGGGGACTCCACAACCTCCCTGGGCAGCCTGTTCCAGGGCTCTGTCACCCTCACCGTAAAAAAGTTTCTTCTCATATTTGAGTGGAACCTCCTATGTTCCAGCTTGTGCCCGTTGCCCCTCATCCTCTCACTGGCAACCACTGAAAAGAGTCTGGCTCCCTCCTCCTTCTACCCACCCTTCAGATACTTATAAGCATTGATAAGGTCTCCCCTCAGCCTTCTCTTCTCCAGGCTAAAGAGTCCCAGCTCTCTCAGCCTTTCTTCATAAGGGAGATGCTCCAATCCTTGAATCATCCTCGTGATGATTTATTGATACTGGCAATTTATTTGCCCGGTAACAGCAGCTTAAAAAAAAAAAAAAAAACCCACCACACCCTTGTCATGGTTTCACCCCAGCTGGCCACTAGAACCCCAAAAAACACACAATGCAGACAGCATCAGCAGGTAAAAATACGCCTTCAGTGCAAGACTTGGGTCATTTTAAAGATTAAAAATAAGTAAGTAGAAGCATGCTGAATGTAGTACAGTTAATTTAATTCTGGTTTTGTCTCTAGACAAAAAGACCAACAGAAAAACTAAGCTTCAGTCTCCTACAGCAATGATAAGGAGGTTTGCGTTTGCAAGTAAGCATGTTACAACTTCCAAGTCTGATAAACTGGTTACAATAAAGTTCCAGTTTTCATATTGCAGTCAGAGCTTCAGTTTAGGTTTTGAATTTTAAGGGCTTCTCCCAGACACCTCAGAGACCACCACCATGTTTCTAACTCACTAACATAACAAGTAGCTGTTCAAACTTCAACTGTTGCCAAGCACACACAATTAGCTTCACTTGAGAACCATTTATAACTATGCTATGTTACAAATGGGAAGTTGTTTTTTTTTCCCAAATCAAGATCAGTAATCGACTTGTTGAACTGCACCATAAAGAGACCCCATTAGGTGGAAACAAGAATAGAACACACCGGGCAGAGAATTCAGTTAAGTTTATCACTATTCCTTCTTAACTTCAAACAGCAAAGAAAAGCATCGTCATGCCTATCAAAGCTATTCTCTTTGGTAAATTCAAGAAATTATTGGAACGCAACGAGACATTATTCATTTTAGAACTCAATACAGTTCTCCTTCATTCCTTGTGTCAGGAGAAGCCAGGAATAACTATATTCTAAATCCTGATGAGAATTCCCTACCACGCACAAGAAAAATCCTCCTTCTAGCCACCATTTCTCATTCTCTCATTCCCCCCCTCTATATTTTTAACTTTGCTGTCAACCTGTATACATCAAACTCAGCAACATTAAAAAATGCTGCTCTTAAAACTTTACATCGCTGATTGTATTCCCAAGAAAAGAAACAGCTTTTCCTTAGACTGGGTGGCAGTTTTGATCTTCTGTTGACAAACATTAAGAGAGCACATAGAAATCAACCCATTCTTGCTCCCACCAACTGGCCTGCTTTGCAAAGAGTAACAAAGTCTAGGTTACTAGAGCATTAAAACATTAGAGGCAAGTTGGACAAAAAGTAGAGGAACAGGATTCTTCTGTTCTGTGCCAAAAATTCACACAACTTTAAGTCATCCTATCATTCCTACAGCACTTTATATTAGAAAAGGAAATAGGTACAGCAAACATCTCACGTAAACACTCTGCCAGCCACTAACAGTAATTGACAATTTGGTCTCAGGCTCTTCATTTGTCTTTAGATATGAAAGTTAGAAATAGTTTACACATTGCCCCAAGATGCTGCACCACTTCCTCTTCCAATGTTTATACGAAAAACACTTTCAGAGGCAAATGAATAGCTTAGTCCTAGTGAGTTTGAGTTCTCACTCTTAGTGAGAGTCCAAATACTCCCACTTCATCTTTTGCTGGCAGACAAACTACAAAGTGCCAAATAGTGAAAAATGTGATTATCTTTTTCTAAAAATGCCTGATATCATGCAGCTTGATCTAATAACATACAAGCCTGATTTAAAAAAAAAAAAAATAAACCCTCATGTAATCAAGAAAAAAAAAAAAGCATTGGGGTTTGTTGTTGTTCTGAAGGATTATCTGAATCCCCAATATTTACTATAAAAAAAAAAAGACAGAAAGAAAATGTTTCTTCAACTAGAAGTATCACTTTCCAAGTAAGCATTAGATTAAAATTAAGAACACTACTTATTGGTTAAGCTTTCAACTGGGAATCTAAAGTTGCTGTAAAAGAAAATTGGACACAGGTTCTATTCCCTCCCAGTACCTAACTATGCCAGTATTAAACTGACAAAATTATGCAAAACCCACCCCATAGATAAGAAGAAAATGATCTTTGGAACTGCTTGGGGGAGGAGGGAGGGAGGAACAAACACCTCATTCCCCACAGAAATTGTCAGAATACTTAGAGACAGTTACATATTTCCACTATAAAAAAAAAAAAAAAAAGAAGTCTAAATAGCATCTAGATGCAATTATGACAGAAAGCTAAGCTATTTTCTATTATTACTGGGATACTTGGGTAAATATTATCCACACAAGCATTATAACTAGCATTACTTAATAAACAAAGCACGTACCACTCGGGCTGCTCTTTCCTGAGATTCACACTTCCTGCAAAACCAAGGTCCAGTGGGTACTTGAACAATTCCATAGCAAGCTGTTTTGAACAAGACAAAATATTTCAGCAAACACAAGCAGCATTACAGCAGTACAAATGTTATAAAAAAAGCTTAGTATGAATTGATCTCACATCATTTTAGTAAGTCAAACTGACATCTATACATTGCACATGAAATCCTATCACAGTGGTACTAGAAATGAAGTACAATAAGCTTCCACTTAAGAATTTATGCAAAATTCGTTGAATAAATTTGTTACATTAAAAAAAGTACTGATTAGTTGAAAAGTAATACAACCATTCAAGAGCAGCAATGTTTCATATGTGCTCTGTTTCGCTATTTATTTACCAGCAAAACAGGTAAAACACTTCACAGTAACAAACACCCATCATTTACAGTATTTTTTAAGAGAAAACTAAAAGCAAACTAACAAATCCGAGCCTGTCATAAGACATTCATACGCTCAGTTACAATCAAGTTCTCTTACTCTTTATGAGTAAAATAACTTAAGTAGGAAATCCATAATAAACTGAACAAAGATACAAAGCTTGCTTTTTCCCCCCTCTGAAAATTCATATGGAGCTGTAAATACAAACTAAACTGAGCATTAGGGCTAGGATCTGTTGCAACTATAGCCAGGCTAATAAAAAAAATCCTTAGGAAAGATTTTGAGACATGCAGATTTTTCTGCAAGACTGTCATCTGTATTTTTATAGTATAGATAAAACCCTGGAGCTTGATAAGAAATTCCACAGGAAAAAAAAAAAAAAAAAAGAGATTAGTAATTTGGCAATACTGTTCATGTTTGAAATGCACAGATCAATTAACTTTAGGAACTGCTGAGGGAATGAAAATACAAAAACACAAGTGCTCCAAGTATATTCTAATATCTGAATGGGTTTAACAACTAATAACAAAGAATCAAAAAGCCAAACATTTTCCTCAAAAAAAAAAAATCCTGAATCTGACATCATATTTTTAGCATCTCAACTCCCCACAATCATCTATTACTTAAATAAGAAAATCTCGTTATAGAAAAAATATAGAGATATATGATAAATTAGTAGTTAAGATAAAAGATGAGATTAAATTAGTTATCTTCTAGTGTATATGCAAAAATATTATTAGTTTTGTGCTATCCTGAAGAAAAATAAAGCCACTAGTGCAACAGTAGCATAAAAAAAAAGTCTGAATAATACACCTTTCCTTCTAGAAAGGAAAGTCAATGAAAAAGTTTCCTAATATATACACACGGGTAGTCCATTGACAGATTTTCAAATACATTATGCAAGTACTGACAGACCAAACTATCTTGATAAGCCCTTTCTACTGTACAATAAAAGTTCTTTAACATGAGAGAAAACATCTTGGTTTTGTTGCATCTACATTAACCACAGATGAGGGGGACTTTGAATTCCTTTTTAGAAATTAAGAGGGAGACTTTAAGTGTGCAATCACACATTTAAATTAGCAAGAGACAGTGCAGAGTAAGAAATTAATTACAGAATGCAACTCAGAGACAGGGTTGGCAACTAGATACAAAGCCAACACGAGTCAGGCAAAGAGAGAAGTTGAAGTACTGTTTTTATCTACAAATGTAACAGAGTACACCTAAAGCCTAAAAAAGTCCACCACAGGTTTGTGCTCTGATACAGTGTGATACTGTTTATTGAGTCCCACAACTTCCTTTGGTTTATATTTCCACTACTATGCAAAGCTTCTTTTAAACACATTAAGAGATTTTTGTCCTCCACAACTTGCCAATAACTTAACACTTGAAAAGCAGTTTCCTCTGAACTAATAATAATTATACTAACAAAAAAATGCAGTTAATAAAGTCTCACGGGTAATACTGCTGTCTGAACTTCAAATAAGGACTACCAACTATTACTACCATGAGGGCTACTACTTTTACTAGAGAAAGATTACAAAAAGAGCAGACACGCTTCCCCTACCACCTTCACATGATGCATCAAATCCAAAACATAAAACATCAATGATACAGTAAATCAAAGCACACAGTTCTTTTCTTAAGACCCCTACAACAGCATCTGGACCTAGAACAGGCAGTACTCTTTGTGCCGGATTCAAATTCAGATTTGGATCTGACCTTAAAAAAAAAATTCAATATTCTTGTACCCAATTCAGTGGTGTGTCTCCGTATTAGGAATACTTCCTAAAACAGACTTCTGTTGTTCCCGCTAATTCAGTTTCAACTGCTGCTATGATCAAATTCTTTTACTGAAAATATTAGCAAGGCTCTAGATGCAAAGGAAAATGCCCAAGATAATACAAAAGTAATAGCTGGTTCAGGTATGACTTCTAAAAGTATTCATGTTTTAGTGTTCTTTTTCATGATCCTAAGATTCCACAAAAGCAGAGTTAACTTACCGATTAACATTACTCAGCTCATAAGCCAACAGAAAACCAACTCAAAACCTAATTTCACAGATCCTGTCAGCTCCCCTCTGCATTCATTCCAACACTAACACAAGTAAGTGAATTCCTTTGCAGATCTCTTTAAATTATTACTATTTCTCACTATTTCTTGTCAGTTTACAGAGGAGCATATACCTGAAACAGTTACTATATTATCTTCAACACAACTCAAGACCAAGCATAAGACACACATTAGTAGTAATGTGTTGGGCATTCAGGCTAATGAACTGGATTTTGGATTTTCTCTCTCCTCCAAGTTTTTCACCATCTAGAAGGTGTCAAAGGGCCAGCCACAGAGTTCATATGACTGCTTGGGAGTTGATAGAGAGAAACTACCATCTTATTCCTTATTTCTGCTACCATAAAGCAAAAGTCATCATAACTTCCTTTCTTACAATATGCAACAGAACCCAGTCTCTCCTCTGCTCTCACAAGAAGGGTCAAGCCACTGACAGAAACAAAACAATCGCACATAGAGGGAACATGCCAGCTCCTGAGCTGAGCTGGAAACCAACCAACCAGCCTCCACTAATCCAAACAAATCCAGCACCAGCCGTTCAACTAGCACCCTCCCCCTGCAGAACCACAACAGGAAGTCTCTTCATCTACTAGGAAACATCAGCCAAATGACATTCAAGGAAAGGCAGGCAGAGGAAGAAATCACATGACAGCTAAGTCTTTCCTACACACAGCTCTCTTCCAGTCCTAAACACTCCTAATCTACTGACTGCCCCTCAAATATTTTTTTTCTAACTTGGGAAAGGCAGGAACAACAGGGACTGAGTATAGGAAGACAGAGATACAGCAACAATTGCCAGAAGAGAGATTAGTAAGAAGCTCCGCGAAGAAAAAGGAGTTTTAGGTAGTCTTTGAACTGCTGCAGCTGAAGTTATTAACAGGGTGCAAAGGCAGACTGGAAAGCACAGACACAGCAAGAGGAGGAAGGAAAAAAAAAATGGAAGGGGGGGTTCTTCCTTTCTCGTAGCCATAATATAGGAAGTCATAATACAGGAAGTCTCACATGATGGAAAAGACAGACAGACTAGAAGGACAGAAGATGACAGGACAGGTCAGACCAGAAAGCACGTGGCCATAGAAAGAGAGAAATAGGCTTCACGGGTGACAAGAAGGAGCTGGAAGGGGGGAGGGAAAGAAGAAGGGGAGAAAAACGGTCAAGGTGGGGGCGGGGGGAGGGAAGTAGGCCTAAGGGAAGAGGACAGGGAGCATCAAGAAGGAAGTGGCAAGGCTGGAGGCCAGAGCCGGTGAGCTGGCACTCACCTGCCTACTCACCTTGATGCACTGCGACATTGCAGCCGTGCCCGTCGCAGTAGACAAGCGGGTTCTCGGCCCAGCCCCTCTCGTCGGAGCACACGCAGCAGCCACCGATCATCTCCTTCATGCTATTGGAGAACTCGCCCTCCAGTGACACAGGCAGCAGCAACGGCTCGCTAGAGACCATCTAAGGGTTAAAAACACCGTCGTCAACAACACACACACACGCTTCAATCCCCTGCCTGCCCCCTCCCCCGGCGGTGTCTCCCCTCAGTCACTCAGCCGCCGCCGCCGCCACCGCCGCCACGGCGATGATTTAGGGCCCATGACCGCTGGCTGAGCGCCTTTTCTCGCCCCGGCCCGACCAACCGGCCAGGCTGATAACAGTCAGGGATGGAGGGAGGCAGGCAGGCAGGGGCGGCCCAGCGGCGGCGCGCTGAGGAGGACACCCCACGGCAGGGCAGGCAGACAGGCGAGGGAGCGGGGCCAGCGCGCAGGCGCAGTGCGCGCCGCCGGCGGGGGGGATAGGCCTCGGCCTGGGCCTCCTCGCGATGGTTCACGAGCCGCCCAAGGGAACGTGAGCCGCCGTTGAGAGCGCGCGCGCCCCCCCCCCCCCCGCTTTCTTCCCCCCCCGCCCCCCCCCCTCCCGCAACGGCTCCAACCGCCGCGCACCAGAGAGCGTGCGCGAGGCGAGCGGCGCCCCGCCAGGCCCGCCCGCCCGGAAGCGCCGCCGCTACCGGCACCTGATGGCCCAAGCCCGGCCTGGCTCGGCCCGCCCGGCGCCCCGGCACCCACCTCGGCTTGCTGCCACTCTCCGTCCCCCGGGCGAGTCATGGCGCTCGCCCTTCCCCACCTCCCCCGGCCGGCCTAACCCCAACGGCCGGGCCGCTGGGCGCGCGCGCCTTGCGGGACAGCCCGTGCGGAACCGCCTGCCTTCCCTAGCCCGGGCGAGCGTTAGCCGGGCTTATTGCTGCCCCCCTCCCCTGGGTGTGAGGGGGGGGTGGGGGAGGCGGCAGACATGCGCCCCGCTCCCACCCGCGATGTCACCGCTCATGCCCCCTTCAGGAAGGCCGGAGGACGCGCCCCATTCCCGCCCTCCCCTCCCGCCCCGCAGAAATCATTTTTACTATCTTGTTTATTTTCCCCCTGATGTGACTGCAGGACTAATGCATTCCCGCTCCCAACTTTTATTATCCCGTTTATATCCCCTCTGTGTGCCTGCAGGACTAATGCATTCTGGCGATTACGCCACTTCCCTGCCCTCGCCACAACTTTTTACTATTTTGTTTATTTTTCCCTTAGATGGGGCTGTGAAACTAATGCATTATTAATCCCGCTTGCTCTTCTCCCCC
This sequence comes from Numenius arquata, assembly GCF_964106895.1. Classification (NCBI taxonomy): domain Eukaryota; kingdom Metazoa; phylum Chordata; class Aves; order Charadriiformes; family Scolopacidae; genus Numenius; species Numenius arquata. The sequence continues at coordinate 25,221,071 of NC_133587.1, read as the reverse complement.
CAAAACCTCGCCGTGCGGATGCAGCGCTTGCGGGGCTGCTGCCGCCCCAGCAGCGAAAGTGACGCTGAACAGAAGATATGACAAATAGAGAGAGAGAAACCGGGGAAGGCGACAGAGACAAAAAAAACAAACACGTTCTTCAACACAGCTGTTCTCTACTTTTACTTAGAGGTGGATATGCCTTTCTATAGAAGTTGGGCGACTGGGGGCGGGGGGGGGAGAGTGGTTGGTAAAACAATTCTGTTGTCTCTTTTAATTAAAGGCGGCGGGGGGGGGGGGGGGGGGGACACCACAAGAAAACCTGGGAGGAGAGAGAGCCGAGGTGGTCAGCAGAGAGGAAAATCTCAGGCTATTCAATTCTCCATTGTAAGCAGGTATGCCTGCTTACAGTAGTAAGCAGTGGGAACTAATTGCGACGATTGTTAGGAGCACAGAGAAATTACATGCAGCCTTGCAAAATTCTGCTCCCTCACTTGCCCCAGGGCCAGCGTTTGCTTATTTATTTAGTGTTGGGCAAGGAAGGTATCACTGATTTATCTTCATTATCATGCTAAAAGGCAGAGAAGCAGAATTTGTGCACAGACTATATTTTTCATGAAGATTTTGCAAGTGCAGCTTAGTTGATATGGTATGTGTACAAATCACTACTGAATTATGTACATTCCTGGACACGTTGCTATCTAGACCTATATATATATGCAGGTTATATTTTAACGTTGTTAACTAGTAAAACATCTGCACTTGTGTAGATGATGGGAGAATGACAAACTGCTACATGGAAGGGAGAAGTGCGATGTGCCCAACTCTCTACCCCCTAGAGACATCCGAGTCTGCAGTTTTATGCAGGGTATCTTAGGTCAAGCTCTTTTCTCTCCTTGAAAGTTTTAAGTAAAATTATTTAGATAAAAGGAAGAATAGAGGGCACGTGAAAAAGGAATGATGAAGGTCACTTCCTAGATGAAGAGCCCAGCCAAACACATGATTAACACAGGCATTTGAGACACATTCTAAACTTTTCTCTACAAATGCATGTTCCAGTATCCTTAAGAGTTTAGAAATTTTTAAGGCACATGTAGAAAAATGGGGGTGGGGGACTGGAATGTAGTATGTTTCAGTTTGTATAAAATCATTCAGAGATTGCTCTCAAAAAAAACCTCACCCCACACCCAGATGTCCTATGTCAACAGTGAAGAATACAAATTTGAACATAAAACTATTTACATTATAAAACATACTTGCAACACTATTTTTTATTACTTTTAAAGCTTGTAAAAATACCCTGAAATTTGCAGGTGCAAGCAATTACTTTGTAAGGAAACAAAGCAATTAATATATCCTGGTCTTTTAAAAAAACACAAATTATTTGAAGCTGATAGATACAGTGTCCCAGTCCTTCTTCATTCTTGTCAAGAAAATGACATCTAATTTAAAAAGCATTCTCAATGATTCTGTTAACCCTGACCAAAAAAAAAAAAAAAAATCATGGTACAGCAGCAAATCTGTCCTTTATTTCCCTGACAGGTAAATTAAAATAAATATCCTTTTAAAATGGAAATATATTAAATATATTTTAATTTGTTGGATGGATGTATACATTTAGTAGTACTTGTATTGTAACAAACAATTGTAAATTTTTCTTGCAGTTTTTTTTTTTTTTAATTCATTGAGAAGGTCTTCCTGAAATTTCTTCTTTGAAAAGCAACTAGTACAATTCCCGGGTCTTTTTTTTTTTTTTAAATGTTAGCTATTTTAAAGGCTCAATTTTTAAAGAAGCATCACCAAAAAAATATTAATCACTTTGCAACAACTTGATTAAAGCCGCACCACGGCAACAAGAATATATTTGTGGAAAACCTACTGTATAGTTTTCAAATAAAAATATTTTAATCTCACACCATGTAACACACCAGGTCAGTACTGAACAGCCTGAAATTTTGCTTTGGTCAAAATTCAGTCAAGCCTAATACATTCAATTATTTAATGAAACGTTTATTGTGGTTTTTATGGATTTCTGTTTAATTCTTTCTATAGAAAGAATGTACCTGGACTGAAAGAAACTCCATGACTACCACCTTACAGTATTGTGTAATATTTGGTGGAAAAATTTAGATAACCTTTTGATAGTTCTGTAAAACAATAATTTAGAGAAGAACTTTGAAATGCAAAATAGGAAAAGAAATGCATTACGACTAAATAAATACTGCAAACACTAAGCCTATAACAGCTATGGAATCGGAACATAAAATCTTGTAGCATATATGTTCTTATGATTGTAGTATTTAATAAGCACTGACATGACACAGAAGGCCAATTTTCTTTTAAAAAAAAAAAAAAGCCTGTCCTTCTTATAGTGATATATAAGAGATTAAAATAATTAGAGAGCCATATAATCCAGGGAGTAAGAATGAATAATTTCATTGTTAATATAAATGCAAGGAGAAAATCCAATTCTCTTAAAAGGAAGCTGCAAAGCCTAGAAGCTAAACAAGTTAGATTATAAGAAACATACAGGGACATCATATGTTTTCATATTTTTTTGGATTTTAGATACTTTTTCAAATAGACTGAATGCACAAGTAAAAGAAAATTACACTCTCCAAATGCAAATTGTTTTAGAAGTTTAAGGAATTCCTCAAGAAAATGTTAACATACATTAGTGCATACCACTTTACCTTCGTTAACAAAAATAAAGAGGTATTCACCTTAAATTTTTACCACCAATTAATCAGTTCCAACAACGACGCTAAGATTTTGGAATACTTGGTTTAAATTTCACTTTTTTTTTTTTTCTCTAAAATGTGCAAAATCATATTGTAAGTTTAGTGAATAAAACAAAGCATTGAACAAGAAAAAGTCTTTCATTTACAAAACTGCATTACCAGTTGGATATAATCATCAGAAGAGTCTTCCAGGAATAACAGGAAAAACATAGACTTTATATAAAATGCATACTATAGTAGAAAACATTAATTGATATTGGGACTTGGAGCTGTAGAGTGGGGTAACTCACTTCTTTCCAGAAAGCAAATTTCTTGCAGCAATTTTTACTCCATTTTCAGATTGGGTCTTTGCTGAGAAAGCTTTGATCTTTACCTATGTGCAAAAGGACACATGCTGCAGCTAAACAGATGCAACTGAAAACAGGAACATTGCAATAACTTAGTGATACTCAATAGGCAGAATAATACATCTCCTAATTATCCATTTAAAATACATTGATGCTTGTCTGCCTTTTGTTTATGTGGGTTTAAATCATTAACAGTCTTCACTGAAATACATTCTAATCGTGGGTATTCGCTTCATTTCTGGGAAGGCGGCCGCAAAACGGTCACTTTACACAAAATAAAATGCGACGCTTGCGTGTTGACCTTTGAACGCTGTGTTTTTTAAATGGCAGTCTGCCTTAGATCCAACAAATTATTTCTACCCATGTTCAATTATGAAGGATATAGTACATCTACAGAACCCATATTTAAAAATGGTAACGTATCTTTACATTCTTACTCTTAAATTATACCGAGGAAAGAGTGAAGTTTTCTTTTTCCTCCTGTTCTTTAATATACTGCTAAAATCTGGACTTAACCCATATCCAAATGCAATGCACTGAATAATTTAAAAGTTTCAGCGTTTAACGTGTAGTCACCTCTTGGTGGGGAGTTTGCATGCTGTATATTTACATGTTACGCCAGTTCGGGTATCAGCATCAAAGGTCACGTCAGTACACCTCCTGGACACCATGCCTCTTCATATATTGCGCTATTTTCTTTTGTGCAAACGTAATTACAAATTTTGTAATTCTTTAGACTGCAAAGAAAGGGGGAAATAATTCCACCAACTATTATATTAAATTTCTTGCTTTTAATTGAATTATCACCTTTTGGAGACTTTGGTAAATTCCACTTAACTACCAGCAATGGATAAAATCGGTGGTTTTCAAGTACTGCTTCTGTTACATTTCTTTTGGCATTTAAATGTTAATTTCAGACTGAGATTTACTGTAAACATGAAACAAGGGATTTTCTTTGAATGAACAATCCCAAACCAAATTTCTAAATAAAGGATTCCGAGCACAGGATGCTTTTAAGCGCAGCGATTATTTCCTTTTAAAGATTTAACATTCCCTAAGTGATAGAAGGTAAAGATTTAAATGTGACAGTTAATTTATAATTCTCTACATTAAAAAGGCATTTAAATGTTAACCACATTTTTATGTGAGTCAAGTCAAAGTAATGATAATTACAGTATAATACAAAAGAACCTGAAATAAACTTCTAGCAAAACATATTGGACATTAATGCTGTATTAAGCCCTGAAAAGCTGGGTTAGTAAACTCTGGAATTTAGATTATATGCAACTTAAACGTAGCACAGGGCTATTCTTTAAAGAAGAATACTTCATTTCAAAGTTTGGATTTTTATGGGGTATGTATTAACTCATTGGATTTTTTATTAAATACATTTACATAGCATCACTCCAAAACCAAGCCTCAGATTACTTTTCTTCTATGGGCACATCTCTATGTAGGATTTGCTAAATTAACATTCCATATAAATTAATAGCCCTTTTTCACGTTTTCTGTGTTGCCATCAGCGGTGTGATACTGTGTTGTGTCACAGGTCACATTTATTTGATTTCGATTTAGGAATGGTATCTGTACTACATATTTAATACGAGAAACGACATGCTGAATTTCCCATCAAATATCTTAAATACAGACCTATTTTAGATAGATTTGTATAAACAAAACACATACATCTCACATAGGCGTGGGAAAGGAAAAGCTGGTTTGTTATATGCTAAAGCAAATTGGAGTAAATCAACCGCATCCGAGGGCTCTATAAGCAATACTACTCTGCTTTTCCCAGTACCATTTGGACAAAACAATGTTACTTTTTTATTTAAAGTGTTTTCTTCTCAACAAGGGGCCACCACTTCCCAATCTCAAAAAACACGCCCCAGAATATGTTAATTAATTGTATTGTGTCTCTGAAAGAAAGAGGTTGCCAAATGCAATAAAAAAAAAAAAAAAAAGTCTTTCGATCAGTGAGCTCCGTTCCCACTGCTAGTTACCATCTAATTTCAATTCCATATATATATACATAGATAGATTTCTTCTAGGTATGATTTTGAACACTAAAAACTGCCTTAAGAGCACAAGTCTAACTTGACCACATAGGGTGTATCTGGGAAGCTTAACATTCCTGGCGAATTAAGCGCGCAAGCCTCAGATCACTTTTTGTCAATCTTACTATGGTGCTGCAGAGTCGGGAATGTGGGTAATTTTTATATCGTGGTACTTCCCAATTAAAAGTAACAACAATGTTCCTTTGTGAAAAAAAAAAATAATAAACTTAATATATTAAAAACATCAACACATTCCGCACAAATACAAAATAAAGAGCAATGAAGAATGGCCACAAACGGTCTCTCCCTGACCATTTTTTTTTAATCTTCCCTTTCAATAAAATATATTGTTTTAGTAAATACAAGAGCATTAAATGTCCTTTTGAATGACGCGTTCTAAATTTGTAGTTACCTTTTAAAAATTGCCAAGCAGCAATCAAGAGTAAATGCATCTCCGGAATATTCAAGTAGAAGTAAAACAAAACAAAACAAAAAAATCTTTCTTTCCTCGATCTTAAAGTTAATGCCTTTAGATATTACCAGGGTGGTGTTTTCCTATTAAATATTACTTGCATCTTCAGCTTTCGAATAGCATGGATGCTTTTTACCATCTAAACTGAATTGAGCTTTTATTTGGAGGAGTCCCACAAAAGCCTGCAAGTTTACAAAGAGTGAAAGAGAAGTCCCAAACTGTATTATCTTAAACAATGACCGCAAGCATGCAACTTCCCAAGTGTGCGTGTGGGGAGTAAAGTCACTTCACAATTATTTTCAGCTAGGTGATATCTATAAACATCATCCTTTAACTTCTTTTACTTGCTGCTCACGATCTGTGCAAAACATTAATTTCTTGGCGATATATTTAATAACATAAAAAAATAATCTAGACATCATTTCTAATCTTTTAAAATAAATTCTCACGCACTCGCAGATAACTTGCTAAAAATAATCACAGTTCTCCTAGAAAGGATTTTCTTAAAATAACTAGTTCTCTAGAAATTCTTTCCTCATCACAAATATGAGCCCCTGCCCGTTTTGATTTAATCTTCCAGAAACAACGTGCAAAGACATATTTTTTTGCCTTATAAGATCAAGGGCACTTGTTGGAAATTTTCTTGAACATCAAGTTAGTCAATTCTTCTCTAAGTAAATACATGAGAAAGTTCAGGTCTAAAATAGCATACCAAACCAATTTAATTTATAATTATTTGCGGGGGAGGGGGGGAGGGGAGAAGGAGGGGGAGGGAAGAGACACAAACACTTTTCCTACAAAACAAATCTTTAAAAATCTCAAACCAACACACAACAATCGCTTGGGGGAGGGAATAAATCCAGACAACACGGTGCTTATATGAAAAACAGGATAAGATTAATCTTCATTTTTATAAACAGACCATTAAGACGAGTTCCTTCAAAAATTCTCTTTGGCTACATTTATTATTCCAAATCCAGTGGTTCGGAGCAGTTTCTCCCGATTTCTTTAAGAAGCCTTGTTCTAAAATCCACCCACAAACAGACGTTACTTTATGTACAAATCCACTGCGGTGGGGTTTGTTGGGTTGGGTTTTTTTTTTGTTGGGTTTTTTTGTTTTGGTTTGGTTTTTACCTTTCAAGTAACACGTGAGCTACAGCCTCACAGCAGCTCCCTCAGTGGATGGATGGCACTTCTAAAGTCTCCTCTCTACTTATGTACCCCTTTTTTTCTTGCCGGAGCACCCCCCTCCCTCCCCCCCGGCGGGAGCTCTTCCCTCCTTCCCTCCTTCCCTCGCTCCGCCGGCGGAAAGCGGCGCGAAAGAGGCGGCCGGGGAACAATGGGGGACGCCGGGAGGAGCGGGAGCCCCGGCCGAGCTTCCACCGGCCCCGCCGCCGCCGCCGCCCGGCCCCGCTCCCTGCGGCCGGCGAGCACGGGAGGGCTCCCACCCCGGTCGGCACGGCCCCCTCCATGTTCCCTACGGCAGCCTGCCCGGAGCCCGCCCCGCTGCCGTGAGACCCTCGCTCACCCTTGAAATCCCCCGGGCAAGCCTGCCCGTTCCGCGCCGCGCTGCCGAGGGCACCCACGGATTTACTCTCTCTCTCTCAGCCGCTCACCCCCAAAACTCTCCCGCCCCCGGCGCCAAAGCCTTTGCCGGAGGGGCGAAGGGGTCTGCCCCGGCTGGCCCGTCGCCAGCCCCGCTCCCGAGCCTATCCCGGGGTCGGCGGTGAGGGTAAGGCCGGCCTATGGCAGCCCCTCACCCCTCCGCCGGCTGCCCCCGACCTCCCGCCCGTCCATCGGTCCGTCCGTCCCCTCGCGGGCCATGAGCACTACCCGCAGGAGAGGAGGCAGCACTACAGAGGCGCTCCGACCCGCGGGGCTGCAGTGCTCGCTCCTTCCCTTCAGGGGACGGTGCTGCGCACAAAAGCATTGTTCTCCTCCCTAACCCCCAAATCCCCTTTTTTTTTTTCCCCCCCGCCGGGAGAGGGGAACGGGGAGGACCGGGAGGGAGGAGGAAGGCTTGGGGAGAGGCTCCTCCGCTTCGCAGCGTCTCTCGCCACCGTTGCCTTTCCCGAAAGTCGCCCTCGTGGCGAGCCAGCCGCCCGCCCGCCCGCCCTGGCGGGCTACCTGCAGCCCTCTCGGGCTGGCCCGCAGCTGCCCGGACGAGACTTCCTGCCCCGCTCCCTCTCCCCCATCCGCCCAGGCTCCTCCGACCCGCCGCCAGCCCCGCCGGGCTCCCTCGTCCCCCTACTCGCCATGAGTGGCTTTTCCACGTGTCCCCTCCCTCGCCTAAAAAAAAAAAAAAAAAAACAAACACCGCCGAGGCTGCGAAGGCGCCTCTGCGCCTTTCCGTCACCCACGCTTCAAGTTTCCACCCGGGATCACCCCCTTCAGGCACCCACGGGGGGTGGAGGGAACAAGGTGGGGAAAGAAACCCCAACCGGTTCCGACGCCGGGCGCCGTTTGAGGGTTTCATCCTCAAATCCCTGCAAAGCGTGCTGCTTTTTGGATCTGGATGGGCTGGTCTGGGGAGCGAGCCCTCTGTCAGCAACGGCGCTGCCCACCCTGGTGTGTGTCCCCCGCTCCCCGGCCGAACTCCGGCAGGACGGCGCGGTCCCGGACACGAGGACCCAGCGGGAACAGGGACGCCGGGATCCAGCGGGAAACTCAAAAGCACGTGAGGAAAGGAGCGGGAGGTACAAGAAGACACCGAGGAAAAACCACGGCTCGATTTAAATAATTGCATAATATTAGGATTTAACTTATAAATGTTTACATTCGCGCGATTTGATTAACGTCACGTTTCATTTCCTCAGAGCCACTGACGAGGCGCTTTAAAGCACGAGATTAGCGTCTCCCAGCAATATTCAACAGGCAAACGCCCCCCACCCCCCCACTCCCCCGCCCTGCCTGCCCCCACTGCCGGGCAGGGGGGGGGCCTCACGCCCCCCCCCCCGACCGCCCAAACCTTCCCCTCCCCTCCTCCCCGCCGCTCTCACGCCTGCCCGGCCCATCTCGGTGTGTGGGGGTGTGTGTGTCCCCCCAAGCTGACGGTCCCTGAGGGGATTCCCCCGCAGCTCCGGCCGCTTCACACCCCGTCCAAACGCGGCCGCCCCCCCCCCCCCCCCGCCGTGAGGCGACGCCGCCGCCTGGTTTTCCCGGGATGGCGGGGTGGGGGTGGCGGTGGGGGGAAAGGTTCGCGCGCGGCCGGCGCGGGGAATTGTGGGTAGGAAAGTGGTCGGGCGGCAAAGGAAGCGGCGGGGGGGGGGGGCGCGGGGTGAAAGGTCAGCGGCCGAGAGCCCCCGCGCCAATGGCGGGCGGCGCCTCAGCGGGCGGGCCCCGGCAGCGGCTGCCGGCACCACACGGCCCGGCCCGGCCCTTCTTCCCTCACAGCGAGCTGGGGCTGCCGCCCGCCCCGGCTGTAAACACCAGGGCTGTGCGTCCCCGGCGGGCGGCGGGGCCGGGGGACGGGACAGGGGGCCCGGCCTGCCCCTGCCCTGCCCTGCCCTGCCCGCCGCCCTTTGTAACGGTCCGCGGCCAGGTCGCGCGCTGGCGGTGTTTGTTTGCACACACATACACCCCCCACCTCCCCCCGCTCTTTGATGCAATTTATTTGATTTGCAGATAATTGCAGAAATTTATTATTCCCCCCCCCCCTCCTCTCCCCCCCTTCCCTCCGCCGCCTCCTAACCTCCGCTTCCTCCCTCGCCGCCTCGCCGGTTACCAGGGAGATCCGTCCTGCCCGCCGCCGCTCCCCGCACGCCGAGGTCCCGGCCCGGGGACGGCCCCGGCCCCGCTGCCGCTCCCGCCGGCCGCGGCTCGCCCTGGCGGGGACTCTGCGGTGAGTTCAGAGCCATGGAACCGGCGACTCTCTGCTGCGGCGGGCTCCGGCGGTGAACGGGACGCGGGGGGGGGGGGGGGAAGGAGGGGGTGTTATTTAAATTGCTCCGCAACTTTCTCGCCGTCCCTTGCACCCCCGCCGCCGCACAGCCTCTAAAGGTAAAGTTTAAGTGAGTCGTCGTCGTCTTCCCCCCCCCCCCCCCCTCCTTCGCCAGCCCTCCGCAACGAGACTCAAACGGGGGAGGAAAACGTGAAATGTTCACAGGGAGAAGTGGTTTCCTTTGTTCTTTCATTGTTTCTACCCGAAGTGGCGGAGACAAGGACAAACGCTTACCTTCTCTCCTTTTTGCTCCAAAACACACACGTTCCCATCAGCTGTAAAATGCACGGTCCACCTTGGAAGCGACTACAAACGTCGGGAGAGTTTGTATTCCATTCTTTTTCGCTCTCTGCTCTTTTAAGCGTAAGATTAAGTTGCCGAGCACGTTGTTGCAAGCTGTAGCCCCCCGCCTTAGTGAATGGTCACGTTTAGGACCCTCCAAGTCCATCCTAATTCTGCCAGTAGAATTGAGGGTATTGGAGGTCTAAACTTTCAAAAAGGAAAGGGCCCGCGTCTATCTAGCAGACCTGAAAACGCACTCCGTTCCTCACTCACTCCCACAGCCCGGATATAAACATTTCACCCCAGACAACTCAATGAAATACACATTTTAAAGCCTGAATGTAGAAAAGCTGTTCCCTCAGCTGAGATAAGCTGCAAGCAAACTGGCCTGGAGAAAATCTACCCCAGTGTGCAGGAATCGCTGCTGTCTGGAGTTTAAAACAAACAAATAAATAAGAGCATCATACAGAAATATTAAGCGTAAAGTTTAATGGGAAACAACTTCCGAGAGGAACATGCTACCCGGGGTGGAATGGAGAATCACAGCTTTCTAAAGTGTCCCTTTCTCGCCAAAATTACTGCTTTTCATCCCCCCCTCTACCCCCCCCGTGCGATCAAGGCAGGGGAGAGGAACCCGTTTTCTGCTCCCTTTGTAGTCCCCTCGGTGTCTCGCACCCAGCCACATTGGGAGGCAATTTCCCCCCAAACCTTGCTTTAATCTGATTATGATGAGATTTGCTGATACAATGAATATTTGAAATGATCCTCGTGTCTTAGCGAGCGGGATGCGTTTTCAGGCTCCGGTTTCCAGGGCTCCCCGCCGCAGAGGGGAGAGGAGCGGTGGGGAGACCCTGCTCGCCGGGGGGGGGGGGACGGGGGCCACAGCTCCCTCCTCCAGCGCCCAAAGGCGCCGGATTAATTCAGCCCAACTCCCCCCAGCCGGTGGTTGGAGTCGGGGTCCTTAAGCGCCTTTTCCCCACACACACCCCTTTGGCAATTTAAAAATAAAAAAAAAGAAAGAAATAAAAAAATTATATATATTCAATAAAAATAATTTAAAAAAAAAAAAAAAAGAGGATGCAGGCGACCCAAGTAATTGTGGGACCGGGAATGCCTGTTGTCTCACCCTCCTCCTCCTCCTCCTCCCGATGTGGCCTTAACAGCAAACTGGAAGGCCGGCTTATTTCATAGGGCCATGTTACAACCAACAAGGTAAATAGGGAGTCGTGGGGGGAGAGGGAGGGAGGGAGGAAGGGAGGAAGGGGGGGACGGGGACTTTTCTTTGATAGCATTTAATTGGAATTGAAACATTCTGGGGCTGTAAACATTCTTTATTTATTCAGCACACATAAGCGGGCATTGTTTTATCACCATCATAATTACGGTGTCCTTTTAAACTTAGTGATAGCGAAGGAGATAAGGGAATGCGCCTGTAGCTCCAGATCAAATCGCTGACTCTCCCCGGGTCACCAGGATCCACACGGTCCTTGGAGATGAGGAGCGCCAGAAGATTGTGGCCTTACCATCCCTTACGTCATGAAAGTGATTTGTACCACATTGCTAATTTGGTGCAATTCATAACCTCCTGATCTCTTACGTTTGCAACTGCTTTTCAGTTTGCAGGGTGTGTTTTTTAAGATGCAGTTCCCCAGTGTAGAAATTAAGAGCAATCACCTATGTGCAGGAGGGGATCTTATTTCCCAATGTTTGTTGCTTTACCTTTGTCTAATTAAAAATGCAAACTTTTAGGATCCTTTCAGAACAAAGCCTCACCAAATCCCCTTTACGTCCAAGGATTTGCAAATTTATAAAGGCTGCATTGAATTCAGCATGGGTCAAGGGGCAAAAAAAGGGTAGAAGGTCACTGCATTTTGATTATGGGTCAGTAAACAACATGGCATGTAGTATGTGTCCAGAAACTCCTGCTAAAAAGTATTTTTAAACTACCAGGAGTACCTAACTCAAGAAATAGCTTTAGCCCGTGGTGATTATAAATTGCACAAAATTCTAGTGCGCAAGTGACACCCCAGCCCCCATGGTAAAAAAAACAACAACTTAAAAAGCACTTAGCAAAACTCTGCACTGCTGCTTTGTTTACAAAAAAAAAAAAAAAAAAACCAACAACAACAAAAAAAACCCCAAAAACAAAACCCAAAAAAACCCACCCCCCCAAAAAAAAAACTACCAAAAAAACGGAACCAACCCAACCCTGGAACTCCCAGGCATAAGAGTGTTAGCCAGATTAGGAGGGTTGTTTTTTTTTCAGACTGATGGTTGGAATTTCTTTGTCCTACACATTTAGAAGATTTCGTCCTACATTGTGATTTGTTGTTATACTAGAATTTACGGCAAATTTTAGGTACAACAGTCACATTTGGCTGACTTTAAAATAGCAGAAGGATCCTATTATACTGTTCTTTGACCCTATTATATTTACGTTAGTGGACTCTTTGTGATAGCCTCTAGCTGCTTTCTGTGTCCTCCTTGAGCAAAATATGCCCAGTGGTATCTAAAAGCAGGCTATAGGGTTAGAAAACAAGTTCTCATTTGAAATATATATTTCTTCCCAGCGTCGTGAAAGCAAAACGTTTATTTAATGCTTGTCAATACCTGAAGACATGGTCCAGCACTTAACAAATAATAATAAATAATAATAACACTACTCTAATAATGTGGCAATCCTGGTGTGAAAATGCACATGACCTCTTAGGTTTTCCCGAAGATTTTCAGAAGAATTCTCCCCGTTGGTACAACCGCTGGTGGACATCGCTGTTGCATTTCCCAACGCAACGTTTAAAAGCCTGTAAATGGTGTGTGCATTACTTCATTGCAGAAGGAAGAGGTCAGGCTGAATTGCGCTGGTATTTAAACGTAATCATGCTATGAAAATAAATCAAAACATCACGTAAAAGGAGTATTTTAAATGTTACACACATTTTCTTTCTGGAACGACGAGGTTCAGCACTTCCCCGCGAGCGTATATATTTTAACACAAGTTTACAAAAATGAAAGTATATTATTTCCAATAAATGGGAATAGGTCTACAGCCAGGTATTATGAATATTATTTTGCTCTTTCTTTTCTAATGAGGTTTATCCTTCGGCCAGGCAGCTTCAAGACTGAAACCCTACTGCCTATGGAGTGTAGATTGCAGATTGCACGCTACTCAACGTGAAAAGGAGCACGTTTGATTGATAGTCTGTGTGTGTGTGTGTGTGTGTGTGTGTGCGCCTACACACACAACTCTCCGTAGTTGCCATGTATATGTATTTGGCAAAAGCGGGCATCTCCGGGCGTCCTTATCGTAAGAAATGCGAGACAAACACCCATCCCTTTAATCATGTTCATCTTTGATCACCAGCGAGGGTGACACAGTCCACAAAATTAACAAAGAAACTCCCTTGCTTTGGAGAGAGATAGCTATGTGTACATCTGGGGCTGCACACACATGCACGACACACACCCGGACACACCAACATGCAGGCACACACCCCGGCTCCCAGTAAGTAAATTATTGCATAACTTTTCACGTAATTGATACCAGACACCTTTAATTTTGCATTTTTCATTCTTTTGGCCAGCAATCTAAGCCATAAATGTTGGTGGCTATTGATCGCAATCCCCTGTGTGCGTGCAAATCCATTTTCAAGTCCCCTGCCTTTAATGTGCGTGTGCGTGTGCAAGGGGCCTCCGCCGGCTCTTTATCAGGATCTACACCCCCCTCATCGCCCCCCCAGCCCCCAGCCTGCTTGAAGACGACCCCGGATACACACCGTGTGCTGATGGCAAAGGGAAAGCACACGCACACCACCACCACCCCCCAAAAAAACCCCCAAACAAACAAACAAACAAACAAAAAAACCCCAAACCACAAATAAATACCAAAAAGCCCCAAACAAACGATGGAGAAATAGAGAACCGGAGGTCTCCGCGTGAGGTGCGGAGAAAGATGTGCGACCGAAAGTGTGTGTTAGTAGAGGGTGGGGATGTGTAGGTTTGGGCGTCTGACGTTTCCCAGGACTTCTGGTGGCTTTCTCCCCGGCGACGTTTGACTCTGCCTCGACCCCGCGCTCACGGCCGCACCTTTGGGGAGAAACCCGAGGTTTTGCCGAAGAAGCCGCCACGACTTTGAAAACCTTTGGTAGCGGCGGAACTCAACCACCAGAAATAACGTGTTTGGTTTGGGTTTTTTTGTTTGTTTTTCTGTTGCTTTTTTTTAAATAGCTGCCCAATTCCCACTGCCAGGCTGTCCCCGGCAGAGCGTGGCTGCGGGTGCCCCTGGCTCCCTGCGTGCGAACGCACGCGTGGATTTACACGGGAAGCCAACCCAGCTCAACTGCCCGGCGAATAAAGGACTTTTCAGCCCATGGCAGGTTTTTGGGAGCGTCTTCCCAGCAGCTTCCTCGGAGTTTACTGTTCCTTTACTGTTGACTCCATAGCCTTAACCTTAAAGCAGGGGGAGGAGAGCAGTGGGGAGGGGGTGGGGGTGTTGGCAGCATATAAGTACATCAGGAGGAATTTTTAAACGACCTTATTGTCTCTAGCTCTAGAAAGACGGCGATGATTTCTTTTTAGCGCCAGCAGCTGTTTTCTCTCGAAACTTTGTCTTTCAGCCTCAGCCTCCACCAGGCTGCCCCTCGCACGGGCGGGAGGGAGAAAGGCGAGGCGGGGGGAATCCAGATGCGAGGCGAGGGAAGGCGAACTCGGCGGCTGGTCTGAGAGCTGGTGCCGAGGCATTGTTCACTGCTGCCGCCCGGTTACGTTTAAAGGCTGAAATATCACGAGATCCACTCAATGATCCTTTTTTTTTTTTTTTTTTTTTTCTTTTCCTCCTTTTTCCTAATTCGAGGGACAAAATGTAATTTGCTGTAGCTCTGCTTGCTCGGATGGGAATACTATCCCTGGGTTTCAAAGGGAAGAACTAGGCATCGCGGTTCGCACACACATGGATTAAGTTGAACAGCGGCGATTACATCTGCGCTGAGAGCAACAGTAGTCCAGGGCTGACTTTTCAAATCTCAGCCCTCTGAGTTAGAGGCTCCCTTGAATAGACTTCCTCCATTCCCGGATGCACTTCTCCAAATTCCCACTTCTCTCTAGAATTCCTGCGAAATTGGGGGCTCGCCTGCTGCATTTCGCCTTGGCGTGCAAAGCTGCGTTTTTTACAGAGCGATTATGCGCTTTATTTTAGCTGTACCTGACGGGGTAACACGAACTCCACGCACCATATTGCCAACACGCGGAGTGGATATTGACGTTTGGGATTGAAGATTTTTTTTATATATTTTTTTTGTTTGTTTTTTGGTCCTCCGTCGATTTTTTTTTTTTTTGCCAAGTCCCAGAAATATGAGATGTCTCATTAATCTCGCGGATATGTCTAATTCTGGATGTGCAGCGATACATAAAAGTGCTCGTGTTTGTATCCAGCTGAACACTGGGTGCACGGCAGAGATTGGGGATTTTTTTTTTCGCAGCGCCTAACGTGCAAACCGCAAGCAGCATCACTTTAACGTGCAAAGGGAGAGGCATGCAGCTATCGCAACATTTGCGAAATCCTTCTTCCTCACGCTCCAATCCTTTAACGTCCCTGAGAAGAGGTTAAACCTGCATGCTGCTTCTTCGAATTGATTTTAAGGGGCTGCTATAAATGGAACATCAAAAAGGGCTGCTCCGAGCGGAATATGCAAACTGCGAGCCAGAAGCATCCTCGCCCCTTGCAATATCGTAGATTGTGTGTGCCAGCACTTTTTTTGTTATTACGTAAAGCCTCTTGGAAGCACCTTGGATATTTTACATTCTCCTTTCTCTGCTGGAAGCAATCAGCACGCAGGAATCCTGACGTGGGCTCCGGGACTATAGGACATTCCAGCTCGTGATCCAGCACGGTTAATTGTGAAAAGTGTATACATTTCTGGCTTATCTATGCTTTGTTATGGGTCTGACGTGAGCCCACGTCCTCCCCCCCCCCCCCCCCCCCCCGCAATATTACGAGCAGAATTTCAGTTAAAAGTGTTACAGTATCACGGTGCGGGAACCCGTGATATTCAGGCAGCAAAATAACCTTAGTCCCCGGCTGTAAAAAGCTAATTAAGCAGAAGAGGAAAATCAAGAGAAACTCGAAAATGTAAGTATTCCCTCTCGTTAACAACCGAGCGTTTAACTTTGGAGCCTCAGAAAGGGAAATACCAGGCTGTTCTGCCCGTTTTCGCTGAGCTTCATTTTCCACACAATGCAGAATAAAACGCTAGTTTAAAGCGGCTACGTTACCGAGGGATTTTCCATCGCTACGATCAGACTTATGTCCTTTAAATTCGCGGCATGCACGAAAGAGCAACGTTTGTCCGAAACAGGCTAAAAATATAAGAAAAGATAGGGAAAAAAGCACGCAAATCCTTCCTCGGAAGCTAGCGACGAGGAAGTCTGAGAGGTCTGAGTGTGTTTGAGCTCGGATTGTTTAATAGAAAGATTTATATACTAACTGTATTATTTACTTTGGGAGGGGAGGTGGCAGTATAAGGGTATGCTAATTAGTGGGAGATTTTTTGGGGGAAGGGGTGGAATATCAATTTTTATTGCATCACCTGTCAGGAGTGTCCAATCAGCGTTGGCTTTAGGGGAATTAATTGATGAAGGTGTCTCCGGACGAGCTCACTTCACTCTGTCATTTTATTTGTAGCTAAAGCAGCGGCGGGAATAGCAGCTGCATTTCTTTTCTCTTCCTCCCTTCACATTCCATTATCATAGTTTCCAATGGAAAAGCAGGGAATGAAAGGGAACAGGTACTGATCTTCAGCAGCAACTTAGAGAAACACTTTGGCAAACCTGATTTTTAAGATTATATATTGATTGTAGCCTCACGGTATTTTTTTAATTTATTTTTTAAATTTTGTCTAAAGTTTGGCACTTCATTCACCAGGAATAACAGCCTTTGTTATATTTTATTAGCAGGATGCCTTGAGACAAATACAGCATCTGGCTGAGGATTGTGTGTGTGTGGCTTTTTCTTTTTTTTTTTTTTTCCTTTTTTTTTTTTTTTCCCATATCTCTCTCTCTCTCTGCAAATGCTGGGAATAATTTAATTCACGAAATGGGAGACCTGAAGTCGGGTTTTGAAGAGGTGGATGGCGTGAGGCTCGGCTACCTCATCATTAAAGGAAAGCAAATGTTTGCACTCTCCCAGGTTTTTACAGACCTGCTCAAAAACATCCCGCGAACTACCGTGCACAAGCGAATGGATCATTTAAAAGTAAAAAAGCATCACTGCGACCTGGAGGAGTTGAGGAAACTCAAAGCCATCAACTCCATCGCTTTCCACGCCGCCAAATGCACCCTGATCTCCAGAGAGGACGTGGAAGCCCTTTACACATCCTGCAAAACCGAACGGGTCCTTAAGACGAAACGGAGGAAAATAAGCCGGGCGCTGTCACCCACCGACCTCCGGCAGGAGCTGGCACCCGCCGACCCCTTCTCCGGCTTCTGGAAGGAGAACAAACTTTGGCTGGGTTTGAATGACTCTCCCCGGCCCCTGCTGCCCATCCGGAGGAAAGCTTTGCGGCCGGGGGACGCAGCCTTGCTACCGGCCTCTCATCTACCTCACATTTTTAGTAAATACACTGGCCACAGCTACCCAGAAATCGCTCGGGCGCCTTGCAAACCCCCCGTAAACTATGAAACGGCGCCGGCGGCGGGCGGCTGCGCGCCCCTCCGCGCCCGCCGCCCGCCCGCCGCCCGCCCCCTCCTCGCCGCCGCGGCGCGGCCGCGGCTCCCGACCGCCGGCCCCCCGCCCCTGCCTGCCCGCTGCCGCCGCCGCCGCCGCCACGGCGCGGCCGCCGCCTCCGGCCCGCTGGGCCCCCCCGGCGGCGCCCGCCGGCCCCTGGCCGCGCCGAGGCCCTGCCGGCCCCGCGGCGCCCCGCGGCCGCCGCTGCCGCTGCCCCGCGGCTTCGGGCCGCCGCCGCCCGCCTTCCCCGAGAGCGGCAGCAGCGACTCGGAGTCCAGCTGCTGCTCCGGCCGCGCCGCCCACGACTCGGACTGCGGCTCCAGCCTCTCCAGCTCCAGCGAGGGCAGCTCGGAGGAGGAGGACGAGGAGGAGGAGGAGGACGAGGAGGGCAGCGGCGCCTCGGACTCCAGCGAGGGCAGCTCGGAGGAGGAGGAGGAGGAGGAGGAGGAAGAGGAGGAGGAAGAGGAGGAGGAGGAGGAGGAGGACAGCACCTCGGACTCCGACTCCAGCTCGGTCTCCAGCCAGGTCTCGGTGCAGAGCATCCGCTTCAGGCGCACCAGCTTCTGCAGCCCGCCCGGCGTGGTCCACGCCAACTTCTTGTACCATCTGGCGGCCGCCGCCGCCCCCCGGCCCCCGGCCCCGGCCCCGGCGGAGCCCGGCGGGCTGCCCGCCCTCCGCGGCGTTCCCGGCGGAGTCAAGCCGGAGCTGCCGGAGGAGTGGGGCCGCCCCGGCTGGGCTCCCGCCGCCCCGGCACTGCGCTGCTCCGGCGGCCTGGGGAGCTGCTTCGCGGAGATAAGAGATGATAGGGTATCCGAGATCACATTCCCACACTCTGAATTTTCCAATAACGCCAAGAGTACTGACCTAACAATTAACTGTGTTGCAAAGGGGGCCTCTTCACCTAGCCCAAAGACAAACAATGCATTTCCACAACAAAGAATACTCAGAGAGGCAAGGAAATGCCTTCAAGCAACTACTACACACCGTGCAGATAACAATACAATAGCTGCTAGGTTCTTAAATAATGATTTTTCATCAGCGGCAGCAAATTCAGAGAAAGATTCCAAAATCCCTCATTGTATTGAATTTGCCACGGATTTGCCCTCTTTACAAACTGATCCTGAGGAGGATGCTGCTTCTCCAGGGGCAGCAGCAGCAGCAGCAGCAGCAGCTGAGCTCCAGTGCACTGATACAGGCAATAAGGCATTGCCATTCCTGCACAGCATTAAAATCAAAATAGAGGACAGCAGTGCGAACGAGGAGTATGAGCCCGACCTTACAACACATAAGCTAAAGTGTGAGTGCAATGATACTAAGGATGAGTTTTACGGTGTGACTGAGAGTAATAACCAGGACGCTTTATTAACAGCCAAGGAAGATTCTGCATGCACTGAGAAAGAAACCACTTCCTTAAACCCGCTGACTCAGAGTCAGGTCCTCTCATGCACTTTAGGTACTCCAAAACCTGAGGATGGGGAGTATAAATTTGGAGCAAGGGTGAGAAAAAATTACAGGACACTGGTTTTGGGAAAGCGACCTGTACTGCAGACTCCTCCAGTCAAACCAAATTTGAAATCAGCTCGAAGCCCACGTCCTACAGGTAAAATCGAGACACATGAAGGAACACTGGATGATTTTACAGTTAACAATAGACGCAAAAGGGTAGCCAGCAATGTAGCATCAGCAGTGAAAAGGCCATTTAATTTCATGGCAAATTTTCCCTGTCCACCATCACTAATTATTGGCAATGATGGGGATTTGTTGCCAGCTTATTCCTTAAACACCACTAAGGATTCCCAACCACCTCACAAGGCCCATCCTGTATGGAAATGGCAGCTGGGCGGTTCTGCAATACCTCTTCCACCTAGCCACAAATTCAGGAAATTTAATTAATAAAATAGTTTGGAAAATATTTTCTTGAACCACCTTTAACTTTCTTACGTTTTTTTTTAAACTCTGCAGGATGGTTTGTACAAGCCCATTAATGCTATACACACTTTTGGAATCCTGTTTTATCACATTGTGAAGACAGAAACCGGATTACTATTTTCTTTACCATTACAACAGTGGGGGTTTTTTGTTTTGGTTTGGGCATTTTTTTTTATTTTTTTTTGTTCTGTTGCATTTGGGTTTTGGTTGTTTTTTTTTTTTTTTTTTTTTTTTGTTACATTCCACAGAGTACTTCAGGCTAAAGACTCAAGTTAAACTCAGTTATTATGGTAGAGCTGGAACACTTTACTGTTTAAATGCTAATAATGCACCAGTACCTCAATTCAACTGCTGCAAATAAATGTCAAAAGGTTGAATAATAAATATTAGAATGAGCCATTAAATTTATGCACTAGATTTCGAAAATGGAGGTCTAACTGTTAATTCAGTTAAAGTTTGTTAAGTTACATGGTTGCACAGTAAGGGTTCACTATAATTCAATGTGGCAGCAGCCTACTTTTCGGGAGCTTTGTTTTCGGGTGCAGGGGTGTCTTTTTCGAAGAGCAGTTGCACTTACTCCCTTTTTTCTCTGGTTTGGAAGGGCTGGGGTCCACCTGAGACCCCAGCGCTGGGAAAAGCTGCCTCATCTGAAACCAGTAAATAAATGTGGAATTCTATTTTTGGTAAAAGGGTGTCTTTTTACTTGTTACAGCCACTCTTTGCAATTGGGAAGCCTTTTTGTTTCACCCAGAGGTCTTAAATAAGGTTACTGTTACCCACTAATGTCATACTTAAGTTGTGGTCTGAACATGCCCCTTACAAACTTGCAAAGCAACTAAAATATTTGCCCGGCTAGCAGCACAATTTATGGTCCAGCCCCTCACGCTGGCTGGAGGAAATAGCAAAGCAGTAAATACAACACAGAAAGTGAAACGAGAGGCCGTAAGTGGCAAGAATACACAAAACGAGAAGACCGTGTTATTCATAGCTTTTTTGGCACCAAAACTCAGGCGTTTCAACCGTGTTACACTTCCCGGTTCTATCCTCATCTCTTGAAATTTGTTGTCGTGGTTGGTTTTGTTCGGGTTTTTTTTTGGATTTTTTTTTTTCCATGCCATCCTCTCTATGTAGCAGAAACATTTCTACTGCACGTGACAATCAGAGGCAATTATCTATATTTGCACTTAATATCGAAATAGTCGAACAGGCAGACTTCTAGAGTCTAGCCCTCGGTAAGACATGCTGGTATAATATATTGTGATGATGGAAGCAGTAAATCAAAATTATGGAAATTTGCACTGTTGAAAAGCATGCTTTAGCTTTATTTTCAATTAAAAACACTGTTTAAAAAAAAAAAATCCTGATTCCATACACTTTGAATTATTGCAGAGTTATCCGTGGTTTCCTCTCCGTTTGTAAGTTCACTGTTTTTATTTGGAGGAAATACGCTTCAAGAGGTTAACTGTTTCCCTCCCTCCTCCTCCTCCTCCTCCCCCCCCCCCCCCCAACCCCTCGAAAAGAAAGGGAAGGAAAAAAAAAAAGAGAAAGGCCGGAGGCCGAGGTGGAGGCAGAGCCAGAGCTGAGGACGGGGGAAGGTCTCTCTGGCGGGGGGAGGACGGGTAAAGCAACTCTGGAAACAGCCTGAAAAGTTTGCAGCTTGAGAAAGGCAGTTATAATTGAGTTGCTGAATCAGCAGAGTTTAGGATGAATAATTGCTGGTTTCTTTCTTTGGATTAGCATTTTATTTATACTAGATCATTCCCAAATTAAATTTTAAGGATTCCACTCATCGATCAATCCCGGGAGAATAATTTATCGTAAATCAAAAAAGGAAAACAAAGCAACAATGTAGTGTTTACTGTGTGACTCAAAGTCAACATTTCTGATGGCAATCCACTGCCTGGGTTTCAATTATTATTTTTTTTTAATTCCTGCCTTTTGTGATGCCCTCTCCCAACCCCTCCTGTCTCTAAATATTCCAAGCAGTCACTAACCGATTTCTGGTCTGTTTACTATATCCACACCGTAGTAGTTTTCCTCTCATTGTAAAAGGCCTGGTCTCAGAATACCTGCAGCCAAATATATTTAGAAAGAGTAAACAATTGCCTTTCAGTGGAGTTACCCTCCCCCCCACCCCCCCCGCATGCACACACACACACACACACACACACACACACAGAGATCACTTTAAACAGCCAATTCCAAAAGGTGCATTGCATACTTAACCGCTCTGCTGAAATTACGATGGTCACGAAAAATCTGCTTACTGAAGTTGTTCTGAGATGAATGTTTACATGCGTGTGTTTTAGAGCTGCACAGATTACAGCCTTATTGCCAGAGAACTGTAAATACGTACAAAATGTACTGCTCAGGAAAGCCCCCCGCTCTGTTAGAAAGCCGTGTCTGCTTGACAAAGGTCTTCCCCTTGATCAAAAAAAAAAAAAAAAAAAAGGAAAAAATAAAAAAAAAAAGAGCCAAATCCAAAAGCTACAAAGGTGCAATATACAAACTTGAAACCTAAAATTTCATCTTGTCAATTAAACAACGTATCACTTTCAAAGTAACTCTGTCCCCTGACCCTGTTTACTTCCAATTAGAGATATGCCGATTTGGCCAGGAATTGTAAATTACAGAGGTGCCTTTTCAGGTTCCCGAAATAATCCTGGGGTGAAGGGGGAAGGGGAAGGAATAGCATAAATTTATACCAAATAGGCTCTGCAGAGCTGAGGACGTGAAATATGGCGCCCAGCCCTGCCAGCGGCCCGGGAGCTCCAGGCCCGGGAGCGGGAACGGGGCAGGGAGAGCCCCGGGCCCGGCACCCCCTGGGCATCCTCGGCAGCCCCCTCCTCTGGGCTCCCCTCCGTGCAGGCGACATCAAAAGGCAAGAAAGTTAAACAGCCAAATAATTTTCACACGTGTACACCTCAGTTTAGTGCAAAGCCACTAACAAGGACATTCGTGTTTTTACTACCGTTGGAGAAATTAGCCAGGTACAATAACTCGCTGGGGGAAAAAAAAAAAAAAAAAAAGAAAAAGAGGGAAAAAAAAGGTATTCTTTCCAATTCTGGTAGTTTGGTAACTGCTTCTGAAGGCATTGTAATTATTGTTGCGAGCAGAGTTCATTATAATTTCAGCCTTAACAATATAAACTCATGTAATTGAGTTATATATAAATAACCAATTTTCTCCCATAAAGGTAAGTTCTAATAACGAGGAAAAATAAAGGTTTTTTCTAGTGAGCCAGGTTACCATTTTGTTGCAATGTTTACAGGAGCTAAAACTTAAAATGCATTAGTAATGAATCGCCACCATTTTCCAATTCCTGGTGTACACAAAAATCAACAGAATTTTCTAGAGGAAAAAGCAATTGAGGGAAGCACGCGTAGTTTACGGACTGTTCTCCATAGGTATTTGCCACAAGCAGAGTTCACCGGTAAATTTATTGGGAAGATTGCTGCTGCCAGATGGAATACAAAAGAAAGTTTTGGACTATGCTTAATTCTCTAGAGCATTAAAAAGGGAACGCGTGTAATGCCTTCAGCAACGAGGTGTATTGCCTTAAAAGATGTAACTTGCCGTTTATGACAATTTACTTTCAGAAGTGACTGTTCTATAACCTACACATACTTGACTACAGTGGGGTAATCTCTTTACCAGTTGTTTATTTAAAATGCCACTACTAGCAATAATGCAAAATAGTGGTAGCTGTTGTATGAAGTTTGCTGTTCAATCAATTCACTCGGTGATTTTTTTTTTTAATGGTCTCTGATCCTTTTTCCTCTAACAGATTTAGTTGCCAATAAATTAAAGTTTCTGCAGAAACGAGAGCAATGCTATCATGTTTTTGTTTGTCTCTGTTCACACGTGCGAGTGGTTGAGACAGAGGGGTAAAAAAGTGGCATTTTCGACACACGGCGGTAATCTGCAGGAAAATATCCTACATACGCAGTATGTTAAGAGAACATGAAACATGGATAACGTTGTTAATTGTGGTTTTTATGGTTAAGAGGATTGCTGGAGAGAATATGTAACGGCTCATCTTGGGATCTACTTGGTCAGCTCGGGAGTACAAATGGAGGGCGAGCGCCTGAAAAATGAAAAGCGCTGGTTAGCAAAACGAGGAGGGAGGCACTGGGATCTACCTTGCTCAAGGCACGCCCGCAGATATATCCCCACTCCCCTGGTATTTAGCCCTGCAACCACAGAAAGCGCGGCCTCCCCCAGCTGCTGGGCCGCGCCGGGGCTGCTGGGCTGCGGGGCGGCCGGGGCCCAGGCCCGAAAACCCTCGGGGAAGGGAGAGCTAAACCGGTTTCAGGCCTTCCACGTTGCATTTTTCCACTGCGCTGATATAATTATTTGCCGTGCCCTAGGCCCCTCTCGCTCCCCCTCTCCCTTTCACTCCGAGGCGGCCTCACAAGCCCCCGCTTTAAAAGGCCCGAGATGTTTTGCATGAAGCGCTCACAATAGGGGTTGAGGGAATTGACAGTTTCAAAAACAAGGCGCCCTGTCCCTTTCCAGATGCCGAGGACCCCTTTCCCGCACCATCTCTCGTTTGCTCCTCGCTGCTGGTGGCTTTATCTTAGCATTGCAAATATACGGCAACAGCTGTGTTTGTAAACAGGGGGGAGGCCGGGCGGGAGCCCCGCCGCCGCCGGCCCTGCTCCGCTCGGCGTGCTGCCTCCGCTGGCCGCCGCTTCCCTGCCTCGCCAGCCACCGCCTGGAAATTAAAAAAAAAAAAAAAAAGAAAAAAAAAAAAGAGAGGGAGTTTAAAAAAATGAAGGGAGCGGGGCCGGGGTGCGGGAGGAGCGGCGGGCCTGCTCGGCGGCGGGCGGCCCCTGCGCGGCGGGCCCGGGGGACAGCGCGCCTCGGGCCGCCATCTTGCCCGGCGCCACACAGCCTCCCCCCTGGCACGGCTCTCCCGCTCCTGGAGCGGCTCCCCGCGGCCGGGTGGGGCCGGCGCGGCGGCCTGCGGGGCCCCCGGGGGCTCCCGCACTTCAAAGCGGCCTCTCGGCGGAGCCGCGGCTCCCACCCCGCTCCCCCGCTCCGGCTCCTCCGCTGGGGCGTCCATCTTTCCGGCCTCTCCTGTGGCGCGGCCCCGGCCCCGCCGCGTCCCTCCCTGCCCTCTCCGTGTTACAAGGGGCGGTGGCCGGGGGCGGGGGGGGGGAAGCCACGGGGGGAAGCCCGCTGTGGTTCCGCGGGGCATTCGCCGGGCGAGGGGCCGGCGCGGGCGGCCTCAGGCCGCGGCCGGGGAGCTGCCGTTGGGGCCTGGCGCCGGGGGAAGCCTCGGGGCTCCGGGGGAGACCTGGGTGGCTCCGGGGGAGGCCTGGGGGCTCGGCGGAGGCCGTGCGCTCTGCGCCCCTGCGGAGTCGGGCCGGGGAGGGCGCGAGGAGCGGGGGTCAGCGCCGAAAGTGCAACAGGGGCTGTTTGCTCTTGCGGCTAAAATGCAGTCGGGGCTGTAAAGCGTGTGAAATTACGCACTGGTCTCTTAAAGAGTGGCTAATTTATAGTAAATAGCGAGGGCTTTGTAAATGGCTTTATTATGTTGTTTCTTGTTAATTGTTGAGAAAATCCCCATTGTTGAGTGTGAATGGCTTTATGGGGCTAACCCGGTCTCCGCTGCAATTCCGGGGCAGTAAATGGCCGCTCCGCTAATGTGGCCCCGTAGCGCAAGGCCGTCACCGGCCGCGGTGACCTTTGGGCGGCGGGGCCAGCTCGGGCCGGGCCGGGCCGGGCCGGGGGTGCGAGGCCGGGGCCGGTCCAGCGGGGGACGTGCGGGGCCCGGGCCGTGCGGCGGCCGCGCTAAGATGGACGCCCCGCAGGCAGCCCCCCCCTGCGCCGGCCGCGCATGCAGCTTAGTCCCCTCGGAGCGAGGGAGAGCCGAGACCCCGGCCCGGCAGCCCGGCAAGCAGCGCAGCGGCCCGGGCAGCTCTCCCGGCGCCGGGCCGAGCCCGCCGGCCCCGCCGTGGCAGCGCACACGTGGAGGGGCCGCTCTCCGCCCTTTGTTAGCTGCCGCGCTGCCCGCAAGGCTCCGGCCGGCGGCGCGGGGTGCCCCTGCCCCGCCGAGGGCCACCTCTGCCCGGCGAGGGGGCGGCGGGCGCCCCGGCAGCGCCACGACCCCCGGCTTCCCTCGCCGCCGTCCCCCTCGCACAAATTCGCAGGAGGCAGCACCTCCAGCCCCTGTCCCGGAGGGGCGGGGGGGGGGACGACGGACGGTTTGGGGAGCCGCGATGCACTTCCCCAAACTCCCGCGGCGGCCCCCCGGCCGGGGCGGGGGGTGGGGTGGGAGTGGGAGTGGGGGGGGGACGGGGACACGGACCCGCCGCTGCTGCCGGCGGTCGGAGGAACCGGGGGCGCGGGGGCTCCCCCGCCGCCGGAGCGTTAAACGCCGTTTCACCCAAACGCGTCCCGCGTGCACGTGCCTGCATATTATAAAATACAAATCGCGATGAAATGTAAATTCCACTCTAGAAACTTATATCGGGCTATTCTCTTTCCTGAAATCTCTCCCTCTCTGATTTCGCTATTAGGAGAAATCCCCCTGGGTTTAAAGCACTTGTTTCACGGATTTCTGGACAGCCCACATCTGTTGGCTTCCCCCTCCGCGGCTCGACCCTGCTGCGGGCGGGGGACGTCGCGGGTCTCCCGGCTGGGCCGAGGGGCCGCCGCAGCCCCAGCTCTGCCCCTCGGAGCCCAGCGATTTTCCAAACTGCCTCGCAGGGTCGGGATTGAATTGCAAACGGGTCAGATGCACGGCTCCCTCTTCCCCGGGACTTGCGCTCGCGGTGCTTTTCCAGGCTGATTAGTAGCGTCGGAGCGGCCAGATAGGGCTGTACAGTCCATTTCCCTCAAAACAGGATGTTTCCATCAACCTGCATTTGGTTTTCCCCAAAGAGCAGCAGAGAGTTTAGCTGGGAAACACGTCCCGGCTAAACCTTCGCCTTCAGCTGCCGCTCGGGTCACTTCACATCTTTGTATTATATTTCATCCTGTCATTCCCCTTTCTCTACCTTCCCGGGCAAAAATAAATAAACTAACAAACAAACAGAGCCTTGGAATGATGATGGCGAAGCCTCCCCGGCCTCCCGGTTTAGCTCCTCGTTGCTCCCGGAGCAAACCCCCGGCTCCTCTGGAGCACCTCCCGGCCGAGCAGCGCGTTTGCTGGGATTTCCAGAGTCTTTGTGCGTTTGGGGAGATGCGTGTGAAGGGGGCTGCGAGTGCTAAAACCGCCACATAACCTGTGCGAACATATGTTTTATATTTACCGCGATGCTTTTGTATTCGCGGGATTCAGGGGTAAACTGCCCGGGACATTAGCAAACCCAGAAATATTATCTAGTAAACTGCATGGAAAAGGAAAAAAAAAAAAAAAAAGATAAAAGAAAGGAAAAAAATAAAGGGGGAAAAAAAAAGGGGAAAAAAGGGAGAGCCGCTCGCTTTTGGAAATGATCGTTCCATTTTTCGTGGACATGACAGTTTGCGTAAGGGTAATAGCGATAACGTGCTATTCCGCGTACAGTTTTCCAGACCATTTGAAAAACTTTACTGTGTCCGCTGCGGATGTTTGAAGTAGCACATTATAACCAGAAGAAGGATTTTCAGGTTGTTTCCCGCTATGACATAATCGTCCCCGTCAAAATCTGGCTAAGTTCGCCGGAGGGAAAAAGATGTTCATGCTAAATGATGTGGGGGAAGAAAAGAGAGAACGGCGTTTAATACGCGCTATAAAATAATGTCAGGTCTCCTCGGCTGTGATCTCGCAGTCCCTTTTACATTTTAGGGGGAGTTTATAAATGGTTACCTGGGGTTTACAAATTTCGCTAGTAAAATCTCATTAATTCCATTATGATTTCTGTACTCTTCTCCCGTAAAGGAGCCTGTAAAAATGTATTAATTCTACACAAGCCCTGCCATTCATCAAGTCGGTGAACGTTTGTATTTCCCTATCTAACTGCGTAGAGGCCGATAAATAGAAAGGCTCTCCAGATAATCGCTGCTATCTCTTGTCCTCCACGCAGAGCACTTGGTGGTATTTGTTCCGTCCCGGACAAAGCGAGCTTCTTAAAGAGGCTTTAAAGTAGGTGAACTTTGTATAAAAACACACCTGAAAGTTGGGAAGCTTTGTCCGTGTTTGCATTGCTCGTGGGGTAAAAAGGAGGATACCCGGCAGCAATTCCTCATCAGCGGACTTAAAAGAGGCTCCTGCCTTTCCCGAGGCCTCTCTCCCTCTTTCCCTCCCTCCCTCCCTCCCTCTCTCTCTGTAAACACCAGCGCACAGATGCGGCGAGGGGTTCCCGTGAAAACTCCAGCGCGGAGCCCGGCTCCTCCGCCAGCGCCTCCCGTGCTGCGTTTGTTCCTCCCGTTTTTCCGCAGGGGACGGGCGACACCGGCTTTAGGAAAAAGCAAAAAAAAAAAGAAAAAAAGAAAAGCAAAGCAAAAAGCAAGCTCGGGAGGGTTAATGGAGAGTCCAGCGGCTCCCAGCCCCAACGCCGGCACGAACTGCCAGAGCCTTTTGCTGTGGCTTCGTGCGAGCTGCTCTGGCTTCACAGAACCTGCAAAGCCAAGCCGCCTTCCAGACAAAATTTACTGCTTGTATTTGGTTTAGCAACGTCGATGGCGTCTGATCATTCAGAAAGACGAACTACACAAACATCTGATAGTTTGTATTAGAATCAAGCACAGTGACAATCGCGCAGAGCTGGTTTTAATTTTATTCCAAAGTGTTTACACATCGACATATGGTAAATTTGTCTTCGCTGAGAAAGTTAAGAATCAATAGCGTTAATAGCTTTGCATAGACATGATAGCGATTAACATTTTCTGCATCTCTACCGGCCTGAGGTTCCTAAAGATAAATGCTTGGGGGCTGAAAAAAAAAAAAAAAAAAGAGGTTTTCCATTGAAGATTAACTGGCTCTGACCGCAAAGGTGCTTGGAGGTTCCTCGCAGGCACCGCCGAGCTCAGCAGGACTCGCTCTCTCTCTGCTGACCGGGGCAAAGAAGTAGCAGCGCCCTTGCTCCATTTTTATCTTTATTTTGCCATGCCTTTGCTCACCAGTACCTGCAAAGCTCACGCCTGAAAAAACAACTGGCTTCTTCCCGGCGAGGAGAGCTGGTCTATGATAAAAGGCGGGAGCCTGGTTCCCCCTGACTCCGACTGGGATGACAGCGTTTTCCAGGAGCCTCTCTCGCTCCCAGGGAAGCGGGAAAAGCAAAGCTACCCGGCCCGCTTCCTAACTCACTCTTTCTATCAAGGTGCCGCAGTGTGCTCTCCGTTTTTCCCAAGGGATGCCCGGCCACCTTCAGTCGTAGCAAGACGGGGCGGCAAAAACTCGGTTGTGCCGGGACGTTCTCTGGAATCGAGGATGTGCTCCCAAAGAGATCATAAAACTGCATATTTATGTATATTAAACAAAACCCCATACTCGTGACTCATCGACATTTGCAAACGCTGCTAACGCAGCAATTTTCCCCAGCATTGAAGGACCATTATTTTAAATTTTCAGGTGTTGCTTTAGGAAGGTCATGAAATCACGTAGAAACTCTAAGCCTAACCCAATCCACAGATGTCTATGCACGTCTCTAAGTCAAACAGGTCAAATATTTTTAAAACACGCATTTACGAAGAGAGAGGAAAAAAAAAAAAGGCAAAAAAAAAAAAAAAGCATCTAAGCTGGAAACCTGTGGGGGCATAACAAAAGGAAAGAGGCCAGAAAGAAATATCCCACAGTGGATTACAAGGTTACGGGACAGGTCACTATAGGAAAGTTAAACAAAAAATGAAGGGTACATTATATAAACCTCACATAATTAAAAAACAGTTAGTTCCAATGTTGTAGTTATACCCTCAGATATTTGTTGAGCTTGTTGATCAAGTGCCTGTGAATTTATTGAGAGTTCGTTCTGTTAATATACCTTTATTTACCCGGCGTTTCATTTTTCACATAATTAGAAAACTGACCGCAGCTTTTAATGACTGTGTATTTAATGAAGACTATAATTATTTTACACCGCGGACAAATGCGCAGAATGAACTACTATAGGAGGGGACGTAGTCAGACAAGAAATAAACCAAACCTTACAGAGAGAGGACTCTAAGACAGTAATATATTAAATATTGCAGCGATCGATTTCAATACCCTGAGTGGACACGGGAATAAAAATTCACCCCCAAGATGAAATGATTAAGAATTCTTTGTTGGGAGGGAAAAAAAAAAGCGACTATTTTTTTTTTTGTTCCCCCCAGTTCCTTATTGTTCAGGTCAGAAGAGGGCCGGGCGAGCATCTTTCAAGCTCTCGGGTCCCGGTTTGGGATATAACCCTAAAGGTTAGCAGCATCTCAATGGCGTTTCTCCGTGGTAAAAAGACGGGTCTTTGTCCGAAGAGAGCCGTATTAAATATCAAGCCCGGCTCCGGTGCGCGGTACAGGGGCAGGACACCCCCCCCCCCAAACCCCGGGCAGGGCTGCGCACCGGGGGTCCTGCCTGGGGGCAACCGGGAGCCCAGGATGGGCCGGGCCGGGCCGGGCCGGGCAGGGCGGCGGGGGCCGGCTCTCGCCCCGGGACGGCGGCGGCGGGAGCGCGCCCCGGTGACGGCGCTGGGCGGGGGGGAGCGGCACCGGGCCGCTCCCCCCCCCGGCAGCCCCTTTGTAGCCAGGCCAATTAAAACGGCACACAAAGCTGCGCCCCAGCCACCCTCTGCTCCCACCGCTGCCCCCAGCCCTCTCTTCCCTTCCTTCCTTCCCCACACCACCATCCCCCAGCCACGGCCCTTCTCGGCTTTAATTAATAATTAAAAGGCGGAATGAAAATTAAAGAGAGGGCAGAGGAGGGGCGAGGCGTTTCCGAGCCCCGCGGGAGCCCGCCTGGGCGCTGGGGATGGGGGCGAAGGAGGCCGGGAGTCGTGCGGGGCTGTCGGGCTGGGGTCCCCCCGCACCCTCCCGGCCATCTCCCTCCTCCTCCTTATCCTCCTCCTCCTCCTTATCCTCCTCCTTCTCCTCCTCCTCTTTTCGGGGGTGCCGGGGTGGCCGCCCCGCACAAGGCTGTTGGCGGCATCCGGGGCTGAGGGCAGCGGCCGGGGGCTGGGGTCTGCTCCGCTCCCGCTCGGCTGCGGCGGGGAGGAATTACGGTCCAGAAAATGTGAACCTGTTGCCTGCCGCATCCCGAGTGAAAAGGCCGGTAGTCTTTTACATTCCCAAACCTATGAAGTTGGGATGCCACGGCTGGGCCCCTGGATTCACCTGTCACTGCAATCACTGCCCCTGAGCACTGACAAATATTCACAATAAAAGAGTGAAAGGGTCTCTTAAGGTTCACTGATTTGTGTGTAGAACTTTGGAAAACTGCAAACAAGCGAGAAAAATTGTCCATTCTTGTGAAGGGAAATACAAGTTTGCACTTAAACCGTTCAGCGACAAAACCCGAGGACTGGCCAAAGAGGGGGTGACATACACTGTAATCTCCATAACAATTTCATTTCCTCTCTTCCCCCTCTCCCTCTTTACTGGTTAGCAAAGGGGAAAATCTAAGGATTTAATCCCGAGGAAGGCTTTCCATTTATTCCCACTGCAGGGAGAAGGCGATATTGAGAAAAGCCAACAGATCCCCAACAAAATGGAGAGGGAAGTCCTCGGGCTCTGCGCTGGGAGAGGCGGGTTGGGAGCATCCAGCCGAAAGACACATGCGAGTCAGAGTGAAATAGAAACTGGGGCTATTAAATTTCCTTTTAAGTGTGCCTTTGGATTAGTTGTACACGGAATCTAGTAATTAAGGCCCTTCTCTTTAGAGGAAAACCTTTTCGGTTTCGTATTCCAGCGTCGGGCGTGATTGCTGCGTGCCCGAGAGAAAAAAATAAAGGACCAGTTTTTCCTTGGAGCGCAAAAAGTTGCTGCCACGTAAGTGGTTTTTCCTAAAGACGACACTAAATTGTAGGGTATTAGCAATAATCACCGAAGGATCTGTTTGGTACCGTCTGAGGCCTCAGAATCTGCTGTTCCCGTCTTGCTGGGACCAGGGAAAAGCGCTTCCCGATTAAATTCTGCATTAATAGAACTTGGCAACCGGCAACAAAAACCTTGCTTAAGTGAAATGAAGAGACAAAAGGCACTTTAAATGCCGAGGCTGGGGGCTGGGGAGCTTATGCCACTAATTTTAAATGAAGACGACGTTCATGCCTCGCAACCGGTGGAGAGAACCCGTGCTTGGGCTGGGTGAGGTATAGCACTAATTCCCCTCCGAGGGCTCGCCCCGAGGCTTCGGGCAAGGGCTCGCCGCCCCCCCTCCCCCCCCTCCCCGCATCCTCCCGCGCCTCCCGGGGACGAGACCTGGGAGATCCGCAAAAAAAACCCCAACCACCCCACCCCTGAGCTTCCAGCCGGAGCTGCCTCCACCTCATCCGACCTGGCGATTCAAAAGAAGGGACCTCCGTTGCGCCGGCCACCGGGACCGGCGGGGCTGGCGGGAGGCGGGGTAGGAGGGTGTCCCCCACGCACCGCCCGGGAGAAACCTTCGAAATGGGGCATTTCCGCGACTTGCCCCGGGGAAGGTTG
Organism: Numenius arquata; assembly: GCF_964106895.1. Lineage (NCBI taxonomy): Eukaryota > Metazoa > Chordata > Aves > Charadriiformes > Scolopacidae > Numenius > Numenius arquata. Next base: position 25,189,064 of record NC_133587.1, on the reverse strand, counting down.
TTTCACCTCCCCCTCGAGCCGCCGGTGTCTCTTCCCACGGGGACACGCGACTTCGTAAGCCCCTTCCCGATGCCCATGAGCTCTGTGCTACGTGGGGGGGTGGTGGGGGTGGGGGTGGTGGGGGGGTGGTGTGAGGGCAGCTCCCACGCGTGTCTGCCGCCCGGCAGCGCGGCGGCCGCGGGACGGAGCACCCCCCCCCCCCCTCCTCCCCTTCCCGCGGGGTGTGCGCGGAGCGCGGAGCGGGGCCGCAGCCCGTGCCGGGGGCCGGCTTCTGGGCACGGAAATAGAAATGTAACATCTCTCCAGACAAATTAATTTTTGACGGATTTATGGCACGGTTTGCTTTCAAGATATTCATTGGCTCCTCCGAGCTGTAATAAAGTCCAGAGCGCAGAAATATAAACACACGCCGTCTGCTCGGCGGAAACCCTCCAACAGTATCTGCCAGCCAAAGATCAAGACACTTTGTGCATTTTCCACAGATAATGCCCATATTCCGACTGAGTGATCAGAGAACTCCGGTATTGTTAAGTAAAATGAGAGGAAGGCGAGTGACGTGGGAGCCGAACAATGGCATTTCTGAATCAGTTTGGTTGATTGACATTTGGGGGCTTCATGACCCGAGGGAATAGGACTCATTACCGTGAATACACCAAAACATCAACCGAGATTAGAACTCTGGATCTTTTAAAAATCCTATTTCATTCTAAATTATAGTGGGAAAATACCAATTCTAAGAAAAAAGAAAGAGAGAGGGAAGAAATTACTCCCTTATGCTCCTTTAATTGCTCAAAGCTCCCAAATAGAGTAAGAAATAGCGTTAAGATTTTAGGCAGCATTTAAGAGGAGAAAATTAACTTTACAGACTAAAAAATCTTGCCGCTGACGGAACACTGGAGACGAGGAAATACATATTTCTGGGAGCTGCAGATCTTGCTCCGAGCTGACATGGGAATAGGCTCACGGTGCAGGAATAACTTAATAAGAAAGATATTTGACAGATTGAGATGAATAACAAATTAGTTATTATTCCATTTTCCTTTGCTACGCGTTTTATGTACCAAATCATCAGAAAAAGGGCAAATAAGCGTGAGGGATAAAAAAATAGAGGGGACAATAAAAGAGTGAGGAAAAAAAATGCGTGCAAAGCAGCCCGGAGAGTCCGGACCGGCAACGGCCAGGGGTGCCACGGGATTCTGTCTGGAAGATCGGCTGGCTCCGAACAAAATCCACTTCTCACAAAATTGGGACAAAAAAAAAAAAAAGTAAAAGAGAAAAGAAAATAGTAGGGTGCGCGCAGAGGAGGGCAAATTCCCCAAGGGCCGGTGCCCGTCCTGCCCCGGTAGAACAGCCCCAGCCGCAGGCAGTGGCCATCACGATTTGCCCATCTTCGAAACTATCTCCGGATCCTGAAGCCCAAAAAAACCCCCAAAAACCAAACCCCGTCCCTGTCTCCAGCACAGGGCCAGGGTATTTTAAATATAGTTGTATTTGCTTCTTCCTATCTTTAGGAAATAAATGCCCACGGGGTTCCTGAGAGAGGACGAAGCGCCCAACCGCCGGCATTACGAAGGTGGCTGCAGGGGAAGGTGGCCCTGCTATCAAATTTTTCGGTCGGTTCTGGAAGCTGATCGCTTAGGAGTCACCGCTCTGCACAATAGAAACAAGGACGGTTTCATTTATTCGGCGACCAGAAATACAAATAATGAGGACCTTGGCACTCCTGCCAAATAAATGTAGTGTTTTCAGGTTAAAACACAGACACACAAACAAACCCGATGATTATCTAAATGTTCAATTGTACATTTAATAATACGGCCAATGACTCAAAGCGTCCGCGCGCCTAGATATCATCTTTATACGGAGACATCTTGGTTTTAATTAATGACTGCTTTATTCTCGTTATTGTCCGGAAAACTAGGGGTCACGTCACATTCAAATTAAGTTTATTTTAATTTATTTAGGCTCTTAAGAAAAATCAGTGTAATTATATTTGGAATTGGGAGGGAGAGGCAGTTTAGCTCGTTGGAGGGTTGGAACAAAGACACGCCACCCGGGAACGCGCGGTGCCGAGCCCGGGGCAGGGAGAAGGAGCGACCCCGCTTTCCCCCGGCTTCTCCTTAGGTACCGTCCGGAGGGAAGAGCGGGACAAAGTGCTCCCGCGGCACCGCGCCGGTCACCCGCAGACCCCGGCCGCGACCCACCGGCGGGCACGGCCACTCGGGCGGCAAAAGTTAAACCTGCGGCTCTCCTGCCCGTCAGCTCATCCCTGGGCACGGCGGGGAGAGGCGCGCCCGTCCCCTCCCGCCAGCCTGCCCGGAGCGGGGGCGGCGGGGCACGCTCCGCTCCACCGGGAAGCGGCGGTCCCGACCCCGCACCTGCGCGGGGGCCCGGCGGAGAAGGAGCTCCCCGGGGTGGCGGCGGCGGCGGTGGGGGGAAGGCAGCGTCCCCCGGCCGCCGGGGGAACAAAGGCGGCGGGGCGGGGGGCGCCGGCTCGGCCGCGGCGGCGGGTGCCGGGCGCGAGGAGGCCGCGGCGGAGGGGCCGCCCCGCCACCCCCGGGGCCGCCGCATCCCCCGCCGCCGCCGGTGGCGCCAAACGCGGGCCGGCAGCGCCCCCTGCAGGGCGGCGGCGGCGCAGCAGCGCCCGGGCGGCGACACCGCCCCTTAAAGGGGCAGGAGCTCTTAAGGTGGAACGGGCGAGGAGCGGCGGCCGCGGCGGCGGCGGGGGGACTCCCCGCGTCCCGCCTGACGGCGGCGGCCCGGCCGCTTTTGGCGTCCTGAAATACCCTCGACGCTGCCGACGTCTCCATTCTCGCCCCCCGATCCCCGGCGCCGGCGTTGCTGGTTTTGTCGCGCGCGGCGGTGAAGCGCGGAGTGCTCCCCACGGGCGCGATTTCCCACGCGGAAGCCGCGGGGCGGGTGGAACGGCCGGGGGGTGAGGACGCCGGGGCAACCCCGCCGCCGGCTGTAGCGGGGGCACCCCCGAGGGAGGTGCCGGTGGGGCCGCCTGGGCCGAAACCGCCCCTCCGACGGCCGCGGCGCCGTTCACGGGCCCGATCCTCGTGTGTGTCGTCGTCCCCCCCCCCCGAGACCCCGGCGCTTCGTGCTTCGCTTTGTGGCGGGGAAAACTCCTGCCATCCTCGGGCAGCTTTAGCGGGGGGGTTCGTCCGGTTGCGAGGGCAGATGCTCTCCCGCGGCCCCGTGTTCCCCCCCAGCGCACACGGGGACGGCGACAGTTCCCTTTCGGGGGAGGCGCTGCGGGGGCGTTCCCCGGCAAGCTGTTGCCGTGGAGCATCCTCCCCCTGCCTTGCGCCGCTCGTCCCTAGAGCAAACCAAATAAAGTTAATTAAGAAAAAAATTAAAAGGGCGGGGGGCAAATGTCCCCCTCCACAATGTCTGGCAGCCGTGCGTCCCCGTCTCGCCCTCCTCGGGGCAGCGGGTCCCCTCCCCACCCGTCGGCCTCACCGGGTAATGATTTTATTCTGGCTCTTGGGGTTAGTGAGAAGGCGCGGTGACGCTCGGAGTGACACCCGGAAAAGCGCCGGCGCTGAGCCCCCCGAGGGGGCTGGTGCCAGCGGCGGGGGCGGCCGAACCGCGCAGTTCCCAGCGCCGGGTCCCCGGCCGCGGCGGCGGGACGAGCGGACGCTGGCGAACGTCGGCAAGGACACCCACATCTGCACCTCTTTTGGCCTCAAAAAAGAAGCCGAGAAGGCAGGCGCAGGGCTGGGGGGATGCCTGTCGCTTGCGCAAGGGCGCGATCGTTGCTCTGAAAATTCGGGGCCGAATTTCTCACGTTCCTAGACGAGGGATGGTGGGTGTTTTTGGGGGGTGGGTGGGTGGTGTCGGGAACTAATGAAGAAATCACTCAAACCTACAAATCTACATTAGAGCTACTCCGCTCAGGCCATTAAGCACGACGAGGTTTCCCTCTCGTGTTTTTAAGCGGTGATTTTCGAGCGCCACGTATGGCGGTAGCGGCGGGGCGGCCCTTCCGCGCAGCGCCGCGCAGCGCCCGCGCCCTCACGCTGGCTGCAAGCTCCGAGCCCCCGCCGAGCTGGCCGAAATAAGGGCGAAACGTTTTCAAAATTAGACCCATTTTCTGCGCCCCCCCCCCACGCCCCGCGCAACAGAGCTGAACGACGCCGGCTGGCGCAGCGCTGCGCGGCTCTGCGCGGCGCTGTGCGGAGCCGTCCTCGACCTCGTCCGCCGGCTGTTTTAAGTGAAATAGCCCAGCGAAGCTCTGAAACACGGCGAGGAAGGAAGGGCCGTGTCCTCCGTGCATCGCCACCTTATCTTTTGTTTTCCGCTTGAAGTTTCTGCGGAGTAGCCAAGAAATTAGCGCGGGGTCCCTCCCGGCCATAAATTTGGCATCTCTGTATTTCGCTTGCTGGCAAGCTTTCGTAGACGGTAAAGCTGGAAGCTGAGGAAACTAGACAAAAATCTACACCCTGCCGAATTACCGAAGGCACACAGATGCTGGAGAGGGGAAGCGATGTTTCACCCCGGGGGTTCACGCACAAGAGAATTAAAAATAGTACGCGGCGATTTATTGATTAATCGGATGTTTGGGGAAAGGCTGTAAAATCCTGAAGAGGCAAGCTGTGCCACGAGAAAGCAACAATCCCACAGACTTCAGCGGACCGTGTCACAATAAGCCATAATAACCGCGATTAAAGCGGCAGCAGCAAATCAGGTACCTTATCTCCCCTTTTAATCTAAAGCATCAGAATATTCTGTCTTCCCTTGACAAACGAGCCCTCATCCGAAGCATTTTGTCCCTTGCCGGAATGAAACACATTTTCCTCCCCAAAGTAAACATAATGCATGTGACTAAAACACTGGCAGGGCCAACAGCAGGGAATTTAACTTTTAAAGAAACCGATCTCTGTCCGTGATTGATGCTGTGTCGCTCTGACAACAGAGAGTGTGTAGCTAATTGCCTCTATAAACGAAAAAGATATTGCCCTCATTTTATCAAACACATTCTTTGTCCGGGGCTAAAACAAGTGTCACAGTAAATGAACATGACTGTAGAGATTAATAGTTTCCAAGAGTGAAATCTGAATAAGAACCCCACGTTGGCAACCAGTGTCTGGTTTAAACTGTGAAGGAGGTTTGCATTAATTTTTGAGGAGCAGTTTCCCTTCCAAGGATCCACCTATGGAGCTACGATCACCTGAGCGTTGCTGGGTAGGGTAACCCACAACTCCTGTCACCAGGACCCTGAGGACCTCCTGGAGGCCCTTGGGACCCCTCCAGCTGTAGGGACCTCTCTGGCCCTTGGAGCTTCTCTGGGCAGAGATTTGGCCATGGCTGGTCTACAGGGTACAGCACTCCCACCCACCCAAGCTGTCACGGAAAAGGGACTGCAATAGGTTTCATTTGGGTTTCACTAAAGGACAGGGCAGTCCTGACTTTTTCTTGCAGAGGAGCTTCAGATATTTTCTCTTCAAGAATATTTTTTTTCTTTATATCTTGAAGGCCAACAGATAGTATTAAGAAGAAAAAGTGAAAGCTTTGCAGCAATATTGATTCAAACAGGTAACAGCAAATTCTGTGTGAGCACCTAACAAAATAAAATTTAATCTTTAGTCACACCAAAATGTGACTTCTGGGATCTCCCTTTCACAACTGGCTCAGTTTATACTTTTACTCCCATTCTTTCCATTACAAGCCACTCCCTCAACTTTATAAGGTAATGATGCTTTGGTAAGGTAATGATGCTTTGTCGCACTCTTAGTTTTGTTTTGAAGAGATATTGGAATTTTGAAGAGCATGGAGACCATCCCATGCTTACTTTTTGAAATCCAAAAGTGTCATGTAAGATGTATCCTTTCTTAAGGGACTTGATTACAACATGAAACATGCTCAAGAGATGGAAATGTGAAGTGTAGAAGGTCTCTCTAACCTAGTGGGGAAAGGAATAGCCTGACAAATAGCTGGAAACTGGAGCCAGAAAAATTCGCGTGTGAAGGAAAGCATTCATTTGTAGAACACTGCCCAGGGAAGTGGCAATTCACCGCTATTTGGTGCTTTTAAGCTTTCCTGGAAATTATGCTTTTGTCAGACACAAGTTATGGGGCACAATACTGGGTGAAGTGGATGACATCTAATGGCCAATGCCCAACAAAATGTAGTATCTGCTCCTCTAGATTTGATGGTTTTGTAGATTCATAGAATTTAACACTGAGGGTCACGGTTTCTTCTTCTGCTTAGTTCAAAATCAACGACACTGGTCAAGAAGCATGTGAAGATCCTGAAGCACAGGCACCTTCCCATGAGGCTGCTGTCATGGAGTTTTTAATTTTCCTTCAGTTTATCTGGAGTCGTTGTTGACAAAGTACTACCAGAGTAAAGCATCTTCGCATAATTATTTATGCTCCAGATTTAAACTCTCAAGTCCATTCCCTTGTCTATTCTCTCTGAGATTTTGCCCGTTACACCATGGAATAACAAGCATATTCTCGGTGCTGATGTTTTCCCTGCAGAACCTGCCTTACAGATAGCATGAACAGTGCAGTTATGCCTATTAGTCACAGTGCTCGGCCCTGGTGTTAGACTAATTTGGAAAGACTTCCTGCGTAGCAAGAAACAGCAGGATTTGATCATAGTCGGAGATCCATTACAACGTGCAGCAAGGCTCTTTAAGGAGCCCTTATCACCTGGGACATTTAAAAACCGCGCTCCATGAGGCATCAGTAAAAAAAACCACAAAGAAACATTGCATTCAAAGGAAGACGGATCACTCGATCTGCTAGATCTTCTCCATCACTGAATTCTAGGACAGTGATTTGATTAAATAGTAATAATAATAAAAAAATCTGACAAAACAAGGAGAGAGTGGGCAGCAAATATTGACTCTTTAACTGCACTGTTTTGTGGAATATTGAATTAATGTTCCTGCGTGATGTCCAGGCATCAATCCTGATCTCCCTGGAGTCAATGGTGACATTTCTATTGCCTTCCGTGGAAGAGGGCTATTTATCTGAGGGCATCTTGATCAAAATAAACACAAGGAAATAGATTGTACTTGGAAATATTTTGAACTTCCTTTTGCTTGATTTGAACAATTGCTTTGGTCCGAGGAGGTTATTAAATCTCGACTTTACCCCAAGAGAGGTTGCTGTTGTATTACTATCCTCTTTCCTTTGCTGCAGGGATAATCAAACATTTCAATAGCTTTCTGTTGTCTGTGAGACTATAGTTACTTTTAACCCTTTTTCAGCCTAGTCAAACAAAAATGTTAATGAAAACATCTCCAGACAGTGGTCAATTTAAATATCGATTAGACTTAAAAAAGAAAAACCGAGTACTCTATCAACTGTTAAAAAGCAGGTATTTTACAGAGAGGGAAATGCATTGATACACTTTGTATTGAAAAGAAAATCACCTTGTGAAATTTGAGCACCCGTGCTAGGCAAATATACAGCAGATTTGGAGGACATCTTCTGTTTTAAAGTGCTACCCTAGAGCTCACAGCTCATATCTTGGGCTCACAGCCACTGAAATAGTATTCTTTTTTTTTTTTTTTTTTTTTTAAAATGAAATAAAACATGCTGATCTTTGAATGAGCACTATGGGAAAAAAAGTGCATCTCTTCTGGTTTATATTAGACAGCCTTTTTGCTTCCTTCTTGTAACCCTTTTTTTGCCTCATGAAAACATCCCCGCAATAAGATTCACAGCTGTTTACATGAATGTCTAACTATTAGCTGCGGAGGGAGAGAGCTATAAACTTAACTAGTTATTCTTTGGTTTTAACTAATGAAGCTGTCAGTCAATTTTTTCCCTTGATTCCCAGGACAAAAGTAAGTAGTACTGGGAAAATGTGGTTGGTTTTCCAAGTGTGTTTTTGTAGGATCCTATAAATAATACTCTTCAGAAGCATGCAAGGTACAAGCCCCGTTATATTATCCGTCCTCTTAGGTATGAACATTGTGCATTTCTATAGCCTTATTTAAGCAGTCAAATTACAGATAAACACAGACCAACACAACAAACTCCGAGCAAGGATTTACCAGCGGCATCTCAGTATAAAAACCTTCCCCAATGAGTGGATAATTTACTTCCCTCGTTCAGCAATATAACTCAGCTGGACAATTAGAGGCCCTGGTATTTTAATAAAGGTTCTAGGGGGTGGAGGAGGCAGGGAAGGGTTAAGCTGCTCAGCCTCGCCTGCCTCCCAGCCCCTTCCGCGGGGGTGGGTGCAGGGTAAGGAGTGTGGCCTTTTTCTAAGGAGAGAGGGGTGCGAAGGGAAAGCCCACTGGCTGTGTGTGCTGTTTGCTCAAGGGAAAAAGCTTTGTTTGGTGTTACTTTGTGTATTAATGAACCATGCCTTAAGGGAAGGGCCTACAAGAGATTTGGGAGTTTCCCGGGCGGGCAAGGGTCTCCCCGGGCTGCGAGGGAGCTCGGCGCTCCGGAGGGATGCTGAGATCACCGGCTCCTGGGGTTACACGGGCACAAAGCCGGCAGGGACACGGGCCTGTGGCCGTTCTTCGGTAGAACAAGTTGTCCCATCGGGACCCCCCCTGACACTTTTCCCCTCTCCAGTCCAGGCTCCTTACGAGCTCGTCCAGCGGCAACTCCATCCCCGCCTCCGACCACCCCCCTCTCCCCCCGAGACCCCCCGCGGGCCGGCGGAGGAGGCGGGGGGGTCACAGCCTCCCCCAGACCTGAGCAGCCCAGCCCCATTTTTTGCCCGGCTTTTACAGGAATTTCGTGCCTTTACGGTCGCGGGCACCGTTTTGCCGGGCCGGAGCCGCCCACGCGTGGGAGCCGGGCGGGCAGCGCCGGTGCGCTCGTCTCGTTTCCCGCGGGTACCGCGCTCGAAAGGCAACAGCCGGCTTCAAAAGCCGGGGAGGCACGGGAGCATCTTCTGCTTCTGCGGGGGCCACGCCGCCGGTTTGACCCACGGGCTTAAAAATACCCCAGCGGGGATTTTCCGTCCCATCCCCCGTCCGCCCGCGAACAGCCGGGGGTTCCTAAATAGCTGCTTGGGCGCAGTTGTTTAGCGCTCCCGCGGGAGCCGGTGGAGGTGAAACCCGCCCCCCACCCACGTCGCCAGCCGCCCCCCACCCGCGGGTGGGTGTCCTCTCCCTCCCCCTTGCTCTTTTCTGTAATATGCGGCCCCCTCTCCAAACCCACCCTCCTGTTCTTCCATGCATGCCGTGCTGTGAATGCAGCAAATGGATCAGTAATACCTGGGTTCCGGTATTCCCCAGGAGTTCAAAAAACTCCTTTTGGGAAACTAAGGATGATAGAAAACTGGGAATTGCCTATCCACAACCAAATTCTCCTCCAGAGCTAAAGACAGTGAAATGTATTTAGTACTGAGTCTCAATGGAGTGTTTCCTTAAAAATAACCTCATTTATTACACAAACTTGATTAATGCTTTATGTCTGTAGCTGTTTATTGACTACCGAATCAAGTCTTGTGGAACAAAACCAAAACCCACAACAAATCCTAATAATATATGGTAGTGCAGTTAAAGACTGTCTTATAGTGTGTGCACAAAAGGGACTAAATAAAACCCACACGAGCAGCCTTATGCATCCTAACTCTTCGGTACCTTTCTCTGTAGGCTGGGTTTTCTAAAGGTGAAAACAATCTTTCTGTCTTCCCCCCCTCTCCCTCCGGATTTCAACGTGGAATTCCCAGCGATGGCAGCAGCATTCCTCCTTAGCAGGACCCGAAACCTGAACCTTCAGCCCGGCACCCAATTTGAGTTACAGGATTAACTGAATAACAATAGCGTTATTTTGGGTGTGGAAAACGGGTTGTTGGGGTCACGCTGGGAGCGGGCAGTGGGCTGTGCACCCCTCTGCTCCCCACTTTCACCCTCACTGCTCGCCCTCAGCCTCCGGTGCAGTGGGTGCTACAGCTGCTCCCACAGTAGAACCTTGGCCTGGCCTTCAGTTGAAATGTGCACGCGCAGTTATTTTTGGTGCGTTGCCACCATTTTTGTTGAGAATACGACTGAAAGGAATGTTGGCAGCTTTGTATCTTGACCAAATCATAGCACAAAGCTATGGGGCAGAGCAAAGGCTCTTTCCTGGTGCTGGGTCTTTCCTCTTGCTAAATTTCAAAAATCTTTTGAAAGCAAGTTGAAGATATTATAAATTCCCTAATATGTTCCAAAAATATTTTATAAAGGAAAGTGTTTTGCAGCACAAATGCTAGGGCAATCACTTAGTTTACCAATATTTTAATTCAATTGTGAAAATTCCGAGGCACCATTGACAAGGCATTCATTGCTTGTCGTCTCCATCCTCATTTCAAAATTGCTAATACTTCTGTTGTGACAAAGGACTGATTTTACTGTTGTCTGTGTCTACATGTGAAAATTTACCACTAGATGGATTTTTTTTAGAGAAGTACATAGGGAAGACTGTTTCTATGGTCTCTTTGCAAGAGGTTTGCTTATCCCTGTCAGAGTTCTACAGGCCACTACTGATTTTACTAAAACTGAAACGCTTACTTTGACTTTGCATTGTGCATTGTTTTAACAGCAGAAGATGGCATATAAACACCTTTTATCTACTTTCCCTCCTACCGGGCTTGTAACATCAAAGATCATCCCATTCATCTTTGTTTCAAGGCGGGCTGTAAGTTTTCATCTGACAGGGTTGTTGAAAATCAAACTGACTATACTTGATCACAGTGAGATCTGCATGAAAACCCATCTACAAGTTGAGCTGTAACATTTACCTGTCTAGGTCAATTTGAGAACAACAAGAATGATAAGCACATGAAGCTGAAATAGCGTTGTTTCACAGTAGGACTGTTCCACCGCCAGTATAGCAGAAAAGGCTGATTTAAGTAAACGTGGAGCTGCATGCAAAGCCACACGATTTTATCCTAGAGGTTATTAGATGCAATTCGTTGGGATAATTTGTCTTTCCACTTGCCCTGACTTCACGTGCCACATTGCCTGGGGATTATCCCAGCTGAAGAAGGAGGGTTAAGGTATGTGAAGGAATGTAGTGGAAGTGTCAGTAGAGGTTTCCTGTTGAACAGGAGAAGAGAAAAAAAAATAATCCATTCATATGCCTCAGTGTCGTGGGAGCGAAAATGCTGGTCTCCACTGGGGCTCGAGCTCTCACTGTAAAGCTTACAGGTACAGGGCACAACCACAGCCAGCATGAGCTGGAGATTCAGCTCCAGCCTATTGTGGGGGAGCCCTGGGAGGCCACGGTTTCTTGTTGGTGTAGTTTTGGCATTGCTAAGCAAAACAGACCCAGCAGCGGATCATATATTTATTTATACCTTGTTATTCTATCAATTATATAATTTATATATGCAGAAAAGTGGAAAAATGAGAAAAATCATTTCCCTTTTCAACAGGAAATGACAGTATGCTACGATGTTCTGCCACTTTTGTACAGTCTTATATATCAAATAACCTAACTATATTAATCAGATAAGTAAGCAAAATACTTTTTTTTTTGCCTGGAGAGTTAGCCTTGGCTGAAAAAAAAGGGTTTTTTTGACTTAGATATACTGGCTCTCCATGGACATGAGTAGCCCTAAAGAAGCTATTCCCATAAGTAAGTCTTGGACATCATGTATTTATTTGGAAATTCAGTCATTAGCTGAATGACTATAATAGTTTGAGCAAGTTAGCCAGATATATGAGTGTTTATATGTGTATTAGTGGTTGAGCTAGTAATATTGCCTATAACTAAAGCTTTCTGACTCTATCCATTATGTGGCCATGTTTATAACTCAGCCAAACTTTAACTACTGGGACTGAAACTTTTCCAAAGAAATATTGAGCCTGAGGCAGAACTTGCAACAGAAAGTTTCAACTAAAAGAGTTCAGATTTCTCTAAAAACAAGAGTGAGAAAATTGCTTTGTTTGGCTCATGTTAACAAAATAAAAAAAAAAAAATCCCAAACCTTACAGAAAAGCTGTAGTGTTTTCTATAACAGTGTCATGATCCACTGTTTGGGGGAACAACAGTATTTGGAAAGACACTTTTAGCTGCTCCTGGGAAAACATGTGGGAGTTTGGTCAAGCCATGATCCTCAGGGTGGTTACGGTTTGAGAGTCTTTGGGCTTTTCTGTTCAAGTCTCCCAAGGATTTGACCCGACTGGAGCCCTTGTTTCTTCCAAGCTGGGAGGCTGCCATGGGGCTGCCATGGGGAGCAACCTGGAGGGGCTGGGGCAGTGCCTCAGAGCATTCCACGCTTCGGGCCAGGAAGGCTGTGGGGTGCTGCCTATCCTTTCCATGAAGGAAATTTCCATTCGGAAATTATGTACAAAAATAAGTAGAGGTTGTGAAGTCAAGTGCTCAGGAATTAGGAAATGCCAGAGTGACATTTCCTGTGCTGTCTTCCCTTTTTATCCCCCTTCTGTGTAGCCGTTATGATGCAACCTTTGAGCACTCAAACTGTTTTTACAGCTTTCTCCTTAAAGGCTTTTCTTTTCTTGTGATAATTATTTTTTTTTTAATTGTTTAGCAGCAATCGCCTGGTGGCTGTGCATATTACAGAATAAAAATGGAGGTTTTTTTCTTGAGCAAAGTGGTTTTAGTCAAAATCTGATGCTGTTGAAACCGAGTGTTCTGCGATCCTGATGGAGATAGACATCAGTAAATGAATTGGATCTGTAAGAGCTGTTGTCTCTCTTCTTCATCTTTTGTTTGATGCTGTCTTGTCATTTTTGACCATTCTTAGTCCTTATCTCGATGCTGGAGCAAGGAGGCCAGTATTCAGCAAAACAAAACAAAAAAACCAGGCTGGCTAAAACGGAGCAGTTCATGTTGCCCCAAAGAGGAAGGAAGGATGCCTCTTCCTGCCCAACCGACGGCGTGTTCTGCAAGGCGTTACTTATTGCTCTGCCTTCCCCTGCCTGTTTCCTGGAGAAGGTGGAAAGCAAAATGATAAACGTCCTTGGCTGAAGCTTGCACAAATTAAGTTTCAGAGACAGATTACTTCCCAGATCTTATTGTAAATCCTTGGCAGGTTTTGTCTAAACATTAAAAAAAGGTGTTCTGTATATTCCTGTCCCATTATTGCCTGCAAATATATAAATTAAACATACTGAAGCAGAATAAACTTTAATTGTGTCAGATGCAAGTTGTACTTCCAAAAAGAAAGAAGTCTGAATAAGGAAGATGTAACAGCAGTGGTGAAGTTCCTACTTTCATACTGACTCAAATCTGATGATTGTCTTCTAGCATTTAAAAGGCAAATTTTTACAACTGTCCGTAGAAAGCAGTGAGCTTTTTGAAATATAATAGATGAAAACTTCATTGGCTAATATAAAACCAGAGATCAGTTGACTGCCATAGAAGACAGGGTTCTAGATTTCTACACTTGGTAGAAAAGCTAAATGAATTATTTCCCTCCCCCTCCGGGAAGTTTAACAAAATTTAAAAGCAATTGCAGAAATGCCATCGCTGTTGTGACTTGCAGGGGTGTGGACAGCCTTCCCCCCTGTTGCTGCTGCCAGCCTGCCTGCCCAGCCCTGCAGGGAGAGGATGATGCTCTGTCGGGGGAGGCGGCTAGGGGCAGGCAGGGCTCATGGTTCCCCCCAGCCCCTTAGCCCCCCCGCCGGCCACACAGGCTCTCTGACACACTCTGCCATCTGGGGGGTGTTTGAGCGTGCCAGAGCAGCTCCTTGGGTGCTATGAGTCCTATCTCTTATCAGGAGAAATAAGATTCTTCTAGAATATCATCAAGTTCCCTTTAGCACCTGTCTGGAAGAGTTTCTGTGGGTTTTTTTTTTTTTTTAGTATTTTGATTTTTCCAGTCTTTCACTGAATCTGCATAGCTTTTCTTAACATATTACAAGGTATTGTGCACCGGCTTTTTCTTCAGCAGGCACAGATTGTGTTGTTCCCCAATTATTAACATTCCCTTTGAATAAATGTGTGCTTGGGAGTTTCCCCCCAGATTTCTCCTGTTGCTCAGACCCACTGCCCTGCTTGCAGAATGGGCACTTATCCCTGCTCTCACTGCCCATCTCCATCCTGGCACCTCCTCTTCTGCCTCAAGCTCTCTTCTACCTCCTGGCACCGTGTTGCCCTGGAGTCACTGAAACAGGTCTCTCTCCTCTCACACACCTGTAGAAACGCTAGACACCATGTCTGAAAATCAAGCTAGGGTTTGTGGGGTTAAAAATAGCTCCACCGGGAGACAGACAGGCAGCTGAGCCCTATCTCGTTAATTGTAATTAGTTGAAGGTATCTTCCAAACACAGTCCTGTTGTTCTTGGATGAGAAGTGTGAGCATGGAGCCAGTAGGGTGATTCCTCTTAATTCCTTTCACAAACCACCTTATAATATATTTACCTTATGTTATACTATGTATAATGTGATCATATGTTTACCTTAAGCTTTTGGCACACACACGTCAGGTTCTTTCTCGGTATCACCAGAGATGCGGCCTTGTGGGCTGAACCACAGCATTACAGGTCTCATCAACGTGTCTGTAACAGTCTCAAGCTCCTTTTCATGCTCTGCTGTTATGTATTTCCAGAAGTGTCATACACAACCAGAAAGTTGTGATTTTCAGATGGTATTTTTCAGTCCTTGAAATTAATCTGTATGAACTCCAGGCGATTACCCTGTCTATGCTCTGTTTGAACTGGGGTCTCCTTTGATAGACACTTTTGTGCACAAGAAGTAACCAGGATCCTCAGGTCGGTCGTGTCCTATATAGGCAGACCAGAGGGAGCCTGAGCACACTTGTGACCTGCAAACAGCAGCCACATTTTCCTTTTGTTTTCTGTTGAGCTGCAAATGTTTATTTGGCTGGTTTGTGAATCCATCTCCATGGATGTTTTGCTAGGCTGTGCTTGATAAGGAGTTGCTACAGGCTGTTGTGAGCCTGTGTACACTGACTTCCTTATTGAGGAAATGTAAATGAGAGGATTTGAGGACTTCCACAACAATTGAACTCTCCAGTTCTGTAGCAACCCTCATTTAATCTGTGGGAAACTCATCAAAGAGCACCTACCAGCCTCATCAGTTTTGGATCTCCCCAGGAGATTTTGGGGCATTGCAATCTCCTGCAGACTGAGGGGTGGATCTGAAAACGTGAGCAAAACATGGCTCAGAAACCATTCCTTTGTTTTACTCATCAGCTTTTCTTCTTCCTTTGTCTAGACTGTTTGTTTCTTAAATGACAAGATGGTGTTGTCAGTTCTGATAATGTGCTCAAAGCTTTTGTAGATGTGGTGTCTTCTGTGCAGATAGCCTGTGGTTTTGCCGGTAGTTTTTGTTTTGTATGCTTTCTGGTGGTGGTCTGAAACTTTCAGCCTGTCCTCACTGACTATATGCTCAGGATGCAGCGCCTTACAGGCTGCTAATTGTTTCTTGAGGTTTAAGCCTTTAAAAGCTTAAAAATTGTTGCCACTCTTAATGTGTCTTATGAAATATGCGAAGGCTTCTTCGGTTCTCAGAAACAATATTTTGAACTGAATGAAAATCTCTTTAGTTCTTTTCATTTAAAAGTCTCTATATATCCTTCAGTACCTCTAAATTGTGCCTGATTCATTCCAGGTGCAGAAGACACTCTGAAGGACTGAAGCAATCCAAATAGGCAGTTTATTTCCTTGGTCCTTTGCTCCCATCATTACCTAAGATTATCCAAATTAAAACTGTTGAAATGTCTTGGTCCTAATATTTTATCCATGTGTTTGACCCTCCTGTGCATTATGTCTCATGCAGACAGTGCATGTTTTTACATCTCTTTCGGGCTTTTGAGGGTGTGCAAGTGGGCATGTCCAGGGTTAGGCATGTTGTCCAGTCAGGTTAACCTCCAGAATATCTCTTAACTTCGCTGATACCTGATATTCAGGGAATTCAAGCTGGGAACTGCCTGCCAGGAATGTTCCTTAGTTTCAGCGTGATCTGATGTTGCGCTTGATCATATCTTGACCAGCTCCCCTTTATTCCTGAAGGATGCACTGGTGCAGCATTACCGCAGCTGTGCTAATTGCTTCTTTTCACTGCCTTCCACCAAGGCTTATGTTAAGTCAATCCCTAACTTGTACCAGCCAGGCTGCCTCACCACTTTTCACCTCTGTCGCTGTCAGAGGCTTTGAGATGCTGTCTCCACCGTCTGATTTTTCACTAGCCGCACCTCCTGCTCAGGCTTAGCGATGGCTCCCGTGCACAGCTCATTCTTCGGTTCAGCCTGAGGCACACTTCTGCTGAACAGCAATCTTGCTCTTGCACAAGAACGTGGATCTTGCCAGGTTCAGGAAGAGTGGGATTTCCACTGTTGCCTGCAGTAGGTGCTCGGCGACAGCCATTACTTTAATTTGTATGGTCCACACTTGCTCTTCTTCCAGCATGTCGGTTTGTGCAAGAGCTGGAGTCGTTTCAGATCTCGGAGCCATCACTGTGGTGTGCTGGCTACTGATGTCCTCAAGCCCAAAGGTGCAAGTACAGCTCTTTGCATGGATCAAACTAGCAGTTGCTGGCAATGGCTCTTTTCTGCCAGGAGCTTTATTCTCTTGCCTACGGTTTCCCCCTGGACAACCCGTGCTTAGCGTTGTTGCCTGCCTAGCAGGGCCTGTGGGCATCACCTGGCCTGGGACCCAGTGGGGAAAATGCTTCTTTCATCCACTGTAGGTCAGAGCTTCTGCCATTACCCTCTCTAATGTGTAATTGCTCCGCTAGCCACTATTTCTTCAAGTGCATAAAGGTTTGACAAAGGAGCCCTCCTCTGGTAGAGAATTAGCAGCCAATGCCCCTAAAGAAACTGCATTTCTGTTTTCACACTTCTAATTCTCCAGAAGTAACCTGTACCAGGACCTGCGCCTGTAGAAAGCAGGCAGTTGCCAGGGGCACTAAACTGCTGGGGACAGGAAAAATGGTCACAGATTTGCTGCCTGCTTTGCTTGTGTCAAGATGCAGGAGGACCAGGCTGGTTTCTTTTTCTGGGGGAAAGGCACGTTGGCTTCGCTTGGTGCAGAGAGGCAGCTCCGGGCAGCAGTCGTGCTGCTTCCCACTCCTCTCTGCAAGCCTGGATCTGGCCTCTTCTTCTGTCTGGTCCCATCTGCTCTGCCCCTTTCCAGTAGCCTCTTGTTGCGGCTGAGCTGGGCCCCTCTTTCCCGGAGTTGTCACCTCCCTCCTGCTGAGCTCCGAGCTGCTCTATGAGGGTGATGGAGACCTCTCAGCGTGCTGGGCTCTCCTCCACAGGGGTGACCTGCCAAGCCCCCTCCTCCCAGCCCCTCTCCGGCCGCTGGTACAGCCTGGGGTGCTGCGTGTTGCTGCCTGACTGCCGTCCTTCGTCATCTGGCAGGGGCCAGCCCCCCATTTGTCGCTGGCTGTCTCGGAGGGACACTGGTGGGTGCTAAATTGTCTGAAGCTGATAAAAAGCAACTGGGTGCATATTTTAAACAGAGCATTCACTGCATCTGTAAATCTGTAAAAACAAATGCCAAGACAAACCTCCAGCAAGTTTATAGCCCTGTTTTGTGTTTCCAGCCCTTCAGCTCCAGCTTTTCTGGCTCTGAAGAGAGGATGCTGGTGGCACAGGCATTTGTGCCCTCAAACACGGTCTTCGGCCAACAGTCTGAAACCATATAATACAATCTTTAAAATTCCACTTCTTTTTCAGTTTGGGTGAAGTTTCTTCCTCCTTGTGATTAAGACAATATGTTTATTGTCTTTTCTGGGTGAGATGAAACCCACTCTGTGGACGACTTTGTGCCACTACATCCACAGCTGACCTTCCTACATATATTGGGAGTGGGGCTGCTAGAGAGCCTGCATTACTCTAGCTCATGTCACTGTGTTGAAATGCTCACACCCAATCTGCTGGGGAAAGGGAGGTTTGTCCTCATCCAGGTCACAAAAGCTTTCCTCACAGCTCAGGGTTCCCAAAATACCGTTCTTCCCTTTACCCATTTTTCTTCAGCTTTCCAAAACTCTTTGCCTTAACTATCACTTCAAGTCTATTCAACATGATTTATTTACTGTCAAATTCTGTTAATTCCTAAAGGGGGATGGTTTCTTTGTTTCATGCCTAATAAACATGTTACGCTGTGGTTTTGCCCAGTGAAGAAATGACAAATGTGGTCAGAGCCTTGGTCAGCTGCCAGGTGGTGAAGAGCTTGCAGAAGGAGCAGGGAGGGCAGTGCACACAGGAGAGGACAGAAAAAGGGTTTCCTCTCCTTCTTCTGCCGGCTTCTTCTCCCACCGGCCAGCCAAGAGATGGTAGGACCTTGCTCTCCCCCTTTCATTGACATGGTGAACGGGTTGGAGGCAAACATCAGGAAGGAAGAAGAGCAATCTGAGCTAACAGGCAGCATTGGGTCAAGTGGGGTATAAGCTGCCAGTGATTGAATTTTGGGTAGAAATTAGAAGAATGTTTCCCATCATTAGAAGAGCATGGTTTTGGAGGCTTTGTGGTGCTTTTGGAGCTTATGTGACATAGTGTGTGCTGTAGTCGGGAACTCTGATTAATTTAAATTGTATCTTCATTCTTGACTTGTAGTTATAATTTAGGAACCATGTTTTCAGGAGCTTGCAGATTTAACAGGCTACCTGTTTTGATGTCAGAATAACATATTTTCCTACTAGTATAAAACTGAGGAAGGACAGATTTTTAATGTCTTATTTGCCTGGTTTTCCACTCATATGCCATTATGGCAATAAATCTGGCATGGGACATGGGTATAAATATTAAGTACATTTTATACCTTTGTAATATTTAGTGTAATAATTACTTTGAAACTTGAAGCTGGTATCCAGCATGGACAGGAGGCTGAAGTCTGATCTCCCAGAAGTGAAGAGCTGGGGTTTTCCTGGCAGAGTGCTGAAAAAGGAGACCCAGAGCCTCTGCAGGTTGAGAGCCCCCCCTCTGTGCTCCTCTCTTTCTCTTTAAGGTGAGAAGATGTCATATGTCTGAAAGTGGTTTCTGTAGGTAGGCTGAGGACAGTCGACCATGAATTATAAGTTGTATGGTGGGAGTCCTGTAACTCCTACACTGGATCCACTTAAATGCTTGGATATGTTAAGCTAATAAAGCTGCAGGCTGCTGCTGAAATCCATCCCAGAGTCTGTCTTCAATAGCCTCCTTGTAGTGATTAATGACAGCAAGCCCGTTGCTGTTTGCAATGAAGGATTTGCTTGTATCTGTCTGCGTTTGCAGATAGCGAAGTTTCAGATAACGGATTATAGTTCCTGTGGTTCTTTGTTGCCTAGATCACGGCACAGAAATTTTACACCCCTGTAAATTGTTGTCAAATGCTGCTATTCTGGTTTAGTAATCCACGTGCTCATTTTGCATAGCTGTAACTGAATAGGAGGAGAATCGGGACCCTTGATTCCAGTCGTGTTGCTGTACCAGTAGTTCAGACAGCTTTTCCCCTTCCAGTTCTGAGTAGATGTGTACTGGAATATTTTTATAGATGCTGGCAGCCCAGGAAAGAATAATTAGCATGATGATGACTAGTAAATTGCCATCAATGGCTTGTTTTATTTACAAAACATCTGTTTTTCATAAGTCCTCCTCTTCTTTCCCTTTTTCATCATGCTTATGCCCATGACATTAAAAAAAAATTCTTAATTTTTTTTCTCTTAAAAAAAATGACATGAAAGTTGCTCAAGTATAAGTAAAACAAACTCCAGGAATTATTAAGCTATCAAATGTTTTCTGTGTAAGTACCAATAACCATTCTCTAATTGTATTGCAACAACAATACAACAGTTTGTCGTTTAAATATTCTGCAGTTCTTGATGGGATGAAGATATAGAAAAGCAAAAAGAAAGATCTGATTTCCCAAGGCCATGTCTTGGCTATTGTCAAGGCTCCTGATTCCTTGAGGATGTCTTCTTTCTCGTGGTCAAACCTCAGACAAAGAAACAGATTTGCTGGAGTTCCCTCATCCTGCCTTCCTGCTAAAACTCAAAATGTTTTTTAGATTCCTTCAGTGCTTTCTGCAATAGCCTCAGGCATTAGTTAGATCTCTCAATTAGAAGCATATTATAATGTCATTTATAATACAGCTGTGAGGTCCAACACACATGTACATATACTTGCAAATCAAAAGTGTCTTTCTGTTTGGTTTGGTACCAGTCACAGTGCGTACAAGTGCTGCAGGTCTGATGTGTGCAGCCACAGGGCTTCTTGTTCACTTTGTTAAAGGAAATACCTCCCATTAGACTCAGGCGAGTGATTAAAAAAAAAATAATTATGCAGATTTCCACAAACAGGTTTCACCCACTTGACTTGGAGTGTTCAAACACCACTTGTACTATTGATATTTTCTTCACTATATTTATAATTTTGTGTTACATTTACAGATATTTTTGGGTTGTATCCTTCACTTTGGATCCTTCCAGTGTCCTTCCCATTAAAATTAATCTGAATATTTCCTTACTGGAGGAAAGCAGGGAGAGGCAGGGGAAATTCCCATTCATCGGTTCGGCAGCGCTGATGGAGCTGAATGACATCTTTCCGCTCATTCAGTTTCTACTGCCTAATATTCACCGCCTTGTGACTCCTTGGCTTGTGCCCATGGCACACTGAATTCCCAGATGGTTGCCGCATTGAAACGCTAGCCAGGCCTGTTCAGCTAGTTCAGCTTCCAAGATGAGGCAAAACTGGGTGCATTGAGTCTAGCATGGCGAAAGGCCAACCTGCACCTAACCATGTAATAATTTACAGATACATACGAATCCTTCATATTCTGGAAGATATTTTTCATTTGCTATACATACATATGTCCCATTAAATTGAGTAACAGTTACACGTGTTCATGGAGAGGAGAATAACTTCTGTGTTTTCCTTCTTACAAGGCATATGCTGTTAAGATATATATTTTTAATTGATTAAGAGGTGGGAACAGTAACAGTGTATCTGATCCAAGTTTTTAGCAAAAGACTCTTTATTGGCCTCCATACTGTAAAACATTATTCTAGGCATGATCCCAAAGGCATTTTTAATCATCAGGGTAGATGAAAAGAATATACATTTCTAAGTATCCTGGAAGTACTAGTAATTTAAATTACAAGTTTATCTTGTTAACATTTTGTTTGGTGGGCAATAAGCCACAATTCAAAAATGTTAAACAAAATCCTGTCTTTTTTATAAAAATATGTTTCAGAGCTTTGGAAGCTTTTCTCTTCTCAGTCCTTTGCTGTTTGCATGGTAGGATCTCAAATACTTATCAGAAATACTCTCCTTGTTTTTAGCAGAAGAATGGTCCTTGCACCCTGAATTTGGGGTGGCTGTGGCACCCCAGGTTATCGCTCAGTATGGGCCCATGTTTGTCCATGCCATGAGGGTCCTGAGACCTATCAACTTGTCCTAGGCATTATATGATCAAAAATGATGCCTCATATCCGAAGCACACGGGAGGTGACTTTTCTGGTATTTTCAAGGCAAGGAAGTGGCTGTGGCTGGACTCGCAGTGTTAGGTAGTTGTGGGGTCGTCTTGTGAATCTGTAATTAATCTATTTGGGACTGTAGCCCTCACTTAGCACTTATCCTGCACCCACAGCCAGAATGTGCTTCCTTGAAAGGTACTCTCTTAAATTCCTCCCCTCATTGTATTTTTACACTTTAAATAATGCTCAAGCATTTTAATACTAAAGGCCAATGTAAACATTTATATACACTTAAGTAACCCAAATTAGTGTGCATGGTCTATAGACTCTTTTCTGAAAAAAAAAATAAAATAAAAAATCACCTTCCTTTCCTTTGCAAATGATTTATAGCATGAGAATCTATCATTATTTTCATAAGCTCATACTGTATGAAAGTGTAGCATGGACTATCTCAGAGCTATTGAAATAGGTGATGAAAACCATAAAGTTAGGAAAGTACACAATTGTATGATAAGTATTCATACGTCCGCTTTGAAATAAGGATATGCCACGTAAAAGTTAAGTTTTATGAGCAGACATGTTAGCACGACCTCTTATTGAGGTCTCCTGTTAGTTTTTACTAAAAGACTCAGTCCTCAGTTGTTTATAACTCTGCCATCTGTTATCTGCTTAGACTGAAATTTCCCGTAGCGTGAACCTGGGTTGTGCTGTATTAGTTTGGAAAACTTGAGCCAGAACGGTTCAGCTGGTAGGGGGAAACGGCTTTAGCCATGTTGAAACTCCTTTTTGAATGGCATAAGAGCTTCTTGCTTTGGAACAAACTTCTTGATAAAGGGATGGGGAAGAAGGGTCTTGGATCAGGATTTTTGTCTTATTCTGAAACTAAAAACCTGGTTAAACGTGGTTTATAAAACAAAGCCATTGTGTGCAGGTGCCCTGTAGAGATACTGTAGACTATAGTCTCTATGCTTCTAACCAGAAATCTCATGCATGGAGAGCATCTCAAGCCTCTGATAGCTCATGTGTGTGATTTGAAACCATGTTTCTGACAGCATAGGAGGGTGATGGTGAACCCCAGCTTTGGAGGGTGAGTGCCTAGGACGGCCTTGCGTGATGGTGCCATTCCCAAACAGGACAGAGTTTAATGGGACAAGGACAGTCCTGCCTGGGCAATTATTTTGTGAAGGACAGTTGGCAGGCAATGCTGAGCATTTCAGAGGGATCACCTTGTCACGTTCAGTAGCAACATTACGACCCTGAAGGCTGCCACCATGCCTTAACATGCCAAGGCTCACAAGAACTTGCCATCAGTGGCCTTCAGTGGTCTAACTCATGATCTCTTCCCAGAGAGGCCAGAGAGCACAAATGGGACATCATTGCTCTGTGTTGAGCCTGTCTTGGGGGACAAGTTTAACATTTCAGCTTCCTCCCACCTCTCTCCATTAGCTGCATTTGTGTGTGTGCCTGTGCGTGGTTCTATTTACCAAGAATCAATTGCTGCTGTCTGAGCCATATCTGCCCCTGTAATTCTCGCTGTGCCCAGAGTGCCGAGCTAAAAGAGATGCCTGAGCAGTCCAGATGTAGTGAGGATTTGCCATGTTGCTAACAAAGGTCTGCAGTTTTCAATAAACTGAACTGTGAGTATTGAAGGCAGAACTGCAGTTTCCTATCTTTCATCATTTTTCTTCCTTCTTGTTATTTATCTTGTTTGACCCTAAAAATAAAAGGAATTAGTCTTTAACCATTTACACCATTTACCATGAAAGCTGAGAGCTATCATTTAAATATTTTTACCAACAAGATACATTTGATACTCTTTGGGACATTGCCAAGTGAAGAAAAATGTTATAAATAGAGAAGAAGAAGGAGATTGTATAAAATTTGGCATAGCAAGTATTTGATTTGTTTTTCCCTTTTGTTTCTGTGTGTGTTCAATCAGTTATCTTGGTGGGTGAAATATTACAAGTGAAACCAACTTATTGGTAACAAAATCTCACTGCAAAACTGAATTTGCTTGGGCTGGACGGGGACTGTGGGCTGAGCCCACAGCATTATCCTCCGCTTTAGCTTTGGTTTTCGATGTATCTGTTTTGGCTGGAGGCTTGACATAGATAGTGACTCCAGCTTTTAAGGGAAATATCTGTTTACTGGAGATTTTCTACCCCATACCTAAAGCTTCGCGCATGACTTCAAAATAAATATTATGTTGAGCTTTTTAATGTGTAATTAAATTATTGAAGTGAGTAACATATTGACTGACATTAATAGTTTCAGTCAGGGTTCAATGGAGTTAACCCAAACACTCCTTACTAAGGGACAGTAACCAGAGAGACCCCCAAACAAAGGCCTAAAATATCCCTGGAATGGATGTGATGTTGGTTAAAATCATTCTCCCTGATGAGGCAGAGAAACACAAAGGAGAGACTTTTCTTAAAGTCTGGGTAGGGAAATAAGTGCAAGTCACCTGAGATTCTCCAGCCAGGGATGATGAGTCTGGCCTGGGTGCCTGTGCTCCAGCCCCAGCAGCGTGGTGCTCACTAGAAGCAGAGAGTCTGGGTCCGAGAATTGATATGAGGCACCAGAAGTGAAGATCTGGCCAACACGCTCTTCCTTTTTTGATAAAAACAGAAATAGGCATCTGTGAAAAGAGGGACTTCTGGAGGGCAGCTCAGACCATGACTCGGTCTGGGCTGAAGACCTGGAGAGCTGCGGAGAAGCTGATAAATGTTTGTCTGATGTGAACTTTGAAGTTCACAGACACATAGAAATCCCAAGGAATGATGCAGACTCAGAGAGACAAAAGATAGTCTCTAGCTGAAAGCATCTGCAAGTTATTTGCCAAAAGTGTAGCTATAAAATAGAGCTTGTAGAGTCCTTTTAATCTGTACAGCCTTTAATCTGTACAGCCTGGTAAGGAAGGGTATTTCACATGGTCTAGCATTTGGGCAGCAAGTCTTTATTTAGACAGAGATGGTGAAGGTGGCTTTGGTTAATGTGATTAAAATAAAAAGCATCTACTTTCATATGGATGTATTCCTGCACATTAGTAAGTCAAAAAAGATTCATATTTAAATATAATTACTGTAAACAGGGAATTTGCTGAAATAACTGTCTAAAAATGATGTTGCATGAAAAGTATTCTTTTATGAAGATTATTAAGATGCAGTTATTTCATTTATGCTTCATGTTACCTTAGGTTAATGGGCATTTATTTCAAAAGAAAAATTCACTGAGATAATATAATCATGTAGTCAATTGTACTGGCTATGCTAGGAATGATTGTATCGAATACCGATACAAGAATTGTGACAAGAATGATTGTAACTTCTACAGAAAAAAAATGTATAAGGAATGAATTACTGGTGTAAAAATGTAGAATTATCTTTCTTCATGCCAATCTGTAAAATTCAAATTTACAAGTCCAACACTGGACTTCATCAAAGAAAAACACTGTTTTCATTTATATTATTTAAAATCTTATAAAAATCAGCAGTTTTAAATGACATTAGGATTTTTAAAATTACTTTCATTTACTTTATTCTTATAGGATACTTCTAAATTTTTAGGTTTTATTTTGTTTATATATATGATATGCATTGGAAAGAAATTAAATCTCATTGTAAGATTTTCTGCAGCTATTAGCCCTCTAAACCAGTCTCAAATTCTGCTTTTTGCCAATTTTGCAGTAGGGGAGTATTTAGATTCCATGTGTTTTTTTAGTGGTAGAGTAGAAGGACATCTAAGAACAAAGCTCCTCTTTTATCTGCATTTTGCTTCTTATCCACAACATTTGATTCACATCACGGTGAATCGAATCTGCTTCTAGCCGAGAGGTACACAATCAGCTAGCGGGGATGAAATGGAGTGATATTCCTGAAATATCTGTTTACTTCTGCCCTAAAACCTAATGCCACGTGCTCTTATTGTGTTTCTAAACCGGTCTGAACCTGGAACTTGTTTCCTTGTAACCTGGCTATTAGACTCTTTTTCCATTGGCACGAGACAGACAACTTGGTGTGTTCACCCAGCTCAGGGCCCCTTTTATACAGACAAATTTACTGTGCCAGAAGTTACATTAAAGCATCATACTGCCCTAGTTGTTTTAGAACAGGATTCTGTAACATGCGAAACTTTCCTACATAAACATTTACCTATGCAGAATTTATGCCTGTACATTTTTTGCTTTTTTAAAAAATAAAAATCACATTTTTCATTCTTGAAGTGGTGAAGACAACTTTCACATATATACTACTACATTGCCTTTTCCTGTTTCCAGAGAAAAAATATTGTCTACTATGAAGGCTAACCCTTTCCTTTAGATTTACAGCATTATCTGCACACCTACTCAGCTGAAAGGGATGAAGAGACGGGAGTCAAATAAATGGATACCGCTGGGCTTACCAGCCCAGAAAAAAAAATGAAGAAAAGCGGCCTCAACATATTTTATTTCCCACTAAATGACGATAAACATAACATAAATTAGCTCTCCTAATGACCCTATCTATACTAACTGTCATATGTGGGTATCTGGTACTCCAAAGTGATTGCAACGCAGTCTGTTAACAATCTTTGGAAAGTCACAGCGTTTTGGATGGAGACCAGCGTACACATTGACTTAAAATATCCTGGTAAGTAAGAATCAAGTCTTCAGGGCAGGGCTTTAGAAAGCTCTTCCTCTGAATGGTATGTGTATCAGTAACCGGGTATGTGCACCAGGGAAGCGGAGCGCTTCCAGCATTATTATGAAGTATAACTAGGGCAATTTGCTGAAATAAAAATAAGAATCGGATCTCTAGAAGAATTGC
The DNA here is from genome assembly GCF_964106895.1 of Numenius arquata. Lineage (NCBI taxonomy): Eukaryota > Metazoa > Chordata > Aves > Charadriiformes > Scolopacidae > Numenius > Numenius arquata. Next base: position 25,162,966 of record NC_133587.1, on the reverse strand, counting down.
GTTCTGATTCATAGATGTGTTTGATTGTATGATAACTTGGAAATTGCTAGCTGAAGAAAGTTGTTGAAACACTGCTGTTGAGGTGTTTATAATGAAAATGGTTGTGTTCAGATCAAAACGGGACGGATGCTGGACACAGTAAGTCATTGGGAGGCCTTTCTGCCTTTCTTCCTTTCATTTACTTTGTCCTGCAAGTCATCACCCAGCCTGTGAAAACTGCGGAAATTTGTCTTTATTTGATATTAATACATGCCAACATTCTTTAATTGATGTAATTGAATAGTGATAGTACTGTTTCCTCTTTGTGGTATTTAATGTTGGGAAAACCTCTGGGGAACGCCCCTACTGCCCGGCTGGGTTCAGCGTGGTGGTCCTCAGGCTGCAGCTGCTCCGGCGCCGTGGCCCCAAGCAGCACTGTGTGGGTTTTGGCAGGAGTCCTGGCTGCAGCGTGACTGCATGAGCGTGATGAGGGCTGCCTTTTTGCAGGCAAACGGCTGTCCTGGGTGCGGCACTCAGGAGACGTGGCTCTGCTGCTTCGGTGCCGGCAGCTAGCTTGGTTGGAGCGAGCTTAAATCTCCCCGCACCAGGCTCCACGGAGAGGCACAGAGTGGCCTTGAAGAGCCTTGGGATAATTAAGTTTTGCTTTAGAAGTCTTGCCCCACTGAACTCCATGGCAAAACTGCAGTTGACTTCACAGGGATAAAACCTGTCTCTTATTCTTGCTAGGTTTGGACTAGAAATCTCAGCTTCCACTAAAGCTAATGGAAGTCACATGCACGTTCCAGGAGGAGAGCAGATCTCTTTCATCTCTTGAGTACCATGCTCCTCTGTGGCACTTCCAAGGCTGCATCAGTTATCACAGGTCCGTTTATTTTAATGATGCAGCAGGAGTGTCCTAACTTCCTATGAAGGTACTTTGTTGTAATTATCTTGTATGTCTAGGGGCACCACAAGGGGTTACATTTATTTTACTGCCAAAGAACTGTTGTTTCAGCTGCAGTTCTATGAAGAAACAATCACATCTCCAGCAGTTTGTTAGATTAATCACAGGTGTGTAATCCCAGCGCATACCCTAGAGGGTATATCCTTTGACCCGTTTCCTTTTTTAAAGGGGAAACTCTGAATTAATATCAGTTGCATTGCTTATCGCCATTCACATTGGGTTTCTGCAAGACGCTGCGGAAAATATACTAAAAGTTTCTATGACCTTTATTTTACTTGTGTATAAGTGAGTATTGTAAGTTAACAAACTTGAATTGCTCATTGGCAAAACACACTGAAAACTGAAAGTTAATGATAAGAGTTTGAATTCAGAAGTGGTTCGGGAGCTAAGTGAAGTCTGTAGAAGAAAAGAATTTGTCTACTCAGCACCTAGCTGTGCTTCAGAGTTTTATCCCAATGGCATTAAAATAATTAGCTCATCAACTCATTATTTATTACATTGTAGTTTGCAGTAGCTAAAGATCTCTGATCCTCGGCAATCTATGTGGTCATTGAACAGGTTTAAAATAGGATCACCTTTGATTTTAACCTGTTCCTTCAGGTTAACAGTAGCACAAGGATGCACCATTTCCAGCTTCATTCGATGTCTTGTGCTACAAAACAGCAGGTTTAACAGAAGGTTAAGCATCTTTAGAGACAAACCAGAAGGTTTTCTGGACTTTTATATTTCAATCATGTAACCATCTAATGTAGAAACAAGTAAATATCTAAGAACTAGACCTTTTGTAAACTACAGTATGTTTAAAAGCCTCATCTGGGGAAAATTCAATGAGTATATGAGAAAGGATATGCACTTACCTTTATTATAAGCTGGATTCTTACAATAAAATAGCCTTAGGAATAGAATCTCTGTAGGGGAATGGATTTCTGTACATTAAATATGTCTAATGATTCATAGAAACATATGAACTGTTTTACCCAGGAGTATAGTTTTAAGTAATTTTTGGCTGCTTAGTCCTCTCGTGTTTTTTTTGGAAATGAGGTTTTTGTTTTACCTGAAACAGTGAACATGGTGGGTTGGTATCAGTGTCTACCACAGGACTCCAGAGACATGTGTGCTCTGTGAGAAAGCGGGATGAAATATTAGGGCTTCAGAATAACTGTATCTGTATTTCTGAACTTCCATGTTGAGCCCTATCCTTAAACAAATTCAGACCAAAGAAAAATCTTTGCTGAAGGATTGTTCCGTACCAAGACTCAGCTCCACACCAAAATGTAGCAGTACGTGAATCAGAGAATGTGCACCTGAATAGGTATTTAATTAAGGTGATGAATGCAAATGATGAATGACTACTGGCATGGATTTTGCAAGGGCTTGTGCAGGAATGCAGCTCTTCCCAAGCGCAGAGCCCTGTGGACTGCTAGTCTGTGGCGGTGCAGATGTGCACAGTTTGTAAAGCAGAGAGGAAGTTTGGGAAAACACCATTCTGGAAGGGGTTATACCTGAGTTTTCTTGCTGTCTGTATTCTTCACTCATGCTATCCTGGAAGTCTAGAGTGACTCTTGGATATTTAGAAGTTGACCTTAATATAAGCCTTTTGTATAAGCTAAATAAAAGTCTTTTGTATGTCCTAAGGATCTGTTCAAAATGCACAGTACATCCTTAGTTCCCCAATTTATCACTAAGCACAGAAAAGCAGGTTTGCTATTGTTTTAGCAGAAGTCTCTCTAGGAAAGGAGTGGTCTGTTTGGTCTTGCAGAACAAGGCAATAGCTGCAGTTCTTCAAGATATTTATATGAAACGCATCCAATGGGAATTCAGATTCCTTCTGGGATTTCTTTCTTGGACAGGGTATTGCAAGTAATAACCTTTAACTGCTATTAATAATCTATTAACTCCTTTGATAGCTCTAGTGAACACAGCTGTGTGACAGGAAATCTTGGTTTGGGAGAATGGATGTACAGAGTCCACCCTGAAAAAGATATTTGTGGGAAGAAGGGATTTTAAAAAAAATACATGTGCCTTGCCTTAGCTGAGTGTTTGTTTCTCATATTATTGTGCTTTATAATAGCACCATCTTCAAAGCCCAATTAACACTTCTGTGAACACAGTAAGGCTGGTGAAATAGTTCACATGTTTTTTTCTAGAGACAATGTTGTTCTCTGCTAGGGCAAATTCATACGAAGGCTTTCTCAAAACAGACACTACTTGAAACCTAATTGAAAATGACAACTTACAATTCTGAAAAATACTGCAAAAATTAACATTAATTTTTTTTTGCTGTAAGGTTTTGTTTAGCATCACTGGGATTGAGCTAGTGACAAATGCCTATTTGGCTTCCTACATGAAGCTGCTATATTGCAGTAATAGAAGATTAATCAGAGAAAATGACTAATACTGGAAATATAATACTTAATTTTTCAGGCACTGCTAATTTGTTAAATTTGGCCTGCAATGATCCAAACTGCTAACAACCACTGTGTTGCAAAAGGAGCAAAACCCCCCTTTGTTCCTACTGAATCATTTCATATGCTGGTATTTTTGCTTTGAGACTTGTCGAAAGAGTACTAACAGTAAGAGGAAAGCATATTAAATTTATAAAAAAAGAATAAGCCTCCCACTTTGATTGTTTCCATTGAATGCTTAGTGATGTAAGTTTTACCCAAGGATCACATAAGAACTGAATAAAGCCTTCAGAATTTCTCTGCACAGTGATAACTTGGATTTGTACCAGACATCTCTCTTGCAAAATCCTGGGAGTGCTTTCCCTCTGCATAAGTCTTGGCAGCAGAAAGTCATAGCAATTGCCACCACCAGGCTGTGGAATAAGTTTGTTAGTATTTGCAGACAGAAGAAACTGAATGATCATACATCCTAGTCCAGTGGGGCACTTTATATTGTTGTTGTTATTTGAATTTTAAATTGGGAAATGATAACATATGAAAACCCAATTTTACTGAAATCAAAGGGGAAAAATTGCAGTGACTCTAATTAAGCAGAATTTCATCCAAGATCCCTATTCAAAGTGTTTTGGTTTTTTTTTTAACAAGAACAATATATATTGAATACTTTGTAGGGATATAGTACAGAGAAAGACCATCTCCCTCAGTTTTGTATGTGTTTTAATTAAGACTCGCAGGTCCTCTGAACAGGGAGGTAGAGCCACTTCGCTTGGAAAGAATTAGATTTCTTAAAACAGAATAGAACGATGGGAAATGCATGCAAAGCCTGGGCCAGGTATGACTTATTTACATATATACTTATGTACACTTTACATAAAGCTGTATACCACTCCCTGACAATCTTGCTTGACCCCAGCACTTGACTTGTGGCATAGTTACTGCTGGCCAACATTAGTAAAACTGGTAGACCATATGCCTCTAGGAAAGCTAGCATTAAAAGCTGGATCTCAGGGGTTAAACCCAGTGCACTATCCATAGGCGACCCTTTCTCTGATTTTCAAGGACAGCCCAATACTAGAACATATTAATGCAATAAATCTCTTTTTTTATTTATTTATTTTTCCATTTTAAAACCCACCAGGTGTAAGGAATGCTGTTAAGATTTAAAGTTTTGAAATTCCATGAAACCGCCTTCTGACAGCTCACACCCCCGTGTTTTGCAGAGGACACCCCCTCGCTCAGCACACGTCTTTCCCACCACCATAAACAGCCGGGAGCAGGGAGAGGGAGAGGTGGCTTGGTCAGGGCACGGGAGGCTGAGAAGCCGCACATGGCCATGTCCCCGTGGGCAGCCTGCCTGGCAGGTCCCACCCGGCTTGGAGCTGGGGACATGGGGAAGGTGGAGCTGGAGACCCCTTGGCTGATTGATGCTGGCTGGGGGCTGGCCTGGCCGGGTGCCAGAACCTCCGCCACTTTGAAAGACTTCTTTGAACCACATCTGTTTTTTCCAGCGATGGAGGACGAGTCAGTGCTAATCCAAGGACTAGTCCTGCAAAGTATGAAAAGTCCAAATTTGTTGTTTGCTGACAGGGTTCTGTTTTTTTTTGTTGGTTTTTTTTTTGTTTTTTTTTTTTTAAATTATTTTAGAGGATTTCTTCATCTTAGCTGTATGTTCCAGCACATAAGGCATATCGATTTGAGAATAAAGACTGTGATTCTTGTGTATTTAAGTGAGTTCTGCTGTATCCTGTAGCTGCTTCTCTAAGCAGCAGAGTGTGTAAATGCAAATGATACATTTAATTCTTGCAATTAAGTGTAGATATCTAACAGAAGGAAAGGGAAAGAGAAGGGAAGGGAAGGTAAGGTAAGGTCTAGAATACAGGATAAATTTTATTTTAAAATTACCTATAGTATCTCAGATATGTCTATTGTTGATTTATATTATTTGTCATGCATGTGTTTATTTAATGTAACCAATGGTAACCTCTTTGAAATTAACTGTGTACTAGTAACACCTGTTTGTCAGTTTTACATGCAGTTGCTCTGGGATTTAATGCTGTGTAACCCTTCCTGGAAAAACAGAACTCTCTTCTTCAGCAAAGATTTAAAGTGAGAAGGAGATGTAGCAGAATTGCAGAGGACATTCATTCAGTGCCCTTGTTCTGTGAAATCATTTTTTAAAATCTAAAAACCTAATATTTTTTTTTCCAGCAGAAGGAAGATCTTTTATTCAGAGAATGAAGACTTAATCTGTACTTTAATTCCTCACCACTCGCTGTTTGCCATATGTAATATAGTGTGTTCAAAGTCATCTGAATAAAAAAAAAAATTGTCCAGATCTTTGCTGAGACACTCTATCACTGGGTCAGTGCTTTATGAAAATGATTTTTCTTTACACCACACAGATGTGTGATTTTATTATTATCATTATTTATATATCAGTGTTGGAGAGCTGTGGCTCAGGAATGTTATTATAAAAACTAAGGAGACCTTTTTGAGATTCTCAGACCTGTTCTTTCAGAGCATCCAGATAACAGATCAATTTTTATGTTCAGAGGCTGACTTGGGTTGACTTTGGGTGAGGGTGGGAGAGTTGAGGACCTCTGCGAGTTCCCCAGCCCCAGGGCGCGGGTTCGGCTTGCCAGAAAAGAGGAACTTACGGTTAGTGACTGTGTGTGAACTCTTTGCTGTAGGCTAGCTCTCGAAGAAGTCTGTGGCAGAAGCAGGGCTAGAATAGAAAGGCAACGCTCAACTGTCTTAACCACAGCGCCAATTCTCTCTTCTTGCAAGTCACCAGCAAGGCTGAAACCTGTAGATTTACCGCCAAGATTGCTGATGCTGGACGTAACGGAATAACTGTTTGCCACAGCAGGTTCTCATCCTCCTTGCCCTGGGATGCTGTGCTGTGGTGGGGGATCCCAGAGCTGCCGGGGTAGCAGCCCGGGGCACCCTGCTCTGCTCTGGAGCCCTTTACTTGGGCTTTGTTTTCTTCAGCCTGTCTCACATCTATTTCAACCCTCTGAACCCCCGTTTCAGTGCCAGGCTTCCTGTCCCCTTCAGAAGCCCTTCTCTAGGGCTTCTCATCCCAGATATCTGGCTCAGCCAGGGAGTATAATTTTGAAGAACATAGTTCGAGTGGTTTCCTCACTTCTACCCCTTCCCAGAATAGCAAGAGACAAAGCCCAGACACTTAGATAACTGCTTTCACAAGTTTTTAGTTCCCTAGCCAGAAATACAAAGACTGTCCTGACGCAGTTTCAGGTTTTGGGACCAGTTTTCTCCTTCACTTTTGTCTTTGGATAGAGCTGAACTGTTTTCCTTGAAGTTTTCAAGTCAGACAGAGGCAGGCCCTCTGCATGAAAATTTTAGCCTGGAAGTTCAAGTGAAAACATAATCTTGGAATAGAAAGTGCCAGGACCACATTCAGTGCAGGCAGAATGATCAGCTTATCCTGTAATTCTCCTTTATTCTTTCCATTCCTTCCTACTGTTGCTCCCCATTAGGATCTCTTAATCAAAAAAGTTTGAGGAATGAGTTCCAGGAAAAAAAAAAAAACAACCCAAAGTATTCCAAATAACTGATTTTGAGAGAATTTTACCAGGAGAATAAATGATAGAATACAGCAAATAAGACAAATCAATTTTAAATGAATATCACATGGAAGATATGTATAATTAGTGTAATAGTATAACAGAAAGAGAATAGTCTTAATACAGAAGTTCTTGTAAGATTTAAAGAAAACTTTCAGAAGTTAAATGGTAAGAAACACTAACAGGTAACAGGTGAACAGTCAGTTAGGGCTAATCCTCTTCCAGGTGTGGGGTTGTCCATCCAGAGGGGCCTCATAGCACCTGCAGGCAGAGGGCATTGCTCGAGCAGCAGGTCAGAGCTGGAGGAACCAGCTGCAGGGCAGAGCTGGGCCTCTTGCTATTTAATTGCTAATATAAAGCTGTGTTATTTTAAGTATGGAAAGTGCATGCACTCAGTGTATCACCTTGTTTTTGGAGAGGCTAGATTTAACCCTTAGCTTGATTTTCTTTTTTTTTTTTTTTTTTAAATAGTCTGTGTTTACTCAGGCCAGTCTGGCTTGTTCTGGTCATTCCTGTGACTGTTTTTCTTATTGCTGCTGCTTCTTTTGCCTTCTCTTTTGAGCTTAGGCTAGAAGCTTAACTGTCAGAAAGATAGTAAAACTGTCACATTTTAGTCGACCTGTGTCCTTACTGCCATTTTCTTCAATATTTCCTGCTTGTCCTTTACCTTATCAGGGGGCTCTGAATGCTGCTTGTACCCTGCTGCATCTGGCAGAGCTGTGGGGTGGGAGCTGGGCTCCCAGGTGCTGCTCAGAGTCCTCAGGTGATACTGGAGACATTGCAGGTACATCTGTTTTGTCCCAGATATGCTGAAATGTCAGAGTGTGCAGCAGAAACGGCCTGGGTAAGTACAACTATCAAAGCTTTATCGCTTACCAAAAAGATGCTGTATTGTCCTCTGAACTGGGTTTTTATAAGTGGAAGTGCCGCTTGCTCTTTGGTGTTGCCGAAGATGTTTTTTAATCCTTTGCTACTTCCTTATTTGCCAGGGAGAGGAATCACATAAATGGAGGGAGTAGAGAGAAGTCAGGTTTTGGCAGTATTTCGGTTAGAGGAGGTAAAGGAGCCAGTGCTCAGTTAAGGACTGCATTACCTGCACTTCAGGAAAAACAATTTTCCTTTATAGCTAGCTGGGAAACTGCTGCAGTCATGTTAAAACTGAAGATTGAGCTGAGCTCAAACCTCGACCGTGAATTCCCAAGTAGATTTCACAGAAATTTGGGCAGTGTTTACCTGTGGCTGATGTGGTGTTTCTGCTTTGGACAATCTCATTCTTGTTGAAAATGATGCTAAATAGTACCTACGTCAAAATGACTTCCGGTAACACCATATAAACAAGACTGAGGTGTATTCTGAGATAATGAGTATTAATCATTGCTCAAATACAGTACCTATGCCTCAATATGTTTTTGAAACAAAATAATCAGTGATGTTTACATTTGTTTCTCCTTCCTTAAAAAGTAGATCCAGTGCCTTTGTCTGTAGCTGGAATCTCTCCTGTGAAACTCTTTCAGCCGGAGAGCAGCTTTATGAACGCTGAATTTGAGTCCCAAACTTGCAGTATTTCTCCCAAGCTTTAACTGTCATATACTAGTTAAATAAAACTTGATATTTGTAGTAATGCCTTCTAGCCATTTACAGTAATATTGCTTCTTTCAGTTAATATTTGATATCTTGTACTGCATATTGTGATTGACTTGTGGCTGAAGAGCAAAATAAGTGGAAATAAAAGATTTCCTAGGGGTGATGGCTGATCACAAGAGAGAGAAAAATCCCAGCACCTTCAAGATACTAAGTAACTCTTTGGGAATAGGGCAGTTGTGATTAAATATATCTTGATAGCTAAGTGTTGATTCAATAGTGCTTCAGCTTCAATAAATGCTTGGTTACCCTCCTCGGTTTGCTCTCACTGGAAAACTTACTGATCTGAATAGTTTTGTTAAGTGCTTGCCTATCACTTCAAGTCACTTGCAATCTGATTTTTAGCAATTAAATGTAGTCAAAGTCTGTCAGCAAGTAGCTGCCTTATCCCTTTCAGTCACTGCCAAAACCAATAACAACAGGTCAAAACTTATCCTTTTCTGGGCTTTGATTTTTCTCTAAGAAAATAAAATGAAAACACAAAATCCACTCCAAGTCATCTTTCCAGGGCTGGCTGCTTTCCAAGGTTCGCTCAGCTCACGCCCCCTCGTCCTCTTGTAATAAACAGTAACGAACATACGAGTCATAGTGAACATAGAGAGCCACCACACCTTTCTTTAGTGTGGTTGGGAAAGTGTGCTACCTGCCTTGTCCCTTTTGAAGGCTTTGGTAGTCAGATCAGCTTGTACCCTGTAACAGGGTACGTGGAATTGGTTTCCAGTGAATCCAGCTGTTGAAAAAGTTTTTTCATACAAACAAAACCCATTCTTGTACCTGATTAAAGACAAATCTTTGCCTTTGATGTAGTGTTAAGATGCTTCAGTCATGGTTCACCTTTGGTGATGTTCAGGCAGAAGGTGATGCTCTTTAATTCGGACCCTCAGAGCTCCCACTTCACCTCAGGATAACTCAAAAACACAAAATGAAACAAAGCCAAAAGCATCTGTACTGAAGCAGATGAAACACGTGTAAAATGTTTGTAGGGTTTCAGCCCAATATCACTTCAATATGATGAACTGAAATCAAAGAATGAATTTGTCTCACTGTAGTTACTTTACTAGTAAAACTTCAGTGTGGCAAATTCAGGTCAGGAAAAGCTTGCTAATAGGACATTGCATTTATAACTTCTTGCCATAATTATTTAGAAAAAAAAAAAGAATGTTTTTGCCATGTAACCTCCTCCTGCTAATTTTCAAATTTGCTTTGGTGTAGAAATCCACCTCAGTCAGGGCTTCTTATCAGGATATAATCACCCACCCTTGTTTCTGATTCTAAAGCAAATTTAAGAAGATAAGAGGAGAAATTAGACAAGTGCTTTCCTTCCCTCTGGAGGCTGAAGGTGACACTTCTGAGCTATAGCTGCTTCCTCTCAGTCCTGGCCCTTGCAGCTCAAGTCTTTCAAAGAGTGAGGGTGTGTCACTGCAGCTGCTGCATCAAACGAAATCAAAGAGATTTGATTAATATAAACTTCAAAATCAGTGCCATCTTTCCTTCACAAAATGCTTCAAACACAGCAAGAAATGTCATCTCCCAGATGATGGGAGTTAATCTACTTAATCTCCTCTTTTCCTTGCATCTGAATGCAAGCTACTGGAATATACACAATTACATCTTGCCAGTCAGAATAAATTCCTCATTCCAATAACTTCAATCAGATTTTAAGAGGAGACTTGCAGTCCTTTTGTAATACCAACTTGGCTTCTGAACCCATAAAGCAGGATGGACAAAACAGCAACCACAAACTCCTGCTTGTCACACTGTCAGAGCGGGCGATTAAAAAGTCCTGGGCTAAAATTTGTTCTTTGATTGGAAACCTTGGAGTTCAATGGATGTGGCAGGGGCTGGAGTCAACAGGATTTGGCCAACTGTCTGTAGCAGCAGTGTGACTCTATTATTTTAGACAGGAAAATCTTCATAACGCCATCAGATTTATAATCCAGAAACTCCTAAATTTACACATGAAAGGCTCGTTTCTGGTGTTGAAACTCATTGCTTACAGGAGCTTTCTCCCATCAATGATTTTTAAGACTGAAGTAAACATGTATGTGCATACCAACCTCAAACTTTTCTATTCACACGATTATACTGTCTACTCTTTAAAATTGCTGAAATGATAGAAAGATAAATTTATTGCTATCCTAAGAAATTTCCTACTGCCAGTCCAACACTGCTTTGCTCAGTGACTAATACATTTTTATGGACTAGCATTTTCGTTTGTTTGTTTCATGTTTTCTAATGTTATTTTACTCTCTTGTATTGTTTGCCTTCTGTTTGTTGTTTCGAATCAGACATTTAGAATGTTTGAATACTCAGTGAAACTGCATACATCTTTCTTAGTGGTCTGAAAGTGCAGAAGGGTTAACTCTGTCCCCCAGTCCCTGCAAAACATTAAACAAACAGACACGTGAGCAGGATTCCACACGTGTTCCGGTTCTTAGCGTAATACAAGACTATAAATGAAATGTTCAGCTTTAAGTTTGCAGAAAAGAACAATTCTAAATCCCTTCTGTAAGGTTATGTAGCAAAGCAATTTAAATGAGATTGAAATGAAACCAAGCCCCCCCCCCCCAGTACTTGTATCGTGCCCGGAGAATAGCGCAGTCCATATTCAGGGGTACGCAGCAAATTCAAGTGACAAAATGTGATATACTCACATCTTAAAATTCAGTTGCTGCCATTTAAAAACTCATTACAACTTGGTAGTTGTACTAAGATAATGACTGAAAGTTTACCCCTCGCAGAATTAAGTAATTTGATGTAGATACTGGAATAATAGAAACCAACAAATATAATCACCTAATGTTTCAGTTAGCATTATTTTTAACTTGATGATTCATATGCTTTTTGAAACTACGTTATTTATCTCAACTTTTCTAACTATAGAAGATTTTTATGTCTGTCTTAAGTGTTTATTTCAGAAGAGAAAATCTAGGCTGTAATTTTCCTTAGTACTTTCCTGTATTTAAATAGTCCCTTGGAACCAGTCATGGTGAGATTGCTGCCAAATTCCCAATTGCTACTGAATAAAAAACAAATACAACAAATCGTTGCCAGACAGGGCAATACTCTGATGCTTTTGGCAATAATAAATATGCATATGAAGTTTTGGTATTGCGTTTGTCAACTGTGGTGATTGAATGGAGATGGAATTGAAGACATTTCAACCTCGGCAGTAAGCTCCCTGCTGTCCCTGCAGGCACCTCCTGGTGAGCCATGCTGGGAAACAATGAACTCGGGAACAAAAGGACAACTACTCAAAGAAACTACCAAAAGAAACTTTTAACTCCTGCCCATAATCCCAGGGTTTGAGAAAAGTCACACAGAGTGGAGCATAGCTGCATTTTGGCTGAAAGGTATGGGAGGGCAGGGCAGAAGCAGATTTGGTCTGATCATACTGTCCTTTTTCAAGAAGGGAGAGAAGTCGCGGTAAAGGTTGGGCAGGGAACAATGCTGGAGCTCTGTCCACTGTGGTCCAAGCAGCCACACTGAAGGACAAGGCAGGGGAGCATCGGCTGCCCTGGCCCCTGGGGAGCAAGGGAAGATGCAGACAAAGCCAGCTCTGCTCCATATCTACTTTTCTGAATCTCATCTGTGGGATTGGATAGCACCAATAAGGGCTCACTAAGTCCAGCAGTGGCTGAAATAAAAATACAAATGTTCAGAATCTTTACTGTGGCATGATTAGGTTACTTTGGCAAACTTTTTTACATCAGGATTTCCTGTATTTTGTAACACATCCAACAGTTAATGTTGGCCAGTTGACAACAACCAAGGAGTGCAATGAAAAATCAACTCCCAGCGTGGTAAAATTAACAGGAGAATGCTTTGAGATGCCATGCAAAACCCTCTGCTGTTGCATATACTTTTTTGTAATCTGGAAAGAAAAGAGACAAAGGGGGACAGGTAGCTTGCTCTTCAAATTCCTCTATGTAGGTTAGCCACTATAAAAGAAAACTGTGGGGAAGCTGATTGAGATTTAAACCTGCTAGAGAAACAAGCAAAAAGATGGTGAATTAACTTCAGTGTTGATAAATGCAAAAAAAGTATACACTGGATGGAAAAATACAGAATTTTTCTATTCTTTGAAAGACCCTTGATTATAACAGCTTTATGGCGTTAGATTACATATGCACAGAAAAGTGATCAATATTGTAATACTTTTACAGAAACGAGGGTGAGATCCCCCTTGGGAGAACAAGTACGTTCTGCTCTACAAGGATGTTCTAGAATTAAAGCACTCAGAGATGGGCAGGACTAAATTATTCACATCTAATCACACATAACATATACTGAGGACAAGATTCAGTTAGTTAAATGTAGGTGCTGGTTTCATTTTAGATGCAGCAGAGAATCTTCCCTGGTGTCCAGTTGCAGCTCAAAAGCAGACAGTCTTGGAAATACAAAGCAATTAAAATTGCACTGTTTGGGTAGATTAATTTACTTCTAAGTCCTCTTCCTTGCTGCTTTTTGGGTGCTCTTTAGCTCCCAGAAATGCCACTAATGCCTAGACAAATTGTTACCCTCTTTGGTGTACAGTTGAAGAAAATACTCATGATGCTATTCACTGGTCTTACTGGGAAGCTGTGAAAACCAGCTTTCAGCTAATCACTATATAGTAATTCTTTACCCAGTGTTATATGGTCTCTGTTTGCTAGAAGACTATTAAGAGAGATCATGATCTTGTCCTTACAGCAGTTTGAGCTGCCTGTTTCTTTTGACATCCCCAGCAAATAGAACACCCTCGCAGTATAATGTTATATGCCTGCCCAGCTGGCAACTGTGCAATGACAAAGACCATGGAAATTTGTCAAGGAAAATTATGGACACAAGCAAGAGGCTCAGGTTTTTTTGTTTCTTTGCATTTTTTTTATTGCTAGCTGACAGTAGAATTAAGCAGGTCATTCATATAACTACAGTAGTTCGCATTCAGGGAGCTATTTTCACAACTGTGAGGGCTGGATTTTCCTTTTTATCCTTAAAATAGAGCTTAAGTTCTGATTAAATTGCTTGGGGTCACCTGCAGTGCACACGATGTCGCATTAGTAAGTAAGCATTAGTAAGTTAAATATAAGCACTGTTAGCTTTGTCTGGCCCTGCATTCAATCACTTGTCGAGGAACTGCACTGACCAACTTCTTTCTAATCCTTTGTATAGTTACAGTGAATTAATCTAATATACCTGACATCCTCCCCCTTTAATGCAGTTAGTGGTATTTTCCATACTTGCCTCTGGGATTTCATACTATTTATAGCACAGTAATACCACAAATATACTGGGCAGTTTCCAGACATATAGCTGACCATGCTTGATTAGCTGGAGGATAGACATCCTAACTGTAGGCATGACCTGACCAAGACAGTGCGAGGTGATGAATTAATGGGAGACCAAGAACTCTAATGATTGTTAAGTTGTTATGCAGATTTCCCAGCCTTTCCAAATTCCTTTCTGAAGTAACGTGCCTCCTTAAATTACGACCATCTTCACCTGTATAGCCTCACATACACATGCTGTCTCTCCTCTCTTCTTATTCTGGTCTCCTCCACCAGCCACCAGCTTAACTGGCCTTGTCCATGCTGGTGTCCTGCTTCGCCACCCAGCTGCCTTGCACTGATGGGGCTGGACACAGCCCATTTGCGAGCAGCTGGGCTCTTCCCTCAGCATGACTCCTCTCTCCTTTTATGACTCTGCTGTTAGATGTTTCCAGGCCTGCTTTTCCCATTCCCGCTGGCTTTCCCAGCCCAAATTGCGTGAGCAGACCTCACTCCAGGGAGTGTTCCCACATGCCCTGGCAGGGCTACTCACTCCCTACTCAGCTGGGGAAGGTCTGCTGGGACTGAGGACCCCACAGATTACTCAGTTATGAATTGACTCTTGTTCCCAGTGTGACATACTCTATCTAAAAGTCATGAGTTGGGAAGAGCCAGCAGCTCTGGCTAGGCTGATCTCATTATCTGGCTGGCACAAACCCCACCGTTACTGGTGCAGTTTCTGCCTTCTAGACCTTGAAAATCCAAAACTTTTCTCTTATCAACCAGTGTTTATGTTTTGTAGTCTTGCAGGGTATGAAATTTTTCTTTGATGAAGCAGCTGGCTCGCTCTGTCCTCCCCTTTGTTTATTATATCTTGACACCTGGTTCTTTCATTTGTGTTTATGGTGAGATGCTTTTCTTCTCTGCGAGCGTTCAGAACCCAGATTCCTTTTTAAAAATATCGATTTATCCACTTATAAACACGACTGGGGATGTTTTTTCCTTTAATTTTCCTGCTTAATGGTGAGATTTCCCCATGCAGAAAAGCTACATTATTTTATTACATTGTTGTGAATTGCTACAAGACTAGAACAAGGGACTAGCTGAGGCGTGGGGAAAGGTGGCAGTATTCTTTTGTGCACATACATTGCCTGCAAATGGTCTTAAGTGTGCCTGACTATGTCTTGGTATTTTCCAAAACTGACCATTCCTCCTATATTTCTGTGAAGCAGCAAAAAAGCACTATGAACATTTGAGCCTGCCACATGCATCCTCATGACTCTCGTGAGGACTCTTTAGTAGTCCAATGACACATTGACCAGTATAATGTTGAACTTAATTTTATTACTGTTTTTATTTTTTAGCTTTATTATTTGTTTTTTCTTTACACTTTATCATTTATTCTGTCTGCTTTTGCTTACTTTGTTCTTCTCTGCTTCCGTTTCCTTTTCCCAAGGTTAATAAGTACCAAATATTTAGTTGCTGCTGGTGGCAGCCACATTAAAGGTTCATCTGGCCCAATTTAATGTCATACGCTGTGGCCAGCTCCAGAGAAAGAATTAGAGGCTGCATAATTACCTTTCAGTTCCCTAAAGAACCTAATCAGTCTCATTCCCTGAAGAACAAAGGTTTACAGCCTCATTTTTTAAAATAAAGTTTTTTCTTTCTAATTTGTGAATGATTCCTGTGGAATACATGTAGTAGTCTTAAGCAATTTTTTCAGTTCTCCTGAGCGCTTTACCTATTCTTGTAAATTCATTTCGCAAACTAGTAATACATATTTTTCTGAGTAAAGAGGTGTTTTCTTCTATCAGATCTGTTTGTTACTGCCACTGGCTGTCTCCATGCTCTTGTACTAAAAAAATTATGCTTGTTTCCTCTGTACATTTTTAATTTCTCTCCTGTTCCCTCTCTCAATTAAACAGTCCCAAGTTTTTCCTATGTTTCTTTTCCTTTGCCATCTATCTCTAAAGCCATTCTGCAGCTCATGTGTCTTTTCTGAGATAAGCTGACCAGAGGACATCAGTCCAAGTGCAAGATTCATACAGTGCTATTTCCAGTTCTTTCTATCCACATCTGTAAGTGCTCACACTTCATTTGCTTACTTGTCCACCACTGTAAGTTAAACACAGCCACAAGTACACATCAGAGGTCCTCAGGGACTGTAAAGAGGGATCTTTATTCTGTAGTCCAGTTGTTAGAGCACTTGTTAGGCAGTAAGTCCATTTTCTCATGCAAGAAATCTGAATTTGAATGGAAAGTGCACAAGTTGCCCAGGACCAAAATCCACATCTACCCCCTCTTGGGTGGATTCCTGAACATTGGGCCACTGTGCAGTCTTGGGTGGTCTCCCTACACATATCCATACCCATGACCCACCACCTGTGATATCTCAGCTACCTCATTGCTTACCTCAGGTCAGCAGAGTTTTTGCATAGATAATTAGGAAGTACCTGACTTCCATGCAAATTGCACTGTAAGTGCTTGTGTTTGCTTTTGAGACTCACTGTAAGGGTACATCTATACGAATCTGGAACTGCAAGAAGTGATGTCCAGGCTGGCAAAGACCAAGTGAGCTCCAGTCTGAGAAGAAGGATGATCACATCAGCACATGTGGTGCCTTGGTGAGAGAGTCAAGCTTGTTAGGGTGGCTGCACAGCTTCAGGGCTGTGGTTAGTTTACCTCTGAGAGGGTGGTGTATCTGCTCAGCACGAGCATGTGCAGTGCAGATGGGTGCCCTGGGATAGGTATGATCATCTCTGCAGAAATGGCTGGGAAACAAAAGCTAGCAAAGAAGGAGAGATACCTAAGACGAAGGATATTGCTGGTGTAAGAGCAAGTGGACATGTGCTTAGGCTAGAAATAGTGCCAATGTGTTTAATGGTTCAAAGAACCAGTTTTTGGAACAACATTCCAGAAGTAATGGGGACTGCTATTGCTAAAATGAAGCTTGATAAATTTAAGGGCAGGCTTTATGGGATCCTTTACAGGCACAGGTTTGAACTGATGAACCCACATGGTCAATTTGGGTCCTGTGTCTTCTTTCCTAATAATTCAGGAGGTTTTCCAAATCCCTATAAACATCCAGTCCTTTCAGAATTTCATAACGCTCTTTCTTTATTAACCTCCTGAGGCAGCAAGTTACACCATTTAATTATACAAACAGTTTAATAGGAATGTATTTTACTGCTTTGCAGTATCCCATCCTAAATTTAATCAAGTGCTCCTTTACTGTTATATATGATGGATAGACCATAACCCCATCTCTGTGCTACTCTTCAGAACCTACATCTTTTTATGTTCCCTCTTTTTCATTTTCTTTGTAAGATACTTCCAGAGAAAAAGTTTTTGGAAATTTTTGCCCTGCCTTTATGTAGGAGTTTTCTGTACCCTTGATCATTCCTGTTTTAGATAAAAAAAGTCAATTGAGTGAGCAAAAGCAGCAATGCTGAGAAATGAGTACCCTTGCTACAAGTATTTAAATGAATGAACGAGCATGCCCTTTCTGTGTTTCCCTCTACCTCCCTCTGGCTTCCTCCTCCTTGGAAGATACCACATTATAAAAGTGACTGCACTTCAGATGAAAGCATTGAGAAAAAAGGAAAATATGTCCAGAAACTCTGTGTCTAAATACTTTTATGAATGTCATAACTGCTGGCATTTGGATTTTCAGTGTTTCTTTCCTTGCGTGGCATTCTTGAAGGGATGGTAGAAGTAGACAGCTCTGCATGAGCTACTCATGGTCTGAGATATCGGCTGTGGACAGCATGTATAATGAGTGTATGAGTCTTGGGAAACATCCAAATATAGCCCCCATAGTAACACTGCTTAGGCATGAACTGAATGCATGATGTTAATGACTGGAATTTGATTATACATTTAGTGTCTAGATAAGATAATTAACCAGTTGAGAAATGTATGATGGGCACACAATAAAAGGTAATAACTACTAACACGTGACACAGCATAATGGACATAATCAAATACTTGTAAGGGGAAACCAGGGTCACGATTGAAACCAGTTCATCATTTGGAGTGATTCAAACCATTGGATGCATGGGATCCTGCAAGGTACAGTACTAGTACAACTAGTCCCAGTGCTTACTGTCTTCTCTACTGCTCCAGAAAGGAAATCTGAGAGTCAAGTGTTCAGCTGAGTCTTGAGGCTGGCCAGAAGGTGGTTGAGTCTAGTGTTTGGAAAAGACGAGTAAGAAACAAACTTGGGCAGACTGGGCCCTGGAGAGCTGGCCATCCCTGCAGTGAGGGACAGTCACTGTGGGACAGAGTGGCCAAAGGGAGAAGCAAGGCTCTAAGGAGCAGACAAGCTACATATTTGATTTTAGCTAAGAGCATGCAAGACTGAATCTTGCAAGGCCTGGAAAACGTGTACAGCTGTCTCAGTGCATAGCTCTGAAACTTCGGGATGGCTGGTAGTGACTCCCATCTCTCTTCGGTTCTGCAGGTAGACTGTGGAGAGCTGGTTTAAATTGTTTATTTTATGGGGACATATGGAAAATTTTGCTTCTTTATTTTATCCGTGGGTGTCTTTCATTAGATTGATCTGGATTTCAGTTTCAGTATTGAACTATGCTTTACTGTGGTATGTAAGTGCTGTCCTTACATTAACTTTGGGGGTTGGCTGAGAACAATATGGCAAATGTGTTTAATGAGCTGTTGTGTTTCAGTGTTGACTAGAAGCTGTTATCTTACATGAGGCAAAGACATATGCACAGGACACAGACATATGCCAGCAGATCCAGAGAAGTGATTCTGCCACTTTACACTGCTCTGGTGAGACCTCACCTGGAGTACTGTGTGCAGGTCTGGAGCCCTCAACATAGGAAGGACATGGACCTGATGGAGAGGGTCCAGAGGAGGGCCACGAAAATGATCAGGGGGTTGGAGCACCTCTGCTACGAGGACAGGCTGAGGGATCTGGGGTTGTTCAGCCTGGAGAAGAGGAGGCTCCGGGGAGACCTTATAGCAACCTTCCAGTACCTGAGGGGGGCCTACAGGAAGGCTGGAGACAGTCTGTTTACAAAGGCCGGCAATGACAGAAGAAGGGGTAATGGCTTTAAACTGGAAAAAAGCAGATTTAGATTAGACATTAGGAATAAGTTCTTTACCATGAGGGTGGTGGAGCACTGGAATAGGTTGCCCAGGGAGGTGGTTGAGGCCCCTTCCCTTGAGATATTCAAGGTGAGGCTCGACGAGGCCCTGGGCAACCTGGTCTAGTTGGGGGTGTCCCCGCTGACTGCGGCGGGGGTCGGACTAGATGACCTTTGAAGGTCCCTTCTGGCCCAGATGATTCTATGATTCTATGACAGGCTTAGCATGCAAGCTAAAAGGCTGTGTAAAAACTTCCCTGAGTCCTAAAAGTCTCCTCTAAAATTGCCTCTAGCTGGCACAGTGCAAGGTATCCTGCATCTTTTTAATAACTTTAATGCAATATATTCAAAGCATAAAACCATCAAGGAAGCATATACTTTTCATTTAGGCCTGGAATTGATTTCCTCGTCAATATGAGGAAAGAGCTAAGTGAAAGACATGTGACTGTACGAGTGAAATGGCAACAGCAGTGATATCTTAGCTCATAAGGTCGTTCATCTAAAATCTTCAAACAGTTGGCTCAAAGCCTAAAGAGAGTACAAGTTTAGGTATAGATGAGTTGTCCGGAAATATTTGTTGCCTCTAGCACAGACTGTGTAGGTAGAAAAAAAAAAAAAGGGGAAAAAAAAAAAAGAAGGGGTGTGGTAATATTGCTCTTTCAGACAGTGAGAATTTATATTCCCCCTCCTTTGTATTGAATGCTTCTCCACAACTTTTTAGGTCTTTTCTCTTGGCTTTAATGGTTTTCCATGTGATTAGAAGTGTTATTATGAAGTGTCAAGATAGATGGTATTTTTCAGAAACGCAAAATTCCTGGAATCAAATAATTTGTGAGAATTTCAGCTTTTTATGTCTGAAGTTTTCTGAGATAATGGTTGAGGAGAAACATTTGTGACTATTAAAAGAAAAAGAGGCATAAACCCTGAACACTAACAAAAAAAAGTTTCAAATAGTAAAATTATTCTACTTTAGATTTCAACTCTTCTCCTTGTTAGCCTATTTTGTTATTATGTACTATAACATCTCTAATAATAATCTACCTTCAATTTAGTATCCTGTAATTCTGCAACTTTACAGAGATGTCAATGAAAACATCACCCTTGAATTAAATAGGTTAATGACATAAAGCTATATTTTCAACAATCTTTAAACTATTTAACTTTCAGTCTTGCAAACTGATGTAAAACATACATCTGTATAAACTTAAGAATGATGCAGAAAGGTGCCAGAGGAATGTTTTAACATTATTTTTCCGTATTCGTGTAACAGTATTTGAATAAGCTCACCAGCAGAAGGTCCTGCTTATGGTGATACTGGAAGACTTCTGTATCCGTTTAAGGCGATCCTTTTAAGAAAGAGTACCGGCTCCCAAGTTGGGGGGCAGAGGTGGCTTCCCACGGGCGGGCCCTACCTGCTGCATCCACCAGATGGTGCCACTCTTCAGCAGAAGCCACCATCTCTATTTGGAGGGAGCCTGCACGTTTCAAGCTCGCAGAAGGAAACTTTTCTTTCTTTTCCTAAGAACAGAGTTCAGGTTCTCAGACACACTCTTTAGTCTCTGATATGTCTTATTTGTGTGACAACCTACAAAAGCTTTTTTGGTTATTTTTTTTCTCTGAATTACCTAAATTAATTGTTCTTCTGCTGTACGGAAACTGAAGGGAGCAAGAGCCTTAAAAAAAAAAAAAAATCACAAAGAAGCTCTGTTACACAAGCCCACTTAAGTGCTGTCTCCATCAAGCAGTTGATACTTTATTCTACTTTCCACCTACATTTACCACCGATATAATTTTTCACTTTAAAAATAATATGCACACTACTGGATATGCAAATGCATTCAGTGCTTTTATAAAGTGCAGAAAACTCTTCTCTTCAGTTATATTCAACACTAAGAAGTCAGGGCTGAGGTGAGGGTGGGCTGTTGTAATGAACTGATACTTCCATTTTCTGTGTTAAAAAAAAAAAAAAGAGAAAAGAACTGCTAAAATCCCAAAGAGCTGAACATGGTCGATTTTTCTAGTTGTTGAAACTCTATTTTTTTTTTTTTTTTTTTTAATTATGTCTTGGCACTATAAGTTTGTTGAGTTCTCCTGTGCAATGTGGGTACGTTTTATGGCACTGGCAGCACAACTCACTGTTGTGATTCAAAGGAAGACATTTCATTGCAAGAGTGATCTTGTAGAGAGGCCCTGTGACCCTCACGCTCTGTGGGAGCCAGCTTATGTCTACTCCCTTCCCACGATGTTCTTCCAAGGCAGGCAGAACAGACTGGGTTACAGGGAAAACTATGGCTGGAACAGCCCCTTCACTCTCCATCCTTCAGTGCACACCCCTGACTTGTACATCCACCCACCACTCTTCAACCTACAGCGAACCACAGCTCTGGCAAAATTCTGGCAGCTTACATCAACTAGCTTTCCATCCTTTCTTGGATGTGGGGGGAAACGTAATGACAAAGGATGAGGAAATGGCTGAGGTACTTAATGCCTTCTTTGCCTCAGTCTTTAGTAGTAGGACCAGTTCTCTGGGCACTCAGCCCCCTGGGCTGGAAGATAGGAAAGAGGAGCAGAAAGAAGCCCCTGTAATCCAAGCAGAAATAGTTAGTGACTTGCTACAGCACTTAGACATACAGAAGTCTATGGGGCCAGATGGGGTCCACCCAAGGGTACTGAGGGAGCTGGCAGAAGTGCTCATCAAGCCACTTTCCATTGTTTATCAGCAGTCTTGGCAAACCGAGGAGGTCTCCGTTGACTACAATTCGGCAAATGTGATACCCAGCTGCAAGAAGGGTTGGAAGGAGGAACCAGAGAACTATAGGCCTGTCAGTCTGACCTTGGTGCTGGGAAAGGTTATGGAGCAGATCATCTTGAGTACCATCATGTGGCACATGCAGGACAACCAGCCGATCAGACCCAGTCAGCATGGGTTCATGAAAGGCAGTTCCTGCTTGACTAACCTGATCTCCTTCTATGACAAGGTGACCGGCTATGAAGGAAAGGCTGTAGATGTTGTCTACCTGGACTTTAGTAAAGCCTTTGGCACCATTTTGCGCTGTGTTCTCCTGGAGAAACTGGCTGCTTGTGGCTTGGATGGGCGTATGCTTCACTGAGTAAAAAAACTGGCTGGGCAGGCCCAAAGAGTGGTGGTGAGTGGAGTTAAATCTAGTTGGCGGCCACGCACAATGGTACTCCCCAGGGCTTGGTATTGGGGCCAGTTCTCTTTAATATCTTCGTAAAATACCTGGACAAGGAGATCAAGTGCACCCTCAGTAAGGTTGCAGGCAGAACCAAGTTGGGCAGGAGTGTTGACCTGCTTGAGGGTAGGAAGACTCTACAGAGGGATTTGGACAGGCTGGATCAATGGGTTGAGGCCAATGGTATGAGGTTTAGGAAGGCCAAGTGCTGGGTCCTGCACTTGGGTCACAACAACCCCATGCAAGGCCTGGGGAAGTGGCTGGAGAGCTGTCTGACAGAAAAAGACCTGGAGGTGTTGGTCGACAGCCGACTGAATATGAACCACCAACATGCCCAGGTGGCCAAAAAGGTCAGTAGCTTCCTGGTTTGTATCAGAAATAGGGTGGCCAGCAGGACTGGGGAAGTGATTGTCCCCCTGTGCTCATCACTGGTGAGGTTACACCTCGAATACTGTGTCCAGTTTTGGGCCACTCCCTAGTGGAAAGACATTGAGGTGCTGGAGCATGTCCAGAGAAGGGCAATGAAGCTGGTGAGGGGTCTGGAGCACAAGTCTTATGAGGAGCGGCTGAGAGAATTGGGGTTATTTAGTCTGGAGAAAAGGAAGCTGAGGGGAGACCTTATGTCTCTACAACTACCTGAAAGGAGGGTGTAGAGAGGTGGGAGGTGGTCTCTTCTCCCAAGTAACAGGTGATAGGACAAGAGGAAATGGCCTCAAGTTGCACCACGGAGGTTTAGAATGGATATTAGGAAAAATTTCTTCACTGAAAGGGTTATTAAGCATTGGAATGGGCTGCCCAGGGAGGTGGTTGAGGCACCATCCCTGGAGGTATTTAAAACGCATGTAGATGTGGTGCTGAGGGACATGGTTTAGTGGTGGATTTGGCAGTGCTACATTAATTGTTGGACTTGATGATCTTAAAGGTCTTTTCCAAGCTAAATAATTTTGTGATTCTATAATTGGTGGCGGGATTAGAGCATTTTAAAGGAAAGTTTTCTGCCAGACCTCTACTTCCACATTTTGTGGAACTAGATTCACAAAACATTGGGTGGAAGCAAGTGAAACAGAACTAATTGTTTAACTTAAAAGAGACTAAAGATCATAGTTAAATACATCTGTGAGCAAGAGCTAGATCTTTTAACTTTAATGCTGTTGCAGTTTCTCTCCACCAATAACTGGAGGTCTGTATTACTCTTATACTCTTATATACTTGCTACAAGTAGTCAGTAAGAGAAGATTTGCTTTTGACAGCAAAGGAAGTGGCATAAAAAAGCCTGCATGGGCTCTCTATGCCATGCACCCTATTTACCAAAAAACTAGGAGAACCACAGCTAAAAAGAATGATCAGTAGTAACCACCCACTAATGTCCACTGAGCTAACGTTTTCTAACTCACACAAAAAGTCTGTCAATTAGTCTGTCTAGCATCTTAATCATCTCACTGATTAAATCTCTTTTAAAAATTCACATATAATTCCGTCCACGTAATTTTACTGGAAACCATAGAATTTACAAACCTTTCAAAGCTGCAGTCTGTGAATTTCCCTGAGCTGGCCCATCATTGACAAGAAAATGCTGCCAGTGATTACTTCTGCATGTTGTGACCTATCACAGTGATTCCAAAAACCAAATATTCAGAACTAGTTACAGGTCTCCTGCAGGTCACTTCCAAACAAACCCATCTTAAATAAGTAGTAAATGTGGATTACTTTGGAGCACATTTGTATTACCAATTACTATTGTAAGGGTAAAATTGAGAAGTAGCTATTGGTAGTGTTCAACATAATTATATTTTATCTCATTTCTTAGTCTTAATCAACTAATGCTGTCTTTTATCAGACTCAGCTGCTGGCTATCATTCTGTTATCTTCCAAAATTTGCTGCATATTTTGCTTTAAAGACCACTGTTGTGATGTGAGGAGTAGTAGGTCATAGCTGCCTGAAGGTGCTGGTTGATCGGTCAGGAGACTACATGCGTACTTTTCTGTTTTACCCCTGAGTCTGAGTAAGAGCATTTACTGGCTTCCACAGAAACTCCAGGTTTGGTTTCTTTTCTTCAAAAGGCTTTATAATGCTGCACAAAGTAACAGTAAGTTACTTTAACTACTAACAATTACTACTTTAATTACTAACAATAAGTCGTAAAAAAGTACAGTATGGCATGGGATATATTTGAATATAAAGACATATATCCTGGGTCAACAGAAGCTATGATGTTTTCTATTAGATTTTTAATAACCACAATTTATTTCTTATGCATTATTTTACAAATTACTAAGCGTGAGGTGTGCGCACAGTTCCTTACATTAACTGCAGAAAAGATATGATGGTGGAGTTTGCTTTAGAGAAGTGGCTGAGATATTCTGCAAAAGAAAAGTATTGTATCTTTTGTACTTATTTGAAATAAAGCATATTTTTGGCTATATCAGTCTAACAAGCTTAGCATGTTCAAAACATTTAATTCTGATTTGTATTTGAGTTGCCACTTTCCCCAGCTATTTATCCTGATTCTCATGAGCTGTCAGGGACAAACCACTCTGCCAAGAAGCCATCCTCCTGGAGGATATAAGCAAGGTTTTCCTCTGAGCCAAGAGCTCCAGGGCGCATAGGAATGAAGCAGGCTCTGTTCTCCCTTCGCAGAGGTACAATGCTCCTGGATGCCACTGACCTGGTGAGGAAAAGCCACAAACTTGCTCCAGAGCCCTGAGACACCTGGCCAGCTTCTTCAACCTTTCAGTGACACCCTTTAAGCTCACAAATTTGTTTATAGTAATATTTATCCCTCACAGACATTTTCCTGGGGCGGTCTCTCTCATATTTCTGCTCATTTGATTAGTTTCCATAGTGACACTTATTTGTAGAGTTGCTCATAGCAGGTTTCTGCAAATGCTAGCCGTTTGTGTGCCATGTTAATAAGACAAAGTCAGTCCTATTTCTTTCTCTTTGGTGCCCTGGTTTTGCTCTGCAGTTGGGGGTATCCTTGGGGGGAAAAAAAAAGAAAGTGTATGTGAGGCTCCTTTGGATTCAAGATCCAGGGGCTGTTAGCTTATTATTCTGGATGGTATTTTTGACTGGACTCGTTCTGTCTGAATCACAGTGGCAGCCTCTGAAGGGCTTTCTGTCTGTGTGAACTATTTTGTAAGCTGGGGAAACCTTCCATTACAGCAAGGCCTTTAGACTGATGCTTTATTTAAAATGCGGAATTACATGAAAAAGCAATTCACTTGAGTGGTGCCTTGTAGGTTGCCTTTTATCCCAGGTTGAGGTAGGAATTTTCTTTTCTTCAAGTTACTACTATTTTAAAAATAGGAGTGATAAAATCAGATACAAACTCGTGTACACACACACACACATCTTACCAGTGTGCTTGCCTGTGGAAGGGATAAACAAGTATCTGCAATAAATGAATAAAAGGTGACTTCCACACTGACAAGAAGAATTTCAGGGGCATGGTTATTTAAAACAATGCTGATTCTTACTAGCAATCAAAACAATTTCATAGCAGACTGGAAGAGAATTAGGAAAAAAAAGTACGAGCTAAGTATGGGCCACAGACAGGTATCCCCACCAGATAGGTATCCTCACAGGACAGCTTCTGGAATTTATATAATAGGTCATTGTACATATTTTTTTCCACTTTTGGGGAAGAATATGTAGAGGGAAAACTAGATTTGACAAGGATTTTGTCACACTGGGTATTCTCTTAGGTTTCTTGCAGAGGCTTTGAGGCCTCTCATGTTAGTTTGATATATTTCTTTCTGCAATACACTGGGAAGTTTTTTGAGCCACTGACATTTATGCACAAAAATAAAGCAACAATTACAGGAGCTCCTAATAGCGTCTGGCCAGAGGAAAGACAAGGAGCAGCACTCCCAGGAGACCAGAGTTACGATTCTGCTCTTGTATAGCAGAGAAAATAAAGAACAGACTCTCTGAAGCCACAGCAATTAAATTGGGGTAAAAGTGATGTGAGTCCAGCTGGACACTGGCCCTGGAGTTCACAAGCAATCTTGAATGCACTGCTAAGGTGGAGGCCAAAGGAAGCTGTACATGTCACGGAAGGACTCTCCTGACCTACACAAGGGCAAATGCTAACCTCTGTAGCACTTTCCCCAGCAGCCTTTGACTCTCAGTAATGTAAAGGAAGTTTTATTATTTTATTAAGATAACTCAATAAAAAGAAAACCAAAAGAAATGCTTAAACCTGTTGATTATTTAAAGAAAAGTGAAAATAAGAGGCAAAAACTGTTTTCCTCAAGAGCATTTTAAGGAAAAATATTGTAATTGTAAAATGAGAGCTAAAATTTTAAAGTTTCTGTTTTCTCCACCCTCCTCCCTCTCCCTCCCCCCCGCAATCTTTACAAAAAGTAAGTATTCAGAGGAGGGAAAGAAGAAATTTCATATTTAATATTTATAAAACACTAAACCTCCTTGACATCAGTTTGTGATAATTTTTAACAGCTAGGCAACTGTGCCCCGTATCAGATCCAGCAATGGAAGGGTGACATCAAATTGTGAATTTCATGCGATGCAGTCAGCCTTCAGGAACACTGCAAAGAGGAGGACAAAGAGGTCCTCAAAAGCATCCCATGCTACTCAACAGGATTAATGGGATCTACTGGGGAAGCTCTTCAGCTCTGTCTCAGTGAGCCAGATGGTGGCTGCAGGTGAAATCTTTCCAAGAAATCAATTTAAATCTCCTGTGAATATTATTACGGGTCTAAGATCAGTGCTCTCTTTATTTAGGTTGCCAATTTTCTCTATTTAAAGAATATTTATTAGCAGCTTTGTTTTGTGGAAACCCTTAGAAATTTGGGAGGGAGAAAGTCTCTAGTGACTAGAAAAGTGCATTTTCTTTGCCCTATGAAATTCCACTCGGATTTGATTGAGAGATTAAGCTTGACAGGAAGAAAATGATGATTTTTTTTTTCAGTTGCATAGCCAACAAAATAATGGCAGCGTGTCAAAAACAAGTGGTAAAGATGAAAAAACTTGTCTAAGACCGATTCTGTGCAACCACAAAGGAAAGCAGCACTGAGAAGAACAGATGGCCTTTCTGGAAGCAGGGAGGGAGAGCGAGGCCAAGCTCCTTGGACCCATCCACCCTCCAGATAAGGTGTGTGCGTTCAGGCTTGTGTCAGGACGGAGCAGTCATGGATGTGCTGGGGCAGTGGTCACCATGTGGTAGCTTTGGCAGATAGGCAATGTGCCATAGAGCAAAACGCTGGTTTTCAACTTGGGAGATATTCACTTGACATCCCAGCCCCAGCTTCAAAACAGGTTGTATCTACAGACATTTAGCTCATTTTACCCATTTGTGCTATCAAAACAGTAATATTCTTGTCCTGGAATGGAGATTATACATTTGTGAGGCACAAAGAAATGTGAGTTTTGTAAGAAAAGCCTTGAGGAAACAAGTAGCTCTGCATTAATTGCTGCCATTGGGTGGATCACTGGAAAGAAATATGCTCTACTAATTAAAAGATGAAGGATAAAAATATCAAATGCCTTTCTCATTATATGAGCATCAGTCAGAGAGATGAGGGGAGGCAGTAACTGGTAATGATACACATATATAGGCTGACAATGCCTATAACCGTAGGTTATGAATCTGTCCCTGTTTACCTTGGTTTCCCAAGGAAGAGAGACTTCCGTGAGTGTGCTCTTGATCTGTCCATCCATCAGTCTTTCTGTCATTTCACCCCAGTAACTTTTGAACTCGTCTAAATGCAATCAAATCTGATGGAAAACCAAGAAGTCTCAAAGTTATGAAAATCGGTGTCTGAGTAAGAAATAGAGTCTTGATGACTGTCCTGGCTTTGGAGAGGCTTCAGTGGGAAGTTGAGAGCTTCTTTTTCAGATGGCTAGTTTGCCATCTAGCCCATCAGCACATGCACTGGCTGGCCAGTCACTGCAGATGTGTCT
This sequence comes from Numenius arquata, assembly GCF_964106895.1. Lineage (NCBI taxonomy): Eukaryota > Metazoa > Chordata > Aves > Charadriiformes > Scolopacidae > Numenius > Numenius arquata. Next base: position 25,134,916 of record NC_133587.1, on the reverse strand, counting down.
TAGACACTGCACGTGCTGCCTCTTGGCTAGGAGGTATTTTACAGACATGAGAAACAGATGAAAGTAAGATGGGGCTTTACAGAGTATGAAGGAGAACTGGAAGTACTGCACAAAGGTCACGGTTATTTTAGCGGGGTCTACTGAGGCAGGACACACTTCTCCGGGAGACCAGACATCACTAGATCTGGAACTGTTCACTGATTTCCAGTCAGGAGGTGCATCTCTATAAAGAATACAGACTTAGGAGAAGATTTTAGTGGCATTCAAAACTGCAAAGACAACATTATTCTTTTTCAAAGTATTTTGGCATTCGTGTCTACCGACGGATTCATGCCTATTGACTGATTCCATGGGCTAAGCCTGCACTTGCTCTGCTGCAGTGGAGACATGATTCAAACTGTTCAAGACTACCAAGGTCAAAAGCTTGTTCTTGTGTGAAAACACTTACAATTTGAAATTCTGATTCTATCTATAGATAAATGAAAATTTTCCTTTACAAGTCTGATGTCATCCAGATTGAAGATGAAAGAAAGGCTTCGGCTGACTACAGAAACAGATATATATGTTGCTTTAGAGTAAAAAAAAAATAAAAAAAATATACATATATATATATGTAAAATAAATTATCTGAAAGATCTGGAAAGTAAAACTTGGAGTAGAACTCCCATGGTTGCAGAAGACATCACAGCTTTAGTAATCTTGGCAGTAGATGTCCAGGAGTGGTAGACAGGCCACAGCTGTCGGTTGTACAGGTAATGCTCTTGGTTAGGACCACTGGTGGGTTTTGTCCCCCTCTTTTTTTTTTTTTTAAGAGAAGTGTTAATGGACAGACAGAAACTCATACAATAATTTTGATGGCGTTCATTTATTATGTGCCACCATGTGTCACTGATCTTACAAACATCCCTTAAAAACAGTCTGCTACCTGATTTTTTTTTTTTAATATAAATTGAGTTCTGCACTGGTGCTTTGGAGCAAGTCAAAATTTATGTGCACAGGTCAACTTCTGTAAGAAGTAGTCTAGAAACCCATCTCAGCAGCCACAGTCTATTGGGTGTTCTGTAAATACTCCATATTTGTAAGGTACCCACCAGCTTAACATTTTTTGTAACGTAATTGGTTTAGATAATATGTTTATGTTTGAATTATCACATCATTTCCCTTGAAAACAATTAGCCACTGCAGAAATGGAAAATTACTTATCTTTCATATGGTCAGGCCATGGGTATGTTGTTTACCACAAGATCACAGAATCACAGGATATTTTTGGTTGGATGGGACCTTTCAGATCATAGAGTCCAACCAACAAAAAAACCCAAACAAACAAAAAAACAAAACAAATCACCAAAAACAAACAACCCCCCCCCCCAAAATCCCAGAACACCAAACACCAAAACCAAACCAAAACAAACGCCCACAACCACACACCACACCCACCCACAAACAGACACAAACCAACAATCTCGGGCACTAAAGCATGCCCTGAAGTGCCATGTCTACACGTTTCTTAAATACCTCCAGGGATGGCGACTCCACCATCTCCCTGGGCAGGCTGTTCCAGTGCCTGACCACTCTCTCAGTAAAGGAATTCTTCCTAATATCTAATCTAAACCTCCCCTGCCGCAACTTCAGACCATTTCCTCTGGTCCTGTCATGATTCCCTTTGGAGAAGAGTCCAACATCCACCTCTCTACACCCTCCTTTCAGGTAGTTGTAGAGGGCAATGAGGTCCCTCCTCAGCCTCCTCTTCTCCAAACTAAACATGCCCAGTTCCCTCAGCCTCTCCTCATATGGCTTGTTCTCTAGACCCCTCACCAGCTTGGTGGCTCTCCTCTGGACATGCTCCAGCACTTCAAGGTCCTTCCTGTAGTGAGGGGCCCAGAACTGAACACAGCCCTCGAGGTGAGGCCTCACCAGCGCCCAGTACAGAGGCACCATCACTGCCCTACTCCTGCTGGCCATGCTGTTCCTGATACAGGCCAGGATGCTGTTGGCCTTCTTGGTCACCTGGGCACACTGCTGGCTCATGTTCAGCCGGCTGTCCACCAACACCCCCAGGTCCTTTTCTGCCAGGCAGCTTTCCAGCCACTCTTCCCCAAGCCTGTAGTGTTGCCTGGGGTTGTTGTGACCGAAATGCAGGACCCGGCACTTGGCCTTATTAAACCTCATCTCATTGGCCTTGGCCCATTGATCCAACCTGTCCAGGTCCCTCTGTAGAGCCTTCCGACCCTCAAGCAGATCAACACTCCCACCTAGTTTGGTGTCATCTGCAAAGTTACTGAGGGTGCACTCAATCCCCTTATCCAGATCATCAGTAAAGATATTAAACAAGACCGGCCCCAAAACTGAGCCCTGAGGGACACCACTGGTGACCGGCCGCCAACTGGATTTCACCCCATTAACTATAACTCTCTGGGTACGGCCATCCAGCCAGTTTTTTACCCAGTGAAGGGTACACTTGTCTATGCCATGATTCACCAGCTTCTCCAGGAGAACGCTGTGGGGGACGGTGTCAAAGGCCTTACCAAAGTCCAGGTAGACAATGTCCCCAGCCTTCCCCGCATTGAGAAGGCGGGTCACATGGTCATAGAAAGAGATCAAGTTGGTTAAGCAGGATCTCCCTTTCATAAAGCCATGCTGGCTGGCCCTGATCCCTTGGCTGCCCTGCACTTGCCGTGAGAGCTCACTCAAGATGATCCTCTCCATGATCTTTCCCAGTACCGAGGTCAGACTGACAGGCCTATAGTTTCCCAGATCATCCTTCCGGCCCTTCTTGTAGATGGGCGTCATATTGGCCACCCTCCAGTCATCTGGTACCTCTCCTGTTGACCAGGACTGTTGATAGATAATGGGGAGAGGCTTGGTGAGCTCTCCCGCCAGCGAATAAAAGATGAATTGGTATCCAAAAAACCAGAGTGGATTCTCACATAATTTAATTGCACCTTTCATAACAGGTCCAGAAATATCTAGGAGGTTACAGAAGTTTTTGTCTTTGTGGTCATATCTTGCCTCTTCCCACCTACCCAATACCAGTCGACTCATTTCTTGTGAGACTTGGTTGCTTCTTATCTGCTCCTTGTGTTACAAGCATTTATACAATGATATCCTATAATGAAGTTCATCTTCTTCCTTAATAATTAAGTAGGAATTTACTTGATCACTGTGACTTAGATAAAAAGTGCAGCCTGATGCATTTTGGCATTCAAAATGCCGTTTTGAAAGAGGAGTGAACTGAACACTATATTAAAACCGAAATTAAGTGTTTGGCAGTGTGCCATTTATCCATACTGCCAGGGACAGGTACTGAAGGTGCTTTATAGGCACTAGATAGGTCTCAGAGAAGTATTCATCCCGTAGGTTTGGGCCTCCAAGCCTCCTGCCTCCCTCATTACCCCCAGCTGGTTTATCACCCTCTTGAGAAGAAAACAGACCACACTGTCTCTTTTCTGAGCCTGAACTCATCAGCTGATGCAGGGCCTAATCATTTAAGTGTGGTGCGCGTGCCAATACCACGCAGAGATGTAAGAGCTGCCTTTGAACCAAACCTGGTGGGGTAGCAAAACTAACTCTGTTAAATCATCCCCCTCAGAGTGCTTTGCAGCTTTGCTTTTCCTGTCTGAATGAGCTCGCCCAGGTAAAACCGCTCTACGTTGTGATGAGTACACCAGTTGCTTGTCCCTCTCCACTACCCGACGTCTTCTTGCGCCCCCTGCTCAGTCAAGGCAGTTTCTTCTCTGCAAACTAAAAAATCAAGCACCTATTCTAGTAATGATTTCTGTGTATCTTCTGCATCTTTAGATCTCATGCCATGTTGACGATGCTGGGCCTTTTGTTTAGCATGCACTAAAATTTCAGTGTAAGATTGTGTAATATTTAAGAATTTTAGCTTAGTTTAAAAATTTTCTTTCGTGTAGGACTCCAAGTAATTTTCCAGGCTGCTGCCATGCTCCAAAGAAAAAGAAACATCAACATTCAAAGGATTTATTTTCCTCCTCAAAAACTTATATTATACTTCCAGTTGTAGAATCTTCAAATATAGATTAAGTTTTCTCCTCAGGCATTTAAATAGTGCAAACATTTTATTCAAGGGTAAATAGCTGTTAAACTAATTTTGGCTTATCTAGCAATTAAAAAATCTCCAGTAAACCAGCTAGAGTTATAACATAAAGCTCAGTGCCTTAGAAGACTATTGAAACAATACCAGGAAGAGCTCAGAAAGGAAGCCCATGAAAATGGATGTATCTGGAAAACCTTGTTATAAAGCACAGTCAGTTTTGAATATTTCTTTCTTGATTCTTCTTGAATGAAGTGACTTCTTTTCATAGTAAACTATTTCAGAAAAAAAGGTTATATTTATACACATACACACACTCCACTCATGTAATATTCATGGTGTCTCTCTGAAGTGCCTGTGTCCTCTCACCTGGGCTTTATTACACTTTGCAGTGTTTGTGCCTACAAATTTAGGCATAGATGATAAAAAACGAAGTCTGTCCGATAAAAAAGCTGGTCAGGAATGACTGAAGTTGCTAATGACTCTAGATTTCATAGCAATCAGGGAAAGGATTAAGGGATTAATATGTGCTAATCTTGTTATCAATGAGGTCCTGAAGCTGCAAAATTTGATATTGAAGCTAAACTAGGACAATGTGCGAGGTTGAACTCATACTTTATAATCAACTCTATGTAATGGTAACATAACACTTAGTTTTGTCACCTTTATTTGAATGATTAATTACAAATAAAAAAATATATACCATGCAGTGTATAACTGGAGGCATGGGTTCCTAAATCTTTATGCTGTACTCTGTATGTCCTCTGTGGTTACTGGCTGCCTTCAAGGGTAGTCTTGAAACGTATATAAAAACATAAATGGTAGAAAAGAAGTAGATTCTGTGGAAATAAGAAAACTTAGAATTAAAGTTCATCTTAAGTTCAGAACAGAAAATATTTCTCTATACTTGATTCCAACTTCTTCTATTATATTTATTATATTCGTATAGATGTTACCCTGTACTGCTGAATTCATAGTATTCTGAAGTCATGAATCAGAGATGAATAAATACACAGGAAATATAAAATTTACTTAATTTTACTTTCTATTTTTGATATCCATAAACCCCCAAAAATACAAATACTCAACCTAGAGAACTAGAGTCATTACAAAATTAAAAATAAATCAAATTGAAATTAATGCAGTTTTACAATTTCTAGATTGCATTGTCTGGAGTTTTAATAAAAAAGAGACTGTTGGTGGAATGGCACGTTACTCTCAATAATGCTTTCTTACTAAGAATAAAAGCATTACCTTTGATTTCAGCTATTTTTAAAGCATTTCCCATAACAACCTATAAGTTATTCCTGCTAATTATCTATAAGCAATTGTCTTGTGTTGTGGAAGTGCTGTTCTTTCTCATTAATTTGATCTTGGTTATCCTGTGCGTGAAAAACAAATGGCTGCAACCCAATCGAGTGCCTCGTGAACGGAGGTGGCACATGCGATTCTCCCCATCCTTTTGTGAGGGCCTGCTGTTGGTTCCCAACACAGGACAAGAAGCGAACTTTACTGAGATGAGGGCAGGGACAAGAGGTATTTAAGGAGCCCTGTGAAGAATACAGTCCCCTGGCTGCAGTGGTAGCCCCTCACTGGTGTTACCACGTGTCCCTGCTTTGGGTAGGACATGTGGGAAGTATACGAAAGCAGGGATGCTGATTTGGAATTGGATCACTGCTTTCTGCTATATTGTAACTCTCTGTACAGACATCCCTTTAAATTCTAAAGGGACATATCGTCTTTAGCATTTTTAAAGTCTACCACACCGTGATGTGCATGCGTTAGGGGGACTTTGCCACTTACAGCTATTTTGCACAGTCAGAGCAATTTAGAGTGAACACTGACGAAAAAAGAAATCTGTTGTGTACATCTTTGCTTTTTTTTTTTTACCTCACTAGATGCTTTATTTATTATGTCAGAAACTATTCAATTTTGGAATAAATCCTCAACATTCTTAATTTCATTTTCTATTGATTTAGTTTAAAACTAGTTTGTTTTATAAGTATATTTCACAGAAACGTCTTATATCGTCATGAGCTGCCACTTCTGCTGGGCATGGTAATGTTACCAACAATTGCAAGTGAAATACGGATCCCATATCTCAGCATGTAGGAAAAAGATGCATATGCTTGTTCAAATGTGATTTTTAAGTGCGCTTACTTGCAAATGTTAAAGCCCACAGACAAATTGCACTCTGATGCTAAATGCTGACTGAACTCATCAGATGAAAGAGGCTGATGCTGTGGGAGCACAGGGTACTCTCCCCACAAAACTGTGAGTCAGCTTTGTGGAGAGACTACTGAAGCAGTTTCTGAAGGATACCATGCTTCTGGAGGGTTTCCATGGCTTGGTGAGCCCTGGCCTGAATCTCTCAGCCCTGGATCTCCCATGCCCTCTGCCTGCTGCTGGGGAAGAGACCTGCACAGTCGGGTGATGACCAGCAGACCCCCAAGATTCAGAGGACTGGAGGTTCCATCTGAAGCCTCATAAGGCAGGTAAAACATATTTCTAAAATAATCTGCATTTGCCTTAAAACAAAATTTAAAAAAAAAAAAAGGAATTTTGGATTCCTGTTAGGAACTCACAATTAAAAAAAAATAAATTAGTTTCACTTGGAGCCAGTTGTTAGAATTAGATAATAGGCTCTGCTGGATCAATGGGTTACTGGTATTTCAGTAGATCAGGCCTGAGGCAACAAAGAAATGCTTTCAAAGGAATTCTAATTCATTTATTAGCATTTTCTTCAGGTTCTATTAAACACTTCTAGATGGAGGTCTCGCAGATACGGGCCAGTGAACAAGGATAATCTTATGCTTTAAAGAATGTGCTCAAGTTATGTAGTTTGCTGAATCTGGGACAGCTTTTCACTGCTGGGCTTCAGGGTAGCGCTTCTGCCACACTGAAAGATCTGAGGAGAGGCATCAATGGCAAATCCTGGTAGCTGGTTAGCGAGCTACATAATGAACTACTTGTCTTTGATCTCCAGGTTCTTCAAAGTCATCTCATACACTACCATTTCTACCAGGCTGCCTATACACCTCTGATCGATCTGCTGCCTTTGTGGGCCACTTGCTAAATTTTTAAATGAAGTTTCTCTGTTCTTTCTCTCTTGCTGGAAAGAAGCTCACAGATATTCACCAGGTCAACTTTTCTTTTCAAAACTTTCCTTCTTCCAGCAAGAACTGAAGTTAGTCTGTGCGTGCGTGTGTAAATTACCACAGTCACCAACCGACTCATTCTGTTTTTTTCATTTCTCTTATGTCTTTAACTACTTCTTGTCCTTTGCCTTATCTGTATCTTGTCCTTTGCCACGTTATCTATGAGACTGAATGTCTTCTGATTTTTTGTTTATCTAGGAACTCATAAAATAGAATCTGGTTCAGTAAATGGCATGAATACGTACTGCAGTAACAAATGTAAGCATCTTGGGGAGGTAGTCCCCTTGTGACATGCCCCATTTTGTGATTGTGCTTTTTCTTTGCCAGCCTTAATTAAACCACAGTGTTGTGTTGACTTGTTTTTATTCAAACTTTCCTAATCCTTATTTTAACCATAGCTCTCAAGATTCTTTGTCCCTTAAATGAAATTGCAGACTCTCTGTACCATTTAGATCTCTCTCAAAGGCAGAGAAATCTGCTTAGACCCAATTCTTCTTTAAAATGGGGAACTAATGAGCACTCACAATCCTTCTGGATTTAATATACGCTACTCTATCCCTGCTGAGAGACGGGTTCCCTAACTGCAGCTTTCCAGACCAAATACCTGTGCCTGCAGAGGTTCTGTGTCTGTTTTCATATTAGTATCCATATTTGTCTTCAAGTCATCTGACTTCCTAAATTCCTTAGCCAAGCTGAGTGGCCCATGCAGACACCCAACCCCCTTACACCCCTGTGCCCCTGCCATCTCCAGAGGAGAATTGGGATCTCTTTAAGGTCTCCATTTGCAGCAGGTGATCCAGCCCTACCCAAGCATCAGGGTACAGCCACGAGCCCTGAATGTCTGTGATCAGCAATGAGCAAACCTTGATGGTTACTAAGCCAAACTTTTCTTGGGCTCTTCCTATTCATCATGATTGTTCTGCATGGTTTTGGAGACCACAGGAAGACACACTTCTAGCTTTCAGTCCAGGAATAAGATTTTTTTTTTTTTTTTTCCAACAAAGCCTTCTTTAAAAGCCACTTTATAACTTGCTGTGGCAGTGTTTATGTCCAGCAGAGTATCTCATCAAGCCTTGACCAATGCTTCTCTGCCTCACCACACATCAGCTACCGAGAATGCTTTTCCCAGCCCTTGGGTGTACATATTCCTGCTTTGTTAGGACTGGACAGGGTTTAGTTGCTGTATCACTGGCTGGGTTTCTGTAGTTACATGGTTTTTGGAGGAGTGTCTGACATAAGAGCTCTCCCAGCATTAGCAGTGACATTCTGAAAACATGCAGCTGCTACCAGAAATGAAACATTTGATTTAGTTTCAGTCCAATTACTCTGAAACTAGCACTAACCCTCTCAGTCCCACTCCTTGCTGAACACTCACCAGAGTCCTAGTGAAATGATGTGCCCTTTTGTTTTGGGGCAAATTCAGCCCTGAATGGGTGATGTGAGCCCCTGTGTTGAGCCACTGCATCCGTACTGGCTCACATGAAAGAGGTGCTAACAGCCAGAAGAGGAAAGAGGACACAAACTCACACCTTCACATGTCTGGAGCACAACAGTGTAGCTTCCCTTTGGCCATGTAAGACCAGGGAGAAGCTGCAGTACTGTTCTGCTCTATGGGAGCCACCAGTGTCACAGTGGAGTGGGTGAAATGGAGCCAAAGCCGGGGGCTAAGGTCTTTCCAGCCTCCCCGTGGAAATCCGTGTTTATATTTCACTCATCAGAAAATGTACATTAGCACAAGTTATTAACATGCAGATTCGGAACAGGCACTGTTATGTAAGCACGTGCTGTCTTCCCTCTAACCTAAATTTCCCTTACAGAGAAAATACAGAAGGCATGCAGATCCACGTGAAAATAACATCCAAGTGTCTTCAGCCATCTAAGCCCTGCCAGGTTTTTGTCAGCCCTCTTAAGGTATGAAGACCCTTGGTATCACCTTCCTTTCCATTCTTTGGCCATTCTTTTTCTGTCCTAGTTGCTGAGACAGAGCTACTCAGAAGAGATCTTACTCTATTACAACCTTCTAGGCCTTTTCCATCATCCTTAAAGCTTCCCCTCAGGATTATTGAGATCTACTGAATTTTTCAGATTTACCATCAGCTTAACATGTAGGCTCAAAAATGTGATTGCTGCTGCTCAGCCACCCCTTGTAGTTAGCATCAACTCACTGTATCAATAAGATAGTCCTATTCATAGTTATAAGACTCGATAATATTGCAACATGGCTTCTGTGCAGTATGTGACAGTTCCTCTTAGCCAATCGCTGATTCAGTCCACATGGAAACATTCAGTGATACAGAGCTTTTATAAAATCAATCAGAGTTTGCAGGCTTACATAGACAGATTTCCTGGTGTCAAAAAATACTAAGAAAATGATAATAATTTTTCTTATAGATTTATTCAGAAGATAATGATTTTTAACAATTATTAAAAGACAGTGTCTATAAGGCAGCCATTTAAATCTCATTATTTTTTCAAAGACTTCCAATAAGTATGAGAGACCGTGGCAGTGGAAACCGATATATCACACTATGAGTCTGTCTTTGGGCAGTCAATTCAGCATTCTGTTTGGAGCATGTACCACAGCAATTCTGCATCCCTGGAGAAATGTGTTTGCTAGATTGCAAATAACAGGCTGATCAATTCAAATTCTTGGAATAGCAAGCTAGTTCTACACCCATTTTATTTATAATTATTTTTCTGTGAAAAAGCCCTTTCCCAAATTTCGTATTGGTATGTTCTTAGAACTAACCTAGTTCAATAAAAGGATAGGGTCAGCTTTCCCCCCGCCCCCAATTTCCCTACACTGGTCTGTAGTGTTTACTGCATTTTAGACAGAGGCATTTCCATATTAGATAAATTACTCTGATCTCTGCATTGAATGATGAAGCTAATGCTTCTTCCAGGCAGACAAAAGAAAAGAAAAAAATTTCCTCCCTCGCTTTTACCTGAATTTTGCCAATGTATTAATTTATTAAGGAAAAGATCTTTAAATATCACAGTAAAACCAAACAGTAAGTAAAATATAATGGCCACACATTTTCTACTAAGCAAATATTTAGCATACTTAAATATATGCGTCCTTCTCAGGTTATTGAAGACATCTTATGCAGAGAGCACTCACCATTTTAGGGAGAGGTAAATAAATTCATTCAAGCTCCATTATGGACCTTCTATGCAGAATAACACTATTACTACTATTTCTACTTATATAGAGAGGATACTCAATGAATGTTCTCTTCTATTAGCATTTCCTTTGGGTAAATGCTTTCTGTTTTCTGTCAAAGAGCAATCCAAAATATTAACCATCCTTGAAATGTTAAGTAATAGTGTTCCAATCTGTCATTAAAGCAGCAATGCTGGGCAGTAGTAAACCTGCAATTTTCAAAGTTGGGTGGTGCACAGAAAAAAACCCTGTGAAATCCTTAATTATAAGCAGTCATTCATTATCTTCAGTGAACCCTGTAAGCTGCTGGAGTACTGTAAACATGAACCATTATAGTTAAAATCGAAAAAACAGCATTTAAATATTTTTTTCCTCTGAACAAAATGTTTTCATCTTTTCCAGGAAGACATGCACTTTGAAAGAATCTTGACACTTAATAAAGCTTCCAGAAATGTAAATATACATTTTAAATCACCTAAGTAACTTTGTCACTGCCTCCTTACAAGTAAAAACATAAAATTAACCAAAATATAGGACTGAAATAAAAAGTCAGCAGTTAGTTAGTCCTCTCTTCAAACAACTGATATCTTCACTGCTTCAGTGGCTTGGAAAATTGTGAAGCTATCTAGCTGAACCTCTGTATGGCTTGTTTACAAACCAGTTGTATTTTAGGCTCTTCTAATATTTAGATTGAATTTCAGTTGCTTTTATATCAGCAGAGCCAAATACTGATGTCTTCTTAAATAATTAGATGAAGTTTTTGAAGACAATATTATTGTAAATTACTTTCCCATTCACTAGATAAGAGATACAATCTTCTTACCAACTTAGACCTTTTTTGCCTCAGAAATTCATTTTTCCAATGTCAGAATTGCCCACCGGTAAAGGTCACTGTAAATTTTGCAAGGCGTTATCCTGCTGCTGCCCAGTTTTAGTTTCCTGTCCCCTCATAGTCTTGTCCTGGTGATGGGGCTCTTTGCTCCCCTCTGGTGCGGTCTGGGCCCACTGCTGGCTCATTCGCAGCAGAAAGGCACATGAAATGGGAAGGAAATTCCCTCCCACGTAAAGCTGGGTGGATGTTCAGACACAGTTAACGTGGAGGAGCTGCCTAATCAAATCATTGGGCTGAAAGGTACTTCAAAAGGTCGACCAAACCCAAGTTCCTGCCTCACGGCACGATCAGTATTATCTGCATCATTCTCAATAGAAAACCATAGAACAATTTAGGTTGGGAGAGACCTCAGGGGACTACCTCGCTCAGCCTCTCACCCGATGTGGGCTAACATCAGCACTGGCTAACCTGTTTTTAAAGCCCAGCAAAGATGGAGACTATCATACCACCCTCCCACCCCCAGCAGTTTATTCCAGTGCTTTACTGTCCCCGCTCTTATAAATTTTTCTTAATATCTAACCTGGATTTAATTAATTAATAATAAAATAAAGAGTTTGTGATCTTTTTCGTCTTTGTCCAAGAAGAACCTGTTGACAGGAGAGATAAAAAATAAATCTGTTTTCAGTGCTATAAGAACAGCCATCTCCGTGCAACACAGCCCAAAGCTTGCCAGGCTTAGACCTTCCTTAATCTGCTGTAGTCGTGAGGGCTGGATATCAGCTGGGTTCTTGTTATCATTAGTTCTCATCTCTTACATTATTTTGTAATAAGTATGCTTCAATTTCACACATACTTTTGTGCTCAAACTTTCTGTTATTCTTTATTAACAATATCACTGATTATTTTAGCTCTGTAAGTTACATTTGATTATTATTATTTTTGGGGAGATTATGTTACCTAAAAGAAATGTGTGGTTTGTGTTCCAGGAGGTTTGGTGGGTTAGCAGAAGGTCTTGACTTACATTTGGAACACTTTGCAGGTTAGTTGATAAGAACAGCAAAAGAGAATAAAGGAAATTTCACATGACAGTTATTATATGTAATTATGAGGATATACTCGAGAAATTTTGGTATAATTTGAAAACCTGACAGCTTGTGGGTTTTCTGATCTATCATTAGTTCAGTGGATTAATTTTACAACTGTAACTCATATGCAACCAAGATCTTTCCTTAATGATTTTTCATATTTTCTTCCTTTCCAGGATCATGAAGAGCTTTGCAGTATTGTAAGTGTTAGAAAAATTATATCCTAGTAAGAGGAGCATATTTGAGTTGAAAACAAATTAAATTCAACAAACTTTTGAGTGCAGATTTCCCATTCTATTTTCTTTTTTCTTGCCTTTATGCTTGCTGTTGAATTGTGATTTTATTTTTTCTTCTAAAAATAGGGCTGTGATCTCAGTAATTACTGAGTAGGACTGCATAATATTAAGTAATATGCTGGATCCGTCATACCAGTCACTCTCCCACTGCAGAGGCACTCAGAAGTTACGAAGGGGAGCATGAAGGCATGATAAAAATACATTATGGACTAAGTGACTGATTCAGTGTGGAGATGATCTTGATGTTAGAGCTGGTCATACTGTCTACATCAGCTTAGATATTCACAAGTGCAATTCCAGTTTTGCTTATGAGGAAAGTTTTCTGATAGGATATAACATTTGATCTGCAGTGCAATCCTGCCTTATTTAACTGGATTTATGGAGAGTAGATGTACTGTAGTTATACAGAGCAGTTATCCAAAATGTAATTTATGCATTGACCTCAATATTTATCCCAGCTGGAATACAGGCTGAGCAAAGGATCAGCCAAGTGCTGATTCAAAAAAGTCTAGAAAAGATGGTAATCTTTTCTTTTGCTCCTGAAGAGCTGGGTACAGTATGTGTTGTGGCCTTAAGTACATGGACTGAGGCACCATTTCTGAATGATAATTGAAGGGGCATGTATTTACTACACCAGAGAAATGTCATGTTGACATTTTCCTCTTGAAGTAATTTGATAACATTGAAGCGGAGAAGGTTACTACTTTCTGTGTTTTGTTTGAAAGTTTTCCCTTAGTACAATTTCCAGGGTGATGCACTATTTAATAAGCTTTCTGCGAGCATGAAGAATTTGTTTTTACTAAGAATCTCTTTGAAAGATGACTTGGAGGGGTTGACACCTATTTATCAGGATATTATGGATAAATAGTTCTAGATTTTAATTCAGTATAATAGTATCTGAAATAGCCCCCAGAAACCCAGCCTCTCTTTCATCAAAGAGCTAACTATGACAAAGAGAAAAATAAAAGCTATGCATAACATTGTCTCAGTAGCTTCCTATGCACTTGCACCAACCGGTGTTGTGAAAGGAGCTTATGACATTTAAAATTGGTGTGTGGTGCCAGCACGTAACCAACCACACTGTTTTCTGTTTATGCTGAACCTCCTCCTTAGTGCAAATTAAATAGTCTATTGTATTTAAGCTCTAATCTAGCACACCCTGATGTTAGAGGGACTCTTTCAGTTGGTTTCAACGTGTTGGATCAATCCCAATCAGACTAGCAAACTACGTCAATGTTTCTTTGGTGTGAAGACTTGCCTCTGGAGGGAGTCTTGGGCTGGTGCATTGAGTATCTACAACTACATTCCTGGGCACAACAGGTATCGTATGAGCCCTCACCGAAGAGAAGACAAGGCCCTTATAGCCCTTACCTCACTTCTTTACTTCTCATTTGTGATTCGCCTTAAAAAGAGACAGTCCTATCCTATATTTGTCATTATTTATTGCTATCTCTTAGCAGAGGGACTGAAGGTAGATAATCAGGTTCAGCCCGGCTCAGATGGCTGCAAGGATCTCAGCCCACCCTAGCATCATTTTTAGTAACCTAAGTGCACATGGGCTTGTGGTAGGGATGGGGGGTTAATTAGGCTAGATGGGTGAATGTGTTTAAATTGTTTGTGGTAGGAGGAAGGAGAGCTAAACGGATTCCCTTCTGCTTGCCCCAGACGATGCCATCCTGGAAAACCTGCTGGCTCTGAACTGTGTTTCTCTGCACCACATAGCAGACAGGAGCTTCTAAGGAAAAAAATGTACCAGGTGCACCAACGTGTGTGGTCAGAAGCAGCAGGGCATGGTACCGCGCTCTCATTGCAGATGGATGGTAGCTCGTTGTGAGGTTGATGTGAGTTGATGGCCACTGGTGGGTTGGTACCTAGTTATTAGTGTCGGAGCAAGGGCCTGGCCTGGGGAAGCTGGAAAATTGGGGAAGATCAGGTGCTGTAGCCGCACTGGTAAATTTGGGAAGCTCTCTTAGAAAGATTGGCGTGGTTATTTCAGGGCTGCAGCGCTAATTCTTCATAAAATATTTCTCTACACTGTGGCAGGAGATGCTGCTGGCTGTGACGTGCTGCCTCACACAATTGCTGCTGCTGGTACGGGCAGCTCTGGCTGCCTGATGAGTCACACCAGCAGGGACTCTGAAAACCAAATCCTCTGGCGTTTTCCCTCCTCCCCTCGATGGACCAAGTAGGTCACTCTCATGGTAATGTGAAATGTACTCTGCTGCCAAGCCAATGCGGACAGTTAGAAGATTTGGTTTAGAGTGTACGGCAGGAGAAGGTGCGGACATGGCTAAATCATCAGGGCTCTTACAATGTGAATAAAACAAATGAAACATCCTGGGTAATGTAACTTCATCATAATTTCCTCTGTGGCATGTTCCAAAACTGTAACCTTCACGGGCAACTCAACCACTGCTTGCCACAATGTAACTTTAGAACCATTTAACAATGCTGTTTTCCTTCCTTTATGGTTCGGTAGTCAAAGGAAAATTAACCGGTATCTCTGCAGTGTACCAATATTTGTGCTCTACTTAATGCTCCACATAATAATTGCCTTTTCTAAGATAACATTTAAGATAATTCATAGATAGCTGTCAGGGAAAAATGAGAACTTCACACTGAAAACCTTCAATTACATGTTAGAAAATTTAATTTATGTGAAATGTTGCTCTCCATTTACTTCTTGAGACTAAAGCTAATGTGCTACCTGTAATTCTAAAGTTAGAAGGAAAAAAAGTTAAGTAGCCCCTTTTAAAGTTCCTCTTTCTTTTGTATATGCCTTTGTACTGTATCTAAAAAGAAACTCTAAAATGCAACATTACTGAGAAGCTTACTCAAGGTCTAGAGTATTCAGATGAACTTTTGGCTGAATAATTACTATATTTTTGTTTCTTCTCTTCTAATTTTTTATTAATGAGCAAGTGCAGACATCTGATGAAAAGAAAGACACTTGTATCTTCTTCATCACAGCAGCATAGAGCCTGCTATTGTCTATGTTGTCTATTGCAGAGTGGAAATAAATAAAAACAATAGGTTCAGACTAAAGAGATAATACAGATTTTATAAAGTCATTGTATGTACAGCACAACTAGCTTTCATAGCATAACTATCAGTTAAATAGTCAAGCTGTTTAAAAACACTTGCAATGGATTTATTATTAGTTTTCTAATGCAGTTATATTTAATTTAAACTAAACAAGTAGAAGATTAAATAAGTATTTTGCCATCCAAGGCTCATATAACCCCATATGATAGTTCTGTGTTTAGGAAGATGGTTCAAATTAGACCTTGTTCTGGGCCCAGTAAAGAAGCCTATGGAAAAAAACATGGAAAGATGTTGGAGAGAGAAGACTTTGCTTCTAAGTTGTTATCCCTGACTTTTCAATGAAAGCCACAGTGTACCAGGCCACAAATGGTGCCCTTCAGGTCACCAGAGATCCATATGGTGGTGAGGGTGAGGACTGGGTCTCTGCCTCGGCCTTTTGTTCCCAACCTTTCAATCCTTTGAAGCTCTGTTAAAAATTCAGGGGTAAGGCAGAACTCACAGCCACATCCTTAAAGTGTCTGAGCTGAGCTTAAAGTGAGATAGGCTTTACTAAATTTATTGTTTGTTTTGATTTTAGCACTTTGTCTCCAAGTACGTTGAGGAAGGTGAATATTCCTCAATCCTGTCTCATATTCTACCAGCATGTTCTGTGAGCTTGAGACCGGGAATGGTGCTGCAGAAGCCAATGTTGTTGCTGGGAGAAGACTATCACCAGTCATTGTCTTGCTGACCTAAGCCTGTAACATACCTGAACTGTGTTTTTTTTAATTTGTTTATTTATAAATTATAATTTAGAAAGTTTATAACATTTTATTTAATAGCCTTGGAGCTCATAGTATCTCTGTTCAGAACAGAAGATTTAAAAAGTAACATAAATTGGAAAAACGCTAACATTGAATTATGAATTACTTTTTACTTTCTGGAAAGGGATTTTACTATTTCCAGGAATTCCCCCAGAATCTATCCTTCTTTTTGGCAATGCAGCCATCCTAGACTGTGCCTCCTCCTCCTCCTCTCTTGCTCCCTGATGTCCCACGGTAGCTGCAGCTGTTTGGCAGGTCGCAGGCTGGGCCATCCAGCTGTGCCCGGCATGTGGGGGTAGAGGATGGGAGAGGAGCCATGGTGCAGTGTTGCAAATGAGCACGATACAGGTCAACTCGCAGGGGAGGTAGGTTGGGAGCCAAACGTGTGAGACTCCCTCTCAACGTGTGAGATTTGACAGGTCTGGACTGTGAAGGCTATAATTTTAAAATCTTGCTACGAGGGTTGGAAATAAAGTTTCCTCTGAAGCCTGCAGTCAGGCTTGTTAATGATTCTGTATCTTTATGACAAGAAGCTGTTTCTTTTGGCAATGGAGGGAGCATATTCCCTATGATACTTTCAGGCCATCTACAGATTAAGCGTATTTAGTTACTCTGAACTGGTCACGTAACCTTTTAAAACACTAAATTCAAGAATCCGGTCCAATCACAGCCCAACCCTTCCTGTATTTCAGCATGCTGTTCAGTTTTAAAAAGGAAACCTTATTTTAAATGCTTTATAGACCAAGTTCCATCTACGTGAACTGTTTATTTAGGCAGGAAGCTACTCGACTACTATTTCTGGAAATAATGGGAAAGTAGTTGCATAGACAAGAGTATGAATAATGCCATTGTTGTCCTTTTATTCAAAGCCACCAGAACCCTCTCATTAGATTTGAAAATTCAGTTTAGAATCCTAATTCTATCTCTAAATTCCTATTTTGTTCTCAGGCTAAACATAGGCCAGTAAACAATACCCACAATTAACAAATAATCTTTTATTTCTATTTCATCTTCATAAGCAAAACCAATTGGCTTTATATTTTTACTCAATACAGCAAATAAAAAGTGATAGCTATTAAAACAGAATGAATAATTAACATTTTGTCCATCCACAGCTGACAGTCCAGCATAGAGCCTTTTGCCTGGGCTGTGTTGTATTGGTTGTCTGTGGTGGTAAAGTTTTTGAAAATCTCTTTGAATTGGGATTAAGCAACTAGTTTTGCTTCTTGACACAGGGTAGTAGATCTGACTGAAGACATTCTCCTCCTGCAGCTTCTCCAAGAGCTCTGATGATGGCTTTTCATTCCTGTATCAATTAGTTGTTCATGCAAATTAATTGCTTTAGTAAATAAAATATATAGACTTTTTATCTCCACCAATCCTTATTTCTATTTAATGTGTTTTTATTCCTTCAAAATATGGTAGGAATCTCTAATTCTGACAGGAAAGGGAGGAAAGGCAGCTGGTAGAGAATTTACCAATGCATTCAACGCAATATACATAAAATGTTTCGCTCCATTTATGTGGCTGAAACATCCTCTGAGCTGTAACTGGATTGAAAAATTACAGAGACTGTAACAGAGAGAAGGGATTAAAAGAAGGTACTAATAATGCGTATTTCTTCTAAGCACTGTCACTGAATATGGAAATTTCATTTGAAAGCTTCCAGAATCCAAGCTACTTTCTGCGGGAACAGTGTTTTGGGCTCTGCAAGCTCCTCACCTCGGTCTGCAAATGAAACGATAGAGCGAATGGTTGAATGGAGGCGCTGGGACCAGCGTAGCTCTGGCAGCGAGGAACGCGGCTCTTGCTGCGCTCTGCCTGCACCTGTTCACATTGCTCATTCCGCCCAAACTATAGACATGCAAGTTTCATGTGGAGGGTGCCCAGGCACCCCAACCTCTGGTATTAGAATATGTTGCTGAGCCATAAATCAGGTTGACTGTTGCTACGCTCCCAAAACACAGAAGATGCATTGTACAAAATACTGGCTGTATGGTTACAGCCTCCTGCTTGTGCTCATTGGCCTCCACCTCTGGATATGCCAGCTCAAAAAGCTAACACCGAAGCATGCGCTGCCAAATTCTCAAAACACCCTGTGTATTGCTATCCACAGAACTCTACCTGCTTTATGCACCTGAATTATAAAGTGCATATGCCTCACTGATGCTGGCTGCTTTTTCTGAAATACATACATATGCACACAGGTAATAAGATTTGCACCAGAATGAAGTTTTCAATCTGGCTTTTTGCTCATAAATCAGCTATTCTAGGTTCAAACGAAACCAAATGAGCTAGGCAACAACCTTCTGTTCAGCATAATCTGAGTATCCAGCCCATTTTTACTAAGCTTTATTACAGCTGGCTTTTGCCTTCAGTCAAACATAAAACCAAATTTTTTTTTCCCTTCACAATTTGAAGAGAAATTATCAGCCAAGTATCCTGAAAGACCTATTAACAAGGGAAAATCCTGACCCCATGCCTGAAGCAATAGAAAATTCCATTGCAACTTTAATACTGAGAGAATAAAAGCCCCTTCTTCTAGACAATTCCATAGTCACACCGACTCTTCATTATTACTTTTTCATATAGCTGTTAAGCATATAACCATTGTGGAATGCAATATTTGGTTTGCACAATTTTTGAGTGAAGAAAGGAGATCCTAAGAACAGAAAACACTGCTGGTGATTGACTAAGCACTTTTGTTCTAGTGTTTCCTTGCTCTATTAGATTAATCTGAACAGCTAAAGATTGCCTAATTCTGGAAACGCATATTGAGATTCCACTGCAGATTATTGTTTGGATCGTATTACAGAAAATAATAAAGTCTAACCATTGGTGGTTTTGTTTCGGTTTCATTAGGAAAACATTCCCTTTTGGTTTTAGCTTTTCTAAAGCTGAAGTTGAAAACACGCTTCCACTGACCCTTGCATACAAAGAGTATAAATTCCTCTTTCACAGTTGAGAATTTAAAAGCACATTTCTCTAACAGTACCCCGGGTAGCTCTAAACAAGGTCACATTAAAGTTGCATTGTTCCTATTTGAAATGTAACTATGCAGTTTCTCCTTTTATGTGGTTAAATGCAAGCTCAAACAGTAAGGGTCAAAAATTGACTGGCAACTCCTGTGCCAACCAATATATGTTTAATGTTTTCCCTTCCTACATAATTAAGGACAGCCGCAGAGTTTCACAAAACCTCTTTCCGTATTATTTATCTGTATTGCAGTACTGCTCAGAGGCTTCATCTGCAATTCTCAATGCAGTGCCTTAACTGTGAAATCATCCTTCCACTTAAATATAATACCTGTTATCTGCTGGAGCTTATACACAAACCTTATGAGCTGGTTACAGCAGTAAGATCATATTTTGCGTACATTACCCTAACCTGTTAGTTATCCCACCTTTTATACTGGTATAAAGAATAGATGTGGTATGAAAAATCAGTGAAATATACAGAACATTATTTTTACAACAGTCCTTCAGAGTATAAGAACATATTGTCACATTTATTTCAGAAAAAACACCAAATTATGACACTGCAAGTGGGTCATCAGCCGTTAACCGAGGCATACTGCATTCAGCATTTTTTTCCACAAAATGTAATTAAATGTATCCATATCTGAATGAAAGAAAACTACATTCTTTGCTGTGAAAATGATAGATCACTATGCTTACATGAACTCCTATTTGTCCGATAGGGCTCTATACATCCATAACATTGTGAGCAAACTCCATTTGTAGAAACTTAGGTGAAGAGACAATACCTTCATGTGATCCTGGAAGGCAGTAAGCACCTTCTCAGAGCTTTTATGTATGGCCTGGGAAATGCATTCAAGACAGAAGCCTTGGCTTTCTTGTGATGCTTAGAAGTTCACTTGATGGCTCCAACAGGTCTTAACCACAGCCATGAAAGATGGGTTATAAGGAGCCTATTTTATGGGAAAGAGAACTGAGGAAGTTCATGAGAAACCTTTTAGAAGAACTAGATTTAAAACAGAGATCCCTATGATCCCATAGAAACAAGTCTGTATGGGTCACCTCTTTCAAGATGTTTTCATGTCGCTTTCAATAACATAGGCTAACTTTATAGTTTAACAGTGTTTTTAAACATTTCTGTCTCATGTAAAATTCAGTATCAACGTGTGAAATCACACATTAACTTTTTTTTTCCTACAGCACACATTTTCATGTTTATCATCCAAATAAACAGAAAGGAGCACTGAAAACCCTCCTCTCAAATAAATAAACAAATAAAAATGCAGTTGGTGATGGTATTGGCCCACATAAATAGGAACTTTAGTAATCACCATTTTACCCAGTCATAATACTTCTAATGCTGTATCACTGCTGCCCCAGAAGGTTTTTCTCACTGGGACCACTGTAGGTATGCTGACAAAAATTTAGTTGCAGGTGTTGCTGATTTGCATTGCTCAGCTAAACACTCACTTTTCAATCACCTAGGCTAGATAAAGAGCCCTGAAATGCACCAGATGATAGTCTAAACATTTGGGATACAACTTAAAACTTGTTAATACGTACCAGTTGTGAACCAATGCTGAATCCTATCTAGAGGTCCACCACCTACTACAGTCTCGATGTTTGTGGCAACAGTTCTTTAGCTAGGGCGCAAAGTCTTTGCTCTTCTGTGTTTCATAGTCTTTGGTTGACACGCTCTTAGCCAGTGACAGAGCTGGGTTGTTGTGTTTTGCTTTGCTGGACTTCACCATTGCATCAATGTTCAGAAAAAAAAGAATGACTACTGATGATTAACATTTCACTGCTTTCCCACAGACACGGGTGAAGGAGATTTCTCTCTCCCACTGGTTTGTATAGAGCAAAAGAACCTGCTTGCTTTTCAATACAGTAGCACTAGGAAAAAAAAGTTGTGCCTGATGAGGAAAGAGCTCTGTGCTGTGGAAATGAAGACTGTGATTCAGACACTATTTTCCTTCCTTGTGGAGAAAACTAATAAAAGTTAATAAAAGGAACCTGAAATAATGATAAACATTTGAATGCTTTTATACTGCCAAACCACTAATTTTGGATTTAACTGTAGGTACTCCTATTGATTTTACTGTTCCATTTTTAGTGTTGATATTTTGGTTAATACAAGTTTTCCCTTCAAGAATAAGGTGGGAATAATAGCATTGAGAGTAATATCCAAATGATTTTTGTCTGCACACCGAGGAGAAGGCTCTGAATGTTATTTTAATAAACTGGAACTTCCAGGAATGAAGCCTCTATCTCAAGGATTTCATATCAGTGGTTTGGAGGAGCTGTATGCTTCTAGTTATTTCTAATGAGCTATGGGACCTTTCCACCCGTAAACCATCAGGTTGAATCTAAGCAAAGAAAGAAGTCAGCTAAGAAAGTTTTTTTTTTTTTCCATGTAAGTAACTTTCACTGCCCTCTATTTGAGATTAATTTAGCTGTCTCCACCCCAGCTCCTACTTTGCAGAACAGCGATTGCTTACCTACGTGTTAGGCCTAATTCAACTCAGATGTGATCTTAGATGGATCCGCAAATGACAGTTCCTGCAGAAAACACTGAGTTACCATGTATTCAAGTTTCCTTTACCAACATACTCAGATGCCTAGCATTCAGAGTTCCTTGAATAAAAGCTATTGTTCACTGCCAGTCAGACCTTCCAACAGAAAACGTAAGGTGATCTGTATAGCACAGATGCAGCAGATGATGAGACTCACTACATCGGCGTTGCAGAGTGCATATGCACCTATTTCAATCTGGGGAATCTTAGACTGAGGCCAAATTGGTCTTCAGGTATTTGTGAAAAATTACCATGCAACTGTCAGTGACGAACAGTGAGAAGACAAAACCAATTTGGTTGACCACCACACCATTTAAAAAAAAATAATAAAAAAAAATCTGATTCTGGATTTTTGAGAACTGCAAATCGGTAGTATTGGCCCCGAAATGGACAAGCCTGCAGCCTGCAGGAATGGAAACGGAGCTGGTCAGCAGTTTGTCTATTTCCTACTGCCCCGAGACAGCCAAAGCAGACAATAGGCATTTACAAGACTGCCTGCAAATCTGCTTTCCTGTGGCTTGCAGCATGGCCAGCATCTCAACCTTATGAGTTTCACTGGGTGCCAGATGTTTATGTCTAGATGAGGCAGAAGTTCTACAACTTCTGTCATGTAATATTTAAATGATTAGGTATTTCTCATTTAATCACATATATTACTAATTTCAATGAAATTACTGTTCCCCCCCCCCTGCCTTTAACCAGCCAGTGCATAAAAGTTGGGTTGCTAAGGAAGGATTATAGCCAACTATTCCAGTTTAGCTGACTGCGTTCTGATTACTTAATAACGCCCAAGTATGTGCAGAATTTGTCCTTGCTGTGCGCCACTCGGAGTGCTGCACTACTGAAAAAAAATAAAAAAACCAAAGCCTCAGAAAAGGCTGCACTGCACTGGCTTAAGCACTTTCCTCCGCGTGGTTTATATTCCAGGTAGTTAAACGAAGTCCACAGCGAAGGAAAAACGCGTGACTTCTTGCTGTACCGTTCCCACAGCGCTAATGAGCGTGTGAAAAAAAAAATTAAAAAAAAAAAAATGGCAAAAGCCTGCTCTGAGGAGCTGAATTTACCGTTCTGGCTGAGATTTGCTTGCCCCGTGGGGCGGCTGCCGTGCCCCGGAGGGACTCAGCCTCGGAAAGGCAGCGGCACCCAGCCCGAAAGCCGGCATTCCTCACCCCGCCAACCCGCACCGCCGCCCGGCCTGTCAAGCTGCCCTGAGGCTGCGCCCCCCCCTCCCCCCCGCCCACACCGGCGCCGCCCCGCCCGGCAGGTGCCCTCCGGCGCACGGCCAGGCCTGGGGCCTAACTTCGGGGAACGGCTGAGCTCCCCCGCCGCCCCCGTCCATCTCTCCCTCCCGCCGGGCCCTTAAGGGTCTGGGGCCGCCTCAGCGGGCCTCGCACAGGTGCGCCCGGGAGGCGGCCGCAGGCTGGCGCACCCCCCCCACCCGGCAACCTCCGCGCCTCAGGGCGGCGGCGCGGGGCCCGCCATCTCGCCCCCCTCGGGGCTCGCCCTCCCCTTCCTCCCTCCCCTCGCTGCGGGCCGCGCTGGTGGGCTTGGCTTGGCTTGCGGCTGCAGCGCGGGGCTCGGCGTGAGTCACCCAGCTCCGCGGTGCGGGGAGCCGAGCGCGCAGGCACCCGGAGGAGGAGGAGGAGGCGGCGGGGGCGGGCGGCGGCGGGGCGGCGAGCGGGCGGGGGCGACAGGCACCGGCTCCCCGCCCGCCCACTCACACATGCTGCCGAGCCGCAGTCAGCTGGAGCGCCGCTCCCTCCTCAGCCGCCGCCGATGACCTCCTCGCCCGCCGGCAGCCGCTGAGGACCCCCGGCGTCCCCGCCAGGGCAGGGGATGGTAGATCGGCCGCCCGGAGCCCACTCCAGCCCAGCCCGCCGCACCGCAGCCTCGGCCGCCGCCGCCCGCGGGAGCCGCCGCCGCCCGAGAGGAGCCGAAAAATGAACCCCCAGTGCGCCCGCTGTGGCAAAGTGGTCTATCCCACCGAGAAAGTCAACTGCCTGGACAAGGTGCTGGGGGGCGGGCGAGCGGGAGGGGATGGCGCCTGCCGGGCGCGCCCGCCCTGTGCCCCTCTCCCCCCGGCTCCGGCGGAGCGGGCCGGGCCGGGCCGGCGGGGGAGCGGGGCGAGCCGGCAGGTGGCAAACGCAGCGCCTCAGGGGGCTAGCGCTGCGCCGGCATCCGCGCCGCCACCGCCGGGTGACAACCGCCGTGTCACCGCGCCAGTGCGGGGCGGGGAGCGAGTCGGGCCGGAGAGACGCTGCCGGGGGGTGGGGTGGTGGTGGATGGGTCCCTCCGGCATCGTCCCCCCGGCCCCAGCTTCCAGAGGGATGAAGTTGTAGGCGGACCCCCCCGGCTGTAGCTGTCGGTGCCTCCCCGAGCTGGGGCGGCTTCGGCTGCCCCGCACGCCATGGCCGCCGCGGCGGGGGGGACGGTGGCTGGGGCACTGGG
Organism: Numenius arquata; assembly: GCF_964106895.1. Classification (NCBI taxonomy): domain Eukaryota; kingdom Metazoa; phylum Chordata; class Aves; order Charadriiformes; family Scolopacidae; genus Numenius; species Numenius arquata. Next base: position 25,110,481 of record NC_133587.1, on the reverse strand, counting down.
GGTGGCGACAGCCCCGTTCCCTCGGGGGTATCCCCCGGTGATGCTGGTTACCGCCGAGCGCGGTAGCTCCGTAAATAACAGCAGTGAGGCTGTGACAGATGCGCCAAATTAACGTCCTCGGAAAGGCAAAGCGGCAGGAGCTACCGGAGGCAAATTCTGTATTACGTGCTAAATTTAGTGTCTGTTCAGTGTGCCCAACAGCCAGCCGTCACGTTAGTTAGTGATTTTATTCACATCGTATAGCATCCTTAGCAAGCTCTGTTGTGATTTTTTTTTTTTTTTTTTTTTTTTCTTTAACGAGGCAAAATGTCAAACTCTTGCTTTAGTTATGTTTAAAATAATCCTGACACGGTCAGCGTGCGGGAGGTCTTGGCATTCACCTTAGCAGAGAATTTATGTTTCTGGGAGTGTTTCAGAAGCACCTTTGGTCTCGTGTGAAAGTAATTGTTTTGATTTAGTTTACAGAGACCTATAATGCATGGGCAAAATATTGATGTGTAATTGTGTTTTTACATTTGCTGTACCCTAATATAGCTTTCAAAATGTCAGTATCGTAAGTAATTCTACTTTATGTTTCTTTACAGTACTGGCATAAAGGATGTTTCCACTGTGAAGTTTGCAAAATGGCTCTGAACATGAATAACTACAAAGGATATGAAAAGAAACCTTATTGCAATGCGTAAGTATTGTAAATGTCAAGTCTTGCAGAAATGCACATGAAAAGAAAACCTGGCTGTGGATATTGTCAAATAGGTATTGTCGTGCTTTAAAAACTTAATCTAGAGATGTGGCAGTGCAGTCTAAGGCAGTTCAGTATCTCTTCAGATGGCGTATTCTACTTGTATTGAATTGATAAAAGATAAAAATACTTGATTATGATGTGGTTAGGCAGTGTTTTAATATCAGATCTCAGGATGCAGGTCCTTTCCTCCCAGAAAGTGTCGGATCTGGCGCTGACTCCTTTTACGTTCATTATTGGCCTGCTGGATTACAGTGGTCCATTATGCAGCTCTCTGTTCAGGGTTATGGACCTCATCAGCATTTTATAATAAGAAAACCAAGTGCTTCTCGTTTGTGTAGTTTGCCAGAGACAATATTCTGTTAGAGATAGTGGCAACCTATTTTTAAAACTGTTATGTCGTTCACATATCTCAGATTACTAAGGTAGATATTTACAAAATCCCTGCTTCTAGTGCCTCATGCTATTTTCATTCTCTCTTAGATTTTGATAAGGAAAATAGATTAATTTTGGTCGTAGAGTATAATCATGTTGTATTCCACTTTTAGATTTTGTTGTGTGGATTTGAAGAGTGCTTTGGTGTTTGGCTTGCAAATACTGCAGAAGAGCATTATGATACATGTAGAAAAAAGGTGCTTATTGTTCTTTGTAATGCTCCTAAGATTTGCTAAGTGCATTTCAGTGTGTTTTAATCTTTAATATGCTTTGTTAGAAGGATATCTCTAAAGAATTTGGCATCAAAAGTGATCTTATATATTGTTCATATATTGTAATTATTTTCACCTTTACCTACTTAAAACATATGTTTTAAGAGACAGACTTTTGAAACTATAGGCACATTGTATTTTTCCCAGAAATAGACTCCTATGCTCATCTTAAAATATTTGTTTCATGTTGAGGTAGACAGTCTGTGGCTGGCCGTCACAGAATAGCTCAACAGCATATGCTCATTTCTTCCAGGCTAAAATTGAAGCCAGCCAGTGCCTATCTCTCTAAAATATGAGTTTTGTTATAAAAGCTGCTGTCCTGCCAAAACTTGAAACACCTGTTTCAATGTGCACAGTTGTACTTAGATTGCTTTAGGAACATATGGGGTTGAACACATACATTTCTAGCTTTCCTTGAAGTGCTCTACAGTGTAGGGGGGTGACGTTAGACCTCTTGTAATAAAGTGTGGTTGGTTGCCAGCTTTACGTGCTGTAGAGAAGGATCTGTGGGAAGGGAGGTTCATGCTTCAACAGGTGGCACACAGCAAGTCAAGACTAACCTAAAGGTTATTTGCCCTAGATGGGGCTCCACTTTTGGTACTATTTGAGTTGAAGTATAAGTACTGGTTTACATCCTTTACAGTGTTTAAAACTCTGATAATACTTTGAGCCTTTTGCCTAAACTTTTGTGGTTAAATTTCACTGCTGATACTTTGGTTGCTTGATATTTCATAAGTAACTGGATCCTTGTACTTAATAGCGCTGTTTGTTACAGAGTCTCCTCCATGTATTGGTGTTTCTGTGCTGTACATATTTAACTTCTGTTGTAGGAGAGTTTTTCATCTGTGTAGTTATGCTATGTGGTGTGTCCGTCTGTTTACAGATGAGGTGTTTAAGGATGATGGATATGTTACGTACCGTTGAAGTGCTAGTCTTTCTAGTAGTTGTTTTAATGAGCTTTGTAATACTGATCCTTGAAAAAATAATCTCTATCTTTGAAATATGTCCCTCAAACCTGAGGTATGAAACAGGAAAACATGATGTAAAAACATGAAAGAATGGGTTCCATGTATTAAGGAAGAGAGAAAATTTAATATATATTATCAGTGATGTGTATTTTGTTCTTAAGTTTCGGTAAAGGTAAGGTGGTGTGGTGTGTTTTTTTTTTTTTTTTTTAATAGAGATACTTTAAGTAATCTAAATAATTTTAAGCTCTGTATGGATCCACTAAGGGAAGACCAAGGTGTGTTCTGTGGTTTCAACAAACTTTAATATCCTTCAAAGGAGGGATAAGATGTTTATGCAAAACTGTGTTTTGAAAATACAGTTGACTTAAATTATCATATTTTGACACAGTACTCTTGCATCTCAAAGGTTACTTATTTGCAAAGCAGACACCATTATTGTATTTCAAATTATGATGTGTCTTATCCAGTGTTCATTAGTAAGAGGCAAATCCATTTTTATGTTAAACACTGCTTGATCAGAAAATCTGTGAAGAAAAGAATGCAAATGTACTCATACAAACACCTACAAGCCCTTGACAAAGAGCAATTACTGTTAGACTGTTTATTGAGGCTATCCATCAATGAGAGTGCAATTGGTAGATAAAAGTGAAGAAGTATGCACTAATTTGAATGGAAGAGAATACCATAAAGTTGTTTAATGGGTTTGGAAGCCATAGTTGGCTTTTTGTAAGGTTGCGTCAAAAAGCATGTATCTACAATAATTTCTGTATCTGTTTGTTAGTTCACAGATTAGATAATGTGCTTGAGTATATTTTGACCTTAAAGAATTCCATGCTTTTTTTTTGGATGCTGAAGCAAATAATTTTGGCTGCACTACTGGGAAAAAACACAAGTTACTATACCACTAACACATTATTGCATTTCTGTTAATATAAGAAAAAGATACTGATTTGTGACTGTTCAAACTGTACTTCTGATGGAGGAGAGTGGAGTCAGATGGATTAACAGGAACTGCCAAGCCAAGAAGGAATATATTGTGAAATACTTTATTTCAGTGTCCATTAGAAAAGAACAGAAATATTTGTAAATGCAGGATTCTACTTTTTTTAAGGGCAAGTTTTCCGTTGAGCAGCTTGTTGCATTTCTAGCTAAATGGTTGTATATGTTCCTTGTGATAAGGGTACAGTGATAGCAAAGTGATGACTGGGCTACAGACGTTGTAGAACCGGTATAGGTCAAGAAGCTGAGTTTCTTAGTATCGCACTTCGGATACTGCTTTTGTAAGATGTAGATTTATGAGAGATTTTGCAGCTGGGTTATAAGGGGAAACTTTTTCTACATGTGCTTGTGTATATATGGCTTTGAATAGAATGATCTTTGTATCGCAGAGTTTCTGTGAAGTTTCTTGATCTATCTCCTTTAAACATTTCAGTTCTCTTTTTCAGTTCTCATCTTTTTTATTATTTACATAATTTTAAGCTGTTTGAATCAGGATAGTTTCTCTCTGCTTGTTTGCATGGTGCCTACGGTATCATGCTTTGATCTCAGCTGGGACCTCTAAGTAGTACAGTACTCTGATGACTTATTGTGTTTCTCACTTTACTTGTATTCATGTTTCATCTGAAAGGCTTCATACACAACATTTTGAAGCTTGTAGATGCTTAGCACGTGGACATTGCTAGGCTTGCCTTACAATGTTAGTCTTGCCTTTTTCTTGCTGTGTGACTTTAGATGTGCCACGTTGCCAGAGAACTGCCTGATTTGTGAAAGAATGTTGATGAGGTTAAGGGCGTAGACTTGTAGTCCAGTTTTGCAGTTCAGCCAGACACTATGCGTTGCCTGATGCAGGTCAATGAGCCATGCTTTGAATGTGCATATAGATAGTAAAAGAAGGGTTAGGACAATTAAAATGGCTTGGATAATCTGATGATTTGTTAAATCAAGGTGGCTTTAATGCAAATCCAAAGAGGAATCCTATTCCTCTTTGATATTTGCAGGTAGAGGTTATTAAATATTTGTTTAATATACATGGAAATGATAAGAAGAAAAGTTGTTGCTATTATTTGCAAACTCAGAGCTGATTCTTCTCAGCTGTAAATAACCAAGATGATGCAAGGAAATGAATGGCATTTTGGCAACTAACCATCTGTGTACTAGTTCTCAAGCTTGTTAAATGATTGAATCATGTAGGATGATTACATGGTAACTTATTCTTACAAATATTCATATAAATACTTTTTTGACAGATTCACCAGACCAAAACACACGACTACTTTTTATGCAAAATGTAGAAGATGAAATGCATATTTTTGGAATGTTCTCTCCACATTAGCTATACCTGCTGATGCAAACAGGCTTCCTGCATGTGTGAACGCATCCAACAGAGATGTATTTTTTAATTTTTGCAAAACCTAACAGCTTAAGCTTCTGCAGACCTGATATACCCTCTTGCCAAAGGCAAATAACCTCGCTATTGGAGTAAATACTTCTTGAAATATTTAGTATCTAAAATTTTGCTAATCACCTGCACACAGGGTACTTGAACTTCGTTCAAGTTTTTATTTATGACAGTCACCATATGGAATGATTACATAACTTTGAAATTTAAATCTACTGTCATCAGTCTTAGTGTGAATTATTGACATGAAGAAAAACTCATCATAACTTTATTTTTTCTAGATTTAATTTCTTTCTAACTCATGCCAGTAGGAAATAGATATGCAAATACATTTGAAATATTGAGATGTTGTTAGTAGAATTGTACTACAGTTTCAATCTGCAAGTGCAGCCAAACCTTACATTTTAAGATACTATAGGGGAGGGATGAAAAATGTCAAAGTTATTTTATACCAGCCTGAAATGGTAAGAACATGGTACAACTTTCTGGACAGTCAGGTGGGCTGGAAAGTGGAAGCAGCTGCTTGTAATCAGTGGATGAATGTGGCCATTAAATATGATCTGTTGTCCTGAAAGGTGAATTTGTCTGTTGAAGTTTGATTTTAGTTGTGAAACATGGAGTGAGTTTTCTTTCTACCAGTCAGAAAACTTCTAGAAAGTGACTGGGAGTGTGATGATATATTCTCGCTAGAAATAGCTAGCTTTATCTTATTTTTCAGTATTGATTTCAGCAGGTGATTATTTATCAGTTTAAATATGGCAGGAAGGAAGAAAATGAGGGGTAAGGAGCAGCAAGAGTAATCATTCTGATGTATGATGGAGCCAGTTCTAGGAGTTTGCACTGGGTTTGCGTGTCAAGGTTTTGTTAGTGGAGGGGCTTCTGTGAGAAGCTGCTAGAAGTTTCCCTTGTGTCCGATAGAGCCAATGCCAGCTAGCTCCAAGACAGACCCACTGCTGGCCAAGCCCATCAGCAACAGTGGTAGTGCTTCTAGGATAACGTTTTTAAGAAGGGGAAAAACCCCCCTGTGTGACAGCAACCAGGAGAGGTGTGAAACGGCTATGTAGAAGCCAAGGTCAGTGAAGAAGGAGGGGGAGGAGGTGCTCCAGGTGCCAGAGCAGATTCCCCTGCAGCCTGTAGTGAAGACCACGGTGAGGTAGGCTGTCCCTCTGCAGCCTGTGGAGGTTAATGGTGGAGCAGATATCCACCTGCAGCCCATGGAGGTTAATGGTGGAGCAGATATCCACCTGCAGCCCGTGGAGGTTAATGGTGGAGCAGATGGCTGCACCTGAAGGAGGCTGTGACCCTGTGGGAAGCCTGTGCTGGAGCAGGCTCTAGGCAGGACCTGTGGACCCATGGAGAGAGGAGGCCACACTGGAGCAAGTTTGCTGGCAGGACTTAAGACCCCATGTGGGGCTCACACTGGAGCAGTCTGTTCCTGAAGGAGCCCATGGAAGGACTCAAGATGGAGAGCTGTCTCCCATGGGAGGGACCCCATGACGGAGCAGGGGACGAATGTAAGGAGTCTTCCCCCTGAGGAGGCAGGAGAGGCAGAAAAACATGTGATGAGCTGACCACAACCCCCATTCCCCATCCCCTTGCATGGCTTGGGGGGAGGAGGTAGAGAAAATCGGGAGTGAAGTTGAGCCTGAGTAAGTTGGAAGAAGGAAGGGGTGGGAGGAAAGATTTTTTTAAAATTTATTTTTTATTTGTCATTATCCTACTCTGATTGGATTGTAATAGATTAAATTAATTTTCCCCAAGTCAAGTCTGTTTTGCCCATGACAATAATTGCTGAGTTATCTCCCTGTCCTTATCTTGACCCACGAGCCTTTTGTTATATTTTCTTTCCCTCTGTCCAGTTGGGGAGGGGGAGTGACAGAGCAGCTTTGGTGGGCACCTGGTGTCCAGCCAGGGTCAACCCACCACAGAGTTGTAGTAAAGAGAACATACAGAGTATTGTTTTCTAATTCTCCATCTTCAACTGAACAGCAATTTAGTTAGTGTAAAAGGATAACAGTGAGTTTGCGTTGGGGAGGAAGATTGTTTTATGGCATGGTTAATCTTACAGTCAGTTACATGTATGTGTGGTTTTGTTTTTTCCCCTCTCATCATTTTGGGCTTTTCAGCTGTTTCTGATCATTAGATTTGATCAAAAGTAAGCTATTATATAGGTTAACCCAATATGGCCATTCTTATAAAAAGAAACAACCCAGAAACTCCCATGCAAACCTTGGCAGAGAGGCAAGAGATAAAGGCAAGGATTTGCACTTTATCACTGTACTAACTTTGTGTATTCACAACTTTCCTCTTAGGATGTAGTGTAAAATGAGTAATGTGAATAACAGAACCACTAGAAAAACAGCTGGTAAGGGCCTCAAATCAGCCAAATGCACCTATGTCATTCAGGTCCATTATTTCTTGTTCAGCATCTCATTAAATACAGACTTCAGTATTTGAAAACAGTTATCATGTCTCCCCTTGGCCATCTTTTCTTTAAACAGAACAGCTCTAACTGTTTCCTTGTAGATCATATTTTCTGGTAATTCTTGTCTCTCTGCCTTCAATTGTCTCTGAATAGTCCACATATATATGTGTATATGTATGTATATTTGAATTGCAGTGCCCAGTGGAGCATTACCAGAGCTGGTAGAATAGCAAGTGTGCCCATGCAACTCATTTCTCCTAAGTCCCCATACAGTCACTGCCATTTTTTTGTTGTTGTTGCAAAACTCAAACTGTTAAGTCATATTCAGATTGTTGTGTGCTACAGTTTTATCTTTCTATGCAGAATCGCAGCCTCAGCAGTTGTTGTTATCCATTATCTGAGCAGCTAATTGTTCTTGGCTAAGCACAGAATCTTCCACTTGGTTCTTATTGAACTGAATCTCCATTTTTCCCTAGGCTGTTTCTCCAATTTGTCAAGTTCATTTTATATTCTAATTTTGTTCTTTCATGTGCTTGCAGCCCCTTCTTATCAACCTATCAACCTTCCCACCAGACAGCCTGTAAGCACACTGCAGATTTAATAAGTGTAATCTTCATTTCATCACCCAGGTTGCAGGCTGAAGGCCTGGAAGGGTGTTGGGCGCAGTATGTGCCTCTGTGGTCTAATGCAGCCTTCCCTCCTGTAGTGAGCAGTGAAGTACTTTATCTTCTCTACCTATTCATGGAGCGCTACATCAAGCGTTAAGAAAGAAAATAAAATTGTGAAAGAGCGTGATCATAGTGGATATTTATACAAGCTCTGCTTGAATATGAGGAACAGCTACAAGTACTCCTGTTGAGGAAACGTGTTCCTGTTGAGGAAACTTGTTCCTGCTGCTCCTTGTTGAGGTATCTTGCTTGGTTAATTAAGTCCAAATTAGTATTGGTGGTATCCAGTAATGAAAAGGAAAGTAGGACAAGAAGCTGAGCCTATTTGCTAGAACGGTTGAAGGAGCTTCTTAGGCAAAATATATTTGAGTCTCTGAATGGTGTTCAATGCATATCTTTAAACTCTTTTAAGAAGGCACATGAGAACGCTTTGTCAGAGTTGCTGAATACTGTGCACGAGGCGGGTGGTGGTTATTTGTAAAGAAGTTACTAGAGAATAATCATCGCAGACATTCAGATCTTGGGAAGAGTTGGGCTGCGTTTGATCCCCATGACTGTGTCTGAGTAAGGGGGTGCAAAAATATTTCTCAGGTTCCATTTCACCATGTTCAGTTGGCCGTGTTCTGATTTCGCATTTGAACGAGACCCGCGTATGACGCCTTACACGCGTGTGCTGGTGGGTGTGCAGGGAGAGGACTCCGTGTGCTCCAACAGGCCCCTTGGTTTGCGTTGCTGCTAGCTGTGGAGAGCACCACAGCTTAGCTGCAGCCAGCCTGCTTCCCTGCTGCTGCAAATGGAGTAGAAAAACTGCCCCAAGGGAGATGAGTTGTTACCTTTTTTTTTTTTTTTTCCCCTCTCTCAGAGCAGGTGAATTCTCAGACTGCGTTGAGCAAGTACTGTCACGTCTAGTACCTGATGTGAGTATAGGCTCTGTGTTTAGAATTCATATCTTTTAATATTCTGCCTGTTGGTGAAATTCCTCTACAAGGACAATTAGAAGTTTGTGTTATTTAGGACGTTGCTGGGGCAAATAAATAGAAAATACAAAAATTAATATTACATATTTTATTTTTATTTTTCTGTGAGAATGCAATAAACATGGCAGAGCTATTTGCAAGAAGTGCTTGTAGAAATCCTTGCGGTGTGGAATCCTGATCTGTTGCCAGTTTATATCTTGGCTTGAGTAAATAGGCGTTTTTAATTTGTATGATCATTGGTCATCGTAGACTGCAGATAATTTTTCCAGGGAAGAATATGTGCATCTCCTCAACACCTGTTGACATAGAATATATTGAATGTGTATTATTAGGGGGCTGTAGTTACTGAGACACAATTTCAGTAAGTGGGATTTTCTTTGCTTGCTAGTATCTTAGCCACTGTTGATGCTCAACATAATCTTGATTTTTCTTAATAACTATTACTTTCTGTACTCATTCCTAAAGATTGATGAATTTTGTTTCATTATATTTACTAAAATATTTAGGCAACAGAACAAGAACAATAGATGAAATTTTGGGATTCCAAATAATTTACTTATTTGCATTTCATAGCTAGAGCTTTGAAAGAGGTAATAACCAGTTGGAGCAGGCCTGTGAAATCTTAATGGTATGTTTTGTTAGCAGCTTTGTCATTTAACTGTTTGGGGTTTTAAATGTTCTAAGCCATGGAATTTTCTATCATATTTGCCAAAGAAAAAAAAAAAAAAAAAAGTATTTTTACTTTGCTGAATTTTAAGTTCTGTGTAGCTCTGCTTATGTTGATGGTCACAAGTAAACCTGCTGTCCTGATTTACTCTATATACTTTATAAAACTTGAATAAAAATAAGTTTATGTTCCAATCTTTCATGTCACTTTGAATTTTTAGTCAGTGATGTCAATAGAGAATGACAACATCATGTCAGTCAATTCAGTGTCAAGAGGCATGTTTTGCTGTTTACATATAATGTCAGTGGAAGCTTCCTGTAATTATCCAGACAATGTACGGTCTTGGCTGAGTGGACAGTTATTTTCATAATTTTGAATATTGTGGGGTGCTTACAGAAACCTTGCTAAATTTAGAGATTGTAGAAGTTACACTGAGGGCAGAGTTTGGCTATGTGATGTTGAGATTTCTTGAAAAGAGAGTAGGCAGGACTTGCAAGGGGAAAGTTTGCTGCAAGAAGAGATGGGTGAAATACTTGTTGAATAACTGGACTGTTCATGCTGCCCCTAGTTATGTCATCTCATGCAGTAACTTTCTGAAAAAAGAGAAACCTGCAGTTAATTCTCCTTCTTGATTTGCAGATTAGTCCATTTCTTTTCTCTGTGCCTCCCTCTGTCTTCTGATGTTAGAGTTGATGTTGCATCAGAGTTGTCCAAACTATTTTACTTTGCTTTTTATTCGTGTTGCCTGTGTAACTTTTCTTTGTACCAGGAGGAAATGTCTGGATGATGAGCAGTGCAGAATTTTTAGTTTTTTGTATTTCCTCCACCTGTATCTTTTGCTCCCCTCCTCCAAATCCTCCTGTTCTCAGTTGTGGTGGAATTGCATGATGGTAGCTGATCTCATAACATCTTAATGTGAGGAGGGCACAAAAATGTGCAATCAGCGTCACACCTGAGAGAAGACTACAGCGGCTTAGTTTTTAAAAATGAAAAACTTAATTGTAATTTGGCCCGTAATTGTTTAAGCATATATATTGCAATATACGGGAAGTGCAGCGTTTCTTAAAATGTAAAACTATATGGAACCTGTGTAAGTTTCTTCCTTCTTTCAAAGTTTCAAAAATTCACACTAGATCTTTTTTTTTTTTTTTCCCTGCTTAAGAGAGCAAATGTTTGGAGGTAGTCCATCATTAAATGGCAGCATTTTTCACACAGGTGTATTGGTGTAATGCCAATTTCACAAATTTAAAAATAATTTAGTGCTGCATTATAATTTAGTTATACCTCAGATATCTTTTTGAACTGGCAAACTAAATGGTAATAGCTGGTTTTTGGTTTGGTTTTTTTTTTTTTTTTTCCAGTTTTACTCTGGAAGAATTCAATACTTGTATGCAATTCCTTCTAGCATCAGAAAGCTGTAACTAGAAATACTTAGGGAAGGATTTCTTTAAAAATTGATGATTTTAGACATAATTAAAATGCAAGTGGCTAGGTTTGTGGAGGGGAAAAAGTGGTAAATTACCAAACCCCCCCCCCAAAACCAAAAAAAAACCCCCCAAAAACCAAACCAAACCAAAAACAAAAAACCAACATAAACCATTTCTGCTGAATGGTGTAGAGTGGCATACGTTCAACACAGTAGCGTGTTCACGTGTTGCATAGTACTGGTTGTGTGCATCTGCAAATGCAAGAGAGAAGAAATTTCTGACTGCCATTTGCCAGGTGATACTAGAGGAAAAGGGGCCGGTATGAGGATTTCTAGCAACAGAAGTGCTCAATAGGTGGTTGACCAGGAGATGATTACCACTGTTAGAATTGGCAGCATGCTTGGTATGTTGCTGTAAGGGAGGTTGTAGTTCAAGTTTTAAAGAACCTGCCTGAAAATATATATTTAGGAAAGCAAAGCTTCCTAAAGGACTCAAATTTATTTTTTTGGAGCTTCTATTTGTGTTTGATACAGTGATGCTAGTGCCTTTGTTGATGTTCATATTTGATGGGTAGTAGAGAAGTGATATTGATTGGGGGTGAATGAAGAGAAGGAATGACAGTTGAAAGAAGCTTTCTTAAAAAAATAGTTGCTGAGTGGCCCATTGTGTAGGTGTACTTGATATAAATTTTGCTCTAACATAGGAAGGTCTTGAGTGTTTTACTTTGAAGTAGTTGATTGGATTTTGTCAGGCTATCAGAAACAGAGCCGAAGTTTGTTACAACAGTTACTAGCGTAACTTGTTGAAACACTGTGGCGTTAGCATAAAATTGTTAGGAGGAAAGGGGAAAGGAGGCTGGAAGAAAAAATATATAAAGATATATTTAGAAGAACAACATTCCTTGAAATATGTGAAAGAAATTGCCACCTCTAGTAAATGAGACTGAGAAATAATTATTATGGGTAACTTACCAGTGATAATGTGTCTACTTACACACGGGGGGAAAAAAGAGTATGCATGCAGAGAAAGCAAGGATAGATGGAAAAGAGAAATAATTAATTTATAAAAATGTTTGTTGAGCTTTTCAATGTAGCAGTAACAAATTAAATTTCTGAAATGGTCGCACTTTTGAGTCTTTGATTAGGAACAGGGTACTGTCATGGTGAGTGATCAGTCAGGATATGTCATGAGCTTTTTGGCTTCTTTTGATCTGAAGATCAAAAGGGAGATTAAACACAGTCATTCTCAGATAGCAGTTTAAATAGTGAGTTATGTGGCTTACATCGTAGTTGTGTCAGAAATGCTGGAAATCCATATTAAAAAGTATGGCAGAAGCTAGAAGAAGAAAAAGGAAGAGCAAGTAGATGAGCTTTAGTTGAGTTAATGGTCAGCCTGCTCCATTTATGCTTCTCTCCGTGCAGTCAGGTCTCAATTCTTGCAGGGGCTGAAACTATTTGCTCACAGTCCAACTTCTGTTAGTTCTGTCATTATTTTAACAATAGTAAATTGATATTCAGACTAGAAAAAGAGATACTGTTATTGGGTCAAATATCATGTGGTTTATTTGCACTGCAGGTACTGAAGACTTTGTCCTGCTTTGAGGAACTTGCAAATTGTTATGTAGTAATTAATAAGAAATACCAGGACAATTGGAAAAAATACAGTTTCTCACTTAATTTTGTGCCCCCTGAAAAATGCTCTGTACACTGAAACAGTAGGCTACTAAATAGCATCCCCAGGAAGATGAAAAGCTTGAGGGGAAACTAAGAAGTACGGTGAGAGTTGTGTGAAAATGAGATCAGTGTGTGTGATTAGTTTTTCTGATAATCTAATGCAAACTTTCACACAAAAGTATGTTGCGAACTTTATTTTTTTTTCCAATAAGATGTAGGTGGATATTCTTCTGAGCAGTAATGACTTAGTTGCTGTAGTGTTTTGTGTTTATCAGTTATCAACAACTCAACATAGCCAGATAATTATATTGGAGTTTGTTTTGAAATGTAGGAGATCATCTGGTTCTACAGGCTACTAAGCTGCTTCAGTACCAATGAATATTTTTGTAGGACCTGAAGAACTTAAAAATGATGTGTAAAATAGGGCTTTTTGTATTTTTTACTTCAGGAAGTTTGGGAAGAAGTTCTGAAGTCTGAACACAAGCTGGTCGAGCCTTGTATTAATTCCTCCTTGAGCTAAAGAACTTCTTTCAGATGACTCTTGCCTTTGTGGAGGAGAAAGTCAAAAGTGTAACATCCAGTTTCTTGCACTGATTGAATGCTTAACTTTCATCACCATGCTACTTCTGTTTCAAGCCTCATTTGGGTCAACAGCAGGAGTCTTTCTTACTGCCCAAAAAGCAATGACAGATTATATCTCCTATACAGAATAATACTGTATATGGAAAAGATTAACAAAAGGGAAAATTAAACTTGTCATCTGGGTATGGATGTAAAGGAGACTGTAATATGCTTTTAGAAATTGAAGGAAATGGGGTTTAAAAAAAAAAAAAGAAAAGGTTATTTTGCTCTAATTTCACCCTGAGGAGAATGGCAGCTCCTCTTTTTCATACCTCACTTCACCCAGTTGCTTCTGCTGTGCTGGAGGTGTAGAGATGTAGGCTCTGGTGGACTTAGTTTGGTGACCAAACAGGCCCTTTTATTTTCCTCTGCCATTTTTCTTTGTGCATTGGCACAGCCACCTGGCTGTTGGGTGTCAGGTGCGAGACACGTGTGTCTCCCTTGGATTTTCCATCTGCACTGTTTGTATACAACTTGGGTCTCATGTGGAAATGTTTCAGGGTCTCTCTTTGATGTGTATCTTCAAAAAGACTGCTACAAAAAGGCACTACTTCACAACTGGGATAAGAAATGTTAATACATGCAGTTACTATTAACTATACGTTTTATACCAAAGAAATCAGAACTGGCTGTTCAGGAACAGACTTATAATGGATCTTTGAAATTGATAGTATAGTAGATTAACAGTTCATAGTAATAATTAATACTAATTAATTTTATACCTGCTCTACTTGATTTTCAGTGGACCAGTTTCTTACTAGATGTTTTGCATTAATCTGCTGGTTTCAAGTCTTTTGTTTTTTTTTTATGTGTGTATAGGAAACTGTGTTTTAACTGTGTTGGTTTCATAGTAGCAGAATGCTCAATTTCAGGGACAAATTTAGCTTTGTCAGTTGGACTTATTTTGCTTAGGTGTATTTTTACCAGAACAGCTTTTATAAAAACATTAAAATATTATGTGTTAATTATATATGTTAATTTAATTATAGTTGTATATTATATTTAGCATTATGATGACAATATACAAATAAGAATCTCTAAATGCTGAAGGAGATAAAACACATTATTTTCAAGAGGATGGAGTTGTAATATAGCAGGGGTTCTTTGCTATAGCTTGTGAAGAACAGCCATTTTAAGAGAAAATGTTTTTTGAAGAAAAGTTTGAATATTAAAAAAAATCCAGATCACAGTTCTTCTCAAAAAAGAACTGGTTTTCCCAATCACATGTAATGTTAAGAATGTTTTGTGTATTTGTGCGAGAAGCTCTGCTGCTCCCCAAGGTGTGGGAGGAAGTCTAAAGGAAGTTCATAGTAGTGGTGGCCTTGTGGAGCGCTTTTACACATGGACTTTATAGTTGTTGCAGCCTACAATCTTTATTTTCGTCTTATTAGGCATACGCTCTTTTAATTTTATTGGGGCTTTATTAACAGCTGTGATGTTTCTTTTTTATGTAGGCTTCAATTAACATTTCTGGTCCACTCCCTATTACTTTAATATGTCAAGCAGTGTGTTGAAAAGACTGTGAAAAGACAACAAATATGTTGAATATTGCCCTGGAAAGCAGAGTCCTGAGCCTCAAGCATAGTTAACTCCAAACAATCCCAAGACGGTTAAAATGCTTACAAAGACAGTATTTCAATATATTCCAATTTGTTTCTCTCCTAAACACATAGATCTAACTTATTTTGAATTGGATTCCTTACCCTCTATGGTTTGTGTTTCCTGTATGATTGTTCTGTAAGGTTTTGGCTCGAGGTCTAAAACTGATATCGTGTCTGCTGAAATTTTTGCTCTTGCAATGAAGTTACGGAGTAAAACTTAGTCTTATAATCCAGTCATCCTTTGGAACTTGATGTCTTTTGTAATCATGCGTATGATTAATATATTGCTAGAATGGAGACTATACCTTTAAACACAAAATAATTTAAAAGTTGCTAACAAATGTGTTTCATATCCCATGAATGATCATTCTTTTGCTGTATGTATATCTTTTTTGAGAGAAACCTTTTAGAGAAGAGGCACTCTTGTATTTGCACAATTGGCTTTTCTTACCTGAGATACAGACTAATGTCAATTTGTATTTTGTTACTGGGAACAGCTATGTGCCACGTATGCAATGAAAAAGAAAGATACTGCTCTGACTAGTATCCTGACAGTTTTAGTTTAGACTGTTGAAGTTAGGGAGATTTTAAATTTGACTCCTTGGCACTTTGTTGTTTTTCACAGTGAAATTACATGTCATGGTTTTGTACGTTTTCCTATGCAACGTAACTACTTGATAACTGTAAGCAAATTAAAGTTAAGATAAAAATGATTCCTCTACTTTTCATCACAGCTGTATGCACACCTGCTTTCACTCAAACCAAATTTTCACAGAATCATAGGGGTTGGAAGGGACCTTTGGAGATCATCTAGTCCAAACCACCTGCCAAAGCAGGTTCACCCAGAGCAGGCTGGACAGGAATGCAGCCAGGCAGGTTTTGAATATCTCCAGAGAAGGAGACTCCACAACCTCTTTGGGCAGCCTGTTCCAGTGCTTTGTTACTCTCAAAGTAAAGAAGTTTTTCCTCATGTTGAGAGGGAATTTCATGTGTTCCAGTTTGGGCCTGTTGCTCCTTGTCCTGTCACCAGGCACCACTGAAAAGAGCCTGACCCCATCCTCTTGGCACCCACCCTTTAGATATTTATAAGCATTGATAAGATCTGCCTCTCAGTCTTCTCTTGTCCAGGCTAAACAGACCCAGGTCCCTCAGCCTTTCCTCATGAGAGAGATGCTCCAGTCCCCTGATCATCTTTGTAGCCCTCTGCTGGACTCTTTTCAGTAGTTCCCTGTCCTTCTTGAACTGGAGGGCCAGAATTTTTTTTAATTCCAGACTTGAAAAAATACATCCTCTAAGTGCTAGACAAAAATATATCAATGGTATTGTTTTCCTATGCTTATTATAGTGAAAAAGTGTACTGAGCTATAGAAGATATTATTATTTGAAAAATGTTTATTGTGGAAAGAGCTGTGCTGGTCATTTCAGTACATGAGTTGCTTGCTATTTTTAGTTTGGGCAGTAATGGTCACTGAGACAATTTAATAGTAAATTGTCGTCTTACAAATTTTTTTCTGTCTCAATGTACCTTGTGAGAATGCTTATGTTAATTTTCAAAAGTTCTTTTTCTAAAGCAAAATAAGTGAAAAGTAGTAATCTGACACTTTCTTTAAAGAGAAATAAACTACACTGGAAGCCTTCATGGCACCATTTTCATATATGCTATAAAGCAACTATACTAAAGCAATTCATCTGTTTTGGTTATAGTAAATTAAGGCGTAGATGGACAAGAGTTGGGAAAACATAGCATTCAGAGCTCTACAAATAGTCAAGCAACTATCAATTTCCCCAAAGAAGCGATGGGATTATTTTTGAATAGGAGAGGCATAATCACACCTTTAGTATGTGGAAGACGCTGGATGTAAAACCGGCGGGTAATGTTAGAAGTAGACATCTGAGCTGGAAAGATTTTCCATATGCCACAATCTTCATGAAGACTGTACTAAGTAGACCTTCATAAACAATTCTGTTGATGCATAGGAATTTATCTCAGCTGTGTTAGCCTTGCAATATAGATGGGCAAAAAGCAGAAAATACCTGCTGTTCCCGTAAAAAATCAGACCTTAAAATAGGAATGCACTGAACACACAAAAGAAAAAGATCCCACAGAGTCAGAATGTCATTTGTAATGTCATTTTTAAAGTGAAACACTTTAAAAGCACTATTGTCAATTATTTTGTTGTTTGCAGAGTACCTGTTATTGTCATAGTTGAATACCTTTTACCCAGGGGATGTTAGTTTATGTAGAACTGATGGGCCAATATATTATAAAACAGTGCATGTCTGATGGGGGGCTGGAATTCATCATGTCCTGGGACATCGTTGTGAAGACTGACTTAAAAGTGAGGACAGTTGACTGAAACAGCCTTGCCATAAGTGTAGCGTATCAAGGGAAGATTGGCAGAATTAAATACTCAAAAATATCTTGTGGACTGTAGTATGGTGGTAGGTTTTTTTTCAGACACTGCTTTGAAGAGGATCCCTTAAAAGTTTTAAAAGCACCTTAAAAGGTGCTTTTTAGATGTGGTTGCAAATAGTTGGCTTAGAACTGTTGCTCATATCTCCTAAGCTTCTCCCATCACAGGAAAACAGTAGTGTAGATGGTGTCTCTGGAAAGTAATTGAAAAAAATAATTGAAGTAGGCCACTATCTACTCTGTGTTATGTTTTCTCAATGGAAGGAATTAAGAAATACAGTGTTTTGTACTTTCTTGAGTGTTCCATTTGTCACCCTTTTCCCAGTGGGAGAGACGTGCTCAGTGGAATATCTTCTAATGGTTTGATTTCATACTTGCTGTAAGCAGAACAGCTTTTATTGGCCTTACAAGAAGATGTAGACATTAGGCTAGTGGAGAGTGTGGTTAATGTATATTTTGACTGACATAAAATGTTAAAACTCGTAACCATTTTTGTGAGACAAGAAATATGTAAAGCAGTGGGTAGAGAAGTACTCACTGCACGGTATTTCTGGCACAAAGCGGTGGTATATTAAAGTACATCCTGGGTGAAAGAAGAGTGGGGAGGTACAGAAATGTGGCATTTCAAGAAGGCTAGGGTATGGACCAAGTTGTCACTGCAGGAGAATTCAGAATAGAAAGGGCTATGCACATATTATATGGTCTTAAAATGTTTAAAACAGAAGAACTTAAAAATCATGAGTGAATAAAGCTGGCAAGTTTCCCCTTCTGCTCCATCCACACAGGTTGTTAAATGATTCTCCTTGCTGTGGTAGCGGAAAGCATGCTGCCAGGAGTGCATTAAGCATCGTGATTAATGTCTGTCACATGTTTATTCTCTCATCTTCTCCCCAGCAGGTGGTGTGTATATGCAGTGCAGGGTGTTTTTTTTGTAGGTTTAAAGAAAACAAGACTGTTTGCTAAGATGCATGTATGTGTGAGACAATATCAAAGAAATAGAACATGTGCTTGGAGCAGAAAGGGCTTATGGTGGCCCCACGCTCCTGGAAACCAGGCTGAACAAGAAACAAATCACCTCCAGGAAGGTTCTGTCTCCACTGTAGGTGATCTCTGCTCTCGTTGTAGAGATTTCTTGTGAGCCAGAAATAGTAAAATCAGAGTCATCCTTCCTTAAATTTGAGTTGCCTTTTAAAATAGTCACATTCAGTATGAGGTCAGGTAACTCGAACTTTGAAACTCTGTGGGAAGGCAGCACTGACAGTGGCAGAGAGGTTTCAAGTGTTTATGGCAACCTCTTCTGGTTAGAGGGTATTCTGGTCTACTCTGCCTGAACTGGAGTTGCCTCGGTTACTTGATGTGCCCAGTGCTGGAATGATGGGGACATGCATACCAAGTGCAGCCAGTTCTTAGAAAGGTGCTTATACTAAAGTGTATTTACGACTGGGGAAAAAAGGCTATTTTATGTTGAAGTGCAGCAAAACAAATTAACCACTGTATTACAGTATTCTTCTTACACACTGTCTATGTGAGTGTGATGTTTTTTCTTAAGAGTCTTAATAATAACTAATAATACATTACTTATGGTAGTGTCAATTTTTGTATGGTTTGGATACCATTAGGTGGAAGAATGAAATGTATATGAAGAATAGTGAAAGTAATTTGACCAAGTTTCTAGTTATTTTATCTGAAAAATATACCGGGATTGTTAGATCTTTGCACGGTTCATTGTATGGTGTAAATGCCTACAACTGATATATACAGATCTACATTTTCTACATATCTAAACTATTTCAACAACCATAAAACTAAACAGACCTTTTTCCTTTAATATGAACACGTTTGACTCTTTGGCTTTTGAATGTGAGGTTGTATTTGAGTATCATTACCTTGGAATTTTAATCTCATTTACACAAGGTCTTGGTTACAGTTGCTTAGTAACACGCTGCAGAAACAGATTTGTTGATTTATGATAATATATCTACAATATCCTTATAATTAAAGATGTTGTAAGGAAAGCAAGTACACAATGTGGGCGTGTATTTCAGCTGAATGTTTTCCAATAACCCCTGTCTTCACACTGTATCTTACAGTGAGTGTCTTTGTACAGATGTCAACCATTTATGTCACTCACCTGACACCTGACTCACACCGTTGTGTGTGGTTTGGTGGTAGTTTTGGGTAATGCTGATTTGCAATTTGCAGGTGAGTCCGAAATACTGAGGTTTAGCAATTTACTTCCATGGGGCAGCAATTCTGATGTGGCAGTTGTTTTGTAAGACTTGCACTGATATCAGGAACGCATCAGGGACAAGTTGTGAGAGAGTGAGAGAGAGTCTCGTGGTTCATTTTTACATGGTGTTACACTTTCATTCCCAGGAGAGAGAAGTGTGTTAGAGATTAAACATCATGAGACTTGTAAAACATCTCTTTTTTTTTTTTTTTTTTGACAGCTAAATGAAGTATCTAGAGAAGTGTTGGCTGTTGTGTGTTGCATGTCCTCAAGTATTTGCAATTAGTGTATTTTAAGGTTTCCTGAAATCTTTAAGGTCTTTCATGTCTTTGCAAACAGGGCTCAAGATTTGTTTACCTCCTCTGCAATATATCGCAGGAGAATTCAAAACCTGAGACATTTCTAACACTAGCATGTTTATTATGTAAAATGTCTATGAAAGCAAAAATTAAGCAAGTGCCTCTGTGTCAGATGAAGTGTTATTAAAATCCTGGAGCCTGCTCTAAGCAGAGACCCAACCCCAGGGAAAAAAAAGGCAAATAAACAAATTTATAAATAAAACTAAACAGCCTGTGTGATGAGACCTGAGTTTATTCTGCTGTTCTATATATATTTTAAAGCATAAAAAGCTTGTGTTCTTCAGCTCAGAACATTTAAACAACACTTAGGCCACACACCTGGATGTTTTGCGTGAGGCCAAACATGTTGGTGTTACATAATGAAATAATAATAGTTTTGCCTCTCTGCCAAATACGTTTACCTCAGTTTCCTTGTGAAATTAAGTGATTCAAGTTCCTATCAGGATTAAAAATTTACAAAGACCCGTATAAATTGATATCTGTAACTTCTTCAGACTTTTTTTTTCCTGTAATGCAAGAATGCAGAAGAAATTATTATTATTTTAAAAGTGTCATTCACGTGGTTCTGTTCAGTTCAATGTTTTGCTTTCTGCTTTCAAATGCTTGTAAGCTATTATGGTTGTTCCACTACTGTTATATCCCTTTACTGGAAAACTGTGGGTGGCATTCATCTCACCTTTGACATATCCCATGCTGGTGTACGTTGGCTGAAATAATTGCTCTAGTCCCATTTTTGTATTCAGTGGAGAAATAAATGCTTTAAGATTTCAGTTCATCTGACTCATTTGACGATAGGTGAAACAGACTTATTCATTGTTAGTTATGTTAATCTTCATGGACTGACTCGGATACAGAGGTTTACCTTTCAAGTGGATCTTCTGTGTGTGGGAGAGCCAGTTTACAATGGCTGTCAGAACAAAATATCTTCATTTTTTGGTGCTCCTACCAGCTCATGTTTCCAACCCTTTGGTGTTTTGTAGGCACTTGCTCAAGTCTGTGGGAGAGGAAAGATTTTGGTTGTTCCATTCCATTTTTAAGCCTATTTCTGAGCTCTGCTTGTCACCTCACTGCACACAGAGCCCTAGAAGACTGTTTCTGCATCGTTGCCTTCTTCAGATTCTTGTGTTATTCAAACCTGCATCATTAGTATAAAAACAAACCAAAAAACAACTACAAAAAATTTAGCATTTTGTATCTCCAAAATATTTATTATCCCAGTTTAAAAAGAAAAATAGTTGTTGTTCTGTTTTTGGTGATCGCTTGTTCTGCATCTCCAGGCTGCACCTGGAGATCTGTGTCTAGTTTTCATCCCCACCATTCAAGAAAGACACAAAAAGACTGGAGAGGGTCCAAAGGAGGGCTGCAAAGATGATCAAAGGACAGGAGAAACTGCTGTATGAAGGCTTTAGGTCTTTTCTCTCTGGAGAAGAGAAGGCTCAAGGGGAACATCATCACAGTATTCCAGTACTTAAAGGGCAGCTACAAAGAGGAAGGAGGCTCTCTCTTCACAAGGAGACACATGGAGAAGAGAAGGGACAATGGGTACAAGTTGCACTGGGAGAAGATTTATCTTGACACACGAAAGAAATATTTCTTTTTTTTTTTGTTATTTTTTTATAGTAAGAACAATCATTCACTGGAACAGCCTCCCCGGGGATGTGGTAGCATCCCCATTGCTGGAGGTTTTCAAAATGCTAGAACAGGGTGCTAGATATTCTCACCTAGGCTCCTTTTCCCAAGAAAGGTTGGATCAGATGATTTCTTGAGGTCCCTTCCGACCTGGGCTGTGTTATGATTGATCTGAAATTTATGGCAGTATTGTCTTGGGCCTAATAACTAAGGGCAGTTTGTGAATTTCTCAAGTATAGCTATGAGGAAAATTAGGTGAGTTCAAACATAATTTATTTTGTATTGATGGTTTCATGGAGATTGGATTTGCTATAAGTCACATTAAAACTGACAATGCAGGATTCATTCAGCTGAGATATTTTTGCATTTTGAGTTACATTTTGGATTGACATTTTTAAAAATGTCTAATATCCTGAAAAAAAAAATGTGTTTCAGCCAAATGTGTAACAGCCAATTAAATATATTACAAAAAGTCTGAATTTAGTCATACGCCTTTTTTAAATCTTAATGAAAAATGTGGAGTAACTCAGCAATGAGCATCTGTTATTTTAAAAAATATTTTTCTAAATGTACTTTTAAAAAGAAAATTGTACAGCATTGGACTGGTTTCTGAAACTACATGCAGAGAACAATGAGGTAAAATGATTTATGACATGGAGAAATAAGCAATAACGCTGTATGGTAGGCTCTCCAACAAGCAGAGGCCTTTTTCTTCCAAGATGCAGGATTTCAGTCACTTTGGGCAACCCTGCAGCCAGACAGCACAGAAAGGCTATACTCTTTATACTCTTTTAGTATAAGATCTGATGGACTACTCATGGTTTTTTTTTTTCTTTTTTTCCCCTGGTTTACTTTTGCCTTTTCAGAATGATTCGATTAATTTGTGTTCAGTGTATGGAAACCCTTTCTATGGTCTTTCATTAAAAAAAAAAAATATTAATTTGCTAAATCCAAGTCAGCAATTTATTTCCTCTCTCCAAGCTCTCTGTTTTATAATCTCCTGTGTGTTTTTTCTGTCTTTTATTAAATCTTTATTTATATATAAAGGAAGACACGTACAAATTCTTCAACGGAAGATCTATGCTCATGATACTGTATACCCAGTAAATCTTAAATTTATATAATAAAGATCTGTCCTTGACATTTTTTGGATAGGAACTGGAAAAAACCAAATACTATTAAAATGTAACTTTTTCTGTTAATTTAAAAGCTCAAGAAAACATTTTGCTTATTTTGGTGATAACTGTGTAGGCAATGAAAGCGGTATTTTCAGAATACTCTGCTAGTTAGTCATGAGACTTTTTTATTTACCAGGCTCTATGGAGGTGGTGGTTGGCATTAACCATGCTTTTTAGTCAGCGCTGCAACACCAGCATATTGCTTTGACCACATTTCTCATAGTGTAAAGTTCTGGCCTTAGCCTTACAGTGGCTGGATTTACTTTTGAAAGAAAAAGGAAACCATGGTGTGAGACCCTGCCTATAGAAGGGCCAGAATTCTTCTTCTTCTTTTTTTTTTTAATCCGGTGGACTTTCTGTCCACAGCAAATCATCGCACTGCCTTTCACACCATGAAATCGCTCAGTTGGTAATGTAGTTTCCATCAAGCGAGTACCCACGTTGTTCTGCTTTTTGAAGTGTTTGCTTCTCAGTTGTGTCGAAACATGGAGACTGCTTTCTGCTGCTGCTTTTAGGGGTTCTCCTGGGTCTGCCAGGTGACATTCCCTTACAACTTTTGAAAAAGCAAGAATCGAACAGTTGTTATTTATATAATATATTTTTTTCTGTTTGATTAACAAAGGTGAGTGATGGCCATTTTGAGGTAGAAAAAACCCTTTATTAATATTTTAGAAATGCAACTCCATATGAAGGTCCTTCTGCATTGCCTTTAGATTTCCCCCTACACTTGTACAACTCGCATGCTATATGAATAAAATAAAAGAAACACTATTGCAAAATGTTCCTTTTGTTTCAGTTTGAGGGTTGAAGTTAATGAACTGTCCAACTAATAACATGGATCCAGATTTAATAGAGAAGTTAACAGTTGGTCTGTGTATGGCTGTTGTCTGTGACTATTTTTGCTGCCACTCACTGAGTGTTTAACAGACTTCTGAAAAAACCTTGAAGCTGGAGAGCCCAGTGACCTATAATCTGTTACAGTGAGAGAACCCACAGAAGTGTTTTCTTTGTTTGAAAGAGGATAAAATTCTTTATTGAAGAACCTTGCTTCTTAAGAACATAATACTGAAAATATCTAACTATTTAACAGTTTAACTAATGGGAAAAAATTCCATTTGATTTATTGTTACTTATTCTTTTTTGAGGGACCCATTCCCTGCTCATTTACTTGAGAAGCTAAATTTTCCATAAGATAGACATTTAATATTAAATTTCTGGCCTAGTTATAAATGTACCCATAATCTCGTAAATATTGTCCTGACATTATCTCTAAAGTAAAAGGGAAGTTATGAATATGTTTCTTGTTCTGGTTTATAATATCTTATGTAAAATGTATACTTCAGACTATACATAAATTAGGATTTTCTTTTTTCATAGAACAGTTCCTGTATAATAAAAGTTTAGCGTATTTGGACATTTAGGTTTAGTTTACTTTGAGTATTGATTAGATCTTTGACCAGCAGGGATGGCTGGTGGAAATATATCAGCCCCATATTAATATTCTTTGTAAATAAAATACATGGAAAAAATGGTGAATATGGTTAGATACTGAATGTCATGTTAGTCTGACTAGACATTAAGTATTAATTTTCATTCTGTCAATTAATATAGTGATATGTAAAACCAGAAGACAACACCTCCCTAACCCCAAGCTTCCTTATTGCTGATAAGATCCTATCTATCTAAAAGCATACACTGCCCTTCATGGTTACGTGTTGCCTTTAGGTAATGAGGAGAGTGAGCAAGCCCCATACCTGGGGTGTTGAGTCCTTTAATAGTGCGCTGCTGGAGCGGCTCTGAAGTGTTGCAAGAGACAAAAAATAGGGTGTGAGAGCTGAAAGGTGGTGGGTGTGCTGGGTAAGGGAAATTCTGTGGAAATGGGGCTTATTGCTTTTCAAGTATTGTTATGTTACCTCTTACAAAGCAAAAGAGGCCAAAGACTTGTCCCTGCTTTTGCTGGCTCGTAGCAGTAGTCTAGGTAAGACATAAATTTTTGTAGTAAGTGGCACATAAGGAGTTGACATACCCAGCATCATGTCTGAAACTATTTCAGCTCTCTGGTGTAAGTGACAAAGAGCGTACCCAGTGCAGGTCTGTGATAGGACACTGAAAAGGGTGTACGGTAATAATATCTAGGGGTAGAGAAGTGTCATTTTGTCTACCGGAAGTGGAAATAAATTAATCTTTATGAAGATACTTGTGAATATTAAATGGCGAATCAATATAATTATTCTAATTGTTCTGTCTTTTCATAAAAGTATAGCTAATGCATGCATTTGTCTTAGTGAAGTGCATGGAAGAGCTAAAGACTGGAAAACAACTTTAGATCATTTTAGCCTGCCTTGTACTGCAGTAGGACTAAGTTTACCTAAATTATGCTGAATATGTGTTTGCCTAATCTGTTCTTAAAATTCAGTTTTCGTAGAGTCCTTGCTCTATTATGTCCTTACAGTTCATAGTTTTTCTGAAATTAATCTTATTTTCTGCAGTTTTATCTTAATTATTTTTTTTTCTTCCCTAGTGGATGTGGAGAACAACTGCTAGCTTTGCTTTTTTTGTAACATTTTATGCATTAGAATGCTGTTACCATGGCTCACCTCAGACTTTGTCTTTTTAGACTGAAAAAACTTAATTCCTCTAGCCCTTTTTCCTAAATTATACTTTCAGAAACTCTTCTAATTCCTGCTGCTTTCTACAGATCCCTCCTACTTTGTCTTTTCCAGAGTGACACTTACATTTTAACAACAGTATCATAGTGCTGACTTGTATTTAGCCTGTCTTCTCTATCACTTCCAAAGGCTTTCTTCCCAATCACTGCATAGGCAAAAATGAACTAATGGAAATGTGACTCTTAAGAAAATTTTTGAGAAAGTGTCTAAAAGATGGAATATACTGAAGGTGGCTGAAACGGACGTCTTCAGAGGAGAGCACGACAAAGTGAGAGAGTAATACGTGCTGTTCAGTGGGAAGACACTGCCATCCCTGTGTTAATCCTCCTATCTCTTTTCCAAAATGAGGGCCTGCTGTCCTGGGGTTGGTATCTGGTATTTGTGGTTTTTAGTAAGATAAGCTATCTAGAGTCAGGTTCAAAACAGGTACAGGATCTGGGCTATGGTTCTTATACTATATACGTGTTAATATCCAGGTAGCCAGTTACACTTGAGAGTTGAGAAGAACTCAGAGAGGACCTAGAAATTATGTCTCAATGAGATAGCGATAGTAGTCCCACCTAATGCTACCACAGTGCAGACTCTGCAGCAGGACCATGCCCTGTTGTTTACCCGTGCATGTGCTGCAATTTTGACCGTACGTAGGCTGGCTGTGATTATGTGGCTTTGCCTGAAATGTTTACCCAGCAGGGACTGTATCAGCACTGTGCCCAGTGTCCAAAATACACAGGACCTCGCCGTGCTGTGGGCTTAAATGGACCTAGGAGAAGGTCAGATGCAGTGAGGAAACGGCAGAGAGGCCGCCTGATCTGGTGAGCTGGTTATGGACGGATGTTGGTTTTCATTTAAAGGTATTTCTCGGTGATCCTGGCAAAAAAAATTAAATAATTCTCTGAAAGTTCTTTAACTGCAAAATATCACTTGTCTTCTAGAGGCAGGAATAGCATAGAGAGGGCACGTTAGGAAAGCTTATTTACATTTTTATTTAAAAAAAGACAATACACTCTTGCCTCTGTCCTCCTACGCACCTCCAAAAATGCGCAGCACTTTGATCTTCCCGCGACTGAGGTATGCAGGTCCCTTGTTCTCTGCAAACCAGGGCATTATTGCATCAGCAGCGCGGAGCAGAGCTGAGTCCTGGTCCCTTGAACAGGGTGCTAAAGTGCTGCTTAGCAACACGCGCCTGCCAGTGCCAGCGGCCGCCCCAGCCTGTGGAGGCTGCCAGGGGAGACGAGTTTTCAAAGTGAGATCTTCTATTTAAATATTTCTTACAGTGTACAGATAGCTGGAAAAGAGGGCAGCAGGCAGAATGAAAGCAAAGAAACTGCGGAGGAGGAATGAGAAATAAAGGAAGGGTGTCGAGGCTCTGATTGAGCGAGGATCCAAGGCAAAAGAAAAGGAGAAGAGAGTAAAATTGGGGAAGGAAAACTGCAGGATATAAGAGGGGATGTGATTAAAGAAATCAGCAGATACTGAGAACTATAACTGCTAGAAGAGGGATGTTTTCATCTTCAGGATGAATGTTTGGGGATAAAATCTTACCAAAGTGAAATGATGTTGAAATAAGATGTTATAACAGTTGAGATTTCGGTATTGTTTTTCTTTTGTCCACCTCTTTTCAGAATTTATTCAGAAACAGTTAAATACAATTATGCAGTAACTATGCAGAATACTATTCACAGTAAAATGGCATAGCCCTTATTGAGAATTAAAAAAATAAGCAAGTTCTGTGCAACTTCTTATGCTGCTAACCTCACAGAGAGGGCTATAATTTCTCCTTATTTAAGACAGCATTGAATTAGTCTGTATTACTAGAAGTGCTTTCTGCCCTTTTCTGTATAGACATAGACCAGTTAGGAGTTTCATTTATCATTGGAATTTTGTGGATATAATAAAATAGAGAGTTGGCAACATTGGCTTTTTCTTTCCAGCTTCCTTAGCAGCTACAATTGCCCTTTCCTTCTCCCTTATGCTTCTGTGCTGCTTGAGAATGCTGTCTACTCTCTTACCCTTGACATTATTGCTAGTTCTCTGTTTGGCCGTTTCTTCTTTGGTCTCCTTTATTCCCTGGAAATTGCACTTTAGACTCGATAACAACAGTGTTTACCTGGCCACATTGTAAGACACCTTTTTATACTTCTAGTACCTGGGTATTTCTGACGACATCAGTCTCATTAATCACTCACATGAGAAATGCTTTTTTCCTTCAGGCTTCACAATGTTGGTTGTTTTTTTTTTTTTTTTTTTTTCCCCTCTCTCTTTTTTTTTTTCTTTGCTTTTTTCCTTCCAAGTTTGGGCATGGGTTTTGCCAACATTTGTGGTATCTTCTAGTGCTTAATCTGCTGTTTTATTTATGGTGTGGGGAAAGAGAACTTCCATTAGGTCTCTCCTCGTATAACTTGGTAACTTATCCCCAGGTAACTTCATCTCATTTTGGGATTTTATATGCTAGGTGTGCATAAGGGTTTAATAGATGATCTTTCTCTCCTTACCTCAGACTTTCCCACATGGCATTTTGCCAATAAAATGTAAACATGGCAAAACCTGCCCACCTCTTTCGCTCAGGCTCTTGTACTTATGCTCTTCCTTGAGGGCCACTGGCTTCATCTTCCTGTCTTGCGTAAGCAAAACTGTGGTATGTAACTTTCCCACCTCTTCTTTCTCCCTCAGCTTGATACCATTGCCTACTGCATTTCACTTGTAGCATCTCCAGTAGTGTCCTCCTTGTCTCCACTTCTGCTTTGAAACTGTTGTCTTGGCACTGATGGTTTGTTTGTCACAATACCTTTTTCTTATTTGAATGTCCAGATCTCCAGCCTTTCTAAATGTGGCTGGGAGCTGCCCTATTTCGTCTCTGATTTTGACTATACCTACTGGATGATATGTAACTAATAATTCCTTTTTTATTCCTTTCACTTCCACCCTTGTCTTTCATGTCTTGATTCCATTCTCATTCAAATTCCTCTTTTGTGAACAGGCATTCAAAGGAGCCTTTAAATCCTGGCTTTTTAGTTGCATCTTCACTAAGGCTTAATTTAAGAAGTAAAACGACTCAGAAAATACAGAAAGTAAGCACAAACTAACCCCTCCTAACCTTATACGAATACAACATCTCTGCTTTATTCTGCCTTCCAACTGCATTGACCTTCATTACTGGTTCTTCTTGTATTGTCTATATATATTAAAAAGCTGTATCAAGGATCGAGTTGTACCTGCAAAGTACTGGCACGCTGTGGGTGTTCTATAAAGAGAATGGTGATGATGATTTAGCAAATCTAGTACATTTTGAAATTGGATACATTTTAGTGTTTGACGGATTTTTTTTTTTTTATTTTATTAGCATTTTCCTCATGTAATAGAATGACTCCTGCATTATGCACCTTGCAGTGAAAGTACATGGATTTTAAGCTCTTTTTATTATTCAGAATTTTTTTGAAATAGTATTTTCCATTCAGCTTGTTGCTAATAACATATTTATATGTTCTCATCCAGTCCCCTCTGTCTCCTCAGTTGTTAAGCTTTGCAAGCTGAATTTTCGTAAATCACATAAAGTGTAATAACTTGATTATTGAACTCTGAGATGTTCTTGGGTGCTACATAAAATAGTATTTAACTTCCAGACTGTATCAAGAAAGAATGAACTTCACAGCAAGTTCTGCTCAGATTAAATGGCTCTCACTAGATGCAGAGAAGAGATTATAAGCAGTGTCATGTGGTTGAATAGTTGCGTTTGTTTCAGGCAGTAATTCCTGCTGAAAATTCCTGAGTATCGGTTTAGGGAGGCTGGTGAGGAGATACTGGGGAAAGGCTACTTCTACACGAAGGATAGCAAGAAGTAAAGCCTGAGAAGGACCACAAAATTCAACTGGTTCATGAAGCCTGTGGAAGGTAATGGGGCTGATGAACATGGGAAGGACGATCCACACATCTTCTGTAGGCATTAAAATGAGCAGAAGCAAGGTGTGTGTATCTGAGGTCAAGACAGCTGAAGCTAGAGGTGGCTTCAAAAGAGCAGCACAGGGAAAAAAGCAGGTGAAAATTCAGACAGAGATAAGAGTCAGGCTGCAAAATGTGTGAGAATAGTTGTTTTGATCTGCAGTAAGCTGCATTGAACATACAAGTTTTTATTGAATGCATGTTGAATACACTTATTTTGCCTAGCCAGTAATCTCTGTATGTGTTGTGACTGTGAGATGAGTACACTTAAGAGTTATGACAAGTTTCAATAATTCGTAAGGCAAAAGCAATGTGTTGATTTAACTTTTGTTTCTATTGGTGCAGGTATTCTGACTGAATTTGTTTTCCAGTTTTGAATACTTTTTATGTATAAGATCCAAATTCACCTTTAAAGTATGCAAGGAATGGAAATTTCCACTGTCAGATTTTCCTTGCAGTGAAATATTTTGCCTCCCACACGCTGTAGTAGTATTATATTCGCAGTCCTACGCAGGGTATGCCTGATCTGTTTCTTCATCTTGTCATACTCAAACAGGGGCTGAGGTGTAGCTTTAGATGTCACTGTACAAGTACATGTAGATTTGCATCATTTCTGTGGCTCTTTGAGCTGTCCATCTCCGAAGAATAATTGACATACTGTGGCAATATCTCTACCAGAATATAACTGTGGAATGGTAGAGAACAGATGTAGTAAGATAAAGCCCTGCAGTTACGTTCCATGTGCAAGAGTCCGTAAATTGTAGGTTCTATTTATTTATCTTTATAATAAATGGAAAAAAGTTCACACCCAGAGGGGAATCACCACTAGGTAATCAGAATTTTCCAACAATGACTTGAATAAGCTGAGACATTCTAAGTCTTGTGTTTTGCAGTTTTGTGTTGTGCTCCAAGGTAACATCAGCTGTTTTAAAGGTGGTAGAGAAAGTACTTATTTCTGTGTCAGCCACAGTTACAAGTGCAGGTCTATCTGCAGTGTCCTGGTAACTTCTACGCTTGATTTTTAGTGTTTGCATACTGAAAGAGATTTTGACTTGACTTTGAAAGTGGAATAGTATTTTCTTTTTTCCTCCTAGTGTCCTACTTTAAAGTTACCACAGCCTGGGGAGAATTCAAAGCAAAGAAGTGCAGGCTAGTGAACGGTTAACTCAATTTTTGAATGTGATGTTTGCGTTGTAAGGTTAGACACTGTGAATGTGCGGTGGAACGTCATGGAAAGCCTTGGCAATTGCAGAGCAGCCTTGAATGGTAAAGGTTTAGAAAATGTGTAAGTCTATAGCTGACCTGCTATGAGAAAAGCTGAAAAGCCACTGCTCCCGCTGTGTGTTGCTTACTGCTGGGTGCTCAGCAGTTGGGACAATAGGATGTATTATTTCAGTAGGGCAGAGCATTTGTAAGAGTTTCTAAGCCACTCTTATTGAAACGAAAACTGAGTTCCTTTTGTTTTGTTTTTTTTCTTGTAAAAATTGATGATGATTTTTTTTTTTTACACTCAGTTTGAATGCTTATGACTTCGAACTCTCCCAACTTTTTGTCTGCCACACTCAGCACTTATTTCTGTGAATCTTTAGAACTGATTCTGTCTGTAATTGTAATCAGCTGTATTGTTGGAAAACTTGTTTTAAACACTGCTCGCTACATGTCTGTGATTTATAGTGACTGCTACAATTCATGGCTTGATATTGGCTGGGGGTATCAGTAAGAAATCGCAAGGGTGTTATTTCGGCGAGCTGCATTTGACCATCTTCCAGCTACTCTTGTTTTGAACTGATGTCAGAGAAGTACAAGGTTTTGCAGGCATGAGATAGTGTTAGAGCCTTGGCATAGTGATTCGATACATGGGCCAGACCGGCTGGTGCATTTTGCCTGGGAAAAAGATGCAAAATTCTGTCATTGCACATTTAACAAAAATTATGGACAAAACTGATGGAAACTGTGCGTGTTCCTTTTAGGGCCAATTCTGATCAGTGTAACTATTCAGTGACAAGCGGTGGTGAGATAGCATGATTGCCTGTTAGTGTAAAAGGAATCTGCCATTGCGGTATCAAATTTAATAGCTGCAGTTTAAATGCTTGAGTTGTCTCCGTATGTTTGGCACAGTTTTAGTATTACTATTTCCAGCTGTTTAGTATTAAGCATTAATTTTTGAGATTGTTAGATGCTGTAAATTAGAATGTTGTCTTTCTTTTTTGAATCAGTTACAAAGGAAATTAAGTATCTCTACTGAAATGCTTATTCAGTAAGTTAATGTAATTTAACAATACATTATGCAAAAGAAGCCAAAAATCAAACTAGAAGATTATTTAACAATTAGTGAATCTTTCATGAATAGACACTGGGAGAGACTGGAGAAGGAGAAGTGTTGCTTCCCTCTCAGATTTCTAGTAGAATGATCCTATGATGATTTAAAATACAAGATCAAATCACTTCTTAACATTAATTTGATGAGTTTGAAAGAATGAAAAATCCAAGGAAGTTATAAAACAGTTGATGACATCCAGAAAAAGCTATGCACAAAAGGTCAGAGAAATTTTGCATGATTCAGCGTATGAATAATACATTATTTTTCAGAGAATATTTTATGAAGTGATTGTCCTTTGTTATGTTTATGTGTGAGAACTGGGTTTTGTCACCGGCAAGAAGAATTCATTTTCCTGTAGCTTTTTCTTAAATGCTAATTTATTGCTATGAAAGATGCCAAAGTGACAGATCTGAAGAATGAAGCCCTCTATTTATCTTCTGAATGGATGGAGCATGAGTAGCAGTGAAGCCTTTCTCATGCTCTTTTGCCAGTGTGCCACAATCTTTTTACCATGTCCTGAGCATATTTTTACCAGTGAGAGGTGCTTATTCATTCCATAGTTTCCCTAATGGACTACCAAGGGTATCAATTAGTGACAAGTGAACAGTAGCTTTATAGCTTGGATACCTGCCCAGTAGGAACAGAAACTACCAACTCTTTCACATAGGCCATAGGACAACCATCAGAGTAGAGAATTAGTGTCACTGCAGATAGGAGCTTTTTGCAGTTGAGCAAAGGGAAGACAGAAGGATCTTGTTTTTACCACCAAGCATCTTAATGAGTGGAAAGGGATTCCAGTTTCACTCACTTGTCTTTACACCATGGAATAGTTTTTTACTTATGACAGTAAAGTTGCAGTGCTACAGATGCTGCAAGTATAAGTGAATAATAGATGAAGTATTTTTTGTGTGGATGTTATCTCAGTGCCCTTTTGTGTACTTTGTATAAGCTTCATATGAGTGGTATTAGTGCCTTTAAAAACCTAGGACTAGACAATAGGGTTGTTGTGGCTTAGAACTAGCATTTATATTCCAAATTTATTTGCAGTGTTGTGCTTTGTTTGGTTATGGGTACTGAATTTAATTCCTTAGTCCTGCAAACATTCAAACAGAAACAAGAAAAAAACATAGCAGAAAAGAGCATGATAAATTGGAATCTTGTATAAAACATGCCTAAGATAAAAGCAGTACTTGTTTAGGTTAGTCTTCTTGAGCATTCAGGTAATACAGCTTTCCGTGTTCTTAACAATTGTTCCTGTGCCTAACACCGTATCACATCAGTTATTCAACAGCAGATTTGTTCCTGTAAATCTTGTCCAGGCTTGTCCAGACTTGCATATTGAGTTTGAAACTCTCCTAATTCCCTCCTACTTCCAGCTCCCCTGCTGTTAGGCTTGTGCTCCAAATGCAAGCACAATTCTGTCTCCTCGCACTGGTCCTGGCTTACACAAAAGCCAGTGCAGAACCGGGGAGAGAAGATTGCAGGGCCTGGGTTTCACAGAGTGACTGTATGGGCATGCTCAGGAAAGTGAAGTTTAATTAACGAGGGGGTGAATTTGTGACATATTAATTAAATCAGATTAAACTGGGCCACTTATGAATTAAAATGTCCACATGGGGGTTTAATATGTTTTAACTAATGTGTTTTAAACTCACACTTGAAGTCAGTTTGGCTCAGTGTTCACAATTTTCACTGCGCAGATATGCCCACAGACTTTTAAATAAGAAAAAGGTTTGATCCAATTTCTAATAAAGATCCCTCCCCAGAAGTAGATCTGCAAGCTTTATCTGTCAGTGAATAGAAACAGTAGAAGAGGTGGAAGCTAGATACTGAGCAGAGGTGGGGTGATGCTCCTTTCTCATGCTCCCAGCAGTTGCCATTACTGAGAAGCAGGAATTAGGGAACCAGGTTCCTGTTCCAAAGCAGGCTGAACTCCTGGATCTCACTGCTCATGCACTCTAGAATCGGTAAGGGAGCATTTGGGATGGCACGCTCTCATACTTAAGCACTGTGTGTTTTTTCTTTTTTTTTTTTTTTTTTTGTCCTACCTCCCAAGTAAGAGCCTAAAACTAAAACATCCCACTATAGACTCATTCTGACTGTGCTGACCTCTGACTCGATGAATACTTAAATACTTCATGGAAAGTTAGATATCTCTGAGGAAAGAAAGATTAAAGGAGTACTCCGGAGTACTTAGTGATGCAACAATTAATGCAAGATGATGTCTATAATGCTTTGACTCAAAGAAAATTACAGATCTGAGCAGGTGAGGTAGTGTTTCTTAAAATAAAAATAGTTACATTCAATTTGCCCAGAAGAGAGATTTAAAAAATTTGGCTCTTTTATTGAAATGAGCAGACATTTTGTGTAGCCTTAAGTTTTGGAGAAGAAAATTAATCGATTGGGAATGAAAATAACATTACTCATAAGAGACAAGCTATAATCCTAACAGAATTATTTTTTTTTTCTCTTTTAAAAGTGAGAGAGGGGGGTGACAATTTAGTTGTGTGTTTTTTTTTTTTTTACTTGTAAGCATGTAAATGTGGAATAATTTTTACGTCATTATATAGTATCTGAATGAGAGTGACATTGGGGATCTTGAATAATATTGATTTCTTATTTAATATAAGTGACTAATAAAACAGTAGTAAATATGCTTGTAATCCCTGTAAAAAGATCATAAAATGTGGCTAAATTGTGTGAAGTTTTAGATATCAGGTTTTTTTAAAATGTGCTTTTTCTAGTTACCAGATTACACTTTTTTTTCATAGCCATGAGTAGCCATTTTTCTCTCTTTTACAACGTCAGAAATTTTGAGATTCTCATTCTACTGTCTTCACTGACTCTTCCTTGATTTCACTGTTCTTAGAAGATAAAGCAGACCATAAGGATCTGTTCATAGTAATTCCTGTCCGGTATCTTTATCTTTAGTCTATTTAGAGGTAAGCTGTCCTGTTTTTCTCAAATCTCTTCTAGATGCAAAGATTAAAGTTCATAAAAATTGCTATGTATACACATAGTTTAAAAGTTTTTACTGTACAAAATCGGAATTTTCAGCTGTGCGTTGTCTCTTCTGGAGTCATTGAGCAAACTGTTTGTAGTCCTGGCATTAGTTTGGGTGTTGCTTTGTGATCATTGTTCAAGTTGAGCTCAGACTGGACTGCCATTGAAGGTCTTAGTTCTGCCCTCCCTTCTCCTGCTCCCAACACTCTTCTACCTCCTTCTTGGGGTCAGTATTGGTGGTCCTGGGGCTGTGTGATTAGCAGTACTGAAACTAGAGGGACATCAGATTTACATAGCAGAGTGGTGAGGGAGAGGTGGTGGTGGATCCCGTCTCTTGACAGTAACGTGGTGTTAGGTTCCTAGGTTCTTGCATTGGTGTAAGCTGATTAAGAAACTGTACTTTTGGCCTATTTAAATGATTTGTAATTTCAGCTGGGACAAGTGTGTGGCTTGTAGTTTCTGCCCCAATTTGAAGTGGGATACTGGTCCAGATAACCTCAGTACATGTGAAGATGCTTCAGTCAAAGTGGTAACAAATAAAAGTTCGTCTGAATCATCCTGTGATCTTTTTGGCCCTCCTGCTGTTTGTTTCAATGTGCCTCTCAATTATTTCCTGCTCACAGAAAGCATGTGCTGTGTTAGCAGTGAGTAACTTTTTATTTTTTTTTTTTTTTTTTTTTAATGTGTGTGTTGGACATGCCACCACCTGGTGACCAGGTTTTGAACTACCATATTGCTTCTAGTTCTTTCTGAATTGTTTCCACGTTGGGAGATACTGTGTGGAGTGAGCAGATGGACAGGATTTTCCAGACAACCTCAGGAGCAGCTATGGTAAAGTACACACTCAGACTATAAAGGACTATCATCTAGACAGATCATGGGCTTTAACTATCCTGGGTTCTGTTACTGATGATTCTGTGGCTTGGCTTGACCAGCTGTGCATACCATAATAGCAGTAATTATAATGGAAAACACTGAGATAATGGCACTGCTTTGAGCTGTCAAGTTAGACACAATCCTCCTTCCTCCTCCTCCAAATCCAATTAATTCCATCTGCAGTTTCTTCTAATTCCCATTGGTATTTATGAAATAAAATCTTAAGTTTCTAATCTAAGAAATAATTGTAAATTAATAGCACTAGTATGTAACAAAGAGAAGGATTAATGCAGGCCCACACATTCACTTTTCCTTTTTGATTACATTTCTGTATTGGATGGATCTCTCAGGACTGCTACCAAGCTGTAACACAGTCAGAAAAGCATTTTATACAGTGATGAGAGAGGTGTGGGGTTTTTTCATACTTATTGCTTGTCTAGGTTTCTGATTTTTTTTTTTTTTTTTTTTAAGAATTCTGTGTTGCTGTCCTGTGAACAGTCTTTTCATGGTTTTGATGAATTGTTGTATTTATTACTGGGGGCATGGGAATGATTTAGAGTAACTATAGATGGTTTTGCAAGAAAATCAATGAAGTTTGTTGGTTTGCTTTTGTGTTTAAGTGTCGCCAGAATTACTTGCAAAATGGAAAGCCTAAAATTTACTGTTCTTTTTACTATTCGAACAATATTCCTGAGCTGTATTTTGAATGTCCTGGATTTGTTACCTACTATCATTTCTTGTGTCCTTTATACTTGTATAACTGAAGACATCTCTCTTACTAGCTTTCTAAATGTTAAAGTGCATTTGCTTGCGATGCATGAATTTGCATTTGTCTTGGAAAGGTAATGTTTTCAACTTGAAGACTGCTGATAGTCTGATGATGATTAGTGTCTTTTCTTGTTAATCAAACTGTGCTGCTTTTCTCTTTGTGTCTCTCTCTGCTTTTCATTAGTGTAAATGTTTAGTACTCTATGCAGGCTCTGTATGATGCTGGAGGAAATATCTGCAGCTTGGCTCTTGTTTCCCCTTAAATCTTATGCTCTGTTACTACTTTGGTCTTGTAGGGACTGTCCTTTATCATTTCCTATATTATCCATATGTGTCTGACCATCATTGATATTAATAACAGATTAGACCTTTGCTGTCTGCCATGAGATCTTCCAAACTTCCACTGGGCTTAACATCCTACCAAAGAAGAAAGAGCTCTTCTAGGAGAGGGAGAAGTCTATTTAGAGAGCTGAAAAGACAACAAACCAAGATTGCTCCTTAGTGTCCATCTCTGGGACACATCTAGTTCTCTTCACACAACAGACTTTTTGAGACAGGACTGCTTTATCTTTTCAGAATCAAGCATTTTGTTGGCATGCAGCATAATAGTGCGGATGCATTATTGCAGCTAAAAAAAACAATCTTGTGTGAAATTATTTACGCTTAACAAAAGTAAATGCTTCCTTGGACTGGAGTGTTTAGGATTCAGTTCACTTTCTAACCCTTCTCTGTCATTGTGCTAGTTT
Source organism: Numenius arquata (assembly GCF_964106895.1). Classification (NCBI taxonomy): domain Eukaryota; kingdom Metazoa; phylum Chordata; class Aves; order Charadriiformes; family Scolopacidae; genus Numenius; species Numenius arquata. The sequence goes on along the minus strand of NC_133587.1, from coordinate 25,073,483 downwards.
GAGAGCTGTGCAAATAATTTTTTGACAGGAGTCCTGTTAAGCTTAATGACAAAAGTTGTTAAATTTTCTCAGCATCTGTATCGTGTGTTTTCTCAAAGGAATCATAAAAGTAGATGTAAACACCGAAGCGCATTCAGTTATCCAGTGGCTCAATTCTGACTCTGTCAGTTCATTTTTTTATCACTCCTCTGGAGCAAAGAGGTCCAGTGTCTGGTGGGTTTTTCTGCTGTGAAGTGGAGCTCCTGAGCACTGGAGCATGGAGTTGTCTGTGTGGCCTCTTCCAGGCTCAGGTGGCTGAGCTATGCCCAGAGGTTCCCAGCTACCAGACTGGCTTTTGGAGTCTCTGTGCCCTGGATTTTAAAATAGTAACATCACGAAGGCCTGTTAGGACAGTTAGGAGGAGACAGACAGCATCCTTTGAGGCTTCTTAAGCTGGAAGTGAGCAGTCTGTCTTTATTAAATATAGTTAACCACCTTGTTCAGGTGAAGATGCTAGTTGTTCTGGAAGAGGCTCATGGTAAAGGGTTATGAAGCCTTTCCTGGCTGGAGGGAGTGCAGCTTTGTCTGCAACTAGTGACTCAGCCAAATGTCAGAACAGTTTGGTTTCTAGCTGACTAGCAAACCTTTCCTTTCTGAGCATGGTGATGGACAAATCAGCCAATGACTCTCTTCAGACCCATCAAATTGAAGCCAGTATCCTTGGTTGTGCCCAAGGGTCAGACTTGAGATAAAAAGGCATTAGTATCGTTGAACAATTCTGCCAATGAGTAGTGGACAAACATGTAACTACTTTTCTCTGATTTATTTAAAGAATTTGATAGTTTGAGATACTGATGACTCTCCTTAATGGCAGTAGCAAGGGCTTTATTTTTCTTGCAGTAGGAAAGGGGAGACTGTTCATTAATATGGGGTGGTTCATTTTTACTGCTTAATAATCAGACCAACAACTACTGAAGCTGTTAGGATTCAGATCACCCCTCTCTGGAAAGACTTTTTGCATGATGTTGTGGCTAGGACAGCAAGCAATTAAAATGAAAGTTTTGAGAAAGGAGAAAGCTATGTTGCTGTTGCTGATTTTTAAGTGTATAATAGACAAATGCTGCCTAAAAAAAACAGATGGGAAGCGCGGGTATTGAATTCACTCCATACAGCCCATTTAACATGTAGTAGATGGAAGGAATGTTACTTATTTCTAACAAGCTTGGCACAGCAGCAGTATGCATTAGAAGTAAACACTTTTGCTGAAGTACACTAAACCGTGTTAGTTGTTTCAATTGACTTGTGTTGTAACTGATATATTTCTTAAATATATCTGGTTGGGATATTTTTTGTAATACAAAGCAAGCAATAGATGCCTTTGTTTATAAAGATGAAACGTTAACATTGGTAACACTATAATTGATAGTACTAAACATACATACCAGGCAGTTATCAGTAATTTTAATTTACTTTGCTGTGTTAAGTAAATATACAAAAGTTTTCATCTAATTTAAGGTGCGAGTTACTTTCAATCTACTGTCAAATTCTATTTCACTACAGGCCAGTGTTCTCTTCTGTCTCCTGTATCTTTGTACTTTGACTCCAATTGTCAATATCTTATGCTGGATTGTTGCTAGAGACTTGCGCATGCCGGTGCAGATCTCTGCCATGTGGCCCAGCATGTAGTTGATTGAAGATTATCAAAACATTAAACAAAATGTCTTTGAGCAGAAAGTGTGATTAAATTTCCAAAGGAGAAATTCTATTTCTTGACCAACTACGCCATTAGTATTGATACTTGGAACCTGGTATGTCTTCCTCCTGTAATTAACGAACCTTTATGATCCTCGTACACATTCACAATGATGCCCCAAATGACCGTCTCAACATGGAAATTACCCTCTCTATCACTTCTTCTCTGCTTCCTGTTCCTTTGTCAGGACACATGGCTTTTGGAATTGAGCTTATTAGAGTCAGAATCGTGTGGTTTTGTTTGTGGCTGTTTTAAGCTTTTCAGCCCTCTTTTTCTGACAGGGGCTGCTGTGTTGTTCAGGGTGTTTTCGATCCGTTTCCTCTCCTTCCTACATCTTGCTGGTAAGGAGGTTGGGCTTCCACCCCTGTCATTTGGCCCTTTGCTGCAGTTGGCATCTTCCAGGAGTGAACTCTATGACAGCTGTTGAGAGATTTTATTTTGCTATAATAATGATATTTTATTCCCAGACTTTTCTCCTGCTTGTAGGAATTAGATATGCTCCCATTACCAAGAGACATGCCGATTTTAGAGACTCTGTTCTGCTTGCATTGAGCAGCCATACATCTAGCTTCACCAGTCAATAAAAAGGACGAATTTCATTTTGATAATTAAAAGAAGCTGAGTCAGTGATTGAAGTTGCCATTCTTTTAAGAGCTCCATTCACATGCTTCAGCTTCAGAAGGCATAATTGTAGTGGTATGCCCTGTTTGTAAGGAGTAGGAAGGAAATTACATCATTCAGGAGGGACATAATTGTGCAAAAGGTGCAAATTATAGCTGGCTTTAAAGCTGCAAATAATTGCTTTGATTTGTTGACTTAAAATTATAGTGGGGGCAAAAAGAAAGCACGGCTAGTGTTTCTTCATGCAACCTCCACTGGAAGCTCTTGGTGGCATGTTGTGTGTGTGTAAATTGACACTGTTCCACTGCTGTTATTGTAAACAAGCAAACTCGAACCAGCTGAGGCTCTGCCCCTATATGTTTTGTGTACAATATTACTTTGTCTCATGCTAAGAGAACAACTGTTTTCCTACTTGGCTTTGCACAACAGTGAAAGATTTATAGCTTTGTTCCATCTCTTGTGCTCTTTCCAGAAAGGAACCCGAACAGAGTTCAAATTACTGTGTGCCAAAGGAGTTAGAGAAGTGAGCTACGCTCTTGAAATTAAGAACATCCATTAGAACTGGTTTGTGAAAACATCTATTATACATATTTGAATAATTTATACAAACCGAAGGCTATATTGAAACAGCAACTTGTATCCGGGGCTATGGTATTAAGCCACACCAGTGCTCTTAGCTGTCTGTCAGTAAAATAGAGATTGCATGTAGGTCCTAGCTGTATTTATTTTCTTCTGTTCACCTGTCACCTTACAAAGACTATTAATACTGTGTATCCTTTCCACGTGGATGAATTTATAAATGGGAAGAATGCCTCCAAACCCCTGTTCCTCAGCTCCTGTGTTTCACCAACCTCTGCTTTAAGAGTTGAGGATTATGATCTTGCATGGGGTAAGGAGGGGGTTGTGCTGTTACCCAGGATTCCTCTTTCCCTGGTAGCCAGTACTAAAATGTTGAGTAAAGATACAGAAACAGCCATATGGGTTCATGCAGTCATCCGGTCCATGTAATATGTATCCTACTTATAAGAGTGGCCAGTGATAGATGCTTGAGAATGTCTGTCTGAATATGTCAGACAGACAAGAACTTGGAAGGTTTCTGTCACATATATTCCTATTTTCCAGCACTCTGTGATATGATGCTTCCTCAGTTAAAGCTCTGTCATTGTGTTGAACTGTTCTGAACAGACTTTTTTTTTCTTCTAATTTAATAAATTTTTGAATCCAACATCTGGCTTCCTTTATGTTCTCTCAGATTTTCTGTCATGAAGAACACCTAGCGAAGATTTTTTTTTTTTTTTTTTTTTTTTTTTTTGTTTCTTCTCTAGCCTTTGCAGCGCTGACCCTGCATTATTAATGTGGAGTTAGGAGTCTGTATGAAATTGAGAATTTCCTCCCAGGTTGTCTTTATACTTGCTTCTGGGATTCAACGGTTGTGTATCAGGCCTGCTCTTCTCTGGGGATTTTCTTTCTCTAATTCCTCATCTGCTGTTTCATAGGAGCAGAACATATACCTGACTGTCTTATTTGTGAGCAATCTTTAAAGTGCTTTGTTTTTGAAATACGTCAATTCAATTTGTGAACCCACTTTCTGACAAGATTGCAGAGTGAAAAGTAATTGGACTGAGTGAAATTTTGCATTTGAAAATGTGTGAAACTAGATTGTTTTTACTTGAAAAGCAAGTGGAAAAAATATCAAATCTGTCATTCAGAGTGGATGTGAAACTTGTATCTTGGTCACTTGTAGTCATTAAAGAATTTGTAGCAATTCTGGAAATATTAGAATGGTCTGTTTCTATGGTATACTGATGGTATTTTGTATTTCTGTTTCTTAAACTGAAATTTCATTATAAATATAATTCTTTTTCCTCCTAAATGGGTCTCCTAATGTATGCGTAAACAGTTCCTTTTTGCTAGGAAGTGAGTGAAGTAAGCTAACACAGACAGTAGTTTAAATCACAGAACAACTGAGGTTGGAGAGATCTCTGGAGACCATCTAGTCTGTTCCCTTGCTCAAAGCACAGTCAACTAGAGCAGGTTGCTCAGGACCATGCCCAGACCTCTTCTGAATATCTTCAAGGATGGATATTCCACGACCTCTCTGGGCAACCCATGCATCTTTGTTCTTGAATCTGAGAGCATAGTTTAGCCTAAAAGTTCATACCAGGAGTACTCATTCTGTGGATATTGGTAGATTTGAATAACGTAGATTCAGATCTTAGTGATGGTATGTGTTAGGTGGGGTAAAATGCAGATTGTCTAAGACAAAGGAAGGACAGTTATTATTTGCAGTGTTCCATTGTATGGGTTTTTTTATTTATTTTATTTTTCTTATATACTGCAAGCTATTCTTGATAAATAGAATGGGATATCCTGAAAGACAGAACATATATCTGCAGTCCTATCTAGATAGGACTATACCGTTTGGGTAACTGGCTTTGCATCTAGATAGTCAACTGAAGTCCTTGTAGGAGCTCTTTATGATTTATCTAGAAGACAGCAAAACCAGCAATTATTTACATGGAACTTTTCTTAGTATCATCGTAAAAAATTACATTCAGGTGGTATCTTGAGAATGTGTTATTTTTGCCATGAGATGACAAGAAATTACCAATTTAGCAACAACCTGTGCATGTGTCTGTGGCTATAAACTGATTATTTTATTGCCTCTTTAGAGCTGTCCTTTATAATAGAGCGATTGCAGTTGAGAATTGTTAAGTTCAACCAAGGATTTCGCACCCTACTGAAGAGAGAGCCATTATTATCATTATTATTTTGGAGAAAACAAAGCTGAGTGTAGGTGTTTTAAAAGTGCCTAGAGGATGGATGTAGGTATCTAGCTCTCGTTTAGGGAGCTGGTGCACAACTTCAAGGTGCTTATAAGAATGCAGCTCTCGGGATATGTCCCTGAGGCACAGTACAGTGCTATGCAGAGATGCACTCAAGAGGCTCTAAACAAGCTTGTTCAAGTACTAAAAGCAATACTGCTGTGTTAGCACAAAGGTCTGCCCAAGTTAATTAACCCTGCAGAGGAACTCGATAAAATAAGTGTGGTAGAGGGCTATACTTACACCGCAGAGCAGGTTAGTGGAAAAGAACAGGCTATGCGGTACTTCTGTTGAATTACATTAATGTATGCTATAGAGCTATGCAGTAATAATGTGAAAAGAAAATCGTATTGCTGGGAATGTTACGAAATAAAATCACAGGTTGTGTCTGGTCAAGGACCATAAGTTACCCGTCTCTCATGGATTCAGTCATGAAGGGAGATTGTTGGTAAAGCATTTTTAGCCCTTCTCCAAGCATTGCACCATGCTGTGTGTGAGATTCAAGTCATATGACATTATTGGTTATTGCAGCTCTTCTGTCCCTTTCTTCTCATCTTCTTTTCCACACTGTGGCCGTAACTAGACCCAGACATACTCTTAACTGCTTATTTTAAGGCGTATTTGCTCTGTATGCAAGCAGAGTGACTCATGGTTGATAACCAGTGGCTTAACATCTCTTCAACTCTGCTGTCAGATAAGAGTTAAATAGTAACGGGGGATGTTTTGGATTTGTATATACAAGTGGCCAAACCACGTTCACAAAAAACTGGTGAAGTGTGATTGAAGTAATTGACAGTTGTTGTTGTTTTTGTGTGTTCCTTGCACAGACGCAGATAGAACTGCACGGTCCAGGTGTTGAAATATGGGAAGCAGCAACAGCAATAAAAATCATGGTGTTTGATATCAATGGCACTCTGCTTGCAATTAAGTGCTGCCTTGAAGTGGAGCTTCAGAGTTGCATTTCATGGCTTTTGCATCAACTCCTGTGTTCTATTGGAAGTGCCAGGGATCCTCCGGCAGGAAGGGATGGAGCCAGAGGGTAGCTGGGCAGGAGCGCGGGGGCTGCAGGACAGCCTGCCATCAGCTGACACATAGCTGCGCCGGGAAGCTGGGGCAGATCTGTTTGAGGAGGGTATGAAAGCTGCGGGGAGAAGGCAGAAGGGAAAGGCTCTAATAGGAAAAAAAAGAGCAGCAGAATGAAATAAAAAGTCTGATTTATTACTGAAGAATTTCAGGATTCTGAAATTGCTGAATTCTTTTATATTGCCGGCAACTGTCAGCACATCACTGAAGTAAAAGTCTAGATAGAAGGGTCAAAACCAGAACCAGAGATGTAATGGAGTTGTATAATCTGCCTTTCAGTGAATAGGAAACCTGCAAGAGGATAACGATCCCAAAATAAATTCTAAAATTTTTTTCTAGGATTTACAAATAGAGTATAGTGTGTTTCAGTTAGTAAGTCTTTAAAAATAAATTACTGCTGCATTGGGTTGATGCCATTATAGTGACAGATGACCTGGATTGTTTTGCTGGGAAGGAAACACCCTTCCCTTGAGAAAAAGTCACAGCTGCTTATCTTGGCTGTGCAAAAACAAACCCTTAAATATTTATTTATTTATTTATTTATTTATGTATTTTACATGGAGAGTTCAAAGGGGAAACATAATTCCTTTTATTTACAGTAACAGTGAAATAATGCAGATTTCTTTTTGCTTTGAGGACCTGTTATGGATACTAAAAATACCTGCGGAGAGTTTGCAGTGGTCATTGACAGGCCTCCTCTTTTCATAACAAAAGGTGTAGTGAGATATAGATGATAACTTTCTGCGAACTGATAGTTGAAAAATAGCCATAACAAAGTCGTCATAATTTGTGAACTTTGCTTCAAAGGGCATGGTTGTTTCTCTAAACCTAGCTAATGGAAAACCAGTCATGTCTGGCTATTTGCTCTAGTGGCTAATTTTAAATTCTTCGTTCTTGTGCTTTAATCAATGGCATTCAGAAAGACTGGTGTGAAAAAAGTGTCATTTGTTTTGAGATCATAGGAAGTAGACAGAGAGAGCCTATGTCTCCCTGTTCGTGGTTGCTTCTGCATGGGCAGGGCTGCCTTGCATAGATGCTAGAAGGTGTTAGAATCCCCTCTCCTCCCCCAATTTAAATTTAGATACGCTAAATTGTGTCTTTGAAAAAATGAACTTGAAACTTTATTTACTGAATGTGTATCTTGTACATAGGCTTGAGAAATTTTATTTTCCATTGTGAAAATTTGTAATTTTAAATGCAGAACAGTGTATCTCTAAATCTCTAAGTCCTGTCACTTTAATGTAACTTCTTGATGACATGTAATCAAGCATGTATTAATCAAAGGAGAACTGAAGCATGTCAGCAATTTAAAACAAAAGCAAAATATTTTTGACTGCGCACATGCAGTGATGCTATGAGAAATACAACAGTTTGCTGAAAGCATGCAAGTTGTCATGTTGGCACGGTTTTAAACAAGCAAGGCTAAATGAGGCACAATATGACATTTTGGAGTTCATGTTGGGAGTAAACATGCCATAACAATTAACGGTCTTGTCAAAGAGCTACAAAAATAATTTATTTCCCCTCCAGAGCAACTCCTAGGGAAAGAATAGTTAGTGTATTAGCTGTCTGGGAAAAAATTAATATGCAGATATGAAAGGGGAGAATGTTTGGGTCATGCGAAAAAGAAACATCAAAAGGAAATGTAGTTGTTGAATCTATTTTTTTGAGCACCAAAGTGAACAGCTCACCATAATTTCCGTTTACGCCTGTTTCATAATCAAGTATATTTCACCAGCAGGATGTATAGATGAGACCGCTGTTTGAATATAAAATATGTTCTTGGCTGTTCGGCAAATCCTTCCAGTATTTTCTTTGATCTGTTTTATTTATTCTAAAACTGTAATAAATAAGCATAAGTGTATATCAGATATTGCTATATATATCAGGGGATTATTTTTTAAATGGTGGTTTTCTATGTAGTTGTTGAAGAATCTTTAAAATTAAAAGTTGTATTTGTAAATATTTTGCATTGGCATCATAGTAAATACAGTGACTTTAATTTCCTCCTTGAGTTACCATCTGAAACCAGCAACAAGATCTACTTATGAGACCTTTCCCATCAGAAGTGTTTGAGCAGGAAGTAGGATGCTGTCAGATGCTGTCAAGGACTTTTCTGTAAATTGCAACGACTTTGACAGGCAGGATTTTAGGAAGCCTGCTTTTCTTGGCCAATGACGGGTGCCGAGGGTCCAAGTCCTTCCTGTAGCACTCCACCATCACGTTATTTTGTGCAAGGTTTTATTGTGAATCATAAAAAGGTTTCTGTTTCATACAGAAAACAGCTCCTGAATTTAAGGAATTAAAGAGAATCTGAAAACAAATCTGTAAGCCTCATTCAGAGAAGTTTTTAGCAAAACTTTACATCATGACAGTAAGACTACAATGCTGGGCATTGACATGGAGACTTCTTTTTTTTTTTTTTTTTTTTTTTACAAAGCTTTTGGGGGTCACTTAGGCCACCTAATTTAAGGACCGACTTTGAGATGAATCTGGACTGCAAATATATACCATGTTCATAAGCAGACATGTGAGGATGCTGTGCTTGGTAAGAAGACTTTGCCACTTTTTTGATTTTTTGATTGTACTGTCAATCGCTTTTTGTCCGGACAAACGTGATGGCAGTCTGCTTTCCTCATTATGCTGAGGACATGCCACGTGTCTGTCTGGTCATTTCTCGGCAACTGTTAAGCCTTTTGCTTGGTTTCAACCAAATTTGATGGGAGGTCAGATGGCTGATGGTTTGTGTGGGTTTCCCAGAAAGGCACCCAAAGAGAAGGAGGAGAGAAAGCTTACTCAGATGAAAGCGTGTGATAAAGCAAGGTCATGAATTCACTGCTTCTGGGATATCAGGAATCTGCATGCAATATTGTCTTCCAAAATTGTATCTACAGAACCCCAAATTTCAGCTGTTTTGTACTTGTTTTCTGCCATGTTTCACTATTGCTTTTCTATCACACTGTTTGTTGCCAGCTTTTCCTTTGTTTTCTTTCACATTGAAAAACTTCATCTCAAAACTGTCTTCTAAAATATCTGCGTGGTGTTCTCCTTAATTGCTGATGAAGGCCTTGGTAAGATTCAGGCTATAATAGGAGATGCTGTGACCTCGTTTCTGAGATTTCAAGAGGGTTTTTTTTGGCAGGATGGTGGTGTATCTTTTGTAACAGATATTACCAAGGGACAATGCAAAGTATGTATGTGGTACTGTTTGGGCTGGGGGGAGATGCATATTAACGTGATTACTTGCAGGAAGAAAGATGGTGAGGTATTTAAACTGGCCCTGGATTTATACCAAACTGAAAAATTAATGGGCTGTAATGTCGTTGGCTTTGTTTGATGAAGTGCTCAGTGAATGTTCTTCAACTGAAGAATAAATATTCTTGATACAGTTGTTGAGAGGACAGCAAAAACATTGCAGCACACTGTAAATTGCTGGTGTTAAGCATTCATTTAACCAGCATGTTAATCATTAGCTTTGGATTTGTCTTTCAAGTTCTGGAGTGAGGCAAGGCTGTTCACAAAAGTACATTTAAGAATGTGAGGTGGCCAAATCAGAGGCTTAATTACTGAGCAGGTTTTGTTTCAGTAACTATGTGGTGTATTGCAAAGGGCTAGAGACTATGAAGCTTTGCCTGACTGTTCTAAATTTAGATCTAGGTACTGTATTTCATTGCAATGCCTGTGACTTTCTGTTGCCTTTACATCAACAGGATCCCTCTAAGGTCATTGTGGGCAGCTCTTACAGCCAGTAAGTGCAAGATACGTGGGTATGTGATTGAAGAGATGTAACAAGGAGAGGCACATTGAAAATATCAGTGGATGAATAAATAGTTGAATAAACTTTTTATGAAGAAGTTTGTGGTGAATGCAAAGCATATAGTGCAAGTAAAAATTTTTTTTTTTTTTTTAGCCATTGCTACAACACTCTTCTGGATATATTAACGATAATCATCCAAACTGAGTAGCACTTTGCAGAGAAGGGTATGATGGTGTGTGGGGGTGTTTGCCCTTCGACATATTATTATTGTATGCTTGTAATGTGAAATTTTTCTAAGTGAGAAATACAAGTTGTGATTGAAATCTGAGAGAAAATGTCTGGGGGATGCTTGGGGCGAGGCATTTTAACTGCAGAATGAGGGAAAGAAACTTTGAAGAAATTTCTTATCTAAATGTGGGATGATGTCGTCTTGGATAAAATATTGAATCATACAAGCTGTTGGCTTTTCTTGATAGTTTGAAGTTTCAGCTATTGCTACAGAAGATTATTAAATACTTTTTTTTGTTCTTATATCTTTCTTACATTGTGTAAGAGAGTGTTGATGGAGTTGGTGGACATCTCTCGACTATAGTACCCTGTATTATCTTTCCATTATTGAATTACTTTTATTAGTTTTTATTTTTATTTGGTTAAGGTAGCACAAAAATTCTTAATTAAGTTTGACTAGTCTGGCATGTGCATTCATTTATCTGATTTTGTGAATCAAACCAGAAAAAGAGAAGTTAATTTGTACTATAAAGTGACTTGGCTACTGCAGCTGCGATAGAGTAATACTGATAATGTGTAACTTTAGCCAGTTACGATACAGGATAAAGATGTACAGACTTTTCTCTTTATAAATATCTCATTTTTTTGTGAGTAGCAAAAGTTAGTTTTTAGTATATTATAAAAAGGGTACACAGTTAGCACTGGCAATTAAATTTAAGAAAGGATTAGAACTGACCAATTTAATAAGGGCTGTAAATAAATATAAGATCTCCTACCCCCTGCCCAAAGCTTTTGAAGTATCTGTTGAAAGAGTGTTGACAAAGATACATCGTATCTGCAACATGGAGCTTTCTGAGGTGAAAGCTGCCTGTTAGGCTAGCATCAAAGTATTTTTATTTAGAAACTGCTTAAAACACTACCTGGGAGGCCGATGTGTATTTTAAAAGAACAGCACCAGTGAAAGCCGCTTGGGTGGTAGGTTTCACAATCATGAAATATTTCGTGTTGAGTAAGGAGACTTCCCTTGTGTGGCACAGCTGACCTGTTGTGCTGCAGATTTTAGACACTCAGTGAAACCACAAATCTTCCTGCAAGGGCAAAGGACTCCTAGAAATGTGACATGGAGTCACACTTGTTGGTATGAGAAATCCCAGTAATGCACGGATCTTTTGGAACAGAAGTAAACTTGGAGATGATGTTGTTTCATGTGAATTTTCAGAGTACTGCTGTTCTGGATATATGAAACTTCAGTCCTAAAAACCTGAAAGCGTAAGTTGGTTTTTGATGCCCCCCTAGCCCCTGGGATCAGAAATGGCCTTCATTACAGTACGCTACACTGGCCTTTAAGAACTGGAGTCCTAAGGCCAGGATCCTGTCAGCTGCCCAGGCAGCGTTATTTCCTATTTGTTATAACCAGATAATAACTGAACTGAATAAAAGCCCACCTAATCTTTTCTTTGTTTAAAAAAACCAATCAATTTGTGCATAATACTTGCCCTTGATGGCAAAGTACAGCCTTTCTTTGTGAAGCAGGAAGATTGATATCCATGAGATTTGTTGAGATGACCGAGAGGGGAAATAAGCAGATCTGTCAAACCAAAACATTGAATTTTTTAATTAACGTTTTTGTAATTCTGCCTGTGTCTGGGTCCTGTGTGAAATTCTCAGAATAGCTTGATTCTATGGAGATTTTAAAACGGTAATGACAATTTTTTTTTTTTTAAACTAAAGTATTAGTAAACCCCCTCCCCTCCCCCTCCGCCCCCTGATAATGAAAGGTCACTGTAAAATGGACACAGAAGAGAGTAGTTTCTATTAAGAAAAGTACTTCAGTTTTGTTTAGGCCAACGATCCCCATACGGAAGCGTATATACCACTGGTGGTAAAGTGAACTGCTTTAAACTGGTGTGGTGTGGCGGCAGCTGGAGTGAGGTTCCCTCCCACACCATGGGACAGTGCCATGGCAGCTCCCACGAGCAGCCTGGTGGTCCTGGCTCTCCACTTCTTCCTCTCAACACCCAGAAGGCAGCGCGCATGAGGCCAGGAGCGGTCTGTTGTAGAGCCCAAGTTTGGTGGCAGCAGATGGGCTTTGCCGTGTGGCAGAATGAAGGGCTCTGGTTTTGACTGGGGGGTGATCAGGAGGAGGGTGAAGGTGAGGACCTGCCATATCCCCTGTACACAGGGGCTGGGATAAGGGGGGACATGGAGGTGAAGTCCCAGCTGGGGCTTTGAAATACTGATGCTGTTGTTGATGCCCACTGCTCTTGAGCCAGCTGAGCTGAGTTGTTTTTTCCTTCCAGTAGTTCATTTGTGTAGTAATATGTAACTCTTCACCTTTTTTTTTTCTAACCTGTGTGGCTGTTCATTACTAATGACACAAAAGAGGATAGCATGATAACGTGAAAATGTGTACAATTTACCCAGTGCGTGTGAAAGCAAGGATGCGTATAACACCAAAACACTGAGGATTGCCAAAATACAGGAATCTGCGTTATCTTATGGCTCACATTTGAGTCAGTTACCTTAGCAGCAGAAGGACTTTGCAAAAAATAGGCTGGAACTGTGAAATCTCTTGTGTGCATTATGGATACTAGTTTCCATTTCAGGGCTGTACAAAACTTTACTAATTTTAAAGGAGAATCCTAGGGTTTTTTTTGCCATATGGCAAACAGTTCCCATGTGTATTGGAGGTGATGAGTGCAGGCAACGTCGCTCTGAGAGTCTGCTCCCTGGAAGAATTCCTTTGCATGAGTGTGCTGCTTCTGGCTCTCTTATTCACTATTTCTTTTGAATCTGTATTGTGCTTGCTTGTGGAGACATGACCTAATGTAAATAGGATCTAATCCATTAATGACTTAAAAGTAAGGTCTGGTCTAAAACTTAGGCTGGCATTGGGAACAGACCCAGGAAGTTGCGGAAAGAAAGTTACTGTTGCCCTTGTTCTGCTCGTCGTCACTTAAACAGGAGATAAAGTGTATTTGGAGCTTATATCAGTGTGAGTACATCCTTGTTTGGGAGAGCGGCAAAAAGGCACTTGCTGAACTAGAACTGAAAAAAGCCAGCAAACAAACCCACTACTTTACAGGACAATGCTATGTATACTTTACATAGCAGGTGTCACAAGAAACTGTCAGGCTATGACTGTGGGCTTGACAACACCAGTGGAAAAGAAGTAAGGATACAGCCTTCCTGCTAGCTAGTTGGCAGGTTTACACATCCAAATAGATTCGCTTTGTGTTCTAACTGTGGTGGGTTTTAGCCCAATTTCTTGGACGTTCAACCTGCACCTAAATAGTTGTGTCACTCAGCCATGAGTATTTAAAAAGAATAATTTACTGATAATATTAACAGTAACAGCAGCTGAGGATGGGGTATACAGGTTGTCACTGACCTCTCCTGGGTTATTGTCTTGATAAAGGCACATGCGGTTTTGCATGAATTTTCAAGATAAAAGGGCATCATATACATTGTTGAAGATGAAGGCCTGGCTCAGCGAGGAACAACTCCTTTTTTTTTTTTTTCCTGTTAAAGAAAATACTGATCTTTGTGTTATCTTGGAAGATATTAAACAAAAACTACAAAAGAAGTCTCACCTTGAATATCTGTTCACACTCATTTCCACAAACTGTCCTGTTGAGAATCATAGCTGAATGCTGGAAAAGAGCCTTTTCTCATTCACTTGGGTTGTTACATCAGTGAAGTTCACAGGAGCTTTGAGCACCATTAACTGGTATATATCTTCACCTTGTGCTTTGGAAAGCCTCTGCAGAGATTTCTGGAAATGCTTTTTAGCCTGTGCTTTGGTGGAACTTAGAAAGAAACTCAGGGAGCAAGTAAGCTAGTGCCCAGTTCAAAAGTCAAACTCTCTGGGGCTGTGTGATTTCTACCTTTTGCTCGTCTAAGGGACTGCTATCATAGCAGTTCTGAAAGGAGGTCACTGAATGGTTTCTAATTCCTTCCAGACTTGTATTTAATAGATGATCTTCTCCACAACTGTTAATTTAATGCTTGTGCAGCACTTTGATTAGGAGAGCAGTAAAATAAATTTAAACTTTAGCATGAAGTGCTTGGAAGAATTACACTAATGCCAGGATCTAATTCTGCATTTGTTATGTATTGCTCTATAGAGCATTACATTGTATTGCAGTATATCCTTCATGTTTGAGGCAGTATTTGTGTTGTTAATAGTTCTTGTAGCCAAGTTTTGCTCTTCGACTCTTTCAGTTTAGAAGTAATAATGATTGGGTGCATTGTAAGTGATGACTCTTTAGTATAAAGTCATGTATCTTGTGGAAAATGAGCATTTTTCAGCATGACAACAGTATTTAATCTCAGAACGTTTGCTTCGGAAGCACAGAAAAACCCCGTGCAGAAGAATTTCAGTGTGGTTTGGTGGAAGGAGTAATCACTTCTGCATTCTGCCTCTCACTCTCCAGTTGGCTGCAGACTCTCACAACACCAGGCACCTGTGTTGTGGACACTGTTCTTTGGCAAGAAAAGCTGCCTGCTCTCACCCATAAAATTATCAAGTCCCATGGCTGGGCCTACGCTGCCTCCCCCTGCTCATCCCTCCAGACCTTTTCTGGAGCTGAAGCTCAAGGTGCCCAGTTATTCTGGCCTGTCACCCATCCAGCCATCTCTTACACACTGCGTCCAGCTATTCAGGTTACAACAGACAAAGGCTCAGAGTTAGGAGGACAGCCTCGGGTATTTCCACTCCATCCTTTAGTCCTCACAATTTAAGGAATCCCCTCTGGTCCCACCCTTACTACAGCTGCAGAAGGATGAGGAGGGAGATAATCTGTTTTACATATCTGTTTCGTTTAGATGGTAAGATAATATAACCCTGTACCTACGCGCTGGAATAGGTTGCAGGGGGTGGTGGTGGTGAGGGATGCCATGGAGTCTCCGTGCCTGAAGATTGTTTGTCAGAAACAGTCTGGGTGGTCATATTGCAGTTCTGAAGCAAGGGATGAACCAGGTGATGCCTTGAGCTTTCTTCAAAGCCCATGTTTTAGGATGGTGTGTTTTTGTATTGAAGCAAAGCCAGTGACTATACTGTTATCAGGGTCAGATTTGCACTATAATCCTTTTGAAAAGAAACAGTGCTTTGCTAAGAGTTAAAAAAAATTACCTAGAGAATATTTTTAATGATCTCTCTCCCTTGCAGGATTTAATTTTTCAAATGTTTATTTTACATTTTACTGCAGTACAGGTAACCTGACATGAAAGGGAAAATTTAACCATTTGTTTGTTTTTTCCTTCCTTCCTTGTATAGTTTTTTCCTCTCTTGCTTGAGACCATTCAGAAGCTATTTCATAGCATACAGAAAGGGAAGTAAAAGAATGAACAAAATGATTAATGTGGAGGAAAACTCCGAATTCAAGAGAGATTGGAGAGAAATTTGTGGTTGAGAAACCGAGACTGTTTCTGGGAGGAATTGTGCTCACTGGGCATCCTGCTCCATACTCCTTTCAAAACCATCCCTTTGCTGACTCTCTGGGAGGCCACACATGCACCTAGCAGCAATCATCCTGACTGGCTTCTCCCTCGCACACTTGCAACAGCCACTCTTCCTATCAGCCCAGGTCCAGATATTGTTTTGCAAGGACAAATTTTATGCCAGCTCTTCTTTTTCTGCTGTTTCTTCCCCTTCCAAAGCACTGGGCTAGTCTGATATCAGAGTATGATGAATATGTTGTACTGTTGTTGATTGAGCAGAAGAACTTGTATTTTTTTCTTTTCTAAAATTGTGTTACTACTACTCTGTTAGTACCAGAATGGTATTTTTTTCTTTCCGCCTTTCAAATTTATTTTAGGAGTTGAAATCAGGTATAAAACCCCTAAATTGTTTTCATGGCTAAATGAGAATGGAATTATTTTCAAGGGGTAATATTATTTCTCAAGCCTGCTTTAATTAGTGTATTTCATTTTGGTTGTGGTTTTTTTTTTAATTATTATTGTAATGTATTTCAAGTAGACGGTTTTTGTTTTATTGTTTTTAAAGCATACTGGCAAAATAGGGTATTGTTGTGGTTTAACCCTGGCTGGCAACCAAGCAGCACACAGCTGCTCTCTCACTTCCCCCCATGGCGGGATGGGGGAGAGAATCAAAAGAGTAAAAGTGAGAAATGTTGTGGATTTGAGATAAAGACAGTTTAATAAGTCAAGCAAAAGCTGCACACACAAGCAAAGCAAAACAAGGAACTAATTCACTGCTTCCCATTGGCAGGCAGGTGCTCAGCCATCTGCAGGAGAGCAGGGCTCCATCGTGTTTAATGGTTACTTGGGAAGACAAATGCCATAACTCTGAATGTCTTCCCCTTCCTTCTACTTCCCCAGCTTTCTATGCTGAGCATGACATCAAATGGTATGGAATATCCTTTTGGCCAGTTTGGGTCAGCTGTCCTGGCCATGTCTACTCCCAGCTTCCTGTGTGCCCCTTGCCTTCTTGTTGGCAGGCCAGTATGAGAAGCTGAAAAGTCCTTGAGGGCTCAGCAACAACTAAAATATTAGTGTATTATCAACATTTAGGATGAGAATAATCCAAAACACAGCACTGTACCAGCTGCTAGTAAGAAAATTAACTCTATCCCAGCCGAAACCAGGATACGTACACACAAATTTTCCATTGTTGTCTGTTAGAAAGCACCATAAATCAAAAGATGTCTTCAGGTTAGGGCCCTCTGACCAGTAGTTCACTGAGTTTCGCTTAGAGGATATAAAAACATAGCTAATGTATTATTATGAAAAATAACTTATTTCCAATTAGCTACCCAAAGGCATGCAGAAAATATGTAGGATGGATGTCTTTTTTGTTTTTTTGAGAAAATCAGCCTGTGCAAATGCATGTGTCTGATGTATGCTCAGAACTTTGAAAATATATTTTTTTAATGCTAAGTTGCAACAGTACATTGGAATGTGGTGGATCAAAACCTTTATTTTGGAAAAAAGTGTCTGTCATTAGTTGATTTAGTAGTTTTAATACAAAGGTTAAATATTGTAGGTGTATTACAAATATTGTAAGTATAAAATAAGAAACAGTAGGTAGGTATGACAAATAGTGGAAGCAGAAAAATAGTAACAAGGAGGCTAGGGGTTGAATAGTGTGTGCCTTAGAAGGATAGCAGGCTGTTTCTAAAGAGCTGTTAGAGAAGTAGAGTTTACACAGTATACTGAACTTTTACATTGTAGGAGTCAGTATCACCTGAAATCTGTTTGTAGTCGATGGAGAGGAATAGTCCCTTTTAAGACATGACTCTTCAGATCTATATTAGATATCTAGGAAGTGCCTCTCTGTTAATTAGCAATGGAGTCTAGATGACTAGCCTCAGATGTAGACGCATATATTGTAGATGTCTGTGTTTGATTAGGTGAATCTAGTTAGATGAACCCCCCTGCCTGAGGAGAGAGATCCTGACAGCAAAGTCACAGCTGGAAGTTTTAGGCAGAATGGAAATTTGCTTGCAAATGCAAGTTGTGAAGAGAGAGCTAGGGGGAAAGGGGCCAAAGATGGAGTGCTGTTGGATTGCCATAAGAAAGCGGAAGCTGCCTGGGGAGAAACTCCTGGATAAAGCATCAATAGTGTGGTTAGAGGGTAAGGCAGGAAAAAACAAACCAGCCAAGGAGATGGTTCCAAAAGCAAGTTCAGATGTTACAAACTCTAGATGATTTCAAGATTGGGAATCGAGCATGATTTAATTGCTCATCGTTGATTATGACCCAAAATCTTTGGGAAAATGTCCTCCCATTCTAGGCTGTACTCTCATTAGATCTTCTTATAAACAGCTTAGAAAAATTCTACCACAATTGCTTCCACAGCTAGAACATAATGGACAATTTCATTCACAACATTTGATTCTTTGGTTTTTGATAGAGGGTGTGAAAAATAGAGGGAACTAGAGAAATTCTGTGGATATGATCAAGCATTTCTAACTGGAGAAACCAGTTAAAAAGTTCTAGACTTTAGCTATAAAAATGGAATTGAAACTATAGTGACCATCAAACAATATGATGCTAAAAGAGAAATTTTGCTGGTGTGAAAAATTTATAATAAAGTGTGTGATGTTTGTGGGGGTACTAAGAACCAAAAAATAGATGAATTTCAGTTGGTTTTAAATTTCAAGCATGTTTCATGATTGCAGAGCAACATGGTAGGACTTTCCAGTATCCCAGGAGCTGAGACTCCATGCTATTCTGCATATTGGAAGAATAATCAAACAACGAAAAAAAGCCCACCCCCAAACCCAACCCAATCGGATTCACTTCTCTGTGACCTGACTCTAGGAATATGAGAGAAATTGTCACAAATTGATGGTCCCTGTTCCTCTTTTTGCCAGACTTGCAGTCAACAGAAAAAGGGTTTATTGGAAAAAAAAATTGAAATTAAATTGGAATGCTTCAAAAAGCAGTAAGATACTTTATGAAATGCATGATAAGGCTTCTGTAATTCTCTGTATAGGAAGCAGTCATAATCCTGAAAAGTTTCTCTGTACTTTTTTTTTTTAAGAATAGCACTATAGTCACTTATATTTGGTATTCAAGGAAAAAAAATAAGTTCTCGGAAAACTTTTTCCAGAAGTGTGACAAACACTGATTAGTCATTTGATTTATTAAACATGTCTACATAAATGTAGTGATGTTTTTTATTTTATTTTTTAAACCTGAATTCTTTGATACGAGAAAGGAAACAAGTATGTTGTTCCACATACAGTAGGCCTTTGATGCTGTCTTGCTGATAGAGCACTTTCCCTATATGAAAAGTGGTATAGATTTTTCCAAATTGGGCAACATAAACTGTATTACACTCTTGAAGTTTACTTTGCAACCAAAATAATATTGTGCCGCAGCATTTCTTGGTAAAAAGCAAGAGTAGGTGATAAGATCCAATGATTATTGCTTAGGAAGGAGCGTCAGGACTGATTAGTATCTCATTCAGGTTCAGCAGCTTCCCAGGGCTGCTTGTGTTAGATTGCTATCGACTTCTTCCCCTGTTATTGGGGAAGGTCAGTAATAGCTTGTTGCAGGAAGTACCTTGCTTGTTTTTTCTCCTTGGTGTAGAAACCTGAGCAGAGAATCTGTTTTACACTGCCTTGCCAATGTTTGTCTTATTTACACATGAACTCCGAAGTGTTTGTTGCACTAAAAACATGAATTGAAACCAAGTGCCTTCCCTCAGTTACCTAATAGTTGATTCTAGGAATATGTGCTTGATTTAGTGTCTTTCTGGGCATTTTTGATTTGATGCATCTTTGTCTGTTGTGAGAAGTTTATGGAACACACTAGCATTTTATATAATCAATATTAGTGAACTTTGAAATATCACCCCTCCTGATCACAGTAGTATTTCCACTTACTTTGTGTGCAATAGCTCTGCAGCTGGACTGTCAACAGGTGTAAAAAGAATTTTTAGACTTTAAACATTTTTTTTAATATTTCCATCTAACAACAAGTCTCCCAAGTTCAGTGTCACACTTGAAATAAAAATTACCAAGTGAACTGAAGACATAAATATTTTTTAGCTTTTACTATATTTTTCACACGTGAAATATACATATTATTAGTGCCTAGGAACAGAGGACTCAAGTTGGCTGAGGTTGGGGGGACTCCTCCATCTTGCTGTACTTTAATAATCTATATGCATGTGGAAATGCTGAAAATTCTATATGATGTTTGAGTGTACTCTTTCTCAACCATATTTTTCTGTCTCTCCAGTGCCATAGTGAAAATCTGGGTGAGAGTAGTTTCAGGTTTCTTTTACCAGTATAGTTATTTACTCTGTTCTCAATGGTTGTGAAGATTATCTTATTAACTAAATATTCATTTCTGTCCGTAAAGTAAAAATTTTCCAATGGCTCATAGCCTCTCCCAGAATCTTCAATGCTCTCATTTCCAGGCTCTAATGAGGGAAGAACTAGATGCAGAGAGGTTGAGTAGGATAAATGATGACAGTGGAAGAGGAAACTTGAATCGTCCTTCAGTGATGTTGCATTACATAGGAGTCTCAGGCAGTACTAGTTGATCTGCTGGGAAGTTCTCAAAAAGCCAGGTGGTATCTGTCAGCTGCTGCGAGTCATCCCCTTCCAAGAGGTTCCATGGACAGGTGATGGGTTGTGGCTTTTCTTCACCTTGTCTTGCATAAGCCGTTTGGAAAGATGATTGCTGAATCTTTTATATACGGTGTCTCAGCTCTTACAGAATGTGATGTTTGAGGCACCCTTCGAAGGTGTCTGTCTTTATCCATTGATGGCAGCCTTGTGGTTACTTAAATGAGATAGCTGATTCACATTCCACCTTGGCTGTGACAAATTGTTTGCAGTCTGTTAGTTTCTTTTTGGAGGAAAGCCTGATTCTTACCCCCTTACAACTAATCTGTCCCTGCTTTAGTCCGCTGACACAACTTATTGTACCATTACTGATGTTCAGGTAACCATTCAGGAGATACACTTGGGCCTTGAAAACCCTGTTAGATGTAGCTCAACTGTTACCAGAAAATTGTTCAGTTGTTCAATGAAACTTGACCCAGTGTCAGATTTTTGGTTAGAGATCACAAAGAAAGAAACAAAATGAAAAATAAAATAAAATCCCACATACCTGTGTACTTCACTGGGTGAAGAAAATTCTGGTAACTTTAATTTTCTCAGCATTTGTATGTTTTTATGCCTTTGCCAAGTTTGATAGTGACCTTGGTAAGGAGTTTCAGAAATCCATGTGATGTTTTTGGGTAGAGAATAGCAACATTCTTGAGGCTACATTGGAGACCAATTGGGGAACTGTCTCCAAACCCCAAAATGTTCATTGGTGGCATTTAGCTAAGGCAGACTGAGCCATGTTTTTTTTCGGAGGTGCACGTGTAATTTGTTCAGGTTTGTTCATTTGACCTAATGCCTCATTGGTAATTTTACTGTAGCTCACATAACAGGAGGCAGCATGCCAACTTCCAGGCTGGCCAGGACACTGGCTTTTTGACTGGAGGCTGCGGACCGTCCCTTGAGTGGATCAATTTCTCACAGGTCCCATCAGCAAAACCAATTAAGCTCTTACTGAAGAAAGTGTAAGCAATGCATGTACTTTAAGGTAGTCTGTATTCAAACACACAGCTATTGGTGATTGTTTTAGATACCAGCATTGGGGATCTGTTGGCGAAACGTTACTTTATATAGCTGTTGGCCATAGGCTATAGCAATATAAATGGTTGTTTCTTTTAATTGACCTTAAAAAGAGTAATTTATTCCATATAGTGATGTCTGGACAGTAAACTAAGAACCCATTATGAAATGCCTTCTCCGGAGAGGAGAGAGCCCACGTTTTGGCTCAGCAACAAACCGATAGGTACTATTTACTGTGGGGGTAGAACATCGCTGTATTTGCAATTGGCTTTACACCTTTTAAAGAGAGTAATCTCTTTACCAAAGTTATTACCAAAGTAATAATCTAAAAGTAAACAAAAAACCAAACAAAACCACTCCGCCAAACCCGAACAAAGAATCTCTGTATATTAATTTACTGACTTTCTGTGTTGCTGCTGCCCAGTGAATTACCAGTCAATAACCATTTTCCATATTCTGACTCCCATTATGTGGTTGTCTGAAGATCTGCTTTTGACAATTTTTTTTTTTAAAGTTTTCTCTCTTTCCTTTTCTCTTTTCTTTTTGTGCTCAGCCAACAGTCATGTGCTGACAATGACACGCTTTCTTCTAGCTACTGCTTCAGCGGTGTTTATTAAAGATGATGATTGTGCCCTCCTCCGTGTTTCCTTCCCTGCAAATCTTTCTGATTGCAGTCGTGAGGGAGTAATTTTCCCTGCTATGCAGTTGCTGTAATTGTGATTTCTAACCTAATCGATATCTCGAGAGATTTTTAAAGTTTAGCAGGCTCTGGATGGTAGGCCCACAAATGCTGAGTCATTTTCCCTGAGCTGCAATAAAATGTCACTTTTTGTTGCTTCTGACTTCTTTTTTTCCCTCACTAATTTGCTCTTTGGTATCTTTTTTTCCTTTGTCACTTCATATTTACAAAACTCTCTGTGTGTGTGTATATATATTTTATTTTCTTGGCCTGACTGCCCCGTCTCCTTTATTTTCTTTCCCGCTTTATTTTTATTTTTTATTAAAAGAGTCCTACAGTGGCAGTGTTTGTGTGCTGCTGGTAATGTTTCCTTTCCCTTGTGATGGCTTTTGCAGGCTTGCTATTGTCCACCTGCAGAAGTCAGGCGCTTTACTCAAAGCTGTGAACTGTGGTTAAAAATACAATTAAAAACGGTAGCAAAGCCTTTAGAGCAGTGAATGGTCACCTTGCTCAGGATATATGCCACTAAAAAGTCCAGATTGAGCAGGTTTGCAATTCCATGCAGGATTTTTCTGAGAACCTTTGAATAAAAGGCATCTTGTTTTTATGTTATCTTCTAAATGTGAAATTCTTTAGATCTGATTTAATGCACTTGAATTATAAAGGGCACTCTACATTCCTGAGGATCAGCTAAGGAGGAGTCAGTGGGGAACCCTCCAATTGCATAGGAACATGTTGGATCTGGTTTTGTTTATTTTAAATATATTTTAGCTAAATCAAACAGAAAATGTAGCACTTGGACACCATATGGATTCATGATGTTTATGAGAAGTATTACAAGGGATATGAGATCCATAAATCAGGGAGTGGCTCCCATTGATCTGTAAGTGTATTCCCTTTCCCAGCGACAGAGATAGATAGTCATGTTCAGATTTCTTGACATTTCAGGGCAGATTGTAGATAGCAGGCACGAGAGACTTGCTTGTACTTTGCTTGCATCTCGTGTTATGTGTTTCTAAAAGACCATCCTGTCCTCTTTTCTTCTGGACAGAGACAGCAATGTGGAGTTTTCTGTTCTTCTAGCTTTGTTCACCTGTTTTCCATCTATTTCTGTTACTGTGTCAGTTAATAGTACATTGTCAGGAAAGAAAATAGTTTATGCTCTCTTCTTCAGCTGCTTTCCTCCACTTCCTTTAGTTATGAAATGCTATTTTTTGGGAGCCTCCTTTTTCCTCAGCCTCTTTCTTCTTTTTTTTTTTTTTTTTCCCGAGATACAACTGTGTACTTTATCATATTTCCCTGCATGCTTCAGATGGTTCTGCCTCTCAATGAAAGGTTAGTTTTCTAATCTACGTGAAATAGGTCTTTTAAAAACAGGCAAAGCTCAATTGAACTTATCAACTCAAGAGAAAGGAAATGGGAAAACATGAAACTGCTTTAACTCAAAACTTGTATTTAAGGCTAGTATGGATTAGGTCACATTTGGCAAGAGCGTGCATCTCTGAGTTGCATCCATTAACTGGGTGCATGGTCCCAGAATCAGTGGAAAAATAAAGAGAAAAGTAATCGGTGGAACTTAAAGTCACAACACTGACCAGTGACAGGAGATAACTTTGCATTTGCTGTTCTGGCTGCATATACAGGTTTTACATTTGAAAGTGGTGCTTTGTTTTAATTTCTACTGCATCACTATTTTCTGTCTCAGCAGAGGTCAATAAATGCAAAGTTATGAAAATTTCCTCTTTTAATTATAAGAGGTCTGTGATCCACGTTCAAAACAGCATATAACTGAAGAGGTCTTTCAATTAAGTAGCTAATTGTTTTAACTGCTCACCGTTTTAGTCTTTGAATTATTGCTTATTTCTAATATTATGCCATTTGGTAGCACCTTGGGTGTGTGTTGCAGGTAACAAATAAGGAGCTGTGCAGATATCTGATGTTTTAAACTGTCAGACTTTGGTACCACGAGGTCTTTCCTCAGGCAGTTATCTACAAGGGGGACTGCAGTGAGAAGCCTTAACAGTCCTTCCCTTCCTTAAGTCAAGTTCAGCTGTCAGTGGGATGCAAAGCTGTGGGAAGCTATACTGCGTTCCCATTCCATTGAAGAGTTTCTTGGAGGTATTCGGGACTGTGTTGCGGTCACATAGTGCAGTCAGTCCACTTTCATCTGCCGAGCCAGTCGTTCACTTTCTTTCTGTTCCAGTGACAGCCCCTGCTGCCCATGTGCATCAGGACCAGCTGCTTCTTAGCCTGGGTCACCTTTGCTTCCTTCAAAGGCAATTGTGGCTTGAGTGCTTTTGGACCAGTGAGGATCTCAGTGGAGTGTTTTGTAGTAGATAGGTGTGCATGTGTATAATGCAGCAGTGCTGTAAGTAAGGAATGTGCTACGAGCAAGGGCAGGATAGGTTATTCAGTATCAGGGTAATAGTAACATGTGAGAATACTTAGTTACTGTAGCCTGGAAAAACAGAAAAAATAGCCATTACTTTGCAAAGGACCTTGTAAATTTTTTCCTCTATGCTCTTGTTCTGTGCTCAGTCCAATTTATCAGCCCATCTCTGTGCACTGACAAGATTCCTGCTGAGGGCTACTGAGCTGGTACATGCATGCATGAGTACTCTGTAGGACACTTACTGAACTTGTTTTTCATTACACAAAATCTATTTTGTTCAACTTCACTCTACCTGGGAGGGTCGAAGCACATGCTTGTACATGAGCTTCATGTATAAATACGTGCATGGATGAATTCTCACTGCTCACCTCACAAATGAAGTCACAAGACAACTCGGTTGTTGGCACCTCCTAACTTCTGCACTTTGTGCTCAGCCTGGTTGTTGCACGCTCATCTTTGATGAAACTCAGGGAAAACTCCACTGAGGTCATAGTACATTTTCTATTCTGGTATATATTTGCTTTTCCAGCATGCTGGGGCACGGTGCACTTTCTTGACTTAGTTCAAGAGGGAATTCAGATTTTAGCAAAGGACTAAAGTTCTGTGGGGTGTGGACCCCACTTTCCACAACATAAGAGCCATCCCAGATCAAAGATATCTGTACAGAGCCTTATGAATGTGAATGGAAGCTACCATGGGGTCATATGATAATTCACAGTGAAGGGACCTCCTGAGGTCCTGTTCAAAGTATAGTCAGCTGTGATCAGTCAAATCTTGAAAACATCCAAGGATGGAGCCCATGTAACCTCTTTGGGTAGTCTTTTCCATTACTTGACTATCCTCATGGTGGAAGAGTTTCTTGTTATGTCCAGTCTGAGGCTCTCTTTTTCAATTTATGAACACTGTCTACTGTGTTCCCACAAGGCACCACTGCGAAGAGCCTGGCTCCCTGTTCTTGATGTTCCTTGCAGGAGTTCTTCAACTCCTTGTAAGCATTAGAAGGCTGCTCTTAGGTCCTTTCAAAACCATCTCTTCGCTAGCCTGAACAAGCCTTGTTCCCTTAGCCTGTTCTCACCGGGCAGGTGCTCAGCCACCTGACCATCTTGGTAGCCCTTGTTGCTCTCACTCCTGTTTATTGATTTTTCTGGTATTGGAAGCCCAGTGCTGGATGCAGTATTGCAGATGCGGTCAGAGTAATTGCTTCTCTCAATCTGCTAGCTGTGTTCCTGTTAACACAGCCCCAGGCGTCCTCCTGTGTAAGGAAAAGCTGTGTTGCCCCATGCAGGGTGTAAGCAGAGGGCTCAGGCTCTCTAACAAAACCAGGGTGTTTTAAACTGCAGCTTGCATTGTCAAGCAAGTAGCAGGAGGCAGATGGTTGAGCCTTCTTCTCTAGTAGTGATCAGTATGCCACCGTGGTATGTCTCTTTCTGCCTCCATCTGTTGTCAGGCTGGTGGTAGAGTAACCTATGGTGGGACATATGCAAGGCTATCATTGTATGCTGCACCACAGAGAGAGAATTGTACACATGATTAGCTGTACTGCTGTCCCTTTTTTCAAGAATTATTGTTGGAAACAGAACTCTTTTCTGGCACATCAGAGTCCTTGTTCGTTTGTGCTTCTTTCCCAACACTTTCAGCTAAGAAGCAATAGGCAGAATTTTAAGGGTAGATATTTGAGAAGAAGCTAATCAATGACAGAAGAAAGGGACGAGAAGTGAAAGGCAATGAGAGGGTTTGAGTTGTGTTTCCCCGGCCAGATGCAGTGCTGGCCACTGGAAAGATTTCACCTTGATCCCACTACTGGTTTTACTTTGGTGAGTGTTTGCAGCTGTGTTTTCCTCATTTACTTCAGCAGTTGTTGGCTTTGGGGAGAAAAAAACCTATATGAGAGCTCTTAATAGTGGGAAATTTACCATTAAGGCATAGTAGTGACAAGAAACTAGCAACCATAACAAAATTTGACTGTTGAAATATTAAATTTATGTGTCTTTTTCTTTCTTATTTAAACCACTAATAGAAAGATAGGGTTTTGAACCCTATTTTCAATTTTTATCCTGGCATCAGAGAATAAAGGTGGGAGCATCTCAGAAAGTCCAGGAGTTGTGAATAGGAGGGTAGATACATATAGCTGTCTCTGAAAAGCACATCAGTATTATTGTAATCTCTGCCATTTAATCTATTGTTTGTATGAGTGAATTGTGTAGTCTGATAGTTCTTAAGTGCATTGTATCATCAAGATATTTTAGTTTTCAGTTGGATAACATACTTAGCAAACTTGGGCTATGGTGTGCAGAGGTTTTCCCTTTGCTTTTCTTGGCCACTGCTCTGCTCCAGAGACACCTTGAGCTTTCTCAGGTGACATCTTCCACACTGTGATTTGAGTAGAAGTGATGGTGCTAAACACCTTGGAAATCTTTGTGGGTTTTGATGAAAATGCCAGCAGACCTCCATCAGCCAAAGACTTGTGTGTATTGGTGCAGGAGGACAGATAGATGAAGGAGCGTGATAGAACTGAGCTTTTCTGCAGACTTCAGCAATGTGTTTTAAGTTTTGAATGTGTTCCAAGTTGTTGCAGTTTTAAGCAGGTGCTTAAGAGATGCTTTAAGCACTTGGAAATGCTTTAGTTTGAATGTTGAAACTGTTTTTATTTGGTGTATTTGTTCTTGTGTTAAAAGTTATTTGTGGAAGGAACCCTATGCTGCTGTCTGGTTGTAGACTTTTTTCAGTGTAAACATCCATATGAAGCCCCCAGGAGTAATCTCAATGCAAGTAAAGAAGTATGGTTATATATCCAAGAGACATTTGCAGTACAGTTCAGTTTTGGCAGAAGGCATATGGCTCTTTAAGCTTTAAAATATTGTTTTATTTTCTGAAATATACAGAAAATACAGAGTTCTTGGAATCAAAAATATTTTTTAGTGTAAATTGCAACAGCTCCATAGAAGAAGCCATGTGCTTTACCAGTGATTTGATGCGAGTTGGCTGGCACTCAGGTGATTTTTAGTCACTGAACTGCTTCAGAGGCTTCAGGCTTCTTCCTCGCTAAGTTGCAAGAAATTGGTAGAAACATACTTCTTGTTCCTATGAACAGACAGGGTTGGCTGGCTCACTGTGTGCAAAGATTATCGGTAAGTCTGTTGGGGGAAAAAAAAAAAATCTAACTCCCAATAGAAAAATTAGTGATTCTGTGGAAACTGAGTTAAAGTTGCATATAAATAATTAAATAATTTTCTGGATTGCTCTTTCCTTCATTTTTATAAAATAAGTATTTTGTTATTTTTTAAAAATAGTTTGTTAATAATAATCAGTATGCAATTGGAATAAAGAGAGAAAGTCATTAGCATTGAAGTGAAAATGCAGAACAAAGTACTTTTTGTCAAAAAAATTAGCTTACCAGCTGAAATAAATCCTCAGCTTAAAGAAAACTCTGTGGTCTTGCAACCTTGATTTATTAACTTAAGATGACCATTTAATTGTTTAACTTTCTTTTACGGTAGCAGGGAAAAGAGGTGGTACTGAGCACGCACACAAATAATAATAGTATAAATAATAGTTTTTCAACCATGGGACTAGTTTTAGGTGTTCATGTGGAAGCTTCAGCTATGAACATATTTCCTGCAAGTCATTGTGAACTTCAATACAGCAGCTACAAATAGTTTGCTTTGTGTTCCCTATCATCTCTCTCTCTGTGTCTTACTCAAAGACACGTTCAGTTTTATTCTGGAGGGATTCAGTTGCTCCTTGAGGGCTCTGGCCATAGAGGATCTAGGTGATGGGTTTGCAGGAGATATAGAGGAGTAGAAGGGGCTCAGACAGTGACATCTGACAGGTTTGGGGCCTTCAGCATTTAGGAATAAGGAGGAAAGTTAGGAGATGTTTCACTTTCTTTTTTTTCATGATTATAAGTACCCTCCCAGATCTTCTGTGTTCCTGTGGTGTAAATGCTATTTACGGGCTAAGCTGTGTGATTTGAAGCACAAGCTTTCCCTTTCATCTTACACATACCACATGTTTTCATGATTAGTTCAGTGACTTCCTTTCTTCTCCATCTATCCCATAACTCACCTTTTTGCACTTGATCTGACAGACACTACATCTGCCCTTATAGGCTGAAGTTTTACATAGCTCATGGAAATTACTTTTTCTTCTGCATTTTGTTGTAGTTAAAATACTTGGTTTATGCTTTGGAAAGCCCATCTTTGTGAATTAGCTTAGGAATAGTTTGCATTCCTCTTATATGCTATGCAAGTAACACGGTTTTGTTTGTGACTATTTTACATCTTAAAAGCTTTGTTGGTTGGGATATGGACAGCCATTCAGCAGCGCCTCTCCTCTTTCCAGGAAGGAGATGGGAAAGGTGCCTTTGCCTTTTGATCTGAAGTTGTTGAGAGAGGCAAATCAAGAGTGAGGCCTTCAGGCTA
This sequence comes from Numenius arquata, assembly GCF_964106895.1. Lineage (NCBI taxonomy): Eukaryota > Metazoa > Chordata > Aves > Charadriiformes > Scolopacidae > Numenius > Numenius arquata. The sequence continues at coordinate 25,044,637 of NC_133587.1, read as the reverse complement.
AAGGAGTGAAAAGCTCAGATGTTACCATGTTCTGCTCGTTTGAGTAACTTTCTCTGTGGAAACTTGTGAAAGTCACCTGGGATGGCATCCAGTGCAGTTGCTTTGGTCTCTGAAGCAATACTTGGGTAGAATTTAGGGTCTGTGTCCAAGAAAGCGATGAGAAAGTCCATGCTCTATTAGTTATCTAAAGCTTATTCATTTGTCTGAGTCTTTATTGAGAATGCTAAGGGCTGTGACACCAACCCCTGTACTTTAATGGGAAGATACATAGTGGTATAGTTTCAAGCAGGGAGAAAAGAGAGAAAGCAAAGAGGGGAGAATACAGCCTTTGTAGCAATACTGATGGAGCATTTAATTAGCAATGGCAACTGCACCTGATTCTACTCAAAATAATTAACAGTCCATGAGGTGTAGAGAGCATAATGTATGCAGAAATTCTGGAGGTGTTTGCAGGGTATTAGTGAAAATATGTTACCTGGTTGTTGCACTTTCACGGTAAATAAATAAATAAAAAAAAAATAACTGTTGTTTAGCCTAATTATATAGGCTTTAGAGTCTGGTACTTACAGACTGCATATTCTATGAAGTATTGTTGCCGGTCATCATGAGGGGCCTATGGAGTGTTGTATGAAATTGTATTAAATTAATGTAATAATACATTGACTTTTGCCAAGTATTTACATTAAAAGTTACAGCATTTGCTTTTACATTCTCTTATCGTTTCAGCAGAATAGGCCAAAGCAGGCTTTAATGAGACAATTTTTCATTTGCAAGCAAAAGCTGGATGTGTCATCCAGTAATTTTGTGTAGGTAAATGTGCTGTAATATGAGATCTTATATGCTATCTTTTCTAAAATGCTTGCATGGTATAACAATTTTTCTTGTTCTGCTATTACTAATTTTATACAAGTGCATACGTTAAAGGGGACGGTTCATAAAGCTGTACAGATAACACATCCACTTAAAATTTAAAATATGTGAACAAGCAACTAGTAAAATTTTTGAAATGATTAGAAATATTGTATTGAATGTAAAAATACAAATCCATACTTTCTCAAGGTATTTCTTTACAGTATTAACTAATTTAAAACTTGTACTGTAATAAAAAACTCTTCCAAAGAGGAAATGATTTCTAAATAAATAAAATGTAAAAATGGTAGTAATAACAGGTCAAGGTCTTTATGTTTGAGGCTGAAAAAAGTAAATACTGAATATTTTTTATCAACCATGAGTTTGTATACAGTATTAGCCATGAGCAGGTAGAAAGCTTGTGGGTAGGAATTAGAGATCGGGACAACAAAGGAAACCTTGTGGTAGGAGTCTACTACAGGCCCCCTGACCAGGCAGAGCCTGTTGACAATGCCTTCTTACTCCAGCTGGAAGAGGCATCACGATCACAGGCTTTCATCCTGCTGGGTGACTTTAACCACCCTGACATCTGTTGGAAAAGCAACACGGCTGGCTGCAGGCACTCCAGAAAGCTTCTAGAGTGCCTAGACGACAACTTCTTGAGACAAGAAATCACCAGCCCTACTCGAGGAGATGCATTGTCGGACCTGTTGGTCACAAATGCAAGTGAGGCCATCAGGGATATCAAAGTTGAAGGCAGTCTGGGCTGCAGTGATCATGCTCTAGTGCAGTTCACTCTCTTAAGAAGTTTGAAGCCCAAGAGGAACACCGTCAGGACGCTAAATTTTATGAAAGCAAACTTCCAACTCTTCAAGGAGTTAGTAAATAGGACCCCATGGGAAACTGCCCTTAGGGACAAGGGAGCAGAACAAAGCTGGCAGATCTTTAAGGATGCTCTCCATAGAGCACAAAAGATCTCAATCCCAACATGTAGGAAATTGGGTAAGGAAGGCAAGAAACCACCATGGTTGAGCTGGGACCTGCTGGTCAAACTAAGGGGTAAGATGGGGCTACACAGGAAATGGAAGAAGGGACAGGCAACCTGGGAAGAGTATAGGGATGTTGCCCGGCTGTGTAGGGATGAGGTCAGAGAGGCCAAGGCACAGCTAGAATTGGACTTGGCAAGGGACATAAAGAAAAACAAGAAAGGCTTCTACAGGTACATTAATCAGAAAAGGAAGGTTAAAGAAAATGTACCCCCCCCTAATGAGCAGCAATGGGGAACTTGTATCAACGGAGGAAGAGAAGGCAGAAGTTCTCAATAATTTTTTTGCCTCAGTCTTCACTGGCAACCCCTCTCCTCCTAGCTCTTGTGTTGATGGCCCACAAGTTGAGGATCCAGGTGACAAAGTCCATCCCACTATAACTGAAGGCATGGTATGTGATCACCTAAGGAATCTAAAGATATACAAGTCCATGGGACCTGATGAAATCCATCCCAGAGTCCTGAAGGAACTGGCTGATGAAGTTGCAAAGCCACTTTCCATGATATTCGAAAAGTCATGGCAGTCAGGTGAAGTCCCTGCAGACTGGAAGAAAGGAAACATCACACCCATTTTTAAAAAGGGAAGAAAGGAGGACCCTGGGAGCTACCGACCTGTCAGCCTCACCTCTGTGCCTGGGAAGATCATGGAGCAGATCCTTCTGGATGCCATGCTTGGGCACATGGAGGACAGGGGGATGATTCAGGACAGCCAACATGGCTTTACTAGGGGCAAGTCCTGCCTGACTAACCTAGTGGCCTTCTATGATGAAGTGACTAGGTCAGTAGACAAGGGGCGACCTATGGATGTGATCTATCTGGACTTCTGTAAGGCCTTTGACACGGTTCCTCACAACATCCTGCTTGCCAAATTGGAGGGATACGGATTTGATGGGTGGACAGTTCGGTGGATAAGGAATTGGCTGAATGGTCACACCCAGAAGGTGGTACTCAATGGCTTTAAGTCCAGATGGAGAGCAGTGACAAGTGGTGTCCCTCAAGGGTCCGTCCTGGGACCAGTACTGTTTAACATTTTTATCAAAGACATAGACAGAGGGATTGAGAGCACCATCAGCAAGTTTGCAGATGACACCAAGCTGTGTGGTGTTGTCGATACACCAGAGGGACGGGATGTCATTCAGAGGGACCTGGACAGGCTGGAGAGGTGGGCCCAGTTGAACCTCATGAGGTTCAACAAAAGCAAGTGCAGGATTCTGCACCTGGGAAGAAACAATCCTCAGTATAAATACAGACTGGGGGATGAGGTATTAGAAAGCAGCCCTGAGGAAAGGGACTTGGGGGTGCTGATGGACGAGAAGCTGGACATGAGCAGGCAATGTGCTCTCGCAGCCCAGAAGGCCAATCACATCCTGGGCTGCATCAAAAGAAGTGTTGCCAGCAGATCCAGAGAGGTGATTCTGCCACTTTACTCTGCTCTGGTGAGACCTCACCTGGAGTACTGTGTGCAGGTCTGGAGCCCTTAATATAGAAAGGACATGGACCTGATGGAGCGGGTCCAGAGGAGGGCCACCAAAATGATCAGGGGGCTGGAGCACCTCTCCTATGAGGACAGACTGAGGGAGCTGGGGTTGTTTAGCTTGGAGAAAAGGAGGCTCCGGGGAGACCTCATAGCGGCCTTCCAGTACCTGAGGGGGGCCTACAGGAAGGCTGGGGAGGGTCTGTTTACAAAGGCCTGCAGTGACAGGATGAGGGGCAATGGCTTTAAGTTGGAGAAGGGGAGATTTAGATTGGATATTAGGAAAAAATTCTTTACCATGAGGGTGGTGGAGCACTGGAACAGGTTGCCCAGGGAGGTGGTTGAGGCCCCTTCCCTGGAGATATTCAGGGTGAAGCTCGACGAGGCCCTGGGCAACCTGGTCTAGTTGGGGGTGTCCCTGCTGACTGCGGGGAAGTCGGACTAGATGACCCTTGGAGGTCCCTTCCGGCCTGGACCAATCTATGAATTTGCCAACCCTATTAGAAATGTAAAAGCAGAATGGTGTCTTTCCCCTACTAATTTTGTCATTTTCCACGTGGCAAAAAGCCAGCTTTTCCCTTCTTTTTTCCTCTAGTGCACATGTAAACATAACTGTTTAATGTACTTTTTTTTGCTCCTAGCTTGGAGTTGCTGATGTTGGCACAGTTTTAGAGGACAAACGCTTAACACACTGCGGTTATAGTTAAAGAGGCAGCAATATTAAGACCTTGGAGACAAGTTGTTTCCATCTCCCTTCTGGTCTCCTCCCCTTATTTTTTCATAGTGTCCAAATTACTGAAGTTACAATATCTGATGTTTACTACTATAGGTAGTTGCAGAAACAGGCCCTTTAAAGGGAGTAGTGCATTATGTAGATGGCTAAGCTCTCCATGATGACACCTCTAGCTCCTGAGGAGCTCAGTCAGTTCTGACTTGAGCTTAGTAGCCTGATGATTTGGCAGATGCCTTTTGGCTTTTAGGGGTCTTAGATTTTTTCCACCCTCTTGATAGCCATCTAAGTAGTATTTTTTGTGAGGTCGAAAAACGCTGTGATGTCTTTCTAGCACTCACTTCTTTTCTGTCTTCCAGGTGGCTTATTAGTGTTTCCTTGGTCCTATTTGCCATGTCTTTGAATGATAACTTTGGAATTACTAAAATGGAACTTTGGATTTACAGGTTGGATCAATGGGCTGAGACCAACGGGATGAGGTTCAACAAGGCGAAGTGCCGGGTCCTCCACTTGGGTCATTACAACCCCAGGCAGCTCTACAGGCTTGGGGAAGAGTGGCTGGAGAGCTGCCTGGCAGAAAAGGACCTGGGGGTGTTGGTGGACAGCTGGCTAAACATGAGCCAGCAGTGTGCCCAGGTGGCCAAGAAGGCCAACAGCATCCTGGCCTGTATCAGGAATAGTGTGGCGAGTAGGACTCGGGAGGTGATCGTCCCCCTGTACTCGGCACTGGTGAGGCCCCACCTCAAGTACTGTGTCCAGTTTTGGGCCCCCTACCACAAAAAAGACATCGAGGTGCTGGAGCGGGTCCAGAGAAGAGCAACAAGGCTGGTGAGGGGTCTGGAGCACAAGTCTTATGAGGAGAGGCTGAGGGAACTAGGGTTATTCAGCCTGGAGAAAAGGAGGCTGAGGGGAGACCTTATGGCTCTCTCCAACTACCTGAAAGGAGGCTGTAGAGAGGCGGGGGTCGGTCTCTTCTCCCAAGTCAAGGGCAACAGGACTAGAGGAAACGGCCTCAAGTTGCACCAGGGGAGGTTCAGGCTGGATTTTAGGAAAAATTTTTTCACCGAAAGGGTTATCAGACATTGGAATGGGCTGCCCAGGGAGGTGGTTGAGGCACCATCCCTGGAAGTGTTCAAAAGACAGGCTGACGTGGTGCCAGGAGACATGGTTTAGTGATGGTGTTGCATTTTGTTGTTTTGTGGGTGTTTATTTTTGTCAGTTAGGTTGATGGTTGGACAAGATGATCTTGAAGGTCCCTTCCAACCTAGAAGATTCTGTGATTCTGTGAATTCAGAAGCACCAATAAATTGTCTAATATAGCTTGGCTTTATAGCTTTGCAAAAGAAACAAAGAAAAGCTCAAAGATTAAAAGCCAGTAAGCTTACATAGAAGAGTTAAGAATTAGAAAACATGGAAGCTAGGAGCTAGAAGAAAAATCTAGTCCATATTGTTTCCCAGGTTTTGGGTTTATAAGTAGCTTTCTTCCTTCAGTTTTAGGAGACTGCAAGAGCCGCACTGCAATTTCATTACAACTTTGATCTGCTGATACATGGCCTAACAGTTTTTCAATGAATGAATGAGAATTCAATTTTTTTAGTAGCCAATATTCTTTTAGTCAGTATTTTCTTGGAAGACAAGGGCTTAATACAAGCAGTAAGCAGTAGATAATCAGTCTTTCTGGATCTCTGATGTTATTGTAATAGATTTTTGACATAAAAAATTTTAGAATGAGAGTTCTGTTGTATTTCTTGCATTTGAAAAGCTGGCAGAGAAAAAGGCATTATTAGGATAGGTTCAAGCTTTACTTCTCTTCTGCTTGTAGATGGGCTTAGTATCAGGAAGCCTTACATTTAGATGCCTGTTTAGATGTTGCATTTAAATCCCCATACTGAGTGCTTCCGATTGCCTAGGAGCTTTTGAAACTGCCTGATCTGTTCTTAAGTATGTGTTTGTAAGACATGGCTACTGGCAAGATTTCCTCAGAATGACTAAGTGAACATTGGAGTGTTTCTTGAGTACAGTGTTTTGTCTTAAATGCCAACCACTGGTGTGCTGCACAGAACATTAATAACATTAATAATAAAGCATAGAAAAAATAATAATTCAGGGTGAAACCCTTTTCTTTATGTTCATCAGTTGAGTGGGACTCTTAATTCTAGGCAGGAATGCAAAGACTCTTGGATATTCAGCCAAAGGTTGTTCAGCCTGGAGAAGAGAAGGCTCTGGGGAGATCTTATAGCGGCCTTCCACTATCTGAAGGGTGCCTATAGGAGAGCTGGAGGAGGGACTTTTTGCAAGGGCATGTAGTGATAGGACCAAGAGGTAATGGCTTCAAACTGGAAGACGTTAGATTTAAATTAGGTATCAGGAAGAAATTTTTCACTGTGAGGGTGGTGAGACACTGGAACAGGTTGCCCAGAGAAGCTGTGGATGCCCCATCCCTGTGTTTAAGGCCAGGTTGAATGGGGCTTTGAGCAACCTGGTCTAGTGGGAGGTGTCCCTGCCCATGGCAGAGGGGTTGGAACTCCATGATCTATCTTTAAGGTCCCTTCCAACCTAAACCATTCTATGATTCACAAAGTAGCTTTAATTTCTGCTAATGGAAGGATATGCAACAATGTTACCCAACTGGCTACGTGTTTCAGCGCAGAAAAGATGAGTTAGGTGTAGAGCCTGTAACTGGGCTTGATTTCCAATTTGCTTGTCGGGATTTGCAGTCACGTAGGGCTGGACAAAACCCTATACCAGCTGGGTTGTGGTGTTTACCATCCCTACAATTTTCTGTTATAAATATGCTATTGCAGTACTGAAACAGTATTTTTTCCAATATTCAGATGAAGAATGTAGTTTCTATCTTAGGCTGTTTCTTTGTTGTGCTATGATATTTAATGTGAATAGTTCTTTTGAAATCCTCCTTGATTAAGGGAGGTCACTTAACATGTCTTAACTGCTGCTTGTGGGGAGACCTTTCACGTCTTTATCAGTCATGAGAAAGCTTGACTTGCTATACAAGCACAGAAAGAGTTGCTGCTTCTAAATGTGGCAGGCTGAGGTATAACACCGTTCTTTCTATTAAAAGTACCTCACTGTGTATGAAGGATAGGAATAGGCTAGATGTGCTGTTGGAATATCAGGGAAGTAATGTTGGTTAAGCTACTTGTAAAGATGCAGTTTAATGTAACATGGCATTCCTTTTGGTAATAAAATGATTAAATAAATTACCTATATAGTCTTGGACACATTTCACTGAATACAAATAGATTTTATTACCTGGGAAAGACTTACGTAAAAGATTTAAGTGTACATACCTGTGGTTAGAAATCGGATGATGAAATGACAGTATTTGGAAGAAAGGAAACTACGTAACTTTCAGCTGTAAACCTGTCAAGACTCGTCAGTGTTGATGTGTAAGATGGGAACCCCTGGGGTTACTCATGTACAGAAATACTGACTTGTGGTAAGCAGAGAAAGCTTTTACACGAGTAAATATTTTTTTTTTCTCATATAAGTTCTTATTACTTGAAAATATTCCAGAACTGAGGGGTGGGGTGGGTGGGTGGGAGGAAGGGACATGGATGATGGGACAGATGGGTCAGACGGACGGAAACAAACCACATTTATCAGTGTCATGCTGTGTGAGATACTGATCCATTTCTGAAAGAATAATTAAGAGGAAAATTTAGGAAATCTGTAAGAAAATATGCCACTGCTGTGTGCATGAATTATACCCAGCCAAGCCTAGAACTTGAGTAGAGGTTTGATAAATATCTATATCCGTAGCACATCAGGACTATGCTGAAGTAGGCAGACCAAGCATTTAGACCTCTGCAAAACATGCTGCTTTTATGGTGTATTTCTGTGTACTCTTGCTGACGTTCTTTAAAGATGACAGCAAGATGTTGAAGGGATAAAAAAAATAGGCCATAGCAACTATAGGTCATACTATGTACTATGTGGTTTTTTTACCCTGGTAGATCTGCTGTAAATCTGCAAGTGAAGTTATTGAGAAAGTCAGCTTCAGTCTGTGTTTTTTGCTGCTCATATTCATGGACTTTTGTCTCCTGGATATTTTCAAAGAAATAGTAATAGTCACACTATCTGGAAGAAAAGTATTTGGAAATGCTGAAGCACCAGCCTTTTGTTGTGCCACTGGTGATCACTTTAAAATATATAAAAGCAAAGTTTCCATAAACACCTGTGGAGTTTTCTGTGTCTAAGTAATGTACAAACCCAGGTGAGCTCTGGGTGATCTCACCGGGTGATATCCTGGGAGCAGTCTAGCAGTGGGAAGTGGTAAGATATGTGTGTGTCTTCTCCCTTCTTGGCTGATTTCCTGTGCTCTTCAGTGGATTTTGCTGTTGCAGTCAGATTTTTGTTTATTGTTTATTTGCCACAGTTGCCTTCGCCTGCCAAGTCTCCTTGAACTTCTTGTGCATCTTTTGTGGATCCTCTTCCATCAGTGGCTCTCACTTTTTGATCTGTTGTCAATACCAATTAGTGTGCTGCTGATGGCTTCCTGCACAGCTCCTGGCTACCCTGTAGTTCTCAGTGTGCTGCTTATCATTTTCTTTCCCCAAGCATTGGCATCCCATAGCTGAGGAATAGGTAAATTATAGAAATGGTGGGTGCCTGGCTCCACTGAAAATTCTGGCAGTTCTACTTTTGACATTCATGGTGCTTGGATTTTACTCTTTTTGATCTTTTTTCTAAATCCACTTACAACGATGCCACTTGTATTATGACAGTTATTTTTATTATATGGTAAGTTTCTTAAAGATGAACTGTGTTCCTTCTACTGTATTTTTTCAAATTTTTAAGATGAAAAGGTTTTGACCTGGATTTCTTGAGAATAAAGACTCACTCATCTCCTTAACAATGTATCTTTCTATGTATAATAAATATGAAATTGCACAAGAGATTTAAAAGAAAAATGTAAGAAATGGGAAAAATGCGAGTATCGCCTAAGAGCTGGAGGATTTTTTCATTCTGAGACAATTTTGGGTAGGAAGTGGGAAGACAGCAATCCATGGTGGTCAAAGCATGTGCCACACTGCCTGCGTGACGCAGTGCTGGTGGTGGCCTGGCGGCGCTTGTCCTTCTGTCTTCACCAGCCCTTCTCAGAGCAGTTCTCAGGGCAACTGATTGAAATCAAAATCTCAGTACGGGAACACTGCAGATTCAGAGAACCCATTTATCTGCTGACTGATATCTGAAAATGTATTTGGAGTAGGTTTCTTGGTCATTTTAGTATTGTAAGTACAAAGTAATTTAATGTTGCTATGTCTGCGCTTTTTTTCTAAAACATAGTCAATACTGTCTGCTTGAGGAACGTTAATGCTTTTGGATATAGGCTGTGAAAACATTGGAAGTTTACAAGATTTTACTATTTTTTCAAAATAAATTGGCTTTTAAAATTCCAAACTAAGCTACTGTAGGTTCCAGATCTTCTATCTAACCTGTTTTCCACAGCTGCCCCTTCTGCCAGTGCTTATAAGATTACTGTGTAGACCTGAACTCTGTGAGTTCAGGTGTTCTTCATCCTGTGACACGCATTTGCAGAGCTGACCACTCCACTGATGCAGTAGAATTTCTGTACGTTATCTCAAATGGAGTAAAATGAAAGTTGATATTAGCATTGGCTCCTCAATTTTTTCACCGTTTTATCTGAAATGTTAACACCATTTTTTGCCTTGCTATTTTTCAGCCTCTAGCAGAGGACACTAAGGCACTGACCTGTGTCTTGGGGCCAGATCCAGTGGGAATTTTTATTTTTTTTTAATATATTATATATTATTATATATATTTGTAATTAATTTAAGGTCCCTAACCTTAGCTTTTATCAGGAGGCCCAGATATGGGTCTCTGTAGACAGGTATCAGGTGCACGTCTGGTAGCACAATGGTGTGCAACATATCTCTGGTTGTATGATAGTGTGATGTGGATGTTTCACTCACTGCAGGAGGGAGGATGTTATGGCTTACCCCAACAGCCAGGTGGAATATCCTTGCTTGTGACATTTTTTTTCATGGATCTTACGGTTTGCTAAATCTCCTCCAAACCAATGCAAACTCATTTCTCCAGGGGGATTTTTCTCAAACACAGGATCTTGTATTTAGCTAGCATATGGGAATATCTTTCTCTTTAACTTCAAATAAGAAGTACAGATGCACAAATTAAATATCTGAAAAAGTAAGTCCCTTGAACAATAGAAGACAAAGACGGAAAAATATTTTCCAAAGCAAGCTAATTGCAGCCAGAGTATCTATTCTTCATGCAGCAGGGTAGATACCAGTTGCCAAAGAGAATGCCACCTTCAGAGTCATTTGTAGAGAATTGTGAAATCTTCCTTGTGCACTTCATTCCCTGAGTTCTGCCATACTGAAACTGTATTATCCGCTAGTTACATTATTCCTCCACCAGAGGCCTTTATAATCGCATGTGAAAAAGTGATCTTGCACAGAAAGTTCAAAACAAAACCCAGAGAAATCCCTCCCGGAGCTTCAGAGCAGAAAGCACAACCGAGCAAGAATTTCAAAGCAAGAATTCCAAAGCAAGAATTCAGCTGTGGGCAAGGTTTCCCCCCTGCTGCTTCTTTCTCTGCTGTTGTGCATTTTGCAGGTCTTTCTGCGAAGGTAAGGAGTGGAAAGCAGTCCCATGCCTCTTCAAACCTGGGGGTAAACTGCCAGTTTAAACACTCCCTGCTCAGCACAACTTAATATCTTATCACCTTTTTCCTGGGTAATTTATTTCATCTCGTGTCTTTTATATGAGAGTTAATTGGAGATCTCCTGTGTTTGTTCTCTGTGTTTGTGGATGTGGGCTCAGATCACAATTAACAGACTGGGCCCTTGCAGGTCTGAGATGGAGCTTCCCTACACGTCCATCAGTTGTGAACTTGAGTTGCATCCAAACTGCTACATCATTATCCACTATTTAATTTCAATTTGAAACTTTTGCGTACATGATACTGCACTGCTACTTGTAAAAGCACAACTAGCTTTTATAATCTTTTGTAACTCTTGTAAAATTTGTTTAAATTAATTTTGTTATTTTTCAGGTTTTTTTTTTGTTACACTCTGTATTACTGCAACTGAAAATAAGTATATTTCCCCCCTACCCCCTCCCTGCTTATCTTTTAGAGTTCACATTAATTAGAAGAACAGTTATTACAAACAGAAAGTAGGAGAGGACAGATATAGCCTAACGTGATAGCAGTGATGGTAATTGGTATTATGAAAAGATGTGATGGAGCTGACACTCTGCTTAGGAGAGTAATTTTTTTTGGTGTAGTTTGTGGCTGTTCTCTGGTTAAAAGATATCACAGATTGTAGATTGCAGGCAATTTACTGCATAGGTATTCTAGGGGAGTGATAACCCAACAGAAATCTAGTAATTCTGACAAGGGTTATAATTCTGTAACTATGAACAGTTAGTGTTACAGTTAGAAAATACACACACACACAACAATCTCCTAGTCTTATCGTAAATGTTGAATAAGTCAGAATGAGGCATGAACAAGTTAATTTTAGTACAGGCTTGAATTAATCTCAGGTTTTGAATCTGACCCTTTTCAAAAGAGGGAAAGCTGAGTCTTCATCCCAGTATCTCTCAGAACATGTTTTTTATTCCTTTTGTTGGTTTGAAAGTGTGAAAAAGCTGATGAAAACCTTACAGCTAAACAAGTATTTGGGAGAATTTCTATGTTTAGTCATTGGAAAAGCTAGGAAACTTTCAGGTAATTTCCTGAATTCTTGGAGGTTTTACTGATGATGTTTCCAAATATCAAAAGTGAAGGAGTTTCCTCATAAGGAGCCAGAGATTGAGTTGTGGTTTGATTTATTAATCAAGCTGTGCAGCTGAAGCAGGCAATATAGTAACCCGCAGCAGAGATGCCATACTGTGTATCCTGATTTGTTCTGGAACTTCTTGTATAGGTCTTTATACAGGATTAATCCTAATAGCATTAGTGGGGTAAGACATATTGCTAAGTAGACTTAGACTGCTAACAAAGACTTAAAACAAACAAAAAAAAGTCCTTTGGACATTGCTATTAAATAGCTGACATGACATCAACCTCTTTAACCAATTCTCTGCTTTTTCTCAGACATCATCTCAGACAAAAGGGAAAGTGAGCAACGGATTACCAGAGACCATGATAGCACTGTTAGCATTTTGAATTAAAGGCAGTTGCCATCCAGTTACTCATCCTTATACAGAACATTGTAATAAAAGGTCGTATACTCTTAAACTGATAGTTAAAAAGCACATTTGATCATTTTAATGCTTGTGTTTACAAGCCTTCTATTTCAGTCAAAAGTATCCAATGGTACAATGCATCTTAGATAGTTTTCAGATAATTTAGTATCTTAAATACTGATACTTTAGATGATCCCGAAGGCATAATATCAGTAAGCTTAAAACAAATGTGAATGCTGAAGATAGGATTTAAATTTAACAGTAGTCTTTTTAATGGTTCTGAGGCAAGAATTTCCATAAATTAGAAGGCTGTATCTAAACCCGTGTCTTTCTGGTTTGATATACTGTGTAGGTGGTTTCATAAATCAGCTGCAGTTAAAATGACAACCCATAGTAGAATGCTCTGCTAATTTAATTTTGCTAAATGATTCTTTTTTTTTTTTAATCACTGTAATACATTGCGATAAATGGTTAATGTGATCAGTTTAAAGGCCGATTTAAATTTCAGCAGGCTTTCTCACTTCTGTCATGTGTATTGTTTACTTCCATGGTCAAATGCAAATACTTTTCATTGATATAATCAGTTTACATAGTCATTTCAAGCATAATAAAGCACTGTTTGGTCAAGGCTAAGCATACCTTTTTTTACTTGAAGTATGGAGCTACTGCTTCTAAAATAAGTGAAATAGGTACATTGGTTCTTAAGTAGTTTGCTCTGACTGTTGAAATACCTATGAACCTCTCAATACTAATTATTTGGTACTCAATACTAATTATTATTAGTATCTCAATACTAATTATTACTAATTATAAATACTATTACGGTGGAAGAAACCATTTCGTTTGCAAATGATCACAAGTAAAAGCTGGTATATTATAGGGACAAGGTATACGTTCCTATGCTTCAAATTTGGAAGCCTGGTTTTACAGAGACATTCTCTGCCGCTGTTGCTAACAGGCTACCCAAGCGTTGTGACTGTGACACCTGCCTCGGTGTTGTCCACGTGTCACAAAGGGATTAGGCCAAAACCCCCATCTGAAAGGCGTGAGTGCAGGTAATTGCTATGTTCACAGTGCCAGGGTCATGGTATGTGACCGCAGTGGAACGCTGTCCTATGAAAGTTTGTGGGAATGCTTTTGGTATTCAATATGTGCACGGCATCAATTTTTAATTGCCTGTGTGGTAGTTGAGTTTCTTGGGGGCAGGAATTCTGTCATCTATGTGAGTTACGCATGGATATCTGAATGGCTGCTATTTTTTTAAGGTGTGCGTTACGCACCGTTCATGGCTACAATCTTCCTTGGATATCAGCAAGCCCTGGCTGTGCAGTGGCTTGTTGCCTTCCCCATCTGTCCATTGCTGCTTTCCAAACAGGGCTTATGACACTACTTGTGGCTAGTCTGGCATTTGCTTTTCTCCTCTATACAGAATAAGGAAGGGTGAGATAGAAAAGGTGAAATAAAGGAAAAAAAAAAAAAAAAGAAAAAAAAAAAGAAAAAAGAAGCCTTTCTGGAAGCATCTTCCTTGTCCCAAGGTATTACACTGTGTTGATACCATTTGCTTCATGCAAGAGTGAGTTCCACTTGATGTCCTCTAAGCAAAACCTATTTCTATCTCCCTGTGTGTTGCTGGAGCTGTGGCTAAGCTATTTGGCTCGCTGGCATTGCCTGGCTGTAAGGGGGGTGGTGGTGAAAAGGGAGGGAGACAGGCAGCAGCATATGGAGCACCCCTAGTGGTTTCTCTATCCAAAGCTATACCTTAGGTGGGAATCGGGAGGACTTGGCTGTCACTACAAAAGAACAGGCTGGAGGATGTCATGTCTAGAAATTCCGTTTTCCAGTTTTCAGTGACATGAGCTATCTGAGACAAGTGGCTAACATAATGGGTGAGAATCACAGAATCACCTAGGTTGGAAGGGACCCTTTAAGATCATCTAGTCCAACCAATGAAAAAAAAAAAAACAAAACAAAAAACCACAACACACATACCCCACCACACCACCCAACACTAATCCATATCCCCAAGCACCATGTCAACTCCTCTCTTGAATACCTCCAGGGATGGTGCCTCAACCACCTCCCTGGGCAGCCCATTCCAATGCCTGATAACCCTTTCAGTAAAGAAATATTTCCTAATATCTAACCTGAACTTCCCCTGGCGTAACTTGAGGCCATTACCCCTTGTCCTATCATCTGTAACGTGGGAGAAGAGACCGACCCCCGCCTCTCTACAGCCTCCTTTCAGTAGTTGTAGAGAGCGATAAGGTTTCCCCTCAGTCTCCTCTTCCCCAGACTGAACAACCCCAGCTCCCTCAGCCTCTCCTCGTAAGACTTGTGCTCCAGACCCCTCACCAGCTTCGTTGCCCTTCTCTGGACCTGCTCCAGCACCTCAATGTCTTTCCTGTGGTAGGGGGCCCAAAGCTGGACACAGTACTCGAGGTGGGGTCTCACCAGTGCCGAGTACAGGGGGACGATCACCTCTCGGGTCCTACTCACCACACTGTTCTTGATACAGGTCAGGATGCTGTTGGCCTTTTTGGCCACCTGGGCACACTGCTGGCTCATGTTCAGCCGACAGTCGACCAACACCCCCAGGTCCTTTTCTGCCAGGCAGCTCTCCAGCCATTCTTCCCCAAGCCTGTAGCGCTGCCTGGGATTGTTGTGACCCAAGTGCAGGACCCGGCACTTGGCCTTATTGAACCTCATTCCGTTGGTCTCAGCCCATCCAGCCAGCCTGTCTAGATCCCTCTGCAAAGGCTCTCTACCCTCCAGCAGATCAACACTCCCACCCAACTTGGTGTCGTCTGCAAATTTGCTGAGGGTGCATTCGATCCCCTCGTCCAGATCATTGATAAAGATGTTGAAGAGAACCGGCCCCAGTACCGAGCCCTGTGGGACACCACTCGTGACCAGTCGCCAACTGGACTTCATTCACCACCACTCCCTGGGCCCGGCCCTCCAGCCAGTTTTTAACCCAGCGGAGAGTATACCCATCTAAGCCATGAGCATCCAGTTTCTCCAGCAGAATACTGTGGGACACTGTATCAAAGGCCTTGCTAAAGTCTAGGTAGATAACATCCACAGCCTTTCCTTCATCCACCAAGTGAGTCACTTTGTCATAGAAGGAGATCAGGTTTGTCAAGCAGGACCTGCCCCTCGTGAACCCATGCTGGCTGGGCCTGATCACCTGGGCATTCTTCATGTGTTGCATAATGGCACTCAGGATGACCTGTTCCATCACCTTCCCAGGCACCAAGGTCAGACTGACAGGCCTGTAGTTCCCTGGATCATCCTTCCGGCCCTTCTTGTGGATGGGCGTCACATTTGCTAGGTGCCAGTTGGCTGGGACCTCCCCAGTTTGCCACGACTGTTGGTAGATGATGGAAAGTGGCTCTGCAAGCACTTCTGCCAGCTCCCTCAGAACCCTCAGGTGAATCCCATCTGGGCCCATAGACTTGTTTATGTCGAGGTTCTGGAACAAGTCCCTCACCATCTCCCTTAGAATTACGGGGGCTTCATCCTGCTCCCCGCCCCTAACTGCTAGCTCAGGGGTCTGGGTACTTGGGGGACACCCTACTCCACTGCTAAAGACTGAGGCAAAGAAGGCATTCAGTACCTCAGCCTTCTCCTCATCCTTTGTCACTATGTTACCTCCCATATCCAGGAGAGAGTGGAGGTTCTCCCGAGTCCTCCTCTTGCTATTAATATATTTATAGAAATTCTTTTTATTGTTTTTAACATCCAGGGCCAGGTTAAGTTCTAGCTGAGCTTTGGCCTTCCTAATCTTTTCCCTGCATAACTTTACTACACCTTTGTAATCTTCCCAAGTAGCCCGTCCTTTTTTCCAAAGGACATAAACTTTCCTTTTTTCCCTGAGCTGTGACCTTATCTCCTTGTTCAGCCAGGCCAGTCTCTTCCCTCGACAGCTCGCTTTCCTGCACACAGGGACGGCCTGCTCCTGCGCTTTTAAGACTTCCTCCTTGAAAAATGTCCAGCCTTCCTGGACTCCTTTGCCCTTCAGGGCTGCCTCCCAAGGGACTCTGTCAAGCAGACTTTTGAAAAGACCAAAGTCTGCCCTCTGAAAGTCCATGATGGCAGTCCTGCTGGTTCCCCTTCTCGCTTCCCTGAGAATCAGAAACTCTATCATTTCATGATCACTGTACCCCAGACAGCCTCCAACTGTTACATCCCCCACAAGTTCCTCTCTGTTTACAAACAGCAGATCTAGTAGTGCTCCTTCCCTAGTTGGCTCACTCACCAGCTGTGTCAGGAAGTTATCCCCGACACACTCCAGGAATCTCCTAGACTGTTCCCTCTCAGCTGTATGGAGTGCCCAGCTGATATCTGGTAGGTTGAAGTCACCCACCAGGACAAGTGCAAGTGATCTCGAGACACCTGCTAGCTGCTTATAGAACATTTCATCAACCTCTGCATCCTGGTTGGGTGGTCTGTAATAGACTCCCACCACAATATCAGCCTTGCTGGTCCTCCCCTTGATTCGTACCCACAGGCACTCAACTCTACTATTACCCTCATTTATCTCCACACATTCATATTCCTCCCTAACATACAGGGCCACTCCTCCTCCTCTCCTTCCTTGCCTGTCCCTTCTGAAGAGCTTGTAGCCATCCATTGCAGCACTCCAGTCATTCGATTCATCCCACCACGTTTCCGTGATGGCAACTACATCACAGCTTTCATGCCGTACAATGGCTTCCAGCTCCTCCTGTTTGTTGCCCATACTATGTGCATTTGTGTAAATGCACTTTAGCTGGGCTAGTTTTCTTGCCATTTTTATGGGGGGGTGAGGCCCAACACCTCCCTGACCATGCTCAGACCCTTCTGTGGTTGCCAGCCTATCACTGTCCCTCATGTCATTACCACATGGGTTACGATCCTCCACCTCTGCTGAGGCAACAGGCCACAAGACCTTGCTAGCACTTTTACCCATCGGCACTGGTAATCTGCTCCCAGGCTCCTCTTTAGTAATCCTGCTTTCATCCCCATCCCCCTTCAACCCTAGTTTAAAGTCCTTTCAATGAGCCCTGCTAATTCTTGTCCTAGTATTCCTCTTTCCCTTTGGGTAAGGCTTGCCCTACCAGTTGCCACCAGGTCTAATGTCCTATAGATCATCCCATGATGAAAGAAACCAAAGTACTGACGGTGACACCAGCCTTGGAGCCAAGAGTTAATCTGCTGGCTCTTCCTGTTTATACCCTCATCAATTCCTGCAAGTAATGGGATGGAGGAGAACACAATTTGTGCTCCTCATCCCTTAA
Organism: Numenius arquata; assembly: GCF_964106895.1. Lineage (NCBI taxonomy): Eukaryota > Metazoa > Chordata > Aves > Charadriiformes > Scolopacidae > Numenius > Numenius arquata. The sequence goes on along the minus strand of NC_133587.1, from coordinate 25,027,064 downwards.
CCAGCTGTCCAAGGGCCCTAAAGTCTTTCTCCAGGGCCCTTGGACTACTGTTAGCTACCTGATCCCTGCCTACTTGAAATACCAATAATGGATAGTAATCCGAGGGGCGGACCAGGGTAGGGAGATTTTTCTTTATATCCTTAATCCTGGCCCCAGGGAGGCAGCAGACTTCTCTGTGGGAAGGATCTGGTCTGCAAATGGGGCCTTCTGTTCCCCGCAAAAGAGAGTCACCCACCACAATTACCTTCCTCTTTTTTTTTGTTGCTGAAGTCGGAAGGCGTGGGGGTGGCTGGCTGACTCTGGGTAGTTCACTGTCTAAATCCTTGTCCCTATCCTCATATGCCTGGCCCTCGATTTCCAAAGCACCGTACCTATTTTCTAAGTGCAACTGGGAAGGTGAGGGGGGCTGGCAGGAGTTTTGCTTGCCCTTCCGAGGAGGGACCTGCCTCCATTCCTCATTGTCCCTTAGGTTCCTTTCTTCTGCCTGGTGACAAGCAGAAGGGAGATCTTCCACATCCTGCAGAGCCTCTGCCCCACTCCTGCGCCTCAGTGTACGGCTCCACCAATCTATTTCGCTTTCACTGTCTCTAATACTTCTAAGTCTATCCACCTCTTCCTTCAGTTCAACCACCTGCCTGAGCAGGTGGTTTATTTGATCACACCGCACACATGTGGTGTCTCTGGCTCCATTAGGAACACATGCCAGGCTGAGGCATTCACTGCAGCTGGAGAGCTGCACAGACACGTGTTTTTGTGGGAGCTCCGTCTGAGTTTCCACATTCTTCCTTGTGGGGCATTTTGCACGTGTTGGGGCCATGTTCTTGTCTAGAGCCATGAGGGGATCGACAACTGATGGCTGCTCCCACCCGCTGTGCGCTCGTGCGCTAATATACTCGCTCTTGCTCTCGCGCGCACCCGGCACACGCTCTGACCCTGTTGCGGCTATGTATTTCACCATAAGCTTTTAAACTGTACTGGGCACTGGTGAGGCCCCACCTCGAGTGCTGTGTCCCCTTGCCACAAAAAGGACATTGAGGTGCTGGAGTGGGTCCAGAGAAGGGCAACGGAGCTGGTGAGGGGTCTGGAGAGTAAGCCTTGTGAGGAAAGACTGAGGGAGCTGGGACTGTTTAGCATAGAGAAAAGGAGGCTGAGGGGAGACCTTCTCGCCCTCTACAACTCCCTGAAAGGAGGTCGTAGAGAAGTGGGAATTGGTCTCTTCTCCCAAGTCACAAGTGACAGGACAAGAGGAAATGGCCTCAAGTTGCGCCAGGGGAGGTTCAGATTGGATAGTAGGAAAAATTTTTACACTGAAAGAGTGTAAGCATTGGAATGGGCTGCCCAGGGAAGTGGTTAGGGCACCATCCCTGAAAGTTTTCAAAAGATGGGTTGACATAGTGCTTAGTGACATAGTTTAGTGATTTTTTTTTTTTTTTATGGTTTTCTTTTTTTTTTTTTTTTTTATTATCAGAAGTTAGGTTGATGGAAGGGACCTTTAAGGTCATCTAGTCCAACCAACCTAGACAATTCTATGATTCTAAACTTACATTGGCGTTATTCATCCATCCAGTATCCAACTTGGGATGGCTTTTACATTTCTGTCAGGAAAAAGTTCCTTCCATCAAAGTGTTGTATCTTTGCCCTTTCTGTGCAGTTATTAGTCCTTGGGAACCCGAAATCCCCAGGTTGTCCTGTATTTCTCCTCTGTTTTCCTGTGTAGTGACACCATAAATGAGGGGATGTTTCACAGCCTCTTAATGCATCAGTCTATGGTATGGAAGTCTGGCAATTGCAAGATGGGGGACATCAGGCCTGTAGCAGAGACTGGACTTTATGAAATCCAGGCAGCGTTTCTTGTCAAGTATTGCTTTTGTATTTCTGAACAGGAAACATTCAACTTTTGGCTAAGATCCAAAATCCTTCTTCATGGAAATAAAGCTTGTAAATGGAAAATAAAACTTTCTTACAAAATACAATTTTGAATGAAAATATGTATCATCTTTACATCTTTACAAGGCACAGAAATTTTATGATGGAGCCGTAGCTACTGAACTAGTTGCTGGAAGAGCACATTAGAGATAGTCTGGAGTTTGAACATGGAAATGTTTAATACTGAATATCTTCAGTCCTTAGATGCTTGCTTACTGCTTACTCCCTCTGTAGAAATTAATGCTACAAATGTTATTGTGTCTAAAATGCTATGCCTGTTGTCTTGTACATCTGAAATATTGGAGTGACAAATGGGGTAGCTGGCAGACATAGGAACCTGTGAGTGGTAACTGAAGGCACGAGTACCTCACTTGGTTGTAAGGTGTCCCGGTTTGAAGTAAAACCGAACCAATTTTCTGTTCTGTAACTTTACATCCTCGCTAGGCCTCCTCTAACTCTCTGAAATTAACGGCATATTGTGGAGAAATATTTCGGCTTGAGACTGAAGATGCTGGAAACTAGTTAGTTAGAATCAGTTTCCTTATAGTGTTGCTGGCTCATAATAATATATCTATTTTGGGATAGACTGTTTAATTTTGTTATTTCCCTCTTTTTGTGGCCTTTCCATACTAGAACTTTGGTATTTTTTTGGCTGTAAAGTTGCAGCATAAGTCCATGAAAATGAATAAATCATGGTTCTGTAAATGAGTAGGATTTGACTATTAAAGTTGTTTATCAAATGGCAAAGCAAATAGAAGGAACATATTGTAAAGGTTTAAAATTTCAAATGAAAAGACAGATGCCTGATAGATTGCAGTTCTGAGAAACTACAATCTTTGGTACTGGATATTACAGCACTGTATTGACACATTGACCATTAAAGTATTTGACTTTCCTGTACCCAGAATGTACCTGCCTTGATCGTTCTGGTTTCTGCACTAATGGATTTAAAACACCATGGTACTCCAGCTGCACTCATTGATGTAACTTCAGTTTCTGTAAAACACTTCTATTTTAAGGCCTTTTAGTTTAGTCTTTGTTCAGCATGTGACTATAACAGGACGATGCAATTAAACATAATTTTGTTCAGTTTATTGAAAACAAATTTTGGCTGGTCAGTCTCTACAGTCTATGGGCAGGATAAATGGGTGGGACTTAGACTCATTATAGGAACCTCTTCATGTTGCTTCTGCAAGGCACGACCGACACAATATTTTTAGAGAAAATACTTCTAACACAAACCCAGTAAACTATGAAAGAGTTCTGTACACTGTAGGAAAGAGAGGTGGGGGGCATTTGACTTTCTAGCACGTGTAAATATTTACTGTTTGGCTTTGTGCTTCTTCTTCTAGACATTACCCAAAGCAGTCCTTCACTACAGTGGCCGATACACCAGAAAATCTTCGCCTGAAGCAACAAAGTGAATTGCAAAGCCAGGTAAATCAAATAATTCTTTGGGTTCATTATTATTAGACTGTCAGTCCACTTCTCTATAGTTTTTCTAAGTAGCATTAGTATTTCTTTGTACTAATATATAGTAGCACTCTAACTGTAATAAATATTTTTAGGTTGGTATAACACTGCAAAGCTTAGGGGTTTATTTTTGATCTCACTTATACTAGTTACCATATGATGTTACGTACTAGTTACTGTTCTAGTTACACAGATGTAAGTCCATTGACATCACTGAAACGTTATCACTCAACCCAGTGTTCATTTGTGTTAGACAAACTGTCATTGTTAGCTTGCATCAAACTTAGTCATAAAATAGCTGTGTGATTAGCAAACAATTAATTTGTCATGAGCAAACATTTAGAAGCCTTTAATACTTGTCAACACTGAACTGACTGATCAGTTTGTGGATCTGTTATGTCCTTTGTGAACTCATATATGGAGCAGTCTGTAAGCCAGTTGTGATAAATGTTATCAATCAAAACTTGTGTAAGCTATCAAGAAATACATAATTCCTTTACCTCCTCCCTCCTTCCTCTTCCCCATCCCGCCTCCAGTAACTTTCCTGTTGTTTGATTTTATGCAACACTGGAAGTTGGCCTGGCTGTGAGACAATTGATAATATTTGATTGCATTTTATTTTGTGAAAGTTGTTTTTTGTTGTTGGTTTTTTTTTTCTATTGTTGTTGTAGTCTGGATTTAGTTGTAATCTCTCATTATAAATTGATAATTATTGTTGTCAATTAATATAGTAAAAACCTGTAGCAGAAAACAGACAGTAGGCAACAAAAGCTTTCTTGTTTAGGAACTTCTCTGTAGGTTAATGGGTGAAATTAAAGGAGTGCTAAGGAGAAATGCTAGCACAGATATTTAGCATGATATAAATTTTTCAAAATTCTTTACCTTTTGCCATTACAGTTATTGATTATAAAAGTTAGAGAAATTCTTTTGTGCTGAAATTGTGCCATCTGGAAAGATGAGAGTTTGTGGAATGTGCATCTCTTGACTTTAGCGGTTTTTAGAGCAGAGTTGCTTCATTTTCTCATAGTTCAGTGGTTCTGTGTACCCTAATTACCCTTCTGTCACAGAGTTAAGAGGAACTTGTAAACTATACCTTTTACAGGTCTGTTTAAAAGAATATAAACTTTGAGCCCACTATTTTTTAGTGGCTTGATAGAAAATGTTGGGATTCAGGACAACAATAAAATTTTCCTCTTCTTTCTGTTGGTTTTTCACTGGATTGTCTTGTGTATCTGTACACACAGCCACGTGCACATGGATATATATAAATCTCAGGCCAAAGCTTAAAGCAGTGAGGTGTATGCTTTGCCAATGGCTACCGCTGTCTGCTTATTCCCAGGATATCAGTTACACCATGGGCAAGTTTGCCCTCTGGGACTTTATAAGGATTCAGCTACATGAGTCTAATTTGGTGACAGCTCTCTGGTGACGGGTGGAGTGGAAGAGAAGCCGGCTGACTTCCTCAAGGCTGTGTCACCTGCTTCGGGAGCCCGTGGTGAAAAAAGCTGAAGCAAAGATTTCAAACCTTGTGCTCACAATTCTGTACCTTTACTGTCATGTGAGTTGTGAACCTTAATCTAAAAGGCCCACAGGGAAGCCTCCAGAGACATATTATTTAAGATACTGGCAAAAGACAGATTTTAATGGGACTGATTTCTGTAGGCAGGTAGGCTTTAACTGGAGAGCTTGTTTGAAGTTAGTTAAGAAAAGTATGGATGGGAAGAATCCTGATTGGGTGCTTAGAGAGGACAACTCTTGAGTATGAAGTTCAGACAGATTAGACACTCATTTAGGAAATTTACCTTGTCTTAAAGCAGTCTACTTACTCCGTGGTTATTGTGATAGTACTTCTGAGGGATGTGGGGCTGTTGAGAATTGTCAGGGAGGTGTAGAGGTCAACTGGTAGTCATCAGTCTGAGTTAAGACTAATGTAGCAAGGACTGAAATAATTTCTTGTTTATGACTCTGTGCCATCGCAAGACGTGATGGGCTTGGTACATCCGCAGTTTAGCTCGCATGTTCCAAGCTTGCCTGGATCAATTGTCTGCTTTGGCTAAATGTTGACTAACCCAAGGACTGTGGTCTATTTCTAGAGCGTGTAAGAGAAATTGCTTTCCCTAACCTATTTGAAACATGCTGACATGGCACTTTGGAAGTGTAAGGAAACTTGTTCTGTTATTGTTCTCTATTTGTAAACAGAGGACCTAGTATTCTAGGACTGGATAAGCAATATCAATGAGAAACTTGGAGTTTGTTTATGTATAATCTTGCTGCAACTGCCCACAATGCACTGGCATAAAATGCTAGATAAGGATCTACTCAAAGCTTGGAAATTGAGAGAAACCCTTAATTTGTGCAATGTGCCTTTTTTTCTGAGGCAGTAAAAGATTTGCAGTTGATGCAAATATAGTTCTAAATTGTAAGGGCAAAAATTTACCTGCTTGGGAGAAAGGCCATAATATTTCTGATCATCATTTGCTTCCTTGATGTTGATTCACATCAAGACTGTGTAAAGTAGCCTAGCCTGTAAACTGTTTTAATGCTGAAACAAAGATTCCAGAGACTTTTCATAATCCAATTTAAATCTCGTCGTAAAATAAAACTGTAAATTCTGAATAATTTCTGTAATATTTTGAAGAGTGTAAGGACAGAGAAATTGCCATCCTGAATCAGCCCTATTGGCCGTCTAGTCCATCATCCTATCTTCCCTGAGAAAGTTGCAAGGCTCCCAACAGAAACAAGTACATGATGTATAATTTGCCATCGTTCAGGTCTCATCCTATTTTAGTGCTGTGCAGTAGAAAACACTCTGTACATGGTTTAAGAAAAGCCTTTCACATGAAACCAAGCTTGGCTGGATAGAATCACTTTATTACTACCTTCCAGTATTCATCAGAGCTGCTTGAGCATCCTGCCAATGCAGTGACAATTTGGGATTGAACAAATTCCGTGTTAGGTAATGTAAAAAATTATGTTAACTTCTGAGTGAGAAGAAATGCTTTTCTACAGTAATAGATGCTTTCTGGTTTCTAAGTAAACATCTTTAATGCTTTTAGTTCTGAAGAGGCAACAACCCTGTGTTTAACTGCAGGACTCCAAGCGGCTTTTCATAATCTGTAGCTTTAGAACTATTGTTTGTCTTACTCAGCAAAGCAGGAGGAATTGGTAAAGGAAACACCATTAAATATTGTATATGCTAAAAGACATGTGTAGTTGTAAATTTGTTGTTTGGATTTTCATTTAAGCAGCAATTGACAGGGCTTTAAGTTGAAGTGCTGGGTCCTCTATCAAGACTCCATTAAGGTCAGCGTCAGGTGCCAGGCTGTCATGTTGACATAACATGACAAGAGCAAAACAAACAAAACCAAAATACTGTTTTCTGGAGGAGTCAATAGAAAATGGATTGCTCTTTAGAACACTTGAAAAATGATGCTGTTAAGAAGTCGAAGGGCAACATTTCAAAGCTTTCCGGAGAACGTTCTTCTATATAATATAATTTCAGAGCTTTTCCCTCCTTTAGCCTTTTGCTTACACGGGCTTCCATTCAACTCCGTAGTTTGAAGGAGACACAAATACGTTTTAGGAGGAGCCTGTAAGTTTGATTTCCCATTCTGGAAAACTCCCCAGTTCAGTGTGCCTCCTGACTGAAGAAAAATGAGTTTTAAGGTCTTTCATCCTTTGAATAAAGAGTATAGACAGGGATCCAGTGTCTTCAATAAGATTATGGCTCTCTGATGAAAAATCCCTGTCTTTACTGTGGTGGAGATTAATGCATTCTCTTGCTCCATAGCATACAATGGATACTTTCCACATGCACTTGCCTCTCCTAGATGAACTGAGCTACAGAAGTTACCAATATGCTTACCTCAACTATATTTACTTGGGAATTTCCTTTATGTACCTTAGCTACTGATCTCTCTAACTTTATAACAGTGTAAATTGCTCCGTGGCCTTTAGTTCTTGTCTGTGGCAATGCTGTGGAGATCAAAAGCAGCAACTTCAGTTGAACTTGCAGAAAGAAACAGAGGTGTTCTGCAGGAGCTCTTGGCAGGAAGGATATCAAAATACCGGATCAAAGGGAGGGCTGATATTTAAGGCGGGTTCTCACACTCTCTGACACTTCCTGAGGTAATCTGCTTTCCGCTAAGTCTTGGGGAACGTGATACAAAATCACAGGTATCGTCCTACTGCCGCCTTGTCCTAAATATCTGGTGACACAGCCTGAGGCTGCTCTTCTTGGAAACTCCTCGTGCTCCTTTTCATAAGGGAGAAAATATTTTTCTTGTATTTCCTTTACAGCAGCTCAGATACTGAAAGTGTATGGGGTGTTTTTCTGTGGGAAGAAACATACTTGCAGTTTTTCTTGTTAAATTGAGTTCATAAAATGTTGATTTTCAAGAAGTATCATCTTTCCTTAGGAGACATACCCAACTGCATCAGGCTATTATCCGAATAGTCTAATAATTTAAGAGTCCTTACTTTCTCAGGAGTTGGTTGTGTTTGTATCTTTATCTGCCAGCTCTCACCAGGATAATCATGGTAATACTGAGCATTTGGAAGACAGTGAACCTCAGAAAAGGGCACAAAAAATCCTTGTGGTCAGATGTTTGCCTCTAGGATGGCCATACTGCTCTCCGTTCAGGTTGAAGAAGATATAGACTCTGCCTAGCAGTTCCCTGTGGAAGCACAAGAGATGATGGTTGTAAACTGAAATACGGAAAATTCCGTTTATACATAGGGAAAAACTTTTCCAATGTGAGTGTGACTGAACACTGGCAGGGGTGGCCTGGAGAGGCTGTGGAGTGTCCATCTTCAGAGATTTTCTGAAAAGGACTGGGCACAGTCCTGAGCAATCTGCTGTAGTTAACTGTGCTTCAAGTAGGGTGATGCACTAGATGATCTCCAGAGCTCCCCTCCAGCTTCAGCTGTTCTCAGATTCTATGATTCCTCTCTGTTCTGTCCTTCCTTGGGTTCCTCTTGACCATTTCTGTCTTCTTCTTTCATGCTGTCTTCTCTTTGCTTCCTCCAAGAATATGTGCTAGCAAACTTCCAGGCAGATTCTTTTTATTAGCTGTTTTTCTTGATGTGTTAAAAAGCTTTTTCAGTTTATATTCTCTGCTTTTATGAAGTCTTTGGAATGAACTGACACAGTGAATGCTATAGGGGAACAAAATGCTGGATGGATTACTAAAGCAGACATTTAATGGATTTCCTGGGGTATGAGTGAGCTCATTGGAGAAGTCATGGAGAAAACAGTCCTTGGAGCTAGAGGCCAAGATAAAAATATCCTCATTCAGCTGAGGAAAGGAGGAAGAAATATGGGATAGCAAGGAGACAGGCCTGGTTGTAGATTTATGGGTGATTTTGGAAGTTGTGCCAGAGGACCCTGGAATAGAATTTAAAGATGGGATTTTTCCAGATAGCCATCAGGCACTGATTATTTATCTGCTCCTCTCTCCAGTTGTCCAAGGATCTGAACCCAATCGACCGTATGTGTATGAGGAGAGGAGTGAGATACAAAAGTAGTGCAGGCTTCTCAGTCGTTTAATTGCTATTACTTGTGAGTGAGAAGTCCTGGAGTAGCTGATTGCCTTTTTGCATTAATATAAACCCAGGCTGCCTGCAGGAGGTTCTCCCTTGCTCCCCTGTAAGCCCCTGCACAGCAGCATTTTGTAGATCATGCTCACCTACTAAATGTGATTTTTTTTTCAACTTGTGGTTGGTTCCTTCTTCCCCTTTGAAGACTATTTAAATGACTTGTTTTATCTGCATGAGTCAAAGGCATAAAAATCTTTCTTGATGTGAATAATACAAAGCTCGGGAGGAGTGCAGGAGGCAAAATGGATTTCAGTCTTCTGGGAAAATGGTTGTCACCTCTTCTGATTGTTATCTTGCTAAGTACATGAGGGATTCTGTCTACATCCTCTCTGCACTGGGCTGGCTCCTGTTACAGTGCTACCCTGTATCTACATGGTTTCTGGGGTTTTTTTTGGTTGTTTTGGTTGGGTTTTTTTTTTTGTTTGTGTGGTGTGTGGGTGTGGTGTGGTTTTTTTGTTTTTTTGGTTTTTTTTTTTTGGTGGTGTTTTTTTGTTTTTTCTTCCTGCAGTTACTAGACAGGCTGTAAGATTCAGGATGTGACAGTAGTGCTTCTCCTTTCCTGTCTGCTGCTCCTCACTGGCACAGAGGCTGGACCAGCATGTGGAGATAAACAAGCTGTAACCCTCTGGTCAGGAGTCACCAGAACATGAAGCAAAGACACCAAACAGTGTGTTGTACTGTAATAGTTGATAAACAGATTGAAAGGCAGAGAGGGAGTTTCTCTGTGGAATACATTAACTTATTTCTGCGTTACTGACATGTTTCTAGTATCCTGAAATTCTTTGATTTCACAGTTGGAAACACAAATCTGCTGGGATATAAGATGTGATTATGGACTACTTTTTAAAATAGAAAAGAAGAATGGTTTGCTTTAGCTTGAAGTTGTTAAGACTTAAGTCTTAAATCTGATTCCTGGTACTGTCTGCATATTCTACATTTTTGTAAAATTGTTTTTTTTATCAAATATCATTGGCCTGCATAATTATACAGAATTTAAACTAACTTCCAATGGTATTGTGCTGGTCACTGTAACAAAAGTTACCTGTATAAACGGGTTGAGATAGTAGTATTTTTTTGTTGTTGTTGTTTTTACTTGTTTATGAAAATAACTATTTTTTTTCTTATGATGTTGACTGTTCTTTCACCTGTTTTCTTCTTGGGCCAGATCACGCCTTGAAAATCAGTGGGTTAAGCTGTGTAGATAAAAGCAATTCTTTTCTTTTTTTTTTTTTTTGAACCTATGCTATTATGTGTATCTGCTATATCTAAGGACACAAGTTTCAGTGCCTAAGCAAAACAACTGCTTCAGACCATTCTTTTTGTAGTATTTCTTCATTTCTTTGCAAAAAAAAAAATAATCTGCAATGATGATGGAAGGAGCACATTGCAAAGCAAAGATGAATACTTGCCCAACATTCAGAGGGAACTTTAGACAGACTCTTGCATGTGAGCATCTGTGGAAAATGTCCACCTGTCTAACTTCTCAGCTTTTCACTATTGATTTGACGATAGAAAAGTAAAAGTGACAGCATTTTTTTTTTTTTGCATTAATGCTTGACCTGTTATTAATGTCCATAATGATTTGAAAACCTGATGTAATTTGCTAGGGGAAGGGAAAAAACAGAATTGAAGTACATTTAAGGAAGCACAGTAGTGCTTCCTTCTGCAGAGACTCCTAAGCAAGCAGTGCAAACTGTTCCTGCTGGCCAGAAAATTATGAAATCTATAAAAGTCACAGTCACAGGAGAAAAATCACCTCTCCCAGTGCAAATACTCAGAAGTGGGATGCAAAATATATGAATATAATGAGATCTGTTTTTCTACTATATATTGAAGAGGGGAAAAAAAATTGTATGTTTTCTCTTTCATATGCCTATTTCAGATGCACATAATGTTTACCTGTAAAAAGTGAAGGGATAATACATTTACATGAAATATAGGTAATTTTTGTGGTAGGATGAGGGCAGAGTGGTCATGATTGTTAAATAGAGTACTTACTGAGCAAACCCATTTTTATAGACTTTCTTATGACATCCAATCAATGTGCAGCAAGTAGGACATCCTTAATAGAAAACCTAAGGATCAATAAAATTGAAAGTGATTCAGATCACCTTTATTTGTACAACCAGCAGTAATAGAAAAGGAATGAAAGAGAGCCACAGAATTCATGGCTGTTACTTGTAAGTTGAGTTGTGGAATTCTTAACTGCATCAACACTAGTATTGAAATGTCTATAACTTTTTAGAGGAACAATTAATAAAAATACTACCTTAAAAATTAAGATGTTATCAGAATTTCTATGATTTAAAAAAATTATTCACTTAATCTCTTATATTCTAATCTTTAAAAAACAATTTGTTTTTTTCTGGGTAAGTGAGCACAGGCCATGCTAACTTGTATGTTCCTTTGCAAGTCTTGTCAAGTTTATCTTCTGTATATGTTGAGCTTCTTTCTGCTGTTTATTTTTGGAACTAGATTTTTTTTAATGGTTGGTCTGTGTAACTCTGTTGCAGGAAATTGGATGCTGTGATTCTTGTTATGTTTTTGTTGCATTACTGCACGGCATTTAAACCCACATGAAGGAAAAATACATTCAGTTGTAGAGAACTTAAAATGAAGAACAAGAACAGAACAATTGTCATAGGAAGTGAAACATCCAGGGACCGCAAATCGGATGTTGAGGGCATATCTGTACTGCTAAATACAAGAGCGGCTGAAAGACATTCCTAATCCAAAAGACAAGTAGTGGCTTATGTACACATTCTGCTCCCCTTATAATGGAGAGAGAGAGAGAGATATTTTGTAGTATTTATATTTTAATATATATATTATTTTATATATAATATATTGTACTGTATATATTTTAATAGTGTTTGAGAGAGTGTGAGGGCTGCATACCAGCCCATCAGAGTGGCACTCGTGCAGCATGACATTGAATGTCTGTGAAACCTGATGGCACGTGGGGAGTTTGCAGGGTCAGTATCCTGTTGGTTGTGTGGTTTGCTGCCCAGAGGGGTGGTGGAGTCTCCTTCTCTGGAGACATTCAAAACCCGCTTGGATATGTTCCTATGCAACCTGCTCTAGGTGGACCTGCTTTGGCAGGGGGATTGGACTAGATGATCTCCAGAGGTCCGTTCCAACCCCATGATTCGGTGATTCTGTGTGGAATGGCTGTTCGGGTCAAAGGGAGCAAAACTGGTGCTGGCGTGTCCATGCTGCCTTTTGGGCGTGCTTCCTCAGCTGCAATAGACACAGAGTTGTGTGTGGTCTTGCCTTGCGGATGGCAGTACAGCAGAGCTGGGGAACAGGCTCAGCAGTGTGAGGTATTGACGTGCCAGTACCGGAGTTCATTCCCTTGCCCTCTCCTGTTTGCAGAGTAGTTGTACTGAGGAAGTCTGTCAAAGCCAGAAAATGAAATCACATCACTCTTCCTTCCTTTCTGGGCTTCAGATCTGCATCTTTCAGAGACTGCCATGTTTAATCAAAAAAGGTCCATGTAGTCTCGCTTCCAATTGCTGACACTGCCGTTTTTTCCTGCAACACTTCGTACTTATTGAGATCAGCAAGAGGAAACTTGACTCGATGGGTGACTGGTTTGATCCAGTGTGGAGTATTGGTAATATCAGCATTAAAAGGAAGGACAGCTAAGGAGCATGCCTTTACTTATTCACCCTGGGATGTAAAAAAGGAATTTTCAGGAATATGTTTTTATTCAATGTACTGAATCAGGAGAACTTGTTTTTGTGTGGTGTGTTTTTTTTTTTTTTTTTTTCCCCCCCTTAATGTTGCCAGTGTCTTCCTCTCGGAAGTCCTTAGTTTTTGCCCTGGACTTCCATTTGTGTAATTGTGGGGATAAATTATCTCCTTTTTTTCCCAGAAAATTGTAGTGTCTGGCATATTTAATAATTTGTAAGTGGCATTATGAGTATTTTTGTTAATATCCTTTCATCCAAAGTAAAAGCTCAACATTTTCATTTTCAGTGTGAGATTATAACAATGAATTCTTCATACATCAAAGCATTGGATTAACCCATTTGGCATTTCACATTGTGACAATTAATGGCTTCCATTTAGTTCCTCATTTTAACCTCATATCTTTTCAGAAGTCCTGACCTGTTTCTTACCAAGGAAGGAAGCTAGTGATCCATCCTGTTATAATGTAACCAATTTTTATGTTCATCTGTGGCAATTTCTTAACAAACTTCAGAGGTTCTGGACTGAGAATTTCTAGAGGCAAGGTTAATTTTGCTCTTCATTTTTTCTTGTCCTTATTCTTATGGCCTTACATTATATGCGTTGAAAGAATATGATGAATGACCATATTTCTCCTAATTGTATTGGTTCTTTGAAAATGTTTTGAATTTGGTCCTTATCCCTTTGCAAAGTTTTATTCAACAAGGATGAACCACTTTTGCTCTTTGGACATTATTATTTTTTTTTTTTTTCCCCGCTGATGCTGCAAGCTTAACCTGTCAGTTTTTCTAGCTCAAGGGATTCTTGAGAGTGATCGTTGCTCACACTGTTGTGTTGATTTGCAGATATCCATGATTCCCTTTCCAAGGAGAAAGCAAACAGAAAGTTTTAACATATATTTGAGTTTAACATATATTTGAGTATATATCTATCTACCAATAGATATAGAGATAAAAGCCTACTCTAACATACCTCTGGAAATTGCCTCAAGTCCATAGTTAGTTTGTGCCATAGTTGAATATTTTTTCCTGGCATGCAATTGGAGAACAGAATTTCTATGAGCACGATTATATTTCTTTTTATTTCATGCAGTTACTTTTTTTCGTAGAACACCTGCACTCTTTAGATCTGAATTGAAAAAAAGGAAAATATTGATTTACCTACAGACTTCTCCCATGTGATTAACTGTGATGTAAGTCTGATTTTGAAGAGCCTTTATAAGTATGCATTTTGTTTAGCAGTTACACATATCTGCTAAAGTATTTTAAATTGCTGAAGATTTCTATATAACAGTTGAGAGTGGCTGGATTTCTTTATCTTTTCGTTTTTGGTTTTTTTTTTTTTTTTGAGTTTAACAAAAAAAGTCTATCCAAATGCGTATCTTTGCTTTGTGTAAAACAGCTGTCCCCATTGTGTGCATTGGCAATTGAGTAGTACCCTTTAAATCCATTATTAATTCTGGTTTTGGTCAGCATTTGTTCTGGAGGTGGCCTTAACAAAATGACCAGCAAAGCTGCTTAATAGGAGAAATCCAAGCCTGGTGAGAGAGTCACATTCTCTCAATTGGAAGTCTTACAAAATAAAAGCTTTAAGCAAATGAAACAGCAAAAAGAGAACTTTAGCCTTCGTGGACAAATTAAAAACTGAATAAAAAAAGTCTCTCTCATCCCCCGTGTTCCCCAACAAAATGTAGTGCGCTGGCTTCTGGAGTTTGCATAGCTGCAGAAGGGCTTTGTCTGCTCCAGCCAGAGATGCTTTTTGCACTTTGAAGCTTTGTGGATCTTTCTCACTGCCTCTCTCTTTGACTTTCTTTTTCAGTTCTTTGTAATTTCTGACTGTTAAGTCTGAGCCGTCTGCTCATGGTGCAAAGAGCGCTTGTAATGTGCTGATGATGGCTATGAGAAGGAGAAAGGAGAAGCTGGCCTTGGCTTGCTTGGTGGTGCAAGGCCAAAACAACACATGAATCAGAAATCGCATGGTATTAGGCCTTTCAGAATATTTGGAAGAAGAAGAAAGGCTGGAGGGTTCCTGGGCAGTCCTACCCCTTGACCCCAATAAAAGGCCATGAGTGTTCGTCAGCATTTTAGTTGGTCATTTTCCTGATGCTTAGGTTACTTATTGATGGGGCTGGTTTAGATCCAAGAAATATATTGTCCTCCTGATTTATTCTCAGATGGTGCAGGGACCATTCAGAGTTCAACGATTTCTTGTAACTGCTGCCTCGCAGGATGGATTGAGGTCTATTCGGGGTGATAGTTTGTCAGGTAGTGCTATGCTTGCAGGAGATTATGTTGATGGGCTTTCAAGTGAAAGGGTCAGGAAAGAAAGAGAAAGGAAAAAGGGTAGGATTAGTATAATCTTTAACCTTGCCCAAAACAAAGTGAGTAGAATAAAATACTAAATGCTTTCATTGCACCAAGTGTTAGTGTTAGAGCTCTGAAGATATTTGGTGGAAATACTTTTGTTTGCAAAAAAGTTAATGTTAGAATCTGCCCGGAGGAAGGTTTTGTGTTTGGTGTGTGGTTTTTTTTTTTTTTTTTCCCCAGTAGCTTACTAGACTGGAAATTTTGAAGGGAAAAATACATAAGCTGTTTTAATTAAAAAAAAAAAAAAAGGCAAAAAGCTGTTGCCTACTGGCACTAAAAAATCAGAAACCTAAATTAAAAATACTGATTTGTTATCAATGACCTAAATGTAAATATTTTGCATTAATATAAACTTACAGTTCAGTTTTATTTAAATTTTAAACATCTATATAAAAATATATCTACACTTAGTATATTGATTTTTAATCCCTTATGAATTAAAAATAGTTGAATTTCACTTGAAAAAAAATAATTTTACTGTGTAAAATTAAGCATAAATTCCTTGTTTTAACATTTTTTCAGGAACTATAAGTAAATTGCTTTAAAGCTTTAGAAGAATAGATGCGAATGCGAGTGGAGCTACCCCATATATGAAGAGCTGTCCTCATTTTTGCAAACAAGATAACTTTTTAATAACGTAACAAACAGTAAACGTTACTTGACATAAACTTCAATATGGAAACAAGGTCAGCAGAACGGTGCAAGTTGCTTAACCCTGTCAAGAAGAGAGTAAGAGAGATAAGAGCGTCCAGCATGGGATGCTCCAGTGCTTGTGTGATGAAGCTGGAATGCGAGCACCCATCGCAGAGGCAGGTTGAGCATACGGTACTGCACCATTTGAGATAAATGAGAAGTGGGATATGTGGCTTGTGTTAATTGACGTAAAACGTTTTGATCACTGTATAAGAGGAGAATTAAAAAAATCAAGTAATGCTATTCTGCTACACCGTTGGTCTGTCCACCCTTACGTTGTTAGCTCCATGCCTTGTGAACACTTTGCTACCAGCCTGCGCCCGTGGTCACTCCATATGGAATAACAGGAGCACTGGAGTCTTGTGATACTGCTGCTGTCTCCATGAGCTACTGCAACAGAAGCTACTTTTCCTTTTCTATCTTCTTAAATGTAACTCACTTCTTCAGTTAAATTCCATCCTTTTCCAATATCCCAACCAATCTTACAGCCTTAAGTCCAGCTCTTGCTTTTGGCCTTTGTTTTTACTTCATGTTAATTCTGCTTTTGCAGTCTGGGCTGCCAGGCTTTCTCAGTGATATGTGAACTGGGCGTGCAGGAATTGGAATACTTTGAAAGAAGTGATACTAATGAAAAATGGAGCTGCCGCGCTGGAAGGTTGTCAGCAGGGCACAGCACGAGAAACGGCAGAGCTCAATAGGTCAGCAGTTGCTAAGTGAAGTGGGGGGGTTGCGGAGAGCAGGCAAAAAGGGAGGACCAAGGGTAAAATGCTATGCTTAAGGCAGGGCTTGGGTGCAGGTAGAGTCAGACATTAGAGAAGCTTCCAGCACATGAAGAGTTGCGCTAAGGAGAGCTCATCGCTGTGCTGAGAGCTGCCTCTCTGGACTTCAGCTCCATCACCCCTGTGCTCTGAGTTATAGTTACAAATACATATGTACTGATGATGGATTAAGTTAGTAGGTGAAAACTTTTAAAATTCCCTCTGTTTTGCTGAAGCCATGGGGCAGTATTCTTCTGACATCTGGGATGTAATATGACCTGGATGAATCAGAACATCTAAAATAGGTTGTATGAATAGTGCCCCTAAAAACTCCTGTTTCTGCCCATTAACTATGAAGAAAGTGTCAGATGGCTGTCTCGAGTAAACCTACTTTAAACACTTTTAAAGCAGGGTAGAATCCAATGCCTTGTTACTTAGCAGGTGGTGTTTGAATACTGAACGACATGATAACCAGACCACGTTTGGCTTTGCAGAGGCTGGAGTCAAATGTAAGAAAAAAAGACTAGAGAGCGATAGGGCACATCAGAAATCTAGTGAAAAGCACATCTGCTGTCCTGAACCAGCAAGTTGTGGAAGGTTATATTGGTCATCTTATTTTATAGAACCCTATAGTACATTCTTGTTCCCAGAAGCATAGCAAGGGGGCTCACCAAAAACATTTTTCGTTAATGTTTTACTTCTGCTGCTTTCTCCTCTTCAGAAAGCATGGGAAGAAACTTCCTAGTGAACATAGGTATAGAAGGTATTTATTTTAAATAGAAACATAGGGTGTGCAGAAATATATAACTTGGCCTCTTTCTAAGGGAAGTCCCACCTGCTTCTGGTGTGTTGAGGAGTGGATGTTCATAAATGTTCTTAACGGGCTTCTCTAATTATTCGTTAGACTTTGTTTAATGGCAACTGATTTGACATAAGCATTAATTCTTGGAGCATTTAAGTGTTTCTGATTCATTACGCCTGTCTACTTCCAAGAAAATTGTGTTTTACAAGTTAAGAGTTTATGTACTTTAGGGACTTCTTCATTAATTTTGTTACTGAGCTCTCTGGAGCCATTTGGGTTTTATATCTCCCTGATGAAGGAAGAACCTCTAGGTGCGATGTACAAAGAATACAATCATATGATTTTTTTTTTTTTTCTTTTGGCAATAATGAACAATTCTAGTGGTTAAAATTTTTGTTTTATTACTCTCCTGAGAAACCAGTTTCTTGTTATGACTCCGAATGGACTTTTGTCAGCTCTTGTAAGCTTTAACTAGGTAGAAGTATTTAAGATCTACTGCAGCTCTTGTTACAGAGCCCAATATTACAAAAACACAAGGTGTTGATTTTAAATATGACTAAGCAGATAACCAGGAAGATGATGCAGGCTAAGATGATAGAAAAGATTATGTATATCTCCAGATATATTGAGGAAATGGCAACTAATCGCTGGATTTACACTTATTCCAGATCTGTCTAATTAGTTGAAAGGCTGATTTGTGACTAATTCTTTCGATATGCTATAAGTGACAAATTCAAAACATTGTTTTGAAGGGATTTTTTTTTTTCCAGAAATGTTGGCCCAGAAGTTGAAAACAATGGAAATTCAAAAGTTGAAAAAATATTTTAAGAATCTGAGTACTTAGTTTTAGAAAAACAAATCGGAAAAAAAATTCAAGTAGAAATATTAAGAATTAAAATTGACACATAAAATGTGTCTGAGTTCTCAGATACACTTCCCCCCTTCTTAAAAACATGTTGTTAGAAAATATTCCTGTAGACATTTCACTCATCTCTGAGTGGTCTAGAGACCAGGAAGGCTTAGCTATATTCCACTCAGTCTGTATTGTAACGGCTTCCAGCCAGCTTCTCTCACTTCCTAGGTCCAGTAGAAATAGAGAAGAAAACGTATTTCACACAGCTAATTTCTCTCTTTCCATGAACAAACCTCAAAGCATTAAGAATTCCTCTACAAGCACACTGAGCCAAATCCTGAACTTGTGCAAAATGTCTTTATCTTATTGGTTTCTTTTGTTTCCCAATTTAGTTAAAGCTGGTTTTCAGTACTGGAGAGTGGCAGCTTTTGCTGTCAATGGCATTGCAGTGTTTTCAGCATAAAAATTAAATTTCTTTATTAAATGTATACATTTAATTTTAAGGTTATCCATATGCTTTGTTATGGAAAAGTTACTTTTGAGATAAATCAGCAGCAGCAAGAGAAATAATAGTTGGGGAAATAGAACTTATAGGACTCAGTCAAGCGTATTAAATTAAAGTTAGTTTTCTCCACTTTTAATAATTACAATACAAAATAATAAGATAATTTAGATCATTCTTAGCAAATGTTTCTTTAACCCTGTAAATCACGTAAGCCTGAAAGATGTTAGTCCGGTGAGTTATTTTTAGTATCTATATATCTTGCTTCTGATGCAGTTAAAACAGAGGGTTTTTGGCTAGAATGGAGTGTTTCAATAATCATCAAATTTGTCTCTAACATATGCTGAAGGAAGCCCATATTTTATTTCAAAATAATATGGTCTTAATTTTTCATTCATTTCCCTCTGCTTCAAAACTTTGGGTGCATCACTGATGATGGGAATCAGAACTTGGAATTTTACTGAAATCAAAGAAAAATATTCCTTTGCTGAAATGAGCTGACAGTGTGAAGTCACAGCAGGAACTTCCTCTGCGTGGTACAGTCATCTCAAGCTGCTTGGGAACTGGATGCAGTATAGCTGCTGCTGTGGCACGGGTACTCAGCTAAGGGAATTTATTCAGCTGAGTAGTTCGTATTGCAAAGAGAGTTAAACAGCAATACTTCAGTATCTTGATACCTCTCTATGAGGCTGGATGGAGCAATGCAGACCTTGGATCTGTAAATAAATTGACTACAAAAGACTTCACTGGGAATCATAGTTAAGTAGCCAAAATCAAAATATCACATAGGAACTTCTTCATATTATTGGATATTTGGTTTACAGAGATTTTTTTTTTTCAGTTGTATGCTGATGTTATTACAAGTCTCCCAGAAATAAGTACTAAAGAAGCCAAGTAAATATATTTTGTTGTGCCACTTGGCTATTAAATGGTAAATATTTATATTGTAGGGAAAAAAAAATAGTAGCTTTACACTGGAATAATACTTTGAGGGGAAAAAAGTTAGCAAATATAATCCCAGGGTTAAATTGGGCATTTATCAATAATGTTGCTTTATAAATAAATAGACCATTTCCTTTTTATAATCGTTGGGATGACAGCAGCAAATTTTTCATCTGCGAGCTCTGTTTCTGTACTGAATTGATGGCTGAGGTCCATTGTGCTTACCAGGTTGATTCATGTTCGCTATGTAAATGGTTGAATAGCTGGCTGTTGTTACTACCTTGGTAATGAGCTACAACAGTGATCGGGAGATGTTGTCTGTCTAAGGAAAAAGATGTATTTCACCTAGGAAAGGAAAGGTTGGGAAAATGTATTTCCTGTTCGAGATTTTATTTGAAAGAGCAGATCAGAAAGAAACATGTGAGTTACAATTGGTTTATATCAATCCTATCTTCCTTTACTTACCAGGCTTTTCTTCTTTGTGGTGTGCGTTCTTTGCAGCAGAAGTGAAACAAATACTAACAGCTGTCCTGACCCTGATTTGGAAATAAATTACTGAAGCATATTATATCTTAAGGGTGTCTGCTTTGTGTATATTTCAATTATTGTAGGAATGTATGCTGTTGAAAAACAGAGGTTATTGCCCTAGTTCTTACCTCGCTTTCAATTAAATCTTATTTCTGTTGCCATAGCATTGCCTGCTCCTGTGCTGCTCAGTCCAGTGCTGGTCATTTGTGCGTATTTTCTATTTGACTGTGTGGCTGTTCTTACACTTTTGGCACCAGCAGCCCCGTCCAGTATTTTTGGTCTGTGGAGGGTGGTCAGGCAGCTGTTTTTCACAACCGATGCAATTGCTAATATGTTTCCTATGCATGAAGGCAGACTTCTATTCAGTGCCCCTGGGGACTGTAAACATCGTTTTTATCATGTTGGAACTACAGGCTCTGTCAGCCCGGTGAAGTTGTTCTCAATTAGTACGAGGCAGCCCAATTCAGAAGGGAATAGCTGCTCCTGTTCGAGCCTATTTTTCTTTGAGTGTTGCCTACACTGATTTCCAGCTGTTACTGTGCAGCTTTGGGGAGCTCATGGGGTGCATTGGGAACATCTATCTCAAAAGGAAATGCCTGAGCCAGTGTCTAGTTGAATGATTGGAGGTTTTCACACACACAAAAAAACAATTAATACCCACTTAGCTAATTATCTCTCAATATACGTGATCATCCTTTCCAGTCCAGTAATTAAAGAAAATTAAGTGGAACCTTGCTAATTTGCACTAATGTTGGGAACAGCCTATTGTCAATTACTGAATTTTGTGAATTAGTGCAAATGAAAACAAGCACTTTTTACAAACTGTAGAGTAACATGTGCTGAACCTTATCCAATAATGCCATATTATTATTACACTGCCAGTAACTCACCTGTACATGCAGGGGAAGTTAATATGTTATAAATTGAGGACAGAGTCTTTCTCATGCTGAAGCTTGCCCTTTGTTAACTGTGTAAAGATTACTATACTGAGGTTTAAATTCGTATAATGCTTCTTGACTACCATTACCCTGCTTTCTCGTAGAGTTCAACGTGACCTTTAGAGATCTCCTTGCATTCTAATATAACTTAAGTTTCTTCTCTTTTGAAGCAGCTGCAATTGTCCCCATGGCTGCTGAAGCTAGCACAGCATCTTGCTTTCATCCTTTTGAGCTGTTGTGAGAGGCTGAGAAGCTGGAAAAAGCAGCCCTTCTGAAAAACACAGAATCACATGGGGTTGGAAGGGACCTCTGGAGATCATCTAGTCCGACCCCCCTGCCAAAGCAGGTCCACCTAGAGCAGGTTGCACAGGAATGTGTCCAGGCAGGTTTTGAATGTCTCCAGAGAAGGAGACTCCACCACCTCCTCTCTGGGCAGCCTGTTCCAGTGCTCTGCCACCCTCAAAGTAAAGAAGTTCCTCCTCATGTTTAGGTGGAACTTCTTGTATTCAAGTTTGTGCCCATTTTCTCTTGTACTGAGATCCAGTGCAAGTGAAAGATCATTAACTGCTGTGTTTTCAAACTGCCCCTGTTACCTTTTCCTCCATGAAAGCAGTTTTGCTGACAAGCTCAGTCCTAATCTTTCTTTCAGAAGGATCCTCCTCCACTCCGGTTTGTAGTGCCAGAGCTAAACCCGTGTTTCCCAGACATCCAGTTTTCTCTCAGACTTGGTTGGGTCGCCCCTAGAAAGCAGGCTGCCTTCTCGCCCACATCCGTTATACGAGCTCTGCCCATTGCTTTTGGCATGACCATTGTCCAGACCCCAATAAAATGCTAAAGCCTCTGGTGAGCATGTGCTAAATAACTCCTGGCTGTTGCCAAAAAGTTAGCTGTCACTTGCAAACCTAATCATTTAGAGGCAAAAGGCTATTTTGACACATTTTGAGGTTTCTGTACCATCCCCGTCTCCCTCATCTGAACACCAAATAATGGCAAATTTTTTGTGTTCAGATATAATTTATCCTAATGTTTTTGCATATGCTCTGAGGCTTGGTGAGAAACAATTGAGACCACCTTGCACCAAAGTTTATTAGATGTCTGTTCCCTTGTTCCAGTCACCATCTTTCAATTGTTTTCCTATCCGTGTTCTCACCCTCCACCTTTCTTTGGGAAAATTTCACTTCTGAAATGAGTTAAATTTATCTCCAAAGCCAAAATATTTCCTTCGCAACTTCAGCTTTGCAGTCATCCTCTTTAATAGCTGTGCATCTTTCCAAGGTGCCTCTCCATCCAGTCCGAGGTGGTAATCTGAATTTCTTTTATTGTAATCTCTCCGGTCACAGTAACACAAAACTGATGAAACCTGGATGCCTGTAACTTTCCAGAGCTCCAGCTTACAGATAGGAAGGTGAAATGCTGTAGGTAGAGCAGCCAAGTATGCAGTCTCTGACCTAATGGCAAGAGTATGGCAATCTAGTTAGATGACCTGCTTTTCATTTTAGGCTACCTTTTACTTTTCTGTTGAGACACCTAGTTATAGGAAACTGCCTGTAAGATGTAGGAGCCAAATGCCTCAAGGTATTCATTTTATATGGTGTAAAAAGTGGGAAACTAATGAAGATTGTGGGTTTTTGCTTGTATTCTACCAGCTGTCCTTTTTGGTCATGGAAGAACTCCTACTGGCATAAAAATGATGTTTGGTAAACTTAAAGTTATGAGGAATGAAACAGAAGATAAGGGTTGGTTTTTTTTTTTTTTTTATCCCCACTCCTTTACATTCTGATTTCCAAACCAGAGTCAGTTCCCCAAAGGGCCTAAGCCAAATTTATTTTCATTACAACCAGAACACCTGAATATTTAAATCAGTCCTAGGAACTAAAACGATTAAGTTGCTTCTTGACACTTAGCCTTCTGGGTCATGCAGTAGCTTTTTGAAAAGCATAAAAAATTCAAACCAATTCTATTAAGAACTCTGTTTTAATGGTCTCATTCCATTATTTTTAGATGTTAGCCCCTGGATTTGGTTAATTAGAAGTAAAAAACAGTACTAAGATAACTAGTACATAAAAGCCAGTGTCATTTTTTTCATAAAATCAGGTATAAAAACCAAATACTCTACCCTCACTGCTCTTGCTCTCTACAGTCCTCCCAGCCACCTTTCTATAGAACAATAAGGAGCTACAGCAAATTCATAATGTTGTTTTTACTTTTCTGTCAAAAAAAAAAAAAAATTGAAGCTCAAGAAGAATTTATGTGATTTTACTGAATGTGTTTTTTTCTTTTTTTTTTTTTGTCAAATCTGAAGCCCATATAGTAATTTCAGGATAAGCAAGGTTGAGAATAAACATTGCTTATTTAGCAATTAAAATTTGTTTTGGTTGAACACCTAGAACAATTCCATTAAATTTAGTCACACTTAATGAGCTATCGTAGAAGCTGGAAATGGCTTATGAAAAATTCTGTGATGGATCTTACATCATGACTAATATGTTCTCTGCAGAGCGTTCTGTAACTGTTTATATACTGGTCAACATTTTTGCAAAAGGCCTGTGTAGGGGAACATTTGTGCTTGGGAAAGTTATGGCTGTATCCAAATGCTGTTCAAGTGCTCAGGAAGAAATATTATGAACAAGTTTCCCTATGGAAGCATTCCAGCTGCATAGCTTGGGATGCAAATTTAGCCGCAGCCATACAGTACAGACTATGCTGACTCTGGGCCTGCCAATATGGATCAGATTATATGGTTTATTAAGAAAATTTGGCCCTTACTGTGCTATATGGCCAGACCGTTGTTACAACAGCAGCCTAGAAAATAAGGATAATTGCTTTAGTATGACATTACACGTGATCGTCTTGTGTGTGTTTGCGTAGTTTTATAATACTGGAGCTAATGCAGAAGGCCTTTGGTTTGTGCAGAGGCGTAAAGCATTCCCTGCAAAATTTGAGCTTAATGCTGAGTGCTGGAAGATTAGTTGGACTATTTCTTGGAGAGGGTCCAGGGGAAGGCCACTGTCATGGGTTAGCTCTGCTAGGCAGCACACAGCCTCAGTTTCCCTGCCGGCCCCCTCCTAGTAGGATGCGGGGAGAGAAAAGGAAGAGTAAAAGCAAGAAAACTCTTTGGTTGAGATAAAAATAGCTTAATAAGGAGACGTTGAAGAGGAAAGAAAGAAAGGACAACACAACCAGTGATATAAAAGCAATCTACTCTGCACCTTCCATAGGTAGATAATACCCAGATGTTTCCCCCCCAAAATATGGCTAACCTACCTAAACACCTCTCCTCTCTGTTTTATTGCTGAGTGTGATGTTAAATAGCATGGAACATCTCTTAGGTTAGCTTGGGTCATCTGCCTGACTGTGTCCCCTCCCAACCTCTTGCACACCCCCAATCTAATCACTGGGGGTGCAGGATGAGAAACAGAGAAGACCTTGATGCTGTGCAAATGCTGTTCAGCAACAGCTAAGACGTTAATGTGCTATCAGCATTGCTTTGGTCACAAATCTAAAACACAGCACCATACCAGCTGCTATGAAGAAAACCTAACTCCACCCCAGCCAGATCCCAATACAGCCACAAAGATGATAAAAGGGCTGGAGAACTTGACATCTGAAGTAGGACTGATAGAACTGGGTTTTCTCAGCCTAAAGAAGAGAAGGCTAAGGGGAAATATTATCACAGTCTTCCAATAACTAAAAAGGTAGCTACAGACAACGTTGGACGTTCTCTCTTTACAAGGTTGTGTGGTGGTAGGAGAAGATGCAAAGGGAATAGTTGCTTCGGGAGAAATTCTGTCCTGGGTATGAGAAAAACGTCTTCACCATGTGAACAATTAACCATCAGAATAAGTTGCCCAGAGAAGTGGTGAAATCCCCCTTGTTGGAAAAATCCAAGATTTGTCTTATTTTTAACACACTAGAAGAGTAATATCCAATAAGCACCATCTAACAGTTAAAGTGCTGTTTGTGATGCTGTATAGTTGCTTTTAGCCAAGCATTTCTTGTATTTAGCAGATATTCCTCAGGGACAAGGTCATTTCGGGTTGAAATATAGTGGTGTTTAAACAGCAGTGAGATTTCTTATTTTTTCTGTCTTTTAAAACAGTACAATTTTAAATCTTAAATAGGATACAAGCTCTCCTAGGAATTATGTTGTAGATGTATATTTTTCTGTTACTGTTTATGTAAAATTTTTGGAGCTGTTTATTTTTAGTTTGAAGGGAAAATTCTCAAATTATGCTTTAAAATGTTTATTTTTGAATTTTTGGAAAGGGCAATAAAAATACATTCCTGATATTGATAGAGATACATTAATTTTTGTGTTGCAGTCCCTGATAACACTATTCAAGGGGCAGTAATTGTGAATGCAACGAAAACCATCAGACAAATGCTGTCAGGAGTGGGAGGAGGAGTTCACTGGAGTTCACTGAGAGTGTCATGTGAAAAAAATTCCCGTGTTGAATTTTTTTTTTTTTTCCTTCGAAATATGATGAGCATTTATTGTAGCACATATGTAGCCACATATGTGGCTTTACATGGGTTTATAGGAGAAACTGAAAGCAAAAATTGTGGCAAAATGATGACAATCACGTTTGCATAAGCAATATATGCTGTAAACATTTGTCTTGTCATTTTAAAATATAAAGTGAAGCAGGACAGTAGATCAGATTCTGTCCTTCATCAAAAGAAGAGTGGATTAAAGCATCTGAATTATGTGGATGCAGCAAAATAATTGTACAGGGACCCTTAAAAACTGTAAGGCTCACAGATGCAGTGTTTCAAAAAGGAAGGAAAAAAAATCTCCCAGATTAAAGCAACTTCTTTTTTAAAAAAATGGTTTTAGTCATAAAATGGAAATAAAGAACAAGGAAGAGGGTTAACTGTTGCCTTCTTCCCTCCTGGGAAATATATCAGACCATATGTTTGAAAATAAGAAAACTTTCTTTCAATTCTATGGCAGCTGATGTTAGGAAACTCTTAAGATAGTGCAGTACTGACCTCCTGTGTTTCAGGATATAACAAAATAAATGTGTGAGAAAATGTCTAGCAGTTATGAAATAACATATCAATGGCTTTTTGCTGATGTGTAGGAAGAGAAGAGAAACCAGTAATGCTGTCTTCTAGTTCAGCATTATAAACACACTCATTTGGGACTTCAGATTTAGCCTGCTGGTATCAGGCAGTAGATAGGTAGTTTTTGCCAGGAAACTTCATATTAGCACTTGTATTTTCCTAAGAATGGGTGAACCCATGGGTTTTGGATCTTACTTTCTTCTTTAAAACATTTACCATCTTAGTATTGCCCCTGTTGTTATCCCATTTTCTTTCTTCAACAGTCTTGGGGTGAGATGAATCACCAAATAAAAATGCCTGAGTTGTGAATTAGACAAGGAAAAGGTACTCATAAATGAGGCTGATGCTGTGAAGGTCCTGAATGTAGCCCATCTGTTATTTATTTCCTATTAATTTTTTTTGTCTTACCACTCTGTTCATTTTTATTTCAGTTACTTTCCTTTTGTTTCTCCAGTCTTCTATTAATAATCTGTTCTTCATTTTTCACATTTCCCCCTTCTCACACTTTTAGGTCTCTTAACTTCTCTAAAAAGAATTTTGCATGTACTCAAATGACAGAGTTATCTGTCAAACTCATAGCTATGTCATCCCTAAAATTTTGTTCAAAAGTTCATGTTTGCTTTTGTAAAACAAATAAGGAAAGCTTTATGTTGAACTCTTTTTCTCTGGAAACCCTTGGTTGTGGAAAGTAATTGATTGTTATGTCAAGATGTAGTGGCATCCAGCTTGGGAAGGATTGATTATGAGCGTAAAGAAAAAGGCTCCATCTCTGCTGATGGGTTAGGGGGGAAGGGAGATGAAAAAGAGAAGAAAAAGCGGGAGAGCGGGGAGAAAGAAGAGGTTAAGAAGAAAAAGCTTTAAACGTTTAGAGCTCTCAAGATGGGCTTTGAAGTATTGTGGCAAAGAGACGCTTTTAAAACATGTTCTGTGCTCTTGCTAATTATTGTGTGATACTTGTACACTCATGTGATAGAGGCTGGAGAAATATCTACAATGGAGGTAAATCCGCCTTGCATTATTCATTCAGTTTTGCAAGTGTCCATGGCAGAATTTGTATTAAAAATAGTCAATAGTGTTTCTGGCTTATTATGGATAGTTTTGAATCCTTTGCAGTGTTACATTGGGTTTTGGGTGGTGAATATCTTTTATAGTTGTAATTATTTAATGCTATATTCAGTGCTCTCTGCTGCCTGAGAAGGGAAGGTTGAGCACTATATTTGCGTTTCCCACCTGTACATTTAGGACTTAGAGATGAATAAGTAAATTACAAGAAATTTTACTATTCTTAAGTGGGGGTTTTAGACTATGCCTGTATTGTTTTCAGCAAAGAAAAAAGAATAAATAGCTAGTATTTCAGAATGTATTGCAGAAAGGTATCCAGGAGCAAACTCTGCTTTCTCCACATTGAGGGTCAGTCGATACTGTGAGTGATGGCTCAGCAGGGGCCTGAGAAGCCTTTCCCAACCTCATCTAGAGTCTCTGTGCATCCCAGTATGGATGGAGATAGCACATCTGGCAGTATTTGCTCTGAAGCAGGAAGCGTGAGTTTGCGATTGTGGCACCGTCTCTGTTGCACTGGCTGGCAGAGCAACTCAAGCACGTGAAAAGCATACACTGCATCCATTCAAAATGTGGTCGAGCATCTGTAGCCATCATACACTCCCTTGAATTCCTGGCATAAATTCCAGCTGAATCAGCTAGAATTGCACCTGGCACTTCCATCGCGCTATGGTAAAAGGAACGGGTTGACCTAAACTCCAGATTTATGTGGATTTAGTTATGGAACTCTCAATAAAATCAGTGCTAACTTTGAGGGCTGTATATCACTTTGGAGTAGATAATATTTACTGCATTTGGGTAATTTTTGCATTTTTCCTGAGGAGAAAGAATAGCATCCTGTTCTGCTTAGTGAGTCTTTCTTGGTTGTAAGATAGGTATGTAATTACTGGAGTCACAGAATTGCTTTAGTATAAGCTGAAGGAATCATAAAAAGTTTCATGGGAAAGGTGGTGTTTCTCTGGGATATGCTGAAGCTTTTTTGACGTTTAAAGAAGCAAGATGTGGTGTGGAGTTCACAGAGGATTTCAAGCTGTAGTTAAAAGTAAGTTGGAATTTGTTTGACCTTTTTCCCTGCACATTCTTCCCAGATCATTAGGTGGCTGAGGTCAAGCTGAAATGTGTCACTGGTCAGTGTCTGAATTTAATTAGTAAGCAAGGACTCTGAGAACTCTAAAGTACAAGATGCTTGATCACCACCTACCCATTTCAAATAAAAACAGAACATGATCTGTTTGTGTTTTCCTTCCACCAGCTGGTACAGTTTTCTTGAATTTGTTTGTTTCTAAATTCAAGGTTTAAATGTGGGAAATGTTACAGAAAACTGTTGTGCTACCAGGCTGCTTACTCAGCCTGGTTTATGACATCTGCAATGGTTTATGTGGACAGTCCCTACTATATATTATACTTAATAACAGAAATTATAAACGGTTACCATACTTGCTGAACTAATTTCCTTGCTTCCTAGTCAAAATGACAAGCTTTGTGTTGATTTATAGATAAATCTAAGAAAAATTAAATGAATACAATTTACTCTTTAAGAGACAGAGACTGTTGTAGATGATTGGGATGAAGTGCGATATAAATACCCACTGACACTTAAAAAAAGCAACAATTTCAGCTAGTCGAGCATGGCTTTCCTAAGCCAAAACACAGTAGTAACACTCTGCATCTTGGTAACAAGTATGTTTGCAATAACTCAAACATTTTTGTTCCTGCAACTCAGCCTGCCTGATTTCTTTACATACTACTCTCAGCATTTAAAATAATGGCAAGCTTGAATAGCTCAAGAGAATGATGTGCCCCCAGTTTGAAAACACTGTGCAAATAGTTGACTCTTTTTACACATAGTCTTTTAATAGTTATCATATCAAAAGAGAAGAATCAAGAAATTCTAGGAGGTAAATGTGCATGATAGGGAGTTTTAGTAAAATAATCCACCTTTGATATGTATTGATTATTTCCATGTTACCAAAATGACTCTTGCCAAAATACAATTTAGATATGGCCTTTAATTCCAAGTCCTCAAGTATTCACTAAAAGTCGTGGCAGCACAGATATATGTCAACTTTCCCCTTGTAAAACTGGAAAATCTTTTATATTGACTATTAATAAAGAGTAATAGAAATGGAAATGAAATTTAATAGAATAGTTTGAAGTATAGGATTATACCAAGAGTGTTTTCTCAGGTAATTTTCTGTTCTTTCTCTGAAGAGCTCTCTACATCATCACTTAGTCATGTATTTTCTGTGCTTTAAGTTTTAAATTCTTGACTGACTTAGCAAAGTGATGGGCGGCTGAGAAGAGACAGGGTCATTGGTCTCCTGTTAACGGGTGTTTCCACAGTGTAGTTATTTTTGTCATGGTATCAATAGAGTAGATAGGGTATTGAGGCTACAGTGCTCCAATTAACACTGCATTGTGCATTCGGTAAAAGATGCCAGTGCAGAGCCCTCGATACCAAGTTTGAACTGGATTCCTGTTGGATGCCACGGGGATGCAGCCCTGTGACAGCACTGCTGTATTTTCAGGATTCCTGATGTTTATTGGAGGTTCTTTCTCACTGTGCCTGGTGTGTCCTTCGATTTCTGTTCATCAGGATTCCTCTTATTAGCTTGAACTAATAACAGCCTTAGTTCGCATTTAACAGTAATTAATACTTTCAGACGATAAAGCATTTGTCAGAAATTTAGCTGGCAGGTGCAAATGGGCAGAGCAAGTTTGTCCGATACAGTGCTGGTGAAAAGAAGTAGTTAATAAAAAGAAATAAAAGAAAAAGAATCAAGTTACCAGTCAAGAGTTATCTCAGAGCAGAGTCGTGTTTAATCTTCTTAGTGCACAATATGATTGTGATGACAAGCTTCTGCACATATACCATGATAAATGGATGCTATTCTTTTATGGCAATGATTGCATTATACATTTTGGCGTTTATGGGGCATAATTGCATTTTTTTAGAATATTCAATCTTCTTGACGTGTTTTCATCTATTGTTTTCTCTGACAGCTGGAATAAGACCATGAAGTCAAGTGGCAAAGGCCATAAGGGCCTGGGGTTGCTGAACTGCTTCTGAGCTTCAATTTTCAAGTTAGATTTGCTTGCTATACTTGTTAT
The DNA here is from genome assembly GCF_964106895.1 of Numenius arquata. NCBI lineage: Eukaryota > Metazoa > Chordata > Aves > Charadriiformes > Scolopacidae > Numenius > Numenius arquata. The sequence goes on along the minus strand of NC_133587.1, from coordinate 24,996,755 downwards.
TTTTCTATTTCTATTTGGTGATTTATTTCATATCTAAAATAAAAAAAGCAAACACTTTGAGCCAAAGTCTTTAAACTCTGTGTGCAAAATTGTCATTAGATATTTTGTGGGTGTGGATCAGTAATGTGCAAAAGCAACGTATCATGTAACTGCCTACTGCAGATGTGCAAACAAGAGGTTTTTCATGGAGGCAAATGAACCTGCAGATTGCCTTTGCTCTCCCCCATCTGAAAAATTAGCCTTGCATACGCTTCATATTTTGAAGTAATAACTGATCTTAGTTTGGGACGGTAATAACCATCTTGAAGCAATGAGACTTCAGAGAACTATCTTTGGGGGAAAAAAAAAGTCTATGTGAAATTCAAATGTGGTTTCTTTTTAATTTAATTTTAAATGACAGATCAATAAATTTTGGTCTTTGGTTTCGTCCTTTGTACTCACCTACAGTTCTGCCCCCCCCTGCTTTTTCCCTCCTTCCTCTGTATTTTTCTCTTTTGTGTTGAGTTGCCTTCTTTGTAATCTGAACATTTCTGGCTGTTTCGCAGCTTTTTTACTGTATGGTATGTGGAGGAGCTGGACGGGAGGACAATGATAAACCATTAGCAAAAATATCATAATTCATGTGTAATATTACGAGCATTAAATTAACTGCTATTTAGATATAATTCAGGATGGCCTTGCCTGTAATTTTTTCTTTTTTAACGAGTTGCCATGTATTTAACACTGCTGTCCATTTGCTGGATTCCCTTTGCTTTATGGTAGCTTTTATTTGTCTAATTGTGTATATTTTAATAGTTAACAGTTCCTATTTCTGTCTCATTTGATGCTGGTGCTATTAACAAAGAGAAAACTGAGACCAGATGGTTGCCAAACAGTGAAGCCACCTGGTATACTAGCAATGCCAAATATATTTTCCCCTTCCATTTTTCTTCAGAAAATTACTGAGATGGGTCCACGATTTTTTGAGGATCCCAAGAATGTATGCATGCAACCAGACAAATATCCCAAGCCCTCTTAAGTTTATCCTCACAATTCTCTTCCCTGCTGTTCTCTCTCAGGTAATTCCATCTCTCTCCCTCTTTCTGGTGTCCCACTCCCGTCTTCCAGCCAAGTTCCGTGCTGCCGGCTCTCAGGTTTGCAGACCTTGCTCCACTGAGCTGCCTCTTCACTGAGGCTGTAGGTGCTTGCTCTACCACCTCTGAAGCCACCAGCGCTGCCGGGGTGGGACGAGGAGCTCTCATTGCAAGCAGAATCCAACAGGGTGAACCTGCCAGGAGTCCCCCAGGAGCTTCTCCCCACCTCTTGGGCGATTACTGTTGTGCAGCAAACGAGATAAAAAACACCTTGAAGAGCAAGGCGTTTCGGATGCAGCAGTCTGTGGCTTGCCGTCTGATGCCTCATTGAATCGAGGGCCAAATCTGGACTGAAGCTGTTGTCAGGGATGTGACAGTGTGAGTTGGGACTGACGTGATCACAGACTGCGTACACAATAGTGCACACACCGTGCACAGTTTGCTTCGAGTGGCAGGAGCTAGACTAAGCCAACCAAAAATATTTTTTTCTCTGGTACAAACAGCATCTAGGCTCTGCTCCCCATGGCAGTGCCATACGCTGGTATGAGCTGCACCATGTGCACGGTGACAGACGAGCTCCTCGAATGTGTGCTTCTCACACATTTCAGAAGCCTGGTATAGGCAGTGCCTGCGTCAGTATTGATATATCTTTGAGACAAGCAGCGTTAACACACCATATTGACACAGGTCTGGGTCAGGGAATGGAGTGTAACTCCTCACTCAGCCGCTGCCAGTCCTCCTCTGCCTCCTCTCTTTCCTTCCTCTGCCTTTGTAGCCGACTTCCTGGACCCTGCTGGTTTGTAGACTCCGAATACCTTGAATGATACTGTTGTGAACCCCTGGGTCCTGTGGGTGACTGAGTGTAGGTGTCCGTCTGAACACCCCGGTTGAATTCTGGTGGAGAGAACAACTACCACTATCTCACCTCTCGGCAAATACCCAAATTGCTGCAGTATCTAGTGGATTGAGGGCCAGCACGCTGTGCTAGGAGCTGCACAAATTCAACACCCCCCCCACCCCCCCCCCCCCCCCGCCTGGTATCTGCCTGAAAAGAGCTTATACTCCATTTGTAAGAGCCAGGAGAAGGGTGTAAACAGATGAGATATTCAGCAGTGTGACAGATAGCTGTCTGGAATGCTGTATGTACGATATATCTGTACCTGTTCATTTCTTATGACTCCTTTCCTGTGCTGTGGTGTGACAGTGGTGGTGGCAGCATTGAACTCTCTTCTTGGAGCCCTCTGTCTTGTGCTGGGTGTATGGTGCCTTTATTCCTTTGCTCACCATCCTCTTATGTTATGTACCTGTTCCCAGCATATTCTGAAAGTGTCAGAAGAAAGTGTAGGTCATCCTCCAGTTGGCAGGATTTGAGCTTCGCTATCGCTCTACCAATGATTGCCTCACTGCTCGCATGGTTTCCCTAGCCTGCTGCAGGCCACCATGCAGAACAGTCCCCTTAATACACTGACTCTAGTTGAAGTTGGATTTCTAGAGGTCCGTGTTCCTGCTGGTTACAGGGTGCTGGACACAGTCCCATTACAGCACACGCAGACCAGTTCAGCAGCAGGAGATCTTCCAGAAAAAAAACATCATCAGAATGGCCTCCCTTCAAAACTTTCCATCCTTTGGGAAAGTACTCCAGCATATCTTTCCAGCAGGTAGGGCTTACAATGTGAGTTTAAGCTTTGTCATAGGAAAATAACATAAAAACACTATCTTGGTGGAAATACTGCCCATAAAGTGCCTGCCTAGAATTACTCCTATTTGGCCTGTTTCAGCAACAAGGCATAATGATTCAAATGTGCTTTCCAGAGGAAGTCGCCTGGAGTGACAAGGATGTTGCTTTTTGGGGCTTTTCTGTTGTGAAAGACTGTGTTTACCTTCACACTTCTTTTCTGTATTATATTAAAACTAATTTTTCAATATTTACCTTTTCTCAAAATATGTGAATGTGCATTGAAGTTGACAGTAGACCCAATGATCAAACTTACTGCTGTGAGTAACTGCGTTTCCCCGCAGCCAAAAATATTAAAAATTACCAAGGAAAAGGACAATCATTCTTTGGAATCTGGGAAGTTTGTATCTAATCTCTGTCATTCAAATAAGTATGTTGGAAAGCACATTATGCAATTGCCAGAAGTTGTGCATTTTTCTCTTATGCCAGTGCATGAGGGCCCTCTGGGCTTTGGATGAAATTCTCTACAATTAATGAACGTTTCAGTGCATTTAAATGGGGCTTTTTTTCTGCCTTTTTGATTTGTGGAGGCTGGTTGTATTACTCGCAGAAGCAGTATTGGCCTTCATTGGAATATACCTCCCTCCACGGGTGAATTGAACAGCACAGACCAAAATCCCTGTTGCATCTCACCTATAGGATATCGTATTTCCTGAGAGATTAAAAAGGGGCTAGTGTGCTGGCTGAATGTAGGCTCAGCCTTCTCCCTTCTAGATAAGCAAATCTCTAAAAAATATGCGAACCATTTCATATCTGAGAAAATTAGCATCTTTCGGAGTTTTATTTTAACATCGTGTGCCAGTCCTCCTGTCTCCTTGCATACAAATGACACATACAGTTTGTATCATTACTGTCAGACTATCCCTGCAACTATTCTCCCTCCCCTAAAATAAAAAGATTAGGTTGTCTTGGGAGGTGTAATTTCCTGATTATTAGAAGTGAGAAAGGAATAAAAAAAACAAAACCACAAACAAAAAAACAACAACCCAACCCACCAATATTGAAAGTTATGACAAAGTTATTTTCATCGGTCTACTTTGTTTCACAAGTAGAAAGCTTTACGGTAATGATAAAGCTCATCTGTGTAGAGGTTTTCAAAACCTAAAAGCAATCAGAAGGTAGGATACGTACAGATTTAGGAATGTCATTCCAGTCTTCTATAAGTCAATGACCTCTTTCCTGGTTTCCCCTGGTCACTAAAGAGGAAAAAAACCAAACAACCCAAAACCCAAGCCTGTGGTCTTTAGTGCTTGGAACTAAAAAATAGTTGGTTTTATTATACATTTCTAAGGAGGTTTTGAAAAAGCAGCACAGGATAGCATTTAAATAACAAAGATCCTTCGTTAAATTCCCACCTTCTCTCCACTAACTGCCATTTAACAAAGGGTGCAGTTTTTACGGCTGGGGTGATTTGTAACTGTTCTCTTCTTTCTCTTCCCTCCCTCCTCTCCTACTCATTGTTATTAGCTAACATCTCTGATAAGAAATGCAATATACGGCCCCTGTCTGCTCCTTCAGGATGCCCGGTCTTGCTTTTCTGAAACAGTTTTTTGGTGTTTTTTTTGTTTGTTTGTTTTGTGGGGTTTTTGTTTGTTTGTTTTTTAAAGTTTTCAGTTCATATCTGGAATAATTTCTCTAATTTGTGGACCCTTCTTTTCTTTCCACTTTTTTTTCTGTGTGTAAGCAGGCCCTGCTGCTACACCCCACTTTTTGCTCTGATCCTAGCCCAACCAACTGTCACTTTTTAGCCTGCAGGGAACCTTCTGGTACTAGCATTCCTGCCTTGTTTTTATTAGAAGGGCATCTCTCACAACATATCCCTCGCTGTTTGAAGCAGAAGTCATGTGTATTCAGTAGGAATGAATAATGGATATATTTAAAGGGTACCTTGCCCTTCTCGTTCCTTTGCACGTCATAAATAACCATTCTTTTAGTTTGGATTTACATATTGCTCTACAGGCACAGTTTGGAAAAAATCTGGTGATTCAGCTCTCAACTCAAAAAGCACTGTGCTGTATGCAGCTGATAGTTTCTGTGTCTGAAAACTGATCCCAAACCAAACTCAGTACTGGCCTCTAGAGTTCTGAAGATCTAGGAAACTGGTCATGAATTTATTTTGAAACATCTCACAAAAATACAGCATGACAGGACATATATAGACAACATGATGGGGAACGTTTGAGCTCTGGATAGAGTTCATTTCACCTGGCTTTAGATGTCTTTTTAAGATACCTAAATATATTTTAAGTATTTTTAAGATGTATTTTTATATTTTAAGGTATTTTTAAGATGTTTAAAATGTCTTTTTCAGGGTGAGCTGAGTTGTTACCTGTTTCTCTCCACTCACTGTAAAAGCAAGTTGGTTGATGAGGTTGTGTGTAGATGTCTGTATGAGAGACATCTGCTTTTTGTCCGATGAGCCCGCTGTTCCTGGCCACTTATCACCATCTGAGAGTTCTCTGGAATAATGGCTGTATTAAAGGATAAACTGAATTTGCTCAGAATTTTCCTATTAGCTGTAACAAGCTTTAGCTGAGGCTCCCAAAGAAGATCCCAAAATTGAAGGCCAGGCTTGGAGGATGATTTAATTACCTGAGCTCAGTTTAAGGATGTTAAAGTGAGAGTCTGAGCAACAAATGTTTTTGATGGGGGTGGGATGAGGGGACTGGATGTATTTTTATTGCCTAGATAACTGATAAATGGAGTGGCCTGATTTCCCTGTTACCATCAACGCTGTAAAACTATTCCCAAGATATCATGTTCTCACTGTAGTGCTTTCCCTTGAGCATGTGGCTAAGATTTTTTGATACGTGTCCCTGTGTCTTGTAGCTTCAGGAGTCTAGGACAACCTATGTCTCTTTCCCCCTGAGTTGTGGCAGGACTGTGGTCCAATTCCTGGTGTGCACAGGGAAGCGTGGGCTTGAGCCAGGGACTCTGGAGTGATGAGCCAACGTTCTCTTTGTGAATGAGGTAGATTACCCATCTAAGCGTTTTCTAGGTGTAGAGGCAAACAATCTGGAGGTATTGGAAAGAGTATACTCAGATGATTCAAGCATCAGAGTGGATGCAGAAAAGGCAGTCAGAACCAGGTTGCAACACTTGATTTTACTGGTGGCCTTTGGCATCTTCTGACCTCAGTTCATGTGGCAATTTTGGAATTGTATGACTTTTCTGTGTTTCTAACAGTTTCACTCTGCTTGTTGTCATGATAATTGAGAGGCTGATGATGTAAATATCAGGTTTGCATCTACAGGAAGGTGCCTACATACTGAAGGGCAGGGGAGAGGAACTACCTATCTTGCCCATTTAACTGTAAGCAGATTCTGAAATCCTTAAATTTTTTCTGCCCTCCAAGCTATTTTTCCTCCACTCAGTAATGAAGATAAAACCCTATACGGAGGCAGAGGAATGGACTGCGTGAGACATCTATAACTAATATGGCAAAGGGGGTACAGAGCTTGTACAACAGGTATGGATTTTGCAACCAGGGTTGCACTGCAGGCTTCCACTTGATAAATCAGTTTCCAAGAAATAACTGATAAATGATGGAATAAACAGTTGTAAGGAGCTTCCATAAGAGCACATAAAGGCAAATGGTACATTAACTCCATAGAATAAGAGATGGCATGTCCTTATCAAGGAAATATATAAGAGAAGCTGTAGGATAATAAGGCATGGGGATAGTTTACTATGTAAATGGTATATAAGGTGCCAGCTACATGGCACCTGAGTGACAGACATGAGACACCCCGAGTTTGCTAAGCTGTTAGCAGAGGCCAGAAGGTATAATTGCCATTGCATTTCATCATTTTCTGTAATGCCTGTGTGCCTGCATGTTTGCTTTGCTCGCATCTAGATTTTTTTTCACATCTCTTTCCTCTGCACTTTGTTTGGGGCTGCATTCTGGTTGCTCTCAGTTGGACTCATTTCAGCCCCTTTCTTCTGCTAGAGCAGCGAATGTTCCCTGATTTTTTGGCAGTTGTTCATGGAAGTTTTACAGACTTTTTTTTTTTTCCCCATGCGTGTCATTTGCTGGTTTCTGCTGCCTGATAGTATTTGTTTTGGTTACCTTTTGCATTATATGATTACAACTTGCACACTTGCTCTATACAGTTTTCTGAAGCCGATCTTCTTTACATCCCATGCTATATGTTTTAGTTCAGTTTTTGGCTTGGCTTTTTGAATTTTTTTGCTCTCTTTGGACTAATATGGTCCTTGTGTTATATGAAAGATTTATTAGGTGGGTTATTGGTGGTTTTTTTTGGGGGGGTGGGGGTTGGGGAGAGAGGGCAGGACTTAGTGTTTGGTTTTTTTCCTCCTTTTTTATTTTCCTCCCCAGAATGGTTGTTGTGGCTGCCTGTCTTTTCTGTGGATGTGCATTTTTGGGTTATAACTTTCTGGAACATAGTGGGCAGATGCCTCTGAGCTCTGCTAGTACTATGAGCCAACTAAAGGCTGCATGGCCATGGTTTGTGTGGCACTGAGCCCAAGCTAACATATCCTGCCTCTCAGCAGGACTTACTAGCTCAATCTCGGTGCCCTAGCCAACCAGCAGTTACGCATTTTCTGTCCAGCTTGGAGAGTAGGCAGAGCAAGCTCACACGTGCTTGTGATTTTCTGCGTACTTCCTTCAGAGTACACAGCTCATGAGCTCATCAATTTCCTGGTGGATGCCTGAGCATTCTCCTTCCTGATGGAGAGAACGGCAATACAGTGACTGTTTAGTTCAGAACCTGGAGTTAAAACCATATTCCAAGATTTAGTTGGTTTTTTTTTTTTAATTTTATTTTTTCCTCTTGTACCCACTTTATGTCTGATAATTATCCTTCTCTTTGGAGGAGTTTGCTGTCACTAGTTTCATTTTTGAGGTTATTATTAAAATTTGTGGTAAAATATCAGGTTGCATTTAGATTATATATATGTATATATCTCTCATTTTCTGCCTGGAGATGAGATACGGTAAAAGCAGATCTATTTCTGTTGTGGCAGAGTAAGAAATCCTTCACATCCTCAGACTTCTGTTCCTTGGAGATAAACTAGTTCAAATAGAGAATATACCAAATGATAAAGTGGACAGAAGATCTGACAGTATTTCTCTGAAACGAGATGAGGTTGCAACTTCATCTCTCCTTGGCTGCAGTTCTGCACGGAATTTGTTTACTGCTTCTCAAATGTTGATGTAAAGTTTCTTTCACAAATTAAATGGATGATAATTGCTGGTGGAAATGGGGGCAAAGCAGTTAATCTGCCACTGGCTCGTTCTTTATGTAGCCTTCTCTGGGCACGTGGACTTTGAAGAATATTAGTGCTGTTTTAATAAAAAAGGATATGACTGGCCTCCACTTTGCCCAATAGCAAAACAAGGTGCAAGGCACTTGAGCAGCATATTTAGTGACATAAAAATAATTTCTTGAGCGGAAGCACCTAAGTAGTTTCAGTGGCAATAACTTTTGATGGAGTGGAGCCTCGGTGATTTGTTTGGATGTCAGCCTGTTGAAACAGTCTTGGATCGCCCTCTACTCAGTCATAATTTTACTTGGATCCCAGCTACTGTTCACATGCTGTTGTGATACATCCAAATGGAGGACTCCATCTTTCTCTCATTCTGAAATTATTGATCTCTCACTGCCTCCAGTTTCCTGTCCCTGCACATCCCGGGGTCTAGAACGCTTTTTCGTGTGATTTTTCTGTGAACCACTCTCACCATCCTCGGTATAAAGAGACCACATTATAGAGACATTATCTTAGAGTTACTATTTATACATTTTAATTTGCACCCATCCAACATTTTAACTCTTCTGACGTGGATTCCAAGATTTTTATTTGTTAGAAGTAGTTCCCTGGCAAAACTGTGAAGGTCCTCAGGGAATTACAGTGCAGAGATTTGCAGATGGTCGGAGACTTGCTCAGATGTACTCTACAGGGTTGCAGAGACAGACTTGCCCAATGTTTGAATGGTGTATATAGAAAGACCGTATATTTAATGTTAGTGATGGCACTTGAACCTTTTAACTCAGTATATTTGAAAATGTTTTTTGTAGTGTTGGAGTGCTGGCCTTTTCAGATTTAAAACATCTTTAAATGAGAAACTTTCTTCTCTCAGAAAGTTTCAACTATTATGATGAAGGCTTCAGAGCTGTGAGTTCTGAAAATGTCTTTTTTACTATATTAAAAGGAAAGATTTCTGAAATATGACCGTGTGCATTCTAAAGACTGAAAAAATTACAAAATGCAGTCTTGGGGAATTTTTGTTTTGTTTTATTTTACTCCCTACAGGTGTTTTTTTTTTTTCTTTTAGCACAGATTCCTTTAGCTGACTAAGAACAGTAAAACTAAGGGGGTGAAATCTTCAACCCTGTAGTCCCCTCGTTCCACCAACACTCATTCATCAGTGGCCTTTTAGGATTCCATAGCTCCTTGATTTCCCTAAGGAATGCCCAACCTGTAGCTTCCAGTTCATATAAAAACCTGAGGACAGTTTAGTCTGCCCTGATGGCTGTTCCCAGTTCTTGTCTTCCAGATGTCTCTTTAGATTTACTGTGGACAATATTTCTAATTGAGTGACAGTGGGAGGGCCATGTTTTACTGCCATTAGGAGAAGCAGTGCTTGGGGAGGTTGGGTACCAGCTGTTGTTGGGTCTTGGATGGTACTTAAATGTAGCTCTAATACAAGCAGGATATGAATGGGATTTAGAGTTACGGGCGATGTTAGAAGACAGGCTATGCCATGAAGACTGAAACCTAGCTTTGTCAGGTAGGATAATGTTGGGGATCCTTCGTAAGAGAGATTAGTCAAATTAAAGGAAGTCTTATTGAGTTTAATCATGAATTGTTTTTTATGTTTGATTTACCTGTAAACACTTTTTTTTTTTTAGCCATGTTCATAAAACCCTAAATTGCAGAGTAAATTTTTTCTCTGTCTTGCTATTATGTTTATAAGAAGCAAGATAAATCAAGGCAAAATCAACAGATGTAGGTGCTCTATGGAAGAAAAGGATCCAAACAAAAGCATCTTTGCCAAAATGTACCTGAAGGACCTGTACTGTGGGAGAGGATTTCTTGCCAGTCTGTAAAAACCAGTGCATTAGCAGATGGTGACCTTTGGGAAAGTGTTGTGTGTGCTGGGCACAGAAGGAGCAGATGGCTCTGGGCAAACCTCAAAAACGACATACTGAAACAAATTCATAAATATTCAGGGTGTGGTAAAGATTGTAGGTCTGTGAACATTCCCCTCGGGGCAAACATGGTGTGAGGGGTCCCGTTCTCTCTCTGCTTACTCCTTCCTTGCTGGACATCAGGCATTGATGATGCCACAGTCTATGGGGCTGTGCAGTGTGTGAGAGTAAGGAAAGGTGATATTTTGGAAGCAGGTTATTGGCATAGTTACCTGGTCTGTACAGGAAAGTGAAGAAGGGACTGTACATGAAACCAGCTTTGATATTGCCTTAGCTTTGGGGGATTTAATATTCACTTTGTAGTGGCTGAGTAACTTTTTGAGGTAGAGATGGAACGAAGAGTGTTTATGAAGTCGACATTATTCACAGCTCTCTGGTGATGATAAGAGCATGAGGGTCCACCATGCTGAATTCTTTTTATGATTTTGTTTTATTTGGTGTTCCTGGATTCCTATATTTGTCCAACTGATATGCGCTTCTGTTATTGCAAATGAGTCTGGACTAAGGGTAGGTGCCAAAAAACGCAAGAGAATAATCAATCTTTTAGGCTCTGTTTATATTTTCAGTGTATTTTTCTCAGGAAAAATTAATCTTGTTTTGCTAATAGGTGGCTTTGCTGCCAAGTACCAAGTATATAAAAAAAAAAAAAGTGCAGCATTTTCTCCAGCATAAGATTTTATGTACAGAGTAAGGTGGACCCTCTGTCCTTGGCTGACAGGATTTACACAATCCTGTCTTTGAGCCTCTCAGAGATATCTTGCTGATGCCACGAATTTGAGAAGTTTAGTTTGTTAAAGATCTGTTGGATCACTTAGTCCTTTCACTGTGGGTCTGTGCAGAATTACTTCTCGTGAAGTATTTTCACTTAAAACTTTTTCATTTATGGTGATTTATTACTGTTTTATTTCTAATGTTTATGCCACACGTTGTTTCTCAAAGGATCAATTTTTCAGGGCACACACTACCGAGGGTGCTCTGCATTTGTGAGGCTGCACTGAATTTTGGAGCCAAGAGGGAGGCATTACAAACCACTGGCTGGGATTTTGGTGAGGAGTTGTTAAAAAGCATCTTTGTAGGAAATTACCTCATTTATTATTCCATCATTAGGGGTTATAGACATTTCCATTTCAAAACTAAATTTCAAGGGTTCCAGTTTGGTGTGGGTTGACCTTGGCTGGCTGCTGGGTGCCCACCAAGATGTGCTCTCACTCTCCCTCCTTGGCAGGACAGAGGGAGAAAATACGATGAAAAAAACCTTGTAGTTTTAATGGAAAAAAAAAAAGCAAAGGCCATGCATGGAAGCAAAGGAAAAAAAAAAATCTATTCTCTACTTCCCATCAGCAGGCGATGTCCATCCACTTCCTGGGAAGTAGGGCCTCAGTACACTTATTGGTTGCTTCAGAAGACAAATGCCGCTCCCCTCCCTAGCTTTTGTTGCTGAGTGTGTTGGTTTACGGTATGGAATATCCCTTTGGTCAGCTTGGGTCAGCTGTCCTGGCTGTGTCCTCTCCCAACCTCTCACTCACCCTCCACCTTTGGGTGGGGTTGGCAAGATACTCTTGATGCTACGCAAGCACTGCTTAGCAATAGCCAGGACGCTGGTGTGTTATCAACACTGTTGTAGCTAGAAATACAAAGCATAGCACTCTATGGGCTGCTGTGAGGAAAATTAACTCCATCCCAGCCAGACCCAGTATGCAGTTAAGTCATTCACTGTAGTGATATTTACAGCTCCTATACAGAATATTCTTTTGTGTTGTAAATTGGTTTAAAGTCATTAAATTGCATTTTACTCCCTGATTTTGCAGTTACAAAAATTTTATGGGTAAGAAAAATTTGAATTTTTTAATTATCTAAAATTGGGGGTCAGTCAGAAGTTGTTTTCTCCCATCTTCATTCAGATGCATTCTTGATACTGAATAGGACGTTTTTGGATCCAAATTCTGAATTACTGATGGTATCTTAATTGTCTGACATTTTCTGGAAGCTGCAGGGTTTTGTTCTTTTGGGCTGAACTGTGGCCTTCATGAAACGTTAAATTTCTTTGTGATTTTTTTTTATAACTTAAAACTACATTTTGAAGTTAGATAGCAAAATCCGGTAATGCATATATTAACTCTGCTAATATTTTAAATTCATAGATTCATAGATTGGTCCAGGCCAGAAGGGACCTCCAAAGGTCATCTAGTCCAACCTCCCCGCAGTCAGCAGGGACACCCCCAACTAGACCAGGTTGCCCAGGGCCTCGTCGAGCTTCACCTTGAATATCTCCAGGGAAGGGGCCTCAACCACCTCCCTGGGCAACCTGTTCCAGTGCTCCACCACCCTCATGGTAAAGAATTTTTTCCTAATATCCAATCTAAATCTCCCCTTCTCCAACTTAAAACCATTGCCCCTTGTCCTGTCACTGGCGGCCTTTGTAAACAGACCCTCCCCAGCCTTCCTGTAGGCCCCCCTCAGGTACTGGAAGGCCGCTATGAGGTCTCCCCGGAGCCTCCTTTTCTCCAAGCTAAACAACCCCAGCTCCCTCAGTCTGTCCTCATAGGAGAGGTGCTCCAGCCCCCTGATCATTTTGGTGGCCCTCCTCTGGACCCGCTCCATCAGGTCCATGTCCTTTCTATATTAAGGGCTCCAGACCTGCACACGGTACTCCAGGTGAGGTCTCACCAGAGCAGAGTAAAGTGGCAGAATCACCTCTCTGGATCTGCTGGCAACACTTCTCTTGATGCAGCCCAGGATGTGATTGGCCTTCTGGGCTGCGAGAGCACATTGCCTGCTCCTGTCCAGCTTCTCGTCCATCAGCACCCCCAAGTCCCTTTCCTCAGGGCTGCTTTCTAATACCTCATCCCCCAGTCTGTATTTATACTGAGGATTGTTTCTTCCCAGGTGCAGAATCCTGCACTTGCTTTTGTTGAACCTCATGAGGTTCATCTGGGCCCACCTCTCCAGCCTGTCCAGGTCCCTCTGAATGACATCCCGTCCCTCTGGTGTATCGACAACACCACACAGCTTGGTGTCATCTGCAAACTTGCTGATGGTGCTCTCAATCCCTCTGTCTATGTCTTTGATAAAAATGTTAAACAGTACTGGTCCCAGGACGGACCCTTGAGGGACACCACTTGTCACTGCTCTCCATCTGGACTTAAAGCCATTGAGTACCACCTTCTGGGTGCGACCATTCAGCCAATTCCTTATCCACCGAACCGTCCACCCATCAAATCCGTATCCCTCCAATTTGGCAAGCAGGATGTTGTGAGGAACCGTGTCAAAGGCCTTACAGAAGTCCAGATAGATCACATCCATAGGTCGCCCCTTGTCTACTGACCTAGTCACTTCATCATAGAAGGCCACTAGGTTAGTCAGGCAGGACTTGCCCCTAGTAAAGCCATGTTGGCTGTCCTGAATCATCCCCCTGTCCTCCATGTGCCCAAGCATGGCGTCCAGAAGGATCTGCTCCATGATCTTCCCAGGCACAGAGGTGAGGCTGACAGGTCGGTAGTTCCCAGGGTCCTCCTTTCTTCCCTTTTTAAAAATGGGTGTGATGTTTCCTTTCTTCCAGTCTGCAGGGACTTCACCTGACTGCCATGACTTTTCGAATATCATGGAAAGTGGCTTTGCAACTTCATCAGCCAGTTCCTTCAGGACTCTGGGATGGATTTCATCAGGTCCCATGGACTTGTATATCTTTAGATTCCTTAGGTGATCACGTACCATGCCTTCAGTTATAGTGGGATGGACTTTGTCACCTGGATCCTCAACTTGTGGGCCATCAACACAAGAGCTAGGAGGAGAGGGGTTGCCAGTGAAGACTGAGGCAAAAAAATTATTGAGAACTGCCTTCTCTTCCTCCGTTGATACAAGTTCCCCATTGCTGCTCATTAGGGGGGGTACATTTTCTTTAACCTTCCTTTTCTGATTAATGTACCTGTAGAAGCCTTTCTTGTTTTTCTTTATGTCCCTTGCCAAGTCCAATTCTAGCGGTGCCTTGGCCTCCCTGACCTCATCCCTACACAGCCGGGCAACATCCCTATACTCTTCCCAGGTTGCCTGTCCCTTCTTCCATTTCCTGTGTAGCCCCATCTTACCCCTTAGTTTGACCAGCAGGTCCCGTCTCAACCATGGTGGTTTCTTGCCTTCCTTACCCAATTTCCTTACCCAATTTCCTACATGTTGGGATTGAGATCTTATGATCTCTGATTGAGATCATAAATTATTTATTTATGATTTCAGAGTAGTTGCTCTAAAGGATATAGTTAACCTTACTCCTCTGAAGTGATTTATTAATAGCGAGTAGGAGTCCTTTTTATCTGACTGACGGATTAAAATAATGCGAAGTTAAAACTATCTAGTTCCCTCCCTCTCCTGTTCTTTTGTAAGACCAAAAAAGCTCATTTGAAGTTAACGGCTGGTACATTTGGAACTAGTAACAGGAAATGCTCTTTCTAACAATAGGTAATCTTTCTTATAGGCAGGGTTGAGCCCATTTCCCATTACAAGATGTGTTCGCTTCGTCATAATTCTGGTAAACTTTAAGCAGTAAGGCTGATCATTTCCGTGTCAGCTGTCCCCCTCAGGCCAAATTTGGAATTTTTATGCAAAATACTCAGCTGTTTCCAAGGCTGAGAGCAGAACAGACTTTATTCTCTTAGTTGAAATTCTTGACACTTTTGGTTTGGTTTTTTTTTTTTTTTTTTTTTTTTTGTGTGTGTTGAACAGCTCTGTTGTGTTAGCATTTAGGGCTGAAGATTTGAAGCTTTCTGAGATGGAAGAAAGTCTTTTGTGTTAGGCACGTGTCCTTGGCTGTAGAAGTCTGTCCAAATCTGGTAAAGTTTTGTATGACTTCAAATAAAGTTCACATATACTTATAAGACCTCTTTCTTAGCACCAGACAGTCTGGAATATTATGTCCAGCCAGTATGATCAAGGAAGCCTCTGCGAGTCAGTGGGAAGATGGAGAGCCATTTGGTAGAAGTAAAGGGAGGTAATAGGCAAGGAAAAAAGTGTATTTGAGAAAGGTATTTGAAGTGCCTTGGGTAAAGTGACTTAGCAAGAAGCCATGGAGAAGTGGACTAGACTAGTTTAGAAGCTCAGAGGGAGACAAAGTGATGCCTGATAATGGTGGTCAAATGGAAAGAAATGGCTTGAACCTGGGGGAGAGGAACAGAAGGGCATGGGCCACCAGTCCATGCTTTCCTCAAAAGCCTGAGTGGAAGCTCTGTTTCCTTAGTCTGAGGGTGACATGAAAAGAATATACTGGTCTGAAGTCATTTGTGTGTGAATTTCAGCTAACTCTGCAGGTGGAACACAGGAAAAATGGTTGTTGCTGTGGTCATTTACTACTACAGTGTCTTAAGGATTTGTATGATGTGCCTATGTGTGAACAGTATACAATGATATCTATATGAACTAAAGCTGCATTTAAAGAAAACGCAAAGGGTTTTTTTGAGGATTAGGATGGGCAGGATAAACTGTATTCTATCGCCTTGTGAAACTTTACTTTTTATGATCGAGGGTATTTTTTCCTGTATACCACCATGATAATATTAAGTGCTTGGTGGTGAATTAAACCTCAGCCAGCCTTGAACTAAATGTTTGGTGCATTAGCTGGATGTTTTCTGGTTACCAATTGTGTGAAGGAGAATACTGCTTTTTCTACTACTGCTCTCCCATGTGTTGCAAAATCTGGATGTGTATAGTGAATAACGCAGGGGACATAAGAAGTGAAAGGAAAATGTTATGGATAAGGCAGCTGAATTCATCTGTGGAGACATGGGTCCCAACTCTGTTTTTGCTACGGAGTTCTGTCTGTTGCTCAACAGTGACTTAAGATTTTGTGGATTTCATCTTGTTTCTTTATGTTGAAATTGAGATTGCCCAAGACTCATTTACAGAAGTGCTGAGTATTTGTACAAGTGACTTAAGTCCATAATTTGAACATATTCAAGTGTTAGGAATGTGCCAGTGAACACCCTCAGACCCCTGTATGGTTTTAGAAATTAAGCCTTTTTCACCTCGGTTTGCAGGTTGCTCTAGAAGTACAGATAATACCATTCCTGCTTTCCAGGGTGCATTATGAAAATTGATTAATGACTGTGATGAGAGCTATAACGCCCCACCGCCCTGAGGAAACTAATATCCCTACCTTGATGGTAGGATTTGAATAATCTGGTCCAAAAAAGGATACAACCACCTATAGAGCCATCTCTGCTGTGTACAGAATAAAGCAGGGGGCTGTCAAAGGGTGATAAACGAGGACCCGATTAAAGACAATATCCAAATGCATACATGCGAGAGGGACAAATTAAGCTTGTATAGGCAGCCATTCCCTAACTTGTGAATGTTTGACTTTGCAATTTTCTAAATACTCTTTTCATGCAGCATTTTTTTAAATGAGTAATTTACGTTTCAACTGGGGAGGAGAATGGTAGGCTCATCATGAAGAGAAGCTGGAATGCGAAGGTGCCTATCAGAAGACTCCAGATACAGTTATAGCTATTTTTTTTGTGTGGGAAAATAAGTGCTTGCTTGATGCTGTGCTGGCATCCGTAGTTCTGTGGTTACTGCTCTGAGAATGAAGTGACCACGGAGAGGGAGAGATCTCTCTACAGTTACTGTATGCATGGAGGTGAGCCCACGGCACCCCCGGGGGAGGCAGTTGCCCGGGTACTGGGGAATTTTGCCCAGTTGCTGCCTATCTCTGTCTGGATGAAGGAAGGCTTTCCCTTTAAGGGCTGAAAGCCTTTCTCAAATGCTTTATTTACAGTAAAAAAGAATTGCTACATTGCTAGAGGCACATTGTGGAAAATGAAAACAACCCTGTTCTTCTGTATTTTCTATTCTGTAGGTAAAATACAAAAGAGACTTTGAAGAAAGCAAAGGAAGAGGGTTCAGTATTGTGACCGATACGCCCGAGTTACAAAGACTGAAAAGGACTCAGGAACAAATCAGTAATGTATGTGACTGCCACCTAAAGTGATTGTAGATGGAGAAATAGTGTGTCTAAGAAAAGGCGTGTTTGGTGTTTCTGATGAAGTCTGTGAGAGTGAAGAATCTGATTTTGGTGACCGATTTGTGTATGTCAGATTTTGAAGTGTGTGTAACTTTATACCACGGACTTGTACAGCACATGGGTGATGTGTGTTCACCTCTCCAGCTTTCAGCAAGTATGCTCAAAGTATTTTCTATATTAAAATGATTTGACCCTTTTTGCTTTTTTAATAGATTTGCCAGCAAGTAAAATTACTTTTGTAACTTTTTATTTACATGTAAACTGTATAAATTATGTAAGTTATAAAGTTTGATCTTTTTTTTAGCAGGGGCTGTCAAAATTAGCATAACTGCCAAGATGGAGTTTTCTAGAAGCAGATAAGGTCCTGATACTGGGTTTTAAAAGAAAATATAAGCAAGACAATGTTCTGCAAGATGAGAAAGGAATGGCAAATAACAAAACCATGTGTTTCATTAGCTTAGAGCTTGAATGGAGACCGCTTTCAGGAGTAGGATTTTTAAAAATGGGACTTTTCCTGACTTATGTTTTCACTAGGAAAGTTATTTATTTATATTGTATTCCCTTGTTGCACACTTAACTCACTGCATGATGGAATATTGGATGATATGTAGTGCAAGTTATGATATGTATGAAATAGGTTAAGAACTAGAGGGAGCTAGAAGTGATACAGAATCAACACCATCACCTTGTCCTTGCTTCCCTCCTGATTGTCCTTCTGCTGCGAGAACTTGTCTCCATAGATAATTTTGTGAATTTTTTTTTTAATCCTTCCATGTAGTAATGAAATAACGGCATGGCATCAGAAGCACCCAGTGTAAGTACAATCAGAAGAAAATGATGGAGTTTATTTACTTGAAAGAAAAAAATTTTTTCTTGGTTGGGATGTTATTGAAAAGAAAAAAAAGAGTCACTGAAAAATACTAGTTTATCACAGCAATGGAGATGTACCATTCTTGCTGAAGCATTCCCTAGTTAAGATTTTGATGTCAAGAGCTGGTCTTTGAGGTGAAAAATTGGGGCTCGTTTCCTGGAGCCCTGGCCAATGGGGAAGACAGTTAATTTAAGAGCCATGCAATTGCTCCTGTGGGTAGGTAAGACGAGAACAAAAGCTCATACCTTATATTAATGCTGGGGCTGACTGAAATGTCTGATTTTTGAGAGAGAAAGATGTATTCTTCAGAGTGACAAAAAGCGTGGCTATTAAGGCTTCCTTGTGGGATCTGGGAAACTTCAGTGAGTCCCTGCTTTTAATCAGCTGTATTTTTTATTCAGACCAGGGACTTAAATTAGGTCCTCTCATGACCTACATAGCTTCTTCGAGCAAGAGTGATTCTTTTGTGTGGGGTAGTTCTGGAACACATCAAGGAGATGAAACGAGCAATGCTCTGATGAATACTTAATCCTTTGCATGGGTCTGCCCTGATAGGAGAGGTTGGGAGGAGTCCTCTGCAGCAGGCCTGTGGTACTCACTTTTGGACACTGGCATGCCAAGAAATTTAATTAGATCTCCCAAGCTCAGTACCCTCAACATTAGAATATAGAATCGTATGACACAGCTCACTTGCATACTCTTTCTCTCTCTCTTGTTCAAAGCATATTGGGTTTTCTGTTGTGGGAAAGGGGGAAAATAAAAACAAACAAGTAGTTTTGTGAAATGGGAAGGAGTTTTCTTCCCATCTCTATTTTTGAGTGGGACATGGGAGTTTCTCTTCTAGCAGAAGACCTTGTGCAATTTATGATACTGTTTGGCTCCTGAATGAAAGGTATCTACTTGACTTTTCAGACCCTGAAATATATTTTTAAGTGTGAAAAGTGTTCTTCTTTTCTATTTTTTTTTTTTCAGTTTTTTTTCTTGGTGGTTGGATGTACCACTTCTGTCACTTCATTCCTAACCACCCAGTCTTAACAATATAGATTTGTTCCATCCAGCCTTAACAATAGGGAGTTGTTCTATTCAGCCTTAACAGTGCAGAGTTGTTTTCTTTTCCTGATTTATGTAGCTGACAGAGAGTCCAAGTCATGGACTCTATTAGAAATAATTATTATTGAAGGGTAAAAAGGAGTTTTAAAACGTGCATGATAAAAGAATTTGCATTTCATTTACGCTTAAACTAAAATAATAATTTGATTTATAGCATTACATCCTAGAAAAATAATTCTGCATAGGCCACAGTTTGACTCTAATTAGAAGACTCCTGTACTATAAAAGTGCATTCCACACAGAGTAGTTTCTGTATTTATCAGATTAACAGTATACATCACGGACTAAGGATCTAATTAAGGTTTCAAGACATTGAAAGGTAAGCACTTTAATAATTCTAAAATAATTTTACTTTTCATATGTAGCAAAATGGAAGAATACTAATATATATATTTAATTTTCAGTTTTGTTTTGATTTCACCTTGAAGTATTTAGAAACTTCTCAAAGAGCCTATTTGAAACAAAATTGTAACAACTTCATTGAAGGGGTAAGTGAGCACAGTTAAGTGCTATTCTTGATGAAGATAAATAACAAAATAAACCTAATGATAATAGACGTTACTTAGCAGAAATCTTTGTAAAATAATGTCTTTTTGTCCTGGTATGAAGTTTTGCAGCATACATTAGGTCCCTTCCAACCCCATATCATTCTGTGATTCATTCTGTGATTCTGTGAACATTAATATTAGCACAGTGCTCTGACTTTTTATAGAATCTCTTATGCTATCAATATAACCCTTGCAAGGAAAAAAGATAGTGGGGGGAGTGGGAGGAGAGTGGGTTGATGGAAGGGGCTGGATTTCGGTTGCTATTTTGCCACCAGCGATCCTGCCTCTGAAGACTTAGGCCAAACTAGTGGAATTTATTTTGTGGCTCCATGGACGTGTCAGGATCAGAATGGAGTTTCTTAGAAAAGAATGAAATTTACCTGTGTCTCACGTTTTTTAGCATTAAAAGCCTAATTCTGCAGGTTTAACACATGCTCGTTAGAAAGAATCATGAATTCTCTCTGGGACATTCAGGTTCAGCTGCCCCAAACTGCAACAGTTATAGCTGCTTAGCACTGAGTTAGCTTGAAAGGTGGAAACCACACGTACTAATGTGCTAGTCTAGGTTGGTGTGGGGAAGACTGCATAAACTAAGCAGCTTTTTTAACCGATGGGTTTGCAGGACTTATAGTACCCTTGGCATGACTGAGCAGGCTTTTTAAAATTAAAATAAATTTTACATGTTAATATGTGTGAAAATGTTTATAAGTGTTATAAAAAATGTAGAAGTTTATAAGTATTATAGAAGGTTTCCAATTATTCCAAATATAAAATTTCCATCACTACTTCTGCAGATGTCATTGTTTCTTGGCATTGAATAGGTAGTTAATACACACAAAATTTATACTGTTCATACAGAGAAATGTGTTAATTTTTTTAAAAGACCTTGCAGTGGTTTTTGTCCGTCTTGAACTTTGAGAGGATTTTCAATAGGAACGCAAATATTATCAAAACAAAAAATACCACGTATTTTTAGGTGATTTTGCCAATAAACTAACTGTAAACTGATTTTACAAGGAAAAAGTTAAGGTGGCAAAAGGAACACAATAATTAAAGAAGATGGCAAAAGTCTTTTTATTGATCTATCATGGCACACGGCTAAATGAAGAAGTGGGAACTCAATCTAATAATATTTCCTTTGGGGAAATGGAACACTTTCAGCAGTTTGCAGCAATGAGCTGCAGCTTACTGCCACTGCACTTTTATGTCTAGATATATGGTTTGAAGCATGTTTTGTCCTATGTGAAATAAGTCGCTCTTTCCTAAATATGTTCCTGGTAAATGTCTGCAAACTATAAAGCAAAACAGGTGTCCATACAAATTGATGGAGTGAGAAGCTTTCATTAAGATAAAGGCCAGTGCTTGGATAGTAGAGATTGCTGGCATGGCTGTATGGCTGGAAGGGCACATGGAAGCTTTCACAGTGGCTGCCCTCATTACATTGAGAGCCCGTGTAAGCATTTCTCACTTCCACATTCGTGCTGTTGTGAACTGAAGTCATGTGGGAGCAAGAAGCAGTACACATCTGTGCCTTTCTTCCCTTCGAGAACTAGCAAAATGGAATCGTGCAGTTCGTTTATGTGTATGTGACTAGTTTTCCAGGAGGTTTGGATTGTATATGAAATGAAGACTATACCTTAAGGTAAAAAAGGAAAATAATAAACCAGATTAAATTTGGTTTACATCGGATGTTTCTAAGGTGTAAGATCTTCACCTATTTTGGTGAAGACCTTAAGTTAGAAAGAACAGTAGAGTTAGTAAAGAGAATGTCACTGAATCACCCCTGGGAGTTGGCGATGTCTCCCCCATGTACTAGGAGTTGAATTCTTTACTGAAGTTAGAGAAGCTTGGATGCAAAGAGAGAGAGAATGAAATCCAGCTGATTTTGGGAAAGCCACAAATAAAGCTAACCAGTAGCAATTTTTTTTTTAAAATTAAAAAAAATCCTGATTCCAAGAAATAAATTAACATACTTTAGCTTATTTGTGTGAAAACAATGTTTTAAACATTCATTGAATTATTATGTAAAATTGTACTTTCTTTAGATATAATTTTTGGTTACATACAATATAATTTTCTTATAAATTAAAATCTTGTAACATTCTCAAATACAGTGTATGTGGATTTGAATGACAAAGGCTGTTTATTCATTGTCTTTAATGAAATATGGTGCATGTTTGTTTTTTTTTTTTTTTTTAAGTATGAAGGGTCACATTCTACCTCCATTTAAATGTATACAGCTTCAGGGGAAGGATTCCCCCCATGATTTGAATCAGCTAAACACCTGTTTTCTGGACAAAGACACATATGATAAGGAGTTGGGTACTACCTCAGACGTGATCTAAATACGTCTTCATGTAGCAACTAAAAGAGGAAACAAATGACATTGCTACTGTGCTTGTGCACATCTGAAATTAGAAACTCTCCCTAGCAGACACTGAGCCGTGGGTCTGTATTTGGAAGCTATTGGCAGAGTTGTTCAACCTATTTACTTCCTCAAACATAAAATGGCCTCTTAAGTTGCCAAAACAGATTGTAGAGAAAATTGGCAGGAGAAGATGTTAACAACAAGGCCCAGAGCTCCACTTGTAGGATTCACAGCGTAAAGCCTCATCTCTAAGGGCTTTTTTCCCTCCATTGAATTCAAGTGAAGGAGAAGAATAGCATGAAAGGGAACAAGAAAAATTGACAGCAACATCAATGTCTACATTTCACAAAACCAACCATGGCATATCAATGAAGAGACTGCGTAAGCATGTTAAATTGCATACAAAAAGAGCTTATATTGTTCTGGGCAATGCTGGGATTTTCACTGTTTCTGAAGTGATTCACGTTTTTTCTGGCTTTCATATGCCTAAGCATGATTTTTCTTTTTGTTGTTTCATTTGGAAAATATGCATTTAATCATATATGTCAGCCATGTCTACTATCACAGTCAGAATAGCACTCGCTGACCAGTGTACAAAGTGCTGCTTGCCCATAGCAGGCATGGAAGGCTCGGTGTCCCATGGTACCGATTGTCTTCTGCTCCCCTTGGTTCCTCTGACCTCCAAGAACTCCTCCAAGAGCTATTCCAACTCCAAGAGCTATTCCTTATTTGGTATGCTGTAGGCTTAGTTCCACACAACTGCATTTCGAATATACTGCATATAACTCACGTGATTAAGCTGGAACACCAGTTGTGTTCCACGGCTTTTTTTTTTTTTCTGTCTGGAAGCTAGGAGGTTGAATATGTTATTCCTATTGCTAATACTAGTGTACCACTGCAAGAAGGTGGAGTTCCTACTGTGCTCCGGTATGGTGAACATGCATGCGTAGAGTCATGTCCAACCTTGTCCCTTTACTAGGTTTTATTTCTAATCTTCCTTTGTATAGATACGCACAAATGGAAATTCTGAGAAGTGCCAGGTCATTTGGCTTTCTAATATTTCTGTGTTGAAGTGTTTTTGAGTTTTCGTTTTGGCTAAGCAGAAATAATTCTGCCTTTAAATGCAGAGTTCTAATAAATGCTTTAGAAATGACTTAGCAGAAGAATCACATTAATAGTCAATGACTATGAGTATTTTTTGCAGATTTTTTTTATAGCTTTCATATACTGTACAGCTTTCAGAAATTTGTAAAATGACAGAAGACATGCTTAAAAAATAATGAGTCTAAGGAAATGTAACTAATATTTTAGATGGAATTTGCACTAAGTGAGCAACTGGAAATTTTTGAGAGTTCATGTCAAACCTCAATGTGTATTGTACTTAAAAAAGAAAATCTTTCTTTAATGATCATTATCAAAGTATTATGCAAAGTTAGGAAAAGACAGAGTTAAATTAGCCCCTATGCGTATGAATTCTTTACCTACACTTTCAGTAAAAAGTCTTAGATTATTTGTTGGCATGCTGCTTTGTCCGCTTCTTCCTTTTTTTGATCCCTGGCTAGAACAACAGTCACCTAGCAGTCAGCTTCATAATATTTGCTTTTATTTACTGTTTATTTTCTATTACATATGATTTTCCACACACCATAAAATGTTGTAACTTCTTTGTGGAGTTTCCCTCAAAGCTTTTTTCTCACTTCTTTAACTGTGTGGAATGAAATTGTTTTCAGAGTTGCCTAAGAAATGGGGAGGTATTGGAATCCCCTTTTGTACAGTCCCTATTTACATGAAGAACTAGAGCACAAAGATTAAATGCTAATCCAGGAAGTGGCACCTAGAGTAAACCATTATCTTCTATGTCAGTCTTCCATTAGAGATAGAGGGAGGCACAACCTTTGCTAGGGAATTTTACAGCTCTTTGTTGGGGAGGAAAAGATGAGTGAGAATCCAGAGCAGTGTTTGTGATTCATCATGGGTGGCAATGACTTCTTTTTCAGTCCCCGTGAATTTTTCAGATTCTCTTTGTTGGTCTCCCTTTCTTAATCTTGTCATATACATGATAGTAACTCACACCATGTGGGAAGAAACTGTATTTTTAGACCCCAGAATGCCAAGCTGAAGGATACTTTTTGGACTATCAGATACCCATTACAATTGTTATGTGGGAATCTGTCAGTACAGGTGGAATTGAGTAATTTAGTTGACTTTAACTACTGCAAAAGTTCTACTGAGCAGGTGGACTTTCAATTTGCAGCAGGGTATAACTCAGTCACATTAGGTCATGTTCTATGGGGCTAGAAAAATGGGTATCCCTAACATGGTGACGTTCTTCACCTGCTGAAGATCAGCTTCCTGGTCCAGAGCAGGAAAAGCATTAGAGTCTATCAAAGACATTGTTATAAGACTACTTTTGTAACGCAGGTGGAAAGGTGCGTGACTCTTCACCAGAAAGAAGTATTTTACCACTGAGAAGCTGGAAAACAAATCCCTGCCCAAGAGAGGCAACTGCGTTTGGGAAAACTGTTAGCATTAGAAACAGGGATTTATAACGGGTGTTAGTGACTTGTTTGACCTATTATATGCCATGCTGCCCATAATAGCATCAGATGTGTAAATTCAGATAGGCATTTGGGTAAATCCATTGAAATGCAACTCCCAAATCTATACTGAAGTTCTGGTAAGCTACTAAGGTGTTGAGAGAAACACCACATCAGCAAATTGTATAAAATGGAAGTGCTTGTCTGTCAGATGCAAGTCTATTTGGACTTGCATGGCATGTGACCTTGAGACAATTTCTCCTTGGGGAAGGCTCCCTTTCAGCACCCCCACAGTGAAGATGGGTAAGTGACCTCAAAAGAACCCTCACAAATGTGAAGCTGAAACTGTCCTCAGATATATAGGGGGAAATATTTTAGGTTAAGTGGATCTCTGGTAGTCAAAGCAAGCAGATGTGACGCTTATGTAGCTGCCTTTGTAAATGGTCTTATTCCATCTGGCTTCATTCTACAGGCTTGGTTAGAAAAAACTATTTTCTCTCCTTTTTTAGGAAATAGAATATGATGCATATTGTGGTCTATTATATTTTTCTAGGATTTCAGAAGCCTTTTTTTAAAGTTTATCGAAGAAAATGTTGTAACTATTGCTTATTTTCTTCTATATCACTGCTTTCATATGAAATCGGTTGATTACAAAAGTTATAGAGCCTTTATGATGTTGAAATAGATCTCAAAGTTTCAAAAAGTTTTCAGTGAAGTTCCACAGGGAATAGTATAGTCTTTCTGATTCTAATTCAAATAAATAAATTTGACAGGATGACTGTAACCTTGCTCACCATATTGACAAAATAGAGTGAGTTGTGTGGTGGAAGTAAAACAAGCCATCCAGAAAAATTCCCAAGGGTATGGATTTACTGCATTGTGTAAGTGGGTCATCTCATGCCTGAGAAACGAATGCTAATTGTAAACTGGTTGCAAGACTGTATACATTAAACTGAATTGAATCAAATGATAACCTAAATATTTTGATAGAGATGTCCTATCATGCTTCTCTTTGGAAAACAGCAAGAAAGCTGAGCATTACAGAGAACAGTGTCATTCAACTCCAAAATCAAAGGCATTGTATTCATTTATGTCACTGGCACCGGTAAACTTTAAGTTGAACCGGTATTTGGGTAAACCTATATTTGGGTTGATTGTTTTACATGAGATACACTTTAATTCAGTAAGGAATGCTCTAATATTTTGATGATCAAAATGTTCAATCCAGTCTAGAAAAATACCTCTTGGGCTTTTCCTGATAAAATAGAAATATCTAGTTAAGAGATACAAAGCAAAAAGATAGAAATTTCTGTTTTACTTGGTTCATCTTCTATTTGTGATATTCATATTGCAAGGCAAGGCTTACATGAAAGGCATCAGTAGTTTAAGAAACTACTATATAATCTTCAAATGGACTTCATTTTTAGTGGACTTCATTTTTAATCCATGGTAATTACTGTATCTTGTCAACAGATGCATGTGTTCCAGAAATAGAAGTAAACCTCTAGGTCAATATATACTTATTTAAAACTCTGAACATCCTAATTGGTGGCTAAAAATGTGAACAATAAATTGACAGTTATGCTATTTTCATATTTTCCTGCAGTATTGACTGTATTGCACATGCGTCTGTACTGTAGTATATGGAATGAAAAATTCCAAGCAGTAATAAAGACAACTATGAACAGTGTTTTGTGGCAGTTGTTGCAAGCACTAGTCTGTCATCTGACTAAAGGACTTGAGTCTCTAAGCGCTAGAGACTGCAAGACTTAATTGACTTGGAACTTCTGATATTTAAATATATGGCTTTTTTGTGTTATGATTTAGTTGCTTAGTGCCACGACAAAACCTCAGCAACTTCTTTTTCCTGTGTCACTTGAATGTATTTAAGCAATATCAAAATCATTATTTTTAATGAGTACATACTTTTGAAGCCAGTGTTTTTTACATATAGTGAAAAGAATGAAAATAAAATCTCTTCATTGTAGCTCAACTTGGGAGCTAATTAAAATGAAACTTTTAAAATGAGAAAAAATTAATTAGTCAAAAAGTTGAGAACCAAGAGTTAGCACCTCCAGAGTAGTTAAATGCTTGCAAGGAAAAAATAATTTCTGATTTGTTTGTTTTCCTATATTGTCCGTTACCCTCTTATCATTTTAGCTTTTAATTCTGTCTTATCTGATGCTTTTGTACTGTGCATCAGTTGCTAGGGCAGCTTCTTAGGCAGTAAACCTTCTGCTGAAGAACAAGATGGTCTGTTTCTTCTAAAGCTAATACCATCTTTAATCTTGATCCCTGGAGATTTGAATGTCTCGCCCCTATGATGCTCACAGGCTTCGTTGACCTTGACAGCAGGAGTGTCTGGTCCTCTATGTCACTCAGCTATTTTTTTTTTTTCGCATGTTAACACGTATGTCTTGTGATTTCCTTAGCCTGTCAGTACATGCATTAGTTGTGACAAAACCAGCACTGTAGTCTGTGTAATGATTAAACTTTTTAACCATCCTAACACAAGAGGGGAAGTAGCAAAAGTTTGCATATGATGCTTCTGCTTGTGTCTACAAAGATCTTGGATGATAAGAGTTTACTTTTCCAAAAAGCAGATTAGAGGGACACAAGTATTGCTGTCTAACCCTTTCTGCTCTCAGTATTACTCAATTATTTAGTTACAGAAATTTTTATGTACTTTTTTGAAAGGTTCTTTCTCTGGCTCACACCAATATAGTCTAGCTGTTAGCAACAACAGTATTTTCATGGAAAATTGAAGTTTGGTTGTTTGTTTTTTTTTTTCCCCAGATCTGCCTTGTTTTAGTTTCTTTCTCTCCTGTCTTTTCTCAGTTGGTAAGTAAGTGACCCTGTTGAGTCCTTCAGAAAGATGAGGTATAAAGGGGCAGATACTGAATATTTCATTAAGCAAGCCACAGGCACCAAATAGAGGGAGTCTGAACCTCAGTCCCTGTAGTGACTAAATACTGGACTTTGGGGTAGTCTAGTCTCAGGAAAATGTCATTTGAGAGGTGGTTGTTTTGAACTTCAAGGCTGGTTGTTTTCAGCCTTTCTGAGATTCACTCTTGCTGCGCTCCTGTTCTGTATCAGTTTCCCCCTTTCTTCACTGGGGAATGATGTTGTAAAGTGAATCCCTACCCAGTTTGACCAGTCCAGCCCTTTTTCAGCCTTTAGAAGAGAAATATACTCTGGAGTGAATGACTTATTTTGCAGGGGTTAGCTGATTTTTATAGGGTTTGTCATAATAGGGTATCTCTTTCCAGTCTCCAGAATCATAGAATGGCTAGAGTTGGAAGGGACTTTAAAGATCATCACACAAATCCCTATGCTTATTATTTCAGGCCAAGGCAGGTAAGTTCCTCTTTAGTCAAGTACATTAAAGTAGATGTTCAGCTCAAAATCATAGCATCATAGAGTGGTTAGTGTTGAAAGGGACTTTAAAGATCATCTAGTTCCAACACCTTTGCCTTGGTCAGCCACACCTCCCACTAGACCAGGTTGCTCAAAGCTCCATTGAGCCTGGTCTTGAACAATTCCAGGGATGGAGCACACACAACTTCTCTGGGCAACCTGTTCCAGTGTCTCACCATCCTCACAGTAAAGAATTTCTTCCTGATATCTAAATCTCCCCTCTTTCAGTTTAAAACTGTTACCCCTCGTTCTATCGCTCCACTGCCTGATAAAGAGTCCCTCTCCACATTTTCTGTCGGCCCCCTTTAAGTACTGAAAGGCTGCAATAATGTCTCCCTGTAGCCTTCTCTTCTCCAGACTGAACAACACCAACTCTCTCAGCTTGTCCTTCATAGGAGGGGTGCTCCAGCCCTCTCGTCATCTTCGTGACCTTCCTTTGGACCTGTTCCAACAGGTCCATGTCCTTCCTGTGCTGAGGACTCCAGAGCCACATACAGTACTCCAGGTGAGGTCTCGCCAGAGCTGAGAAGAGGGGAGGAATCACCTCCCTCACCCTGCTGGCTGCACTTGTTTTGGTGTAGCCCAGGATACGGTTGGCTTTTTGGGCTGATCTCAATCCATTCTCCACCCAGCCTATATTTGTGCTTGGGATTGCTGTGACCCATGTGCAAGACCTTGCAGTTAGTCTTATCAAACTTCATGAGGTTTGCACAGGCCCACCTCTCAAGCCTGTCAAGGTCCCTCTGAATGGCATCTCTCTTCCTCCAGTATGTTGACCATGCCACGCAGGTTGGTGTTGTCAGCAAACTTATTGAGAATAGCAACTGGGTAAGCAACTGAGGAGAATAGTGAGGATGGTGTGGGTTTTGGCACCGCAGAGGTGGTCTTTGGGGGAAAAGAGGAGGATTAGCTTAAGGGAAAGCTGTGGCAAGACCCAGAGTCTGCATCAGGGCAAGGTCTGTGTGTCTTCAGGTTGTGCCTCAGGGTACCAATATTGAGCAGGGATTGTACTCCCTCCTATTCTCAGCTAGTGGGACAAAGGCACTTTGTCACCTTTTATCTTGAATGGTATTGGCTACCATTTTGTTTCAGATTTGGAGCCAGTCAATAGTGCTGCTCCTTCAGGCACCACTCAGAACTGTTTAATTCTAGAGATCTGCTCCTATTGTGCTGCAGTACTTGCTAATGGAAACATTGCTAATGTTATCCTGTTTAGGGAACAATCTTCTCTTTGAAGTTGTGTTCCTATGAGACTGGAGAGTGATACTAACTAAACTACAGGCTGTAAAATTCAGAAAGTAGAAGGGTGGAAATAGTGGGTGCTGAAAATCAGATTGTTGCATGACCTCTGTTTGCCCTGTCAAGGGGTCACTGAGACTTGTCTAGTGTGTGCACTAAACTTGTAATTTATGTTTGTGGAGGATGTCAGGAGGAAGATTCATGTCTGGATGTGCAGGTGCTCCATTAGGACTTAGAAAGACGTGAATTGATTAGGTGGTTATTGCCACATGCAAAATTAGCCTGGTCAGAGACCCTTGACAGGGAAGCTTAGTGCATAACCAGTGAGCCAGGCTGCAGCTGATAGAGCCTCAAAACGTTAACAGTGGATGACTAAGATAACTTTGGGAGTTATTGCATCTGATACGCTGGGCCTGAACTTTGCAGATGACGTACTGCACCTGTCAGATGCGGGAACTGATTTTTGCCATGGTTTTTGAGTCTGGATCAGCAGATGATAGGCACACAGCCCCTTTGTCTGTGTGGGTATATGTATGTGTGATACAGGAGGGAAGGCAGGTAGCCAGAAATGTAGCCGTGCTGGTTGCTGTTGCTTTGGCAGCAGTGTATAAATATATGCCAGATGTATAAATGAGACTTGGGAATGGAGTATATCCCACAGGTATAAATGAGACTTAGGAGTTAGCTGGTAGGCTTATGTCTGTAGGAATAGATATTCTGTGGTTCAGAACAGCTTGAGGAACCTGGGCAATCCAAGAAAATCTGCTCCATGTTAGCAATTTGTTTATATTTTGCAACACGACCCTTTCTGACACCAACTCCAAATAAAATGAGAGGGTTGAGAGCTGAGGCACACAGTTCTTCTCTGTTAAACTAACAAAGCTGGCTGTTAAAATGTATCCTGTGGATCTGGCGTTCATTCACCTGTGTATCCTGGCTCTGTCTTTGGTTTCTGTTCTGAGATGTCTACTGCACAGAAATGGGTCCATTTGCTCAGTCCTATTTCTTAAGGTTTTCAAGGACTGGCTGGACAGAAGAGAGGGGGTTCAGAAAGTGTTTCCCGTTGCATGAGCACTTGGACTCACTCTAGTTCGGAACCCTGGGTTGTAAGGGGCACTGAATCAGGTCCTCAGCTGTCAACAGCGCTTCCTTACACAAATCTTGCCATGCATGTTTTGAACCTGATCTTGAAAGCCTTGAGTTTTTTTGTCTTCAGTATCTGACCAGGTGTTACCTTCAGTGTTTCTTGTTTGTCAGACAATTTCTCTTAGACACGATGGAATGCATGGATCAGCCATTGCTGGTTCCTATGAAGAGAGGGCAATACAGCTCATTACACCTGGATTTTGGAAGTCTGCTCTTTATTCCTAACCTTGCTAGATGGCTTTCTTTGTTGCTGTATCACTTCTGTTTCCCTTTCTGCAAAATGGTGCTGAGGCCCTTTGTAACACTGTTTAAATTTATAATGAAAATGACAGAACTGCTGAATGGCCACACTCACTGACTGCAATGTCTAATCGCAGTCCTTTTTCCCTTATTTCCTTTTTCTTTTTTTTTTTTTTACATATTTCCTTGATTATGTTAAGTTTTTATCTAAGTGAAGTTGAGAGAGTCATTGCTTATTGAAATGATGGTTTCTAAATACCCCGAAGTCGTTTAAACTAAATTTCTTTTTGGTATCTTAAAAGTCTTGTTCTTGTACAGGGTTTTGCCAACATCTCTGCTTTGTCTGTGCTTTCCCACACAGATGCCTTCCACACTTCCCCCTCATACATCTGTAGCTTTGGCAGGTTGGTTAGAAATACTCTTAAGTCAGCACAAAGGAAATCAAGGCTTTTAAAATGCTCACTTTTTTTTCTTTCCTGGATTTTCTGGCTCTGTCTTAATTCAGTAAACTTTGCTAGAATTCTATTATGGAAATGCTATGTCAGATAATAATGATGAGAATTCCCTACTCCACTGCTTTGTGGGAACCTGCTTGAGAGAGTGTTAAAAAGTATCCTTAATAAAAATAAATTAATGTGACTGATAAAAGTTCTAATAGTGAATGTGGTGACAAGCGGTGCTGTTTTGAAAAAACAATTTAAAAACCTTAAATCATCATTTAAGTTATTCAGGATAGTGCAAGAGTAGAATGTGAAGAATTAAAAAAGGCTTCACAAGTAACTGAACAATTAAATAGAAAATGGGATTAAAAGGGCAGATAAATGCATATGTATAGCTCTGAACTGACCATTACCTGTCATGAACTATTTCTGTGAAGACACTCAGTGCTTAATAGCAGTCAAAAAAGCAATTCAAACATTAGAAATAAACAGGAAAACAATGGAAAACGAAAGAAAAAAATGATTATATCTCTGTGGAAATCCCTTTTTCACCCATACTTTGAATCATGTTTTTGCTTCTGGTATCTTCAACTTAAAAAATAAAAGTTTTTGGAAAGTCACCGTGATCACATTCAATGGGTGAAATAAACGAGTTTAGGAGTCTACAGCCTGTCTGAAAGGTGTTAAGGAATTTCCAAAGGTCGTGTAGAAAGGTCTACAAAATCATCATAGAGAGTGCAGTCAGGGAGTGACTACTCTCCCTGTCTTCTAATGCAAGAACTAGGAATTCACAAATGAAGCTTCTCAAAAGCACAATAAACCAAGCAAAAGGAGATGCTTATTTGTGGAAAGTATTAAATGATGGATTTTAGTACTAGAAGGTGATTCAAGTACAAAAAAGTTTAGGTTAGTTCAAGGACAGGGCAAACATTGAGAGGAAAAATCCGCTGTGGAATAAGACAAACCACACCAGTTTCAGGAAAAATGCCAGACTGAAAACAGTTGGAGTCAGGGAGTGTGTAAGTGGGGGAAGTATCATGTGTGTTTACTCTGTCCATACTGCTTCCTACTAATGCTTGTGGCCATTCTTGGATAAAGAACACTAGGCCAGATGGACCTTTGGTCTGAGCCAGTACCAGACACTCTTAAATTCTTTCTTAATATAGAAGCAGTGATAAAACATTTTTATAAAATATTTTTATAAAAATATAAAATTAAAAAATGTATATAATAGATGGAAAGAAATTGATGCTGAATATAAGTTACTAGCTAAATACAAAGGATATAGAAAGGTGAAAGAGTCCATTATAAATGGCTAACAGAGTTAAAAATAATAAAGCTTTTAAAATAAAGGATCATTATAAGATGTAGTTTTTAGCTATAACCAAGATAACTTCTGCCAATGTAATCTTATTTCTAGGCAATGGAATGCGGTTTCTAATCTGATCCTTTCCAATTTGTTTTAGTGTTTTGCATGTTGAATTTATATTTGAAATCGGAAAGCTCTTATTTCACATTTGGGATTTAGGCTTTTTAAAGTTACAACTAGGAGATAGAAAAAGTTACAGTATTTTTTGAATGAAGCAGAAAGATGTGTCCACCCGGCTTCCTCAAGGTATCTGAAGCTGGACCACATGACTGTTTAAAGAGGGTTTGTTTTCTGTGATTAACGAGGCATATGTTAGTTGTCTAACTGGCAGATTTCAAGAGGTAGTTGTTACCAAAGGGATATCTCAAATGGGGATGCTTTTAGTAGTTTCCCCAGGGGCTAGTCCTTGGTCAAAGACTTGAAGTGTTTTTATTGGTACTCTAGTGAGATGAGACGTTTGCTGGTAAATTATGCAGATACAATGTTAAATAATGCCAGAAGTAAAAGGAAACTTGGTGATCTTTCAACAAGTACCATTATAGAGTGCTTCTGGAACAAACAAAAGGATAGAAAACCTAACAATATGATGCTTGAATGTGAGTTGGGATATAGATACTTCATGCAAGATGGACATCAGCTGCTTATGCAGGAACCAGAAGAATTAACACAATCCTTACAGGTATAAACCTAGAGAAGTCATTGTCTCTTTCTCTATTAGTATTCCTCAGTAGAAGCAACAGTTTCAGTTCTGATGAAACTGTTGAAAAAGCCCAACAAACTAAGGAAGGTTTGGAGAAATGCTAAAGGATTGCTCTAAGGCAAGATTTTAGTCCTTAGAGAGGGTAATCCTTTTTTTTTTCTTGTTTTTGAATAAAATACTGAAAATATTTCATGTTTTTGAAGGATCAACCATGGGGGTTTGTCAGAAAAAGTTCGTATTTGTTACGACCAAGGGTAAGTCACGCTTATGTTTGTATGAGCAAAAGCTCGTCTTTTACAACAGTTTGGGGATTCATGGCAAGAAAACTGGTCAAATGTCACAGAGCAGGTCGACTCAAGAAGGGCTTACCTACTCTGGCCAGGAGTTGGGGGTGGCAAAGAACAAAATTTGTAGAAGGGAAACGCTTACTATTCTGCAGGGGTCGTTCTGCATACAGGGCTCATGGTTGACCAGAAGGACGCGTGTCAGGCTGCGGTGTGGCAGTCATCTTGATCTGATCTAACATTACATTGCTGCTAAAGGAGGTGCTTCTGCTGCCCACTGCGACAGTGACAGATCCGTTCCCATCCATCTGCGCTGGAAGTTAACATGTGGGAGTTGTGTGACAAGACAGGGAAAGGACAGGATTGCTCTCTTTAAGTGACAATGAAGTTCTGAGGTGGATTAAAGAGAATGAGAAGAATTTTATTGTTTAATTGGTCAGTTCAAAGACAATATGTGACATAATGCCGGAACTGTATTAAACTTCTTAAATGAAAGTTATGCTGCAATTTCAGTCCATTTTGCTACAGAGAAAAATTTTCCTATCATAATTTGGTTTTATGTAGATAATGGATGAAATTAATTTTGCAGAGACTTCATAATTTTGTTTTGGTATATGAAATACCACTTTATATTTTCCTTTTGGCATTTTTCATGAAAATTACCGTTTCATCAAATGTGGGTTTTGTAGTACGAGCTCTGATTTTTCAGAAGATTAGCGTTCAGAATAAATGGATGCATAAATATTGAATTTGTGCAATTAAAATGGTTTCCAAGAAGACGGAGGAAGTGGTTTAAGAGTGTGCTGAGTTGCTTATTGTGCTTATATCTGTTGCAATGACAATAGATGCTGGTGTTGACCCTCTGTTACCAATTTAATTGCGTGTAGGGATATAAATTTTCCCTTATAAAGCAATAAAGACACTGTTCTTATAGAATCAGTGGCAAACGTTGAGGCATCCATTGCGTTTTATCCATAATGTAAAACAGTCTCTCATAGAGATAAATAAAAGTCAATTAAATTCCACATGGTAGTGGCTGGGATTATTTGTTTCTTGTGAGCCGGAATCAGAAGTGGGCATCAGGTTTTTATTTCCTGTGCTGTTAGACGATGGCTCTAAAGTCCCTGCTGGTTGGCACTCTGACTATTTCATCCATAACTGTTGCAAAATGCAAGTCATTATTTTGTGAATCATGTATAACTTGCTAGTAGTTTAAATAAGTAGAATATGAGTTAGAGTGGCTTAAACCAGGTCTATTTCTATGCATGGAGCAATTTCTGGATTATTCAAAATTATTGAGGCAATTTCTAGTAAATACCAATTATAGACATGTATTTCTCCCTTCAAATTAGATAAGTAATTTGCATTTCCTATCGCATACAATTTTGATCATAGTGTTAAGCACTGCTCCTATGAGGAAACTCATATGGGTGCACAATTTTGTGCAGTGAAGTCTTTGTACTGTGAAGTCTTTAGTACTTTGCATAAAGGCGGATCTTTACCTGTGTGGAGCTCAATGCAGGACTGTAGATGTAAAGTCTGCATTAAAAAACCTGGAAAGTATGAAAACTTGTATAATTCCTATGAGAAAAATATTATTTGCCACCTTCTAAAGATTAAACAGAGTAGTTCATGCTTTAAGTTACTCTAAAGATACTTGGGCTGGATTCGGCTCCTGCATACTTGTTGATATGATTATGGTTAAGTATAAATCCCTGTATTTAAATGTAATTTGATCTCTGCTGATGCATACATTTCTATATAAGAATATACACTTACACTGTGCTCTACTGGCAGTGGTGGAAATCCCTAGGGATGTGAAACGCAGAATTCCAAGCAGAATTAGAGCCATAAGTTCAGTTTCCACTTTATGAAATATTTTTTTTGCAAAGAAAATATTGGAAAATGAATGGAAATAGATTGAGATTGCTGGAAAATATGAGGACCATGCCACAAGAAGTAAATTTCTCTTGTTCTTCCCTTAAGCAAAAACTCCATGGTAATCGAAATGGACAGAATGAATATCAATTCCTCAGCCCTAGTATTCTGACTAGCAATGCCATGGCCCCTGTCACTGCCTGGTCAACATTTATTAAATGATAACAAAATAAACGTAGATTAAGGCTTTTCATTTTTAGATGTAATTACAGAAAAATGCATTTGTGTATTTATGCTATATACTCTGATGCAGGAATTACTATATGAAATTTTATGAGTTTTCATAAACCAGAAGTTAAGAATATGTAGTGGTCTCTTGGCTGAAAACTCATGATTTCAGGATTGGTTTCTTTCAACTGTAACTCTGGATAGTCTATACTTTATTTTTGAATAATTAGAACTATTGTTGTTGGGTTTTTTTGCCTAATCTCCCTGAGAAATGCGGACATGGTTTAGTGGTAAATTGGCAGTGCTGGGTTAACGGTTGGACTTGGTGGTCTTAAAGCTCTCTTCCAACCGAAACAATTCTATGATACTATGAATCTGTCATTTCCATTACCGGCTGAATTTTCAGTAGTCAGTAGAACATTCTATTAATGCATGTTTACAATGTCCGTTTATCATGCCTGTGACCTGAGCCCAGGTTTAAGGCAGTTTCTGTTCTATTCTCTTTTAGAGGTTTTCAAAACTTTTTTGTTTAACAGCATAGTGAAGGAAAAGCAATTACTTTAAGGTGCATCTAAAACAACTCAAACATTAAAAAAAAGGAAAGTATAATTTATATTTACCTTTTCAATAGCATTAGCATTAACCATTTCTAATCATAGAATCATAGAATCATTCATGTTGGAAAAGACCCTTGGGATCATCGAGTCCAACCATCTACCCTACTCTACAAAGTTCTTCCCTACACCATATCCCCCAACGCCACATCTAAACGACTCTTAAACTCATCCAAGGATGGTGACTCAACCACCTCCCTGGGCAGCCTGTTCCAGTGTCTGATCACTCTTACTGTGAAGAACTTCTTCCTAATGTCTAGTCTAAACCTATCCTGTTGCAACTTGAAGCCATTACCTCTTGTTCTATCGCTGTTTGCTTGTGAGAAGAGACCAGCACCAACCTCTCTACCATGTCCTTTCAAGTAGTTATAGAGAATGATGAGGTCACCCCTCAGTCTCCTCTTCCTCGAACTAAACAGTCCCAGCTCCCTCAATCGTTCTTCGTACGATTTATTCTCCAGCCCCTTCACCAGCTTTGTTGCCCTCCTCTGCACCCGCTCCAGCACCTCGATATCTCTCTTGTATTGAGGTGCCCAAAACTGGACACAATACTCGAGGTGTGGCCTCACCAGTGCTGAGTACAGGGGGACAATCACCTCCCTACTTCTGCTGGTCACACTATTTCTAATACAAGCCAGGGTGCCATTGGCTTTCTTGGCCACCTGGGCACACTGCTGGCTCATATTCAGCCGCTTGTCAATTAGAACCCCCAAGTCCTTTTCCGCCAGGCAGCTTTCCAGCCACACTTCCCCAAGCCTGTACCGATGCATGGGGTTGTTGTGGCCCAAGTGCGAAATGGAACACATTTTTTGCAGTATTGAGTGACTCAAATGACCTTTCAGTTGAGTTTGGCAGTCTGTGGTGACTTGGTGTGATTTTGGCATCAGTTGGTGTTTCTATAGAAAATGTCACTACCAGTGGCTCTCTTCCCTTAAAGAGATGCCTAGAAGGGAAAGCAAGCCTGCATTGTAACTTAGAGAAATTACAGTGATCAATGCAGAGTTCTAGTGTCAGCGTGCAGTAGTGAATATTGTATATGGTCCACATTTGTTTTTCTTGGAGAAAGCTTGAAAAAGGTCCTGTTACTAAGGGGGAGGACTAGACTAGTTTTTGGGCAATGTGTGTTACTTATGTGTAGCCGGTTCTGTAGAATATTAATAAAACTGCACCTCCTTCTTGGGTGTTCCAAAACTGCTGATATGATAGTTTCTGAAATTAAACAGCACTTTTGAGACCCACAGTTTACAGATTGCATTTTGAACTTAACTTTTGTGACATTTCTCTGTTTGAGTTGGGTTTTTTTTTTTGTATATATACTTCATGGGGAAAAAACCCGTAGTGTTATATGGCATTATGAAAGAAAGAATTGGTTTCATATGCCACTGCTTGTATAGAAAAAAGTTTCAAAAAAATGGAACCTAGTCAGCAGAGCCATGAGTTTTATTCTGACGTTAGTATGTTAAGAGTATCTTTCTTCCTTTTGCCTTGTTTTTTCAAGGGCACCAGTAAAATGCTGAGAAGGCAGAGAGCTCACAGTCATTTTTTTTTCCACTTTTTTTTTTTTTTTTTTTTCCTTTCTAGAGACTTCATAGAAGTTTAGAGATGTAAAAGGAGAGTAAGTGGGGGGAAATTTGTTTCAAATCCAAAGCAGAGTTAGGATAATAAATTAAAAAAAAAGATCTCAAACTGGTAGGTAATGGGAGGCATACAGACGGACTTTGTGATGTTTTGAATACAACTGTACTGTTAGCCAGAAAGAATACACTGGGAAAGAGGAAGTGCAGTCCCGTATTCACAGACTTGTATATGTTTGCTGGTCTTCCATGGACTTTTCTGTGACCTTGGACCACTCGTAATCTTCCTAGATGAGGAAAAATACCCCATCTGATTCAGAAGCAAGTAGATTTATATCTAAGAGGAGGTGGCATCCTATGATGAGGAATGCTATAGAAATGTAAATGAATTATTATGCTTTCATGTTTATTCTCAGCAGAACCCACATTGTGCAAGACAATTACAGAGTACAGAAGATAAACAGTGGTGGAGTTCAGGATTGCATAAAGGCTGACAACAACTTGTATTTAGAATATAAGCTGTCTAGGGGGGAGGGAGTTTTGGCAGCTCTTAAGACCTAGCACAGTGGAGACATAATTGCAGATCAGGACCACTCAGCAATACCTCAATAAAATCTGAAAGCATAGTTTGCAATTCAGCCAGATAGTATGTTATCGGTTAAGAAGAATCTAAACATAATTAGAGAAATAGGGGTGCCAAAATAGGAAAATTAACCATATCCAGAGATACTGTGGTGATGTGGTGACATTGAAGCATTCTTGACTCGTAGCTTTCATACTTGATTTTTTTTTTTCAATGGACAGAAAGAAAAAGGAGAGTAGTTAATGAAAGATTCAGAGAGGAAGCAGGGAGAGAAAGCTGGAGGAAGACAAAAGCTACTGGATTAGAATTAGATTAATGTGACTCTTGTCTCTTCCTATCCTAATGCTGCATTTGTACATTGTAATAGGATGTACCCAGGAAGCACTAAATGTGACCAGAAGTACAGTCTTCATTTTTTTTTTCAAATAGAGAACAAGAATGTTGTTAACAAGAGAAGGGACCTTCTGGGGTTCTTTTTGTTTAGGAGTATGTGATAAATCAAACACCCCTAAATCACAGTGTCAGTCTTACTTATTATATTTTAATATACCCAGCAATGACAGGGTTTACTTTTATCCTCTCTAAGATTTCATAAGACCTTGAATGAAGTCACAGTACTTGCCAAGTTTTCATTGGAAATAATGATGGTCAGCCAGAACAACATGTATTAATGTTGGACATACTGGTTTGGATAGGAATAGACTACAGTCATTGTGTCTGTAACTCAGAGGGAATTGAAGACAAATACTAATTTTATGTATTTGTTTGTTTGCTTTACTGGATGTAAAGTAATAAAATTTGTTAAGTTGTATGCTTATTCAAAGCAAAGGTAAGCAAGTTTTCTTCTAAAACCAGAATACAGATGAAAGCTGCATAGCTTTTCAGTAAGAGTAGCTCCATACCTTTTCTATGTCAAAAGTTATTGGTAGTTTGTAATTTCTCATCTTCAGTCTAGTTTTGCTACAATTATCTGTTTCCATTGCTGGTAACTCTCCTTTCTTTCATTGTGTAGAGAGTTTCTCCACCAAGTACAGTAGCTTTTCAGCAGTACTTATCAGGGTGCTCAAAGGTGAACTCTGAGGCACAGGTTTAGATATGGATAGGAGGATATGGAGCTGTCTGTTGCAGTGTTTGTCCCATAGTTTCTATTGTAAATGCTTCCTTCTGTCTAACCTTTCTACTTGGAAATGAAAATTCCCATGTCAGTTGTCATGCTGGAGCAGCTCTTCCAAAGACTAAGGAAAATGTATACTACTTTGCTTATGTTTTAAAAATGTATCTGTTTTTTTTTCTTTGAATAACTTCATTTTATTTTGTGCTGTATTTGCTAGTGTTGCCAAAAAATGAAATGAGGCAGTAGAGGAGGATGATTTATATGATGGGTGAATGTTTTTCTTTTGATCTCTAATTTGCTTTAGTATTACAGCATGGCTAGAATTTGGTATATGACAACTATTCAGGATTGCCTCTGCGTTTGCTACTGGATGTTGGGCTGCTGCATATTGGATCAAGCTGAAATATCTGAAATATGAATAGGGAATTTCTCCTTTCTATACCATCAGTGCCCTGACAGTCTACAGGTGATTCCTGCGTAAAGGAGAAGAAAACAAATTTATGGGAAGATGTAAAGAGATTGAAAAAAACTGAGAAGGAAGAGCATTGAAATTGGGACTAGCTATTGTTTGGTGGAGATGGAAGAAAATAGGACAATCTGAACATGGAAACTGGGACAAATCAGTTTGGAAATAACTAATAGTGTTTGGGGAAAGGTATAGCAGAAACGTTAATTTTCACAGGGAGCTATTTTGAGCCTGGCAGGACTGGAAGCCTGAGGTGTGTGGCAGAGGACATGACGGTCTGCTCTTGTCAGCTCTTGCATTTTCATTGTCAGGCACTTGTCTTGCCACCCCATGATTATGTATCCAAGACTGACCTTGAATTATAAATATGAGACATGAAGTTCATTCCAGCTTCTAACACATCTTGGCTCATCTTCCTACTTTTGGTCCACAGTTGTTCCAGTGACTCTTTACCTGAAAGACCTTTTTTTCTTTATTCTTATTATTCACTTTGTGTTATTTCATAAAAACTGATTTAAAAGTTGACTTAGACCTTTTAAAGTTCTTCACAATGTGTAAATTTTCTGGAGAAGTATGGGGTTTTTTTTCACACTGCTTTTGTGAAGGATTGGTTTTTGGTGTGTGTTTTGGTGTGCTAAAAGTAGAGTTCTCATCTGAGGAGCGACAATGTAAAGCTGACATCTTGAGATTGAACACATCTGCTTTTTGTGTACTCACAATCATCTGTTGATTTAATTTGAAAATTAATGTTCACTGCTCTATATCTTTCCTGGTGGTATTGACTCTGTTTTATGAGGTAGAAAAGTATGAACTCAGCGGACTTCCATAGAATACGTTTTTCATATGATAGCCTGCTCTGGTCATAGTCATACATTCTTTGTAGAAATTGTTGTCTTACTGTGTGCCAGCATCTGCTTTGCTAGGGACAGTCTGCAAAAGATCATTGACCAGAAAACAGTGGAATTAAACTACCTTGGTTGACTTTGCACTGGAGCATATTTGGTATATAAAGAAATATTAAAGATTGTAGTCTTTAAACTCTCACATGCCCAGAGTGAGTGTGCTGCAACTCAAATATAAGGAGACTTGCACAAGTGTCACCAGTGGAAGGAGCGTAGCAGCGGGAGAGGAATGGGGATCGTGCTGGAACAGACAAGAAGTTAGCCTGCGGGAGCATTGGAAAACTAGTTGGCAGTTTTTAGTATGAATGTCTTCATCTCGGCAGTTTTGTGAGAGCTGACCTTTCTTCCCTTCCCCCTCCTCAGCTCCTTGTCATAGAAACCCTGCATTAATGCAAACAGCATGCTCGCAATATTGCCTGTGCGGTGTGTTAGACCAGCTCTGATTTTCACAGTATCATGGGATACGCAGTATGCTTTCTGTGTAGGTGGTCTCACCAAAATTACCTCTGAACTGGTATGTGGAGCTACAGTGATATTGTCTGAGAATGGGCTAGTATGACATAGCCCGTGAGTTCTGTTCAGGCTAAACAGACTTGGGGAGGGGAAGCACGAGGTCAGTGATTCTTGAGGTTCATTCAGTCTGGCCAGGAGGAACTTCACATCGTTTAGGGTTTCTGGAGATGGAAGCAGGATGAGAAGGGTGAGGCAGAGGAAGTAGAACGGTCACTCTGACATCTTTAATTGCTTTCATACCATGTCTTGTGCAAAGTTGAGTATGTGGCAGCAGTCTTCAGTAAATAAGATCAGGCTGTAGGATTTAAGTAAAAAACATTTTTAACTGTACCATACAATACAAGAACATGTTATTGAAAGTATCACACAGTGCTCTATTTTCACAAATGTTTTCAGCTTTAGTTTTTGGAAGAAGAATGGGTGCTCTGTGCTGCCAGCTTTCCCTTCTGCTTGTTTCTTCCATAAATCTTGAAACGATAGTGGGAACTGTGCAGCCAAGCACTGCTGGTGAATGGAGGTTGGAAAAAAGAATGAGAAGCCACAGTGGTATGGAGGAAATCATGTGGCTACAGCTATCTGTAGGAAAAATAAACATTCTTTTTACCACTTCCCCACAAAAATGTTTTTGTATCTGGGAAAAATATGGAGCGAAGGCAGATAGAATACTGAAAGGAATTAACATTTATACACAAAAGACACTGCTCATGTAAATACAGTATTTAACAAACCGTTTCACCTGAGAGGAAGAATCTGTCATTACAGATAAATTTGAGAATTAAAACAAGTCTATGGAAGGGAATATAACAATATAGTTGAAAATAAAATTTCTTGCACAGTCTAAAAATATTGACAATAATGCATGGAAGATAAAAGGAAAAGAATACATACACCATTTATAATTTTGTTTCAATAAGTTTATGACAGAGCTCAGGACTGTCCCTGGCTATAAAAGATTTTCTTGTCTAGGCTTTTGTACCTGTGCGTTCTTTCTTTATTTTTTCTTCTTTTTTTCTTTTTATGCAGCATCTTTTTTGCCATCCACAGTCATTCTTGTCTTAAACTGTCTTTAGTCTGTATTTTTCCAATTTGGTTTCAAGAGTAGAAGTGCAAAGAGACATTTTCAAAATCACAAAGCTGGGTCATGAAAAGCATGTTATTTAAGCTTACCATATAAAGCACTTATTCAGAAGACAAACGTGCGCTTTAAAAATGTTTATTGTTGTAGCTGTTGCCAGCTTCTGATTCAGCAATGACATGAGTACGTCTCTCCAAGTGGAGCATTTTTTCCAATAACATAGCATTCTGAATGAATTTTTGATGAAAGACTGGGCAGGAGTCATTAATATTCACTCAGAACAAAAGAGGAGCTTTACTAATGTCAACTCTCACTCCATTTTTCTCTTGATTCTGAACACCGTCCATCATTCTGAACACTCATTCCACTGGACTGCCCAGGGTAGATGCAGAGCATTTACGTTCATGCTGATATGTTTTGAACAAATACTTCTTAGTTACGTAAAAAGACAAAGCTTTTTTATTTTTTATTTATTTAATGAAAAATTAGGACACCTAGGTGTCCTGAAAGGATGAGTTGGGAAACTAAGAAACTATGTGGAAAAACACAGGGCTGTCCAGTTAAGACCAGGATAAATACTCTTTTTGGTTCTTCAAACAAGAAATTTCTGCAT
The DNA here is from genome assembly GCF_964106895.1 of Numenius arquata. NCBI lineage: Eukaryota > Metazoa > Chordata > Aves > Charadriiformes > Scolopacidae > Numenius > Numenius arquata. The sequence goes on along the minus strand of NC_133587.1, from coordinate 24,953,934 downwards.
CCTTATGAATCTTAAATAGTGACAGACTGTATTTAGCATACTTTGACTCCAAACCTATACATTGTCTTTCACAATAAGCAAAGACATGAAAACCTTTTGTCTTTTTCTGTTTAGGTTTGAATCAAGACAAATAATGCATATTTCAGTATGTAACAGGTGATAGAGGAACATTGTTCCATTCCAAATTATTTCTTCCCATGGATAGAGAATATATGAGTAGAATTCTTTCATACCAATGAGTACATTTACCGGTTTTGGCAGGGTATAATCTACAATTCAGAGTGCACTAAACTAAACCATACTGTGGAAAATACATCCTTTAAAAGAAGGAAATCTGAATTTTCGTTGTAAACTGAGACTTACTTAATGAGCTCATCTTCTATTTATACCTAATTGTTTTTAAAGTTTAGCTAACTTTAGCCTTTTTTCCAAGCTCTCCCCAGCTCCAGAAAAATGAAAACAAACCCATTTTTGGACTCTGCAATACCTATATTGATTGCATTGGTAATCAATACGTATCAGCTACTGTATCTAAAAGCTGTATGTAGAGCTACTCTTTACAGTTTGCCTGAAAAGATCTCATCTTAAAGGGTTCTGAACATATGAATTAGCTTGATAGTGATTCAGCAGTTTCTTCTCTCAATGCCTTAGATAAATGGACTACATCGCGTTAAACAGATATTTGCAAAACTTTCTGAAGTCTTGTGTTTTTCGCATTATTGTGATCTGAGTGTGAGTTGCTTCAAAGCTCGCATGAGGTTAACCTGTTAATAATGAGAATTGTTTTTCACAGATAAGATTATTTTTTAATGAATAGTTGAAAGCATTTCTATTCAGGATAGTCTATGAAAGGTCAGATAGTGGTAAGCTACAAACTGAATTTGCGCTAAACTAATCTTAACACTATCTTTGCATTGTGCAAGTAAATATGCATGCTTTTGACTAAAATAAAGATATTGAAACAGAAAATAACTAAACTATTGTTTCTTCAGACATAATGATACAGATGCATAGCCAATTATGCTATTTTACAGTGCTTGGGAATAGTTATATAATGAGTTCTGGTCATCTGTGATATTTTCTCCTAGTTATGGATTCTGCTATTTTCATAAATGTTAATTGTAAATGGCAGAGAATTTCACATATATTTGGTCTTAAACATAGCTGATTTGACAGGACTTAATTGGGACCCTTAGGGATTATTTTTGTGTGGTCCTTGTTAATGGAAAGATAATGGCTATCTACATGGGATGAAAACTGTTGGCTTTTTTTAGAACATAGAACTTTGTTTATTTTTAAACACTCCTCTCTTTTGTGCGTAGAATACAAGGAAGGAGTAGTGGATTAAAGTACATCGTTAATTTTAATCCCCAGCAGAATGAATTATAATTTGTAGTGGACAGAAAATCTATGAGGAATGTCCATATTCTTGCATTGTCTGGAAGTCATTTTACACTAAAAGAAACGAATAATAACAGAAAATCTGTGCTTTTTCAAATGAAAGCAAAGCACCAGAGTCTGATAGACCTGAGCAGGAAGTAAAGGCAAACCAAATTTTATGTAACAAAAATTGATTTTGATTAAATTGGAAAAATCACAATTTAATCTAGATTTCTACATGTGGACAAAATTCATTTATCTGCTTGCATAACTTGTATCTGTACATCTATTTACTCATAACAGGGAAAAAGATGGCATTTTTGCAGTTAAAATGCAGATAAAAGCAGCTTTCAAAGAAAAAGCTAATTAAAATTTATGAAGTTAAATCTTAATATTTTATCTGAATCAACATGGGACAGAGAACGTATACTTCAAGGTTATTAAACCCAAGTGCAGAATTAAAATCTTAGTCATTTTCTCTGGTTTACTTATCTTTTTTTTTTTTTTTGTCTTATGTTTTTGAATTTAAGGATTTTTTAAAAATTCTATGAGATTCAGGAGTTCTGTCCTTGTCGTGACCCTATGCTTCTTACAAGTTGAGTTTCAGAAATTGGAGTGTCACTTCTCTAGACTAGGTCTTAACAAAATGGTGATTCTTTATTCTCCATATTAAGATGGTTAGTAGTTTCAGGTAGGGTGGTTTGTGTTGTCCTTTTTGAAACTGAGTAGCAACTATATAAAACTTTCATTTGGCAAATAACTGCTTTTATTTTTAAAATTTTGATCTAGCAAAGTTCATGAGCACTTTTTAAATTTTAGTCTCGTAATTTGAATTTAATGCTGTTGGTCTGATAAATGATATCTTCGCCTGCTTCTACATCATTATGAAGTTATCCAAATACTATTCGGAAAAGCTACTGGGGCTGGCCCACTGATCCATCGTTGTAAAGTTTTGATATTAAAAAAGATTCTGTCTGCAGTTATGTTGTAAACTATAGTCTGGTAATCTGAGTTCTTAAATTAAGGAGTTGAAGATCGTGGCATCCACAAAAGATTTGGATGCTGATGATGTGAAGTGAGATGTGCCCGGAATGTCATTTTCAAAACTCTGAGTCTGCGGATCTGTTACAGCATCCTGCAGGTATTCAGTATCCTCCCTCCAAACGGTCCCTTGTCTGCCCTTTACTTATATCCTGTCAGAGTCCCCCATATTTAGGTGGAATTTGGAGCCTGCCTGCCACTCTGCAACTGCAAACACACTTGCTCAGAAACTGGCTGTGTGTTTAGAGAGGGGAAGGCTTGTGGCCATTTTTCTATTAGTTCAGGTGTGATGGCATTCCTCTTGGAAATATTTCTTCCAGCCCAACAGGTGTTTGAGCCCGCAGTTGAGTGGCCTAATCCAGGCTGTGATGGGGGTCCTGACAGGCACTTTGCTGAAGTTACACCATGGCATAGACAAGAACATAAGATTCGTGGGCCATGGAAGGGTCTAGGGAGGGAGCAGGGCTCTCTGGCTGAGTCCTGTGGTTATCACGCAGTAGGGACAGGGTAGCTGGGTTCTGACTGCTTCCCCAAAGGCTGTTTGTATGTTTAATGATGGTGAAAAAATAAGATTAAACTCATTATTTGCCTTACAACCAACATGAGATTAACCAGACTTGTGCTCTTATATTCATTTTTCACCTCAGTTTGATTTTTAGCTGTAGAAAGTTCTAACATCTTAAGAAAACCCTGCGGGTAGCATTAGTCAAATACTGTGCTGTATGGGGTGTTAATATCCTAGGATTTAAATATAAGCTTGGGGAAGCTGAGTCTGACATATTTTGAATGTCTATAGAGAGCATATTATAGCTGCATCTTCATCTTGCAAAGAAATGGTTTAAAATTGTTAAAAGGAAGTGAAATATGTAGTCACTTCTGGGGCTGTAGAATAGCATCCATGTATGTAAGATTAGGCACTTCCCACCCCCAGGGTTTGCAGTTTTGTATTACAGATTAACGTTATTCCGTACACTTTTCTGATGAGATTGAGAAATTTCTTTAACTGTAGTGTAAAACTGCCAAAATACATCTACCACAGACCTGAAGGCGAATATAATTCTTCCAGAGGGAGCCTCAGGCTTTGGAGGTTTTTTTGCTGAAAGGCAGGCTCAGACTTCCCATGAGATCATCTGAGAGATAAAAAGACTAAAAGCTCTTCAAAGCTAGGCCTTAGGCCCTAACATAAATTAATTCTCTGGTGATGGTTTATGTATGTAAAAAAATGAATAAATATTTACAAAAATGCAATTTAAATAGAACCTTACCCAACTGCACTTGAAATTAACTTTTTAATATCACCTATTTGTTTGAATTCAAAACAAAAACTTCTTAATGTAATTTTAATTTAGACTTCAGAGGGCAAGGAAGGAACATGGTATTTTGTCTTTCTTTCTATATGCCAGGTTTCAGAGAGGTTATCTTGCTTGTTTCATGCCAAATAGTTACTACCCATAACTCAATAGACATTGAAATTAATTTGCATAACAAATAACTATTCTGTTATTCTAACTCTATGCTGCACATTAACCCAGTTGCTTACTAATTAAAATGTAGTATAAGGTCCTAAATGAAAGACAGCTCTGTGTTCTGTTCTCCTCCCCCTTTTTCCCTTCTGACTTTTAAAGTTATATTAACACTAAAATTTTTTCTAAAATTTTGTTCAGCAAAATGTTCTAGAAAAAAACCCATCTTCAATGTGTAAGTAGAGTATTATAGTTTATGCTGGAAACGACTTAACAGGAATATCACTGAAAAAGAGCCACGAAAAATCCTGCTGAGAAGTTCTATGATATCAGCATTAAAACTGTAGGGCCTGGGAGTCAAGAGATCTTGATTTATCACAGGCTTCCTTTCTTTACTCTGAGAACGCTGCTTTACATCATGGCCCCATATTCTCCACCTTGTAAAACAGAATTTTAGGATAATCATACATCTTCAGGTACATAGCAAGGAGCAGTTCTATAGAGTAGTTATTTATCCTGGTCTGAATTCTCTTACAAAATTCTAGATTTGAAGAAGACTTAAGACAACTTGTTCCTTGAATCAAGCCCTCTGCACCTCCCAAACCTCTGGTCATACTGTGATTGTCAAGTAGCCGAGAGTCAGCAGTATGATCTGGAGCGGGTTTTCCGGTTAGGCCTAAGCCTAACCTACCCGTAGCTGGTCTTTCAGCTGACTCCAGTCTAGTCCTTAAATGCCTGAGGACAGGGAGAGGACTTGGCTTGCTCTGCGTCAGTACCCTCCATCAAAGGCTCTAGCCTTGTATCTATAAAATTCTTTAAAATCCTATCCCCAAGAAGCTATATGAGTGTAAAGTAGTTACTGTTCTTTAATGTTATTAAACAGCAACAAGCGATCATGCCTAAAGGTGTTATTTCTGGATAATTTGTAGTGTACAAAACATTGCTATATTATTTCTTTTACCTTCCTCCTCTCAGAAGGTACTTACTGCATTATTTCATGTGGTGCAGGCATTAGCTTTCCTGGATTTGAAGAACTGTAATTCAGTGTGCTTTTAATGTGGTAATAATGTGGTACTGTGTTATATGAAGAGCACTGGTAGGGCTAAATTTTTATTATTAATTCATAGGAACTATTTTTTCCTATAGTAATATGTAAGAACTGACATTTTAATAAGTATTATGATGGTACTTTATAGATTGAGAAGTATGCTTACCGAGAAGTAACAATATTGAGATAACTGCAAGTTTAAATTCCACTGATGTCATCGGAATTGCTTATTTTCAGGGGCAACCAGATCCCAGAAATGGCTATAAAGTAGCTGGAGCAAGAAATGCCAGTTTTGTGGCCACTACTGTTTTGAAGAAAACCATTCAGACTAGAAGTAAGATGGTGCTCTAATGTGAAAGCAAATTATGTAACTGATAAAGCAGAACTGCCTTATCATTTTTTGTGAATGATGGAGCAAAATGAAGCTAATTTAAAAATAAGGCATTCTTCTGCTAAAATCTATACTGTTTCTTTGGGAAATGCTAGATCAACTTTTGTTTGATCTATGCATAAGAGACTTCCACAGGAGAAAATTTTTTTTAAGTTGAAATTTGCAGCTAAACTATGGAAAATGACTAAAGTAAAAGGTAAAGTTGTGTGTAACTTCATTTAAAAGACAATAAGATCAGATCATGAATCATTTTAATCTGCTTCAGATATTCAGTTAAATCCTTTAAAGATATGAAGTGCATTTCTCTGAATATAAAAATACGTTACTAAATGCAAGTCGACATTTCTAAATTAGGTGCTTGCCACTTCATCAATGATATAAGCATAAATGTGTTTTTCAGCGGATGATGGAAGAAGATGTTTTTATCATCTTGTCACTGTTGTCATGGAAACTTGTGTATATCATTGTTAAACAGAGTGTACGTAAGGATCTAACATTCCTGTGACATATTATTGCTAGCTATTGTATTTTTAGTGTATTTTCTTCAATGCTGTAGTCAATGCTTAAGAACTTGTGAGGTGCTCTCCTGAGTTACAACCATGAACTCAATTACAGGATTAGGCTGTCCAGAGAGCACTTAGTATAGGATTCTTTGCTATAAGATTCTTTTCAATACAGGGTTATTAACAGTTGTATTTCCAAATCCATTGTAGCCTATTATAAGCACTTCAAAAATAATATTTACTCTATTCAAGCAGACTGTTTTGCCACAGCAGCTTTCCAGAAGGAATGAGCTATCCATCGGTCATTATAAACAACTCTCTATCTTGAAAATTACGGATATTTTCTGAATGCGCATTTTGTATATTAAGTGCTTTGTCTTTGAACACACTGCTAAATTCATAGCACAGCTCTTGTGTTCAGTTGTCTTAACCTGTCATGCACAGAATGGTAGGTTGAGAGGGAAGCTTGTCTGTTACAATCCAGACTTAAACCCACCTGGACACAAAGTAGGTGTAATTTGTATTCTTGTTTAAATCTTATGATAAGCACAGTTCACAAAGTAGAAAAAAAGGTAAACTAGTTTCTCCAAATGAGAACTCTTTAAGAGTCAGTAATTTTAAGCACAATAAGGGCATTGTATGTTTTACATAATTAAGGTTTTATTTTTGTCTTTTTGGGTCTGAAGATATTTCAAAATATACCTTCTTCATCAGTTATTTATGACTTGAAATTATTTGTCTTGATCGAAAAATGAGGTTACTGGAATAAATTTTTCATCATTGAACAAGTGACTTCTGTTGCTTCAAATGTGTTCATTAAATCATAGTAACATGAAATGTTCCAGAATAGTAAAGTTATAAAGGTTTTTTTAAAGAGGTGTATTTCTTATGGTATTGTTCCCTCCAGAGAGAGTACGACTGAAGTTACAATATTAGGTCTATCAAAACACAAGAAGAGCAAAAATATGGAGAAGAAAAAACTCAGTTAAATACAAGTAAAATAAACCACTGTGGTTTTAGTTTCTAGAAAAATGCATGCATTAAGTAAGTGAGGGTAATAGGCTGGTGGATGTAGTTACAACTGAAATTAAATTTATAGGAAAGGTCCAATTTTCTCTTCCTGCCTCAGGAGATTTTGTCTCTTCAGGCAGTTGAAGTAATGCCACAAGAAAAATTCCTGGTCAGTACACGTGCTCAGTCTATAGGGCTAAGAAGATGCATGCAAGAGTCTCTGTATAAGCCGAATATGTCTTTCTATTATTTCAGATTGCAGTAAGCTGTATATGAAAAGAGAAAGGGAGTATCTTCAGCTTTTTAGGATTTATTGAGGCAAAACAGAACTTATTACTGGCTTCATACCTCTTACATACAATTACTGATAATTATAGCTGTGATTTATAGCAAGGTAAAATTGTCAAATTCTTATTATATAGTCCTGGCTCATTCTTCCATAGGATTTATGTTTGGATAAAATGAAAATTTTTTGAATGGAAAACTTTGATCTATTATCTAAGCTTTTCCCCATTTAAGAAGTCCTGCGAGAAAAGCTGTAACTTCTCTGTTGAATCCCTCTTCTGCCGAATGTGATCTTGCTTTTATCGCTACCTCACACACTAACCCAGGCAGGGGATAATTTCATTCGCTAGCCATCTTCTGTAGAAAAGCCTTATGAAATCTCAGCCACAAGTTTCAGGGCAGAGGGATTGCTACAGGGCAGGAGTGTGCAGGTTCTCTCAATTACTAGCATACGGGACTAGCGTCAGGGCTCCAGTTTTGTAGGTAATAGGAATAAATGTCTTGACTATTTAATGTTGTAATGGCACTAGTGAGAGATTGAGGAGTGCTGAAGAGCCTGAGCTGCTGGGCTCCAGAGCTGTTATCTCTGGTGGACTCCTGTACCTAGCTGGACACTTGAATAAGGGGAGGGAGGTTTTATGATACTCAGTGAGAAAGAGAAATGCTACGTCAGGAAGAGTGGATTAAACAGTTGCAATGCAGTCAAATGTGGCTGATTCTGATCTTAGCTCCTGATGCATCAACGTGTAAAGAGAGCTGTAGGAGTGGTAGATTTTTCAGGCTTTGGGTTAAACTGAAAATATTAGGGGATGGAAAGACCAAATTCTTCCATTATTGAGGATTTAATTTCTTGACAAATGAAAAATTAGAAAAAAAAAAAAAGGTGAAACTGTACATCCCACTTAGGAAATGCCATCTTTGAGGGTTGAAAACTATTGTGTAAACGTAATAGGCGATTATGAATATTGTCAGAAAAATGAAGCTGAGTTTTTTTAGAATACATTAGTATCTGAAAAAGCTTTATGCTGGTTTATTTCAATGTATTGTTGCTGATCACAGCTAAGGTTACATCTGCCATGGCACAATCTTGTGCCCTGATAAATACTCCCACTTCTGAATGAGTTCATTTTTCAGGATAATTAGCAGTGTGGGAAAGAGCTTATTAACTCAGGCAGTGTCATGCTAGTGTAGCTATCCTGCTTCTGGTAACTAGATTAGATTGGCTATTATTATGTGAAACTAGTTGCATGTTAACAGACATCTTAAATGCTCTGTCATCAAGATCCAGTTGGGCTAGATGTCTCCGTGAGTACGTGTTTGCAAAAAATGTCCGTATTTATGTATTCATTAGGTTTTCTGGGATTTGCAAATCAGTATTCTCACGTCTCATTTGTATTCATCTTTAAAAATACCATTGCCACTTCTCTACTTTACCAAAACCTTAAATGAAATAACTTTCACTGAATGAAAATATTAGGTTAGAACCAGGAGATATTTGCAGGTTTTGAGGTGTTGTTGATAAATGCAGTGCTAATGATCTGACAGATACGAGTTTATTGACAAGCTTTTTTTCTAAATAGAACTATCTCTTGAATTTCTTCTGTTAAAGTTAATTAGTATTTCATGTTCAGGGGAAGTTAAAATTGGCAGGCTGGGATCCCTTGCTTTCTTTCTGTTTGTGATTGCAATGCTGATAGCCTAACTATGAACTTCCTTATGCAGGGCTGCTAGTAACTTCCAGTCTGATAGATGAGTATTTCTAGAAATGAGAAGTAATTGGATCTCAGCACTTACAAATGCCTTGTGTGCTTCTTGAAAAGAGGCCACCAGCTGTGTTGTGTTGAATTAATTGTACTTATTTCAGTGATGTGTGTGTCTGTCCAGCGAGAACAGAAAGTAACATTTTCATTTCAGGGACCTATGTGGGTTGATTTTTAACTCATTGGAAGCAGAATAGTTAAAGCACTAAAACTCTACCTCTTTTCTTACTACATTTTCAGTCCAGAATTGAAAGGAGCGTATTCATTGCATGTATATACCTCTCACTGTAATGCTGTGCAGGTTTTCCAGCTGAAGTGCCTCAGTCTTTAACTTCTGTAGAAAACTTGTGACCTATGTCCAAGTACCCCATGAGGAACTCTGCTAAATACGTTTGAGATTGTGATGTTTCTAGTATCTTTTCTAGGACAAGCACAGTTCCTGATATTCTGTGAAATGGTAGAGAAGTCTTTTCAGCTCAACAGTACATGTGGATGTTGCAGATCTCAGAAGGCTTTTGGGGATTATGCCAAAAAAGTCCAATGATGTTGTCTGTTCGGTGACAGAACTGTGCGCAACTACTATATTGTTATGTGTATCAGGGCCAAACGGAGATGAAGCCTTTTAACTTTCTGGGCTAACATCTCCCAAATGTATTTCTTAAAAGATTGATAAAGGGACGAGAAGATGGCAGGGCTTTGGCCAGATGGGGACACAGCTGTGTCTGATCAAAGCAGGAAAGGTGCACAGCTGTGTGCCTGAACCATTGGCATGCAGGGCCATGGGGGACTCATGGGGACTTGGGCTCCTTTACAGTAACCACCATGTTTCTTCCCCTTCTGCCTCATCAGCAGATATGCATTTAGGCCAAGTATTTGACTATCGTTCTGTGTCAAAAAATAGTACATCGATACAACTGAATGATGGCTGTAAGCATGGGGAGATTAAGCTGTCTCCTTTCTTAGGATAAACTGTACAGTTTGCTTATAGAAGGCTTGTCTTCTCTATCAGAAGTTCATGCACAATGAAGACTGTGTACTGCAAATACTGTGCTTCTGTGAACAATCTGGACACGGCACAGTTATATTGATTTTATTGCAGCTTCTTCAACAAAATAACCTCATTCTTAAGGCTGAATTTGAACCAAGATGTGAAACTTCCATGCGGGGTGGCTGGAAGTGGCAATGTGGAGCTATGCAGCATTCCCTTACAAAATTTGAATGAGTTCATATTGAGTACTTCCCTGAAGAACCATTTTCTACCTGTTTTGTGCATTTTAAGATATCTATAATGCAATAATAAAGTTATTTTTTGCTCTGTATGCATACAAATATTGTTGTGTATACACAGCTTAGCAGTCCATTACAGCGTTTCCTTAAAATTCTGTGCAATTGGATTTTGTTTAATGTGTGCTGTTTCATGCCAGAACAAATGACTACAGATTATTCCATTATATACAGTGGAAAATGGTTTAGAAGTGTCAGTTTGGAGGTTTGGTAAAATGCAGGTTTTGTAGGTGAAAAGTCGTCTTTACAACATCCTTCAAAGACTTTTTGGGGATGCAAAGCTCATCATTTTAACTAGGTCTTTATTCAGATTAGATTTAGTATTTTTAGAGTAGTTTTTAAAGTATCTGTAAATATACACAAACATTTGCTGTGCCAAACATGCCTGCTGATCCTAATTCTTTTTAATATTGCTTCTTATGGAAGTAATCTAAGCTTCCTCTTGACCTGCAGGCTGCTAGTAGAATGACAATGCACTTCTAAACCATGCAACTCTTAAATGGTCATAACAAACTCTTCTCTGAATTATATCTGGATATATTTAATTTTCAGGCTTGCTTTATTGCACAATGAGTGTTATCTCACAGGATTCAGTGTTTTGAGGAGGATGCTAAAAAGGGAGGCAGGTTTCTGTGTCATAGTCTCTTATTGCATCTGTTATGCGAAGAGTGCCATTTTGAATAACTTGTGTATGGTTAGTTGATAGTGTGATATTTTTTCCCTTGCTCCCTTTGTGCAGAGTATTATATTTTTCTTTAATATGATGAGTTATAGCAGCTGTCTTGCAATTCCCATATTAATAAGTTACATGGAACGTAGCATATTTGGACGCTCAGTTATGCCTGACCCAGATGATGTAAAAATGGAAAAAATAAATTCTATCAAATGACTTGAAGATCATGCTAAAGAGAAAGCAGATCTTCATTAAGTAGAAACCATTACAGGAAAACCATGATTAATATGTAAGCTTTGGTATGCAGCTGCTGAACAACCAGCAGATACAATGTAAGCATGTTAAAAAGCTGAACAGCCTCCTCTTCCCCCTGCAAACCTGAACAGTTTTGACTTTGTGATTTTGACCATATTTGCTTTCCGGTGCAAAAAATAGCAAAAGATTTCCTCATATTCAGCAAGCTTTGCAGCTACTAATAGCTCTTCTCAACTCTGTAAAATATTTTTCAATGTCTCCACTTAAGAATTTTATTAAATGTAGGAAGGAAAGGGAAATTAACTGTGCTGGAAGAATGTAGTATTTGCAATATTATCACAAAAATCTCCAAATGAAGCCTTGGTGCTGTATTTCTGTCTGGCACTTTTGTAGGCACTCTGTGTCCTTAACATGTGGTCCTTGAAATCATGCACGAGTCTGTTGTTTATGAATATATTTCCTGTGGCCATAATCTTCAAAAATGACCTGTTACTGTGAATACCCATCTTATAAGACTAAACCATTTGTTTCTATAATGGTGAAACATCCTGAGCTCCAAAAGTAGTCAGCATAAATTACAGGTAATCCTCACCTATATAAGCCAGACTTCTTGGTTTCAGCCTTAACTTCAGCAATGCCAATCCAAATCTGAACTTTAGGAGCTCATACTTGAAATAGTTGAATGGAAAATCTTGAAGCTCTCTGTACTATTAACGTATAAAGAATCCGACCTCTTGGTTACTATAGACTGAAAGCAGCCTGTGCCTTTGTTCTTGATATTTTTTTCAGGTTTTCAGACCTTAACTAAGTCAAATACTGTATTTGTCCTTCTCTTTGAAATGTTTCTTTTTCTAAGGAAATGTGTGTTTTTAAATAAGCTCTAAGGACATTGTGTTTGGGCACAAGTACTTAAAATTCTTGGAAGAGGTTATTTAACAGTACACATTCCATATATCTTTGCCTGATTGCAAAGCTGTGTAGCGGTGAATCACTTTGCTAGATAAAGTTGAAAATCATGACCTCTATAAAATGAGAAGAAAAAGAATGTTAAAATGCTGGTTACTCCAACTAGTCCTGTAATACCTCTTTGCTTGTTTTACAGAAACAAGCACTGTGACACTCTATCCATCGGCACAAGGATATCTATCAGTTTCATTGCAGCTGGAGTCAATGACTTCATACTGAAAAAGGCTGGTTTTGAGTCTACAGACAAGACAGTTTTTAACAGTGAAGGAAAATTCATGTTTGTGTAAATACATAGCCATGTATACTTGTAAGTATAGAGATGTGTTTGTATCTATGTATGCACAGGCTTAACCTTCAGCTGACCTAATATGCAAAACATTTAAGGAATTTTATGTGCTTTGTGGAAAAGGGGTATTTCCTGAAAAAATTTACTAGCGGTTACACCTACTGGAAAATGAGAATAGCGTGGGGTTTTTTTTAATCAGAAAGCTCTGTTATTGAACCAAGAAAATATTTGTGATAACTGTTTTTGGAGTCGGTGATGCCTTGGATCTTAGAACTGGGCAGTTTTCCCATAACCCTGGAGTCAATATTCCCCTTTTAAGCCTGCTAATTTTACTAAATTACTTAAGTTATGAATTAGCAGCATCACAGTATTTTAATTAAGTGTGTTCATAGTCATTAAAAATAGTTGACTGGGATAGGTCATTTAATTATATTTTATCTGTAAGAAAGCATTAGCTCTGGTGCGACTGATAGCTAACAAGGCCATCTGCAATGCCTTTCGGTTCACTCACTGAATTGTTCAGATAAAGACTGTCAAGTGCTGCCTAAATAAGGAAGGAGCCTTGGTAGAGTTAAGTGCAGTGGAGGACACAAATGAAGCATTGATTCCAGGCATACTGTAGGGTCTGAGCCATTTCCTGCAGCCCTGAACCTTGTTAGAGTTCTCATTGTTGTTTTCTGCAAAGTATTAAAATGCGAGTATCTGTCATTCAGGATTTCAGGGAAGATGAAAATGAGGATGGGGAGGAAGAAGAAAAGGTGAGTTAAACCCCAATAGCTTTGAAAAGTACTTATTTCCTTCTATTGGTACCCTTTTAGGACAATAAACCTGAAATGATTCCTTTTCTCTTACAGGTCTTCCTCAAGCCTGTTATTGAGGACAGAAATATGGAACTGGCCCGAAAATGCAGTGAAATAATAAGTGACGTAAGTGGTGGTGACTGTTTGCATCCTTACATTTGCATTTCTCTTTCCAGTGGCTTTATGTTTACGATACGTATTTTTTTCAGATATGTACAGTGCAGTGTGTGCCCATCCAAGGGTCAAATATAAAAGCACACAGAATAATAGAAAAGCAGAGCCTACTCTGGTACCTTAAATTATCAGCTGCAAAAGTATGAGCTTTTCAGAGCATTTGAACGGTATGAAGCCTAGGCCTTAGGAAGGAGAATGTTCCAAAAAGTGGGTCTCGGGCGGAGGGTGTTGCCCATGAGAACACCTTGGCTGATTTCATTGGAAAAATGTAGGTTTTTTTGGAGTTATAGCCTAATGCTATGAAGCTTGATTGGTTAGAACAGATCTGGGTGCCAGTATACATAGCTGTAAGGAGGGAGGATAAAAATAGATGAATTTTCAGTGTTATCTATTAGTCTGTGGTGATAGGTGCTCAAAACTGCATAGCATATTATTATTGACTTACACTTATGGAAAGATTCCACTGAAATGCTAGAATATGTTTAAAAATTATTTAGCTAGAAAATTCTTGACTTAGTTACTATAGATTTTTAAAGCTGCCAATCAGATATAGACATTACATAAGCATGATAGATTAGATCCAAGACATTTCAAATTGGAGGAGATCCAATTGCTTCCACATAACAGCATCAGATTTACCTTGGTGGAAGTTTATTTCTGTGTCCCTCAGGGAATGTGTGTCTGAAAAGTAACTTTGTCCCTTCGTGTGAATGGGAGTTAGGGTGATGTTTCTCCTGTGAAGATGGTGGCTGTCAGCAGATGAGACATTACTGAGGAGAGAGGGACTTTAACAAGCGTTCTTCTGAAGAAACCAAAAATTGACTTCTGGCTCCTGTTATGTTGTAATCTGATATTTAGATTTGGGATGTTATTGTTCAAGGTGAAATGAGTATGTTGATTTTATGAGAACATACAGAATCTACGCTTAAGGTATAAATTATTAGGGCTTATGTACCAGAAAAGAATAGGTAACTCAGAAAACCACTATCTGGGATGTGTAGGTGTTACGGTGTCGGCTTGAAAGTGTGACTTGACATACTTTAATTTTCCCAAAAAGATTACTGAAAATTGGATAGAACCTTAAGAGAAGCTACCAAGATGGCTCCTTTGTAATCTCAAGCTACTTTAGATAGTAGCTATTAGGTGTTAATGTTTTTACTGGTGGTTATCTACATGCTTTCTTTGGGAAAATAATGGCATATGGTACAATAAGTCCCTGTCAACTCATGTAAAGGCCAAAATGAAAATGGACCTAGAGCACTTATCTGACCCAAAATATATTTATTGCTTCCATGCCACTCATTTCTATACATGGTTGCTGTTCTTAAAGGCAAAAACTCCCTGAAAAATGCTAAAGAAATATTTTCTTTAATTGAAAAGGAATTATTACTGTGCTGTGTACCCATTAAGAATAATATTGGCTGTGGCTGTTAATTAACTGATAAATGGAGTGGCTGTACTTTCTCTGATTGTCTGCAGGGGCTTGGGAGCTAAGATGAATAACTAAGTCAAGCCAGGTTTCTGAAGCCTATAATGGTTCGATGTTGTGGGCTTTTGCTGAAAATTTGTGATGCCTTTACCCTGCAAGTGTGTTAAATTTTCCTTGAGATATGTAAAGTATAATGGCAAAGTGCCATTCCTGCTTTCAAAGCAGTAGAAATATGTAATGGTCCAGACCAATTTAATTTCAAAGAAGAGACTCTGTGTTTAAAAATGGCATCCAGTATTGGGGCCCTATTCAGCCTCCACTGAAATCAGCAGGTGTTTCTTCATCGGCTTCATTGGCGTATATAAGGGGGTGAATTTTGTTTCCCAGATTTTTTTCTATAATTGGAATTTCTTATGACCGGTGAAGTCCTTTGTGCTGAGGCATAAGTTCCTTACCCTGCACACTTCATTGTGGAGGCCAATAGACTGCAAGGAATTTGCATTCTTGCCTTTGTTTTTTGACTCACTAATGTTCAGAAATTTTTATATATTCTTTATCCTTTTTAGCATGAGTCTTTGCACAAATTGCTGTTTGTGTGGATGTACCGTTGATGTACATCTGTACATTTTAGGTGTGCAACGGTTTCATGGTGCTTGCCTAAGATGACCTTGACGCAGCAGCCTGTGTCCTTACTGACCACGAGACCAGGTGATTGTCCTTTTCTGCCGGTGGAGCTGTCAGCGCAGCTCCTCCATCAGAACACAGGGCCAGGAGTGCTCTTGAGTGAGATACTGGAGTTGCATTATGCTTGCCCTGCGTTCTTCGCAGGCTGACTTTAATTTGGCAAGCTGGTTTTAAAAAAGTGTTAGGCCGGCAGCCCGTAGTGCGTGCGTAACTGCCATCCTTGAACTGTAGGTAGGGGAAGGTGTGAAGTGTTTATGTCCTCCAGTTCTTGAGGAAATCCCCCTTTTCATTTGAGGTTGGCAGATGTTTGTTCTGTGGCTGTGATACCCCCTGGATTGCTTCTCCCTAAAGCCATTTCATTTAATCTTCCTCCATTATGCAATTTTATTTGACAGATATTTTCAGAAAGTCAGGTGTGTTTGATTTTTATGAATTACCTTCCTTTCCAGGTCTTTTCTCTTCCATATTGAAATTGAGCCTGTCCATTTGCTTGTATTATTTACATTTTGGTATATTTTCATCTCTTCTTTGTTTCGATGCTGTGGTGCCATGTTGTGAATACTGTCATAAACAGAGAGCAGAATTATTATTTTAAAAAAATGATCATTGATCAAACTATCATAATCCTTTTTGATAGAGAGGCAGACACTCTTCTTCTGAAGATTCTGCAGAATTTTGGTAATGTGTGGTACCAGTGCTTCTTTTCCCCTATAGCAAAAAATGCTACTTGCCATTTAACTGTCCTTATACAGAGTCCAACTTTGCTTTAGCATGTCTCTTTGTTATAAAGCAAGGACCAAGAAGACCTAAGAGTCAAGTACAGAAAAGGAGTTCCTTTCCACTGATATCAATAGGCTTGTGACCACCTAATTCATGGTGGAGCTGTTCCTCTGCCATCACTAGTAACAGCCCCTAACTCAGGAGGACTTTGAGGTCCAAATTGCTGGAGACTAGTAAAATACTGTGGGGCAGTGATACTGTATGCTTGGCCTGTTCTCATATTCTTTTTTACATTTCTGTGGCCACAGAGGATTTTGTATTAGATGGATCTGTGGTCTGACACAGCTCTTGGTCTTACGAGATATAAATTCAGAAATGTAGGGTTGAGAAGGGAATCCTTAATAGAAGAAAGTTCCCTTTCGGTTTAGCGTAAGAGCTAGATAAGAACATTAAGATGTTTTTGTGGCTTTTCTAAGTTTAAAGGGGTCTTTGAGAGATGACAGTTCTCTAATGGATCTTGGCACGATGACTGTCAACATAGTTACCTCACTGATGTCAAGATACCAAGAACAGTTTTTTGAGTATACTCAGATTAATACGTGTCCCTGAATACAAAGGAAAGGTGGCTGCTCAGATTAAGCTGTTACCCTCAGAGCCTTCCTTTTTGCCCACAGTGTCCTCCTGTGTTTCCCCTGGGAAAAATGCTGATGGAACAGGCCATGGTGAGATGAATTGCCTTGGTGAGCTAGGAAGGTTCAGCCTAAAGAGTGGATGCCCTTGTTTCATAAAGTTGATCTTGCCACATAACATCCATTAAGAAAAAAATGCAATTTTAAGTTTACTGTTTTGGTGGTTGTCTAGGAATTTTAATCCACCCTTACTGTATAGCTGTGCTGCTGGTCAGGGTAGTTTTATCATGAGTCAGGGAGAAGAAAGAGATCAGGAGAGAGCTATTAAAAATTGGGCCCTTAGTGAGCTATTGGACTTCAAAAGTATATCAAAAGAGCAGTGGTTGCTCCAGGCCGCCTTTTGCAAATTCTACTACTTATCTGCTTTTTCGCAAGGCTTACCAGATCTACTCAACCTAAACAGTGTATTTTGTGGTGAAGGATAAGTCACACTCACAGGCAAAATTTCCAATTCAGTATTTTAGACATTTGAGTTTGTAACCCCAAACTTTGAAGAGGGATATTAACTTCTCTGCATATTCCTTCCAGCCATTGGTTATGTTCAGTCATAGCCAACCTCTTAAGCCTCTAGCTTACATCATTTACCATAAATACACTTTATAAGTGCAGATGTAATGACTTCATTATACTTATCCCATCTAATCTTCCATCTTTCTGATTCCAAGTGATGCAGACGCTTCTGTAACAGAACAGAGTGTGTTGGATCAGAGTTTACCACGCATTTTGTTACACGTCCTCTCTAAATTGCTCGTTTGAGCCTACGTGCATCTTGTGGCCTCTATGGGTTACTGTAATAAATGTGAATAATAAAGGAATAAGGAGGTGGCATTTATCCTTACTGCTTTCAGTTATTTTGAAAGCATGATTTCTACAGCACAATGACTTTATTTCTTCTAGTTGCGTCATGTCATCCCCCCCAGTTAAGAGATACCTTAGCAGGCTTTCATGTTTGATTTAAAAATGGAATTATTGCTCTGTAATTAAAATGGATGTAATTACAGCCAGCTCTCAGTTATTTGTGAGTGATTTATCTAAGCTGGGAGCCGCAAGACTCTCCCATCTCCCCTAAGAGAATCTCAAACCTAACCAGTAGACAGTCAGCTCTTTAGATTTCCCCCATCACTTCTCAGCTGTATCACCACGAATGACCATAATTCTACGAAGCCTTTTAAAGCTGTTCATGTACACATTCTCTGCCCCCCTGGCCTTGCAAGTCCATGCACGCATGCTGGTACTCGTGTGCAGAATGACAGTAAGTGCCTGCTCATGCTTATCACAAAACTGCCCTTTTTTTGTATTGCTCTATAGTTACCTAGGGGTACGGTGTCACATACAGGTTACATGAACCATTGGATTTGTGTGTCTCGGAGTAAAATGATGGCATACAGTAATTTTACACTCGTTGTTCGCCAAACAGTTTTTATTTAGAATACACTGTAATCCACATAGGCAGACAATACGATTCGGTAATGGGATGTACAACCCTTCAGTAGTCCAAACCTAGATGAGCTTAATAGTAACCAAAATTATTTCATGTGTGAGGATTATGTAGCCATCAGTTTGAGATGAATCTGGCATTTTCTAATCCCATTTTGTGGTGAGCAAAAAGTTTGCATCAGAAAGTACAGGAGCTGATTCTGTGTCAGCCACCATCCTTCTCATGAATTTTCCAAGTCCCTGTAGAGGAGCATAGACTAGACCTTGTGATATCCATTAAGGATTCAGAGAGAGAGGAAATTAAGACTGCATATTTCTGTACTGCTCAGATGCAGATCATATTGCTTCTGTCAGTGCTTGTCAGCAAGTCTAGAGTGCATGAATGCAAGCTGCTGTTGTGCAGAATGTGAAAACGAGGTTAGAGAAATGGTAGCAGATAATAACCGTGAAAGCTTAATACTAAATAATTCATTTTACATTGAAGTAAACTATTCTGTGCACAAAGAAAGAAATATTACAAAAAGCATTTAAGGCTATCCATGTAAGATGTCTATCTTTAAAATGTATTTAGTCTGTCTCATCACAGACATGCTGTTCTTACATAATAAAGATCCCTGCACATTCACCACGTTCATGGACTTCATCCTCTTTGCAATCTCACCACTCCAAACTGTGGTTCTGACTTCATCAATAGTCATGCATTTATTTTTTGGTAACTGCTTGCTACACCTGCCCACATTGTTTGCCCCGTGGTAAGAAAAAGGTTGGCTCTTTAAACAGAACACAACAAACACCTTTGGGTTTTTTTCCCCCAAAATACCTTGTGGTGTTTTGCATCAAAAATTGTTCCTGTTGTGCATACGTATAACTTAAAAAATGGCTCAATTTAAAATTGAAATGCTCTTAAACTCTGATATTACCTGCGTGTCACAACTGTTGGGGTGCTCTGTAGGCAATGATTTGGCAGTGCCCTTCTGAATTTCTTCATTTAACTCTTGGATTCATAAAGCCTTTGGCAGTGGCTTTTGATTGGTTTATACAGATATAAGACCTAGTGCTTGCTAGGTCTGTGTTAGAAGTTAGTTTAGCAATTTTATTTTTGAGATCAAGGCGAAAATACTTTATTCAATTCTCCTTCCTCTCTAAAGGAACTACTAGAACATCTATGTGATGAAAGTGGTGAAAATGTGTTGTAGATGTAGAAAAAAAAAAAATCTTTTTCATCTTTATTATTAAAGAGTTCTGTGCCTTTTTCATAACCCTGGTACTGTGTGTGAGAACTGGGCATTTCCCTGTGTGGCCTAATTTGATCCAGCCTGAGGTGTTTGCAAGCTACCCAGCATAATATCTATAAATATTAATATGACAACACCACCAATAAAAGTAGCCATTGTTTCTTTTTCTGTTGTGGTTTTTTTTTTTTTAAAAGAACAATTAAACTTTTTTCTCCTCTTTGTAGATACACTATAAAGAAGAATTTAAAAAATCTAAGGGCAAGTGTATATTTGTACCTGACACCCCGCAGCTAAAACATGTGAAAAGTCTCGGTGCTTTTATTTCTGAGGTAAGACCTAAAAGATTGAAGAATTTTCTTTGCTTCTTATGCCTCATAAAAACTCTCTGAATTGACTATGGTGTTTTTTAAGCAGCGGAAAGATGGCTTATTTCAAATAACAATTCTGTTTGAAGTGACTTAAAGCGCTGTAATTAGTGTAAACTGTATATATGAGTAATAATAATTTGGAATTATGCAACGCTTTTATTCTGGGATTCAAAGATGTTTTATTAATGGTTCCGAGGTGGTCTTAGCTATCGCATTTTATGGATGGATAAACTGAGGAGTCAGAAAAGGATTTCTTCTTAGTTATTCTGCAGCGGTGGGGTTTTCAAATTATACCTGTGCGCACTTTCCCGGCTGCGGAGAATTCACAGCCTGACTATCAAGCAGAAGGAGGGAAGGACATCGTTACCCTGTCATCACCCTTGTCCTCCTTCAGCGAGGGGACTGAGGCAGAGATCTGCCATCTGCAGGTCCCCTGAGCGCTTGCATGCATATGTCTGCGTACCCACATCAGAGTTTCTAGGTCTTCGCATACACACAGGCATAGACACAGAGCTGCGGTGGCAAAGGGAGAACGGCAGCTTCCAAAATGCCAGAGCAGAGTTTACTCCCAGCTCTTCATGTCCCAGGATTGCATCTCTGATTATTTCCACAAGTGAGAACAACAGCAGGAGTTCTACCTGACAGAGTTGCTTTTGTTCAGGAACTGCTGGTTCCGAGTGATTTTTCTGTCACTGTGACCCTTGGAAGACTTAAAGTTTTAGTGCCTCAATTTTTGTCCTACCTTCATCGTTACGAATAAGAACATCCCAATAACCCTGTCTGGAGTTATGTAATTTATATACATCCTATATTCTGTTTCTGACACACATCGGTTTGCTGTGTGGCTACATTCATTATAAATGCATCTAATGAACATTTTTGTTATATTTGTCTTCATATTTTATGAGAAAGAGTGGCACGTCCCAAGAGGCATAAACGTAATGAAAGTATACTTTCTAAGAGACAGACTACTGTAGTCTACAAAAGTACAATATAGAGAATTTACTGAATCCATCTGTCTGCTTCCAAAGAAAAGCTGCTAATTATTAATCAAAGTCTTTGAGATATAAAGGAATTTCAAAATTTAAAACCCTGTGTATTTTATGATATTACACTGTTGAGCACTCTGTTGCTTATTGCAGCATTACCTGCAGCCAGTGATGTGACGGATGGTTTATCTTGTAAATTACTGACCTCTAGTGTCCCATAACCTGTTTTTGCAAAACGTGTATGCTGAAATTCTCAGCAGCACCTATTGCAGTGAAAAAGAGCCCTCTGTTTTGGGAAGCAGCAACAAATACTACAGCAAATTATTGATATATATAATATATATGGGGAACTAGTCTCTAATGAACAGTTGTATATCACAGAGAAAATAAATTAATTAGACAATATCATTTAAGATATCCTTGATATTTATGATTACTTTCACAGCAATCCTTGACATTATTGTTTTATGAATTTGAAAAACTTAGATCTGAGGCAAAAGCCTCTCAGATTTTGAACTTTTATTCTGGCCTGTCTCATAAAACCCTTTTGTGAGGAACTGCTAGTACTGAACAGGGGAGAAAGTACAGGATAAATAAAAAGTAATTTAAAAATGAGGCTGTGATATGAGATGACTAACTAGAAATGATAGCAGACATGCTAACTTCAATGTTCCTGTCCTTTCTGATTACATTTAATTGCTACCACTGTAAAATATTTTTTGTTGGCCTCTCATTGCTCCCATTGTGCAAAATTTGGGAAAATGGAAAGAAAAAAGATAATTTTGGTTTTTTTTGGAAATTATTTAAGAAAAGACAGAAAAAATAACTGCCTTGCTTACCTTATTTTATACTTCCTCCCAAATTATTGAATTTAACTAGGAGATACTTTGCATTGCTTTGGGAATTAGACACATCCACCTAAAGTATTTTAAAATTGTTATTTAAAGATCTGATTTGCTTGAAAGTTTATTAGATTTTTCCAGTTCTAACGGTCTATACCATTTTATTTAAAAGAAAAAATAGGTTGTATGATTACTGTATTTTAGTTTTTGCGTTATATGTCGCCTTTTTCTCCTCTCTAGGTGAAGTATAAAGGAGCTGCTAAGAAAGACCTTTCCAACTCTCTCTATCAGCAGATGCCAGCCACAATTGACAGTGTATTTGCAAAAGAATTAACACAACTTCAGAGCAAGGTACAATTTTAGAATGATTTTTAGATAAATTGTGTGACAGATTATCACCAATTTGAACAATATATTTGAACAGATACTTGACTTCCTGCTTGATTTATCTGGGTGAGTGTATCACCCCAAGTTTATGACCATAACTTCTTAACTTCAAGAACTACTCACTTTTAAAATGTTGACAATTTTACTCGTTATGTTTATTAAATATAAGTTTAAAAACTGCTAGTGCATTCATCAATCCAATGAAATCCGTTAGAAATATATCAATGCAATAAGGAATTATTGAATTCAGTAACATTGCACTGCGTTTACAGTATCTTCTGTAATAAGGATTTCAATTTGGGTGTTGTATTAGCTTTATAAAATGTTTGATACTGAAGGGAAAAAATATAATACTTTAATGACTTTTGAAGGCACTTACTGGTAACAATAAATGTATTTCTGATGGTCTACATACTACCACTCACAATAAATTTTATAGAATTAAAAGATATAAAAACAAGTATATTGAACATAGTGTTAACCATGCAAACCATGAGTGAAATAGTAAATTCCAGTTTGATTGCCTCGAGGGCCTTAAAAATATAATACCCTTAATGTAGGCAGGTGACCCTTCACTTCCATTGATCTCAGTAGAATTGTGAGTATTAAGTATGTGTAATATGAATGTAGTTGCAGATTTTCATTGTTACTCATGGGAATTACAGCTAATAGATGGTCATGGCTTTCTGTCCAACAAGCATTTCCACGTTTTTCTGGTTTTGTCTTTCTTCTCTCTTAAAAAGATAAACTACGTATAGTTTTAATACAGCAAGTCTGTGAAGTGAACATGGTCCTAAATCCATATTATTGATTGTATCTCAATATACATGCTTCTAATGCAGTAATTTATTTTCTTTCAAACAAAGGAAAATATTCATAAAAAAAGAAAGCACTAAAATGTCAGGACAGCTTGTGAAGAAATATTTTGGTTTAAAACAATGTGTTAATCAAGGCTATATTAAGCAAATATAATAACATATATAAAGAATATTTTAGTTTTCATGGTTTGAAATGGAACATATACTCTCAATTTAAAGCAGCACAGTAGCTGAAAAGACATTAGTGTGACATTTCATTATAAAGTGAGTGATTAGAAGAATTACAGTAGAAATAAATTGGGATTTAAACTTGTATAACATTATTTAAACCATTAGCTTGATTTATAAAACATTAGTTAACTAGTTTGCCACAGATTTACTCCTGGATTCATTCCAAATGAATACATTCTACATTAGTTTACCCAAATGAGTTTAATTAACATCAGTGATGTGGCAGAAAAGATAAATAACTGAGACTAAAAATGGAACCATTTGATTCACCAAAAAAACCCCACCCTTTTAAGGAAAAGACTGACATTTTCATTTGATATTTTTGGAGGGATTTCTTCAGTCATCCAACAGTCATAAAGAAACAAATATGCATATAGCATGAGTTATATTTTAGCAGAAACTTTTCCTGTAAAATTCATACCATCCTCTTAGGAATAGATGCATTATAAATCATAATCTATCATAAAACTGAAAGATACGCTGACACATTTTCCCAACTTGTGGTTACTGTTGCAGTGGACCTGAATTTAATGCTACTTTGAGAGAGATCCTAGGGGATTTTCTAGTGGAAAATCTTCTCTACAGTGTTCAAATCTAATCCATATTGTGCCTATCACTGCGGTACCTAAGTAGTAGCTAATACAAGGATTTCAGATTTCAACTGGGTCAGGATATGGCAGAGAGGATTTCTGCTGCATCTTTTTAGCTGAGATTTTTAATTTCCAGGTCATCACTTCAGCAAGAGGAGACCAAGGGTATGCCATAGCAGAGAGAACAGCACCAGCCGGCCATTGTGCCAACTCTTCTGCCACAAGGCTGTTGCATGTATGCAACTACAGTCTGTTTCTCAGTTAGAGTAAGTTGATTTTAAATAGATGCTGATTTCCTGAGAGGTGGAAAATACAAGTACGTGTCTTCCTCCCCATACATTAGAAGAATGTGCATCACATTAGAAGATGTGTGCACCTTTGACTCCCTTTTCATGCTTCTGGGATGCAAGGCCAGGCTTGACAGCTTTTGAAGGCAGATCGAGCAGGTGCTTTCTCGCTCTGTGATGGCATGTTCTTGGCAGGATCCGTAGCCTCATCTGCCAAGCAGGTGTGTCGGGTCTAGGGGATGACGGTGTGGAAGAAAGCAAGCTATTGACTCTTCCCGTTACTGCTGGCTGGCACAGGACTGCTGAGGCTGGTATGCCTCTGCCGGGTGACTTCCTTACACAGCTGTGTCCTCAGCAAATGGTGCCTCCCATGATTTGATGTTTAATACTGAAATGGTGCTGCTGCACTGCTGCTGACCAGCCCCTCTGTTTTCAGCCTACCTAGATGTAGCCCAATTTATTAATTTTATCCACTGTTTCAGATCACACTCATGCTTTAGGAAGTTGGAGGCAACTAGGGGAAATTTCCTTTTTCTCACAAGAAATTATTACAAGAAATTATTCCCCGCCTACCATTGCCCTCCACTGTCCTCTCCAGAGACGGGCTGCCATAGCACCATCTATCACTTTTGCACGCTCTAGCTGACACGGCAATTGTCCTTGACTTCCGCAGAGCCAGGACTTTGTTCCGCAGGTTCCAGCCATACAATGTCGGCACTGACAGGATCTTGCCATAATGGAGAGTTCAACACCCTGACAGTTGTGGTTCTCCTCCTGTGGAGCTTTCTCCCTGTATTGGCTCTATAGATTTATGCTCAATTCCCTCTTCAAAATACACAGGAAAGACTAAATCAAGACTGCCTTTGGGGGCTTTTGCATAAAGCCCACATTTGCTCTTCTGTGTTTTATACAGAAGTGGCACGAAGGTGGAAATAAATACCCATAGAGAAGGAAATCCGTCTGAAATTTTGACAAAAAATCATGGCGTTATTGATGGAAAAAAAAATGCTTCAGGAGAATGAAAACAAAGATTCGTAGCCCCACATACTTGGGTGGCTTTTATCAATTTCATTTTTTCCTCTATGCAGAAAATTTGACTGTTGCCTTCTAAATAGCTTGAGGCTGAGCAACCACATTTTCCTCCCTCTGTCTCTTTTGTCGTAGCTATCCCCGGGGTAAACTAGAGAGAGCAGAAGTCCCAGTCCCCAGTGCGTAACGTCAGCCTCCTTGCCAGCCTCCGAAGCTCTCACCAGTTTCCCTGTTCTCTGCAATGACAAAGTTGATGAGAGCAGTCTGGGCAGGGAGCCCTCATTTTGATTTTCCTGAGAGGAAATGGACATTTTCTGGAAAAATTGCAATTTTCCTGTGGAAAATATTTCTGAAGGAAAATTTCTGATTATTGCTAGCTTTGTGCCAAGTCTCTTTCTTGTCTTGAAGTATACTTGAAGACCAGTATACTCAGTTCTTCCTTACGCAGAACATTTTTTTAATAAGGTGTCACAAGCAATGATAAAGGTATTTAAAATTGCTTGAGGGGGAAACAATGTTGAAAAAAAAGTATGTTTCATCACTTTTTTCATCACTTTATTTCTGCCATAAGAAGAGATTGCAGTGTTTTTCTTCTTATCTGAAAGGAATAATCTAAAGCAAACTGAAGGCAGTTTAATTTTCTCCTTTGCACAGGGCAATATCTCAAATAGTAACTATATGTCAATGCTCAACAGTATTTTCTTTTTGTTTTTAAAGGTGATGAGCCAAGTGAATCTTAAGCAATATTTTTAACTTCCAAAGAGAGTTTCAGAGTTTTTCTTACTTGTTGGCAGAATCCTCCTTTTATTTTCATATGTATTTTTTTACTATGATAAAGTTATTTTTTGGTTTACTGCATTATTCACAATTATATTACACATGATCAGACTGTTTTGTGTAATTCTTCATGGCTTTTTATAGTATCAAATCTCATGTTCAAGACTACTTCTTTTTTATGGTAGCAGGTGTTAGTCTCCTGGACTTCTCTGGTATTGTTTTACACAAATACATTGGATAATCTTATTCTCTATCTAGAGATTAAAATGGTATTCTTTGTGTTCTTGAACATTTCCTCCTACAAAATCCTACATTGTGGATTTTAAGTTCGCAGCTCAACTTACTGACTATAAAGGGAGATATAAAAATAAAAATTTAATAGTGTTTAAAGTATTCCAAACCAGAGGGTCAGTCAGAGTTAAGTTAAAAGAGCACAAAGCCTTCCTTAATGCAGCTTCTTATTGACACACTGGTGTACAAGAGAGATAAGAAAAATAAAAAATGAGTACTTACAAATTAGTTCAATCTGAAGTCATACGTACTTAAATAATTGCCTTGTATTTCTGGAGTTAATAAATGGTGCCACTACACAGTAGAGGTTATGTCAGTGACCTGTAATACCTGATCTCTCTGTAGACTAGTTTCGTATATAGATTTGAGAAAGAAAATTCAGTTTAGCTAAAGCTTGAAAATTAACATGAAATGAGAAATAAATGTACATGCGCTAACATGTGAAATAATGATTCTAAGAATATTGGTGAAATAATAATATTTTTTTCATGCTTCCGTGGAACTGGTTTACAGATCTGAGAATAGTTTTGCCCTAAACTGTCCAAAACTAAAAGTTATTGAACTCCTCCTAGCCTGTGGTGGCTTCAAGGTTACTTAAGTCAGTTAATAAGAATAATTTAAAAGATAGGAAGAACACAGCCATCAAATATCAAGTCAAATATTCCTACATTAAGCTAAAGAAACAGTCATTTTTTACAATTGGACACTCAATTGTAATTTTTGTTCTTTTTCTCATGTTGGGAGTTGATGTGCTTTTGTTTTTTGATATCTTGGTTACATAGCCCATGTGCCAAAAGAAAAATATGGATGCTGAACCAGCAAAGTGGCAATGTAATAAAATAACTGTAAATTAGTAGATTTTGGAAGTAATGGTACGGGTCTGCTTTTCAGAACGGTATTAAGTGGTGAACGTCTTAAAAGTGACAATCTGAAGCCGAAGTAGCAAGAGTTTGTAAGGCATATGTTTATATAGTAATTACACTTTTGCAGGGAATCATTTGTTAGTGATGCTTCAGTCTTGTTAAAGATTATTTGCTTTGCCAGTTGCAAGATGTAATCAGTATAGGGAGGTTATAGACCGTTTTTTGTTTCAATTTAATTTGTGTTTGTTTCCCCAGAGGCCTGATCATGTTGGATTTACACTGTATAAGGAGATGACACATTTTAGGTTTCCTAATTTGATACTTTCATTCATATAGGAGCAGTGCTACTATAAAACCCCACCATCTTTTTGTCTAAATCTCTCAACCTATATATCATTTTGTAATCTGAGATAGTCAGGGCAGATACTAATATATTGCCTTGGGCACCCTGATCTGTGACTCAGATGCAATCTTGCTGCCTTAAACACAAATAGATACAACATTTTCTCACAGTTCTAGTATCCTGTCCTAAAAGAGTTTGAATCACCATAGTCAAGAGTTCCCATCACAAAACTTTCGCAGTATTCTTTTATTGCTATCAAGGGTTTTAGTTTCAAATCCTTCTCCTCCTGGTCAGCTTTCAATCTCATTTAGTATTTGCTGTTTTCTTAGGGATTATTTTAATGCTTGCTTCTGCAAGCTATTAGTAAATGAATTCACTTGATGCTTGCTGCTTCTCTAGGCATCAAAACCTGGTGAATTTTCTTAATGTAAGCCTAAAAGCTTCTGACAAGGATAAGTGCAAGATCAGCTTTTCAGGCAGTTTTAGTATGTGAGTGTGTGTATATGTAAGTATAACACAGTACAGTGAAAGCTGGATGAATGCCCAACACTGAGCTCAGTTTCTATTATAAAAATAAATTTGTTTATAAACTCACAATCCAATTCCATTTTCCTTTCTGTGGTGACAATTGAATGTAAATATTATTTCTCTTTGTGAACCTGGAGGCTAGTCAAAATGTGTATTGTGCTAGTAATTTCCTTATAGTGGAATAAATAGATGTTTGGGCTATGAGTATTTCATGGAAGCCTGTTTATTTATGAGGAATGTACAAAATCTTAGCTTTTTTTTTTTTTCTCTGAAAACAGGGAAAAAAAAAACCCCAAACCCACAAGGAAATATTTATTTAGCTGATAGATTCAAGTGTGTTTTGAGCAAAAGAACTTTCCCTTATGCTTTTCCCTGGACTGCCTTCGCACTGTGTTGATTTTCTGTTTCTGTGTATTTCTTTTTCTTCCTTCTGTCTACTCATACCTCTGCTGCAATAACAGACTCGGAGAAACCTCTCTGCTGACTGTGCCTCATATGTCTCTGTTTTGGGTAGAAGCTGCTCTTGTTTCAGGGTTCTGGTTCCATTAAGGAGCTTAATTATTTATTACATTTCTTCCTGAATACAGGCACACTATGACGCTAGGCTTAACCCAGCTCATATAATAATACCTGCTCTGCCGAGGTCACAGAAGTATAATGTTGCTCTTTTTCAGGTTCTCTACAAACAAAAACATGATGCTGAGAAAGGAACTTCAGATTATGCACATATGAAGGAGCCTCCAGATGTTAAGCATGCCATGGAAGTCAATAAATATCAGAGTGATGTAAGTACTTCCCCATCTGAAATGAGTTCACTTGTTTGGGGTAGAAACATCTATTATAGCTAACTGAAATGAATTGGGCATGGAATATTTTCCTATTTCATTAGTTGGTATTTTTTTACATTATTTGCTCTGAGTAATATGGGACACGATGTGTGTTTAAAATATGCTATGAGTAATGGTATGTGACTTTTATTCTAAACTGCAGCGGAAAGCAGTTCTTATTGTTTATTAGTGGGAATTGTTATTAAGTGCAATCAGTTTGTAACGAAATTACAAAGACAGGTTCTCTGAATTCGTTTGTACCTACTTGTACTTTAAAAGCATATAAAGCTCTTTGTTTACATGAACACAGAATGGCTTCAGTGTCTTAGACTGTCAACATTTGGGTAGTTCTTCAAGGGTTTTGTGTAGGGAGGGTGGCTGTTTCTGCCTTGCTCTTCACTCTTTTATGCTTATGAATAACTTTGTTCCCGCCTCTTGAATACGTATGAAATGAGTTCTAAAGAACAATTTATGACTTATTTTACATATTTTGAGCCATAAAGTTCAATTTGATACCTGGCACTAGTTTATGCCATTGACCAGAGTATTTGTTCTTGTAGTCTTACTTGAATAATTTACAAATAAATCATAGTATTTAACAATATTTTTAAAGGTTAGTTTGGGGTTTTTTTTGTTGGTTTTTTACAGCTGCTTGTTAACTTCTTGAAGTTCTTTAGGTTTTCACAATATAAAAAGCCTAATAATAGTATTTACATTTTTTTATTAGTTTCATTTGATTTCATGGTTAAGCTAGCTTATACTAGCTCAATGCACCATTGCTAGGGGTGGAAATGCTACCAAGATTAGCGTCTTGAATTATACCAATGCAACTCTGAAGAAAAATGTCTTAGACTTTGTAAAAGCTTGCTTATGAGAAAAGTAAATTTTTGGAGAAGACTGGCTAAAATAGTGAGGTCATTTTAAGGGTACACAAAAACAATTAGAGCAGCTGGCATGTAAAAACCTTTAAAGTTAGGATACGTTTCCATTTTTCTTAGGCAAGCAAGTCAAGTCAGGTAGGTATGTGATTTTAGAACTCTCATTTCTCTGTTAAACGGGATATTTGATTGCTGCTAATAATATAGAAAATGAAGCTTGGGTGTTCATTTTGAATTAACTTAAATTTACCCTGTCTTCCCTACTGACAGTGTAACAAACACTCTTAGGTTATATAGGCTGAAAGCTAAATGTCAATGTTAGATGTATGTCCGTGTGTGCAGAATCTTGACAGCTGGCCGCTGATTAAAAGGCTGCTGGAAAACTTCAGGGAAGCATTATGTTTGAAGAATAACTTTTTCTTCTGCTGGGAAGTACCTGCCTTGGAACTCCCAGAGGTAATTTGCAACCTGCCTTGATTACAGAATTCCCTCTTCCTGTCAAATTCCGTCCATCTCAGCTGCTGGAAGCGTAAGGATGTCAGATTGGCGGAGGGTAGGACCTGGGAACATGAACTTCACTCCCCATAAGAAAGAGGTTTTTTTACCCAGCAGTAGGAGTGATGGTGGACAACTAGGGAAGGAAGTAATGTTGGGAAGAGAGATGCGAATCCCTCTCGGAGAAGGTGGTGGGACCAGGAGGAATATGAGACGAGTTTTTGAATCAAATTCATCATGGTCTGAGGATTAGTATGCTAGCGAAAAACCCATTCCCTTCTACAGCTGTACATCACCTGCTAACTGAATTAAGGAGTGCAGGGTACAGATGTGAGAGTAAATGAAATTCAGTTGTTTCATCTTCTTTCACCCTTAAAGCAAGCAAAAAAAAAGGAAATGAAAGCAAACATTGGAGAGAAGTATGTTTTGATAAATGAGAACTTTTAACAGCATGTTAAAAATAATGAAAAAATATGAAGGAAATTATTTTCAGCCTGAGCAAACTTAAAAAAAATCAAACAAACCCTCCAACATAAAACTCAAACCAGTTAGTTTCATCTGTTTAAGAACAGTTTCTTTCTGGTTGCTCATGGGGAGCTGCAGTGCAATGGGGATATATCTTTATCACACATAAAGGAGCAAGCTATGTAAGTCCAGTTATTGTTCAGTGGAGTTATACAGCTCCCGTGGGTAATTGTTTGGGCACCATGGTGAATAGCTGCGGATTTCTTATTTTGTAAGCACAGGTTTAATTAAGAGCCGTGTGAGTTTTCATCTTTGAGTCAAAGTGTGGAATAGCGAGCATCCCAAACGTGGAGCATTTGTCTTTCTGAAATATTTCAGGCTATTAGGAGAATCACAGCTTTGAAAGTGCAAGGGAAAAGGAGGGAAACTACTGGGGGAATAGAAGGACAAAGCTCTTTTATCCACCACTCAGTACGGTATACCTATGGGAGCAGAATGCGTGTTTACCTACAATGCTCTGCCAACTCAATTCAACCTTTACATGCAGGGTTTGCATCTAATAGGATTAGGATGTGTTTAAGACTATTTACTCAACCTTAAAATAAGGCTGACATTTATACTCAACTCTGTGAAATGTGCAATTTCTTTTAAAAATTAAGACTGTATTCAACTTACAATACATTTGTGCTGACATTTTGAAACTGTCATGTGCTATAGGCCCTCACACCACTTTGAATACCATTAACATGCTGTATAAGCGTGGGCTGAAGCTACATAATAGGGAAATACTGTAAAATTTCCTGAACAATGTGATCACGTATAAGAAAAACATTTTTCTCTTGTTCATACTCAGACTGAAGAAAATTGTTCTCAAAAGAACAAAAGTGACTTTTTTAATGATAGGGAATTTAACTTGAAAAATAATTTAAATACTACATAATGCTTGAATGAACACATGGTTATCCAAACCAGAGTACTTTTCTCTATAAATCATGTTTGTATTTTGTGAAGTGAATGTTAATGTTGTGACTTTGGCACACAAAGGCATTTGGAGAAAAGTGAAGTAGGAACCATCAGCCTACTTTATGCCTGTCATTTAGCTAATGTCATTTAGCTGTCATTTAGTTCATCTACAGGTTTCCAAACTTGGGACCAAAATTAGGTGGTGGCCCCTAGAAAACCGTAAGGTCACAAAATGGTGGTTTTCCCTATGTGTAGCTGAGGATCAAATGGATGGAAGAACGTAACTGAACAATGAAATGACATGACAGTTAAGTTTCTAAAGCAAAGCAAACAGTTGCCACATTGTGCGTGGGTGGAAGCTGCACATGGCATTTGATGAAGGTACTCAAAGCTGTGGATCACAGTTTCATCTGTTCCATTACCTGGTCCATCACTGGGCATTATGAATAGCAAAATAGGGTTAAGTATTTGTACAGCAATTTATATGTTCTGCTTGGTTAAAGTTATTGATTCTCCTCACAGCATTACATTGTATGAAATAAGGAAGTAGTGTTCTGATTTTACAAATAAGAAAACTACAATAGACTCATCTATGGACATTTAAAAGGCAGTTGCAGAAATGAGGTTGGAGCTCTGGTATCTTTTCTCTTATGCTTATGTAGAAAACAATATTGCTTTAAAAAATGTTAGTTGACAGTTGGGCAAACCTTTGATGTATATGCATTCTCTTTGCAGTCCATATGATGTCAGTAGTGGTAATTTATAATGTTTCATGGATCATCTAAATTTGAATATTTAAGATGTCTATATTGTCTTAGGAGTAAGCTTTTTTTTTCATGTGCAGGATATTGTGCAGTCACAATCCATACACAAAAATTTACATTCTTTCTGGTACGACCAAATCAACAGCTCTTAAACTTGATGTGCTTAAACACCACCAATAACATACCAAAATGTCGATGTTTGTTTTGATGCAGATCGTATTAAAGTCAAGCTTCTCCCGGCTTGCTGTTCAGCATCTGCATTAGAAAAATCACCTTTCACTGACTAACTTTCTGCTGACAGTGGTTGTCAACAGCAGGTCCCCCTGGACCACTTCCAACTGGTGCTGAAAATGATGTGTTTACTCCTGATGTAATTGGGACCAATCAATTTTCAAGCCCATTACTGGAAAGGATGACTGCATCAATCTGTAATGGGCCAGAAATGTGTTTGTCTCTCCTACACGAGCCGGGAAACCGTTTTCAACACCATTTGAGTGGGGATCAGAAAAGCTCTTGCCAATGATGATTGTCACCAGCTAGTCATTTTCTTGGTGCTGATGGACCCCAAAGTGCAGATGAGAGAAAAGGGGGCAGAGACACAGCTGACAGGCCATTAGTTAGTGGACTTGCAGCTCTTAGATAACACTAAGCAGGGGTGAACACTAAGAGACAGATTCTCTTGCAGATAGGTGTGCCCAGCTCCTTGCTGACTTCTGTGTGTGCATTTCAAGAGGGCAAAATGTGTTCATAGCTGCTTGTGCATATTTTAATAATTACCTATAGTTATCGAATTGGCATAGAGGAGAAGACAAAAGACTGCAAGGAAGGTCTGAGTCCTTTAAGCCTAGGTGTGCTTGGGTCACCATGTAGCAGAGGTTTCTGTTGTTGATTGACAACTGGAGATGTTTTGCAGTCTTGTTAGAAATCTGATTACTTTGCAGCATTGTAGTGCATTCCAGTGCACTGGCACCATCATGAAAGGTGAAGCATCTTCAGGACCCTCAGTTGGAGTAAATGGACCGGCATGTTTGTCCTCAGGGGACCTTATGCCTTTTTATAAGAGCTAGAGGTTTGGCCCTGTTACAATTAGTCTACCAATTATGAGCAAGCCCTGAATATTTTCCATGCTTTGCAAAAACTGCTGGCAATTCAGAGTATGTAATCACATTTGGGATTGAAGATGAGAAATGTCTTTTATTCAGATTATCAATGTTTTTTTGAAATATTCAACAATGGAGCTACTTCTTACTGTAATTTCAAGTTGGGGTAGAAATATGCTTTAAATTTAGTTAGTATTTGTAATTGACTATTTGCAACTTCAAAACTAGAGATGGTACAATTTTTTCCCCTTTTTGTTCCAGCTTCTTTCTCACTCGCATTTCTCACTGGTCTGCTGTAACTCTCCATTTAGGTCTTTCACTGCTGGTGTTGTCAGTATCTCGGTTACTTTTTCCTATGCAAAGGCCAGTTTGTGCAGATGTTCCGTAGACCTGTGGTCCTCATAAAAATGAGTAATTCCTGAGCCTTTGGTGATGGTTTTTGGTCCAGTCTGAGAAACCTTTTGAAGTGAAGATTGAGTAAAGACACTCAGTAATGCCTGGAGGTTCCAGTCAGGGTTGGAGCCTCTTGGTAAGGGTCTGAACGAGCTTAGGAGAAAAGATGTCCCCTTCCCTAGGTGCTTCTGCTGTTTCCTTTCTTTTGTTGCTTGGCCAGGCTTCGTTTTCTCTTCTCCCCTCTTGTAGGCTTCTCTACTTTCCATCTTCTTGGTGCCTATTGGTGCACACACTAACCTGGTTGCCTTGCCCTGTCTACATCTGTTCCCTGCTCTCTCGGAATAGCTCTGGTTTTACTGTTTTAACATAGCACTAGAAACAAAAAGCAACAACAGAAAAAATATATGTATTTCACTAGATGGAACAGAATAGCAGCTGTGTAATAGAGGCCAGCACACTGTCCCAGTGGGAAAGG
Organism: Numenius arquata; assembly: GCF_964106895.1. Classification (NCBI taxonomy): domain Eukaryota; kingdom Metazoa; phylum Chordata; class Aves; order Charadriiformes; family Scolopacidae; genus Numenius; species Numenius arquata. Next base: position 24,919,717 of record NC_133587.1, on the reverse strand, counting down.
GTCAGCATCCAGGGATTGAGGTTATTCAGGAAATGGGAAACATATTTTTTCTTTCTTTGGCCTACCTCTGACAAACTACTGTTCTGCTGCATAACATTTTTATTCTCACCGGAGTATGACAAGCTGCAGAATGGAGCAAATATATATTGCAGACATTTGTAAAATGCTAGATGACTTTCCCTCAGACATAAGTAATAGGTATACTGGTTTAGGTGCAGGAAGAATAATAATTCACTCAGGGAAAGCTATAGCAATTGGCCTTGCATCTAATATAATTGAAAATGGTGAAATATAAAGGACTGTCACTGTCTTATCCCCACCCCCCCCCGCCCTACCCCCTCCCGCCCTTTCTCTCTGAAATTAACCACAATCCATTATTTCATGTACTATATGATCATGTCATTTGGGAGCAATAAGTGACCACATTTCCTCAACTTTATCACCACTATTCTTGATTCTCTGTTGTTAAATTCACTCCATTCCTAATTTCTATTTTGAGCACATATGCTGGCCTTTAATTTGCAATTTACATGGATGATAGGGCGCTATTCAGAAACCTGTTTCTGCTGCCTTTGTGGTTTTCACCTCACCTCATGTGGTCATTAGGATGAACAGCATATAATTAACTAAATTCATGTAAAGCCCTGAATTGCAAATGCTTGTCTGTACAACTAGTTTCTTAAAAAAATAGAGGAAATCCAAACCTAACCAAAACAAAACTTCAGTGGTTTTAACGAACTGTAAGAAACAGTTTCTGTTTTCTTGGTAGGTGATACTTTGGGGCTGTATTCATCCAACCTATTTATTTATTTATTTTATCAGTGATTACACTTGTGTGTCACTCCTTGTAGGTTAAAAATTATAAGATCTATTTGTGGGCAAGCAGCCAACAATGAAGCCTATTTAGCTTGTCTACTTAGCTGAAGCCATATGGGCACAAAATTACTTTCCTGTTGCCTGTAAAATATTTGCCAAAAAAGTAAAATTTTTTTTCTTTTCTTTTTACAGTAAAATTTCTACAAATTATATATTATTTGTTGGGTACTGCAGTTTACGAGTTTGTTGCATTGTACCCAAAGTAAAACTTTACATTGGAAATAGGAGCTAGATGTGGAGGTCATAAGTGAAGCTTCAAGCTGAGGACTTTCTTGATGGTGAAATACGATCTTGAGAGGTTGGTTAACTTTGTTAAACAACAGAAGAAGATCTAAAAGACTGTCCAGTAAAGCAGGAATTATTCCAATACTTTCTATTTCCTGTAGACTTTGTTTTCTAACTTTTGCCTGAAACTTCAGTTTCTCAGACACTTTTAAATACCAGGGATGATTTTCTTAATAATTCAGAATAATTCAGTATGACAGCTCTTAGAAATTGGCTTAGATTGGCACATGTACAAGGGAGAGGAAAAAGTCTACAGACCCTGGAGAGGGAGAAGAAGGATAACTTGTGGTCTCCGCGTTCTGTAACGTCCCTGAGGTCTATGCTGTTTCTGTGATTGGTTTGCTGAATGGAGAATGTTTGGACTCTCCTACCCTGTGGTTTACCTTCAGGCCAAAGTTTTCTGAGGCCATTCATTATAGTAGCGGCTTTTGCATAAACCAAAAGATTCAGTCTTGTACTCCACATGCTGGAACACTCAGCCTTCTTGTTCCCGTGATTGTGCAAAGGAGCAGACAAGTGAAGTTGTGGGGAGTGGGGGATGCTGGGGTGGAGTCATGTCATTGAATTACATACCAGCTACACGGCTGCCTATTACTGAGAAAGATGTTCACCGTGGAGAATGACAGTCTGTTCAGTGTAGCTGTAATCTGCTAGGCTGCGGTGCTCAGTATCATAGGGGAGGTAATTTATATTAAGAAAGAGTACAGCATAGAAAAAATGCTGTACTCTTGGAAATCCTCTAAAATGTAACGATAAAACCCAATATTTGGGTCTTTGCAGTGCTTTCAATTTCTTCTATGCTTCTAAGCAAAACCATTTTTTATTTTAATATTGTATTTTATGCTTTTGAATTTCTTCCTTATCCTGTTAACCTGTGTGTGGGTCTTACTAAATAATGCCTGTCAAGCAGGACTGTGTTGCAATAAATTAGGCAGAGTTCTGTTGAATGTGATGGCTGAGTTGATAGGTCATTCAAAGATTATTTATAAACTTTAAAAGTTTTTGTTTGTTTGTTTTAAACAAAACTGTTTTTTGTTTGACAGGTATCCTATAAGAAGGATGTGCAAGATACTCATAGATACACTGAAGTGCTGAACAGGCCAGACATAAAGATAGCAACTGAGTTAACAAAGATAATAAGTGATGTATGTTCTCCTGTTACTCTATCTGTATTTTTTAGACATGTTATTTTATTTATTCCAATTTCAGTCAGATTGAGAATTTCAGCAGCATTCTAAACGTCATGAGCAGAAAACTTGCAACCCCAAATCTGATATGGAGGTTTGATTAAAAAAAAGACCAAAACCCAACAAAATAAAACTCCTTGCCTGGTACGTTACAAAGTTATGGGTTTCTCCTATTTTGATGTACGAACCTTTGCAATTATTGGTCATTGATCTAAAGACAACGTCAAGCTTACTAAAGTTGGTTTTGTTTCAGCTTTATTCGTGATAACCGTTCTCAAAATAAGTCATATGCTCGTATGCTATACTACACTTCAGAAGACATACCAAGTCTTTTTTCACCTCAGCACAAGGGACACTCGCATCCCAGGACTCTCCTTCCTCCTTCCATCTCAGCCATCAGCAACAGGGAAATGCAATTCCCCACTGTCCTTCTGGGAGCTGTGCAAACACACCGCCTCTTGCGTGGGGGCTCTCCTCCCCGAACTCCCCTCTCAAATTCTTTTCCCTCTGACGGTGACATCTGCTAACGGATAGGTCAAGGAGCAGTTTGAGAAGCAGTGATGTGTGATGCGGTTTAATATTTTATTGTAGATAACTCAAACAATGTGTATATTAAAAGCCCTGAGCCAAGATTTTAATTAACTGCTGATAGTTTCATGTGAGACTGACGAAGCACCTATGGAGGGACAGTTTTAAGAGACCTGAGATTCACCTTTTGAATATTCAGGATTTTCTGAAAACCAAGAACTTCTACTAAGTCTTATGTTCAACACCCAATTTACTAATTGCTGTTCAAGCCGCCTTGAGTTAGAATGGCTTTGGGACTTTTATTTCTCTCAGTCTGTTGTTATGACGTGTCCTTGCTGATTCACAGCGCCTGAGTAATGCAATATGCCTATTTTAGGCAATGGGTAATTTTGTGAATATCGCAAAGCGCCTATTGTCGATTCATCTGTGCTGATTCCTAATGCACTGTGGAAAAAAATTGCAGCAATTTGCATGGGAGGCAGTTCAGCTGGAAAGATCACATAACACCGGCCCTATGGGACTAATTCCGCTCTGTTACACCAATGCAACCTCACTGACATCCAGCAAGATTGCAGTGGTAAAACTGAGAGTGGAATTTGACTTAAATTTCAAAAAAGCTGCCCCTCAGCCTAGTTTTTCTTCAAGACTAGTTTCAGCTGCTACAAATAATCTTGTGTAAACTGTAGACCCTGTCGTAAGAAATGCTGAGCCACTGTAACTCCTTCTGCCGTGATTGGGAGAACAATATTTCTCAGGCTTAAGCTATGCATTTGGTTAAAGTTGAATTTTGTGAATGCTGTGCATTATGTTTTACAATAAGTAAATATTATGTGTTGTTAAGGAGCTGAAGCCTGAAAAGGGCTTTTTTTCAGAAAGGCTCTGAAAGTAGTGTCAATGCAGATCACTAAATGAGACTTTTCTACTAGCTTTAATGCTTGAAGTTATCTTGATAAAACAAAAGCAAACAATTTAATAGTGATTCATAATCATTTTTCTTAAGGCTGCATACAAGAAAGGAAGGGGAGAGATGAATAAGGAGCCTGCTGTGCTTGGAAGACCAGATTTTGAACATGCTAAAGGAGTTTCTAAACTGTTAAGCCAAGTAAGATTCTCTGTGATTTTACAATGACTTCATTCAGATATCTTGTTCCTAGTAATGCAAGAAAATACTTAGATTTTTAGATTATTATCTCTAATTGCATGAATTGCATTATGTTCTCAAACGCTTTTCATACAGTATTGCAATGACTTGTGAATTTAAGATTCTTAGGAAATAGAATATACATTTTTATGTAAAAATACAATTAACTTTGTTACAACTCTTCTTTTGTGGAGATGGTGTATATTTACACAGATTACCTAGGATTTCTAAAATATTGACTGTATGTAATATAAAGGCAAATTTTGCTACTTGTTCAGTTTGAGTGGAACCTTACTCTGTGATTAATTCCACTGAAGTAACCGAGGTCTTTTGTGTAACTACTTGCTAATGTGAGTAATGGGATCTGAATTTGGCCTGACATGCTAACAGCCTGCCTTCCCATCCCCGGAAAGGGAACCTTTTATGCACTACTTTCTGTTACATGTTAACCTTAAAAAAAAAAAAAAAAAAAGAAAAAAAAGGAGAAAAATGGAAGGATTACTTTATTCCATAAATAAAAAGATAGCTGAGAACAAAATATTCCCTCTTTTCCTCTTGTGAGTCTTCCACTCATAAGATCTACTCATAAGACCCTACTACAGATCAGCCTGACATCATGAGAAAGGATTTTTGACTGCTGACCTGTTTGGTTTTTTTCCTGTTTTTCTGTTTTTCTGGAGTAGTTCTTTAACAGTGCCTTGCATAATCCTTGCTAGTAATCCTGTCAGGCTACACTTAGAACTTTTGTAAACCTAGGAACAAATTCTGCCTGTCTGTCTTCCCAGAACTAGGGAAAAAACCCAAGTGTAGTGGGGTGTACACTATGACAGTTTGAAAATCAGTGTTGTGTAGCAAATGCTTGTGATTTGGCTGGACAGCAAACGTCTTCCCCAGAACTAGGACAAAATGAGAATAATGTGGCGTAAAGGGCAAGCTGCAAAACAGTGCAGTGTCTGCTTGCCAAGGCTGAGCTCCTTTTGCTGTCACCAAACGCTGTCCTTAGATACCTGCTACGTGAGTTCCTGTTTCACACTAAACCATCATTCACTTTGAAGCATTAATACTACACAAAGGGAAAAAGAGGAAAATAGATGTTTTTTATTGCTTTATTAATGATATGTTCAGAATCAAAATTAGTTTGTGTTTTCCAAATAGATTTCTTTCTTCCGTTTTTCAGTGGATCATGTGCTCACTCCTCTGTTGATGGGCAAGTCTGCTAAGAGATAGATTCTTCTGTGTTTAGCGTTGTGCAGGCTTGGAAGTCAACCCGTGCTTTCTAGGAAGAGCTAGTGCTATGCTACCGTCGCTTAGAGGAAAAGGAGCTGTCTGTCATTTAGCAAGCATCTTTAGCGGGTTTTAAAAGGGTTCATATCTAAATTTAGTGTGTGATATCCTTTATTTCTACTCGGTGGCTGTCTACACACTCCTTGCAGCCTATTTCAGAATCTAGTGGGCTTGCAGCTGCCTGTCATCATAAACGGGACCACAGCGGCTCCCTTTCCGATATCCCTCTCCGTCTCACTAGGCCTGGTAGCCCTGAGGTTGTGGCCAACAATCGCAACAATCAAAAAAATACCAGCTGGATCATGGGGTCCTGCAGGCTGGTGCTGAGCCAGCTGCACCACAGGCTTCATCAATGCACTTTTTATCTCATTTTTATTAGATGTGTTTTTCCTCTTGGACAATGCATGCTGCATCTGCAAAAGCTTTATAATAGAGTCTCTTCACTGCCAGGAGCTGGAGTGACAGCAGTTCCAGTTCAGATCCTTCTGCAGAAGAGGCGATTTGGTGTGAAATTTTAAATTCTTTAGAGAGCCCCAAATAGTGCAGAAGGTATGGCAGGAAGAGAGGGGCGGTTGACAGCTTATTTGCAAAGAAGACCCTTAGTAAACCTTGGTAGTCCAAACTCTGCAGCCACTGGGCCTGGATGCAGGTTTTGGGATCCTTCCTTCTCTTGTCCTCTCCTCATTGTACATTATTGTGGCTGCTTGTGTGTACCCTTGTGGCCAAGAAGGCCAATGGCATCCTGGGGTGCATCAGGAAGAGTGTGACCAGCAGGTCGAGGGAGGTCATCCTCTCCCTCTGCTCTGCCCTGGTGAAGCCCCATCTGGAGCACTGTGTCCTGTTATGGGCTCCCCAGTTCAAGAAGGACAGGCAAGTGCTGGAGAGGGTACAGCAGAGAGCTACAAAGATGATGAGGGGCCTGGAGCATCTCCCTTATGAGGAAAGGCTGAGGGACTTGGGTCTTTTTAGTCTGGAGAAGAGAAGGCTGAGGGGGGATCTGATCAATGCTTATAAATACTTAAAGGGAGGGTGTCAAGAGGATGGGGCTGGTCTTTTTTCAGTGGTGCCCAGGGATAGGACAAGAGGAAATGGGCACAAACTTGAACATAAGAAGTTCCACCTAAACATGAGGAGGAACTTCTTTGAGGGTGGCAGAGCCCTGGAACAGGCTGCCCAGGGAGGTGGTGGAGTATCCTTCTCTGGAGACATTCAAAACCCGCCTGGACAAGTTCCTGTGCAACTTGCTTTGGCAGGGGGGGTTGGACTAGATGATCCCCAGAGGTTCCTTCCAACCCCATGTTATTCTGTGATTCTGTGTGTGTGATACATGTACTTGTAGAAAGGGATGCCTGGCACTGCACTGCCAGCCCTCTGCGTAGAGCAGCACGGAGGCGTAAATACCAGGCAGCTTTCAGCAGTGGGGAGGCACACTCAGCAGTTCCCCCACCTCCTCTGAAGGAAAGGCAGTGGTGGCCATGAGTTGTCTAACATTTTTATATATATTATTTGAATCATCATAACACTTAGACATGCTGGTCATAAATCAAGAGCCCAGCAAAATGAAGATGACCCCTGTGTCCAAAGAGCAGGGTGGTGGGGCAGGATGAGGAATGCACCTGTGCTGCAGGAGAGGAAGAGCCCTAAATGTGGGTCAGTCATGTCAGTCCTCTTCATGCAAGGATCGTGAAGCAGGCTTGTAACAATTACAAGATTTAAAAAATAGTAAAGTTAATGATCTCTTTATTGTCTCCAGACTTTCTGGCTTCTAGAGTTGCCATTTGTTTCTCAGCAAATGGGAGCGTTATAAACTTTTTGTGCTGAAAGTTGATAATCTCCCTTAATAGCATGAATCTGTAAGCTGCGACATGCAGAGAAATATTAGTTATTTGACCCTCACAGTAAATTTGCAAAGTTGACAATTCTGATGGATGTAACGGGAAGAGAAGATGATAACATGTTTTAATGTGGTGCATATGGCTGGTAATTTAGGGAGTATAGAGAACAGGAGCAAGAAGAGGTCAAGCAGTGTGGGTGTAACAAAGGGAGAAAGCAATCAAGACAAGCAGGAAGACAAACAAAGTGAAGAAAATAGTGTTAATGTTTGACTACAAATTCTACAAAATCAGTGGACTCTCACTCTTTCCTTTTTTTCCTTTTTTTTTTCTTTTATTATTTAACAAAGCTTTTGACAACAGCAGCAGCAAAAATAACAGCTCCCAGGACTAGTATATTTACCCACAGCATGCAGTAACCCCTTTCTGTTGATTTTAAACCAAATTTAAAACAGAAACTTTGTTAGCCCTTGTGAAAATATGAAGCTTGTCAATTTGCTGAATGTACATTGTATAATTTGGGTTATTTTTTGTATTTTTTATAAAAACAAGCCCTTGTTTAGGTCTTCTTTATGTCTCCTAATGCATTTTATTAGCTTTTTCAGAACTGCTGATATGAAGCATTTCCCTGATGGTATTCAGTAATTGGTTTTATGATGAATAATTTTGGATATTTGTATTTTATGCTGGATGTGATGCTTATTGTTTCAGGGATAAAATATTTAGAGGTAGAGTGTTTTTTAAACTTTACCTTCTCTGAGATTATCACTAACAACACAAAGAGCCTAGGATTTTCTCAGACTTTCTTTCCTTTAAACTCTGCTAGTGCTTTTAGCAACCAATATTTTAATTTAGCTCTTTGTTTATGTTCCATTTCCTTCAATGTCTGTGTGCTCTGACAGGTTTTTCATTTTTTTTAATATACTTTCATATGGTCATGAGGAAATGCTTTAGCTGCAAGTGTCTGCTTCATCCTGAGATCTCAGTGGTTGAATGATTCAATTTTTGTAGTTTCTTTGTAAATCTGAACAGTGGGTGATGTCATCCACTTCTGAAACTGAACACTCCCTGTGTGAACAGCTTTGAACTACAGATTTGATTTAGGAATGTTGCTGCAAAGCTTCAAAAGACACTGCTCTGTCCAGCTGCAATTCTGACTTTTATAGGTTTTGTGCAAGGCCAATGAGAAGTTTGTTTACCCTGGCCTTATTTAATTCCAGTTTGGTTTTCAGAGATGTTGTTGTGTTAAAAGCCTGCAAAGTCTGCTTTTTCTTTAGCAACAATTAGAGAGCAGCTTACATGCATTTCTTTTAAATTAACCCCCACTACATACTCTCTAAAAAAATAAACAAAGTTAAGACTTTAATTAAGATGTTAAATAAGTAGCCATCATTTTAAACCCTCATTAAAGCAAAGCTTTTGGTTAATGATGAAATTTGTAGATAAGCTTCCACTAACAACTGTCATTTCTACTCCTGCTTTTTGTTTGCTCCTCCACCATGTTTTAACATTGCTACGGCCTCCCCCCTTCAGATGTTTTAGAAAACACTGATGAAGTATTTTTCTTCCTTGTTTTTAATCAGAACCCTTTCTCTCAGGCTTATTTTTCCCCTTTAAACTGCATCCACAACTTTCTCCTGTTGAAAAGAAGGATAAATACCATGTGCGTTACTTCACAGTGACTCATCCATGGGCTTGCTCTTCTTTCCTCTCCCTCTCCCACCCCACGCTTTCTTTCAAAACGGAGAAGGAAACAGGAAAATACCGATAGAAGAGAAAGCGAATATGTGTGTAGCTTTCAGTGAGACGAATCCCCTACGACAAGTCAGAGTTAAATTACTGCTGGAAGTGCTCCTGAGATACTGCCTGGGCCATCTGATATTATTGTGCTGCTTCCATTTTGCCCCAGAGCGCCATGTGCGGTGGTTCTGAGATATCCCTCACTGTGATGGGAAAGTTTACAGTTGGATTGCTGGGCGGTCTCCTTAAATTTGGAACCCTTTCCATACATTTGCATCCAGACACACAGCCTGAGAAGACTGGGTTCACTGTCTCCCCCGCTTACCTTCAGTAGCAGCAATGTGGTCTGAAGTGACACTAATGGGGATTTATTACTGGAATCTCTACATTGAAATGTATTGCTAAAAAAAAAAATCTTCTAAAAAATGGCATGAAATGGCTGCAGCTGAAAGATGGCAAGATGGCAGTTGTGAGGATGGCACTGATTTTTTCACACTTAACAAGAATATCAAGGACCATGTCGTGCATTTGGTCTGCACCGTTTGGGGCCATTTGTTGGCTGGGCAGAAGACAGCCTGCAGTAGTTGGGTATTTAAACTCTTGTGCATGGTGTCGTTATGATGTGAGGTGATGCCCAAGGAGTAAAAGACAATTTTGCTTACCATGCTGACTTGATTGCTGGTTTCAGAGGCTTTTTAAATCACATATTCCAGCACTGCCTGATTTTTATTAGAAGGCAAGGTTTGGATACATCCTTTAAAGAGAAAAGCCCTCTGATTTATTCCTTCACTGCTCATACAGAATGTGGATTTGCCTTTGACAAAGGCAGTGTCTTTGTATTCAGATATATGCTTTTGCACTTGATCCAAAGCCAAGGCAAATATCAAACAATATGAACCATATGAATCTACCAGAAGGCAACAGATATTCTCTTCTAGAGTTAGTGTGAAAGATTATGAAGTTCAGATAAAGTTTCTCTTTAAAAGTGACAATGTTTTAGAATTTCCATCCTTTGAAAAATTAACGTAAGTGCTGGAATCATAATGTAGTTCTTGAACATATATTGTTAGTTTCTGTTTGGGTGGCTTAGTTTTGGTTTCTTGTTATGCTGATTAATGAAATATTGGGCATTGTGGCTAAACATAACAAGGTTGTGTAAGCTAAACCATGTTGAAAGCCTTCTGAAGCAAGGAAAAACTAAAGAGGAAAAAGAAAATTCTTCCCACAACTAAAGCTGAGAAAAAAAATAATTTTTGAAGGAGATTGTTTGAGGTGGTCTAACCACTTTATCAGACATTCATGTGGGAATAGAGAAAAAAGGAGTAAGGAAAAAGCTGTGTATTTATTTGGTGCAGAGCGTGGTAAATTATAATGGATGCTGCATAGGCTGAGATATCAGGTGTCTGACTAACATTCATGAAAGCAGCATAATTCAGACTGAACTTTATTCTCCTCCATTATGCCCAGCTGTTGGAAAGAAGCAAGGCATGTGTGCAAAGTCTCCAGATGTTTGATGATCATGTACAACAAGGGGGGCAAAGGAGGGAGATTTACTATTTGCTCGATTTCATTTTTGCAGATTCTGAATTCAGTTCTTCAGCATGTTTTATGGAATTTTTGTGGTTTATTTACTTTTAATGCCATGGCCTCAACATTTATGTGTTGCTCATTTCCTCTTTTGAACAAGAAGAAAAGAGAGTGAAAGTGGTGGCAGACAGTCTTTTAATTATGCTTTCTAACACTGTAATGAGGTGGGCATTGTCCTCAAGAATGGACTGTGCTACAGAGAAATTCCTGGGGTTCTCTTGGGAAATTTCTGGCAGAATTAAAAATAGACCTGGGGGACTCTGGGGACAGCCTAGCACAGTGTGAGTGACACATGGATCTGGAGGTGGGAAGACGGCTGAGTGGGAAGTTTGATTCTGTCTTCCCACTTTCAAGTGGCTGAAAAGTTTACAAGTGATTTATTTTACAAGTTTTACAGTATATTCATCTTATAATTTTTTTTTTTTTTTTGTTAAAAACATTTTTGATGTTAATTATGAATTGAATGATTCTGAGCAAGTAGATTAGTATTGCTGGTCAAACAGTTCTGGTTTATTTACTGGTTTATTACTCAGGTGATTCATATGGTTTTGTTTCTGTTTGCTTTTTATAAATCCTTCCGCACCAGTAATCACATATGACAATCTTAAAATTATTTTTCTTAATTTAGTAAAATTCAGATACATAAAAATTACTTTGAAACTAGCACAAGACCATCACAGGTGTGGTTAAACTGAGCTTCTTTAAACATCTTCGTTGTTTGAAGATTTATGGAGAAGGCAATTGCCTTTAATAAGCTCCTTTGTAGTCTGGATTCTCAATGCTTTCTTTAAGTGCTACATGTTAATATTAGATATGTTTGTTCTGGTGGAAGGTGAAATACAAAGAGCAGTTCAATAAGGAAATGAAGAGCCACCACTACAATCCTCTTGACAGTGCTTCCTTCAAGCAAGCACAGATTGCATCCACCTTGGCAAGTGATGTAAGTGCTTTGTATTTTACATACATTTACATCCTGAAAAACCTAACATTTGTTCTCAAGCAGAGTTCCTTTTTCCATCTTACAGATTACTCTGAGCAGCAGTCTCTGCTACATGGTGTGTCTGTACAGCAGGTACTGCCTGTTATCCATTTCTTCCTCTGGTTCTGACAAAGCCCTTCTCCGAGGGCCTGCAGAGTTTTTCAGAACCATTTTAGATGAGATTCATCTCGCTTAACTTTGTGAGTCAAAAGATATGGCTGCTTACTCTGAGCTGGTTGCCTCGTACTTGGTCCCTTTGTATTTGGGAAAGAAGTAAGCAGGTATAGAGTAATTCTCCTGACCTGTTGTAGATGCCTGTCTTTGGAGGGGCGAAGTGCTGGCATCTCTTTAGTGGATGTAGAAAGAGATTGTTGCATGAGCACATGAGATTTGGATGTCTGTATTTTAGACTTCATTCTGCTGGTTGATCTTCTGAATGGTATTCCAAAGTACAGCAGTGACCAGATTCTGCAATGGTCACCTGCTACTGGAGCCAGATTGGAGAAAATGTCTATATCAAGTGGTAATATTGTTGGGATGATATATTTAACAGCATGTCTAATGCTAAAAACGTGAGCTCCTTGGGGCTGTGAAGCCAGATAGCTAAGAGACAAGCCTTCATTCTGTAGTCTAGTGTTTCCAAAGTGTGGAGCACCACCCAATGGGAACACGAGAGGCCAGCTCTGGGAGGGGTCCAACAGAATATGTAACTGTTTCCAAAATCTAAGTGTTTCCTAAAAATTTCCTTGAAGTAATTATTATTATAAGAGATATGCAAATTGAGTATTGTTGATTTGAAGTCTGCCTATATCAGTCAAGAACATGATACTTATGTGGAATTGACTGAAGGTATTGGTTTAAAAGATTTGTCATCCAAGATAGGCGAGGTGGCTGGTCTTCCTTAAAGATGGGCACGCAGCTATCAGAAGTATGGCAAATCTTACTAGAGACTGATAGGAAGCTGTCTTCTGCCACTTCATGAAGTGATTATCTTTTGCCTTAGGTGATTATATTGCTTATCTTTTCTGAAAGCAATCTGCATTAAATCATAGAATCATAGAATTGTCTAGCAGCACTTCCCGTTAACTGTTGTATATACAACTTTTTTATTTGGACAGTTAGTGTAATTCCTGAATGAAGAGAAAAAGAAAAAGAATCAACAGTACTTAAAATGAGTAAGCTGGAGAAGATACTCTTGATTTACATTTTATGGTGAAAAAAAAGAAAAAAGAGAAACAATAGTGGTTCCTTTCTAGTCTGAAAGTGATACAAAGTGTGATTTTGTTGTAAGTGTCCTTTTTGAGCAAAAGTTTGAGTAGTTGCCAAATGTTTGCTCAGTAGAATGAATCCTTTATTGATTTTTCCTTTTCCTCCTAATAACAGTGAATGACCACCATCTAGTGGCTGGTAGAGAATGTTCAGGCAAACACGTAATGCTTTCTCTTTCTGGATGGCTGCACTGTACTATGAAGCTATTAATTTTTGTTAGTCTTTATTTACGTAACCTGAATTCTCTTTCCAGGTGAATTACAAGAAAGATTTGGAAAGTCTACATGATCCAGCCTCTGATCTACCAAACCTGCTATATTTAAACCATGCTTTAAATATCAGCAAAACGCATAGCGATGTAAGTTGCCTTTATAAGCATGATCTGAAAAATATATGTAGTAAGGAATGTAGTATGTATAGTCACTGTGGAATACATACATTTTTGGTACTTGCTTCATTGTCTCAAGTAGTAGACTGTAGTGTTGTAACCGTAGTGGTTGGGGGAGGTAGTGCTTTTAGGTAGAGCTATTTCAGTTAATAGAACAAATAATATACAGGGTAAGAATCACACGGACTTCTGATATGTGAGCATTTGTTCTTATATGTCTGAAACTTTGTATGTTTTTTCCTTTATTGATCTAAGGTACTTCTTTCCTTGCAAATCTCGATTTGTCTAAGATATTACTTTCATCTGCAAGTCTCTGTACAAAAGTGAGCATTATGCTAGTTTAATATTTGGACTTTTGCCATCAACAGCCACTCGAGTGCTAGCTTCATTAGAGTTTCTCTGTCTAAGCCTTTTTTTCCTCATCAATGTCTGAGGCTTACTATGCTGGATCTGGTAACAGGCACATATTCCATTCTGCCACGTAACAAGACATACCCCTTGATGGGGCTGGTGGTCTGACATAGGATAGTGATGGGTGTTGAAATAGGGAGGAAGAGGTAGGAAACCCCTGTCTTCTGTGCAATGCTGAAACTTCTCTCCCAGTCCAAGAGCACTTATGCTATATGCACAGTGCTTGTAGGCTGGTTAGCTGCATTTGTCATCTTTTCTCCAGAAACCACAGAATGGCCACAGAACAGCTGTGGAAAGGCATGAGTGGGTGGTTTTTTTCACGCTCAGTAGGAGGCGAGCTCTTCACACACAAAGGGTTAGCCCTAATGACCAGGAACATACTGGGTCATCTTCTGAGTCAAGCTATGGAGGCTTGTGTCTAAAATAATCAAAATAATCCAGCCTTCCTGTTTGTACTTGATTTTTGTGTTGCTCTTTCATAGAATCATGGAATGGTTTGGGTTGGAAGCAACGTTAAAGATCACCTAGTTCCAACCCCCCTGCCATGGGCAGGGACACCTCCCACGAGACCAGGTCGCTCAAAGCCCTGTCCAACCTGGCCTTGAACACTTCCAGGGATGAGGCATCCACAGCTTCCCTGGGCAACCTGTTCCAGTGTCTCACCACCGTCAGAGTGAAAAATTTCTTCCTGATACCTAGTTTAAATCTCCCCTCTTTCAGTATAAAAACATGAGCCCTTGTCCTGTTGCAACAAGTCCTGCTAAAATGTTTGTCATCATCATTCCTGTAGGCCCCCTTTAAGTACTGAAAGGCTGCAATAAAGTCTCCCTGGAGCCTTCTCTTCTCCAGGCTGAACAACCCCAACTCTCTCAGCATAGGAGAGGTGCTCTGGCCCTCTGATCATCTTTGCGTCCCTCCTCTGGACCCATTCCAACAGGTCCATGTCTTTTGTGTGTTGGGGGCCCTAGACCTGGACGCAGTACTCCAGGTGGGGGTCTCATGAGAGCGGAGCAGAGGGAGTGAATTCTTTGGTGAACTGAAACTTGCTTTTTATCTGTCTCACTTCGACATGTGAAGTTAACACTGGCTATCCTCTTTTGTATGGGTAATAAATGAGTTGATAGCTTTCACTTCTTGCATTCTTTGTGTGCATTTTGGCCTACCTAATTCTAGTTTCCTTCAGTGTAAGGTAAGATTGGTGTGTTTTTTTTTTTTTTTGCTGATTAAATGAACACCCTCAGAATGAACTCAATCGATTTGTCATCTTAGATCTAATGAGATAGAAACCTGGACTTTTCCTTAGGACAGCTCACTTCTTGCAAAATTTATTTCTTTCTATTGCCCAGGAAGGGTTGATTCATATTGTCTATGCCCTTTTCTGAGGACATAGACCATAAATACTAAGTCTCTGATTTTTTGTATTGTCCAGATGCTGGTGGATATTTTTTCTGGCTGCGAGCAGGAAGAAAAATGCTTTGTCGATCCCTAAGGTCTCCACTAGCTATTTGTTTTCTACAGAAATCCTGTTTTCAAAATCCTTCTCAGATTTGACCTTGCCATGTCATCTCTTTGATTTTAACATGGCTTACTGTCCTGCCTTTCTCCATACTTTTCCAATACCTTCTTTGTGTTCTCCTTGTCTTTCCACAGCTTGTACCAAATCTTTCTTGAAGTCTGCTTCCACTGTATGAAACAGTCTTCCTGACTGTGCCTTTAACCGGTTTCCAAAAACTGATTGCATGGTCAGTTTTTGGTTCTTTTTCCCCTCTGAAACGTTGAGCTTCTTGCTAATTTCCCAGTTTTGCTCTTTAACTGTAGTATACCTTTCTCCCTTGAACTTTATATGCTTCTCTTCATCTTTTGCATAACATAGCTCCACCTGCCCCAGTGTGATACCTTGTATGGTTAATTAAACTCATAAATTAATATGGTTGATTGAGCTGGTCTGCTGATTGACCTGGAGTGTAGAAGTGTGCGCAACATTATGAAACACATATACTATAATACCAATGCAAAGCTGTTACACAAATCGGCTTCCATGGGAATAAATTCCAGCAGTTAAGAGGAAAGCTTGATGGGCACGTTTGGACACATATAGACAGATTCTGACAGGTTGAACTCATCCTGTTTTCTTTATTTTGATGGGGAAGAATGCTCACAAGGTGAAACTTACCCCTCGTATGGTATACATGTAATTCTCTTTGGCATGAGCTACATTATTTAAAAATTTGATATACGTACAACGGCTTTGCACATTTTAAATCTGTTTCTAATGTAGAGACTTTGAGATACTAATGAACTACTGGCTAAAAAACCCAAAGGAACTTAGATGTGTTTCATTTTATGAAACAGGGTGAATAAATAGGACTTACGAAACGGATTCTGGTGTCTGTAGTTTAGTGTAGCAAAATGTTGTGTGATTTACCTCATTTAATTTTATAGACTTTTTTTTTTTTATTTTTTTTCCATTAGTTGAGGAGTGGAGTAAAAGTATGAAGTCTGTATCTGTAGATGGAGATAATTTTCGTTTCAACTACAGAAGTGATTTTGTTGTATGACATTTATAATTATTTCCACTAGGAGGCAAACCCAGACCATCATATGCATTCCTTTGCACTTCAAATGCAAATAGTAATGGTTATTTTGTAGCAAACATAAACATTTGATGTTGGGATGAGCAGGACAAGCATTTTCTCTAAGAATTTACAAAAGCTATTTTTGCATGATAACCTTTTATAATTTCATCACAGGTTGTAAACTCAAATTTAGCAGTAGAACTTCCGAGTTGAGAGGCCTAAAATATAGTTTCTTTTATGCTGTTTCTCCCATAGTTATTTTAAATGGTATTTAAATTGCAAAACCTTCTAAATTTTGTTTGTGAAAACATTCTTGGATTTTTTTTTTTGTTTCTGTATGAATATAAGAAATCATTTAAGCAAAGCAAGGGCTTCTATCATTTCACCCCAGATACAGCTGAACAAATTCATCACAAAGGAAATGCAGTGCTTCAAAGTCAAGTATACACAAGCATAAATACATCTTGCAAAGTGAAAAATGCAGAATTCTAACAGTGATTAAATCAGGCACAAAAGTGCATGACAAATTAAAGTGATGTAGAGCGCATCTTCACTCAGAAGCATCCCATGAGGAGAGAGGAGAGTGTTTTTGCAGGACCTGAACCAGGCAGAGGCCTGTCAGGGAAAGAGATTAACATTTTTCTCAAATTCAGACATTACTAGTTTTGAAGAGACAAATATATTAAAATATTACTCATTCTGAGTATCATACCTTGATATGTAGCTATTTACTTTCCTCAATGGCTTATTCCTAAAGGAATAAATGACTCCAGAATATTCCACCATATCACAGGCCGGTCGATTGACCTAAATAATGTGTTTGTCCATCTTAATCAAAAGAGTGGGAATGAATGAGTTCAGAAGGGTTCTCCAGGTTTCCAACAAGGTGTATTTGCTTTGTGAGTTAGTAAAAAGCTGCATGTTGGTGTCTTAACCCTGTGCCCTTCAATGTAACTTTGCGGCTACCTTTAAGGTCATGGTCACTGGTAGCTGTGAGGGGAATGTTGGTGCAAGACCAGACTCTACTGAGGCAGTAGTTTCCTTCCCACAGGTACAAAAAAAGTGCATTTTAGAATGGTGCTCCTGAGCCTGGAAGAAAGGCCTGTGGGGCCTGGGTGTGAAAGAGATTTTGTTGTTGTTACAGTAAATGTCTTGTTTAATGGTAACATGACAGGGGATCCTATATAAAAGCTGCCAACTGACAGGGGATCCTATTTAAAAGCTGCCAACATAGGTCATTCAGCCCAAATCATACAATTAGTTTAAGGATCGTGATTGATGCTCCTCACTCCTGCTGTCTTCAAAGTTCACCATTTTAAAGTCTGACATTTTGAAGCAAAGGAATAAATGACTCCGGGAAAAAATTCCTTGTCTAGCTGCCCTATGTCTCCAACAGGTTAAATTTGGGAGGAGTCTTCAAAGTCAAAACCTCTAAGGAGTCTGGCTAAGAGAGGATTTGTCTGTCGCCATAGGAAGCAATCAGATCTCACATTCTCTCAGCTGTTAACAGCATTTATTTTCATTTTCCTAGGTTAAGTACAAAGAGAATTATGAAAAATCTAAAGGCAGATCAATGCTGGAGTTTGTGGATACACCGATGTATCAAGTTTCAAAGGAGGCTCAAAAGATGCAAAGTGAGGTTAGTAAAACTTTGTGCTAACTAAAACTAGCAAAATTTAGGTCAACTGAGAAGCTAACAGACATCTTGTACTCAGGTTAAGAAAATGGATGAAGCGGATTATAAAAGTTTTATAAATTGAGGATATGGTAGAATTAGTACTGAATAGTTCTCTTTGCTATTCTCTGTTCTTCCTTCATTTTTTTTTCTCCAAAGGCCATTGGTGCTAACACTAGGCAGTGATTGTATGTAGCATCATTTGATTGAGAAGAAGCTGAAGAGGCCATCTAGATCAGAGATTACTAACTGTTTCACATTTTGCCTATAATTTCATCTTTAATGATGGAGAGTTCTCAGGTGGGAGTGAGTGAAGCTGCAAAGCCCAGTCCAACCCCATGCCTTAACTGAAATGTGCTGCTGCCTGCTCAGTCTGGGGAGCTCAGCAAGGGGGAAAGACTGTTCCTGGGCTCCAGAACAGCACTGGCTGTCTGAAGCCAGACCATATTTTTCTAACTTTTTTATTAAAAACTCCCAATGGTGGAGGTTTCAAGACCTCCCAGACAACCTAGTCCAGTGCTTCACCATCCATCCTGAGAGAGAGTGTTTCCCTGTGTCTCCCTTGATGCAGTTTGATTCATTATATTTCCGATGTGTCATGAAAACAGATTATTTCATCTTTTTTGGTAGAAACTTTTACGTGTTTAAGCTGTTACCTTGTGTGCCATTTGTCCTCTCTTTTCCCTACTAAAAAAATAGTTTCTTTCATAGATCAGGTTAAACAATCTCTTTGGAGGTATCATACGTGCGTATTTTTGTCTAAATTGTGTGTGTGTCTTGTGTAGATAATTTAGGTAATGAAATGAATAATGAAATTGCTTATTAATGTGATAACTGATTTATAGCACAGCTCACTTCTGGATCTATTTACAGTGTTATTTCTGAAATATGCTTGGAAATGCACATGTATGTACCACTAATTGTTGGGTTTGCTTCAATAGAAAATGTATCGCAAAGATTTTGAAGAAGAGATCAAGGGAAGACCCTCAATGGATTTAGACAAGACCCCAGAGTTCTTGCATATAAAAGAAGTCACTAATCTTCTGAAAGAGGTAGAGGATTTTTGTTTCTTTTTTTGTTGTTGCTTTTAAGTTGTAGCAAGCTGAGCAATAAGCAGCATCACCACAAGCTAGTGAGTGCTGAACAACTTACAGTTAACTTGGTAGCTAAATGCAAAAGTGACTTCATGAGAAAAATTTGCAGCATGTCCTCTTATTCTTATTCTGAATAGTTCTGTAGTAAAAATCAATACTTTTTGAAGTTTCCTTATGAACATAAGGAAACAATAAAGCTCAGCACACCTGAACCAGAAAAACAGAATTAAATGAACAAATCGGATGACTCCATAGAAAATGGATCATTGGCAGGACTTTCCCTCTCAGGGCCTCACTTTTGGAATTTGTTCACCCCCTGGGCTCAAATAGCCCAAATTTGGTGACCTTCCAGGCATGCTGCAAAAGACATCTGTTTGATAGGGTTTTAGAGAGGGCCTGGAGTTTTCTTTCCCTATAGGTGAAGGAGTGGAAAGGAGGATTTCTGTTGGTGTCCAGATGGCAGTTTTTCCTTTTGAGTAATTATTTCAGGTTTATGATAGTCGGTTGTGGTTGTATGGATGCCTCGAGCTGCGTGTGGTCACTTTAAACTAATTTATTTGAAAAAATTATCCATCATACATGTTATGGATGAAAATAAGGAATAACAAACTTTTGTAGTATAGCTGTGATATTATATAATCTACTTTAAGTGTATTTTATTAGAAGGTGCAGATTTCTGTATGCCCACTCTTTCTTTAAGATTTGTCCAATGTTCTTCAGTTGTATGTGGCATTATAAGTGAAATAATTTTTTTTTCCATAACTGAGAATCCTTCTGTCTTTAATATTTTCATATTGTTATTCAAAACTGCTTTCATGTTAGGTTTTGAGTATTGTTTGGTTCTATAGATTAGGCTTACTATTTGATCAAATTTATAAGTAAATATATCAACAAAATTCATAGTTAGAAATAGCAGAGCTGCTAGATATCCTCTATTTGAATTGGGGAGCAAGCAGTACGTTATTTATTGCATTAAGAATTCACATTTTTGTTGCGGCCCGGGCGAACAAATTGAGGGTACTAGAATGAAAAACGTTTGAACTGTGTTCTTTTCCTTGTTCTTTAAACAACTTATCCCAGTCTATGCTAGATTTCATATGGTTAAAGAAAATGTTTTCTTTTCAGATTTTTTTTATTATTCATCCTTTAATAAATAATTTATTCTGATAAGCTTGGCTGTCAGGTAGACAAGTCTCAAGCTAGATCTACTTTGCACAGTACCGTTCTGTGCATACATGTCTCATGTATGGCTACTGTCTAGGGGAAAATGCAAATGCTTGTATTCCATTGAATTAATCTTGCTGAATGTCTACAGAACTGGTTAGTGCTTGCATGGTTGCAGATGTGCTGTATATGTTCATGTTTGAAAATTTTTATGTAACTTCGCTCCATAGTCCTACCCGCATTAAGATCTTCCCTAATTCTTACCTCCACAAGTTTTATGACTTGTTACTTTGGGAGTAGACCATGCTTATAAGCCAGAGAGGAAGAATATGAGAAAATGGAAGTGGTATTTTAATGCATAACAGCATGAATTTCAGATAATTTATATCCACATTCAAGGAACATACATTCCAAAACCAAAGAATCACATAGGTAAAATTAATTATCTTTCAAGATTCAGCAAAATTATATATTTCCTAATAGTCAAGGAAATAGCTCAGTATTTTTGCAGGAAGGCTCATAATAAAGTTTAGATAGATACTGGATGAAACAAGAAGGAGAACCTGGAGTTATTAAAAAATGAATTATTTGTTCAATTACTTTTTTTTTTTAAGTGTCAGCTGTGTTCCAGCTTGTTCTGTTGCCTTCCTACTGTAGAGAATTCTGCAAATATTTTGCATTTTGTGACAATAAGAACTTTCTTCTTGGGAACTACATTCATAGCTCCTTCAGAAGAGATAGGTGAATTTAATAATTCTAAATTAATAGAAGTTGTTTCCTCCTTGTTGTAGGACATGCTTCTGATGATAAAGAGAAGCTTCTTTAAAAATAATTGGTTTCCTTTTGTTTAAGTAAAGAGCTTATACAGAGACAAAGGTGCTCACTACTGCTTATGAAATATAACACATGATTAGAAGTGTTAATTCATGTCTATATAAACCCTTCGAAAAAATATTTTACTGAAATTTTTTCTAGTTTCCTTGCTTATAAAAAGCAAACCCAAACCTGGAGATGGGAAAAGCAATTAAATATCCTTATAAAACTTTGGCTTCAGTGGACTTATGTCAGCTTTCTAGGAATTGAGAAGAAAAAGAACCAAATGTCCATGGGCAGGTTCTGGTGTGGTTTTAATTTTATACTGGAGATTTGAGTACTCTGCAGTTGCTAAATGTTGATAGATCATATCAGTGCAGTGTCTGAGGGGCACAGAAGAGATATGGTAGGAATATTGCTTCTACATTATAATTTATCACACAGTCATTTTAACAGGTCCTAGTATAGTGTTCAGGGCATCCATCCTGATTGCGAAGCCATTAGTGGAACAGAGGTAAAAACTGCAGGACAGCAAATATTGGTCTGTAAAAGCAAATGCTACTGCAGTTACAACGTCTTTAGAGAGGCAGCTGAGGCTCCTAAACAACGTACTGTATAGGAGAGGACTATTTTTCAAGAGCACAACAGGAAAATACATGACTACATTAAAACCTTTTCACTTTTTCAACATTGTACCTTTTGATTTCATAATTTCTAATTCTATTTTAACTCTGAAACCTGTACTTCAGTTAATTCATATTTCATAGAAATTTCAAAGAGACCCTTCAGACATTTAATAAGTGGCATTTCTTTTCAAG
Organism: Numenius arquata; assembly: GCF_964106895.1. Lineage (NCBI taxonomy): Eukaryota > Metazoa > Chordata > Aves > Charadriiformes > Scolopacidae > Numenius > Numenius arquata. The sequence goes on along the minus strand of NC_133587.1, from coordinate 24,898,070 downwards.
ATCTTGCACACAATATTAAGTGGAGAAATCTCTCTCTTTTTTTTAAATCCTTAGAAAGAGTACAGAAAAGATTTGGAAGAAGGGATGAAAGGAAAAGGAATGACAGTGTTTGAAGATACACCAGATTTGATAAGAGTGAAAAACGCAGCTCAGATACTAAATGAGGTATGTTATGCTAGTCAAGCTTATTGATGTCACAGAAAGTTCACTCTTTATGTTCTACTCAACTGGAAATATTCCAATTTTTTTTTAATATAATCGGCAATGAAATATGTATCAAAACTAAATCTATTTCTGTTTTGCTTTAAGAATATAGAAAAGCTCTGAGAAAAACCCAATTTATGACAAATATTTCAGGTTTTTACACAATGGAAATTGTTAGTGGGGTCAGTAAATAGAGCATTTAAAACTGGGTTCATTTTTCCATCTATTTATTTGTTCAGCTAGTATAATTAATACTGTAATGGAAAAAGAGTTGACTGTTAATGGACTTGTAAAGAAAAGTCAATGAAATAGTTTTGAGGTTTTGGAATCACAAACCTGCTATCTGAAAATAAATATTGGTAATGACTGCCAGGCATCTTGGGAAGATCTTTTGTCCAAGCTATTCTACTTGTGAAAACATTTTTCCAAAAGTAGAGTTGCTCCTGAAGAAATGGATTTTCTTGAGCTTGTGGTTCATCCCATGCAAACAGACAGGTGGAGGCTCCTTCCAGAGTGTATTTTTAGAACCAAACTTTGGGATTAACTATGCTGGTCTAAGTTGCTCTGGAGGTTACATGGAAGCACGTTAAGTGTGCGACCTACTCCCATTGTGAAGAGTTGGGAGTGGAAGTGGAAGACTCCCTCATCTGGGTACTGTCTCCTGAAGACCATCCTGAGGAACTCATGCGCTCGGCAACGCTGTGTGCTCAGCAGAGCGGCAAGTTTCAAAGCTGGCACGGCAGCAGGTCCTGAGGATGAGCTTGCACAGAGCTTGCACAGGCTGCCTGGGGAGCAGCAGTGGGGCTGGAGGGTGTGGGGAGGAAAGAGGGAAGGCAAAGCTCATGCTGCACTTCACACCTTTGGGGAGTCATTCTTTCAGAGCAATGTATACATTTATTTTATATATTTGTATAAGTTTTTTATTCATTTAATATGTAGATATATGTTTATTTGCACACATATACACACATAGCCATAAGAAGCAGAAGGAATGCAATGCATAGGGCCAACCTTACCACTGTGTACAAGTGCAGGAATATATAGCTGTAACTCCCAGGATTGTCTTTTCCTTGGCGTTTTACACAGTAGGAAGCTAGGAGGAAACATCTGCCATTCCACCTTTAGCAGGGAGGAAGAGAGAGATGATGTCTTCTCACAGATTAACACATACTTTTTGCAAAAAAAACGTGATTTGGGAAGCAGAGTTGCTTTATCACATTTATTTCCATGTCAGAGTGAGACAGAGATGAAAGACTGAAAGTCTTTTTGCTCTTTTTCTCGTAACTTTATGCTATAAGTGATCAGACCATTGCATTGAACAGAAAGATATTTTCCTTCTTCTAACTAAAGTACAACCTAAAAAATATTTAACAAACAGGAAAAGTAATAAGAAAATATTTTAGTTATATGTATTTATTTTGAAAAAAAACCTCCAAACCTGTTTTCCACAGTCAGAAACTATAATAGAAAAGAATGATTACTACTAGAAATAGCACTGCCTAAGAATAACGTAATTTTTTATTAAAAAAAAAAAGTACACGTATTGTATACAATATTTCAATATTACATTCTAATATCATGTGCTGATGAATGAGAAATTTATCCTTGCTTGGATAAGATGAAGATGAAATATTTATTTTGTTTCCTGGTTATTGGTTATTTATAATTTATGTTGTGGGGAAAAAGCAGCAATCGTGGATGAGTACTGCCACTTGCCTAATGGCTGTGGTTCAGGAAAGACCTATTAAATGAATAAATTACAACTTCCTGCTCTGAAAGTTCACTGGAAACAATGCTGTATGGTATCAAATTTCTAACATGTAGTCTTTTCATAAATAAAATATTTTCTTAAATGTAAAATGTGTTTCAATTAGGCTGGCCTCAAGTACCAGCTTATTACACTATGTTCTGCAGAGCTAAACTTCCCCTTTACTTTAGAGGATAATTGTAACAGGCTGTATGGACTGATTTCCCCCATCCTCTGCGAAATTAAAAATTCAGTGGTAGTTTTGTACATTCAGTGAATATATCCTCAAGTTTTCCTTCTGTAGTTTATGTGTTTTCCTGACAAAAGCTTGCCAACACTCTTGAGAGCTGTGACTCTTAACTTGAGATTTTTTGATTGACTCTAAATCTTAAATTGGATCTCTTGTGCAAAAATCTACCTGTAACTCTCTGGCTACTGTGAATATAATCTATGAAGTTTTATCTTCACAGAAACAATACAAGAAAGACTTGGAAACTGAAATTAAAGGAAAGGGTATGCAAGTTGGTCCAGATACTCCTGAGATAAGACGAGCCAAGAGAGCTTCTGAAATTGCAAGCACGGTCAGTACTGTACCTGGTGGAAGCTTTCAATTTGACAGAATGCAGCAGATTATTGTCATTGAGAATTCCAGGTGGTGACCAGTCTAGGCTACCACAAATTTCACCAAACACTTAATCCATTGAGCTGTGTAGAGTCTAAAAGTTGCATCATCAGCATATGGGGGAAGGTTAAGACTTCCCAGGACTTTGACCTTTCCATCATCTTTTGCAGGTGGCTCTTGTTCATTAGGGCCAAATAATAAACAGAGTTAGAGAGAAGCTAAAGCCTTATGACCCCAGTCTTGCGAAGCACTGCTGAGGGAGAAAGTCTGGTCTACGTGTCTGTGATTGTGGCTGCCGAAGCTCAAAGACAGTAGATGTGAAAAGCTATGTGAGATTTGAAGTAAGCAGTCTGTTACAAGAATTTTTTAACTGGTCAGCAGCTACAGCATAGGTGTCTCATAGATAGATCCTACAAAGCTAATGCTGTTGAATCAGAAGTTATTTGGTGTTTTAAGAATGCTGTTCAGTGGAATCGCAAATTAAAGTAGGAAGAATTTAAGAATTTGGCTGTCAGACGCGAGTATTTCCAATGCTGTACTTTTCAGAAAGAATACAAGAAAGACTTGGAGAATGAAATTAAAGGAAAGGGAATGGAAGTGGGCATGGATACCCCTGATATACAACGAGCCAAAAAAGCTTCTGAAATTGTAAGCCAGGTGAGTACAGAATGGATTGCCTAAGATTACTTTGGAAGTAAAACACAGTGAGATGTTAAAAACATACAATCTTCTTGAACAGACTTGGGCTAAAAGGAATAAGCAATGCACAATAAAAAAAAATTAAATTCAACAAATTGAAGAATTAATTTTAAAGTCTGACTCATGCTACCAGAATAGCTTTGAAGATATCATGTACAAATAACTGTAGAATTAGTTATGAGTTTTTTCGTTCTTTTTTTCTTCAGAAAGAATATAAAAAGGATCTGGAGACTGAAATTATAGGAAAAGGGATGCAAGTTGGCCCGTATACTCCGGAAATACAGCGAGTCAAAAGGGCTTCAGAAATAGCAAGCCAGGTAAGCATAGTTCAAAGGCTGAATGTTTTAGTTCTGTATAACAATGAGTGCTTGACATACATTGCTCCAAATACTTCTTCTCTAGCTCTGTAGAGGCTTTCATACCCATATTAAATTAATTTATATGTAGTAAAAAACCTTACTGCCTGATTCTTACTTGTATTTAAGCCTGTCATGCCATGTAAATTGAATTTAATTGTTTAGATCGACTTCCAGGTCTTAATATATTACCTAATGAGAAGGGTATGTATATCCTGAGAGTGAAGGGAAAATATATAATATATATAAGAATATATATTTATAAATATATATATATGATATATTTTCAGTAGGGGCCACAGTGTCAGGTGTCCCACACAGACAATGAGAACAATATCACAGAGGACAGAGGTTGACATAAATACTGTACAAGGACGTTGAGGTTCATCAACAGTAAGCATCTTTTGTTGCAGTTTGGATATTCTGAGCCCAAGAAAGCAGGAAATAGATGTTTTAAAATTATTTTTCAGAAAATGTACAAAGATGAAGCAGAGAAGATGCTCTGTAACTATTCTGCTGTCCCAGACACTCCAGAGATGCAGAGGATAAAAAGTACTCAGAAAAACATCAGTTCAGTGAGTAATAGTGCTTCTCTCTTTGCTTGCAACTGTTCAGATGTTTCTCAGTTTAAATAGGTTCTCTTGTGCTGCAGCATGAAATGGGGAACTTATGAGTAAATGTCCTTTGAACCATTTGCATAATTTTCCTGGCAAAAGCTGTATCACTCACTGCTTTCAGTAAAAAAAACTACCCAGCTTTTCTAGGTGTGACACTGGTATTTTGAATTGCTAAACCACTTATACCACTTTGCCAAGCCACAGTTATTTTTAAATGAAAATTTTTTTTTTTTTTCCATCAAGCCCCAGGAAGAACTTTATTCAAAGGGACAAAAAAATCTAAGGCTTGTTATTATGCATGTAAGATTTTTCATCTGTTTCCTATCATATCTACAGAACATCAAGATTTGGGTATAAACTGTAAGAGATTGGGTTTCATAAATATATATGTCTAATGATTTTATATTATACTGGATATTTTTTTAATTTTATGCTAGATTTAAGTTTCAGTTTATCCCTAAATATAAATTATGAACTTAGATTTCTAAAATCTCTGTTTGTGAGGCATTCAGTTCCATTTCCTTTTTGGGCCCATTAATTCTGCTGTTTCTAATTCTAGCTTTGCTTGTAATATAAGAGAGGAGAGGAGTAAATATAGCCTCTGGAACCAAAGGCTGTTCAGTTAGTGTCTGGTTTTTATGGCAGACTAAGTAATACTAATAAAGCCAATGATTTGAGAGAAAGGAATATAAGTTACTTAAATATCTTAGAGGTTATCTGACACAGATGTTGTTCTTTTGCTTAGAGATATTCTCAGCTTCTCCGGCTCCACAGGAGTACAAGGTCAATTAGTTTCTGTCGGAGGTGTTTGCCTGCAGCTGTCCCATATCACTGTAGCTTCCCTGGGGGAGTAAGAGCCTGTGGGGAGAGGAGAGAAGAAAAGTCTCTGAGGCTGCTCTAGGCAGCGCTCTCTCCTGTAACGTCTTCCAGCTATTACCTGCTCCTTTTCTTCCTTCAGAGGGGAGCAGCTGAAACCTACATCTTTCTGATAGGAACTGTTGACAGGCCCACTGGCCCCAATTTTGGTTTTTGTAATCTGTTACCTCTTGGTTTTGAATGGTGCTCTACGGCACAGAGTGGTGGTGATTAGCACCGTATCTCGTGTCACTGGTGTCCTAACATGCTGTGCCGAAACTCCGTGTAACAGAGGGGATCCAAGCAGGCATCTACTGATCTGCTTTCCTCCCTGCTCCAGTCTTTGATAGCTTTTGATTGAGTCCTCAAAGAGGTCAGCGGGTCTGACATTATGGACTCACTAGCAATTAGATACCAGGCACATAATAACCTTCCACTACTTAATTAAGCCTTGACAAGCCTCTGATGCATCTGAACCCCTTGCAGACCTGTAAGCCAGTCTGAGCTTTCAGTGCCAAGGCTGAAATTATCCTCTTTGTTAGTGTACTAGATAATATGAAATAAAAATATTTTGTCTTTGAGGTGATTTGTATTTGCTTTATTTTGTGATCATCGTTTTACTGTTTCTGAACTGGATCCTCCAAATGTAGGAAACCAATTTATAGCTGTGATTGAATTATCATTTTTTTCTTTCTCTAAATTTTAATCTTTCAGTATTCTGTGCAATTTAGATTATAAAGGTAAGTTACTTTTTTACTAAGTTAAGATATAGCTGGGAACAGTCCTAATAGAAAAAAATTAATGACCACTAATAGGCTTCTGATTTTTGGATTTTGTCTCAAGTATTTTTATGCCTTAAGGGACAAAAAAGCGGCTGGCTTTGCAGATAAGATCAGTGCTGCTTTTGGCAGATGATTTACAATAGGATATTTACTGCACAATCATCTCTTTCATAGAAAAATTCCTAGCTCCAGCATTTTTTACCACTCCTTCCTTGGTAGAGGAGAAAAGTCTATTTTAGTTCAGACCACTATGTAAATCTTTCTACCTGGTCCTAACATGTTGGTGCAGAAGAATTTCCAAGTTGTTACTCATAAACTGTCTCTGCTCTGACATGGTATAACAAAATTCTAAATTGTTAAAGGTTTTCTGAATATTTAAAAAATGAGTTATGGTTATAAATTATTGCCTGTCCTCTAGAATATTTGGTGGTACTGATTCCCCTAGGTTAGAGAGGACTTCAAGGAAGTAGGAGAGAGGCATCAAGAGTGAGGTTTTATTGTTTAAGGTTTATTGACAGGAAAAAAGAAAAAAGTTAAATAAATCTTGGTTTAAGAAAGGCAGAAATACTGAATGGTAAAGATTTATTTTATAAACTCCAGGATCAGACTGGTTTTTACACTACCAGCCTGGAAATACTTATTGGACCGGCAACAGCTGTGTCACCAAATACTGAAATTCAAATAAAACTTCTTTATGAGTTTTGCAGCATGAACTGGTGCTCCATGGTTATTGCAATTATACCCACATTTGGAATTTGTGGAGCAGTTATTTACTGTCACTTTCAGTAACTTTGAATGATTGATTCTAGTGATGCGCTTTGGGTTTTATCGTTCACTGAAACAATTGAAATAGAGAAGAGAATTATGTACACAGCATGTGTATCTTTTTCAGAAGTGAGCTTTGGTTTTAGATGTAGTCCTCAGCTTTCTGGCTTGAACCCAGAAATCAAAAAATTGCTTGACTTGCATTGTGGCTCTGGCTGTTCTGGTTATTTTGTCATAAATACATCAATTTTCTAGTTTGCTAAATTAGAAATAATAGTATCTGTTCACTTCTCAGTATTTTAAAATCCAAAGATTAAAAAAAACAATTCAAATATTGCAGGTACATGCACGTTCAAATACATTGAATTGAGTGAGGTTACTCAAGCCTAAAGTTGCATTTGTAAACACTTATAGATTATGATCTAAGTTTTAATATTATTTCCAAAGTTAAAACTATCATTACAAGTACTTACAAATGTTTGAAGTCAGTCTGAAGGGTAATAATAGAATATCTGGGTTACAGTTGAAAACAAACAGAATGTTATTATAGTTATTGATAATTGGTCTGATTTATGAAAAATTAAAGTATTTGCTTTCTTAGCAAGGTTTATGATCAGACCAATTTGGAACTTGGAAAATTGCCCATTCTTTTTATGAGAGCTTGTACTTGCATTGCTAACAGTCTCATAATTACTTTTTCTTTTGGGGAACTGGAGGTGTTTTATAAGAAGGAAGTAGGAGCTGGCACAGCTGTAAAAGAGACTCCAGAGATTGAAAGAGTAAAGAAAAATCAACAGATTATTAGTTCGGTAAGTGCTGTGAACATTAATTACGCTTATGTGCGTAAATACTTGTCAAAAATTCTGTGTTTTCATACCACACATCTCATTCAAATACTACTTCACTGGATTTTGGATATAGAGCTCTATTCTGGTAGAGTTAGAGCTCCACTCTAGTGTAGTTCTGTGTCCAAAGGTAGAGTTTCAAATTGAAGCATCATGAAAAACAGGAAAAAAAGTTTTAACTAAATATGTGAGGAAAGACTTCTGTCTTTCAAGAGCGGGAAACATGAAATGTATTTCCTGATATGACAGACTGAATGGCAATTGTAGTTTACAATTTAGAAAAATGTCAAGTCACAAAATAGAAAATTTCTGAAGTTCCTGTAGAGTCTGCGTGTATTACACTTCAAGAGGAGGAAAATTATGTCCAGGCTCAAGCTATGTGAAAAGCTGGAGGGTTTGTGCCTCTTTACGTGCTGATGTCAAGTGGATCTGTGGATCTGATAAGGCTGGTTCTGAATTGAAATTATGGTTTATCTATGGATGCTCAATGTCTTTGGCACGTTAATGGGCAACTAAAAAGAAAGTATCAAAATGAGAGGCTTCTACAAGTAGAACATGCTCTTCTAATAAGTACCTGGCAAAACTTGGAAAAAAAGTGGAGAAATGACTGCCAAGCAAGAAAACACTTGTACCTGCATTGTTCTCTTGTTTGGACTTTTTGGTGGAGAGTCTCCTGGGGCCATTTTTATGTTTGTGATGTGACTTTTCTGATGATTAGATGCTTTTTAAAAAATAAAGTTTGAAAGTAATGCATAGACATGACACTAGATTGTGTTTAAATATTAGTTGAAATTCAGATAAGGGTCTCTGGGCACGTATTCTACTAGAGTTTCCTTGTTTACTGAGTAGTGTTAAATAGGGCATTTCCCACCAAAGTAAGGTCAGGTAGGGATTTTCCATAAAAATTTGAAACACTCATATTTTCCTTGGAATTTTTCTCTGTCCCATCCATCACTTTTCATCTTGTCATTTTGAGTCACAGTGCAATTTGAAGATTGAGTGCAACCTACCGTGTGTTCTGAATCCTGAAGCAGTGTTTCTGGTTGGGAAGCTGAAGGTTGTCGTGATTTTTGTTGTTCTTTTTTGGGTTTTTTGTTTGTTTTTTCCCCCACCCTGTGCAATTATGGTTTTGGGGCTTTTTTTAGCCAGATTTGTACTGGTGTTCTAGAAACAGAAACCTAATCTCTTGCTACCTATTTGATTTCCAGTTACCACAGACATTTATTCTGAGTGTAGTGACACACACACACACAGAGGTTTATTAGGGCTAGTCTTCCGCTAATGCTTTTTCTCGATACCTTTCAAAGTGAAATGGAAAAATAGTCTTCAGTGCACTTGCTGTTTTAGAAATCCTAAACAGTGGTGAAGAGGGGAAAATGAAAGGTGGGTCAGTATGCTCGTAAACACACTTGAACAAAAGCATATCAAGAGAAACACAAAATGCATTAGTGTTTTAGTGGTATGATGTATGTAGCATGGCCTTTACCTTGCTAGTCTGTGTGCAGGGTTAATATTTCATAAAAGATATTTTATTACGTGGAGTGTATTTTAGATTATTTATTAAAAGTGTAGAATGCCAAATTTAAAGGCAATGTGCAAGAAAGTTTTAAATTATATGTCAGTAAGAGGGAAATTATATTGTCTAATTTACAGGAGTCCCAAAGGGACGGTAAATCACACCAATTTTGACTCCATTAAATTTAAACATTTTACAAATGTCTTTGAATTTGGCCAGAAGGACTTATGACAGCTTTAAAACTATTTGCTGAGCTAAATGAAACTGTAGAATGTGAAGCACATCTGCAGTGCAAAACAACCCGGAACACCAAACCAAAATAACACTCACAACCAAACCGTGCAAAAAAAGTCTATTGCATCATATTCTGAAAGTGATCAGATTCTTCCAGATGACATATATTGGAGACAAAGATCAGAACAGTCTGTTTTCAAATCATAAAAAACAAGGTGGTGACAGCCAAGAGGGTTGAGCTCATCTCACCTGTTGTGATGATTGGCTTGGAAGAAGCAGCCTCCTAAATAGTTGGAATCAAGATCTCACAGAAGCAAACACCAGACCCATGGATTGTAACTGAATGTGAACTGAGAAGCTACAAATAACTAAGGGTTTTTTAAAAAAGTTTTTATATTGAGGGACAAGCAGGGCTGGACACAGTACTGGGAAGAAGGCTTTTGGGGGAAGATGTGTTTTTGTTTGTGTGCAATCCATGAGGAAACGCCTGTGATAAGTCAGTCAACACCACAAAGCTAGGGTCTGACTAAAACTCAAGCAATGGACATTTTGAAGCTTTTTAAGGACTGGTAGCACTGCCAATTCTTAAGCTTACCTAATAGTCACTATTAAAAGACCCTTTTTTCCAGTGGTTTAATACTTCTGCCAGTCCTAAACTGTCTGGACTGAAATTTTCCATTCCTGGTTTGTGCTTTGGGCTGGTTTGGTTTTATTTATTTATTTATAAATTTCAGCCAAAGCAGCTTCCAAGTATGAGCTTAGAGAAAAACAAGTTGTTTTGTCTGTGTTAAAAATTTGGCACTCTTCAGAAGTACCATGTCTTGGAGAAGAGAGATGAAAATTATCTAAGTGACATTTGGTACAGTGGATTTGGGAAAAAAGAGTCTGGGGTAAGGAACTGAAAGTGTAGAAGGGCTTAGTCAAAGTGGACAGGCTAAATGTGGGGAAAGATGGGCAGAGTGAGGTGCTCCTGTGCATAGGTGCTTCCTTCCAGAAGAACTGAATCACAGAATCACAGAATATTTTTGATTGGATGGGACCTTTGAGATCATCGGGTCCAACTAGCAAAAAAAAAAAAAAAACACACACCAAAAAAACCCACAACACAAAAAACCCCAAACACACCAAAAACAAACAAACCCCCCCCCCCCCCCCCCCAAAATCCCAGAACACCAAACACCAAAACCAAACCAAAACAAACACCCACAACCACACCCCACCCCACCCACAGACAGACACAAACCAACAATCTCAGGCACTAGAGCATGCCCTGAAGTGCCATGTCTACACGTTTCTTAAATACCTCCAGGGATGGTGACTCCGCCACCTCCCTGGGCAGGCTGTTCCAGAGCCTGACCACTCTCTCAGTAAAGGAATTCTTCCTAATATCTAATCTAAACCTCCCCTGCCGCAACTTCAGACCATTTCCTCTGGTCCTGTCATGATTCCCTTTGGAGAAGAGTCCAACATCCACCTCTCTACACCCTCCTTTCAGGTAGTTGTAGAGGGCAATGAGGTCCCTCCTCAGCCTCCTCTTCTCCAAACTAAACATGCCCAGTTCCCTCAGCCTCTCCTCATATGGCTTGTTCTCTAGACCCCTCACCAGCTTGGTGGCTCTCCTCTGGACATGCTCCAGCACTTCAAGGTCCTTCCTGTAGTGAGGGGCCCAGAACTGAACACAGCCCTCGAGGTGAGGCCTCACCAGTGCCCAGTACAGAGGCACCATCACTGCCCTACTCCTGCTGGCCACGCTGTTCCTGAGACAGGCCAGGATGCTGTTGGCCTTCTTGGCCACCTGGGCACACTGCTGGCTCATGTTCAGCCGGCTGTCCACCAACACCCCCAGGTCCTTTTCTGCCGGGCAGCTTTCCAGCCACTCTTCCCCAAGCCTGTAGTGTTGCCTGGGGTTGTTGTGACCGAAATGCAGGACCCGGCACTTGGCCTTATTAAACCTCATCTCATTGGCCTTGGCCCATTGATCCAACCTGTCCAGGTCCCTCTGTAGAGCCTTCCGACCCTCAAGCAGATCAACACTCCCACCTAGTTTGGTGTCATCTGCAAAGTTACTGAGGGTGCACTCAATCCCCTTATCCAGATCATCAGTAAAGATATTAAACAAGACCGGCCCCAAAACTGAGCCCTGAGGGACACCACTGGTGACTGGCTGCCAATTGGATTTCACCCCATTAATTACAACTCTCTGGGTACGGCCATCCAGCCAGTTTTTTACCCAGTGAAGGGTACACTTGTCTATGCCATGATTCGCCAGCTTCTCCAGGAGAACGCTGTGGGGGACGGTGTCAAAGGCCTTACCAAAGTCCAGGTAGACAATGTCCCCAGCCTTCCCCGCATTGAGAAGGCGGGTCACATGGTCATAGAAAGAGATCAAGTTGGTTAAGCAGGATCTCCCTTTCATAAAGCCATGCTGGCTGGCCCTGATCCCTTGGCTGCCCTGCACTTGCCGTGAGAGCTCACTCAAGATGATCCTCTCCATGATCTTTCCCAGTACCGAGGTCAGACTGACAGGCCTATAGTTTCCCAGATCATCCTTCCGGCCCTTCTTGTAGATGGGCGTCACATTGGCCACCCTCCAGTCATCTGGTACCTCTCCTGTTGACCAGGACTGTTGATAGATAATGGAGAGAGGCTTGGTGAGCTCTCCCGCCAGCTCTCTGAGTACCCTTGGGTGAATCCCACCCAGCCCCATGGACTTATGCCTGTCCAGGTGCATAAGCAAATCATTAACTACTTCCTCCTGGATTACGGGGCGGTCGTTCTGCTCTCCATCCTTATCTTCCAGCCCAGGAGGCTGTACACCCTGGGGGTAGCTAGTCCGACTATTGAAGACAGAGGCAAAGAAGGCATTAAGTATCTCAGCCTTCTCCTCGTCCTTGGTCGCAATGTTTACCACTGCATCCAGTAAGGGATGGAGATTCTCCCTGACTCTTTTTGTTGATGTATTTATAAAAACTTTTTTTGTTGTCCCTTATATTAATGGCCAGGTTGAGTACCAGCTGGGCTTTTGCCTTCCTATTTTTTTCTCTGTATAACCTAACAAGATCTCTGTACTCTTCCTGAATTGCTTGTCCCTTCTTCCAAAGGTGATAAACCTTCCTTTTTTCCCTAAGTCCCATCAAAAGCTCTTTGTTCATCCAGGCTGGCCATTTTCCCCTCCCTTTAATTTTGCGCCTCATGGGAACAGCCTGCTCCTGGGCCTTTAGGATTTCCTTCTTGAAGACCGTCCAGCCTTCCTGGACCCCTTTGCCCCGCAGGATTATCTCCCAAGGGACCCTCCCAACCAGGGTTCTAAACAGGCTAAAGTCCACCCTCCGGAAGTCCAAGGTGGAGGTTTTGCTAACCCCCTTCCTTACTTCACTAAGAATTGAAAACTTGACCATTTCATGATCACTAAGACCAAGACGGCCTCCGACCTCTACATCTCCCACTAGTCCTTCTTTGTTTGTGAAAAGTAGGTCTAGCGAGGCACCTCCCCTGGTAGGCTCTCCTACCAGTTGTGTCAGGAAGTTATCTTCCATACACTCAAGGAACCTCCTAGACTGCCTGCTCTCTGCTGTGTTATATTTCCAGCAGGTATCCGGTAGGTTGAAGTCCCCAACCAGAACAAGGGCTGGTGATTGTGAGACTTCAGCCAGCCTCTTATAGAATACTTCATCAACCTGCTCATCCTGGTTGGGTGGTCTATAGCAGACTCCCAACACAAAATCCCCCTTGTTAGCCTTCCCCTTCATCCTTACCCACAAACATTCAACTTCATCGTCACTGGAATCTAGCTCTATGCAGTCAAAACACTCCCGAATGTACAGAGCCACACTCCCGCCTCTCTTTCCTTGCCTATTCCTCCTGAAGAGCTTATAGCCACTCATTGCAGTATTCCAGTCGTGACTGTCATCCCACCATGTTTCCGTGATGGCGGCTACGTCACAGCTGTCCTGCTGCACCATGGCTTCCAGCTCATCCTGTTTGTTGCCCATGCTATGTGCATTAGCATAGATGCGCTTGAGCTGGGTTCCCGATTTCACCCCCATCCTTGGCCCTTTACCCCCAGGCTCATTATCAGTGGGCCTGGTTTTATCCCCTTCCCCCTCCACCTCTAGTTTAAAGCTCTGTCCATGAGCTTTGTTAACTCCTGGCCTAGTACCCTTTTCCACTTTCGGGATAGGGTTTTCCCATTGTTCGTAATCAGAAACTTCTAAATGTCTATCGCTTTTCTCAGATCAAATGACAGAGCGAGAGTCCTCACTAACCCAGCATCCTTCAAGCCTTGGCATGCTTCCCTTGGGTTTAATCCTGACAGGCCCAGTTAGTTCCCCATCCCCCCTCATATCTAGTTTAAAGCCCTACCAATGAGCCCTGCTAACTCCTGCCCCAAAATTCTTTTCCCCCTCTGGGACAGGTGCATCCCACCTGCCCCCAGCATGCCAGGTGTCTCGTATAGCTGCCTATGCTGAAAAAACCCAAAACCCTGCCGATAACTCCAGTCCCGGAGCCACGAGTTGACCTGTTGCCACTTCCTATTAATTTCCTCATTCATAGTTGCACTGAAGGGATAGAGGAGAACACAACTTGCGTTCCTGATCCCTTAAGCAGCCATCCCAGGGCTTTAAAATCTCTTTTAATGGATTTTGGCCTCCTTCTACCCACTTCCTCACTACCCACCCGAAATACTAACAGGGTTAATAATCAGAGTGGTTTCCCAGGGCAGGAAGTTTTTCCAACATGTCCCTAACCCGTGCCCCAGGCAGGCAGCAGACTTCCCTGTGAAGTGGGTCAGGGCGGCATATTGGTCCCTCTGCCCCCCTCACTAGAGAGTTGCGCACAACAATGACCCGTCTGCTTTTCCTTTTGGAGCTAGTAGTGATGCCGGGTCTATGGTGACTTGTTCTATCTGACTTCTCCAGCCTGGGTGTACCGTCCTCCTCTCCAACAGCCAGTTCCTCCTGCAGGACTCCATACCTGTTCTGCAAGGGTAACTGGGAAGATGAGAGGGGCCGGGAGGGGGCTCACCTGCTTCCCCGAGCAGGGACCTGTTTCCATTCCCCCTCTTCTCTGAGATCTCCTCCTATTGCTTGGTGACAAGAGGGGAGGGGGTTCTCTGATTTATGTGTGGCCTCAACCTGTTCCCTTACTCTCAGGGAGCGGGCCCACCAGTCAATCTCTCTTTCACACTCCCTGATACTCCTCAGCCTCTCCACTTCATCATTCAGCTTGGCCACCAGGCTGAGCAGATCCTTCACCTGTTCACATCTGATACAGGTGTTGTCTCCCCTACCCTCCATGGCAAGAGCCAGGCCCCGGCACTCTCTGCAGCCAGAGGCCTGAACGCCCACATGTTTGTGTGAGGCCTCTGTCTGGGTGCCCACAGCTTTCCTAACAGTCTTTGACCAGGTAGCAACCATGGCTGGATCTCTACAAGCAACTGGTACCTTGCGACTCGAAGGTCAGTTGGGATGAGCTCCCTAGTCCTCTGGCCTCTTGGAGGGGTTGAACTTACCTCGTACACTGGTAGAGGTTCAGCACCCTGCCGTACAGACTACAGCTGGCTGAGGGACCCGCCGGGGCACACAGACAAGCACCGGGTGCTCGCTCTGGGCTCTATAGGCAGGGACTAGTCCCTGTCCTCCCTGAGGCTTCTTATAACCTGGAGGCTTGGTGAACCGGGGGGGGGGGGTGGTGGCTCCACCCAGGCTCCCTCAGCAGCACCTCCCACCAGCTGTCAGCCCCAGCACAAGCAGAGGGCTTGTCCCGGCTTCAAAAAACAGAACCCAAGTCATATAGACTCATCACTCCCTTGCTGTCAGCATGTATCTGAAGTACCCTTGTGTTGTGGTTTCGGCCGAATTTACTGAAACCAGACCGACAGATGGCCCTTTCCCCCCTCCCCCCAAAATAGAGAGAGAGAAGAGAAAGAGATAAGGAGATTCAGAAGTTTAGAATGAACTAAACTACTTTAATGAAGAATTAATATTAAAATAAAAATAAAGAAGAAAATAATGAAATAGATACAATATATACAAAACCGTATCAAGCTCCCAGGATGACAGTCACGTCACCGGCAGGCACTGGGGAAGTCCCAGACTAGACTCAGTGACGAATGGGAACTGGATTCCAGCTCTGGAGTCAGGAACACACGGATTGGGATCAAAGGCAGATGAACAGACAGAGTCCTCTCTGGACGTCGGCCATCGCAGGAAGGGGGTTGACTCTTTGATCCCTCAGCTTTTATACTGAGCATGGGGCAGATGGGATGGAATAGCCCAGTTGGTCAGGTTTGGGTCACCTGTCCTGTCCACTTCTCCCCACTGATGTGACCCCTCTACGTTTTTTCCGTTTCCGACCCTCTAAGGGGGCAAATAACGAAATTGGCTGACCTTGGTTGTTATAGCAATAAGTATAAGCAAGGGCCTCCTGCATACCATTCCTTGGCATGGAGCACAAACATTGGTCTTATCATTCTGAGAACGAGCAGTTTTCTCCACAATATACCGTTAATTTCAGAGAGTTAGAGGAGGCCTAGCTAGGATGTAAAGTTACAGAACAGAAAATTGGTTTGGTTTTACTTCAAACCGGGACACCTTGGTCAAATATTTTCCCTTTCTTTAATGGTGGTGTCCATAGAGGTAACAAATTACGATTGTTCTCATGGGTTTGGGCAGTCAATCTAAACAAACCACAAAGGGCTTAAGATGAAGGGGCACAAGAAGGAATGTACATCATGAGAAACTGTGTCCCCAAGAGATACCTTTAGGGAGTATTATTAAGGTCACTAAGTCAATATTCCAAAGCAAGAACCTGAATTCAAGTTCCTGTGTCTAGACCTGATGATCCGTTGCCAAAGTATATGATTTTATACTTTGCCACGGAGGCGGACCTGCTCTGGTTTTGCATTTTGCAGATGTTCAATGGGAATTCTCATTTGAATGCAGGTGCTGTATAATCCTATGTTTTTTAAAATTATGTAGCCAGATTAGCTGTTACTTTTCTGCGCTCTCTAGTAAAAATAGTACTTTTCCTTGTCACAATTCTCTTTTTTCTCATTTCACAGCAAAATTAGTGAATTAATGTGTGTGGAAAAACTCAGATACTTTAGCGAGGAGCAACATAGAAAAGTTCCTGAAGAAATTAGTCATTCTGTCATCAAGCAGGACCTTAGAGCAGTTAAAGAAAAAAAACCCACCCATGAGTCATGGTCCGCATGTGAACTA
Organism: Numenius arquata; assembly: GCF_964106895.1. Classification (NCBI taxonomy): domain Eukaryota; kingdom Metazoa; phylum Chordata; class Aves; order Charadriiformes; family Scolopacidae; genus Numenius; species Numenius arquata. The sequence continues at coordinate 24,881,605 of NC_133587.1, read as the reverse complement.
CTCACTAAGTAAGGGTCATTGATTATGTGTAGTGAATTCTCTTCAGAGGCAGAATTCTCTTGAGCAAAGCAGCTTTTGGTAATAGATAAAGAAGATTATTAAGCACTTAAAGAGGAAAATAATGAAGTGGTATAAAATATATTAAAATCTGGTTATGGAGCATATTTGTACAAAGGGCAAAACTAAGGTTACAATTAAGTGAATTGTGTCATTTTCTGATTTTTGCAGCCTTAAAATGTATTTAACAGAAGTTTTGTATGCTGCGTTATATAAAACTGTACAAATCGATTCATTATACAGTTCCCTTGTTCTTAAAGTACTTTTCCTTCCTTGAGTCTTGCTAATGAAAAATGTTTCCAGCTATTACGTATTGCCACACACACAATTTTGAATGTTTTTGTGAATTTTGCTGGTTTATTACCATTGTAAAGAAAAAGAAAGCATGCCATATCCCTGTAAAGGATGGCATGGTCTAAAAGTATTGCTTATTTTACAGTGGCATAAGAGATTTAAAGCTGAATGTGCTGAATACTGGACAGGTATTTAGTAACAGTAAAACAAATACACAGATTTGTCCAAGATGACCCTTCTGGATAGCATACGGAAAACGAGAAAATATGATGCCTTTCTTTTTAGTACTACATCCACTTAACCTTAGAATTCTTTCTTGTTAAATTCAATTCCAGTTTTGGTACATATGGTGTATAATTGGAAAAATTCTGGTTCTGTGCATTTTTCAAATTATGGAGTCTACCATATCCAAACATGCTGCTGCTTAGAAGAGATTAAATGTGGCAAAAGCAACAGTAAATATCTGACGGCATCTTCAAAGGCATCATCCATCCAAACATCTGCATTCTCCCTGATGTGTCTGTGTGTTTTTAGAGAACTTGAATGAGACTTTGAAGTCATCTTTTAAGAACACATCTGGGAAATGTTTGGTTTCTGAAATGGACTGGTAGACTCCATAGCAAGATAACAGCAAGACCAAGTAATTGTGCAGCATCCCAATTATCATGAAGATAGCCACAATCCCATCTGATGTATATTCCCACTGTAAGAGTCTTACGATACGAGGCTTGTTATATGTGCTCTCTGCTGCATGGTATCAAACAAGATGCATTGGAGACTCTAGTAGCCTGTTTCAGAAATTTGATATAACTGTTTCTTTTCAGGTCAGTAGCATTGATAGGTGTGGTCTAGCTGTGCAGTACGTGTAAGGGAGAGATTGCAAAATGTTTGTTGTGGTTTAGCGCTTGTCTGTATCATCTTTGATTGCTAATATTTTGTAATATTTATTGTCCAGATTAAATACAAGGAAGAAATCCAGCATGCAACAACTATTTCTGATCCACCTGAACTAAGGAGGGTTAAGGAAAACCAGAAGTATATTAGCAATGTGTGTCTCATTTTCATTGCTTGCAGACTTCTCTCTGATGTATTACATGTGTTTGTGCCTCAGTAAATATGTCTGCAGTGTTTGTGCTAGTTCCTGTTTGTCCACACAGACTAATCTAATCAATTAATGGTAAAATGATAACTGCTTAGCCTTGCACTTTGATTACCATCAATGAGAGTGAAGTATTTGTGTTGAAGTATCAGTTGTCTGTGTCTGAAATGGAAGAATTGCCAGAAGGTGGGTACTAAGTATTGTGTGGAAAGATGTGGGTATTTATTAACGAACGGTAATGCAGTGTGCTCTTTAATGATGTCTAATACGCTGTTGTATTTCTGTTACTTGAAAGTCTCTGTGTAACATCTTCTGCGATGTTTGCCAGGTTCAGTACAAAGAACAGCTCTGCAAAGCGACACCTGTGACTATCACCCCTGAGATCGAAAGAGTCAAGAGGAATCAAGAGAATGTCAGCATGGGAAGTTGCTCTCATTTAATCCTTTGTATAATTTTTGGGTGCAGAGGACGAGTACAAAGTTCTGCCTTCAGAAACTGTGACTGTTCTTTATTAAAGAGCAGGCTCAGTAATGGAATTACTTGAAAACCCTGATTTAGGAAGAAATTTTGAAAAGCCGTTGCTTGGTTTGGGAAACGGCATGTGAAGCATCACATATTCCACTAAAGAAAGGGCTGCGATGTTTTGAAATGTGATTCTCTGTCTTGGATATTTGCAGGAAATCTTGACAGATTTTTTTCTTTTTTTAAAAAACAGAATATATTTTTCCATCTTATTTTTTTTTTAATTATTATTTTTGTAAAAAATTGGCTATAGTTGTACTCAAACTCCAGCTCTTTTACTTGTCTCTTTTTGGTTCCTCAGTAACCTTCCTATCAGTCTAATGGTTGATACAGCCATTAGAAAGTCATGCTGTTTGCAGGAGCGCAGGGAAGGCGGCAAGGACTTGTGGAGCGCACTGCTGCCTTCCTCCATTGTTGAAGTTGTACCCCGTTAATGAGTCTTTGAGAGACCACCTGCTCTCCTCACTGGGAACTTCCATCACCAGCCCTATTTCATGGTGCTACAAATAGCTACAGTGTTTCTCTGGGGTGTTTTCTGACACATTCCTCAAATTAATCTAGTTACAATTTTCAAGAATTTTGTATGCTTATATTCCTGGATTTATGTTGATAAATCTAGCTCTTCTAAAATGCACGCTATTTAAACAAACCTGTTTTCCCAAGTGATTCAAGCCAGTCTCTGTAGTCGTTCTATTCACATAATTGTTTACCTTTTACCAATTTTTGTGTTGTGTACATTTCATTGGAAAGTTTAAATTCTCGTTCAGGACACTGAAATAGCTTTTCTTTAACTTCAGACATTTCTAGAAACATGAAGTCTTGAAAAATCATTTTGCCTTTACAAATGTCAGTTTGCAAGTTTAATCCATTTGATAGCTTACCATCATTTTTATAAGATGTTAATTTTTCAATTGGAATATGGTATGCTTATAAATATCTTAAGGGCGGGTGTCAAGAGGTTGGGGTCAAACTCTTCTCAGTGGTGCCCAGTGACAGGACAAAGGGCAACGGACACAGGCTGGAACACGGGAAATTCCATCTCAACATGAAGAAAAACTTCTTTACTTTGAGGGTAGCAGAGCACTGGAACAGGCTGCCCGGAGAGGTTGTGGAGCCTACTTCTCTGGAGACATTCAAAACCCACCTGGATGCGTTCCTGTCCAGCCTGCTCTGGGTGGACCTGCTTTGGCAGGGGGGTTGGACTTGATCTCCAAAGGTCCCTTCCAACCCCTACCATTCTGTGATTCTGTGATGTGGACGGACCAAAACTGTGTTGTGTGGGAAGACAATTGCTTGAACAATACGTACATTGCTCCCACAGTGCATTACAGAATCATGACCATAATGTATCAGCACAGTCATCCTTATCACATAAAACCAAGAGCGTATTAAAAAAAAAAAAACAAAAAAAGAAAAAAATGTTTGTATGAAAAGATTTATTTTACATAAAACTACATGGATTGGCATAAATAATGCAAGAATCTGTAATTATTTACTAAATATTTACCGTATCTGACTTCCTAGTATTTGAGGCCAGGGTTAACATTAGACTGATTGGTCTGTCAATGCCACATCCTATCCTTTATCTTCTTTAGATACTGATCCTGCCTTGTGTGTGCATTTGGTTAATGCATCGTTGCTACAAACATATGTTGTTAAAAAGCAATAGAGGGGATGTTCCTACATGGTGAAATTTAGGCAGTTTTATTCATTGGCACTTGCCTGATGTATTGCACCCACTGTGTTTAATCACCTTTGTATATATAGAGTATAAAAGTTCGAACATTGATGGTATCCTTATGGAATGTCTGTGTCTGGATAAACATACATTTACACTGGGCATTGCTGAAATTCAGTTTTTTGTGTGCTCTGTCTGACTTTACTGCATTATTTGTGCTGTACTCCATTCCAAATATATTTCTGTATACAGCCAAGGACCAGTGTGGTAAATGTCAAGATGTTGTGTGCCTATGTGTGTATATATCCACACAAACGCATTAATAAGAATACTATACAGAAAGAATTCAAGGTTATGCTTCAAAAATCAAGTTTTATAAGCTTTAATAAACTTCAAATGCATTTTAGCTTTTCAGTTGTTTCCTTTATGACCTTTTAAATCATACATTTTAATGTAAAACAATGTGATATTCCTCTAGCTGAAATAGTATGTACCATTTTATTCTGTTAAATAATAGGTTCACTACAGAGAGCAGCCTGGCAAAGCTACTGCTGTGAGCGTCACTCCTGAGATAGAGAGAGTCAAGAAAAATCAAGACAACATCAGCTCGGCAAGTTGTTTGAATCTTTTTGTCATTTAGATTTTCAGTCATTGTAGGAATATAACAAGGATATGCTTTTCCATTTAGATTTGATGCATCAAATGAATCCGACTGCATCATCCGTTGAGTGGATTTTATTTTTTTTTCCTTTGAGTACATGCACTGCACATATGGGCAACAAAAATATTTAGACTTGACTGATTATTCTTGCAAAAAAGTAAGTGGTTGTGTTGGCGCAAGTATTTTTCAAGAAGGGAGTCAGTAGAGGTTAGTTATTCTTTCAAGAACCTTTGTCTCTTGTTACCAAGTTTTAGTTGCTAGGTTGCAGGAGTAGATTACAGTAAAGAACAAAGGAAATGAGAATTTAACTTTAATGCAAATTTCATTTTTTTTGTGATTCAAAGGATGGAAGTATATAGTCATTCATTCCACTCTGTAACATGCCACCTGTGTCAGAACTGAGTAGTCATAAGTAAATCCTGTCCTAGTGTCCTTAGTGTTTAGTCCTAAACACTAAAGAGTAAAATACTAATTTTTTTCTTGACTTTTATGATAATACTTACTTTTTTTTTTTTTTAATTGCCACTACAGTGGTGTAAGAAGCAGCAGACAGTTTTAATCAGGAGCAAAGAAGTCAAAACAGCGTGGTGAAGTAAAGGACCAGAGTAGTTGCATTACAGTCTGTGTCCTCAACCCTGACACAACATCAGTGACAAAGCCCCTGCAGGCAGTAAATAGAACAGGTTTCATGCAGAGCCACTGTTTCAAGGTGGCAGAAAAGAATTAATAGTAGTGAATGCTTTAGAACTGAGTGTAGGAGTGAAAAGTAAAGCAAGTTGGATTTGTCAGGGCGTTTGTCTAAGAGCAAAGGAATGGAATCTGACCTTGTAACTACATATGTCTTAAGTATGTTCTTAAAATGCTCATGCATATGTACCAAAGTCAATCAGTTTTGAGGTGCATAGTTAAAAATAAGAGGAAAACTACCCAACAATTCTTTCAATTTAAATATTTTTTTTATTTCTGAAAATTAAGCTTTTTTTTTTCCCCCAAGTGACTCCTTCACTTTTTCTCAAGATTTACAGGCATAAATAGTCCTCTATGTTAATAAGCAGTGAATGAACCCCAAACTGTTGGCTGTAATTATTCTGTCCAGACAATGCCCTATTTATAGCATATGTAGCTGAATATATTTGCTAAGAAAATTTACTGTTTAATAAAGAAGGGTTTGAAGAATATGCAGTACCATATAATTCTGTTTCTCTGTACATTACTTCAAACTAACATATGAAACAGATACCAGGATTCATATTTGCATAGGTATGTTGTGCTTAGCTAATATGTAATTTTAAGGAGGTTTAGAAAATTTCAATACTTCGTATCTCTCAGCACAAATGCATGGTGAAATAGATTTGCACAGCTGATTTGAGAGGTAATACTTTGAGCGTCAATATATAGGTAAATCTAAAATATTTACTAACGCTCAGTGCACAGGTTACAATGCAATGTAGGAGCTAAGAGGGTCCATTAGTAGAAGAATTTAACCAGCCAGAAGAAACTGTAAGAGTACTTGCTCTAGAACCAACAAGTAGGAACAACTACTTGTACTGTTTTACAATTTTGAGGCAGGGGGGGGTTGCCCCTGTTGTTTTTAAAACAGGCAATTAACCTTGCATCTTTATAAGTCTGTAAAATACCACAAAAGGAGCTAATAAAAAGAAAGGTGACATAGGAGGTTCTGTACTTACTGATGCACAAAACACAGGGCTCAAACGTTCTCTTTGAAAACAGCATATTCTGATTTGTGCCAGATGTGTTGCTTTTGTGCTGCTGGCAATGACCTAGCTACTGAACAGGAGTAAGAAGGCTACCAAAGGAATAATCTGCTGTAAGGGTTCAATTCCCTGGGGACCCACGGGTTCTCAGCTAATCCACAGCTGAAAGGAGACTAAGGACAGAATCTAGGTCTGTCTGGGTAATAAGAAGGTAGCTTATCATCAGCCGTTCAAATACTTTTTACAGATGTCCCAAGTCACAGTGGTGTTTTCTTATTAAACTTGTTATCTTATTTTTCAGTTGATAAATGAATTTTTTCATTTATGTCATGTAAACAGTCAAGAGTTTCAGCTTTCAGGTAAATACTATTTTCTTGAGTCATTGATAGAATAAACATGCCCTTTGGTCTTACCAATATACGAGGTTTATCTCTATCCTCTGAAATAAGTTACTAGAAAATTAGTATAAAGAAATAAACAAGAAGAATGTCAGGAATTGTTATTTGCAAAGGGTACCATTGCATGATACGAGTCTTACCATCCATTCTACTGTAAACAAAAACTTCATGTGTGCTGTTGTTGCTGTTTTGCAGGTCAAGTACAGCAGTGAGCAGAGGCAGATGAAAGGTAGACCTAGTGTGCTTCTAGACACACCTGAGCTAAGGCATGTCAAAGAAACACAAAACAACATCTCAATGGTAGGGTACTTTCTTCCTATAACTAGAGTATACTAAAGAATGGCACTTGACTTCCACTGGATTTTGCCTTCCGTTAATATAGGTAACTAATGAAACTCTCTGCTCAAGTATGGAAGGAATATTTTCTTCTTATGCCTGTGGAAGGAGTGTTTGCTAACTGCATATGACTGTAATGAACATTTTCAAAATACTAATAAACAGTTTTCTAACAGTTAAATGTCTGTTCTTTTGTTTCATTTTTTTTTCTTTAAAAAAGTACACACCTCATTTGAGCATCACATAATTTGACTGGATTAGGTGACACACTTCACCTTGTGCCTGTGCACGTTCCTGGTTTCTGCGTGACTTTTGTTCTTGGAATGGGTTGTTTTGTGTGCATTTGCTTGCGTGAGAATGTTTGTCAATTTAATTCTTTGATGATTAAGACAATTAAAAAGTAAATATGCATAGTCAGGGGTACTACCTTCATAACTCTTACTAATATTGGTTTTGTTCCAACACTTGGTTATATAACACTTTCCACCCTAATGTTCTTGGTCCTTGTTTTTAATTTTTTTTTTTTTTTGAAAGCAGGCTGCTCTAGAATAACTGCAATTCTTTCTAAAAACCTATGTTTAAAGCCAGCTGGCATATGATGAAACAAAAGAGCAAAAGAGTACCTTTTGTATGAAACTGTATAATCAAAATACTCAGTGAATGAAAATACGCGAGTTCTTTAGAACTATTGCTGCTGGAACATTTTTTACTGACAGATGTAGTTGTCTACATCAGTAGGGAGCTATCCTATCTTAGAGAAGAAGAGACCAGATAACCTCCTGAGGGCCTTTCCTGTCCTGTGTGACTGTAAGATGATGCTTTGCTGCTTGAGTTAATGCCTAATTCAGTGGCAATGGAAAACATGCAAAAGTGATAATAAAATATCAGGAAATCAAGTTAGGGAGAGAGAAAAGAGTTGGCCAGCTATCCAGCCTATCTCATCTGTATAACAATTCTATTATGGTGCGAACTCCGAAGAATATAAGTGCCTCATAAAGCAAACACATATGCAGTCCTGCATAGAATAACCATTTGCTGGCAATTGCAGTTTGGGGAAAAATGTAATTCTTCTTGTTTTCCTAGGTAAAATACCATGAAGATTTTGAGAAGACAAAGGGCAGAGGCTTCACCCCAGTGGTAGATGATCCTGTAACAGAGCGTGTGCGGAAAAACACCCAAATTGTGAGTGATGCAGCATATAAAGGTGTGCATCCACATATCGTTGAAATGGATAGAAGACCTGGAATAATTGTTGGTAAGTTGTTAAATACTGTTGCCATTGAAAACATTGTGGGGAAGATGAAAGCCTCTGCTTGTGTTGTCCATTGTAACCAAGAAAAAGTACTCCCAGATTTCATTTTCACTCTTTTCTCAGCATGAAACCTGTGTTGAACCACTGGGTCAAGGCCAGATTCTAACGAAGTAAAAATGGGAATGAATGGGAGATATGGTATCGTTTGCTCTGTAATATGTTTTTTTAAAATATGGATAATCACTATTATTTTAAATTTGAATTTTGACTCTTCAAGAAAGGCCAAAATATCTGCAATAATCTTCATTTTGCACAGGAGATGATTAAAGCTGTGGTCCTCCAAGATTTCAATGTTTAAGACCAGTTTGAGATTTCACCTGCTGTCAGTCAGCAATTTCTCCAGAGCTGCACATGCTACATTTACCTCTTGTTTTAGAATTTCACACAGCTTTCAAAATACCTCAAGCTATAATTCATCAGTTCATTCATTGGATCTCTGGTAAGCCAAACACCAGTGTTCAGAAGTGATGTTCTAAAAGATCGTCCAAGATAAGATCTGGCATTCACGGGGTAGAATACAGATTGGTTTTGTATGTAGAGACAGAGTATTAAGAGCATTAAGATGTCATTTGGGGTATTCATAATAAACGCCAGTTCAAAATCACAATGAATATTTGAAATCTCTTAAAAGTTAGCAAGTCTGCTATGGCAAAGGAAATGGTGACCCGACATTTTTATTTTTTGCTCCTTTGTTTTTCTTTTGGTGTGCCCTTTTTCTGTTTTTCTGTGATTTACAACAATGTAAACCTTTGCATATGGAAAAACATGCTGAGATGGCACTCTTAAATCCTTCATAAGTAGTAATAATAGCAAGGGTTGACTTAGTCTACCTCTCAAAAATCTGAGAAATTGCAGGTCAAATGGTCCAATCAGTGGGTCATGTAGTCCATCCTTCTGCCTAAAGCAAGGTTAACTTATATCTATATCATCCCTAGCGTCCCTTCAGTCTTTTTCTTAAAGTCTCCAAATGAGTCTCCACCACATAAAGAAGTGCATTTCTTTCCTTTTGTACAGCCAACTTTTACATGTTTGTAACTACAGCCTTATGTCAGGAGCGATTTTGCAAGTGAGAAAGTGAGATTTCTCTGCCTGGGGAAGGTGCTGATGCTTTTAAGATCATGCAAGTATCAGAGGGTCACACATACTGGATCTAGGGCAACAACTTGTTCAGAAAACCATTGTCTGTAGATACCCAAGCAGTTGAATTCATTTCCATAGCTAGAAGTGGTACAGCCAAAGAGAGAGAGAGAAAAGCTCCTGCAAAATTGCAGTTCAATACAGAGTTTGCAATATGCTATTTAGTGCACTTCCAGCCTCCCACTCTGTGCTGTGTTGCGCATGTGCTGTAGCCCTGTGCAAGAATCATGTGTTCAATAACTAAGGGCATGCTAGCACAAGCAGATTAGGATTAAGAACATCCTTGAGATAAATTCTTGAGCTGTAAGTAACTGAAATATTGGTACTGTTTATCACCTTAAAATACTCCAGTATCAAAACACACAGAATTCTTAACTTCCCATGCCCACCAAACAGCAAAAATAGCACAACTATTTAAAGGAAAGAGGCCATGACATACCTGTGAGCCTAATATCCAGTGATATTTCACCTAATGCTTTTTCAGAGTGAACTGCAATTATAATATCTGTTTGTTTAAAACAAAGCAGTGAACTCCCTGCTCGTGGAATGTCCCTGGCAGTTAGAAAAAAAAATCACAGACTGAAAAAAACAACTATGACTCTCTTGAGTTTTTTCGTAGCTGATAATTGTTCAGCCAGTTCGGAAAAGTACTTCTCTGTTAGAAGTCCATCTGGTTGTTTTTTAAAGTATTATCGGTGAAGCTGTAACAACTTTTTCAAATGCCTGATTCCTAAAATGAATGGCTCTGTTTTGGAAAATAGGCCCTAGTTTTAACCATGCTAAAGCCATTCTAAACCCATCAAGATAAACTAATCTGACTGAGCTTTGGATCTGTGACTAAAGAAGCTCCATAATTCTCACGTGAGTATAAGGATATTTTAAATTGGCAAAAGTTACCAGGAAGTTAAAATTGATTGGTGTTATAAATTGCCAACATTCTGTTTCTGTGTATGTTATTTCAGATTACAGAGATGGATCAAATCAGTAGAAATCAATGGCTGCTTCACTGGTGCTGCCATGAAGCCATACTTACTACGTTTTTACTTACTAAGGCATGATCAAACAGGAAAAGTTGGGCATTCACCAGTTCCCCACCCCTCTCATGCCTGTCAGTGCTTTATGTAGTTGCATAATTTATCACTGTTAGGACTAACACGTAGTTTATCAAAAGATTTTGCATTGGATGTATATGTCTTGTCAAGAGGGAGTTAGCACTATGCCTTACCTTATGGGAGTTGCAGTAGATAACACATAATGTACATACATTGAATGTATTCTAAAGCCGTGGGATTTATTTTATTAGCTCTGTCTGTTCTTTCCATTGCCTGTAGGCTGTTAATCATTTAAAACATGACATATTTGGGGTCCCCACAGTCTTACTTTACCTACCAACCAACCCATTATTTAGCTTGGTACCACTCAAACCAGCAAAGGGACAAAGCTGGGCAATTATTTTTCCCACTTTCAATGCAATGAGTAAATCTTGCAGACAGGTCTGCCCAAGAAACAAACCACTAGTAAAAAGGTGTGATATAGTAGATTTGTGCTTTAACTGATTGTACTTTACATCAAGGTTTTATTTTAAACTGGTTTGGAGAGATTAAATGATTATTGTCTTTTTAGATATAGCAGATATGAATTGTATATATTAGATTGATGTGAGTAGATCAAGAATTTACACTGTAGTTGCTTCTGCATTTGTTATAAGCCCCCTTTTAACTTGTAAAACACTGTAATTATTTGTCAAATGTTTGTTAATAACATAGTTGAATCTGTGTTCACATTTCTGCTGTAGTTATAACTTAAACACAGATATAAAATTTATTATTTCTTATGGGCTCTTTTTTTCTTTCAATATCCAGTTCAGATGTGAATTCAAGAGATATTAATAGCTTACTTGTATGAATTAAAGCTGAAAATATTACAATTAATACTGTTATTGAATCCATACATTGAATTCCAAAAATGCTTTTTGATAGTGGGGTAATGAATCCACAGTAAGTCTGTGTCCCAGGAAACTTAGATATTTGGAAGACAAAGGGAATTGCTAGTTAAGATCAAGAGTGGGCTTCATTTTACCCAGCTGTAGTTGTCTACAATGTAGATTTCTACAGCTGAGGTTGCCACCCTAGTCCATTTTTTCTATTAAGAAAGATGGATACTTTACAGTTTATATGAATTCCACAACTTGTAGAAATTTATATTGGATAAGATGAACTATGCCCCTGATTCTGCCTGTTAGGCTGACTGATCTCTTCTGCACGCAAAGGAAGGCCTGTAGTGCCTCTGTCAGCTGTGGAGGTGTACACTGCCAACTGTCAGCTATAGGGATATATATACTGCAGCATCTCCATGGAGTAAGGATGCTGTTGGTGGACTGGGGAAATAATTTTGTAGCTCTGATGATTTTGGTTCTTCTAGTGGAAAAGAGCTCTGGTATGTGATATTTCATTTGTTTCCATTTATTTAGACTTAAGAAAATGCTAGGGTCATATTCAGAAAAGGAAAACAAAAGTTGTAAGAAAAAGTCTCCTAAAAACTGTCAACACTGAAAATGAATAGACTAAGTTCTTTTAAGCAGGAAATTAATGCTTTCCAGTCCTTTCAGGTGAATATCTATGTCTATATAGGTGTATATCTAGGTAATTTCTAGGATGAAGAAAATTGGTTGCTGATTGTTCAAACTCATTCCTTTCATGCTTTTACTTCCTTTGTTGTTTGTCTGTCTTATAATTTCTGTGCTTTGGGAAAAGATCTTAAAGTTTGGCGCACAGATCCTGGCTCCATCTTCGACATTGATCCTCTGGAGGACAATATTCAGTCTAGGAGTCTGCATATGCTTTCTGGTATTGCTTATATCCTGACTTTTCCCCAATTCAGCTTTTTATGTTTATGAAACTAAGTTGATACAGTAAATTTTCAGGCCAATATGCCTGCCATATGTTTTATAAGTATGTTTTCATATACATATATGTATAAAACTAGTATTTTAAAAGCAGTGTTTTATAGGAACTTCAGCTGTAATCACAAGTGCAGCTAAGAAATAGTGAAATAAATCTTATCCTAAACAACAGTTATTCATACCACTTACAAGTGGTCACTTAAAAAGCGTTGACCTACTTTGTTCTCACTGTAAGTAGAATTTTCAAATAGTTAGACCTTATTAAAATTTCAGAGATATAGATGGTGGCCTATTTCTGAAAATGATTTCTTTTCTATGAACATTTTGCTTATATGACACATGATATTTTGCCTTGTGCTGTTGTTTTCAGCTCCAAGGTGTTCATAATCTAAGGCTAGATAGAAAAGGAGAGAAGGTAATGTAATAATAGGCAGCGATGTTTTGGGTCTACAAGTTTTCAGATTTTTTTTTCTCCCTAGAAGTGTTTATTTTGAATGTTTAAATTTGCACGTGTATTTTCTTTGCTACTAATAGTGGAACTTTAAATATTAGTTTGAATATCATACAGCAATATTTCCACATGCCACTTGTATGCATGCTGGGATAAAGGAACATTTTGATTTTCCACTGGAAATTTTCATATGCTACATCTTCATCCCCTTTTTTTTCCAGTATCTCAATCCTACCTTCAATTTTTGCTATTCTTTTAAGGCAGAGAACAAGCTTAGTTGTACCTGGTTTTGAAGCCACCTTTTGAACTAATGGTGTTCAAAACGGATACAAAATTGTGAACAATTCAGTTTTCTCTAATTTTAATGCCATCAGTGTATGAATTTCAGTGTTAGAAGTGTTGGGGTTTTTGTTGTTGCTTGTCTTTGCACTTCTGTCATCTATTTACTGTGATATTCATTCATTCTTTCTTTCTTTCTTTCTTTCTACCTTTGTAGAAAGAGCAAGCCGTTACAGTAAGCTGTATTTACATTCTACCAGTTTGGGAGATTATAAGTCAGATGGCTCTGACACGAACCCTACCTTTTCTTACTGCAGTGAGATAACAAGGCCATCTGATGAAGGAGGTACCCCTTATTCCCACCTTTTTCACTAATGACACTGTCCCGGTGTCTTGACACCTCACAGACCTGTATTAACGCCGTGTCCTTGTATAGTCACAAATCATTAGCAACTATGTGAGCTGTTGCCTGATTGATTAAGGAAGCAAAGCAAAATCTGAAGACTGTAGTTTCTTGCATGCCATATTGGTTTATCCTGTATTCTCTTTCCCCACGTGGTAACGCTGTCAATCTGAAGGCTCTACTAACTCCCATTTACAGTGGTTAAGACAGGATGTGTTGTGTTTCTGCAAAATGCCCTTGAATCTGTTTTGTTTTGCTCTTGAAAGACACGACGTAACTGAAAACATACACCTCTGAATGTAAAAAAATAAATTCACATTGTGCTCCTCAGTGGACAAATCAAACATATAATAGTATTTTAGTGAGTGAAGTACCTCCCACATTAAACTGTGCAGGTGCTTGTGGCTCTCTGTTTCCATCCCGATAAAAGTGTATCAACTGGCAACTTTCGCACATATGAAAGTTTTTTTATACTCTCAGCAGTTTGGGAACCAGGGTTAATATTCAGCTGGGAATTTTATATAGTCTGATGATGTTTAATGTGGATTAATATTAGAATACTTTGATGAACCTGCATTCCCAGGTAAAAAACACGTCTTGCATCTGTTTGATGCCATAGGTTAGAACAAAATACATGAAAATGATGAATAAGTGTCTAGTAATCCTAGTGGCATTACAGTGCATACTAGATAACTGGTGAATAGTAAATATTCAGAAACACTGCATTTTAAATATATGGTTTTTAAAAATAGTGATTTCTACTTCTCAGTTGCTAAAGAAGGTGCATTGAAAAGGTTATCCAAAGGGTTACTGTATTTATTTTTTTTTTAAAGAAGGTGTTAAAGATATTGCTATGATTTAGTTGCCTGGCATCCTTGAATTATCCATGCTTTTACATTTTAAAGCATCTTAATTGTAGACTGTGCCTGTTTATGTTCTCCCACTCACCAGAGTAATAGGTTGTTGTTTAGGGAGTCTATGTTGCGTTAGGAGCCATGTAAATACATACAAGCAGCTCTGATGAGGAAAGGATAAGGAAGAAAGTGCGCAGACGGAAAAACTAACTCTGAACAAAGAAAGAAACACATGTCTTTGACAGAACTGGAATCCCTTATATCATGTCTGTCCATCTTTATTTGATATTTTAACTATATTCCCAACTCTTTTCATAGATGATAGCAATAATGTACATCATGCTGTTTTTTATGTCTCTTCCTGTGATGATGGAAAGTGGACTTCACAGTCCAGTGCATATTGCCTCTCTGTATCTGTTCTGATCTTTTTTGGCTCTATTCCAAGCCATTTTAACATTGCCTTGTCAGCTTGATTTGATTGTTAACAGATATTTTTTATTACTAGCCATATTGAGAATAGGAAATGGGCTTTATTTTCCCCTGTTGTTTTGGCACTAGCAAGCTTGCTTTCTGTGTCTCTATTTAAACCTATTGTTGTGGTGATGTGTTGAATAGATCCTTGCCAAGACCAACATACTTTAGCAAGATATTGTTTCCGCTTTTGACCCAGCTGGCTAGCTGGGGTTTGAGCACTTGCAGACAGTTCCCATTGCGGGGAAGAAATAAATGCCAGTGCTAAGTAATTTGACATAATCCTAATGCTTTACAAGAAAATGCCATTTCTGTGAACACAGTCAGAAAAAAACAGCAGAAGATAGCATCTTTGGTCAAAAATACCAACCTTTTTCATGGCAGCATCCCATCTAAAATGTCGTTTAGCACATAGCCACAAGGTGAGTTTGCCCTTGACTGTTATGGAGTATCTCTTATGGCATATCCCTGTAAATGAGAACCATTTTGTTGAGAATTCATGTCTGTTTCTCATGGAGTTTGTACTTTTGGATCCAGCAGTGTTTCTCACTGGCAATTGTTCAAGCTGATGGCTTGATGCCAACAAGAAGGACAGTTAGAGACCTGTGACCAATTTTACAGCCCCTAAGTGTCTTTGGCCTTGTCTCGTTATCTTTCAGTTATTTCTGTGTTGTTCAATTGCTAATTTGCTCTAGATACCTTTGCTGATATTTGACCCACAATTCAAGTCTTCCACTGCTGATGGAACTGTTCCTTAACCACCTCTCCCAGCCATTAGCTGGGTCCCTGGCCTCATACCACATGTTAAAAGCTTATTTAGATCTAAATAAGTCTCTCTCTTGTCTTTGGGGAATTTCAGTAACAGCATCACAGGGAGGTTACTAACATTGTTCACTAGAATTACTTCTTCCTATTTGATTCCCTGACCATTATTTTAGATGATGAAGTAGAGCTGAGCCAAGTGTGCCACCCAGGGATCTTTCCCTACAAAATCAGTAGATTTTTGCATGATGTAAGTTCAGGTAAATCCCGGTTCTCCCTTTTAGACTACTGCAGGTAAAACTGAATAGGAAACAATTGTTAACACTTTCCAGGAAGCCTGGTGCAGGTGATGAACTTACATTTTGATACTCCTTTTGAAATTACTTTCAGCTTTATCCGTCCTTTTTGCAGCTTCTCTCTGATAGTGTTTTTCAAGGTGACTTTATTACTTCATCGTATCATTGAATTTTTTTGCCATGCTGGACAGAAGGTGTTGCACTAGAGCTTCTCAGTGTACCTAAATGCTTTGTAATTAATTACCACCCTAACAAAGATTTCCTTTTTACCTGCAAGCCATTCTGTAGCACTTCCCAGAAACAGCTGGGTGCCACATTAGTTCTTGCAAAATTCTCAGCTATTTTTCAAGTAGTTATTTTCAGCTTGGCTAAAGAGGAACAGAGGCTAACGATTTCTCTCTTTCAATGCTGCTTTTAACACTGGTGTTGCAACTTCTTAGACATGGAGCTATTCACTCATTTTTGGAAGGATTTTCAGATTATTTTCGTCAGAAACAGAACTCGAGATATATGGATATCAGATTTTTTTTTTGTTTATAAAGACAGACTAGACAGTTCCTTCTTCACACACCACTGTAGGAAAAAAGGCAACTAGAGACAGTTTCTTTGCTTTCAATTAAGGTCTTTCTAGACAGCATTGTGTCTGACAAGTTTCTCAACTGTTTTTTTGGTTGTTTTTCTTTTTTTTTCTTGAGTTTTTTTGTAGCGTCTTTTCTGTCTGTCCTGGTTTTCTGTGCAGTCTTACACACTGTTTTTCTCCCAATTCTTTTCAGACTCACTCTTTTGCTCCCCTTCTTTTCCTACAAGTAAGGTCCCATCCTGTTAGTTTGCATTCAGGAACCAGGAGAGGATGATCTGGTTCATATGGCTCAACACCTTTTCCAGTCTTGCATTATTTTAGACAGTCATATTTGTATTTCAGCCATCTACCCCATGAAGGAGATTAATTGCTTTTACATATAACTCCCATTTATGTATAATCATAGAGATTTCAGTGGCTGGTGACAGAAAGGAACACAGATATCACCTAATTTGACTTCTTGCATTCATGGTCTCAACAGCGCTTCTCAGAAGTTGTGCTAAAGCATGTATTTTTATGAAGATATCTTATCCAATTTTATTGTCTTCATATAAAATTAATCTACCATCTTCTGCTAGTAATTAACGTCAGTAAGTGAAAATGGCATGATCTCACACACTCACGGCTCAAGACTCTAGTTGCATTCCCACAAAAGTAAGAGTAAAAATGCTTGAAAGTAGCACAAGTTCACAATATTGGAGACTTTTTTTTTAAGGCTTGTTATTTTAAAACATTTTCTACATATATTCTTCTCAGTACCTCCATCTCCGGAGACTGAGGCGAGGAAAGGACTGTTTAACACTTGAGTGTTAATATGTGGTACAATGTAAGATACGGAAATGAATTTGTGGTGTATGATCCAGTGCCAATCCCAGAAACCAAGCTCAGTTGCTCAAAGCTGTGTGTGTGCAAGTATAGACAAAGAGTGGCAAGATAAAGTGAATTCTGGTTTAGGTTTAAAATATCAAACAACATAAGTCTTTGAGAGTGCAGAAACTTGTCCTTAAGGGAGTTGACCCAGTGTCTACAGGGGTCACTTAGCTACTACTGGAGCAAATGCCAGGCTTTGACATGATGGCAGGGAAGTGGTTTATGCATTTGTGTATTACTAGAACACTGTGTCCTGATGACTGGCTAGATGATAGCAGATGAGCCATGGCACTGCTACTAGGGCTACCGTTTTTGTCACTCTGACTCATTTTGAGGTGAAGAATTCCTCTTAGTGTGTTTGGAATGACAAGACTCACCTGTGCCAAAGGGTATCACTGTTATTCTCATTTCACTGTTATTTATTCATTCTCTCTCTCTCTGTCTTTTATTATGCAACAATTTGTGTGCACATTTTCTTTGCGGTATACCCCAGTGAAAGTGTTTTCCTTAGGGTTTCTCCTCTTGTTTTAGTTTATGCCTTTCATGCTGCTTTCCTTCATTCCTGTTAGAACTGCAGAATGTTTTCATTTCACTTTCTAATATTCTTCCCTCTCTCAGTTTTTACTGTAATTATCTTTCAATTTATTGTATCTCTGTGGGGCTTGCTGTTTATTTTTCTGCTATTTTTCTTTGATTTAAATCAGTGGGATTTTATTTAATATTACCAAGTTTTGCTCTCAGTCTGAAGGTTTCTACTTTAAAATTATCTTCATGAACATCTTGCAATAGATGAACCTAACTTTTTTTGTCCCTGGTACACCTTTTTTTTTTCTCTTTAGTTGAAACCTTTTAGTTTGGTTTTCTCTCCTTTGCTTTTGACCTTCCTTTTTCTTGCCTTCCATTTCCTATTAATTTCTAGTTTAATTGGTGTGCATCAGAATATAGACATTTTTCCTTACCATACGTTCACAATTTTTCAGTGTATTAAAGTGTCCCTTTGTTCTTATTTTAAAATGTGTGTAGTCTGTAGATGAAGAAAAATTAGAGATGAGTATCAGATCCTTTCAGTCATGGATATATTATTACTCTTCTGGGAAAAAAAAAATGATTTCTTAGTTATTTTCTAAGTCTTCATCACATTCTCTTAAAAGCTATCTAGGAGTCAGTCTGTAGGAGACAGAAATCAGGTTCACTGTACTCCCAAAAGCTCATGTTATGTAGGAAATGTTAGTGGATATTAGGACAGAATTTTCAAGTGCCTTTCATTGCATTTTAAATATGAGTGCTAAAATTTTCATGGATTTGGTCGGAGTCAGTGTGTTACTGATTGGCTGCATGTTCAGTATTTACACTTGTCTCCTTCAGGCTGAGAGAACTCTTCAGGTGCAGTTCACCTGCTGTCACCAGAAAAGTAGTGAGAATTAACATAAAGAGGCCTTGATCTGAGATTTAAGGACTTCCTTCCTTTATTCTGATGAAAAGGATCTGCCCTCACGTCTCTTACTTTGCCTTTGCCTGGGAAGCTACCTTCTTTTACTCACACTGGCAATCCAAATACATGGATTTCAATGAACCATGAAATTCCACTTATATTTTATAATCTCTTAATTTTTCTTATCAACCTTAAAAGTAACCTGTAGGTTGCTATGAGAAAACTGAGAATTTGTATTAGGTACTTGATTGATACTACATAACAGTTGGTCAGATCCAGAAAAGATTAGTGCAAACAACCTTTGAGAAATAAATATGGCAAATGGGCATGCTGGCAATTTGACTCCAAAGTCTATAAAGACTGCAGAACACACAGTACACGGTATCTTCCTGTGGGATATGGGTACTTGAAGTTTTGAAGTCTTTGTATAGCTTGGAGTGAAAGATAAGTCAATAAGAAACAGTAAGTCCTTTCATCTCTCTCCCTAGTGGCGTGTCCTCCTTGTGTGATACGAGCCTTCTGAAGAAGAAGTGCTCCAGAGTAGCTGAGCCTGCTCCCCTCCCTTTCTCCAGACTCTAGGGGTTATCTTTTTCCTTTCCTCACCAAGGCAGGAATGTATTATAGGCCATTAGAACTATTGTTTGAACTGCAGTGTGAGCATAGCCCTGCAAAGAGCAAATGTATTATTGAGTGTCACTGGCAGCAGCCTCTCACTCTGTACCAGCTCATGGAGAGGGCTTTTGTTGCTCAGCCCACCACTGGCGTTTTAAACATCAATTTCAGAGATGTCTCCTGCTCTCCCCCTAGCACACCCCAATATCTGTGGCTCTGTTATGTAAAATGTTTATTTGTAGGATTTGCCTGAGTGTTTGACACCCATGCATATGTACCACAGAAAATCCTGTGCTGCTGCTTCTTCTCCTGGTTAGTCTGGTCATAAGACAAGTTAGTCAGATGAAATGGAGAAAAAAACCTGTTCATTTCACACACTGGAATTGCAAAGATGCTCCCTGGTACGTGGGCCAAGGAGTCTACTTGTGCTGGAGCAGTGGTAATACTCTTCTGCCAATAGATGGAAGGAGGAGAGGAAAGGAAACAGGGTTTGGTTCCCTTCCTTGCTCTGTCCTTCCCATCATTTTTTATAAAAAAAAAAAACAACTTTGGTTTTGAGGATGGGAAAAATCACCATTAGTAAAAGACAAGTCAAAAAAAAGAGGGAATAATACCTGACTGCTCTTTATGTTATAGTGTAAAGATCTGTCTTCCATTTCCAGGTGCAGCTGGCAGGAACACGGGGCAGAAATCCTTCACCCCTCTTCATATTCAGTTGTTAAACTCTGTCATTTTAAGGAGGTCAAGCAGAATGACACAGCAGTTACATTTTCTTCTCTGGCAGCCAAGGAAGAATGGTTCTTTTATGCTAGGTAGCTGAACTCTCTTTCCGTAACGTTGCTCCCTAGAGTCTGGTAATCAAATGTGGCATTTGGAGGGAGAGGAATTGTAGATTTCATAGGAAGAACTATAGACTCTTTGGGTTTCTTGTCTCCTTTCAAGCGTATCAGCAGGCTGCACTGCCACAGAAGGCTGAACACATCAAAACAACGGTCTGTGTACTCCCTCTTGGTGAGGGTCACATCCACGCTTCTCTTATCCAACAGATTCTTACATCTGTTTCTGCCTCTTTTTTTATTTTTATTTCGGACTAGATGGTGCTTTGGTTTTGCCTCTTTTACATTCAAGCCTCTAGCAGATCTGCCAACCTGAAAGCTAATGTGTGGGAAAAAGTAGTCTTCCACTGAACAGCATCATGGTAAAACTGTGCTTTTTCAGCTTGGTAATCAGATGATTTTCCGTTCTTAAGTGTATGATGTAGTACAAATGCTTGCAGTCAAATAATAATAACCTCACCCGTAAACCTCTCTTGATATTTTTGAACTGGGCTAAATACTTCTCTGTGTATGTAATATGGGCAGAAGTGCATACATGTGTTTCATACCTAGCTGATACCACAAATTATTTAGCATGAACAGGTTTAGTTGTTAGAGAGCTTACAATCCTTCAGAATTGTTGACTCCTGGTCTCCCATTCTCAGAGTTTTGCTGAAATGATATAGCTTCCTTTGTAAAGGTTTGCTGTAACCACATTGTACCCCAAAAGGACAGTGGTTGTTCAGGCAGCAAGACATAGCTCTCTCCCTTCTCCCTTCTCTCCCCACCTTTCATTTGAAGGAGGTGTGTTTTGCTTTTTCCACTTCTGCCTCCTGTTTTGCAGTGATTCTTAATGTTCAAATGACATTTTATTTTATTTTTTTCTGATTAAAAATAATGACATTACAGATAGAGGAGTTTTCAAAAACAGTGGGAGGTTTCCTAGTATTAGAAAGGTGGTATCTTTCTAGATTTGAGGTAAAAAGAAAATTAAATGCAAGGTTAGTTGTGAGATTTCAGATTTCAGTTAGAAACAGGTTAGGTGTGTTCCCTATACATGTGCTAATTTCTATATAAGTTTCTGTGAAAGAAGATTTCTGGCTGCTTAATATATATTTTGGTCTCTCAATAATCAATGTCGGTCTTTTAAGCCATCTAAGTAGAGGAATGCAGAATAGGAATAGGACCACATTTATGCGCTGTCTTGAGCATTATTGAATCTCTCTGTCCTAGTCTGGACCATCAGACTCTTTAGCACTCTGCCGAGTGCTTTGTTATATGCAGAACATGAGAGAAATGAGTCCAGAAAATTAGATTTCATTCTTTTCCACTACAAAGAGGCATGAAGTATCTGTAAAACATTTTTTATGTAAAACTTGAAACTTCATATAGGACTCCAAGTGAGGGCTTAGGTAAGTTTTGATTAAGGTTTGATTTAGGGCTCTGGGAATAAAACTAAATATCCCACATTGGTTGTAATACATTAAGATATAAATCATCATTCTTCCGAAAGCACATTTTCATTCAGTGTGTGTTCACTGAGGATGAGTTAATGTTCCAGGGAGAGCTTTACATTTCACACTTCCAAAATATTTTTGCTTAGATTCCCTCTGCCTATCTTTGATTCCTGTGCTCTCTCCCACACCTTTGACATCTGCCAGCATCAAAAGGCAATTCCCACACATACAGGTGGAGCAGAATCCAGAAGAGATGTCCCATTTTCAGTTTCTGTAGCGTGGCAGCAGTTCAGGGGATCCTTCTGTTTGCCCTGCCAGCTGTCCGAGTTTGATGTTCCTTTAAATAGTTAGCGAGCCAAAAGTGGAAAGGAGATTTCCAAGTGACTCAACAGTTGGAAGTGTTAATGGCACCCTTGGCAAGTAGTTGTTTCAGTTGTTCAGTGTGGCTCCCTAAAGCAGCTTTTGATGCACTTCAGAGGACTTTATATCCAGCAGACAAATAAATATCATTAGTAGAATTATGTGCAGTCACATACTTGATCCTGGTTGATGCTATCCTTCCACCATTGTTCAGGTTGGTTATATCCACTATGCAAATAAATAGCTGCACAGAAATCAAAGCACAGCTTCCATGAGAACTTGCAGGCTCCTCTCTTTAATGTAAATGAGCAACAGTTGATGTTCCGTAAATGTGAGGGAGTTCAAATTGTAATTGAAGGTGTGTGGGTAATATAACATGTTAACATAACCTTCATTTTACTAACTCTTTCCATTTGTGAGGAAGCCTAGAGCAAAAACCTGCCTATTCACAATGTAAGAGGGAATTGCAGCTTCCTGTGGTACACCATGGCCCCGCTAGGACTGAGGATGCCTCAGGCTGGCTTCCAGACATTTTGTGCCTTCATAAATAAAAGAATGTGATGTGGCGTGTGAGGGAAGGAAAGGCATATTGTACTCTTGTTTTCTCAGCTGAGACATGCTGCAGTTTAGCTGGAATGTCAGGCAAAAAAGTCGGCTGGCAATAAGGTTTATTTGTCAGTGACACCAAATCCTGACTGCAATTTATATTCAGAACTCCAGAGCCTTGTGATTTGGTTATGTCCCAGTTACAACACCAGTAGGAGAAATGGGGACACATGTTATAATATACCAGCTGTTAATAGGTACATAGGGTAAGCTCTTTGGACTGTATGGCTACCATTGAAAGCTAATTCCAAAATAATATTCATAGTGGTTTCTGTTATTATCCATATAAAATGAATGGGAGCAGTCCTTTTATGTTTGAACTGCTCGAACAATTTCTAAGACATAATGCACTTAGAACATATATGTGGAAATACATGCATTAGAAGTTGTAAAGATGAGTTGAAGACCTCAGCTTTTAGAATCTATGGTTAAAAAAACTCATTTTCACAGTCTAGATAGGTTAATGGGTCTGCCAAAGCAAAAACAGCCAGCCAAGCACCTCCCCACTTCGATAGCGTCTGTATAAACTGTGCTCCAAATATACAATCCGTTCTCCTTAGTCCCAGCTAGTAATTCTTTTGTCCTTAGTTTGCAATAGAGTATTTAATGTATTAAATCTGATTTTGTGAGGCAAATGAGTGAATTAAATATCTAGAAAAGATTTTGTGGTTGAATATTCAAAGTGTAATTTTTTGTAGTCGCACTACGTTTAACTGGTTTAGAATATTCTGTCTTAATCATAACAACCCTGAAATGACATTTTAGGATTCAAAACTGGGGACGAATAGGACTCCAGTTTTAGGGTTAGAAGCCAAATACTTGAGGTAGTTTTATTTTTACAGTACTGTAGGAAGAACTGGTTGGTGGCATCTGGAAGGGGGATAAATGATTTGTATTTTAAGTGAATTAAATTGTAAGTGAAGTACCCTTGTGAAAATTCTAAATGTCAAATATAGACTTCATACAGTTTTTAAAATTCCAAAAACAACTGTTCGTAGAAGTTGGATGAAGACAATAATTTTGTCATTAATTCTAAATTGTAATTTTGTGTTGTGTTCACTCCTATTTTATCCTGGTTTTTAGCAAAACACAAAAAAATACATCAGTATGAGCGAATACTACAAACAGCCTCTTCCTATATTTTGAAGGCTTTTGAAACATCTTCTAATTGAGTTTCCTGGTAGATCATTTACCACCCTATTTTATAACAAATATCTTTAGCTTCTGTGTGAAAAAAAGCTTTTGTTTCAAGGGGCTGCTATGGAATTACACTTATCAGATCTGTTTTTCTGAGTGTTTATGGTCTTACAGTACTAAATGGCCATTCCAAAGGCAGTCTGGGGGAGCTGATGGCATTTGCTGTTCATCAGAATTGTCTGCTCTGCCAGGACAGGACGGGCTTGTGCTCTTTGCAGGCTATGAGGCTGCCACTCACCACCTCACTGCTCCACAGTCAGACACAGTTACAGACAGGGACTCTATGGGTTGTTTGAGATCCGGCGGCTTCTCCTCTCCTGTTGGCAGAGCACAAGATTGTGTGCATGTAATACCTTACAACTCTGTGATGCTTTGCAATGACAATAATGTGCTAATGATCACAAAAGCTCTTGAGCTGTCACTCAGTATCCTCCACCCCTGGGTTCTTCAGTAGAAAGGATGCTCTAAGGAGTACCCACTTCCTCTCAAAAATATTCCCTTTGCTATTGTCTTTTGATGGAGAGGGTGGATGTTAGTTGACCATCCTCTTTCTTTTAATGCCGACAATAGAAAACAGGACATCCTGGGGTTCCTTTCATTTTTTTTCTCAACTATGACATTTAATACCTGCTTGCAGACGTAGCTTCTGGAGACTGTGCTACCCTGGGCTTTCTCTGAATATAGCCTTTCTTGTGCAGTTCCTCTGAAGGGAAATGAAAGCTGTACTACTTTTATTTAAAGGAAAATATGTCCACGACAGACTGGCTTTTTGTAGTACAGACATTTTAGACCCCTCAGAGAGGCCACAGTGTACCTCAAGAAATAGATTGCCCTGAAAAAGTATATAACACAATTGACTGATCCACCGTTCTTCAAAATATGAAGAGTTAAGGAGAAGGGCTGAATGACCAAACACGTAGACCATGATGTACTGGAGAGGCAATTTGCCAACCGTTCTTCCACTGGACTAGCTAATACTTCCTGAATTCCCACTCCATCTGCTATTGGATGTATGATGGACTTGTACAACAAAGACCAGTGTAACCAGTATTAGTGATATTGGCTGTTCATAGAAATCAGGAATTTTGGAACAGGTGAATATTTTGTGACTGTGTTTGCTCTTGGGAGTAACTGAAATATGAGATAGTTCCCCCCTAAAAGGAAAACAAATTACGAACAAAATACAGGATTCCATGTGGCATAAGCACATTAGACGTTCTTTTTGTCATTTCTTTGAAAATTTCTTTGTTTCCTTTGACATATGCTAAACAGCTATGTGTGATCTTCTGGTGTAATTTAATGCAAAATCAAATTTTAATTTCTTATATTGAAACTGCTTTGAGGAGTTATAATTGTATGATTCTGCGTTTCCCATAATAACCTACTTCAGCTTACATGGTGGGTACAAATAGTTAGGCTCAAATATTACTAGCTGATAAAATGGTGTTATAAAATAATAGCACTTAAAACAGTCTTAGTCTAATCACGACACTAATGAAGTTTAGTTTAAAACATTTTATTTTACCCATTGTAGTGTATCACTAAGTAGTCTTGAGAGTAGAGACATTTTGATTTTTTGCACCATGCATAATTAATGTTAGTAATTTTAAATACAAGTTTAATAATTTTGTTGATCTCCCTCCCCCATTTTTTTCAAGTATTTGAAGATTGCATGGTTTATTTTTTATATCTTTAAAATTTAGGTTATGGAAACTTCCTAAGCTTGTAACGTTCTGAATTTACCATTGACTCCAAGTAGTTAAGAGCTTCAATTATAATGAGGTCAGTGCGCATGGCAGATATTTATTAGCACCCTGTGTGAATTAGGCCATACTTTCAGGTTGTTATTTCAACAACCTAATTATATCTGGGTTTGATATTCCAATTTACTAACTGATAGTGACTCCTGTAATGGATAGTATGCAGACAAACTGCTGCTTCTGACAGCACCACTGAGAGCAACAAGCCTGGTAGCTTGGAGAGCCGTGAAAGCAGCCTAACTGACGAGTAAAGGTCAAGAAAAAGAGGAAAAACAAAGAAAGGAAAGAAATGAAGGGAAAGTTAATGTTACAAGAAAAAATGCCAAGATGCCTTACCATGTTGTTTTCTACTGTTCTAAAAACAGCACTCTTCTGTATCAGGTCTCAGCATCTGCAGTCTTCAGGTTAGTGCTTTTTATATGCTTATGCAGTCTGACCTATTCCCAGTAAATTTGGCTGTGCTGTGCTACTCTTTCTGACTAGAAAATAATAAAACTCTATAATAGATAAGAGTTATCATCAGTTTAGAGTATGTGTTTCTATTTTCTAGGTTATTTGAAAAGTTAATGCTGAGCAATTTAATTTTAGAGATGGCTGGGAATTTTTCAATATTTTTCATCGGAAGATAGCAGTTCAATGCCAAACTTCTTTATAGGAATGGATCACTTGTGATTAATGTCTTAATGCCAAACACACCGTTTTATTCAGTTTTGAGATTGTTAGAATTATAGCTTGACTTTTTTGAAATAAAGAATCCAGCTTTATGTTGAACTATGTTTTGAAGAGTCACATAAATTATAATAAACATTGAAAATGATCAAAATTAAACCTAGAACTTTTGAAATGTTTGGCATAAAATTGTTTCTTTATCTGATTTTTAAAAGTTATTTTTGTGTGAAACTTTTGAGGATTTTTTTAGGTTTGTTTTTTTTTTTTTTTTTTTTTTTTAATCCTAGTTTGGGACAGGAGCATTCTTGGAAATCTGTTCTGTGCTGGAAAATTATTACTGATGTTTTCCTAATGTTGTCTGTATGTAACATATCTGTGCTTTTCTGTTTGTTCTCTATAATCCTGTGACTGCTTTTTTTATCGTGTACTTTAGAGGCTATCCCCTTGCTCTGTACCATGGGGTTGCTGCGGAGTTCTCAGCCTCTTCACCATCTCTATCTCTGGGCAGTCCTTGCACGCTCGTCAAAGTATTTAAGTTCTATGATACCTGTTTTTACTGTCAAGTAAACTGCTCTTGCTGGCTACATTAGGCTTAATCTTCTCTAAACTTCCACTGTGACTTTTTTCAAGTACTGCGGAGACCTATGATACAAGTAGTTGAGCAGTGCATGCCCCATGCTAGCGCACAGGAGCATTCTGCATTACATGGGATGCATTGTTTGGAGCTGGATGACGGGACATCCAGAGGGAAGCATCTCTAGTAGGCTCAGCTCTTTTGTGGTTTGAACCCAGAGGGAGCTTGCACAGAAGTGAGGTGCTTGGGGGTGGGGGTTATACCTTGGGAGAGCTGATCTGATCTAGTGGTTTGCTGCTTTCTGCTGCCTGTGGCCTTGGGTACCTGCTCCTGCCTCCTTCCTTGCACTGCATCTGTCATGGGTCTGATCCCTTGCTGAGCTGGCTTAGCTCACCAAGCCAGCAGAAAAACAACATAGCTGAGAGGAAGGGAAAGGGTGGTAGGACTGTTAGGTTGCCTCAGCCAGCTCATAGAGCATCAGCCTCAGATGTGCAGTGGGAATCGGGGATGGACTGCCTCTTTGAGACTTATCACCTCATCACTCCTGCTGAGTTTTTCCAACACTTAACTTTAGCAGAGAATGATGTTTAGCACATCATCTTTAAAAGCTTTCTAAAAACTCATTTGTCATAGCAGTCAAGTCACTTCTCTTTTTATGTCTTTCACATCCTAGCCTCATCATATCTATCCTGCCTTACTTGCTGCCAAAGTATCAAGATTCTTGTTTCTGATCAGCCCGTGATACAAGCCTTCTTTAAAACGTTCATTAAATTCTTGGTTGACAACAATTATGTTCCATTTGTCCTGCTGTTCATGCTTGAGCAGGACGTGAACTTCTGCAGAATTCATGAGTTAACCTTCTTCAAACCGTTTCTCAAGATGATTGTATGGTTAACACAATGCTGGACTGAGCTCATCTCAAGAGCTTGTACAGGAATATACAATGCATGGGAAATAAAAAGGAGGAGTGATAGGGTTTGTGGTTACCCAAAGAGATGTAGTGAAAACTCCATCCCGAACTCAAAACTGATAGGACAAGGCCTGAAGAAACCAACCTAACTGCAAATTTGGCCCTGATTTTAAATGGAGGATGGACTATATTACTCCTGGAAGTCTTTTCCAGTGCAAATCACTTTAAATATTTTAATGATGGGGAGCAGCAGCTGACATCTGGGGAAAGTGATAGAAAATCAAAAATAAAGTGCTGAGTCAGAGTTTGTAACCAAAGTTACCTCTGTGCCACTTTCGGGAGAAGGCTTAAAAAAGGGATCAGTTGTTATTTTTCACCAGCTTCAGCACAGCAATAAGAGTTCACCCTGGGGCTGTATTCCCTTAGCTATGTATTCTTGTAACTTGGATTGGGAAGCGGTCAAGGAGGTTGTGCAGTCCGGGCAGTGACCCATCCACATGAACAACACATAGGGTGTACCCGGGTACCCCAGAAGTCTACTCTAGAGCCACGCTTCCCACATGTGATTGCATCACAACTTTGACAATGTTTTCTGCTGCACGGGACATAGCTGAGTAATTTCTAAGGGAAGGGCAGCAGAAAGAAGGAACTGAAAGCTATGGGAGAGGCCTTCTAAAGTAAGGCCATGAGGCCTGCTGTAGATGTTGCAACCTGTGGAAAATAAGGCAGCAGCAACGCAAAATGGGGGAAGGACTTCAATATATGTGGAGCAACATGATTCCCATAAGCAAATTTCGGGGGAGCTAGTCATAAAGTCAGTAACACAAAGACATATGGTGATGCTGTATTCTGGCTCTATTGCAACTTTTGTGCTCCTCGGAAAATCTCCAGCTTGATTTCTAGTGTCTTGCAGACACTAGAATTAAGCACATAATAATCATCATCTTTCTTTTTACTTCCTGCTCTCTCATGTTGTTATTACAAAGTGTTGCAATGTTCTTTGTGAGTTCTCTGAAGTCTTAGGAATGAAACCGTGAATTGAGATAGCATCAACATATGAAGTGAAATAAATGCTTAAAACTGCATGATATCTGTAAGAATGAATGAAGTGATTGTTATTTTACATCTGGTCCAGTAAGTGGCATGTATTGCAGTACATTGCGAAAGTGCAGTACTTAGCAGTCGAGGGTACATTATTTTACCATGGATTGTCCAGGTTCTGCTGTACAAAAGAATGGAAGAGAGTCTAAGTACGGTTTTGATAAAATATATCTTGAAACCTACCCTTTAAATGACTTTTCAGCATAAAGTTTTTTTAACCTCGTAGTTATACAATGCTCTCTTAATTATTCCTTTCCTGTTTCCACAGTCTGATCTTTTTCTTTCCCAGTCCTTTTCAAAGCATGTCCTGATTGGTACACACTGTGCAGACCCCGTTGTCTGCTGCGGCAAGCTGATACTCACTATCATTCTTCCAGCTTCTTTCTCTTGGAGGCTTCCTCTCTGTTTGCTTTTTATCATGTTCATTCAGTTTTCTCTCTTTCCTCTGGGGAAGCCTATAAAGATATAGTAAGAGATATATGATAAATTTCTTCAAGTAGATAATTTAAAATTAACATCTGGCTTGTTTGGTAAGTGGGACAAGAAAAAAAGTAAGTTTTGATACATCAGAATGCATCTGGTAAAGTTTTAATGCAACAAGAAAAAACATTCATCTGTACTTCTGGGAGCAATGGTCAGCCCTCAGCTCCCTCACCAATAAATCTGGTTTCAGCTAAATGAATTTCATGTTCCACCACTGTGTTTTATTGTTCCCTTAGGTTAACTAAAACCATTGCTTTTGCTGCTGCTGCAGTCAATGATGTTATAGAACTTTATACTTTGGTCTGAGCCAAAAGATTGCAGTTAACTATGGGTGATGATGATGAAGAAAAGTCAAAATCTTTCTCTGCATCATTTAATCTCACCTTGAATTATCTGTATATCACCAAAACCACAGCTCAGCTCTGTTACCTCTTCACTAATCTGCTTATTTATGTGATTCCCAAATTATCTTCCAAATGGACAACCATCTGGAGATTTCTTACATATTTTTTGTAAAAAATTGTTACAAACTATTGATTTTTTTTTTTGGTAGTCTCAATACAGTATTCTTAATGGAAAAAAAAGGGTGGAATTAATCAAGTGTCTTCAGCACTGATATGTGCTGATATATATGCTCGTATGTATGATACCCTTAATTAAAGGACTAGAAGATAATTAGCAAAGCGTATCCTAGAAATTCCTTAATTTTGTCTCTATAGAATCTTTTTTGAATGCTTCTAACACTTCCCAGATTTTCTCCTGCTTTGGAAGACATGCTTTATTTCCCCGGGTTTATGTTTTCCATTGTTGCAGGTGAATTAGCAAACAGGTTCGCTGAGGCAGTTTGATAGAATTCTCTCAGCTTGTGAAAAGCTGACTGCAAAACAGGAAAGCACGTCTCAGACCTGCTGCTGACAATTGTCACAGAGGCAGGAGGCATGGGTTATTGTTCCCAAACTAAGCCTGTAGATTTGGAGGCTCTAATGACACTGACCGTCAGTAGGCTTGCTGCCTTACGCTGACAAGGGATGATTGGTAGGAATTGAGAAAGACCTGTTTTGAGGAGAAGGAATCAAGAGCAAAAAGTTTCTACCAGCATCTTCACTTGTCTTAGGAAGAAGAAAGGGACTCTGAGAGTGTCTGCTCCTGCCAGGGACCAGGGAAAAACTACCAGCCTTTTGTCGCTGTAGAGCAGGCAGTGTGCTGACTGATCAGTGGCCAATGTCAGCTTAAGAAACTACTTCTTATTAAGTTAAAAAGTTCAAGCTGTGCTCAGTTTTCAACCCGCATAATGGATTTACTGCTGTTATGAGGAGATGAGACTCTGTTGGCTTCTGTGAACTGACCTACGTTTATGCTGGTGGTGAATTAGGCAAAATATATTCATTCTGGCTTGATCGCAAAACCTTTGATTAAATTATGGGGTTTTTTTATATTCTCATGAAGCGCTACATCTGGACATGTAGCAATAGCTTGTATCAACACTGAAACATAAATTATTTGATGAACTATTTAGGACTATTCACTTAATGCATGATAATCCTGTGAACATGTTAACAAGCAGCAATTCTCTGGTGATTAAACTGCTTTAAAATGTCTTTGTACTCATATGTCATTAGAATGAACTTGGCGTTTCTAAAACATCCATTATTCATCATGTTCCAGTGTTGCATCTGACTGTGTATCACTTTAATTTCACTCACTTAACAGAGCAATCTATTCATTACAATAGTTTGAAACGTGTTTTCTAAATCAGAAAAACTCTAGCTGAATATACAGCGTTACTTATCTTTGCAAGTATAGTGGAGCAAAAAGTAACATCCCAAGTTGTAATTACATACTTAGTGCATTTGAATATACTAACCAAAACTAAATGGATATTTTAAGAAGAACTTTTGTTGAAAACAATTATTTTGTTATCTGGGAATTTTGTTAGCTGGACTTTTTAGTAGGATAGGTAAAGCAGTAAAACACCTTGCTGAAAGCAGAAGATTGACTTTTTTTTTTCTTAAATAGTTCAGCAAACAACTTTTCGGTAATCCTCTTTTACATGCATTTGTTGTCCTCGTCACTCAAGAAGCAGAGAAGGATAGAATATTATTACTGCAAATATGAATACTACTTTTTTTTTTTTTTTTTTTTTGAGGTTTCCTGCTTCTTCCGTGTTTTTTCATTTTACAAGCCCTGGGTTCTTCCATACATTGCGAACCCTATTAAATCCTACATTAGCTTTGCTCTTTCTGAATCTGTGTGTGATGGCTGCTCCAGAAGTGGTTCTTACTTCCCAGCAAGCCCAAGAGATGTATCTGAGAACGTATTGGACTGCTGAATGACTCCATGTTTGAAGATTTTTGGCTTATGGGCTTCATGGGCTCCATCTCCTGTAAGAGAAAGATGGCTATTGTCAGAGGAGTTAGATAGAATACCAGCTAAATGGACCACTTGAAGAAGTATCAACAGAAATGCATTTTCTTTCCATTACAGCTAAATGAATTTCCAGTTGAACTAGTAAAATTCTGGTAAATAACAGTGGAGATGGGCTAATGACCTCCCATACAAGCCAGAAGTCTTTATTCTCAGAGTGTAAAACATGCACAAATATTGGTGACTAAACTTTTAATCTTTAGATTTTGAAAACCACTTTAGTCTCTTAGTTTTGCTTTAAAAATGCATATTGGGCTTACTAGGAAAATGGTGAGTAGTCACTTATGCGGTGCTTATTTCTGACAGATTTTTGATCAACTGTGTTTTTAACACATTCTGTTTCGATGTGTTGCTGAAGTAAGGTGTTTGAGCAGATATGGAAAGTTTATGAATGCTTTCTAGTAAGCAATAGAGGTAGGGAGTCCTTACTGATTATATTAACTCTTTCAGCAGATTTTGGTACAATAAAAGTCAACATATTAATGATTAGCATGCAGGATCATTAAAGTAATGTAACTTAAAATAATGTGAATAACATATGTGTGAAAGAGATGGAACATTTGAGCGGTAAGAGGAAGATACTGAAAAAAGTGGACTTGGAAATGTTTAAATAACTATTGATCTCTCTGTGTTTGGCTAAGAATGCTAATTGAATCAGAATAAACTAAGAAACACAGCTGTGGGCTCACTTTTTTATATTTCTGTCTCTTCCTGTGAGTCACAGTCCTTTGTTCATGGCCAAATAAATAAGAGTTAGTTTGCAACAAGTTAAGAATTAATTGCAGATAATTTCTACTGAAACATTTCAAAATTATATTGGTATGTAGCTTTTTTCATCAATCTTACCTTAAAAAATGGCAGTTTATGGCACATGATATTTAGTGCATCATCTGTGCCAGTATCAAAATTGAGTTTGTGGTGTCTCAAGCTTTCATACACCTTTTCTGTGGTCCGAGGGTATGTTAAGCTTTTCCTTCCAACTAACCTTGATAGTGTTTGTGGATATATTGCTATAGCTTTGGCTATATTTATGTGTATTCAATCTATGAAAAGCCTTATGTTATATATGGAAATCATTCTGAACTGTTTCATACTGAGGAATTGTTATTTACAGGGCAAGTAATCTACAGTTTCTACACAATGCTAGATAAGGACTTTTTTCTAAACTTAATTAATGTGTCTGTATTTCTTTAACACACAGCCCCTGTTCTCCCTGGGGCATATCAGCAAAGTCAGTCCCAAGGATATGGATACATGCACCAGACCAGTATGTCATCCATGAGGTCCATGCATTCACAGCCTCATTCAGCAGCTCTGGTGAGTATTAGATTTAAAGAATGCTTTTCTTTGGTCAGCAACATAATCAGCTATTGTGAAATCTCTTAAACATGAGTGAATTGGTCCTCTTGAGTTCTATAGTTGGACTATTTGACTGTCCTAGTCCTAAATGTGACAGTCCTCGTATATAAAAAAGGTTAAGTGACTGAGGGTGATGGCAAGGACTTTTATGTTAGAAACCATTAAAAAAAAATCATTTATGATCTCCAGAAGGCAGAGAAATAACTGACTCTTCTACCTGCTTAAAACAAGTAGTAAACGCTTGGACAGTATTTCACAGGTTGAGCTTTGATGTTATGCTCTGTGATGAATTCAGGCTCTTAGGGCCGGATGAAAACCACTGATTTCTTAAGATCACCCTGTTGGTTTAAATTTGTTTCAAATCTTTTGACTTGTTGATTTTGTACTAGCAGGCTTTTTTCCTATCTGTATTACTCATCTCTGCTTGCATAATAACTAGCTCAGGCTCTGTATTGGTGTGCCCTTTCTAATTCAACAGAACAGTCATGCACCCACGCGTGCCTGATCCCAATTGAGTTATACTGCTGGGCAACTGAGAGAAAGGTTTATCATGAAACCATAGCTACAGTCATGAAGTTCTTAATTGTGGTGGATGGCAATGTAAAGCTGGAGTGAATATTTTGTTTTTAGAAGTAACTGGTCATGGAAGGAGAGCTGAATGGATATTCAGCTTGGATTTTTAGGAAATTGAGCTTCTTTTTTCTTTTTGAACTCTTTATATATAAAGTTAGATTTTATGATTATAATTTTTTTTTCTCGTATCACTGCCTAGAGATTTCATAGTTCAGATCCAGTCACCTTTTACCTTAAAAATATCGACTTGTAATTTTGCATTTTAAACTATTTTGAACAGATGTATATTTAGTATCTCTGTCACCTTTTTTAGAGATGAAGAAGTATTTTATTATGAACCAAACTCAGATCGTGCTGAACTGGAAAAAACTGCTTTCAAGATTATTGGAAATTTGTGTTTTTCTTTAAGACTGAAACTCCACGGCATTTATTGCAAAGATCATGACATTCTTTGAGGTTTGGGTACTTTCAGGCTTGCTGGTTTCTCAGCTGCTTGGAGGCTGAGGGGGCTAACTTGCTGGGAAGTCTGGGATCCAGATACCTTCATCTTTGGGTGAGCCAGTAACCTGAGAAACTCTCTGGAGACCTGCAATGGCAGCTGTGAGGCAGCTGATACTGGAATCAACCATTAATTTCCAAGGATATCGCAAGGCACTTGGGGAGCTGCATGCTTTCCCAGAGGGACAGACTCCAAAAATTGGGATACCTGGAAGTCTGGGCTTTGCCAGCAGATTTGCTAGTCACTGGGGAGCAAAGCAAAGAGTCTTCAAGTCCAGGGGGTAGAGATTAGAGATGCCTGCAAATCTCAAAATGCATGTAGCAACCTTCGCAGCTATGTGGGCAGGTAGATGGCTACTGTTTCCCTAATATCTCTACCTCCCAGTGACTTACCTGGTGGGCTGCCTGTCGAAACAATATAATTTCAGTCATCTTGAGAATCATCATTTGCCTCTCCTTCCAGAATTGGGAATGCGGAGGAAAAGGAAGAGTGATGTTAAAGCATTTTAAAAATGAAGAATTGACTCAGTGACTCCTTTCAACAGGATTTCTTATCCCCTTTGTGAAACTGTTGTCATTTGACATTCTTTTAAGTGATAATAGCTGTTTTTCTTGGGGAGAAAAGGAAACGGCAAACTTCATGGTTGGAAAAGATCTTGTTGCTGTTAAAAACTGTGTGGGTTTCCTTGAGGACAATAAACCTCAAACGTTTCCAGAGAGAGAAAAACAAGGACTGCTGGTCTGGTGCTGACTGCTAACTTGCCAGTCTGGTGAGGAAGGTAGAGTGTGGTCTTATTACCCCCAGGGTGATGATTCTGCTCCAAAAGAAGCATCTTGGATGCAGCTAGAAACCTGGCATGCTCCCTTGTTTTTCCACATCCTCATCAAAAGACTATCTTTTCTCTAGCCTGTGCAGCTTTATCCAGGTGTGCTGGGCATGTTACATTCAGCTATTGGGCTGATACCGAGGGCTCTCAGTGTGTGCTGGGGGAAACCCCTGGTTGGGGATGTGTTTAAATGTAGTGATTTTGCACAGGCTGAAGACTGATGGCAGTCTTGGAGTACTTTTAAAATGCAGTGTGGACATGCCCTAGGAGATCTGACAAACTTACACAACGTTAGATTCATTGCTTTCAGAAGCAGAGGGGAGAAGAAAGTAAGAGGGGGAGAAGACTGGCAGTAAGAAATCCTAGCCTGAATACAGATCTCAAAGCACAAGCAGTTTTTCAGACTTAAGGAAAAGCAATAAAGGTGAAGTCACCCATCAGCACCTGAGTTTGGCCAGGACATCTCTAGGGTGAGAGAGATTAAGATCCCATGGGCTATATCAGGGCAGGGAAGATTGGAGAGTTAGCTGCTGTAGTAAAACCTACTCCTTCCAGCCAGTTTGTTGCACTGTTATCAAATCAGGGTCCCCAAAAGACATAGGTTAATTTTATAATCACATTCACCAATTTCCTATATTGAGAAATAGAAATGTTTTAATTTCTAAATTTTGGTTTATTTAATTTTGAGCTGTGTGTGTTTTGTGTCAGGCATGATTCTAACACAGACTTTGGGTAGATTTTTTTTTTTTCTCCATATAAATTGCATTGTTTTCTGATTCTTAACTTTTGCTCACTTCCTATGAGCAGTTCTGCATAATGGGCCAGCTTAAATTGTTGCTCAGAGTACAGAATGTTTTATAACAGACCCCTGAAGGCTGTGTGCCTCTTTGGAAAATAACAGAGGGTGTTCTCAGGCCTTTAGATAACTAGAAGTGAAAACAAAACCTGGGTTGCAAGTTGGCTTTCCTTGATAGCTGTTGTATGGGAAGGACACTGCAACAGGTACCACTCTTTGCAAGGAGGGATCCATAGAATAAGTATAAACTGGTGGAGGAAGTGGAAATGTGCATCTGTCAGCTCACATCTGGCTGGGGAGCTGGGAATATGACAGCTGGGCTTTAGTTCTTCATATGCACAAGACTTACCATTCTGTCTGAGTGGTAGCTGCAAGTTAGACCTTTGAGGAGGTGGGAGATAACTGAGTATTTGTTTTACAAACCCCCAACCTTTTCTTATAGCCTCTTGTACTCTCAGTACCTGCTAAACTCACGACTGACAGAGGAATAATTCACTAAAATGCATTTTAAAAATCCCTGCTTTCAGTCCTTTAAGCATTGTAATTCTCAATTATACAGCCCAGACTACACTCTGAAGTGATAATTAGGCATTAAATGCTAACAGGATTATTATGGAGATTTCTCCTGACAGCCATTTAGCACCTAATTAGGTGTTAAGGCCATAAATTTAGGTTTCTCAGCAGCATTTAGGGCCCTAATAAATTTTTTTTAAAGTTTGAAATTACAAGCTTGTCTCCACAACTGTGCCACCACAGTGATGTAGTCAAGCTGCCTTAAAGGAGACAGCAGTAGTGTGTCCTGCACCATGATGCTCTAAGGATGAGTGAGCATCCTTCTGGGTGAGCAAAAACTCTGTTTTTTCACAATTATGTGTTAGTTTAATAAAAAATTTAATCTCTTCCCCCAATCTTTGCCCATTTAAGGGAGACATATAAGCACGGCTCAGAGGAAAATCCATTCTCTGCATTATGCCACATATGGACTTGCTACCATTTTTCTTGAATAGACTTTTTTTTAAAATAAATTGTTTAAAGGACTAACTGCTGCTGAGCAGTAATAGCATCTTTTTCACTGTTTTTTTTTGAGTTAGTTTCAAGGCTCAGTGGAGAGATTGGTTGAAATAGTTGGAAGAAAGATTCTCAAAGGCAGAGATGATTCCTTAGGAACTTCCAGCAGTTAGTTTTTGAGTTTGCGAATCTTTAAGGAATTTTTTGGTGATGATAGAATCCTCCCAATTAGCTGCTTCAATGTAGTACATAATCATAGAATCATAGAATGGTTAGAGTTGGAAGGGACCTTAAAGATCATCTAGTTCCAACCCCCCTGCCATGGGCAGGGACACCTCCCACTAGAGCAGGTTGCTCAAAGTCCCATCCAGCCTGGCCTTGAACACCTCCAGGGATGGTGCATCCACAACTTCTCTGGGCAACCTGTTGCATGATGCTTTTTTTTCCTTCACTTTCCGTAAACACTTGGAAGACATTAACGAACCACCAAGAAACCACATACATCTGTTTGAAAATCACTCTTGGTCAGAGCCTGTAGGGCAGCAACATTACAAAGCGTGGCAGAGAACAGTTATACAGAGCAAGATTCAAATACAGTACAGAGTAGGCTTGTCAGGAAAGGTAGTGGTCTCCAGTGTTTAACCAGGAGTTGATTTCTCTGTAGTGTTTAATCTGCATTACCAATGATAAAGGCAGAATCAAGACAAAAAGTGTATTTCTAGCATGGGAGCAGTAATAATGAGTTGCCCTATAGTGTTTGGATTAGATGACCCCATATTTCCAATGTGACAAATGGCCTACTCACTGTGTATGGAGGAATCTCCATCTTTTCTGAAAATAATTTCATGAAAAAACCTCAAAAAAACATATATGAGACGAACTAAAACTTAGAGTTGTTTTCCTCAGCTGGGAAGCAGAACAAAGTTTGCTGTCTCTTAACAGGTTCAGACAATAGTACTAGGCATTAACTCAAACATTGACTGTTTTTTCCTTTTTTCCTCTATAAACCATTGTACCAGAAAAATTCAGCTAGATATGGTGACATATCAAAAGTTACTGGTAGGGAAATTGGATATTATCAGTGATGCTTGAACTGCTCTTGATTTCTGTTAAGAGACAGGATAAGGAAAAGAAAATACTGCTGGGAATTATTAAATGAGGTAGTTTTGTTCTGCTGTTACGATACAAAGGGAGACTGTTCCCTCTGAGTTTGAAAATCCACTTTGAATTCCAGTAAATGATAACATTTTACTGGTTATGAGTGGGAATAAATACTCTGTTTAGAAAGAAAATGGAAATCTTGGCTTACAGTGGACAGAGGTGTAGAGAAATTTTGGGTTAGTTAATTACAGGACATCGTGTTCTGTTTAAATCAATCTTTTATCTGAATATGCAAAAATGAGTATTCATTAAAATTATTTTTGCAGACTTTTGGAAATCTTGTCTTTTTTTTTCATTAGGTAATGATATATTCCTAATTCTTAATTTGGGCTAAAATCCTAATGAAATGAAGGACGTTCAGTGAGATGGGAAAGTTAATGACCTGGACGAAGACTGTATTTCTTTTCTGTAGTGAAGGCACAGGAGAAGCTATTTGGGAATCATGCAAATAAGGAGCAGAAGCACTGCTAGTCACGGCTGGATGTAATGAACTGTTACTAGTGAATATACGAAACAACAGTTGGAATATTTCAAGAGGCGGTGAATGACTTGAAATCTGTTTGTATGAGAACTTTGGGCAGTGTAGGTTCACAAAAATAATTATTTTGGTACTCAGAAAAAGGAGCTGTATTCATTGTATATTTGACAGGGCGGAGGGTGTACTGTTTCTTTTCAGTAGATAGCTTGTGATTTCTCTCTCTGCCTTGCTCCCTGTTTCCTTATTCCAGCTCTTTTCATTTTCTTTATACAAAAAAGAAAAGGAATCTATCTCTGTTTAGGCTTGAGACTTTACAGCTTTGTTTTCTTTCCTTCAACAGAGAACATACAGAGCTATGTATGACTACAGTGCTCAAGATGAAGATGAAGTTTCCTTCAGGGATGGTGATTATATCATCAATGTGCAACCAATTGATGATGGCTGGATGTATGGTACTGTTCAGAGAACTGGGAAAACAGGAATGCTTCCAGCAAATTATATTGAGTTTGTTAACTAATTTTTGTCTCTAGTCCTTTGAGCTTTATGATTTACTCAAAATCTAACCTTTTAGAAAAAGTCAGAGGAATCTTTTCAGAGTACATGTTCATTACTTTATCACTGCTATAACAGTCTGCATTCTCACTCAGAATCCAATTTAGAATCCTTTAAAGTAAAGATAAAGAATCAACAAGAAGCTCAGAGCTTTGAAAACGGCATTGTTTATAATAGTGCTCTCTCAAAATGAAAAACATATATGGAAGCCCGGTGCTGCCAATCCTATAAAGTTTTCAGTCAATTAGCTATAAAGGGAAAATACCTTTTCCCTACACCTCAAAGACATTATTTCTCTTTATAATAACAACCATAAAATTCATTCACTTCTTATGGCACTCTGAAGTCACAGGAGGTTAACACACTGTGTTTGAACACGTCTTCAAATTATTAGGGGGATGTTTAATGTTTTAGCAGTTAGCATCCTAATAAAAACAAAAATGTTGAGCAGATAATTCAATCATTTGAAATAATGACAAGTAATATGCTAGTAAAAAAAACAACAAATAAAGCCCCCCCTACTCCCCAGCAGCCTTACAGCAAAGAGGTCTATTTTGACAGCAAAAATTTCCTGACTCTTGGAAGCCCACATTGTTTATTCCTGGATTGCTCATTTTCTCTGATTTCCAACAGTGACCTCTTCTATCAGCTTTGCTTGCGACCCAGTCCATCAGTTATATCCATGCCTGGATTCCTAGTTCTTCAGTATCTTTTCCACAGAAAATTCCGTGCAAAGACTATCTAGAGTATAAAACCTGTCAACTCTTCTGTTTCCTTCTAATAATACTTAGCATTTAAATAGAAGCTTCCATTAGGGCAATGTACAACCAATACTTCATATTAGTTCCTTTACCTTCTGCTGTACTGCTGTAAATAAATATCCTGTGTGAGGCCCCAGTGCTGTGCAGTCACACAACGCCTGCCGTCACATCCCTCCTCCTTATCACAGGTAACTCGCTTAATGGCTGCTTTGCTGATGAGCTAATGTACCTACCCCCGCTGCAAAAATACTTGCACCTCCATTGAGGGAGCAGAGGAGAGCTCTGGTTATTGTAGTGCATTTCAGCTCAATGGCCCATTGCTTTAGTTTCCTCCAAAAATCTTGGTGATCCAACAGTGGGTTGTAAGCTTGCCAAATGATTAATGATGGAGAAATATTATGTTTTCTTTTACTGATTTAATCCTTCTCGTAACTGACACCGAAGGGAAAACTAACCAAACAGTAGTCCAACATACTCTATGCTATCATGCTTCAGTTTAGCCATCCGTAGAAAACAGTGAAAATATTTTGCTGACAAACCTTCACACGTGCTATTTGCTGTCCGTTAACTTACCATCAGAACTGAAGGATGCAGGTCTCAGTCTGTGAGGCGGAGGAGAGGATCAGATATGTGGTGACGTAATGGACCTGCAAGAGGGACTATGTCAGCAGGCTTGGGTCTCAGGGAAGTTGCTTTTACTTTGACTGGGTGCCAGGAGAGTGCCACGTTCCCTCCCAGGGAGAAACTCTGGGAGGAAGGAAAAAGAGTTAAAGATTCAAGTGGGAACTTACTCATGTGGATGCATACATGTGTAAGGAAGGAAATGAAAATGGTTTTGCTGATAATATAATTTCAGCCATGTGCTAGAGAGGTTAATTTTGGAGCAGCTCTCAGAATTTGAGCCTGCACTGGCTTTCTTCATTTCTGAAATTTTAAAAGTAGAATTAAATATAGAGTTAATAGACAATTTTGTATTTCTCATTTCACAAAGTAAGCAAGCCTGCAGTATCTGTTTAAAGAATAAAGAAGGAAGGCAGTATGGATTTGTTATGTCAACTGAAAGTTGTCAATGCAAATACCTGCTAGGTCTATTTTTGCATACCATTAGGAATTGGATAGCTTAGGCGATTTTTTTTTTAGGTGTTGCTAACATGGGGCTGATTCCAGCTGCCAAACAGACTGTGGAATTGCCTGTGCTTTCTTGTCAGCTGCCTGATTTACAACTCTTGAAAGTTTTGCATATAGAGCTGCTGCTGTAACAGACCCTTATGCATTACTGTTGACTTGCACGTTAAATTAGCAAACTTTGCAAGTCAAGTGGCTTTTTCAAAAGGCCGATGTGGTAAGCTGAGCTAGAAGCTCTGAAGCAAGCAGTCTGCTTCTGTGTTGGTTTTCATCACCAGCCATCAACAAAAAGGAGGGGAATCCCATCTTATGATGGCTGACAAATTTTTCTGGTGATTCCTGAGGCAGAATTGGCTATCATTGCTAATTGCAATTTTTAGTGACTTATAAAAAAGAAAGTCTCCACCTATAAATACACTATAAATACACAGCATTCTTTCTAAGCGAGGAGACAGTTTGCAGTGTTGAACACTGTATGTATAGTGAAAAGTAAATCAGAGAACGAGCATTTGATGACATAGAGGACTACGTTTTGCTAGACAATGGAACTAAAATTTCCTTTATGAATTTTGATATTCATTAGCTTGGCAAAGCAGCTAAAGCAATGTGCAAAATAAAAAAGATCAAGAAAACAAAGCAGTATGTGAACTGTATTTCTGTTGAGAATGGTATGTCAGCAGAATTATTAAGATCTGTTTTAAGTTACACATTCATGTAGTCAGGTTTTTATGTTGTATATGCTTAATAATTTGTGTTCATATGGAATGGTTCTGCTTTTTGATATAAAACAAACTTTAGTGACATTATGCAGCTTTGTTCTAAGCAGTGCTATCAGAAGCCCAAAATTATCAGAGTGCACTTATAAAAATGTTTTTTAAGATCTAAAATTTGTAAGGTAGGGTAAGTCAGCCAGCACTAAATTGTGTCAGCACAGGTTTTACAAGACATATGTTGGAGCCTGTTACATGCAGTGGGATATGGGGGTGAACAGATGTTATATGCTGTCTTGTCACCTTTAAAGTATATATTCCTTTTTAACACAGCATGTTCCCCTCACTGTACTTCCTTCCTGTAGACAATGTTTTTCTGGGGAAAGGAAAAGACTTTTAAGGAGCAAAATTTCCCAAGATGTTCCAAAGTTCAGGTTGGAAGTTCAAACATTCCCATTTTAAGCATTCTAGAAATAAAGAAGATACAATGTGCTATAATTCTTGCTAACATGAGTATAAACGTGAGAAACAACATAGAGCATATTCATACATATGGACAAGAACAAATGGGTGCCTTGCTTTTCATTACTCTTTCTTGCCTGGCTAATCTTCATTTTCTAAACAAAGCTACTTACAGATACTGCAATTGTAATTTTTCATTATGGAACATTAGCATTTAATCTTGATGAAACAGGGTTTTCTTGATTACATTTGACATACCATAAAACACTTCAGCAGATTGGAATTTGACAGAGAATCACCTCCCATGGATGATATTTTTGACAAATGTGTCCCTACCGAGTGTTCCTTGGGGGTATGGAAGGTCTCCAATACTTGGAAAAGGTAATAATTCTAGTTTTTATTGTACGGTGACTGCATGTCATCTTGTACAATGAAAAAGAAATGACAAATACCGAACTCTTTGGCAGAAAGTGGTACAGGGTATAAAATGTTAGATTTTAATTATGTTGATTAATGCTCCATTTAAATTGCAGAATATGCTTTAGTTAGTAAATGTTTAAATAATATACTGAAACAGACAAAAGATGCTGTTGAAAGAAGATCTCCAAACTGATGTGCTGGCAAATGCAAAGTATTGGTGAGCTGTAGAAGAATAAACCATTCAGCAATGCTTTAGTGATTTTCTCCAGCTTTATGCCATAGGAACCCCATCTCTCCTTTTGAAGGAAAACCTGAAAGCTGTATTTCCTAAACTGCCTGCACTACAACAGTATATTCAAAGGAATTTCATATGCTTCTTGTGTCTGATGAATAGAATTTGCATATTGTACTTAAGTTGTAATCCAGTTGTTGTTGACATTTGTTTAATTATTATTATTATTTTAGGGGAGAAAATAAGCTATACTGTAGCATTTCAATCATGTTGTATTTAATATTACTATTAGAAACTGCTAGGCCATTGGAAGACAGCAATGACTGTATTGACACTGATTAGCATGATGTGGAAAACCCTCTCAGCTGTTGGTTTTTGCAGTGTGATATAAAAAGCAAAAATGAACCGCTGTGCAGTTTGGCTTATGTTTGCTTTGAAGTGTGTAAAGTTTTAGTTATTTTGCAAACTGTACTGTATTTTGGGAGTATACAGTTATGAAGGTAACAATTGTTTTTCAAAGGACAGATGAACTTACTCTTGGATCATATGATGTATCATCTTAATTTGGCTTTTGTTATGCAGGAAGTTAACACCAGCTATTAAAATATATTTTAGTAGAAATGCTTTAATTCCTGTTTCTTCCTCTACACTGTGAATATTTAAGCCTTGGTGGACTAGAGCAACATCATGCTGCCCAAAGTACTAACCTATGCAAACTAGTTCACATATTAGTTGATGTCACAGTGGATGTAACATAATGATTTATTTTGCATAACATTAAACGTCATTCAAATAAAATATTAAACCCAGCACTATGTATGTATTATATTCATAAACAGTACCCTGCAAAGCTGCCATACCCATTAATATAACCTATCAGAGAAATATATTGTTTTAACTAAGGATGCTTTGAGTTTTTAAACTTAAGTAGAATATTTAGCACTATTACTCTTCAAGCTTGACCTCAGAAAATAGTTTTCTAAAGCACCATTTTATTTTCAGAATTGCCCTCTCCACAGAGGGTTAATTTACTTTTTCAGTCTGTATTTGTAACCCTTCAATAGAAGAGCAAGTTACATTCCGTGTTCCTTGGTTGTAAGTGTAAGTAGTAAGTGAAGGAGGTCTGGTGATTTGACTGATACCAGTTTGCTGGTCTTTGAACAGGCATTTGGTGAGGTATGCTCTCAGTGCAACACTAATGAGAACAAATTGTGTTACTGGCCTCTTAAAGACAATTTTATACACAAATGTGGTTCTTGGGTTATCCTTATTCACTTACATGATTTTATTTTTACAACACTGTAAGAAAGTTTAAGATAAAATAAAATCCAGAAGTTTTTTGGAACTGCTCTGCCTGTACTTGAAGAAGATTATTATACTTAGGGACACGTTTTATTTATTTGAGTGTTAAGCATACAGTCCAATTGTACTGCATTAGAATCTTTTAATTTTTATCAAGTGCTAGTTTGAAGAAGGCTGTTAACAATGAATGAGGACAAATGGCAGCTAGAAATGAAGCTGTTTAGTTCATTATAGGTAAGTGATGTGCAGTTGCTACCACACTAACCTCCTTAAAAAATACATGTTAGCATTTCCTATGAAGTTTAATTAGTTACAGAATTCTGTGGTGCTTTTATATATTGAAATGCTGCCAGTAGAGCAAAATCCAGTCTTTATATATACTGTAGGAAATAACAGTTTTCAGTAAGAAAAAAAGATTTAACAGCTGCCAAAATGGACCTCAAGCACTTGGAATGTGTTTTATTTGTAAATCTCTCCATAATCTGCTAGAGCAACTTGGGTACTTGATTTTCTATTTCTGTGCTAAATATATGTTTCAGGTGAAGGTTCTTCTCCTGAGAGCCACTGATGTGAAGTCAGTAGGAGTCGTTGGTTTGACATCTGAAGGATTATGTCCTTACTCACTAGCAGTGTCAAATCTAACAAATGACTGAAATGGAGAAGTCTTTCCTGTCTTTACTGACCCTAGAGAGTATCATTATCAAAAGCACCTTTCTTAAAGGTCCCTTCCAACGTAGACGATTCTATGATTCTATGTATTGGCACTTCAAAATCCTGTGGAGATCCTCCACACTGTGTATTGGATAGACTGAGAGTTTCTAGCTCCTGCTGCTTTTAGGATTCCCTCATTTCTCCTCTGTCACAGAACTAGGCTTTTGATTTTCTCTGTTGTGTTAATTAGCAAGAGTTAGCTAATTTTATGTAGAGTTCTCTGGGCTGAGGGAATAGCTGCCCAATGCATTGGCTGTAACAAGTACTGCCTTCCTTCCCTCTGCCTGCTTAAAGCCCAACCATGTTTCCAATCCTGTCCTGCAGTGTACCTCTCTCTTCTTTCCATGAAGCTACCTGTGGGACACGCTGAAA
This sequence comes from Numenius arquata, assembly GCF_964106895.1. NCBI lineage: Eukaryota > Metazoa > Chordata > Aves > Charadriiformes > Scolopacidae > Numenius > Numenius arquata. Next base: position 24,836,781 of record NC_133587.1, on the reverse strand, counting down.
CGGTATCAACAAATGATCCAGATTTGGGTTTTTTCTTCCAAATGATTCCTTTTATCATCATTCTTTCAGTGATATAGTTTATTGCACAACCTCAAAATCAGTAATCTCAGCATAAGGAAAGAGGTAACATAAAGTAAGGAGGCATGGCCAAAGTGAAAAGCCACAGATTTCTTACTTGGGTTTTTCTGCAGAGGTTAGTACAAGTCAACCATCTATCTGAGAGTGCTGGCTGAACAACTAACCTGTAAGCTGAGCAAATCTGTGTAGATGTGCTTGGCCTGTCTCTGTGCTTATGTCCATGCTGTGGCATCAGAAGTGACTATGGACAGTCACAGTCATGTCAGTAGTGGGCTTACACCTAGTCCAGCTTTTGAGCAATTACTCTGAGACCCAGTGGCAGGCCATCCACTGACATGGCATTTGTAAGGGCAAATTTGTCCTGGCAGAAAATGAGGCTTCAGATACTACAGAGGAAACAAATTGTCAGTCAGTTTAAACTGCATGGTCTTGTGCCCTGCAGGAAGGAAATCCCTCGTGTACAGTCAGGAGATTGAGGCCCGTGGCACCATGGCAAGTTCCTAACTCTGAACTGTGTAAGTAGGAGGGTGAGATGATGTGCCACAGAGCTAACCTGCTCCACAAATTGGATATGACGTGCTGGGTGTGCGTTTAACAATGCCAGTGAAAACTGGAGATTCATATTTATGCACTATGTCCTAAACAGAGTCTAAGCAGTCCTTGATTTTATATATTTTAACTTTGATTTCTTTTCCCACTTGCCTGCTGTTGATAAAATCTACATATGGAGAGGCCTGTTCTCATGCAGGAGACTACTGGCTTGTGGCTTTGACCCCTTGTGTCTACAAAGAGAGATCTCCAGGTGTTACCATCTGTCTCTTAAAATATTGCTTGGCATATAAATATCCATTTTCAATGATTTCACAAACAGCTGGCAGCTTTTGTTGTTGGTCTGATTCAAACCATAATTTTTCTGTGTTATTTCTCCTCCTCCTCCATCTTTCCTCTCCTTGACATGCCTACAGCCTCAGGGACTGCATTGCTTTGGACAGCAGCTTTTCCAGGACCCAAAGGAGATATTTTTAATAGGCTTTCACTGAATTTCACTGAATTTTTAGAGTTGGAAGGGACCATAAAGATCATCTAGTCCAACTTCTCAAGGCACTGAGAAGAATTTAAATTGCTTTAAAATTGCTAGTGTTATCTCCCCATTAAGCTCTCCCTCACACAGCAGTTGTACAGTGGCTTCGCTGTACATCTTGGCCTTTTGCCTCCTCTTTCAGCCAGGCTGACATCTCTGTTACCAAACCCAATGGGTTTGGGGTCTCTCCAGTCAGGCCTTCAGACCACTCTCTGGCTTCTGTAGTTCCTGCATTCAGGATTGGAACTGTAGCCTGGCTCACCTGCTGCTTCTTCTGTCAAAACCTTTGAGCAGAACTCAAAGAATATTGACATGTGCCCGTTTGTCCCAGGGGGTGTTAGAGTTCTGCTGACTCAGCTGTGAACAATTCTCTTCACTGTGAAGAGTCCCCTTGACTGTGCTTTCATTGTCTCTCCTTGCCTCTGAGTGCTTCTGTCTGCTTCTGAGCTCAGCTGCTGATTTCAGAAAAGAGGGGATCACATTTCTCTCTGTCTTACCAGTACCCAAAACAGTTCTTGTTCATTCTCTTCTTCAGAGAATTATAGATTTGCATTATGTTATCCCTGACTCTGAGCTGAACTCTTGATTCAGGAGTCTTTCTCTCCATCGGTGTTAGAGCGAAGGTTCCATGCCATGTAGCTGTAGTGTGTTGCTCACTGTGGAAGCTGTGTTGGTAGGCACTGTCCTGCTTACTGGAACCTTTCCATTCCTTGCACTGCTTGTTCTGAATTTGTCAGATAGGATCTGTGTGAGACACAATTATCTGTACCAAAATCAAGCCTTTCGATAAATAAATATGTCATTATAAAATAAACACTTTTTCCTGACATGTTTCCTCTGACTCAAGATGACATTGACATCTTCCAATTTCATAGCTTGAACTGACCTCGGGAAGCGTATATCTAGAATGAGTTAGATGAATTAGGCTCTAAGGGACTGTTCAGGCAGACCTCGATGACTGCAGCTGTGATACAGTATGGATATCTCAAGTTAGATGGGATAAATGGCAGATGAGGTCTTGCTGGGAAGTGTTTATTTGAGTGACCCAGCTATTCAAGAGACTGTCATTTAATTTCTACTCCAGCAGTTGAAAACACAAGAATTAGATGACAACTATTTATAATCAGCTAATTAGCTGTGCGGCTTAAACAATTACTTGATCAACACGGAAATAGAGAAAGTGAATCGGATAGTTTTGGCAAACCATGTGCAAGGCAGAGCAAACAAGCAGGTTGAATGTCAGGCTGGATTGACATTCAGTGTGCTTGCATTTCCAACCTTTATCTTTACTTCTAACTTTTTCAAAACAGTAATGGGAACGCTCTGCTCCTCACAGCATGACTTGGTGTGCTGTTAGACAAATTATTCTTTAATGGAAGAATAGGTTCAAGGGCAGGGGTGAGATCTTGGAAGACAACATTTCACAGTTATGCTTTCAAATCTTGAAGTTACCAAGGTCCTGTTATTAAATGAACTTTTGCTTTGGTCCTCAGCATTTTCTATTGGCCCTCAAAACACACTAAAATTATTTTACTCTGCTGTACTTTCAGTGTTACGTTCCTTGTGGCAGTTACCTTTGTGACAAGGGAAAAAGACCAGAAATTTTGGAGTACTTCAAATAACTTTCTCTTCCTACAATTTTTCATTGCTATGCTAAATAACATCTGTGAAATATCCTCCATTCCAAAAGCCCTTTATTCCACTCTCAAGCAACGTATCAAAAGAAGTAACATATTCCCTGTCCAAATGCCACTGGCCATGATGCTTTGTTGTGCAGCTGTGATTATTATGAAAGGGAAGACGTGCTCCAATGACAACTGCTACAGTCTTGATGTTTGAGCAAGCACCTAGCAAAGACTCCTGCGAGAACTTTCTCAGCTCGTTACTCCTTTGAAATCAGTAGCCATCACTACGGTACCAGTGCTCTGTGAGATCAGTAAAGTTGTAACTTTGCAATTTGGTTTATTTTCTGGATGCTATCAAGTAAACACAGCTGCAGTTGCTTTTGGGCAAATTGATTTTAGATGTTTTGACTAGTTGCTACTTACATTTTTGTTGGTGTTCTACTGCCTTTTTTTTTTTCCCTACTTCTCATGATATGGTGGCCAAGCCAGAAGAACACATCAGATCTGTTCATTTGAGAGCCTTCTGCCAGTCTAGAGATGTATGTTTTCTTATTTTAAGCCTTTCCCCACACTGCCAAACTGGTTGTCAAAGATCAAGGATATGTGCAGGAGTGTACTTGCCCTCCTACAAGAAGGCCAGAACTTTGATCTGAGCTGGTACGAAATGACTCAAAACAAGAGCATGTTCATTCTTCACAATCAAAATAATTTGTTCCCTAAGTTCAATGCATGATCCATGAAGCACACACAGTCCTGTGCCCCTAAAAATTTTCTTTCTCTAAGTGCTGCTGGTCTAGTGCTGGTCTAGGGTTACATGAACCTTGTCTGAAAAACACGCTTTTTTGGGTAAAATAACAACAGGCTTTTCATGTCTTATTGCCACATACCTTAACCCTGATGACTATAAGGAACCTACAACTGGACCAGATCTTCACAGCTTAATAAGGTAAGTGGAACAAGCTTACTTAGTCTGTGCATTAGTTTATTTTAAAAAGCTTTTTCTCATTTGAATTCTGTACAAAGGACTGAACCTTTTTATCTGGTTTTGGAAAGCAACGTTGGGAAACCACGTATCATATCAGAGTAACCGGACCTTGTTTTTTAGGCCAGACTAAGGTTTCTTAGTCTGCTGTATTTCTTGTGTGTATCATGCTGTGTGTTCAGCTGGGGCAAAAACAAGATGGAAGAGGCAGATTTCATAATATATTTAGGTTCAGAACCAAGAAGATGAGACAAGTGGGATGTTTAAATCGCATCTGAAATTGCCAGCATTGGTTACAGAGTGGTGTTGGAAATTTCACTCAATATTTTTAGACTCCAATCTACTTTAAGAAATCAGTTATCATCCTTTAATGACTTACCTATAAATGGTGAAATGTTCACTGAATTAAAGCTCATAAAAATTTTGATTACCCTTAAACCAAGTATCTAGCAACTGGGTAGAGCTATGTTGACTCTTTTTCCATCTCATTAGTCTGAGGAATGTTTAATTAGGCTAATGAAATGGGACATCATCAGTGAAATGGATGTCAGTTCTGAATTCTCCATGTAGTTATTCTTGTACAAGATACTTATTCAAAACCCCTTCAATGGTGAGAAGAACAAACAAATCCTGGGTGAGGATTTGAGTTACTGGATTAAGAGAGAGCTAAATATGTGCCCTAGTCATGCTCTGAAAGACAATCTCTTCTTGATTTTTTTTAATAAGACTGAGATACACCCTCAGCAAAGCGTTCAGGGTTGCGAAACATGGGATGGATGAGTACTTTTGCCATCCCAGGTAGGGAGCTTCAGCTCGGAGATATTTGAGACCTGTTTTTGGCCTCAGCAGTTCCTACCTGCTGTCAAGAAACTGTGAAGGGGTGATAAATAGCATATAGCTCTGACGCAGTATGTCCTTTGTGGCAGGACACATGTCCATGGGTATTTTTTGAATCATGTTATGTGGAATGGATGGGAGAATGCTCATGTTGGTCTTTAACAGATAGGAAATTCTCAAGCAGAAATGGGCCATTTGGAAGAAGTAAGAGCCAAATCCTAGTTTAATGTCCCAGCTTTGTTAAGAGTATGGGTGCTCTTCACAAAGCTCCAAGGAATTGAGAGATTTTGCCCCCAGTGGGCTGGTAGTGCCTCACATCTGCTGGTTGTAGCAGGTCCTGAGCGCAGACCTCTTTGGGGTAGGTCACTTTGTGTGGGCGGCCTTCCTCAAACCTGCAGCTCAGCCTCACCATTCAGCATTGTCTCAGTACTAGCAGATTCCTGAGCCCTCCTCTTTCTTTATGTGGTTTTTTTTTGTTGTTTTGGGGTTTTTTTGTTGTTTTTGGTGTTTTTTTTTTTCCCCTGTGAGTTGCTCTTTCTACTTTGTGGCATATTTTTATCTCGGGAAGCAGAGCAGTAGCTGTGGCAGGAGGGACATCTGTGAGTTGCTCTTTCTACTTTGTGGCATATTTTTATCTCGGGAAGCAGAGCAGTAGCTGTGGCAGGAGGGACATGTCGTTGTGTTATCTGGAGGTGGGAGTGCAGCTATGGAGGAAATGTGGCTGGTGTGCCAGCAGGGGATACAGACCTGGGGGAGGCAGAAGGAGCTGCAGAGCTGGAGGTACCCCAGTGAGCTGCAATAGACTGAGTTGCCCAGGAACTGAGCCCCACCACTCCTTCCTGCTCATGAAGGGCAAGAAAGTGTGGTGTATGTTCAAGCACCATTGCTCCTAAGTGGATATAACTTCTTAATAAATAAAATAACTTCTTAATCCAGGTAATAGCCCTATCGGAGGAGATGTGATACTGGACCTGATGGTTACAAGTGAGCTTACCAGTGATGTCAAGACTGGAGGTAGCCTGGGCTGCAGTGATCATGCCCTGGTGGAGTTTACAGTCCTGAGGGATATAGGTCAGGGGAAGAGTAAAGTGAGGACCCTGAGTTTTAGGATACTAAACTTTCAGCTCTTCAAGGAGTTAGTCAATAGGACCCCCTGGGAAACTGTGCTCACGGACAAGGGAGAAGAAACAGAGCTGGCAGATCTTTAAGGATACTTTCCATAAAGTGCAAGACTTCTTGATCCCCAGGTGTTAAAAAATCAGAAAAGGAGGGGAAGAGACTGGCATGGCTGAGTTTTGACCTGTTGGTCAAACTAAAGGGCAAGAAAGAGATGTACAGGCAGTAGAAGCAGGGACAGGTGTCACTGCCCGGTTGTGTAGGGAAGGCCAAGGTGTAGCTGGAGCTGAACGTGGCAAGGGATGCAAAGAATAATAAGAAGGGCTTCTACAGGTATGTCAGCCAAAAAGGCAGGTCAAAGAAAGTATATCCCCCCTGATAAGCAAGATTGGCAAACTGGTAACAACAGAGGAGGAGAAAGCTAAGGTACTCAACAACTTTTTTGCCTCAGTCTTCACTGGCAACCCTTCTCCCCACACCTCTTGAGATGATGGACCACAAGGCAGGGACTGGGGGAGAAAAGTCCCTTCCACTGTAAGAGAGGTCAGATTCATGATCACCTGAGGAACCTGAACACAGAGAAATCTATGGGAGCTGACAAGATGAATCCCAGAGTCCCGAGGGAACTGGCTGATGGAGTTGCCAAGCCACTCTCCATGATGTTTGAAAAGTCGTGGAAGTCAGGTGAAGTCCTCGGTGACTGGAGAAAGGGAAACATTGCACCCATTTTTAAAAAGGGTAGAAAGGAGGACCCTGGGAACTACTGACCTGTCAGCCTCATCTCTGCACCTTGAAAGATCATGGAACAGATCTTCCTAGAAGCTATGCTAAGGCACACGGTGGACAGGAAGGTGATTCGAGACAGCCAGCATGGCTTCACTGGGCGCAAGTCCTGTCTGACCAACCTAGTGGCCTGCTATAATGGAGTGACTGCATCAGAGGACAAGGAAAGTGCTATGGATGTTGTCTATCTCAACTTCTGTAAGGCCTTTCACACGGGCTCCCACATCATTCTCTTTAAACTGGAGATAATGGATTTGGTGGATGAGGAATTGGTTGGATGGTCACATCCATGTTTTGGTCAAAGGTGCAATGTCCAGATGGAGCTTGGTAACAAGTGGTGTCCCTCAGGAGTCTGTACTAGGACCAATACTGTTCAATATCTTCATCAATGACATAGTGGGATCAAGTGCACCCTCAGCAAGTTTGTGGATGACGCTAAGCTGAGTGTTGTGGTTGACACGCCTGACAGATGGAATGCCATCCAGAGGGACCTGGACAGGCTCGAGAAGTGGGCCTGTGTGAACTTCATGAGGTTCAACAAGGCCAAGTGTGAGGTCTTGCACTTGGGTTGGGGCAACCCCCAGTATCAATACAGGCTGGGAAATGAAGGCATTGAGAATAGCCCTGCCAAGAAGATCTTGGGGATACTGGTGAATGAGAAGCTGGACAGGAGATGACAATGTGCGCTTGCAGCCCAGAAAGCTGGGCCGTATCCTGTGCAGCATCAGAAGAAGTGTGGCCAGCAAGTCAAGGGAAGTGATTCTGCCCCACTACAGCACTCTGGTGATACCCCACCTGGAGTACTACATCCAGCTCTGGACCCCTCAGCGCAGGAAAGATATAGACCTGTTGGAGTGGGTCCAGAGGAGGGCCACAAAATGATCAGGGGGATGGAGAACCTCTCCTGTGAGGACAGGCTGAGAAAGTTGGGGTTGTTCAGCCTCAGGGACACCTTATTATGGCCTTTCAGTACTTAAAGGGAGCCTACAGCAAAGATGGGGACAAACTTTTTAGCAGGGCCTATTGCGATAGGACAAGGGGTAATGGCTTTAAACTAAAAGAAGGAAGATTGCAATTAGATGTAAGGAAGAAATTTTTTACATCCCTGGAAATATTCAAGGCCAGGTTGGATGGGGCTCTGAGCAGCCTGATCTAGTTGAAGATGTCCTTGCTCATTGCAGGGAGGTTGGACTAGATGACCTTAAAGATCCCTTCCAACCCAAATTATTCTATGATTTTATGATGCACTTCTGAATGATATGCGCACTTCTGAAAAGTATTTTCACAGGTTCCAGGCCAACTACAAAACCTGGAGGAACAGAAGGAGCAATGCTAGAATAAAATTTAATTTTTTTACTTCAAATCAAATTATCCTTGAAAGCACATGATGCCTCCCTTGGCCTACCATTTTCCAACTGTGGTAGATTTTACCATGAAAAACAGCCTTCATGGTTTATTTTCTTTCTTTTTGAAGTGCAAAGCAAACTTCCTTTTGTTTCTTCTTTTATTTGAGCAGTTTCCTGCTGTGATGGGTGCAAAGGCCCCTCTACCTAGGGAGTAATAAAGACATTCAGAAACTACCACTGGCCACAGTTACTTGCTGTAATCCTCCTGATACACGTAGCACTGGTAGCTATGTACCTATCCACATTTTTCTAAATCTCTCTGCGTTTTTAGAAAAAATGTCCAGGAGCTGAGATGGAGATAGACAATAATATCTCTTTTCCTCTTTTCTATTGTACACTGAAAGGGAAGCTAAGGAGCAAAATACCTCCATGTGAGCTTTTGAAACAGGACTGGATGAGCCGTAGTTCATTAGTCCCCTTAGCAATAAAAAAGACAGTCATGTAAAACTGGCACAAGGGGGCAGATGTGCACCATTAAAAAGTCTTCATAGTTGAAGCTTGAAATTGTTTTTATGAATGATCAGAATTAGCTGCAGGACGTAGTCTGGTAATTGTCTTGTTATGTGCATAAATAGCTATGTTAATTGTGTTTTAAGTAAAATTGTACTGTATATTTAATTAGAATGAAAACTCACATTTCTACATAAAATCAAAATGGTTTAGCAATACAAATGGATTGCAAAATTTGATTTCCAGTGCAGATCAATAGCAGAGATAACTAGGGAATAATAATATGTTTCTTCAGTATTTTTTACTGGATCAGATGAGACGAGCCATTCAACTATCATAATTCAATGTTTAAAATATAAACATATTTGCACCATATTGTTGTGGTGCTTAAAGGTGTCCTAGTACTTAAAAATGTGTATGTGCTCCCTGAGCAGTGATAATTACTTGGAAACCTGTGGTGGTGCCTATGATGGTGTCTTAGGAGTTCGTGGAGTTAAATATGTGTACGAAATGCTGTATATGACTGCAAGAAGAAAGCTGGTACAGGAAGCATGGTGAAGGAAAAGCTTCAGTAAGAGATGCTACAGCAGCAGAGGTTTCATTATGCTATTAAGACAAATTAATCTGCTGGAGAGAGAACTACTCATGCAGTGATAGGATTTTTCTCCCCAAACCTCTCCTTGCTGTGACATACACTGCATCTTCATTGCCTGATCTTTTCCACACTTCATCCAAAGCAAATTAATATTTTTTGATTTTTCTTTTTTTTTAACTAAAACACAAAACTCAGGTACTGGAGATAAAAGCAGTAATTTTATTTCATGTGATTCCATTAAAATCGAGCTTTTATTGCTGGCTGGAATTGGACTTAACATAGCACTTTGTTGCTTGACCAATGGCAAATTAAAAAATCGTATCCTATTTAGATTCATCTCCTTTTTCAATATGCAAGACATGGAGATAAGGCTTTGCAAGAACAGGAGTGTTTCATGAGAATTTCACTGTGGCTGAGTTGAAATTAATGGAATTAATACAGGAGAATAAACTATTTGTACATATGTATACAGGGTGAGTCTGCAATTCAGTTTTCATTTGGGAGACTTTCTGTGGAAGGAAAAGGCACTCAAGACTGTTTAAAAATCTCACTGTTTTATTGTTACGATAACATTGTGCCAGCAGATGATTAAAACTTGCCTCGAAGCACTGGGGGCTCTGTTCAGCTGGAGACAGTGCAGAGATGAGTAGATGATGCTTCCCTGCCACCTTTCATGTTTCCAAGCACAGTTCTCAGCCTCACTTGGATTGTTCCAGGACAGAAATGAGGATATTCCTTTCCAAACCGTTGGTATCTGGCTGTCAGAGTCATCCCTGACTGATGTTCCCTAAATATTTCAATTCTTCATTTTACCTACTGACCTGTATTACTGACATGATAAGCAGTTCCTTTGCCTTTTCTTTATGCAGATGCTTTCTATAAGAGCATAGCTTTAATTTCTCTTTCATATTTGCCAAATGTATTATTTTCTTAAAAAAATTCTTCATATGCCAGTTGCAAATAATTTCAGTTCTTCTCTCAATTTCCTCCATTTTCTCTCTGTTTCTCTCATTGCCTAAAATGAGTACAAGGATTAAGAAAGCTCCAGCAGAAGTGCAGAAAGATGGACAACTTCTATCTTGCTCTAAGAAGTGGAGCCAGTTGCGTAGGGCCCACCTGAGGTCCATGACTGTGATGGAGAGAAAAGCCTGGGCAGCATCTGATCCATCAGACACTGCTAAGACTTGGCTTCTGCTCCTCTTGGGCCTCTGTAGAAAGTCTGGTGCTCTTATAGCTCTGCTTGTTTCCTCATATTTATTAGGTCTACAAAATTACATCTCCTTTACCGCTTTCTTCCAACTTGGGTGCATGTGCCTGGGTCCTCTGTGGCTCTTCCTTACACTTGGGTATCCTGGTCTTGGAGATCCAGCTGATGTGCTCCAAACTAGAACTGGATAACATGGCAATAAAAAAAATAATCATTTGGCATGAAAGTGAATTCAAACTCAGGCTGATGTAGAGTTTTAGATGTGGCTGTGTGGTTTCACTTCCCTGAGTAGAATCAAAGACTGGCTCAAGTCCCTGGGAATGAGCCTCTGTGAAAAGCCGTGCATTGAAGGCCTGCTTCTCCTAGCTTTCTGTGTGGCACCATACCATCTCCTCTCCTTTATTTTAGAATATAATAAAGTGGCTGATAAGTGGTTAGTTGCCATGATTGCCCTTTTCCAAGCTTTAAGTGTAGATCCTACAGCTACTTTTAAGGAATCTCCATGGCCTTGAATTTTAATTGCTTGTGGTTCATTAAACTCCTTAGTTATGTCCCTAGCTCCTTAGCCTGAATATCACCGGGATGCATTTTTTAACATTTTTCTACGTATTCTCTTTTCCAGTCATAATGTTACAAATAAGAGTTCCAAACCTGCTTTCAGCTTGTATTTTTGTTGGGTTTTTTTTCTCTACAAACAACAATTTACCTAATTAATTTTGACTGTAGAATTGCTGAATTCCTACACTGTGCTTTGGGAACGTAATAAGAGCAGAAGATATGAGAACTTAATTTTAATTTCAGATTTTAATTTTTTTTTTTATAGCTGATCATTGCCAAGATGTTATAGAGACACTTTGACTAAAACAAAAAATAAATAAATTACTAAAAGCAGGAAGACTGAGTACTAAAATAAAGCTATTTAGCATGTCATAATCTTTTAAATTCTAGTTACCTGCTCTTTAAACCCAGGCTAAAAGTGATTTCTTTGTAACATGATCCAGTCCCACAGGAAATGTCCTGACATTATAAAAGTAATTTTAAACTTTGTACATTATTTACACAATATGATCAAGAACATTTCCAAGTACATTGATGAAGACTTAATTTATGGTCTGTCAAGAGGAAATGTCTGGCATTGAAACAATTTCCCTGGTTCATCTTTCAACTCCAGTTTGTTTTCTTTCTCAAGTTTTACTTGTCAGTGTTTATTAACCTACATTTGACAAGACATATAGTTTTAGCCAATCCATTCTTGTAGGTTGATCATCGTTGTCCTGGCATATTGTACAAGTTGTTTCTGACCTCAGTCCTCTGAAAACATGGAAAACAGTATTTCCTAAGTTTTAGTGGAAGATTTGTGATAAACATTGCTATATTTACTGAGTGTTTGTAAAGCACCAAATTATGTTCAGCTAATGACTGTTTAGTGCTGAAGTCCAGCACATCTCACAGCTGGACATTAGCTAAAGAACACAAGCTGGTCTAAATGTAATAGCTGTTTATTGTCTCAAGAAAAAAACAACTAAGTTTTATCCCAGAAAGCCTGGGTAAAACTTTTAAACCAGACAGTTTTACAGACGTGTTGTCATTCCTCAAATTAAGAATATTTCTGCACCGCCTGTCCCTGCTGTAGGAGCTATGAATGGTGACTCAGTAAAGGATCACTTTCTGTAGCTGTTTTTTTCAAAGGTGCTGACACAGAGTGCTGTAGAGCAATATTCTGCCATGCATAAAACCAAGTCATTAAAATCGTGCGCTGCTCTTAAAGTACAACTTAGAACAGGAGGAGTATTATTCCCTGTGTCCTGACCCAATTTGTGTTTGCATCATTATTTTCTATTTTCATAATTCTAATTATTTTCTATTTTGGTATTAATTTACTGGTTTCGGTGGAGAGGAAACTGATTTTGTTGGTATACAGTGTTGGTATACTAGGTAGTGTCCAGGCTGCTGCACTGGTACAGAGTTGGGCTGTTGAGTTCTTTATTACACTAGAATTGCTGCTGCTTCCCAAGATGGCTTGTTGGTACCTTTTGTAAGCAACAAGTAATTAATAGAGAATTTTTTAGTGAGTTTTGCTTAAATAGTTATCTCTGGTGGTGCTATAACTTAGAAGTCATGCTATGAGAAAATTTTATATGCAGTGACTAGAAAATAAGTCTGGATGAAACAATACCGGATTTTCCAGTGAAAACTTGGACATTTGTTCCCTGAAGATTTTAGTGACTATTTCTCCTGGTTTTGTATCTGTGCTTTGCAAAACTCTTCGTGAACAAGCAGACAGGTGATCTGCTCAGTCAGCCCCAGCTTTAAACTCTGAGAGAAGTGACAGGTGGAAGAAAAGAGAGAAAACAGGACAATAGAACATGTCTTACAGAGTTGAGAAGTGCTTGTGATGTTTTTTTCCTTTTTTTGCCAGATCTTCAAACATCATCAGTCAAATAATATAGAGGAATTCATTCTGTAACCCTTGTTGACTCCATGTGGCAGAATTCAATGAGGATGTGACAGGTATTTTGAAGTTGCACCACAAAGCTTGCAGTTCAGCTCTTGCTTCCCTGGCTGAAAACATCGTCACTGCCAAAAAACTATCAAAGGCGGTAACTAATTTTCAGGACCAGAACTGAAAAGGTTACTATGGCCCGTAGATATCTCTTCCACTTCTTGATTTCAAATATTCAGTGTTTCATTTTGCTCATGGGGTGGATTTGTTGTGAAATGAATCATACATTTACATCTCTGCATTCAGACTGAGATCTTACGTGTAGCAATATGCATCAGATGTTAAATACAATATTAACAATGGCATAAAAAGACAATCCATTGTATATATTGAGGTTCACGAATCCTTAATTTCTGTCCTACATATAACAAAGGAAGTGATCTATGCTGTCCAAAATGAAACCTGAAGTAATGCTAAAAAGTAAAAAGCAAAATATGCTTGGATACTGGATATGCTAAGATCAGGAGTGTCTTATTATGTCTTAGAAGTGTCTTATGTCAAGTGTCCCTGGAAGAAATACTGCGAATTTGGAGAAGAATCACAATTTATTAATAGCTTATTGGTGACTGAGTAGCTTTTCTTGGCAGTACGTCATGGATGCAAAACAAATTCCTGAGTGACTAATGTCTTTTTGCTCTCATTTAATATTATCAAGTGGTTATTACATGATTGTCTGGTGGAAGAACATTATGGGATGAAGTTTTGACCCTTTTACTTTCCTTAGGTTCTTGTTCCTACCAAGAGTTTACATGCAAGTTGAGCAAGTTGCTTACTTTTGTATAAACTAGTGAAGGATGGCTCTCAATATTTTCACTTTTAAACAAGTCTATTATATTAAAGATGCTGCTTTAGTTACGATTTAAGATCTCACTTCAGCTTTCTTTGAAGTGTATTTCAATGTGTACGTACGTATATGTGCCTACCTCTCACCATTGTTAACAGATACATGAAAAGCTTACTGGGACTTTACTGTTTAGAATTTACTTTTGGTTGTGTAAGGCGAAGTCGAAAGCAGAGATGCAGTTCTGTGGGTGGTTTTGCCTGATGTGATCTATGTCAGTAAGAAAAGGAACCAGCCCTGCCCAGCCAGCCTTTTGTTTTGCCCTGTACTCTCCTCACTATTACGCCAGCAGAAGTGTCTGCACAGCCCATCAGTGAACAAATCCAGCAGCTGAGCACGACTACAGCTAACTCACAAAAAAAAAAACCCCAAAACCCAGAAGTTAGTTTTAACCTTGATCAATTCCCTATCCCAGGTCCTGGCATGACTGATGAATGCAATCCGCTACTCGGTACTAGAGGTCAGCCAAGAAAGAGCAAAAAGCCTGTCAGAGCTTATTAGTAGAAGATAAATTTCTGAGTAGAGAATCTTTCTTCAGTGACATTATAGCGTTGTTTTCACTGCTGTTTTCCAGAGTGTAGGACACCTTTCTTTTTTAAAAAAGTAAAGAATCTAGTTAGATTTGTGTCCAATTTTTGTGTGTGTGTGAAAGGTTTTTTTCCTGTCTTTTAGGGTATTTGCAATAAAGAGCAATGAAGTTTCAGTCTTGGTAAAGAACTCTAATAGAACAGGAACAGTAAAGGGTAGGTGTCCTACCTTGCTAACACCAGTTTAATTTCATCAGTTGTAGGCATACAGGAAGCTCTGGGTGTGGTGTGGGGTTTCGCTGGAGATTGTCATGTTGCTGTCATGGTACATTTGTCCTGTGTAGATGGGGTTTGAGCCAAAGCATAGCTACTGATTCGCAGTTCAATATCAGTAAGAATTTTAAAGTCAAATTTTGTGTGGAAGTAGAAACATAATCATTAGAATTTAAATTCTTCTGACAATGTTTTGAGCTTATTCCTACTCTGTTTGAAGGAGGTTTGCTAAGATTCTTAAGCTAAATATGGGATGTTTTGCTATGCAGCTTGGATAAACATATTCGAGGTATGTTAAGATAACTAGCCTGGATCCTGCCAATTGTGAAGGCATGGTTTGCGAAGTAAAACCTGATCAAGGAGCTAGGTGAGAGCTTCAGTGTTTTGCTGTGCTGAACTCTACATTACTGTAGCTGTCAATACTGAATTAGCTACATCAAGGCTAACTTGGACGTGTTTACCTGAACTGCAGGGACTTCAGCAGACATGCCCATTGTGTACTTCCAGCAAATATAAGAGAAACTATAATGCAAAGTACTCATTAGAAGATAAACAACAATTCAGTTTCTGGTGTCAGTAAAACTTAATAGGATTCATGGGGGTTAGGGAAAGCATTCCAATTTGAGATGACAGTCTACTAGCCAAAGTAGAGACTGTGGGCGGGAAGTTGTGCTTGGCTCTTTCCCTTGATTACGTCCAAAGTGAAAAATAGAAACAAAGATCTAGTAAGCCCAAAAAGCAAGGTAGTCTGGGGCTTGATTTTACTTGAGCTATACCAATGCCAAACACTTGAGAGTGAAATTCAGACACTATAGCACTCACTGAGGAACATTCATTTCTGCCCTTGATTTGGTGGGCAAAGATGTTGTCCAGTCTGCTTAGGAGAGGAAAACTGGGGTTTCTGTGGAAAAAAGTCCACTTTTATCTGCTTTCTTAAAAGGGAGAAACTTCCTGGGCTACCTGGAAAATCCATGCCCTTTCACTTGGCAGCTATATTTTGAGCAAACTTTTCAGGCTGTTACAGGAAACAGATGTAGGTTTTAAGATCTGTCATTACATATTTATCTATTGTGTATGTGTGGCCTTGCAGCAGAAAAATGTTCTGTACCAACAGTATCTGCATCTTGTTTTATATAATCCCTATAATATTAATGGGATAACATTAGAGATAGCTTTAAAAATAAGTAGTGTATCATTTCATGTTAGTGTTCATTGCTTTCTAGGTCTATATTTAGAAATAAGCATGTAAGCCTCTTCTGCTTGGGCCAACAGAGATAATACAAGAAAACTATAAATGTTGGGTTGCCTGTGTCCTGATTTCCCATGCAGACCCTCAATAATGCAAATTGTTGAGCCAGCTCTGGTTACGGGTGTTGATAAACAGGTAGGGAGTTTTTTTCTCTCTGTGATGACAATTCTTTCCCTTCCTTGCTCCTAACCTGTGGGCATAAACTCAATAAACTTAATAAAATCAATAAACTTAGCAATAATAGACTCGTTACCTTCAGTAATTTTAGTAATTTCAGTAATTTTAGTTACCTTCAGTAATTTTTCAGTAATACCTTCAGTATTTTTTTTTCCCTCACAGGAATCTAAATATATTTTCTTCATCAAAGACAAGATCGTGAATGAGAGTGACTACTTTATAAAACAAGACATTATAAAAAGAAAGGAAACCGTGTTTGAATGCCTAAGCTTTCTGCAGGCAGCCCAATTAGCAATAAAGGAGCTTTGACTTTATGGAAAAGCTATGATGGTAACTCTATTAGAATGAAAAAAGACAGACTTTTTTCAGTCTTTATCCCTTTAAAAATCTTATGGCCATTTGCATTTTTTTTTTACTATTGAATTTCTAACCTATTCATCAAGAGACAGACACTTTACACATTAAATTATGCTTTTGTGTGTGTATATTCAATAGGTCCTTTCACTCCCCTAAATCCACTATTAGTCCTATTACAATGTTTGCTTACGTCTTTTCTGTGTCAGGAAGCTTCTTGCTATTCAAGTCTGCATGAAATAACAACATTTCCTAATTTCATACAGTCCTAGGATATCAGAGCAACCCACTGAGCAGTTGTTCAGCTGGTGAATTAGCTGTATGAATTCGTTGGTCCTTCGCCCATTGTATCTGCTCGGGCACCTGGTGTGGGAGAAGTCCCAACTTTCCCATCACAGCAACCCTGTTAGATGTTCCCCTCCCCCTTCTGCTCAGCAAACAGCACATACCTAAAATGTCTTTGGTGATGATGAAGGCTCCCTGTCTTAATTTTAAACCTGACATACCCAGTGTAGTGGTGTAATTCAGGCTTTGTCTGTCACGCATCCTGTGCCCTGGGATACAGGAGGGCAAGACTTAAAAAGCGTTAGGTTCTTCTTCCTCTCCCCTCCATTATCCCAGCAAGTAAGTGCCATGTACTCATGAATCATTTATGTATGATGTTTTTTTCCAGTTAAACTACAGCCACAAGAGCTTGGAAATGCATAAATTTAAATATATTTAAAGAATTTTAAAATTAACACGACATACACCAAGTCCCTTGAGAGTGACTGAGTGACGTTCTTTCTCTCAGAGGGACTGCAGTTTAATAAAATAACCAGGACTTCATAATAGATTTTATGTCTGAAATGTAAAGTTCCAAACTTACTGCGCACTCCCAGAATGATCATATATCATCATTAAAACTGGGCAGATAGTGAGAAATTGTTTGTAAACATGACTTAATTAGATGCACACTACTGAGTCATTCTTTTCTTTTAAAGGTTTGGTGAGAAGCGGGCAGGAAAAAAGAGATTGAATGAGCTTCGAAGCCTTAATTTGGTCAGCCAGGCTTTTTCAAATGGAGAGAGAAGAATGAACAGCCTATGCCTTTGCAAACTCAAACCACATTGTCTTAATTCCTCCAATTCATCACTCCGATGTTCACCTTATACACAGAATGGGAGTCTGGACAAAGTTAGCATCCCCTGTCCTGCTATAAGTAGCAGCATTTTGTGTTATATTGGATGAAGTTCATTCAAAATAACTCTTCATCGGCCTTGGAGCTCGGGCAGCAGTTGGGTATTTGAACTATTAGGGGCAGTGTAAAGTTTACAGAACACTCTAAAAGTGCGGCCTTGAATCCTGTGCAGTTTGGAAGGCTGACATGAGGCGCAGTATATGAATCACAAAAACCTCTAAACCCTTTTGCAGGGGAATGCCGCTTTTGAGAGACATTTTAGGCAGCGAGGGGGAAATACTGGCCTGAATGTAAATTTTGTGAAGTTAAAATAATTTTCAGCAGCTCCAGAAGGCCAGCATGCTTTAGCAAGATATTGGAACTCTTATAATAACAATGTACTTTTAGAGATAACAGTAGGTAATAGAGCCTGTAGGGCAAACAAGGATAGGAGATATCCTAACATTCTGAGATTTGATGCTGCAGCTCACTCCAGAGAAACAGAGTTTACTTCAGTTCCAAGGGCTTCAGAACCAGGCACAATCTAACGTAGAGAGAATTAAAAAAGAATAAACTCAAAATTCTGTTACTGTTTTCTTTATTCTGCTAGCCAGCACTTTCAACTTATGGCTAAAACATTAATATTCCAGGAACAGAAGAAAAGACCTTTTCTGGACAGCTGTTTCCATAGCTTCTGTCTCATTGCGTCCTCTTTTAATAATAGTAAATGGAGATGGCTTTTGAAAGTGTGATAATTGCCACACTAGCTTAAACATGATAAAAGAAGAATAATGAATTTATTTTTCAGGCAATCGGATAATTTAAGCAGTACTGTATGATGGCCAGGAAGGTTTCACAAAGTGCTGTGAAATACAAAAGGACCAAGAACATTATAATGAAAACAGACAAAATTATGGTATCAGCTCCTGGAAAGTAAAATCACGCTGAGGATGTCACCTCAGTGTTGCAACTTTCTGACTCTGATAGTCTGCTTGATCAGTTTGCACTAATAAGCAAAGATCTATTTTATGCTGTGACTCTGAGCAATCAGGCAGCAGAGAAGCAAAAGTTTCTTTTCTCACAGGACTAGAATATAGTGGAAATAGCTGAGTCTGTATTATGTGTGTTAGCATTACAACTACTGCAATTCTCTTTCTTGTACTTTCACAAGTAGGTTTAGCCTCTTGTCACAGTAGGGTGGTATTCTGTTGTGAAAAAGCCGTTAGAAACAGTGGGAGAAAGGTGCCATAACTGCTATGCTGTGCTGCAGAAAATCAAGTTCAACTCTGATACCAACATTACACTTTTTAATGATAATATTAATTACATTCAACTGACAAGTATTTTAAACAAATACAGTGGACTTTGGTTCCACTATGTAAACCCGGTCACTCTAATAATAACACTTGGCATTTTTATACATTCTTAGTGCTTCATATCTATCAATTAGTCAATACAACATTCTTATAAAGTAGGTGGGTAGAATGTAGTACTCCTCCTTTACAACAAATAAAATGAGTCAAAAAGGCAAATGACTGCCCAAGGCTGTGCACTGAGAGAGTTGCAGAATTGGGATTAAAGCTGTAAGGAACTTGTGAACATGCTGCTTCATTGGTGATACTTGTTCTGCACAAATGGCCAATAAACAAAGAGGAATGCAAAGTTCCCTGTTGATAGAGAGATGAAGAGAGATGAACTCTAGATTTTTTTTTAAGAGCAGAATCTCTTCAGTGGAGCTGTAAGTACTTTGTTTAAATAGTTTAAAAAAGCTACTCTCTAGACTGCATTACTTTGCCAGCTCAGCATAAAACAAAACAGATATAGAAGGAATAGCATCTAGATCATGACCCAAAGTAGAGATGTTAGTAAAAAAATCAACAAGGACCTTTAAAATGTCTGAATCTGAATGGTGACATTTTGTCTGCTGCCTTATATGACGTATCTTCAAGATGATGTTGAATATTTATTTTTATTGAAAAGATCAAAGCATACTCCTGAAACCTTTAAGGGAAATTGTGGCTTCTTCATCCTCTCCCTTTTAGTGAAAAGAAGATGGAGCTGATTGATAACAAAGCAGAGTACTTGATAGACAATCAGTGGTACACGTAGTAAGTTGGTAAATGTCCTGAGAACATTTTGATAATCCAGCCAATCTGTACCTGTAGGGTGCTGTATTTGTATGAATTTTTATCTTGGTGGAATAAGGCATATCTGATTAATTAAACAACCCGTAAATGAAATCACAAAAGATGTGCTTAAAGGTATCCAATTGTTATAAGGTATCCTAAAATAATATAATAATTTTTTAAAATCAATAAATTTTTGCAGATTAGCCCAATAGAGTGCTTATGTGTTGTGTCCAAAATGTTTCTAGTACCTGGTTTAACTCACAGCTAATACAGGAGTCTCCCTTGGACAGGAGAGATCTTGACCTTTTAGGTCAGATTATGTTTTGCTTTCTTAAATTGAAAGTTAAATAACCCTACTGCAAGAGGGAAGTGAATGAGGTTCATTAGACTTCAGTTTAAGGCTCGATTTGGGTGCCTACACTCAGCTCACATACCCTGGCATTTCCCACCTGGCCTCCAGCTGCCAGTGCAGCGGGGCACCGATCTCTCTTAGATCTCCTGGCTTATCTATAGCCCTAAATAAATAAACTCTGCCCTAGGAGTCAATGCAGATGTCAACTTCAGTTGAGTTGGTCACTGTAGTGCTCTCTTTGTAGTAAATGCAATGAGAGGAGTTGTGGAGTGAGACTAGTCTGACCTATTTTAAATGTTTTCCTTAGGGTGAGAAGAACTGCACCCTGGAGTCTATCGAACATTAGCTCGTTCTCCATTGAATGGAGCAGGCTGGGAAGGCTAGCTCTGGTGTGTTTACACTGGAGACGTGTGTCGTTAATCATATGAACCTTGTCGAGTGTGACTGAGCACAGAGCAGCCTGGAGCAGTTTGGGGCAGCTGATCTATCACTTTGTTATTGGTTTCTTGGGACATCACTTTGCATTATGTCTGAATTAAGCTGCAGAATCCCGTCTGTGCTCAAGCTGGTGTGCAAGGAGGAAACCTGCCACAAGATTCTCCAGGTACAGTATATCCAGCTGTTCTGTAGGAAATTTCGATCCTTTTTTTTGGCCATTGTAGGCCCAGAGGAATTTTTAAGCATAGAATTCAGAATCAAGTAATCAAAGGAATCCTGAGGTGGCAAGAACTTCTAATCAGTTCAGCTGCCATTTTCAGTCAGAATTTATACGTCTATACCACTGATTAATATGGCTGCTGACTTCACCAATGTTAACAGGCTTTGCTGAAGAGATATTATTACATTAAGAGTGATTAAAGATATATTGCAAGAAGTAATGATTCACAGGACCATACTTGTTATTGAAATGTTGACAACATTGATATCAGGATTTTAATATCCTGCTTGATAATTAAACTTCTGCCTGGCAAAGATTTCCTCTGGGTCTGCTGTATGGGAACCAGATACTACCTCTGAGTTACTGAAGAGAATTATATTCATGTACTGGTCAGTGAAAGATTGCCACTAGTGCTTTATTCTTGGTAATGTTTCATAAAGATGAGCCTAAAGTTACAAAGAGCAGCTGCCAGCTGAGGAGAAAAAATCAGGCTCTCTACTCTTTGAATCTTCCAGCTTGTCTTCAGTTTCAGGCTAACATGCTTTAGGGTACTCTGTGCTGTCAGGCTTTCATTTGATATGGGGGTGTGGTTAGACTAAGGAAAAGAGAGAAGCTTTATAAAAGAAAACATCAAAGAATGATGAGCTCCTTGCAGATGTCAGCGTTGTACAGCACATTTTACATGAATTATTGGTGTTGTCGACTCTTCTGCTGGAGCACAGAGAAGAATGGGCTCTGCTTCAGTTCACTGCTCGATTCTTGATTTCCCTTAAAATAAATGAAACAAAAGACAGCTTATTAAAGAGAAGGCGTTGTTTGGAGGCTGCCATGGAATGATAACTGCTATTTTACTGTTTTTCTAATGGATTTCTTATTTTTTCAGACTTTTTAATTAAAATATCTTTAGTGTGGCTTCCTAGGGGAAGAAGGGTTGTAGTAACACGCCACATTTCTTTGCATAGCTTTCCAAATCCTCTTCTGGAGAAAGTCTGTTGACTAATACCAATCCAATGTAACAAAAAGGGGAAGTGCTATGAAGAATCATAATTTCCTATATGGTTTAAGAAAATATAAAGCCAGGCTAAAAAAACAGGCTCTGCTATATCCTTATTGAAACAAAGACTGCAGAGAGAATTCAGACACCAGGTAATCCATGTGCAACAGAGAAAATAGCAGCTATCCTGTTTTTTGAAAACACACCATTTGTTGGTCACAATTTGTTAGATATCGGAGCCGAAATTCATATAAGCTGATTGTAAACATCTACAGTGTGGACAGCTACACCTGAGCTGTTCACCCTGGAATTCCTTTAAATCAGTGGAGAAAAATATGCAAATTGTGGCTTGTTTTGTATGGCTTTTTTAGGATAAGAAGAGTGATTTTTAATAAGGGTCTTATCAAGAGTTTCTTGGAAGCTGATGCCTCCAGCAGTCAGACTGAAAGGACTCAGGTATGCCACAGGCTTTGTCATATCTTCCAGGTATAGCTTACATATTCTAGGGCATGTCATATGGCACTAAATGCCTGTCCTTGAACACCTAAGTCGAGCCCTCCCAGTCCTAGACTCAGCCAGTGCTTCCTGTATGCATCTTCTTATGCCGCTGTCCCCATGCTGTGACTGAGTGCAAAATGCTTCCCCTAAAACTTTGCTTTACTTCATGTGCTTCTGGGTGCTGCCCAGAGTATCTTGGCTGAGCGTTTCCCCCGCCTCCCACGCCACAGCACAGTCCTCCTCTTGGCAGCAACAAAAGCCAAACTCGGTTGTATAAAACTTTTAAAACATACTAACTCAAGCCCTGTCCAGAATCCTTTTGAAGCACAATGAACGAGGTATTGAATAACTGTCTGTAACTGACAGAACTTTATTGGAGAAGGGGAAAATAAAATCAGCTATAATTATGGGAATCTGAATGGCCGATGACAGGCAAGATTACAAGAGTCTTTGCCCTTTCCCTCACTATGCTGGTCAGCCGTGCTGTTTGCTGTGCTCAGTGCTAACTGGGTTCACCCTTAATTGTGCCACTTAGTGTTCCTCACCACCTTCTCCTGCCTGGGTTCACCGTTAGCTGCTCGTGGAGCGCTGCACGCAGCCAGCCCCATGGTTTCTCTGCCGTGGCAGAAAGGAACAACTCGCTGAACAGAATTGCTCTCTTCCCTTATATACCCTTCCATCCCAGTGTTGTTCACCTGGAGGTGAAGGCACGCTTTCCACCCCACAAAGGCACACTCCTAACTGGCCAGGTGAGTATTCTTTCTCTAATTTTATTGTAACTACTGTATATATACACATACCTATATCTCAGAGCCAGCAAAATCTACTACCGTAGCTCTTCTGCCACCAGGTAAATAAAAAAAAAGTTTTGTTTTCTGTCTCCCCAGTGAATCTTGTACAGGATATGAATGTTCTGTTCTTTCTCAAACATCAGCCCACACTCAGAAATGAGACTAGATACCTAATTCCCATTGATTTCCAATTGGTTTCAGTGCAAGTTGGACACCCAGTTGGAAATTAGATTCCCAAGTATCTTTATGAATCTGGATCTTGCTTCCTGATGTCACAAGATCAAGTTGAGGAGGAGGAGGAGGAGGAGAACGGAAAAGGAGAAAGAAGAACAAATTAAGATTTTTTTGGTAACATGAACTTATTTCCTGAGCTATTTTCCAGGTTATTTTGAAATTTATTTTGAGGCATTTCAGTTGCTGCATACCGAAAATGTCATTCTAAGTGGCTAGTGAGAATCGTATTATTCCAGCCACAGATGGGAAAGGTAGTATACAAAAAAAACTATGCCTGTCAGGTTTCTAGGGATTTATGCATGGCCGGGTTTAATCTTGAAGTGGGAAGTTCTAATGTTCTGTATGTAGATGTTATAGGTAATTTATAAAGATATGTATTTTAATGGATTGCTAGATTGGGGCTTTATAGAACAGTTTTGGCATTATTGTTTAGAGTCACATTGCATAATTATATAATTTTGAATTCAGAAG
The DNA here is from genome assembly GCF_964106895.1 of Numenius arquata. Classification (NCBI taxonomy): domain Eukaryota; kingdom Metazoa; phylum Chordata; class Aves; order Charadriiformes; family Scolopacidae; genus Numenius; species Numenius arquata. Next base: position 24,813,411 of record NC_133587.1, on the reverse strand, counting down.
GACAAAGTGCTCTTTTTCCTTTGATAATAGCATATATAACAGGTGTATTTTAGGCTATTAATTCTTCCACAAAAAATGCCTTATAGCTTTATCTAGTAGTTTTTATGTCAAGCTGAAAATGAATGGGTAAAACTTGAAAGAGATAAAGGAGAATGATCATAATTATGTAAATACAACTTTGCAATGAAAGCAGGAGTTTTTTCTCTCTAGTGGGGTCTGGCAAGATTTTATGTAGCAGAGGTTTGGAAGATAGTGTAGGTAAATGATAATGATCTCTACACTTCGGTATTTAAATCTGCAGCTCATCCATTTTAACAGAGTTCTTTGGATAGAGGATTCTTTTCAAACTTTTGTTTAGACTTCAGAAAGCTGAACATCTGATTGAGCCAGGGTGTCCCACTGAGCTATAGAAAGACCAGTTTTCTGTGGCTGACAGCACACAGAAACCAGTATGGCTATCATTGCATCCAGCTGCCTTTGATGCCTCAGGTCTATTAACTTTGTATTATTTATAGCTTCATAGAGCAGGAGTTTGCTTCCTCATGAGTCTGAAAGAAGGTCTGAACTCTTGTCTCTGAGTCTGTAATAAAAATAGCTAAACTGTTTTGTCACAATATCTTCTTGCTCTGAGGTTAGTGTATAAGTATACGCATGTTGTGTGTACATAAAATTATCAATGTACACATTGATAATTTTATGTATCACAGTCTTGCTTGACTAGACCATGTGTCATGATGTCAGCAGCCTGGAAGGTTTTGTGTTTACTATGTCATTATCAACTTAAAATTATTGTTGCCAATGAGGGCAGGTTTTAATTTTTAAGTTGTTGATAGATATGAATGGATGTTATTGCAAGAAGATAAATGGCCACTCACACAGAGGACACGTCCAGTGTTTTGAGGGAGACTGGCAAAAATGGTGTATCTAGGGAAGAGTTAGTGAACTCAGTTTAAAGCCGTCAATGTATAAGGTCCTCCCAGTGGACTTTATTAAATATTTTGACAGGATTTGAAGTCGGGATTAACACTTCCACTTTGTTGCAAAGAGAAGGCAGAGGATCAGATTCCTTGGGCTGCTTTGGCAGCTTTACACTGTGTCAGCAACACAAAGCAATAATAAAGCTAGTTTAACTGGCTTGTTAAACCTGGTTTACAGCTGCTTCGCATCACTGGAGTGGTACAAAGCAGCCGGTATCCACCGGTGAGTCTGGCCCTACATGCTTAGTAGTCTGCTGCTGATGCTGGTAGCGGCAGGATGGTTGTGAATGACCCCAATGTGAACTGTGTGAGTGATGTTTGGTAGTGTTAGGGTTGGACTGCTGGCAAGGAGAAGTTACTAAATTTTATTCTCTAATGAGTACATGGCTAAGAGCCCTTTCTGAATGGCTGTTTCTCGTTTGTTTCCCTTTGAAGCAAAGAAAGGTATCAAAAGGCAGCGAAAAGCTTTGATGGCGCTAGAGCTGAACTGATTTGCAGTGAAACTTAAGGTCATTTTTTTCCTAATGTTTCTTATGTCCTGTCCAGTGTTTCTCTGCTTCAGAGAGCTTTTTGCTGTGAATGCCTTTGGACCAAGTTTCTTTTAAGATAGCACAGTTTTCGATAAAAGGGGAAAGCCTCTGTCTCTAGTCCCTCCGCCTTCTTTTCATGACTGCTGCTCTAGTCTGAAATGGCTGACACAGCATCACCATGCATCAACCCTTTCTGCATCAACTGTCACCAAAGCGTTGTTTTCTTATTCCCTGGTATTTCCATGACCTGAAATCACAAGGATGCCAAAGCTGTGCATGACTTGGGGGCAAACCCATGGGTTCGACTTGTGACAAGGACAGGTCTCCTTGTTTACCTTCCCTGGAGATTTTTTCTGGAAATATTTGCTTCCTAATACAAATCTACGTGATCTGTGTTTGTGAATTCTTGTGCAGTGAACTTGTCCACCTTGCAGGCTGGGATGTAAACAAAACCTTTAAGTTCATGATGCTCTCATGCAGTTGAATTTCTGCTTTGTGAGCTGAGGAGACAACATTATATAGTGGTTTCAGTAGGCTTCCTCTGGGTGGAGGACGCTGATGGTTGGAGGCTGTGCTCCAAGCTGGAGGCCGGTAACACCTCCTTTGGAAATCTCTTGCAGGGATCTGCTATCCCAGAGTGTCCATTGGTTTGTTTAGAGATGGGAGGAAATGCAACAAACTTAATATCAACAAATGCCATCAAACTTTAGCTATTTGTGTATTCACTAATGGGGCAGCTAAAAAGTCACTTTGGCACTAAGAAATCATCTTTTGGCTGAGCAGCGACCACTTCAACTAAACTGAACTCAAATTTAGAGCGAAGGCACTGGAAAACTACCTGGAACCTTGTTTCTCTTCCTCTAAAGCTCCCATTCATCAAAGCGCACAACATCTTGCTGGCCTCCTTGCTAAGATGGGGTAACTGGGAAATGTCAGTATTTAAAATTGCCTTTTCTCACCTCCAGCTTCTCAAGAAACAGCCCCTCTTTTCGAGCAAAGAGCTATCCACAGCAAATACTGAATGAGCACATTTGTCACAGCTAGCCATTTGTCAGCTCCAATTGGGATTACTGTATAATGGTCTTCCTGCTGGTCACAATATGGCTCAGGCTACCACATACTCCAGTTCCCACAGTGATTGCTGGGCTCCTGGTGACTGTTTAGTGTCCTGGTTCACTCTCCAGAGCTACCGGTGCAGCAGTCCCCGGTTACTTTAAAGCGTCTTTTCCAGTTTGACTTTTTGACTGCCACAGCAGACCAAGAAATAAGGATAAGGTTTATAAGTACCTGGATCAAAGTTTTCTCTGTTGAAAAAAAAAAAGAAAAAAACCCTATGAAACCAAATTTCAGAGCAGAATAAATGAATCGAGTTCTCTAGAGGTGGCTGCATAATGTTCCTCTCTCTAACATGGTGAGAATGATGGTCTCAACCTCTCAGCATTGGCAGCCCTTTTTATCCCAAATCCACCCAAACAAAAGAGGAAAGAAAATATGGCAAGCAAAAAAACCCCGACACAAAAAACAACACACAAGGATACTCCTAACAGCATTTTGACAATGGAAACAGAAGTGTTGAATACTGCACAAAGTCATCTGGACACCTAGACATAGGTACAGAGTGTGAGATAATTAGACAGAGGGATGATGGGCAGTGATATAACACAGCACATTAATAATTCTGATAATAATAATAAAATTATAATAATATAATAATAATAATTCTCTTTTGTGATTGTCCTGTAATGCTCTCTCCTGCCTGTTAGGCAGGATGTTGGTGTGGGCATGTACCCACTTACATGTGCAAGAAAGAGAGAAGCAGAGTAAGATGGGGGACAAATGTCTCACGTTAAAACGAGTTTGCTGACAAGGCAAAGAAATGTGTGAAGAGCCCCGCAGCAAACATTCGGTATGCTCCAGTTTACACCAGAGGACAGCTGCTACACGGACGGCCTGGGATCTGAGGGGTACAAAGCTGCTTTAAGCCACACATACTTTCCCTCGTGAGTCGGCGTGTGCATGGTTGCTGTGAGCAAAGTTTTCTTCTGCCAGCCCAGCCCAGGGGGGTGGGACAAGGCAGATCGTGAGGAAGGGATTGCATTGTTGCCTAACAGTCTTCTTGATCCTTTTGGTTAATTATATCAGGTTTTGGAATACACTGTCATCTTGGAAAGCTGGCTTGGGCTATCACGATCTCAGAAAAGCTTTGTCTTCTGCACGCAGTGTTTTTGGAGTAGATTGGAATGCAAATGATGTAGCTTACTATATATTTTTTCCTAAAAATCCAAATGCAAAATGAATACTTCAGATGAAGGGTCCTAGCTGGCACCAGTCCAGTTCTTCAAAAGGAAAGGACTGTGCTTGTTTTCCTTGTCCATAAGTGTTGCACAGGAGTCTTTGTATATTGAGATTCTCTGTAGAGACCACTAATCCCGAGAGAACGCAATGTGAGGGAGCAGATTTCCACATCCTGCATATGTGCCAAGGATGGATAAGGCAAAACAGTTCTCTCTGTGTCTTAGATTTTCCTGTGGGGGCATAATTACCTGACATACAGTAAAATTTGTAGGGCAGTGTGTCTTGTTCAGTTTTAGCCTTACCTGAGAGTGAATGCCCTGCCTGGTTCTTTACTCTGTGCTTTCCTGGCATCATCTTTGTACATTGGGAGTTATTTTCTTTTAATGATCAGAGGCAGTGGAGGGTGGGAGGATGGACAGTCGGTAGTCAAAAGGATGCCTCTGAGTGGGGATCATTGACTCAGTGTGGTAACGGGCTTTCACATCTGTGACTTAAAATGTTCATGAGTTTTACAGTGGAAAGATAGTAATGGGCAATGATGTGATCCAAATTGCCATCACAAAACACCAAGCTCTGTGTTTCTGATTTCTGTTGCTTTCTGCTGCTCTCTGTATTCAAAAAAACACATACAGGCAATCCTGTCTCTAAATACAAAAAAGCTGAAGTGTTGTTTTCCATGTGCTTAAAAAATATGAATGCAATGGCACTTGCAGTGGATAACTGCTGATTTTATCAAATAATCTTTGATTTGAACAGCATGTTGGTTACATATACAAGGAACTCTAAAAAACCTCCAACCTTCTTTTGAAATTCTTATTTTGTTCCAAAACAGAAATAACTGCTGCTGTGGAAAACAAATTATCTAGGATATGTTTCACAGATTTATTATCCAATCCACAAAAGAACAATTTTTCATGTTGTTGTTTGCTTATTATTTTTTTTTCCCCCAAAGATTTGTGATTTGTGTTTGCTAAGGAAAAAAGCCTCTCTCTGTGATGTTAATTCTGTTTGTTTATAGTGAGTCGGGCACCACCCTGGAGAGTCACAATTATTGTGATGGAAGATTTGCAGAAAATGCATATTGGTTGTGGAATTAATTCAGTGCATCTCTCTTGAAAATGAAATATCTCATGAAAATACTACTAATAATATCGTACTTGTGCTCTTGTCTTTCATTTTAAAGTATTCAATAATTTTGCTCATATTATTCCTAGTGGCTGAAATGTACTGGAGTGACAATTCACTTTACAAGTGTCACTTAGAGAGTGTACTGGAGCAGACTTTGGAGTGATTCGTATCAACTGCTATGTGCTTTGGAGCAGCCTTTCGGTTCATATCTCCATAGGGTATCTCTAAGGTCACTTGATATTTAGACAGCTAAGTACATATTTGCATGTACTTTTATGACAGTTCTGTGTGAATTATGGTTAATGTATTTGCCAATGTAGGCAGAAGTAGTATTTCATACAAACGGAGTCCTAGTCATAGCTGAGGTGATGCATCTGTGTAACATGATTTGAATAATGTATCTCTACCACATGTACAGTTTTTACAGTGTATAGTACAACAGGAATTCCTTGGTTGGTTAGCATAGTTATGGTGATTGAAACATAAAGAAGTGAAAATGCAGCAGCTTTTCTTCTTACCTTGTAAAAAATGTAACCAAAAAACCAAATAATCTGTCAGACTGCAGATTGAGAAGATGTGGCTATATATCATCAATATCACAGCAAGCTTCATTTCCCTGCTACTTAGAGGAAATTTGTAAGGTAAGTAAGGAGGTAGTTTATATCTTCATTTTGTGCCCCTAGAATTTTAAGAGTTGACAGTTTTTAATTTATAGTTCACCTTCCTTTACTGAAGGCAGTAGCCTTTCTCTTACTCTGTTTTCTGCTTCTAAAACTATAAAATCACCTATGGACATGAGATATTAGAAATGTTCCTGTCACTGATTAATTTAGTCACTTTCTCTCTGCCAGAATTTTACCAATAAAAGAGGATCGTGGGTGTGAGATTACTTTAAAGCAACACTGGGGAAACTGGGAAGTGTTAAACTTGAATTGCAATAAATGTTTGAATGTTCAGGGTGAAATTACTCTTGCTTGAGTTTAGACGCCTATAATACAGATGTTTATTTGTGCTAGTGGTCAGTGGAGAGCAACGGGCATTTCTGGGGTGTGATTCAGCTGATCTGTTTTAGATTTCTTAGGGTCTTAGATCTTAGGGTGTGATGAATTTCAGTTTAAATGTAGTTCGCCATTGACATGAAAAGGAGTCTGACCTGCAGGTTGGGAAATGAGTGCCAGACTTTGGCATTAAACACATTTAAGTTTGGGGGCAGGAGTCCTACTCTGTGCCTCACACATTTTCCTTCCATTCTGAATTCCCATTCTGTTGCATACTTTTTTGTTATATTGCACAAACTATGACTTTTTTCTTTAATCCAGCTAGGTAGCAGGAATAATTGTCATATTTTAGGTAAGGCTGAACATGAAGCTAACATGCCAGGATTGATTGTCCAGGGTAGTGTATGGCCTTTTTAAAAATACTGTAACGAAAAGGATATTTCCTCAGAGATTTCTTCAGAAATATAGCTATAAGTGTAAAATTGGCATTTAAACATTTGGGAAGCAAAATGTTTATACCCGTAAGCTGTTAACCTTAGAATCAATAACACTGATTTCTCACAGGGTCTGCAAAACAAACTCATGGCAGCAGTTTCCAAAGACGTGTGCATTATAAAAAAAACCTTAACCTGTAGGCTGCAGCATAATTGACTTCCAGAGAGTGGTAATTAGATATGGACATTTTTATGTAGAATATTCCCTTTACTGTGACATCACTTGAGATGTTCACAACAGCTTCATTAAGCTCAGCAGACACTGTCGGCTCTAATTTTTTAATGAGCCAATGAACATTTAATTGTGGTCTGCTGTCAAAGCATGTGTGACGAAGTCCACACTAATTAAAGGCAATATACAATCTGAATCAGTGCAGTAGAAAATACCTGTGGTAAGCAAAATATTAAAGATTAATGTCAAAGCATTGGTAAGGGCAAATATGGCAAACTGACTTCATTTTAGATGGGTGTGAAAGTGAAATTCCTTTTGTGTTCAGTAATCTGTTTTATAGAGTATCTGAGTGTGAAAACATGTTGCACATAAATTTCATTTCACCTGAACTCCCTCATAAACAGTGCATTCTTTTAACTCCTCTGCCACATTTAAAAATAAAACGTTCAGAAAAAAGTTGCCTAGATGCACCGCTAATATCTTCTATTTCTGAAAACACTGAATCCTATGGAAAGAATTCCTACATTGTTGTAACAAGTCTAGTATGTAAAGGTATTGAGCTGTCTTTTGTCAAGAAGTATATTATTCTCGCAAAAGTAATTCTTGAAGTTTTGCTTTCTCAAGAAAATGACAGAAGTTCTGTCCAACTAATTAGAAAGGTTGTTTACTTTTTTATACTTTCCTACTTATAGTAGACAAGTGCTTCCTCAGCAGAAAAAAGAAAGATGTGCTGGATAAGTAAGACAAATGAAGTGCATATGGAATATAAAGCAGAAAGGTAGAAATAATCCAAAATTTTAAACAATGTGTCCAGAAAACAAAGGGAAAAAATAAATGTTTCAGCAAATATGAGAAAAAGAGTAGCAAATGTGAGCAAACTGGAAAAAAAGTGAAAAATTACATGAGATAAAAATTCATTGACCAAACTAAAGAAGGCTGAGCTGACATGAGAAACAAGTTCATAAATGGCTGAGCCACAGGTTTACAATGTTAATCAGTCTACACATTTCTTGTTCATATTCTTGAATGTGAAAATGAAGTCCAATTTAATGTTATTCCAAATTGTTTCATTAATTGAAGTGTGATCTGATAATACATCATTATAACTCTAACTAGAGTTATCAGATTTCCCAGGAATGGTAATTTACTAGATTAAATTACAAATGCTACCAGAAAAAAATACCACTAAGCAACTATTTTGATTTTAATTCAGTGATAAGATTTGATAGACAAATTCGGATCAATGTAAAAAATTTCAGCTGTAAGTTGCAGGATATGGAAGTGTATTTCTGCAAGACATTTATGTTGTCCAAATGTAACCGAGTCCTAACAAACCTCTTTTCAATGCCTGCTTAGAAAATAGTACATAATAACAGAAAGATTTGAGTTGGAAGAATCCCCTCTAGGTCACGAAGTTCAATCATCTCTCAAAACAGGGCTAGCATTAAATCTAGAGCAGGATGCTCAGGGCACAGTCCAGTAGAGGTTTGAAAATCTCCAGGGATGGCAGATCCACAGTCTCTCTGAGCATCCTGTTCTAGTGCCTTAGCTACTCACATGGTAAAGAATATTTTCCTGTGTATAATCAGAATTTCCATTGTCACAACTTGTAAGCCTTGCTTCTTGTCCTTTGGCTGTGCACCAAAGTGGAAGTACAGGTCTCTTCTGTATAATGTTCTTTCAGGTTGTACATAGCTGCAACTAAATTTCTCTTTTAGCCTTCTCTTCACAAGGCTTAATAAATCCTGATTTTATAGAAGAGTTCCAGTAATTTTGATCTAACATTTAGATACAAATACAGGCCATTGAATGGAGTTCAGTTTTATATAAAGTACCTTCAGAAAAATCTGAGCAGTGACCATCTGACTCCATGGGAGTGTAGACTTGCAGCACACATCTTTATTTGGCCCCAGACCTGTGCATCTGTATTTGCCTCATGGTGCAGGTTGTGTCCAGCTGCCTTGTTTTGGGAATCAGATCATTCACTAAGTGCCCTTGTGAAGGATTTCTGTTGGGGGGTATCTTTGATTGGAGAAGCTGACAAAGGACTCCAATCCACTAAATGTCTAAGCACACGTAGCACTCAGTAACTCTAAGAAAATGTAGCTGTATCATAGCATCACAGAATAATCCAGGTTAGAAGGGACCTCTGGAGTCCTCTTTGCCCTGCACAATGCAGGTCATACCATACTAAGCCTGACAAAGTCATGTTGGCTTTGCCTAACAGCCTTGGGACTAGGGCACTCCAGAGACTGGAGAGTCCAGGTCTGTCCACTCCTGCATTCAGGGGGCTCTGACCCACAAATCTTCTCCCTGTGGACAGGTCTGTGATGGCCAGGCTATAAGCTGAAGAGGCATAGGGGCACCCTCTCGTGCTGCTGGCAAAAGCAGGAATCAAGGAGAATGTTCTGTATGAGTGCATTAAACAGTTCTGGGGAATCATAGAATGGTTAGAGTTGGAAGCGACCCTAAAGATCACCCAGTTCCAACCCCCCTGCCCTGGGCAGGGACACCTCCACTAGACCAGGTTGCTCAAAGCCCCATCCAGCCTGGCCTTGAACGCTTCCAGGGATGGGGCATCCACAGCTTCCCTGGACAGCACTTCACCACCCTCACAGTAAAGAATTTCTTTCTGGTATCTAATCTAAATCTCCCCTCTTCCCATTTAAAACCATTACCCCTTGTCCTGTCACTACATTTCCTGACAAAGAGTCCCTCTCCGGCTCTCCTGTAGGCTCCCTTCAGATATTGGAAGGCTGCTATGAGGTCTCCCCGGAGCCTTGCCTTCTCCAGGCTGAACAACCCCAGCTCTCTCAGCCTGTCTTCATAGGAGAGGTGCTCCAGCCCTCTGACCATCTTCATGGCCCTCCGCTGGACCCGTTCCAACAGATCCATGTCCTTCCTGTGCTGAGGACTCCAAAATTGGACACAGTACTCCGGGTGGGATGCTGCCAGTTGTTGGGAAATCAGTGTTTACTCTTAAATCCTCTAAATAGGCAATTGTGTGGCTTTGGCTTCCTGATTTTCCAAATTGTTCCCCTACCTGGTTTGGGAGCTACTGCAGGCCAGGGACCTCTTCCAGCTGGCAGTTTACATGTGGCCACCTTGTTTTGGAAGTTAGGAAAGTTTGGAGGCATGAATGTGGCTTGATCCATGCCACCTGACCTCAGGGCCAGGCGATGGTCATGAACACATCTAGTTTATTTACAGAGACATCACTACTGGCTTAGAGAAAGATGGTGTGCGTGAGAGGAAACATGATTCAGCCCTGGGGCTCACTGCTGAGATCATCCTGGACTCGTCTCTCTCTTCTGAGTGGTGTCTGCATTTTACATTAAACAGTTGGTTGCTAAACTATAGCAGTAGAAGCTGTGACCACAAATACAGAAATGCTTGAATAAATGATGTGAACACTGGGTTACAAAGTCAAACCCTTCCCTGCCATTGCTTCCTCTTTCTCTGATCCTGTAAATTTTCATTTTCAGCTCAGTGCACATACCCAATAGGATCTGCATTCCCATTCATGAATGTTTAGAATTGGCAGTTTGGGTGCTCTCCTGGGAAGTGGTAATTGCTTGGAAAGTGTGAAATGTAGGTTCTTATCTCTCTAGGCAGAGAATCTTATCGAACCCTTGCTTCCCACTGCCAAGATGGGCACAGGAGCAAGTAAGAGTTTATATGAAAGCAGCAATTGGTGTATCCTTCTCTGTGGCTTTTAAAGGAAAGTAGACACTGTTGCATTTTTGTGATATTGATTTCATTTTGCATGGAAGAGGTGTGCTCTGAAAATATCTGCTAGATCAATTATCAAAGGGACTTAAATATGGAGATAACTCTCATCTGAATCAAACCAGGTTTAGACAATTAACTTAGCCGGTAAGCTCTACAGGCTTCCTGTTCTGCACAAAATTACAAGTCCAGGCAGATGGCTGGGGGTCTATTTTGTCAGCAAAATGTGTTTTTGAGGATGGCAGTTTGGCCACGGACACTTATGCCATTCATGTCTCTGGCTCTCTCTTCTTAAGTACTTCCCCAACCAACTCCTGCCAAAGAAAGAGCATTAACCCACAGGAGTACCTTCTATGTCCAGGATGGCATGGCTTCTGTCTTCAACACGACACAGCCTGCAGTGTCTAATGTCATGACTGGAAGACTGCATGCTAGTGCTGTAAGCTATGAAGCTAGCCAGGATTTGAAACACTAGGATCATAAAAAGTAAGGTGGCTACATCTGTGCCTAGTACGCCACAGAATCAGTTAGATTTTAAAGCATTTGCTTAGGACCTTGTATATGGAAATGGTTGCCTAACACTTTTTAGGATTTTACCTTTCAAAATCTTGGCTGGAGTCCCAAATGCATGTGAAAGAACAATCTGAGCTTTCTAAACATGGCAATCAGCCATTACCAGTTGCTGAAAGCCCATGCAGCAAAAGCAGTGCCAAGAGCCGAGCTGCGAAACAGCTCAGCTCAGTAGCAGTCATCACCTGCAGCTGCTTGTCAACTTGTTGATTCTAATGTGATAATGAGAAATGCATTGGTCCTGACATTAAATGCTTGTGCAGGCATCCAGAGAGAGGATGTTTAGGATGTTGTGGGATCAGGAAACAGGTGAGGGTTGGAAGCTTGTGTTCTTCTGTTCTTCGTGTTCAAGGCAAACTTCAGTGAAGTGCAAGGAACTGACAAGGTAACGATTGGGTAACAAATGGTAATGAGTCCATTAGGTATTACTGAGCTGTAGAGGCTAACAAAATTAACATTTTCTTTGAAAGGGGGATGTGGCTTCCAAAGACTGCTGAAAAGTATCACTCTTTGGCATGCAGACTGAGTTGTGCTGTTGAGACGGAAGGTTTTATAATCCAGGTTTAACACACTGACCCTAGAAAAACATGAAGCATGAGGGAACCTGTCTGTGTCCTTTTGATTTAAATCACCACCTGATCAACTAAGATACAATGTGCACACAAGGTACCCAATTTAATTTTTTCCCCAGCAGGGCCTTTTTTTGAATATTACATTTTTTTGACGTCACACCACCATGTAGTTAAGTTTTCTTTGTGAATGAATAAAGGCATTTAAGTACATTCTGTTAGTGTAGGGCAATCACAATTAACATGATACATTTGGTTAGAAAGTTCTGATTTGTTATAGGACAATTATATCTCCAGATATAAATTCACCTATTAATGCTTCTAGGTTTAGTTTAAAAGGGTCTGGAAAATATAATAATTTTCCAGGTTTCATTTTTAATGCTATTACAATCAAGCAAAACCAGCTGGTACTGCACTATTTCTTCTCTTCAGAATAGTGAAAATCTTTGAAAATTTTTATTGTGAGATTTCCAGAGATCATACCACAATGAGGAAGAAATCTTTTAAGAATTACTAAAGAGATTTCAAGCACAGATATTATGGACTGTATTCACTCTCACGCACACAGAAAATTGCACACATGGCTAGAATTAATACACACTTACTTCTGAACACACACCTAGGTGGCTGATACCTACTTCTGATAAAACTCCTGGTAAGAAAGATTTCTGACATATACATTCTAAAACTTTTCCAAATACCGTATCTCTAGACGCCTCTATACACATGCTTTTAGTGTCTTTATGGTGTACCAAATAGCTTTCCTATTCAAATCTTCAAGCCATTTCTCCCCCAGAAGCCACAGCTGTAGCTTGTTAACATCTTGAAAAGTCATGGTTACTAAACACTATTTACTGTCTAATCTGTCTATTGTATTGAATTTAACTGCTATACTAGGCAACTAAGGAAGAATTAAAATGATTTAAAGTTTTCTGCATTTTATGTGTGTCCTATGAGTTTGCAAAACTATTAATAGGTGCTACAGATACTGCAGATACTAGGTTTTAGATGTTTTGTAGCTGGATTATTAGTACCAATAACGTAATTATTGCTGTTTTTTTTTTCTGGAGGTGTTCACAATATGCTGTTATTTTGCCAGCAGAATAAGAAATGCAGCAGTTTCATCTACAGCCCTTGAAAATCCCTTGGGCCCAGGATGTTGCTAACAAGCTACAATCCTGGCTGGTGGAAGAAAAAAAAAGTGTGTTTGATATTTGATGTGAGAGAGAATCCAAAGCTAACAGGACATTTATTGGCTTCAGTTCACATAGGTTCATACTCCAGCATTTCTGAATGCACTTGGGATTTAAACAAATCTCCCCATGAAAACTAAAATTCTACTGGATCCATAGAGTTGTTTTTTTTTAAACATGCTTTCAGGTCCTTCAAGCTTTTGATCTGCATTCATGGGAAATTCAAGCCAACTTTGACATGTGGCTTGCAAACTCAGGTGAACCTGAGCTTCCATTCTGGAATCTGATAGTAGAGCTGCAGCACTATGAAAACTGGTTTAGGACCCTTCACAGCACATGCAGTTAAGCATGACTTGATGCCAAGTAAATGGGGTGTCTCAAAGTAACCAAACTTATCAATTGTCTGAAACAGGAGTCCAATAGTCAATATTTGATCTACACCAGGCTGGGACTGGATAATGCTTTTGTTCATATGCACTGATTGCTACCAATAGACAAAAGAGAAAAAAATTGCATCGTAGGAAAATAAAAGGGACATTTAAATGTAAGAAAGTGTAAAGGAAAACAGTTTCTTAGCTGCACTGTAGATATTCAGTCTACCTCCAATCCCTGTTAATTCAGCCTAAATCAAGCACTAAACATATGGTATGTGCAGATGGCTCATGCAGCTGCTTGTGCCTAGAATCCAGGTGGGTGTTTCTCTGCAGTTTCATCATATTTTGTTTCAAAATTGTGTTCCAATTTTTAATGAGGAAGTTCATGAGAATGCAGTAATAAGAAATGTCTCTGGTTAAGGACTCTGGGCAATAGACAGTATCCTCATTTGGGGTTAACTTGCATTACTATTAGGTGTCAGGCCCTTGATCTGAAATAGGGATCCTCAGGGCATTTTTCCCAATAGGTCTTCCAGCACGTTATTCAGGGTCTTACCCATTTGCTTACCTACAGATGCTGTACACAGGTGCTGAGATTCCTGCACCAAATCACCACCACACAGTGTATGTAAAGATACATACATGAGGAGCAATACCAGATTTCTTTCCCTAGAAAAGAAGATACCAGTGATGAAATCCTCCCAACAGGGCAGGTGGCCAGTGGGAGTTCTTTGGATCAGATAAAGTTATTTAGAGATTTTCTAATGCTAACTGTTCATCCCAAGACTAACAATGATGCCTCTGGATAGTGTTGTTTTCACTTTGCAGAGCAACGGACTGAATCAAATATGCCTTCAGAAACACATGGCCATTCAGGGTTGTCTTGTCCTTCCTCTGTTGATAGCTCTGTTCTATTCTCAGTCAGTAAATTACTCAATACAAACCATGGCTGTTAAGAAACTTCAGTATTGATGCTTCCTGCCTCATCACCCTAACTTGATTCCTGCCTTTTCTGCAGCTCTCTCTTTCCTATTTTGAAGTGCATGTGAAGGGGATCTGTAGTTTTTCTTTCAAAAGCTATTTGTATCTTGCTCATTACATTGGTATTGTCTCTTTAATTACCTTTGTGTGGGTTACATGAAAGAGTTGTTAGTGCCATGCTGTCTGATCCACCAGAGTCTCACAGAGCTGGGAAAAAAAGTCACTCTGCTTATGGTGGGCTGCAACGGACCTGCCTGGAGGAATGCTGCATCCCTGTTTCCTAAGGTACTGTGGTCTTAGAGTGGTGGGTGGCTAAAAGCCTCAGAAACACAATTAGATTAAATACAACATCTGATATTTTTGTAATTGAAATAAAGTTGTAACTTTTACTGACTATATGACTATGTCTTGTTCGGATACTGCTCTTAGGATTTACAAACTGAAGTGGACTTGAGTGTTTAGGGCTTTGTATCTTGATCAAAGGAAGGTTTCTTCCTGAAGTTCAGAAAAAGACAAGCCAAGCAGAGTTGATCTATTAAGTTGGTGCTGTAAAAGGAGTCATCCTGCTTTTCTCTCCTCTCCTGCTTTATGCGTACACTCCCAACCTGTATCTTGTTCTGGAGTTTGTCAGAGCATTGATTTGTTTCACTGAATTTGGCAGAAAACTGACCCAGCAATAAAACAAGTAGTTTACTGAGTTTAGCTGATCACTGAGGGACCAGGTAATTGTCAAAACTGGAAGAAGGAAGAGGAGAAGAATCAGGATAGGACCATCATTCATGGCAGCAGTTGGCAATTAAATCTGACATTGGCTCACCCATCTCACTAAACTTCATCTCATGGAAATATTGCCACAGAGATGGTTGGGATTGAGGACATATTCCTTAGTTCAATATTTCCTTGTTAGCTAGCTTGTATTGTTTCATACTTTGTTTATAAGGATTTAAGTCTGAGGTGCTTTTCTCCCTCTACTCATTGATTCTGTATAGGACTGTGAATTCTATCATTTAAGTCAGTTAGGCAATGTGCTGCTCATCGTTGCAGTCCCTAACTCCACTCCGGATCTGTGCCTGCCTTCTCCATGGGGTGGATGTTGAAATCTTCCTTACTTTTCTCTGAGGCAAATTTCACGTAGACTAAAATTCAATTCATGTTTTTCCTGGATCTGCAGGGGATTAGTAGAAAGAGGACAAACAAAACAGAGAAGAGATTGCTTGGTATAAATCAAATAACATTAGCTAAAAGTAATGGAGTTATCCACCAGCTGAGGATCTTATCTGTTTTTTTTCATCTTTGGTTCAAACCATTCAGACTGTGATTTTTGTTTACCTGTGTTTAAATAGGCTCATCTCCATTGCAATTTTAAACATTTGTTTGATTGAAAACTAAAGAAGGACCTCAAGTTCCAGGCTTTTGTTAATTTAATATAAGTCCTTTTAGATGAAACCACTTCAAGATATGGTTCCTTTCGGCTCTTCAGTATAATTTAATTAAGTGGCTCAATCTAAAATATTGAATGTATTTCTTTCAAAGTAAACATTTTGTTTATCCCCTTCAGGATAAAACTCTTCTCTAAGAAAAAGATGAAAAGATTACTTTCTACTGATATGACTACAGTGTAATAATAATTGAGGTGATTCCTAGATCCTTTGTAAGGCATGGCATTTGTCCTGGTTTGAAGTAAAACAGAATCATCTTTCTGTTCAGTAATTTTACCTTTTAGCATTTTTCTTCCTGGAAGGTTTCATGTGAATACTTTGTCATTGCCTGTAAAAGAGAGCCTCCCCAGTCTAACCTACTTCAGTTCGATCAGGAGACAGGGGTGTACACATTACAGGAAATCTTCTAAACCTGGAGTCGTAAGTTATGAAAGAAGTGAAAGGTATAGGGAAGCAGTTTAGGTGAAATGTTTTGCTGCAGAATAATAGAATCCAGGTTTTGTTGAGAATATATGACTACAGTTCATATAAGCAGTCTTCTTAAATTAGAAAATAGAAAGTTTGATGAGTATTTTTACAATAATGTTGTAATGTGCCTTTGTGCAATATTAATCACAAAATTTTACCTCAAATAAATAGTCATTATTAGTTTACTTTTTTTTTTTAAAGTTGAATCAACTGTTTTTCAGGAACTTGGCTATAAAAATGCTCTGGACTTGCAGATGTGGTCCAGAGTAGGAATGTGTAACATGTAGGAGGCATTAGGGGCATATATGTACTAAGCATTTATGTATCCATAGTGAGATGAAAGGATACTTGAAGTTATTAAGAATGTTATAGCTCAAGAATCATCTTTTGATTATTGCTCGCTCAATTTCTTATTCACATTTTAGGGTTATTAAAGAGGTAACTTTCAGTACAAAATTCGTATACACTTCAATGTCTAACATGGCATCTGAAATATATTCAGTTTTTATATCATCTCTGTACAGATTTGAGGAGAAAAAACAGTAAGACTATTAGTACAAGTATCGTAAATATATTCATTTGATAGTGCTTTAAGTGTGTGTTGATGAAACACCTATGCATACTGAGTTTCAGGACAAAATATCTCAAAACATACCAACATTGAATATTGAAACAAAAGCCCTCATCCAGAAAGTAAGTTCAATTCTTTTTGAGCCTTTGAGACAGCTCGGCCAACTTCTCCTCTTTATATTTGCCTTTCTATATATCTGCTCTTGGGCTATTTCCAGACAACTGGAAGCATAAAATGCAAGAATACCTGGTCTCTTGAGATTTTCAGCCCAAATTTACTCACTTCAGAGTGTAACAGGGCTCTGACTTGATTTTTAAGATGAATAATAGTGTAGATGAGCAAACATATTTTTGTGGGCCTATTCAAACTGAATTTCAGCTTAGTTTAGGGCTCTAAACACATTTATTCATACAGAGTATGGACAGAATATAAAGTGGTGATTGTACAAAAGCCTCAGGAATCAGTCATTCTAGGCATACCAGTGGATTTAGACTAGCCTTTTAATCTCTCAGCTCTGATTTAAAAATGAAACACAAAGAAACAATTATATATTAAGCTTTACTTTTCTCTCTACTACCTAGTTATATTCTTTATTGTTTAAAAACACTATGCAAAGCTGCAGACCTTTTGGATTTACTCCCTAGAAATCTTCAGTTATCGAGCTGAGGTGGGGGTGAATGGCTCCGCATTTTATTTTTTATGGTTGGTGAATGACATCTGAGGAAACTTTGCAAATAGGAGTACATGACAAGAGGGTGCAGAGGGACTATCAGCACTAGTGCCAAAGCTTGAATGCTGTCATATGCTTGCATAAAAGCAACGCTCGCAAGTGCTGCTGCTGGCTACGGAGGAATTTCTAATCCCATCTGAAGTTCATTCCAGAACCTCGCAGCAGAATAACAAAGTAACCTTCTAGCAATAGAGCTAATCACCTTTGGGACAACAAAATGTAAACAAAGAAATATTCTTAAAAATTATGATTGAAGCCTGTAACGGTGTAATGACTTGGCAGCTAGCACAGTATTGCTTTACAAACAAACAGAAACCAATACCAATGTGTCTCTTGGGCTGGGAAGTAAATGTATAATCACTCAGATTAAACCCTTTGCTTTTAATGCAAATCTCAAGGCTGCATAATAAGGTATACTTAGACTCAAGCTGCAGTGGGAACCGGTGAACCAATTTGTCGGGTCACTTTGCCATAGAGTTAATGAGCAGACAAGATGTCCTCCATGCAGAAAAACTATTATATTCTCTACCTCACTAGCTACTTCAGATTCTTTGATGACTGAAAAAGTATTAGGAAGTGAGTAGAGGCACATTAAACAAGGGCACACACTGGAGTGAAGGATAATACTGCTGAATTCCTTATTCCTGCCATAAGAAAGAAGTAAATTGGGTGGTGATTCTCTAAAATTTGAGGTTGCCTCCTATAAAATACACATGAGCAAATAAGAAGAATGTTTTATGGAGTAGACTATCAAATCTGATTACTTCATGCATATTATTTGTTGGTTTTCCTTGTGGAGTTCATTTTAGATCCTGTGATTGGGTGATGAGAGAAGAGAGAAAGAATTCCAGCTGAGCGCAGAGGGAAGGTTTTATACCTGTCATCAAATGTCAGATCCCTCATCCTGGGTGTGGATCAGATGTGCCTTGCATCAAGGTAGGAGCTGTAGTGTGGCAAGTTTCTAAGGACAATAGAGCTCAGGAAAGGACACTAGGTAAGAGGAAAGGGAAAACGCAGAAAAATTATGTTAGCGTGTGTATTAAAAGAGAAGGATATCTCTGGAGACATATCCTGTGGCAAATTTTTATAGCACTAAAGATGAACGAGCCAGTAGTATTTTCCAGAAACCTAATAGAGACCTTAAGGAATTACGCAAAATACTTCACTGAATGATTTTTCTCTTCTACACTCTTTCAATCTTTTTGTAAAATTCCTCAGCAGCAACAATGGACCAAGACCTATCAAGTTAACGTGGTTAAGGTATGTTTATTTTTGAATCATGTGTAGAAGAATAATATGGCACCATGTCTGGCCATCTTTGATTCCTTAGCTCAGCAAGCCAGTGCACATTTGCAGCTTGCTTGCTTGGAGGCAGTGCTCAGCAGGAGTTCAGGGCAGGGCTTAGACCTGTGCTGCACCCTCTTAGTGAGACCTTCTGACTATTCTACTCCTCTAATTACCCAATTTTTGAACATATAAATATAGAAAATACGTGGATTACAAAGATGTGTGCATGTATGCACATATAATCATACCTTGCAGATATACACAGAGGTAATCCTTCATCCCAGAATTCTAGAGGATGTCTCTGTAAAATGATATTTCAAATTTGCTGTCACAGTGGGCTTCAGAAAGCAGCAAAACAAATGGAGGATGTACTGCATGCAGGGTAACCTGGAGCTCTGCTGCATGGAAATACTAAGCATAACATGAGCAATTAGTTATTACTAAACTCCTGTCCAGTGTAATGATCAGGTTTGGAACAGAAAAATACATGGCAGGGAACTGCTGCACTTGGGAGGGAAAAGGCAATAGAGCAGCAGACAGCCTTCATTTTTCAGAATGCTGTAGAGAGCAACGCTAAAACAATGTTCTGCATAAGTGAGTGAAAAAATGCTTTTAAAGTCAAGTCACAAACACTTTTAACACATGAAATAAGATGGGAATCTGTGACCTATTTCCAGAAGTGACATAGATGTAACTTATATTAAGGAAATACAAGTTACATGCAGAGGTGTAGGATTTTTCATTTGCATCATTAAGCAAGTAAAATTCCCTAGGTAGATGCTGTCATCACTAGGAAGGTGTCAGTGTGACCACTTTTGTATGAGCATAGCTGTGTTTCTGGGTGGGAGGTGTTGGAGCTGCTGATGTAATTAGGGTGGTATAGATAAAGGAGAACAAAGTTTTAGTGTAGGCATGAGGACCTACTTTCACCCAATGGATGGATGCAATCACACTCAAAGTTTAATGTGACACCTTATTTTCAAAGGATGATTTAGCTCTTAGTTGAGCTGAATCATCCTAGTAGTTCCCATGATGTCCAGACATCCTAGAAGTCTAATAGAGGCACTACATTTAAATGCCTAAACCAAGATGGGTTATATCCAGACCTTCTTCACAGTAAGGTCCAGCCCCAGCATTTATGTGTATGTTTGCTAAGTTTTTGGTTACCATTCCTCCGTAACCAGCTTCTGCTTATCACAGACCACCCTACCAGACTACAGAAGGGCAGAGATGTCCTATAAATATTTGACACAGAAGGTAAATGACACAGAGTCATCCTAGAGTATGCAAAAATTTGAGCTCTATTATACTCATCTTGCTACAACTGACACCAGCTACCAGTTCCTTGTATCCCCAGTGATTCTTTTCCATCACGTTGCCCTTTCAAGGATTGGTACAAAAGGTGAATTTTTAGGAATTGACTTGCATTAAAAGGACACATAGACTTTATACATTTGCTGTGTCTTCAGTTGTTATACGTTGTGGAACCCAAAGCCCAGCTCTGCCCATCTCAGCTGCTCGTGTACCCAGCACTTAGAAATGTGGTGTTATGTGGGACAAAACCTCTGTGCTTAGAGCTGAGGAAGCCATTTGTTTCATTTCATTTAAGCTGGTGATCTCATAAAGCTTTTCCACTTGAGGAAACTGACTGATAGATTAATAGTCTTTTATTTTTAATAAAGCTATTGTTTAATAAAATCAGTTTAATCTGGAATCATATCCACATGGAGTAGGTAAACTGGGATAGTTAAGGGGAGGAAGGAGAATACATTATTCTGTTAAATTACACTGTCATTATGCCAATCAATTTCCCTAAGTAGGCATGCTCTAATGGCCTGATTCTATGAGACTGGAAACGTATCCTGCAAATCTTATTTGCAGCAGTTCATATCACTTTTTGTTATTTTTTAATTGCTTTTCTAATTATTTACTTCATTGCCTGCCAGATATTAGACATTTCTGGACATGGACAGTAATGTTCTGTGCCCGCACCTCTAATTTATGTATTCTTCTCTCAAAAGCAAATTGTGCAGATAATAAAATATTGTAGAAAAATTACTTTATCTGGACGAAGTATTTCAAGCTGAATTCAGCATAGTTATAAACCTTTCTAGATGTGCCATGATAATGGCAATGGAAGCGCAGTCTTAAATTAGAAAGCACTTTGGTGACAGGTGTGATGGCAGTGAATTATGGATCCCTTTAGAAAGGCATGAAAAATCTTCATATTCCTGTTATAATTAGCTGAGTGTGTGTCCCTTTGTTCTGATTGTTGCTGGATTTTTTCCCATTAAGAAGGAAAAGGACCATCTGCCTCAGTTCCTTATTAACCACCAGTCTGGAGGACATGTTGGTGGGAAGGCAGCCATGTCCTCAGAGTTACTGGACCTGATAGTTCCCTCTCAGTACCTCTTGTGTCAGCTAGAGGAGATCAGAGGCACTGAAAGATGCTGGTGTTTGAAGCCACCCTTATTCTGTGTTGGAAAGCTGATGTTAAATTACTTGGGAGATATAATCCCCTTGTCCCAAATGGTTGGGACTTACTATCTTCTGTCAAATGCAGCTGGAATTGCTCAATGTTTCAAAAGCTGTGGGAGGAAGATAAGGAGGATGGGGTCTGACAGATGGGCAGAGTGACTGACAGGTGCCCACATACAGCCATCGTGGTCCCTTTTTGCCTGAAAGCAGGAAAATGAATGTGTCCCTCCACCAATTGAGGATGGGGAGGAGGCACTTGGCAGGGTTAGAGTGACTCTATATAATGTTTAAAAGAAAGTCTTCAAGAGGAATTACTTCTTCTTCACTGTGGGCTTGATGTCAGTCACTGAACCTCAGTGAACCTCAGACCCACGGTAACTCCCCCCTCCCCTCCTGCCTCCGGCAGCATCAGCAGGAGGTGCTTCAGGCCCTAGGGGAGGCAGGTATTAAATGCTAAGCTTTACAGGGACATCTAACAAGTTCTGACACAAAACTTGTTGTTTCCCCTGCAGTTTTCCTTAAAATTAATTACTGGCACCATGAACGTTTCTTTCATTCATGTCCATGTCCTGCCCGTCTCCAGATCTTGGCTTATAAACTGTTGGCTTCTCAGCAAAAGTCTCCTCCAACCTCTCTCTCAGATGGATTTTCACACTGTTTCTTGTCTCCAGAGTATCTGCTCAGCCTCCATGAAAAAATAATTATAGTAAAGTTAATTGGGTTACTATAGATTTACACACTTGTGTAGAAAATACAGTTGCCTTTTGTTTCCCAGGTTTCACTCTTTATATTCTGGTAGGGAATGATGAATCTTAGTCAGTGATCCAGAGCACATTCATTCTGTCTCTGGCCTTGCTTGTGTTAGGTGGTTTTCTTTAAAAGAAAAATTATTTTTGCTATCCAAACAGAGTCAATTCAACAAAATGTGGGAATGAGATATGAAAAAAGTCACAATTAGTAAAGAAAAAATAAAAAATACTGTAAGTGGCATTGGAGTCACTGGTAGAAGCTTTGTTTGTTACAGAGATGTTTTGACAAATACAGTAAATGGCTGTGAGACTCTAGCTCCTGGTAGTTGGGTAGCTTGCAGAAAGGAGCTGTTTGGGGTTATAAAGAGAATATGATTGCTCAGGGGTTTGTCTGTTTTTCCCTTCTTTGTGTTAGCCAACTTTATTGGGCCCTATTCTGTGCCCAAGAATTTGAGGTGTTTTTCCCAGAACTCCTGAGTCTGTGACGTATAAAGCATCCTCAGTTTCTATAGATTCTGATGGGAACTGGAAGTCTCCTCAGGCCAGTGGCCTGTAACTGTACCATGGGTTTATATCCTGTATTTCCATTTTTACCTCTCACAACAGCAGTGAAGAAACCATCTGAAGTGGTTGCAGGTTCAGTGTTGCAGGCAATATGATGTCTCTAGAAGCTTCTGAAAGTGTAAGAGTAAACACGATAGCTTCTGGGCATGTTCCAAGACTGAAAAACAAACCCTTCTGCATCTCCTCAATCTCCTTCTGTTTGGAGACGTGAACACTGTCAACAGTGCTTGCTTCACTCCGGGGAGCATATGCATTGCAATATGGCCTTTAATTACTCAGTCATAAACTATTCCTCAAGTAATATGGAGTTGTATCCATATTGCTCTGCAACCTCAGATCACTGTTTGCTGCTCTGCATGTGCCAGGCAAACACAGCCCTGGAGCCCCTTGTGAGGGAAGTACAGAGAATTACATAGTAATACATAATAAAATATTTGCACGTTTGGTGTATTGTCTGTAGGCCACGTTAATTTTCAGCTGACAAAAAAAAAAAAAAAAGGCATGCTCTTGTAAGGCTGCTGTTTTGCAGTGTATTTTTCTACCCAGGAACTCAGTACAGCTTTGGTGTGTGTCGTTGGTCTTGGAGGATAGATCCTCGCTGGGCTCTCAAGAGGCACTGTGTGACATCAGGAAGGTTCTTGGGAGCAGTAGTGAATATGAATACATTTTTCAGTCATGATGAACTTACGTCTCGCTGTGGGTTTATACTGAGAAACTACAAATGTCAGCTTAAGATTGGCTCCTTCTGGAATTCCTAATGATTGAAGTTTCCATTAATCTGTTGATTTTAGTGATATTATTTGAAACGTAGGCCTTAATTCTTCCATCTAGACATGTTTTGCACAGACCTGCTTATGTAGAATTCTGCAGGGCTCAAATCTTACACTGCAATAGGCCATGGTTTTTCTTCTTTTTTTCTTTCCTGCTCTGTAAGTTAAGAATGGACATATTTAAAATATTTGACAATCAAATGCATGACCTCAGATGTCATATGCAGAGTGTCAAGCCATTGAAGTGTGTAATTTGAGGGATGAAAATGGGTATTGGTAAAAGGAAATGCTGATGCATCCAAAACTCTGCAGTCCCAAAGGTTGCCACCGTAATGTAATTTACTAGAGATTAAAGCAAGAGGGGAAGGGTCTCTAATGCCTGTCATACTGCACTAACAACAAACACGGCACATTTAAAAATGATTAATGGTGAGAGGATAAAAAAAGTATTAATTTTAACAGATGTTAATAAACAGTATTTAATAAGAAGAAGGCTGTGCAGGATGTCTGATATTTATTTATGTCTACTCAGGGGTACAAAAAGAGAAGAGTATAAATTCTTCCTGACATGTCAATTCTCAACAGAATTCTGCTGCATGTAGAAAAGCTATGCAATATCTTTAGTTTATTATAAGCTATGTGACCAGGGCGTGTAGTTATGAAATAAGGTGTTGACAAATGCTTTCCTCTAAGCCGAAAATAGTGCTGTCAGCCTGGAAATGTGTAATTGCTGTGCTTCAGCTAGCACTAAGTCTTAGGCTCTGTTCAGTCTTTTTGAGGTGATGGCTGTAATGCAAAAAATGCAGGCTTAAAGAGAGGTGCTTTTATCAAACTTGGGAGTAGGGCACTGGAAATTATGTCCATGGCTGAGGATAAAGAAAAGGGGTAAAAAAGACAGGGAGGGGGTGGTCATGACTTTGTCTTTCTCTCAGAATCCTCGTGCTGGTATGGAAAAGGTTTAGAAGTGATGTCCCAAGAGAAAAGACAGTTAAATATAAAAACTAAAAGCATCAGGAATCTACTGCACAAGGAGGAAATCTGCGAATGAATTGTGGTGTGAAAAAAGGAGGAGAAACCAGATCCTTAGTGGTATACGTCAACACAACCCCATGTGAATGAATGAATAAGTACTAAAGGAACAAATTTAGGAAGAAAGGTGCCTGGTTGCTCAGCATGCACCCAGAATAGTGGGGCACGGAAGATGCTGCATGTGCTGAGGGTGAAAGCATGGGTGTGGAAAGAAGAGCCAGAGGCAAACAAAAGCAGTTAACATGATGAAATCCCCTCTGTCCCCTGCCCTGTGTGTACAAGACACTCACTGCTAGCCCTGAGGAACAGACCTGGCTGCAGAGCTATGGGCGGTTGACTGCACAGAGCCAGGTATGACAGTGGGAATCTGGCACTGAAGGGTTTCATTTTAGATGCTCCACTCTTGCCACCCTCCATGGTTGCTATAGAAGGAAGCTTTGCTTTTCTTGGCTTCAGTACCTCTTGCCAATCAACTTCTCTAGGAGTTGAATCAATTTGCAATAAATGTCCCACTCACAATAATTATGCAATCCTTGTCTAACAACTAGCACGCTCTGCGTAAAGACATGATACTTATATTTATGAAATTAAGAGAATAGTATGTTCAGCTGTATTATTAATACCAGAACTTGCTGTGAGTAGTAATATATTTTCTGTAGTAAAAGCAGGAAGAGATTGAGATGGGAACCAAGGAAGTCCTGGGCAAGGGTCCTGGGGAGCAGAAGTCCTATGTAATATCAGAGGGGCTACTGAAAGTGTAGTTACATACTACAAAACAGCTTCCTAGGAAGAAGCACCTGAAGAAGAAGATGCTCTGTGTTATTTCCCACTCTTTGATTTCAAAATCTTCAGCACTTCTTAATGTAGACAGAACCCCAAGTTGTCATCCTTGCTGTCTCAATGATCAGCTTCCACTAGTCTCACCACCACAACTCTTACACAAGCTCCTCTCAAACTCTTGCTACTCTTTTCTGTCCAGAACTACTCTCTTTTCCTCAATAATCTATTTCAGAGCACCTTGTCTCCTACTGATCCTTTCCATTTTTTCATGGTGCTCCCATCCCCCACCAAACATCCTTCTACTGAAGCTCTTTTGTCCTTCCTTCCTCGGTCCCCAGTCACAGCCTTCTCACCTCAGGCACTCCATCACTGCCCATTCTCTGTTCACTGATTTTGATGGAACAAGCTGGCACTTCTTGCTGCTGTGCCTGTTGCTGGTTTTGTGTTTTTTGGGGAAAAGGAAGGAGGAAGGGCAGAAACTTCCCCTCTCTGTCCAACCCAGAAGCAGCCAGCAATTATTAAAAAATAAATCCATATAGAACAGACCTTGGGGATATATCTTAGGAAGATTAGACATATGGTAATCCCAGCTGTGAAGTCCCCAGGACTTGGCAAAGCATATTGAAGCCCCAGAGCAAAACACCTGTTGAAGACAGAAGGGTGAGAGCAGGAAGGTGATTGATGTGGGACTACCTTCTTCCCCGCTTCTCATTGCTCACTGTTAGCAGCTAAGCTTGCTAAAGTGAATCACCGTCCTGTTACCAAACTGTTAAGAGTGCGAATTTGTTAATGTATTTGGCTTGCTTATTTTTAATTGCATTTGTCAGGAAAGAGAAATCTTAGAGATCCTCTGAAGTCCAGCACTCATCCAAAGGAACGCCACATAACACTTCATTCGGGTTGCTGATGCAGTCTCGCAAAGTGCATTTAAGTTCCAAAACAAGCCTTTTTTCCTTGTCTTCTCATCTATCACAGGGCCACGCTCTGGGAACATATACAATGCAGTTGACTTATTGCATGACACAACCAATCTCAGTTGTTCCTCAGATGTTCCTCGGTGGTCCATAGGAAGGAAAATAGCTGGAACCAGGTTACAGCTGCCCAAAGAAGATAACAGGCCAGCTCATCCTGGTAGGCTGTTAAGTCAACCTCAGACTAGATATAAAAGAAAGTCATCAACATTTATATTTAGGTTTTATTTCCTGTGGTTTGGGTCTTCAATCCTTGGTATTGTCTCAGCCACTTCAGCTTACAGCCTGGCTGGGTCTGTGCTGTCTCAGCACTGAGAGGACCTGGAGAGAATGACTCTAGTGATGCAGGCATTTATGCAGCCTGGTGATCTGTTATACATATTTCCCAAAGCCTTTTTTTGATGCAGGTTTGGAGACGTCAGTGCTAAATTCCCTGGTACGGGTGCTCCTGAGGAATAATAGAAATTCTCTAACTTGCATTCTGGGACAAGACATACCCCATTAGTTGTGAACTACATTGGCACAACAGAGTATTGTAAAATTCTCTGAGAATAGCAAGGAACAGGCAATCACCAGTAGCCTGTGGTCAGAAAGAAGCTTCCTCTCACGGGTATGTCATTATATGTTTGTCTTGCATTTTCTTCTGAAGCAGGTGGTGCTACTGTTGTTAGAACAGGATATCAGATTCAACAGCCCCAGGGCAATGCATGCTCCTTTTTTCCTCTTCTTTCTGCCTCTGAGGCAGCTGGAGGTGGAGTACACATTTTCCTTTCTCTCCTAGAGTCCAGGAAAGGCCTGTTGCAGGTAGAATATTGCCTTTCACTGTAGTGGGGTTCCTTATTTCTGTTGCACATCAGTCTTGAATTCTTTAGTGAAAAGTGTTGTAAAAGTTTGTAGTGCAAGGTGACCACCTAAAAGGGGGGACTTTATGTGACATTACTCTTCTAAATGCTTGTGCATTGCAGCATGCAGGGAAGGGTGGCTGTGCATACAAAAGCACAGGACATTTGGGGAAGGGAGGAAACCGTTTTAATAGAAAGGGGAAAGACACAGTGGTCTCCCAGGTGGGAAAGGCGGGCAGCAGGGAGAAGGGACTGCACTTCTTCACAAAGTTTGACTTGCAGGCTTTCATCTTCACACGTGTCTGAACATGTGGATGATCTTCCAGCCGAATCCATGAACCTCCCATCTGTCCTCAGCCTGTGTGGCTGTTCTCAGAGAGGCCAGGGCCTCAGCACTGCATGCCATGTCACCAGGGTCCTGTAACGAATAAGCCCATCAGACCTGAGGCCACACGCAGGTTTTGTCCAGAATTCCCTCCAGAGTGCAAACCTGCATTACTGATCCTTAATTCTATTTTCACTTATCATCTCCAGCTGTTTCAGCCTGCAGCACTAGCTCTTTTATTAGTAACAGCTGCACCAAATTTCAGAGGCAATACTCTTGTTAATTTTGCCTGAAGCAGACTCTGAATGGCTTGAAATGTCTCTAACGTATTTATGTATGTTTAATATTTCTGTTACCATTCAACAGCAGAAGTGGAGACTAGAATTATACTCAAATACAGAGAAAGAAGAAAATATTATTAAGTAAGTGGGCTACCTTTAGCTTTTATCTTTCTGCTACTGTATTTGTTTTGGGGTTTATGAACATAATAAATTTCAGGGACTAAGTGGAGTCTATTCAGTCTATTAAGGTTCATTTTCTTTTAATACTCTAATCCCCTCAGGATGCCATTTGCCGTAATTGTTTCTTGAATGATCCTCCAGTGTTTAAGCTTCAGCCTCTGACTCATAAGCTATTCTGCATACACTTGTGGCTCTGTGCAAAGAAAAAATGGGACACATGACATCTGTTTCAAATTTGTTTTTCTTTACTTTGCAATTATGCCCCTTGTCCTCTTATCTGTCTCCCAGCAAAAAAATAGTAAGTGCATTTGGCATTAACTATAGTGTTTAAGATTTTATATACCAAAATTAAATCTCCTCAGACTGCATTTTTATAGTCTATAAATTCAGATTTTATGGTCCCTTCTCATACTTTTTTGTCCTTGGATCAATAGTACTGCCCTTCTTCTGAACTTTACAAACATTACAAACATTAGGCAGGCCCATGAAGTTGTGCTGGCCAGAACAATATATTGCATTGAAGGGAGAGTGCAGCCAGACTGCAATTTTTCCACTTATAATGGTTTTGACTTGTGGCTTAAATTCTATGTATACTTTTACATTCAGTTCTTTTAAAATTCCTTAGCATTTTTTTGATTAATCTAGTTCACGAGCAAGTATTTATTTTTAACTGTTCAATATTTTTAGACTAATATCTGTTATTCTCAACACTACAATTTTATTTCCATGGAAGTCTTACTGAAAAAAAGACAAAAGATCTTTAAAAAAAAAATCCAGTCTGTGTTCCTGGTGAAGCTTCTTTCTCTGTATTTTCTTAGTGTTTTGTCCAGCCTGACTCGAAAAGTCTCTGAGTTTCTCTGATATTCTTTGGAAACCATTTTAGTCTTATAGAACATAATATGAGGAAGGAAATTTGCCTGACATTCAGTCTGAATTTCCGCTTCTTAAATTCATGTCACTTATACTGTATTTTAATATTACCGATACTGTATTTTCAGGTATCGTACTAAAGGATGCCTCACAACAAGACCCCCTCCCCTTGCCCTTCAATACTACACTTAGCCAAGCTACACATCCTCATCTCTTTTGATTTACTCATAAATCAGTCCCACTGTGCCCTGAACATTCCCGTTTCTGCTTTCTGAGCTTCCGCCCAGGCTCCCCGGAGGTGACAAAGCACCCCCAGCTGAGTGGAGCACCGTAGTGCAATAGCGCCAGAACCCATCCTGCAGCTGTGCCAGCTGTCAGCAGTGAAAAAGGCAATGGACCCATCATAATTTACACTATTTACAGATTTCCTCCCGTGCTTAATCTTGTGCACCCCTGCTATTGTATTGCAATATGATGCCTTCATTTAGGCTCTCTGAAACTGCTCAAGTAGTTTCTGCAGTACATCTCCTTGCATGTATATCTTACATGTACTGCTCTATCACTCAAACTTCTGTTACAGCATTGACACTTCCCACATTTCTCACTTACATTGAGTATTTCATGTATGAGGTTAAGTTCCTCTCAACAGCCATACAGGAGCATGCTTTTATTTCAGTGTATCTACTTGTGGGATTTTTCTACTGTATTTCTATAATTTCCAGATCTGTTCTGCGTTATTTCTTTACCACAACCAGTTTTTGCTGCACTTTCCAAGGGACTATATGCAAATTTTGCGCTATACAATTCTATGCTGTACTACATATATTAATTATACATCGTATTTATTGTTTACATTTATATGTAATACTATGTCTCAAACTTTGCTTTTCCTTAATTTATGTTTCTTTACTTTTCTAGATGATTGATAAAAAATGAAAACATCAATATGTGCAGAATTTTATCAAACGAGTACTTCACCTGGTTAGGAACTTTTGTTTTTATCCCTGGTTTACTTGTTTGTTTTTTTTTTTTTTTCCAAAAATTCTAGACTACAGTGATGTTTTTATTCAAGCTGTTGATTTTCATCCAGATAAGCGTTAGTGAGACATAGTATTTACAGTAGGTAAAGGTAGAATGCAAACTTTAAAAAGTAATTCCCACAAGACCATTTTTCTTAAGTAAATTTTAACAAGAACTTTCCCAAGATGATACGAACATGCTGTCATTTTATACGTGGGTTTTTTCCTCTGAAAGAAAGGAAGGGAGAAGGAAAAGCATTAATTGGTGAGTGGTGGAGAAAACAGTCCTGTCATCAATTTACGGGTTCTTACTCGGGAAAGACAGAAAAATAGGAAAAAGGGAGAGAATTTGAAAAACGTATCTTTTATCTTCTTTCCTCTTTTCGATACTAAGAAATGAGGAAAGTAAAGAGGAGAAAATTAGAACAGTTTAATTTTTCTTTTTCTTTTTTTTTTTTTAAATGTACTTCAAATGTTTCTTATTAAAATAGGAGAATTTTAAAATGGAATTTGTTCTTACTGAGGATATTTTGAGGACAGTGTAAAAACCACGAATTTTCAGTAGGTCCAACTGCTGCCATATAGCAGATGCTGTTTAAGATCTGGGGGTATTATGTAAAGTGTATCTGTACAGCTCATGTGTCCCTTCTTCAGGCTCCTTTCTACTCCCCACCCTCCTCTTTTCCTAAAATGTTAGTGTGACTGGTGATGCCTGTAACCTTTCATTGACATAGTTACCAACAAATGCTTGCGCAGTGAGGGCTAGTCCAATGCAGTTTATCAGACTGCAAGTGGTACAACAGTCAGGGATGTTTCATCAATGAAATACGCAGCAGTGAGTAAGTAGAGTGGAAAATATGGTGATAGGTTCTGGGATGTTGCTTTCCCAGCCACACACCTTAACGTTGAATTGTTCAGTTTGCTGAGGCTATGGGGATGGCTCCAGCTTCTGCATGTGTAATTTTCTCCCTGCTGCTTTCAGCTGACAAATTTCTCTGGTGGGGGGTGTATAAAACCTGATTGATTTGCCTTAATGGAATGCTCTGCTTCCTAGAGATTGCTCCTGGGCTTTCCAGCAACTGCAGGGGTGTGTTTTACTGAGGACCATACTTGGCGTTCTGTGCATTGCTCTGCCAAAGTGCAGGATTCAACCAAAGCTTGTGTCTCAGCATCCCTGAGCCTTTTGCTTTATTACACTAGAGAAAATCGATTGTTGCAGCATAAAAATGTGGGTCATCAATGTACGTTCTCTTTCCTTCTCCTTGAAATGACGAATGTAGACGATTAATCTCCATGCTATCTATTTCCAGCTTTGGCTTCCAAACAGAGGACATCAGAGAAAGTGGTACATATATTCTTTAAACTAAGCGACATGAGGCAGCAGCCAGATAAATAAATGTCTTTCATGTTCAGAGCTCTAAGTAACAATTACAGTATTACAATGAGAGGTATGTGAGCTCATGGGGATTAAACTATACTGACTAAATACAGAGCAACTGCTGGGAAAGCTTTGTGAATAATGGGAAGAGCTTGCCTAGCTGGCTCTACAAAGCGAACAGCAGCCCTTTGGGGAGTGTGTGATACCTTTGTTACGGAGGGCTGTGGGTGAACACAGATACAGAAAATAAGAGTACACCCAAGTGATAGGGAAAGGTGGCTTGCAAGCACTATGCTGAAAGAAAACTAGTGAAAGAAGACCAGAAAGCTGAAAAAAACCTTTTTCTCATCAAACGGCAGTGCTCAAAGAAGGAAAACAGCTGGTAAGGGGAAGTGAGAGCAGTATCACTGGTGATCAATTGTCTTTACAAAAGAGAGGTCAGTCATCCCATAGTGGGTGTTTAGTATATGAGGCAGGACAGCTGGTGGGTGAAAACACCTCATATACATCTAGCATTTTATCCCAGCTGCTGTATGGCTTAAAAAAGCCTACCCTTTGACTGTTGCTCAGTTATTCAGAGAACTTGAAACTCAAGTCCACTCAGGAATTTTAAAAATACTCCTTCAAAATTCAATGAGACCATAAAAGTTTCTTTACAGAAGCAACTTTTCCAAGACACTAATGGGATTAAATGCTCAAGTCCTATTGACTTTTAATGCGAGTTAGGCATCTGACTTCCCTTTATGCCTTTGAAAAACTCCTTGTTAATCTTCACAGTTTACAATTTACCCTCTGAGACTGCTCCCTCTTAAAATAAATAAGCTCTGATCATCCTGAGAGTTTGAAGGGCTGTAGATCTAGCAAAATCCCCCCAGGAATGCAGTATATGTGGTGAGCGAGGATTCTTGTTTGTTATTTTGCTCGGGATCTCTTATGCAGTTTCATGCATAAATCGGAGACCCTGAACATCCACCAGTTCAACTAATAACTGAAAGTAAAGGTGCAAAGTATCTCAGTCTTGTGGTCCACTGTAGTAATAGCAAATCTAAATCACTGCGGTGGTATTTGATACATGATTAATACAGTCTGATGTTATTTAATGGTACTACTCAGATAGAAAGTCTCCAACAAGTCCCAGAAACTGAACACTTGCTTGTGAGTCCTGCCTAAAGAGATGCTAAGCAGAGAGATACCCTTGCCCAAAGGTTACATTTTATGAAGAACCACTTCTGTTGCCTCTTTCCAGACTTATAAAGCCACAAATGCCTCTACAGTTTTGAAATAAGCTGCACTACTTCAGGTAATGCCCTGAGAGTCTCATCTACAAACATCTTTGCTGCTTCAATAATTCACGTTGGTTTATGTTCTCCAAGGTATATTACTCATGACTTGATTAGTGGCCATATCACATCCTGAACTACAGTCATCCTGCACTAAACCATAAACAGATGTGTGTGCTCCACACTCACTTAACAGATTTCTCTGTTCGCGTTGCAAATAAGAGCAAGAGCAGGTTAGAGAGGCAGTGTATGGAAGCAGAATGAAGAACGTAGAAGCACCAGGGGAGGAAAAGATCCAGAAAAGTGCGTATTCCCTGTGTCAACCAAATACCAGCAGAACCAAAGGTAGTTTGAACTGCTAAACTTAATGATCTCTGAAGCCAGCGAAGCCAGCTTGCATAGATAATCTCTACAAAATTTGAGTGATAGTAAAAATCAGTGAAGCCACAAACATTCCAGATACAGTGAAAGAGATTCAGTCTGATTGTCCTCAGATTAGGCAAACCTGAACACACGCAGACCAACTTTGAGGTGAGATTAAGGATGCTATTTTACAAAACATAATGAAACAAATAATTGAACAGAACAAGTGCCTCTTGGACAAAAAGAGCAATGTCTTTTCCCAAAGACAGCAGACACTTAATGAGATACTCAGCAAGAAATGAATTCAAGTCCTCACATTTTATTTAAAAAAACTGAACATTTATGTTTCTCTCTTTCTGAATTTAGAAACAGAAAACATTTTACAGAGACTGGGATTGCATCAGTCCCTTAGACTTATGCAGGCTTTGTGTGGGAAGGTAATTTTAGTGATAGTCTTCTTGCTGGTAGACCAGAACTGTCAGACTCTCATAGCCTGCAGTTTTTTTTGGCACCTGAGGAGTGAGTGATTCAGTGGAAGCCAAATTTATATTTGTAAATTGCTTTGATTTCCATGGAAATCTGGACTAAACTGATTTTGCACAATTTACATAAAGATTTAGCAAGATTCCTTAACTATTATTATTCTTCTGGATGTCATATCAAGGAAAATAACTTCCCAAACACTGACCAATTTCTATCATTGTTTCTGTTTCTGATTAGTTTGTCCAGAACAAAGGCAAGGTTCTCTTTGCATACTTCTTAAGTTATTAATCTGTCTGAGCAGTCAGTGCTATTTTGTTTTCAAGTGTGCGACTGAGCCCCTGGGGTAATGGTTTCTGTCTTGTTGTGTCTCAGCCTACCAACAAAAGCAATTGTCCTCAGAAGAAGAAAAAAACTGTGCATGTGACATTTAGCTATATTTAGTACAACCGTAACATTTGCCTGCCTTTTCATTATTTATTAAATAATATACTGATGTCACCACTCATACATTAAAGGCTGGCTTTGGCAAACCAGATTGAAAACATATAGCAATACACGTAATAGTCTAGAAGCACAGCAATAAAAAAAAGCACGTAGCTAATTATATGAGTATTGAAGATTTTCACTTGAAATGTATGTACATCCGCTGATCTATTTCATGCTAAACCAGAAAAAAAATTAGAGCAATAATTATACTTTTGCACTGATAGCAGAAAATGCTGATATATCCCATTCCAGAACTCCTCAGAAGTCAAATATGTACCTTATTATACTTATTTGGAATTTAAAGATTAAAACAAGGAGTAGATTTGTAGTTTTGAGTTGCTGATTTGTAGTTATCCTTTTTTTCTGGACAGCTGACTGTGCATATATGCAGCGTAACGCTAAGATATATGAGTCACCTCTGAACTCATTACCTGTGGCACTACAAGTTGTGTAGGTACTTCAGAACTCATCTATGCATGGGTTTCTCAGCAAACCTAACAAGCCTGCAAGACGTGCTGACAGCTACGCTGCATCTTGCAGCACAGTAGCTCTGTGTGCACTGGGTGGGGAAGTATCCTTCTACTCCTGCACAGCTTGAGTTGATGAGATGAATTTACTTATTCCTGTAAAACAGCATTGGTATGGTAACATTTCTGAAACAGATGTAGTATTCTCAGTGGCAGTGGGTTTCCACTGCTGAAGCAACAATTTCTCTGCATGAGATTTGGAAAACACACAGAGACCTTTCTATAGTGGTTGCTGTGGAAAAATCAGCATCTGTTAGCAACTACCACAGAGCAAGAAGTCTAGGGTGCCTGACTTGCTGGGCTATAGCAATAGACTGTAATAGCCCCTGTACTGCATGGTTAATTTAATGTAATCTCAAGCACTGAATACATCTGAATAGCTGTAAGGTTGCAGCAAATGTTTCAAAAGTGAAGAAATAATGGAGAGTGAAGAAACACTTTGTTACAGTGGGATATAAAAGGACAATATATGTTAGTGAAATATCTTTCTACTAATTATTCTTTCCCTACCTAATTCATTTTAACCCTTCAAGAAAACTGTTACTGATGCGTTTATTTTTGCTGTAAAGGTTGCTAGGAAGTGTTAGTCTGGCTTCTCAGAGTTTCTACAGCTGCAGTTACAACTGAGATTGAAAATCCTTTCGGTCAAAGAAGGGAAAGATCTTTCTTTTGCTTTCTGAGATATATGTTGAGTGTATGGTTACTAGCTTACTGCAATTTAGGTTTCATATAACAGCTGGAACCAGATATTGTACTGTCTGCCAATAGCTGTTCTCATAGGGTCCAGGGTGGGGCGACCACAGAGGCTTTATTGTACCTTTCCCTTTGCACGCTCACAACCTCATTTTACTCCTTAGCAAGGAAAACTTTATTTTGGATTAGGTTTCCCTGTGACATATCAGAATAGCGTAAAGATGATTTGCTCCTTGTGTTTGTCTTCTCCTAGAAAATAAGTTTCAGCATTAGAATGATTTTGCACCCCTCTTGCACCTGCATTGCAGTCTCCAAGCCTCAAGCTTGGGGTTCTGTGTTACACAAAGACCAGAAAATAATGCTGATGGGGAGTGGGAATGTACTGAAATTATCAAACATCCATTACTACACAATTTACATAAAAAATTTTTTAGCAAAATTAAATGCTTTCCTCATTAAAGCTATTCTCCTTAAATAGGGCATATATTTCATGGCCATCTTGCAAACTTTAAAGAAAACGCATGAACACTTCTGGCCTCAATCTAGGTGCTTTGTTAACTTTTGTATTTTTTTGTGTACTAATAGAACCAATGAAGACCATTGTATTTGTTTTTAAGGACAAGGAGAGTAAAAGGTTGAACTAGTTTTTCATCAGAGTACATGTTATAATCTGTTTTACAAAATACTGTACACAACCAGAAGATATGAGAAAATATAGTGTAGAGTACCATAACTGCACTGAATCTAAGTATTTTCCAACAGTGTTTTGTGTTGAAAATCAATCTGATGGCATATAAAGCTCCAGTATTTTCTGTAAATTGATTATAGCAGGACTCTTCCTTGCGCTATATATATATTTGATATATAATGGTTTTTCCTTGAGCTGCAAGTAACATATCAGCACTTTCCATTTCAAGGCTGGTAGTCCAGAGACAGATGTTTCCCTATACTAAATAAAAACTATTTCTGCCACTGTTGGGCACTTACAGAGACCAATGGGGCTGAAATTCTCATCATTCCCTTCAGCCAATCTACACTTCCATCTAAAACTGACACATTTTTTCAGGTTTGTCTCAGAAACACTCAACCCAAGCATTCTGTCAGAAGGAAAAGACCAAAGAAGGGTGAGTCCCTCCACATGCTGTGACAGTAATATATATGACAATGGGGTAATTCAGCAGGAAATACTACCACAAGATGATAAGTCACCGGTGTATCTACTGATTTCAATAAGACTGACTCATAGAAAAATGTACAACCCTAAGACAGACCTACTGCAAGATACAATTTTCACTTCAACACATGGATGTAAAATTTGGAAATATCAATGGGATAAACGTGTCTAAATCGTTTGAAAGTGAACATCTCAGGGAAAAACAAAGTTGTAAATGGAAAGAATCTACAATAATTGCTCAGATTTATTAGAAATTTCACTTTCTGGAAAGGAAAATGGAACTATTTAGAATATATTAAGGGTGAGGTCAATGGCAACCAACTATTAGGCATCTGGGAAACAGGGAGGATCCAGTGCAAAGAATCTGCTAAAAGTCCTCAGGAAGGGAAAACTTTCAGGAAGACAAGGAGAGAGAAGTAGAGAGTACACAGTGATGGGGCAATATAAATTTGTACAATATGAAATTTGATGATGGGAAAAGGACTTGTGCAGGAATCTGATAGAAAGAGGAGAGCATACCATGGACTCCAAGGTAGAGTAGAAGTTCCTCA
The DNA here is from genome assembly GCF_964106895.1 of Numenius arquata. NCBI lineage: Eukaryota > Metazoa > Chordata > Aves > Charadriiformes > Scolopacidae > Numenius > Numenius arquata. The sequence goes on along the minus strand of NC_133587.1, from coordinate 24,777,113 downwards.
GCTCTGAATTAAAGCAGATTGAATGAATAAGAAGAAAAAATGATTTGTGTTTGTATTTATATTCGTATACAGGTCTTCGTTAGAAGGTTCTAAGGAATATTTGGAATCTTTTTTTTCCCTGGAAAATGCAGCAGAACTAGGTCTAAAGATTTTTTTTTAACTCTGGGGGAGTTAAAACCTGGTGGGAGGCTTTCAAAGCTGGCATTCACGAGGAGTTTATGTCTTTGTTGCAGTGCACATGATCTTGTCAAACAATGCCTAGAAATTCATACTCAGCACAAACTCTCTGGTGCAGGGCTCTACACATAGTTTTTATCTGGTTAAATTTGATTCATGTTTTTTTTCCCAAACCTTAAGACTTAACTTAATAAGAATGTACAGATACCAATGTGGCATTGCATTTTTTCATTATATACAATACACCTATGTCTAAGAAAATACCATAGCCACGTCAAATTAAATGGCAAGCATTGAAAGAAAACTTGTTAAAAGGAAATATTTTCTTCTCTTTTTGAATATGAAATACAAATAACAGTTTTTTACTTTAACCAGCACTACAGTGGACAAGCAGCGGGCAAGCCATCTGCCGTGATAACGACAGTCCCACTTACTACTGGCCTATTTACATGTTTAAGTGTTTTAGAAATATAAAGTGAGAAAGAAAAACTATTTATCTGGACAGTGACTGTATGAAAACGAGACTTCAAAAGTGAATATGCCTGACTACTGGCTTTTAGCTGCCTGTTTTCCCTGTTCCTCAATTCAGCCCTGCTTCTGGTCCTTTTTTCTTTTTCTTTTTTGTTTTTTAAAAGAAGAATATATAGCAAAATTATCTTCATAGCATCTTTATAGGTGACCTAGAGTCACACATGTGAGTGTAAATATTTTTTCTCTCAGCTAAATAGAATGAACTGAGGGAAAACATCTCATATCATCATTTGCAAAAAGAGGAGGAAAACTTTGAATTTAATACTCTGAGAGATCTTGTTTCATGGTTTAAAAATCCACAAATATGTTGTATGCATGTCCTGGAAGTATCTCCCTAGACAGTGAATGACAGCTTCAGGTTTTATACAATTGGAACACCTGATCCACATTATCGATTTTCAATGATTTGAGTAAGTTTTGGATCAAGTGCTGGGCCAATCTCATTTTCAGGGAATAAGTCATATTCTTTTGTGATGTGAGCATGCGGAGTCTGTCATAGTAAGTTCTGCCAACCTCAGAGGTCTGCAGTGTACTCATCTATATGTGAACTCTTCTCCTAAGGATCCGTTTATAGCTAATGAAGGGAAATAGGCACTTTTTGGGTGCATTTCCTCTTAACTATTCTATGCATGTATTTAGGGTAAGATGAATCATGTCTCTGCTATACTGACTAGACAGATTTCCATTGACGGTAGACAAAGCCTTAGTGATTAGCTCATATAGATGTCTGCATTAGGCAGATGAATGCCACCTCTTAGTGTTCAAAGCTGACCCTGATAATTTCAAACAAGCTGCCAAGAAGAATAGATAACCATTGCTGATACAGGATTAAATTCAAATAATTACCTAAAGGCTTGAAGATATTTATCAAATTTTCAGTAACTTGAATCAGTCAATATTCCTAATTGTTTGTTTTGGTGAGTACATCAGAATCCTTCACATTAAGCACATTACTAGTAATTTAAACATCTTTTAAAATATTCTTAACTCTTTCGTGGAGCACTGCAGTCATTTAATGACAAGTGGCTCCTCTTGTATGTAAAAATTGATTGCTGGCACCCAGTGTTTTATTACCTATTTTTTTTTCCCATTTCTAGACCCTGAACTGCTGACTGACTTCCTGGCTTGACCTTGGATTCACCTCAGCACTGGGCACGTGCCTGGCAAACGCTGGGCTGTGTCTGACCCTGATCGTGCACACTGGTCCAGCTCTGTTTGCCCCGCTTGTGCGTTGTGGGACCTTGCCAGTGAGGCCCCTGCCCGGCTGGTGTCTGCCTCCCCATGCCTGTGGGGCACCCCCCGGCTTGCTGCACCGTGATGCTCAGGATAGAGAAGAAAAAGTCTTCTTTACAAGAAAACCCTTTACTTGCTTCTTTACAAGTGAAGGTAAAGTGTCTGAAGGGAAAAACTCCTGTATCAGAAACACCGTGTATGCGGTTCTCAAGCCTCAACAAGAACACAACTAGTGATTTCTTAAGACAGCTAAAAGGATGCATACATTATTGCACTCATGCAGTATGTGTGCTTTCATTGCTCAGTTGACACTGTCCTCAATTCCCATTTCAGAACCTACCTGCAGTCCTGTCCTCACCAAAGACTATGTGTATACCTTGGTTTTCCCTTCTTGTATTAAGTTTTCTCATCCTCTTTTCCTGAGAGAAGTTCTGTATACCAACTTTCCTCCCATGCCGAGCCACTGATGTCCCATAAGTCACCAAAAGTTTTCATTTTTTGGACGCTCCTTTTCTGATTCTGTCTTTTTGGGTATTTCAGGGCCTCGTGCCTCTATAATTAATTTACAAGTTCATCTTTCCTCAGGCAAGCTTAATTTATATGCTGGCATCTTATAAGAATAATTTGCTTCCCCTTTCCAGTTAGTATGTTTTGCATGTTCACTCGGGGAGCATCTCTTATCTCACTGACTCTGCTTTGGTTGTGCTTTGTTCCTTCCCGGGTTTAGTTGTTGCGAGTTGCCATGAGTTTGTTTCTGAAGAAGAAAAAAAAGGCTTAATGAAGTTCCAGCCTTTTTAGTATGTTTGTGATGTCTTGTTTGTGACAGAAAGAGGTGAGATGGGAGAAAACCTCTGCTTTGGCAGACCTTACACTAGCTCTCCAAGGTTTCAAGCAGCCAAATATGTGTTGCTTATGCAAGAATCGTACAAATGGGAATGTCTATGTTGACCTCTTATAAAGCAAGTACATTTGTCTGAATAGTTTGGTAGTTGATAGGAACCGAATGAATAAACTACTTGAAGAAAATGTATCCTTGACCTCTTCTTTGAATTCCTTACATCAACATCCTGTTTAACTTCTCATAAAGCTTTAATTCCTGAGAGAATATTTGTTAAATCTTCAGTTTTATATTGGTGATGATCTTATTGCCCAGTTTGTCTGTGTCTGGAGGTCTGAGGTGCCTTTGAAGAAAAAGGAGTAATAGCAATTTTGGTGAAGCTGCATCCCTAGAAGCAGCACCAGAAGAGAGAGTTTTTGGAGCAATATTTTTTCCCTTCCTGAACTCTGACCGTGCATGGACTGTGAAACTAAGCCATGAACTTTGTTTTCTGTTTCATTCTCAAGTTCACTTTTTTTCCTTCTCTCTCTCTGTCGGCAGGAGTTTGACATCTCTCTGGACTGGGGGACTTGAGTTACAGACCACATTTTGTCTACTGAATTGCTATGCCAACCTGAAGAAATATTATGAACTACTGCCACATGAGTACCAATTTTTTGCAAATCTTTTCAATGTATCATGTTCCATGCTCCATAGTTCGGAGAATTTAATTGAAAAAAACCACCATATTAAACTTTGTTATTGTTGTCATGGGGACTTCTCCCTCCCACAGATCAGTCTGAGATGCAGTTCCTCCCTCATGGTTGCCTCAGCAAGCCTCAGTTCCTTGTGTGCCCTTTTGTCCCTGGTACCGGTAACCAAAGCCCAGAGGTCAGCATGGGGTAAACCAGAAGGAAGATATTCCAGCTCAGTAGGAACTGGACTCCGAAACTTTCCCACACCTGAGCTCAGCAGGCTTTGGAAGTCATTCTGGCTCTATGGCAATACCCAAAATCAGGAAGTGAGTCTAGATTAGTCTGGATAAAGAATGAACTTCTGAAATTAGTCTCCTGCTGAGCCCTCTAAGGCTCCCAGAGAAACTCAGCTTCCTGTAGGCTATGAGCCTGTGCAGCTGCAAGTGCATTGGCCCAGTGTGTTCTGAGATGATTGAAGGCTGGGTGATGGGGTGATACATGGAGTCAAGATTTTTGTCCCCTTCTGGGTGTTATGGCTTCTGTAAACTCGGAATTTTCTCAGAAAACCCCACACTGGGTTCCAGCAAACATTTCAAATGGAGTCTTTATCCCTTGAAAGCTGATATGTGTCTGTCTCCAAGCGAACAAGTGAGCAAACAGACTTAAAAAAAAGAAAAAAGTAAAAGCACAATATTCTTCTTTATGCCTTTGTATACCGAGTGCTGCCCATGACACACAACATTTTTAAAGTATTGTTTATTTAGAACCAAAGACTGACTGAGAAATCATATCATAAGCCACTAATCTATCTGTATGATTTCTGCCTCCTTCCAAGTCTCACTTTTTTTTAGTTCAGAGAAGGACTCTGATCCTCACTGTACTTGTCACTCTTGCCAGCCCCTGGTCTGTTTTATTTCACCATCCCTCTTTTTAAGGCACCATTTTTGAGTATTTTTAATATATCTTTCTTTGTAGGATAGTTTCTAGAGATTAGGAAAGCTTATAGGCAAGAGCTTTAGCTATCATCTTTCAAGTTTGATCCTGATTATTTGTATCTGAGAAAGTATTACATTACCTTCCTTTTTGTTCTTTCTATAGCTGTCATTGAAATAAACAATGCTAAGGCTTATAAGAAACATTGCACTATAAATAAGACCTAATCAGAATTCTTAATTTATTGAATAGTAAGTAGTCCTATCTGCTACAACATTATCCTATGAAATATGAATTAAACATCTGAAAAAGGAAAAATAACAGATGTATAATGTTTAGCTATGCTATTCCATTTGTAACTTCTTTATTTAAAGAAGTTGGATTCTCATTCCACAGACGATTTGAAATATGGATTTAATTAGTCATTTTATAGTAATTGTAGATTGATAGTAATAAAATTTTTGTTGTAATTGCTGCAGCATAAAGCAATGAAAGCTGGGCACTGCATAGAAAACAGGATGCACAGTATTCTGTTATTAGGATCCATTGTTTGTTATTCCTAACTATTTCCTGAGTTAGCTGTACACAGTCTTTGTAGCATAATGCATTCTTTGTCCTGATCTTCCTTGATTTTTTTAATTGAAAAGTTTTATATTTAGACATACTTTGAGGCCAATGCTCTGTGACATGACACTGGAGGTGAGGCACCTGTTTCCTCGCATTACGTTCCCAGAATGGGTGCATTTAGAACAAGTGTCACGTGGTGGTTGTACCGACTTGAGTCATTCCCGGGACCACATAGCAGGCATGTTCCGGGCAGAGACTTCCTCTTCTCCAAGTTTTTTATTAAAAGCACCTTTAGGAATATGGAAACAACACAATAATGAGGCATCCCTGTGAAATGACATGCTCTAGGTAAGATAACTCAGAAAATTTTGTAAGTAATCCCAGGATATCCAAACCTTATCCATCTTAAGTCTGTGTTCTGGAACCTAAACCTGTTGAGATATATCTAAACAATCTATGAAATTCTTGAAATCTTTGCTGTGTAACATGTTTTACTTATCTGCATGCATGAAAAGCCCTGGTGTTTTAACATTGTCTTGAAATCTGGAGGTCTCAATTCAGTTGTTGAACATAGGTGTCTCTAGTGTGTCTTTGAGATGCCACAGGGATTGAAATCTCTGCTTGTGATGAGGACGTACCGTGCCTTTGGATGATTTTCAGTGGCTATATTTGTGCAACAGGATCAAGATTGGTGTGTCTCTTGCTAAGTTGTCTGGTCTCAAAGTGTAGCACTAGCAAAGTCTTCCTGAAACAGCACAAACAAGGCCAGGTGGAACTGCTTAGGAATTCTGAACCTTACGCAATCAAACTAAAGGAATAATCAATCCCTTCCAAACGACTTCTCTCCTCAAATTCTTAGCCTTAGAACAGGAGAAGGTCAGAAGTAGAGCCAATGGCATAAGGATAATGAATATCTATGGCCCATTTAAATTCTTGCATCAACTTTATGCTTTTTGACTTTCTTTTACATAAGTAAGTGTATCTCAGCAGCTTAGCTAAGAATAGTCTGGCTCTATTCATATCATAATAATAATTGACAGAAAAAGACATATAATAAGGAACTTTACAGATCTGTAGATTCCAGGACATAATGCTAAATTAAAAATATATTTGGGCACCAGGAATCTGTTGTTTGTAATAGTAAGCTGTTAGCATGGTCTCAGGTATGGTTCTGGTGATTCCCAAAGGTGTTTTGGATGAGGACAGTCTTCTGTAGGATACTTTACCTACGTCTCCAAAGCCATTCTGTTTTGGCTGGCCTTGGTGCCAGAGAAAAATTCTGGCTATGTCTAATTTACTAATACAGACATAGCCCAAGAGTTGGCAAAAACCAAGTTCCAGCCCATTTTCTTGATATTATCTATATGGCAAAAGAGACAATCCCATACTAAGTGATAAAAACTCTTCACAGAATTTAATAAGGCCTGTAACCTTGAAAATATCAACAAAAACCTCCCTTTCCTCCAGGAAAAAAAATCTAATAGAGTTTCACTCTGGAACTTCTTTCTTAAATCCTCAGTTGTTTACAACGTCGGTTTTGTTAGGTTTGTCCCACAAAAAAATGTTGTGGTTTCGGCCGAATTTACCAAAACCAGACCGACAGATGGCCCTTCCCCCCCTCTTCTCCGCCCCAAAAGAGTAGAGAGGAGGAGAAAGAGATAAGGATATTCAGAAGTTTAGAATGAACTAAACTACTTTAATGAAGAATTAATATTAAAATAAAAATAAAGAAGAAAATAATGAAATAGATACAATATATACAAAACCATATCAAGCTCCCAGGATGACAGTCACATCACCGGCAGGCACTGGGGAAGTCCCAGACTGGACTCAGTGATGAATGGAAACTGGATTCCAGCTCTGGAGTCAGGAACACACGGATCGGGATCAAAGGCAGATGAACAGAGTCGTCTCTGGACGTCGGCCATCGCAGGAAGGGGGTTGACCCTTTGATCCCTCAGCTTTTATACTGAGAATGGGGCGGATGGGATGGAATACCCCAGTTGGTCAGGTTTGGGTCACCTGTCCTGTCCACTCCTCCCCACTGATGTGACCCCTCTACGTTTTTTCCGTTTCCGACCCTCTAAGGGGCAAATAACGAAATTGGCTGACCTTGGTTGTTATAGCAATAAGTATAAGCAAGGGCCTCTCTGCACGCCATTCCTTGGCATGGAGCACAAACATTGGTCTTATCACTCTGAGAACGAGCAGTTTTCTCCACAATATACTGTTATACTCTCCGCTGGGTTAAAAACTGGCTGGAGGGCCGGGCCCAGAGAGTGGTGGTGAACGGAGTGAAGTCCAGTTGGCGACCGGTCACGAGTGATGTCCCACAGGGCTCGGTACTGGGGCCGGTTCTCTTCAACATCTATATCAATGATCTGGATGAGGGGATCGAATGCACCCTCAGCAAATTTGCAGATGACACCAAGTTGGGTGGGAGTGTTGATCTGCTGGAGGGTAGAGAGGCTTTGCAGAGGGATCTAGACAGGCTGGCTGGATGGGCTGAGACCAACGGGATGAGGTTCAATAAGGCCAAGTGCCGGGTCCTGCACTTGGGTCACAACAATCCCAGGCAGCACTACAGGCTTGGGGCAGAGTGGCTGGAGAGCTGCCTGGCAGAAAAGGACCTGGGGGTGTTGGTCGACTGTCGGCTGAACATGAGCCAGCAGTGTGCCCAGGTGGCCAAAAAGGCCAACAGCATCCTGACCTGTATCAAGAACAGTGTGGTGAGTAGGACCCGAGAGGTGATCGTCCCCCTGTACTCGGCACTGGTGAGACCCCACCTCGAGTACTGTGTCCAGTTTTGGGCCCTCTACCACAGGAAAGACATTGAGGTGCTGGAGCAGGTCCAGAGAAGGGCAACGAAGCTGGTGAGGGGTCTGGAGCACAAGTCTTACGAGGAGAGGCTGAGGGAGCTGGGGTTGTTCAGTCTGGGGAAGAGGAGACTGAGGGGAAACCTTATCGCTCTCTACAACTACTGAAAGGAGGCTGTAGAGAGGCGGGGGTCGGTCTCTTCTCCCACGTTACAGATGATAGGACAAGGGGTAATGGCCTCAAGTTACGGCAGGGGAAGTTCAGGTTAGATATTAGGAAATATTTCTTTACTGAAAGGGTTATCAGGCATTGGAATGGGCTGCCCAGGGAGGTGGTTGAGGCACCATCCCTGGAGGTATTCAAGAGAGGAGTTGACATGATGCTTGGGGATATGGATTAGTGTTGGGTGGTGTGGTGGTGTGTGTGTGGGTTGTGTGTGGTGTGTGTGTGTGGTTTTTGTTTGGGTTTTTTTTGTTTGTTTGTTTTTTTCCATTGGTTGGACTAGATGATCTTAAAGGGTCCCTTCCAACCTAGGTGATTCTGTGATTCTGTTAATTTCAGAGAGTTAGAGGAGGCCTAGCTAGGATGTAAAGTTACAGAACAGAAAATTGGTTCGGTTTTACTTCAGACCGGGACAAAAAATTATTGCATTAAGTTGTATTTTTAATATGGAGAAAAACAAAAAAACAGATCATCTTTATTGTTAAAATAAAACTCAGTTGCAAAAAAATCAATCGTTTTCTGCAGTCTTGTAGCACTGAATATGAAACAAATGACTGGCCCTGAGGAATCATCTTGTAGAAAAGCTCTGAAGGTTGTTTTTAATATAATTTTCACTTTGAATCAGCTTAATTATAGAGTCATCAATGTGATTCACTTAACATATTCCAGACCCAACAATAAATCTGGTATGCAACATTTCATTTGTGAAACATTGCATTATACATTAAATTACAGCATCATCTATACTTAACCTTGTGTACACACACGCACACACGCACGTGCTCACATTTCTTCAGTTAAAATAGTTTGTCTTGTGAAATATCGTTCATAACTACCAAAATGATTTTTCTTTCTATTTTGTAAAAAGCTACTCTGATTTTACCAAACTGATGCATCACATCAACATGAAAACCTGATTTATTAAAAAAGAGATGTTCTTCATTTCAATGTTAAATTATGTTTCCCTCCATTCGTTATCAGCTTATGGTTCATTAGGCCCTTGCAGTTTTAAACCCCAGTCTTTCCCTTACTAGTTTCAACAAAGCTACTAAAATTAAATCTTTATATGAGTGCCACAGCTGTCTCCTTTGAGATCAGTAGTTTAATTATGAATAGTCATTACCTGGTTATTTCCATTACCTGGTTGATTTCCATTACACAAAATCTTTGCATTTTGTTAGCAGTCTAAGCTGTAAATTTAGCAATAAGTTTGTTTTTCAAATTCAAGGGTAATTGCTTCAAGCAAAGTTTAGTAGTTAGGATAGCCTATAACATTTAATTTTTAAAATTGGAGATAGGGAAAATATTTGTGTGACCAGTTATATTGGGCTTACAGGAAATAAAATAAAAAGAAAATGGTCTAATTCTAGCCATAGTAAAATGTTACAATACTAGTTCCGATACAGTACAGAACGTTTCTGGTGGCTATAATCCTGCTGTATTAAGCTATGTGGTGACCTTCATTGCATGTGTTACAAGTGAAGGTGACGAGGATTGTGACTGGTGTCTCTGCAAAAATTTATGTACGTTTTTGCTGAGCTTAGTCATGTGAGTACAATGTTTGGCACCTTTAACTCAAGCATCTTAGCAGTCTCACAGAAAACAAGTACTGTTGGAAAATCTTCAACATACATATTCAGAAGGAAAAGCTTAAGAAAAGAACAAGTCAACATGTAAGCAAGCAAAACCAAGCAATCCCCTCATGTACTCTCGCTTCAATACTGTCATAGGTTTTGTCTTCAAAAATTGTTAAGTCACTTTCTGTCAGGCAAGAGACTTTCCCAGCCTTTAGCTAAATTATCATCTCAAGAAAAACAGCCTTTGTAGTAGAAGTGCTGACAAAAGCTTAACTACATTATTATGAAGCCATGCATAGCTAATAAATGACACCACCTTTCCCAGCAGCTTTTCATTGCATGTTGTAGGTAATTATTAAAACTCTCTGATCTTATACCAACCAGAAATTCCTAGATGCCCCTAGTTCTCATTTCTTTTTGTGTCAGAGGAACACTGAATTATTTGTTGTGGTCTTGATAGGTATAATGTGTCCCATGCTGATGGAATTCTGTCTGGGATTTTATAAAAGAGCCAAAAATGACAGTTCCCTGGTTTGGCACGCACAGACGCTACAAAATGTCACAGACGCTGGGGATTGCCTGCAAGTGTGTTCAGATTGGTGAGTAGACTTCAGGGACAATTTTGGCATGGGCTCAAATCCAGTTCAGAGAAGTGGCAAAACCAATGATTTACTGTGTATTATAAAAAACACCTGAAACATTATTGTGAAGAAACAGGAAAGATGTAAGTTTCTGTAAAGTGTAGACTTTAGGAACACATTTGAAAATTATATTTACTTACAATAATACAGTGTACTGGCAGCTATTGTTATAACATAGCTACAAGCACATGCAGGGACACATGAGTGATGCATAGTTAATGAGCTCCAGGCAGCGTACATACCCCTTAGCCAGAATCCTGTCACCTCTGTTGAGTAATATCTCCCTACACACTGTATCAATTAGAGGTCTGTACAGTGGTAGGAGAAGACTGACTACTGGGGAAGGGAGGCTTTGTAGTGTCAAAAACCTGTGCCTCTGTTAATAAAGAGGACGCTTTGGTCTAGCATCCATGATATATACAAAAATAAATCAGAGCTTCATGTATTAGGCCTTAGACAGACAAAACTTGTACTATCGGTAACGGTAATCTTGTGAATGATAAACAGTGGGAAAGTTATAAGCAGAGGGCACATTATAAAGCCCCTTTATTAGTAACCCATGCTCGTACTGAGCTTGTAGTCATGCGTGATGTTGTTTTACCCTTAGGCTCTAAGGGTGAGTGAAGGAAAAGTTGGTTGGCAGTAGCTAGTAACAGGTATTGAGATGTGTATGATACACAGGGTTGCCCTTCTTAGTCACCAATTCTTAGCAGCAAGTGTGTATTTAGCATCATGTGTGCTATAAAATATGGAACATGTTAGCTTTTTGTTTTGTTACCTATTTGAATTCACATACCTGGTGATAAAACCTTAATTAGGCAGATATGTCAGCTGAGCATGTCTGCATGTTGCTGTCAGTATTCCTCTCGGCTTTATTTCCTCTGATTGAGTTGTGGGTGTGGAGAGCTGTTTCCTTCAAAGGGTCAGTTTTCTGTGGAACCCCATTTCCGATTTTAAAAAGATCTCAATCAATCAGGAGGGAGCTTTAATATATTTTTTTTTTTAACTATGGAAGAAAAATATTGGCCTTCCTGCTAATTAAATTGGACCAGTCATCAAAATCTCTGGGATTTCTGGCAAAAGGGAGAAGTACATTTTGGCATGATGTTTGTACAATGCTCTTTCTACATTTCCTATGAAAAGGACAGGAAAAAAGGTAAATCACCTCTTATATTTATCTTCATCTCTGTTTCCATTGTACTTCACATACGTATCTGGAGTACTGTGTCCAGCTCTGAAGTTCTCAGCACAGGAAAGACATGGACCTGTTGGAGCAGGTCCAGAGGTGTGCCACAAAAATGATCAGAGAGATGGAACACCTCTCTGATGAAAACAGGTTGAGAGAATTGGGGTTGCTCAGCCTGGAGAAGAGAAGGCTCTGGGGAGACCTTATAGTAGCCTTCCAGTACTTAAAGGAAGCTTATAAGTAAGATGGTGACAGACTTTTTAATAGGTCCTGTAGCCATAGCACAAGGAGTAATGGTTTTAAACTAAAAGAGGGTAGATTCAGACTAGTTATAAAGAAGAAATTTTTTATGATGGGGGTGGTGAAACACAGGAACAGGTTGCCCAGAGAGGTGGTAGATGCCCTGTCCCTGGAACCATTCAAGGTCAGGTTGGACAGGGCTCTAAGAAACCTGATCTAGTTGAAGATGTTCCTGCCCATGGCAGGGGGGTTGGACTAGATGACCTTTGAAGGTCCCTTCCAACCCCAACTATTCTGTGATTCTATGATTCATACCTAGATTCAGAACACATTTTTCAGCAAAATAAAATGGATGAGCACAATGAGAAAGGGAATAAAAATCACACTTGATTTTAATCCAAGCTCACATTTGTTTTATTCTGTTCCCTCTTTTATTCCTTTATTTAGAACAAACATTAATAAGATTATGGCTCTAATTCTTATTTTCATTATGGATGTTTTGGAGGCTCTGCCTCATTCCAGCCCAGAGCTTTGACCACCTGTACACACAAATACAACAGTCTGGGCCAGCTACCCAGAGTATGGCATTTGATTTTGTTCTGTTCTCCTTCTGTTCTCCCCCCTGCATTACTGCATTACCAGGGAGGACAAGACAACAGATACACAGTAGGCATAGTTTAACCAGGTGGTACAGGGAGACCTGGGATGTACAGACTGGCATTTCTTAGAACATTTGGGCTCTGTGCCACAGAGGCAGCATGTGGTCCAAAGGACACCATGGGACATGTGGGGATGGCATATACTCAAGTCTCATTCTAAAAGGCAGAGAGAATATGGCAGGACACGTGGCTGAGGATAAGAATGCCAATATGCCACAGTTCAGACACAACCCATGCTTTTTATATATTTCCATGATATCTCCACTCTACGGGTTAACTGGTTCATCTGCTGTAGACTCTTAGATGACAGAAAGGAGTATGAAGTGGGATATGTCCACAGCTGGAGAAGAATGTATGATGTGGGCGGAAATAGCTTCCCATGACAGAGTGAAGAAATAATCCAGGGAAGTGGGATTATTGGCAATGGGGGGAACTAGTGCTATTTTAAGACCTGGTCCCACTGAGCTTGAGTCCTGGCATTCCAGGTAGAACAAGAGTCCCAAAGTGTATTAGGCAGTGCATGCACAAGGACTCAATGCCAGATGGTCTGGACTTATCTGTCTATCCAGTTCATGTTACTTCCACATCTCACGTGGTGCATCCTGTCTCATTGATCATGCATTGTAAAATCATTCTATTTTGGTAAGCAAGTCTAACATTTTGGGTTGATGTGTGGGCTTAGGCAAAAACTGTCCAGTGTGCCTAAAATCCTAAAAATGGCTCTAGATGGAATAAATTCCAGCTGCTTCACACCAACAGAAAACCAAAAGCCTGGACAGTCCACCTCCACCAAGCTGCTGGGACATCTGGGAGTGTAATTTCCCACAGCCACTGATTCCTGGCTCAAGGTATAGAGCTCCAAACTGTGCTACTTTGGCAGAGGAGAAGTGGGCAGCTATTTTCCAGGAGGCAGGGGACAAGCAAAGGAGTGAAAGAGTAATTATGAAGTGTACTGTCATCTTGTGCTGTCCTTACCCCTTCCTCATTATAATGTAATATGTGAGTAAAGTTAGGCTCAGATAGTTGTGGGGGGGTTTTGTAGCAACTAAAGTATTAGTAACTTGAGAACGTGTGGGCCTGTTTTTCTATATGTTAGAGAGCATTAAGAAACCTGGTCACAAGAACATGCGAAAACAAAAAAGTGAAGAAGTGGTGAAAGACTACTTGTTATTAAAAAAGAATAAAAATAGCAATAATGGAAAGGACACACAAAAGCATGGAAGATTTTCAGTTTAATGAGAATGGTAAGAATATGAAATACAAGTTCAAGATGTGCAGTCGTATTTTTATGTATGTACTTTCAGAGACAGTAGTAAGGAAAATCTGCCTGAATTATAGTTGGAAAAGTGTCATTTATGTTATGAAGAGATTCAAATTTTGTGCAGGCATTGGGTGAATTTCACTATGAAGATTTAGCAAAAACCTTATAACTGCAAGATTGGTTTTGTTTAAAGAGAGAGGTGAGAGCAAAATGAGGCTTTATGGCCATCTAAAACAAATCCCAAGATGTCCTTTCCCTGTTGAATTGGTTTCTGTGGAAAAAGTGAGAAAACGTTTTGCTTAATAATACAAAAGAGCCTGAGAGGGAGAACTGGGCAACCAAGGAACAAACTGTACTATTTGATTTAGAAAAAAAGCCTCCACTTCACATTTTAAAAAAGTTTCCTTTAGCTTTCAGTATGTAGGAAGAAAGACTCTATCTGAAAGTAAAGAAGAGATAATAATTAATAAATTGTGAATGGTAAAAGTTTCCATTATTCAAGGACTTTATGTTTATATGCTCTTTAATAAGCTTCAGTCCAAAAAGGATAATAAGAAGGTCTGTTGAATATAGTAATGCTGAGAAAAAAATATTAGTTACTCTAAACATGGAGATTAGAGCACTTATTTCACTTCTCCGAGACAGACATGACAGGTGAACAGATTGTACCTTATATTTAAAGACTGTCTCTTAAAACAGCACATTATACTTTCTTATCATCATATTAAGTGTCAGAGGAGATTCTTTACTATGGTTACATGAATTTTAATGTAAAAGAGATATGCATGTTAAGATGCTGGTTAAGTTGGAAGGAATACTTCATACTTTGGAAACAAACAAAAAAAGAATATGAATTATTTTCAGCAGAATACTGACCATAGTGAATTAGCTGTATTTGCAGAGATGTCTTAACCATACTTGATTTATTTAGTAGCGACCAGACAGGTTAGAGCCTTTTCCTTCTCACCTGTAACTGAATTGTATCCCGAAAAGTGTAGGCAAGTGCCTAATTGGGTTTAGGATGGCCAAACACAATCCACAAGATTAGTACTTCAGCTGCTGAGGTGAGCTGAGGCACAGTCTTTTGTTGCTTATGGATTACCTGAAGAGATTAGTTCAGATAAAGGTCCTCAGTCTGTTCCTGAAGAGTTTCAAATACTCCTAAGGAGAAATTCAGTAAAGCACACTCCGTCTATTGCTTCTCAGCTAACAGTATCAGATAGGGTAGCTAAATGCTTTTGCAGACTCTTTCAAAGGGTCCTAGGAAAGAAACAATAATCAATAGTCTGCCATACAGAAAATTCCAGCAGTTATTTCTGAAATGTCAGATATTAATTAGGTTTGATTTATTGGATTTTGTTTTAGCAAAACAACTAAGAAAACAGCAGAGTAGATGTTTTTGAGTACACATGCTTTGACTAAGGAGTTAGTTCAGGGAAGTATATTTTGGGAGGCGTGTTGCAGTCCATATTTTCTGCAGCAGGATTAAAATGACAGATAATGAAGAAATGGGATGACCGTTTGCTCTAATGTAGAAACTTCCAGAAAGGGAACAGGTTTGGCAGTACTGAGGATGTTTCTAGAAAGGGAGAAATGAGATACATATATTGCTGTAGAGGCATGAAGGCAGATATTCACATTTTGATCTGGGGGACAGTAAAGTCATTTCTGGATCAAGCATCTGGGGTCATAATGAAATATAATGCTTTACAAGTCCAGTTGTACAAACACTTAAAAAATTGAATAGTATATAGCTACTTCAGTGCTATTCCAGTATGATTATATAAAGTATATGTAATTCATGTATACATAGTGGGTAAATATAGTATACATGAAAAATACAGCTGCAATGGTTTTCATTTTCATGCATGTCACCTCTATCTTTATAGGATGTCACTGTGGCAAACGGAACCCTTCCATGAGGAAAACCTGTTATAATGATCACTGGAGAAGAAACACTCTGCTGCCTCCAAGGGCCTGACATTTGGTCTTTCTTACCTGGCTACTTCACTTAATCTAGAGGAAATCTTGTTATGACTCATGGTGTATGACATTCCCTCTGTATATGAACTGCAGCCAGTCCCATTACCAACCTTGTGAGTTAACTAGTCATCCCTTTACTCCTGGGAACTTTCTGAACCTATAAAACCACTTTCCTTTCTGAAATAGCTGAGTTTTCTTTTTTTATTAAGAGCCAGTCACAAAGGAAACTAGAGGCATCGGTATGTCGTCTCCGATTTCAAAAAGTACTGAGCAGACAACATTTGATATTTATTAACCCTAGATAAAAAAAAGCAGTATCTTAAACTGGAAGCCTTAAATGTCATCCTTTAGTTTTTTACCTGGAAGTGGTGGGAATTATATCTTCCGAAGACTAACCAGCAGTTTGCAGCAGGCAAACGAGTGAGATGATAAAATGCAAGGGATCTTTTGTCATTGTTATTGATAGCACCTTACATTATCTTAACACATTTTATCAGTCTCCAAGACTGATCTCTGCTATTACTGAACATGGTTTATTTTTTTAATTCTCTTTTTGTGAAGCTTGCTTGAATATTAAGCCATGACAAACATAAATTACATTTAATAATTATGCTAAACATGCATTCAAATCTGTCACACAACAAGCAGAAGTGTCTAAGAAGCATTTTAAAGCACTATATTAATTTATTCTAAAACATGATAGTGTCTTACGTTAGATTAAAAATGTTGTTGTGTTGAGCGACCCTGAAAGATTTGCTGAACTAAAGGAGAAAGATTTTTAAAATTATGAGAGTTAGAAATATCTAAGTTATCTAAGATATTTAAGTATCTAAAGGGTGGGTTGAAGGAGGAGGGAGCCAGACTCTTTTCACTGGTTGCCAGTGAGAGGACGAGGGGCAACGGGCACAAGCTGGAACATAGGAGGTTCCACTCAAATATGAGAAGAAACTTCTTTACGGTGAGGGTGACAGAGCCCTGGAACAGGCTGCCCAGGGAGGTTGTGGAGTCCCCTTCTTTGGAGATTTTCAAGACCTGCCTGGATGCAGTCCTGAGTAACATGCTCTGACATGCTCTGGGCAATCCTGCTTCGGCAGGGGAGTTGGACTAGATGATCTTTATGGTCCCTTCCAACTCTAAAAATTCAGTGAAATTCAGTGAAATAGAAGAAAATTACAGCTTTGCACACCAGATTGTTGTGTGTGAGATCCCTTGTAAATGAGGGATATGAACACCAAATAATTTGATGCACCCAGCTGAAGGAAATGAGCAGTGTGATCAAATTGAAGCCTGGGAAAGTAAATATGAATATTTATGAGATTTCTGGAAGTAGGAAATAACCATGTGATGAAAAATATCATTACTTGCTACGTTAGTGGAGTAGGTTTTGTAGGTTGCTGTTACTTTGGTGGGTATCTACTTGCCGGTTGAGTGCACAGTTGCCTGCACAAGACGGATCCGCCATGGCACAAGAACAGGAGGATCTGATGCCTTTGCAGAGACATTTCTCACAGATGAACTCTGCAAAACCCACATTGGCATGCTTTATGGCCACAATTCTAAGAATCAGAGAAAATTTGCAGACCAACAAAAGAGCGGACTGGGGAGTAGAAAGAAATGCTTTCTCTCTCATATGACACCATCAAAATCAGATCAGAAAGTAAGTAAAGATCATAGATAAAGAATTATTTCTGTAAATAGTTCATCCTTAACAAGAGTAACTATTGCCTGAGAAGAATTCTTTTCTTTTTAGCATCATAGAAATCACTGGTGTGGAACTGGAGTCCTGCCTGCAAATATTCCCCTCTGTGACAGATCCCACATCTGTTATTCGCTGAGGCAACATTTCTCTAACCACTATTGTAGAGAACTGTGTGTCTTGAAAGGCTCTTGGAGGAGTATATTTTACCAAAATTTTCATGTATTATCCAATCTCCCTTTTGGCCTTTCACACAAGAGGCACAACCTGGCACAGCAGAGGTCTGACATGATGGTAAGCAAGCAGGAGAACAGATTTTTTTTCTACGTTTAGGCATATTATTTTGTTGTTAGCAGGCATCACAAATGTTCCCCTTTTATTTTATCGGTGTATTAAACCAGTGTCTGAGTTGTCAAAAATGTTGATCACCAATACTGAAAATGAAATATTTTAACATCACCTTGAATTGGGGAAACAAGTCTTGAGCAGCAAGATGCTCAAAAAGGTAATGTTTATACTGGAAGTCTTGGATCTTAGATTTCCCCTCAAAGTTTGCAAGTACTCATTAGAACTATTTGTAAGGTATTTGCTTTAGAAATCGGCTGTGGGGTACCTGATGCTAACAGTAGCCGGAAGCTGATAATTGAGAGTGGGCAAGTGAAGAGCTCCACAGTCTTGACTGTGCTTATGATTTACTCATAGCCTCATCTCAGGCTCACCAGCCACTCTAGCACTGCCCCACAGTAGTGACCCATTGCTCTCCTAGAGGTGATAATTTACTACCAACACTAGATGTCGCCTCACCTAAGAAACATAAATAACCAAAATTTCTGTGTATTTCTGTATTTTATGGTTTTATAAAGGTTAATCCGATCCCTGCTCTAACAATAAGAAAATTTCTTCGCTGACAAATTTTGCCTATCATGACGTTCATATTTCATTTTTATAGCTGGGAGTTCAAGCCAAAACCACAAAGTAAGAAACTGAAGCAGAACATTGTTTACATTTCCTCTGCCTGTTTAGATAGGTAGGGTAATAGCACTTTATTTGCAAGACAAACAGAACACTTAAGAGGATAATACAGAATTTCTAGGTTAACAAATTGTGGCAGCAGGATTAATGCTTCATTGATAAAACAATTCATAGTGCCACTTCATGGATAGATTCATTGTAGGAAAACACATGGTTAGTCATAGGATTGAGCTTGGTGGTAAGAAACTCCACTCCAGACCAGACTTTATTGCAGTCTGCACTGTCGTGTTAAATTAGGGTTCCAGCTTGCACTTGCATCCACACGTCTGCTTATTGATTTATACTCCAACTAATGTCTGGAGCATACCAGCCAATTGACCAGGTTGGAGAAAGATAGACACGGGAAATTGAATCCTGCCTTTTTAAGCCGGGGCAACTCCAATCTCTCAAACCACAGGGCATAAACTCTGGGTTATCCTTCATCATAATTAGCTACTTAATACGGATTAGAACAGCATAGAAATCACCCCCAAAATCCCCGCCAAGCTCCACAATATCAAGTATCACGATCTGATATTGTGATTTCTCCTGGGGCTGTATCTGATCAATATGCATTTTTTTTTTTTCATTCTTTCTCTCTGCACACCAATGCTTCTGATTTTTATCAAGACAGCAAAGAGTGACAGAACAGAAAAGATGTTAAGGCTGAAACATTATCTTCCTTAACTTCCTTAGAGTGTTCAGGATTATGCAGGAAGCGAAAAAACAACCCTCAAGAACATTGAAACCACTGTTGACTTCTTTCCAGATGTTTCTAAGATCATAACATTTGATTCTGGCCAGAGCCTGAGGTCAGTAGTACATTTTAATTTCAGCTAATTTCCTGCATTCCAGTAATTTTGCTTTTGATTCCAGTTAATGCCAGAAAATATAGTTGTGCAATTTCCAAACATGAATTTAACTGTACTTTTTCTAACCCCACAATACAGTTTATCAGTAAAGTCCATGAATTTTGTCACACGGCTCGATGGGCCACCCAGACTATTTTGCCCACCTCTCACTGAAAACTTGCCTATTTTTATCTTTTTTATTTGTTGCTTCACTGCCTGCTACTGCCAAAATATTTCTCAAAAAAAAAAAAAGGTAAATTCTCTGTAATCAGCCATCTATGCATTAAAACTTGCACCTCCAAAGTAATCAACGCCTTTTACTCCCAATTGCCATGTAATTATTGAATTTCTGGTGCATACCTTCTTATTAAGCTCATTATACCTTCACCCTTGCAAAAACATGGGGAATGGGAACTGCTGGAACTGTAGTCCCAAACAGTTGTAGTTTCCAACCAGTTGCTCAGTTGGCGATGTTGTTAGCAATACAGGGCGGCAAATTGCTCAGGCTACCCAGATTATGTATCATACTCCAAAAGAGTTAAGGATTGAGATGACTTCCACTTTCATAGTTAATATAAAAGTTTTCTACAAAGACGGTTGTAAGAAATTCTCTGTACACCAACAATAAAAATATTTTCAGGTATTATGCTTTATTTTTTTGTGTATAACCTCCTTAATAAGGGACTGATTCTATCCCTGGACGTATGTACGTAAAATGAAACAAGCTCTGTGCATGTGTAAGGTGTGATTAGAGATTTCTGTTTTTTAATTTAAAGTCTGCTCTCCCTGACCTTTCAACAGAAATGGGTTACTCATAATACCTATGTGCTCCAGAGTCTAAAAATACACCTGTAATATAGATCTGAATTGCAGAATATATGGTGTCAAATGGAATAATATTTTCCCCTTAAGACTGCATTCTCTGAATAAAAATGGGGTAATAGTTCTTTAACATACTTGCTAGAAATCTCTGTCCTGACCAGAACATTTTTTTTCTATGAATAAGTTTTTCTCAGTGGGGAAAAGGGAGTATGATTCAATGTTCTTTAAAAATATCACCACTTCTAAATATATAAAGAGTGAGTGAATTCAGAATAATCCCGATACATTCCTGTATTTATGGAAATGCTTGGGTTGAGAGTGGGAGAACATTATCTGTTTAGACTTCCTCATCTTCTGAGAAAGTGAGGAAGAGAGAAAGGTACTTCCATTTCTTAAAATTATACCTTTCACAGAATTACTTTCTCTTTAATTAAGAGAAAGCTGAACATATTTTTCCTATCTGAAAAATATCCAGAAAATGGAAAAATAAATATGGGGAATTTAATCTGAATTCTTTCTCCTTTTTTTCTACTGGAAGTCAGATTTTTTTGTTAGAAAATTAAATGAGAACACTGCAAAAAAAGTGAAAATGCTTAAATTTTTTTGAAATTATTATTTATTTGGACTAAAATACTTTGGTGAATATTTATGGGAAAAAGATATTTTCCATTCGACTTTTAAATCTGTATATTTGTATTATGACTTAGAATTCACTGAACAAAAAAAAATATTTCAAAGTGACCAGATTCCAATGGGTTAAATTCAACCTTAGTTCTTGTTTCAAGTGTCTCTTTTCCTTTGAAAAGCAGCTAAGGGTTAGTGTCAGCCAGTAACAAGCACCAGGAATAAAACACTTGTGTTGATAATCAATTAACTGGTGTGGACTGAAAAGTCTTCTTAGGAGAAGGGAGCAGGTGGTAATGATTCAAATGAAGTCACTCTTGGATCTGACTGGGAGGCTGAGCTTACCAAGGAAGAGAAGATCTGACAATTTACATTTATGTCACAAGGTAAAAACTCAAAAAAGGGTCACTTGAAGATCACATAAGATATTCAAAATTATTTTTGTAACTTTAAAATTTTGGTTTTCTGATGTTATATCTTTTCAGAATATTTTGAAAATTGGGTATTTTCAAGTTTTTACTAGTACTTGAAAGATTTATGAGGTGTTTAACAAAAACTATGTAAGTTTGTATTCCAATCTCTGAAGCTACATGGGTATTTAATCTTTCTACGGATGGTATATTCTGAATTTCACTGAATTTCACTGAATTTTTTGAGTTGGAAGGGACCATAGAGATCATCTAGTCCAACTCCCCTGCCGAAGCAGGATTGCCTAGAGCATGTTACTCAGGACTGCATCCAGGCAGGTCTTGAAAATCTCCAAAGAAGGGGACTCCACAACCTCCCTGGGCAGCCTGTTCCAGGGCTCTGTCAAATTCTGATGATCTAAATTTCATTTAAACAACACAAATGGTCTCCTTTTGTCGTTTCCTTAAAAATAAAGTGCAGCCAGTTGGTTCATTATGACTAGTATACTTTGTATTCCAGATGTATTGAGCTGTTCTTGTCTTTGTGTATTGTAAGTTACCTTAAAATTGTGCTTCCTTTGTGGATATTGATTTATTTAAAAATTTATTTAGCCAGAAGCGTACAGAAAGATAAACTACATATTTTTTTTTAATTTATTTAAAACTAGAGTTGAAAGTGCATCTAATGCTATTTTGAATTATCCCAGGTTACAAATTGTAGGAATTAAATATCTGCCCATGCTCTCTGTAGTGAAATGTGGAGTCTAAACTGAAATAGTTGAGTCCAAAGTAAGTAATTGAACTCCAAGTAATAGAATTGCGGAAGTGCTGAGGATAAGTAAAGTTCAGTTGTTCAGCACAAAACCAAAAGGCACGCCACATCAGGAGAGATGAGATAGAAGGAGGAATAAATAAAAAAAGTATTTTTCAATTAAAAAAATATCTAGCTGGTTTTTTTTGTTTGTTTTGTTTTGTTTCTTTTTCTCCAGAAAGATTCTTTTTTTCAAAGAGTTTTACAATCTGGAAAACTAGCTTTTTGGTGCTTGCAGTTGTCAGTAGGTTTTGTATTTCGTTCACCAAAGCCGCTGGAGCGCAAAAGCTGCAGAGTGCCGGGGGTGAGCACAAAGGGAAGATCATCAAACTGGTGCATGTGAGTCCCAGCATGTGGCACAAAGGCAGGGCTGAGACTGCCCTTGGGATGGGTCTGGGTTTCCTTTGGGTATTACATCTTCATTTTACTTTGCAGCATAGCCCACAGACAGCCTGGACTCCTCCTATTTGCCTGACTATTTCCTCAGGCAAATAGGAAGGGATTGATTAAGATCAGAAGACTGGTATTTATGTAAGGGGCTTGTAATCTTGGCTGTGCTTTCAGGACTTTCCTTCCACTTGCCTGATGCTCTGGTAGGGAAAAGCAGATGCTGAGGTCAATGCTTGGCTCAGCCAGGTGGAGTGACTGATGTCTCCATCCTTTAGGTAATCCTCTGAGTATATCTACTGCAAACAAGAGTAGCTCTGACTGCTCAATTAAAATTTCCAGCTGGCAACATTAGCTCCCTAATTTTTTTTGTAGAGTAGCTTCAAGTAGGCTTCCAAGGAAATAGGGTAGACACCAAGGCATGAGTTGAGGTGGAGGAGAGGAGCATGGCACCCTGCCTCTTGCCATGCAAGCCTGTCATAGAGCAAACATATTGTGGCCAGGAGGTGAGTCCTAGCTGTGGTTCCTGTACTGAAGCTTTTTATGGCTATTACAGTTTGCTTTTTCCCCTAAGATTGTCTAGTCTCAATGCTTAGGTGAGATGAAATGCATAAATGATTCCTGTAGAAGCAAAGCCATCTCCTGAGCCAGCCCTGAGTTGGGTTTCTGAGCTCCCTGGAGCAGTCAGAGCTCAGAAATGTCCTGCTGGCTAGTGCATTGGGGTTTGGGCATACCTCATGTGGTACCCACTTTTCCCTGGGGAATCTATAGAAACCTCAGTTCCTGTCATTGGCTTTTGGCTTCTCACTCCCAAATCCAGGTATTTGGAAAAAAACCAAACAAACCCACAACAAAAAAAACACAAACCACAAAGAAACCCACAACATACACTGCCTAAAGGCCAGACCAAGACCTTGACAAACTCCTGGTCTTTGAATTTAGGATGTCTTGACTTGGTACTCAGACTGCCCAGACTGTTGACATGGTGTAGCTAAGCTGTTAGATGATTGCACAGCAAATTTAATTTTACCATGAGCTATTATGGATATAAATCACAATGACAGAAACCATTTGTTTAAAAAGAAAAATTGATGAAAGGGATAAAAGAAAACTTTTTGCAAAGAGTTGCTGATTTGATGAATATCTTTGGGGGGAGGGGGGATAATCACTACTATATCAGCACTAAAGAAGTCTACCAAGACAGCTTGATTAATAGAAAAAATATTACCTGAATGTATGAGTGCAGAGATAAGATGAATTTTTATAATTCTGAAGTTTTATAAAATACCAGCTAGAAGATTAGAAAGATAGAGTATTACTTTAAAAAAAATTGGTACAAGGAAGATTCAGTGTAAGTCAGTTCAGTTCTGAGTAAGAGTAAAATAAGAGACAGTCATATAATATTTGATTTTGAAAAGATAACATTTGTTAACATACATACAACATCTTAAATGTTATGTAAGTCTGGACGTAATTCAACAGGAGTTACTGATACATTACCTTTTTTGATCAAATATATCTTCTGTGACTGTGATAAATTATTATTTTTGACTGATTACTTCCTGCTTAAAGAGACCCCATTAATATAGAAAGTGTAGCATATCAGGAACTTTCCTCATATGTTTAAAGATATGCCATTTCTTGGCATATCTGGGTTTGTTTCTTTATTAAAGAATAGAAAAAACTTTTCATTAGCTACATTTATGAGATTATGGGGCTCATCTGAATTTGTTTCTATGAGGAAGTTGGAAATGAAATGTCGTGATGTTTTGAAGTGGATAATTTCTGTTCTAGGCATAAAAACTTTTACAGTAGAACAATTAATTTTGCTTATATTAAAATAAAGAAAACACAGTTACTTAGAAGCTAAATACTTTAAATATTGCCATTTTTCATAAAACTGCAATATCAGTCTATCTTCAGATAATGCATCATGACATGATCCTGAGTTCTTAGCTCTCACATCTGTTTGCTGGTACCGTGGATGGCATGCCACCTCCATATTTAGTAATTTTCAGCTCCTAAACATAGTTTCAGTATGAGATGAGACACAAATAGACACAGGTGCACTGTTAGTAGCAACTGATGCAGATGGAAAAGCTGCACATCAAATGCTGTAAAATGCATGCATAAGTTGGTCTGAGTGTAATATTTTGGGGGGAAAAGAGTAAATTTATTAACTCTTTTGAAAAGCTCATCAATAAGCTGATCAATGCACCTGGAGAAGACTAATTGGCTACCACCTGCTCCTCCTGCTGGTTATCTGAAATTATTCTGTTTACGGGAATCCTAAACCCAATAAAACTTTACCTGTCATGGATCTTCCTTGACTCTTATAGGTGTCACTACAGATCTTGCTTCACTGTCGCACAGCCACTGAGACTATTCCAGGCATGTGCCTGGTATGACCAGAGGTTGCCTTTCCCTTTATCTTTCATGGTATGTCCATAATTCTGCTGTAGCTTGGTGTTTAGTACCAAGACCACATCCCCTTGCCATATGCGTATGGTCTGTGCTTAAAAGTCTCTGCACAGATAGTGTTATGATAGTACAAGCTTTTGAGGAGTACCAATAACTATTTAAATTTGGGTTTAGAAACTTAAGTTGTATGTACCAAGATGAACTGGCTGGATGCTTTATAATGAATGCTGCATACACAATAGTCTTATTCACTTAGCACTCTGCATTTTTTTTTCTGGATTGTTTTGGCACAGGACAGAGTGTCAGGTTTAATCACCTGGAAAATTTTAGGTAGAATATTCAATAACTTTAGGGTAATATGTGATAGGGTAATATGTAAAGTAAGTGTCTTAAGAAATTATTTTTGGCTTTAGAAAGAATTTTTTTAGGCTTATATACTGTGTCTAAAAATGGCTGGGTGCAGTTAAGTTTGTAGGATGCTCTCTTCAAAAGTCCAAATCTCCAGTCGAAACCATTCATAATTAATTGCAAGAAGAATATGTATTTAAATAATAAACTCTATTTATGCTAATTTCACCCTCCCCACCCCCCCAATCACTTTCATCTGCAGCGTGACACCTGGGGTAGGTGGTTTTTTGCCATGGACCTGCTTTCTTTTGACATAACTATGAAAAGCATGACAGGCATTTCAGAAGTATGGTAGTTTTTTTTTTTTTTTTTTTATATAATTGAAAGGATTTTTATGTACCTCTGATTTTGGATGGGGGTTTGTGTACAGTAGAGGGCTTAGCAGTGGTAAACAGCCTGCGAGTGTAGTCTATGAGTGAAGTTCAGGCTTAAGCCAATGAGGTCCCTGGTGAAGAAAAGCATGTCTGGAAAGCAAGTGAGAAACGTGAAGCACTTGCAACCGCTCGCTCTTTTGGGAACTGTGTGTGTGTATCTGAAACCACAGTTTGGTCTGCTGTTTGAAAAGGTTGCTTGGGGTTAAATTCTGCCATAAGATTTTGGCATCTGGCTCTGATTGGAGTCAATGGGAGTCCTCTGAGCGCATCTGAGGGCACAGCATGACCCTTACTGCTTGTTTTCACTCACTATGTTTTTATGCTGTGGCATCTCTGAGCAGGGAAATCTCAACTGCTCACTCACTTTAAAGGCCATCTGTAAGGAAAGCTATTGTGTTTCCTTTCATTCTCTAAGCAGTCCTTAGCCTTCTTTCATGACTTCCTTTCTTGTTGATTTATTAAGCTACTAATGCTCACATCACAGTCTATAAAAATTAAAACTTCAATCTGAAAAAAAATAACCAAGTAGATAACGTAAGTACAAGATAATAGCACAAGCAGCTACTGGCAGACACAGTATATTTCATTTTCAGCCATCTTCTCAAAGATAAAGAACAGTTCAATCAAATTAAAAATGTGGAGAGATTTTCCTTCAAGCCACATTGAGAAATCAAGTCTGAAAAACCCAGCCATACTGTGCTCCTGAAGCAGATAATAATATCAGTGATGAGGTATTACTATTAGCAGTAAATGGCTCCTGTAAAATAATAAACTGATTTAATGGGCCAAATGATGATAAGGTAGTTTTCATGGATATGCCAGAGGCAGAAATTATTTCATCAGGATTGGAGTCCTAACTTGACATTCCTGTTGCAAAGCTCCAGAAGGCTTGAGGCTCATAGCAGTCTTGTGATTATCATGATGGAAACTGAGGTGGGACCCTGAAAGTGGAATGCTCCACAGCCCGTTTAAGTATTCTTTAGGATGGGCAATGCTTAAAGTTCTGGCTTTTGTTCTGTGTTGAAGCTTGTGTGATTGCAGGATCACTGTGCTCACAACTGAAGCTACTACTGAGCAAAGCTCCTTTAGTCAAAAGTGGTACAGGCATGGCATGTTTATGAGGATGATTCATGAAATATTTTATGTTACATTTAAATATTAAATATCTTGCTTTTGTTTGGAGTTCATGACTTTTCCCCTGTAGATCTTCTTTTCTCCCTTCCTTTCCATAGAGCCAATTACATTCCCTGGAGCCTGATTTGAAGGCACCTCTGTCCGATAGCTTTGCCCAAGTGCTAGTTCTCTGTCCTGTTGCCTGAATTTGTTATTGTGCATTTCAACTACTTTCCCTTATTTTAAAGCTTTCTGAGGAGTGCTAGTTTCAGGAGTCATAGCCACTCAAAAACTAGATTACAGATCACTCTGTAATATTAGTGATATAATATTTAAATATGCTGTTGCTGTAGCAGGATCCTAGTATGACACCAGGATTTGTTGCACAATACAGGAAGAATTAGACACCTCAGAAAAGTTATCTATAGGGGGCATGTTGTTGCCTAGAGGTAGCCTACAGGGCAATGATAAACAGAAAAGGAGTATCTGCATGTTTGCCCACCTCTGTCATTGGAACATGCATGAACAAGCTAAGGTGCTAGGGAAGGACTCCATACAAGAAGATATGAATGAGGAACCTTTAATGGAGAAAGGCTTTCTCTGTTCAAAATGCACTTCTACCTTGTGGACAAAAGAAGCTGGCCTTGGTGAGCTATGAACTCTTCTGTAGCCTGTATCACTTGTTTCTATATTTGCTGGATTCCTGATTCACAAGGAAGGCACAGGGATACCTGCTCTGAAGAGTAGAAAACCCATGTTGTCTCCAAAATCCTATGATTTCCCTACAGTTCTACTGCTTGCAATCTGCAAACTGTCCTCCAGCCCTTCTTCCTAAAGAGCTGGCGTCATGTCAAAGTGAGACACAGAGTGCTCTGTTTTCATGGTATTACCAGAGGATTTGTTGTGTCAATGACTGCTTGCAATGCAGATGTCCAGATGCTGATCCCTGACTCTGCATCATGCGGTGGAAAGGTAGAGCTGGCACAGGTGTTTCTTGTCCTGTTACCCAAATGGAAAATGCTCTAAATGATCTTACCTTTCATATTTCGATGGCCTGCTGGAGAGAGATTCAAGAGGAAGACTCAGTTTGTAGAGGGAAGAGCTGAACAACTTGGTCTGACTTTGTAGCTGATCCTGTTATGAACAGGAGGTTAGACTGGAGACCTCCTGAGGTCCCTTCCAGCTTGAACTATCTGATGAGCTTATGAGAACAGGACTCCAAATACCTTTTCACCTAACTGAGCTTTCAGGCAGTTGCAGGAAAAGTCAGTATGTGGATGTTTAGACACTCTATTTTCTGAAGAGAGCTCAGATTCCTGAAGTACTTATGGAAGTATCTTTTGGTAAAAAAATTCAGTAAATAAACAAAAAGCTGCCATCTTTGCAGTGAGTATTTTATTATTGTAATTTACTGTTTTCTGTACCATACCCGTGTCTCCTTGGAAATGTTCATCTCTGTGACAGTTCAGGCCAAGAATATGAATGGAATTTGGGAGTTTCCTAAATTGTCTGGTGCCATCTTTTTGTGCCTTGATATTTTTATTCAGGTGCAAGAAGAAAGTAGCCACAGTAAAAAACTTTGCTAATAGTACTTTAAGGAAGACATGGCTCCTAGGATATGCCTTTCAGATTCTAGATGACACTGAAAGTACTTTCTAATTGTTGGGTCCCCAATGTAAATGAAACGTGAAGCAGATTTTCGTTCAAAAATTGCACCGTCCTCATGAGTTTTTCCTTTACTTGGAATTCCCCAATAGCCAGTGACTTGAATGTAACATTGATTTTAAATAAAAATATAATGTCAAAACTATTCTCAATCTAGTTTGAGAAAAAGAAATTAAGCAATAAATCAGTGTAAATAGGGATTTTCCTTATAGAGCATATTCTGCAAATTAGACTCTTTTTTTTTTTTTTTAGTGTGTTTTTTGCGTGGTTAGTATCCAGTTGTGGAGAGACTTTAAAACAGTTGCTAGAGCCTTGATGAATATAGAGAAAGGGAAAAATGAACATGTAACTTTGAATGAAATGCAAATATTTTAGTTGCAAAATGTTTGGTTTATGCAGAGATATGACCAAGTTCAGCCGTAATTCAAATAAAATGTTTTAGTGTCCTAGGAAGTTTTATTGTTGGAACCAAAGATTCTTCTGAAACTTTTTTTTTTATGTCCTCATATATCTTTCTTACTATAAAAGTAATGAATTTACAGAAGAAAAGAAACAGCTGAAAAAATACTGTGGAAAGAGTTTGGAGGGTTCAAACTAGATATGATGAATAAACTTGCCTTCTGTATATTGGTAAGACAGGGAGAAGGACAAATTGATTTACTCCCAGTTTTCAAAACATGAGACCCAAAGCATAAAAACATATAGAACTTAAGGAAGTATCACCTCACGTTTTAATATTGAACTTTGTTTTCTCAGGATGGCATTTTGTGACTAAAAATTGCCTAAAGCATAGATCTAAATGCAGTTCCTGACATTCTAACAACTTATTATCTCACGGGGGTTGCACTATGCACTTACTATGAAGTTATCTTTCTCAGCTTACAATATTTTTATTTTGGTTTTGTATTTGGGTATATACCTGTGAACTGATTTCCTCAATTTTCTGTTCTATATATTAAAAAATATTCTGACATTTCTGGGTTTTTTATTTGGGTAAACATATCACAAAGATACGTATAATCCCACAACAACAGGAAAAGTGTTGGCTGAAAAAAACCTTCATTATCAGTAACATTCAGGGAGTATTAAGTCATCTGAGAACACACAATGAGTGCCTTTTCAGGTCTGCATTTCTGATATGTTTCCATGAAAATTTCCTGAATGTTTTATGAAGGCTTCTGCATTTTCTATGAGACTGGCCATGCATAATCTCTTTTCCTTGCAAATCAGCTTCAAAAAACTATCTTATCACTGCTTAGCACTTTTGTGATGGGCTCAGATGTGTCTCACTAGTGGTGTTAAGTGTATGTATAACATAATAGCTTTTGCTGATAAATGATAACATTATTTAGGCAAAAGCACTTGAGAACCATCAAGAATTGTATTCTGATGAACAGATATCAGTCTAAATGGCTCATATTCCGACAGTTGTTGGGAGTACTACATGGAAGGCTAAGGCACAGGAGGAGGATACAGCCCCTGCTTGGCTAATTATTGCTTGGAAGAAGAGAGACTTTTTTTTCTTTGGAGATTGCAGTGTCTGAAGGTTATGTTAATTGTTTAATCTGTTGTGACAAAAATCTGGTTAAGAAATAGAACAAGAGAGAAAAATGCACATGTGGGGAACTTTTGTTAAACTGAGTATATGGTTTACTGAATCTCTAGTCCAGTAAAACCCCTCTGTTTGCTTTTCTCTGCATAGTTGGAATACTTGATCAGTGATTGTGTTCAGAGGCATGCAGGGCTTCTAGGACACAGTAGAAACATAGCATATCTCCTTGGTGCAGAGAAGTGCATTCTACCTTTGAGGTTAATACTTCAGAAGAATCCTTGGATTCGGCATGTTGACTTGTGGTTGGTGGTGATTTTTCTCCTTATACATCACATGTCTGAGGTCTTTTGGGGGACTGATGAAGACAGATGATCTGTTATGTATTTTCACCAAGTAGCTTTTGAATTTCTATAAAGGGTTTCCTTGGCCAGATTACCTGAAGAGAAAAAGAAAAGGCCATCCTAATAATCTGTTTTCTCTAGACCCATTGCCAGCACTGCCACAAGAGTAAGTATATATTTCAGTGTTGTAAATGCTTTTCCATTGATCACTACATCTGACAGCGTAAAAATATAACTTCCTTTTCATGCTTGGATTTTTTTTCTTGTTCCATTAGCATTGATAATAGTTATCTCTGCATAGATTAATGGAATTCCATACCTCTAATTAATATATCATTCATACAGATAACATATGTTTCTAACTTTTAAAATTCCTTGAATTAAAAAAGGCATTTATTGTTCAAAGATCTACTCAGACATCTTTCTGTGATATTTTTTCCAATTGATTAATCTCTACTATGTATTTTGAATATTACAACTTGAAAGCTTGTATTTGAAAGACATAACTGTATTGTGATATCTATAGCAAACTACTACAATTCATAAATGGAAATTACGTTACTTTTAGACACTAGTGCAATGCAGTTGGTCTGGATTCTTAACACAGTTGGCATTTTTTTTTTAATATCTTCCCTCCCCCGCCCCCAGTGATTCTACAGTTAGAAAGTTATTATTTCGTTGATTAAGAGATTCAGAAAAGGATCGACCTGACTTTTTCCGAACACTAGCTCTTTTGTCTTAGCACTGATGCCACCTGTTTGTTGACCTGGATAAGAAAGGATGCAGTCTTATACAAGAGTTTAATCCCACCACGTTGAAGTTAATAGGAACTCTTTCATGAATGGAGATGGGAGCAGCAGCAAGGTTGTACAACACTCACTGCATACAAATTACTTAACTTTCCTTTGAAAAAAGACGAGGACAGGAAAGTGTCAGCAGCAGAAATGGCAGTAAGGAAGAAAATTTTTACTATTAATACAAGTTCCTTCCAGGTTCCTTTCTTGGATGTGGACATGGAGAAAAAAGCTTCCTTGCACTCTGCTGTGTTTATGGCAGAGATGGAAGTACTCCTTTAACTGACATTGTCCAAATGCCTTTTATGAGACAGTTAACAAATACTTAGAAACTTTGCCAAAACATTACTTCAATTACGTTGATATATTCGATGTTAGATGTCTGGGTAAGCCAAAACACCTCTGTGTCAAGCAGCAGGGCTGAGGAAGCACATTGTTTTGCCATGTTGTCTTTGAAGTGCTCTAACTCCAAATCCAAAACTGAGAGGGAATCTAAATTCTTTCTTTGTCATTACCTCTGTACCTTTACATGGCAATCAAGAAGAGGAATATATTTCTGCTATACCTCATTCAAAGAAAATCAATACATTTTTTTTAGTCTGACCTAATGCAGTCTAGGCTGATTACGTTTTTGCTTTTATTGATATAAATAGTGGATTTCTGTGTTTCAGCAAGTAACCTAATAATATAGCAATGTACTTTGCAGAAATATGAATTCCTTCAGGACAGGAAAATTATTTTACTTTCCTAAACTTTTTTTCTGATCATTGATCTGTCACTTAAAAGTTAAGAAATGAAAATAAACCACAATGGTGAGAAGCCACTCTGGGCCTATAAAAATTACTGGAAGAGCTTCACCTTCTAGGAAAATACTGGATGAACCACCTATTGAAAGGATCCTGTAATTAAAAGGTAGAAATTTTTTTCTTCCAATAATTGAAACCCATGAAACTCTTGTCACCAAGTTAACTTGGTGAGATTGGCTGTTTAAGGAGGTTTCCTCTCTGGGCTAACAAGATAAAGATGGGGCAGGATGTCAGGACCATTATTTCTACAATTTCTACAGCTTCAGCTCAGTAGATTGTCTGGGAGTTAAGCTGGTGGGCTGGTAGGAAAATATACAAGTTTCAAACAAGCTTATCCAAAATCTGTCCAAATGGATTTATTTATTTATTTTCCAAAAGTGCTCCGTTTTCAACAAAAGTGCAAATTCTAAAGAAAAATGTTTTGTTGGATCCTCCCCTCCTCCTGCCCCAGCTCTAGAATGTGAAATTACATTATGAAGGTCAGATTCAAGATGATGCAATAATGAAACATTCTTATTTATGTTTTAGGGGAAAGAATTAAGCCTTAAATATTGGAAATTACTTAAGACATTGCTGGCACTCTTCGAGTATGCAGACATAGTTAGCACTGCCCAGAAAGTTAAACACTTATTCAGCGTCTTTAGATCCACAAACATGAATGAATTGGTGTCATTGTTGCTCAGTAGGTTTTACAAAATTAATATTAAGGAAACATGTTGCCTTCCGTATGATCGATGCTGTGGCACAAAGAAAAGATGAGGAATGTATGGAGTAATTTGCTTTCACTTGCAGAAAAGTAGGGCTGCATTGAAAATCTATCAGTTGAAAATTAAAGAGAGGCTGAAATAAGGCAGCTGTGTTGTCTTCAGTAGCGATGTTGAAACTGAAGAAGTGAAGGCTTTGAAAATTTGAAATGCTAATGAATAATAGGAAAGAATAGCCAGTTTAATTTAATTTTGATACCATATATAAAATGATGTTCTATCTTAATAGAATAAACCATGTGACAATTTCTCTTTTCATTTGTATCGCAAGATTGCTTCCTTCTATTTTACAAAAGTGTTGTTATGTTAAACCTTAGCAACCATCCTTACTGAGATGCAAACATTGATCTCCACCTCTTTCATATATATTTTAGTGAATTTTATAGATTTTTGTGTTCAGGTCTTAATTACCTTCATATAAAGTATTCTGCATACAAGAAGGTTAAATCTGAATCTATTCCCTCAGTGACTCTACTGCATAAATCTGCTACCATGGAAGATATAAATATATTGCATTTTTAATTTGCCATGAAGCAAAGATGAAAACTAAGTATGAAAATGATTTTTATGTATTTCAAGACTGACATTAAAAAATAGAGACCTTCATTTCTCATGAAAAGACAGTGATGGCTGTTTTTAGTATGAAAATAAAAAGCAAATTGTTCTTCCATCAGTCTCATTATTTCCATTTAAAATAATATAAATTAACAGGCTTTATCAAGCACATGGCAGTCTGCCTATTTTCATGCTAAAGAAAACGGATACTTAAATATGAGAGCACAGTGTTGAATTTCTGAAAGAAATAGGGACCAGATCCAGTAAATCACTTGAACTGGATCTGCAGGTACTGGCGTGTGACAGGGCTGAGGCTGCTTAACCCACTCTTTAGGGAACACCTCTGGAAGTGAAAACTGCATTCTGTTCCTAGGCTGCCTTTTACAACAGTTAAGAGAACAAATGTACCTCAGAATAAGATGCAAACCCATCACCTTATTTGGGTGGGATGCTGCTGAAATCTGTGTAGGAGTGCTTCAAGCCAGCCAAATGGAAACACTGAGCACAGGCATGTTTCTGTAATGTCATGCCCTTCCACCATGCAAATGCTTCTGGTGCCTTCGGATCCAAAAGCTGGACCTCTACTTGAAGACTGGTATCTATAATCTTTCTTCCAAAGGAGTAAGCTCTCTCTCTGCTTAGAGGAAGGAAGGTTGGTTATTTCTATAGCTGCATATTTCTTCTAGCCTAGTCTCTCAGAGCAGTCACTCTGCAAGTGCTTCAGGCTATGAAGATTCAAATCCACAGCTCTCTCCTAGGCTCTTTTGGCAGGTGAAGACAATTCAAGATGCCTTAGGAAGTGGAAAGAGAGAGGGAGGAAATAACTATAGACCTGTAAACTAATGCTTGTCACAGTCACCTCAAAGGTGATTATTTTGAGGTTATCATCTGCGTGTCCAGGTTTTTAGGCTGTTATCTGACATTAATCACTCACAATAAGGAAAGTCCTGGGCTTAAGTGCTGTTAAGTGTGAGGATAGTTGCAGGAGAGAAGTACATTTGGATCTTTGAAGGCAAAACAAGGAATCATCCAGTGTTGTAATGACTAATTAGCTGCACAAAAGACAAAACCAGCAAGCTGTAGGGAACCAGCACTGATGGTGTATCTTTGTGTGTCTTGAGAACATCTATAGGTCAAGCTTCCTGAAAGACAAAGGTGGAGGAGCACCTAGTCTATGCAGACATCAGACATGCCTAGTTCCAGTTCAGAAAATAAAATTTTGAGACTGAAAGTCCCTTAAGTAGTACAGCAGATATTTTGGAAAAAACAGCGCAAAAAACTCTTAGAAAAAAGATCAATAATAGAATGCTTGGTAATAGTAATTCTTGTCCCCTGGCCATTACATTAATGTATCTACATAAATCAGATCAGACTTTGCAACAAAACTTACATGGAATGAGCCCTTTCTTCTAATTACCTTATGGGCAGTGACTCTTAAATAATTGTTGTTCATTTCCAGGGTTTATGAAGCAAAGTTAACTGCTCAGTTTTTGAAGCTGCTGGTCTAGACTTGTAGGGCCAACTGGCAAAGACCTCACCTATACCAATTTGGAAATGGATGGAAAAGAAACAATCTTACCTCTTGCAGGAGACTTGAAAAATTTTCTCAAAGATGCCAAGTGTCAGGAAGTAACCCGAGTGTCTTCAACTCAAGGCGTCCAGTGGAGAGGTGAGAGATGGCTTTGAAGACTTCTTATATCCATGTTATTTTGTCAGTTGAGCAGGAATTTGTTTACGAGAGCCAGGGAGATTTCAGCAATGGTCATACCAAAGATTTTGTGTGAATCAAATGAAGTTTGGACAAGCATCTGAATGACAGAGACCATTTGGTCCCAAAGGCTAACTGATACAACACAGTTTACATCCATAGAGCTAAATTATTTTACCCTTAACTCACCTATTTTTGTGTTAACTTGGAGTTTGTGACTGTGAATTTTTTTTTGAGAGGGTGCTAACTGGTAGGAGCTAAAAGTATACAAGGACTATGCTAAAACTAAATGGTGATGATGATGATAGGATGGTGGCAGTAGGTTTGCTTTGACAGAGTTTTGTTTACAGTTTACCTGCACAAAAGGTATTGAAGAGAAACCCTCAGTTGAATACACTACCCCATGAGCAAGTTTGTTTGTTCTCTTGTCTCTGTTCTAACCCGGTCCATGGTACCTGACAGAATTTGTAGGTAGACAGACTGTGCAGGTCAGGCTGATTTACAGCATTGTTAATCGTTCCTTTTCTGCTTAGAAAGAAAGTTTCTATCCAACTTGTGCAGTGAATTCTCTTGTATTTGAGCAGATCTTTTGCAATTGTGCTTGACTGGCACGTAATGGTTTGGAGGACTGTGTCCTAATTGTTGAAATCCTGAAATAACTGTTTATTAGTGCCTGGAGCTCTAAACTTTCACCCTCACTCAAGCTCGAACCTCAAAGCTACCCTTGACCATTTCCAGTCTGACCCTCTAAAAAACAGGAGACACCACTGCATACACCATCAGTCCTATTAACTGACCATATCTTGCAAAATTTAGCAATAAACGGAATTCCACAGCCACTTCTGTCCATAGCGTTATGATAAGGGTTAATAACTCAAGGGTTAATAGCAGGGTCATTGCTTGGCTTAAGCTGTGTATCTATAGCCTAAAGCCATTGCCAAGATGTTTAGGCAAAGAAAGGATGTGTTGAAACCATAAAGTGGTCACATCGGCCTTGCTGGGAGATAACGGAACAATTGGTATTCTCAGTTGTCTTGACAGAGCGATCATCTGGTTTCCCAACCCCGTGGCCGGGAGCAACACATTAACATTAAAAGCGAGAGGTACACAGCGAGGAAGACATATGGCCTTCATCCCTGAGACCCCGGCCCACGACCACCAGGAGACACTGCGCATGTGCAGCTGGGAGGAGTTAAAGGCGGAGACTATGGAAATGATTGCTCGTAACTCATTGTAATAAAGACCGCCTTTTCGGGGAAAGGTCATGGATATAGGTGCATCTTGAATATGTAAAGTGTGATTGTATAAATCCTAAGCTAACTGCTGCGGTGGGTGCTTATGATTTTGGTGGGGTGACCCCCCGTGCTGCCCGGCGCCGAATAAACATACCTACTTTGCAACCTCACAGGTTGTGGAGTCTGCTTCCGCATGTCAGTTGCCCTAATCATAGCCATATCTCTTCCCTGATTAGTATTAGTACCATTGTGTTAAATTTCCTAGTCCAATTTCCCAGTCCAAATCAGTTAATCAACCTGCCTGACAGCTCATTATGAAGCCTTGTAGACCTTGCTGTCTGAAGTAGTACAAAGAGTTTTCTATGCAGATTCGGGAAGCATGTTCTGCCGGAGATGAAAGCTGTATATTAAGCTAGGCATGGGTCATAGTGATGGTGTAATGCTTAAGCTTAGAATTAGCTTAATCTTAGGGTATGGGGAAGAGTAACTGCAATTTTGCTTACTGACGTGTTCTTTCATGCTTATTTGATCTAGGAAGACTGGTCATCAGTCAGAATAGCTGGGTATAAAATGAGAGGCAGAGAAGGTGTTTGGAGGAGGATGACTGCGGAATTTTATTAATCCCTAAATTTTTCAAATCTGATGACATCGGGAAAAGGGCTGTTGCTGCCAGAAGCTCAAGATCTCATCATTGTACTGACGGGATTGGAAAGTTCTACGAAACTAAAATGCGATGCTTACAGAAATCCGTGAACAGAAATCTTCTGTTTAACTTCAGATAATGATGCTTTTGTAATGATTAAGACCAGCTTTAGGGCTGGCAGGAGAGTTAGGATTCAGAAAATCAACATCTGAGGAACTGGCCTGTTGCTGTTTTCTGCTGAGGTCACCAAGCTGAGGTAAGTGTGGTAGAGGCAGAGGCCAATGTTGTCCAGTGAATGAGGCAGTATATTGGGATCACCAGGTCATACTCAAACGACAGGTTGATCAGGAAAATATGGGCATGGGGAATTGTTTTCTTTCCAGTTCAAGAACTCCACCCCTTGTGAAGCTGTTTGGCAGAAGGTTGTCCCGAATGCATTTTAGCAGAGGAGATCTAACACTTGAAAGTCCTCTTCAGGTTGCTGCTCTTTGTAAACTCGCTCAAGAGGGAATAATACCATGCAAAGGTTTGCTGTTTAAAATTTAACTGTAGCTTAACATGCATTAATTTATCAGGAAATTTACTTCTAAGGTGAAAAGAGACAAATAACTGTAGTATAAATTGTCCTGTTGCAAGACTATATACCATTTCAACTGGAGGCACTCGGTGTCCTGCAGGATCAGTAGTTTAATATCTGTAAATGGGACAGATGGTGGGCCAATTAGAGTATATCCTGTTTGTCAGGAGAATTTCAGCAACACTAAGCACTCCTAGGCTGAGAACTGTGTTTTTCCAGGGGAATGAAATCAGTTCCATTGCTGAGCCATTTTATATGAGGCTGGGCCAGACCTTCCTGAGAGCAAGAATCTTGAAGGAAATGGAAAAAAAAATAATTGTAGCTTTTTCCTGCCTCCTGTGGAGTGAAATACTGTCTGCTGGGTAAATGACACGTCTGTGACATTAGCATATGAGATCTATATAAGAGCACAAGTACAGAAATGAAACTTGGAAAGTTCTTTGGCCTGATCCTGCTATTTATATACAAGAAAGATTCCCCAAGGAGTATGAGCTCGTGTCTTTTGACTGAAAACTCCACAGATCCATAAATTGCTTACACAGACTTACTATTAGACTGCTTATTTATATAGTTTTATTTATAAGCCAGAAGTTAATAATATGTTCAAAAATAGATTCCTAACTTCAGTTTTAATAAATGATTTTGGATGTTTTACTTTGGAAAAACCTATTTCATGAGAGGTCCAGGAAGTATCAAATGGGAGTTACAGTGTACATAGGTTTGTGCTCTTCCAAGCTGCATAATTCTGAAGTGTGAAAAGGCTAATCTGATACGCATTCTAGTTATTTTTAATGCATAAGTCTTTTGATATTGGAGCATTACAAATCTCTCAGAGGGAAGCCATTATCCAGTATTTATGCAAAGCTATGTGAATACTCTGTTATCCCTCTGCAAGCTTTGCTTCCTCTTGCTGGACATTATGCAGTGACAATAACCAGGCAGCACTCACTTGTGGAATTTACAGAGAGATTATGTATTCCCTAAATTGGGTGGACCACAGGCAGGGCTAGGATGCTGCTAGGGAAATAAAGACAAAGAGTGCTTCCGCTTTTGTTCCCTCACTAGTTGTTTAATATAAAATGCATTACTTTTGGTATTTAAATAAATTAGCTGGCAGCTGTAGAAGATCAGTTTTCTAACATTCAGCAAGGTGTTTGATATTTGCAAACATAAAGGTCTTAGTAGAATATCCATTAAAAACCTGAAAAAATGAATGTGATACTTCACAATTCAGGTTAAGCAAGGGTCGTGGGGAGATGTAAAACCTTTTACTAGATCAGCTGACACAATTAGAAAAAACAGGTAAGTTTAAAGTAATGAAAACCTTTCTACACTTTTGAAACATAAGACATCAACTTTCAAAGCTAAGTACTAGTGGAGAATAATTGCTCAGAATTTAACTTGCTTATGTTCAATTCAAGACTCAGAGAAAAAAAGCTGGTTACAATTAGTAGAGCAAAGCTCCAAGGGAATATCATAGTGAGGGAAGAGCCCAGGTGGTGCTGAGAGGGGAAGAAAAGGGAGTAAGTTTCTGATGAACACTCAATGGTTAGAAGTAGAAAGAGAAAAAAGAAAATCAGTCTGTCACAAAAACAGAATATTTTTTGTCTTTGATATTTAATGTTCAGGATGGTTACAAATTTGAGTTTCTGCACAGTAAAACCACACTATAGCACAGGTGACTCTTTCTGTATTTTCCTGTGCAACAATATATAATATTTGTATAGAGCTAAAGAGGCATTTTTAAACAGAAAAAACTGTCATCTTTGATGCAGTTAAGGAAAAAAACTAAGCACATGTCACATTATGTACTCCCGTTTGGCACAAGTGTTTCTGCAGACTAGAAGGATCAATGATACAGAGGATCACAGGGTTAAGAAAATAATTTTGCACCAGTTTTATTAAAGA
This sequence comes from Numenius arquata, assembly GCF_964106895.1. NCBI lineage: Eukaryota > Metazoa > Chordata > Aves > Charadriiformes > Scolopacidae > Numenius > Numenius arquata. The sequence continues at coordinate 24,738,101 of NC_133587.1, read as the reverse complement.
ACTGTGCACTGGATGCATATCAGAATAAGTGTAGCTTTCCACAGAATCACTGAAGAAGAGTTTTCGCAAACCATGGATACTATCTAAGAGTTAGAGACTCTTGGAAGGATTTTTTTTTTTTTTTTTTTTTCCCCTGGGTAACTCATCAATGAACCATTCCATCAAGTTTTCCATGTAAGAAATGACTAGATGTGATTTATTGTGTGTTTTGTGTATTTACAGTTGCGTAGACCAACAAAAGAGAGTTTTACTGTCCACTCCCTCCCCAGCTTATTTTTCCCGAGTCTACAAATTACAAATCTTTGCTTATGGATATATGTCATTGTCTGTTGAAATATCACAAAGCTGTTTAGTATCTGTACGTGTATGCAGGAAAAGGGAGAAGCTGTTATTTCTCGTGGGAGTGGAAGAGGATTCAGCAGAAAGCTGTGTGTTTAAAGGAAGAAAGGATCAGTCCTGAGGGACTGGCTCAAGCTGTGAAGATTTAAGCCTTAGTCATGTCCACACTTTCCTCCTATAGAACTAATATTTTATCTGATGTATTGAGGTTAGAGTTTTCATGAAAAAGGAGCAATAGCTGAGAACTGTCTGAATTTTCAGCTCAGCCTGAAAAATTCCCTCCAAGTGTCTTGGAAGGAATACTAAGCACACATGGAGTGGTGATATACTGGGCTGGGGGACCTGCCCAGACTGTTTGTTAGTCTGAGTATTTGATTTTGTGAATAGCACTGAAGTCTTTTTCATTGACCTCTGAAGGATTAATTTCTTAATTTAACACTCATTGACAAAGAAGCCTGGAGGAAAAAAAAAACATTGGATGTGCATATAATGAATTGCAGTGTTTATATAGTTTGTATAAGGCACAAACCCCATAATCTGCTGATTGGAGTTGAATTTGAAAAGTACTAATTCATGAGCTTTGACATTCCAATTATTTTGTTATTAATATGTTCTGCATCCACCTGTACTGCTGTCTTAGCATCATTTCAATAGCCCTGCTAAACAGACAATGGGAAATACCATATCGTTGTGCATTTTTCTAAAGGAGGGTGTGGGAAATTTAGTGATACTTTTATTTGATTTAAGGTGGCTGCTTTTCAAAGCAGAAATACAAGGTGGTGTTTAATTGTGCTGACAAAGGAAAGTAGAAAGTGAATAAAAATTTCACTCCATTGAAATTTTAGACTTGTTCAACCAATAATTTTTGTGCTTGGCATATTTACTGGTGGCCTGCTGCAAATGGCTTAATATTTCTTAAAAGTGTTGCAATCATTTTAGCTATAAATTATTCTTTTTCTTTTTATCTCTAGATGGATTTAACCTCAAATACAAATATCCAAGTCATGTTGCCCTATAATTAAAGCGCGTAAGAAGGGAAACAAATATAAAGGAATATAGAGGATTACCTGAAAGTGCTTTTCAAGGAGTAAGTTCTTCCTGGTTACAGTGAAATTATTATAGAAGTAAGACAGTGATATGGCTTTAATGGTGTGACATGAAGACTGTGTAATATGATAACACCAGACAACCTTTCCTGGAGTGACTAAAAAAGAGACTAAAGGCATTTAAAACCACCTGTATCACCACCACACCCACAAGGAGGAAAAGAAGGGTTATAGCTGTTGGGGACTCCTTCCTGAGGGGGACGGAGGGCCCAATATGCCAGGTGACCCTCCTCATAGGGAAGTCTGCTGTCTTCCTGGGGCCCAGGTTAAGGACGTCACCAGGATACTTCCTGGCGTGGTATGGTCCTCAGACTATTACCCGTTATTGATCTTCCATGTAGGTGGGGAGGAAGCTGTGACACTTAGTTCAAAAGCAATAAAAAGAAACTTCAGGGCCTTGGGAGGGTTGGTGACGGAATGTGGGCACAGGTTATTTTTTCCTCACTCCTTCCAGTTGCAGGCACTGACACTGGGAGGAGCAGACAGATCCAGTCCATTAATACATGGCTCTGTGGCTGGTGTCACCACCACAATTTTGTTTTTTTTGACAATGGGATGGCCTACACAGCACCAGGCTTGCTGGCATCAAATTGGAGACACCTTTCTTAAAGGGGGAAGAGGTCCAAGAGATTGCTGGGCTGATTGACAGGGCTTTAAAAGAGTTGTGAAGGGGGAGGGGGATAATATAATCAGGCTTGTCTGGGACAAGCTGTGGGATAACAAATCAGGGTTAGAGGGATGGGGTGCTAGTTAGGGCCTTGAGCCTGTTGCCCTGAGGCATGCTGGGAACACTGCATTGCGGGTAAAACCTGTACTTGAGCCTAGAGATACTCAGGATAAAGTGCTAGTTTTCTTCAAGTCAATGGCAAAGCTTCTTCTGGCTATCATGTGGCCTGGATTTCACCCAAGTCTCGTTAATGAATCGCATGTTCTTCATATAGCATTATCACCAAATATGTATGAAGAGTGGGAATTTTAGTCGAAAGTAAAGAATCGGAAGTTGTTTTGTCTCCAGGAGAATGAAAGACAAAATCACCTAAACTTTAATATGGTTGGACAGAAGAACAGAATGTATTTCAAGCCATAGCAAGGCTGAAATTTTCTGTTTTGCTCTTGGGGAGGGGGAGTAATTGCCTTTTCACTTCTGATTTAATGGAATCAAGATCTTCTGCACATTCGTAAGTACTCTTCTCCCTACTAGAGCACCAATTAGAGGCCCATGAGATTCCTGTTGAGCCATGCACAATAAAAACAACTTTTTTGTTTGTTAACTTAATGAAAAAGGAGGTAGCTGGTACGTTAAGGGTGGACAGGAAAAAACCCAGAAGCATGAAGAAATGAAGAGACCAACTGCAGTTGTACTTAGACCACTGAACTGACAGGTTTCTGTCCAGTAAGTTGCAGTTCTCTTCAAACAGGACTTCTTTCTTTTGGAAATGTAAGCCAGAGATGGCTACGGTGAATATCTACTGTGAATATGCCTTTAACAACTCCTACTTTATTCCTTCTGTATTCTATTATAGAATAGAGCTTGAGGTACTGATTTTTTTCTGTGACTTGAGATATGTTTGGGCAAAACTCTCGCACAAAAAGCCCTTGTTAGGTACCATGCTGTCTTTATCTGAGATAAATAGGGAAATGGAGATTGACGGTGTTTGCTACCAGCAGACTTGAGACATCTCCCAGTGTCTGGAATAGAAAATCAATGTGAGGATCTGGAAGAGAAAATGAAGCAATTAACAGGTAAATTGATTCCACCTGATCTACTTGGAAAAGTAGCTATCTCTTCTCAGACCTGGGAAGAGCTTTGTTCTCATCACCAACAATGCACATTGTCTGATGTTTATTTACTATATTTATAGGTAATGAAAGTATGTAAATCTGATATGAAAGAAGCAGAAAGCAATTCTATTTTATTCTTCTACTAGTTTTCTTTTTGCATTTTTTTAAATGATAGATGCAAGAAATTACAACTGTCAGTGGTGCAAATGTGTCTATGTATGTCCCCTAAAGAGGCTTACTGCATTTATGTTCTTTACCGATATAGGAACTCGCAGAAAGAGCATATGATTAGCTCAAAGTCAGCCCCCCCTTTTCAAGTATTTTTAAAAAAGACATATTCTTGAAATTTTGGGTTCTAATCTAAGATGCATTTAATCTTGGTGCCCCTCTGATAGCAAGGGTTTATTTTCTGTGCTAAACTGTTGTTTCACTAAAATAAATAAATAAGCCTGATGATTTCCTGCAACTCTGCTTACACAGAATTATAAAAGCTTTTATGGAAACTTACAATGGGTCTCAACTGAAAATTCCTCAGAAAAAAAGAAATTTCTTGACAGCTTATGTTGGCTTGAGAATGTTAGTCTTGAGATCCAAATAATGGCCAAACTGTGGGGAGTCCATAATTAAAATCAGACATGGCCTGATGAGGCTTCAGTAGTGGTAGATTATCCCCCACAGCTCATATGAGTTATGGTACTATCACATCTACATGTTCTCAGAAAAGATCCTACTTAATCTGTAGTAAAAAATGAAAAAGAAAGCTTTATGGCTGAAAGCTAATTCATTAGTCTTCCCTGCCATATATAAAAATCTGCTGCATTTAGTAATGGTAGATTTAGAAGTGAAAGTGTAGAAAGCGTGGCTATATTAATCGTGTATTTCATATCATGGTTAGTTACAACTCTGCAATGCGGGAAAGGGGTATCTTCACTGAGCCTGCGTATAAGCAGAAAAACCTGTCAAATGTGTTTCAAAGTGTGTCAGTTGTTTTTTGTTTTGCTTGTTTGCTTGTTTTGTATTTTTTTTTTTCTTTTAAATTGTGAGACAGAAGATCATTGTCTTTACATCTTTAAAGCTGTAAGATTGACTGCCCTTTAAGTATTCTGGTAGCAGTCCTGCCGTACTTGCTAGACCCACTGAGAAAGGTTGTCATGTACATATATGTAATCTTCTTTTATTTATTTTTTCACTTTTTATTTTCCCCTGGGTCAGGAATCGTTGTTGTGGTCATTCCACCTGGTGCCATCCTTTTAAGGTAGGACTACATTCACCAGGAGGGTGTAGGATTACTGTTTTCACTAATCCTGTGAGATTATGGGTTGAGTTTGGTGCAGATAAGAAAAGGTGTAAATTGTAGAAATAACCAATTGTGAGAAGATAAGAGCCTGTCACGTCCATGAGTATCCTGTTCATGTTATAAAGAGAGGTACATGGGTGGCTGTGCAAGCATCCTAAGTGCCTGTAGTGTGGATATAGATGGTGCTCCAGACTGGGATGCCCACACTGGAATAACCTAAGAAGGTACTGAAGAGATTTGAAAAACTTTCAGTAAAGGCCATAGATGAAAATACAAGGATCTGAGACCTGACATGGCCCTGGAGAACTGAGAAGTCCCACTGTACACGTTGAAGAAATATCTGTTGAGGAAATCTTTGATTTAAATTGCTCTTCGGTGAAGGGCTGCATTTTTATGAGCATTCTCAGGGCTGGAAAAGCAGAAGGTGGGAGAAACTTGTAAAAGAGATGGGTTTTTTCTGTGGATTATTTTCCAAGATCATTTAGTGAACTTTACTGTGTGACCTCCGCAAACCACTCTGTTTGTCCATCTGTGAGGTTGCAATAAATGTTAACAGAGGAGCAAAAGTAAGTTAGGGGAGTGGGAAGGCAAAAAACTTTAAGAGCTCCTTAAGCCAGATTTGCCACTAAAATCAGTACATTATGAAATTAATCTTATATTGGTGTAAATTTCTGTAAGTTAAAAACTAAGAGTTTTGACAATCTATAAGTTGCCTTTATAAACTGGGCCTGATTGATAAGTTGAATTATTTTCTTCCACTTATCTTCTGATAAGTCCAAAATATGATGTCGTTGTCTGAAATGAGTCAAGTCCTGGGAATGAAAGCGTATTATATAGAGATACATAGCATCATCCTAGTTTGCTGAGAGACTGCTATCAGAAGCTATTTAATGACTTTTCTGACTGTATTCCCACGTTGTCTTTCATCCAGCAAAGAGGATCTGTTCTAGTTTCAAACAGGCGATGGAGGATGCAGAGTTGGAGTGTCTAAAGTCAGTCAACATGCTTTTCACTTGGTTTAGGGAATACCTAAGGCTGCTAGTTGTCTGCCTGAAATTCAAATAGTAGTAAAGATATTTTCACAAAGGAATATTTATCCAGACTTAATTTTGAAAGGGCACCAATTGTGGTGGAGCAAGAAAATGAGCTGACACTACATATGCTGACAATTACCCTTTTCAAAACCTGTGTGTGAGAATGGGCCTGGTAACTTATGTCAGATGCTGAACTCAAGCCCATCTGCCTCGGGGATTAAGGTGGGAAGGAGCAAAATACACCCATAGCCATCCACATGACTGTTTTGTTTGTGGATGAACAGTGGGTTTATGTGCTTGGCTCCTATCGGCGCTGTTCCACATGCACTGCACAGATGATGGGGGTGATGATGACCTTTGCTTTAACACATGCATGGTAAGTCTGAGACATCGCACAATGATGAACTCACTGTCTAGCCACTGTACAGTTCTTGTGCACATATTTCAGTCTCAGAAATCCCAGACAGAAATATGAATCCCCAGGGTTGTAAATCACCATTTTCTTGCTGAACCCTAAGGCTGATGAAGCTCGGGTTGGCTTCAAGCCTCTACACAAGCAATGGAGATGTTTGGGCTGTGGAAAGTCTAGAGGTTTTAAATAAATCGCTGAAGTCTTCAGACTGTGGAGATTTCAGAAGTGGAAAAGGGGGTGATCGAAGAGAGTCAAACAGATGACAGATTTCAATATTTTAAAATATTTTTTTAGATTAATATTTCTTAAATCCAATGTGACTTGCCACATCTAGGTGTGGAGATTAAATGTTGAAGTGTTAGTATTGCTAGGTAGGCAATCCCTTTCCTGTCTCTTTTTAGTTTGGTAAATCAGGAGACATCTTATTTCATCCCCAAATCACTTCTTAAGTTCTATCTCAAGCAATAAAATTCCCATCTCCACAACAGGTTTTTCCACATATAGGTCTTTCAGGCTACAGAAAAGAATAAGCCAAAAATTCCTTTGCGCCTCAGACCACTTTAATTTTACTCAAAGTGTTTTTTGCATTTTTCTACTGACTAAAGATGGATGAAGGTTGTTTGGGTTGGCTTGATGAAGGGTGTTTGGGTTGGCCTGTTCTGTTTGCTGCAACGCAGCTGTACTGACAACATCCTTTTATTTCTTTTTTTTTTTTTTTCCTTATGAACGCATATTGAATAGCGCACGCGCGCACACACACACACCCTTGCCCTGCAGCTGAGGAAATCCGCATGGGAGTCCTCGCCACCGGAAAACGTTCATTAGAAAAAGGTAATCAAAAGCAGTAGGTAAAGTTCTTCATCTCAACACATTTAAATGCATTTCCAGTTCTTCGTCTCAGTGCATTTGAATGCACTTTCCGTTGTCATTGTATTCAGCTACCAGAGCTCTTTGCCTTCTGTCCATTAAGAGCTTTAGGAGCATACCTGAAACATCTTAGCAGCTGCAAATCAAAGATGGGCTTTTCTTGTGATACTTTCATTTTCTGATTAAAGTTGCCATATGCTCATAAAGAAGGTATTTTGCCTGGTACTGAGCAGGCAGATACGGTGGCTGATGCAGGCCGGCTATACACTTAACCAGTCATGTTCAGGACTCGAATGCCTTCCTATGGAACAGAGACTGACAGGATGGGACACAAGCAAAAGTAAGAGGACCCCAAGCCATTGGACAGGCAGAGCAAAGGTTGAGCTGCCCCACGCTCACAGAACCAGCGGGTTGCACCTTCCAGCCATGTGCTTAATCAAGCTATGACATTTTGGTTTTACCATGGGCTGGCAGAACAATTTGCTTAGTAATTTAAAAATTTAAACCAGACTTGTAACTAGGGCTTAAAGCTACAGGATGAGAGAATTGGCCTTTGTGTTGTTTATAAAATGTCACAACCATCTATAGCTTTAGAAGGAAAATATTTATTGTTGTTCCTCTTGCTCAGCTCTAGCCATTGTGCCTTCTACAAATTGTGTGAATCTCTCTAGAGTTACTTGTTCTGCCTTTAGTTAAGATTCACAATGTCACTTGCCATTGTAAGATTTTTTTTTTTTTCAGTTTCACTTATGCTTCTGTAAGTCTACGCTCAGGGATATACCATATAGTCAGGTTTTCATTATAGTCTAAAAGATTAATCAAAACCAATCTGAGCATTAAAAAAAAATAGATGGAAAATATTGTTTGCTTATATTAAAAACGTTTAAATGAGAAGCATTTATTATCTGTGTCCTTTGTAGTAGAAGCTGGAAGAGTGGTTCATGATTATTTCTCTGTTGCCAGGTGAAACTGCTCAACTATGCCAAAATCTGAGCATTTAAATTTAAAATCTCCAAGAGAAACATTTGCCATGTGTGAGACAAGAAGACCAATATTTCTCACCTTGTGGTCTGTACCAGAAAGCTAGTCATTAAATGACTGCAACTCTTCTTTTTGGATATTTACACATCCACCCACAAAAGCATGAAAATAAACAAAATGGAAAGAATGTCCAATGTTAGTTAGTTGCCTTCCTTTTTTTGATTTTTTTTTTTTTTTTTTTCCTTTTTCCAGAAAGGGTGGGTCAAACTTAATTTTGCTTCAGAATGACTGTGGGATTCTGTTTAAAAAAAAAAAAAAGAAAGAAGGAAAGAAAAAAGAAAGAAAGAAATAAACTTGGCAATGCTATGCATGATAGTCATATCATGCATAGGCACTTATTCCTAGGATGCTCCTCCTCCCGTGCACAGAACAAGAGAGACATCCCACATCCCTTAGAAGAAGAGCATGGAAACTTGTATTTAAAGGCAGAATTGTATCTGAGGACTGAATCGCAGCATGCAAACACAAATGTGCTGTGACAAACCAGGTATTTTAATTCTTGCTTTCCTCATTATAAGCAATTTCAAGGAGGTAGTAAACACAACTATGCTTAGATATATTGTCCGTAATTTTATTTGGTATCCATTTTTAGAGTGTATGCTAATTGCTCCTAGAAAACATTAAGTCACAGTGTCATTTGCCCAGCTCGTTTTACATATACAATTTTCCATTAATATTACATACACAGATGTCTCTGTTCCATCCTGCTGCTCTTTTTTGTTCAGCATGAAATCAGTGTAATTTTAAATATCATACCTGTCAAATTAGATGTATTATATTACTCATAAAACATATTAAAGCAGTTAAGGTTTTTTATTGATCCTTAAAAATATCCCAACATAACAGTGAATTTAATAACATTATATTTGGGAGGAAGAACTAAATAACAGGAAATAATCTATATTTCGTAGCTCCAAGTATCAAGCAAATAATATATACTACTCAATTTCCTTATTGCTGATATGACTTTTTTTAGGAATAACAAATTAGAAATTTAAAAATGTCCTCTTCTCTCATTTTAATATATTTTCCTGACATGAAATTTGATCATGTTGGATCAGTCTTCAGGAATGGAAAAAAGATAGATAAAAAGCTGTAGCTTGGAGACAAGCAGGAAGAGCAAATAAGCTATTTAGCGTAGCAATACTTTGTCTCTTTAATGGTTTTCTGCTGATTGTACAACTTCATCTGGAGAACATTAATGAAATAGCAGTGTGAAATATATGTCTGGTGAGACTAAGGCAATGTAATAAGCAACTTTGTAGGTAACGTTTTGTGATTTTTAAAGAGTATTTTTGGTTTGTTATTGCCTTAAGCTTGTTCGATGTGCTCAATTTACATTTGACTTTTTCTCAGATATGCCTTCTATGTTATGGGTTCTTTCAAACAGAAAATAGTGAAGATGCCAAAACTTATAATAAAGGAGGGTTTAGAAATGAAGTTTTAATCTGAGGCAGACAGATTAAGGTCCTGACTTTTTGCAGCACTGAATACCAAAGGGTTCCTGCTGATTTCAAGGTTTAATAACAGTGACTCTTTTGTTTGCTACAGGGTAGTTACAATTTTGTGCTATACCTGTCCTGGCTCTCCCTACCTAACCTGGCATGCTGGGAGGACAGCTGGACCACAGGCGCTGGCAGTTCACTTTCCTGGAGGGCGGTGACACCATGGCAGGACTAGACAACTGGCCAGTACTAAACACAAAATGTTTGCAAGCAGCTTTACTTTTAAATGTGGGTTTTTTTGGCTGCTACTCCTTTAAAAACAGGTCTTTCCACTCTGTTTCCATTGTTTCTTAGTCCTCCTCCTGCCCATGTAATGCTGTGCCCTGCAGGATGAGGTGGGCTTCATGTACGCAGGGCTGGTGCCTGCCCTGTCTTTGTCAGCTGGCTCAGCACAGGGCTCCTGCCTTGCCCTGTTGAGGGGGTGGATAAATGGGGATAAGCTCCTTGCAGCACTTCTCCCCAGCAAGACCACACAAGATTCTCATGCACATTGTGTAGTCCCTGTGTGTTAGGGGTATTCTCATTCATAAAATTTTGTTCCAGCTTTGTTCCAGGAAGGATCACGTAGCGCAGTGCCAGACAGAGCTCATTTTAGCAGCCTGTAATATATTTGCACTTAAACTTCTTGCCCGCGCCCTTACAGCTCTATTCCACTGAGCACATTTCCTCTAGCTGGAAGACCCATGGAATTTTGTTTGCACTTTGTCAGTGGGGAAATTGCATGAGAGTCTAACATTCCTCACTTCTGGGCTTGAATTACACTGTTATCCTGCTGTCTGCTGTGAAGAGCTTTTAAGTGGAGTGTTTGCCATTATGAGCCTCTCCACGTGAATTATTTACTATTGACAGTGGTAGCTAGTAGGGAACATTTCTGTGGGATATGGATTTATAATTACACTGTTAGCTTAAGGATTAAAGCTTTTTTTTCATGGCTCAGAGAAAAGCATTTTTTGGTTTTGAAACCATAGGAGACGTATGAGAAATCTGACCTATCATGTTGCCTCTGGCTCGGGAGAGGGAACATGGGATGAATAATAATAATAATAAATATAAGACAAAGAATTATTTTCTCTAAAAGCACTTTAATCTGATTCCATGGACAGATGGCCAAAGCAGAAATTGTTGTGTTATTTTGAAAGGTTTGTGTGGCTGCCTGGAAGCTATTGTCCCTGCAGCAGGGCAGGCAGAGTGAGCCAAAGAAATTCTCCTGGTGAGCTTCGATGAGAAGTCAGCCAGATTCAATCAGCAGCCAAAGAACTATAACTTAAAAGTAAGGCAAAAATAATGTCATCATGTCTGTTTCTGTGCCACCCTGGATTTACGGTACACATATCATACAGTATGTCTCCACATACTCCGGACCAGGAGTGGAAGGATGGCTGCCATCCGACAGGACACGGCTCTGCAGTGTGTCCCTTGGATCTGGACAGAGGTCTGGCTGCTCGCCTGGGGAGCGCCACTGCTGGGATGCTGTGCTCGGCTTCTTCACTGGGGAGGCTCTGCCTTCAGCTGGCTCTGGCTATGATCAGAGAAGTGTTTGCCTGGAGTGCATGTCAAGAAGGATATATCCCACGTTAAAGTTTTATAAAGAGCTTTGACTCTAACCTTGGGTGTTAGTATCCAAATGAAGACTATGAACAGGGAAAGTCTTATTTAGTGACCATAGAAGTAAGATTTAAAATATACAACTCCATTAGGCCCTCCTAACTTTATTCCCTCTAAAAGTGTAATACTTTTGAAGTACAGCTTTTTAAAAGTAATTTGATAAATTATGACAATATAACAAGTTGTCATTTATTTATTTAAGGTAATTATTCAAAATAACCTTAGAAAGACAGCCTAAGAATATCGTCCAGCACAAGGTGGATATGTTTCTTTAAGCAACCAGTTTGAAAGTGGTAGGCTTCTAACAGTGGAAAAAAAAATTGGCTATTCTCTGAATCAAAATAAAAAGCTTAACTAATTTTTAGTCTACTTCCTAACTGAAATAGCAAAGGGTAATGAGTACAAATGTAGTTTTCCAATCGGACAATTACAATTGTCCTTGTTTTTGGAAGCCAGTGCGATGGTCGTACAAGGAATTTCAGAAAACCACAATCCTGAAAATGTGAGATTGCCTGAGGAGGTGGGCAGTGTGCCGGAAAGATATTACATTAACTTACAAACAAGTTGCTAGAAATTATAATGACTGACTGTCTCTAGCTGTGTTACAAATGGGTGTAAAGCAGTCACTGAGGATACAGCCTGGCAGCGGTGGTGTGGTGCTGCCAGTGAGGTGCCACTCACCGTCCAGGTGAAGCACCTGCTGGAAGAGCTGCCATGTGCCAATTGCGAAGCCATTGTGACCATGGCTGTTAGCTTTTCCTGCCTATAGTGTTTTTCCCAGCTATGGTAAAATGGTTCAGACAAGTGCCAGACTGAAATCTCAGAAAAATTCTATTTTTCTACAAGCCTTACTCTTTAAAGTGACATAAAATAATGGTGTTCCTCTGTCTTTGTATAAATGACTAAGCATGTGTCATCAAACTGTTGAGTAGATTTTAAGTACATCCATTTTTAATATTATATTTATTTTACAATGGCTTTCACAGTGAGCTGACTGACAAAACCATATGAAATGTGTGTTTTTGCTTAAATATTCAGATAAATCAAAAAGCCATTCTCCTAGAATGCTTTTTCAGGGCAGAAAAAAATATGGTGATTGACTTACAAACCCTTGACAGTCATTTACAGTAAAAATGCTGATACAGCAGGAACTGTGATGCTGTGACCTATATTTCTAGAATGTAAATATTCTACTTTCCTGTTTTATTTTGCTTTTCTCTTCAGCAGCTTGTTGAGAGCATTAACTAATGCATTTGAAATATGCGACAATCATTTCTTGCTCTACCTCTTCCAGAAAGAGAATTCCACAGGCACAATGAAAACTTAATGATCAAAACAAAGTTGTGAACTGAGAAAATAATCTCAAATTTTCACAAAGACTGCTTAACTCTGTTCTGGTAAGGTTATGGCTGATTTTAAGCTTGAGCTTTTGTTGGGATTAAACCTTGTTTCATTGAGACCCTCCCATTCAACATGAATTAATAACAACCATATTAATACATAGAATTACATAAAATGTATAAGAGATCTGAATTCATAGAATTAAAATAAAATGTTCAGAATAGCTAGAGTTACATGAGAATAAGAATCCATGTCCACAAGAAAAAAATCATAGAAGAGAGCACCAGATTTGGTATATCCTACTTTATAACAGTTCTTACAGCATTGAGAAGGCCTCAAGGCATCCTAGATGTTCCAGAAGCTGGGCTGGAAGGGGCACAGAACTTCTGCTTTGGATGGACTCTGGGGGTGCATAGAAGAGAGCCTGGTCCTGGGCAGAGGGAAGAAGAATAGGGAACCTAACAACCGGGTCTTAACACATGAGATTCGAAAGATGTGTACTAGTGGTTTGCCGAGATGTTACACACACTGACCTCTGACTTAATTAATACCTGGGATTTCATTTATGTATATTAGAAAGATGGAATAGTCGTTTGTCATCCTGAAGTAAATTAGTGCAATTACAGAAACAAGTCTTTCCGTTTCAAGATCACAGGAGAAATTTTATCTCACAAGAAATATACTTGTTAGACAGATGAGGCTGAAGTCACAAAGCAAACAAGAAATCACTCAAATACATTGTGTCTGACTGTCTTAGAGGCCCCTGTGGCTTGTCATCTGGATTTACTGGGTATTCACGACATGTTCTAGTCTTATGAAATGTAAAAAGATAACCCAAAAGGTAACAGTGAAATCAGGCTGACAAGCAAGTTTACGTTTATAATATGCCATGAACCAGAAAGGAAGAGTGGATGCTGTTTGCTGAGTGAACACAACAAGGATTACAATATTTACCTACATGGTCTATTGACAACATCAGACTAGAGCAGTCTCAGGATCCTGGGTTGCTTTTTATGTGTGAATAGATCCACTAAGGGACCGAGTAGATTTTCCACAGGTCAGGGGAAATTCTCATTTGATCAGGGTATTGATGATCTAGTTTTGAAGTCACTGACACTGCCTTGCCAGCAAATTTACAGATAATTAGTTCTATAGGGTCTTTATGCTAATAAAGTAGCCCACCACCATTAAACACAGTGTCTTTTTGTGTTGCAAATGCTAAGAGATGGAAAATGCTAAAAGGGACAACTGACTCTCTTGGGGGGGGGGAAAAAAATCAGAACGTCTTGATGTAGAAAGTACTTGAAATTCCTACAGCTTGTTTCAAGAAAGCTGCAATCTAATACTCCAGACTGGAAATCACTGCCAGTGGGATGGACAGCATTTTCTCAAAGGATGAGATAATGCAGATATTGGGATGAAGCAATGGAGAAAATTATGACTGTGCTGAAGAAGCTTGGAATAGTACGGTGCATCCAAACTGCCCCCACAGCGACCTGGGGACCATTAGCGGGGATCTGCTGAGCCACTCACCAGGATGCTGGACAGCCTGCCTATGCTGCAGCTACTGGGGAAGTAAAGAGAGTAGAACGTGCTGAGGGCTCCATGACTGGAGTATTAATCAGTGAAAATGTGGGATGTAGAGAAACTTCATCTTTGCATATAATTAGCTGGCATTCCAGCCACTGTCTCTACGGGATTAGGTTTAGGCTCCGGTGATGCAGCTGAGCGGGGCATGTTAATTCAGCACAGTTGCATGTGCAGATAGTAGCTCTTGGATGCTGGCTCGAGTCCTGAAAGCAGTACAACAGTGTTGGCTATAAATAATACAGCAGGGAATATGCAGGCAATGCTGTTTTCAATCCTCATGTTAATCTATTGCAAGTTTGCTTTGGTATCTCTCCCTGACACAGCGTTGTGCTGACTGACTTACCCTGCGTGTGCAAGCAGTGAAACTCACTGGTTTTCCTGCGCTTAGGCAATATGTAGCTTTATAGTCACAGCTGTACTCTGGAAAGGGGAGGAACAGCTGGGGTGAAAGTGAGCATGCCACGTTCAAAATGTCAATTAAAGGAAAATTTTATGCTTCTTGTTGAGGGATAAAAATCCAAAGGAGAAAAGTCATTAGTTTATTTTGGTTCAGACTGTCATATGAAAACGAGGACCTCATGGTTTCACTGGAAAACCACGGAAGGAGAATGCTGAGAACGGACAAGAGAGAGGGACAAGAGAAGAGGACTTTGAAATATTGCATAAACTTTTCATCCTGGTAGTAATGGAGAAAGAATGGCCAGTCTTCAGGCTGCAGACACACCGTGTTCGTTCATACTTCTGCCTACAGACTGGAGGAGCTTTGGCTGTGCTTGGAGATATGAACCCTGCAGGCGGCAGTCTTAATTCTAATGGCAGGTGAGAAGTGAGTGGCTGAACACAGGGTTAGCAAACACCTATACTGTGCCCCTTGTAATTGCCACAATAATAAAACATTACTACCTTTCTCAGATTTCTGAAAAACTACAAACAAGAAGGTCACAGTAAGGCCAACAGGGAACATTTCTGAATTTATTTTATTGTCTGTTTTATATTATGTTGTGTCTGATTTGTGGAACTCAAAGTGAGGTAAGTCACGGGTAAGTATGTGCATGCCTCTGCACCCACATATACTGAAGTTGTTCCTTACAGTTGGTCAAAAATCCTCTGGTTTCTATAAATTATTATGATAAAATGTAACAATATTAAAATAAAAAAAAAAAGGCAATGTCCTTACCTAGTTTTGTACATGGTGGTAGAAGAGATTAAGGTGACAACAGTAATGTATGAGGAAGGATGAAGCTTGAAAGAGTAATACAAATCAGTTTGATCAGGTACGCATACTTCACTAGAATTTTCAAATTATTTTTTTTTCCCTTCTTATCCACATATTAAAAATCACTTATTTCTTCTCAGAAGCCTCTTTGCAGTCAATAGCATCTTGTGGGATCTGGTGTACTGTCAGGGAACTTTGGCGCTTGAAGAAAAGGGCGGGCAGAAATGGACAGGTCTGTGGGTTTCCTGGCTGCTTATGAGCTTTGCTGGGAGCAAGGGCAATGCTCCACAGCTTGGAGGAAATCACAGGGTCATGTCTTAAGGCTATAGGGTCACTAAATCTGTGTATGCCTCTTTCTTAATCCATCTGCATACCAAGCTTTTCCTTTTTCATATGAATGGTTTTGAAAGTGTTTCTGATCTATATTTGCATATGGATGCCAGATGATGGTGCGTTGAGTCTTCAAGCTGAGCTGAGCGTAAAAACATGCTCAAATGAAGCAGGAAAATATTGCTGTGTCAAAGCCATAGATAATATTCCAGACACAAAATTTACCCAGCAAGTTGCTGGAAAAGAGCCATCTCTTGAGTCTTGCAGCAATAAGATTAATATTTAACTAAAACAGCAATATTTCTCATTGACAAAGAGTACATAAGAAAGTAATAGGTCAGATCTTTAAAAGGACCTAAAATCTATCTAGCACTGGAAATCAGTTATGGAATGGATTTTGACTAAAACCAATATATGAGTATCACCTGATAAGGCTATTTAGAAAAAAAAAATTGCTTGAACATGTAATTCACATTGCTTCTTAAGTCACCTGAGACTTAAAGATTAAGAGTATGTTATGCATGCCTTCTGATGATAATATAATACACTTGGTGTGCCACATTTGACTCTGTTGTATCTGGCCATGCTTCAAGAGCTATTTCTAAAGTGTATTTTATCACTTCCAGTACACAGCATTGCTTTAAGGATTGGTGTGTGATGGCTGAGATGATGGTGTGCTACAAATGGGATTTCCATTACTACAGGCGCCAAATAAGACTTACCTGAAAAGTCTCTTCTTCCTGAATCTGCAAGGTTTTCTTTAACAATTGCAATAATAGAAAAACAGTTTTTGGATTCTTTGCAGAGAGAGATGAGAGTACCAAAGGCCTCTCTATTTTCAAAGAAAAAGTTTGAAATTTTCTCTATCTTTCATATTTCATTCTTTGAACTCTGATTTAGCAACAGACGGCTTGACTGTCTTGACAACTTGAGTACTACAGACAGCAGGCACTTTTTTCCTTATGAGCAACCAAACTTCTGTTTTAAGTATAAGTGACATTACAGGATGTCAACAAAATATATGGAGTTGTGCTGCTCCTCGGATCTTGGCTATGCAAGTGTACTCCTCTTGCTTTCAATGCCTCTCTGTTCCAAATTCAAAGCAGAAGACTTCAGGACATGGAAAAAGTAAAGCAGCATAATTTTCATATGTTCTTCCACTCATGACTCAGTACATTTTTTTTGCACCATGAAGTTTGCATTAGACTTCATTCTTTCCTTGGACCTACACCTTTCTCTCTTCTGTATGAGACATTTTGCTTGGTAAATGGACGCTTACTGCAGCTAAAATGTGTTTCAATTACTGCAGTGTGAATGACACTTACTGTCTACTAAATAACTTTTTCAGCTGTACGTAACAACCATCTGAAAGTCAGACAAGGTTGTGTCTTTTCCCAAGGACATAGTTTCAAATTTACCAGGCAAAGTTGCAACCTGCAATTTTTATGCAAGGCAAGGAACTAATGAGATAGATAGTGCTCATCATTTGATTTCATACTTGTTCCACAAGCTTTAAGCACAGGAAACCTATGTTAGATTTATTTCATTGCTCGCTCAGATCTTTACTGTTCAGGATAAAGAACAAGAATGTCTGCAAGGACATCTTTGAATTCTTTCTTTTAATTTCCTGTAAGAGAGGATACCGGAAAGGTTTTTAGTACTACACGTACTTCATTGCTATCTATAGCCAAGGGTGACTTCTGATCAAACATGTATCTTAGAAAGAAGGTTAGTGGTGGTCCTTGAAATAAATGCAAACTTTCTTGCCCAAGGGCTAGAGAGAAGCAGGAGTAAGTCTATAAAGAGGGAACGGGGCAGTATTATTAGTGTAAGTGCACTACAGCCAACAAAAACTATTCCGTAAAAGGCCTGTTTCCTCAATGGAAAAGGGCTTTGTTTCAGTAATCTAATACAGAGTTTAATAAAACTTTGGGAAATGTCTTCATTTTTAGATATTGCTGTGACAAACATCACCAACTAGAATGTTTATAGGTAAAATTTTCTCTGTTCTGTTTTTTAACACACTGGCAAATTTTGTGGTGTTTGCAAAGTCTCTACCGTGTTACCTCTTAAGGGAGAGCCAGTGTCCACAAACCAGAAGCTGGTCCTGAGCTAAGCTTCCTGGGAGCAGGAGTTAACCCACGTGCTGATTGGTTGTCTGGTTTAATAATTCATATATGTATATAATGCTGATGTGATAAAACTATTTTGAAATTCAATGTCATTAATATCCTCTTTCCTCCATGAGAAGCCAGTCCATTGCCACTTGGCAGGAAGTGGCCTGGTATGACATAGTAAGAACACATACTGTGACATAACTTGGCATATATCAGTATCTTTCCTTTAATAATATATACAAAATTTCTCTTTGATAATAATTTGTTCCTCATTTATTTCATCGTAGTTTGAATTGTATAGATACCTATTTTAAGCTCTCCAGTTATTGCCAGAACTTGCATGTGAAAGAATTTAATTTAATAGTTTTCAGTAGTCCTGATCCATGAGTAGTGTCATTCGGCATTTAAGAAAGCTGTAAAATGTGAGCTATCCCAGAAGAACATACATCAGGCACATCTAGATAGTCATATTCTGCTTGAAAACCAAAACATTCCACAGCACTTTCTTCTAGTACTATTTTCTTTTCAACTTTGTGTGAAGACGACCTTTGGTGCAGACATTTGATTTTTCAAATAAGTATTGAAATAAAGTGTATTAAAAGTTGCAAGTAAGTCCAGAGCCTTGAGTTTTGTTCATATTTGCTTCATATATAACCCAGTTTTCTTCCACTTAGAAAGAACTCAGGAATTGTCAACTGATCTCTTTGAAGTGGCATTAAGCATTGTCAGATAGAAGAATGCTTTGAATTGAACCTGGAAGTAGATTTCTTGGTCATCTGTATAAATGTGATGTCTGTGGTCTACTCTGGAGCTAGTCAACCAGCTTCCTCCAGAGCAATGCCCGGGATGGCTGTAGGGACCCCTTCCTCTAGGCAGGATGAATGACTTTATTGGGTTTGCGTGGCAAGGTTTTAGTGGGAGAGGGATACAGGGGTGGCTTCACTGAGAAGCTGCTAGAGGCTTCCCCCATGTCCCATAGAGCCAATGTCAGCCAGCTCCTAGATGGACCTGCTGCTGACCAAGGCTGAGCCCATCACTGGATGGTGGTAGCGCCTCTGGGATAACATATTTAAGAAGCAGGAGGAAAAACCCAACTGCACAATTGCAGCCAGAGGGAGGATTGAGGGTATGTGAGAGCAACAACTCTGTAGACATCAAGGTCAGTGAAGAAGCAGGGACAGGAAATGCTCCAGACACTGGAGTAGAGATTCCCCTGCAGCCTGTAGTGAAGACCATGGCGAGGCAGGCTAAGTTAATTTTCCCCAAGTCAAGTCTGTTTTTCCCATGATGGTAATCGTTAAATGATCCCTCCTGTCCTTATCTTGACCTATGAATCTTTTCATTACATTTTCTCTCCCCTGTCCAGCTGAGGAGGGGGAGTGACAGATGGGCACCTGGCATCCAGCCAGGGTCAACCCACCACAGTGAAAATGCACCAAGCTGGGCTCATAGGTACCCTGTACAGCTGCCCAGTGCTAACACAACTAACTTCACCTTTGTATGTGTCTTAATGCTGCACAATGTGTTAGGACCCAAAAAGG
Organism: Numenius arquata; assembly: GCF_964106895.1. Classification (NCBI taxonomy): domain Eukaryota; kingdom Metazoa; phylum Chordata; class Aves; order Charadriiformes; family Scolopacidae; genus Numenius; species Numenius arquata. The sequence goes on along the minus strand of NC_133587.1, from coordinate 24,718,978 downwards.
CCTGTAGTATTTTACTGTAGAACCATCGTTCCTCCCTTGCAACACCACCCAGTAAAGGCTAGTAACTGTACCTTACCACTAAGGGGGACCTTCCTGCCGTTCTGAAGAAAACAGGACATTAGTCTCCATATACATTGAAATTCCCCCAAAGTAGAAATGTTTTGCCTCAGTCTGGACCAGATACCATCCAGTGCTTCTGAGCTGATAGAGAGCTGACTGTGAATGCCCACCCATCTGCCTCATAGTCTTTGTAGACCCTATGTCTCTATGGGATAGACAAAAGAAAATGTGAGCTTTTATTTTCTCTCTCCCTGCCCTCTCCCCGCCCGCCCCCCCCTCAGTTTTTCAGTCAATCTTTATGACAGAAATGATATAAAACAGAATGTTTTTCTTTTTTCTTTGAATTCTCTGTTGGCGGTGCTAGTCCTAAAACACTACAAATTTAGCCTTGCCTGAATATCTTTTTAAAATGAAGTTTCTTTTAACTCATTGGAATGTTCCAGCTGTTTCAATGTTTCTGTATGTGGATCTGACGAAAACTTTTGAGTTATAGAGGACTGCAGAGACATCCAGAGGCTCCAATTTAGAAAGGCATTTAATGCATTCAGGAAGTCCACAGAGTTTTTGTTCTACTGAAGCTGGGGAACCTGAAGTATATCCTTAAATAAACTCTAGTTTTAAAAATAAAAATACTTCAAACTGCAGACGAGAACTGTTAAATTACCTTGATATACCCTTTGTTTCAGGAGATTATCCCAAAGAATCATTCAATCTTTTCCAGCAAAAATGGTCTCAAATTTAGCAATGTTTTAATGTATTATATGTACAAGGTTTTAGGGTGATAGTATCTTTTAGTAAAAGAACTAACATAGTTCAGAGCTTGATAGCCCCCAGACATATCTGTTTTTTCCAGCTTTATCATTCAGGCTAATAAAAGACACTATTTCTTCCTCTAAACTCTGCTTGTTTCAGCATAATCATTCCTTGGTAGGAAATGATAGTTTTTGCAAATTTCTCCTTTGCCATTTAGACAAGACACTGTCTGATATTACAGCAGAAAGACATATGGAGAGAGACCTTGGCATTTACAGAAGTAGGAAAATCCTCAGATGGAGATAACATTAACATCTGAATGTCCCTTAGCCCTCTTAAATCCCTTGATACGAAGAGGTGGAGCACCACAGAACAATTATACAAAAGACCGGAGAAAAAATGAATGGGGTGTTTAACTGTATGAAAATGTGTTTGCTGGATAAGAACCTCTAGTTTCTTGACCATCAGAGTTTATTTTCCCCTTACCTCTTATGCCCTTAATCCCAGGCATATTCTCGTACAGAGGCAGTATTTTAAGTGTGACGATGAATAGTGCCTTTGCCAATGGTGCATTGACAAGGAGAGAGATTTCAGACCAGAAATCTCTCAAGCTGTCACCTAGATAAAGTCATCTTTAAAATAAAGGGGTATACACTTTCTTTGGTGGGAATAGGGTGCAATGCAGCTACAGGCAATGGTAGGATAATGTAGCGGAGAGAAGAGATACTTTGTTTATGCTGTTATCAGAAGACAGTTAAATGAAAAATCAGTGAATATGTACAAATTCTGTTGGCCTTGCTCCTCTCAGGATCATAAGATATATGATGGAAAAACAAATATGAACTAAACGGAAAAATATTTCCCCAACAATTTATGCTGTCAGAATACCTTGTGCGTTGTGTACTATTGTTTATTTACTGTTACAGTTTCCTAATATCAGATATTGTGCTGCCTCCTTTTACGTTATGGAGATATTATATCCAGATGATATATAGATTGGGAAGATTATAATAGTGTTTGGGAACAAAAGGCTAAATAATAAGGCTAAATTCCTCTTCTGCCTTCAGACAGCAGTTGTATAAGGAAAAACGGCTTACATGAAAAAAGAGTAAAGAAGTGTTTAAGAGGAAGGTTAATGATTGGTTAATAACCAGTTAAAGAAACTGTAGCAAGGTCCCTATGAACAGATTTCTTTAATTTTGCCATTTTTTAACTAGAGTGCTTGATTTTTCAAATTTGCAAAAGACATTTTTAGCATCTTCCAATAACTTTTAAAAAATGCACCTCCTACTACTTTAAAATTAATTGAGAAAACAGAAATTCTGTCTGTTGGAATGACACAGAACAAACACTGTGTTTTCAACTAGGGGAACTGATGGGAATAATAATGTTAGCCTTCATGCCGCTTTGTCTTTAGAAGGAAGGAAAAGAAACATTTTAGTAGTGGATTATGCTGAATTTTACTAAAAAGAGGGGGAATGAGCCCTGGAAATGCTGAATCCAGTGGCAGGTTCTGAAGAAAAGTATGCTACCACCATCTGACTCCTTCACCTTTTCCTGCCTCACTCTTCCAAATGATCTCATCACCTGTTTTTCCTCTCTGCTTTTTTATCAATGTGGCTTTGATTGTTTTTTTCACCTTTCTATTTCTTCCTTCTACTAGAAAACTCTTTTTTTGGTCTCCTGTTCTTTTCCTGCAGTATTTTAAGTCTCATCTTGATCTTTTTTCCTCTTCCTATTTGCACTGGAGCTAGAAATGCAGTGCTTGGGAGGGTAGGAAGAGGGATTAGGGAAGTGTGGGTAGGGAAAAGAAGCAGGGAAGGCATTAGGGTTTCTAGGGTGAGAGAGGTTTGGCAGGGCTCCAGGGTAAGGATAAAAAATTCTGGACATCAACTCTTGCTCCCAGGAGGGAAGACAGATGGGGGTGGAAGGGAGAACGACTAAAAACAGCATCTTTAGAAAACTGTGCAAAGGGAATCCGCAGTTTGAATGATGTTTGCTGCTGTAACAGGTGAGATATGTCTCTCTCTTCTGCCTAGCAAACTGAGCAGCCTGCAGCCCTAGCCGCCAGCTTGTGACCCCAGGCCGGCTTTCCTTTGTCTAAAGATGTTTGTGCCACTCTTGGTCACATTCCTTGGAATGACCCAGGAATTCCTGCTTCTAATCTCTTTCCAGGGCTGGCAGTTTTATTTTTGCCAGTGAATGGGTGCTGGCTGAAGAATCACTCAGCTCCCACAGGCTCTGTGCCATTGCCCACTGCTTGACACTTGGGTGTGAGGAACTGAAGGGAGGGTGACCCCAGAACTAGAGATGCTCTATCAGTTTGTGAATGTTCAGTGGTGGTGTTATCTCCAGATGGTTTAGTGAGCAGCAAATATCTCCTTTTTGATTTACCACGTGTATTTTTAGTGAAGTTTGGTTACACAGGGGTAAATTGTGTCCCTGAGGTGAGGATAACCATACTCCTTGATTTGAAATCTCTGATTAAGAGCGTTTCAATGATTCCACACACTCCTTCAAATATACTCAAACATCAGTGTTTTTCAATCAATAGTAATTTCTTCTTCTCCAATCCCATAGCATATAATGTATCACTGTTTATCAACTTTTTATCTATGTGAAATGGAATCCACAGCCTATTTCTTTATTCTTGTTCATTGATGAACTTCCACTACTTCAGTTTTTCCAGAAAGCCTGAAATACTTTACATTTTTTCCTTTCCTTTGAATTTTCTGTGTTGTCTAGATTTTTGTTCATGTATAATGTTAAAAGACAGAGGCCTTGCTCAATATATTACATATAGTCCCAGATATAGTAAAATGATTAAGTTATAATAGCACCTTTAGAATATGCTATAAAGAGATTTGCCTTTTTTTTTTGAAGCAGCATTATGATTTACAATATACTTTTAATCCTTTCCTAAAGTAGTTTTTAAACTTTTTACTCCATATTTTTCATTTATGCATTCTATCTATTCCCTTCTCATGTGGTCTACCTTATATGTAACACATCATATATCAACTTCTTAACAACTTTGAGAAATCATCTGAAAGATAATTTTAAATTTTAATTCTCTTATCCAGAGAGCTTTGTATTTGGTGTTGTCCATTAATTTTGCCAATATATTCTCTGTATAATTTTTCACCTTAATGAAAATATTGAAGAATTTAAGACATAGGCCATACCTGTGTGAGAATCCATTTAATCTCCTTTTGATAGAAAACAGACTTTGCTGTACAGAAAGTTGAATACAGAATAGTTCAGTTTTACCTAGAATATATTTCTCTAGTTTGATTATGAAGATGTCACGTCAGTCTGTGTCAAAAGCCGTAATAAAGACAAGATATGTCACATTTCATGCTTCCCACTCATCAACTTAATCAATTATGTTGTTGAAGGACGAAATTATATTGCATGAGCACAATTTGTTTCAGACAAATACATGTTAAATGGTTCTTATTACCCTCTTGGTGTTAACAAACTGATAGATTGTTTGATAATTTATTCCAGTACCCTTTGAGGTACTGAAGATAGGTTGAATAGCCACTAATTCCTGAGATACATCTTTTTTTATATTTGAGAAAGATTTTCTTTTAGCCCTTTTCCAGTCCTCTGCGATCTCACTGTCTTCTAAGCATCTTCAGAAATCAATGCTGATAGTTCTGAGACTGCTCTGGCTACTGTTCCGAGTACCCAGTGGGATATTTTGGCGGGTGTTGCTGACTTCGGTTTCTCTAACACCTAAATAGTCTTCCATGCTTCTAGCTTATCTCCCTTCCTCTTGCTACTAATTACACAATAATTTTGGTATTATTTACTAAGAGCTTGCACCCATAGGTATTTTGCTCTGAAACGCTGCAATTCATTGAGGGACTCCCCACAAAACCCAAGTGTTCACCAGGTATCCACATCTATGGCCGTGGTTAGATCCATGTCCTACTCTCCTTTGCTGCCTGGGGAAGAGAAGTGCCAAGCTTTCCCCTGGCACCCACAGGCATTTGAAGCTTCATGAGCACTGAGCTCAGCACAAGGCCTGCTTCAAATACAATCTATCTCTCATAAGAGTAATGGAGGGTTCAGTTTTCCTTTAAAGCAAAATGAATCTAACAGCTGGCACCCTGAGGTGAAGTCGCAGTGCCCAGGCTCTGGCCCTGCATACCCCTATCACTCCCTCATGAGAGCCAGCGCCATGCCAGGGACACACTGGGAGAGCACAGGAGGGAAACAGAAAGGAAGGGCCAGGACAAGAAGGAGTGATCCTCGTGCTGTTCTACTGGTACGTAGGAAGAGAAAAGGTTAAGCTATGGTCTCTGCTCCAATGATTGTTCCTGATTCTTTTGATCACAGAACTGTTAAAGTTTAGGAAATTTCTAAAATTGGCAAGTTTTATGAAAATTTTATGAAAAACTCATTTTGTAAAGAAGATGTGTTACATTGTGAAATAATGTTTTAAATAACTTGGTTATCTATTAGCAAGTACTCATCGTGTCATATTTGTCATGCCTTCTGGCATAACAAATTTAGCATTTACTGCAAGACACATTGGCTGCTGTCACAGGAGGTGACAAAATTGATTTAAAAGAGGGACAGCATATGGAAAAAATATCACTTTGGTAAAGGACATAATAGTGTAATTAATAAAAGAATAAAATAATCTTCTTGTATAGAAAAATCTAATACATTTAAAGTACATCCCCAGAGCAGTCTGCTGTGCTTCCAAGCCTAGGTGAGTTCTCTTAGGTACAGTAAACTTCCAGTGTAATTGACTTTATCAGGACTATGCCAAGCAGGAACACGTAGCAGCTAGAGCATAGAATATACAATAAGCTAGAATCTTTCCCTCCCTCCCTGACATTTTGACTTGATGAACTTTTGTACAGAGGTCTTTCTTCCTTGAAAAAGAAAACAGTATATATACCTGAGCTGTACTGTCATACCTCTTCCTTGCTGCTGCATCACAGTGAAATAAATTTTTTGGTGGCATGTGTTGGTATCTCTGAATTCTGGTTTGCCTAGAAGCAGAGCTGAAGCAAGGACGTCAGTAAAATACTGCTCTTTGATCGGGGAAGGGGGCAAAAAACCAATGCACATGGATTCAATAAAAAAGTGGGTAAAACTCCCATCTTTAGAAGGCCAGGTGGCTGTTGCAAGTCCACTTAGGTGTTTATTCTAAAAGTTATAGCAAATGAAAATACAAAGCAAAGCCTCCTGAAGAGGTGTGCGTTCCCTATTTTTCCAGAAGATAAGGAGAGGTTAATTCAGTTATAGAAGAGAAGGAAGTTGACCTGCTAGATTGTTGCAATTGCTTTTAAGGACTTTTACTTTTTAGAGAACAAGGAATGTGGGATAGTATAGGAGTAGATGTTTGACTTTGTAAAGCTCTGAAGAGTGGGTTTGGCACATTGCAAACAAGTGAGAAGCAGATCCCTGGAGCGGTTTGCTGGTAGGCCAGAGAGATCTCAGGCAGTAAATAGAGTTTGTTAAAGTGATTGACTCAAATAGACTAATCTGTGCTTATTTCCATGGAAAAGCTGCAGCAAGTCCTCCAGGAACCTTTAGATTGCAGTTTGTCCAAGGTCATGTCATGCACACAGCATCAGCTATCGGTGCACAGAACAAAATGCACCCGCGGTCATACAGACTGAGGAGCGTAGAAAGGGTCATATGCAAAAGCTATGCAAGTCATCTGTAGTTCCTCAGCTCCACACCAGGGATCCTTCTTGAGATTGGTCATAGGGCAGGGAAATGGAAGGTGAATAAAAAAAAAAACAACCCAAAAAGCAACACCACCACTGCCACCCCTCTCCTTCTGAGAAATTAACAACATGGAAACTTATGTAAAAGGAAAGTTGTATCCAAGGAATGTGATATTTTATTGATATGGTCAGACTACCTGTGGATTTTCTTCTAAAAAATCAGTAGAAATGAAGTGCACAAACCTGGGGGCAACTTATCTCTTCCTGGCATAAATCTCCTCTTAGTTTTCCAAGCACTCAATTTTTCAACAGTTTCTCTGAAATACTGATAAGCTTTCAAAGAAGAGATTGGGGGAACGAAGAATGATAACCATATGAAAATGTATTTTCTTTCTGCTTTATAAAAAAAAGCATAAAGCAAGGTAAGAAAGAATTCTTGTTTATTATACTATAATAACAAGAATCTGGTCTCTCGGTTTATTATTAGTCATGTTCCAGCCAGCCTGATAAATAGACTTACATCATTTGCACTTTATACATAGTACGCAGCCAAATGAAAATTTAATTTGTTCTCCTTTATAACATTCATATGAAAGATTATTTTTTGAGATTTAGAATTTTTAAGTGGTTTTATTTATAGAGTGTTGTTTTGCTTATTTCCTATTTTGTAATAACAAATAGTGACTTAGCCTCCAAACAACATTTCTTTTAACGTAATCCTTTTTAGGAGCAAAGAAGTCACAAAGCTGCTTGCAACAACAAATAAGCCATCAGGAGCTCAAGAGAACCTGTTTGTTTCTAGCTGCCCAGTACTACACCTTCAAAGCAAAATCTGTAGAGACAGCCCTGCTCTGCGTATCAAACTGTCAGTCTAGCAGGAATAACCACTGACTAATACATAAGAGCACAGAGAAGGACCCAGTATAATGGGAATGAAGGGGTTTTTCAGACATGTCTGCGAAAACATCCATGTCGGTTTGTACCAATCACATCTCATTGACACCCGAAAGCACAAACTGGCAACAGAGAATAGAATCAAGTTTGTAAAGACTTGATATTTACATTTGCTTGCTTTTCAAGAGAGAGTTGTAACATAGTGCTGGGCACAGACCAAAGAATGACTGACTTTTGTTCTATATATTCTCCTTAAATATCTGCTAGTGGATTAAGACAAATCTGGGTGAAATCTCACCAGAACTGAGATGTCAGATCACTAGCAGGGAGCCTTAATAACCATGTATCTTCCTCATTATTAATATATATATATTTTTTTTTTTTTTCCAGAATCAAAAGCTCAAAATGCTCTTTTTGAGCATCTCTCAGAGGACAATTTCTGTGCTGGTCAAGGATGGAGTCTCTTCAAGGGTGTTGTACATGACAATGTTACAGCTGAAAGTTGCTGAGAACTGATATGTTTTGCCCCACGACTTCCTACTGGTACAAACTGCCAAAGCATCCAGGACAAGAAGAAAATTACTGAGGAGTTACTCTGGCCATGTAGGAATACAGTTGAACAGAACAGTGTGAGAAAGGTTTTTGGTTTGATGATCCACAAGCACTGCTCTTTTAATAGGTATGCAATTTTGGGGGGGTGGTAAATAATGCAAAAGTGTATTTCATAGGGGAGGTCATTCACGTAGCCACAGCTAACTTGCAGGCTTGAAGACAATAGAAAAGCACACATTATTAGCAAGGTGCAAAAATAATGTATTTTGTTTTCTTTGGCGAAGAATTCACGTCGGAGTGGGAGACGGACCCAGAGTAACGATGAGTCTCAATATGAGTATGGTCGTTCTCACTTTATTCAAGTTCACACAGAGTATATAAAGACAGACAAGCAGAGCACGCGCTAGCAACAGTTATACGATTGGCTTACAGTCTCTGTTCACGCGCCTAGAGCGCTCACACAATTAGTGCAGACCTCTTGTCCACGCGCAGCAGATGTTTCTCTATCTCCCGGAGGCAGTACCGCTTATCACTTACTTATCATGTAGCTACTTCTTCATACTTCTGTTTCTCAAGGAGAGTTCACAGCCTCCTCCGGGCTTTCATCCCTATCAAAGACTGGGTTGCTCATTGTAATCAAGTCATGCCCTTTTTCACTCAGCCATTCCTCCACAAATTCAGATTCATTTTTGTATCTGGGTTTGGATGAAATGTTACTGCCATTTGTGCAGCACAGTGATAACTGCAAAGCATTCTGAATATTTGTCTGTGTACAGCAATATTTTGTGTCATAAATCATGGATCACATTAGCCAGGCCATTCATAAACTCAGTAGGTAATGACAAATGGAAAGCCAAATTTGTTTTTCAGTTGTGCTGGTGTAAATCTGTAGTAGCTTTGAAATCTACGGAACACTCAATTTTAGAAGAAACTCTGTATTTTCAATATTCCCAGATGACCTGAAAAATCAAAGGGCTACTTTCAGAGCACTAAGAGCAGCATATCATTTAAGGTAAAAGTTTGAGAAATCCAGAGATTTTTGTGAAAAAGAAACCTGTTTTCTAAATTTGCATGTTCCAATAAATGTTTTCATAGTTAAATATATGGTGGCAAATGTTCTGATTAGCAAATCTTAAATCTGAAGTGACCACAGAAGGCAATAAGCTGAAGCAGCATAGGAACTAAATTGTTCTGGATCAGTTTGTGTGGATGTACTGGTACCTTCTTGTTCCTCTGCTCAGGGCTGGTAGGAAGGCTCTGGTTCATTTTTCAGCTGTGTTGTGTCCTGTGGGTGGGAGAAAAGTCTTCCTGACCTCAGCTGGGAGGATGTTGTAGCTGATACTCCAGACTTTACCTGAAGACCTAGTTCTTGGTAAGCATTCTCCCTGCTTTCCAGTACTAATAGGTCTGGTTGTTGCTCTTTAATTAATTAATGGGGACCTGATTATTATGCTGCTAGTTGGTAGCTGTAGATGGTGAGGAGACTAAAGATAACTAAAATCAGATGGAGACGAAGGTGGTATTGTTCTACGTAAATAGGAAAGAAAACAAGGGTAAGACCTCCCTCATCCTTCAGTCCTGAGATGCCAGAATTATGTCAGTTTTTGCCATTGTGCCCTGTGAGCAGGGCAGGAGGGCCAGAAGTCCAGTGTTTCTGCAGAACAGGTCTAATCTGTTAGGGGTCTGGGGTTTTAGGAATTATGTCTTAGTCTATCTCTCCATTGGTAGAGGTTTCCGTCTAAGGGTCTTTACACATGGGTCTTGGAGGATTTTGTGCATGGAAACTCATATGCTCAGAGAAGCAATTCGGAGTGTGTCCTCATTTGAGTGCATCAGAAGCACAGCTAGTAAAACAGCAGTGAGACAGAAAAGGAGTAACAATTGGACACTGAATATATCAGGTATTAACTTGATGTAAAACAAGTCTGTGCAGAGATATGCGTGGAGTTTGTAGTGCTTTTGGGATGAACCCAGAACATGGACGTCTAAACTCCCTTCAAATGTGGACCAGTGTCCCTGTTGCCTAAATCAATGGGGGACAATGTAGTAAAGCCACAGGTCACTAGAACTAGTTATTTGCTAAGAGGTCTGCAAGGTCTGCTCTGGTACTGACCAGTTTTGGGTGAAGAGCAGACATGAAGTTCAACCAGGCCAAGTGCAGGGTCCTGCACCTGGGACGTGGCAATCCCAGGCACAAATACAGGTTGGGCGGAGAATTGCTAGAGAGCAGCCCTGAGGAGAAGGACTTGGGGGTGTTGGTGGATGAGAAGCTTAACATGAGCTGGCAACGTGCACTGGCAGCCCAGAAAGCCAACCACATCCTGTGCTGCATCAAGAGAAGCGTGGCCAGCAGGTTGCAGGAGGTGATTCTACCCCTCTACTCTGCGTTCGTGAGACCCCACCTGGAGTACTGTGTCCAGCTCTGGAGTCCTCAACACAGGAAGGACATGGACCTGTTGGAACGGGTCCAGCAGAGGGCCACAAAGATGATCAGAGGGCTGGAGCACCTCTCCTATGAAGACAGGCTGAGAGAGCTGGGGTTGTTCAGCCTGGAGAAGAGAAGGCTCTGGGGAGACCTCATAGCTGCCTTCCAGTACCTAAAGGGAGCCTGCAGGGGAGCCGGAGAGGGACTCTTTGTCAGGAAATGTAGTGACAGGACAAGGGGTAATGGTTTTAAATTGGAAGAGGGGAGATTTAGATTAGATCTTAGGAGGAAATTCTTTCCTGTGAGGGTGGTGAAGCACTGGAACAGGTTGCCCAGGGAAGTTGTGGATGCCCCATCCCTGGAAGTGTTTAAGGCCAGGCTGGATGGGGCTTTGAGCAACCTGCTCTAGTGGGAAGTGTCCCTGCCCATGGCAGGGGGTGGGAACTAGATGATCTTTAAGGTCCCTTCCAACTCTAACCATTCTATGATTCTATGATCAGACTATCCTGATTTAATACATATTCTAAGCTTATGCACATGCTTCCTTTGGTGTGTGAATATCTATGAAAAGCAGTGTGTCCATATTGCTGTGTGGAGGAGGTAGGGATGAAGTTGTCAAAATCCATGTGTAAGCAGCAAAGCTGCTGTACTTCAGGGATACTTGGCTCTGGAGCAGAGGAGAAGTAGGGAGGTATTTGAGTTATGCCTACTGCTAATCTGTATTAACAAAAAAGCGCTGCAAGCTATTTTCATTATCCTTTCCTTGCTTTTTGCTAATCCTTCACTAGTCAGAAAAAAAACAGTGGCATTTTGAAGACTCAAATTTATTTGCATCTGTTGTAGATTCACAAGTAGTGAGGAGCACAAGCACATGCTTAGAATATTATCAGTCCAGGTGTTGTATACATTCCTCTAATTGAAGACCACCTGACTGCTTGAATGAATTCCTATTAACTAGAGTTGGCTGAACTGTTACCTTTTTTTGTTTCCTCTCCTACCACTAGATCATATGGAAAAAACAGTTTCTCAGATAGTCAGACAGAACTTTTTATATTGGAATTGAACAGCAATGCAGCCTCCCACTTGTTGCCAGATTCCTTGTGTGAATTGGTAGCAAAAATAAAAAAAAAGATACTTACCATTTACATCCTCAAAGTACTTTCTCTCTACAATGCCCAAACCACCTATCATCTCCAGTTTGGTCAGCTGCAAATGAAAGATTAATGATTTGCTCAAGACAACATGAGTAATCACATAGGTTTTTTTCCTGCCTTTTCAGCATTGCAATTAATCATCTGACATACTGCTTTTTCAAGATGATAGCAGAATTCTATTCAACTTGACTCTAGCATAGTGATACAAAGTGATATTTGCCCAAAATTTTCAAGTTCAAAGCGAAAGCTACAAACTTTCAGACATATCTACATTGTGTATCCTGACTGTAAATAACAGGAGCATCCCAGATGTTTTTGGTAATACGTGGGGAGCAAACAGAGCAGGCACATTCAAGAGAAAAGCTAGAAGACTTTACAAAGCTAAAAGAGCTCATGAGATTTAGAAAACTTGTATTGGATCTCTACATTTGAACAAAATAATTTGTTCCTGCAGGATCTGAATTCTGCTGACAGCACTCTCAGAGCTTCATAAAAAAACATATTGTCATACCAGAAAAATATCTGACCCAAATAGCTGAATTTATAGGTATTTTCTTACTGAACCACATGGTGACAGTTACTTGCAGCAGAAAAGGAAAATGAGTTGAAATAAACTGAAAAAGAGAAAGCTGAGCTAGAAAGGGGAATAGAGGAATGAAATAATAGAGCAATAATGGGTGACTGTGACACAGATGGGTTTTGAGTTCAGTTTTGACCAGTCTTATAAGGTACAAAAAATGTCCTTTCCCCAACTTTCTACTGTTCAAATTGATCCATTACACTATTTCTATTTTTCTAGTCTCGGATAGATTTCTTCTAAAGACTGCTTCAAAACGTTTGGAGAAATCCCCTCTGATGAGGTCTTGAAACATACGTTTCTTTTTTTTTCCTGGAAAAGGCTATTCTGCCCTGCTGGCAAGCTTGCCTTCTTTCCTCAGGCTCTGTTTCTCTTACACAAGAACTAGTTTGCCAGAAATTATCAAGTTTCTGCAAAGGCTAGGGTAGACTGACCTGCTTTTAGCTACCAAGAAAGTCTTTTTAGTCCATGGCCTAGTGCAGGTCCATTTCAAAGGGACAGACAATGTATTATGACGTCCCTGTATTGTGTACATTCTCTAGGAGCCTCATGTGAGCCCGTTCTAGTGTAACATGTTTTCCATCCATTTAATTAATTGAATCCTTCCTGCCATTATCTAGCTACGTACATCTTTTCCTAGCTTCTCATATATGTATTTTGAATTGAGTTTGTAAAGCTTGTTAGCTGATGATTGGCGATTCTGTCCCTTTTCTTGGTGCTTTCCAATTAGGTAATTTTCTCAATCTTCTTTAAACTTCCTCTTCTGTGATCCGCACTTCACTTTGATTAATCACATCACTCCATTCACAGGTCCTTTTTTCAATCTACTTTGCCAAAGGGTTATATGATGCCTCCCATTCCCATTGTTCTTTCCAAAAATCAGTCATGCTTAGTTCATTTGTCACTGCATTCTTCTCATCTTTCTGCCTGACAGTTTGAAAGATTTCCTCTGGTCATCTCCACTTCACTGGTAATGGTGTTGTTCGTGTGTGTATTCCCTTAGTTCTTGTGTCTGTATCAATAAGTTCTCCTTCAACTCCACTTCAACTTGTGCAATGTTATGATATGAGATTAAGATTTTTTTCCTGTGATTGCATTAGTATTGATTGACTTTTCAGTTTCCCCTTACTCACGTCACCCCAAGTAAAGCTGCTGTCATTACAATGTTCCTGTAGACACAGTGGGACAAGTACAGGGTGGATATGAAATGGAGCCATGCCTATAAATCAATAAGTATAATTTTATACATGGAACAGGTTCAAAAATGTAAACTGTGCAGCATCATGGCTATTTAGATCTCTTTATTATTATGGCTATGTCTTTTAAAGTAACACTCTCCTGTAGGAGTCTTCCATGATTCTTTACCGATTCCCTCAGGAATTTTCACTTCTTTCCCAGGTAAAATGCTTACTACATAAATGCATATATAATGTTATATTTCACACTAAAAGTGAGAAACTAAGACACGAAATTCTACAATATATTCTGTTTCTCTGTCTCTCCCCTGCTATCCTGATGGATGAAATAGGACAGAAACGTGGCGGAATTCCTATGGCTTTCTGTTCACAACTTCTGTGTCAACTGGAAGCTGAGGTTTCTCAAAGTGACAACTATCATGCTGTCTGAAGAAAAGTTTCAGAATTTGAAGAAAAAATTATGTAATGTTTGGTTTTCTGCTCTGCTCTGCATCAATTTTTTTTTTTTTATTTGGAAAAATCAGTATTTTCATTGTGCTTTGTTTCTGAACTAGGTAATAAAATTTAGAACCTGTCGTAGTGAGTGACTGACCATGTGATTTAGGTCAGGATTGCCAACATTATGGTCTACCATATATGAGGAAACCAGCTATACTAAATGTATTAATTTCTGGTAAATCAGTCAGAAAGAGAACTGTGCATGTTCTTTTAACACTGTGAGTTTCTATGCTCTTGATAAATATTGCCCCTATCTGCATGATAATAAAGGACCTATTTTATTTTTACATGATCACTTACAACTCACTGTAAGTAAAATATATTTTCTGAGACCTGTGCCTTGATAGAACACATGGGAGTCTGTTCCTCCTGTGAAAAAAGTGGATGACTTGCATACAACATAGAGACATTATTTTAAATTTTAAATCTGCTTACTGGAGAGAGGAATGTGTCTGAAGCAACAGTTTCATAATTTGGAACTAGCTAGAGCATCTGTTGTTTTGCAGATAAAGGGCAAGTGTAGTCTGAATCAAATTACATCAACCATTATTTTATCTCTGTGTTGGTGGTGTTCTTGCACTTAACCTCATCACTTCTGTCTAAACTCTTGAATACTGGAAGTGACTTGGTGAGAAATAATTTTTTCCCACATTAGGATTTATTTTGTTGCCTACCATTTGTTTTATATTCTTTCTTCCCATTGTTATGCTACCTTTGTCAGCTCTTTTGAAAGTGTATCGTGTGAAACACATAATTAAATAGAAATAATTCTACAAAATGTGACTACAAAGTACCAATACTTCAGAAGAAAATCCTGTTAACACACTTATTTTCCCTTCTTCTGCACTGCTTCCTTCCTCTCTGCATTAACTCTGTACATGGAGATATGCAAAACTCCTGGCAATTACTGTGTTTGAAAACTTCTACCTTATGCAACCTAAGAAGCACTGCGTAAGTAAACAGCACATCCACATCACAGTAATTCTTTGATGTTGTAGGGTCAGTACAAGCTTCTCCTATGAATTCTTGTCCATTATAATTAAGGATTGCCAAAATCTTTTTCTCATGTGCTCTCTAAACACCCTTTCTCTTAGGCTAGAAATCTCTGCTGCATAAATATAGTTTGGTTAGTGATGTCTAGACTAGCTTTAATACTTCACAGCTGCTAGCAATGAAGTAAAACTTTGGCAGCCCCCTTGGCAGATCCCTTAATAAATTCTCAGGACTTTTAACCACCATACTGCTAATTTCTGGGTAGATGGTCATAGAATTTAGCTAAATCTTTTATAGTCCCCAGATATGCCCACTGATTTCAAAGCCCTAGTATGAATAGTTCCACACCTAAAATATCAAGCTGAATAGCAGTCAGCCATGGGAAGCAAACTAGACTGGATAGTTTAGTGGACAAGATACCTGGGAAGATCTTAAAGCTAGTCTTGGCTGTACAGTCATGTCTTAAATTTCTTTAAGAAATACAGTAAACTGTCTCTGTCTCAGTTCTTTCAGTGTAAAATGGGATTTCTAGTGCCTCCTGATCGTGTGTTTGTATATACATATATACATACACATACTCACACATACGAGGCCATGTCCATCCTTGTCCTTAGTGTTGTGAAGAGGCTGGTAGAGCTCTTAAATGTTTAATACTTATGGATAAAAGTGAGATTCATCTCAGTCAGCAACAGGCTTCTGAAAATTTAGGCATCTAGGATCTCCCAATAATTAAGAGAAAGTGAAAGCCTCAGTCTTGCCTGCCTCAGACACCTATCAGCAGATGGAATGAATCACTGCTCTGAAGGTGCATATGTCTCCTCAGGGATGACAGAGGTTACTGGATTAATCTATAATTCCTGCTTTCAGAGGCTATATTTGATTGAGGTTCATATTCTAAATGGAAATCTATATTATGGTTGTAAGTAGAAAGTACCGTTTGTTACATTAGAATGAATCAGAGATGATGATGATATACCAGGAAACGGCCATATCAGAAACTTCTAAATGAATAGAATTTCTGAACTTAGAGACAAAAAAAATTTTTTTAGAAACTGAAGTTAAAGGAAAAGAAAGTAACTGAGTGAAGTTCGTTTTTTCTTCTATTCTAGGTGTTGAAGCATAAAATAAGCTCCTGTCCAGATTGGATGTTGACTTCTCTTTACTACCTCAGACACTTGTTAGCTTCAGTCTGCATTGTGTTTTATTACCAGTTCTATGCAGAATCAGTAGGAAATCCTGACTGGGGTACTATGAGTCTGAGGTAGCCATTAGTGAGTAGCTGTGAATGTAAAATGAGTATCAGTCACATTATACTATTTTAAATACCTACCTCTATGCAACAGAGAGTACAGAGAAGCTGTGGCTCCACATCAGATTACCGCTCAAATCTTTAAGCACACATTTATTCAGGAAAAGCATGGCATGTAGACACTCATCTTCCACTGAGATTCGAGCAGATCCACCACATTACTAAGCAAGCATCAGCTTTTTGCTTCTTTACATGTTACCCTGGAAAGCTTAGAGGTATTAGGTGAATGGTTAGGGACGTATTTTGACCAAGATGTGCAAGAGAAGAGCTTCGCTTTTTTCAAAATCTTGCATTGGTACTCAGCACAGTCTCTGAACATGCTTGGAAATCTGAATAAAATGCATAAACAATAGGTAATGAGAAAGAAAAAGGCTATGTGAATAACTTAAATCATTCCAAGTTGTGTCTGCAATTCTGGCACTTTTTGCCAATTAAAATAATGATGGTTTTGTCACTTAAAACTGAATGTATGGAGAAAGCTACTTGGTTCAGTCCTGTATATTCTAAAGTCCTTGCTATGAAATAATTGAAAAATTTTCTGTCCACATGTGCTGAAGTGGATTCTCTTTAAAAGTTTTCTTGCTTAAAGGTCATTGACTCCTGTCTGTGGTGGATAAATAACAGGATCTGAGGATCTATTTATCATAAGAAAAGGCATTGTATGAAGGAACAGGGTGGTAACATTCCCCTTCAAAACAGCTGTGCTGCAACACTGCATTCATTTCTGAACACCTTGTTTCTATGTAAATTATTGATGGGATATCTAAGAAAAGAAATTATAATGATGAGAGAGACAGAGAGACAAAGAGACAAAGAGACTGACTTCCTAGAGAAGACAAAGAGCCACACGTACATATGGTGGCTTGGAAAAGTGATTAATGGCTACTGGAACTATGACAGAGGTGTTCCAATATTTAATGGGCATGAACACAGAGAAGTGATTGAACTTTTTAGAATAATGAAAGTGAAGAAAGTGTAAATCTTTTTGGATAGGAGCCTGTTGTATAGGAGATGGTCTATTAACTCTGTTGAAATAATCTCTGTCCGTGATTGTCCTAGTTTTGGTTCATAACTTATACATGACTGCTAGAAATTTGCTTTAATAACAATAAGGAGAAATGCAGTCAAAGTAACAAGAATAGAAAAACTCAATTTTGAGAGGAAAATCTTCCTGACTGGTGACTTTGATGAGCTCTAAAACTTGAAATGTAGAAAAAGTCCTGTGTCTTGAAACAATTAGTAGGAGAATGGGAAAGATGTAGCAAATGCATAATAGAAAGATTGATAAAGAGGAAACCTAGATTTCCTGGGGATTATCCATTTCAAGTTTCAAAGATAATCAAAGCCTTTAACTTAAAAGCACATTTCCCTTTGGTGCATCTATAATTCAGAAAACACTAGAAAAGCTAAGCAAAAGAAATATGCAAAAGGTCCTACTGTGTTGAGGCACGTCTCGTCCTCCTCTTCTGAGAACTATGCCCCAGAGGGAGCAATGGAGTGAGGATCATTCAAGTTTATTCTGGAATACAAGCATCTTCACCAGGACTGGCATGCGCTTACGTTGCTTTATGTACCAGAATAGGATGACAAACTTCAGCAATTTTTATCATCCACTTAAATGTTTGCAGCATGACCAGGACCAGCGAGCCATATGATGCAGCATCTCAGAAGCTCACTCCTAGAAAGTGTGGGGCAGTTACTGATGCTACCAGGCCTGGGATGGGCACTCAGGGTGATGTCAGGGTGCTCAGGCCATCTGTACTGGTTACTCTCCTGTTTACTTTGGGAAGAAACCTACTTCCCCAGTCTATCCTCCTGACTACAGAGACATGGTCGACTCCTGTCAGGTGGTCAGAAGAGTGTGTTTGGTTTATTTTCCTGCTTTGGCTGTGGTGATGAAGTACAAAGCTGCTTGACAGGTACCCCTGAACAGCACTGGCTGCACACTTTATTACCTCTTTTTTTTTCCTTTTTTTCTCTGCTCTTGCACATACAGTTCTCTGACCTGATCTTCTCCCAGATAAACAACCAATCCCTAACTACTTTATCCCCATTTTTGTCAGTTTGGTGACATTCACACCCATGTTCTGTATATGTGTTACCATTCTTTAGTTAATCTTAACGTTATATGGTATTACTGCTCTAGTCACTCAGACACTGTTGACCTTGCAATACTTGATTACCCCAGGAGTCCCCAGTGCTCCCCTCTAGTTATCTGTGAAGTCTGGCCATTTCACATGTAACTTCTCATTAACCACCCGTGAAATTCAGACCTCTCCTACAGCACTCTCTGTAACTTTTGATAGCATCTCACACTGTTATCTGTCACATCCAAGGACTTCTCAGGTTGAGTTCATCCAGTGGATTTTCATGCCCTGTCCAGCTTAGCCTCACTGGGACTCAGTCCAGAAGCCCTGGCACCTGCCTACAGCACACTTGATCTATGCTCTTCTGTCTTTCTCTTATTTTCCTCCACTTGGCATATTTTACTCTTTCTGAGGTTGTTTCCTTTTCTACTTTTCAGCTTCCTTCCACTTTGAAAAAAAAATCTTTCCATAAATAAAAATGTAAAAGACCAGTGCGTTGTGGTCTTAACCTATATCTGGCTACAGTCTCTGAAAGAAAGAGTGAATCAGAGTCTGGAGTAACCTGCATGAGCTCTGATGTCTTGTGTGATTTCATAGTACTGTACGATTTAAGTGCTTACACATATCACTCCTTTCTCTCTCCCTAGAGGAAGGGAATGTCATAGTTGGTAAGAGATAATGGGTGCAAAATTGCACTATTTCATGTAATTTCTATCAGTGTTGCCAATGTATTTTACATTTTTAAGGTTTCTTTTATAAAATACCTCCCCCTTTACTTTTTCCTATTAAAAGAAATAATTAAATAGTATATGTGCATGTGTGTGTGTGCATGCCCTTTTCTATTCAACAACAAAAATCTTCCATCAGGACAACGTAGCCGTTTACTGAGCAGGCATAAGATGGACTGTACCTTAAATAGTAAGATATCACTTGCTAGTTGGGTGTGTTTAACACACACTATGGGTGAGGACAAATTTAGCACTTTTTTTTTGGCCTCAACTGTAAAAAGACTTTCTACAGTAGAGCTGAATTTCAATTTACACAGTACTGATGTGTTATCCTTATGATAAAATCCCAGTGCACTACAAATGACTGGTATTCCATTTCTGCTTTCCATCTCCTATATTTTCTCCAATTCTGATCATTGCTGATTGTTGCTGCTCAATATTTTCTGTATTTTCAATGTGATAAGGATCTCTGCCTTTCTTTGCTTTCTTTGCCACATCTGGTCTTTTCACATATATTCCAACTCCAACAACAGTAACATTTGAAAAAATTGGCAATACTTTTTCGCTTCTTATTTTCTACATCTTTGTGTCTTATGAAGATAACATTCCTTTCTTACTTGCTGCACATTACTGCCAAGTTTCTAATATAGTAATTTATACTCATCTCCAGACAGCTAGATGTATCAATTGAAATGTGATTTATAGTTAATGGGGCTCGATTACACATTTTATTGTCTGAATTCACATTTTCCCTGTCTTCTGTTTTTGCATTAACATATCTTATGCAAATGACCTATTTTGAGCAGTCATATTTAAAACTTTAGTCTGTTCTGTCCTTTCTCCTTTGTCAGGTCACTTGTAATTTTCCATTTTGTTCAATGAGATGTTGTAAAAGATACTCCATGTGGGGTTTTTCCATCTCTTTCTGCTTGGGTATCTTTTCCTGTTGGCTAATGACTTATTGTCAGAAATAGTATATTCCTCAGATAGTTTTGGTTTTGATCCAGTAAGTCCATCTCTCATAGTTTCCTGTCATTACTCATTGTATTCCCCGACATCCTTCACTGATCTCATCTTTTCTTCTGTACACTTCATGCCGACATAAAGTCACTTCAGGTCAGAGTTCATACAGTGCTAACTTCCTCCCTCCTGCTGCTCCTGTCAGATTCTCTTAAATCCACTTTTCATCAAGTCACTAATCCCAGGCATATGATCTAATTGGGTGATATGTTGCAGCTCCTTAAGTAAGCCTAAACATTACTGAATTTCCCTTAAAAATACTCTTTATTTTCTTCATTTCCTTATCACAACTCTCTTCTATTGAACTCCTGTATAAAGCTGTCTACATCTGCACTGTCAGAGCCCATGCCTCTTTCCTGTGGCATTTGTGCAACTCCTTTCAGTATCACAAGACACTATTAAATCTAAATACTACCTCTCAAGTCTCAGAAAATTTTCACTGAGCGATTAATATCAAGGAAAACCTGCATATTTTAAAACCCATTTCAATATGTGCAACTTAAAACCCCAAGGAGACAAGCAAGAGCAAACTAGGCCTTTCCTAAACTCGTCTTCCTGTTGTAACAATCCATTCTTTTTATCTCACAGCCTATTTTAAATCCTAATCTCAGATAGCCTTAAAAGATTCAAACATATTATTGCAAATTTCTATCAATGTGATACTGTTGTATACTGCAGTGTAATTTGCTCAACTAAACTGCAGGCTTTTCCTCGTTTGTTTGGCAAGGCTTTGCTCTCCATGTCATCCTTGTCTGCTATCTGATGGCTCTTTACAACCTGAAGCTTTGGCATCTTGCTTGCTCTCGAGGAGTCCTATCATTACTTTCAACATGCTTGACATTTTTTTTGCTATTAATACAGTTAATGCAGTTCAGTTACACCCAGATCTCGGGAAAGCAGAATATAGACTTTAAAGTTTAGCTGGAACATTTTACTTTGTAACACTATTTTTCATTAACAAAAAATCTTTCATCCCATCATTCAGTTAAACACATCTTTTCCTGATTGCATACATTTTCTGAGCAGATTTATGTTTGCAACCCCCTTGATTTTAGATTCCTGTCATTCCCCGTTGCTTTCCAGTTTGGTAATTCTCTCTGAACATCCTCATTTGTGATATGCACTTAATTCTGATTACCCACATCATGTTATTTGCGCTTTGTTTATAATATCCACTTCTCAAAGAAGTCTTTTTTTCCCTTCAATCAAGAAACCAAGAATACTTTTTCTTCAGTAGTTGTATTTTAATTTGTTTCAATCATCTATGCAATTTCCTCTTCATTTACAAATTGCTTTTTTGGTGGAAGCATCATCCTTATAAGCAAAGCTAGTAGCAATCTGGAAGGTTATCCCCACATTAGAAGGTTATCCCCACATTTAAGCTGTAACAAACATAATATTACTGACTCTAAGTATGCCCTTCTTCAAAATAAATTATATTATTTCAATTTAATTTTGAGATTGAAGGTCTGTGGAAGGAAAACCATGTATGAATTTTTAATTGGGAATGATAAGGGCTCCCCAAATTGGTTACCAAGTAATGATTAATTCCACTTCATACGGAAAGTGCCTTCTGCCATTGTTTGTGAGCACAGTAAATATACATCAATGGTGATCTTTTCTATTGGTACTGTTTAAAAGAAGACACACACACAGAATTCAAGGATTTCTTTCTTTAAGTAATGGTATATGAGAGTCTTTCAGGCTCTGAGTCTTGGAAAGATTTGCTTCTCTGCCAGCCTCATGACTGCCAAAGAATAGAACAGGTCGCCATCCTACTGCGTTAATACACAAAAAGCCTACATGGCCTGCAGCATGCCTGACTGCCTTTGCTTACTGAAGAAAGTAGTCTGGCAAGAAGCCCTAGATAAAGTTACCATCTGTTGGGCCTTTGTATTTTCTCAATAAGGCTCCCCTGCCCTCCATAGCCAAGTCTCTATGGAGAAATCAGCATTGGACAACGTCATGCTTTGCCTTTCCATGTTGGTGCCGCAAAATGAGACCACTGACAACAAGGAAAGGAACTGGGATTTTGGCAACTACATCGGAGCGCATGATTCTTGGCAGTGAAGGTTGTTATGAGGAGCACATAATTCAACACAAAAACTCTTAGTAATGTAATAACTGGCCCAGAATTTGCTGACTGCTTGTTAATTATTTAACAATCCCAAACTGTCTGACCAAAATCCTACCCTATGTCTCCTCAGCTGCTTGTCCCAGATGACTAATAGCAACAGTTTTTGAAAGAGATCCAGGAATGTCTTTGTAGTGCCTTTATTTTTCCACAGCTCTAGGCAAGCGTCTATGTACCAAGAACCCTGAAACTCTGAGCCAAAACCTCTCTCTCCTGGTACTTCTTCCATAAACAAGTTCTCTGGTAGATTTCAAATACAGCTGACACTGAATTATGCCAAAAAAGAAGCTTGAACAGAAGGATTCTTTGATTAGAAATTCTCTTATAATCTTAAAAAAAATATGGCTTCTTTGTTACAATTAGTGAGAGTAACAGAGAGAGGAAGGGAAAAATGCAAAACATCAACTCCTTAGACAAGCAACAAGAGGTAATAGTCTCTAAATTCAGCTGTGAATAACAGAAAAAGGACATTTTGTACACAAGGTGCCTGTTCCTGTATCTCTCTAAGTTTTCAGAGGAATTTGGGGAACGAAGACCAGATATTATCTTCTGGCCTGAATTTTCAGAGGTGACACCTCTAAAAATTAGTTTTAAAATGCTTTTCTTTAGAAACTTGTGCTTACTTTTGACAAATAAGAAAAAGGTGGTTAGTTTTACAAAATCAGCTGCAACCGAAAGAGAAGCTATAACAAAGGTTCATTTCCAGAACAGGTATCTGTCTTATTTCTGTCATAGCTTGCAAATACTACTGTTGTGAGGTTTGTAAAAGGAGAACAAGATTATTCCTTGATCAGCCCTGATTCGCTACTGTGTAAAGAACTTGTCAAATGAGATCCATGACTAGTTTATTCAGTCTTATTCCTCAGATGTTGTGCAAGCACAGGCTTTATTCATATTCTGAATTTTAACAGTACCATGTGCTAACCCTTCCAACACGATTCAGAGACTCTTTTCTCATTAAGAAAAGCTTTCATTTCTTCCTTTTGTGATGTGGTCACATCTACTAATCAAGCCAAAGGAAGAAGAAATACTTAAAATCCTCTTCTTCAGCATAATAGAAATTAATATACCTTGACCCTTTCCTGTCCCTAGTGTCCACAGAAGTGACTAAAAAGCACTGCAATAGTCTTTCTTGCTATGTCCTATACCCTTGTGTATTCATCAGGCAGGCAAAGCAATTTCATTTGCTTTTCCTCTCTCTCTCTATGGAAATGTTGCCATTTCCCCTTTAACTCTTTTGATTTACTCTTTGCTTGGGAATTTGACCTGTAAGTAGCCTAGTCTTTTAACAAGCACTTTTGTGCCACTGTATATCCTCTTAGTCTCTCCAGATGGCTTAGTGAAAATCTTGACACTTTTAGGTGGAAAATTAGAATACATAGAAACTAGCAATTTTGTCTATTTTATACTTAGCAGCATGCTTTTCTCATAATCCCTCTCTTCAGTTTGGTTACTTGCCATTTAAACGTGTATTATTGTTCTACCTGCTAAAATATGTATCCTAATCTATCCTTTGTCTCCTTGGTCTCCATATTCATACTAAATCAGAAATCTTGAGAATCAGTGGCAACCAAAAAAATAATGCTCCTCTCCATGTCTCACCCCAATATCTTCTCTTAAATCTTCTACCTGATGCCACATCAGACAGTGTTTCTTCAACTCAGTTCTTAGGGAGGAATCCAGAACTGTGAATTAGTTGTGAAGGTGCCTCCTACAGTTTAGGAGAAAAATTAGAGACATCAGGATGGGACTGAAAATAACCAATGGAGTGATCCATCTAGTGCAAGTTAATGGGAAATACCGAGGATGGGAAGTCCTCTGATTTTTTCCTAGGCATTTTCAGGGTTGTACCTTTATATAGGGACTTACAGTCATAGCCTTGGATTCCCTCCTCGTAACAGCTCCAAATAATGGTTCTTCCCATGAGCTTAGCAGCGTTCGTTCTATTTATTTACAGGAGGAGGATGGTGACATCACCTATTTTTTGTAGAAAAGTGTAATTACTATGGACATTCTGAAAAACAGAAGAAAATTCAGTTTAGTCAGGCTGCTGCAAGTTCTTTGTATTGCAATTTGAACAGTTACCTAAATCCTCTGTTGTTACGAAAAAAAAAAATCTCTCCTGAAGACAAGTCAGTGTTATAAAACTATGTGTTTTAAATTGTCATTATATTGGTGAGAAAACTGGAATTAAATCAGCTATCTAGGATGTTTGACGGAAATGTTTTCACCTACTTGAGTTGGAAAATGTATTTCATATTTATTTGTTAAATAAGCTATCTTTAGCTTTAATAATTAATGAATTTCTGGAATGTGTGAACTGTAACCTGCATCAGGAAGGTTATGAAGAGGAAAGGACGACAGGTCAAACAGCTATACTGCAATTTGTTTATTGGAGTTGTGTTTATAGTAGGGTTTCAAAGAACAAGAATGGTATTCCTGTGCTAGAATTCAGGCAATACATCTGGGGTCTTAGAATTATATTGCATTTTGACTAATGTTCTCATCACAAAGTTTGATTTTTCATTGAACAGCACCTTATGTAACCATTTGGCAGGTATTACGAGGTACACACATTTTGAGACACTGGAGGAAAGGTCCTAAAACTATCAGGAGCGATTTAAACACTTTTCCCTGAGCTCTGTGAACCCTCTCTCACTCAATTTGTGGCACATACGGTAAAATGTAACCTGGAAGGGAGAAGTTTCTAGTTTTGCAACAGGCATTTTGCAGAATGACTGTTTTTAAACCTCCAATTTCTCTCTTTTCATGGCTACGAACACAAACAAGAACCAAACTCTTAGCCAAATAAGTTTCCATCTCTGGTATGCTTTGGTGGTAGGCTGAAGGGAAAAGTAAGTCCAAACCAGCTTTGGCTTTGCTTTTGCAAAATTAAATATCTTATGATAAGGTTTTGAAAGACCAAAACCAAAATCTGATTAATATGTCTTGGTATAGTTAACTTCCCTAAGGTAAATTTGATCAAAGTTGAACATACCAGGATTTTAGCTAATTGGCTGCCTTAGTATCTTTCTTCATCTCTTGTCTCTGTTTTTAATATGACAGTTCCCTCTGT
Organism: Numenius arquata; assembly: GCF_964106895.1. Lineage (NCBI taxonomy): Eukaryota > Metazoa > Chordata > Aves > Charadriiformes > Scolopacidae > Numenius > Numenius arquata. The sequence goes on along the minus strand of NC_133587.1, from coordinate 24,693,826 downwards.
GGCCTCAGATTCCCTTTCAGTCGTAACCTTCAAGTCTGACCTCCTTCTTTGTCTTTCTCCCCTACAACCCTTATTACCCACAGACTTCCTGACCATGTTATTGAAATAATATTTCTCACAAGAGATACTCCAAAACACACTTTTTACCAAGCCAGAGAATACACTGTGTGGCTACTTCCCTGGTATTTTGTCTATATCTTGTCTTTGTGCATGAAGAAGTGGTTCCCTGGGTTTTGCTCTTGGAGCCTACATGTCTGTGATTATGTCTACCCTTAAAGTGATGGTAATCCAGTGCTGGCTGCCCGTCGCTGTCAGACCTCAGGATCCGGAGCAGATCTTTGTGCTTGGGCCCTCCGCCAATATTTATCATTAATAATATTAGTTAGAGAACTAATCGGTCTCCAACTTTAGGTTTTTACAGTATGATTTGGTCTAGGAGAGCAACTGTGCTGAATTTAGAGATTTAAACTCTAAGAGTTGCATCATTATTTACAAAAATGAGTTAAAGAGCTTGATGATTTAAAAAAAAGTAATAATCCAGACATCTGTCCTGCCTTTTCTTTTCATGGGCATACATTCTCTCATTTCAATAGTTTCTTTGTTTTGATGTCACCACATACCAACTAGTGGTTGAAAGGCTGATGATGTCACTTGGAGATTGTTCAGTGACTAAGAGCTGTGTAGTTATCATGCAAATTGAATCTGCAAAATGAACCTGAACTTTTCCAAATATAACTCTATTATGAGTAGTCTATTGATTAGTGGCTGTACTTTGTGCTAAGTAGCCACATCCCAGCTGCTTCCCAGAGCGGATGAAAGGCTGCCATGCTATTGCACCCGCACAAGGTATGACTGTCACATCTGGGGCTGGCAAGATGAGCACCAACAGTATGAGTTTAAAGTACACAGGAGACATCACAGACCAGACTGAGGTGCCAGCTGGGGTTTTTTTCAGTGCACTGAACAAGTTAGGTACCACATACTTAACAGTTTCACAGGATGGTGGACGTTTAACCCATTTTGAAAAACCAAGTAAGCACATATTTAGCATCTAAATATTTCTGAATAGCTGCTTCATGATGACTAGAAACAGTTTGTCCTTTTGTTCAGTATAGGTGGTGTCACTATTTAATAAGATATTTTTATGTGCCTTTTTTGTTTTATATTCTGAATGTATAAGGCTTCATTCAGTCAATAAAAACATGTTGATTTGGCAGATTTTTAATGTACTTCTAGTTTCCACCAGAATACAGAGTGGCACAAATCCCAATTAAAAAAAAAAATACCCTTGGCATGCCAATAAGTAATGCAACATATGTTGTTTTTTGAACAAAATGGAAAAAATGCAAAAATTAAGAAGCTGGCTATTTTGGATTACGATGAATCACACTTTAGAAGTGCATGTCTTGTGCAACTAGCTAGAGTGGATTTAACTTAAATTGGGTGCTGAGTTTCTAGATGTCTAAAGTTAAGTTACATGACTCACGCCTTCCCTGGATGGTCTATAACTGCAAATTAAACAGAACCAAATTTTCTTTAATAACTGACCATAAACAGAGATTCATTGTTTTGAGGGAAATGTTATACAAACACATAACATGACAAAAATCAATATTGTAAAAAAACCTTATTTTAAAACTTACAATTTTAAATCACAAATAAAAAATGGTTTTAAATCTCTTGGCCTTAATACAATTCACCACAATGATAACAGATCATCAAAATAATAGTTTAGCTTTCCAAGCTACTGGAGAACTTGAAAAGAGATGAAATGGTGCAAACACTATGTGGTTGCTCCATTGATTTGAAGCACAGTGTCAAAGGCATGAAGTACAGGACCATGTTTTAATGAGAACTTGAAGTATCTATTGTGGGAAGAAAATATTTTTTTAAATTATTATTTTAAAATTAAAATGATTAGGCATCAGTGAAATTTGGAATTGGGTACAAGTATTCTGTGCAACACATGAACTTCCTGTGTGCATTAAGTCACTGCTCATTTTTAGATTTGCATAGATTTAATTCAATATTGTGATTCAAAATGTCTCAACCCCATTTCTTCATGTAACACTTAGAAATGAGCAAATATTGAGATACTTTCTCTTTTTGGTACACTGCAGCCAGTGCAAATAGGAGAGGTCTGATGTGAGAGGCCAGTCATCTGGGACTTACTACCTCTAGAAACTGGGGCAACTAAGAAAACTGTCCATATTTTTAGATGTTTATTTGAGCTCTCCAAATAAGCTAATAACTTTGAGAGATTCTTGGGTCCTTATGCATTTTTATGAGCAGGTAGTAAAAACAATATTTCAGTTCCTATCATTGTAGATACATTTCAGAAATTGAGTGTGCTGATCTTATGATATCTAGACCTAAAAATGAAGACAACAGAGAGAGTTTCCATTAAAGAAGGAAGGTGGTTAACATACTCTGATAAAAGGAAGTAAATATACAGAAAAAATTAAGAGTATATGCATGTGTGCCATTGAAGTCGAGATTTACGTGTCCAAACAGAAGCTTATATAAAGAAATGGCAATAAGAATTATTTCACAGACTCTGGATGTATTTGGCCCACTGAGTCAGTTCATAAGCTCTTAGGACCCAGCAGTAAAAAAGGATACCTCAAAATGCATAAAAGCAGTGAACTGAATATTAATGAAACTACATGCAAATATGACTAAGTAGATTGCAGACTGGAATGTATTCAACCCAGCCTATACACGTATAATTTTTTCCTGGGCAATATTTTTCTGCTATGTCCCTTTCTCTACCCTTTGCCCAATTCTTTCTTTCAGTGAAGAATTAGAATCATAGAATCATAGAATGGTTAGAGTTGCAAGGGATCTTAAAGATCATTGAGTTCCAACCCCCCTGCCATGGGCAGGGACACCTCCCACTAGACCAGGTTGCCCAAAGCCCCATCCAGCCTGGTCTTGAACACTTCCAGGGATGGGGCATTCACAACTTCTCCGGGCAACCTGTTCCACTGTCTCACCACCCTCACAGTAAAGAATTTCTTTCTAATATCTAATCTAAATCTGCCCTCTTTCAGTTTAAAACCACTACCTCTCGTCCTATTGCTACAGGCCCTGATACAACCCCAGCTATCTCAGCTTGTCCTATAGGAGAGGTGCTCCAGCCCTCTGATCATCTTTGTGACCCTCTGCTGGACCTATTCCAACAGGTCTATGTCTTTCCTGTGTTGAGGACTCCAGAGCTGGACACAGTACTCCAGGTGGGGTCTCATGAGCACAGAGTAGAGGGGTAGAATCACTTCCTTTGACCTGCTGGACACGCTTCTTTTGATGCAGCCCATGATGCGGTTGGCTTTCTGGGCTGCCAGCATGCATTGTCAGCTCATGTTGAGCTTCTTGTCCACTGTCACCCCCAAGTCCTTCTCCTCAGGGCTGCTCTCTAGCAATTCTTCGCCCAACCTGTATTTGTGCCTGGGATTGATGTGACCTAGGTGCAGGACCTTGCAGGCCTGGTTGAACTTCATGAGGTTTGCATGGGCCCACCTCTCAAGCCTATCTGGCCCCCTCTGGATGGCATCCCTTCCCTACAGCATGTTGATGGCACCACACAGCTTGGTGTTGTTGAAAAACTTGCTGAGGGTGCACTCTATCCCACTGTCCATGTCTCCGACAAAGATGTAAAACAACACTGGTCCCCGTACTGACCCCTGAGGAACGCCACTCGTCACTGGCTTCCACTTGGACATTGAGCTGTTGACCACAACCCTTTGAGTGCTGCCATCTATCCAGTTCCTGATCCATCCACCAAATCCATGACTTTCCAATTTAGAGATCAAGATGTCATGCGGGACAGTGTCAAACGCTTTGCATAAGTCCAGGTAGATGACGCCTGTTGCTCTCTCCTTATCCACCAATGCTGTGGCAATATCATAAAAGGCCACCAAATTTGTCAGGCATGACTTCCCCTTGTTGAAGCCATGTTGGCTGTCACCAGTTGATAAAGTGCATGTTGCTTCTTCATGCTGTTTCAGTTTATCCACACAAGACACATGAAACATTAATCGTTGTCATCTAATTATGATATAGGCAGAGCTATGTTAGAAAATAAAGATTTCCAGTGCACACGTGGCTGTATATTTTAGTCTGCTAACCTTCCCAGTATTCAGTGGGCTGGAGAGAAACTATATATTTGATATTTCTTTCAAGATAACTGAGAAAGAAATGAATGAAAGGAATGCAAGTAAGTGCCATTGACCTTCTCCCCTCTTTCTTTTTGAATCTTTTCGTAAACCTGCTCATATAAATTCCTTTGGTTCTGACAATTTAGCTGTTGACTGCAATAAAACTGAACAATGTAGGCAGGCAATGAGTCGCTTAAATTTTCAGATTGAGAGTGACTGTCTCCAAATAAGTGCTAATGAACAATCTGAACAGCACAGATTCTGAAAACATCACTAGCTCAGTTGCACCTCACTTCACAGACAAGCCTTGGAAAGAGTGAGGCCACTTGCAGGGTAAGGATCAATTTTGCAGCTGTGAGCTTATCATCATTTACTTACATAGTGGACTTTAGAGGGTGCTTTATGTATTTCTAGTAATGTTATTTTCAATCCCGCAGAACAGAGGAAAAATACACCCTCTGCCAATACTTTGCATTTTTTCTTACAGAAACCTTTAGTGCTTACTGGCTTCAGAAGAAGATGTATATTATTACATTTTGACATTTGTTTTTTGCCAAAGAAGCAGGGAATGTTTTGAAGAACTTTGGTCATGGAGCAAAAAGAAAAGTATTTCCAGTCCTTTGTTTTATTTTTTTTTTCCTCTTTGCCACATCCAGTACTGTCCCAGAAGCATGTCCTTAGTGTACTTTCAGAGTAGCATGGCAGTTTCTGAATACCTACCTGTAATGTCACTACTTATACCCATATGAATACCTACCTATAATGTCACAAGGAATTGTGTATAATTTTCATGTAAAATAGCTGGTTGCGTCTTTTATGTCAACAGAAATGTGACAACAATAATGAATGGGATGCAATGCAGATTAACTAAATTATGTAAAAAGTCATATGTTGGCTACACAATATTGAAACATCCACTTTCTTCCTGATTAAATTTCAGAGGGCACTGCGCGTACAAAGAGGATTCGTAGCTCCTATCTGCTGTTCAGTAGGTGCTAAGCTCTCAGATCTGAACTCAGCAGTATACCACTGATAAACGGTGTGCAGACTGAAGGAATCCATATATATGTTGTAGCCATTTTTATATATATTATTCCAAAGTTAATAAGTTATTCATAAGAGTACAAACCTTTGACAGATACTGTTCTCTTCTCGAGGAAATTGTCACCTATATTTATTCTCTCTGTAAACCCACAGCTCCTTCAAGCAGACTGGATTACCTTCTCACCGAAAGTGTAATGGCGTCTGATCAGCTGGAGAATCCTTATTCAATCCTTATTCTTATTAAAATATTCAACCACATTCTGATAAAGGTGACGTCTGAACTGAAACAGACATACAAGTTTCAAAAAGCAATGCAAGTCTGAAACTAGGAGCTCATCATAAGCAAAAAATATTGGTATCACAAGTTACTATGATATTTAACCTGGGACTATCACAAATTGCAAGAGGGAAGTGGGAAAACTATCCTAGCTGTTAGATTTCTATTTAATGAATCACATTTCCTTTCTGTGAAAATGAAACCTTATACATCAATGCCCAGTTGATCATGAATAAAAGAAATTGAAAAGCTGAAATATGATCTCAAACTTAGAATAGCATGTAATAGTTCTATGTTTATTTCAGAGCACAGAACAATGTAATTGAAAGAACACAGCATTTTAGAGTTTAAAAATATATAATTTTTCTGTCCAGTTGATGTTTCAAGCTATTTGTACATGAACCTCTCTGTATCAATGAAAGCTCTAAGAGCATGTTTGTGTCATCTTCTCAAATGATAATATGCTCTATGATAGACTTATACATTTGTCCTTAATGACAGAAATAGTCTTCAATTTGGGCATGTTTGCACAGTTAATTCAGGACATCGAATTGTCCTGCCAGAACTGCAGGCTGGCTTGAAACCACTTATTTTAAACAAACAACTGTGCTCCTTTTAATATCCTCTACTGCCTCAGTTGAAGAACATGTCACATATCTCCTCAGTAAACAGAAGTGATGGAAGTTTGGAAAAGCCCTTCCTCTTACCTGGTGGACTTTCTATAGGTGACTTTTTCTAGACATGAGTTTTTGGAAGTAATAAAATTCTCTCCCCCAGTCTTTCAGTGGGTTCTGTAGATGGTCATGACCCAGGCGTATCAGTGTCCATAGCCACCCTCAGTTTATGGCTCTGTGTAAGCCAAAACCATCATCTATCACAAATTATTACAGCTGTCTCAGTGTTCTTTAGCAATTGGTTTTAGACAACAGACCCTGCTGAAGCAGACAACCAAGAATTAGAAACAAGAGCAGTTTAAAACTACACTTCTATCACATCATTTCCTCAATTCATCTCCTGCTTTTCATTCTCTTCTTTAACTTTGCATCCCAGAATGATGAGGTAGATGTCAAAGAGACATAGACTTTGCACTGACCGCACCAGGAGAGCAGGTCAGCAGGGCTCCTTTGTCGGCCAGCCCCAGTATGGCTCCTGAGTCGTATCCACAGAGATCTATCTGCAAGCTGACGGGAGAGCAACACCTTAGTAGCTGATTTTAAGGCATGGTTAAGATTTCAGATGTAAAATTTAGCTTTGCAGTGAAATTGTCCCGGTTTGAAGTAAAACCGAACCAATTTTCTGTTCTGTAACTTTACATCCTAGCTAGGCTTCCTCTAACTCTCTGAAATTAACGGCATATTGTGGAGAAAACTGCTCATTCTCAGAATGATAAGACCAATGTTTGTGCTCCATGCCAAGGAATGGTATGCAGGGAGGCCCTTGCTTATACTTATTGCTATAACAACCAAGGTCGGCCAATTTCGTTATTTGCCCCCTTAGAGGGTCGGAAACGGAAAAAACGTAGAGGGGTCACATCGGTCCGGAGGAGCGGACAGGACAGGTGACCCAAACCTGACCAACTGGGGTATTCCATCCCATCTGCCCCATGCTCAGTATAAAGGCTGAGGGATCAAAGGGTCAGCCCCCTTCCTGCGATGGCCGACGTCCAGAGAGGACTCTGTCTGTTCATCTGCCTTTGATCCTGATCCGTGTGTTCCTGACTCCAGAGCTGGAATCCAGTTCCCATTTGTCACTGAGTCCAGTCTGGGACTTCCCCAGTGCCTGCCGGTGATGTGACTGTCATCCTGGGAGCTTGATACGATTTTGTATATATTGTACCTATTTCATTATTTTCTTCTTTATTTTTATTTTAATATTAATTCTTCATTAAAGTAGTTTAGTTCATTCTAAACTTCTGAATATCCTTATCTCTTTCTCCTCCTCTCTCCTCTTTTGAGGGGGGGAGAAGGGGGGGGAAGGGCCATCTGTTGGTCTGGTTTTGGTAAATTCAGCCGAAACCACGACAGAAATAAGGAAAAACAGAAGGGAACCAGCGGTGAAGGAAAAGTCTGACAGACATGTCAGTCTAATGGAGAATCCCAAGGGTTTTGGTTACCTTTGCTCAAACCCAGAGGATGAGATCCTGGTATGAATCAGGAGAATCACCTAGGTAAAAAGGATAATACTGACTTCTCCAGCTGAAAATCTGATCTGCAATTATTTCCCATCTCCTCTCTCTCAAAGTTTATTGAACGAAGCTCATTTAGAAGACAACTGGAGAAAAGGAACTAGAAACATTCTCTGCCTCCAGCTTTAATTTAACACAGCAAACCTTGGAGTTTTCTTCTTCATGGTGTTATGGTCTGAGAATTGTCCTGCTGGGAGCCTGCCCTGCAGCTTTATAGTACAAACTTTGGGTAATTCCTTTCTAAAACCAGCTGGTATATCTGGCCTTGCTACTGACCTATCTGTTTGAAGCATGTTCATATTAGCTGAGGCTAAACTTCTGTTTGCAGGGAATTAGCACAGCTCAGAGCGCAGTCTCATGCAGTCTTACTGACTCGTGCATACTGATGAGAAAGAAGTTTCACCTTTTTAGTTTCCTGGAAGCTAACGCCTGTCTTTCAGCTTATTACTGTCGTCATTGGTATTACATTCTTGCAAAATAATTAACTGAGCTTTGCTTTCTTTTCTAAGATCTTTTACAGCAACATGAGCTCAATTACATCTCATTTAGATTTATAAAACATTTTACTTAAATACCTTTTGATACATGATGCTAGTTCATATTAACTATATAATTTTGAGTGCTTCTCATGCTCTTGAATAACTTTGTCATTTTCATCCATATAGCTGATGTCAGGCTAACTCTACTTTAAATATAACAGACTGTAACACTGGATCAGGAAATAATAACAGTGCAAGAGATGAAAGATGCAAAATGTGCTTGTGCTTCTCTCCAGCAACGCAATGAAATGCATTAGAGTCAAAAGCGCATCATGGACAGAGGAACTCCTAAGAACATTATTTATTCAGCCTTGACTGGCATCTCTCTGTACCCTCTTCCTCTCTTGTAGAAAATGTTGTTTTGTTGATGGAAAGTGAAAGCTTACAGTCTACCTTGGTGGGGGGTATCCTCTGCTGCTATAGAGTTGCTATCTCGTGCACCCTCTGGTTCCTAGAAAGCTGATCTCTCTAGGGCTAGGCTAGGACCAGAAAAACACCACTGCTCTCCAGCAGTGCCTGTGTTGTGCAGTTGCCCAGCCGAGCAGCAGATCTGCTTTTTGTGCACCTTGATAATGCATCAGCAGTCAGGGACCCGGTCATGAGCAATTCTGACCTGTTCCATCAGTGAGAGACTGTAAATCTCAGCCTCTGCCAAGACTGGCAGCCAGTTGACAGCTAATATCTGTTGTGACATCTTTGCTTGGTGACACCCGTACATAGAAAGAAGCCAGTGATCATCACTTAATTGTTCTCATCCTCAGTTAGAATCTCCAAGTCACCCATTTTTTAAAGCAGACCATATGAACTATGAACAAATGCATCTTCTGGATAAGCGGTTATGGGAAAATAGTTTTTACAGTAGATATTTACAATTTATTTTTTTTTATTTGTAGCAATGATAAATGTAGTTGTCTGTAAATAAGCCTTTCAAATGAACTGATGGTTTAGATTATTTTTATAGCATTAAGTTTGGTAAATACTGAAATTTCAGAAGTTACTTGGCAAGTCAGTCTAAGGTTTCCCTTATTTACAGTGATCTACAATAAAAACATCTGCTGCTACTGTTGCTGTTTTTTATATGTTCCCTTCTGTGCAGCATGTTTTTTTGGCTATGTGCTGAAACACAGCCTATGCAGAAGAGCGTAAAACAACAACTTAATTGCTATGTTGATGCTTTCTTGGATCCCGTTGACTTTCTTGGGCAGCCTGGAAGCCCAATCAGAATGTAGAAATTTGGCATACCATAGGCGTGTGTGAAATGTTCAGGGACAGGAGAAGGACAGGAAACCTGTGGCTCTAATGAAATAGAGGAGAATCAATTTACCAGCTTGAAGGCAAAGCAGATACATTAACTGACAACAGCTAAAGTGCTTTGTAAATAGTTTTAACTAATTCAAATAACAGCGGAATAAACAAACAAACCTTAATATTGACAAATGCTGAGGGAGGGATATTTTTGTTGGTAGAAAGGGATGGGTAAGTGTACCAAGAGGGGGAGAGGGGCAGAGGAGGGAAGGGTGACCTCCATCCCTCCACCCTTGCATTGGATTCTTGGCTGATTCTGTTCTACAGACACTAGATGGTACCTCAGCCGAGAGAAACAGAGAAAACAGGAAATTTATTTTTATTATAATAGCAATAATTTCAAGACTGATCTTCCAAAGAGATTGCTGCTTTTCACAGGTGGTTGAAGCTGCTTGTCTTGCTGCCCTCATGCCTTACACCAGGGAACTATAATTGCCTACAAACACACTGCCAGTCTTTTCTGATGGCTTCATTATAGCTCGGGTTTGTTAGCTCCCACTCTCCTTTTCTTTATCTGCAAATTTATTTAGCATTCCCTGTATTTGGAATGGTGGGTAATGACAAGTAGGATATCAGTGTGTTAAATCTGTTTGCTAAATTACTACAAATGTTTTTTAAACATTTAACATTATTTACCAATATTCCTTAGATGATATTTAAAGGTAATGATATGGGCAATGTAGTTGGTTCTCTCTTGGAATTATTTTTTTGTAAAAACTAAAAGGATTAGAAAGCTGCTTGGAATTATTCTGTTTGGATTAATGCAGGGTTAGTACATTTTCAAATTCACTGCCTTAATGTAGTGCTAAATAAAGAAAACTAAAGGTGTACTCTCAGTAAACTCTTAATAATGCACTTCCAGCTATCACCGGTTTTGCTTGAGAGTATCAAAATTAGCAGATGTGTAAACATCCTGGTAGTAAAGGACCCTAAGGGCGCTAAAATTCTGAAGAATTTCATTTAGAGAAAACAATTCAAAGCTTGTGTTGACCCTGTCAAAACCATTTTGCTGCACAGTACTTTCATTTCTAAATGGATGTTTTTTCTTCTTGGAAAAACAAGAGAAAATACATTTAGGTTAATAAAATCCTAGTCATATAAGTACCATGAAGGAAAGGAAAAGATATGTTTTAATTGGGAATGAACAGCTCAGGGGTTTATTTCATGTGAAAGCTTTTGAAAATTTATGGGAATAAATGCCTAAATTATTAAATACATGAAATTAGGCAGAGTTTTTAAAATTATAATGTTACACATAGTCAAGACAGCAAGGTCACTGCTACTCCATCCAAAGGCACAGATATGTTTCCGTATCCTGTGATGAATTGTTTCTTAATACTGCATTACTTTAGGCATGTGTGCTCCTGGAGGAGATCCACCAAAGAATATAATCTATATTGCTGGCAGTGTTTGTCAATTATCTTTCCCTATGAACGATATTATTTTTTGTTAAGTGAAATAGCTCTCCTAGGAACAATAAAATTGTTCATTGTCTATAAAGGATATGGTGAAAAATATTTTTGGCATCTTGGCCTTGGAATAGCAACCTAGGTACCTGGCTTAGGGGACTTACGGGTTGAGATAAGAAAATACAAAACCACTGCACCCCTAGTAGGGAGTTGGATTAACATTAGTACATCTCCAAAGACTAAGTGTCTTCTGTCCATCAACTAACCTAGGTACTTCCCTGATTTCTATGTCCGAAGAGGGCACAGGAGTTTATAGTTTGGGTGGTGAGACTGATGTGGTCACGGAAGCTAACTTTGAGGTGTAGTGAGCATCCTTGGGATCACTAATAAGAACCGAATGAATTTTCAACAGCTTCAGCATTAAATATCAGCTTAAGGTAGTTGGATGTTTTTATGATTGGGGAGGTAGGAATTTCCACTTTGAATATACAAACCTATAGGTTACTTAAAACCTCACCTATGTAAGCACACGATTTCTTTTTAAGATAAACTCTACAGTGAATATCTAGAGGCTTCGTCTCTCCCTTATAAAAGGAGGACTCTCAGGCACAACTGAAGGGATGGATGTTGATGATTCCATCCTCAGCTGCTCTCAGACTTAACTGTCTAATACCAGAGTATGGCCATTACATATAATAATATTTTGATAGAGAAAATAAACCAAAGACCTGAAATGAGGTTGTAGAGAAGCAGGGATTGGTCTGTTCTCCCAAGTCACAGGCAATAGGACAAGAGGAAATGGCCTCAAGTTGCACCAGGGGAGATTCAGGTTGGATATTAGGAAAAATTTTTACACTGAAAGGGTTATTAAGCATTGGAATGGCCTGCCCAGGGAGGTGGTTGAGGCACCATCCCTGAAGGTATTTAAAAGACAGGTTGATACAGTAATTAGAGACATGGTTTAGTAATGTGGGTGTGTTTCGGTTTTTTGTTTGTTTTGGTTTTCTTTTTTTTTCTAGAGTTAGGTTGATGGTTGGACTAGATGATCTTAAAGGTCCCTTCCAACCTAGACAATTCTATGATTCTAAGATGGGCTTCTAACTAGGCTGATAACTTCAAGTCCTTTAGAGCAAGTGATAAGAGATAGATGCCCCCATAGTTTGTTTCAGTTTATTCTAAGGTATAGATGAGGAAAATCTGTCTCTGGAAGTGCCAGTTTCTGTTCACCAGCTGCACTTTGGTCCTAGATAGCTAATAGAAAGAGATATTTCTGTATTTTCAGACAGCAAAAAAAGGCGTGAGGTAAATCCTGCCCTTTGTATGTAGCCTTTGCTTTTAGTTACGATTATGGTCATTCATGGATATATGAGCTTTTTCATCTCTTTTAAGATTATCTGAAGTGGTAACTTACTTAATGAGTATATGCCTTCATTCTTCTCCACTAACAGGCAAAGGAAATTCAGGCACCTTTGTAGTTTTGGAATGTTGTAAAATACTATAGTTCAGCTTTTAGTAGTTTGAAAAATCAAGCAAAAAGATTAAACTTGTAGTAAGACCTTTTATATGATTACATCTGCTGCACTGGGAGGAATAGTACCTTATCTCACTGCAGCAGATGACCTCCAGGACCTCTTTCACTTGTGAGCTTGCTGCTGAGACCTTTGTGTTATACTGCTTGTAAAAATCCTGGGAGGAACATTTCATTTCCCTTGCTGTCAAATTGTTATCTATTCATCCACTTCAAATTCATCATGAGCACAGGGAACTCAAATGTGTTGGAGAAAACACATAGCTCATAATTTTAGTGATGTTTAGTGCTATTAAGAAGTGCTCAGTTTAGAAAGATTTATCTTCATAAGCTGTCTCCTCTTTATCTATACAGTTGCAATTCCTATATTTCCCATAGAAGACAAACCATAATGGTAAAAAGAAGGCAGTGCCTGTCAGGGCTACTAGTTCATTTTATGCTAAATTGCATATTTGAATATTCTTATTTACTAAGAAAACACTGTGAAGTCCACGATTTTTTGATCTGTGGATATATATTTTCAAGAGACTTGCACTAGCATTTTTGCCAGCGTGGTGATTTTCACCCAAGGGTACCTGTTTTGAAATCAGCAGAGGAGTGTCTGAATCTCACTAACAGCAAGAAAATAATGGTTAATCATTAGTTAGGCTTGATTACACAGGGCACAACCAAAATATAACCTCTTTTCTGAACATTGCAGAATGTTTTTCAGAGTTGACAACAGTGACTCTTAAATGTAGCTTCTGGGCTCATTCCAGCTAAGCTTCATGCAGTCAGCTGGACCACTCACCAGCAAGGCTTAAATGGGGGTCCAGCACTCCCTCTGTAACTTTAAAAGAAATTGAATATCTTTTACCTGTATGGCAGGTCTGGGATCTTATCCAAATTTTGTCTGAAAGGGATCATAATTGATAGTACTAACTAATGAAGTCATGCTAATGTATGAATGTGTCCCAGTGCGAGCCAGCTAGCCAGGAAACAGAGGAGCTGTGAAACCTCTCTTTGGATTTTCTTCAACAGTGCCAAGTTTTCCTGTGGCCCAGAGAAAAAGTGAGGACCTAGTATTTCCAATCTGAAAGGGAGACAATGCAAAAAAGCAAAAAAAGTCCGATTATTTTGAAAGATAAATTCTTGAATCTTCTTTACACAAGATAAATAAACATTCAAGAATGGAAAATGAATAAATAAGCATTAAAGATATCTTCTGCTTTGTAGGTCACCTTTCAGGCTTCCAGCTCTTAGAGAGTCTTTTGCCTAAAGATATCACAAATCTACTGCTTTAAAATATCTTATTATCAGATAAAAAAAGAAGAATCTTTCATTTTGATACTAATTGAAATGCTTTGACAAATTTTTACCGGACAGAGACAGCAGGAATAAACATTATTTAGCAAAGTTATGCACTCAAGAAAGATACTCAGAGGATGATTTAAGTACATAAGGAAAAACGAGTATATTTTTCCCATCAAGTGTCTGCCCAAAGCTGTATTAGGGGTATTGCCAAAACTGAGTATTTCTGGCACATTCCTCTCCTTGACTTCCTCACTTATCAGTTTCTATAACTACCCGAAAGGAGGTGGTAGCGAGGTGGGTGTTGGTCTCTTCTCCCACGTAATAAGTGACAGGATGAGACGAATTGGCCTCAAGCTGCTCCAGGAGATGTTGAAATTGGATACTAGGAAAAATTTCTTCACTGAAAGGACTATCAAGCATTGGAACAGGCTGCCCAGGGTAGAGGTTGAGTCACCATCCCTGGAGGTATTTAAAAGACATGTAGATGTAGTGCTGAGGGACCTGTTTAAGTGGTAGACTTGGCAGTTCTAGGCTAACGGTTGGACTTGATGATCTTAAAAGTCTTTTCCATTCTAAATGATTCTATGATTCTATGAGTGGGAAGTTTAAGTCTTGCTTCCACTCTGCCTGTTATGGATCAAAGTGCTGAGCCCCAGCACATACACAGGTAAGACACTATGGACAAGCTGGGTTATTTCACAGGGGTTGGTGAACCCCCTTTCCTAAAGCAAGCTCCTAGAGTTAAGGTGCTGCCATCATCACAGGATGGCAAGGATAGCATTTCTTTGTCCTAGAATCCCCTTGAGAGTCAGGGCCATGGTGATTTGCCCAGACTCGTGGAGGAGGAAGCAGGTGGGTAATCAGGGAACTGCATGGAAATCTCTCAGATCTGTAGTGGCCACTAAATGTACTTGTCTTCTAACTATTTTTATCAGCTATATGTGACTCTCCAGGGTGGAACCCACCATCTTAATCATGTAATCAACACTGACAAAAGTAAAGGGTAACCTTCCAAACAAATCCTGTTCTTTTTAAAACAAAGACAACTCCCTCTTTGCCTTGTGCAAAAGAAGCTGACAAATATGTCTTTTTCTCCTCTTTCACTCAGAAACATGTAGGCACTGAACTGATGGGTATCTGCAGTGTTCTAATATAACTGTTGAGGGCAAAGAATAAAAAAGAACAAGGACAAAAAAACCGTTTCCTTCAGTGCCGATGGCAAGTTCTGCTCTAATAGCAAAAGGAGCACTGCTACCGCCTGTTGAAGCAGAAAGAATATATTGCTGGAGGAAAAAAAAAATCAATGTAAATTATTTTAAATGTCCTGCATTATATTACTCTCTAAGTCAGACAAACCAGATGAAAGCAATGCCGCCGTATGTGATGGAGAAAGGATGTAGCTAAATACAGAAAGGCATGAATTATTTAAAGGCTAATGGATGACAGAAACAATTCAACGCAGATGACTTATGATCTGAGAATTCGCCTTACAAGTTTATATAATGTAAAGAAGAGAAGCAGTTGGGAACTAATGCAGGAAGATGATGTGAAATGATAATGAATGAGAAGGAAAAGAAAAGCAAGTGAGAAACCAACATAACTGCACCGGAGTAAAGGCTGTGCCTCTATCAAGTCACCTTTTTTGCCACAACCTCTTGAGCAGGAGGCATTGGTGTGTCCCAAACCGTGGGCTTCTGAGGCCATACTAGCTGAGCAGTATATCCCATGAGGCTCTGTGGTCCAAGAATGCCTAGTTCATAGAGGGCTTTTCAACTGCAGTGTAGTGCTGGGCTCTCCCCCTCCTCTGTGGCCCACAGTCCTTCCCCATCATCTCTCCTGCCATGTGAGATACCATGGTCAAGTGGACAAAAGTGGAGACACCTTTGTAATCAGATGTAGCTTTGTTATCTCATGAAGGACAAGGGCCAGAGCTGCTTTGCTCTGTAACACACAAAAATGTTATTGCTGTTGAATGACTTCTTAGCAGCGTTAAACAACCTGGGACCAACTCTGCCCAGATGTTGTGGTCAGCACATCTGGCAGGTTGAGCAAACTGAAAAAATTACTGCTATAATAAGATACTCATAAGGCTGCTGAAAAATCACCCACATAGCAGCATCTGGAGATGGGGAGCTCTACCCTGCCAGGAGGTATGGGATCTTCCCCATTGCCCCCAGAAGACACCTTCAAAACTACATAAGCCTTTCACAGGGTTGTGAGGTAATGAAAACCTGTTAAACATTTAAAAAAATTTCCTTATGTTTACCAATTTCAGAGGCAAATTGGTATTTAAATCAGCACTAAAATCTTAGCTTCAACTGTATGAGCTCATCACTAGCACATACAGAGCCTTACCAACTATGTTCCTATGGTTTCTTATATGTCAGAGTCATTCTTTACTTTTGGAAGTAACACTATAATCACACTATAATCAAGCACCTGATAAAATTCTATGAATAGCAATTGAAATCCCAAGATCACCACTTCAAATGATAAAATGTACTTAGGAAGCAAGATATACCTATAACATCTCATAAACAAGATGTAACACATTACATTAGAGTTCTAGACCATCTTGAAGGTCTCAGTTTCAGTTTTTTTTCTCTTGGGCACCTGGAGCCTTTAAAGGTTCCCACCTTCAGCTTTGAGCAATGCATTCAGAGCACTGGGTTTCAATTGCAAGAATATTTTGACTGTTGTGAAATAGAGAATCAGGAACAAAGAAAAGTATGCTGGCTGGTGATGCTAGCAGAGATTGAAGAAATATATTTCTCCCATTTCTGCACAACCTGTAAAAAAGGATGTTTTGGTGGTTGTTGCTCTGATTTTGAACTCAGTTTTAGGCAAGAAGGTGAGTTTTCAAATGCCTAAGTAATGTGCTCTAGCAGTCCACTTGGTTACCTTCCTTAACCCATTTCATTTGGTCTTTCAGAAAGCTAGGGCAGGTGGGTCCTCTGTCATCTGCTGGCTTTCACAGATCAAATGCTGACACTGCTTGTTGCTAGTGCAATGTAAAGTCAGTGTCTCACCCTCAACTTGAACAATGCAGAACAATGTGGCTCTAAGATTTTACTCTCAATGGCTTTGTGCAATGGTTGACATTTAACTTATAAGTTATATTTAACTTATAAGTCTCCCAGTGTTTTATAAATAAATGGCCTGAGCAAGTAAATCCTAAACTAAGAATTCAGTTTTTCAATATTTAAGTTTTCCCTTTCCAGTAGGTATCAAGCATAAATAATCTACAATCAGGTGTAATTTTTTCTGTACCAGCCTTCATAATGCATCCATTAAATAAATGTTCTTTATTCCAACAAGAAAGCCCATTGCCACTCTTTTTTAGCAGGTAAACAACAGTAATCTGTGTAATATGTTCCTTTGGCTGAAATCAATATTCAAACGTATTTAAGAGGAATAAAAGTAACGGAATAAAATATTTTTATTTAAATCTAAAGGCTTCCCAGGGATTTTAAATGCCATTAGCGCAATTTCATTGTGGGAAGAGATAGTAAGAAAAGGCTCCTCAAATATTTTTTAATTTGGCAAAACTGGAAGGCACGCTTATGAGTAGCAAAAGATCTTGTATGGGAGAATGCTGGAAAATACTACAGAGAAGTGGTAAGTTTTATGTGTAATAGGATATATTGAAGTTTCACCTTGTTTTTTAATGCAGGCTCAAACTCACTAATTCTAAAGAAAATGGGAGCTCTGACTGACACTAGACAATATGCTGCCATTGGAAAGGTTTCCATTGCCGGTTAAAAAAGTTCATTTCTATACCTGTATCAAAATTGAGTACTCAGTTCAACTGTATACAAATCAATTGAGGTCAAGCTATTTCTTGCAGTTATTTCCCTCAAGCTTCATTGAAGCCCTTTTTGGTTTTTAGGATAGTACAAAAACTCAAGTTAAGTCAATATAAGTTTCTAGTTTGCCCCCAAGTATGAATAAAATTGAAAAGATTTTGTTTGCTTGGGTCTAAAGCAGTGGCTTTAATCAGACATCATAGGTAATATGTAATGTATTGTTCAATAAGGTTTGCCACCATGACTCAGCTGTAGGAAGTTGCCTTTATTATAGACCATTTTGAAAGGGAGAATATAATATGACACTGCCTACATCTGTCTGTCTACTCTAGATTGCTGCCCAGGGGCTACTAAAGGTGAAGGACGGATGATTTGAACATTATACTGATTTATTTTGTGTTGTTTTCTTCTTCTGAGATGCACACAGTTCTTAATTTCATCCTAAATAGTCAAGCATTTGGCTGTAACAGACATTTATACCAAGCTATACCTGTGCTATCAGCAATCACGTTAATTGGAACATAATAGCAGTGTATAATCTGGACAGGCTGTAAACAAGGCGCCATGAGCTAAGTGTGTGCACATTTCAGATCATTACCCACACACTCTGTTTTTGCTTTCTGCGCAAAAAATGACTGACTGCATTTCCTGAACTTCTCTGGAAATTCAGCATACATCAGGCTGTATGAATGTGGGGAGCACCAGAGGGAGAAGAAAGGAACAACACTGTAGTGCAAAGAAAACCCCCTGACATTCTGGAAGAATTATAAATATGTGTGTGAAGGACATTTGGAAATAAAATAACCCTGACTACCATTTTCACACTCATATAGGTATTTCCAGAAGAAGAATAGTGATGAGTATGGGAACAATGATGAGCTGGAATGACAAAGTGTCAATAAACCCCTCAAATTTGGCTCTTTAAAGGTCAGAAACTTTTTAACATTAGAACATTGAAGGACTGGGAAATAGCATAGAACACGCTATAAATCTTCTAGCAGAAGCCTGCAGAAAGCTATAAAAAATCAGTGTTACAACATACATATGATTGAATTTCAATGAATCATCATTTTATAGTGTCCAAGATGTGAAATCTCCATCTTCCTCTGAAATTGAAGGTTAAGAGTGATACGCTACTTTACATTGCCCTGGTGTTTATATAGAATTCTGAAAACAGCATAAAGAAAAGCAAAAAAATAAAGGAGACACACTAAAAACTATGTAAGATAACAGGGCAACCACTGTTCTGTTATACATAGATAGTTAACTGGGGAAAAAACCCACCTTAAATTAGTACTGTCCTTCATTTTATTCGTGTAATGATCAAGACTGCCTTGCTTTGGCAGCTGTAGCTTTATATATAACAACATATATATCTAAACAACATATCCAAAGCTTTTAGAAGTAGAAGTAATTTTGATTTCATTTTTTAAGTGACTAGCTCAAGCTTTGATTTCATCCTGCAATTGATTTGTTCACAATATGGCACCAAGATTTTAAATACAATTCTGGGAAAATCCAAAAAAACCATAATGAAGACTCTTATGGCTCTATGAGTTTTGACTTCTGGCTGGAGGTATAACTGGTCATCTAGTAAGAGTGCTAAACACTCCTACATCAGGAATTTTCACATGCCAGTTGACTTCTAATTTTCCTGTGCTAAGTCAATAGTCATACATATTGCAGTTAGTAATACTCCCATGGGTTTGGTAACTGGCTCTTTGCAAAATAATGGAGGCTGATCCTACTGTAAATAACAGTAGTTACATGTGGTGTATGAGATATGTAATATGCATTATAGGCCTAATTTAGGAAGTGACTTTTCCTATTTTTCCAACCAAATAAAAACTTAGGTGCACCATCCTATTTGGATAAAAAAAATTTAAATAAGTTTATGAAAGATAAACCCAATATATTCACAGAACAAGAGAGTGAAGAGAGAAAAGATTATTGCATTACTGGCCTCTTAGAACGGGATTTAGACACTATGGTCCATTTTCTGATTATAACACTGATTCTGACACCACCTGGGACAACTTCTTGTAATCTCAGTACCTAGTATCCTTTCTTGTCTCCCAAAGATATTTGGCATCAAGCTAAATTGACTTATATTTAGGGGCTCAGTTCTATCACTTTAAAGGATTTTGGTGCTCAGGATAACAAAAACTGCCTAAGTACATACAGCAGGCAGAGTAGTAATAATAATAATAATAATAGTAATGATAATAATAAAATAATAAAATACCAGTGCCAGAAAAAAATCTACCCTACCTCCTTTTGGTAACATGTCCCAGATGGCAACAGATGATCTGGTAGGTATGTGAATGTAAACCTTGTATGTGAATGGAATATCAAAACCTGTCTGTTCTGAGAGGATGTTCGCTCCAAAACTAATGACACAAACAGGAAACTAACAATGTGTTGTTTATCTGTTGCATTGCTGGTACTGTATCCTGAATGTGTAGTTCAGGATAACTACACATTTGCTTGGTAATTGTGTGTCATTAGTAAATCAATAAACTGTTTCCATCCCACTTCCCACTGCTTCCCTGTATCATAACCAGTGTTGTTTATGGTCTTGACACCTACAACTGAAAAAATTTGGAAAAGACAGTAGGCTCAAACAAAAGAATAAGAAAGCACAAAAATCAAAATGCAAGGGTCAAGATTTCTTCTGTAAGTTGTAATTAATTGTACTTGCACGGTTAAGATATGCTGTTGATAGAGATTACTGTAAATCTCCTTTTTGCTAGCTGAGATATGTCGCCAACTAGCAGGGAGGAGAGCACAAGACCTGTCTTGCATTCAACATGAGATTTTTATGCCAATTCAGTTTCTTATAGTATAAACTAGTGACGGGAAAATTAGCAAAGTAGTAACTTTGATATAGTACTTATATGGAACTTTTTGTCTGAAATAATTTTGTTCCATTGTACTAGCTCTTCTATAAACTTAAAAGTTAAAAGACGCTTCCCTGAGCGAGATGCTCAGTGCTGGACTTTTTGCAGGTGAAGCCCCGAACTTGCACATGCCTGGGGTGAGGAGTGCTGTGGTGGTTTGGCTTCTGCCCTGAGTTTGGTCAGCCCTCAGGTCTGAATATAATGTGACTATGCATGCTGTGGCAGTCCCTGTGACATTCAGTAGAGGCTGTTGTATTGCCTGGAGTTACTTACACAAGAGCTCTGCTTTCCAACCGCAGCTGGAAACCTGTACATTTATGGTGATGTTGGAGGACAGTGCATAGGTTGCTGAGGCACAATTACTCCACTGTGGGGAAGCCTTCTCACCAGCAACAGGATCTGATAGAGCTGTATGGCTTTGGGTGTATAGTTTATCTACATGATGCTTTTCCACACAATGGATGCACCAGTTCAGAGGAAGCTGCATTGGCAGTCTCTATCACCATACTCCTGAGGCTTGAAATGCCTTCAAAGTGCACTGTATCCTTCAATTATCAAAAAGAAAATTTAATGTTAAGATGGGATACCTAAGAGAAAATATGTTTTAGTGGTAACCATTACAGATTTTGAACAGACTAACGTGACTGGGCTCACTTGAGCAGTAAGTGCTTGTTGTACATTGGCCACAGATATGTAGGAGGTACACCAGTTGGTTTAGTGGTCCTTTGTGGTTTCAGACTTGATGGTGAGAATGAGCAGGGATAGCATAAATCACTGACATAAGTATTTTCATACTAATTCTTTGGTTTCATCGGGTTTCATTTTTGACTTGAGTCAAAACTGAAACTTCTGGGCATTTGTCACTCTCAAGATTTAGCAAGAGCTTTTGGAAGTTCCATAAAACAGGAGTGAGAGGCATTTCTATCATAGCAATTACAAATTTTATCTTTTCTGGACAAGGTGATGGTTTGATTTTGTTTGGTGGGAGGTGGAATGAATGAAGGCCTATGGTAGGAAGAATAACTAAAAATCATCAGCATGTCTGCAGTAGCTCAATTACAGCAACCATGAAATAACCTTGAGAGCAAAGCCAAATTGTCTGAGATGAACAATAGATAGCAATCACAAAAAGGCCTGCAACACCACAAGCTTAATCACAGCTAGTGGTAATAACCAGGACTGAGAGTGTTTGTTCATTTAGTTTGTCATTAGTGTTTGACCACTAATGACTGTAGCTAGAAAATGCATTGCAGTAGAGCTGAAAGGTGTGTGTGGGCAAATATTGTGCAGTACATTTACATTGCAATTGTAAATGCCTCTCATGGTGTTTTGTATCGGAAGGCGAAGAACAGATGACAACTTTTGTTTTACACCAAGACCAAATTCTGCATTGGCGTGCATATATTTTATTTGTTACTGACCAGCAAACCTAATGCTGAAAAGAGCTTAGCACCTCTTGGGCAGTATGTGTGGGAATCTGGGGTACATCGTATCTTCTGGGCCTCATATCATTCAACTAAGTAATAAGCCTTTTATTTCAAACCTGGCTGTTTTAACAGACATGACACTAAAAGCCCCATGACTTTAGCCACCTGAGAATTGCAATATATCATTACCATGAAATGCTCAGCCTGAAATGTCTGCTTATAATAAAAGTGAATAGATAAGAAAGGAGAATTTATAGTTCCACACATTTATTAGACTTTTTATATGCAAGGAGTGAATTTTATGAATCAGATCATCAGGACATTCCAGTTACTTCTGCTTGTCTGAAAACCTTATTAACAGTGTATAATGCTTTTCCTGTCACTTTTATTGTTTTAAGTAAGGCTGGATCATGATAAGGTCTTGTGTAAAAATGACCCCACATTATTTAATAGATTTGGTTCCCTGTTTAGTTCATCTATGTATTAATATATATGGTTAAGTAGGATCGGTTTGTAATAATCCCTTCACGCCAGGCTGCACAATTTGCCAAGGCAGTAAAAGAGAGCAAGCTGGATTGTACTCCTGCTCACACCTCATCAGCAGATTGTTGCCTGCAGACCAGTTCCTGGAGGAGTGTTAGATGTGAGCAAATCCACCGAGGGCATTCAAAATGCACTCAAGGTAGAAAAGGAAAACAATCCGCCAGCCCAGACCTCTGACATCAGTGTTTAGCCTTATGTGACCTGTATTACTGGAGCTGATATATGGGGAGGAAAACAGTTGTACTGACCTTCAAAGCCCAGCTATGATTTTTCCAGGGTAATATTTAGTCAAGGATACAATTAGGTTCATATCCTATAAAACAAAATAATTATGTTTGGAATTACCAAGGACAAAAGATATGGATGCTCACAATGACACTTTTACCAGATGCTTTGTATTATGACTCTACATTAGTTCAGGATGACAATTTCTAAAGGGAATTTTATTGATTTTTTTTTCTTGTAAAGTTCCTGGTTCAGAGCCTCAGCTGTGTGGATCACCACGTCTCATTTGAAGTTGGCAACATAACTGATGGTCATATTCATCCACGGTGTGAGCTTTTTATGAATATGAGTTTGGCGTGGTATGCCGCTGAACATTTTTTTGGAAATATTTTAAGATACACCTCCAAGGTTTCCATCAGAAAACTGAATAACGCCAGACTGGGAGTCCACAAAGTCATATTTTGGTGCTGTCCTTCCACAAATAACTAACTAGTAAGCAACAAAGAAACAGAGTTTTATATTAAACATATATTTGTTTAATATAGCATTAAAAAAAGAGAGACTAATTCATAACACTTTTGGCACCCTTAGGGAGAAAAAAGCAAAAAAAAAAAAGGAAAAAAGTAAGAAATAAAATGGACAGAAGAATATAAATGCAACACTGCTTCATTTGTATGCAGAGGAAAAAAAAGACTTTTGGTGTGATGGCTGACCTCTGTCAAAAGATGAAAAGATTTGATTACAATACATAACAAAGCAGGTATAATTTTTATTAATGTATTTTAAATTTGTAGGCTTACAAGTTCATTTTTTTTTCTTTTTTAACAGAAGCTTTTACAGAATTCAAGAGCTTACATTGAATTCCTCCTAGATATATTTCTTCCCTTGTGTTCTGTTTAACCAAAGTGAGATATTCTATTTTATGGTAAACTGACTATTTTAGAAATTTACCTAGCTATCTGTAAGTCCATAAATGGATCCAGCATTTTCTTTGCCCTGTTTCTTATTAATCTATATACCAGATGTATTATCTCACCTCCAGTTCCATTGAAATGAGAAAGAGGATTACTTTTTGTAATTCCCATTTGTCATCAGTGCAGCAGTCCTGGAGCATTAGAAGTCCATCTCTCCATTTATTTTTTGTAGTCTGATTATTGCCCACTGTTTGGAAACAACTTCTGCAATACCCAGGACTGCAAGATGGATCCCCATTCAAGTATTAACTAGCCTATCTTGGACCCAAATAGCGTTTCTGACAAAATTAAATTGGCAACATTGAGTTTTGAATTTCATTTGAGAGTGGTGGAAATAAACTGACACTTGCTGGTCAGTATATGCTCAATACTAGGAAAATCTGACAAGGAAACACTAGTTCTCTTTTTTTTTTTTTTTTTTTGTGTTGAGATAAAAGACTAATCCTTGGATGACAATGTTTGGAAACAGAGTTTCTTGAGTTATTAACAATAAAATACATTGCCAACGGGTCTTGAAAGCCTGGCTCTGTATACAGCCAGTACTTCAGGATTCCTCCCAAGGTTGTTGTCCTGTACAGAGATCTCATTACTTCCTGGCATATGGCAAGGATGGAAATGGAGAATGCTCAGATTTGCCGTTGCTGTTCAAATTGCACTTGGATTTTTGAGTCTGATATTGAATCAGACACTGCTTTCTCCTGGTGTTTCTACCCACATTTCCTCTTGTATGCATTAACCTGCCCGTACTCCCACTTTGACTTACTCATCTATTACAAGGAAAATAAAGGTTCTAAGGCCTAGGAGCTCTTGTTAGCAGTCCAGAAATAAGGTTGTACTTTTAAGTTTGTAGAGTTGTCCCATAAAAGCAGAGGAGAGAAGATAAACTTGAGCACTGGAAAGCTCAGGCTTTACAGTAGAAATCTTACGGAATCACAGAATTGTTAGAGTTGGAAGGGACCTCTAGAGATCATCTAGTCCAACTCCCCTGCTAAAGCAGGATTTCCTATAGCACATCACTCAGGACTGCATCCAGGCGGGTCTTGAAAATCTCCAGAGTAGGGGACTCCATGACCTCCCTGGGCAGCCTGTTCCAGGGCTCTGCCACCCTCACCAGAAAGAAGTTTCTCCTCATATTTAAATGGAACTTCCTATGTCCACCAGGACTCCCAGATTCTTCTCCTCAATAGTGCTTTCCAGAAGATCCATCCCTAACCTATATTGGTGCCTGGGGTTCTTCCTCCCCAGGTGCAGGACCCTACGCTTGCCCTTGTTGAACCTCATTAGGTTCTTCTTGGTCCAGCTCTCCAGCCTGTTCAGGTCACGCTGGATGGTGGCACAGCCCTCTGGAGTGTCGGCTAGCCCTCCCAGTTTGGTATCATCAGCGAACTTGCTGAGGATACACTCTGTCCTCTCGTCCAGGTCATTGATGAATATGTTGAACAGGACTGGGCCTACACCTATAAAGGACTCGGTTACAGCTGCTCTGTGGTAACAGGTGAGCAGATAGGATCTTCCTTCGCTCATGTTTCAGTTCAGATAGACTTGAGCTAGCTGGGTACGTGATGCAAGGTACCTGTCATATTACTGGGCTGAGGCTATGCTGACAATTTTAGGAGGTCATTTGTGTAATATCTGTATAATGACAAAGAGTTTGGCCTTTCCTTAAGAGGAG
The DNA here is from genome assembly GCF_964106895.1 of Numenius arquata. Classification (NCBI taxonomy): domain Eukaryota; kingdom Metazoa; phylum Chordata; class Aves; order Charadriiformes; family Scolopacidae; genus Numenius; species Numenius arquata. The sequence goes on along the minus strand of NC_133587.1, from coordinate 24,668,542 downwards.
TTACAGAGCCCCCATACAATTCAGGTTTAAGAATAAGGATTTTTATAGTAAATGACTGAGGTTTCTTTTATGTGTGCACTTTAAATTGCTTTCTGGAGGTTTTGAAGTACTTCAGGTACAGAAACCACGTGTAATTTTGGCTTCACTTGTGGTGTTGTCCACTCAGTTCTACTAGGAAGGCTAAGGGTATATGCGCTTTTGTGTTGGGAATTTTCTCAAATTGAACATTTCTGTGCTAGTTCACACTGAAACAAGAGTCAGAGAAAAGATACCGCAAGTAGACGGGAGAACCACCTCCACCTCTGCAGAAAAGCCACATTTTGTTGTGCTTTCTTTGTGCATGGTTGCCCTGTTTCTTGTTTTTCTCTTTTTCCACTGCTATGCCAATTATCTTGATACCGGAAACACACTTCAGGGATCCAAGACTTGCCAAGCTCAGTCCTGACTGTTAGCAGCTGGAACTGGAGTTTGCATGGCCATTTATCATTGGTTTTCTGAAATTTCTGAAATGCTTAATTTCTACCTGTAAAACCACCACCACTAGAAATGTTGGTGTGTGGAAGAGCTCATTTCATGCCTTTTGGGTTTCTGCCTCTGGTGCGACAAGAGCAGAGGCGACTAATGACCTCAGTGGTGCTGCATTCTTGAGGCAAGCATGCTGGTGGCACGTGTCCCCTCCTCCTGAAGCCCAGCCTCTTGCCTTTGCCCATGCCGATGACCAGCTGTCAGCTGCTTCCCCGGCTGGGCTCCCAGCAAACACTTCACCAACTGCCTGTTGTTGTGAGGGCGTGCTCGTTCCCACAGCAACCTGCTCCCCCAGCAATGTCTGTGTGGACAGGCATCAGACCAGAAAATTCCCTGTGGGAACTGGATTTCTGTTTTCCCTTCTAATGCAACAACATGTGTTTCAACGCAGGGCTCTTTATTGGTTGCTGACAATATTCTCCTGTAAAGGGTTGTGTCTCTGCCAAAGTCATATATGAGCATGACACGAATTATCATCCTGAGTAAAGTTGTGTACTGCATTACACAGACCCTTAGAAGAAAAAAAAAAGGAGCAACAGCTATAGCAGCACTTATATTTATGAGCAGTATTTCATGGCATTAGTTCCATTTAGGCTGTAATGCTTCTCTGACACAGATGCTTAATCTGCTCTTTATTTTCAAGAATGCCATGCTAATGTTATCCAATAATTCTCATTTCAAATCTACCAGCACACCCTCCCCCAGCCCTTTGGCTAATCACTGGGTCAAGGATTTTTTCATAAATCTTTCCTTTCAGGTACTATAATGAATTAGCTGAGCTTTTTTTTGGTTATGTTTTTATTGGGGTTTATTTTTGGGAAGTGGTGAGCTACAACAGGACTGACTGCTGCGTAGAGTCAGAGGGGAAGCCATCCTGCAGTAGCCTACAATAGCTGATGTATCTGCTCTAAAGGAAGAAATCAGGAAATAGCACAGTGTTTAAGCTGATTTGGGAATTCACAAGTTTCAGTAAACTGGTTGGGCATAAAATTGAGCTGTCCTCTTTCTCTCCAGGTTTGCATACCTTTGCCCCCCTAGGAGGTGTCAGTCAGCTGAAGCACCCTATTTTTGGGCACTTCAGTAACTGGTGGATGATTCTTAATGGTTTCCATATTCCAATTTAATGTCAGTAGAAGGGAACTAAAGCTTTGCCATGGAAATAGCCATTTTTGGATCTAGCTTTTCAAGGATGCTCTTCATTTGGTCACTGAGGTCAGTGGGATGATTGACAAAGAAAGATGTTAACTTTGATGTTTGTCAGTGTATTTAAATATCACTTCCCTCTTTTCTTTTTTCCTCCACAATTTGGAGTTCTTTTGAGTAAAATGTGTAAAAAGGCATCTATATTTTGAATCTTTATGTATAAGGTTTTGTTAGTATTTACATGCCACTGCTAAATGTTTGCTTATATTCCTTTCAATATTTGAAATATTTCAGTGGTTTTAGTGCTGATGTCAAAGATTACATTAATTAAATATATGATGTCAAAGATTACATTAATTAAATATAGAACATTAATATAAATATAGAAAATTAATTTCAAAACATCTGAAATGCTTTTACTGACAATACACAGCACAACAGGCTGGCATCCCACATGTAATCAGTAAGGAAAAAACCACTAATGCTATCCAACCAGACAGGCATTCATATTTTTAAACCTAATGAAAAAAGTTTGCCTTTTATTTATTTTGGGCTGCTGACTATGATTATAACTTCATGGAAGTTATAACTAATATATATTATATATATAGTTATAATATATATAGTATATATTATAACTAATATATATATAACTTCTCCTTTATTCAGATCAAATATACTGCTGCTTATTTAACACGCAGAAACATTCCATGACAATTTTCATTAAAATATCTGAGTGCTAGCAGATCTGGTGAGTGTTGTTTGTCTGAGTGCGGTTTTACTCATTCTTTTCCCATTACCATGTGCAGCAATTGACATTCACTTGCAGTACGTCAGCTGAGCTGTCTACATGCTGTACAAATATTAATATCCACTGCAGGGAGAAAGAAGGAGCAAAACCATGGGGCTCAGAGTTTCTCTCGAAGCTAAAGCATCATTGCTTATTCAATATAGGGACAGCTGGCAGAACTTTTACAAAACCTATAATAACCTAGATATGTCTCTATAAACCTCAGTTTTACATATACACTATCTTAGAAGCAGAAAAGCTGACATATTTCCGAGCAGCAATAGGCAGTGACTGGAGAGAAGACACAGACCACACAAATAAAAGCTCCATACATCATTTAGTTCCCAATGTACAAGGTGACTGTGCTAAACCATTAGAACAGATTGTGGCTGGACTAGCCTACACACAGCACTTCATTGCTTCTGCAGTGAAGGGTTCATCTGATTTCATTAATGTCTTGCTCAGGATTTCCTACTGTGCAGCAGAGAGAAGTGTTTGGCTTTTCTTTGTGTGTGTGTGTTCTTTATTCCTACTGATGCTCATCATTAACACCTCAGCATCCTAGAGTAATGCTTTACATGTCCTCACTCCTAAGGCACCTAGCAAGTCAGGGAAGAGCATACAGTGATGAAGAGAATTTCCATATTAGTTCCAGCAATTAAATTCCCCAGACAAATGTTCGCAAGCACATGTATACCTAAGTCTATATATTGGAGGCTTGGATTCCTGAGAATGAGGCTGATGAAAAATGACATGATGTACAAGGCAAGGGTGTTTTATGCCTAGGCTGTTCCTAGTAAAATAGCAGCATATGTCTGAAAATCCATGTCTTACTCATTTTGGGAGTCCAGCATTCCTGATTTAAGTGTATATTTGAGTCAGAGCCACAACCTGAAACTGCTTCCTACTTCTACAAGTTCAAATGCCACCTCTAGAGCAGAATCCAGGACCCAGCACATCCCTTGTCCCTTGTCAGTTGGGCACTGACTAATCCCGTCCCACCCTCACTCACTCTTTTGGGGTCAAAGACTCTTGCATCTTTTCTGCACTGGGGCGAGGAGCAGCTTCTGTAGAAAAGGGTTGTGGAAGCTTAATCTTTATGCCATTAGTTGAGGTGTTCTCTTGGATGAGGATACTTTACATGCCTCCCAGGCTGAGGGCTGCTTCTGTCATGGTCAAATGAGCTAATTGGTAAGCTTAGTCTCTAAGAGGGGTCAGAGATCACCATTAGCTCTGAATATAGGCGGAGGTGGCTGCTGAGTTCTCTGCTGCGATCTTTGCTCTTGGCTAGTGCTAATTGTAGGCTGTGTCCTCCTCTTTGCTCTGGCCCTTGAGGTCACTGCTGTGTAGGATAACTCAGCCAATGCTGGTCATATGTGTCAAATAACTCCACATACCAAAGTCAGTTCACTAAGGAAAATTTAATCCTTAGCTGTATTTTTAGATGTTAGGTCTTTCCTAAAATATTGGTTGTCAGCTCCCACCAGGCTCCTTGTCATGCCTGGTTCTCTCTAGGCAGTAGTCTGCAGGCCAAGTCAAACCCCAAACACTTGCCACCTTTCACTGACATGTTCACCCGCACCTCAGGCGATGAGGACTGTCCGGGTTTGAAGTAAAACCGAACCAATTTTCTGTTCTGTAACTTTACATCCTAGCTAGGCCTCCTCTAACTCTCTGAAATTAACGGCACATTGTGGAAAAAACTGCTCGTTCTCAGAATGATAAGACCAATGTTTGTGCTCCATGCCAAGGAATGGTATGCAGGGAGGCCCTTGCTTATACTTATTGCTATAACAACCAAGGTCAGCCAATTTTGTTATTTGCCCCCTTAGAGGGTCGGAAACGGAAAAAACGTAGAGGGGTCACATCGGTCCGGAGGAGCGGACAGGACAGGTGACCCAAACCTGACCAACTGGGGTATTCCATCCCATCCGCCCCATGCTCAGTATAAAAGCTGAGGGATCAAAGGGTCAGCCCCCTTCCTGCGATGGCCGACGTCCAGAGAGGACTCTGTCTGTTCATCTGCCTTTGATCCTGATCCGTGTGTTCCTGACTCCAGAGCTGGAATCCAGTTCCCATCCGTTGCTGAGTCCAGTCTGGGACTTCCCCAGTGCCTGCCGGTGATGTGACTGTCATCCTGGGAGCTTGATACGATTTTGTATATATTGTACCTATTTCATTATTTTCTTCTTTATTTTTATTTTAATATTAATTCTTCATTAAAGTAGTTTAGTTCATTCTAAACTTCTGAATCTCCTTATCTCTTTCTCCTGCTCTCTCCTCTTTTGAGGGGGGGAGAAGGGGGGGGAAGGGCCATCTGTTGGTCTGGTTTTGGTAAATTAGGCCAAAACCACGACAAGGACGAAGTACTAGGAGGAGATCTGTCAGGTCCTCACAACAGGATGCACATTGGTGCTGTGGGAGACAGAGAGTGAAATAGAGTGAAATGACTTTGTGTCATCTTTTACGGTAACAGAGTGCTCTTGTTTTTGTATTATCCACGTTGCTCACTACTCTAGGCCCTGCACTGAGGAGACAGTTGAAACCCAACATGCAGGGTCGACAGCAGCTGGAAGAAGCGGGTGAGTGTGATGGGGTGCACGTGGGCACCTGCACAGCTGTGGGGTGCCATCCCGCATGGAAACATGGTTGTGCTCATGGTTCCTGTCTTACCCTGCTGCGCTTTTCTCGTGGGGTCACTGAGGAGACCCTCTGCTCATCCTCAGTGCTGAGAGGACAGGAGGTGGCATGAGGTCATCCACTTTTTCTGGAGAGTGGAAGTCTTAGTGAAGGTTGTCTCTGTGCAGGAATGCCATCTGCAGTCCTCCAAGCATCTCCTGCCCTGCCTTCTCCTCAGCCCACAGCCTGCTGTGCTGAGGTCCCAGGCTGGAGGCTGATGAGCACTGGAGGTATTTTCATCCAGCGACACTGGAGCCGCACATGGTTTATATTTTGCAGAGTTAGTTATTTTCAGTCACACTCCGTTTGTAATCTAGACTGCCAGACTCATCTCTCTAGGAACAGGATTCATTCTGGAAACAGGCCATTGTGAAAATACCCACATGTCTATGAAAGGCACACCATTTCCTTCCTTTGGAAAGCTGCATTTTGTCATTAAAACAGGGGTGTGTGGTGTGATCCTGACGTCTGCACAGGCAAGGTAGAGCTGGAAAGCTTCAAGCTGAAAAGCTTAGATAAAAGGACACCGTTGCTGATGTGTAGTGAAATGTGACAATCAGATCACAGTATCATTTGCTATCTCCCACAGCAAAATTTAATGACTGTTATGGAAATTGAAAAAAAAACCACCAAACAACCTAGTAATAAAAACAGCAGTCCAAAGCAAGCTAGACAGGCTCAAGTGATATTTATTCCTAATAGCTTCTAGGTGTCTGAGGAAACATTGTGCCATCCAAGCAGTCAATAAACTAAGTCTCTTTCAAACTAACATTAGCAATTAAAAAAACCAGCTTTTTTGTTTTTCAAATAAGAGCTACTCTAATGGAAATAATGCAAACTGCATGGGAAGGATTTAATTAATATCCCTAAACACTATCTTCCTAGAGAGACAACAAAGAAGCAGGCATCTATATTAATTAATTGGGAAAAAATATCTGCTTAGTTGAATGGATGTAATTAAAAGTAATGTCTTGAGGCTGCTTCTAAAGTCCTTTTGCTGCTTTAAAAAATTATCTGGGACAAGTTTTCCACTGAAGAGACTAGTAGAGAGAGACGTGTTTGACCATAATGTCTAAACAAAAACTTTCCAAGAGATTCAGAATTTAGCTTGCTAACTGCCGTGGACAGAATTCAGTCAATAACAGGAAAACATACCTTCAGATAGTTGTATTAACCAGAACCTACATAACAAAAGAAAAATCAAGTGGGCCTTTCTTCAGACTGAGGCTTATTTTGAGCGACACTGAAAGTGGTTGTTTCAGCATGAAATTCAGGGCTTACAGGAGTGCAAGAAAGTAAAGTAGTAAGAAAGCAGAATTAGATCAGAAGTGGAGAAGAACCGAAGACAAGAATAAAAAAGTGAGGCAGCAGGTAGATATTCAAAAATCTTGCATGAGACAAAGAATTGCACTGAAAAGCATGAAACGTGTCCTGAGAAAGACAGTGGAGTCATCATGAGACCTGCTGAAATGACCTGTGCACAGGTCTCTACTCCAGTCAGGACAAAACTATGTCAGGAGATGAGACTTTTCTTATCAGAAAGATACTTTATTCCTCTTGAAATTCTCAACAGCTTTCAACTCCATACAAAATGAAAAAGTCAAGGAAGAGTTCTAAGATTTGACAATAAACTGGTTGTTAAAGGCCAGTTTTAGGATTGTGGTATTGCCTAAATCAAGTCAAATCAGCCCACTGAACTTGAATATTTTATCAGTGCTCCAGCCATAAAGATATTGTCTGTTCTGGATAAAATTAATCTCATTTGACCATTTCAAGTTTTATGCAAGCTGCATCCTGCTTTGTCACATTTGGCTTCTGGTAAAGCACTACTGGCACGCTGTTACACTGTTTGCAGTTCAAGCTTTTTTCGCTACGGAGAGACATTAACTTTCCATCAGGTGAAATATGGACTCCTGCAGATTTAGACAGAAGCTAGTGGTTCTGGTGACATTTCTGATTTTTCAATGATGGAGCTGGACATGAAGGAAAACCTCATGTTTTCACTCAGTGCCACTGGCTCACGGTACTGATGCTTTCAAGGGTGTACATAAGGTTTCTTGCCCTGCCTCTAGAACATCCGGGAATGCTGGCACCCATCCCTTCCTCTCCTGCATTTTTCCCTTCTCCTCCTACTCCAAATAAAACCAAATCCCAAAACCCAGCACCCAAACCCAGCTTACCATTACATCCATAAAGAAAAGCAGGTATCAGTTCCTGAAGACTGATATTAGGGTGAATGCTACATTTTCGCTCAGTAGCATTTCATTCTGGAGTTTTTCAGGCTAGAGGCTTCAAGTAGTTCTCTGCAAGCAGGTACACGGGTAGAAGGACTCCAATGACCTTGCTCCGGACAACAGTGCTTGCTGCTGTTCTTTCTCCTCACTGGAAGCAACACATTCCCCGAGATCAAAAAATGTTGATCTGAGCTGAATTTGTGCTCTATTCCAGTTCTTCTCCTAATGGCTAATACTATGGCTGTAGGCACTACGATTTTGCGCAGCTGAGATAGGTGGATGCCAAATCTTGTCTTTATACAAAGTTTCCTTGCTGGTGTCAGAAAACAACAACATAGCCATTTCTTCAGTAACTGCAAGCACTCAAAATGAATTTTTTCCTTTGATGGTCTGTGAGCTGGAACATGAACCAATACAGGGTACTCTGCATGCTCTAGTCATCCACCTACTATATGAAACACTGCCAGCTCATGACAACTGCTTGTAGAATCTTGTTTAGAGATTCTCTACAAATAAAAGAGATGGATGTTGTCATTTACAGTTTCTTTTGCTTATCCAAGAGGTGCTCTAATAGAATTTCTAATAGAAATATTCTCATGTTTTTCTTGGAAGTCTTATTACTCTTCTGTTAAGAGCACCTCTTCCCCGCTCACTGGCAAACTGGCTCACCATTTCCTCTTCCATTGCTATTCACATTTGGATGGCAAACTAGTGATTCAGCTATTCAGTTGGCTGAGATACTTGTGTAGTGAGTTTTATGGTTTGAACTCTGTTGAGCAAGGAAAAATGGTGAAATTTGCAAAGTCAAATATTCTGTTCAGCTTGCAGGAATTTAATTTTGCTCCCACAGTTTTTCAAAATAAGGAGGAGAAAAACATGGAATAGTTGCTTCTTACAAGCAGTCTGCATTCTCTATGTCCAATGCATCATAGGGTGCACTGAGGAACATGGCAGGCAATTAAATAAGACCACATCATCATATACATGTACATGGGAGTGAGATTACAATTGTACTTCTTCTGTAGTTCCAGAATTTCTTAATGTCTGAATATAATTTTGCAAATTTAAGGGTCTTTTTTTAACAGTCTCTGTGTGTGATACATGTCGTTTCATCTTACTGAGATTTAAAGAGTAAAGTTCTTTGAATCCTTGTAGTTCAAATTTTCCTTTTTTTTTCTGTGAAACAGGATGAGCTGAAGCATAGCACTGAGAGTGTTAGATGTTATGGAACATTTAACACTAAAATGGAAAATAATAACAAATGATAATTTTGGGAGGTCTTGCAATCATTAAATGCATTAGATACATGAATTTACAGAAAAGTTTGAGTTAAAATAACTATTAGAATAAATGATTCTGTAAGGAAGCATTTAAGCAAATGAAATATTCTGAAGTACTTTCAAAGGAAGGACCAGTGGGAATGCTAGTGAAGCCACTGTTTCAGAGACCTAGATGGAAATCTCTTTATGAATTGTTGAATAACAGATCAGCTGGAGCTCTGAGAGGGGGTTACAGGACACTTCTTTGGTCTGGATAAATTGATCTGGGACTTTATAAAATTATAAGAATCAGTTTCTTAGTTAATTTTAATATTTCATCACACCTATAGATTAATATTTGTATAATTTTTAATGTGGCAATTTTAATTATTAAAAAATTAGAAAACTAGATGGAATTACAAAACAGCAACAGATTACTTAATTAACTTTTGCCTACTGAGATAAATAGAACATACCACAGAATATATCAAAGCAGACACCAATGAGACACTATACATCCATTAGTATGCAGGAGGTTTTCTCTTCAAATATCAGTTGTTATCAGACATAAGCATATGCCTATCAATCTTATTAAGTAAACCCAGCAACTCATCATGTGATAATCCATACATTTAACATCATGGCAAAAATCAAAAGAAGTCCACTGTGATGCTCCCCATAGACCAGTGAAATCTGCCACCAAATTACTAGAGCTGGTGAACAAAGAGTGAAAAAAATAATTGCTATTATTTTATGAAGGAGTATGAAATTTAACTTAATTTGCAAATACTAGTAAACATCCTTCAGCTGTGCAAGAGGGCCTTAAAACAAAAGTAATCAAAATACTGTTTCTTAAAATTGCTACCGTATTTGTCTCATCATGTCACAAACATTCTGAAAGTTCCATCGCATGACTTGCATCACATACATGGATAAAAATGTGAAAAACGTAAGTGAATCAGTCAAAGTGCAGACCTGTCAACTCATAATAATATAAATATTCTTTACTTATATGAAATATCCCTTCAACTTATTGCAGTACTGTGTAGATTTTTCTAAATCTCTTAGTATAATTTGCCAAGATGTGCTCTGAAATAGGAATTATTTAAACAGGATTCCAGCATGCTTCAAATAGAAGCTCTACAACTGCTTCATGTGGACAATGAACCCTAGCTGATGACTTCCAAGATTCCTAGAAAAACTGATACGTGTATAGATGATGTGCACTGATACCTTTTTATTCAACAAAAATGAGTGTCACCAGGTATATATGTGCATACATTTGGTTATTGCTATTGGAATTTACAGCCTGCAATTTAATCCCCGTCTATTAGAAACAGGGCTCAGCAGACCCAGACAAATTGAAATGAATACTTGCCACAGGCTTTTCACCAGGCTTCAAGACAATGTGTTTGTTAGTACCTTCAGATTAATACCAGTTATGTTTTGAGCAGTTTCAATCTCACGCTAGATGATTTAAAACAGATGAAAATAAAAGTGTGTTACACAAAATAAAAGAATACAGAAAATACAGTATTGTATTATTTACTGAACAAAATAACAAGTAAAAATCATGTTTGTTTTTGTTTTTAAACAGTATTAAGTAATCAAATTTAGGCCATACAAGCATCAACAAGAAATGTAAATAACTGTACTATTAAGGTGGTATCTACAACTTTTTTTAACTGCTTGAGATCCGAAACTGCAAATGTTGTATACCTCACTTTAAAATTATTCAAGTGCCTTATACAGTATGTAAAAAATTTTATAGTCAATGACTACAATGAAATGTACATACAATACCTGAATTTAGTATTTTATTATTTTAGGCCCAGATCATTAAAGTATTTAGGTTGCCACTCCTCGAGGAAAATCTGGGTCTCAGTGTATATTAATCCCTTCCATGAAAGGCATAACTGTTTTTGATGGTGTGAATTTATAGTCTTGTCTTTCCCTATACAGGGAGGGAAAGGGTCGATACTTAAGAAAGAGTGGTTCCAATAAGCAGAAAGGGTATGGCACTGCAACTACATGAACCACCTTCCCTACACAACATAAAAATATTCTAATATTAAGGATTATTTTACAACTCAGTGGAAATATGCAGTAATGCAATCCATTTCCTTTGTCTGGATGACAAAAATGCAGTCTTAACAGTCACAAGAGCCTGCCTTGTGTTAGCTATAAAAAAAAATATATTTATATATATATTTATGCAACTACTATGTGCATTAAACAAAATCATTGTATGAATCAGCAGGGTTCAGTAACACTTGTATCTGCATCTCTGGAAGGGGTGCATTGAAATCTCAGTAAGGGGTGCTTCTCAGTAAGGACTCAATGAAATGGCAAAGGATAGAAACCCATTTGTTTAAAATCTTGTATTTCATATCACATTGCCTAAGAAATGGTCCAAAAGATCTCTGGCAGCTAAAAGCATCTGTTGCTGTGACTTCAGCCTAATGCTCAGAAATGAAAGATAACCATCAAAACAAACCTGATAATTAATTTTTAGTGAGCACTGAAACTGAAGATCAGCCCAATTTCATTGTGAACTCCCACGAAATAAAATAATTTCACCATTGTGAAAATTCTCTGTTGTCTTAATTTCTTACCAATTTGTACATCATGAGTTGTTTAGAAGGACAGTAATCAGCAATGTGCAAGAAACATTGCACTACTCCTGGAAAGCGTATATATCGTGACTCGCTCAGACAGGTGGGAAGGTTAATTCAGAATTGAAAAGTGAGTGTATTTCATTCACTATTCCACTTGCAGAAGTACTGGAAAATTAATTTTCTTCCTCTTTACCTGCATTGACATACTTTTCTCAATCACCTGTGAACACTGATCAGTGCTCTTTGCACTGAAAGGGTACAGATTTGTCACTGAGTCTTTGCGATACCAGAGAAAAACACTTGAAGCAAAGGGTAATACCCTTGTGCACCAAAGCTTTATTATGTTTTTGATTACTGTGCACCCCCATACCTAAAGCCAATAACACGGCACTTGTGCCACAGTTCCGATACCGTAGGTGTCCACTGACAAGTGTTCTGCATGACCCACCGTGTCTCAGTCCACTAACAAAAACTACTGAGCAGTGGTAATCTGGTATCTTAGATAGTTTTTCTTCTTGGACAAAGCTTATCCAAAATCTTCTTTCTATCAGGCTACAGCAGCTTAGGGCTCCTTTTCTTTAAAGAGAGGCAAAGTAAATGTCTTACACCTGTAGGCCAGTACTGGTGTTCTGTCCTAGAAATTTTAGCACTGCTCTGATACAATGAACCCTTCTTTTTCTCCAACTGGTTCCACTTCAGCATAGGCAGGATGTCCAGATCCTCTTCTGAATTTCATTGCTGGCCATCTGCTTGGACGTCGCTGTAACAGCAACAGTAAGAAAATAAACTTTCAGAATATGAAGAGTACAAGAATAAATTAATAATAATAAACTTTAACGATGCCCTGTAATTTTGGTCTTTCTCTCATGCATAAACCCACTCTGTGTAGTTGTTACGGGTATGGAGAAGCACAGTTCAGCAACAAAAGTCAGAGGAATTAATCCCTCTTTCTAAATCTGTGGTTGCTGGCTGTTCTCAAAGACCTAAATAATTGCCACTAGTCCTAGCAATGAAGATGATGAAATAGCTCCTGTCTAAAACTGTAGATTAGCGGATTTTTTCATATAAAGGCCTGCTGATCCACTACCCTCTAAAGGATCCGTTCACTGCTCTTCCTTCCTAGTTCTGCATAGGAATTTGCTAACATACTCTACTCCATGGGAGAATGTGTAGCAGAGTCCACAGAAACTGTACTTATAAAAATTATTTTGAACAAAATTCTGGCATGTTGTGGCAGGACTGCCAAAATAATGACTTTCTATTCAAGGGACATCATTTCTACTTAAGTAGTTTACTTTGATGGTTCAAATAGAAGCAACCTCTTTGTTTTAACTCTTGTGACCTTTGGGCACAAGGGTCTTAAGAGGTCCTAAACAATTTTCATTAGGATCTTTTCTGCCTGCTTTAAAAACAGCTAACAAACAGAGAAAAAAAGTAGATCTTCTCTAGGAAAGATAAAACAATTCTTGTATGATTGTGATACCTCTAGGAAGGAAAAGTGCTTCAATAATCCTGTATTTTCAAACCAATTAATGTCTGGGAAGGCTCAGACTTTGGATGACCAAGCTGAGATTCTGTTAAAGGGAATAGTTTTCAGGAAAGTAAGGAAACTCTTTTTTAAAGTCAGTTAGCAGAAAAAGCTATCCTGAAATTATTATTCCCTATTGAAAACTTTATCTGCCAAATATGCTGATACATATTTGTTTTTATTTACTGACAGCAGTTACAATCTGCTTGAAAAGAGGGCCGGAAGATATAGTAACCTATATAGAAAAATTGCATGAAAATGAGAGGACAAACAGTGAAGATAAGTTACAGCCTATATTTCCACTGACAGTTCAAAATCCGAACAATTTCACTTTATGATCTTTCTTCTGAAAATAAACATTGTATTTGATATTCTGTCCCCATAATACCCCACTTTGATTGCCTTCTGATCACTAAGGGTATTTCATGATGCTGAGGGGCAGCACTGGGGACCACAGAACAGCCACAGCCATGACATTATGCTAGGACTCATGGTGCTGTTGGGCAGCAGTCACTAAAGAAATCTTGAGGGACCATTGAATCTTGTTACCAACAAACCACACATCTGTCTGCAGGTTTAGCACAAAGTCTTCCTCAGTCAGTGATCACTGTTAGGAAGACACAATATAAAAGGAACTGGTTTCTTTTTCTCCCATTTCAGGATCAGGTTACTTTTGAGGCATCCAGAGTTAAATTCTACTTGGCAGGTAATTTAAAATCCCAAGCCTTTCAGTGCAACACCTTCCTACCAAGTAGGAAGACAGAACACTGTTCTCTTTAATGGATGTCTTTTCCTAATAAGAAAATTTGGTCTATTCAAACTTTGGAGACTTTTTTCTATCTAAGCTTGATTCAGCATAGTTTCAAAATCAAGGACAGTTTGGTTACTGCTAAAGAAAAAGGATCATATTATGTTCTCAGACTCACTAAAGCAAATAAAGAATAATTCAATTAAATGTAAAGGACTTATTCCAGATTTATACTGGTATAAATAAGTAAAGAATTTGGCTGAGAAGTCTCTAATGAAAAGAGAAAATAAAAAAAACCCAAAACATTGGAAAGCCAGCAGGAAAAAATAATTAGAAACAGTCTCAAATGGCAGCGTATAAGGATGAGCTGAGTTTTAATCTATTAAGTTGCTCCCTAACTTCATTTTAAGATGTACCCATGATTAGCCACTACTTCCTTGCTCCGTTGCTGTCAGAAATATCTACCATTTTGGGCTACTCTTTTTAATTGACCTTTCCAGATGATGAAATATGGAACAGGTGTGTATCAATTCTTATGATACAATGCCATACAACATAAACATCAGCTGTTGTTCCAGAAATAAACAAACAGATTCAAAGGTCATCTCCAAATGTTACAATTACAGCTTTCTGTGGTTTCTCTTCATGACTGAGGTGAGATTTTCCATTCCTACCAACAGGCTGTTTAATTTCAACTTCTTTGTGTGCATGTGGCTAATGCAAGTGGTTGCCAGTCTTAAAAGAGACCACTGATGAGCTATCAATTCATTGACTTGCGTGTGGACCCCAGAAGGCTGTAGAGACATTACGGTATTAATTGATAAAACCAAAAGTAACTTAATTGATATCAGGAAATACAAAGTTCCTTGAGTTACTGAAACAGCTCAGGAAATACCTAGTACATTCTGCCCTTTTATTCTCTGTGAAACAGAGTAGTAAGAAGATTAAAAAAAAACCTAGTCGTGTCCCCAACCCCCCCCCCCCCCCAAAAAAAAACCCCAAACAACAAAAAAACAGGGAGAAAACAAGCTGAGTATTTTAACTAATTCCTTAGTTTTGTCATCCAATTTAGCGGGAAAAAATATGCTTCTTTCTCTGGAATTAGAACTCTTAGAGGAAATCCTCTGATCTGTAGCTGGAGTGTTGTAACTCTTGTTTCCTTTCAATGTATTACAAACCAAGAAAGCAGGACTAGGATTTTTTCTCACAGGACTGAAGCTTCCTTGGATTCTTTATTTTAAGCAAATAAGGATGAGGGAAAAGTACTTGTGACCTTATATGACCAGGATAAGAAGGTACATCAGGTGCAGAAGAATAATTTGATACACATTAAAAAAAAGTTAGTTCCTATTGAAGATCAATAAGACAAAATGAAAGAAACTAGCTGTTGGATAATCCATAGAAAGCGAGATCTACCTTTCATGTTTCTTACATTATGCCTGTCTACACCACTCTTGGTGGCTCTGCAGTGTATTTGACTTCCTACAGCAATACTGAGGTTAGATTAAGTGTCTTTACATAAATCTTGTAGTAGAGGCAGAATGGATACTATTTGTCTTGCTTGCGAGAAAAAAAAAGAGGGTATTCAATGCATTTTAACTAAAGGGTGGAGACTGGAGTATCTTCTCATTGTTGTTGCATGGACAGGTCTCCTAGGGTGTTCTTGTGGTTGACCAGTTTCTTCTTTTGACATCTTTCAATATGAGGGAATTTTGAGCCTTATAAGGCCTCTTTTATCCATCAAAATGGTATGATGTCATTAAGATGTGATAAAACCAAAGAGGTTTGGTACATATCTGAGTGCACTAGATTGAATATTGCCTAAACAAAACTCAGTTGGTATGATCTGAACATGGTTTCCAGTGCTACAGTCTATGACATTTTTGAGGTTGCTAGCTTTCCTACTGAACGTAACTTTTTAAGCGAAAGAGAAAAACGCGGCTCAAGTTGAAAACTACAGGAGTGTCAGACAGGTCAGTGCTTTCTGTATGTGTTTTACTGTATTGGAATTTTACAAAGAAATTTCCTGTAAACTTGATCATATTTAAAGAGAGGAAAGGGAAAAGGACCCATCAGTTTTTATATTAACTCTGCTAATTGTCCAGAGATCAATTAAGTTAAGCCATTTATTTTTTGCTGTCAGTAAGGCTCCTGCCTATTATGAGCCACTACATCACCAGTAATGCAACTACAAAATAAGAGCAGAATAGTCTGCTACAATTTAGTAAGAAGGTAAAATTCAGTAAGAATTATATATTTCTACACTGACTTACAGACTAGAACCCAATCAGTGTCTCAAATTAATATTATATTGAAAACAAAGGAAGCAATCAATTCCGACTTCCATGAAGAAGCTGGTACAAAATAAATTCAAGATTTTTTCATGGATTTTAAAAGTCTTTGAAAAGAATAAACTGCATACCCATAAACAAGAAATGAAATCTACTTTGTACATGCCATAAGAAAATAAATTGTAAGGGATAAGCAATATACAAGACCAATTACAGGAAGACACACAGTTGTATAAAGTTGTATTGAAATACTGGTATATGAAGATTGGTGCCCTGCTCCTGAGAGATTCTAGTGCTGACATTATACACTATCTCTAAAATTTATGCCAGTTAACACTTTTCACCCGAGATGGTAATTCATTAAAAGCAATTGCCTCATCATTGCTTATAAATTTATATGTCAAGAGGATGTCAAGAGGATTGAGCCAGACTCTTTTCAGTGGTGTCCAGCAACAGGACAAGGGGTAATGGGCACAAACTGGAACACAGAAAGTTCCATCTGCACATAAAGAATAACTTTACTTTGAGGGTAACAGGGCACTGGAACAGGTTGCCCAGAGAGGCTGTGGAATCTCCTTCTCTGGAGGTATTCAAAACCTGCCTGGCTGCATTCCTGTCCAACCTGCTCTAGGTGAACCTGCTTTGGCAGGGGGGTTGGACTAGATGATCTTCAAAGGTCCCTTCCAACCCCTACCATTCTGTGATTCTGTGATTGTAATAATGTATGTTTTGTTAGCGGCAGTAATTCTAAGCTTTTACATTTCCTTTCACACATCTGCATTAAGACAAGTTTCTATCAGTAATGGACAGAAGGAACCTGGCAATGTGTATTACATGTTTGATATTCTTACATCCTATCCTCTACTATCGCCATCCCATCCTCACCCTATCTTTCAATACAGAAAAATGGAATGAGCATGATTCTGTACAGATCTGCAATGTCAGAAAAGCAGTGAAGGGAAAACATAATGAAAAATCTGCCCCTCTGCCATCTCCCCAGCCCTGCCACACACACATTTTGTTCGGAAAATTTTCTAAAAGATTATCAAAAGTTCCTGTGCATATTTCAACCAGCATAAAGTCCCAGAGTGCTTATGCATGGACCAACTCTTCATTCCTATTCAGTAGTAAACTTGAACAGCAGATTTCACCAACACACAGAGATTCTCTTTTCAAACTGAGTTTATGTGAGTATAAATACTTGAATTAGCATGAGAAGGTCAATCTTTCACAGTCTTGAAAGACTCTCCAGAGCTCCCTAGCAAACTTCATTTCCCACTAGTCATGGTTTCAGCTGGGATGGAGTTGACTTTCTTACCAGCATCTGGATCTGGTATAGTGCTATGATCTGGATTTGGGATGAGAATGGTATTTATTGCACACTGGTGTTTTTGGTTGTTGCTGGCAGTGTCAAAAAGTCGGGAGGAGACACAGCCCAGCTGACCCCAACTGACCAAAGGCATATTCCATACCATATGACATCATGCTCAGTATACAAAGCTGGCGGAAGAAGGTGGGAGACGTTCAGAATTATGGCATTTTGTCTTCCCAAGCAATCACTATGCGTGATGGAGCCCTGCTTTCCTGGACATGGCTGAACACCTACCTGTTGATGGGAAGTAGTGAATGAATTCCTTGTTTTGCTTTGCTTGTGCGTGCGGCTTTTGCTTTGCTTATTAAACTGTCTTTATCTCAACCCATGAGTTTTCTCACTTTTACTCTTCCGATTCTCTTGCCCATCCCAACTCGGGAGGGCAGTGAGCAAGTGGATGCATGGTGCTTGGTTGCTGGCTGGGGTTAAACTACAATGCCACTAAACTACACAAAAGCTTAAGTTATTGAATACTTTTTGGGCTGAATGCTCTGATGCAACTTTGTCTTCTCTATTTATTGATTATTTTCCTATATTTCAAGTCTTCCAAACTTTCAGAGAATTGTTTCACTGTTTCTACTGAAGTCTGGATCTTACATTTCCACTGATGTCAAGTTCCATGTCTTATTCAAGGGCATATATTTAAAAACTGTATTCTATAACCATTCTTCGCCATAAGGCCTATTTAACTCTCTTAACTGGAAATATGTAAATACAGAGCTATCCAAATTCCAGATCAATTCTCAAAACCCCAGAAAAATCATAATGACTTATTCAAATGGATTAAGAAAAGGACAAAAAAGTATAGTAAGGTCTAATACTGTATGACCATATGTTAACCTGAAACCATCAAGACCCATTAGTCTAAGTACTTGTCCACTGCTAATCTGTCTGGGTATCCAGGCCTTCTGTGTTTTCATGACAAGGAAAGATCTTTCTGTTACCAACTACCTTGCCCAAAACATGTGTTTGTGTGCTCAAAGTTACCTGAAATATCGTTTAAGCAGTTGTAATTTGTGCATCAGTCTTTAATCTCTCCTAGAAACACCCAGTTTATTTGTCAAATCACAGTTAGAAATGGATGAGGCTTCAAATATCTGAAACTGTACTTCTGATATGCATTTCCAGGAATAAGAAAAGATCAATTGCCTGACACTATGTTAAATTAATATTTTGAAGAAAATGTTCTGAAATAAAGATTGCTTCAGACTTAAAATGCAGTCTGATCATTTACCAGCTTCATTTATTTTTCTTTTTGATAGAAGAGCTTGTTTAAACTATCTCTCTGTGATTTAAACCCCTTCTTGTTATAACAGTGTTTCTGCAGTCTTAGGTTGATCTAAGTAGCTGGCTGCTGATGGACGAGAAACAGAATGCCTTCTTCCTCCCCACCTTTGACTTTTATTGTCAGTGTTGATTATTTATTTTAGTGCTTCTCCCTTGTGGCTGATTTAGGTTTCCTTTGCTGAGCTGCTGGTTCCTGCTGAACTGGATAAGCTTTGGAAAAAATAACTTTACAGTACAGGACAATGACAGCGAGATCAATGACAATACCCCAAATGCCAGGACACTGCAGGACTTTGAAAGAGGAGAAGAATAATACTTGTTCTCTTCTTTTAAATCATCATTTTCATGAAATGCAATTCAGCCCAAACTTCTGGACAAAACCAAATTGATTACTGTGTCAAGCCTTCTTCAAACTAAAAGGAAAATCCCCTGCAAAATGTATACACAATAAAAACAATGGGCCATGTCCCAAAAGAAATCAGCACAGCTGTGTGAGCTTCATCAACTGTCCAAGCCAGCTAAGGATCCTATGCTTTTTCAAAAAATTCCTTCTTTCTTTTTTACTCTGTCTCCTATTTACTTCTCATTTGTTTGAAGACATTCACTGCATCTGCGACATTAATGCAGAAACCTGGAAATGGTGCATGGAGAACAGCGCTGGCTGCTAAATGATGGCTCTTATTTGTGTTGTGCTGCTATGAGCAAAGATGTTAACAGTGAGCCAGAAATGTCCATTAATTCCCTGAGCTCTGAAACATTAAGAACTGTCTCCGGCTTTTTTGACTATTTTCTCTTTCTATTTCCTTCCTCTAAGCAGACAGGGGATGAGAAGGTCAAAATCTGAAGAAAATCTACCACTAGATCTGAATGTTTCCAGATACTGCAACAGTGAATGTTTCCAGACATTGCAACACAGTCCACTATACAGCTCAGTTGTTAGAAAAAGTACCCAACAATTACTGTTTTCTCAGACCACCCCAGCTAGGGCTCAGGATTCAGGAACCATCCTCAGTCCATGCTTATAGTCTGCATGCCGTCACATTACAGTGAGGCTGACAGAGTCAAATGACAGGAATACAGATCCCTCCATGCTGGTTGGTCTCTATGCTAAAAACAGTCTCAGGCTTATTTAATTTACCAGTAAAGACATAATTCAAGTTAAATCAGGAAGAGTTGAGGTGCATCCCCCAGGCTCTGATCACTCACTATTATTTTATTTGCTGAAGATCTGCAGCTGCTCATTCCTTCCTCCCTCCCTCTCTTTCTCCCCAAGGTCACCTTCTGGCTCCATATCACCAGTTCAACTCTCTATGTGGCCATTTGAAAAAGCAGATTTGTGAAATTATCCAGCTTAAATATCCAACACGAAGTAAAACAAACAACTAAAAAAGACATAGCAATGTGCATGTGTGTGTACAAGTGTACACGCGTGTTTCTAAGCAGCTGAATCAGCTGAATAAAGCTCTGGAAAACCTCCAGAAAGGGGGGGAACATGAAGGCAAAGGCTATGACCTTTAAAATGAGATCTTAACTCAAAAGAATGATAACTTGTAATCACAAACACCCACACTTCTCTTCAGTGTGTGACGTATTAACTACTGTTAAGACATACACAGCTGCCATTAAGAAATACACAGGCTCTGAATGCACTCATATCCCTGCAGCTTCAGAGTCTACATAAGTTGAATTTGGTTTTGTACCTGTAAGCTGAATACAGGAGAAAGGCTCTTCACCTGAGGTTAAGGTGGTCCCAACTTGCAATGTTAGCTTAGACTTCTTAAAAGCCTCTACCCGCAGAGAACTGCCACAGAAAAAGTTTATTCTGCTGTTGTTGAGCCTTACATAAGGACATTTGGCAACGGTATCTCTGTGTCCAGCTGGGGAAAGTCATCACGATGTCTGACTCCCTGCCTTCATATTGGCCAGCAATTCCTCTGCTTTCTTCTCAGCTGTGGCCAGATCATGTTGCCTTTGTTCCCCAAAGGCAGAGCACTGGGATGACCGCTGAGGTAAACTTCAAAGATTAAAAGGACTTTGGACCAATGCATAAGTAAGAAAGGTAAGAAAACACATGAAAGCATGCACATGAAAACTTATTGTGTCACGTGGAACCCTTTTGTCCACAAATAACTGGGTGCAAACAGGCAAAGTCAACCGAGTAAAAGACAGTTTGCCTTACGCTCAGCTTTTCGATTTGCTAAATGTTCCCTGGACATTAACGGCTTTCAGTGCCATAGTTTGCACACAAATGTAAATCAATAAAGGCTAAAAATATAAGAAAAAAAGAACATGAAAAAAAAGAAGGGAAGAAGTAAAATCTAAAATACTACTCAACCTGCTATTTGGCCCATAACTCAATGACACTTCAGCAAATCCACCTGACTCACGAATTTCTTTACTCCTGTTTGCATTCAGCTCCAGATATCTCTATCACTTTTGCTATGATCTATATCACAGGCATGCAATCCACTACAACTGGGACATCATGCTCGGCTTCTTGGCCACCAAACCTCAAATCCTGAATGCAAGTATACTACATAAATTAGTGAATAAATTAATTACTTTTAATTGTGGTATAGCTAGTGTGTAGCTATACGTGCTATAGCTAGACTACCGACATAAGCTTCTGCTTTGTTAAAAAGACATGGAGAGCACTATTTGACATGTATGTTACTTTTAAAAAATCAGTTCATATAAGTTCAAAGTATACTCAAGAGACATAAGATTCCTCAAAGTAAGAGTAGGTATGTAACTTGATTCAAAAGGGGAAATTCTTTGCAACAAAATCAAATTCAAGGGAGACAAAATACCACAGGGCTAACCACAAATAAATAAAAGAGCAAAATATACAACATCTCTTCAGCCACTCTGCAAGATAATCTCTAATCAACATTTACTCTCAGCTTTTAGAAACAGCCTGCATTCATTGGAACTTTGACTGGCACCCCCCTTAACTTTAAAAGTTGGTAATTCTTCTGTCTTTACGTCACCAGAGATGTGTCCAACTCAAACAGTGAAACACATGTTGAATAGTGTGGGGGCTGGAAGAAACAGGAAAACATTGCATTTTGACTTGAATCTTCTACACACTTAACAAAACGGGGAACTTTTTTGGAAAAAGTATTGAACTATTTGGATTACTTTCTTTCAAAATGATACGCTATCATGGGCAAATTGAATAGGATTGGCATTCAAGACTTCTCAAGCTGTTTGTTCAAAATAGCTATTTTTTTCCAGGTGGGGCTGCACATATGCAGTGTGCACAACAGCTATGAAAAAAAACACTAGAGGAAACATTTCCTTCTGGCTTTAGGGGTAAAAAAAAAATCACAGAATAGTGTTACTGTTCTAAAAAAATAGTTGCTTTTGGAACAAATGGCATTTTTCTTGGCTTTTGTGTACCACTTATTTAAATCAACTAATGCACTCAGGATATCATTTAATGGTGCTCAAAGGTGTCATAAGGGATTGTATTTATCAGTGCAAAGTTAAACAGTGCAGTCAAAATGTGGGTGTATTTATCCTTATCTGGGGGACTTCAGTGAGAAAAGGGACTGCATGACAAACATGAGTGGCATCATGAGTAGGATTCGAGATGAGCTATGTGAAAACCTGAACCAGGTGGTAAGTGAATATTGGATGGTATCTGCAGAGAGCACAAGGGAGAAAGAGTCTTAAAGTCTCCAATATGGGATCAGTTTATTATACTTTTCTTTATTCAGTAACCAGCCACAACTATAAACAAATTCAACCCAAAATTTCCTACATAGCCCTTAACCTAAAAAACCCATGAGAATCTGACTGAAAATGATGCTTTACCTACAAAACCATGACAGCATCCTAGAATCTTAGACATAAAAAGTAGTTTCTCTCTTAGTCATGTTATAGTTTTGAATGTGTGCTATGTTCATGTCAATATAATGTCTCTGTAAAGTATCTTCTTTAAAAGTAAATATAAATGGGGCAGGTCCCTGTTCTTCATTTTGCCCAGCCTTAGATTTATATTAATTACTAACAATAGAGAAACTGATGCAGATCTTGATTTGGCTAGGAGACTTGATGGCAGACTACAGTGTTCTAGTAATTTTTTAGACAACTTCATGAGGGAGCTGCCTGTCCATCTGTCACTTCTTGTGTTAACTGTGCAACTTGCTTTATGAATCAAGAGACTCATGCAAAACAATACTATTTTCTGAAATATTTATGTGCTTGTTCTCATTTCATGACCAAGCCCATGGCAATCCTCTTGAGCTCTTTCCCCAGAATGGTAACATCAGATCCACATTTCATTTGTTTCCGATAAGTAATACAGCTTGTCTGTTGTGGTATATGCAGTACCATGTTATCTGTAACAGCTTACTCAGAAATATTTTTCAATTGCTTCAATAGGAATGCTTTTTTGTAACAGTGGCCTATTTATACCAGTTATGCCTTATTATTTTTTTGCACTTCAGTTTCAAAATGCAAGTCTGAGAAGATTCATTCTCCTCTTTATTTGAAACATGTACATCCTATAGATCAGATGAATATAAGAATAATATATTCTACTCTCTATTTCTTGAATTGGTCGAACTATTTTTTTCCTTTGGAAATTAAATTATTAAGCTTCCTACAAAAAATTTCATTTGGGGAATGAAATTCTGCTCTCCTATGCTTATGATACCAGCAATGGCTTTAAAATTTTGGAATTTATGGAAATGTTCTGAAATACAGAGGAATCCCTCTCTCCACCCCTTGTGGTTTTACCTCTGCATCAGTGGTTTTACCGCTTACAGGGAAACGCCACCCCTTCATGGCTACATTATTTTTTGTAATTCTTGCTAAATAGCTGATTCTTCACAAATATCACAATTTTCCTAGTAACCAAAAGAGGATGTAGTTTATACCACATTTTGCATAAATTTGATTTTGACTGATTTACTTCCTCCTGTCCTTATTCAATTATTTCTTCTTAATTTTAAACAGAAAGACTATGTTTTTCTACTTTTTCTAAAAGCCTACGCTGCTTGCTAAAAGACATTTTAGCTTTGATTGCATAGATTGATTAATGCCACCTAAAGATTAAATTCAGTGGAGCAGGTTTAACAAAACTGATTAGGACACCACTGTTTGCATGATGAGTATGATATCTATGAATGAAAAAAATTAACAGGTGTGTTTTAATTTGGTATTCTTCTCTTCTTTTTAAATAATAATGTTGCCATTTACTTAGCCTTTTCAGTCACATCATAACAGGTAAGAAACGTGTATTTATTAGAGTGAAATAACAGCAATTTAATCTGTGTGAAAAAAAGAAAGGGACAAATCCTTCTCTTTTGTACAAGCATTTCAGTGGAGTTTTGTTTGCCTACATCAATACAGAACTGGCTTGAAATGTCACGTAGACATGAAAGAAAACTATTGATTTTATTACGTGGATGCTGTTCCCTGTTGGTTAACACAGTTACATCACTTGAGCCTGGAATACTGATAAACAATTCATTTTGATTTCTGCCACTACCGTTGCATCTAAGCAGTATATTTATTACAGTATGATTTTAAAGATCAATCATTCTGTTCATGTTCATGTCTCACTTCAATTCACGCTGCTGTCGCTAAGAATGAATATCTATATCTTCCTGGTCCAGGCTTTTTCCTAAGCAATTCCTAGGTACGTCCCTAGTGACGCTTCCAGTGGTTCTGCATCTTCACTATTGCCCATTAGAAAGTGCCCAGGCTCTTAAAAGTAAGAGAGTAGTTCAGGTGGGGGTTATGAACAATCATTTTCCTTCATGATTCGCAATTCTATACTTATGATAAGGTAGAGGAACACTGCTGAGTCGAAGAAAACACAAGTAAGTGTAGGTATTCACAGTTTTTTGTAGAATCAAACTCCTATGGAAAATGTTCCTTTCTGATATTGTCACGTACAGTGGAGCTGAACTGACTAAATGTCAGCATCTGCAATGTAGATGTCTGCACCTGAGATAGCTAGCTATATTTGAGGGAGAAAAATGGTAATTCACCTAATCCTAGAGGAGATGTCTCAAATATGTCAGATGAATCATGGTCTAAAAGAGTTTGTTTCTCTCCACACTAATAAAAGGAGCAAAGGGAGATTATATTAAATTTAGATGTTAAAATTAGGTGAAAAGAATCTTTTCCACACTCTGTGGCCAAGCGTTAAAAAAGATTTCTCCAAATGAATGTATGGAACAGCTAATACATGTTTCCAGCTAAAAATTTACTTTAAGTCAGCTTTTCTGGAGAATTAATGAATGCAAACATTTTATTTTTCCACAGGAAATTAATTAAAAAAAAAAAAAAGTCCCAAAATAAAATGTCAGTGCACATGACAGCTAATGGAAAAATGCTATGGTGAGGACAACGAAGGAAAAGAAAGAGAGGTAGAGTGGTATCTGAGATATATCTTTTAGGTATATGTCCTGTGTGAAAACAAAAAAAGTTAATAGCAATAGTAGTTAAAGAGGCAGCTGAGTGACAAACATGTTAACAAAACAGCACCACCTGATAGGTGAGGCAGGTCCATTTCTTCAAAGTTTACACTACAAACACAAGGATATTTTCCAGATTTAGTTAAGAATGTTCTATTCTGGAGAGCCCAATTACACGAGCCGAGTGACAAGACTAGCAACATAACATGTTACTTACCTCTATAAAGAAGAGACTAGCCGCTGACGTTGGATGATGATACATATAGACGGTCACGAGGATGGCTGCAGCCACAATGAGGACCAGGACTAGAATGCCAACAATTAAGCCAGCATGAAGCGTTCCACCTTTCTTCTCCGCCGCACTGTCGTCTGTGGAAGCTGCACAAATGGCACACTTATTAGCACAGTAACTTATGTCTGATCCATTCCACTTCACAGCTGGCAATTGAGCATTTGCTTTTTCTGTGTTACATGTCCCTCATTTTCCACAGCCCAAGTTAGAAAAAGATGTTAGATATCTCTTCCCACAACTGAATACTCTCATAATCTTAATGAACAGACATTTCGAAATGTTTTACTAATTCTAAGTCAATAAGCAAAATTAATATCCTTTTTTTTGAATGCAATCTGGTCATTCTGAAGTTCCTAATTACCTTCATAATGAATTTTGCTTTGATTTTCTCATAAAACTACTGCAGTTGCCCTACAGACAAAAAGTACTAATTGAATATATTTTGAATTATTTTTTTTTAAAGCTTCAAGTTGAGACACACCACAAACCCATGTGAGGTCTAGCTAATAAATACATTCTGAAAGCCTGATTCATTAGCTTGGAGAGGGGTTTTGAATCATCCTGTGCAACTGAATCAGACAGCCAAAAGTGTAACAGATGGATGTTAAATGACCCTGCAATATTCTAATCTTGGTCTGAATGGCACCCTCATCATAACAAAGTATTACAGAAGACCATCCATTTACTAAACTTGATACCTAGAGGCTGCTCATTCTATGCTCCCATCAGGAGAAAAGAGGACTGTCTCTGCCACACAAGCGACTTGTCAGCAGGGCTTCCAAATAAGTGATAGAAACTGTAACCTTTGTGGAAAAAGTCTCTCAATAAATTAACCAGCATCTGCAGAACTGCCTGCGCTCAGGTGTGATTTGTACTTTGGACAACCTGGAATATCGCAGCAAATACAAACATAGTGATAAGCAATGATTCTTCAGCATCCTTGTACACAGAAAGAGAAGAGCTGTTCTACCTACCACTGCAGGCAAGAGTGGTTCAGAAGCCCTAGGTTTAAGAAACACCATCAGAGCACTAGCCAGTTGACTTTACAAACTTACATCATTCTCCTAATATTCCCACTGCTTTCTGTCTTTCTGTCAATCCTTAAAATCACCTCCATTCCTTACTCCATACAAAACCTGTCTCTGATCTTGCTTATGAGAAATTTTCTTTCGATTCCACTTTTAAATTTCCTCTCAAAATGCTTGTTTTCCAAGCTGACTATAATGAAAACTTTTGGTTTTTACAGTCATCCTTTTTGTTGTGCCAGCCCCCTGAACTATTTGTTTGGTTGTCTTAGAGTGTCATGATCTGTGAGGTGAGGCACTGTCCTTTTATTTGTTCTTGGAAAACAGCTATTGAGTTATAGGTACCAATTACAAACAAGTTACTGCTATTGTTATTAATAGTAACAATAACAATAACTGTACATGCTCTTTTACCATTCATCAGATTGTAAGCAGAGCACTGCACACTAATATTAAAAAAAGAGAACTGGAAATAATAGAAGAAAGGTCCTTATACAATTGATCTAGGTCCTTATACAATGTTAAATGCCTTGTATGAGGGGCAATAAAAGAAAATAGGAACATTTAACCTCAGTGTAACAGCTCATCCACGTGTGGCAGCACTTTTTCTTGCCAGACCGAGGAAGATTGCATGGCCCAGTGGATTGCACAGCACCATTGTGACAATAGGGAGAAAAGGAAAATGAAAATGCATTATCTTAGCCAAAAGCTACATCTAACTATAATATGGAAGTGAATCTATGGGAGAGTGAAGAGATTCATCTAAATTTCCCGTGCTTTAGTTCATATTTCCTCAATCTTGAGTCAAGATAGCTGAAACCCTGCAGCGTTGCTCTGCTCTTTCCCATGAAGTCAGTAAGGCAGCTTGCAGAGTAAGGAGATGAGTAACAGAATCAGAGGATAAAGAAAAAGAACCCAATAATTTGGGGGGCTGAACTAAGACATGGGAGGCATTAATGAACCTAATAAAAAGTTGCAAGCATGAACCCCCACTCAGGTACTGCTGAATCCTGAAGGTATCTTTCTTTTTACTGAAAAGTTCACACAAGAACTTCAGTTTTAATTTTGCTGACTGTGAACATCAAGTTTGAGCTTAGGTGTGAACAGGATCCAAGAATCAGGCCTCTCCCTGCTTAAATCCTACGAAGAGATTTACTTAGCTCTCTTAAAGCTTAGTTCACACAGATTTATTGGCACTTTTAAAAAATAAAAGCAGTGTCAGCCCTATTTGATTTTTCTTTTCTTTTTTTTTTTTTAACACAGTACATACAGTGAAAAATTCCAGGCTATCCTTTACATTGCAGTAAAAAGGTGATATTGCCTAGGATATGGAAAATCTATTTTCAAATGTATTCCCACCCAAAGGACACTTAAAACATTTCCTGGTAGTTGTAGCACTGTATAGCAAAGGATGCAAGATTCATGGTGGAGAAAGGAAAGATACGTGACCCTAAAAAAGGTTCCTCTAACTTTCGTACAGCAGAGTCTTTTACTTGACTTAACCATTAATAATTTATTAAATAGCTATTCACTTTCAGCAGAGAATAGATGAATGTATACAAGCTCCAGTTTTAATTTCTGTTCATGCACTGTAACAATACTTAGTACTTGCACATATCTTTCAAATCACGAAGCAAATGCAAATTAAGCAACTGAAAGGCCATCAGGAAAGGCCTGCTTTATCGTACATGCTCTGGGCTGGGCTATTAATTCCCAGTGATAAGCATTTAGTTGTGTGAGTCACCCTACTGAGATGTAACTGCTCCCCAGAAGGAGCAGGGGATTCATAGTTTTTCTGTCTCATAATGGTCTTTTTGACAACTTCATACTCTTCAACTCTTCCCTTCAGTGGCCACATCGGTGCATCATAAACTACTTTATCATTTGTACCTATTTTCAGGCCAATTTGCACTAAATGAGTAATCTGTATTGTTACTATGTTACGGTTGAAGGCAGAACATCATATTCTGCATATTAAAAATCGCTGGACTTCAGCAAAAGTCCTAACCACCCAGTAAAGGTCATCAAATTAATCCCCTTTGAGCTGATATTTTCTCAGTGTTTAGCATCCAGCTTTGCAAACGAGAACACCATCTCTTCCAAATAACACAGGTGACAAGTGCCTGCCCAGATTTCTACTGGTCTAGAGTGGAGCAATGCATGGACATCAGTGCAGTGATCAGAATGCCAAATGCAAAAAGTAATGAAATACAAGAAATGCTTTTTTTAAATGACAAGTGTAAGTAACTTGTAATTTCCATAATCGAAATTTAGTTCATTGACCCCAGGGCTCAAATACTCATGAGAAATTGATTTCACTCTCTTTGCACAGAGACAATAAACAGTGTTGTTAACTTAGAAAATGCTCTCTGCTGCAAAATTAACTGACAGTTCTTTTAAAAAGCCACCAGTTCTTTTAAACAGCCCACCAAGGGAAACAGATGAAAAAAAGGACTCATAAACTTCTTCAGGTGCAGAAATCTTACTATGATTATCACACACATCTGCTGTTTCGAGCAAGGCTAAACCCTTGGGAAGATATTTGTCTTATGACCAGCCATTTCCATAAGGAGCTCTCAGCAGAACTTTCCCCACACTTTCCTTTTCTTGTGGTCAAAAAACCAGTTGTTACATACAATATGCTCTATTTATAACTCTTTCCCTAATTCTTACATATTTAAACCGTTTAAGCAGAAGGACCATGTTAACATCACCAAGGTTAGTCTGCTTCTCATTAGGAGCTGAATGACAGACAGAAACAGCAAGTAACATTTTTTCCCAAATATAAAGGCACGCAATACAAAAATGAAATAACTGCTCTCCTGCTGGAATGCTGTTTAAAAAACAAAAGTGAAAACACAATAAAAATGTTCTCTTTGTTTGCATGACAAACACGTAAAGACTATATAATCTTTTATTTTAAATTAGTATGTTATGTCTCATGTTACAGTTGGGCTAGCTTCTTTTGGTGTAGGAAAACCAAAAAAATTCAAGGAATTTTAATGAATGAAAATTTTGTCCTGGCCCACGGGGACTGTGATGCTGACTTCAACAGGAACAAAGGTGTGTACAAACTAGGACTGCTCTTTAGAGTGTTTGCAAACATATTGTGTATACTTACTCAACATTATTTTACTCACTATTGCATATTAACCATTGAGGTCAGCTAAGTAATGAAATACATTACTTTCTATTATCTAAATTGAAGGTTTACACAAATTTTCTATTGTGATAGTTTTATATATGAGCAAAATTGTGATACACCTCTCATGATATGAGATGGAAAAGCATTTATTTACCAGAGATTAATATCTCCTTCTGTGAGAGCAGAGAAACAAAAAAGTTTTATGGTAAAATGGAGGAAAAATAGATGAACTTCTGATACCTCCTGGCTAGAAACTTCCCTTTATATAATGAGACATGGAACCAAGGGCAAATGACAGAAAAAAAGGAGAATTTCATTGTGTGGACTTGGAAAATAAAGCTTTGTTTTTCCCGTCCAAAAGCCATGTCATTCCTTTTTACTCTTGCATTGTGATCAGATGGTAAAAAGCACCAATTCAGACTTCAGACTCACTTATTTTATTACAACCTCAGCATGTTTTCTGATGACACCATGCTGTGTGGTGTGGTTGGCACACTGGAGGGAAGGGATGCCATCCAGAGGTGCCTGGACAGGTTTGAGAGGTGGGCCTGTGCAAACCTCATGAAGTTCCACAAGGCCAAGTGCAAGATCCTGCAGCTGAGTAGGGGCAATCCCAAGCACAAATACAGGCTGGGCAGAGAATGGATTGAGAGGAGCCCTGAGAAGGACTTGGGGGTGTTGGTGGATCAGAAGCTTGACATGAACTGGCAATGTGCGCTGGCAGCCCAGAAAGCTAAATGTATCAAAAGAAGTTTTGTCAGCAGGTTGAGGGAGGTGATTCTGCCCCTCTACTCCACTGTCATGAGACCCCATCTGGAGTACTGTGTCCAGCTCTGGGTCACCCAACATAAGAAAGATAGGGACCTATTGGAATGAGTCCAGCTGAGGGCCACAAAAATGATCAGAGGACTGGAGCACCCCTCCTGTGGAGACAGGCTGAGAGAGTTGGAGTTGTTCAGCCTGGAGAAGAGAAGGCTCCGGGGAGACCTTATAACGGCCTTCTAAAGGAGGCCTACAGGAGAGATGGGGAGGGACTCTTTATCAGGGCCTGTAGGAATAGGACAAGGGGTAATGGTTTTAAACTGAAAGAGGGGAGATTTAGATTAGATATGGGGAAGAAATTCTTTATTCTGAGGGTAGTGAGACACGGAAACAGGTTGCCCAGAGAAGATGTGAATGCCCCATCCCTAGAAGTGTTCAAGGCCAGGCTGGATGGGGCCTTGAGCAACCTGGTCTATTGGAAGGCGTCCCTGCTTATGGCAAGGGGGTTGGAAGCAGATGACTTTTATGTCCCTTCCAACTCTAACTAGTCTATGGCTCTATGCACATGCAACTTTAAAAGATAAAATGCTTATTTGACCCTCCTGACTGACGGCTATACTAGCAAAGCCAGGGACACAGATGACCTAAATAGCAGCAATCAGCCTAAAGATGATAACTCAGTACTGAGCTCTGTTCTTTTCTCCCCTCCTTTTACCAGAAGACTGAATTTTCATGGCAAACCCCTGAATTTGTCACAGAGACAGAGTATGAACCCTGCAATTTCTTCTCATGCTTTGTGATAAAATGAGTATTTGCTGTTGGGTGATGTGGCAGGAATTGGATGAATTCTTATGTTCATCAACAGCCATGATTTTTTTAGCTGGTTGGTCAGATGAATATGAAACTATCACATGGGTATAAGAGCATCTATTCAGTCCTATTGGTACAGAAATGCTGGATTATTAAATTAACAGTGGTCTGTCATGTTCTTAGCTTTATGGCAAAACGGGTCTGGGTACAAGTGCATGAGAACAGCTCCTACAGATGAAGCAGACTGGAAAAAATTATGGATTCAGATATAACCACTTCTCCAGTAAAGATGTACATTCTTTTACTCCTATTACTTATGAGCATGCACTAGATAGACTAATCATTACAGAAACAGAATGTGTGATAATATTTTCAGAGCCTCCATGCAATCATGCAATTTTTTTAATAGTTTAAGTTGTTAACTGCAGAAGTTCCCTTGCATTCCCCAACGTACACGGGTGCATTAGGTAATGACTATTTTGGTATTGGCCTTGATTTTGAAGCTGTAGCACATCCAGCTTTATAAAAACATTTATTGATTAAAGTAGATTATGCCATACTATTAGTACTAATGCAAAACAAGTATCTTACTGTTCTTACATAAACACCACTATCCTTCAAATACTAACTTAGGAAAGTCAAATGTGTTTATTTATTTTTATTACTATTATTATTATTACTATTACTATTATCATTATTACTATTACTTTGAAATTATTCTAGAATCACAGAAACTTGATGATCCTTAAAGAATGCAGCGTTTAGATAACTTAGAATTTGCTGTCACAACAGAATACCGCTTTTTCATATTGTTCACAGGGATGCCATCAGAGACTGCAAGTTTTGTAATTCACTCTGTATAAAATATCTCAGTCTGAAGGCCTGAGCCGTGGGGAAAAGTGAGATATTGAAAGCTGATTTCTTCCTGCCCATTTCTACTTCTTGGTTGGGTGCTGGGTACTACTTTTGCTAGTTATATAAATTTGATAAATAAACGAAGGCATGTACTGCTTAGGATAGATGCTATTTGATGTATCAGAAATCCAGGATAATACATACCCATCTTTTTAAAAGTAATCTAAGCAAGAAATTAAGCAATTTTAAACTCTCTCCAAGGTTTATTTCAGGGTAATAAAACTGTCTGCCAGTGACAGTGCTGGAACATTCTGACTTTGGGCAAATCAGCTGAATCTGGCAGCTCAAACCCATCTCTCCTCGCTACTATCCCTGTTATTTGTCCAATACACTAATGTACCTATGCTAATCTCATTGGACCGTCCTTACACCCATGATTATTCTTCCATAGCCATCCTTGGACCAATATTGATCTGGTTCTTCTCATCCAGGAGCTTCATGGTGTCCGTTAGCTGTTTCCACATGAGAGATCCCTACAAGCCATTTGGCAACGTCTCCTCTCCATGTGTTTGCTCTCCTCTTTGGGCAGCCAAAGAGCAGAAACCCTTTCTTGCTGCATGGACCGAGACTAACATGGACCTCCAGATCCAAGTTCACTCCACCAGCCCTCCACCATGTCATTTCTAGCCTGGAAGCTATATTACCCTATTTGCATGACCATGTGGGTTTTAGCTAATATGCACCTGCAAAGAGGGAGACATAATGTTCAGGACAGCTGAGCACACAGGGTTACAGCCTACAGTGAGCTCAGAAGACCCACTGGATTTTTCCCCTCTTTGGGCCCCCATTTACATCTGGAATGTGAGTCTACCAGGAGACTGCAGGTATATGGTTCTCCAATTCTAAGCTTTTTTCCTGTACATAATGCAGATTCCGGAACAGATGATTAACAACCTACATATAGTGACTGTGGGAGGGAATAAGGGAATGTACAACTGGAAGGATTCTCCAGAGGCTTAGAGGAATCTACATAAAAAAGTTCTTTCTGCCTCTTTTGGGAACAGCATGCTCTGGACTTCTCAGCTTCTTCATGGTAATGGAGTGTGATTTTCTTGCTTTTGTGGGTTCATTCCCTTAGCGTTTGTTAACATTCTGAGGCTAAGCCATTGATACACTTTACTCGGTTTCATGATGATTTATAAAGTTATGGTTCAGCTAACACCTTAAAAATTGGTTTCCGATTGCATGTAAGGAATGAAAGGTGGTCTTTGAGTGCAAATATTATGAACTGTAACCCACAAATTCTGAATTCAATATCTGGTTTGCTATCAATTTTCTGTAGGACTCAGGGCAACTCAGTAAGTCTCTGAGTGATCAACCGCTTAGTGCAGTAAATGGATGAGAGTGCACTAAAATCAAATCCTTCTGTTTATAGGATGACAGCACTCTAAATATGTTAGCTAAGGACTTTCATTCTTCTTCTCTAAAATATCGTCTAACACTACAACAGTTGTCATCAGTATTAATTTTAGTTTGAGTCACTTGAGGCCATGAAAGCAATTACAATACTTTGTAGCACCAAGCAGTGGCCATCACAAAGCTCAGGATTATACTGTATTGTACCATGCCATTTGGCCTGGCAAGGCAGCTGACTGTTGCCAAATCCAGAAGAACAACAAGTTACCAGATTACATGAATTTCAATTCAATCGGCCCATTGACTCATCTTAAACCTACTGGAAGCAAACAGAAGACCATTGGGTCAAGCAGGCTGTTCCTCTCTAAAGCTGTGTCTAATGCTTCCAGAGTTAGTTACCCCCATGCCCCCTCACCTTGTGGAATCATAGAATCATAGAATGGTCAGAGTTGGAAGGGACCTTAAAGATCATCGAGTTCCAACCCCCCTGCCATGGGCAGGGACACCTCCACTAGAGCAGGTTGCTCAAAGCCCCATCCAGCCTGGCCTTAAACACTTCCAGGGATGCGGCATTGTCCTGGGTCTGGCGGGGATAGGGTTAATTCTCCCCAGGACCTAGCAGGGGCACAGGTATTCCATCCCATGTGAGCCATGCCCAGGGGGTAACAGGAGCTAGCCGGGGAAGGGGAGGGGCAGGAAGTCGGGGGGGCGGGGGAAGGAAGTCATCCCCCGGGGGAGCGGAGCGGTCGGGGGGCGTCCCGGGTGCGGTCGGCAAGCGGTAGTA
Source organism: Numenius arquata (assembly GCF_964106895.1). Lineage (NCBI taxonomy): Eukaryota > Metazoa > Chordata > Aves > Charadriiformes > Scolopacidae > Numenius > Numenius arquata. Next base: position 24,634,545 of record NC_133587.1, on the reverse strand, counting down.
TCGTACTCGTGGTTGTATATTCCTCTGTCGGTGTTATTATTGTTGTTTCTTGCTCCCCTTGCTGTTCTGTTAAATTGCCTTTGTCTCAACCCACGAGTTTTTGCCTTTTTCTTCCGATTCTCCCCTCCCCGCCGCGCTGGCGGGGGTGGGGGGGCGATCTGAGCGAGAGGCTGCCACGTGGTCCTTCGTTGCCGTCTGAGGCTAAACCACGACAGGCATCCACAGCTTCCCTGGGCAACCTTCCCTGGGTGTTCCAGTGCTTCACCACCTGCACAGTAAAGAATTTCCTCCTAATATCTAATCGAAATCTCCCCTCTTCCAATTTAAAACTATTACCCCTTGTCCTGTCAGAGGAGTGGAGACAGAACAACTTCAGATACATCAGCTTAAATGCAAAATGTACATCTATATATTAGTCTTCTTTCACTTGACCTCCATCTTCATCATCCTTCACAATTACCCATGGACACTTATGACAAAGATGAGCGAGCAATGTAGAGGAGATTGCAGGAGGCTGCTGACTGCAACTACTGGGTTCACTCCACACAGAATAGGTAGTTAAAAAGACCAGAGGACCTTTGAGTGCCCTAGCTGTCATACTGCCACAGTACTGTGACAGCAACAGGAACAGATTATAAGCTAAAACATTAAGTAATGCAGCCTTGTCTTAAAAGTTTATCTACTCCATTCTGCTGAGAGCCCAGATGGAGTACTGTGTCCAGTTCTGGAACCCTCAGCATAAGAAAGACATGGACCTGTTGGAACGGGTCCAGCGGAGGGCCACAAAAATGATCAGAGGGCTGGAGCACCTCTCCTATGAAGAGAAGCTGATAGAGTTGGGGTCGTTCAGCCTGGAGAAAAGAAGGCCTTGGGGACACCTTATTGTGGCCTTTCAGTACTTAAAGGGGGCTTATAAGAAAGACAGGGACAAGCTTCTTGGCAGGCCCTGTTGCAGTAGGAGAAGGGGTAATGGCTTTAAACTAAAAGAGGGTAGGATCAGACTAGAGATAAGGAAGAAATTTTTCACTCCAAGGGTGGTTTGACACCGGAACACGTTGCCCAGAGAGGTAGTAGATGCCCCATCCCTGGAAACATTCAAGGTCAGGTTGGACAGGGCTCTGAGCAACCTGACCTAGTTGAAGATGTCCCTGCTCATTGCAGGGTGTTTGGACTATAGGACATTTAAATGTCCCTTCCCATCCAAACTGTTCTATGATTTTATGACTTAGCCCTTCACAAGATCTCCATTGAAATCTTCATGTGGTTTTCACATTAATTCTTTGAGCTGGCAGAAATTGTGTTTAACAAAATCAGTTAAATGTGTGCCTTTATAGCAAAGTCATGACAATTTTAAGGGTAGATACTGTATATCATTTTATGTCTGGCTTAGAAAACTGATGTAAAACTACACTGGTGTAAGTCAGACTTCAATATAAGTCAAAAGGTCTACACATAGTTGTTCTGGTTTAGCTACACTGTTTTAACATCATACTGCTTTAACATAATATGGTATATAATGCCTAATATGATGTAAAAATTCAGAAATGTAAAAATGATTTCTGGGGGATGCATTCCAGTGCCACTACTTTGGATAAACCTCTGTCATTATTTGTTTGACTTTCTGCAGATTGGATTGGCGTTTTTCACATATTCTGTGATGATAGCTGTAATATGATGCTGACAGCAAAATTGGGATACAGTGGAGATGCAAGAAATTCTGTTCTAAGTAACATTTAAGTACAATCCAGTGTACCATGAAGCAAACAGAAAATATCACAATTTATTAATTCTAACACTTTAAATGTCCTATGAATAAATGTTATTCATCCGTGATTCTATTTTTCACCCAGAATGGATGAGTTCAGCACTTTTCATTTGTATTTGCTTTAAAAACCACACATGCAGCCCACTGTGTGCTGTGTATAGTATGTAGAATATGTTTTTCCTGTGTCTGATGCACAATAGGAATATTTATCAGAGGCCGTTGCTTTACGAAGCTTATGTTCTTGCCTTTGAAAGGCTCTGTTTCTGTAAGATATCTGCCAGTAGGCACTGATGTAGTATCATACTGAACACCAGCAAGACTGTACAGGTTTTCCTTAAGTCACAGGATTTCCTGAGAAGGAAGAACTGGAATTACACTGGGCACACAATTTCTTCTTTCTTACAGCAACGTACTATGGTAGATCCCATACTTTTTCCTAAGAATAATGTTTTCCTATTCTGAGTGCTACAGCTGAACTTGCAGAAAGCAGTGAGCAGCATTTAGCAAATTGCTTGGCGTCTAAAGTTCAACTTCGATCATGCTTTGATCATACTGAAGAAAACAAGAGAGATCTCTGATATATCTTAAGACCTGTCTCTAACTAGTACTGAGAATAGACTGCTGAGAAATGATAGAGGAGGAGCAGCTTGGAAATGATCAGGGAGAAACAGAGAATAAAATGTGGAGATGTATCAGCATTTCTTAGCTTGTAATCTACAGTGTGAAATACAATATATGGGAAGACTCGCTGGATTATTTGAGTTATATTTTATGTGTTCCCTTTGGAATTTTCCTCTACCTAGGTGTAACGAAAAGGATAAACAATCTGATAAACTGTTTACAAGGCTCTTTCTGGTTTATTTGATAATCAAGGTGGCTAATTGTTCTTCTTTAATCTACCTTTCTTCATATTCTTATTCTTATAACACATTTCTATCCATCACCACCTCTAGTGGAAGGTGTCCCTGCCCACAGCAGGGTGGTTAGATTTAAGGTCCCTTCCAACCTATGATTCTACGATTTTGCTTATCTCTGTGTTAGGATACTTTCCTCTATGTCTTCTATTTCCATCACTATTGAAACTGTCCCAAGGCTACTCCTTGATAAAAAATTTTTTATCCAAGCACAGCATATAGTACAGCATAGATAAATGAAACTTCATGACAAGTTGTCTCCAAGGAAATCCTTGCTTGCCTAAAAGTGTACGAACCACACAATTTTAGGGGAACAACAGCAGTTTTGAGTAAGGGGAACATACAGAAGTAAACACATATATTATCCATAACCTAGGCTCAACAGGATTTTTGGAATAATGGTAAAAACCTTATATCCTCCATTTTTCATGAGAGAAGAGTGGAAGAAGTCTGAATTTTGGTCTGCCAGGTTTCTGGACAGGGATGGAAACAGAATACATTAGCTAGGACACCCTGAGGAGAGTTTATGTAAGAAAACCTTGGGTACCTACAAGTAAGATGCCTACTCTTAGTGTGTAATTTGGATTTTTCTCTGTAGCTGATAAGAGACAGGCACCTCTACATAGTAACTTATCCCACTTTGGGTACTTCTTTTACCATGACATAAAAGACTTCCTCTTGCCTGTTGCTTGCCACTGGCTATGAGAAAGGCCAAAAAGAATAATTTGTGGCTTTCTGGCTAACGCCACTTGATATTAAGCTTCTGGAAAGTCATATCCTGTGGCCAGGCCAAGATCTGGCAATAAACCAAAACCATATCCTGTGGATCTTATCCCATACAAGGTCCATTTAAAACGTTTTTAAATCAACACAAAGATTAGGTTTAGCATTGTTTAATGTGTTTTACTTTAAAATGGGAGAGGACTCAGCTAATCTGTAGTGACTTGTTAGCCTGAGTTAGCCATTTTGGACTGTGTGGTCATAATAACTTTTGTTATTTCAAAAATATTTGTTTTCCCTAAAAGGTTGGCTTGTCTCTTTCTTGAAATAGGTCTCATTTTCTGGATCATTTAGAAACTTAATATATTAGAAAGAAATAAGATGATTACTAGCAGGCATGAACTAGTGTTACATATGTTGCAGCTAAAGTTCAGGGTACACAAGAAAAACAGGCCTGAGACGTCTCCATAATTTGTCAAGAATTCCTATGGTAGGAAGAGCTCAGACTGCAATTTTAAAGGGAAATTAAGAAGACAGATGTCTAATGGGAGCTAGTTTCCAGGCATAGGGGACTATTAAAAAAATAGCCTTGGGTAAATTTATCATTGTATATAAAATATATAAAAATTGGTTTCTTTTTTCAAAACTTGGGCCTGCATTTTGGTCATTTGTTATCGAGTTCCCTAACCTTTCAAATTAAGATCTATACAGCGCTAATGTTAATCTTGTAGATTACTAATGTCTGTATCTAGACCATCTCTGAAAAAGTCCACCAGAGAGTGAAAGTAGCAGGACACATACATTTCCTAGCAATATATATGTTCTCAAATAAATAAAACAGCTTTCTCCCTCAGGCAGATTTTTTTTGCATAGCTTTACTTTTTTTAACAGTAATTTCTGTACATCTTGATGAATGAGAAGTGTAGCAGTTTCTCTGACACTTTCTGTCCAACCCACATGCACTTTTCTTTTGAGTTATAAAGCTGAGGCACTGAGAGGGACTCATAGCAATCAAATCATCACAATAAGGTGTCTAGAAAGGTCAAATAAAATGTCTAGATGTGCTGGCCAATCAGCTAAATCATTCACCAAAGAGCCCTCAACAGAAAAATACTCCATTACTGTATAGCCAGAGCCAAATGCTCACAATTTTTATGAAAAATTAGGCTTTTAAACTGTTTAGTCAGCTGTGTTGTGCTATAAGAAAAAATGAAAAAAACCAACAGAATTTGCAATTAATAACAAAAATATACATTTGTAGTGCTGGCCACATCTTAAAATTTATAAAATGTTTGTTATTTTAAAGAGAATTAAATTTAACAAAAGTTGCAACAGCATGCCAGCTGTTTTTTAAAATGGTTTAGGCATGTATATATTAGGCATCTATCATGTGTCTAGGAGAAAGAGGGAAGACAGAAGAAACAGAAGCAAGCAAATTTAAAACGTATGTTTAAAATAGGCCACAGAAGACTCGGTGAATTACAGCACTAACTTGCAAGTGATTTTCTCATATAATTAAAAGGTCAAAGCAGTTTGACGAAATTGAATGTAAATTTAATTCCTGCTTTAGAACATTTGGCTTCAAAAGTTCCAGGTAGAGGTGAGATGCAGACTTTCTATACAATCCTTTTGTTGTACCTAACCAGATATTGACTGCTATCATCCAAGGACACATGAAGCTATAGGCTATCATTGATCTAATATAGCTTTGGTTTTCCATTATAAAAGGTTCCTTTTCATTAGAGTTTTAAAGGATCTAGTGTGAGAAAGTAAAGACCCTGCATTCGTGACCTGAAATAATCTACTCTTTATGAAAGGCTGACAAATCACAGAGAATCAAAGAACGTGCCTGCGGCTTGCAGAGGTTTTATCTGAGCCTAATCTAGGGGTCACTGGAAAATTCAATGCATAATTGAAGATTCATCAAAAAGAACTTCTCAGATTAAAAGCTACGTTTACTGTGTGAATGAGAAATCCTGGTGTGTTGCTTTGCTTCAGTGTTGTTTGAAGTCAGTTTCTTTTTTTAAAAATTCAAGAATAAAAGAAACAGCTCAAGGAAAATGAATAATTGCATCAGCTGCTGGTTTATCCTCCTAAAATGCAGCAGCTTTCCGCACAGAAGTGGACTTCCTATATTTAAGATAAGTGATGCCACTAATCCTATCACCTCACTCTACCAAGTAGGTCACAGCCGTCTCCCACTTGCTCTAGTATTCAATATTTTGTTTGCTTTCACAGGGTTTTTCTGTTCAGATCCTGGGCAAGGATTGGACAAGTGGAAAAATAATCTTGAAAGAAACTTGGATGTATTGTCCAAAGCCCACCTTTTGAATTATTTTTTTATTATATTTTTTTATTTAACAGCGTATTATTCTTAGCTGTTCACAAGATGCTCAAGACAGAGCACTGCCTGGTCCCAGGCCAGCCGCCTGCCATGAAGCAGCGTCTCATGAGGGAGAGTGTGGATGCAGCTCGGCTGGGACTGCGCCTCATGGACAGAGCAGACATGAAGCAGGAGAGTGCAGCGTGAAGCGAGGAAGCTGATTTGCCTTGCCTGTTGATCTGTAAGAGCACTGAAGCACTTTTCACAACAAAATAAAAAGCAATTTGATTTCAAGAAGAGTAAGAGAAAGTAGGTTCAGGGACATTCTGGTAGAAAAAATGCCTAAGAGTACCACCCTGAGTTTACAGATGACCTTATTCCAAGGGATCATTTTTGTGTCAAAGCCACGTCAAACAACAACACTACCAACAAACGGACAATTCAATGCCCAGTATAGCATGTGACTGGCCATGCCATGGTTAGTGACAGTAAAATGACAGAGGAACAACTGGCGATGAAGGGGATGGCAACTGCATCCTGTGGAGTGAGCAGATCTTTAATTTGAGGGATATATAATGGCTGAATATTACTGAAGAACAAACAACAGGAAAAAAGACCAAAATGCTAAGTGGCATCCACACACTGTGCTTTTTCAAAACTTGAACAATTCTCTGTGAGGGCCCTGAGAGACCACAACTATGCCTCAGCTGACCTGATCAGCCGCACCTGGGGCTCCTGCCCATGGGGACTCCATGTAAGCTCAAGCGCAAGACTCAGCTATGTTGTAGGTGTACCTGTGTTCAGTCCCATCCCTGATCTTGTTTCCTGCACCAACCTTGGATCAGTGCTGCAAGTAGCTTGTCTGCAGTCCTGTCCCTGGCCATGTCTCCTTGAATGGACCTTGGAGCTGTGTTGTAGCCTTAACTGTGGTCCTGTCTCCTTTTGCTGGTTGCTGGACTCCCTGTATGGACCTGGTTTATCATCTCACCTTCTCTGGGACTGTGGATGGCAGCTGCTTCCTTTGGTCCTTGACTGAGCTGTGCTGCTGGCTGCTGTGCCTCGCCTGCTCCCTCACTGCTCCTAGCCTTGCCTTGCCATCCTGGCTTCCTGCCTTGACCCTGGGCTTGCCTCCTCACTGCAGACTCAGCTGATGATCACTAGGCTGGGGTTGACCCCAATTGCTGTCCCTGAGCTGCTGGACTCACCCTGCACCTTGCCCATGCCCGCTGCCATGCTTGCTGCCGGAGGAAAGGCAATCAAAGCCAATAATATGCCCCTTCATATCGAATTTATTTCAATTTGCTCAGCAAATCATCCCTGCTTTGATAGACCATTCTGAAGTCTGCAGAAATCAACCCAAATCTTTCCTTTCTCCTCAGCAAGCTCTACATTGGCAGTGAACACAGATGCTGCTTACATCTAATGAACCAGTGCTATTCTAATAGCAAAATTCTCATCAATTTCAAAGGGAGAGGGAACAAACCTCAGGTCTCAGTCCTTGAACCCACAAAGAAGATGACAAAAGCAGTCCCTTGCAGAGCCTCTTTTAACAGAGGCCTTTATCAGTAAGACAAGGTGATCTTATTAACTTGCATGGGGAATGTGCATGGATACATACAGGATCTCTGCTAGCACAGAAATACAGATATTACAGGGATTTGTTTATTAATAAATCATCATGTAATAATTCACTATTATGAAGGAATTTATAACACAATATTATTATTTAGAACTAGCATCATATCCTCTCTTAGTACAGTTAAATAATACTGTATTATTATACTACAGTTACTAATTGTATTAATACAGTTAAAAATTTACTTAATATGTCCATATTTGGAAGTTAATTAAACCTGTTGTTTTATTAAAGAGTTTTAAAGATAGTTGTAAATGTTTAATTTGCTAAGCAGTTGCTATACTTATTTGCCCTGTTGTTCTTCCACATAGATGCGGAAGGCTGAAGTTCTTTGAAAGCCTGGTAAAAGTTATTTCTATGATCTGATTCTGATTAATGAAGTTCAGTGGGGCATAATTTGAGAAACTACTGACATTATTTACATACAAAAAATTAATCTCTTACCTCCGTTATCTTTTAGGTGTAGCGCTATCTTGGTGTCATCTATAAAGAAAAATCAAAGTTAGTTGTAGGAAAATTTTTCTAGGTCATGAGTCATTTTAGGAATGACTTTCTAATGTCAAAGAAATTCCACAATTAGAAAATGATTTGTGACTGAACTCAATGAGAATTAGATTGTGGTGTTCTTACTTACACTGAGCAACACTTTACTTTCTTACTACTAAATAAACATTTATGAAAGTGTTACAGTGTAAAGGAGGATTCAAAATACTTGTAAATAAGGGTACTAGAATCTGTCTCATAACACAAATAATACATGTGTGTCACATGTTCATACATAGTTTGAGCATTCTATCATATTAAGGATTATGAATGAACATATGACAGTGAAGTAAAACAATGACTTAATTCCTCTTCTAAGAAACATAAAAGTTCTATCAGTTTTAAATCCTATTTATTTCCATATTCCTCTTCTTGTGAGTTTTAATGAACAAAATGCCAGGAAACAATGCTGCTAATGCAGTCCAAATCCTGCACTGACAGTTCCTGAACTCTTGCAGCAAACAAAACCAAGATTCCCACCTTGTAATGCCTTTAGCTCAAGTTTTGCTGTCACAGGCCACTTAAAAAAAATCTGCACTCACTCATTATCTTTTCTTGAGTTAACACACAACTCCAACAGAAACATCCTTCTTGCCTCATTCTATTTTGTAGATTCTATTTGATTAATCTGGGTTAGCTGAATTTTCTCCAGAAGCAGGAAAGCAGGGTATCTCAACTGCAGAAAGGCAAGATTTAAGCAGCCAGTGGAACAAGGATGAGAACTGACATGCCATCACTTACCCAGTTAATTCGGTTCAGAAGCCCTATAGAAACTATTTCATAACAGTGAGCACTACATGAAAAGAACAGTGTCAACTGACTGAAAAAAAGTAAACAGGCAAATTTCAAAGAGGTTTTTAATTTGGGCTATCTCTAATTTTCACCTGGCTAAGTAAAATACTTAAAGGGATGCAAAATTCATTAAGTCTGAGATGGGAGTTCCTTCACTAACTTTAGCAGGACTCTCTCCATCTCCCATTTCAACAGGTTTTGGACTGTGGCCTGATAGGTAAAGGAACACAAGAAACTCATTATAACCACAAGTTCTCCAGACGTCTGCCTGGTTTGTCCATGCTCCCACAGTGCCTCCCCCTCCTCCAGCACTCATCCCCTTTGCACCGAACTGTTACGAGAGCAAGTTGCAATTTAAAAGCAGTAGCATACATTGCCTTGACTGCAACTCCCCACTCCTTCCACTGTCCCAAAGAGAAAAGGTCAACACGAACACATACTTAAAGGAAATAAATTACTTTTAGGCTTGTAAATGACACATTTGTACTATAGAATGATGCAGTCTATACACTTCACCTTCTGTGGGCAGGCTAGTTGGCAGGTGGGAAGTGGTGGATCCTCTGGTGGTCGTTAAAACTCTGAACTTTGTGGTGGTTGGCATAAGGGTGGTGATGGAATATGGCGGTGTTTCTGTTGTATCTATATTCTTCTCACAAATCTTATCTTTTGACTGTTAGGAAACAAAAAAAAATGAAGAGAAAATTAATTCTCAGTGGAGACTGTCACTGAATGAAGAATTTAAGCATGAACAAGCTGCAGAACAAAAACAATGAAAACAGAAACCCTTAATCACGGAATTTCAAGAGCTTGCTTTTCTTTTTTTCCCTTTGAAGTGCTCTACACAGCATTCAGCAACATATATTTTTCATTTAGCTGCAAAACTTATAATGCTCAATGGTTAACGACAAGGCTTCAAAGTCATCCCTGAATGCCAAACGTTATTTCCCCCAATCAGATTTTAACAACTGAGATTATAATTTAAATTCTCATTCTTCTATTGTAAATTCTTACTGCCATTGGTCTGGGTGCCATAATGCTTCTTAAAAAAGATATGCAGGAATTAAATTGTTGTTATTCATAGTGAGTAATGTGTAGTTATCTGGAACACTTAATTAAGCTTTACATGCAGTTATCACAGAAGATTATGCATATGTATGTAAAATGTGTGCACATATAAAGTCTATAGAGTATGTATATACCACACTACAGACCAACACATTCACTATATGTGTATTAATTCTATATAATATTAAAATTTCATGTATTATATGTGTATATATAATATAAAAATTACTATGTATTATAAAGTATAAACGATATATAAATCTTTTAATAATAATGATATATTATTTATATATACTATTTATTATATACTATAATATTTAATAATATATATTTATAATATTATATATTATAATTATACATAATAATATATAATAATAAAATAATATTTATATATACTATTTATTATATACTATAATACTACTACAATATTTTGATAAAAATCTCAAGTCATTTTTTCCCCCCAATTTCTACACACTTTAAAAATTCTGCAGGTGTAATGAATGTTTTCTTTTATGGATCACACAGTTTTTCAGGAAAATACATCCAATTAGCTAGCAGAAAATATGGGAACTGCCTGTAACTCCTGCTGTCCCCATTCAATTTAATGAGAAGTGGAATCCCACAAAGCCTCTTCATTTTATTGAGATCTGCCTGTCAAAAGCCAGTGGATGTTGTCTTTCTTTTAATATGTATGGTATTTTATTGTCCTTCATTTTACCAGAAACAATATATTACATTAAGAAAAGATATCAGTACCTGCAGTATAATTATTCTTTAAATTTCTTTATGTTTTAGCTTGTTAATTTCACTGATGCAATTTAATCAAAATTTAACTCAAAATCTATATTACAAAGAAGGAAACATTATTATAAGAATCCTCATTACTCATCCTCTTGAATGAATGCATCTACAAGTAACCTTTGTGTGCTAATTATTGATCCTTCGTTGAGCTCCAGCAGTCAGCTCAGGCATCATTCTGGAAGATGCTAAATAAGCTGTTGTTTCTACTCCAGGGAGCCTGAAAGCTAGACTGTGAGCAGCAATCAAGTAGCCTGAAATTGGCAAATCAAACTATCAGTTTCTCAGATACACTTAGTGTATCAATAACTTCCTCCCAGATCACGCACCAAGGCTTGGAGCACTAGTTGTGTTGACACAGGGGAGAAGCAGAATGGGATGCTACTGTCATGCAGAGAGCAGCTTTTGGATAACTTCATCTACAGGCACAACTGAGTCCTAGCTAATTATAATCCAGATTAAGGCAATACAAAAGTCGTGCACTATAATAACAAATGCTCCCAGTAACGTTTATTGTATGTTCTTGAACAGGTTGTCCTCCACAGACAAAAAATCTCACATAAATTCAGTTCTTAAATCAGCAGATTACAAACTGCAAAACTGAAGCTTCAACCTCATGTAACAAGGCAGTATGTAAGATGCAGTTATTTTGCAATTACTGTTATAAGAAAAGAAATTTCTTCCATCAGTCTGGATTTATATCATTACTTCTCTTTGCTTCTACTGAGAATAAAACAGAATGTGCTTTCCTAACTAGATACTTGGGGCTACACTTTGGCCTCACTTTCACCTGGCATTACACTTCAGAAAGGCTATGTTGCTGAAACTCAGGACAGAATTTAGCCCTTTCAACTAAAATGCAAAAATAGCTGCTTTTTAAAGGCCACCAGATTAAAAGTGTTGTAAAAAGAATTTGTTCCTATTACGACAATCCCCATATGAAAAAAAAAAAACCAAACCCCAAAAAACCCCAATCCCCAAACCAAAAAACCTTCTAAAGGGGGGACACTGGGAAAGAATCAGTAGCAATATATTTATGTATGTGTCTTGAAAATGAACTGCTCCGTACCAGGAATACCTGGAGTAACTCTCTTAGAAGCTATAGTCCACCACTGTCACAGTCAGATATCTTTCTGCTTGTCTCACTGCCTCTCCATGAAAGGAAATTCAAATGTCTTGTAGGTTTTTTGTTTTGTTTGGTTTTTGGTTTTTTTTTTTAATCTATTTGAATTCATCTATGTAATTCCTTCTGTATGAAATGATTTGGCCAGATTTCATAATCAAAATGCAAGCATTGCCTGTTTTTCACTTGAGATTACTCTGGCAGAGGGTTTTCTAAACTGTGGAACATCACAGTTTCTTCCCCTTTTCTGCCAAGAGTCAGAGATCTAAGAGAAAAACAGTGCAGGGACACTGTTTAGGGGCAGGCTTTCTGGAATTTTAACTTTTTATTTAAAGTATTTTCTCAGAGATAAAATTTTTACTTTGTCTCCATTTTATTCCCTCAAATGGGGAGTGAAATTGCTCAGCCTATTTTTCTTTATTATGGCTTACAGCATTTCCACTGAATGATAAATACAGCATGTCTTTGGCCCTGAAACCGTGCTTCATAATCTGAAGAATTTAATCAAATGCATCATAAGTGTATAAATGGCCTCTGATGGGCTGAGGATGTAAACTGTTCACATACCTCTTCAGGGCAGCCACTGTCTACCCAATCTTGCCGGTGACGGTCAAATCCACTGGAGCATCTTTAAATGATGAAATAGATAGAAGTTGTTGGGATGGAAATAGAAGGAAAACAAGAACAAGAAAGAAAGGGAGATGAAGAGAAGAGAATGACAGAGAGAATAAGTAAATGATGTGATTTAATTTAACATCCATATGATTTATGTGTTATTACTTTTATTTAAGATGCTGTCGCTTGCAATATGAATCAATCATTTAATCCATTTCAGTGAAAGGCACTTCAATGAATGAACCATTATTTTCTTCTTTTTTTTTTAATTTAGAGTTTTTAAATAAGAATATCTCCCTTCCACTGGATAATTATTCTTAAAACCACACCGAGCCATGGCATTTTTAAGTTTGATGTCAGCCATCTGGATGTAAATTGGTTTAATTATTTCTGTCCAACTTCTTAGCCATCAAAATTTAATCCCACCAAGGATGTAGTGAACCAGTCGCTGCTTTTGTCAGGCAAGGTAATCTGAGACATCATGATATACATATAACGATGCGATCAATGTTCACAGATTTAGGTAACACTCCTTAGAACACCCTTCATGACGATTAGAGAATACTATACAGCTGCTTCTACCTCCTCACTAGCTGCAGAAATTTTAAGTTGCATGCACATTTATCAAATTGTGTGATAACCTGTTCGCCATATCCTTTCGTATTTGCAATATGTAACAAAGAAATTTTAAAGCAACTTCTAACACTTTAATATAATGATTCCCAGGGCAATCCCCGTCTCACGAGAGTGTTATCAGTGTTTGTACAGTACCTTAGAGTTTCCTAGACAACAGGTAGAATTACAAATGCAAATGGAAAGCAGCATTAAAACATCAAGCAAATAACTAAACCATGACGCCTGTCTTTGAAAGACATTCTCTCCAGTTAGGATTTTAAAATATTTTCTTTTTTTTTTTCCTGCATTCATTTTCTGCAGTATTTTGTTATGAGACAGAATGGTATCATTTGGCATCCATGGTCATAACATACCTGACACTACAGCAAATAACCTTCTCTCTTTTAATAAGACTGGGAAAGCAAATAGCGCCACTGCTATGGTTAGCTCTATTTATGGGGCAATTTTTTTGTTCTCAATGAACTGAAAGATACCAAGACATGCCAAGTATGCTACTTCAGCCAAGGTAAATAGGGATCCACTTTGGAAGAGTGGAACAGCAGAATTGTTCTGAAAGTAGAAGAGGATATTCCAATAGGATGTAAACAACATTAACAACTCACTCGGGATTATAAACTTCTCTGCGTAATTATTCTGAGCAGAATCTGTAATGTCTTTGACAAAAGAGTTTGAGAAAATGTTGATTCTCATTAGCTGTACTTGCACTGATCTGCATTCCACCATTTGCAATGTTACTAAAAACAACACCCCAACCCTAACAGGTGAGCATTGGCTCACTCTATAGCAAATGACTTTTCCAAAAACCCACTGTAGTGAAGAAAAAAGATGCCCAAACCAGAAATGTATTCTAGAGAGTACAGAGACCTCCTTCCCAATACACGGGAATAGGGAATAAAGAGGAATTGAAGAATATGAAGAATTTTTTCTTCTTGCTGATGGGGAGTGTTGCCTCCCCATCTTTGGGGTGTTCTGTCTCCATGAATGTTTGAGAGAACAAGGAGGACCTTGCTAAGCAGAAAGAAATGACGTGACCTTCCAGTTATGAATACAACAAATTTTTTTGAAGTCTCAGTCTCTCCTACTTTTCTCTAAAGTTTAAAGAACTTCATTATCAACTGATGTGCCTATCTTGAAGGAGAACCAGACTAATTTTCAGGTGTACTGAATATGCACATACGCATTACATTTCAGTCATACTGCTCTGGATAAATTCTAATAAGCTTGACGCTAATCTCTACATCTGAAAATCAAGCCCAACATTTAGATATCACATCAAGCCACTCTGTAAATTTCTACAGTAGAAGCAATTACTGGAGTTACATATCCATGCTAATTCAAACCCAACTCTACTTAGACTAGTAAGGATTAATGACCTTCTATCTTAGATTTCATCTTGTATCTAAATGGCATCAACCTTAAGGCTCCAAAGATTGAATAAAAGCTTATCCCAGGTGCATTCATTTACAGTTATTAAGTCTTTTCTGACAAACTTCTGAAATGCCATGGCAGTAATGGCGCTAGTGCTGATTTTTACCCAGGAATTAACAAACCACCAAAAGTTGAATGCAACACGCAAGGACTTGGGATAGCTCTTTGAAATATCTGAGACACTCTTCAGATGACCCTACTTTAAAGAAAAATACATTAAACCCTGGACACTGTTTATTTAACATTTTCTATTGATGTAATGTTGAGTCCAAACAATATTATCAGAAGGCAGCTCTGTCAGGAACTAGATAGGCTCCAAGCAAACCTGTTTGTGAACTTCCTTTGAGGCATGAGTCAATGAGATATCAGCTGTAGCAGATACTATCATTGCTGCATTGTTAAGTTAGAATTCTGGGAACTGTCATTTCAGTGCACCACCCACTCTACCAACTGCATTTTTAAGACCTTCATCTAGTAGCATGGTGATAATTCCCTGTTGCCATTAAAACATTGGAGCAGATCTGATTAGCTATGCCATTTACGCCATCTGTCAACATGGCCATTTTATAACAACTTCATTTTCAAGTGATGACTGAAATCAGCTCCTAGCAAAGCAATAACAAAGATGTTCTAGGACATGAAAATAGGGACATTCATGAAATGTAAGGAACTCCAGGATTTGTGTGGAACTTGGGAATAACGGTTCAGGGAGCAAAGGGAGAATTTGAGCCTTTGCACGTATAGCAATGATGATTTGGTACAACTAATGCAGCTGAGTCTGGGTAACAAGAGAGATGTCAGAATCCTTTCAGTGAACTCTACGGAGATGAAGATGTCATCAGATCTACCAGATGCCATTTACCACTATTCGGCAGAGAATATTTAAATGACAAGAAGTGTCCATTCAGTGTATGAGCTGAAATGCTTTACTTCTATTTTAAGAGAGCTCAATGAGGATTGATAATAATAATAAAAAAAATTAGATACTGTGTATATAGAAAATTCATCAAGGTTTAACCTGTAAAAGCTAAAAACATAATGGAAAAATATTGTGAAGGAAAGGGACAAAATCTGAATGGAAAAATCTTTTCACCAGGTTGAGCTGGTATAAAACAAGAGCATTAAAATGCACAACACGTGTCCTATAAACCAACTATTCCCTAGTTCGTTTTTTTGTTTGTTGGTTGTTCCCCCACCCCCCACTAGGATATCTGTAACAGCATATGAAGAATGGATTTCTGGGAACTGAAGGGCATTCCAGAAATATGAAATGATTTCTTAAATACCATGTAATTACTCAGCTCAGTTAAAATGTTTATTAACTCCTCTAAATAGAAAGTTAAACTGGAAAATTAAATAGAAAATTGAACAGACAGAACTCTTTTCTGCCTTTAACCACTAAGGAAGACACATCACATTAAGAAGAGTAAGACACTTGCCAAGTTGTTTGAATTACTAAAAATAAAGTTAGAACACTTTAAAGTGGAATTTCTTTCCAAGCTGAGGGAGATAGGAAGTAAAATATAAAAATAAATAAATATATTAAAAATACATATATACATGTAATTTAATTTAAAATTTAATTTAAAAAAAAAAATAATAAAAAAACTGGAAGCCTTGAACTTTGTGTCTGTCCAACTGAAAAAAAACCCTAATCACAGAGCAATTTTGGGAGGAAAAAAGCACTATCTTTGTGCTCTGTCTGGCTTTTCCTCTCTTTACCACAAAGCAGGCTCCATTTTGGTTCCTCCATCCTTTGAATATCACTTTCTTGTCACTCTGAGCTATCTGGGAAAAGACTGCATTTTCCTCCCTTTGTTATTTTCCACTTTCCCTTGTCACAAATGCAGAACTTTATCACAGCTTGAAGTGCTTATGAAGTTCATGTGAAGTGTCACTGTGAGTGACTGTGGTATGAATTTGTAAGGTATTTGAATGGTATTTGTGCTTATCATTTAGCTCAATACACCTAGTTTAGATCTGAATTCAAGCATAAATGTGTTTTCTGCATTTACCCTTTATTTAAATGTATTGCTTAATTAAACTGTACTTCAGAATAGAATGACAATTTGAATTGTTAGAAGATGATTTGCTCATAAGGTAAGAATAGCTAAGAATATTAAACATGCAGCACTACAAACAGGCTGTACCATTTCATTGTTTATGAAAAATTCAAATATAATTACTAAGGCATAGTTAATACTTGATGCAGCCTATCTGTGTCTGCAGTGCTGAATTCCATCACTGTCTTAACGTTGCTTGTCTCTCAAAATTTCCACCATTCAGGTGATGATAGGGAGGATCGGAGGGTGGTACATGTTTCAGCAGGTAATCTTCAACCTGATGATGGTTCCACAATTTCATGGGCTGGAAAGTTTGGAAAAATACAGCTACATATTCTGTACAATATAAAGTACTCCTGCTATATTATGTAAACCGAGAATTGAAAAGATGTTAAAAAAAAAGCTGCTATTTTACAGTAAAAGAGATTGAACACGAGTAAGACTTGATATTTGTAGCTCTGACATAACATGTGAATAGGCAGTAAGAAATAAGGACTCCCATAGGGAATTCTAGCAGTTGGAAGAGTGTAAGAATAAAAGTGGGCTAAATGAAGTAAGTTTTATTTCCAATTCAACTGAAAGAAAGGAAAAAAACTCGAGTTAAAGTGAGACTTGGCAGAGTTCTGGTTAAAAAAGAATAGGAGGATATTTTCTATAATCTTAATGTCAGTTACAACAACAAAGGAAACAAGTTGAGAAGCAAAAAAAGAATAAAAAATAAGCTTTTGCTAAAGGCTCGGCTTTGAATAACTAGAAGGAAAAAGAAAGTATAAGAGGAGGGCCCTAGAGTCAAATCTATGAGATTATGGTATCAGAATTTCCAACAGAATCAGCAGAAAATAATAACAACCAAACATGTTCTCTGGGAAGGAGCCACACTAAAATTACTCTCTGATAGTAGATTACATTCCCCACTGCCTTTGACTTTGTGCATTTGTACCTGCACAAAGTGGGTGTAAAGAGGTAATAGCAACAGAAATTAGCAGAGAATTCTGATCTGTTGGCATCGGTACCTGTTTTACACACAAGAAATTACTCGGGGTTCGAGGCAAAGAGCTCTGAAGCACTACTGGGTGTACTTCACACTCTTGTTGTTGATCCCAACTAGCACAATTGACCTGCCTTTCTCACCTTTACCTCATTGTCTGAACTATTTCCTATCTTTGAAAATTCAAAATTATCTCTTCAATTTTAGGGTGGATGCTCCCATGATCTTACACTTTTTTCCCCAGTATTACATGTTACGTTTCCTTCTGGTTAAATAAATAAAAGTGAAGGGCCAGCTGTATTTTGAAAACTGCTTTATAATGCTTTGCACTGACAACTTCAGAAATACAGTTAGCCTCACATACCCCTTGCTTCGTCTCTTGTTTTTAAAATAAAAATATGAAGGTCACCTTTGGAGAAAATATTTCCTTTTCTACTTTAGAGATGAGGAAATAGAGCATAGGGACATGGAAAAGATTCAGCTGAGATAACATAGAATTCCATAACAGAACCTAAAGTCAAACCCAGATTTTCTGAAAACCTGACAAGCATACACTAATTTGTAGCTCCTACGCTTCCCATAGTACTCCCAGACATATCAATTGTAGAACTGGGAATGATATTGAAAAACATCAAGTCTCTAGTGGCAGGCACCAAGGCACAGATCTCATTTACACATCGGCTAAGCTCCGTTTTTTATTCATATACTTTTACTGGGATTTTGCTCCTTTATAAAAAAACACTGATAACATTAACAAGTAGTAGAGTCCTTGGGACAGGATGAAAGTGGCCTGGTGCCTAGAGATTGTATGAAATAGGGCTATTCACATCTCTGTTATCACACATGGAGGCCCAGCAATTGTGCAATACATAACATGGCTGTTTCAGTACTAGTGGGCATCAGCATCTGGGCTGATGGAAAGAGAAGTGCAGAGATGTTTTGGTTAGGCTAGGTTACTGCTCCTGTTATATCTCATTCCCAAACATAAAAAGACTAAGAAGTCAAGGGAAGCAGGAGCTATGACAGAAGAAGGAGGCATAATGTGCTAACTTGACTCTACATAAGCCAATGTTTATATGCTTATAAAAGTGTGCCAACAAATCAGGAGAACATTCTGCACAAAGAACACAGTTTTGAAACTGCATATTCATACTACTGCGTTTGTGGAAAGTATGGATGAATTAGGGTTAAGAAAAACACCTGCTGTAAAGGCTCAGTGAATTCTTCAGCTACTGAACAAAAGAAAGGAAAGGCATGAATCATCCTGTAACTGATTTTGTTCAAAGGACCTTAAAGTTCAGAAAGTTACTTGTTTCCCAAATTAGTATTCTACTTGCATCTCATTTTTTTCTCTAAAAGTGAGTCAAATTCTGAAGTCAACGTTTAGCAAGAGCAGTCTGCAAAACAGATTACCAAAGAATTACAGAACAGTTGGGGCTCATCAGTTTCTTCATTAATTGTATATATTAATATTTGTTTTGATATCTGGTGGGAAGCAAGTGGCTTCATTAATGGTATATGATAATGTAGATATTGGAAGAGTTAATAGACCTGAATAGAAGGGGACTGAAGATGTAATGGTGCACAGAAAAGCCTTGATATTTAGGAAGAATACTGAGAAAACTTCGTTTATTTCCCTGAAACTGGGAATACCTCCTGCAGAGAAATATTAGAGTCCCCACTATTTAGGTGACTGGAAAGACTGATAAAGAATATATCCTATAGAGAATCAGTAGAATATGTTGAGAAATTGAACAGTTTGCCTTAGCAGGTCTTCATCTCAGTTTATCCGAATTTTATGAAGAGACATGCAGATTTCAGATTTGTCTAAGTAAAAATTTCTGGCAACATCGCATAGGAGTCTGTGTATAGCAATATGTCAAATTTAAGATATTATGCTAATAAAAAGAGACTTTTCATTTATGGCCCTTCCTTAAAGGAAGGCTAGGAGACAGATATGATTTCAGTGATGCTCAAGCTTTATTGAGGAGTACAACCATCAGAGGCTAGCTCTTCTGGAAGGCAGTTAAGACTATTGTGATCATTCTAGCTATTTCTATACTAGTAAAATAAACATGCCCAGAAATGTTCCTTGGCACTGAAGACTGCTGGCACAGAATGGCTTACGCCTGAACAAGTAAACTCTCTCAACCTTGAAAAGAAGGAGGCTGCACATAAACTGCCAATTGGGAATAATCCCTGGAACACTCCAACTCCTGCACCATGCCTGGGAACTGTTCTGGACAGTGCTCCTGGGCATGGACTGAAATCACATCAGGGAACATCATAACTATTTAATGGCACACATAATTGTTTTCCAATGCACAGGAAGCTTCTCAGGCTCTGTTTAATTTGCAAGTAATTCTATGTCGAAAAATATTTGGTATGGGAAGATGAACTACAGCTGTAGAAGTGGCTGTTTTGTACAAGTGCTGAACTGACCATTAAACAAATCTGACTGTGACTGCCATTCTGCATTATATTTCAGTGAAACAAAAAAAAAAAAAGTAAAGAAAAAGAAAATTTTATATAGTGTAAAACTTTCAATTGAAAAAATTCTTGATTTATTCCATTAAAAAATACTTGATTTATTTAATTCTTTATTTTATTTATCTCCCTTGGAATGACAGCAGAGGAAATGAAGAGCGACAGTCACAAAATTGGTGGAAGACAGATTTCTCCACAGTAATGCAGTGGGTTAGATGCTTATATGAAGGGAAGAAAACTAATTTCCACAAAAGTACATTAACAATCATCCTATAAAGTATCCTAGAGTCAGGGATGATAACGTGGGCTGCCTGTCTCCACAGACTTGTCCTGAATTTCTGTCCTGAACATGGAGGTCTTCTTAAATGCTTTGTTATCAGTTTCTGTTCTTTCACTTTTTATATACACTTGGAATAAGGAAAGAAAGAGGCAGTTGAGAAAATAATTATCTAGCACAAGAATTTAGGATACGATGGGGAGGTGGCACGTGGGTTCTGTAATATAGTCTCGTGAACATCAAATATTCGATAAAAGATACACAGCAACTAACTTCTTGGAACGTACCATTTTCCCACAGTCAAGAAAGGAGTTAGGAACTACAAATTAAATTCATCTCAGACATGAAAGGAAGAAATTTGATACCTTGTTCCTGACTAAATTAGTGTTCTGCCAAGAGGGCCTATTGGACAAAATGCACCTACTGCACAATCATTATTTTTGCTAATCCATTAATGAAGCTTTTTCTGTAACTGAATTTATCCAACAATTTGTCCTGAAGTCATAAAGCTTGGGTTGGTCAAATTTATGTATTTTCTTTGTTCATTGTTGGAAAAGAAAAAAAATCCCAAGTCGTCCAGCTGTTGTAAGCAGTAAAGTTGATTTACTTCAGTCCATTGGAGAAGAAGGCAAGGTAACTGGAAAATAGCAGTAGCACTGCTCTGTGTATAGTGATGCAAAAAAGTATTACAAAATGAGGAATTACAGATAATGGAACTAACCTGTTTCAGTACTATCCTACCTTTTAGGATTAAGAATTCAGTTAGGACTACAAAAAATAATTCATTTCATTAGAAGTACCTTGCTTATATATTTGGTTCATAAACTAGGACAACTGCTGTTGTAGGGCCTAACTGCTCTCTTTAGAAACTAAACACCACTTAAGTTTTCTTTTTTTTTAAATTTTTTTCCCTTAGTTTCCATATTAGAACTTTGAAGCATTTTTGTCTCCAAAGTCAAAACTCCTTATATCCTGCTGTACTTGATTTCAGGAGTAGTGACCATGAACTTCTTAAAAATTCACTATTTTCATTAAGGGAAGAGACCAGATAATTTACTTCTAACTTTTCTAGTGGCACAGGAATAGTAGGTAGCATAAAATAATAAAAAAAACCCTATATATGATAGTCAACAGAGAGAGAAGTGGAAAAAATATCAGTAGTTTAGCAAATAAAGGTAACTCTTCCGGATAAACGATTGTTAAGGAAAAGGTTAAGGATAGGTTAAGGAAAAGTTAGCAAATTTCAGAGGTATGAAAAAGAAATGGGTTGGGGCTTTACACACACAAGAAGTGGAAGAAATAGCCTCAGGACCGAGAAGACAACCTAAGCAGGGTAAAAATTAATCTGTAGACAAGATGATATCTGATTATTTTAGGTCAAGATACACAATAGTGAGACAACCAAAAAGGATTTTGAGACCCTGACTTCATTCCTGTGTCTTTGAACCTGTGCTCATACAGAAGAGGTTCTGACCTGCAGATGTCAAAACCTTCTTGAAGCTCTGTCTCTGAATTCAGGTAAAGTAGGTAAAATTTCTGCCTTACCTGGTAACTTCCCTCTCAGTGTTTTTGAAGTAATCTTTACTCTTGTGTTTAAGTAGTTGTCTTGTTTTTGTTCTCATTTCTGTTCTGTATTCACTTCATCATCCTCTACCTGTATCTCACATTACTGTACCATGCAAATTAACTTCATAACTCTTTTGCATTATACTTTATTTACCCAGCATAATGCATGAGCATTAAAGCAGAAATCTTTTCATTTATTATCAGGAAAGCCTGTTTTCTTTGAGCTGTGTTCCTTGCACTCTTCTGATTATACAATTAAGTCTAATAGTTGCATGAGACCACCATTTGAGACATTATTTGGGAATCAGCTGGACTATAATGCCTGGTATAGAAATTCAGTCCTTAGGTAGCCCATCACATGGTATAGAAGAATGACCAGAAGTCTGAGCCAAGCTTCTTAAAATCTCTAGGATACGTATGAGTTGCCTGCTGATGCATCTGTCTGTGGAGCCCTTTCAAGTGTCAGCTTTCACCAGTGACATAGGAACATGTTTGAATCCGAACTTGCCGGTAGTAGCTATCAATGTAAGAAATGAACAGATCAAAATGAAAAAAAAGCAGAGAAGAATTTGGGGCTGCTGTGTGACTGACCATCGTGCAGTTCTGCCAGAAAATGACTGTTTAATCCCAGAGTGAATGCCGGTTTAATAAAGCAGGGCAATACCCACTATTATGGCTATAGCACTCAGGGTAAACAAACAATGCAGAATTAAGCCTGATCTCAAATCCGTTGTGATTTGAAAGATTTATGGCTGGCATAGAATTTGTAGTTCTAGTTATAAATGGTTCATCAAAGACTGAACGTGGTTTTGTCTTATTGTTCTAATACAACAAACGAAGAATAAAAAGTTACTAGTATATAAAAGAATTGCAAAAAAAATTTCTACAGAAAAGAGCTGTGCTACCTACCTATTTATCTAGTGTTTTATCACTGTGGTATCTTAAGTCCATCTGTGAAATTAAACATGGAAATTAAACACAGATTTTGTGATCTTCCTTCCAAATTAATCAGCAAAAGTAAATATTCTCAAAGGTATAAATAACAGATGGATGTCTATTTTCCCTCCTCTCAACAGGATTTAAGTACTTAACTGTCGTCTGTATCTTTGATAACTACTTCCCACATTTATAATAAACACCCTTAGGAATGTGATATATTTGGTAGACCTACATGAGACAGACTTTGCATTAAGATCTTAAAACAGTCCAGACAGTGGTCGTTTTTGTATCGACTGTGATATCTATGTCATGGCCAAGCTGTGTTGCAAAACTGGATACCACAGAAACCTGAAGAGGGAATAATGAACAGAGTTTCTAAGTCCCAGAAGACACAGCAATGTCTCTGGCAAGGGAACCAATTGTCTAGTGAAACCAATCTCAAATTTTGAAAGGCAAATAATATGGTAAGAAACACAAGTATACAATATGAGTAGTGCGAGTGATGTGGCTTAAATAAATCACTGTGTTTATATCCAGATTAAGAAATTTCAAAATGTTTCCCAGTCTTCAGATCCAGGATTTAATAGAAAATATTTCAAAAGAAAGATTAGGGTTTCAGAGTAATTAGAATTGTAGCAATCTTTTGCCCATTTCCTAGAAATAATTTAAAGTTTTGTAACCCAGCCTTGCATTTCTTAAAAATCTGCATCAGTTATGAGCATGACTGTTGTCCTCATGTTGTTCTGATTTATTCAGGAAAACAAAGCAGGCACACATATGTAAAAGTGTGTGACTAATGCTTCAGCTGTAAGAAAACTGGCTAGTTTGTGTATTAAAGCAGGATGCAAATTAAGTTGGGTAGATACCAAATCTATTAATGGTAGGATAGCGATAGTTTTATTCTCTAGCTTGGGGCTGCTGAGAAACATCAGCAAGTGGAAAGGAGGACACTGCAGAAGAACATGTGGAGAAAGGAAACTTGAGGAATGAAGCTCATAAGACAAAGTTCTACTTATGCAGGAAAAACGTCAAGTGTTTGCCCTGAAAAAGTATTTCACATAGCTCTCAGGCAGTATCTGTTCGTTTTAAGGTATCAGCTTTGAATCACCAGCAGCAAGAGGACGATTCTACTCTAGAGGGTCCCACACCTTATCTAGCGAATTGGCTGGTCTTGCTCTGACATGTCCTAGGCCCCTGAGAGCTACTGCATCTTCACTAGAGTTCTCTTCAGAGACTGAACTTTTTAGGTATATTTGTATTAATCATAGGAACTGTTCCAGACAATCTGTGCTCAAGGGGAATTACAGAAATTCCACAACAATTCCACGGAATCCAGTGACTAACAAATTCCACAAACTTATCAAAAAATCTAGAAAGGCTGTTTATCTGCTATTTATCCACATATCAATCTCAGCAAAAAGTTAGTTCATCTGGCTGCAGGCTAATGTTCAATAAAAACATTTTAAGAGCTCAGGATCGTCTATGTTCCATAACAGTACTTTAAAATGTACCTTTATGTACATTTTACTGATATGTACATCTTTACCGTTATGTATTTTTAAATATACCTTCAGGCTCACTGAAGCTTACACTATCTTCTAAATAGAACTGCCATCCCACTTGAGAAGATCTATTACTATGATCTTATGATGCTTCTTTCATCAAACAATGCCATCCCTGGGCTCACTCTGGTTTGAGAAAATGCTTTGTTCATTAAGCACTTCGGTGCCACTTTCTTTTCTTGCTTTACTCCCATCAGGCTTGCCGTGCATATAAAATTCTCAATTATTGAATGCTAATTTCCTAACAGTTTCTTGCAGTTCATGTGTTCAAATTAGCTCGTCAAATTAAGAGCGAGCATCTTGAAAAGGATTTGAAGAAGTTGGGTGTGGAGCAATTTTCTGCTCAATAAAGTATAGATCTAGTTATCGTAGTGTTCTTATCAGTAATGTATCAGGGCTGACAATATCTACACATTCATTCTCGATACATTCGTTGCACTTGATTAAAATGACCAATTGCTGTCTCAACACAACTTTCAGAACAGAAGAAAAATATGTTGTGTTTTAATCAGAGCAAAATCTGACGAAGGGCCAGTATTTCTACTTCTCAGATTTTCAATATGATTGCTCCATAATTGGCAAAGAAATAGTATATAATTTAGAAAAATAGTACTGACATTACTTTTCATTTATCACAAGGTAAATTTGATCTAACTCAATAATCTGATGTTAAGACCCAGGTGTTAGGACTCTGCCGTGTTTTCATATAAAACTACTCTGGTATAAAGAACCGCTGTAGTGGAATACAAATTTTAGAGACAGGCAGAATCTGGGCACATTTCCTTGCCTTTGCCTGAAGCAGCAGTATGATCAGCAAATTCATGAAATTATACACACTGATAGAACGGAATATATCTTACAGAATTTTTATTTTAAAACTCTACTCCTTCTGAAACATTTAAAATGAGATCTTCCATGTCATTTGTATATGAATCTATTAGACTGATTGGATTATATATGCTCCCTCTGGTGGTTTACTTAATCCATACAAATGCCTCATTTTTTAAATTTTATTTTGTAATCCAATGGCTAAGATCCTGTGGCCAATTTTGTAACAGCAGCACACTACTGTCAATTAAATAGTGTTGGGATAAAAACAGTCCCAGTAAAAATCAGCAAGTCCTCCTCCCATCTTTTAATTTGGAATTGAAATATGTAATATCCCTAAAGTAAACAAACAAGGAAAATTAAACCTTCAAATAGTTAAAACCAGGAAGCATTTAAAAGTGTGCATTTGAACCAACCTACTGGCCTTCTATGATGGAATGACTACATCAGTGGACACGGAAAGAGCTATGAATGCCATCCATCTGGACTTGTGTAAGGTCTTTCATATGGTCCCCCCCTCAACATCCTTCTCTCTAAATTGGAGAGATATGGATTTGGTGGGTGGACTGTTCAGTGGATAATGAATTGATTGGATGGTCATATCCACAGGGTAGTGGTCAATGGCTCAATATCCAGATAGAGATCAGTGACAAGTGGTGTCCTTCAGGGGTCTCTACTGGGACCAATACTGTTTAATACCTTCATTAATGACAGACAGTGGGACCAAGTGCACCCTCAGCAAGTTTGCGCATGACACCAAGCTGAGTGGTACAGCTGACATTCCTAAAGGACAGGATGCCATACAGAAGGACGTGGACAAGCTTTAAAAGTGGGTCCCTGTGAACCTCATGAGGTTCAACAAGGCCAAGTGCAAGGTCCTGCAACCTCCAGTATCAATACAGTTTGGAGGATGAAGGAATTGAGAGCAGCTCCACCAAGAAGGACTTGAGGATACTATTGGATGAAAAGCTGGACACGAGCTGACAATGTGCACTTGCAGCCCAGAAAGCCAACTGCATTCTGAGCTGCATCAAAAGAAACATGGCCAACAAGTAAAGGGAGGTGATTCTGCCCCTCTGGTCTCATGAGAGCGCACCTGGAGGACTGCATCCAGCCCTAGAACCCCCAGCACAAGAAGGACATGGACCTATTCGAGTGGGTCCAGATGAGGGTCACAAAAATGATCAGAGGACTGGAACACCTCTCCTATGAAGACAGGCTGAGAGAGTTGGGGTTGTTCAGCCTGGAGAAGAGAAGGATCCGGGGAGACCTTATTGTGGCCTTTCAGTTCTTAAAAAGGGCTTATAAAAAAGATAGGTTCAGACATTTTGTCAGGGCCTGTAGTGATAGGGCAAGAGGTAATGGTTTTAAACTAAAAGAGGGAAGATTTAGACTAGATAGAAGGAAGATTTTTTTTTTTTTTCCCCATGAGGGTGGTTTGACACTAGAACAGGTTGTCCAGAGAGGTGGCAGATGCCCCATCCCTGGAAACATTCAAGTTCAGGTTGGACGGGGCTCTGATCAAACTGATCAAGTTGAAGATATCCCTGCTCATTGCAGATGTGTTGGGCTAGATAACCTTTAAAAGTTCCTTCCAACCCAAAGCATTCTACGATTCTGTGAATAAAAATAGAGCTCTACAAATGGTTGCTTATGAATGTAGGGATGAGAGTAAAAATATTTTCAGGCTCATAAGGTAACAGTCCCTTCCTTGCACCATCCTAAGTGTTTTGCCGCCTTGCACTGCAATGCCTAAGCTTGTTATCTCACCCATCAAACCAACAGTAACTTCAGTTCTATGCCCTATTGTAATTTCTTTGCATAAGAACTTTTTTTTAAGAGCTTCATAGTTTTGGTAAAATATGCTGAAGGGCTTAGACCAAAGGATGTCACAACAGGAAATGTTCACTAATATTCACTGCACAATTAAGCTAATGTACCTGCACTCTCAGCTGATGAGTATTTTTGATCCTGATCTCATCCATTGCCTTTCCCTGCTCCCTAATGGAATCTACAGCCTTTGTTATGGTGTCAGCTATAAAATAAAGGGTGAGGGAAATGCAGATACTAAACAGTAAGCAATGTGTAGAGAAAGCCCCTGTGATTCTTCTTTGAATTTAATTAATAAATCCAAGTAAATAATTTAATAAATTAAGGGGTTTACGTAGTCAGAGAGTATGATATTTATTTTTGTGCTTTTTTTGTAATTCTGTATGGGTAGTGCTTTGGTCAGCCAATAAATATTTTAGATTACATACGACTGTTACTTATGCTACAATATTTGATTCAACACAGTGCTTATGGAAACAGGTACTGTCAGGTGGGACATACATAAAACCAAACAAAAACTCTAGTCCTTTTCCTCCTCCTGATATTAAAAATTTCCAGGCATAAACTGAGATTTGAACGTTAACTAGACATGTTTCCAATTTCTTTCTAAAGGAAGAATAAACAAAGAAGACATTTCAAGCTTGCCCAGAAGTTCAAAGACAAATAATAGGTAACCATTTTTTATCTCAATTACCATAGGGGTACTATGGAAAACTGTCACTTCATATTTCAACTGTAAAATATTTTCTTATGAACTGCAAGTACCTAAAGGTTTTCTGTTCCCCGCTTTCCAGCTAATCAGCATGGAATGCAAAACAACTTGTTTCTTTATTACCTGCTTAAATGGGAATAGTGATTAGCATAATAAAAGATTAGAAGTATCGAGACTTAAATCACATTATTGCTACTGTTCCCAGACATATTTCTGATTTCCCACTTTGCTCAGAACACATTCTATAAAAACCAGCTATAACCTTTTCATTTACACAAGTAGTGTGTAGCTGGCATACGGGATTAAGCATTGAAGTGAAATGTATCACAAACGGGATTCTTTCATCTTTTGAGTCTAGGATTGTTTTAAGAGTACAAGAAGCTTAGGGAGCCGTGCACATACACATGGGCAGAATAACTCAGCCTAGAGTGCATGGAGTGTCCTGGCTTGTCACTACACATAGAAAGTCCAACAGGGGAATTTGTGCAGCCCATTCCAGGACACATTTCAAACTGGGGGTTTGTACTCCACAGGTCAATACCATGCACTGGTATGATTTCAAACCAGAAATCAGTCTGGAAAACAGAGACTCTTAAGTATAAAAGTGCATTTTAGCACTTAGCATGAGCAAGACCTTCTTGCGAACCGGGTCACCCTAAGCTGAATCTCTCTTCCCTTGCAGACCTGAAAAAGCCCCCAGCAGGGCTGCCTGGACAGCACTGGCAGGAGCGGAGCCCTTAAATCTCCAGGCAGCCATTGCCTGAGGGTAATGGATCTGCTCTGAGCTGGAGCCGTGCAAGGGGGTATGAGTTTCAGTGCTCAGGCTTAAGGACCTGGACATCTAATGGGCCACCTTTCAGGGGTTACTTAGGTTTAGAGGAACCACGTTCACCTACCTCATGTGCCTTAGGGGATTATCAGATCATTGTGAGACTGTTGTGTAAAGGGCAGTATCACACATAATGAGTAGAGGAGCTTCATGGATCTCAGAGACTTTACTGCTGAACCCTGCTCAGACCCAAGCAGCTGTAGGTATTACCTCAGACAAAGTATCTAAGCCCTAGAGTCTTAGATACTTTAAACAAGTTTGGTGAAAAGGTACTTTTGATACTGCTCTCCTATTCTGCATAACGTCCCTTGAAAACCTAAGTGAGTCAGCCAGCAAAACACCCTTGTGGATCTAGCTGTTAGGCTTTTGTCTGCCCTTGGCATAAGGCAGCCACTTCTGAAGATTTAAAGTTTGAATATAAGTACCAACAGTGATAGCTAAATAAAACTATCAGCTAAGTTGTTCACAGCTCTTGCTCTTAGTCCTTCAGTAATCCAGTTCCCTATCTCCAATGTTGGAATGATAGTAGCACACTGAACCTGAGGGATGTTGCAAGGATTGAGAGATGCTTCTATCCTGTGTTAATGAACTGAAGCATGAGACACAAACCTGAGTCTACAGCATGCATAGATTGCAAGCGTGTGCTATTTGTCTGCTTATTTCTGAACTCACTGAAATATCACTATCACTTCACTGCTGAAATCTGAGACTTTCCTGAAGTTCATCAAAACAAAACCACCAATATCTACAGAATCTGAACATAAGTCTTTTCAAAACTTTGTATAAAGGTGGCTTTTAAAAATTCCTTGATCATTTAAGTGTCGTATTTCCATTCTATTGCAGTGCCAACTCTTTTGAAGTTAATAAACACAATTTATTTCTTGGGCAGTCAGCTCCAAATCTTTCCAGGGGAACTCACTATTTCAATAACACGAGCAAGTTGTACAAATTGAACCTATAATATAACAGCAAAGTTGCCTTAAAGATTCCAAAAACTTCCCTAGGAAACGACATCTCTAACATGCAGGCTACACCAAGTCCCTAAAGTATATAAACATTTTCAGAAGCATGAAAAGACGATATAAACAGATCTAACATTAATGAATTATCCCAATTTTAACATACTGGGAAGTCAGAGATAATGAAGAGCATACAATCCAAGTTTCAGCCACAGGTGACTACTCTGAGACAGATGCTAAGTGTTTGTGGCATTTTGTAGACATAGATCCTTGTGCAGGAGAAAGCTATGATACCATCTTAGCTTATATATTTATAGTTAGTTTCTTTTACTTATGGAACAGTTTTACTTATGGAATAGTTACAGAACATACATAGTTTAAAAAAAAATAAAGCTCCTAGGGGCATCCGTCTGCTGAAGTCAAAAGAAAATGATATGCCTTTGCTTTAGTCATGATGAAACTGTATGACATATGGCATATTGGATTTCAGAGTGGATAGTTTGATGATCCCTTATGAAAAGGGAAACTGTGATTTAAGCCTGTAGAGAGTGACAGGAATAGAGGATTTTGCTCTGAATGACCTACAAGAAGAACCTGACTCTCTGAAGATTGCAGAGTTTGCACAACAGCTGGCTGAAGTTACAGGTGGGAAACAGCCCGCTGTTGTAGAATAGTTATTTTCCTTCCAACACAGATTGCCCACATGGGGGAGTACAGTAATTCTGCAATAGTTCTGCTGGTCAATTTTCCTTGTACAGCTACAGGTTTTATATACACTTTCTGTTTTTCCAAAAACCATACTTTGTTGTGTGAATGCTGCAATATATGGTTTAAATTTCATGCAAGTAAAAAAAATATGCAAGACGCTGTTCTCAGTAGTAATGTTGCTCTGGCTAAGTGGGGTCATAATTTGTTGAGAAAAAAGGGTTGAAGAACTGGTATAGAGTTTTGTTTCTCACTGGATACATGTTTGCTTGTTATCCACATGGAAGTCTGTCTACTCTGGGAGATCTCACTTTAGAGTACAGAAGTGTTGCTGCAGCTCCACAGGAGGAACATCACTGTCTGTTACAGCCAAATCTGACCCTCATTGCTCCCTAACAGCAAACAGGCATTTTCCCTTGGCAGAAATTGGAGCACTAGATTAGTCAGAATATTATTGCCACGCTGGAAACCTGTCACTATCAGCTCAAAGCCTTCTTCAGGCTTTTGCACCAAAGACTAATTACCTTCCCCACTCTGGGCCTTACCTACAGCCAAGAGAGACAGCTTTTGGTTTCTCACCTCCTAGACCAATGTGTCCACTCAGATTTGCAACCCAGAAGCAGTGCTACAGAAGCAACCCAGGCATTACTCCTAAGCATCTGCTTCTGCTTACTTAAAAAACCCCTACAAGCATTCATTTGAAAGTAGACCGCAAATATTAATTTTCTTTGTATCCTAGGCACTTCTGAAATGTCTAAGTTAATACTTCACGTAATGCTTTGCTCTTGTTTTTCCAAGCAGATTTTCTTCTGCTGCAGCAGAGCAATGTATATCACAAGAAGAGATAACAGTCCAGGTTGATTTACAAGGCTGGTGACTGAAGAGCAGTGACACAGAGAAAAAGCTGGAGCACTGTGATGAAAGAACTTTCCATCCTTTGTGATTTTTAACCACGACAGTTAGGTTTTCTTGTTGACCAGGTGCTTCTTTATCACATGCAAAAAGAACATTTTAACACAGTGAATTTATTTCTGAGGGGAGCAAAATCACAACGTGATCCTGAGCAGTCTCCTGTGATCCAGTCATCTCCACGGAGAATGGAATAAGGCCTTTTTTTGTGTCCCCCTAAAATGAATAACCATGATGAGGAACAGCAAGCTAAAAAAAGACAGGAACTGGACTAGAAGGAAAGCGAGAGTATCTAGAACTGGTAGGGAGCAGAAAATTGTCACAGTTAAGACAGGAAGGAGTCCTGATCACAATGATTCTGCAGTGTAATGTACTCTAACTAAATAAACATTCAGTCTTCACATTTTGGAAAGCCTCTTTTCACAATATATGTATCCTCTTATTATTTCAGATGTGCTTCTCTATAGAACTGAACTGGTTGAAATAAGCTGCCTATTTCAGAAGCTGGAGGAGATGGGCCAAGCAAAGCAATGGGGCCTAAACCAGCCATCATCACCAAACCCAAGTTTCTGGAGAAAATAAAAATTAAAAAATAAGGTGTAAAATCTAGTATAAAATTCAGGGGACTGGACCATATCCTCACAGGTTTCCAAGATCCAACTGAACAAAGTCATGAACAAACTGGTCTAATCTCACAGCTGGCCCTGCTTTGAGCAGGAGGTTAGACTGAATGACCTCTAGTGGATCCTTCCATTCTGATATATTTTATGATTCTATACACAATTCTCCATTTGCTTAAATCTGGCTGAATACCACTCATCTTTATAGATACAAATTGAATGGTATGACTGTTTTTAACCTACTGAAATTCCAGTGCGGAGGCATAATCTTAGTCTGCTTTTCTGGATCCATCTTTTTTTTTTTTTTTTTTTTTTTACTGCTAGTCAAACAATGTCCATACACAGCCTACATGAAATGACAGTCTCGCTACTGTCAGTAATGGGCTAATTAAGAGCAATAAAACTGTTCAGTCTATCTGCTGCAGCTTGTCAAAGGCACAACTGTGCTGCAGCGTGGAGCCAGCTGTTTTTGGGGAAAAGTGCAGGACTGTCTCACAGTAGGTTCATCTTTGATTGCAGTATGATCTTCACAGGCAAAATGAAAAGCATTTTTTTCATGCAAACTTTAATTGAATAGAAATTGGTGTGTGGAGACCGTCTATTTTTCAGCAGTAAATTACAACTTGCCGGTTGAGAAGGGGCAGCCACAAATTCACCTAAATATGTGGAAGTGAATACAGTGCAGTGTTGCTTCCTGCTAAAAGTGAAGGATAAAACTCTTCTAGTTCTGCACAGTGAATTTGTGCCTCAGCGAGGAAAACAGATTTTTCAGCAGTTCCAGAATTCGGGAGACTCAGTTCTTCAGAAACAACAAAGCAAAACAAAGGATCTCAAGGTTTGCCTGTTCTTTATAAGAGGTCTGAAATTTACCATCTCTTCAAATATTACCTGCTAGAATTTAATTTATCCAAAGAGAAATGAGAACACTGACCACAAAGTATTAGACCTTGCTCAAACCAAAGCGAACAGATTCTCAGTGCTACAGCATTTATTCATGGAAGTAGAATCAAGCAATGCTTGAAAGCAAGAAATTGGCTAAGGGAAGCAAGATCTCTCCATGCTTGTTTGGAACAGTTTTCTACAAGTATCTTTACTCTTGAAGATGTTTGATATGTTTTCTGTGAAATGATTTCATTTAGTTCTAATTCCATTCAAGAGTTTTTTGCAAGACAAATTGTCAACAGAGTGACTTCTCAAATAACTTAGTAAGGGAGTAGAAGCTTAAGAAAAAATGTGACCTGATGTTCCTAATTCTGTACAGCATTCTTCAGCTATTAGTTCTTCAGCACGGCATCAAATTATTACACTGTTTTAGACTGATAATAACATTTTCTGCTTTCATTATGCATCCATTTTATACATAATATTTCAGAAACTAATCACGAGAGTTGAAAAACACAACAACAATAAATATCCATTATGAACCTGCATTTTGTGTCACAGAACTGGTGTTAAATAAATTCTTGCTGTGAAGGTCCATGAAGGTCAGTCAGTAAAGAACTTTTTGGAAAAGATAAAGGGCAGTTTCCATTTTGCTGTTGATGCTCCAGCTGATCCACAGTTAAATCGCTCCTGCTACTGACTTGACTGTCCTCGTCAGTGTGGCAGCGAGAGGCAGAGGAGACCCAACGTACCCGCTAAGTATAATGTGAGGTTAAAAGACAGAAGGCCCTGAGTCTTTGAATGTGTATGTCTTCCTACTCTTAAGAGAATAAGCATGTCTTTCATAGTTACATTACCACCCCACATCTCCATGTGATTAAATTATTTTTGATGAAGCCAGGGATATAGAGAGAAAATACGAATTTTATTATGATTTTTACTTCTCATTCTCCTTCAAAAGGATTTTAAAGTAGGGTTAAGGAAATAGGACCAAGGGCTTAAGTCCCCAAACAACTTATTGACTAATTTTTTTCCTGAAGTGAAATGGAACAATGATGTGTTGCTAGTAATCGCAACTGAGGTGTATATTTGTGTGAATACATGTATATAAGACCTAAATATAACAACCCTCTGTGCTGAATAACCTATGGACAATGTTTTTGGATATCCTTTGAGCGCAGCTGCATACCCACACAAAAAGGAAAAATCTCTTTCCTTACCTTTGGAGTTTACTGCACCAGCTGCAGTTGAAACCAATCTGGGCAGTGACACAGGGACCACAGCTGGTAAACTGGAGACAAGCTGGGATGTAGATAAACAAACACAAATTATTACATTAGTCTCACAAATAATTTTCATAAAAAACACAAATGAAGGATATCTCTTCTGATAATACATACTTAGGGACTCAACAGGTTCACACGTGTTCAAAATAAAACACTAAATCCAGACTATATACAGACAATAAGGCAGACATCGTGGTGGGAATTTGTTATAGACCCCCAAACCAGGATATAAAGGCAGATGAAATATTCTATAAGCAGCTGGCAGAGGCCTCACAATCACTCCCCCTTGTACTCATGGGGGACTTCAAATTCCCAGATATCTGCTGGAAATATAACACAGCAGAGAGGCAACAGTCCTGGAGATTCTTAGAGTGCATGGAAGACAACTTCCTAACGCAGCTGGTGAGAGAACCGACTAGGGAAAGTGCCCTACTGGACCTGCTGATAGTTAACTCAGAAGGTCTTGTGGGGGATGTAAACGTTGGAGGTCATCTTGGACAGAATGATCATGAAATGATACAATTTTCAATTCTTGCTGAAGCAAGGAGGGGGGCCAGCAAAACTGCCACCTTGGACTTCCGAAGGGCAGACTTTGGCCTCTTCAGGAGCATGGCTGAAAGTGTCCCTTGGGAGACAGTCCTGAAGGGCAAAGGTGCCCAGGAAGGCTGGTCGTACTTCAAGGAGGCACTCTTAAAAGCCCAGGAAAGAGCCATACCCAAATCCCAAAAAACAAGCAGGAAGGGAAGAAGACCAGCCTGGCTAAATAGAGAGCTTTGGCTGGAGATCAGGAACAAAAAGAAGCTTTATGATCTTTGGAAAAGGGGCCTGGCAGGCAAGGAGAAATACCAGGAAGCGGTGAAGATATGCAGGGGGAAAATTAGAAGGGCCAAGGCTCAAGCCGAGCTCATCTTGGCCACTACAGTTAAGAATAACAAAAGGGTTTTTTTCGGTATGTAAACAGTAAAAGGAAGATTAGGGATAATGTGGGCCCACTGATGAATGAGATGGGCACCCTAGTGGTGGAAGACACGGAGAAGGCAGAGTTGCTGAATGCCTTCTTTTCTTCAGTCTTCACTGCTAAGGCTGTCCCTCATGAATCTCTGGCCTTGGAGGCAAGGGGGAGGGTATGGAGAGAGGAAGTTTTTCCTCCAGTAGAGGAGGACCAGGTTCGGGACCACTTGGCCAAACTGGAAATTCATAAGTCCATGGGCCCTGATGGGATGCACCCACGAGTGCTGAGAGAGCTGGCAGATGTTATCACTGGGCCACTCTCTATCATCTTTGAAAGGTCATGGAGAACAGGAGAGGTGCCTGAAGACTGGAGGAAGGCCAACATCACTCCAGTCTTCAAAAAGGGCAAGAAGGAGGACCCTGGGAACTACAGACCAGTTAGTCTCACCTCCATCCTTGGGAAGGTAATGGAGAGACTCATTCTAGATGTCATCTCCAAACAAGTTGAAGAGCGGGGAGTTATTGGAAGTGGGCAACATGGGTTTACCATGGGTAAATCATGTTTGACCAATCTGATAGCTTTCTACGATGCTGTAACTGGTTGGTTGGATGAGGGGAGGGCAGCAGATGTCATCTACCTTGACTTCAGCAAGGCTTTTGACACAGTCTCCCATAGCATCCTCATTGGGAAACTAAGGAAGTGTGGGCTGGATGAGGGGACAGTGAGGTGGATTGAGAACTGGCTGTGTGACAGGACCCAAAGGGTAATGATTAACGGAGCAGGTTCAAGCTGGAGGCCTGTAACCAGTAGTGTCCCCCAGGGGTCAATACTCGGTCCAGTCCTGTTCAACATATTCATCAGCGACCTGGATGAGGGGACCGAGTGTATCCTCAGCAAGTTTGCTGATGACACCAAACTGGGAGGGGTGGCTGACACCCTGGAGGGCCGTGCTGCCATCCAGCAAGACCTGGACAGGCTGGAGAGCTGGGCAAGGAAGAACCTCATGAGGTTCAACAGGGAAAAGTGAAGGGTCCTGCACCTGGGGAAGAAGAATGTTAGGCACCAATACAGGTTAGGTGTAGACCTGCTGGAGTCAAGTTCTGAAGAGAAAGATCTGGGGGTCCTCGTAGAAAAGAAAAATGACAATGAGCAGTGTGCTCTTGTGGCCAGGAAGGCCAATGGAATCCTGGGCTGCATAGGGAAAAGTGTGGCCAGTAGGTCGAGGGAAGTCATTCTCCCCCTCTACTCTGCACTGGTGAGGCCACAACTGGAGTATTGCATCCAGTTCTGGGCTCCCCAATTCAAGAGGGATAGGGAACTACTGGAAAGAGTCCAGCGAAGGGCAACAAGGATGATACAAGGATTGGAGCATCTCCCTTATGAGGAAAGGCTGAGAGAGCTGGGACTCTTTAGCCTGGAGAAGAGAAGGCTGAGGGGAGACCTTATCAATGCCTGTAAGTATCTAAACAGTGGGTTGAAGGAGGAGGGAGCCAGACTCTTTTCAGTGGTTCCCAGTGACAGGACGAGGGGCAACGGGCACAAGTTGGAACATGGGAGGTTCCACTCAAATATGAGAAGAAACTTCTTTACGGTGAGGATGACAGAGCACTGGAACAGGCTGCCCAGGGAGGTTGTGGAGTCCCCTTCTTTGGAGATTTTCAAGACCCGCCTGGATGCAGTCCTGAGTAACATGCTCTGAGATGCTCTGGGCAATCCTGCTTCAGCAGGGGAGTTGGACTAGATGATCTTTATGGTCCCTTCCAACTCTAAAAATTCAGTGAAATTCAGTGAAAATTCAGTGACTATTACAATGCATTGCATTTGTACACAGAGGTACTTTTTGTCTGTAGGAGTAAATGTAATCCCATTTCCACATCTGTTCACTCAGCTTCATGGCTATGTTTTTATCTTTTTGCTTAATATTAAGTATTCCCTTAAATCTCTTTCTTCCCTGGCTCCAGTATTCCTTGCTGTTGCTAACATTCAGACATACACAGATAATACGACTGGCAGGCAAGTGTGCAAGAACTATAATTGGATTAGAAAAAAGAAAAATAGCCGTTTCTCTTTTTTTTTTTTCCACAGTAGTACAGCTGGCAGTTTAAACCCAGACATTTCTAAACAATGTAGTTTTACCTTGGACAAAAGAGGAAGATGAACTGCAAAATGTATTTGGGGGATATTCCTGTGAAACACAGTACACCGAAGAATTTGTGTTTGCCTTGCAAGCATGAAAACTGTTCTTTTTTTCTTGAGGAAACAAATTTAAGGTCAATATAATCATTCTTCTGAAAAAGTGATTTGGCACAGATTTCATTCAAAACATACAGGGAGCTATATACCTATAAACTAACTTGAGATACATGAGGGTGCACTGAATAATGCATCATCCACCTGGGAATAAATCTGAGAGAGGATCAGTGAATTCATCCATGATTCCAAGTCCACAGATAAACAAAATATTTAAAATTGTGTCCCTCCTCCTCTGTGAGGAGGGGTACCCTCCCCAGATCTGGCTCCTGCCCATGTTATGTTCTACTTACTTGGAAGAGGTATCATTTCAACAGCTGAGAGATTGGTAATCTTTGACATCTGTAGCTCGACCCTGTGGTACTCGTATATTGTTCTTCTACGGACATCTACCAGGAAAGAAAAATAAAAATATTTTCACACTTAACTATTCTGCAGTCTGTAGATTGTGAACTGTAGGTGATGTAATGGTTGCTCACAGTTCCTTAGATGCACATGACACCGATTTTCCTCAAGAATATAGTTTTAACTTTAGACACCATGAGGGAACATGTAAAAGGTAGAGACAGAATTTTTCACTTGAGAAACCACCAGAGCTGACAAAATAGGTACCTATTCCCACCAAGGGATTATGAAAACGCTGAGTGTGCTCTCAGGCATCTTAGCCATTCATTTAGGCAGAAATTCTAGAGAGAACACTGTCAGGCATTTTTGGGTACATTTCAGATGCTTGCTTTCCTAAGACATTTCTCAGCTTACAGACTTGAGAGAAATGCTTTATATGCTCACTTTGTCAGTTGTCAAGATGAGCAAACAAAACTGATTTCATCGCTTAATCAAATTTGTTAGCTACAAGCTGCCTCACATCTAAATGCACTAGAACATTTTTTTTCATATTATAACATTAGAGAAGACAAGTCTTCCTAAACAGCCAATGCTATGCATAATATTTACACAAGCTAACTGCACCTAAGTTTCTCAGAAATTCAATATAATCAATATACTGTTCTTATGGGCTTCAAACACACAGATGACTGTAAGACCCAAGCACAAGGTAAGTGTGAAAAAAAAAATAAAATCACGTAACTGTTAGTTTCCAGATCAATATCCTATGATATATTCCAAGTATTCCAGATTTCAAGTGCACGGCTGCAATGCAGACTGGTGAGCTTGTATATTTGCAAATTAAAAGTACAGGCTATACTGGCAACCTGACACAATAACGATGGTTTCCTGGTCCACTGGATAGAAATTTATGTCCTTTTTGAAGGCCTGCTAAACTAATTGCAATGAATGCTAAATATAATCACAGACCTTGTGGAATCATGCCGGAGAGGAATAAAGGGTTACATACAAAGGATTAACAGGTTACT
This sequence comes from Numenius arquata, assembly GCF_964106895.1. Classification (NCBI taxonomy): domain Eukaryota; kingdom Metazoa; phylum Chordata; class Aves; order Charadriiformes; family Scolopacidae; genus Numenius; species Numenius arquata. Next base: position 24,596,170 of record NC_133587.1, on the reverse strand, counting down.
CTGGTCAATGGCTGGTTTGAGCCTACAGAAGATAAGGAATTGCAGAAAGCCACAAATTCAATCATAGTCAGTGTTCTGTGTTGCCAGCCCCGTATGGATTAAGGCACACCTTGTTGCTTGGTATAGAGGCTGCATTTCTGCAGGTTAAGTGGGATCACGTGGGCTCCCCAACTGTTAAGCAATCACATGGCACCAAATCCCCATCCCTGGAAGCGTTCAAGGCCAGGCTGGATGGGGCTTTGAGCAACCTGCTCTAGTGGAGGTGTCCCTGCCCATGGCAGGGGGGTTGGAACTTGATGATCTTTAAGGTCCCTTCCAACTCTAATCATTCTATGATTCTAAATCCGAAGTTTTTCACAATCTCTTGTTAGGAGGGATGTTGTAGGCATTTTTCAGACAGAAAAAGGAATCTCAACTAAAGTAAATCAAGGAATAAATACTAAATTTTAAGGGAAGAGAGAAAGTACACTAAGGTGTCCTGTGGCTAAGGTGCCTCTTGGCTCATGTGGATGATGCTTTGGCCAACCTCTAAAAGGGAATCCCCCTTACACCATACAGCAAATAACCATCAACCTACTGATGTCAGATGGAACAGACAGGGGAATCTCTGAGGAGGGAGGGGAAGCAGAAGCAGAGCTGTACTGCCTGGGATAACTCTCTCCTGCATCAGCTGGGGCCCTGTGGGGGAAGCAGCTTCTCTGCCCTTTCTCACTGCATAAGCTCTCAGCTACAGGTAGGCAATGTCTGGCTTTCAGACAATAAAATTTCTATTTAGCTCCAAATTAGAACCTTTGCCAAGCAGTTCCTCTTTCCATTTATTTGAAGCTGACTTTGCTATGGCTTCACCCCTTCTGACAACAAATTTTTCTTTTGGTATGAAACACACATATAATTGAGCTAGTTTTATGTTTTACCTACAAAAGTAATTCTGACAAGTTAAAGGATAAATACAGGGATGTCCCAAATGTTTACTCCAATAAATGCCTTAGTCATGTCCTTCAAAAACACCAGTCAGAAGGGTTTTCAAGACAAAGCTAATCTTGTGCTAAGGTGGGGAAAATCTCTTGCCAGCAGTGAGAGGTTTATGCTCCCAGGATGGTAAGTCCCATAAAAGCAGCTGCCAAATCAGAGCGATCGGGAAATGTGTTTGAAATGAACTCTTGCCAATGCTGAAGGCTGTAATTTGTTTCCACAGAAATCTTTATCCTTCTGTCCAAAAAAATAAGCAAATGAATGCACAAATTAACATGGCGAGTGCCGGCACTTTAATTGAACTCCCTTTCATCTCATCAGTGGTGGTATAAACTGGCATGCCATAATTCTGTTTACTCTGAACCTTTCCTAACAGACTCTTCCACAGGGCTTACAAGAAATAAGGAGCTCCTGGCTTTCCAAAAATCTAGTAAGAATCACTAACTCAAGTCACAGGCACTTCTATCTCACCCAGTGCAGGAAGTTTCTAAAAAAAACATTGATTTTAAGAGGATTATGTATGTTATTAAAAAAACATAATTTGTAATCAGGCATAGTTCAACATGACTATTGATCCCATTAAATTCCCTGCCTAGTAGGCTGTGGTTTGATCTCTTTGGGAAGAAAACTGTGCCAACTACAGGTGGTGAGTTTGCATATGAGGGGTCCATCTACTGTAAGAAACCTAAGCACAGAGAGATATTTGCATAGTCACCTTCTAACAGCTTTGTATATACTTGCAAGTAGGTGGTTGGAAACATGAGTGTTCAAATGTATCTGCATGGCCAGGTTGCAAAAAAATGCAGGTGTAGATTCTTTTGAAAGTCTGACTTGAAACATGCCATGCTTAGCTCCTCAAAATGCACTTTTTCCTCCCAATTTCAAATTCTGAGCCTGCGTCCCCTTAACAAAACAGGCTAGAAAAGGTAGACTCAACAAGATAAACAAAAATGAATATTCTCCCCTGACACTTTCCCCCTCAACTTCTCCAAACAACACTCCTGCTCCCAGCTAAGACACACACTGCCTTTCACTCAGGTGGAACTTGTTCTTTGTCTTATGCTGTCTATTTAGGTCTTTTACAAACACCTTAACTTGAAAGGAACTAGTGAAATCATATGATGTAGTAACAGACAAAAATTTAAGCATCATATGTAGGTATTTTACTGAAAAGAGGCATTACAGAGAAGGCAGAAAAGGAAAAGAACATTTTTGCATGCATATATACTCTTGAAGTACCATTCCTGGTTCTGAATTTCAGAAAACATGTATGTACTCTTCTCCTAGTCATAAAAATATTTTAATTTTCTGTAGGTCTGAGTATCTCAAATACCCTTTTTAACAGAATGACATAAATGTGTTTTTTTGTTTGTTTGTTCAATAACAGTATCCATTTTTTTTGCATTTGTTTTAATTTACAGCATGGTCCAAATTGTTCTTTGGTTTGTTTCTGTGGCATGTACATGTGCTATTTTTGAATACAAGGCCAAAAGATACAGTCCCAGCAGAAAAAGCTGAAGAAAACACCAGTACTTACTTGAGGTTAAGTACATTCCTCAGTGACCTAGAGAGATAACGTGGTGGATCAGAAGGCCAGTTGAAAGAATCCCTTCAAGGGATTAACAACGGATCAGTAAATTATAGATGTGTAAGATTCTGGTGCGACAAAACATTTCTACATAGTTTTATCACAGTAGTTTTAAACTAAATAATGGCATATAAATATTCTATGAAACAGAACTTCCAGAGCTAACTAAATATATTAAACAGAGAGAGTGCTCTGGAGATGGAGCCGTGCCAGAAGAGCACCATTGACTTCCTAAAATACCTGAAGGGCCAGTAGCTAGTAATAAACCATTCTAAATATGTGTCCAACAGATGCACAATTTCTCTCGTACTTCTCCATCACATAATCACTTTTCCTCACACAGCATTCCTCAGCTAAAACCTGCAACCCAGTGAAATGTGAAAATATTGAAGAAGTCAGTCTGATTTTTTTAAATTGTATGTTCACACAAATAAAAATCTTTGTCAGTAAAAGACTTCTAGGGAATTGAGATCGGCCATAAAGCCAGCAAAAACTGCTAAACAAGGCCATATGTATTCATATAGCTACACTTTAATTTTTAAGTCTAGCTGATAGAGAAAACACAAATGGTAGGAGGGTGCATCTGATTATGCAGAAGTCAATTTGAAGCAAACAATTTATGAAACATATCCAGCTTACACTGCAAGCAATTTGTGAAAAATATAAGGGTGAAAAACAGAAGGGTTGGGCACAGCTGCTGTACTATACAGCCACTGGTTTTGCTTAATAGGGACTTCGTTTAGCACCACTGGCTGAATAAAATTGTCATGCAAATATATGTTTTGCCAGCCTTGTCTGTCTGATTGCCATCGCTACAAAAGGCAAGGGAATCAGAATGTCAAAGAAATCTTTGTTCTTTGTTTTTAACAGCTTCGTATTGCTAAACTTATCAATATTAACTAATTAATTCATGAGGCACTGACACTGAAATCAAACACGCCTGTAATCAAACCACCACCACAATTGCTCTTGGTCATGGACTATTACGCACATGTCTTAATCTAGATCAAAACTCAGATTCTCTAATTGTATTAAATTTTATCATTTTCCTTAAAGTTACTAAGAAATCCTTTAAAACCTGGAAGCTGCACCTCAAAGACATATGATCTGTGAATAAGCAAACCAGTGAGGTAGGCTCTGAAAATACCTGCTTTCTGAATACTATAGAAAAACCTGTTCTCCACTAACGCTCTGTGCCTAGCACACATCGTCTACTTTGAAACTCTCCATATCCTTTCAGATTTACCCCAACTCCTGATACCAGCTGAGCTGCTCCTAGTACAGGATATAGTTGTGAAAAACATGTTTTAACCCCTTAAGCCACCATGCACCGAACCACCTAGCTCTGAGATTCGTCAATGGCCAGTTAAGGCTTTGGCTAAAATGAGAACATTTTAAACTTTAGTGACCTCGTGCCAGTCCCTGAAGTGCTGTTATGCCGCCTAAGATTGCCAGCATGCCCATCTCTTTCCCACACTGCTCCTGAATTGCATTGTGGCACCAAGGAACGCAGCTGTCTAGCTAAACCCTTTTGGGCCAGTAGATAAACATGCAGGGCTGGAGGTGTTTGCACTCTGTTGAATTAGTTATACTAGTGGAAAGCAAGAATAAATACTGTGAGTTTAGAGCAATGACTTCAGGGCCCGTTTTGCACAGAGGTAAATGACATTACTAGTAAGGCAGCAGCAAACTAGACTTTGGGATTTCCCGGATGGTGCCGCACCTTTATACAATAAACAGCACAACATAAACTGCTAGTCTTCTTTTACCCTTCAGGAAGGTAATGTTAAGGTTCTTTCAGGGGCTCCACCATTGTAAACAAACTGGAGAGAAATCTTCAACAAACAGTTATAACATGCAGAGTTGTCACTTAATTATATGCTTGAGTTACACTACATATTGAGTAGCACTAATTGCACCGAAACTGGAATATTACTAACACATAGCTCAACTATTTCATTTGTGTACACAGTGTTGTTGAGTAATTTCAGTGTCATTAAATGTTGGGTTGTCAAAGTATGGATTTCTTAAAAGAGTAAAGTCTTCTTTACTCTTAAGTCTACTTCTTAAAAGTACCCGATACAGTAGAGGCCAAGATAACGGAGAGCTATGTCTCATCGTGGAGAAAAACCCAGCCATTATCTGTAAGTGCAAGTAACTCACTGTGTAGACCCCCTGAATCTGGCACTCTCTCATTTTAGCAGTGAATTTCATGCTCTCATGGAAAACAAAGCACAGTCTGGGCGTGCTTACCAGTGGGATTGCTAAAATTTCCTGGGTTGCAGGAAATACTTTTTCTTTTCTTCTTCATGCACAATAAAAAGCTAATTGAAAGACAAAAGGGAAGAGAGCACTGAAACAAAGAAGAGAAATCTGGTAACCCTGAAGGAAAGGAAAGGTGTAGAAGAAGAAAGATAGTAATGAAATTAGAGAGAGATCTTGGGATTCTGCAGAAAGGGAGAGCAAAGGACACTGTAGGCGACTGAAAGAAGGAGCAAGAACAGAATGCCAAGGATGGCTGAGAAAAAAACAAGAAATAAGAAGGAACAGGGAAGAGAAGGTGGTTGCAACGGGACAGGGCCAAGGTTTCTGATGCAGTGAAGATGTTGAAAAAAAGGGAGGAGACAAGACTTGCTGAAAGAACTATCTCCCAGCTTTGTCTTCACCAACCATGTGTTGTCTAACTGCGAGACATCCATTAAACATTCTTATTGTCTTTGTTAGAAGAGGAAAAATAGTTAGTGTACAAGTGTTCAGCCTGTCTGAAGAAGAAGAAGAAATCAGGGTGGTCCCTCTAACTTATCAGACAGACCAAAAGCAAAGGTCCAGAGCCTGGCTCACTTCACTTGAATTACCTGGAAGAAGCAGAAACTTTTCCTCTAAAAATCAATCAGTGGACTTAGTTTGCCATTTTGCTATCATATAAATCAGAATTTAGGGCTTTTCTTTTTGACCTTGGTGTCAAGCAAAAATTCGCTTCCCTTCACCCATAACCGTGTATTCCAAAGCACCTCTAGAGTATATACAGGCATAAGTATCTATACATATATATATAAAAATATAAAATAGTGGCCAATCTGCATCAATAGTACCACATATAAGCTCAAAAATAAAGACATTGTCTATATATAAGCAGCAGTTGCAGATCAATAAAAAAAATTAAACATAGAAAACAGGGAGAAAGCCATCTGCCCCAAATCTCTCCTCTCATGCTCTAATTCTTAAAAGATAAGGAGAAAATACGTAGGTACCTGTACTCTTTTAGAGAGAGATAAAGAGCGTAATACTGCAATGCCTTTATATGTAGGAGTACATTAACAAAAATAGGTATGAAATACTCAAGGTCCTCCATTTCAAAAAGGTCAGAGAAGCCTTTCTTTTTGCTCTTGGCTCTTGAAGAGGATCCTTTTCAGCACTCATTAAAATGCACTTTTGAAATGAAATGGCTGATCAAAAAGCATGTTTTTCTCTCCTCAGAATGAAATAGGTTTGCCTGGCTTTGGAATTCACCTTTCACAAGTATTAAAAAGTTATTACTAATGTTTTGGGCAGTATGTCTGAAAAAATCTGATAAAATCTAAGTCTTCCAAAATTAATTCAATAAAACTGGGACTATTATACTGTAATTTTAAAACACTGAGCATACAAAGTGCACCAAAGACACTCAGCATTTTAGAAAATTGACAGGATATTTTTGTTCAAATAGGCTTATTTTGCACTTAATGTCTCCTTTTCAAATGCAAGATGTATACAAAAATAATTGACAAAAACCAAACATGAAGCAGTAGAGTTGGGTTTTTTTTTTGATTTGCGTGTTTTTTTTTTTGTTTGTTTGTTTTTTTTTTTTTTTATAACTAGCCATGAACATAAAGGGAAACTGGGTTCTCTTGATGGAAATGTCTTTGCTAAAGTGGTAAGCAAGAACTAATAGCTATACTATCTTTGCCTTCTTTTGGGACAAACAAACAGCATTTTATATTCTTCCCTTCTCTTTAGGAGCTAACAAATAAACTAAAACAACAATTCTATCATATCACTTTTTCAGTAATTAACTAGAGCCATGGTTGATTTAACACCTCTGAAAAACAAGAATGCAAGAACATGCATATTTTAAGAGCATCTGACAATGGCTCTCTATAGACCAACATTATTTACCAGTTCTGTCAGGGTGCTATTATGTTGCCTGTACATACTAATATAAACCTGTATCATTGAAAGCACAATTTAGCTTCAGGAAAATCTACTGCATACTGATGGTTCCCTTGATTAATACTAGCTCTAGTGTAAGCTGCAAACTAGCAAAAATAATCATGAATTACCACCATCCAGAGAACCAGCCATTAAGGAGAAAAGTGCTGCGTTCCACACAGTAATACAGAAATAATGCTATCAAAACTGTTGCTGCAGTGGCACATTTTAGACTCTTCACCCACATTCTATTCTTCTTATCTGCCACTCCTTAATGTAACTTAATGAACAGAGTAAGTTTAAGATGAAACACTAGACCGATTTTCTGGTAATTACAGTCATTTCACTTAGCAGAAAGTGTCATATGACAAAAAGATTTACAGAGATACTAAAACCAGAAGACTAGTAAGTAACCACGTATTCAACAAAACCAATGTTATGTAGTGGTAGTAAAACAAGGTGCACATCCGAAACATTGCTACAGAATGAAACATTCAAAGTAGAACAAAGACTCACATATACCACATATTTTACATACGGAATATGCAATTCTAAAATAAGTCCTTTAGTGTTGCTTGATGATGGAGGCCTGGTGCCAAAAGCTCTGCATACTGCTTGCATCTCTTACACTGAATTTCTGTGGGACTGTTCTCATAAACCACCTGCACAAGTCAATCAACCTAATTTCCACCTGAATCCATTTTAGGAGCTCTTACAAGCTGAAGACTCACAAAAATATTCAGATCATTCACTCACAAACATCACTCCAATTGCTGAAACCAGTTGCCTAGATTCATTTGTTCCTAAGCACTCAAAAGCAATCCATGCAACCATAGGCACATCACAGCTATCTATCATACTTCAGAATCAAATTTCTTCCAAGATCTGATCTTGTAAGTGTAATCTGGACATGCCAACCTCCTTCACACTAATCTGAGTTCACAACAAGCAATAGATGGTATGGAAATTTTCCATTTTCCCTATGGCAAAGACACGTAAAACTCCCTCATACCAAAGACTGTTTAAATGTGATGAGGAGGTAGCATAAGCTGAAACGCAATGGCACCTGCAACTTCAGTGTCAGCCCCATCTGCAGACTGCCTTAAAGATGGGATGGATCAGGCCAGTACTTATGAGCTTATCTGCATTACATCTCTGTCAGGGTTTGCTTTAGGAGAATGTGCCTGGACTTAGTCCTAGGATGCTGGTTCAAGCACAGCTCCTTCCATTTACATCCTGCTATTAGGGGATCATCAAAAATTGAACTTAATAAATTTTCTCCAAATAAATAAAACCAGCAGACTTGGAAAGTGAGTGTACTCTCTAATGGCTAAACAACCTCAAAGGGTTCTGGTTGTGTACACAGTTCATTAAAACAAGCCATTCATTTTCAGTCAAGCCATACAAAGTATAATTAAAGCCAGAGAAAATTAAACGTCACCTGTATTACTGTTGCCACAATTATGTGAGCCCAGGATGTTATTTAATAACTATATTTCCTCTTCTCTCACTAAAGTGTATATATGAATTTGAAGTTCAGAATATAAAGCATCAAGAACTTCCAGCCTGGATATTTTTCTCTTTTGGAGACAGATGATTTTTCTAAACAGGTTGCTTCTTCCTTACCATGGATATGGAGAAATATTCCAGATAAAGTATCTTATGGAATACCAAATTGTGCTGGTTGATAGTTTATTTTTACATTATTTGGCTGGCCATTTAGTTTTATTTACTTAATTTATCAGCTCAAAAGAAACAATGACAGAGAAAGCCACATCGGGAATTATCAAGCAAATAAAATTATACTTGAATTAACAAGCTGAAATTAGCTAAGTGATTTGTTGTGCAGCTAATCACCCTTGATGAAATCAGCTTACACTCATTTCTCAGGCTCCAAACCATTAGCACCATTACAATTCTACATACTGGGAATTTGCTGGATCCTGTGCACGACCACAAACGCATCTGAGAGTCCCACTTTCACTGGGTGGTTGGTCGAACTTATCTGTGTCACAGCAACAGGAATCTGGAAGACAAAGCAGGAAGATATATATGAAATACTGAAGTAAGAAAATTCAGATTAAAAATAACAGCACTGCCAGAATGAACCAGTGTAAATTAAAAGTCCTGAACAAATATTTTATACAATACAGCATAATATGACTAAGGGTTTATTGAAGATCGAACTTACTGGGTTTAATTTTTATTTTATCCCAGTTTGCTTTGCTTCTTATATAACAATATTCACATCAACACTTAGAGGTGTAACAATTGTTAATGATGAAACAGAAAAGGGTAGTAATTTTCAGTAACTTATTTCCCCCAGTTGAAGAAAAAGTGGGATGATGTGCTAGCATCAGACAAAGAGGAGGAGGTAATACCTCTGTCTACTATTGAACACACAAACTGTGGAAGTTCAGCTGAGATGAACATTTTTAAAGCTTATGGATCAGTTAATTTGCACTGAAAACTGTGTGAAGAGCTATCTGAAGAGAGATTTGGCCCAATGATACTCATGCTTAATAAATCTTGGAATAGAGGAGAAAAAACCAATGTCATGAAAAATGCAAGTGCTCACTTGCTAATATCTAGGTGGAAGAAATAAAAAGACTTAGATAACCATAGACTAGTTCAGCTTTACATAATAGAGATATTGATGCTGGCAACGTGGTTGTATGAAAATAGGTGTCAAGTTTGATTTCGCTATTTGGGCAAGACCGTGGCTTTGGCTGATACTTGTATAGATGTAATAGCTTTTGCAAGGTGTTTGACTTAGTGACATGTAGCATTTATACATTATTAATACAGTTAACAAGACTGACATCACAAACAGCCACCATCACTAAAGAAGCCCAGACTGACAGTGTGTCTTTACAGTATATCTTGCTTCTCCAGACGTCAGACCTAGTATTCAAAAGTTTTATCAAAGACTGGGAAGGAAACGTAAATTTACTGTCTAGCAGTTCTGCACATGACACTGGCAGAGTAAAAATAATGAAATTCCTGGATCAATTAGTAAAGTTAGACCTTTGCAAAAATGACAAAGTTATAAGTTGGAGAAAAAATAGTGCAAGGTAGGGGTTTGGGGACCATGTTCTAGAAAGTAGCAGTTCTGGAAGGAATCTCAGTATTGTAGTGAACGAACAACTCTAGCTGTCAGAAGGGACGTCACAGCAAGAAAACTTAATTGAATAGATATTTGGTTACACAAACAGTGACACACAGCCTAGGAGGGGGTGGCCATTTTACTTGTACCTGCGCATTAGATCATATCTGAAATGTTACACAGACTTTGGGAGTATCTATTTCTTAAAAACATGCTGAAAACTTAAGAGAAGGAAGATTAAAAGACTCATAAAAATATTTTAAAAGCTTTTGCAGTTCTCAAATGCCACTAACAGAAGAGTCAAAGATCTCCATCTATTTGGCTTCGCAAAGGGAAAATGGGAAGCTGGCTAGATTACCATAAACAAGTACAGCCATGGGGAGAAATTATTCAGGGGCTAAAGAGCGTTTTCATCTAGCACACAAAGATATAACCAGAAGCTGGAAGTCACAGACAGATTTCTTCAAAGTTGAATAAGCCACATGTTTCTATGACTGAATGTTATTAACCACTGCGATGAACTACCAAGGGAAATTATGATTCTCTACCCATTGCTGATTTCAAATCACAGCTGGATATCTTATTTCTCAGAGTTGACCTTCAGTTAACCAGAAATTACTAGGCTGAAGACAGATGAAACAGGATCAAGTGTAAGAAACTGAGATACAAGGTGCTAGCTCAGCTAATCTAACAGCCTGCTCTGGCTTTATCTGTGTAAAACTACCAAAATTATTCTGTTGGCCAATATTTTTCAGATAGCAGAAAAATGCCAAAGTAAAAAGCTGGTAACGCATCCAGTGAACGAGGATTCAGTATTGTCTACATGTCAATTAATGGCATGACTGCTGGTTGAACATCAATAGTTGTTCTTCTCCTTGTTCCCAAAATATCATTTAGCTGTGCATTTTCTTTATTACAGTTAGCTGTCTAGGAAAAGTTAAATTTGAGAATATTAACAGAAAAAGTGAGTTGTGGTGAATAAATAGTGTCATAAAGGTCCATTTCTTTTACTTGATTTAGGGACTGCTTTAGCTGATTTATTTAAGGGTTCTTACATACATAATCTGCTTTGGTATAATAAAGAGAATGATGTTAAACCAACATGAAAAACAGAAGTGACTTGGAAGCTATTGTAGAATGGAAGTTATTGGAGAATGTTACATATTTCTGCAAAATAATAATTAGGAACACAATAGTACTTATATAGGGTTTTCATATGTCGTGACAGGCTGATGTGTTAAACAGTTGAACAGTAAGCTAAGGATGTGCCAGTGGTTGCTAATGGGTGGCAGAGGTTTTATGGAATTATATTGAGAGGATGAATTTTAAATAGAATTATTCCAAAGTGTGTGTTACCATAGACAATATGAACTCTTGTGTTGTAAAAGCCACCAGTTTACGAATAAGCTTCCAAAACGCACCCTACTGCTGGGCCAGTGACATCTATATTTTGGATTATATACTTTAACAATAGGGAGTAAGATATTTAAAATTCATGTTGAATTCTATTCATCATTGAGATCAGTGATTTAGTCAGAGTTCTCAAATTTTATTCTTTTCAACTTTGAGGACGTCAGAACCTTACCCTTCAAAAAAGAATAAAATAATGGCCTCTGACCTTATTCAGAAGGAGATGGTAAGCAGGGAGCAACTACTGCCCCAATTCAAAACTGAGTCAAAGACAAGAGCCAGAGTATGCTGCAAAATAATAATTAGGAACACAATAGTACTTTATATAGAGTTTTCATTGCCAGTTTCCTAAATAGTTATTAATTACTCTACAGGTAAAACTGCACAAAACTTAATCAGGAATTTTAAATTGCATACATTGATCACTTTATAAAATCAAAGATCCTGTTTCCATGTTAATATTTGTGGTAATAATAACGGAAGCAAAGAAATGCTAGGCATTTAGAATGCAGGCAGAATATCCATGAAGACTGTGGATTATTTTTATTATTTTATTTTCAGGAAACAATCACAAGGTTTGGAGTCTTGTTACTGAAAACAGAATATTTTCCATCATGCATAGCAGGAGCATCTATTGTAAGTGCTAGCACTTAATCAGTTCCATTCAATTCTGCCTCCTTTCACAGTAGAAAGAAATTCTACTACAAGTCTCTTTTAGAATTATTTTCCAACTTCACATATATTGGGCAATTTGAACAAGCATTTCAACTTTAATAATGGTTTCTGGATGACTACATAAATAGTCATTACTATTTAAATGAACAAAGAAAGCCTGCAAGCCAATGAAATTAAGAAAAATATCCAAAACCATTAACAAAGCCTTTGGTACCTTTGCCTAATTTGTCCTGTATTAATCATGGACAGAAAAAGAAAACAAATGCTACACTAAGGAACATTAGCTGTAAGCACTAATGGGAAAAGACTATATAGAATAGTTATTTTGTTCAAAAACAAGTAAAGCTATTGAGAGTTGAAATTTAGAACATAAGAAATGAGTATTCACTACTAATACACAAAAAAAGTATGCCTTTGCAGAAAATTTTCTTTATTACTATGTTCTGTTGGCTAGTTTGCCTTGTAATGTATTTCATGCGTAGTAGAGATGTACCAGTAAAATTTTCCTGCCAGCCGATGTTTCCTGAAATATTGACCATTTGCCAGAACACTAACAGTTGTAAGCAAAGCTATATTTAAAATGGAAGGTGTATGCACTGTAAACAAAGTAAATTGATAAGGAAATAAACATTTGACTTACTATAGGACCTTCCTGTATTTCAAATTGTTTTTACATTTTGAAAACTTTACTGCACCGCTCCTTCTCCTACCCATTAACTCTTCTGAAAGGTATTCTGATATCTCCAGATTTCACGATCCTGGTGGCTCAGCTCCCTTTCTAATTTTTTTTTTATTTCTGAATCAATTCTGGATTCTGGATAACAATTGTGCGTTTCAGACTGCTTCCTGTTGGGCAAACAATAGAACACAGAAGACCGGGCAGAACAGCTTCTTTGATTCTCAGCAAACCTCAGCCAATATCCTGCCTTAGTGGTCAACACCAGGTTTATGAGGTAGCAAACCTGATGTGGGAGCAGGAAGGATATGAAAAAAGGCATCTCAAATGGTTTGAATAAATCAGAAATAAAAGATAAAACTTACCTGAAGTCCCTTAGACATAAAGGTTCCTATTTGTAGCTCCCTTAAATGTATAATAGCTTTTATTTTAAAAGTAGTTTTTTCAAGATAGATGCCTGATGTTACTAGTACAGAACCCCTGTGGGATGCTTTATAAAGTTACAGGCAACCTCTCTGCTGCATTTCTTATGTGGTGTTTCAGCTTGGAGACTTTCAATGACAATGCAATGAAGACCTCACAGATTTGCCATACATCACTGTCATTTTTGATGAACTATGAGGCTGAAATGAAATGGCACCAAAAAGATGGTAGAAATCTTCTCTTGCAACTTTTACTCATGCTAGTGAGCACTCACACAAGTAATCTTACTGGAGTTAATGGGGCTCCTGACAGCATGACTCACCAGCAAGAGAAATGGTTCCAGAAGGAAGGACTTCCTCAGAAACCAACGGATTCAGCAATGGAAAATAAGTAATTTTCTAGCCAGATTTATAAGCACCAGTGTCAAGTTTAAATTTACAAGACTCTAGTTTTTCTTTTCCGACAACTTGTGTCTGATCAGTAACTGGAAATTTTATTCAGTTGTCCTCATTTAAGTGAAAAGCTGAGTTTTAATGGAGTAGGTAGTTTTAATGGAGTAAAAGCTACAAATAAAGTGTGTAGATTTCTGGAAATATAAGCCTCCAATTCCATTCCCCAAGTAGTTCCCAATGGAATACACTAGTTGTAACGTTCTAAGATTTTACAAAAATCTTTTGTCAAAAGATTTACAGATCACTAGTACGTCACTATTACCACTTTTAAAAGTATCTTTCCTTACCTATGTGCAATAGTTCTAAAGCGATGCTTGATAATACCGTTCAGGACAAGAATAACTCATGACAGAGGATTTCAAAGACCCAGCAACGTAAAAAATGCAGATTATCCCATTTGTAAAATCCAATTCTTTCTGTCTCAGGATTAATAAAAATAACATTAATAACTCCTACCCACAAAAGCACTGTGGCTCTGGAAGAAGCTTCCAGTAGTGCAGTGAGAGCAAGTAGCCTACACCACCGAAGCACAGAAATTTTTTATCCACAGATTAAATGGCATACTTGCATGCAATTCTAGGGATCCAAATGTGATTAAGGAGGTAGCCTATTTCCTCCTCTCTGCCTAAATGAATATAGTTTTCCACTGCCTGGCACTCTGCATCATCATTTACATTTATGCAAAATGAACACAAGATACTACCAATTTAGAGCAACAGCTTTTATCACCAATATTAGCTTCATTTTGCACAGGGCTGCACAGTAACAGACAGGGCAGAGCATCTCATATCCAAGAACAGTAGTCTCCTGAAAATATCCCCATTTTCATGTCAGAATGGGTGTATAGTTCTTGTCAAATTTATCTTAAAATTACAAATTGAAGTAGTGTTCCTCCCCACTTCTCTGGGTCTTGAAGGCAGGAACTTTTCTGCAGTCTTTAAAAATACTGTTTTTTCTTTAAAAAGGTTTCGACAACAGGAGATAAACAAAACTTTGGAGTAAATTCCTTTGATCAAGTACAGACTTCTTTGTGCTAAGCAGAGAAAAACTTTCACGAAGGTGGAGTCAAAACGAAAATAAAATGCATTTTCATAGATTAAGGCTGCTAACCTGTACATAACATTCAGAAACAGAGCCAAAGCAGACCTTGCATCAGCACGTCTTGTATAAGATAAAGAAACTCAGGGATGTAGGCATACCAGAAGTTTCTTGTGTCTACAAAACTAATCCAGTAAAAGCATTCTGTTTGCAAGGTGCAAAGACATCTATCTTAGGTGAAAATATGACTCCAGCTAGTAGAATAACCAAGAGTCTCACCAGCTTTCTAATGAAGGGGAGAGGAGTACTATTATTTCTGCTTCATTCAGGTGCATGGCTTCAACACAGGCATGAAAAACGAGCCTGAAGGCTCACAACTAGTTTATTGCAGAAAGAGAAGAGAACCCAGATTTCTTCAAGTTTGGACAATCAGTCATGTAACTCATTATATTTTTTTTAATATAAGGAAGAAAACGGAGAGACTTACATCTTGAAGAGAAGGTCACACTATGCATGCCAAAATGAGATTAAAATAACCAAAAAAAGAAAGAATTTGTTCTTTGCCCCTTGAGATTTGAGCTTATCTACCTTCTGATTCTCACTTGCATGAAATTCAACTGGAGGTATAGCCCCTAGGCTATAGCCTCCAGGACTTTAGCAACTCCAGCAAGAAAAGAAAATCACCTAAAGGAACAACTGAAATTCTGAAACACTTGGAGAATGCAGAAGAGCCCAACCGAGACAACAACATATTGCTGCTATGAAGACAAACCAAATGGCCTCAATCTCACCAGGGTTATCACCAAATAGATGGAAAACCTCACAGAGCTGCACATACAAACCAATCATTTCTTACTTGAAATACCTGAACTTTGAAATGTGTTGGTTGCCCAGAAATGATAGCAGCAGGAAAAAGGTGACCTTTTGATACTAATCATTGATCCTAGAGTGTTTTCAAACAGGCCCAAATTAAGTGAACTACTCAAGCAAATTAGACCCTACCTTTCAAAACCCAAGAGGAATTTAATAAACAATCAAGAATTTACTAAACACTTAACACTTACAACAACCCAAAAAAGGCCAGCTGAAATCCAGGAGTAGCACATTTGAGCCATGTTGACAGTTTTCAAGTCCATCACATGAACATCACTTTTACAATAAAATGACATTTTCAGCAAAATAGTGATCTTAGAAGCCATATAATGAAATGATTTTATATAGCTTAACTTTCAAATATCCCCCCCCCCCCCCCCCAAAAAAAAAAAAGTGTAGGGAAATTCCTGCCAGGTATAAAGTAATTTGTCTACTTAAATGACAATTTTCAGACCCAACTTACTTCTTTGTAGCCGAAAATGATACGCCCGTCATTGAGAAGGGTGGCCTGAAAAGTGAAACTGCCCAGGTTGTAATTATCCTGCAGATGTACATGGTCCCACTGGACAACTAGTGCTGTGCCTGTGAACCCCAGAGTGGGGGTAGAGAGGCAAAGGGAAGAAAAAAATGTGAGAAAAATGTTAACTGACTGTAGGAATAGACTGAAGAAAAACTTCACTGCTGTTACTTGAAACAAGAACAGTGATTTGTCTCTTTTTAGCAACTTTCCACCCAACATCTTAAAATGCTTGATACCACAAACACAAGTTGCAACTGAAATCCTTTTAAAGGTAGACACCACAGCGTCACAAATAACTACCCTAACTACTTGCACAAAAGTCTGCTAAAGCAAGAGTGGTCAAGTAATTTGTTTGGTATTGCGCAAGGAGTTCAACCATCACTAAAGGTAGGATCCAGCAGAGTTTAGGTGTGCTGCTGCAACCACTGCTCTGCAGTGGCTTTTTTTACACTACATATATATATAAAAATATATACATACTTTGATGACTTTGAAATGTGAAGTGCTAATAGTATTGCCTGTTTAGTAAAAGTTATTATTTGAGGAATTCAGATTCCTCCATTAACTATGCATTAATATAAATAGCATTAATTTTTTTCTGCATGGTGCAAGCCCTTGCTGAGGTTCTGCAAGTTGAAAAATATTAGGCGTTGGCAATAAATAAATGTAGTTTAAATTAAAACCACTAAAAATTCATAGACGGGGTAAATATTGAGTCTGGTGTGCAGAGATTTAGTTGCAAGAGGCTCATTAATATTCATGCAAGTTCTGTGGCTGAATATCCACTTATCTCAGTAAAAATGTACCTCATGCATACCTTGTGAGCATGTTTTACAGATGTTGAGGGTTATAGACACATTCAAGCAGCTTGGCTGAAAGACACTTATCACTAAAACTGTGTTTACTGAAAATGACTTTTTCTTATTTATAAGCCTTCCTCAACATACTTCTCTCTTTGGCACTAATGGGAGTTATGTGCTTTGATTCATAACACTTTAATTTCATTTTTTCCCGGAGTGTGGATCAGTATACATCCAGCTCAATCCATGTTTGATACATCCTTGAAACATCTTTTGGCACAGGTCTTCTGTGCTGTACCTTTCATTTACATATTTTGTCAGGGGATGTCATGAAACTATAAGCAGGCAAATTTTTGGTGAATACTGCACAAAGTCCACTACGTTGTTGTCCCATATGTCTTTCATAAGTATAGCACGTGCTCATTAATTGTGCACACAGTGTATTTTTCCTTCTGTGACCACATTCATTAACTGCTTTCTGAATACTTATTTGATTGTATTAAATAAGGAATCGCAAGCAACTTTTAAAAGTATTGGAAGAAAAATAGCCAGAACTTCTTGTAGTCAGTCTTTGAGTACCTTGCATCTATGTGCATCTCAGACCCCCAAGCTAAAGTGGAAGTTAGCTGCCTCCAAAACAGCCTTCTCATTCCCAGGGCCTTTATGGAGATTTGTGTGTACATAGGTTCCTTGCAGTTAGCTCCATGAGTGAGACTTCAACGGATCACCACACTCTGTCCTTGCTCACTACAGATGCCGCTCTAAAGCAGTACACTTACTCACAGGGATAAAACACAGATGAATAAGAAATAAGGAGGTAAAGATACAATTTGCTCAGTTCCTTTTTATTTGGGGTAAGAAAGCAAATTCTTTGTCCTAAAGCACAGGGGGTCCAAAAGATTAGCATGCCTTACACATCAAGAGAGATCCAAAATCTCAAAGAAGTATGTATTCAACCTTGTCACAAAAACCATGAGATATGGCCTGATACACCTGGTATTAAGACTGGAAGTCAGGAATACAGTGAGAATTAGCAATGTCATTAGCGATGTCTTCCCCAGAAACCTCAGATTCTTTCAGTAAAGATGACAAATCTCAGGCCATAACATCAAATAATTTATGAACCAAAAATAATATATTTTTCTGTTTGAAAATTCTCCATGCAAGGAGTAGGATTTTTTCACTTAAGTCTATTTTATTGGAATTTTAACAAACAAATGCTGCAAGTAATGACTAGATTGAAAGGAAAGGTTATGACTAGGTGCAAAGGTTATTTTCATCCTCCCTGATCCAAAGAACAAAAATTAAATTCACTATAAATAAACATACATAGAATGGCAGAGGCTTATCCACGAATATTTAAACAAACAATCATTGATCTCATGATATTAAGTCGTGGTACTAAACTCTCTGAGTTTTAAATTCAGAATAGACATTGTATTTGATTGCTAAAGGCCCGAGGAGAGGAACTAGATGCTTTTTAATCACGTAGGTCATGTTTTCAAAACATATTGATTATAACTGACTTCATGAGACAAATATCCACAATTCAAGGCCTTTGAAATATCTCACAAAACTTCAAGTATAACACTGCAGTTCGCCTTTTACCCTTTCAATCTCTTGTACAAGGAACTGTTGAGGACTTGTGGTGTAGATAAGTGTATTGGATTCCAATCCTGGGACTCCATGCACATTTAGTCATTGACAGGTTTATTAACCTTATACCTGCCCTGCTTCTATGTATTCTTGCTATTGCATTCCACAAATGCTGTTTTCATTTCAGCTAGTGGGTAGACAGTATTTACTATATATATTTTGAAGTAACAGGAACTTGAACTTTTTTTATACAAGACAGATTTTTCCTTTTAAAACTGATAAACTACATTGCTAGTTTGAGTTTATGTACTTTAACATCCAGAAGATATCTGTCCAGTTAGAAAAAAGAACTCATGACTCTTTAACTGTGTTCTAAATTAAGAACTGTTTATGGCTGTCTAGGCACATGCTTTAAAGAGCCTGTGAGTGAAAAAAAAGAACAAAAGAAGTATTAAAAATCTTCAATTTTGCCTTCAAAAATAGTTATGTAGGAAAATATGAAGAGCCAAGGGATACAGACACATTCATTTATGAAGAACTACTACATACCATTATCAAAGTATCTGACTGTTGAATTTCTTGACACACTGGGGTCAAAATTTGCCATTAAGGGTGCAATATATTGTGTAGCTGTTAGCATTCGGTGCACAACTTCTCCAGTATATATGAAACCTACAATAAAAAAAAAATAAAATTAAGACCATTTCAGTAACTTCTGAAAAGATTTAATATAACGACAAGTTGAACTAGGCATTGCCACAGCATTAAAAGGTCATCTGAGAGAAATTAATCCCACCATCAGTTTTATAATGAATTAAGTAAGAGCTAAAATTTCAGGAAAATGTCTGTGATGGCTGCCAGAAAAACAAGATCCAAGAAGAACAATGCAACAATTATTTCAAGAAGCAAATTTTCATACAGAAATAAAGACAGAGCAAACTCAAGGAAGAATAACTCCAGTTATGGACAAAATGCAGAAATGTGGTGTTGTCAAAATGGGCCATTTACCACCATGCGTATTCCATAGTGCTTTCTATCCCTTCCAAAAATCTGCATTTTTTTTTACTTTTGCCAACTGTTACATCTTCAAAAGTTAGTCTAAACTTTTTTCATATTTCTAGAGACACAGACTAAGAGACTATTTCAGACAAGAAGAGGTGACAACCTTTAAAAAAAAAGAAGTCAGATGAAGAGCTGAACAGATAGCATTTTTTCATGATTATAAGACAAGCAACATTTCTGCTACATTCTCTGCAGTGTCAGGTCTCAGAAGTTTATCCTATTCATCCCTGAATTCACAGTACTCCTTAGATCAACAGTGGGATTCTTCCATCAGAAGTGCTCACCCAAAACCTCTTACTGGTTTGGAACTGGAGTTCTTCCTTCAAGGATGAACAGTCATCTACAGTGAATATAGTAATGCTGCAGTTCTCTTCAAAGCAAAACCTGTGTATTTTAATGGCAGGAACCTCTTGCTATTTTAAACAATAAATGGTCTACAAATAAACCTGCATTGTTTAGGTTTGCCAACTCCACTTCAACTGACTAATGGGACTAACGGGACTAACTTCTTCAGATGCCTCAACCTAAAGCCTGACTTAAAATCTCCCATTGCCCTAGAGAGTCCTTTCTTAAGTTTTATTTTAGATTTTGCCTTGCTGGTCAAAACTGACAAACTTTAGGTCGATTTGAGCTACAGATAAATCTTCAAAACTCTCCTCTCCTCTTATGCTAATGTGTTTGCTTTTTCTCCTTCTATTGATTTAATGAAGTATGTTCCAACACCAAACACCCCAATAACAACAAGAATATTCAAATTGGCTGAAAATTTTCTAACAGAAAAAATTCTATTTGGAAGACGTCTCACAGAAATTCAGGTCTTTATTGGCAAATTATAGTATCCACTGCAACAGTATTTATGCTGGTTTGTGTTTTCTTTTCCTTCTTCAGTCATAATGAGAGTCTCTTTCTCCACAACCCCTTTTACTGTCAAGCCCAAGAGGTCCTTTCTGCTCACATTTAGTATCATCGAATTACAACACGTGATGAAGGAGCATATAAATCTATCCCTAAAACACAATTGTGAAATTCCAGAACTAAACACAAACCTGAACAACTGGAATTACCACCAAGCTAGAAATACCATTTTCCAGCCAACTCAGTTAATATATGATATTAAAAAACTGTTAGAGTGCAACCCCACTTTCTAAACAGTAGCATCTCCATCCTAATCATTGTGAAATGAGACACATTTGGTAAAAGGAAATCTCTGAGAACATGAAAAAAAATAACAGGTTTCTGGAGTGCATTAGGCATCCTTTTACTCCTGGCCTCTTCTGAAACACATTGGTAAATGCTTGCTAACTTCACGGAACTAATTCTAGAAGTCATAAGATGCTATAAACAAATGAAAAAGGTGGTTCTTTGGATTAATTTTTCTGCATGGCTGCTAGCAGTTAAGGTCAAGTACCATAAAGTCAATTCAAGTGGAGGTGATGGGAGACCTAAGAAAAAGACAGGTGTGGAGAAAATACAATAAAATATTCAGTTGGAAACATCTGGCATTGACAAAGGGGTGAGCTAGGAACATAGCTGCCTTGTTTCTTTTAGTATACACCTATGTATTCAAATGATACAGTATTTTAATATCTGGACTCCTCCTAACTACTAAATTAATTCTTAGGACTAAATTACAAATGTCCTTTTTTCAGGGCGGGGAGAGGGGAAATTCATTCAGTTAAATATCTAAATACCACTTTTCTCTTTTGCTAATTGATAGGGAGAGAGAAACACCAATTAAAAAAGATAAATTTGCCCACACATATTTACAAGTCATGTATAAACATGAACTTTCAGAATATACAACTGTGGCTGTAATTTTACCTTATTACTCATCATTTTAGGATAGCCAACAGTCCTGCCAAAGTATAGTCCCTGAAATGCATTTTCTTTATTTCCTATTTATTGCTGTCTGCTTATAAAATGTCATTCCCTTGAGAAGTATTCCCTCATGCTTATTTAGACATTTTAAATACATATAATTTCACAGAATATTTGTGCTGCTTATTATCTCTATGGCCATGTGCACGCATATTTTAACACAATCTTGGGTAGGTCTATAACCCTGAAACCATTCCTCAAAAGTATTTTGAAGACAATATAAATAAAATCTTTGAATCCATAGTCATGTATTACAATTAGCCTTAATACTTCAGTACTTATTCATCCCCTGCACAATGGTCCTATCTTTACACACAGTTTCCCTTTCATGCTTTCATCTCATTTACAGTATAAATGTCACCATTATAACTAATAATGAAGCAGATACAATAGAAAAAGAAAGGACTTAATTGTGCTGGAACACATAACTAAGTAAATCAGCCCAGGTAATTAGTAACCACAGAGCGTATTTCCAAGTGTTTGCCGGATGCAGCTTTACTTTAGACAAAAATGGAAAGCAGGAGGTGGATGATAGCTGGGAAGCAGGCAGGCCTTGCATGAAGATCATTCTAATGAGAACTCCAGTCATGCATTGGAACAACTTGAAAAGAAACACAAAGTCATTTCAAATCATCCCAGAGATTCAAAGGCTGAAGCCACTGTTGAGCATGGACATTTTATCATTGCCACTACAACTTAAAGAAAGCAGCATGTAAAATTAACTTATTCCAGAATGGACTTCCGCAGAAAATTGGCTTGTACTATCTGTGACCTAATTTTCTGACAGTGGTAAATGCCCATGGTTGATTCATTTAGTCAAGGAAGAATTTTTCAGACCTGTAATTTCCTGAACCACTTAATCTCTCCTTTGTTGAAGGGGCTGGTAGAGCTCTTTTCCAAAACTCTCCACAAGCACTATACCTAGAAGCATAATATGCTCCTAAATACTGGAATGAAGACAAATAGGAAAGTGCTCAGCATTTTGTAAGTTTTATATGTGTATATAAATCTAACTAAAACTAGGGATGAACTAATACTAAAGCCACTTGTAAATCAAGGAGGGTATACTCCTAGTCTTCATAGTGTACAAATGCACACTCACACAAACAGAGAAGAAAAAAAAAAAACAAACATATATAACCACTTAAATACGAAAGCACAATTCCACTTGATGCCTGACTCTGACTTGATATAAAAATGGATTTTACATCTGAATTTATCCATTCCAAAATATGCTTCATATCTGTTGCATTTTAACATATTAGATTTACATATAAGATTTAACATACAAGATTACAAGAATCTGCACATAAGATTTCTGTGGTTTCTTTTTTCTACTCCTAGCTGTGCACAAAATCAGTATGACTTAGAAAGTTTTTTGGCAATGTTTGCCAAGTGTGCAGAATAACAGAATACAGGTTCAAAGAAGCACAAGTTTGAAGTTGCTATTCTGCGTCTAAAAAGATATAATAGGTTATGGGATATGCAGGCAACATAAAAATGAAACATCTAGGTTGATAACTATCTTGTCGTTAATAAGACCATGAATAAGTTATACAAACCTGCCCCTGGTTTTGTATATGTGACATTATGATACACTGGTTTTGCACTTTAGCATTTAGCTGAATTAGAACAAAAAAAATCACATTAGGTTATAATTTCACGTGTGATTTATATTCAAAAATCTGAAACAACTGGTCATATCTTAAAAGCAGCATACTGAATACAGGATATAAATGAATTATACTTCTGTGCTTGTGATGAGTAGGCTCCATTTTGAGAATATTTCAGATGCTCAATACATCTTCAAAGCTATTATGACAGTTCAGTCTTTACCTGTGGGGTGGGTTGATGTTTGCAAGCTGCCAGATGCCCACCCAGCTGCTCTCTCACTCCCCTTCCTCAGCAGGACAGGGGGACAAAATAAGATAAAAAAGCTTGTGGTTCCAGATACAGACAGGGAGAGCTTGCCAACTACTGTCATGGACAAACCAGAACTGACTTGGGGAAAATTAGTGTAATTAATTGGTAGATAAAATAGGTTTGGATAGTGAGAAACAAAGGCACATTAAAACAATACCTTCCCCCCACCCCTCCCATTTTCCCAGGCTCAATGTCACTCCTTCATTCCCAACCCTTCTACCTCCTCCTCCCCGATGAGCAGTGCAGGGAAATGGGGAATGTGAGTTCCAGTCAGTTCATAACACTTCATCTCAGCCGCTCCTTCCTCCTAACATTTTTTTCTGCTCCAGTGTAGGTCCTTCTCACAGGCTTCAGTCCTTCAGAATAAACCTGCTCCCACATGGTTCGTCCAAGGGCCATGATTCCTTCAGAACATGTCCACATTTCCAGTTTGGGTTTCTCCATAGGCTGCAGTGTGGATATCTGCTTCAGTCTGGGCTCTTCAACGGGCTTCAGAGGAATACCTGCTCCAGCCTGGTCTCCTCCACAGATGCTCTGGTGCCTGGATGACCTCCTCCCCCTCTTTCTCTCACATTGGTGTTCACAGGGTTGTTTATCATGCTTTTTCCCATGCTCTTCACACTGCTGTGCAACATTTTTTACCCTTTCTTAAACACATTTTCCCAGAGGTGCCACCAGCTTGGCTGATGGCCTTAGCTGTCTCCTGCAGTGGGTCAACTGGAGCTGGCTGGATCTGTCTCTGTCTGACACAGGACAGCCTCTCACCTCCTTCTACAGAGGCAGCCACCCCACTAACAAAACCTTGCCACAGACCCCTAATACAACCTAAGACTTAATCTAATATTTTACTTGTTTTATATATTACCTGCTTCATATTTTATTTTATATATCAACTATTTTACCTAATATGCAACAATAATATTATTTATCTGAATGACTGGAATGTCTAGCATCTTGTTAAAAGTTTGGTTTTTTTTAAAAAAAACTCTACTGATTTTCTAGTAGAAGATAGATGGAAAGTTGCAGCTGAAACAGAGCACTTAATGTACTCGGCAATTGCTAGCTCTTGCCCAGGTCAGGTCACTCCCACTGTATAATACCCTTTGTCTTCTAAAAAGGGAAAAATGTTCTGGGAAACAGAAAATGATCTAGAGAAAAATCATTGTGTAGGCTGAAAAATAGAAGAGTTAATGGTGCTAAATAACAGCACTGAAATAAGTTGATGTGGAATTACTCCTTCAAATAGCCATAACATTGCTTTCATAAAAAGTGTATAAAATTTTGCTTATTTACAAAATTATCTGTATTGGAAATAAATACCTGAAGCAATACTTCTTTCAACCTGAAATACCAAAGAACGCATTTGACAGAATAGGAATGCTCAAAACCACTTTGTATAGCTGCCAACAAGCAGTTTGACACATGCCTCAAAAAAACCCCTGTAATTACCTCTCCCTTCTTTTCATTGTTCTGCAGAATTTGAGAGCTTGACTGAATGGCAGGTAAGTCCCACCAAAGATCCATAAACCAACTTTACTTTTCAAGTGTTTTTGCCATCATGGTACAAGTTGGCTCGTGTACCTTTTTTACAGCAGCATTCATGTTCCAGGTACAGAAATCAAGATTGCTTTTATGATCTACAAAGCCTGATATGCTTTAAAGGTAACTTACTGCTCCCTTTCCACATCGGCTGACGTTATCCGAAGTGTGTCAGGGAGTCCCCAGTGAAGGCTTTTTCTGCCATACAACGTGCCTTAAGATACTGACTCAGAGGGAAGCAAAAGACACGTGATGTACATTTTTCTTGAGCGAGCTCACTTAATTCCAGATCAGAGATGTGAAAAGATGACACTTGGAATTTAAGACCAAATGAAAAAATATGCATTAAAAAAGCCCCAAACAAATGGAGTGGTAAAAGAACCTAGATCTCAAAATAAAGAACAAATCTAACCATCTCATACAAAATATTAAATGTAGAAAGAAACAAGACTGCTTTGGAAAAAAAAGTTCATTTCCGTATCAGGCAGCTAATGTTAGGCAAAACCCTATGTTAAAACCCTTAGTAATACAACAAGCTGTGGTTACTTAGCTGGAAAAGGAACTGCCTGCCAGCAGTGGCTGAACAATTAATGGTTTTGCATGAGACTGTCACTGGGCAGAGGCAGAGATGCCACTTGAGTGCACAGCTCAGTTTACTCGAGTGCCCTTGCAGCATATAAACGAGAGGGGAAATAGCAGAGCAGCTTCCATAAAACGGAACCAGAGGAAAGTGGTCACCCTAAGAGGCCAGGCTCCAACCCAGGTCACCCAAGGGAACGTCTTGATTTCAGCTTGTATATTCAGATATGCAACAAGGTTTGTAAAGATGTAACAACACAGTCTCACACCCCTCTGCCCTCCCCCGAAATGTCCTGTTGCATAGAGGAATCACTTTCATTTCTCTCTTTTAATTTTCTTACTTAAGCACGGTGACGGTACACGACTTCTGCTGCTCATTTTCCTCCAAAACATTCTGGAAACTGTTTGTGCAGCCAAGAGAGAAAACTGCAGACAATCTGGCAGGAGCTTCCTGGTTCTCTGGCTGCTTCTCTTTTGGTCTGAGCATAATCAAAGCCCTCTGAGAGGGTCTACCCTGAGGCATTTGGTGGTATCTCAAATGACCCCAAAGCTACCTCAATGGGTAGCAGAGCATCTACTCCATCTTTACCATCTTAGACCCAGCGCACTACCCATTTTTGATGGACACCAGGGTCAGCAGAAGTACAGTACTGTACAGATTAAGATTTATTACAATTTTCACAACTTTACAACCAACTTAGCAACTATGTATTGTTGAAACACTGACATAAAACCGGATATGTTATCTATCTCCTCCGAGGATCTAATTCCCCATCCCTGATGAAGAAGATAGTATAAGAGAAATTATCAGAGACTTACCATGGGCCTGTTTAAAAAAAAAAACACCATAACCAGCTGTGGGGCCACAAAGTGTTTAAAGCCTGGTTTCTGTCAAGGAGAATTGGGCATCGCTGACCAAGACAAAGCTAAGCTGCTCACAGCTTCAGGGGAGCAAAAAGCTCTGACATTCTAAAATTGATTCATATTCCAGAGATACTGTCTTGGCAAAGAAAAAGATTTTGAAAGTGGATCAAAAATTCTTCCTCTGACTTCTCCCATTTGCTGACTAGGATCATTGGTAATGCAAAAAGGTGCATTCGTTTCTCTTGTTAAAGTAGTATTTGCCGTGGCAGTAGGAAAAATAGACCAGAGACAGGGACTGAGAAATAGGACATCAGAATTTATATAAACATCCTGTAAGACTGAAGATCTAATAGTAACTTCAAAAATTAAAATAATTCTCAGACTTAGCACATTCGGAGACAAATATTACTGTATTTAATTCTACCCAGCAACATCTCAGCATATCTGCATGAGATTAGCCTTAAAGACCATTTCAGCAATTTCTGGATATTCCCATTTGCAAATGGAAAGCTGCAAATAAATTAAATAGGGAAATCAGAGTATAGTTTGTAGCTATTTGTAGCTAGGAAAACCCAGATTTACGTAGTGAAATAAGAGCTAGTGAAACATACCTGCACCCTCTGTAAAGATTACTGGAATGCAGCAATGGCTTTGCCAAAGGCAGGAAGGGAACTGCAGCCTCTGCCCCAGGGCCACTCCATGCTGTGTGGGCTCTGTATAATATGCTCCCTTGCTCAAATCACCCCAATACCTTGAGTCCAGACCTACTAGTGAGTCCAGCTCAATGGGCCTAGCCCACAGACATCCCATCTAAGATGTCTTTGATTTGCCAGCCACAGGCTAATATGTACCTACAAAAAGAAAGCCCCAAACCAAAAATCAAACCACTAAAATCTTTCACTATATGAACAGATATTCCTTAATGCCCTTTTTCCATAGTGAGATGGTGGAGAACACAGCCATCATTTGGG
Organism: Numenius arquata; assembly: GCF_964106895.1. Lineage (NCBI taxonomy): Eukaryota > Metazoa > Chordata > Aves > Charadriiformes > Scolopacidae > Numenius > Numenius arquata. The sequence continues at coordinate 24,569,037 of NC_133587.1, read as the reverse complement.
AAAGCCATGGCCTCATCTGCCTTCAGCACAAACCAAGCTTTCCCTAGTAGGAAGGCCAGCAAATTTTAGGAGCATTGTTACTTAGGCACATATAACCATCAGCTGAGATCAACATAAGATAGAGAACACGAGCATAACTCATGAAGATATTCACTTGTGTTTTCAAAGTGTCAAAAAAATTCCAAATCGTTCTACGACTGGAAAACACCACCTTTTAAGCAACTGGTTCTCACACAGTCATTCACTTCTAGAAGATTTTGGTAAACAAAGCTTTATTAAAAATCAGTGCCTAATAAAATACAACATCCTTTTATTCATTAGCCATTCAGGAAAACTCATTTCAATTGCAGCACACAAAGCAATTCATTTGCAAAAACCTCTGCTCTGTTCAAACAAGAGAATAAATAATGTTTTGTACCACATGTAAATGAGACTATAGAAACCGGACTCCTCCTATTAAAGACTCTTCCACACACATGAACACCTCTGAAAGGTCCCTTCCAACCTAGACAATTCTATGATTCTATCTCTTTCTTTTTAATAAATATAAATAGTTCTAAGTCATAGGGTAAGATTCAGCCATTTTGCGCAGCTGCTCTTCTCAGGGGGGATAAAACATTATTACTTCAGATGCATCGTCTCATTAGGTTCGAAGAAATTTGTTTGGACTGACACTGTATAAACATGTTCTTGAAATAGTTACTACGTCAGTTTAATTCCACTCTTTTCTTTAATTTACCTTAGTGCAATTACAACCAAGATCATAGAAGTTAATTGAAAATAAGCAGACCAGATCCCTAACCAATAAAAAGGTATTAGAGCTTTATCAACCAGTAGCATTCTCTTTCTGTCTATAAAGTCGTCACACATTATTTCCATTTCAAAGTACATAAAAATATTTTTCATCAATTTATGATCATATCTGATACCTCAATTGGGAAAGGTCAGAGCTGCTAATTTTTTCTTCGATTGAAAGCCCAGCAGGATACTAATTTTTGGTAACTATTTTAATTAGAGCTGCTGAGAACAGCTTCTAAATTTTGACTTGCATTTTATTTTCAGGATGTTTCTTGTTCTCCATCTTGCTTTTTCTGACATCTTACATTCTTTTTTGCTCTTCAGCAGTAACAGTAAAAACCTGATGAATCTCTTCTTGTTTCTGGAATTAAACTACAAAAAGACTCAAAAGACACTTTCACATTCAATGGAAAAATGGCAAGATGTGTCATGGGGGAAATAAAACATATCAGGAATAGTGTTGCTCACATATTTATTTGGTGAAGCTGCCAAATATTGCACAGGTGTGTAAAGGATAGCTCACAAAACTCTGCACTGCATATTTTTCAACTATGCTAAAATGTTTTCTCAGTTCTTTTCCTGATATTTCTCCACCAACTATTTCATGATGAAGCATATTCAAGAATATGCTATGCTATTAAGCCTGTAAACTATACTGGAATGCTTAATTCTAGAAACAGATAATGTCATTTACTTTCAAACACTGTCCTATATAGCCTTATTAATATTTCTTTGATACTTCACTGAAGTAAGCTTTAAGTAATGTCATTCATCCCTAGATGGCTAATGTATTGTTATGTCTGTAGAAGAATGTTATCATCGCTGTAATTGCATGAAGATTACAGTGTAATTAAACAAAAGGATAACAGCAACTCCAGATCCTTCAGACAATCCATGAAAGTTAAATACCTTAATGGGCTTTCAAAATCAGTGTAAAAATGAACCAATCTCTCATGCTATTTTATAATTTTTTTCAGCCTTCTGGGGAAAATGAATTAGAGACAGATTATACATATTTTTTGGCTTTGCTTTTGCTTGACTAGATTGAATGCACCAACCCATTTCTTCTTTCAGCCTGCAAAGTGGGCTATCTGAAAGCTAAACCCCAGAAGGCATAAGAATAACACTGTTTTTTAATTGCATAACCTTACAAGGACTTCTTCTGTGTGTCTGTGCATGAGAGAAATAAGAAAAGCTAGCCAGAATCCTCATACTCTTGGCTGTACTTCTGTATTGTCTTATCTAGATATTTAAAGGCCAGAAGATCAGTTTTTCACCATTATTTTTCCCTGCTGCTTTGTTAATACTGAAAGCATTATCTGGAAAAATGGCGAATGTGTAACGTATGTCATTCAGTAAATGCCAATACGTTTCCCAGCTTGCTGTAGTTTCCCCACTACTGACAGTTGTTGTGAAAAGTATATGATCTGGTGGAATGTAACCCATTCTGATGACTATCCTATTCAATTCAGCAAAGGGATTTAGGGGATTATGTATCATGAAACTCTTCCAGTAGAGGCTTTTTTTCTGACATGCCACAAGACATCCTTTGCCAGGAGGTTGTTAGATATCACTAGGAAGAGTACAGGAGCAAGAGAAGCACTTTTAAGTAAGGACACTGTGATGAACTGCAAACAACTTGAAAATTTAATTGTAACTTTTAATGACTCTAAATTGTGAATGCTCTCAAGTTCAGGAGAAACAAACACAGAGGTTATTTAGAACCTAATGACTTGCATCAGTTCCTGTCTGATCAGGCACATACTTCCCCAGAGAAAATTCTTGGACAGAGGCACGAAATACAGTATCTACTCGCTGAGATACCGCTATGCGATAGCTCCCAAGTGCCTCTCAGCTCTGGTCAAACAAAGACCAATGCGGTTCCTAGACAGGCCGGAACCAGAGAAAAGATATTGGCGGGAGGATTATCTTGCTTGGGCCGAATATCTTAGCAGCTGTGTCATTGCAGTAACCTTGGTGCTGCTAAATCCTAGGATGAGGCTTGAATAGACCTGTTGGGGGGAAATAAAATTTTGCAGTCTCTTTCTGATATAAGTGTCTCTTCTCCTGGTTGGGTAAAATATCCTCATGCCTGAACAGCTCTTGTCAGCAATAAAAAAGTTTGAATGGAACAGAGGAAAATGGTCTTTTAATGTTTGAAAACATTAAATAAAAAATGGTTCATCTTTGAATCAAACTGTTGTAATATCAATAGAGTTTTTTCTTTTGCTGCTGTGTCTCTCTCCTCCTATATTGCCACAGAGTCTAATAAAAATAACTGTCATATGCTTTTCTGCTTGCCCTGTTTATTTTCCTCTTCCTTCTAGCTCTTAAAGCTAGCTCTTACCTGGAAAAATCACATGAAATGTCAACCACATGAATCGTGTGAATTTAATGAAAAATGAAAGACTTTCAGGTTATGATGAAATAATTATTTTCCAAAGTTTCAAAAAATTAAGAAAAGAATAATAGTTTAGAAAAATGGTGAATGGTTTTCATTAATTTTATAGAAGTTTACAACAAAAAGAAAACTATGTTGCAGAAGAGAAAGATTATTTTTAGAATTTTTAAAAGTCTGCTTAAAATTAAGGCATAACTGGTTCCTACTGTAGTAAATCACTGTTATTTGAAATAGAACTTTGGGATTATTAAGTATTAGATTAATTCCACACCCATTATATAATGCTATTATATTAGTCATAGTAATCCTTCCTAAATTATTCAAGCTAATCCTATGTATATAATATTCACATCTATCCATGTAAAACAACATCAAAGAACACGTCAGAGAAGACTGCAGGGGCTAGCATGCATCATTAGATAAGTTTCAGAGAAGCCATTATCTACATTTCACCTAGATACATAAAAACTAAGATTGAAATAGCATGGCATGAAGGCATTTTTATGCTAGCAGGAAGCTTTTCAGAAGGGAATTTAGCTTTGTGTTCTTCTACTGCCAACATCTTCCCGTAGCTACGTGCTCTCTAGTTCCTTGTTTGCCCACCACATTTGTTCGTGCTGGACACAGAGTTCAGAGGGGACACAGTATGCATTTGCCTCAAGCAGGACTACTCAGCAGTGAACATACAGCTCAAAACAACAAGATAGAAGCTGATAGATGTTCACGTGCAACTTGGGCTTCAGGGGAGCAAGGTCGTGTGTATCTATTCAGCCTTCCAATATCTGAAGGGAGCCTACAGGAGAGCCGGAGAGGGACTCTTTGTCAGGAAATGTAGTGACAGGACAAGGGGTAATGGTTTTAAATTGGAAGAGGGGAGATTTAGATTAGATACCAGAAAGAAATTCTTTACTGTGAGGGTGGTGAAGCACTGGCTCAGGTTGCCCAGAGAAGTCGTGGATGCCCCATCCCTGGAAGTGTTCAAGACCAGGCTGGATGGGGCTTTGAGCAACCTGGTCTGGTGGGAGGTGTCTCTGCCCATGGCAGGGGGTTTGGAACTCGATGATCTTTAAGGTCCCTTCCAACTCTAACCATTCTAGGATTCTATGATTCTATTCAGAAAGAGGTTCTTGTTCATGCATGTTTCTCAGTTAAAGGCTGTGTGTACATAAGCATATTACCCTGGTCTCTTGTTCAACTCCGCATCCGCCCCCATCCCAGGAGGAACCCTCTAATGCAGCCATTGTAAGGGAAGGCAGATGGTTCTGCCCCTTTCTGTGACTTAACCGTGATGATTCGAGCTGGATATACCACTCATCAGAACTCACTGCACAATTTATTTCCCCCCTTTGTGAACTACTGGAGGGTAGTGCTTTGATGAGGAATCTCTACCCTGGGTCAAAAATAAATAAAACCCATCCCAGACCAAGAAACATTTTTGACCAAGATTGATTTGCTGGTCTGCCTCTTACTGAACTAGAGAGAGGTTGCATGGGCGGGGGGGGGGGGGGTGGCGCTGGTGAGCCAAAGAGGAAGAGAGAGCAAGCAGGGAAACCAATAACCAATACCCAAACAGAATTGTAACAGACACACCATATCCTGAAGTTGAAACTACCAATTTTGGGCTTGTCCTTTCTTTGCCTCCTTTCTCCACTCATTACCTCATTATCACTTTGGACCACTCTCTTCCATTGTGGAGTGAATCTATGAAAACATCTGGCTTAGAGCAACACCAGCAGAACAAAACAGAGAACAGGCAAAAATCTAAGTGGGTAAAAATTAGAATATATTAGTCTCAGTGTTTAGAGTTTGGGAATTAGCTCTGGTATCATCAGTTAATTCCCTTGTGTTTCCTCTCTTGCTGCATTAGTTTACATTAAAGCAAATTACATTACATGAAAGCTCTGTATTCATCTGTACTTCAAAGCACACAAACAAAACTTCTACAAACTGATGGGGAAATGGACCAATTTCCCTTCGATAAAGGCAAAGATTGCCTGCATAAAGCGTTCCTTTATTATATTCAAGTTTTTACATAATTTCAATACAAAACATCCTCATGAGAAATATGGATATTCACACATAATTTAGTGATACATGATGGCGATAGAAAAAGCAAAATGTCTTTCTCAGTGTCAGTTAATACAGGAAGATATCAACTCAGATCCAGAAAGATTAAATTTTCTCTAAGAAAGTACCTTAACAAAGGACCTATAAAGGTAGCAGGAAAATCTGTAGTGTCAAACTGGGTAATTGCACTCTCTTTTAGGATTAATTCTTTTAATCAGAGAAAAAGCTTTTCTGTATCTTCCTATTAGGACAAAACCTGTGCTATATCACAGTTCCACCAAGTCCAAGGTTTTAATAATCTGATCAAAAAGAATGAATGGAAAAAACATTCAATACCAGTTTGCACCAGCTCATGACAAACTTCTGCCCTGGGAAGCATACTAGCCTCTACTCTGAACACAAAGATTGCAGTAAAAGTAACAGCAGTATGGTTGTAACTTTTAAAATAGTGTTTGTGTGTGTGAATAAGGGCTCTAAAGAGAAGGATGAAATGATTTCTCTTATGGACATAAAAAGAAAAAAAACCAGGAAAAGTCTTTGGTTCCAATTCAAATAATGTTTTTAAAATGTGGGTTTCCCCTTAAAGAAAAAGAATCTTAGCAGCGGTGACCCTGTGTTGGAGTTGTGCCTGCAGAGGTTTAGGAGCACAAGGGAATAAATCCTTCCCTCTGAAGGCTTCAGAACTGTAATAACCCATCTGTTCCGTACAGTAAGTGTGGAAATGAGCCACGGCTGGGCAGTTGGTAACATGTAGCTGTGCTGTTCAGAGTTCACTCGTCATAGGCATAAATAGTCAACAGTAGGAAGCTGATTTGCCTGCAATCACTGCAAACCCCTTCAGCAAATACAGTTCTGCCAAGTCTCATGGCTCTATTTGTTAATACTTTTTTAACAGGCTGAAGTGTAGGGTCACCAGTGGGATGCACGTGCTGTGATAAGTAGCTGTGCATCTCTGGACACTTTACTGTACACTAGCATTAGCCCTGCTAGGCAGATGCCTTTAATGAGTGAATTCTATCCCAATGCCTTGAAACATGAGTGTGTACTAACAAAAGCATGAAACTGGATTTGTGTTTCTATGCCTCAGTATAATACATGTAAAAACACACATGGTTCACGTCTTACAGACATTTGCAAATGACTGGAAGGGTCACCCTTCATAAATTCGGTATGGCATGCTATATGATCTGAAAACAACTCTGATTGAATGTCTCAGATTGCAAATGTTTTGTATAAGTCTTTCAAGAAATACCTGATGAGCTTAAATATGACAATTGGAGGAAGAGTCATAAGAAGTAAACAGAAAACATCTTTAGACTAAACTCGACCAAAAATTAATTTTAAAAGGGCTGAGATCTTAAGTTACAATACTGTTCTACTTTGTGGAAGATGTATCATGCAACACACACTTCACTCTGATGATAAATGTTGGTCATTTAATCATATGGTAAGTTACAAGCAGCAGTAGGATATCTGTGGTAAATACTATGTAATTACAGGGAACATAAACAGTGATCCGTGCCTCCTAAACCAAAGTGCAGGCTACAACATAAGTATGTTTAGACTTACTAAAAGTAATCATCACTTGTGGCTGGATGGTATTTGCCACGAAAAAGCCATTTAGGTTCTGCCCAAAGAAAACATATTCATTCCTTTCAACATTAGGAGCTGGTGAAGCATAGCTGTAGTCCCATGACTCATCACCCATCCAAAAGATGAAAGTTACGGCAGGAGAGCTAGAAGACTACTCTTAATGTATGAAGCCTCAGACAGACATTAGCTGTAATGAGGATAAGGCTGTTTCATCATGCTGTGGTGGAAAATGCCTATGTGCTGCATAATGTCTATTGTGCTACACAATAGGCTGCTCTTCCCATCAGATGACAGCTACAGAAGAGTGGTGACATTTTTTTCCATGTGCATTTTACCCACTTCCTTTTGAATGAATAACAAAATGGAGAGTACGGATTAAACCATCAGGATGCAAGAAGAAAATCTTGCCTCCCATTAAATCTCAGAAGCCAAAATACAGTTTTGTTCACATTCTGTTATTTTTTAAGGAATGAAGTTCCTGAAAGATTAAATTCAGGAAGCATGCACAGGCAGATGAAGGAACAAAACTGCTTTCAGCTACCACCTGCACTCACAGTTGTTTTCATTGTTGGAGGTCATGAATGGTGGCAGAGGAAAAATGGAGACCCTATGAATTTTTTTACTTCATTCAGCTTGTAGAAAAAAATGCAGGTTCTATTTATTTACCTTGAAAGTGTATAGGCATATGTTTTGACATGCTTCTGGCTGCTGTCATGGCTGCCATGGCTTTATTAGGGAACTCATTACTTTTACTCTTGTCTAAATATTATACCCCAAAAGCTGCTACTTTCACAAGTTGCATTGATAAACAATACATGCACTGAAGACACTAATAAGATTGAGAAAAGTAGACATGTCTGCAGGGTAGAGCCAGGTTCTCTATACAGGCGAGTGAGTTGAGGAGCACACTAAAGCCATGAGTAGCTGTATCAACCTGAAGGACACAGAGGCACAAAATTTTTCTGCCTCTTGACAGAAAAGCCAGAGCTGTGAGAACGGTGAGAAGTCTGGATATTACCAGGAGATACACTGAAGCAAAAATTCTGCAGACAACTGTCCTGATCCCAGCCTCCAGATAGTGTTCTTACATTGTGGAATAAAAACATGAAAGAAGCCCTGGTGTATCAGGCAAAACTCTGGAAAGGCAGTTTCCAAATGGCTGTGTCAACTCTCTTCTCCTGTCACCTGAAACACTGCATGAGAGACAAGTTCAACACAGATTTTTGAGAACAGTCATATTTCTTTCCCTAAATTCTCTCTTCACTGCCCGTCTTCCTCTATTTGCAGATGAACTTTAACTACAAACTCTTCACACAAACTCCAGTACCATGCAGAATGGGCAACACCTCAAAAAAAAGAAATCACTGCTGAGGATTTCTACCAATGTGACTCATGTGACTTACACTGATTCTATCCATGTCTGCTCAAGCAAATAATGTGAAATCACACAGAATCACAGAATCTTCATGGTTGGAAGGGCCTTTGAGATCATCGAGTCCAACCACAAAAAACCAACCAACCAAACAAAAAACCAAAACAAACACCCTCCCACAACACACCCACAGCCATACACCACACCCACCCACAAACAAACACAACCCAACAATCTCGGGCACTAGAGCATGCCCTGAAGTGCCATGTCTACACGTTTCTTAAATACCTCCAGGGATGGCGACTCCACCACCTCCCTGGGCAGGCTGTTCCAGTGCCTGACCACTCTCTCAGTAAAGTAATTCTTCCTAATATCTAATCTAAACCTCCTCTGCCGCAACTTTAGACCATTAATGCCAGTGAAGCTCTCAATGCGGGGAAGCTTTTTGCAGGTATACCATAGTATGAGTGCAACTATGTACAGATCCGTGCTGTTGCTGCTCCTCTCCCTTCTGCAGATGCCTAAGGCAGCAGTGCCTAAATTCAAACAGCAGTCACTAAAGCACCATGGCTGTTGGCTTTCTCTGATGCTGTTTGCTGAAATGATGGTTGGTATCAGAAGTGAAAGCTTTCCCCTTCCTACTTTCTTGGGGAAACAGCTTTGAAATCCCCATTGCAGAACAGGGCTGCCTTCCCTTTGCATACTGTACAGATGGCTGGCACCAGACCCTTGGCTTACACCAAAATAAATGGCCACTATGTGTTTATAACCTTGAAAGAGTTTGTCACTGATCTGGCACTAATGATCTTCATGCCACAGCCTTTTTGCCCCCAATACTAGACTCACATTTCCCAAAATTCAACTTCTCAGTTCTTAGTTTAATGAACACACCAAGGTGATGTAAATCCACATCTTCATGCAACATACCGTCCCCAGCCACTGCCCTGCTTCCACACCCCTCCTACCAGGGGACTGAAAACTAAGCCAGCAAAAATACCAGAAGAAAAGCTTCATTACTTCACTGTATGGCAGCCCAAGTGCTTCTGCTATCATAAGGACAGTACCCTAAAATTAGCAGGCAGGGTCAGCAGTGAGTGAAACTCTTTATTCTGTTGGCTGTGCAGGCTTATGCCTATTCAAAGTCTTTATGAACTTCCAGCCTTAGACTGGTCAGCATGATTAACGTTACTTTGCAAATCTCTTGAACTTTCAATTTCCACTTGAGACTCTAAGGTGGCTAATCAAACTTCTAAAATTTTTGGCCTAAATTGCATCTAACAAAAATTTTTACTCCTGCAAGTGTAAAGTAAGTATAAATCTGCTAGTTAGTCTTTACCTTTTTCTTCAGTTCTAGGATGACCGAATGACCTCTTCCTGAACTCAAATCATGTGCCTGCAAGTCTGAGATATCTAAAAACCCTTTCTCAATAGTGACTGAAAGATGCTTCTGACAGCAGAAGAGACATGCCCTAGAGACAGATTTTCTTATTTGCAAATACACAGATGCAGTGATGAGGCATGAGGAAGCAATCACATGGTACGAAAATTCTGGCCCTGAATGTTTAACTTTAGATCAGCCACAAAAGTAAGCCAGTAAAGAAAAAAGGAATATCTTTATAACAGGATACTTAAAAACACTCAACTAGAAAATTTAGAAAGGATCATAAACCTGTCTTTCATTAGATATGTTTCTCTATGGTGGAAACAACATTGTTTCTTAGAAATCATAGCCCCACAGTTTATTTCAGCTTTTGAAAACTCATTAAACCCCACCATGTTGAAAACAATGGCTTATAAATTTGATTTAAATGAATGCCAAGCCATTTTGCAATAGTAAAAATGCAGGCATGCCTCTTTAATTCTAGTCACTTACATAAACTATAGAAACAATAGAAGGACCAAGCCCCATTAAAAATCCCTATCGAAATAAGACTGATGAATCCACAAGATGGAATCACAAAAAGAGGGAACTCAACTATTCAATTTATGTTAAATATCAAACCTAAATATCAAAACTTATTTGCACATTTTCTCTTCAGTACAACGTATCTCACTTTCTCAGTAGAGATGTGCAGTCAAAAATATTTCTGCAGTGACAGTTTGTTTTCAGCCACACTTAACCTTTCATTTGGGAACGTGCCATTTGCTTGGTTTTGCACATTTCATCCTCTTATACAATGTGTGAGTTGTGCCCTTTCACTTGACCTGCAAATTAATAAGCTAGGAAAACTCATACATTCTAGAACAAGTGCCAATATCAGCTAGTAGGAGCACTTCTTGGGTGAAGCCCAAATGAAACTGCTGTGTTTCTTTTTTTTTTTTTTTTATTCTCTAAGTGCAGAGGACAAAATGCATACATACATCATACATAGTACACATCAGCCAAGCTCAGCAAACAACTTTAGACTAACTTTAGACCTGATGGATACATCCTTCTGAGCAGCAGAAGGAGGCTCTCTTGACAGAGCACACACAGGTACGGCTGGTTCCTAAGACAGTACGGCTCAGCTCCCATCAAGTTAGTAATGCGAAACATAAAGCACAAGTTCTCCTGTCACATGTTAGCAAGAAAGTTGTAATGAAATCTATTTTAATCAGTGAAAAAACTTTCTTCCTGGATATCCCAGGCACAATTTTGCCAGGCCCCTAACAAAAAAAAAAAAAAAAAAAAAAGGCTGGAATCTCATGGGAACTTACCATTGAGAAATCACATCATCAGTGTTTCATTTCCATGAGACTACAGAGGAAAAGTGGCCTTCTTCCAAAGTTCTATCTAAATTTCATATATAAAACCAACTTGTTCGTGCTGTGTTCATAGGGACTCCTTGGGAAAATCTGCATGTGCATGTACAACATTTGTTATTCATAGCAGACAGTATCCACTTTTAGCAAAGCTGACTGCACAGACAGAACACAGCGCAAGAGCAATATTTCACTCATCTAATTCATGCAGTTCCTGGGTGCCATTCTTCACTGGATTTACACCCTTTAATTTTATGCATAGTCAGCCGAATGTTTTCTGAATGAGGTGCCAGAAAAGAAAGTACTCAGCTGATTTTTTGATACCTTAATAAAAGTTGGCAGGATTTACCAAAGTACTCCCCGCTTTTCCTTCCTTTCAGTGCTGATGAAAGGAACATAAGATACGAATGTTGCAGATTTAGCCCTTTGCAGGGTATTACTTGCTACTCAGTTGCATATATTGAATATTTCATCTTGACTTTTCACTGCTACTGATCTGTTTGTGCTCAAAGATAAATTTTCCTGTACTGTCAGCTCTCAACATACCACATTTCAAAGTCTTTTTCTTTGCCATCCTCCTTAATCTGAGCAGGTCTTTCCTGAGGCACTTGCATTGGTCTTTTAAATACTTAAACTCTGTAATCAAGTCCTCTCGTCTCTCTCAAGGCTGCATATTTGCAATACATTGGGTCTTTCCCCATGAAACAGGCTTTCTGATCTCCAGGTTAGAATTGTACCCTTTTCTGTTACTGACATTCTGCAAGAATTTTAATACTTTTTATGAACTTCACTGCTTAATTTTGACTATGTATTTCTATCTGAGGGACTTTGCAAAAAGTGCAGGGCAAGGGATTCTGTGCCTATCAGAGAAACTCTTTTGATTTTAACTAATTATCTGTGTTATGCAGCCTGCATACTTCACAACATTTTTGGCAGTATTATAATACCGTGGGTTTTTTAATCTAATTGTTTTTTACATTTAATGACTATTTCACCTCTTGTATCAAGTACGCTACCAAAGGTAACTAGAACAGCACGGGACTACTAGTTCCCTAAACTACAGAAGTTTTATCTGCTGCCCCAAACACACGTCCAATTGCTGTGTGTTTTCCTGTCCCACTAAGTCTCCTGCTGATGACATCTTCCATCTCGCATATTTTGACACTGCACTTCAACAAAGGACTGCTTATTTTATTTATTGGCACATTTACAGTCTTTTCTCCCAGACATCCGAGAACCTCACAGGGTTGAGATAAATCACTTAACTTCAACAGGTGTAACTCACTCTCTTACCCCATTTCTTGGAGTGAAGGTCTGCTGGTAATATATTCCTTTAGTTCATCAGGTATGACCTGCTCTTGGTTTCTCACCAACAGCCTTTTAATGTGAGTGAATTCCTATACCAGGAGCAAAGTGAAAATGTGCTGGAGTGCTACAATGCTCTGCTACAAAGATTTACTTCAGGCAGTGACTGTGACTTCTGAAACAGCAGATAAATAGGAAGAAAAACGGTGTCCTAGTGGGTAAGATATTTGTTATTAAGCTGCATAAGAAACCTCCCTGCCACGTTATCATTTGACTACCCGAGGAAGGGAGTTGATGGGACATTAAGAATTCATACTCTCACATTCAGGCACTACTTTATATTTACCCTGTTATAAAGAGTCTCACAGAACGCTTTCCTGGGTTTGCATACTGCTTTTCACTGTGTCAAGCTTTTCCTTCATTACATGGGCTAAGGAGAATCCAATTTTAAGTAACCTGTTCCTGGAGCGTTAGTTTGCTTGGAAATGATCTTTGCTCAATGTGACATACTATATCCTCACCAAATGTTAATCAGTTAAGTGCCTGCTAGATCTGTACTCCTTTTTTTTTTTTTTTTTTTTCACATTAGTGCTGCATAACAAAGCCTCTACTATGTATAATAATGAAAGTGATACATCTTCCCCAGTAGCAGGACCCCAGATGAGGAATACCTTTCCAAATGCAATCAGACTCACTGAAAACAGATTGTGTTGAGATATAGATATATTACAAAACTAAACATTTTTGCAAAGGCATTCTCAATCAACACCATTTGGAAAAAAAAAAACAAACCTCACCAAAAAGCCTTTTACAAGCACAAACCAAAAATTTTCTTTCTTGAAAAAAAAAAAAAAGGCCATTCTGAACTTTGGGGGCTTTTTTAATTCCATGGATTTTAATTTTTAGTCTTTCTAATTCTAATATCATAAGAGCATGTTCTATGTGCATAAAATCAGTGGAATGAGACTCACTGAAGTATATACCTAGATATACTATAATATTCTTCTGCCAGTTGCTTTTTGTCTGTTTTCAGAAAATTAGCTGGTGAAAAGTCAGATGAATGTACTACTACCTTTGCTGACAGCAAGAAAGCACCAACAGTTGAAGCAAAGCTTTGTGAGATCCCTCCCATCACAGCTGGATGTTGTCAGGTGTCTTTCCTTCAAATTCTAAAACAAGAGTCTGCAGATAGATTTATAGCATGCCATTTACATTGAAATTTGATCTTAACATAAATTTTTATTGCTGATCCAAAATCACAGGTCCATTCAAGTGGTGTAACTGATTTTATTCATTTTAGATTTTTCTGAGCAAAAGGACAAGACCATGCCATTAGATAAATACAGTTTGGCAAGCTCTCATTTTAAGGTTAGATGACACCAACACAGAGACACGTAACTCCAGCATTTATGAGATACTGAGTAATCTGGATATTGGTTGGAGCTCAGACTTCATGGGTTTTGTTAGTTTGTTTGTTTTTTAAGAGTATATACTGGAGGTGACTGACTAGAAAGGAGCTTTGTAGAAAAAGACCTGAGAGTTCTGGTGGACACCAAATTGAACATGAGCCAGTAATGGTGGGACACATCCAGAATGCTGTGTCCAGCTCTGGGCTCCCAAGCACAACAGAGATATGGAGCTACTGGTGAGAGTTTATGGAAGACTCTCCAGCGAGGGTAGTCCAGCAAAGATAATTAAGAGACTGTTTAGTCTTGAGAACACAAGGCTCAGGGTGGATTTTGTCAAGCTACATAAATGCTTGAAGGGAGGGTGCAAAGAAGGTGGAAATAGAGCCAGGCTTTTCTCAGTGGTGCCCAATGACAGGACCAGAGGTAATGGCACATACTGAAACACAGGAGGCTCTGTCTAAACATCAGAAAGCACACTTTTACTGTGAGGGTGATTCTGCACTGCCACAGGTGGCCCAGAGAGGTTGTGGAGTCTCCATCGCTGGAGATATTCAAGAGATTTCTGGACACTGTCCTGGGCAACCAGCGCTAGGCAGCCCTGCTTGAGTCAGGGGTTGGACTTGATGACCTCCAGAGGTCCTTTCCAACCTTAACCCCTCTGTGATTCTTTTATGTTTAAAAATTACTTTCTCTATGACTGACAGAAAGCAAATGCATGCAAGGCTATAATATGTATATTTTGTGACACAGACATTAATTTTCAGTCTAATAAGAAATACTGCCTGAAAAAGCATTATTCTGTAAATAAGCATTTTGTGAATTATCTTTCCAACCTCAGCAGTTTAATGAGATCAAGCTGATATATTAGGAAACACAACATTTAATGGAGATCAAAATCATTAAAACACCAGCAGACCTGCTAAACTAATCCAGTCATGGTCCTTTGTATTTATTGCCTGACTATTAAAGTTATTATCACCCTCCCCATGGGGCACAACAATTTCATTCTTAAATTGTACTGTTGGAGAAACAGGAGTTACAGAATAGGGAAGTCTTATAGGATGAAGTTAGTCATCCATGAATAACACTAAGTGGACGGCTGAATTACACAAACTGTCTGTGGTTTGCTGATAACTATACTGTTTTCTTACTGCTTCAAACTTTACCTGCAGGTGAGGCACTGTTTAGATCACACCACAACTTTTATCGATTTTCTGCTGTGTTACCATGGAAACTTTCCCCACAAAAAAATGCACATTACATTACAAATTTATACATACACCATGTTCATTTTGTTAATGGGTTACAGGAGGAGCCAAATCTAAATACTCCTTCATTTTAATCATCCAGTTAACTGATAACAATGTACTGAGTCCTATTCAGTAATTTTTCTTATGGCTATTTATTTTCTCAACCTTCTTACAAGGTTGAGAAGGTTTCCATGGATATCAATCAGCTCTTATAATGAGATTCTTCTACTCAATGTCTCCTTAAAGTTTCTCCACTCATTCATTACAGAGGCAACCATTTATTTGTTTCTTCCTCAGGTTTATTGCAGTGAAACCACTGGGCTAGAACCCGCTTATGGGTGTTGTGACACAAAATGGTTTTTAGGCCAGTGCTTTTAAATTGTTCATTTTCTTGAGCAGGTGAAAGGAAAAATGTTTCATGCAGTTACATTTGCTTTCATGCAGTCAATCAGGGAAGCAGTCAGGCTTCAATTCTTTCTGTGGTAAGGACCAGTCAACATATACTCAGAATAACTGGAATAAATGGCAGTAGTTACTTTTGTTTCTTTTTAGAAAAATCACAACAAATCACCTGAAAATTCCTGTGTTTATGAAAACAGCTTCATACAGCTGTCCTCAGCTCTTTAATTTTATCCAAGGATCACGTAACATCTGATTAAGGTGAAAATAGTGAATTAGGCTAATAACATGAGGATGACTTTAATGGATAAAGAAGTTCCTGCAATCCTACGGAAATTAAGTGGAACAAACAGTAACAGAAATGTAATGGGTCCTTCGCCTGAATGACTGTGATCTGCCTTGCTTCACTGAATCTACTAGGGCTTTTACCCTCTGACTACAGCTGAACTGGAAGGTCAGATGAATATTTATGAAGCAGGGATACCTAGAGGCACCCCATGGTTTGCTCATTTCACGTTGCAAAATCCCTTTTCACCGATCAGTGTACTAGTCAGTTTTCCTTGATCCCTGTTTTAAGCTTATTCTGTGGTTCTGCCTCCCTAATATTACTGGAAATGCTTAAAGTAAAGTTTAAGTACCTAATTCCAAATTTTATTGCAACTTTAATATTGATTTTAATTAAATATCTACCTGCATGGTTTGTATATTTTAAATACATTGAAGAAGTAAATATTTCAGGCAAGACTAATTTATTAGCCCTCTGCTTGGAGCACAGGATTGGACACAGTGACATCTGAAGGCTCTTCTCAATCTGAAGTGTTCAACATTCCGATGATTATTTATATGGCATGCAGAGTTCACAATCAGAGGTTCAGGTATTTTTTTGTGAAGGCTTAGCATAACATTCCATAAACAGAACTGCTCTGTCATCCAACAGCTTACAGTCTGTTAATGATGAGACACAATAGGTGGATGAGGTTAAACTGCATCAGAGATTGATTCCCACTCTCGCCCAAGTCAATAACAAATCTCCTGAGGATTTTTGAGGAGATAATGTTGAGGTTTCAGCTAACAGGTTCTGTTTCGACCATTGTTTTAGAGCTTGAGAATATGCTAAAATATAGGCAGAAATGAGCTCCAGAATGAGCATTGTTAAATAAAAACAATATAGAGAAGAAGCCAAAACAACAGCAAGAAGACAATGAAGTGACTAGAGACAAGGAGAAGAGACAAATCAGGCTGAAGCGCTGAGACTGTCAACAGGACAAGACAACTTGATATAACCAGATGAATGTCCCTGCCCATGGCAGGTGGGTTGGAACAAGATGATCTTTAAGGTCCCTCCCAACCCAAACCATTCCATGATTCTATGATTCTAAATAAGATCAAGAATATATTTGTTCATTCATCTTTCTGAAACAGAAATCTAATGATGTATATGTATATCATAAAGAAACTAAAGGAGAGAAAACAAATACAAGCCTGAGATACTCACGTCATTAAATTCAACAGAGAAAAAAAAGTATTTTTTTAAAAGCTAATGGATTGATCAATGCCCTTTCCTCCTACTTCCAGAGAGCGAAAAACTCTAAACATCCAGGATCTACAGGAGAGGTCATCAAAGAACACAAACAGAGTTACGGGTGCAACTACAATTAGGTATTATTACTGGAAACGGAATAGGAAAAAAATATTAAAATCTTTCAACAGAATACCCAGAAAATGTTCATCATAGTTTTATGACATGCAGCAATCTAGTAACATGACCCTTTTTCTGTCTAGTCATACATCAACAACTGTAATGTTCTTAAATATGTATTTATACAGCTTATTACCATGACTTTATAGCAATTTAACCAAGTAACTTACATTTTTCATAATCCTGATGTCATATAAACAAATGCATATAAGGATATGCTCGATCAGATGCATTTCCCCACATTCCCAGGAACAGTTATGTTGGTTTTTATTTTTCCTTTTTCTTTCCCTCCGGCAAAAAAATTACCCAAATCAATGAATGTTTTTGTGAATTTATAATCTTATTGTGACCCCATAAAGACACATTTCAATACTGTTCTTAGTATAGAAATGCCCATAAGCTATGTCTGGACACAGGCTATCTGCCTGGATCAGCTATTGCCTCTTTCTCCACAAAAGGATGGCCATCCAATATTAAGGTCAAGTAGACTTTTCAGGACACACTGACCCCACCTAGTTCTTCACTTTTAGGAACTGTGAAGGGATTTCCGTTTTCTGTGTATCAATGTACAAGAGATGCTAGTTGAGCTGGTTGAGGCTTTTGTGCTGGCTTGCCTGTAGGGATGGGTTCCACCAAGTTATGCAGTTATGTGACCTTCTGTCATGCCAAGACTCATCTCATTACTCCAAAATATGAGACCAAAGAATGCACGATAATACTTACACACACAGAAACACATGAGAGCAAAATATTTGTCTTTTGATTGACCTTTTGATATATAACTCAAAATCATAATATTATTAAGTGCATAGTTCCTGTTGTGTGGAAGCTAGGGCCATCAGTTTTAAGAAAGACAGTGACAAAAAAAATAATACTGCCAAACATACTGACATAATGATATTAGATTATTTGAAGTCAAAATATTCATAGGAGTGCTACTCTGCCACAGAAAATAAAGATGAGATGAAAAAATCTCTGTAAAGCTATTCAAAATGAGCTCTCCTTTCTGCTACTCCTTACATTTTCTTTTGACTGAAGCTTCTTCTGGTACGTTGTTATCTTTGGAGACTACTTGTTTAACATTGCTGTCCAGTAAATATACTTTCAGTGCCTGCTGGCTTAAAAGACAACTTGACTGCTCGCTGAACAGAATCTTTTTCCACACTGTCCCAATTTTTACATTAATGTACTGAGGTGGCAAAGTTATTTGCCCTATTATCAAAATGCATAGCTTAATTGTTGCAATAAAACCATCATTCTCCTACAGAATTGTTCCATTGCAATACAATTAAGGGGCACATCAGACAGTTATGCATTAGTGAAAATGTACTGGTAAGCTGCCTACCAACCCTGTGCTGGTGTTTGCTCTTGCAGTAAGGAAGCTTCCAACAAGTCCAGAGAAGTCAACTGCCTGCTGAGGGTAACACTAAAGCAGCACTGAAGAACAGACAAAGAGAATTCAGTATGGTGCCAACAAAAAGCCACATATAGCACCCTCTGACCATCCAGCTACCTGTCATACAGCAGCAACATCAACAGGCAGAAAACTCACTTCAGAAGTTTCTCAAAGTTGAACCATGCCTTGTTAATGCCAGGGCTCTGGTAGCAGAGGACACTAGCTCTTATGTTTTGGAGCTGGAGGATTAGAGTCCTCAATCCTTCGTTTTGCATCTTAAGAGCTGCACTATTTTTTCTAATAGGAACATTTTTTATCTGTGTAAAAGAGGAAGAACAATGTTAATATGGCTCATAGCCATCCATCATTATTGGATTTGCAAGACCAAAAAGTATCTCTATTAGATGGGCAATTTCATGCAGACCCCATCGACAAGGCCATGCCTCCCAAGCTGCTATGGAAGGGACAAAAGCGACCTTGCGTTCTCATCAGTGATCACTCATCTAAATGCGCACGACTGAAAAAGCCTTTCCCAGGGAACAGTTTTATATAAGCTGCATGATGCCAAACTCAGCAGATTCTGAGTGACCTAAGAGGAGTGGCAAGTTGATAATGTTGCTTGCATTTCATTTCACAAGACATCATCTAAAACATAACCAGGAAAAACCTACCTGACTGTGGCATCCTGATAACATGACTACAAGGTAAAAATCCCCGACCATAAATGTAGTAGAAAAAAATAGGTATCTAAATGGGAAACACTGAATAAAAAACCATGCCTTTATTAGTTTTAAAATATTTGATAAGTTTAGAGTGCTTTTGTGAGTGGAGCTGACCTTTAATATCTATACTGACTGCCAAAACTACTAAATTTAAAAGAAAACAAAATGCCAACACTGCTATACTTCACAACAACTACATTTCAACCTCAGAAATATTTGAGAATCTTCTTGACTACCTAGCCAGTACTGCATTTTTGCCTGAAAGATGAGTAATTTCAACACTTGTGAAAGGAAAACATGTCATATTAGATTCATGAAAATTCTAATCCTTCCCATCTCCCCGGTCTGAACAAGAATATGTAATAGAAATAGGTTAGGCTTCTGTCAATAAACCATATACATGAAAATCTGTCTCCAAACTAGAAACTGCCCACTACACGGATTTTAAAATATTTTTTTTTATTTTTCTACTTTTTTTATTTCACAGTAAACCAAATACACCATTTACTAAATAAAATCCACATCTTACCACTGTGTTCTAGCCTGCATAAAAAGCCATTACACCTACTGTAATAACTGATAATTATACTGCTGTAATGTATTGGTGTCTATCTTTCAAGATGCACATTTATGGATAGGTATTATTTGTGCTCCATTTCAGTTTCCAGCAAAATTGTATTTTCTCAATAAATGTCAGTTATGATAGAATAAACTCCACAGAGCTAGTAGTGAAAACAGCATGTCTCAAACAATGGAATGACCCCAGTTACTTTTTTCAAATGTCCAGCGTGCTTGATAAGACATACTTGAGTTACATTTCTTGTAGGGTAAAGCCAGCTGTATGCCTCATAAACGCCTGGTCTGCTCCTTCCCTCACAATGGAGATAAATGAAAAAAATATTTATAAAAATTGGAATAAATGCATTTTGCAGTTGGAGATCTGGGATAGATTTTAAAGCACTCTTGAGTTCTGAGAAGTACCAGAGGATGCAAGTTGCTCCACCAAGCTTTTTCGTTATTTGTTGATTTAATACTTATGAAGTAATGACAAATATTATTCCTTGGACATTTTCACAGTTGAATACACAACTTTCTCATCTCTGTGTTATCAGAAGCCCGTGTTCATACCAGAAGTTGGAATTAACAAATAAAATACTGGTAAAATCTATAACTGTAGAAGCATGAAAAAAGTATTTGTAAAACCTCAGAAATTCTCCATAAAGAGAATTTTTTATGTATCTAATCAAGGTGCTGGCTGGCTGTTTGTAGGCAGCACAAGCACGTGTTCTCCAAAGTAAAAAAAGCTTTCTCTTTCACATAACTATTAAAAAGAAGCCAATAATGTAGCAGGATGGCTAAGAACAAAACCTTTTTTCAAAGAAGGCCTAAATACCTTTTCTTTCCTCAAAATGTGGACATAGATCTTTATGTGGAGAGTAATGTCCTCACTGTCCTAACCCTGCTCTGGTCAGGTGTTCAGTTCACATAATTGCTCTGATCATTAAGGAGGCCCACCAGTCTCCAGGTCTAATGGCTTACAGAATTGCCCTCAGGGAATAAAAGCGGGCCATCGGTTAAGAAACACAATTTTGCCCTTAAAACGCTGGTTGTAATGCATTTTGTGTGTGAGAGAGAGAGAAATTAGAGGGTAGGAATCTGAAAGTAAAAGGTATTAATGGGTATAATGCCTCCTAATCACATTTCATAGAAATCTATTAGAAAGAAGGAGAGTCTTCATTTTATGTATAGGCTTGAGAGAAATGTAATTTAAGAATCTTAGTGAACACTCCAGAGATAGTTTTATTCCTTTATATTTCATGCCTCCCCCACATAAGGCAAGGAATGAAAGCAGAACATAAACTGTAGTAAAAAAGAATGGGCTTACAGAAATTGACTTTTATTGCACTACTAAGCCATTGCCAAATAACACCTTCTTTTATTTGGCTTCGTTACAACTAACCAGTGAGATACATGATATCACACACCTACTGCCATTCAGCTGAGGATATAACAATTATGCACCTAGCTCACTCCAACTGATAAACTCTTTTGATTAATAAGAATTTATTTCTTTGAAGAAACAACAGTATAATACCACACTCATTATTTAGCAAGCCAGTTAAGTCCTTTGATTCTTAAAACAGCCATCATTCAAGTTCTCTTCAACAGCCTTTAGACTTTCTCTGCTCTCAGCTGCGCAGGCATGTACCAGACTGGTACGTGCAGCATCTTGAAATCAAAAGTCACCATTTCTACTCCAGCAAATAGCTACAAAAGGATTTTTCAGGGTAAGTGGCCCCAGGCATCAAGGGTCATGATGCAGTTTTACAAGGTCTGGCTTTCTTTTTTCAGGTTGGTTAAAAGCAGAGTTACAGGCTATACTTAGCCTGAACAGATTTTGTAGTATCATAATGGGTGAAGTTAAAACACTTCTAACAGGAACTGCAGGGCAGACCCTGCCTCCTAGGTTATACCAACATTGTCACTGGCAATACAAGGCAGCTTTGAGCCCACTAGCACTTGAAGGAGAAGCAGCATTTGCACAGATGGCCCTAACGCCTTGTCTATTCCTTCCCATACTTTTTAAGAGCTGAGATCTGGACTGGTTGGTGAGGCAGAGTAAGAACCGCACGCCAGTGATTCTGGCTACCTTATAATTTCCTGGAGCCACACTAGACAGGCATGACAACAAGCTGCTTTTCCAGACTGAACTAGGAGCCTCTTTGAATGTCACTATCAAAATGACACACATAACGTGAAATTATTACTATATTATGGGCTAGAGGTAGTAGTTCTAAAATAAAAGCCGCATCTAGAAGAGTTACTGCAATGGGCTGGAACATAAAGCAGCTGTGCAAAATAAATGGAACTAAACCACACAGAATCATAGAATATCTCAAGTTGGAAGGGGCCCATAAGGATCATTGAGTCCAACTCCCTGCTTCTTGCTGGGCTACCTAAAACCAAATCACATGACTAAGAGTGTCGTCCAGAACATTTTTGAAAAACTGCACAGATGCCTCTTTGTAACTTATCTCTTCTCATGACTAAATCCTTGCTCTATAGGATTGTTGGTATCTCTGTGAGATCAGAGAAGGCTGTCTCAGCCCCTCAGGCCCATAGCGGTGGTTTTAGCCTTTCCAAGATCACAGATGTAGGAAGAAAGACATGTTCAGAGAGGGGCACACACTATGGTCTCATAAAGCTTCCTGGAAAATTTAAAATTTTTTTTTGTCAGAAAATTACATTAACATGAAAATGTATGAACTACTGGTCTGTGGCAATTCAGATGTCTTCTTCTGAGATTGCTTTTTTTTACTGGAACTTAACTAATTTTGTGATTCTACAGAACTTTCTCTGATTAGCATATTTTTTGTGTGCTTGTGTATGTGTGGTACAGAAAAAACCTGTTATTAATTCTAACCATCTCCACAAGACCATAGGAAGAAAGTGAGCACAGCAGAATTTTCCTCAGTTACTCTTGGAATGTCTCAATTAGCCATGTCTTCTTTTTTTTTGGTAGTGAATCAGTGTTGCAAAGCAGACTTCTAGCTACGTTTATTGCAGTATGACTACAGACTACACATCCCCACTTGCTCACACACACACACGCACACTCATTCCGCACCCTCTGGCAACAAGTCATTTCAGGTGTTACCTATTTGAGGCAATGAACAGTATTGAGCTGAAAAACATAATTCTTTTTCCCCAATAACCATCTGAGCCTTAAAGTGCTGACTCTACTTTAAAAAGTGAAAACAAATATCTAGTTTTGAGGTAAACTTTCCATGAAAAAAACAAAAACTATGTTGTATTTGTTCAGTTTTTCATGACGTGTTCTTATCATTAAATCAAAGCTTTGTCAAAAAATTATCAGTGCAAGATGTAGCAAGGAAAAAAAACCAAAAACCTCTGATGACTTTTTTCCTAAGATTTGTTTAAGAAGCAGACTATTATTTAGTCCTAAATGCTTCTTTTCCACTGCTCACACCTGGAACCAACTCCTCAGGAACAAGCACATGCATGAAAAAGCTTGAAGGTTGGGGATGTCACAGCCAAATGACAACACTGGCAGAAGAAAGGGGGTAAAGGATGTGAATGGAGCCAAGGCCAAGATTGTAATGAGGAGTGGGAAGCGAGCGAAGAAATTTAGGTCCCAGTTCAAAACTGACAAAGATCCATGGGAACCTGTTTATTTCAATGGCCTTGGTTTCAGAAAACAGACTGATATCAATCTGAAAAATTTGCAAGGGTAATGAATTTAGCAAGGACTGGCTTGAAACAAGGTTGTTGCCAAGTAAGGAATGATGTTATAATGAAGAAGCTGGCAACGAGCGAGTGATTTTTCAAAATGTGACTCAGACAACAGTTGCATGCATTCTGTTTTCCAACTGTTGATCACACAAACCACGCAGCAGCATTTGCTTTTCTTAAGGCGTTCCAAGAGTCAGAGGGGAACAGTCATCATACCCACATTGCAGCACAGTAGAAATATTAAGAAAGTCTATATTCCCTATATTGTCTGTTAGAGATGCTAACGAAATTCCAGGTGCAGACATTTCCTCTGACATTGACAGATACCAAGTAGGGAAATTAGAATACTTTATCTGAAGTAATAAACATAAAAAGGCTTACTAGGATTGATTTGTGTGCTTTTCATACTCCCTAGCAGTCTTTCTTCAGACACGCAGATAGGAAAATGGAAATTATGGATGATCAGAAGCTTTGGATACAAAAAAACAGGTACTCTTAATAGCAAGAAGAAAGAGGAATTATATCTATTTTTTAATAATGCTTCTGGTAACATGTAAAACTAAATGACTAAATAGCCCCTTCTTAACGTGATGGTGTCCCATCTGTAGGATGGCTCCAGTTGTCTTTGCTGGTGCCTTCTTTCAGCTCCCAGAGTGTTTCCTGCTTCCTCATCAGTGAAGACTGGCACTGGGTCCCTGTGGGCTGGTCTGGAACCATTTTAGGATGCAATTTACTTTGTTAATTATATTTTTCCAGTAATAATTTCAGTGTTCACTTTAAAATCCTTCATTGATTTTAATTAAGCCTGCATAAGCTCCCAAACTTTTCTTTCAGATAACAAGAAGCTGCTTGCTGCACAACAACCCAAAACTCCACACTCGCTAACGCAGCTGGAAACCAAACCTACTGTCACTTGCTAAAATTGCTTTGGACATATTGCCAGTGGCCCAACGAATTAGTAAGCTTGAAGTGAAACAAAGGGGGAAAAAATAAGCTTCTCTTCCAAGATATTATGGGTTGCAAACTAGGACATTGTTTCAAGGCTTTAAATTTCTCTTTTTCTTACAGTTTATTTTCCTTATTAATTAGTTCTCTGGATGATGGCTCTACAGGTTATTTATTTATTTAAATCAGGCCTTTACCAGCACATCTATACTATGTATTGCAGCATCATATTAGAAATACTGAAGCTAGTGCAATGCAGAGGTATTATTAGATTAAGTTACAAAGGTAATCTAGCACAAATGCTTAACGGTTGTACTAATGTTGCACTAACTTAAACACCTTGCTATACATCATCATATGAGTTGTTGAAATACCATTTAAGGTATTAAACCACACAGCATAGAAGTGGAGAAAGACCTCTTCGTTGCTAGAACAAAAAATTATTAACTGGATAGGACTGTCATCTAATCATAGCTTTAAAAGCACTGTTTAGTTGAACTGACATAGCAGTCTATGACTTCTTCCAAATATAATATTTCTAATATCCTTTCCTGACAGAATTAAAATCATTTATCTACACACATGCAAAAACCTTGCCAATTCGGTACTTCTTGTATCTAATACTATCCACGTAAGTGGAAAAAAAACCCCACAGACTTTGACACTTTACCCGTTGACTGTTGCTCTGCTACAACTTTTGTCTATGCTCAGCTATTTTAGAAGAGGAGGAGGGGTGAGCATTGGTGCTACCTGCCGTGGTAGAACACGATTTTAATAAACTAGCTATCTTGAATTGGAGTGTTGCCCTGATATGAAATACAATTAAATGTGAGGCAATAAGGTAAGCAACCTGTGGCAACACGAGGAACTTTACGGCCTATTTGACAGCAGTAAGTTCAGGCTATTGTTTATGTGATCAGTTATTTTAACGGCCATCTCTTAAGGAAGCCAAATCATCAGTCAAATGCAGGAGTCTGTAGATTTCAGCAGAAACATAAGGAACAAGGTGAATTTCATAAGTATTTTAGGAATCAGAACATAAATATATGATGTTTACAGGTAGGGATGATGACCTGTGAAGGAGATGACGCCTTCGGTTTCCCTGGCTGTTATGAGTAATCAGCAACAGCACATGGTCCTATGGTACCAGACCGCAATAGTATCACATAATGTACTGGGGTTTATGTCCAGGATTTTAATACCGCATTTACAGCAGCCTGATTTGAGGCCTAAAACAAGTTCCCCTGAAAGATGAAAGGAAAGAGCCTTCACTAAGATGCACGTGGGACCAACTGACCGAAAAGCTTTTAATGGCCCTTTGCATTGAAATTGATATATATGGAATATATATATATGGAATTCAAGACATTAAAAAAAAAAAAAAAAAGGCAAAAACTTTCTTAATAGGACAAGGAACAGAACTTTTGCCAAAGTTAGACATTAACTTTTTGGAAAAGAACACCTCTTAATTATATTTGGAGAGAATTTAAACTAACAAGACCCCACTTTTTATTAGAAATACTACAACAGTCCTTAAATTCAGTAATGAATATTGACTATGAGCTGAATTTTCAACACGTTTTCTATTGGTCTCTAAATGCTCTATACTTTGAAATATTTCATTTTTTAAAAATGTTTGTAACCAAGTGCCAACATGTTTTTTAGATATATACAAGTACTATTTTACAAATCTTAGGAACTTCATGGACTGAGCACATTTCATTAGGCCCAGCACTTCCACACTAATACATCATTTTTATGACGTATTGCCTTACAGCACAACTCTTTATCAGGAATTTCCTCTTTTAATTAGAAACTAAATATTTTATCCATTTTTCTCATCATCTTCCAGTTGCTTAGTTTTGGATTGAGATTGATTTTTTGTTTTTCTCAGTAAACGACTTTTCAACTGGGGTTTGCAGAGTTCCGTTATTCAATCTTTTACATTGAAGACAGGAGCTAAAATTGTGTTATAAGGTAGGAAAGACCAAATAAAACCACATAAAATTTTATGACACTGGACTTTTAAAAGAGCTTTTAAAAAGTCAGTTGGTAAAAAGGCAGAAATGGATTGAAGTTTATTTTTTAACTCATAATCATGAAGCAAACCAAAAAAACATTATATTTTTTAGGAGGTGCAGAAAATAAAGACTTGTCTTGCATCAAAAAACTTTACTATGGTGTAAAAGCCCAACATTATTGAAACTTTGCAATGCTACTGTAAAGGCTGAACATAAAATATAGGCCTACTATAAAATTCTACAATAAAATGTGATGGATCTGTCTTAGGCATAGCTTATACCTAACAACTTCCCAGTGTTCAGTGAAGGAGTTGCTGGCTATCCTGAAGGCTCTTTGCATTAACGTTAAGCCATTTAATTTATTATTAAGTGTCTGATCTGCAAAATTATTTAAGTGCTTGTTTGACATTACATGTGGGCCAATGATTTGGCTAGTTATCTGTTATTCTACAAAACAGAACCTTACAGACTAACACAAATGTAATTTTAAATCCTGTTGCTACTTCAGTGCAACTACTCCCCATAAGCCTCGCAGTTGAAGTCAACAAATCACAGAATCACAGAATCACCTAGGTTGGAAGGGACCTTTTAAGATCATCTAGTCCAACCGATGCAAAAAAAAAAAAAACAAAAAAAAAAACCACAACACACACACACCACCACACCACCCAACACTAATCCATATTCCCAAGCACCATGTCAACTCCTCTCTTGAATACCTCCAGGGATGGTGCCTCAACCACCTCCCTGGGCAGCCCATTCCAATGCCTGATAACCCTTTCAGTAAAGAAATATTTCCTAATATCTAACCTGAACTTCCCCTGCCGTAACTTGAGGCCATTACCCCTTGTCCTATCATCTGTAACTTGGGAGAAGAGACCGACCCCCGCCTCTCTACAGCCTCCTTTCAGGTAGTTGTAGAGAGCGAGAAGGTCTCCCCTCAGTCTCCTCTTCCCCAGACTGAACAACCCCAGCTCCCTCAGCCTCTCTTCGTAAGACTTGTGCTCCAGAAATGCCCTCCTATATGAAGGTCAGTCATGTCAAGGCATATGTATTTTTTTTATTTTTTCCCCCCAAAGCTTACCATTCTTTTTGCCCTAAGTGTTTCTGATCCAAATCGTAAAGATAAAGCATAAGGGGCAGGAACAGAAAGAGTTGTAAGAGTTGACCGGCAGAAAACAAGACAAAACAGAGTTTTAGGGGAAAGCTGACAGAAGGGCTACACCCTTACAGAAACAGGAGAGCTAGTTCCAGAAGGGACACTTGACACAGGAATGACAGGAAAAGGAAGTTTTATAGGTAGAAAAGAATTTTAACGGCTGTGTGGCAACATAAGGCATCAGAAACAGAGGATGTAAATAGAAGGCAATTGTGTGAGCTGATATTTGCCAGTCAACAGCCCGACCTCTATAGTTCTTACAGAGTGAGCTGCCCACTGGTGATGACAAGTGTAATTCCCTGCAACAGACACAGGGTAGCCCAAGTCACTGATTTTGGCTAGAAACACTAGCTCGACTTTATATCACCTTTGCCATTTAACAGATGTTGCCCACAGGGTAATTTTTTGTTATCAAAGAGCTCTTCATTAAGTGATGAGCACACCTCCTGCTGACTCCTGTGCCGAAGGGGCTAGAGCAGCAGGAACAACCAGAAAAGCCTCACTGAGATTTCTGGCAGGCTCCAACAAGATGTTCCACTCAGTACAGTGATACTCCAGAGAGCCAGGCAAATTTTACTCCACCTATCCACTGGCTTTGAAAGTTTAAGAAAGCAAATTTATGAGATGCGGCAAAAATGCACGTAAGCATAATTGTCCTCTGAGGACTGGAAATCTCCAGTTAATGTTCAAGTAGCAGAGGCTAGAAATTCACAATGATCCTCACCCTTAACGATCTCAGATCCTAAGCCTGTGGATCCTTCTTCCCTAGCACCTCCAAGCTAGGTGGTCAGATTTCCCTCCTGCTCAGAGGTATTGCTCTGTGTGCAAACACAGCAAGAGGAAGTGCAACACCAGGCTTTATTCCTTTCCCCACAGCATCCCACTCCTCTTTCATTGATCCTCTTTCTCTGAAAGTCCTGCAAAACGCGATGCCAAATTACATTAGGATTCTTGTGCTCATTCAAGGTGCTTGTTTTTCATAATATCCCTCCAGATGTATTGAAAACAATACAAATAAACATCAATACTATAATACTGTTTACACATTCAATGTCCAGAATGGGAATTCAAAATATGCTATCTCTGTACAGAACTTAAACTTTTAAGCAGCCAACCAGCTAGCCAGCTAACCCAAAATTTTTTGTCTCTGTTACTTTGCCACAAGTTATATGCATATTTATAAACAGCTTGATATTGGAGTAAGCGTGATTCTTTCTTGTGTGAATAAAAGATGACTTTGAATCCATTGTCCTGAGTGGTCAGTGTTTAGAGACCATGCTCAAGGACCTCACATCTGCTCATCAGCACAGGTTCCAATAATATCAGACTTCACTGGAAAATTTATTTCAGTGCCTTCAGTGATTTTATCTTGCCTGTGATTTTATCTTGGTTCAATAACGGGTAAAACAGTTGCAGTTTTAACAAAAACCTGTGTGTATCTTATATGCACAAAGACCTCTCCCTTTAATAACTACAAATGTCTTTTAAACATACGATCTGACCTTAGGAAGTAACACAATCATACAAAGTGTTATTGATTTCAGTTTTAGAAAATTACCAGCTTTAATTTGATCACAGTGGGATTTAATATTGGGGTGCCTTTTTATTTCTTTTTTTGGTACTCCTTCCATCATCAGCAGTGGTAGAAATGCTCAGACAGCATCTCCACCATAAGAATTATTTCAAATAATTCCTCTGTCTGCTGCTCAGGAATGTTCCTCTACTGAAGGATGATTTATCAAATATTATCTCACCAGATTTTAATACAGTTTTTACACATTCAACTGCTTGCTCCAACTTCAGCAGGGCTATATGTGACTGAATGTCCCATCCTCAGACAAATGGCAGAAACTCACTACAGGACAACTGGGAGTCATCACGTCAAATGTCTCAGGCTGAACAGCCTATTGCTCTGCTGAAATGTGTCAGTGCTTTGGGTCTATTGCTTGCTGTGGAAGTGTCTGACAGGATGTCTAGTTTCCAGATCTCTGAGCAGTAAGCTACAGCAAAGAGGTAATTCATGGCTTGCTTTTTAAAGACCCATCCCTACTTTGCTTCAAAACCTATTGCACATTTTAATTGGCTCTTACTGCTGTTCTCCCCATACAGTCCCATCAGCCCTCTAATACCCTTAGTTATATTTGGCGAATTCACGCTGTCTTTGGCATTCCAGGTTGTTTCAAACATCCAAAGTATTTTATTTTCAGTGGTTTCATCTTGATTGCCTACAAGATGCCATTTTAGCTATCTTTTGACTGATTTAGCAGTTGCAAGCTTTCTAACAGCAGTTCCTTGTTGTAATTCTTATATAAGGTGTCTACCTATGCAGCACATTTTCGATTCACGTTTTCTTCCTGCAACATCTTTGAGTTCCATTTTTTTCCTGATTTGTATTTGTGTGTTTGCTAGTGCATGAGGTAGGTGGATATCTCTGGAGCCTTCTTCACATTAGTTGGTATAATAGTCAACTTACCCAGCTGTATAAATCTAAAAATATAAACAACTATATCTGAGCTGATCAACCCAGGCTTTCTTTGTAACAATATATATATTGACATAGAGAGAGAATTAGACACAGGATGCTATTCATTCAATCTACTTTAAACATCTGCCGTCAGCGTTCATAGACTCTGCTGACTATATTGATTACCTCTCTACTGACTATATATGAGTTTAGGCTGACAAACATGGATATAGATGTTGGCACAGCTAGATGAATTGTACCCTTTGTATATAATCTATTTGTTTTACTTGTAAATTTGCCTGTGGACTGTTGCCCATGCTTGTAGCTCATAGCAGAGTTATTTCAGACTCTGTGCACTGTCACTGCACAGTGTCTCTTTCCAGCACTATTGGTGATCAACCCAGCCACTGTGAATCAGCTAAGCTTCCACAAAGGAATAACCACGTCACTCAGTCTCTTTGCTTTCCTTCACCAAACACTAGCCTCTTGTTTTCTACTTACTTCTTGATAGCACACATTTTATAAGTTATGCTCATAAAGATGTTTCTTTCAAACCGAATTTTTCATGGGATTTCCAGACTGTTACTGACATGTTCAGAGGCTGCTAGAGTAGACAGTGATCTTTGCCTACTAGAGGTCACCAGGTCATTGCTCTTACCTTGTTCAGTTTATAATCTACCCCCTACAATTCTGTGGTTTTCCTAGTGTAACTTACCTACTATTAACCACGCTGTTTTTAATAGTTTTTCCACATTTATTTGCTTTGTATCCTCCTGTCATTTCTACAGTATTCTTGTTTTCAATTTCACATACCTGCAGAAATGCACTCATTTCCAACATAATAACCTGCATGACAGTGTACAGAGAGCACCAAAGAGGTGTAACACTGACATTTCATCTTTTCATTCACACCTGTTTTTCTCTCTTTGGTCGCTCATCTGTGCTCCTCCACACCAGTACAACAGCTTCCCCACTGGGAGCTACTTCTGAAATTGCCAATCTATTAAAGGGCTATTATTTATCCTAATAGTAGTGACCTCCAGCTTGATTTCTCCCTCCATCCATTTCTCCTACAGTTTTTCTTCCCTCAAACTTTTTCAGGATAATACCATCTCCTTGCTACAGTCCAGAGCTCCCTGTCAAATGAAATCACATCCAGCTATACTCTACCTTTTCAGTGTATAAACTTCCTTCAGCTCATTTACCTCACAAGTCTCCTGGCTCCTTAATACACCACTGCAACTCCAACAAGGAACCCCTTCCTCTCACTCATCCTGGCCCCTAATTGTCAGCATCCTCTTATCCTGATACAGTCCATCTAGTTTGGGTCTACACTGTCATGTCTCAGAGCAAACAAAGCTTCAAGCTTCCACCGCCTTTCATCTCCTTCTCTCCTAGATTCAGACCT
Organism: Numenius arquata; assembly: GCF_964106895.1. Taxonomy (NCBI): domain Eukaryota; kingdom Metazoa; phylum Chordata; class Aves; order Charadriiformes; family Scolopacidae; genus Numenius; species Numenius arquata. Next base: position 24,537,633 of record NC_133587.1, on the reverse strand, counting down.
TCTTTTCTCCCTTTTGAGCTTGAATATCAGTAGTTACTTGCCTGAGTTAAGACTGAGTGAAAAACTAACCAGAGACTTCAGGATTTACCTCACAGACCTAATATCCATTTTAAGTTTGCTGAAAATAATTACTCCTACATTTTTGGACTGATGTTCAAGGAGTAACAGTTTCTTTCAATTCTGAAAATTTCATTTAATTAATGAGATCATAATTAATTGAAATGAATTTGCTAGCAACACATTAAAGTTTACAGTTATAATTAACTGGTTAATACTTGCATTGGCTTCTGTTTTGCAAAGCAGTTACTGGCTTTGGGAATAAAACATGATGGATAGTTCAAAGCAAACAACCTCAAAGTCAGAAAATTCTAGTCATGATCAAATTTTCTGGATTTGTCTAGAAATGTTCACTAGATGTAAAGAAAAATTAACAATAACAAGCTTTGAAAAACCTTAACAAAAACCACAACAGAAACCAAGCTGACAGTTACTTATCAGAAAACTAACGTTTTTAGGTGATGCAGACGTGGCTTTCATTTTAATGACAATTTCTGAAAGATTGGCTAAATCAAAGGTCATATTGACTGGCAGGATCATCTACTCTGTTTTGGAGCTTCCAGATGTTGCGCTGCCAGAAAAAAAAAAAAAAAAAAAGCGAAGGGGAAGTAAAGAAACTGTCAAAATAAGGAAAGTTATTGCCACCATAGACTTACAGGCACCTCTAGTAAGAATTAGCCCCAAATTAACCCCAAGATTTACATGTCTATCTGAGGAAAACTTTTGCTTTATTTTGACCTGTACAGATACTTTGGTCAAATTTTAAACACCTTTTCTATGTATTTACTGCAATATTCACTATTGCATCCTTCCTGCTACAGACAAAACCATGAGAGCACAGAGGATAGAAGAAAACTCATCTTAGCCCCAGCGAGCAGATATTCAGTGCGACTGTTGGGGGGTTCATGGGATGAATGGGGTCAGACAGGCTGGGGCAAACATACCATTTCCTTGAGAGTATAATTCTAGAGAAAAATTCCACGACCAAAAAATTGTTTTCCCAGTATATGATAATACAGAACTATGTTTTTATTTGCTGTTTCCTTTGCTATATATCTATAGTTAAATGTGAAAATCAAGTATGTTATATGTTTCTAAGCAGTTTGGTTCTATTACATGTTCTTGATTTACAGGTTATAGACAGTAATATTCAGTAATATGGAAAGAAAAGAGACTGAAACTACCTTAAGATCCCTTATGACCTCTGATCATTCAAACCATCAGGAAAAATTTAAAAAAGAGAAAATTAAAACCTTTCTTAATGCCGGGCAACAAATATAAGGTTTAATGAAAATCCGTAATAATTTGGGTTAGCTACCACCCTCCTCTGCAACCCTGCTGCAGGCATAGCAATACCATAGAGAAATGTAACATCAAGGAGAGGTGCCACACAAGGAAGAAGAATTCCTAAATAATTTACAGTATCTGATACTAGGCTGCACTAGAAAACAGACTTATAAACAACAACAACAACAAAGGTACTGACAATAAGCAAGAGGGACTTATTACCATGAGCACGGAAAATTAATACAACCAAGTATGAAGCATGTTGAGTAGGATGTTGGGTCACAGAGCTCCAAGGACTCCGGTAGAAAGGCTGTGTTTCAGCCTGGAGAGCCATAACACAGAGATGGTTTTCCCACCTCCACAGTCACTGAGCTCTGTTAGGGATATCAGTGACAGGCAACAAACCAGACTTCATGAGTTTATCTTCCTGATGTTCACAACATGACTCACTGACTCACGAGTGGTCGTTACAGAAATAACCGCACTTGTGGCTTGTAGAGCACAAACTTTAGAAACCTTCATAAAAAACAAAACTCAGCTTCTTCTTTTGTTATCTACCATTATTAAAGCTTTGAGAGCTCTCCAGAGGTTGCTTTAAAAATTCTCTCTAAAAAATGTGGGGAGATAGATGCCCATATCCAAAAGAACCATAAATTACTAATTATGCTAATAATACTATCAACTGTCTTATCTCCTAGTTATGAATTAAACAGCCTTGTCAAACACAAACTAAGGACAACAGTGAATAAAGCCCTCATACTAGTTATTTTCACTCTTTGTTCTTCCTTTAATTAGTGAAGCACAATCAGCTCAGCAAAAACATTTGGAAGAGGAAATAAGTATTAGTTAAACCAAAGAAAAAGTTGAGGTTTACACCTCAGCAATTTCAAAGACATCTTAAGTAACTTGGAAACCCTGCTACACCACAATACAACCTCTATAAAAAATGGCAGAAACCATGTGGGTAAATGTTTTTTTATTGTGACAGGGATTTAATGTGTCATTTGTCCTCCACTTTTCTTTTAACAAGGTTATTTAATCTATGATTTGGAGGTAAAAACAGTTTGTAGTGTTGTTATTAGCATAATTAATCATATCCTGCTCTCCAGGAAGTGGACATCTGTCATGTGAGACTCCTGTACACATTAACTCTGTCATTCTTTTGATCTCAGAATAACCTCTGGAGGTGTTCCAGATCTCTAATAATAGTAAGGCCATTGTAAAAATTTTGGTTACTAAGAAATAGTAAACCATACAGTATAAAAAGAACTTGGAACTTTATCCTTTGTTGCTAGGCTATAAGCTACACTGCACCACCAACAACTTATTAACAAAATTTGCAAATATAGCCAAAGCAAAACATTTATCAGAGAGTTAGGACAGAAACAGATCTTTCTTTTTCCACTAAATGTATCTAGGAGTCAGAAAGTTGTGGAGAAGGTTGCATCCTGTCCTGGATTGACAGGATGACTTCAGTTGCTGGGCTTTGTTAAGATAATATTTTTAAAGCCATTATTGACTAGATCTTACTTTTTCATGCTTAATTATGAGGTTGAAAATCATGGAAGTGTCACATAAAAGACAAGTCTCTCTGTGCTAATGTCAGTAGCCTGTACAAGAAAGACTGATGTTATGGTCCTATTTAGCTTCACTATAATCCATTGCTCTGTTTTCACCAATATTATTTTATTTAGTACAGGTGGCACAAAAAAAAAAAAAGCAGAATTATCATTCAGTGTTCTATTAATAGCAAGAGAAAAGAGTGCTGCAGAGTGCCAGCTATTCTTAGAATGCTTCCATGCTTTTTCCAAAAAAAACCCCGAAGTCAAAACACCTAAATTCCGCAAATGCACTACACCAAAAGAAAAATGTTTTCCTCTCAAATTACTACTACACATATCTCCTCAGGAGTTTACCTTTACTCCCAAGTCTTTGGGTGCAGATGGGGGAGACTGGTGACAGCAGTGGTGAAAATTCATGGCTTCTATTAAAAGTGAAGGCCCAGCAGAGTGACCACACAAGAGTTACTTGGGGAAAGAGTGAACATTGTGAATTTTTAAGGTACCAAGTTCAGCAGTAAGAATAAGGAGCATTTATAGAATGAACACTGGTCCCACTGCTGCTGTTTTAACTGTGCAGGATCCATCCCACCCCGTTCTTTCATGCTATACAGATCATGCACCTGATTTGGCACCCCATCAAATGTAACACCCCTAATAAGAGAATACAGAACTAGACACCGATGATCAAGCACCAAAAGGAAACTAAAGGAAAGTAGAATGGAAATCAGAGAAGTCTCAAAATCCCAATCAGTAGTTCATGGCTCATCTGATCCAAATCAGCATCAAAATGTCACTGCTGATCAAGAAGAGAAAATCCTGGTACTGAAGTCATCCCATAATTCTGCATCCCTTTTTATCATTCTGACTGCAAATCAATCATTTAATGTGAGCTTTTATTCACCTCTGTCCCTCTCTTGTATTCTGCTTTGGTAGAAAAATGGAGATTCTGACACAGGGCATGGCAGAACCCTCTGTTTCAGCTCCTAATCCTGTTGAGACACTGGCTGCAATGCTTCCCATGCCTTTTAGTTATACCCTCCCCATTCAGAGCTCCAGTGGGACATGGGCATCCCCTGACCCTGGCCAGCTGGTCACCCATAGCATGAGAAGGAGAAACCCTGACCAGGGACAGTGTGGGATTGGTCCTGGTGATGGTGGCCCCTATTTCTGTTTGCTTGTCCTGTCACACTTCGAAGCAGAGCACTACCAGCCAGGGTCCATGAACTTGCTGGACACATTCAAGGACCAGAGGATGCTGTGGGTGCGCTCACAGAAGGAGGAGAGAAACACCATGGTACTGTTCCAGACACTGTACCACACTAAGGCAAAACATTCAAATGGGTTTGCCTTATAGGTGACAAGTTAGGTACTTCTAGCAGCACTTCTTATCTTTGGATAGTAAATCCTCTGCCCTCATGCAGGTAAAACCTGTTTCCCTCCTTGTTTTGGCTCCAGCACTATCTCCACAGGTGCAACTGCTCCAGATACACACACACGATTTCTGGGGGGAAATGCCTAAACAGAAAACGATTAATGCTATAAAGTCTTACCCTGAGAGTGTTTTACAAGAGTTCAACTTGAGCAGCTGGAGGTTTTTCATCATATGTTTTGTAATTTTCTTTTTGTAGAAAGCAAAATTTCCTAAATAAATGCTGCAGTTTATCTCTTGACATATACAGGGGAAAAAAGGTATTTTAAATAGCTGCAAGAAACTCTTCTCATATTACTCAAACTAAATGGTTAGAAAGCCACTTACCCCCAGTTGCCACAGTAATTTCACGTAGAAAATGGCCATAAAATGGAAAATCGAAGGACAGATTCACTCTCTGAAAGGAACAACACCAGAAAATAAAATTGATATTGTGCACAAAGGTAAGAGAAAACAAAATGAACAGTCCTCCACTTCAAACATCTGTTTCATTGTTTTTTATTTTTCACTAAAGCTTTGCTATTCCTAATCTGGAATTGCCAATAGCTAATTGGAAACAATTCTGTGCAGCACTTAAACACCTGAAAGCAGTGGATCTTCATAACTGAAGACTTCAGAAAATAAAATACATTAACAGACATTATAACTCTCTCACAAGAATTAAATTAATAAAGATGCGTAGAGTTTTCCCTTAAAATAATGTTGCTTTAACCTCTTTCTTAAGAGGACCCATCAATATTCAGGGCTTTGGCAACATCTAAATTTTATGGGATCCCCACTACCTTGGCTGTGGGTGGTTTGCTCCTCTGCCACATGCCCCTTCAGATTCAAGTGCTCTCCCTGACATCCTGCTGCTGCCTGGGTGCCTATCTGATGAAGGCTGGTCACTGGAAGGGAATTCCTCCATCAAACTCACATGACACCAATTCCCAAAACTTTCTATACTAACTAGTAGCTGAAATGATTTATACAAAATATTAAACAGAAGTGTCAACAAACTCTACTTAAAGAAGTTACTGCAAAATAAAAAAGAAATAAAAATCTTTTTTTCCTCTGTCAGCCTACAGGTGACCATCCTCTAATCAGCTGAATTCACAGCAGAGAATTGTAATTTGGAGAACAGACTCTCCTCACCTAAACTCACCATAAAGCACCATTCAAATTCAAACTTGTTTTCCCTCTCCGCCTATGGTGCTCTCTTTCCTATCTATTCCACTCCTTTCCCAAAGCTCACTGGTTATTGCAGCCACCCATAATCATCACTTGGTGTGCTACCTGGTTAAACTCTGAACAAATCAGTAGCCATGACAGAAAGGAGTGCTGAAATCCCAGTGAGGACTGTTCACTGTGTAAATGTAGTATCTCATAAAAAGCACATCACTTCCATCATGGCCCGAAGCCCAAACAGGAACTGGGTATTGAGCCCATTTTTATTTGTTATTACAAGGAGTTACTAAAGTAAAAATTGGTGTGAAGGTAGATTGTCGGTGACTAACAAACCCTAACCTTTGATGTCTCCACTTAAGAAAGGGCAATAGTCCATACATTTAAAAAAAAGGGGGGGAAAAAACATTTTGCTTTTATTTTCCCTACCATTCTTTCTACCCTAGGTTTATTATTTTCAGATTATAACTGAGTATTTCTTCTCTCAGGAAGAAACATTTTTGCATCCACCAGAAATGCTTAAAGTATTATTTAGCATGAAATTAACAGCTGAAGATTTACAGTAACTTTAAATTAGATTTTCTTTCTACTTAAATGGAAGACAGAATTTTGACAGGACCCATTAGCCCCTTTTTGTTTGTTTTTAATTGGAATGCAAAATTGATTTACATTGTATTAATTGGACTGAATAGGTTCTAATGACCTTTTCTGTATATACGTATATATTTAGATATACAACCAAACACTACTGATCAAAATGGCAAATGTCAAGACAGCTCATGAATTAACTTAAACAATTCTTTTCCATGTTTCAAAGTTTTCACAGCTGAGGTGTATGTTATGTTTATGTATGTGCTCAATTTAAATTATGTCCTTGCTCTACCAAACCTAGTTTCCAAGAACACTGTTAAAAACATCAATTTTCTGACCAAACCTTCCCTCTTTCCTTTATACACTATTGCCTGTTTTACCTATTATCGTTAACTTTCTGAATAACGTAATCATTAAACTGCTTCAAAAGACAACTGTGACCTCTTAACAGTCTTCTGAATTGCTATAATATAAATATTAGTATAAAGATGTTTGCCATAAAGACTTGAGCCTATGCCCACCCAAGCCAGATACAGATCTCCCACTGACTTCAATCAAAAAGTGATGACCTAAATTCTGTCAATGTAATCATGCTTAATATAAACAATTGTTTAGCATAATACTGTAATAAAGAACTTGAAAGCACATCTCATTTTTCAGACAGAATATTTGAATTTTTGACCCACTGGAATAAAAATGTGTTCTTCATGCGCATCTCCATGCACGTCAGTCTATTCTCCATGTGCTCTAGAATAGACTGACAGAAAATGGAACCGAGCTTCACAAATATTAGGTGATCTAAACACACTGAGCATCCAAGCCACACCTAAAATTTTATTACACAGTTAAGAAGATGGTGGCAACGTATTGAAAAAAAACCTCAACCACTAATACTGATATAAATCCTGTAGTGCTAGATGTTTTATTTGTTCCATTAATATTTGTTACTTTCCCCAAACAATGATTATGCTGTTTATAGAGCCAAACCATCTCACAGATCCTCTCTTTATTACTTTTTCGTGTAGAAGCAAAAACAACTGACAACTTGTGGGAGCTCTTAGGATTACATACTTCCAAATGAAGGTAAACACACAAATTCAGTGTAAAATTTTTACCATTCAAAGAATCCCTGACATTATTAGAAAAATTCATTAATACTTAGCACATAGTAATTTAACTCCTTGTTCTCCTGCCAAATTGGAGAGCAATCTTTAGATATTATCAGCGTGTAAATCACCAAGTCACAGAAAGTTGTGCAAAATACCCTTTTAAAAAGACTAATGGCAAAGTCTATCTCTATGGAAGAGAGGGGAAGAGATTGTCACTTGTATGTATGATCCGCTCATGTATGATGTATGATCTGCTCAGAATACATGACTCTCTGGTTATTAAACAGTTATAGAGAACACATCTTTTTAAAAATAACTTCTTTGTGTAATCCACATGGGTGTTGCTTGCTCGGACACCTACATGAAATCAATTACAGACCAAGAAATAAACTATAAAGCTTTCCAAGATGACTCACTGGTACTTTTTCATCCTTCAGAAGAAACATAAAACAAATCTCTGATAAAGAGGTCTTTAAAACAGCATGCAGACATGGCTGCAGCCACTTGAGTTCACAGACCAAGTTACTTGGGCAAGTATGAACAGAGATAGATACCAGTGTGCTTAACTGGGACCACAGCCTTCTCTAGGGTAGAGCTGGGAGAAAGGTGGTGTGGGCACCTGACATTCAGCAGAAAAGTCTTAATTAAACTGCTTGCTTTGGGGGAGACAGAGTTGAAGCCCTCATGCTGCCAAGCTCCCCTCTGCGCTCCTCTCTGCCAAGCTGAACGGTTCTCCCCACTAATTCCATAAGCATTATTCCATTTTATACCTCTTGTTCAATAACTTCAACAAAATGACCCCCTTGGAATGGACATTTTTACGTGCATAATCTCAGGGATCCAACTGGAAACAAAAGTGCTTAGAACAAACGCATGGAAGGCTGTCATCTTCACAAATCATTAAACAACAGGTTAACATTTCTCAAAGACATTTCACTAATGTTGAAGTCCTGAGCCTCATAAATCACTGTTATTAGGGAAAGGTGTTTTACCTTATATAGGTATTTTTAATTTATTACATTTTTTTGCATGTTTCTATTCTCTCCCTCAACATAGAGCACCGGGATCCCAGATGAAGAAGGAAAGGCAGACAAAGTTCTCACTTTTAGGTACCCTTGAGGTTTTTTTCTCATTAGAAAAAAATTGTCTTAAGAGAATAGCCAATAGAGTGTTTTATTAAATCTAATCCAAAGATATACAAATGCCTGAACCCTCTGCATTTGCATTATCCCTGCTTCCTTACAGTCTTTTTGGGTACAAGGAATATATTTTATGTATTGGACTCTCTGTTAGTCACATGTAGTGGATTTATCACCTTACTCTGCTTTTTGTATTCCGAGTTAAATACCACAGTATTTCTTCTTGCTGCCTCTTACATTCCTCTGAGACAGTCACCTAGCTGCTCCCAAGGAGATAACAGATAAACTGAGAGAAATGATGAATTAAACTGGGATTTTCTCTCAACTTTAAAACTGTCAAACACACCTGTATCTTTAAAAACTGTACAACTTTTAAATAAGGCATTAACTAGATTTGTTTTTAAACTGGCAAAACCCAAGTGCTAATATTGGCTCTTCTATGCATGCAGTTGCCAGCCACAGGTGAGATCTGAGAATACAAACTGTAAATCACGCAACATTCAATTTCACTTCTAAGCATTTAAGTCCATTATTTTCATACCCATTTTACCAGGCAGCATGATTACAGTAAGTTAAACAAGACTGTTATTTAAACTGTGATATTTACTTGTTGATCCCCTGAAATTGTGATCACACAGAATCATAGAATGGTTCGGGTTGGAAGGGACCTTAAAGATCACCAAGTTCCAAGCCCCTGCCATGGGCAGGGACACCTCCCACTAGACCAGATTACTCAAAGCCCCGTCCAGCCTGGCCTTGAACACTTCCAGGGATGAGGCAACTTCTCTGGGCAACCTGTTCCAGTGTCTAGCCACCCTCACAGTAAAGAATTTCTTTCTAATATCTAATCTAAATCTGCCCTCTCTCAGTTTAAAACCATTACCCCTTGTCCTATCACTACACTCCCTGATAAGGAGTCCCTCCCCATCTCTCCTGTAGGCTCCCTTCACATATTGGAAGGCTGCTATAAGGTCTCCCTGGAGCCCTCTCTTCTCCAGGCTGAACAACCCCAACTCTCTCAGCCTGTCTTCATAGGGGAGGTGCTCCAGCCCTCTGATCATCTTTGTGACCCTTTGCTGGACCTATTCCAACAGGTCCATGTCCTTCCTGTGTTGAGGACTCCAGAGCTGGACACAGTACTCCAGGTGGGGTCTCACCAGAGCAGAGTAGAGGGGTAGAATCACTTCCTTTGACCTGCTGGCCACGCTTCTTTTGATGCAGCCCAGGATACAGATGGCATTCTGGGCTGTCAGTGCACATTGCCAGCTCGTGTTGAGCTTCTCATCCACCGACACTCCCAAATCCTTCTCCTCAGGGCCGCTCTCAATCCGTTCTCTGCCCAGCCTGTATTTGTGCTTGGCATTGACCTGACTCACATCTAACACTTCTGTAATTATATGACACTCTCATGAATTTTATCAGTGCTCCAAAAGAAAAAATAAGTGTGACACCTCATACAAAATGGAAGTGCAAACACTTGCACTTGGGAGACCTAAACTTCAGCAACTTAATCCTGAACCCAGTTCCGTTGCTATTGAAGTCAATGGTAAAATTCCCTCGGACTTCCACAACACAACTAGTTTGTTTTTTGATAGTTTGTGATCCTTAAAAACAGAGGTGAATCTTAAATATATCTGTAAAGGTGTCTCTAAAGGACTGTTATAGCAGGTGCAAAAAGGCAACTTGGAATCATTTGATAGCAACACTGTGCAGATTTTCATAACTTAACTAAAATAAAGCTCTGTGAACAGTAGTCACAATATTTAGTAAGGTTTAGCGTTGGTCACTGGTAAAAAATACCCTTGTCAGTCAAAGAAGAAAAAGGTGTAACAACTTACTGCTGCTTGCCGATGCGTATTGGAAAGGATCCCATGAATCTTTACTTTGTCTTTCTCCATTTGGTCTATATTAACCCACAAATCCCGGCTCGTAGAATCATATGGGCCATACGTCCTTGAAGTATAATAATTATGATCTGTATCCTCCTGAAAGGGGGAGAAAAAACCACAGCAAATACACATTAGAATGGAAGATACACCTTAGCTCTATATAATATTCACCCTTGAAATGCTGAGTCCTGTTGCTCCTGTGAACAGCAGAAAACACTACACTGCAAGTCAGCAATGAAGAAAAAAGTACAAATTGCAAATGGGTTGCAGAAGACAGCTCTGCTCCTAACCACAAGCAGTTGGTAGGGCAAACAGTTACCTCATGCAATCATCTTATATTATAATCATAATGTTCACTATCCTCAAATCCCAATCATACGGTTCCTGTAACCACATCAGTGAAATCTACGGCAAAATTTGTGAAGGCTTTCAAGGCAAGATGGCCAGTAAATTCCTGTAACAACGGCTATGCTCTAACAAAGCAATGAGCAGTACTTTAAAATGAGCAATGAGCAACATCTTTAAAAAAAAAAAATCACATTTTTTGACATTTCTAAACATAATTTCCTAGAATATTACATATTCACTAGAATACCCTTTATAAGAACTTCCAAAAAAAATCCTAATAGATATAGGTTTACGATGTTATTTGTTACAATGTTATTATTTTAAATCTCTGAAAGATTGCTTTTACTGTATATTTGCTACTCTGAGACAAATACATACATATTTGTGGAAGAAAGCTTCCTAGTTCTCATGGTCTTTAAAATGACAGTAGCTGTTGTCATGCTCATGCCACAGCAAATTCAGACGTAAAATATATGAATCCTACATATGCCATGGGAAACTGTGCTAGCGGTCCATCAAATCCTCAAGCTAGCAGATATCCAACTCCCCAGTCGAGTGCGTGGTTCAGGAGACAGTCAAAGTCTTTGCAATGTCTACTTATTTCAAACACAAAGCTGAGACTCCAACACTCAAAATACTCTGTAAGCCACTCCACCTCACTGCAATCAATTTACACTTAAAATCATACACATTTAGCACAGTAAAAAAAGTAAAATTTTGAAATATTATGCAAAAAATTCAGTAAATGTTTAAAAACCTAAAAATAGGAAATTCCAAAATTTCTGTCAATGTCAGTAGCTATGATGGTCTGTACCTTCCTAAGACATCTAAGACGGCAAAAGGAAAAATATAAAAGTGCATGGTCTGAGGTGAGAGATGAAACACATCCCAAATTCCCAGTCTTCATTAACTTGTTCCAAGTTGTCATAACCATAAAATATTTAAATCAACAGCATTGCCAGTTTTACTGCTGAATAGCTACAAGTAATACTATAAAAGAAGTACATGCTGGTATTTATCAGTTCCTTCCTTCCTTCCTTCTCCTGTGTGCCAAAGCAAAATAAACAAAGGAAGCCTCAATGGTAGTGTTTTCAAATTAGAATAAACTTAGAAAATAAACAGTGGCAAAGAAAATGGAAGAGCTGGATTTAGAATTTAGAATTCCCCCCGGTGATGGAGAAGATCCTCTCCTGCAGCACCTCCTATACGCAGCAAGCAGCATGGGACCACCCTCATACCCCTCCGTGCTCCCATGCAGACCAGACATCCCCTCCCCACAACCCATTCCCCAGAACATACACAACCCATCCCTACTGACACAGTCCTGAGCTGAAGATATAGTTGGTGAGGGCTTATATTCCAGGTGAAACTGTTCATGTTCTAGGTGAAATATATTGACCATAAATCCTGTTTCAGCTGGAATTCATCCTACATGAACACCATCACAGATGCATTTTACTTAAGCTGTTGCAGACACAACCAGGTTATTTTCTCTTTGACGTTTTCTATATCTTCTGCTGTACTTTTTATGCCAGGATCTACTTGCGCAGTAAATCTCATTGACGCTTTTGAAGCAACTTCTAACAACTTCAGCAGCTCTAGGTTAGTCACAAGAGTAAACATCATTAAAACTACACTGTCAGGAAGATGACAAAAGCCAACTACCTTACCAAATTCTTTTCTTCTTTAATGGTCAATAGAAACAGTTATTACTGTCATAGAAAAAGAGAAGGTACAGCAAATTATAAAGTTTTGACAACAAAGATACATTTTCCCAGTCTAGTTTATCATTCTGACAGAATTTCCATAGAAATTAAAAGTTACATTTAAGGCATCATAAAGTCTCAAGGTAAGAGTTCTGAGAGACAAAGGAGAAGAAATAATTACCAAAATAGCTTGTTTCAGATAAACATGCAATATTTGAACTATAGTTAAAACGGTGCAGAGTTTTTGCAGTTCCAGTTTTTCACAACTCATAAAGCTACTTCAGTCAATTACTAGTAGCTAAGCCCTTACCTCCCCAACAAGAAAGCTCTAACACTGAGCCTAGCTGGTTGCTCTGTAAGAACGCTTTAAATGGTATCTTCATCCAGGCTTAAAGCAGACTCATCATGCATCTTCTAAATCAAACACTTAAATTATACCCTTCAGCTCAACAATATTGTCAGTGTGTGAGGAAATACTCATGTATAAACAACTACCAAATTTTGTGTAAAATAAAGTCTCATTTACTGTTTTAATTCAAGTTAAATAACCTTAGATAGTTCTGGAAGGAAACAAATTCACTTCCACTTGGATGCTAGAAAGAAAATTGAATTCTTCTTGCTCTTCGGAAAACATTCACAACCTGCACGTAGATATATTTTATCAATGTACCATTAAACATTTCTTTCTCACACCCTAACTTTTTAAAATCCTATCTGTAAATTTGCAATATGACTACAAAAAGGAACACAGAGCTAACTATTAATGTTGGCCCGAGAAGCTCAGGACCTCTTAGTAAGGTTGGGATCCATGCTGGTATTTCAAGTTGCTGCCTTCATAGTTTTTAAGATGCATCACCATGAAAATTAAATTGTTGGTGTCCACAAATTTCCCAGCTGTAGAGAAACTTTTTATTGGTAACAATAGATACCTATGAGTTTTCACTCTGACAGACCTCTTTATTTGATTGCACCTGCTTCATAACACATTTCATCCCCTACAGGTACTATACGCATAAGAAGATGAAAAATGATTCAGAAATTATGCTGAATTTGCATGTACATTACTGAATTAAGAAAATAATTTTAATAGTTATATGACCCACAGATGCAGATTTCTGCAGATAAGTAGAATTATATAAACTTTACAGTATCTTTTAATGACACAGAAGCATGTTACCAAATGAAAGAACCTGCAGAGAAAGTAGAGAATATACTCATTACTACTACAAGATTTTTTTTTATTTTGTTTTCCAGATATTTTGGGTATATGAGAATTATTCCCCATCTTCCCATTGCTTCTCTAGATGTACAGTCCCATCCAAATATTGCATAGATATGAAGTAGGAAGCACCTCTCTTCTACTGAGAAGTACAGCTTTTAAGCAAAAGATTTTTCCAGAGATTTTTTGCACCAGCTATGAGGGTTACTGTTGGCAACCTCTGTGAGTATAAAGGCGATATTTATTAGAACCTTTCTCATAAGTCTTCCCTCTTGGGGAAATAAGTTATTTTTTACCCGAGGCAATCTTTGATGCTGAGTTGCCATTTTACCATAGATTGCAAAGAAAATTAATTTCTTATGGTTTTCACAAGGGATATTGTCTGATGATACCTTGAATATATTTCCATACTTCTCCAGCTACAACTGAGTTTTCTCAAGAAAGCTGAATGCATGCACTATTCATGAAAGCTTAGCACAACTGAAGATTAAGTCTTCTTTAAATTCTTGGTGTTCGTTATTTGTCAAATTCAATGACTGAACATCCATTCCATACATTACATATATGGATACTCCCAAATACAGTCCAAACATCACATACCTGTTTCCTTGATAACTGCTGTCCCTTAACAGATTAAGGCTTCAAATGTGTGAGATGAGCTGTCACAATAAAGATAGTATGATGTAGCTACGTGTAATATTTAAAAGTAAAAAATATATTACGCCTCTGAAAAGCTTTCAAATTACTAACCGGGATTCTGACCAAAGACAACACGAAAATAGAACAGAAACAGACATGAAACAATAAAATTCCCTCTCAATTAATGTATGACATCAAAATTCAATGATGATGCAATCATACATGTAAGCATGGGACTTTACAGGTTTAATTCTCTTCCTGTCATATTTTTCCTTTAACAGAAATTGAAAAACACTGTAAATCTCTAGGAGACAGAGGATATTATCAAACAAGATTTAGGTTAAGAATAAGAGCCACTGTTAAATCTAGCTGCATGAATATTTTGGTTTTTTAATACTGGATCAAATTAGATCCAAACCACAGACTCTACTGAACAAAAAGTTTTGCCATATATATATACACACACACACACATATACACACATATCTGTAAAGCTGTAACTGAAACAACCTAGTAACTTCAACCAGAGAAAAAACACAGCTGGCACCCAGGAAAGAGCTTTTTGCTGTTGCACAATAGTATGCTGTAGTTTTTCTGTAGTTGAAAGAAGAGAGAGAGACATTCACAAAGCAAACCATTAGAGATCAGCCAGCCAGATGGCAGTTACATTTTGGTAGCTTGAGTTTTAGTTGCCTTCTTCCAGTCCTGGGAGACTGTTTGTGACATTAACGATTAAAAAAATAAAAAAAATCAAAAAAATCATCCAAGGCTCCTTGTCTTCAAATATCTAGATAACCTAGACAATTCTGATTCTATCTGTGATTAAGTGTCATGACATATTGCCGGCTGCCAGCTGCAATGAAAGACAATTAGACTGCATTTAATTTGATAACTGTTGTCCCTTTTAATATTCCGTTTATTGAAACTGCATTTTCAGGCTTCTATTGAGACAACACCACAACGAACAAACTCTGAAGCCATCAAGGATATGGAGTTAGACTTTATAGATGCTTAATTTTACCACTGTAAAAGGAAGGTCTGTTAGCTAATTTTTAATAAAACACATTAACAAATTGCCTAATTGTTGCTAAAATCGCTAGGCATAATTTTACGTTAACTGAGAGTGCTGCTGGTATTTTTCCCCAAAAATTAGTGCTGAGGCAATTCATCACCAAATACTAAGTTTAGAAAGTGATCTTTAACTCTGACTATACGACGAGCATTTATCAATGAATGGTCTATGAAATTGATAAGACAATTCTGCTTTCTAAACGCTGCATTTGTAGAATAAAACGGAAACACTGGAAGGAGAGAACAGGCAATTATATATTTAAAAATAGACTACTTTTCAAGGAGAAAGCAAAGATAATAATAAAATACTTCTTGGGAAATTTAGAGGAAGGAAATGAGCCAGAAATTAAAAGTATTTCCCTAATGAAGAAATGCAGTTCTGGGAATTCATTTTGCAGAAGAAAAAGGAACATCGCTTCTATTAAAATAAGCCAGCAACAAGGCAGCCCTGAACACATACAACAAAACCAGCTTCCTTGAAACTATTTGCACTCTTACCCAATCTCATGTAATGCTTGTTACTCTCTTACTGTATCTCTGCCTACCTACCCTGTCAGTAAAATCCAGCTAAAATTAATTTCTGAATTGTTTCTTTTTTTTTCCTAAAAAATTGCTCTTAGATTTCTGAATATTACTAGTACCTACCAGCTAAAATACAGCACAGGAGAGGAGAACAGAAATAACAACTTGTGTAGGACTTGAGCTCTGCATTGCAGCTGACGGAAAGCCACCTCCAGCCAGCACGTTTGGGCACTGAAAAGGGGTGGGAGAGATGTACGGTCACACTCCGTGTTACCAGTGCAGAGGAAGCATGTGTGTATACTCTTGCAACTGAACTTCCTCATTTACTTATCATTTCTTTAGGCAGGCACTGACTGAGGCAGGGGCAGGCGTTAAGGGTACATGGACAATATCCCCAGTCTAACAGCCATTAGAGAGAGTATGAGAAAAGATCATCTATCCTAAGATGGGGTCCTAATGGGAAGATTAAAGCCAGAGAAAAATGGGAAAAGAGACACTTTGCGCGTTGTGGCGTACGGGCATCTTAATACAGAGTATTGTAATTGTAATCACAACATGGCAATGTTATGATGCAGTTCTACAGCTTTATAGGACCTGATAACCGCAGGACCCTGAGGAATGCTTAATTTGAACTGGCCTCTCAAAATGTGAAAGCTCTAATTTCAGTAGATAAGCTACATGCGAACTGCCACATGAAAGTCTTGCAGAGGATATATATAGTGGATGCTACTTAGGAAGCTCAATTGTTATGAATGGCTTTCTGATGCCCAGAAGTACCAATTTCATTTCATACCATTTCATTTCAGTACCACTTTGCATCAAGGATAAGAAATTGAACAGCAGAGAGTTTAACAAAAGCATTTGTTCTGTCTGAATTTCTACTGAGGAAACACAATTTACAAAGCTACCTTGCTGCTTTCATAATGACAAAGCTACAATCTGTTGAGTTTTTGGGGGGTTGTTTTGGGGTTTTGTTAGGGGTTTTGGGGGGTTTTTTTTGGGTTTTGGGTTGTTTTTTTTTGTGTGTTTTTTTTTTTTTTTTTTAAATATCTGATACGGGAAGAACTTAGGAAATATATATATATGGACATAGCATACAGATTCCACATCAAGTCAGCAGAAACGTGAAGACAGCCTGCAAATATCACTGTGGATTACACAAGCCTTAGCAAAACCCTTTTTTAACAGCAAATACCATGTCTAATGAATGAGGGGAGCCCAATCTAACAAAGGAGGAAATCTTTTGTCTGTGTGCAGTGGGATGAAAACCTTCATCTCGCTCTATATTCTCCAAGAAGAGGCTACATGAGTGCTCTGCAGAGTCCTGAAAGCCTGTGGTGTGTGTGCAGGAGCCCTCAAGTCTCAGGTTTTCACTAGGGCCAGTCACTTTGCCCAGAGTCTCACAGATTTAAATCTGGAGGTTGTCATTCTAAACATTAACTGATGTCATCAGCTGGGATGAAACAAAAGCGCTGAGCTCACAGCTCTCGCCCCTACATACAGACAAGACTTTACACAGCTCTACATCATCTTAAACTCCCAGGTTTTCAAACCACACTTTTCTCAGTGCCTGACAGCACCTATAATGGAGAGTCACACGTTGACAGACAGTCTGGCAGAGAAGGATGCCATAAACCTGTTATTAATCCAAAAAGCCATTTAGTCTTTCCAGCATTGTGAAAAGTCAACGTGGAGCCACTGCCTTTTTCATGATATTCAGCTGCTTCTGAAAGGAAGCTTCCCTCTTGGGGACTGCTATAAAACTGTCAGCCTATTTAGGGGTCATTACAGCGGTCTTATAAAGCCCCTTGGATTGTCTTGTCAGAAAAGACAAGCTTCAAAAGTGCAAAAGCCTCTGCAATGCCTTACTTAAGAGAGGAAGAAAGCCAAATCACCAAGTCACTCAAAAACCAATTACAGTAGGGAAACATTTATTATGCAGTTTTGTTCCTGATTTGCTGGAGCAGAAGTTTGAGAAATTACATTCTCGAAACAAGCCTTTATTAGCAGCTCAGTAGCATCCTCTCCACCAAAAGAAAATAATAGGAACATTTACAATAAAATGACCATAAAAACACCTAGCAGCAATTTGATTTTGGTTTAATTATCAAACATGTTATAAAGTTTATTTTCTCATTTTTAGATATGCATAAATGACTGAAGTGTTCATAAAACTGAAACTCTAAAAATGACTGACTGTAAACATAAAAAACCTGCCTGACAGGCCCAGACTACAGGGCATTAGTGGTTATGACCCCATGTCTGTTAGCAGCCCCATTCCTGGGGGCTCGTGACTTCAGATAATGCCACAAATAATTAAATTTTTGTCAGATTAAAGATTTAATATTTTAGCCCTTTAAAGATTTGCTTCTCATGTGGAATATAACCACAACGCATTTTGAGTGTATGTATTTTTACATACTTACAGTCATTTTTTTGTCGTCTTTCCCCCCCCCCCTTCCCAGTTCACTTCAGTATTATTCCCTTTTTTTTAATAAAAAGTCCAGGTATTGGTGCAATTTTAAACTCTCTGTAGCCTATTTCTTCCTCTGGAGCATATTCAGAAGCTGGGGTGGGTAACTGGTCCTTGTTTTCCATTCTTTGTCCCTTCTCTATCAGAAAGGGCAGGAAGAAAAGAGAGCAACCAAGACCCAGCAGTCCAGACAACTCACATGAAAAGGGAAGATGGCAAATCTAAACCAGTATGAAAAGTGTCACAGATCTGGAGGATTAAATTAACATTAGCAGGTATAGTTTCTAGTTGACCAGGTCTTGCTGTAGGAAAGCAAGAGGCAGCGCAGGAAGCTGCCTCCACACTCACTTGTGTGTGCTCCAATTCCTGAGCAGTCAATATTGCGTCTTAGGCATTCATTAGGGCTCACAGCTGAACAGGTAGGGCAACCAGTTGTAAGAATGCATACGACTGATATTAAGTCAATACAGGCAGGAACACTAGTTTATTAATGCGGTAGCTGTGTACCTGTGGGGATAAAGCCTAATTTGAAGCTTTTAAAGGTGTCCTGTGTTCACCTCATTCAGCACCAGTCTTTGCCAAAGCCGTGGTGCTCAGCATCCAGCCAGGCAGCAGCACACTCACCACAGAGCCTGGGCACCGAAGGACAAAATGCATCAGCATGGCTTCTCTGGCCAACACTCGGTTTGAACAGATTGCAACCAAAACCGGAGCACTTTCTGGTTTAGCTCTCACGTACAATACACCCAAATCTTTTAGTTACTAAAACGTGGGTCTGGCTGGAATCCACAATCGATATGCAAAATTTCAAAATTACCATTCGTGTCTTAGAGGGATAAGATAGTGATGATTAAAGTGCTTAAGCTGCAGCCCAGATTTCTACTGCTCTTTGGAAAAAAATATGCATTTTGCTATGTTCACATGTATTTTTCCATATACATATGTAACAGCAGTTCAGTCAGGATAATCTATACAATACTAAAAAGAATGCTATGTGCAATTTTAACAACCTGTTCTCACCAGCCATGTTTCTTGAGGACTTGTCACAAAAATGCCTCTTTACCTGATGTTGCAGTCATGCTCCAAAAAATAAATAAATCCCTTGAGAGGTCTCTAATATAAGTGTCACAACAGTAAGACATCATATTGAATTGAGATGCTTGATGAGGTACGTGTTGGCTAGAGAGGTGCTTCCAAGTCATTCCCTTTGCATAACATCTGGGGGGAGAGGGGTACTCTGAGCACTTTGCAATTATTCAGACAAGATTCAATAGCATAAATTTCAAATATGTGAGAACACCACATATTTTCTTTTTGATAGGTATTATTCTTTCTTGTGTATCGTTTCCAACTCTATGTTGCTCTTTAAGAGTAGGGTGATTCACAGTGGAAAATTTATTGCTGTTTTTGGCTTTCAGCAAAATAACAGGACATCTGAAGACAAAGGTGCTACAGAATTACTTTTTACTTGAAGGGTGTCTTTTCACAATTTCAAGCAAAAAAGTGATGGAATATGTATATCCCCTCCTAACCACTGAAAAACAGAGATGAAGACATGAGATTTCACTTCCAAATCAATCTTTTTTTATTTGTGGAGTTGGAGGGAGTGAGGAAGAATCTCAACATTTTGACCCTGCCCAGAAACAAGCCATTTTTATTTCACTTCAGGTTTAGATAAGCAAATAGATAGCCGAGCAGGGTGGTATCTGGTTTGCAGGTTAGACACTTCAGTGCAGCTGTCTGCGTAAGAGCTAGGTTTCCAAGCTCTCGGTATCAGAACCCACAGACCTAGTAAATGCTGCCAACAAAGATTTGTCAGCTCAGCTCAGCAAGCTTTCAGGTCCACTTTAGAGCAAACTGAATACCTACCTTGACTGCACTGCCTGTACTGACCATAAATGAGATGCAGTTGCCTAAGCACAGGAGGAACCCAGGGCTGTTTGAGACTTACAGGTATCATCTGGGACCTAAAGCAAAGTTCCAAAGGAGGAACGACAGACCCTTCAGTATAATCACAGTCCCTAAAATGATACCAGACACCTGTAGCTAGGCAACTGAATTTCACCTTAGATTTCCAGCATCTGTGATAGGATAGTTTACCTCATATGCAAGAACTTGCACTTACTTCATCTACTTAGGGATCCAAACTGGGGAGCTGAATTTCACCTTCAATTTCAATATTAACTACAACTGAAAAAGAAGACCACCTCTACAGACTCCACTCTACTGTCATGAATATCACAGTAGCCTAGTATTTTATATGAGTTCATATACATTATTTGAGCAGTATACAGATATGTACCACCCTTAATTGAATGTTTATGTAAGACACAAACTTCTGCCCTTATTTAAGAAACGACTTTGGATTTCCAAGGTGAGGGAATAACATGCTTGACATCATACTAATAAGGAAGTTAACATTTATACACTGTTAATGACCAAATGATAACATCAAATGTTCTATTTTCATTTTATTGGGGAAAAAAAAACAAACCAAAACCCAAAAGTTAAACCGTTTTCTCACATTACTATAATTCCAGTCCAGCTGTATAGCACATGGATTACTTTTTCAACAGAATGAAAATTCTCAGAAATAAATTGCTACTTAATTCAACTATGCAGTCATCAATTGTGCAACTCTAAGAACTGGGGTTTTCTTTTCTAAACAAATAGGGACATTTGGGGCACTTGCTTATAACTATGGAAGGAAGATGACACTAATGTCCTCACTAAACTTGTAATAAACCACTGTGCCAGCCCAGTCAGTTTTACCCCCACAAGCGAGCACCCACTAGGCTGCTGACTTGTGGATGCCGCTTTGTTGGCCCACTCCCAGACATGGCTAAACTCAGCAGTAGCACTTTGGAGCCAGATTATGTCTGTTCTAGCCCTGGAAGGTACTTTTCCTCTCATAGACCAGGAAAAAGGCATCCATGCTTTGTCTGAGGCAGGAATAACCTGAGAAAGCTGCTTGTTTTGTTGTTAGTACCGGAGCAAAAGGGGAGTACTTCTGAGAGATCATGGCATTTTATCCCTCAGTGCATTTTACTGCTCTACCTATATGAGATCAGACAGATAGGCTTTCCATCTGCAGTTTCTCCCTCTTCGTACTTCTTTTGCTGCTAAGCCTACAGAAAGAATCCTCTAAGAGAGTGATGCTTTCGTTTATTTAAAAGTTTTAATAGGAACTCTTGAACAGTCACGCAGCTTGATACAAACGCATGAAGCGAACCTCGAGTAACCCTGGCACATCTCTTTAATTCTGTTAAATGTTGTGCTGCTAAGAAGTCTGGTGAATATGTGAAAGTTTGCTGTTCTTTTTGTTTTTCTCCCTGTTATTCACACTGCAATTTGCTGCAAACTCTCCCAAATCTCCATTGCCAATTTTGTGTCCTATAAATAAATATACTGTTTTCTTACTGATGGTCTGTGAAAAGCTAGATGTGCTGCACGTGAATGCTTACCAGTGTTACAGAAGAAAGAAAAAAAAAAATCTGTTATTTTCATTACTTATTAATTTGTGCTCTGTGTATGAAATACTACAGCTATTAGAAGCGTTTCATCAGCATTTTCTTCAGCAGTTGATTTAGTTGGCATTTTGGAAGGACAAATGGACATTTTACAAATGGAACTTTATTAACTCTGATCCCCGTCTTGATACAAGTTTTGAGCTTTGGCCCCATTTATTCTCTTTGAAAAGTCTGTATAACCTCACACAACCACAATGAAAACTGATCATTGACTTCCTGATAGATCCCGAAAGTTCTCAAGTTATAATTACTAAGTTTACACCCAAAGGAAGCATCTGACCGAATATGACACAATGTGCCCATCTGCTACATGCCAAGTTGTTCCTGTTTTGGGATAACAGATAATCAACACTCCCATATTACAAAAAAAAAAAAGAAAGATTTTCAGGGTGGCACAGAGTAATCCATCAATGTCAGCAGGATTCCTACAGCTTTGAAATTCTATCCCTAAGGATTGGCGTTATCCAAACTAGAATGATGTGGCTTAGTGTAACAACTTTTTTCTTACCTACCCAAGTTCCCCTGCACTAACAACTCGCTGCTCCAAATCAGCTATGTACAATTTTCAGTGTGCTGTGAAATTAGCTCGCACTGTTAGTTTTGCATGGGCTGAAGTGAGTATCATTCTCTGCTTTTTGCATGACTGGATCAGTGCAAGCCTCCCCTATCAGGGCGCTCTGAGGTGAATGTGGTGAAGAGTGTCAGAAGGAAAACTCGCTGGAAAGGAGAGAACTTCACAGCCACACTAATATTCAGCTTTCACCAGCTGAATCTATTTTCAGCCAGCTTCTGCAAGCAAGGGCTGAGGCATGTATGACTGAAATAATTAATTCAGAAAGAAAGTACAAGGTCTGTTGTTGCTACTGCTTGTAGCTCTTTTCAGTCACGAGTTCAGCGATTCTGGAATAACTGTAACATGCTTCAGGAACTTAGAGATGAAGAGGGATATGGAAATGTAAAATATTATCATCAAGAAAATTCAAAGGCTGATTCCATTAAATTCTGAATCCCCTTGCTATATATCCCCTTCCTTGCTACAAAAATTCATTATCATCAGCATGTTAAATTAAATGCCTTATGCTCCAACATAGCTAAGCACGTGGAAATGAACTCAGGATTACCATGGAGAACTGCAAATTCCTTTGCTTAGGAGTGGGAAAACTTGTTTTTAAATCCCCCTCGCCCCTCCTCAAGTTTAAAAGACGTACAGAGTGAGTCTCACTTCCAGTCTTTGCTGTTTTCTTTTTCAGCTATATTCGAGGTATAAGTAGAACCATCACCACTTGAATTTAGATTGAGAATAATGGAAACGTTGACAGGCTCACTGCTACAACACTTCCTGCAGAGCTGGTAATGAATTCAATCTAGCTGAAGACTGTAGCAAGACCCAGTGGAAGTGTCAAGATCACCTTGATTTAAGTAAGCAATTAATAAATTCAATACAAAAAGATATATGAGGCTTTTGTCTAGCTTACCATTATGCAGCTGAAAGCCTGAAAGAAAACAAGACAGTGATAGATCAGTCTGCTAGCCAGCTAGAAAGGATGACATCACTGGTGGAAAACTCAGCTGGACAAGTGGAAAGAAGTGAGTAAATTAATGATTGTCCCAGATTCTAATTCCAGTTGCAGGTAACATACTGTTGGTGTGATTTAGTGAGAGTAGAGGACTAGGATATTTTGTGTGTGACCTATGCTGCTTCCAGACCAATTCACTTTCTGGCTTTTCTTTATAGCAATTAAAATAATCAGGTAGATACTGGATTTAGCAATAATTTACAGAAATTTTAATTTGACTTAGGATGTCATCTGAAGCAGTGTGTTATTTGAGAAAATCCAAATACTTGACCTAACATCACATAAAGAAGTAAGGAAAATTTATTTCCCTTGACTCAGTTTGAAAAAAAGAGACTTGATTTTTTGGAAAATAAATTATATTACCCTGTTACTTTGGAGATGGAGAATCTTCTAAAATAAACTCTTGAAAAGTGTGAATAAAAACATTTTAAAATAACAATAACAACCTTTGCAGAAAAGCGTAATAAAAGTTGTTTAGAAACACTGCAAAAGATCGTATACATCTTAGCCTTCAATTACAATATCATTTAGCAGCAAATTTTAGCTCTCTTACAACAAAAAATATCACATCTAAATATTCTGCTACATAGAAAAGCAAAAGATGGTTTCAGTGCAACTCCAGCACATCCCAAGACTGTTCCTCCAGTTCATCCTAAATCTCTGTTGTAACTTTCAAGCTTCTAACTGTGAAAACAATACTACGGTATTTATCTTAGTGAGTGGATACCAATAAGAGCACAAGAACAGCTGTACTCTCTTAGGCCAAACATCCTTTTAGTCTGGTCCCCAGAACTGACTGGGAATGATGCCTAGGATGAGTAAAGGATCTGGGGCAAGCTGGTAATTCCCCATTTTAACTAGGTTCCAGTGCTCTGCTTCTCAGGAACTTCTTTCTGTTTAATAATCCTTGACAAATTTCTGTTCCATGAGTTTGTCTAATTTTGTAAATTTTGGCATCTACAATGTTCAGTGTCAACGAGCTCCAGAGCTTTCACAGTTTAATGACACGCAGTAGAGAAGAATCATATGGGACACTTGTTTAATCCTCTAGAGCATCACAGAAACAACAGAGTGTGAAAGCACACACCCAAACAGACTTCTGGGCTTAATTTACACTGGATAAAAATCAGCAAGACAACTTTCTTTTAAATACAACTGTGCATGAAATGGTCTAAGGCAGCATAAGGGTCTGAAATGGCAGAGAGCCTGATGTAATACCACCTTCAACTCTAAAACCACATTTTTTAGTCACATTAGTTTTAGCCATGGCAATGTCAGTAAACTTCAGCTGTACTAAATGACCTAAGGTTAATTGAAGATTGGGAAAAATATTTGCATGCCTACAAGAGGAACTCAAATTTTCCCTCCCTCTCCTGAAAGAATCCTTTACGTACACCAAAAAAAAAATAAATCACCTGATGTAGAAATTATTAACCTTGAACACGAAATTACTATACTTCCCTAAAACTAAAAATAAGAATGAATGCAACTTTTGTTATGATAAAGATCTTGCGAGTAGACCAGATAAGCTGCAGCTGTGTAATTATATCAGTTAAAGTGGATTTCTTCACTTAGAACTTAAAGTGGCCTTAAAATAAAAATTGCTGTTTCCCTTATTTTGGGGAAAGGCTCAATATTATTTGGGCTCAATAATATAGCCTATGATCTGTTCCCAAAAGGAAGTAACATTAGAAAGCAGGCATCAAAGACAGAAATGATTGTCTCTTTATTTCTTTAGGGTTGTTTTCACATTGCTTTTTTTTTTTTTCAAATACAGATTTCAGAACAGAAGTACTACTTTATTGCTCTCTAAAGAATCAGTGAACTCCAGTGACAAATCCATGTTGTGCAAAGCTTCGTTCCTCCTCAGTTATATGTCAAATGTTTTAATGCAAATAAAAATTAAAAACCTAAATTCTGGTTAAACCTTTTTACTGAATATGCATTACTTCAATACTTTATAATCCACATTAAAATGTGACTATGCTTTAAAAAAATTCCATCATGATGCAGAGATTAGTAGCATCCACGAGTTTATTACACTAAAGGAGTCTATAAAAATCTTGTCTATGGAATTCATTCTTGCATTGCTGAGAATCACTAAAAGGGAAAGCAAGTTACAAACACTATTTAAGGAAAATATTTAAACTACAAATTGAAAAGCTAAACAAGCTGGCAACTCTACACAGATAATTAAAGGCTCTAAGAGATGGCAAGTCAGAAAACAGACTTTAGAAGTAAAGCACGTCTCTCATAGCTTGGGATGAGGAAAGAGAATAGAAACACTCATTAAACTTATATAATAATAATAATAATAATGATTTTTTCTTAAATATAGAACATTTTTCTCAGTAACTTCGAGGGACTGTGGTTTCAGAATACAGTGCTAGTAACACCACTCTCTAAGTCCTTCAGATCTAACTGACATCCCATTTTCATTGGGATGAAAGAAAAAAAAAAAAAAAGGAATAAAACAGAGTCAGGCTTGGCCAAACTGAGAGCTTTCTACGTGACTATGCTATTGTTTAGTTTTGAGGCTTCAATTACGCATGGACAAGGTTTTCCACTTTTAATACAGTGCATTAGAGCAGTAATCGCAGCAGTGCCTTACCATTTGTCCTGAGTGAAATTTAATCTTTACTACTGGTCTTTTTTTTTTTTTCCCTTCTTCTTTTCAAGACTTGCAGTAAGAACACCGCAGTGGGCACACTGACACAGCTGTCAGTAGCTGAGAGTAATTGCTCTCAAATCCCAAGGGCTGTAAAACTTGATCCCTTCTGTTGTTTTTGCCAGTCAGAATCAGACATCTTCACTTCCATGAGTGACTGGGACTGATAAGGGAGAAGCCTTCTGGACAGAAACTCTGACAGAAAATGTGAAATTCAGCAACAGATTGTTGCCACTAGGGAATCCACTGGTGGTGTTCTGATAGGGGCAAGACACTTTTCAGGTCTAAACTACAGGAATTGCTAAAATTTACATTTCAAACAACATCTAGAGAAACTAAAGGAGAGAAAAAAGATAGAAGGTTGTCTTCAGTTAGCAACAACCCTATTTTGGTTAAAAGCAATACACAGCAGGAGATACCAGTGAGATCCACAGGAATAAACAAATCACTACCTAAAATATAAATTTGTTTTGTGCTGATATAGCCACAATTTTCTATGCTCACAAGTATTATGCTGGGAGGAGTGGAGAAAGTGAGACACACTTAAGTTTGATTTGACTTAGCATGCTGTTTCTCACTTGTAACTGAATCTTTTCCTGTCATACAGTTGCAATCATTCATTCTGTTCTAAGACTTTATATGAAAAATTATGTTTTTCTTACTCTTTTCATGGTGCAAAGTAATAAAACCTTATTGCTAGCATTGCTGCACCCAGCTCAAGCCTGACTATGATTTAATCTATTATTTTATTGCTGGATTTCTGTTTGTTATTGGAAGTTTGTGAAAGACTCTTGTTTTGATGTAGTATCTCTACACAGTGGCAACACATTCGAAAGTAATTCACAAATCCCAAAGTTATTTTGCAAAGTTTGTCATCCTCTGCTAATGCAAGCTATATATTAGAGAGTGCTCCATCTCAATTTCTCTGTATTTTACTTTTCAGTGTTTCAGGTAGAAGACTTTAATTTTTGGTTTGTGACCCTTGGGAAGAAAAACTTCAAATTCATTTGAGCTCTCCTTAAGCACTATGAACTAACCATCTTGTATAAGTGGAAGTTTCCCCTTCAGGTAAAAGGTTAAATCCTTAATTACCAAACAGAAAGCCAAACTACAGAGAAAACCATAGAAAGAACAAAAGAAGTTAGACTATACTAATAATATGCCTTTAAAAAAAAAAAAACACCACAAAACAACCCCAAGAAGTTGTCAGTTGAAGTTTCTCTAAGATATGCCTTAGCCATGGATGCTCCCGTCTTCAGAGGGAGACTCTGATTCTTTCATTTGCCATGCAGCCAAGAAGCCAATTTAGTTGCACTACATCACTATTTTGGGATTGACCTTGCAGTTAATTTGGACCGTTGAAAATTTATTTCTCCACCTGTCCTAAGGCTATCTGCTTTGGGGATTTCTCTAGGACTGTAACATTTGTGCCCACCTGTACAAGGCGGGATCTCACCCTTTTTAGACCTGTCCCTAATCAGAGGTTTCTCACTCTCTCTGGCCATGTTACGTAGTGAGAATGAAACTTTAATAAACCACTTAACGGAGTATGGCCATAGACTTACATGTTCTCCCTCCTCTTTATTTGAGCTCTAAAGTACCAATTGCAGATAAAGCAAATGGGACCAATCTCCATCCTAGGGAACCTTTTTGTATTTACAACATTCTAGTCCCTAACTGCTACATTATAAGAAACGTACTAAGCAAGGAGGAGAGAAGAATATTTTAAAGATTCTCACACCGTTTTATAAAGTGTTTACGATTACCATTTGTTATACATTGGTTTTACCTTCGAATCTCCAGCTTGCTATCAGCTCTCCAGAAATACCACAAATGCTACGCGCATGAAAATCTAGCTTGCAGCAGAAACCTGTTCTTCTTGTCCTTTGCCTTTTGCTTGGCGTTTCCAGTTTTGTGGGTTTGTGCTGCCACAACACTGCACCTGTGGACCACAAAATTCCTGTTCTCCAGCAACACAGTGGGACTTGGAGGTCTTGTCTTCTCCTTCCCAAGGCCCTGCTCATTTCTGAAGGTCTTCCACATGAAATGGCTATAGCCATTGCTTCTGCTAGTCTCTGCAATGCCATGCAACTTCCAGAGTCCAGTTCAAAAGAATATCTTTATTCAAAAAAGCACCTGAATATGTCCACTTTTTTGCATGAGTTCTGTCCAGAATCACAGTGCAAAAGAAATGGAGAAGGCAAAACAGAGCTGTGAAAAGAGACAGCAAATGTCCTGGAGTCCCTTGGACCAGAGAGAGAGCATATCTAAAGGGAATCTGGCCATGATCATCTTTCCGACATATAGGAGCGTGTCCACCCTAGCTACTGCAAAGATGTGATAAACTGACTTACAATGCACTCCCTGTAACTGTTCACGAAGGCCTGAACTTCACATTACACTCAAGTTGATTGCAAAGAGCCTATGAATTAGGGCTGATTGGAGACCCAGGATGTGAAGTTACAGAACAACTCCCAATAGCTCCAACGGAAAAACATGAATGAAAAGTTCCATTACCTTAAAATATCAAGAAAAGCCAGGGGAACTAAGCTTTGCTCTGCACAGGTTGATTTTATTGTTTTTCCACATTATGACTGTACAGATTTGATAACACAGGAAATATTTAGAGTTATTTTTAGGCAGCGTGCAGAAATTTCTGCATACTGCCTTCCCTTTTGTCCTTGGTTGGTTTTGGTGTTTTTTAGTGTGTGGGGGTTTGGTTTGGTTTTTCAAAGCGGAATAGCAAGTAAACTCATCATTATAATGAAGAACAGAAAACAATATCAAGTGAAAATTAAAGCTATGTTCAACTCTGTTAGCCTTCCAGTAAGAGAAGTCTTCCATCTTTGCGTGGCAAGCCCAAGCAAATACTTTAGAAAGAAACAGTATCTCTGATGGAGAGATGTTTTAATTTTGTAGTATCATTAAATACAAGTGGCAGGTTGTACTCATTCTCCACATTTTCTTCAGCAAGAACTGCAACACACACAGCAGAAGGGTTTCAAAAATCAATATGCTCTTCAGCGCTACCGATAAGCTCCCAACGTGTAGAAGACTGCGACATATGGATTCTTCTGCTGTGAATATCTGTTGTACTCTTTACGCCCTCTACAAAGCTGGGCATCAAGATTTCTTTTGTAAAATGCCTGTGTAGGGATTTACAACAGAATCCAATAATGTGTAAAACCACAACTCTGTTATCTTATTGTGCTGGGAAGACATTAGAAAAAGAGGGGGTTGCGACTGAACACAAAACCTGAATTCAGTAAACTCAGTAAGGGTGATATACTTTTCAGGTTAAAAATCTATAATGCCATTACTATACCAGGAAAGACAAACCTGGAAAAACACCATTCTATGTACGTCCATTTGCAAATATTCTTTTTTTTTCCTGAACGTTGCCATATGTGAATGTTAGAGGGGGAGCTCCAACCCGTTTTGCTTCATAAGAGCTTGGAACTCAACTCAATGGAGACACTGAGGATCTACTGCTAAGCCATGGAAAGATCAGCTACGTGAACTTTCCTGTATTTGAGACACCTTCCACTTTACCTGCTAAAATAGTTAGAAGGAGGATTAAGCTATATCATGCCTGAGTGAATTTCTACAAATATGGCCAGATGAAGGTTACAAGGGGCAAGAAACAAATCATAAAATGAACATGCAATTCAAAAATATAGTTTACCAACTAGCAACTTCCATCTTTATGCGAGAGAAAACACAATTAGTACTGTGCAAACTGGGAAGCTTAAAAACCAACAAACAAAAACCACTCCTGTTGGAAAGCATTATTATTTTTTAACTCATGCTGTAGGGACACCATTGTCTCTACAGATGAGTTTTATATTGCTTTGCATTTGTTATTGTGTAAGATAACAACCCAAAATCTGAAAGCTGTTTTGTTTGTCTGAGAGTGAGCTCCTCAGAACTAAAAATAAATAGCAATGTTGCTTTGGAAGCAGAATATAAAGACTGAAAATGCTAAGCATAGCTTATTCCAAGGTGCATTTTATAGAAAAATAGTATGTAGATTTTATTATTAAGAAAAACCCAAACGTAATACTTAAAAACAAAACAACCAAAAAAACAGTAAAAATACAATAATTTTAATATTAAACCTTGCTATCTGCACATAAAGACAAAATCAATTCAGCCAGTGTGTTCATGTAGAACCACTAAGATAAAATAGCAGAATAGAAGAATTCCCACAAATCATCATAGGTGAAGACATATTGCACCAGTCAATCACAACATAACATTATGGTCAACTTCTGCTTTCCCTACACTGAAACTGAGGGCAGCTTTAAAGACAGAACTGGTGTTCACTTGGATTTACATTATGCCCATATGAGGGCCATCTGGCAGTTAATGCTTTTTGATTAAGCAATCAGACATTGAATGAAACCATAAAACAGAGAGAGGATGTCCCAAGCTTTCATTTAGATGGATTTGATCCATGTTATTCTTCTTTCAAAGATCAACAATCACGTAGTATGGGCAAATTCTTTTAATGACCAACCTGGATTTTTTTCCAATTTTTTATTTCCCTAGGGTTTTTTCCCCTTCATGTCTGGATATCACTCTCCATAAATAACAGGCAAAATTTCACAAATGGAGATGTTTACCCAAACTTTTAAGAAATAGTTATTTTTTTATTATTATTTTTTTAATACTACTTCATTTTCCAGTTCTCCAGCAACAAGTGCTACAACGTGGGACTTCCCATGACTGTTTTCCAGCAGAGACAGACATCCTCAAGAGACTATCTTCAAAAGTCAGACAGGATGGGTTCCAGCCCCAGAACAAGAGAAAAAGGTGGCTTCCATGTGCTGACAGGGCCCCAGATACAAAGACCACAAGGTTCTCTTCCCCATCAATTTTCAATACACTAAAGTAAATATCTTCATTTTTTTTTCACTTGCCCAAAATCAAAGATAACAAATTGAATAAAAGAAAAAATAAAATTAATTTCTACCTCAATCTGTGTGGTGTTGTCATGTCCCTCTTCAAGCAGCAGATCTGTGAAACCCCCTGGCTCAGCAGAATCCTGCCCCATGCTGGCTCTGTTGGTATCGACTGATTTGAGAGACTCTGAATGCCTTCTCCACCTGTGGCTGCTTACATGGGAATCCACTAGCACATTGTCCTCCACGTGAGGGAAGCTCTGAACAACTTCGTAAAACACACCTGTTTGACCAAAAAAAAAAAAAAAAAAAGAACAAAAAAATAAGTGAGTGGAACTCTGGTTTACTAATCGTAACTGAAAAACTAAGAATAGTAATCTTTTAATAAATGTTTTTAACCACTGTATAGCATAACTAATTATATCTCTGATAAAGTTTCTACAACAACATAAGAGCTTAAAAGAATGGATAACATATTATACTTCTACAAAATTCAAAAATTTGGACTAAGCTTTGTAGACTCCTCTAAACAGCCCAACTGTTTTATTTTCCTGCTTATTTTATGTCTGGGAAAATTCTTCCCTGTAACTTTAATGCTTGCCTACCCATAGGTGTCACCTTTCAAAATAAAATAAATCTAAGAAAAAAATCACTTAATGATCTAACAAAACAAAAGTAGAAGAGGCAGAGAAATACTGGTACGGACTTAGTTTTTGCTACTGATTTTATGTAGAAAGAGCTTGGAAGCCATGGTGAAAGGCAGCCAAATAGACATTGTGTGATGCATGAAACATCTGTTCCAATGTAAAAATAAAGCTGCCCCATTGTATAAGTGATAAATGCAAATGATGTGTGAAGTCTACAGACACAGACACCCACTCTGTCCCCTGCAAAGGGTGAGCAGTTGGGTGGTGTGTTTTACATATTCCTTTGGACTTTATTCATCCTCATTCACAACTTTTTCATGCTAGTAAAACTATCACCAGGGCAAAACCATAAATTCCTCAGTAGTTTCCAGTTTGCCCAATTGAAAAG
Source organism: Numenius arquata (assembly GCF_964106895.1). Lineage (NCBI taxonomy): Eukaryota > Metazoa > Chordata > Aves > Charadriiformes > Scolopacidae > Numenius > Numenius arquata. Next base: position 24,505,714 of record NC_133587.1, on the reverse strand, counting down.
CCAATCAAAGTATTTTTTGTTAATTTGTTTCAGTTAACACCATCAAGCGGGGGTAATTTTGCATACTTTGCACTAAAAGCATGTGCTTTTCATACTGTCTTTGGGTCTAAAAGGAGTGGTTGAGGGGTTCTTTGTGCTTTCCATGTGCCAGGAAGAAGAGGATCTTGTTCAAAAAACAGAACTGTGAGGTTCCAAATGAACTCTCAAGAGAAGTGGGAAAGTAAAAGAAAAATACAGAGAGAAAGGAAAGACTGGTAAATAAATTATTTGTAGAAATATTTCCATCGCTTCTGTGTTGGCAGAAGCAAAAAGAAGGCACCACTTTCAAGGTCCTTACTGAGCATCGTGTACGTTGTCTAGGTATAGAAGAGATGGAAAAATAGAAAATCACCTATCAAAGGTTTCAACAAGAAGTAATCTGTTATACATCATAACAGGAACAGGTATATGAGTCATGGATATAGGAGAATCTGCCAGACATTGTTCCTGACAGATCAGAAAGAGTTAAGAGTACAGAAACAGTCCCTAATATGATTTAGGCTCTGTGTGATTCTATTTTTCTATCAAATTCCCCAAAATCTACTAAACTTATTTCCTACACTATTTGATCACTCTCAACCACACTGAAATTAATGTGAGCTGAAGGTGCTTTGTCACCTAGAGAAATCAGAATTTAATAGAGGTGCAAAATAAGCAATCTCAGGCCATAACTCTCCTCAGAACCCAAGTCATCAGACTTCTTTTATTTTAATTGGTGGCTTTTTGAAACCTGTTTCCTTGCATTTCTTAAAAAGCCTTAGGACACTTGTCTTCAACAAATTGCCACCACGCTGACTGTTTTATCAAGCGATCAGCTGCCAGATGCAGAGGGACGGCTCAGCAGACGAACTAACTTATTCCGACGTAGTCTTTATCAAAATCTATCCAAAGCTGTCCTCCCCGCTTTAGCTTGGAGGCACTTGCCATGCTGTTATGGGGATAAGGGCATCGGAAAGCTGACAGACACAGCAAACTTCTCAGGTACGATCACAGATGGGCACTTTCTGCCTGTGATATGCAAAGCCTGAAGCCGGAGCTGTGGAGGCAACGTTTGCCCCCCCATCGTGGCTGGGTCTGCGGCACCAAGGCAGCTCAGCACCTTCTGCGAGGCTCAGGGAAGCATTACACACTTACAAACAGGGATCCCAGGCTACAGCGCAACAGCTACATGTCTGCAGGACCTTGCTCCCTTCTTCTCAAGCATCTTCCCCGGCTGCCTTTGGTGGCTCAAACCTCACATTCAGAGAGAGGCAAAAAGCAAATTTACCCTCATTTTGCACTCCCACTGCAGCCTACTCTTTTTATGGTCAACAATCAACGTGTTGAGGCACTCACCAAAATTAGCAAATGGAAAATGGGACAGTTAGGGGAGGGTCTTAAATCCTATTCACCTCAGGCTGAGCCTCATCTCTAAAGGAAAGCAATTATACTTTGTTCTCCCACATCCTGAATAGAAATGAATATGCTTTCTACGCTTTAAGGTGTTGTAACATAAACTGCTTTTAAAAATAATAATAACATAGTGCTGGAAAGAAATTTACTAGTAGGATTAAAAGCATGAATTGATAAAGTTTTCAGTTTAAAACTAGTCTGTGGGGTTTTTTCACCATTGTCCGTGAAAGCTTCTACCAGTGTTAGCACTAGGCTAGTTTACTGTCCTGGATTGGCAGAGGTAGGATACTGAAGCTAAAACATGAGATAAAGTCTGGATGTGTTTTCAGGGAATAAAGACAGATATTTACTGTAGGCTTCCTCCTTCCCTAAACCTTTTCCTTAAGCTACTGGGGATGGAAAGCGAGAGGTGATGGGAGCTGGCCAGACCAGCTCTGATCCAGCGGTCTCTGGTTTATGCGGACACATCTTTAATGCCGAGACACTGACAAAGAAGATTTTTTTTTTAAGTGAGCTGAACAGGTTTTTTTCTGTTCCTTTTATGTAAATATGATTGAAATAGGTAATTTATATAAATTCTCAGATAATTGAAAGATAAATTAATTTTCAAGTTCTAAACGCAGGCAGCTCATGAAGAAAAAGCATTCAGAGACCTAAAATTCCAATACGTTACAAGTTAGAACTATTTCATGTTTCTGGTTGAAATCTCTGTGTAGTTAATAAATCACATAAAAGGCATTTTAGAGGAAATGTACCAAAGTATTATACTCTTATCTTTTAGATCTCGGAGCTTGCACCTAATTAACACTGAATAAGAACATGTCATTCAAATCAATTGGAAAGCAGCCAAATGCTGTAATATCTGATTAATTATAAAATCATAATATTGGCAAACATAGGTGAGTAGTAGCTTGTTCAACCTGTATGAACAGAGACTCAGAACTATAACAAGCCTGCAAATCAGTTAAAATCGAATTACAGTTTTCCACTGATATTTTTATGTGCAAACTGCAGTGTTATATATAGTCCTGTCAATGGCATGGAAATACCTCACTGTGAAGGTCTATAGAACTGATACTGTACTGTAGTATTTTGGAAGCAGTAAAAAAAGACTACAGGACTTTCTAATGAACATGCAACTCAGCTGGTGTTTTGGTCTGATCTTTAATCTTTTGTCCTTGAAGCTTTCATAAAATTAGCAACAAAAATCGTTATGACTGCAGCTCCTTTCCCCCTTTAGCTAAGTTAAAATTTAAGATTTCAACTCTGTGCTGAATAAAGCTAGAAAGGCAGTGGCATGTGGGCGAGGGAAACAAATCTATAAAAAGCTTTCAGTGCTCTGAGATGATTTGGAGTTAATGACTGATTGTTGGCGAGTTCAGGAAAATCTTGTCGCACTTGGCCAGTTCAACCCTTTGTAGTTGATGTGATTGATCAGAATTACCACCAAAGCCTTCCAGGGAATAGGGGCCTTAATCACACAAACTGGAAAGACATATGCTGAATATTTAGAGAGGAGACTGAGGAAGGGGAATGAGTAAAAATTACAGACAAGCTCACTTTTGCTTACATTAGCACAGGTGCTTCAAATTTCCTTCTGTACAGGTTTACACGCTCACAGGAAAAAGTCTTTTAGAAGACTTTGGCATCTATTGCCTAAACCACCATGTACCTGGATAATAGTTTTTTGACTACCTTAGCTTACGTTTTAATAAGTAGTAGAAAAGCTTTTAAACTGTATTAAGCTAATCTGATGTAGGACACACAACCGAGACCTGTATCTTCTTGTACATCAGGACCTGAATTTTAGGGCAACTAAGATGATTAAGGGATTAGAGCACCTCCCTTACTAGGAAAGGCTGAGAGAGCTGGGGCTCTTTAGCCTGGAGAAGAGAAGGCTGAGGGGAGACCTTATCTATGTTTACAAGTACCTAAAGGGTGGGTTGAAGGGGGATGGAGCCAGACTCTTTTCAGAGGTTTCCAGCGATAGGACGAAGGGCAACAGGCACAAGCTGGAACATAGGAAGTTCCATTCAAATAGAAGGAAAAACTTCTTTATGGTGAGGGTGTCAGAGCCCTGGAACAGGCTGCCCAGGGAGGTCGTGGAGTCCCCTTCTCTGGAGATCTTCAAGACCTGCCTGGATGCAGTCCTGAGTGATGTGCTCGGGGCAACCCTGCTTTGGCAGGGGAGTTGGACTAGATGATCTCTAGAGGTCCCTTCCAACTCTGACAAGTCCATGATTCCGTGAGGTGGCTCTGCTACTCTGAGGTTTTGCGCAGGAAGATGTGTCCCCTGTACTACAAAATACACAGAACTGCTTAACACTTATGTCATTAACATAAATCAATGCTAAAAATGGCCAACAGCTGAACATGTAGAGAAGTTTGTCTACTTCAATATTGTGAATTATGCAAGCAGCTTTTACAGTTTGTAAGTACGGATTGGGCTATACAAGAAAGATGTGCTGAAAGGGAAGAAGCCACCTGATGATGGTGGGGGCACAGGTTCTCTGCTTTGCCACGCCTGTCCTCAAACAAAAAAGGGGAAAATTCTAAGTAAATAAAACCAAAATGAAACAGCAGAGCTTGACAAGTAAGACAGGTGTGATTTAGTAGGGAAGTCTGGTCTGCATAAAGCTTTATTTAGAATGAAGATCTAGCTCTCACTTTCCAAGAAAAAAGAAACATTCAAAATTTTATGGACACCAATGTAACTAAAGGGGAAAGAAACCCCATTTTGAAACAAAAAAGGCGAATAGGTAAATCATCTGCCACTCATTCAAATGTTTTTGTTTTTTTTTCCCATTTTACATGAGGTCAAACAGAGGTTTGCGGAATGTTTCAGCACATCAGAATTTCAGAATTGCATTTCTGAAAAACGTGTTAATTACATTTCATGATTGCACATATTTAGGCGAACTCTGCAATTTGACTAATTTCATAAATGCACCATAATCAACAGGACTTTTTTTGTTGAAAGCCCAGAAATAGATATTGAAACCTCTATTCAAAACATTGCTTATGAGATATAGTATTATCTCTCGAAATCTGCCACAGCCCAAAAGCCAGCAAAATTAAATATCAAATACACAAATTTATTCATCAAGAAACTGAGAATGCCATCATACTCCTTTAACTTAAGTAACTTTCTATTGCCTATCTCATGAATCTTTATTTCTACTATGACCATTTTATTAGTGAAGTTACAAAACCAACAAATGTTGGTGGAAGATATGAATAGTGGACCCATGAAGTGATAGACTTCAAAACATAAATGTTTTGAATCCTTTAAAAGGATTCTCCAACTAGAGTGCTCATATACTGAAGGCCCAATATCATGGCAAAATCAATCATACTTCTCGTAAGAAGAAGAAATTCCAGTTTAAATTATCTCTTCTTATGAATAGCTCAACACAATAGAGACTTCTTTTTCTGCTGTACCTGATTCATGGGACTAGGACCCATTCCATGTTTCTGACCTTAATTTAGGAAAGAAATAACAGATATCCTTGACTTTTGTTATGTCCATGATAACGATAGGATAAATTTCTTTACAACTCATAACACGACTTTTAAAAACTACCCTGCAGTGACAATGACTGTCAATTTGGATCATGATTTTGAAAACAACACAAGACAACATCCTGACATTTTCTTTTTAAAGCTTGGCTGAGACTGCTAAAATAATTTTAATATTATGTGTGAATATGATGCTTAGGATGATCCTATGTTCACCAAGCAGGGGATGAGAATTTGTGTGACCTGCAAAGGGAGTCAGAGGTTAATGATAATAAAATACTGAATGATTGCAGGTTATGATCACAGTACTGCCCCTGAATTGTATGCTCAGAACAAAAAATAACATCTCAAATAACGTCTCAAATAACCACACAATCTTGATGCATGTTTTTCTTGCAATTATACAATAAACAGCTGCTAAGAGTCATGTCTAACATGGAGTTAGTATCAATAATAATGAGTACTATGACAGGGAAATAACATAACCAGGAATTTCCTTACATGTACCTTTTACCCACAAAACGAATTTAGACTTTTCCCTTCTCAATATCTTTCCATTAAAAAAATATTTTTCACCACTACAAGTGATGCCAAAGAGCATATTACCACTTTTCTAGAACTTCATCAAAACTATAACTGCTTCAGGTCTGGGGTTTTTTTTTGTTTGTTTTGCTTTGGGTTTTGTTTTTGTGTTTGGTTTTCTTTTTTTTTTTTTTTAATTGTCTGATTTACTTTCATTTTGCAATTATTGTTATAATCATACTGGTAAATTAAAATGGTATTAGTAAAGTCAGGAGTCCGAGTCTACTGGCTGCTTTGTTTAGTGTACATCAACACCAAGGAAATATTGTCTAATCCCAGCTTCACTCATGCTCTCCAGCTATGAGTGAGAGTCTCCAGCTATGAGTCCAACATACAAGTTGGACTTATAAGCAATCTGATTAGACCTTCATAATGTATTATGAATTTGTTTTCCTTCTCTTCCTGTCATTTCCACTTGGGGACCAGGACCTAAGTTTATTGCTAACAGGATACATGCAGAGTGAAAAGAAAAAAAAAAAAAGACAACTCATGCCTCAAAGAAGGCTTTGAAGATGCTGGGTAATAAGAGAAGGGAGAGTTTTGGTCAGTAAACAGTGATATCAGTCATCATCAAAATGATCAAGATGTATCAAGATTTTTGAAGCCATTATACTAAGAAGATTTTAAAAGGAAAAAAAAAAGACATGTCTTATCATTTGATGACCTTAAATTTTTTTATTCACACAATCTAGATGGATTTAAGTTGCTTTCACAACTGAGGTTTAAACAGTGACAAGAGTCCAGGGAACACCAATGATAACAGAAGTGGAAGGCATATAATATTTCTCACCTACTAGGCTCTTACATCTCATGCATATCTGCATCCCACAGGCACAGACCTTTTGTATTACTTTTGGAACAGTAAAAACACAATTATGTTTACGCTAACAAGGCATAATCCTTTATTGCAATCCTCCACTTTCTGAGACAGGGAGACAAAAATCACTTTGAAAGGAAGCCACAGAAAATGAAGATGGAATTGATTCTGATTTAGCCTTTCCTTACAAAAGAAGAAGCTCTAATAGGCTTGGATACCCAGCCATGGAAAATTCAATTTGAGTACTAGTCAGCTTCCCTATTAACAAAAAAAAAGGAAAAACAGAGTTGTGTAGTTCTGATTTAATATAAAACTCCACAGATGTACTGTTACTAATGTGATATTTTCACATTAGTAACAGAGCTTTCAGGTGGATCAGGTCAGAGAGCTGGACCTCATGGAGCGCACAAGCAAATTCAAACCCATGCTATTAGTGCCTATCTAAACTCAGTATGCGCAATGGAAATAGTTTCTCCAGTTGAAAAATGGTAAAGAGTTTTCTTTCTCCTTAAGTTTTTCTTGTCTCAGCTGCTGTAACTTCAGTATAGCTTCTCTTCACGTAGCTTTGGTTTTTGCTATGCATACAACCATTTTTTAACACTGGCCTTCAAACATTTTTTCAGCTGGAGATCCCTAAAAATTTCCTAGTAGTAGATTTAATTAAAATTTTCTAGTTGTAGAGTCAAGCCTACTCAAAGGAATACTTCCCAGTTCTTGTTTTCCTCTTCACTCCAGGTCACAATTTTGCATTATAGAAGGGAAGCCTGACTCTCTAATCTCACCTGACTAGCAGAAAAGAGGTGCTTCCTCTTTTCTCAGCTTCCTCTGCTGAGATTCTTCCTTTTAGCCTTTTACTTTCAGCTACCCATCATTCAGCATGGTTAACATCACTTCATGTTTGCACACCATACAAATAGGTTTCATATCCACATTCCCAGTAGCACTTCCAATAATTATTAGTAATGCAGATATCCAGTGTGCCTAGATGAATATTTATCACATACTAAGTTTCCACTTAAAGCAAAAGGAATTATAGCTATAATGTTGTTGTGTCCCTGGCACACAACTCGAAATATTTGTAATTGTATTTTCTTGTGGATTATATAGCTACAGCATAGAAAAGGAGGAAGTTAATGTGTTTTAAATCATCTGAGGTTTTCTGATTAACCATCATAGCAATAATGTCAAAATGTTGATTCATGTGTAATTTATATATCTAACCAAACCTCACTATATCAGAAACCCTCACTAAGCCACAAAATTCTTCGTGTAAAAAGCATCAAAAAAATACAGAATTCAACAAAGAATTGTCCAGCTAAGAGAAATGGAAATCTTTCTATAATATTCTATTTATATGCAAACTCTTGCTTTTCCAACCCAGATTCAAAGGTTTTCCAGAGAATACTAATACCAACTGCACCTTGTTTAAACGTATTGGACCAAAGTTTATAAAAGCTTTCTTCTAGTCAATAACTGGATTACAGTACAATTTCCAATATCAGACACTAGCATTTAGAGCTGTATCCAGTGTGTCTACCTAACAGTTTCAATTTGAAAGCATCTTTCTTTTTCCTGAAGGGTCTAGCAAACCTGTGCACTAGGACAACCCAAGGATGCCAGCCCCATGGTAGGTCAGCTTCTCTTCTAGATCCAGGCTTAACCAGAATGAACGAGCAATCCTGTCAGCTAGGAGATATGCACAGATAGGTAGATGACAAAATGGAGTTAAAAAGTTAGATGGACAATTTTGCAGTCATGCCATTAGGGCTAATTTCTGTTTCTAGGCAGCAGAGAAAAGCATACAAAAATGAACTCGCTATTCATCCTTTGAACTGCACCATACATCTGGAAGGGACTCCTTTTGCATGACTTGTCAAGGGAGAAGACAGCAAATATCTGGGATGTACTGAACTGTGTTATCTGGGCTAATTTATGCCCTTCCCAGCAGTCAGTGGCAAATGCAACCTTGGTAGAAGGATTATCTTCAGGTTTAGCCCAAGGAAAAGCCAGAGGCTAAGACAGATGCAAGCCTATCTCCATGCGCAGGCAGCGCTAGTCTTTTTGTAGTGTGCAGAGGCAAAGAGCAGCAATGCTGGGACACCGCTCTGGCCGAGACAACATCAGTTAGCTCTCCACGGGCCTGTCACTCACTGGTGCTGGAGTGGCATCAGAGGGAAATTGGCTTCCTGGGTAGCCCTGTCAGGCTGACTTCGAGTCAGGCAGAAGGATCAATGTCAGCACTCACACCAAAGGCAACCACGCTGGGTTTGGCGGCTCAAGCAGAGAGACAGACAGGAAAACTAAGCTCACATATCAACACAATGGAGCTACCCACACATACGTCTATATGTAGCATCATCTCACAAGCAGACATTAAAATCTGAGCTACCCGGCACAGTGGAAATAAGAGAAGAAAAGCAGCATAATACCTCATCTGGTACAACAAACACTGACGGACACACGGACCAAGGTTTTCCTCTCCTCTCTTGTCAGAAGTGCCCACAGACTGGGCCAAAATACAGCTTAGATCACGAGTGCCACCACTCAGAACTCAAAGCAACCTGGGCACCTTCGAACAAGGCAGATCACGCAATGTAACCCCAGTGCAACTGAAAACACAACACATTTCTCCTGCTGTGTGCTCAGTTTCCTCTGCCCCCCTCACAGGAGCAGAAAGGAAGTGGTTTGCGGTATTAGATGTTTCTCAGAGCCCAGGATTTAGAAAACTGGAAAATGAACAAGCAATTACTGTTGCCCAGAAATGCATAGCAGGGAATGCAATAGTATCTGACATTATAAAAGCTGAATAAAAAAGCTGCATGACTTTTCTTCCACTGTGCTGGTAAAGGAAAGATTTCGAAGATGGGAAGGTTAAAATTTACAACTGTTTGTGGAGACATAACTTGGGCTTTCCTTCAGCTCAATGCTAAAATGCATAAAGTGATTTCAGACAGAACTTAAAATTTAAACACCCTCATTTTCATTATGGATTAAATAAGGAAATTTTATATCTTCTTTCATTTTCTGCACATGAAGGTTTCCCACACCAACAATGATTCAGGATTTAGAAAGATTATACCAGCTCCAAGTAAGTAGATTGATCGTTTCTGGAATTAATGAATTCATTTAATAAAAAGTGAAGGCTTAGTGCCAGAACTTACTACACTGTGGTGTCAAGACAGAGTTTTCATAAAAAGTCCTGCAAAAAGTAAAAGTAGTAAATTGGCACATTCAAACATGGAATTGCTCCAAGGTTCAGAAAAAATAAAGATGGTGTCACTGGGCTTATGTGGTGGGGTTAAATGTTTAGGTCAGCAATTATTGGGAAATACATTCAAGGTTACTACTTTAAAATTCTCAAGACATTTTTGATCTAATTTTCTTGGCTTTAAAGATACACTGAATTATGCTTACTGTGTTTTATTCTTAAGGCTTTTTCTGTAGAGATGGGATGGTCAAGAAATGACAATGACAGTTTTTTAAGAAGATGACTTTTTAGCTTGTTTCAATGTCTCTTCACCCTCAACCCGTAATTGCTGTTGAACTTAAATTTCTCTATACATTTACCCAGCTCACACATTTCTTTAAAAAGAACTTTAAAAACATGATATCTTGCCTTCCATTTTCATCCATATGCATTAAGTTGATATTTTCAGGCCTTCAGAAAACACAATAATGATTTTAAACAATAAGGCCTCCAGGCTGGCCCGATGCAGTAAGTCAGTACTGTAGATATGGCCCTCTGTAAGACCAGACACTAGAGAAGTCAGAACCTTCAACTTTCTAGGAAGCACAAGAGAAAACTAAGTAACTATAGTAAATACATATGGTGTAAAGAAGGATTCTATAAAAGGAATCAAAAATGTACTGTGAAGGCCTGGGTTACTTAATTTTTTATAGTACATTTTTGCATAATTGCTCGATGGCATAACAGTTCAATGGATGCTTCATTTTTGCTGTCTGTAAGATTCAGATAATGATACTTGCTTTGTGTCTTAAATATATACTGTGTTACTGATGACAAGCACTAGATAATAGCTATGTACTATCTTATTACTGAAATGTCATTGTTTATTTCTTTCAGACTCTCTTTAACTGTGCAGGGGCAAACTATTTTCTGTTTTATCAAAGGAAGATTAAATTTTTCATTGAAATTAGAATGGGTCTAAATGCCTTCAGCTTCTTTTCAGGAAAAATTCTCATTTTAGCTTCATCAGGAGATCTGCTGAAGAAAAACATCATGATTCTAGTACACTGATGGGAGGAAATTAGAGCGGAGACTGTTCTTAAGCTCTGGCACAAAATCTGCATTGCTAGACTTGATGTGGGAACAAAAAAATAAATAAATCATACATTAAGGAGGAATTGTTATAGATATGTTTTTAGAGTCAAAGAACAGCTGTATTAAAGCTATCAAGAAACCGAGACATAAAAATAAGAATTAAGCCAGTTAGAGACATGAATGATAGAAGACATTATTTGTTTGCCAGAAAAGAAATAATCCATTTGAAAACGGGCAGAGATACTGGGGAAACAGAAGAGAAAATATTGTATCAATCTTGAAACTTGTCAAAGCAATGAAATTATCTAGCAAATGTTTAATTGGACTGCCTGACATTTGGAGCATTGGATATTGCCTTTCTCTTCTCCCAAAAGACAGACAAACTAGCACTGTGGACTGTGCAGATACGGGGAGTAGAATGCAGGAAGGGCATGTTTTCACAGTTTTTAACTAACAAACAGGGCTGGAAGGACTCAACTCCTATAGAGGGGTTCAAGAATTTACAAAAATAGTATTTTTTTTTTATATATATTACATTTCACACTGTTTACATGCATTTGCATTGTGCCTAAATAAAATGAGGGAACTGCATTGCTGACATCCACTTTTAATATAATACATGGAACTTACATGGAACTTAGCTATTTGGATAGACATGTTCTGGGAAAAGACAGAATAAATGTGGGGTTTTTTTTTTGTTATACACCTTCCAATTCTAACACAGCATTCTCAAGAAAAAACATTAACAGCTTTGCAGCACTCCTGCTGGGGGAGCTTTGCTGACATGCCGTGTACATACGTTTCATCTGTGCATTTTCTTAATGAGGAGGCAGAGATGGGTACCGCTGCGCTGCAGAGCACGTGGTGCTTTGGAAGCTGTGCAGGGATGAGCCAGCTCAAATGACATCACTCTACACTTATGACAGATTTACAACCCTCTCTGCTGTGGTTTTCTAAGTGGAAGATAGGACATTATGTAATGTGTGAAGATCCTTACACATTGACCATCACATGAAGAGTATGTTATTTTACTTTTCAGAGGGTAAAAAAGAATAGAGGCAACACACAGAACAAGGCAGTTCAGTACATTTCTTAAAAAACCACAAGTGTGCTTAAGTGCTTCGGAGGGGCTTATTTGTTAAATGGAGCAGAGTTTATAGGGGCTCAGACTTGGTAGACTGATTGAGAGGCATGCAAACACTGACCATTGCATTAAGAGAACTATGAGGAGGAGACCTTCTCCACAAGAAGGTTCCTGCTCTTCTTGGGTAATCACTATGGTCCGGAGCATTTACACTTCTATTCAGCGACTTGCTCGAGTTCAGGTTCTTTATTATCACTTATTAGAAGGCAAATTCAAAGAAGAAAGAGGGAAAAATGTTTAGAAATAAGAGTGAATACAGTGAGTTTTAGAAGTTTTTGGACACAAGGACATTTGAATGTTTACCTCCTCCTGGCTTATTAATCAAAGACAGGATAGCTCCATGTACAGAATGATTTGTGAAAGTAAGTCGGTTGAAATGTGGCCTATTTTGTTAGACAGAGACTGATATATCTGTAAAATATACTTGAAAAAACACCTCTGTTTCTTCTCATTCTGCCCACTACAGATTTTATTCCTAACAAGCACATATTAACACTGCCTCAATGTGCTATCTTCCTCCCTTTCCGAATGAAGCACAGTGCCAACAGTCAGCTGTGACTCCCCATACCCTGTCCTTGAGACTCAGTGACAGTAAAGCACTAGCCAGTTGCACAGAAAAACATCTTTTACAGCAGTCTTATATTTCTATGTTAATGCATCTTGCTGCCAAGGTTTTAACCCACAGACTGGCTGACAGCCCATACAGAGCCACAGCGGCCACAGCAAGGTTTGGAAACCAACTCTTTACGTCTTGCAACAGGGAACAGCAGCTAGACTTCATTCAGTGTTGTAAGAGTACAGTGCAAAGATTTACCTCATTCCTCGATAGAATAGCACCCTAGAAATCATATTTACATTTCTTAAGAACATATTCATAGTCATTTGGGGTTTGCTCCTAATTAGTTCAATGCAGAGAAGCAGCGCAGCACAAACTTTGCCTCTGTACCCTATATATTCACACTGTCAAATCACTTACATCTCATGCAAGTCTCAACCTGGTGAACTTGAATGGGACTTTAACAGTCTCTAGAACTGCTCATCTTACACAGAGCTGTCAATTCTGTCCACTGAGGAGTTAATCTGTCTTCTTGCTGAATGCAGACTGCCTTCCTCAACACGTACACCTCATTTACACATGCAAAGAAAAAGCTTGGTCACTACAGATGTATCATTACATGTTTCAATTGTAAAGGAATAAATTACCAATTCCTGGATGTCTAGGTGTCCTAGAAAAGCAACTGCAAAGCTTGTAGAGGATGGTTCTCCTTGTGCAGTATGTCCCCACGGACCCATCTCTTCCAAACCCACTACAGTTAACAGACCTTGTCTGTGGTATTTTCTCTTCAGATAAACCTAAGGACTGGGCTATCTAGCAGTAAAGGACGCAGACAGGGCTCAGTCAGTAAAAGACTCTGGCAGACTACATGTCCCCACCTTACTAAGAGCTGGCTTGGGCACCTTTCTTCCCTGCCTGAGCAGCTCACTTGCTCCTGCCTTCCAGTTTTGGAAAACATGTGCTGACTATGACAGAGCTGTCTCTGCAGAGTAAACTCTTTTCTTCTTAAATCAGGGCTAGTGACAGTCCCCATGGATTTTCAAAACTGTCCATCCCACTCCCTCTCTTTTGTTCCAATTAGTTGTCAATATTTTCTGGAACAACTTCAAAAGCAGGACACTTTGCTAGGAGATGGAAGACCTCCTCCAGGGTAAAGGGAGCCTTGAAGTGTCTGTCCCACTTCCCTGGAGAGTGCATAACCATTAGGTTATTATGCAAATAAAAGACAGCAGTACTTGGTCTTAGAACTGAGAGCTTTTCCTGTTTCTTGCAAAGACCAACTGCAGGTGCCACTCTCAGAAGTGAATTGCACATGCTGGATCCTGAGGCAATTAGGTCTCTTCTTGCAGCCCTTAACTAAGCAGTTAATTCTCAGAAAGAAGCAGGATTGCAGACACATAATGGGCATTGCTTGGTTCTGTTTCGCATTTTCAGATAAATCCCAGATCTGCAAATGGGTGTTTGGGATTACAATTTAAGTATTAACAGTAATAACTATCACAAGGCTTTAATTCCACTTGGGAATTAGAAAGCTACGAATTTGCCATGAAAACGCTAAGTTTGTAGGTGACTGAGTCCTTTATCACATTTGTAACCTTAAACAAATTTGGGAGGAAGAGTTTGTTGAATACTAATCACTGTTGACTGAAAATGCCCCCTTTCGTCAAAGACTAAGTCTGCTTCTGTAGCCCATGTATCACATCTGAGTTTTCTGGTTCCATGTTAGTCATGTGGAAGTTTCTCATAGTTTGGTGCATTTGGGCACACTGTTTGGCTCTAAATGAGCTCCCAAAACCACTGACACTTCCATGAACCAGGGCCTGTTATTTCATTGAACTCTATTGCATAACTCCTAGTGGCCATTTTCCCTCTTTTCCACTAACGGTAAACCAAAAACTCACAACTGCTTGTGCCCCAAATTAATCTCCACTTCTGCCTGGTTATGCCATAAGCTGCAGAATTTCCACAAACTGTATGCTTCCCTTCACATGATTTAGCTAAACTGTTTCTAAGCATCTGTCTACTATCATCTGTTTGTAAAAATGATGGAGCGTATATCACTTTTTACCTACTCCTGAAGGAGAAAAGTAATAAAAGACAGCACATTCAGCCTCCTCCTCTCGTATAAATGCAGTAAGAAGGGAAAAAGCATCAACTTTATTACCCCCACCAGTTTTGCTGAAGTAAGGAGACTGGAAGCTGTGGGAGAAAACTTTTGGAGTCATTAATACAGCTTCTCCACAGGAAACATGGGTTCATCAATAGACTGTTTTCAGATTAAGCTTTAAATATGAGTGATTTCACAAGCACCGGCTCAAACAACGTCTTTTAAGTCTGTAAAGCACTGGTACTCAAATATCTGCAAAGTGAATCTCCTTTTCTTGTGTTTCTCTCACTTTCCCTACCTGTGCATGTGCCCCCACCCCTCACTGTGTGCCCTCACCCTCCCCTCTGTAGGGTACAATAACCCAGACTGACTATTCCCTCCAATGTCTTGGACTCCAAAGCAAGTGCCTCCCCATCCAACCTAAGTTATCCTTCCCATATCCTGAACGCCAGCTTTTATTAGAGGCTACACCACCCAGAGCCCTGAGAGTTCTATCGTGACAGCTACAAACCTATACAGGGAAATCCTCCTTTTAGGTGTTTCCTCAGGTTTCCTTCTGCCTTCAACTCAGTAAATCAGCACTTTGAAGCTCTACCCTGATCATCTCCTCCCTTTTCGCCAGCTGCCTGGTTGCTCTAGGTCAGCCTGTGCTCTCCAAGGAAGAGGCATGATGTTGCATCCCTTTTGTTTAGCCTGGCTGCCAGGGAGGAGGAGGAGCAAAGCAGAGAGGAAAAGGTGATGCTGCATGCAGAGACTGTCTCGTAGCCTCAGCCACAGGCTTTGGCCCCACTTGCCTGCTACCTCTTCCCAACCTTATTGTCTGAAATTAGATGTTGTCCTCTTCAGTGGCCTGTCAGAGGAAGATAAAACAGCAGAGAGGAGAGTAAGACTGCATGGAGCTCTGCACAGAGTCAGAAAATCGCTGCTCTGATAACCAACATGACAAGCCTGAACTCTATTTTGCTATCATATATTTTCTCAGTATCACAAAAGAAATCTTGTTTCTGGTTTTAAAATTTTAAAATTAGGATCTTTCATGTCTGAACTTAATATCAGAAACGTGTTACATTATGAGTGCGTAACAGCAGCACTGGGTTTACTTCACACACTTCACACCTGTGGACAATGAACTTACATGTTTTAATCTACAGTACAGTCTATATATTTGTTACTCCTGTTCCATGAATAAATGTGAAATAAAGCACTAAGAAAATCACTCAGTCAAGGCAGTGGCAAAACAGCGAAGTTGTTTTTGGGCACTTAGGGACTGGAATGAAATGACTTTGAGTCCAGTGGGATGTTTGGATTCCAGGAAAAAGAAGAAAGTAATGTACTGGTGATGTCTAACACAGCAACACCGTAAAACTTCTAGTCATAGAGTGGGCTTGTCTTGCCTCTCTTAGAACTAAAACTCAGATGCTAAAAACTCTGAAAGAGACAGAATTCTAGTATTTTTCTACTGCAAGATGAACTATATAACCAAGAAATGGACATCTTTATATCTCACAAAGTGATCTGGAAGCCAAACACTGTGCATTACAGTGATTAGGAGAACTTGCTGGTGGTCTGCAGAGAGCTGATTAGTCACAGCATGCTGCTTCCTCTGTATTCAGCTATTAAACAACATTTAAAAAGTTAAACTCATATTAAATATTTATCTGATATTTATTGTTCCATGTAAGCAATTGCTGCAATTGCCACAGGAATATTATTCTGTTACCAGAAAGAAGATAATGATCTATGCAATGGCAAATAGGCCGGGAAGTAGGCCCATGAGGCAACATCTCTGTTGAAACATGAACTTATTAATGTTTTGCATTACCAAACCCTTTGGCCAGCATTTCTCAACATGACTGAGCATTTCACATTTTGCAGGTGCCTGAGTCAAGCATCTTAAAGAGACATAATTTTTGCAGGGTGCCCTGTTAGCACTTTCTGAACATCATTCCATCCAGAAGCATGTCCCCACAGGCATCCACCAACTCTTGATCTTCTGGTTCTTCTCATTAGTAAACTCAGTTTCTTCCTTATATTAGCACTATCCCCACAGAGTTAAGACTTAGAATTATAATAACTTCTGAGATAGGTAAATGGCAAACGTGCGACCTCCTGAAGATCTAATGATTTGAGTGGAGTTGTGGATGCTCAGAGTCACTTTTATGTCAAGCGGCTTCCAGTATGGCATAGTGTCTGACTGGAGGCAGTAACCTCTCTGAAACATCCAGCTGTGGAAAACTGAGTTGAACTCAACTGTAGCAGACTCTCAAATTTCTGGAAACAGGTATTGCTACCTTCTTGCAAATGTATATGCCTCATACAACATGAGGTAGAGGAGATGATCTCCCCAACTTTTAAATCCTCTTGAATACTGCAATTCTGAAGGTTGCCCTAGCTTGAGTGTTACTGGATTAGCTTTCTTCCATGGACCAAACCTTTTTTGTCTTAACTAACTTGAAATCCTTTAAACCTGGAATATTCTGGGTGATCAACACCAAAGGTTTTTCACTTTGTGTACTGAAGATGTCTTAGGTAGGCTCACTGCCTATACAATAATAACTGCTTTGATGTTTTGACAGTGTTCTAAATTTCAATTTGGCATACAAGTAACCTCATTTTTCTCAAACTAGCACCCACGAACATTGCCTGCTCTGAAATTCCCTGTCATTGCTAGGAAAGTAAACATTGGGTCACTGTCAGGCATCTGCATTTTCAGTTAGGTAACTACTATTTGTGGGGGGGAGGGCTTGCCAGAAAGGACAAAGTTCAAGAACACAACATCCCCCATTAGCATAGTTCAATTCTAGTCAAAATAGATTTTCTATTTCCTTATTTGAAATTAAATCCCCTCAAATAAAATCCAGATGTCCTGTGTTTATTTATTTATTTATATTTTTAGAAGCAGAAAGTGATGCAGGAATGGTGAGAAACAGTCTGAAAGCTCTGAGGAAAAGCCTTGATCCCAGAATCACTGCTAAAACTGTTGTAAAACATGGTTTTTTTCTCAACCAAAACACTAGGGGAAGAAAAAAAAGGAAAAAAAAGCTAATGAACCATATACTCAAACCAACTAAAAAAAAAAAATAAAGTGCTTCTAAACACTTTCTATGTATTTCTGCCCTGTATTGCGATTCTAACCAAATGCATCTGCTTTCTCCTTTACTTATTGAAAATGCAATCAGCAATGAAGTTAATTTGTGTCTGACCAAAGCTCTTACAGTAACTGATTACTTACAGATGCCAAGTCTCCAAGTGAAATTTTTGCCACCTGTTTTCAATTTCAGGATTGGCAGTTTTGTATTTCCACAGCTTACTGACCTCGTGCGGGGCTATACCATCTGTTGCTGTATTCTCCATGCTCAATCACCAGTTTCCACAGGACATCAACAACATAAGAATAGCTTCATCAGGAGTTTTCCTCCTTTGCACAAGGAGGCACACTAAATACTCTAGCCTGGAAATATCAAAACTGCCTCCCATATAAAAAAGATGAAACAAGACTACTTTTCATTAGTAAGTGGTTTCATTTAGGGTTTATTTATGTGTCAAACTAAACATATCAAGATGTTTCTGTGTGGTGCAGGCCAACTTTTACTGCATTTTGATTTGGATATCCATTATCTAGCATAAATCCTGTGTATGGCCTGAAGTTCTTTAGGAGAGCCCATTCAATTCTTGGAAACAGCGCTGTCAACATTAAATCTATTTACTAGAAAACATAACAGTTTAATCCATTTTAAAAGGGTAATATATACACTTGGGAAATAAACAGAGTTGGTCGTGATAGAGCAATGAACAGAAATACAGAATAGCTCAATTTTTGCAACAGTCTGCAAAAGATATGATGCTAAATAGTGTTGTGAAACATTTTTCTTTCAGTGAGACTCTTTTTCCAAAATGTATCACCAATATTGTTTAAGCCATTACTCATCTTACAAACTAATTCCAACACCTATGCTTATTATAATGATTACTAGGTAGTATCCATAAGAGAAGACAGTTATGGAAAGGGACCATTCAATTATCCAGACTGTAAGCTGCAGCACAAACCTCTAGAGGATGCTGTGTAGATCAAATGCATACCACATTTTCACTTTTGGACTCTTTCCACTATGGAAGTCCCAGCTGATACCAACCCACATGGCCTACAGCTGGCTGACATTATTTTTTGCTTGTATGATCATAATGGTTAAGTTCCCTTGCTGTTGACGACCCAGGATGGTAGATGCCCTGCAAACACAGAAGACAACTGTCCCAGCCTTCCTGTTGTTGAATAAAGAGTTAAGCACCTGCTAAAGGCTGTGCTCTGAGATAAGCTATGGAGGACAACTGATTCCTTGTAACATTTTAATTGGATTTAATCACAGCCCACTGAAGGCATCTTGCCTGCAAATTCGCATTTTCTCATCTGCTGAGCCTCCTCCCTCTCCCCAGGTGGCCCAGCAGCAGAGGAGGCAGCAGGGCTCTGGGAGAGGGGGAGGTCTAAGGTGGGAGCTCTTTCCGCAGCTGTGGAGCAGGATATCAGGGGTGGAAGGGGCAGCCCCAGGCATGAAGGGCAGAGCGGACATGCATCACAGACCATGGAAAATTCACTTGGGACGGGAAAAAGGGAGACTGGGTTTAGAAATATTGACCCAAGGCTGGGAATAAGGGGAAGGGGGAAAATGATAGCTTTTTGCTAAGATACCAAAGTCCTTAAAATGATTATTTCCCCATTTCAACACCAACCACAGAGATTTCAATACCGTTTTCTTCCCGCTGCAGGAAATGACGGGTGTCCCCATCCCCCAGTTCATGCGGCAATTGAAGCTATTTCCTGATCTCCAAAAGAAGCTGCTGAGCTATTCCTCTCAGGTCCAGTATTGGTAGAGGCAAGAGACAAGCACAAGACCAAAAGGCATGCTCCAGCCAGCCACTGCTATTCCAAGCCCATCAGACTGTGGTTATGGCTCTCGTGCGGATGCTGATAGACACAGAACCCTTTACTCCTCATAACAATTTGATTAACCTTCTGCCATATCATTTGCTCTTGCTCCATCTCTAGAAGAGCAAGGGTGACTTTGGCATCAGTCTCAAGCCACTAGAGTTTTTATGTCTTTTGCTTAAAGAACTCCACCAGGCAAAAATTAGACAGGATTGTGGCCCACTCACTGCGATGTCCTATGACCTCAGTTAACACTGACATAAAACTAGAAGAATGCTGTTGACGAGAGTGCAGCTATTCCCATTGTATGGGAGTGCATCTGAGGTCAGAATCTGACTCAAACTGCTTGCCAAAGACTGCAAAATATTATGAAAGAATGGCTAACAGAAGCTACCCACACCCACTGAGCCATGGATGTTCAGCTGAGACGCAGATGTTTTAAGGGTCAGTACTTCTGCAATAAGTAAACACATTTATTGTAATGTAGAACACTGAGCTAATAATATAAATACCAAATTGGACACTTGAAATACCATGCAAACAACAACATACATCTGAAAAAGAACTACAACAAATGCTTGTTTTTCACCAGAAAGATCACAGGATCAGCAGCTGTTTACTGCTTCAGCACAGCAATTACGATGTAAGCTTAGCCAATGTTTCCAGTAAAGCCTGCTCCCATCCATCCCATTTCTAATAATCTGTGACATTTTTTCCTGGGTCTGATATTCAGAGAGTTTGCTGTCCAAAATACTAGCTGAGCTACTCTCAGAGCAAGACCAAAAGATCACGTGCTCTGCTTTTCAGATGCAGTTAGGTAAAACTAATTCACTTTGTTCTTTGCAAAGACCCCCTGTCTCTTACTCAGCAGTAGAACTGCAGAACACAAATAAGGAAGTTTCTGAAGACTAAACATTTTAATTAGAAGTAAAAAAAAAAAAAGCCCTGCCAGAAAAATAAATCTTTGCATTTACTTTTGTTTCTGTGATTTGGCTAAAGAAAATACACTGATATTATAGCAGCTAAGCTTTCAGCCAAAAAGATGACACCCAGACAGACTCAAGAACAGACCCAGTATTTGGACTTCTGCTGACTTTGGTGGGCTCTGGGCCAGCCCCTAACAAGGCAAATAAAGTCTCACTTTTACCAGGGCTCCTGCTTATCTGGATCACTGTGCAAGCTCTCCCTAAGCTCCTGTGCTTTCAGAGAGAAACCACAGAGCCTCTCTGGGCTCTCTAGCAGAAGCCTGAGCTGTGAGTCCAGAGCCCCAAGCCGTGGGTAAGGAGAGGATGTTGGTCACAAAGGGGCTGCCCATGCCCGTGTCCACACCTACCATGGGGGTGCCTTGCTCTGATTGCCCCACATCTGCCCACATCAGACCTGTCCACCAGCCCTATCTGGTGGTCTGGGTACCCTGGAGGGTTAGAAATGGGTCCAGAGCCTAATGCCATGGTGACACTTGCATTCGTCACACAATCTTTTCAGATACTTTCAAAATTGCAAAAATATGTACATGTGCTCTAATGTAGGAGAAACATTCTCACCAGATCAGTATAGCTGTTGCATCCACAGGGACATTTTCTGTTGATCTACATGCCAACTATTTTGTGTCTATTTTTCATTTTAGTCAACACGGCAAAGCAAGGGATCAACCACTTTTTTTTTTTTTCAGGAGAGAAAAAGGCTGAAAATCACAGTGAAAATGCAGATATACCTGCACATTTGTGCTAGCATATCTGATGTTTTGCAGACAGATCTCTTCCCTCCTGTTTCCTTTTCTGAAAGAAAATTTGACATGTTTTTTTGGTTTTGTTCAAAACTGTTGTTCAAAATTTCAAAGCAAAAGCTCTACCTACTGTTGCACAGAACTCCCTTTCAGAAGTGAGGGCTTCCACACCAAGCAGGGAAGATACTGCAGGAGAAGCAAGCAAACTAAGCAGCCCGCTCACAACCCAGCAAAGAACTCCTCATAATCCACTCCGACATGCTTAAAATCCTCTTCTGACCTACAGTTTTGCACATACCAGCCTGGGGTGAATGAAACTAGTTTGCTGGCTCCATTTACCAGGAAAAACTTTGGAGCAACTAAGCAAGAATTTGCATGTAGAGGATCATCTAGAACTGTACTGGTTTATTTTCTTCTTTGAACATAGTTTCTGTCTATTTCTTTATTTATTTTTAAATCAAGAACACACTCCTCTGCTTGGATGAAGATAATTTCCATCTGAAGCTTCTGTAGTCTATAAAGGTACACACGTGTTTCTGATAAATTGGGGGTTCTTCCTCTGTCCGTGAAGTAAAAAACGTGAATACAAATGTTGATACAGATAAACATGGGTCAAGATTAGAAAACTCAGGAGCTGGACTGAGCCATCAAGTTCAGAAGGTGAATTAGGTAACGTCAGATGCCAGGATGAAGGAAGAAGTTTTTCATCAGAGCATCAACTAGCACCCTCTGGCAAATGGCACGCAGGGGGGAAGAGCTCAGGTAAGTATCTCACCACCAGACCTGTATCTGGATTTTAAATCAGTTCCAAGTTATAAAATTGTTTGCAGAGTTTTACATTACTGACCTTCTCCAAAGATTTACTTCTGATGTGTTCTAGCTGCTTAATGTTGTTTTACATAGAGTTCCCTCTTTTGTCTACTGGTTGGGTAACTTTTCTCAAACAGAGTTCAGAAAGCCATACCATTAATGCAGATGTAAAAAAATGTTGGTCTTTTTGAGTTCAAGCTGTTAGGATTTATACAGTTTTGCACCTCGACGTTGCAGCTCTGGGTTAGAAAAACACAGATAATGAAAAGGGTTGTAACAGATAAATGGATGACTTGCTTATTTTTCATTGGCCAAGTAGTATCAAATGGAAAAAAACAAGAGAGTTTTAAAAAACAAGTTAAGGTTAAAAACACAGCTGGACAGAGACAGACACATAGTTTAAAAGCGTAAATTATCTAACTGTGGACTCTAATGCTCTCTACCAGAATGTGAAACAGAAAGGTGACCACATTGAAAACAGTACAGTCTGGTCTAACATGAAAGAGTTAATTCATGAATCTAGTAATGAATTTCAGTTGTATTTCCCTAATTCAGAGTGAGATTTATGCTATTTGCACAGTGGAGGCCTGC
Organism: Numenius arquata; assembly: GCF_964106895.1. Lineage (NCBI taxonomy): Eukaryota > Metazoa > Chordata > Aves > Charadriiformes > Scolopacidae > Numenius > Numenius arquata. Next base: position 24,483,228 of record NC_133587.1, on the reverse strand, counting down.
AGGACAAGACCAATGACTGTGATAAAGGGCTTTCACAAAACAGCTTGCTTTGTGCACTGCTTCAAAAAAAGCAAAGGTACAAACAGAGCTGGAGGGCTAATTCCTTTCACATACAGACCATTCCTGCAAAAATTACACAATGTAATAACCTCGGAATATTCCATTAAACTTTAGATTTCAGTGAATAAATAACTTAAAATAATACACATGCATCAAGCAGCTAACTACAGCTTCTGAAGGAGACCTGGATATAAGGATAGAGCGATGTACAGTTCATCTCTAAATAGAAAGCTTGTTACTGGACAGAACAACAAATAAAGAACTTAAATCTTTTAAGTTTTGGTTCAACATAAGGAAATTGCAAACATTTTGGAGTTATATAATAGGATAACATAAACCAAGCTTTTTGTAAATCTCCTCTTCACTGTATTTAACTGCTTTTTATGTACATTTTCTTCCTTGAGAAAAGTAGAGATTTAGTTGCCTTTTCAAAATATATTGAAAGTATGAAATGTAATCATCATTCATGTCTGTTAGCTGAAGTTTTATCAAATAACATTTTGCCTATTTTAAAATATTTTCTTCCTACATTGCTAAAGCAATTAATCTAGATTAGTGTAAATTGACTGCCTGTTAAATTAGCTCAAGAATGCATGGGAAAATCTTTGAGGTTAATATCTAGTTGCTCAGCTGTGTTTTAGAAGACACTTCAAACAATATTCTCCAGGATGTAAAACCTCTTCAGCCAGCTAAGCAAGTTTTACCAGTAATTATGGTATTAATCTTCAGTATGACTTCAGTGATTTTGTGAATTCTACAAGTGTCAAAAAGTATAATTATATTTATAAATTAGCCTCTTTAATATTGTAAAATACAAAATTAGAAACAAAGATCTGGCACGGCAGAGGGAAAACTCAGTGTATGCAAAGTATCAACATAAGATTTACTCTCTAGATTTCCAGAGGGAGAAGAGGAGATTTAACATGGCAACTACTGTTGCAGTCTTAAAACTCAAATGTATTCAAAATGCAGTCAGGCCATTAGGAGTAATATACCAAAAAAAAGTGACAAATTAATACAGAGATTTTTATACTTTAAAAGCAAGAACAGCGAAACTCCATGAAGTCCACCAAGCACCTCATTACCATTCCCAATTCTCAAGGAAATTGTTGCTCTAATAGCTGTATATAATCCTAAAATTACTTTAAACCCATTTTTTATCTGTTCTCAGTCATTTACTCTGCAGACAGAAAAGTCACTATATGTTTTCCTTGTCTAATTTTGGGGCAGAAAATAGTCTCCTCATATGGATTAGTGCCTCTTGGCCTTGTGGAAGAGTGAAGCTGCTAGTAGGCATTTTATGTCCTGAAGAATAAAAGGGTGAAGGATACTGAAAGTATCCGAACTCAAGATTTTTACATTTTCTTCCACATAGTATGAATTTGAACCAGAAGTAGCACATGTACTAGTGTACTGTAATGAAGGTGAGGCTTCTTGGACATGCACTGAGACTAACGGCATCTTTCATGAACGTTAATTCTCACATTAGTTGGGAAAAAAAAAAAGAGCAAAATTATTTTAGATAACATAAGGGAAGCATTTTATCTACACCCTGTCATTTTCTAGCTTTCAAAATAGGCTTGTGCTTCAGCATATGAAAATGCAGTTAGGCAAAGCATCAAGGGCATAACCTTCACCTTCCCATGACACATCCACAAGTCTGAATAATGAAAACACATAGCAAATCTCTGGAAATTTATCAGCTCTACATGCGCTCACATGCGCTTTAGTCTACCCAGCTACAAGAAGAATGTGAACGGTGTCAAAAACCAGGGCCAAACTTGCCCAAGGGTAAAATCTCAATGGATTGGATGCTCCCCCCGCCCTGCCAAAAAAAATGGACAACACTCTGCAAAAGGAACTGCAACCTGAAGACAACATTCTCATGAGCATGCGGCAACTTTCTTAACATCCCAGGGAATACATGGATAAGCACTTCCTTCCCAATTAAATATTTATAGAGACTACAGGTGTAAAAGTAAGTAAACACCAAAAAAATTTCTTGTGGTCATATAAAATATTTTCCAGATTTTATCACCCAGATTTTACTATTTTTTTCGGGATGTAAGCTCTGCATTTTTCTTCTTGATTTTACCTGGAGACAGCATTTTTTAAGATGTGTCAGACTGTGAAGCTCAGTCCTGCAGGTAAACTGGCAGTGCTGTCAAGAGCTATACAGAATGCTCTGAAGAGCGCTGTAAATCTTAATTTCTAAATGCAACTGACTGAAAAGCGAATATACATTGTGAGATCCCACGCAATGAACTGTTGTTAACAAACTACTTCTCAGTGATGGTTTAATAGCAGCAGTATTTTCTAAAGCATCTTAGTTCCTCTGATTGCTGAAATAATGTTGCCTTTATGCACTAGATTCTGGGTCAAGTAAATCCCTGGTGTGACTCAGATGTGAGGCTACAGATTACAGACATTTCCCTATCTCTTCAAAATATCTCTACAAGGGAAAATTGGGTAAATTTCTCACTCTAAAAGAAACCGTGCTATGCTCTCAAAACAAGAATGCAGCCTTGCAAGTGGATTGCTGTCTTTTTCATTCATGCCCAAAGGATATGTTAAGAACATGGGAAGGTCTCTGCTGAGTTGCGCTGCCAGCATTAATTGCTGTTTCACGAAGAAATATCAAGGAGTAAACTAGGGACCAATGGAGAGGTTGATTCACTGACAGGAAAAGTACTTCAAAGAAAGCAGTGGAGTCGTACCAGCTGGGATAGAAAGGGAAAAAGCATACGGCACCTCAAAAAATTCAGTGCATTCACCATGGGTGCGCTGACCACTGATATAAAACAATTCTAGTTTCAAATATCTGGAGTTCTTTACATTAATAATGCCCAGATTTACTTGTAAAAAGTTTCAGCACGATGGTAATCATTCTAAAATGTAAAATGGAAACTTCTCTTAGTATTTCTAAAAACACGAAAGTTTCCTGTCATTAATTTTAATGAATTTCTACAGATAATCAATATTTTTCTAGAAAATATCATCAAAATAGTGCAATCTTACAGCTCTAAATATTACAGTTAATATTTTATTTATCACCTGGTTGTCTTATTTGCATTTCTGCACCTGAGGAAGCAAATTTTTCCTGTCATCTCCTACCTGCCAAAGAGTCTAACTTGACCATAACCATTTTCTCCTCTTGGAACAGACTGTATTTTTGCTCAATCTGAAGGCATCTTTTAATAAATAAACTTTGAACTAATCTATTTTAGCTTTTTACATCAAAAAGTAGTGCATGGAATGTGGTAATACCAGTGATTCAAGAAACTAAAACAATTATCCTCATTCAAAAGTAATGGAGCCTCTTGAAAACAAAGGTAGTCTATTACTAACTGTAATATTGGCTCATTAAATAGCAAGTTGGCTCATAGCAACTTCTGGATTAGGCAGAAATAATAATCCACGTAGCCACACAAATTTTACTCCATCACTAAACCCACCTCTAAGTATGTATGCAATACTGCAATTCAGAAATTCTGCAAGCTGTGAGATGACGTTTTGAAGGTACCACTTCAGTTGAAGTCTGCCGCTGCCTTTAGCCCTGCCTTTCTCCTGCTCCCCTCCCCGCGTGCAGCTGTGATCCGACGAGCAGCAGGGGTACAACTGCAACCAGGGCTTTATTTTGGTGTCCTCACTTCTGCATGCAGGCAGAGAAGGGATTAGTACTAGCCAGCACACACAAAAGACAACACAGTTTCCCTTCTCCCTGATACCAGCACTAGAGAATTACCAGAATCAATACAGATATTAGGCACTAAGGCTATTGAGGCAGTCTTAGGTCCAGAATAATCTTGGCCCTAAAGATCCTGTGTCCAGCGGCTGGGAGAGGAGAGGTGTGTGGGTTGCACAGACATCTGTAGTGATGGTACGCTGCAGCATTTCATTTCAACATCCTGTTTATCCTGGCCTGAATTTTAGCTCATTGCTGGGTAATGATGCAAGAGATCATCTGATGAAGCAGGAACTCTGAACATGCAACCAAATTTCCAGGCAAAGCAGGTTTTCCATTTTCTCCTTGCTCAAAAGCCCCTTCTGCTTTAACCTGGTAATCACACACCAGAAGATGAAGAACATTATGGCATAGACAGATGACCACCTACTGCAGTCTTTACTCCAGGATCTCCCAGAAAGTTCCTATTTTCTATTGCCAACACAACCACAAATAATAGAGAGCCTTGACTTCTTCAGGCTATATATCAAAGTACCTAATACCCCATCTTTATTGTATTGTTTTTTCTTTAGTATAAATCACACAGTACATTCTTACTGCCTAAAAGGTTGAGAAGAGAGAGGAGCAGAGCTGGAACAAGTTACAGAATTCATGGCTACAGGGGTAAAACTTGCAATTTCCTTTCGAGCAAGTCAGAGAGAAGACATTTCTCCCTTGCTTCCTCTCTTTTCTGGTACAGGGAAAATCATGTATCTGCAGGATGCAAGCATCTCTACTCTTTGCATAAAAACAAAGGTGATCTAAGGAGTTGAAGGACTTCACAAGTAAAAAGCACCAGCATCTGCAGCACAAACCGTGCTTAACACGGGAAAGCTAATAACAGACGACCCTGAGCTGGACGGGGTGATGAAGGAGCAGAAATGCCATTGGCATCGTAAAGCCTGCAGACAGCTGCTTGCATGCGGCAGCGGGACACAGCACTGAAGATGCTGGTCCTGCTCAAGACCCAGCCTCTTAGGATGGCTGCCCTTGCCGCTAGCAATCCTCGCGGCCCTGGGCAACTGTGGTTCAGGGAGAGGCAGCAGGGGCAAGCCCCCGAGCCCCCTTCTGCCGCAGTCTGTGCGTAACTGCAGAGCCAGTGCGAGGTCACCTATGAGGGCGTTGCACTGCAGGCTTGATGTTTTCTGAGCTGCCTGTCATTTTGACTTTTAATAAAGTATTTTCCCATGCAGCATCTCAGAGGAGAAGCGTTCGAGAGAGAACAAACACATTTCAAACCAAAGGTTTTAATAAAGCCTCAAAATAAGAACATATGAAACTGCTTGTCTCAAATGCAAACTCACACAAGTCACCAAGGCTGTGCTCCATACCCGTGGTCACAACACGTTCTCAATACAGGTTTCTTCACACTAAAGATACAGGTATGCAACCCATTTTCAGATTTTCTGGACTATGCCGGAGTAACCAAAGGTGCACTTTCTGGTTATCTAAGTGTTTTATTTTCTTGCTTTTGCCCTTTATCATCACAGCATGCTACAATCCCAGAAATGGCAATGTAATTGTTGGTGTCTAACAGGCTTTTTTGCTTCCAGATGTGAAGTTTATGATTCTGTCATCACACTGTAACTTGTACATGTATGATTATAACTTTTCAGAGAGCCACTTGTAGTATTAATAAGAGGCAGAAGATAACAGGCAGTGTTTCCCAAAATAGCTGTCAACACTGATATTCCACTTTACTGGTGGGAAGACCGGGTACAGACAGAAATCTAGAGCATTACAGACTGGAATAAAATGGTTTGACTTCAATGACGGGCTAACCTCGTATCTGCTAGGGTATGAAAATAGTAGAATCTCTCTTCCGCTTTATATAAGGAAATAATTAAACCAAAGGCATGCAGTCGAATGCAGCTCTGAGAACCATGGGATATATTCCCCTGTACACCTCACTGTTTCATAAGAGAGAATGCAATTCCTGTTTGAACAAACAGCTCTAATAGAGCTTTTTTATACAGGAAGTACATACCTAGACTAGTCTAACCCAGGCACTAATTTGCCTGATTAACTCGGCTGTGAACAGCTGCTACACCAAAAGTATATTCTAAGTACATCTGACTGAAACCAAAGGCAGGCAGAATGATTTCTTCTTCCATCTCAACACAGGTAGACCATTCTCCGGGAGAAATTCTGCTTCTAAAACAGGCTCTGATGCAAGGCCAATGCCAACACCAGGCTCTAGTATTGGTCATATAATTTTGTCTCCAAGCACCATTATTTCTGCCAAGTCTAATGAAACAGAAGACAAATGCTGCAGCGTGTCCTTCCCAAGACTGTGCACTACATTGCACATGAAGGAAAAGAACTTGGAAGCACATGCGCAACAGTGACATCTGCCTTAACACTTATCTGCTATCAACTACGTATCATAATAAAACAGAGATAAAATAACATCTGTGACTCCTACTACAGGAATCCAGCATTCAGGAAGTCTTAAGGACTTTGTTTTACTTTCCATGAGGTCAGCAGTAATTTTGTTATTGACATTAGGGGACGTACAACTGAGGAAAAACACTTATTTCAAAATAGCTGCTGACTGAGGTGGAAGAATGATAAATTGTTTGAAGAAACCTTTATTGTAATGGTGGGGCATTTTCTTGGCGTGATTAACTGGAGTATAATAGGCATAAAGGGATTAAGATAACATGACTTATAAAATGATTACCTACAGAGATGATTCAAGTTTAACGTGAAGTATTTCAGCTACCCAACGTTGCTTTTCAAGATCAGAGCGTAAGGGGCTCTGCTGCTTCCTCAGTTAACCAGAACATTACCTGACTCGTATAGTGGGCTACCCAGCACCAATGTCCTTCCAGAGTTTGAATGCTATAGTAGATATATCTATCCCCTTGGATTTTACAGGGATTCTTTAAATTACAAAATAGATTCAAATCTGTGTGCAATCTGCAGACACAAATTTGGATCTGCAACTGCTGCTCCCTTGACAATTTACTCTGAAGTGCCATACACTGGTTTCATTGAAGTTAATAAGAATTTTCAATTCATTTATTAAGACCTGAATTTGTCTTCCTTGTGTTGTTCTAACCTAATGAAGCCCATATATTCACTACCCGACTGTCCCAAGATATCCCCTACTAAACGTGCTTGGAAAGATGAGGATGGACAGACATTTTTGGGGACTAATTTTGAATGCTTTGTATCCCTTTGGGAAAACAATGTAATTCCTCTTGCTTCAAAGATGCTCTGCTGAACTGAATGGAAGATAATTTTTGGTGAGTTTGGGGTTTTTTTAAAGGAAAAAGAATTCTTTTATTTATTTCATGTTTTGAGTCAGACTTGTAATGCTGCTTAAACACAGTCTGCAGAACAACCAAAGTTTCAATTATCACTTTTTTTGCTGAGCTGACTTACATGTGCACACAATTGTTAAGCCTTGACCAAATACCACTTTATCCAGCAGATTTACAGAATTTCACGTTAAAGGAAATGTGATAACCTATCTGATTTTATTTTATTCTACTTTTTGAAAACCAGAACCAGGAACTACAGACTGAGAGGGAACCTCACCTCACATCTAGTGATTTTCATCTCTTAACACTTATGACTTTTTTGATCACTTTGAATTATTTTCTTCAAATTCAAGTTGAGGAGGCATTTCTAGTTTGACAGCATTAGAAATTAAAGTGCCCTTTATTTAAGGGAGAAGAAGCAGAAAAGCAACCTTACCTACCAAAATATCTTGACTTGGAGATCACAAATTTAGAAGTAGAAGATAATTCAATTTACATCCATTTGATTTTTGGCAACTTAACAGAGTGAGCTAAAAAAGGGTGACAATTAGTATCCATTTCAGTATAAGTTTTGCCAAGTCCAATTGAAACAATTGCAGTCATATCTACCACACACCAAATATAAAACTAATTAATGGACAGGTAATGAAACACGAGCACTTCAGCTTATGCTGTCACTGGTCAGATTTGGACAGAATGATTCATATTTTAGGAAGAGAGTTAATGTTTTTTTCCACTCTGACCCTCAGTTAATTTCATTCAATGAGTATTATATCTCCCTAGTGCTATCCAAATTACTGTTTTAAGTACCAGCACTTACTGTCTCTCTAGGTCTAACCCTGCATACTCCCAGAAGATATGCAGATGCCATTGCAGTTAGACATGCAGGTGTCTTTGAGCTCAGGACGAAGTCACTGCCCGCTGCACTAGTTAACTTTGAACATTACAGAGGAGTTAGCATCTTGCATTAAGCCTTGCATATTATTAAATCTTTATCACAATGGTGGTTATTGAAGTTGACTAGTAGTTGGACTTTTCCTATCACTACATCAGTTTGTTACAACCTGCCTTTCACAAAATTAATTCTCAGGCTGCTGCCCTAAACTACAGATGACTGTGGAATATATGTCCAAAATATACAGAAACTAGGAATGACAATTTCAGTTGTGATAGTCTGAATCAGTGCGCTCTTAATCAGTTTGCTCTTCTGACATTTAAGTACTGTCACTATCCTTTAAAAAAAACCTGGTTGAGTCAGTGTGGAATTTAAGCATATTCCTGACTCTTAATGTGCCACGTTTTTCTGTACTGCCTTCTGGAAGCCACACATCCTACCACTAATGCTGCCTAGGAGACTATTCTCCATCTTGACAAATAAGCTTTTGGATTTAGCAAGACAGACATGCATTTAGTATTTCCGCTTTGGACTGCAACCCCCAGAAACACAAAACTACGCACTCTCAGAGGATTATAGCTGTTACGAACACAAACATTGTATTTTCTCCACAATTTGGGTTGCTGCAAACACCTTCCTTTAGACTACAGTTACACCAACAGGCAATATCGAGCAAAGCTGTATGCAAGCATATAATTTTTAAAAAATCTAGCCATTCAGACTTATACAAGATTAATCCTTTCATGATGCTAATTCCTTATGAAATATCATGTCAGACTGATTTTATTCTTTGTCTTTAAGGATCTCAGTAAGAAATTTGCCAAGTTAGGTACAGGTCGAATGATGCAGATCACTGGCTTGATTTTCAGTGCTCAATTCCAGCTGATTGAAATGAAAGGCTTACAAAAGCGCTTCTGAAAGTCCCAGTATACCTGCTTGCATCAACTGACACTTCTGCTTTTGAAATCATGACCCTTAATGATTGCTGGAGTATCTAAAACCTTTCCTCAGGCACTAGTTTAAAGAATGCAGTCAGGATGTTCCACACTCTCTCCTATAACTTGACCAGAACACAGATCTCAATACAAGAATATAGGATCAAGTTTGCACCTTGCCCACACATGCTATGAGAAAGTCCATTTTTCAGCATGCCTTCCAACATATTTTTGTGTGCCTCCGTGTGTGTGTTCGTCACAGCTCTTTTTCCTGAAGACTATGAGAAAGAAAGAGAGAGAGAAGCATTTCTATGACACATTATAATCATATTAGTTAACACATTTCTGAAAAGTGCTTGGATACCACAAAAAGAAGCACGGAATAAGAACAGAAGGGTGGATTTAAAGTGTACATGGCTCATAGCAGGAAGAGTTTAGTCCTCAAGTAAAGTAAACCTGTGGTATTTATGATAGAACAGTAAACTCTTAAGGGAAAACATCTCAAGTCTAATATATTCAATTGAGTGCATAATAAAAATAAAGATGGCCCAAATGTATAATTCTGTATCTTTATCTTGTTCACTAATATAGAAAACTGAATGCCCCCATGATTTACAAGCTCCTTCGTAAATTGATCATAGTCGATCGGTAGCTTGGTCTTACTAACCTAGCAGAAAGTTATCCAAAAATGTCTTATGTATTTCTCCTAAACTGACTTGAATGCATTCATAAGTAGTATATGCGTATTTATTCTTGTGCCAATATGTTCTTTAGCTTAAATAGGTCTTTTCCTCTATGTTAGGTACCCTGCTAATTGGGCATGAATATCAACCAGCTCTGCCTTCATTTTTGAGGACTAAATAAACCAAGGCTTCATAGTCTTCTCTCTTTTGACAGTTCTCCATTTAATTTCGCTTTTCCGTCAGTTCCAGTTTTAGTTAATCCTTCCAGAAGATTAAAGCAGCACTGTGCAGCACTGCTGCAGCACTGCAGAAAAAGTCTTACCAGTTCTCTGCACAATGTAATTAGCTTCCATTTACCAGAAGTGCCTCAAATACCACATACCACACCTTATGATCACATCAACATTGGAACATATTTATTTCTGTGATCCTTCTGAAATTTCCTTCGTGAACTGTGGCAGATTAACTGAAGCCAAAACCTGACATATCGCACGGGGTTTCTGTTCTGAGCTGCCTGGTTTACTCCCAAACCAAACTAGGTTTTGTATCTCAGTGAGATGGCATTGCCATGTTTTCCAGTCAAGTAAAAAAAAAAAGTCAAGCAAGCAAGGTAAAACACAAAATCAATTTTTCCAAGGAACCATATGCCAGGCTCTGAAAACTCTGATAATTTGTCATTTACTAACTTTTTGCTGAGAATAGATACGGAAAACCACATCTTTGTTTCAGTGCCATAACACACTGCAGAGAACATCTGTCTTATAAAAGCTCTGAACATAAGCTATCATTTCTCATACTGTCCATTACATTTGCTTAAGACTTTCTTAGTTTTTCAGATATTCAAATAATCAATGATATATAACCTCAACTTCAGATCACAAGAAATTAAAAGCTTGAACACTACCCAGCAGACTAGTCCTTTGAGCAATCCATCTGGCTAATTAGAAATAAATTTACTTTTAATTTACCTGCAGTAGAACAAGACAGGACATATCAGAATGTATTACAACCCTCAGAACTATCATCCAGCATTGTTCAGTCCCAAAAGAACTAAAGGCTTTAAGATGGGAGGATTATTCAAAGAGATTATACACTGTATTCCTACATGTTGAATAATTTATCAGAATTAATTCTACATATATTAACAGCTTTTTTCTCCTTTGCACAAGTCCCAAAGATCAGTTTATAAGAATATGAAGTGATTCAGATGTCCTTATCATATTTTTCAGGTGTTTGTTGCGTTTTTTTAGAATGGCCACAAAAAAGGGACAACATATGACAAAAAGCCAAACAGAGGTAAGGGTTAATAGCAGTCTACTTGAGCAAGTGAAAGGGCCTCACGTTGGACAAATTTTGATTTCTTGGATGTCTGAAGTCCATCTTTTCAAAAAAAAAGGTCACAAATAATTTTTATTGCTGTCTTCTCCTCCAAGAAGACAAGCTATCAGCGTAATTCACTCCACAAAAATAGTTTAATACACTTAAAAGAGTAAAGTGCTACATTTCTCACATGGTTGGAACTAAGCCAAAGCAAAGAAAACACAAATTTTGCTTCCAGTGCTCAAAAGCACTATTATATTAGCAGGGTTGATACAGGAAACTAGCTGTGCTGACAGGTTTGTCTTATCTTATATTTCCCGAACAAAGTGAAGTACACTTACTCTTTGATGATTCCTGAACACTGTGCTAAGCTATTAAACTAAGCTAAAAGCCGTTTGGGACAAAGATGATCTTTAATATTTATGAATAGGCTTGTTCAACACGTTACATGTTGAACAGCTGAAATCAAGAGAGCTGAGGGGATGGGTTCTTCTAGTAAGTGCCCCCTTATTTTGTCCTGTCTCTCTGAAGACATTATCTCTCTCCAGAGATACTGTCCATCTCTTTCTAGAGATGATCAACATGGCCCTTCTTTACTGTACTCATGTGTAAAGCACAACACACTTTGTTCACTACGTCACAACTTTAATTTAGATCCCTTCACTCCCTCGCTATCACATATCTCAGTTGGTAGGGCTGGACTCCATCACCTCGCTCCAAGGTAAATTCCCTTATGATCTGATTCTCCTTGGCCTGGATTAGGAAAAGATCCTGTTCACTACTTCTAAGAATAAGGCAGGCCCCGCAGATACTGTACTTGAAAAAAAAAAACCTTCTCTCTGGAACACAAAGATTTTTAAAGATATGAAAGTGTTTCACCAAAATAATATATTAGTTATTTGCTCAATGGGGACTAAAACAGTAAATAGCAGCTTGGTCCAGAACCTCAGAAATATTTAGATGATTCAGTGTTTAGCATCCCTAACTCCCACTGAAACGAGAAATGTGTTTAGTGATCCAGGCTGTAAGTTTTTATTTAAATATTGTCCTTTCATTCCAAGTGTAGCTGAGATAAAGTCAAAGAATCATAGCCCTGCTGCTACAGTTTTTCACCAATTCGTCCGAAAAACTTTTCCAGAAGTTTTGGCTAGCTCTCGTTTCTCCTGGGCTAAAAGGTACTTCTAAGCTTTCTCTCTCTTTCAATCCTAAACCTTATGATCTTGTTAGCCCACCTGGATCGAGGCTGACATGCCCCTGTTATTAGCACTCCCACTACTCTCACAGGGCCTCTTGTTTCTCTTGGTGACATCTCAGCTTTGAAAGTGTTCTGTCGTTTTTTCTTCCTAACAGCTTTGTCTGCAACTCTGATCCTGCTGAATAATATCAAGCAGGTAAAGTAATCCTAAATAGGAGTGATACAACAACAGTAACAAAAAGATGTATTTTTTACTCAATACGTAAATGAACACTGTCTCGTATAAGTTTTGAGTTCGGTCTCATCCTCCGGTGAAGCCTCTGACCATGGTGGATTGATAGAGAGCTGCCCCTGCCCACCATTTATATAGCACAACTCCTGCCATATTTTCTTTTCATCCATCTTCCTCCCTCTTTTGCAGCCTATTCTTTATTTTCTGTTTCTTCTCTTTCCCTCCTTCTCACCTCTTTCTCCTTCTCACTATTTTTTCTAGTGTTTGTATGCCTCTGCTTTATTTTCCCCACTAAGAAAAATGCTTCTTGGCGTGGAGTCCTCCTGATGACTTCAACAAGCCACACTGGAAACTTTTTTGGAACTTAAAATGGAGCATTCCTGCCGGAAAAAGAAGCTCAAAAAAAGAAGTACTGGTCTTGTTTCTTCTCTTACTTCTTCATGAAAAGCAGCAGCTCTTTTTATGTCTAGCTGGAATAAAAAGCCACTGGTAAAGGACAGCACAGGTATAAGTCGTGACAATTATTGAGGCAACTAAGACAAAATAAGGCAATAGATTAATGGGAAAGATGACTGCATAGGATTAAGCAACTTAATCTCCAAGCTACTATCCACTCTGAAGTGGTTTATACCTTAACAGAGGAAAGTAATCTGCTTGAAAGAAAAGATCTATCATAATTTCAAACACTTGTTCTCATTTTAGAAGGGGTCATTATAAGTTTTATTTCTCAGATATGCATATCTACCTTTCCTTCTGCAAACACGCTCACGTGTGCGCGCGCGCACATACTGAGGGGTACCTCAGGCTGTGGAAAGGCGACAGACACTTCTGCTCTCACCACCACTCCTCAGTGAGTATGAAGTACTCTGCATACACCTCAGATGAAACTTTGATTTAGCTCGTCAAACACCACTAAACATGCTATTATTAGCTGTAAAGTATGTAAAGTCAAATAAAGAATATGTAGAAAAATATTGAAAAACATAAATATGATTACTTATTGCAGCAGGTTCTGGAAAAATGCCTTGACCATTTCCCCTTCACCCCCAACAGTGAAAGAAATGGGAAAAAAAACCAACAAAAAACTATTTACTGCCAGCAAAGACCAGACCATAACCAAAGATTAAAACTGTACTCATCATTATGCCCTTAAAACCAATTCTTTTTTGCCCTGGTGAGACTTGTGTGACAGTGCACAAATGTGGAATATTTTCAAAAATTCAAGCATATTTTCTTTGTGCTGAAAACTTCAGACCGGTGTTGCTAAAAGCTTTGCAATATATGGTTGATAAAATATTTATACAGCGCATACTTAGAACAAAAATATTAAGTGTCCCAATCTCATTTTACAAGGAATATAAACCATGGCACAGATCTGATTAAAAGCTATGCAAGTTCTCTGATCAAATACAGATAAGCAACATAATTCTGATTTTGCAGTACGTGTTGTTGATCTGCATCATGTAATAACTCTAAAAACATTTGGTGAATATGTTTAAACAAACTCTTTGCCTAGAGGAGTAAGCTACAAGTCAGCAAGCTCTTCTGAGCTGAGAAAGAGAGGCCAACTTTATCACAATTTATTGCTGACAGCTACTCACCACTGGTAAATTAGCTACTGATGTGAAAGGTTCTACTCCATACACCTAAATGGCATCTGCCACCAAGAATTTAGGCTTCTCAAGTGTAAACATGGCCCTAGGACTTTCTGAACTCGTTAAATGATTTTGTTGGTGTAAACCTTTGGAGCATGATGATTATAGAGATAATATTAAGCTTGGCTTGTGACAGAGAGTTGCATAAAAACCCAGTGAATCTTGCTGCCAGCCACAGCTTCAGCAGTATGGTAAAATACGTAAATATCATAACATTCTTATTGCAATCCTCAAGTCATTTAAGTAGGGAAAAGTAACACGGCGTTTTGTAAGAGAAAATGCTGATTTATTCTGCCATAATGAATTAAAGTAAATACCTGGTTAAAATAAATATCTGTAAAATAATCGACAAAATACAAGAAAAGTAAACAGTTAAAAATAATTCTGTATTTTCTGAAGTGTTCAGAGAAATGTGTTTCTTCTTAGACATGTCAGATGTAAAAAATATTTTATATAACAGAATTTTTCAGATTTCGGCCATATATAAGGGGAGAAGGAGATCAAGGGAGGAAGGGAGAGAGAGAGAGGAAGAAGGAGGCATGGAGGGACAGCGAGAGAGAATCTTTGCATTTAGAGCAGCTCTGAAAATAAAATGTTTTCATCCTGATCTTTGAAATAGGAGGACTTTGACAGGGAATGGAAGCATCCTTTCCTTGAAATTTCCAGGATAAACTAATTCGCTAGATGTAAGAAATCAGGAAACATATGTCCCACTAATACACTAGAGAATGTGAAAATAAGGTCTCTGTAATGCTACTGTGTTTAACGAGACTCGCAGATCACCTGTGATTAAATGCAGGTCACATAAAATAACACCTGTAATGCTGCCAACTTCAGTGAAGTTCAAGCATGACAGTGATTATACGCCGGTCACATAAAATAACCTCTGGATTCTAAAAAACACAGAATAGATTTGCATCTCAAGTGCACCCCCACAGATACATACACGTATTCAGATTATAACTGCTGGAAATTAACTAGCAGGAAATTCTTATGTTCTTCACCAAGGCTTAGAAGGTTGCAAAGTAGGTATAAGTGTGCACAGAAATGTCTCATGACATCAGGACCTTTACAAACACGTAGGAGTGGTGACGTTGCTCCTCACGTGCAGGAGCGCTGCTGGAGGAAGCTCTGTAGTTCATCCCACAACACTGCTAATTAAATATATTCCCACATGTCAACAGCACGCCTTTTCTAAACACCACACTATCTTTATTGAACATTTGGGTGATTTATAAGAAAATAAATAAGAGGACCATTTCTCTCCCCTCTTTCCCCCCCCCCCCCCCCCCCAATCACTTGAAGTGCTGTCAGTACAGTAAAAATAAGCAGGGCAGAGCACTGCTGCGGGACCTGAACTTGCTGAGGGGTGGCGAGTCAGGGGAATAACTGCTTCCTGTGTCACACACAAAGCAGAGTTGGGTGGCAAAAATAAAGCCCCTCACATCAGCTGCTGCTGCTGCCTTTTGTACCAACAACTGACAAAGACCCATTCAATCACACGGGTGGGCTGAAAACGAAACATTATCAACTTTTGTTAGCGCTGTTTTCAGAATAATTGACATTGGTGTATCCTAAAAAAGAAAAGGACAGTTTCAGGAACAGAAGAAAATAAATAAAATGAAATCTCCATTACATTTCTTGCATTTTCAAAATTGTTCTGCTTCAAAGTCCTGACAGCTCAAGCTACTTTTTCTAACATTTAGAACGCCAGGTGTCACACCAAGATATCAGCCAGTTTGTAAAATCCTGTTTGTCTATAATGAAAACATCCCTTTTGTATCAGTTTAAGAGCTAAAGGCGCTTTTTCTTTTTCCTGATAAAGTCATGCTGACACACTGAATACACACACCCTGCAGTCTTTCCCAGCCCAATAATGGAAGCCTGTTTAGCTGAACCTTACCTGATGCTTTTCATTTACTTTTTACACGTACACTAAACCACTGATGTTTTTTCTGCTGTACTCTTACTTCTCCTTTCCTGACCTACTTTTTAAACCTGAGGCTTTGGGAATACTATTATGCTTACATTTGCCTACCAGATGTCTGGACTTCTGCTAAAGTGATCTGTTCATTCCTACTACAGCATATGTGCCTATTTTCAGAGGAATAATAAACTAGCATGTTAGATTATTCACTGCCAGCATGAAAAGCTAACCTTAAATATTTCAGGACAATGTCACAAATGAATGCATTTGTTGAAGGCTTGTTAGAAGAGTTGACATTTTCTGAAGATGAATTTTGACTTACAAGTTGAGCAGGTTTGCTAGGAGTACTAGCAAGCATATTGACAAAACATACAGTTCTGTCAGCTGTCATCAATTTAGTCCTTTGACCTTTGAAATCCAGTGGGAAGTCTAGCAAAATGCACTGCATTGCTGAACGTATTTGAATCAGAAATACAATACAAATAACCTGTCAATGAATTTGGCTTCCAATCCCAGCTCCAACTTGAATTTCCACAGCCATTTTGTACTGGCACTTTAGATACGAAAATAATAGGTCTTAAAAAAATATAACTCTCCTTCCCTGTTAACAGTCTTAAAGTTGAAGAAGTGGTTTTATAAAAGCACAAATATTCTACTTATTTACTCTTGTCTTTCTTTAAGTTCTGCCTAGTTCACAGACCAGCTGTTGGAGGAACCAAGCAAAATCTTCTTGTGACTCACTTCAGCCACTTAGAGAAGAAAGTCTTCAACAATCCCACTTCTGAGGTAGAACTTGTAGATTAAGTGGTTAACATCTGTATCATCTCTTTAAAGAAAATATGAAACTATAAATTAACACTAAAAACAAGACTAGCTCGTAATTAAAACAGAAATCTTATTCTCCAAGAACTATTCCCTGCAAAGACTTGCGCAGGTGCTTTGCTTTGCACATGAAATAGACTCATTAAAATTAATGGGACAAGTCACTCTACAATGACACCTGAGTGTACAGATTTAAATCAAAATGATTGGAATCACCAAATTTAATCAGGAGTTAAGTCAGTAAGCAGAAGATCTTGACTTAAATCTTCGAGTTTAAGCCTGTTTTTCATTTGTAGCGTTTTTTCTTTAAAGAAAATTTGAGTCTTTTTGGTTGGTATAATTTTTCGTCTCTTCTTGCAATGGAAGAACATTAGATACAATATATCCATAAGCAGTGACCAATATAATAGTGTCACTTAGTACAAATATATTCAAATTCTTAATTTTTACTTAATATATTAAGTATGAAAATCATGAATAGAATATTTCTTATTACTTGGATAATGCTTAAATCTTATTCTTTTATTTTGGTCTATGCATATGAATAGTAAATTGTATCTTAGTTTAAGTAAACAGAAAAAAAATTAAACTACTTTAGTCGGGGAGTAACCTCACTTAATTTCATCCATCTAAAAGTTAAGCACCTAGTCCCAGCCAGTAACCAAGGCTAGAGGCTCTGTTTGTAGTTAGTGGAGATAGGAGGCAGCTTCGGTGAGTGATTTCTCTTTCTAATGATGAGATGATTTCCCACCTGTAATGGCTATCTTCTCCCATTGACTAAGAAGGGATGGCAAACCTTTTGCTTGGAATTCAGCAGCTAATGCTAGGTGGAATGATTCTCAGTCATATTATTTAATCTAAACACTCAAGTGCACCAGAGACATAAAAAAAAAAATAATCTACCAAAACTTACACTATTAAATAATGAAATAATTTCAATGCAAAGGAAGTACTAGCTATATTTTAGAATTCAAATAGATTGATCTTGGTTATCCCAGCCTTTAAAATTTTAGAACTAGTAAGCAGTACCCTCTCTCATATTGTATTTTAACCATAGAATGAAAATTAAATTAAGACCAACTTTCAGGCTTTTCTAATTTCAAATCATTTCTTAACTTTTAGGGAACAAATCACTGAATAGGACTCCCGTGAAGATTAGGATATTTCTGTCAGAAGATGATTTTGCGCTTCAGCAAACATGTTTCAGGTGATTGGCCAATGATTTCAAGTGGTTCACTCAGATGCCTCTCTAAAAAGCATCTACCTCAAACACAGGATGCTTAAATAAGGGTGGGTTTTTTTTGTTGTTTTTCTTATTTCTCTTTTTTTAATGTGTGCTGCAAATTGGCTCTAGGCAAAACAAATGTTTGGAAAATACTCACACATAGGACCATATCAGCTCATTATAATTTTATGGTTTGTCATTATAAGAACGTAAGCATTTTGCAACCTTCTCTATACAAAATTTCATCTAAAGAACACACATTTCTTACAAGTTTTACATGTCTCTCGAGGACAAAAGTGTTAGAGATAAAAAAAAAACCAAGAAAAAAATTAGTAGTTTTCTTGTAGACTATCCAAAGAAAGAAAAAACCTAAAGTATGTCTTTCACCTCTATTTCAGAACTTTAAAATGAACAATTAAGCCAGTGTTTGTTAGTAATTGCTTATTACATTTCCTATGCCTGATGAAAACACTATAGGAGAAGGAAAAACAAAAAGAGATTGAGAATTCCACCTGCTGGTGCTTCTATTAAATAGAAAATCACATCTCCCCTGCCCCTGAGGCATTCTGCTAACAATGTGCTGCTATAAAGTGCTGTTTAGACACTTGTTCTTTTCACAGCAAATTTACAGCTAAAAGGAAAACCAGACTTATTAAAAGTACACACCACCACCACTACTCACCCCAGACCTCTCTGTGGAGGTTGAGTCACGCAAACAGAGATATTAAAAAGCTCACAATCTCAGAGGAAACTCTTTTTGTAAGCCAAATTAGTAAAATGAAGCTTTATGGTCGAAACATGCAAGGTTATTAGAGACCCTCTACTCCTAGGTAAAAATAGAGAAAGAGGAATGTATCTTTCTTTATGAAAAAGATGGAAAGAAACTTCCTACTTGAGCAGGATAGGTCTGTGATAACATGTTTAGGATAAAGCAAAATTGATGTACGATACCTGAAACTGTGAATACTTCAGTTGAGAAGCTACTGCAGAAGTTATTTACTGTCAGCTCTATCTAGACAACACATGAAGAAGGATTCCTATCATAAAATTAATGTGTCACAACACCAGTTAGAAAATAACCTCTTGCTTGGCTTTGAGGTAGTCCATTTTGATCTATTACCTTGTTGTAGACACTGTGATAACACTAGAAAATGAAAATATAATAACGTGCATAACAACTTTGGATTCTCCTTGGTGCCTTTCTCTGAACTTTTTCCAGTTCTGCCACACTCTTTTTGGGATAGGGAGACCAGGACATCACACAATATTCAAGTGCCTTGTGTAATTTTACAATCGCACAGTGATGCTGTCACGTTTAGTTTTCTATTCCTTTCCCAGTAAGCCCTACATTTCTATTTGGTTTTGGACCACTCCTGTACATTTATCTGAAGCTTTCATAGTACTAGCCACCATATCCCTTAGATCTTGCTTTTCAGCAGTAGTGGTCAGCAGCTCAAGGTCCATCATTCTATTTGTGAAGTTAGCATTGTTTTTTCATGCATGAGCATCACTTTACTTGTACTGAATTTCATCTACATCTCTGGCCTTTACATGACCAGAGATATCAAGCCTGTAGTTTCCTACATACACCCAAGAACCTGTTAGAAATAACAGCACTACATTTGCTGGTAGTCCTCAGGGTCCAAGGCCATTTTAAGCAAGAGGTTAGGTGTTCTCATTGTATTCACCCAGGACTTCTGTGAGAACTTTGCTGAACACTCATCCTTCAGACTTAATATTTTTTTTCAATTTGTTCCATAACATCTTCTACAGTCTTTTTATTTTCAACAGATTCTCCATCAAGAAATCCACAAGATTTCACTGTTCTTCAATCACAAGATTTCCATAATGAAAAACACTACAGCTCGTTTTTCAACACAAAGACATAATTTAGCTTTTCTGTTATGGTCTTATCTTCATCTCTTCTTCTATTCTAATCCTACTGGATCTGCAGACACTCTTGCAGGTTTATTGCTTTTAGTGTGCTTGAAGAAAACTTCACTGTAATTTAGATTTCCTTTACTAACAGGTCTCCAAAAATTGCTCCCAGAAACATGTCACGAGTTAAAATTCTAAGCATGTTAGTTATCTAGACTTCTGCTAAAATCAGTGTGCGTGGCAAAGGAAACTCCACGATGTTTATCCTAGCTGTTTTAGAGTGGGGTACATTGCTTCTGGAGCTACGTCGACCTCTCTATTTATTATGGAATATGGGAAACCATATTTTATACACAAAGCTGTGTAAAATGACCTACATATATAATGTCACATCTAGAGTATAACAATTACTAATAACCTCAAAGGAACATTTAATTGCTCCCAGACAACATGAATTCACGAGGTAATTGAAGGTTACTGTTGGAGAGATGGTCAGTAAATTAAAATTTTAGAGCAGAATATGTTTGAGCAAAAAGAAAGCTCACATTTGTGAAAGCATTATGATTCGTGCCCATATTTACCATGGGAGAAACACTGGCCCCAGATTCTTAAATTATGTGAAACCTGATTTGCAAACACCTGATGCTCAAACCCTCCTCCATTGCAGTAGCTTATGAATCTTCAGTTTTATTCTAGCAGCACTGTTGGGTTCATGTACATATGTGGACACTATGAAGTCAGGAAGCCATGGAAGTTCTTCAGTTAGAGCCATTACCTTTTCAAATCCCGTAATCTTTGTAACATTGAGGTAACAAATAGATATATCACTACATGTGGTATGCAACTGCACTTGAGAGTAGTTACTGCAGTTACTCAGGGGATTTTAAGTACCTTATTTAATTTCAAGGAGAATTCTCCATCTAACGGCCATGCAGCAGTGTACAAAAACCACTTGAATGAACAGAACACCATTAAATTGATTGCACTCATCGCGGCTTTAACTGTGAAAGCATTCAAGAGTAAGAGCTGAACAGTCAATGGGTAACTTCATAAATGGAAATCAGTAGATACGGGTGTTAAGCCACTCTGTCTCTTCTAATTATCTGCATATGACAATTTTAGGAATCTTTCCAAAGAAAGATAAAACCCTTTGTGCAGAATGAAAACTGCATGGTATCACATGCAAAACATCTCATGTCAAAGGTAGTACTAACCCAACATTTTCTAGAAAATCACTAGGTGAGGAGGAACCTCTTTGTTCCCTAATCCCCTTTAAGCAATCTCTACAAGCTCTCGACTGCCTTTCTGCATGCTGCAGACTGCTCTAAGAAAACGCAGCTCTCCCTGTATAAATCAGTGCAAAGAAGTTGTGGGGCATGTTGTTGATACAGCAAAGGAAGAGGGGTAACTCCATAGCTAGAGTCACTTACCTACATTCCTATCTTCCCTGACTTATTAACGACACAGATGCCTCTTAAAAATAGTGTTTCCCCTTTCACTTACAGGCAGGAACTGCTGCAGCAGTGGGGAGTCATTTTGCCTAGCAAACAACTGACTCAAGACTCCTTAGGATTACCAGGAACTTCTTTCCCATGAAAATCTGAAGCCCTCTCTGCTGCTGTTAGAGAGCTATGCCTATTCCTTTCTTTTAATTCATTTATTTAATTTTTTCCCCCTAAAGAATTTATTCTTTGGGGGGAGCACATAGCAAACTGCCCTTCACAGGGACTGCCACCTTTGACAATTCAACCAAATTAGAGGATGTGAGCAATTAGTGCCTGGTACGTGCAAAGATTTTGATATGGTTTCAGGCACTGAGGATGACACCTCCATTAAGGAAGCACACCTGGAAGCTGCAGGCTGGGTTCACCAAGTACCAGGTCTGCCTGTGTGTCACTAGCTGCTGACTCACCCCGTCCTAATGCAAGTATCTGAAGTAAGGGAGGGCTCACTCTCTCCTCGTTAGCTTAAGACAAAGCCTCCCTCATTGGTATAAACTTAAGCTGTGGTCAAATAAACACAGTAACCACTTTGCATTTTACTGTGATTATTTCAAGAAACAGTCTCCACCAATGAAGCAACAAAAATTTAAAGAAAAAAAAATCATCCAAATGATGAATGAATGTTTGAACTGTTGAAAGTTAATAAGAACATCCTAAATACAATTTAAAAATAGAATAGCAGAAGGAGAAATAGATCTATACAAGAATTATAAACATGAAAATACATGGCCACAGAAAGAGTATAACAAAACCAAACCACATGGAGAGAAATAATGCATCTTTCAGGTTTTCTAATCAGCTCTAATTATCAACAATAATTAATCCCTGTTCAGAGCCAGAAAACTAAGACTGGCGTTGGTGACAGGAACTGGAAATACTACTACCTGGCATCTGCAGTAAACCCAACCCTGAATCAAAAATGCTAACTCCAGGGCTGACAGGAGAACCTGCTTGATCTTGAGTTCTCCAGTTTAAGACTTCACCACAACTCCGGCAAAGGATCCAGCCAAAGTGTCCAAGAGACATTTGTTCTCTTTTCAGGAAAAAAACCCAACATTTAAAACGTGCATCTTGGAGGTCCCTTGGTAACAGCTCTGAGACCTTCACAGCATTCTCTGGCACCTATCCACTGCGTGCTGCTTTTAGCTAGGCTGATAAGTCATCTCATTCTATTTTGTCTATTTTCTTTACAGTGGAATTGTATTTTCCACTAACAGCAAGAGAACTAAATACAAAAATATATTTTATTAAAATGCTCATATTTAAAAAAAAATAAAAATAAACGGAAATAGTTTCTAAGCCATTAATATTGCAGATTTCTGGGCATCAAAGTGAAAGAAACATGTTAGGTAAATAAATTTAATTGCCAAATTTACCTAAGGTGATGAACATTGCCAGGCTTCTTCCTAGATTACTATTTGCCCTGACCCAGCACTATGGGCATCTAATGCTCTCATCTTCATTGCATATACAGAACCCAAGCATTAAAAACTAGGATATCCATTTCCCTATCTTGGAGCCACACACTCTACTCTTCAGTTTGAAACACAAATGCCACAATAAAACCTCTGTTCTTGATACAAGGAAGGAAGGAAGGAGAGAAGAAAGGAAGGAACAGAGGGAGGAAAGAGTGTAATGCAAGAGAAAGTTTCTGAGCTGTTAATCTATACAGTTTAAGCACTTTAATGAGCACTTCTACGAGTTAACAACTGAATGGATTGTCTGCCACATACATCTCAGCACAGATACAGTATTTTTATAATACAAAGGTGATGTTTACATAAATGTGCCACGCTCATTCCTTTTCTCCCACACTCCTTTTTTCAGTTTGGGTATTGCAACCCAAACTATTAAAAAAAATGTTTTCAGGAATATTACTTTGAGATTTATCAAGTAAAGCATTACGCAGGGTATTTTTAAAAATGTGAAAAATATAACTGGCTTTACTAAGAGGATTCTAAAACCAGTCACATTTTTAAGGTCCAAATTTTATTAAACTTGAATTTAAAATCTAGAGTCACCATGTAGATGCCTAGGGGTAAGCTCAGATTTCACTTGCTTCAGTTTAAAAGTATTTTGTTCAAGATTCTGTGTCATCTTCTTCATTTCTAGGTCTGTCCTCAAAAAGGCTAGAAATTGTGTCCCTGGCTCTGATTTGAATACTTTCACAGTATTACATAATTTTTTACTAAGGATGAAAACCTATTTGGTGTCCAAAAATGCTTGTGAGCCAGATGTATTGAATTAATGATAAAGATTGCTTTGTAAAAAAACAACCAAACAAACAAACAAACAAAAAAGACGGATAGAAAAACATCAGCATCTGAATAACTTTTCCTATGTATGAGTTAATGGCACATGTGAGCTGACCCGGGTAATGTCTACCCAGAAAATAAATCCCAAGCATGAAGATTTTTGTCTACAGTTGTGGAACATGATAGTTTTAATCTAGCCAGCCTGGTTGCCAAAGACAAGGTAGCTACAGGGGCGGGCTTGGGATTGATGCATTCTTGGATCACAAAGCATTTGCTACGCTTGCACTTCTGCTGGCATGGGAATTAATGGGATTAAATTAAAGTTGTGCATGCCTATGCATGGGGCAGTCATCTTCATTTTATGCATGGACATATTCAAAGTCTAACGCAGGGGGTTTAGGTTGATGCATAATTTTAGGCGATTCATTTTAGCTGCATGTAAACAACATAGCAGGAAGGATTCAAATACAAAAAATAAGTAGAAGATACTTAAAGTATGTTAGAAAAGTTTTGTGGAAGTTACTATTTGCAAAACAATGCAAAATACTCAGAAGAAATATTTATAGATGTTTGAGGTTATTAATCATTGCATACTTTGCTTCCTCAGGGAACAGAGTACATACTAACAAAATTCTTTTATTATTAAATCAGAAGCCAGATTTTGAACAGAACATGCACATCATGAGGGACTCTGTTGCTAAGACCAATGGCCAGCAGGTCAGGTGCTTAGCCTCTTCTGCCACGATGCAAAGAATCATCTATCAAAGTATTTAACCAGGTTGCAGTTTTACGAAGAACAGGTTTTTTGCTTACAATGCAAAGCAAGTGGTAGCAAAAACTGTAGCATATTGTAAACAACAAACACATCATATAAAAGACTTTAAAAATACAGCTATCTCATGTTCTCCAACACTGCACACAAAACCAAAAATTACAGAAAAATCACATTTATTTAAAAAATAAAGGAATAAAAAGAATGAGAACCAAACATCAAATTATTTTTCTGATAACAGAATACAAAACTTGCATTCAGACTTCATAATCTGAAGCATTAATCTTTCATTGGGAAAGTAAATAATGTTCAGATGACATCTCCACCTTAGGATGAGACTGCAGACATCCAAGGGTGGCAATGAGACAAGAAATTATCTTTTTCCCCTAGACTGGGAAGTATCAGGGAAGTTGTTCCGAGCAGACTGCTCAATTTCATATCTCTGGCATGGCCCCTTTTGCAACAGGCTCCTCATCAAGCTGAGCAAATATGACAGCTTGAATCAGGAGTTCACATTCCTTTTAACAAGCATTTACACGCAAGATAATGTGGTTTTAACCATCTTATGCTAGTGAACAGAACTGACATGAGAACAGCAGTGTCTATCACTGGATACCCCTCTGCCTCCAGGGCTGCACTTGGGGAAAAGGAAAGGAACAGATTTGTTTTCACAATCAAATGTTCTAGAAAAGCCAAAGCATAAGATCTCTACCTGAGTAAAGATACTTTAAATCAGGTAACATTTTGGAGAATTTTGTGTTTTATTCTGTGTTGTGAAGGAAATACAGAGTGGTTTCTCTATAAAACCAACAGCCACATACAAGAACCCTATAAACATTTAAGCAGTCTTTTAAAAGTACAGAAAAATTAAATATTTTTGTACTTAAACTAATTTTCTGTTCCAAACCCTTCTCCTCTACTTTGCCTTCCTTCCCTAGATTAATTTTGCCAAGTGTCTTTGCTGTCTTCATAAATTTTTTAAATTCTGCCTTGATCTTCCCCATTATTCACCTGTTATGATACAGAGCAGACCTGATGCTGAAGTAGGGCTGTATCTTACTAATTTATTTTTAGTAGCTTGCATTATTCCTTCCTACAGAGGATTAAGTATAGTAAATTTCTAAATCATGCATCATGCTTTGGATGTAAAGAGTGTCCAGAGCTAAAGAAATGTAAATCAATAAATCAGTAAATCAATACAGTGTAATTTCAGTGCCCCAAAATGCTTCTCTAGGTAGCAATTTGCCAGTAGGAATATCTACTCTTTAACTATTCAATCTCGTTCCACTGAAATTAACAACAAAACTCTTGGGTAATTCTGGAGTGCCAAACTGACCTAAAAATTTGCTCCATAAAGCATGCAAATATGGCAGTATTTTAATTCCCTGATGCAGAAAATAATGCTTACACTGATAGAAGTAATATTTTTCCCTCAAAATTAAGAGGCAAAACCAATGAGAGGTTAAACCACATTTCCTCCACACTGCCTTCAGTAATGTTGCTTGGGAATAATCACCACCAAATTTCATGTCATCACAACAAATCTGTGTATTGATTCACCTTCTCCTTGAATCACGGGTTTTTGAGGGCAGAATCCCAACATAAGGTGGGAAACCAGGAAGGCATGAAACAACAGACCAGCCATCTCACCATCCCTAAGAGCCCCACATGGGAAACCTTTTCCTTGTGAGAAAAAAATAACTTTTTGAAGTGTAAAACAACTAAAACAGTAAAACAAAAAAAATTTAAATCTCTTAATGAGCCTTGTGTTAAGTCACATCTTAGTAGCTCAGGCCAGTGAAACGGAGCTTCAGGCAATCTGCAGGCTCAGAGCTACATTTATGCAGGGTTGTAGGTTTTTTACTCTTGATCAGGACCGAACAGGAGATGAACGTGAAAGCGCCAGCCAAGGATGTGAAAGACCTATGCTGCTCTGCCCATAGCAGGTTATCCGGTATTAAACCTCTTGTTTCTGATCTTTCCAACTTGAAAACCAGAGGAGTTAGGAGCCCTGCTGCTACAATTAAAAAAAACCCACACTCGGAAGCATTCATTGTCATTCCACTTAAAAATAAAACAAAACAAAGTAAACCAGAACAAATCAATTGTTGTGGGTTTTGGTTTGTTGTTATTGTTTTTTAAATAGCCACGTTCTTGGATAGATTCATTGTCTAGCTTGCAAGCTCTTCAAGGTAAATACTACATCTCATGTGTCTGCACATTGGCTGAAGTAGCAAGATTGTCAGCTCATTTGAAGCCCCTGTATGTAGGAATTTATATATTAAAATACCAGAAATGCATAAGATTCTCCTGTGATTGTAAGAGTTAGGAGAATAAGAATGTCAATTTTAACGTTTTATAACTGTTTTCTTTCAAATATTTATCTGCTCTTCTACAACATATCCCATTTTTGTTCTCCTTTCTTTTTCCATTTCTTATTTCTCTCTAGTATCATTGCTTATCTGTTCTCACAGTTGCTTTTAGAAATGGAACCTAGAGAAAACTCCTGCTGAAAGATAACAGCTCTGTTTGCAGATTAAATAGTTCATGAGGAGATTTAGCACATGCAGGGGAGCCGATTCTGCTCAGCGCTAAGCACCATCAGTCACGCTGAGCATCAACAATCACAGCTAGCTTCAGCTGGCTTAAAAGTTGCATCATTTTACTGGATTCAACCCTCTCAAAGAAGAGAGAAATAAAAGCAAAAAGAAAAATAAAGCCATGGGTTAAACATGAGCGAAGGAAAATGTTGCAATATAGATGTAAGGTAACGTAATTTTGAGGGGGATTTTTTGTACATACTAAAGCCAGAATTACCAATACTCTTTTAAATCAAGCATCAGATATTAAATACTATATGTACTGAAAACCTCACTCTTGTACACCTTACCTATTCTGCCAGCCTCTGCCAGCACAAAAATCTGAAGACAGCCTAAGAGAGTTCCTGAGACTTAGAGATAAATATATGTCATAATACAGTGACAGGCAATCATTAAGGAAAGATTTTGTATGCAGTAATACTCTTCAAAGCCTAAGAAATTAATCATAAAGTATGTTTAAAAAAATATTGAAATTTTGAAGAAAAAAAAAAAAAATCACTGGACTTTCTGTGATTCAGCCTCCCAAAATGTTCCCTGGTCTCTGCGAATGACATAAAGTCTGAGGCACTAATCTAGCATTTCCCTATGAGATATCCTACTTAGAATTACCTAAGAAAAAAAAACAAAAACCACAAAACCAAAACCAAACCAACCAACCAACCAAAAAAAACTAACAAAAAAACCAAAAGAGAATTGTTTTCTAAGTTTTGGAAAATGAGGCATTCTGAATTAAATGCATTAAGTTCAGTTAAAGCTGAACTAGCCCCAAGAAATGGTCTTTTCTCCACCTTCTTAACACTCTGTGAGTCTTAACGCTCTGTGCATGTCTAAAGCTAAGACATACATGTGCTTAGACTTTACAGTGGTGGGAGAGTCAAAAATAGTAGTAAGTCTTAGTCACTGATATAAGCACTTCACAGTTTCTAGTGTTTTTATCTTCACGGTATCCACCTAGTGTCCTGACCATAGAGGAGAACAAACAGAGCTGGAGGTTCATTTCACTTAACTTCAGCAACTCAAAGTTACTAGTTATATTTAGCCTGAATAGATGTCTCAGCTCCTACAATGTTGAAAGACAACACACCAGCACATCCAGAAGTTCACTCGTCCCAGCATTTCACACACCCACCTTAGACTGGGCTGAATCAAACCTGGCAGTATTTACCTCTCCCCACTGATCACAAGAGGTTCCTAGATGATTAATCAATTAGACTCAGGCTAACCCAGCTCCATGGGCAGCTACAGTTCATGAAAAGATTTCCAAAAATTAAGTGAGGCTCATGCCTAGCAATACATTTATGCACCCAAGTTACACAGACTTGCTTATCTTGACCACAGTAATCTGGTAAACTTCATACAGGGAAAAAACTACAGAGCAAATTTCACAGTTACGCCAAGTCCTTGTCTAGTATTTTACTCAGTGGATCATCCTGCCTCTTGGAATTGCACAGAATGAAGAGGCCTTATTTTCACAGAACTGCAAGGCATTTACTCAGTAGGAGTATGGCTTACATGACTATCACAGTGGAACTCTTGGGTTTCACATTAGTGAAATGAGAGATTGGCTCTGCTCGGGAAGATTAACTCCACCTTTTTTTTTTTCTTAGTATTTTTAAAACCATTTTTAAAACCTGAAATCACGTTCTGTTTTGTTTATGTAGTGAAATTGGGACATATATCTATAGCCAACATACAAGTAAATACGGGTTTCGAACATACTTTGGAGGTATGCAGAGATGTTCAGAAAGCAAGGTTGAGTTATTATTCCCAACTCTCTTAACGGGCACATCACATAAATGAAGGTTCTGTAAATTCACTTAGCACAAGATCCAGTGTGACTTTTGTTGAACTTGTACAAAAAAACTACCTTGCTAGGGATCCATCACAGCACTGAGACAGCCAGGTGCGCATCCTGATACGCAGTACAGATGATGCTAAAGGGCAACCCTTCTTCTTCTTCCTGCCCACCCCTCCCCTCCATCTCTTCTTATTCAGCAAAACAGCTGAATAAGCAGAGACAGCTCATTTCCATGAACTCCATTTTAAAATCACTGACATACTACTGTGCTGACTTAGAAAAATCCAGCAGCCTTGGATTCAACAATATAGAAAAAAGAAGCAGCACAGATGACTATGAACACCTGGAAGTGCCCCGAGTTTGACTTTCAAGAGCCAGACATGTCTGCATATTTAAACCACTCGCGCACTGAAAGTTATCTTAAACATTTTAATGAATACACCTTTCTGAAAGCTGCAGTAAAGCTGGTGATTTTGGATACATTAATTAGGGGAGCATCATGCTGAATACATCTACTTAAAATGCTGTTATAAATGTCATATGCACAAATGAATGCAGTCTATCTGTCAGCGGAGTTTTTTTACTATGTTTCAGGGCAAAGCGCAGGCAATTGAACAATATCAAGGGAAGAAGTGCAAGTTTCTGGTTCCTACTGAGCACATGCTGCAAGAAGGAGACAGAATTCCTTTCATCAAATTTACAGGGAAATAAGGTGTGGGGGGAAGGGGAAGGGGATGGGTAGAAGGAAGGAAAAAAGACAGAGATGACTCAAAAGAAGTAATTTCATTGTGCACAGGGTGTCTGACTGTTGATGAATAAAACAGACAATTTGATTCATTAAATGAAGATTGCCACTTCGTAAACATAGACTGCAGGCTATTGATTTAACTGAGTAAATTTCATCTATACTGGGATATTGTAGGCATGCACTAAGCTTTTTATACCTCTCCAAGAAATTTGGCATATTTCTCTGTGTTGTACTTTTAGCTCTCATTAACAAGTGTTTATTTAATTTAATAGCACTTGTAGTGGGAGTACTGAATGTGTGCAAATTCTTGTAACCTTTATTAATAGGCTTCCAGCTCAGGGATACAAGACTCAGCTCCAATAAGCTACGAAGACAGTCAGATGCCTTTAGCAAGGAGCAAGCCTGACAATGCTGGTCTTCATTTTGCTGTGGTGATACTATAATTGGAAACAATTTCTCGAAGCTAGGCCAGAACCCGAATCTATCAAAACATTCAAAGGACTTGAGAACTGCAAGATATTGGTTACCAGAGCCTAAAATTAAAATGTCATGGTGTCCCAGCTTGGAAATAACAGAAATTCAATGCCTGAAACTGTATTTTAGATAATCATTTCCCCACAGAAGAGAGAAAGCCTGTAAGCAGAACAATGCCAACACCTTTTTGGTTCCATCTAAATTAAGTATGAAATTTGGAAGAGCTGTGCTATTGCAGTCTTACTGATAGAGCAAAAGGGAACAAGCCAGGAGGAAAGAGAGGTTTCATTTAGTCCACCCATTATAATTTTGGAGGGACCAGTTCATACAAAGTCATGCTCCGCTCAGTGCCTCACTTTCTCTATTTAGAAAAGTGTATATGTCCATGGAGCTGCTTGCCTGCTTTTCATCATATTCCCAGAGACTGCTCAGCATTACAGTATGCCCTAGGAAAGTACACCTCACTTCTTGTTCCACAGAAGTTCTCATTCATCATCTCTTATTAAGTCTCAAGGTAAAAAAATGCATCTGTTTACTTCAATTGTTGAAACAGAGCAATCCATCACGGCCCATTCATTCTGCATGAATTACTGGCACATGCGTAACACATTTACCGTGGTCCCTGCCCTGCAGATCAAAAGGTAAAATCTCAAACAAATGTAAAAATTACTGAAAAATGCCAATGTAGAAATGATTGAATATAAATTCTCTTCTGCTTGCTAAATGTAAACTGACTTTTCCTGGTATTAGACTTCTTTTTTTTTTATCTTTTTTTTTCCTGTTTCCTTTTCCTTTTTTTTTTTTTTTTTTTTTATCTCCAGGGGGTCGAATGCATTCTTAATGAACCACTAAGGGAGAAAAAAAACCATTCAGTTATGGTTAAAATCGATGCTTCTTATAGCACAGAAAAAAAAGAATCTTGCTATAATGTACCAGGAGAATGAGAAAAATGACAGGAATTCTGATACTATAGAATTGGAATTTTGCATATTCCCTAAAGATTTTGCTTTTTTCCAATGAAGAATGAATAGAAAACTACAAATCATACAGACATGAAACAAGTATTCTCAATTTTAAGAAAACGGAAGTGTTGCTCATGCAAATAACAGTCTCCTAAGCATGTATGACACTTTGAAAGCAATGGACAGTGGAATGGACCATGTTTAGGTACATCCCATGATTTGAGATAAATGAAAAAAATCTCATATATTGGTGCTTTTTTTCCTTCCCAAACAATGACCCAACTTTGTTTCTTGCCAGCTGGTCTACAACAGACCAATATGAGTAATCAACTGGAAAGAAACTCTAAGCCAAACATTATAGTGATCTTTGCTTATATGGTGACAAACGTTAAAATGCCATCTCAACTTCCATGTGCTATTTCTTACAGCCAAGAAATCTAATGATCTCCTTCCATAACAAGACTGCCATAGCTACAGACAGAAAAAGTGTTTGTCACAACTGAAAAAAGCTCAGCTGGGCAGAAGACAATTTTCAGAGCGGAACAAGCGTCTGTGAGAGCTGAAAATCTCACCATCTTGGTTTTTTCCAAGTGCAATAGGCATTCCTTTGACTTTAATAACACAGAAAATATACAGTGTACACATAATTTAGAAAACCCTCCTAGAAGTAAAACAATGTTGTATAAACAATCTCCCACCTGGAGAAAGGAGGAGATAAAAAAATGAACTGCATATGACAGACGTTAGTCGAGCTGCTTAGCATGTTTTTGCAAGGCAGAGAGAAACTCCCTGAGAATGGGAATAGTAAGAATATAAACACAGCAGATGTTGAGCAAGCAGACAAGGGAAGAGGATAAATTATTTGAAAGGAAATGCGGCAAACACTCCTATCTTTATAAAGGACCCATGGTGCTCATTACATAAGTACCTAAAAATTGTATAGAAGTGTTAAATATATATTACAGAACTGATAAACAGAGTTCACAGTCATTTCTGAAAGGAAATAAGATAATGCAGGGTATTAAAAGTCAAATCAAAGATTTATAAAAACCCAAGACATCAGCTTTTGGTGTCAGGTAAATCAAAGTCGCCCCAGCAGTCACAGGAAGGTCACACCTATTTAGAGAAGATGAAAACTGCGGTGTTGAAGTCAGTTGATTTGGACTTATGAAGAGAGCACTTGCCAGCTCAACAAAGTGCAGTCTTGTTCCTGTTAAGCTCCTTTTCATCCACATCTTTCCTTTTGATTATTAATGCCTTTATTCAGGTACAAGTGCACTGCTGCTAAACCTACTGCAAGTCACCTGCTATAAATCTGTTGGGAAGTTTGATCGTATGGTCAGGGGACTCTGACAGCATGTTTATGAATTAAACATACACATCACACCTACAGATACATTTTGCTTGCCTCTTGAGTCTCCCCGTGCATTTTATCCTTCTAGGTCTCTCTGGACTATGGCTCTCTGCAAGCAGAACTGGCTTGGTGTTTGTGTCTGACACAGTGTCATAGCTTAACAAATAAGAATTAGTAAGAATATCCCGGAGGGTGTTGTACAGCGCCAGAGGAAAGCTGTCACCAGGTCACACGTCAGCGGTGTCTGCTCGCTGCCAGCAGGCTTTAAAGGGTTTCGAGGAGAACCCCTGCAGAATACTGAGCAGGAGAGCCCCCGCGGAGTCATTCATCCAAACCCTGCATCCAGCTACCAGAAATAATGTCCGGGGGAATCAGGTTGGGGAAAGAAAAAAAAGGCAAGGAAAAATAAAATAAGCAATAAACTAGACACATATATACAGCTAAACTTCTTGGAAGTCAAAACTCAGCAGGGAGGTAAATGTTGGTACGTAATTCTGAGACCACATATGACACAGACAGTCCTGAAGACCCTCCAATTTCCATGCAGTTTAATTGTGAGTTCTTTCTTCTTTCAGGAATTAAATCAGTGAGAACCATATAACCTAAAGTGGCTTGTTGTGGGGGTCTATCTCCCGCAATCAGCACCTAGTTCCATTTTTTCATGAATGCTGCCTCTGTTGTTGCAAGCATTATTTCTCTGCTCCTGTATAACCAGATTGCAGAAAAAGGTGTGTGGGAATTTTTAGATGGAAAAGTCTGTCGAATCTGAATGAGACAGCTCTACTCTCTCATTTCAAATCATGCCAAAGGGTAGATGCAGAGGCTGTAAATGACATGCAACTAAGGGCTCAACAAGGCATCCATAAAAAAGATTGAAATGCAAACTGAGCGGTCCAAATAAAAAAGGCTGAGCCTTGCCTTTTATTTTTTAATTAAAAATCCACTGCATGAATGCCTTATAATAAGTTAAAAGGGGTAAATGAATGATCTTGACAATATTTGCAGAACAAAGTGGAACACTACATTTTTCTGTGACTGAAAGGGACGTGGTGAAAGTCAATCAGAACCAAGATGCAGCCTTCTTTCCTCTTATTATACTTTTATTAATTCAATTATTGAATTCTTTGAGACTGTTCTCCCCCACTGTTTCCACTCCGCTCCCAGAATGAGAAGTTTCACCTTGACACCACCTTTTCTGCATTCATGGCTGGTGGCAGTTCATTGCACAGAAAGAAGATGGACAACAGAAAATTGCTTTGCAGATGTCCTCCCAGCCCGGGTACAAAGAGGATAATTTTAATGCCAATTTGGATGCATGTAGTTGCGACAGCCAGTGAGTATGCTGGTTGTGATTTACCCATCCAAATAATAGTTGCAGTACTTTGTTTTAAGATGATGACCATCCAGGACCATTGCAGTTGCTACATACTTCAGTGAAGCATAAGATCAAACCCTATCAGGTTAACTTCACATTGAATTCATTCTCAGCACTTGGTATTTTCAGTGCTTGGTGATATCTAGGTGCAGTGATCCCACCACTCCTTGTATTGTCACAGGAAAAAATTAAACAACTCAAAATAATCTGCCATTACTTCAAAAAGTTTTAGACCAGAGTCATTTTTGACATCACTTCTGGTGATTCCAGAAGGGTGAATGTTTCCTGCACTAAGTGCTAGAAAAGTACAACACTGTACTGAAGCAAGAAAAAAAAAAAAAAAGTAGCTCCTTATTAAGACAGCTATTCACCTTAAGAGATGCATCCATAGCGTACTTCCAAGCCACGTGCACACATTTCCAAGCTTTCTTCCCTCCACACCAACCTCTCCCGTCATGTTCCTGACGTCATTGCCCTCTACAACTCCCTGAAAGGAGGTTGTAGAGAGGTGAGTGTTGGCCTCTTCTCCTAAGGGAATAATGACAGGAGCAGAGGAAATGGTCTGAAGTTGCAGCAGGGGAGGTTTAGATTAGATATTAGGAAGAATTACGTTACTGAGAGGGTGGTCAGGCACTGGAACAGCCTGCCCAGGGAGGTGGTGGAGTCGCCATCCCTGGAGGTATTTAAGCAACGTGTAGACATGGCACTTCAGGGCATGCTCTAGTGCCCGAGATTGTTGGTTTGTGTCTGTTTGTGGGTGGGTGTGGGTGTTTGTTTTGGTTTGGTTTTGGTGTTTGGTGTTGTGTTGTTGGGTTTTTTTTGTTTAGTTGGTGGGTTTGGGGTTTTTTTTTGTTTTGTTTTGTTTTGTTTTTTTTTGTTGGTTGGACTCGATGATCTCAAAGGTCCCTTGCAACCAAGATGATTTTGTGATTCTGTGATTCTGTTCCATGCAGGTTTCTACAGCAAGGCTTACGGTCTTGTGCCAGGAAAACACACACAACAGCAAAACATCCTTTATGAGCCAATGAGGATTAAAACAGCACGTGTTGCTGCCTCGGACAGAACACAATTAAAATGAAAACAGCACAGTGCTTGATTCATTCATTCACTCTTGGTCTCTGACAGCTAGAGGACATAATCCTTTACAATATTTGCTGATAGTGAAGAGAATAAAAAGTGCTAGAAGTCATCTTTCTGGGGCAAGAGGCAGCTGTGATGAGCAAAAAGGAAAGGAGGGTGTCGCCCAGGCAAACACCTGCTCACATGCTGTGTGTCCGGGGAGCTCCTGCCCCTTTCGGTGAATCACAAGAGCCGCACGGTGGGGCGGCCCCAGCCACTGCTCACCTGCCATGGCACCTCCTGCCCGGCCCTGGTGTCGATTCCTCGCATCAAACAGGACTGTGCACGGTGCTCTCTGGTTTAATGGGGAGCTAATGCACTCTGAGTGCTCCCCACAGGCATGCTGGGCCTGAAGTGACTTGTTCTGGAACAGGCGGGAACCAGTGTCTCCATAAACCACCATCTCCATAAAGCAGCTCTCAGGTATCACTCACCGCACAGGTATGCTCTCTCCGTTTTTGCTGGCTGAAGATAACCCACTCGGATTCATGCTTAAATAGACTCCAAAGGGCTCACACAGTTTAAAAAGCTCTCTCAACCACTTCTCAGTAGGCAGTTCGTGCCTGTCACCAAATTTCAGCATGGTTTGCCACCACCCTGTCCTTGCGTCAAAGAGAACTTTATCTGGAAGGCCTTGATTTTCCCTGACAGTAAATTCTCCATAAGATTTCAAACTACAAAATATGCCCAGATTCAGGAATGGATGTTCTGGATGCTGGGAGAGACACGGCAGAGGCCCCGGTTTAGCTCAATGTGCAGACACACATCTCTATCTTTGGATCAAGCCTGTAAACTCCTGTCAGCTACAACACAGCTTTCAGAAAGACATGCAAAAACCTCTCTGTAAAGATTTTTGCGTGAAGGAGAATCTGCTGAATACCTGTGCAAGCTGTTCTCAGGGTTAATTATTCTAACCATTCTAAAATCATGTCTCATTTCAAGTATTAATATATTAGATTGAAGCCTTCGGTCTCTAGAACACTTTATGCCTTTCTGCTAAATTAGGTGGCTCTCTACTAGAATAAGTGTTTTCTCCAGGATTTCTCTAGAATATGAAATGTCACCCTCTTGCTCTCTCATTGATAAACTAAACAGATCAAGCTTCCCACTGGGAGAAACACCACCTTTGGCAATCCTTTCAAGTTTATCGATATTATTTCTGAAGGGACAAGGTGATGGCCTCTAATAATGCATATTATTTCTAGTCCCTTTTAGCTGGTTCACGCATCTGCAGATGGTGCTTGGTCTCCAAGTCCCCTCAGCACACTGGAAATCATGTTCCACTGGTCACCGCCAAAGCTCTTAAACTGACCTAGAGTGACTGCTTTTGGAAACACCTCCTTTTCTAGAAAGGTTACTTTCGTGTAACTCTGTTTTCAGTGGCATTGGGTGGGTCTTT
Source organism: Numenius arquata (assembly GCF_964106895.1). NCBI lineage: Eukaryota > Metazoa > Chordata > Aves > Charadriiformes > Scolopacidae > Numenius > Numenius arquata. The sequence continues at coordinate 24,447,050 of NC_133587.1, read as the reverse complement.
TTTAAAAGTTTATGTATTGCAGATTGAAATCTATCATTATGTCATGTTTTTCTTCTATGCTGAAGTTCAGGAGGATTGAGGAGGAAAAGTCTGTGTATGGGCGAAAAAAAATAAATAAGACTGTTTTCAAATGGGAGAAAATACCTTCCTGAATTGCCAGGAAATACGATTATAATTTGCCCACATGTACCAGTATGTATTAGATTATCCCTCACTTGAAATAATATAATGCAGTCTGTCACTTCGGTCATGTCATAATTTTTTTAAAAACACTACAAAAATTCCCATTTGCTTTCAGCATAAGCATGATGTGAAATTTCTGACTTAACCACCTCTGTTAAAAACTTCAGAAGAATGAAGATTAAGCTGAAGCTCACTTTCATTATATATTGCTAGTCGTGGCAGAGCATTGATCCTTTGAACAACCATTTCCTACTTCACACAGGAAAAGAAAAGTAATAAAATGTTAAAAATAATCAGAAAAGGGCTGGCTATGAATGTTACAATGCACAATGTTGGTGCAATGGAAGAGTACAATTTAAAATGTAATGACTTGCAGCATTACATTCATTTCTGCAGTACTGCAACCAATTTACAAATAACAGGGACACCATCTGTTCTCTAAGGAACCACAGGAAAAAATGCCTGCTAGCAATTAAGAGGTTGTACGTGAGACACGGGTTCTGGAGATTTCACTTTTTTTTTTTTTTTTTTTTCCTGTTTTGTTTTGTTTACTTGGTCTGGAAACTATGCCATCACAAATACCAGTGGATGGTCTTACCAGTGGTTTTTTTTTTTTCTGTTCTAGCCTACTTAGCTTACAGATGTACTTTTTTAATCAGTGTATTTGGTATTCATGACTAATGTGAATTTGTAGAGTAGAGATCTGAGAGAATTATGTGGATTTAGGTTTAGAGCTTTTCCCATCCTGGCAGACTGACATTAGTTGAACATTTATTCTGCTCTGGCTAATGTATTGTCTCTCTCTGGCCTCTCAATTATTCTTAGTTTTCCCTTTCTCTTTTTAATAGTTATGGTACATTAGTGTAAGTACTGCTTCGTTCGAGTTATGGTATTACTGAGACTTTGTGAACATGTGGACAGCAATGCTGTCACAACTGATTTCACCGTTACAGACTTCCACAGTCCTAGGGGGTTTAAATTTAAAAGAGACTATAGATTTGTTAATGCATTTTGCAATTTGATTGTGTTAATGCGTTCAGTAATGTGCTCAGATGTTCGGAACGAGTCTGTGGCCTTTGAATTGTATTTGAGAGTGATTCCTGTGTACACAATACCATTCTAGCACGTGATATAATTGCTATCCAAATAAGTCAATAAAGACACAGTGAAATGCAAAACAAAGTCATACAGGAGAAGTAAATAACACAGGCTGCAGTATTACTTGCTGCTATATATGTTCTCTTTGGCCAAAAAAGCTTTCCCTTAAAAAAAAAAAAAAAAAAAAAAAAAAAAGGTGTACCAGTTCACTACTACTATAATGCCTTGAACAGTTTGCTGAGTTTTGGCAGCTAGGATGCAATGATTATTTCAGGTTCCCTTTACCAGCTAGCTGCAGTAGGTCCGAACAACACCAGATGCATTCCTCTAATGTGTCCCCACCCTTGAAAGAGGACATAACCCTCCTGTAGGCAGAACAGCATAAAGATTAGGACGAGCAGGAATTCGTCTGTAATTTTAAGCTACACAAACACCTTGGCTCCTGCAAAAATCTATCCTTATTGTAAAAAAAGCTTCCACAGACACTGTGCTAAATCAATCCTCTGTGCCAAACCCCCCAAAAGCCTGTATAAGCGTGACTAGTAAGATATGATTGCATTTGTCAGTCACACCGAAAAACAGGATTACTGCTTTTCATAGAGAGGAAGGTCAGGACCATGCCCTTAGGACAGAAGATAAACCAGAAAAGCATCTTCCAAATGTCTACGAAGAACAATCCTGACTCATGAGACGCAGAGGAAGCTGAGGAGCACTTCGGCCACACTGGCATTAAGAAACAGAAACTTACAATATTAGTTCCTCTCAGCTGCTAAGAGATGTGTTTCAAGACTGACAAATACTGAGTACGTGTAAATTCAGAGCTACACAGAGAACATATAAAGGGAGTTCACATTCATTTACTGAATGATTTTAACAGCTGAGAATTTAATGCCAGGATTTGAAATCAGAGCATTTTACAGCTGCCAATAAAATTACCCCAATACAACTGAGCACAGGCTTGGATTTCCTGGAACTGAACCTTAATTTTGAAAGAACTCTGCTCTTGCTGATGTCTGGTAACAGCCAGCATTACACTGTGGTAGGCAGAACCAGACTTTGATCAGTGAGAAAAATTCAATAGTAAGCAGCAATTAAGTGGATCAGAGACGAACGCAATAGATGTTATTTTCAGCATGGAGAAAACCAGCCACACTGGCTGCCCTAATGGGAGTTACGCTTTTAAATTTGATTTGTACTGTATGCTGAAATCTTTTTCTGTTCCTCTGAGCTACATGATCACTATACCTAAAAATGAAAATTAAGAATGATTATCCTGTTTCACCTTTTGCTAATGTGAGCCTCTGAAAGTTTAACTACAAATAGCAAGTCCTGACTTACCGCTTTATATAAGAGGAATCTCTGCTCATAGGAAACAGAGAGGAGTGGGCAGGCACATCTCTAGACCAGACCTCAGAGCACACCAGGGGCAAGGAAAGCATGAACCTGGGCTCCTCTGGCACAGCCAAAGACACAGGGGATGCGAGGTGGTGGCAGGGGCCAGCAGCGTCCGTCTCTCTCAGCAGCAGGCAGGCAGTGCGTGTGAAGTAAGGGGGGACAGGATGGGGCTCTCTGATGGGATGTCTTCTGCTACAGGTATGAGCAGGGATGAACACAGGCAGCACGTGCTGCTCCCTCTGGGCTTCAGAAGCGGAGCTTCAAATTTCATGAGCTAACAGAACATTCAGAGGTACCCACAGGCCAGAAATGATAGTATTTTTATTTACATTTGAGAAACAATTTGTAGCCTGTTTATGAAAATGCGTGTATAGACATATGTCATAAGAAAGCTCAAACATATCTGGCTATTTTAAATTGGAAGAGGGAAGATTTAGATTAGATACCAGAAAGAAATTCTTTACTGTGAGGGTGGTGAGACACTGGAACAGGTTGCCCAGGGAAGTTGTGGATGCCCCATCCCTGGAAGTGTTCAAGGCCAGGCTGGATGGGGCTTTGAGCAACGTGCTCTAGTGGGAGGTGTCCCTGCCTAGGGCGGGGGGGGTTGGAACTCAGTGATCTTTAAGGTCCCTTCCAACTCTAACCATTCTATGATTCTATTTAATTGCTTTGCTTGTTCAGAAAAGGCTCAACAAGTAAAACTAGTCCTTGTTTGTGTTTGTGGAATTGAGCCTTAGTGATTGCATCAGAGCAGAACTCATCTAAGAGAAAAACAAAACTACTCACTAACACTTGTCTTTAGGGTGCTTTATGGAAACAGGCTATTCACGCTACTGTAGCTACAGGAAGATTAGATATGCTAGGAAACCAAAAGCTTGCCACATGGGCTGTATTTGGGTGGATGGTGTGTATGTCTTTGTACATGATCAAATATTGCTGTGTTCTGTCTGTCTCTGGTTTACCTCAAAAGACATGGTGTTGAAATGTGCAAAAATCATATTTTTTAAAACAATATTTAAAAATATTTTTTAAACAAACAACTGCGTATTTCAGTACCCTGCCTGCCCACAGGATCAGAAGGGCAGAATAGCTCTTTTCACATAGCTACAAATGAAAAATACTCTCAAAACACCACTCTGCTGCTGTTTGATCTTCCATTCAGCAGAAGAGGCCATTTAATGAAGTTCACCGAGTTTTGCCTTATTCCTCCTTCACTGCTCCCACTATAATTTCACTCTTGAGAAAGGAGACGGGTGTATTTTTTATATAAAATAGATTACATTTTGAAACTGCCATCCATGAGTAATCCCTGTAAGGTGGTATTGTGCTCACTTCCATTTAACTCTCCAGTTTCAGAAATTTGTATATTTTTCAAAGTGAAAAAATTGTTCATTTTGGCACTCAACAATTTGGCCTTGAAGAAAAATAGTGACAGCTCTGAGAAATCATTCTTGCAGTGATCAAGCTGCAAAAAAAAAAAAAAGAGATGCCTAGGTAAGGCAGAAAATCTCTTTTTACAACTCATTTCTACCATCATTTTCAGTTTGGTAATGCAGGCAAAGATTCTCATTTCCACTTGTGGCACCAACATAAACCTCTGTTTTCTGTATCTCCATTTAATAGCCCATGCCCTGCTCCTAAGGGAATAAAATAAACATGCAAACACCTGGCTCAGTACTACAAGTCTGCAGGTCAAACACTGACAGGGCACCTCTACCACAAGGGAAAATGTGGTCTGTAGGGGAGAAACTGTCTCAGAGCCTGGTCCAAGGCAGCATGAATGACCGTCACAACTCTCATCACTACCACCTGCATGCACAGGGCCCATTTCTGTATCCTTGCCCTTTTTCCACATAGGGGTCTACAATTTGTGTAGAGATGTAAGACACTACCACAACAAAACCTCCATCACAAAAAAGCCCTATGAAAACAAGGTAACTCACTGCAGACACACAGGTGCTTTCACTGTGGAAGAAGATGAGGGGATAAACACGTACAAAAATACATTCTATATCATATGGCCTGATAGCAATGGGGTAAGAGCCTACGGAGTACAGAAAAGCTGTACTTCAGGTCCAAATACTGATGTAAACAGGAAGTGTTTTATCGCTTATCCATTAGCAGAAATGGTGCAGTGGCATGTCCCTCCTATGAGTAGACCCAGGTTCAGCCTTCAGCCCTGCCCCACTGACTGCTCTGTTCCACAGGCTCCAACCCTCTACCTTTTTTGGGGACTCGAGCAGAGTCCCAGTCCTCCAGCTACTGCTTTGGAGGACTAAGTATCCAACACAGACAGCACAATGTAAAGCTGCATACAAGCATGAGGCCATGCCCAGTGAACAGCAAGGAACACGGTCTACCCTGGAGCCAGCTCAACTGCAGTAAACCATCCACCACCTCTGCAGACAACTCAGGAAAGGAACTGGCATTTGCTACAGATTCCTCACTGGTCCCATACAAATCAAGTGTGGTTTTATTACTGATTTGCTTGAAACACTTTACCTTCCATGCCTGGTTTCAATGAGGTGGTTGTCCTTTATGCTCCCTTCCTCCCTTGATGAGGGCACTCCTGATGGACTAATGAGGAGGAAAGCAGCAGCTACTCATTCCACAGCTAATGAGTCTTGTTTCTGAAGTGTGTCATCCAAAACAGCTGGTGACACTTTTAATGAATGTCTATCAAATATTTATCACTTTAACTACAGCCAAGCTTTAATTTAAACTCTACCGATTATGACCTCAGGAAAATCACTTAAAAAAAAAATCACTAGAAACCAGAAAAAGAGAAATCTGATTGTAACTCTCATTTGTAATATGCCATGCAGCCATCATGATTTATCAAAGTATAGCAAAAACTGGTGAGTTTATTAACATACTACAAAAGTACTTCCCTACCACTCAGGTAGCTGTTTGGTTGTAGTAATAAATAATCTGTATTTAAATCATTGATTCACTACAAAGCAAACATGCAAATTTCAAAACAAGCTATGAGCTCTTGTGTTCTGTTTCGTGAAAGAGAGGAAAAGAATAGGGAGGAAAGGAAAGAGGGAAAGGGGGAGAAAGAAGGAAAAGGAAACAAAGAAAAAAATGGAACTGACTTACAGTTTAATTAATGGTCAAATAATTTGTTGAACATCAACAAGGTTTTAACAGTGCCCTGAAGGACTATCTGGAAGTTCAATATTGTGTTAAGACTATAGCATGCTTCAGTGACCAAGATAAATCAATAGTCAACAAATCAAGGATCTGTATTTGAAAAATAGAAATCTGCTGTTTTCTCCTAAATGCTGGATTAATCAGTATTGTCAAAAAATATTTTTGCCATTTTCAATACCACAAAAAAGTAGCCCATTACTCACTTGTTATTCCTTCCCTTTTTTTACTTGCAAAGCTGTTAACCCCTCCAAAGATGCTAGTCAGTTGAGAAAACCAGGAAGGAGCAAGAGCAAATGGCACAAAAGATCATTTCACTTGCTTGACTAGGCACATTAATGAATTACACTTAGACTAGAAAAATGCAGTGAGCACCACAGCATCATACATTGCTTTAGCTTGAGTGATTCAGAGTCTGTGCCATTAAAATGTACTGTAAACTGTAATTAGGCAATTAAACATGAAAGAGCATAGGCTGGGCTGAAAGAATGTTAGACCCCAAATGCCTTGTTTGTCTTACGCCTTCAGCAGCTTCAGCTTTAACTCTATTTCAAAATGACATATGCCCTGACAGAGCTGTCTAACTGTGGTTATAAAAAGCTACATCTTTTTCTTTCCTACCGCAAAACAATTCTTTAATTATTTTGTTCTTACACTTTTGTGTAAGCTCTTTCAATTCCTGTTAACCCTTTCGCTGCTCATAGCAGCTGCCTTCCAGACAGCGTGATGATGGCTAAGAGGCAGGAAATGAAGAGAAAAGATGGGCAGGCTTTCCTTAACATTAGTAGAAATAATAATTTAGTCTACAGAATTATTTTAGTATAACCTAAGAAGAGTGGCAACATGAAAAATTATTTTAATTAGGACTATAGGTAATTGTAAAACCTTATTGGAAGAGGCAGATTCTCTGCACCTCTCAGATCAGAAATCAAAATAGAAAACCAGGAAACTCAGATGAAGGACATAAACTCAGACAAGATAAGGTGACATACACTGCAACATTTATGACTATATCCCCTTTGTACAGTTTTTCCAGTAATTTCAATAATGTTAAAAAAATTCAGGTCTCACAAAGACTTATTGATGAAGTCTACCCTATATGCAGCAGCAAAGAGAATACATTTTAGTAAAAGAAAGTAGAGATCAGTACAGAAATATTACAACATAAGACTTCATAGATCATAGCAGTGTTTGAAATGGTCTAGGGCATGATGATATGCCATATCCATCTTTTAAACATATGTTTTGGTGATCTCAGATGAAGCCTTAAAGAATGAACTTGTTCAGTGCCAGGATGTCAATGTTTTTGTATCAGAACTTGTAAATATTCATTCTGACCACTGGCTGACCTCATTCTGATTCTCATAAAGCAGAGATGACAGTTGCTGAAAGTGTTCAGAAAAGATTAGAAAAAATAACTATAATTATATAGAAAGTGTTTTGTAAGAAGAGTTTAAAAACAACCCCCCAAAATCCTACAGAGTTCAGGGAAAAGCATAGCTATAACTGAATCTGTCATAGTGGGGTCTTTAAGCACCAGGATTCACATTTTCACAGGTATATTAACTGATTTTTAGGATGTTATGTTGCATTCCAAAGCATATTTCTTTTGGAGCAAACAGGAAGGGAAAATTGTAAGAAATATTATTGTATAACAGCTACTACCCAGCTAGATATGCTTCCAATTTTCTTTCCAAGAGAACAAAGACATATAAGAGATCTATAGAGTTTATTTTTTCCCTCTTCCTTTTTTTCAAACAGATAATATGTATTTGTGTTGCAAATACAAGAGCCACTAAAAAAAAAAATATTAAAAGGAAGCATAAAGGACTTATAAGTAACTTGCGAGATGTGTTTTAAGGGAAAAACAAACAAACAGACAAACCTCATCAACTTTTAAGATTAGAAAAAAACAGGTATGTAAGGTGCATAAAATGGTTTCTACATCTTAGCCTGCAGCAGCTGCTATTGAACATCAAAGGGATAAATCTAGTGAGATTGAACGTTGGCCTGATTCAGTGCCACAAATTTAATTTTACAAGGCCTTCTCCCTGTTTTCAGCACTGACTTGATCCCAGGCAGCATAAGACTTTCCTCCACCCTCAGAAAACACAGGGAATTCGTGTTCAGCAAAAGCGAATAGTGTTCATGAGGCATCAAACCCCTCCCTCCTCTCTGCATAGCAGGAAAAACATCTGTGCAGGGTCCAAGGCAGAACTTGGCTCCCAACAAAGGAACTGTCATGAAAAACACATGAATCTCAAAAAGACCTTTCTAGCCTTTTTCTAACACACACACACACTTATTTCTTCAAATAGCTTATTCATTAGTCTATGGGGAGTCTTCTACAGCACTCCTAACCTCTGTGCAGAGTCATCTTCAGAAGAATGACAGTGAAGAAATTAGAGACATTTGTGAGATCATGCCATATTTTGGAGACAGGGAACTCTCTTTTTTTTCTACTCCAGTGACAGTCTAGTCATGTTCCTGCCAAAAATTTGTTTTTCTCTTTCCATGTTTTCTGTTCTTCCTTTTTAAATTAAGATCATATTTGAGTCAAAGATTTCAACCGGCTGAGTTTTCAGGTCTGAATTGAGAATAGTCATTTACCCATTTGAACTCTCAAAATTTCACTTACATTTTACTTATTTCCTCCAAAACTTTTATTTTTTCCAAATAATTTTGTTAACTGAGCCATACTGCAACTATATAATTAAGCAGGCTGTGATTTATTAACAAAAATATAAAATGGCAGTATTAAATACTTTACATTCTGATTTTGGCATAAGTCTTTCAGCAACAACACCACAAACTTCATTTTGCTGACATCTTTCCAAAATAAATATATGAAAAGAAATTAATTTAAAGGTTACGAAAGGGTTTGGCTCGACAGAGTTGCAGACTCGTGCTCTGTTTTTCAGAACAGGAGGAATGTGGATAGTGGCCAGGACATCTGTCAGACAAACTCCATCAACAGCCATAACTCAGTGAGCCGGACGCGTGCAATCTAATAATCCTGGCAAATCAATATTATGTAACATTGAACTTGGACTTGCAGTAGAGAAGAATTTAGCTGTGAGTAATTATTACGATCAATTTATTGTGTTAGAAAACACAAGTACAGGATTGGTACTGCAGGCCAAACCAAGCTTTTTTTTTTTTTTCCCTTCTTTCTTTTTAAAAGACAAATACAAATCACCAAAAACAGTGAAGGGATAAGAGACTAAAAGGAACTGTGGCTCAAAAGCAAACAAAAAGGAGCCAGAGTCATTTATCAGAGAGATATAATGAGTCATCAGTCCATGACATATCATACCCCAAAAAACATAGGATCATCAGTCAGAGATTAATTACCTTTGGGGGTCATGTGGTCCAGTCCCTCACTCAAACCTTGACCGGTATTGTGATTTTTTTTTCCCTAAAATCTAACTAGATTTCTTTTGTTGCAACTTGTATCCATTTCTACTTGTCCTACGATCTCCCAATTTTAGCTGCAGACAGCAGTGAAGTCCCACCTCACCCTTTTTTCTTAAGGCTGAACAACCCCAGGCCCCTCAGCCTCTCCTCACCTTTTCCTTGTTCTCCTTTTTCTTCCAAAATACGCTCTCTGCCAATAAACCTTCACAAAGAACAGTTCTTGAAAGGTAGGAAAAGCCAATGCAAATTTACTTAGTCTTTGTGTATGCTTTATGGTGGCATTTCTGAATACACGGTTACACTATTTTCTTCACAAAGCTTCCAAGTCATTCACAACCCAACTCTTCTCCAGTGAGTGCATACAGCTGGTACATTATTCAGTGTAGGACCTCTCCTCCATTGCTTCCAGGGCTAAATGACAGCTTGAGAGTGAGGCAGCAGATACTTCCACAGGCCAAAGCCTGACCTGACAAGACTGCTGAGCAGAGTCGTCAGGTCACCATCACTGGAGTGACCCATCTCTCTCTCCCCCTCCTGGTCGCACAGTCCTGCCCTGTTGACCTTGTGTTGACTCTAACTTTATAGCCTGACCACTCGATCAGCCAAATCACCTCACCAAGCTGCAAAGGAATTTTGTTGGATTTTTTTCTGATTTAAAGAGTCACATTAGCTGACACAAGCCAATGCATGAGAGGGGCTGTGGCCAGGCAGCCAGACCTGGGGACAAGCAGTGGGGAGAAGGAAAGCACCGTCCTTTTGGTGTGCCACCATGCCTGCTCCCCTGGCTCACTTAACCCTGTGCTAAACAGGTTAACAGGTACTCAGGAGAGTACTTTGTACTTCCCCTCAGGCATATATTCCTCATATCAATGCTGGATGGTATTGTGTTAACAGAAATATTCCTGAATGGAGGACTTCACTTTCTGACTATACAATCACTGGCATTCATATCCTGGCTTTCAGAAGCCCTAAATATTCCTGTGTTTCCATGCAGAATCTGGACAGTGCTGGTCTACTGGAACAAAAGACATGGGAGCTTGCTCATGATGGGCAGCAAGTGGAGAGCTTCTAGCTGCTGCCAAACTCAGTGGAGCACAACGCTCACCACAGGCAGGAAATTTTAAAAACACGTAACTTAGCTAAATCCACATGGAGCTTGGAAAAGGGGTAGGGAATTTCTGTAATACAGAATATATCACCGCAAGATTTTAAAATCAGGCAGAAACCTAGAGACACCAGAATTTCTCAAAACCACAATCTTATATACTGCAGATGTACAGGTAAGACAGGAAGTAATTGCTATAATAGTAAACCATTACTATACATGTATAGGTAAACTAGGAAAGTAAGTAATTGCTTTAATAGTAAGCCATTACTGCCCTCTGCACATTAAAAAAAAAATTATCCCCAAATCCTGTTTTCACTGGAGAGACTGTTTTGCACCTAGAATTAACAGACTATATGTAAGCCTATCTCCCATGGATCTCTAGTAATAGTGTGTATAATAAACTCCCATTGGACAGAATCAAGTACAGCCTATGTTTTTGTTAGAGAACGAAGGACAAGAACATGAAAGCCACAGAACCACACTACTATGACTCTGGCTAAAGAAGGAGAAACATCTCCCTTCCACCGGGGTCATAAGCACTCTCCACAATGGGTCAGGACCAGTGTTTTTCTCAGTTTTACAGTGAGCAAGAGAAGCAGTAATTGTTGAGATCTGTGCACGTGATAAGAAGTTAAAACAATGGAAGAACATAATGTTCAGCTACACATAGTACTAAATACATCTCCAGAGGCATTCTATCTCCTAGGATATGTTTAAAGCCAACTATTCTTCCTCTCCTGAAAACCAAGTATGTATTTCCTAGAAACAAGAGAAAGGAAAAGAGATTAAGTCATAAGTTTTTAAGAGGTGTTACAGTAACCTGAGCTACATATTAATTGCAGAATTGGTGCCATCCTCTCATGACAGTGTTCCCACAATAGGGTCAGGGACAGCCCAACGTTTCCTGGCAACAAAAGCAAAACTCAGCTACACCAGTAATAAAGACCCTGTTGCTGGAGCCAAGGGGCTCAGCTTGGATGCCTGAGAGAAAGGGCAACGACCACAGGGAGCTGGGCTTTCTGCTCCCATGGCCCATCACATGGTGCAGCAGACCTCCAGGTCCTCCTTGCCTGTGGGATGGGCAAAGCAGAAAGCACAGCCACGCTGTTTGAGTGCCCCTGGCACTTAGCTGCCCTGGCTTTGTCCATGCCCACAGCAAGCCCTAGTATAACAAACTGCTCAGTTTTTCTCTCACGAGCATGGGACATGCAATGACGTGCACCATTTTATCCCTTGAAACTACTACTTTCTCAGTATTAAAAGAGAAGATATTTTGTATGTATTTTATTACATATTATACATTTCAGTTAAAGTGGTAAGATCCTGTGGCGGTCCCTGAACTGTACTGTCACTCTGAAAAGCCTATGAACAGTATAACACAGAGAAGCAACCTGCTCCAAACTTTAAGTGCATTGCCATATCCTGCTTGCTTATCTTAGGTAGAAGGAGAAAAAGGCATGTACTCCCAGTAAGCAAGCAGCGATACATCTATAAATCAAGTTGCGCTTATATATGCAAAGAGCATGGGTATTTTACCATTTGGTCTATTACAGAAGTGCTCATCCTTATCTAGGTTTATTTCTTTAGCAATTTTTTAGCAATTACTTCCTAATGGAGCTTATTAAACCTCTTTTTATTTTAAAGACAGGACTGAACAAATATTTAGGTGCGATTTTGATCTTTATATCTCATATATTGCTTGACAAATGCAGATTATCATATGAGCACAGAAGCATATAGCTGGCAAAAATTACATGTAAGTTTTTGAGTTTTAAATTATATTGTTCTGTAACAGGAACATTAAGCTTTAAAGCTATTTTGCATCCAGCAGTACCTACTTGACAATCCCACATGAAGAGCACAGCTGAACTCCCCATGTCGCACGATGTGTTGGGAGCAAAACCAGCTTACTCCCTGACTGTGAGACAACAGCAGATCAGACTGAAAATATAAACTTCTCCTTTTTAAAAAACCAAGAGATTACCAGTGTGTTAGGAGCAAAATTCCAGCCAATGCTGTTGAAAATTTTATGCCAGATTTTAATATCTTAGCAGTTCAACAAACCACATTCTTTTTAGCCCAAAACCAATGTAATAAAATATTTGAGATTTCTATCATCCCACTTTGCAAAGTAATGAAGAATGTCTCTGCAAGAACATGAGAAAGCTGATTAGTCTCCCAAGATAACTACACAGAGGTAGACTGGATATGAAAACAGAGCCTTAAGGGATCTTAAATTATTCCAGAGACAATCTGATAAGATTTACTATTATGTTATGAATATTATGCCATGTTGTCTTCTATCTCCCATGAAAAAGTACTAAGGACCATGCTCCATGTAAATAATTTATGTTAGTTCTGGGTCAGCTAATTAACAGAATTCACAGTTTTTAACTTGTGGTTTGTGGGTCTGAAGCTCTGTGAACTCCATCCAAGTGGTTCTCCATAGGTAATTACCAAAAGCAAACCCACTTTCAGTAAAGTAAGATTAGCTGCACAAGCAGTCAGCAGTCATTAGAAAAACATAGCAGCCTGTGAATTTAGTGTTAAAAGCTCTACCTTATTGGTTTTTAATTGTCTAGTGTATCAGGCAGATAAGTAGGATTATTAAAAAAATAAAGGAGAAAAAGCTTTCAATATGTCAGAGAAAAGCAAGTTACCTGTCTTTACTTAATTGTTTTTAAATTCAAACTGATCTCCTCCTCACTGCCTCATAGTGCAATATGACAAGCCATTTAATTTTGACATTTGCTACAATGCACAATTGCATCTTATGCAAAGGCTTGAAGATATCCAAAGGGCAGCATTTTTACTCACCTTTTCTCTCAGCACCTTCGAGAATTTGACTCCTCTTCAAATAAAGAATGTTAAAAATCAAAGTTACCACAAATAATGGCAAGGTAAAATCAAAGCGAGATCACTAAATTCGAGCAGTTTCTTTCATGAGTAGGTCAGAGCCATGTCGGACTCTCACAATGTAAGAACTCAAACAACCCTGGAGTTAGAATGGAAGAAAGAAAGACTCCTTCCTTTCAGATTAGAGAAAAGCAATCTTTACTTATTAATGGGCCAGATTTCCCTACACTTACCACAACTGGAGCCATAAAATTTCATACTGTCACCAACCACACACTGTTTGTTCTTAATTATATTCTGAGAAGTCTGGGGTTACTAGATTCTTTAATTAAATGTTTCCCTATTTGCTTTAACATATCACTGAACGGGTAGTATTCTGATAGTCCAAAGACATCTGTTTGAGAGATATGAACTATCCCTACTCCTAGGGATAGATAAATGAGTCATCATATAATTATAAAAGCCACAACTAAGACTATCGATAATCCCATTTATTTACTGACGAACTGTGAATGACACAATTCCACAGAGAGCAATACTGAAAGAAGCTGAGCAGCCAGCAGGCCAGACATGAGTACAGACCAGAAACTTTCAATTTGCATCTGGGCTTGTTATTGTCCACAGATTACACTCATTCAAAACTTCTGTCCAGCCAAAGCAATGAGAATCAACAGGAAACAGAAAGGATGCAGTAACATGACTCCTAAATGATGCTGAAAGGCAAGTTTTGCTTTTCCTCGTTGATTAACATCTCAAAGCAATCCTTTAAATTTAGGAAAAATGGTGGTTAAGATTAAGCATCACTTAAAAAAAACCTCTAAAAACATAAAAAGGGTAAATCAAGTCATAGAAGCTAGGACGCTGTCTCGCTCCCTTGCAATGGAGGAGGTTCACACTGATGCTAAGGGCAAATGTCAGCGTACCTTGATGCAGACAGAACACACATCAACACAGAGTGTTAATAAAACACTTGGCAATTGCAAGACTGATTAAGAGCTCACCACTACAAATGGTTATTCACAGAAAAAATTGCTATTCAGATAAGACAGCCTAGTGAAAACAATGGGTCTACTAAGATGCTCACAAGGACTAAAGTCAGGGTAAGACTGTTTTTAGCTTCCCATTTGTAGAACAATCTAAAGCAGCCTGGACTATTTTCTGTCTTCCAGACAAGTCACACACATTCTTGAAGCAAGAAAGTAGGGCCTTAGTTTTGGGTCATGTGTTTCCTTGGTAAAGCTTATTCTATGCTGTGTTGTGCAAGAAATACCTATGATTTAGCTAAGCTGTGGGCGGACAACAGTCCCCGACAGATTTAGCAATCTCTACCAAGCACTCTAGCTAATTACTCAATAATAAAATGCATTATTTTTATCTCCGTTTCACATTGAAATTACCCTGATTGCAAAATGTGACAGTGACCTTTAAAAAACACTTTGTCCCAACACAATAACAAGAAATCAGATACAAAAATAATAGGATTATAATTCTACTGTCCTTTTGCATTTTGCAATACTGAAAATAAGAATTCATTTTGCAATGCTTCAGTCCTATTGCTGTTATTTCAACAAGTGCTTTAACACAGCACACAGCAAAGACAGCTAACTTGTGGCTTCCAAACCAACATTTCTCTTGTGCTGATCATAAAGCTGGTACCTTCCTGGTATATGGTTGGCATTAGAAGCAATCCAGCATAAAACCAACTGAGAATATAAAAAGGGAGCTGCTGAGACCAGGTTTTTGGGGTTACACAAAGCACAGCTGTATGCTCAAACCAGCCTAGTCCCCAGCACACACGATGCAGTATTAGCCTTGCCATATAACTGCTTCTTGCCTTTGAGATACATACATGCTTTCTCCTCCTCTTGCCTTTCTGAATTATGTGCTGTGTGAGTTGTGGCCACATAAAGGTTGCTTTGGACATCGTAGGACCAGAAGCAATCTGAAGTGTATCTAACGTTGGAAGAGAGAAATGATACTTTTATAAAACTCTTTTACCATTAAAATTCCTTTCATGGAGACATATGTTTTGGTCTACAACTCAAGATGGGTGATGAGTGTTAACTTTAAATGAGAAGTTTTCAGAAAGATAAACAGTTGCGTAATTTAGCCAGTAAAGTTCTGGCATAGTCTTCCCCAGATCCACAGGCATAATTTCTATTAACATCAATGAGAACAAAGTATACACAGAAAGGTAAATGAAAAAAGCAATCATTTATCATATTCTTCTGAATATGTTAATGTAGATTTCACACAGCAGACATGGATTTTCATTTTCACAGTCTATGCCATGTTAATATACATATTTTTCTGCCTCTAGGTTTAGCACTTGGCAATAAGCCATTAGGTAGAACATGAAGTACAAAGGAAAAAGCAAAACAAAAGCATGCTCAGAGTCTCTACAATCAGCAGTGCAGACTTTGCCAGACAGAGCAGATGATGTGGTCAATGAAGGTGCAGAAGGTGAAAGAATTAATCTAAGGGAATTAACAGAATGCCTGACACCAGACTGCTCCCCAAAATCTCTTGTGTCAGCTTCAGCTGTCTGTGCAGTCAAGTGCACATGGTGGACACACACTAATTGTGAGTGCCTCTCTGCTGCTACTGAATTTGATCGTTTTTACTGTGCTCCTTGCATTTCTTTTCCATTGTTTTGTTTGATCAAGAAGTCTCTACTCCAAAACCTTTGAATTGTAAATTACAGTTGCTAAAAACTAACCTCTGTTTCTTGTGCATTTTCCACATTGTTGCCAAAGGTATCCAAAAATGCCCTTTCTAGAGAACTCCTACCACCTTCTTTCCATCTACTGTATTTTTTCAATTCAGCTACTTAGCACATTGAAGATGCTAAAGAAGAAGTACATAGTCCTGGATGAAAACATTTTTTCCAATTTAGACTTCAATGGCTCCCAAAATGTTTTATCTTTAAGACACAGAATACCCCTATTCAGTTACAAACATTGGAAGACTTAGATATAAAGATCTACTTCCCATATCAAGGGCTGATTTTTGCCCTGTACTACAGTGTCAGATTTTTCTGCATGAAGTATAGAACAAAGAAAGTAAGTATATTTGTGTAAAAAATTCAGAGGTAATAATTTCCAAATGATGGAAGATAACTTCCATTCCCACAAGGTCTTTGTGAGCACAAGCACGTAAGGAAAAGGAAAGGCTTGTGGCCATTTTGCTATTTAGAAGGTTCACACTTACTCCCTCCAGTTTCCTGTAGTTGTTTTTAACTCTGCTCCAAGTCCTTCCTCTTAAAACTGCTGCAGGCCCCCTGGGCACACGTACAGCTCCAAGCAGTATTATTACATCAGAGTGATGTCACAGCTGACCTAATAAGGGCCATCTCTGACCGACTGGCTCAGGTTCCAACCACTCGTCTCAGTGGAACTCACTGCAGGGAGAGGTTAACAAGGCTTATTAACTGGTTTAACAACATGCTGCCATTATGCCAGAAATACCCATGCACACTCCTGCATACACACTGTGTAACCTAAAACACCCGAGGGAACCAGCACGGCCTTCCATGGAATGGGACAGCCTGTTCAGACAAGCACATCCTTCGGGACTCTCCCACACTCACAGCTTCTTCACCCTGTTACTCCCAAAAGCACGCTTCCAGGAACTTACCCTTCTTCTCTGTATCTCTCCAAACTCACCATGGTCTCACCTAAACTGAAAAAACTAGGAATCAGATTCTGTTCAGAATTACCCTTCAAGGGAAAAGCACAACATAGTACCTCTCCTTTCTCAAACCCTCTGCAGTAGAAAACCATTAATCTTTTCTTCCAAACACCCCAACAGTCCCATAAGTATGGCAGGATATATAGTTTGAAGACTTATCAGAAGAATTGAGTTTTTTCATCTTTTTTTCTAACTATTGTTGGGGTGACTTCAGTGAAAATGAAACATAAAATGAAAAAATGAAACAAAAAATGAAGATATTGTGAATCTATCTGACTCAACAGTTGACACTTTTATCCCTTTCTATGGCATCTAGATATTATTTGTACTTTTAATCTTGTTCTAAGACCTCTGCTTCACTGCCAGGAAGAAACCTACGAGTTTCAAATATACCCTTTACATTTTACTCTTTCCTTGCTGTCACATGTTGGCAACAGTTGATCAAGAAATCAATGACAGCAACAGACTCTGCCTTTTGTAATATATGCCATACTGTATATGGAAGTGGCAAATGCATATGCAAAAAAATCTAAAGAAATTACCTTTTGCCTCATCTTCCCCTTTGTAGATTTGTGGGCCTACTGAATCACCAAACTATGCAGAAATGCTGACTAATACACCTTGTGTTACAATTCCTGCTTTCTTAACTAGCTCTAAGTCAAAAGCGGCAATAACAATTATTTGTTGCCTTGGAAACATGAACTACACATTCATTCCTTTCTCAATGTATGCTTTTTTTTTCTATAGTGCTGTAACAGAGACCTACCAACGTCTGCAATTTATCAGCTGGAATAAGCATCACCTTCTACAAATCAATATTTTATCAGCTGCTGATGGCCAAATTTGACTTTCAACAAGACGACTTTTACCAAGTCCACCTCTGACCAATGTAACTAAATTTTTTTATCAAATAACGTCTTTTTTACCCCAGTAAAAATAAAAAAGATAAAATTTGCCTTTTATTGTAGAAGAAAGAGATTACTAGCAGTTATTATTTATCCTTTTCATATCCAGAGTTTCTTTGGCTTGGCAAAGTAAACCAGCTGCTGGCTTTTAAAGATAGCATGTTGGAGGACATTCCTAAACCACCTCTTTATACTTATTTCCATATTAAAAGTCTTTGCGTGCCCTACAGTGTATTTGGGAGTCTGTTAGCAAAAATAAGTAAAAGTGCTTTTATGTTACTTCCACATTAATTATACCACAGTAACTATATAAATATGAATCAAAATCACTGGTTTCAGAACAGCCAAACCTCACAAGCATCCCCTGTTATCAAAATAGTCTTACCGTCCAGGCTAAATACATTCCTACCCACCAAATTAGCACCAGGATTTATTTACCTCATTAGTCAATTAATAATAAACAACTGCCTGCTTTCGGAGTCAAAGGCAACTGATTAAAAGTATCAACCAAGTTACGCTTCTATTACACTAACCAAGAATGCTCCAAATAAGCAAGGTCACTAAGCAGTCTACATTTGGTGTTGCTTCATAGAATCATAGAATCACAGAATGGTTAGACTTGGAAGGGACCTTAAAGATCATCTAGTTCCCACCCCCTGCCGTGGGCAGGGACACCTCCACTAGAGCAGGTTGCTCAAAGCCCCATCCAGCCTGGCCTTGAACACTTCCAGGGATGGGGCAGCCACAGCTTCCCCGGGCAACCTGTTCCAGTGTCTCACCACCCTCACGGTAAAGAATTTCTTCCTAATATCTAATCTAAATCTCCCCTCTTCCAATTTAAAACCATTACCCCTTGTCCTGTCACTACACTTCCTGACAAAGAGTCCCTCTCTGGCTCTCCTGTAGGCTCCCTTCAGATATTGGAAGGCTGCTATGAGATCTCCCTGGAGCCTTCTCTTCTCCAGGCTGAACAACCCCAGCTCTCTCAGCCTCTCTTCATAGGGGAGGTGCTCCATCCCTCCGATCATCGTGATCATCTTCGTGGCCCTCCGCTTGCTTTTCACTTGCTCTACTACAATAGCTAAAAATGAAAACATAGCCAACGTCATTTTCAAATGCCATTTTAAACAGCATGCTTACATCCCATTTTCTAAAAGGCGGACACCTAAATTGCAGTCAGGCAAGCCCTGCTCCACCGAGAGCTTGGGGAGAGATGCCAGTGGGAGCTGGGCAGCTTCAGGGCACCCACTGCCACTGCATCTCTGCAAAGAGAATCACACAAAAAGGGGATGAAAGTTGCCCGAAAAGCACATTGTGAAAATTGGGCTGAGATTTCAATAATACCTGGACCTCAAAGAAGGTGTTATGTTCCTTAAAAACATGAAGAACCAAAGTCCTAATTAGATTTGTAACACTGTGGCTGTCCCGGTTTGAAGTTTGTGGCGTAGTTTAGGCTGAATTGACCTATGATGATGACAGATACTCTCCCCGCATCTCTCGCTCCGAGGAGAGGAGGAGGAGAGATAAAGAGATTTACAAGTTTAGAAGGAACTAAACTACTTTAATGAAATAATAATAATATTAAAAGGAAATAAGGAAATATATACAATATTTACAAAACCGTATTGAGCTCCCAGAATGATGTCACCGGCAGGCACTGGGGAAGTCCCAGACTGGACTCAGTGACGGATGGGAACCGGATTTCAGCTCTGGATTCAGGAATGCTTGGATCAGGATCAAAGGCAGATGAACAGACAGGGTCCTCTTTGGACGTCGGCCATTGAAGAAAGAGGTCTGACCCTTTGATCCCTCAGCTTTTATACTGAGCATGGGGCAGATGGGATGGAATACCCCAGCTGGTCAGGTTTGGGTCACCTGTCCTGTCCGCTTCTCCCCACAGGTGGGACCCCTCTATACTTTTCTGTTTCCAACCCTCCAGTGGGGCAAATAACAAAACTGGCTGATCTTGGTTGTTATAGCAATAAGTAAAAGCAAGAGCCTCTTTGCATACCGCCCCTTGGCATGAAGTACAAACATTGGTCTTATCACTCTGAGAATGAACAGTTTTCTGCACAATATGCTGTTAATTTCAGAGAGTTAGAAGAGACCTAGCTAAGAAGTAAAATTACTGAACAGAAAGTTGGTTCTATTTTACCTCAAACCAGGACACACTGTGTTCGGGTTTCCCAGGTATAAGCAATTAGCCAGGAACTTTATAACTGAGCTTGAAAAGCAACAGACTGCCATTTTACTACTGCTCCATGAATGATGTCTCAGAGCACAGTATTATAATAACAGCAGCTATACCTAAAGTTTCAGAAAAATCTTTTCTTTATAAGCACAGTGTTTTTTATTAATGGTATTAATGGTACTGTAAGTGAAACATATGAGCAAATAAAGACCATGAAGAGTATGAAGTCTATGACTGAGACGTACAAATTGATGCAGCAATCAGGCCTCAAGTTCACATGCTAAGGAAAAGACCTAATATACTTATGATTTTATTCACAACATAAAATCCTCGCTTTTCTTCCCTGCCCATTTTTCATCTAGATTTCCAAAGGTACTTTATGGGAAATTATTCTAAATGGCAGGTGATTCTATACCCTACACTGAGAAAGAAGAAGAAAGCAATTTCCCAACAGTCCCCAGCCATCAATCCTCTTGAAAAATAAGCTTCACCATAAGCTTGAGGCACCACCAGCCTGAGTTGGAAAAACCCCAATGGGCATTCCAAGCTATGCTGGAGCCACTGACATTTCTTATGTGAAATGTGACTTCTAAAAACTTTCTAGTTGAAAAAGTTTTTTATTAAGGTAAGATTTACAGAATGCGAACACAGTGAAAGGCATGAAAGATAATAGATACTTGCATTTTCATTACCTAATGCTCCACAGACTTTAATTAGAATGAACTTTCTCATTAGTTTCCTTATTTTCAGGAAAATTCTCACTTCTCTAAATGAGATCAATCAATTTGTTTCTCTGCACTAGGAGTTTTTTGATGATCAGTTATGGCGACCATTTACACTGGCTTGTGAAGGACTTGACAATGTGGCAAAAAGATAAAGCATTGACCTTTCAGAGATTACTATTGTAGTGTGCTATATACTTTCTGATGCATATTGATGATCTTTTTGCCTGCTTCAATAGGAAAAGATAATTAAATTTAACTTGAGCAATGTACTAGCCATTCTTCACAGCTTGGGATTCTTTGCAGCAAACAGTGCCCACAGCCGACATCAACATCATTAATATAAGAGGAAACAATCAGCAACAGAAACCAAGCATAGACGGCCACCCTCCAGTTTAATTCTGCCCCTCCTTCTAGACACAACCTGCTGCTTAACTTCAGAGATTTCAAGATAGAGTTAATGTTTAAGAATGCAAAACATCCTGGCATTTTTGAATACCTAACCTTTTAGCCAGATAAATCTGTGTGTGAGCTGGATCTACAGAGGTACCATATTTCAGAAAAAACAGTCTTATAATTTGTGCAATTCATTATTATAGACACCCCTGAAAACTTTTGTCCAAATCACATCACAGATCAGATACACCTTGCCAGGACATTTTAAGAGAACCCCAAAGACCTACCACTAAGTAATAAGACAATTAAAAAAATCTGCCTGTCCTCTTGTGGTGGATTACTCAAACTAAGGATTGATAATTATTCATAAAGAAAAAAGGATCCTGGCTATAATTTTCTAAATTAAAGAAAAATGTCTAAGTCTTTAAAAGCAAAAATAATACCCATGCCTTGGGTATAGTGGTTAAGTTTTTGTTTAACTGCTAAGAGTTGCTGAATTTACATTCCCCAGCTTTCTCCAATGCTGTATTCACTAAAGAAAATATTCTAGTCAGTAAGACCTCTCAAAAAAATCCTTACCTGCTCGCTTCCTCCTATTATTATCCAGCTCGTTTCCTCCTATCACTTCTACTACCCTCATTGCTAATTATTTTCTTCCAATGAAAATCAAGGGACACGTCAAGAAGAATAATTTCCTTCACCTGTCAGTTCCTTTTTCCCTTCCCTTCCATTAGCCCTCTCTAATGCCTGCTGCTCCAACACTCCTTCCAGCACCAATATCTCAGAGCTCCTAGCTGACATTTCTGAAAAATTAAGTGTTTACCGTCCTTGCAACTTTTTTCTGACCTATTTAAAACTTTTATCTATAGTTTATTATAGTTGATTTATTTTACAAATACATATATTCTTATAAGTTGTTTATATAGCATCAAAATCTGAATTACAGCTTGTCTCTAAAACCTGCTTTTCAGTACCTTTGTAAATATGTAGGTACATATTTACATAGATACAAATAAATGGAAAACCCCTTGTGTTTCTTTGTGATTAGACAGAGCCTACAGTAGACAGTTTGATAATGCACAAATTGGTTATTGCAATAAAACAGATGAACAAGTGTTTGATGACTAAGTTACTACAGATCAAGTCCTTAATATGTGAAACTAGACGTTCCTGTAACATCTCACCCCTCTGGCTTGTCAGTGGACTGCAGAGCACTGTCTTGGGGGAATCCAGCTTTACCATTACCTGTTTTTATGGCAGAGTCTGAGAATGCCACAGGAAACAGATAATGGTGCTGCTGTTCAAAACACCACAAAATATCATTATCTACCATCATCATCGCAGAGTATTTTCTAGATATGGAGAGCTAAAGTTATGAATAGTGCACAGTGGGAACTGAGGTCTTCCTTGCAAAGTTAGGCTGATGGTTTTTATGTGTGTGTGTGTGCATACATGTGTGAGTGTGTGAAGGTGAGGTAAGTGTATAGACAAGCTTCATCCAGAAGCTTTACATCAAACACCAAAGTACAACACATCTTGAGTTTGTCTGTTTATGGGAACGAATGTCTGAAGTTTAGTCCAGTACAGGTAGAATAATACATCTTAGGATATTGATATTCAATAATATTAGACTAGCATTTTCTCCATGGAAGTCAAGATGTTTTAAACAGATAGACTTTCCACTGGTCCACTTTTAAAGCATAGATCATAAACAATGTGTCTTGCTTCCATTTTTAATATATTGGGTTGTGGAGGAAGGAAGAGAATCCTTGGGGTTATTCAATGTTTTCCCTCATACGGCACCAGTTTCTAGGAGATTGTCTTACTTTAGCCTTGTTAGACAAGATTTACTTAAATTAACTGGATTAGATTTGAGGATTAGTGCTTATTAGCAAATCAGTAGATCAGCATGTTGATTTGACAATATTTTCACCAACTTTTGAATTCACCAGCATTAATTGTACTTTGCTAGCATTTTTAGCTAGCAATGTGCAGACTCAGAGCTTAAGGACATGATCCAGAAACTAATGTTGCTGTGGGATGCAGAGTCAGAACTGCTTTAATGTGTTGCTGTCAGATATCTGACAGCACTGGCAGGTAAAGGGTACAAAGTCGTACCATGAAACAACGATTGTTGCTATTTTCTGAGCATTTAAATTCTAAGTTACTTGTTATTCCGAAGTTCTTTGATAAGAATCAAAAATGACTGAGAAAAAGGTTTTTAGAAGCCCATAAAGAATATAATAAAATCTTTAGGAAATCCTCCTGAAAGTGAGGGAGCAAAACACAAAACTTGTAGAGACTAATTTTTCTGGCAATTGCATTTCAGACCTAAGTGGAATACTTAATTCTGTTTTACTGTGTTCACAAAGGTCAGTGTTATAATCCTGTTGGCCAGTGGCATACTGTTTAACCTCTGTAGCTTTTCCTCAGCTGTATTAGAATAATAGCTGTCCAGCACTATAGGCACAGACAGTATATACCTGCAACATACTGTTACTTCACTAGCTCATTTCTAAGGGAAATGACAGCATGATTTAATTTGGTTTCATTTTTTAAATACCTTCTCGTAATTGAGACAAGGAGAATACTTTGCTGTCAACTAGTCAGCACTAGAATGCTGCTTATTGTAGACAATTGGCATAAAGCTTTCAAGTATTTTAAAATTAAATTAGAAGTTAGGAACATATCTTTACCAAGAGGGTGGTCAGAGACTGGAACAGGCTTCCTAGAGAGGTAGTTTATGCCCCTAGCCTGTTAGTGTTCAAGAGGCATTTAGACAGTGCCTTTAATAATATGGTTTAACTTTTGATCAGCCCTGAAGTGGTCAGGTGGTTGGATCATCATAGGTCCCTTCCCACTGGAACTACTCTATTCTAGTCTAGTCCATTCCATTCCATTCTAAATAAGTTGTAAAATAAATAAATAGATGAATAAATAAATCAGAGACAGAAAAAGTAATAAACTGCCGCTCCCAGGAAACGCTGTGTAAGGTGCCTAGCAATGCACATCAGGGCTGCTACACTTTTTTATGGGTAGATGGAAAGCAAGCATCAAAGCATTAGCTCATGTCTACTATCAGCCTAGGGCAGCAAGTTGCGGTTGAGTTTGCATTTGGAGAAAGACTGCTTGGTTGATAGTAATTAGTGCCGCAGTATTTTTTCTGTAGGTTTTGAGTAGCTCTTTCTTTTCTCTCTGAAACACTGTTGTCATTTTGCTGCCAGGAGTCCTTCCAACCTCTGCGTTACACTGCCTGTGCTCCAGCATAGCCCTTAGAGCACTGACACCTAGAAGAGTGAAGGGACAGCTCTAAGAAAGGTCTGGAGTGGCTAAAATGTAATCTCAAATGGATCCTGAATGATTTTTTCCGCAAATGATCTCACTGTGTCAAAAGATGGCAATGCTCAGCATTTTGTTGGTCATTACCTTGCTTTAAAATAACCAACAAACACACACGTTTAATCAGTGAAGTAAGATCACCATGAATGCTATGATTTAAAGATCTATACAACATTTCGTTATCAAACATTATCAGATAAAGCCCTGTTTTGGTTAGCAAACATTTTTGAAAGACGGTTGCCCAGTTTTCAGCCCATCATCTGTAAAACAGATGTATCCTACTGCCATCTCCCACATTGTCTTTTCATTGTCAAATTCAGGCATGCAATATGATTTGTAAAAGCCAAAACACTAAACCCAAAAATGTGGCATGCATTTAGATGCTTAACTATGCATTTAACAGCCAGATCTTCTACCCTACCTTGAATGAATGGATGAGTAACAATAATCTTGACAGAATGATACATGCTTTATGATTGTTTCATCAAAAGTGCATCTGAAGAACTAATTTATTTTTTTTTACAATGTCATTCATGACAAAGACATACCTAACCCATAAATACATTACTATATAACAGCTATGTATCTCCTCTCATCATCCTGAGCTTTGAAAACTTAACACAAACATATTGGCTTGTTATCCTTTAAAACGTATTGATGGACACTTTCTTTCTTCCTCTGTTTCATCTGTCAAGCATTAATCACTGCCTTAGTTGCAAATGAAATTTTTACTGGGCAATTATCATCTAGATCTATATAAAATTATTTTCCTTCACTCCGTGTATTAGGTAAAAATGCCATTGCCTGAGGAACACAGCAATAATACATTATAAAATATGAAATCTAATAAAACAGGTGCTGCGTTTCTTGTACCATCAAATTCCTGGATTTAACTAGTCTGAAGAGCCTGATGAGAAATGCCTGATGTCCCTCCCTAACAACTCCCACCATTACATCAGCGAAAACAGAATGTTCTCCTGGCGTTGCAATACATGCACAAAATCCAAGCATAGTGTTTCTTAATCTTTTTCAGTTGAGAGGAAAAAAAAATAATAAAAAAATCTCCTCCCTTCTTGCTCTCCCCCCCCGACCTATGGCCCCTCTGGTATTCCTTTACATACTTCTGGAAACTGAGAGTAAGGAGTAAAGAAGCAAATATAAAAAATAAAATGTTATTGCTTTCAAAAACTGTAGTTTTACCTTTATAATTGAAAATGAAAAAAATCTCAGTGATTAGTATGCTTCTGTCTATGTCTGGTGAGAGACTTTGGCAAGACAGAACCTACACTAACATTGGAGAATTATTGTATTACCTTTATTTTCCCCCATTGTTTGCTCATATGCACAGGGATGTTATGGTGGCTCTATGCTTCTTTAAAATTTCTACAGATGCCTGATATTTTAGGCTGAATAATGATCACAGTGAGTGAGCAAAACCATGCTAAATAATTAACGAGGAGTCGGTAACACTCAGGCTGTCTAGAATATCTGGCCTAATCTTTCACTCTTTACTACATGAAAAGCAGTTTCTGGCCAACTCAGCTGTCTATACACAACAGGCAGAAAGGGAAAAATGTTAGGTGTGTGCCAGCATCTCCAGTCTTGAAGTAATAGGATGTCAACTGGCAGCTGTTTCTGTAACAATTCCCTCAAATAAGTATTCTTTTGAACTGGGATTTGTGCAGATGTTTATGTCAATACAACTTTAGCATGAACATCTAACAGGGGATGAAGCAAGAACCTTCAAAATAAATAATTTAAGGTAGCCCCTGGGACAAAGAATGGAAAGCCAAGGCCGGGGGAGGGGGGGGGGGGGGGGGAACCCAAACCTACGATTCCTTTAACAATGAAACTTCTGATTTTTTTTCCCATTTTTTCCTCAGAGGCTATTCAGAAAGTAAATGTTAAATAGATATGGAGCTACTCATCAATTTAAGCTATTTTAGCCACAGCATTTCCTGCTAGCCTTTGCAAAAGGAAAAATACCCTGCACCCCAGAATGTTCTCTCTATGCCTAGAACAGGTAGCAGATTAGAAGCTTTTCACAGGCTGAAAAAACAAAAAAAGCAGGTAGCAATACAAGTTAAGTAGGAAGCCTTAGCAGTTGGTTCAGGTATCACTTAATCAACCTGATTCTAAATGTCCCTAATATACAAAGCCCAAACATGAAAAAAAAGCATTGATTAAATAAAATCCAAAAGAAATGGCAAAAAGATTTTAAATGAAAACATAAGATGTTTTGACTACATTCTTTTATTTTATTCTCTACAATCTCACTGCCATGAGCTTTTTTTTTTTTTTTCCCCATAAAGATTGCTTTCAAACAATGAAACTGAAATAGTATCAAGTTCAGTGTATAATGAGGTTGGGATTAATACTAGCAAAATCCTTCAGATGTCTAATGTTGAGATGCATAATTTTCTTCTTAACATATTCATACTGAAAAGCTAAATTGGTTCTCTCTTTTTTGATGTTTTGTTTTCTTATATGGGTTTGCCACTTGCAAATTCAAGTGTTACAATAATGACCCAGATGAGTGGAGGCTTATGTAATTCTCTGATCTCTTTTTTAAAACCTGCTATTTGAGTTTTAATACATTGATTGACCAGTGGAGCTTTCCTAGAAGCAGACTTCCAGAGCAGAAGACACACAAAACTTACCCACAAATAACAGCTTTGAACTGAGCACATAAAGGACACAGCAGGGTGCCAATATGTGAAAGTTTAACCTTATGTGATCCTCATCCTTATCTTCACTCAGACATATCCAAAAAAACAGGAATTCTATGCCAGACCAAATTACAGACAGATTACAAAATTTGTATTGGAAAAATCTTTACTAAGTAGTAAATCAATACTGAGGGAAGGCAAAATTACAAGTAAGAAAATTAATTTTTCCTTTTTCTTGTATCATATCCACTGTTGGGGACAGAACTAATAGTTCATGGGAAGCAGAAAAGAATGACCATCATCCATCAACTGCACAGAAATGGTAATGAGAGTAAAAACCCCTGCCCCCATGGAACTCCACAACTCTAAAAACTATGGGAATTGAGAGAAAACCACACCAAAACCTCTGAGCAAGTCAGTAAATCTTGTAGAAGGTAGAATTAGCTGGAGATTATTTTTTTCCTTAAATGAGTTAGATACCGTTCAATTATTTTAGAACACAAGATTTCTTCTTCTACCCAGAACAAAGAGAGGACAGGCAGCAATTCCTGCTGCAGAGCAGCAATAGTCTCCAAATCCTAAGCACAAGCTACAGTATTTTTTTTTTTGGTGTGTTTTCAAGATCTTTCACTAACTCAAATTTGTGAAAGACATATTCTTTTCTGTATGCATAAAAAAGTATATCTTCTCCAATTAATAGCATTTAATTTCTGAGTAAACATTAAATATTCTAGGAAGATGTAGATACACAGAGAAGTGAATTTTAGACATCAGCTTTTCACTGAATTTCACTGAATTTCACTGAATTTTTTTAGAGTTGGAAGGGACCGTATAGATCATCTAGTCCAACTCCCCTGCTGAAGCAGGATTGCTTAGAGAATGCTACTCAGGACTGCATCCAGGCGGGTCTTGAAAATCTCCAAAGAAGGGGACTCCACAACCTCCCTGGGCAGCCTGTTCCAGGGCTCTGTCACCCTCACCGTGAAGAAATTCCTTCTCATATTCGAGTGGAACCTCCTATGTTCCAACTTGTGCCCGTTGCCCCTCGTCCTGTCACTGGGAACCACTGAAAAGAGTCTGGCTCCCTCCTCCTTCAACCCACCCTTGAGATACTTATAGGCATTAATAAGGTCTCCCCTCAGCCTTCTCTTCTCCAGGCTAAAGAGTCCCAGCTCTCTTAGCCTTTCTTCATAAGGGAGATGCTCCAATCCCTTAATCATCCTTGTTGCCCTTCGCTGGACTCTTTCCAGTAGTTCCCTATCCCTCTTGAATTGGGGAGCCCAGAACTGGATGCAGTATTCCAGTTGTGGCCTCACCAGTGCAGAGTAGAGGGGGAGAATGACTTCCCTCGACCTACTAGCCACACTCTTCCCTATGCAGCCCAGGATTCCGTTGGCCTTCCTGGCCACAAGAGCACACTGCTTGCTCATTGTCATTTTGCTGTCTACCAGGACTCCCAGATCTTTCTCTTCGGAGCTTGTCTCCAGCAGGTCCACGCCTAACCTGTATTGGTGCAGACTTCCTTTTTCATGCACTAAGCAGATAAAATAGGTATGTGTCCTTAGATTGGTTTCTATTAATAGTATGAATCTTCCTTCCAAAGGTGTTTCTGAGAAGACTGGATGATTTGCTATCTAAATAATATATACACAGTTCTGGAAGAAAACTGATGTTTCTCCATCCAGAAGCATCATACCTCCTCATAATCGTATCTTTGGCAAAACTGAACGGTGAAAGAGTGTTTCCAGATTGACAGCTTTCCTGCCTGAAAAAAATCCAGTAATTTGACCTGGCAAATTAGGGCACAGAATGATATAGCTATTCATGAAACTGCCATACACCACAGGAAGTGCAAATAGGCTTCTTCAACAGCTCAGAATGCTTCAGATACACATTATTGTCAAGACTATTCCCAAGAAGACAGAATGCATTTCAAAGTTCTTGAAAAAAAAAAAAAATCATTCCACCAAAATGGTAGAAAAATGGGTAAAAGAACTGGATGTTTTAGGTTGAAATCACCCATCTCCTAGTAAGTTCTAAGCAGCTACATATGGGGTTTTTAATATATCAAACCAATAATATCGGTTAGTAAGTAAGAAAGAGACCTCTGTTAGAGCAACACTCCTCAGCACATGTTCCTTGTCTGGTCCGAAGAAATTATTTTAAGGAACAGCATAATAAGAAGGAGAAAATAGAGCAGCATGAGGATGCAGCACAGCTAGATGTGCTGGAGGTGGGTTCATTAACTCAGGCTTTCAGAAACCACATGCTATTCAAGCGTTCTCATGCTCTCCTTCGAAAAGAGTTTACTCCAAGTTCTCTCACAAAGTCAGTTCATATCCTAATATCCTCATTATGTGTCCCACTAAGTACTAGGCAAGACACTCCTACAGGTGCTGTGCATTAAGTTACCGGACATAAAACCAGAGCGCAAAGATTTTGCTATATTCCTCACTCCTGCTGGCTTGAACGGTGATAGAGAAAAAAATCTGCCTAGATTTTAGTTTTGCTTGAAAAGTGCTCAGATTCTGATTCATTTTCAAAAGACGAACATATTGACATAATTAGCCACCAGTCTCTGAGGGAAGGAAAACGGCTGTGGTTTTGTATTTGGTTTGGTTTCTTTTGTCTTGAGAAGGCCTCAATAAACTACAGAAAACAAAGAGTTCAAAGGAGGATTAAAGACAAAAACCGAAACAGTACATTTAGAAAAGACTTGGAAAAGCTTTAATTGAAGACTGTTTGGTACCATCCAAGTGCAAACAAGAAAACCTGCACTATAATTATTTGTTCGTGGACAAAATAGTAATTAAGCAAATAAGCTAAATGCATATGTAAAGAAAGGTGTTTGTTTCATCTCTCTCAGCTTTGGGACAGACCTACCAAATGCTGAACCAGTCAGCTCCTAAAAAATAAACAAATTTTAAATCTACTAATGCATGGAGACTAGGGTTTTCTTAAACTCTCAAGCAATCAAATACTACTGGATCTAGAAGATACACATGTAGTGATCTGCAGCTGCTCTGTCCTGTTCTTTAGCTCCTGCAAACACTAGCTTTCTGAAGGAGGATATTTGCCAGGTAAAGGTTGGGAGCCAGGGCAGCTGCCTGGATTCAGAGCCAGAGATGGTTCTGAACGATACAACACAGAATGTGAATCCAACCAAAACCATTTTGGATTATACAAGGAACCACACTTGCTAAATAAAATATGAATTCAATTATTTTATTTGTTATTTAAAGTGCTTAACACTTCAGGACTGGCTGAGCAACAAAAGCAATGAAATTCATGTTCAACAAGACAACAGTTATCCCAGAGGAGTAACTGCAATATGTACTTTAATTCTCAAGCTTGAAACTTGGGGTGATTACACAACCTGGAATTTAGAGCATCTGAAAGTCACTCACAAACATATCCATTATCTACTATTCTGGGGAAAAGGCATCAACGTATCTGGCAGCTTGGAACATTTGAGTCCCAATGTCAGATCATATCACAAATAAGCACAAGACATTTGCCACTAGTCTGTCCAGAAGTCCATTCATATAACACTGCTCCAGTTCTACTTTATTTCTTTTTACTTTTAGAAAAATTCCCATGAGTCTCAGGTTTCATAAAGTCCCTGGACTTCCATCTACCATCCTGAAGGCAAGAATACAAATGAAGAAAGTTCCCACTATTACATGAGGAGAAAAAGAACAGACTGGAGATGAAGTTGTGACCTCATTCAAGACACTGGCAAAGTTCACTGACTCAGGGGAACCCAAACCTTACCCTAAGGCCCCTGTGTCAGCATATACAGACACAGACAGTCATAGCTGACATTTTAAAATGGAACAAAAGGCAAACACAGTGACAATCAAAGGGTGATAACAACGAATCTCCAGGGTAAATACATGGATTCCTCTGCCTCAATCACAGGGTCCATCTAAGCAGCAACAGTAAAGATTTAGCCAGCAATAGTTCTTCAGCACTGGAATCAACCAAAATGACTCAAACTAATATTATTTGGGAAACATAAATGACACTCTGGAAAAAGATGGTATCTTTCTATGTATTTCACAGAAAGCATAGAAAATTAAGCCAGAAGAAATAAATCACATCCCTTTGCATGGAAGCAGGCTCAATTATACATCAGATGGTCCTGCCAGACATATCATAGAATCATAGAATGGTTAGAGTTGGAAGGGACCTTAAGGATCATCGAGTTCCAAGCCCCCTGCCATGGGCAGAGACACCTCCCACTAGACTAGGTTGCTCAAAGCCCCATCCAAACTGGACTTGAACACTTCCAGGGACGGGGCATCCACAACTTCCCTGGGCAACCTGTTCCAGGGTCTCACCACCCTCACAGTAAAGAATTTCTAATATCTAATCTAAATCTCCCCTCTTCCAGTTTAAAACCATTACCCGTCCTCCTATTGCTACAGGCCCTGATAAAGAGTCCCTCTCTGCCTCTCCTTTAGGTACTGGAAGGCCACTATAAGGTCTCCTCGGAGCCTTCTCTTTTCCAGACTGAACAACCCCAACTCTCTCAGCCTGTCTTCATAGGAGAGGTGCTCCAGCCCTCTGATCATTTTCGTGGCCCTCCGCTGGACTTGCTCCAACAGGTCCATGTCCTTCCTGTGCTGAGGACTCAAAAGCTGGACACAGTAATCAAGGTGGGGTCTCACCAGAGCAGAGAGGTAGAATCACCTCCCTTGACCTGCTTCTTTTGATACAGTCCAGGATGCAGTTGGCTTTCTGGGCTGCCGAGTGCATTGCTGGGTCATGTTGAGCTTCTTGTCCACCATCAGCCCCAAGTCCTTCTCCTCAGGACTGCTCAATGTCCAGTGGAAGCCTGGCGTTCCTCAGGGGTCAGTACTGGGACCACGCTGTTTAACATCTTTGTCGGAGACATGGACAGTGGGATTGAGTGCACCCTCAACAAGTTTGCCAACAACACCAAGCTGTGTGGTGCCGTCGACACGCTGGAGGGAAGGGATGCCATCCAGAGGAACCTGGACAGGCTTGAGAAGTGGGCCTGTGTGAACCTCATGAAGTTCAACCAAGCCAAGTGCAAGGGTCCAGCACCTAGGTCATGGCAATCCCAGGCACAAACACAGGCTGGGCAGAGAATGGAGTGCCTGTCCCTTCTGAACAGCTTGCAGCCATCAGTAGCCACACTCCAGCCGCAAAACTCGTCCCACTAGGTTTCAGTAATGGCCATTATGTCATAGTTTTCCAGCAGCATAGTGGCTTCCACCTCCTCCTGTTTGTTGCCCATGCTTCATGCATTTGTGCAGAGGCACTTCAGATGGGCTGTTGGCTGTGTCACCTTCTTAGAGGAACACTCCTTGAGACGTTTCCCAGGTGTTTCCCTGTTGACTCCAACTACCTCAGGAGGCCCTGGCTCATCTCCATAAGACTTTGACTGTGACACAGTGTCCCCAGCATGCCTCAGGGCAACAGGTTGAAGGCCCTTACTAGCACCCCATCCCTCTAACCCCGATGCATTATCCCACAGCTTGTCACAGACAAGCCTGATATTATTATCCCCCTCCCCCTTCGTTAGACATTTGTCTAATGCATTCTCAAGTATCTCTACCAGTGGAGATTTTCCATGTCATTAGGCAATTTACTGTAGAGCTTAACTGCTTATACAGTCACATGGGTTTTCCTAAGCCCCTACTTTCATTTACCTTGCTGCAATCTAAGCCCAGCATGGCTTATCCTATCCACAATGGACAGGGAGAGCAAACTATTCACTTTCCCTTTATAACTACTTTTGAAGCACCTGAAAAATATTTTTGTGTTCCACTTCAGTCCGCTGCCTGTTTTACCAACCAAGCTTCTTTAATGTTTGTCTACACTTTCCAGACATGTAGGTCCCATATGCTACGTCTTCTTTGTCCTCTCCTTCAGTCTACTTAATTGGTTTGCATCCTTCCTGATCTGCAACATGCAAACTTGGATGCAGGCTTGTGTAAGCTCAGACGAGAATAGACAGCCTTATGTTCTTCTTCGGATCCATTTTAGCCTTTAAAATTTTTAATATCAATCCTCTGTCTCACCCATCTTTTGTCATTCCTGTAATGGTGTGTATACTATTCTGAGAAACAGATTCTTGAACATTTTTACATAGAATTTGCTTCTGTTTCTTTCAGAATGCTGCTCTTGTTTGTCATGATCATCTTGAATCCAGCCCTCTGACGTACTTTTAATCCTCTCACCTTTGCTTCATCTGCAAATTTAGTATTTCTCAGTTGATTTTTCAAAGCTGACAACCTATTGGTAAACGTGTCTAGCATCTGCAATATCATCCAAGTTCTCAGATGAGAGCACAGAATTGCTCACTTCTTTAGTTTCTCTTCAATATTATAGAATCAATAGCTACAGAGCAAAACATACCTATTTCCCTTCCATTATATCTTGAACCCTTTCCCCCCCCCCGAGGTATACTGTCACCTAAGTAATTTTCCTGTCCTGTATAACTGTGTTATACAATCTGTACTAAGCCTCTCATTGCTGAAGGAATGTTAGGACAGTGTTTGTCCCTGCTACCCTTGCTATTGTGCAACTTAAGACAATATTTACTTTTAAAAGCCTAAAATGTTGTATAAGCATGGCATTGTAGCCCTCACTCTTTGCAGATAATCTGCTTGATATCAATGCAGCTGTTCATATGAGTTACACAACAGATTCCAAAAAAGCCTATTATTTGTTTGGTTTTAAAGTTAACACATGTATATATTTGCGACATAATTTTTGGGCAAAGCTATCCATATTTCTTGGACAAAGTCCCTAGTCTAATAGGCTGCACTGCCTAGTATCACAGTATACATAGTACCCAACTCTCCATTTTTCATGGGCCTGTGCAGAAGTCATGTCACACTGAAGCCCACTGAATTTCAGTCTTAACCTTCATGCAAACAAAACTCACTGCTTTAACTGATCTTTCTTGTAGCAAAGGCCTGGAGGATGGGCTCTGGTCAACAGTCAATAATTTCATGAACATATCCTACTCTGGTGTGAATACTCTTAATCAAAGTGTGGAGAGACCTTAAAGACATTTCAGATAGGAGGTTCTGTGAAATAAGGGGTGTAATTAGGAAATATTTCAGGATGATGGAAAGGGTTTTTTCCATCAACACCGTCTCCATCATTTGAGGCCAACCACTGATCTATGCAGAAAGGAGTTTCTGAAAAACGGGAATGTGGAACACAGCTATTATTACTGTCAATGAAATATGACACATAGCTGAGAAACAAAAACTATCCCTTTGTCACAGTTAGAAAATCATAGCTCTGGCTAATAAAAGCTCTATGTTTCATCTATGGTCTTTACTACAGAATTGTTTAAAACTATTAGCAGCGTCTTCTGTTTTCTCAGAATGAAAGCTGATAAATTAGCAACAGGGAGAAGAGCTCCTAAGCTAGACAGTTCACTTGGAGTTGTTATATAAATGGCCTTTCTGAAATGTGTCCAAGACTTAAATTATTCTGATTAGTTGACGTCTGTGAAACTGGCAACAAGCCTTGTCACTGTTGCTCTCATGGCAATTATTATCCTTGTTTCACTGCATATTTTACTAGCATTTCTCAAGTGTCTAGATATAAATCTCTTAAAAGCCTGAGGACGGTTGAATCAGTAGAGATGAAACAAGAACAGATCCAAGCTGATACGATCCTTGCTTTTCCTGTACAACTATTTTTGAAGTTGGAAACAAGTGTCTCCTCATGTCCAAGCTGTACTTGATCAGAATGCACTTCAAAAAGGAACAGGGGTGCTCTTAAGCCTATCCATTACACTTATATATCACAAAAGGATATAAAAGTCAGAACAACAAAGTTATGAGTTACTGCATGCAGTTTGCTTCTTTTTGTTCAACTAACTTTTCTTGGAAAATGAAGCTAACTGTAAAAATAGGATTTCTAATATTCATCTCCAAACCACATTTTTTCCTTGTAGATAACAGCTCTCCTCAGATTCAAGAAAGCTCTAAAAGATCTCATTTATCTAGTCTATCAGAACCAATTAATTTTACCAGAAAAATATTCCTCTCATATCCTCAAACATCAGACCTTTCGTGTTCCCATAATTCATCTCCCCAAACTGCTATCAACTCTGTAATTGGAGTTTGTGTCTCTTTGTTCCCACAGTTCTTTCAAACACCACTTCAAGTCCCATCACTTCTCATTAACTAGTAACTTCTGCAACTCTCTTTGATAGAAGAGTCAAATCCCTCAAGTCAAAACTTTGTAAATTAACATTCATTATTCCATATTTCACCCTGATCTGTATTATCCGCCGCTGATTCTGAATAGAAACTGCTGTCTTGGTTCCTAACATGTTAAATAACTTTAGAAAACTGCTCTTTCATTGCCCTTCGTACAGATCATTCCTTTGACCCCTGTGCTGCCTAAGAGTGATACAATCCACAAGGTATTTCTCTAACAATATAGTGTGACATGCCATTGAAAATCAGCTTTGAAGTATTCTCCGACAGATGCTCTAAGAAATTTTCCATGCTGCATGATGAAAGCAGATGCAAGCAACCTTTTAATTACTTGCACCATATTTCAGCTCTCTTCTCACTTTCCTTCTTGATCTCCCACACCCAAAAAGGTAAAGGGCTTAATTCTGGTATTTTTGAAAGATCCAGCCAAAGTAATCTTAAATGAAATATACCTTTATACTGATGCAAAAAAAACCCAAAACACTAAACATGCATCAGTACAGAAACTGTTTCCATTTCAGTGGGTTTGATATGGAAATACAAGGCTGTCGATTCCCAAAGATGTTAACCATCATTTTTTGCACAGAGGACTCAGTAAAACTTTCCTATTCTACCAATGCTCCTTCACTGTTCAACAGTACAGAATAAAATAACCAGACAATAACTAGTTCCATATATATGAATACCATGAATGTCACCAAAAAGGCAAGGAGATAAGAAGGAAATTCTTCATAACCAAGAAGCTGGATTACTGACTGAAAAATTCTCTATGTGAAATACAAGATGATAGCGAAGGAAAAAATGGTGAGTGGGCTTAGGCACTCAAGAATCAAAGCTGAGAGCTATCAGTACAGAGAGACGTTCCCTGGACAGAATATGATTAATGTGCAGAGAAACTCTTTGTAAACTGAGAATTCATCCAGCTGATCAGTCAGAAACAAATTTTCCTTAGGATCTTAGCAGGGTTTTTTGTTTTGTTTTGTTTTCTCATCTGACAGTACTTTCAATTATTGAGACAGAATGACAAAAGAGCATATGCACTCAATGATCAGAGGACCTGTACCATCAAACTGGGCATCTGCTACTCATTTCTGAAGGATGCTGCAAGTGAGACTCAAGTGAAAAGCAGAATACTGAATAGTGCTGAGCTGGGCCAGCTGGAGCAGGATCAAGAAATGGGGCTATTTGCAGAGGAATTTAACACAAGTGGTCTGTAGAAAGTAATTTGTACGAGGGAATGCACCCTCTAATTGTTTCATTGTCTTTGATCAGCTACATTACAGAGAGATGACTTAGGCATACATACAGCCAACGACAGACCAAAGAGAGGTGCAAAAGCAATTCTATTTCAATAAAATATCCTTGGCTTTGCTCCTAAAGAGAGTCAAAGTGCACTGCCATGACCCAGGCATTAATCCATGAAAATATAACTGAATCTGGAGGTACTGTATCCTTGAAGAGGATGCATGACAGAAATAATCACCTAATTTATGAAGCTGAAGAGTCTCCTCTGACTTGATTTCATTCTAACCTGGCTTGCACCTGCCCCATGCTGTCCTGAATTGCTTACTCATTTTTGAAAATATTATGACTACCTACCGCATTCACCAGCTGTAACAGCAGCTGTTATTGCTGTTGCCCTTTTTTCCACTAAAAAAAAAAAGGTCTTTTTCCTTCCATCTTTCTCTGTAAACTGACAGTCTGGTAAAACACATTTTGCAAACAAAATTCTGAAGCATTTCAGAAATGGGGAGTCCAACCAATGCATTGAAAAACAGTTGCTCAGTGACAGAATCAATAGGGGTAAAACATCTCTTATAACTCCTTTCTATTGACTGCACAGCATTTACAGGAAAGATGGTCTTACTTCAATTAATTTTTATTTCAATAAGTCTTGCAAACAACCTCTCTGTGCATCCTATTCCAGTATTTGATCATCCTCATGGTAAAAAGAAAAATCTTAATATCTAATCAGAATATTCCACATTAATATAATCTTTGTTACCCAAACTTTTAAAATATATGACTGATTTAAAATAACACTAATTACAAAAAGACCTCTGTATTCATAGATTTTTTCCCCCCAACCCCACTAATGCAAAGTTTTATTTGAATTTCTTTTGTCTCTCCATTCAATATCTGAGTGCTAAATGAAAACATGTAAAGAAAATCAGTACAGGAATTCTGGACAGATGTAGGGGGGAGAAAAAGGGATCCAGAATAGAGAATGAATGTGGCAGAACATCATCCCACAGCCAGAGCAAGCCTGACTTGTCCCACAAACCATTATTACAAAAAAAATATCTTTACTCGGTCCCCTACTACTCCAGTACATAGAGCTAAAAATGTAAACAAAGGTGGTTTGCATTTCCTTAGGTAAGCACCACAACTTCCACTTAAGGAAGTTTCCATTTATATTATTATAATTATGTTCTTATAACAGAAAGCCCTTTTCAAACTGGTGACAGAACAAACTTTTTAAAACTTTGAAGCTGTTTAACAGTTAATGCTCCCCTGCAGAATATCAGGAAAGAAGGAATACTTGTAGCCTCTGAGGAAAATTAAGTTCCTGTGAAATAACAGCATTTGAGAATTTTATATATCACAGCCTGAAGAATCGTACATACTCCTGAAGCACATTTTTATCACCTATATTGGGGATGTTCACATTATCCTTGTAAGTGACTTAATCTCTTTGAAATTCAGCAGAGCTCTCAGATTCCGTAACTTTTGGCAGTGAGTTCTTACAGTTTAAGCAGGAGTCACACGAAAAACAAAACAAAACCAAAAAAAATCACGCCTTCCTGTTTTCTTCATCTTTTTTAATTGTTCCTTTCAGTTTTACTGGATATGTTTTTCCAATAGTATGGGAAGACAAAAGCATGGTTTGGTTTGCATGCGCCATCTTTGTTAGTTTTTCCATCTTTCCTTATTTCGTGCCTTTCAGAACAAACAAGTCCAAGACAAAGAGATCTGGGCAGGTCTTTTAACCCTCACTTATTTTCTAGCTCAGCTTAGTTTCTGAACACCCTTGTCTTTTGATTTCACATAGGATGACCTTAAATGAATTCTGCATTCAAGCAAAAGACAGTCACTGATATATCTTTAGAGAACAGCAAGAGAAAAAAAAGCACAGGGAACCTGTGCTATACCCAGAACAGATACAATGAGGCAAGACAGGTGGCTACCTGGGTTAAACAGAAACTAGACATTTTTTTTCTAAAAATGGATAATATGCAACCTCAGAGACACTGAAAATGCAACATCGAAAGTCACCTTTACAGAAAGCCCTACCATGTCACACAATGAAATCCCATGTTATCCCATTCTGATCATCAGGATGACTGGGAATAACATAGAAGGAATAAATCAGGTATTCGATCCGCTTGCATCTCAAGGTAGCAATTTGTTTTCTATAACTACTGCAGCTATAGTTCTACAAGGCCTGGTAAACATTTCCCATTTTGGGTACTGCCAACTCTACAAAGAATTTCAATGGCTGAAATGAGTATCCATAGCCTTAAACAAAGATTGCTGAAGCGTTTACCAGGTCTTTTCCCTAAAAAAGCTCTCATGTAGATGGGACTAAATGGAGCTATGATGGTAAGAACAGAAGGCAAAATTATTTCTTAAGTCATGTTAAATCATTGTTTTGCTCATTCTGTTTTCCATACTTTAAATTAAATGACCAATGGTGGTAAAATTTGTCTTTTGCAGCAATAGCAACAGATTTTGCTACTGCCAGGAGCCTTGAATTTTACTTGGGAAATTATGGAGGCAAAAGGCTATACCATCCCCTTAATCATTCTATTTTATATCTCAGCTCTTGTAAGGTGCTTCAGGTGTAGAGTCTCAGACTAAAGTGATTTAGTAGTTTGTATTTTCAGAGAATACAGTCACTCTGAAAGGAGTTACTCTACTTATAAGGTCAATATGAGAACATGCTTCCACATTACCCCTGAAGTTTCAGGAGACTTCTCCTGAGACACAGAAGGCAAGTTCTGTCCTCAGCTGGAGAGGGCTGAATATAGGTAAGTTTGTAAAATGTTACCTGGGTTATCTGGATCTATTTCAACATCCACCTGCATTTTGAAAGATAGAAGAGTCAGGTGGCTGATTTGTGAGGGTATAAATCACCCCTTAACAAAAACTCCTAGGAATTCCTTAACATCTCTCTTGGAGGCAGCACAACTTCTGCCTCCAGTGTTTGTTTCACTGCCTTATGTTAGCTGCTAATTTAAAGCTAATTGTAGAGCAGGTCACATTCAAGTCAGTGGAAAAAAGCCCAGTTACTTTTATGGTGCATGACCAAGCCCTAAAATAAAATAATAAAAACATTAATTAATCCTATTTAAAAGGAAAAACAACAACAAGAAAATGCAACCCAGCTGTAGTTATTTACAATTATGTGTAATTTTTCTAACCAGTTACTTTCCCAGGTAAGCACAGGGGCCATTGCTTTCTTAATCTTTATGAAAAACAAATCACAGAGCACCTCCTGTTGTCACACACTGCCACACCTGGCTTGGCCTTTGTAATCACAGTATTTGGGCTGTAATTTGCAGACATCTACTGGCACTTTCAGCTAATACCTTCTCTTATCCATCCCTTCTTTCCCCCAACAAGATGGGAAGACATCTATGAAACATCAGACCTGGGAACTGAAGCAATGTTTCCTCTGTGTGCCATGCAAAAACTCCATTATCATCAGAAAGCAAACAGGTTGCATTTTTCCGTAAAAAGGTGAATTCAAAACATTAAGTAATTATCACATTTCATAGACTATGAGTGCACTCAAGCCAAAAATACTGGCTTTAGAATATAGCATCTTCATTTTACATCGGTGATAATATGGAGACTCAAAACATTCCCTCCTTTACTTATTTGTGTGCAACAATAACCAAGACCCTTTTCCAGGCAGCAACACGAATACCAAAAAATAGTCTCTACTGCTATTCTGTGACTCAAGATTGAGAAGAGAGAAATCCCAGCAGCATGACACAAGATAATTAAAACATAATAAACTATAGTTCAGCTTTACAAATAAAGTAATCTTCACAAGAGTGACAGGAAGCCAAAGCTTTGGCAGCTACAATGCGTGAACAGACAACATACCTGTCAAGACTGGGCAGAGCATGATAGCTGTTGTTCACTAGGCTATGTGAAAAGCTTACTGAGACTCTGGACTAAGTACACCTCGTGCATTCCTTCTGTTCATCCACCATCAGGCTCAGTAAAGCAAACAGGCTGTGAAATCAATAGCTTCCCGTTTGTTCATTTTTAGGATGGGCACAAGGCTGTTTTATATAAAAGAGCCTGAACTGCCAACATTTCAATAAATCTGAAAGGACTTACCAGTCACTGACCCCAAAAGATAATCAGCACACACCAGTGAGCACTCAGTGCTTCCCCAGTAGAGAGACGGTTTGTAATGGTGACATAACCTTTAACTTCTGGGTCATCAGATAGAAAATATCATTACTGTCCAGTGACTATTCATTGACCCAAAGGACACAAGAAGAGTTGGCAATCACAGTCCTTTTTTTGGGTTTCTGATGAGCAATTTCTGGCTAGACAAGTAGTTCTGTACAGTGCCAGGCTAAAGGATGCCAAGTCTATTCTGTTCCAGCCAAGGATTCACACAGGTATTTCAATGGGATTACCCAAGAGCTTAACAATTGAGTACAGGTTTGAAGGTTATGTTGGACTGGGACCAAAGTGCTCAGTGCTAAGTCGCTCTTGATGAACTTCTCTGTATGCATATGTATTCCACAAAAAACAATGAGAAAGACCTAGATCCTGAAAAGTATTTAGATACTAAAATCCCACTGTTGTAACATGCTTAAATATCTCTGAAGACGTGAGACAAACCCATCCTCTACAGTCCCAATTACTGTTTGTTGGGAGCCTTAGCAAAGAGGCCAGTGACAGGACAAGCATGCAGACAGCCAAATCCCACATGGAAACCCAAGATGCTAGAGAGAGCCATCACGGTTCACTGTACCATAGCTCAGACTCTTTCATAACCATACAAGTTTCTACTTCTCTCATTTTGCTGTCATCCATCAGCACTAAGACTCTTCAAAACAAAAAAAGAAAATGCTTCCAATTCTACAACAGTCCTACAAAAGTAGCCATAGATTAATTACAGTTACAAAACAACCAATGAATTACACTGAGTCATACAGACCCATTTTCCTAACCTTTATCATGGAAATATCTACCTTATTTATAGACACCCATTTCAACAGGTCAACTAAAACTCTGTTACAGCTGGATGCTGACGGAAAGAAGCCATACTGGTCCTTAAATGGATAGTCAAGTAGCACATTCAGCTGTGGCACATGTTTTCTCTGTAATTTCCCTTCTCTGAGTGTGCAGTCTTTGCGATGCAGAAGAATGGACAGCACTTGTCAAACTATGATTACTCCACAAATTGAAATACATAAAATAATAACTGATGCTATCAAATGGACATCCAACTCTCATTTGCTTGGAACATAGACAAACAGCTAGCAAATGATTCAATTTGTAATTAATTCACAGAAAGAATAAGGATTTGGAAAAAAAACTTATATAAATATGTTCTTTAGGAACCTAGCAGAAAATAATGACTGAACAAGCATGTCAAAAGGAAAATTAATGAATGACAACAGGAGCAGCACATGTGTAATGTGGAGATAGACTGCAAGAAAATTAAACAGGTTGCTTATGGGAAAACAGCCACCTTCTCCATATTTTGCTCAGAAAAAACCACATGGTTCCTAATTGAATTCAAGGATATTACTGAATCAGAAGCTTCTCATGAAGTCAGAAACTGTGAAAGTATGCTTCTGGAAGCAGAGCCCCAGGAGATAATTGAAGCCTCAGAATCACAGTGGTGATTTTCTTGAATGTTCATGCCCAGGTTACCTAAAATAAAATCCATCAGACAAGAAAATACAATGCAGTGACATAAAGGTTATAGTGAGTGAGATGTAAATAAAGTGGAAGAATATAAAATGTATAAACAATTTTTTGGGAAAACTATGCTTGAGTATGAACACCTGTATGCATGCAAATTCAACTTTACTATATAAAATATATACCTGAAAAAAGCTAGCATTTAAAGAAATCCTAATTCCCCTTTGAAAGGGCTGTCCAGAATCTTCACATACTTTAGCAGTGTTTAAGAGCCTTGTGATATCTGCAGTTTTCAGAACTTAACCACAGTTTTCAAGATCACACTCAGGCAGGTTTTCTAAAGGAAACACTGATTAAAGGGGACATGACATGTATAAACGCCCCAGATGTCATAGCAGTACCATGTGAATAGCCACAATCCCTGGCTTTAAACTGATGGAGATTTAAATGGAAGCCAAACTCACAAAGCAGATCACAGCTTGACGATTCACACATCACTACCGCCTCACTAACAGCAATAAACGTTTTTATGGAAGTTGTAGGGGAAAAAAAAAAGTATTATTGAATTAAAAATTCAGTTCATAAATCCTATGATGCTATGGGATTGGAGAGAGAAGAAAATAGA
Organism: Numenius arquata; assembly: GCF_964106895.1. Lineage (NCBI taxonomy): Eukaryota > Metazoa > Chordata > Aves > Charadriiformes > Scolopacidae > Numenius > Numenius arquata. Next base: position 24,404,181 of record NC_133587.1, on the reverse strand, counting down.
ACATGAATTTTTTTTCCAGGATCAGTACTGAAATTAATTCTGTGGTCTTCTCAGCCACTCAGCCAGCTCTCAAGAACATTCAGTGCTAAAATAACAATAATAAAAGAGCCTTATATTCCTCATATAAGGAGTAGACCCCACTCTGTGTTCCTGTTCCAGATGCTAGCAGATAATGGCTTGCTAAGCTTTTTGTTTGCCTTCAAATTTCTCTCACCACCAACTGAACTTTGTCACTGCTGCTCTGAAGTTAGGGTCAGAGGACAGCAAGGTCAGAGATCTGTTTGCACCACTTGCCGTTTAGTGCTACATAAAACCACTGCACTCATTAAATGCCAACCGTGTGAAAAATCCATTGGCCAGGTCCTGCAGCCATGGAGAGTGATGCAATTTTTTGCCTAAATGAGAGAATTTACCCATTCTTCAGTCCCAAGCTAGACAGAAAGCACACTGTACATCATATAGGGATGCCAAACCGTCTCTCTCTACAGCAAGGTGCAGCACCAGCAAGGAAGGCTTAAAGAATTATCAGCCTAGGGTATGGCAACACAAGTTGGCACAGTCTAATTTATTGGGTAACAAGTGTGTGGAGAGACCTTCAAATAGGGAAGCAATACAAACTACTCAGAGTATCTAAGACCCAGTGGGCAAAGGTGGCCAAATAATGGCAAGAGATTAAATAGATTTAATATACTACTGAGCTCTCATAAATAAGTGCCATTAGCTCACACATACTTTTCTAAAACATCAATTACAAAAGTCTTGCCACTGAATAAAGATCGCAGCTTTTACTCTTTGGCTTCTAGAAAGAAAAAAAAAAGAATAGTCTGGACAACTCAGAAATTATACAAGAAATAAACAAAAAAAAAAGCCAATAGATTATTTCTTAACAAATCCCATGGTTTTTTGAGACTTTACTTTTGGAGTCAGTAAAGCTGAAGACATCACTGCAACATACAGGTGCATGATAAAGCTTGATTCATGAAGGCAGGGGTATGAGCATATCATCATCAGTATTGAAAAAGCCTGACCACTGCACCAGAGTGAATCTGTTGCTTATTCAGTCTATACGTTGGAGTAAGAAATATATAATCCAACATCACCAAAGAAAAATTATGCATTTCTCTTTTATCCAATTAGGCTGGTAAAAATCACTTTGAAGAATACATTAAACTAGTGTCAGGCAAAACTCTTGCTCCTCACAAGGAAGAGGTTTCCCGCCAGAGCAAAATTTGGCTGCTACATTCATGTCCTTATTACTATAATGTTTTTCTGACATCTGCTGCGCTATAATCAGTCCTTGGATGCTAATAATGACATGGGATATGATACTGTACATCTAATCAGTGTTTCAGCAAACCAAAGTAACAGACAGTCAGAAGCAAAAGAAAGAATTCAATATCAAACTAACATGCAATGGAAGTTTGGGTTCTCAAGTGTTCCCATTATCAGATACATTTTTGATACACAGTAAAAAAAATTATTTTTATTAAATGACGTACTACCAAAAATCAGTTCCTAAATCACAACTGTATTTCAAACAATGGCTCCAACACACGTCTTTCCTGGGAGCCCTAAGGGCAGAGGTGGTTTAACCTCCTAGAACTTCTCTTCACCTGATGCTGAAATGTGTGCATTTGGTGCTGATGGGGCAGGGTACTCTCTTTCTCCCTCCCCTTCCTGCTAAAGTTTTTGGAGATAGGTCTTCATTTTTGTGTGAGGAAGCACGAGCAACATAAATACCAGCTTGCTTGAATCCTGTGGCCCAGAAAACACAGTTGTGATTTCACTCCCCCTGTGATTTGAAACAGGATGGAAGCTTTTTTGCTATAGAAATCATTCAGATGATTTAGAAATTGTCACTGCCCTCAAAGAGAAAAGGCAGAAAGAAGGAAACGCTATTCTCAAAACTGCTGAAGACCAGACACAGAAATTGATTTTCAGCTGGGTCCTTCCTTTCACACAGACAACACTTGAAAGAACTGGGATTAGAACTCGATCCCCTACAAACAGGTTTGGTAACTATCCTACAACTGTGGGATGAAACTATATGTTGGAGTCCTCATTACTTGAAGTCTTTAAGTAAGAACTCTTTCAAAATACACATATACTCAGACCTTAACAATATAATATCAAAGTTGCAAACTCCTGGAGAACCCTAGGAACTGACACTGTTACTCAGTTGCCCACCACAAAGCTTTTTAGGTTAGTTTGATGATGAATAGGTGCTTCTTACACACAGATATTCCTGAATCTGTCTTCCAATTTTTAAACTAGCCTGTACAGCCCTGCTATTGCTTGGATACTCTGAAGAAAGATGCTGAGACAGTGGCCAATGGAAGAGTGGTTTAGTGCTCTTTGTCTCCTCTAAACAGATTTGCAAGGCTGAAGCAAGCTCCAAAAAGACAGAAGCTAAAGAACATACTACTATCAGCACCTCCAACAGTACAGTTACTTTTTTAGGCTGACCAGTTAGTTTCTCAAGCTTTCCACATCATCAAGCTTTTGGAGCTACATTTGCTTGGTCTCTCTGAAGCAGCCCTTCCGGCCACCGGTTCTACCACTTTTTCAAGATTCTCTTTGCTACTCAATCTTATATTAGAATCATAGAATCATAGAATCATTCAGGTTGGAAAAGACCCTTGGGATCATCGAGTCCAACCATCTACCCTACTCTACAAAGCTTTTCCCTACACCATATCCCCCAACACCACATCTAAATGACTCTTAAACTCATCCAAGGATGGTGACTCAACCAGCTCCCTGGGCAGCCTGTTCCAGTGTCTGATCACTCTTACTGTGAAGAATTTCTTCCTAACGTCTAGTCTAAACCTATCCTGTTGCAACTTGAAGCCATTCCCTCTTGTTCTGTCGCTATTTGCTTGTGAGAAGAGACCAGCACCAACCTCTCTACAACGTCCTTTCAAGTAGTTGTAGAGAGTGATGAGGTCTCCCCTCAGTCTCCTCTTCCTCAAACTAAACAGTCCCAGCTCCCTCAATCGTTCTTCATAAGATTTATTCTCCAGGCCCTTCACCAGCTTCGTTGCCCTCCTCTGCACCCGCTCCAGCACCTCGATATCTCTCTTGTATTGAGGTGCCCAAAACTGGACACAATACTCCAGGTGTGGCCTCACCAGTGCTGAGTACAGGGGGACAATCACCTCCCTACTTCTGCTGGTCACGCTATTTCTAATACAAGCCAGGGTGCCATTGGCTTTCTTGGCCACCTGGGCACACTGCTGGCTCATATTCAGCCACTTGTCAATCAGAACCCCCAAGTCCTTTTCCGCCAGGCAGCTTTCCAGCCACACTTCCCCAAGCCTGTACCGATGCATGGGGTTGTTGTGGCCCAAGTGCAGGACCTGGCACTTGGTCTTGTTGAAGTTCATACCATTAATGTTAGTCCATCGATCCAACCTATCTAGGTCTCTCTGTAGAGCCTCCCTGTCCACATGCAGATCAACACTCCCGCTTAACTTGGTGTCATCTGCAAACTTACAGATGATACACTCTATGTCATTATCAAGATCATCAATGAAGATGTTAAACAGAAATGGCCCCAACACTGAGCCCTGGGGAACACCACTTGTGACCAGCCACCAGCTGGATTTAACTCCAGCTGGACTTGAGACTTGAGACTTTCTGATTTCTTTTGCCCAAATGACATTTCGGAAAAGGGAGGAATGGCAAAGAATCAGGTGCTGGGATCCTCTCACTGTTTCACAACTGCAATATTTTTTTTTTTTTTTTTTTTTTTTTTTAGAGTTGGAAGGGACCGTATAGATCATCTAGTCCAACTCCCCTGCTGAAGCAGGATTGCTTAGAGAATGCTACTCAGGACTGCATCCAGGCGGGTCTTGAAAATCTCCAAAGAAGGGGACTCCACAACCTCCCTGGGCAGCCTGTTCCAGGGCTCTGTCACCCTCACCGTGAAGAAATTCCTTCTCATATTCGAGTGGAACCTCCTATGTTCCAACTTGTGCCCGTTGCCCCTCGTCCTGTCACTGGGAACCACTGAAAAGAGTCTGGCTCCCTCCTCCTTCAACCCACCCTTGAGATACTTATAGGCATTAATAAGGTCTCCCCTCAGCCTTCTCTTCTCCAGGCTAAAGAGTCCCAGCTCTCTTAGCCTTTCTTCATAAGGGAGATGCTCCAATCCCTTAATCATCCTTGTTGCCCTTCGCTGGACTCTTTCCAGTAGTTCCCTATCCCTCTTGAATTGGGGAGCCCAGAACTGGATGCAGTATTCCAGTTGTGGCCTCACCAGTGCAGAGTAGAGGGGGAGAATGACTTCCCTCGACCTACTAGTCACACTCTTCCCTATGCAGCCCAGGATTCCGTTGGCCTTCCTGGCCACAAGAGCACACTGCTTGCTCATTGTCATTTTGACAATGCCAGAGCCCTGCTCATTTGTCCTTTCAAAGGTTGCTTCCTCTTCTCCTGTCAGTGGGTGCTGGAACACACACACTTCCCCTGCCTCACCCCCGTTTTTTTTTTTTTTTTAACTATTTCTAGATTTTTTCTTAATTATATTAAATTTCTGGCTTACCTTTGAACTGCTTTTACTGGTTAAAAGTCTAATACATAATGATAAAATTTTACTAATTGTTATCACATCAACTTTGCAATGACACATGCATTAGTCACACAACTGAAATTACTTCACCTTCAGGAGCCAACACGATCTAAACATGGTATTTGAGCATAACTTAATTACAGGATTAGGGAACGTGTTGTCTGATATGCACGATGTGCCTGTACCCCTTTCAGGGTGATGCTTGAAGGGCTCAAACACAGTGGTTTGATGCTTCATTTTCAGTCCTTCACTACACAGGGGCCACGGTGGTTTTAAAAGCCAATGGCCATCCATCCTCTCGGAATTTAAAACCGTGCTGCAAGGTTTGGACAGACTGCAAATGAGTACAGCAGGGCCATGTAAGTACCTATCACAGCATCATTATAGAAAAACCTAGTGTGAAATCCACAGTTAAACAGCCATGCCATAAAGGCTGTGTAGAAGCCAGTAGGTTACACACACAACTGTGATGCTAAGAAACGGCTCTTGTTAGGACAGCTGGAGCAGAAACGGCAAAGTTATGATATAACCCATGCCTTCAGACAGCATTGCTGGTGACAATGCAAGCTGAGGCTCCTGGACAAAGCCCTGTGGAGATGCTCTCCAGGAAGCAGAAGCTGTAGAGTTCATTTTAGAGTGTAGCACAAGTGATTTGTCTTTTCAGATCATGGCAGAACAGGAATTGCCAGGCCAGAACATGCCAAAAAAAATTGCCTGTGAACATGTCTATTTCTCTTACACCTCCAACCACAATTTTGGGCAACACCCTTCCCTTGCCCTGTTCCTGTGGGTCTTTATCTGTGGAAGGTTCACTGAGCAGCATTGAATGGCTCATTCATCACCTCCCAAGATGGACAAAACTCTCCTCCACAGTATTGCACAACTGGACCTGAGAGGAGCAGTTGAAATTATGCAGCAGTTACACTGGAGTTAGGATTCCATCACCCTAGGGCCATGTGCGTCAACTCTATATTCTTTCTTAAGTTTTAGTTATGCACTCTTAAGAGAGCTCTTTGACTTTGAAACCGAAGCACATTCAGAACCTCACTGCTTTATTGGTTACTGATGTTTGTATTTACAGCACAAATTTATTCACGGCAATATATAACTTTGGTTTTGCCTCAAATATATTTATAGAAAACTATTACATCTTCTTCTAGACTTTATTTTGTGAGACTAAAGAAATTTATCCTACCTCACAGAGGATAAATTGTCCCTTTTCATCCCAAGTGGGCTTCATCTGCACCTGTTACAATTTGAATGAATTTTTATTGCAAGTGAACGATCAGAACTTTATTCAATATTTTATGCTCAGTTATACCAGAGTACTTCCTTCTCACTGCTGAAAAAGCTGGTTCTCACATCTTTTAGCAGCACATTCACTTTTTCCACATCTGTTTCACATTTTTAAGGTCCAATCTTTCTGCAGTAAGGAGGCAAAGGATGTTTTTTTCAGCTTAGAAGCAGAAATTTTGGCTATCAATCATCAAATGGGTGAATTTTAACTTTGTATTATTTCATGCCTTCTTCATACTCCACCATCTCCTAATTATCTTTTACATGATTTTCTAGTCCTCCTCTGACAAAAATTAAAAGGAATTGTCAGTACAACAGCAGAATTTCCTGGCACGCTCACACTTTTTATGACAAATTTATTATGGAAATACTAAAAAAGATCAGTCCCAAAGCCAATTTACAAGAATTTCCATTTGCTTGGAGGGAAGCTGCTCCTACTTTCTCTTTCACAGAGTCTTGCCATGTCCATTACAATTCTTCTGTTAGTAACGATTTTCCCTAGCTGAACTAATAACTTCCATGTGATACGATACTAAACGCCCTTGGGAAGAAAAGTAAAATAAGAGTTGCCACAAACTCCTTTCACTAAAGAGTAAAACAATAAGCTTCCCTTTCTCAAAAATTCCATCACCTAGATCTTACAACAATTCAATGGTAAATCATTATGTCAGTATGTAATTGAAATTCTAAAATCATTGTTTCAAGATGTGTTCTAAAGCCTAAGAGTATAATTGCTTGTATCACTGTTTTTCTTATTCTGAAAAATGAGATACATGACAACATGTCATGTATTACCATATAAAAAAAAAAAAGATATTATTTTTTCCTAGAGAAACAATGAAAATCAAAGGGTGAAAAGGTGGAAGTTTTTTTCTTGAATGAATAAATGAATACATTTTCCCAATTTATTCAAGTCTTAAAAAAAAAAAACCAATGAAGAAAAAAAATGTTTCTTACAAAACCATCTGTAAAACAAACAACCCTCCCCTATTAAAATACAGATTGAGCCTGGACTGATATTCAGTTCAGAATGTTTTTGATTTGTATTATCATTATGGTGTGAAGGGGGTAGGGAATTTCTTTGCTGAAACTGTTGGATAAAGTTATGAGAGATCCGAGACATCATTTTGAGTATCTATGTTTGAAAAGGTTCCTCTTTCAACAAAGCGCTTTGTATAATTTACTTTAACATCTGTGGGCCTGCTGAGTTCCTTCTTTATTCAGGTTTCACTAAACCTATAATTAAACCCTCTTCAAAAATGCATCACTTCAGGTGTCCTAATGAAGAATCCTGAGGAAGCTGGTAATAGTTTGCTAAGGTAGAGCAACAAAGCTGCTTTGCTACTTACAACTACTTCTCACAAGATTCATTCTTTTCAGCAGATGGAAAGTTGCAGTAAAAGACAGAGACTCAGGGCTGAAGAGGTCGTAAAACTCTCAAGAGCAGGAAATTACATAGGCATATCTGCTGATGTGGTCTATTTATGAAAAGTCATTAGGCGTTCCCAGTATCTTCAGTTCCTGCTTCCCCAAATAAAAGAACAGTATTTTAAGAGCAGTAAACTCAAATCATCTTGTTTTAATTTAAGTTTATACTTGCGATTTGTTTTTATAGGCTAAGCATGTAAATTATGCCAAACATAAAAAGTATCCACCTGCCACAGAGAAACCAATTAGAAGTATAAGTAAATAGGGGACTTTCTCCCTTGAAATTTGATCCTGCAGCCCACGGAGAGATGTGAAGCAGTAAATACCTACTACAGTATTGATAGCACATGATCCGACCTTTGTTTGAACACGGGTTTTAGCCCCCGATGCTTACAGCCTTTGAGGGTCCTGCATTATTATGCCACAGCCGCAAGAATCAGGGAGAAGAAGACACCAGCGTCCCAAGAGCTGTGCCACACGTCAGTTGACTGGACCGTGCTGTGGGACCCTTTTTCCCCTGGACTGGAGAGCTCCCTGAGCCTCAGTGCCTTCTCCCTCTTGGGCTCCAGACAGCCACAGTGAGCAGCTGGACCCAGGCTCCTCCGTCAGGGACAGCTATAAACCTTAATAAGCAAATCGTGACTGGGCCACTGGGATGAGAAACAGTATGAGGTACTAATAGAAGTGAAAAGTTGAAAAGTAAAAGTAAACTTCAAGAAAAGATAATTACTAGATACTCTTTGCAGTCTTCTATTGATTTATCGTTTTGATTTGTACTAAGTATAAAAAGCATGATAAAATACTGAAAACAGTAATCAAGCTAGGATAAAAAGGGTTGTTCTTTCCTGAATACATCATGTTGTATCAATAAACGAAAGTAAAACTTGGAGTGGAATACACTCTTAGAACAGTAAAAGGAATGGTACCTCTGGGAAGTAAATACACCAAGTGTTCAAAATAATATCCTTGTTATAGACACCATGAAAACCAATGTATAAATAGGCAAATAAAGAATGAAGAAAGAAGAAAACTTACAGTATAAATAGGTGTATCTACAGAATCACAGAACCACCTAGGTTGGAAGGGACCCTTTAAGATCATCTAGTCCAACCAATGAAAAAAAAAAAAAAAAAAAAAACCACACACACACAACACACCACACACAACCCACACACACACCACCACACGACCCAACACTAATCCATATCCCCGAGCACCATGTCAACTCCTCTCTTGAATACCTCCAGGGATGGTGCCTCAACCACCTCCCTGGGCAGCCCATTCCAATGCCTGATAACCCTTTCAGTAAAGAAATATTTCCTAATATCTAACCTGAACTTCCCCTGCCGTAACTTGAGGCCATTACCCCTTGTCCTATCATCTGTAACGTGGGAGAAGAGACTGACCCCCGCCTCTCTACAGCCTCCTTTCAGGTAGTTGTAGAGAGCGAGAAGGTCTCCCCTCAGTCTTCTCTTCCCCAGACTGAACAACCCCAGCTCCCTCAGCCTCTCCTCGTAAGACTTGTGCTCCAGACCCCTCACCAGCTTCGTTGCCCTTCTCTGGACCTGCTCCAGCACCTCAATGTCTTTCCTGTGGTAGGGGGCCCAAAACTGGACACAGTACTCGAGGTGGGGCCTCACCAGTGCCCAGTACAGGGGAACGATCACCTCTCGGGTCCTACTCATCACACTGTTCTTGATACAGGCCAAGATGCTGTTGGCCTTCTTGGCCACCTGGGCACACTGCTGGCTCATGTTCAGCCTGCTGTCGACCAACACCCCCAGGTCCTTTTCTGCCAGGCAGCTCTCCAGCCACTCTGCCCCAAGCCTGTAGCGCTGCCTGGGGTTGTTGTGACCCAAGTGCAGGACCCGGCACTTGGCCTTATTGAACCTCATCCCGTTGGTCTCAGCCCGTCCAGCCAGCCTGTCTAGATCCCTCTGCAAAGGCTCTCTACCCTCCAGCAGATCAACACTCCCACCCAACTTGATGTCATCTGCAAATTTGCTGAGGGTGCATTCGATCCCCTCGTCCAGATCATTGATAAAGATGTTGAAGAGAACCGGCCCCAGTACCGAGCCCTGTGGGACACCACTTGTGACCGGTCGCCAACTGGACTTCATTCCATTCACCACCACTCTCTGGGCCCGGCCCTCCAGCCAGTTTTTAACCCAGCGGAGAGTATACCCATCTAAGCCATGAGCATCCAGTTTCTCCAGGAGAATACTGTGGGACACTGTATCAAAGGCCTTGCTAAAGTCTAGGTAAATAACATCCACAGCCTTTCCTTCATCCACCAAGCGAGTCACTTTGTCATAGAAGGAGATCAGGTTTGTCAAGCAGGACCTGCCCCTCATGAACCCATGCTGGCTGGGCCTGATCACCTGGGCATCCTTCATGTGTTGCATAATGGCACTCAGGATGACCTGTTCCATCACCTTCCCAGGCACCAAGGTCAGACTGCCAGGCCTGTAGTTCCCTGGATCATCCTTCCGACCCTTCTTGTGGATGGGCGTCACATTTGCTAGGTGCCAGTTGGCTGGGACCTCCCCAGTTTGCCACGACTGTGGGTAGATGATGGAAAGTGGCTCTGCAAGCACTTCTGCCAGCTCCCTCAGAACCCTCAGGTGAATCCCATCTGGGCCCATAGACTTGTTTATGTCGAGGTTCTGGAACAAGTCCCTCACCATCTCCTTTAGAATTACGGGGGCTTCGTCCTGCTCCCCGCCCCTAACTGCTAGCTCAGGGGTCTGGGTACTCGGGGGACACCCGACTCCACTGCTAAAGACTGAGACAAAGAAGGCATTCAGTACCTCAGCCTTCTCCTCATCCTTTGTCACTATGTTACCTCCCATATCCAGGAGAGAGTGGAGGTTCTCCCGAGTCCTCCTCTTGCTATTAATATATTTATAGAAATTCTTTTTATTGTTTTTAACATCCAGGGCCAGGTTAAGTTCTAGCTGAGCTTTGGCCTTTCTAATCTTTTCCCTGCATAACTTTACTACACCTTTGTAATCTTCCCAAGTAGCCCGTCCTTTTTTCCAAAGGACATAAACTTTCCTTTTTTCCCTGAGCTGTGACCTTATCTCCTTGTTCAGCCAGGCCGGTCTCTTCCCTCGACAGCTCGCTTTCCTGCACACAGGGACGGCCTGCTCCTGCGCTTTTAAGACTTCCTCCTTGAAAAATGTCCAGCCTTCCTCAGGGCTGCCTCCCAAGGGACTCTGTCAAGCAGACTCTTGAAAAGACCAAAGTCTGCCCTCTGGAAGTCCATGATGGCAGTCCTGCTGGCTCCCCTTCTCGCTTCCCTGAGAATCAGAAACTATCATTTCATGATCACTGTACCCCAGACAGCCTCCAACTGTTACATCCCCCACAAGTTCCTCTCTGTTTACAAATAGCAGATCTAGTAGTGCTCCTTCCCTAGTTGGCTCACTTACCAGCTGTGTCAGGAAGTTATCCCCGACACACTCCAGGAATCTCCTAGACTGTAGACTCCTACACACACCCATTCTATATGTACATTTATATATGATGTTACACACTGATGACAGAATGACTTGCAATTAGGCACCAGTCAAAATGGGTTCATAAATACTATCAACATAGAAATCTACGATGTCCTGCAGCTCCTTCTAAATATTTCTAATTTATTTTGCATCTTTCCGACACAGTTGTGACATTATACGTGTCTTTAAAAAATAATTAGCAGCAAGACACAAAGACAACTGGGATCATAAGACGTGGCAGCCCCTTGTACATCCAGCGCTGTTCTTCCCAGAGCAGCAGCTTCCCCCAAGCCAGTGAGAGCTGCAGAGCTGAGCTCTTCAGGAATCAGTGGGAAATGTTCTTCAAGAAACACATTCAAATGCCCTGTGAGTTTATGGGACAACAGATCAGAAGTCATCGTGTCCAAAGACTATTATCTTTTCTTTCTATTTTGTTTCAAGGACTGAATGGCTGGGATTCAATCTGCTCCCGAGTGAAAGGCTTCCTAAGCTGCAGAACCTCCACATTACCAGCTATTATTAAAAGTGAATAGAAAATAAATTCACCCAAACTAAATGCAAAATATAATCTTGTACACTGTACATCTAGGAAGTGTTTAAGGAGATTTGGGGCATTTAGCTCTCACTGACATCGGTGCTAAATGCCCAAGATAAAGCACTTAGGGAACCGTACAGTAACAGTCACAGAACTGCATGGTGTAAGTGTAAGCTAATTTCATCTTATTAACTAAATTCTCATTTTTTTAGTTTTGCTGAGAGGGTCCTAAATGTATTGTGGTCACTGTAAAGCCAGACATTCCAAGCTAAATGGAGCACGTGTTTCATGAAAGTTATTAAGCAACGGATTAGAAAACTTCTAATGTGGTTTTTTTCCTATAAATCTGCTCTAAATATTCAGATAATTGTATAACTTTCAAAACTGAGAAAATAATTTTACTTGATTACGATTAAATTTCCAAACCAGATAATTGTTCTTTAGAGAAAATAAAAACATCCAGCTGATGCATCTAATTTATAGCAGACCTTAAAATAAATCATACAGGTCATTAATTTTATATTGCAAAAGGCCTATAAATTAGATTAAATGCTCAGTTGCATATATTGCACAAGGAAATTAACAGTTCATATTTGGCTGCCTTTTCCAGGTCATCATTTCTTTGGGAACAACTCTTCAGCAACTTGGCATATCTTTTTCAAGGTAAACTGAGCTGACAAATGATTTATATATTTATTTCTAGGCTACACACTATACAAACTGCAGATCAAGGAAAAAATCCAAAAAGTTGTTGTGCTGGACTCCACATCCTAAAGAATATGGGGTTCTTCTAGCACCAGAGCTTAAATTTTGGAGTACCTCTGTTGCTGGTAAGTCCCAAAGCCAAGCACAGTCACAATTTCAAGTCAGTTTTTTGCTACCTGTGAATACACAGTGTAATTTAGTGAAAGACCAGGTACATTTACGTGTAGGCCAGAAGAAACGTTAGGGAGTCACATAGCTTTTCTGAGGCAGAAGAACTCACGCTCTTAGTGAAATACAACTGAAGGAAGCGTTTGGAAAAGTGTCTTAGTAACATAACTATCCTTGGGCTGTGGCATTTCTCCAGATTTGTCCTCTTCAGGGAGATTTCTAGGGCCTTCATTAGCTTGTTCACATAGACACAAGAGATGCCAAATGTAAGCCTAGACCCTTCTAGGTCTCCACTTCCCTGACAAGCCTTTGCTCCAGGACAGCGCAAATCCCTCCCTGCTCCTTTGGCCTCACATAATTTCCACTTCTACTTCTTGGTCATAGCACTGAAGGAAAAATTAAAAAGTAAGAAGATGGGAAAGAGGAGAACAGAATTGCAGGAAGGTTTTCAAAAAACTAAAATGGCAAATAACTACAATCCGTAACTGAAGTAATAACTTCACACAGAGGCAAGGTTTTCCTTTTGGTTTGGGGGGGAGTGTTTGCTCTTTTTGTGGATTTTTGGGTTTGTTTGTCTGTTTGTTGTTTTTCTTTTTTTGTTGGTTTGGGGTTTTTTCATAAAGTGTATATTAGTAACCCCATGGAAGCAAAACAGATTCCCTAATTACTTTAAGAGACTGCAGCTCTACTCAGCAGTAAGCTTGAATGGCATCTTGCAGCAACAGAGAGAGGAAAAATCCGGTCTTGGATTGCCAAATATTTAAATGGAAGTTAAAGAGCTGTTGGCAGGATGGTGGAGTTCTGATAGAAATTGTAAAGAACCTATCAGCTTGTGTTTTAGTGAGTAATTCTTGTATATTCAATTTTAAGTCTGTAGTTCCATCACTATGAAGTATACAGTGTCTGCTCTGAAGGTTAAACATGAAAACACGAATTAGAACCCCGACATTTTTCTCTTGTGCCTACACCAAATTTGTTGTGTGTGATCTTGGCAAGTCATTCAATACTGCAGTGCTCCATTGGTAAAATGAAAATAAATAATAGTAGTTATTAGACATGGCAGTTTTGTGGCTAAATCCATCAGTCTTTACAAAGTACTTCAATATATGGTGATGATGAAACCTATAGAAAAGCTTATAAATAGTTATTTCAAAATTCAAAGCCATCCATTCTAAATCCACAAATGCTAAGTAAAATATATTACAGCATAAATATCAAGAGGGATGGGAGGGAGAATAAGCACATGAAAACTTTAAATCATGAAATGCACATGAGATTTCTCAGTGTGTTCGTAGAATGATGGCTATTATTCTTGAAATGCCATATGGCTGGATAAATATCAACAGCAGGAACACCTATAGTTCAATGAATTTCCTACTAATACTTTGGCAGGTGGGTATCAAAATCCCTAAGTAAGAGCAGAGATGCCTTGTTACTGATAAGAGCAAGTTGAGGGGGATGGGCATCTCTGAACCAGAAACATGTTTTAGGATTCCTGGGAAAGACAAAGACTGGAGCAATTTGCCTTGGCAAACGAAGATAAATGATCTATCATGTCAGTTAACAAGTTAAGGAAATACAGCCCACAATTGCAGAGGGATGCACAGTGAGAGCAGAACACATTCACGTTCAGCATCCCATTTATAATGAAGCCATTATTTTGGGTTATATCTTAGTGCTTTCTGCTGTGATTTGCAGTGCCACAATGATGGTCAGAGGATACTCTGTCAAGCTACAAGTTAAACCACTACTGCCACAGTACAGCTGTAAATATACAGAAAATTACCATAGGCCAAACGAACTCAGCCTGTACTTATCTTTATCATCACTGTTCATGTTTTTTTCCTCTTTCCCCCTCAGAAAAGCATGTTTATAGGTGCATATAAAAAACTGGATCTTTGAAGAAGTGCTGCAGACCAGAAGGGTCCCAGTCTGCCTTCCTGGTCTGTCCTCCTCCCATCCTGCAATGCCTTGCTAAAACAGGTGTTCAGGGATGAAAAAGGAAGCATTGCTCCTGAATGCCTAGAAGCATACCCCAGCACAGACCCAGACAAAAAGTCTTTTCATTCCTCAGATATTTTTTTACAAGGCAGCCATTGATAAGAGCAGTCACCTGGCAGGGAGATACAGGTTGGGAACCTTCCTTTTCCAGTTTAGCCGTCCTATATAATTAAGAAGTTTCTGACATTTCTAAAAACAGACAGTTTCTCCTTTCTGTAATTTTCAGGAGTACAGAATCAGAGAAAGTCTCTCTCTCTTTTTTTTTTTCATTTTTATTTCTTTTTAAAGACTGAAAAATAAACTGAATTAGAATAGAAAATACAGTACTTTCCCCGAAAAGGACACTGCTTCCCTACAGAGCTTCTGAATATACCCTTCCCTATCTCTGCTTTCTGGCTCCCTACAGATTTAAATTACAGAAGCAGAATATTTGTCCTCAAAGTAACCTATTTTATTTTAATCAACATGGATGTTTTGATCTCTTTCCTCTAGACTTCCAGGCTGAATAGTCCCACAGAATTAATACGGCTGCTGAAATGTATAGGGTGAACTGAATCAGGCCTTTCATTCCTGCCCAGCAAATATTCTGATAGCTCTCACAGTCAACCCATGGACTCTGCTCTGCGTGCTCCTCTTTTTCCCACTTCAAGAGCCTCAAGCCTGCTGAAAGCCAATGCACTTCCTTTACCCTTACAGTTAAGCAAATTACATTATCATAAATCATAAGTAGATAAAGCAAATATAAACATCAGCAACGAAACAGGCAACCAGAACCTTCCAGCCTCGAAATCCCAAATACCTTCAAAGAGTATAATGAACAACTTTGGGAAATGCAGTACGTTTTTAGTACTGAGGTAAAAATCATTCCCATTCATTCTCTTCCTAAGAGTGTACAAGCCATGCTTACTGCCCATGGGAAAGTGGTGTCTAGCTGCACTGTGACCAAAGATCCCACACTGCCATATTTCACATACACTAAGGGTTGTTGAGCACAGTACAGAATTAGAGGGAAGGCTTTGTGGGCTAAAAATTCTTTTCAAATTTGCCCATACTGGTCTTATGGGAGTAAACTGTGGCTGTGTTGAAGTACGTGAGGGCAGAATTTAACCTTTTTTCCCTACATTAAATTCTAGATATAAAAGGCCTTATAAACATTTTAGTGACACCTACCAGCATGTTCTAGCACAAGCCAGTTCAGTAAAGGCTTTTCATATGTACTTCTCTTCAAGCACACACCTCAGTCACATTTTCAAGTGCTGTGCCAAATTGAGACTTGCAAGGGTAGCAACTGTTTTTCTTTTTATGATTAACTTGCATCTTTCCTCTCTTTGCCTTCTCCTGCTTTATGGAAAACCTCAAAATGGACTTGAATTCTACTTAAAAGTTGAAAAACATTTCCCTAGATCTCCAAACAATAGATTATTGGAAAAAGAGGGCCAACTGGCTTGCTCTACAACTTTACCAGCAGCAGTCTCAAAGACTCTCAGATAATTAGAGAGGTGCATTTGAAACTGCAGTGGATTTATGATGATCAATAAAACATGATTGTGTCAGTGCAAGACATAAACAAACACTGGACAATCTCCCTGGTCACAGGGTTTTAAAATTTCGGTAGGAATGCTGGCTTGGTATGCACCCCCACTAAGCTGTGCCATAAACCAGCAGAATAAGGATAAAATAAGGATTCAAATACAGGCATGGGAGGGTCAAGGCTAAAGCTAGAAGAATTGGGTTTATTTCATAGCCTACACTAACTAAAGCAAACTTACACAGAAAAAGCTAAACATAACTTCCTATCCTGAAGACCTCACCTTCAGATTATTATCTATGCCTGCCTGGGGAAAAAAATGTGATTCATTAACATCTCTGGGTCATGCCTTGAAGCTAACAGGAACTTCGATTGTGCAAAGAGTAGAACAATAAAACATAAATTTGCATTCAAGAAGTAGCATGTAATAAGTGTTTACACTTAAATTTGATGTGAGCTGTGTGTGCTTATTGCTTCTCAGGCTCAGGCCACATTTCAGCCCCTTGGAGACAGATCATAAAATCTAAGCGAATAGTTAGCTTGTGCAGCTCCTAAATGTGTCTTGCACATCATCAAAAAAAAAAAATTAAAAAATATCCCAATGCCTGGCTATTAAAGGAGAATGCCACATGCATGCACTAGAGGATAGATTAGTCTCCGTAATCCTCTGCTGTTACCCGCTACAAGACGATGGGGAGGTGGCAGTTGGTCTTTTCTGGAGGCTGAAAGACCCTTCATTCCACAAACTTTTTCAAGATCTACAACAACATCGCAAAACTTATTTCCACTGTTGTAAATGACCTGGGGCTTTCGGGCCAACTAAATCCCAAGGTCCAACATCAGAGAGAAATCTTAAACACCTGCAACTTTTTCAGTCCACTCATCTGTAGGATACCACTTGTATAAAGGTTTATTTACCAGTAGCAATGTACGTGCAGTACTAAGTAAGAAAAGTTTTCCATAACTGGAGCCTAGATATGGGAATGCAAGCCCAGGTATTCCAAAGCAAAGCCCAAGTATTCCAAAGCATAAACTCTGGTTTTGGTTTTTTTTTTTTGGTGGTGGTGCTGTTTTGTAGTGTTGTTTTGGGTTGTTTGGTTTTTCTTCCCCCCCAAGCTGTACTAGTCGGGAAAAGATAATTTTAATTCCTTTTCAAATTAAGGTGGGGGGGTGGGGGAAGAAAGAGGGAGGGGGGAATGCACGGACCATATACCTTGCAAGCAAAGAATAACAGCTTTTTAAAATCTAATATATATATTTTTTAAAACCTATCACTCTTTCTGCAGAACAAAAAAAACCAAAACCAAACAAAACTAAACAAACCCACCATCAGTGATAAAACAGCTGATGCTGAAAAGCACTGATTCTATTAGAAGATCTATCAGTTCTGTTTTCAGCCAGATACTTACTTTACAGGAAGCTTCAGCATGATTTGTAGCATCAGAGGCACAGCATTCTACATCAACTCCATAAAATACACGTGTTATACAGCATTTGTCAATAACCTTTTGCTTAAAAGTTCATGAAGAATTCTGGAGTACTGGGCCCACTTCTGCCCCCCCCCCCAGTTCAAGAAGGACAGGGAACTACTGGAAAGAATCCAGCAGAGGGCTACAAAGATGATCAAGGTAATGGAGCACCTCTCTTATGAGGAAAGGCTGAGGGACCTGGGTCTGTTTAGCCTGGAGAAGAGAAGACTGAGAGGGGATCTCATCAATGCTTACAAATATCTCAAGGGCGGGTGTCAAGAGGATGGGGTCAGGCTCTTCTCAGCGGAGCCTGGTGACAGGAAAAGGGGCAACAGGCACAAGCTGGAACACAGGAAGTTCTGTCTGAACATGCAGAAAAACTTCTTTACTTTGAGGGTAACAGAGCCCTGGAACAGACTGCCCAGAGGTTGTGGAGTCTCCTTCTCTGGAGACATTCAAAACCCGCCTGGATGCGTTCCTGTCCAGCTTGCTCTGGGTGAACCTGCTTTGGCAGGGGGATTGGACTAGATGATCTCCAAAGGTCCTTTCCAACCCCTACAATCCTGTGATTCTGTGATATACTCCCAGTAAAAGCTGCTATCATATTTGTGCAGTAAAATATTAGTATTCTACCTCTTGAAATGCTCGTTTTTCTGAGGAGGATAAACTTTTTGAACAGTCAAAAAAATTAAGTCAGCAGTGCTGCAAACTGATTGCTTTGGAAATCTTACTTCTGACTAGTAATTACTGAATCTGGGTTATTATTCTTGAAGTTCAACTATAGGAAAAATGATTTTACAGTTCATGAAACACCATCATTCTCTTCTCTCCAAGAACTCTATGGCAAAACAAAATAGATTGGGACATAGTCCTTCCAAATTGTCAAAGTGCCAACTAGCAGAAATCTGACCCAGTATTTGTCTATCCTTCAGATACACGTGTGTTTAGGAAAGAAACTTAATATAGTAGACTCTAAAATGTGGCAGTTTGGGATCTGCTGTATAAAGAGCTGAGAGACACATCCTTTTCCTGTTGCCAGCCTGAATGGAGAGAGCAACATCAGAAACGGCAAAATCTACAGCAGTCCCAAACTAAGCCTTCTTGTCTCTGCACTGATCAGACCCTTAGTCAACTCTAATCGGGATTTTTTTTTTCCAAGATAGACAAAGGTTATTTGATCAAAGATCTGACTGGGATTTAAAAGCTTAGATAAGGGAATTCAAGGATGAGAACGAAGAGAGAAATTACAGCCCTGAATTTGGTGAAGCAAGAGGGAAGTGGAAAGATAACTGGGCTATTGCAGAAGAAAGCAACTCATACACTCCAGGACATGAATGATGCATTTTTTAACTTTGGCAAAATAGTCATATTTTCTAAACCACCTTCCTATTTGTAAAATTAGGATATTACCTCACATCTAAAAGGTCTTCCATGAATAAGAATTTGAAGTGCATAGCTATGGGGATTATAGGAATAATTGAGAAAGCTGTAAGACAAGTGAGGCCTGCAAACAGCAATGCAGAATTAAAGAGCACAAATTGCATGCTGACAAGTGATGCAAATCAGAGTCTGGGGTTGAACCTCAGAGAACACCTAAACAAAGTTAGGAACACAAGTTGGATTCAAGCCTGCATTAAGACACAATGTTAAAGGATTAAAATTAGTCCAAGGAGCTCAAATAACACAAATTAATATTCATGGAAAAGAAAAAAAAAAAAAAAGCAGCCAAAAAAACCCCCCAAAACCACAATTAAGTACAAAGTTTGACCTTGGTATGGCACAACTACCAATCCTCAGGCTTCTCAGCTGAGGTAGAATATAAACCTGCCTCCTTTTAAACACAAGAACTCTTTTTGGGATGTATACATAAAGAGGCTGACAAAAGATAATGGTAGTTCCTTTTCTCCATTCCAACTGACAAGTTTAGTATAAGAAGAGCCATGTTGCAGGTCATTTGTGCTATTCTAGAAAATGACTCTGAATTGAAACAAAACAAGTATTACCAACTCCGCAATAAGCGTCCACACAATCATGCATGCAAGAAAACAGAGGCTGAAAAAGCAAAGTACATTAGGTCAAAAAAACAAACAGAAAAACAGGCTAGGCAAAAACAGTTAATGAAAGACAAGCTTTCAAACAAAGCGTACTAAAATTAAAAATTCATTGCTATTGTAGAAACTGAAACTGTTGTCAATGCCCTTGTCTTCTGTGGCATGTTATACTTGTGGCTGCTGCTATTTTACCATATGCCTGAGGACTTTTATGGGGAAGATGGGCAAGTTAGGTGGCAGTGTCGACCTGCTTGAGGGTAGAAAGGCTTTGCAGAGGGATCTGGACAGGCTGGATCGATGCGCCGAGGCCAATAGTATGAGGTTCAACAAGGCCAAGTGCTGGGTCCTGCACTTGGGTCACAACAACCCCAGGCAGCGCTACAGGCTTGGGGGCAGAGTGGCTGGAGAGCTGCCTGGCAGAAAAGGACCTGGGGGCGTTGGTCGACTGTCGGCTGAACATGAGCCAGCAGTGTGCCCAGGTGGCCAAGAAGGCCAACAGCATCTTGGCCTGTATCAGGAACAGCGTGGTGAGTAGGACTTGGGAGGTGATCGTTCCCCTGTACTGGGCACTGGTGAGGCCCCACCTCGAGTGCCGTGTCCAGTTTTGGGCCCCTGACCACAAAAAAGACATTGAAGGGCTGGAGCAGGTCCAGAGAAGGGCAACGGAGCTGGTGAGGGGTCTGGAGAATAAGTCTTATGAGGAGAAGCTGAGGGAGCTGGGAGTGTTCAGCCTGGAGAAAAGGAGGCAGAGGGTAGACCTTAATGCTCTCTACAACTACCTGAGAGAAGGGTGTAGAGAGGTGGGTGTCCATCTCTTCTCCCAAGTCATGGGCAATAGGACAAGAAGAAATGGCCTCAAGTTGTGCCAGGGGAGGCTCAGAATGGATATTAGGAAAAATGTTTACACTGAAAGGGTTATTGTGCATTGGAATGGGCTGCCCAGAGAAGCGGCTGAGGCACCATCCCTGGAGGTATTTAAAAGATGGGTTGTCATGGTGCTTAGAGACATGGTTTAGTGATGGTTTTTCTCAGAGTTAGGTTGATGGTTGGACTAGATGATCTTAAAGGTCTCTTCCAAACTAGGCAATTCTATGATTCTAAGGGCATTACTGGTGGCCTGTGGTGCATGGGGGCACGTGGAACAGACATCCATGACAGAGCTTCTTATCCCAGGCAAAGATGTGATGACCAAGGTGGTCCCTTTTAGCTAAGTGGTTCTAGGAAAGAAACTGTTAGGACAACTTACTACTATTATTATTATTTTATTTGTGCATTGGAAAGATGGAAATACCTTCAGCAGCTTTCAGTATTAGAAGTGAAATGAGAAGGTTTGGGAAGGGTAAATACATTAATATTAGCAAAACTGGCAGCAATTACGTTTTTCCTTAGCTTCATGTTTACATAGAGGAAAGGCCCCTTTGGGTTTCCGTGGTTGAATGCAAACACGAAAAGCTGTGTACTTCCACAGTGTACAACTATACATTTCAACTATTTATTATGCAAATTATGCAAGACTTAACTAAGAAGATTACATTACATACACTTTATTCATAAAAACTGTTTTTATAGAAAATGAATAACAGATGTAATAGAAAGTAAATGGAAACCAAAACTGATGATAATCTATAACGATAATTCACCCTATCCATTTTCTTTGTTTTGAGACTACAACTTAGATCAGTATATATATGTTTAAATAGGAACCAGTAATAAATTGTGTTGATATTGAGGTCAGGTTTCTGCAATACACCAAATGTTAAGCTTCTAGTCCATAAATGCTTTCACTGCAAATAAACCATAAATCTATTATCTTTACAGCAGCTGCAATCTGGAAAATGTGTTCTCTTTTAATTTAGTTGCCTCATGAATATCATATTAACCAAGAAGCCACCTGAATGAGAAATATGTTATAAAGTAAAAAAAAAAAATCCAAACAAGAAATCTAACTGGATGATCAAGATGACTTTTTTTTCAGCCATTCCCTCCTTTCCTGTCATCAAATAAAAGTAAGGTTTCTACAAGATAAAATGGTCTGTTCTTGTAGGGATTACAGTACGTAGCTAAATTCTTAACAACGGTAAGTCTCATTTAGAGACGACTAGAAAGTTAATTTCCCACCCTAAGTCACAATTTTGATCTTGTTCTGATTAAAAGTAAAGAGTCAATTTTTGCTGGAGGATATGAATTCAAATACACACACACACACAAACTCCAAAACAAAGTGCGTATCAATTATGCTTATACATTCTAATATAATAATTTTAATCTAAAAGTCAAAATGAAAAACCTGAAACGAGACACTTTATCATCATCAAAGTAAGAAACTCAAAATTACTTGTTTTGACACTTCACAGCTGAAATATTTGACAAGAGCATGTCAAATCTGACACAGTTTTTCAATTCCAGCTTGTTGTTTCTTTGAACATTTTGTGACTAAGCCTATATAACACCTGGTAGTATTAAATAGAAGCCAGGTATTCTACTTTTCTAGAGTTTTTCTGTTGTTGTAAGAGGATTTATAATGCTCAGAGGTTTAAAAATACTACATTCATTCTCCTGAATTTTATTCTCACCTCCCCTACCTCTTCCAAAATGCAATCTTTTTTCTCTCTCTCTTTTTTAACTCTCACTTGACTAACGAGAGCAAGTCCGATCCATCCGACCTAGTGCATGGCCACATGAACTACTGAAACAGTGCAAGTGAGGAGGAAGCAATCTCCAAAGCAGGCAGGAAGGGCAATGAGGAGATGAAGGATGAGAAAGAAGAGCCTAGGAACTCTGAAACGAATTCTGCCGCGAAAGGATTCCTAACAGAGGGCCTTGGGTTTATATCTCAGGGTGACTGAGGTTGAATTGCAAATACATACTGGCTGGCTTGCAAATTCAAAGGAGAGTTACAAACACCCACACAGGAAAGCAGAAACATGCAGCTGGAGAATATCATGGAGCAACTGTATTAATAAAGACTCATGCTGGCTTCCAGTTCTCTATGGAGGCCAAGATAGCGTTTTCCAATGGTTTTTTAGTTCAACTGCTGACTCATCAAAAGAATAACCTGCATAGTGATGAACTCCCTTCTCTTTAACACTTCACCCTTTGGAAAACACTGATTTTACAATACATGACATTTGCCTTTTACAGTCAGCCTCCTAACAACTCTGGTGAAGAAAAAAAGCTGTAATTATTCAGCTCAGATGCACTACTGCCCATTTAATATTTACAGGATTCACAGTATCACCAAAGGGAAAAAAATAAACAAAACAGGTAACGCTTGAATAGAAGAAAAAATTAAATACAACTCAAAGTGCTTATTACTGGATAACCACCACATTCTATTCTGCTACTAAATGCAGATTAAAATCCCAATGGACTCTGCTTTACTAACTACAGTAGTTAAGGAAGGCTGCACTAAAAACTGTAAATGGCATTGCATCCCTGTAACATAAGCAGCCCTTTAACACAGTTCAATTACATCTATAAAGAAAAGGAACAGAGCTCCTAGCATCAGCTGTGAAACAACATATACTTGAAATATTACCAGAGATAGGTTAAATGGAAAAGTTTTTATATTCCATTTGTGGAAATCTCCCTATTCAAGTCAAAGATTTTTTACTCAGTAAAGTGACATGAGATAAGTGATGCTTGCCTAAAGTCCAAAAAAGTCACCACGAGAATATATTAAAAGAAAAAAAATTATCTGCTTATAATGGAACCTAGGCAGTGTTCATATTAGAAGATAAAAGTTCTAAAACAAGCAAGAATAAAATCTGATTATAAAAGCTTTATTTCATCACATAAGAACTCTAACTAAAGTAGCATTTTAAATGTCTTTATCTTGTCTGCAGCCAGAAAAAGTATATGTTAAAATCACATTAGAGCCACATATATCATTGACAAATGCAAGGAGGAGGCCTCAAGCTAAGACAGCACTTGAATTCATGCTTGTGTTTTATCTAGTTGCTGAGTTCAAGGTGAACCCTTTTGTACTTAAAGGTACCCACACAGAATGGTTCAAGAG
Source organism: Numenius arquata (assembly GCF_964106895.1). NCBI lineage: Eukaryota > Metazoa > Chordata > Aves > Charadriiformes > Scolopacidae > Numenius > Numenius arquata. The sequence continues at coordinate 24,380,906 of NC_133587.1, read as the reverse complement.
AGCTGGGTGAGACCTTGAAAGGTCACATTGTCCAGCCATTGACTCCAAGGCAGGAACAGCTACCTTTCTGGACAGAATGACATTTTGGACATATGTCTGGGAGTCCTGGTGGACAATAGGATGACCATGAGTCAGCAATGTGCCCTTGTGGCCAAGAAGGCCAATGGCATCCTGGGGTGCATCAAGAGTGTGGCCAGCAGGTCGAGGGAGGTCATCCTCCCCTTCTACTCTGCCCTGGTGAGGCCCCATCTGCAGTACTGTGTCCAGTTCTGGGCTCCCCAGTTCAAGAAGGACAGGGAACTACTGGAGAGGGTACAGCAGAGGGCTACCAAGATAATTAGGGGCCTAGAACATCTCTCTTATGAGGAGAGGCTGAGGGACTTGCATCTTTTTAGTCTGGAGAAGAGAAGGCTGAGGGGGGATCTGATCAATGCCTATAAATACTTAAAGGGAGGGTGTCAAGAGGATGGGGCCTGTCTTTTTTCAGTGGTGCCCAGGGACAGGACGAGAGGAAATGGGCACAAACTTGAATATAAGAAGTTCCATCTAAACATGAGGAGGAACTTCTTCACTTTTGAGGGTGTCAGAGCACTGGAACAGGCTGCCCAGGGAGGTGGTAGAGTCTCCTTCTCTGGAGACACTCAAAACCCGCCTGGACACGTTCCTGTGCAACTTGCTCTAGGTGGACCTGCTCTGGCAGGCAGTTGGACTAGATGATCTCCAGAGGTCCCTTCCAAACCCATATCATTCTGTGATTCTGTTTATCTAACCTGCTTCAGTGATGAAGACTAGTCAGAGTTAATTTGCTCTCCCAGCCTGCACGTTTAGAAGTCTGCCTTGCTGCAATGTAAGTCATTACTTGCTGCTGAGGAAAAGTTATTCCTTTCTTCCCTGTGGAAGCCTTTTACACGCTTGAAGGTCGTTACCATGTCACCTCTTAGTTTAATTCTCTCTAGCATTGTTCTTTCCTTTTTTTTTTTTCATAAGGCACTCCTCAACTAGCCCGTGTATTTCGTAAAGTGCAGCACTTGAAACCAGAGGGAATATTTCTGTTGGGATCTTACCATTGTCAATTAGAGCAGATGCATCACTCTTGTGATGTCTTCTATCTATCTTCATATTAATCCTTACATTTCTCTTGACGTGTCATCCCATCAAGATGTTTGCTACTTTTGAAACTGTGTTCAAGTGTTATGCCTGACTCTGGATCTGGCCTATGAACCCACTCCATTTGCCCGTTTCTGAGGAGAAAAAGGTTGGTGTTGGTCCAAATCCAACTTGAAAACACACTCCTACACGCTGCCTTTGGTCAAGGGACATGAAAATATTACACAAGCTGCTTCAAGCAGAGAATTTACAAGGACGCTTAGCACAACTGATTGCTTAATGTTGACAGCAAGGAGTGCTAATTGAAGCTATGTTTATTAGATGGATGAGGAAAAAGAAAAGAGGAGGAAGGGGAGGAAGTGTTCCATGATGAGACACAGCACCCAGAACTCACAAACATTACCTCAGGGCAATGTTTTATGCTCATTTGTCAGAAGCCACAAACAAAAACAAAACCCACGTGCACTTAGCATGGTTCCTCTGCATACTTCTCCATGGAAAGTAATCTCCTGGGTTCTTCCAGTTCCTGCTGTGATTATGCAATTCTCTAGTTTAGTAAATACGACATCTGCCAATTGCACCGCATTAACAGTCCCAGCTCAGCCCTCATCAAACCTAATAGCTGGATATAATTTCACACTGCTGGCAAGCTTGCAACATTTCCTTGTACTAGATGAGAAATGCTCCTGTCAAATTACCTTTCCTTCACTCTGTAGAAAGCCCCCAGCACATGCTTACCCTAACTTCTGCCTTCTCAAATTGCTTCGGCATTCATTTTCCTCAGGAAGCATGAACCACACCGGGAATTCAAAACACACTCACACCAGTTACATCAACTGTGTTCTCAGTCTAAGAGGCTGCGGCCTCAATAGATTTTGAAACTGGGGCTGCTATATAGCTTTCTTCTTGCCAGCGCTTTCAAGGTTATAAGCAGAACTGCTCGGTACTTCAGACAGTCCAATGATACCACAATGACTTTTATCAAAAGAGTCAAACGCTGCTTTTATTTTTTTTTACTTTTTTAAAATAAGAACTTTTTTATTCCCTTTGTGGAGAAAACCAGTAGGATTCAACTGAGCATGTGTCTCGTGTGATAACTGTCTTCAGCATAATTCAAAGCAAAGCAACTTTCGGGGCATTGCTGCACAGTAGTCCTGCAGGAAACACAAGCTTCGGGTCCAACCCTCCTTCTCCTGCAATCTGTGCAAGTGCAGGGATCTGCAGCACTGTTGCACCAGAAACATGCCAAAAAGTCCTTAATAAATGTGCTAACTCAATGTAGGTCTGGGATTATTTTACTCGGTGGGTCTCTCTCATCACCTGACATTATGAATTCCCTCATCTACCTCCTTCACAGTCTCAGGAGTCTCTTCCCCTAAAGGTAACAGCCCTACTGAACTTCAAATTGTTTTAGAGGAATCTCGTATTCAGCATGGCAGTAGATTTAAAGAATTTTGCTTTAAATGGCCTGTATGCAGTGTTAATAAATTGTTGCCCAGGACAAAATAACTTTTCAAACTATAAAGACCTTTTCCTCATTTTCTACATTTGTTTACAGTGTAGAGAGCTGGTGTCTCTGTTATTTACCATCAACTCCAAGTTAAGTGTGAGACAAAACCTAGAGTTTGAGTCAAGTGTTTGCTGAGTTTTAAGTGCCTGTGGGAGGATGTAAACTCTGAAGAAGAATATTTACAGCCAAACAAAAACAGTTTTCCCCAAGGGATTTTTAAACCTTCAGTGAACTATGAGTATTGATCTTACTCTAAAATTGTGGAAATGAGTTTCTGTGAAATGGAATTTAATACCTAAGTCAACCTTATGATAGTCTTAATTTACCCACTATTTACTAGCAATATTTCAAACCATGCAGTCAGAGGAAATGAAAATGGCAAAAAGCACAAAAAAATAAAAGTAAGAACAAGGATGAAAGTAAAAAAAATTACTTCTTCAGAGGGAGTTCTTAGTAAAATACATATGATACATAAATAGAATTTACACTTAAAGGTCACTGGGATCCTCTAACCCAATTGTCCCCATTTACACATCATGTACAGAAAAAAAAATACGTAATTTTGAATGCAAAGAGAAAAAAAACCCACGTTGTCTAATATTGTATTTCTCTTAATATTTCTAAGATAAAAGCTGAAGGTCCTAATGTGTAACGAGGAAAGTTTGGCTTCAGCTGTTTGGTTTCTTTTTTTTGGGGGGGGAGGGGGAGAGGGCGTTGGTTGGTTGGTTGGTTTTTTGTTTGTTTGTTTTTTCGAACAAGTAAGAGTTTGAAGAGTTTACAAGAGTAAAGCTCAGGCAATACAGAAAATGTGACTATTTCCGCAGTAGATAAATGCTAGATAAACACTGCTTAATAGTAGTTTATCCCATAAAAATAATTCTACCCCTCTCTGAATGCTGATGCCTGGAGACAGCAGCAGTCCAATGAATATAAATTATACCAGCATTCTGGAATATACTTTGACAGAAGAAAAATTACAATAACAGCCTTCTTATTTTGACTGATGGTGTTTGCAAAAGAATATAACATTTTCAAGGCTTCTTGTGGCAGCACTTCAACAAGCAGCGCACCCTCACTTAAACAACTGAGAGCTTTAATTGTGCACACTTTCAAAAGATCCTTTGATTCAGTTCACGAAATTCATGTCGTATTCGGTTTGGTTATTGTAAAACACAAATGCACAAAAAGCTTGTGTTTAAGAACCTGCATCCTTGATTTACAGCATTTTTGTCAGCAAAAACGAAGCTCCGAGGAGGCGGAGGGGAGGAGGGATGGAGCGCTCCCGGGGGAGAGCCGCATCCTGCGCGGCCGCCGCTGTGCCCTCTGGCGGGGACAGCCCGGCTCCCGCCAGCGCAGCCCCGCGGCCTCACACCTTGGTCACAAACCCCTGGGTTTTTTAACAAACACCCAGAGGCAGCCAGACAAGTTCCGGCATGCCTAGCAAAATCATCTGACTCGAATTGATCTGACCTGATTTTACCCAGCAAGGTAATTCTGAGGAGCTGGCAAAAAAATTGCCTGTGCGGTTTTTTTTCCTGTCTCTGTTGGAATCACGGCATATCCCTTTGGTAGCATCCCCAGAAATCCTCTCCTGGCTCCAGCTCTGCCAAGGCATACTACACGCTTGCGTTTCTTGATACTGTTATTTCATTCAGTTTCAATAAGGTGTTTTGCTGCTGAGTATTCAAAGAATGTGTCAAAACAGTCTCCTTTAAAGAATTTGCAGCTACTTCAAAGATTTATTTTTTACTTTAATTCTTCACAGGTTTTATGTGAGCTACCTGAAGTATACAGTAGGTGCTAAACGGAATAAAACTTTGAAACAGCACTTTTTATTTTGACTCACAGAGCCTGATGTTGAATTTCCCTGGCTTTACATAATTATCCTCTTCTTACTGATTAGACACAGTCCCTCATTGCATTTTTCCAAAGAGCAGAATTAAAGACAAAAAAAAAAAAGTAATTATGAAAACATGTTAAATACAGCTCTGATTATGTTAATGACATTTAATTATTGCTGTCATAATACAGATTTTTTAACCAAGAGGGAAGGAAAAGACACGGAGGCTATAAACATCTAGCTGTCAAAACTGACATCAGATTGTCCATCTTACTAGCTGAAGAACACAGTCGCTTGGCATATCTTCTCCAGAAAGTGTTAAATATCAAAATAATATTTGCCCGATTATAAACTCCTTGATACTTCATATCACATTCAGGAAAACACAAGACACTAATAAACGATTTACAGGTAAGCAAGCTGTTTGTGTATCTTCTATTTAGCACCTCCTGATGCACACATTGATGACTACTACAACTTAATAGCCTAAATTAGTGATATGCAGTAATTATTTGTCCTTGCCCACCGTTAAATTATCTTTCATTCAGTCAGCATTGACATTTTCTTTTTCCAGATACCATAGCTGGAAGGTTAATAAACTTTGTGAGCTCAGTCCACTGCCACACAATATAGTAATTTTCTTCTTCTAATCTCACCACCACACTTCATTTTCCTGTATAACTAACATTAACAAACACCAGCATTTGTTGCCTACAGCCCCGAGAGCAGCAGCATGAATTTTGCAGCAGTACATGAAAAGCCTCCTCCTGGTTTTTTCCCTTTGGCCCCAAGTGACATGTGAGCCCCAGCAACCTGCTGAGCTACCTTGTCATTTAGCAATTCCCAAACCCAGTGGCAGGCCCCAGCCTGGGAAAATCCCCGCTCTGTCTGGCACATTATCTCACCGGACATTTCAAATAACTCCCCAGTCTCTCTTGTTCGGGTCAGTTATGCCGTGACCACAAAACTCCTCACGTTTGTATCAAACCCTTTAGAAAAGAAAGAAGGGGCAATTCTGTTGCACCAGGGAGGCCAGTGGACACACTTCATCTGATAATGGTCCGGCTGTTATTTTGAATATAAAGGCCCAGCTTTTGAAAATATGCATAAGCTAGAAGCTGCTGCAGCAAGGTGCCCTGACACACAAACCCCACAACTTTCCTCACTCCTTCCCCAAACATCTATCCGCAAACGCACCGAGCTTCCCTTTGGCAGCTTTCCCCTCCACAGCACAGGAATGCGGGATACAGAAGGCTTTAGCGATCAAAAGGGAACCCCACGCTGTGGGAAACAGTGGCCCGAGAGAAAGCACTACAGGTGCTGCGTGTCGTGCATTAACAGGTGTCTCCGAGAAGGTCTGACAAGGGGACCCTAATACTATCACAAGCAAACTTGGTCAACACAGTGAGCCCCTCGCTCCTTCCAACAGGTTCTCGCAGCCCTGTGGGGCTCCTTCCATCATCTTGCTCCTTCTCTCACCGCCTGGTTTCCAGGGAAGGCTGCAAGCTACTGACTTCCGCGGGGGAGGAGAGTGCCCGCTAGCTCTCCCAGGCAGGATCTGCAGGGAAACTTTGCCTCCCCTTCCGCGGCTCTCTGCCGGGAGAGCAGCGGGGCCCCGCCGCGGGCGGGCGGGGGGCAGGCTGCCGGGCCGCCCCGGCCCGCCGCTCCCCGCTGCCTCGGGCTCCCGGGGGCGCCTCTGGCCCCGTCCCTCCCTCCCTCCCTCCCTTCCCGGCGCTTGAGTGGGAGCCCTTCGCCTTCGGGAGCGCCTCGTACACGGCTGGGAAGGAGGCTCCGGGGACCCCGAGAATGGGCTGGGGAGAGGAACAGCACCGTCTCCCGGTGACCGTGGGGCAGATTTATGAAGGGAGGAAAGTCCCGAATTCTCATTAAAATATGAAGTAATGGAGAGCTCTCTCCGGTGGAGGGAAGGGTGAGAAGCCGGGACCACCGCCACCCCAGGCTTCTCTTGGGAGCAGGGGGAGCCAACCCCCACAAGCCGTTTGCCCTCTCCGAGTACGCGGCCCACAGAGCTGCCACCAGAGCCCACACCGCGCCGGTGCGGCGGGGAGACGGCCCCGGCCCCCCCTCCCCCGGCCCGCCCCGGCCCGGCCGTGCTGCCCCGGGGTCCGCGGCCCCGCCCGGCAGGTACCGGCCTCGCTTACCGCGGCTCTGCCTCGGCGTCTCCCCGCCGGCGAGCTGGCAGCGCTCGCTCAGGCACTGGAAAAGTAATAGAAATCCAGCGGCTAGTTTGCTTCTCCGCAGCCTCGCCATAGCACGGAGCCTGCCGAGACAACTCTCCGGGGTCCGGGATGCGCGCCGCTCCTCGTCGGGGGTGGGAAAGTCCGGGGGGGGGGGGAGGGGGGCGCAGCGGAGAACAGCCTTTAGCAGGCGCCGAGTCGCCCTGTCCTCGCACCGGCTCTCATTTAGCGGGGCAGCAGGGACAAGCCAGCGGGGCTGAAAGCGCTGGACCGGGTCTGGGGGGAGGCGAAGGAGGAGGGGAGGGGGCTCTGTTCCCCCAACTTGCACGGCCGCGCCACTCTCAGTCCAGCGGCATCACCGCTGGGGAAAACAAGCCCAGCCTCGCCTGCGAAGTGCCAAACTCTTCCCTCCTCGCAAGCCTGCTGATAGATTTTAGGAGAGCCACTGAGATCCTCCCTTCCTGGCTTGCCCCCACCCAGCTCCCTTCCCCCGCAGGGTGCCTTAGGGACGGAGCCTCCCCTCGGCACACCGCTGCCGACAAAACCCCTCCAAGGGAAACGAGCTGGGGGAAATCTTCCAGCCGGAGCCGGCGGGGCGGCCCTGAGCCCCGCGGGGCGGGGGGAGCAGGACCCGGAGGGCGGGCGGATGCGCCGCGGGAGAGGATGTGCGGGCGGAGGAGACGCACAAGTTCTCCTTCTCTTTCGGGGCGGTTTCCGCGGCCGGCGCTGCTAGTGCGGGGCCGAGGGCAGCCGCAGGAGGCGAGCGCTCCCCCCGGCCCGCAGCCGCCGTGCGCGCCCGCGCTGTCGCCGCCGCCCGCTGCGCAGGGGCGGGGGGGGACACTCGCCCGGGGCCGGGTCCCGGCCACCCCTCTCGCTCTGCCCCCCGCCTCCCGCCGCAGGAGCGCGGTGGGGCGCAGGCGCCGGGGCTGCACCGTCTCTCCCGCGGCTGCCGGCGGTGGAGCGCTCCCGCAGCCGCGCTCCGCTCCGCGGGCTGCAGCTCGGCCACGGCAGCGAGCCGCATGGAGGTCTCGCACCCGGCTGTAGCGCGGCTCCCCGCGCAGAGCGGCTCGCTGCCCCGCAGCGCCGGGAACCTACAAGGGCAGGGCGGAAGACTGGGCCCGGTGCTCGCTCGCCCTTTTGCGCGGCCGCGGAACGGCACGGTGTGTGCGTGGGCAGAGGATGGCGGACGGCACGGGTAGCTCGGCGGGACGGAGAGAGCCCAGCCCGCCGTCGCCTGGTTACTCAGAAGTTGCTCCGTAAAGATAACCGTCCGTGTTACGGAGTGACAAACTAAAACATCCCCCAAATCCGCCTTCCCTGACCCCCGCAATTGTCCCTGTGCTGCCGGGAAAACTAGCCCCCCCTTTACATTCCCCCCTCTCCCCGCCCCCCCCTTTTATTTTATTTTTCCCTTCGCAAATCGAAGAGTTGGTTATGTTGGTTATGTACGCTCATGGCTGCGAAAGTGCAAGGACTGAGGGCTCCTTCCTGCAAAAAAAAATCGATCTAGATGCTTAATTTAACGCACCGTGAATAATCCCGTCCCCTGCATTAATCTGGGAACAACGGCGCGGAGACAGAAAGGAGCAGAGGGCCCATCAGTCAAACCCACACAAGCGAAAGGGGCAACGGGGACCTGGCGGCGGCTTTTTCCCAGTTCAGCAAACTGTGGAGCTGGTAATCAGCCGAGCTCCACGTAAAGAGTCGGGAATGCCCCCCGCTTCTCAACCCATGCTACAAAGTAATTAAATTAATTAGGGCGACAATTAAATTAATCAAATAAATAGGGCTACAGAATGTCAAACACAGCAGATAACTAATACTTAATCACAAAAGAACAACCAGTAACGAGACTGTGTTTTCCCCTAATTTACTGCTGTTTCTGAGATTAAGAATTCATCAGCTCCATTGTAATTGTCTTGCTCTTTAATCTTTGATGTGCTTATGTGTAAACAGAAACAGAACACTTGTGATTTTAGGAAGTATGTTTTAAGTATAACCAGAAATATGCAAAATCTTTTCAACATATATTCAAATAGGATACTGGAGGCTAACACCACTAAGGTTTTTATACTTCGGGCCCTTCTAGTTCAACCTTTTTATGTATACCGTTGGAAAAAAATAAAGATCCTTTTCAACAACTCCGAATATTGTAAAAAAATAACTGCAGAAATTCTTTCCTAGGAGAAGATGACACTGAAGATCTTATGCTAAGTAACAGCAGGAATGAAATCCCGGCCTTGCTGCAATCTATGGGAACTTGGAGTGTTACTACCCCGTATACCAGGTGATTAGAAGTACGCCACAGACTTTGGTGCAGATTTGGTGAAGTTATTATTAAAGCTATTGCTGTTTCTGAAACAAAATCAGAGAGGGAGGTTTCTTCATGCTGTTTGAATACCAGTTTTTTCCATGACGCTTGGTGGGATTGCCCAATTTTCCGCAAGTTTGGCTGGAGTTGCGGAGAAGGCTATTGAGCTTTTGGCCTTTCCTGGAAAGGGTAGGGAGGTAGTGTTAAAGAAGGACTGCCTCTCCCTCAGCTGTTTGTCAGCAATACTGTTAGATGGGTTTAAGAACAGTAAGGTCTGGAGAACTTTCTAAATCTGTTTTCATCTGTACTTTTTTATCATAAATTAGCATATTATACATTTAGAGTAAATCTTAAAATACAAAATACTTGAATGATTTGAGAATAAAAGTTTACATGTTGATAAAACAGATAATAATAAATCCTTCAAGCCCCCTATGTGTAACATAAAAAAGCCTAAATGAAGGCAACTCAATTTTTTTTCATTTGCTGTGTGCTTCTAAGTCTTATAGAGTTTCATAGTATTAGATTTATATTCTGCATAGATGGACTACAAACACTTTGTGTGCTGAAGAAAGGAAATGATTAGCAATAGTCAGCTGAAGCATGCAGTTGCAGATAAAAGTACTAGCTACGTAATAGGTCCCACAGTTCTAATTTGCAATGCTCTGTGCAGTGGTGTGATAGTTTTGCAGTGTGCGTGCTGGGAGGTTAGCATACAGTTACTGCATTCAGCACCTCTTGTGCTCCACAGTAAAAATCAAACCATGCGCCGCAAGGAAGGCTGTATGCATTGTATTGAAATAGATAATCGGGACATAGCTATAACTTGGTATAATTGTGTGTAAAAGCACAAGCAAAGCATTTCATTGCACTGAAAAAAAAACAAAACCAACCCTCAGATGAAAGCTAATAATGAATTCTATAATGATTAATGACAACTGTCATTGCTGGAGAGGCATTCATAACAGAGAAGTATGTGTTCATTGTTTTTTATAAAGCAAAAGTAAAACTGAAAGAACAACTTGAAGGCTTGCTGAGGTTATGAGCTATATTTACTTGGAACTCAGTGGCTGTGATAAGTTTTCATTTCTCTTGTGTGCTTTTATCTTTGCCATCCTTGCGCATTATCTCACCTCTCTTAGGGATATATCTTGCAGCAGCATAAACAGCAGTGGCTCCATGGAAATCAATGTGAATGCTTTCATTTTCACCAGTCAAGAGTATGGCCTTATATTTTTCTCTTCTTGCGTAGCTCCAGCATTCCTGATTATAGCATCAATCATTCAGGACAGAAGGGTGGGAAGATTCTCCCTGTTCATTGTGTTCCACTGTCATACTGCTTGCAAGTGCTCACTCTCATTCACACATTCACTTAAGAATCTGCTTTTTTTTTTTTTGTCTTTTTTTTTTTTTCTTTCTGTATCAACACAGTCTTTTCAACCTACACGTCTTCTGGGTTTATTGCATCTGATTATGAAAAGCAAAGTTTTTAACATTTATTTTTTCTGTCTTTTTTAACATGCTGTTATATATTCTGCTTTGATAGGTACAGGTGAGGCACCCCTCAGCTGTGCTCCATTCAATGCTAGCCTGGAAGGATACCAGCTTTTGAATTTGAGAAATAAGGGGAGGATCTTTGCTTCATTTGGGAAAAAGAAACCAGTAAGTAATTGCAGCATCCGTGAGAGCGCAGAGAATACCTCTGTATTCTATTCCAGGAACAAACCAAAGTGAGTTTTCCTGTTTAGTAAACTTGCAGTTGCTGTTGCTCTGCAGAGGATTGTGCCTACATATTAATAAATAGACTACAACCAGCAATATCTTCTTCTGTAACTGAGCAATGTCTAAAAATTACCTACCTTCCCAGCTGCAGAGAAAAAAATTAGGTAATTTTAGAGACATAAATAATACTTAATCTGCCAGGACTAGTCTCCACAGGGACAAAATTGAGTACGTCATCTTTATGGGGCAAGTAGTCTGCAGCTTGGTGTTAGGAGTATCACAGATTGAAGCTGCACAAAGACTTTAATGCCCTGGAGTGAGTTTGCCACAGAGATTCATCTTCCTCCCTTTGGAGCTCTGCTGATAGCTGATCGGGGCTCGAGAAGGTGAATAGTATTGCTGTTGGGAATTTGGCTGAGGCATTAGGTATTGTCAAAGTGAGGTGTTAGAGCTGTGAATTTAGAGTGCTGCCCAGCTGGCAGCTGCCTTTGACTCTGCCAGTTCAAAGGAAGAGCACAGCATTGTTTGGGCATGTTTAGTTTGGAGAAGAGGAGGCTGAGGGGGGACCTCATTGCCCTCTACAACTCCCTGAAAGGAGGTTGTAGAGAGGTGGGTGTTGGCCTCTTCTCCCAAGGGAATCATGACAGGAGCAGAGGGAATGGTCTGAAGTTGCGGCAGGGAAGGATTAGATTAGATATTAGGAAGAATTACATTACTGAGAGGGTGGTCAGGCACTGGAACAGCCTGCCCAGGGAGGTGGTGGAGTCGCCATCCCTGGAGGTATTTAAGAAACGTGTAGACATGGCACTTCAGGGCATGCTCTAGTGCCCGAGATTGTTGGTTTGTGTCTGTTTGTGGGTGGGAGTGGTGTGTGGTTGTGGGTGGTTGGGGGGGGGTTTTTTGTTTGTTTGTTTGTTTGTTTTGTGGTTGGACTCGATGATCTCAAAGGTCCCTTCCAACCATGAAGATTCTGTGATTCATTTTAGCCGAATCACTAAAGGGCCGTGCAAAACTTAGTATGAAGAAGAGAGGTAGCTTCCTTCTAAACAGGGAAATATGGTAGCTTTCCAGAGAAGTGGCACTGCACTCTTAAATGAGTCTTTGTTTCTTCCCTTGGCTGGGAGAGCGTTGGGTCTCACCACGCAGCTTGATTTCCTGGGGCAAGCACTGAGGTTCCCTTCCTGGCTGAGTCACATCCAACAGGCATCTGCCAAATTCCCTCTAACTCCGTGCAGCGCTATATGCAAATCCATGAGTATGCATAATTGTGATTAATTAGAATGTGCCCGTACTGTGGCTCTAAGAGCTGTGTGGTTAATGCTAGCACAGCTTTGTTCAGTGAAGCTTTCTGCTTATCTCTAGGACAGCAGTATGACAAACCTCCCACGTGCACTGCCTTATGCCTGTGTCTCAATCTATGGTTAGGGAGAGGTTTTGTTGGGGGTGAAGAGACAGTTCAGATTCATGGTGTGGTAGACACTTTGTGATGTGGAAATTGGAACTCAGTCTCATTATGGATCTCACATTGTGATAAAGTGCTTCACTGGCAATTTAAGGGGCGGGGGGCATTAAAGAGAAACATTTCAGCAAGCAAGGCAGCATGAAAAAATAAAGTTTGAGGTTAAACAGAAAGTGTAACACAAATCAGTTTTGATTCCTATTTGAGTTCTGTAATGATTTTAAAAGAATGGAATAGTTTTTGAACTGGAACATCCTTTCAAAATGAGAAACCAAAAAGTTCCAGCTAAAGTTCAGTTGTTTGAACTAGAGATGCTGCAAACATATTCTTCCAATGAATTTGCCTTTGCAACAACATTGACACAGGCACCAGCAACACTGCACCAAACAATGCCTTTGCCTGCTTGTGATGGGGAGCTCTGAGGACGTTACTCAGCTTTGAAAACCACAAGGCAGCAAAGCCCAAAACAGGGCCTGGGACTTCCAAGTCCCACATCCCATCCTTGCGACTCCAGTAAAGGCTGTGGTTGTGACCCTTATGCGACACGTGTCCGGTACAGTGACAGCTATGGGCGCAGGAATGGAAAAAGAACCAGAAAGCTCCCTGAATGCTTGTGACAGGGCCAAGTTTAACAGAGAAGTTCATATTTCAGTATAGCAGTGGTCAGCAGGCTAAGTTAAAGCCATAGGAGAACTGAAAGAGGCTAAAGGATGACACAAAAGAGAAACCAAGGAAATAAAAGTGAAAGTAAAAAGCAGTTTTGCCAGGGCCATTTCTCTGTTGCTGTGACAGAAACAAAATATATATGGACACAAAATTGGGTGTGGTGAACCAGATGTGAACAGCACCCAAATCTTTTATCATGGATGGCCACAAGGAAGGTGGGATGGGCAGAAGAGAGAAATGGCAGCCAGAGCAATCTATTAGGTCTCATTCAGCCAGGGCAGTGGGGCTCAGCAGAGGATGATATTCATAATGGACACATTTCTCAGTGGATATATTAGTACCAGTAGTCACTGCAGTAGTTCATTTAAAGAAAGCTGATGGAAGTTTCTAAATAGAACAAAATTTTCCAGGTAAAATTAAAACCCAATAAGTTTCAAAAATAGCTTTTCAGTGACGACATTTTCCAAGAAAGCAATCTTTGTTAGGATCTGAAGAAGTATACCAAACAATTCAACGCTAGGGCCTTTCTTACTCATGTTCTGAAGCTGGTAAGAGGGCCTGAGTACTTACTATAGCCCATACAGTTGTGAGTAGAGTTAACTTTTTTTTAATCAGTTGAGACCAAAGAACAAAATCTGCTGCTGGGCACAGCAGGGGAAGTCAGACAAGGGTTGGGACTGGTGTTATAAAAAGTAATTGGGTTGGGATTAGGTTTTAGGTCAGCAAGCCTGGACAAACTTTAATGCTAGAATGATCTTAACAAGTGCTTAGTTGAGACAACTGACACAGGAGTAGCTGTGGCCCAGATCTTCTGTGGAGGGTCAATGCCTGGTATTAATTATGGTTGCGGGGGGAGGGGACAGCTGCCACCAGTAGCAAAAATTTGGGAGTTAAGTCCTGAAAACAACCAGCACATTTTTGTCCAGTGGCCACTGCAGCACAACAATCTGCTGCCCATCCATCAGCTCATTGCCCATTTGCCTTTTCCAACTTGCTTGCAGATGAAACCACACCACAGTCTGCTCTAGCAGGCTGCGGCCAGAAAGACCTCTGTTGCTTGGACTGCCACAGCTTGGTCTATTATGGGCATCAAGACTGTGCAACATTATTTAGAGTGCAGCTCATATACAGTGTTTTTCCTTCAGTTTAACACCTGGAAGAAATAAAACTGTTGAACAAGTAGATCCTTTACAGTACGGGGACTATGCAGTACAGAACTTGGGTTTCTCCCCTGCCATATGGACTGATGTCTCTAGGTGCAGCTGTCACATCTGATGAGCCACGAACCAGTGATGATGCTGCATTGGGCCATGCCACAGGGAAGAGACATATTTATCCTTCAACTCAGGTTTTCCCCTCCTCACATGTGTTCAACCATTTTTCCCTTCAGCTCAATTCTCCATCCTCCTGATCCTCTCTGGAGTTGAGCCGCATCTCTGAAATCCAAGAATCTGTTTTGAACTCCCTATTCACATCTCTGTCTCCACTGTACAAACTTTGGTTTATGTTGACCTTTCCTCTTTCTGAAGCATTTCCCCCACTCCCCCTTAATTAAACAAGTCCTGCTTTTGTTCTGGACCTATGTGTGTATATATATCCTTATGTGGTATTTACATAGGGTAAACAAGACCAACAGTCCCATTAGACAATATGTGCTCTTTTCTGAAAAAGAGTATAGCATTTTGCTGTATTAAGGCTCCATGTTTTTTTCCTCTATCAGTCTAATGTATCCCTTCATATCTCTTCTGCAAAGCTGTTGAGAGGAATTTGAACTGCTTTCAAGGAGCAGTTTTGAAGAGTCTGTATCAACCAACAAGATAATCATCAAACCTCACTAGCTAGCACAATCTAGCCAAAGACTATAAGTTTATGCTTAGGTCCGTATCATTTTCCTCTGCACAGTTTTAACAAACAGGAGAATTTAAAGGCCCAGATTGACATGGAACAGTTTGGAAGAGCATTTCTCAACTGCAAAGAGAAGAGGAGGAATTTTCAAATGCAAGACAGTCCTGTTTCTGCATCCTCTCTGATCTCCAGAACTTCATGTAGAAATAGCATAGGAATACCCTGGAACAGGCTTCAGAAGCATGGCAGCATCAGAAGCATGCATCCCCATCATGGGCGTTCCAGGATCATGGCAAGGTGGGCAAGGAGGGTCCCGTCCAGTTAAGCCAGTCACAGAGACTGCAGCCTGTGCAGACAGAGAATGGAGTTTGCCAGAGATATTTTTTTTTGACACTGGTTCAATTGAGCTGAATTAAATCACTGTTATGGTTTGAGAGAATCCATAACAACCTATTGTCGTTAGACAATTATTCTATCACCCGATGACCCCTCCCCACCCGGAAAGGGGAATTGGGGAACGCAAAGAAACACAAGGGTTGAAATATAAATAGATTTAATAGACTAAGACTAAATAATTAACAATAATACTAAAGAACCAGTATTAATCCCGGTACTGATATCAGATATACAGGAGTTATACTCAGCCCATTCTCTCAGCAGAAGCCGTGCACTCCCAGCAGGGACAGCAAATGTTGGACACTGGGAGCGCAATGGCTTCAGGAGGAAGGGAAGGCCTCAGGGCTCCGGCACCAGGGCAAAGAGTTGTCTGGACCCGCCGCCATCAGGGAGAGAGCCCGCTACGCAGCAAACTTTTCTAATTTATATTGGATGTGCTGTTCATGGTATGAAATAATCCTGTTGGCCAGCCTGGGTCAAATGCCCAGGCCTTGCTCCTCCTCATCCCTGCACCCGGCAAGGCTCAAAAACACTAAAACCTTGAATCCCACAGAGCCTGGCTGGCTAGAAAGTAAATACTTTCACAAATTCAGACACTAGAGTCTTCTAAAAATGCAATTTTCCCCAGCATTAGAAGAAAAGTTAGTCCTGTGTCTCTCAACCCAGGATAATCACCTTCAGTACAGCTCTGCTCTGGCTACAAAGAAATGAGAAATACATAGTCACTCAGAAGCTGCATTGTCTTAGATTTCACCTTAGCATATTTCCCCTGTGTTATGATTGAGCATCTTAAAACGCATAATAAATATTCAGTGTGGAGGCATGCACAGCAGATTCGCAAAATGCCACTGTGACTTGTGCTGATAACAGGCCTGAGGAGGGGATATACTTTCAAAGAAGAGCATAACCTAGCAAGTTTTCTTCCTTTCAGTCACTGTGGCAATAATTCCTTTGCCAGGGAAGTCTTCAAGAAGGGGAGAACTCTCCAGGAGCAGTTGGAGGCCAAAGGAGATTAATTTCTCCTTTTATTTTGTTCTGAAGTGGTCCCAACCCGGATATTGCAGATTGAAAAAGTTTCTGTAGTGGTTCCCAGCTCTCAGAAATACACAAATTATTTCTCTGAAGATAGGTATAGCCATTTGTCAGGCAATGGGCTTGCCCCAAGAAATAAGTCCCAAGTCCTGCTCTGACAGCTTCCACTCCTCTCTGCAATAAGGTTTCCCTGAGATTTGTCCCTGCGCATTGGTCCAAGCTACCCTGGAACACTTTAGCCTTATACAAGCATCCAGATGTGATTCTTTGTGTCTTCCACATACACCATGGAGCCTGGCTCTGTGCCTAATAAGAGAAATGGTAAGCAAGAGTCCAGTGAAGGGTAGCACTTACTTGATGATTTTTCATGTCAGAAATCCACCCCAGCTAAGTGTTTATCGTGAGACTTTGATCTCAAAGATTTAGCTCTCCCTGTGGAGCAAAAGCAGATGCTTGGTAAGCTGTAGCTGTAGTCCTGACAACCCTTTCAAACGTCTAGACACTGGAAAGAGATGATTACATCCTCTTTTAAAGTCAACTGCAACAATTCAAGGCGCTTAACATGTTTACCTCAGGATGACCCTATTTACACTGCTGTGTTTGGTGGTACCGCAAGCATCTAAATCTATTAAAAGATGAAAGGCGATAAGGTGGTTCCAGATTAAAAAAACACTTTTATTAACAGCAACAAATCTGTCAGATGTGCTAGGTCACATATGGTCCATATGTAGACTTTAACGTGGACCTAGACATTAAGGAGTTTGATAACATGCATTTACAGCTAATATTTCTCATTTAAGAGTCTTGAAAATATTAACACTTGCAGAAAGGCTATTTAATTAATGCTAATTGAGGAACACATTAAATCTCGGACATAAGTCCAGGAAGTGTCCAACATTGCTGCATTTACCTTATGCAATATATTGAACAGGGGAAGAGAAAAGTAAGTTATTGTACTCATAACTGATGAAGAGCTATCTTAGTGTAGTCTTACATGATAACAGACTTAGGAAAAGAGATCTGAAAGAGAAGGTAAGGAGATTCCAGTTTAAGCAGCATCCTCAAAATAAATATAGGTTTTAAAGGTTCTCCAAGACAAGCCAGTCATGAAAACAGTAGATGCTAACATGCCAAGTCTGCCTCATGTCAGCCAAGCCACTGGAGGAAGTATGGAGGAAGTTTAGAGGTAACATGATTCAGGACCACATTAACTGTTTCCCAGTTTTTTAATTAAGAACCTAAACCTTTTCATTTTGGTAGAATAAAGCTTCTGATTTCCTTGTTAATCTGTTGCAGTGTTTAAAACGACGTCAGGAAGTTCTCTCCCTGGGAAGCCAAACACACTGGTATTGATGACAAACCCTTTGGTTGCCTGGGAACTCAGACAAGTTTAGGAATCTCAGAAAATGTATCTAGTTCCATGCCAAATTTTGTCTGGATATTACCTCCAAGGGCCAAATTTTAAAACAAAGCTCTGAGTAAATGTGAACTATTCTTACCTCTGACAAAGGTGAGCAGCTGACATCTTCAGGAAAACCCATCTTAAGGTATGCTTCTTCATTCTTGTTACGTAGTCAATTGTCCAGGTCAAAGTACCAGCTCATGCAAAAAAATTGAGGTTACTGTTGTCAAAGTGTGGTCTTCAGCTTGATTCAGAAATGTTTTGTGGACTTCTTTATCAACTTACCTTTCTCCTAACATTAATCTTGAACAATCTTATTTCATGTGATCACTAAAAACAATTTCACAGTAGTATTTGTATGATGCCACTAAGTGAAGTCTTATTAAACCAATGGGAGTTCTCATTTTTCAGGGATGAAGTACAAAACATCTGGATGTATTTTAATGCTTAGTTACAATTTCAATTTGTTGCATCAATTTCATTCACACAATACTGAAGAAATAAGTCTTTAAAGAGGTTGCCAGTATGGTCATGTCACCATATATACACTCAGTAACTATAAGAATTTTCTGAGGTTATGACCTCTTAGTTTTATGCTTCACCATGAAGGCTGATCTGAGTTGCCCAGCTACAACCATCAAAATTGCTCCGCTAACCTTAAGAAGAATCAGGTCTTTTTACTTCTAGTGCACAATGAATATTGCATACAGAAGACAGACAGTGCATATGCAGATTGCAAAACAAAAGGTTTTAAAAATGAAAATAGAAAATAGCATCTTGAACTGGCAGTGTTTGAATCCTAGCAAACAAAAGGAGAAAGAGGCTAAATTTTATTAAGTTTGGAAGCACTTTGTGAATTTTTAGGGACAGTTGACAGATGAAGGCTAACTCATGAAGTCATAACTCACAGTTTCTCCTCAACCCACACAGTTGTGTTGGCAACAAGCAGTTATTTAATAATATCAAGGAAGCAAACGATGCAAAAGAAACAATTCTCTTATGTTCCTTTCAGCAATAAAATGAGAAGTCTATACAGCTAATATCTTTGCACACAAGCTGAGGATTTTATCTTAAATTAAGATAAATCTTATTAGGTATTTTGGCACCTATAAATTTCCACGTTATGAAACGTACCTCAAAGATGAAGGTCAATCAGTGTCACAAGTCAAATTCTGTTCTGAAAAAGAAACTTCTCTGCTTTATAATCCATCGTCCATTTCTTTCCTCCTTTATATTTTCTTTGCATTTTCCCTTATCTATTTCTTTTTTTTTTTGTTCTCATGGTGCTTTGAAGCAAGGAAGCTATAAACTAGACTGTGCAAATAAGTCAACGGCAAGCTTACTTAAATGATAGATTGTAAATCTTTGAAGTGAATTGTTTTTTAGAGGTTTGACGTAGAGTAGTTCTGCCCAAACATTTTTGAAAATACTCTAACTACTTTTTTTTTTAAATTAGATTTTTTTAATTTTTGGATACATCTACCTTTTTTTTTTTTTTTTTGCTTAGGAAAGACAACAGGATATTTTCCCAAATTCAGTATTTTGTTCAATGCTGTTACTCATATCAGTTCATAGAGTTAATACTGTTGCTTTCAGTTGTTTAAACACAAATAGGAGGAAGCCTTACATTCCCCATTTATCTACATTCCTTGTAAGATTAGTTACATTGGTCTGAATAAAAATCAAATGTGCAGGACCATAGGGAGAGGTTCTTGGTTAGCATCATCCACATAGCACTGTGGTTTCAACTGCTAAGGTAATTTAGCCAAGTTAGACAACTGAACCATTATGTGTAAAATAATAGCCTGCTGTGGCCTAGGGAGAAAAAAAATGCATCTACTACTGGCCTGGGCCTCCTGATATTTTTATCTGTAGAATTGTAGAATATTTTCACTTTCTTCTATGGATGAACAAAAACTCCTGGAAATCAATGTCAGAGGTCCAGCCCAACACCAGGCAAAAAGTTATCTGGCTATGATATCAGAGCAAGATCTTCACCTGGTGTGAAGTGAAGTACATCCAAGAAAGTTATGTCAGTTCAGATTATTTGAGCATCTGGAATATTGTGGAAGTACACAGCTGGACTTCACAGCCCTTCTCCAGAACACCCATTCGAATGAGTTACAGACTTGCCAGCGGTCTGTCAGCAGGTGAAGGCTGGCCATGCAGGTAACAGAAAATGGCGATATTCTTAATGACATCCAGCCTTTAGAAACATGTCATTTTTTGTTTTCATGAAAATAAATGAGCTAAGTCTAGCATGTTACTACATGTTACCTTTACTTTTGCTGGATAACAGTCAGATGAAATGTAATTATCAGCTAACATGACCAAAACTTGGAGATTTTTACAGAACTGATTTAGGAAGGAAAAGGTGGGGCGGGGGGTTTTGAGGAGTGCATGTATGTACATACACCTCTGCCTGTTGGAAAATGTGAGACCAGGCTTCTTTGGTAGCAATAGAGTTGCGAGTTAATTCTTTCCGATTTGAACTTGGGGCAAGTTTTATTTAGCATTTATGTGATATTCCAAAAGGTCGTTACATTATGACAGTTGCCTTTTTTTTTTCTTCAAGTAGCTACTGTGAAATACTATCAGCTCTCAACAAGATCTTAAAGACAGGTTCTTCTCATTATATGGAAATACAGCAATGCAGTCTTTTTTTTTTCCCCTTCATATTTTCTTTAGTAGATTTTTCTCCATTTCAGTAACTATAGTCCAAGTTTGCCAAATGATTATTTGTGTCTGGTTTACTTCTCCAGTTATTGACCCTCTTGGTAGAGCTAACTCTGTCTGAACAGACTTATTGAAATTCAACGCTTATTTCAGGAGTCACATGATAGCAGGTAAAAAAATTAAAAACATTCTGTAGAAATGACACATGGAATCATGGATGTGATGTTTCTAAATCCCTTTCCTGCTTTTTGACAACTGTGGTTTGTGGACAAATACTGATTTTCAAAGAGGAAGCTGTTCTAACATGTTGCCTTTCTTTCTTTTCCCATCTGCTAAACTGCATTTTCAAAACATTAGCTCTGCTTGAATCTTTCAAATTAAAACAAAATAAGAAGGAATTATTGCAATTTTATTTTTCTTTCTGAAGTGGCAGCTATTTTCCAAGCTTCAAAGTTGGATTTTTAGAAGGTTTTAGCGTATATATATTCTCTTGGTTTCCACTTCCCTATATAAATCTCTTTCTACCTGCAACTCTAGAATTCCCAATGCAAGCATTCAGTTTTTTGAGTGCCTGCAAAATGTAATGCAATTGTAATTGAAAGATAGCATAGCTGATAAGTGGAAAGGTAAGGGTAAATATGTTCCCTAAGATTAGTGGAAAGAGATATAGTTACAAGTGGTCTTGTCCACCTGATTTATCAAGGTTCTCAAGCAGATGAGACCTCTTAGTAGGAGAGGAAACAGCCAGAAGTTACAGCATGAGCTTGTCATTCAGAAGAACTGGACTCAGTTCCTCCTTTATCACTGCCTTTTTGCGAGCCACAAGGAAAGCAGATCCCCCTCCTAAATTAAGAACATATTCTGTCCTTACCTCACAAAGCTGTTGCTAGGGCCATGCAGGGAAGGATGTGCGGTCTGATAAGGGTGGCCATGCAATAGATGGTGCTATTCCCACACTGCAGAACCTGGGTGACCTGGTGTCTGTCAAGCTGCAGGTCATGTGCTGAGGATGTCTTGATATTATTTTTTTTTCTCCAATGATGTTCACACAGAGAGCAGGATTATTAAAACATTTCCCCCACCTTCCTCAAGTATTATTCAGCTTCCTTGCTTTGGGGTTTTTTATTTGTTCCCATAATATTATCTCTCCCTACAGCAGTTTTCCTCTACAAAATCAGGTCATTATTCTTCTCACTCTCCACACATTGCCCTCTCTCCCTAGAGCAAGTAGAAGAGGCTCATTCATTCCATTTAAGTATGGAAAAACAATTTCAAAATGCTAGTCCTAACTGCTATGTCTTGGAATCAGCTTAATAATTTGAATCAAATCCTTTGTTCAGAAGACAAAAGAACCAGCAAAGAGGATAATAGATTATCCACTGTCATGTTTCATCTGGAAGTTATCTAAAGGCTGCTTTGATAACTAGAGTGAGAATCGGTGGTGTGACTAATGTAGCATCATTATATTGCTATAACCTGTAACACACAGAGATACTAGGAGCACAAGAAATACTGTTACAGAATATCCAAACCGGATAACAGCAATGAAGTAAAGTCTGGCATTTCATCCATTATATATATTGCATTGATATAAAAAAATTATTTTTCTAGTAGGAGTGAGGTATTAGAAGTCTTTACACAAAACAGCTTCTAGTTGATGACGAGAGAAGTTAGATGTTTTTAGCATGGCATAAAGGATTAATTAGGTGAATATAAGCATACACATATTCAGACAGAAATCTTATTACTCAGTTGTGGTAACTATAATAATATGTACCTCTGTCAAAAAAATCTAGATACCGCCCTTTAGCAACAGAGATAAGCAGGGTAATGTGCTGTCCTGAGCTCTGCTGATGGCTGCCTGTAAGGAAACAATGCCACTGGCCTACCATTTTACAACAGGAAACTTGGTTTTCCTTTCATGCTACTCTCCAATCCACTTGCAATACTTTAAGTAGCTCTTAAGACCTCCCTGTACTAAAAAAAAAAAAGAAGTTTAATATTTCCAGTAATTTGTCAGACAAAGTGTTTTCCAAAAGCTTAACAGAGATTTTGGCACTATCTTTGTTTTCCTCCTCCTGGTTAAAGGAGCTGCGATGAGCAATAGCGGGTATTTAACTCAGAATTTCCCCAAAGGACAGAATATTTGTTGATGTGTCCTATTTGCTCTATGCACTGCATGTTTTATTTCCCGTTGTATGTTGCTCCATCAAAACATCCACAACTCTCACGCCCCTCTCAAAATCTTTGCAGTACAAAGAGGAGAATGAGGGTATTCATGAGAAGTGTCTCGTGGATTTTGTGTTCCTGCATGTGGTAAATTGGTTTTGCCCTAAAAGTCAATCATTGTTCCTAAAGACTTTGATGGTGGTTACTTAAGAATAAGAAATGTAAGTTTATGCATAAAAATCCAGGAAATAGATCACAGTAATAAACTCCAGGAAATATTCATGGGTGAGAGGGTCAACAGAAGTTAAGCAGTGACCCACAAGTAACCGTACATTATGGTTTCCTACTCCAATATACTGAGTACAAAGCAACAAATTGATTTTTTTAAAGCTTTGAAAATTAAACCAACCACAGTAAAAGTGTTTTACTACACATCAGCAGAAAAACGTAAACCCTGCCATAAAAGCTATTCAAGTAAAAACAAATGTCACCACAGACACAGAAGACAATATTCTGCTCTTCTTAATTCAGGTGATGCCTCTCTAGGGCCGTCATTCCCTAATGGCTTCATTGCTGCAACTAGCAGCAGAATTTGGCCTGGCCCTGGGGATCGGGGCAGTGTGACAGTACAGAATTGGCTTTCTCTTGGAAAAGAGGGAGTTGAAGAAAGAGTTGTGAGGTGAAATAGAGGACAAAATGAATGCAACATTTTCTTCTTAATAATCTAATCACGCTGCTGTAAAAACTCAGGGTAGAGTACCAAAAGCCAACATCCATGTCTAAGGCATGCCCCACAGTGTCTGCTCAGCAGCCCCTCGCTACCCCTACATACAGCACATATCACCCACCTCTGAGTAACATAAAACTGGATGGATTAGTCCTGCATTATCAGTCCTTTAATCTCAGGGCCACCATTTCCCCTTTTGCAAGGGAATCCAGACCCAAGTTCAGCCTCTCTTGCAGGCTGCAACCTGTGTTAGGCTGCTGCTATCTCCTGTCACAGGCAAGGCCCCTTTCCCCACCAGACTGTTCCAGCCACTCCAAAATCACCTGCAGTATCTTCATCCATCACCTTTACACAGGCTGATTTGCAGTCTTTTATAGCAGCTGCCCTTCATTAGCTGCTTGGTGGGGAAGTAAGGGGGGAAAGAGCAGATGGGGGTTTTATTTAACCCTTCCTGGGTGACTGCTGTGGTGTGAAGTATATATTCTTCATCAATGTCTTTGGTAGTACCAGCTAGTGTGACTGGGGGTAGATGTTTCTAATTGTCAGATAAGAGCAGTCTGAAAAGCTATAACGTTTAAATTATAATCTGCATAAAGCCCCCCCTGTGGCTGAAATTATTAAGGTAGCAGGAAGAGAGAGCTCAAAGGGACATCATGTGATTGACCTGCATTGGTACTGGTCTCAGTAGTCGTTTCTTGAAATCAGATGTAACCATCTTCCTGCATCTGCAGCTCACAAAGAAACGTGTGACTTTCAGGGAGGATGGTGTGGTAAAGATATTTGTTGATGAAAATCTCAACTACCAATTTATATCTTTTTTTACCGTTGCTCAGAAATATCAATGATAAAAGATCTCATTCTACTTTTTGATTGATTGCTGTGATTATGAAAACAAAGTAATTTCCCCAGATCTTGGCTCTGAATTGATAATGTATTAAAAACACTGTTGAGAAAGTAATTGGATTTTAAAATGTATAAAGCATGTGCAAATTTGTGTTTATCTGTGTGAATTCTTATGTGTGTATATTCTAAGTTTAGAAACAGAAAAAGAAGAAAACACTGGTCAATGAGACAAATCATGTTTATTCTGAGTACATGGAGACATGTTTTGGTTTTAATAAGGATCCAAAATGTACCATCTGGGGG
This sequence comes from Numenius arquata, assembly GCF_964106895.1. Classification (NCBI taxonomy): domain Eukaryota; kingdom Metazoa; phylum Chordata; class Aves; order Charadriiformes; family Scolopacidae; genus Numenius; species Numenius arquata. The sequence continues at coordinate 24,356,700 of NC_133587.1, read as the reverse complement.
GAACTGTATAATAGAAAACCTATGCTAAACATTATTCCTTATACAGTAACATAATTAGGTTCCAATCCCTTCCCTCCCCTTTAAATAATGTACAGCACAAGAATAAAAAAAAATAAAATAAAATGCCTGGATACTCAGGACTTAAACCAAATAAAGGTATCTTTTAGATACTGTAATAAAATCTTCTGTTAGAAATATTGCTAGCACAGTATCTCAAATTGCATTTTAAAAATATATGCCCAGATGCCAAATATAGTCTTGTCTGCTGTCAGGATAGACAGATCTTTAATCGTTGCAGACACAAATAAGCTCTCCAGAATTTCGTGCATTTTATACAATAGGTTGAATTAACCCTGCATAGTAAGGCACTCCGCACTTCCAGTCTTTGCTAAAGGGAAAGGTATAGACAAGTATACATTGTGTTGTCTGGATTTGCATTTCCAGATGGCAGTATCCATCCAGACGGTAGCACAGGCTACTTGTTATTTATTCTAGCAACAAAGACACCTGCACTTTTAAGTTTCAAAGCTTTTAAGGAAAAAAAAAATCCTTCGTCATTTATTACTACTAAGCTAAATCTTTGTTCAGCTGGATCTCTTGATGGTGTTAGCTGAGGACAGTAGTTTTGTAAACTGTGAGAACCAAGGGGAAGTGGTCTTTTACTGGTTTGTGGTCTTCAGCAAGCACTAGGCTCAAAGGAGCCAGAGCAAAGAACTGTGTTTACTGCTTCACCGTGTAGCACATACAGCCCCCAGCGAATGGTCCGCTCCATCAGGACCCAAGACCACTTGAAAAAACTGTTTTTTCCATGAAAGAAAAACCTTTTCAATCACTAGTCTGCAAGATGGAGTGCCTTGATTCAACTCCTTGACCCCAGCGTGTTTCTTCTGCGGGCTTGATCAAACCCCTGTGGTGCAGACTTACAGAACAGTGTCCCAGTGGAACAGGGTACGCAATGAGTGAGTCACCACTCTGGAGAAGGTGGGGGGGAAGTCACCAACCAAATTTCCCTATCAAGCAAACAAAGTAAGCCAGGTGCAGAAGAAGATGCTTCTCACTAAAGGCAGCACACTCAGGAGAAGCAATCAAGTCAGCTGCTGAGAGATTCAGAAGAGAAAGGGGCACCTCCCTTCTCAGAGCTCTCCAACGCTTGGCCACCTGCAAACCCAATGATAAAAGTGGGGTTCATTGCATGAAATCCCCTTCCTGGGGTTGATTTTGGATAACAAACTCGTTCCCTTGAAGTCTGTGATGCGGGCTGGGTCTTGGAGTCTGGTCGTGGCTCCTGAGAAGACATGCATTTTCTTTTAAGGAATCAGTGATGAAAATATATGAAGCATACGAACCAGAAATCAAGACCCATAGGCAAGGATCTGGTTCTCTGGTAATGAATCTTGGATTCACTCCAAAAACATGTGTTTGCAAGAGATTTTGTGGAGAGTGTCTACAGCTTGCCCTTAACTATGTACGTTTCTGGGTTTGACAGTTACTTTATTTTCCTTCTCACTCCTTTTCACCAGGTAAGTAACATAGTTGAGGAATCCATAGCTCGCTATTCTGAGATAAGTGCACTAACCACCAGGCAATTGTCCTGCCCATATTTGTGAACGTGCGTATTACTGCATGTTTGACCCTCACATGAGGGAATGTTCAGCGTGCTCTGGTAACCAGCCTGGTGCCAGTAGACTTTGTGAATTAAGCAGGAGACTAAAGTTGTCACAGGTCTCGGGCAGGATATTTGGCTTTGCTTGCTTGAATAAAGTCATCTGAATCCATATGTTGCATTGCATACATTTAAACCCTTGCAGCCAGAGTGGAGAGTGAGATCCAGACCTTGGACTCTGCCTCAAGTCACACATTGAAACTGAAACTCAGCTACTGACTGCTTACCAGACAGTTTAATGGACCATTTAGTAAGGATGAAGAAGCTTTTGGATATTATGGTAATAGGGGCCATGAGAGTTCTTTAAACGGTTACATGCTTAAAAGTTAACACAGAATATCTGATTTTTTTTCACAAAACTCCCTGACCAAGAGCCTGTGGCAGAGTGTAGGGATTAAAGTATGCTACTCAGGGAAAATATCTATGTGGTCAGGCCCAGAAACTATTAATTCTGATTTCCATCTCTACAGCTAAAATGGCTTAGCACAAATGTAATACTGTTTTCAAAACTGAAGAAGATTTCCTTCTTTGGTAGCTGGACATTTGTTTGCTAGTTAAACAGTATCACATTTCGTTTTAGTGAGTGGGATAGGAGACAACCGTGGATCGTCTAGTGGCTGCAGCAGTTGGGGAACTGCTCTTGTTTTCATCTCCACACTGGGCTTGGGCTGAGCAGCAGCCCCACATAAGTGCTCTGCTCTTTCCTCCTGTGGGAGCAGAGGCTCAAGGGTCTGATGGATGCAGCTTTGGGGCTGTGTTGAGGAATCAGATCTCTGTGCAAGGGCATAGAAGGATGGTTATGGGAAAGGAGAAGAGGTGGAAGGGGGTTTCTGAGGCCAGTGCAAGAGGAGTCCTTTAGAGAAGCTGGAGAGTAGCATTTGTGCTTTTAGTTTTCACGAGGCACACTAGGACACAACTCAGGTAGTCCATGCTGACTCCCACATGCAAGGTGCACATGGAGTGCACACCAAGTGATAGGGGGTTGCTGGCTGAAGTGAGGAGGTTTAAGTGTGTGAGATGTATGAAGGTGAGGGTAACTATTATTGAAAAGGAAAAACCTACTTAGCCTTGAAACATTTAAGAACTGCTTTAACTGCTCAGACCTTTAGTGCTTAAGGTAGTTAAGAAGTAAATCACAGCAATGAAATTTAAGGATGTATTCCAGTAAAGCTTAAGCAAGTGCTTTCAGCAGATGCTTAAAAGTTAAATGTGTGTTTAAAAACTTTACTCAGTTTCCCCCTTGAACAGAACTAGTCTGAATAGTGTCATTTACTGTAGTTACATCTCTTTCTTCATAACTAAAACTTAACTTGTGCTTCCCACCATTTTATGGACATTAAAGAGAAGCTGATGGGCACTCCAACTTTTAGGGTATTTAGTTAGACCAGCAAATAATTATCTATTACTACTTAGAAAAAGGTAATTTCATGTGAGAGCAGTTCAGAATTTTGTGTTTCTGAGAAAGCATATTCATATTTTGGCATTCTCATTACATAACCTTGTAATACAAAATTAATCCCATCTAAGATTATCCATGATCATCAATATTGTGTAATCATGGAGTCAAGTATGATGTATTTTCTAAACAGAGTTTTTGACAACTTATAATGGTGACCCTAATGCCATAAAAAACTATGGCCATGCTTGTCTTAAACCATTTGTTTAACCTTGATTTTGATGGGACTGCTCTGGGATTAGTGACATGTTTAAAATGAAGCCTGAGCTATGTACTTTGTTGGAATGTGATTGGGGGAAGGCTTGATAAAATGATTCGTTGGCATCTTCCTTTTAGTTTCAGAACTAGTATACCTATTCTTTTTTGATCAATCACAAATACATTGTGCAGAAGTACACTATAACTAGATCATTGAACATGTAATTACATGTTGCACATAACTTCAGGATCTATTTCTGTTGCTTTTTAAGGGCTGCCATTACTGTTTAACAGCAATAATATGTAATGTTACTTTCCATTGAAAAATTATATAGAAAATGTTATGATTAACAGAAAATAACTTTAAATAATTATTAGTCAAACCGAGTATTTCTTTTCGTTAGGCTACTCCTTAAAATTACATTTAACACAGCCCCCTAAATATAATGGAAAATACATATTTTGTAAAATATTTATGCATAATACATAAAATGTATAAATATAAACAAGAACAGAAGGTAGTTATATATGCATGTATGAAAATTAAAATCAGCTCCTTTAGAATTTAGATTCTGAGGATATTGCTAAAGGAAAGAATTTCACAGGGAGCTGTTAAACATATATGGATAGAATATATCCTGTAAAGCATCACTGCCTAAATTTTGCTACTAGATAAGATGTATTTAGCAGTAGTGGGTTTTTTTCCTCCTTTTTAAATTTGAACTTGATTGTTAAGGTTAAAAGTTCTCAATGTGCAATATGTATCAGCATAGCTCAGATTAAATATTTTGGGCATTTCCTTTGGGCAGTTTGCCATTGTTCTATTGGATTGGAAGTTACAGCAACTTGACTGGTATGTCTATTAATCTGTTTTTTCCCTTAGCTATTGAAAGCAAGTATTGTTGTGTCTGTACTGCAGCTGAAGTGGTTTTGCAATTGAAAACTTGCATGTTTGCTTTCTGCTTACACAATGATCTATTTTGATACAGAGTTCTGTTGACTGCTGCATAAAGTAGCAAGTGCTATCACCAAAAAAAGTACAGCTTTACTAGAATAGCAATACTTCTTTGTTAAATAGAAAAGACTGTCTGTGTGATTTACAGTGCTGGCAGTGTATTAAATGTGTCACGTGGGTGCCAGAGAAGGACAAAATATCTTCTGATATACAGGCTCCTCCTGTAAGTGTGCTCTTGGTCCTACAAAAAAGTATTTTCTATTTTGACATAATGTCAATGGAAAAGTGGTGTGATGTACTTTTGTGGTGCACTGCAATGCTGTAATAGTTAGTAAATTCATAGTATAAAATAAACATACCAATATACACTCACTATTCACATATTGTTAAGGTCAGGATGTGTCATGAAACTTGAAGCCAAGTAGAGAAAAAAAGGTTAAGTGAAAATGAATTTCTCTTAAGTGGACTATTTCTGCTCTTTTCTCAAATGTTTCTTGAGGAATTTGAATTCACTATTTAAAACACTCATTATACAAGTTTTTATTTAGTATGGTACTGTAGTTCTCTGGAACACTGCTGCCCTTTGGGCATACTTTCACATAGATTAGGCCATTTTAGAAGATTAAAGACAAATCTAAGACAATCTGTCCCCATCAGGCAGCGCATAGCACTCATTTCACTCATGGTGTCCCAAGATAGCATAACGTAATGGAGAAGAACAATAATGCTTCAAATGTCTGTGTTGGTATGTTTTAGGTCCAGTTCCTACAATGTGGTTTTGAACTGTCTGAAAGTGATTTGATCCAATAATGCAAGTTTCTTCTATGAGAAATGGCAATGGGACAGGGCTGAAGCAAAATACGTGATTATTTAAAACATTGAAACCAAGGCGCCTGAAGCTAGGACTTTCAATCCAAATTTTGGCTGTTAAATAAGAGTTTATTAGTGTGTCTGGAATTTCTTGAGGTCCTAGGGCTGCAGTTCCCATTGGCTTCAGTAAGATTTATAAGCAATTGAAACTCTTGAAAATCAGATGACATTATTCAAGATAATCAAGGTAGTAGTGCCTGAGGACAAAGAAAGCCTTGAGGAATTTGCAATCCAATATATAAATTAGAGACAGTATAAAAGGTGAGTATAACCTAACCAGCATGATTGAAACAAATGACATATTTGTTCAAAAATCCATTTCCCTTTCATGTAGGAAAGACAGTAAGTGAAGGGTTGAATTATCAGTGAAAGAGGATAAAAAGGGAGATATGAAGATTGAAAGGCTGAAAACGATTGAAAGATTGAAAGTTGAAATAAACAGCCCGTTGGCACAGGAAAAGAAAAGTCCAGCCAAAAGCATAGACAGTTCTCTGAAGGTGCTTGTGTTGCATGTACATTGGTGTCGAATGCATGTGTGTTGCTTGCCTTTCCTCATGGCAGCTAGCATATGTGTATGTGTATAGATACGTGATTAATTTATGTCAGAATATAATGCAAGCTTAACTTAATTTAAAACAACACGCATGTGCAACTTGATTAGTCAGTATCATGGTAAAAGAAATCAAAGCTGTCCATATGACCTCTTCAGTGAGAGATTGTACATTTTCTCTTGTAAGGCTCTATTTAAATAATCATATTTGCAAATTATCTTTTCAGTTTGAGATAAAAAGTTATACATCAGTCTGAGATCTGTGTGTGGTATGCACTGGGTACCACTTATGTTTTAGTTTCACTTCCAGAGAACTTTGAAGGAATGTATGAGGTGGTGAGTGAGTTTAGTTGCTGTTTATAGGAGGATGACAAGCTAAATATAAGGAGTGAGCCCACATGACCCTGTTCATAGGCAACGTTCTATGCAACAATTTTCCACCAGAGATTTTTTTCAAGAATTCCCACTGCTACTGCAAAACACAAATTTTGGTCTGAATCATTTTAGTTGTTTGGTTTGGTTTTTTTTTTTCCTCTTCCAGTTAAATGCCTTAAGAATTTTCTTAGGATAATTTGCTGCAAACTTAAAGAAGGAGCATGTTAGTTTATTCTTTGATTTTTATCTGTAAGTAGGAAGTGGGCCACAAACAGGATACAAATGTGAAAATAATAAACTTGATCCCTAGATATCTTAGTATGTTGAATATTTATTCAGGTTAATTCTCTCCCTTACCTCTCATAATTCTACTCCATACATATTCCAAGAAAGTTTTGCCAGAGTTGAACTGAATAGGCTTTCCCATGTATCTGCTTTTTTGGTAGAAAAGTTAGAGTGAAATACAAAGACGTACAAACAGGAAAAAAAAAATCGTGTTGATTGTTTAACACATTCAAAGGAAGTTATTGTGAGTTATCAGAACTTTTCAACCTGAGCATCCTTTGGCCACTGAATTTTCTCAAGGGTGTCCAGAGAAACGACCTGCAGACCAAGACAGCTAAGTAGAAACTGCAGAGTAATTTAATCCTTTTTATATTCCAGATATTCTACATAGGTACAGGAGTATATATATTGGAATATATTCATAGGAATATATTCCTTTATCTTTTTTGTTTGCTTTGTGTCAGTAGCAATTTTGCATATAGGCTCAGGGCAGCGCTAACCCTGAGAGTCCTACTTACCTCCTTGAGTTAATTTATTACACGATTAATCATGTTGTTACAATGAGTACAGCTCCTTTTTACAAAAAGAAGAGAATCATTATTAATTCCCTGACAACACTTTACATGAATCATGTTGCATACTTTAACTACTAAGGTAGGTGGAATACACAGTTGCACTGGAGACCAATTGAAGTATAGTGCTTGTTAATGTCCACTTCTGGCTGACTAAAGCTTTACAAATTCATATACCATACATGTTGTAAAATACTTAAAATACTTCATAAAATCACAGAATTATACTGTTTTATGACCTGCATTAAGCAGTTAAAAAAAAAGAAAAATGAATGACTTAAAGAAGTAGGACTCTAAATTAAGGACTAAAATGAAGAACAAAATGAAAATAGCTTTCTTTTGAGAAAAAAAGAGATTACTTATAATTACCTTTAAATTATTTAGACTTAGCAACCCAAACCTTCAAAATATGCAGAAAATATTAAAGCACTAGATTATGACTCTTTTTTTTTTTGTTCTCCTTAGCTGGATGCTAATCATTGTGCTGGGTGCGAACTGACTTTTTCCTGCCGTTATGATCAATCAAAGTCTTTATTGTGGGAATGATCACATAATTACACAGAAGATTAAAGAATTCCCATGAATAATCGGTGCTCATTTCTCTCTGTTAAACCCATTTAACCCAGTTGAGCGTGCCTTCCTAATTTACCTCAGAGATTCACATTTTCATTGGAAAAGTAGAATACCCACCCTCCCCCGGTAGCTGGTAACTTTTTCTGGCTTCATCCTGTTGCCTAAATATTTCCCTGAACTTGATCAGATTTCCTCCAAAGCATAATAATTTGACATTGTTCATAAATAAAAGGACAAATGAACTGGTTTTATAAAGAAATGGTCAAAAGGAGAGATATAAATTCAAAAATTCATTGAACTGTCAGAATGGAAAATTATTTCTAGTAGTTGGAACCAATGTTGGGAGACGTATTTTAGTTTGTGATCCATGGACGGCCAGAGGACTGCAAGAAACTCATCATCACATCACAAGCTGCTCTACTTTACCTACTACAACCCTATTCTCACCACTTGAACTCTCAGGTCAAGCGTTACGTTCTTGGATCCTCTTCTAGGCTGAACACTATGTTGCACCTTGGCCATATTAAGATGAGAGCAAAAGTAGTGTGGGTTTATAATAGATCAGTAAATATGCTATATGTTCCTGGTATGATTAAGGTTATGTTTTGATCTATTCCATTCCCCCCACCTTTAAGATTCACCTTGAGCAACGTCATAAAAGTGGCGTGTGAACCCACCAAGACTAATATAGACTAGTTTACCGTATCTTAGTTGTCACATATTTAATATCCTATAGAAAAGCACACCTATTTTTTCGAGCATGGAACGTGTCCCTAAAAATTATTATGTCTGCAGATGGTGAATTAAAATCCAAATATGAATATTAACTTGTTTGACATTTTTGAAGATCTGTCATTGGCTGCTGCAGGACCATGTATCGCCATGTATAGCTACCCTTCTGGTCTACAGGGGCTACGATATAAGAGCTACAGGCAGTGAAGTGGTAACAGTGTAGAACAGTTTGGAATGATGTTATTGCACATGGTCTTAGTACTGTCTTCCCCTCCTTTGGTGCCTTTTGTACTTCTTCACCTCCACACAGTGGAGAACAATTTCCTATTCACAAGTCTTAGTAACTGACTTGTACCTTGGAAAATAAATGACTGTTTTTAAGTACTTAGCAGAGAAGAATACTATTGCATGTGTTTAATTATAGCATACGGTAATCTACGTGGAGCAACGCAGCCCTCAATGGATTTTTCTGCATAAGTGTTTATGAACTTCCATTTTGTGTTAACTTATATGTGAATTCTCCCCACCTGCTTCTCCTCTTCCCCAACACAAACTGAAAATGAAAGACAGATGTCAGGTTTTGACAAATGCATTACTGCATGTTATATGTACACACTAAGCTCTTTTTGTCAGATTTTGATTTATACAAACAGAGAGAAGTCTGGAAAATGTGTAAGAGAGCATTTGTATGTACACTTGTAAGGAGGATTATCCAGTGAGAATCTCCATAATATAGACATACATTAATGAAATTTGAGTTAATCAAGACAGTTTGAATTGGATTCATATAATTAAATCTAGTCATCTCCATTGCAGACATCATGTCCGGCAAAATGTCTATACAGTCAACAGAAAGAATTAAGAGCTGCTAGAATTCCATTTACTGCACTCTAATCTACCTGAGGACAAGATTAATTGAACCCTTGCTATTTTTTAACTTGATGGCTATTAAGACTGGGCATTTTTTAGGTGACTCTAGTGTCCATATATGGTAGCAAGTCCAATTAAGATGTAGCAGATCACATTCAAGCTCTAAAGCTCCAACCCGAGAGGCTATTTCCAGGTGTGTCAGATGCAGAAACAGGTCATGAAAAAAATCAAAAGCTGTGCCTGACACCTCTGCCACAACCGAGCAAATAACGAAGAAACTATAAGGTGGACCTGAGGATACCCTTGGCTTCAGAAAGATCTCAGCAAACATATGCCCACATGGCACAAACTGGAGACAGAGCTGAATAAGGACAATGTTGTCAAGGAGGAACTGGGTGCCACCATCACCATGGAATCACAGAATTACAAGGACACTTACTTTGGAGAGGACTTCTGGATGTCATCTAACCCATCCCCCAGCTCAAAGCCAGGATAACTGCAAAATTAGATCATGAGATTGATAATTTTTATTGTCTTTATGTTGTTGCTGGGGAAACAGGACATGGATAAGGGAAGGTCATTGTCAGCAAGCACCTGGACTACATCCATGAAGATCTCAATAATAATGGCCAGCACAGCAGGAACACTTAAGCCTTCAAGCTAAAAATTACTACCATATTATTCAAGTAGGAATTATGGAAGATGACATACTGTCAGGTTATTTAAAGTGTAAACACTATTACAAGCTACGCCTGGTATCACAGAAGATGACACTCAAAATTAGGAGGCAATCCAGAATTCCCGCTCCATGTCTTTCTTATGTAGGCATGGGACAACTAAGTTTCAGCTGTGTGGGAGGTCAGACTATTCAGCAGAAATAGTTTCCTGAACATGCTAGTTTCCACCCTCTGTAAACCACTAAGCTAAATATATCAGTAGCGCTGTGGTAAGCACTGCAGAGCTGACCAGAAGGGAGTTTGGTCAGATATGGCTATCAAGGTTAATAATAAACATATTTTTTAAAAATAAGTGTACATACCACTATGTCACATTGATGAATCATACACTGAGCTGATATGCAAATTCATGATTCATGGCCATCTTTGATTTAGCTCTATATGTTTCTAATTATATAGATTTTTCTATTGAAAAATCATGATTCATGACCATCTTTGATTTAGCTCTATACGTTTCTAATTATATAGATTTTTCTATTGCTTCTGCCCCTTGGAACACTAAAAGAGCCATTTAAAATCCCTTTCTAACACAAAATTACAGAAATATTTAAGTCATAATTTCTCAAATAATAGACATAAAATTATGATTCCCAAACCCCCAAAATCTGGATTTGATTAAACATTTTATTAACATACTGGAATTTGAACTGTACAAATGTAAAATATATTCATAGTTATAGTTACCAATCTCTTTCTGCACCAACAAAAATGACAGAACACTAGAAGACTATATATATGTTTATGTTTTACTTATGTATGGATTCAATTTCTAATATAAAGTTATTTTCTGAACATAATTATTTTAATAAAAGTTATTCTGTGAAGATTTATTCATTCATATTGCAAATGCTTCAGTATCATGACATACTTCCAGATTTTAGAACAAATCTTCAGGCAAAGAGTTACAATTAATATTGATCCTATTTTCTGTCTATTTGCAAGGAACTGCATAATTTCTCCATGTCTTTGGATGCTTCACCATAGAGAGGATTTGGAAAAGAAGTAGCATTCACATCTTCATTAAATGGACACTAAAAGAATGAAATATCCAAACCAAGTCATTCAATTCATTTGTTAGAATGGACACATGAATGGCTGTAAATTCATTACAACAGTAACATGGATGTTAAGTTCAAAGAAAACTATAAAATCTCCCAAGTTTTTAGACCAGATTTTCAGCTGATAAAAATTAGCACAGCTCCACCAGAACCATTATCCGCCACATACACTGAATCAAGCCCTTAAACATTCTTCTGCATCCATTCCCACCTTGTTTTACCTTTGTTTTCAGAGCTCTTGCTCTAACACACATATAGCATTATTTTGGAAGAATCTGTGTACAACAGTGTAATTGCAGTGGGTCACTAATTGTGGTAGATGGCATCGTAATTTAGATGACCAGTTCTAATTTTCTTGACTGAGGAATGTATGAGAAAAGAGATAATATGAACTCTTCAGGTAAGGACTTCTGTATTACTAAATGTTTTCTTCAGCATCAGCCTTACTGGCAAGTCTTGAACTACTGTATGGTTTAACAAGTGGCTACGGTAAGCAAAATTAATGAAATTGCTATTATGAGGTTCTTGACAGCCAATCCAACCCTGGTCATCTTTCTCAGATTTCCAGAGGTGCTAACATTATAGCAATATACCATTGACTTTAAGTGACTTTTTTCCCTTTCCTCTGCAAATGAATTTTATTTAATAGCCCAACACATATCCTACTTTAGAAGAGAAATGTGTTATTACATACCTCTTGCCATGGGGAAACACTGATTTGAACAGCAGGTGAGGTGGCATACCCAGGAGACTATAAAAAGAAAAAAAACTGCTTCAGAATATTTTTAGTGAACTGTAAATAATCTGAAAATATCCTTCCCTGTGGCTGAGTAACACACTCTATGGATCCAAAGCTATGAGACAATATTATAGGCAAGTGTGTGGCAACACCAGGCCCACGTGGTTTTGGTGTTCAGAAAGGTCTAGGGAGAATTGAAGTTTCTTTACAAAACTTAGTGACACCCGCAAGTACGTAACGTGAATATTCAGCTGGACATAAGAGCTGTTGCTCATGTTTTAACACACCTTTTGATTGGTCGTACACCTTTCAGAGTTAAGGCTCATCACATTCAGAGCAAACTCATAACTTGTTTTCCCTTTTAAAGGAAATATGTAAAGAAAATATGTATTTTTCCAGTCTTAAAGAAAATAGAGAAAAATGTGGTACAGCACTGGACTTCAATCACAGTGCCTGGGGCTGTCTTCTATGAAAATGTCTCTCCTGATGCTGTGCTTCTGTTTTCCAACTTGCTATTAAATGAAGCCTGTCAGGAATCCATTTCAACTAAAATAAAAATGTCCTGATAAATTGGACATGATTGTGATGGGAATATTTCCAACTTGGAGCTCTCACAAACCCCAACCCGTAAGTGAATTAATTTGATCTAATGTCTCTAAAATCAGGTGTAAGGAACCTTTTATAGAAAGTAAATGGCATGTCATAGTTAATCCTATTCAAAGCTGCACTGGAACCTTATATTACTGACTGTGGAAAGGACAAGGAAGTTTTGTTTTCTATTTCAAACCAAGCCCAGTTCTTTCAATGCTAATAGAGTAGCATCAAAATGAGGGCAGGAAGGATGTTTTAACACTTTTTTTTCCCTCCTTTTAGCCCCAAGATCCTTTTTTTTCTGTATTATTTTCAACTATAAATCAAATAGCAGAGATAGCTGCATTTTAAGTCAATCGTATTTCTCTTGTTAAATGTGAAATATAAATTTTAGCTACCACTGTAATATGATAATTAAATCTTGCCTTGAAATCTTCTGTTGCAATATATTCACTTTTAGATATATTTTTTATTCACAAACCTTTTTGTTACCCTAGCAGTCTCTTAATTATGATCAACAAATGGTATTAGGGAAATATGTGAAAAAGTGTTTGTTTAGCATCAAGATGAATTTTACAGTGATGGGAATAGTAATGCTCATTTAAGGTATTGGGAAGTTATAAACTATTTTATTGAAGTTAAGTGACTGTGCAAAGGCAACCTGGGTGCTGAATCATGCATTTTGTGTTTTTCTTGTTGGTGGATTTTTTTGTTGTTGTTGAGTGTTTGCTTTGGTGGGGTTTTGTTTGTTTGTTTGTTTTGTTGTTGGTTTTTTTTTTTTTATTCCAAAGAAAAGGAGAGCCTTGTCTTTCACTTCTTTCACAAGTCTCAGTGAGCTTTTTCTTCTATATGTCTGGCTAAATATTTGATCCAAAACTCTTTTTTTTCTCTGATTCGCAGCCCACAGTCAGTATTCATTATAAACATCAAGATGTTCTCAAAAACGAGTTGATTTAAAATCTGCCTGTGTTTTGAAAATGCACTGGAACTGATCTGAGTGATGCAGCAATTTTTAATTCTTACTTCTTTAATTAAATAACAGTGAGGGATTATGCTAGGTTTTTTTAATAGAAAACTTATTTGAGGACTACAGTCTCACGTTTTTCTGAATGTATAGAAGCAGTTGTTGCTACTTGCCTTTACTTTCCCAGATGAACTAAGGTCTTCATACAATGGGTTGGCAAATGAAGCATTATTGGTTTCCTCCAGTTTCCTTGAAAAGTCAAGCAAACAAGAACAAAACCAGCCACAATATCACACAGGTTGTCAAAGAACCAAACAATTTCAGGTTGAAAAGGCTTGAGTCAAAAAATATAGATGGCTAAATATATTTCCGACTGAATATTTCGACTGAATGTGGCTAAATATATTTCTGACTCTACTTAAATGAATGAAATGAAACCAATGTTCTGTGTAAGTTGTGTGTACGTTAAAATAATAATTTTTCATTTGCTGCTGCTAAAAGTATATATGCTTTTGGATAAGCATAGAGCTGTTCGGTATTCATAAAATGCAGGTACAGTGCTATACATTAAACAAAACATGATATTAGCTAAAAAGTTGCATTTCTATAACGTGTTTCTATGTGATGAGTTCATGTTTCTGCATTTCGCTACTATGTCACTAACAATTCAGTAAGTAACATGATCTTAGACTCTGAGTTTAAAAACTCTTTAGTTATTTAATTGGCATAAGAACTCTTCTTTTCCAATGAATTAAGAAATAACTTGCATTTTAGGCCAAAACCATCAGAATTATTTTTAAAGCTATAGAAGCTCCCCATACCTTTTGCTACAAAGTCAGAAATATTTAAAGAATCACTGAAGTTATTGGAATGCAAAGGTTTCCATGAATGAACACAACGCCTTAAGCAATTTATAACAGACGAATAGGACAAATTGTACTAATTATGGGTCTCATGTCCATTGCCTCAGCTAGACGTTTAATGATATGCTTTCCTGACAGAGGTCTTCACATATTCCTTTTTTTTTTTTTTGGAAGCACTTATGACCTGTGTAGTAAATCCCATTAATTCTGCAAAAGCAAAGGACATTTGGGGATGGAACTTTTTGCTGATGTCTAAATGTTTTTTCCATATAGATGACTGGTTGCTAATATTCCACAAAGCTTGAAATCACCAAAACTGTTCCAATGCCATATAAAAAGAAATGGCTGCGTTAGTTAAAATTACTGAAGAATGAAGCAGAAGCACACTTTCTTTTTTTAAAATCTTTGTTTTTGGAGAGATGCATTTACTTGGTGTTTTTTTTTTTAATGTCACTAATGCTTTTATGAATAAGAGCATATCCATGCTTTTGTGTACATAGAAAGCTGTGTTTGTATAGTATTCTAAAATAAAAGGTTCCCTAAAGCTAATACTCAATCTCAATGATTGAGAGATGGATTTTCTTGCATTAAAAAGTGCTTTTATATGCTGTTGCTCCTACAGATGGTTTAAGCAGTATCTCCCTAGGAACCGATAGATAGGTTTTGCATTACTGTTGCAGGCAAGGCCAAGGGGACAAGAGCAGTCACGGAGACACAGGCGATGGAGATATTGGGAAGGGAAGCTGTTGTTCCTCAGCAAGAGCCATGGGAGAGACACACTGCATGATCTATTTTGCAAAGAACTAAAACCAGAATGGATGCTTAGCAGGAAGGCACAGGTAGGCTACAGAAATATATCACCTTAGGAATTAAATCAGTGCAAGAATCAAAGTTTGGGTTTTAGACTAAAATGGACATGTGTCCTTAAAATCTTTCACAAGACTGCTGGAAAGTGATTATTTGTAATGCCAGTCTCCTAATTCAGTTTGATTACCTGACACAGCAGTGTGGAGACCTGAATATTTGAACCTGTTGATTTGTTCATTTGATCTTAAACTTAACTGTAATAAATCATTATATTCTGGTGCTTTTAGTTAGTTTATTGAAGCTATAATATATTAGGTTATTTATATGCCTGCTAAGTGTATATTTGCATACTAATCCTCCTGAACAAAGTCCACAAAATGTACACAGAATTGATTTTTTTACTCTAAAATCACACCATGGCTCACAAAACCTGAGGCCAAAAGCAAACTCAGATAAGAAGTTTTCAAGGAACACAGCTTTGCTTCTAAACTAGTGCCCAAAGGCCCAGATCTGCATGCCTTAATTTTGGTGTCTCATTTAGACATCACAAACCAACTGTATGGCCTGACAGCACGGCACAGAATCAAGCAGAGTGATTCTGCTTACAGTCAGTGGAGACACTTCTAAAGGGCAACGTAAGTCATGCAATTCACAATGGGAACCACCTTTAATTTGCCAAAAGGAAATTATAAGAATGGGGATGGGTCTGAGTGTCTTTCATCCCCCTCTCCCTTATTGAACTTAAGCAATTTGTGAAAGACATACATATTGCTTATTTGGGCAAGAATACGCCAAGTACTTAGGTCTGTCCTGGGGGCAAGAAGGATGCTGAAAACAGATCTCAAGCTTCCTCTGAAAGGAGGATAACTAACCAGCAGGATACTATGCCAAACTGTGGGCACCAAAAAGAGTGCTGCCTCAGTTCTTCAACGGCATGTCTGTGGTTGCTGTATTTAGTGCTGAAATTGGTCCTGTCTATGTGTGTGAGGTTTTCTCAAGCATGAATATGAGTCTTGCTCAGGTTGCCCAGTAGATTTCAGGTGTCCCTCCACTTTAGGTCTGAATCATGAAAGAGCATATGTACTTAGACACCTTATGTTAGGGACCATGGGAATTTTATGGCCCATATATGGGCACTGGTTGAATTTATGGACCCCAGATTTAAGTGAAGTAGAGAATAAGCTTTCTTAAGTCCTATCCTGTTCTTAGGAACCTTTTTGCCAAAGCAGGGCTTTGGAAGTCTCCTTGAATATATTACCTTACATGTAATATGTATGTTATACATATATTTGTATATATTTTCATGTATATGAATGAATTTCTACAAACATATGTATGGTTACACCCTGTTTGTGAATGTAGCAAACAGTTCTTTCTAAGGGATACCGATTATTATCCTTAAAAATTTCTGAAAAATTTTTGAATTTCTTAAAAGACCTCAAAAAATTTACAAGTGAAAATTTAATCACATGTTTACACAAGTGCTATAATCCATCAGTTGAATGAGGTGGTAACTGCCTGAAGAAGTCTGTGCTTGGGAACTGAGATGACATATTCACATTACTTTACATGTTGTGCATAAATAAATCCCGAGAAGTAAACTCAATACTTTAGATCTTTAGTTAATTAGAAATAAGAAACTTTCCTTACTAGAGCAAAGCAATGGTGTGCCCACTCCATTACTCTGTCACCAATATAGATACTACTGAGGAAAGCATAAAAGTGCAATATTAGTCAGTGGGGTGAGTGTTGTCATCTGGTCGTCGGTTTACACCCTAATTTTAAACAGGTTGGGCAGTTTAACTAAATGTATTGCAGTGACCTGAATAAAGCTCATTCTTGCAGTGCTTGCTGTTACTTGACAAAAGTGAAGCATTACCCTGATAGAAAATGATAGCTTATTGCGACAGTAAAGAGCAATATGCCCATCACCAGGTCTCATGATGTGAAGAAAGTTGTGAGTGTTACTACTGTACAGTAAGGGCAAGGGTAACTCATCACTCACAAAAATTACGGTCCAGAAAAATTAATCAATGTGAAATGTTTATAAATCCCGTTTATGAAGAAAACCCATAAACGCCAAGTTCAGAAAACTGTACTAATCAGGAAATAATTAGGGTTAAAAATGCCAAGCATAGGATGGTTTCGGAAAAAAACCCCAAAATTAAGATTCAAACATGTTGGTAAGGCAGCTCAGAGAGAACTGGGTTTTCTAACATAACCAGAAATACCACAGTAGGAAAGGAGAGGATTAATCACGTTGGGATGAGTTCACATGGGTCATAGCTTTGCTGAGCTCATCTGCATTCTTTAGTAGCAAAAACTACTGCCTTGTCATAGGTTTCTCCACTACAGCTTCACAGAGATGGGAGAAAGTTGTATGCTGCACAAAATACCTGCAAGTGTATAAAGGGAGTGCTGAGTAACATCATGCTTTTTAATGGAAAATGAAAATATCTAGATTTCATCCATTTGGAGGTAATAGCTCAGAATTTTGTGCTTTCTGATGTACCTTTCAATTAAAAATCAAATATTTATTTTTGACAGTAGACAAATTTGTAGGAAATACAGTAATAGAAGAATGTTTATCATCAGGTCCATAACAACAATGACAAAATCCTAGTGGGCCAAAGATTCAATTACAATTAAGCTACTAATGAAAATAATCCCTTAAAAGAATTCTTTATAGATGTTCTAAAGCATCTATAGGTGTTCTAAACAAAAACTATAATTCAAGACATCAATTTACAAAGCATTTATAAAATCTTTTAAACTAAATTTAGGTTTGCAGAAGTAGGCTGTATTTTGCACATCCTACAGAAGAAATGGAGGCGTGATGCAAGGAGGGCTGACTTGCCAAAAGCTGCATTTAGAATCATCTACAAGTCACCTGGATGCTTGATTAGACTGTTAATGTGCTGTCTGGTCTTCCTACATCTGCACTTTGTACCTTTCGAGTCACCTTAGGAAACTTCTTTTTTTTTTCCCTAAAAATTAGTCCTTTGTATTTTTCCTCCTGGTGATCTTGAAGGCTAAAGACTGAGAGATTTGTTCTGTTCTTTCAGCGTGTCACCTCTTGTTTCTTTGCAACCTTCCCTATGTGTGGTGGTTGTGAGATGGACATTTCAGAAAAACCGAAGACTTCTGACTACAACACTAGCTTTCATCCTTCAGAAAAAAATATTCTACAGAAGAAGGAATGGATTTGGATAGCAGCAGACTAATAAAACAACCCCCAAACAACAGTTATGGCTACTGCTTCGTAGTTTTGTTTTTCTTATAAAACTGCACATTTTTCTCTTGTTCCACAAGAGCAGTATCTGTCTCCATTCCAGTTCACAAGCTGAAAATGGTTCAATAAATGTCATTCTATTGTCACTCTGTTTGTCACTTTGGGATACAGGAGCAGAGGCACAGCCAGCAACAACCTCTGGCAGTCCTTCAGATCCATTTGGAGAGCCTCCCCTGGAATAGGTTTTCCGTTCCCCCACACCAGACCTCCAGAAGGGTATGGTCTAATTGGAGAAAGTCTTGGCAACAACAACTGGGAATCATCATAATTCTAAGAAAACGTTAACCATGAAGAAAGGCTGAAAGCACTGAGCTTGTTTAGCCTAAAGAAAGCAGCCTGTAAGGAGGCGTAACAACTGCCTTCAAGTGCGTAAAAGCTTTTTGCAAGGAGGAAAGGAATGATCTGTTCTTGTCCATGGTGAATAGGGATGAACTTAAATTGTAAACAGACATATCAGCAGTTAGAAAACAACTTTCTAACAACAAACTTTCTTTTTACCTAGGGTACCAATATTGCCGGAGGATGCCACCAAATTCATGTTGCTAGAGGTATTTAAGTGTAAACCCAGAAGTGCTACAACTGGCAGGATGAAAAATGGCCTCTGTTGGTCCCGTTTTCCCATGATTTTCTATCATTTTAAAATATTTTCCCAGAGCACCTCAGTTTTTCACTCTGTTGCCTGTGTGGCAAGATACATTATTGATAGGCTTTGGAAAATTTAATGTTCGGTGTTTATTATGACTGACTGGACTGATAACAGCTGTGGTACATTAGCATTGCAGCTGATGGCACAGATCAAGAATAGGAAAGAAACAAGCTGAAAGAGTCCAGGGACGTTGACTGCTTTGGAGGCAACAGCAAAGAAGCATAGCTTAGCTGGGTGCAAAGTGTTTGATTCTCACTTTTTAAAGTAAAATGAAGCATGAGAAGGTGGCTGCATTAAAATGGAAGCTAAAATGAATCTTTGCTGCTATTTGGTCAATAAGGACAGATGTCACTGAAGGGGTGGAGTAACTGGCAGCTTTCCCTTCCGGACTGGAAAACGTCATCTCTGGAGTATGAACAGGAATGTGAGAAACTTATAAGCTTCCCCTGATTTGGGGTTTCTGTACAAAAGTTTCACATATCCCCAGCTGGGAGCTGGGAAGTGGTTTGCATATCTGAATGCTATAGTGGTAATGAAGTACACTGCTGCCAAGCCATGTGGTGGGCTGCTTTTGTCTATTAGGAAATAAACTTACATGATGACTTCCAGTAACTCCCACTCAGACATTGAAGAGTTTAAAGCCTGCAGATGAGAGATGAGATTCTTGCTAAGGAAGAAGAAGAAAGAGAGAGCCAAAGGGAAGCAGGGCATTCTTTCTGGGTTGAAAGGAGGGGTTAAGGCACTATCAATCTTTCCAGTGAAGAAAAAGGGGGACAAGTGTAACTCTCAGTTTCTCACCGCTGTTAGCGACAACTTCTTAGCCGGCAGTCGTCTAAGGGATCACCAGCCTACCCCTACTGCCTGCTACCTGTTTTTTTGGACTCAAACTTCTCCTCCAACTCTTGTACACATTCCTGTGCTATTTCCATTGTTGGCCTCTTAAACTTCTCCTCCAACTCTTGCATACGTCCCTGTGCTATTTCTGTTGAAGCATAGATGGACCTACACTTAATTTTAAAATGTCCTGGAGCTAACACCTACAACTGTTGATGTGCCTCTGGAGGACCATCTGCCAATGCCTGCATGTGTGGTTCTATACCAACCAGGAAAAAAGAGACACTAATAGAAATTGTTAAAAAATAGCTAGCAAAAGAACTTATCAAAAGGCAGTAAATACAGGCTCAAGTGTGTAAAAGCTTCCCTGTGAAAGAATGCTCAAGCAGGCACTTCTAAAATGTCTCTATTGCCTCATGACTTGAAGAACACAGCATGACCCAGGAAAGCTAAAAGTAGACAAAAGCCTTTGAAGTGAAAATGAATTGTAGGAAAGTATCATTCATGTGCACAGTTAAAGTCTTCTCGCTCATCAAATCCCCTTAAAAAAAAAATCAGGAATAAAATCTCATGCCTCTGTGTGGTGCTGTCACATTGTACATTTTACAACTTATGCAAACACAAGTCAGTTCTTATTCTAAAGCCTTATCTTAAAGACCCAAACTTCAGTAAAATAACATTGGCTGCATTTTGACTAGTCACTTCTGATTGATTATTAAGCAATTAAGAAATAACATGCTTTAATTTACTACTATGTTTCCAGCTGTGATTTTTATATATGAAATCATGCTAGGCACTAGGTAGTCTAAGAGGGAGAAACAAACTGCCCGGATGAGCTTATCTTCTCAAATTCAAAGTTTCAGATTTCATTATTTTCACAATTTTACAATTTCAATCAAATTGGCATTTATTAATTAGAGTATTTCTTCATAAGATGCCTATAAAATGCATTTTAACTTACATGTTAAGTCAACTGTGATTAAAAACAATGAAAATAAAAATTTTTATCCTGTACCATGGGCAAAATGATATGACAATCTTAGTTCCTAATAGCCAAAACTTGGAACCACAAAAACCACAAAAATTACCCCGGTGAAAACAATCAAGACCAGAATGAGCTTTGCTGTGTAGACTACCTAACCCTCTGTTCCACACCTCTGATTCTCTTCATGTCAGGGCTGTAATATTTTCTTAGTGCCATAGTAGGAAGATCCTCATTCATCCCTGTTTTATTACATACCTAATGCAATGCTTAAGTGTTTGGCATCATATTGCAACAAGGTACCTTTTCATGTACAAAAAAGACTCTATTTTTTTTAGTATGTATAATTACAAGAAAGGAAAAAATATTCCTTGAATACAGATATGTGGGTAGAAGAGATGTGTGTGGCAGTGCAGTAACTCTTAAATAGATATTTATGAAAGAAAAAGCTAAAAAGGAGTGTTTAGAGCACAGGAGAAGTAGTGTAAAGAAATAATCATTTGTTGATTAAAAGGTTATCAAACACATTTTGAGAGAAAACATTACACTTTTTTTTTTTTTTGCAAAAATATTAATTGAAATTACAAAAAAAAAAAAAATTAAGCAGCTCTTACAATACAACTAATCTTTCACTTCTGAGGCTCCTTTCCATACGTGTACCTTAGCAGGTGGTACACATAAATGTGAATGAATTAAGTCTTAAAGCCCCTGTGAAGTAAGATAAGGAAATGCTATTATTCCCACTTCACAGAAGAGGAAGCAGACATAAAGAAAGTAGGTGAAGCTATGCACTCAACTAACAGTAGCAGAACTACCAAATGTTCCTGCTTCAACATTTTTCTTCTGTGTCCACTTCTACCTGTGTTAGGAGACGTGCCAGCGGCAATAATGTCAGGACAGGAATCTACAGAGTTTAGCAGATAATTTGGCAGATAACAACATCCCCAAAGAGAACAAGGTCTATAGCAAAGCACACATTTAAAGGAAGAGAGAGCTTTGAAGATGAATTCTGGGGAAGAAAATGAGGGGTGAGGGAAATCTAACAACGTGAAAATGGACAAGACAATGCACAACAGGAATTACTGAAAGGGAGAAAAGGTCAGTGGTAGGTACCTGCTGACAGAGAAGGATCCAGCGGAGTAAGTCAAGAGACGGACAGAGAAGAAATACAAGTGTTAGAGGAAAATAAGAAACAGCAAAAAAATTTTTTTAAGTCTTAAATTTGGAAGGAAAGAGAAAGCAGAGATTATCACAGGAATGACAGGAAGGGTTAGGAAATATGTCTCTGAAAAAATGAGTTGTCAGTTATATCTTAAAGAAACTCTGAAATCTAATAAATGGATGGGGAGATATCTCTAGTAATACTAGTACTGTTATTCAAAGCACTTGAAATAAATTTTGAAATAAACCACTACTGATTTTGCTGATTTTTTTTCATTTACTGAGGATGCTTTATGCTGTATTGCTTTATGCTGTAGGGCGTCAAAAGACAAATTAGTTGCTATTTACACAGTACTAATAGCAAACATAGTACTGGATGGAAGAAACGTGGATTTTGAAAAATAAAAAATCACCATCCAGAGCACTCCACCACAGGTCCTTGCACTACAAGTCAAGAGGTCTGTACTAGGGTGATCCTAGTGCAAGATGGCAGTATTGGATAATAGGTGTGAGATGAAGTGGTAGGGGAAATGAGTGAAGGAACAGATAAGGTGACATTGGTGAGACACATCTAAAGAACCACTGATTAAGATTAAACATTAAAACAGAGAGTCAGATAGTAAGCATGTCTGTAGGAACTTAAGGAGAGGGGGCAAACTATGAGTTGTAAAAAAGGTTGTGTAATTCTGCAGTCTCATAGCTTGCATTTTTTTCAGTCTATAAAAACCTCTAGTATTTCAAAATAGAATACCCCCCCCACACACACTTTTATTCCATCTGATTATCACAGGGAAAGCTTTCAAATGTGTGTAAATATTGAAATATTTAGGGAAAAAATGTTCCCCGAGTGCATGTGGTACTCAGTAGATTCAGGAAGAGCTTTGAATCCGCCCGTAAGAAACTAATTTGGCCTTGGAGGTTTCCAGCAACAATAAATATCTTCTATTTTCCACATTTAACTGTTTCGTACAAAAATCAGGGCTACTGCTGTTAAGGACAAATGGTGAATTTTATAATTTAGGAACAATCATACAACGTTACAATCAAAACATTCTAAGCAGTCAAGCCATAACTCATTGTTTCCACACTGGGGTCCACTAAGGTCAGCTTTTGTTGCAAAGCTAGGTTTTATGCTTAGTGTTGCATATGACAGCAAACAGATTGTGGGGTGATTTAAAAGTTGAAACCAAAGAGACTGGGCAGTTAGCCATTGCTTTGTGCCACATTTGTGTCGGCTTTACACAAAATAAAAGTTTCACTTACGTTTCTGGCACTTTCTTCTTCGAAAGGAAATACAAGACAGCAGCTGTAATTTTAATCAGCAAGAAACCGATACCCAACCCAATCCAAATATCTGCAAAATCAGAGCAATCAAAGAGAGAAATAAGTAAAAGGAAACACTCAAAGAATGAATTGAAAGATATTTCTTTCTTTTTACAGACCCACCGTTTCGAAGGAGACTTGGAGGCTGAAGAGGCTTAGCACTTATGTGGCAACGGTTTCCTTTCCATTCTTTTCCACATCTGTGAATAAAACAACAATTTTTGAAAAAGGGAGAAGCAAGGATCATAAACAGTGACAAGCATACAAGAAATGCAAATCCTTCTGAGCATTTTGCCAGTGAGTAAAGCTCACCCAGGAATCACAAAGAGCAGCATCAAAGTTAATAGAATGAAATGGAAGTGAGAAATACATAAAACAAACCTAAGAGAGAAAAAAAATAAAACAAAAAAATTTTCAAATATTAGAATTGACTGCCGTGTCCATGTTGCCATCGTATTGGTCTCCCACAGCAAAAGATATTTGAATAATTTCCCTGTTATTCCCCATGTGAGGGTTAAATACATTTCTGAGCTGAGGATCTGGGAGTGTAATGTGGAGAAAGATACATGATTAGTGATAAGAAAGATGTTTTTCTCCCCCCACCCAACCTGTATCTCTTTTGTTTTTCTGTTTTCTTATAAAAATTATACCCCTTAAACAACTGCCTCTTCAAAACCAAAGCACTACATTTGCGCTAACAACTGCAGCCATGACAAATTATCCTAAATTTGCCATTTGGTTCAAATCCAGTCTTGACATGAAGTAAGCAAAATACAAACAATCTGACAAAAGCTTGTATGTTTTACTTTACATTGGTGGCTTAACAGTTAATCACAGTCACCAAAAATGTATGTGTCATTTCTCACTTCAATTTTTCTGGGTTTAGCTTTTGGCTACTTGGTTTTATTGTGGCCTTCTCCATCAGAATGAAGGGACCTTGGAGACCCAGGTGAGGATCGGCTGCCTCTGGTGAGACAGGTGCCAGTTTGGAGCACCCCATGCAGCCTTTCTGGGTACTCAGGGAGTCTCAAAATGGCTGTAGGCACCTACATTTACAAACCTTAAATGATGACTAGTGTTGTTAGACGTATAGCTACATATTGACACCTAAATTTCAGGCACCCCACTTGATAAGCTGAACCCGACCCCGAGTGCCACACCAGAATGGCTTCTACCAACTTTTCAATTATCTGCACAGCTGGTGGTTTATGAGCTTCATAAATTTTCAAAGTGATATCTATTTTGTAATTGTGGTTTCCTCTCCTGCCTTTAAATGTGTAACATGAAATCTTACATATCCACAATCAAATCTTTATATTAAGGCTATTTATTTGACCATGTGAGAGAGAACTTTGTGTTGGTTGTCCCGGTTTAGCACACGGTATTGCCTATGTGCCTTATCCTAGCAGTTGCACACTGAGTTAACTGAGGCACTCCAGAGGGAGAGTATTTAATTTTCCCAGAAAATGAGTGTTGTGGATGTAGGGAAAGGAAGGGTAGGATGATAGGAGCAGCAAGTGTCTGTCTGCAGCCTCAGTGAAATTTAGGAGAATCCTGAAAGGATCAGGGCATGTTGGAAAGCAGATCTATATCCCAGTCTCAGACATAACAGGAGGAAGAAGACTTCACTAAAGACCAAGAGAGGCTGATGTAGGATTTGTTGCAACTCAGGGGACCATTCAAAAATAGCAGGCAGAGAACATGCTGCGAAGAAAGTACCAGCCCTACTCAAACACAGTGGGCAGAGATTTATTTAATCCATCTCACCCCAAAGACCTGAGTTTTCTCTGGTTAAAGGGTTACCTTGTTCAAGGGTAGTAATTGATGTAGTAAGGAATGCTAGCTTTAGAGACTGGAGCCAGTATATATATATATAGCATATCTTGATATGCTCATTTTAAAGAAAAAAGTGGCACAATTTTGGCTGACAGCTCTGGCTGAGCTGGAGACTCATTGTATTCAGTGACTGAAAGTACCTGGTCCCTCCAGTCCTTCAGCA
Source organism: Numenius arquata (assembly GCF_964106895.1). Lineage (NCBI taxonomy): Eukaryota > Metazoa > Chordata > Aves > Charadriiformes > Scolopacidae > Numenius > Numenius arquata. The sequence continues at coordinate 24,331,605 of NC_133587.1, read as the reverse complement.
TATTACAAAAAATCATGTCATCCATAAGCTGTTCTTTTATGCGGACTGATGATTTTATACAAATGTCAAATTGCGGTTGGGCTCATACCAAGCCCTGCGGATCCATGTAAAAACATTGCAATCTGATGGTAATCACCCATCAAAATCATTTTCTGATTGCTCTCAATTGTATAATTTCCTTTCTCCCCACGTGCCAGATTTTCTGTTGAGCTAGATATGCTTTTAACCAAAATTGCCCTCTTTCTTGTCACTGCAGAACTTACTTGACTGTAAAAGAAAGAATGAGAAAACAGATTTGCAGCTGTGCACACACTACTTAGACGTGGCAAGAGAGGGGCCATCTGCTGCTTTGGAGCCATTGGGGCACGGTTCACCTCAGAGCTGCGAAGAGGTAGTTCTCATAAAGCAAGTGTGTGTGCTGGTAAGAGTACGGGAATAATCCTAGTACCCAGTAAATATGGGTAATGTATGAAGAAATATATCTTCATATGCTATTTTTCCATTTATTGATGAAATATTGCCACATATTCATGCTATCTGTGATAGAATTATGAATAAAAAAGTTAAGCACCTTTTAGTCTTATAAATAACTAGTTTATCTTCCTATATATTCATAATTCATAGAAGTTTTATAACCAACTACTACCTACCTTAGGTTGGCCATTTATTCCCCTCCAAATCTCTGAATCCCAATAGCGTCGGTTTATGTTACATGACACATACCACTTAGGAATCTGATGTCAGACTATCAACAGACAGAATTTTGGCCAGTGAAATGATTTTCCACTGTGTGGAACTAGGTTGCTACCAAAAGCGTCACCTTAAAATACTGCAATTGCTTATTAAAAAAAAAAAAAAAAAGGGTAAAAAATGGATTAAGGTGGAGTAGAGGTAGTAGACCACTGGGTAAGTGCTTAAGACAAATTCAAAACCAAATAGGTGGGAAAAATATTGTAAAGCATAAAGCATGGCCACTGTTTATAGGGAGAAGGAGAAGGCAAGGCAAAAAAGATAGAAGGCAACAGAGGTCATACTCAAAGACCAGGATGGAAAAGGAGTGCTAAACAACAAAAAACTTGAAGAGTGAGTCTATCAGTTGGTTAAGAACTCCCATTTGTATCTTCACACATTAATTTATTTGTTAATTTTTATTTTTGGTGGGATAACTTAGCAATCATCCCTACCACTGAGGGAAGATAAAAGACTATCAGAAAAAAACGTGTTGTAATTTGGAGATTCATTCACCTCTTCCCAAGGTTTGGTTGTTCCTTACAAAATGCTGTTTTCTCAAGGTAAAAAAACCCAAACAACTCCCCCACCTCCCCCAACAAAAAAAAACCCCGAAAACCCCAAGAGAAAATAAGACCTACAGTTAGCTGAGAAGCCTACAACTTTCGGCGAGACTGTGAGACAAACATGGGAAAATTGTTCATTAATATCTTTGGCTCTCAGCTGATACAAGCATTGCCTCTGGCTTTTACTGTAGCCAAGCATTTCTGTGCACAGAACAGAGGGGAGCTTGGCTTAAATATCTGAAACAATCTTGTTTTATAGATGTCTTACAAGATTTTCATCATTTTATATCTATGCTCTGTAGAAAATGTAGCTGACTACAATGATAGCTGTGATGGAGAAATCACTCTCTAACTTGAGGAGCGAGAATAAAATGAGATTTTTAATGGCACCAGTATCTGCCAATAACTCAGATTAGAGAAGATAACAGTTCTAGACCATGAATTTAAAACAGAATATAAATAATTCTAAACAAGCTACGCCAGTTATTTCACTCCATTGAAAAGCTGAGGGATATTTTCAAAACAAATAAATATTTTGGGCTTTGTCTTCTATAGAATAATAAGAGGTTATGATAAGAAATCCAGAAGATTGAGAATACTTTACAGGTCTGAAAATCTATACCACTATATATCATTTTATATTAAACAAAATCTAGAAGCCATTGCAGGCCATAACCAACCAACCAAACTATTTTAGAAACTAATCAAAACTTATACAACAAAACACAGAATCTATTGTCCTGAAGGAATGAGATAGATGTACCCACTTCTCTGAGTCTGACTCTGCAGTCTTCTGCCTGTGCTGTCCAATGCAACTGTGTGAGGTAGGCGTTGAAATGATGTTTCTCATCTAGTGACATTTCCTGTAGACTTTACTTTCTGTCTGATGCATGTAGGACTGGCTGGTTGGTAAAAGAACAGAAGCCTCCCTCTTTTCATCAAGGAATAAAACAAAACTATCAGGAAAAAAGGTGTGAAAAACAAATTCATAGAATCATAGAATGGTTAGAGTTGGAAGGGACCTTAAAGATCATCAGGTTCCAACCCACCCCGACACAGGCAGAGACACCTCCCACCAGAACAGGTTGCTCAAAGCCCCATCCAGCCTGGTCTTGAACACCTCCAGGGATGGGGAGCCACAACTTCTCTGGGCAAGCTGTTCCAGTGTCTCACCACCCTCATGGTAAAGATTTTCTTCCTAATATCTAATCTAAATCTCCCCTCATTCAGTTTAGAACCATTACCCCTCATCCTATCACTACACTCCCTCATATATAGTCCCTCCCCATCTCTCCTGTAGGCCTCCTTTAGGTACTGGAAGGCTGCTATAAGGTCTCCTCGGAGCCTTCTCTTCTCCAGGCTGAACAACCCCATCTGTCTCAGCCTGTCTTCATAGGAGAGGTGCTCCAGCCCTCTGATCATCTTTGTGGCCCTCCTCTCGGGGGCCAAAACCAAATTCCAAACCAAGCAAAATATTAGTTCATAGTATTTTTGAGGATATGGAAGAGGTTTCCTTAGGTGTTTGTCCTGAGGGCACAGAATACATATTCCTGTGCTTTTGCAGTCACAATTATACAGTCTCAACTCCGGGACTTGGGCCTTTGGCTGTTACTTGAAAACTGTATGAGTGAATAGCAGTAATAATATCAGGCAGTTTTATAGGAGATGAAGTCAAACGTCACCTTTCTACTGTGCAGTCCTTGACACATGCAATCCTGAAGTGGACTTTAATTACTCTAACAGCTCCAGGTAGCTCAGAGCAACCTGTGGTACGCACCCAGGAGATGGCTCACTTGAAGTCTGGTTAATGAAGGAGAACACTCTTAATTACCTACCCACTGCTGTGCATGGACAGTACTTACAGCGCTTCACTTTTGGTTGGGAGGCAGGTAAGTTGCCACTTCAAAGTCACTATTAGCTTTCTCTCTGATGAGAGCAGCTGGGGATACGCAGATGCTGATGTGGTGGAAGGACCCTACACAGTGCAGATCAACCATGTCTTCTGGGCAATGTGTTAAATCTTCATTAGCAGGGTAATGGGAATTTTGAAGAGCTTCCTTAATAATCCTTTTTTGCTATTTTATTTTTAAGACAGACAACTCCAAAAAGGCTCTGAATTTATCTCTTGAGCCATGAAGCTGAAATTCCACATTATTTATGTGCAATTAATTTCCTTGGACTAATTACATCTTGACTAATTAGCAGCAGCACATTTTACATGAGTCTTAATCGTATCTGAAATACAGAGATAGCCATTGCAATCCATTCAGATTGGAAGCTCCTCATAGTTGAAGCAGGAGGAGCAAGAAAGACAGATGAAATAGCACTTGAATACTTCCATCCCAGTGCGCATCCTAATCTATCCTGCCTGACAAAATGTCTTCTGCTATTAGCAAGTTCTTATGGGAGAGTCACCCCAGAGGAGAGAACGTTAACCCTCCAAATATGCTTCTAGGATTTCCAACTCATTATTTCCTAATACAGATATTGGTAATGCAGAGGAATGAACTTAGCATTGCCTGTGTTGCTGTATCCTGTGCCTGGGGTTATGGCTCATTTCACTCAGAATGAAAAATAAAAACCAGACAAGATATCTGTTGGTTTTGATGTTCTTTCAGGGCAGGTTTAATTTACAAGGACATGTCTGGTTGATACACTGCTGCATTTCAGAATATCAAACTTTATGCTCTATTAAAGATAGCATATGCAAAACTCAAAATAAATACAGATGTGTACTTGATTGCTCATTTTCCTCCTGGCATCTGATTCCTTACTTGTGCAATTATTTTCTCCAGTCTGAGATAGATAAACTCTATCAGTCTAATTCATCAGTATTACATATGGCTCTTGGGTAGGGGCAAAGGACAAGAGAAGAGCTTTGCAGTAGGGAATCAAATCCATGACCTCCAAGAAGAAGCATGAATTTAGCTCCTTATTAACTTGGACAGAAAAAGTTCCAACAAGCTGTATTTTCAAGGAAAACTTTGATGCATGTGGAAAGTTTAATGCTGAAATCTGGTGCGTTGGGGATTTTTTTTCCTTCCTTTTTTTCTCCCCCCCGCCCCCAAACCCGAGCAGTAATTACTAGTGTTTCATAATGACTAAGGTTGTTCAGTATAAAGCAGCATTCTGTATTTTCATTTTTGAAAGTTGTTTGCTTTTGTCAATACATTGGTTTCGTTTTTCTCAAGAGCCCTCATGTTTTATGCTGAACCAAATAAAAGGTTAAAAAAAAATTAAATCTTATATGATGTTAATCTAGCAGTATTCAGAGTATTAAATACTAAATATCCATTCAGCATCTCCTCTGCACTTCTTCAGATTTAATAATTTAAGCACCAATCTTGTTTATGTTAAAAAAGACTTGCATTAAAAGGCAGACTGAACATTAAGAAAATCTCCTGAAATGTTAATTAATTTTTGTGATCATGGAAATGACTACAGAATTTTTATTTTTACTTATTTATTTAAATCTACACAGATGTGTAAAAGGAATTGATTAACAAGTAATGGAGACAAAACAGAAAAATTAGCTGCAAGACAAACAACAGTAACCAAAGCAGCTTCTGCCCAATTAAATTTCATAAGTAGATGGCAGTGAGGTGCACTCAGCATGTGATATATGTTAAAACAACACTAATTTCTATTTTTGACTGCAAGTGTCCGTAACAGTTCACACAGTTACTGACAGACAACAATTAACAAATGGGAACTAACTATTCCTACTTGCAAAAGCTCTCTTGGCCGTTCTCACCAATACCTCTTGGCCAAAGTACACCTTTTCTCTGCTGTGAGACACATCTGCTTTCTTATTTTTATCTGAAAAACTTGTCATACAGAAAACCTAATCTGTTATCTCATGTGTACATTCAGAATGACCAACAGATAGTCAACTAACTATTTAGTGTGCATGGTATTAGTAGTATGTAAATTAAGGCAGTAATATGTGGATGATTGTAGTTATATTTTCCTGTGAGTATGACTGTACACTTTGTAGTATCCTCTAGAGACTTACTTATGAATCTGCCCCACTCCAAACTAGTATCTTCTGTGTGACCCCAGATTTGTGATTGCTATGTTTATTCTTTCTGACTATTCTTTATTGATGAATTAAAGCATACAAAATTCCAATAGTGAATGTTGCATGAATGGCCTCAGACGATATCACACTTATGATAAGTGTAACCTGTTACCTGCTGACTATAGCTGGAATTAGGACCCTCGTTATTCTATTTGTGCTTAAACTCACAGGAGATGTGGGACAAGGAGAAACCTCTCTTGGAAAAGACAGGTGAAGTAGATGGTAACCTTGAATGTCAGGAAGCTGTAGCATGTAGATAAGGACACATTAACCCACTGGGAGAGAATCAGATGTTTTCTGAAACACTGTGCACAGATCTGATCATTCCTGTGTAGGAAGATGGAACAAGGCAGAGGAGGACTACTAAGGTGAGCAGAAAAATAGAAAGTTTTTCTCACAAGAGGATTTCAAAAGAGTTCAGCTTGTGTAGTCTACTGAAAGAAAAGCTGAAAGGAACGTGTCTTTTCTCTAGAAACACTCTGGAGGATAAACAACAGAGTTATTGAGCGACTTTTTAGGTTAATGGAGGATACTAGCACAAGCACAAATGGGTTTGAACTGGCTATGAATAAATTTATGGGGAAATTATTAGAAAGTATCTAAATAGAAGAGCAAGGCTTTTATCCTTCCTGTATTTCTCATAAGGTGTTGGTTCAGAAGAGTCAGCTGGTTTGGTACCACATACTCCAAAGATCCTTAGATGCTGGAAACTCCCAGTCACACAGCAAGGTGGAGAGGAATATGCAAGCCAAGAATTCCCCATAATCGGTCATAAAAGAAAGCTAACTAAACTAGAATTATATGATGTGACTGTATGTGATAACAAGGCCTGGATTTGAGGACCCAGATATAACTTCTATTCTGAAAACTGCTAAAATTCATAACTGGCAAATATAAAAGAATCAACACGAGGCAGAGTAATACGAGGTATAAACAGATTCTGAATGAAATGTAAGTATTTTGAGAAAAGATCTATGCATCCTCATAGATTACTCAACAAAAGGAACTTTTGATCATAAAAGCATGCACTATGCATAAAGATAGAAAACATTAGAGATTACAGTAATTAAAATCTTATGGCAGAGACAGAAAAGATCAGATTTAATTTATACAGAAGGTGAGTGGAAGCAGATACGATGAAGGTAAACAAAATGATATATGGTAAATGGAAGAAAAATTGTGTGTTACTGTCTATCCTCTAGAACATTCAATCAAACTAAGAAATACATCTTAAACTAATAATAAGGAAACAATTTGTCACATAGTGCTTAACTGACCTGGAGGAGTCCTTGCCATAGTAAGTCTTAGAAGCCAAGACCTTAATGATACATACTGGAGAGAGCTGCTTGAAACAGTGAATGAAACTCTTTAGAGATTGCAAAGCTTGAAGTGCTAACTGATGGCAATTTGGAAGAATATTTCTATATTTGCATCATCATTTTCTACATGTATTTTCTGGTTTCTTTGCTCCCAGGGTGTGCTATCAGCTACTCCCAGGTCCTCAGCATGACACACTGTGACTACTCATTGCTCTTATAGCCACAATAAGAGGTTCTAATTACAGTCTGAGTTGAATAAGCAAAGGTAACTGTTAGAAGGAAGGACTCAGTGTGTCTAATTGTTTTTTATATAGATACACGATGAAACCATGGTGACCAATTGTAAGGTTTAGAGTGGGACTTAATTTTTCTAACATTAACCCCCTGAAAAGAGAGGTACCTAGAGACAGTCCAGACGAGCTTACACTATGTGAAATAAGGAGAGAAATTCTCATCTGGATCCTTTACCGTTGGTTATAACAGTGTCACGATGACTAGTTCAGATTAGATAGGTGCATTTAGCTGTTACACAGCTAGGCAAGAGGAACACCTTGATTCTTGCTGTTAAATGTTTAAACAGAAAACAAGCAGTGTCTGATGTTAGAGTAGGAGGAGCACAAGGGTGAGCTTTGTATCACAGACAGCTTGTGAATGATATCCCACTAGGTCTAGGCAAACCATTTATTAAAGCAGGGAGGGTAAATACTACCTCTAGGTTCACTCATTTTAAATATAGATGATCGGAGCAAATATTTCTTCACTGAAATTAGTTGACACATGAAACCTGCCTGATCTCCTGCCTGATGTTTTTTTTTTTCTGGCTCCCACCCTAAAAACCTCAGGAAAAACCCAAATTTTGAAGTTACTCTACTGAGAATTACAGTGATTTGAAAAACAAATCACTTTATGGCCTCACTAAAATTCTTCCTGATCCAAACTGTTGTGATACTTTTGTACGTGACAGATTTTTTTTCAGTGTATTTTATCCTATCGCAAGGAGATGCAGACCTCTACGGAAACTATTTGCTCTGTCATTTGCTTTTGTGTCTACTCTTCAATGAAATAGGCCCCAGTAGAATTCACTGAAGGCCGGTATGTGGAGCACATTATTTTATGGCACAGATTCATTCAGCTACAGCAATGAAGCAGAAGTATGTGCTCACAGCAAATGGTCAGACCTGAAATTCACCATTTGAAACAATTATGCTCTTTCTTTTTGCTACTTTTTGTTACCTTCTCAAATAATATTTCTTTGGTAACAGATTTTCCACTATCATAAAATAACACTGATGGTTAAAAACCCCAGTGAGACAAATCATGAAGCTACTCCTGGCACTGAAAAAAGGATGCGGTGCTAGATTCAACAGGGAAATGACTATCCACTTAGCTAACCATTAAACAAAATAAAAGTCTTAAGATTTCTTCCGGAAAAAAAAAAAAAAAGAAAAGAAAAAAAAGCTTTTAAAATGGAATTTTCTCTAGTACAAAACAAGTATTTTAACCCAGCTTTATTTAAAGGTCAAATCACCAGAAAGCATATGGTTTAACTCTAACTGATGCTGACATGAGGCATTCACACAACAGAAAAGGAAACAGCTTGGAACAATGTAGTAGGTACCTTGATCGCTGACCACCGGAGATCAGAGTTCAAATCACTGCTGAGTCCTGAGTTTCAGCCCACTGCTTTTGAGGCTGGAGCCGTGCTTTGTAAAAAGTGACCATCAGAATAAATAACCTTGCCCATAAAAGACTCTTGTCATTTTAAACTTGGATAAACCAGTGAAAATTTGTCATTTTGTGAATTCGAATTAAAAAATGGGATACTGGTAGTACAGGGCTGGTACTTTGCAGACTGAGGGAGGTTTGGTGCAGGTACTCCAGGTGGTATGCGTAGCACAGAGAGTGTTTCACTAGTGAGGAAAGGGACTTATGTCCATTTTCTGTTACTCTAAGGAACCTAGGAGACTGAACTAATACAAATTACCATTTACGATACCTACCCAAGAGGGCTATAGCAGTACCTCAGTATCTGAATTGTTGAAGCAGAGCAAAAAAGCTCACTGAAGAGATATGCCTTAGCATAAATCATTTTACAGTAAAGAAGCAGTCCTTTATGCCAGTCTGCCTGTCCATCTTTCTTTGCCCGTCTTGTCTTTCTCTTTCTTCTATTCTTTCCCTCCCTCCCTTTTCCTAATCGTAGAATATGCACTGGAGCTGATGCTTGATTTACTCTTGGAGTACACTTGTCTCAGATATAGCCCCTAGATGCAACTTCTAGAGGACTAAATAAAGATTAAGGAATGATGTAACAGAAATCCCAACTGTGCAGCTGTACTGACAGCTGGTAGCAAAATTCTTTTGCTTTCCGAAATGGCACTGATTTTATATTTAGGCAAAATTATGAAATGATGCAATAAAGTATAGGAGACATCTAGTTTTAAGATAGACCTGTTAATTTCACAGAAAAAAGCTTTTTGCTTAAATGACAATTATGTTGATAGAACAGATGGGATTGTGTATCAGTAGGAAACCTAATAAAAGATCTGAATATATTTACAGTGGCTGGATTTTTCCACAGAAACCTCCCTTTTCTTGCTTTGTTTTTGCTAGACTGTGAGTTTGTTTTCTGGGGGGTAGAGAGTTTTGGTTTGCTTTTTAATGTTTGCTCTTACTGCCTTTAATCAGAGTGTAACAGTACTACATAGTCAGTAGTTTATTATCTGCACTATAGCTACTTTGTTAAGAAATAATAGGTATTTATTGCAAAATCAGTTCACATATCTGCCTTTTACTGCTGTTTACCCTCTGAATAGCTTTCGTATGGATAAATCTGCAATGTCCAGGTGAAATTGAATAGTTATTTAAAAAGCTTGAGCAATGGAAGTGTTTTGTCTGTATTAAACCACACATTTAGCAAAAATAAAGAAAAAAAAGGTGATAAAATGATTTTCTTTCCTTTCCTGCTGCCCCTTTCCAGCATTGGTCTAGTCTTTTTATCAGCTGAAATGGTCTGCTTTAACCGCAGCCTGCCAACACTGGGCATTGCTCCTGGCAGGTGGATTGTAGTATATATTGGAGATTATAAATCATGTTGTCATTCTCAGACAGTTGTAGATTTATCTGCTTACATGGGAGACAACACCATACAATAACATCTAATGCTGCTGCTTCTCAACATTGTTCAAGCTAGGTGCACAAGTACAGGCTAAGATTACATTAACACAAATATATTCTTTAAAACTTTTTGCTTGTATTTTAAATGCATGTCTATAAGAAAGAAACAAACAAAACCACCACAAAGCTTCTCTTCTCCTTACCCTCTATGTTATATAGAGACAGAGGTTTATACTCTGAATCACTCATCCTCCAGAAAAGGCTTAAACTCTGCAATGTTCTACATGTGCCAATGTGATCCATGGAAAAGAACAACACTAGGACGCCATCTCTGCATAAATTTTACAGTTCTCTTCTGATATTAGAGATGAATTCCACAGAAGCTTGGGGAATTTACTTTCTAGTTTCTTGCTAACAAGTTAAATTTATGAAATCTTCAGAGAAATGACCTTTAAACAATTTATGAGAACCTAAGACACTTTAGATGCAATAAAAATAATTTCACCACAACCTTTCTCCCAGTTCCACATTCTGTTAGCGTTGTTATGGTTACAGAGTCAAGACTTGAGAGGCTGGAATTAAGGATTCCCACGCAATTTCAATTCAAACCCTCATGCACGCGTGTTCAGGCACAGTATTTAATTGGAAGATCACAAAGTCCCCCTGCACCTCCCTCCCAAATCAAAAACTTTAATTCTGGTATTCAGTGCTTAGCTTTGCAACAAGATTATTATCATGGCATACAGCAGAGGTAATTCATTATACCTAATAAAAAAAAAAAGAAAAAAACCATTGTTATTATGAATAGCTAAATCATCTCTTCTGTCATCAGCATTCAAACCTTCAAACTTCAGCACTTAATACTACTCTATTAGTTGACATGAAGAGAAATTTGAACTCCAAGCACATTCTGCCAACTTTTATTGAGGAGAACAGATAGCTCTAAATCTCGCTTATTTGCCTAAATTTAATAAAAGATGGAATGGCTTGTTTCAACTGTTATACCTGGCACTTTGATAAAGCAAAATCTTTCCCATGGTCTTTAGTGTGCCACATATTGTTAATAATATATGGTGAGGCATGGCTAATGATAGAATAATTTCTAACAGAATTCCAGCATCCATTCAGTAAAGTCTTTTTTTGGTTGCAGCCAAGGAATATGCAGTACAAGTGAAAAATGGGGAGCTATTCCCCTGATGTCACTGCTGTGCAATGAATCGCTGTATTTGTACAATTCAGAGCAGTCTTTATGCTCCTTTAACGTGTACCACCAGGCAGAACAAAAACCTAGTTAACCTGCATTGCTGATCAACAGCCCTAACAGACCGAGGTAGTATCCAAAAATCTAGGAGGTCAAAGAATCCTTGCTATGCTCTGGTTTTCTCCTGGTGATTTTATGTCAACAGTTGGGATAAGGTGGCAGGGAGCCATGACAAACATTCCGTATTAATAAGGGACAGATTTACATTTTGCAAAGGCATGGGACTTTTATATAAGCTGAAGTCAGCTTTTATGTAGCTGAGAACCTGATTTCACTAACCCACTACTCTGAATGCAAGGACATCGCAATTTTTCCTCTATTTGGAATAAAAAGTGTGATTTTTTTCTGCATGGTTCCTAGCCAATGATTTCTTTGTACTACTCTTGAAACATTCTGTTAAAAAGCTGGTACAATGCCCTGCCTTTATTCTTCCATGTAAAATAGCTGAAAATCAAGACAAGACATCTTAATTTCATAAATCTTTTCAAAGAATTAGAGTAAGAAATGTATCACATTACTGCATTTCAGTTAATTTTTACATTTATAGTAAAAAAAATCAATTATATCAAAGCATAAAATATTCTGAAATGTGTTCTTAAATATAACCTGAGTTAGCCAACTCTGTAATGTGCAAAAGGAGACTGAACTGATTTGCACATAAGTGTTCTATCTTTCGAATAAGATTAAATATTGATAAGATGTTTACTAATTTCTTTTCCTAGTTTTTCTTACTAGAAGGATTTTCTCATAGCAGCTCTTTTGAATCTGTTAGTGTAAAAAAGACAATAACCCAAAGTTTTATCCTCCTTTTCATGATGTACCTGATGACCTACTGCTTCACAGAGTTCCTAGTTTTATCATCTAAAAAATTTCCTGCCCATTTTGTCTGTCCTTTTTCTTATCTGGGGAAGTACTCTTAATTTCAGAGCTCAGTAGTCTATGGTACCTTTTTTCTTTCTCCAAAACTTGTACAGTATAAATTTTGGTTATGTTGTGATATTAACCAAAACTCAGCATCAGAACTGATGTTACATCTGGAGCTGAACTATTAAACCCCAGGAAATACAGTCTGGGCAAAAAATGTATGCACAGAGTTGTGAAAATAGTGACAGGCTAATGCAAGGCTCGCATGGTGGCCATTCTTGCTTGTCATTTTATCACAGGATGTATGACGCTTGTTTTTCATATTGAATATTTGAGAATCCCAGCCCATTTCTTTCCAAATATATATATAGATAGATTGCATGTTTGTTTTCAGCTTTATGTTAAGTTCCTTTAATCAGTGTGATTAGCTTCGGTTAAGGAAGCAGGTTGCTCCTCTCCTGCAAAACTGCTGAGCAGCCAGAGAAGAGCTGGGGAGGAGAGTGGAGATCGCAGATGAAATCAGGCTCGGCAGGACAGGGACACACAGCACAGAGCTGCCAGCCTGCAGCTCACATAAAAAAGAACTGAGAAAACAGAAAGGAGAGAGAGAGAGAGACAGGCCCTGAGAGCCAAGGGGATGCTTCCTTGGGGCCAGAGGAGAAGAAGCAGAGCATGTAGCCACTCAGAGAGTGTTCCAGTTAACTACAACAAGCTGGGAAGCAAGGACACATCTGTGAGGACAAGTAGGCAAGGGGACAGCTGTGAGTAAATCCTTTTATTTCTACTCTATTGTCCCTAGTCACACTGAGTTTGCTCAACTGAAATAGTATTCTAATTCAGATTCCAGTAAAAGCTGGCTCTTAGTTTAAAAGCCTTTTTGTGTTCAGTCTGGGCACATCCACTTTTAAGATAGAGCATGTTGCAAGTACATATTAACACAACAATATTATTAGAAAAAAATATCCATTAAGATTTGTACATCCCAATAACGATCACAGACATACCTTTTCTCTTAAATGATTATGTCTGAATAGACTAAGGGAAGGCTCGCCAGCTATTTACTATAAATCCTAGAGAGCAGCCCTGTGCCAGAGTTATACCTTGGTGAACAGTGCAAGAGGACATCTTGATGAACATAGATGCTTCTAGAGTAGGCAGCTGTTAGCGTACATTGCCACAGACAACCAGTGCCCAGAATTTTTGGTGATTTCCCTCTTTTCTTTCTTCCCTCATGCCTTTCTTCCTTCCCTCTCACCCTCTCTCCTTTCCCAGCAAATTAGTTGTGAAAAATCTTGTAGTCAGGCTCATCCCAGAGGAAATGGAAAGGAAAAACAATGCCTGTTTTCTTCTCTTAGCTCTTACATAGTAAGGGACAACACTAACAAGACTTGGAGAAAACAGTGTTTCGTCAGTATTTCCACCTCTGTGTGCTTATTGTCCTGAATGTGCTACCTTCAACTTAATTTTTAGCTCTTCCTGCACTCTACCTCCACCTCCATCGTTGACGTTGCCCTATTTCAGTTATTAACCAAACACACCGCTCTCTTAGTTAAAGGTCTTAAAAATGTTTTCAGATCACTCAGAGCTCCACCAGTTCCTCCAACACACCTACATGCCCCCACAAGAGAGATTTCATTCTTACACTGCATGTCCTTCCAGTTTTTTCATCCTACCTGAGCTTAACTGAGCAAGACGGGTTCAGAGGACTCACCTTTCTGCTCAGGCTGACCTGATGAAACGTTAAATTAACTGTCTTGTAGGAGAGTGAATAACTTCCATTTAGAATGGATCAGAGAACAAATTTTGGCTCAGGACTCATGCATATACATGACCAAGGCCCCTGCCACCCCTTCTCCCCACTTCTTAATGAACTCTAAAATGACTTGACACAATAGAAAGCCAAAAACTGAACTGTAGTCCTACATATATTAAAAATAAAAAATATATAATTGTTTCTCGCCTGCTTATAATAAACAAGAATTTTAAATGAAAGTACTTAAGAAACAACATTTACGGACGCTGTACAGCAGTTCCCTAAGTTTGATTTATAAGTATATTTGTAATACTATATAGATATATAGATATATAGATTTTCTCCTTCATTTAAAGTTATGGAAGACTTCTATTACAAAGAATTCAATTCAGGATCTTTTGCTCAAATATCCAGGAGAGAAAGGAATGTTTATAATCCTCTTTTATGTTCAAAGACTTACTTTGAAGGTCAGTATTTAGATGGGGATATAATCACAAGCATTGGAGCAGATAGGATTTCTGAAGATGGAAGAGTAATAGTGCTGCCCACCCATAACAGGCCGCAGATTATAATCTTTTCTGACCTTCTTTGCTTGTTTTGGTTTGGAATTCCAATGAAAAAGTATCTTTCCTGATATTTTATATTTTGGACAGGTGGCAAATACCAATGAATAGTTTGTAGGATATTTCTACAGAGGATCTTAATAAGAAAAAGAAGGGAGGAAGCAAAGCAAACTTACCAACCGAAAACAAGATAATGAGTTGTTCTAAATACAAATGAAAAATAATACCCGTGTCACTGGTTTCACCTAATAGACACCTGGTTCTTACTACTTTAGAAAAAAAGACATTTCGTGCTGGATCTGAAGAAACCTCAGTATCAAGAAATTAAGACTACAACAAAATAAGACTATAACAAAGAACAAAACCAAATCAGCTATCTTAAGTGTCATGAGAAAAACCCTGGAATTTTAAATTTGGGAAGCCCTTTCATAAGGATTATAAAAATTATTCTTTGAATATTCAAAAATGACAACTGCTAGTCAAACACAATGTGTACTTGAAGGACTGGGCTTTGTCACAAACTTCAAATATGAGGATGAAAAGAATCAAGGTCAAGTCCTGTGTTTAAGTCACTTATAGAGTTCAATACCATGATAGAATTGTTTCACTGTTCAGCAGACCAGCAACTGATTTCTGATCACTTAAAAGTTTGACTCTGTGAAGGACAGTTTAGCAACAAATTCAAAATCAAATGGAAAAAAGAAGTCCAGGGTTTCATTAAAAACAACGTCTGCAAGTCTAACACTAAATCAGTCAAAACAACATTCTATTTCAGAGTAATTCCTTTTGGTAAAATGAACAAAGGCCTGCCCAATTTATAGAGTGAATGTTGGTGTAAGGTTGGACGGCTTTTTCACTTTATACTTTCAGAGGGAGATGAGAACTTTTACATCATCTGAAGAATTAGTTCAGTTATTACTGTGGTGTTACTGCTACAAGCTTCTTTTAGTGCTCAAGAACGAAGCTAGAAGTACAAAACCTATGAGGCCAAAGTATTAACAAGAGTGGAAATAGGATTTGTTGCAGGCATGTACAAATTGTAGAACTTGTATGGACATCAGTGCAAATTGAAGGACATACTCAGTTTTGTAAGCTGAGTAGTGAATTTTGGTTTTAATTTCACCATTGAATTGTCACCAGTATTTCAGATTACCCTCAGTCTTTTCTTGAAGGGTTAAGGGTTATGAGAACAACACTTGGTGTTCATGCACTTGGTGTTCTTGTGAATAACCCTTTAAGTGAGTTTATTTACCTTTGAGGTTAATTATGCTGCTCTGGTGCTTGTCCCTAAGTAGTTCCGTTCCAGCTCTTCTTCTATTTCTTCCTCAAGAAAGAAACTTTGAGAACTTACTTTCCATGAGGATTTAATAAAAACATCCTTCCTGTTGCTCTGGTCACCCACAAAGCAAAAAGGAAGTTTAACTGTTTGCTGACATATCTCTTATGGTTTGGGTCTGAGCTTTTGCTCATCAGCCTGCTGCCAAAAGTTTTATTTGCACAGACAATACTTTGTGGGTGGTGACTTCACTGGAAATCAAGAGCCAAGAATTGGAGAAATGTCCTGTGTGCCATATCTGTGGTGATTAGGAAAGCATTACTGGATCCACACTTTTAAAGTTACAGCAGATGTGCTTATTTTGTGGTAACCATGCAGTGGAAGAGAGACATTCTCTGGCCCCTAAACCCCAGCTTAGCTAATCACAAGGAAGGTTAGCAAATGCAGTATTTTTCTCATGATATTTCATGAACACAGGGTTTCAAAATGAATGTGGATGGAAAGGCCAATAATCCTTCCATCCCTTGTGGTCTGCATAGAATTGTGGTTTGCCTGAACTGGCTGGAAGCTCAGAGTAATTATGCAGAAAGATCGGCACTATTTAGAGAGCTAACATATCTGTATTGATTTCTAACTTACCTTTGAATTCTTTGGAAAATAGCAGATGAATCTTGATACATTCATTTCTAATGGATATGTAAGGTCTATCCTAGATCCACATGTGGAATTTCTATTAATATGATTGATACTTCCCTATAAGGAATTTAGTTCACAGCCAGCCCTAAGAAAGCAGAAATGGGCACATAAACCAACATCTGCATAAAAGAAGAGAGTAGAAATTAAAGATTTAGAGATATTTATTGCTGTTATAGCCTAAGGATATCTGATTTACTCCTGCATGTACTATGTCACGTTATGAACACAAAGTTAAAAGGTCCAGTGAAAGCTGAGCAGCGATTCCAGGTAGAGTAAACCATTCCAGTTTTGCTTTACCACATTACTGAAAATAATCTTTACTGAATATTTTTAACTAGAGTCTGGTACTTCATCACTGAACTCCAGCAGAGTCTATTCATCAAACTGTTATGTACATCTGTCATTGCCTTACTCTGACACTAGTCTTCCAGAAGCCTCAGTAACATTAAAAAATATATAGCAAAAGTGTGCTGTTTATTAATTTGGTTTTCAACTTTTTGAAATAAGCACATAAGAAAATCCAGGTGTTCTGCAATAACTCATATTATGCTTCCACATTTTACAGCAGTATTGTGCATGTAGAACCTTAACATTTGTTTATGTACTTAAAATTTACTATTTCAGTTCTTATGTTTGTTATTATATCTGGGTCCCATTTCATTACGGCAAACAAAACCCCCTCTTGAAGAGCTTGAAACAAACACATGAAAAAGGCTTGGAGGAGAGGGAACATCATTATAGGTTCATTACTTATGAGAAAGTAAGTCACAGAGAGTAAAAGGGTGAACTTTATAAATACTTAAGTGATATGGTGTCAAAAAGCCTCTTGAAAGTAGGTAGGATATGAACTTTTAAATTGCTTGTGTGCTTCGGGAGACTTTATCTTAGGGGAGCTGCACATGCTGAGCTCAGAAATCCTCAATTCCAGTATTTAAAGGACTGGTTTTATACTCTAACAGAAGCAGAATGAATGGATGTGCACATTAAGTGCTCAGTCACTAAGCTCTTCTGCCTGTGGCTGTAGAATTTTTCCTTCAAAACTTTGGGTTTTTTTAAATGTCCAGACATCCTTCTTGCCAGGCGTCATAAATCTGTGCCTGAAACTGCTTGAACTGCCCTAAAATTAACAACAGGAAAAAAAATTTTCCATGTGGGCTCCCTGTTGCAGAAGAGTGAAATTATTCATGAGGAATGCACACACTCATACTGCTCTGAACACTTAGCTTCAATAATTCTTCAAACCTCTAAAAAAATATGTTTTACAATTTTTCAATGCTTCCTGTTTCACTGATGCTACACCTGAGTACAAGTGACAGATAAAAGAGTCTTCTGACAACTTTGGTATTTTGGTAACATTAGAAGGAAGATTGTTTTGGGATGTAAGGTGGAAATACTTGGTAAAGAGGACACACTTTATTCACAAGAAGGAAAATTATTTTTCAGATGCTGAAAAAGTACTACAACTCCCGATAACCTCTTCCCTTCATCATGTAACATATACGTGTTCCTGTTGTGTTTGTACAGTGACAGCCCAGGCTTGTACTGAGAATAGTGAATCTTGACTGGATACTTCCTTAAAATTTACAACCAAAAAAACTCCAGAAAGGTGCAATCTTGAAGACAAGTATTCTTCCTTTCTAAATATTCCAGAGATTTTGACTTGGCCAGATGAGATATTTTCCCTCAAATCTTTGTAGACACTTTTCTGACTAGACAGATTTTTGCAGAATATTTTGTTGAAATTTCTACTTTACACCAGAAAACTTTAAAATGTTTGTTACTCTAGCAAAAAATGATTCCTTGTATTGAGAATTTGAGCAAGAATAACACTATTATCTTTTCATTGCAATGTCCTTGGGTGAGGGGAGTGAAAGGAGAAAAAGAGATCAATCTTCTAACTTTCAATTCAATTGTGTAACATTTAGCAAAGTCTAAGCAAATTAGAATTTACAGAATTAGGGAAAAATCTGACTGTCTATTTAAGAAATAATACTACATCCCCAGCATCCTATAAATTGCATGTAAACTGTTCTCCCAGTTCCAAGTAAAAACAAAAAGATACAAATCAATGTGTTTAGCCCATGGCATTAACGAAGGTTTTATTTGGGGTTTTTTTGGTCTTTTTTTTTTTTTCCCAAAGACCTGATGAACTGTAATTTGTTTTTTTGAGCTAGCCTGAAAAAAGGGGAAAGTTTTCATTTTGATTACTATTGCAGCACAGGTGTGCTTCTGAAATGTCATCAGCAGAGCTTTGAAAGTTGCAGTCTAACTTGCCTTTAAAAAAGAATTTTACAGTTCACCACTGTGCATTTTTTTGGGAATACTTGTACATTCTTCACAGTTACAAGAAAATATGGTCAAATAAAGATGGCCTTGAAAATTTACCAAAGTATTTTCTCCAGCTTTTGCATGCCAATACCAGCTGTGAGGATTTTGTACTACCGGAACAAAATAGATTATTAAAAAAGAAGGCTAGAGACTGAAGATGAAAATGTTGTAAAAGAAGCTTAAATGTCAAAGGCAGGATTATTGTACTATGCTTTGATTCTCTGGATTTATAGGGAAAGCATATGCCTAATTCCTTCCTGTGCTCAGTCCTTGTTTCATGCATATTTACAATGAAATTATTTTGAAAACGATACCTGCTTTCTGTTCAGAAAGTATGAAGGGTTTTGTCAAATTGTGCTCTAAACTTTGACACCGTGCAGAGATCAGTTAAAACACAGACAATCTATTGCTATGGTTGTGTGCTGGGTAGGGGACAGGTTATACTCTCCATATTACACTCTGGATTAGCATCCAGTATTTGAAACGTATTCAAATTATCCTTGCTAAATGAGGAATGATAGATGGAGTGGGAATAAATTATGAAGATTTTGGAAGCAGGATCAATAATTAACATTTGGTACAATAAGAAAGAGGGAGCAGAGATGCAAAAAGAAGAACGATACAGTCAAAGCATTGGTCAGAAGAATCCTCTCGGCAGCTGCTCTCTGCGGGACATCAGCCTAAAAAACTTGCAGTCATCCAAGCAAGGAGGAATGATTCTGCAGTAAATGATGACAGCTTGGGCAAAAACTTTTCCTAGATGCTTTACAGTTACTTGTATCTTGCTGTCTGTAGTAACAGCATGCTGAAAAGTATTCCAAGGGCACAAAGTACTAGAAAGATAGCTGTAGAAGCATTATATATATCTTTCTATAGATATAAAAGCTAAATGAAGCATACTTAGTATACTGGTATAAACTAGTTTATGTTACTGGTTACACAGCTATACGCACATTTTTAGCTTTTCTCTACTATCTTATGATCTATCAGGAAAAAAATCTCAGCTACTTACATTAAGTAAAACATTCTCAGTCTGTGGCTTTTTGCTGATCTTATTACAAAAAACATAATGATAGACTTTATTGATAGCATAAGGGAAGCTCTGACAAATGAAGAAAAAGTTGATAAGTTGATATTAAAATGCTAGAACTATAATAATGAATAGCTGCTGTGTAACCTCCAAACGTATTCTGCCAAATCACCTCACCTTCACCTCTAGAAGCAAAAGTGATGGGAAGATAATCTCCGTGGATTTCTATGGCTATGTAAACACAATATTTTCCACATACTAAAATATTAAACAAGTTTTAGGAGATCTTACTTCCATTTTCCTAACTCCCAAACAAATTTCACATTAATAAACTATTAATTTACAGAAGGGATAAAGAAAAGCAAAGCAAATAAAACCTTTTTCCACCTACCAAAGGCTGTTAATATTGGATGGTTAAAAAAATTCCTCCTGGCCTATTTTTAATTTTATTTTTTTTTTAATAAACTACAATACAATGCAGTTTAATTCACCTGATAAAAATCAGTGGTTTGCAAGAGTACCTGAAATCTCAAAATAAAGTTACCAGAGGAGAAATAACTATTTATTAACTAGAATTCTGCTCTGTGAAAAACACTGCTTAAAAGCATTTTGTTCAGCTCCTAGTCATGCAAAGTGGCACTATCAGTAACTTCTGTAGGAAACTCAGGCATGCAAGGACTGCACAATACAGGCTCCATTTAACTGTAGGTAGTCATCTTGTTAGCTTCATTTTACAATCCTAAGCAATCCCACCAAACTCAGTTAGGCAGGCATTTCAATCAATAGTTAATAAGGGTGAATGACAAAAGGATTAAAGTACAGAAATGGAAAGTTCTAAGTGGAAACAATAAACTCATGAAGCAATAAAAATAATTTTCTAATATACTAAGTTAATGAATCGGAGCTTAAACACATTTAATGTTGGAGTTAGATTTAGACCATCCCTACTTAATCTCACCTAGCACTGACATTAAAGAAGCCATGATCACATATTGTCGGGTTCAGTCCTTTCCAACAAAGACACTTGCCAAGTACTAGCTGAGGTGCAATGGAAATGTTAATACACGGTTGATACCCAAAATCCATCCAAGGAATTTGTACAACTTCCAAGGTGCTCTAAAGACATACAGAACCAGAGATAATAATGGAGAAATCAGTTTGCGCCCGTTGACAATCCTTTCTCACTGACCACAGAAAGAATCACCACAGTTTTGGCTTCCATGTGGCTGCACAGAGAGTGAGTTAAAGCACAGGTTAGTTCAATGTAGTTAGGAAGCCATATGATAACTTTCCAGAAATCTGGCATATGATTTATCTGTGTTCTGCTTTGTTATCTAGTCGGCTGATACAAAAGCACACATACTGCAAATAAACAAAGGCTAAGATAAAATACCATGCATCCTGGCCAATTAGTTTTCCCATCCACAGGGAAATAATTCACTTAAATCCAAACTTTTCTCACCTCTACCATTTAAAAACAAACAAGCGAAATCTCAACCTCCTGTAGTTTACAGAATTCTGAAGCCTGGCTTGATGGCTGATGTTTATTCATGCAGTAACTCTGGTGTTGAGATCAATACTGTAAGTCTTGCATGAACCACATTAGCTTGACAGACTTTAAAGGATATTTCAAAGTTCACATATATCTTACAACCAACATATACATTTAAAAGAAAAATATTTCTGTACATTGAAAATATGACTTGCAGACCAGATGAAGACAAAAATATTTTAGTTTAAGTGTACTTTTTCCCTTAAGGACATACAAAAGTCTGTGTGGGAATAGCACATAGTTGCTGCTTCCCGCTTAGAGATGTAGCCTAGTAGCTGAGTAGGGCAATAGCAAACATGAAAAGATCCTTCCAAGCGTTGAGAAAACTCCTCTATGTTTGTGTGTGTGTTTAAAATTAAAATGCATGGAACTTTCGAGATCAGTCAACACTGCAAAAGCTGGCAAGAAAAGTTCAAAAGTTCTTAATTTAGTAGAATTTGCTGCTTTTGGGCAATCCCTTAGCCACCTAGCAACAGCACAAAGGGTATAATTCTTGGAGATTTAAATTCACACTGGCTGAACAAGGGTGAAAATTGCAAACATGCATGAAAGCTTGAGGACATTGTGACAACAGGGTGTCTTGTGGGTCAGACTGAGCAGGATGCAGTTAGTGCAGAATAGAAGACATGTCTTTCCTACAAAACTTATACAATAACACAGATTCTCAAGTACAGATCTCTACCATCCCCATCTTTCCTGCCATCCTCAGCACAGGCATATCTACATCACGATCTTCCTTACTGTAGTGAAAGTTCAAAACTTTTACCAACATGCTTGATGGTATATGTTTTCCAAAAGTCTCCCTTTCAACTTTTGTGATATATTTTGTCCTGTTTTAGGTGTGCCCAACCAGTAGCCTCAAGGTACCTCCCACACAGAGAGATCTACTGGTGAGCTGATTCTAGACAATGAAGTTTTGATATGCAGACATGCAGATGTAATTTTAGGGTATGAGAATACTGGTTTTCATGACAAGTACTGTCTCTTACTTTCATTTAAATCCAGGAAGCCTGAGTCTGGAAGATTGTTACTCACGCTAAGTAAGGCAATCTGAACCCAGACTGTGTTAATTATTGTTTCATTTCATATAATCCAAAAGATGTAGTGTAATTTATGTGTCTTTAAATAGATATACCCAAAGATGTTTTTAAATTTCTGAGGACAAAAGGCAGCTACATGAATGTGAAAGAGAGGGGGCTGTAGCACAAAAATCTTTGCAACTCTTGTGTTTATACTTCCTTCATTGGTATGTAATTCTTCAATTGTTCCCTATTTTTCTCTCTTTTGAAATGTATTTCTTATTTTACAGCTATTCTTTCCTGTTTTGAACAAAACAACCAAAACAAAACCGTGATTTAAAGCTTTTCATCTACGTTTCCTACTCTTCAGCATCTGGAGTTCATAGGAGTAATTCTTCAGGGAACCCTCCGTACTTTGGCAAACATCCAATATCCAACATCAATTCACATTCTCCCATATAAAATTCTCTCATATTATCTATCACTCAACAAGTATCCTCTCCTGCAGATACATTTCCCAGATCCTAAGCTTGTACCTATTGTAGACAAAGCTATCTTCTGAATTTTAAATGTAATAATGCTTATAGTTCTGGGTTATAAGTCATTCTGAGGTAAAGGTGCATTGCACTTAGTAATAATAAAAATCTCACTGTGATTTCCTACACCTCATAGTTACCTCATTTCACTTTGACTCTTTTTAAAGAGTGAATTGAAAATCAAAATAGAAGTGTAGAATACTTATCAGAGAGGTTGAATGCTTTTAGCCTCTTAAGCACTACTGATACTAAATTTTGTAGGGAGAGGAAATCCAACTGAGGAGAAAATTTTTCCCGTAACCATTCTTATACACACAAGTGATTTTCACTGTATCTGCTAAATTATACTTATTTGCCTACACCCTTCTCAGTAAGATTATAGTATCTTCATATTAAAACATAAATTATTTCGATCAGACTCTAAATGTAATTCCCGCTCTGTGAGAGTTGAAGTGAGGTTGATATTGTATTAAACTCACCTTTTAAAAGGCAGCACAGTTACTTTTATTCCCAAAACTGTTAGCCCTCTCAACTCCAAAATCTTGCAATAAAGGGTTGTACATAAAGTTCAATACACTCTTTGATTTAGAAATCATCCCAGAAATTCCTTGCTGATTTTCTATGCAAGTAAAAACCTCCCCACTCAGCAAACATATCATAAAAAGACAGTCTGAAAATATCTAGGTCACGGTTTGCTTTCCAGCATCACCAATGGGCTATATCTAAACTATGTCCTTCCATTATATTTGCTATCCACATTCTAGCAATGAGCCATTCAGGAGAGACTTTTTCCATTTGTCAGAGTAATATTTCACCTCAGGAAGACAGAGAAAGCCTGTAAGCTACTTTGCTTTTTTCCTGTTTTACAGATATCTTGAGCTTTAGTTCTCCATAGAAAAAAAAGACCAAAACCCAAGAGTTAAGTGTTTAATTTATATTTGAATCAGGTGCTAGAGATTTCTCAAAAACATCATCAGAAACATTTGTTATGAAACCAAGCTTTGGGTCTGTTAAGTCCTATCTGTTTAATTGAGTAAAACATCTGGTTTTCAATTACGTGCAGTCAAACTTTAAGTTACATACTTGTTTTAGAATAAAGAAACTGAAAAAGACAGATTCCTTCTGAAATCATTGGATTTAGCAACCAGCTGATTCAAACAACTCACAGGTGAACTTCACAGTATGTCACTGTGGCAAAGTGCACTATATATTTGATTAACTTTAGCTGAGATAAAAGTTGTTTGGGTTTTTTTCATCATTTCTAGGAGTTGCAAACTGCATGAAGCAGGTGGCTCCAGTGTGATAAGTATAATCCTGATAACAGTAGATAATAGTATAATCCTGACCTCAAGATTATACTATTATCTGCAAAGAGGAGGAAAAAGAGCAAAGGTCAAAGTAACTGCTTCTAAATAGAAAAAGATAGCCAGTGTTGCCATTTCTAAAGAAATAATTGATAATTTGTTCAATGGAAAGGTTCTCGCTAGGTAAAACTGCTTTGGGCAAATGTATTTACTTTGAAGTCACTTGGTACAAGTGAGGAAAATATAAATAAAGACAAAAAAATTGTTAGACAAATTCGGCATATTTCTTTCCTTATGGAGGAATTCCTGAATTCTTGTGTATGAAGAATGCAATGGATTTTGCAAATTTTTTTTCAGTTTATTTATATTGTGAAATGATTGATGAAAGCCCTTTGATCAGCATCAAAATCAGAAGCTGTTTCATTCCAACTATTAAAAACTAGACCAAACGCATAAGATTTATGAATCTATGTTTCTGTCACATTGCACCATAATCTTTAGTGTTTGAGGGTGGGGGAGAAACAAACAAAAATGCATGCGGGTCATATAACGCATACCTGAAGGGAAATCAACACTCTGATTCTCCACAAGAGCAATCTTCTGGCACTATTTGGATATCCTGAGGATAGATAAGGAGTAACCATCTGAGTGGACTAAATGCCACCGCCAGATTCAATGGAAAACAAAAATACCTCAATGTAGAGGTCCAGACCTCTGAATGAACTATGCAGTTTGGACAGAGAAGTAATAACATTGGTCCAGGCCTAGGACAGGGAACTATAACAGACAATGTATAAATTTCAGAAATGTTTTAGGCTCTACAATAAGGGATTTATACCTAGATTATGTATATGATGATTATTGTCCAGCAGGGGAAAAAGAACGAAAAACAATTAGAAATACTTGAATATGTAAAATGCCACAAACGTCCAGGTGATCTCAACTGACCATTTCATATGAATGGCAAATGCAATCACGAAAGGTGCGAGCTTAAAAAAATTATTTTTAAATCAAAGCCCTTGAGAAAAAAAAATTGCTATTCAATTGTTTTACTTCTGTTTGTATAGATCTGATCACTGATTTTTTATGAAATGGAATAAATGTGCTACTGAAGAGTTCAATTTCCTCTGATGTTTAGTGTTCTCTTATCTCATACGTATTCTTAATGACATCATGTTTGCCTTTTTTGGAAAAGACATGATGTTAGAAACATGGAAAGCCAAAAAACAACAGTATTATTGTATCAGGAACAGGCACCTTGATTTTATGAAACTTTTCTGAATAAGAAAGGATAAAGAGTAAACAGGCAATAATATATGGAATAGAAACTTTAGGAAAGAGTTTTCTGCAAGGAAATCTTCAAAGGTGCATTTCCACCAATATACTGTATATTTTCCTTCACAACAAGCTATGTTTCATTCATTCTGGAGAACAGAGATATTAACTTGTCTTCCCATTTTCAATTTTATCCAACTCAGGCAACATGAATTTGTTACCTTATTTGCCTCAGCATCATTTTTCAGATGGCACTTGGGTACCGGGAAGATATGAAAAAAACTCCTCTATGCTAGCTACGTGTATTTGTATGTGTCTCCATATAACAATATGCCTTCATTTCCAGAAGCAAAATCTTAGCATAACATTAATTTTCAATGCCTTATTTTTTGACTTCTCATGATGGGTTTTGGTTTTATTCATGGTTACTTCCTTGTTCAATTCCTCCTCTACCTACAATTGCTTTTGCATGACTACCACTATCTTGAGTAGATACACAGGCTCTATATAACTTTATCAATTTACTTAGGTCACCCTTGTTCAGTAAATCTAAAAGAAAATTCTTCGGAAGGAAGTAAAATCATTACCAATTTCTTTTACTTCAACAGTTAATAATCTGCAGTGATTGGGCAGCTGCTGCATCAGCAATCCTCCCTGTAACTGAGGTGGGAATCTTTGAGAGCAACAGTAAGCTGAAATGGAAACTGCCATCTTCTCCCATTGTAAACTCTCTTTACTCATGAATTGGGTGTGGCTATCTTGTCAGTCTCTAGGCTTCGTATTTCCATCAAATCAGAAGCTGGATGCTTCCAAGCATTTTATATTCTTAGGTATGAATACCGTTATCATTCCATTTTCATGACATACTGTGTGATATTAAAACAATCGCCCAACTTTCAGTTTTTAAAGATTACCACCATCATTCCTCAAAAGTCCAGTAAAACAGTATATATGAGTACATCCAAAGGCAAATATGTTTAGAAAAAATGGCCTACATTCTTCACTGGAAGACATTGCCTAGAGAGGATGTGGAGGATGTGGATTTTCTGGTTTTTGGCATATATGAGCCTTGATTGGAAAAGCTATTGAACAGATCTACTGTGGCATTATTTAAAGTTGCATAATACCTTGTAGGGCTTCTCCTCAAAAATGTACTGTGCTTACAAGAAGTTAGTATTTTAAAGACAAAATCAGATTGTGACAAAATGTCTCAACTACCAGAAAAGTAATAAGTTTTTAAAAATTTTGTGGAATATTATTTTTTATTGTATCACTGGGGATAAAATAATTTATTTGCACATTAAAACAGACCATTCTTGGTTATAATAATGAGGTCATTTTAAACATGAGAAGAAGAGAAGTAAAAAATAGAGGACCAAATAGGCTTCAGCTTTTCTAAGGAGAAAGAACAAAAATCCCCTCCTCTTAATAATTACCCTGTAAAATCAATTCTTTTCTAAAACATAAAAGGGAAAGTAATCTTTTTCACTTTTATCACATAAAGCAAACAAACAAAATAATTCAGTTTCTATACTTTGGCCAAATCAGCATTTAGATACACAACTAAAAAGATAACCTTAATTAATTATCTATATATAATGACTCCTTGAAATTCTAATCTCCACAGCTCAGATAGCTAGATGGTACATATTTGATGTAATTTAAAAATTGTTTAATGAAGATGTATTTCTAATTTATAACATGATTGTTTAATTACAGGCCAGTGAATGCAATTACATTTGCTGCTTAAGGATAGAGCCTTCTTACAGCTCAGACATTAATAAAAACACTCTACTTATAGTATTTAGTATTAAGAAGTGTAACTGCTGTGAAATTTTTATGTTACATAGAAAATGTTTGTATAAAATAAAAGGAAAGACAAGCACTGTATTATGTTTATTGTATGTGAGTTTTAGTAGATTTTAAATGTGAATGTATTGTCTAGCTCGTTAAAATTATGTATTATCAGTCTAGTGAAATATTTTTTTCTGTTCTCAGGGTTTTATTTCAGCACCAGAACAATTTTTGAAGCCTCACCCTTCCACTTCAGTGTGTTCCAAACACACATTTTTACAGCTTGCTTGTTCTCATCAATATTTCTTTCCTATGCCTCCAGGGGTCTGTGTCTTTAAAAAAAAATAAAACAAACATAAAAAAACACTGGACAAACAATTAGGGAAAGTACGAATACAATCAAAGGAATAACTGTGAAATCAGACTATTGAAACTGCAAAAATTCTAGCCATTACTGCTCAAACTGTCATGATCTACATGTGCAGCCACAGTAGCTGACGGCCAGCACTAGCCACTTAGCCGCTCATCCACTACAGAAGGGAACTCAGTCAGCACAAAAAGGAGTAAAGTTTTGTGAAATGAGAGTGGCGGTAAAATTTCAGACTAAAGCTCCATACAGTCTGGCAGCCACAGAGGATACTCAAGAATTAGTAAGCACAAGATAAATGTATTTGATATGCACCCCAAGCACTCTCCTGACCAAATAGGAGAAGCAAATGCGAATTTGGTTAGGTTTGCTTCAAACCTAACTCAGAAGTCAAACACCAGAGAGGATCAGGACAGCCACCAAGCTGTATTTCATTCAAGTAGGAAGCTAACCATCACCCGCAAAGCACCATTGCTCTGCACTTACTTGCAAACTCCCACTGAGAACATCTGCTACCACATAGTCACATTCCCAAATACTGTGGCCTCTCACTGAAGTTAATACAACTGTTACGGACCAGCTAAGAAAAGCTGTTCTCAGTAGCATGAGCAGAAATGATAGCAACCTTATATACCTGTTACCCACTCCAATATACACTGAAACTTTATTTGGACTTGTTATCTTTTCCACCTGTTCTACAGATACTTCTTCATCAGTGGATGTCAGAGCTCACCTTCCACCTTCTGCAGATGCCTCTTAGCTAAATACTACTGAAAGTCAGGTTGACATCCTAAGTATTCACTTTATATATCTAAGCAAAACTAGTGCACACATACAAAAACATACAGCATCAAAGAAACTTGAGAAGTACTAAATGTATAAAATCTGCTATCAACTTTCAATCTCTTCAAATAGTTAATTTCTTTTGCCTAAGCAGCTACTGTAAATTCACTCTGTTCTCATTCACTCTGTTCTCATGCTGACATATTAAACCATTTGGAGGAGTCTATATAGTTAATTACTTCAACCACATTGCATTAAAAACACAGAAAAAACTCACACATCACCAACAAAAATGTTTTTTTAGAGACTGCATTCTTTTCTATCAACATACTTCAAAGTAAGGTAAGAGAAGCAGCAATTTCAGTTTTTATAGGAATGTGATGGAACCTTGAATCGAATGAAGCTTAGAGACCTGTCCAGACTTGTTTTGTTAAACCATCATCCTCAGGGAGGCCAAAGAGATTTTTAAAATCTCAGGTTTTGTTTTATAGAAACTAGAACACAAGCATCTCAAGTGGAGGAAGATTGGAATCCATTGTGTAAGAAAAAAACAGCAATAAAAGGATGTGTTAACAATTTTTCCCCTTGCCCACTGTGTCACTGAAGAATATTAGTCAAACTGAGTGACTTTTAAAACCACTGTACTCTCCACACAATTAACTCTGGATATCCAGAAAGACTCTCTTTCTCTGACACTTCTCTGACAGGGCAGTATCTATACTCTGCTCGTTTCAGGGGTTTCCTTGCTGTCCCACAGGCTTCCTGAATTCTTACACATTCTGCTTTTTCTCCTGACGTCCCCTGCAGTCTAGAAGAACAGTTGCTCTCAAGAGAAGAAGATACCTCCGCCTAAATCTATCATCCTTTTTTTTCAGGAAATGTAAGGTAAGAACTGAGAACAAACAGGTAAAAAATAGTGTCTTTTCCACGTTAATTTCTAGGGTTTTCATTGTGGGTTTTTTTTTTCCTAGGAAATGAAAACTGGGACACTTCTATATTTTTTATTATTTAAGGTACAGTTTTATTCTTTTCTTTCTTTTCATAATGTTGACATGTAGGATTTTCAAATATCATGCAGAAGCTTATCTTAGAAATGGCTAACTCCACTGTTATCACACGTATGAGTAATTCCTTCAAAATATTATAAAGTCTTGAATGGTACTGATATCAGACTGTTGATCTGGCTATTCCTTTTCTTCTCCATTTGCTATTCTCCAGTCACATCCCTTATCAGCAGAGCTTTCAGAAAGGCTTCCATTAGTGCAACATGTACTACTTTTGTAGTATTCTTGAACAGAGATGACGTATTTCCCCAAAAGGAACACACACAACTCTTGGAGTTATGTTAGCTCATCAGGTAGGTCATTTTCACTTCTGTGCCTTTGCTCCAATTACATATCCATTAGAATTACATATGCATTACATATTGCATTAGAATTCAATATCTTGTTTCTTACTGAATGCTGAAGAAAAGTATCCTATTTACTATTCTACTATTCCAACTATCTTTTATTTCTGTGGATAAAGAACACTTGGTAATTTGGTTTCCTTTCATTTGCAAGTCCTAATATAAGTTCAGTTTTTATAATTCCCTTGTATCCCTAAAATCTCAATTAATCCCCGAGTGCCTTTGTCTCTACAAGCAATTTTCTTGTTGATCAATGGTTTAATCTATGAACTGTAAACTTTCTGGCTATTCCCAATCCCTTTATTTTCTGCTAGCTATCCACTTAATTTCATTTAAAACTTTCCCCTATGTTTTTTGTCCCCTTTCTCTCTTTCTGTGTCCCAAGAAGTTTTGAAACAGCCACCTTAATGAAATTCCAAGTTTCTTGCAGGGACAACACTCTATTCTGCAATAGAGAAGATTCTTTGGGAAATCTGCAAGTAATTAACAGAATCTTCTGAGAGCTAAATCAAAGTACTCTATATGAAAGTGTATTTTCTGAATATTTTGTTTATCACATTTCTTCAACCAGGAAAGGATAAACCTGTCTTGAAAGATACAAATTCTGCAATAACTGAAGTTTGGCCAGCAGGCCTATTAATGTGAGTTTCCTATAGACTAGGAGACAAACCTTAATGCCCGGTCTCGACTAAGATAGATACTCTGATAAAACAGTCACTTTAGTAATTTGGCAAATGTTTTGGCAAGATCTCCTGAAGCACATGAAGGACAAAAGTATGGTAATATATATCATCGCTTTCTTTGCACTTTAAAAAATCCCTTGTAATATCCAAGTGGGAAACAGAGTGATACCTTGTGTAAAAGAGTCCTTCAGCTATACTGAGACACTTCCTAATGACTCCTACATTCCAAATCAGAATTGTGTTCTTTATTTGGTTTTCAGCATAGAGTATTTCCAGAAAAATAAAAGCATATGTTTAACCTTTTGTTTGGCATAAATGGAAAAACATTACCCTCTTTCTCCAAACATATGCAAAAAATAACATTATAACAGAAATACATCCCAGGTGCAGGTAAAGTTGAGAACACGGCCTGCTGTATATCTCCTCTTAGGTACACAACACCTCCTGCATGTAAGGCATCATTTTTCATAGAAGCATGTATTGTTAAATATTGGTGTGAAACATAAGACACAGAAAACTTAAGGTGTCAGGCAAGCAGGTTTTCTCACTTAATGATAGACAAAAGGTACAGAAAATTCTATTTGATAAATAATATTTTTCTAAAAATGTGGTTTTAGTCAGCAACTGTAAATAAAAATAACGTAGACATGCAGAGACTTCTAAAAATACACTTCTACTGAAGGTAATTTCAGTCCCGGGGGAACAAAACAGCTCTTTCAACAGCACCTTTTCCCAACTTCAAACACAAAACAATCCCCAATGAAACTTACTGGCATAATGGAATGTCATCTTTGATGATGCATCTCCCTCCATTTTTGCAGTATTCTTCAGGACAAACTGCAAACATAACAGTAAAAAACATAATTTAAAATTTACCATCCTTGCTTTTATATTTGTCATTGCCTAATTTTGAAAATGGTGGAATATTCATACCTGTCATTTTGTGCGCTTAACGCTTCCAAAAACTGTTCCTTTAGACCTTAACTTGGTGATACAATTGTCAAGTCATAAATATGTTAAAGTCAATGGGCTCCTCTTGAACTTATAGAAATCCTGTTGCTTCACTTGAACAAGCTTCTAATTTTTCTCAAGTCAGGGTTTCATTGGACTCCAGAAATCAAGCTTTTGCCACTTCAGACAAACGGGAATATATAAAATAAGAGCCAAACCTGCTGAACTTAAATATAAGTAGTACCTAAGTCTACTTTATTATTAATAGCTTTTCTATATGGGTGATGAACACACACGCCTGTGTCACCAACCTAATAAAAGATGTCCCAAATTTTAACACTTAGAATCACATTCTTATAAGAACTAGAGAAATCAGTCTTGAAAAGAGCAAAGGTGTTTTAAGTAGAGGGGAATGTCAGTGGTACACTATTATCAACTTTTGACATCCCTTAAAATGGATTTCCACATCATCAGATTTAGTTTTACAGAAGTTTAATTCTACACACCAACAGCAAGAAAAACTTCAAATCAAAAATGAGTCCCCTCAATCTTCTTTAGTAAGAAAATAACTGGTAAAATGCAAATTAGACCTAAAGAACTATGTCTAATTCTTTAACTTTTGTGTATATGCCCCATAAAATCATTTGCTGAGACACATAAACAGTGCTATTCAGTATGGACACCTCCAGTTTTAAGAAGAAATTGTGGAAAACAAATCCTCACAGGTGGATGAGACCCCACCTGGAGTACTGTGTTCAGCTCTGGATCCACCAACATAAGAGGGACACGGACCTTTTGGAGCAGGTCCAGAGGAGGGCCACAGAGATTATCAGAGGGCTGGAGAATCTTTCCTGTGAAGACAGGCTGAGAGAGTGGGGTTGTTCAGCCTGGAGAAGAGAAGGCTCCGGGAAGACCTTACAGCAGCCTTCCAGTGCCAAAAGGGGGCCTACAGGAGAGATGGGGAGGGACTCTTTGTCAGGAAGTGTAGTGACAGGATGAGGGGTAATGGTTTTAAACTGAAAGAGGGAGATTTAGATTAGATATTAGGAGGAAAATCTTTTCTGTGAGGGTGGTGAGACAGTGGAACAGGTTGCCCAGAGAAGTTGCGGATGCCCCATCCCTGGAGGTGTTCAAGACCAGGCTGGATGGGGCTTTGAGCAACCTGGTCTAGTGGGAAGTGCACATGGCAGGGGGGTTGGAACTTGATGATCTTTAAGGTCCCTTCTGACTCTAACCATTCTATGATTTCATGCTTGTACTGTTAACACAGAACTGGCCCAGGGTTAGTAATCAGCTCGGGGAAGAACTGCAGTAACTTTGTGTTACTGAATGAGATGCTTTGAATCTAAATTTAATTACTTATATCATTATCTATGCTTTTGTTAAATTTTGTTAATAAAAATCTGATTCAGATTGGATGTATATTATTGTGTTCTTACCTTTCTCCAGAATTTCCCTATTGCAAAACAAACCTGAATTTTGTGGGAAATGCACTGTGCTAAAACAAATGCTACATGTTTTGGTTTATTTTTCCAACCTGGATTTCCATTACTCTTAAGAAAAAAAGAAAACCAAAAACTCCTGTTAACTCAGAAATGTTGAGCTCACTTAAGTGGGTTAATTCATTGGCCAAAATCGAGAGTGCTTTAGTAGGATACCATGGAAGCTTTTTTTTTTAAGCAATGCGTTTATACCTTTAGAAACAGCCCTTTTGAAGACATTAACTAAGCATATTATTTTCCATCTTTTTCTCACTATTTTAGCTGTGTCATACTTTCATCAGGAAAATTCATTCCTGATGTTATCTGATTAAGTTTTAGCAGAGAGAATTCAGTCTAGTTTGAGAACTGCCTAAAGATTCAGCAAGAAATGACTATATGTTTTTCTTTCAAATGATATTTTTATGCAAAATTAAGTACCTGAACAGCTGGACTCATCAAGGCTGAAATCAATGCAGTCTGCAATGCCATCACAACGCTGGGAGATTGCTATACATTGATTAGTTGACGCACATAACAAAGAACCATTGAAACAGTCTTTAATGGCTGGAATGAAAAGTAACACGACAGTTATTAATCACCTATATTTCTTTTTCTCACTGTTAAAAAACTACTACAGAACTTGATTTGTACTGGAGTATATAAACTTGGATCTCTGTGACCTCTACAAGCTTTCATCTTCAAAGACATACAACTTTACTACTGAATAGAAAAATAAGTAAACAAACACAGACCACAGATGTTACAGAAGCTGGATTTTCCCATGTTATATTTGTGAAGGAGAGGGGGCTGTATTTAATTAAAATATTGAAAAAGTAAGCTGCAAAACCCAAACCAGAACCCATAAAAAGATATCACAAAACCTAATTCACTCTCATTCATAACCTAGTTTTAAAAAGATAGAATTAATTTTTAAACACAAAACAAAAAATTGACATTATATAGTTTTCTTCTATTACGAGGAACCAAATACTAAGAGACAACGTATAAAAAGCAGAGAAACACTATACTGAAAAATCTAAACTTGCACATCTTTTTTATTCTTGGGAATTCAGTTATATTTTCTATGTTTGTCCAGAAGAATTATGAGGGGTAAATGTTGCTGCAATCATGTAAGCCTCCAGGTACTGAATTATTCCTGAGTCACTGATCTACAGGATGTACCTGGTGGTCCTGCAGACTATAAGACCATTTTGTCATTTTATCTCATTATTAAAAAACTATTGTTTTCTAAGACTTTTATTAGGTAATTTAAGCTAAATTCTGTCACCGTGACACTAATACAAATCAGAAGGAACTCTTCTAATTCCATCAGAGTTAGATATATTCATATCAGCTTGTGAGTTTAGAGTGGGAGAAAGAATCCAGTAATATTAAAAATACCCCACTGCCACATTTAAATTTCACAATACTTTCCTGCTCCTGGGTTCAAGAGCCAGTGTATATGGCAATAAGCCTCCCAGGCTGGATGGCCAGGCTGCTGTAGGTTATATTTGTTCCACTCTTAGATATAATTTAAATCACTGGCCTATATAGACTGCAAGAGTGTGCCAAGTTTAAAATACTGCAGTTCAATTTAGACCACAACAATGGAGGCAAATCTTGCCAGTTTTGGTCTTGCCAGTAAACTCTTGCCAGGTTTGATATTCTTTCAGAACTATGAAATTACTCATGTGAGTAAGGGTTTGTGGGATCAGACCTTTCAATTACATACACTGACCATTTATTGAAGTCTGCAGACAATTCTCTAGGAGAATACTAGCAACTATAAAGAGGAGCTTGCTTTTGATTCCGATTTCAATTCACTTTTATAAAAACTTAAAAGATCTGGCTGATTTTAAACTATCTCTATGCTGTTCTGCACGTGTGTTTATATCGATGTCTCTTCAATTGACTGAAGAAGTCTTGATATTGAACAGGGAATTTGCTGGTAGTGACAGCAGGATAAAACCAACAGCAAGAAGAACAAAAATTTCTTTTTCTGCTCTCCATTCCCCTGACTACTCCGTCTGGTGGAACAAGTTGTGGCAGACTGAAAAAACCCGGCGGATTACAGCATCACTCCACATTTGTAGCATATCCTACCATCTATCTCTTATGATCATCAGCTTTCCAGAAAGTAACTGATGGTCCCATGTCCTCTGCTGCACTTTCCTAGCCAAATAATAATCTCATACTTATTTTGTGTGCAATCAGATCTAAATCCTGGACACTCTTTGCACTCTGGGGAATGATGTCCCAATGGTATTTGAACCAGTTTTGTAAGTTATTTATAACCACAAATACTCAGTTGTAAACAATTATATGTTCAGACTATAACTTCAACAGAAACAAAGTTGGAAATGCGACATAAATATATTCTTCTTATGTGCTTTAGACCATTTTTTGCCTGCACATATATTTTGAAGATGCTGTAAACTATGTGGATATAGACTACTGCTTATGGCTTGTCATGTATATTGTGACTAATACAGAGATTCAGCTCCTGAGCTCTAACTTGCATTGAGGTTCGTGGTAAGAAAAGAGAGTGTCATTTAGGCCTTTATTATTTCCCCTACTCCTGGACTGGTTGCTGGACTCATACCTGAAAATAAGACAGACGGACTGCTAATTATTTTTGTCCAATTTGTACCTGTTGATCATCAAGGTGGTTTTCACACCTCCCTTTACCTTGAACGAGCTTATTGCACTGAGATTTTTATACTACTTACAGAGGGAACGGTCTTAGCAATGGATCTGACTACTGAATACTTTGCACAGATCCAGCATTTAAGACAGGAAGGAAAATAACACTAAGTTATTGCTGCTTAGGTAAAGAATGTTAAGAGCACATTTTAAAAATCATGTTATTTCTCTTATTGCATTGAAACTAAAATTAATATTGCTTACTGTTAACACAGTTATAAGTAGCTTCAAATTTCTCCAACTAGTTATTCTTTACTTTCATGGGAGGCCTTCAAGTGTTTTTGGGATAAAGATATGAAATGGAAACAT
This sequence comes from Numenius arquata, assembly GCF_964106895.1. Taxonomy (NCBI): domain Eukaryota; kingdom Metazoa; phylum Chordata; class Aves; order Charadriiformes; family Scolopacidae; genus Numenius; species Numenius arquata. Next base: position 24,295,860 of record NC_133587.1, on the reverse strand, counting down.
TAACAATAGTGAAGAGATGAAAGTAAAAATATCAGCTTTTGCCTATATTTCATTTTCGAGGTCCAAATGAATCTGTAGAAAGGCTAAAAATATCACAGCCCCTTTGAAAGTATACTATTTTTTAATATCTACTAGCTATTTATAGTTTACCAGGACTACAGCAGATACTTTTTGGTGCACTACAGAGAACTGAGCAATTGATTTTTACTCATTGCTGTTAGCACTTCAGTCAGCTGGTGTTGGGGCCTGTGGAAATGTAATGTATGCACCTTATTGGTGCTAATATGTTTGTTTTACACCCTTAACATTGTAATCAGGCAATTTAAAAAAAAAAAAAAAATTAAAAATTAGATTAAATAGGTGAGATAAAGTATCCTTCACTACAATTGACAGCAAGAAGAGCGCTGGGCAAGTAGAACATCTATAACTGAAAGCAATTCCAAGGTTTTCTTGTTAAAATCATCAAGTAACAAAATCCACCACGTTAGTAGGTATAAAATAGCATTAACATAACACTGTACAACCTAACTGCTGAGTGAACTCTATGAGAAATTCTGTCTGCATAAATCTGTAAGTCATGCAGAAAAGCATTTCTGTGGTAGAAGTTGTGGTTGTAGTAGAGATCTGACTAATGTGTTTTTTTGTTTGTTTTTCTTTGTCTGGCCTTCTTTTGGGTTTTATACTTAATCTCTGCAAGATGCATTTTGACAACTAGTCTTCATCCCAGAAGAAAACTTTCTTGGATGAATTCCTATCAGAAGCCAGAACATTTTTGTCCCTCTGCTGTTACATTTAAGAGAATGAAATTGCTCAGGGACACGGCACACAAAAAATGGAAGGGGCCAGTAATTCCTAAACTAAAATTTTCCGAAATCAGCAAGAAGAATTGATATGCACCAAGAAAAAAAAAACAAAACAAACCACCAAAATAAAAAACCAACAACCCAAACCACAAAACTTTTCTTCTTAAATATTACTCTGTGTTAACTACTTAGAAAAAAAATTCAATTTCAATGTAAAAAAACTCCACTCCCAATCTGTGTTATTATCACAGTACACATAGGCCGGGGTTACTAGACCAGCAATTGATTTTAAAAAATATGCAAATATTTCAATAAAATAAACAAAATTTGTGAAATATTTACTTTTTCCCTCTCTGAATTTCTGCTGACAAACCTACACAGCATTTCTCACATGTTAAAAGTCGGCAGCTAGAAATGAAATGTTGCACTCGTGGTATGTATGTTTCGATGGAAGAATGAACTGTGACAGTAATCAGCTTTTCACTGATTTTACTCCAAACTACCGCTAACCACTTTTTGCTTTGCCCTGCAACCAATACCTTCTTCAGAGAACATGTTTGTATAGTCAAAACCTGAATTTTGGAGTAACAATGTGATTACTGACTTGACTGTTTCCACCCAACTCAGAACCCCAAGGTGTGCAATATCTATGGAGAATTTTTGTTCTTTGTATAGATCAGGACTTAATTTCCCCTCATTCATTGAGCACTGCTTAGAAGCCAAAGGCACTGAAACAAAACCTCATTTGTTTTGGGAATATTGATACTCAGGGAAATCTTGTGGCCCTAGGATTTTGGGATTTTCAAAGAACACAGCTGCTGTGGTCTGGCGTTGGGATGTACATGCATTAGGATACATCAAAGAGATCTCAGCTACAGGAAAAATTGAGGAGGAGGCAGGAGTCAATGAAGATTAATGATGAGGGGTTTATTTGAATTTAGGGGCATCTAGAACTTAAGAGATATCCCCAAAGTCATGCCTTTTGGAACAAAACCACTTCTAAACAAAATTGCCTAGAAAGGTATGCACAAATAGTCTGCAAAGTCCATGCCAGTTTTATAAGGTCATTTTTTAAAAGAAATGGCATGTGCAGTGGCCTGCATGCATATTCAATAGTTTTGATACAGATTATGAAAGAACTTGAATTTCTATCCCACTGGAAACTGAAATTAAGCATTCGGTCTCAATTCATCTGCCAATAATGAAATATTTTAAAATGGGCAGACACCCACTTTTTCATGTGTCTGAAACTTCATGGTACCTCGTTGCAGTTACAGAGTTCAAAACCTGTTGTCCTTGCATTTTGCTTGTGAGCCCTTTTCCTTGATTGGGCCAGAGATTGCTGCTACTGCAGGAACACTCTTGATTTCAAAATCCTTGAAAGGTCAGGATTGCCTTGAATGTTACTGAATTACAGAACTGCAAAATTCTATCTGTCATATTGTAATCAGAGATGAGGCAATGCCAATGCAGCTGACTGATCTATGGGAAAAAGTGGAAGTGTAATTATTAACAGAAATACAATACAAACAATTTTAAGCGTTTACCAGTTGGTATCCAGGGAATAAAAATGCATAAGCAAAATTATTTGCAAATGTAGAGCGTCTCTCCAGGTAACACATTATACATGATACAAATAATAGTTTTCTAGATGAGGGAATAGTGAATTTTATACTTCATTACGTTGCTCTTCTTCACATCACTGTTTTAGGCAAGTAAGTTAGCATGGCCTTAACTATAGCAATGAAATTAACTTACGGCAGCCAACTTCATCTTCATTAAGGGGGCAGTCAGGCACACCATCGCATTTCAGGAGGGATGGGACACAGGCTTTGGAAGGACACAGGAACTCAGTTTGCTTGCAGGAGCTTGGAGACGTGGTGGTAGGCATCTCTGTGGGACAGGCCATTTCATCACTTCCATCCATGCAATCTTCAGCCCCATTGCATTTTGCAGTTAAGGGTAAACATTGCTGCACATACGCACATGTGAACTGGTCGCTATTGCAAGTTGGAGGGCGTGGATCAGCTGATCCTTCAAGAAAAGAAAAGGCATATTGATTCTCTTCTTTCAGTCGTCATCTATACTGCCTTTGAGATATACATAGGGACTGCTGGGAAGGCAGCTGATTTTGATTACTAAACTCTAAAAAAAACCCAACTTGTATAAAACGAGAGCTCCTACATACAGAACACACTATTAAAAACACTTCATCTCCTTTTTAGCATTTGTTTTGATCCTATTGTTGCGTGTGCCGTGTACGTATAGAAGGGTTAATACAAAAGTATTAATAAAACTTATCTTTCAGGAAAGGGTTAAAAATATTCTTGACAGCCCTCAATTTACAATCTTCCTCTACTTGCTTACTGAATGGGTGAACAAAAATCAAAGAAAGATTATGTAAGTTTGGATCTACAAGGGACTCATTTCATGGAAAGCTATTATCTATGGTAAGGTCTGAACCCTCAGCAGAGTGAGAAAAAGACTTTCATAAAGTAACAAAGATTTTTACTGGCATAGTTTATTATCACTCTGCTTCTGTAGCTTAGCTTTATGTGATAGAGAATTAAATCAAAGAAAACACTAGACAAAAGTTGCCAGGGTACAACTGAAAAAAATGCATTTTTAAATTTCAGACTTTAAGTAATTCAGAAAGCTGACAAAACAAGAAATATCCCATGCTTACTTACATTGCTGGAAAAAATACCAGAAAAATATTTCTGTGGTCACTTATACAAATAAATTTGTCTCAGACACACAAGTCCCTCTTTCTTCCTATGAAAATAATTGCAACTGAATTTTACCAGCAGACGCATCAGAACTCTTTGTGGAAACTGAATTCTAAGAAGACAGCTATGTTAACACCGTGTTCTTTATACCAACAGTGTCTCCCATGGGAGCAATGTGATGGATTCCTGTAATTTTTGTTTTACGTGCAAGGAAAAGAGAAGAAGCTCCAGAATTTAACTCTATGCATTTAATCTTTTCTAGGCCAATTTGCAGCAGGTGAGTAAAGAAAATAATACCATGATTGCTGGAGACAAGGAAAGACAAATTAATGTCACTGCTTCAGTAAAAGGAAGGAGGAGTTTTGCTGTTAACTTGGGCTGACGTACAACAGGTCAAGTGCAAAAGTTCATGGGTGGTTTTCATCTTGCCTTTTGAAATGGTGCAAGCATTGCTCTCTGACCTCAGAAAGCAAATGTTGCTTCTGCATTATGGCACGATGATATATGGATTTTAGCATTATTTTACTACTTTTAGTCCACTGGGCTTGGCAGTGTGTTTGTGTATTCTGTGATACCAGGCTCTGGTTTTACAATAGGAGAACTTTGTTGAAACATGCTCAGTTTCTAAAATACCTGCATTGTGGATAACAATAGCATTTTGTACAAAAAAATTAACTGCTAATGTACAGGTTGCCCAGGGAAGTTGTGGATGCCCCATCCCTGGAAGTGTTCAAGACCAGGCTGCACGGGGTTTTGAGCAACCTGGTCTGGTGGGAGGTGTCCCTGCCCATGGCAGGGGGGTTGGAACTTGATGATCTTCAAGGTCCCTTCCAATTCTAACCATTCTATGATTACATAATTCTATTATTTTACCATCTGGTTGCTTGTGAAACATTTATAAGGAAAAAGCGAAATATGCTGTCTAACATTGACACTTGCTAGCTCAGAAATTTTTAATTTTCATGTTGACTTTATGTCACAAAATTATAATTGAAAAGCTTCATACAACAGAATATTCCTGACATCATTTCATACCACTAGTGTTGTTAAATTCTATCATGCTACTAGAAAAAATGTTTCATATATTGGACATAATCTAAACATAAACCAGCAATAATGGATTTTGACACAGTGAAAATAGTAACCTACTGATCTTTTGGCTTGTTTGTATTCAAAATTATATCATAAATCCCTCAAAGACATATACTTTTAAATGGGATTGAAAAGATTGCACTTTTCTGCTCTGTGTTTTATAAATATGTTAGTCTCAAGAAATTGTTTTCATTTATGGTACTTCAAAAAGGCTTATGAAAGTTGTCTTTAGATAGGTGATTATAGACATTTAAATCATAGAGTGAACATATTTTTGAAAAAAAATTAAAAGTATTTTAGATTTTGCAATTTTTTCTCCTCTTTTCCCATATTTTAGCAGATAATTAATAGTAGTAGCACATAAAGATGTTAGAATTGGGTTCATCATGAAGAATTTGTATATAAGGCCATGATTCTGCCAAGCTGCCAATGAAATGTATGGAAAAACATTGGAAGAACATATTTCTCTCTTTATTGTTATGAAGCTGGCATTATTAAACGTAGAACAAATCTTATGCAATGCATTTTGAAAAAAAGGAATTATTTTATATTTTTAGTTTGCACTTGCTCCGGAAAAAAAAAGAAAGATATGATTAGATTAGATGGCTTTTTTTTTCCTTCTGTTATGTCTGACCCTCTTCCTCACAGTGCCTAGGGGGCATTTATGCAGTGAAAATGAGTTAAGCTGCAGTCAGTTCCACTTAGGCATGCACTTTTGTCATTGTGTAGTCCAGTTTGTTTTCCTGTGTTTGCTTTGATACAGTGGGAATTAACCCCATACAGTTCCAATACTGTTGACTTTCTTATGGTCACTTGTTTATGTTGCAGGAAAGATTGTGTTTATAGTTTATTTGTGAACATTTTTGACCCAGTTTAGATCTCTATACCTGTCCTGTTCATTATATGTTTGCTAACAGATTTCTGCCCAACTTTGTTCTGACAATAGAAATCCCCTCTTAAACTGAATAATGCTTGAATGTGTTGCTTGTTATGAATCTGGTCTTGAGTATTAAACTGGTTTTGGGCTTTTGTAGTATTGATCAGGTTAGCCTTATGGTCCCAAAAATATAAAGCACTTAGGCATGTAAATGATCCCATACTAAATCTGGTAGTTAAGCAAATGCTTGAATGCTTTATCAAATAGGTGATTATTATTTTTATTATTATTATTATTTTCTACCATGACTCTCTATTATTGTTGTTCGAAAAAAAAATCTGTAGGAAGAAGTTCTTCCTGACTTGCCTACCAATTATTTTAGAGTGTGCAATATTCACTGAGAGCAGTGAAGATGTCTCCAATTTATGCTAGATATTAAATTAGGGGTAAGGTTAACCAGGGGTCTTGTTGAGGTCTGTTTTGTTTCCAGTACATTAATACAAATCCAAAGCAATACCCTGAAATCAGCAAAATCATTTTAGACCAGAATAATAAACGAGAATATACCTCAAAGATCGTAAGAATATCACCTTCCTCTTAACTCACATTATGTATTAATTAGTTCACATCTGTTTGCTTTCAGATGCAATAGGAAAGTCTGGATGACATTCTATAAAACATTATGATTGCTGTGGTCTGCCAAAACTGTACACCCAAGTTCAATCTATTTTCTTTACATAAAGTAGGTTATAAATGCGTTTCTTAATTATAATTTAAATGTGCCTGGTAAAAATTTTGAAAATTTATAAAACATTAATTTGTATATAGCTAACATTTAAAACTGACTAATTAGGAATATGCAAATCTAGAAAATCATTAACTAATTCCAACTGAAAAGATGCCTCAAGCAACACGTTATTGCAAAACTAATTACTTGCATTCAAAGCTACTATCTATGCAATTATTTATATTAAGCTCATCACTGCAGTATCTGCTACTGACGTTTCATTCTAGGGTGGCAACATTCATTCTTTTTTCTTGCCACTGGGAAGAACTGAACTAAAACGTTAACACTACAGTGTGGTTTGCAGTGAAAAATGAGTTGCACTAATGAGAGGCTCATCACAAATACTCTCCATTGTGCTGAGTTACACAGTGGTATACACATCCGACTCAGCTGTTGAAGCTAACTGTAAATTTATGCATATACATGAATACTATATCTACTCTTGTAGCTATATAGGAAGGTTATGTAAACAGCAGAAGCTGAAGAGTCTTTTTTCAATGCAAACTTCACTATCTGTCTGTGGCCCATGGACCATTTCAGTCACTTAAAATCATTAGATACAAGAGTCTGGCATGCCAAAAAAATGTTTCTCTCGCCTTTTGCCAAATATAGAAAAGATGTTCCCAACCCAGCACTCATCTCCTAAGTGTTGTGTGGCTGTCATTTTCAGACCACATTCAGGAGTGGAGGAGATAGTGCATAGGTTACTTTTTTTAAAAGCAGTATCTATTTGATGCTGTTTAAGGATTTGGAGATAAATTCTACTGAAAATTATGTGTTCTAAGGAACACAGGATAAAAGCTTAGCTTTCTGCACCTAGGCTGCATGATCTCTGTAAAGCAGGACTGGAGATTCTCAGAAATATTTTCAGTATTTTCACACAGATGAAAAGCAAACTAATCAAAAACAATTTCAGAGAAAATAACCTCTGCTCTGCAGAACACTGAGTCTGGATTTAGATCCGCATGAAAAACAGTAGCAAATTATTGATGTTCTATTATAGCTAAAGGAATAAAGCTAAAGGACGTGTCTTTATTTATTTTACTTTGTACTGGGTATTTTATTTTACATTTATTTTTACCTTGCATATGGCAAATAACCAAAATTAAAGAAAGGGTTTAAAAATGTGCATGTAAGATCTACTTATACATCATTAAAAAGACGTTTTAACTAGGTCCTAAAAAATGACATTTTAGTTCAGTCCAAATCCTTTGTGAAATGTACTCATGCAGCTGTGCTGGGTGAATTATCACCCAAGGACCAAGAAGTGCTCCCTTACACTCCCCACTTTGAAGAGAAATTAAGTAGTTGAGGCAGATACAAAAAAGGAAAAATCAGACCAATGTATGAAGCAAACGAAATTTGGTATGTACTGCTTCATGAACTGCAATAACCACAGCTGAATAAACCTGTATTTCATTGTTGTCAGATAAAATGCATGCTTTTAGATACATTTTTCTTTCAGTGCGCTAACCACCAAAACATCTGTTACACTAAATAGAGCTCATGAACTGACGATTTGGGAATAAGGAGTCTTTACATTATGAAAAGTGTTGAACTAATAAATGTTCATCGTCAAGGACATAATTACCTATTTGTGGGACAGGGATTTGTTAAAGGCTTACTGTTGTTTGACGAACATTTTCTGTACACTTTGAGCTAGAGCTAGTTTCTGTACACTAGAGCTTTGCTCTACTGCTGTCTTTGTCATCCATGGAGTGTACTGATCCTGTTTCCTTACTGTATGCCAAACTTCATAGGTCAGCACTATAAACATTTTGCCTATGAATCACAGAAATTCAGTCACAGGAAACCACAGAACTGCTGTTCCCCGAATGATAATATAAAATAACTGTTTGTATTACATAGTCATTAGCACTGCCAGAAACACACAAACGTGCTTAATTTGAATGAAACATCTCCATGCTACTCTTCTCTTTTCTGCCTTTCTTGTTCAGATGCCAAGACTTCTGGTGCAGAGCAGGTCTCCATTTATATTTGTATATCACCTATAACAGTGTATTCTAATTAAGACTGGTAGACATTGGCATTAAAGACAACACCACGAAGCATGAAATAAAGTTACCACGTGCTATTACGCAGCATTAACTCAGTTGTATCAGACCTTGCTCTAAAGCCCATTTGGGTAAATGGGACAACTCATATTGATTTTAATGAGCCTTGCATCAGACCCTTGAAAACTAACAACCTGTCTGATATATTTGCATAAGTAATTTGCCTAGTAAATCTAATAAAAACAGTGGACCTATTAACTGTAGCTAAAAGAGGCCAAAAATACCCCCCTCCAATGGTTTTCGTTAGACAAGAGTATAAATTAATTACATGTCCAATCCAATATATTAATTAAGTTGAAATAAGTGGCAGTCCTCACTTTCACTTCAGTAAACATTGGAACAGGGCATGAAATCAGCCCATTCAAGGTGTCTGCAAGGAAATAATCTTTTTTACAAAAATTAACCACACTAAAGTTGTCCAAATATATTAATAATCTGTCCATGAGTCTTTATCAGTGTCAATAAAGCTGCTGTTAGAAAATAAAATGCTAATCTCAAAGCTTCTAAAAAGATGAAAAAAAAAAAAGGGGGAAATCGAGTCTGGCTGATAGAATCTTTAAATCTCTTCCCCTTGTGAGAACACAGAAGTATGGGGAAGGGTGCTGAAAAGGATCCCAGAGATGCTGCTACAAAGCCAGAATTAATGAAAACAGAACTTGTCCAAATGACTTTAGAGTTTTATATGTCTGTGCAGAATTGATTTTGAATGATCACAGTTTGTTAATATACAAATATAATGTAAAGTAGACAGGTTTACTGCCAGTAAAATCAAGCTATGATTTACAGCTTTTACTCAGAGAACTACTGCTTCTGGCTGGAACACACTAACCACCTGTGACAGAAATATGGCAATATTTGCTATATTTCTGCTAAGAACAGTCCAGGAAATGTTAGCTATGCCTGCTATTGTAATGGATTTATTTATTTCTTTACTTATTAGGAGCAATGAAGACTGGAGAAGCTGTGAATCTTTAGTTTCCAACAAAATGAGGTGGGCTGGACTACAGAACAGGTTTAGAGTGGAGAAGAGAGCAGTTTCGTGGAATCAGCACATTTTCACAGGTGGGCTGGGAGCACAGCACTATGCTAAATCTTTTATTTCTCAAATTCTAAAGAAAGGTAGTTTCTACAGGTACAAATTTATCATCAACCGAGAAAAGCCCTGAAGAAAACTATGGTAAAGTCTCTATAATTTCTGACTTAAATCTGAGCTTGCGATTTACTCCTATTGAGGAGACAGGTAAGTTTTACATAATGAAGAATCTGAGAATTCTCTTCTCTCCAAGATAGTATCATGAAACTATTTCATTCCAAAAATTATTTCTTTCTATCCCTCCAAGGAAATATGTTGATTTTTATGAACAAACTTAGCAAGGCAAAATATCATCTCTGTGCTTTGAGGCTTGCTTGGGGTTTTTTGGTGTAAACAGATGGGTTTTGGAGATTCAATATTAATGAAATTATTTTAGTACACTATTAATAAATCCAAAGATTTTTAATTTCCCAAAAGACTTCTAGCTTGAATCGGAAGATTTTGGTATTCTCTACAGATATAAGAAGGCAGAGAGAAACTAAAATATTTGGAAAAAAATATTATATCTGTTTAAACATACATTACATAATTGCTTTCAGGACTTGCCACTAATTTTGCCGGTTTATTTAGTGTAACCATCTTATCCTAAAATTATTCCCAGTTTCTCTTACTGTGAAATCCATAAAAAATTGTGGCTTCACCACCAGCTAGGTCTGTGCACTGGAAGATACTGAAATAGGCTGAAGAATCTCTCTAAGGTACTATGCCCTGGCTCATAATTGTTACTCTTTAAAAATGCAGAAATGCCCTATCTCTGCCAAGCAATAGGGATCTAAATCATATTCTGATTCATTTCAGGGAGAAACTAATTTTAACTATAGTAACTATTCACAAATATCCCCACTATCACCATCATCTCTACCACCACTAACCTTGCTTTCCTCTTCCCCTCCTTTCTTTACACAGGCAGCGTCCCCCAGCAGCTCCCCCTAAATCATCTCTTGCCCTTGAGGAGAGAAACTCCTTGAGCTCTCAGCCTGAGAGAGATTTCTGCTTGACTGCAAGCACGAGCAGACAAGCTAACAGTGATTCCCCTGGCTCTGCAACTTAAAGAAATCAGAAATTAAGTCTCCTCTACAGGGTTATTGTTGGTGATCTAACACTGTAGTATCAGCAACTCAGGCAGTTAACCCTTCCAATATCTCCTGCATTCAGGCTCTGGGTCATTCAGAGATGAATCATTGACTTTGTCTAAGCCTTTGTCAGGTGAATTCTGTTTTGCTGCAGAATTTTCTCACTATTGCTTCACATGCACCCATGCACACATTCACACACACCCCCTTCAGCAAGACTCTCTTGCATCACTGGGCTATTTCTTTCACAAACAACGCACAAACATCCACTGTACTTTTTGGGTTGTTGTCTCTAATTAGATACAGGTGTCAGTTATGCTGTTCTTATAAGATCTAGTGAAATGGGATGTACCAAAAGTGCCAGAGAACATACAAAATTATCTGGATGGTTTCTAGGCTGCTTGGTTATTTGATTCTTTCCCAGGCATCCGTAACTGTTGGAGACAGGTTATATTGATAGCTGCACCTTTTTTTTACTTACTATGGCTGACCTGAAGTTCTGAGTATATCTATCCTAAATTTTGTCATTGAAATACAGTTTCCTTCATCCCAGGACTTTGCAATGTCATTTCTCCTAGAAAGTTAGGAAAGATGATCTATAGGAATGGATCTGGCTATCTCTCATGGCTGTCTTATTGCTCAAAGAAATTCAAGATTCAATTTCTCAAGGATATTAGGTTTTAGAGTAGTGGGAAGCCTTTGTGTGCATTAAAAAAAACCCTTTAAAGTACTATGTAGCTTGGGCTTGAACGTAGAGCTAAATTCAGTCTTGTAATTCACAGATTCTGATTTGCTTCTTCCATTTGTTTCTTCATGACAAGTGAAAGCTTGCTCAATGTAAGGATTCTTTAAAGCCCTTACAACAGGTCTAGTTTGTGGTTTGCTACAGAGCAATCGGAAGATGCAATGAGTTATGGCATGTCAAAGCAAACTTTTCATCTAAGTGAAAGCTATCAAAAACCACTGAAAATTTTACTGCACTTTGGTACCTAAATGGCAAATCCGACCCTTTTGTTGGTAACCTGTGCAGTGAAGTCAAGAACAATGACAACATTAGAAAGAAAACAACCCACAGCATTCTGGGAAATAGTATTGGGTTTTGTGCAATTCCACCATGCTCGATGAAATAGAGGGAGATACAACACATCCCGTCTGAGTGTGCATTATTTGAGTTTTCCTTTTACCTTTAATGTATCCTTACATAATGACATTTTCTACTGCAGACAAATTTTCTGGGGTGAAAATGAAATGCAGCAGAGTGTGCGAGGAAATTTGTAACATTGGCAGTCCTTTCTCATCTGCTAAGTTGATAGGCTAAAAAGACTTTTTTTAAAAAAATGTTTTGTAAAGAACGAAGAAAAGAATGGATGAAAAAGAAAAGCACGGGAGTAGAAAAGACTTTACAGTAAAATGATGAGATGATAAAAGGTAGTTCACAAAACTGAAGAGAAGAAGGAAAATAGTTCAGATAGCAAAGAGCAGCTGCAGGAAGTAAACTATGAAAGCAAAGGGAGGCTAAAAAAAGGAAATAAAAACCCCAGAATGATAAGGAAAGGTGCAGTAGAAGATTATTTTCTTAGAGTTGTTAATTATTTTACTAAGCAATGTTAATACTGAAGTGGTGATAAACACTGAAAGCATGACTGATGGTGGAAAAACATATACTGTTTTTTCAAACACTCTAGAGCCTAGGGTGCTGCATGATGTTTGCACTCCTGTTTATACCCAAGATGCAGCCCAAATAGTCATCTTAAAGTGTCAAAACTATTCTTTTTGAATAAATCAAAACATAAAGCAGTTACTTAAAGCAGTACTATTTAGAAGTATAAGTTCACAAAGAGCTGTTGCTAAACAGGGGGTAGTGGGCAACTTCACTGCATGAAAGGGCTTGATCAGCAGCCAGTGCTGACTTTATACTGAGATTTACCTTCTTCCAGCAGATCTCCATAAGCACAAATATTTTGCTTGGGTGATCTCTGGAAAAGATTACAAAATATATTTACTACTTAGTTGTTTCTTGAGAATTCTCTCCTGATACATAGAAGCACTATGTAACTAGAACCTCACAACTTGAATTACACAGACTTTGTCCATCTAGTTTATTTCTCCAGTAACAAGTGGTGAAGCCTAGCATTCTGACTTATATAAGCAGAAGAAAGTTTGGGTGTAAGACATCTTTGGGTTAATGCTGGGATTTAAATTAAGTAGAACAAAAATTTTAAGAATTTCTGTGGTGCCGCCTGTTTCAGCTGAACTAGAAAATACTACGAGACAGGTATTAGTGAATAGAAAATCTAATTCAATACTTCGATATTCCTGGTCCATCTGAAACTATAAATGGAAAGGTTTTTTAACTTTTATTTTCTAAAAAATAAGATATTAAAAAAAATAAAGTCATTAAAAAATCAAGGTATTACTTAAATTTTTAAAGAAGATGGTTAGAACTGAGTAAAAATTAATTCTTTGGTCCCTAAGATAGACTAATTCCAGTAATATAAGATCTTCACACACCTTTATCAGCAGAAAATAAAAGACCTGGAAAAGTGGTAAGAGTGCATCTCATTTAGCAGTTAATTCTGAACTAAGCTAGATCCTGTGCCACTGACAGCTGGCACTGAAGCTCTCTCCATGCATGGGCATCAACTAGAAGTTACTTCTGCAATAGGCCAGGGAATAACTTGACCACACTTGGTTTAAATGTTCAGAAATAATCTTGGATCTGATGGTAATGAGGGCTGACTACTTAAAAACAAATAAAAACCTCATCTGAATTAGAGCTGCTGATAATGCTTTATTGCTTATAGGTCCCACCCAGCTAAACTGTGATTGCTTCTATTTAGAACATGTTGCCTCAGGACACTCAAGTAATTAAAGACACTGAAAAATAACAATACAGAGAGAAGAAAAAGATCTGCAGCAGCAAAGCTAACTTCTAAAAGGGAGAACATTACACAAAACCTGTACTGCAGGTAATACACTTTTCTTTGAGCTAAGTCTTTGAATAAACATGATGAGCAAAAATCAAAGCAGGACTGGCAGTGGAGTAGGTAAACTTTCCCACCGTTTTTGTTAAAGGAAAATGTTCCTTCTCAAATATCTACAGGGCAGTGATTTTATACTACTTGTGGGAAATACCTTCAAATTTTATTATCTGAATTCTTAAGTGTTTACTCAGAAACAATTAGTAATGAAATAGCACCTCCTCCTAAGCAGCTGCTCTTTGTCAGGAACAATATTAAAAAGTCAGAGGTAGGTTCTTCCCCCTAAATTTCTGTGGTTTATTTTATTATACAGATTCTCTGTAGTTCTCTTGCCTCTTCACAAGCACAGATTTGGCCTATCCAGCCAGCAAGGATTATTAGGATAGGACTCTTCCTAGGACAGTATAAAACCATGAAAAATCAGAGTCAGTGCACACTTAAGTAACAGCATCTAGACATAATTCTTTTTCTGGAGACGAAATTACATATTGTTACAAACTCAATAGGAGATTGCCTTCCATAACACAACAGTAAGAGTGACTATAAAACTGAGGGAGTGGGGTGGATAATAGAAGAAACTGGCAGAATTGTCAGGGTTTACATACAAGTGTGGAGTGGTTGGTGGAGGCAAAAAATGTGTGGAGAATGTAAAAATAGCATGCCTGAAATGGGATGAACAATTAAGTGAGGAACAAGAGGTGGATTAGTAGAATTTGGAACTGTGGAAGCATCAGCACCGAGGAGGATAGGTCTAGGATAGCACACTTAATGCAAGCTAAAGGTTATGAATGGAGGTATAAAAAGTGGTAAAGAGAGAATACTCTGTACTCAAATTTGAATTAATGGATTTAAACGAGTGGAAGATGATGTACAGTAGAACATGGGAGAGGGATGCAATGTAGCAAGAATTAAAAAACGTGAAAAAGACCTCCTGCAACCAAGGTTTGCCAACTGATGTTTTTCCAATAACAACTAAAGAATAAATGATTTTCCAATAATAACTAAAAGTTTGTGTACATTCAGAAAGAACTGGCTAATTCATAGAAGAAAAGTTAGCCGAGAGTTATCAGAAAGCATGACCTTCAGAGCTTCAGAAAGTGTCTGAATCAGATTAACACAGATTGGGAAAGACTGAGGGAGAGCGGAATTTTGTTCTTTCATTCTAATACATTTCCTTGGGTATCCATTCTTAGCCACACGAGAAGACTTGCCTAGACTGCTTTTAGGGTAGTATAATTTATGTCACTGTTGCAAGACCATAAAGAATAGACATAAAGAACAATGTTTTCTAAAAAATTCATGTACAGATCCTTCCTATACCTCTAGAAATCACCATTAAAAATACATTGAAATGGTCTGGACCATACAAGTGAATACCAAGACAAGAATCCCACATTTAAGTTAAACATGTCAACTGTCCAGGGAAAAGTCTGTTTCTTCTTCAGACAAGACCATAATGATATAATACAGATCAGAGCAAGATAAACTACTATTTCCATCATGTAAGTATTGCAGCTTGTACTAACTAACTCCAGGCTGATTGCCAGCTTACCATGCAAAGGAATATAAATTGACTCCTGAATACATCTGCCTCTTCTGCAGCTGGAAAAAAAGCCTAGATGACCAACTAATACTGTCTAATTTATTTTTAGGTGGTTAAATGTAGATGTTAAATGTAGAGTTTTTGACTTATCTGACAAACCGTAAGTAACCAATATAAATCTAATAATTTTTCTTAAGGCTTTCCTTATGTTATACCATATTTCTAAGACAGAGTGTGCTAGAAGTTAGATACTTTAAAGTACTCTATAATTGGAAAATCTATGGGGAAAAATAAGGTGATAAGAAAAAGTTGCTCCATAAAAATTACCTTATTTCTATAGTTATTGTTTCAGAATATCTTAACATATATTTTCCATGGAAGTTTTTTTCCTTTCTCTGAATTCATGCTTGTTCCTAATAAATTACCAAAGTATAAGTTCCTTTAAAATTAGAAAATTGATTTATATACATTGTTGGAATATAAACTTAGATCTTCCAATTAATTACAGGTACTTAAAATACAAAATACTTCTACCAGCAGTATACTCTATACTTCTCTATTCTATGCCACTCTATATTTCATTTGCAGAGTAAACCACTATCTTTCTCACAGAATAAGCATGGCATTATAAGGCATTGGTTTTTAACTTTTTTTTTTTTTTACACATTTCAAGTCACTTAGCTTGTGTAGCAGAAGTGAGATCATAAATTCTCAAAGAGCCTGGCAACAAGGCAAATTTGCTATACTACTGAGATATTTTATGAAGAGATAAAAGAACAAACCATTTTCTTTTTAAAATAATTGTGAACCACTTTGATACTCATAAAACTCTTACATCCCAAACTAAGGCCTTCTCTAACTATTTTCATACAGGAGAAAACCAATACTGTTGCGTGATGGTAGATCCCTCTCAAGTATGGTTCATGGAAACACTAACAGGCCCTCAGTGACAATAACATTCTGAGTTGCTATAATTACTCATATGTTCAACTGCTAGTTATAACACAAAACT
Source organism: Numenius arquata (assembly GCF_964106895.1). Lineage (NCBI taxonomy): Eukaryota > Metazoa > Chordata > Aves > Charadriiformes > Scolopacidae > Numenius > Numenius arquata. The sequence continues at coordinate 24,279,795 of NC_133587.1, read as the reverse complement.
GTCTTCCACAATCCATGGGCAAATATCTTTGTTCAGCTACTGCAGTCAGACAACAAATAGATAGGAGTCCCTCTGATGGGTATAATGGCTCCTTTCCTTCAGGGAAAATGTGCCAGCTAAAAATTTGCCATGAGGGTCATATATGATAAATTTGATGTTTCTTTTCTTTATACTTTTTTACACTTTTTTACTTTCCTTGAAAACCCATCCTTTTGTATGATTGTGCTGCACCCACTTCTTTTCTACATTTTTTTGGAATGAAGTAAAAGCATAGCAGTATTGCAATAATTTCAAAAGAAAAAAAATCCAGGTTTTCTTACTGTGATATACATTGAAATATGAAATACCACAATTTTCCTCTGCCCTCTGAAAAGAAAACATGTATTGTATATATTTGTGAAATAGCATACCTCCATCAATGCATTCTGGGGTGAAAGAAATATCATCAAGAGCAAATTCGGTGGGTTCACTGCACCCCACTTCAGCTTCGAAGGCAACTCTGAAAGGGCTGTTACGGGAGAGGACTACATTTGCATACATCCATTTGTTTTCTTTGTTTCTACTAGAAGACCACATAAGAATATCCATTCCATGTTCTTCAGTTGTGTATACCTGTTGACAATGAAATCCAAGAGATGTAACTGAGTCAGCTTTAAGCAATGGAGAAGTGCAGCAGAGTAGCACAGCCCAAGCCCAGTAGTGGAGCTGCCTGCCTGGGTGGTACTGGCTCACTTAGATAGGGTTCAAACCCACACCTTATTGGTGATGACCAAATGTTACTGAATACTTTTGCTAATGTTAGTTCAGTTGCAAATAAAAAACTACTATAGAAACAAAATAAAATAAAAAAGACTACTAATACAATCATTCATAGGAAAACCTACAGAGAATCTCAACCTGACATATAGAAACTAATGATAAAGACCTAAGCCCAAAGTCATCTAAACATTGAAGAAAACACTGAAGAGGATCTTGAACTATCCTTTCATCTCTAAAAGGTGACCTCCTTATAGTTGTTAGACTGGGTGAAGATTTTAGAGATACAAATAAAAGGTTTAACTGCTAGGGATTTCAGTCTATCATCTGGTACAAGCAATTTATAATAAGATGTTTCAGGCAGTCCCAGTAAATTAGCTCGAGCATATTTAGCAAAGCCATAAATAAAAAATAAATAAAATAATCAAATAGTGAAAGCAATAAGAATGACAATGAATGAATTCACAATTAACCAGCAACTGAGAAATTGCACAGGAAATTCTGGAGGTTACGCAGGTAGTTACTCTTCCCACTCAGGTGTCCAAAATCCTTATACAATCTAAACCAGGTCAGAAATAATGAAAAAGAACTGCAGTAATGAAAGTAAGCATATTCTAGCCATTCCAGATGATAACTATTTCTTTAAGGGACTGAATATTGTAATCATTATCCTCTCCTCATCACTTTCAAGAGCATCCGCATCCTTCTGTTAAGACTTTAGACTAATGTTCCAGTAACCCATGGATTATGTTCCCACTTGAGTGCCCCATTTTAACTATGAAACACAAAACCTAAGACCCAAGAAAATTATAAACTTAAGCCCATACTAATGATCTGTATACTACACACCTTTGCCTCTCCCAGCCCACCTGGTGGGTCAAATAAGCTAAAAACCCAAATGGCACCGTGAACCACATACTTCATAGAAGTTGGTGTATTGATTAAAATATCTCCAGTGGGTGAACACTTCTGCAAGTTATTTAATTTTTGGAGGAGAGAAGCATCAAGAAGACTGACATAAATAGCCCAAAGAATCTGCTCCTTTAGCTGAGGATACGGATCTTATTCTCCCAGAGATTGTGCCCACAGAAAGTTGAGAAGCAATTATAAGATGTGATACTGTATTATTCGCTGAGGTTACCCATGTCACTGAGAGTTTGAAACATCTTCTGGGTCAGGGAGTTCATTTAGTGTATACAAGTTTTCTGCTGGCCTGCGTAAACATATACCGCACATGAAAGGTAGAGCAAATTCTCATGGATATGAGGTCCCTAGAGCCCTGGAGACCTACAGCTGTGTGGTGCTTAGTGCCTCCAGAGACTCCAACACCTCCCTATGCAGCATCCTATGAATTGCGCATAAGCTAGCCTGGCAGTGGAAACAATTTAACGCGTGAAAGAGGAAAAAGCTAGCAAGGTGAATCCCACTACATGGCATGTAATGAAAAACAAAACCACAACAACTCTAGCGAAGTCCCATTGAACAACTCTGTATCTGTCTGGGGAGATTGTGCTCCAGCTAATACTGTCCTAGTTGCGAGCTAAATGCCAACATTTTAATTTAAAAGTAACAAAGGTGCATTGTACTAACTAGTCACTGTATCTGTCTATTCCTCATTCTGTGCTGACACTGTTTCCAGATCGCACACACAATCTAAATCACAAAGAACAGGAACCAACAGAAATAGAGCTTCACAACAGAAATAGAGAAATCACTTCATTCACTGCAGAGTGAAGAGCTCAGTAGTGAAGATACCCAATACACGCTTCATGGTGACTTTAAGAAGAATTTAGCAAGATAATCTTCATGAGATGAATCTGTGAGTGAAGCTTTTATACTGGCTTCTTGATCTTTCTCCAAGGTGCCTTTGCCAGCTGGTTCATTTGTAGTCCATATGTGAATAGCATTCTTTAGCAAATCCCATTTCCCAGCCTTAAAATCATGACTCAGTTCTAATTCTCAGCAGCACGTCCTGTGTGTTAGAAACTCCTGAATTTTTTTCAACTTCTATTTCATTTTGGTGATGGCGGAAGTGCATGTACATTTGAAGGTCATGAAATATAAACTGCCATTTTCTACTTAGTCATCAGCAGTTACAACTCATGTGGCTCTCCTGTACCCTCTTGCTGACTTTTCAAGATATGTCTTTCTGATCTCGCCTGGACTTAGCAGTTGGCATGCTGGAGGGTACTATGTTCCATCTGGAGGGTTAATTAACTGACTAATAACCAAGAAGCCAAGGCAGATCTGAAGGGTGCATAATAAGAGTTGCATTCTCCCATAATTCCCAACATATAGTCTTTAATCACCAGACAAGGGAGCAGGAAAATCATGTGAAAGACAACCTGTATTTTCACTTCACTAGGCACCAGAGACTTGTGTCAGCTGAGGAAACTTCCCACTGACTCCAGTGAGTAATGATACTATGTTTTCTGCTCCACATCCTTAGGGTCATGCCTTTGAACTTCTCACATTACTTGGCAGCCATCATTGCACATCTTCCTTGGACTGAAGCTACACTAGAGGCAGATTGAAGTTGTTTCTCTAAAGCCCACATATCAGATCCACAAAATTGTATCACAATTCACTGTCACAATAGGAAGCACTTTAAAAAGTTTTCTACCCATTTTCTACCTGTCCTATACAAAAACTTACTACACCTCAGTTCTGTGAGTATCACCAAATACCAAGGCACAAAATTGGTATCACATTGAGAATTTTGGTTTTAATTCCTAATTGTATGACAAACTCCTGAAGCAAACAGACAGAGACAGAATATTGAAGCTTAATGAAACCTGAATGTTTTCTGTCTCTCTGAGAGACGATCAATAGAATCCCCACTGGAATAAAACAGGTGTGAAAATAACCTCTATTCATTAAATGCCACTAAATAGTCATAAAAATGTAAAGAAAAACACATTTTCGAAATTTACATTTACAGCACAATGCAGTAATAATAGTTTATATTAAGAGCTGTTCTTGTTCAGAGCACATTAATTGATATATTACACCAGTCATGTATTTGGTGCTCAATACCTCACCTCTCAAAGGTTGTTACTAAATAAAGCTTAGTGGTTTTGTAATTAGTCACTATGAAACAACTTTTTTCTCCTGTTGGTTAAGAGTTGATTGATGTCCTAAAGCATTAGTATTCAGATCTCTTTGAAATAGCATCCATTCTGTGTTAATGCAAGTGTTGCTGTAAACATTGTGTCCTTTTTAAAGATAATAATAATAGACCATGCTTTTGATTTCCCTATGAACAGATTATAGAGTTTATGACAATAGAATTCTGTAATTGAAATGTGCATTGCAAATACAGAAGTGAAGCACTTTTAATTCCTTTTTCTGTATTCTCAGTTAATAGTTCCTTTTCTGGGTAAAAATAGGATTATTCCCATAACTTCACATTATTGTAGTTCTTCCACATCTACTTCCTATGCCAATACATTCTTCATTTTTATCTTTCTGTTCCACAGATTCCCCGTATGTCATTTTAATCACACATCTCAGTGTGTTCTGTCTTTGCAGTCCTTTTTTTTATTTTTTTTTTTAAATTGAGACTTGACCAGATAGCTGTATTTCAGATAATAACTATAACTTATAGTACAGGGTTTGTACTGATGTTATTATAGTCTAACACATTATTCAGACTTCCCATTACAGTTTGACTTTTTTCACCTCTAGTGCAACCTGAACAAAAATCTCACTGAGCTGTTGCTTTTGAAGCTTTGGTTTTGTTGTTTTTCTCATTTGTTCCTTTGGGCTTTTTTTGCACTTTATAGTCTTGATTTTATAACAGCAACAGTTGATGCTGAAATAGGTTATTAGTTTGATAGAAAAAAGAAAAACATCCATAAGAGTAAATTGGGTCTGTGACAGGATGATAATTTTTTGCTGAGTACTTCAGCCTGTTACGAATATTGTTGTATGTTTATACATAAAGAGTACGTGTTACAAAGCCATAAAGAGGGAATCTTATTTGTATGTGGGTGTAAGACATTCATTTATGGATCTCATTATGAAAATGAAGGTAATGAGAGTTAATTAAACTAGTCTGTTTGAAATGCAAAAAGAAATAACTAAGAAGCAGGCTCTGTTTGGCTGTCTGCCTACTCAGTCACACATAGGCCACACACATCTACTTATTCACTAATTCTGAGTGTTCTGTGATGCTTGAAAAACTTCAGAAGCTCCTTCAAAAGATTTTGTCTGTACTCTTGTATGCGGTAATGTCCAGGAGACTTGAATTTAAACAAATTGATAGTCATAGATAATCTCACAGTATTTCAGTTACCAACAGATCCAAAAAGCAATTGCTGTTTACTCTCTACTTCAATTTAGTCCGGAACTGCTCTCGATCTCTACCTACTGTTTTGTTTTCTTAATCTAATGTGCAAAGTTTGTGTATGTGTAAGGATAAATAAAATAAACTGGAAAGAATGGACTTGAAGACATGACGGAGTATTTTAAAAGCTATAATCAGATAATAATATTATAAGATTGCAGATACTTCTTAAAAATTAATCTCAACTGAAGTATCTGTGAAGAATACATTATGAGCACTGAATAGAAAGAAATATTAAAAATAAAATAACAATTAGAAACTCATTTAAAATCAGTTTGAAAATCAGAAGTATTGGCTATTTATGCTAATTTCACTCAATACAGCTTTCTTTCTCTATCGTTTTTAATTGTTTATAGAAATACTCAGAGTCTCCATGAACTAGCTGCTAGAGATAAAATTGAGATGGAAATCCCATCCTGAAAAAATTTACTTCAAAAAAGATAGACAAAAGGTGGAATGAAAGGTAACATTATTCTTTGGCTGGATACAAGGAGAAACCTTGTCAAGCTGGACAGTCGAGCAGTGGCAGAGGCTTCTCAGAAAGGTTGGTTAGTTTTCAGCTATGAAAATTCTCAAGACTCAACTGGGGAAATTCCTGAGCCACTTAATGTGATCTTGTAAATTACCCTGCTTGGAGTAGCAGGTTGGATGAGAGACCTCCTAAGGCCCTTCCAGCCTGAACTGCACTGTAATCCCATGAAATTGTGCTATGACTGATTTTTACAGTAGAGAAACAGACCAAAGATGATCAGAATAAGTACAAAAACAGTGGCCCAAACTTCCTCACCTAATTCCAGGTCCAAGACCACAAAAATATTCTTGCTCACTTTTAACATAGACTAATTTGCCCACTGTAGGAGAAGATCAGGTTTGAGACCATCTAAGGAACCTGAATCTGCGTAAGACCATGGGACTCAAAATCCATCCACGGGTCCTGAGGGAGCTGGCGAATGAAGTTGCTAAGCCACTTTCCATTGTATTTGAAAAGTCATGGCAGTCTGGTGAAGTTCCCACTGACTGAAAAAGGGGAAACATAACCCCCATTTTTGAAAAGAGAAAAAAGGAAGACCCAGGGAACTACAGGCCAGTCAGTCTCATCTCTGTGCCCGGCAAGCTCATGGAGCAGATCCTGCTGGAATCACTGCTAAGACACATAGAAAATAAGGAGGTGATTGGTGACAGCCAACATGGCTTCACAAAGGGCATCATGCCTGACAAATTTGGTGGCCTTTTATGATATTGCCACAGCATTGGTAGGTAAGGGAAGAACAACAGGCGTCATCTACCTGGACTTATGCAAAGCATTTGACGCTGTCCCACGTGACATTCTGGTCTCAAAATTGGAAAGTCATGAATTTGATGAATGGACCACTCGATGGATCAGGAACTGGCTGGGTGGCTGCACTTGAAGTGTTGCGGTCAACGACTCAATATCCAAGTGGAAGACTGTGACGCGTGGCGTTCCTCAGGGGTCAGTACTGGGACCCATGCTGTTCAACATCTTTGTTCAAGACATGGACAGTGGGATAGAGTGCACCCTCAGCAAGTTTTTCGACGACACCAAGCTGTGTGGTGCCATTGACAAGCTGGAGGAAAGGGATGCCATGCAGAGGGACCTGAACAGGCTTGAGAGGTGGGCCCCTGCAAACTTCATGAAGTTCAACCAGGCCAAGGGCAAAGTCCTGCACCTGGGACGTGGCAATCACAGGCACAAATACAGGTTGGGCGGAGAATGGCTGGAGAGCAGCCCTGAGGAGAAGGACTTGGGGGTGTTGGTGGATGAGAGGTTCAACATGAGCTAGCAATGTGCGCTTGCAGCCCAGAAAGCCAACTGCATCTTGGGATGCACCAAGAGAAGTGTGGCCAGCAGGTCACAGGAGGTGATTCTGCCCCTCTACTCTGCTCTGGTGAGACCCCACCTGGAGTACTGTGTCCAGCTTTGGAGTCCTCAGCACAGGAAGGACATGGACCTTTTGGAATAGGTCCAGCGGATGGCCGTGAATATGATCAGAGGGCTGTAGCACCCTATGAGGACAGGCTGAGAGAGTTGGGGTTGTTCAGCCTGGAGAAGAGAAGGCTCCGGGGAGACCTTATAACGGCCTTCCAGTATCTGAAGTGAGCCTATAGCAGAGATGGGGAGGGACTCTTCATCAGGGAGTGCAGCAATAGGAAGAGGGGTAATGGTTTTAAACTGAAAGAGGGAGATTTAGATTAGATATTAGGAAGAAATTCTTTCCTGTGAGGGTGGTGAAGCACTGAAACAGGTTGCCCAGGGAAGTTGTGGACGCCCCATCCCTGGAAGTGTTCAAGACCAGGCTGGATGGGGCTTTGAGCAACCTGGTCTAGCGGGAGGTGTCCCTGCCCATGGCAGGGGATGTTGATTAAGCTCCCTTCCAACTCTAACCATTCTATGATTCTACGATTCTAATTTAGTTCAGGAGTATGATAGTATATGCAAATTTATATATTCTGCACTATTTACACATAGTAATACTGACATAATGTGTATTTTCAAAACTTAACAAACTGCCACAGATAGGAGTCTTGCTCAGACCTCTAAAAAAAGGCAGTATGTAACATATTTGTTCAGTGAGCCACATGAAATGAGTTGTTTGCCAAGGGGTCACATCACTGCTTGGACTTTTACTGGGGTACTTAACAAGTAAAAATGTGCCCAGTAAGGATCAGCAAGAAGATACTTTCATGAAAGCTTGAGGTGGGGAACAGCAAGAAGATACTTTCATGAAAGCTTGAGTTATAATTGTTAATAAAGTTAAATGCTTTGTTTCCAGTAATTTTAATCAAACACCCTCCATACATGATGACATTAATATATTTAAAACTTTTCTTTTAAAACACATCTTATTTTTGTCCTAAATGTTGGAAACTGCCTCTATTTTATGCTAAAGGGTCAATTGGGCAGAGAAGTGTGATGATGTTTGGTAGGTTTAAGTATGGTAGTCAAACATGCAATGTTAATTTATACATACGTAGCAAAATGAGTTCAAGTGGGATTAGAACTAAAACAGAATGGTCTTGTTGGCAAAAATTTTGTACATAGGTGTAACTGCAGTGAAGTTGTGATGAAGTACTGCTAATAAAAGCTCTGAGATTTTGCTCATTCTAGACACAGAAATGTGAATGCTACTAAAGCAAATATTAGTATGTCATGATGTCGTACAAGTGCTTTTTCTCTTACCTTTAAGACTCCTGTTTTCCTAGAGGCAAACATCCAGAACCAGAACCGAACCCTACAGACTCCGAGGCTAGCTGGGAACAGGTTAGTGGTAATTATCCTCGCTCTGTTCCCTTCCTTCTGGGCAGATGAGTTTACATACAAAAAATGCTGTCCTTTACCTTAATAAAAGATAAAAAACATTTATATTTTTTCAATATTACTTGATGCTTCAGAGCATTTTATACACACAGATACTGATATCTTTTACAACATATACATACACCCTACCTTGGTTGTACAGAGAACTTCCATGTTAATACAGAGAACTTCCATGTTAATACTTTGTGTATTTCTGGTTTTACAATATTAATATAACCTTCCTCAGAGCTCACTCTGTTTTGTTTTTTTTTTTTTTTGTTGTTTTTATCCTTGCGTAAATACTTGATTTGTATTTGAATAACAAATTTAAAACATGTTGCAAACACAAACACTCACTCACAGATTCTAAGGATCGGTTTGAAGGTTGACATTGCAGGAGTTAGGAGCCCCTTTGCTGATAGCTCAACATTTCCTTGACAGCCATAATAATTTGCAAATAGTCCAAATAGTTTGAAGCAATCTTATTGGAGATGATGATTTCAGGTGAGATAGTCTGGGTTTCATGTTATGCCTCAAGCTTTTTCAAAAACATGTAAATTTTCTCAGGAGAGAAAAAAACTATTTAAGTATTATAATGACATGGATAGACTATATTCTTCATAAGTAGAATGGTCCCATATAGTTGCATACTGACCAGCAAACTGGAAGACCGAGGTGCCTGGCTTCTTGATATATGGCAAAATTATATATGATATATAGCAAAAGTTAAACAAGCTTGCTTTGGCATTTGGCTGAAGCTTTTGAGGGTGAAATGTTCTGCACTTGATCAGCTACATCCTCTGAATATTTAAATCAATCATGGATAAGGTGGCAAGAGGATTAAAGTGTCCTGATTTTAAGCAAGAAAGAATGATTTGAGAAGGAAATGTATGAAAAGGAATATTTTTAAATTTGAGACCTGCATAAGGTGAACACTGGTCAGATGGCAGAATGTCAAATAAAAAGGTAAAGCAGTTGTTAATTGCCGCTGAAAGTCTTGGTTTTCAAACCACAGGGCTTATCTTCTCCCAGAGGCTGTACCAATGCAATGTTAGTCTTGTTAAAAACATGTACATTTTTTTCAAATGGACATTTCTATCCATCTGAAATCTGTAGTGTCAATTGAAGTTGTGCTAGATGAAGCTATATAGGACACATTTAAACCAACGTGAAATTCCTCCACACAAAGTTGTGCCAATATGCTAAATAAAAAGTTGGTACAATATCACAGGCTTCTTTATATTGCTATAATGGCACGTATGGTGTGTACAATGAATTTATACTCTTAGTAACTACATGAAATGAGTCTGGAAAAAGGAGGAGTTGGATTTGGGTCAGGAATGTGCTGATAGTTTTGGACATTACAGGTCATCAGTATCTAGGCTGTTGGCAATTCTGACAAGTGATTCCATTTCTCTATAGCTAATGTGAATATTTCTTGCTCTATTAATTTACAAGTAAATTACAAATCTGGGTAATTTTGCAAACACATTTGCTCTAATTTTGTTTTCCTTTTGCTTGGTTTTTTATTAACTTTGTTTTTCTTACAATTGCTGGGTAATTTCACAGAAGCAAAGAAGAACCAATTAAATGAGAGAAACTGAACGAGAAAAGCACACAAAATCTCGTCAAAGAGCCAAGGGCTAGTTGTTGTTTTGTCATCACACTGCATCAAAGGAACAGCAAGAATGGAAGTCAGACTACTGATTTGCAAGGAACAGCTTTCCTGGGACAAGTGCAATAGATTCTACCTCTACCTGTCTGCATTGCCTGCAATAGCAACACAAACTCATGTGGATATCTGCTTCCTCTAAAATGAAAAACTGTGATTTGTGGCAGATAAGCACTTCCCTCATGATCACGTGAGCAGTTCCTGTAGCAGGTGCAGAATCCTCTAAAGGAAAATGGAAGATGAGTAGGACAGAAATGGTTACAGCCCCACACTGATAAGGTGTCTCTGTTTTTGGAAATGTAAAACACCAAAAAGGAGTCAAAACCTGGAGATCATGCTGCTTACAAATTCAAGTGAAAAACACTAGAGATTGTGATACTTCTGCATCGAATACTAAGTATTCATTGCTGATTAGACAGAAATTAAAATATGGTTTCTAACCTTTAAAGTTTCTGGAAAGGAAAGCTAAGCAATTCTCAAATAGAGACTGGTACATTTATGATGGAAATTAATATTCCATCCAGGTTTATTGCACTATATTATATACTCTATAGAATATATTATATGATTTTATATTTATATAATATATAGTCATAGCTCGCTGTCTATGTAACACAGATAACTGTACTTGCCCGTCAATAAATTTCATTCTCCTAACAATCAATAGGGATTCTGGTAGTAGTCTGTCAGCAACATCTTGGAGGGACATCTAAGGAAACACTTCTATATTATTCCTGGAAAGCCAATGTTGGCAAGATAAGTTAAACCAAGATCTTGGGTAGGAATCTTAATCATGTGCACCTACACATACTGCTCCTCAGCCATTCTTTAAGGACTAGTGTATGACTGCATGTTTTTCTAGAATTCATTAGGATGGTACAACACTCCAGGAAAAGTAGATTATTTAAAATGTTGACAAGGAGATGAGTACTATTGTAGCCAGTCACACTTTCAGAGAATTCAACTTTTAAAGTCAGACTGTTTGTAGAGTAGAAATTTGTCATTCGTACTGCAGTCACATTAACAGAGACAGTGAGTATTCGGACTTGACACACGAGGTTTCATACAGAGATTTAATTTGAATCCAGTCACTTCTATAAAGATTGAATACTAGTGAAAGGTGAGAATAACACAGAGTTGGTGATTGGGAGAAGGAAGGATAACAACAGATTAAGCTGCATTCTCAGAAAAAACGGTTCTTGAACATGAGCAAGCGAGAGGTTAGCAAGATGTCCTAATGTTGCTTTGTCCTGGTGCAAGGTGATACTGGAAACACAAAGCTGATATTTACATGGGGCTGCCTATAAAAACGCCTACAATGCAACAAGGTCTTCCAAAGATTGACTACAGCCCAGTCAGGGTCATCAGATGATCTCAGTCATAAGTGCTACATAATATAGACTCTACACTGTGTGCTCACATGACCTAAGAGGAACGGATGGCTTTGTTTGTGATGTATTTGCACCTTTGTTTATCCACAGGTGTTCAGCCATTCAGCAGTGGATGGATTCACTGTCACGGCATTTCTGAGTGAGACCTGATGGATTATCTTAGTAACCCATGATTGGAGACTTGGAGACAGTTACTGCATTTGCACAGGCATGCTGGACTGCTTTAGAAAGAGGTCTGTTGTGTCCCAGAGGTGATGATTAATTAGCAGCTCATTGTCTAGGAAATTACTAAACAAATGTATCAAACTGGAGTATAAAGAATGATATAATCAGGACCACTCTGAAAAAAGCAATCTACAAAATTACAGTGCTGCTGATTAAAAAGGTTGGTAATAGGGTACTGCGCCAGGCTGTTTGGTTTTGTGTTCAGACACAACTAGAAGTTACCAGATTGTATAAATGACAAAACCTAGTGTGTTAAAACATTTAATATATTTTTGTATGGCTTTTTTATGATATCCTCTATTGTAACTTTAGTATAAAAAGGAACATTTTAAATGCTTGTTGGAACTGCTTTGTGAACTGTGCTAATTGTTCACTATTATTTGTCTGCATATACAGTAAGCTCAATGGAGATTTGCTTTTATCTTGACACTAATTTACAGGATTTATGTTTTCAAATTCGGTGAATATTTCAAATTCCCCAAATTGACATAGGACACACGCCAATACCTGGTGTATGGTCAGTATGAGGACCCGTTTGCCCAGTGACAGCACTGTTGCTAATATCCCAGTCAAAATCATCGCTAGGGTCTTGTGTTAATCCACATACAGTGGTCCATTCTTGATCTTGTGTTTCAAAGTTACAGCTTCCAGGAATACTTGTGTAGTAACCTGAAAATATAGCAAGAAATAAATTATTATCCCAGGTCTTATATGTAAAAGGCTATAATGAACATACTGTGAATGGTAATGGAAAGGATTCTGTTTGGCTAATGCTACGATTCCTTGTGTTACATGTACTGACATAAGTAGTATATGGTAATTAGTATGGAAAAAAATTCACCCTTTGCTTCCTGAGCAGGTATAAACAGCCTTAAATGTTATTCCAGATATATGCCCATGTAAGTCTTGAGGAAAAACAGATGACCACCAATTTTAGTTATTATTCAAGGTGAATGGACAGAATGATTCCCAGTCAATTAGCTAGCAAAACTGGACTCCACTTCCATAGTGTCATTTTTCATGAACATATGTTGTCTTATCCTTGGGAGTATTATGCATGAAGGCAGTTTTATGATGAGAGAGAATTTCTAGTGAGTAGGAAACTGACTGAATTTGGGCGATCTTTGTTAAACTTCCCATTTCTAGATCTGCTGTTGACATTTCAGGTGAGTTTGGAAAAGTAATTAATGAACAAAATTATACAAATGCTGTAGAGGACATGAAGAGATGAATCAAACAGCATCACAAACTCTTCCTTGGTTTTTAAAGGTCTCTTCCTGAGCTATAAAGCAGAGGCGGCTACACAATTGCTGTGTGTGATTGAGTGAGAGCGAAAAATATCCCTCTGAGAGGATTCTGGGAAAATCTTCCAAACTATTAAACATCACAGTCAGTCATGCATTTTAGAAACAGGTCTGACTGCGACTATTTCAGAACCTCAAATGGATTTGAGGATTTAGAGAGTGTTTCTTGATCTAGAAGAATTCTGCAACATTAAAATACGATAATTTATGTATCATCGTCTATCTAAAAGATACAGATAAAAAGAATAGATTTAATTACCTTTTAGTAATCTGTTTTGGTTTTTTCCTGTTTTCTACTTTGATGCTACAAGAACTGAAACAATTCTTTGTAAAAATAACATAATTATCATAAACCTGTTTTGTGTGACCAAGATCTGTACACACACTGACAGCAACTCCATGGACTTGCTTTTCTGTAAAAATGTGTCACCTTAGTTAAATGTATAGGACAAATATCTTCAAAGAAGAATAATTTTGATCTGATGAATAATATATATCCCACTGAATACTAGGACACTGTACTTTTCTGTAATGTACTGTACTCTTACTGTATTGCAAGAGACTGAAATGTCTGTCATGAGGAGAGGCTGAGAGACCTGAGACTGTTCAGCCTCGAGAAGAGAAGGCTCAGTGTGATTTTATCAGTGTGTATAAATACTTGCTGGGTAGTTGTTAAGACAAGAAAGCCAGATTCTTCTCAGTGGCGCCCAGTGTCAGGAGAAGAGGCAGTGGACACATATACAGGAAGCACTTTTTTTTTTTTTTTTTTTTTTTTTTACTGTCAGACTAGTCAACCACTGGCACAGGTTGCCCCAGAGAAGTTGTGGAGACTCCATTCTTGGAGCTATTCAAAACCTGACTGGCATAGCCCTGGGCAATTTATTGCAGTAGACTCTGCTTTCAGCAGGATGCTTGACTAGACAACCTCCAGAGGTGCCTTCCCACCTCAGCTGTTCTGGGCTTGTGTTAGTGCTATTCACAGCACAGCCTTCAGGAATCATAAAAGGAATAAACAAATGCCCTGAGCATCCACACTGATGCTGTATTACAAGCATCATGTAAGCCTAATAAAGCCTAACTCCAACACCAAACAGCCTCACGGGCAGGTAGGGCAAAGAAGGGAACCCATTAATCAAAACAGCAAGCACGATTTTCTTGTACAGTTCTAACAAGATTGAAGTCCAAATGCATTTGGAATTTATACTATTCATAATAGATTGCCTGACTTTAGGAACTTTATCCTAACAGGGCTTTCAGAAGGCAATTATTAATAAATATTTATGGACAATATTTACAATCTTGACAGAGTCACATGACATATGCACCTGCTGGGTACTTTTTATTTTATGGGTAAACAGAGCATATTTAGAAGCCATGGGGAGAGGATTGTTCCATTTATATGAAAAATTGCTTTTATTTCTATAATTTAAGCACTCTTCTAGCTGGTTCATCCACACTGAGGTTTGCTATTAATCAAATCTGGGTGTATAATTGGCTGCAATTCATGAAAATTGAAACTGCTTTCATGTGTGCTTTTTTCACCTCAATACTTTTCAACTCAGCGAGTTACTGAAAGAGAACGAAAATTTTGCAAGATTGCCTGACTGGATTGAATGAAGCATAGAGTAAGTAATTTCCATGAGTTTATTTAAAAAAACTCAAAAAACCGACCACCAGCCTACGTAGGTACAATTCGTTTCATCTGAATGCTGTTGTAAATCCTGCACAGAGGAATTGCTGCTGAGTAGATTATGGTCCATTTACTTCTTTCGAGTTACACTACTATAAAACCATAGTAGAACATGAAATAAGCTCTGATCATGAGCTCAGAGAAAACGAGAAAAAATGCAGAAAAATGTGGCCATAACCATTTCTGATGAGGTAGGTTTGACTGTGAAGGGCTTTCTCTGTACCTGTTCTGCTCTCCTGTCTGCTTAAGCAGCTCCTGCTCCCTTTTCATTAAAAAATTGTGTTTCCGTATCTAAAAGGTATTAAATGAGAGATGTTGTTTATTCTCATCTATAAGATATATATGCTCAGGGAAAATGTGTGTTTATCCAAAGGTAAGGTCTCATTTGTTGGAACTAAGATATAGAAGATACGGAAATATTATACTTGAGGATTATCTGGGTATTCTGTATTCCAAATTACAGTATCTCTCCCCTATCCTTAACTTGATATTGTGTCAGTTCTGCAGCAACTGCAAGACTAAAGACTGATGAAAACATTTTGATGTAACTATAGCCTTTCCATCTACAATAAAAGGATATTTCATTCTATTTATTTAAAGTGAATATCAGTTGTTTTGGTTTTTTTTTTTTCTTCCCTTGGAAAACTTTTCTGCAATATAGCAAAGTCTGTTTTACTTTACTGTGGTTCAAGATCATTTATGGCCTGAAATGTTTCCATCTGTTATCTGACTAAGAAAAGAGAGTTGATGCTATCTCAGTCCTTCTAGACAACACAGAACTCTCCCCCCCTCAATGAAGCTACTATATCCTGTAACAATATTTACAGAATAAATCAAGTGTCTCAATAGTTTTCCGAATATCTTTACAGAGCAGTTCAAGTTGGACAGCAATTCGGACTTACTGTGTCTCTATTAGGTCTGTAAAATGTTACAAGGGTGAGTTAACAGAGTATTTTCCTGCACTTACTTTGTCTAACTCCTGAAAAAAATATTAATATTATATGCAGAAATAAAGATTATTGTTTAAAATCTTTTCTTGGAATCTACTTGAAAAAAGCTAGTCTTTTAAAGTTATCGTTCAACATAGATTCATTGCCATGAATATATGACTCAAAAGATCACTGGAACGCAAAGCACTGAAGGAGGTGGAAACCAGAAATAGAGACACCAGCTTCAGTGTGTACTTCAGAACTTTTACTTAAAAGTTATTTAATTTTATGAAAACAACAAAGTGGAAGAAAATCAAAGTTAAGTCTCCTATAGTGACATCTGCACATGTATTCCAAATTGTAAGTCTGCTGTATGGCTAAAACATTATAATTTACATCACCCAATAAAGCGTTATTATTTTTGTAACCCTTTCCAGTCAAAGCATTTAGCAACCCCATGCAAAAGAAAATGCCTTTGACTTTCAGGGGATCACCAAGTATTAGTTGATTTCAATGGGGTACTTGGACTTCAACCCAATGCGAGCATTGAATCTATGCATGTAATGCATTTACTTTCTCTGTCTACCAAGATTACTTTTATCATATCTGCATTATGGCAGAATTTGGCCCTCAAGCTCAAAGATTAAGAATCAGACTGATTATTGAACTGTATATATGGACTATGTAACTCCAAAAATCTGGTCTGGTCAGTGACTGCAAATAAACAAAGACATGGAGCAGGAACAAAGGCACAATGTTTCACTGCTTTTGAGTTTCAAGTTTGAATTGGAAAGCCTGTTAACTTGATCCAGATTTTCAAAATTGAGCTGTGCTCTTCCATCTCTGACAATTACTGAAGAATACCTACAGACAAACTTGGTCTCAGTGTTCACTAGGACTGTAAAAATATAAACAGACTGAATTTTGTGTGTAACAGTAATAGCAAGATAATATTTTCCTACCTCTGTACTAGCAGCAAAAATAAAGAACAACGAATGTGTAGTAGTGACACAAGTCAGATCACAAAGACAGGATAAATTTGAAAGGAACATGGGACTGTTTTTAAATAATCACTTTTTATAGCAGAATCATGTCTAAATGTTATTATGCATTAGTTTGCTTACTTAGCTTTTTTGTTCAACATTGAAAGCTCAACTTGCTTTCAACTTAATAAATGAGTTTACATTTCTTCTCATAGTTAATTTGTATTGTTAGCCATGGATTTTATCCCTAAAGTCGGTTTTTAGTCCTTAATCTGTTTTTGGAGTTTGGGGTTTTTTTTATATATATTCAATCTTTGGTTTGAGTAAGGTACACTTTCGCAACTAAATCACGCTTAAATACTTTTTGCAGCAAATGTCTCTGAGGATCTGAAAATGTCAGAACTTCTGTGTTGGGGGAGCAGTCAATCTGCTTGTAATTATCTTCTGAGCAGCTGTGTGAATTCACCTAAGCTATGCTACAGAATTTAAAGTTATAATTTTAACTGGAGATTGCATTAATACATGAAGAGATACTTACTGCAGTCAGTTTCATCAGATAGGTCTTCACAGTCCGGTTTATAGTCGCAGACAAACTGAGACTCTATGCAATTCTCATTTCCACACACAAAATCAGTGAGGGCAGGGCATTCCCTGGGATTCTCTCCAGCTGGAACCAACAGGACATTTAAATCAATATTGTAACTGAATCCAACGCTGCTCTTTTTTATATTTGTTTAGCCATTATACACCAAACAGTGATTTACTGCTTCCAACAGATGTTATTTGGTCTAACTCTTTTAATGGTGCATTACACGTGTCTTAGACTAGCCTTGCCCAAAGCTTCCAGGGTAGGATGTTTTGCCTGGGAGAAAATTCAGTTCAGCATCAGCACGACTGTTTCCCCAGTGTATTTGTTGTGCATGTGCCATAAAAAAGGGATGTGTGAGCTGTTGAAAAGTACACAGGGTAAGGGCTTTATTCTGCTCATAAATACAGGACATCATTTGGAAAATAAGAACATTTTAAACTGAGAAAAATCACTGTTATCCAACATTTACATAATGCATAAACTTTTAAAGCTGTTAAAAGACATTTACATTTTTGAAGAGTTTAGAGAAACTTCTGCTCTGAGTGTATGAACTGCCCAGAAATTCCTTTTATGGTATTTAATATGATGATCTGTTTTACAACAACAATTTTTGATCATCTCTGAAAGTGAGTGAAAATTGTGTCATAAAATGAGAGTAAGTTAGTAACTTGCACATAAAGTGCTAGGGTCAAAACCAAAGAGTGCTGAGATTCAGCCATCTCTGAATTGTCAGACTACAAAGAAATTTACATAAATTATTTTTTACTTCAGTGCACTGGGTGCATAATTTCAATTAGCACTAATTGAAACAGTTCTGATAATCCCAAATGCAGCATTTAAGATGTACTCCTATTAACCTAAGACTGTTTTTCAGTCTAGAGCTCCAAGTCGTGCAATAAAACATTTAGGAGAATGTATTTTCACTCAATTCATAGTATATGTTTCCTTTTTTCCTTCAAACATGACTAAAATGTAACACATCATTAACTACAGTCTGGACAGAACACCTTGATATTTACCTTTGTGCAGGCCCATATTTTCAGGAGGGAAAGTTATTGTTGTCAGGATATTAATCTCCTCAAATAGAGGTACTTACTGAATTTTACAGACTGAGGAATTACGTTCTCATTGAAGCTAAATAGGAAAGGAGAACTAAATTTTTGCTTTAGCTTAAACATGTACACATAGTAATATTCAAAAGAGCAACAAAACAGCATTAAAATGTAATTCAAATACTTAGAATGTATAGTTAAAAAAACCCAATAGTGATAGTTAAAAAAAAAAAAAAACAACAGTCATAAGGTTGGCTACCTGCAGGACCTGACTTAAATTTTCAGTTTTGAAATACATACATACTTGAGCATTGGTATAAATGAAATCTGGCTTCAAATTCATATCTGTCTTGGTTTGGTTTTTAATTTTACACTGTCAATTTGAACTGAACCTATTAGGTCTCAGGGAATCCACAGAAAAGAGCATTGCCACGAATGCCTTAAATACAGTAAAAGCTGTGGCTGCCTGTTACAGAGAATCCATGTGGCAAAGAGCCCTTAGCAATGGAGTGAAGTCTTGAGGAAAAAAATGACTGAATCATTTATGATGGTTAAGGCAGTTTTCACACATCTCCCAAATAGTGTGATAAAACTTGATTAAAAATACCACCAAAAATTTACTAAAATGGTTTCTCCTAAATTCTGGAAAATCACAGAATAGTTGAGGTTGGCAGAGGTCTCTCAGGATCGTCTAGTCCAAAGCCCTGCTAAAGCAGACTCTACCACAACAGGTTGTGCAGGACCATGTCTGGCTGGGTTTCGAATATATCCACAGCTGGAGACTCAATAACCTCTCTGGACAACTTGTGTTTGTGTTTAACCACAGTCACAGTACAAAAGCATTTTCTTGTGTTCAGATTAAATATTCTGGCATTTTTTTGTTGTTGTTGTGTTGTTGTTTTTTTTTAAATTTTGCCCATTGCCTTCTGTTTTGTCAGTGTGCACTTATGAGAGGAGTCTGACTACCGCATTGCCATTCACTCCCATGCACTGGAAAATTAAGTGATTTCCTTAAGTGACTTAAATAATGATAGAAATCATATAATGGCAGTCATTAGGATACAATATTTTTCACATCTTATTTCACTGCATATGAAAGAGGTACATTATCACCATACATAGGAATGACGTGAAAATCCATGGCTTTGTGATTCATCATAATCCTCACCTTTACCTCCTTTCACCTTTAATCAAGACAATGCTATGTTACTCTATCATTTATATTTAGTATTACTAATATATTTATGTTACTAATATTAAAGTTATTCTTTTTTTAATAAGCTACTTTACAGCACTTCAAATGTACCAGAAAACAGCGTTTCAGAATATTATTTATTTCTTAGCTTATCTGAAAATAAAACATGTGATCCATATACAGTCCTAATGAAAACTCGTATCTCAACAGATGCGAATGCCATAAAGTCCAAACACAGAGTCACATATCTGTGAATTTTATCCTTGTGGTTGGATATAAAAAATATCCAATTTAGTCATCAAAATTACAGGGTTGCCAAAATCTGAGTTTGAGTTTCTATCAGTACTGAATTTGGAGATGGGTGTTTCCAAGAATGGTATTCAATCCTCCCTCTAGGGATCTGCAGTATAAAGCAAAACAATGTTTCCTAGTGAACAGCTTAAAATATTTTTAAAACTGACATTTCAGACAAAATGAGAAATTTTCATTACGACTTATTTCATTGCATATTTTGGTTGTGACTACGTGTAAAAATATATAGCTTTTTGACTGATCATGTCCCTCAGTTGTACTTTGATCAGCAGTAAGTAGAAAGATATTGGACAACAGCTGATTATATATGGCATGTAATATTATATATATTTTTTTCAAATAGTCTAACTCACAACATTCCATGAAAATCCAAGCATACAAAAAAAACCTATTCTAAGCAGAAAAAAACCATGAGAAAATATGCCAAATTTCTTTCTCACCTCTTTCTTCCAACTACAGCTCAAGAAATCTATAAGGAAGAAATTAACATACTGTTGAATATACTCCAAACAAATTAGGGCAAAATTTATAATTAAAAAAAAAAATAATAAAAATTACCAGTTGTGCTTTGCTGACTGTGTTACTCTGAAGTTATCTTGGAGAAGATACAACATTAAAATGGACCACTGAGCCACAGCAAGCAAAAGAATGATCTGACTCCATGTATGAAAATGTCAGAGGTGGAAAACAGTGAAATATCCAACATACAAATATGCATTTGTCACACAGTGGGAATGACAGGAATTACAGGGAGTTGAAATGTTTTTGATAAGGGCTAAGCTTTTTTCTGAATATGCTATAAAATTTTGAATACAGCCAAGATATGTAAAAGCAAAAAAAAAAGACATTCCATTTTAAGAAAATGCTTGACCAGAAAGAAACTTGCGCTTAATGAAAAAGCTATAAATGTTCTTTTTTGACATCATCTTCTTCCAAACTTTTGGTTTAGCCACTAAACTAAACAATCCATTGTTTGCTCAATTCTACACAAAATTTTACATCATGGAAAATATCCATACAGACATGGACTGTTGGTCTACAGCACGAGTGATACAGGAATAGCATACAGCTATAAAAATTCGGGGGAGTGTGTGTTTGGTTATTTTAACGAGAAGAGGCTCCAATGATGTTTATTCATTTCCAGCAGCCTTGTAAATTTCCTGGGCAAGTTGCTTTTGTTTTTCATTATGCTTTGCTCTCTCTTCTCCTACAATTATTCAGTCCATAAACTTGTGGGGTCTGAAGACTATATGGATATGCTGTAAGTGAAAAGACCACAATCCATTCCTTTCCCACAAAAAGAGACTACAGATAACAAAAAAACCCACCGCAAAACAAAACAATATAGTATAGAATATAGAACACAAAAACACAAAGAAGCATTTCATAGCTTTCAAAGCCAACTGAGCTTTGAATCAGCATAGAAATGACTAGATTAACAAGAATCAGTGGAACAATTAAACTGTTGATTTTCTCCTAGATCAAAGTTGACAGGCCACAGCACATATCCTTGTTAAACTACCTTTTTTTTTACAGTAAATACTTGGGGATTAGACACTCATAAATTAAAAAAAAATAAAACAATTATTATGGCACAGCAAAATGCTAATGGTTTATCGTACCCATTTATTTGGTTTCTCCCTGGAACTGTAGCAATTCCCGAAAACCAGGACACCACAAGAATCTAGCATAGGACATATTCTAGATGAAGTAGTAACTACTGACTACATGTTATGCAAATCCCTGTGCCAAATGAAATGGCAGCACTTGAAAAGGAAAAAGCATACACAGGATATCACTTTTCAATTAAGTACAATTTGGAATTGTGCAGCAAAGAGCCATATAATCTTCTAAGTAGTTTTTAAGAGACCAGTAGAACTGGCTTGGCTTTTGGATCACTAAACCCTACACAAAACAAGCATGTTAATGATGGCTGCCATAGAACTTGCATTTACATCCCCTCATTTTCATTTCTTCATATTTGGTTCTTTACAATGTAATTCTCAGAACACTAGCAAAGATAAGACCTTCCCTGGCAAGAATACAAGCAAGACACAGATGCACATCATGCATACCATAAATAAATTGTGAGTCTACCGTGGATACATCACAAGCTATATATTTATATCCATGTCCAGTAAATGTTATCTATGGAAAACTAGCCCATACGGTACTCCCAGAATTTATAGACATAACCAGATTTATTTGGAGATAACTGATAACCACAACGCTACTAACCCAGACACTTTGTTTCAGTTACCAGGAAAAGATTGTCTATGGAAGAACTCACAAAAATGGTTGTCTTTCTTTTAAGTTTCCTACTAGAAGACAGCACTGGGCCAGCGACTTTTCTCTGACTGTGAGTGCAAGAGCTTTCTTTTACCAATGTTTTGTAAGATGAAAATATTCCTATGATATCCATTACATCTAAAACCATGGAAAGAACTGTACAGGGCAAATATCAGCTCTATAAGCTATAGATGTTGACTGTCTGAAACAAAATAGATAACTGCAAAAAATCTTTTCATTTGATAGATACCAGTAAGTTTCATAGATTGGGTGTTAGGTTGACACGATGAATGTTCTCCTATTTATCATGATATTTATCATGAAAGAACTGATCGATCACACAGCCATAAAGAAGAGATGCACTTGCTGTGTTGCATTACAACATTTATGACTTGAAAAGGCTGTCAGAAGTTATGTTTGGCCAGTGCTATGTGCTTCTGACAGGCATAGGGTGAATCCTGAGTTATTATGGTTGCTAAAGGCTGCAGTGAGCAAGACCTTGAGCTGTTTTCAAAAGCAACAAGTAACTCAACTACACCGAGCTGCTGTTTAGCAAGAGTATCATCTTCTCTGCTCTCTCCAAGAGGAATTCATATACTCACTCAATAGTAAAACTTCATCATGTCAACAGTATGAAATGAAACATGTAATGTATATTCAAGGAAAATGAGACTTTCCCCTCCCTATTTATCTTTTTTAGAAGGTAAGGCCCTTTCTGAGTAGAAAATGTTTCAAATTATAATTGAAAAATCACCTCTTTTTATTATTTGTTGTTTGAATTGCAATGTGCAGTTAGAATGCTTACATCACTTCCCTCCCCCGTTTCATAACACCTGAAACATAGGAATAATCAAAGATTAAAAAAAATAAAAATGTCTTGTTGAATATGTTACTCAATGAAAGTAACTTTACAAGTTTCACCTTCTGTTTAAATTAAAATGCATGAAATAAAAGCTCCTAGAAGGTTTCATTAGAACTAGAACTCCACTGTACTCAGTACTCTGAAGTTCAGAAATTATGAAACAGTTTGCCTCAAGCTTTTCATTTGCTTATCCCAACTGTTCAGTACCCTTTTCTACATGACTTTTTATAGAACATTAAAACTCTATTAGAAACTCATCAATAATGTTTCTGTCCAAGAATGACCTTGGCAGTCTTTTGCAGGGAGAACTAGATGAAAAGTTTCTACTCATGCCAACTAGATATCATTTCAAATAAAGTTCTTTTGCAATTCAAAAGCCATAGGGAGTTGTCCTCACAGAATGGGTGATTTAAAAGGCCAGATTTAATTCAAAGATATGTGTTGGCTCTGACATAAACAGCACATCTAACAAATTGTATTAACTCTTAGGGAAGATTTTCACCTGTAGATACAAATGTCTGCCAATGGACTTAAAGATGCTCAAGGCAAGCAGCATTACGGTGGCCAAGGCCGACCAAACAAACTGGAAGAGTAAAAAAACAATCCATAGTTCTGGAAATGTACAAATGACACTAAATCAAGTGATACAAAAGATAAGAAAAAAAATCCTCTTCAACTTCTAGTGCTGATATCATGGAGTATAAAAAGCCATACCAGACAAGGATAAAAGCTTTTGTATTTGATTAAGACTGAAAGACTGGCCTTAGCGTAGGATGTATGAGTAGGATAAGGAGCTCCTACTCACAATACCAGCATGCAGGAAGCTGCTATAATTTGCTTAATATTAAAGAAGACACTAGGGAGAAGCACTGAGAACTGGGCATGCAGTGAGGGTCTGGTGTTCTGGGCTTTATTGGTTTGGAGTCTGAAGTCAGAAACTTGTTTTCAGAAGATTCACATAAGATAAACAGAAACTGAAAAAAACTGCTGACTTCTCTTCATGAAAAATTATGTAAAAGCTAAAACTTGTTTCTCATATTCAAAATCTGTAGCAAATGACTTCAAATGTTTTCCTAATGAGAATCTGAGATTTGCAAAATCAAGAAAAGATGGCCAAAAGAATCTTTTGGTTAAGCTCTTGTGCATTTTGTACATAATCTCAAACAGTCCTGGAGTATTACAGGTGTGTAAATGACTGCTGTACAGTGTAACAAAAGTAGAGAATACTGTTACCTTCAAACTGGTGCCATATTTATCTTCTTTCCTTTCTTTTAATCTTTTCAAAGACAACTGCCAAACGCAATATTAGTCATTCCCTGAAGCCAAGCTATATAACATTTGCTTCTTCAGTAAAAATGAATTCATATTTTTTCATACATTTCTAGAACGTCTTAATATGCAATGCTATTTTAGCAATCGCCTTGTGCATAACATGACTTGTGCAGGGATTCAAGTCTTCCCCCAGTCTAACTGCAGCAGCCCTGGCAAGCTGGGTGGAGGGAGCCTGTATTTCTCCCGCATCCCTCCTGAGCACACTGCCTTCCCCACGGAGTCCTTTGTGTGAGGACATTCGGGATGTCCTGTGGAAGACAGCTGTGGCTGACTTTCACATTTCCAGAAGGGAGATTATTTCTTGCCTAAAAGCAATTTGTGCATCATCTGTACCCTATGCTGAGTGTAATGAGGTCTGAGTTCTGTAAGATTTTCCCTCCAAAAAGATAAAGCACTTTCAAGTTAATGTATGTTACAGTAACACAAATTAAGTTAAAGCTACCAAAAATTACTAGACTTCTCAAAATGAGCTTGCTTCCTCTACAATGAAGCAGATTCAATGGATATCAGCAATTTGTAAACTGGCAGCTCGCCATGAAATCAAAGAATAATTTCCTTCTAGAGGCAAAATCCTAACACCCAAACATTAGACTAACAAATAAGAATTTTATCATTAATTTCAGTACATTTACTTAGAAGTTTTAGCCCAGTGGTGCAATTCCAGTGTCCCATGTCAGAATACCCTAACCTTGACCTATTTATAAAAACAAGTGAAAAACATCATAAAACATTAAAATATTTTGAAGAGGAAAAAAAAGAATAAGGAAAAGATTTAAAAAAAAAAAAACCCACAAAAAATAACAGGTAACGGGACATACATTCTGGCTGAATACAAATGTTTATCTTGAGTGAATGAGCACCGGCAGCTTTCTCCGCCTGAATTCCCTTCCCTCTCACTTCAGAGCCAGGTTTGCACTGAATATTTCTGTTATAAGAGTTTGAACTTTTCTCAAGTGTCTGAGCAGAAGGAACTAAATTCTCCACTAAATGTAAAGCTTTGCATGATACATAGCTGAGGATTCAAAGAAAACACTGGCTTATTTTAAAAATAAAAAAATTGGCCTAAGCACCCAAACAGTAGGATACTTTAGTTGCCTTCTCTCTGATCTGCAAAGCCAGGATGGAATTCTAATGAGAAAGTTCTTTACTGACACTTTCAAAGATTCTTGTTTATGGGAGCATGGAAGCAAAGTTGTTCAAAAGATTGCAGTGCCTTCACCTATGGTCTTTGCCGTAAACAGTAGGTGAGGAAGAATACAAATATATGAGGAGAAAGGGAAAGAAGAAGTTTACCACTGGGCAAAGCAAGCTTTTCTATATTTAAAAAAAAAATTCTATTCAGCTCAATTTGGTAAATCAATTTCCTATTGATAGGAAATGTGCCATTTTGATGTTGCTTTCTTTTAAAAACTAAATATAATTTTAATACCACTTCAAGCATGACTGAATGTGTACCCAATTTAACTTAAACATGAGAAGAAAAGCTTGTGAAGTCTCATCCCAAACAGGAAACCCACAAAGATCACTGGAGCTTTAATGTCTCTTTCTTCTTCCTGGACTTCTATTGCACTGAATTGCCAGACCATGAAAAAAAATATATATCAACTAAATAATCAACTATTCCAGAAATTTCTGTTTAATTTGAATATAGAGTTATGAGTCACTTATTTTCATTTATCTTCCACTGTTGGTTTTTCAGGTGATGACCTGGGATGCCAAAATCAGTATGTATGGTACAGCTGAGTAAGGTATATGTCCAAGATTCCTTTTCTTTAAAATTATGAATGTACAAAATTCAGACTAGTGGCAACAGCACATCTGACGAGTTGCATTCTTGATTCACTATTAGATGACAGTGAGCCATCAGCTGGAAAAGCAAATTAATTATGCTCGAACTGCTCTATAAGGTTACCAGACTACAGGTTATTTCTGATGGGATTTTTAGAAGATGTAATCATAAAGATAAGTGTCAGAAGTCTCAAAAATAGAATTATAATTAGGAATTATTATGTACAGTAATCATAGGTATTTTACCTTTTTATTAAGGCAAAATTGCAGGTATTTATTTTGTAGCCTGCAAATAATCTAATGCATGGTCAAAGCCAATTAGTAAAAAGCGCAAGAGATGACCACCCTAAACTCCATTCAGGTCACATAAGATCAACTGTCACTAAAGTTGTATAAAGAATTGTATTGTACAAGAAGGAAAAAAAAAATCAAATGTAATTAATAAATTAATTAACTTACTATTAAGAACAATCTTCCTCGGGCTCTAATGTAACTCCACTATTTTTCATAGTTTTAAATTAAAACCACAAAATAAAAAGATATCAAATTTGGAATTTAAATTATTTTTGCTATCAAAACATAACTTACCCACTCACAACCAACTGATAAGACTCTTTTATACCTTCTTTTTTTCTATTTCCAAGACCTCTCGCATTTTCTATGAATCCACAGCTGCTTCTTGACCTTCACTTCCACAGAAATCAGTGAGAGCTGAGGGAAACGAGCCTAGCAGGACAGGGTCCCAGAAGCTCAGATCATAATAAATAAAGTTATCTGTAGTATTCTACTGATATAGAAGCTTTTAACTATTTTTAAAAGGAAATAGTGAAAGTATTCTCCTTTGTTGGTTGAAAAACTTTATATAATGAGCTATGCATACAGCTATGCAAGTGAAGAGCAAAGAAGTCTGCAGAGCTAACCCACCTCAATGCAGACTCCCTTATGATGTGTACAGCTTCTTGCTATAACACACTATATGAAAGCAAGCTAAAGGAGAACACGTACAATAAAATAAGTCTTTGGATTTATTAAACTCTACTCTAACCATTGAATATTACCATACTACATAAAAGAATTTCTAATATCCGCATGTCAAAAATCCTCACACAGACTGTCTCTCTCTTCCCTCCTCACTCTCTCCACTCGAGTACATTATTTCTGCAGAGAAGCAACTATTTTATTGTGTTGACTGTAAACCATGATCCAGGAATACCATTCAGTAACTTCCAAAAGGACAGTCTGTGAGGAGAAGGCTATGTTAAATATCTGAAAGGTCCAGAATTGCTCTAATGTTCTTCCCCACCACTACATCCATCTGCTGGGGAGCAGCTAAGTATTCCGTTTTTTCCCCATGCACTTTAAGGCTTTCTCATTTCCATTCCTTTCTGTTTATTTCAAATGTACTATTTAAGTTTTAATTATTTTCAATTATCTTCTAGTTTTTCCCTCTGCTTATGTAATTACTGTGGCTAGCATACCCATAGTATCATACAAGATTTTAGTATAACCTAATAAGTCTCAGTGGAAAATACAGATGTGGCCTTCAGTTCCCCAAGAGGACCCTGACTGTGTCTAGCTCAGCAATTCTGCAGCTACAAACACAGTACATGAATATGTGTTGTAAATCAAGTCATTTTGTTGAGAAGAAACCCCTGACCCCTTCTGTTTTGTATGCTGCTCTTCTCCTTGAGTTTGGACACAGCAAGATTGTGTTTGCTGTCTTTTAGCTTTGTTACAACAGACACAATAAACCTGTGAACCCTGTGCTGCAAAAAAACAATTTAGACATGACATGCTTTCTCTATCCTGCATGCCCCAGTCCTGGGTCAGACTGAAATGTTATTTGTGAGAATCTGGCAAAATGTATTTTGTTTGTTTGTTTTTTCTACAAAGGTAAAGAATCAATAACAAGAATGAAAAAGGTCAGACCATGTTGCTTCATGTCATCATGCCAACCGGAAGGCCAACATACCAAAAGTCTCAAGAAATTTAAGCAAGCAGATCTCAACTTGTGGAGTAGAAGGCCAAAAAATCATACACAGAGCTGATGGGAAAGGCACTAAAGACAATGCAATGATACCCTCTTGACTTCAGTTTGAGCTCAAATATCATTGTAGAGACAAGGAAATAATGGGTGGGAGGAAGCTGTTTTTTGTTTGGTTTGGTTTTTTACAAACATACACTTGCACACATGCACATACATGCAGTTAGAAAGCAAATATATGAAAGGGCTCTTACCCTGCTGAAGAGCAAAGAGATAAGCATAAAACCATTCCCATAGGATACATAAACCCAAACTTTAATGATACCCTGCTATGCCTAGCGTATACTACTGAAGATGCTGTAAGTGAGCGTTTCTTGATTATATAAACATTGTATCTTACTACAGTGTAAAAACATCCACCATATGAGTGACAGCTCTATAAAGGGTTAGCACCTTGGATTTCCAAGTTTTCTAATTCAATCTTTAAAAAGTGTGTATTTGTATTGTACGTTGAGCTCCAATTGTGATTTCAAAATTCTATGAGAAAAGCCTCCTATGAATCACCCATTTTTACAAAAATACACAGGAATATTATTATGCCAAAACTGTAAGTATGTGAAAGTAGTCGGAGCACATGGTGCAACTCGTTTCCCTATAGAGTTTCTTGCTGAAGCAGTGCTGTAAAACAAATAGTTGCTATAAGTTAATAAACCCAAGTTACTTTCTGAACTGTTTCACTGCTAAGGTATTTTAATGCAACACTGGTTATAAAACAGTATTAACATTCAGATTCGTAGGGTCACAGACTAAAACCAATGTAAATTTTAGCAGTCTTAATATTTTAAGGTCCTTCATATGACAGCTTTCCAACTCTCTATTGAAACAATTTCCTTCCTTGCAATGACAACTCTGTGGAATAGTTCCAGTTATGTTTATATAAATATAACATCTATTTTCAGGTTATTATAAAATATGTGGGTTTAAGAGTAAGCAGAAATATTTTTATGTTTTATGAAGATATGTTGATACCATCTCTATGAACTTACCAGGAAGTTTTCTTCTTCCTTAGAAAAATAAATCTTGCTATTTTTATTTGCTGAATATCTTCATGAATCTCACTATGAAATGAAGTGTTTAAATTGTTCTAGCCCCCAAACGGGACAGAATCCCATAAATGCGATTTAATTAGACCCTAACATATGAATTAATACATCTTAGCACAATTTAGCACAAGAGAGATAGGCATCATTTTCATTATTCAAGACAAGAGGGGAATGTTGACCTCTCATCACCACTAGAACTTGATTTTCCATCTACCCTTGTCCACTGGAGAATGATCACATGCATAGCCATGGGGACTATGAAACACTTAGAAAAAGTATAAGGGAATCACTAGCATTCATGTCCCTGGAACACTTTTTAAGGGTATATCTGCCTTAGAGTTTTATTAAAGTGCATTTCTGAAGTAGGTCTCAAGTTGTATCCAGTTTTCATTATTTGGTTTACACCATAGAATAATTCCTAAATGCAAAACTTCATTTTTTCAGATGACGCTAGATGCTCTCCAGAAGTGCATTTTCCACACTCCAACTGATGATGGGCATCCAGACCACAGCAGGAGGTTAAAGCTTGCCCAAAAAACTTCCCCAAAACTCATAGATTGTTGATATGTGGCATCAGCAATGATGATCACTCAACAAATCCACTTATATTGCGTCACACTGTTTCTTAGCAGGGAAAAAGATCACATCCTTCCTTCACAGAAGCCATGATCCACCCAGTTTTTATCTTTCCTATTTTCGCCTATGTCCACAAAAAGATGAATTAAATAGAGTGTGTACCCCATGAAGGAGTCAAAGGTTTTCTTTACTTTGCTGGCCTTAACACTTGAACTGAACTGGGAAAAGGAATAGTGACAGTGGTTGATTTGTGATCTCAACTCATTTTTATGGCAAGAGCCTTTATGATAAAATAGTGAGATCACAGGCTTCACTTGATATAAACTGAAATAATTTATATAAAATTACTATATACAATATCAGAGACTCAATAACTTACCGGTGAATTGAAGAAGGAAAATTCTTACACAAAACCAAATAAATTCAGGAAACAAAACCTCAGGCATTTCTTAGATTTAGCTGCAATAATTTAGTGTGAGAACACTGCACTAATACAAGACTTTCCGTATGAGTAAAAAATGGTAATGAAGTTATAAGAGTGAAAACAATGTATTCATAACTGATTCTATGAACACTGACATTTTGATAAAAACAGTAAAACCATGATGTACTTAAAAACAAGCAAGAACATTCTACTTCTCCTCTAGCATCCCTCTAGAAAGTTCCCTCTTGAACTTACATGTGGTGCAGTTGTTGAACTCTATGTCATCTATTGCTGCTCCTCCTCCTAGGTCTCTGGTACGAACGCCTTCAAAGATAATTTCAAAATTCCTCCGTTTCCCCAAGTGTAACTCGACTTTGTTCCACTTGTTACCATGATTTCCTGATTCACTCCATATTTTCTCAATCCCATCAGCAGTCTGAAGTTTGAAAAAAAAAAAAAAATGTAGTAAGATACATGCAAGTATGTATTATCAAATACCAGTTTTGGAAAAAAATAACAAACCAAAAAAAAAACCAGAGAGAAGGCTGGAAGACACCTCTTGACAGCTTTGTCAAGAAATGGTAAACGTATGTTTTGCTAGGATAATAAGTAGCAAAATGAGATGATTACCATACAAATCACCTGAACTTCAATAGTAGATGGAGTCTTGGTACAGAAATTACTGTGTGTATGATTGAACTCCAAAACAGTACATTTTGGTAGAGTTGTATTTCACTTTACATATTACTGAGATTCATTCTTTGTGTTTGGAATATATTACTGGAAGCAAGGTTAGTCTACTATTTTATAATTATGGTCTCAAATAGGTAAAATCTTTTAAAAGTTGTTACAATGATAGTACAAGGGAGAAAAAACTAACAAATGTAAGGTAATCATATGTTTAGTGTAGTTTATTTGAAGGTAAATAGGAGCATTCTGACTGTCAAATATGCTAAAATATTTTAAAGCTTTTCTTTAAGTGTCCAATCATACCACCTAACTGGTAAGTAAGCAGCAAACATGCTTCATTTTTTAATAGTGGTATTAGAATGCAGATGCACCAGTTTCAATTGCTGTGAATAAATGATACCTATATATGATGGCACCAAACTAAATATTTGCAAAATTTTGTATATGTCACAATTTATTTTTATTATGACTGTGTGACTAATCATCCCAATTGTAAATGAGAAAATTTTTCCTAGCCTTGTCTTATCAAAACCCACTAGTACTCCACCTAGAGTTAATAAAAACTGTACAATGCATCAAACAGCTAAATGTAATGCACAAGAGTTCTAAGAAAGCAGTACATGAACAAGCAAAATCTAAGGGAAATAGAGACAACAGTAAAAATAGGCAGGGAAGAAAATTGGTCACATTTCTTTATACATGGTGAACCTGTTAGATCAGATTTACGTTAATAAGATTGTCTTATGCATATTTATGATGAGGAAATTAAGTTTGGTGCTTTATTATTTTCTCAATGTATTTCTCCCAGTGAACTCCTGACTCTATTTATGTGCCATCATGTCAGAGACCCATTCATTTACAGGGTCCAACAAGCCCCTCTTAGGTCTATATCAATGCAATTAAGGGGACCAGGAATCAGAACAACTGTGATACCCTTTCTAAAAATTCCACTTAAATTTCAACCTGGAAACACAGCATAGAGGACTCTATATTAGCACTGAGCTTAAAAAAAAGAGTAGATACAGTAATCAAAACTGATTTTAACAGTTTTTCAAATGTAACAACTTTAATCATATTATTCTTGTTTATCAAATATGTAGTCAACAATTTAATTATTTGAGTAACTCAACAATATCTAATCCATTGATTGTGATATTTATGAATAATCTCTGAAAGAGTATTACATATTAGTGGCATAATTTTTTTATTCTGGAAACATCTTCCATTTATCCATGACATGAATAAAACGGATAGTTATGATGAGTTACATTTGGCTTTAAAGTCTCCAACACGGAATACAAAACAAAATGTAGAAGAGAAGCACTTTTTAACATGTAATCCATTTGTTGTCTCTGGGACCTCTTCTGTCTGCCCTTGAGAACTCTTTGGAACGGGAAAATTTCCCAAAAATTATTTATAAAAAATTACTGATTAATTTTACAAAAGTAGTTCAGTGCTGTACATTAGAGGTGAATTTAAGAGAATTAAAAAGAAGTCGAAAATATTACTAAATGACAAGGGAAATCCTTTACTTTTGTGCATTTAAACAAGACAGAAAAATTCAGAACTTCAAAATTCATAAGCCTCAAATCTATAAAAAAATTAAATACATTTATGTTTGGATGTATGGAAGTCAGTGGAACTTCTTAAAATATACAGAGATAAATATCTGTACAAAATCTGGAAGTGGTAAATGTAGCACAGTTAACTAGAATATGAGCCTCACTTCTGCTGTTAGCCTGATTTTGATTGATTTCATATTATATTTAATGCATTATATTCTGTTCACAATTATGTTGCATTTATCATGCTGGTTTTTGAGTAATGGATGCTGCAAGTACCACATAACAGTGATCACATACTTCTTTAGAAATATCCAAATAAAATGTTATAGCAATCAATTTGTATACAGTGTCATAACCATAAAGTATCAAGTGTTTATGTAGTTATGGGAAGTGGGGTATTTTTCCCCACAGAGAGTCACTGAAATATGTAGAAAACTTTTTGCTAGAAAGAATTTTTTTCAGATAGAAACTTTACAACAGAAATGGTAGTCTTCTTGGAGTTCACAAATTCCTGAATATGGATACACAAATAAAATGCAGGAGAGACACATTTCTTTTACTGTCTAGGTTCGGCAGTAGCAGTTCCTAAACAACAGCAGTACATCATAAAGCATAAAAGGCTGATTTTTCACTTTCTCAGCTACAGCTCTGCATAACAAAATGAAAAGCAAGCTCATCCCCTGCGTAACCACATGAAGGCTGTTCTAATCCAGAGTGAAAAATCCCTTCAAAAACACAAGCCGTGCATGTTGGCTGCATGCGACAGCCAAGGAAGAAGTGGGAAAGGGAGACAAGCAGGAAGCTTGGCTCTCCTCTTCTCCCTGGGCCCAGACAGTGGAGCTGATTTGGCTAAGGGGCGTAAGCTATACATTTCTAGATACATACTTGGCATAAGAGGATCATTGTTTATAAGCTTTGCAGACTCCATTTCATGAATTATTGTTTTGCTTTCTGCATTCTCCAGCCGTTTAATCTGTCTGGTGCTTTGGTATTTCTTTCATATCATTGGAATGTGTTTTCTTCTAAAACAAACACAAATATGGCCTGGGGGGGGGGGGGGGGAAAGTCTGTGCTTTGACCTGCCCATTGCATCCGGAAATCCTTTGAGTCCTTTTTCACTCCCATATATTTGTATTAATGTAAAAGAGATATATGACAATCAGAAGAAATGTCTCCCAGTGTAGAGGAGGCTGGAGGCCACAGTGTTAGCTTTCTTTCTGTTTCTATGAGGCTTATTCTTCTACTGACACATACTCATACTGATTGTCTAGATTGCTCTTCAACCTGGGCTTGTGGCAAAATGCCCAGTCTAACTCTATGCTCCAACAGACTGATAAAATATGGTTAAGATCTGTGGCTTTGGCAGATAGTATCAGTGCTGCCTGTGTGTGTGGGGGTTGATCATGCTGGCTGTTGGTCAGGGCAGAAATCCCATTTTCCAGTTAAACTGCAGGAGTCTAGCTACATGTGGTCATTTATGAAAAAAACACAAAGCTGTGATCTCTCTTGCTGCCATTCATTACTACCTTCCTTATGTTTCCTTATATTTGCCTTGGCCTTCCTTCCAGTTCAGATTTGTTCATCCCACACTCTGCCTTACATTCCTAAAACAATGTCATCATCTAGTTTCCCATTTGCATCCTCTTACTGCCTGCATTTCTACTCCAGCTAAGCAGGGTGACAGACAGGATTCTTGAATCACTTAAACCACCAGCCTACCATCCTCAGCCAAAGAGGGTATTACAAAGTAACATGGAAAAACAGCATCCAGAAACAAGTGTATGTGAAAGGAAAAACCCTTCTCTTTCCAAACAAATAGCTAAATAGCATTCTGAACTATGAGACTTGATTATAATTTTTGTCTGTTATGTATATGCAAGTCTTTGAAAGAGGAGGGAAGAGAGGGTCTCATATCTCACTGACACAGAACACACAAGCGAAATATTTGTGCACTAAGAATTGGCCAAAATCTTTTTCCTTAGCAAGATATCTCATTTGACAGTAAAATGCTAACAATGACACATCGGTGCTAACACATGACAATCACCAGATTTTCATCTGTTCAGACTAAAGTTTTATACTGTCTCTTCAATATCTTTCTGTAGATGTCTCCCTCATTTGAGGGGAAATGTGGCTAAAATAACTTAATCTTTCTTTCTCGTGTTTACTTTTACAACTTTTGTGAATAACCCCACAACCTGCATACCACTCAAGCTTGTAATTTTATAGTTGCTATAATCCTTCTAAATCTTTGTGCTAATATGTTAATATTTTGTAAACTCTTTCTGCGTAACATCTCAAATAACATCATAAGCGCTCATCATCTCATGGGTTGAGGAGTGCTAAAGCCTTCATCCAACTCGTTTTATCATCTAGACAGCCCATTCTTTTGATTATTTTGCCTCTTTGTGAACTGATTTTAACTGATTTTTAGCCGAATTTTATATGTAATACCAAAATAAACTATTTTAAAGTGTCTTTTATACCACAGACCCAGCTTTCTCTTTTATTCATTATCAAGAAGCTCTTCCTCTGCCGGTCTAACTTATGATACAGGAATCCATTGCCCATTTATTACCTATTCAAATGTAAATATACAAGTTTCCTCCTGAGCCCCATCCCTCTTCTGGGAAAAGGATTTTGTAAATATTTTTTCTTCGTTTGCAAGTGAAGTGTAGAAAAAAAATCTTGCCGACAGTTAAGATCTGGATGCATTTCTGTGACTCTTAGCCACAACGAACAAGTTTCATAGCTTCTTTAAAAACTCAGTGAATCAATGTGTCCTTTCAAAAGCCTGCATTTGTATGTGTACATACCTATCAATATTTCAATTACAATACCTAATACTTAATTGGCACTTAGGTAATGTCAGGAAGCAACAGTACAGCACTGAGTTATCAATAAAAACTCCAGGTATTATAATAATTCTTGTTCTTGGGATCTCAGATGTTTTCCTTATGCAAATACATAGGGAACCACTAGAACTTCCTAGAAAGAAAAGAGGTGCAGAACATCATCACAAGAACACACAGAAGTTGCACTTCGCATGCACAATCACAGCAGCCAGCATAGTCCAAACATTTCCATGGACCAGAAATTAAAAAGTCATGTTTCCCAATTACAGCTCCTGACAGACAAAAAGTTCTTTTGGTACCACACAAGCTAACCTGACAACATGTATCTCTACCTACAGCAGAAAAGAGAGAAATTTAGTCTGATTTATCAATAGCTTCCTCATGATAGGTCCAGATTGCAATAAGCTTATTTGTTTCATCCCAGAACAGTGGGAAGGGAGGGACCAAGCAGTTCAAATAGCCTTAATGATCACCTAATCTTGTTGTAGACAAAAACAGGTAAGGAGGATTATTTGTTGGTCATATCCATAAGCTTTACAGTACAAGTGGACAACAGGCTACAATAGAAGAACACTTGCTAGACTATCATGTTCTACTTTGAACTTATTTCTTCATGACATGTGGTCCACCATTTATTAGTACAGACTACTTCTGGGCAACACCTCTGGAAAGCTCCTCAGAATATAATTTTTACAACCTATTTTCTAATTCTGTACTTTAAAATCCCCTAAACTCGAGAAAACCTGGAAGTTCAATGTTATTGACAGATCAGCTAACAACATTTCATTTCTTCCCCAAAACACACACTGAGACCACAAAAAATAGACGTGAGAGAGTTTTTTCACTTAAGGTCTGAAAAGTTATTAATTGCATGTCACTGCCCTCTATGGGTTGGACATAGTCAAAGGTCAAGCTGAGGTGATGAGCCATCATTAAGGAAAACTTAACAGTTAAAAGGCATGTTTTCCCATTGACTGCTAGCAGTGGGTCCTGCTCTTCCACTGTCCCATCATGCTGAGCAATAAACACTCTCAGACAATAGCAGAACTACTCCTAAGAAGACCATAACCTATTTAGATCTATATGTCTGTATGTCTAGCCATATTGGAAAATTCTTACTTGTATTTAGAGGATTTTTAATCTATCTTCTGATAGTCTGAGGGGAATTATTTCTTAATGATTACATTACATTGCAATTCCGAATCTTCTTCATGCTTGTCTTCATCTGAAGAATGATCTAAAGTGTTTATAACCTCTCTTCTGAGAACTTCAGGGGGAAAGTATATCTTACTGGGCTCAATATCCTCATTAATTCACCTGGGGATATTAAGAATGAAGGAGAGGGAAGAATTTCTTTCTGTCTTAGAATTCCTCTTATTTTGTGGTTGGGTTTAATATTTTTCCTACACAGCAGAGACCACCATTATTCTCACGGCTACATTTCTAACACAGTCAGAACAATATTATGAACCGAATCCAAAGCATGCAAGAGGAGTATGTAATTTTCTGTTACAAGATATTGCAAAGAAACTTCTTATGAATACACTTTCTGTCAGAAGAATACACTAAGTATTTCAAGATGCAATTATAAAAGTTCCACTATGAGACAATCTACCTTGTTGTGTCTGCAGTGAAACAGCAATGAAACACAGATTTTGTTCTTGATCTGCACCGCTCCTTCTGTTCATGTTCTGAGCTGGGTTCAAAATCTTTCCGTGGTTCATTTGCATCTGATATTTATTTCAGCAGAGCCACGGGAAATGAAGCTGAGCTTACCAAATGGATGGAAGCAATAAAAACACTCTCTAAATATTCCTGGACTCTTCAAACCAAATATACTTGAGGGCTTTTCAATCAGAGACAGAATATTTTGAAATGATTCATCAAAAAATATTAACTGTTTATTACTAATACCATAAAAAGACTTTCAGGATTCACTGTATCAAAAGGGTTGTCTTTCTGCAGCACCCTTCAGACTTTTGAAAGAAGTCAAACTCTTTTTACATAACTTTTAAAATGATAGGAAAAAGCTTTTCTCCTCTTCTTTCAGGTTCCTTTGAAAACAGTATCTTCCTGGCAAGCTGTTACTATCCAGAATTTTTAAAACAAGGTATGTGTTATGCAAAGCACAGAAACATAGTATAGTGCAAATGAAGTTAACTAACAAACCTAGTTTTAACGAAATATTAATCTCCTTGATGTAGTATCGTCATTCAAGCCGTTTGATGGCTAACCAAGTAGTTTAAAGATGAAGTATTCCACGTGAGCTATGTTCCTTCCATGCTTCCTCCTTTCACTCAACAAGGAGTGGAGTGCAGTCCTGCACTTTTACATGTACATCTAAATTCTCCAAATCACAAAACAACGACTGTCTTTGCTGACATTTCTAATACCATCTACCCACTAATTTAGGTCTCATTGGTTGAGAGCGAGTCCCATTTTCAGAGGGTTCTGAGCACCTTCCCTATATATTTCGGTGGTTCCTACCTCAACAATGCAGTACACAGAATACCTGCTTATTTTTAAAGATCTCTGTTCCTAGGATTAAATCTTTCATATGTAGCTTGAAAAAACCTGCACATTAAAATGCAATAAAACTGAAGACTGATGCTGTAGAGCAGAATCTCTTATCTTAAAAGAAAATGATTTGAATTATTGTGTCTTCTTCACCTCAAGTTATTTTCAAAGCACATGACAGATTCTATCTCTTTTTCATTTCTCACTGATTTTCTCTTAAAACTTAACTTCCTAAAAACATTACTTACATTATTTGAAAACTGTAACTGAATGCTACAGTTTGACCTTGTATTTCATTCAAGCAAAAAAAGCTCTACATCAGATTAATCCACATGCAGTATCAAATTATTACAATTATTTAAATGAGTCAAAGAATGAACTGAAGTCAAAATTTGTTCGCCCAAGGTTTTAATTTTTCACTTATTTCTTTTCTTTCCTCTTTCCTTATTTTCCTTTTTTCCATTCTTATTCTTTCCTTCTGTTCTCTCTTCTCTCTTTTCTTCACGGTGACATGAAGAAAAACGAGAACAGACAATAAGGTCATGAAGACGTGAGTTATGAAAGAGCACGTGTGCCCTCTGGCACACTGTCAATCATCGGGCTGATAACAATGCAATACAAACAGTTCAGCAGTACTTTATAACAGCACTAATTACAATAACTCACTTCAGCTTTGACAGGCCACTTTATTTTAGAGAGAGACGCATACTCTGTATGGTAAGTTTAAGGTTGGCAAGTGTATGCAAACAAACCAAATAAAACATTTGTACATGTCGTTAATCACGTAGCAAAATCAGGTGCAGCAGCAGTTATTTACTACTCTGCCGTTAGCTACTGCTTTGAAAATTTCTCTCCTATTAAATAACCCACAGAGACTTGTGGTTAAGATTACCACTACATTTAGAAAATTACTGCTTATTATCTGAATGTTGCAGCTTTGCATTAAATATATCATTCCAAAATTATTAACTCCACCTAGAAAAAGCTCTGAGAGAGATAAATAGAAACAATTTCAATGTAGAGAGAGATTTTAAACTCAAAATTTACATGTTCCACCACTATGCTAAGGGATGCTGTAGGATGCACACTATAGGATTCTGAAGTATTCAGCAAATGGAGGTAGCAAAACAAAGAAGAAGAAAACAACAACAACAAAAAGGCAGATAACAGAACTGCAACAATCTACAGAGTAGTGGTCCCAAAAGACAGGAAAATGTTAGTGAATGCAAAAGGGTGAGTTTTACTTTAGGGATATGCTTCTGAAAGTGATGAGCTTAGTCAAGTTCCAGTGACTTTAATGAAGATTCATGAGTCTCAGCACTGAAGAGAATACATTAAAAATAAGCTTCTAATTTTTCAGTCCTATTTTGACAGAAAAAGCTCTTTAGTATATCTCTGCCTTCTATAAAAACACTTGAAAAAGAAACATCAAGCTGATCAAATGGTGTCTTTAAGAAATTATTTCATCCAGACAAAATGTATACTGCATAAGTACATTAGTATGCACGAAAAATTGGCTTCACTTTTAAGGATAACTTACAAAATCACATAATTGCATTTTCACAGTGCATTATAAAAAGAAGGAAAACAGCAAGATGAAACACTGATATTTCAGCCTTCAAGACTTTTATTAGAAAGTCTGCATGTATTAGTCTCAGCAGGTTTTCATAATAGGAGTTAATGACAAAGCCCATCCATCCATCCCTTTCATTTCCTCCTCTGTGCAGAGCATTAAGATGATTCTCACTCTCTGAAATATCTTTTCTCCAATTTTCAATTCCAAAATTAACATCACTGTAATAAAGGAATATGCATTTCAGCAGGGAACAAGCATTCTAATGAACACATTTGATAAATAAACTTATACCACTGATGAAATTCCTTTTTTAAAATGCACACCACTTTTGGAATTCTGGAATTTCATAGTGAATTCCTTTAGAGCATCAGAAGGCGTTAACAGTCACCCTGTCATGAGTGTCAGCACTTGCAATATTTCTAGAAGCTAAATGGGATGCTCTTAGTTCTTAATTGCTCTAAGTGCTGAGTTGAGAAAAGCCAGTTTCAAAAACACTTTGATAAAAAACAACTGGTAATTCATCTGGAGACAGGATTTTGTTTCAAGCAAGTAGGCATTTCAAGGAATGACAATTAAGTTGCTCATTAGCAAACATGAAGTTAAACTTTTACATTCTTATTTTGGAAAAGAATTCTATACTGGGAAGGCAAGAATAATGTATTAATTTTCTTTGAATTATTCTGTATCACCTTAAAACTTTGATTTATCACAGAATCACAGAATGACAGGGTTTGGAAGGGACCTCTGGACATCATCTAGTCCAATTCCCCTGCCAGAGCAGGTCCACCCGGAGCAGGCTGGACAGGAACGTGTCCAGGCGGGTTTTCAATGTCTCCAAAGACAGAGACTCCACAACCCCTCTGGGCAGCCTGTTCCAGTGCTCTGCCACCCTCAGAGTGAAGAAGTTCCTCCTCATTTATCCTGTCACAGCTATTAAACCTACTAAATTTCCTTATAGCCAGCTTTCATTTATAACCAAGCAAACTCTTCTGTTTCTTGTTTGCATCTTTCTACATTCCCATGATACTCTTTCCATCAAATACACTTTTATGTGTTTAGGCTCTTAAAATACATCTTCATTCTATATGCTATCCTTACCAATTAGAGAAATAAAACAACACTTTGTAAAAGAGGATTCATTAGGTACCTTGCACTACTTCATCCTGTCTTCATTTCCTAGCCCTCTTGGCCCTCCTTTCTCCTCAAATGTAAAAATTTCTTCTTCATTTCTGAGCATAATCCACCTTTGATTTTGGTTTTTAGGTATCTTAATGGATACAATTGTGATTTCTTGGATTTCATTTTTTTTTCCTTCAGCTCTGCTGCTAAGACTGAGTAACAATAAACATCAAAGCCATTTCAGTAGACCATTAACATTTCAAGCAACTTGGTTCCATTTTGTCTCAAACCTTGTCACACCTTTGTTTTAGTCATGTTTTACAGGTTTCCTCAGACTGTCCATATCTTATAGTTGAGGCAACTGGAATTCTCCCGAAAACCAAAACTTCAAAGAGAAATAATCAGAGTTGCAAAAACACCAGGAAGACTGGACAACTGTAACAACCCTCCATAGTGCCAAACTTAAGGACAGTGTGCTAAACATCGTGCAATGCTAGATGCCTCAGATTATTAGATAAAAGTCAAACCTTTACTTATACTGGTTGCCTAACAAATGCAGAATGTATACAGCAAGAGATGCAACAAAACTGCTTATGAATCAAGATCATAAAGGGACATCCAGAAATGAGATACCTCAGATCTGTCATGTTTTTTCTTCTATAGAGAATACTCTGAATACCGTATTTGAAGATGTAAGGCAAAACCACATATCAAATTTCATCTTTTTATTAAGAAACTTTAACTCTTTAACTTATGTTCTATACATCTTTTCCCCATTAGTGTTCTCCTTTATCAGTTGGATTATGGAATGAGAAAAAGGATACAAGCTTGTTGTCCAAATAGGAGGTGCATGCTCTAATAACTCTAGAACCAGTGGTGACATCCATGTTGCAACCTAACCTCAGAGCACCCATCAGGGAGGGAGCTGGCAAGGCACAGCCCCCCGAGTGCCTTAGAAAGTCTGTGCATGTGACCAGCCACAGTGAAACTGAGGCACGGGCAAAACTCATATCTCAGAGCCACAGGTCAAACCAGGTACCACTAACGTGTATTTGTCCAGGATGTCTTTTAGGAGGATGGTGAAACACCTTTCTTTTCATGTATGCCTGTGACCATCTATTTATGTACGCTGTCTGAAGTAAGTCAGATGGTGGAGGGTTGTTTGGCACTTTCATTGCCTTTACTGAATGTTGACTAAAACTTTCAGCTAGGACAGAAAGTATTGCTTTGCTGCATCAAAAAAGTTACTTTGTCAGTTTTGCCTGTGGCCACTGAAACAGAAAGAAAAAAAAAATCCCTCTCCTAAAAATGAAAGAAATTAATCTGGCCCAGATGTTCTCACACTGAATCAGTGTTTAATACAAACTAAATGGAAAGATTGATAAATTGCTCAACTCGGATAAGTATCTACCAGTTTGGATACTCATTCAATATTTAATTGAACTACAATTTAAAACTTTTCAGGCAATGTTACTAAAATTGACTTATTCATCGACACATCTTATTTTGGAACAATTTATCATTGTGTGTGGTCCACTCCTGGGCAAAGGTCTGCTTGCAGGAGGAGCACCTTACTCTTCTCAACCACCTGGATCAAGGTAATGTTCAAGCAACATAGTGGGCAGGCAGAAGGTGTGCTGGTGGGACTAACTTTTCTTACCGGAAACTTTGATAGTTAGTGGCTAAGGTCAGACGCATTTTCCTATTCACGGACCTACAGTGTTTACAAAATCACTTCCACAACATGGGAATCATGGAATCAGTCTTTGTGAAAGTCCACTCAGCTCTTCAAAATGTGAAGATTTGTTCATGAAGAATTAAAGCATTATCATTACAGCTGCCTTGAAAAATAAAAGCCAATTCAGCTGAACAGCGCATCTGGAACATTTCAGAGGTTTTGTTTATTTTAATCAATATTTCAATTTAGTAATTCACATCTAATACCACCTTGATTCTGTATCTAAAACTAAATGTTAGGAGTGGGAAAATATAACTTTATGGGGATTCTGCTGACACAAAACATAAAAAATTAAAAAGAAAAAGGAAAAAGGAAAATAAGCACATATATTTGCTGTAAACTAAACATACTTTTTTTTAAAAAATGTAAGATTATTTTAGGGCAGTATAATAAAATCATAATACCAGTAAAAATTCTGAA
Source organism: Numenius arquata (assembly GCF_964106895.1). NCBI lineage: Eukaryota > Metazoa > Chordata > Aves > Charadriiformes > Scolopacidae > Numenius > Numenius arquata. The sequence continues at coordinate 24,237,195 of NC_133587.1, read as the reverse complement.
GACTAGCAATAGTAATTCTTAATTCTTGTACATTGACAATAAAACATTGAAGGTTTTACTAAATATTTCATCTGTGACTTCTTCAAAGAGACAAATCTGCAGGACAAGGATTGATATGAATATTCCCTACTAATTGTCAAAGACTATTTTATGATTTTTCATAGCTAAAAGAGAGTGATTACTGTCAGTAAGGTGTCACCCCTACCTTTGATGTAATGGGATGTTCACTGGGCTATAACTGTATTTCTTTCTTTGTGACATTTACTCTTACAGCCTATTTGTATTCTGTTAGAATATTCTTTTCAACTGGATTGTAGCTTAGGCTTGTAGTTATATAGAACAGATCCTCTGGGATATTAGAAGAACTGGACTGGCTCAGAGGAATCAAAATGATAAGGCTGAAAAAAATAGTAATCTCTTTATATAGTCAAAGCTTGATTAAGTATTTTTAAGCTTCACTGAATTGATCCTGAGCGGAGACATCTTTAATAGGAGTGTTCAAGTCCTGTCTCTGTAATATCTGATTGATACAACTATTTATTCCTTAAAGAATACCAAGGAACCAAACATAAACTGTAGTTTATGAAATACATTCTCTACAAATTGAGATCTCTCATAAATGACAGATCTTATTATATTAAAACACTTCAGTGAGATTCTCTGTCTTTCTCTACTTCTCTCCCCAGTGGTCGCCACCTTAATTGTTCAAGGACGTATAAAGTTATAAATATATATAATATGGTAGGGATGTAGAAGATAAAAGTTTGCAAACAGATTCATGAGGTGTTGGTGTTTGCGCTGCCAGCATAGATATGAAATATCTACATAAGTATCCAAAAATATTTACAGAAATATCCAAAATTCAAATATTTATCCAATGATATTCCTGAATGTACCCGATATTGTTTATCAAATGTTACACATCTAGAGGAATCTATATCGAAAGCAATAGACGTGTTTCCTCTTATAGAAGCTTACTTTAGAATGAGATAAATCATATCTAAGACTCCCTTTGACCCCACCATTAGCAAAGAGACCCTGGGGTGACCACTGCAGTGGCTGCACAGGTGGCATCTATGACTTTAAGTAACAGGAATCCCACCCACATTGGGTCAAATTACAATTTAAGAGCAGGTTCTTCGATCTTAAGATATTTCTTAGAAAAGAAATCTACCTACTGGAGAAAGTACAGAGACCTCTAAGATGTCTTTCCTGTGGTAACAAAGAAATAATTTGGCTGCATACAGCAAAAGGTTAAACGATTCTCCTGATTTGTTAATTCCACTCTTATAATAATGGTAGGTTTTTTATTTTCATTTGCACTAGCCTTTGAAAACCTTCATGTCATCTAAAACTCCTAGAGCTAAAGACAAATTAGTATCCCGGATTGAATAACAGCTTCAACTATTCTGATATGTGGGAGGTAGAAAATACAATTTTTAGTGTTCATTTCCATCTTTCAGTGCTCCTGCTGAAGGCAAAATCAAATACACTCCGCAGACCACACAGTTAAACCCATATATTCCAGTGACTTATGCAACCGGTCTTTTTGATTGCTGATTTTAGTAGTACTACCATATCATCTCAAATTACTTCATGAAGTCAAACAGAAAATCACATTAGCATGGTTTCTTCTGTTAAAAAGCCTTTTCTTAAGAGTAACACTAAAATTCCTTATATAGGCCCCTTAGTTTTTTAATTTTGCAGATATAGCCTGGCAAAACTTGTGGGAACAAGTTACAAATTAATGAGGCAAGGTGGGAAGTGATGAGAGTAGCTGGACAACCCGAGGTGTGTGACTGAATATAAAGGCCTGTCGAAAGAATTTGAGTCTAAATACCTAGATAAGAAACTCATATGAATGGACTATGGGTTTTCAATGAGTCTGCAGGCAATTAATCTCTGAGCTGCAATGACCCTCTCATAGGCAAGTAATACAAAGTTATCAGGTTATGGAAAGGTATAACTCCATGGTAAGTAAGGTAGTGGGAAGAAACTGAAGTCTCTCAAATCTGCCATTACACCGACACTATTAGTCTCTGCTGTAAGTGATAATGTGCGTTGTAGGATGTCAGTGCATGCAACGATAAGACAATTCCACCTGAAGCAGCCTTTCATCTTTCATTTAATCCACCATTACATAGTGCAATGGGGTTAACCTACAAACAGATACACATACAGATTATTAAAGTCATACATATAAGTACTAAAAAATTCCTAGTCTGATACTTGCATGAAATGAATTGGAATCAGATACTTCCGTCTTTGTGATATAAATTAGAGCAAATACAGAAACACATTTGTTTTTTTTCTGAAGCTACTGTGGCTTCAAAGCTGTAGGCCAGAAACTGGAAAGATTTCTGGAAGCATAAAAATTAGACTCTTCATGCTAAGACCCTTTATTGATTCATCAAAGTAATTTTAAGCACACTACAGCTTGATACTGCAAGATCAAAGACAACCAGAAACTAGAACATCTCCAAGACACTAAAAACGGATTGTGAATTCAAAATAAAAGTCACATTAAAGAAGGATAAAACTGGAAACAAATTAATGTTCTACAATGAGCACTAGTGCTAGACTGGTGCTTGCTGAAGTTTTGCTAGTATAACATCAGTTCAGTCTGTGTTTAACAAAGGGAAGATGCTTTTCTCAATGGAAGACCAAGGGGCCTTGGTGCATAAAAAGAGATGAGAAAGGAAAAAGGAAAAAAGATAGATCTTTCACCTCATGTGAGATTAAATGGAAGTCTTGGAAATGTTCAGTGTTGGTTTTTTTTTTCAAGTAGGATTGTTGATCAGGAAAATTAGATACTGTCTTGGGATTTCGAGTCTGATCAATGCTCTATAATTTCTAAAAGATATCAGCAGGCACTAGGTTACACATTGCATTAATTGTTTTTCTTAAAAAAAAAAGATACGTTAATTTTCTACATGTACCTATTTTGAAGAACTGATATGAAAAACTAACAAAAATGCTCAAAGCTCAAGACTACATCTCTATCGTTTAGAAAAAGTCCTTTTGTCTTCATAAGAATATGCTTCTGTTTTACAGTTGCTATATTAAAAACTCCTAATCCTGATGTCTGTTACTTCAGTAAAAAGCATTCAACAGCAACTCTATGATCTTTTAAAAGAACTCTACCCTGAGACACATCGAAATTACAACTTTCGCTCTTGAATGTCTGCCCTGAAAAGTGTTAGAAAAAAGCAAAAGAAGTCTGACTTGCAAAGATTCCAGAGGTGCCTCAAAGCCTCATATGCTAAAAAAGCTGCAATGTAACCAACGTCACCCGGTGAGATTATGAACCCACAAATCAATAATGTAAACCACTCCCAGAGATCTCTGATTTGGGGAAGGAGTTTAGTGAAACACTGGAGAATTGTGTAGTGTGGTGGAGACCGAAAATGCATTGTTCATCTATGTCACTGTGCAATATGGTGTAAAGCCGGGATAGAAAATAGGATAGTGGTATTAGACCTGAAAGGCAGGGCTTGTGATTTCAGGTGTAATGCTACAGGATATTGCTGTGTTGCTTCCCTGGTTTGTTATGCATTGTGCTGTCTAAATCTGTCAGCCTGCTCAGTTTTCTAACCAGGCACTGCTCTACCTGACAGAGACATGCCCTTAGTCACACTAATTCTTTACTACTCATCATCCTCGTCTCCTAAGGGGGAAAAAGGTCAAGTTCTCAAAGAATTTAAACAAAAAATGCTTAATAATTCACATATGAACACTTTCTCTTCTATGTGTTCCTAGGAACATGATGATTTTAATTTACAAATCCTCTGATGAACCTCTTGTCTTCACAAGCAAGATTACAAAATACAAGGGTGTTTCTCTAACCCTTGTTCAAAATATGTTTTTCCTTCAAAGCACATCCAAATGTATTATTGCAGCTCACCAACTCTTTGGAATGAATGCTTACATCTGATTGCAGTATAAGAATACAATATATTATGTGCTTCCCATAATTTACAGTGAAGATTGAAATAACTTCCTAATGTACTCATCTGAGAAAATAAAATGCCCTGAATGGTGTTTGCCCTTATCTACAGTTGTACATATTTGTTTGTTTCTTCTATGTAAACTGTTTTTCAGAAACGATGCTTCCATTGAAAACTGACATTTCTATTTAATCACTGTTTCAGTTTCAATTTACTTGGAGATATGCTTATGTCGTGGGGTCAAAATCAGGCCTAAAACAATCCTGTTTGAAAGAATGCCTGAAAAGGTGGAAAGTGCTGTTTCGGATTCTGCATTCAAATCAGGAAATGTAAATATAAAATTATCTTGCTCTGGGAAGTAAAGCTGCCATGAAAGTTAATCTGCCTTTCTTTCTTGACGATACTGTATTTCACAGTGTCCCCACTGATTTCCTTTAAAGGTCCTGGGACTGAGGTAGTGTTCCCTTATTCTCACTTATTAGTCAGATCAGACATTTCATCAACTCAAATATAATTTTTAATAACAGTTCACAGGTCAAAAATGGGAGCAAAGACTTTAAAACTGAGTCCCATTTGAGAGCTATATAGATACTCATTAAATAAAGGCCGTCACCCTTGTGCTGCTACGTGAAAACAAATTCTCCTGAATATGTCTTTTATTGGATTTAATAAAGGAAAACTATTTGAAATAAACAAAGATTAATAATAAATAAATAAACTAGGATTCAAAGTAAAAAAAAAAAAGATAAATGTGAGCTACTGAACATATAGCTAGCTATGTTCATATATCTATATCACCCATATACAAGTACTAATAAACCTTACAATTCCGTTAGATTTAAAGAATTTCTCTAAAATGTTTATTATGTCTAAGAGGGCAAACAAAAAACCTACGTATTTTCTACATTGTTTGGAGCATGCTTTGAAGTTCAGCAGACTCGAGTAAAACATTTGAGTGAATCTTTGGAAATTTCGTTTCTTCCTCTAGCTGCATGAAAGTCAGATAATCTGCTTTGAGGCTACCTGAACCCAATGAAATCTGTAACTTCTACATTACTGTGAGGAGTTGATTGTTTTTCATGCAGCCAGTGAGGAGAATGGATCAGTCTATTTTAAGCTGTGAAGTAGAATAAGTTGTTTCCTCAGACTTTATTTTTGAGTGACTTCCCATAGAAGTAGGGTCAATGATACTGATTTGTGAAAATTTCATTTTAAACTACTCCATCCTAGAAATACAAATGCCCAGAAGGTAGCTGGCATTCGCAGCAAGTCTGCTGCAGGTTTTCCTGTTGACATCTTGGGACAGTAAGCTGCTTCATTAAAAATAACCAAAGAATTACAAATACTACCATGAATCATCCATTCCTGAGCTGTGGTGCCTGCTAAGCCACATTTCTACAGCACTAGCTCTCTTCTTCTCTCTGCCTTAGACTAGCTAAAACCAATCACAATATCAAGGGAACTGTGACAGCTTCCAGCTTGTGCTGAGAAGCTGCAGCAGCCAGGTGGCCAGGTGACAGGGTCTGTGCTACATCAGCCCTGGGCCACTGGAGGTGGCTGGCTGCTGGCTCCCACTGCCTGTTGCCCTGGCCGGATTAGTCTATCACTCAGTGGCGCTGATGGGGCCCTGCTTCACTTGCCATGAATTGGCCAGGACTTCTTGTCCTCCTGAATATCATTCCATCCTTGCTCATTTGTAACTGGATGGAATTAATTCACTATGACAAACACCTGAGTAAGGTCCACTGGAACTTCCTAACGAGATCCTGTGTATATTGGCCTTGTCACAGGCAGTGGACATAGTTACTAATGGAAGGTTTCACCTTCCTTATACATCTGCATATTTCTTTTTAGAGGCTTCTTTCAAATCCTTGAAAGAGGCCCCCCTAACTGTATTAAATCCTAAATCATCTATTTTAATGACAATGTCTATCTGCAGGGCAATCAACGTTGATCCCACAAAAATTATCTTCAACAAAAGGTTTTATCCTTGGTTGTTGTTCCTTTCCCACTGTGATACCTAAGGCTTGCTTCTTTTTTATGACAGCAACAGCTTAAGCACCAGTAAGAACCAGGCACCATCCCTGAAGGTATTCAAAAGACGGGTTCATATAGTGCTCAGAGACATGGTTTAGTAATGTGATTGGGTTTTTTTGTTTGTTTTTCTTTTCTTTTCTTTTTTTTAATCAGAGTTAGGTTGATGGTTGGACTAAATGATCTTAAAGGTCCCTTCCAACCTAGACAATTCTATGATTCTGTGATTACAAAGGAAACATGTTCAGATCAGCAGAACAATAAAATGTATCATTCTTTCCACCTAAGAATTCTTGCTTGCCACTTTGGAAGCACATTTAAAAATGATACTGTTTCTTCTGACTCACAAAATAAACCAGTATTTAGTGCCAATGAGGAACCCCACCACCACTAAAACAGACACACTGAATATGCTCCACTTTAGCTTCAGAATATCTCCTACACTGGATTGTATTCTTTTACAACTGCCACAGAGATTAGAAGTATCTCAAAATCTCACTGCAGTAGCAAAATTTTGACTGGTAATACCCAGATCTCTCCTGGTAATACTCAGTTTTCCCTGTGAGCTTTTGCACTGCTATTAAACACTGTAATTTCAATTTGGATGGATGGTGAGTTGGATATTGCATTAACAGCTGTAATGTCAACACCTTTCATTTGCATAAATGTTGTGGGGGTTGATTTGAAGAATATGGTATTTTTGCAACTAGTTCAATGGCCCATCATTTTGATTGTATTATTATTCCATGTACAGAGAGGTTTATATGAAGAATTTGTACTACAATTTGAGGTAAAAAAACCCCAGTAACTGCAGAGAAATTCCCCTAGAAAATGAATTTGTTTTCTCTAAGTGCAAACATTAACATAAAAGTTCATGCTTGGCTGTAGTATCCCTTTTATGATCCTGCAGATTTATTGATTATATCATAATCTGAGATACTATTTTAGTAGGATAAGAGAGAATAGTCTTAAACTTCCTGTGGACAAACAATACGAATATTAACAGAAGACGCCAATACATACTATGAACTATGATTTTTGAAAAATGGCTTTTTACTCTTGATTACCATTTTTCTCCCACTGTGATATTCAGGAGGAGGAGAAATGTATTCCTCATTCTGCTTCCATATGATATTTTCTCATCATATTATTCATTACTGTGCCATTGGTGTGTAGTGTTCACTCTCATCCAACTTGTAGTGGACGTGATGCCTTTAGTTGGAGATAGTTTGCTCACTTGTCAAACTTGAGATGGTAAATTCCTTCCCAGGTCATCTTCTTGTCCTAGCGTTTTCAAGTAATCACAATCTATTGATCTGCTTTCGCTGACGTTAACTTAACCTTGAATCAGGAGATACTCATACTGGATGGAAATATATTGGTACTGCAATTTGAACTAGCAAGAGAAGCTACAGCATGACTTCCCATGACTATGTGTTGTTTAATTAGATTTATTCATACAGACACTGCTAAATAAAATCTTTAATTATAATATTGACTTCTGAGTTCTTATAAGCAACATAATGGGTAAACTATGCTCATCTGACAAAACAATCCCAGATACAGTAACGAGAATAATTTTTCCTACCTCCATGTAGAATTCTTGCCTTCAGTAAAAAAAAATGAATAAGAATAATAAGTCATTACTCAAATGTCTTATATTTACACAGCCTTTAAAAATCTCTTAAAGCTCACTGGAGACAAAGATTTAAAATAACATAAAAATAATGTCTGAAAAGTTTATTAGGATAGTAAAATTAGATGAAAATAAGAAGAGGGCAATGACTCACTGTAATAAGAAAAAAAATAATTATAAAAATAAGAATAAAGAATATTTCCCCAAACCTAGAGAACTATTAGTGACCGTGATCTAGAAAATTCCATAGAAGTCATATATTTGAACACTATCTTTAAAAAAAAAAAAATTAAAATGTACAGTAGAAAAGGTTCTCTGCAGGCTTTTATCAATGGGGTAACTATCTAGTAAAACTCTGCTCAGGTTAATTTTGTAAAAAAATAATAAAAAAAAATTAAATTGCTTTGTCCATCCCAAGGATGGAAAAGATTTTTAACTACTGGACTTGAACACTTCAGAGACAATATCCCAACAGAGAATAAATGTCTGGCTTTAATTCATTTTAGGTGGTTTGTTTGATTTTCCTTTATTTCACTTCTGTTGTCTTCTGTTTAACAGAAGTATTTGCTTGTGTATTATTGATTTCACTGTGTGTAATAAAAAGCAAAATAACTATTTTTCTGTTTTTAAGGCAACTGCAACATACAATGTCATAATTACTGTATGCAACCCACAGTGATAATTTAAGTGCAACCTACTCACACATAACTAATGCAGCTGCTATTTATTTTCCACCAAAGTTAGTTTGCAATTTAGTTTATAATTAAAATTAAGCAATCCTAAAATGTTTATAATTACAATATTTGAGTGCTACAAGATCCACCTTTGAGTAATGCAATGAGAACATAATTTGGACTTTGAGTTAAAATACATGTTTATTTTTGCACCTAATTCATTGTAAGTAACAGGATCAATTTTTGTTTCAATTTTGAATACTTTACCAAAGAAAAGTTATTTTCAAAAAACATTTTTTTAAATCTACTTTCCTCCTTTATGGATTTGAGCTTTTCTTGGGAAAATAGCTGTATAAATATATCTCATTAACTATACAGCTACTTGATGAGTGGCCTGTTGTCATTTGTAGGTTTTTAGACTAATCCATGAAAAAATATACTAATGGCTGTCAAAGGACTCCTTGTTTTTATATTTCAGACAGACTTAGCCTAGGCTGTCTTTAGATGTTAAAGACTATGGAAGTGTTTTATCTTTCAGGCTTTTGAATTATTCTCATAATATCCAGAACATTTGAGAAGCAGTTTTTACCAATTTATTTTCAAGGACAAAATATGATTTATCATTAAAAGTTAAGGTATTCAACATGTGCACTGGAAATAAAACAGAAGTTTTAATGCAGTTCACTACAATAATTTCTAACCCAAGATTTTACTAGAGATATTGAAGAAAGAGAAGTTAACAGATGTGGCAAATAAATTGCCGCCATGATTTATACTTGAGTAGCCAGAACTCCATGCACAGATACAGGTAAGAAAAAATACACAAACTGACATTTGCAAAGGTTTGTACTATATCTAGAAGTGGTATATTGGGTCATTGTTTTGAAACGCCATTAAAATGCTCAGTAGCATTAAAATGCATAGCATGCACAGGGAGGTGAAATATATGCTTTTGCTACAGTGATCATTAATTTCTACATTTTACTCAGCATCATATGATTTAAAACTTGCTTTTACAAGCATTTAATCCTTTTTCTTTTTAATGAACAGCCAATTTTCAAGGCACGTATCTGTTTTCACTTGTAACTGAATAATTAGTTTTTTCTGGGTTTTCTATATTTTTTGTCATCCCACACTTGGTGAAGAAAATGCCGTTTCCAAAGAAAATTGATTATATATTCTGTACCTGTCTACATAAAAATATAAACAATTTAATACAGTCATATTTTTGTATTTCATTCCCATTTTGTGCAGGTTGCTAATTCATTTTTTTGGTGGATGTCGTCCTGTCAGAATGATAGGGTTGTAGCTACCAATAAGGATTGCAGCAAAAGATGAAAATAGCTCTCACATGGAGAATATCAAAGAGAAAGGTACTGTATTTGAGGAGGGAAAATGGAAAGAAGTTTTAAACAGATTTTCTCTGGCTTTTCAGAGAAATTTCTTTTGGAAGGGAAATGGTAAAAACATTTTTAAGAGACTAGAATAATTAAAACCAGCACTGAACTAGGAGGAGCTCTTCCAATCTACAAACCCAACAGCAGAACTTCAGAGTGTCAAAGTGCTCTCTGCTGGAGCACGTACACCCTTACATATATAAGATATTCAAAAGAAAAAGGCCTTTCTATTACCTTAATCAGAACCTGAATATGTCCCATGGCTTTTGATGACTTGAAGTACCAGAAGCTCATCACACAAGTCCTGCTTGATTCTTTCCATCTGGAACTCTTCACATGGGCTTTTTCATTTTTTAGACCTATTGCAGTGGCCTCAAGATACAGGAATTTTCCTGAAATCAAATGATGGATTACTGAAAAGTTGTTTTAGACTTTCAAATTAGATTCTAAAACTCAGCAAAGTAAATGCAGAGACATATGAAATATACTTCCCATATAGGTAGGTTGAGGTACTAGTGAACCTCAGTGCATGGTAAAAAATTACTGGATCACATTCATTGTGTACTTGTTATATCAGGAATAAACTGGGAGCAGCTTAAGATTTAGATGGGCCTGTGTAGAAGAGAAAGAATACTTCCATGTTTCCCAGCTACTCTGATTACATGTCCTTGCCCAACAGCATTAGATGTTATTTTGACAGTACATAATACAATAGCCAGACTGGTATCCCTAGTGATTCATATTACCTTTGGCCATCTGTACTCTTTAGTGTATGAATATTAACTCACATTTAAATTATTCAGTCAGCAGAAATTGCAAAAAACACATGCCTACAGTTAATATTTTCCAACACTGATATGGTCCTTCAGTTTTACATTTTCATTTTTTCCTTTGTACAAAACCCAAATGTGTAGTTCGCATAAACATAAATGTATAAATAACACACTGTTAAATTATAACTGCACATCTACTCAAGTTTGTATATGAATTAGAGAGAAAAAATTTTACTTCATTAGAGATGGAGTGAAATGGGTTCATTCTAACTTTGACACTTCTCTGGCTAATTTACAACCATAGATGTTTCCCATAATATTATGGGATGAAAAATTTGCTTTTTTCCTGAGGTCAAGCATATATTTGAGAAGTGTAGTGACATATTCACGATAATATTTTTAAAAAAATATAATTAGAAAACACAAATTAACCTTTTTATTTTTCTCTATCTGCTATTTTGTGTGTTAAAAAGCCATGTACATAAACACTAGGAGATACCAAAAGCTAGACTGGGTTGAATGCTGGGCATGTTGATGTTTGTTAATGCCTGTTTAATATTAGGCAAATGACTTGTTTTCTGAGGAGACCATACCAAACAACAGCATCCAACCCAAAAAACTTTCGCAGTCTTCTTTGGAAGGAAACTTGAATGACTGTGGTGGCAGATACGTGGCATTCTGAAAGGCCTCTTGATCTGAATGACTGGAACCAGTACTGTGGGACAGTGGGCTGATCACAGCTAGCCCAGCTTGGCTAGGAGATAATACGACAAATCACTTAATTCCAACCAGAATGGTGTAATTCTAGTAATGTACAATTTTTCAACATTTTAATGCTGAAAACAGAGGTACTAATAGGGGAGTTATAATTAAGTAATTGTAATGAATGTAAGCTCAAGAGCTGTACTTTAGGAAGTAAATGATGAAATCCATCTTTGTACCACTGAATACTGCAGTATTCATAGATTCATAGATTGGTCCAGGCTGGAAGGGACCTCTAAAGGTCATCTAGTCCGACCTCCCCGCAGTCAGCAGGGACACCCCCAACTAGACCAGGTTGCCCAGGGCCTTGTCGAGCTTCACCTTGAATATCTCAAGGGAAGAGGCCTCAACCACCTCCCTGGGCAACCTGTTCCAGTGTTCTACCACCCTCATGGTAAAGAACTTTTTCCTAATATCCAATCTAAATCTCCCCTTCTCCAACTTAAAACCATTGCCCCTCGTCCTGTCACTGCAGGCCTTTGTAAACAGACCCTCCCCAGCCTTCCTGCAGGCCCCCCTCAGGTACTGGAAGGCCGCTATGAGGTCTCCCCGGAGCCTCCTTTTCTCCAAGCTAAACAACCCCAGCTCCCTCAGTCTGTCCTCATAGGAGAGGTGCTCCAGCCCCCTGATCATTTTGGTGGCCCTCCTCTGGACCCGCTCCATCAGGTCCATGTCCTTTCTATATTGAGGGCTCCAGACCTGCACACAGTACTACAGGTGAGGTCTCACCAGAGCAGAGTAAAGTGGCAGAATCACCTCTCTGGATCTGCTGGCAACACATCTCTTGATGCAGCCCAGGATGTGATTGGCCTTCTGGGCTGCGAGAGCACATTGCCTGCTCATGTCCAGCTTCTCATCCACCAGCACCCCCAAGTCCCTTTCCTCAGGGCTGTTTTCTAATATCTCATCCCCCAGTCTGTATTTATACTGAGGATTGTTTCTTCCCAGGTGCAGAATCCTGCACTTGCTTTTGTTGAACCTCATGAGGTTCATCTGGGCCCACCTCTCCAGCCTGTCCAGGTCCCTCTGGATGACATCCCATCCCTCTGGTGTATCGACAACACCACACAGCTTGGTGTATATATGGATATATAATCTATAGATTATAGAGTAAGTTTCCAGGCTTGAGAATTAGATCAGCAGGAATTGTACTCATATGTGTAGCGGATTCAACATATATACCATGGAGATACATAAATCTGTATTCTAACTGCACCGGCTATTTTAAAAGCCAAATCTAAGACAGGGACACGTTGGAGGGCGGTTCTTTTGTACTGCACCTTACTTTGAGATCAGTGAAATGCAGCCAGGCTGGACTGTCTCAAAATTTAAAAACATACGAACATATAATTTTTGTGATTATTTCTGCCTGTTTCACCCTCAGTTACCTTTCACTGAGGTGAAAGCAAGCTTTCACTAGCCCCTGAGTTTCCATGTATCTTCAAGTAAACTTTGGTTTTATTAGGTTTTATCCTGCAGTAGTTCATGTAAACGTTCAACAACTGTTAAAGACAAGTCATACTCTTTTGTGCAACTCTGCTGTGGAATATTTCAGTTTAAGATCAGTTCTGAGCCCAGCTTTGGTAATGTCTTTGTATGAGCTATGACACCTTCAAAGGCAGACAATGAGGCACAGCACTTGTAGCAAGAACAAGAGCAGACAACTGGATTCTTTGGCCAAAATAAACCAGGAGCTGCACTGCCCCTAACAAAGGAGGCTTATTTATTTAAATTTATTTATTTAAAATTGCCTAAAAATAAACTATGTATAGTCACTATGAGTAACTTTAAGCTTCTAGGTAATGAGCTCAAGCTCTTATGGAGTGTGACCCAGCGGATCTCAGAGCTGAGCTAACTCATCCTTGCAAGCTGCTGCCAGACCAAATGCCTCTCTCCAGACAAGTAGCAAATTAACTTGCTTAACTCATACAGCAATACTTAAAGGAGAAACAACTGAGAATCAATTCTTCTTAATTTAATTTTGTAACAGTAATTAATATTTTAATATTGTTACACATTCAATTCATTAAAAACGACACCCTGATTAGACCTGTTAGAACCCCCCTGCTGCCTGTGAAAGGAGGTGTGAGAATCTCCATGAAGACAGTTACATCTTGTTTGTGAACTGACAACATACCAGTGCTATTTCCAAGTGTGTGGTCTCCGGGAGGTCTAAGACTTTGAGGTGAGCTGACCCCTAGCACCCAGTTAAAACTGTCCGCCAGGGAATTTTGCCAGCCACATCTGCCATTCTCAAAGGTGCAGGAAGTTCCACATTTGCTCTCGTCTGTATTATCCCCACAGTTGTCTTCAAAATCACAGCTTTGTTCTGGTCTATAGCACTCGCTGTTCTGACATTGCCAATAGCCATGTGAGCAGGAGCCTGAAAAGAGAAGAAAGGGGGAATCGCACTGTCATGCATCCCAACAAGGTTACTGGAAGGTTACCTCTCAGAGACTTTGATATTTAGGAGGAGGAGGGTGGTCCAGAGCAGTTTTATTAAAAGCCTTTGGTTCCCCTGAAGTGCCAATCCATTATCAGTTTATTTCTTTTGTATTTTGTCAAGAGATTGCTTAAATAAATGACTGTTTCCCTTGTAAAGCCTTTGAGGGCAAGCTCCAGCCAGGCATTCCTTCACTAACAAAGCTTTCTAGTCTGACTTAATTGCTGACATTCTCCTTTCATGTGGTGTAGGATTAAACCATTTCATTTTAGCTGCAAAATTGAGCTTAGTTTAGCAGCCCCAATTTGGAAGAAAAAGCTTTTCTATTTTAACTAAGGAGGTTTGCCTTTTAAAGGATTTCTTTTTTTTCTTTTTTTTTCCCCAGACAAGTTTAGTGGGGTGATGCTGTCCTTTTTGTGCAGTATTCCTGGCATTAGTGAGGGATAATTCTGCTATTGTAGAGCCTAAAAACTGCAGGACTCATTTCACAGGATCCATTTCCAAGCTTCATGTTTTCATTTCAGATCAGTTTCTACAGGGCTCTGGATAAAAGCAGCCCCTTCAGTACATTCTCTAATCAGAAGGAGAGACACAAAATTCTGAAATGGACCCTCCCTATTTCCATTTTCCATTCTCCTTTGCCAGAAATAAATGCACAAGCATAATTTTATTTAAAAATAAGAATATCACTATATTAGCTCATCGAACATAAAATTATAATATGCACATGTATGAAAGTTGCACAACTATGGGAAGAATTTGAGTTAATTGATATTAAAAATCTCATGGTAATACAAAAGTGTTTCCATTGCCATTATTTTAATTTAAAGGAGGGCCTGATGGACCTAAATGAAATTCACATAAGGCTGGATTTTATTAAGAGGTCAGAATAACAGATTTATTAACAAAAAGAAAATAAGAATGGGTTTGTGTGTTGGCAACCTCCATCCCTAGGACTTTTTCTGGATGTACTTCCACAGTATGTTTTTTCTTAAAATTACATATTTCTAAGGCTTTATGACTGTTAAAAAACAAACACACAAACCCCAAAACTAAACAACAACAAAAAAATATCAAAAAACCTATAAGAAAATTCTTTTTTTTTTTTGAGTTCTCTTCCTTTTTTCCCTTCTTTTTCTCAATCCTAGCAATCCAAATGCTGTCTGTATAGGTGCTTGTGGGTATAATAGGGATATTTAATTGAGAGGAACTTCTCCTTAGCAAGGTTTAGTAACTTTTTCCTCCAAGCAGTGTTTCTTAAATATTATTAGCAGGTAGACTTTTTGCCCCATGTGGTAACTGCATCAACACACTAGGCTGCAGTGGACCCAAAGGAGCTGTTAGTGTCTTCCAGATCAATAATCTTTGAATTGAGGAGGATTTACATAACAGAGGAAAACAGCTGCAGCAGTAAATAATCCCCTTGTTTTATATACCCTGAGAAAAATCAACAGATGGAACACTTATATTTTAAAATATGACATTAAGACAAACATTAATCCCCTTTATTTTATAAAGGTGTTTCTCTTAAATTTATTTTTAAAAAAATGTACCTGCAAGAAAGAGAGAAAATCAAGAGAGAAAATAATCTTACTAGCACAACTGAAATATGGTTTATTTTCTACATCAATGAACTTTGAATAGCAATAAAGATAACACAGTATATAGGTTGCAGCATTGAGGCAGAACAGCAATAAATTACAGAAAAGACATTCATGTTAAGAAACAGCATATATGTGTGTTATTCATGTAATCTTCAAACTGTGGCAAGAACAGTTGTGTTCTCAAAGAATTAATTCCAGAGGGGAAAAAATTATTCTTTAATCTTTGAAACCATAGCCTGTGTCACAACAGGACTTTTCTATGAGGTAGTTAATTTTTATGTCACTCTGTATCATAGTAATAATTTTATTGCTTGTTTAGCTCCTCTCTGAAAATAAATTAAAATATAATTTTAAATCCTCTAAAATAAATTAACTCTATTAATGTATGATAAGATGATGCACAAGCACCCTTTTATTTATTATTTGCTTTCACTTTAGCAGGCATAGATATTTGAGAAGGACCTGATTTTTTCCACTATCACTTAAAAGGCCTACAGATCTTCAGATGATTTTCCTACATCTGTGTTCAGAAACACCTTATACTTAAAGCTAATTTTTTATCACCCAAAATCTTTATCAGTTTTTTGTTTTCTCCACGATATTTAGGTTGCCTTTTATTTCAGGATGAGAATCCTTCCTCTTATAAAAATAATAGGGTTTTTTATTATTATTATTTTTTAAATGCCATTTTAAAAGTGGCGTTTACCATTAAAATGCATTATAAGTTCTCACAAGGTGTCCGGACTTATATCTGAGTATGCAATCTTTTCATTTTCACTCAACATTGATGAAAGCAAATTGTGTCATATTTGCTTGGATTGGCCACGAAAGATTCTTAAAGGAATTCTATGATTACACACTTACATTGAGTAACCAAATGGACCCCAATTAACATAATTTATCAGAGACAAGCTGAAGAAATAGCTTGATCATGTTCTGTAATTATCTGTAAGACGACAAACACTGACAGCAGAAAGCTCTAATCTAGTAGAAAAAAACCCTAACATCACATGCTAGAAAACTGAAGTTAGTGAAGTTCAAATTAAAATAATATGATTGAGTAATTAACCATTGAACAGATAACCAAAGACTGTGATAAATTCTCTATCAGTTAAGGGCTTTAGAGACTGAATTTTTTTTTCCCCCAAGAGATTACTTTAACTTAAAATTATTTGATAAATCAAGGAAAACTCTAGATGAAAACCTGGTTAATGTTATACAGGAGATTAAATTTCATATTAATAGTAGTGCCTTTTGGTTTTAAAAATCAAAGCATAGTTGTAGACCTTAATTTGCTAATATAATTATGAAAATTTATA
Organism: Numenius arquata; assembly: GCF_964106895.1. Lineage (NCBI taxonomy): Eukaryota > Metazoa > Chordata > Aves > Charadriiformes > Scolopacidae > Numenius > Numenius arquata. Next base: position 24,220,606 of record NC_133587.1, on the reverse strand, counting down.
ACAGATAAACTAAATATTTATCCTGCCTATAGTAGCTACAAAATCAAGATGAAAATATCATATTTCTCCATTAGAGTCCAATCATCTTGAAGCTCGTCCTTCAAGTAGCTTTCTTTATTGGAAATAAATTAAGTATGATAATTAAACTGATAAAAATAAATAAGAACAGAACTTCTAGAAAATTGCAAAAATATGATTGTATATGGGATGAGAGGCAACAGGCACAAGCTGGAACACAGGAAATTCTATCTGAACGCGAGGAAAAACTTCTTTACTTTAAGGGTAACAGAGCACTGGAACAGGCTGCCCAGAGGTTGTGGAGTCTCCTTCTCTGGAGACATTCAAAACCCACCTGGATGTGTTCCTGTCCAGCCTGCTCTGGGTGACCCTGCTTTGGCAGGGAGATTGGACTAGATGATCTCCAAAGGTCCCTTCCAACCCTGTGATTCTGTGATTCCACTAGTCATGACTCTAGTCATAAGCGTTTAACACTTAAATATCATAATTTCAAATTGTTTCTTCAGTTCTTATTTTATATCAGCATTGCTTTAAAATCACCAGCAATCCAATTCAAGTTTTAGAAAGACAGGAAACAGATTGGTGATAAGGGTATTCCAAGTTGTTAAACTTGTGCTTCTTAAACTTATTATGTTTAATGGTATGATCACCTATGTTTTCCAAAACTAAATCCAGTCAAATGAATGAGATAGTTTACAATTCTCAGAATAACACATCAGTAGGCTTGAAAAGCTAGATCTGCTTCAAAATACTTTCAAAAGATTTTATTTACATTCACATAGCTAAAAGCATACCAGTTCCTAAATCAAAGCTGGAGTTCCTGTAGTACCATAATCTGGTATAGAGGCCAGAGTAATTAATCAGCAGGCTAAGAGTTTGACATCCCAGGGATATGAGCTCTCTAGATAATTTAGATCTCTGAGGTTTTCCCTGCAACTATTACTCCATTATCATTCTTGCTCTAAGTTGACATTACTGTATGACCGAATTTTATGTGTCCTTAAAAAAAATTGCTAATAAGAACATCTTTCCTCTAATATGTCACCACTATAACCCAAGGACACAGAGTAAAGTGCTTTCATCACAGCTGATGATGCATAGTAATAATGACTTGTCAGCACAGGAATGTGAAAAATGCATCTCATTTCAAAAGCAAAGCTTTGGAAATTGCAGGAATTTTTAAAGACTTTCAGAAGGTGAAGTGCTGGAAAAAAAAAAGACGACTTAAAAACTAGTACATATTATCAGTTATTTCTATGTAAAGTGCCTGTTTTTTCTACGACTGAATGTGAACATTTAAATTTTTGGTTTTGCAAGACTCTCAAGTACTCTGACATATTGATTTGCATTCTGAGAAACCCAAAGTTTAAAACACAACAGCTTGAGTTCATTTGCAAAGAGGACTTTGAGAAGAAACTGTTAACCTAAGTTTCTCCCATGACAAAGAGCTGATGAAGGCTTCTCCAACAATCAAAACTTGCTCAGTTGGTTTCTTATCTTGTCCTAACCTAGGTGGGAGAAGGCAGTGAATATGGAGGCCCAGAACTTGAGAAATGCTGGATCCACAGCTGGAACTATAAACCCAAGTACTTTTAGAAACCCCTTCTCTGGCAAATAAAGACATGAAAAAACTCATAACTTAAGCAGTAAAAGTACAAAATAGTCACTGAGTAGTTATATTATACATCTGCAAGATCTCAGAAGTCTCTTCCAGGAAGTGTTGGGTTTTTTTTGACAAGTTAGACACCATGAGGTGATCCAGAAATGGCTTTAAATTGACATAAGACTGGTCACTATTCAAAGGGGAAGATAATGAATTATGTATACCTGTTTTAAGTTGTGGGCTTCTACTATTTATGAAGGTCAATATTTTCCCTTAAATCAGTATTAATGTTCAAAAATACAAATGTAAATTACAAAGGAAACTCCTCTGGAATATTCGCAGTTATGTATAAGTGAGATGAAAATGTGAAAGACCTACAATAAATGTAATTTGCATAGAATTTCTATAAACAGTTACAGCATTTAAACACAACAGTATTTCAACTCTTTAGCAATATCTGAGTAAGAATCAGGTGTAGGAGAAGTGAAAAAAGTCCAAAACTGATTAAATTGAATCTCATGACCCCTATGAATCCTTCATCTCTCATTGCTCACAAGGAATACATTTCAGGATTACTCTATTTACCATATGATATTACAAAACTTCCTGTCTATATTAGACAGAACTCTGTAGTGAGCTGAAGAGGACATGATGATTAAAAGATTTTATTGATGTCTTGAACAGCCTTCCACACACCTTTGAGCCTCCACCGGAAAGGTCAATTAGAGAATGAAAAACATGTTATACTTGATGGAAAAGAAAGATACCAACAAACTCTTTAATCACTCAGTATCTCAAAGAAATACAGCTTCTAATATAGTAAGCTTTCCCCTTTCCTTTGTGTAACAGTCATGTTTGTTCTCAGATAATGAAAGAAAAAGATGAAAAATATACCTATAAAGTCAGCATAAGTGGTTTGAGATGAGTTTCTGCAAGTAACAGCAACTGCATGTGGAACCTGTATGCTCTGATGTCACTTACATGTTAACATCTCCTAATGTCATCAAGTAGTTCCTCGGTTCCTTATTTTTTTCCAGCCACTATGAACAATTCTGACAAAAGCTCTTTTAATTGATTACCCTCATTTAACATTAGTCCAATCCAACATGGTAATTTATTCCCAAAAGCAATAATTGCTTTATTAACTGTACCTCAATTCAGTAGGTGTTCATGTTTAGCAGCACTCTTTGAGGTAAGCAAATATTAGCACATGAGATGAGCAAGTGACTGAACAAGGAAACAGCAGCAAAGTTTATTGTTGGAAAGAAAGGCCTAATGAAATTGTTTTATCCAATTTCATGGGAACCTGGGCTTTAACAGGAATTTCTCAAATCACCAGGCCTGGTTCACTTTTATGAAAAGAAACAACCTCAAGCAACTCCTGTGCTTTCAATATAATCAGTAACTTTCTCCATTGCTGCTACCGGAAGGCTATTTTTTGGTTTTCAGATAAGAGACCTTTTTAACTTCTAGCCTAAATTTATTCATAACCAGTTCAGATACAAATTTGTATGCAAGCTCTGCTACTCAGCTCTCTTCGATGCAGAAAGGAAGGTAAGGGAAACACAGAATATAATACAAAGAGATCTGAAACCCAAACCCCAATACTACTCAAAACCCTCATATTTTCCTGGCCCAAAACTTCATCTGAAAGTCCAACAGAAGCTGAATATTTTCTTATACCAGTCCTCTTTTGAAGCCTAGCCACACAACACTAGACAACTTCAAAATACAGAAAAAAATAATTTTATATCTATGGCTGTGACAAAATACTGAGAAAGACTTCTGTGACATTTCTGTTTTGTGACAAACTAGGTCTCAGTAATTTGAGGTTGGGTATCCAAATTAAGGATTTTTTTTTTTTTTAAATTGAAAATACATCTCTGAGTCTTTACAAGTTCACAAACCAGTAGATCATGTTTTGAATGCGCTAGAACACTGAATACTGGCATGGCTAACAAAGCTCTCAAATTAGCTATTTCAGCACTTATAACTCCTTATTAAGAGGCAAATGTTCTCTCAAAACTCACAGATTCAATCCTGGGTTATTCTTCAGGGACAGAATGAGACAATTGTACTCTGCCTGAGTTATAACAGACCTACGATGATAGCTTCATAGCTACAGCTTTTTGACCAACAGCTATAAGCAGCTTTTTGACCAACACATAGGTTCTTCGTAGAGAAGGAAGTCGTCCTCTTGGGCTTTTACACCAGGATGCATCTGCACCTCTCCTAAAAGTCACTGCTCAGAATCATATAAGCATCCTTCACAGAAATTGATTACAAAGGGAGTAAGCTGTAAGATGTGTATGAAGCCAACTCTGTTTCTGCCTGGCACAACAGAACAGCAAGAGCTCTACTACAGAAAGGATCTTTTCCTCCTTTTACAAAGAGAGACACAAGATTTTCTCTTTTGATATTATCTATTGACAATTCGTTATCCTATTGCAAAAAAGTTAAGAATAACAATTAAGTTTCTCTCTTGGATATTGTATCTTTATTTGTCATGTCAGCTACTGTTTATTCTTGATCACTAGACAAAGTAACTTGTTATCTATCATGCTAATTAGGCTTTATAGATCCCACTGAAATAATTGTGTTAAGACTTAAGAATAAGAGAGAAGTAGGCTTAAAACTTATGATCAAAATCACGCCTGAGTTTATCATCATGGAATAATTATAACTTGCTATTAATATTGTCACTTGAAAGGGGACCAGAATACCTGTTACACATTTTCTCAGTAGGGAAATACTTTCTCTAGAACAGATATTCTGTTCGCATAGAACCTTTTGGTGTGTGCTGGTTTCTTGCAGAAGCACGAAAAAAATCAAAATATTACAAGAAGAGATGTTTCAACCATGCTTCCCAAATTTACAGTCTCAAACAGTTTAAGAATGAGAAGTCAGTATTTTCTCTAAGACTGTGCAAGTGATTGCATATATACACACGCGTACATATGCATACATTCGCTCTCTACAACTACCTGAAAGGAGGTTGTGGAGAGGTGGGAGTCAGTCTCTTCTTCCAAGTAATAGGTGATAGAACAAGAGGAAACAGCCTCAAGCTATGCCAGGGGAGGCTTAGATTGGATATTAGGAAAGTTTTTAACACTGGACGGGTTATTAAGCAATGGAACAGGCTGCCCAGGGAAGTGATGGAGTCACCATCCCTGGAGGTACTTAAAAGATGGGTAGAAATCGTGCTTAGCGATAGGGTTTAGTGATGTTTTTTGTCAGTGTTAGGTTGATGGTTGGACTAGATGATCTGAAAGCTCCTTTCCAACCTAGGCAATTCTATGGTTCTATATGTAGGGGGGAAACAAATGTGTGTGCCTCAATTGGGAGGGACAGAGTAGATGCATTTTGCCACTGTTCAGAACATTTCTGTAGGCAGCAGTAGATTTCATATTCAGCTTTCTAACCCCACGTTTCAAGCAATGTTCCAAACAGATATCATGGCTAAACAGCAGCTGTAAGTTGAAACCCTCAGTGGCTAATGTAAACTCTTGCCCAGACAAGTGAAAGTTGTTGGTATAGAAAAGACAGTTTGCTATAAGGATGAATTTAGACCATTACCTCAAAGTGTTGTGAATCTACAAAGTTCACAAAGTACATTTTAGATGAGCTACAACAAGAAATCAGTCTCTGGTGGCTTTTTCCTGAGATTTTAGTAGCTTTTTTATTATATAGATCATAAAAGTGTTTTGGAACATTCTTTACTATCAAGACCAAAGCTTTTAAAGTTTCTAACATTGCCACAGGGACTCGCATCTGCCATTAAGAGGATAGAGTCTGAAAGCATCAAAAATAAAGAATCAGAAATCTCAGCTAGTGTTCCTCTTGGGGTAACATTCATATAAAGCTAAACTTTAAAATATCAATCTCATTTGCAGTAAATTTCCATGACTGTTTTGACAGAAGTAGGAAGCCAATACTATGTACTGTAATGGGCAACTGGAATGGGCAATATCTGGAAAACATCACTCATTTCTTTCCTGCTTATCTTGTGCACAACGAACAGTATAATTTCTTAGGCTTGATGTAGTCTCATCAGTGTTATTTCCCAGTGCCTGAGCAGTACTTAACGATACCCTAAAGGGGAAAGCTACTCATTAGCCGCAGTAACAAAGTCAAGCAGCTCTCATAAATTAATGATCCATTCTCCCAGTAGTCTTTGACATTGGGAAATATTAACTTTGTTTTATTGATCAGAAAGTCAGAGAAGTGAGATAAAATGACTTGCTACAGCTGTGAAGGAAGTTTGTAGTAGGCCCAGGAACAAAATGCATCTCTTAAGTTCCACTTCAGGGGTTTACATTTCAGTAGCTCTGGTGATAAATGTGGAAGGAGGACAGATATTTGTCCTGTTCCACTAGAAAGAGTGTCTCCTTTACCATTTGTGTCCAAGCAAATATTAGTAATGAACAACATCAGAGCTTTAAGGACCAGCTCTTACTTGGGGTTATTGGGATCCATCACCAACACAACTTTATTATTTTTGGTAAAATTTTTCTGAGTCTTATTTCCCTTGTGCAGTAACTGAGGATGATGCAAATAATTGCACCAATGCTGGCACTGCACCACATGGGAACAAGATGTATATGGTGCCTAAACAGTATAAATAAGAATTACCACTAACCAAAAAGCATTAAAGCATGCTGGCCTTATTGCAGTCTATCCATATTGGCTCTGTCCCACTCTTAGTTCCTTATTTTACAACAACTGTATTTTACAACTATTGATAAATAAATCCCACTGAATTAAGCAGGATATTGTCTAAATATATATGGCTGGACAATAAGTCTTGCAGAGTCACAAGTGTTGACTCAATACCCAAACGATTATTTCATAAAATAATTTTACTAGAATTTCAAAGATCTACTTAAAAGCATGCTAGTTTCAATATGTCTTTAGTGAACTATGCATTCTATTCTTCTTTTGAAGGACAAACAAAGAAATGAAAACAATGCTGCTATTCATTCTATCCAGATTTCCAGACTCTATTTGTCCATAGCAGGAACATACCTGTTGGAGGCAACATTGTGGGCTCTGCTGGTAAAAACTCCTGGGATGGTAAGCACTCCCTGGATAACGTGAGGTCATCAAGTGCTATGCCATCTTGGGGACCTTTTCCAGCTATCCCTTCAAAGACAACTTGGAAATCTTCATCTCCATCTCCTCCCAGGACCAGTGTCTTCCGCTGCCAGAAATTTCCCTGGTTTCCAGTAAGATTAAGGAGAATTTTTTCATGTTTCATTGTAGTCCTCTGATAGACAACCAATGATCCAATGTGAGCTCCATACATATGGTAATAGAATAGTATCTGTAACCAAGAACAATATCATCAAGTATACACTAGGTGACTTCAGACACATTCTGTTATTGTATTTACCCTAATTGCTAAATGGAGCATCATTAGTGGCATTCAGAATAGCCCTTAATTTTACCGATTCAAAAACAATTTAATTAAAATCCACACAAAAAGACTTACTAGTGAAAATTTTTGAGCTATTCCATAAGCCAAACTCGGAAGCCAGCATTACAATACTGTGACAGCTGATCTTGCATTTCTTTTTAACAACTCTTGCATGTAAATGTAAAAGAATGAAAATACTCAATAAGAAAATGGGAATGGAGCACTGCCATTCACAATATGAGAAGTAACTTCAATTTACTCAACACTGCTCTGGTTATAAGTGTGTTTGTGCTAGGTTATAGAGTGTGCAATTAGAAAATAATCTTCTCTAACCTAATGCAGCAGCAAAACTTCTACATGGACTGCAGAAATGCAAAGCAATAGCTAAAATAAAACATAAGAGGTCCTTGGATAAGAAAACAGTGATTTTATATTTTTAGTAAAAATGGGGAAAACAAACTATGAAGTACAGAAATAAGATCAACAGAACGTTAAAAAAAAAAAATCACTGCAAAGAGTCATCACCATTTACTGCTCCCTCAGTTATTTTCAATTCAAGAGCAACAAAGGAATACTTGTATTTGACTAAATGAATACTTAATCTAGTTCAATATCTTGTTTTTGAAAACTATGAGAATATTTCCAAGAATGATGTAGGACCCTGCAAGAAGGCAATTCATCCTATAATATGTGAGACCATGTCTATAGCTCAAATTTCTTCCTCATCTTATGCATAGCACAAGCTCTAAAGAATGAAAACTATCTTATTTATTATAGCCATAAAAACATAATAGCAAATATTATGATACACATGTAAATATGAAGTCACATCCTTTTGTGTTACCTGGTGCTGTAGGATTTCATAGGCTTCTGCAGTCTATTGTATTGCATAACTATATTATTTAAAAAAAAAAAAAAACAACTCATAAATATCTATTTAATTGTTTTTCTCTAATATTGATTAGTAAAGCTACCAAGGGCTTTGTGTTAAAATTCTTTTGAAAGTTTTATTATGTTCACATTCAGAATGTCTCCTGTGCAAGGAAGTGGCCAGCAGGTCGAGGGAGGGGATTCTGCCTCTCTACTCCACATTTGTGAGACTCCACCTGGAGTGCTGCATCCATGTCTGGAGCCCCCAACATAAGAATGATATGGATCTGTTGGAGAGAGTCCAGAGGAAGGCCACAAAGATGATCAGAGGGCGGGAGCACCTTTCTTATGAAGACAGGCTGAGAGAGTTGGGGTTGTTCAGCCTGGAGAAGAGAAGGCTCCAGGGAGATCTTTCAGTACCTGAAGGGGTCTTACAGGAAAGATGGGGAGAGACCCTTTATCAGGGAAGGTAGTGATAGGACGTCGGGTAACAGTTTTACACTGAAAGAGGGGAGATTTAGATTAGATATTAGGAATTCTTTCCTGTGAGGGTGGTGAGACACTAGAACCGGTTGCCCGGAGAAGCTGTGGATAACACATCCCTGAAGGTGTTCAAGATGAGGCTGGATGGGGCTTTGAGCAACCTGCTCTAGCGGAGGTGTCCCTGCGCATGGCAAGGGGTTTTAAACTAGATTATCTTTAAGGTCCCTTCCAACTCTAACCATTCTATGAAATATAGTTTTCTTGTATGGAGATATTTCCTGTCCTGCAACTAGTCTGTTTCTCTTAAAATCATTCTTTAAATGAGGTTTATCTGTATGTATATCTTTAAACTATATCATGATTTTCACATTTTAGGATTAAGCTCTATTTCTTTTTACTACTGCTGAATTGTGTTTGATTTTCTAACTGCAATTAAATTCTAGCAAATATTTTCACCGAACTGTCCACCACGCTGCTCCTGATTGGCTACAGTTTTTTTCAAAACTACCAGACTGTATTTTGTATGCTTGCCTTTCTTTTATGATTATTGAATTCATATACCTCCCCCACTCCTCCAGCCCTCAACATCACTTTCCAGACTTCATATTTATTTGCAATACCCTTATCTCAATTACACTGAATAGTTTTATGTATTGGAGTCAACATACTGTTCCTCTGTTCTATTACATCATTTCTAGATATATTATATAGTAATAGCATCATCTTGATAAGTCATGCACAAATTTAATTTTAAAATTAAAGCACATATCCAAGCCCTTTCCGGGCAGGTGCCTCCCATTACTCAGGCTTGAATTACAATGCATGTGAAATATTTGTTCCCATACTTAATTTACTTTGCATCAGAACATAGGCCAGCTCTCTAGTCTTAGCTCTCCAAGGTTCTCTGGGTCTTGTCATCCATCAGTTGGCTACTTAATCTTTTCAGGTTTATCCTGAAGAATTTATTATAGATTTTTGAGAACTAAAAGAATTATAACAACTGGTTGTGTTTGTATCTAATTTTCTGACACTGAAGTAAAATTGGAAAACTGGAATTCCTGATACTGAATAAAATTAGTTCACAGATGTGAACTTGCCATTCTCAGTTATTCTATATTTATTTGCATATATGGTTTGCTCTTCATAGGTAGAAGCCAAATAGCAGAAAAGTTATTTTTAAAGCATAGAACCAGATAAGGTTGAGAAAGAGCTGTTTTCAAATATGATTCTAGAGAAAGAAGTGAACATTTCCAAGCTTATGTAAGTAGAATTTTTAAAAAAAATATGTATTTTAGGTAATATAGAAAATTAACTTATAAAACATGAGATCAGAGTTCAAATTTTCAAGATATTTTATAATGGCTAGATTAAATTTTGCTCCTGATATATCAAAATTAGTAGAGTTTTGTTTGGATCATAAAATCAAGCCATTTATGTTTAGTACTTCCTGATTTTCTCATCTATAAAGAGTTTTAGGAGTTTTTAAACAACCAGAAGAATTTCAATCAAATGAAACGCTTAGAAATCTCAAGCATAAGCAGAACTCCTTCAAAGTTTCAGACAAACTCTTTACGAGTTTTGATTTTCCTCCTGAGTTGTGAGTAGGAGAAAAATGGACCTAGAGGCAAATGAGTGGACATTTTGAACAGAGATGTCATTTACATATACAGTAAAACTGTTCAGGACTATTTCAGTCTCTGGCAACTTTCATTTGATGAGCATAGTGCGGTGATCACACAATCAGTTAAATTCAAAGGCTTTTAAAAAAATTACTTCTCTTCACCGAGATATGCTCTTGAGAGAGCTAGTTATTAGATAGAGGTATAAAGGTGAACTTGCAAAAAAAGACCACTGAGGACAAAAATCTAATGTAAAATGATTATATATCCTATTTTACAGGCAGAAACTCAATGAAATTTTACATCTTCTATAAATATAAACATACTGATATTATCTCTTAGGCAAGTTACTAGACCAGTGTCTCCAACAAAAGGATGGAGTAAGAATTTCAAGTGTGGCCATCAGTAGTGAAGATGCTCCAAATGCTGGAGAGCAAAGTAGCTATTTTATGGGCAGATCATTAGAGACCTCTTGAGCTTATTTAACTGGGTAAAGCAGATAGCCAACAAACATTCTTGCTGCCAAGTTAGACAGACCTTCATGTATAATAGCAAAATAATAGCCTGAATGTTGTTTTTACTTATAGCAGTTCCAAAATTCTTCACCCTAGATTCTAGGCTGGCATATGACTTAGACCACTTGTTCTTCACACTTCCTTTCAACTCTAATAACTCAGAGTGGAGTAAAATAGATTTAGGGACTGTCTGATCATTAAGATGAAGTTTTGGGTCTTAATCAATTATTTGAGAGATTAATTCCTTCATCTCAAATCAGATGTTCAAATAACTTCATGTACTAATACCTTCTTTTTCTCTTCACTAGATCTTTTTATCTTTATAAATTTTCCTTTGCTAATTTTCCAAAGGCTAAAAGTACCACTTTGCCTCTCACAGCAGCTCCATTTATGCACACTATTCCTCTTCATGGAAATAATGTATGTAAATACTTCATTAGCTCTATTTCTAATTACTGTTTTAGAATTATTACTAATTTTGTTAGTAATTGCAATTATTGGCAACTATTTATGTTTAAAGTTTTATTTTGTGTTTGACACTCATGTTAGAAACTGAGATACCACTCATTTTTGCCTTGACACTTAAAGACTATGAAAATTTAGAAAAACACCATTTCAAAGTTACGCATAGTTCAACTTTCTGTAAAATTCACTTTTTCAGCATGTTGTTCCTCTAGCAGGTTCTGGTTGATATGTCCTTAAAGATGTCTTATGAAACTACAAGTTGCCATTTTAGCAAAGACTGTAAAAGATGTTTCAAAACTAGAAAACTTTTTAATCCAGTTTTGCAAAGAAATCACCAAACTCAAATCACTGTGCTGTAATGTTTTGGAAAATAAAGGCTTACTTTTCTCCATTCCCTAGAGGAGTGTCAGTGACAAAGCCTTCTGTCACACATCCTTCCACTTGCAGTTGTACTCTTTGAAAGCCAATTGTTACTGTATTTATACACATTTTCTCCATGAAATAACAAACCATTGCATAGTTTTATGCTACTCGGATCTGGTGCCACATAAGACATATTCTAAATCAGACACTGTGTTCACTGTCAACTTTGTCTGAATCTCCCAGAGTACTTATTTACTTTCAGACATCATCATTCTCCTGCAACAAGATACATGTTTTCTTATTATTTCAAGGAAATAAGATCAGGCCCTGACTCTTCTCAATATGTTTTGGTTTGTTGTTAGTGGTTTTTTTTTCCTCAAGAAATATTTCACTGATCATCTCTATTCAATTTAGGAATTTTATTTTATGCAATCTAGAAATCAAATTCTGCACTCCTGCTAGTACCCACACATACCTTGCAGACTTTATTCCTTCTGCTTAGGATAGGACTGGCAATTCTTGCTTTCTGTCCTGGCAGCTGAAGAAATGAACTCCTTATAAAAATATAGTGACCAGATGGCTCTTGTAATGTATGATCAGTTGCTGGTCCAGCGCCTATTTTTCTAGTACTGCTAGTTCTGAGATTCCAGTCAAAATCATCATTTTCATCTTGCTTCCATCCACAAAGATCAAACTCAAAATTGCAATGCCCAATAGATGTACCTGAAAGACATTTCCACACACACATGAAAAGATATTTTTTCAAGAATTAAGTTCTTATACTACAACTTAGTACTCAAATCCATAAAAGAAAAAATAACACTTCAATAAAAAAATATCCATGTATCTTATTAAACAGAACATTTTTAATGTTCTAGGATATAATAATAGGATAAGATAAAACTGAATATATATATATATATGAGGTACATATCTGTGCTCTCATTACAGTCACCAAAGTCCTTGGTATAAAAGCAACCAGATATAGCAATCTATTTTATGTCAAACTGAATAGCTTTTTTGGGTTTTACAGGCAGAGGTCAATTGGTGCCCTCCATAGGGTGTCCAAGACATCTGCAGAAAACTTTATGGAGGAACATGTTAAGATCAGGTGAAAATTATGCCAAATGCCTACATTTAGGGAACGGAAACCCATCCAAATGAAAGTATTGAACATCATAAAGACACCACCTTCATACAGACACATATAGTACACCTGCATTTCTGTTTCACCTAACTTTGAGGTGAATCACACCCATAGCTTACTTTTGCATGTTTCCAGAAGAATTCACACATGTAATTTCTTAGCCAACACGCAAACATAAATGATTAACAACATCGCTCCTCAAATTGTATTTAATGACTAGAAAAAGATCAAGCTGTCATAATTTTGGTTGATTTTTATATGAAACAATATGCATGCTCTTTACTGATTTTCCAATCTTGAAATAGCCAGTATGGTGAGTCAAATGTCCCCATAAATTAAAGTTAAGTCAATTGCATCACTCCAAAAGTTTAAGCTGTGTATATTTTTTCCTCTTTGCATCTATAACTTCATTATAATTATTACCAAGTAAGAGTAAACTTGCTGAAATAAACTGGAATTTCGGCAGAGCCTTCAAGAGACTTTCAACTGTGCCCTGAATATTCTTACTATTACTGCTGGAAAGGAAAGTGCTTTGAAGATAAATTTGGAAACTGTATGGATTATTTGGTCTGACAATATAAGACATGACAAAAGCTCTCCTCTAAAATGTAAACAGAATCTAAGCCTCTTCTGGGGTCTGATAAAGTTCAACCACTTAAAAGTAGCTTTTTTTTTTAATTAGCAGCTGGTTGGAAGCCTTCGTAATGAGGCCAAGGAGCTAAAATCCATGGAGTCTACACATGGACCAAAACCATACAGACAGCTAACTCTAAAATTTCAGGCTGAAATCAGATTAAAGATTTCTTCCTTGAATTTTTCTTTGTCGAAGTGATAAGGGTAGAAAAGAAGCTAGAAATTCTGTCTTTAAAATATGGACTGTTTTGCAAAAATAGCTTCACTGTCTTTTCCCTTTGTCTGCAAACATGATGACATCTGAAATAAGAATTTAAAAAAAAAACAAACCGAAACCTGATGTGCTAAATGATATGATTATCATTTATGCAAAACATAACCTGTTTAATAACAATAATATTTAATTAATAACATTATCTGAACTGAATGTAACTGTCCATAAAATTTGTCACTTCTCATCTTTTGCCTTATGATCATTTAGTTAGTTAATATTTCATTATGCTAGTTAAATTCCTTCAATTACTTACAAATTCCACCTCAAGTCAATAAAATTCATGCATGCAACTGATCATTTTATTTTAAAGACATGTTTCAGGAATCAAGGCATGAGCACTGAACATCCCTGCTAATGCTGTATAAATTGTGTGTTACTACATCTAAATTTAGATGTCCTTGTAGGATCTCTATAGTCAACAAAGAAAAATAGTCATATCTAGAAGACAATTTATCTCATCTAACTCAAACAACCGATTTTAAATTACATGAACTTCAGTCTGGAAGTGAGTCACTCCACTGATGAAAAAGAGAACTTAGGCAGCCTGCTTAGAAACAGAAGTTACAGCAGATGACTGTGGCCTTGAGTATTAAATCTTTGGTAGGAGACACTTCTATGAAGAGCTGTGAACTCTTAGTAATGAAGTACAAAAGAAAAGGTAATCCTTTTGTCTGTGGAGCAGTGACACATGGTTGCTGAACATCTACTGGATGAGAGCTTAATAATTTAAGAATAACACTTAACAGTAAGTATACGAAACATATTATATTGATCACAAAAGATTTAATGAATCTTTGTAATAAACCAAGTAATTAAATGGAGAAAAATTTAAACTATTTTAAGTCATACTATTCCCAACAGTTATGCCTAGATGAACAAGAAGTACAGAGCTATAGCAGCAGATCTGTAGAACAAAACACCTGATGGGGAGGACCTGATGGCATTTAGGGGGGCAGTGGAGGAAAGAGGGCTGAGGTGGTATAGACTGATCCTGTGGGCTGAATGACCACTAGTGGTTAGAATACATTTGATGTCCTCCTAGAGCTCATATTTCAATTTATTTTCTAATGAAATGTACTTGAGCACATTCTACAATGCAAACCAAATCATAATAAACGATAACCATAATAAATCATATCATCATAATACAATGCAAACCAAATAATAATAAACAGGAATGAGAGACTTGCTTCAGAAGAACACTGATGAGCTTGCTAAACCAAACATTAACCAAGCTCACACAAAACCAAACATCTACCAAGTATAGTCACCTGCACTAGCGTTAATCCATATTTCAGACTGGAAAGACACTAGTGCTTCACAGCCTTTTCTACAAAATTAAGTTTACTAGATCTCATAAAACACCCTTTCTGCTTCAAGGAGTCACGCCCAACACAATCTAATCAGAGCTGCCTCACAGACCTTCCTCTGATAGAGTGATAACCTCAAGCAGCATAAGACAACCCTTGACAGCTTCTAAACAAGGTTGAAGGAGCGTTACAATACATTACCTCTCCAGCACTGTTGTGGTATTTTGTTATCATATACTTGTAGTAAGAAAATATTACCAATGATATTATACTTAAAGAAACCTCTTAGCATGGATCATTCATTCAGTATCTAATGGAATAATTTCTAAACATTTGACAAATCAGTATATCTGTTAAAATGTGTACTTATGTTATGGCACTGCCATCATGCAAGTAGCTAAAAAGAGCCCTCTACAAAGCAAGCAAAACCAAGGCCCAGATCTTTCAACAGTAATTTAACAGCTTTATGAGTCACAGTTTATATCTCAGCAGCACTGGCTTTGTCTAGACACTTCTAATTAGTCTTGGGGAGTATCATCGTGTGACACAGTCCTATTAACATTCTGGACTTTCGGGAATATTACAGAGACTAGAGATTAGTTTCTTTCAACATGGTGCAGAAAGATTTCATTAACTAATATATGATGACTCTTGGTGCACATAGCAAACAACATCTACAGTTAGAGCTTGCAATCAAGGAAGGCCTACTGTGAAAAGGTACTATGGAGATGTCTTGCAGCTGCAGTTTTCATGGTTTTTAAAGTTTTTTGCCATACCTTTGCAAAACTGCCCATTTCTTGTTTCCTATGCTTTGGTCTACCATGCTTTGCCCTCCTAAAGCCTTCCTCAGGCTTCCGAGTTTGAGATTTTCAAGCTACAGTTCTATGGTTCAACAGTGAGGAAACAACTCTTTTCTGATGGCTGGAAGGAATGGAAAAACCTCAACAAAGAGTGGAAATATGTTCTTCCAACCATTATGTTCTCTTCAGAGGCAGCCTGCCTCATGAAAAAGCTGTGAAAACAGAACTAGCATCTTTATGTTAGACATATTTTCAGCAAGTGCTATATTACGTATTTCTTCTTTATTAAATATGTAAGGCAAAGGCAGCGCCAATAAAAGAATCCTCAAATTCTCCAGAATATAGTAGAGATTTAAAGCAGCACACCTATTCCAAAACTGAAAAAAAAAGAAGGAAAATTTAGTCTAATTCCTGACACTGTTATTGAAAATGCTATTGAATAAAGAACTCCCAGACCTAACGAAGAAAGTCGTAATTGGTCACCAAGCATTTTAAAGAACAACTAGACATTATGAAATGGCATGAATTTTTTATCTGAGGTAAAATCCATGTTGACACAAAAGTTTCAGTGCAGTAATGACCCCTGTGCTCTTAAGGCTCCTTAATACTTCATCATAAAAATTCCTGTTAAAAAGCAGTCAGGAAAGTTATTTTCTTATTTTTTTTAAATAATTTTTTCCTTTTTTTTTTTTAACTTAAAAATAGTAAGTAAAAAAAGCACTTTACAAGAAAATATTTTCTTTGTGGGACTGTGTCAGTTCACCTCTTTTCCAATGAAGAATGAGAATGAAATACTTACTTTAGGGCATTGCAAAACTAAATCTCATCAGCCTCTTTGAACCATCTTGCCTCTGATACTTCAGTCTTTACTTGGCCGATGATGTTTCATGGGAAATACAGACAACCCAGAAAACTCAAAAAAGTCATGGGTAAACAGCTTTTAAATATTTCAGAAAATAAAGCCGAAACATGAGAATCTTTTTCGACAGAGAATTTCCAACTTGATATACCCCTCATTTTTAGTTACAGAGGATCTGAACTGGTCCATACGTGCTTTAGTGAGATGCTATTCCTGGCTTGGAAACAACTGAGAAATTTAATAGTATGAAAATAATTTGCAAAACACAATCCCTTTGCCATGTACCTTAGCTTCATAGGATATCAGCATACCTTTGCTTCATAGAATTGTATTCACTGACAATTTGGTAAAGTGTATTCATAATCTCAATAAAAATGAGACAAGTGTTCATGCAGTACCAAACAAGGCAGATTTCATTGTGTGAGCATTTCCCACCATCGTACTAGAAAAAAGAAAGTGTTAGTATGTTATTGTGATCCATTTCTCCAGAGGAGAACCCAATTGATATGAAACAAGGTTCTTTGAATCTGATACTACAGATGCTGTTTCTTGATATCTGTTGTAAAACCAAAATTGTACAGTATTCAGATTAAAATGATTTGCTAAGACACCTGACAATCCTCAAAATATCAAAGGAGGTAGGTCCCTCATATCCCAAGGTATTACGTTTGAAGTACTTTTTTCAGCCTTAATACATTCTTTTCATATGGAAAGCAGGAGAATTTTATTCTGCTTTTAAAGACAGCTGCTTTCTGAGTTATTTTAAGAAATTCACTAACAGCTCTTTTCATTTTCTATAATATGATTTCAAATTAAATAATAGTAATTTAAAATCTTTAAAAACCAAGGACTAGAATTAAATTATTACCTTCTTGTTTGCTTTCTTAGCTGATGAGCTGCCAACAGCATTCAAGTAATAACAATTCCCAGCAAGCATGGTTATTTATGATAATTAGATTTTAAAAACTACCATACTTACTGCAAATAGTAGGACTCTCATCTGAGTTATCTGCACAGTCATTTACAAAATCACACAATTTATCCTTTGGAATGCAGTACATGTTGGCACATGTGAATTCCTCTGATGTGCAAGGTCTGCCTGGGATGAGCAAAGGGGAACAATCTTCAAAGGTAATGTCATCCACTGCCACGTCTCCCATGTAACTGACACCACGTTTTGCCCTGAAAACAACCTAATAAAAATTACAGAGCTATTACAGTAAGACACCATTAAGGTATATAAAAGCTTTTACATTCAAAATGAACATAACAGACTATGACAGTCCTTGCAAATCTTGAAATAAGAAGTGGTCAGTCCTTACTGTCGTAGCGCAGTCCTATGAAAGTTTGTACTACTACTCGTACAGATCTGTCACTATAGTTATTGAAGGACCATCTTCTAACATCAACCAAGTACCAAAAAAAAAAAAAAAAGGGAAAGAAAATGAGCAACACAAACTGGTACTAATCCCCACTTCTAATAGTAAGGCTTCCACTTACTTCTGCTAAGTAAGCATGAAAAAGGCTAGTCTGAGTCATTCATCAGTTATTCCCATTAATATAAAAAGAATGTTAAAGTTTCATTAAAAGCCATCCAAGACAGAAGTACCAGAGAACATAACACATTTTTAAATACATTCCTGGCTGTCTGTGTCTTTTTATAAGTTTACAACTAAGCATGGCATACCCATGACTAAGTATCTCTAAGAGGCTTCAGAATCTGCTCATATTTCAAAGTGAACATCACGCTCAAGACTCTTTTTTTCATAACCAGATGTAATACTGCTACACACTAAGGAGAAGGAAGTGGAATAGTTTATTCTGAATTGGATTCCAGAATAGAAGGGATTCTCCATCTTAAAAACGGATATCAGTCCGAGATTGAAGGGGATTGAGAAATTTCCAAAACCTTGTGTCCAGCTCAGATAACTGATCAGCCAGCCAAAAAGATGTCTTTTGCTATTCAGAAGTGGAGGTACTCTATGTGTATGGGGCAAAAAGGGAAGTGAGGAGTTGAAGAATGCATAATATAAAAATACCTAAAGCCAGCTGTCTAGAGAGCATATAATATAGGAATATATACCTGAAAATTTGAACGAATTCCTAAGAACACTTCTGCTCTGTTCCATTGGGGACCTTGGTTGCCACTTTGAGTCCACAGTTTAGAAGTCTTATTACCGGTTTTACAGAGTACCTAAAAAGGAAATAATTCTAGGTCACAAAAAATCCTTCCGTTTCCAACTCACTTCAGGTCTCTTAATCGTGTACAAAAGTATGACAGTATCTTGTATAACTTATCTCTATACCACCATTAAATATCATAGGATCATAGATTTCTGGAGTTGGAAGGGAACCTTAAGGATCATCAAGTCCAACTCCCTGCTCCTAGAAGGACTACCTAAAACCAAACTATATGACTAAGTGCGTTGTCCAGACACTCTTTGAACTCTGACAGGCTTGGTGCCATGACCACTTCCCTGAGGAGCCTGTTGGAGTGAGCGACCACCCTCTCAGTGAAGAACCTTTCCTAATGTCCTATCTTACTCAAAATGATTTGCCAGTGTAAATGACTATTCTAAGAAAATAAGACTTTAAGATTTTCTGATCTCTTCATAAACACAATCAGTCCAGAACCTCACCTGGAGTAACTTATTCCCTTAATTTATCCAGAGTGGCTAGCTGCAAATAAAAAATTGCTCATTAATAGGTCGAGATCCATTTGTAAAACATGGAAAAAGCATTAACAGAAAGAGTTACTGAAAAATATATTAGTTTTTTCTTCTACAAATCAAAACTTGTTCTTTTCTTCTAAAGACCAAATTTTACCTGTCAGGGCAGCGGAAGACCCTTACCCCTGTGAATAGTCATTGAACTGGGGAAAGCCGACACTTTTCGACCTGAGCACAAAGTCCTAAATATGCTTTGCTCCAACCTCTTGGGCATCCAGATTCAACTGAGCTGACAATAATGACAGGATGGGTGCTTGATGAAGTGTATCAAGCTGTTTCTCCAGCCAGTACTCCCAGAGCTAAATATCGGTTCACCAGTTGCCTGAACCACTTCTGCTTTCAAGGATTTATTGCTACTCTGTGTAATCTTCTTAGGGCAGCCCAGGCATTTTTCATCTTAATGAAAAAAAAAAGGGGGGGTTTTTTTGAAGATGCATGCAGTCTTATGAGTGTACACGATATTGCATAACAGGTAAGCTCTGCCAGGCAAATAGAAGATCCTCACGCTGAAGAGCTTTCATTTCAAGGAACATGAGAAACAGGTGCAATATATTAAATTGAATAGAAAAACAAAGTGACACCTGGCTTTATAGAAAAGAATAACTGCCTCCAGAAGACATGAATTTTAAGGGGAAAAAAGTAAATTGGAGAGAAACAAGGATTAAAGATATTATTTGAGAGAACAAGAAAAGGTTTTTCTTACGCTCACATACAAGCTGTGTTTATATGAATATAGATATAAATGTGAGTATGTAGACACATACACACATGCTTTTACATACACTGTAAATTACCTTCTGAGTTGTAAATCCAAGTCCTTCATCAGAATATCATATTTTCTGTCATATCATGCTAAAGGTTATAATTTTAGAGTTAAACATGCCCATAAATTTATGCGCTATCAAAATCCAAAGCTTCTGTGTGCCCTGATGTGCTTTGAAGCCCTATGCATTTCGATTACGTTACGAGTTATTGAAAAAGCACATCTAATACTTTGGTAGAGTTACCCATGCCAAATCAGAGGGCAGAAGCCAGACAAAAATGATTCCAACAAATATTCAAACTGAGGTGGCACAATAAAGTGACAGCTAATCAATGCTTAAGAAAGTCATAAGACAACAGGAGGGCAGCCATTCATGTGAACAGCATGAATCTTGGGGTAAGAGATGGATAAAAGTGATTTTTAAGCACAGAAAGATTCACATTCATATAATACTTAGGACCTTTAGAAGAAAATAATGAGAAATTACATAAATAATTTTGTATTCTGAGTTATTCCTACATTCGTTACTAATTGCTTAATTAACCAGTTGAAATCAGGTAATTATTTACAATGTTTAAAATGCAAAGGTGTTGTGATTTTCCTTTGGTACATTTTAAAATCAATTAAATTATAGAGGGGAGGAAAAATCAGTTAAGGAATAGAGGGCAATTATAGTCTCCTGTGTTGAAACTGAGAAAAAAATTAAAATCTATATACATTTGCCTTTTGTGGTGGCAATATGGCCATGGCTCCATAGAATTTGCTGTTAATTTCTACAAAACACTCTGTGGACTCAATTCCTACTAATATGGGTTCCTACACTCTAAAGAATCCCTGAACTCCAGAGTAAATGCAAAAAAGTCTCAAAGCAAATTGAACTGTCCCGAATCTTAAAACTGAGGACAAATTATCTTTATACTCTGATTTCCCACTAATTCTGATGAATTAAAATTTTACTACTTGCCAAGCAACCTAGAAAGATCTTTCTTGCTTGGGAGAAATTCAGAGATTTTTTTTTTAAAAGACGATTTTAAAATTTAAAATATAATTTTAAAAAAAAAAAAATCAAGAAAACACAAAACACACTTCCTCTGAATGTCTAGCAGGTCACACGCATGGGTTGAAGAACACCACATCTTAGATTTCAGTTTAATGTCAACATACATTTTAATTTCACCTTCAAAATAGTTGAATTCTACCTAGCTAGTTGAATTCTAGCTTTTTATTGTATTTGTCTTTTGTTATTCTAGTGAGAATTTATTTGTACAATGAAATTCACACACATTGGCCACACCCAACTTGATACAGGTGACTGGGTAATTTATTCTGAGTATTTTTTTCAACCCATTTCTGAAGCTGTAGTTATTGTGTAACATTCATGGGAAATCACATTATAGTTACTCAGATGTGTGGCAAAAAAACCGTTGAGAACAATGTTGTTGTTTTATTCATTCAGTTTGCAGTGAGTCATTTGATCTACAAGCTGCTGAATGAGTCACATTTCCTTCACAGAAGTCTTTTCTTTAACTGGAGTGAAGAAAAGGGTATGGGTAAGCAAGTTTGTTGCGGTTATGTCCTAGGAGCAGTCCAATGCTGCTTAATTAATGTAATTAACCTCTGAAAGATATGTGTTAAACTTTCAGAGGAATAAGCTGTTTATATAAAACTTTACAGCAAATTTTAATAAATTACTTATATTTTTCATGCTCCCACATTCAGCCAAAGACCTTGATGTCCAAGAATCTACTGATGCTTTTCAGTGTCAAAGGGTATTATGCAATACAAGGCTTTTTCTTGTATGGAAGTTCCAACCATGGTATGTCTACAACGGTCATAGCTTTTGGTTGTTGTAGAAAGTTACATTTTCCCCAGCTCACTTGAGCTAGTGGTTCCTGCAGATCATAACATATTGAGAGCAGTGGAGTGTTAGTAATTGTTTGTTTTCATTTACTAGCCTAGGCTTTAATGAAACTAAATGACAGGGCATGAATTTTCTCACAGCAATTTTGGGCAGAAAAAAACCCAAAACCCAACCCAAACCAAAGAACATCTCCATACCTCCAGAGAGCCTATTGTTGAACCATTCATGTGGTTCCAGAATATGATTTTGCATTTGGGCCCCGTAAGGGAGATGACTGGGGTAGCGATGTCAGCAGTGTGACCAAATTCTCCATTCGAGCTGTCTGCAAACAGATACCAGCCTTCTTCAGTAGACCTGCTCAGAGAGAAATGTTTTTCTTTATCAAAACAAAACATTTAATCAAAATTAAATTCTTGTTAAAGTTAAAATAGTAGTGTTTCCTTATATGGATACAACATCTTTTGTCTGGTTATCTGGATGCTTTTAGTTTAACAGCGTGTAGCTGGAATCCCAAAAAGCCCTTGTAAAGGAAGCTAGTATTTTTATATCAGAGATTGGTAAAATAAAATACAGAGCTGAAGTCAGTCTTTACCCACAGGGTTGTAGAGGTGAGGGCTGGAGGGCATCCGAGTGTCATCCCCCCCTCCCCACCTTTCCTCAGAGAAATTGGAGGGTTTAATCCTGGCTCTTGAGCTGCTGGGAAAGATGCAGCTGGTTTTGCAGTAAGCATCAGACTCTGAGTGTACAGAAAGACCAGAAGTGCAGTTTCAGTGTTTTGGGTGTCTAAGATTTGCCTTCCAAAATCCTTGCTTTTCAAAATTGAAAACAGCTGTTCACCAAAGATAAGATTCTGTTCTCTTCAGTGGAGCTGCTACACACCCAGTGCTTCTCAAAAGAAAGAACCTTTCCAACAAGGGATTACAAACCTGACAACAGGATCTATGTTTTTTAAAGGGTCCTGGTATCAGGCTTTCCTTGCTTTTCAGTTTTCCTTTTTGGCCAAGCACTGAGCAACCACTCCATAAAGTTGCACCACTGCAACTGTGAGAAGGCAGTGACCATGCCCTGCAAGCACTGATGAGAGAAATGCTTGGTGCCCAGAGTGTGTTCACAGACTGAAAGTCCTGCCAAATAGGAAGAGTAAGGCCTTCAATGGTGCAGATTCAAGAATTTATTGGCTTTTTACCCACCCTCTCTAAGTTTTTATACTTAGAGCAGTCTAAATGACTAAAAGACTTTGGTGCCTGTAGTGAGAACTCAGTTTGATGCAGTCTTTTCTGCAGCAGCCCCACAGTATTAAACAAATACTATAAAAGCTACTTTTTTAATAATCTAGTAAAGTCGCTTTGAAATCTTGTAAAAAAATTAAAACTTGTTATAAAACTTAAGAAAATATCTTCACTATTTATCTAGACACAATTTATCTCAGATCGCAATGCATATGTTGAACTCAACATGTACTGATCTGTGTGATAAAATAACTATGAATTTAGCACATACAGGTTTATCACTGCTAAGTTACAACAAAACTAATAGGTTACATTTATTGTATAGAATAATTTACACTCAATAATCACAAAATACTTTAACACATTAATTTAGGACTGTCATGTACTCTGAAAGCCAAGGAGAGACTGAATTATACATACATTCAGTCAGTTTAAGAATAGCATGTTGTATCTACTATAGTATGTGATAAAAAATAGGCTAGAGACAACTTTTATCTCTGTAGACACACAGCAATTTCCTCTGAGGATCTGAAGTCCTTTAATTAATTCACTCATCCTTAGAATCACGTATGCAGTAACCTGTTCCTAACACGACCAGTGACAGATTGATAGACTACAAACAGCCTGATCTTCTTTTTGCCCAGGGCAAAAAAATTCATAGAGTATCTTCTTATTCTTCCTATAACCTGTGGTTGATCTTAAGAATATATATTTAAATGAAAATAATTTTCCATCTCTTTCTCTTTCTTAATGTTTAAGACTTAAATCTTTGCTTCATAGGAAAATTGAAACCTAGTAATAGCCATTGACACAAAACAACCCTTCAAAAATTTGTGCAAATCAGTGGCTGGTTCATTGCTCGTTACGCAGAGTACTGCTTCTGCCTCTCCTGGTATCACACCAGAAAAAAAAGGGATTAAAAAGGCAAGTGCTGTAGCCATGGGAAACCACAGAATATATTTTGTTAGATGAAAATAAAAAAAAAAACTATTCTGGTAGTTATAAAACATTTTGGTGCAGAAATCCCAGGCTATTTCCTGTACCGCAGCGAAGTGTAACTCCAACACTTTCGTGGGTCAGAAGGGGGGGGAGCACTTTTACTAGTTAATCAGCCACAGTTCAATCCTGTAATCATTACACCCTTCTCAGAGGTTTCCCAAAACCTTACCTAGCATGCAAGAACAAGAGAATCACTGTATATGTATGTACTGGTAAATACCTACATATTTATTTTCACAGTTATATGTGAAATACCAGCAAATGTCAAAAGGCACAGAAGCGGATTATTCCCATAATTTCTCTTTAGCTAGGAAAGATGATTCTCAGATCTAAACTATTAATACATTTGTTGTATTTAAAGTGAAGTACCAAAAGATCCCATAAAATGAAGGAACTTATGCAAGAAAAGATAACATTCTGCAGAGAGTTTCTTACATGTTAATTGGAGCATATGAAGTTAACCTGATTCATAATTGAAAAATAAAAGCTTGTACATAAAATATCAGTAATGTGTGGGGTGGGTTGCCTATGTACATATTTTTACGTAGAAATCAAATACATGAAGGAACATAGTAGTAATAATCAGAGTTAACATTTCTAGTGCCACCCATAACAAAAATGCCCAGTACTTTATAGTAATTTTTTTCTCTAAACCACATACAAGTAGATATTTTTGAATGAGGAATAATATGTTTTTAGAATACATCTTAAAATGCGGGGCAGAACTTCGTTTGTGTAGATCAGACGCTTTACAGGTAAAACCCCTGGGGACTGCTGATAAAGCCAAGAAGGACTAAAGTCAGTCTGGTGGGATTCTAGGGGAAGAATAATGATCTGGAGAAATCTGAATCTTCTCCACAGTCTTACTTATTTTTTCATTCAGAAGAAGATGAGAGAAGTGTCGTTGAAGCTTTACTTTTATCACTGTATCCTGGCAATCCAGACATCTTTGTAATTACTGCATGCATTTACATCGTCCTTGAGACAGCAGCATAAATATTTTAAAGTGAACTACTGCAGAAAATAAGGAGAAAAGAGAGTAAGATATATGCAAGCCTTAGGGTAATTAGGTGAAAAAAAATCCTAAAATAAAAAGTAATAGAGCATTTTTGTTAAATGACCTTCTCCTAATAAACTGCATGTACTATAAGTGATAACTGAAAACTTTGAAAACTACATAGTTACAAATGTTTCAAGCAAGTTTGCCTTTGAAATATTCATTTATTTTCCTCTTTTCTGCTAAAGAAGGCTGTTCTTTCAACGGAGCAATTTTGCCTTTCTTTTTTTCTTTGGTGCTGAGAATTCTACCAGAGTCTTGCCTGGAGGTACAATAATATCCAGTTGTCTTATGTTTTGCAAAAACATTTAAAAATTCAGAGTTTACTCTGTTACTGGGAACTCATGCCCTCAGTGGTCCAATAGTTGCAGCACGGTATTTACAATAGCATTCAAGAGTGCTGTAGAATGATAAAGAGCTCTGAAAAGCAATAAAACTTTCAGCCCTCATACGTCCCAGAGTATTCAGTATTATGTCCAGGTCTCTCAGTGAGATTAGTTTGAAACACTGGTAGGGTACAATCAGCACTATGATGAAGTTCAAACGCCCATCTTTTATTTGGTGTCTTCTGTCAGATATGTCTTTGTCCTGAAGGTAGACCAAAAATCACACCTCTGCCTAGATACTAGTGGTCCCACAGAGCATCCTAAGGGAGCAGGCATCATTACAATTTTTGTGCCATTTTTTCAGTGTTTGCTATAATGTCACATTTAAAACTAACAAACCAGATTGAAGTCCCCTCTACGATACATGGAGTGCTAGCCATTAAACATGGTTGGTGCTATGTGATTACAAGAACACTAAGGATGTGTGGGAAAGTAAGGGGAAATGGAAGGATCAGAAGGGGTTGGATAAGTGTATGTGGAGCATCCTTGTTCACCTTCACTCCTATCACAGAAATTTTCACACTTAGGACTACAAGACTGATATATTTTGACCTGTCCATGCTGTTGTTTAAAAGGAAAGGTTTCTTCTACTGCTGTCTGTAGCTGATATGAACTTGCACCATGTTTGCTCACAGAGCAAAGCAATCTCTCTCTGTCTTGAATTGATGATTCTATGATTCTATGAATTCTTTCAACTGTCTGGTATAGCAATCTGTTGAATTTACAGGTAGATGCACATTCTATAGGGGGAAGAGTTTGAAGAAAGTAATAAGAAATCATTCTATTTGCATATAGTTTACATGCTAGAGTAAATGCACTTTCTGTGGATGAATCTTTTGTAGCAGACCCAGTTAACATACATGAAATCATCTGTTCAGTTTGTCAAGCTGTGACTTTTAGAGTAAGAGATTTCTCAGCCAGCCTACGTGTATTTTAAACCAGTAAGTAATATACAGTCACAAGGTATTCCACAACTTTCCATCTTTTTTCTTTGAGTGATCTTCAGCCAAGGTAGCAGTTTCTTCATTGTGCAATTTGATCATCTGACCCCTCCTAAATTCCTTTCTTCCCTATTCCACTCCTCTTCTTTTCTTTTTTTTTTTTTTTTTTTTTTTCAAATGAGTCCTCAGGCATTTGATGGTAACAAGTGTAAAACAAGATATTGTTCAACATGTATAAGAGTGAATAAATCTGGCTTTCAATGTTGATCTTACATAAGTGTTGAAACTCAGCAGAATACATGCAGGCTCCCCTGCCAGTAGCTGCAAGATCTCAGGCTCATCTGGAAAATTACCCCATGGAAAACCTCTTAGTTGGCAGCTACAATATGTGTCATTAAAATCTTGATATTTACCCTTTGAAAATAATTAATTTTACTTCTGTACTGTAAGTATTCCTTATATAGAAACATTCCTGTGCCAGTGCAATAATCCTAATTAATTTCAGAGGGAAATTCACAACATTTTAACGGATGTAAAAAATTCACCGTAAGCAACTGAGCTACATTTCCATACTAGATTTTGGTAATAGCTTGATATTTCAACTATCTTTTAAAATGTAGTTAGCAAAGAATGGGCATTGTATTTCCCCCTTCAAAACATTCAGAAGAACACGGGGAACTGAATATAATAAATTGGAATTAGTACTGAGGGAAGGATTATGTGTGTTAAAAAAAAGTCACACGCCTATTCAAAAAATTAGGTCCAGCTTAAATCTGGTAGTGTTATCAAGTAGTCTCATGCTGTGAATTCTCATTTCACAGTAGTAATTGTCTATTGTTATAATTTCTGAGAGTGGGTCAAAAGTTTATCAGCTGAACTTTCCCGTACAGAAAATTCAAGCTCTGATTTAATTAATTGTTGGACACCTCTCACTTTCTAAAGTGTTAATTCATCTATGTACCTTCTACAAATTGTTTGAGAATCCCTGATAAAGTAGTTAAATGGACTTATAAAATACCCTTTACTCTTTGTTTTTCTTTTAGTTTGAAAACTAAATCTGGTTAGAAAACAAACAACTCCATTTCATTGAGTTCTGATTTCCTTTCAAATCTCAGCAAAAATTAGAGAAACGAACGAGCAAAAAAGGCAAACATGAGAGAGAAATTTCAATTTCCTTAGAGGGATAAGCATCCAAACAATTAGCATACCATATTAAAATTTGAAGTACAAAACTAGCAGCTGCCACATTCCTTTCCATTTTTCCTGGATATATATGCCCATAAACACTGCGCAGCATCTATGTAACAAATCAGACCTATTGACCTATTACGCATTTAAAGTGTTACTCTTCAGCTTTCCACCACCATATGTCCAGGATCTCCCAAGCCAGTCACCTTTCTTTACAGGACCTCTCTCTACAGGGAGAAACCCCAAACTAGTGGTCAAAAACCCAGTAGGGCACTAGATGACCTCTAAAAGAAGCACTCTCTTGATGAAAGGGGAAGGATTGTGAGATACTAGACACATCGTGAAAATGTGGGCCATCAAAGCTCGGGTTGATGGTTTGAATCAAACAAGACAGTGGTTTTGATTTGTGTTTATCACATCCTATGCATCCTTTATCAGGGTCGTGGGGCTGGGGGAGCTCAGTCTCTTCTCTATCTATTCCCTTTCCTCCAAAAGCATAGGTAACCAGCTGACAAAAGTTTTGCCAAAGTTAACATATTTGCAAGAGAATTTTAGTTTTAGATTAGCTAAGATTTCTTAATTAGAAAACATTTCATCAAAAGATTTCTGCAAAAATTTTTTACATTATTATTTCATTAGCTGAGAGAGTTAAATTCTCCCTTTTTCTTCCTAACAAACATATTTATGAGCAAAGATTTATAATAGTGTCATTATTTTCTTGTACTATGTCATCAGAGAATAATATTGGTATTTCAGTGCCTTATATATTTGGCACAAGGTGGTTGTGAACTGTGATACTTTGACCTTTCCACCATGCTAGCTTCATTTTCTGTTGATTCACACTACTTCTTGTTTATAACATCAGAAACCAGACAATATGAAAGTTTTGATAAAAAATTAAGGACATACAAAAGTCTATATTAAAAATCTTTTAGAAGATGCTAATCTTTCATATTTTCTAGCATTGACAAAGGTTGCAATATAATTATAAAGCATCCAAAAGTCATTAGTATTACAAT
This sequence comes from Numenius arquata, assembly GCF_964106895.1. NCBI lineage: Eukaryota > Metazoa > Chordata > Aves > Charadriiformes > Scolopacidae > Numenius > Numenius arquata. The sequence continues at coordinate 24,192,059 of NC_133587.1, read as the reverse complement.
ATTACTTAGGAAACAGGCAAAGATACATGGAAGGCTTAATCTTTATCTCTGTATGTGTCCATATAGAGTCCACTGTAACTACAATATATTAACAGTGAAATGGGAAACGTACACATTGTAGCTATAGCACTGTTTACTTGAAATTTAGCTTTAAGGTGGGAAACTGCTGAAAGGTGAGTAGAAGCAATATAGAAATATTACAGAAAGTATTCTAGAAATACACCGAAAGAGCAAGCCTTTTGTAAAAAATACTGAAAAACAACCAAAAAAACCCAAACCCTAACAGCTCCCTCAACACTGACTGCATCTGCCTGTAGAAATCACAAAAAGATGCTGAAAATTTTCATAAGTGAAAGAGACCTTAATATTCAATCACTTATTCAGGAAGAAATTTTATCATCTCCTTTATACTCTGGGCAACAACTACCCATTATTTCAACCAGAAGGCAGCACATGATACAGGAAGGAGAGGATAGTCTGTGGACAGTGGCCAAGGTTTCACTCAAGATGTATAATAGCTGCGAATCTGAAAGAAGTGTGATAAAGCACACTTCTCTAGGAAGCATAAGTCTTATGAGGAGAAAGAAGGAGAATGAGAAGAAAATACCTTATTTCTTTAGTATCTGTATATGCTAGATATTCAGTGTCTGCACCAGAAATAGTTTGACTACTTATCCTTCTGTAGGTAATATAGGATGGCCTATTATAGATCAGGACATATGAACAAATCTTTTACAGCCCCTGTCTTGCAGTGACTTACACATAACATATTCATTGGCTTCAACAGGGTTCGTTCCTTGAATAAAGGATTGCAGCTGTGAGGATACTATTGCAGAAAAAGAATCTATATTCAAACTTAAAGTGTCATAAAACACATAACTTTCAGTAATATTAAAAGACAATAAGAACTCCAAGAACCTAACTAATTCTACTATGTGTCAGAGAAAGATTTCCCCACTTAACACTTCTAACCACTTAACTAATAATAGGTTTAAAATAGTCAGTAACTCAAATCTGTATTTAACAACTAGAAAGAAAAAAAAGGAAGGTTTTCTTCAATTGAATTTAAGCATTTCTGTAAGCATTTTAAAAAAATGAAAAGTAATTGAAAGCAAATAATGATCAGGAACGATGATCTTCACTTACAGCAACATGTGACAAATTTAATTTCACACAGCGGTAATTCCAAAAAGAGTAAGTTCTTTTACTGTGATTTGAAACATATTTTTTATCTAGTAACCTCCCACTTCCGTTAACATTTAACATGTAATAAACTCAGAATCAAAAAAGTGATATCTTTGTCATCCCATAACAAAGCAGATGTAAATTTTTTTGAATACTGCTTTGAGAAAGAGTATAATAGAGCTATTTCCTATTGCAGAAGCTATCCTCTAGCTGTGTTTACAGACAACTGTCTGTAAATTACTGGATGCCAACAGACCTGGTCCTTTGCACAGTGCTGGAGATAAAATTCTACCTTGAGCATCTAAGCTTTGGCACATGAATACAGGATTGACCTTCAATGGATAATTCAAACTGAACAGAAATAAAGGTGCTTAACACACCAAAACACTAGCAACATACTGAGACATGTAACTGGACACTGAGATTAGAAAGGTGCTCCAAAGAAAATCACCACAAATGCGAGAAGGAAGTCTTGCACCAAATCAAAGTGTGTTATACTTGTTATCACATGCTAAGAGTCAAAATTCCAAAAGAATCTTGCTATCTTTGACCACGATACAAGTGTAACACATAAAGCTTTGTAGACAACTTTGATGCCTTGTTTTCATGAATTCCAGAAAAAAAAAAGAAAAGTGTGCTGGTTATGTTTTACCCACACACAATGATTATATTCTTCAGAGTTTAATCTATTTTCATTATAAGATCAATCCCGTGCTGTGGCATCCAAATATACAGAGCTAAAAAATACTTTGAGTTCATTATCTTTCTTCATACAAAATTAGGTTTGATTAAATTACAATTACTTGAAATGGACTAGTTATTTGACATTATCCTGTAAATAATTTCTGACCATTAGCTTATTCTTAAAAGTAATCAGTATTTCACAACTACATATTTAAGTTGGACACACAGGTAATATGAACACTTTTGCTCCCCAAGCGGATGGTGCAAAACTTAGAATTACTTTTTCAGCACTTTTCAACCCAAAACTTTTTTTTCCCCAAAAAAGAATTATTATATTTGCTTCAGTTTCATTAAACACACAGTACAGGGTTTTCTCTTACAAAAATATGAAATGTACGGTCTTCAGCATTTACTTTTTAATGAACATATTGTTTCAGGTGATACTAATGTGTCCAGAGCATATTCTGAACAAGGCTTTACAGAAGAAACCAGAACTTTATAAACTAATCTGAATTACTTCTTTTAGATTCATCTGGCAGTATTATTCAGGTAGGGGGAAAAGAATGCAAATGGCTAAGCAGACTTGGTTGGAGATCAGATTGGAAAATTGGTGCACATTAACATAAATTTAGTTCTTTAGATTATTTAGTGATATATAGATTAGAGATAAGTGACATGTAGCAACCCAAGTCAATTTTGTGCACCATGCTGAGTGCCACAATCCTGTATTGCGGCAGTCGGAACCGGTGGTAGCTAAAATTGGGCTGAAGCAGGCATGTCCACATCAGCTCTAATCACACCTGAACTGCAGCCCTGACACACAGTTTGCAATCAGAGGAAAGTGCACGATGCTGAATGAACCACAAATCCAAAGTACGTCAAATACTGTTTTCCTTCTCTCACTATCTGAGCAGAACAACATTTTGGAAGTAGCAACGATGCTTTAAAAAAACCATTAGATTTCTTGCACAGACAAAACATGGTCACTGGACACTCCTGCCTTTCTGTATGGATTGTGCATTTACAACTTTTGCAAATCTCTAAACCCTCTAAGCTGTAGGTATGTCTTTTAAAAGTACACAGATGTGTCTTTATACCTACATAAAAGTGCTGGGTCCTTTAAAAGCAAGAACTGTATCATTGGTTTGAGGCTACCTTAAGATAGCAGAAGGCTAAAATTACAGAACAGCTGATATAAAAAACTAAAGCCTAATAAACTTAACTGCAAACAAATAAGCCTTTATAGTTGAACAATAGAGCAGAGATAAATATGTTATTAACTGGTCTAATCCCCCCCTTTTTTTTTCCTTTGTTCTGTCAGCATCACTGTTCTCAGAGAATCTGTGTTCAAACTCTCTCAAGATTTACCAATGGCACTTAAAAGCATTTGCAACATACCAACCACCACACAAAGCAAATGGCATCAGAGATGAAAGAGTCCATGTTTTGACCATAACATAACAGTCAGTAGCTCTTAGTAGGATTTTCTCCATTGGTGATTTTAGTCTGATGGCTTCTAACTGACACAGGGCTGAGATTAATTCATGGTGTTTCCATGGCTCATCTGAACCTGCCACATCTCATTAGCATTCTGTCATATCTGTAAATTCTGTGAGGTTGAAGGCAAAAGGAAACAAGAGTGTATTCCTTCTCAAATAACCAAGCTCAAGGTGAAAAAGCCACCAAAATTTCTAATCACAATGGGCATTAGTTTCAATTAGCAATTCTCTGCATGACAGATTAGTATAAAATGGTGTGTTACTGTAGAAAACCCCTCAGTAACTATATTTTTACTTAGCATCAAATGTCTGGTTCTATAGCCTTTTTTCTTGCCTTATCGTAACCCTTATCATAACCCCTTATCAAAAACCATTTACTAGCATGCACAGTAAAGTATTTGATTACCTGTGATGCTTTGTTAATACTTCAATGAAGTACTAATATAAATTAGTCCATATTTCACAAAAACTTAGAGAACAAGCATATACTAAGCTGCACCTCGTTCAAAATTACTGTGGAGGAAAACTTGTTTTCTGAACCTTCATTATCTGAATTCTTATTCTCTTAAAAAATCTTAATTAAATAAAAAAAATTATAGAATAAATTGTCACAGATTTTTTTTTTGTGTGAATGACCTAGTAAAGACTTAAGAAACAAGTCTTCAATTATTTGTAGTAATATAAATATAATAATAAATATGAAAATGGCAATATATTACTTTGATCTTCCTGGGTAGAAAGAAAGGCTACATTTCTTTTCTTAGAAAAATATTTGGCTGAATCCCTTTTATAAGAAAATATGTGTTTTAAATATCTGCTGGGCTAACTGTAAGCATCTTCCTGTAACTTCTGCATAGCAAGTATTTTGAGACACATGTAAGATAATCCAAGTGAATAAATCATCTTCCAGCCTTTGAATGAATGAATGAATGAATATAGCACACAAGTGCCTCAAGGGCTATTTCTAAACATCCCATCGACCAAGCTATCCCAATATTGGAAAAGGATTTTAAAAGGTTTGCTTTTAAAGCACTCCTCGAATCAGGAAGGTGGCTGGAATGAAGAATAAAGTATTGGTATGAAGTACTGTGAGGACTGAGAGCTCCAGCTGACCTTTTGGTAGCACAAAAGGCAGCTACTGCGGTGCCTGGAGGAGGGATGGCCTTGACTCCTCACATCCTCCCATTTGCATCTCTACAGTCTGCCTTTGACTTCCAACTTTTCACCCTTCCATCTAAGCATTAGGAGGCTGCTGTAGCAATGATTTTCTCTCTGTTGTTCTTATGGGTTGTTTCATGACCTTGATCCTCCAAAGCCCTGAGACAGTTCAATCCTGAGGAAAACCATGTAGCTGCTATGGAAAAGCAGTTATAGGGGTGAAATATGCTGTACTGGAGAGGATCCTCTGTGAAACACCCCATTGCTTCTCTTCTTGTCTAGCCGCTGGAGACAGTTTTCCCTTTATCTCCTTTGGTTTTTCACTAAGAGAAAATTTTACGTTTAGAGTCAATGTATCCAGCTATGGATGCTCCAAATAAAGCTTTGTGCATATAAAGCTGTCTCAGCATTCCTTGCACAACACTTTCCAGGTCATAGTTAATCAGGTCTCTGACCACTACACACAAATTATTCCTTAACTGGACTTGACTCTTTTGGAAACTACCTAGCATTTACCATGTACTCAAAAATGCATTTCAATGTAGATTTCAATACTCCTTTTATTATCTCTTCTCTGTCAGGCTAACTGGCATGGAACAAGGGCGGTTTGTATATGCAATATAATAGAAATGGTTTGGGGTTTTGGTTATATCAGCTAAGTGAAATGCAATCAGAAAAAAAGAAGTGCCTTCAAGTAGTTAAATTCAGTTTTCTCCTTTGCAATGTTTTATGGGTAGTGTCCTGTGGGATTACAATTTTTTTCACCTACTTTGAAGTTCTTAGACTCTCAATTTTAAAACAGTTCTTGACTGCTGAAAAAAACTGGTGAGCTTAAAATATTACATAAAGCCTTTAGTTTATCCAATTTTTTCCTGTGCTAAATTCTGCTAATGTATGAAAAGTAGACACAAAAGCAAGACAGATGTGTTAAACATATGGTTATCAAGGGAGGTATTTACACAGCAATAATTATTATGTGAGCTTAGAATTTTAGTTCCACATCCTTTTTTTTGTTTTGATTCATTAGTTTTGATGACAGAGCTGGGTATGAATTATCATATCAATTAAGTGCTTACAAAGTTTTCAAATAACAGTTGTACCCAAATATCATTAATAATGTCAAAGAGTTTCCTACATCACTAACCAGTTTCTCTAAAATGGAAATAAATTTATGGAGTTATCCATTTGCTGGTGTCTATTCTACACACTAGTTTAAGCCTACACAAATTTATACTTTCATTATTACACCATTTAAAAACCTAACTGCAATAGAGAATTCCCATTTGCTAAGGGTAGAAACATGCTGTAAGAGCTCTACATTCACATACATATAATGGTCTTGTCAGTGCATAATGCCAATGTTGCACAGCGCTTTGCAAAACATGTGCCAGCCTTTCTCCAGCTCAAGCCAAGGACTGTCAGGCTGCCACAGCAGACTCCCGTAACAGCTTCTGCTCCTCCAGCCTTGGGCTTACATATGCACATACAAGCTGCTCTTTCCTCCATTTCTGTAGTCATTACTTTTACTTAATTAATGTAATTACAGCTTCAAAGACTCACACCTCCACCGTACAATTTATCAGCCTACATGTGTCTAGCCCAAATACATATTCTGTGGGAAGCAGATGGTTTGAATCTCCAACTATTTACAGGTTGGAGTTTCTTTTGCTAAAAGAACTCACGTAAGATGCAATGTCACCCTCTCTTGCATCAGGATAATCCTGCATGTTTTATTTTAATTAGCAAACACACAGGATTACAGTGTTACAGCTTCTCTCATCTAACACCATAGAAATGTGGGGAAAATGGATGAGAAAATGAACCAAAACATTGCAGGGTTTTAATTCAACAAAACTGCTGCTCTGCATCTCCCGCTGTAATTTGGAAGCACCATACTCCTGTTCTCTTCTGTAGGCCAATAAACAAAGAGAACAGGGAAACAGCACAACCAAATTATATCTCATGTGAACCATCACAACAACAATGCCTTTCAGTGGTGCCTGAAAACTGCAATCTCCATGGATCATTTACTTTCTCTTTTCATCGGTCCTTTTCAATATACTGCTAGTTGCATCAAATTCTGAAAATATGTTGAAAACCAGTAATACACTTTCAGGTATCGCTGTGCCAATGTGAATTGGGAGCAGAAAGGCTGTGAGAGAATTTACTAAGTACACATACAGTGCTGGTATCAGCTAATATATAACAATTAAATAGCAGCCAATGAAATATTTGACAGCAAATTTAACATAAATAGTTGCTCTTTTTTCACAGAACACACTTCCTATACATATATATAACGTAGAGACCTTGAAACATTAGGTAGCACTGTAATTCTTTTTTGATATTGTTGAACGATGACTTTTTTGTGGGTGGTTGTTGTTTTTTTTTAAATATACAGTGATTTTAATGAAGTACATAGTGAGACAAATATATTGAGCTGACACTTTTGTAGTGACATAAATACTCTCAAGTTGAGTAAATACAATATAATCTCATTTTAAACTAGTAGCAATATAGCAAAGACTGTTGGAGTGGTTATAATTTAAAGTCAAATTTTGCACTCTGTGGACTATTGTCACAGAAAGTAAACATGCTTGTCACTAGAACTAGGCAAGTGTTTTTCTGTTCAGAAGAATGATGCTGTACAGAAATTTCCTTATTAGATGAAGCTGTATGACATTGAAAGTTGTTTATTCTTAATACATTTTCTAGTCACCTGTAGGGATTTTGTTTCAATAAATCTTAGCTGTTATCTTTAACTGGAATATAAATTACATTAATGCATTTTTTAAATCACAATTCTTACTTAAAACAAAAAAAACCCAAAAGAAACCAAAAAACAGGTAAACCAAATCTCCATGGCAAAAAGCTAATTTTTGCTCCTTGAGACAAATCAAGGAGTGTCTTTGGGAGGAGTCAGTAATTATCATAAACAATCTACCTAGAATTCAAAACTAATTTAGAAATCTTCACTGAGAGAACATAAACATTTTTCATTTTATTGTGAAATTATATAATTTATCAGAAAAATGGTAAAATATCAACCAAACTGAATTTAACTCAAACTACATTCATTTTAAACAGCATTAGTTAATTATTGACTGACGGCAGAATTTACAAGACCCATTGTTGGGGTAACTTGTACTGCCCACCTTTAAGCAAAGCTGCCAGGATGACAGCAGCCAGTAAGGTAGAAAAGTGAGCGTACACTGTCTGCGAGAATAAAGACTATCTGAGAAGGTATTCACCAAAGATGATGACCACAATCTAAATTAGACAGTAGCCAGTGAATTGCAAAGGCAGCTTTCAAACAAAGGAGAAGTCAGCTTGAAAAGAAGTATAAAAGTAGGACGAAAACTTGTAATAGTCATGAGAGATTACGGAGTGGAAACAGCAGCAGCCAAAACCTGTTTTTGACATGTCAGAGGTCATTTTGCTGGTACCACAACCACTGCATAGACCAGACAGAGTAGCATCCACACTGGATGGTGCAAATAGCCTGAATCCAGCTGGTGGGCTGATAGGGGTGCTTTAAAGAGGGCTGATTTCTCATGGCATATATATTAACAGATTGCAAGCAGCCATGTCTCCAAACTTGTTTTCCTGTAGGGGGAACATTCTTGTACCTCAGAAGTCCTCTGGGAGAGGGAGTGTACACGTATTTCTCTGGATGAGGAGGTAGTGAAACTTTTGGGAATTACTTATAGAAGAGTGTTTAGAAATTTGTACCTGTTTATTAACATTTTGTATTTTGATTCATCTGTTGTATTGATGCTATTGATCCTGTATATCTGCTTCACTGACTGTCAGTTAATTACATGCCATTAACAAATCAGTAAACTGCTTCAATACCGTGAACTGAACAGTTTTTCCTCCTGACAATTCATATGTGGCTAAACTCACACAGTCCAAGAAAGATTCAAGTATCTGAAAAATTGTACTCACATAGTATGATCAATTAATGGGCAGTATTTTTCTTGCCCAGGATAGAGATTTGCCCCTCTTCCAAGTTCCCACTTGAATATGTTTGTGGTACGGACGGAATAATTTCCTGACATCTGTTCCAAGGCTGGTTGATACCATCCACACTGGTTTTTATCCTCAAAGTTGCAGACTTCCCTAACTTTAGAGATGAAGAGTGAATATTTCAGGTTTATATAAAAATTGGAAATCATTAGTTGATGTTATGATAAAGTAAACAACATGGCAATAAAAGGGATTCCATCTATAGTATCCATGAATACTTACCCAGTACTAACATGCATAGTTTCTCTTCTATAAATAAAATATCAATTATATTTTCTATGTTGTTTTCAATTAGGCAGACTCTAATTTTGGGAATATACCAATTTGTTTACACCTCAGTATCTACCTTCATATACCATTCTAATAATCTGTTGTTTGATATACACTGAAATGGATATAAAATTCATCAGCTACAAATCTGCCAGCTGCTACGTGGTTCCTTCTTCAGTCCTGTAGACCGATGACATTAAAAACTCATTGCACACTGTGTACAAAGTCCATGACCAAAACTCTAAAAATCCAAATCAGTATTTCAAGCAGTCACTACAATACCTGAAAGCCGCATAAAAATGCAGCTATTTGGTATTGGTGTCAGATACTGAATTATTATCTTACTAAATAAATATGCAGCTGCTTGTGCCTCAGTTTTTGATTCCTGAGCAACTGGACAAGAAAAGTGAGCTCATTACCGTCCCTCCATCACAATGCATCCCCCTGTAAGAACATTTAGGGGAAAGAAGCCCACTTACTTTCCATTTCTGCAATGAACATTTATTCTCCAGTACATCTTCCTGAATATTTTGCAGAAACTTTTTCTAGGTGATCCAAGGTGAGTCTTGTCCCTCTCCAGAACTTTGAAACAGATTATTATACTCAAATCTAAGTGAGTGCTGTGAGAACTGCATAAGGAAATGAGAATTTATTTTAACCCATGAAGTTGAAATGCTAGTGTACCTGTGGTAACTTCTACATCCAGAAATCAGAGCATGTTAGGAGAATATGCCTGACGCTTCCTTCCTTGGAGACTAAAAATGGTAGACTAAGGAAGGAGTGAGTTTTGATTTATAGATTCTGTATCTCCAGTAAGGAGGGAAACCACAGCCAGTGCAGTTTCATAAGTTAGCAACATAAAGATCTGTGACGTTTCCAGGGAACAATGAGTGGCATAGTATTAAGTGTTTATTCCCCCTTTTTAATGTGTTTTATAAACATTATGTTTCAAATGCCTCCAAGAGAGATAACACCTTCCTGAGAACATATTTCTGCCCTCAGTCAGGACATGCTTAACTCCTACTCCAGCATTGTCATTCGAGTGATAAATTGCCATCATTGCTGTAGTGATGGGAGACTTCAGACAGAGCAAATATATGAAAGTGTATCCTCCACAATATTTCTCTCTCTCAGAAGGAAAACATGTTTTATAAGATAACGTAAATTTCTGGGGGGAAAAGAAGTTCTATCCAAAGGGCTCTGCATTTATGTTTCAGGGCAGAATTTCAGTGGATGGTGTTCTTTCACACTATAGGAAATTACTCAGTGATATTTATATATCAGATTCATTTCTTCCAGAGCTATTCCCACATGAGAAATAGACAGAGGGAGTCCAATGTTACTTTTCTTCATTGAGCCCTTAGCCCTGAGAGAGGTGGTTGAGTTCCCTACACAATGTGTAAGGAACGCAGAGTTTTGATCTTCAGTGAGAATAGTTTAGCTTACAAAGCTGATGAGGTCACTGTCTCTAGATGTCTGTCCCCCTCATTAATCAGCTTGGTACAGCAGTATTTTCAAGTACTGTGCTTTAAGGCATAACAAAGTCATTGACAATTTCTTCTAAAACGCTATCTTGTGAACTACTGCAACTCAGAAGCAATCAACAAATGTCTTAGACCTCTATGGACAACATATAGTGACCCTGTCTGTTGTCCCAGTCCCAGTGTTCCTATCTGACCATCGGAGCTCTAGGAAATTACAGGCTGGAACTCACTTCTGTGTGGAGTGAGCTGAATTTCACAATCGTTGCTGCTGATGAAAATACTTTGTATTAAAAAAGAAACCCCAAACCTCATTATCATTGAAGTAGGCAAGAAGTGGACCCAAGTCTCCCAGATGTGCAACCCAAACATGAGACTGTAAAGTTATTCTCTCATCCGGTCTGGACTCGAAAACATTTGAAAAATTTAAGTGTCATAGGTTATTCAATTTGAGAAGCTATGCTCACTTAAAAAAATTGTCATGCATAGCTACAAACCATCGGGAACTAAGGATTCCTTCCCCCCTAACCCCCATTTCAATAGTAAGTTGAATTGGAACTCCAGGTCTGCATCAGCTCATTAGAAGGCAGAAAGTACATAACATCTCAGATTCACACATTAAGAGCAAAATGTTATTATTTTTCTGGGGAAAGTCACATTAATAATAGCATCTATTTTTAGATACCTTTGCATACCTTTGCAATGTCAAATTGCAAAGGTAAATACAGAGTAGTTAAAGCAATGTGTTTAATAGCCACAAACTAATAAGGTAGCAAACTACAAGATTTAGTACACTCACCACAAGCTGATTCATCAGACTTATCAGAGCAGTCAGGTCTAAAATCACACTTCTGGATCATCTGGATGCAATGGCCAGAGGCTCTACAGACAAACTCCTCCTCTGTGCAGTTGTTCATGGGAAGCGTGGCAGGAACTGAAGTTCCTGAAGTAGTTGTAGAGATTGTTGGCAAGTTTCCTTTGAAAAACAAACCAACAAAATGTTGAGTGATGGGACTAAGACATTCTAGTTTTGTAATGATTTCTCCCCTTGCTACTCCCACCCTTTACTGGAAACATGTCTGAGTGGCCAAGGTGAATGACTTAAATTCTGCCCAGCAGGAATGGAGTTGAATATTTCCTCAGTGGAAAGCACTAGGTTGGTCATGCTAGCCTACCATCATTCATACAGTCTTCAACGTTTGCGCAATATATTTACACCTCTTACCTGTCTTTCAAATTCGGATTAAGTCAGTGAGTAATTTCAAAAAACTAATACCACGGAGACTGACAGAACAATCACAAAAACTTAATCTTCCTGTGAACCAAGGCTGACAGATTATTCTGATGATAATGGCTTTTTTTTTTTTTTTTAACGCATTGATTACTGCAATCAACTGTGGAAATTACTATGTCGCCTTCTAACCTTGTAATTTCATCACTGAAAAAAATATTGTTTTCTCATTAGAAAAATTATTTTGAGGTCACCATCTTGTTCCCCACTTCCTTTATGGTTCACTCAAACTCATTACCATTTCTTTCAAATCAATTGTCTTTGCTTGTCCTCCTATTCTTTACGATGCACCTTTCTTCAGGCTTACTCTAATTTCTTGAAAACCCTTACTATTATTGTTCACAAAAGGAATTTTCATTATATAACTCCTTCTTTAAATTTAATCATTAATTAACTTATTAGCTGTAGTGCACAATGCACCTGAGCAATACACCTGAGTTAATTAAAAAGTATAAGTGAAGGCTTTTTATATAAAAAAATGTGTCTGGACAGCGAGGATTTTTTTTTTCCCCTGAGGCCTGGAGCACTAAGACTTATAATAAATTCTCCATGAGCAGGAGCTATTTCTGTTTCATAAAGTAGAAAGCACATCTATGACATCGAATTAATTATACTCCAATCAAATGAGTGATACTTCCATAATATCCTAAGACTCAAACAAAAGACTTAGAGGAAGGAACGTTTGAAGGAATAATTCCACGATATAATAAATGTATGTACAATTCATAATAATAGAAAGCACCTTATTGGTCAGAAATTTCTAATTAGAAATGCCACATTCAAGTCTCTACTACTAATCCACTAGAACAGGAAAAAAAGTACCATAACCTTCACGACATCTGAAAAGAAAGGAGAATCCGCTCCTTTCTCTCTTCTTAAATTATTTATTTTCTATAATTTCTGAAATAACATTTTGTCCAGAGTAAGTATCATTGAACAGCCATTGGTTAGGGCATTCAAATGATGCATCAAAGAAGTATGCTCAAGTTTTGACATCTTTAACATTGCTTATGAGGGACTTCAACTTCAAGCTATCAAGCCCATCTCTCCCTGGTCAGTATTTGATTATTTAAAGTGGAAAAAAAGCAACTGGGCAGCTAGTGGTTAATTCTAGGGTTCAGGGAAGTGAGAGCTCCACTTTTTTTCCCTGATTCAACTTGTGTTAAATATGGTGAAATATGCCATAATATTGACTATTTTGCAGACTATTCCCAAAGTCTCTTTGACTCTTTTTTGGTTGTTGGGATTATTTTATGGTGTGAAGGAAACAAAATAGAGGCAGGATGATGGACTGTCTCAAAAATTGCTCCCAATACTAAAAGTGTTTTAAAAAATGCACAGAACACAACAACTAGTTCCTATTAAGCTCTGTGTACCATTATACTTGAGTATTTTTATTTTAGTTTTCCACAAAATATCAGGGTTTTTTTCTTATTTATGAACTTTTAAACTCTGACCGTCTGTACTTTACAACTTTCTTCTTGTTTATTTGTAAAACTTTTTCTTCATACCTTATTTGTAAAGATGTAGGAATTTTTTATTAGCTCTTTTAACATTTTATTCCTCGAATATAAGGCATTGTACATTAATTATTAAAAAAAATTATATTCAAAATTTTATAATGAATGATGTACACTGTATATCCTTGGTAAAATGTGAGATAATTATCTGCAGAAGAAACATGCCATATGCACTTGATATTCCTGGTAGACCTAATTATATCTACACGAAATTTTTGGAGTAGCAGAATAAAATGCATCTGCACAAGGGTTTTTAGAGTTAGTGCTAGGATCCTAATATTCTGTTCTAAGTTGTTTGCTGTTCTACAGCCCTATTATGACTGTACATCAGCTGTCATACCATATATAACACTGCAATGCCTGCTGCAGCTAAGACTAGTCCTCTTAAAATCCCTTCTGTGATGAAGTGACAGGTCTGCAATCTGGCATCTTGAAGTACATGTATTTTGGGACATAATATTTTACAATTCTGTAGACATTGTGCTACCCTAGGTAGCAATGACTTCTGAGGACAGGCTGCTCTGTCACCTGAATTGTTTGTGTCCTGTAATGTGAGAGCAATTGGCACGGTAAAAACGTTAAGAATTATTGACATCATCTATCTGGACTTGTGCAAGGCATTTGACACTGTCCCGCACGACTTCCTTGTCTCTAAATTGCAGAGACATGGTTTTGCTGGGTGGAACACTAGCTGGATAAGGAATTGGCTGGATGGCTGCACTCAAAGGGGTTGTGTTCAACGGCTTGATGTCCAAGTGGCAAGCAGTGGTGAGTGGCATTCCTCAGGGGTCTGTACTGAGACCGGTATTATTTAACACCTTTGTTGACAACACGGATGGTGGGATTGAGTACATCCTCAGCAAATTTGTGGACGACACCCAGCTGCGTGGATTGGTTGACACACTGGAGGGAAAGGATGCCATCCAGAGGAACCTGAACAGGCTTGAGAAGTGGGCCCATGCAAACCTCATGAAGTTCAACAAGACCAAATGCAAGGTCCTGCAGGTAGGTTGGGGCAATCCCAAGCATAAATACAGGCTAGGTGGAGAATGGATTGAGAGCAGCCTTGAGGAGATGTTCTCTCGCAGTCCAGAAAGCCAAATGTATCTTGGGCTGCATCAAAAGAAGCACAGCCAGCAGGTCAAGGGAGATGTTTCTGCCCCTCTGCTCTCATGAGACGCCACCTGGAGCTGTGTCCACAGCATTGTGTCCAGCTCTGGGGCCTCCAGCATAAGAAGGACATAAAACTACTGGAATAAGTCCAGAAGAGGGCCATGAAGATGATCAGAGGGCTGGAACACCTCTCCTGTGAACACAGGCTGGGAGCGTCGGGGTTGTTCAGCCTGAAGAAGAGAAGGCTCCGAGGAGACCTTATTGTGGTCTTCCCATACCTAAAGGGGGCCTACAGGAGAGATGAGGAGGGATTCTTCATAAGGGAGTGTAGTGATAGGATGAGGGGTAATGGTTTTACACTGAAAGAGGGGAGAGGATGCTAGGAAGAAATTCTTTACTGTGAGGGTGGTGAGGCACTGGAACAGGTTGCCCAGAGAAGTTGTGGGTGCCCCATCCCTGGAAGTGTTCAAGGCCAGGTTGGATGGGGCTTTGAGCAACCTGGTCTGGTGGGAGGTGTTCCTGCATATGCCAAGGGAGTTGGAACCAGATGATCTTTAAGGTCCCTTCCAGCTGTAACCATTCTATAATTCTATGATTCCCCTGGGGGATAGGGGGAGGCAGAAGGCTGTCTCAAACTGAGCTTTCTTAATGAAAAGTCAGTTTGTTTACACACTGTTAAATTTCTTTTTCCTTCTAGGAATTAAGATCTCAAAGAGTTTAGAAACTGCACGCTTCTTACTGAGGGTCTTTTGGACCTTATCTGCACAGCAGAAACTATTTTGTGCTGATGCCTGGATATGAGGGTCTAAGAAGCAGGGAAACAAGTCTGGGTTCCTTGTCGGGCATGAGTCACAGTTTGATCTGGTTTTTGCTTTTCCAGTAGCAATATTTACAAATTACAGCAAAGAATCAGCTCACAGCTAGGAGATGTACACTTTAACTCTGTTCTTACCATTGTAAAGACTGCAGCCTAGAAAAGACATGTCATCAAGTCCAATGTCTCCAGTGAAACCATCTCCTACGACACCTTTCACCAAGATCTAGGGAAACAAGAATTACAAAAACATGTTTCATTGTATAGTAAGCTTCCACTTCTCACTAAATATTTCATATCAATTGATAGAGCAGTCATTTACCATGTTTCACACTTAAAATGAGATTAAATTCATTCTAGGGGATATATTCTATTTAGTGACACTTTACAAAAAAGACTAATTACTATCAGCTTTTACTGGTGGTCACATTAATCACAGTGAACTATAACAGAATGGTTGTCTTCGCAATTGTGCAAATCCACTGAAATCCACCATTGTGATATAAAATGATGGCAAGACATTATCATAAGTGGCATATTATGATTAGGTCCTTTGGTACTTATTGTAACAACATTAATCATGATTAATTATAATAACATTCATGTGAATAAATTATATACCCTTATAAAAATCCCACTGTGATGAAAACAATTAAGCAGGCTAGAGATGTGCTATGAAACCTTTTAAAGAAAAATATTTTATTATTTTATTAGAGATTTTATTAGAGTTGCCAGTGCTGTATATGCTTGCTTCTTGTTATTGTCTACTGTCAAGGAATGGGAGAGGTTAGCATTTGTAAAATACTCTCTGGATGACTGAATAATCCTCTTTTCTTCTGACTGTTGCTGAATGGTAAAAATCCAAGCAGGCAATTAGGGAAAGATTTACTAAGAATTCTCTTAATTCTTAATTTAGCTAATTTATAAATTCCTATTAATAAAAAAATAAAGCCTCCTCAGACCATACATTTTAAAAAAAGATAAATAAATGCTTTTGCTGATCAATGGAGTTCCAATGTTAAAGTTACTTATTTGCCGTATTTTTAAAAATGCTTATGTCACATCTTACACACACACACATTCAAGCTTCAAGATTATGCATTTTTCACTGTTTCTTCATCAGTTCAATAGAGAATTCCTGCAAAGGAATGAAGTATAAATAGTGGCAAAAATACTGTAATACTGCTTCACAGTACTGTTAGTTCTAATATTTTTGTTGTGATTTACTTGTTTGCAATTTTATTTGCAAAGACAGCTTATTTTCAACAAGTAATGAAGCACTGCTCCATACTCAAAGATACAAAGCACTTCTGTGGAGATAAGCGCCTCAATTCTTTTGATCAAATATCATTGATATTTTGGAAACATGCTCACATCAAATGTAATTTCAAAAATATATGCTTGCATTTCAAATTTCAGTATTTCTTCTGTCCTATAGTAAATGGAGCCCTGTAAAGGATTTCCAGTTTCAGAAATCAGCACTGTGTATTAAACAAGTGTCTCAGTAGCTTGAGGGAAATAAGAGAATTCATTTACACACTAAGAACCATTGTTCACCTGGTAGGCATGCAGAGCTTTTATAAGTCACACTTTACTTTTACAGTGTTAAGGCCATTCCTTGCACCTTTTAAATATTTTTTCCTCCTGTTACATGTTAATTAATGTAAGAGAATAACATCAGTCTTAATACGTTACTGCTGACAAATTTATTTCTGCTATTCTGAAGCTGAATGTGGATAGCAAATTTATTAGTGATGCTACCACCAGGATAAACAGAAATGATTGCACTTCGTTTATGGATTATGTCCATTAAGCAAAATAAATGAGTATGCTAAAAGAAAATGGATATATGTCCCTTACTATGGATACGCTGAAGATGGGTTATTTTAGCATAAAATGTATCTAGTGTGAATGACAACAGTAAATGATAGCATTTCTTCTTACTGCTCTCATCTCAGAATGGGATTCTTATTTTTCCCTCAGAACATTCACAAATATTCTTTGCAGTACTACTGCAATCTTTGTTTCTTGTTTAGGTTAAAATGGGGGCAGTGCTACAGTATAGTACCAATAGCATAAAAATGCTTAGAAACAGGACATATCAAGACATGTATTATTTGGAATTGCCATGCAAGAAAATATATTATTCCAAAACAACAAAATTCCTTTTAGTGTAATTTTGACTGGCAAATACACAGCAGTTTAAATAAATTTTTTACTTTGTTTTCAAAGCTTGAATGACTAACTACCCAAAATTAATTACTTATAAATGAGCTAAAATTCAGATGAAGAGTCAAAGGGTTTGTTAACTCAATTTACACAGTTATTACTAAGACAAACCCAACCCCCTCAAAACCACAATGTTTTTCAGTGGGATTGTGCTGTGCTCTGACAGATGTTAATGATTAGGTCGAGGGGGTTCTCTCCCCATAGCTCCCTGTGCCCATCTCCCCTGCCATGATGTTCACACACTCTGAGGCCATCCTTATGTATCATCTTCCACCAGCCTTTCCATGGAGGACACTGCATATCTGCACCTTAGAAGGAATACTTTTATTCAGGGCATAAAAATATCCAAAGATAGAAGCGGCAGGACATAGTTCTGCAGGGACAATTAAATTCAGAGTACCTCCCTTATTGTTATGATGATGATTGTGATTGTATTACTTAAAATCTCCCCAACCAAATTAATTTTTTAAAATTTATTTACGTGCTGACTTGGGTAGTCTGACACTTTGGCATATAGCATGAACTCAGTAAGTAACACAGAAAATATAACAGAGTTGTAGACTCTGACTCAAAACTGAAAATAGGACCAATTTATGAGTTAGTGCTGCAGTATAAAACTTAGTCTTTCTGCAGCTGTGGTTAAACATTGACCACTTAAATTAATTTGCCAGCTAAAATTCTGCAAACTTCATAAGCTATTATTAAACAACCTCGAGGGAATTCATCTACCATGAAGCTCATTTCACATCTCATTTATTATTTGAATGAGGATAAATAGTTCCCAATTTCTCTAGTTTTCAGAACTCTAGAGATCCAGTCTCAATGAAATCTATAAAGGTAACAAAAGGTATGCTACACAAAAAAGGGGAAAAAAAACCTTCATGAAAAGCAAAATGTGTTAGAATGACTCTATAGAGAAAAGGATTGAACAATCAAAAGATTTTGAGCGAAATAGGTTTTTGAAGGGTAAAGGAACATTATGACAAGTGTTAATAGAGGAATTACAAAAGTACTACTGTTATGTACAAATGTTCTATTTTTACACTGTCACTAGCCAATTCCCACTGAAGGTTAGCAAAATAAAATCCTAATTTTCATACAAATGTAGTTTAAACTAGATTGGAATTAATCCCCCAAAACTGTGACATATTCAAGATTCTGAAGATTTCTGAATTTCTACAAAACAGTGATACTAGTTACAATGTATTTACCTAGTAATATAACCAAACAATATCTCAGGTTTGTCACAGGAAGTGTCAACTGTGTTAGTGATTTTATTAGTAGTTAGAGCATGCAATTTTAACTAGGTTTGCTATGATCATTTCTGGCAAGAAACTATGTGATTTGGTTAGAAGAGAAAAGAACAACCAAGAGAACAACGGCACAAACAACTGACAGAACTTTTGTCATAGCTTACTGAAAGCCAATGCAAGATTGAAAGTCATATGCATTTCACTGCATATCTCTGCAGTAAACTACTCCTATGTTTTAATGCTATGTATAAATAATGGAAAATTTCTCATAACTTTTGATTAAGGAAAGCAATCAATTTTGTACAATATGGTGGAACTTTTAAAATTATAGATAAAGGACAAGCCATAGAACCATGAGTTGCGTGAAATCTGCACCAAAATTTCTTTCTACAAAACTCCTTTTTATCAAGATATCTTAATCCAACAATCATGTCACTATAAGTTTTCACAGTAGGATAATTTTTTCAAGAACACATGAACATATTCCTATAATGATAACCCAAGTAGTACATAAAAAAGGGAAACACATTTTTTTCAGAAAAAAAATGTGATTTTAAAAATGTCTGAGAAATTTAGATTTAATTTGACTTCTTAAGTTATTAGCTCATGTCAAATAAGATGCATTGGCTTCTTTGATAAGTCAGTCCAAGCACAGTATTTATTCTGCCCTGGTTTTGTCTCTCTGCTTCCTCAGCTGCCATCAAAGGAATAGGCACTGTGGAACTTGAGACTATTTCCCAGATCTCTCGTCTAGGTGTCCACTAGTTGCATCCTGACTACATGGCACTGAACTTTTCCTCTGTACCTTTCACACCATAGTTTATCTTCGGGGGAAAAAAAAAATAAATAAATCTGTGTGCTCTGGCAGAAGGGGTGCCACAGCATGTTTCAGCTTTCCCTCTCATAGAGGAAATGACCAGGCAATCAGGGCTACTACACATAGCGTGGAGCCCTTCTACTCCCAAAAGCAAGCACAAGTGGAGACAGCCTATCAGCTGCTGAAAAGATTATCAACATTAGGTCACCACGACATTTTAACAATACACATGCAAAAGCTGCCCCTGTTCAAAGCCTATCAGCCCCTTCCTTTTGTGTCCATCAAAAATACATTATAAGTTTGTCTTAAGACTTCAAAAAATTGAAATAAAGTCCCTTCACACAGGTGTCCAAATGAATTCTTAACAATGATCTTAAGCATATACACATCAAATATGAAAAATCTTGTGTCAAATATTTGATGTTTTACAGTGCTTGGCTTTACAAGAGACTGAAAAACACTAGTTCTAATTCAGTAAAGCACTTTATCACACTTCACTATAAGCCTGTGAACTCTCATGCTGATTTATAATGTTTTTTCAAGCATTTCTCTGAAGCACAGGGAAGAATCACATTTCTATCCTGTTTCAGCTTCTTCACTGATGTTGGTGGGACTGCTGACAAGCATAATATTAATAACTGTTTATATATTCTGGGAGTCAGTACTTTGTGGTATTAAGGCCCTGAAACTTCAAACAAAAGATCTTGTTTTCACTCTCTTAATATTAATGTTGGAAGAATTACTGCACAAGTAGTATATAGCCAGTGCCTAAAAATTTCTGAGAGCTTTTATAAAACAACATGGTTATCCTGTCCACTTGGGAAACATCTATCTAGTAATTATAATGATAAAGCTATATTTAATCCAATTTAAGGTCATAGTTATTTTAGACTTCATTACAAAGATTTACAGAAATCTCCTCTATTTCAAAAGATTATAGCAGAAAAAGATTATTTTCAAAAGCAACCCAGATTGTAAATATTAAGTGTTAAAGAAAACAAACAAACAAAAACCAACAAGAAAACCCCAAACCACAAAAGAGACAGAAAAATGGACAACCCTCCCTTTAAACCTTAAGATATTTTTCAGTCTCAAAATTAATTTAATTTCCGTTCAGCTGGCTACAGGGGCACAAAAAATGCATAAATATCCTTTATCATATCTACTTCTTGCAATATTAAATGTGTAAATGTTTTCTTTCACTAAAGAGGATGGATGATGGTATTTTTTTTCTAATTACTTAAAAATCACTTAGTAATCAAAATACTTCACAGATAAGGATATAGTCACAGACAATACTAAAACATCCATGGTTAATTGAGCAAGGCCAAATCTAGTACCAAAAAAACCAAAAAAAAGATACCAAAAATTTTCTCCCATATTTAAGCTACAAGTCCCTTTAGTGTTCCTGTATAAATTTAGGGAGATTTTTTTAGAGCATCAGTCATTTCTAATGGCCTTGCAGTTAATTATGCAGGCAGTTTGAGGATTCAAAGTCTGGATGTAAGTGATCGGCTACATACAAGCGGAAGTGGGTTAGTTGTAGTATGGGAATAAAGAACATACTGATGTATGTATGTTCTTTATTCCCATAAAGGCAAAGATGGGACAAGGCTGATGGTGTTTTTTCATACTATGGTACCCTGGACTACTTTCTTATGGAATCTCATCATCACTGCCATACGATAAGTGTAGTTTTGCTGCTTGGGTGATCTTCTATGACAGGTGTACGCAGATTCAGCAGCTTACACACATATTCCCTTATGCTACACAGATTGTTTCTTTCTCCCTACCACCATTTCCCCAGATTTAATAGATAAATAAATAAATAATACAATTACAGGATTCTGTCCGAGTTACTAAGTTAATTCCTGGGACTTATGGTCCTAAAAGATGTGCCCCACATTTATCAGGTTGGCTTCTTATGACCTGAGTATTTCTGTCCCTCCCTCTTGTACCCTGGAGCATGTCAAGATGTCAAGGGCTGCATACAGACATCTCCACGTCTCTCCAGAGAAGTCTGAATAGGGCCTTCAAGGACAGACTTGTATCTGATCTATGCAATGCTTACTGCTAAGGCAATTCTTCCACGCTGAGCTAAGGAGTATCCCGAAAGAAGACATGCATAGCTTTCTTTTCACTGCTTACAAGAGAGCTGAGTTTGTTCAGCCTGCAGAAGAGAAGGCTCAGGTGAGAACTTATTGCAGCTTTTCAATACTTACAGGGGGGCTTATAGGACAGATGGAGAGAGACTTTTTACCAAGGTCTGTAGTGACAGGACAAGGGGCAATAGTTTTAAATTGAAAGAGGATAGATTTAGATTGGACAAAATTATGAAATTTTTTATGGTGATGGTGGCGAGACACTGGAACAGGTTGCCAAGAAAAGTTCTTGGATGTCCCATAATTGAAAGTGTTCAAGGTCCACTTGGATGGGGATTTAAACACCCTGATCTAGATGTCCCTGCCCATGTCAATGGGGTTCACTGGATGATCTTTAAAGGTCCCTTCCAACACAAACCACTCTGTGATTTTATGATCAATGAAGGATTAAAAAATATGGGTAGCACTTCTCTGCCAACATTAATCTATTAGCCAATTAATAAACAACTGCTCAGAGGCAACTGTGTACCAAACTGTATAGGTCAGCCAGCAACCACAGGCTTTACATTGCCACAGTGAAAATAAGACTGAGATTGATGACTACAAACAGATCAGAAACCAATAGTACAATGTAAATCTGAAAACCAGAGTTGCATGCAACATGCAAGCAGGTATCAGGGATGAAATAAGTCAACATGCAGATCAGAGATGAAGAAACATAGTTAGTTCCCAGAAAGAATGCTACCAAGCTGCAGCAAATATGGCTGGACATCCATGTATTTGGAGTAAAAATAGAGGATTAAGAAGCAACGGTAAAAAAAAGTAAAAGAAACAGTAAGAAAAAAAAAAAAAAAAATCACAGAATGATATGGGGTTGAAAGAGACCTCTGGAGATCCTCTAGTCCAACCCCCCTGCCAGAGCAGGTCCATCTAGAGCAGGCTGCATCGGAATGTGTCCAGGCAGGCTTTGACTGTCTCTAGAGAAGGAGACTCCACCACCTCCCTGGGCAGCCTCTTCCAGGGCTCTGCCACTCTCAAAGTAAAGAAGCTCCTCCTCATGTTTAGATGGAACTTCTTATATTCAAGTTTGTGCCCATTTCCTCTTGTCCTGTCACTGGGCACCACTGAAAAAAGACCAGCCCTATCCTCTTGACACCCTCCCTTTAAGTATTTATAGGCATTGATCAGATCCCCCCCTCAGCCTTCTCTTCTCCAGACTAAAAAGACCCAAGTCCCTCAGCCTTTCCTCATAAGGGAGATGCTCCAGGCCCCTCATCATCTTTGTAGTCCTCTGCTGTACCCTCTCCAGCAGTTCCCTGTCCCTATTGAACTGGGGAGCCCAGAACTGGACACACTACTCCAGATGGGGCCTCACCAGGGCAGAGTAGAGGGGGAGGATGACCTCCCTCGACCTGCTGGTCACACTCTTCCTGATGCACCCCAAGATGCCACTGGCCTTCTTGGCCACAAGGGCACATTGCTGACTCACGGTCATCCTGTTGTCCACCAGGACTCCCAGGTCTTTCTCCTCAGAGCTGCTCTCCAGCAAGTCAGCCCCCAACCTGTACTGGCTCAAGGGATTATTCCTCCCCAGGTGCAGCACCCTACACTTGCCCTTGTTGACTTTCACCAGGTTCCTCTCTGCCCAATTCTCCAGTCTGTCCAGGTCTCGCTGTATGGTGGCACAGCCTTCTGGTGTGTCTGCGACCCCTCCCAGTTTTGTATCATCAGCAAACTTGCTGAGGGTACATTCCATCCCTTCATCCAGGTCATTGATGAATATATTGAAGAGGACTGGACCCAGAACTGACCCCTGGGGGACTCCACTTGCTGCGGACCTCCAACTAGATTCTGTGCCACTAAATCCCTGAATACTAATCTCAGCAGTTTATTAGGGAAAGTGCAAAGGAGAAGAGTAGAAGGTAGATGAGGAATGACAAATTGAAAGTTGAAATTGGAGCTGTTGCTAGAGTGGAAATCTGTGATGGCTAAATCTTTGTGTGAAAGTCACTACCAGGGAATGGATCAAAAGCAATAACAGAAAAATGACCACTAGTGGGTATTAGAAGTGTAATAAACATCTTAGAAAAGTCCTTGATAAATTCAGAGCTGTTTCAACACCAGATTTTAATGAAAGATATATATCTGACCAATTAAACATTAAAGAACTCCCATTGGTATGTCAGCATGCACTGAAAATGAGGCCCTGAACAAGCAAGCAAGCAGACAATCAAATCAAGGCAGAAGGCTAACAATACTTGACAACAATAAATCTAGTTCGATAAGAGTGAAAGCAACTGCAGAAAATCTGAAATCATAGTTAGAATATCAAGAAGGGTGTGCGTCTCCATGCACTGAAAGCTGTCTGCAGCACGGTACCTCACAGCATGAGGACAGATGTACCAGAGGTTAAGTTGGCTGTCCCTCTAGCTGCAACGTGTATCTCACAGTGGACTCCTGCCACATTCACAATGAGAATAAAACAGGCATGAAGTGGTACCTCCCAAACTCTTGGCAGTATGTCACAGGTGGGAGGCTATAGCCTCACTGCTGTGCTAGTAGCCCTTAACAGACTTTTCTTTCAATAATTTGCCAAGTTACTTATTGATCCCATTCATACTTCCTTGTACCTAAAATATGCCTCGGCAGTTGTACAACAGACCATCCTATAATATTTCCTTTTGTTTTGATTGTTTTGCCTAGTAAGTTCACATAGTAACTCTCATTCTCTGTATTCAGATAAATCATTAATGATCACTCTCTATGCAGCTTCTCTATTACACTGTTGGCTTGATGTTTCTCTGTTACATCTCAGTCATCTCTCTAAGAACATTCTTTACCAAAGTATTCCAGAAAGGGTCAAATATTTCTACTTCAATTATTTTTTTTTCAGCTTAAAATTCCAAACATAAGGGCAAATACGCAATTACTTTGATTTGTTTTCTTCGGATGTATAGAAGAAAGACCACGAACTGTGCAGAACCGGTTTCCTTCTAGCAACACCGTGAGTAGTAAGGATAAGACCTGTCTGCGTGTGCACGTTGCATGTGCAACTGTAACAGGCTGAAACATGGTCTCCTCACATTGCTTTTCACTCCAAGAAATAGTACTTCTTTTTGGGGCAATAAAAAGGTATGTGCATTCTTCCAGAAGTGCTGTGAAATGTGATATGAGATCTGGAACCTGCAATTTCAATAGTTCTGACGTTTGTTATGTAGGAAATGAAACTTGAAATTTTCTTACTTCAAGAGTATTACAGCTGATGAGGAAACCTAGCAAGTCATTGTCTTTTCTTAAATTGATACAAATGGTATTTAGTCTGCTATAACAAGTCCTGCTATATTATTCATGAATTAAATATAATTATCACCACTAGAGATGCATGAAATAAAAACATTAAATTCTGAAACCTCACAATGTGCCACAGCACATGGTTTTTGTTTGAAACAGAACTCAAAACCACTTTAAAAATAGTTTGTAAAGTAGAATTATGCCAAAAAGCCCCTTTTCCACTGGAAACCTGAGTTTTCCATTACAGAAATGGAGGGAGGTGGGGTGGGTTTGATCAATCTGCTCACTTCACAGAAAAGTAATGGCAAGGAACAGGTAGAATTGCAGAAATAATTAAAGATTGAGCTTTGTGATTCTGTTTCACTTATTACAGAATGGATCAGAATCTCCAAAAAAGAATCACTATCTCATTTCACTGAGGAATGAAAAGGGAGGGAGTAGAGGGTGAGAAAATAGGTACTGCTTATGTGAATGTGACCAGCTACCTGGCAGTACCTTAAATACAGTTTTTAACTCTTCGTGTCTCTCTTTTTAGATGAATGTTAAGAGCCTGAACGTAAATAATGCATATTAACTACTCATGTATTTGACACCAAACCAACCATATGTCAAGATTATACCAAAACTATAATACAAGAAGTAGCTGGTTATATTTAAGGAAAAACTAACACAGCCTTATAATCAAGGTTAAAAACTCAATGTAACTACACACCTCCATAACTAACTCTATGACTAAAAGATAAGAGTAACTGAAGATAAAATGTGTTCAGAGTGAGCTAATTTGCCTTTGAATTTGAAAATCTTTGTAAGAAATGGTATAATATGCCCTGTATCTCTTTAGCAGAAAAAGATGAAGACTGAAGATTTAAATGAATGTATTAAAAGACAAAACAATCACCTTAATCTAGTGTCTCAGAAATGAAGACAACTTCCTTTAGATTCTTGCCTGTTTTTAGACAAATTCTGCTGCTAAAAAAATTAAGTCGATTCTTGATTTAACATCATTCAAGAAGTATATTTGAAGATTTACATGTTGAAACTAATTATGACTAACAATTCACCGTTCCCATTTGAATGGCCATACAATCCATATTATATTTGATGATATCGTCACAGATCAAAAATAATATATTATTATGGCTGTGACTTAGAAAATAATTTTAGAAATATTGAATATTGAGCATTTGCACTTTGCAGAAGCTGCACAAGACAACTCACATCACACTATGTAACACCAAATAAGATTTAAGTCCTTTATGTGAGAACATCTGAAATAGGACTGCTCAGTGTTTATGCTTTGATAGCTCAGCCTGAATAAGAGATGGGGATACTCAGAACATCAGAAGAATGCAAAAATACAAGTCATATTTTGCTTTAACAAAACAGAGGTCAGTTTCAGGACAGAAGGAATTTTTTCCCCAAACAGACAAAAATTTTGAATATACAAAATTGTCTGAAGTTATGAGCAACAAATGGTGCAATCACTATAGCTGATAACAGCACATTAGAGTGTCAAAGGTACAAATAGCAATGTACAAATCAAAGGGAAAGGGATCCACTGCGCTTCAGCTATCTGTCTTCCAGTGTTTGGTCATATTCCAGACCATTATATTTGATTTAAAATGCTGCTCAGGAGGCTTGAGAAATCTAATTTGCACCATTATCAATATAGTCAGGCATACATGTTTTAGAATCAGGCCCTTAAAACACAAACAATTTGGATTCTACACTGAGGGCATGAAAATAGCACATTTTAACACTAATAACACTAATACCTACTTGATAATAAGAGTAAAATTATTACAGTGGATTTGGTTGTTTACTTTTCTTAACCACTTGTAAAATAGGAAAATACCAAATACATTTAATATTCACTTAACTGCAATTTTATTTTGCATATAAGCTTCCATAAGCTAGCATTTATCAATAAATTTTCATTATGTGTTTTCTCCTGATCTTGGTCCTTGTTTTTCACACTTAAAGGGAGAAAGTTTTATATTTGAAGGGAGATGTAGGGGTTTTTACATGATACTCAAAATATTAAAGGTTTTAGTAACTATATTCAATATAGCATTAATAATTAATCTGTACTTAATCAGTGTATTTGCATTTTTAAGTTTCTTAACAGCCAGATTGACCATTATAAAATAATCACAGAGTACTATACTTCTTTATGTATTACATATGCTTTGGAGTATCAAATATCTATAACAGTCTTTGTTTACAGACATATGCATACATATTGCAGATGGGCAGAAAGTGAATTGGATTGTGGTAAAAGTCTTTCTGTTTTTAATAATATGATTTGCAATATAGTAAAGCTGCCCTAGATATCATAACAGACACTGTGGGTGTGTGATTTATATCATGACTAAAAAGACCCTACACTGCCCAAAAGGATTGCAGTACAGAATTTCGCCATTGTTCACATAATATCACCATTTCCTTTTCCCGTTTCCACAGAAATTTGAATGAATAGAGCAAGCTAAGACAGCTACATTTATCTAAGACGTTAAAATAGAATCTTTGAACTTTCTTCCGAGCAGAAACTATTTCAGGTATTATGATTATTCACAGAAGATAAAAGCAAACACTATTCATGGTCATTGTAAGTAGGTTACCATGGACAGATTGTTATTACTTTTCCAAATGTACTTTTAAGGAAAAGATAGGTAAGCAAACTTCTCAGGGAGATTAAAATAAATGTAGATCAACTAAAGTGACAAGTACACTCAACAGCCTATAATTTTTCGTGTTGAAATAAGCGTCTCATGTAGTAAAAAGGAATATCTTTAAAAGGAATATATTCTTAACCTAAAATCTGTACCAGAAAAAAATAAAGCATGATTTCTTACATATTATTAAATCCTTTGCAGATTTCTATGTCATACATGGACTCAAAAGGAAAGTCTAGATCACTAAAGCTGCAAAAGTTTTATAAGCGTGTGTATTTTGGATCACTTTTGTGATCTTGTCAGTATTACTATTTGAGAGAAATGGTTAATTTTGTCTCCGAGAACTGCATTCCTTTCATTTAAATAAGTTACCTCTACATTTCCCTTTTCACTCATCCAGCTATTCCTGTTCTGCTCACTGATGTCACATTTAGCATTCTACTGTAAAAATATCTGACAGAACAGCAACAAACTTCAGCCCTGGTTTGATGGCAGCTAGAACAAAGGTTTCCTGAGAAATTTAAGATTCTGAGGTTTAGTGGGAGCTGGTGTGAGCAAAAGAAGTCTTCACATATTGTTCCCTTTGGGTTTCTGGAAGAGCATTCAATTAAAGGCCCTACATAGGTATAGAACTCCAAACTTTCAAAAAGGGATGTGGCTTTCCAGATGTCCTCAAGTATCTTTCTCTGCCACTTTGAATTTTTGGCTGTGAGCTCCTCCTTTTCCTAACAGTTAGTGTATAGATACAATTGTGTATATGACCCCAAAGTTGGCTTTCCATGCTAGTAAATAAACTGAAAATGTGAATTTGAGGGATTTACTATTCGTTGTTAGCATTATGTTGATACTCTATATTTCAAAAAGGGTCTTTGCAAAAAAATGAGCACTTCCAGGTCCCTCCATGCAATCACAGTAATAATTAAGGCCTTTTCCTCCAAAGAGGATAGAACTTCTCTCTACCTAAAACTAATCTTTTGGGAACTAAATGCAGGACAGTCTAAAGCAAATATTACATTATAACAGATTTAAAAGGTGTTTCTTTCTA
The DNA here is from genome assembly GCF_964106895.1 of Numenius arquata. Taxonomy (NCBI): domain Eukaryota; kingdom Metazoa; phylum Chordata; class Aves; order Charadriiformes; family Scolopacidae; genus Numenius; species Numenius arquata. The sequence goes on along the minus strand of NC_133587.1, from coordinate 24,163,603 downwards.
TAATATGTTATGGGGGTTTTTTTAAGTTAATTTTACAACCAATTGGCAGTCAAGTGAACTACTGTCTCTAATAAACCTGCAGGTTCATTAACCCAGCCAGCATAAACAGTTCACACATAGTGAAGGGTAAACAACATACATAATTTTTTAAAAGTGATAAAATAAATCAAGATTTGTAGCTGTATCTTACTATTATCACATACTTGTCCAAATGATACTTGACTGATGGCCTAGCCTTGCGCCCAAATATTTTGAACTGATATTTTTTCTGACATATAATGAAAGATTAATGGAAAAGTAAGGCACAGAAAAGGATATTCCTTTTAACAGTCCTTTTTTCATCAAAATTTTGCCAAGCTCTTCTGTAGTGGATTCAGACAATTTTGTTTCACCACATGCTTGAAAGCAAAAATTACATCTACTTTAAATACCCCATGTTCCTATTCAAAACATTATAATCATGTGTTTTAGGGGCAAAAGTAAATTCTACCAAAAAGAAATTTCAGACATATTTCCTCAAAAAAATCGTATAAATGTATTTCAAAGTCAATTTGATCAGACAGTTCCAAATAGGTTTCAGATTGCAGAGTCATTTATTTATATACTCGCAGTGTTTTACAAGGCAGCAAATAAGCACTTCACAAGCCAGAAGAATCATACCTGAAATGGCTTAAAGCTGCTGATGTAGAGCATCTGTCTGATCCATCTGTTTCCTTGATTTCCAAACTTGTACCACAACAGCCACCCCTTGGTGTTACTCACAGTTCTCTGGAAGACTGACAGTGTGTAAACTTGCTTTCCGAACATGTGATAATGGAAACGGAAAATGCAGGTTCTGTTGCCAGTAGGGTTGAAGAGAGGACTAAGCAAAATCGCTTTATCTTGAAACTGGTGTGGCTCAGAGGATTCCATGTAGAGGTAGTGTCCCCTGGCTGTGCCTGTCGTGTGATCCTTCAACGGGCCTGTATTAACCGTGGGGGTTGGACCTTGTATTCTGATCCAGTCCAAGTCATCCCCAACATCCTGCTCCCAATTGCACAACCCATTTTCAAAGTTACACTGTAGGTCAGGGTCTGAAATGTAAACACAACAGACTGCCGAGTGAAAGCAGAAACAAAGGTAATTGTGTTTTAATATACTTTCATTAACTTTCTAACACAATGAAAAAAGAAAAAAAAAGCCTTTGCCTTCTTGCAAAAATTTCTTTCTAATATAGAGAAAAACACATATCTTTTTCTCCTTCCAAAAATTCACTTCTAAGAATATACACTTGCTTTGAGGAAAAAAAAATAAAAATCAATCTTTACTTAATTACCTTCTCTTTCAATATATATCTGGCAAACCGTATATCATTAATTTATTGAATAAACAGAACTGTGAAGAATATTTTATTATTTATATTATTAAATTTATGTATTTTTGTAATTAAAGCATTCAAGGTTCTTTAACTGACATTTAACTGAGTAAAGGACTTTAAAACTGAGATAATTGGATGAAATGAACAACAGGATAGTCTTGTAGGTATGTGTAATAAGTGACCTAATACATTTTTGCATGACTAAAGTAGTCCAAAAAACAGGTTGTTTTGGAGCTTTATTTTCCTCAACAATAGGAGCTTGATAGTTTTATCAAAACTAAATTCAAGAGAAGTATTTATAACACAACACACTTTATTATTTGACACCATGGCAAAATATATTGATTAGACCCATTGCTTCTAATGTAAAAAAATAAAAAGTGTATCAGAGGTAGAGAACTGCATTTCATCTTTGCATCTGTTCTTCATAAACAGTAACTGACATAACAGCCATTCCCTTTTTTTTAATTAAGCTATTATTTTTTATGATGTTTAAAACTGCAAGTCATATAATACTTCGTTACTATAGACCTCAAAATGGGTTATTAAGAAGATCGACATTTTACAAGTGGGAAAACTGAGGTAGGCTGAAAAGCCTTCACTTTCTTTTAAATTCAGATCAGTTTTAAGTTGATATTCAGCAAATATCAGTGTAGGCTTGTATCCCCTCAAGCATGTAAGGTGTCTCCTCTTTCTCAAACTCATTGTGATTTGCATAATTTAGTTACCATTACCTTGGGATGTGATAAAACAACTGCTAGTTAATTTTATTTTATATTAATGTTCTTGAGTTCTTAAAATTGATGAATGAATGCTTTGGGGAGAAAATCGTCACCACCACCCTTCAGCACTGCAAGGTGAATGTCAAAAATGTGAATGACCCATAGCTTTCCTCAGTTCTTACAAGTTCTTTCTTTGAAAGGAACAATTATACCCAGCATGATTAATATCTTCTAGTACAGACAACTTTAACATTTTCTAGGTAGAAGAGTTACAGGTCATAAAAAGATATAGGACATCACTCCTTTTAGTTCATATAGGTCTTCCACTGTACTTCCATCAGTGTAATCAAAGACAGCATGATAACCCAAACCAACTGGCAGACTGGGAATTCTCTCTTTTAAAATAAACTTGTAATGCATGTGTGTGTTTTACAAAACTTAAAGAAATACGACTTGTTTGAATAAAGGAGATTGAATTACATTTCCCTCAGTTGTAGAACTCATCGCATGCATTTAAGTTAAAAATTTTCAGAGTCTATTTCATCAGTAACTGTGTTCAGTTGAATCATCACTGGCTCTGACGTTGATAGGCTGTAACAGTACTGAGCTTTTTTACTCCAGTGCTGAATTTGGCATGGAGGTTTTTGTTTGATATAAAGTAAGCAGTGATGGAAAGTACTTACTACAGTTGTCTTCATCTGATCCATCCCCACAGTTATCCACAAGATCACAGACCAATAAACTGTCGATACATGCTTTTGTGTCTCTGCACCAGAAACGACTGGGACCTTCACAACTTAATGCTGGAGGTGGAAGAGCACAATTTTCAAATGTAATATCATCAATTGCTGAGACGCCATCATAAAAACCCAGACTGATTTTATCAAGTGATAATTGGAAAGGATGTGGAAGGCGTCCAAGCTGAATGACTGCCTTCAACCATTGATTTCCTTCATTGTAATATGCCCTCCAAAGGACAGTAGGCAGACTCAGCCCATCCACAAGCAATTCCATCTCTGCTGCTCCAACTGACTGTCCATAGTTGTAATACCTAAAATGATAAAAAAAGTTAATAGTGCAAACAGTGAGAATGGGCCACATCAAGTATAATGGCTTTTCTGTCAGCTCCGTGAAATATAGGAAGTCCACAGTGCCTATTTCCAGTTTACCTGTAATTCAATGCACTTTCTCTATGATGGTAGGGTAGGCTGCTGTATCAGTCTAGGGCTCATTTCAAGAATTGAAGATTATGAGAGAAGAAGCACACTTCATTAAACTATAACCCACAATTGAAAAGCCGTATTTGCTCTCATATTAAGCAACAAGCACTGCTCACTCAGATGCATAATATGTGCTTAATAAATTTAATTCAATACATAATTGTAAAGTTTCAAGAAGGAAGAACAGAACACTGAATGCAAAAATCACACTTTATGTTAGTTATTATTTACATGTTGCATTTTTACAGCATTTTTGGAGAATCTCAAAGCATTTAAAAATCATAAAGACTTAGGTGAGCAATTGTACAATGAAACTAGGAACACAACCAGGAACAGAACCAACAACTTGTAATTTCCAGACCTCTACTTCAATTCTTGAGTCTTTGATAAAAAAAAAAAAAGATATTTCCTCTTCCTATGGCAAATGTACTTGATATTACTGAGGAAAACTGCACTTAATAATGTCAAAGTCAGGCCAAACATTTGTTTAAAAAGTAGCACCACTTTTGGCCTTGGTAAACAGATCATCCCAGTATACTTTTTCTGTCCCTCTTTGGCAAGATTGCACAAAGACTGAAACTGCACAACAACTGAAAGGTTGGGTTTTTTTTCCCCTATGTATATAAAGAAAGAATTGGAAGCAAAGCTCCAACTCTTGCACTGGAGCTTTCCCTTAAAGATCATACAATCTAACTTCAGATATTGTAAGTAGCTCAAGGAGCTACTAGATTTTTGGATGGTTTCCTGTTCTTAAACCAAATTCCACAACATTTTCAAATTTACTTAACAAAAGTAGAAATGAAAGCAAAATGACTGTGGTATTTGTCTATGTATATGCAGACACAATCCTTTAATATAATTTTGCTCAAAGTGTTTCAGTTCCATTCGCCTACTGTTTCAGCTTATTTCTGCATATTGTTCATAATGAAGACTATGTGATTAAAGAATAAGAAACAAATACTATAGAGGAAGGTGTGTCTATTGCAAACTATAATCTCAATTTCAGTCCAAGAGAATCAATGGGCGATGACTCACGAATTTTAAATATAAATTATTTCATACCAGAAGGACAATGTGCAATTTGATCCAGTTTGCCTGAACTTTGGGCTTCTTAGCCGAGCTACTTGTGAAATGCTGCTGCTGTTTTTCAGAATGAACATAAAATGACCTATCAAATAAAACAGAAAACAACTTTTCAGGCTGAAGAAAGAAAGCGTTTCTAAAGGTTTTCAAAGCATTCACGGCCTCCACTTTAAATATGATTAAAGAGCAGGTATATCTAATGTCATTTCTCTGTTCCTAGGCCTGGCTTGTCTTACCTTCAGATTTGTTGCAGGTGTGATCCTGTGGAGGAGCTTGCTTCTGAAAAGCAGGTGCGAGAGCACTACTGGAACTTCTTACCCAGTCAAAGCCATCTCCATTTACACTTTCAATCCAGCCACAGCTCTCTCTTTCAAAGTCACATACAGCAGCTGAAATGAGGAGGCATTCCGTTTTATCTCCGTATATGACATTACTAAACAAGCTTTGCAGTATGAAAAGGAAATAAAAGGTTTCTAGTAAGTCACCGGTGTTCTAGGAAGAAGCCTAGGAAAGAAGTCTACAGGGCTTTGAGCAACCTGCTCTAGTGGAGGTGTCCCTTCCCATGGCAGGGGGGTTGGAACTCAATGATCTTTAAGGTCCCTTCCAACTCTTACCATTCTATGATTCTATGAAAGGGGTGTGGGGAGATAGAGTACAAGATGGGGTATTTATTTCATAATGGGTAAAACAGCATTCCCAGAGGAACAATCAGCCATCATTATATGCACTGTATTTAGTAAAATAAGTCCTTCCCTCTTAAGGCACTGCAGCCAACACACACAAAGCAGGCGAGGAGGTGCTGACAACAGGCCTCACATTTCTCATCCTACAGAGCAGGAACACAGAGCACGCAAAGCAGCAACAAGCCTTCTGCAAGATCTTTTAGGGAATCAGTGTTGGAGCCAGAAATCAAATCCCTTTTTTCCTGAATCTCAGCAAGTATACTAACAATAACAAAATCTTTCCTCTAGTTATAAAAAGAGTCAAGTTAAATATCCATGCATAACTGAGACACTATGTTATTGGTAGAAGAAGGAAATCTCTGAAACACAAACTACTGCAGTGAAAAGATCTGAAAAATATATTCAGCTGCTTTCTTCTGTTCTACATCGAAAGGAGAAGCAACATTTTAGAAAACGTGTCTAATACAAAATGAAGGAAAGAAAGGAGTGGAAGGGTGTCATGTCTGAATGAATGTAAATTGACAAATATTTATTATGTTAGAATGAAAAAACATTGAATTTCTCTCTTCTGCACTTTAAAAAATCCTCATTAAATCACAAAATTATATTTTTAAGCTCTGCAATAGAAAAGGCTTTTAATGGAAAACATTAAGAAAATTATTTCAATAATTTTTAAGCAATAATTTATTAATTATATACATAGAATAACTAAACAAATATTCAGACATGACTGTCAGAATTCTACCATTATAACACCTTTATCATAACTCCCAGTGGCAATACCATTATGGTATAGAAAATGTACATTCCAGAATCAAATGAAGTCTCTTGGAAAACAGGATTACATAAATGTTTATTGATGGAAGATATGGGAATTTCTTTGTTTTGTTTGTTTGTTTTTTTCTTTTTGTTCTTCTTTAAGAACTGTGTCACATTAACTTCTACATAATTTGTTAGAAAGAATGAAAAAATTATTAACCAGGCAAGTTAGTGTTACTGTTGGCTAGGGCTTCTAAAAATACGATTTTGTGGGTTATTATGCAAAGCACAGTTTTTAACGCTGCTTAAAAAAATAATCATTCATCAAATATGGAAGACCAAATAACATTTAAGAGACCAAAGAAAATATGTTTACTATACATACAGTATATGCGTATCAGAAATATCAACGATAAAATGATGTAGATCCAATATGACAAAAAAACAGAAGGAAGAAATTTTTTGATAGAATAAAATGAAGATAAAATATATACAAACATTCAAGGACCTAGGCATGATGGAAATCACTGAGAATCCACTGACCTAACACAATGGCAAGGAGAGCTATTTCTGATTTGTTTTTTGCTCGATAGAAGAAACTGTCCCATATTCCCAGGAGAACAGCAACAAAGAATATGAAAAACTTTGGACACAGATGATTACACCAAAAGAGGCAAATAAACAAGATAAAACTGTTAAGTCTGAGCCCAGACTTCTTGAATCTGTGACTTATAACAGAGACAAAACATAAAAGATGCAACAGACCATACATTTAACTTAAGCGTGGATGAATACATTGAGATAAAATAACCCTGAAACCTTCAACTGAATCTCAAACCAAGTATTTAACACCTAGGGAATATACAAGAACAGAGCAAGCTGGTAGAGCCTGGTGAAATGCACTTGGTTCTTGGTGCTTGATAACACTTCAATTACCTAATTGTCCCATAACCTCTTTGACTCGCATTTCTGTTTCAGACAGATTATTCAGAAAGAAAGGCTATGGTTTAGGTATCTCTGTAGTTTCTTTCACAGTGAACACAGATAAACTAATCTGCCTTCCCTTCTAGTACTTCATTTTCTGCCTTTCTCCTATTTCTTATTTTCTTACATGCTCTTTTTAACCATCAGATGGCCCTACAGATTCTGGAGGCTTTATGCTCCTCAGGTTTTTAAGGAATTTATTGCTAGTTTTTCTTAAACATTGTTCGTCATTCTTATGGTGTCAAGTGCTTGGTTTTTTATGTCCATTAGAATGCTCTTTCTATATAACTGAAGAGGAAAGTTCCTGATTTTATTGAACTAAACAAAAATAAGATCTGATGGCCATTATTCAGGCCATCTTGTTATTTACCCTGTAGTTCTCTGTCACTGGAGTTCATGCAATAATTTTTGTCACAGTGCATAATTTGCAAGAAAACAGATAGGAGTAACCATACGAGATATACTTTTTCTCCAAAATATTACATAAGATATTTGCTGGCAGAAGTAAAAAAGTTGCATTAATGACTTTTGGGTTCTATAGAAATTCTGAAAACGTGTGTGGTCTCCGGCAGAAAAATGTTGCCCTTTTCTCAATGGTCTTCCTTACCACGGCCTATTTCTCCTTTTACCTATTCCCCAGAACTCTTCTTTGACCCCCTATCTCAGTCCTAAGTCTCACTGGAAAGCTGGAAATCCTCACTGTCTTTCCTCATCCTCATCCTCTTCTCTTTGCCTGGCTGTTTCCCCAGCTCTTTGCTCCAGGTTCTCTCAAGACAGTATCAGTTCTCTGCCACTTACTGCCACGCTTTATACTAATCCTTCCCAAAGCATCACTGCTCCACATCTGTGTTCCTCATTCCTGTTCTCTCCTTGTTTTATTCTCTCTTACCAAGCATTTTATCTTTCATTATTGTTCCCTCTCCTGACACCGTATGGCTCTTTGCCCAGCTGGTCTTAATCCTTCCTCCTGCAGCAGCCTGTGTCCTTCCTGCCCTGTCTTCTTCCAGCCCCCGGGTTACTTCTTTCCCACACCAATAAGCTCAAGCAATGCAGCATCTGCAGTCGTTCCTTGTTCTTCACAGACAAAAGTGGTTTCCTGTCACTGTAGATGGCATTTTAGTCCCATCTCATCCTCACTTAACTTCTACAAACTGATCCTAATGCAGCTGCTTATGCAATGCCAGTCTCAGGTCCCCTTGAACTTAAGCCCGTTCCTGTGAGCTGGCTGTTGTTCCCGGCCTCACCTTTAAAAACAACTGGTTTGTCTGGCTGAAATGAAGGAGTAGAAAGCATATGAGACAGACATATTGGCGTGCAAAAATTAGATTGTGGAAGAGTTCCCTTGTAACCACAGCGGAAGTGCATCATAATTCTTTGGTTGGAAAAGTGAGCATTAAGACTCCACCAAATGCATAGGATTATACTTTAGAAATTATACTGTACATTTGTATTGGATTTGCATGGGGCAGTACAGGATTCTTCTCAGTGGTGCCCAGTGAAATGAGCAGAAGCAATAGACACTGGTGGTTGTTGTTGTTGTCCTGTAAGAGTGATCAAACACTGGAACAGGTTGCCCTGAACAGTTGTGTAGTATCTATCCTTTGAGATATTCAGAACCCAACTGTGTAAGGTCCTGGGCACCCTGCTCCAGTGGACTCTGCTTTAAGCAGGGACGTTGAACTGGATGGTCTTCAGAAGTCCCTTCCAACCTCAACTATTCTATGGTAATAGCAGAACTTTTTCCCTGTCTTCACTCTGGCCCTCAAGAGGAAAGATATTCTGCCTAGTGAACATCTAATAGTTATTTCTGGGTTTAGCTAATCAAAAGTTACCCAATTAAAGAGAGTGCAACTTCCTAACTTAAAGCTCTGTATATTTTGGACACATCTTTCTAAACAACTAAAACACTGGACATCAGTGCTCTAGCCAACAAAGTCTGGATACTAAAACTGTAGAGATACTACATGACTAGAAATAGAAGCTGTAATTATTGATTTTATCTGCTAAAAGTCAAATTGAATTTTATTTATCTGAGCAACACCTCTCAAATTTCCTAAGAAAAACTCTAAAGTATATGAATGGATTGTGGATTACATTAGCACCGAGAAGAAGTTTATGCTTTGTGATGCATAACAGTTGTGGTTTAACTGTAACCAACAAGCAGGACCATGCAGCTGCTCACTCACCACCCTCTCAGCAGGATGGGGGAGAGAACCAGAACAGTAAAAATGAGAAAGCCTGTCGGTTCAGAGAAAGACAGTTTAATAGGTAAAGCAAAAGCCACGCGTGCAAGCAAAGCAAAACAAGGAATTCACTCACTGCTTCCCATCAGCAGGCAGGTGCTCAGCCATCTCTAGGAAAGCAGGGCCCCATCATGCATAATGGTTATTTGGGAAGACAAACGCCATCACTCCAAATGTCCCCCCCCCGCCCCTTCCTTCTTCTTCCCCCAGCTTTATATGCTGAGCATAGAATCATAGAATCATAGAATCATAGAATGGCTAGAGTTGGAAAGGACCTTAAAGATCATCTAGTTCCAACCCCCCTGCCATGGGCAGGGACACCTCTCACTAGAGCAGGTTGCTTAAAGCCCCATCCAGCCTGGCCTTGAACACTTCCAGGGATGGGGCATCCACAACTTCCCTGGGCAACCTGTTCCAGTGCCTCACCACCCTCACTGTAAAGAATTTCTTCCTTATATCTAATCTAAATCTCTTCTCTTCCAATTTAAAACCATTGCCCCTTGTCCTGTCACCACTCTTCCTGACAAAGAGTCCCTCTTCAGCTCTTCTGTAGGCTCCCTTCAGGTATTGATAGGCTGTTATAAGGTCTCCCCGGAGCCTTCTCTTCTCCAGGCTGAACAACCCCAGCTCTCTCAGTCTGTCTTCATAGGAGAGGTGCTCCATCCCTCTGATCATCCTCGTGGCCCTCCGCTGGACCCGTTCCAACAGGTCCATGTCCTTTCTGTGTTGAGGACTCCAAAGCTGGACACAGTACTCCAGGAGGGGTCTCACGAGCGCAGAGTAGAGGGGCAGAATCACCTCGCGAGACCTGCTGGCCACACTTCTCCCGATGCAGCCCAGGACACGGTTGGCTCTCTGGGCTGCCAGTGCACACTGCCTGCTCATGTTGAGCTTCTCATCCATAAGCACTCCCAAGTCCTTCTCCTCGGGGCTGCTCTCCAGCCATTCTCCACCCAACTTGTATTTGTGCCTGGGGTTGCCACGTCCCAGGTGCAGGACCCTGCACTTGGCTTGGTTGAACTTCATGCAATTTGCACGAGCCCACCTCTCCAGCCTGTCTAGGTCCCTCTGGATGGCATCCCTTCCCTCCAGCGTGTCAACTGCGCCACCGAGCTTGGTGTCATCAGCAAACTTGCTGAGGGTGCACTCTATCCCACTGTCCATGTCACCGACAAAGATGTTAAACAGTACTGGTCCCAGTACCGACCCCTGCGGAACACCACTCGTTACTGGCCGCCACCTGGACATTGAGCCATTGATTGTAACCCTTTGGATGCGGCCATCCAGCCAGTTCCCTATCCACCGAGTGGTCCATCCATCGAATCCATGAGTTTCCAATTTTGAGACCAGGATGTCGTGCGGGACAGTGTCAAATGCTTTGCATAAGTCCAGGTAAATGACGTCAGTCGCTCTGCCCTTGTCTACCAAGTCTGTGGCAGTATTGTAAAAGGCCACCAAATTTGTCAGGCACGATTTGCCCTTGGTGAAGCCATGTTGGCTGTCTCCAATCACCTCTTTATTCTCCATGTGCCTTAGCAAGGATTTCAGGAGGATCTGCTCCATGATCTTGCCAGGCACAGAGGTGAGACTGACCGGCCTGTAGTTTCCCGAGTCTTCTTTGTTTCCTTTTTTGAATATTGGAGTTATGTTCCCTTTTTTCCAGTCAGTGGGAACTTCACCAGACTGCCACGATTTCTCAAATATGATGGAGAGGGGCTTAGCAACTTCGTCCGCCAGTTCTCTCAGGACCCGTGGATGGATTTCATCAGGTCCCATGGACTTATGCACCTTCAGGTTCTTTAAGAGGTCTCGAACCTCGTCTTCTTCTTGTACTGTGGGTGACGGGCATGACGTCATATGGTATGGAATATCCCTTTGGTCAGTTGGGATCAGCTGTTCCGTCTGTGTTCCATCCCAATTTTCTCCACACTCCCAGCCCAGCCACTGGTGAGGCAGTATGAGGAGCACAAAAGGCCTTGACTGCCCAGCAACAACTGAAAACATTAGTGGATTTTCAATACCATTCTCATCTCAAATCCAGAACATAACACTATAGCAGCTGCTAGTAAGAAACCCAACTCTACCCCAGCTGAAGCCATTGCAATAACACAGCACAGTCAGAAAATATAAGGATCTTGTCTACAATATTTGTTATTTGTGAGAATGCTAGAAACCATCATGGTCTATTTAAAAAAAAAAAAAAAAAAAAAAAAAAAAAAAAGCCCCAACTGAACTAAATATTACTCATGGCAACTCCATTTGAAATTGCATCATGGCTTTTATAGCAGTCGATAGTTCAACGCGAAAGCAAGGGACTCATTTTCAAAGATGGAAAGTATGACCATGATTTCTTATGCAGAGCAGGTAATTGAAGGAATCACAAAGATTTTTGAAGCTACAAATTAGAGGCTCCGAAACATTTCTAAGCTCTCTCCTGACTGTACACTGGAGAGGGACTCCAAGATGCACCATCTCCCTCTATTTTCCCACGTTAGTTTCCATGCAGAGAAAAACCAGGCACGTAACCCAGACAGGAGTCACAGCAAATCTGAACAGAACGTGTTGACATAGTCTAAATTACATCTTTGACCATGTTTGTGCACAGATGCTTTATTTCCTAGTCCAGCTGTGGTATCTTCACATCAAAACTGAGTATACAAAACACACAATTTAAATGCAAGTCTGTGACCCCTCTGGTTTTGGTGCTTTGATATTTTCTATCTCTCTGTTTCTCAGGTCTAATTGTCGGACCATCTACCCTTTAAGAAGAGGCATCTTACACATTGAAGCCACAGAATTACCAAATCTGTACAAATGTAACATATTTTCCTCACATATTTTAGCATAATTTTGTAGTGTGACAGCATGTGTGCAAAAGTGTGTGCACAAGTTCCGTCTGGTTTATTTTACAATGGTTTCCTGAATCACCTTCCAGTATCTTACAGATTAAAATTTTATTCAGTATAACACTGTGCCTGGTATTTAGCATCTTACGAGATATAAAATAAAATACTGCACTTTAAGCAACTCTTTCCACTAAATAATTAATCAAAGACCTTTTTTCTAGTTTTAATGCTAAGAGGGAATTTGTTACAGAAAATAAAAAGGCAAAAATCAGAATAGAATCAAAATGAAGTAACTATTTCTCAAGACCTTTTACTCTTAATTAAATTGCATTTATGAAGTGGTGAAAGCCTGGCAAATAGGACAAACATACACAGTCACAGGAGCCTACAACCCAGATTTTTAAAATTTTCACTTACGGCACTTGGCTTCATCATGGTTATTTGAACAGTCAGGTGTGAAATCACAAAATTTGTCAGATGAAATACATTGTCCATCCCCACATGAAAAAAGTCCCAGTGGACAGTAAAAAGGTGAAGAATTAACATCAGCAAATTCTGTTTTCCCTTAAAATTCAGAAAGGAAAATATAAGTGAAAACACACACATATTAAATACTAAACAATATTTTTTGTTTTCTTTGAATACATTAACATACATGGCTTATGGACCATATTACCACCTATGAAGTGAGCTAGATTATACCACAACATATTAATGTCTGATGTTATTAAATCATATTTTACTTCCCACAATAATTAAACGCTTGTGTGAAGGAGTATCAAAACCCCCTTAGTTTTACACGGCCAGGTTCCAGTTCAGAGGCGAGATGTTGTGTACATCAGCCTGATCTTTGCCCCACAGGCAGGAGCAGGTCTTGCACAAAAAAACCTTCTGCTGTAGCAGTGCTTTCTCTGCATTCAGCTCACAATGAAAATTCCAAGAAGCCAGAAGTTTGATGCTGTACCACTAGTGGCTTGCACCTCAAACCACACATTAGAAAACACCCCAAATTTCAATGAATGGAGAAACCCAGGACAATTGGGATTTTTTCTTCAGTAGATTTCTGGAAGGAGCACGAGAGGAATGACATGCAGCTTTTCAATTTTTTGTTTAACTTAGCTTATTTCAATACTTGTACTGTTATCCAGACAGACCTTTTTTTAAAAAGCCCTCCTTTCTAAAAATAATATCTTCATGACTGATAAGTAAGCAGGGGAGTTGTAGGGAAAATAGTTAAAGTAAATCAATGTTTCTTCAAATACCTAGCTAACATCAACCTGACTGCAAATAGGGATCAGAGAAGTCTTAAAAACACAACACTGAAGTTCTCTATTATGCCTTTAAATTTTCCAATAAAGAAGAAATTCAGACATCTGCTGGGTATAACCCTCAGTATTCCCACTGGCTATGTATGTGCCGGTGCCATTTTAGAACAGTAGTCATTAATATTCAAGAGGACCAGAAGAAGCAGTTTGATAGAAGGTTACAGTTATTTTTGTTTACATCCATTTGCACTTCAAGATTACACAGTGCAGGTACGCAGAGAAGTTTGGTGCGCACTTAGGGCTTGACAGTAAGGATGGGAGCACCCTCTTGCCCTAAAGATAATGCAGTGGAATTTGCTTTGCTTCTCTCTCTGCATCCAAGTCTAAATGTGGGCAGGTACTACGTAGTATCTGGAAATTCCCACCCCAGATTACTTCCCAGAAGTAGTGCAAACTACTTATAGCAGCTAGTGTGTAACATAGGATGAGAGGCTTCATTGTAGATGATTGATTACAGCAGATAGACTTTTTCCTCAGATTGTCCCCTACCTTCTTAAAGATATCTTCAAGTTGTCAGTCAAATGAATCAGAGTTATACTTAACAGACATTGGGTAAAATGCACTGAAAACAATCAAACTTACCTTCACTTTCCTGGCTGACACCTGGAAAGGATTTATTCACAACTCCACATCCCTTTGTTATACTGATGTCATCAACAGCAACAGTAGCGTTTGTTGTAAGAATGGTAGCTCGTAAAATAATCTTTAAAGACAAAGAAGTAAATTAGCTCATTAAAGGTGACATAATAAAAACACACACATATGTATTTACTACATGTGCTCAGGAGGTAAATACCATCTACAGCAAACTCTGAATGCCAGCCAGCAAAACCTACAACTGAGATTTGATCAAAGTCAGAAATTTACTCCTCAACTGTCAAAGCCATAACTGTTAAGTTATACACTTTTTAAAAAGCTATTCAGGGTTACCAAATATGATGGTTTACAACTCCATTTAATTGTGTTCACCTATATTATGCCCTCTGAAGTCAACAATATGTGGTACAGTAAACCTGCTAATTGTTTTTGTGATCAATGCTGCAAATTGAAGTATCTGCAGTTCTGCCTTTAGCCAACATAATGAGGCCCTCACTCTGATCAGCAGTTTTTATAGCAAGCTCATTTTATAAAAGCTACTGTGCTATTGCCACTTGATTTTTATTACGAAAAGGTGATTCTCATGTATACAATACCAAAACAACGGTGATGTTCTTTAATAGCTACATCTATTGAAAGAGTTAAATGTCTGGGTTTTTTAATATATGAGCACTAAAGAATAGAAGTTCTCTTTTTATATTTGATTATGAAAGTAAATTAATTCTAAAGGCCAAATTAGAGTAAATTTCTAATTACCTGAAAAGTTAAGTCCTCAGCTGCACTTTCTATAGGTATATTCACTTTTGCCCACTGCATTTCAGGCGATGTTGAAATGTCACGCAGTTTTTCCAAACTTCCATCTGATGCAGTTCTCTTAAAGACAGAAAGCTGGGAATCCTGAGATAACCAGTACCAAAATCTTACCTGTTGAGAGAGTTTTTAATGAAGCACATTAAAAACCATATCGCCAATCTGCAATAAATTCAGTACCAAGTCACATACGTACGCAATGACACAGAGTGACACGACAGGTCTAAGCACAGTCTTGGCATAATAGAAAGAGATGTATGAAACTATGGCATGTTGAGGAGCAGTATTATGTCCAAAGATAAAACCATAATTAAAAGTAAAGCTTATTTTTAAAACTTACTTTTAACTTGTATCTATCAACTTACGCAGACCAACTGATATGACCTCCCTTAACTCTTTTTAGCGTAGTAAGGACTTAGAAACATCTCAAAGATTATTTTCCTTCACCAATGCTGAATATAGGACAGCTTCATAAGCGTGTTAATCTCAGAAGTGCAACAGTCAAGGTGCTTATATGAAAGAAACCTTCTGATCTTCTATTTCCACAAGCAACACGACTGAAAATTATCTGAAGACAGGTGTTTAAAATAACCTATTTATCTCCTGAAACAAGTGGATTGACAAATATATGGAAAGGAAAAACAACAACTGTAGGTGGATGAGGCTACAAAAATCTGTTTGCCAAGCAGAAAAAAACCCCAGAAAACAGTCCGAACTCCAGTTCACTATGGTTCCCTTGCAATACACAGTAAACCTGATGCATTTAATTTTATTTATTAAAATACTACCCAGACAAAAACTGCAGGGAAAAAAAAAAGATTTTGAAAGACTAATATATTTTTTTTTTTCATTCTCCTGAGTCCTTCGTGCTTCTTCAGATAGCAAAAGTCTAAAATTTCTTCAACTGCAGACTCTCCACTTCCCTGCAAAAGCCTTGAATAATACTCGAATCTTCATGAAGGTGAAAGAAGAGCTGTAAAAATAGCTTTTCCCACCCAATTCTCTACCCATCTTCATATGATCTTACACTGCGAATCTTGGATCATCACACTACAGAAAGTTTCCTTTTATTTTTTAGCGTTATATCAACTTTTAAACAGAGTTAAAGAATACAGGCCATTTTGGCCTAGTAGCCAAATAAAAAGGTTTTTTTGCAAGACAATAATGAATACAAGAACACCCATCTTTAGCCTCAGGACAAACACAGATGCTGTGCTAGCCACCTCTCAGTTAGACATGAAACAATTAAAGTATTTTATTTGAGCAAGATAGCTGACACAAGAGGCTCTGCAGGTTGCGGAAAAGCATTATATTAGGGACTGTAACAGGCAAAACAGCCTGAGGGCGGTGGTGTAATTTTTACTTAATTTAGTTTACTGTGAATCAAAAAGAAAACCTTCTAATCACTGTTTGGACTACTGAGAAAAAAAGGAAAAAGAAAACAAACACTTAAACACACACTTGAGCAAACAGCTTTCCTCCTGCTTACCCAGGCCAGTTTAAGCCAAACTTTTAGCCTGTCCCCTTCCCCTTAAGACTTCCCAGTCTTAATTTCCCTATTTTTTGTTGCAGGTTATACTCAGTCTTGCCCAATTCCTTTGGTGAGGCAACAGGTGGAGCCAGAGGCTGGGTATGTGATCAGTGGGGTTTTTTCTGATGTTCCCTACAAGTTCACTTCCTCCACACACTGCTTCTTGCTCTTCTTGCTCTGCTTCAGCTCAGGGCTTTAACAGGCCATGGTCCCCCTGGGGTGTCCCCACTCCAACATGTGTCACCCACAGCCACAGTCTCTTGGGGGTATCCATGTCCCAGCATGGGTCACCCACAGCTGCAGTACTCTCAGAACCATACCTCCTCCAGCATGGACAACTTCCTTCCACAGGTGCATCTCCACCTCTCTTCCTTGTTTGTCCCCAAGACATGTTTTTATAAAATTTATGTATTTATTTATTTATAACTTTCAAGGAAAGTAGTAGTTTAAGAGTAACCAGACTCAGAGAGGAGTCTTTCTTCAATAAATTATCATATTAGTGTCTTTGTTAAGTCTGTGTGTGTAAAACATGCATTTTACACACATTTACTAAGGGTGTAGCACACCCTTAGTGTGCCAAGGAAGTTGAAGAACAGAATTGATGAATTTGAGAACTCCTTACACTCAAATCATTGACTAATAATCTGAAAATCATCATGCATGTGGATTCACTACCTTTCACTTCTGGACCTGAACTTAATCCATAAAACTGGCACATTCACCTAAGACACAACATCTGCTATATCTGAAGGGAGAGTTTCTTTTTGCTCGTGTTACATAGTGCCAGGTAGACCAGTGGTTACTGGTGGAAATATTCTTGTTACAACACTCTCTTACTTTTTTGTGTCTTTTGGCTTCAAGGCTGGTGGACTCAGTCTCTTAATTTCCCATAGCGTTTCTTCCCCCCCTGCCCTCCCTCATGAAAATCATGCATTATATAAAATTATCTCAAGACTTAATTATAAATTGAAATACTTTCATGTAACTTTTTTTTTTCTCTCACCAGAAAGCTTAAGGAATACAAAGCAGCAGCTATACAAACACTTTTCAAAATTAGTTGTTTGAAGAACTATGCCCTAAACAATCTAGATGTAAGGTTTATGTTTATAAAATAGCTTTTAAAAAAAAATTTGTTTTCATTACATAAGAAATAAAATTACCCTCCCTCTCTATGTCTACATGTTCTACTTTACAATCACTGCTCTGTCCATTAAAGAGCTGTAAACAGAGGGCTAGGACTATAAATTTGCTTCTACAACTCCAAAACTTAAGCTAAATGAAGATGTTTCTTAGCTGACATCTGCAGAATGACTCAGCTACAAGAAGCTGCAGAAAGAAGTTACTTCTAAGCTTCAATTGGCCAGTAAGGCACAATATAAAACTGTTATCCCTCAACTCCAACTTTCTTTCTTTCTTTTTTAAACAACTGGAGCCAAAGAACTTGTAAAGCTATTAATAAACATAGATGCCTTTATGTAGATCCTTTTATCCTCTCAGTGGGACATCCAACAGAGGGCAACATCCCACATTTATACGCAGGGAGCATAACACACCAATACACATCCTAATGAGCAACTGCTACTCCTTGCTTTTTCCCAGAAATAAAAGTCTGCAGGGAAAATGTGGCAGAAAGCCACGCTTCCAGTCTTCAAAAACATTCTCTTTTCAGACATGTATAGCTGGATAAGAATTTGGTCTAGTTTTTGTTGAATCTCGGAACTTCAAATACATTCAATACATGCATGCTCAAAATAAGTAGTTTATTTTCTCCCTTTGAACTAGAGAAATGTATGTGCATCCCTGCTGCATTTGGATTTGTTTTGAATGCAGACCAAACTCTGCAATAGATCTAACCAGAGTGATTCATTGATTCACACACCAGTTGTGCCCAGTTCACCTTGAGAGATTCTAAGATAAGTTAATCTGAATTTGGAAGGTGCTTATCTACTCAGTATCAAAGTCTACAAAAGAGATATGGAACTGCCTGAATGAATCCACTGTGTGTACAAAGGCTGTTGGTTTCCCAGGAATAATGCAACACACAGGGCTCCCATGGGATGCCGAGAGACCTTCTGTGTTCCCTGCAGCAGCATTTTGTCTAATTTCATTCTGTATCTATTCAATTTCTGATTCTTTACAATACTAAGAAGCCATGCGAAGATTAAAAACTGAGAGAGTGCTTTAAGCGACAGGAAGGTGTTGTTCTTAAATTGTTAAGAGACTTCTACTCGCCAGTTGCAAGTTGCAACTATTCAGCTGAGATCTGGTGACCCATCGAAGTGCAGATTCCGTGTCAGCTACAGTCTCAAGTAAAACAGATTTATCTAAGCCAACATTTGATTCAGGTCCCTTACACTAGAAAAAAAACTAAGAAGCCTAGGTCCTGTTGTAATAAAATTCTGCTATTTGTTGGGCCTTCCAAATGCAGTTCCTCCACACGTTGTGTTTTGAAAAAAAGCTTTCCTAAGTGCAATTACAGTTTCTGTTCTACATTGAGCTGAAAGACTAAGCAACCAGTCTAAATTTTATTTTGTTTCTTTACACTGAACACAATAAAATTATTTCGGCAAGCTCTCCCTCCTTTTCTTCTCTGTGTCTTCTTAAATCAGGAGGCACTATGAGGTAGCAGAAAAAACATAACACCGTAACTACACAACTTAACTTCTCCCCAGCATGGCATAAGCTTTGAAAAGTTACAGAATAGAAAACAAAAAAAAAGCTTCAGAAAAAAGAAAAAAAACCAACAACTTACAAAAATCTGCAGCATCTATTTACTTTACTCAGTGGCCAAAATGATAAATAAAAATACAGTTAGGAATGTTTTCTTTCATTATGTTCTTTAATAATATAGTTATATATATTTAATATATTTCTTCAAATTCTGTTATAAAAATATGTATTTTATTAAAAATTACAACATTCTAGTTGAAAAATGAAAATGCAGTTTTGTATCTAAGACTTTTCTACTTTTTAGCCATTCTGACCCATTTTTTTCCAGGTAGCAGCCTAGTTTCTCAGATCAACCACTGCTCTGGCTTGTTGCATCTGCATTCCTCTACAGAGTCACAAGACATTTGACCAAAAAAAAACCACTTCAAGGTAAACTCTCCAGTACTGTGCTGAGATCAGCTCAAGGCGTATCATCCTGAAACCACCAATTAAAATTCAGTATGTGTCTGGAGCACAGTAGCTAATTCTCTCTGGCCACACCAACATAGTTAATCTATATAGATACTTCAGACAACAGGTCTCCTGTTATGGGACACTAGAGGTGTGAGTCACGGAATCGCGGAATTGTCAGAGTTGGAAGGGACCTCTAGAGATCATCTAGTCCAACTCCCCTGCCAAAGCAGGGTTGCCCAGAGCACATCACTCAGGACTGCATCCAGGCGGGTCTTGAAGATCTCCAGAGAAGGGGACTCCACGACCTCCCTGGGCAGCCTGTTCCAGGGCTCTGGCACCCTCACCGGAAAGAAGTTCTTCCTCATATTTGAATGGAACTCCCCATGTTCCAGCTTGTGCCCGTTGCCCTTCATCCTATTGCTGGGAACCACTGAAAAGAGTCTGGCTCCATCCTCCTTCAACCCACCCTTTAGATACTTGTAAGCATTAATAAGGTCTCCCCTCAGCCTTATCTTCTCCAGGCTAAAGAGCCCCAGCTCTCTCAGCCTTTCCTCATAAGGGAGATGCTCCAATCCCTTAATCATCTTAGTTGCCCTATGTTAGACTCTCTCCAGTAGTTCCTTGTCTCTCTTGAACTGGGGAGCCCAGAACTGGATGCGGTATTCCAGTTGTGGCCTCACCAGTGCAGAGTAGAGTCTTTCCTGCCTATATACGACAGTGTGACTCTTGGCCAATTTTTGCTTGAAAGGCTGCTTTGACTGTGAGTTGACGTGGCCCTGATGATGTTGTCTGGCTCGGTTTCTCACAGCATACAAAAACCTGAAGCACAGTCTTAAATCTGAGTTACCTGGTGGATGCTTTAGAAAGAATAATAATCAGATACAAAAATTTGGCAGCAAAGCAGTAAAAAACCTGCTGCATCTCCTTCTTCCCAAAGAACTAGTCTCTGACTCCTTCCACTGGTATTGAAATGGAGCCAGATTTTCAACAGCAATACTTACAGCGTTACGAATACCAGATCTGCACATCAGGTGAGTGATAGCTTACAAAATGTGGGGACAGTTAATATCAATCTGTTACCTGACAGCAGTAAAGCCCAGAGGACAGCTTGACAAGCAAAGGGCTCCCCAGATGAGACATGGCCACCTTTGTGTTCATCTGATGTGAGCCACTGAAGTAAATGAATGCTCCTGTAAACAAAAATCAAAGAAATATAAGAAATATGTTATGTTCCAATGGTATATAGCTACCTCAGAGAGGTAACTATGTGCTCTATGAGGCACCTAAAGCTTATTTATAAATTTAGACAAACAAAACATCTTTGACATCAGTTCAGTCTGTCGATAACGAGGAGGGTCTTGTGACAGGCTGCAACAACCAATGTCTATGTAGGCAAAAACAAAATAGAACTGCTAAACACTCCTGCCTCTTTCCTCCACAGTAAAATTAACATGACTGAATGCAAGGGGAAGGAAAAGAGGGTATTTGGGCAGCTATTGCAAAGGCCACCCTGTCATGGTGCCTGCAAGCACTTCAGCCTGAGGAAGTAAATACAGAGCCCTGCAAAGGGAGTTCAGATGTTGCTTCTGTGAGGGCATTACTGTGCAGACCCACCGGATGTATTTTTTTCATCTGCCCTCTTTAGGAAAAACCGTAAGACCTCCATCCTCCAAACACTACAACTACCTCCCATCACCTCCGCACAGGAACCGCAGGAGCGGCAACACGGAGCAGCCTGGAGATCAAACAGTATAGATCTCAGCTGGGATCCCTAAAGGACACATTTTAATTGGCTTAAATAATGGTTCAAACAGAATGTAGAACAAAAATTAATTTCCTTTAGGGTACAGTATTCACTGTCAGGGCAGCCCAGCCAGTTTTAAGCATGCTAACAATGTTGCAAGACCATGGGAGCCAATGGAATGAGCTATATTTTCTCATGGGGTCCACAGACTTGACATTGTTGTCTGTGCTAGTGGGGATGAAAGCTTAATTAAAGATCTAATCTAAACTCTGGCAAACGAACTGCCTTTGGATTTGAACTACAGCAGATGTGCTTCAGACAAAGGTAGGGAAGGATAAACATCTTCAAGGGGCCCTAAAGCAGCATATTTTGAATGCCGTCAGTGCTGCCTTCACTGAATACTGAGAGTTTTTCATGAAAGTCTATGCAAAACAACACTAAAGGCTCAGTCTTGTTTGCGCATTGATATTACACATATTGCCTTACATCTTGGAAAATCAGCTATTGTGCTGCCACAGTCATACTCCTCATCCATTTATTTCCCATGGATACATAATGAAGCAGAGGGTTAAGTCCAGCCCCACGTGAATAATCGCATCGCTTTAGCAAGGCTGGCACAAAGAGGTGACATTACAGCTCCCTGTACAAACCAGCGTGCTGCTCTCCACGGCTCGAGGGAAGCTCCCCTCATTGGGATGCAAGAGTACTTCAAAGGATCCTCTTTTAATTTGCAGCTGAGGCTCTACAGCAGCCTTGTTAAGATCTTCATTAATCAAAATTTACTGCTGCCCTCCCCAGGAGAGAAGAGAGATGAGCACTGTGGTATCAGAGGCAACTGTTGCAACCTGAAGGACCTTGATCTAATGCTGGCAAAAACTTGCTCAAATTCTGGAAGCCTAATTCTAAAGCTGTAATGTAGCTGCAGCAGGCACAGTGATAGATGGGTACAAAACCACCTCGGAAAGACCTTTGCACTAGCTTATGTGGGGAATGCATCATTACCAGGCTTGAGAGGTTCTGCATGGTAACCTCAAGTCTGCTTGAGCCTTCAACTTTCAGCAACATATAAAGATGTGAACCTAACTTGTAATGAGTCAGGTATCGAAGCAGCTTAAGTGCAGCAGCACATAATTCCATATGGGCTGATTTAACACGCTGCTTAGAGCAGATGTTTCTACCAGCAGCCTTCATTATTACCACATTACACCTAAGGTCTCAGCAGCACCTAAAATAACCCACATGGGAAAGACACAGGCATCTCAGTGCCCTTCTCTGGAGCTGTGAGAGTTCAGAAGCTGTGACACAGTAACGCTTGCAGACAATACAGTGATGCAGATCAAATACCACTCTAGAGAGACAATAAAATGAAATATCAAATAGTTGCTGAGAAAGTGAATAGTAACTTTGGTGCACTTCATCACTTGGGGACCAAAGGAAAAAAAGGCATATGATTATGCAGTTAGAATTGTTATATAGCATGCACACACATACTCGCACCCCACTAGAGTTTGCTCGGGCGAATTTTAATCCTGGAATTCCTCTACCTTTCAATGCTCGAGGTGGAACACTTAATATTTCACATACAAGAGAAGCGTGGAGGTCTGGCTATAAGATGTTATACATCATTTAAAAAATTTAACTTAAAGGGGTATTGAACTGTAGACCCAGATTTTAAAGTAATCTAATCACTGGAAGCAGTGTAATAGACACATTTTAAAAAAGTGAAATAACAAATATTTACCAATATTATTTGACAATGACAAACATGCTAGGCAGTTTTAGTTTTATACAGTATGCTGTAATAACACTTTCATTTTGGAAAAATACTTTAAAACAACCCTCTACTGGAATAAACTTTTTCCAGCTGAACACATTTTATAGCAACTATGGGCTGAAGGAAGAACAACTGTTCAGAGGATGTTACATTCACTGTATTTTTCCCCAGACAAAACTAATTAATTTACCTGCACTCTGCAAAAAGCTAGAGTCATATTTTTTCCAAATATTTTCAAGAATGGCCCCTGTGTGAATATTTGATACAAATATGACTTGCGTGAACGAAGTTAGCTATGTCAGTTCAAAGGTCAGTATCTCAAAAAAATAAGGCTGCAGGAAGCCTCATACCTCATTGTTTGTCCCAGCAGAAAATGAAGGTCACAAAGGCATAATAACCAAATCACATCTAAAAAAGAGCATCCCCAGAAGACCAGCATTCTGTAGCATGTTACCTATATTACATGCATACTACGTAGCACCCATTTCAAATCAGTTTTTATTATCAGTCTGTCACCATTTTCAAGTACAAATACTCCTCCTCTTATCACAGAAGGAGGAAAATAATAAAAGAAATCTCACCATGTCCAGTATTAGTTGCATGACCTCTGCCAGGGAGTCTCCTGTTGAGGGGAGCCTGTTCCTTCATTATGTTCCAGCCAGCATCACCTAGGCTTAGTGGCTTCCATCCACAGAGGTCAGTCTCGAAATCACATATAGTGTAATTAGCTGCTGTAAGAAGAACAAGAGATCCTTAAGTTGAACTTAATACAACAGTTTAATATCAAAACTATGACTGGTTTGTATTTGGGTGTACAGAAAGTCTTAAAGAAGCACTGGTGTGTTTCACTGAAATCCAGGTGATTCAGATGGACAAAAAGTTCTAGAATACAGGTAACAGGTCAGGCAGGCCCTTCTCAGTCAAACTCGGAACAATCAGAACTCAGAAGGAAATCCCCTATGAGAGAATAAACTATATCATATTAAATATGAGACCTGTACATAGGCTGCTGATAGATTATGAAAGTAACATTATATATTTTTAGCAGATGAATTTTACTGGAAAGTTAATTATGAATGTGTGGGAAAAAAATCAAATTTATTTAGTGCTTTAAATATACTGAAAGTAAAGATGAATTAAGCTTCCACTTAATTTACTTTTGAAAATGAGATTTATGAATTATTTAGGTCTCCTAGAAATTTTTATTGCAAAGTAAAAGACCATTTTCTGCGTTGGTATGGATTAGACCAACTTAAACTGTGTAACAATCTCACATACTCTTTCATTTCTTGAGTGAAACTAATTATTTTATAAGAAAATAGTATAATCTAAGAGTTTTCTTTCCTAGTCCAGAACAGTTTCACAAAGTGCTACACTCAGCTCTTTGGGTCACTTACCACAATTGTAAAAATTGGGTTTGAACTATACCTGGCACTTTCCAAAATTTCATGGCACATTTATCCTGTCATATCAGCCTCAGACATGATTATACATATTACTCCAATTTTCAGATTGTACAAAACCAAAATTAAATGCATCTTTGCTGAAACACCACGGTAGTAAAGGTACCAGTAATGCTGGTAAATGTCCAGACATTTTTTCAAACTTTATTCAAATCCAAACACAATTATAAAGGTAGGAAGAACGTTCATGGTGGTGTGCTTTTTATTTTTTTTTTTTTTTTTTTTTTGGGGGGGGGGGGAGGATAAAAAAATGTGGCTCCAGTTTACTAAATGTGATAATGTTCATCATGTTTTTCATTGCAATTGCACCTGTGTTTTCAAAATTACAAGCTCTATAGAAACAACCAGTCATGCAGAAACACTGGGCCAGATTCACTTACCAAGCCCAGCCATATTGAGTTTCTGGAAGTGATACTTCATTTTTAAAAGTATTAATATGTTAGGGAACAGCTAGGCTATAAATGTGAGTTAAACCCTATTGTCTGAGTTACCAGTTTCACTTAAATTTTATCCCTGCTTAACTCTGAAAACTTAAGGTGTGCTTATAAATGCTTAATCAAGCTTGAAAAAAAAAGTTCCGCGCTTTGGCTGGAACACAAATCCAAGTAAGACAGTTTCTCAGTTATTTTTTCATGGCTCAAACATTAATAATCTCCAAGAAATGCTCCTTTCCCACCAAAATAGTGCAAAATTTTTATTATTCACAGCCTTTTTCTACATTTTTTTTTTTGAACCTTCAAGAGATTATAAGGAAGGT
Organism: Numenius arquata; assembly: GCF_964106895.1. Classification (NCBI taxonomy): domain Eukaryota; kingdom Metazoa; phylum Chordata; class Aves; order Charadriiformes; family Scolopacidae; genus Numenius; species Numenius arquata. The sequence goes on along the minus strand of NC_133587.1, from coordinate 24,138,582 downwards.
TTCACTATCTATAGTTGGGGAAATAAATGACTGCACAACCTATATTTTTTGAGGACTCATAATGCACTTATGTAAGTTAGACAGCAAAGCATATTTCTGGTTTATTATGTCCTTTCCCACTGCACCTCTTACCATCAGCGCTTATATTTTTTTATTTCAAAGGGAAGATTTCACTGGATTCAAACTGCAGAAAGATTTTCCACATTCTGAAAACAAAACCAGTTAATTCTCATTTTTGAACATTCATTTATTTATAATTCAGAAAAACAGAAAGGAAATTAGAAAGAAATCAACAGTCTGCATTCATTTTAATAAAAAGCCAAGGCTGAAAATTTTTTTTTTCATATGGGTATACCAGTAAATCTCAACTAGTCAAAGAGTAAATTATTACACCAGTTCTGCAAAAACAATGACTCCAGGATGTAACAGAGAAAAATATGTTCCCCAAGCACAACTCCTTGAATTTCAAGAAATAAGTGGAACTCATTAAAGTCATAAAATACGCTGGAAAGATTTTTCAATAGAAAACATTTTTCTACTTTACTTTTTTTAAAAAAAAAAAAAAGGAAACAAAGCACATATTCCAAGAGAATTGAGAGGTTAAATGGAAATGTTTTTTTCTTTGACTAGCTTACTCTGCCTTTCCCAGCTCCTCTTGATCCTCTTGGGGGAAAAACAAAGCTAGGCTGGTTTACCAGTCAATTAACATTACTTCAACTTTGCTAGCCTGTAACTGGATGAAGCTTTTCAATTCTACTCTGGTAGCTAAATCAAATGAACACAACTGGGGACACACAACTTGTGTCTCCATCAGGTTGTTGTTCCCCCGACTAATAGTATTAAATGAGGAGGGCTGCTACCCTCGCTCAGTGTGGCAGCACCCCAGCTCCTATGGAATTCGGGCTATAAACTATTTGTATGATAAGCAATGAAAGCACCTCTGCGTGATTAGTTTGGCATTTATATTTTGCCATTTCTGGCTAATATTCAATGTCATTTTTGGAAAGGGAGTCTTATGTTGACCACAGGTCTGCAGAGGGTACACTTACTTTGAGGTAACCGCTCTGGTGAAACAGAAAGATGATGCTACCCAGTGTTCATAAGCAATGAAGAACTCTGAAAATAATATGGGCACAGCTTCTTTTTCTCCACATGCACATACAAGATTGATGGATAGATACTGACAATTCCAAACAATTTATGTGTCACCACAAACACATAAATGTGTAGTCAAAAAAACGTTTCAGACTAAAAAATGCTCTATTTTTAAAGTTGACTGGTAATAAAAGGATTTGCATATGTGTTTATAGAAGGTTTCAAGGATTTGCCATTGTAAATTGCTATACTGTAAATGAAATGCAGTAAAAGGTATACAGCTTTAAAATTATACAACTTTCCTTCATTCTACATATATTTAATACATAAATGATACAAATCCTATGAAAGGCTGAGAATATTTAAGATAATACTAAAGATGCAGAATTAAAACCAGACAAGTTAAAGACAGGTGTTTTAAGGAAGTTTCTAATTAAGTTAAATGGAAGGTGATGTTCTTTCAGAAACAGCTCTAGGAAGTCCCACCCCACAATCATTTCCAATCTACATGAATGCTGATGAGTAGGATTGCTAACTACTGATTAATTTGGGATGTTTTTATATATACTGTGCATGTTACATATAAATAATGTATAATAGTATTAAATATAGTGCTTTAAATATTTGTTATTTGCCATGGCATTTCATGCAAAACTTCCTTTATATTAGGCAGGAAATGAAGCACAAAAGGGGTCTTCTTAATCCTTTAAATGATCTAAGTACTGTATGTCACTTTCTCCATTTTGAATATATTAACTAGACTTTGATAACTTATTATCAGTCACTGTGAAATAAGAAATCTGGAAGTGATCTCAAATAATTGGCGTCAAAGACAACAATGAAAATGTAGAATTTAATACTAAAAACATTAATTTCACAATTTGTCACATCATTAGATTCACTGATTTCAAAAAAACTACTCAAAGGTGGTGACTAGGAAACAGGTACACACATAAGTAAAGTTCCTAATTTTTCAATACTTATAAATTTCATTTACTTAAATATATATTTATGTAAGCAGGCAGAGATTAAATAGAAAGTTTAAGGATAATTTTAAAACATATATGTATTTGATCTTGTAATAAATTACATTATTATAAGACCATTCATTCCAAATTAACAAGAGCGAAGAGAAACATTGTTTTTTCCTTCCCCATTATAATGAAGCAAAGAAAATCCTCAAAGAAGAGGGAAATGCTTCACGTTGCTGAGTAAGAGCTGTCTGCCTTTGTTTTCATTCAGTGTGGAGATCTGTCAGCTCTTTCAGGACATGAGAGTACTTCATCAAAGGAAAATACTGAGGATGTGTCCAAGGACAGATGCTAAAATACCTAAAAGAATAGAGGCTAAAATATGCAGTATTGTACCAGATAGGAATTTTTACTGAAAATTAATGTGAAGAAATGTAGTGCACTCTAAATACCATGGAGGACAATTTCAAGATCATGTAGGAAAAGTACCTAATAGGAGGTAGGTACTCCTAGTACAAAAAGAACAAAAGACAGAAATAAAGGATGATTTTTCCTTTAGGTTTCTTTTGTTCAAGACTGCAGAAGATGTCAGAAAGATGAATTTTCTAAGCCAACCAAACTGCTGAAGAGCTATATTCCACCTTTAGGGTCCTCATTCCTGAAAATGAATATATGAAGTACCCAAGACAATATTAGCCATTTAAATGGGCCAACTTTAAAAACAGTTATTGTTATTTTAGAGATAGTTATTTTTTTCTATCTTTCTTTTAGCCAGTAGTCAGAGCAACATGCGACTACTATGGGTTACTTATATTTTAGAAGAGCACCTCTTTTCACCTTTTTTTGAGAGGTCGAGTATACTTTTGTGCACTGCTCCAACAAAATGATACATCTTCAACCTGCAAATGGCTCAACACAGAGCGAAGCACACAATCCCTATGTCTCAGGTTTATCCGAGTGTGATATTTTGTTTAAATTGAAGTGCACTAGGAGTTAGTGGAGAATCAGTGCGATGTGATAAACCAAAGGTAACTGCAGGGGCAGCAGCAGACAGGGGAGCACTAGGGCAACCTGTTGAAGAGGGATTTGCACTGTCTGGGGCTCCTGTCAGTCCTTGCCCCAGCACCCTAATTCTGGAGGTGCCACAAAGGACAGTGTTGAGACTCCCAGGCCATTCTCACTTTTCTTTCTTCTGCTCACTCTCCAGTTTTTCTAACCCATCCACATGAGCACGACAGAAATGATATTCTCAAGAGTGAGTGCTACTGCAATTTTTCTTTAACTCTAAAATACTGACTATATTTAGGTTATTTCGGCTTTCAGCTACACAATACCAATGCCCAGTGTCTGAAGCACAGGGGTAAAAATAAAATAAGAAAGTGTAATTCAATGCATGCAAAAAGTAACTGCCTGTAGGCATTTAGAGTTGCCTATATTTTCACTTTGTGTAGTACTATAAACAGCTACCCTTCAACTGGGACAATTATTTTTCATCGTCCTTTTAAATCTTAAAATTATTCTTCTGTATTCCCAGTTATGATTCACAATTCTCTCACATTATTACCAAAGTGGGAACAGAAAATTGGTGAGAAATAAATTCCAATTTATAAAGTACTATTCGCTCTCATTCCATCCCTCTTCCTAAGGAGCACGAGACTACTCTCTGCACTCCTGCCAGCACACATACAGAGCTAGCAGCGTAGGATCAAGTCTTGTAAAAATGGAAAACGGATGTCAGAGAGGGATCCCCTATAGACTTTAATGTTGGCTTAGACTCCACCCAGAGATAGAACAGTATAAACCTTCCTATTTGAAATGTAATTTCAACATTTGCACATATTACTCATTTCAGAGATGTTTCCTGCACGGCTTTTTAAGTGATTGAAAAGATTAAAGGTTCAGACTGTGAGTTAAAAAAACCTCATAGTCACAAACAATTCCTAAAGTCTTCTCATGAAGTTTGAAAATAAAACCTGTCCTTTATCCTGAGTGACACTAAAAATATTAATTTCCTCCTTCCAGAGGGAATGTATATAATTACCAATATCTGAAATATGTTCACAATTTTCATCTATAACACACATTTAAGTGTTACTACCACAGTCAAATGTACATACAGATGCATGCTGTATAATATTAATTTTAGAAAGAACAGGGTCCCTAAAACTCCTTTCACATGGAGCTCTAAAACATTTCAGAATCATTAGAGACATCTTCCAGTAATTTTAATTATTTTTTTTCTCTTGAATGTACAGTTGAAACTGTGGCTTCTAAGCAAAGTTACCTTCAATTGAAAATATCATGACAAATGTGTAGTTCCTGAACGGTAGCCGATTTGCACAGTGATTTGAATCACCATTCAAATATCATGTCACCTAATGAATTTTCTGACAATAAATCATAGACAATCTAAATTAGAAAAGTGTTCAAACAACAAACCCCAAAGCAGATTTCAGTCCCTCTCAGATTAGGGAAGTAGATGTTATAAATGTTGTATGTAGGGAATACATTTAAGAAAAAAATACCGAAATGGTGCATTTCTGCAGACACTTAAATTATTGTCTGGATTCAAAACATACTGATGAGGCCAGACAGAGAAACAGAAAACAATGAGAAGAAGAAAATTCTATGAACACTGTAACTAACCTGTACATCATTAAATATCCTGGTGAAAAGAAGCCATATAAATAATAATTAGGTTTTTTAGCCATTTCTTGGATAGACCTCTTAGGTTTCACAACGCTCAGTGTCCTTCTAAAGCAATGCACTTACAGCAGGCTGCTGGATCTTCATCGCTACCGTCAGAACAATCCAGGTGAGAATCACAGGCTGATCCAGGCTCCATGGACTGCCCATCAGTGCAGGTAAATTCTTCTATGGAGCAGAAACCTGGTGGCTCTGATGGTGTAGCATCCAAGAGCTGGATGCTATTCAAACATATGAAACTTGCTCTGCTTTGGAATGTTCCTTTAAACATAAGCTGTTATAACAGTTAAAATATTTGCATTAACAGAAAAAAGAGCGAAACTGGTTTTTATCTCCATAAAACAGTAATGTGCTGTGTGTAGAAAGCACTGGATAGCTTCCATTACCGAACTACAACAAATTTCAAACCAGAAGCTGAAATTTTGTATGACTATCTCATGATGAATTTTCTGAAAATTGTCAGCTTAAATGGTTTGACAAATTCCAAGAATGAAGTTAAGTAGAAACCTATTTTAAAGAAAAACTCCTAATCTCATAACCATTTGGTTAAAAAGTTGCAAAGCCTTTGTGATTTTAAAAGAGTCACGAGAAATGTAACACCTTAAGGACTCCATCTTCTGCTCTGAAGTCTCTTCAGAACCTCATTTTGCAGATGCCCAAGAGAAAAAATTACAGTTACACTCACAGGTGAATAAAATGGGTTAGGAATTGTCCTCGGACATGAACTGCAACAGCGTAGCTTAATAACCAATATCTCTTTCACCTCTTCAGAGAAGATGGCTGCATCCAGCCTATGCAGTCGGATTGGTCCCTGACTGATAATAACCCTTAAAACTGTTCCAGGGACATTTAATCTTCAAGAACTGAGCAAATGCCTTTTTCACTAATACCTTTAATTTTTCTAGCTGTGTTGGCAGCTGTATATCCACTTTGACCCATTCCTTCTTAGTCATGATGTTGGTTTCCCATAAGACATGTTCCTCCTGTAAAATGTTGAACATAATGTTATAAAGCTGAATTTTGTTCCTCCATAAATTATCAAGGCCATTTTTTGTCCTTAGTCTTTTCATATCCTAGCCAAACAACCACTATATACAAAGTGGCTCTATGTGAGAGCTTCACATAGTCATGTGCAATCTTTGCACTGAACTCTATGGGGGAGTAGGGAAACAAGACATGTTTACTGGATTAAACAGGCTAGTAATATAATTATCAGGAGTTGGCTTGGTAAAATTAAAGTGAATTCATATGTAAATTAAGCCATTTTATTGCTGAATTTAACAATGATTCCATGGTGCTCTCTTTTCTTATATTATGTTGTATTATAATTAGATTTAGTTTTCCTAGAACTTAATTTGGGGCCTGTCGAAATTACCCAATAATCTGTGCTAAAAACTTTTTTTTTTTTTTTTTAAATCTGTAAAACAAGCAGGCAGAGTACTATTTAAGAAGTCCTTGTCATGTTCTGAGTTACCTCAATCCCTATTTTCACTCCACTTCCTAAGGAGGGATAACAGCGAGAATGCCAAATATGGTAAGGCTCCATTTATGCAAGCACTCCAAGCTCTTTCGACTCAATAATCTGACAAAACCAGCTCACACTCTTTCTGCTTCTGGTCATGATCTTAACTGGAACATGCTGAGGCCAGTATAAAGAAAAGAAATGTAGCAACGTGAACTTCATATCCCTAAATAAAATCTTTTCAAGAACCAGCTCCAAAATAGAGCAAACCCAGAAAGACAGGATGCAGGAAAATTAACACAGGCTATACATACAGACAGACTTTCAATTACAAACATGAATAGCGAAACCCCTTTTAGGATACTGTGTAAAGGATATTACAGAATTAGAGGTAGTTCAGAAAAAGATGCGAAGCAGGAGAAGAGAAATGGAAACTCTCTTGTATGGAGAGAAATTGAAAGCATAAAAATCAGTTTACCTTACAGAAGATAAATAAAAGGGGATATGATAGGTATGTGAAATGTTATCAATACTATAGCCAAGGACAGTTATCTTTTTTTCCTTTCGTGCAATATAAAAAAAGAGGAGGAAGATTCTGTCTACTGTTTGATAGACCACAAGGTCTGAGCCAGCAGAACAGTGGTATGATTTCAGACAGATAGCCAACTACTTATGCTCTTTTCCTACTAAAGCTTCAACTCTTTTGACACATTAACAAAGCTGGAAGACTAAACCTCTATTGAATTTTCATTTCGTTCAAAGACCAGTTTTTTAAAAACTGCAGGACAGGGCCAAGCCAATACCCTAATTCCAAACACTAAATGACATAAGAAATCAAATTTGGATAAACCACGACATACTTGATTTCAGAAATAAAAATCAGTATAGGATATTTGTCAACTTGTTCATGCGATAGATATTCAGCAAAAGTCTTTCAATGACGAGGACACTTCATTCTGCGTAAAACTTGCTTCATTTTGCTAAATAATTCAGCTTCCAAAGAAAATCTATTAATGTTATTAGCCTACAATAGCCAAAAGACACAGAAAAGGAACCATACATGGCAGGTTAAAAACAGCCTGTGGTCAAATGTCTGCTTTTAAAAATACTTTAGTTAATGTATTCCCCCTCACGTATATATAAAAACCCTTCAAACACATTTGTATACCTTGTGGGAACACTCTACATTTGCTGTTTATTTGATTGGATGCATCTGGACGCTATAATTTTGTTCACATTCAATTAACAGTTTAGATAGCCATGACCATCTTTCTCTCAAAATTACTTTAATAAAAACAGCTCGTAGCAGTGAACTTGATTTTTCTGTGCGTATGCCAGTATCCAGACCTGCTAGTGCTGGTTTTTTGCATTGCAAGCTACAAATCACCTCAGATGCAAAAACTTTTTAAATTGGCTGTTGTTCCACGAAACAGGCATTACCCTCTGATTTTATACAGCTTTAATAAACCAATAATATTATTTATCTTCCTCACAATGTTTTCTCTGTAGTAACCTTCCTGCTCGTCAGATTTTTTCTACCTCTTCCATGTACAAATAGGTTAACTCCTCCAGCACATTCCTTGTATCTTTAGCCTTCTTTTAAAATGTTGAATGTATTGCTTTTTCAGTACTTTCACTCAAGATTTATTTCGGTGATGCAGGGGAGCAGTTGCTCAAAACACCTTCACTCTATTCCCCTTATTGCGATGTATTACTATCTATAAACAATATTTTGTAAAGCTAAATTGTGTGTAAATGGGCAACAATTGTTTCTTTTTCCTGCAATGTTTTTTTCAAGATAACAGTACTCAGATTTGAAGGATGGAAGAGAAAATCATTACTTTTTCTTATCAATTCCATTTATAAAATACAACTTTTTTTTTTTTTTTTTAATTTTTGTCATTTCTCTACAGATACAGTCACTGCTGGGCACCTGCACTCATCATTTTGTCTTTGCTACTCTCATTTCAGAGACTAATTTGGATCAAATGCTTGTTTGTTCCCTCCCAATCATTACCGGATCACCTTTAACTTCTGCAGAGGAGTGTACTTGCATGGTTTTTGCAAGTGTTTCTGCACACTTAAAGAAATTTTAGTGCATTAGGCTACAAATATGCCTGCACTCATAAACATCAGTCGAAATTATCTTTTGTTGTTTAGCGTTCATCTGTTTTGTAAGCCATACAAGATGTAAATATTAAGAAGATAAAAGAAGAAGTATAAGCCTATTACTTAATGTGAGGAATGAGAAGGTAATTAATGGCAAATGATAGACTGAAGACAAAATTCTCATCTTTGGTTTCAGTTTGTTCCAGTTTGAAGTAAAACCGAACCAATTTTCTGTTCTGTAACTTTACATCCTAGCTAGGCCTCCTCTAACTCTCTGAAATTAACGGCATATTGTGGAGAAAACTGCTCGTTCTCAGAATGATAAGACCAATGTTTGTGCTCCATGCCAAGGAATGGTATGCAGAGAGGCCCTTGCTTATACTTACTGCTATAACAACCAAGGTCAGCCAATTTCGTTATTTGCCCCTTAGAGGGTGGGAAATGGAAAAATGTAGAGGGGTCACATCAGTGGGGAGGAGGGGAAAGGACAGGTGACCCAAACCTGACCAACTGGGGTATTCCATCCCATCTGCCCCATGCTCAGTATAAAAGCTGAAGGATCAAAGGGTCAACCCTCCTTCTTCGATGGCCGACGTCCAAAGAGGACTCTGTCTGTTCATCTGCCTTTGATCCTGATCCGTGAGTTCCTGACTCCAGAGCTGGAATCCAGTTCCCATTCGTCACTGAGTCCAGTCTGGGACTTCCCCAGTGCCTGCCGGTGACGTGACTGTCATCCTGGGAGCTTTACACAGTTTTGTATATATTGTATCTATTTCATTATTTTCTTTTTTTTTGTTTTGTTTTATTTTAATATTAATTCTTCATTAAAGTAGTTTAGTTCATTCTAAACTTCTAAATCTCCTTATCTCTTCCTCTCCTCTCCTCTCTATTGGGGAGAGGGAGAGGGGGGGAAGGGCCATTTGTCAGTCTGGTTTTGGTAAATTCGGCCAAAACCACGACACAGTTTTCACTGAAAAGTTTCAAATTTATCAGGAAGTTAATAGACAGTTAATACTGTTAATATTTTATGTTAATAATACAGGTGATATTGCCAAATGTGAATGTGAACACAGACTGGAATAGAAGAACAATATTACGAATATATATAAGTCAGAAGTACTGAAACTGGAAGGGAAACCGGAAGTTTTAATGTTGATATGTTACTATCAACAATTAACTCTGAGAACCTGAGGAGAATCTATAGGAAACTAGAGAACTGTGAGAACAAAGGGTATATATTGAGGGAAAAATACAGACTATGCAATTATAGCCAATCGGCTGAAAGTTGACAACTCATAAAATACTGGAACAAATTGCTAACAATAATCTTGGAAGTAGCTAGAGAATTAGAAAGTGAGAAACCTACCTTAGCTACTTCTGATGAGGAACAAGTCACATCACATTTTTTTCATCACAGAGTTGAAAAAGTAGAAATTACTTTACTTTTTAAAGGCTTTTAACATAATGTCATTGGACACTCTTGAAGCAAATTAAGGAAATTTGGTGCAGACGGAATTACTCTAAAATGGGTGTACAAATAGGAGTGTGACCTTATTTAAAAGGGGAGTTGTCAATAGTTTTCTATCAAACTAAAAGAAACTGATAACAGGGTTCTGCATAGGTCTGGTTCCAGGGCCTGGCGTAGTTGTAGTGCTGACTAACTGTTTGGATAGTGGAATGAAAAATAAAATTGAAAAAAAAAATAAAATGTGGATAACGCTAAATTGTGAGGAATTACAAACACCCTGAAGGACATTGTTAGAATGTAAAATCATCTCAGTATACAAAAAACAGTTTCAAACCAATAACACAAAGTTCAAAGACATGAATCACAGTCAGGAAGGAAAAATTAAATGTTCAACTGCAGTATTACTGAATGAAGAGCAACGTTGCTAAGCCAGCAATAAAACAGGAAACGTTCTGCAGATTATCATGGACTGCAAGTTAAATATAAGTCAAGAACAGGTTACTGTCAACAAAAAGAGTCCATTTCCCTTATCTTTCTTTGTAACCAAGAGCAATTTAAATTCCCTGACTTCCAACTGATGACATAATGTCTATAGTAGAAAATACGTTGACTCATCTTTGGCCTCTCTGTGGAAAGGGTGAGGAAGACTAGGGGTACTTTCCAAGATCTGTGGTGCTTGTCCTCTAAGAACTGTGCATTAAATGTAATCCGGTCTCCCTTTGCATCAGGCCTGTTGGTGCCGGCACGTAGAAGAGTTGTTCAGAGATAAGAGGTTCTGACCAACAAATACAGTTAAAGGGGGTGCAGGGAAACTGCATGGTAGTGGACTGCGAAATTGAGAGGTTATTTTGAATTACAGCCTCCAGGACAGCATCTCCATTGTCTTTCAGGGTCAGAATCAGCACTCGGTTCTCACTTATCTTTCTCTGTATTTGGTTAGTTTTGAAGATTTGTTTGTTTTCATAAACAACTTAACAATTCAGTAGCAAAACGTGTAAAAGCTACGCCTCCATTTCAGTTTAAGAAGTCTTTAATATGAGTTTTGTTAATGTTAAATATGGAGTTTGGTTTTGAAGCTACCATCAGAAGCTTGTGTTTCTAAAGACTTTTCTGGCAAATTTTCTAGTATGAGTAACTCATATCAGCTTTAAATAAGTCTATGTGCAATAAATACATTTCTGACTGAAGGAGAAATTCAATAACTAAACCATCAAAGGCTAAGAGAAGCTGTGGAAACACTAGACTGAACTGATGTAATAACTGCCAAAAACATTCTTCTAATGCATATGTAAGGAACTGACTAACAATTAAGTAAATCTATGGGAACTCAAATGCCAGTTTTCCCATGTTTTTAGCTCACAGGATTTTCTCTATTTTCAGGGAAAGGAAGCTCTTAAATTGGATCTATTGATGTTATTTAGCTGAATGATAGAAATCAGTATTCCTATTCTGTCTCGATGTTGCCATAGGCATCATACCTGGGAAATTACTGGCAAGTGCTATGGCACAAATCTCCACCACGCATTCTGACCAGAACACTGATAATGTTACAATTCCTTGATACGGTAATGGGTGATAGCAAAATACAACTATTCCCTTTTATAAATGAAAAATGAGCAAGAGCCTGGAGTTGTTTTCATGAGTACTTGAAAACATAATGGGCAAGAAATAAGGCATTTCCATCACCTGTTCCTGTATTTAGACCCCTCAATAGTGTTACACCTCAGGGCTTTTTTTTCATCTTATCTTTGTGAATGAAGTGGATCTGTCTCTTTAAATACTTGTATTGTTGGGTGAAACTAATTCAACTCCAACATCAAGATATGAGAGCCATTAACTTAATGAGACCAGCTCTACTGCTCTTGCTTTCATTAAGTAGCAGTACAATAGTATCAATATTAACTTATTAAACAAGACTTTAAAAAGGGAACATTCTAACAGCAGAAAGCCTTCACAGGGCAAGGGAGGTAAGAAAAACGGAAATAGTTATCATTGCTCAACTGGCATTTGTGCTTCAGTTAGACATGGCTATTTTATCTAATAATAGGCAGAAGAAAGGAAAATTATGGCTCTGAAACACGGGCAAAGCAAATCAGGTGGCCAGGAAAGAGCTTTCCAGACATTCTGAGCCAGCAACTTTCCTTTTTTCTCTGTCTCCACACAGAAAAGCATTAATTTTCCCGTTTCCAGAATGGGAAGAAGGCTAGAAAAGCTGTTACTATAGATTTTTTTCCCCATGAAATCCCCAAAGTATTTAATTCTGTAACAGCTGGGTTTTGTCCTTTAAGTCTTATTGCAGAACATTCACCCATCAAATTAGTTTATACCTGAGATGGCAAATACCCAGGTTTTACGATTGCATAGATCAGTGGAACAATACCAAGTTGCTGTTTTGCACAAACTTGGGGTGCAGGCAGACTTCCCTGCGCTTTGGCTGGTAACACCTGGGCTGCCTATCTGAAAATGAATGCATGTTTCTTCTTACCTGATTATTAAACAGCACCGCCTTGAGAACGCTGCTATCTGCCATCCAGTAATGAAACTGAAAGCGGCAGTTCTTGCTGGAGCAATGACACACCGAATTGTTAAGATAAGCACTTTTGTATAATGCATTGACATTCACTTCTAACCACTCAAAATGGCCTGAAAAAAAAAAATAAAAATTAACAGGTGCAACTTTTCACAAGACAAATATTTTTTCTGAGTCTATGAAAATAAGGACTCTCTTCCTGTAATTAAACCATGGGCCCATCCTCTCAACAATGGAGTCTGACTGTCATGCTGATGATGTGACTTGCATGCCATCTAAGTGTTTCCTATTAAAAAGGTAGATATTTATCTTCCTTTGACTCGCAGATAGCCCCAGCAACCAAGAATTACGTCAGTTGATGGTATCTTGGAGTTGTCACTTTGCACGTTAAAAGCTGTAAGCAGCCCCACCTTCAGCTCAGCCTCTTTACGTTTACAACCATTCAATGCCTAATCACAAATTTAATTGAAAACTGGGGTTTCTTCCTTCTTCCACTATGCAAAAACATTCCAGGAAATATGTTTTTTTACAATGATACTTATGTACACTCTTCAAAATTAAAAATAAAATGGAGGGGGAGGGGAAATGATTGGGGAGGGAGGGGGAGAAGGAAGAGGAGTAGTATTTTGCCTTATTGCTACAGGAGACAGTAGCATCTCCACCATGTAATCAAGGTCTTTACTTCTCAGTCAGAATTTCTGCACCAAAATGTTGGAAGCATATTGTCTTCCCATCTGAAGGAGAAAAGTAATTTCTGCTCTTCTTAACCTACTGCCCCTTATAAAAGCATTCCTACAGTGATCTAAGAGTATTCCATCACCTCAGCAGTGTCTTATATTTGTCAGAAATAAAAAGGCTAAATACTTTTTACCAAAGAAATCACGTCTTTTTTCCTCCCTCCTGAGTCACTGAATATTTTGCTGCCTTCTGAACCAGCTATTAAAATAACAAACAAGGATTGATTAAAGGTCTTAAGTCCACTGTTTCTGTGTTTATGTCTCTAAACACAACTTATCTCAAATGCAGTTACACAGCAGAACTGTTACACAGTTCATTTCAAACTGAAGGGATAAAGTGCCATTTCACAAGGAAAATGATCAATTTTTATAAGGGACCACACTCTTTTCCTTTTGCTGCCAGTTTACTCTTTTCATTACACAACTTTTTATACTGAAATACGTGGTTATAATTTCATTGGAATTCAGTTTATAATTTCATGCCACAGTGATTAACATTGATATAAGGAAACATTACAGATTTAACCCACCACCATTCTGTTTTAGAGATCAACTAAGCACCTCTGCTTCTATGGCTACTGCCTTGTGAAGAAGAGAAATATGCATCAACATCAGAATTTACACTACCAGTTCTTCATTTAACTTCAGAGTTCTCTGATGCCATTATAAAACCAACCAATTTGATTTTCTGAGCCAAACGATAATTAACATTCCTTTCATTCTTTCAATTTAAATTTCTGAATCTTTAAGAACAGGGCAAAGTGGAGCTGACATGATTTTTCGATAAGAAAGCAAGTGAACAGCACTAGATAAACAAAAGTTCTATGAAACATCCAGAATGATCCTGTGTTCTTAAGGGATACTGACCATTCTTCAGGGAATATGTTTTATCCAAGTATTGTGAATGCTTCTGAGACAAATTGAGGCCTACTTTCAGAAATTAAGATCCCACATACTCCTAACCTGAAAATATTGATTTTTTTTTATTATTATTATTTTCCTCTTCTCTGTAGCCTGTAAGAGTAGAACCATGTCAGTTTAACTGAACAGGCAATAAATTATGATACTCTACTTATTTGTTTCCATCTTCCAGGGATTTCTTTTTTTATTACTACTTTTAGCCAACAACTACCGAGTAGCTTTCTAAACATTAACAGTATTAGGAATGTTATTCTTTCATTTGTTACAAACTTTGCAGCTCTTCTTTAAGGTCTGAATTTCCCTCAGTTCACCACACTACATAGCATGTTGCTGTGTTTATGCTCTGACCTTCTTTACCTCCTGTTCTCTTGAACTTCCATGACACTCTCTTTCTGAAGTGCCAAACTTTCCCATGTTTTTAGAAGTAGAACAGGAATCCCAGAAACGCCACTTCATTCCTGCCAATGTGGTAGTAGGGTTATCGAGTCAGACGTGTGTGTTTCTGGCAAGAGATGCAGGGCTCATTGCCAGGACAAAGAGTGTAGACTTTAATATCTTTCCATAGAGCCTTTTATTTTCCCCATGTGTCTGCTTAATCAGGTTTTAGACTGACAGTCTTGTTTCCTTCAGCTTTGAAGACAAATTTTGTCTGTTGTAAGCAAAATCCTGGAGTGCTGTGGAAAGATCATCCACTGGCAGCAATGGAGCCCAACTGGAATCAGAGCTCACAATTTACTCCTGATGTGGCCCAGTGTCTTCCTAGAGCTCGGGTGGGCTAGTGAACCTGCCTGTATTCTGATACACTGAATATTCAAAGCCTATAAATACTTTGCTGCTTGGCTCCAGCTTAACCATTTTGTGACCAAAATCTTTTGTTACTCCTTCTCCTTTAATTCCTGTTTGTTTGGGTTTTTTTTTTTTATTTCATTAAGTACACAACTTTGAATCGCACTACTAGTTTTAGACTAACAACTGAGCCTTCAGTCAACACTGAACCACAGAGTGGGACCCTTTCTTTTCTGGCAAGTTCTCTTCCACAGCAGGCTCTGAACTAGTTGCCTGCCACCTTCTCACTCAACCATTTTGAGGAAAGAAGAGGTCAAATTTGAACTGCTATTGTTTCTACTCTTTGGAGATGTTTTTTCATGAACTGACAAGTCATAGGTGAAATATTGAAGAAAAAGAAAAAAAGTGTAATGTAATAGAAGCACATTATCTAATGATTTGGCTGTTTTTTCATGTTTAAACTTGAGGGATTTTTATCATTAGTCCTCTGACATGTTGGCTTTAAAAGCCATAGATCTTCCTTTGATTTCTTTTTGCATCTCATAATCTTTGTTTTTACTGTGCAGAGAATTGCTTTCATTAGTTCCTTATTAAAAAAGTGTTACCCCAGATGTAGGAAACTAGATTAATCCAATGTAAGAAGAATGAACTATGGAAAGTACATAGCATCCTGGAAATATCAATAAAGAAAAAAGCAACACCACCTAAGTATTTTCTGAACAATATTGCAGAGGAATATAGAACCTCCATAATTTCTCTAGTGTCAAAAGCTCTTAAGAGGGAAAGTTATAGAGAAAGTGCCAACAATACAACACTGGAGAAAAGAAGCAATAAAAGAACAAAGAAAAAGAGTTCACCAAGGAGAGAATGCATTTTATTAAATTTAAGAATACCATGAAAGGGAGATTATTCAAAGCCTATAAGCAATCCTTTCTTTATAAATATAATTGTCTAGCCCTCTGCTTTATAATTTAGTTTCTTACCTCTCTTCTATTTATAGTAGTGAAAGCTTTGATCAAAATCAGAAAGTAAAGCTTAGTCGAGCTCTATTTGCATTGCAAGTTTGAGCCCTCAAGCATGGCATTTTTGCAGTTTGCATACCATTTCTTTAGTTTTTAGAATTTTAGTTAATATTCAAGCTCTTCATTTATGCTTCAACAAATCTACATGAATAGAAATATTGAATGTATTGAGGTGAGAAATCATAGTTCAAATTTTTCAATACTTTCCAATATTAAATTCTGTGTGTTGTCTTGGTGCTTATTTTTTCTCACATTTTTTTATTCTCCTTTACAACATGGAAGCACAGAGAAGTACTTCAGTGCAGTTGTTGGTGTTATATGTTCAGCCTACTCAGTTACCTGTGCATATTTATACAATAATGCCCAAGAAACTATACAACAGACGTTTCAAAATGTGTTCTGTTTCAATAGACATTGCTTGACTGGTGACCTGGTCTTGTAAAAGACACAGAATTTCAGTATCTTTTCTGTTAACACAATATTTCCATAAAAGTGAAATCCATACCCATAGAGGTATCATGTTAAGGCATGGCACTGATACAACACCTTTCACAGAGATTTTTAAAATATAATAAAATGAAAAGTCTCTTTTTTGATAGATATCCCAGTGGAGATTGAAATGTGCTGTGGGTCTTTTTTTTTTTTTTAAGCTAAGAAAAAAAAACCTACTTTACTAGTCTATATGCTCACCACTGTACATAAATGTCAGCATGTAAAAATTCATCTTAATAGAGTGTATACACTCAAGCGCTTCTGTTTGCTATTCCATTATGATCTGACTTATAGTTACTAGAGTGTATTGAAATGCATGCTAAAATTAGTTTAAAAATCTTTCCAAAATGAACACAATATCTAAGCATTCATCCCGCTGCTCAATGAGGTGCACTTCGTTTCTGTGAGCTCAGAGTTCAAGCAATCATCTCCACACGATCAGTTCTTCAAAGCTAACTCACAAATTATACCATTACCACTAGTGCTGCTTAACTCCTATATGAAGGCAGTCTCAGTAGATAAGCCAAACACTTAGGTGACAAGGAGATTCCATTTCACATTACAACACTTAGACATTTATATTCACTAAGCTTTCAAAAACCTTTCCCATAAACCCATGGACAAGCACTACACAGTGACTTCAAAACAAGTCCTGTTTTCACTTATGAAAATTGCAGCTGGATTAAATTTGTTTTTAAAATTAATAAACTATTTTGGATGATAAATGTTTCTCTACAGCTCCCTTAATTAAAGATTTGAAGTGAATTTCCTGACTTTTTGCTCAAACATAGTAGTAATACGCAAGTAAAACTACCAAGCATCAAAACCAAAACAAATCAGAAAATGCACACACAAGGGCTGCAGGCTTAGATGGATTTAATTTAATTTCACCAAATTGTTGCATAGATCTCATAGAAAGAATTAACTGGAGAATATATCAGTTATCTTTTTATATGGAAATTTTTACATTGAAATCTTTCATGTTTTACCAGCACGGTTGCCACAGCACCCTGACTAAATGGTCAAAGCAAAAGCTAATTTAAGTCCAAAATACATACAATTACTTTTCAGGGGTTTTTTTCTGTTTCTACATTGGGTCACCACCTTGTCCTAAAAAGCACAATGTTCTTGACAGCTAGTAATTGTGCATTAACTTAGATTTCCCACCTTCAGTGTTGTTGCTCCGATCATTTAGGAAGGAACAGGTGGCAACCTTGTGCCCGGCTTGCAGTTGTGCCAACAGATCAGGCTCAGTCGGTTGATCTGAACGCCACTCGCACACACCAAGCTCAAAACTGGAACTCTGCGGTGCTAAACGACAAAGAAAAGCAATCACTTAGCTTCTTAAGAAGCCATTATTCATGAGACTACTTCCCATTAGAAACAGATGTTTATTAGACTACTTGACAGCATTTCTGTCTCTGGTTACTTAAAAGCGTCGTGTATCACTGAGTGCTGTCTAATATTTCAGGCTGCCATCTTTAATGATACCATTTTGAAAAGTCGTTCCCCAAAGATGGATGCTTCTTTCAGAGCAATGCAGCGCTCTTTACATTAGCCAGTTTTTGCAACCTTCATGAAATCACTTCTGCAGAGAGAGTTGCCAAGAAACATAAAAAAATACATGTCATAACAAGAAATACCCACTTACTTTTCTAGATGATAGATATAGAAAAATCACTTCTAACTGAGAGGTTAAACTCAGCAGCATCTCCACATACTTGCAACAGAACGCTTTTATCTATAACAAAAAAATTTCTGAATACATCACCACATATTTTCAAGAACTGTTTAAGGGCAAATCAAGCCTGACTAATCTAGTGGCCTTCTAGAATGGAGTGACTGCATCAGCAGACAAGAGCTATGGATGTCATCTACCCGGACTTCTATAAAGCCTTTGATACAGTCCCCCACAACATTCTTACCTCTAAATTGGAGAGAGATGGGTTTGATGGATGGACTGTGAGAAGGATAAAGAATTGGCTGGATGGCTGTCAATGGCTTAATGTCCATTTGGAAACCAGTTATGAGTGGTATCCCTCAAGGGTCCATATGGGGACCAATACTATGAAATATCTTCTTTACGATGTAGATAGTGGGATTGAGCGTACCCTCAGCAAGTTTGCACTAAGCTCAGTGGTGCAGTTAATATGCTAGAAGGAAGGGATGCCATCCAGAGGGACCTTGACAGACTTGAAGAGTGGGTCCATGTAAACCTCATGAAGTTCAAGATCTTGCACCTGGGTCAGGGCAATCACCACTATCAGTACAGATTGGGGGACTAATTGGTTGAAAGCAGCCCTGCCGAGAAGGACTTGGGGGTGTTGGTGGATGAAAAATTGGACTTGAGCTGGCAACGTGCACTTGCAGCCCAGAAAGCCAATTGCATCCTGGGCTGCATCAAAAGAAGTGTGGCCAGCAGGTCAAGGGAGGTGATTCTGCCCCTCTACTCTGCTCTCGTAAGATCCCACTTGGAGTACTGTGAACAGCTCTGGGATTCCTGGCATAAGACAGACATGGACCTATTAGAGTGGGCCCACAAAAATTATCAGAGGTTTGGAATGCCTCTCCTATGAAGAAAGGTTGAAAAGGTTAGAGTTGTTCAGCCTGGAGAAGAGAAGGCTCCAGGGAGAACTTATTGTGGCCTTCCTCCTTTTAAAAAAGATGGAGAGACTTTTTAGCAAGGTCTGTAGTGACAGGACAAGGGGCAATTGTTTTAAACTGAAAGAGAGTAGATTTAGATGGATAGAAGTAAGAAATTTTTTACAATGATGGGGGTAAGACACTGGAACAGGTTGCAGAGAACACAACAAGAGAAGTTGTGGATGCCCCATCGCTGGAAGTGTTCAAAGTCTGGTTGGATGGGGCTTTGAGCAACTTGATCTAGTGGAAGACATCCCTGCCTATGTCAGTGGGGTTGGACTGGATGGTCCTTAAAGGTCCCAAACCATTCTGTGATTCTATGAAGTTTGAGGTGCCAGATTGTAGCTTCATAATTTGTGTAATTAATAATGGCTACAGAAAGAAAATCATGATTTTGAGCAGGATTGCACTACGATAATGGAAGTTCCATTTCTTAATATAACTGCGGGGGAAAGGCAAATCTTCTGGTTAAGACAGATTTTTAACTAACAGTCAAGGTATCTCAGGGAAAACATGGAGATTCCTAACCGGAGGAAACAATTTTATGTCAGTATATTGTCTACTGCACCTCAGAATTACTGTGTTACTCACAGTATTGACATCTCGGTGAAACGTCCTGTCCAGCTGATGCTACAAACCTCTAATTTCTTCCTTGTTCCAGTCTTGCATAAACATGTGCACTTTTTTCAAACCACGTGTATTAAGTGAGAAGACCTTGTGGAAAATTTATTTCCCATGGAAAATGCAAAATTCTAGAACAGTCTAGAAAGGGATGGATTTTGTCAAATTTCAACACTTGAAAAAAGTGGCAAATACATTAAAAGTTAATCAAGCTCCTCTTTAACCACTTTTTTAATTACTAAAACAAAATATTTTGATTCATTCTGCATTTTTTTCATTTAGTTGTAAATATTTCTGAGGCTGGTTATTTTGACAATAATCTCAATCTCTTGGGACAAAATACTTATTTCCCAGCTCTTAATTGTGCAGTACATCAGACGACAGTAAGATTAGTATTTTAGATTTTCTGACTCCCATCCCTGTAGCAGTTCATCTGAAAGACCCTGCATCTGGTTCTACAGCTGTGATGTTAAAGGCAACATGTTTGCATGTTTAGAATTAACGAAGGAATGAAGTTTGAGATGTTTCCAGTTGAATTATTCATACCTGATTTTTTGTCAAAATGTATACATTATAAACAATACATATATAATTACTCCAGTTTTCAAGACAAAAAAAAAAGCTTTGCAGAAAAGGAATATCACTTTGGCATTACAAGTGACTTAAGGACCCCTCACTCTCCATTCCGCTTTTATGCCTTGTAGATATTTGCTTTCAATCCTATGGCAAGATCAGAACGACAATCTTAATAGAGTTCTTCCCATATATAATTCATCAGGAGTCAAGAGGGAGTTCTGCAGAGCAATCAAATACTTGGATAAGAGTATGATGCCTGTGAACAGGCGGCCTACTAAAGGTGAAACTAAAGGAGGTTTTATATTACATGTGTTTCAGAGCATAACTTTAAGATTTTTATTTGAAAGCAAAAATGTTTTTTCTGCAGTGTATATGTATAATAAAAGGCTGTGGTATTTTTTGAGTGATAACTAAAACAGTTTTGACAGCTGTTGGGAAAACTACAAACTGTAGAGTATTTTAATTGCTAGATTGAAGACAGGGTTTTGGTTGTTTTTTTCCTTTGAATGCATGAGGTTTACTGTCCAGCCGAACTGGACAAGAGAATGAAGGAGGGCAGTTTGGGAGGGGGGGGAAATGAAAGAAAAAAAGAAACCTTAAAACTTAATGAATTTATGTTTATATTTAACCATCACAGTTTGTATCAAGAAACTCCTGAAAGCAGGAATATTTAAGCTATTTTATTCATGACCACAGTCATACTAATGAGTATAAATGCACAGGTCATTTCTTATGTGCATTTACGCTGGGATTGAGAATCATGAAGGGTACAATAAAAATGCAAATTTTAACTACGAATTTCATGCAATTAAAGTGGTCGTTATTTAAAGTCCTCTTATCCAGACTTTCCATAAGGAAGAGCGAAGAAAATATTTCAAATTCAAGCACCCATTAATCTGACCTTTTGTTTTAATTATTGAAAAATGTTCAGTAGGAAAATTCCCCTTTCAGGGAGAAAATTAAGATCCTTTCACCTTGGTTTTGGCTGCTGTGAACAACTTAGATGTCACCTCGTGAAGTTGACTTTGTCTAATGGGGAAGCACAGGATAAGAACTGGCTCTTATTAGAATATACCTCAGGTATATTAACAGTGCAGCAGCCCAACCTGTGTGCCACAACATATACTTCAAGAGCTGCAATGTAAAGGTAAGTTTAACACCTAGATTTATAAGCTCTGCTGAGTATACCCTGTTTCTGTTTCAATTTCTTATTTTTTTTTCTCTCTGAGACAGTATTTAATCTCTATAGCTGAGGGGTTTTTTTCAGTTTTGTTTGCTTTAGAAGCACTTGGTTTATGAAAAAAGCCAATATATTTGTACAGAGAGATTTATATCCTCCTGTGGGAACTGGTTAAGCAATCGTATAGGTTGTTAGAAACTAGCAATGCGTTTTTTTTTTTCCATTTTAAACCTGCTCTTTCACCTGCAGAAATCCTCCAAGGAACAGAGAGAAGCTGGAAGAATCACACATCTGTTCTCTCTTCATTGTCAGTTTCAAATTCATTGTTTCAAAGAAAGCCCATTGTAAACTTACCTGAGTTCATAGACAAGTGTGCCCAAAGTTATAAATTAACATCCTACTCATTTGAGTAGCACTGCTAGAAAACCTCTACAAAACAGAAAAGCAAGATGGGCCATAGCATGAAAATACTTATATAACTTTTGCTTCTATAATTCTCCTTTGTAAGAAAGTTGAAACATGAAGAGAGTGAATAAAGTTTAGCCAGCTGAAATTGCATTTCCCCAATACAGATGCTCTTTGAAATACGTATGTATGCCTGCCTGAATCATTACACTAGAATTGGTATCTTGCTCTTACGGTGATCTGCCAACAATCGCTCAGCACTTCAATATTTTAATAAACACGTGCATCTCTTTTCAATAGGTTTTCCTACTGGGAAATCTAGAGCGCTTTATTTCAGACCACAGTACACAAAACAAATCGTGTAACTTCGGTTGGTCCACGTCAAACACTGTATTCCATACCTCAAACTAAATTTAAAGACCAAACCCTCGGTGCCTGCGCTACAACTCAGAGGCAGGAAAACAAAGGGGGTGCTTTCAATCAGGAGTGTGCTCATCTGAGGATGTGACATAGGTGCAACAGCACAATGTTCTTGTGTGACACGGAGAAACAAGCAATCTAATTTATGCTAGGATGGATAGCTCTCCTTTTCCGTGAAAATCGGGTGGGTTGAAAAGAGAAATAGGAAATGTTTTGCTAAAAAATCCCGACATGCATGGATGGTCTGACTGCAAAGCTGACCAGCCTGACATTACAGCTCCTGGATGTAGCAGAGCGGAACAAAATATCCTCAACTACACAGCTGAGGATCACGACCTTCAGGCATGTAAAAATGCACACAAGTGCTTTGGGAATCTCCTAAAGTTGACTCCAAAGCTTTTCCTGAGCTGGCAAAACACATCAATTCTTTGGCCAAAACCAGTAGATCTTTTCTACCTACTGAGGCCTTAGTACTCTCCTGGCTGCAGGAAGCTACATTTATACTGTATGAGATTTCTTAAGGTATTTATTATCATTTGTAACTGTGTTTAGGTGCGATATGACAGATGATGATTTAGAAAAATGCAAATAAGCAACATGAAAACGCTTACGGAGTTAAGAAAACCTTTGAATACCAAAAGGCTTTCCTTTATATTTTCTCTTCTAATCCAAAGGAAAGATGAAGTAAAATGATCTGTCTCCTGAAAAGGTAGGTATTCTTACCACTTGCCAGAGAACATCCTTCACTGAAAGTAATATCATCAATGGCAACAGTTTGATCTTGTCTCTGGGTCTCCACCATCCCCAAAAAGATAACCTGCAGAGATTAACAGCAAATCAACAAGAAATGGCATTCACCAGTGTCACAGACAAGAGGAGAAAAACCTTTCAAGGCATGCCAGTCTAGTCCATATTGTTTCTATTAGAAACATGAGAACTCAAATCATGCACTTAACAATTCTGGAGAATTAACATCCTGGCTTTTTCACATATCTGTGGCTTGTCAGCACAGTTATATAGTCTAATCATCTAACTTAAGAGTGAAGTAGCATTTAATAGGAAAGATCTGAAGACCACAATAAAATACATTAAAACCTAAGCAAGGATTATGACAGTTAAGAAATACAAAGGATTTTGTGTTTCATCAGGCCATTACTCCACCAGAGACTGGAAATGTGAAACTTTTCTGGTTGTTCTCAGAATTTATCAGAAACCTGGAGCAAAGTCAGAGCAACAAACACCATTAGTCAGAAGCCTTTCATCAAGTTTTTAGCAAAAAAAAAAAAAAAAACAAAAAACAAACCTTGAGCAGTACTTGGCCAACTGCTATTCTGCTCTAATGTTGCAAGGGATTTTTTTTTTCCTAAACAGTCTTCTATACACAAGAAAATACAAATATCTTACATTTCCATCTTAAAAGCAGAAACTTTTGTGACTTTTTGAGACTTGTGGTAGACACTATCACATTTTTTCTGCAGTGATATAGAAGGAGACTGATCAATCACAGTCCTTGGGAAAACCCAACAAAACCCACACCAATAAAACAACCCAACAAGTCAATCGTAGGAATAACATTCCTTAAATTATTCCCTAGCCATATCTTGGGATGTTACAGCTCCAGAATTTTCCAGAGCCCTAGAGGTAAAAATCTATCTAGAGGTACGTTCTGTACCTCTTAATAGGGAATGTACAGTGGTAGCTAGATAATACATTTTCAAAGACAACCTTTGGAGTTCAGGGTATTTTTGTGCATAGTTTAAGTGACTGTAGCAGAAAACCTGCATTTATCCTCTAAATTATCATCAAGAGTGCAGTATTCCACTGTACAAGATGTCAGAAGTCAGATAAGGTCATCTTTCCAGGGATAGAGGTGAGGCTGACCAGCCTGTAGTTTCCTGGGTCTTCTTTCTTGCCCTTTTTGAAGGCTGGAGTCTTTACTACTGACTGAAATAGGAGCAAAGTCAGTGCTGCAACTCTGAACTCATCTCTCTAGAAAAGTGTCAGTTCTATTTTTTTCTTCATCGTGTCTTAACTTCCCCACTTCCACAATGACAGAAAAATCATGCTAGATGCCTCCAGCTGCTCTTGAGTATAAAAAAAAATTAGCAAGGCTTTATCTGGCACAGGTACCCATCTGTCCTCCCCTGAGGAGGTCAGTCCACTAATAATCAAACTGATTCCCATCCACACTTAATTGCGCAAGAGATTGGTCAGTTTGCCCTCTCACACAAAATCCAGAGCTCTTCAGTCCAAAAATCTGTAATGAAAACATCGACTTAATGACACTACTTGCTCATAATGGTAATTAACAAGTGTTACCTAAACATGCAATATCTATGACCAAATTAACATTGCAGCTCCATTAGTGGGAAGGAAAGCTCAAGTGGGAACATAGGTAGGGGGGTAAAACAGGCTGGGCTTCCCCCAGAAGTGCAGCCATGGGGACAGATTCCCACTGCAGCAGCAACGCCCAAGGTAAAACACAGTAATCAAGCACAAAGACAAAGAAGTGAACCCCAAGCTCAGAACTGGTTTCCTTAATGAACTCTGGGAGACAGAAATTTGTTCTCAATAGAACAGGGGACAGTAGTTTAAGAGAGCAAATCATCATACGGTTCTCCAAAACCCAGCCAGAACTGACATACTGAGCTTGTGGTGTTAAGTAATTAAAGCAGTGGTAATCTTTGTATTTGGTGGAGATTTTTGAAAGCCAAAACCAAATTTCCTATCCCATAAAGATAACAAAGATTTTTCTTGTTTGTTTTGAGAAAGAAGAGACAATGGTATTTAATAGTCAATATCAAAATGAGCAAAGAAAATAAGCAGTAGAAGTTGATTTTAGTTAAAATCAACTTTGAGTGTGCTTGCAAAATTGACAAAAATAGTCAAGCACCCTAATTCAAATAAATTTCTACACCCCCAAAAAAATTTTTTTCCTGTTCATTTTTTTAATAGAAACTTTCATTGTCACTAAGAAATTTTTGAACTAAGAAATCTGAATATATGATTAAAGTATTTAATGAACCTGACAATTTCTTGAGAAAAATGGGATGTCAGTTCACAATGAGGTTAAATATTTTTATTATTTTGCAAGTTTGGAACAGGAAAAAGCATATTTCTAATAGTGCTATTGCAATGGGAATTTTCAATGTGCCTGCAATAGACCAGTATGACAACTAATTATTTAACTGCAGCTTTTTTGTAGTTTAATTGTGCATGACTTGAAATATGACACAGGTAGCCCTGTTGGCTAAAGATCTTGTCATATCAAAAGGGCTAGTGCAAAAAGGCAAGTGAATTGTATTCACTTGTAGGATCAGCATCTTACAAGTTGTCACCGGAGGAAAAAGCGTTGTCGAGGTTTTGGCTGAATTTACCAAAACCGGACCGGCAGATGGCCCTTCCCCCCCCTTCCCCCCCCCCCCAAAAGAGGAGAGAGGAGGAGAAAGAGATAAGGAGATTCAGAAGTTTAGAATGAACTAAACTACTTTAATGAAGAATTAATATTAAAATAAAAATAAAGAAGAAAATAATGAAATAGATACAATATATACAAAACCGTATCAAGCTCCCAGGATGACAGTCACATCACCGGCAGGCACCGGGGAAGTCCCAGACTGGACTCAGTGACGAATGGGAACTGGATTCCAGCTCTGGAGTCAGGAACACACGGATCGGGATCAAAGGTGGATGAACAGACAGAGTCCTCTCTGGACGTCGGCCATCGCAGGAAGGGGGCTGACCCTTTGATCCCTCAGCCTTTATACTGAGCATGGGGCAGATGGGATGGAATACCCCAGTTGGTCAGGTTTGGGTCACCTGTCCTGTCCACTCCTCCCCACTGATGTGACCCCTCTACGTTTTTTCCGTTTCCGACCCCCCCCAAGGGGGCAAATAACGAAATTGGCTGACCTTGGTTGTTATAGCAATAAGTATAAGCAAGGGCCTCCCTGCATACCATTCCTTGGCATGGAGCACAAACATTGGGCTTATCATTCTGAGAACGAGCAGTTTTCTCCACAATATGCCGTTAATTTCAGAGAGTTAGAGAAGGCCTAGCTAGGATGTAAAGTTACAGAACAGAAAATTGGTTCGGTTTTACTTCAAACCGGGACAAGCGTTCAACCAAAGTTTGCTCAGCTTCAGGTTCTAGCTTAGGTGAGGTGCCCAGCTACATTTCTTTGGCTAAATGTAATGATTACTGCCGTAAGTTTGACACATGCCTCTTTAAATCTGGACCGTGCCCATCAGTTCACTTTACAGAGGCTGAAGTATAACAAGGTTTGCAAGGAATAATCTAATTAGGATTTGATCCAGCAGTTCAGAGTAAGAAGATGCATATTACATTAACCATTCCCAGGCTCGGTCAATTTGCTAAACAATATGAAGCATGATGAAGTAAATCTAGAAGTAAACCCTTCTAGTACAATCTCACATTGCTATACATACACCCATATCAGGTAGAGGTAAGCTATTGACAAGTAACAACATTGGTACTTGTGTTGAGTTAGGTACCAGTATTGCATAACATCTACCCTCAGTCAGGGTTGAGCACACAAGTATTACTTCAAAAACCCAGATTTAGTTGGATATTTTAGCACAACATTGCCTCTGCAAGTCAAGTAATTGGGTTTCTCATATGGTTTATTGAAATGAGGTTATGCTTTCATGCCTTCAGGTTTGTATGCTAACGAACTCTTCATAGTAACTACTGCAGGAGGAAATGCCTCTCATTTTCTTCTCTGCTCCCCACTTTCCCTCCAGTATTATGCATAATAGTGAGTGTACATCATCCACGATATTGTAGCTCTAAGTTGCATTTACTGTGCTAATGCTTTGTGTAAATGCACATGTAAAAACATTTAAATAACCATGAGACTTACATTGTTTTTCGGCAGCTTTGAGCAAAATAAAACCACATGCATGTGTTCCGTGACAAAGGCTCAAAGCTACAATGAATAGTTAAGTACAGCATATCCCTATAGAACAGTAACCTGTAGCATAGAATGGTATTTCCTATATAAATTAAACTTTGAGTTTATCGGTACATTTAGATTGAGGCTAAGGCAATACTGTATTGAAAGTTAAGATCCTGAGGGTATCACCTCTATGGACAGGTAGATAATTTATGATGTAATGAGACTGTTTTATTTAAGACACAAGCACAGTTTAAGTAAGGTTTGGCATTACTTTCAACACCACCAAGAGATAAGAACAAGCAATATTTGTTAATGCCAAGCATGGACTTCCTCATGATAACACTTTCCATTTACAAAACATTCAGTTTTGACTTATTAAAAACCCCGTAATTTATAAATCATTTAACAAGTGCAATTTACAGTCACCTCTATGTACCAACCTCATACTTTTCAGTGCTATTGATTATGATGGTCTTTGCTTTCCACTGATTTTGCAGTTCTCCTGAATCTTGCCAGATGTTTGTAATAGTATCTTCAGAGTGCTTTTGAAGCCCCACCATCAATGTTCCACTCATTTGACCAATCCAATAATGAAATGTAATCTAGGACAAAAAAAGGTCTGATTATTCCAGAGAAATACTGTGACAAACAATGAAATACAAGGACTATGCATCAAAATACCTGGCAAACGTGTTCTTCATCAGTTGGAAGGAAAACATTGGTCCTTAAAGTTGCAGAAGAGGATTGCATTTCAGAAGACAATGAGAGGAAATAAGCTATTAAAAGGAATAAAAAGTTAAATCTTAGAAGCTTGGAGAAAAGTTGTATAACATATAACAGTAAAACAAGAAGAGGCCCATATAAAGGTAATAACTAAAAAGCCAACTAGAAGTTTTTACCCAGAAAAGATTCTTATCACACTTGTAGCCACTGCGTGCCAAGCCTTTGCTCATATTAAATACTGACATAGTATGCTGCACATGCTTGCTGAAATTTCAAGGAGAGTTCCAAAATGTTTCCTATTTGACTTGAATACTAAATAAGCACAAATTGGGGGACAAAGCTAAGACTAACTCAGCAAGCTGACCAAAGAGCTTAAACCCCAATGACTGAATAGATTGCATATTTCATGCATAAACAACAAACTATTGTGAGCAACAATACAGATTTACTACAGCGGCTCAAGTCTTTGAAGAGCTGATGGAAAATGGGAGAGGAGGCTATGGTGTTCCTCTGTTCCACAAGACATGGGTCTGTTTTTCGGTTGCTCAGAAAACTGTCTCATTGCAGGGAGGAGGCTGTGGTATCCCCTGTATATACTCCCAATACAAATGATTGTCCTCAGAATCTTCACAATACCATTAAAGATACCATTATCTTTCCATTTACAAAACAAGTCCAAATTAAAGCTTTGCTTTACTTGAAAAATGTAACAGCTCAACAATTTAGTAAAAAACATGGTTGTTGCTATGCCTTTTGACTGATTTTGTCTCTTCCTGACAATATTGTTTCAGATGATCTAGAAGATAGAAGGCAACCACCCTATTTTAGGATATCGAATACCAATAGTCAAAATTTCGTCTTTTCTGAACATGAAGTCTTGAGATACGTGAGATATTAAAGGATGCAATGGGATTCAGCTTTCTGCTCCCCCCCACCTTCCTTTCCCTTCTCCCCTCCTTCCCAAACTCCAAGCAATGTCAGGTAAACTGTTGCCCTCTGACATTAACATGTAAGTGAAGGGAGAAAGATGAAGAAAGGAGAGAAAAAAAAGGAAGTGGGACTGCAAGGAAAAAAGTGTCCTAAAAATAAAGATTTCTACAGAAACCAAATATCAGAGGATACGTAGGATACTACCCACTCTGACCTCTCATCCTTGCGTGCAACAGGAAACTCACTGCCAAAGGACCAGGAGTCTAGTTCAGTGTTGGAGCCAGCTAAGGAATCACAGAATCACAGAATCATCTTGGTTGGATGGGACCTTTGAGATCGAGTCCAACCAACAAAAAAAACAAACCAAAAACAACCCCACAAAATACAAAAAAACCCACACCCAAAAAATCCCAGAACACCAACACCAAAACAAAACAAATGCCCACAACCACACACCACCCCACCCACAAACAGACACAAACCAACAGTCTTGGGCACTAGAGCATGCCCTGAAGTGCCATGTCTACACGTTTCTTAAAGACCTCCAGGGGTGGCGACTCCACCACCTCCCTGGGCAGGCTGTTCCAGTGCCTGACCACCCTCTCAGTAAAGTCATTCTTCCTAATATCTAATCTAATCCTCCCCTGCCACAACTTCAGACCATTTCCTCTGGTCCTGTCATGATTCCCTTGGGAGAAGAGGCCAACACCCACCTCTCTGCAACCTCTTTTCAGGTAGTTGTAGAGGGCAATGAGGTCCCCCCTCAGCCTCCTCTTCTCCAAACTAAACATGCCCAGTTCCCTCAGCCTCTCCTCATAGGACTTGTTTTCTAGACCCCTCACCAGCTTGGTGGCTCTCCTCTGGACACGCTCCAGCACTTCAACGTCCTTCCTGTAGTGAGGGGCCCAGAACTGAACACAGCCCTCGAGGTGAGGCCTCACCAGTGCCCAGTACAGAGGCACCATCACTGCCCTACTCCTGCTGGCCACGCTGTTCCTGATACAGGCCAGGGTGCCGTTGGCTTTCTTGGCCACCTGGGCACACTGCTGGCTCATGTTCAGCCGGCTGTCCACCAAGACCCCCAGGTCCTTTTCTGCTGGGCAGCTTCCCAGCCACTCTTCCCCAAGCCTGTAGCATTGCCTGGGGTTGTTGTGACCGAAATGCAGGACCCGGCACTTGGCCTTATTAAACCTCATCTCATTGGCCTTGACCCATCGATCCAACCTGTCCAGGTCCCCCTGTAGAGCCTGCCGACCCTCAAGCAGATCAACACTCCCACCTAGTTTGGTGTCATCTGCAAAGTTACTGAGGGTGCACTCAATCCCCTTATTCAGATCATCAATAAAGATATTAAACAAGACCGGCCCCAAAACTGAGCCCTGAGGGACACCACTGGTGACCGGCCGCCAACAAGATTTCACCCGAGAAAAGCACAGAAATCCACCACAGAAAAGCATTTTACAGGCTGCTACCAGAGCAGTGGCTGTGTTCTCCCTAGGTTTTCAGCCTTTCACAACTGCTCAGGCAGCGCTTTCAGAGCCTGCCAGCTGCAAGGATATTCTTCCTACCCACAACAGATGGCTTGGTGCCTCAGCAGAGCCCTATCCCTGACTCCGCTGGTTTTTAGCTTCCATAAAATTTTGAACCTTTTTCTTTTAATTCCCAAAAGATAAATGTATCTAAGACTCATAAAAAAGGTTAGATTTCACTTGCCACTGGAATTTTGTCTTATACAGGTGGGGCAGAAATGATAGTTTAAGAAATTCCTTGAACAGTGATTTTATATTAAACCTCTGCATAGATAATAGGCTTCAATTAGTAAAAACAGGTTTGCTTTGGGTTCTTTTGAGTGGTTGTCACTGGTCTGTTCAACTATATTTTCTATGAAAATAAGAATCCTGAGGAGAGACAGAGCTAAGCAAAACCTGTTACGTCCTGGTAAATGATTACATAAATCTTCACAGGAGTTACATGTAAAAAGCGATCTTTGCTCTTCTGCTAACGTGTGTGCAATTACTTACCCTGATGGCAGGATCTCTTCCCTTTCATTTCAGTGTGCTCTGCCATAGAGCATACTCTGCTCAATTGTCACTGTACAATGTAATTTCTGGTCTTTAGGCAGGAACCAACATAAAAGTGATTACACAATCTGTTGAGTCACCAGCAGTGGGAAAACTTGAACAGTTGCCATAAGGAGATAAATATTTCCTAGGCAATTAGAACGAGCATTCAGAAGATGAAAATACAGTTTACCCATTCTCCAGGTAGAAAAACAAAATACGCTTAACTCTCCTTAGCCATTCAGTTCACAGATCTGCGTACACAGCCTCTCAGCAAGCTGAATAAGTACAAGTATTCAAGCCTTCTGTTATGTGATCAAAACAGCTTAGATGCAACACTCCTCCCTCCCCCTTTAGGTCACTCAGTGCTTAGTGCGATTTCCTCCCCACATAACTATACAATGGACAAGAACTTTACTGGAACGTAATGGTCCAACATAAAAGAAAGAAAAAAGGTGGAGGGTAACGAACCAGAACACTATGGCAGCCCCTTAGCACACCAGGCTCCCGTGGCTCCTATTATTTGGAAATGATAGCAATAATTGATCACTCCTGACAACACATAGAACACAGCCCAAAGAGGGGAGGGTGATACCAGAACATCAAGCTCTAGCAAGTTCTGGGCAACTGGTGGAAAGTACCAGAATATCCCATTGTCTGAGTTGGGCCAGAGTGGAAAAGTACCTGATGAAAGTAAATTATCTCAGACCCTATAAGCAGCAATTCTAGTAAGACCCTTTGAGCTCTTCTGGATTGCAGCAGGCAACAACCAGCATCCCCCTTGCATTTGGACACCGCTCAAGGCAGACGCCTCGAGGCGTAGAAGGCCAGGGCGAGTCAACATTCCCCCTCAAGTCTCAGTTATCACCCACTGAGGAATGCCAATGCATTTTAAGTATTTACTCCAAACTCAAAAAGAGGGAAATTTTAACTATTGAACTGTGCCTCTCTTTCATCCACCTCTCTATCCACGTGTCTTTAATATACACATTAGCTCTTACGAGTGTTGGTGTTATACTTTACCAGATCCAAATACATTCTGTCCACTTGTCTGTGTGTGCGTAAGGCATTGAAAGGGGCACCCATGGGCTCGCTGGAGTCACCTGCTGTGAAGGGACCTTTGGTCTTAGCAGTTAAAGACTGGGGGAGAGGGGGTGTGTGACCCCTCAAGTGTTGTGCATTTGTATGTTTGTGCTCACATGCACATATGTGTATTGGTTCAGGATACCTTATAGTAAGTCAGTGTGAATCTTGCCATTTTCAAATCTGTAGTTAAGTTGCTGTACAATTATTTTGCTAAATCATCTTGTAAATCCTTAAGTTGGTTAATGATTAAGTGCTGCTAAAATTTAACCTCTTGATCTACCTCAAGTCATTAAAAAAATTTTGAAGTGCTGCTAAATCATAACCATCTCCAATATTTCCATCCACAACGTATGGCTACCACACAATTCAGACCTAGGAGATACGATGGTGACTGAGCACCCAAAACAAGTTGACAGGAATATACAGATGACCAAACAGTTTGCTTCCTCTGTAACAAACACTTGAAGTTGATGGTTCTCAATCTTTTGCTGACTTTGTGTGTCCGCGTAAGTTAAATATCCTTCCCCCCCCCCCCCCCCTCAGTTTTTTCCAAGTTAAAGGTAATCTTTTTTATTAGATATAGAATATCTTTCAAGTTTTTTGCTACATCCTGATGCGGTGTATACTATCAGTCAAGCACAAACCCTAGAAACTTCAACTAGAGCAAGACTCTGT
Organism: Numenius arquata; assembly: GCF_964106895.1. Lineage (NCBI taxonomy): Eukaryota > Metazoa > Chordata > Aves > Charadriiformes > Scolopacidae > Numenius > Numenius arquata. Next base: position 24,106,045 of record NC_133587.1, on the reverse strand, counting down.
TGCCTGGTTAATTAATTATGATTCTAGCCAAGAGTTTGCTATATTTTTATTCCATAGTATTTATCCCCTCTGCTTCTTTATAAGAAGACCTGTTAGTATTTTAAAGTGTTTCACAACTTACACGCTTGAAATAAAACTTATTTTTATGAAAAAAGTTTGGTAGTTACTCAAATTTGTGTGCCAACATCAGTTTAAATCAACATTTATTTAAAAAGAACCTTATTTTCAGAAGCTTGGTACACTGTACTGGTTTTGGCTTGGATAGCGTTACATTTCTTCCTAGTAGCTTGTAAGGGGCTATGTTTTGGATTTGTGCTGAAAATGGTGTTGTTCAACACATTGATGGTTTTTCAGCTACTGCTGAGCAGTGCTTATACAGAGTCAAGGCCTTTTCTGCTTCTCACCCCACCAGTGAACAGGCTGGGGGTACACAAAAAGTTAGGAGGGGATACAGCTGTGACAGCTGACCCCAACTGAGTAAAGGGATATTCCACGCTATATGACGTCATGTTTTTAAATAAAACTAGGGGGGAGGCTGGCAGGGTGGCTGCTGCTCAGGGACTGGCCGGACATTGGTCAGTTGGTGGTGAGCAATTGTTTTCAATTGCATCACTTGTCTTTCTTGGGGTTTATTTTTCTCTCTCTTTTTTTTTTTTTTCTTCTTTTCCTTACAATTTTTTAAAATTATTATTTCATTTTAATTAATAAACTGTTTTTACCTCAACCCATGAGTTTTTTCACTTTTACTCTTCCACTTCTCTCCCCCATCCCACCGGGGGCAGGAAGCGAGTGGCTGTGTCTTTCTTAAATTCTGGCTGGGATTAAACCTCAACAGTCCTTTTTTGGCACCCAACTTGTGGCACGAAGGGTTTGAGATAACAGATTCGACCAGAACATAATAGAAGTTATTTATATCTGTTAATAGGTGTGGTTCACAGAATTGATTAGCCTGGTTTGATCTTTATCATGCTTTTTTTTTTTTTTTCTTCTTGCTGTACCTGTTGACTTTTGCAGGATGTGCTTGTATGCTAAACACAAGCAAAACCGAAGCTCTTAGAAGTGTACTATGTGGGTAAAGTTTCCTAATTGCAGAGCATCATGAAAATCATCAGCTGTGGAACAAGAACTTGCAGGAAAATGTAGAGGTTTTTTTCTGTTGATTTTTTTTCTATGAAAAGTTTTTAAATTTATGTGCCATTTTCATTTTGCTAATTTCTAAGCAGGTTTTAAACATATTCACCTTTAAACCACCAACTCATATTATCATTATATGGAACTTCTACCTGTTTGGTAGCTTATGCAATGTGTAGATGCCACTTGCTTTAGAACAGTACAGACTTCCACACCCCCAGATAATCAGTTTGGGAATGAGGTGAAAAACACCTAGGCTAATCAGTCTCACAGCAACACTTCAGTCCCACATAAGGTTATATTCTTGTACACTCTCCAATACCGCATGCTTGCCTTCAGGTGCTTGCTCTGAGGGCTGCTGCACCACTGTTTGTGCGCAGGAGAGGTGAGAGGGAGTGGGTGGAGAAAAAGAAAGAGAACAACAGAAAATACAGAGAAGAGAATTAAACAGTTTGGGGTGACTATTTCAACCAGCTCACATCTTTAGCGTGGGACTAGAGGTTCCCATCAAATTCACTCCCTCCTTCCTTGCTTTCTTCCAAACAAGCTTTCTAATAACTTTGGAAAGCAGGAGAAGGCTTACTGCAGCTAAAGAAGTTGGCTCCAATTAACTAAAAAGGCATGAACTAAATCACATATTACAGAAGGAAGAAGCCAGGTTTTGGAAAGTGGGGTTAACCTGGCAATTAGACAAGCATAAGGAACATATTTTATCTAAGGACAGGGACAATGAATTACTTAGTGAAGGGACAGTCTTTGATGCAAAGTGGAATTTTAATAAGAGTTAGAGAGGACCTGGCTCAAACAGACTATCAAAGCTCTTCTTGTCCCCAGACCAAAGTCACCTTCTCTCAAAATATTTAGAACTGTAATATTAGCCAGAGATAATAGATACACATACTCCAGGCATTCACCAATCCAAGAAAAGATGAAAAAAATGTCTTGAAATGGGGGACCCGATACTCATTTCTAAACTTTGCAACCATCAAGACTGAAATTATCACCTGATATCTCTAAAACAGGTAAAGGTCACTCAGATAAACATGACTCTTGATGACTGATTACTTGCTCCTCCATGATAACAAGAATTGCTTTCTGGAATATTGTCTTTTTTTCTGGAAACCTGGGTTATTGTAATTACAATCACCTAGAAACTTGCACACAAGTGCCCACAAAATGTGACAGAATCCAACTGAACTCTCAAGAAATTAGTAAAATTAAGCAAATTAAAAAAAAAAAAGAGGACTATATAATTTGTAAGAGCCCACGGTTCCTTCAAAATCCATGAGGATTCTTACCACTGTCATTTCCAGTGTGGTCAGAGTATGGTGGTCCCATGCCAGATCGACCATTTCTTTGTATCCATCCAGGCTGTAAATTCAATTCACGAAGAGCTTTGCATCGATCAGTTTCAAAGTCACACTTTTCACAGGAGGAACCTGAATTGAATCAAACAAACAAAAAATTAAAACCTCAAAAACAGAAACAAAGGGACATGTTCTCACCATCATTTGCTATTTAATTAGCACACAGAAACACTCTGAATGGTTTCCTAGAAAAAGTAAGAAACACCAGAATTTTCAAGTCATGAACAAAAAGAAACAGGACAGTGGAAGAGGGACAAGAGAGAATGAACACTGAAAAAAACCCACAACAACCAAGAACAAACCACCAGCCCCCACTCCACCCCAGCCAAACCAAGCCCAAATAAGTCCATTTATATTATGTCACTAATTTGGGAATGTGTTGGGAAAAGCATATGTTAATATGCTTTTTTTCTTCACAAATATGTCTGTAGGAAACTTGTAGGAAACTGTCCAAGCTAGCACAGGTTATATGCAGACGCTGTTTTTAAAATGTATTGCAGCTATTAGCTGAAGAACTTCAGTATATCCTCTGTTTATTCAGGGTTCTCACATAGAAAAACAAAGACTTAACACCAGGAAATAACCAGATAGAAAAAAACATTTCTTTATTCCACTATTATTTATTTCATCATTTTGCAACCTGCATTTTTGGGGAACTTGGAGTATAAGCCCATTCCCAGAAACACCCCAGGGCCTAATAACAGAAAGGTGAGGGTTTCATCATCCCACATACTCCAAAGTTTACCACTGGTCATTGTCTTTACTAAGCTGCTGCATTAAAGCAAGAACCACACTGTTCAGAGAAGAGCTGAAACAAGTCCTCAGAATGACACAGTCTCCCCACTTGCCTTTCCTCTGGCCTTATTTCTTCCAGTGCACATAGTAACGGGGTGGTAAAGGACTGCTTTTCTCCCCCTTCCACATTCCCCTGTAGGGCACCGCAGGTTAGAGAAAGGAGGCAGAACGTTCTTTTTCCATAGCATCAAAGCTGAATTAAAAGAGCTTACACATGACTAAGAGGCTGGACAGTCCTGTTCCTTGAACCACTTATTGTAGTAGTGGAAGGATTTAAAAAAAAAAAAAAAAAAGTCTAATCAGATGCATCTCTAAAGAGCAAGTTTATTGCAACTTCATCCCAAGCAGAAGGACAGATATGTGGAACTGTCTGCAGATTTCATTTGCTGTATGGAAACCTTCAGTTCACTCACATTTTCTGTTACACAGTGTAGGACAACAGGTCCTGCCTGCTAGTCAGGATTCTGGTTAGACCTGAGAGCTTCAATGGCTTTGCGTTCTCTCTCAAACTGGTGCTCACTCCAGGCCCCTGCTAATGCCTTCAGACTATTCTATGTTATCACAGTTCACTAATCATTTTAAATGATGTTGCAACTGCAACATTTATAGTCACACTATGATGTTCAATTTCATGGCTTTCATATTCACATCCACTTACTGCAACAGTTAATTATAAGGTGAGAGAAGGGAAAATAGATATATTCTATATAAGCATTCCAGGCTCAAGTTAATGTGCAGATTGGCTGATTCATCAAGTAACATTTTATTGCTACTTTTATTCCTTAGCTCTTTAAGTGGCTGAAAAGCATATCAGCGGTTCATCAAAAGCACAAGCACTGCTGAGGCATATCTGCTTCACATTACATGAAATGCACCAAATCAGTCAGTATTCCTCAGAAATTTTCTTATAGCTGAAAAAAAAAAACAATTTAAAATCAATATGTACAAAATAACAAGAATAGTATCTTTTTAAATTAAAAAAAAAACCCAACCTTGATCATTCATGACTATTTTCCAAGGCAATATTTCACAGAAAATATAATTTGAAAGCAAACCAAAGTAAATTTGCTGAAAGATAGATTTACAGAGATAAAGTCACTGCTTAGAGAAGAAAAAGCCAGAAGGAAGAAATGTGTGGGATGTTCTAGATATCTTATGCAGAATTTCCTGTGAACATAACAAATGTTTAAAATAACCTCTAAGGACAAATTCCAAGTGTCACAAACACATTACAGTTTAAGGTTCTATTTCAAGTCTATATATGTATAAAATCTCAGTTTAGGATATTCTGGGAGCAAAATATTTTTAAGAGTAGTTAGTTATCATTCATTCCTTAGATAAAATTTTGCAATAGTTCCAAGATAAAAAAAAAAAAAAAAAAAAAAGACTGTAGGGTTTATTCCATTCCTTTTCCAATGCTGTGGCAAAGCAAGAACCAACCAAATACAAAGTCAAAAATGACAACAAAAGCACATCATCTGAAATTACAACTCTCATATATTTTTGGTGCAGAAACATCCTTAAGAGCCCAGAGAAAACAGCAGAGAACCATCACAAACATGAGATTGGAGAGATGAAACCTAAGTAGAAAAATAAATTTGCAATAATCCCAAACCAGAAGAGTGGGTGGCAGCAGGATGACTCTTCAATTGACACTTTGATCTGTATCTTTATGTGACAGTTAACTCCAGGAGAGAAGTTATCCAGAGCATATCCAAACACCCCCAGCATCCACGGCCTGTCACTCAGAGCTGAGTTCCATACCTCTTGGTCATCCATACTGCAAGTACAACATTATCTGGTATTTAGGTCTTTCACAGAGCCTACAGGCTCATATTTCTAAACTAGTCTTTCGAGCAGTTTTAATTTCTCTGCTTTCATATAAGCATTTGTCTGTCACAGTATTCACTTAACAAACAAGGGTAAAAAGCCTCTGTAAAAATTAATGGAAGAATGCATCTCTTGCTGCATATTCTGCAATTATAATAGAAAGCGCTGCCTGGAGGAAATGCTCTTTTCCAGGGAAATTAAGACCAAGCACAATGAGGATTTCAAGGCTATGCAGGGAAATGTAGCATAACCATCTCTTGTGCAAGTGAAAAAAAAAACAAAACGTTAACCTGACCTGTGTTAGTCACACATCAGGGGATTCAACAGGCATAATACCCAGCCACTGGCATTTTAATACATTTTAGTACAGCAGAAAAATAGTTTAAAATGTACTGGTATCCAACAGAGTCTTAGCAATTGTCTTATTTTCAGAGGCACAAAAATCAAGTATCCTAGAGGTGATTCTAGTCTCCTGTTCCAATCATATTTCTACATTGTTATTGGGTGAAACAGGAAGTCATATTAGAAGAAGAAAAAGCCCAGGTATCTGGGCACACAGCTCTAATTTGAGGAATCTGTATTTATATTATTTTTCTTTCTCCCAGATTTAATCTGAATGCAATGATCACTAATATGCTTTAGTTAGCATTTTTCAGTGCACACAGAAACACACAGGCTCATCTAAAGAGCATCTACTTTGAATGTAAAGATAAGCTCCCAAAATACAACAAATATAGTAGCTTCCTACGTTGCACAGAAAATGGAAGATCTTAGATAAGCATTTTGTTAAAAGTAGAATTTTTTTATAAATCCAAGCTCTTCTTTGTACTCCAGAACGAAGATCCTCAAAGAGCAGGCTTCTTATGCATCACATAAAATCATTTGCATGATTTTACATGTGATTTTGTGTAACACATGATTTTGTTTTACGGTATTCTGGAAATAGTAGATTTCTGATGCAAATTTACTCAGACTGTAGCAGTTAAAATTCACTCTCACTGCTTAGATCTTTCCTTTAAGGAAAAGAGCAACAGCCATATTCATAGGCTTTGATTCTGTCAAAGATTAAGCTAGGATTGTCAGTTCATGAATTCAAGAACATTTCCCCCCCCTTGCCTAGACTGGAAGAAAAAAAAAAAAAAAAAAAAGGAAAAAAGTTTCTGTTGCTTATACCTTTGTCTAGGTATTTTGAATGAAACCTGACTTTCAGCAAGAACTTTTAACATCAATCATGGAAAAAAAAGTTATACTTGTTGAATTGCCATTGAATTTTAAGTGGATAAGGAACCACCTACCTTACTACATAATATCTGTATGAAGATTTATGAAAGAGGTGCACTGTACAGAGGTTGAAAATTAAGCAGGAAAAATCAAATTGAAGCAGGAAAAAATTGTTTGAGAAAATCAGATGAAGAAGAGAGTGGAAAAAAAGATAATTCCTGAATATTTTTATAACATTAAAAAAATCCCCCCCCAGTTCTCTCTGCTGCCATGTTTGGGTATCAAACTGTATCACACTTATTACAAAGCCCACTGACACTTACCTTGTTTCTCATCACTGCTGCCTCCACACTGGCTGGAAAAAACACAAAATTCCCCAGATGGAGCAGAGGAGCCATCACCACGCTGGCATTCGCTTCCTGTAGATGACCAGGTATCTACCAGAGCAAAGCAATATAATGCACAGAAATATACGAATTTGTTCATGGGCTATGCTACTATCCAAGCTTTCACTCGGAAAAGAATTACTTTAACTGTCTAGTTTTGGTCATGAAGTGTCTTTGAAAAAGCTGTGTTTACACACATCTCGCAAAGACGTTTTTAGAACCTCACTTTCTGAATCTGCAGCTTAAGGGAAATATGGCTTCTGTGAAGCAGTGACTTTCAACCTGGTGTGTCTTTGGATAATATTTAACTACATTATAACACTGTTTTATGACTAAAAAATTGTGGTTCATGCTAAGTCAAGTGGATGTCATTAACTTATTGACTGGATTTATTGCTCAATAGTTTGCAAATACATTAGATAAGAAAATAACAGGACAACAGAGTAGAATTACTAAATCACCAACATTCATAAAGATCTCTTCTTTTTCCTCAGTAGGAGTTGGCAAATTTTTACAAAACTTATGAATAGTTTGTGTACCAAATGTAGGAAACAGTTGAGAAATTCAAAGTTGATTTGGCATCAAAGGGATTGAGATTGATATAGGGAAAGAATTAGAATTTTCAGAGTCTGTAGATATATGATGTCGATAGTTGAAATTGGTATTTATTATTTACTTGGGCCACAATTGCAGATAACAACTGAATTATTTCAGAGTACCTGGTTGTTAACGGAATCATATCTGCAACCACAACTTGCATAAATACACAACTGGATATCAATGAATATTTCCAAATTACTAAATTCCTGTATTTTCTGAAATAAAATCACATTTTATGTGATACTATAGCATTTCCCAAGGTTAGGAAACAATTAGGGATACCTAGGATCCTGTATCCAAATTCTTATGAACAGTGAACAATTTGATCATACAAACAAGCACAGTCAGAATTCATCAAAATAGTAATTTGCCACTCACTGCAGGAATCCATCTTTAGGAGAAACTACCATTTATATCAACCTCCAATATATTACCCTGCTGTAGCAGTGTGCTCTCCCTGTTTCCCCCCCTCTCTGGCTCCTGCTCAAGCCATAATCATCAGAGGGAGTTGTGATAAGTTGAACCTGAATTTTGGGGGATGGCTGGCAACATAGCCAAACCCTGGCTGGAGTGGGGACCTAGGTATCTTGCTCCCATGAGAATACGACTATAGGTCAATTATCTTACTCTATAAATAGCAGACAGCCCAAGAGCCCTTTGACCTCTCCTGTATGGCACTGGGCTGCACACCAGGATCTCCCCTTGAGTGAGGATGCTCGCTTAAGGTACTACTCCTCAAGGCTGAGAGATTCCTTGCTGCAAGGATTCTCAGTAAGTGACTAATAGCATGCTAAACTTTGAAATCTTAGCTAAGTGATATAAAGGACTGATTGCGCATATATAATCCTTTAGACATAAACGGTTGGCCAAGTCTGGGACTAGGATTGGATCCAGCTGCACCCAGACTCCGCTCTGAGAAGGGGTTTAGAAAGCCAGGGGGTCCTTTCTGAACCTCGTGACTCAACGGGAGGGTCTCCCTGACAGCGTGTCTGACCCTGTCCTCTGGGCAGTAAATAACCAAGTGTGCCTTGCCATCGAATCTCATAAAACACCGTCACATTTACTACTAATTTTGTTAAATCACCGTTTCACCTTAATAAATATTTCACTACTACTCTCTTATGCTTAAAGTCAATCACTCCACCCGCGACAACTGGCATGGTCGGCAGGATGGCAGGCGTTATCACTGATTATTTAAAGGAGGCGTGGAGCGAAGCCTCGAATGCTCAGAGGAGTGGGCTCATGATAATTGGTGCAATTAGGAAGTTGTTGAAGAGCACTTAAAAGCAACTAGGGGCCGAACAAAGAATAGAAAAAGATAAGGGAGTTATCTGCAAGACGTTAGGCACCTGTTTAGAAGCCACCTATCAAGCCAGGGAGAATAGAAAAAGGAGAGAGCAGGACCTAGAGAAGGAAATAGAGAGCAGGAAGGCAACTGAGTTACAGCTGTCTTTTAAAATCAAACAGCTGCAAAAACAACTGCAGGAACAAAAGGAGAAAAGGCAAAAATTGGGAGAAAAGGTCAAAATGATGCATACACAGGCTCCCCACCCGCCTGACATTGTACAGATTAGGAAGATCCCCTGAAGATTGGGATGGAGACATTTGGGGTGGTCCTGATGATAGCAAGTCAGAAGACATTTCTTTGTTCCCCACAGATCCTCCTGAATATGAAGCCAGAACCCATTGTAAAAACAGAAATAACTATCACCAGCCAAGTAGCTTATTGGGCAGGAGGAGCTGACATCCTGGAGTGGGGTGAGCCCTCCCTGATCCCCATTAAATCTCTAAGCAAGTTACCCACAGACGTCACAAAAGCCACTTGCATACAAGCCATGCATGAACGAGGACACCATGATGTCCCACTATCTGCTACAGTAGATTTTACACTGTTAAAACCCCTGATCAAAGTTAAAACCACTCCGCCCGTGGCACCTGCCAACATATTCAGTCTCTGTCCAGTGTTATTTAGTAATAGACACAATCCTCCCCCTTCCCTCATAATTTGGATAATGACTAGTTCTGAAATAATGTATTTAGGAGAAAAAGTGTCTAGTCAGAGGTGACACAGCAGTTCCTGATTAAGCTGTCAAGAGTATTTGCATTGTGTAAATAGATTTACAGTGCATTATATGGTAGGCCAGTCAGGGCTCAGCCGGCAGATATGGGCATTACTAAAGCATTCTTGTACAAAAGGACTCCATCAGTACAAGAGACAGGAGTCAGTGCGTTGACTTACAATACTTTTGATGCAAAAATCGACAGCATTTCTCAACTATGTTTCACTGAAACACAACAGTTCTCACAAAGCTTTTACATGGATGAATTCAGGACCTTTAAACTGAGGGGGGGATAGGGGGGAAGAGGAGAGAGATATCCAACCAGTCCAAAAAGCCAATCTTGTGAGAGAAGATTGAATGAACTTGTGTTCAGCTTAGCAACACAAGAAAACAGGTAAATGATATTAATGAAGTATCTTTAAGTACTTTAGATGCCACAAACCCAGGGGAAGAAGAGACAGTAGGAAAAAGAAAAGACAATCGCAAAAGTTAGAGGGCAGTATTAGTCCAAGGCAAATGAGTGTGAAAATGAGACAAAATTAGAGACACAGTTTAGTAATGTTGGGCCGGGGGGTGGGTGGGGGGGTGGGTGGGGGTGTGTGTGTATGGTTTTCTTTTGGGTTTTTTTTGTTGTTGTTGTTTTTTTGTTTTTTTTTAAATCAGAGTTTGATGGTTGGACTAGATGATCTTAAAGGTCCTTTCCAACCTAGACGATTCTATGATTCTAAATTAGGCTGACAATCATCCAAGGCTGGCACTTCTTTAATAGGAATAGTGGGATGAAAGAAAAAAACTAAATTAATCTACCTACTCCTATGACAGGGTTGTATTATTTTCTAAAAGGATCATACAATTGTCCAAACGGCAGCTTGTAATAAGTAACTGATGCCAGCAGCTCTGGAGATTTCTTCATCTGTAAGTTCCCAAGATAAAATAACTGGAATTCACATACCACTGTGCATACCTCCAATTTTTTATTACCCCTGGTGAGCAGCATTAAGACAAGGTATACCTCTGTAAAGTATGCTGATTAGGAAGCACAAGTGCTATAGTATCTACAAAGGGAAACAGACAACTTATGTCTGGAGACGTATCAATCACTGCAGATCCATATTTTCATAATGTAAGATATCTCTTGTCAGGGTAAAAAGACTACTATTCCAACATTGCCGGAAGGTCTGATGCAACTTCCTATTATCTCTGGCACCAGAGGAAAACATATGTTTATTGTAATAAAGGTTTCAGTTCTGCCTAGAAAACATTTTCCAGCTGATTTGGTTCAAATCCATCCTTTTCATCACTATCCTTCTGTGGACATCATTTTGTGTGCTTCATTTTAATACTTTGTCCTCAGGCCACAGAGCTGATTGGAAAACCTCCTGAAGAAAAGCAAAGCAAAGCAAAATAAATTAATTAAGAGTTTGTATATATATAAACAGACTTCATCAAGAACGTGTATCATTGAATTGCTTGCTTCACTTCCATAAGTACAGCTTAGACTAGAAGCTTATACAAAAAAATCCCTGTTCCATATAATATAATAGTAGGTTTCTATAGGCTAAAATATTTTCTGCTCTTCAGCTCTTTGTTTTCCCATTTATTTTTTCCCATTTATTATTCTCCAACATACAATCTCATTCCTTCGCTTCCCCTACACCTTCTAAAACTCCTCCTCACTCTGTTGTACTTCACAATGACTCGCCAGTCTTTCAGCTTTCTTTTATTTTATTAAGACTTCTGCTGCAATATTCTAAGTGGTTCTCCTGCTCTGTCTGGAGCACAGAATCTGTGTAAAAGCTCTGTGAGAGGGTGATTTTCAGCAGAAAATTGTATCCATTTTCAGTATGCTCTACAACATCAATAAGAAGTAAAATTACATAACCCAAGCCAGTCAGAATCACCATAAGATCTGTTATGAGTGGAAAGAGATGAAAAATGTATCCAATATTCAGAAAGCGTTTAGGGTGTGACCCAAGGATTTTTAGTGAAGAGGAAAAAAAAAAAAATCATATCTGAGTGAAGATCTAGCAAAAAGTGCAAATCCAAAAAAAAGGTGTCTTTTTTGCAAGTGTGCAGCTATGTACAAGTAGGGAGAGTTTCTTGACAAGTGCAACAAATTAGCCCTCTCATCAATTAACAAGACCACCATAGTATTTCATAGCTCTGAGAAACATATACAGGACAAAAAGATGACTCGGAAGCAAAAGACTTGCAGGGAAAGTCCAAAGGACAAACACTTCAAGTAGTGAACTGAAAGCACCTTGAAAGCAGAAGAATCAAGATCTAGAAAAAGGAGGAGGAGAGAGAGAATGGACATATATAAACCAGTAAAAATACGCACGATGTCAGAAAAGCAGAGGGATGGGCAATAATCAAAGGGGATTTTTGAAGGCAAGAGAGAAATTGTGCAGAGAAACTAAAAGAACAAGCAGGATCAGGCATTATGTCTATTTTCAAAATTACTTTAGCAAATAAGCAGTTCTCAAAAAGGAAAAATAAATAAATAAAACACTGCTCGAATTTACATGAGAATTTGATTTATCCAATTTTATCCTAATTTATTTCCTTTAAGCTAAGAAAAATACATTTACTGTAAGTGAAAAAAAGATTGCCCTCTCAATCTTTCCACTTGTTTAAGTAAACCTTTTGAAAAAGTTGTAGATATTTAAACTAGGATTTTTAAATAATAAGTCGGAACAGGCTCTGAAACAGGGCCAGAAAAGTTTTGCATTTTTAAGTCTATTTTTCATGTCAACAGAAAGTTATCTGCTTAAGCAGAAAATGGATTGCAGTTGGCAATTCTACATTATGTTTTTGTAGAGCCAGCTATTAGCAACGCATGGGACAGAGGAAAGAACTCAAAAAATGGGATATTACTTTCACCACATGAAAACAGTGTCAAATTTCGCTGCCACTACAAACTTTCAGAGAAAATTCTTACAGAATAGAAAAAATAGTCACATCTTCAGAGAAATAAAAATGTTATTAAATTTAATCTAACCTTTTAATGGCATGACTGTAACATTTTTATACGTGATCAGAGTAGAGAACACTACAGCAGCAGTGAATATACTTTTAACATATATCTAATTTTTCTCCTAAACTGCCATTTTAGTAAAAATCCTTCATTTTCATAAAAAACAATTCTCCAAATTTGTTTATACAAAAACAATTTTATCTGATCATTAGGAAACCACCAAAATTTTATTTTTGAAATAATTCACAACTATTCATCCACGACTCCCCTTTGAGAACCCCCTCCCAAAAATATGCTATTCATATTATCATATGACCGCTCTGGTATCTAATTGTCAAATTGGAACTGAAGGACTTCTGTGAAGTAGAAGAAAGTCAAGCAACGGCAGTAACCCCTAATTGATCTTTTTTTAACAAGAATTGACAGAATTCTTTACTTTGATGTGAAAGGCAATAATTGCATACCTTCTGCTTCTAGTCAAGTGACACTAATTCAATAGTTAACTTGAAAGAGGACTAAGATATTAATACATTCGATTAAAAACGAGTCTGTGTAGGTTTTCTTCCCACCCATCTCCATTTGCTAAAAGGAATTAGTAGAATCAATTAAGAGGTTAAACCCAAACTTAATATATTAGTAACCGTACAGCATGAACACCACAGTCAAAACTAGTGAAGGAAAAATCCCATAATATTAATGCATGGTGTGGTGAACTAGATAAGATCAGATCAAAGTCCTAGATCATTACAGACTGAAATAAGATAACATTTTGGGAAAATTTTTGATAGCATAATTTCTCTCTTTGTAATGACAGACCATATCACATTCAAGAAGAGACGACAAGCGCTAATAGAAGGGAAAGAAAAGAAAATAATCAAGGGGAGATATGCAAGACTAATCTGATCCCAATGCGTACCATGTGCTAAAGTTTGCTCCTGTTCCTAGAGTTTGGAGGAAAAAAATATTTCAATTCTAAACAATTAAGAGCTCAGTAGAACTGCCCTTCTCTCTCCCACCTCTAAAATAAGAATGGAAAACCACCACCAAAAGTGCTTCTAGTCCATAAAGTAATATCCTATTGTAAGAGAAAACTACTAACTGGAATAAGGTAACTCTGATCAGGCAAAAAATATTTCTACCCCATGTACGCTTCTCCAGAGAAATTAGAGGTTGGTGCAAGAGCAAAATAATGATTTTCCTCAGCATTTGCTTTCCAGTCCAACAACCTACAATAGATTTCAGCACATACCATTCCCACACAGTCTTCTCCAAGTCAATAAGAAAGTCTTTCTTCCTTCGTGTCACTCTACCAAGCATTTTGCTTCTGTTCTCTGCTATAAAGCAGGACCTCCTTATTCCTTTAAACTCTCTTCAGCTGTAACTAATTTATCAAGTAGCACTGTCTCACAGGAGCAGAGTTGTGTGTGAAACCCATGGGGCTCAGGACCTCACGCATTATGTGACACAAACCATTACATCACATGATTACATGCATTTCACAAGGCGTTTAACTCAAACTAGCTCCGGTCTAGTCCCATGGACCAAACACCCACCAATGGCCAAGGTCTATTAGGTGTGTTCCTGGAACTCATCCTCTGCTCTAGTCTAATGCAAAGGTACTCGTTTCACACTCACCATGGCTGCTCTGCTGTAGGTCACACAGTGAGCAAGAATAGTTGGAACATTTCTTTCCATAAGGCACCCCTCACTGGAACCAAAAATGCTAGTGCGCTCAGCATGCTTAATGGCGCTTAGAACAAGACTTAGCCTTCTCCTCACCCCCAAGAAATTTAAATAAGTGTATCTTTCTTCCAAAGTTTGGAGAGAAAATATACTACAAAGATTAAACTGGAACCATATTAAACAGTTTTGCTGTCCATCACAACTGTATACACTGGACAGTTTGTCAACCCTAACCTTGGTTGCTCAAGACTTAGCCAATGACCAAAGGCTTTGTGATAGCAGAAGCAGACAAACACGTTCCTGGGGAAAATCACCCAAAGGTGTCTGTCTCCAAGCGAAACAAGTCCTTTAGATATGCCTGGTGTTTTCCATCAACAATAAAACAAGATTGCTCTTTGGTATCACTTCTAGGTATGCAAAACAAGGCAAATAAAACATTCCCATGACCTGTCCGCCTGTTTCTGTCTGTCACCACATAATGTTATTTAGAAAAAACAGCAAGATCAGGGAGAAATCTGGAAGAAAACAATCTCCCTGGGCTTATCTCTCACAACTGAAACAGAACCAGCATAGCCCAGAGTTGCGACTGCAACAATATTCATCTTTAGTCCTGAAACACATCCATGCACCCAAGAACTGGCTATCAAAACCTAGAGGGAGTCTCAACAGAGCATATACATTAGTAAGTAGATTAAAAATAAATAAATTTATCCACCAGGCTTTCTCATGTTATTGATTTTGTCTTAAGACATCTCTGGCACGACACTGCTCCTGAAGCTTTCTCAGTAATCATGCTTGCTCCACACATTTCTAGAAGTTATACCAAACAAAAGATACAGGAAATATATTCTTACAAATATTTCTTGAGCAAAACTCTCATTTATCTCAATTTTATCATCTGGAAACAGATAAGTTGTCTTAAATTTTCTGAATTGCTCTGATGCCTTCTGATAAATAAGACTAAATAGAAACTAATATCAACAAGTAACTTTTCTCTACCAATTTTAAGTTGATTTTCAATATAAGGGGAAAATCGTGATATCCAAAGACATATTTTACTAGAAGTAACAGAGGGATGCTTTCCAGCCATGATTGTCAGAGACATTAAATGAAAGGGTGACAGTCTCAACAGAGAATAGCTCCTTCAAAACATACTTTCAGTGCAATTAATATCAAGTTGAACTTTATGCAATAAAGGCACATGCATGGTTTGGGAAGAATCCTAGGCATTAAAGCACTTGGGAGATTAACGATAGAAGCTTAACGCTTACACAGTGTGTAAAATTCAAAGTGCATGCTTTATTTGGAAAAAAATTAATTAAAATAAACCACAGGGCCACTATATACTGTCTCATTAAAGCAGCTTTATCCTAAGTCTAAAATGCTTAGTTATACTTCTTAACACAGACAACACTAGAAACTGTATTTAAAATATCCACTTTTCAATTGGAGCTATGTAATACTTAGAGCAATTTCACACAAGTTAACATGAAATTTAATACATTCTCATAGATCATCAGAAGATATTAGCAAGTACCATATACCTTCCTTACTCATTCTAACCTCTTGTTAATGTTGTTTCGCACTTTGAGTGACTTTGCTTACAGTGAAAGATCAGTGGGATGAGCAAAGAAATGAAAAAGCAAAATAAATAAACAATCCCCCTCTTATGTTCTTCCTAAGATGACTGCCACTAAGATACAGTAATTTTTTCACTACTCTAAAAACTCTCACAGAACAGCAGTTGTAGGTATGGCTTAGAGGGACCTTGAAGATGTTCCAAACGATATTTCTAGAGCCACCCCAGACAGTGAATGAATCAGAAAAGAGTGATCGGAAATGAATGAATTAGAAAGAGTGGTCGGGCATTGGAACAGGCTGCCCAGGGAAGTGGTTGAGTCACCATCCCTGGATGTGTTTAAGAGACGTTTAGATGTGGTGTTGGGGGATACGGTATAGGGGAGAACTTTGTAGAGAAGGGTAGATGGTTGGACTCGATGATCCCAAGGGTCTCTTCCAACCTAGACAATTCTATGATTCTATGAAACACACACACCCCCAACACTATTCCCATCTCCCAACCACATAAAGCAGCCCCAGAACTACTAGCTGCCTCTAGGAAAGGGTGTAGAGTTAGCAGGCTGGACAAGCCCCAAACAGCCAAAGGAAACACATTATTCTCCCCAATCACAAAAAAAACAAAAAAACAAAAAAACAAACAAAAAAAACCCCAAAAAAACCCAACCAAAAAACCGAACTAAATTCCATTCACAATCTAAAACTCCCCAGTACCTTGGTCTAGCATGCAGTCTCCAGATCATCCTGAATTCCTACTCTTCCTCTACAGTCCTTGCCCCACCTGTTGCTTTTGCCCAGGTGATTCATCAGGTAGTAATCCACTACACCTGCATTGAAGCAAACAGCTTTCAGCTCCTCTCTTAGAAAAAAACATCATGGTTTTATCTACAAGCTGCCTAGACAGTTGACAGATTTTCTTTTCTTGCAAAAGCTTGAAGTCTCAGAGTACAGAAGCCAGAGAAGCTGCTGCGGCAAGGGTCTACTGCCATGGGGGTGGTCCTCCTGCAGCAAACAAAACTACTTCCAGAGTTGCTTTGAGTGTAGTTGCAGTGTATCAAAAACTGAGATAAAAAGAAATGTTTTTTCACCTCATTTACTCTTCTATGAGATGCACTGCACATTGTCAGACTGCAGCTGACAAAGGTGTGATTGAGGTTTTATATCAAGCATTTGTTTCCAAAGTCTGCCATGCTTGGTATTTTTCACAGTTATGTATTGCCAACCATGCACAGCAATAGTTTTCAGTCTTTATCAGAGTTATTGGAAGTTTCTGCTGAATTACAAAATTTAAAATGAATGTAATGATTATATATAATGACAGGCTATTTCAAGTACAGCAACAAACTTTTATTGATTTTCCTTACTGATTTAAAATTCTAGACAGCTGTCATGAATTAGGTATTTACCACATCAAAAAGGCAACTCATCTGAGTGAACAAATTCCTACATGCATTTTTTTTCAACTCTATAAGCAGCAGCTCCATTAAACAACTCTAATGAAGTCTTTGGCTGAAAGTTATCAGAACATTCAGGAAAAATTTGAGACTTGAGAAGTTCTAAGTCAGACCAAAAATTTCCCCAAACTGATAAACGTTTAGAGTTTCATCACACTAATGAGAGACAGAATTGTTCCACCCACTCCAGCAGCTGTATTTCAATATCAAATAACTTAAATCTGAAATATATGAAACACTCAAAATCTTGCAAGAGTAATAAGGAAACACATAAATATGAGGTAAGAATTTTAAACAGTCCAATTTCTGTTTTAATAGTCCAAATTTTCTAAGAAAATCCCCATTAATGCAGTTGATGTACATGACTTTCCAGATATCTAACCCTTTTCTTCCTAGCATGTTCCTTGGGTCCTAACATCAGCAAGTTCAGTCTCCCTCAAGAAGCATGAGGGAGTACTGAGACAAGTCATGAGAACCCTGAAGTCTTCACCAGGAGGGCAATTATGCCTTTTTAGGGGCATAATTCAGAGAGTCTTCATCTTTGGCCTAGGGTACACTTGGGTATAATTTAGCATGTTTTCTTGCAAGAGCTTTCTTTCTTCTCGTTGTTTCCCAGATGAAGTTTGAAAGCCACCCAATGACTCCCTTATCATCGGCTGAAATAAAAGGCTATCGTTTGTTCAGGGACTACCTAAATTTCTCAGAACTTTGCTATACATAGTTATCACAGAGCTTATGCTAAAATGGGCTAGGCTACAGGGACTTGGCCATGAGAAAATTGTTGGAACAAGCTCAAACAGGACAAAACATGCCCTGATGAGTCCTGAGACCCTTCACTGTCAAACTGATGGAAACGCTATGGCCTGTGACTAGTAATAGCAAACGTCTTATACACTGGGCTATACAAAAGAATGAAGAACAATACACTATTTTGACATTTTTATCCTTGACCACTTATCCAAGTCATCCAGAGCTGTTCTGTGAGCCCTTTCAACAAAAAGGGAGTGGTGCTTTCCATCAGCAGCATATAATTTCAAATCTACAGTTTCAAAATGTCCAAGATGTAGTACCTACCATTGAAACTCAGCACATTCTTATTCCCAGTAAAAGCTTACAGATTAATGAGCCTTCTGCTTGTCCTTATAAGGCCAAAAGCCTCACTGACTGCAATCAGGGAAATCTGAGGACTCCAGATAATACTGCAGCAATTTCAGCATGACCTTCATAGGAGACAAAATCAGAAATCAAATAGTAATCAATATCAAAAGATGATTTCTTGAAAGTAGTCAGAGCTCTACCCTAAACGGTTAATCTTCAAAGATTGGCAAATGGATATTAGTTGATTTCATGCCTATTAAAATTCTATTTTGGAAAGTAAATTCCCAAGACACAATAAATAAATGATTGGATATCCATCACTGCAAGAAAATTACATTTTTAGCATGAATTATGTAGAAATGAGGTAACTCATCAAAGAATATTTGCATAACTTAATATCAGGTAAAGTTACAGTTGTGGAGGCTCTAGAAGCCCAGTGTAATGTTTCACAAGAAGATAGAAATTACTTTATAACAAGCAATTAATTATTTTCTATATACATGGTAAATACAGACCACACATTACATTCTATCTTCAATATTCTGCTAAGATTACAAGAAACAACTATTAATGGCAATTCAATTTTAAAACAAATCTCATGACAAGATCATATTAAAAAACAAAAATTGAGAGGAAATGACCAGTAAATTCAGACTCATCTGTAAATATGTACCTACACAAGCTTTCTTTAAAATTCAGTTTCAATAATGGAAGTTTTCAATTAACATAAAGAGTTAGAAAAAGTATCATCTCCTTTCCAAAGAAGTAGAACACACCCAAGTACTATGGTGAACTTTTACTTTACCGATCGCCACTTCATACACGGGAACAAGAAGCTAGCAATGTTCCTGAAGCAGATTCTCAAGAGATTTAAAATGTCAGAGCTCCTTTAGATTTTTGTCACTTTACTTCAGACTTCATGCTCTTCAGTTCCTTTGTTCTTCTGAGGCTGTTGGCAGCAAAGGAGCCAGTTTTGGCTGTAGTCGTTTCTGAGGCATAAACCACGGACAGGGTTGATATAGCCGACCCATTTCATGGGAGAAAAGCAAACAGCCGCTGACAGATACTAACGAATTTCAGCCCCTGGTGGCACAAATGAAATGTTCACAGCAATAGGTGAAGATACATATTGAGAAAGTAGGTAGCATAAAATTTTGCTGTACAAACCTACTACTGGAGGCTGGAATCTGAGCTGCTTGTTTCTAACCCCTAATTCGTGATTTATAGGAAACTAAAATCATTAGTATCCCTATATGCAGAAGGACCAAAATGGTATTTACTACTGATGCACAACTGCTGGATGAAATTATTGTGGATGTTCAGACCAGATGATCAGAACAACCTGCTTTTGTCTTAAATTCTGTCCTGCCTTAAGTTACTTATGTCAGACAAAACTAGATCTATTAACGTTTTGAGGTATCTCTAAGATCCTCGGAAAGGCACTATTAACACTCATCTGAGACACGGCTGGTTTTTTTATTGATCAAGCGCAAATGACAGAGTATTTCTGATGACAGGTTACCATATTACTGGCAGAGGCCTGAGTATACAAGAATGGAAAATATTTAAGAAAGGAAGGGAGTGTGGATTTTAAACATCAGAGTGCAAAAGAAAATAAAGCTAGGACTGCAAAGACAGCCTTAGAACCTTAGAAGAAAACATAATGAAAAAAAAATAAAATGGACTAGAAATGTGTCAGGATGGACAAGACAGATTGGGTAAGAGTTGTTATATTTGAATTCCATACAAATGTCCAAACAAGGAAATTAAAACTAGTTATTTAGATGACAGAAGCAAACACATCTCTGCTAGAAGATCAACCACTAAAGGGCACGATGTCAGAATTCTCAGTGCTGCAATCTGCAGTTAATTTAATTTGTTAGCAGAATTACTTTGTGAAATTTAAAATAATACTGTTACATGCCTCCCACAGTCACTCACAGCTAAAAGCACTTACAAAATGAAAGCACTGTGCAGCAAAATGAAAACAAATCTGTCACCCACACAGAAGTATACGCATCCCCAAACCAACAGAAAAGGGCCAAATGGTTGTTATCCAAATAGTTTGCTAGCACAACACTAAGTTAATCTTTGGCTTGGTTCGCTTTTGAAAAAAATAATTGGGATTGTTATTGAGCAGGACTTCCCTAAATTTAAATCCCATTGCATTTTGGAGGGAGAAAAGCAAGGACAGCAAGTTGTTGCACAGCTGTCTATTTTAGGAAAAGCACTCCTTTCTCTTTGTTTTCTTAAATCTGTATGAAAGAAGTTGGCCAAGAAGGTACAATATTCCTTTTTCATACATAGCCAACAAAATGAGTCTCCAAGATTTTTAACTTATCTTCACAGGCTGGCGTCTATTTTAAAGACTATACTTTCTCCAAGTGTTTGTTCCAGTCTGCTGGTACTAGAACACGGAGAAAGAGAATACAAGGTAAACAATTAAAAGAGAACTACATAACTTATAGCTACAGCTCCTATGCCACCTTGGGCATGGAGACATCAACAGGAATATGCAGTATATGCAAGTACATAAAAGTTACCCACAGGAGGAAAGATTTGGCAAACATCAGGTTTGTGGAGGATGGAGTGGGTGTTAACTAGCAATAAGGTGTCTGTGCATATGCGTGTTCACATGGTGTAACACTGGGGACACTTAAATTGCCATATTTGCTCCTGAATATGAACTTTGTTTGAAGCTAAGGCTACTAGCAGAACAAGTCCAACCACATGGACAAGCTTTCAGAACAAAAAAGAAGATTTGCATGAAATACATGCAGTTAAAGAACCTTTCTCAGAATTCTGTAGGAAACGAAGATCATGCAGTACCATCCCAGTGTAATGCTGGAGTTGAACCAACTCCTCTCCCATCCGCAGAATTAAAATTCCAATAAAATTAAGAGGAATTAAGATATAAACTGATCCAGAAAATGAATGGTTAAAGGTTGTTAGTGTGGATTTAGTACAGCCTGGGAAAGAACAAAGCTTGGAGCCCAGCATTCCAAGATAAAGAAATGGCCTTGTGTATAAGATAGCGGGAACAGCCTGCATGCTAAGGAGGAACCTAACTGTCTGGGTAAAGTGTCCATCTGGTCGGGACCAGTTTCGTGGTTTGGGGTCCAGCCAACCCAGCATTCTAGGACAAAGGTAAAGGTACACGGTGAAGAAGACTGCGAGCCTTCCTCCAGAAGACCCCGGCCCACGACCACCAGGCGACAGTACGCATGCGGCAAGGGGAGGAGACTTATGATAATGAGTTCCTAGAAATAATTAGAATAGTAACGCCTTTTCTTAGAATCAATTATAATAACCCAGCCCACATTAATGAATATGTATGCTTTTCATCATAAATAGACACTTGTTTTACAAACCGGTGTGCAAGTTTGGAGGAGCAATCCCCCTTGCACCCGGCGCCGCAATAAACATACCTGCTTTATAACTCTCTGCGAGTTGTAAGGTTTGTTTCCGCGCATCAAAACTTAGTTATGACAATAAAAATTAAGCTTTAAAGCCAAAAGAAGTGTTCTTTTAATTACTGACAGTAAGTAAAAATGAATGAATGGGGCATAAATTGGAAAACCATTCACTGTGTAACAGAAGCTCCAAATAGGCTTATAGATGGAAAGTAAATGAGCTGGAAAAGAAAGAACAAATGCTCTGGGAATGCTGTTTTTCATATTATGCATTGTGTGAATGTGAAGAGATCCCATTGTATTGGCTTTTTCCCTTCAGGTTAGATGGAAAAGTACTGGCTTAATAGAGAAACGTATTTACATTTCACTTTTAACTTTTCTAAGCATTTAAGAATATTAAATCCATTTCCTTGCCAGAAGTAGTAAAAAAAATACATAATTCCTTGTCAAAATCATATTACTCATCATCATAATAATATTTTTCCCAGGTTCATTAATCTCCAGGTACAGGAGATATATCTATTTTAAATATTAAATAATTGGCTTTATTTTATTGAGAACTGAAGTGAAAGTAGAGACATGAAAAAGAAATCAAACCCTGGTTGGATCTGAGTTTAAGAACATTCTAAATTTTATCTTACTATAAAATTAACATATTTTTAAGAGTAACGAGAAACCCAAAATGAATACATAGGGCAGAATGCAGATAGCATCCTCTCCCTTCTCAGCCAATGTGTAGGACAGCTCATGCAGCCAAAGGAAGTTCTGTCAATGACTTCAAAAAGCTTTCGATCAAACCCTTTGGAAGTCACCAGGACTACTCACGAGTGTAACATTAAACTGTAGTCCTATGCTTCAGTGCCTTGCTAAGTCAGTGTACCATTCTGCTACTGACTGTAAACCCTAAGCCTACTTTTGCCATTGTGTGAAAAAGTATTGATGATTAGTCCATACCTCCCTAGTATAGTAATTAATTCAGGTAACAAATGCTTTATCTTTCCTAGTTTTACTCTTCTGTTTATCTTTCTCTTACAGGCACCCAGTTCCAATATTTTCTTCTAAATTTATATAAATTATATTGTTTCTTTTTCTTTTAATATCTGTCACTGCTGTTTTCTTCCTAATATGCAAATATGACTGTAACTAGTGCAGAAATATGTGTCTCAACACACTCCCTCCAAGTCTCTCTAAAGCTTTTCATTACATGGGCTGATGATGTTTTCAGATTGACATTCTTAAGATAAATGAGATTTTTATTATGATCAATGAAGACAGTCAAGACTTTTCTTCCTTCCAGCCCCTCAATGAGTAAATTAAGACTGTGCAATGCCCGTTTTTATCATACAACTACTATTCCTTTACCAGCATCCTCAGATTTTCTACCCAGGTGAACATTGGATGAACCTAGAATATAGATAAAAATTGAAAGACAAAGATGAAGAAATTGTCAAATAGCACCATTTCCTAAAACGTTATAAATCCTAAAAAAATAATTACAGTTAGGCACCCTAACCTCATGTGTTTTGGTTTTTTGTTGGGTTTTTGGTTGTTTTTTTTTTAATTTAACTTGGGTTTGCTTCTTAGTATCAGGCCTTTTAAATAAAATTCATAGAGGTAAATCAAATAAAATCTGATGGGTTGCCCTATGGGGCCCAAATGATGCCAGTCAAATGACATTGATAACCGCTATTTTTGATTCAATTCTTCATATTTCTAAAAAAAATATGAGAAGCCTTGTTTTTCCAAATATACCACGAGTCAAGTACAGATGGATGGTTAGTTAACGCCCAGTGTAAGACTCCTTCATCCAGGACTTTGTCTAAAACCTATCTACAGTTTCTCTCAGGCCTATGTTCCAAATATCTATTCTTGCTGTGGCTTTGACTTTCACTGATATACCCACAGTTTTTCTTCTCTTTCTCTCAGATACAGTCACGTTCATCCACCAAGAGAGGGACAGCCAGCTGCTTTCTTGGTTTAGTTTGTCTGAGGTTTGGGTAGTGCCAAGTACCAGCACGTCAGGTGACGGTTTTTGGTTTAGCTACCTGATTACGTGAAATAGCTAATCTTTTGTTTCATTTACTGTAATGAAGAGCAATTTCATTCACAAGTGAACAAGTTTTAACCCAGCACCTACAATTCATAAAATTCATACAAACAGAAGAGCTAATTGGCTTCAAATTGCTCTGCCCACCTGCTTTGACTGCCATTGGTGGCGGTAGAGCTTAATCACCTTAAGTACGGCTTATGTCATTGTGTCCATTCCAGGCATAATATAGTTAATATAGATAATCGGGCAATTGTAGGTTTAATACAGATGATTTCTGATTTTTTAGGTTTCTCTGAGTACATTTATTATTAGGATTTTAGCAGATATATAAGGTTTTGTAAAATGGTCTTGATTGATCTCAAACTTTTACTAATACAGTGCTAACCTCTGAATTGCATAAAATTATTTTTTCTTTTAGTTATTCAAACTGATATTTTATCTACTTAGTCTCCTCTCAGAGAAAGATCCTTTATTATATCTCAAATTTTTGATAACTCCCTTTTGTCAAATATGCTGCATCTATGATATGATTTTCTTGAATTTTTAAGAGAGCATTTTACTTTATATATTGTTTTCTTTAATGAAATATAAAAATGGGGGAAACAATTTGTGTGTACAGATATTTTTATAGCATTACCATATCATTTTTTTGACTTAGAATCTCCACGTGCTTAATTCAGGATGAGCACAGCAAGAAAAAATGGCTGTTAGTTTCTTGGTGCTTTGTTTCAATGAATGGATTTGTCTCATGCAAGCAGATTCCTGAGGGAAAGCTAAGATACAGGAATAGATCTTGGATTTGGTCCTGAAAATTATTAAATCCCTGCTCAACTTTCTTCTCACATTTTTTCTGAAAGACATGAAACTATTTTCTGAGCAGAACTGAAAAATTCAGTCAGCTATACAAAACTTTCCCACTTTTTGTTTAGTGATTTTACTGCTGTTGAGTATAGGGAAAGTCAGCTCACATTCACTTGGTGCCTTCATTGTAAGGGCACAGGAGCACACTGGCCCAAGGGGAATTTTATTCTGATGTTCTGTTGCAGTCTTACACTTTGTAATACCAATGAGAAAACTCTGCAGAAACAAGCTGATTTAAAAAAAAAAAAAAAAAAAAAAGAAAGAAAAAAGCAGAAACCATGGAGTAAAGTGACTTTTTTAATGGAGATATTAAATTATACTCACAACGCATAATTTATGCCTTCTATAACCATAAGCATTAAACCTGCAGAGTTAAAACAATACTGTGTCCTCAAATACATCAACTTCTACAGAACAGCTTCCCTAATAGCTGTGCATATGCCAGCTATGAATCGTCCCACAGGAACCGCAACACGCATAAAAGAGAGGAGACCAAATCCTGGCCTGATTTACAATAAAATTAAGCAAAGGCAGGCAGTATAGCAAAACTAATCTGATGTAATCACCATTTTGAAGGAATGACAATCACTCTTTTGCTTCTCATCACCTTCTTGAAAATTCATTCATTAGTAAATTAGATTTACTGTTTTTTTACATAATGGGACAAAGTCGTAGCTGATCATGAAGGAAACAAAAATTCTGTTCTACTTCCGTCCCACTAAGTAAATAGATCTGCAGAATTTGCAGCTCTGAAGGAACAAGCACCTAACGTCAAGTTGTTCTATTTTAGTTCTTTTGTTCTAGTTTAACTATTAGCATAGTTATAATCATCGAAGCAACACTGCAGACTGTTTTTCTAATATTGTTTAACTCAACAAGCAATTTTGTTGGAATTCTTTGTTGAACTGACAGACTTCGCCAGTAAAAACTGTATTTGCTGCTTTTGTCTCTCTAACAATCAATTATGGGAGCATTTGCCATTAGTCCACAACGTGCACAAACATTATATGTCATTAAAACCATTAAAGTTCTTCTGAGGAACTGATTGCCACTCTTATTGTTATACTTTGGGTAGATAAAAAATACAGAGGGAAGTTCATATCTATTAGTCATTGTATCTTTGTTGGGTGTTTAGTTATGGTTTCTTTATGTGACATCAGAATATGAGCAGAATCTGTGAAAGAGAAAACTTGTTGTCATGGACATGTCCAGGTAAAACTATGTTTCTTAGGTCATAAGTTGGTGTGTGCATATGGTCTTAGTGAAAGGTTTGTAAGCTATAGGAAACAGAACCAATTTCAAATCATCATACATTACATATGAATAATTTTTTATGCAGTGGGAGGCTATTCAATGAAATTATAAACAAATGAGAATTTGTTTTATTAGCAAAGAAAATATTACTGGCATTATGTTTTACTGTTCAACCCTACCAAGTAGGCTTGCAATTAAATGTCTGATGAAAGAACATTTTCTTCTTGCATGCGGGTAAAACTAATTAATTAAAAAGCACAAAGCAAAGCACTTGCAATAATTTAACTAAGACACAATGAAAAGTAGAGTGGATATTTTGGTTTAAATTTCTACTATGGTTTATTCTGTTTACCATAATGCACTTGTCCCTTTGTGTTAACTTACCATGCTTAAAATGATAGGGTCTTTAAAGATGATGCAATCTCCAGCAGCTTGGATTCAGTATTTCAAGTTCATGGACGGGAAGAAGACTCCAAATGTAGTATTGAAAACCACAAATATATCTCATCAGCAAGTCAAACTCAGATACGCAAGTAATTAGCTGTGTCAGAAGAATAAGCATTCTGCCTTCAAGGAAATAACAAAAGTTGCATAGAATTTGCATATAGTATATGAAATATGGTAATGTCTCTGTAAACAGATGTGTTTTCAGTTTTGATTTACTGTCATCACTAAATGATAAGGATGTGCATGAATACTAATATGATGGTATTAAATTATTCATTTAGTAGAAAGGTAGAAGAGAGAAAGGAAATGATCTTACATTCGCTGAAAGAACTATTCTATTTGATGAGGGGTTAAGTAGATAGAGAAACAACTTAATCAACTTGATGCTGGAAAAGACAGTAGGACATTCATACAGAACATTTTAAAATAATGTGGACATGAGTGCTGGAAACAAAGAAGGGATGATACTAATTGACTGGGAACTGAGGGGAAGGCTACTAATGGCTTCAGAAGTAATGTACAGAGAATTCATCTTCTTTTTGCAGCCTTCTTTAATATTCCTTTTCTTGCTAACAAATTTTCAAACGCTTCTAATATATCTGAGAATGTTATTACATGAGCGAGTAAAAATTTTGTACATTCCTTATATCTTAGGCTCAGTGAGGCTTAAGGAAGAATTTTAAATCTGAGCAAACCTTTGTACCTAAATCCATGGATAGACATGTAAGTCAAAGCAAACTGATTTTCATGAATGCTAATCATCCTCATAGTCATTACAGTTAGCCAGAATCGGAAGTATTTAGGATTCTGACATCAGTTTGTATTTCATCATCATTTCTGACATCATTTGTATTTCTGTACCTAAATGCAGAATATATGCCTTATATCCATAAATATCAAAGTTAATAATTTCCTTCTGATGCAAAACAGGGGCAAATGGATGAATTTGAAGAGCTTATGTTGAGCCTACCAGTCTAGAGGTCCATCTCAAAAATTGTCATTCTCTTATATTCTTTAGTTACTTCATGAGATACAAGGACTATGTTTACAGAACCCAGAGGCTCTCCCGTGTAATATTGTCCCTGACATATTTTTAAAATTATATTCTGATACAGTTCTTTGCATTGAATAACACTGACTCCACTGAAGTTGAAGACAAATTTCCTGCAGAGTACAACAAAGTACAGGTTTTCATTCTTGTCATTAAGAAAACTGTTTCTGGAAGGGAAAAGGAAATCAACTGAGATTTTAAAATTATTCCTTTATAAAAGTGAGTAAGTTTAAAGTTCTAGTACAAACTTTATTCTTTTTCTCATAACTCTTAAAAATTATTTCCATGGAATTGTGGAATCAGAATGGTTTGGGTTGGAAGGAACCTTAAAGAACATTGAGTTCCAACCCCCCTGCCATGGGCAGGGACACCCCCCACTAGAGCAGGTTGCTCAAAGCCCCATTCAGCCTGGACTTGAACCCCTCCAGCGATGGGGCATCCACAACTTCCCTGGGCAACCTGTTCCAGTGTCTCACCACCCTCATAGTGAAGAATTTCTTCTAATATCTAACTTAAATCTCCCCTGTTTCAGTTTAAAACTGTTACCCCTCGTCCTATCAGTACACTCCCTGATAAAGAGTCCTTCCTCACCTTTCCTGTAGACCCCCTTTATGTACTAAAAGACTACTATAAGGTCTCCTTGGAGCCTTCTCTTCTCCAGGATGACCACCAACTTAGCTTGTCTTCATAGGAGAGGTGTTCCAGCCCTCTGATCATCAATGTTTTTTAGTTCTAGTAACGTGCTCGTGTAGTCAACTCTGGACACAAAAACCTTCCCAATCTAAAAAAAGAAAACTAAAGTTGAATTTTTAAAACCATAAAAGTTATAATTTATTCTAATGCAGGTTAATGAGAAGCTTCAGAGAAACAATGGCACTATGCTTTACCTTTGACATTTTTGTATACAGCCATAACCACGGAAATAGGAAGATTTTTGCTGTACATCAACAAAAATTTTGGTATTGGATTAGTAATTGTGTTAGCTGAATTTTAATATTGAAGTTTTCATGGATTATTGCTACAAAATAACACATTTTTTTCTATATGGTTGAAATTTGAACGCTACAGAATTGATAGCTATTCACTCAAAAGACATATCTGTTCTCATTTTGTGACAGAAATTTTCGTGCGTTCTGACCAAATCTTTTTAACAAATAGCACTGGACAATAATCCAAACCTATATGAATTTTATTTTATCCAGCCTGGCTGACCAGTTTGAATTTTAAGACACTTTGAATGCCTACTTTTCTCTTTAGCCTATGAAAGTAGATGTCAAGATACTACTTAAATGAACAATGTGAAATTCTAAGCAGTGTTGACAATCTCAGCTAGACCCATTGCAAAAAGGAATGGAAAAATAAAATATGAACGGACAATTGTAAGAAAATAAAGAAGGTCTTAAAAAGATTTTTACAGCAGGTTAAATAGATATGCGAAAAAGTTATGATCATTTGCACTTCATATATTTTATTCCAATTTTCTATTTTGTCAGGTTTTGATAATTGTCAAAGCCACTTCTGTACAGTCATTTTCACAGCCCTCTTGCATCCTCTATGAACCCTTTCAATGAATGTATAAGTACACTCTAGGTTAGATTAAGGAGAAAAATATGGATAGTATAATGATGTAGGGGCACAGTTTTGTATCCTGGAAACCTAAACACTATTAGAAGCTGATCTTGTGCATATGCTGATTACATAGAGAGACTTGTTTAGATCAACAATAAAAATACAACATTCACCTAATACTAATCAACTTTTAACTCAATCCCCTTATAAAAATCCTGTTTATCTGAGTTTTATACAGATAACCAGAACATAACACACTAAGAATGCCCAGACTCTTCCCCATATAAAGAGCTTTGGATGTGCAAAAGAAATCTATCTCAGGGTCTTTTGGGTAAAGATTAATTTGCTTTTCATTTCTCAAGTGCAATAAACTATGCCTGTGATTTTCAGCCCAGACATGGGGATATTTATGTATTTCTTTGCCATCAAATCCAGCATCTTTCCTGTCCTCTCTCTGAAATACTTCTATTCCAAACACTCATTTCTACCTGCATTAATGTATATATAGACATAAATTCCCATTGAATATAAATAACATTTAAAAATTACTGTAGCACAAACAAATCATGCAAGTTTCCACACATAGAAGTCCTTTTGGAAGAGTTATACTAACTGATATAAAAACAGACTGTGGAAAAGTCAAAAAAGTTACTTCTGAACATATCGAATAAAAATAGGTGAACTTTTAATACATTATTTTAAATATAATTTTTTTTAAATAAATTAGATGTCATTGTTGCTGATTCTTTGGTAATGAAATAACAGACTGTACAGAACGTTACAGATCTGTGGGTTCAAATGCTTTTAACTAAGGTATCAACAAGAAGTTATGCAATTTCATTAACAGTATTAACGACAATGAAACTGTTAGGTGTAAAGCAAACTCCTATTCTCTAATTACTCTAATTACTTCTGGCATTTCTGTTTTATAAGGATCATTTTATTTATATATGTATACCAAAATGTTGGGCTAATGCTTCTGGACTCAGTTTTGCTCTAACTCAGGAGCATATACAAAGGCACTTAACTTCTCTTTTCTACAGAGACCTGCAAAAAGGTTGGATCAGATAATTTTCAAATACGCATCACATGAGTTTTGTGAGAGTTAAAACCCTCCAATTACAATCCCAGATTCACTGAGCAAATAATCCCGCCTTCAAGAAACCAATCTGTTCATAAAATAATCTGTCTTCAATTACTGTTTGAGTAACGCTTACTGAAGTTTCTTTACATGCCATTAAAATTCAATATTTGAAAGTAATACAACAGTAGCAATAAAGGCCCATTTTGGAATGACAAATGCTGTATGCATCATCAAACCAGATTTTGCCTTGAGTGATTTTATCAGCTCATTTTGAAGTTTCTATCTGACATTTAAGTTAGCTATTAAATATAACTATGGGAACCATCTGGACAGCTATTGTAGATGGAATAGCCTAATAAATGTGACCTGCCATGATGGCATGCCTTTAGATTATTTATATTCTGTTTGATTGCAATCTGAACTAGTAATTTCTTTACTAATTATAGAAAATTCAAATGTAAAGCTTTGCACTATTTCTTAGCTATGATTATATTTGACTACAGTTATCTCTGGAGATCTGACTCTAGAGCTTTGACTCATTACTTAGCTGAATAGAAGACTAGTGATTCAAGTTTGTTTACAAAGCGAGCACTGCCCTAGTGAGGACAAGTTACTGCTGTTTGGTATCTTCACCTTAAAACATGTGGAAATGACAGTGTAAAAGCCAAAATGGTGAGTCGAAAGAGTAAGTGTGGGAAGAACTCTCACACCTCCTTACAGATATGAAATGAAACATTCTCTCTGGAATCAAAAAAATAAATTAAACCAGGAATTTTGTGCTTATTTGTATGTCGTCAGCTACCTCAATATTCACAACACCCTTCAGTACAACGAAAAATTAAGGAATAATTCCTGCTTATTTCTTGGACCAAACCCAGCAATGATTTCACAAATGCACTGAATTAATTATGTGAAATGATTTGAGAGAAGGGGGAAATTTCCGTTATCTTTCCATGTCTGCCGATTTCTCTATTAAGCAATAAATTATACTTTTTTGATATATCCATATTAATTCTGTGAGCTCAACTTCCCAGTGATTCTGATCTCGCATCAGCCCCTGATCACCACCAGAGTTCTGCATATTATCTCCCTCCTGTGGGTCCCGACACCTTCAATAATGCCTGTAGAAGCCTTAAGTGGTTTCTGTTCCCCCCAAGGTTGGGGGAAGGAATAAATCAGAAAGCCTGACTTTCCCATAAGTATTAAACATATGCTGTTCCACTGATCTTGCATTTCAGAAATTATTTTTTCTAGGTCTATGACTCACTGCAATTTATCAGTTTACACTCCAATTAAAATTCTATGAATTGTAGCTAAATAGTCTTTAAATATCTTGGCTTCTTATTCGTAGGGAAATTTAGAATGCTTAAACATGTCAACAAAAGTTATTGTAAACAGTGTTATTTTCATTTTCACTTAGCTGTACATGTGAGGTTTGACCTTGTCAGCCCTGACCCAGCAAGTAAAGCAAGAAAACCAGAGCCTCTTTCTTGGCTCTACTTCAGATTCAGCTGATGGCTTACATTTCATTAGACTTAGATAATTTCATAATATTTCATAGACTTAGACCCTCAAGTGAATCTAGCCGCCATTGGTTTATGAATCATCAGATATAGTCTGGGCGTTTCAAAGCAAGTTACACATGCTTACCAACAAAAATAGTTAGGTGGTCTAAGAAGAAGTCTGAAGAACCCAAGGATGACAATGGCAAATGATCATCAGAGACAGGTGATGTACAGTAAATTTATATCAAGTAATAGTTTAAAAATGTTTTGATTGCTGACTCTGTTTTACTTCTGAAATTCATTCTAACTTGCAGTAAGGTTTTTAGAAAGCATTTGAAATGTGTATCTTGTACATAAGAGAAT
Organism: Numenius arquata; assembly: GCF_964106895.1. Taxonomy (NCBI): domain Eukaryota; kingdom Metazoa; phylum Chordata; class Aves; order Charadriiformes; family Scolopacidae; genus Numenius; species Numenius arquata. The sequence continues at coordinate 24,074,268 of NC_133587.1, read as the reverse complement.
TATCACTGATGCTAGATATTCTTTGACCACACACTTGTTTTCTTTCTTCCAAAAGCCCCGAAGGAACAAAACCATGCATTTTAAAAGGGAGAATAAACTCTAACCCAGAAAGTCTGTAGTCTTTTCAATTAATAATGTCACAGGCAGTTGAGCACCATGGAATTAGAAACTCCACATTTCGCAAGCAAAAAGTATGACATATAGAGTCTTTTTACTTAGAAGAACAGTGGAGCTTGAAGCCCATGCATTAAGTTTGAGCAGCCTTGGTGAAAATGAGATCTCGTTCCCTCATTATGCAATCCGACATCCTTCATCTAAAACCAAATGAGATAATAAAGTAAGAGAGATGAGATATATTTTCTGCATAAAGAACCATATAATCCTTTATCTCATTTAAATAATAGATTCATAAAATCTTTTTTTAAACATCCACATAAATTATGCAGTGAAATATTAATAAATCTGCATATTTAATAAAACTAATACCACATGCTCAATGATATCCAGATTAATTGATATCCCTAGAGAAACACCAAACACTACCAACATGGTTGTGGTTGGCTGTTGCACCTGAAGTTTGTAAAGGATTGTATGCAGCAACATGTCTCACTCAGTATTGTGCAGATTTTGCCAGGTTCTGTGTGTCAGCACAGCACTAAAATACTGGCTTTATTTTATGTTTGCATACATTTTCATTGAAGAGGGGACTGTGCTGATGTTTGAGGTTGAGTACCAAAAGGCAACAACCTTAGTGCTTTACAAGGCAATTTCTTAACTTCTCATAAGAGGGGAATCTCAACACTGAGAATCAACGTGATTGGGTATTCTCAGGCATATTGAAGGCATTTGCCTCACCCTTGTACAGCAAGTGAGGCCTAAAAAGGCCCTTTTCTCTTCTCTGACTTCCTTGTAGCTGTGCCAAGCATAAATTTCTGATTAGAAATCAAATGTCAGATGAGAATATTGATTAGGAAGCAAAGAGCCATTAAAGGCAAATCAAAAGTGTCCTGACTTTCCCTGGAGAGGATTAAGTAAATGGGAAATGAAGAACCAAATCTACTGTTGGGCAAACGCCTGGCAGACTAAGTCTTCAGAAATAACAGCGCCAGTACCAGGAAAGTGTTTCCTGTTCAATTCTGGTTATAAAGCATTCTGCCTATCTTCTATCATTTTCAAGTAGTGCATAGCCAGGGATTAATTTCTCTCTGTAACAATTCTGCTATGTAAAGGAGACTGAGGCAAATTCTCTGAAGCAGAGAATTTAAGGCTTATATCCAAAATAGACTCTATCAAAATATCTATAGTGACAATTAAGCAAAATACAAACATGTAGTTTCAAATCTGAAATCCTTTAAACCCTGGTCTTTCACTACCTGTTTCTGGAGACCCCTAAAGCTCCAAATGCTTCTTTCATCAACATTAATGGCTCCTGTTTGTCCAAAGAATTTGTACTCTCCCAGAAGTACCTTAGAGTTGACCGTGCAAAGCAATGTGATTAACTAATTAGTCCCTAATCCCAGCCATGGTCTTTAACCTATCTCCCTGCTATTTACTGGGAGTGGCAAGGGGAGTTTCATCTAATAGGCTATTGGGGTGCCTGCAGAATTTAACAACAGATAGCACATACTTCAAAAAATGCAGTGGAAGATACAGATAAAATACATAAATACTCTTTGGAAGAAGGACTTGACCTAGGAGTCTCTGTTAACACCAGGGATAATGTCCTAGCAAAATGTACCTTCCCATTCCAGAAAACAACAAACACTAGGCACTCTGAAGAGATGTATTAGAATAGGGTGAAATAGGAAAGCACAAAGCACAGGGTCATATGAATTTCATTGATGTCTAAAATATGAGTTTAGTGGAGATGAGAGAGAAGGAGAATGACACATCAGCTATCAGATAACAATGTCATGTAGCCACAAAAGAGATATGGTGAACAGAGCTAAGGAAATGTAACTCCATTGTCCAAAGCACTGGTGACAGTGCACAGCAAATAATTTGCAGAGCATTAGTCCTTCATTTACAAAAAAGTTTATTTACAGCAATAAGCATAAATTACCTAGACTGAGAAGAGGCATGAAGATATAACCTTACAAAAAGAGGCTAAAATAAGCTGAAGCAGCAAACCAAGGCAAGCGGTGATATAATTTCTTTCAGTGAGTACCTCAGCAGGCAGGAGGGTAAACACATCTCATCGAAAGGACATACTTGAAATAAAAGGGTGTTGGGAGAAAAATAAACAGTCATAAGCTATCCATGACTAATAAAGATGATCCCTAACATACAGAGCAGTGTAGTTCCAGAATACAAACTGGGGAAAAAATCGACTGTTGATTAGCTAAAGAAAGATGTTATAGTGCACGCAAGGGACTGAGCATCAGCAGCTCAGGAGGTTACTGTTTTTCCCTCTTTCTGATACACAAGTCGAGAATTTTCAATGTAAAGTGAAGAGTTTTCTAAGATTTCTAAATGAACGATAAGGAAAACCTGCTTGGTTAAAAATCATGATGTTAACGAAAGATAAAACCAAAGAGAACAATGTTGCTTATTGCGATGCTTATGATTAGTAATACAGGGAATGTAAATCAAAATACCGAGTATAGAGAATGCTGTCCAAAGAAATTAGTCTAACATTTCTGAAGTCTATAAATATACAAAAATTAGTAAATAGACACTGATTTTCCACTGCTGACACTTACATGCTGTACATTTTATAATATATTTCCAATTTCAGAAAATAATGTGCATTTAATGATTAATTTTCAAAGATCTAAGGTTAGAAATTAATCCAGTTATCCAAATGGAAAAAGCAAAAGATGATGAACCTCCTACTATTGTAGGCCAGGAACCAGATTAGGTGGGCTAATGCCCAGATAGAATTAAATCTGGCCAGGGACATCAAGGACAACAAGAAAAACTTCTACAGGTATGTCAGAGATAAAGATAAGACTAGGGAAGATGTGGGCCCTCTCCTGTAGGAAACAGGAGATCTGGTCACCCAGGATATGGAAAAGGCTGACTACTGAACAACTTTTTCACCTCGGTCTTCACCGGCAAGGGCTCTAACCACACCACCCAAGTCACAAACAAGGCAAAAACAATGGCTATGAGAATAAAGAACCGCCCACTGTAGGAGAAGATCAGATTCAAGACCATCTAAGGAACCTGAAGGTGTTGAAGTCCGTGGGACCTGACAAAATCCATCCACTAGTCCTGAGGGAGTTGGCAAATGAAGTTGTTAAGCCGCTTTCCATTATATTTGAAAAATCGTGGCAGTCTGGTGAAGTTCCCACTGACTGAAAAAGGGGAAACATAACCCCAATTTTTGAAAAGAGAAAAAAGGAAGACGCCGGGGAACTGCAGGCCAGTCAGTCTCACCCCTGTGCCTGGCAAGCTCATGGAGCAAATCCCCCTGGAATCTCTGCTAAGGCACATGGAAAATAAGGAGGTGATTGGTGACAGACAACATGGCTTCACAAAGGGCAAGTCATGCCTGACAAATTTGGTGGTCTTTTTACGATATTGCCACACCACTGGTAGACAAGGGAAGAACAACAGGCATCATCTACCTGGACTTATACAAAGCATTTCACACTGTCCCACATGACATCCTGGTCTCTAAATTGGAAAGTCATGAATTTGATGTATGGACCACTTGGTGGATCAGGAACCGGCTGGATGGCCGCACTCAAAGGCTTGCGGTCAACGGCTCAATGTCCAAGTGGAAGCCAGTGACAAGTGGCGTTCCTCAGGCGTCAGTACTGGGACCAGCGCTGTTCAACATCTTTGTCAGTGACATGGACAGTGGGATTGAGTGCACCCTCAGCAAGTCTGCTGATGACACCAAGCTGTGTGGCGCCGTCAACATGCTGGAGGGAAGAGATGCCATCCAGAAGGACCTGGACAGGCTTGAGAGGTGGGCTCGTGTGAATATCATGAAGTTCAACCAGGCCAAGTGCAGGGTCTGGCACCTGTGACATGGCAATCCCAGGAACAAATACAGGTTGGGCGGAGAATGGCTGGAGAGCAGCTATGAGGAGAAGGACATGGGAGTGTTGGTGGATGAGAAGCTCAACATGAGCTGACAATGCATGCTGACAGCCCAGAAAGCCAACCGCATCCTGGGCTGCATGAAAAGAAGCGTGGCCAGCAGGGCAAGGGAGGTGATTCTGCCCCTGTACTCTGCGCTTGTAAGACCCCACCTGGAGTGCTGTGTCCAGCTTTGGAGTCCTCAACATAGAAAGGACATGGACCTGTTGGAATGGGTCCAGCGGAGGGCCACAAAGATGATCAGAGGGTTGGAGTACATCTCCTATGAAGACAGGCTGAGTCAGCGTGGAGAAGAGAAGGCTCCAAGGAAACCTTATAGTGGCCTTCCAGTACCTGAAGGGGGCTTACAGGAGAGATGGGGGGGATTCTTTATCAGGGAGTGTAGTGATAGGAGGAGGGGTAATGGTTTTAAACTGAAAGAGGGGAGATTTAAGTTAAATATTAGAAGAAATTCTTTAGTGTGAGGGTGATGAGAAACTGGAACAGGTTGCCCAGGGAAGTTGTGGCTGCCCCATCACTGGAGGGGCTCAAGTCCAGGCTGGATGGGGCTTTGAGCAACCTGCTCTAGTGGGAGGTGTCCCTGCCCATGGCAGGGGGGTTGGAAGTCGATGGTCTTTAAGGTTCCTTGCAACTCTAACCGTTCTCTGATTCTATGATTCTAACACATTCTATGGTACAACGACTTATTTATATAAGAATAATTACATTAGAGAACATTAAGTGAAACAGCATAATTGAATACAGGGTGAGCAATGGCTAAAGCATTAATAATAATAATAATAATAATAATAATAATAATAATGCAAAACCGTTGTATTGCCTGCTTTTTTTGCTTACATTTGTTGTGTGCTATACAGTGAAAATGCCAACATGTGTGAGCTCATAATGAAACTCAGTGACTAGTCATGTCCTACAAGCCAAAGATTTGTGTGTCTGTAGATATGCAAATATATATATGGTCCACATATATTTGTATAGGCTTATATACTTAACTGTACACATGTATATATATTGTTCTTGGTGAATATACAGAAAATAATTATATGTTTGCGTATTATGCATGTAAGACATGCAACAGCATATACAGGAAGCACGCCAAAAGTGACTTTGAATTTTTAGATATTAAGAACAAAACAACATGGTGTCTGGGAAATACAAATGCTAAGATCCATACCCCTTTTCCTATTCTTTATATCACTTTGACCACGGAACTGAGAAAGGTCCTAACATCAGAGACTTTCCTGGAATCAGACATGGATGGAATTCGAGTTGCTAGAAGGTGGTGGTTTTTTTTAAAAACAAAAAAAACAACACAAATGCTTGTCATTAACTGTTAATGAATCCCTTAGCCTTGTTCCTTATGAAAAATTTGAATTTTAAACAAAGCTAAAAAAAAACAAACACAAGTCAACTGATTCACATAAGTAACGATCAGACAACATTAAAAACTAAGACTTAACTGTATGTAAAAATAGTAGATTTAAAAATAGTAAATTTTTGCCTACTAAGAACTGCTCGCACAATCATTTGCAGAATCAAGTCAAAGCATTTTTACCCTTGCTAGTCACAATGAAATACTGATAAAATAGTGCATATTTATTTTCGGTAGATGGAATGATTCTAAAGCCTAAATATCCTCAGCTCACTTGCAAGGCCATACTTATCAAGACACATATATTTTCTGTAGAATGTTTCCCATGAACAAAAACCATCCTGTTTCTAAAAAATGTAATGATAAGCTTATTTTCATTCCTTCACACACTTCACCTAAACCAAACGCCGTTTGCTTTCATCACATAATGTCATTATGAAGATTTATCTTCATATTTTCAAATCAAATAGTCACTGTAATAGCAACTTGATTGCATGAAGAACAGTGGCTATCAGGATATATTATCATTATACAATGTGCATCTAAAATGAGGCAAATTTAAAGCAATGTTCTACAATTTCATTATCATGACAAACGAAGACTAAGTCATTTTACCCTGACATTCTCTTACATAACTTCCAAAAGGACTCAAAGTGTACAGCAATTAGTACCACTTTAGAAAGATTATTTTTCTTCAGTAATGCATTATGGATGGAATCAGCTTGAGGAAAGTATTGCCTGATTCAATTGCACCATTCTGGGTTACGCTTTAAGAGTGGCATATCTTAATTTTCAGTGGATCAAATTACATGACAATGAGAGCAATAATACACATGCTGGCTGAATTAATATTCCGCGTCTTCAATTTTTAATACCAAGGTGCACTAATGCGATGGCGTTATTTTTCTTGTCATGATTAGCAAATAACAGTTTTCAACACAATTCAGGAAGGATCTAGTTTGAAATATGCCGTACTCTGGAACTGGAAATCGATCCTCCAAGGTGTTACAAAATGTTGCTGATGTAAAGAGTAAGAAATAAACTGAATTACTGAAATATATATTTCACTGACATGTTTTGATGTAAAATACTCAGCAAACACTTGGGTGTTTCAGGCTTTTTAGAAAATCAGTATCAGAAAAGATTTGGGAGTCTTAATGAAAGCCTAAACACTAAACTGAAAATTCTTTGCAACCCATTTGTTATAATGTATCCTATTTCTGGAGAAAAGAACATTTTTTTATACAAACCATAGACACAATTATGCCATTAAAAAAAAAAAAAAAAAAGGACTGTGTCTTTATACCTGTATGAAGTTTGGCTGATGGCACCATGCTTGGGACAGAAGTGTAACTTCAGTAGTGATGGTTACTTTGGTTACTTCACTGAAGGTGGACCCCTGCCAAAGGAATGGAACTATAGGCATTTCTGCCACCGCATTGTAAGCTTCAGATCCTCAGCATCGCTTGAATAGATCTGGTGGGAACTAGCACAGTATTGTCAAAACACATAGTAGCAACATCGCTAAATTTGACTGTTTTAATCTGTACAACACAAGTAACAACTTATTTCTGTTGTTTATTTTACAGGAAATTGAACAACCCAAATGACTAATTGAAACTGGTAGGTTAGTGAAAATAATAATCACAGCAAGAATGAACTTGTTTCAACAGTTTTGGTAAGGCTGATGAAGACATGCTCCAAGCAAAATTTTATTCAAATACATTCTTGTGGAAATCAACTTTAAAATCATTCCCTTGCATATTCACATCATAAATGCTATCTTCTTTATTGGGCAGGATGTAGTGAACAGAAAGCACTTCAGCTCCAAGAATTAAACCGTATCTGTATCTCTCTGCAAATGGAGGAGCTGAGCAGGTAAAGGTGACTGAGACAACAGTAGTCGTGTGAGGCATTTTGCACCACTGGCTCCAGAAATTGTCAGCCATGCTGGCCACCTTCATCAGACCCTCCTCCTTTCTTTCAAGGGCACAGACCACTTTCTGGTGAAGGAAAGACAGTGGTTACAGACCTATCCCCTGGGACTCTGACATAAGATAGCAGAAGAGAATCTGACTGCATCCCTCCCAGCTCTGCACAGATTGGAAAATACCATTTTGATTATGAGATTATAGTTTGAGAAAATTCATCATAAACTGTGATCAAGCCAGAAATGTATTCATATAAATAATTTTTGGAAGAAGAAAAAACTCTAATTGCAATGTTTCCGAAATTCTCTCCCTGTAACTGTTCTCTAGCTCTTTCTGATGCTACTTCTTCATGAAACAGTGCAAGTCTCGGAAACTTATCCTAGACTTCTCCTTCAGCTAACAAGATATGAAATAACAATGTCACGTGTCTAACCCAGTTCCAATTTGGACCTGGCCAACTTCCTCTCAGTAAAGCAGTGAAAGAAAGTCAATGGTAGTTGTTTATTTGAATCCACAAATCCGCATTCTTACCCCATCTTCTCTCTGCCTTCTTTTTCACTTATGATCTCCACTGCAAGCGCAGCTTCAGCCGTCTCCTCTTTGCTAGAATGCGCAGATCCACTTCTGCCATCAGATTTGTCTCCTTTTAATCAGACTGAAATCTCTGCCAGACCTTCTGACACCTTCTGTCTCTCCATCTGTGTAAGTTAAACATGACGAAGTAGAGTTTGTTGTTTTCCTCAGGAATCACCTCTTCAGCCTGTATTACTTTGGAAAAATTCCTCTTTGTATCCACTATCTACTCAGGCCCAATAAACTAGGTGTTATCCTAACACCTGTCCTGAAATCCAGACAATCTGCAATACTCCCAATTTATCTTGAGAAGTGTCATTAAGGCATAGGCTTTCCTTGTGATTCATACACACAAGTCACTTCAGGCCTTCCTGTTTTTCCAATCTTGACAAACTCAGCTTGACTCTATTTCAAACTATTCAAAGTTGGTTTGCACAGATGACACTCCTGAATTTAACTGAACCATGCCAGTTTTCCTCTGAGTCTCTAAGAAGCCCTAATTTTTTTCACTGCATGTATAAACTATGCATCTTTATCTAAAAGCCCATTCTGCTTTCAATGGGAAAGTTAAGGCAGCAATTGGAAATAAGAAAGCAATTAGAAATAAAAGACTGAGGAAAAGAGAAAATAGAAATGAAAGTAAATTGGAAGTTATGAGGTTTATAGAAATGACAAAGGATAATGAATACATTGGGGAAAACCAATTGCTGGCAGAGCAAAAGACGAAAAGAAAACATTTTAGGGTTACTGAAAAGGAATAGATCTAGCAGCATTTTATAACCATTATTAAATGGAGATGGTAATGGTAATAACAACAACAGGTAATGAACAGACCAAATTGCTCAATAAATATTTCTATTTTTACATTTGGGAAGAAGCAGGATAATGTACAAATCCACAAATGTGGAAGATTTCACAACTAGCGACAACTGAAGAGAGTGTTAATCAACACTTAGTAGTGCTGGTTACTTTCAAACCAGTGAACAATCTCTGGTCTGTGTATATTCCTTCAAATAAATCTGAGATTCCAAGGAAATGCTAAAATATTGCTAGAGAATTAACATTAGGCTAAAGTCACAAAAGTCAAAGAGGATGATAGGAATAACTGCTGACATTAAACAAGATAAACTCATGGAAAATCTGTTACAGGAATCAAATAATTTCCTTTTAATTGTTTTACAGAAAATTGATCTTGTCAAGCAAAATTGACTTAATTATTGGATGAAATGGCAAATTTGTTAAAGTATACTTACTGTAGAAGTATAAGACTCTAGGAATAACAAAGGCATCTGAATTAACACAGCCAGTACGTAATGAGAAGATTACAAATTGGCCTATTAGCCAAGCTTGAAAGGAGTTTCTGTGAGACTCATCAACAAACGGGGATTTTCTAATAGCATCTAGATTTAATAGTATTTAACTATCAGTGGTCAGACAGGAATATAAAGGTATTGCTAGTAAGATAACATACAAAATAATACAGATTTCTTGGTTAAAGAGGTTTTTACAAAACCTTTATTTTAATACAGCTAAATGTAAGCATTTACAGCAAGAAATGAGGAATGTAGGCCTCACTTGGAAACAAAAACTACATAAATTGTGTAGGAGTTATAATAAATAGTCAGCTCCCTAGTAACCACTGTGAGGCAAAAAACGTTTAATACGATAGTTAGTTGAAAAAACAAGGACTAAAAAAAAGGGAACAGAGATGATTTTACTTCTGTTTAATAAGACCAAAGCTAGAATATTCTGAAAGTAGCCTACCTGGGAATAAAAATCCTTCTCAGCTAAAATATAGCTACTTTCAGAAATTAATTAAGATGAAAATAAAAAAATTTTAAAAAAGGCAAGCAACTTCATAAAAATTCTGCACAAATCTGTCTCACAAAACAGAAAACAAACCAAGACAAAAATATGACAAAACTACTTCACACCTGGTGGGCACACAACAAACAGTATCTGAGGCTCTAACTCAGTAGTCTATCAGCTATCACCTTGGGGTTTTTTGTACAGCCTGGTACATTTTATTTGGAAATGGTCTTGGAGAAAGTTTTAGTCTTACAAAAAGGTTTTTTTTTTCCATAGAAATTTTTCATCTATATCCGGCAGTTTAGAATAAATGTTTTAAAACTGCAGAAATTTTAAAATAATAAAGTTCCATAAAAATATTCAAGTACTTAGCATCTTACTTGAGACAATGAACCAGATATGAAGGGGCCACTTAGGTTAGTGAAAGAAGCAGATTACTTCAACTAAACATGAGTGAAACAAGGAATAAGGATTTTTTATGATCAGGGTGATTAGACTTTGGAGGGTATTTCCACAAAACAGTAGCAGGCACCGCAGTTCAGTTTTTTATATCAGAAGTGTTGATTTTTCTGGGAGATAAGTTTTAACAAATACTTCAGTGTCAGGTGATTCCTTGTTCAGCATCTGCAAATGCTATGATCTCTTTTCAGTTAGCCTTCCTTGAAAGGCAGCCTTTGGCATTTCCGTACTAGATTAAGGCAAAAAGCAAATGGAGAAATGTCCCACGGTCTGATTAGAGTTTGCAGTCCTATACACGATGCATACTTAAGCCCATGGTCGCATGACATTTGCCACATCAGAGAAGGATTCTGGAACTACAGACCAAAAATGTCCAAGCTGGGTAGATACTGGCTCAGTGAAAGTATGATGGTATGAAATGCAACACCACGTGGTATAAAGGAGGTCTTACTGGATGGTCCGTGTTCTGGTAGTCTATTCCAGCCTTAAATTTTCAGGCACTCTGCAGCCTTTCTCCCATACTGGTCATTTCTGCAGACAATTTTAATTATGCTTACGGGATGGTTCTGCATAGCACACTATAGCTGGGGTGTCTGATAGAGGGTGTCCTTCCTGACACTGAGAGTGCTTTCCAGTTGTATATGACAGTATGCAAAGTGTTAATTAAGATCCCCATTGCTCTGTAACTGCCAAGGTTATTTCAATAGGTGCAGAAACCAATATAGTATGAATACAGAGGGTTATATACTGAGAGTTGAATTCAATAGATTTCTCCCTTTACTCTCAAAGATGATAGTTACAGCAAAGATCATTCTCCATAGGAAAAATGTAGCATAGAATAATGTATACTAGTTCAACACAAGGAGACAAATTCCCTTCCTTATATCTAAAAACATTATTAATGGAGTTGCTCTGAATAAAGAAGTTATGTTATTCCGTGTGGGATATGTCCAAAGACTTTTACTATTTCTTGCCGGAGCACAGGGAAGTTCATAACTCAACAAGAAATAAATTGTTCTCTTGCTGTTATATTTAATTAGCATTCCACTAAAGGAAATTCTATATTGCATCCAAAGAAAACATCTTTATTTTGGTTGAACAAGTTAATCAATTTGATCAAGAGGGCATAGCATAATAACAGAAAAATTGTCATTCTGTCATGCAACTCTGTTTCACACCATGTCTCAGAAAAGGAAAGGAAATTGCACTTCGTTTAGTTATCTTGCTGTATGTACAACCCTCATTTCCTCTTTCTTCCTGCTGTCATGTATATTCACTTGATCATCTCCTATTTCTGCCTCATGGAGCAAGGCAACCCTCCTACCACCAGGAAACAGATGAAATAGGACTGATTTACATCTGAGTTACAATTCTCATCAAATTACCATACTTAGCAGACATCTTCTTACATTTAAGAAAGTTATACTATTTTTTACACCTTTTATCAAAGTGTCATATCCATTGAAATAGCAAAGAAAATTATGCTTTGTTCAATGCTTACTACAATTGTGCCTACAGTGCTTTAAAAGTATTAAATTAAGAATCAACACTCCCTTGGGAAATAAATGAAGGAGAGACTACGTAAGTAGACAGCTCACCCACTGCAGCATTGCCTCTAGACAGCAATTGCTCACAACAGCTAAGAACAGATAGTGAGAAAAGAATCTCATATCCAGTTGAAATGGCAAAGGGAATTTGGGAAGGCAGAACACAATTATCTGAGATGGAATTTCATCAGAATGCTAAGGTTATACCAAGGGAACATTAATGATCACTTTCGAGCCTCCTTTGAAGTAGAAAAGCGGGACTCGGGTATAATAAATACACTCAAAGAAGTCAGGGTGTAGGACACAGAGAGATTTCAGTTTTCCTGCATCACGTAGTTTGCACACTGGAATAGAGCTTGTCCCTTTTGAGGCATTTTTTTCCCTTCTAGTGGTCATCATTATAGTACCTGAGGGCCAGACCTAAACGAGGACTGACATGCTCTCCTAGTCTGAAATAAAACAGAAGTCATTTTCTGTTCAGTAATTTTACTTTTTAGTGATGCCTCTTCTAACTAACTGAACTCTCTGAAATTAATGGCGTATTTTTAAGACTGTAATCCACTACCAGAGTGATAAGACCTGATTATTTATAATTTATGCCAAGGAATGGTATTCAGAGATGGTCTTGCTTATATTTATTGCAACAACAACCAAGATCAGCTGATTTTGTTATTTGGCCCAGTGAAGGGTTGGAGGCGGAAAAGCGTAGAAGGGTCCCACCTGTGGGGAAGAGCGGACAGGACGGGTGATCCAAAACTGACCAAGAGGGTATTCCATCTCATCTGCCCCATGCTCAGTATAAAAGTTGAGGGATCAAAGGGTCAGTTCTCTTACTTCAATGGCTAGTGTCCATGGGGGACTTTGTCTTTTTGCCTTTGATCCCGATCCGTGTGTTCCTGACTCCAGATGTGGAATCCAGTTCCCGTCCATCGCTGGGACTTTCCCCGTGCCTGCTGGTGATGGGATCACCATCCTGGGAGCTTGATACAGTTTTGTGCATTTTGTCTATTATTTCATTATTTTTTTATTATTATCATTTTATTTATTAATATTTTCATTAAAGTAGTTTAGGTTTTTTCTAAACTCATAAGTCTCTTTCTCCCTCTCCCTTCTCTCCTTGGAGAGAGAGGCGGGGGAGAGCATCTGTTGTTCATTTCAGTGGCCAGTCCAGCCCAAACCATGACACGTGCCAAGAGAATAAGCAGAATTTAAACACAAAACGAAGCTAGAACTGCAAGCCTGAAAGCCTCCTGACTAATCTCAGCAGAAAGCACAGCTAAAATCCAGACGGGTCTTGAGAACGTTCAGGGGGATATGTGCTGTGGAGTGTGTGAGTGTGGAGTGTGAGTATGTGCTCCTTCCTCTTTTATGTTATATAGACCTTACAACAGATGACATTACAACCTCTTTTCAAGGCTCTCTCCTTATTTATCCTTCTGAAACTCTGAACAGCCATGAAGGAGCCAGATGTCACACAGTCCCAAGAACCAGAAGAAGCTCTCAATATAAGATAGCTTTCCTCTGATAGCTATCCTCTGATAAAGATAATAGGACTAAGTTCTACAGATAACTACAGATTATTCCTGTTGCAAAAGTTTGATATAATGTCTTGTCAGATGTAATAAAAAGAAGTTGCAGCACAGTACATCACCACCTCACTAGGGTGTTAAGAAGCACATAAACTCTTTGGATCATTATTCCCTTGACACCTTAGATTTTCTTGGCACTTTTAGGAACTGGAATATAATGAAATTTTGATGAACTGAAATATGGTCTGTTGCTTCTAACAAACAATTGTGACCAAAGCTGACCTCATTAGAAGACTGTGTTTTATACAAAGGACTAACCGTTGGCCAAATACGGTCTGGATTTTTTTTAAGCATTCATAATGAATTTAAACAGCATTTTCTATGTAAAGAAAGACAAACACAATCCTGACTGAAGAGGGGAAAGTAAAAATTAGGTTTATTACAGATTAAACAAGCAGAAAATACACTTGCTGTATCCTCCAAAAATATACAGCTATCAATCATTTTTAGTCAATAAAGGAGCTGCAAATTATCTCTGCTAATTTTAACCCTTTCTATAATTCCAGAATTCCAGGTATACCAGGAATTTTGTATAGCCCTTTTCACTTCTGCTCAGTAGGAGCACTTCTGGTTTCATTGGATTATTTGATTCTAACACCATTTGCCAGTTTATAGACAAGAGTGTTGTCATATACCTATTCAAATTAACCCAGATGTGAATGACAGTGCATGTTGAATGAAAGCAGTGCTGATCTTAAGTCTGGTATACAGAGGTGTCACTGAGGGGTACATAGAGTTACTGTCCCAAAGTGATATGGAAGGAAACTTTCATAATACGCTCTGATATGATGTGATGTGTTGTCATGAATATATTTCAGTTGTTCTTCATCTGTGCCATTACCTCTGGTCTCTTTCCTCTAGGATCAGTGTACTGGCTCTAATCTGTAAAGGTTTGTACATTTAAAGGCCATTTTTCACAGAACTCACTTCCCATACTCTAATGCAGGGCGACAACATAGCCATCCTCTGAACAGTTTCCTATTTCAAGACTCATTCTAATTCTTAGGAATGAAATAATTGACATTGATTTTACTATAAAACCTTCTTTCGGTCAAAATTCTGTATCAACCAGGCAGCATAATGTGAAATTGGCCTACTTCTCTGAGACAAAATGCCTGCTTTACCCAACTTCAAATTTCCTGCTGTCTGATGAAAAGATGGAGCTACATCTGGATATTGATCCATGAAGTCTTCTGCTGCAAAGATTGGCAATCGTTGGAACTGTCTCTCTGCATTTATCATGGGATAGAAAGAGAGAAGTTCTAGAGCAGACATGGTGTTGCTGAGCAGCTTCTATGACTCCACATCATAATCCAAACAGTCCTTTTTCCTTGGTCCTTGATTTTGGTGAGCATATGGAGCTACTTGGAAAATAAAACCTTCTCTGTTTTGGAGACCAAAACCCTTTCGCAGTGGCAGATTTCTCTTATGGGCAGTAATACAAGCAATGAGTCTGAATTCACATAGTATATTATCTATTATTCCACTAAATAAATTAAACAAAATATGCTCCTTTAAATCAGCTAATATCCCATAGGAATTAACATCCCCATTTTTGAACTGATGAAAAAAATACACCAATGTTTATGAAGAAATTAACTTCTGGCAAACACTATCTGAATAACTACTGTTGATAATATTTCTGATCTGTAAATATGCTTCTACTAGACTGTATCTTTATTTAGTACTCACAGAAATTAATTTATAAGTGCCAAAAAGTTCTCCATCCAGGTCATTTTGCACTCCATTTGTAAGCACAGTTGCTTTTTATAGTTTGGTCCAATACTGACTAAAAATGTGCTGCCTTTCTTTTTATTACTCCTTTCTTGGTCGCAATATTGAAGGGAAAATACATTTCAAAAAAACCTCAAAATTCAATTTCTTAATGAAATATTGATTGTTCTCAGCTTCGATATATGCCTATGTCTATCATAATGGTTCCAACAGCCTGTAAGTATATAAGTATAAATGCATCCAATAATGCAAACAAACATATCCACAAAATAGATGTATGTATATAAAAAGAAAAGGTATTTTTCAAAGAATGAAAACGCTGATGAAGTGACATTGACCAACTACTAAAAGTAATAGTGTGCACAAAGAAGTCCTAATGACCTAAAGAAGATAAAGCAAACATTACTTAGACCATAATTCATAGCTATAAGTTAGGACAGGGACCATCCACAGGTGCAGCTGTATTTATTAAAATTCAGTATCACTGCACTGCTGTCTAGCGACATCCTTAAAAATCTTTAGCTTTATCCCCTAAAGACCTTCTGGAAATTGAACTTCTTGACCTCATACTGTCTTCTCCAGACATACACATCATTCTGGTTATCTATTACCTGAAAAGGTCTTGGTGGGGTCAAAGTCATTATCTATCAATTCTGAACACTGCAGAATGAGATGGAAAAAAATGGTAAAAATTTTTCATATCCCTAAACCATAGTTTTGGATAGGGTATTTTTTTCCAAGTATAAATAAATATGATGCACAGCTGATATTTACTTTTAAATACAGTCTATGGACTGCAGTACCTAATTGAACACATAAGGGTTAATGACATAAGGGCTAATAATAAATGTATAATAAGTAACCCAAAATTGGAGATGAACTGTGTGTGGGGCCAGAAAATGAAAGTATAAAAGAAGTTCTAGTAGAGGCGAGATCTTCAAATCACTTATACCTGTAGTCACTGTAGAGATATTAGAAAAGTTCTCATGACTGAAACCTTCTTTACTTGGCATAGACTGAAGAATCTGTCTCTGATAAAAGCATCAGTAGGAGAAGCTTTAGAAAAATACAGAATGTGAAAAGACAGAATTATAACATCAGAAAAAGTTCAGAAAAATTGAAAAATAAAATCTCCCGATTATTAACTGTGCTGCTGAACTGTATTCCTTAAAATTGTATTAGTACCAGGTAGATGAAGCATAATAAAAAAAGCAATCTGTTTTTGAAAGGCTCTGATGGTAAAATATTGACAACTGTTTTTGATATCTGCACTAGGGAACTGGTCAAAACTATAACAGTCACAGAAACATGGAAACACAGAATCACTGAGGTTGGAAGGAATCTCTGGAGACCATCCAGAGGTAGTCCAACACCCTGCTCAAAGCAGGACAATAGAAGACGGGTGCTTACAGCAATGCCCAGTGAAAATCTGAGTGTCTCCAAGAGTCCACACATCTCTGGTCAACCTGTTCCTTGTACAATAACCCTCACAGTAAAAAAGTTTTACTTTTTTATGTGAACTCCCGTGTTTCCATATCTTGCTTGCCCTGGGGAGCCCAACAGTGGACATAGTACTCCCTTCAGATGTGTCTCACCAGGGCAGTGCAGAGGGGAAGGATCACCTCCCTCAATCTGCTGGCAATTCTCTTCCCAACACAGCCCAGGAAGCTGATGGCCATCTTTGCTGCAGGAGTGCATTGCTGACTCAGGACCAACTTCTTGTCTGCCAAGATCCTTAGGGCTTTCCCTGCAAAGCTGCTTTCCAGATGGTTGGCCCCAGCCTGTAGTAGTGCATGGGGTTATTCCTCCCCAGGTACAGGACTTGGCATTTCCATTTTTTAAGCTTCATGAGTTTCCTGTTTATCCCTTTCTCCAGCCTGTAAAGATCCCTTTAAAAGGTAGTGCAACTTCCTGGTGTTATCAGCCACCCCTCCCAATTTTGTATCATCAATAAACTTGGTGATGGCATTTTTTTCCAGTCCTTAGAAAACTTTCCCAGTCACCATGACCTTTCAAGACAAGCAAGAGTGGCCTCACAATGACATCAGCCAGCTCCCTCAGCACTTGGGGGTGCATCCCACCAGGTCCCATGCACTAGAGTATGTCTAGATGGTTTAAACACCTCCTAACCTGTTCCTTCTTCCTTTCTCTGAATTTTTCCACTGGTCTCAGGGACGTGGGATTCCTGAAGGCCTTACTAGTAAAGATGGAGGTGAAGGACGTGGGCCTTTTCTGTGTCCCTTGTCACCAGGTTCCCAGACCCATTCAGCAGTGACCTCACATTTTCCCTCATCTTCCTTTTGCAGATGATTTTGCAGTCTACAACTGCAGAAGCCCTTCTAGTTGTCCTTCATGACCCTCACCAGGCTCAACATCAGAAATGCCTTGGCTTCCTTAACCCCACTCCTGCATGGTCAGACAGTATCTCTGTACTCTTCCCAGGACACCTGTCCCTGCTTCCAACTCTTGTATGCTTCCTTTTCACATCTGATTTTACTCAGGAGCTCTTTGTTCATTCTTACAGGCCTCCTGCTGCCTCTGCTTGACTTCCTGCACATTGGTATGGGTCAATCTTGGGCCTGGAGGAAGTAATCCTTGAAAATCAGGCATCTCTCCTGAACTCCTCCCCAGAGCCATATCCCATGGGATTCTTCCAAGAAAGTCCTTGAACAGGTCAAAGTCTGCTCACCGGAGATCAAGGGTTGTGATCCTGCTTTTTGCCTTGTACTCTGCTCCCAGGATCCTGAACTCCCTGCAGTTTGTTTTTCAATATGTTTCAGTGTGTTTGAACCATGTCCCTCATTGAATGATCTGAAACAATTTTTTGTAAGTTTTTTTAAGGTGAAGAGTCTATGTTCTGAAGAAAATAGCACAAGGTAAGCAAGTTCCCATACTTTTTTTTTAGGGTAGCCTAGCAAAATACACAATGTTTTGTAACTCTGAATAGCTCCATAGTTCACAATACAACATCCTGTAATTGTCTCAGTTGTTCTTGATCAGACATGATTTAGATTGTGAGTCATTCAAATTGACAAACTATTCAAATCCAGAATGGTCACAGAAGGAGCACAAAAGTGTTTCAAATGAAGTCGTTATTACCACTAGGTGATAAATCCAAATGGAAGAGAGAAACTACAAAGCAAGTGACACACAAATATTATCTTTACTACTCAAATCTTTTCCATTTAGCAAAGTCTAAATGTAGATAGAACAAGCTTTTCTGGTTCCTCTCTCAATTCTCTCCTTTCAGTTCGGAGGAGGCTGTTTTGCTACTTTCTAGGGTTTAGAGCTCTCTCAGACATGCCATATACACATAAACAGAAACTAGAAAAAGGAGCAATGAAAAAACACTATTTTCTTTGCTTGGTTACCAGACAGATACATCACTGTATATTTACTGGAGCAGAAATGTCTAATTTTTCTTGGGTTACCTCCTTATTCACACACTTAATTTAGTGGTGACAGTATAGATGTTACCACCGTTTATGACAGAGCTGCTGCAAGAACAGGGCTCAGTAGCTTGTCCTTGGTTCATCTTCTGCCTGACAATCTGTTTCAGTCTCAGTGGTACTAAATCACACACACTATAAAAAATAACTTCTGGCTTTATAAAGCTCAGACATGCTTGACTTTGAAATTAACAGCTCTTGGTATTTCTTAGGTTTTTTTTCATTTCTTGATTTGTGTTGTAGGGATTTTTTTAAAGAAAGAAAGGAGGATTTTCAGTCAGGATGATGTTATCTCATCCTGATACTCTCACAATTTCCACCCTGGATCTAGTAAACCATGTGCTTAACTCAAAGGACACGAGTAATGCCACTGAGTTCTCAGAGTCTGGACTGACATCACTATCGCCCACTTTTACCCTGCTACATAATTCTCTATAAGCAGCAAACACAAGATACAGCAATGTACAATATAATAGTCAGACCACAACTTCAGAGCACCAAATCCTGGTTTTCTTATACTTGGAAGCACTGTCACTGATGTCAGAGTAAACGCTTAAGTGAGATAGCTGAACAGCCCCATCATGGCTTATCTTTCCAAACTAGCATACATACTTTCACTGGATAAATAATACAACTTCCTGCACTCACACAGCATTACGTTTTTAAAACTGCAAGCTTTATACAATCCCTGTATAAGTAACATTAACATCAGTATGCTTCCTCTTTTAATATATAAATCACACACCAAAAAAAACCCCAACCGTTTTTCCAGCTTTTTTTTACCAAAAAAAACCCCACATTTAAAAGGTGTTTAAAAAACCATGATTCCCTGCATGTGAAAGTACATTTTGTTTATTTTTTGCTACATTTTAAAACTTCAGAAGATGCTAGCTCTTATTAAAGATTATGACTAACCTGTCATAGGTAAGGACCTACACATGGCAATAAGAAATCCTTAGGATTTCTAGGTGTGTTTTAAACAAACACAACTCTTTTTTTTTTTTTCTTCTTTTTCTTTCTGAAACAAAAAGGTTATCAGTAATGAAGTGGAATTTGCCTGCTTTCCATTATTAAAGCAGTTGTGCAAAATGCTGTCCTAATCATTGTTCACTTCATCATTCATATTAAGGTATGATAAATTAGCTTCTAGACTTCTTAAATGGCACTGGACCACATCTGCCCCACATGTATGTAAAAATAGGCATTGTGTAGATGCTCACAAAACATGCCCAGCACTAAACAAGTGATAATGGACAATGCTAGATGGTTCAATTGTGCGAGTTAAATGTGATAACTTATTGACTATCCATTAGTTCAAGCTGCTGCAAATTTCTAGCATCGCCATATACTTTGGGTAAGTACAGGATTTCAGGGGTTTTTTACACTCATTTATTTGTTGCCTAAGGCCAGGACAGATCTAGATGTGCAGTGAAGACATCATTATTATTCACAGCTGCTTGTCGCTGAGAGCTGGATGGGTGTTGCTTCTTTCACCTCTGTGTGTGGAGGAGAGTACAAGTGCAGTCTCCTCCCGCTAACTCCAGCCTGCTTAAACCTGCCTTTGCCTGGTCTATAGGGGTAACTGGTCCCTTCTATTAGGTGAGCTATAGGGTGGTAACCCCTAGCAAAGTGCAGGGGATAAAGAGGGCACCAGTGCCTTCTACCAGCACAGATCATAGAATCATAGAATGGTTAGAGTTGGAAGGGACCCTAAAGCTCATCGAGTTCCAACCCCCCTGCCATGGGCCGGGACACCTCCCACTAGAGCAGGTTGCTCAAAGCCCCATCCAGCCTGGACTTGAACCCCTCCAGGGATGGGGCATCTACAGCTTCTCTGGGCAACCTGTTCCAGTGCCTCACCACCCTCACAGGAAAGAATTTCCTCCTAATATCTAATCTAAATCTCCCCTCTTCCAATTTAAAACCATTAACCCTTGTCCTGTCACTACACTTCCTGACAAAGAGTCCCTCTCCGACTCTCCTGTAGGCTCCCTTCAGATATTGGAAGGCTGCTATGAAGTCTCCCCGGAGCCTTTTCTTCTCCAGGCTGAGCAACCCCATGTTTGCAAGGTGTCTACCCCTGCCCTAGTAAGAAAGCTGTGCTGGTATAATTAAAGGTCTTTTTTTCATACTAAAACAGTTAAATTGGCACAAAAAGTTTTGTTGACATGTTTTTTACTTTTAATTCTAAAAAGCAAGGTCTTTGAAAAAGAAGTTACAGTATCCACAAGAGGGAACTGATTGCTCCAGTTTAACTAATTTAAAATGGCACAGCTTCCCCTTGGACAAGCTCCATTTCTAACTGTCAAGCTGACATTTTTTCACAAATGCTACATTTTTAAAATCATTCCTCTTCTAGAAAAGCAGATATGTTGTAATAAACATAAGTGATGAATACGCTTGTGAGATTGGTTAGTTGGAGGTTTTTTGGTTTGGTTTTGATTTTGCATGTTCAAGCTTAAAATTCTGTCTACAAGTGTTAAAATCAACTATATATGTAAAGCCACAACACAGCAACTTCTCCGTCTTCCCCACCTCATGCCCAGTCATTTCTGATTCACCGAACTTGCCTGACTTTGGTGTGGGAACTTTGATTATCCAGCTATGTGCCCCAGCGTTATCCAGAACACACCCCTCAGGAGATGGGCAGCACTCCTAAAGGAGCAGAACAAGAACCGAAAAAACCTCCCTTAAATCACTATTCTCCTCTCACTCATTCTTTTTTCACTATTTTGCTCATGATTTTCCTTTTACCTGCCATTCCTCACAATCTCATCCTTCCCTACGTAATTTTTTTAAAACATTTCTCCAAAGCGCCTTCTGATTCTTCTAGGCTTTGACAGGTTTCCCACATTGAAATCACAGAGTTAAGGAGGTAATCTGACCCAAATGAAACTAAATTGAACACCCAGAATGGTTTAAATAGTAAGAACCTACAAATAGGAAACTTCTCAGACCACTGCAGACAAGGATACTTGTCCAGTTTTGCAAAGGGTCCTGATCCCCATAAGAACCCTGTAGGATGTGATGCAAACTATAAATTGATAATTCCTCAATCTTTAAGAAAAAAACAGTGGCTATATAGGTTTCCAATGCTATGCACAGCTCTGGTTCCCAACATTGTCCAGAGTGAGGGTCTGTCAGACCAAACTAGGGTTCCTTTCTGGCTTGTGTGCCCAAAATACCTTCCACTGGTACAAAGATATGGGGAAGAGAGCTGATGAGAACTTGGATGTCAAGAGATACGGTCAGCTGACAGGGAAGGCCTTATGTGCTCAGGAGATGGGCAGTGCTCCTGAGGCTGCAGCGCAGACTTAACTAACATGTTGGGCTTCCTCCCCTAAGAAATATTGAATAGAAGAGTGTGACAGCAAGGAAAGAAGATGCATACCCTTTCATTATGTGAAGTCCAGCTGCGCACCACATTACAGTGACCTTCTCGGGTTTTCTGTGTTTTGATTGCCTGCTGTCCCATCCACCTCATTCCTCAAAGGTTAATGAAACTAAACAAGAGAGAAACAAAAAGGTCAGCCAACGAAATGCTGATCTTTTGACAAAGGCTAAGGAATGCAAAAGTAATACAAAACTCAAACACTGTTGTTCCTGCATTACTGATACCACGCTAGAGGAAACCCATACACACATGTCCTTCAGAAAATTTTGCTGTGCATGAGGTAGAGAAGTGACCCTCTGTCTCAAGTCCAAGAAGCTTAAGCTTTAGTGAACCAATGCTATTACACCTCGAAAGCTGGAGTTCCTATTTCATTGTAACTGTGGCACGGTGAAGAATGACAAAGAGGGAACCAGGTATGAAGTAAGGAAAGTTACCTCTTTAACTAATTGCCCACTTATTGGAGCAGCTACATGTGGAAGAAGACTAAGTTTTGCCTCCCAGTTGACCACGTCACCTCTGCTCCTCACCTCCAGGCTCAGATCTTTCACCAAAGCCATGTAAATGCTGGTTGTCACAGAAACTTTGCTGCTCTCGGAGCTAGTACCAGCAAATGTATTACAGCTGGAGACTTTCCTCTTCCTGTCACCAAGGCTGAGAGTAGAAAAGGGCAGCGAATCTGTCCCTCAGTTGAAGCGATAACCAAGAATAATGTCTAAAGAGCAATTTATGACAAGAACATTTTTCCATTGTAAAAATTTTATCACTCAGGACCCCAACTTTTCATTGCAAATGACATTTCAGTCAATAGGAAGAAATGTCTGGTCAAAATGAGCGAGGAAAAAACCATCCATTCCTTCTGTGATCTGAGTTGTTATTTTTAAGAGGAGGAGGGAGGATTTGTTTCAGATTCAGAACTCAAGAATCCTGGAGTTCTGATTTGTTTCAGAAAAATGCAAATTTTTAACTTTCACAAAATTTAAAAAAAATCTGTTGGAAACACAGTGAGTATTATTTTAAAATAATCTGCTTTGTTTACCTAATACAGATCTCCATCTATTAAAAAAAGTACTTTGCTTCTTTAGTTAAATTTCTTTGACAAGCAACAGTTTAAAAGAAAGCAATAGTTTGCAAAACCTTTCCTGGACTCCATCTCTAATGAACAATGATGCTGAAGAAACTACTTCTACTGAAAATTACCAGCAAGTTGTAGGACTGTAGAATTAAATCAAAATGGCTAGAGCATCAGATTTGAAAGAATAGTCTATAAACAATACATCTATCTGTAAGAACGAAGATGAGAGCTGATGTGGAAGAAATATTGTATCTTTATGCTTACAAAACTGCCCTTAATGGTTAAATTAGAGAACTTTAAAAGCTGCCTCAGCAGTAAAGCTAAACAGTGAAGGAAGAGGAAAATGAAAAGAGAGGATTGAAAATGTGTTTTCTTAGAAAAATGAACCTCCTTCGTTCTTTGACAAAATGAAAGGATAAATTTCATTATCCAGACCATGTTATATGTTGCAGAGTTAAAAAAAAAAAGAATAAAAATTAATGAATAATCTAATATAGTTGATTCTGGTAATGCCAAAGCATAAAATCATACTAAAGATTTCAAAACACTGTGGTATGTTTTATAGCTCTCCACAATCCCCTTCTGTTTTGTTGCCTTTTGTAGGGACGGTAAGTGAAGCACCCGCACCTGCCACTAGACCGCTAAACAAATAATGTGTCTTCCCTTTGCATGGACCACTGAAAGGAAATTGCTGCCTGGTGTTGCTATTACTTCTTCCTTGACATAAATTATGAGCCACTTACAATGATGTAAAAGGATAGATTTCTTTTCTTTCTTTGACTGGAAACTTACCTGCTGCATACTCTGGAGCTTTGATTAATGTTTCTGCCCCATTTTGTACGAGAGCTAGGAAACTACAGTTGGTACTCAGTAACTGCATCAGTAAAGTGGACAATAATGAGCTATGGCTGGGAAGAACTGAAGGTTTCAAATTGCTAATGGCATAAATGAGGCCTGTTACAGATTTGGAAGCTGAATCAGAATAGGAACTCCTCCATCCTCGGTCACAATGGTGATGGAACAACCAGCTATATACTCAGAAATTTTGAGTATGAAATCTCACATCAGTAGTTGTGGGATCTGTCTCATACCACTGGTAAGTACTTTACTGAGGTATTTCTTCTGTCCTAAATTATTAATGACTTACATTGCCTTGGAGAAAAAACCCAAATGGATATATGAGGCAGTCAGTGCCATGGAGGCACCAGCCAGTAGTGATCCTCGTGTTTGGGGTCCCCAGACAGTGCCTATGTGGCCAGCAGCCACAAGGAAGTTTAAGCCTAAGGAATTCTTGTACTGATTTGCACAACTATGGAGGGACACCAGTTTCCATACAGAAGCTGGATATGACAGCAGGAGGAACACCGCATAGGAAAGGGAGGGTAATCTCCTACTGTTTTGACCAACCGTAAACACAAAGGCTAAGTTCAGAGTCGATTACTACAATTGCAAATTCCTCTTTTTGAAGAAAAAGCTGGAAATTGCTCATTATTAATATCTATTCAACTAAAGTAATATTACTAGCACATTGTTAAATCTGTTGGAAGTAAATTTGCTTGCTTTTCTCCAAGCTACAAGACCCTGCAATCTAAGTGACATTTCAAAGTCTAGATCTGCAGGCCCAAACACGTACATTTCACTGTTTCCATGCGACCAGAGATGGGTGCCTGAAAGTCCACGGAACAATGGGGCAATGAGCCCATCTAATCCAACCCTCTGCATGGCCACTCGTTTTCGTTCACAAGTGAGTTTCCTTCACATTCAGATATTTCCTTATGCACCAGCTTCCTCTAAGACAAAGTCGGTACACTTGCCATTTTTTATAATATATTACTTTTTTAGCCAATAAGCACACATACACACCCCTCTATATATGCATGCAAGCACATAAATAAAGATTATAGTGACTATGTATAAAGCAGTAGTTGGATGACACGTACAAGAACATCACTTAAAAGATAAAAAGACCATCAAGATTGCTGAAAAGGATGAATGAGTTTATACTACAAGGTTACTTGGTCAGGTGCAGGCAAGAATATTTATTATTTCATAGGTTTTACGTACAAAATGGACCATTAGGATTATTTAGTCTAAAACTTTGCATAACAAGTTATAAATGTTATGATGCGTTTCCTGGATTTTAGTTACAGCCTAGTAAACATCAGCCCAGAGGAAGCCAAAAAAGGTAGTAATGGAAATATTTTTCTACTCTTTTAGGGAGATAGACAATGCAATACAGGTCTTACCACATCAATTAGACCACCGTTACAGATACACTCCTGTATCCTGACAGAGAAAACTATGACTACAGTTAAAAGACAATTATGCAAAAGCATTACTATGGGGGAAAAATTGTTATCTTCTGCAGTCATTGCAGTTTCTTTTAGGCACCAGTGATTGAATTTTCCAAATAGAAAGCTCATCAATATTAAAAAGAAGGCTATATTAATTACAAAACAAATTACCCAGTTCTTGCTGATTTGATTAAACATAATGAAAAATTGAGTCAGTCAATGAAAATGAGAATGAGGTAAATTAACTGGTTTTAGACATACCTTCTTAGGCATGTCTGTGTCTTTAGACTATGCAGTGAGGCAAATAGCCACATCTATACCACATCTAAACCATCACCACAGCCATTCTGAGTACCTCCCTTACTGCATGTGCAAACTCCTTCTAGTTACAGTTCTTGCAGCTCAGAATTCATCCAATGTTGAGACCTTAGTAAATTTTGAGGTGGCACAACAAATTCATTTAAAGCCCACTAGAGAACCTCTTTATTAAAGGTCGGTTTTATCCTGTTAGGAGTGGATTTGAATTCCTTTGTGTATAGCAAACTTCCGATTACCTTTGTAGTGGGTTGAGCTTGGCTAGCCACCAGGTGCCCTCAAAGCCACTCTATGACTCCTCCTTCTCAACATAACAGAAGGAGAAAAATATGACAAAAAGCTCATGGGTCAATATAATGACAAGGACATGACTTACCCATTACTGTCACAGGTGAAACAGACTCAGCTTAGGGAAATTTAGATTAAGTTATTGCCAATTAATCAGAGTAGGATAATGAGAAGTAAGAACTAATCTAAAACACCTTCCCCACATCCCTCCTTTCTTCCCAGGCTCAAGATCAGTCCCAACTCTTCTATCTCCTCCTCCTGAGCTATGCAGGGGTATGGGGAATGGGACTTGCATTCTCTGCCACTCTTTCCTCCTCAGTCTTCCCTCACTTCCGTATGTTGTTCCTCCCATGGAATACAGTCCTCCATTAATCTCTCCAACATAGGTCCTTCCCATGGGCTACATTTCTTCAAGAACTGCTCCAGCATGGTTCTCATCCATAGGGTACAGTCCTTCAGGAGCAGACTGCTCCGGTGTGACCCCACAGGGTCACAGGTCCTGCCAGAAAACAGGCTCCTGCATGGACTCCTCTCTATGATACCACAGTTCCTGCCAGGAGCTTGCTCTAGCATAGGCTCTCCACAGAGCCACAGCATCCTTCAGGGCACATCCACCTGATCCAGCATGGTGTCCTCCATGGGCTGCAGGGGAATAACCTGCACCACCATGGTCTTCACCATGGGCTGCAAGGGGAATCTTACCTCCTCCCCCTCCTTCGTTACTGACCTTGGTGTCTGCAGGGCTGTTTCTCTCATTTTTTTCACTTCTCTGCCCCGGCTGCTGTTGCCTAGTGCTTTTTACCCTTTCTTAAAAATGTTGTCACAGAAGTGCTACCAACATCACTGATGGGCTCAGCTTTGGCCAGTGGCAGGTCCATCTTCAAGCCGGCTGGAACTGGCTCTGTCTGACATGGGGGAAGTTTTTGGTGTCTTCTCACAGAAGCCACCCCTGCAGCCTCCCTGCTACCAAAACTTTGCCACTTGAATCCAATGCAACATCTCAAAGTTATGATCAGCTATAGTCACTCATTCATAAAGAATTAGATGACTTTAAAAATTTGTATCATATTGTGCTTAACCTAGAAAATGCCTGACTGATTAAATGGGTGATGGTTAACTTCCTGTATTAGCTAGCCTCACTTTCAGGACTTGAAGTTTTTTATTATCTCAACTAGCAAAAATTACTTATTGCTCCAGGTCTTTTGAAAGAAAAACCCCTCTTCTTTTCACAGAATCAGGTGTTGCTCATTTCCTGCAACACTAACATGTAACTGCTAAAAAAGGAAAAGCTGCAAGTATCTTATTTTTTACAATATATCACTATATATTAAAAAGTATTCAAAATCTATATTGAAGCACGGTCCTTACAGGGACACTCAGAACAGTTAGAATACATTTGCATGTAAACAAAGAAAATAATTGTTAATGGAAAACCTAGTGTCTTCCTTGGTGATTTTCAATTCCTGTTTTGATAATCAAATGATGTTTTTCAACGGCCCTATAGAGGCCCCAGTTAAAGAACTGGCTTGTTAAATCAATTTTGGGCTCCATTAAGTTGATGGAGGTCTAGTTCTCTATTCTGACACCTGAAGTATGTGAAGCATTTCCCCCTCAAATTGTGTGCCACTGGCACTGGGAGCATTCCACATACCAGAGGACTGAGCTTACTCTTGTTCTGCATGGCCAAACTAGGTCTTCTTACAAAGTCTTAATTTTAATTTGATTTAAGCTCCCATTAGGTTAAAGCAGTAAAAACACTATTAAAGAAACTATTTTAGTTTCAAGTGTACAGAAAGAGTATTTAAGTTTAGTTTAAACTATGTCTTAAACTACCAAAGACTCAGATAGCTGATCAAGTTGACATTGTTTAACAAATCAGTAGTAAAACTAGGCTGTGGCAATCTGTCCGCTCCAAAACTATAGCAAAAGGAAGCGGTGCCACTTACTTTAGTCTTGTTTAACTGTGACTTAAGTAGATTTAACTCGTGACTTGTCATGTCTGAAGAGTGCATGAATGAGCAATTATCATGGTCAAGTTGACGCCTGTCAGGCTAACTTGTATGTCTATTCCTTACATTGATAAAAAGTCATCCTTTTGGTTTGCTTTAATTAAATTGATTTTTTAAGACAAACACATCCTTTTTCTGTTTCTATTGCAGTGAACTAATTGGCTTTTTTTCAGGGGGGGAGGAGGGACCATAATTTATACACTGATTTAATTAAATGAAAAAAAAAAAAAAGAAAGAGAAAAAATTAGTAAATAATTGAATTAAGAAAAGAGAATGTGTCCTATCACACATAGAATTTTTTTTTTTTTTTTTGCAATACAACAGTTTCAAATAAACTCTTCCTTTTGAAATAAAATCTGCCTTTGGAACAAGATGCTTCCAAATAATTTATGTTTTCATTAAATAGCTATTTAATTTTGGCCTGCTGATCTGCTAAATTTGTGGTTGCATAATTGGCATAGCTCTGTGAACTTCGAGAAAAGTACTAATTCATAACCAATGTAGAGCCAAGCAATTTCTATTCATCACTTCCATAGTGATTTTTATTTTCTTGCCACTTTCTATCATCTAATTTCCTTTTTCTTTCCAGTTCTCAGAAATAATTATTTTTCTTACTGAAAAAGAATTTCTTCCAGAGATAAGAAGCTTTCTGGTACATTTAATTAATATCAAACAAGGTAACACTGAAAATGGAACCAGTCCCACACGCAAAAAAAAGGGACTGTTGTAGCAGCAAGGAAGGCCAATACAAAACTTAAAAACAAATGCAACAAAAAATTCCCACTAGATTAAGATCTGTGAATAAATTAACTTAATTTTCCCCTAAACAATGTTCTCTCTGTTTTCTTCTTTGAATCTCAGCAGTTATGCCCAAATTCTGTCTTAAGCACCTCCACTGCACTAATCCAGAAAGCAAAACATCTTGTACCACTGCAGCCCATTAAAAATTATATATACAGTAGGACTACTAGAAAGACTTCAAGCTGTGCAATTAGAGCATCAAAAACTCTGAAAGCCAGAATGTCATGTGCCAGGTGACTTGTGTCCAGGACAGTAGTCTGTGCCAGGGTCAGGACTTCCAGGTCTGCTTTTAGAGGAGTCAGTGGTTCTTAGTACCTTGAAAGAGCAACTGAACCAAAATACAGCCTCATATCAATTATATTAATAAGGTGGCTTCGCTCCTCTTCCAATACATGTATGAAAGAGCTCTTGTCTATATGTAACTTTATAATGTATATATGTAAGCTTTGGGGTTAAATATTTGTATCTCCCTTATCATGATTATTAGAGGTGAATAAACTAGACTGAGAGAAATACATGTCTTTAGTCAAATTCCTAAGAGAAATTTGTTTTGCTAAACTAGCAGCAAAGAGACATTTGGGTGGATGCCCCTTTATTCAAAACCTTGATACTCAGGGAGATTCTGATACAGTAGAACCTCATTTTGGGTCTATGTCATCACTTAATTTATGGAAGTATTTTATTTGCAGGTGTATGAGTAAATTTATGTAATAAAATGAATATATTGATAAAAGAAAAACAACAACAACAATAAAAAAATCAAAACTTTAGAGCACATTTACTAAAAGTTATTGAAGTGACAGCTGATGGAATAACAGGGTAGTGGGAGTCTCGTGTTATGTTTGAGTTGTTCACATTAATGAGTTGCAGGTAATCTGATGTTTCATATATATGTGCGTTGACTTTGGCTTTTTGAGCTCATTAAGATGGTGAGGACATCACAGGTTTCTTTATAAATAATAGTTTAAATTTGATTGCTAAGGAGACTTCACAGGTGATTTGGGGATTTCAGTAAAGACATTAGCTCCAGCTAAGCACTTCTAGATTCAAGGAGACTCTATGTCATTATTGGCATTTATGAGCAGTTCAAACAAAGCTCTTATAAATTCTGACATACTGATATTAGTGGAGTGACTTATTCCTGCTGCTACCAGTCTTAAAAGTTCAGAATATTAACGAGAGAAAATGCAGTTAAGCAAAACACTGCCCGAATTAGAAAGAGGTGAGGGTAGGGTAATAGAGAGTGTATGCTACCATCAGTTATGGTATGCCATATATGAGAAAGGTTACTGGCAAATGCAGAATTACAAATAATAAATAGAAATTCTACATATTACTATAGTGCCCTGATGCAGTTTTCAACTGTAGAAATCATTCCTTTTGTACTGATGGGAAAGCTGATGAAAAAAAGATATGCCAAACAAGTAAGAAATCAAATCACCTGCATTTTGTCCCTTGAGGACATGACTAAAATAGTAGAATCTCATATGAACAGATTTATAACCACAGAAAGACAAAGGTACATTCACAATGATTTTACTTACAGGCACAAAAATGCACACAAAGTAATTTTAAGGGCAGTCAGACACTTTATGATGCAATTGCGTGGAGTTAATTGTTAATGAGAAGTATCGGACTATTTCTCCATGTAAAGTGTAATCACTCAGCGTTCCTTCATCCTTCTGCCATGTTGTGCTGTGTGATCTGTAGCAACCTGTACAAAATATAACCTACTGTTTCCTAGTTTGCACTCAGTTGTTGGACTCCCCTCATCTCAATAGACATTTTTGCAGTCCTCCTGGACCTGTTTCTTTGGATGACACTTAACGATGCTAAAGTGGAAGTGCTGCTGCAGCTGCTATTTTAGGGCCAGAGGGTGCACCAGATAGATTTTTTTTCCCCCTTCTATATATATAGCACTACTCTTAGACACAAGACAAGGAACAACCCACCTAAAGAGTTGCCAAAGAGCCACTGAATGCAGATACCTGCAGTTCGTGACTCTATCACTTTCCATGTCCAAAAAAGCATTAAAAATTGGACATGGGAGACTATCTGCCAAAATTGTTACCCAGAGCAAAGTGGGAAAGTAAATCAGCTAGCAATGCTGAACAAAATGATACAGGAAAATTGAAACTGCAAGCTCAGTAACATTATTTAACGGTCTGGAAGAGAAGTCTGCATGTCTTTTAAACATTAATGATTGAACCACACAATTCATGATGAGAATCATCATCCTCAGTTGAGAGATGGAGGTATGACAAAGTGGCAGTTCAAGATGGAAGTCAGAATTGGGCCTTAGCTATGAATCTGGTGCCACTTATCCCAAGAGGGTCAGTGGATCTAAGAAAGTCCATAAAGGACAAGACAAGGAAATTATGAATGCATCTGGCAAGAACAGCCAGCACAAAGACAACAGAAAAGAAAGAAAAAGGCAAAATAATAGGAAAAGAAAAAGCCAAAGAGAAGTAGACTGAGATTAAAAAAAAAAAAAAAAAGGCATAGAAAAGCATGGAAAAGATGAGAAAAGTTGGAATACTAGGTCATCTAGTCGATTTTGAGGTGTCATATTGGTAGGGGTATGGTTTTCCCTAAAAGTAAAAACATTTATCAGGAATAATTAGTGAGCAGGATTGATCTGTACTGTGCCCAGGGGTAAAGTAGCCACCTCAAACTGAAAGCCAGACAAGCTGAGGATGAAAATTCACGGAAGTTGCTCAGGCTACATTTGACACCTTCTCTACATTGTTTACTGTAAAGGATGTCAAGACATCTTACATTTATACTATGGAAAGCACAAATTCAAGTTTCTTCCACGGGAAGGGCTCAGACTCCCAGGAGTCTTTTTGCTACGCACATGATGTCACACCTTATTAAGATTGCATCAAATCATGCTTTGTTAATTCTTTGAAAGATCTCTCTAGTTCCCCTCTATGCACAGGTTCATAAATGGAGGTGATTTCAGCAGTAGGCAGCTGTACTTTGATCAGTATATCATAACATACACTGAGATTTGCATAGTACTTAATTATGATCTTTCTGAATGAAGACTATTGTGGTTCTTTATTCAAGTATTAACAAGTCCCGTTATCCTTCTATCATATCAAGCTGCACACCTGGACAATTTTAATGTCCTTTTTGTAGGTTATCTTGTTGAATGAAACTTTCATTTTGCAACAGTTACTGAAATACCCAATTTTAGAAAAATCTTAATAGCTATCTTTTGTAGACGGTGTACTGATTTTCCACTCTATAGCTATCAGGTGGATTTTTTTGCAGATATAATTTCATTAATTTCCAGTAAGTTATAATGAGCCAAGCATTAATGAGCCAAGCAATAAATGCCATGATAAGAAACAAAGCAGGCTAAAAAGTAGCAAATACAAGACTGGGAAAATGGTGACTTACAGGAGAGAGAGGCAATAAAGAAAATTAAAAATACTGCTCCTCTGAAGACCACGTTCTATCCAGTTTTATCTGGTTACCAAAGGGATAATGGACAGAAACTGTCTGCAGATTTAAGTGTAAGGTGACAAAAAATCCAAGGGTTGACTGTTGCTTTGAGAAGGAACACTACAAGTGTCTTTGGGGGATGCCATCTTGCTTGTATTTCCATTATTCTGTTTCACTTTTGAGGAGCTTTTAACCAAAAAGAAAAATATCCTAGTTGCCAATAGCACAAATTTCTCTGTGCAGGTTTTACCACATCAGTCCCACTAGTAAAGTAAATCAAACTACACCTCTACTGATAGTAGAACTTCCACAAGCAGCTTTCTGTTTGCATGATAAGTGAACAAAAATGAAAGTAAGTCTGTTGTAGGAGATGATGACACTTTAATTTTTCGCAGCATCCAGCCATGCTAGGTTAAACAAGTGTGGAACTGCGTTTACCCTCAGACTGGTGTTTCTCCAGAGTAGTGCTTCCAGTAGGACGTCCACTTCTGTGAACACACCAACCGTCTTCTTTACAGGTTAAAAATGATCAACTTGTTCTGAAGAAACTTTTGTCTGGGTTTTTATTTTGTATGGTGGGTTGTTTTTTTGCAAACCACATTTTAAAAGTGTTTATAGCAAATAGCATTAAGTACTTATCAGTGTATCCAGGTAAATACCACATGGACACACAAAACTACAGTTTTTCACCAAAACTCCATACTTTGACTGCAAAAGTATTGAGGGCTGCAAAATTGTAAATTTGCAACAATTGTCTGGTCTGTCAGAGATACAGTGTATGAAAAACGGTTGTCAACGTGCCTCTACAGGATAAAAAAAAATCAAAGCAAGCTACAGAACTTCCAGCAAACTTATCAGCACAGCAGCATAGATTGTGAAGTACAGATTTTTTTTTTGTTTTTTCTATACGCATGGAAGCACTGACTGAATAAAAAGGAAAACATTCTTGGTCACTTTTAAAGATATATGTTGCTTATATAAATAAAACCTTTGTTTGAGACAGGTTAATAAAGAAAAAAAAACAATGCACAAAATAGACACTGAAATGAGAATGAACGTTTTCCTAGGTTGTTTTTCATAGGCTGTAAGATAGATTTGTTCTCATTTTAACAAGCCTTTATTTACAGTTCCCAAGATTAGCCTCTAAGCAACCAATCAAGTAGCCCTCTATCACCCTGACACAAAAAGATTTGGGAATAGTAATCCTTTGAATAAGAAGATATCAGCATTCGGAAGCATGCAGAGTTATAATAAAAATTTCCACTTCACTTAGTGCATTGTTTCTAATTCTTTACTTGAAAATCCCTTTCCACTGAAGAAATGACAATAGTGTCTAGACTTAGTGGGCTCCAACTAGATCTGGTGCTAAATGGTGTTGTCCACAAAATTTCAACTGAAACAAACCAATTTACTGTAGCTGAATGTTTTGCCTGATTTTTTGTAGCTGTATTTACAGGTAGAAGCAATTGTGCATATTTCTAGCTACCTGCTCCTTACAACTTATGTCATCATCCAATTGCTTTGTTTTATAGCCTGGCAGTTACTATATGGATTTTTCAACAGAAGCTATAGAAGAGGATTGCTGGCACATCATATGCACCATGTATCAGTGCATGGTACATGCAGCCCTACAAGTGCCTTTTATGATGATTGTTTCCCTTGTGGGCTGCGAGCAGAGCAGCTATTGTAGGAGACATAATTCTCACTAGTTCTAGATGGGAAGATCACATTTCCAAATGCTTTTGTTCCTCTTGCAAGTCATATAGTCAAACTTCTTGTCATTAGACTTGCTTTTGTTAGTTGAACCCAGGTGGTGATGCTCCAGAAGGTTCAGAGCAGAATCCAACTCTGTAGGTCTTCATTAAAAGCTTAAAGCTTGTGGAGTTCATCAATCTGTACTGCATATTAATGAGTGTTCATTTACAAATTTAAAATAAGCCCATTAAATATATACTAAAAATTAATATGATAGTTAGAAGCTCCTATTATCATTACTGCATAATAATGGAATGATTTTTTTAAGAAGCAGTTTCTTCTTCTTGATACACCATTAATGTATTCACCTAAATCAATTCTCTTTTATAAAATACATTGAATGTCATCGAGGTTTTCAGTTCTCAAAACACACTATCTTAGAGAGAAACAGAAAATCCAGATTCATCTCTCACCTAAAACTATACCTTTTAGTCCTACTAACAGACAACTTTTATGAAGAAAAAACATAAACTCCTCACTTCAAATACACATTTATCTTGATCTTTTCATAAATCATGCTTTCTTCTAAATCAGGGTTTTAAATTTTAGGACAATTCCAGAACGAGCAGTCAAATTCGTGCTTAGGTCACATACGTGCAGTTATCATAGTTCCAATTAAAGATATTCAAGATAATTTTTCTTCCAATGTCTTAAGTATTTTATTTGCTATCCCAGCACTGGGCTTCTCTTGATCTAGATCAGAAGACGTGTGTAATCTAGTAGAGGGGTTGCAGTTACCACAGATCCGTACTCACTCTTAAAATTCAGGCAACTATCTTGTTTTCCAACATAGATCTGAACCAGAAGTAGATTTGATACATCAGATGTGGGAAGTTCGCTTTGTAGGGGTCTTCTCTGAAACCATTTGTTACCAAGTTCCACCATCCCACCAGCTTTAAATGCCTGTTCTTCCAGGACACGCCCAGGGAAAGAACTCTCAGACTGGCAGAGGTGGAAGACAGACCTGTTGGCCAATTTTGTGATTACGTTGATGAAACGGATATGTTCATTTTGTGACTATGTGTCAGCAGAATGCCATGTTTACCTTAGTCACCATGACTAAGATTACATTTGTTCTGTAGCCTTAGAGCTACAGAAACACTGTGTGTTTTAACACACAGTTTTAGAGCAGATTGGGGTCTATTCTTACGTTTCCCAATCACAGAACATTCACTATTCTTTAATGTTTACAGTTGTCCAGCAATTTACTCTAGGCAATTATATATATGTATATCATGGAATCACGGAATTGTCAGAATTGGAAGGGACCTCTAGAGACCATCTACTCCAACTCCCCTGCCAAAGCAGGGTTGCCCAGAGCACATCACTCAGGACTGCATCCAGGCGGGTCTTGAAGATCTCCAGAGAAGGGGACTCCACAACCTCCCTGGGCAGCCTGTTCCAGGGCTCTGGCACCCTCACCAGAAAGAAGTTCTTCCTCGTATTTGAATGGAACTTCCTATGTTCCAGCTTGTGCCCGTTGCCCCTCGTCCTATCACTGGAAACCACTGAAAAGAGTCCAGCTCCATCCTTCTTCAACCCACCCTTTAGGTACTTGTAAGCATTAATAAGGTCTTCCCTCAGCCTTTGAGCCTTTCCTCATAATATATATTAAGTAGACTACAGTATGTAGCATAATGATATAGCATCTCATAAATAATTTGGGACTATATATATACACTTTATATATTATAGATGAAAATTATTTTAAAATAAATATTTTTATGTATTTTTACCAATATCCAGATATCAGAAGCAATCATACACACAGTAGAAAGAAATCATATATGCCACTTGGGGAACTAAAGGATGCAGAGCTTCTTCTGCAGCAATTACAGTGCTCTGTTGCATTTTCATTTTTCCTACTGGTTGGACACCTCAAATTAAACTAGCAATTTGCAGGACAAAAAAAAAAATAAAGATGTGAAATTTTGCTTCCTACTACTTTGTAAGAACCATAGGCCATTTGTAGGAAACCTTTCCTCTAGGACAACAAAAGAAGACAAAATTAGAGACTATCAGATTTATATGATATCTTTCAAAAGCACAATCATCAAAGAACTATTAAAAAGTTATGAGAAGTTAGAGCTTTGATTGAAACTAACAGGAGTCCCAGGTGCCCTAGAGCTTTGAGAGCCATCCAAATTGTGTCCAGTTGCTCGAAAAGGTACTTGTGCAACTGAAGACATCAAATTCTAACACCAACTCATACTTGCAGCACAAAGTGGAAACCATTTTGTATCAGTTTCCATGGTTTCTTCTAGTTATCAGAAAGAAAGAAAAAGAAAAAAAAAAGAGAGAATGAAAGAAAAAAGATTCAGGGCTCAGTCTGTGACTACCCAGATGAAAAACCAAGTTAAAAATTATGTGGAGCACAACCCCACCCAAAGGAAACTCCTAATTTCTGCAGTAAGCTATTATCCAAAGAGGAAACAGAGTGATGGAGAAACCACATCCCTATGCTACAGAGGTGGAATTACCTGACTTGTTCCTCTTTAGATTCTAAAAAACACTGGAGTGTGGTAAACAGTAAGATGTGATGACACAGAAGAAAAAAAAAAAAAGTACAAAAGAAACAGACAAGTTTTATGAAGCTAATGTTATTGTGCTAGTTTTATCAGCTTCTTCATAATTACAAATTATGTCTTTTTAATTATTGCACTGTCTCACTCAGCACTTTAAAAATTGAAATTACATGGAGTGGAAAGCTCCGAGTAATACAGTGTTAAATTACCAGCTCTTCTAATACTTTAAAAGATTTGGATCTCTGCTGCTGAAACAAAAAAGAAAATAAAACAATGACAGCAGCTGCTTCCATCTTTACATGATAATGTTGAACTGTTTATTTCTTATGGACAGGCTATGTAGAAGTCACAACTGAATTTTATAAGATGGCAGGTATTATAACCTGTGACACATCTCAGGTATTTGGACCACAAACCTGAAATGTTTAGGAGTTGTTATGGAGAACACATCCAACAAAGCTGGATGATTAATGTATAGAATTTCCATGTCTTCCACGTCAGAAATCACGAAAGATTCTGTAACATATAAATCATCAGAGTCCAAGCTACTGCAGCTGTGAGTACAGTTGTTTGCAAACAACAAAAAGAGTGGCAGCAAAAGCAAATACATACTGAAACAAGCAAACAAAATAAACCCTTGTATGTGGAATGGAAACAAAAGGTTTAAGTCCATGTAAAATAACACAAGTAAATGAAAACTCCATTTGCATAACAAAGCTGATCCAAATGGGGCTGCTAGAACGCCATATCAGGAAGAATTTTTCTCTGTGATTCCCTTCACCATTACTTAATCCACTTCAGTCAATGCACTCTTAGAAAAATGACAGTTTTAAAACATTGCTTTGCATTTGCCCTTGGAGAAGGATTATACAAATCTCACCAGAAGAAATTTACAGGGCTGAACTTCACTAGGAAGAGTGTCTACTATCTATGGCAGAAAAAGCTGCGGGAACATGAGTGATTCCCAGCAAATTAATATTCAGTCAATAGTGGCGGAGGAGAACGGGAACAAGCAACAGGTCTCTATTAGAGGCCTACTCCCATCAAGACTAACACACAGTAAACAGCAGAGCCTCCAACCATTGCACTGCAAAACTACAGCACAGGATTTCTGATGAGTAAGGCAGGTGCTGAATTTTTGGCAGTATATGCCTAGTAGTCCATCTAGAAAAACTCATGTAATTTATGTCAAGACACACATTGGAATGGACTGAGTTACTCACTAAATGATTGCAAATGAATGTCAATCATAGAATCACAGAATTGCCTAGGTTGGAAGGTTCCTTTCAGATCATCTCCTCCAACCATCAACCTAACACTGACAAAAAACATCACTAAAACATATTGCTAAGCACTACATCATACCTCCAGGGATGGTGACTCAACCACTTCCCTGGGCAGCCCATTCCAATGCTTAATAACCCTTTCCGTGTAAAAATTTTTCCTAATATCCATTCTGAACCTCCCCTGGTGCAGCTTGAGGCCATTTCCTCTTGTCCCATCGCCTGTGACTTGGGAGAAGAGACCAACCCCCCCTGGCTACACCCTCCTTTCAGGGAGTTGTAGAGAGCGAGAAGGTCTCCCCTCAGCCTCCTTTTCTCTAGTCTGAATAACCCCAGCTCCCTCAGCCTCTCCTCACAAGACTTATTCTCCAGACCCCTCACCAGTTTCATTGCCCTTCTCTGGACCCGCTCCAGCCCCTCAATGTCTTTTTTGTGGTCAGGGGCCCAAAACTGGACCCAGCACTCGAGGTGGGGCCTCACCAGTGCCGAGTACAGGGGGACAGTCACCTCCCGAGTCCTACTCACCACGCTGTTCCTGACACAGGCCAGGATGCTGTTGGCCTTCTTGGCCACCTGGGCACACTGCTGGCTCATGTTCAGCCGAGACTCGACCAACACCCCCAGGTCCTTTTCTGCCAGGCAGCTCCAGCCACTCTGCCCCAAGCCTGTAGCGCTGCATGGGGTTGGTGTGACCCAAGCGCAGGACCTGGCACTTGGCCTTGTTAAACCTCATCCCATTGGCCTTGGCCCATCGATCCAGCCTGTCCAGATCCCTCTGCAAAGCCTTTCTACCCTCCAGCAGATCAACATCCCACCCAACTTGGTGTCGTCTGCGAACTTACTGAGGGTGCACTCAATCCCCTTGTCCAGATCATTGATAAAGATATTAAAGAGGACTGACCCCAATACCAAGCCCTGGGGAATACCACTTGTGACCAGCCACTAACTGGATTTAATTCCATTCACCACCAATCTTTGGGCCTGGCCCTCCAGCCAATTTTTAACCCAGCGAAGAGTACTCCTGTCCAAGCCATGGGTAGCCTGTTTCTCCAGGAGAAAGCTGTGGGACAATGCACTGTTTGTGGTCTATGCACTTGCTTCTCATATAGAAACGGCTGGCTGAAGAAAAGGACAAAAATCTGCATTAGTTTCTGCTGTGTGGCTTCTGACCTACTCTTTTGCTTTTGCCCTCAGAGGCTGGGATCAGCAAAGCAGAAGAGAAAATCTTCAAAGAGCCAAGGATCTACAGATATAGGAAGCTTCAGCTGTATTCTGTGGAGCCCCAGACAGCTCTGTGTGCTGTCATGGTCTCTTCTCCGTGTCTGCTCTAATTCCTAGTAGAAGTACATCTTATGATAGATGAAGTCTGTCTTAGTGGATCCTGAGTATTATGGGTTTTCTTTTACTACTAACAGTGGTGGGGAGCCAGATCAGTGCTGCAGGATGTAGCTTAACAAACTGGCACGTACCTCCAGTGAGAGAGCCAGGCAATGTCAGACTTCAGGTGGATGTTTTCCAAAGCCAGTGCAAGTGGGGAACAGACCAAAAGCCAAGGCATCCTCTGCAGCAACAGTACAATGTACAGATCTAGGAAAGCAAGGAATCTGGTAGGGTTTTGCTGAGGACAGCCAGTTTCATGAGCCATTCATCCTGCTAATTTTCCCTAGCTAACAACATGAACTTGCTAGAGTCTCAGCTATATAACTGCTGTTAATAAGAGAGTGTTTTGCTCTGCATTATAATCTATAAGAAATAAAAAAAGACATTTTCAGCTACCTATGTTTGTTTAAAACTAACCACAAATTGAATAGAACAGATAAATAAATAATTCCAATATAAAGCAATATCACCCCTAGTTAACTTCAGTTCCTAGTCTCCCATGTTGCCTGACTAGTTGAGCATAGAAAAACTAATTTAAATTGCCTTGTCGCTTCCATTCTAGCATTTCGAGACATAAAGCCATGTCTCCAGTTACTGAAGGGTATATGAGGATATTGTGAAATCCGGAGTGAATACTCCATCTCGTGGCAGATCATTATGTTCCCTGTTGACAGAAACCTACTTACAAAACCAAAATTGTATAATTCTGTTAAGACTAATGTATAATTCTATTAAGACTGAAAATGTAAAAATAGATACCTTTATCCAGAACTAGGTCAGAAACATCTGCACATACGTATGTGGTGGTAGAAAGTAATTACAGTTTGAAATCCCTTATTTGCAATAACACTTCTCCCTACCAAAAAAGAAACAAAACCTACAACAAACAAAAAAAACCAACATAAAAATTAATAGTAAAATAAAATTCCTGGAACATAAAAACAACCCAGCCCATTGAATTCTGACAAAAATTCTTCACAGCTTTCATATAAAATACAGCAAATGGAATTCCTGCATTAGTTAATCTGACTTTTTATGTATTACAGGTCTTTAAGTATTTATCAAATACTCTAAGTCATACACAAAATATTGCAGCCTTCAAAAACTAAAATCAGCGCTCCAAGGAAAGAATGTGTGATGCCACCTTAATTCTCCAGAGATAAACACAGCTAGCTATCCCCTGATCCACACATAAATAAAAGAAAATCAATGGTCAATCCATTCTCTGGTTCATTTGCAACATCAGGATTTTCCCTCATTCTAAAGAAGAACTTGAAGCTCTTGAAATTACTTTTATCATATCAGTATCAAATTATAATACTGAATCACCCCAAGCAATCAGAAAGTCAAAGAACTTGTAAAACCTAACAGTAGTTCTTCGACTATAGGGAACACTGCACCAAAGTATTCTTTTCCCGACAACCATGTGAATAGACAATGTCAATTCTGAAAAGCCCTGGAAAAAAATCAATAATAGAAAAATACTGCCCTGAAACTAGTTCACATATGCAGGTTGCTAACCTTAAAGGCTCAAAGAGATACTGTTCTTTGTAAGGTCAGATTGTTTTAATCTCTTAGTTCTCTAAGAAATCATCATTTTCCTTCAAGAACTTTTGCTTCATCTCCACAAAGTGCTTTAGGATATACCACAGGTAGTAAACGACAAAAATAATTTAGTTTATCCTCCATGATACCCATCGTGGGAACACATCAGACTACATCTGTATTATTGGAGCCTCATCTGCATTATCAGTCTCAAGCATATTTTCCGGTTCCCTGCAGTTTCCTCTAGCCATATACCAACTCCATATCAGGGTAAGTTTAACAAACACTAGTCCCTTGCCCATACACTTGTTTCCATGGAAAGGAACTATAAATTTGCAGACTAGATAGGGGCTTAAGCATACTGAGAAAAGTGAGTTTGCAGGCAACCCAAATGCTGACAAGCATTCTGCCTCTGCTTCTAACCACAGCTAGGACCTTTATCAAACAAAACATCCATGCTTCAAAGGGAGAAATCTATTATTAAACACATATGCACTATTGTCAGTGCCTGCCGGTGACATCTTCCTGGGGACTTGATATGGTTTTATATTTGTATATATTCTATCTATTTCATTATTCCTTTTTTATCTTATTATTAATATTTCATTAATGTAGTTTAGTTTCTTCTAAACTCATAACTCTCTTTATGTCTCTTCTTTCCCTCCTTGGAACGAGATGTGGGGTAGAGCATCTGTCATCTTGTCATTGGCCAACCCCACCCAAACTGCGACAATTAACAACTCTTATGAAGCCACCACACTATTGACACCACTAACTAACTTCTCATGACTTAGATTCCGTTTCAGAATAGTACCGAATTGAGAAGTTTATAGAGCATCTGCTATGTTATCTGGACATCCATTTTCCTGAAGCACACTCTGTGAGGCTCAGATCAAGTGAGATGCATAGGGTACAGTGCTGCATGCACAGATCTTACCCGTGGTAGAACACATGACCAGAATTCACCATTATTGTCAGCAGTAGCTAACTGGTTAAACTTGTTTTGGAGGTAAAAAAGAATGGTGAAGAATCATTGCAAACTGAATCCAAAGCTTGACCCTTTTGTCATTCGTTTTCAACATCTTCTTTAAGGAAAGTACTAAGCCAACAGAAATGCATGTGAAAATCATGTAGGTGTCTGGTTATATTCAATTTGAGGGATGGTATATCCCAGCCCATCCCCACCCTAAGCATTGCTGTTTAACATCTGGTTGAAGATGAATTATCAAGACTGACAGGCAGAAAGAAAAAATATGTCTTTTTCTTCTTGTTTTTTTTTTTTTTCACTCCCAATATCACACAAAGTAGAACTTCAGGCTTGGGATTCAGAGTCTGTCTTACTTTCATTCCCAGGTCATCTGCCTCTGGGTAGAAAGCTTTCCCCACCGTTTCAGTTAGATACAATTGCG
Organism: Numenius arquata; assembly: GCF_964106895.1. Lineage (NCBI taxonomy): Eukaryota > Metazoa > Chordata > Aves > Charadriiformes > Scolopacidae > Numenius > Numenius arquata. The sequence continues at coordinate 24,032,229 of NC_133587.1, read as the reverse complement.
TATCAGACACTCATGATCTTCAGCTATAGTCATCGTGACTACAGCTTACAGCTAAGAATGTTCAGAAATAGCAGCAGCTGGTCTTAAATGCTGTAGCTGCCTACCAAGTGTCAGAGGTCACCATGATTACACCAGACTGCTGCTCCACTGTCTACACTGACTCTTCAAAGAATAGTGTGATTCAAAATCCCTCTTCTGCCTTCTTTGGTTTTAGAACCACTTGCTTGATCCTCCAGAACGGGCGCTGAAACATTGGTTAAAAATTGCTAGAGTATCCATCAAGACCCATTTCATTTTTAACACTGTATTTTATCCCAGGAATCTCTTATGAAAAGTATGACAAGGACATTTATAACAGACACAAGGAGAATGCCGTATGATCTGCTTGTGATTAAAACCTCCTAGATACCCAATACTTGGACAAAACTATAAAGTAATATACAAATCCATATTCGGCCTAGATCTTGCAGTCAGCATGATCAGCTTAACACATTCTTTCCCTTGTGGTAAGCAATATTCATGACTTTTGATAAATTATATGGTTTTGCCATTAAATGTTATTCTAAGAGATAATGATAAAAAATGAATCAAAGGTTTAATAATCAATCATTTATCTCAAACCTTTTATTACCCATTACTAAACCTCTTAACCTCACCTGAAAGACCATTGCATAGTTAATGAAAATTATGAAAAACTAAAGCACAAACAAGAAAACAAATAACCAAGAGAACCTTAAATTCAGTGGTCTCCAAGAAAGTCAGTGCTCTGATTATATGCAAGATTCCGGGGCAGGGGGAAGCCAATTTAGAATTAGGAAAAAAAGAGCATATCTAAATATGAGGCAAGAAGGTTTACCTTAATAAGTTTTAAAATCATCATGACCAGATTGTACAGGCAAACTAATAAACAGAGTAGCTGGAGGAATCCAGTGTGACTTTTTCTGATAAAATCTGATTGAAGATAACCGTACAAACATTTTCAGTAATGTAAGCAATCTATCACCAGTTTTATCTGCTATGATCTTACTTGTACAGAGAGGACATTTTTTAACTTAACTGAAACAAAATTAAAACAGCTTTAAATTACATTCCAACTAACTGAATTCCCCCTCTTATATTAATTAGATGTAATGTTATTCACTTCATGCTCCTTTACTAAACAGGTGATGTTTACAGCCCTAGAGCATGTCACATATCAGTGCAGGTGAGTTAATTTCTATGCACATATTCTGCAATGTGGTTGGGGTGAAAAAGGTGCCACATGCATAAAATTAATAGGGATGTATATTCTTAATTTGGATAAGTTAGCGTTTCTGAACTTCATAAATTTTTCTTCTTCTATATATGCTTAAGCCTCCGTACCAACATCCGCATCCCAGAGACATCATGCTGCTCATCATATCACATCGCCCTTTTATGGCATCATCTGGAGACTTCCCACTGAAGGCAATACATGTAACAATGTACATAACAAAGCACAATGAAAAATAAAATATGAATATGTAGATGTGTCACAGGGAACTAATTTTCCTCTAACATTACAGAATAAAGTAACTGCTAAGAGTAAATAAAAAGACCAAGAGTTTTCACAACCTTTTGGTAGAATGATCAGCTAGTATGAGATGTGAAAATTTGGTGCTCAGCACATTTGGCTGATCGATGTATTAATAAGAACTGCCTACAGTTACCTGTCTACACAAGTGTTTAGATAATCTTTCTAAAGGTGATACTACCTATGCTTCTACTGGACAGCAAATTATATGTCTGACACTCCTGCTTAAAATATGCTGGCATTTTCAAAAACCCAGAGAGAAAAAGGGTTCCAGGGTAGTCCCTCACCAACAGCTGTCCATTACCCAAAAAATGAGTTCCAGTAGAGTAACTGAATATGTGTATTTTACAAGTCTAGTTGTCCAAACCATTTCAAGGAAAAATATATTAGTTCTGATTTTCTATAGTATTTTTCATACCATTATACTGTAAGTGTCTACAAAGAGGGCTAAGAATTTTTCTGACAATTTAAGGCACAAATAAGATAGTAAGCAATTTCATTACATAAAGCTCACTACTCACTGGTCTTGGCTACTAAAATGTTTCCTCCCTAACTAGTCCAAGAGCTCATAAATGGTACACAATAAAATATAGAAAATAAAATACTTCTGTACCTTCTAACTGGATGATTCAGTCTCCTCCCTTACTTTTCTCAGCCCTTAGTGTCTGGAGCTATCAGTACACTTTCTGAACCAGGTAGACACTTCAGCGGTGGTGACCACCACTTATTCCTCCTATTCACACGCTGCTGCTGCTCCAGGCTTGCTCAACATTATCTGTCCATCGCATGAACACTTACAGAAAATAAATCTGAACTGATGCTACATCTCCTGAAGCCAGTAAGAAATACTAAAAAAAAAAAAAAAATCTAAATTTTATAACTTTATACAATAATGAGTTCTGAAAGAGTCCTAGTTCTTTGAACACCTTCTACACAAAAAAAAATCTTGCACTACACATTCATCACAATAAATGCTGCATGTTATAGCAATGACTCAAATCAGTAAGGTGCCTTGGCAGAGATACAGCTGACCTGGATATCTGACACCCCAATAGAATTTTAATGACATCTACCACTAAGACAAGCAAGGTTAGAAGTTGTTTTTAAAGGCTCCAAATCATAAAACTGACTTTCCTTTTTAAAGTACAGAATGGTCACTTCATCTAGAAAAGAGTAGCCTCCTTGTAACTGCATGAAGACCTAAAGCTAAAGCCTTTTTCACCTACTTTTCAGAAATCTTTGAGGATTTTTTCACAAAAGACACAAAGGATTTCCTTGTGGTTTTTTATTATTACTATTATTCTATAGTAGCACCTGCAGCCACACCGTAGACTTATGCCATTCACTGCATATTTATACAGTAAATTGGGAAGAAAAGAAAAAGGAAGAAGTTTAGATTACTATCTGAAGCACTAATGAACCTTTCCCTGGTGATACCACATCCCATTTCTGCTCATGCTTTATGATAGACATTGACAAATTTGAGAACAATCAGAAAAGAGTTGCAAAAACTAGTCCAGATTTAGGAAAGGTATTTTAGGTTGAGACTTTTTTTTTAAAGTCTGCTTAATGTAATTTAAGGAAAGTTACAATCCAGAGTAAGCTGTCTAATTAGAAGATGCTTGCAATAGAAAGCTTTTCTGTGCTCTCCCCCCAAAAAAGTCAGCTGAGAAGTCAGCATTTCCTCAGTCCTTTTGTGAGCTAAGATTATAAAAAAGAGGAAAGAGGCAGGGAAGAGAGTGCAATAGGAGTCTGAGTAGAAGGAGAAAGATGAGAGATGGATTATTGGTTTTAATATCCTAATATAGAACCATGAATAACTATTAATTTGATACTAAATTTCTACTTCTCTTATTAAAATAATCCTAGTATTTGAACTAAGAAGGAATAAAATTGCTTATCAACTCCAGTATTCATAAGTCTTCATCCTTTCTTGAACTGCAGTTAAAGCACTAATCCAACCTATTCTCTTTTAAAACAATGGTACAGGATACCCCATATAACAGCTCCTCTTTCTCCTGCTTATGGAAAAACTGTCTGTTCCTTATCCTTCTTCTGTTTTTCTAGCCCATTATGGGGCCTGAAGCTCATTCCAGCTCTGCTGTTGGTTGAGAGTTGTAACTGAGGAGCATAAAAGACACCCAGGACTGTAGAAAAGGAAGGCAGTAGACACTGTCTTCAAGAGGTAAGAATGACGTCCAGAGAGTCAAACGTGTTGCTGGTCAACATCTGCTTTTCATATGTCAGTTCATGGAAACTTTAACAATCTAGGTGTAAACATACCAGAAAGCAGGACAACTTTCAAAGACCTGAAGGTTGCTGGAAAGTGGAGGAGCACAGGAGGGAAAAGCCACTTTATACTTGTTCATCTCTTCTTCATGGGTATCTGTTACTATTCCTTATGAAAAACAGGATACTTGGGTGCAATTCTTTGTCTAATTTCATACAGTCAATTTTAGGTAGGCTCAAGGAACATACAAAATAAAGAAGGGGAGATAAATTAAAATAAAATGCATAGATATTTCTGCATCAACTTGACATACACATTTCTCATCAGTTTCTTTGACTATCTTTTTTCTTGCATCCTTAACGCTAAATGAGTTCCATACCAGCTAACTAATTTATTCCCTTTTTGATTTCCAAATGCTTTCATGAACATCCACTTCCGAGAACTGTGCAGCCCGTGGCTAGAGTGCACCAGCTATTGCTGTCTTCAGAGGGAATTGATGTAGGCCAAGCTACAGCAGCTGTGCTGAGTCCACACCATGCCACATTAATCATTTCTCCTTGGAAAGAAAAGGAACAGAGATTCAGTACCTGCACTCCACCAAGTCGGCGATATTTTCTTTTTGTTTAATACATTCTTTTCCCTTTTGGTTCTCATTAAAGATCAAGACAAGTTTATGCAAAATGACTGCACACATTTGAGAATCAACAGCACTGTTTGTCATGAGGTAAAGGAGCATTTTGTGCCACTTATGTAGTTACACAAAGGAGAAAATAGGAGTTGCTCCTAATCAGTTCCTCATCTGTTCCTAATTAGAAGAGCATGCTTTTATGCAAAACATGTTGTAATTCTGAACTTCATACTTAAATACATGGAATATGTTAAAGTCATGGTAGAAAACTTGATTCTCAGAAGTAACAGTCTTGCTGCTGTTGTGCACACCACTGTAGGAAATTCCTAGAGGCCTCTGTCACAAGACGCTTCATAACTCAAGATCTAGGATTATTCTGACGCTACAATGGTATTTCGTAAAGCTAATTTCACATATAAGCAATGAAACCATTAATCACAAGCTTATAACTTATAAGCTTATAACTTATTATAGAAAAGGTTATGCCCTTAAAGAGCTTTTGCTCCATTGTCTATTTTCAAAAGGCATGGTGGTTTCAGAAACCATTATCCTACACCCCTGTCAGACATAAAAAAAATATCAATAGCCCAGGAGCTGACTCTAGAAAGATTTTTTTCATATAGTTTCTTGGAATAAAAAGAAAGCAAACAAATAAACAAATTCTAAGATTTCTTCCTTTATCAGCTTCCAAATTTTGTCTTAACTTTGGCAATACTTAGGGTTAGTCTAGTAGGGAATCAAGTGTGAACTCCAGTGAATTCCATTTATAAAGTAAAAAAAATAAATACACTGTGCGGAGAGGAACCTAATGAAGTTCAGCAAGGGCAAGTGTAGGGTCCTGCACCTAGGGAGGAATAACTCCGTACCAGTAGAGGTTAGGGGTTGACCTGCTGGAAAGCAGCTCTGCAGAGACGGACCTGGGAGTCCTGGTGGACAAGTTAACCATGAGCCAGCAATGTGACCTGATCTGTGAATAGATCTGTGCATCTGCAGATGATTGAGCTGATTTGGGAAAAAGGAAAAAAAAAAAAAAAAAAAGAACTTAAGAACTTACATTAACGGATTTAAATCAAATCGTTGATCAAAATATCAGCATATGATCCTTCCATTTCCACCTTTATTTTTGTTTTACTGCCTTTTCCACTTCTTTACTCTAGATGGCATTTTAAAAATGTCAGAAAAGAATTCAAGAAACTTCAAGAGCAACTTCTCTTCTAGTCTTTTCAGGCAAGCCAAGTAAAGATGGAGTCCTAGTAACTTCTCAATGAAATGTCTCATAAAATATCCATACAGTTTTTAGATTTAAGAATAAAAATTGGTTTAATTGAAAAGAACAGAATTGGGAGTCTGACCTATCCCAGTTCTAGAATTACTTTTGAGGTTTGTCTCATCGTATTCACACATCTTTTTAAATAGCAGGTGGACAATGATATAACCACCAGCATTCTAGCAAGCAAGCACTAGAAAATGTTCCCACTAATTTGACATAAAGCCCATAGAGAGGAATGTAATTACTTGCAAAGCAGGCACATAGTGACAGTGGCAGAAGGAAACCCCTTACTCATCTTCTCCATTTATAAAGCAAGAAGGCCTCCTGTGATGACAGAATTTGGAAAAAAGCTTGTATTAAACTTCACCGAATTAAGACAAGGAAATAATATCATATATATTAAGTTATAAAACACTAAGTGAAGCTGGCAGGGCTGACAGCTTCATACAAGAGAATTACCCCATCACCACCCAAATCTGAGGGAAGGGAGAGCAGTAAATCCTCTCATTTGGCACTTGCCTTATATACAAAATCTTTGCTTTCTTTGACAACTTTTGCAGAGATAGCATCATAGGATCATAAAATATCTCAAGCTGGAAGGGAACCATAAGGATCATCGAGTCCAACTCCTTGTTCCCCGCAGAACTACCTGAAACTAAACCATATGGCTAAGAGTGTCATCCAGATGCTCCTTGAAGTGTAACAGGCTTGGTGCCATGACCTTGGGGAGCCTGTTCCGGTAACTGACCACCCTCTCAGTGAAGAACCTTTTCCTAATGTCCCAGCTGAACTTCATTCCATTTTCTCATGCCCTATTGCTGGTCACCAAATCCTCACATCTCTTTCTGCAGGCCTGCTCTCCAGCCTCTCATCCACAAATTTCAAAAAATTTTTTCTCCAGGAGTCCAAACCAGGATTACTCCATCCCAGGTGGAGAATCCCACACTTGCTCTTGTCAAATTTCATACAGTTGGTCATTGCCCAGCTCTCTAGTCTATATGGATCTCTCTGTAGGGCCTTTCTACTTGAAGGGAGTCCACAGCTCCTCCTAGTTTAGTATCATCAGGAAACTTACTTAATATAACAGCATTTATAAAACCATTAGAGAGCACTGGCCCTAAAGTCGAGCCATGGGGAACCACACTGGTGACCGGCCACCAGTAACTTCATTTACTAAAACTGAGCTTGACCCGTCAGCCAATTGCTGACCCAAAGTATTATGCAATACCCAAAGTATTATGGATTTGTCTAGCTGTGTGCCGAACATTTCGTCCAGGGGATATTGTGAGAGACAGTATCAAAAGCTTTGCTAAAATTCAAAAAACCCACATCTACCGGTGTTTCCAGATGATAGCATTTAATGCAACTTATCACTTTGAGCACCACCAATACTGAATTCAGACTTTCCTGTAATAAGTGGCTTCAAAGTCAGAAAATACATTCCAACCTACTTTTCATATGGATGGTACATTTTTAAATCAAAAGCATTGACATAAATATTAACAGAAACTCCATTCAGCACATCAGGACATATAACTGCATAGCGAAAGAAACATCCTCTTCAACTAAAGCTACCCTTCTTTTCTTTCTTTGAAAAGTTAGATGAACTTGCATCATCAAGTATAGAGACAAAGCATATGAGGGCTGCGCCAAAATTTACCTAAGCAATTATAGACAAGATCCTGTAGTACTGTTAGAGCCCAGTTCACAGTAAGTGAAGGGACTAGAGACATAAAATCTGGTAGAAAATGTGGGGTTTTTTTCTAAAAATTCTTTAATAACAGGAAAAAAAGCCACCTAATTGACATTCTGCCCCCAAGTGTTTCACCAAGGCCCCAATGGCTGCAAGCCAGTTGTTTTACCACAGACAGCTATTGATTGTTTCACTGTGAACAGCTTTCTTTTCTAGCACAAAATGCTTTTCTAGCAAGAAAATGTAAGGACTTTTAATAAAAACTGAATTTTCATTTCATATTATAAACACTGGCATAGAGACCCAGGTTTTTAGTAAAATGTCATTAAAACCCTTTTAAATTTCCTACTTCATCTTTACTGCTAAATATCCTGCGACTATTCAGTAATAATGGAAGGCCCTTGTTCCAAATGGCAGACATGCAGAGTAATATGTAAATAGGACTAGCGGCAGAATGCTACAATTACTCTGGAAAAAGTGCAAACAAATAATTTATTGCCTCATTATCTAATTAGCAAAAAGCTTTTTGGCTAGTAACTACAACACTCAAACATGAAAACAGCTATGCCAAAGCTGAAAATGGAAAGGTTTGTGTCTTTTTGCTGCATGTTTATAGACAAGATTTTTTCTAGGAATGTAACCTAAATACCTACCAAGCACTTTGTTTTTTGTGAAATGCAAAAGTCTGCAATAAATTTAAAAATAATCCAAGAATTTGAAGCCAAACTAAGCCACTCACTAATAGTCACGTAACCCTTTGACGTCCAGCAAAGTGTACAAGAAACCTTAGCTAGATGATCAAACTGGTTGCTTTATATTGCCGTGTACATTTCCAGAATCATTACAGAAATCAGTTATATTTTATTTATGTATTAATTCCCATATTTTCTAAGACAAATATACACTAAATAGTGTATATTTATTGTCAGAGAAAAGCTATTTAAAGAATAAATAAATGGATGCATTTGGAATGTTGCCCAACTCCCCTTAAATCCAATTAAAAAGCTCCTAGTTTCTGTAACAGATTTTAAAAAGGTCATGTTCAGGAATTTTCAGTCTATAACAGCTTGCATTCAAACACCTAAAATTAATCTTCTGGTTTGGTAGCAGCCAATGAAACACAATACACAAAGCTTTGAGTAACCGGGTCTAGTGGAAAGTGTCCCTGCCCACGTCAGGGAGGTTGGAGCTAGATTATCTTTAAGGTCCCTTCCAACCCAAACCATTCCATGACTCAATGATTCTATGAGTCTCTAATTCTATGATTCTAAGTTAAAGTGGAAGAAAGACAAAACAAGTGGTCTCACTGCTGAATTTTCTAGTGTTGTGTGCAAACAACAAGCTGTTCAGATTGATATGGCATATTTTGCAGTTAGATCAAAGATTTAAATTTATGTGTTGAAAATAGGTTTCAGAATAACTATTAAAGTCCTTCAAAACCATAACATGTTGAGTACATCTCTCTCTGTAATAAAGGCACAGTAACAAGAAATTATTTCAAATTCTTCTATAAGAAATCTTTTTTAGAGAGGGTAATTGCAAGTTTTCCACTATGCAATGTATTAGCATCAATATTTCATTGAGTTTAAGTCTGAGAACATTGAAACTGTGCTGTTGACAAGGGGTAAAAAGTATACATGTGTGCTACCTGAAACTTAAGACCACTAGGTGGTAGAGTATTTCACAAGAATCTGCTTAACAGAAACTGATACGAGGCTCAGAGCAAAAGGCAGAAAAATCCAGAAACATAGCTGACATAGTAATGCTTTGGTGCCTCAGACCATTGTATAAGTTACAGCAAGCAGATTTAGGCATTCCATTCAGGAAGAGCAATAGAGAGCATTAACATGTACTAGAGTAAAATCATTAAAAGAAAATGAAACAAAAGCAAATGAGAAGTACAGGTGTAAAAAGAAAATGTATGAAAAAAGAAAGTGTGAATGCACAAATTGTGCAATTTAGGATCACATTTTGATATATTCTGTGTGCTGCAGTTACCCTCTCATACAACATTTGAGGTGAAAGAAAATTTAAATGTGGAAAATCAGTTCTAACCACATATCTTGAGGAATATTTCTTTAAGAATAGCCTTATTCATCTCCAGACAAAACATAGTCCTTGAATTCAATAGGATTTCCTGAGCTGATCTCTCCCTGGTTTCAGCAGGACTTGATTTGGAATCTTGCAAGCCCCTCCTCAGCTCCTAACCAAGCCCTGACCACAGCATCAGCTCGAGACGATGAGGAGCAATTGGGTGCTGCCAGGTCAGCTCATGCGTACATGGCAACCAATGCTGCCCCTCAAGGCCTGCTTTCTCTTGGTAAGGGGGACTCTCCTCTACGTGGATGACAGTTATTAGGCAAGAACTGACAGGTGAACAGATGGCAGAGGATTCAGCTGCTTAAATACTGGTATCTAGTGGCATTTTTACACAGTGAGCACTCACAACATACCCACTCAGGACTTGCAGATGTGAGCCATGACCTATTGGACTCCATTCCCTTTTGGAGTGGCAGGTAGAAGCCAAATGGGTAATGTTAAAATATTGAAAGTGACACTGAATGCTTTGGCAACTGAATTGAGCTGGCATTGCAAATATGTGTCTTGTTTCTCTACAAAATCAGGCTTACTAAAGAAAAAAAGTATTTAATACATCACGGAAGAAAAAAATCTGAGGAGCGGTAAACATTTCCCATCTGAATGAGAAGATAACCAAGAATTTTTTGTATGGCACATCAGATTTTCCCTTTTGTTAGATGAATGTTGGAAAAGTAAGATGACAATCCATAGGTTTTTTTTTTTTATCGTATTACAAAATTGTTTTACCTGTCTGGATGCATTTCCGAGTACCAAACATTGTTCCATATACATTTCAGCCCACTTTCTCTTTTTTATATAGGTACTTTTCTATGGAGAACAACCACCATTATTTTTAGTTCTTCAGTCCTGTAAAATGCAACATCATCAAGGGAAAATCTAAACTATTGTTATCTGCCAGCTATCCCATCCAGTGATTAAATTCAAGATAAAAATAGCCAAATGGCTTTATATATGATAAAAAGTGGAAAAGGCAGATTTCCTATAAGATAAAAGGAAGAAACTGTAAGTCAATCATGAGCATAAGTGATGAAAGCTAATAACACATATTGGTGTGATGAAGACTGACATGCCCATTACCAAAGTGGAACAATTTTTAGCAGTAAAAAGATTAAGTATGACGGCATGAAATAAAAAATTGACTAGACCTTAGAGAACATGGAAGTTCAGGGGCTTGAAAAGGATTATTAAAATCTGCTGCAAACAGAAGGCTCTAAGAGTAAAAAGAATCAGAGAGATTATGCTACCCCTGAATGCAAGAAAAAAAATTTAGTAACTTCTCTCTTCTACATCCATGCAAGATACAGAGAAATTATTTATAAGAAATAGTATAAGATGGAGTGAAAAAGAATAGTCAGCTGCAATTTACCGCAGAAGAAAATGACAAAAGATAGTTGCTACGCAAATACAAAACTCAGCATTGCCATTTAGCAATCTAGAACTTGAGGAAGATTTTTAGCCACAGATGTACCTAGTACTAATTTATTGGATACCATTTTAAAGAGTTGGTCATCTACTGCTGGTCATCTTATCAGAAGATGCAAAAGGTATTATTTTGCGTTAGCATCTTCTTGGGCCTTTGACTTGTGTTTGTATTGGATGACATAGTGAGCAGCAAGTCCTCTATCTTCAGAGCAACACTTGAGCCCTCAGAGGACAAATGACACAGTCCCTCCTGCACTGCCACCATGCGCCAAGAAATTTCCACAGCACTGTGGCTTTTGAGATAGTGAACCACACACCAGTAGATGGAAGTAACATTAAGGGCTTAATTCCGCTTTAGAGGTGCATCCAAAATTATCATTTTGTTCATTCCCATTCACACACTGAAGACAGAGCTGGACTACTCTATTGTACACCACACTGATGATTTGTACCACCTGAGGTGCAGACCTTTTACTTTTTTAAAAGGATTTTATACTTTTCATTGAAGTTTTGCTAAACTAGATGTACAAGCCTTTTGGCCTAGTATCCAAGCAATCCATCAGGAGGAATATTTTCTTCACTATTATCTTTACACTTTTGTCTTGTGTTAGAAACAATCTTACAAAGCTTGACCAAAACCATACCTGTTTTAGAACCTGCATTTTAGCACAGTGCACGTATGCAGCTTTTGTTTCAGGCATATTTAAAAGATAGATCATAAAAATGGTGATGTTTAGATCTTAGAATTTATTTCAGGGGGTTTATTTTAAGGGTGGCTGATAGCAGTGAAGAAACGAGCTTGGATTTCCAGACTAATTCCCTTCCTGCCTTTTGCTGAGACAAGTAGATATGCTAGAGGATTGATGCGTAGAATTAGTGACTATTTGATTTGATAATTTTTTTCAGACCACAAAATGTCAAAGGTAGTGAAAAAGTTATCACTGAAGATTTAGAGACTGTTTGCAATACTATTTTGAATTGGCAACCACCTAACATGATGTCATTTATACCTATGATGCCAAGGCAGAAGAGAATTCCATTTCAATTACTTTTACTTTATTTTTCTTTTTAGTTATGAAATCACACCTGTTAAATGTATCCCCTAATGGTACCAAAGCAGATTCACAGAGCAGTCATCAAGTTTTCTGGTTTGGTACCAATATCTTGCACTGCTAAGAGAATACTTATTAGGTAGGACTCTGTCTTAATAAAACCTGTACATGTAAATCAGATAAACAGAAATGCTCTATGCATTGATTTGCAGTTGCAGAATTGTAGGCTTTCCATTTCAAATCATGACCTTTTAGTATACTAATGTACTTTGTTGAGTTTTCTGTAGTACATATCAATATAATATATATATCATAGTTCTCCTGCTGTACAATGGCCTCCAGCTCCTCCTGTTTGTTGCCCATGTAGATGTACTTCAGCTGCTCTATTTGTCCTGCCACTTTTTGGGGTGGGGGGAGGGACACGAGCCCTAATTCCCACCTGACCATGCCCAGACCCTTCTGTAGTTGCCATCCTTGGCCCTTTACCCCTAGGCTCATTACTAGTGGGCCTGGTTTTATCCCCTTCCCCCTTTGATTCTAGTCCAAAGCCCTGTCCATGAGCCTTGTTAACTCTTGGCCTAGTACTCTTTTCCCCTTTTGGGATAGGGTTTTTCTATCCTTTGCCAGCAGGCTCAGTGTCCTGCAAACCAAACTGTGATCAGAGAATCCAAAGCCCTGCTGGTAGCACCAGTTTTGGAGCCAGGCATTGATGTGTCTGGTCTTCTTGTTAACCCATTCATCAGTCCCCAAAACTGGAGGGACAGAGAGGAACATGATTTGTGCTCCCGAACCCCTGACAAGTCATCCCAAGGCCCTGAAATCTTTCTTCATTGCCCCCAGACTTCTTCTCTCTAACTCATCACTGTCTACCTGTAAGATCAAAAGAGGGTAATAATCTGAGGGCCGTATCAGGCCAGGATGCTTCCTAGTTATATCTCTAACACGGGTCCCAGGGAGGCAGCAGAGCTCTCTGTGGGAAGGGTCCAGCCTGCACATGGGACCCTCAGTTCCCCTCAGAACGGAACCACCTGTAACTATCACCCCTCCTCTTGGTCTTCACAGAAGCAGTCAATATCTGGAGCTGGCTGCTTCGGTAACTCCCTGGATGGGGCTTTATCAGCATCCTCAACTCCCCCATCCTCTATCTCCAGAGGCCTGCGTCTGTTCTGTACAGGCACCTGGGAAGGCGGGGGAGGTCTGGAGGAGACTCTCCTGCTGCCCCCAGCAGGTACCCGCTTCCATTGCCCCCCATCCTCTCCTAGTTCCCCTTCTTCTGCCTGGCAACAAGAGGGCAGGGGATCCTCTGCCTCTCATGGAGCCTCCACCTGCTGCTTTTTCCCTCAGGATGTCAGGGTGTGCCTCCACCAATCCATTTCCCTCTCACATTCCCAAATGGTCCTCAACTTTTCCACTCCCTCCTCAAGCCCAGCCACCAGGCCGAGCAGATCATTTACCTGCTCACAGCTCACACAGGCGCTGTCTTTGCTGTCCTCCTGCCAAAGTGACAGGCTCCAACGTTCCAGGCAGCCCCTCGCCTGGACAGCTGCATGTTTCTGTGGTAGGTCAGTTTGGGTCGCTTTATTCCTTTTGGCTGTGGCTACAGAGCTAGTGGAGGGAAACATCTCTGGATGTTTTCTTTCTAGTCAACCTAGCCCGCCTGCTTGCTCTCCCCTCGTTCCTCCCCTCACAGTCACCCGTCACACGCCACGCTCTGCAATGGCCCCGCCTCGCCAGCAGAGTGAGGATCTGCGCTGACCGCCTTTAAATCCCCGCGCGGCTCCTGGCCGCGCCCCCTCCGCGCCTGATGATTGGTTGCCGCGGGCTTCCTGCTTCCCGCTCGGGCTCGGGCTCGGAACCCCCTCAGTACCGCGCCATCGAATTTATTTAAATGATTTTAAATCAGAGCAGTCTGAATAGGCCTTTAAAACTAAGATTTGCTTCAGGTAATAGATATTATTGCTATAATAATTATTATTATAGCTGCAGTGCACACTGGCAGCCCAGAAAGCCAACCACATCCTGGGCTGCATCAAGAGAAGTGTGGCCAGCAGGGTGAGGGAGGTGATTCAGCCCCTCTACTCTGCTCTGGTGAGACCCCACCTGGAGTACTGTGTCCAGCTTTGGAGTCCTCAACATAGAAAGGACATGGACCTGTTGGAACGGGTCCAGCGGAGGGCCACAAAGATGATCAGAGGGTTGGAGTACGTCTCCTATGAAGAGAGGCTGAGAGAGCTGGGGTTGTTCAGCCTGGAGAAGAGAAGGCTCCGGGGAGACCTTACAGCAGCCTTCCAATATCTGAAGGGAGCCTACAGGAGAGCCGGAGAGGGACTCTTTGTCAGGAAATGTAGTGACAGGACAAGGGGTAATGGTTTTAAATTGGAAGAGGGGAGATTTAGATTAGATATTAGGAAGAAATTCTTTCCTGTGAGGGTGGTGAGACACTGGAACAGGTTGCCCAGGGAAGCTGTGGCTGCCCCATCCCTGGAGGGGTTCAAGGCCAGGCTGGATGGGTCTTTGAGCAACCTGCTCTAGTGGAGGTGTCCCTGCCCATGGCAGGGGGGTTGGAACTCGATGATCTTTAAGGTCCCTTCCAAGCTAAACCATTCTATGATTAGAAACTAAAGAACAACATTAAAAATAAATTTAAAAAATCTTATATATATTACTATAAGTAATAGTCCTTTTTATGAGGTCTATTTAATTATTTTCCACTGAAGTCTCAGTGGCAAACTTCAGTTTATAGAGGTATGTCAGTGTCCTGGGTTGAGAGACACAGGACTAACTTTTCTTCTAATGCTGGGGAAAATTGCACTTTTAGAAGACTCTAGTATCTGAATTTGTGAAAATATTTACTTTATAGCCAGCCAGGCTCTGTGGGATTCAAGGTTTTAGTGTTTTTGAGCCTTGCCAGGGGCAGGGACAAGGAGGAGCAAGGCCTGGGCATTTGACCCAGGCTGGCCAACAGGATTATTTCATACCATGAACGGCACATCCAATATAAATTAGAGAAGTTTGCTGCATAGCTCTCTCTCTCCCTGATGGCGGCAGGTCCAGACAACTCCTTGCCCTGGTGCCGGAACCCTGAGGCCTTCCCTTCCTCCTGAAGCCATTGCGCTCCCAGTGTCCAACATTTGCTGTCCCTGCTGGGAGTGCACGGCTTCTGCTGATAGAATGGGCTGAGTATAACTCCTGTATATCTGATATCAGTACCGGGATTAATACTGGTTCTTTAGTATTATTGTTAATTATTTAGTCTTAGTCTATTAAATCTATTTATATCTCAACCCTTGTGTTTCTTTGTGTTCCCCGATTCCCCTTTCCGGATGGGGAGGCATCATCAGGTGATAGAATAATTGTCTAACGCCAATAGATTGTTATGGGTTTTCTCAAACCATAACAGTCAGATAGTGAGAGAAAATAAGAAAGAACACCTTCAAATTGGCAAAAATGTTGAGAAAAGAAGTTTCTCAGAGTCACCACAAGGACACAATTGCAACAGCTGAAATGGTGCAGCTGGTTTTTTAACTGTCAAAGTTTATAGTCATGATGATTCTTTGAAGTGTGTGTGTGCACTGGTGATTGTGGGTCTAATGAGCACAGTTGTCTTAAGCACAGAATCATTGAATGGTTGGAGTTGGAAAGGACCTTCTAGAGATCATCCAGTCCAACTCCCCTGCCAAAGCAGGGTTGCCCAGAGCACATCACTCAGGACTGCATCCAGGCAGGTCTTGAAGATCTCCAGAGAAGGGGACTCCACGACCTCCCTGGGCAGCCTGTTCCAGGGCTCTGGCACGCTCACCGGAAAGAAGTTCTTCCTCATATTTGAGTGGAACTTCCCATGTTCCAGCTTGTGCCCGTTGCCCCTCGTCCTGTCACTGGGAACCACTGAAAAGAGTCCGGCTCCATCCTCCCTCAAACCGCCTTTTAGGTACTTGTAAGCATTAATAAGGTCTCCCCTCGGCCTTCTCTTCTCCAGGCTAAAGAGCCCCAGCTCTCTCAGCCTTTCCTCATCAGGGAGATGCTCCAATCCCTTAATCATCTTTGTTGCCCTACACTGGACTCCAGAGAGTAGTTCCTTGTCTCTCTTGAACTGGGGAGCCCAGAACTGGACGCAGTATTCCAGTTGTGGCCTCACTAGTGCAGAGTGGAGGGGGAGAATGACCTCCCTCCACCTACTGGCCACACTCTTCCCTATGCAGCCCAGGATTCCTTTGGCCCTCTTGGCCACAAGAGTACATTGCTGGCTCATGGATAGTTTACTATCCACCAGGACCCCCAGATCCTTCTCCTCAGAAGTGCTTTCCAGCAGGTCCATCCCTAACCTATATTGGTACCTGTTATTCTTCCTCCCCAGAATGTTCCCAAGCACGTTCCTAAACCCAGTAAGAGCAGGCTGAAACGAGCCATAGCAAATACCTACACGAAATCCTGTATTCTTTTTCAAGATTCTGGGTGAAGTAGCAAATTCTATTGTGTGGGGGGGTGTGGGGTTTTTTTTTAAAATTATCTCAGGGACACCTGCTGCCCAGTCACTGTGCAAACACCAGTTTTTCCACTGATCCACCTGCAGCACGCTGCAGAGAGCACTGCCGTTACCAGGACAGTGGAAGGAGTTTGGGATATTTCTCTTAGAAAAAAATACACCTAAAGAAAATAAGAAGCAATTTAAGCTTAACTTCACAAACGTAGCCCATGACTACTAAAAATAAAGTTCCCTCCTTTTGCCAGGATGGGGATCGAGTCCCCCTGAGCCCGCTCTGAGCAGGGGTTCACCTCCTCTTCCTCACTCAAAGGAGTATTCCAACCCATACATAACGTAATAAATATGTTAATTCGAAGTAAAGACAGATTGTTTTCTGTTTGAACAGGCAAAAAGAATTTTTCTGGAGTCTCTGATAAGTATAGGTTCACCAAGATAAGATCTGAGCTTTAGTTCTCACAGCATATATTATTGTGTGATACTCCCTACTGCGTGATACAAAATAGGGTAAGGATTTTTTATTTTAATAAATATAATACCTTCTAATTTAGGAAAGGTATGATCTACGCAGACATCAGAAGAAACACATATAATTTTATTTCTTTACATAGTATATGTAATGAGAAGAAGAAAGCCAAACTCCATTGTTTCCAAATGAGACGTTTTTATTCAAACAAGAGGGGTGAGTCCAGTCTGTAACATAACAAGGACATACTTCTTTTCCATAATTTATTACTTTAAGAAATAACAGGGTAGATGTTAGTCAAAGAGGAGCAGCTGACATGTATTTTCCTGAGTAAGTCCACAACTGAGAAGCATAATTATTTTCTTTGTGTTCACAGTAACTTTCCTAATAATTAAAGAAAAAAGAATATTAATCCAATTGGAACTGTGTAATGGAAGAGAATATCAGCTGTAGCTAATTTTCATTGACATTTGCTGTCATCCAGGAAACATACATTAACATTTGGTGTTAATATGTTTAATAAATAGCCTTTATTTATTTTTTCTCTTTTTTTTTTTTTCCTCTGTGTTTTCAAAAAGGCTTTAAAGCTTTGCTTTTTCGCATTGCTTGTTACAGACATGAGGGTATAAAACCTGCATCATAGTCTAATAGGCGTGCCTGAAAATTCTCTGGGTTCTTTGGACCTCCCTGTGACTCCTTTGACTGATCTAATGCCATAGTGTCTATTAAAAACACACAAGTAAGCTCATACTTGATATGTACATGAAGGTTGTTTTGTTAAGCCACCTTGGGTTTCTCTTTTTCTTATACATAGCTGATGTCATTTTTTAGAAAAATCCCTGTAGCGTAAGCTGAAGATGCAGGCAGTTGTAGCACCAGTGTGCTATTCAGAATTATTTTTTGCTATCATCATGAAGAAAAAGTAATTTTAGTGTCATGTTGGTTGAAAGTTTTCAGCAGTTCATTAAGCCAATAAGAATTCTCAGTGGGACTTCTCTCTCTTCATGAGAAAAGAAATAAACAAAAGTAACTTTTAACAGCACTAGCTTTGCAATCAATCCTCTCATTGATTTTGTGTCACGATCTAAAGACTGAGGAGAGAGAGGTGTTATGCTACTGCATTATGTTACTGGATGTCCCGAACATCTGAGAGCCAGGATAGCATCTAACCTGCAAAGATGAGGGATGTTCCTGTTGCAAGTGTCACTTTTTCCTCTGGCTCTGAGAGGAGAAGGATACGTGCCTGGTGCTTCCATCT
Organism: Numenius arquata; assembly: GCF_964106895.1. Lineage (NCBI taxonomy): Eukaryota > Metazoa > Chordata > Aves > Charadriiformes > Scolopacidae > Numenius > Numenius arquata. The sequence continues at coordinate 24,014,078 of NC_133587.1, read as the reverse complement.
GTCTCATTTGGGCTGCCGCAGCCTAACCGCGAGCAGTACCTGGACACCAAACAGAGCAGGTCAGACCTCCCACTGCTCCTCAGGTAGGTTCGAGCAGGAAGGTGGAGGGCTAATCTGGCACAACAGTGAAGGTAGGGGATGGGGTTTATTATTTTGTTTCTTATCCAGTGGCTCACTTTGCAATAGAATAAACCAGTCTTGTTCATATCAAGGCAAAGGAAGAAAGAAATAAAGATTTTTCCTTTTGACTCTGAAGCGTCCAGGAAAGCCTTGGGATAAGCAGCCTCTCAAGTCTGTGAAAGCTCCTGCATCAAACTGTGGGGAAATTCTCTGGGACAAAAGGGAGTATCTAAACTATTTGAGATTTGACCAGTGTTACATTTTTAACTGCAAATAGCAGGACTGAGAATTCATTTCTTTACAAATGAACAGAATGAAAATGAAAAGGCTATTCAGTGCTCACTAAAATGATGACTAAGTCTTATTAACAGCAGCAGTGATGAAGGGGTTTCAGCAATTGATTTTGAGAAGAAAAAAGTAATTGTAGCCTGGGGAAGACTGAATGAATAAATGTAATAATTCTTTTCTTTTTTCCCAAAATGTTTAAACGTTTTCACTACAGATTGAGCAATAAGAGGAGTCAGTTTTCTCTCCAATAGAGAATATGACAACCACTGTTTTAATGTTAACAATCTTATTCGGGCAGATCACTGAATCTGGAACAGGTCAGTAGGTACACAGGGTAATTTAGAATCACTTTCTACCCTATACACAGGTCAAAGCACAACATAAGTTAATTCTACAGCCATGGTGCATCATGGACTGACATACTGTTGCCAGTGTGAGCTTGAGGAACAGGCTATGATCAAAAAGCAAAAGGAAATGATAACAGAAAGCAGCATGGGAACCAGATCAGCACACAGGATCTGGACTTACATTTGTCCAGGGTTCCTGGGACATCTCAACATCCTTTCTCACACAGAACAACTATGCAATAGATTCAACTAGACCCCTGTTTAAAATGTGGAGTTTCCGTACTTTTTTTTCAGAAAAAACTGAATTTAGAGTCCCCAAATGGGCACGATAATAGGAGGATAGAGATAGAGAGAGAAGGAGGCAGCAACATCTCTTACAGTAGTGATCTCTTAGAAAGGAACACATAGGTTAGATTTGAAATCCCCTCAGCAGTTCTAGTGCACCTGTCAGCCTTAGCTCTCTCAGCACAGTTTCCAAAGTATCATTATTCCCCATTTTTCAGATGGGCAAATAGGCCTAACAGGTAAAGCAACATTCATAGACCAAGTCAGTAACACTAGTGGCAGTAGGTGTTATTACTAATGTGAGGATTTTGAATTCAGTCATTACTGTAATTTTTTTCTTAATTATTTAACTTTTTAGAAGTGATCAAGAAACTGTTTACATCTTTAGTAAAGTGTTAATCTTACCAATTCACTTGCTGTTGGAAACCCGCTTGCTAGCCCAAGGGGAACAAAAACAGGGGGAAAATTTATTTTAGTATTTCTTTTATTTCTACTACCTCAATATCTATTCTTTCTTATTAGAAACAGCAGTTTCTTAGAACAGTAGTCTCTAATGTGACACGTTGGGAAACAACATTTCAACAATCTCACCTTGCATCCTGATTCAAAAAATTACTTGGCTCTGACAGGCATCGGTTAGCCTTTAGCAATTTGACTGCAAGCTTCAAACTGAAACCAAAATTCCGAAGATTTCCCTCATTGTGATCTTGCTATATGACAAAACACTATGATGAGTTTTCTGAGCATCACTTTAATTTACAAGTTTATATTAAACATATAATTACAGACAAGCACTGGTCTGTGTGCTGCCGTAATTTATGAAAAGCTGCTTGTGACCTGTGGCAAACAGGTCCGGACAGGTGTTGCACAACAGACAGAAGAGTTTATAAGAGCAGCCCAACCATAAGGCTCTTGCAGCCCAGGTTTGGCTGTTACCGCAGTGCCCTGCTGGAGTGGGCTCTCTCTCTCACTATCTGAAGTCCCCATTGAGCAGAACATGCTGGGACACGGAGCAGATGAGGGCACTGGGTGGGGAGAGCTTTACTTTAAGTGAGTTTGCAGGTGTGAGGCCAGGCTGCTTAATTCTTTCAATTCTGACAGTCCATACCAGTCTGTGCTTTCCAATCTTTCATCGCAGGAAGGAAAGGTAGCCACAGCAAAACCAAGACTCTTTTATGGGGTCCACAGGCTAAGCCTTCAACAAAGTGCTCAGCAGCCTCCTCGTGATCCCCTCTTCATCCCTTTCCCAAAGTAAGAAACCTCTCTTCGTTCACATAGCTCCCTCCATCACTCAGACACCTGCTAAAAACTCCTCCAGACAGTTCACAAAGACACAGTCATCAGCTCCTTCTGCTATACCTCTGATCTTAAAAAGTCCTCTTGCCATAACCCAGAACCCCAGCACGTATTCCCCCAGAACTCCAGTTCATATTTCCAGCTTTGTGTTTGAAAGCCCTCCCCGCAGCCTGCTGTACCTCTCTCACAGCCTGAAGCACCTCTGCTGTGCTTAACAGGTGTTCCATTAAATAACAGAAGCAATAAAACACTCCTAGGAGATTATCCCACCTTGTTTATCTCGAGGCTTACAAAATAATGCACCGCTCCGGCCTCAGACATCAATGAATCCAATGAAAAAAAGCTATTTTTAATGGCGCTTTGAATACAACTGCTTCAAGTAACCAAATAAGTATCAGAAAGGCTATATCATAAAATTTTTACATTATAAACTTTGTCAAATCAAATTAATGGGCCTTTTTTCCCTTTGAAGTATTGCACCTTGCTGCTGCTTTTCTTTTAAGAAAGATTTAAATAACTCATTTATTGGTCTTTTTTTTTTCCCCACTCTCAGTTCCCCATATAGTTATATTTTCTTGTACTAATCCCTTAGGCCCTATTTTCAGAAACTTCTGACACCTGGTTGTGAGAGAAAAGTTAGTCAGCTGAGAGCCTGTTTGTTTAACGTCTCCCCTTTTACAGCACCTCTGCACACTAAAACAAATAGCAGTACAAAAAAAATAAGATAATAATCCCAGTCTCCTTTGATACATAAGGATTACCTGTATGGCAAGTAATAACAAGGAAAGAAATAACAGTAGTTTTAGAAAGTATTCCCGGGCAGTCATTCCCCAGTAGTAATAAGGTCAAATTAAAACTTTGTTGGTGATCTTTTGGAAACTCCCACATCCCCTGCCTCTATTCTCCTCTTTTCATTCACTCATGACAAGTGGGAAAAAAAACCCCAAACCACAACCCTCATTAAAAGTAAAACGTCTGGATTCTGGGCTGCGAGATAGGTGCAATGCAACAACGTGGAGACACTGAAGAAAACCGGGGTTGTTTGAAATTGTAGGTTATGATGAAAAACTGGGTAATCGGGAACACGGGGCTGTTACGCTTGCAATCTAGGAGCCAAAAGCACAGTCTTAGGCTGTGGGAGGATTCAGGATGATGGAAATTTGTTGTGTGGGAACTTCGCTATAGGTGTTCTGCTCTACTGCACTTGTAATTACCTCCTCTCTTCCTTGGCTGACCAATGCTTGGGTGATGTCCTTGTCACCGTATCTTGACTCCTGGCTGCATTTGCTGTTTTCTGGTCCTCCTAAGCTGGGAGGTAACAGCTGCTTCACAAGCACGTTAAAAATGGGCACCTCGGAGAAGGAGTCTGGAGCCAGTAGCGAAAAAATTATGAAGGATGGGGGAGGTACTGAATTACGGAGATTTTATGAGCATGTTGCAGACGTGTCAACATAGCTGAATCTCTCGGGGCTAGACATCCAGGATCCATCCCACTTGGTTCAGTGAAGCAAAGCAGTTTTCTGGTCTGAGGCAACTCCGCTGTGACCAGATGCGGACACCTGACTTGGAGAAAATGTGAGACACTGTCCCTGTGCTGAACACTGGGGATGGGACATACTCCAGTCACAGCAGCTACTTCTATATAATATAACACCAGCTGCTGTTATTTTCTGTCGTGTTCCCTTGCTTCTGAAATTCATTTGGTTGGCAAAGATAAAAACCTAAATAACATTTGAACAGATTCTACAAAGTGCTGTAGAGCTAGGTAAAGGGATATTTTAAATGATGCCTTTCAAATATCTGTACTAGACATGCAAAGAAATATATGAAACCAGTTGGCTTTGGATTATATCTGAAATAAAAGTCTACTCTCAGGAGGAATCTGATTGCTACTTCCTAATTTTACATGACATTTTGAAGGAGATTTAATGTACAAAAGTAGGATAAGATACAATGAATAGATAAAACACTTCTATTTTACTGTTCCTTCTCGAGTGGTGTTCCAAGCCATGTGCTTAATAAAGATAAAAAGGAAAAAGAAATATAACATCACCTATGTATTTAAATCATTAAACGACTCTGTACAAAAAGCTGAAATTCCTCTTAGGCAACACTTCTTTTTTTTTTTTTCTTTTCCTTTTTTTTTTTTTTAATATTTCATCCTGATGATGAATGAGACTGATTTACTCAGAACTGATTTCATGGCAAGAGAAGCACATACAGGGCAGGCAGCCACTGAGAAAGCTTTTTCACGCTGCTGTGCCAAACTCCAAGGTGCATTGGCATATAGGTAAGTGTCCCCTGGGTACAAGTGTGCAAACTCATTTTAACTTGTGACCCAAGCAGATGTGAATTTGAGCTGGTACCCAAATACACCGAGTTGGGAAAGCTCCTCAGATGCAATTCGGCTCCACTGCCCTCAGAGCAGCTAATTTCAGTCACATCAGTGAGGTCTTTTAAGCCTCGGTTGTGCGTGCAAATAACTTCTAACTGCTCTAAAGCCTTCTGATGCATAAGTTGTATCTCCAGCCCTTTCACATGACATTTTCTTCACATTCTTTCATATAACATTCACTAGTATAAGGAAACGGTTGAATCATCATTTCACTATGAGAAGTGAATGGGAGAGTAAGTAGCCAAATTGAGAAAAGAAAAATTAACTGAGCCATCAACAATTCTACAGAACTTCCTGAGCAGGAATTACAACATAACCAGTCTAGTCTGCTACTCCTTGTCTTAACTCTCACTTACCAGATAATGGTTATATCAAGACAGTTCTCTCCACAGAGTAGGGATTATCTGTTAATACCTTCATGAAATACACCTTGAACATCCCTGCGCAGACTCAAAACATAATGAGCAATATTCCTTGCTAATATGCTGGCTCTGACTTAAACACTTAGGAACTAGCCAAGCAGTTTCAGAAACATTTCAGTGCAATACTTCCACCGTCTCTAGACCTAGGAGCTTCCCTTAAGGCAGTTGTACTTATTTTAAATATTTCTTGGAAGGTCACGTGTCTTTGGGGTTGGTAAAGACAGGAAGTTTTAATTTGCTTACAGAAAGTAGTGGAACTGTTAATGTGCTTTAAAAAAGGAAATAAAAGAATTTCTTTGCAATTATCCCCTCCCACTCCTTTCTTGTGAGAGCGAAGACAGACATAAACCCCCAGGGAGACACAGTAACAAGAATACACATGCAAACACAGCTGTGTTTGTTCATGATTTTATTCATTTTTAAACACAACTCAGATTTCATATATTATGCATTTTTAAGGAGCCATTGTCCCTACAGATAGCAAAATCTGCAGTCCCGAGAAGCTCAGCACAGCTGCACATAGTTCAAGCCAGTACGTATTCCAGATGAAGCTCTATTTACAGAATGCAGCCCCCCCGCTCCCCATTAAGCAGCCTCACTAGAAAGTATCCCTTAAAGCTATTCATTATAGATTAGGTGGTATATACGACGAAAACAAAACAGGTTTTATTATTTAACAGGTACATAGTGTTCAAAAATGTATGCTTGATGTTTAGGCAGTTTAAATGGCACTCAAGTTTCATGCACCAAGTCAGATGCGGTGCTTTTGTTAACCCTCAGTGCCAGAACAGAAAAGCAATGTTGTTTGGCTCTGGTCCGTGTTTAGCAGAACCTTGAGAGTTTTAAGAGGGTTGGTAACTGCTGATAAACATTCTCTCTAGCTCAGTGAAACAATGTTAAGATACTGGAAGTAATGCAGCATATTTAATTTTCACAGGTTATTTATCTCACCAACGTGACCTAAGTTTTTGAACAAGTAATAAAAGACTACACTGTGCTTCCTTCGTGAATCTGATTTAATTTTATCGCTTCCTGTTCATCAGTGTTTCTTTAAATTGATGGTAGTAAGCAGACCAGCTTATGCGAGATCTTTGCAGTTTGAATAATTCAGTATACAGACCAAAATATGATTAGCTGACAAAGTAATTCACTGATTATCATGGAAGATCACTGATCAGTAACAGGGGTAAAAATCTAGAGCTTCAGTGGAAGAGTCCTCAGAATTGAATGGATTTTAGATCATTAATTTGAAACATTACGTGCACACAGAATAAACCATGCAAATTCTGTCAGAAATCTCATTACACAAGTGAAGATGTTGTCAGGGTATCTGCTGAACGACGAATGCATTCTCAACTGAAAGAGGAGCTGACTCGGCATATCAATCACTCCTGCAATCCTTGCTCTACAACGGTGTGAATGCCTTTTACAGATGCTCGCCATCTGTAAATTTCACAGTTTGTAGAAGTTAATATTTTGCTCTTCTAGCTTGTAAGTTTTATTGCCTCCAAGATATTCAATCCAATAGTTTGCAAACTTCCAATTTGCCGAGTTGAAGTCACATATTGAGGCTAAATTGCTGCCCACTTGAAAGGTCTTCCTTTAATACTTTTTTAGGACTTATGTCATGTTTTTAAAGCATATTTTGCTGTCATAAATCTGTTGACAAAAATATGCATCTAATGTTAGCTTCATTTTAAGCTGCATTTCCAATAGCATTGATATTTTTCATCTTCTTACAGTCATGACTGAGAATAGAAACCTGAGGTTTTTTAACCATATCATTTTCATCAATATAATATTTCACATCAATACAGTATTTCACAAATCTGAAATAAAAATATCTATTTTACTGTACATATTTGCAAAGAGACATTTGTATACAGAATATGGTTTGAACTAATCCACATAAGAGGCCAGTTGCCCTATGACAGTACAGAAGGCGTCTTCTTCCAGGGAACCAGTTTAAAAGAGATGTTAACACTTCCTATATTTTGATGGCAAATGGAAGGAAAGTTGATTTGGAAAAATAGGCTGAATTAAAATATAGTTAAATTTACCAAATGGTAATTTTGAAAAATTGAAAATCCCAATGAAGCTGGGTGGCATTGCACAGTATGGTATACTGGATGAAATACATTGATAAAAAAGAACCACGCTTCTTTGATCTCTAGAGGAAGCAACCAAGATCAAATAAGATCATGTATAATATTACTGAATAAACTAGTTTAAATCTTTTGAAAAAGATCTTTTACATCACAAGTGCATCTCCTTTAGACTTCATCCGGTACGTGGTCGGGGAAGAACAGAAGGTAGGACTGGTGCAGGCAGGAAGAATCTAAAATATGTATTGTCTGTATTTGCACAGGTCTCAGATTATTAAGCACTATTTTCAGGAAACTGTTCCAATGAAAAATGCATGCAATATATAGAAAACATCCGTTACTCATATGAGAATGGTATTTACAGTTATAATACTTGATGCTTTTTAGATAGCCCAATTTATTAAGCTTATCTTCAGCTCCACTGTAATACACCAATCTAGAAAAGAAAACGCAAAACCTTCTGAGTTGATGCTTCACTTAGAAGTGTGGGAAGGAAAGGACAGAAACAAAGAAACCATAGAAAAAACATTCAGAGAATGAAAGAGAACAGGAAAAAAAAAAATCAGATTTCAGTCTCCATTTCTTTTTTTGCACACTATCTATAGAATACCACATTGTATAGCTTTAATGTACCTAAAGCTTCCCCTTTCGTCACATGCTCCCCCAGCTCCACTCCTGCCCCCCATTTCCTTTGACTACATTGCCCTTGGTGAGATGAAAAAGCCAAGGATTTAAATAACAGAAATGCAAGGTCTCTGAACCAGAGCTGGTTGTTGAATTCAAAGTACTATTGCTAAAACTTGATCTCCGTGATGTTTGATTGTCCCATTATCACGCTATGTACTTCAAAAAAAAATTCTGCAGTGCAGCAGAAATCATTTTATTTATAAACAGTCTAAAGCACAGAATGGCTGTGAGAGGTAGCAGATTTGCACGTAGAATCAGAGTGAAGGTGGCAGCTCTCCATTGCAAGTTCAGATCTCCTAGAGGCTAAATTAAAGGTTTCTCTATAACAAAGAATAAACCGTAGTGAATACTTCGGCTGTCATTGAGCTTAATATTAGGCTATGGAAAAGCCGAGCAAGATTTGGGACAGGAAGGTTCTGTGAGGCTTTTGTTTGGTTAGTAAACACCAGGGTTTGGATTTTACATATATTTTTCACACCAGTTCCAGATGTAGAATTTGAATTAAACTATAGCTTTCAGTGAGCTTTGAGTAAATTACAGCACTTGCTTGTTCTTCCACCGTGAGCCTAAATTTGAAACATCGCTGAGAAATGGACTTAGGCATTTTTAAATTTTGCTTTGGGGGTTGTTTCAGGAAGTAAAAAGAAATAGATAGCTTCTGATTGTGTTGTGCATTCTTCCAAAGGACAATTTACAATGATGGCATTTCTCACGTGCTTAAATGCAAGAGGTTTCCTACGTCACTTACCTGTGTGCACATTGTGGGGGGAAGGAAGAAGCGACAGGTTTTGCATTTGCAAAGGGGGTGCTTCTTTCCTGCATCCCTCCACCTCTTGGAAGAGCCAAGAGAGGATGTTGCCAACACCAGCGTGGTCATTATTCCTGCTGAAGTCACTTAATGATTGATTTTTAGCCACATCAGCTCCCTGACTCTCAGTTTGATCACAGGAATGCTCAAACTGACGCCCTGGGCATGCAGACACTGCAGCTGAAGGGGCTAACGTGGGCAAGCACTGGCACTCAGTGTCCAAAGAAGTTCAGACCAAGACAACTGGCCAAGGCTCTAAGCATAAGTTTGAAGTTGGCCCTGCTTTTGGCCAAGCACTAAACTGAATGAGCTCTAAATGTATCTTCCAGCCTCAATTATTCCATTCCAGTTGCCACACAGAAGTGCCCTCTGACTCAAGCAAACTCCTGTGTTTCCTCACCTGACCAGACCCAAGGCTCTTCCACCTCTAAGGTCTTTTCTCCCCTCTTTTTCCCCTACTCACTTCACCACAGAGATAGCATCATTCTGCACTCCTACTCAAACACCCTGTAAGATAACCACCAAAGCAGGCATCTGCTTTAGAACAATTACTGAATAAGGCATGAGGGAGCACATAAAGCTAAGAAGATACTCTGAATATCCATTAACAGCTGAAATGTTCTGGAAACATGAAGAACAAAGGAGAAGGTTTAAAATAGAACTTCCATTTCTGGCTACTGGAAGCAGGTTCAAGGAAGAAAGGAAGACAGCCACAGGACACTTCATTTTTTCAACCAACTAGTTCTGAAATGGCTGAGGCACACTGTTAAATAGACACTATGAAGAGTAAGTCAAGGCAGAAAGCATCTGCAACTAAAGACTGAAAAGACAAACATGATTTTTTAAACATAATCTAGAAGGGATCAGACAAAAAATGAAGTGTGGGACAAAATGTGAAAGAACTAGACCCAGAATTACTTCAAGGAAATAATAAATTTACCAGTCAAATATCAATCAACTAGAGATGAAGCATATGATGTACAGAACAACCTACCACACTGCAAACATGATCAAAAAAAAACCAACCCAAAACGTGATACACGCACCCCCAAAAAAAAGTAGTGAAACAGAAGGACTTGCAGAGGTTAACACTGGAGTCAAAACAAGACAAAAAGTTGCACAGAAGATGACACTGTGTGCCAAACTTACAAACCAAGGATATGCCCATCATTCAAAAATAAAAGTGAAACTGTAAAGAGGACCCCACAATTTCATGAGGAAACGCAAACATCAGCAGAGTACAAACAGCATGAGCAGGGCTGGAAACAGACTTATTAATATATTGGAAGGAACAAACAACATTGCAGTAAAAAGTGAATGGGCTATCAATTTTAGAGAAAGCAGAAAATTAATTTCAAATTGGACACCGATGAACAATCTGGTGTTATCAGGACATGGTAATTGCTGCTCTTGAGAGAAAAGCTGCAGGAAAACAGATGAAACCCAAATGTTATAAAAAGATTTTATTCCAACCGAAGAAGTTTATGAAGTAAATGAACGGGAAACTAAGGCAAGGGAAAAAGTATAATCTATATATGGCAGGTATTACCAAGGGGGGAAAAAAAAGTCCCAGATAGAGCAAAAGGTGTGTGATGGTCCCATCTCATTGGGACCCATCTCAATGGGTCTCATTGGGAAGCCCATGAGGGGCATCAAGCCAAAACAGCTATGGCAAGAGTTTGAGGATGTTCCTCAGGGAACATCCTGGGAGAGGGCCAGGGAGAGCCCACCTACTTCATGTCCCTCAAGCACAGAGAGCAGGTGGGACTTTTCTTGTGTGTGGGACTCCCCAGCTGAACTTGAACATCTGAAACAAACCAGATGTCTGTCCATTCTCTCACTGCCTCCTGGACCAGTGGACTGACCTTTTACCAATTCTCCGTTTGGTTCAGCCCTGTCTGGTCTGGTCCACATACATTTAATTTGTTTCTTCTTCATCAGGATTCCACCCACAATAGAAGTAGGGCTTACGGGGATGCCCAAATACAAAAACTGTACACCAACCTTTAAATATTCTGTTCATCACACTATGCCATTTTGCAATCAATGTTTTTTAAACAAACAAAATGCAAAAATCCCATGATAATATTCCACCCAACCAAAAGCGATGACAGACACATAACTACTACTTGGAAGTGCAATACATACACCCATAGGATTCTCTGCATTACTGCAATGGAAATTTCTTTAATGTCTGTGTTTTTAAAAATAGTTAGTAGGAATTTTATTTATAAACAAATATTATTCTGCTCTCAAAAGCTTTCTTTAACTCTTTCAGATGTGTTCAGAATGACAGTACCACCTGAAAAGGACACAGTGAGGGAATAATTGACCTTGTCAGCTAGAAGCAGTCTTCTCTTTTCCTTGGAACATTTAACTCATAGATGCAGCCAATTACCTTCAGGTAATGCCCGCTTCAAGGGTTTTATTGCTCTGTTCCTTTGAAATGAAATAGATTTACTTGCCTAAGTTAGATCTGTTTTGCCTGAAGTTCTGATGGCATTTTGGCATAATTCTAGCAATACTAAAATTCTCCCCAATTCTAGTATTAGGCTTTAAAAATAAAGCCACTTACATATGTGTTTCAAAGCAAATATTTATGAATCTTGCAAGTAATTTTTCCATAACCCTCAATTCATTAGTATGCATATTAAAGTAGGATCAATGGTTAATTTTTACTTGTTGCATCGTAAGTGTACTGGACAACTTTTAATCTAAAACTGTGTCTACACCTTCTAATTGGTTGGGAGATTCTGTGGGTCTTTGACTTAAGCCAGAAATCCTGGCAGAGTGAAAACAGGGCACAGCGGTATGCCATGGTTTGCTACTCCATCACCAATAGACTCTCTAAGATTCCTGGGCAGAGACTTTGTGTTCAGCACCGAGAAATCTCGGCTGACAAGAAGTCAATAGAACAACAACTGAAAAGAAAAAGGTTGGAATGCAAAGCCCATGGCTGACACATGGGCCCCTTGTCTAGTACTTGTTCAGCACAATTAAAAACCTCAAATTCCTTTCACTCCCAAAGAAGCTTCTAAATTAGTCACACAGCAGAAGGCAGACACAGATTCACATGGTCTGACCTTAGATGAGAGTACCTTTGCCCCCTCCGTATTTCAAGTCATGTATAGCTAATCTTTTTTTCTTCTTTTTTCTTTTTCCTAGAAATATTTATAAATCTATACATAGACTAGCAGAAACAGTCTTGACTGCACAGAAGAGATAATCAAACCAGCATATGAATGAAGAATGTACTGAGTTTAACTGCTTATTATCCAGATATACACAATTCATGTTAATGTAAGATCCCATTTTCATTGCAGCTAAAAAGCAAAGCAAAAAGATAAAAAGATTCATAAGAAGCAAAAGAAACTTTCTACAATACTTGCAGAGAATTAGTGTACAAAATAGCAAGCAGTCCAATATTTTCTTCATTAAGTCCTAATTAGATAGTTCTATAAAAAAGAATGAGCACTGCTGGATTACATATCCTACTGCAGGTCCCCAGACGCTTCCTATATTGTGTTTATTTTCACAGGAGCAATAGGATTTAATTCTACAGTAATTACTTCCCAATTTTCCTCCAGAGCAGAAGTATATTGCATTTCCTACTAAAACAAAAAACTGATTCTATTAAGTACCCCCTGTCTTGCAACTTACTGATAAAAGAGCAAAGGGAAAATATTTTAAGAGTTTGCATTCACCTTCAAAAGGTGCTAAGTCCAACAGCAATTGTTGGATGGGAAAAGCAGGCCTAAGAACAGTGTTTGAGTCTTTCTAGGATCAATACTAATTTTGCTCAGTATTCACTGGACCTACTAGAATATGTATCTGCATCAATTTTCCTTACACATATATCTTTAAAAAAATCAGTTATTCATATTTCCTACAAATTTGAACATTTTCACTTCAACTGGCTTCTTCAGTCTCTACCTAATTGTAGCATCCTCAGCTGAAATCTCTACCAGATTTCTAATTATGCCATTTTAAAAAAATACATTCAAAATTTTTCCCAACACTGGAATTTGAGCATTGAGTTAAAGCTTGACCAAACCTCCTTTTCTCAACACGGGATTACAATAACAAATCTCCAAACCTAATATCTGACAACAACTTTCTTTTTGACTCTAGTCAGACTAGTGAACTTTCTGCTAGTTCTGCTGTCTACAGAATGGAATAAAACCTCCAAGGGGATGTGACAGAATCATAGAATGGTTTGGGTTGGAAGGGACCTTTAAAAGTCATCTGTCCAACCCCTCCTCCAATGAGCAGGGACGTCTTCAACTACATCAGGTTTCTCAGGGCCCCTCCAACCTGAGCCTTGGTTAAAGGTGATGGAAAAGTGATAAGCACTCAAATGACTCCGTGAAAACATTTCTTAAAAAGTGCAATCTTGAAAAATAAGAGGCCAGAAACCAGAGTGTTGTTTTGTAAAAAACGCAGTCATATTTTTCTTAAAACTGTCATAGAAGATTTTGACCAGTGTTGGCCAGTTACCAAGATTTTCTTCAGTAACTACCAGTTTTAGCAGCGCTATTTTTGAAACATGTTTTCTGATATCCTTTGAAAGAACTCAGTAGATCTTTTCCTGAATAACAGTGCCTTCTTGTTCATTTAATTCCAAAAGCTCAATGGTTGCATCTGAAAATTTTAACCGATACTTTCACTACATTTTATCTTTGTACCTTTCATTTCAGCTTCCAGTGTCTTCACTGGTAATCATAGCCATTTCTGGAGAACAGTGCAGTGAGACTAAAGGCAACTCTGGAGGCAGATCCACCTCGTTCTTTGTGGATGCAGTGAATGCATCCTGTGCCAGTGTACAGCATAGAAGCCTCTGCATAGGGCTTTGGAGACAGCTTCTGGGGGCTCGACAACCCAGCCACAGAAAGGCTATACCAACATAATCGGGGTGAGGAGATCTACGGGTTTCATCAAAGCTCATTGTTTCATCAAAGAATATCCTTAGAGAAGAGCTAAAAGAAATGATCATACAATTACAGAATCACAGAATGGTTAGAGTTGGAAGAGACCTTAAAGATTGAGTTCCAACCCCCCTGCCCTGGGCAGGGACACTAGACCAGGTTTCTCAAAGCCCCATCCAGCCTGGTCTTGAACACCTCCAAGGATGGGGCATCCACAGCTTCTCTGGGCAACCTGGGCCAGGGTCTCACCACCCTCACAGTAAAGAATTTCTTCCTAATATCTAATCTAAATCTCCCCTCTTCCAATTTAAAACCCTTACCCCTTGTCCTATCACTGCACTCCCTGATCAAGAGTCCCTCCGCAGGGGTCTTACAGACTTCACTCCCTCCTCAGGTGCCCCACAGTGTTCACCACTTCTCTTCTTTTTCAGTGTGAAGGATGAGCCCTTTGAGACCATACAAGTCAATTCCACCTGTAATGAAAATTGGCCAACAGTAACTTTCACTGTGGACACAAAAATGAAGTGCTAATCATTAAGCAATACTCTTGTCAATAGTCATAATGTAAGCAGTTTCATAAAAAAAAAATGTATAAAGGCAAATACACAAAATATGAGACCATGAAATATAAAGAGAGAATTATAGCTTTCAATTTGCATTTATATAAGATTGTTTTCTCCTCTTGTGTATATTTCAAAGTATTTTACAGAAAATCATTTTAAATTCTGCCCATGTGCTGCCCGGCTGAGGATTGAATACTGTTCCACGATTAAATATGATGACACTGGGCTTTGCAAAGTCATGAAGGAAAGGCTTAGCAGGGCAGGAGGAGAGCTATTTTGCTGTCTTACCAAAATTAACATTGCTTCTACCTGTGAACTGAGCACTAATTCTAGTCTGCCACTTCAATTGCAAGGTCTTTGGTTGCACTGCTGCTGCCTTGTGCTAGGTTTCCTGCTTCCAGACTCATTCCACCTAGCAGAAACTCCAGGTTTTAATCAAAGAGAATGAAACAGAACCAACTAGCCTGAATTCAGCTGGGTGAGCAAACAGAGAAGTGAAAGGAGTGATTAGAAAAGGATGAACTGAGGAAATATAAAGTGAGAAGCAATGGCAGAAACAGATGAGTAAGAAAAGGCTATTTTCTTCACGTGCAGCTCTGCCCATCATTGAGCAACTGCATCCTATCACCGCCGATGCTCCCCTGCACTCCCTTCCACCTTTGTCTCCGTCCTCACTGCATACCATCCGTCTTGAAACTCCTTTGATATTGCCAAACAGTTTAAGTATTTTGGAAGGTGCCAAGCACATGAGAGCATACTGACTTTACACATACACAATGAATTAACACATTCAGATGTCTAGTGTGTGTCTTTCTAAAAATATAACTAGACCAAAATTTTTCCAAATATTTGTCCTTTTTGTGTCCGAAGTGTCCTTTTGGTTAAAAAGATTTTATTGGGTTTTTTTTTCTTAATCTAGAATTCCATTTTCTACAAAAAGCACAGCTGAAGATCCTCCTTTCAACACCATAAGGAAGTGATCATGAACGCCTGTCAACAATTCACACCAGCAGCCAAGCCTGAGGTACAACCCAAGATTGCCCAAATTCTACTGTCTTCATCTAAATTATTAATAAGACACTCCTTAGTAGAAGCTGGCATCCTATTGTGTCAAACAGCACTACACCTTTTTTTTTTTCTTATTATGAATTATCAAAACTAAAGCAAATGCATACAGCTTTCCAAATTACATAATTACTGAAGATCTGGTGGCATCTGGTGCCACTGGGCTGTGCTTCCTTGCTTCCTTCCAACCTTTCCTCAGGAAGAAGCAGTATTTCATCACTGCAGTTTAATCTTCATTCTAGTCTCTCCTCTCACCTCTATCTGAATTTCAGAGAAAGAAAAATCTTGCAGGAACAACTGTGTCTCAGATGCTTCACTTATTTTCATGAACCTCTGTCGTGGTTTCGGCCTAATTTACCAAAACTGGACCGACAGATAGCCCTTCCCCCCTACTCCCTCCCCCAAAAGAGGAGAGAGCAGGAGAAAGAGATAAGGAGATTCAGAAGTTTAGAATGAACTAAACTACTTTAATGAAGAATTAATATTAAAATAAAAATAAAGAAGAAAATAATGAAATAGATACAATATATATACAAAACCATATCAAGCTCCCAGGATGACAGTCACGTCTCCAGCAGGCACTGGGGAAGTCCCAGACTGGACTCAGTGACGAATGGGAACTGGATTCCAGCTCTGGAGTCAGGAATACACGGATCGGGATCAAAGGCAGATGAACAGACAGAGTCCTCTCTGGACGTCGGCCATCGAAGAAGGAGGGTTGACCCTTTGATCCCTCAGCTTTTATACTGAGCATGGGGCAGATGGGATGGAATACGCCAGTTGGTCAGGTTTGGGTCACCTGTCCTTTCCCCTCCTCCCCACCGATGTGACCCCTCTACGTTTTTTCCGTTTCCGACCCTCTAAGGGGCAAATAACGAAATTGGCTGACCTTGGTTGTTACAGCAATAAGTCTAAGCAAGGGCCTCCCTGCGTACCATTCCTTGGCATGGAGCACAAACATTGGTCTTATCATTCTGAGAACGAGCAGTTTTCTCCACAATATGCCGTTAATTTCAGAGAGTTAGAGGAGGCCTAGCTAGGATGTAGTTACAGAACAGAAAATTGGTTCGGTTTTACTTCAAACCGGGACAACTTCGCAACATTTGTTACCACTCTACATTGCTTCTCTCTCTAGTTTCATACATTTTTGATAAATACTAAATCACTTTGCACCAACAGCACAGAACAGTGAGAATTACCAGCGTTTCAGAGGAGACATGCAGTACATCAACTGCAACAGATACAACATGGCCAACCAAAGATTGTTGGTGGTACTGCATATCGGGACCACTGCTATTTTTAGCGCTGCTTAACATTAAAGATGATCTAAACCTTGCAATGACTCTACCATTTTACCCGAAATTAGCCTTCATATGCGATAAGTACATAGGCAATACTCCAAACCATCAACACAGCTTAACACACAGCAAAGTATTTTTAGAGGTACAACTGACAGTTCAAATGTTACAGACCCCAAATGTTATAGACATTTGCCTTGCAATTTCTGAGGAGTAGTAGTACAACTTTGCAGAGCCTTAGAGGAACAACTGTCAATCACCCAAAGCTCAAGAAAACGAGGCATATCATGGACAGCAGACAGAGGTTATTATAAAAATTAAATACGTCAGGAATTGCATTCAGTTTTGGCATCTTCATTCTCAGATGGAACAATAAAAGGTGCAGAATATAATTCTAACCATAAACGATGAAGACAAAATGCTTTTAAGCTGCAGAACTGAGTTTCAAATTCATCCAAAACTCACCGTAAGCTTCCCTCCCACAGAAGTGATTCAACTTTCCTCTCCTGTGTGCTTTCCCCCTTGTATCTAAGCATGGTCCCCACAATTTAACACACAACCACTTTGTTTTACTGAGGTATTTTTGAAATCCCCCATGTTAATGCTAAAGCAGAGAGCTAATGCAGGCTTGGCACTGTTAAAGTGATCCTGTCCTGCCATCTAGGGGACACATACTGTTGTGCACAGGGAGGATTGTCTTCACAGCTACATATATAGCAAAACTTTCAAGATGAAATGCTTATCTTCTCAGCAAAACAAAAATCAACTCGATTGAAGAGTAGTACAACTAACAAGAAACAAACCTAACTGAAGAATAGCACAACTATTTTATTAGACACCATACGCATAAAAGTTTAATTTGGGCATAATCCTAAAATTTTCTAGAGTAAATTTCATTAAATGCCCAGCAAAAATATTGAGGTGATAATTTAAGCACCACTTTTATGATGCACACCCATGTCTTCTGAGCTACTCAGCTACGTGAAAAGCCTTTTGATTTTCCTGGATACCTTAAGAGAGCAAGTGTCAACATCCAATACAGAGAGAAAAAGGACCGAGATGTCTGTGGTCCCACAAAGTGAGGAAGTCAGAAAAATCAGTTGTATCACACCTGATATTATGAAAATTTAGCTCAGTGACAGAACTTGCTTTCCAATACATCATCTACGTGAAGTGCTAACTTTCTCAGAACATGGTTCTCCTACCTGCATGGTGGGCACGCACACAGTGTAGACATTATGCACCTTTCTCTACCCTAACAAGCAAAATACAGAAACACTCAACATGAAAAGATCATCAAGTTAATTTTAGAAAAAGTTGAAGGTCATTCCAAGGTGCAAGCTCCTATTGGTAGCGTTGGCATCATGGTCACATTTTTAGTACTTGCTCTCTTCATTGCTGCCTTCTGGGCTTTTTCACAGAGCAGACTCTACAAAAGGAAAAAGCAAACTCAGCTAAATGCTGGGCACAGCCAAATGCACACACAAAAATCCAAACAAGTTTTTTCCTGCTCTTCTGTTTGGATTT
The DNA here is from genome assembly GCF_964106895.1 of Numenius arquata. NCBI lineage: Eukaryota > Metazoa > Chordata > Aves > Charadriiformes > Scolopacidae > Numenius > Numenius arquata. The sequence goes on along the minus strand of NC_133587.1, from coordinate 23,995,947 downwards.
GTTTTGCTCTTACTTTGAAAGGGGACAGTCCACTAAAACAAACAGCCTTCAGCAAAACAAACAAAGACTCATGCTTCCCATGTGAAAGTCTCTTCAGGAACAAAGTTGGAGATTCTCCTGGGATGAAAGGAAGCAGGTGTCCAACCAAGATGTTTCATGAACTAGCTACAGTCGCACAAGATGCAGGCCTGGGTTCTGCCCCAGTGAAGGGATTGAAGATTAAGTGCTTTCCCTAACCCCTACACTTAACGTGGCAATGCTACACTACTTTGATGCCTCTTCACCAAAAAACGAACACAACAAAAAAAAAAACCAAAACAAAAAAACACCCCACCCAAATTTAGCAGAACAACTTTAATTCATTTTGATTAAAAAAAAAAAAAAAAAAAAGTACCTATGCCCAAGCCCTCTTCCCATTACTGTGTTTAAACAGCTGGAAAGAATCACAGAATCTTCATGGTTGGAAGGGACCTTTGAGATCATCGAGTCCAACCACACACACACACACACACACAAAAAACCCCCAGAACAACCCAACAATCTCGGGCACTAGAGCATGCCCTGAAGTGCCACATCTACACGTTTCTTAAAGACCTCCAGGGATGGCGACTCCACCACCTCCCTGGGCAGGCTGTTCCAGTGCCTGACCACCCTCTCAGTAAAGTCATTCTTCCTAATATCTAATCTAATCCTCCCCTGCCGCAACTGCAGACCATTCCCTCTGGTCCTGTCATGATTCCCTTGGGAGAAGAGGCCAACACCTACCTCTCTACAACCTCCTTTCAGGGAGTTGTAGAGGGCAATGAGGTCCCCCCTCAGCCTCCGCTTCTCCAAACTAAACATGCCCAGTTCCCTCAGCCTCTCCTTGTATGACTTGTTCTCATATCACTGGCTGGGCGACACTGAAGCTCTTTACCAACCAGGCAAGAAATTAAAATAAAAAAAAAAACAACAAAAAAACCAAACACAAAAAAGCCATGTGCCAACCCGCCTACAGCAGTATAATATAACTATTATAAGACACCTTAATTTCTTCACCTGGAGCAAAGTATATGCTTGCACAGCACAAACAAAAGTTTGAGACTAGACGAACAGCACTGCTGAAAATAAAATTAAATATCTCTCTCTAGATGTTATATTTACAGGATTTGTTAGTCACAGAAAAAAGAAAAAAAAAAAAAGAAAAAAAAAAAAGGAAGGTTTCCTGCAAGATCAGTATAACAGCACACATTTCAGAACAAAATCCAAGTAGGGAAAAGCGAGCCTTAAATTTGATACAGAACTGGCAAAGATTAAAACTAGCAAACTGCTAGCGTCCACAGGCGCTGGAGGAAGCTGTGATGTGGATCCTGAGTGTTAGTACAGCCTGCCTGGCTAAACTTCAGGAAATCTGTACCCTTGAACCAGAAATTAGTCACATTCAGCCAAAAAGGACAACTTTTGTGCCTCTGAAAGCTGACATGTTCAGCTTTAGTGTTCTGAAAACAAAGCAATTTTATGTCAGATCTGACTATCTGCCACAGTATCTGTGTAGTCTTACAGAAGTTCTGAACCACCCAACATTCCATAATTCGTTGGCTTCCATGTACAAAGTTTTCTCTTCATTTAACATACGCAGATTTTTCCATTAACTTAAGAAACTAAAGCCAACAAACGTGTGAGGTTTCTAGGTTTGGTTTTTTGTTTGTTTTTTTTTTTTTAAAGTGATAAAAAGTATGGTTTCAGGAAGGCAACTTTATACCCAGTGTCTCAGGAGGTGTATTCCTACGCGAGAGATGCATCATGTCCAGGTACCAGCACGTAAATAGAGGCACACGCTTATTTTGCTACTCTGGCCCTTCTGCTTTGAGAACACCTTCAAAATCCTTTATTCTTTGGGAAAATTTTTGGAATTGCTGGGGAAAAAAAAGAAACAAAACATGTTACGTTAAGAAGGTCAAAATTAAACTAAGAAGTATCCAGTGCTTTAAGCCTATCCTTATGAAATAGTGTTGGGATTGAACAGAATAACAGGAATTCAACCGGCTGTACTTTCCTCTCTCCCTCATTTTCACAACTCAACACAAATTATTGATCTGTCTGTAAATGTTTGTCTACAAGTCATGTTTTGTACAAAGACTTTTTTTTTTTTCACAAAAAAGAATACAAATGAAAGTACAGTCTCTTACAAAAATTTCTTGAAGAGCACAAAAATCAAACACTTAAGTCACTTTTCATCAGAGCTTTTTTCCCTACCCCAAACCATATTTTGTTGTCTGTTACAATATTTACATGGTGAAATGACTACCAGTTTGACTGCAGAATTTTATTTTCAAAACTGAAAAAAAAAAATCAAATTGTATGTTTTGCAGAGGATATTTCAGTTTATGAAGAGCAAATGAGCTTCTCAAAAATGCAATGTATTAAATTGTAATAGAGAACACTTGAATACTTGCAAGCTACAGTAACTGTGAACTGTAGGGTAAAGAAAGGAAAGAAAACTGTTTCCTTCTCAACCACAAATGACCCACTTAATGTGCTAAAAGGTACAAAAGAAAAAGCAATTTTTTATGGTCACAAAATATTTTTTTTTTCTTAGTAAATGGTTTTCACTTACCATATACTATTGAAGCAGATAAAAGTTAGTTGGACAAAAGAGACAGGAAGGGGAGTACACTCCCTATTCAATTAGCCAGCCTATTTTTCTAGTACTTATTTATGCAATAAGGCTTTATTAAGTCTTAAAATGATTAAAATGGAGGGAAACATTAAAATTGTTACTGGATCTCCTTAGTAACAACAGTTAGCTTACAGACAAATGCACCAGGGCAAGGGGAAGGGAAAGTCTTATTGTAAAACTTAATTCCCTTTCAAATAAACTATGCAAATTCAGTTAAGCAAAAGAGCTTAAAAGAGGATCCTGCCAACCTCATCCAAGCGTGACAAAAATTGCCCAAAGGTGTGTGCTCACAGAGGCTGCTAAACAAATCAGAGCTACTTCTCTCATAATATAACACGTTATTTTAACAAAATGGGTCTGATTTTACAAATTAGACTATAACATGCATATCAGTTACTTTATTACAGTATCCTGTATTTTGGGTAAAAAGGATTACTTAGGGGAAAAATATTTTATCCGAGAACGTTTCTAGATTTTTCCTTATATTTTTAATTTCCTCTGAGAAGCTGATTAAGTGTTCTTTGTGAACAGTATATTAAATGCAGAATATTTTCAAAGGGCAAAGCTACCTACAATATATTTACTACATACAGATTAACAGAAATAATGCAGTGCTTGGCAGTGCAAAGACATATGCATTGTTCTAAAGCAGCCCATTGTAAAATTTATTTTAATCAAACCACTTTTAGTTTAACAGGCTCTGAAGGTGATTAAAAATAACACCCCCAAAATTCCGTACCAAGCCTTTTAAGAAAAAATACAAATCACAGCATTAGTGCTGTGAACAAACCAATATTATAAATGGAAAACTGTTGTAGAAAATGAAGTAATAAGGCGATCAAAATCATAGCTATTATCAAGAATGTTTCCTTCGCAAAGGTACTCAAAGGTCTTAAGTTTTAAGGAATTAAAAGAGAATATCAGAATAATGAATGTTTTAAGGCCTACAATCTGACCTTTTCCTCCTCCTCAAAGTTAGACGTATTGCCTCAGGTGAGACTGCATTTAGTAATCAAACTATAGATTTACAAATGGTGTTACCTGGTTGAGAGATGTAAGTTGTCTATCTTAAATAAGTAAGTTTTCATTAGAATAAATTAGTGTTATAACATGGTTTGATTTATGCTGTTTGCTAAGCTTTACTTAGCATGAGTAGTTAGATTTGCTGAAGCCTCTAGGCTGCAATAGAGTTAATTTTCTTAGTAATTTTCTCAGCAGCTGTGTTTAGTCTTTTAGTATAAGAAAAATGTTGATAACACACTGATGTTTGGGCAGTGTTTTCCCTAAGCCTGGGCCTTTTCAATTCCCCGTGTTCTGCCAGTGAGCGCAGGTCCACAAGAATCATAAACCAGAAGATAAGGAGGCTCCAACTCTCAGCAGAGACTGCAAATCAACAAGGTAAGAGCAGTCAACAGCCGGCCTGCCTGGGCACAGAGAGAGAATCCAGTAAGATGTTCAAAGACCCCAGACCAAAAATCACAGTGGATTAAAAGACATGTGGACAGCACGTGAGGGGGCGGGTGTAGAGATCACAAGGGTATAATTGCCCAGGTATTTCTTTCTTTGAGGTCCTCCCCTTTTCGGAGGCACCCAGCCCAGGCTGACCCTGCTGCTGTACCTTTCAATTAAATTACTTCTTTTTATAAAATCTGACACCTGAGACTCTGCTGTGGGGAACTTAGAGTAGAGCCTGAAGGAGGAGGGAGCGTATGTGTGTGTGCGCGCGCACGCGCGAGGAGTCAAAAGGGGCACCTGTCGGCCCACTGGGGTCACCTGCTGTGAAGGGACCCACACATTTAGCACAAACATTGGAGCAAGAAGCTTTAGTATCAGATTTTAACCTTGCCTTACATTGCTCTCTTTTCTTTAAGCACTACTTTTCACTTTCACTGATTTAAATTATTTTCTGACCATTTTGACTTGACACTGAACACAATCTTTCTCCTTTGACTTTTGCTAACCAGCATTAATACACAACTTCATTCAACCAGTCACTGTTTCCACATGTATTCAGTCTTCTTTTTAAAACTTATGACAACATATTTGCTGATACTCTTAAAATTTCATTAAGCCATGTTCAAATAAAAATGGAAGCAAATTGAAATTTACAAAACTTAAAATTTTATTGAAGAAAACTCTGTGTGCTTGAATTATCAAAACAAGATTTAAGAAAAACATTTTGTCATTAAAGGCTTACAGTCAATTAGCAAAATGGTTCTAGTAACCAGACTCCACGTGGTTTTTAGGCATGTAAAAGTGCAGAATGGTGCTTTTGGAAAGGCTGTCAAGCATTTATGTAGGTTAGAAACCTGAATGCTGATGGGATTTCACTAGGAATTAGGTGTCCACTGTTGTCTTTGTTTTCTTTTTTGGTTTGGTTTTTTTTTTTTCCTCTCAGATTTTTTGGGAGCATTTGGTGGTTGGCTTTTTTTTTTGGTGCCTAATATTCTCAATTAACTTCGTCTGTAGCTTTGGATTCTCTTTACAAATCTAACTTTATCCCCTTCAAATTGAATTAAGAGTTACTAGGTCCAATCTTTCACCACCTGTTTTTCAAATGGAAGCTCTCTACTTTTTCAACTTTCAGTTCCTAAATTCCAGATGAATTACTTTAACTTGAACACCATCAAAAGTTCTCTGCTCCTGCAAGTAAGACTAAAACCAAAAATTAAGGCAAAATACTTTCTCCGCAACAGAATCCGAAAATAGATTTGATAGCAGGTAAGCAAACGTCAAGATTAGGTTCACTCTGAAGTTGACAGAGAAAGCACCATGATTTTGTTCTGTTTGTAAAACTGGCTTCCCTTTTGATTTTGCATTCATTTAGAAAACAGCACTCTCACTAAAAGGTGAGGCAGGCTCATGTATACAGTATTTAAAATTTTAAACAGATTACAGCAAGTCTACACATAACACTGGCTGCCATGATTCCAAATTTAATTATCAAGAGGTTTATTTTTAAAAAGTTATTCAAGTTCTAAATGACTAAACCAGCACTTAATAACAAAATTTTTATCCACTGTACAGAGATGTATTTTCAAGTAAAAGAATCATGTCCTACAACTGCTTACCAGAGAAAGTGAGAAAGAAATAGATTTGCTTTAAGGCAGAAGTTCAATTATATACCAGGTTAAAAACCACAATATTAATTTTAACTAACTCATTCAGCATTTAAAAATCTGCATTCATAACTATTAACTCACATGCTGGCTAGAACTCTGCTGATGTTCCAGGAAGCCCAGCTGGAGATATGGTTATCCTTAGGGGCTAAAGTTATGCCAGAGTAAAGTCAACCTACTCACTACTTTTTCATTATTAAACAAACTGCGCTCATTTATGTTAGTAAGTTATATAAACTATTTAGAGAGAGGAAGTATGAAATATTGACAATGACAAAACAGATTTTAAAAAGCTACCATGAAAAAGTTAGAATACATATTCAGAGGAATTTCAATGCTTAAAAACAGATTCACATATGTTCATCCAGTTGAAGATTAGTGTATTAAAAAAAGTTAAGAAAATACTTTGTGTTTCAGTTCAACTGCGCTTGATTCAAGTACAGCTTGGGGGTTGGCTGATATAAATTAAACATGGTCACTGCCTCAGCAGCCGGAAGTACGGAAAAATGTACACGTTCACAGGATAAATAGAAGTCTCTTCTTTTGGGGAAAGAAACCCCAACAAAATAAGCTATCTCACACCAATACGGGAGGTCATCCACTCCAAGCCTTGGCATAATCTGAAAAATAAGAGATGGTATATTGGTACCAGTTCTATTCTAACATCTTTAAAGTACTTTCTGCTTGTTTTTATGTTTAAAAACATCTACTTAAAACCAAACCAAAACAAACAGCTGGAACCGGGATTGAAACTTGAACAGAGTAAATAGTGGTTTAAACTAACTCAGGGTTTAACCACAAGAAGATGGTCAAGCATGCTATTTTAGTGAAGCTTGGTACTACAATTTTTTTCCTTGTAAATCTAAAACACGCTGTTCTTAACAGGCTTACTCGTAAGTACATGGAACCACATTAAGTTTTTCTTTTTCTACACGTTTCCCATGAAAGACTGCTCACTTGAAAGCTAGACTTTTACATACCACACTAAAAGACAAAGGACAGGTTACCCAGATTGAATTGGTTCATGAAAAGGCAGCGTATCAAGAATTCCAAAATTCTATCACAAAATTAAAAGTGTTTATATTCAACAAAAAGGTTGCATGGGATCTAATCTGCTTATTCACTCAATTTGCATCTCTTCCATTTGAGAAGACAGGCTTTTCTTTGATTTTCTAAGGATCTAATTACCTAGTTTATGCCAACTTTAAGCTTTACCTTTGTAAAGTCAGTCATGACTGAGCTGTCCAAGAGGGCTAGCTTCACTCACATAGGGCTAATCTCCCTAGACTTCTATCAGATATTCCCAAAGAAGATTCATCTTGGTGATCTACTCTGGGATTTTTTTTATTTTTTTTTTTTTTAATGAGTTCTCAATAGAATCATAGAATGGTTTGGGTTGAAAGGGACCTTAAAGATCATCAAGTTCCAAACCCCCTGCCATGGGCAGGGGCACCTCTCACTAGACAGGGTTGCTCAAAGCCCCATCCAGCCTGGTCTTGAACACTTCCAGGGATGGGACATCCATAACTTCATTAGAAGACTGCTTTAAGAACCAAGATGAAAAATTAGCACACTTCAAACCACATTAGCAAGATGCTACCCAGCTTGCTACAGGCATCAAAAAATGTTTTTTGACCTTTACAATCAAAGGATCTAAGGAAAGCTCAGCCTTCCATTTTTGTAAGTGCTGGCATAAGGTATACAAATTTCAAAATTAGCTACATCAGCCAGATATGAACAAAAAGTTTAATATTGGTAACAATTTTGTTTTATGCCAGATCTATGTACCTTTTCATCAAAGCTATGTTTGAATGGAAATGTTTGAAATGAAAAAAACAAACAAAAAACCACCCCAACCCAAAACCATCCCCCACCCCCCTCACCTTAGAAGCTTACAGTAGATCAGAACGTAAAGGAAGAAGACAGTAGCTTATTTCTTTAACTACACAAAGGCACACAGAATGAGAGGGTAGCACACAGAGCCAACAGCCACATATTTGAAGGGGGGTGTTGGTGGTTTTTTTGTGTGTTTGGATTTCAGTTGTTGGGTTTTTTAACAATAAGCTGAAAGACTTTTACGCAAATTTGGAGTTTGAACTATGAAAAAAATCTACTAGGTTCAATAAAGAAAAGGAGAAATTCAAAATGTCCCTCTGCCTGTAAATCCACATTGCTGTCAACAGGCTTCTAAATCTCATCTACCGTATATTACTATACTAAGTAGTAAGCATTTACCCTTCTCCTGTCAAAGCACAACAGGACTGAATGTGCCACGGGTGATCCTTTATGGAGCTGAGGGTGAGGTATGTAGATATCTCGGCAGCTGTCATGCAACCTTTCATGTCCTGCTTGTTTGCAAAGATGAGAACTGCAGCCTTCCGTAAATCCTAGAAGTAATTTAGAATATTCATAATAGTTATTATAAAGAACTAAATGGCTATTGCATTAACTGAATTTCTTAAAAGAACCATATTCAAGCTAATCTACAATTACACAGCAGCATGCAGTTTAAACAGACTTACGGCATTAAAAATTAATTACATAAAGACTGAAGAAACCAATTTATTCTGAAGTGTTCTCCACCACAATCAAATTATAATGTATTATACAACTATCCTTTTGGTGTTGACCACGTGTGCATGTTAACTAATGAAAGTCTTGTTAAAATATATTTCATAAAGCTCCAAAACATCAGCCAGCAAATCATTACTGGATAAACATGCCAAAATCTACATTAGATACTATTCAAATGGAAAAGCCTGCTAAATATCGTTCCCTTGAAATTAGTTACTATTTCATTAAACAATTTCTGTAGTGATTAAAGCAGTAACAATTTAAGAAAGGTATCTAAACTCTTCTAAGTTGTATCCTATTGTTCCTAAAAAGGAGCTCTAATAAAGCTGGAAACCAATAAAAAAGTTGTTTGGTTTCTGTATGGAAATTAAGATTCCACACAGCAATGAGACAAGAACTGGGATGTGTGGTTTTAGGAGTGCAGAAGGGTAAACAAATGAAATACTCAGGAAGCTGACAGCTCTAATTAAAAGTGTTCAACACATTTCAATGTATATTAAATTTTGAGTCTCTTTCTCCATCAAGAGAAAAAAAACCCAACAAATCCTTATGCTCTGAAGCTGAAAATTCACTCCTAGAAGTAGTCCAGTCTAGGCCTACCAACTGTTTTCAAGAGATGGTAGATCATAATTTCTTAAGAGATTTATAACACTGAAAACTAATAAACTACATGGGAAAACTTCACCACAAAAAGTCATCTTTCCACCTTTCTTGGTGGTGTATTTGCTCCTTACTATCAGACCCAAACTATATTAACCGTAAAGTAAAAACCTCAATCATTTGAAACAGCGCGAATCTCTCAGAGAAATGAACTCAACAGAATTACTTGCATTGTATTGTACTGAATCCTTTTCCTTCAAAAATGAAGGAAGATATTTAGATTTAAAACAATGCTAATTTAGCTTGAGAATGATCACAGAATGTTTTAATATACTTTAGCTAATCCAATGTAGATGTTAATTTAGGATGTTTGAGGGACCTGAACAGTCCTTAATACAACATACAATAATAAAACTACAAACAAAATAATTCAGAAGGAAACTGAACTAAAACTAATTTATCCATAGTATTATATATGCTCCTTAATTTTAAGACACAGGATTAAAACAAACCAGAAAAAGAAACTGAACTGCCTACTTTCTAAACTGAAAATTAAATATTAAAAGGTTTCTTGAAATTTTAAACATTTAACTGAAAGAAGAGAGATATTGGTGGTGAACAACAATACCTGGTTACATTAACATGAAGTTTAAGATATCTTACAAGTTCAACATTTGCAAAGTAAAGAGGGATTTGATTACAATCAATCAAGCCCTATTTGAAGTGCTTCATAATAATTTTCCTGTTTACTTATAATTTTCATGGTTTCAAAATGTGATCAGCATGCATACACATTTAGCCTCAGAAATTTTTTAGTAATGGTATAATTTTTGTTAACATAGGAAGCATGTAATGTTATTTGACTGTTCACAACAAAAGAAAACTATTATCCCAACTCCCCCCATACCTCATGAGCCAGCATTCTATAAAGTTCTTCTTTTGTAATAGAAAGTCGCTCTCTATCAATGCTGTCAACAACAAGAATGATGAACTAGGGGAATAAACAATAGTACATTACGTAAGTACAAAGTATAAATTACAGAAAGCATCTTTTCAAGAGACCACTACCACAAGTCTTCCTGTGTAAGAGAGACATAGACTTTCAGAGTACACTAGAAAACAGAACAAGAGGTTTATTATTACAGTTTTTTGCTAGAGCCCTGGGAATCATACATGAAGATTATAGTTAAAAAAAAATAAATAAAAAAATCATTGTGCTTGTACATTTCAGCACTGCTACTTTCATGTATGGTTACATCTCCTCGGAGAACTTTCAGGCCCTACATCATAAGCAAAACAGTGACATAGGTACCAAAAGCACCTACAGACAGTGGATTACATTTAAAATGTGGATGACAAACTTGCTACAATGAAAACAGCTATTATTGTCCATTACTACTTGCATATTCAGAAAACTATAAAACTGAAAATGAAACTTCCTATTTTGAAAGAAGCATTTTTAGCAATTCACCATCATCTTACTAACAGGGCTTAAGACATGTTATTTCAAAGCAGTACATCATCCTGAGTGCCATTATGCAACACATGAAGGATGCCCAGGTGATCAGGCCCAGCCAGCACGGGTTCATGAGGGGCAGGTCCTGCTTGACAAACCTGATCTCCTTCTATGACAAAGTGACTTGCTTGGTGGATGAAGGAAAGGCTGTGGATGTTATTTACCTAGACTTTAGCAAGGCCTTTGATACAGTGTCCCACAGTATTCTCCTGGAGAAACTGGATGCCCATGGCTTAGATGGGTATACTCTCCGCTGGGTTAAAAACTGGCTGGAGGGCCGGGCCCAGAGAGTGGTGGTGAATGGAATGAAGTCCAGTTGGCGACTGGTCACGAGTGGTGTCCCACAGGGCTCGGTACTGGGGCCGGTTCTCTTCAACATCTTTATCAATGATCTGGACGAGGGGATCGAATGCACCCTCAGCAAATTTGCAGATGACACCAAGTTGGGTGGGAGTGTTGATCTGCTGGAGGGTAGAGAGGCTTTGCAGAGAGATCTAGACAGGCTGGCTGGATGGGCTGAGACCAACGGAATGAGGTTCAATAAGGCCAAGTGCCGGGTCCTGCACTTGGGTCACAACAACCCTAGGCAGTGCTACAGGCTTGGGGCAGAGTGGCTGGAGATCTGCCTGGCAGAAAAGGACCTGGGGGTGTTGGTCGAGTCTCGGCTGAACATGAGCCAGCAGTGTGCCCAGGTGGCCAAGAAGGCCAACAGCATCCTGGCCTGTATCAAGAACAGTGTGGTGAGTAGGACCCGAGAGGTGATCGTCCCCCTGTACTCGGCACTGGTGAGACCCCACCTCGAGTACTGTGTCCAGTTTTGGGCCCCCTACCACAGGAAAGACATTGAGGTGCTGGAGCAGGTCCAGAGAAGGGCAATGAAGCTGGTGAGGGGTCTGGAGCACAAGTCTTACGAGGAGAGGCTGAGGGAGCTGGGGTTGTTCAGTCTGGGGAAGAGGAGACTGAGGGGAGACCTTCTCGCTCTCTACAACTCCCTGAAAGGAGGCTGTAGAGAGGCGGGGGTCGGTCTCTTCTCCCAAGTTACAGATGATAGGACAAGGGGTAATGGCCTCAAGTTACGCCAGGGGAAGTTCAGGTTAGATACTAGGAAATATTTCTTTACTGAAAGGGTTATCAGGCATTGGAATGGGCTGCCCAGGGAGATGGTTGAGGCACCATCCCTGGAGGTATTCAAGAGAGGAGTTGACATGGTGTTCGGGGATATGGATTAGTGTTGGGTGGTGTGGTGGTGTGTGTGTGGGTTGTGTGTGGTGTGTTGTGTGTGTGTGGTTTGGCTTTTTTTTTGTTTTTGTTTTTGGTTTTTTTTTTTTTTCATTGGTTGGACTAGATGATCTTAAAGGGTCCCTTCCAACCTAGGTGATTCTGCGATTCTGTGATCAGACCTCAGAATGCTATGTACCTGTAGGGCTTAGGGTTATGTTGTTCCACAGCATCTTAACCTTCGTAACGCAAAGGACCCGTGCAATTGGCCTCTCACTTAAAACTTCCACACCCTTCCACCTAGGCATTTGGAGATTGCTATAGCAGTGACTTTACCCTTACTGTTTCTACCAGGCTACATTATTCTCACGCCCATGCACTTGTGAATCCTGAGACACTGCTAGGTCTGGTACATCCCATTCTCCCATGGGAAGCAATTGTCATTGGAATGAAAATTACTCTCTTTTACCCCACTCTTTCTGCCCCTGGTGTTGTATATTCTATTTTGTAGCCTGCCACTAGAGAGGAAAAAGATGTGGCATTATGTAGTAGGTAATACTCAAGTAAATGCTTGTAAGCATTACGTAATAGTACGTGTACACAAACCACAACAACTGATCAGTGTTCAACACTTGTCCTGCCCAGAGTGTGCTCCAAGCAACGCTAAGAGCGTCATAGGTGGGAACCACCAGTTGGGAGATCAAACACTTTCTGGTGAAAAATATACAGATACTATTAAAAAAAATTTAAAATTACACGGAACACGTGCCGCACTAGAGAAAAAGCCAATGGGATGACATTAATCTGAGAGACTCCATTACTTCTCTGCCCAGATGGGAATACTTTTTCATCCTTTTTCTCTTTTACTGTAACTCTTTTGGTTTGCCCCTACCCCTGATAACTTAACCATGAGAGCTCCCTCCCCTTTCCTCTCCCCCCAGATCTTGTGTCTGTACATCTGTCTCAACATCTTTTCTGTATGAATATGATCTGACTCTTAAAACACAATTGCAGAATTAGCCATATTAAGTTGAAACTAATTAGGACAGGTATGCACTAGGAAGCCTTTTTGTGGGATTTTTACATTACTCAAAAGATTTTGTTTAGATTGCTTCAATTTACAAGTAAGCAAAGATAGAAAAGAGAGATAGTTAACAAAAAAAGGAGGATTAGAAGTCACCGCTATAATTATCCAACATATGCTCCAAATCACTTTCCCTTATAAAATTAAGGAGATTCATCACCCATTGAAAATGTCCACAAACTATGAAAAACTAAGTCAATTTAATGCTGCTGTGACTTTGAGATGTCTAGCAGATGATGAGGAACAGTAAAGGAATTATTCATATCAGGGAGGGCAGGATTAGCATACTAAACAGACCCCGTTTCTTCCTCAACTGTTTACAGCAGACAAAGCTTCTAAGTAAAGAGAAAGTTGTTCTTTCCAAGTGCTAGAAAGGACGCTTACTAACCAGGATACGATGAAGAACATCCCAAAAGGATCAAAAAAAGACCTAGTACGAGCATCTCCCCAAATTCCAAAATCAAAGATTCTCAATGGACACGTCAAGAACTTATTGTTATTGTACCAGATAATGCTGGCATAAGTCTTTTCACCCTTGTGCATATGTGTCTTAGATGTAGTCATACTTTTCTAGATAAAATTAGAACTAACTTTAAATTACTCGAGATGAAAGTTGAGATGTCATCACCAGGCTTTCAGTAGATAAAAAATTTCTGAACATTCTAATCTCTTCTCTCTCAAAGGGGGGCATAGGGCAGAAAATTTCATTTTACAGGAGGATGCAATGCTTATATAATGAGTAATATCTAGAAGAGATCTCTTTTTAGTAGAAATGGTAATAAAATGAAATCTAAAATCTTCTACATCAATGTAGGTTACACGTTGCATTGATAACCTTTTGGCATCAAAAAAACTGGCATCAAAAAGAAACCCCCAAAAGACAACTTGTTGCTGAGTTCTACTCCAACTTTTCCAGCAATGGCAACTTTACCAGTTACCTTATGCGTACTGCACAGCTAGACTTTCCTTTATCCTTTGGGTAAAAGCCATAGGCTGATGAGAAAGCTTTTTAAATACAGCTGCCTAGAGAAAGCTTCAACCCTCATCCGTAATTATTGTTACCTGAAAATATTTCAGACTACATGTACAGAAGTTAGGTTAACTACTGCAGGCCCCCACTGAACCTGCAAAGTACATTGCAAAATTTTCTTTTTAATCTACTTGAAAAAACATGCAAACACCCCATTTGATCTGAACCGTATTTTGATATAATTTAATTGTCTAGGACAAGAGTTTAACATCATAGTTTATACCACAGATCAAACAACATTACTGTAAAGTAATACTTCAAATATTACCAGAAAATTGGCTGCATACCAGAGACACCTTACACTTTTTGGGTTTGCTCTTGCTCAGAACAATTTAAAGACAATACAGCTACAATCTTTATAAAAATCTACCAATACTCCTAAAAAATAAATAAATACAATTTCAAACAAACTTATTGAATTTGCAGATTTCAAAGCAGCTTCTCATACCTCTGTGTTTGAATAATAGGTATTCCACGATGACCGTAATGACTCTTGTCCTCCAATATCCCACATTAAGAAATGAGTGTTTTTCACCACTATTTCTTCTACATTGCTTCCTATGGTTGGAGAAGTATGAACCACTTCATTCATTAAGCTAAAGGAAACAATATTGCATTATAAAGACCAGCCAGTAAAATCCACAAGGCTTGTCACAGCTCAATTACAACAAATTTATTGTAGAAAAAGTAAATATGCATAACTGAAAAAAAAAAAAGATTAGAAAAACTAGGTGTATTTTAAAAAACTATACATTTGAATTCTTATAGAAATAAAGCAAATATTTAAGAACAGATCTTTAGTAAAAAGATTAGTTCAATCTCAGCGTGGACTAAAAACTGTGGTTGACTTGCTTTTGTAGCAGAGACTGTAAACATGCTTAAAGACGACAACAACAACAAAAAAGCATATAAAAGACATAACAAATGGATCTGCATCTGCATTTTAATAGGCTTCTCTTTTTAAAGGAAACTCTTTAACAGATATTTCAAATGCACTTGTTTTGAAGTAGAAGCTGCTATCCTAAAGATCCCAAAAGGGGAACACTAAACAGTACAAAACATAAATCAGAATATAAATTTTTCAGAGGACTCAACTTAGTAACTCAATATTAACACAAACTACTAAGGTCTGTTTGTTTACATAGCTGAAAACTTCTCAGTTCTACCTTTAAGCTTTGTCAGACATACTTAGGAAAAGGGTTTTTTTGGAAAACATCCTGTGCTGCCTTCCTATCCAGCTATATGCATAGCCATTTGGCTACGCCCTCCTCCTTTTCCACAATTACAATAGTAATTATGTTCCTGCTGGTATTCTTGAATTTATCATATATATTCTTTTAATTTTGGCAAGATTTGGATGCAATGATGCTATTGAAAATGCTTAAGGTAGTACCTAGGCAAGATGAAATACTACCTTGAGGAATCCTCCATCATAAATTTTAGACACTGAAATCAAGAAACATTTGGAAACATTTATGGATTTTTGCAGAGTGGCTAGAATTTCCATTAATTTAGATATCACTTCCTTCTCTGCAGTTCTTGGCAACAGGATTATTTCTATGCTTGCAAATAAAGATGGGCTTTGATGGCAAAAATTTGCAGTTCACTTTGTGCTTGTACGTACATTTTTTTTTTATTTAATTTACAATTCAGTTTTAAAACACTCTGGTTTCTTCACTTATTCTTTAAATATTTACTCTGTTTAGAACAGCTAATACCATTAATGTACAGACTGTGATCTAGAACCCTAGAGATTCCGCCCCGTTGCAAAGCTGAATTTTCAATGATTAAACAGTGACAAATACTAAAATGTAAACAGAAAACCAAAGTAGTTCATGTACTTACAATTGGTAAAGAATAGTAGTCTTTCCAGCATTATCAAGTCCCACTATGATTACTTTGTGCTCTGCATATACACAAAAAAAACCCCAAGAATAAATTAGTGGAAACAGCAATAATTGTAATTCTGTTTAATCACTTTTCCTTACTGAAGGAAACAACTGCTTGTTTGTCTTATTTCAACAGCTTGCACAGACTACTGGTGACTTCAAGACAGGAACAAAAAAATAATAAAAATCCACAAAGCCTCATATTCTCTCGAGACTACAGTTTTAGGAAAAGTCAGAACTGGAAGTCTTCATAAAGGAACGGTTGCTAATATGATTACTTCATTAAGAAAAACAATTCTAGTTTTAGAAAGAAAAATACAATGAAAAATATAACTCATAGCAGTGTATCATCTTAGGAACATCACCAAACATCCAAAGACTGCACAAAAGATTAGTCTAACATTCAAGGCTCAATAATAACCACTTGTTAAGGGACCATCAACATTCACACATTAAAAACTAAGAGGAAGCTGTATTTTGAATAGATCACATATTCCAACATTGCAATTTCTGAACTGAAAAGTCACAGAGTGACAGAATGGTCAAGGTTCTGGAGGTCATCTGGTCCAACACCCTTGCTCAACCAGGGCCACCAATAGCCATTTGCACAAGACCACGTCCAGAAGGCTTTTGAGAATCTGCAAGCATGGAGATTCCAAAACCTACCTGGGCAGCCTGTGCCAGTGCTCAGTCACCCTCACAGTGAAAAAGTGTTTCCTGTGTTTCAGAGGGAACCTCCTGTGTTTCTGTTTCTTCCCACTGCCTCTGCTCCTGTCACTGGGCACGACTGACATGAGCCTGGCTCTGTCCGCTTTGCACCGTCTTTTCAGGTATTTACATACATGAACAAGATCCCCTCTGAGCCTTTTCTTCTCAATGCTAAACAGTTCCAGCTCTCTCAGCCTTTCCTCATATGTGAGATGCTCCAGTTCCTTAATCATCATTGCGGCCCATCGCTGTACTCTCTCCAGCATGTCCATGTCTCTCTTGTGCTTAGGAGCCTGGAACTGGACACGCTACTCCAGCTTACAGAGTTTTGGTCTGCAAGTGGGTGGTCAAAGGCAGAATTAGTGGTTTGGGTTTTTTTAAATTTACTTAGATAACTGCCTAGGTCTTTTCACACTGAAAGTGATTTTAATAAAACAATCTCTTGCTTGGGACTTTTAGAAGTTTTGCTACGCAATACATCCCTAAACAAATGTTGAAATGTGCTTCCTTGTATCAGTTTCCCTACTACTGCATCCTGCCAACACATTCTAAGGAAATAACTTTTCCTGGCCTTAAATGCAGTAATACTTTTAGCCCCGTAAGAAGCAACATCAGTAATTAATAACCTTTTCTAATAAAAAAATGGTACAAAATCCTCTCTGCTTTCAACTCTAATAAACCATGCCAAATAGCTTGACTGTCCACCTCTTCTTCAAATTGAGTTAAGTTTGAAGGAGTTTAAAAAGAAACACCCTTCTGTGGTTTTCAGAATAGCCACGCTGTCAGCTATTGCCTGGAAGATGACGACTCTACTTTTGCAACATTCTGTTTGAGTTATTTTCAAGGAGGAAAAGAAAAGGAATTCTAGCCAGGCACTACACTGCTTTTTCCCACCTCACATCAGCATACAGTCTTTGTTAGGAATGAATAAGAAAGCATTGGATGAAACAGTATCATGCTTCCTAAAGTAATGAAAAAAAACCCAAAAACCTCCATTGAGTTTACTTTTTGAAAGCAACTGAAGCATGAATGGTTCAACACTAATTGGGGAAAAAAAGGCACAACTTATCTGTGTTACTCCGTAGTCAAATGGTATTTTATACAGTAACTGAATAAGCACAAATAAGAAACAGCCACAGGAGCGTTAATTAATTTTGATTTGGGGATGAAATAATATAATGAAAGCATCAGCATCTCATACAAATAGCAGTTTCCACCTTTAATTAATGGCAGTTGCTTTCTTAATTGTCATCTATGGTAACAGAAAACACTTACAAACATATTCAAAAGTTGAATTTCTGTCTAGTTTGGTTAGATTACAGAATTTTTACTTGTATATGTGCATTAGAGGAAAAACACATGAACTTAAAAACTGCCAAACGAAGACAGAACAAAAGTTTAGCAAGACAAGTACTTTTTTATAAAAGCAACTACTAGAAAATAGATGCTATGTTTAAGAGAAAGGACAATTATGGAGTAAACCACAGGCAGTGATTTATGCTCATATTTGTGTTCTGTACTTACAGACTAACCCAAGTTTCTTCCTTTCATTGGCTGGTATTCAAACTCAGTTTGGGTTGTATTCACTAATATCTTCCCAGTCCACCATGTTCTTGGCAAAGGAAGAAGAAAATCCGTAACAGAGATGCCAGAGCAGAAGAGTAGATTCTTTACAAATCAGGTAGAAAGAGGGGGGGAAAAAATAAGTAGAAAAAGTAGGCATACACAGAGGAAAAAAAAAAAGATGGTATTAGACTACCGTTTAAAAGAATCCAAAGAGTTCTGTTATATCAACCATTCCTGGCAGACTGTATTAAAAAAATAAATAAATAAAATAGTATTGTTAAAAAAACTCTAGCAGTCTAGTATTACAAAATAATGGGACCATGAAGATCATCTTCTTGCAGATGTTAGAAAGAAGACTATATATTCATCAACAACCTGGATGAAGGAACAGAGCGTACCCTCAGCAAGTTTGCTCATGATACGAAACTGGGAGGAGTGGCAGACACACCAGAAGGCTGTGCTGCCATACAGCAAGACCTGGACAGGCTGGAGAGTTGGGTGGAGAGGAACAAGGGCAAATAATATAGGGTCTTACACCTAGGGAGGAATAGCCCCATACACCAGTACAGGTTAGGGACTGACCAGCTGAAAAACAGCTCTGTAGAGACGGTACTGGGAGTCCTGGTGGACAACAAGTTGATCATGAGCCAGCAACGTGGCCTTGTGGCCAAGGCAGCCAATGGTCTCCTGGGGTGCATTAAAAAGAGTGTGACCAGCAGGTTGAGGGAGGTCATCCTCCCCCTCTACTCTGCCCTGGTGAGGCCACATCTGGGCCCCCCAGTTCAAGAAGGACAGGGAACTACTGAAGAGAGTACAGCAGAGGGCTACAAAGATGATCAAGGGAACGGAACACCTCTCTTACGAGGAAAGGCTGAGGGACCTGGGTCTGTTTAGCCTGGACAAGAGAAGACTGAGAGGGGATCTCATCAATTATTGTAAATATCTAAAGGGCGGGTGTCAAGAGGATGGGGCCAGAATCTTTTCAGTGGAGCCCGACGACAGGACAAGGGTAATGGGCACAAGCTGGAACACAAGAAATTCCATCTCAACATGAGGAAAAACTTCTTTACTTTGAGGGTAACAGCACTGGAACAGGCTGCCCAGAGAGGCTGTGGAGTGTCCTTCTCTGCAGGTCTTCAAAACCCACCTGGATGCATTCCTGTCCAGCCTGTTCTGGGTGAACCTGCTTTGGCAGGGGGGTTGGACTAGATGATCTCCAAAGGTCCCTTCCAACCCCTATGATTCTGTAAGACATAATATACTTTTTTCTTCACTTACTCGTCTGTATGTCTCTGTGGTAAATGGACCCAAACCTGAAGATTCAATTCTCACAACTTTGCCCAACACAAAACCCACATCTAGTTCTGAACAGCAATCTTGGGGTTTTCAAGGCTGACGACAGAATGCAGAGAGAAATTTGCTAAAGAGGAGGCAGGAGGAATAGCATTTTACTAAAGTTCAAAGACATTTCAATACAAGGATTCATTCCGCACACTAAAAGCTACCTTAGAGTCTTCTTTTAAACACAAAAGTACTGCTTAAATCCGTCTTGTATTTCCAGACTTGATTACAAGAAAGTAGAGAAACTGTCAATAGTGTTTAGTAGTCACTGGAACAAAAATCCATTTGGTTTTCCAGATAATGGTCTCTGCTAATCTGACTGTACAGTCTGGGAACTTTCAGCAAGACTAAGTGAAGTAAACTGTCGAGTTACAGAAGTTTAACCACCTTGACTTAGAGTTTACCATTATTTTTCTTAGAGCCATTTTTTAACACCTATAGCGTTTATTCAGAGCAACCTGGAAGACTTTAAGCCACTATCATTCAAAAAAAAATTAAAAAGCAGATTTGAGAACTTAACTCTATCAGACACACACACACACAGAGGAATAAGGTATTGACAACTGACAGAGTTGCCTTTATCGGGGTTGCTGACATTCACTTCTGTCTTTTCCTTACAGTTTCAGCAAGAGCAATCTTGATAGTATTGATGGAATGGTAAGTCAAGCAAGTCTTATTCAGCTAAATAAAACTTGCTAAGACAGGCAGTAAGCTAGTTGCTCTACCATTTATTCATATTACTACATGCTACTTAGAAGACTGTGCATTTGAGTACTGAATCATAGCTTAAGCAGGTAATTTTAGGAGTCTGATTTTTTTAAACGTACTTTTAAAATTTATTTTCAAAATAACTGTAAATTCAATCTGAACTTATGACACTTTATAACTAGACTTTAAACGGCTGCAGGGCACAATATTTTAAATGAAAACAATACTTGGGCAATGATTTTGTTAATTTCAAAAACGAGGAAAAAGAATCAGGAAGCCATCAGTAAGTCACCTAGAAAAAAAGACAAAAGTCTATTTTTAAGCCAATTGTTTCTCTTATAAGTAAAGTATCTCTATTTCAGTTTGCATCGTTCAACTACTACTTGATTAAGAGACAATATATATTGAGAGCTGAAAGACAGAAATGCTCATTGTCCTCCCTCTTTCAGGCTTTAACCTCTGCACTGAAAAAGCATGCAGGCCAGAAAACAAGAAGATTAAATAAGGCCCTCAAACAGTTTTGCCCACTCCCACCACCACTACCCAAGCAAAAACAGCCACTGTTTAAAGACTCCTGCCAAACTCAAACTGGAAATGAACCCTTCCAAACATATCCACAGAACTAAATAGATATTTCCTGATGGACTGTGCTCAGGGCAGAGACTGTTAACCTTCCTCTCTTTCGTTAGTCATTGACTCACAGATCAGCAAGGGCATCACTCATGTTTCTTAACCTGCTGCCCTGCACTGCAGCTTTTCTTGTTCCATAACCCCACATACCAGATTTGGAGAGTAGATGGTGCACTGCAATGGGAAAGCAAATGCATTCTGCCAGGGGAGCAGGAAAAAGAGCTGAAGGCTTTCCCCCTTCTAAAAGTTCCCATCACAGGTCAAAGCCACACAGCACATTTAACTAACTGTTACATTTTCCACCATGAGCCAGTCTGGGTTTGCCAAAATGGGCTGAACCAACTGGAACAATTTCTGCTGCATGTAGAGCGAGTTGAAACACAACAACAGATTCAACTCCCTGGTAGGAACACACAGATACTACCCAAGGCATAGGGCTAAAATATTTGAATACAAATAGTAAGATATGCTGCTGGAAGAGGTCCAGAGATAAGATTAGTCAACAAACACTTACCACTGTCTTTGGAAACAGATTAGGTCAAGCCTCTCAACCTTCCAGTACCTCATGCTTACCATTGGAAAGGATGGCAAGAGAATCAAATTGCAAAGTAGTAAAGATGATGTCTAAATTAATAAAGTTACATTCAGTGCTTTAGTAGGATCTAAGGTACCTTCACTACAAGGTTTTTCTGCCAGGCAGAAGTCACTCTGAATGAACTTTATTTTCTGTACGTTGCACATCTACTCTAACTGTACTGAACCCTGAGCCACAAAAATGCATGGGGCTTATTTTAAAATGTTAGTTATCTTAAGATGTGCTCACCAGTAGATATTTCTTTAACATTGTCCACACATTACTGATCAAATACCTTTCAGGTTTGGCATTTTTGGCCCCGCTATTACTGCAGTGCATAATTAATATCGAGTGAAATGCCAACGACTTCCTGTTCCGTATCTTCTAGCGCTTAGGCACACCTCGTCCCCCATGCTCTACTTGATGGAAGACAGATGGCACTTTCCGAATCTTTGCTTTGTTTAATCTTTCATTTTGCCAGTATCAAGTGCTTCAGACTATCAGGTTGAGCCACGCTAGCCATGATGAACTGATAATATGCTCCACGCACATAGGAGTTTATGTGCATCTTTGGAATATTCCCTCTGGATAGTCAACATCATTGTGTAAGCTACTGTGCTAGTCTGCTCAATAAGCAGTTTCATAGGACAGCCTATGAATTGTACAAGAAATTGTCTAATAACTAGAAAAGCGACCAAAATCAACTCAGTAATTACTACCCTTTATTATTAATATTATTTAGAGGAAAACAGTTATGCAATTAGAGTGTAAGTTCCCATTAGATGGGTCAAAAATTTATGTTTGCAGGTAATTTCCTAGGGTGGATTTTCAATTTTGGCCATGAAAAGAAACTCACTTCCTTCTCTATGGTCACCACAAGAAGAGGGGGTAAAAAAACCCCAACAAACCAAAGCAAAACCAGCAACAAGCAAGATGAGAACACACCCAAGAAGCCTCTCATTGGGATAAAAGCCAAATGGTAAGTATTTCATGGTACTGCCTCATTTATCTTCACTGTGATACTAATTTTCATTAACATTTTAAATGTATGAGGAATTACTTCCCTTCCAGAAATTTATGTGCAGTAACAAAGATGTGTTTTTCACTAATGAAATGGAATCAACCTAATCTAATGTTGTCATATACTAACAAAAAAAAGAAAAAACCAAAACCAAAATAATGACACGATAAATATTGACATCATATGGTACCACCTAGACCACTACTAAAAGCCACCAGAAGTTATCTCTGGATAAGTTCTCTGCTTATAGACATCTCTTCTGGAGTCCTTCATTGGAGGAAAGGAGTCACAGATTGCAGTATTTAATGAAAACCAAGACAATACTTAACAGCTTTCTGGAGGATAGGGGGAACATTCAATCTTACCAAACGGGTTTTCCAGTTCAGACAAATAAGAATCTTTAAACAAAACCAGCAAGTTCAGAAGACTCTGTTAGAAGACTTCAGGAATGATGTGGTGGGATGGTATACGTGGGGAAAGATAAATGGTCTAGATCTCCTTCTCCCTCCCCATCCATTAAAAGATGGTTTTATACATAGATGTTATATGTGCACACACTGAGACTTTGCTCTGGTATTTACAGAATTAGAATGGGTTATGTGCACTGACAGTGACAAGACTATTAAAGGGACACCAGTTGTATGTGCCCCCCAAAACTTGCAAAATTGTATTGGCAACAGTGTTGCACAAAAAAAGCTTAGCTGCATTTTTAGTAACTTTGAAGTGGAAATGAAGCCTGCATTTGGAAACCTGATGAGACAACAATAACATTAACATCAGTTTGCCTGCTCCAAACTCCAGGCCTCAAGGAAAAACAGTAAAAATGATAAAATTCTTTGACTGTTTTACTTTCTAACCAAAGAAGCTTAGGTAAACAAAATTAATTTAAAAAAAAGTTAATAGATAAAACATAATTTTCTAGTTTTATGATGATTGTCTGGGCTACAGGTAGTGGCAGCCACAAGTTTTGCACTCTGGATCGGAGCATAAACCCCATTTGCGGGGCTGGGCGCAATAGGCAGCTGAGAAGGGAAAGCTATCCCCTTGCGACCTTGTCATTCTTGGCTCCAGAAGTGATCTCCTTGGGTCACTAACCGTATTTAACCAGAATCTTTGCCAAAACACAAACAGATCTTTACCTCAAATGCCCCCAACGCAAATTCGGTGTTGTTTTTTGTTTTTCCCTTGATACTAAAGATAAAAGCAGCATGATTTTAATAGCAGACCCCGACTTAAAAACAGAGGGTCTGCAAGAAACATACAACAAACACCGTCCATCAAAGCTTCAGCCACTACAACGGTGGAAAAAAAAAGCACGTCTGAGAGGCGGCGGCATCTCCCAGCGTGCGATCTCGGGAGCACAGCGCTGGAAGGGCCGGCTGCCCCGGGTAACCCAAGCGTTCAGAGCCGCCGGGGAGGCCGGGGGAGAGGAGGGGATCACCCCAGTCACAGAAACAAAGCGACCGCGAGCATGAGGCGCCACAGAACCAGCGCTCAAGGCGCCGCACAAAGGAAAACCCAACTTTTGTTTGGGCGCGCCCTCAGAAGCCCGGCGACGGGAACCGGCCCCCAACCTCCGCCGGCTGCCCGCGGCCCCCCTCAGCCCCGCGGCTTCCACTCGTCCCCGCTCCCCCGCCGGTTCGGGCCCCCGCGCCCACCTTGGTTACCGAAGAGACTCCACAGCTTGGCGAAGATGAGGCCCATGCCTGGCCTCAGCTTCCCGCCGAGCCCCCAGGGCTAAGCCAGGCGGCGGTGGCGGCTCACTCGGCTCCCTCCGGGCGGTCGCAGCCCGCAGCGGCCCCAGGGCAGCGACCGGGCGAGGGCGGGGGGGTAGGTGGCAGGCACGCGGCGCCGCCCCGCCCCCAGCCAACGGCCACACGGCGCGAGGGGCCGCCCCACCGCCCACACGACTATCGCGCCGCGTCACTCCGTGCGTCATCGCGCCCGCCCACGGCGGGTTGCCTTCGCGGGGGCGGGAGGAGGCGGTGCCTCTGCGGGGCAAGCGGCCACACGGGGCCGGACAAGAGGGAGCTCGCCCGGCAAGGGAGGGGTGCAGCGGGGTACGCCTGTCCCTCTCCCACAGTAGGTGCGGCCCTGCCGCCGCGGCGGTCAGCCCTGGAGTGGGAGCTTTGCCGGTCTGTGCTGGCAGCGTCCCTTTTCCCGTCACCCTGTCGCTCAGCCGTTACGGCTGGGAGAACCCGCACCGGCTGTTCCGAGACACAGACCCCCGACAGGCGAGAGGGGGAGAAGGGCGTCGCAGCGGCCTGCGCCGCAGCAAAGCGGGCCCTGCCCGCGGTGGAAACTCCTGCGGCCGCCCCTCAGCGGCGGCACGGGCACCGCTCACCCCAGGCCAGGGCTCGGGCCGCGCTGGGTGGGCTCTGGGCCGGCCTTGCTGTCGCCCTTCCCGCGCCCTGAGGCGGGGGGGGGAGGGGAGACGGGGACGGTCCCGCCGCGCCAGAGCCCCGCGACCGCTTCCCCGGACCCCGCCGCAGCGTGTCCCGGTCCCGTGCTAACAGCCGGGCCGGCACCGCCCTGCACCGCGGTACTTCCTGCCGCCACCCCGGAGGAGGCGGGACCGGCCAGGATGGCGGCGGTAGGTGGGGGACCTGGTGGCGGGTGGGCGGCCTGGGCACCGCCGCGGGCGGGGAGAAGGCGGCCCGGCCCGGTCTCTACGTGCTCTCCCCCTGTGGTGGTTTCCCAGGTCCGTGTCTCCCTGGAGTGGCGGTGTGTCCTGCGGAGGTGCAGTGCCTACCGGGTAGCCCCGGGGCTGGCTCGGTGTGAGAGCTGTGGCCTCCGCGCGCTTGGGGGGTTTCAATAAGGGGGAGGACGGGGGAATAAAGGCGGGAGCCCCAAACTCCGCTCCCTGCGGCAACGAGCTGGCTGACTCCTCCCTTGTGTGGAGAAAAGAGGTTTGAAAGTTAAATTTTGCGATAAATTTGCAGTTGGGAAAAATATTAAAACTATTAAGCAAGCCTAGAACTAGTGTAATCAAGTGGAGATTTACTGTACATTTTTTTAGAGTTTCAACTCTAGCGTGCGTTAAAGCTCTCGGCTCTGATTGATAACTCGTGTGGGAGAGTGGGGAAAAGAGGTTTGAAAGTTAAATCTTGTTTGGCGCCTCTGGGTGCTGGCTACGTTTGTTCAGCCCGCGGTGCTTATGTGGACAGGTAGATCAAAGCCCTGGTCCAGCATCGCCTCCCTGGCAGAAGCACCCAACAGAGGCACAGGGAGATCCATATGGAGATGGCGAACAGGAGGTGGTGCTCCCTCAGGGGCTCTCTTCTGAAGTCCATGAAGCCTTTTCCTGGGGCAGGGTGTATGGCACAGCGGGTGTGTGGGGAAAAAAAAAAAAAAAAAAGGTTTTGAACCTGCCTCCTGCTAGTTCTGTTTGAAGTCTAACTCTTGTATTTGAAGAGGCACTAGACAGTCTCCCTCATCAGCCTTTCTGCCTGGCACGTCTGAATTTATAAGCTTTTATCCTATCCCCCCTCATGTTTCCCAGCCTGGAAGATTGCAAACTGTTTAATCTTTACTTACTTGAAAGCCATTCCGTATCTATAGGCCATCGCCTTTCCCTGAACCTTTCTGAGCCACGTTGTGTCTTTTCTGAGATAAGGGGCACTGAAAGGGCAGACATACAGCACTGAAGCTGCGAGTTGTGTGGGAGCGCTCTGAACCTCCAGTTGCGTGATAATAAAATTTCCAGGCTGTTTTATTCTTTTAACTGCTGTTTTTGACTGAGGAATCGCTTCTCATTTATGTATTGTTCCTCTCCCTGAACTAACCACAATGATAGTGGGTTTCTTGTATTTGTCATTTGAATGCACGTGTTGAGTCCACATGCCTTTGGGTTGCTGTGACAGAGCAGCTCTTCTGCAGTAACGTTTCATACCAGGCCCGGTGAAATAGTCAGGGTCAAGTCTTAACTTCTGCTACGTGTTCCTTGACTTCTTAAAAGTGTTCGTTAGCTGAGGTTAAAAAGCTCAGATGTGGCGGCATGCTTCTGTGTGATGTCTACCTTATCTACATAGGGAGAAGTGAAATCTCCTATTGTATTCTTGTTTTTCTGTTGGCCCTCGTTGTATTTCAGGCATTGTAATATACTTGCCATCCTGCTTAGAAGGATGGTGGTTTCTAACTCATTAACACTTTTCTATTTTGGTATGAAATTTTAAACCATACTTGTTGACATAGTTGTCTTGTTAATTTGTATCACAGGTCTAAGGCTTTCCTTTTATAACACATTTAGGTAACTTCATTGCAGCTCTGTCCTTTGTGCGTAGTGTTTTTGACCAATAGTTTTTCACTTTGACAACTTAGTAGCTCATGTTTCATGGTAGCATACAGTCACATTTTAAAAATGAGGTAGAAACAAGTCCTGTTGCCAACGTGCTGCCAGATCAGTGGTTGGTTTTCCGTGAAGAAGTAACTGTGAGATCACCTCAGTCATTCTGTGGGATTCTACGGTTATCATAAAATACCCATTTAATGTCCTAAAAAGATACCTTCTGTGGTGGGTTGACCCTGGCTGGACACCAGGTGCCTACCAAGCCGCTCTGTCACTCCCCTCCTCAGCGGACAGGGGAGAGAAAATACAATGCAAGGCCTGTGGTTCAGAATAAGGACAGGGAGAGATCATTCAGCAATTACCATCACGGGTGAAACAGACTTGACTTGGGGAAAATTAATTTAATTTATTGCCAATCTAATCAGAGTAGGGTAACACAAAATAAAAACTAAGTCTTAAAACATCTTCCACCTACCCCTCCCCTCTTCCCAGGCTCAACTTCATTCCTGATTTTTTTCTCCCTCCTCCCCTAGCACGGTGCAGGGGGATAGGGTATGGGGGTTGTGGTCCATTCATCACTTGTTGTCTTTGCTGCTCCTGCCTCCTCAGGGGAAGGACTCCTCACACTCTTCCCGTTCTCCAGCATGGGGTCCCTCCCATGGGAGACAGTCCTCCATGAACTTCTTCAATGTGACTCCTTCCCATGGGCTACAGTTCTTCATGGACTGCTCCATTGTGGGTCTGTTCCAGAGGGTGCAGTCCTTCAGGAACAGACTGCTCCAGCATGGGTTC